>NC_141918.1:40262500-45262500 GCF_057802395.1 Ceratotherium simum simum
ATAAAGGAACTCTATGTTTAAATGAAAGAAGATTTATCGTATTTTCCTAAAATCCTAAGCAATTGTCTGCATATAATTATCAGAAATTAGATGTATTGATCGCCAAGCTGCCATCTCTGTGTGGATGGTTGACGATTAGTATAAATAAAAATCATACTTAGAATCCTTTTCCATAATTCTGTCACCAACAGAGTAAACACAACTGACATCATCTGTGTTATAAATAGTTTAATTGAAAAAGTTCCCATTTGACTAACTCTATGTTAAGTGAAAAACCAATTCATTTGCCTGATGGTGTTCAAATAGGTTTTTACATGAGACAGAGACTGTAAGATTAAGTCATAGAAAACAATAGTAGGCTATTTAAATAGTAACACTGAAAAAACTACATCAGAGAAGTCATGACTTAACAGTTTTTTTGGCGTGTATTTTACACAGGTCTTTACGTGGTATCTTAAAATTTATAAGTGGTTTAAAAAAATCTGTCGGTTGAGAGTTGATTTCAGTCACAACACAAATTTACTCGCTATTTATTTAAAATGACTATAGGTATTAATAAAAAAAATTGTCCATTCTTATAATTATTTATTTAAAACAACAGCATGTTATGTAATGCTGGTACTTAATATTTAAAAAAAGAAAGATTGGCAACAGATGTTAGCTCAGGGCGAATCTTCCTCAGCAAAAAAAAACCCCAAAAAAACAAAACTGCTTATTAAGACACTTGCAAACAGCTGTAGCAAAGCCTAAGAATATAAAGGGGCGTCTCATTCAAGCATTCACTGTTCACCAAACATTCATCGTGTGCTACCAAGTGGAGAGGCTGCTCTAGGCACTGGAGCTGGGGGTGGGGGAGGGGAGGCCAAGTAAAGTAACTTGCCGTTCTGGTAGGGCTTCACTGCTAAGGGGTTAGACAGACAATAAACAAACAAGGAAAGTAGAAAATAAAGTAAGGAACAAACAGTTATGGGGAATTTTATATTGATTTTTCAAGGAAGCCACTCTGATTAGGAGCCAGATGAGCAAAGACCTGAACCAAGGGAGGAATGAGCCATAAAAACATTGGGGAGAGAGAGTTCCAGGCAGAGAGAACAGCAACCAAAATGTCTGAAATATTCTAAAAAGTACAACATGAATTTGAAAACCCTACGCTTTTTCAAAAATACTGGCGGCTCTTCTGTAGCTAAAGTTCTCTCTTTTCTACTAAGCCTCTGTGACCACTCAAATCCTAGCAACCTCCTGCTCCCCTGAACTTCTACAGCAGAACTGAACTTGTCATTTAACACAACTAAATGCTGTATTGTTTTGTTTCGGGGTGAGACTGATCTCTTTGATTGGTTTGTAAATTTAAGAATGAGCATCATAGTTTACACCATTTCTGACATCAACTCCCCACCTCTACCCTACATGCCCTGGTGTTGGACATGTTAGATTCTTAATAAAGGTATTTGGTTAACCAAAGGCTGTGTATGTAAAATTACTTGCAATTTAAAGTTTTTAATGGGAAATGTTTCCTTGTCAAGATTCTCTGGGTGTGGTGTGGAATTACTATCAGGATCTAATATTTCCATTTGCAACTGTACAAGCTCACCCTACATACACAAAAGCTTACTTAAAAGGAGAAAAACATAACAAATGAGGAGATATATTAAAAGGCTTTATTCACAATAGAGAAATTTTACAAATATAGTTTTAAAAATTATGTGTCAATCTATTATGTTTCTTATAACATTAGAGATTTATATAAAGTTGGAAATGACAGAATGGATTTATGTACAAATCAAAAACAATCAATGGAAGGGACGGCTAATACACATGAAGGAGTCATGACAAACATCACTGAGTTCTGTAAATTGCCATACAACTGATGTATGTAATATTAATTGCACAAAGCATACCCAAAACATATGCACAAACACAAAATTAAGTGCTGTTTTAATTATTCACCTTTCAGGATGTGAATACATATGTAAACTTAACTGCACAGTTTTGCAGCAAATGAATGAAAGACAGTGTCTACCTAACGACTTCAGTTGTTTAAAATAATTAACACAAAATATAACTTTAATTAAATAACATCACCATAATATTAATATCTTATCTTGTTTACATTTTTGGTGTTTTGGGACTTATGTTTAACAATCCAAGTTCTAGAACTGAAAAAACTTTGCTCTTGCCAGTGGCAGAGCAACATGTAGTACAATTCTTTTGCTTATTTATACCAGAATACAAAAGGTACATTATACTGCAGTGTGTACACACAACCTGATTTTAATATCCGATCTGCTGCAGAAATACATATCAGCTTTGTACTCTTTCAAAGCAAACTGAAAAGCAGAGAAAATAAATTAATTTAAATTGCTAGTCCAAGGACATTCATGCACAAATTATAATCTAAATACATAAGGCCCAATTCTGGCAATAATCTTTTATATTTTGCCTTTAAGTCCCGGGAAAAAAGGACTCTCACTATCCATTCATTTCATAAGGTGAGCTAAAGATAGGAGTGGAAGAAGTTATTCTGGGTCACAGAAACACTTTAACATGGCAATAATGATGCACTAAAGGATCTTTTTCATTTACTAATTTTATTAATTTATTCTTCGACATAAAGCAACGTACAATATTGAAAAAAGAGCAGGTCACACAAGGTGGTCTTTTCAGACAAAGGAAATCTTTTGAAACACTTTCAAAAGCTGAAACAGCAAAAACAATTAAGTCTATCGAGATCTGAGAAAATAACTGTCCTAAAATACATTAGGTTGAACCATACAAAATTGCTTGTATTGAACAGTTTTAAACTACAAATGCAGCAATTTCATATGCTTCGGCCTAATCCATGGGGTCACACTGATCTATCTGATTACTGTAGGCTGACAATGAAGGGGGTTAAGGTCTTTGTACTCAGTATATGCATCATCATATTAGCCCTTTCATGGGAATATATTTAAAATACGAACCAATATGATAAGAAAACATAAGGTGTCACCAAATCTATTCTTGGGAAAATCACTCATATCTCAAAACAATGCTTTGAAGAATCATATAATTATTTTGATCCACTACAGGATTGTGGGGGATGGGGAATGTCCATTCTTATATATTGCTTCTAAGCTGGGATTTCTATGTTGAATTTAACCAGATGAAATATAATATAATCTTATTTGGCCTAAAAGTTTATTAGATTTTCCTCAACTGAGCATGAATAGATACATTAGCAAAGCTTCTTTCAGAGTTATATCTTGCTTTCATAAACTGAAATGAAATAATTTACTACATTTGAGAAAGGGCCCTTTTCAAATCTGAAAAATCTGAACCAAATGTAATGCTTTCTTTTTTTCAAGAGAAAAAATTAAAGATGAAATGCAAACCAAAAAACCATATGAAATACTCACCCTCTCTTTAGGGAGACCAATTTCTTCATATATTTAGTTAAAAGCAAAAGCTAACCCACTAAAAGTTATACTATTTCCCTTTAAAAAATGTAATTCAGTAATAGCAGAGCTCTGCAGAATTTGAAAGCTCACCTCGCTGTGTGGTAGAGAATGGAAAAAATAATTAACCAGTACATGATCCAGAAGTGATACAGGGCATTTAAAGTAACTTTTGAGAACTAATTCACAAATTAGGAAACACTAATGTAATTAACCAACAAAAATATACTGTGGTTCCAATGAAATGAGGTCAACATGTGAAGATCCTTTTGGGATGACATTCTAATTTGAATTATAATGTGAGTGAAGTATTTTAGAAGACATTCTATCAAATAATGATAGACCTGCATAAGGAGGCTGTCACAGTTATAAGATCTCTCTGGTGGATAGACAAACCAGATTAACATGAAATTGAAAAGGAAAAAGCTATTTTAATATTTAATTTATTATTATGGCTTTTTGCAACATGGCAAAACATTACAGCTTAAAGCAGACATTATCTCCTCATAGAAGAGGAAAAAGTTTTGCAGTCAAATCAAAATTGTAATTAAGAGGTCATTGGTATACCATTTATTCAGTTTAATAAAAATGATACTACACCTTCGTGAACTCCAGAGAATACTTAAAAAAAAAGCAAAACAACTTGTGATCCACTGATTGAATAATAAAAGATATGATAAGGAATTTAGGTCTGTCTATGCCTATGATAGTAAACATGAAAGACTGCAAAACAATTTTAGAACTTAGAATAATCACAGACCTATTAATAAAAATTCATCATGTGCCTGAATACCAGAAAAGGAATTATTAAGGTATGCAGTGAAGGGAATGGAGCAGAGGAAAATATAAAATGTCTCTTTATTTTTCCTTGACTTCATCTTCTTTTTTATTCTTAGATAGTACAGGGAGAAGATGTGCCTCGGTATTGAAGATCCAATGTTCCAAAGGAAGCAGATCATCATCAGAAAATATTAAGTACAAATACCTGGAGAGAGAGACATGAGTACATGAGGACCGAAAGACCACGTCAGGTAGCGAAACCAGAAGACACCACAAACACTATATCATGTCTCCATTCATCTCACGGAGAACCATGGACAACAGTCAATCATAGCCAACCTTGGGGGGATATACTCATTCATGTGGAGTAAAGAAGCTACTCTGGGCTTGGTATTGGGTATGAAAACCATACAGAGCAGCTCCAAGTCATCAAACTTGTATGCATTCGGAAGCAGTCATACTTGGTATTATCTGAATGTGTTCATGATAAAGACATCTACGAAGATCTCACTGGGTACCTCAGCCACACACTTTTAGAATAATTTTTACTTACTTTAGCATCTCTGCCAGGAAGAAACTTTGCTGCACATCATCGTAACTGTCATGTCTGAGGTAAACATCCCTTAGGCCCGAATAGCCTCCGTTCACTCTGCAGTGATTTTCCAGGGCCTACATTACAAAGAAGAGGGAAAAAAAAAAGGTCATACTTCAGTAAACTGATTGTCACTAATTTTATTATTAGATTCAAATTCAAATAAAGATTCAAATTGAATATGAGAGATTGTAACAGTTTTAGGTAAAAATTTAAAAAACCATAAAATGTCAATGCAAATAAAGTGAAAAATTAAAGGACATATGAACACTATTATCTCACCTAATTGGAAACACTTCTACATTTAGCTTTGGAATAATTTTTCAGTGATTTTTACCATTTCCTCCCATGGTCTAGAGCAGGGTTCGTCAAACTGTGAGCCACAGGGTAAATCCAGTCTGCTGTTTGTTCTTGTAAATAAAGTGTTACAGAACCACAGCCATGCTCACTTGTTTACAGATTGTTTGTGGCTGTTTTTTCTCTATGATGGCTGAGTTGAGTGGTTGCATATGGCCCCCAAGCCTAATTCTCTCTAGCCCTTATAGAAAAAGCTTGCTGACCCCTGGTTTTGAGAGATTGTTAATGTCAATTGGGATTATAAACCACTGGTTGAGAAAGTGCACTGGACCAAAATCAGCTGCTGCTATAATCAGAACACCTTCTTTCTTAAAAATTGATTGTGGAGTACTAATTAGTGATACTGGTGACAGATATAAAAGAAGAAAATGGAAAGCAGGGAGAAAAATGTGGCTGATATCTATTTCTAAAATACATTTTTCTTTTCTTTAGTCTGGGATGGAAGAAGATGGGATGAATCCACTGGTAATAATCTAGAAAGGAATGATCCTACATTCCTGTAGTAGTCTGACTATAAAGATTTTTGGAAAAGATAAGGGTTAGGCAGTGTGGGAATGCAAATTTGGGTAACAACCTAAAATAACTTGCCTTCCACATTGTCAGCTGCCACTAAGTTGACCGCTCGTTGTATTTTGAAATTACATTTCAAAATAACTGCTTTGCTAGTTACCAGGCATATTCATCTCCAAGAAAGTTATTTTCTACTTACCATATTCCACTAATCCTATAAACTGTATGGTCAATAAAAATTTCCATTGTAAAAAAATTGCCATCAGAAATCTGGTTCTAATCCATAGAACGGACAAAAATAATAGTTTAAAACTAAAACCTCTAATATTTATAATGAAATCAAAAAGATATAAGAAACATTAATAAGATAAAGTTACTCTTAGGTTCTCATGTCATTTTTCATGTATTTTTCAGTTTTATGAACAGTAATCCTGTCCCCTCTTTTTTTTACATGCATCATTACACCTCATTTTTCTCCCATTTTGCACAACTATCAAGAAGATGGAGAGCACAGAACTTGCTGTATTAGTTGAGGAAAATCTTCATTAGCTAGAAAAGGGTTTTGGAGGAAAACATGGCTCTAAGAATGCAGAGCCCAGAAAAGAGAGAGAGAAGGCGAATCCAGTCAGTGGGGACAGCGAGCTGAGTACCCAGCTTCCAACTGCAGATACTGATAACGAGGAGATTGATTTTGCGCACTGTGGCTGGAGGGCAGAAGGGAGAGAGCATGGGGCCACGAGGAGAAGCATTTAATTACCAGGTTAAAGAAAATCTCACTGGCAGGCTCCATGAATTAAGAAAATGTCTAACGATTTGGTACTTTTTAAAAGCTACTGGGAAAATAAGATCAACTTTAAAAAAATGCTTTGATTATATTCTTAGTTGCAGAAAAGGAGCCAAGTTGGGGGAAAGCCTGCAGAAAAGAACTTTCAGGTCCTATTATTATTATTATTATTTTTTAAGATTTTATTTATTTATTTTTCCCCCAAAGCCCCAGTAGATAGTTGTATGTCATAGCTGCACATCCTTCCAGTTGCTGTATGTGGGATGCGGCCTCAGCATGGCCGGAGAAGCGGTGCGACGGTGCGCACCCGGGATCCGAACCCAGGCCGCCAGTAGCGGAGCGCGTGCACTTAACCACTAAGCCACGGGGCCGGCCCCAGGTCCTATTATTTTTTTCCTCCCTTCCTTTTTTGATAAAAGTTCTTTCTGATAAAAAGTCAAATGCCAGATACACTGGAGCAGGTCAAAAATTACTTGTAAAAAAGGAAAAAAAAAAAAATCAAGATTTAGAAGAAATGGGTAAGTTTGTTGTTACGGAACATAGTGAAATCCTATTTCCAGATATTTCCTAAAAAAAAAGGATTATAATCACAAAACTTTTTCTTGGTTTCTCCCTTGAAGCTCTTTGGTGATAAGCTCATGAGAGGGCCAGGCATGAAAGACAGCCACCCCTTCCTCCCATAAAATTTCTATAAGCGCCTTGTTTTGTTATAGAAAAAGAGTTGTTTTGGGGGGTAGACAACGCCCAATGGTTTTTCCTCTTTTCAAGTTCACCCCACTCATTCTTCTTCTCCCGCAGTCCTAATGTGGCGGGCCACAGTAGTCAAGAACACAGCCTCAAGTTTCAGAGGAGGGGCAGAATCCCAGCACTAGACTCCTGAACTGTGGCCTCAGAGGGTCCTGGACCCAGGCAGCGCCCTTTGCTCAACATGGGGTTGTCATGAGAAAAAAAACAAGATGAGGACACACTCAGCACAGTGATAGGGACTTTTCAGAGTTTAGAAAGGCCTAGCTAGTTTTATTTTTTGAGGCTTTTGGTAAATTAAAAAGAAAAAAATAAAGGAAAATGCCGAAGAGGCATTTTTAACGTTCAAAAAATGACAAATCATCATGTCAATTCTAAATTTTAAGACTTTAGGGATGTGAGGCTGGGGACAAGCAGCTCTCCTGGGCCCCATAACAGGCCCTGGTTTTACAGTATCTCAGCGGTGGAAGCATTCACATATCTATGCTGCGTCATCTGATCAGAACATCATTTTACTACAATCTGTTCTTGGGACTCTCGGCCTCCACTCATAGGGACTACCTCAATTTTATGTAAATGCTTACATTATTAGCGACCATATGTGATTAGGATGTGCTAAGAGCAGAGAACAGAAGGACAGACTGGAGCTCTCAACAAATGATGAAAGACACACCTGACCCCAAGTGACTGTACTTCTTAGGAGGGAGAAAGGTAAGAGAGTAGCAAGCAGCATGAGCTAAATCCTACTCAGAAAGCATCATTGTGAGGCTAGAAAGCATCCTTTTATCTACCAGGTCAGATACGCAGCTGATCCATGGAGATTTCCAAGAGTAGATCCCAGGGAACAATGCTAATAATAAGGCTGACCGGTTGAGTTTGGTCTGACCTCAAAGGTAGAACCAGGCAAAATGGACATATCAGAGTTTACAAACAGGGATCAAGCCTGGGGTGTAGAAGCAGGAACTAGGATGACAAATCTCTCTCTGAGAGCCAGAATATCCACATGGAAAAGGTTAGATTTAGAGGACTAGAGAAATACGTCTGTGCAAAAAAAAGAAAAGAAATCCCTATATAAGGCTTATCTGCTACGGTGGACCAGTGGAGACGTTTATATAATCTATACATACCTACATTATAGACATTATATAATCTATATTTACCTACACATACAGGAATGTATATGTATAACTTATAGCATGAGCTTTATCAGAATATTATACATGTCTAATTGGGAGGGATTTAATAAAGTTCTTCAGGACATTACTGAGAAAAAGCAAATGAACTATCAGGTAGATGTTTTCCTATTGGGTAGAGTCACAAGTGCTTGAACACTTGTGATGAATGGGTGGTGGTAACCAGTGCAGGAGGTCTCTATTGCTGCATGCTGGATTATGTACTTTTGTATCTTGTTTGACATTATTATTGTGTTCGACGTTATTATTCAGAACTTTGGTTAAGACATGGAAAGCAGGTTTACCAAGTGTATCAGTGAAAGAAGGTTGGGAAGGGAGTGCTTTGCTAAAAGACAGGAAGATGGCTGACAGACACTACAAACTGCAAGTATGGATGAAAACAAGCACGGAACAAAAGAGATGTGTCAACGGTAGCTAACGTAGTAGCTAACATCATTCGACCATAATTTCAACATGAGCCAGGGGTTTTATAAATCTACTAAAAGAACAAGCTGGACCATAGGCTGTGGGAAATAACACTCAGAGGAGAGGTTCTTGAGTCATCCTGCTCGTCCCTGAAAGACCACAGCTGAAAACCATGTCACGAGGACAAGGTGGAGGGAAATGATGGGTGAGTAAGGGAACAGTTGGCAGAATGTGCTGACTTCAGATAACTGAGGAGTTGAAATGTAGAAGAGAGAGGATTGTTCTTCCAGTATCCCCAGAGCACAGAACACTGTAAATTCTGGTTTTAAAAGGAATAACTTTCTAATACTTTTAGCCATTAAAAAATGAATTACTTTATTAGTAGTATATTCCTTTTTGCTACAAAGTCCTTGAATTGATAAAGAACAGCCATCTGGCAAAGACACGGAGAGGAGTCTTTTCTTTGAGTGGAAGGTGGACTAGGTGATTTTTAAGATCCCCTATGCATTAGTTTGGGTTCCCCTAAAAACAGAGCATGAGACGAGGGTTGGATGTAGGAGTTTCTGGGGAGGTGATATCAGGAAGTGAGCAAGTGGGGAGAGCGAAACAGGGAAGGGAGAAGAGCTAGTGAAATATGCTGAGCAATTACAGCTGTGTGCAACAGGGGCTCCCTCCCGCTGGAAATCCCGAGGAACATCTCAGAATTATTCTTCAAAGAAGGAAGACTGGGACAGTTATCCATCAACTCCAAAACCTCATTGGTTGAGGGTTGCCCCTGGGGCCATTAACTCTCCCACACTTCCCAGAATACAGCCAGCTGCCTGTGAAGAAGCTCTGAGTCACAACAGCTGAGAAGCAGTGGGCGCTCGAAGTGATGCTGCCAGATGCAAGGGGCCTGCCCACTGCAGCTGTAGCTGAAACACAGGGTGGGGTGAGGGGGGGTGGGGGGTGGGGGTGGCTGAGGGGACATGACACAAGGGAAAACAAAGTGCTGCCGCAGCTTCTAAGTCTACGATATTAGTGCTTTAAGAAAGGCAAGAGCCCCCAGCACTCCTCCCTCCCCACTGTATCTCAAGTTCTAGCAGAAATTATTAGTGGTAAAAACAGGGGGAAATCCCTGTGTTGACTGACTGAGGGAAATAATTTCATGTCATATGTTACACTAAAAGTTGACAATAGACAAAAATTCTAACACATAAACCAACCTTATTACTTCACAAACAAATTCCCCTGAAGAACCAAGCAAATCAACACTTCCTGCCCACATGGCAATAGAGATTTACTTACTTTCCATTTTTGATCAATTTCTGCCATACCTTTTGCACATTTTAACATCTCTAAAATTGGCATGGCCTAATTTAGTTGGTAGTGTTGTACTTTCTTAGTGGTATACAAAATAATGGTGTTCCTTATCAATTATGGTGTTTTACATTTGATGAAATATGTCATTCCTGATATTTTCAATTTATACTGATATTTGCAAGGTGAGTATTTGTCTTAATTCCTTTGCTGGTCTATTGAAGACCAAAATAATTCCCTGTCACCTAAGCTTAGGTGAACCTCAATTTTAATACATTTTTCAGAGAAACAAACATAAATTTAAAGAAATTGGAATTACCATTGACTAAACATAATTAGAAAACTTTGCAAAAAAAAAAAAAAAGAGGCCTAAAGAATGCTATTATTCAAAATGACTGATGACTAGAGATAAGACACACACTAAATGAAGAGGGTAATAAGCAAGATTCATCGACGGCTTCCTAAGATATTAGTTAAATTTTACACAAAGGCAATATTCATTTTAGATTTCCTGAGAGAAGTTACTCCTAATGGACAGTTTTTAAAGACAGCTAACTTGCTAACAAAGAGTGCTAGAGAAGAAGGGAGAGTAATTAAAGCGCTTGCCTGTTCTTATCCCCTGAATTTCCTCCCATTCCTTTCAGAATAATAGCGCTTAAAATTAGACATTGTTGGGTGCATATCCTGGAGGGCGCCTCTGCTGGGTTCCAGCACACAAAGTGTTGAGTAGATTCGTTTAGGAAGATGATATCCCATATTGGCAGGACGAGACCGAAGAGGTGACCAAGACAATTAGAACAACACACTGGACAGATGGAAAGCTTATGGATATTCAGAGAAACCTGAGACTAGTGAAGGAATACTCTTGCACAAACTAGTTCTTCTACAGGTTCTTTCTAAAAGCTAGATCTAAGCAGCTAATTTACTCTACATAAAGGCATATATTATCATTTCAATGCCCAAAGACTAACAGAAGAAGCCACATAGTGGTATCCTGAAACAGACAATAGGCAGGGGTGACTATCCCTAAGTAACCCTTTGTGGAATTAAGTGATCACCATTTCCATAGTTGTGGGAACTTAATTTCATAATACGCCTTTAGATATCTCCTTCAGCATCAAAGTAGGCATATTTATATCATTGTTAACATAAAATCAAGCTGAAACCAGGGATACAGGATGACTAAACTGAAAACACGCAGTGTTGAATGGAACAAAGGTTGGTTAAAGCTTTGAAAATCATAGAAAAGTTGATATGCTAGATTTATAGGTATCACTGTACATTTTTTCCTGAGACATTTATCTTTAAGAAACATGAGCAAGTTAGAACATCACCTCCACGGCTTCCCAGGCCCATTTCCTGTACTTTGGATCATGAGTCAGTCGCCACATGTACATGTAAGTCTCCACGACCTCTGGCCGGAGGATGTAGTATTTTTCATTTTGCCTTGTAGCAATGGCTTCAACACCACCATCGAATCTGAAAGCTTCTGGTCCCAGTTTCACAACTAAAGGACATGCGATAGGTGACAACGGTTATTGTCCTAGACAATGCTTAGTGTCTGTAACTTAAAGGAAACTAGAAAGTACTTCCCAACACTCGAGAGAGATGCCAAAACAATCATTTTAAGGAACAGTTATAAACATCAGATCATAAGCAATATTCAATATACTTTTAAAATTTAGTCATTTAAAAAGAGTCCATTTTAGAAAATGGTTATGATCCTTTCTTTTCTTTCATTTAACCACCATTTACCTGTACCCACCAGGCAGGTACAGGGTACCACAAAACACCTCTTTAGCTAAAAAATCAGTGGTCAACAATTCTAGGTCATTATGTCACGAAAGGTTATTTAATCTTTGTGCTTCAAACTCCTATTTTATAAGAAGGGAGCCAGACTCATAATCTGTTTCACGGAGATACTGGGAAGATTAATTGTGGTTTATAAAATACTAAGTTTCTTTCTTGCACAGGGACAGAGACTCTTACTCAACATTATTAACCTAATGCAGGGTCAGTAAATTAGACTGGCTTAACTCTTTATGGCCTGGATTTTTGTTTCTTGGCAAAATAAGGGTAAATACTTTTATGTAGAAAAGCGGTGCCTCTTAAAGTAAAAATACAAATTCCTTTAAGATATTAATCATGATCATCAGGTTTCATCGGGCACAACGGATATTCTTTCGATGGCAGCAATGGCGAAGTTCCTCACTGAATGAAATAAAAGCATATGGGAATAGACTAAATGAAGAGTAACATGTACTCACATGTGCGATTGTAGGATTCATGACAGGTATGGGCAATTTCAGCCCCGAGTTGAAGGTAGTGCTGAGTCAGGCCTGTGGGAGCGTCGTCTGCCCCAAGCGCAAACATGCCTCCAGCAAAGCAGGTTAGGTGGCCCATCTTGTGTTCCAGGAGGCCCCCCTTCCACTCCGCGATGTACGTCAGCCCCCTGCTAGACTTGCGGATCAAGTGGGTCTCAATTGCCTGAAAGTAATACTTATTTTCAACGTTTTGCAACCTCTTCTCAAATTTATACTAAAAACACACCCCCAATGTTAAAAAAAAAAAAGAAGATAAAACATCACTCACGATTTGAGCTTGGTGTTACAAATCCAATTCAACCTGAAATTTTGTTATTGCTTTCTGTATTCTCCCTCTAGTCTATGCCTTATTAGTTTGGTGAGTTACAAGTAATGCTGTTGGGCCAGCCCAGTCAGCGTTGCTTGGTTCCATGACCAACACTTGCAGTCCTCATACCCAAAAAGCTGTCCCCCTTCTCAAAGACGGGCCACTGATGTAGTGGTAACAGCTGGCTTAGTGCATTTCCATTTACAAAAAAGGAGAAATAACACAAAGCACAGCCCCTACTCTGGATGAAGAATGGAGCATATTTGTGGGTGAAATCCAGGCTGGTGGTAAGACCTTTCCTTTCGCTCTTAGGCTCCAAGGGGTAGACAGACCAAGTGGGAAAGAGAAGCTGTTCTCCAGTCAGGTCACTTGGCTTCAAATTCCAGCTCTGACACTTACTACCGGTGAACTTTGTAGGTAATTTGCTTCTGTATCCCGAAACCTCAGTTTCCTCATCCATAAAATGGGAGTAGTAGTATCTACGGAGCCTTTCTGCAACATTTTGTTCATGTAGTGGTCAGTACTACGACTAGCACTTGACAAAGGTCATTTATCACATCATTTACATCTCCATTGTGGTAACACTTGAATTAAGTTCCCCTCTAATAATGCTATTGAAAAGCACATTAGTATATAATGAAGAAATCCTCTTAAAAAAAAGAAAAAAGAATAAAGATCTGCAAATTTGGGAGAAACAATAATGTTTACAAAAAATTATTTATAAAACACTTCTACTGTTTCCCCAGGACAGTTGATATACTTTTAAAATAGATAAGAGAGGGCCGGCCCCGTGGCTTAGCGGTTAAGTGCGCGCACTCTGCTACTGGCGGCCCCGGGTTCGGATCCCGGGCGCGCACCGACGCACCGCTTCTCCAGCCATGCTGAGGCCGCGTCCCACATACAGCAACTAGAAGGATGTGCAACTATGACATTCAACTATCTACAGGGGTTTTGCAGGGGGAAAAAAAAAAGGAGGAAGATTGGCAATAGATGTTAGCTCAGAGCCAGTCTTTCCCAACAAAAAAGAGGAGGATTAGCACGGATGTTAGCTCTGGGCTGATCCTCCTCACACACAAAAGAAATAAAAATAAAAAAATAAGTAAACAATATAGATAAGAGAAAATAAAATAAGCCTTATATTTTAAAAAGCAAAAACGAAGTGCAAGTGTTTGGAATTACTAATTTCCAACTACTATAATAGGAAATGCTTCCCCCCCTCCAATTACTCCATAGAAGGAAAAGGGCTATGACTGTGTCTATACCTGTTACACTGTTATCAAAATAGAGGAGTTTTGAGGAAGCACATTTGTGAACAGTAGACATAGACAAAACTTGTGATAGAGGAGAATGGATGAAAATGAATACACGGTCAGATAAAACCTTTCCTACCTTTTATTAGAAATGAACAAATGAAACCAAGATGGTAAGAAATAAATGAACACACACTGTGCTCATTAACTGTGGTTACAGCTAATTTTATTGATGATCTAGTTATTACATTAATATTTCATTCTTATTTAATGCAACTGAACATCTTAGCTATTTACACTTCTCGTAGCACAAACTGCAATAAAGTCCTTTAAGCAGATACTTGCTCATCACCCAAGAAATTATTCTTTCTACATGGCAAGACTAATAGCTTTTAAGCATGGATTAGGGAAACATTATTACCCTGTTAGGGATCCTGAATAAAGTACCATATTATTTTTGACATGATATTGACCAAGTTGCTACCTTTCAAAATAAACTACAATGAAGTTCCAAGACATTCAAAGCAATATTTGTGTGGCAGTGGGAAAATGTAAATAAATATAAAGGAGGAAAACATAGTGTTTAGTGGCTCTAAAAAAACTTGTCAAGCCTACAGAGAGGTGATTAGGAAAAAAGAGTATTGCATATTTTGTGATTTCATCTTTCCGTATTCAAAAAAAATCATTTTGATGAAGACTTCAGAATCCTAAATGTCTAGTATATCACCTGCCCGGGTACCATTCACTCCACGGGACCTCTGGCAGGGTGAGCATCCACCACTGGATTCTCGGTGATGGCCTCCAGATAAGGCCATCATAGTTAGTTGAAAGCTCAAAGTATTTTTTTATTAAAATAACCAAAGAAAACATACCTCTCTGGAATTAAACACTTTCAAAAATCCACTTGAAGTTAAAACTGATGAACTATATCTCCAGGAACTCAACTGTCCTGAACAATAACGTAAGGGATCTTCTCCTCTATAATAATGGTCTTTTAAAGCACAACTTAGCAGAAAGAAACTTGGGCTAGTTCTCAAAATCAGAAGCTTAATTGTTCTAACTTTGCTTTCTAAGTTAAAAACACAGTGGATTGAAAGTGTTTTTATGACTAAGAGAAATAGGAAACACTTTGACTTCATCTGCTCTTAATGGATTTTCCTGTCAATGGTTTGTCTAAATACAATATATTAAAGCTGCGTGGGTATAGTTCTAGAAACTGGGGGAAACTATTTCAAAGAATATTTTAAAGTTGCCTTTCCTGGAACATCAAGATCTTAGAGGGGCACTTTAAGATTAGAATATTTAAAATGTCTAGCAGGATAGTAATTAAAAAATGACATAATGGAAACCATACTCTATGGAAAAGAACTTCCTAGGTTAAAACCTGAAATCTCATTGGAGGGAAGAAAAATAAACCTGGAAGAGGCCATGTGAACCATCTCCTAGTTTGCCTTTGATGTTCATCATGTGCCTTAATCAAGGCTGTGCAAAATGAAGGCCACCATTCTAATCGAGGCATTTGTTCCAGTTCCTGTATGTGACATAGTAAAGAGTTCTACCTGCTCTACTTAGTGAAGCTCCCTATTGGTCATGGGAGGGAACCAATGTAATATTCAACCTGGTCAACCAGAGCAGAGCAAGTCGCATTTATATTTAAATAAATAAATCAGCCTATGTCAAATCACCCACATCTCCCCTCAGGGAGACCAATTTTAGAACAATGGTTACATCACTGAGATTATGAATTTCCATTTCTTTCTCCTATGAGTTACTATTCTCGATTATAAAAAAATTTCTAAGAGGTCAATAAAAAGGTCAATTTTCTGATGATTTAGCCATCATTTTACAATGTTATTTGAGATGACTTGATAATAATTAATGTTAAAAAATATTTGAGTTACCATATAAAATACTTATCAATCACAAAGGTACTTGATTCTGCTAAAAAATTTTGTTCCTGAAAAGTTGAGTACGTGTTCAAGTATTTTATATAAAATAATTTTATTTTTTTGCTTTATTTACTTTCAAATTTTATTTTCATTTTTGACTGAGACTTAATGGGAGGTGCTTCTTAGTTTACTCTTCCACTGGCCACTTTCTGTAGACATTGCTAAGTAACTTCTAACTTATCGTACTAACTTATTGCCCATAAAGAAACATTTAAACGTAACATGGAAATTCTTATTCACAAATAAATCCATAGTGGTGAGGTAAAAAGGGACATGTGTTGACACAAATTTTAGTTTGAATTCTGGTTCCACACTCAACATCTCTGAGGTTCAGTTCACTTATCTATAAAACTGGGTGAATAATATATAAACTACTGTGAGGAAACAAACACACTTTATTTAAAGTATCTACCTAAGACACTGCTTAGCACACAGTACGCAATTCAACAAGTATTTGTTCCCTCTCATTCCTGCTCCACTATAAAGGACCTTTTAAAACTATGAAAACTCTTCCCTTAAATATTAGTTTGGTTAGTTCAGATTTTTTATGTGAATTTCCTTAGAGTACTGTCCATATATCTCCGGAGAGAAGTTTATTTCAAATGGAGGTACCATGGGGATTGCCTGTAATCCTGGGCAATTTTTTTTTTTTTTTTTTTTTAAAGATTTTATTTATTTATTTTTCCCCCAAAGCCCCAGTACATAGTTGTCTGTCATAGCTGCACATCCTTCTAGTTGCTGTATGTGGGATGCGGCCTCAGCATGGCTGGAGGAGTGGTGCCTCGGTGCGCACCCAGGATCCGAACCCGGGCCGCCGGCAGCGGAGAGCATGCACTTAACCACTAAGCCACGGGGCCGGCCCTGGGCAATTTTAACTTAGTCAATTTTCAGGATACAAATTCAGGATTTTTTTCCTCATAATTTTAATTGTGCCTCTACGCAGGGAACTCATACTTATTGAAGAAAAATACCCATTTTTCAGATATGTGAATCTTAACTGAGGTTTGAACCACGTAAAAAACTTTTAACTGCCCTATTAGAACTAAACACATCAAGCGTGATTGCTATTGTTATAATTATCTTAGCAGATTTGAACTCTACCTAAGCGGAAATATTTGGTAATCCACTCAAGTAGTATTCCATTTTTTTCATTAAAGCTCGATTAATATGCAAGTTCTAAGTTAGAGCTGAGTGGCAAAGATAATTTAAATATTGCGTTTACCTTAACAGCATCAAAATACATCTTCTTAGCTTCTAGATCTGTCCTGTCAGACATTAACCATGCCTTTAGCAAATATTCATAAAAGCTGTCTCCAAGTCCTCCAACGGACACATGATCTGCAAACAGGGGGAATGAATTTGAGAGTGATTCAGCCTTTAATTCAGATAATGGAGCAAAATCACATTAGCAAAAGGGATGCAAAACCCTACGTCAACTGCAACTCACGTTACATTTAAATGCCAACAAATCTCTTGTTTTCAGAAAGATATTCTGAAATGAGCAGATGTGCTGTTAACTAATAAGATATACTCTAAATAATTGCCAGGGTAGTTTTGTAAACACGAAGATAAAAAATATATAATCACCCCTCATTCCAAAAATCTGATTCTCTAGCAAAAATATCAAATTAAAATGTTTCATGGTATATATTCAAGTAAATTTTTAATTGCTTTAGCTCTCAATAATATAAACTATGTCACAGCTATGAGTAATAGCAAATCTTAAAAAAAGGGGGTTTGCAATAAAATAAGAAGCTCCCCAGCTTCTTGTGGTTTATTATTGTTATTATTATTATTTGGTAAGTTTTCCAGTGTTATCAATCTGAAGGATCAAACTCCTTTGAGGGGAGGCAGTAAGAAAGATAGAGCAGAAGTTTTTCTTCCTAATACTCCATTCCTACAATCCCTCCTCCACTGCCATTTTTTAAAGATTTTATTTATTCATTTTTTTCCCCCCCAAAGCCCCAGCAGATAGTTGTATGTCATAGGTTCACATCCTTCTAGTTGCTGTACGTGGGACTCGGCCTCGCGTTGGACGGAGAAGTGGTGCGTCGGTGCGCGCCCGGGATCCGAACCCGGGCCGCCAGCATCAGAGCGCGCGCACTTAACCGCTAAGCCACAGAGCCGGCCCCTGCCATTTTTTAAATATTACCAACAATCTTGCAGCTTGTAGGGTAGGTATCCTCATTAAAAGTATGAAAACTGAGGCTTTAGAGGCTAAATGAGATTACCACATTGGTAATGCCATCTGATTCTACAACCCACACAGGGTCTCGAATTTAGATCCACTTGCTCTCTGCCATACAACGCTAAACGTATTCTCTTGCCTACTGCTTTAATACTTTTATTTTTCAAGCATGTTTATGTACAAAAACAGATTCGTAATCTATTGAAATATCATTCCTAGAATTCATAGAGAACTTGAGCATTAATAAGATATCCTTATTTTGAAAAATTGCATTTTAAGTTTTATAACTCAAAACTAATTTTATGTATCTATCTAAAAAAATAAACCTTTATTTGTTGACTCAGCTATACAAAAGTAAATCAGTGATTTTACAGCTATCAAGACAATTTTCTCCTGACACCTACCCAATATCTCCACTTGGAGGGTTACATAGAGACCTAAAATTGAACAGGTTAAAACTGAACTATCTTCTCCTCAGTTTTACCTTCTGTTTTGGTCTCTGTCTCACTAAGTGGCACCATTATCCTCTCAACTGGACAAGTTAGACATCAGATAATCATTCTTTACTTCTTCTCTCCCTCCCTCTCATATCCAATGAGTTATCAAACTCTACTAATCTTTCCTCCTATACGTCTCTTGAATCCATCCACCCCTCTCTGTCCTCACCAATACGATCCTGGCCCAAGCTACCACTGTCTGTTGCCTTCTAGTCTGCAATGGCCAATTATCTGGTCTCCTGCACTCTGACAGCATGTGGGCGTTTAAATATAAATTAATTAAAATAAAATTTAAAAAATTCAGCTCCTCAGCCATACTAGTGCTCAATAGCCACATGTGGCCCTTGTCTACTGTACTGACAGGGAAAATATAGAACATTTCCATTATCACGTAAAGTTCTAACGGCAGCGCCACTCCAATCTATTCTCCACACTAACGCCAGAGTAACCCTTTAACACGTCAATAGGATCATCCCTTACTTGAAGCCTTCAATGACTAAGACGCAAATCCTGGGTCTTTGGAGACTGGGGAGGCCCTGCATGATCTCAGTCTTCTCCATATCATCAGTTCTGCTCCACTTGCTCTCCGCCCGCTTGCTATATGGCCCTTCTTTTGGTTCCTCAAAACCATCAGGCTCCTTTTCACCTGGGCATTCTAAAGACGGCGTTCTCTATGCTTGAAGTGCACTCCCAGACTCCTTTCCCCTTCATTTAGTAATTCTTACTCATACCTCACATCTGGGATCAAATGTTGCTTCCCCGAAGAAGCCGTCCCTGACTGCCCACTGGGTTCCCTCGTTATATACTTTTTCAGAGCACGCGTCTCCCACACTTGCAATTTCATGAAATGGTGGAACTCTTTTCTGTCTCCTCCATGAGATTATGATCTCGGAGGGCAGAGACCAGACAGACCTACTATGTTCCCCAGACCAGACAGACCTACTATGTTTCCCAGTCCACATCAGCCCCTAGAAAATACCTTGCACATCCTAGGTACTCAGTAAACAACTGACGAACAGAGCACAATTCTTTTAAGTCAGTCTTAATAAGGATTACACTCATTCAAGCTAGAAGGATTAGATTTTTAAGTAGTTAAATATGTGATTTTCTTATTGCAGAATGTCCAGAATTATAGTTTTAATTTTAATGTAAAATTAGTGCTTTTAAAATTGAAGGCTGATTCTTAAAACAGCAGTGTTTGAAGTGACCTTTACAGTTTCCTAAATGAATCATTACAGAAACCTCTGACATTTACAAACTAAATAGACTAAGTACCATCTCATCAATAATAAGCCCTGTTGTTATAAACATGATTGCAGGAGACAAAGGCAAGTGATGCATGGTAAAGCAAGTCGCTGTCTGGTTAGTGTCAAAATAACAAGGACTAAATGAAGTAACAGCAAATGATGGCCACAATCCAGACATGTCCTTCAGAGTTAAAGCAATGAGAGTTGAAAACTAACAGCCAAAGGAGCTTCATTTTCTTCCCCCTTGGATTATGATTCTCTAATGGATGGAAGAAGCAAGTTTAGGCATTTAGTGATTTTTAAAAAAGGAAAAAGGGTTATATAATAATACAGTTGTTTTAATTAATTTTGGTAAGTGCTGGCTAATTTTCCATTTTTTTATTTCTTGCCTATAAAATTTTCATATTGGGAAAGAATCAAAATAAAGGAACATAGAGGAGAAAGAAGAGAAAGTCTTTTTGATAATTTAGCATACCATTCACTAAGCTTCCTCCATGTCTGGATGACTATTTGTGTTGGCAACAGAGTCCTGTATAAATATCTTGGTGGATGTGGGAGAGAACATATCTGATTTTATCAGCAGGAAAGGACCGCCTACTTCTAGACAGAAAGTATATGGTATTTTTATTCTCAAAGGCTCTAAAGGTAATATGTACCACTGTCACTCAAATATTATGTTCTTCTCTAAAGGGGGTAAATTTATTCTTTTCTTCCCAACAGGAATGGATTCCATAAAAAGATTCCTAATACTTAGGAAGAGAAAAAACAAAGCAAATAGCAAAATAATCAAGACAAAAAGGATTAAATACTCAATTATCTTCATTTTTTAATATTTTGTAGACTTCATCTGAATTTGAACTTCTTTCCTCAAAGCAATCCTCCAATGATGCTAGTAACACTATATGTATCTTAATGTTGTTATATTAATCAAAGAAGGGAGATAATTGTTTTGTCTATAGACCCGGAGCCCCATATCTGGCCTCTACAGTCACAAGATGTTATCAGTGAGCAGGACTGGATGCTGCCTCTCAGCCACAATTGAGGAGCAGGGGCAAACTGTTCAAAGAGAATAAATAGAGCCATCATTGAAAGCAGAGGCAGAGAGATGGTCAGACTGGACACAGAGTGCATGAGTATTCTCTAAATTCAAGTAAGTAAACTCCTACTAGGTGCAAGATACTATGCTTTGGGTTAACAAATATGACTAAGACAAAGTCACTGCTCTCAAAGTTTTGGATTCCCAGAAAGGTGGGTAAGTATATGAATCATTGGAAAAGGACTGCGATAGGAAAGCACCCAAGTGTTGGGACGGGGAGAAAGAAGGGGGTGAGTAGAGGAGTGGGAGCCAACAAATTCCAATCAGGGTCTTGAAGAAGAAGGCCTCTAGAAGAAACGGCAATGGAGCTAGGCCTTGGCGCAACTGGAAGAACAGTAAACGGCTGAGGAAACAGCACAAACCAAGACCTGGATGAGGCCAAGCAGGCCCTGATTAAAGAACGAAAACACAAGTGTGTCTTCCTTGTGGCTGGAACACAGGATGGGCGCGGGGGAGGAGGGACATGAGACTCATCAACCTGTTTGTTTTTCCATCAGGAAATTGGCCCACAAGCAATCCAAATATAAAGGCCTCTTTGTACCAGGAAACATGGCCAAATGCATAGTATATGGTGACCCAGAAGGTGAAGCTGGATGTTCTAGTACAACTGACTCCTTTTGTCCCTCTTCACAATGACTTCTACATTCTAAATCACAGGAAGAAAACAGTCAACCATAGACTTCTCTTCAACTTTTGAAGTCCTTCGTGAGAAGGAGAACTCTAAAAATGCTTGTCCTTTTAGAGAGTCATATCTAGTTATCTTGTACTTAGAAAGCTACTCAAGCTGTATTTTATCTCAAATATCTAGTGGCCCTCAAGCTTTTTAGCTTCAGCACATCTTTACACTCTTAAAAATGAATAAGCACCCTAAAGAACTTGTTTATGTAATATCTTTCAATATTTACCATTTTGGAAATTAAAGCAGAATTTAAACTATTTCCTTAGTTTATTTAAAATAACAATAGTAGACCCATTATGTTAACATATAATTTCTTCATAAAAATATGTTGTATTTTATGAAACAACAATTCGTGACAAGATTGACACTGTTTTACATTTTTGCAAATCTCTTTCATGTCTGCGGTACTAGAAGACAACTGGATTTTCATATCTGCTCTACATTCAATCTATTGCTATATGTTGTTCCAGTTGAAGTGTATGAAGAAAACTCAGCCTCAAATATTTATACAGTTGGAAAAGGGAAGAGTATCTTAATAGTCTTCAGATAATCGTGAATATTTTTCTTGGGTACTACAAAAACACTTGACAGGTGGTTTTTTAAAGGTTAAAGTTTTTTAATAGTTGCAATGTGTAATTAGAAACCACATCAATGAATTTTTGAACTGTTACATTAAAATCCATTGGGCTATCTTGTACTTTGAATGGATCTTTTTCTCACATATGATTTTGTAACAGCATGCATTGGTCATTTGGAAAATATTGGTTCACTGACTTACGAAGACTTGCAGATGCTGACACATTTCATTATACAAGATCAAAAAACCCATATTTGTTAATATTATCACCAATCTCAGTAGAAAAATCTTTAAGTGTTGGTTAAATGGAATAAGCTCATGGTGGCATATACAAGTTTTCCAAAATTCTAATTTTCATTTAGAAGCTCAAATTTTATCATTGGCACAGATACTGTCAGTTTTCTCTGAAGTGACAGGCTCATTTTTGAGACCATATCTACCAATTACCCAGTCTGAATAACCACAGTTTGTCTTCAGTTGTTCTTTCAAGTAAAAATGGTGACCCATGAAGCAGTAAGTGGCCAGCTCAGCTCACAACTCAAACAATGACACAACTACTTTTCTTTGAGGCAACCACTATTTTTCATTATGCAGCCGAAGTGCTTTAAGCGTACTTTCCATTTAATCATACAGAATATTACAAAGACATATACTCAGTGGTTGAGATTTACTAGAATCAATATATATATATTTTTTGCTTCATTAAGAACATTCATAAGTGAAACTGGCATCTTTTTAGTTGCTGTTGTTACCTGCGTCAAAGAATACGACATTAGTACTATCTGGTGCCTCTGCCATGGTTCTCTCTATGGCTTCAGCAGTTTTACCCACCACTGCTATTGCGACACAAATGCAAATGTTAATACAGTGAAAAAGGCAGGATGTCTTACTATTATTATAAAAATATCTTTGACCTTGTGGATCCGCTGAAAGGTCTCAGGGACATCCAGCGATCTGCAGACCACACTTAGGTTAAGTGGCAACCTTGATTATGGTCTTATCATCTCCAGAGTTAGGCTTTCCATAGCCATTACCAAAACATACACATAGATTTTAGCACATTTTTTTCTACTAAATTAAAAAGTCCCTCCAAAGTAACAGTGAAGCATAATCATCTAAAAATATATTTAAATATAAAGAAAACTCAAATTAGAGTAGAATTTTAAGGCATTGCTAATACTCTCAGCACAGCGAGGCATCTCACTCGGTATTCTTCACTTGCTCTCAGCTGCTGCTTAACCTACCACCTCTTTTTCCAAATCAGCTTGAGAATATTTCTTTCAATGAGTCTGAATCTTTATACTGCTGGTCAAAGTCCCTAAGGATCTGAAGTGAGGGGTTCTGGCATAATACTCCCTTCTACTCTAAAGGTTACTCTATTGGCAAGAAACCTTTATCTGCTGGCTTAAAATTAAGGAGGGAAAGCACTGTTTGCTCTTCCAATTTCCCACCCTTAGAGATTCAGGCTCCTCTCTCTTCTTGGAGCCAAGCAAAGAGATAACGTTATGAAGTAGAATGATCTGTGCAAAACCCCGACAGTCATGAGCACAAAAGAACAATTTTCCCTTCAATCCACATGACCAGCTTGTTAGAGGCTAACATCCCCACACCATCCTGACCAGATCTTCCTTCTCGGATTAATTGCTTTAAATGTGCTTATGTGTCATCATGCTCACAGTTATGCATGAATAATAAACAATCTAGTTCCCTGGTAACATTCACAGTCTGTCTTATGACAGAAGCCTATTTATTAAAGGAACCATGCTCCCTTTTCCCTTTTCTAAACATTCCCCAAAATTTGTGCTTTTTTGTGCTCCTTCTCTCTGTTACTAGAACAGTGCTGGGTACCATAAAGAGCTAAAACAATGCTAATCTTTTGACTTACATTGACCCCACTGTCCACTACTGGGATTCAGATAGTTAGGATAAAGGCCTTGTGGCTTTTCCAGGTTGTTCAGTACTGTTCGAATATTCATTACCTACGATAGAAAATGAAATGTTACTATGAAAATCTAAAAAGCAATTTTGGTGCCAGTCTTCTGTCTTTCTTCATTACATTTTTCCATGTTAGAAAAAAAAAGTTGATTTCAATGATGCAGAATTAGAACAAAGATAGTCACCACCAGCTTACAAAAATAATAGCAGTAAGTGAATACAATCATACTGATCTACCATATGCCAGATATCATACAAGGAACTAGGGAAAATCAGTGGTAAACAAAGTCATTACCCTCTTGGAATTTGCATTCTAGTGGAAGGAGACATATAATAGACAAATAAGTATAATATGTCAGGTGGTAATAAATGCTAAGAAAAAAAAGTATGAGAGGGTAATGGGACAGAGAGTGAAGTGAGGTGGTGAGGCTGTATCATGTTGGTCGGAGTCATCTGGGGAGGCTGATGGGAGAATGTTTGAGCAGAAACTCAAAGAAGCAAAGGAGCAAGCCACACGGAAAACTGGAGGAAGAACAACCTGGGCAGAGGAGGGGGTGCAAGTACAAATGCTCTGGGAAGAGAGTGGGTTTATAAGACCACTGAGGCTGGAGGCGAGGAAGCAAAGGGAGAATGTCAGAGAGCAAAGGAAGGAAGCCCAGGCCTACGTCATGCAGGCCTCAGAGGCCATCATGAGGCCTTATTTTATTCTGAGTGTGATGGGAAGCCATTGAAGACTTGTTTTTACAGGATTGGTGTGACTGGGGGCAAGAGAGGCCGCACTGGTCAGGCGCCTATCACAGAGTCCAGAGATGATGGATGCTTGGACCATAGTGGCAGCAGAGGTAGTAGGATAGAGCCAGAAGATTTCTTGATGGATTGGACCTGGGGTTTACCAAAAAGAACCAGGATGACCTCAAGAGTTTTTGTCTGAGCCACTGGGTAAACTGAGGAGCCATTTCCCAAGATACTGAAGCCTGGAGTAGAAGCAGCTTGGGGGGTTGAGTCTGAGGCATTTTAAGTAGGAGTGTCTTTTAGACCTCCCAGTGGAAATGTTGAATACATAGTTGAACATAGAGTCTGGAGTTCAGGGGACAGGTTGGGACTGGAATTGTAAATTTGAAGTCAACAGCATATACACAGTATGCAAAGCCAAGAATGGATGAAATAGAGCAGGGAGGGAACATACAAAGAAGAGGCCCAGGGTTGAGTCCTGGGGCTTTCTAGTATTTAGAGGTTGGGTCAATGAGGAAGATCCAACAAAGGAGATTGAGAAGGAGCATACAGCGAGGAAGGAGGCAAAGCAGGGTAGTATTGTGTGCCTGTAGCCAAGTGCAGAGAGCATCTCATGGAGAAGGAAGTGACAAAGTCCGTCAGATGCTGAGAGGGCAAGGCAGACGAGAGGTGAGACTGATTACCGGATCTGGCAGTGTAGCCCTCACTGGTCACCGTGACAGGCATGGCTGGGAGAAAAGCCTGACTGGAAAGTGTTCAAGAGAATGGGAGACAAGAGGAGAAGATAACAAACAGAAACCTCTTCCAAGGAATTTTGCTGTAAAGGGGAGCTGAGAAGTAGGGTGAAATCTAAGGGCACAATGGTGGGGTGAATGAATTTATCCAAATATCTATGGGTTTGGTTCTTGAAAATTAAAAATCAATTCAATTGGTACCTCATATTTGTATAACACTTTGAGTTTAAAAAGTCTTTCACACACTTGGTTCATCAAGTCCATACAACACTATGTATTTTTAGATATGGAAAAAAATTCAGAAAGGTAAAGTGACTGGCTTGAGGTGTAGAGAATCAGACGTGTAAGCCAGGCCCTTTCATACTGAGCATGGTGTCAGGAAAAGATTCTGGGTTTGGTTTGGTTAAATGAAATGGTGCAAGTAACAAAACTTCATAAAGAGCTGTATTAAACTAAACTTGGTTGTTCTTTTCCACGTCCAATATTACTAAATCTCCCCAGAGAGGAAACTGTTTCTCACAAGTATTGCTTTGCAATGCACAGCGTTTTGGAGATTCTCACCTTTTCAGCAAAGACAGGGTTTCCTGATAAGTGGCTCAAGTGTATAAACTCCAAATGCAGAGTTCCAAATTCTGCCAAAATACTGCTGCCTCCTGAGGCCCAGGGCCAGTTCCTTCCAATCCCACTAAAGAAGAGAAGAGATTGAAGAGTTATGGGTCAGACTAATTCCATTTTTTTTTTTTTTTGCAGCTCTAAATAGTAGAATGAAAGAGACAGTTTTTGAATAATGGCATCTCAGTGAATTGTCCACTCTGGATATTTTAAAATATCCAGCGTTGTTGTCTTTGACTGGCCCCCAGTTTCAGGCTTGGACTCCTATCTCCAAATTGAGAATTAGTGTTGATTTAAGTCAGAAAAAAGTTGCTTTGTACTTGCTGTTGATGAACAGACAAAGATTTTAGAAGGTACAGACCATATAGAGATGTATACCAATTCCAAGTAGAATATAAAACAGAATTAGACCAAAACATTCCCACCATGCCCCAAATCCCACCTAAACCCCTTTAACATTTAATTAATTTCAACCTGAGATTCCATGGGCTGTTATAGACATTTACATTATATACAAAACTTTTCTTGGACATAAGATAAATTTCAAAGGTTCATTAGTTATATACTCACTCCACCCCTCCCCAAACCCTCCCTCTAGTTACTAGGCTTCCTTTCTTATGTTTCTCTTGACACTATTTTACCTATTTTCTAAGTATATTTTCCAAGGCACTCACTCATTCCCTGACCTATTTAATCTATGCTGAAGAATTTCAACAAAATTATGTAATTCAAATCTGAAAGGGGTCAAAGGCAGGAGCGTCAGAAATTATTGTCTCATGGCTCATCTTGGAGAAATGCTTCTTAAAAAGTTATTCCTAAACATACACACACACAAACATACAGAAAGTGGCTCTTGAGACATGGTCATAGTCTTGGGTATAGTTATTTCTGGGGAGCCACTTAAAACATCAAGACATACGGTAATTCAAATAAAGAATAAAGTCAATGACTCTCCTGACCAATAAATTCCCTTGCGTAAAGCTGAAAACCCCCATTTTAGTTTTAGTTCAGATGCACACCTACCACACGCCTACTATTTGCCAGGGACTATGCATGGCACTGGGTTACAAGGATGGTTAGGATGAATAAACCCCTCTTTTCTCGAAGACTTTATAGTGTAACGGGAGAAAGACCTAAGCATAAATAGCTCCAACTGAATATGGTAAATGCCAGGATAAACCTGTGAAGAGTTCTCTGAGCACCTAGAGTCAGGACACGCAAGCCAACACGATGGGATGACAGAAGGTTCCTTCAAGGAGAAGAGTCCTGAGTTGATTCTTGAAGGGTGACTAAGAATTAGTGAGAGAAGAATGGTGGGAGGGAGAATGTGGACATGGAGAGAGCACACAGCAGAAGGGCTAGCCAGAAACTGGAGGGGGCTCCTGATACTGGGGAGTGGAGGGGCTGGAAGGGGGCAGGAGAGAAGCTGTAAGGTGAAGTTGAGGCCAGGTCCTGGAGGCTTGTGGACTTCTCACTTTCCTCTCTTTCCAAGTTGGACTTCATTTAAATAGTGCGGTTGGTGTCCACTAGATTTCCTACCCCTGGATATCATTCACAACTCTGAGTAAACCCTCCCAGTCTGTCACTGCTTCTGCTGCAGGGCTGCTGAGGAACGCTGAAGAAAAGGAAAACAATGAGGATACCTAGTATCTGACATTCTAGGCTAGCTTCACGCTTATTCCCTGTTTCTTTTCAGAGCAAAATCCAGATTTTGTTCCAAAATATAGATTTACAGTAAACCTAATAAAAAGTAAACAGAAATAAAAGACTGAGATCGGAAAATCAAATATTCATTTATTATAGAAAATGCCTTATATTTATTAAGTTCTGGGAATGTGAGTCAGTTTTTATCTTCCTGGTTGGCTTAGATTAAAGGAATATTCAGTCATCCAAATAGGATGAACAGCTACTTTCCAATTTTAACATAGGGTAAACGCACATAGTAATTGGTCATTAATTTGTTGTCATGACATATTATTTTTTTTATTCCGACCATTCCATCACTGACCAAAGTCAATAAGCCTATTAAGCAAAACTACAAATTTCTATGTACTACAAATTTCTATGTTCTAGGGGAACCACTAAAAACAAAGCCATAATATCAGGGTAAGAGGGAATGATGACTTCATCCTGGAGAAGGAAGAGGACAGTGTGCTGAGGGACCCAGCCGTTTCCAGATCTTCAGGGACTGGTTCTTTTCAGTTCAGGGTATTAGAGAATGTGGCGGCATGCTCAGACGTGAAACTTGAGCAGTACATAAGTACTAAACTAAAATTCAAATTACTTTTGTATCCAGGCATTTGTTCCTTGCTATTAATATGGTTAATCAAGAGAAAACCAGAGATATACTGGAAAAAAAATCAACATGTTAAAAAAATTAAGACTTAAAAGGGTTATATATATATATTCTCTCTTTCTCCTTCTTTGCACACATTCATATCAGAAGGAAAACAGTACTCTTTTCTATCACTGTTTAATTATATAGGGAGCAAAAACATTACAAGCATTAGCAAAGGATAAGTCATGCTAACAAAAAGAAAGCTGAGTTTGGAATAGATAGGATGTTTATAGGAAAGGACGGCTTTGGTTATCATCCTTTCAACCTACAGAATTAATGTATTTCAGTAAAATTGTAAGATTAACAGTTGTGCTGGCTTTTTTTTTTTTTTTTGCTGAGGAAGATATGCCCTGAGCTAATATCTGTTGCCAATCTTCCTCTTTTTTTGCTCGAGAAAGATTAGCCCTGAGCTAACATGTGTGCCAGTCTTCCTCTATTTTGTCTGTGGGTCACCGCCACAGCATGGCTGATGAGTGGTGTAGGTCTGCGCCCCGGATCTGAACCTACAAACCCTGGCTGCTGAAGTGGAGCACGCCGAACTTAACCACTATGCAACGGGGCTGGCCCCTGTGCTGACTCTTAAATATAAGTCAGGGAAGGGTTTCAAGAAAACAGAGAGGGCATAATTATATCTAGATATTAAATAAGGTCACCCGCCTTCTCTTGGGCAAAGCTGCAAAGACCTGGAGATTGGGTTAGGGGAGAGCATGGGGCACACACCACGAGCCATCACTGCTAAAATACATATGTGTTGGGGAAATGGCTGCCTACTTGCACAGCAGATATGCACTGAGTCAGAACTAAGTTCTGGTCACTCATGGAATGATTTCTAAGATCTTTTTTGTCTCTAAATTCTATGAGTCCACTGAGGAATATATATTTTTTTTTTTGTGAGGAAGATCAGCCCTGAGCTAACATTCATGCTAATCCTCCTCTTTTTGCTGAGGAAGACCGGCTCTGAGCTAACACCTTTTGCCAATCCTCCTCCTTTTTTTTTTCCCCGAAGCCCCAGTAGATAGTTGTATGTCATAGCTGCACATCCTTCTAGTTGCTGTATGTGGGACGCGGCCTCAGCATGGCCGGAGAAGCGGTGTGTCGGTGCACACCCAGGATCCAAACCCGGGCCGCCAGTAGTGGAGTGCGCACTTAACCGCTAAGCCACGGGGCAGGCCCCCAGAGGAATCTATATATTTGTATGACTCTAATTTCTAAAATGATATATATGGACAATAGGCATTTGACACCAACATGGTGGGTTTGTGACAAAGGGAAATGAGTCCAGAGAACGCTCTGCTCCCTTGGTCTGGAGGTCAGGGTGAGTGGGCCATCCCATGATACCAAAGGCTTCAAGCTTTCTAGACCTCTGTGTCAGAATGAATCTCATCTGAGAGAGCAGGGGATTTAAAATGTCTTTAACTTCAGTTCATTATCACAATATTTTAAAGGCCATCATAGTGTTCTTTATCCATTTTATCTTTATTTTACAAACACTAATAATATTTTAGAAAAATATTCTAAAGACAAAATAACAGTTTGTGTTCAGAAATTATCAGTTCCATAAGGCAGGGACAAAAGGGAAGAATATTTAAATATTCCCAATTTTGTTATAATGATTGCATTTTAAGTCAAAACGATGAGTCAGCATATGGAAATGCATACACAAAAAGGCAATTAACATGATTTGGGGAGCTGCCAAGTGTTTGGTTCAAAGAATCCTGGAACAGAACTTCAAACGTCTGTATCACTCCTATTTCATTTATTTCTGTTTCCTCCAACTCCCAATTCTTCCATTTTAAACTGGAGTATTATTTAATATATGTCTCCATTTTCAATGAAAGTAAATTTTCAGTATTCTACAAAGGTAATAATTCTTTGAAAAGAAAACCTTATAACAAAAAAGAACTGATTCTGGCAACTGCAATTAGAAACATGTCTTTAAAAAACTGAGGTGCTATGATTCTTTTGAAAATGTGGAAAGCTATGTTGTTGCTTTAGAGACTATAATTTTACTGTAGTTTATTAGCAGTGGTAACATACCTCCTCACCCTACTGCACTGAAAAGCAAGAAGGTATAATTATTTACTGACCTCACAGTTCTAATAAGCAATGTGCATTATGTATTTTTCCTTCTCTCTCCTGGGAATGGTTAATAGCGCCAGAGAAAGGAACTACAGTACTAACGATGCTATTCTGCTCACGTTTGAATCCCACAGGAGGGTTGTTAACTCTTTTCCTAGAGCTTGTAATGAATCAAGTAGCTGGAGGGTTGCTCTGGATTGATGGTATAGCCCTTCAAAGTAATCTTAAATTGAGGTACCGAAAGTTATATGTTATACAGATTGTCCAGATATAATCTGGATCATTAACAAATACATTTGGCTACTTTGTATAATCAAATGCAACAAATAAAGAATTTACAGAACTGAAACAATTCTAAAAAAAATCGCCAGATTTCATTAGGTATGACTTTCAGTCTACTCTTCCTTGCTGCTTGCTATTCTAAGCAAAATGGGAAATGGGCCAATGAAGAATTTTCTAGAGGATTCTTGCCTGAACAATTTCTGATTAGCTGATCAGTAAACAAACTCCCTTCAAGTTCACAGTCCAGAATATAGGTTACTCCTTGGGGCTATGGAGTTAATAAGCTTTGGAAGAAAAAAATTCCCCACGTTCTGTATATTATGGTAAAGCCTTACTTCTGTATGCAAATAGAGGGGCACACAGGGATAATTAATTCAAAAGAGCAGATAATCCAATATTATTCCTTTCAGATTTCAGCACAAACTAGAAAAGAATAATTAGAAAGTGCATGAATGATTGTTTCATTTAACTGCATCCCCAAAGCTAATTGATTTTGAGATTAAGCAACTTCAGCTTCACTTATTTCAAATGCCTCCTTCCCAAAAACGTTCGCACAGTGCCCATCTTTCAGGTTCGTAGTCTAAGATCGCACCAAGAATTGGACTAACAATTCCAGGGACTGACATTCTAAGACTGGTCAAGATTCTATGGTAGCTCATCCACAGAAAATTGACTGGAGAGGACTACTTTCCTGAGTGCTATCCCACAGGGAAAGGGTGGCTAATAAAGGGTAGCCATTTGACTGAATTAATTCATAATCCATGGCTTACTGCTTCTGAACAGCAGCATGTGGGTTAAATCTTCAAAGAATTCCTACACTTAAATTTTTTTTTTTTTGTGAGGAAGATAAGCCCTGAGCTAACATCCATGCTAACCCTCTTCTTTTTGCTGAGGAAGACCGGCTCTGAGCTAACATCTATTGCCAATTCTCCTCCTTTTTTTTTTTTTTGCCCCAAAGCCCCAGTAGATGGTTGTATGTCACAGTTGCACATCCTTCTAGTTGCTGTATGTGGGATGCGGCCTCAGCACGGCCGGAGAAGCGGTGCATCGGTGCGTGCCCCGGATCCGAACCCGGGCTGCCAGTAGCGGAGCGCGCGCACTTAACCGCTAAGCCACTGGGCCGGCCCCTACACTTAAATTTTTTAACCAAGGGTCAAAATAATGTTTTAAAATTAACCATATCTTGCTGCATCTTATGGGTGGTTATTTCAGATGGAATTGAAACTGAATACTTATTATTTTAGTTTATTCTTACCCTCAATACTGCTGTTCTTATATTTGACTATGTAGGATTGGAGGAGAGGCTGGAGGCTCCAATGACTGAGATGGTGATAAGCCCTCTCTAATTCCATAAATAACTTGCTCCTGTGGTCCAAAGATGACAAAATTCTGTTTTCCAGCTGTCCTTTGCGTAAGATCTCCTTGTTAACCACTGTGAACAGACTGCAAATAAGCTGAATGCAGTTTCTGTCCAATTATTGGGCAAACCGGGATATCCTATCATTTGGTTTGGAGAACACCACCAAAAAGGCTAGTAGGACTGATGAGAAAGCATTTCAGTGCACTTAGGATGTGTGGGCATGCATGCACATTTACTTTATTGTACTTTAAAAAAAAAGAAAGGAATCATATTCTACATGTTTAAATACACATTACATTTTTTTCATGGACATTTCCCATGCCAATCAGTGCACATCATCACTGTTGTTGAGTGCATACCACCTGACTGAATGGATATATTCTAATTTATTTAAATATACCCCATAAGTGTAGGAATGAATTTCTTTACTAAACATACTGATGGACATTGAAGCTAATTTATTTTTTATTTTATTTTTTGTCACTATAAACAATTTAGTGGTATGTCTACTTCTTTTTTAAAGCTAACTTATTTTCAGACAAAAATGTCTACATAGATTCCAGCTGGAAGATGTTAGTTTAATTGTCTAAACTGATAATGAGGATGGATTTGGGAATGTGTATTGGAGGCACAAATGCCCACTGTTTACAGAGTTATTTCTCTTTACAATGTGGACCTATTATATCCCACCACATTTGGTAGCCTTTAGAACTCTTGGGATATCTCAGGTCCATCTGTTGTAAACAATCACATCGAGTCCTTTAAACCTGAGAAAGGAGGAGCTACAGACAAGCATTTATACCCAAATACTTTTGTAATAAACTTCAGGATGGAATAGGAGGATAGTATATTTCATCTTCAGAAATGGTAATTCACTAATACTAGTTTGCCAGACATCTCTTTCCTTTGATTTTAGATACAATTGTTCCACTATTGTAAGAGTTTAACACATATCATCATTCCAAGACATTACTTAAGATCCAAGACTACAGTGGAATTTAGCTATGTTTATTTATCTCTCTCTGCTTTTCATTGTATGGGTTTATGGATCATCCATGGATCAAGCTAAATGAAATCAGTACTGACCCCAGGTTTTTAATTCTCCAAATTCTGTTCTACAGTCTCTTTCCGTAAACAGAATGCCCAGGATTGCTCACTTCTACTGGATTTTAAGATCTTCAAGGACAGAGACTCTACTTTATGTACCTGTGTAATCCCAAAGTCTAGGGCAGTGCCAAGACACAGAGGTCCTCAACACAAGCTTCATTTAATAAAATTAAGACACAGTAATGAAAGGGTTGTGTCTTGGGTTCCCACCCCTAACTTATATCTAAATAATATAATCCTATATTTAGTGTCACCATATATATGCCCTCTTAGAGCCAATTTAAGAAAAACACCCTCTCCAGGCTGGTCACATAGTTTACCAACACAAACTTGAAGTGACCTGAAGTTGCAATTTCTAAGAGTTGAGATACGGTGAAATGAGGAACATAAAGATAGGATGGTAAATTTTTATGTAGGCTACATTTTATTCAATTTAAATGACTGTCTTTTATTCTGAATCTATGTCCTTCCTATGTTTGTGATGTTAACTTATCTTTTTCAATGAAATAATGGTAGTAGGTGGGTGGTGGTTGTTGTTTTTGGTATCCTTTTTTGATGAAAGAAAAACACTGGCAGCCCAAGATCAGTCTCTCAATAATTAGGGAAATTTTTACTTGCTCCATGAAAGGTAAAAGTCTGGCACCACTCATCTTAAGACATGGCTGACGCTATGGAGCAATTACTATCGGAAAGAACAGCTCACTATCAATTATGCCAAAGCTAACGTTAGTTTTTGGCAGAGACTCTGAGGTATAAAAGGACAATATTAAATGATTTTGTTCAACAGGTTAAAAAATAAGCACTTTGGGGGTACATCTTGCCAAATTCAGTAAGTAAGACTGAGTCAGTCAGTCAACCATAATTTATTGAGTGCTTACGATGTGCCAGGTTCTATGCAATGCAAACATAAAGCCCTGGAGGAAACATGCTAGGGTTTTTTAATGGTCAAGATGGCCTGCTCTGAAAGTCTGGAGGGTTGAGGTATCAATTGCAACTCAATTCAGTTTTTGTACAGGCACTCGAGTAGAGGCAAAACAGTTTCCGGAGGACCATTTCTGTTCTTTCTATGGGCATTCTTCATAGGTCTTTAGGGAAGAAGTCAAGTGGGTCTAATTAAATTTTTATAAAAGAAAGTGAACTTTGTCTGACTGGTATATGAAGCACACTGATATCTTATTAGTAAGTTCAGCAGATCCTCACCGTGGGTCTTTTCCAGATATTAAACTAGTTGGGAGTAACTGGGAAAGACTCATTCCCTGACGCTTAATAAATGAGTTATCACTGTACTTCAGAGTGGGCAATAAATTGTTTTTAAGGCAAGATCAGTAAAACAAATGCTAAATTAAGTGACCTGTAATGGAAATGTAGCTAAATGCTACAAATGCTATTCAAATTCCCAAATGATGAATTAACAGCAAGAAAGTTCAAGAAAATACATGATGTCTAGGTCATGAGAGCCAATAATTAGCCAATAATTAGTGTGTTCTTTTTTAAGCTGCATTATGTAAATTCAGATAGTTCTCTTAACATCTAATGGAAATCTAACCAACCAAAAGAAACTAGACAGTTAATTAAGCCACCTTATAATTTAAAATGGTAGCTTTTCTTAACTTTGAATTTTTACATAAGAAGTATCACAAACAGAAATGTGTGCATAGCTTGTGGTAAGAACAGATTCAGGGATTACTCTGAACAGATGCTGTAGAATAAAGCTATCAAGGTACTTCATTCTCATTTTCCTGCCTTCTGCCTACAACTTATGGTTTAGAGGCAGTGGAAAACTGTGTTACGAAACAGTTTGTCAGCTACAGTTTTAAAAACATAAAGATTAGAAAAAGTCACGACGGAAGAATAAATTGTCGAGGAAAAGTCAACGATAAAGACAGGTATCCTTCTCAACAGAACGTGAAGCACTACAATGAAATCAGTGTCTGTTCTGTTTTGGCCTTCAGTGACATCCTTCCATAAAATACAGTCAGTGCTAAAGGATCATCTGTGTATAATTAGCTATATGCTTCTTGGTGACACCTTTTCTGTTATTTAACTTTTTACATGCTTAAGCTTATCTCCCTACCTGGAGAAGACCTAAAGGCAGAGATATAATTCTATTTCTTTTACCACCACCACTCCCTCAATTTGACATTCACACAGATGCCATAATTTGATGATTTATCTATTTCAGCAACAAATCCATTGCTAACATTACTGTAATCCATATTTTTTTCTATAAAATTCAGGAAGTACTCTAAGCAAAGTTTATTACTCATAGTTAAAATATTTTACATGTATTGACACTTTTATTTATTTTACCTTTAACTTTCAGGTTTATATATTTTCAGTAACTAAGATCCTTTCTATTATAGCAAAAAAATACTGAAAAATGTAACTAAACTCCTAACAACTTTTACAAAGTAAGAATAATCAAAATGGGTAGTCCACATGATTTTAAACTTTTGGTAGCCTCCTAATGCTGATATTAACCTTAAAAAATGTTTCAAGATACTAAGTAAGTGGTTGGTGGAGCTTTGATAGTAAAACTACTTATTTCCTAGAAGAATATTCAAAATATATGACTGTTGACAAACATAACTATAACTTTTAAAAATCTTTAGTGTGTGTTAGCTCTGTAAAATGCAAAGATGAAAACATCAGCACAGCATTTTGAGACCACAGAATCACTCTTATTTGACCTTTAAGAAAATACTCAGATAAATGAGTGGTGACATAAAAAACTATAGCTTTTGGCAATTTAATTTAATTTTTTAGAAAATATCATAAAATGCTAAAATGAAAAGATCACAATAGTATTTTGAAATTAGAAATAATAATCTCTCTCATTTTACCTTTAAGGAAAAGGAAGAGAGAAAAAAACCTTCCTTCTCTACCTTCTGCTAAATGAGTTTGGGTTTTCCATGGCATTAAAGGTACAATGCAAACTGCTAGCTCAGAGAATTTTATGTAATAATTAAGCCCAAAACACTGCAGTTCTTAACCTCTCCAGGATAGGGTTTGGTGATGTCATGAAAAGAATCTCTGAGAGACAGAGGAATCTGGAATGCAAGGGGAGAGGCTGAACTTAGGACAAAGTATATCAGACTAAATAAGACCAGACTTTCTAGGTAGATCTTGTCTGAAATAAGCGATGAACTGGTAGGAAGATTCCTGGGTTTTATGCATCGGGGCTACTCTTGGGACAAAATAAATCTTGTAGCTGTGATGAGTGCCTTCTTTTTCCTTGAATGTCAACTTAAAGACACTAACCACTGGGCTGGCCCCGTGGTGTAGCAGTTACGTAGCAGTCAAGTGTGCGCGCTCCGCTGCTGGCAGCCTGGGTTCAGATCCCGGGCGTGCACTGGTGCACCACTTGTCAGGCCATGCTGTGGCGGCCTCCCATATAAAGTGGAGGAAGATGGGCACAGATGTTAGCCTAGGGCCAGTCTTCCTCAGCAAAAAAAAAGAGGAGGATTGGCGTGGATGTTAGCTCAGGGCTGATCTTCCTTACACACACACACACAAAAACAATTACAACAAATAAATCTCATTACTTGTAAAAAAAAAAAAAAAAAACACTAACCACATTTATGGGCTATTTTCCCTCCCATTCAAAATGAAAATGCTCTCTTGGCTCCCATGGGGAAAACGTACATTCTTGGAATGTAAGATTACCTACTTCAGTTAATTGTAGAATGCCAATGTGAAAAATGGCACAATTGTCTTGTAATGTTAAGTGCCGAGAAGAAAATGAAACAGGATAATGTCACGCCGTTGGATGGGGATCTTCTTCAGATTGGCTTACTGGGAAGACCAAGTTGAAGGGGAGATCTTCACGTTGAGACCAGCAAGATAGAAATGAACCTGTCAGTGAAGACCTGGGAGTGGCTCCTGCAAGTGCTCCAAGGTGGGCATGACTCTGCCAAGTGTGAAAACAGAAGGCTGGCTGTGTAGCTGAAGGACAGTCAGTGAGGGGACTCTAGTTACAGCAACAGTGGAGAGCTGATAAAGGGGCAGATCACACAGGGACCTGTAGGCCAGAGCAAGCATCTGGATTTATTCAAAGTCAATCTAGGGTTGTAAGTTTAGGAGGTGATGAAATCTGATTTGCATATTTAAAAGTTCATTCTGGACAATATGGGAAGAATGGACTATACGAGAGCAAGACCAGAAGCTAGCAAGCAAATGGGTATCCAGGCAAGAGACTGATGGTGGCCTGGACCAGGTGGTAATAGCAGAGACGGACAGACATGGAAGGATTCGGGCTATATCTGGAGGTCAGAGTTGTCAGGGAGAATGGGATTTGGGCACGAGGGAGGACAGGAATCAAGGATGATTTCTAGTTTTCTGGCTCTAGCAGCTGGGTGGGTACTGCTGCCATTTCAGAAGATGGGAAAGGCTGCAGTAGGAGCAGGCATGATAAAGAAAAGCATGAGTTCTGTTTTTCAGATTTTGCTCTAATAACCACCATTCCCAATTACAAGAAAGAAACCAAATTTGATTCATTTTTCTTCTTTAGTTTTTTATAAAGATCAATTTATTCAATTTGAGGAACTTTTCTTTTTCAATGGCTTTTCCGAAATTATTTAAAAAGTATGAAAATAATATGCATATGGCAAAAACATTGAAAACATACAAAGGATTATGTAATGGAAATGAATCTGCCTCATACTCCAGATCCTACTATTATTTCTCAGAGTAAACACCATCAATAATTTACTGAAATCTCTTCCACAATTTCCTAGTACATGGTCACTAGACAAAATGTTTGAAAATACAAATGGAAGTATACTACACATATTACTACCACATACCATATTTCATGAAAAAGTGAAGTATCTTGGTGCTATACCTCATTACAGCTGCATAATATTCCAGTGTATGAGTGTACAGTGACTTATTCAATTATTTTTCTTTTGTCTCAAGTTTTCCTATTATAAACAATGTTGCATATTCATGAGTAGGAGGCCAGGATAAAATCCTACATGTGGAATTTCTAGGTCATCAAGTATGTATTTAAAATTTAATAAACACCACCCAATTACCTTCTAAAGAATTTTCCCCAATACATACTGCCTCTAAGTGTGCATGAGAACGTTCTTGCTGCTAACTCTGGGCATCCATCAAATTTTTAAAACTTGGTGAATCTGCTAGGTAAAAAATAACATCTTTTTTTTTTTTTTTGGTGAGGAAGATCAGCCCTGAGCTAACATCTGCCAGTACTTCTCTTTTTTTCTGAGGAAGACTGGCCCTGAGCTAACATCCGGGCCGATCTTCCTTCGCTTTATATGTGACACCACCACAGCGTGGCCTGACAAGCGGTGCGTAGGTGTGCGCCTGGGATCAGAACCCTGGCCGCCAGCAGCGGAGTGCGCACACTTAACCACTACGCCACAGGGCCTGCCCCCAAAAAATAACAACTTAATGCTATTTTAATTTGCATTTCTGTACTTATGAGCTTCTGATGTTCAACAGCCAATGCATATCTTTTTCTGAGAAGTACATATTTATGAACTTGTCTCATTTATGTATTAGTGTTACTGTCTCTCTCACTTTTATTATTTTTTACAAATTTTTAAAAATTACACAAGTAATGCATACTCATTGTTATGAGTGAAACAATGTTAACATGAATTGAGAAAAACCTAATATTATATCCCTACCCCCTTGCAATTTCTGCCACCTGCCAATCCTAGTTAATCAATATTATCCACCCACATGTATACAAACACATGGATACACAGTTGTTGCTTAGTATCCAGCCGGGGATTGGTGCAGGACCCCCGTGGATACCAAAATCGTAGATGTTCATGTCTCTTATACTATAAAATGGCCTAGTATTTGCATATTACCTACGTACATCCTCCTGTATACTTTAAATCATCTCTAGATTACTTACAATATCTAACACAATGTAAATGCTATGTAAACAGTTGTTATACTGTATTGTTTAGGGAATAATGACACGAAAAAAACGTCTGTACCTGTTCAGTACAGATGCAACCATCGTAGGCCTTTCCGTCCGCGGTTGCTTGAATCTGTGGATGTGGCACCCGCGGATATGGAGGCCTGACTGTATATATATCAAAGATTTGTTCTTTTCAATAAAATGGGATTATGTTATATACATTACTTTGCAAGGATCTGTCTCAATTAGTAGTAGCTCATCAAAGACATCTTTCTAGGATAATCATTTTTTTTTTTTTTTTTTTTTTTTTGTGAGGAGATCAGCCCTGTGCTAACATCCGCCAATCCTCCTCTTTTTTTGCCGAGGAAAACGGCCCTGGGCTAACATCCGTGCCCATCCTCCTCCACTTTATATGGGATGCCGCCACAGCATGGCTTGTCAAAGCAGTGCGTAGGTGCGCGCCCGGGATCCGAACCAGCGAACCCCGGGCCGCCGCAGCGGAGCACGCGCACCCAACCGCTTGCGCCACCGGGCCGGCCCCGGATAATCATTTTTTTTCTCTTCTATTATTAATTTATTTTACAAATACTTATGTGCCAATGTCAAGCATTATTCTTTTCTTTTTTTTTAATTGAGGTAACACTGGTTTATAACATTATATAAATTTTAGGTGTACATCATCATATTTCGATTTCTGCATATGCTATGCATCATGTTCACCACCAAAAGTCTAGTTTCCCTCTGTCACCATACAAATGTCCTCCTCTATCCCTTTCACCCTCCCCCACCCCTTCCCCTCTGATAACCGCCAATCTGTTCTCTAATCTATGTGTTTGTTTGTTGTTGTTTTTATCTTCCACATGAGTGAAATCATATGGCATATGTCTTTCTCCGTCTGACTTATTTTGCTTAGCATAGTAACCTCGAGGTCCATAGGATGATCATTTTTAACAGCTGCATAATAATATTCTATAAAATGGATAATCACATTTTATTAAACCAATCCTCTATTAATAAACAGGTAGAGCTCTTCTAATTTTTAAATACTATAATCATGCCACGTTAACCATCCATAGTCATATTAATGCTTTTAAAAAGTTTTTTATACACAAAAAAAACTTGCCTTTTATCCACCATGCATTTTGCAATTTTTTCCCCAATTTGCTGTTTGTCTTTTGATTTTAGTCATTTTTTTGCTATACTAATTTTTATTTAGTAAAAATTTCCAATTTTTTCCCGATATATGTTCTGGGTTCTGTATGGAGAAAGTCTTCTCCCCTCACTCAAGATTATATCTTAAAAATCCTGAAAAGCTGGGCAATAACTCCTTTCTTTTAAGTTAGACTCAACAGTGAAAATCATAGTATTATTATATTTAAGTAAGTATAAAATTTATATTTTTAAACTATAAATATTTTTCTCACATCATTTAACACCTTTTTTATTGTATTAGGCTCACCTGTTCAATAGCTTAGTTAACTACAGCTCCTGAATATTTAATCATTCTAAAGTTAATTTCTCTTAGTATTTCTTTCTCTCTCTCTCTTTTTTTTTTTGTGAGGAAGACCAGCCCTGAGCTAACATCCAATGCCAATCCTCCTCTTTTTTGCCGAGGAAGACTGGCCCTGGGCTAAGATCTGTGCCCATCTTCCTCTACTTTATATGGGATGCCGCCACAGCATGGCTTAACAAGCGGTGCGTCGGTGAGCGCCTGGGATCCGAACCGGCGAACCCTGGGCCCCCGCAACGGAGCGCGCACACTTAACCACTTGTGCCACTGGGCCGGCCCCCTTCTTTTTGATCTTACTACAAAATTTTACTGATTTATTTCTTCCCTATAGAGATTTAGTAGTTTCATCAGTATTTCCCCATTAAAAGAGGAGGAAGAAAAAATCGCTTTTACACAATAATGGAGAACATTTTATCCAGAAGAATTCAGACAACAGAGAGGCTATAGGTAAATCAGAGAACGGGCCAGATACAGATAATCTTTAAATATTTATTTACACATGTAGAGAATCTTCAGGCGTGACCTTGGCCAAGCCCCTCAAACTCTCTAAGGCAGCAATCTCCTGATCTTTAAAACAAAGTAACACCTGTGCAACTCCCCTTGTAGGACTGCAGCAGGATCAAACGGGATGAGGCACATGCAAGTGCTTTGAAACTGTCAAGAGGGTAGCCCAGAACAGTATTTTTATCTTTTGCATTAAGCAACTGACATTTAGCTAACCAAAAGAAATCTGTTTTTGGATTTTTCTCTTCAATTTTAGAGATGTCTACTCAATAAAAATAAATTCACCAAATGTTCCCTTGGAGATAGAAATTATAACACACGTAATAACGACACAAAGGAAGGCATTCCCGAGATTTAAAAATGTAACAAATTGCTACTGTTAACAGCCAACTTCCTTAAAGCAATTTAATTGCTATACAACTACCAAATATGTAGCACTTTAAGAAAGCTCTTACATGTCTTGCAAGTCTTCTACAAAAAGGTAATTTAAAAAATATTTCTAGTGGTGAGAGACAGCTGCACAGATGGACGACATATTATATGAATTAGTCAGGAAGAGTACAAAATCCTGTCCAGTGATTTTTTTTTTTCCCTCCCAAAGCAGAGAAATCTTAATCTGTTCTGGGCAGATGCAGTATATCCTTTCTGCAAGGTGGCTAAATAATCAATTATGAGTCCTTAATGAATCAGCATTTTAAAAATCTATTTATGAATATCCATATGCACAAAAAATTAGTAAAGGTTATTCTCTTAAATTATCCTCTGCCAGAAGAGGACTTTTACTACAACATTCACTTTAGAACGATTTCCAAAAGCGTACCACAGAAATCTTTATAAGGTCCAAACTTGCTGATTATGCCAACTACTTTAACATAGAGAATATGTAACGTTTGTAAAGGCCATTATGATTTCCGGAGCTGCTGATCCAATCAACTGTGAACCAATGGGTTAAACCCAAAACAAACTTTACACCTTAATTCTAAAGGGTAAAGGTTTGATAACTCAGGAATTTGTTTTACTTGGCAAGTTTCAAGAGACGTTGGTGTAAAGTATTTTTTTGAAATTAAACTAAATTTTAAATTTAAATTACTTTCATATAATGTCTTGTTTGCAAGTAAAATGATTTACATTTCATTCTCTTTAGAATTGCCTGTAACCAATGTCAAAAATAATAGTCCTTCACAGACTTATTGGTAATCCATACTTTAAAAATAGCCAATGGGTGCCTCCTTTAAATGAGACTACGACAGGTAGGAGGTTGTTTATATAATTCAATTAATCTTCACAACAACCATGTAGCTAGTATTATCTTACTGTTTACCAAAGAGAACTGGGACTCAGCAAGATTAAGTGACTTGCCTAAGGTCTCCAGTTCAGTGGCGGGAATGGAGTGGGGTTCCACATCAGGTCTGACTATTTCTACAACATGTGCTCCACTCTTTCATATACTATGCCATGTCATTTTTCATGCTCCTATATATGTTAGGGTTAATTAGCCAATTTCCTGAGTCTAGGAGAGCAAAAGGAATTTATTAGCAGTGAAAATTGAGATATTACCAGTCAGCATTTATTTATTTGAAACAAATTAGTATTTAAAAAAAGAAGAAAATAATATATATGAAACTGACTCATACTTTTTTCTTTAAAATAAAACTCCCCAGTGCAAACGTTACAAAGAGATAAAGAGAAAAATAATGCTGATATGTGGCAACAAAGTAAAACTGCAGTTTTTTTCATGCTCCAAAAATGAACTCTCAATGTCCACGTCAACAACAGTTACTAGATCCATAAGCCCAGTGCTTTATCAAAATCTGAAAGTCCTTTGAGCGTGAAAAAACTTTTCTATTTTTTAAGGATCCAATTCTTAAATGGTAATTTAAGACCATATTCTCTCTCTCAATATATATTTTTATTAGATACAACATGTTTCAAAATATTAAGAATCATAAAAAAAGTAAAGTTTTACTTCCAATTCCTGCCTCATCCACTCTTTTCCTATTCTCTTTCCCAGATAATCACTGTTACTTGTTTCTTGAATAGCATTTCAAAAATAATTTTTTTGCATATACTAACAAATATGAATAAATACCCACCCCTCTTTACATAAATAGTAGCAGACTAGACACTGTTAAGACCATATTCTTGTTTCATGTCTAGAATATTCACAGACCTCCCTTTTTTTTTCTGCTGAGGAATATTCACCCCAAGCTAACATCTGTTGGCAATCTTCCCCTTTTTTTGCTTGAGGAAGATTAGCCCTGAGCTAACATCTGTGCCAATCTTCCTCTGTTCTGTATGTGGGTTGCCACCACGGCATGGCTGACGAGTGGTGTAGGTCCGTGCCTGGGATCTGAACCCGAGAACCTGGGCTGCTGAAGCGGAGCACACCAAACTTAACCACTATGCCATGGGGTCAGCCTCCATAGACCCATTTTTTAAAACTTTATTTTTAATGAAAAATTTCAAATACACAGACAAGGTAAAGCAAAAGTTCAATAAACATCTAGATTTACCCATATACCCACTACCTAATTTAATAACTATTAATACTTATATTGCCATATTTGCTTCACCCATCTATCTATATGTAAGCATGTTAGTATTCTTTGGGGGAATTATTTGAAAGAAATCATAGACATCAAGTTACTAAATATTTCAGCATTCATCTCCAAAAAGTAGGGACTTTTTCCTATAAGACCACAATATCATATGGCATCAAAAAAGATTAATAATTTCTTCAAATCATCTAATGCCTAGTCCTTATTCAAATTTCAACAACTGACCTCAAAATGTGAAGAACCATTGTTTTTTACAGAGGTCTTTTTGGCTAGCATAAGAGTATTGCTAGCATAAGAGAAATATTACAGCCTTTATCTAATATCAAAAGTTTACTTTACAGTCTTTATTTTTTATTTTGGTTGTTGTCATTTTATTTTTATTAGCGCCTTTCATCTCTATGAAAAAATACTGTCTAAACTTCATTATGACATTGGCATAGGGAACTTTCTTCCCTATGCTAGCCTTCCACAGTTTGACGTGCACAAAATTGTCTTAGTGTTATTTCAGTGGATGTTAGCTCAGGGCTAATCTTCCTCACACACATACACAAAATGTTATTTGTATAATTGTGGCTAACATGAGCAGAGTCAGGAAGTGGGGAGGAGAAAGTCCAGTTCCCCTTGTGGCAGGATCTTCCTTCTCTTTGCCCCATAATTTCCCTACTCACTGACCTTGCCAAGATTCTGTCTAGTATCCTCATTTTGTTATTCAAAAGGAAGGGAAATCAGTTGAACTGTGAATATACTAAAAAGCACTGAATTGTACACTTTAAATGGGTGAATTGTATGGTATGTGAATTATATCTCAATAAAGCAGTTTTAAAAAGAGAGAAGGGAGGGAAGAAATATAAAACTCAATCTAAAATATCTTCTAAACAGAATTAGTTCCCTAAAGTGGAATTTAAAATTTTTGTATGTATTCTTATTACTGAAATAAAAGCCTAATAATTAAAATAAATAACTAAAGCCCCTACTCATTTTACTATTTTGATTTTGTAAACTTATTACAATTGTGACTCTTGCTAATGTAAGAATAGTATGTGGAGACAGTTCATAAAAAAGGATAAATCAGAAATAATTTTTTGCCTCATAAAAACCAATCAAATAATTCTTTTAGCAAAAAAAAAAACCAATCTCATAATAAATTTAAAGTTATGTGACGTGAAGGGCAGTGAGTAATCTTATGTTTCATAAGTGGCCTGACAATTGGTACAACTATTTTGCAGAAATATTTGGGAACATGTATCAAAAGTATTAATAATATTCACAAGTGACATTTAATAATTTCATTTCCAGAAATTTACCCTAAAGAAATAATTATAAATTTATCCCCAAGTATAAATTCATGGCTTGTACATCAGAGTACTATTTATACCAGTGTAAGACTGAAAAGAGCCTGGCTATCTAACAGGAGAGAGGTTAAAAAATTGTGGCACATTTAGAAGATCTAATAGTATGCCGCCATTAAAGATCATATTGTAAGAAAATGTTTAATAACATGGAGAATTCTTTATCCCATTTGTTAAAAAATGGAAGGACCTCTGGCTTCCAGTAATGGTGAAGCAAACTGGTTAGCAAATACTCTGGTAAGTAACAATTATAAAATCTGGACTCTCTCTGTCTCTCTCTATGTATATTTTTTAAATCCAACTATTTAAAGGCACTAGAAAGTGACCAAAAACAAGCATAAACTAAGAGAGTGTTAACCACTGAAAGACAGCAATTGCAATGAGCTAGAATTCGAGTTAACGCCTTTCTTCCTGACCTCACAAAATTGCAGGCTTACTGTAGACAGAGTTAAAGGTTAGCAGAGCAGCTGAAAATTTAGGGAGTGGGGGGAGTCCTGGAAATGATTGAGCCATAGAAGGGGTTGGACCAAAAATCTGAGTATTATCTCTGCCCTAATCCCTACTGAACTGCTAAATAAGACACCAGTGGGTCACCAGGAAGACAGCTGACAGAAACCAGGGGAACATCTACCTTTGAAAGGCTGCACTGCGCTGGATGAGCTTTGTGAGTTTGCTGTTTTTTCTGACTCAGGTTCTCCTGAATCCACGCCTGACTCAGGAGGCAGAAAGCCACAGCATTACTGGTTTCATGTGTCAGAGGACAGAGCTTGGTGAGGGCCTACCCCAAACTTTGCCCAAATCCTTGACTGAATGCTCAATTGCACAGGTACAGGGAAGATCCCCAGGAGGCCAGATTAAAAACAACAACAGCTGGAAACAGAAAGAACTGAGCAGAAATCTCAGCTGTTGCACACTGTGGGGGAGAAAGAGTTTATGGTTTAAATCTAAGAGAGTTAGCTACTTGCTAAACAACAACACAGCAATTCTCAGAAGAACATAATACATCAAGCATTGCTAAACATATCCACGATATTTGGTTTTTAACCAAAAATTACTAGATATGTAAAGAAAAAGGAAAACGTGACCCACGCTGAGGAAAGAGGGCAGTTAACAGAAAGTGACTCTGAGTGGATCTGGATGCTGGATTTAGCAATGACTTCAAAGCAACTATTTAAATACAATCAAAGAATTAAAGGGATATTTGCCTAAGAAATGGGCAGAAGAAACAGTAAACTTGAAGATATCAATAAAAAATGATTGCATCTGAAGAACAGAGAGAACATAGATTAAATACAAGTGACCAGAGCTTCAGAGACCTGTGGAATAACATTTAGAGATCAAACAGAAGTGTAACTGAAGCCCTAGAAGGAGAAGAGAAAGAGAACGAGACAGAAAAAATACCTGAAGAAATAACGGCTGAAAACTTCCCAAATTTTGTGAAAAGCAGAAATTTACTAATCTAAAAAACTCCATAAACTCAAGCAAGATAAATACAAAGAAAACTACACCTAGCTTCATAGATCAGAGTCAAACTTCTGATAGGCAAAGATAATGAAAAAATCTAAAGCAGTCAGAAAACAAACAGCAATTTACATACAAGGAAACAATGACCACATAATGGCTGACTTCTTATCAGAAACAATGGAAGCCACAAGTTGTAGGAATGACATATTCAAAATGTTGATAGAAGATCTGAAAATGAAAAATTCTTTATCTGATGAAACCTTCCTCCAAAGGTGAAAGGGAAATAGGTATTTTCAGATAAGCAAAAAACAGATTATTTGTCACCAGCAGACCTGCAGTAAAAGAAATACTAGAAGAATATATTCAAGCTGAAGGAATGATTGTGGATGAAAACTCAGATCTAGAAGAAGGAATTAAGGGCATTGGGAATGGCAAATTATGTGGGTAAATATAAAGACTATCTATCTATCTATCTATCTATCTATCTATCTATCTATCTATCTATGTATTATCTATCAGCATTTTTTCTTTTCCGAAGGATAAAGAGGTTAAAAAGAACTATACTGTTGTAAATTTCCTACATTTTACCTGAAATACAATATTAACTCTAGGGATTAATTGTAATCCTTAGAGCAATTATATATACAGATATATAGATTACAGATATATGAAATATAAAAATATATATACATATATATAATAATACAGGAAAGGAGAAAAAAAGAAACAGCGGGCAGCATGAGCCTCATATCTGCATCAGTTCCCTTGGCCCCCACATCACACTGGGGAGAGGCACAGTGTCCATGGTGGATGCTGCACATGTGGCTGGTTTGCACTATGGTCAGGGAAAACAGAATCTTTTAAAGGAAGTGCTAACAAACTTGTGCAACTTTTGCTCCAGAAGGGGACATTATTATCTTGTACAGCAAAAAAAATAAAACAAGGCAACACAAAACAAAACTGCTCACTGCCCTAGAAGACATGTTAGATACCTTATCTTCTGAGGCTAAGACACCTTTGAAAAGATAATAGGAACAAAAACTGATAGGAATCAACAATTCCACTTCTAGGTATTTAACTAAGAGAAGTGAATACATAACATGTCCACATACAGAACTGACCATGAACTTCTATAAACAGTTTTATTCATGATCACCAAAATTTGGAAATATCACAAATGTCCATAAACAGGAGAAAGAACAAACTATGGTACATCCATACAATGAAATACTACTCAGCAATAAAAAGCAATGAACTATTATACACAGAACAACATTACTGAACCTCAAACACTATGCTGTACAAAAGAAACAAGACAGAAAAGAGCTCATACTGTGTGATTTCCTTTCTTTAAAATTCTAGAAAAGGCAAAACTCATCTACAGTGACAGCAATGTATCAGTGGTTGCCCGGGTTCAGATGAAGGGGAGTGAAGGATTGCAGGGGTCACAAGGACCGTTTTGTGGGTGATGAAATGTTGCATACCTTGATTGTGGTGGTGGTCACACAGGTGTACATGTTGGTCAAAATTCATTGAAATTTACACTTAAAATAGGTGCATTTTTGCACATAAATTATACCTCAGTAAAGCAGATGAAAATTAAAAAAATGGAACAAAAGTATATGATTTCATTGTTGCCTCTTTAAAAATGAGAAGTGAGTGATGCCTAAAGTATTTATATTGCATTGAAAGTTTGAGTGATTATTTTCTTCTTTTTGTTTTCTACATTTTTCTATTTTCTCCAATTAACATAGTTTCTTTTATAATCAGAAAAAGAACTATAAAATTTATTAAAAATAACTTCCAAAGATTAATTTATTAAAATTATAAGAAAATTGACTACACATAGAGAAATACACCTGTAATAGTTCACTGCTCTACACTTTTAAATGCTTAGAAAACCAAATTCTTCTAAATATGTGAAAATACCTATTGGAGTGAAAAAGGAGACAAGAAAAAAATGCTTGATTTTCTAACTCTTAGTTTAACATATTCAACTGAAAGTTAAACAATGTTGGAATACTAAACTTATTAGACTTGTGAAAGTGACACGGTTCAGAGACACACTTGTAATACAGCTTTGTGGTAATGACTTATTGACTGAAGTTCACGAGCATATTTATTCCTTGAAACTTAATTGAAGAAAATTTTACCTGTAGTTCAAGAGCAAAGAATCTGATTAACTTCATTCTAACCCTGCTGGTATATCACATGTTTACAATGAATCCAAAGCTTTGTCAATAAAAGTGATCACACTTTGAAAATATCATGATATTGTGGTATTGACTTAGGGCTTTCTTTAATATATATTGATATTTCTCAAACATCTTTTAATGATTCTTTTAACAGGTTCCTTTTTTCAGTCATTTTTGACTATCTGAAACAAGTGAACAGAACTGAAAAATGCAAACTTGCTAGTAATATAAACGACATTCTTTTCTCTCAAGTAAGGTCTTTTTTTGTAGCAATCCCTTGTCAGACAGTCTGATGACAGAGATTGTTTCAACCGAATGGAAATCTTCAAGACTGCTGCTTGATAGTTAAACCAACTAGAAATGACCGAAGTTTAAATCTACACTCAGCATTTGACCTATCCAACTGTGAACTTCCACACGCAGGACTCCATTGGCTTGCGTTCCGGGGAAAAGTTAAACAAATGTCAAAGGAGTAAAATATAGAGATCTAAATCTATCACATCGTCCTGTTAGCTGGCATGATTTGGTCGTATGCTTTATGGCTCTCAAGACAGGGATGAGCAGTGAACCTAACTCAGCTAAACTCAAATATGACCACGTTGCCCATCCTGTTTAAAATCTTCAATGGCTTGCTGCTGATGTCAGGAAAAACAGGAGACTCCTAACAGGAGGAGTCTGTTCCTCCCTCCTTTCCAGATGTGGTCCTGGGCCTCAGGCAGCCTTGCCTTCGTTCCGCACAGATTCCCCTACATGTGCCCCACAGACTGGACAATCCGCTGTCTCCTCTTCACTTAGATCTCATCCACACATCCCCTTGATCTCAGCTTGAAAATCACTTCTTTGGGAGAGCTCTCTCTGAACTCCCTGCAATTTGATATGTTTTTGTGATTAATTAATGTCCGTCTTTCACATAGACTGTAAATTCCATGAGAGTCACCAAGAAAAGTGTTTTTGTTTACTAGTGTATCCCCTGCACCTAGCATAGCACCTACAATGAGGAGAGTGTTCACCCGATGTTTGCCGAATAAGTGAGCAGGTTCCTTCAATTCACTGACATCAGAGAACAGATCTAGTTCATCACTACGATCCCCGAGCAGCTTCTCTGTGCCAGGGCTCACCCCAGTTTAATACAACTGTAGTGACTACGACTTAAATATAAAACGACCTCAGGTGACAATTGCAAGAGTCTATCTTGGACCACATGGTCCTTTCTGCTGATTATACCATTCTGGGCTCTATGCCAGCACACTGCTTTTTTGTCCTGCCAAAGCATTATGAAACTTATTTTAGCTTGTTATTAACCCTTGAAACGCTTATCAGAATGCTAAGGAAAAGTAGACCATGATTGGGTAAAGTTTCCTCAGTGTTAAAACTGTATTTTTGAGTCTTAAAAAATTCTCACACAAAAGGAATTTACCTAGAGTTTAAGAGGCAAAGGCAAGAGAAACACACTGCTGGGCCACTGTCTGGGCAGTAGGGTGGAGATTAATGGGGAGTATTTGCCACACCGCACTGTGATATTCCACTTTTATCACTCCAGATACATTAGACCAGAGATTCACATGTACACATTCTTAAGTGAACTTACTTTCCACCCCATACTCTAATTAAAATGCTTTCACATTAGAAAATTATGAAGAATGTTTTCCCAAAGTGGAATCCTTACTTTGAAAATCAGCCTATCTGAACAAAACATTTTCTTCCATTCTTCATTCATCCCTTAGAAGTATCCAAATATAATTTAAATCTTTACTACGATTCATATGTTTGGAAGTCTGGTTTTCTTATCGTGCTGGAATAAGGAATCTAAACAGTACTGAGATACATCACTGGAGCTGGTACACCAGTTTTTAAGGTGTAGATGATGGAGAAGCCTCAACCTCTTATCTAGCTACCGAAAACAGAAAAACAGCAAACGATGAAATGCCACTTTGTGAAAAGATGCCTACACTATTTTTTACTAAATAACTAATGCCATGTTTACACAATCAAGATTTACCAAAAAGATACTATTTCTACTTATACCTTGATGCATTCCTTTTTCATTTTTGGGGAAAAAAATAAATGATCATACTACTTCTTAATTCACCCAGGAGCTTTCATCTCCATGCATTCAACACACAGTTATGCAAAACTTTTTGAAATTCCACAACTCAGTGGTATAGCTTATATTTGCATGAGGAAAGGAAGCGTTAGGAGAAGAAAGAAAGAAAGATGATTAAACTTGTGGGGTGGAGAAGGGGCAAGGCAGAGAGAAAGGAGTTGAAGAAATCTTTCACAGAACAGGTGATACAACTGGACCTTTAAAAACAGCAGAGCTTTATTGGGGGTGAAAGGACCCTTCTAGACAAAGGGGCTGTATATGCATGGCCATGGGGGTTTGAGTGCACTGTGCCTATTTGAAGAGAAACCCTACAGCTTTTGGGAAGCTATTAAAGATTCTTGACTAAAGAGAGAAGGTGTGGAGAGCAGAAAGATAACATGTTTGGAGAGGATGACTCTAACTGTAATATATGTATGTATGCAGTCAAATTGGAGGGAAGAGAAATTGGCAGCAGGGATACTATTTCCAAAGCTATTGCTCTAGCCCAGAACTGAACTGATGGAGGCTTAGAACTGGGTGATGAAATGAGAATGGGCAAGAAGTTTGGCTGTGAGAGGTGTCAAAAATACTAAGGAAATGAAGTAGACAGGATTTGATGACAGACTGGCTGCCAGGGAAAAGCATTTAAAGATGACCTCAGGATGTCTGAACTGAGGTTACTGGTGTACCAAAAGGTCAGTCTAGAAGGGAATCTGGTTTGAGGATTAAAATAATGTGGATGACTTTTGAGAGGTTATGTTAGGAGCTATCTGGCATTCAGCAGGATATAGGGATTAAATTCCCCAGTGAGGACTGGGCTAGAGATTTGGATTAAGAAGTGGCTATTGCCTTTTAAAATACAGGGGGACTCTAGATGTGCTTGCATGTAAAGAGTTTGAAAGAGGCAATGGAGCTAGAGAGCGTCAATCGTTTATTCACTCATATATACTTGCACCTACCTTCGTGTAGGTGGTGAAGACTGGAAGGCAGAGATGAAACAGCTACTCCCCAGGAGAGTGGCTCCACGAAGCCACGTGAGCTGCCCATGTCATGTAGTCAGGACCATACCAAATGTGCGTCTAACACCCTTGCCTTGCTCACAGCCACAGTCCTTACTGGTTGCCTAAAGGTAGCAATGTTTTCCAACTTCTTTTGGGCCCCTTCATCTGTGCCCTGAAGAAGCACCTAGACATTTGCCACCTACCTGCCACCGAGAGAGCTTTCCCAGCCTGAGAGGATAGAGACAAGGCAGGCCACCCCACCAGGGCGGTGAGGGATGCTGAACATACTAGGGCAGCACCGCGGATGCAAGGAGAGATGAAGAAAGCTTCTTGGAAGTGGTGATGCCTATGCTCTGTCTTGAAAAGGAAGGGAGAAAGGGAATCTTGCTCAAGACAGAAAGAATGACATAAACACACCGAGGAAAGAGAAACTATGACAAAATTGAGAAATTGCAGAGATTTCTAAAACAGAAATATAGATTATAGAGCATCTTTTTGCCTGGCTAATTTTGATTTTATACTTAAGGTAATGAGTAACCACTAAAGAAGAAGATACAAGGAAGTGGCATGATAAAACATCCATTTTAAAAACATTTAACAGTGTGGAACTTTGGAAGATGCCTTGGGAAACTGGCAGCAGAAAGATCCATTAAAGATTGTTGCCAATAGTTGAAGTAGGTGATGATGAGGGCTCGAAGGGAATAGAAGGAAGAGAGGAGCAGAAAGGAAGAGAGAAACAGACCGAAGTGAAACATTAAGAATGGAGAACCAGCAAGAGAGAAAAAGGATGGGGGGGCAGGAGAGGAGAACGGGCTCAGAAAACAAGCTCCTGGAAGAAAGACAAGGGGATGCACTGAAGAGTACAAGCGCTGGCATTAGATACTCCTTTCTGAGGGAAAGAAGAAAGAATGGGAGGTGATTCAGGTGTAAATTTCGGATTTAACAATAGACTACTCAGATGTTTTATCTAAAGAAGGCCATTAGGACAATATCTTAACACCTCTATAGAGTGGGGAGGATGAGGTGTTGATGAGCAGGTTGTCTGAAAGATGATGAGAGAAGGACTGATGCCTTCAAGAGTCAAGACAAGGTGGGAGAGAAGACCAAGAGGTCTCCCACTGCACTGAGGGCCTGGCCAACATACTCAAGCAAGTATGAGCGACAGAACTATAGAGAAATGCTTTCATTCGTCCTATATCACTAAGACTCTTATTGAATAGTTTCAAATTTTGATCAGGTTATCACAAAGCTGGGGAGAAGGCACAGAAGTAGAGGAATCATTAAGACAGCAAGAAAGAAGAAAAACTGGTTTTAACAAAACAGGTTTAAAAGAATTCAGGTTCTTTAATCTAGAAGAGAAGATGAAGGGAAGAAGCTCTTGTATCCAGACAAGAAAGATGCTATGCATATAATTTCCCATTTTTAACTCTTTAGAGTGTAGATTCTATTTGTTTTACATCTATTTTTATCTTTAAATAGTGAAAGTAAGCTTAACAACCAAAAGGTTGTTGTGTATCTATCAAAACTTAGGGTTACTGGTGAAATTTAGTTCTGGGAAGTATGTGGAATCCAACCAGTCCCATCTGAAACTTTTTAATAACCCAAAGGGCTTAATGATCCATAGAATACAAATAGACACACACAGTCATGGCATACAATGACAGTGAAATATTAGGGTGGTTTTCTCTTCCCTGTCTTTTGGCCAGGTATCAGGAAATTTAAAAGCATAAAATTACTTCTTTTAGTTCTAATAGTTCCAAACTATTCCAAAAGAAATTCAAATTACAGAATTGAATATTTATGTCTGTGCCAGATGAAATTAAATTAAAGAAACTTTAAAAATATGCATATATTTGGAACTCTTTTGTAGACTGCAGAGAATTGCAGGAGCACAAGGCATTAATATTAGCTTGTCTGGCTGCCTATAGCTTGTACACTCACAACTGCTCTTGCTTCCTATCTCCTCCCCTTTACACTCTTTTCCTTTAGGATCAGCATTAATAATAAGTATATTTTGTAGCACCTTTAGTTGAAAAGAGACCTAGGCTTTATTGTCTTTATAAAAACTTGGAAAGCAAATTTATTACTCTTATAGATTATTCTAAATAGAGCTTATACTTACTCTATAAATCCAAGTTTTTGAAACTTCTTTTTCAAATATAAATATGAAATTACCACTTTCTTGGTCATAAGCCTCAGGGACTCAGATTAACGAATTCTATAATTTGAAGCCCTTTAAATCAATCCTGCAAAAGTTTTGGATACTAGTAGAAATATGTCATTCATTTTAAAATATCACTCTTCCAGGGCTGGCCCCGTGGCTTAGTGGTTAAGTGCGCGCGCTCCGCTGCTGGTGGCCTGGGTTTGGATCCTGGGTGCGCACCAATGCACCGCTTCTCCGGCCATGCTGAGGCCGCGTCCCACATACGGCAACTAGAAGGATGTGCAGCTATGACATATAACTATCTACTGGGGCTTTGGGGGAAAATAAATAAATAAAATATTTTAAAATATCACTCTTCCAGTACAGACTGACACCCTCAGCCATTTTATTGCTTACCCAATCAATAGTAAAGATTAATGTCTTTAAGCACTTTCTGACCTATTTCATATAAAAACCAATAACTCATCTAAGAAAAGCTCTTGATCTAATTAACAATCTTTTCAGGCACACTTCCACAGTTGGCCTACTTTAAAGTGGAGAAAATTAATACAAATAAAGGAGAACGTGCCACCAAATTATTTAGTCTTATAATATTTAGATCTGGTTAAAAGTAATTTAGAACTTCCCTTGAAACCAATTTTTAAAATATTCTCAAGAGTAATCTAAACAGGATCAAAGTCCACTTAATATAATGAGACAATATGCCCATTATAAATTGCCAAATAATAAGACGCCGGTCTGGGCTTGACAAAGGTAAGTGACATTTAGATATTTATTGTTTATGGCAGCAGCCTTTGAAGCAGAATGCAAGACTCTTAATTAGAGTGCAGGAAGAAAAATCAAAGCTGCTATTTCTAAATTTTTTATCTAAAAGTAAGAAGAAAGCTTTATTAAATCTTCAGATATACACTGCTCCCCTCCCTTGGTGCGTACCTAAAAGGCTTTGTACAAAAGATACCCAGACGTGCCCGTAGAGTCTACACAATGAGGAGGGGTGCGTAGCGGGACCGTCCCTTGTTCTACAGCAACTTTCGATATATTAATGGTCTATGAGCTACAGAATTCACTGATGTGGTTGATTTTAAAATCCAAGACCTTTACACAGTAAATAATTACAATATTACAATACTTTGTAAAGAGATGGAGAGTGACCATGAAAACATTTTGCACCAGAGCTTTTCTGATTGTCTTGAGGCAAAGTATTTAATCAAGAGTTGACATTTCACAAAAAGAAATGTGTCCCTATTTGCTGATACTTTCTGGGACAATTGGTTGTCAGTGGTATGCTACCCACCAGATAATTTAAAAAAAAAATAAAGGGATAAAGAAAAGAAGAAATAGGAAGAAAATAAAACACTTAATCTACCACTTGAAGATAAAAGTGACAATTTGACATGAATAAAAAATCTGAATTTGAAAGACACTCTAAAGAAAGATCATTTTGAAATTGGACGTTTATGAAAATATTTGTGAAAGTGGTTCATCTTTAAAACTCATATTTGTATCAAACTTGAGAATGGAATTTTCCCAAGGAAGAGTTCCAGAGATTTTTCTATCTTTCTATTAGCTTGCAAGAACAAATAATGCTATCAGGGATCACTGAAATTTTCTAGCAGAATTATAAGAATATTCTTTTCATAACTAAAGGATGGGATTTGCAACAAATATCATGTTTTAGGAAGGTTAGGCAATACCACACTTCTCTTATCCACACAACTTTGTATCTTTTCCACCTAGAGCTAAAACCAAGTTTTGAAATAAACAACACAGACCAGGACTTTTGAATCACTTACTGTATCACAAGCATTAAACTGAAATTTAAAAAAATAATGAATCACACTGCTCTCACTAAAAATATAATTCATTTACATATTTCCTCACCTATATCTTATCCTTTTATGATTTTATTTTTTGAGTGTTTTAAAATGAACATGACAGGCAAATACAATGGTACATGAATATATATTTTAGAAATATGAATACATAGGGTAAGTGCTCAAAAATATTTCACTGACAAGAGAGCAAAAATATTAAAAATCACAGGCTTATGGTCCGGATATAATTGTGGGGTGCAAATTCCATCACGTAACCAGCTACAGTAATTGCATATAAATAAATGGCTAAAAGTGATGCATTTATACAGTGTTAACATTAATTTTTCCTGTTAAATTCAAGAAAAACAATTTTTACACTTCACAATTAAGGAAACTGCTACAATTTTAGTCCTTAGTGAGGTCCTTATTTTAGGGTATTCCAATAATTTAAAAATAACTGTTCTTCAGCTGGGCAGTTCCATTGTGTATGTCCCTTTGTCGTCCCAGATGATGACAATTACTGTGAAGACTCTATAATGCTTCCCTTGTTTGAGGAAGACTATGAGTTATAAACCCAACAAATGGGAGACTTGTCAGAATTACAGATGTGTGTATACATATTATATGCACATACACTACCTCCCCCCCTCCCCCAATTCTTTACTTGAAAATCCATTCTTCTTGGCTAAGGTCTAACTTAAACATATGTGGTATGGATGGCTAACATAATGATTTTAGGATTCTGAAATTTCACAGCGATTCACTTTTTGGCGTCTAAAAGATGCTCAACTTCTCGAATTTCTAAGTCCTGTCATAAACATTCTTCCTGTAAAATTGATACTATTTATTAATCCCACTTTAACCAAAGAGAAAACCAAGGATTGGAGAAAGAAGATATGTGATCACATTATTTTTTAAATAGAGTTTTATTTAGTAAAACATAGCATCTTATACACATAGTTTGATGTGTTTTGAGAAATATATATACTTGTCACACTATTCTTAAAGTAGTGGAAGCAGGACTTACATTCCTATTCTTTCGGCTGCCATTTTCTTAAACACAATCAGCAAAATTATAAAAATTGGCACTGTCAGGTATTAAAAAATTATGGCACATCTGTAATTCATTCATTTTGCAAAGTCCATTTGCAGAGTGCCAACCAGTTATAAAAAGGCACTACGCGGACAGCTCTTTGGAACAGAGAAGTGGGACAGGACATTCTACAGCTCTCAGAGGACAGAGGGCATCAACCCAAGGGCCGGGCATGGAAAAGCAGAGATGAGCAAACACAAGAATGTGTAACAGTTTTATCCAAGGCATATAGAAGATCTCTTATAAAATCATACGCTTCAAGGGCTTAGCAAGTAGACTCACTGATCTTTGAAATAAACAAATGTAATCATATTTAAAAAGAAAGAAACAAAAAACATCCAAGCTGTTTGTACAATGTACTCACACACAGCTATTGGAAATGATATCCACCTTAAAATGGCATAAGTAACTTTTATTATACTTCCAGGGGGTAGAATAGATTTATGCTTAAATTTTGGAAAACTGCTCACTGATAAAGCCATTATAGTAATTGCACTAGGTCTGTTTATTAATTTGTCACAATTAAGTCAATAAGAGCTTTACTAATGTCCTATTACGTGATTAGTTTTGAAAGTGATTATCTCAAGAACTCGACTTAATTGGAAGCCTCTCAATTTACAAGGTACATTAAACTCTCAGTAGCATCTTAAGATTATTCAACATATGCAGGTCAATTACCAGTAATCACTGTTTTGTACAAATGTTCCATAAAAACTATAGCATGACATGACAAAGAGGGAAAGCGAGATTTAATTAATAATGCTAAACTCCGATTGACATATCCAGGATAAAAGGGCAACATAAGTATTCATATAAAGTCTTCCTGAAACTGGGTCTGTTACTAAAAATCAAATAAAGGAAAGCCAGCAACTCTCCACCTTACAGATGAAGATAATTTGTCATGATTGCTAAATCACCAAATTGCACTGCCTGTACTCATGCCCAGCTGCACATTAATTTCCAGATTAGTAAATTACAATTAATTCTTACTATTTTCCATCACTTTTCTTTTTCCAGTTAATAAAAGAGACTGCAGTCAATTATTATTCATCCCATTTTTCAGAACAGATCAACTATGGCTATTACTGCATAAGCAGGAAACATGGAGTGGTTAATGTACCCACTGAGATTGTGAGGTCTTTACAAATTATTGGCTGTAGTATAAATATTTTATATTGACCTTCCAATTCCCATCAAAGGTTCAATGTAGTTAGCTGAATATTTACAATGATTAACAATAATAAGGGTTGAGAAAGTGCCTTGACATCTAGGCTGATTTTCAAATACCTATTCAAACGATCTCATCAACTTCTAAATTAAACTTTATTAATTAGATATTTGAAAGTTTTGCCCCACGCTAACAACATGAGCCTGGTCTGGAGATTAATCACCGAAAAACTGTTTCATTAAAAACCCTGGCTAGCAAGCTCCTGAAAAGATTATTCCACCACTGACCTGTAAAGGCATTGTATGAATTATGTGTTCTGATTTGCTCCTAATCTAAGCTCTGTACACAGACTACATTTCAAATTGCCAAGGCTGATTTGTCACCAATTGTGTGACTACAGTGAACGAAGCTGAATCTGTAAAACACGGTGCATTTGAAAACTTGAGATGAGAGCCACTTTGTCTTTGCTGCATTCAAATAACTATAATTGTCCTTAAACAAAATTGTTCTGGTGTGTTAACTGCTTAAACCACAGGGTGCTGTGGGGAAAGCAGTGGTCATATTTAACAATCCAGTCCCATGGGTTTTGTACCAATGCTCTATCTACCAAAAACTGAAGATGAAGGCCCCTTAAAACAGACTTCCCATATACCACAAGCCATTTTCTAAGGGATGCAAGCAATCCTCTTGGGATAGACTGCCTCTAAATTGTCTACACATCACCTTTGACAAATTTCTGCACTTTAGTTACTCACATGCTGCAATTTAGCCTTAAATGCAGGATCTTATGGAAGTACAGAAAAAAAATTTTTTCAATATCTAATCCATGGTTGAGTAAAACATAGGCCAGTTTACTCCATTCACACAATTTTCTGCCATTGCCCCACCAGAGGTGCAGAAGTGGTCAGTGGCAGATGACAATTCATGCAGAAAGAGGAAGGGGTGTGTGGAAAAGTAATGAGAACGGCTAGAGCCTGTGTCCAAAGACAGATATGTCTGCTCCTTCCTCCAGGGAATAAGAGGCCCTGAAAAGCCCATTACCTGGGCATTAACTTCAGTTATCACCAGAGGAGGAGGAAGAAAGGGAACAGTTGAGGCACCTTACTAAGGCTCTTCGAGTTCCTCCTGCCTCACAATGCATGACTAAGGAACAGCAAAGCATCTTTCACTCAGAATTGCTTGTCTCTTAAGTCTCAATAAAGGAGACTGTACACAAAGTACATTTAAATTAAGCATTGCCACCCTTATTGTCCACTTGCAATAAATAAATGCCTTTAATTTGGTCAAGCTCCTGAGTGCCTGGCACAGATGTAGTGATCTGGAGCTTGGTGAGAGGATTAAAGGATCCAGAAGAAGCCTAGGTTGCCTCCTCCTCTGGTGGGAGGATGATTGCTGCCTCTTTTCTTTGGCCCCAGAGTGCCCTCAGGTACAGGGCCAGGTCAACAGCTGCTTATAATTAAGTCGCTTTGCCTGAAGCCACAGGAATGGCTTTACGGACAGGGCTCTCAGGTACCCTGAAGTCGTTAATGCAAAATGCCTTTTTTTCCTCCCTCTATGATAAAATGCCCCAGGTCTGCTCTCTAGCCTCACTGGATTTAAAGATTTTATTTATTTATTTATTTTCCCCCCAAAGCCCCAGTAGATAGTTGTATGTCATAGCTGCACATCCTTCCAGTTGATGCACGTGGGACGAGGCCTCAGCATGGCTGGAGAAGCGGTATGTCGGTGCGCGCCTGGGATCCGAACCCGGGCCGCCAGCAGTGGAGCGCGCACACTCAGCCACTAAGTCACGGGGCCAGCCCAAGCCTCGCTGGATTTAAAAAAAAAATAGTGCAAGGGAAAAAAGGACATATGAACTCTTTTTTGGGTAATTAATGTCTGGAAATAGCTGCTTTCCAGAAGTAGCAACAAACTGCTGAGACTTCAGTGAAAATGGGCAATTACTAACAAGAGTAAACAAATCACAGAAACAGATCCCCCACCCCCACCCCCACACACACCCCGACTCTGGATATTTGGAGTTGGCTGCCTCACTGAGCAGCTCTGAGATTTAAGAATCTAAACAGCTCTGTTGGCTTAGGCATAGCTTATATTACAATGGTTCTCAAAGTGTGGTCCTTGGACCAACAGCATCAGCCTCTACATCAGCTGGGATCAGGTTAGAAATGCAAATTCTTGAGCCTTACCCAAAACTCACCCAATTAGAAACTTGTGGGTGGGGCCCAGCAATATGTGTTTTTTTCGTTTTTTGCTGAGAAAGATTTGCCCTGAGCTAACATCTGTTGCCAATCTTCCTCTATTTTGTATGTGGGTCGCCACCACAGCATGGCCACCAACGAGTGGTGGAGGTCCATGCCTGGGAACCAAACCCAGGCCACCAAAGCAGAGCACGCTGAACTTAACCGCTAGGCCATGGGGCTGGCCCCCAGCCATATGTGTTTTAACCAGCCCTCCAGGCAATTCTTACATACTCCGAAGTTTGAGAACCACTGTTCTACTAAAGCTGGGTATTTTCAAACCAATTTTTTAATATTTCTATATATCAATAATGAAATTGACTATCAATGGGCAGGGAATTGCTTTCAAAGGTAACTGAGAAGAGAAATGAAGCTATCCTCAGGATAGATATACTCAACTTAAAGCAGGGATTCTCAACCTTAGCTGAATGTTGGAATCCCTGAGGAGGCTTTCAAAAATGCTAGGACCTTACTCCAAGCCAATTGAAATAAATTGGGGGTAGGGAGGCAGCAATATTTTTAAATGTCCCAGTTATTCTAAAGCACTGGGAAGGCTGAGAATCACTGACAGAAAATAACCACAGCAGTCAGACCCTTCAGAGAAGTAGGACAGCCTAAACACTAGGAAACAGGCCTATGCGGATGTTTATAGCAAGGATACACACACCTTTTCATAGACTGGGCTTGTACTATATTAATTAAGCACTAGCTAGCATGTAGGACTTGGGAAAAGAACATTACATTTTATTGCCTCATACTCTTCTTAAATCTTATGGATTGAATAGTGCAGAGAAAATTAACCAAGAAATATAATTTTAAAGTGGAAATTGAGTTTTGACCCTATAGGTTGATTCCAAAATAATTTAAAAGATAAAAAATGTTTGAGCGTGGAGCCACCACTATCCCACATGCACTACACAGAGACATTCTCTCCACTTTTCCAGCTTGTTCCACCAATACCATCTCTCTTCCTGACATAGGAAAATGAGACTTGAGCTTGAGAATGGGTTTGAAGCACTGAGTGGTCTAAAAACTGAAGATTACCATAAAAAGGCATCAGAACCAAGTTAGTTCTAGCTATATAGTATTTTATCATATACCATATATAGATACACTATTTTATAACGAAAATTGAGAACAAGACAACAAACAATAATTCCAATTTACATTTATTTCATAGCACTTTGCAAAGATTAATCTTTTACGTATTAATTCATTAGATTTCCACAAAAGCCTTATCAGATGGATACTATTATTGTTGTTATTTTTGTTTTAGCTATGAGAAGACAAACTCAGTTAAGCGAAGTATCTAAGACCAAGAGCTATATTGACAAAGTTAATAAATAGCAGCTTTAACTACGGTAATAATAGTCTAATGTCTAATATTAGTAACTTTGTGCATGTCAGTATTAAAATCTTAAAGTATGGTTATTACTATTTCCAGAAGAGTATAAATGTCCAAATGAATAAAAATAGATAAAAGAGGGAAACCCAATATAATAAAATATCCAATCAGAAAAAATAAAAACATAAAGCAGGTTAGCTTAAAATACTTGGCAAGACTGTAACTTGTTATCTATTTTTCTAGAGTTGGTAGAACTTAGCTCTGAATTCTTAACAGATCTGTAAAACATATAGATAAAAGATAAACTATAAGATGCAGCCCTGACTTTATGCTTAGGTTATATCACTGCTACAGAACATTTTTTAGGATGACTAAGTGCTATTTTGCCTCTTAGAATATTGGCTAATCACTAAATAAGTTTGATCTGCTTATGTTCAGAAAACTTATTTCTTGATATTTTTATATTATTCTTATGATGTTAAAATATGAAATTGTATTCTGCTTCATTTTAAAACATAACACACTTCTTTCAAATCTGAAACCACACTTGAAAAAATGGTGAGCAAATTTAATAATGCAGAAATTTATATTTAAATTGTCAAGTAAAAACACAGGGAGATATATGGAAAATACTTTTAAAATATTTAACCTAATTAGACTGTCTTTCATAGTTTGTGTCTATTAAAACTAACCAATTATAATTTAATATTTAAGCATTTTATACCACCAAAATATTAAGAAACCCAACAATTGGGCTATAGCCTTTTGTTACAATATACATACTATATGCTTCACAGAGGATAATCTTTCACTATTAGAAAACATTAAGCTATGTACTGTTCTTAATTAAGGCCCCATTTCAGTTAAAGTAAAGCAATTTGTGATTTAATTATAATCATACAAACTGCAATGTAACTAATGACATAGTAGGCATTTGTGTTGGATAATTAGAGTAGTCCGTAAATAAAGCTTTACAAAGCAGGAAATAAAAACAGGTGAGGGATTTGTGCCTTATTCATCACCTTGCTGACTAATGAGAGCTGGAATGGAGATCAGTCATTTCCCAGCACATTCCTCAACGTGCACAGTCAAAGCACACGCTGTAGACAGTTGCGCTAACCTAATACAACCATCAGGCAAGTGTCAGTTCAGAAATCCACAAAGAGAAACAAGTCTATAGCTAAAACGAACTCATTCATCAAGAAAGACAGAATAATTATTAGGAATGCCCAGACTGTATGCCCTGTGATAGAAACGAATAAGAGGAATATTAACCACATTATTTTAAATTAAGAACACACTTTAGAAAACCCCAAATCTAATAAGTTTACTTTACCTAGGCTTGAATTATACCTATAAATATGACAGTGGTGAAATTCTTGATTTTACAGACCACAGAGGAGATTTTTCTTCCTTAGGTTGGAGGAAAAAATACATAGGGCCTCTTGATAAGAGTAATAACAAGATCAGACATCAAATTTTGACATTTTCACATTAGAGAAATTCAGTTCTACCAAAACCTAACCTGTTAAAAAGGCAATGCTTTCCTTTTAGCAGGGGTGTTCTGTAACTCGTGCCTCTTCATTCTACAGTCGTATTGGTGAGGCAAGCATGGTAGTCTTACCAGGTACTGTGTATAACGCCTGGGTTCAATCAAAGTACCACGTGCTATTAAATTACAATTCTGATTAACTTACAACTTATACAGCAGCTCTTGAATTAAGAATTTGTTATGGATGTAGCAGAAGAGATAATTATAAAATAATTTTTTCTGAACAGATTTTGGGACAGAGTTCCTAATGTAGAATATGAGTAAATTATTTAGGTTCTCTGCTATTCTCAGTTTGGACAATACTGAAATCCAATTTGCCTTATTGGTGTTTTGGCTCCAAATGCATGAACACCTCCCCAATTCAAAATACTCCCGGCTTTAAATTTGACTTGGTGAGTACCTATTATCTGTCCTCGGCATAGACTATTTTGACGTTTGTCAATTACATGAGCGAGTGTATAATATAACATACAAAATACACACCCTGCTTTACTGACCAGGCTGTGACTAGCCTGAGGGAAAGACCATTCTGTTATCTTTTTAAATAAAGTGAAGAGAAGCAGAAAATCTTCCCAGGACCTAGCATAGAGCCTTCATCACAGCAGAGACTAAAACAAATGCTTATTTTTTACCAAAAAAAAAAAAAAACGTAAACCAATTATCTTGAGGCAATAAACTGAATATGAGAGGGATGTAAACAGATAATACCAGTAAGTTCACACTTTTGTTAACATATAGGTGTTGGCAAAGAGCAGCATCCAGAACTATTTTCAAAACTGAGAGAGAAGAGCAGAGTTATGATGTTACAGATGGCATCTTCTGTGCCTGTCTCATCATAATTATTGCCCAGAGTTTCAAAGCCAGTCAACACTGAAGACGTAGCTATGCTAAAAAGCAGCCTCAAGTACTTTTTTTCTCTTGGACATCCTTCTACAGACATTTCCTTATTCTGAGAAGGTAATTAAGAAAATATGATTTTGCCAGACATATTTTTTTCCTTCTCCTTTGAAAATTCTACTGGTCACAGCCTTCAAAAAACTAGAAAAGAAGCTCTATGCCAGCTGTCCTTCATCTCTTGGCCCATACTGTGAAAAGACAGATTCAGAGGAAGCAGCATATACGTACAAGCTGACATCAACAGCATGTTCTGAAATGTAATTATTGCAGATAAAAATGAAATTTTGTTTTCTTCCCCTAGAGGAAATACTTTAAGGTGAATAATCAGCCTCACAGCTGGAAGCAGAGTGGATTCGATGAGCGTACTTGATCGGGCAAAGGGATAGGAGGAATTTTAGTGGATGGATATTACTATTAATTTTGCCAAGGCTATGGTGTGAATTTGGGTAAGTCACTGCTATTTAAGTTTATAGGATTGAGAGCGGATAAAATACATAATAAAAAAAATTCATACAGGTTTCCAGGAAGAAATTAAAATTGTTCCTATCAGGTCTCAAATGGTCACCTAATTTCTTCTAAAGTTAAATTTGAAAACATCAGAGAATACGTAAATGAAATGGCACATTATTTTTCATCACATACAATTTTCCTGTAATCTTCAAAACAAAACAAAAAGTTCTAATGTAAAATACTGTAAAGGCAAAATAAAGTCTTATAAAAAACTTGAATGCCCCAGTTAATGAATTTTCAAGAGGCATAAATATAAAAGATAATAGAGGATTCAGCATTTAATAGTTTTTAGAAGTATTCCTTTATGTACTGAAAAATATCACCACTGTACACTAAGGATAGATTTTACTAAGGAAAAATCCTCTTGGCCATTAGAAATAAACACTAAGTAACGTTAAATATGCTTGAAAGAATGCAATTTCTTATGCTTATTTCAAGAAAGGCTAGAATTAATTAAATGATATCAGCACCTCACAATAATTGACTGAACTTTTGCAAAGAAGTAGACCCACATCTCTCTCTCTTAGTTTTAGTAGGATGCTACCTAAGTTCACGACCTTTCAGGAAGCAGTAAGAACTAGCTCCACAGAATCTTAAGAACAGAAGGTTGGGTGACCATTCACTCCAGTATTTTAATCTTGGGGTCCTAGGTCCTAGGTGCGCTCCTATAGTACTGATAGCTTTTGGAAATTGTGTAAAAATATGTGTACTCAGAATATGCATTTTAGGAGGAGAGGGTCATGTTTCATCAGAATTTCAAAGTGGCCTGTGAACCTGAAAAGGTTCACAAAAGAACTATTGAAGGAGCCTAACTTCCAGTTTACAAATCAGCCTGGAGAGTTGAAATTCTTGCTCTAAAGATAACCCTACAGCAGCTGTCAAACACCTGGAACCAGGTGTCTGGATGGATAACCAGTTAACTCTGTGTACGACTGGACTGTTAGGCCCATATCAGCATTCTCAGAGGGCAGTAGGAAAAAAATGTGTTAAATGTGCACAGCGTTTTTGTAACAAGATCTTATTTCAGAAAACAGAGTAGTTTCTAGGTCAGAATACTATCTATAAATACAAAGTCTGATGACATGGAAGGTTATATAGGTGGTCTACGTGAGCCAAATAAAAAAACCCATGGGCCTCCGAACAAATGCCATGCTGCCTTCAAGCCAAGCTCAGACCCAGGCCTGCCTTCAGACCCTGCAGCCTATGTTATGATCTTCAAGCTCACAGAGAAAGTCTCAGGCCCCCTAAAGAGAAAACGGATCCTGAGATACCACATTCTACAACAGAGAACCACCTCAATTAACATGGCCCAATGGTGTGGACTCTCCCCACCTCACTGCCTCAACGCCTTTGCCCCTCAAACACATATACACATACACACACATAGACAATTATAGACAGGTACAGGGTGATTTCAAAGTATAGATAACATAACACACAAATGACAACAAAGCATGACATTTAACTGACTTATTAACCAAATAATTAATTTCATGATTAATTTTCGGGAAGAATGTCACTAAAATAAATAATTAAGAAGAAATGTGCATTAATCTTGCCAAACCACCCTGTACATACGCTTGGCATTTCTAAAACAGGAAAGCTGTTTAATTTGTGTCTATGCGCCAATGTGTGTATAAACATCTCAGTACACATTCTAGCTCTACCATTTACGTACAGTGTGATGCTAGGAAAATGACTCAATCTCTCTGTGACTCAAGTTGGTCATTAGTAAAATGGAGATAACAATAGCACTGACTTTATAGGGTTGTTGTGAGGATTAAATGCGGTAATACGTGTAAAGTGCCTAGAACAAAGCTTCATATTTTATGATGATAAAATAGCTCATCATCATCACCACAAAGAGGCACATATGCAATCAATTACTTATGGAGGAGAAAGAGTTAAGAAGGAAGCTTAAGATGAAACTGTCTATTAACAAAATGCTCAAGGTACCATGAAAATGCAAACTACTCCCTGGGAGAATACCAGAAAGTCTGTTCAGCCCTGGTTTTTCTTGGGGCCACATTCTCACGGACTTGGCACACCAGGGTTCTCCACCCAAACCGGATGAGAAGGTTGGGTTGGTCTGGGCCAGTGGACCAGTTTCCTTCCCTCCTTGAAACTGTGGGCTGGGTAGCCTCCGGTGCTCGCAGTCTCAGTTCACCAGCTCACTGCATGGGAGATCTGATTAGTCCAAGTGTTCCACCTCTGCAATATCTCTGACCAGCAGCTGAACTGAGGTAATTGCTCTTAGGAATTGGCTTCTTTGGAAGTGAAATGCTTTGATGACAATTTTAAAGATAATGGGATGCTCTTGGAATCTATGGAGGGAGACAGTATCATTGATACAACGTCACCTTAAAAGAGTGAAAACTTCAAATCATGTTTGGCTTGGATGATTTTGTTGGGATTATGCTATCCCATGAAGGAGATCCATCTAAGGCCATGGAACACTGAAAAACTAATAGCTTCCAACACAAGGACAGGTGCCAAGACTCTCAATGGTGTCTGTCAGTCACCGACATTGTACAAGTAATTATCCGTCCAGTGTCTATTTGTTAGACCACAATCTCGAATATTCCAACTTAAAATATGTTGTTGAAAACGAAGAGTTTTACCTTTTTAGATTCAGCAATGCCCAAGGTATTCCAGAGGGTGTATGAAATGCAGGTAGCAATTTTACCCCAAGTTCCACTGCTTTCTTTCGAAATATCTGAAAAGTTAAACAGTTAAATAAGCTACTGTTGTAAGCAAAACAAAAAGTTCTATACCACTATCTCACATTTAGCACTTTTCTACTTTAAAATTTTCTTTATATGAAAAAATAAAAGTTTCTCAAATGATAGAATTACCTAAAAAAGCAAGAATGGTCCAGGAGCCATCGTGCTGTGGGGAGTTTATTAGAATCCTGATTGCACATTAGAATCATGGGGAAGATCTGAATAATACTGATTTCTGGGTCACACTCCTGAGATTCTAATTTCTGTGGTTTGGGGCTTCCAGATCAGAACTTTTTAAAGCACCACAGGGGATGTCAGGTGATCCCAATGCGCAAGCCAGGGGGAGAACCATTGCTGCTGGAGGATAAGTCCTGGACTGGAAATCAGGAGGCGTGGTCCTGTTCCAGCTTCACTTATTTACAGGGGCACAGAGAAAGGAGGAGTTTTAAAAAGACATATTATTACAAGTAATCTGTATGTCCTCTCAGCCCTTTGCAGTTTTAATTTCCTCTGATGTTAAGTGCAGGTGATATGGAAGATACAAAGTTACATTGGTACAGATTCTGCCCAGAATTTAGTAAGAAAGCTAATATATGCACATAAATATTGAGAATACAGATAAAATGAGAGCTGGAGATAAAACCATCTAGGCGTTCAGATGAGTTCTGTAAGGCTGTGTGGCGGAGATGCATTTAGATGAGGACTGTACGCAGCATGGAACAGGGGCTAATACTACTAGAGATCGGAGTGAGGAGTGGGAAGTGGACGAGGCATCCCTGAAGGTGTAAACACAGATGGAGGCAAGCGAGGGCCTGCAGAAGAAATGGAACAAGTCAGCTTGCCTGACCAAAAAAGGGGGAGTACTGGTAAATAAGGTTGGACATACATAGCATGGCCCCAAATCACGGAAAGTCATAAATGTAAGGTTAAGAATTTTATTTCGTTAAAATGTGAAAACAGTGAAAGTTTTCAAGCAGCCAATTCACTCGAGCAGATGATGCTTCAGGAAAATTAATGAGATGACATCCTTTCACAGCTTTAGGTCTAAAGAAAAGCACTGAGTTAATTTACACATCGAAGGAAGGACTGCTACAGCTTCGCCTCCTATAGCTGTGGCAGCAGGCAGGTGCCTTGTCCATTCTCCTTGCCGTCTTGTATGACTGAGCTTGGTGGGCTGGAAACTTAAGTATTTCCTCAAACAAGGGCGAAGTGAGAAAGGCTGGGGGAACCCTGAAAAGCACGGAGAATGGAAGCAAAGTCCTCTCTTAGCCAATGGAAAGCATTCACTGAAGCCATTGTCACAGAAGTCTTGTGGGGCTTCTCCAGAGGGAAGGGTTCCAGTTCATAACTCCTGCTCCAAGACCTGAGCCTCCCGACAGAGAAATCCAGGCACTTGGGCTCCCAGATTGAAGATAATCCAGTAACACCAATGTTGACGCTATTTCTGAAACCCTACTCTTTTGGAATCTAACTCTCATTTATTAATGAATGTTAAGAAAGTAATGAGTTTTAATGTAAAAATTTTGTTGACAATCAATTTAGATAAAGTTAACATTCCTGATCTACAAATAAGGACGCAGACATTTGTAGCATATAGACAGCACTAAAAGAGAGAGGTACCATTTTTCCCCACAAATTATCATTATAACTCTACTTAAAGTGGTTAATTCCCTGTTTCAACAACTAACATTGTATGGAAGGAGAGGAGAAAGAAAAAATAGACCAAAAAGTAGATTCTTCCTTCTCTTAATCTGCCTTATCCCAGAGAATTCCAAGTTCTCTTCTGCTGTAAGGGACTATCCAACCACGGCCCAGCCATCTGTTGACTTTCTAGTTTCCACCCAACTTTTTAAATTATTAATTAATTAACTCTTTTTCAAGAAACTTACATCAGATGGAAATCAAACTGTAATTAAAACACCATCAAGGATATTACAACCATATGGCATGGGAGTTAAGGGCGCAGGCTTTGAAAACACAATGTCTGTATTTGAATCTCAGCTCCACTTCTTCAAATTGGCTAATCTTGGGCAAATTGCTGAATCTCCCTGTGCCTAAACTTCCTCATCATAAAATGGAAATAACAATAGCATTTACTATTTTAAAGATCGTGGAAAGAAACGAATGCATTATTATATTTAAAGCCCTAGGACACACAGTAATCACTCTAAAAGGTGAGTTGTAGTTTTTATGGTGCCAATGATAATGGTATTTCCCCAAGAACTCTCCCTATTTACTGCTTGAAATTCTTTCTTGTCTTGGCTTTCATCCAACTGCTGTTTTGGTACCTTCTACTAAGTTCCCTCTCTCTATCTGTGTGTGTGTGTCTCCTCCTTTCAATACACACACTCTTAACAATAAGCATTCATTCTCAAGAGCTAAGCCTTCAGTTCTCATCACCTGTTTGCATTTCCAAATTCAACTTTCCATTTTAGCTTTAGTTCTGAACTTCTACTTGTGTGCTCACATCACATTTGAGTGTTTTGTCTTCTGAAACTTAACATGCCCAAGACAAAACAAATGATTTAACGTCCCAGGCAAACTTCCCCAGTTACATCACTGACACTACGGTTCAGCCAGTATCTGGGGCTCCACAGAACAGGCATTTTGATTTATCGCTCTTCAGTCATCAAGTATCAACGTTAATTCCCCTGAAATGTTTCATATCCAGCTCATTTCCTTTCCGTGATAAGAGCATAGTCCATATTTTCATCACCGGGTACCATGAAGTGGCATGATAAAAAAGAAGGTCCTCCTACCTAGTCTCCCATTCTCCAGGATTTTCCCTCCTGTCTCCATTAGTCTGCATCTATATTACCAAAGTTCTCTTTTTGCCGTACAACTTTCTTGTTCAGGAAACCATAATGATTCCTTCTGTTGTCTCAAACATCAGGTCAAAACTGATCTACTGAGCTTTTCAATGACATCTATGAATCAGACCAATCTATTATCTTCTGTTCTCACAAAGACCACTCTGGCTCCAGCTGGAGTCTTCATGGTCCCAAGTACTCATTCAAGTTCAGTCTGCTCTAGTTATCTTTTTTTAAAAAATGTTTTCCTCCCCAGCTTTATTGAGATACAGTTGACATATAACATTGTGCACAATGTGATGATTTGATACAAGTGTATACTGTAAAATGATTACCACAATAAGGTTAGTGAACACCTTCATCTTCTTGCATAATTACCTTTTTTTTTGTGGTGCCACCTTAGTATATTTATTTACACAATTCTCTCATCCTGAAACACCCTTTTCTGCCTCCTGTTGGCCAATCCAAATTCACTCATTCTTCAAGGCCCAGGTCAAGTCCCAACTCCAGGCCAAGATTTTTGTCTTCTGTGAATTCCTGCATTGACAACATGCATCATACAATGCGGCATTTGATTACAGAAGGCAAGATCCATAACTCTAAATGTTTTCTTGTGTTACTCTCTTGTGTCCCCAACTAACTTTCTTTTCTTTGTAAAAGTAGAGAAAAAGACTTCCATTTCTCCTTCACTGTCTAGTCTACATATCCAACCCAGATTAGGCCATTTTGTATTTAAATTTATTGATATCACCACAGTTTTCCTATCAGGAGCAGGTGGGAAGATATTTATATTCTCAGTTAATAGCAAGCAGTGGCCCTTCCCATCTCAAGTTTTTTGACTTTGCTGTTTCCTTGGCTGCAAAGCTCCTTCCCTAGCTCTTCGCATGCCTGGTTCATGCTTAACTTCGGGAATCTGCTTAAATGTCCACTTTTAAGAAATGTCCCCTTTCTTAACAACCCCAAATAAAGTTGGCTGTTCTCACTTATTATTTATTACATCACTTTGTTTATTTCTGTCCCACTATTGATCACATCCTAATTATCTTATTTGCTTACTTGTTGATTGTTTGACAACTCCACTAGATACAAGCTTCACGAGGGCATGGACTTTGTCTTGTTTGTTGGTATATACATATACCCAGTATTCAGCAAAGTAACTGGTATTCAATACATATTCATTTAATAAATGAAAGAATCAACCAAAGATTAATAAACATACCTGGAGCACTGTAATGAGACACCATTGATATTCTAGTGTTTGCAAAGTGCTCCATCCTATTCCACTGGTTTCTATTGTCTGCAAATAATTATGTCAAGTCTTCTGGAGTCTCAGTCTTGGGCACAATTACGAAACAGTTTCAGATGAAAACATTAATTAACCTATTGATGCTTTAAATGAAATCAAATGTGAGCCTGAATCAATTCCAATTCTTATTGTTTGATTTGTTACTTCCTCCTGAGATATGAAGAGAAGTTATTTGGAGGAGGAATCCAGATTCTCAAAGAAAACATCTTTCCACCTAAAATGGTGAGTATGTAATAAAATTCCAAACTAGCTTATAAAGTTAATATTGTTAAATGAACAAAGGCGAAATATCATAAATCATTCTAAAGGGCAGCTAAATTTTAACTAGCCCATCTTGGAAAGTGTGCCAAAATGTAAATGATTACAAAAAATACACTAAATGGTACTTCAGCACTCCTTCAATGGGGCAGGCATGATGGACGGGGCCAGAACTGGGGTCCTGGATTGGCTCTATTATGGCTTCCATGGGAGGCTTGGGCCTGTCACTTAACTTCTCCAGTTCTCAGTTTCCCCAGTGAAATGGGAGAGCAGGGCTGATAATTTCTGCTTTTGATTTATCACTGGAAAAACTACTACTCAGAAGTCACAAAGCTAGTACTAAAACGAGACAGGAAAAAAAGCAAATTTATTATCATTTTTTTATAAAGACAGAAAACGTTAAATTGCCACCCAATTCTTAGTGAATCTTGGTTTCCAAGGTTTGTTGGTACTTACATTTGGAGAGGAAGATTTTATAAAGTTAAGAGGGCAAGATGAAAAACGACAGTTAATAAAATGTAATCCATGCTAATAATAGAAGACATTTTCCTTTCTTAAAAAATGACCATTAAAATTAAATAGGGTTTTTGTGCAACTCGCACCAATCAGTTTCAGATGGGCAGACATCCTATGACCCAACAGGAATCTTCAAAAAGATTGTGCATTATAGAGATTCTGATTATATTCACAGCAAAAATCAAAATTACTACAATTTGCTGAAAGAAGGATGGTACCATATGATGAAACAGCTTCTAAAGTAATCTTTCAAGCGTGTAACTAACAAATAGGTTTAAATAAAAACTTTTATGGTCTAAAGAATTTCAAAATAACTACATCAAAACTATCTTTTCATTATACTTAAGTAACATGATCAGTCTTACTGCTGTTTTTGATCAATGTTTAAAAAACTTCAGATTTTACAATCTATCAAATAAAAACATTTATCTTTTTACTTTACTCTTACAGATAGGACTAGAAAGGATGTAAACAAGATGTATGGCTTCCTTTGCCTTTCTGGTTGGCAGATCCCTGAAGAACTGTACAAGAATGTTTACATGCCAGAGCAAAGAGTAAGGGAAGAAGAAATGAATACAGATGGTTCTGGAAAGAACCAGTTTCAGCTCAGACGTGCTTCAGTCTGAAATGTATAATCAATGTCAAAGCCTTTCTTCAAATGCTCATGCTGAAAAACTTCGCTGTTAAAAGATCAAACACTAATTTCCCATTAGTATAAGCAGAGTTTACCTATTACTCATTTTCACTACATAAAGCTTTCAGCGCAAGATGCCACAGATATGATAAATATCTTTGGCTGAAAATAAATGAAATAACCCACATATCGTTAGCTGAGTTGATTAACGCACATAATACGGGCCAAATTTAATCACTCAATCAATAAGTACTTACTAAGCTACTCTGACTTTTCAATTTAGGTTGGAACCTCTAACGGTTTAAATATTTGAATAAAGATATATGAAAATAGTTAATCCAGCAGAAACTTAGAGCTGGAAGGGGAATCAAAGGTCATCTAGTTCCACAATTTTGGTATACAGATGAAGAAACTAAGGTTCAGAGAGGCCCTATGCTCCTAGTTAAGTGCTCTGATGTGAGATGGTTAGATGATGGCTACAGCCAAGTGCATGCCAGCTTTGTGCCAGCTCAGATATACGTAATTCTTCTGATCCAGAGGGACTCTCTCCTGTGAGTCCCTTGTATGTGTGTGCACCCATCTTTCTTTCACTACCTCTTTCTGATCTTCCCATTCTCTCTCTAATTAATCAAAACCAAAACTGAGTTTTTTTTAAATTAAAAGAATTATTTGTTATATTTGTCAATTGTATAATGAACTTCATTTGTTTTTAATTTATGAATTTAATTAGATAAATACTTTTGTCAGTGGTTTTGTTTTTCTTCCCTGTGATTCATTACACTTCAATTTTTAGCCTTTAGGCACTTAGATGAAGAGTGTTCTTCATTTTCCTGAAAAACGAATGCACTAAGATCTCCCCAACTTGTTTACTCAAAATAGAAAGGATGCACACTAACCCACCAGTAACCATGAATCACAACCAAGAAGAATCAATGTAACTGCACCTTAGACTTGAGTTTCTAATGTATGAAAGCATAGAGTTTAAGTGAAAGAAAAACCTTCTTAAGTATAATTTAAAAAATCTAGATGCAGAATTCTCTTGAGAACAGGCATTTTAGACTTAGATAACTTTTTAATGATATTTATTCTCATGAAAAATTAACAGCTAGTGAAATTAAAAAACAAAAGTTTCCTTTTACACTATCTGCTAGTCAAAATGGATAATGTTGATAAATGAGTGAATAAAATTCTGTCTGGATACTGATTTTTCCCTGCAGGCTTTGATTTCATTCCCTAGCTCTTGAGAGGGGACGATTTTATAAAGTTAAGAGGGCAAGATGAAAAATGAAGAGAAATACTGGGGAGAATTTCAGGCTGTTGTTCAAGGTAGACACCCCCAGTACCCATGTAGGCAGCAACCAATGCTACTTACTCCTGGAACTGGTCCTGTGTCTTGGTTGAGCCTGAGCCAGAGTCAAGTGGACCTGGTAACAGGCACACTGAACAGGCATCAGGAGGCCCGAGTTTAGTTCAGGGCCTGCCACTCACCAGTTCTGCCATTCCTCTAATTTTCTCTTTTGTAAAACAAGACAAGACATTTTCTGAGGTACTTTTCTGCTCCAAAGGATATGGTTTTAAGACTTAAGAAGCACTTACTACATGTTACCCAATGTGGTAAGAGCTATAAGAGAGAGACTCAATAAAAAATAAGATCCCTGATCTCAAGGAGCTTACAACCAGGAAGGCAAGTGAGCCACACAAAACTACATAAACATAAAATATACACTGTAAAACAATATCAGCCAACATATAAGTAGAGAATAAATTAGTGGTTAACTATGGGAATAAAACAAGAAGAGAGATTGAGGTCGGTCTTAGGGGAAAGGTAACCTTGGAAAGGTGGCACTCGAGAGGGTGCAGATGTGTGTTTATTTGGGGGTGGGTATGTACATGTTTGTGCACACACTCTGGGTTAATGTGGCAGAGGACAGGAGATAACGCAAAAGGGGAGAGGAAGAAGACTGACAGAGAACAGGGTAGAGAGGTAAATTAATAGGTTCTAGAAAATGGTAAGAAAGAAACAGACGAAATAAGACAAGCTAATGGCCTCAAATATCGGGGGAGAAGTTAAAGGTTGGTTACAAGAACACATCAGACATCTCAAGGGGGTTCCAGCACTTATGATCTTAGTGCCTCCCATTTACAAGCGGAAGGATTTCTGGATCACCAGTGTTCTGAGAAATGCAGCAGGGAGAAAGGCAGTAGTTCTCACTGGTTATGGAACTTTTCTGGGTTGTAAGGGGCAAAGATACTCAAATGACAACACCAAGAAACATTATAGTGGCTGTCGATAGAGGAAAGAGCTTGAGAAATAATTAGTGTCCTTTAAAAAACAGTTTTCTCAAGAAGAAAGTAAACATTTATTGTAGAGATAAATGGGGCAGGGGGAAGCTGGGAAAAATGAAATAGTATGATAATAGAAAGTTATTTGTTCTTCCTCTAACATGCATTCAATATGGAAGTTAAAAATGCACAGAAAAGGAGAGGAAAACCAATGGCTCCATAGCTCCTGTGCTTAGAACTATCCTTAGACGCACCATACACAGTGTTATCTTAGATGTTTTAACTCCTAAAGCACTGGCCCAAGAATAATAAATATCAGCTTAATAGTCCAAGCCATTATCCGGTGCTTAAAGATGGGCTATTGAGCTGCTCATTGTATCTCAATTTAGGTTTAAAAAATGGGCAAGTTACCAACATCAAGTGTTGAAAAATTTGCAGTATATTGTTAATAATATTTAGCATTAGATAAGTATGCCAAATAGTTTCTGAACACACATTTCACATCAAAAGGAAACATCTTTTTAAAAAATTTATAATGCCTGCTAAAGAGACAGGAATCAGGAAAGCACGGACTCTATCTGGCTATGATTTCTAACAGAATTTGTGGAATCCACCATACAGAGGTTGTTAAAATGTGATATCACAAGTGTTAAAATGGGGACTGTTCTGTTTACTATTCCATTTGCAGGTAAACATCACACATCATTTGAAATATACAAAATCCAGGCTCAAAAACCTTTGTTCAATAGAAAGATAAGAGGAAGAAAACGACAGCCTCATCTACGAAAGGACAGGCATACCTCACTTTATTGTGTTTCACAGGTACTGTATATTGCGATTCGTTGGCATTTTTGAGTTATGAGGCATTCCATGCTGGCGAAGTTTTCCAGATACTGAATCTCACCTCTAAAGAGCATCAAAATATTTATATTCAACCTTTTTATTTGTATTGGTTTTAAAAACATGTTCACCTGTTCCTTGATTTAGTGAAACGTAGAGGGCTCCTGTCTTGGTGACTCAGCATCAGCATCACGTGCAGACACCAAGTCTAGGGTAGGAGATCGTTCCCGTCACTAGCCGACTGAGCTGTATGATCCTGAGCACTCACTTACGCCCTTTGTGCCTCAGTTTCTAAATATGTCAACAGGGACTCATTCTCCCAAATCACAAGATGATTAAACACGATTAAACGCACAAGTGCTTTTTAAAGAGCAATAATAGTTTCCATCATCACTGTTCTTCGCTATAAGACAGTGGTTCCCGCAGGAATAATTGAAGGATATGAGGCTTTCTGTCCATACACTAAATGGTCCAAAAACTGCTGAAGTTTATTGTCTGCTTTCCATAGTCCTACCGTTTCTTTCTGGTATTAGCTATCAGTTCATTACAATGAAGACGGCTCACTGTTGTAGTGTATTTGCCTCCCTTCTAAGCTGCTGACTAATTGTGTAAACAGTTGTCTCTACAGGGCCTGAGGAAAAGTTAAATGTCTCTTCCGTGTTTATCTTATGGTGAAGGGCACGAGCTTCAGGAAATTCGCCCTTTTTGTATTCATTCAGATGAGTGAATCTGAACTATGAACTCTTTAGGAATGAAAAAGCAATGATTAGTATATTTTTTAGCAGTAACAGTTTGCAAATTTACAAAGTAAACTAAATACCTATGCCTACATAGGTTTGCCTTTTTTTTTTTTTAAAAAAAAAGCAAAATGGAAGCTACTCTTTTTTCATTCTGTCTAATCAAATGTAAACCTACCTGGTTGTGCATCTAATCCCATTAAACTGGTAGTTTTTCATTTCTGCGTAACCCTCCTCTATCATATATTATACACTGATACCTCCAAATTGCCTCTGGGCACAGAGTTCATAATTTTATACACCAGCTGATGGATGAACATTTTAAGTTATCAAATGGTGATGCTGCTGGACAGGGAATTTGGCAGAAAAGTGTTATTTTTGTCTTATGTCTGTGTTCCCTGAAGCAAGCGATTAACCTCTCCACCTCAGTTGTCTCATCTACAAAATGGAGAAATAGACCCTAGCACCTTAGAACTCAGAGAAATTCTCTCTTTTCCCTGTTCTTTTTTTCTGTACCAAAATTAAATTTTTAATTTTTCTTATTACACAATTAATATATTTTCATTACTGAAAAATCATAAAATTAGACAAATAGACAGAAACATAGAATCTCATTAATCCTATCCACGTAGACACAACTATTGTTAACATCTTAAGTGTTTATCCTTCTAAATGGCATCGATTACATTTTTCTTGAAAAATGCATCATTCCATATATACTATTTTGTAATGTTTTAGCTCCATCTCCAGCAACTTAATCTACATTAAATACAACATTTTATATCAGAGGTCAGCAAACATTTTCTGTAAAGGGTCAGACAGTATTTTAGGCTTTGCCAGCCATATATGCTCTGTATCTCATGGTTTTTTATTTTTTTTCTTTTATAATCTTTTAAAAGGTAAAAACCATTGTTAGCTCTAGTAGTACAAAAACAGGTCTCAGGCTGAATTTGGCCAGAGTGCTGTAGTTCACTGACCCCTGTTTTCTATCAATAGATACATTTCTGTAACAACTTTCAAAAACAGCTATAGAGTATGCCCATGTATGGATATGCCAGAACTTAGACAGGCCCCTTGTATCTGACACCTAGGTTTCCACTGTCTTGATACTTCAAACAGCAGTGGAATGAACACCCCTGTACATACTTATTTGTATACACGACTATTTCCTCAGGTTAAATGTTTGAAAGTGGAATTTCTGGTCAGAGGGCATTCATTCATTCATTCATTCACTCATTCACTAACAATAGTCATAGGGTCAAAGCAGCCATAGACAAAGTGTAAATGAATGAGTGTGTCTGGAGTTTGCCCTGGATTCTGTTAACTTGATTGAAAGCATCTTAAATACTTTTCGTTTAAATTAAGAGGTTTTAAAATATGTTCTATATCCTATTTCATGACAACGCTACATCTGTTTTTGATAGATCAGTGTTATATTCTTGTAGTACCATAAATAATTCAATGAAACAATGTCTTGTATTAATAATAACTATCACCAGAATATTAAAATGTCACATAACTCAATACTTTTCTTATTAGAAGAGTTTTGAAAATATTAAATAGAAATAAGTTGGGAGGCATTTTCTCTTTACATTCTAACATAAATAATAACTAACAGGAAATATAATTTATCTTGCCCATTGTGGCCACTCTTGCACTATCTGAATGCTTTTTAAAGCTATTATACATGCACACACACGCACATGCATGCACACACACACACACTTCAACATAGTTTCAATTTTCTAAATTATAAACTTTCACAAAGGAACCTCTTCTATAGTTCCGACTTTTTAAAAATGTCAATTCATTTACTCAACAAATATTTATTGAGTGCCTATGTACCACATGCCAAGTTGCATAAGGCACTTGGAATCCATAAGTAAACGGGACAGCTGTGGTCAATGACTCATAATAATACTTGTTTTTGAAGTGTGACACTGAAAAAATGTCTCTAGAGTAGTATTTTATGATACACAGGAAAGGATAAAATAATAACTTCCATTTCTTCTCTGAAAAGAAAATGAAGACGAGCATAATACTGTTGTGAGAACTGCACAAGGTCATCAGACAAATTCTTGCCATCAGTCTGACCACGTAAAATTGGCAAAAGTATCAGAGATATACAGAAAGACAACTGTACAAAACTGTAGAGAAAGTTATCATTCAAGTGTTTTTGAGGATCTTAAATTCAGCTTTAGAAAAAGCAGACTTCCCCCAATATGATCTATGTACATCTTTTTTTCTGTGACTGCTCAACATCTTGAAGGTTATCAATCAGACAGAATCACCCTTCAGAGCTAAGGAACTGATCTATTAGATCTGTTCAAAAGAACCAGTTCTAATAGAAAGATTGGGATAGCAGCACTGTGTGTTTGAAAAAAGTAAGACTCACGGGCAGAAAAAGACAAATACTGTATGATATCACTTATATGTGGAACCTAAAAGAGTTGAACTAATAGAAACAGAGTAGAATGGTGGTGGCCAGAGGTGGCGTTGGGGTTGTGGAAAAGGGAAGATGTTGGTCAAAGGGTACATACTTGCAGTTACAAGATGAGTAAGTTTGGGGATCTAATGCACAGCATGGTGATTACAGTTAACAGCATGGTATTATATACTTGAAACTTTCTAAGAGAGTAATCTTAAATGTCTTCACCACAAAAAAGAAACAGTTATTATATGAAGTGATGGAGGTATTAACTAACGCTACTGTGGTAACCATTTTGCAATCTATAAGTGTATCAAATCAACACATTGTATATCTTAAACTTATACTATGTTATATGTCAATTGTATCTCAATCAAGCTGGAAAAAAAAACTAAGACTCCAAGTTCTGAGGTAAAGCACAGCAGAGAAAGCATGGCAGTCAAGGATAAAAGGGGAGTAAAACAGAAGGGACAGAGGGTGGGCTGCACTCCACAGTCCAGTCTAAGGGCCAGGAGGCAGACCCACAGAAATAAGGTGCAAAAGTAATGGAGTCAAGCTCTTTTAACATTAAACACAAAGCAGTGGATAAAAACTTGATGTGAATGCTGAAAATATGTTCATCTTAACAAAATAGCATGAAGGTAGGGTACTGTCACTCTGGCCCTAAGTTTAGTCACTACAAGGCTGTACTGTTGAAGACAAATGACCAGGGACCCTGGGAAAAAGCAACTATCTTTTTTAGGGGTTGTGATAGAAAAATAAAAACAAACAAAAATTCTGGCAAAGTCCGACATGGATCTTGGACTTTGAGGAAATAAGATTTCAAAAGACTCATTAAAAATCTTCATTATATATTAGAGTAATGATAGAAATTTGTGTCACATGTTCTTCAGGGATTACGAAGGAGGGCTCTTCTATTTGTTTTATTTAACTGGAGTTTTCTTTAACGTAAATAAAACCCCAAATAGCTTATGCTCATTTGATACAATGTTTGTCAAATTTTAGGAAGGGAGCTTTATTTTGATTGCCAAGAGAGGAAATGTTTTCCTCAATTCTTGATCTAGTGAATTAGGACAGTTTCCTAAACAATGGCCACAGCCAAATCCGGATGTCTATTTTCTTAGTTCATTTTTTTTAAAAAAGGAATCCTGTTAAGTGCAAGAGGAGGGTTTCATGATTAGGTCAGTGGTTCTGAAAGTGTAGTTCTCAGACCAGCACCATCAGCATCACCCGGGAACTTGTAAGAAATGCCAATTATCAGGCCCTCACCCAGATCTACAGAATCAGAAACCCTGAGAGTAGAGCCCATAAGTCTGTGTTTTAATAAACCTTCCTGGGGATTCTGATATATACCACAGTTTGAGAAGCACTGAATTAGGTGGACTCAGGTAATTCTATAAGAACAGACGATGAAGTGATTGGAAATAATACTTGAATCAAAATATTTATATAATACCACAGGTATTACACTGTTTCTGCAGTGAACCAAGAAAAAATCTTTAATGATCTCTAAGTTTCGCAAACAGCACAAGAGGTATTAAGCTATGTGATGCTGAATTTGCAGTTTAACAGCCAACTCTTTGTTTGCTGTTTGCCTGATGTTTAAGAGCAAACGGGACAGCCAATTCCTAAATGAATGGCAGTCATCACTGCATAATTTCAGTCTTGTGTGCTTGCCACTGTGGTTTAGGAACTTATTTTACTGTTAAGTCATGTCTCTAAGTCACTTAATAGCATTAGAATGGAAAGATATGGTCAAATTTATGAGGCCAAGAAGGAACCTCCTGTGAGTACTTTATACCACATTGAGAATCTAATGACTAGTTCACAACACAGCATTTATTAGTTTTTTCTCTCTTCATACAGACTCTTGCAAACAAGCACACAATAGTATTCAGATTTAAAGGGCCCTTTATATGTAAAGTAGCTCTTATATCTATTTGTGGCAGTTCACAAGTTAAATAACCTTGTTTTACCATAGGACTAGTCTCACAAGGTTAAAAACATTAAAAAAAATTACTTTTCAACAGTGAGAGCTATGCCAATACTGTAGATCTGAAATAATGTAATTGAGAAACATTTGTAAAATGAGGCATGACACATTAACAGTGCGAAGATTTATGTACAACTTTCTTAAGATATATTTTGGACTTCTTTTTGTTAAAGTTCTTAATAAGGAAATCAACAGGCAAGAAATGGAAACTAGTGGATATATGTAAATATTTCCTGATGCCTAGAACCCTCAGGAAGCTTGGAAAATTTAAATACACAAACATTTTTTAAAGTTTCCTAAGGCCTTTCCAAACTCTTTTCACATAGGCTAAACTTCATTTATTAATGATTGATTAGAATCCAGAATGGGGGTGGGGATAAACGTATTGGTTTTGTGCTGGCTGAATAACTTTTACATTTGAAAAATCATAACAAAGGTTTTCCACTAAGAAATGCAAACGTATTTAAATAAAGTAACCACACAACTAATTATAATTATGGACCATGCATATTTCAGTAAAATGGACTGCAAATCAAATATTTTGAGGCAACTCCTCTTTTCCCTATTAGTTTCTTTCTTTTTCTTTTCCCTCCCTCCTTTCTGTTCCTATCCTTGCTTCCCTCTTTCCTAAACATCTTCCTCTTTTATACCTCTGGAAACAATATGCACTGACATGTTGATAAAATTTCAAGACATAAAAAACATAAAGAGATTTCCCTCCAAGTCTCCTCTAACATGCTAACTATATTTGAAAGTGAATATTCAGACATAAACTATAAAATCTGAACAACATGCTTTATTTATATTACCGTCTATATTAAGTTGTTTAAATAGGATGAGAACCTCTACGAAAACACAATCATTTAGTGAGAACACCCGAGTTTAGGGATGCCAGGAATGAGGATGTTTAAAGTAGGCTTTCAGCCATATAACTTTCCCAAAACTGAACTGCATAAATGATTTTGGCTAAGTAAAAACAGCTGATGCACATATACCATTATAATATATTCCAGCAACTCTTCCGCATGTCTACATCTGCTAAATCACTTAATCTTTCCAACAAGCTTCTAAGTGGGAAAGGTTATCATCTCTGATTATGTTCACACAAAGCCAGCAAGAGGGAGAGCTGGGATTTGAACGCCACAGTCTGGTGCCCGAGTCCATGGTCTTAACCTGTGCTCCTTGCTGCTGAACCCAAGTTTCAGAACAGCTCTGAACAAAAGTAACATCTGTTGTAAAACAAGAACGAATTAATGAAAGAATTGCTTATGTTATCTATACAATATATGTTATATCATAGTACATGCATTTAAGTATATAGTATGCTTATGACTTGAAAATTTACTACTACACCTAAAAATGGTAAATAAAAAATTGTTTTATTTGGGTGATCTGTTTCATAAAGTAAAAAGATGAATGCTGTATATCAAAATGCCTGTTCAACCAGCACTTTAAGACATGTAGAACATTTATATATACTTTATCTTTGAATTATGCTGTTTTATGTTTGAAATATAATCTCTAATTTATACATATCAAGCTAACTCAAATCCATTAAATATTCTTTTCGAGAGAAAGGAAGAGATCCAAAATAGATCCCAAGATCTAAAACTGATTCCACCAAGCTTGACCATCCTTCTGGGTAATATTTTTTATTATTCATTTATTTTAAAACTTATTTAAATTCTAAAGACACACAGACATACAGATCCTCCCATCCACAACGCACATACCACACATGCAAAAAAATGTATAGCCTAGTGTAATATCATAAGACACACACCCTAGTAATTACCTCCCTGGTCAAGGAACAGGACTGTGGCAGCCCCCCCAAAACTCTCTGTGTGCTCCGTCCCAGTCATAGCTCCTTCCCTCTCTCCAGAAGTAACCACATCCTGGCATTTATTCTCTTATATTTCTTTATCAAACAACTGCGTATCCTTAGACACTAGGGAGAGTCTTGCCCACTTAAAAAAAACTATATAATTAGTTGTGTGGTTACTTTATTTAAATATGTTTGCATTTCTTAGTGGAAAACCTTTGTTATGATTTTTCAAATGTAAAAAGTTATTCAACCAGCACAAAACCAATACATTTATCCCCACCCCCATTCTGGATTCTAATCAATCATTGATAAATGAAGTTTAGCCTGTGTGAAAAGAGTTTGGAAAGGCCTTAGGAAACTTTAAAAAATGTTTATGTATTTAAATTTTCCAAGTTCCTCATTCTTGCTACAGCTGCCAGAATTCCTCTTAAGTTTGTCACTAAAATGGGAGATCTTTTTATAACAGAAAGCAATCTGCATTCAAATTTTGGGAAAGGAAGGAGTTAAGACTGTGGCTTTTCCATAAGTAAAGAATCAGTACATGTTCCTAATTCTTTCTGTGTCTATAGCACTTTATTGTTTTCTTTGTGGTGCTTCTCTACTTTTTAGCATCTCCCTTCCACTATCAAGCAGCCAATTTCTTTTCCACAGAACACCAGGTTTTTCCATGCACAAATTTACATTTCACAAGAAGGAGTCATTTGTTTACACCAAAAAATGAGTTAAGAAGTTTTGAGTTAAGGGGAGGAAACTTCTCCCACCACAGCCCTCCTCCAATTTATAACATTGAGTGAACTCGAAAATCATAGGTCTAGAACACTAGATTTAGAGGATGCTTAAAAGACATTTATTCCACATTTCACTAACTTAAATCAAGACCCAATCTGGGTTCTAGGGATGCTCATGACTTACTGAATTCATCACTGTTTTTTAACTTTGTTAAAGTTCTTAATAAGGAAATCAACAGACGAGAAATGGAAACTAGTGGATATATGTAAATATTTCTTGATGCCTAGATCCCTCAGGAAACAAGGATTTTATATCCAGCAAAACTGACTTTCAGGTGTAGAGGACACAGATGATCTATTGTCAACATGCAAGAACTTAGGGCATATTTGTTTCAAGGAGCCCTTCCTGATGACTCTACCAGAGAACAAGCCTTAGACAACCAAAAGACCACAGACTGTATGATTCCATTTTTATGAAATGTCTAAAATAGGCAGATCCATAGAGGCAGAAATGTCCAACTTTCCTACTTCTTTTTCATTCCTAAGTATTTACATTATCTAGACTACCTAAGCATTGTATAGCAAGAAGCACAAATCTACATTTCACCAGAAGGCGTCATTGGTTTACACCGAAAAATGAGTTAAGAAGTTTTGAGTTAGGGGGAGGAAACTTCTCCCACCACAGCCCTTCTCCAATTTATAACATTGAGTGAACTCGAAAATCATAGTTCTAGAACGCTAGATTTACAGGATGCTTAAAAGACATTTATTCCACATTTCACTATTTTAAATCAATGAAAAAACATCTGAAAGTGATAAAAGGGCTTGCTCAGGGTCACACAGCGAGTCAATATCCAAACAGGGTCTGAGAAGCCAGGATTCCAGATTCTAAGAGCAATCTTCTTCCCACTCCATAGGAGCTACTGCATAAGTTCATTAGGTGGGTGTCTCCAATACAATGAATATTTCAAGTAGCCTCCTATTTACAAATGGTTTACCTAAAGGCTCAAAATTTGGCAATTTCCCTTAGAAACATAAGTGTATGCAGTGAGAGCCTCAGATCATATACGAAAGTCCACTCCCATTACAGGATGTCAGGCAAGTAGCTAATACCCCATAACTGGAAGGAGAGGCAGAGCTTTAGGGTGAGGAGAGAGTGAAGTGGAAGAAGACATTGTTGGCTTTTTATCACATCCAAAGAGTCCCCCAAACATTTTTAAAAAATAAATATTTAAAAAATATAGACATTTCCAATACTTGTGTACCCATAAGCAAGCTCTATCAATTCATATCATGTAGTCATATTTGCTTCGGAAAAAATAAAATAAAATATTACAAATTCAAAAAAACACAGTTTCTAATTACCTTGGGTTTCTACCATAAAGCAAATCTAGATTTTGATTTGTGAAGTCTCATAAGTGTTTGGTAGACTGTATGTTCCCCATTTCATAGTCACCTCCTTTATCTCTCAGACCAGGTTTTGTTTTTTTTCCTGGCTTATTACTGAACAGCTTTTCTCTTACTCTCTTCTCTCTCAAGCAAGCATGCATTGCTTTTGAAGTTTTTTAAGGGATATTTACTGCCGTAACAACAGGAAAAAGGCTCTCTGCTATGTCTTCCCTAATAGCTTCTTTCAATTAGATCCTGTAGTGAAAGACAAAGTCACAGATTGTAAGTGCCTCAGTGTTCCCAGATTTCCTTATACATTCGTAATGAACATAAACTTTAATACTAAGTCTAGATGCTTATCACAAATAATTCCACTCTTTTGCCTTTTAAATGACTGATGATGAAAAATGCAGATTTCCAATGTACATATTTTTTTTAAGAATATGAAATACTCTACACACTATTTTGTATCACACTTGAGATAGATTTGTGTGTGTATGTAACAAAAAAAGTCTTGTTACCATAATTAGTCTTTGTCTTTTTAAACTGCTCTTGGTAATACAAAGACTAAGTAGTTGGATCTGAGACTGTGCAAGGATTTATGACCAATCTGTTTACTTAAGCTTTGTGTCACCTCCATTTCCATGTGAACTGAGGATATTAACATCTAATAGATGTTGTTGTAAATAAACCACCATCTGAAATGGAAATCTATAAATTGGCTATAAAGAAGGAAATTCAATTATCACTTGAGTAAAGTCATTTTCTTTATGAAAGAGATGTCAGAAAGGGAGAAAGGTGACTTTTAAAACTTTACAGACTGGCTTCTTGTAGGAAGAGTTTAAAAAACTTAAATCTGAAGAAAGGCTAGAATAACTGAAGTGAATCTTAAGTCTAGGGGCCAAAGTTTGTTAATGATACCTTTCCAAGTTTATTGCAATTTCCCTTTAATATTTTTCTGCTCATAAGATTATTAGTAGTTCACTATGGAAAATCTCATAGAAAAACTGTACCTGAAATAATATTATTTATGAAATTTTGTATCTTGCTTTATTTATCAATATTTATCCATGCCATTAAATAAATTAACAAGCATAAACTTTAACGGTTGCACAATATGCCATCATGCGCATTCCATGATCTGCTACACCATTCTCTTACTGTTGAATATTTGAGATGTCTCCTCCTATTTACTGAGTATATAAATATATTCATTAACTGCCTTAGGCATAATATGATTACCTTTTGGTTCATTTCCTTTGAATAGATTCCCCAATGTAGAATAACTGAAGCAATATAAATACCTTTATTAAGGATCTTCTTACATACATAGCACTTAATAGCTTTTCAGAACAATTGTATCAAATTACATTCCCTTCAGCAACATCTGAGTCAATTTTTGCCATACTCCCACCAAACTGGTTATTAACATGGTCTTTTATAGGAAGAAAAGGTAGGGGGTGGGGGAGAGTCAAAGTGTTCATATTTTTCTTTACTTTTTTTTCGCTGAGGAAGATTAGCCCTGAGCTAACATCTGTGCCAATCTTCCTCTACTTTATATGTGGGTCACTGCCTCAGTGTGGCTGACAAGACGTGTAGGTCTGCGTCCAGGATCCAAATCCACACACCAGGGCCACCGAAGCGGAACATGCCTAACTTAACCACTGTGCCACGGGGCCGGCCCCAAAGTGTTGGTATTTTACTTTGAGTATTAATAAAGAGAGTAGATGATTATTCTGCACATGTCTGGACATGGCAGGAAAGCACTGAATGGATAAATAAAACTAGTGTGGGAAGTGCAACAACAGCCAGTGGTGAAATGAGACTGGCAATCCTTGAAAGTGTGGGAACTGCCCATTTATCTGAGCACTAATTAAACTCTATTTTTTGAGGTGGCCTCTTGAAATTTCACAATGGGATGGAGCCCTAGGAAGAACTCCCAGCAGAATGCCAGGTCCTGGGATCTAATCTTAGGGGCCCTGGTTTTGAGTCTTGCCTTTTCACAACAACTAACATAACTGAAGGAAAACATACTATAAAACGTTGGTTCACCGCAATCTTTAATGACTATGAGAAGTAGATATTTAAATCTTTTGTTTGCAGTTATTTTTATGACATATTTCAGTAAGTCTGTGCTTTCCTTCTTCTTTTTGTTTAAGTGAATAAAATGTAAAAAGCAAACAGGCAACTGGATTCCAAATTTTTATTCATAGTCAGGAGAAATTTATTAAAGTGCTGTCAACATACGATAGATTTATGAGCTATTTCTAAATCCTTTTTGGAATTCTCTAATTACATAAAAGCATTCCAATTGTATTGGTAAACCTTCACAATTTATGTCTGTTAATAAAGCCAAAATAGTTTAGTTTCATTTGAAATGACAAGGTACTACCTTTTCCCATATTTCTTTATTAGAAAATATGATTCAAAAGTTGAAAATACTACTCTTTTTTCCAAATTGTGTACATCTACATGATTCACTACCCTCAGTGACCACCATCCTCAATATGCTTTGCTTACAAAGAAAAAGTTAAAAATGTATATACCTTAATCATTAGAGTATCACACAAAAATGTACATATAAATTTTATCAACATTTTGAACTGTATCAGACACTAATTCAGAATAATATATACATTATAAGGTTTTTGCTACATGCACTCACTGAACAATGAGAAGAATTTTATTCTACTGATGAAGAGGATGAGGGAATGAACGAAAACATAGAGAGGGAAAACGAGAACCCTTACAACTTAAACAATTATTTGGAAAAATTCAAGGAGAACTTTGTCTCTGTTTTGGAAAAAGACATGAATGCAATGAATAAACAATTCCAAATGCAACTTGAATAAAAATCTATTATAAACTCACAAGTGTTATGAACATATCATAGTTTAGTTTTCATACCATAGCTGAATTATTAAGTTAAAAATCATACTTTAATTATTGTTTGTGGCTCAGGAAGTGGAAGATTTCATGGGTTATAGAAGATTGCTGCTGGCTCATTAGATGAGGTTTAGATGTTGAATTGATGAGCAAGTAAACAAAAAAGAAAGATTGTGGTACTAACCCTGGTAAATTTGGTTTGGGGAATAATATGTGGGCAGGGTCATGGAGCAGAGACAGCAGGATCTAATCCCAGTTCTGTCACTTCCTATGTGACTTGGGAATCAGCTGCATAGAGCTTCAGTGTATCTACAATAGGGCAATTATGAAAATTTCCCCAGTATTGATACTGTATATCTGGCAGACAATAAACTCTCAAAAAACGGTCTTATTACCTTACCACCATTATCAACACCACCACTAAAGTCTTCCTCCTCTCACTCCTCCCAAAGGAAAGAGAGAAATCTACCATAAACGCAACTCTTGGGTTCCTCTGTTTAGAATGTTATTTTCTCCAAATCTTCAATGATGTCATTCAGATCCTGGCTCCAATCTGACCTAGAGTGGTCCTCATCTTCCTACTGCTCTCTCTATCACTCTTTATCACACGATTATGTATTTTCTTCACAGCACTGACTGCTATCTGAAATTATCCTGTGAACTTGTTTAATGTTTTAGCTCACTAGTATGTACATTTCATGAGAGCAGAGACTTTGTCGAATTTGTTTATCACTGAATCCTCTAGAGACAAGAACATGGCCTGGCACATAACAGATGCTCAAAATAATCATAGACGGCACGTAATACGTGCTGAATAAAGATGTGAATCATAAATGACTAAACGTTAATAACTGCAAACCTGACAAGATGATAGAGCTTTAAGGTCTACTACAACTAACTCTTCAGAGGTAAGCTCTGGGTTAGTATTACTCTAAGCTTAGTCATAAAGCATTAGATAGTTATAAAGATTAGATGGCAGAAAGTCAACGTAAATGCTAGAGTTGTTATCTGAATTAACAGTTAAGCCTAAATAGAATAGTAACTATACTTTCTACCTGACTAGAAGAAGTGCATGAGAGAAGATTAAAGTAAGAAGGCACTATTTAATAATTATAAGACCAAGTTAGCCATAAGAATTGAAACAAAGAAGTCAGCAATGATTTATAAATTAGAGCAATTGTGGCTATTATTATATCAAGAACTTTAAAAAATCTGTTAAAATAAGATTAAACAGGTAAATGCATCAACCAAATGGTACTTATAAGACAAAGGTAACAATCTCTTCTGCTTAGCTGGTCTAGCCCTAACCTTCTACATAATGGCAAGAACAAAAAACAGAACAAAAGTGTTTAGAATAAAGAGCTATAAAAAAATTCTTGCATTCTATGCCTATACCATTAAAGCTCTTGGATTTCCTCATTTCGCAGGACCCTAGAATTAATCACTATTTGTACTGCTTTAGAGGAATTGGATACTTCAAATTAAAATAAAGATCAATTATTAAGTTAAAAACAAACATTACCCTCAAGGCTTAGGTTTATTTTATCATCAATGTAAAAGAATTTTCAGCGAAATTATAAGACGAACTGTTCACTTTCAACTGCAAAATTAATGGTGGCATATTCAGATATATCAGCAGACCTCACTTGCAGAAACACTTCATAAGGTAGCAGAAATGGTTTCAGTTACTAGAATGGTTAACTCTAAGATTTGTCAATGAAATATTTCTTAAAATCTTTTAAAGAAAAAAACTTAAAAACACACACTATAAATCGACATCTTAAAAAGGTAACACAAGAAAACTTTGTAAATGAAATCTTTAGAGAACTTTAGAAGGCACTTTAGAAGGCACCTCTTACAAACTGAATGTTTGTGTGCCCCTAAAATTCGTATGCTAAATCCTAATCCCCAAATCCTAATCCCCAATGTGATGGTATTTGGAGGTAGGGCCCTGGGAGTTGACTGGTCAAGAGGATGGAGCCCTCATGAATGGGATTAGCGACCTTATAAAAGAGACCCCAGAGAGAGCTCCCTCACCCCCTTCCACCACGTGAGAACACATCGAGAAGATGGCTGTCTATGAACCTGGAAGTTGGTTCTCAACAGACAGTGAATCTTCCAGTGCCTTCATTTTGGACTTCCCAATGTCCAGAACTTTGAGAAATAAATGTTTGTTGTTTATAAGCCAGCCAGTCTATGGTATTCTGTTACAGCAGCCCAAATGGACTAAGTTAGTACCTAATTCCAAACCACAAAAATTTTAACCAAAGCAAATTTTTGTAATCAAATGATAGTTTCATACACTAGGTAAGATTTAATTATTTTTTAAAAATCCAAAATAAATTCACATCACCATGATCAAATTTACGACATTTATCATAGATAAAATATCATCTAGTTATAGTTGAAAAGAAACAGCTCTGCATAGGTATATCGTTGCATTAAATTCAACTAATCAACTAATGCGCATTCTGTTTACATTTCCACCGCCAACTCTAATCATCTGTACTAACTTCTTAAGGCGCTAGAGTCGTGAACGTCCAACAATCTTATACTTAAATTTCATTCTGTGTGAATATTTCTCTTTTTCGTTTAAGTAGCGACCTTTGCTCAGTACATATTTTCATAAAGATTTGTGAATATCATGTAAACAGTGTTTATATCTTAGCAAATTTAAAAATAAGTTCACTGATGCTTGGTAGTTTTTTTTTTCAAAGACCGATTTTTATATCATATTTTTTCAATTAAAATGTATTGCACAGTCAGCCATGCAGACAGATTCTGGCAAATCGCTCCTTAACCACTCAGTCTCATGATGTTATTCTGGATTACGACCTCACTCAAAACTGTCCCATTTTTTAAATCTCTTATTTGTACATCCCACTCTATGGCCTTAACTCCCAGAGCTTCCAGTCACCTGCTAAATTACTGCTACTACTCATATTCTACTTCAACTAAACTTCAGGCAATTTAACCAGTCCACTTTTTTTCTAATCATCACTCACCTGCTTTTTTTCATACTGTTTTATACTCGTCTTGGACTTCATGGTCTATAATTTCAATAATTTTTGCCAATACCTTAAAATCCATGTATTTCTTTGTCTCTGTCACATCTGACTAGCAGAACCCAACTAAAACCAACCAACTCCCTTCTCCATGCTTGTTTCTGAACTGTTGAGCACTGCTGGAGAAAGAAATATCATACACCTGGGAGGATGGAGGCCACCATGAACTCATGGCCTCCAATCTAGACACTGTCCAGAAACTCTACCATGTTTCTCTAGTCAACCTTCTCTAGATTGACAATTTTAGATTATACACACTCATCTCAAATGGCTATTCTCTCCCCCTGAGTCTAGCAGATGTGCATGTCTTCTATTTCTTCATATAGATAACAGGGGCCATCAGATGCTAATTATCTCATATCTCCACCACCAAATCTCCCAAATCACTGACAATGTGCCCATCTTCTCCACTCTCTCATGCTGCAATGCAAGAAGGACCCTCCCTAGCATCTGTCCTCTGAATCCCACCCTCCTCCACCTTCTTAAAGACCTTCTCCTCTTCAGTCAAACAATTTGGATTCTATGCTATTACTCTACCAAAAGTACTCTCAGTAAAGTCATCCATGACCTCCATATTGCTACATCCCAAAGACACTTTTCAGTCCTTATATCACTTGCCCTAGCAGCAGCCTTTGACACAACTGCATACCTCCTCATTTTCCAAAATGCTCTTTTCCCTTGGCTTCTGTGATAATCACATTCTCCTGAGCTTCTTCCTACTTCTGGGACCACCATTTTTCAGTTTCCTTTTCTAGCTCCTTCTTCTCACCAATGCATAAATGTTTAGGCCCTCTTTTCTCAGTCTAGCTAAGCTCTGGGCAACCCCATTCCCTTCTCTCTCTTCAATTATCATTTGGCTGTTGATGACTCATGACTTAGGTCTATGGCCTACATCTATCTTCTGTGTTTGAGATCCCTCATGTGTAGCTGCTACTCGGTATCTTGCAGCCAGGCTGCCCAAGTCTGAAGCCCAGCTCTGCCACTTTGTATGCCCTTAGGCAAGTTACTTAACTCTCGGTACTGTTTTATCCTCCATAAAATGAGGATAAAAATAATACCTACTCCTACTTTATAGGGTTGTTGTGAAAGCTACTCAATTAATATTTGTCAATGGGCATTGTGTTTCTCTGGTTCATTGTTTCTGCAGCAACAAGTGCAGTGCCTCAAAGCAGGTATTCAATCAGCATCTGCTGACTCACTAAATAAATAAACTAACCAGATGGTAAATTATCACAATTCTGAGGAATTTTCTACTAGCCCTATTAAATTTTAAATTCCTTGCTATAGCTCCCTCATGACACCTTCTAAAGGACACCACAATTTCAAAGAAAAAGAATACACAGGAATATTCCTGGAAAAATACAACTCCTGTTTAAAACACACACACAATCTAGTATTAGAAATCCATGTCAATACAATTCAGGCAATACAAATAATTTGAAGTATTGGTTTTAACAGACATTGTGCATTACAAAATGATTCAACATAAATCTAAACATATTACCTCATCTCTCTCATTAGGCTTTTGTAGAATGAGAAGTGACTGGCCTGGGGAACACAACTCAAAGGGAAAGTGGTTGAAGGAAAAGCACCAAATTCTCCATGTGAGGTCAACACAGTAGGGTGCTGTCAAAGAGCAATGACTGGCCCCCACATCAGACAAGTGCCGTGGTGGCGACACGTATTCCTTTCTTATACGGTAACTTTCATCTGTTTGTCAACTTTATTGTTTGAAATTTGGAAGGTGAGGGGAGAAGCCTAGAGTAGAAGATACTTCTTGGGGAAGCACAACTTTGTAAGCAAGTGCCAGACGAGTAGCCTTTTATTCGAAAAGTTAGTGAAGATGTGTATTCCTATGCCAAGGCATGGCTCTCCACTTACTACCTTGGTTTCCTTCCAGACTAATTACAGTTTGGGGAGCCTTGAAGAAGTTCCTCTCTTCTCACAAATTCCTATCTTCTGATACTCCTGGCAGTCAGGAAGGCTACACAGTTTAACCCACATCAGTGGCCACCATGGCAGTCATTAATGCTGTTCACTAAATTTTCCTCCCAGGCATATGGTGGTAACACTGCATCCCTTCCCACAACCTTTTAGGTTACAGTGGCCATGCGACTTGCTTTGGCCAATGAGATGTGAGCTGAAGTAACAGGTGTCTTTCCAATAGATGCATTAAAAGCCAGTATATGATTTTCCAGGTTCTCTTTTGCCATCCCCTGCCCCCTAACCCCCGAGTCCTGCCTTGGCAACTGAAAAGACCCAGATGGCAGCTGCTCCATCAGTCTGGGCTCTGGAGGGAGGATGATGAGAAGCAGAGTCGTGGGCAGAGCATGTGGTGAGGGCAGAACATATAGTACGCAGAGCATGTTGTCTTAAACCACTGAGATTTCAAGGTTATTACTGCATCAGAACCTAGGTCTGTTCTCACTGATGTGAATTTGTAGTCTGCCTACTACAGGCAAGGTGCTGTGCTCAACTAAAAGGGATACAAACATTTCATTAAGAAACTAATGAATTTTCTGACTTTCTCTTTCTCTTAGGCGCCAAGCACTCGTTTGGTCTACCATCTCTATCAATCAGATGGAAAGCTAGACCAGCTTCTGCCATTTATACATTAGCATGAATAAATTTTGGAGCTGGAATTATTAGCAAACTGTAGAACTGCTTTCATGAATTGCTGAGATAAAGTTCTTACAGCTGATAAAACTTCCGTGCTTTCAAAAACACAAATACAGGATAAAGGTTTATATAGAGGGAGACAGATATAACACACCTGAGTTAAGGAGTAGGTATGATTTCTGCAATTTACTCCAGGACCAAAAAAGATAGTGATTTCATTTTACCAAAATGTATATTATTTTAGAATCAATACCATATACTCCTAGATCTCTTTTAAAGTACAAATTAAACTTCCAGTCATAATGAAATATTTAATATGCAACAGTTGTAACTCATTAACCATGGAAATTTAATTACAAATATAAGCAAAATTACTATTCTCTAATATCATGTTTTACTAAATTAAACCTTTTACATGAAAACAGTAGCTTTTCAGTATATCATATTCATTTCTTTCATAAAAATTTCAATAATGAATGCTAAATAGTAAATTAATAATGTCTATGGAAGGATAGATCTAAACCTCTAAGAAACCATAGGGGCAAATACATTAGTACACAATAACATAAAGAAACAATCAATACCATTTAACAAATTATGATTAAAATTGTTCCTTTCCAGGAAATTAGCATCAATGTGTCACTAAACGGTTTAGAACATTTTAGCTGGATAGTTTCCTCAAATTAAAGCAAACATACATTGTAGAATCTCTTTCACATTTACCTTTTATAATTTCTTCTTAGGTTTAAAATTTTAGAAAATGCTCTAACTAACGTCAATTCTATATATAAGGTCCACAATAAGTATCTTGCCAGATTTAGTTATGATTTAAATTTAGACGTAGTCTCTACCTCACTGGTTTTCAAACTTTCTCTTTCAGAGAACCAGCATGTATAGTACAGGTAAAACGGAAGCTGTTCTGCTGGGGTTGGGGATTGAGGGTTGAGGTGTGGAGAGGGGGTTGAGGTGCGGAGAGGGGGTTGAGGTGCGGAGAGCGGGTTGAGGTGAGGAGAGGGGACTGAGGTGGGGAGGGGAGGGACTGAGGTGGGAAGAGGGGGTTGAGGTGGAGAGTGGGGTAGAGTTGCAGGGGTTTATACAGGCGGTTAGCGATTGTGCATATTTTCAGTCCCCTTATTACATTCTCTCCCTCTCCACCCTCTACCTCAAGCCTTCCAGGTCAGCTGCTTACTTATGTTATCAAAGTACAGATTTTCCTCTAAAAGCTATTGGAAGAATTTTCTGTTGGGGTTTTAAAGTATAAAGGTCACAGGAAATCTAATACAGGTTTAGTCAACAAACATCTACTAAATATTTTCTAGTGCTGGGCACACAGTACTAAGCAATGGGATATAAAAACAGCAGAAATTTAACCCTTATTTTTGAGTTGTACAAATTCTACTGGGGAAAGGGGGGTGAGGAGGTAAGACAACTCAGAGGCCCATACAGACAAACTGTAACAGTCGCATATGCAGAGACTGCAAGGAAGGAAGTGCCTGACTCCCCCTTGTAGGGGCATAGGGGATGGCAAGACCCCTACAGTCAGGAAGGGCCTCATGGAGGGGCATATCTGGGCTGGGGGGAGGGGGCAGGAGCAGGGTGAAAGCCATTCCAGACAGAGAGAAAGTGGATATAAAAAGCACACAGATGTTCTTGGGAGAAAAAAGCCCACTGTAGTTAGAGAGAAAGGTGAGTGAGGGGGTTAATGAATGAAACCTCTGAGCTGAGGCCAGATTCTGAAGGCTCTGTAGGCCACATCAGAGACTCAACTTATAAGGCCACAGGGACTGGTGGAGGTTTGCAAGAAAGGCTGTGTGACACAATTATATCTTTATTTAGTGTTAAAGTAGAAAACTGATGGAGGAGGAAAGATGCTGGAAATATGAAGGTCAGGTCAGATGGACATCTCTAAGTCAGTTTTCTGCCTGCTGACAGTCCTGTCATACCAAAACCAAAACTAACTAACCAAAACACACGCCCTTTTTTTTTTTTACAGATCTATTCAAATTTCCCAGTTTTGGTTTACGAGAGTTACATTTCCTCACTAAAAGATAAGTTCCATAACTACAGGGATTTGAGGTGATTTTATTTTCACTGCAAAGAAGAGTGTCCAGCAGATGACAGGAACACAACCAACATCTACAGAAGAGATACACGCCTTCTCCCAAGCTGTGACTGTGTTTGTGGACACATCCCTCACTGCTTTATCTGCATCTATGCAAGTCTTCCTGCTGAGGGGGCCCCTCAGACTCACCCTCATGAAACCCCTCTGTCACTTAACAGATGAACAGTGTGGTTCTTCCTATTACCAAATTCTTTCCCAGAAAATTATTCTCAGTAGGAATATTGATGAGAAGGAGGGAGAGAAAGCTTTGTAAGTCCAGCCTTTTTCTCATTTTACAATCTATTTATATCCTTATTTTTATTATTCCCACTTTCTTCATCATGATTTTTTTTTCCAATTGATAAGATATAAACTTAGTTAAACATATTGTAATTTTTTCATAATACAGACATTTAGAACTATGTATTTTCTCTAACTACAATTTTGACCGCTTTCCACAGACTTTAAAGTGATACTTACACTTCAGTTGTTTGTTAAGTAGTCTATTTTAAAATTATAGATTAATTCCCTGATCTGGTTATTTAAGAGGTTATTTTAACATTTTCATGTGGTTTTACCATTTTAAATACGTGTATCATATATTTCTAATGTTATATTTTGATTGTGACATTGTATATGTATTTTACAGAAAAATTCTCATCTGCAGCATATAATAAATATTTGTCAAGAATTTGATTAAGTAAATTTTCTATTTCACTGGGCCATTATTTCAAGTCTCTCTTTCAACTGCATTGCTCAAATCTATTATTAATTCACTGTATAGGCTTAATATATTATATTTTGATTTTGAGGTATTGTGATCATGTTTTTTTTCAATTTCTATCATTTTATTTTCAATTATGCCTTTGGTTGATATCTCTGATTTCTAGATTCAAATCAGTTTTATTAGAGACCATAATTAAACTACCTTCCACATATTTGAGAGAGCAGGATAAATGTGAGACCAACTTCTACAATTTGGGTAGGATTTGGGGGGAGGGGTGCTAATGTATTTCTAGTGGATCCAACTGGATTATTGTTTCTTTGTTATTTATACCACAGTTCCATGTTTTATGGAAATTTTAGTTATGTATACAGGTAACATTATATGTGGGTTATTTTGTGTTATCAAATTTATACTGTTCATAAAATTGGCAAAACCGAAATACTGTTAATTCTCTCCCCTTTCTTGCCCTGGTTGCTAGGAAACCTGAACACACATTTCTGCCTGAAGCCTAGTTGCTCTACCAGCTGTTTGTTAATCTTACCTGTGACTTTAACATTCTCTGATTTTATTCTGTTTTCCGCAGCTCTGTAAGTCACTTTAATTTCTTTGCAGAATGAGGCAGGAGATGGATGGTCTGGGAGAGGACTTTCTCTCTTTAGTGGACTGTGGCAGACACTGAATTGGGAAGGTAACTCCATAATGCATCCCAATTTTCTAAGGGATTTCTAAACACTTTTATGATTATCCATCACTAAACAAATTCTACAAAATTAATGTCTAGCCCTCTAGACCCCACAATGTCTGAATCTTATTAGGAAAAAACAATAGATCTTTCCATGACTAAACTCCCATTCTCAATCTTCTTTCTCTCCTCCCCACTCCAGAATCCAACTCCCTTTTTCTGCCTTCTCCCTCGATATTCTTAAACTTAGTGGTATTAGCTACTTCTGTTTTTAGTAAGTTCTTCAGCTATGTTTTGTACTGGTATCTGGAGCAATGGATTTCTTTTGGTGAATTTGGGGAAAAATTCTTTTGCTGTCTTCAAAATGAAGGATATCTTGGCAGAGTAAACTGATCTAATATAAGAATCTATTTTATATATCCAATAGATAATATATATCCAATAAATATATATATCATATATACATATATATGATACATATATATCTATTTGGATCAGATATCTTCATCATCTTTTTTCATTGAAAGTTAGTTCCTCAATATCTTTAGCTTCCAGGAGTTGGCTTTTTGTTTTTCTAGTTCACATACTTAAAACACACTAGTCAAATGTTTCCTTTGAGGATTAAATACCTTGGTAGTTCTAAATGTTCTCTCCTAATTTACAGAATAAAGTAGTTTTTCAAATTAGGAAATTTTTTTTCAAGTATATCATTAAATTATCAGTTTCCATATGGTTTGCCCATTTATTCTGACCCCCTTATTCACCATAGTGGAATTACATCTTGTTTTTTTTGGTTGGTTCCCAAACATCTATTCTCCCTACCCTTCCAATAGGGCTTCAAATTCCTGTTCAGGAATTATCTATACTCAGTCTTCATGGGATACTGAATTCAAACCCTATGGAAGACTTTTCTATCATATCCTCTCTTTCAATCCCCAAGATTGCCAAGGGGCCACATGTAACCAAAACTACCAATTGACCTCTTTCTCCTGGAACTTTGTGTCTTGACAAGGGTAGAAAAAATAGAGTATGTCTACTAATTCTAGGATGTCCCAGGACGATCGTCAGGCCATAGAGCTCCTCTGTGGCAACTTGAGACTGCCAGTTCCAAATTGTTCTTCAGCCTTCTCTCTGATTCTGTGGCATTATTATGTCCTATTAAATTCACTTTTTGCTCAATATAGCCATTGTTTTCTGTTGTAAAACAAATAATAATATGCAGCATATTCATACATACTATTTTCTACATGTATCTTCTCTTGCAATGTCTTGTTTTACATTTGCCAATTTTTAACATCATTTTTGCTTCAGTTACTCTTACACCATCTACAACGGTGTTTCCCAAAATTTGTTCTGGGAAACAACACTTGTAACTCAGTATCAGCAAAGCTTACATTAAAAAAAAGATAGGGGTTACAGTTAAGTAAGTATGGAAAACACAGGGATAAATAAAATTAAATTAGTTTCTTTTTCTGTGCATTGTGAATTTCTAAGAAAGAATACAGGACATAGCCTTTTCCGAACTTATTTTTACTATGTATACAGATACAGATTTATCCTACCATATCTAAAGAAACTAGTGATCTGTAGAACATATTTTGGATAACGATATTCTAGATGCTACTATTTACTCTCTCTAATGAGGACTTCGGTTTCCCCTGAGCTTATAATAGAGCAGTGCTATTTCTTTTATTTATTTTTAATACTGATAATTCCTATTTAGCATTCATCTTATCTCTATCCTATCTGCTTGTAATTCTTTTGGTTGTTTACATTTCTTACATAGACTGAAAATCTTACGGCTTGACTTTTTTTTTTTAATGGTACTACAAAATATTTTAACTGAGGTAGGGCATTTTAAGTTTTTGAATATGTCCCTGAAATCAAAGTATTTATCAACAGGTATTTCATGTTTCTACTGTTCCTTTGGTAGGTTGGGAGTTCCACTGGCATTCTGGATTATTGTTCAGTGTTTCTAATTGTAATTTTCCTGAAGCATGTGACACAAATCAGTGGTATCTCCTCTTCTATTTTTGCAACATAAATTTAAGAATCTTGAGCTTATATCAATGTGGGTCTATATACTTCTGATAGTGATTTATAAGATGTTCTCAAAATACTCCTGAGCCTCAGCAATGAAATGAGAATGTCAAATTATGGTAATTTTTAGCCCCTCTATAAGATAATTTAGGAAGATGAATTTTCCTAGACTATCTTAGTAAATACCTTGGTCTACATAAAAGTGTGTAATATAGAACTTTATCAACAATCTGAAACCAACCAATTCATAATTTGGCCATGTTGATGTTCTTTCTATTAAATGAATGCCTCACTTTTCATTCTGATATGGAGACAAATAGCTCAAGCACAGTCTTGGGGTAAAATAATTTTTCTTGATCACATTCCGGATAGCCAGTTTCCCTGAGTACACTGGCCAAATGACAGGCACTTGTCAGTGATGAGGTAACTGGGAAGAAGAAACAGGAGATGATGTTAATATAGTGTAGTACTACTAATCACTACTCATCTGGCAACCCCACTTTAGAGAATAAATGTTTATTGGCTGATTATAGCTATATTATTTAAAATACAGGAACACTGGAAACAACCCAAATGTCCAACATTTAGGGAATAGTTAAGCAAAAACTATGCCGAGAAGATGCATCTTTATGAACTAAAATTAAAATGTATTCTATAGAAACAGAAAAATATATAAGAAAGGAAATTACTTTTTTTTTTTTTTTTTTGGTGAGGAAGATTAGCCCTGAGCTAACATCTGGTGCCAATCCTCCTCTTTTTGCTGAGGAAGATTGGCCCTGGGCTAACATTCGTGCCCATCTTCCTCTACTTCATATGCGGGACGCCTGCCACAGCATGGCTTGAGAAGCGGTGCATAGGTCTGCGCCCAGGATCCAAACCTGCAAACCCTAGACAGCTGAGGTGGAGTGCGCAAACTTAACCACTACGCCACCAGGCTGGCTCTGGCAATACCTTAAGTAATTTTTATCATAAAATTAAAATATAGAAAATCCAGATATAATAATATAATAAAAACAATGTTTTCCACAGGGATAAACATACTAAAAGAACAATTATTTTCAACGGAGTTGTTCTTTGTAGTCCTTTGTTTACTAAAGTTAGCTAAATACAGAATTAAAAAATACCCTTACAAAGTCTTAGGCAAACGATTTTACCTATAGGAAAACTATAGTATCTGTGGGTACTATATTTATATAATATATAAACATATATGTTAAGCATACACACATATAGAAACAAATATATACATATAAACTTAAGACACTGTCATGAGTGAAAAAGTATACCAATTAAACATGATGCATGTTTGAAGAAATACAGCTTTTTTTCCTTTGTATGCTGGATTATCCTATTTGATCCCAGATACAGAAGAATGCAGTACTTATTTCCACCAAATTGTCTCACCTCCACATAAACGATGAAGTCATGAACAAGGTCATCCTAAGTACGCCATGTCAAAAACAATCAGAACACCCAGGCATTGGATACCCGAAGCAAGTATTCTAAAATCAGAAACTTAACTAAAATAACATCAGTTATGTTATGACTTTTAAAAAATACAAATTCCCTGGCTTCATGCTTAGAACCCTAAACCAAACCGAACAAATGAAATTATTTGGGACTGGAAAAGGGGAAAGAGAGGTGAAATGTACCAGAATGTCTCATTACTCTGGCTGAGAAGGTGACAGTCCATAATGAAGAACAGAATTTAACACTTAAACAGGACAGACAGAGGTGAATATAGAAGCCATCTATATACTTTGAAAATCTCTATAGTAAAATAAAATCAAGAGAGAGAGAATGTTAAAATTATGTGGGCTGCTTTGTGATGGCCAGAAAAGTACCTGAGAGACAGGAACAATGTTAAAGCAGCTTTTCTCATTAAACATTTATTGCTCTGCTTAAATCTTTTTGAAGGAGCATAGAAATACATGAAATATCACACTAGGTAAGATCCACTCTTCCCCCTGCCAGAATGCTGAGGTTGACACAAATCTGATTGACATGCAATTGAAATACGTGACTGTTTTCCTTGACGTCAGCTCTTAACACTGTCAACATTAAAGGTGAGGTCCACTCCAACAACTCTTAGTGGACACTTAGGTTATTCATAAAGTTGTCTAAAACCTTTCAAGAAAATAGCATCTGTGCTCTTTATGAGCATGATACAAAAATCCTTTCTTAATCTGTCAATAAAAGGCAGCTCAGTTAAAAACTCCTGTTTTGCCCTGAGTAGCAGATAATTACTTAATCCTCGCCCAGGAAGAGTTCCACAGCACTGTACACGGGGATGCTGGTCTACAGCACTTCTCACTGGGTCCGGAGTGAAGCTGAGTGCCTCACTCACTCCCTCAATTCCTTAAATACTGTCATTTTTATATCTTACTTGCCAAGCTTTCTTCACTTCAAAAAGTTTTTATTAAGCTAACATTGTACTAACATTAAAATAATTTTGAAAGAAAACACTCATCCACAAGCCTGTCACTACACGAAACCTCCTTGATTTGTCTACTGGTACATGCAATTTGTAATCACACCATACATAATGTAATGGAACCAGCCTTTTTTAAAGGCATTGCTTAACATCTCCTGACAACACGTTCTGCCACACTTTCCCAGCATGCTCATCTAATTACTACACATTGTATGAAATTCAGTGTATGCTAGAGGCCCATCAAAATATGAAAATTTAATGGATACCACAAAAGGCATATTTTACCCCAAAAATGTAATTTTAAGACACTTTATAATTCACATTTATATGCCACTTTTCATCTCACCTCTTCTCCAGACAGATAGTAGGCTGAGAGTAGTCCACCAACAAAGCGTATATTTACTTCAAATACAGAAACTTCAGCATTCTGTGGAAACAAAAGTGGTTCATATATAAATGAGAGTATACAATTGAGAAAAATATCATCGTGATAAAGTGTGCTAAATACTTAAATTCTGTCAATCTTATATTCTTGCCCAGAGGGAAAAGTCTTGTCTTTTAACAGTACCAAAATACATGTAAATAGATAAAATAATTTTGACTCTTAAAATCACAATTATAAAAATATTTATAAAATATAGTTATTTCCTCCCTCTATTCAACAGCAGATACAATACTCAGTATTCTCTATTTGTCCTGTGTGATACAGCTAGGACATTCTATTTTTCAATTCTGTGTCCTCTTTTTATTTTATTCATTTGTCTGCCATTCAGACTCTCTATGCCTTGGCTGGTAGTTCAACATTATTCTGACATTCTTCTCACATCACATGAAAGCAGCACAGCTAGAATACAAATAGGATTTGAAGTTGGGGGACTTGGGTTCTAGCGCTGGTTCCCAAATTTCTGCCTGTGGCCTGGAATGGTCACATCTCTCTGTGAAGAAATGTCATCTTTGCATAAAAGAGATGATAATCATAACGCATGGTGTACCCTGCTGAAACAGCTCTTATGTACATCAATAATAGCTTGCTTTTATTATTATTTACAATGTGCCATCCTATGCTAATCTCTTTACATGGACTATGTCTTTCAATCATCATTCCAACCCTGTGAAATAATTACTATTCTTCTGTCCATTTTACAAATGGAGAAACTGAGATTTATAGTGGTTATTGTGACTTTTTTAAGGTCAGACAACTAATAAGTGATTGAATCAGGATTTGAACTTGAGTACTCAGATTCCTAGTCCAGGGCTCCTGACTCCTGCATCACCTCACAGGATAATGCACCAAGTCTCTTTATTAATGGTCACGTAATTATGGCATACAGTTAGTAATTATTGCTAATACTTTTATTATTTTACAATATTTGACTACTAAATGGATCTGTCCTGTATTCTGTTACTAGGTAATTTAGCACAGCTAACCTACAATAGATGTAAGGCACACCTCAAGCTTTAGTTAGCTATTCTTCATGTTCATTGGGCCTACTCAGCAATTGTTCGCTTTTGCCTAACATCAAACCATTCACTGATAATCACAGGGGCTAAGAGCAAACGATGATATATGGAGTCAGTATCTGGCAGATGAGCTGAGTCAAAATCACCTGTGATATTATTTCCTTTAACAAGCATTTACTAAGCAACTACTACATGAACGGCATAGTCCTAGGTTCCAGGGACACGGCAATGAAGACTGACAAGGTCTTCAAACTCATGGAGTCTACGTTTTAGTGGGAGAAAACAATTCCAGAGGGGAAAAAAAAGGAGAGATATTTTCATTTAATTCCCACAGGCTGTCTCTAAAAAGGCATAAGGATCTAACAATTAAATCTCAGTAACTGCTTAAGTTAGAAAAAAATTTCCTGCAAAAGTGAGATTTATGAAAACTCAGGAGAGAGAAATACTGGGCCAGAGTTAGGTGAAAGCATCATAATATAAGACTCTCTGATGAGTTTGTTTAGTTGTATTTCATAATTTGTAACATGCACCTAATATAATTTGATTAAAAGCACTCCATATAGGTGTAATTTATCTGTGAGGTGTATCACTCGGAATGAGTATTATGTAAATATTGGTAAAAGCTTTAACAGCCAGCCCAAGTGGTCTAGTGGTTAAGATTTGGGGCTCTCACTGTGGCCTGGGTTCATTTCCCGGTTAGGGAACCACATCACCAGTCTGTCGTTTGTCATCCTGTGGTGACTGCATGTTCTTGTGATGCTGAAAGCTATGCCTGGTATTTCAAATACCAGCAGGGGCATCCATGGTGGACAGGTTTCAGCAGAGCTTTCAGACTAAGACTAGGAAGAAGGACTTGGCCATCTGCTTCTGAAAAAATTGGCCATGAAACCCTACGAATAGCAGCAGAGCATTGTCTGATATCGGTGCTGAAAGGTGAGAAGATGGCACAAATAGACCAGGCAGGGTTCTGTCCTGCTGTACACAGGGTCACAAGAATCAACTTGGCACCACCACCAGCAAAAAAGCTTTAATATTCCACAAAATTACTGATAAGGAAGACGGAAAGAAATCCATTCATTTATTTTGATTCGCACAGCTATATTTCTTATGTCTAAAGGTAACAACGTCTAATAATAAAATCTAATGAATTTAAATCTTCAAATCTTATCACTCTCAATTTATACTTGTGTTTTTCAGTTTTTAAACCTGAGAATAGCCTTCTACATTTCTGCCTATTGAAGCCTGTTAAGATGATTTCATATTCTGATTCTGGCTATGGGTTCATTAGATATGCATTCTCTCTTCCTCCTATAAAAATTTTGGATAATCACGACTTTTACATAGACATCCGATAAAAATTATTGCAAGGGAGAGGACCGAGCCATGTCAAACACCACCAGAAATATATCTTCAGCTAGACATCAAACACCTATTTGGTACAGTTGTTCAACCAGTTATTGATCCAGGAATGTATTCTAGAACCTAAATTCTATCTTGCTTTGTCTGTAAGATATTGAGAGATGACCTTGAAAGTGACATGCTCAAGGTCAGCTGCCTTGTCTTTTGAATTCCATGGATCTCACTGTCTAGTGAGCCTGCCCAAGAAGCAAATCTGGCTTGTTAGTGAATCTATGCAGGTTCCCAGTGATTGCTGTGTGCTTGTCTTTAAAAATCTTGCTCAGGAATGTCACATCACCATGAGTAGTACTCAACAGTCATCATATCTTCCTCCTTTTGAAAACCAGAACTACATTTGAATTCCTAACATATAATTTTTTTTCCTTCCCTTTTTTCAAAGTTAAATCTAAATTATTTAGAAAGCTTAACTTGAGAGCTCTTTCACCAATCTGGGCTATATTATGTTTTAGGTCAGAAGACTGAAATTTAGACACTTTTGGTCACTCTTCGCAGAGCCTTAGATGAAAATGACTAAGAAGACAAAAATTCTCCTACTGTAACAAATCGGTTGGCTATCCTGGGAGCAGCAGACTATAAAAACACCACCCTAGAGTCAGAAAGACCTGGGATTGAAGGCTGGTTCGGGAGCTAGCTGACTGTAAGATCCCGGGCAAGGCACTTCTTCTCTCTGAGTCTTGGTTTTCTCATTTGTAAGGGACAATGCATTCCTCGCAAGGCACTGTGAGTCCATGAATGGAAAGTACAACGCCTGGCACACGATAAACACTCAACAGAGAGCTGCTGCCATTACCACCAGACAGCAGTTCAGCCTAAATAAACCAAGGGGTTACTGGAAAATCAGAAACTCCAGAATCATAATATTCTTCATCTTCTCTGACCCACATGGGAGTCATATTTCTCACTGGCTAAAAATCCTCTTTTGAAATACAGTATCTTGACCAAACTTCCTTTTGGGCTTGATATACATTATATGATATCTGGATTTTCAAAAGTGAATTTCTAATATCTGAGGGTTTTAGGCCATTTTTATAAACTTCTGATTCCAATTTCCATTAAAATAATCTTATTAAATTTAAATGAATATATTAATCCCATTAAGATTGATGCAGTGTTTTTTAAAATGTTCTAACACTTTTCCAGTGACTTATCCTAATGACAGAAGAGGGGCTGGGGCAGGGAGAGGACAGTGTGTAAAGGAGAGGAGCACCAAACAGCCTTTAACACTAAAATCTTGTGTGATTCATCCTAACAGTTAACATGAATTTTGCAGTCTCCTTCACCTTGCTTGTTTTAATTTTAATTTTTAATTTTTTTGTGTGTGTGAGGAAGATCAGCCCTGAGCTAACATCCACACCAACTGTCTTCTTTTTGCTGAAGAAGACTGGCCCTGGGCTAACATCTATGCCCATCTTCCTCCACTTTACATAGGATGCTGCCACAGCATGGTTTGACAAGTGGTGCACAGACACACCCAGGGTTCCAAACCCGGGCAGCCAGCAGCGGAGCCCGCGCGCTTAACCACTATGCCATGGGCCGGCCCCCTACCTTGTTTGTTTTAAAACAAATAACTTCCTTAAATTTTTAAGTAAGGTTGCATTCCAGGAATATGCTCCATAACCTATGGGTCCGTATCCTATGGCTTCTAGTACACAGTCTATGCGAGCGCCAGTTTGAGAAGAAGATCCAGTCTTCTGTTTAAATTGCACACACCTATTAGTTAATATCACAATTGATGAGCTAGTGGAAGTTGGAAATTTTTAGCTAAAGGCCTACACACAAAAAAATTTGGATTGGAGAAACTGCTCTTTCATTTCACCTTTCCTCTACCAATAGCCTTTAAATCAAACAACACACTTAACCAGATTCATGTATAAATTTAATAAAATATATGGTTTTACACCTAAAATCAAGAGGTGAGTATTACAAATCATGGAAAAATTAGACGTAAGTACTAATCTCTCACATTGTCTTGGGTCTCTCAGACTGATAATTTCTACCTTAAGTTTATCCCTTGCTTTAACATTTCTGTTCTCTGGTTTACTATACATATATGTAAAATTATGAGATAAAGTGATAAAGATTGCTAAAACGGAAAAAAAGAGTTTAATTCAATAAACCATTTTGTATGTCCCTCTCTCCTAATCCTTAACATTATGCTCCATCTCTCTACTGGGAAAGTCTTCCTTCAAACCAACAGATCACGAGCTCATGGGCACAAGAACCTAACACTAACTGGGCAAGAGGGAAAGTGAGCACTTCAAAATCCCTGTTTCAAAATGAGTGCCTGAAAGACCAACCTCCTCCCACTAGACAAGACAGCATTTTAAACAACTCAGAGAAATTTATTAGGTTGTATCTTTTATAAGCAACCTATTTACCAAAATTTTCTATAAAAGGATAGATTTTAATAGATCTCAGTAAGTGAAATATGGGTTTGACCATTAGAATAACAAATTTAGGATATTAGAACGGATTCAGCCACAGTTTCCTTGAGAAATTATAAAGGTGCATGCTTCTCCTGAAGAATACATATATTGTTTCTTTGCACCTTCAAGCCTGATGATAATTATTTAGAATCAAACTTGCCCCACGTTTATGGGATTCTCCCTAATTCTTGTCTTATGATTCCACATGGCATGATAGATTTGATGGATTGATTGCATTAAATTGAAAAAGACCTCTTGGAAAAGAAGTTTTATTTTCAGAAATATTTTAATTCTATTCTAAGTGTTTGATCTCAATTCTTAGACTTTTTTTTAAAGGGTAATTCTCTGAGCCATGGAATCAGAGACTACTTCTTTACTAGCTATTCCTCCAAACTCCCTGTTAGCTTTCTACTCAATGAATTTACATAAGTGGGAAACAAGCACGCATGAATCACAACTGCCCACCTACAAGCCAGTACAGTAACTACGTTTAATAACAACTGCTCTACTACTAACATGTAAGATAACTATGCTTTACCTTACTGAGAAACATTGGAAACAACGTGAGATTTTGCAAAACCATTGATTACAGACAGATAACTGCCTATAAGCCTTGCCTATGTTTACGCTTAGCAAACACCTTTAATTATAAATGGTACTTCAAAGTATGTGTTGTATTAACATTTTGAGAATTAAGAGTAAGTATAAAACTCCTTTTAACAGAGTAAATTGCAATATTAAACAGTGTAACTTAGTGTATCATATGTCCTAGCAGCTTTTAGTTTCATGTTTACGTAACGTGATAAACCCCGTAGGATGAACAAAGTGTAAGTTCTCTGGACCACAAAGATAGGCAAATAACCGTCTTCTCTATGTTAAGAGGTTGGTTTGACCATGCAGGTCCAGGAGGGCCCTGAGGCAGCAGTCCAATCTATCACTAATCACTGTTGGAGAGAACGGCTCAGCATCCTCACATGGCCAAAACCTAAACCATTACCCTTGGCAGCACTGATTACCATTCAGATAGAAAATACTAATAACTCCACTCAACAGGATAATTAACTAGGTTATCTGCACCCATCAGGATGTAATGCTGCTCTAAAACAGATCTTTTACAAGAGCAATACTAAGACAAAAGCTCCTTCTTTCATGCTCTATGGCATGGAGCTCTGGACCTCAGCCAAGCACTCATTCAGGCATTTGAAGATCCAAAGTCGCTTCTTGAGGTCAATTTACATCCTTCCGATAGAGAACCCTACGAAATGAAAAGTAGGATGGCATTCGAGTGGATAAGAGAACAGCCTGGATCTTTAAACCAAAAAATAAATTCACTTTTGCCACCAGTATCTCTGTTATCTAAAACATATGGTGTTCATTACATTCAAAGGCACAATCCAGGTGCTTGCCAAAGATCACAGTCTCAGTGTGCTGTTAGTGTCTAGAGCAACATAATCATCCATCCTTTGTCATTCTCAAAGCGTGGCCTCTCATATGGAAATATCACTTTACCTCAATGAAGAAAAATGCTTTTAAGGATAATTTTAATATAGCTTTGGCCTTTACTGAGGGTTTATATAAGAAATTGTTATCTGGAGAAAATTTCTTCATATTCTATAAAATTCATCACTGAAGATCATTTTCAATATTTCCCACGTAAGGATTCAGGTAGTCAGTATTTTCTTTAAAGTGGTAGTAAAGAAGAGGAAGCTCAGAATGAATTTAGAAATGCTCAAATATGAAACTCTTAATCATTTGTCCTTACGTTAATAATCTTCCTATGTCAGGAGCCACCCCAAATCCGTTCTAAATGTAGGTCTGGTAAAAACAAGCAGATCAGTTACACTTGAACTTCAGATCATTTCTAACTATATAAAAATATGGCACAATACAGCTACCTTTGCACACTGTCAGTTTGTCTTCTAGCATAGTCTGTCAGGAAGCAGGACAAGATAGCTTAACTTCTCATTCATTTAATTAATATTTACTGAATACCTATGAACAATGGACTCTAATGAGTACTGCGATATTAAGGTTACATGCCTAGCCTTGGAGGACTCAAATTCTCTGGCTGCCCAGATATTTCTCAACTCTGCATTTCCTCTCCAATAAAAACAGGGCCACCGGGTCAAGGAGATCTGGTTCAAACACAGCTCTTACTTGCTGCATGATTTCGGGCAGATTAATTAAGCACCTCTTCATCTACAAAAATAGGGAAAATATCATTTACCTTATGGTTGTCACAAAGACTAAACGAGATAATCTATGAAAAAAATTACCAAGCATAATACTTGGTATGTCTTAGTACTCTAAATAGTAGTTTCCTCTTTCCTTTCTTCCCTCCTAAGAAAAACCGGCCTTAGCTGGGTAGTCTCATTACTCTTCCTGCTAGGCTATAAACTCCATGAAGGTAAGCACCTGACCCTTAAAAGGTATTTAGTAAATCATTAACACATGAATAAATTAATGAAGGAGTAATGAATAACCAAGGATCTGTTTTAGATTCTTTGTCCTAGGATTACTTTGAATTAAAACCAGAAAACTCATCCACTGGAGTCTACCCTTAGAGTTTTCCGCCCACTTCTATGTGCCTCTGTAGATACTTGAACTGAATGAGAAGCTCCCCCAGGGAAGCCTTTATTCCTACGTATTATTCCTATGATTTATTTTAAGCCAGTTATTAAAGCCATTTGAACTTTGTGCTACCAAGTATGCAAATTGAATCAAACTGCTATGCCTTAATTAAAAGAAAATGAGTTTTAGTTAATGACAGCATAAACCAATAAAAAACATTTACTTTACACCTTTAAGTGATGCAAATTGAATATTAAACATATAAACAAATTTATTCTTGACTTTAAGATCTGTTTATACTCAGGAGCTCCAAAATATAAACCAACTCTCAAGAATAGGGTTTCTATTTCTGTTTCATTCTTATTTTTCCCTTGCAATAAATTTGGATGCGTTCACTTTTTTGGCAATACCCTCACACTGTCAATTAAAATATTTTTTTCAGGAAAAAGTGTTAATTTAAAAACAAGCAATAATTTATCCAAGCTGGAACGATACAGCATGTTATCTATAAAAATAAAAGTTTTCTCTGTCTTTGCTTAAGCTTTTCCAATTTCGCCTTCTTTCAGATAAATAGAAAAAATCTTCTCAGTGTTTTTAGAAAGAAAACTGTAATTGTTGACATAATCACTTGAATCTCTGGGTAGAATGAGTGAATATAAGACAGTCTCACATGTGACATATTAAACCCAACTAGAAAACTGTACGATGAAGAACTTTCTAAGGCAATGATTAGGACAGTAAATCATTATGGCTTTCCTGATTTTATAGTTGCTTCTAATTCTAATATGGGAAGCACTAACATTTGGAGGTTACTAATAAATTTTTATTTTATTTTATTTATTTTTTATTTTTTTTGTGTGTGTGTGAGGAAGATCAGCCCTGAGCTAACATCTGCCAATCCTCCTCTTTTTTTGCTGAGGAAGACTGGCCCTGGGCTAACATCCATGCCCATCTTCCTCTGCTTTATATGGGACGCCGCCACAGCATGGCCTGACAAGCGGTGCATTGGTGCACGCCCGGGATGCGAACCGCCAAACCCCGGGCCATGGCAGCGGAGCATGCGCACTTAACCGCTTGTGCCACCGGGCTGGCCCCTAAATCTTTATTTTTTTTAAAAGGAAAATATGGCAGTACCCAAAAAGAGAAATGCAACAAATATGTTTCAAGACTTCTCACATTAGGAATAGTATAATAAACAGAAATTTGAGACCATGGCTATGATTTTTAAAAGTATTATTTTTAAAGTGTATTTTTAAAGGTATAGCCCAAGATTATCAATAACAGTTCTAAAATGATATTTTACATAAAAGCCTGCCAATTAATTGGATAAACTCTTACAAAAAACAAAAATACAATTTTAAATAAACCAAAAAAACTTTAAAGTTCAGTATCTTGGCAATCACTCAAAGATAGCCCAATCCCTTTATCTCACAAGAAAGGAAGCCAAGGAATGTGCTCTTCTCTTCTACACAGTCTGATATCTCCTATTAGATTCCCTCTGCTTCCTCACAGGTCCCCACGGTCCACGGAACACATTCATGTCACCCGGTCGTGGTCTGAGGCTGCCAAATGCCTTCTGTCACCTTGTCTGTTACCCTGACAGGCCATTTTATGCTTAGTCCTTTTAAATAAATGATTCCAGAGTTTCTCAGACTATCACTGGTCATGAAAGCAAAGAATCGCTGCGGTATGTAGGGAGGATTGGGGCAGCAATGTTGTAATTATCAGACAGACCAACCCAAGAATCAACAGGGGACATGGACGCTACTCAGGTCTAGTATCACTGAAGTCTACTTTCCTGTCTTATATCATTAGATTTTGGAGGAATCCGGTTGTCATTCCCTCCCCCTTTCTTGAAGAGGGGTTAGGGTTAGGGTTAGGGGAGGGAACACACTATCCATTCTCTATCCCACAGAGAGCTGAGGACAAGCCCATAATTATTTAAAGTTGGGTAGCTGAATTGACTGTCAATAACAAGGCAGGACAAAAGCATTAAGAGAGAACGAACTCTTAAAAAGGAATATAACTTTTTTTTCCCACTGCCTTAGTTTTTCATACTCAGTTCTACTGGTAATACCAGAGCTACTACAGGTCATTCCAATCAAACAGCTACAGAAGCTGGAGCAAATCACCAGCTCATGGGCCTGTTTTCTCATCTTTAAAATGAGAGAGCTGAACACCTTGATCTCCGAGGTTCCTTTATATTGGAATACCATCTCCTTTATGCTCTAAACTCAATTATAAGGTAGATTAAACACAGACTCATCTCCTCGTCCTTTAAGGCAGTGATCTCCGAAATGGGGTATATATGGCAGTTAATGAGAGGGGTAGGACCAAAATATGAAAAATTTTAGTTTACATATGTTTTTAATACAAAGAGCTAGGAAAAAGACTCAGTTGTATTGATCTTTAATATTGAGACTGACACAGGTGTCCTCACTTGGTCTGTGGGAGAACAAGAGCTCCTCAAAGCAGAGAGGTCAGCAGGGAAACACTTTCTTCATCTGTTCTCAGCAGACAGCATATTACTTATGCCCAGTTATGGGGATTTACAGATATTATCCAACGCTTACCAGATAGACAAGAGGCTTACAAAGATTCTGCAAAGTAATCTCAGATTAAAAATAATACCAATAATGAAAACATAAGTGAATGACTAAAATGCACCAGGCCCAACACTCTTTCTTTTCTTAAAACAAGCTCTTTGTCAACCTCACTCTGAAGTGAAACGATGACGATGGCATTGGATTAGCTCTGACAAGATGTAGTATTCCCAAATCAAAATTATCAAGAAGTACTAGAAGTGTCCACTACCCTTAATTCTGAACCTTTTCCTTGGTGTACAATGGGTTTTGGGGTATTTGTTAAGAATGACAGTACTTATACAGAATTTTAAAAAATATTTCAAATATATATTGACAAAATTTTATACTGATAAGGGTATACAATCAACAAAGTTTGAAGTCTTTTTATGGGAAAGTGGATGCAGCTGCTGCTGGATGCATGTCCAGAATTTAGCTAAGCTACTCCACGGTACTACTGCCTCGGCATCCATTTTGTTTGGCCAAGTGGCCCTCGGGGGCCTTAAACTGACAACAAGCGCGTGTCCTAGATAACAGCCCGCAGAGTCACAGCAAATGTAAGTTCCTGATAGGACTCCACCAACAGCCCTTGTTACCAACAGTCTCCCCCACCTCCCAGGGCCTTCCCCTTATGTTAGAAAAGACCCCCGTGCTTACCAAAACCCAGCTCTCTTTGGTTTGAATTGATCGATTTGGCCTTATCCTAGGAACCCCAAAGCACCCCACCCATCCTAACAAAGGCATGTGCCCCAGGCCCTGTCTCTCTGTTTATCTATACTCTGCCTTGACCTCCTGTGTGGCTCCTGGAGGTACGCTGTGTACCTCCTCAGAGGTACCGCGAGTAATAAACTTCTCCATTTCAATTTCTCTACTGTCTTCTGTTGAACTGCAGCTCACCATCTGGCACTCTGTGCTCCACTTAACAAACGTTGATTTAACAAAGTCATAACAATGCACCATGGCACAGTGCAAAAGCATGAACATTGGTGCCACAAAGACCTGTCTTAGACTCACAGCCCAACACACAACTAGCTGTGTGGTCTGGATAAGCCTCTGAGGCTCCGACTGCTAATCTGTAAAGCTGTGAAAACAGCAATATCTGTCTCATAGGGTTATCGTGGGACTTGAACAAGAATACTTAGCACATGCAAGTTTCCATAAATATTAATTTCTTTTTTCTTACTCTTAATTTGCCAAAAAACAAAGACACATATTTGTGTAGTAAGGGAGGGCAAGTTAAGAATATAGGATGATACTATTTAAAATGGCATTATTTGTTTCTGCAAGGGTCCATCACAACAATCTGCCCCTCAACAGAATTTATCCATCTTAATAGAGATTTAAGAACTGAATTGACAACTTTTGTTTAACTTACCACATTAAAATCCAGATTTTCTTCAACCCACGATTTTGCCTCTTCAAATTCATCTTTCATTTCCATAACAAAAAGTGTATCCAGGGCATCCACTATTGTTGCTCCCTTGATATTACCTGAAAATATCAGAAAAATATTTATTCAATAAAATACTTTTGACAGATACATATATGCAAACTGATCATACCTTGGAAAGGGAGAGGGTAATACTGAATTTATGAATAAACAGTAATATTGAACACAGTCTAAAATTCCAGTGAAAGAAAATTTAAAAGTTGCACCAAAACCAAACTAACAATTGTCACAGGCTATAAACTGATACACTAATCTTTAATGTTTCTTCTGAGTTGTAGAGAATAAATCTCTCAGAAATTTCATTTGTGATTGCATTCTCTAGCAAGAAAAAAAACTGACCTGAAACAGAGGAGCAACACACATATTAATTTTAATGTAATTACATCACAGTGCACCTGTGCAAATAATTAGATCTAAAATCGTTTAGTGATAGCTCTAAGAAACCATTACTCTAAAGTGGAATTCCACCCCCTCTGACTGATCAGAAGCACTGACTGATCCTGACCTCCCCTCCCACTCAGCCCAGTCTTGATTCTGTGATTTATTTCCTTGGAACTCCCTTGATGTGAAGACTTCTCATTGCTCCTGCACTCACCACTTCTTATCTTCCGTTATAATTACTTGTATGCGTCTTTTTTAGTCTGTAAGCTTCCTTAGAATAGACAAGTCACGTCTTGTTCACCTCCACATTCCACAGTAAGAGACTTAGTAGGGTTTTAATGTTCAATAATAAATTTAAAAACCATCAGTGTATTAACAGAGAACCAAATAATCTCTTTGATTATGGCAAATTTACACATAACTGATTTCTAAATGGTACAAGCAACTTTCATAGAGATAAAAGCAAAAATAGAGTTAGATTTTAAAAAGTTACAGTAAACAACAAAAAAATAAAGGCTTCTGCGTCTGCGTGAAGCTTCTGAGTTTCCCTCTTCAATTCCTACCTCTTATCATCCATGTTAACTAGTCACCGTGTCCTGAAAACACTACTTTATAGAACCATCTGAAATCATTTCTACTCCACTACTCCAGGTTCAGGCTCTCTTCATCCCTAAACTGCGTCCCTGTGATACACCAACCAGCCTCTCTTCCACTCTCCCAGCTCTCCCTAACTGTTCTTGCAATGCCCTTCTCTCTACCTGAGATCCTACTGGTTCCTCAGAACTCCATATGAATATCTACTGAACCACCTAATGCTTTGATAATTCACTATTTTACACATATGTCTTCTGCACTAGGCCATGAGCTCTGCAAAGACTTGTGTTGTGTTTATTAACATGAGTGCTGAAAGGAGCGCCAAACGCATGGAAGGTCCTAAATAAAAGGAAAAGCCTAGTGTGGTGATTCGGAACATGGCTCTGGCCTTAGCCACACCTGGATTGAAGCCCCAGCTCAGCCAGTTAGCAAGTGGCTAACATTGCGCAAACTATTCTCTGAGCTTCGTCATTCTTATCTATAAAATTTGTATAATAACAAGGTTAAATGAATTGATGCCCAAATGGCACTTCACACACAGGAAGTGTCCCTGATACTGTTGTTTGTTATATGACTGGATACTATTTAACACCTTCAGTTAAAGTATAGAAAGTCACGTTTTCTATGGTGAATTCAGAAGTGTCAGAATAAGACTCCATCCTCTTCATCCTGTTACTTATAGACAAAATTGTGAGAATTGAGTGCAGTGGGAAGGGCACCGGGCAGCTCTGTGACCCAAGGAGTCCATCCAACCCTCCTGTTACTCAGCTTCCTCATCTCCACAATGGGAATGTTATTAACACCCACAGTACCGATCACAGAGGGATGCTGTGAGGACCAAATGCAATAAAGCATGCCAAAGTGGGTAAGTGGAAGTTCAAACAACTGGCCTAATCCATCCTCACTTTCTCTTAACAGGAGAACCCGAGAGCCAAGAGCCAAAGTCGAGAGTCTCCGAGACACAGGGAAGAGCCCCACGCTGACTGCCTTGGCCAGCTCATCAATAGAGGCACAGCTTTTACCTGACAGGAAGCAGTTAATGCAGCCAATCAAATGCTCCTCTGCTGGTATCACCCCAGGAGCTAAACATCATGATGCTGTACCCATCTCCATCAAATGAGAATCTCTGGAAGCGTGCCAGAGGCATCAGTATTTTTCAAGGTACGCAGGTAACATGCAGCTGGTGCTCCGTGTGAACGACACACTATGCACAGTCCTTGCAGACACTCCATCAGGTGTGCAAGTTTCCTAGCAACATGGTCGGGAGAGTCACACAAACTTCTTCACCACCCACAAGTTCAGTCAATTGAAGAGAAGTCACTGTCACTAAGGAACCAAAGCACATTCTACTCACCAAACAAACTGCTCGAATGGCCTTCTTTTGATAGAGGTTTCAGTTCATTTAATCCCCAGGCGTAACGCTTATAATTATTCCAAGCATGTTTCATCATCTGAGAAAAGAAATGAAAACAGGATTATAATTTGAATTTGAGATGTTTTTGCTACAAAATAGATCATACATTGAAGACCTAAAGGTTAAAACATTAAAACTCACTGTTTAGTTAAAAGGATGATGATTAATTAAAAGGGTGATGATGGTATGAATAAACTAGAACACACACAGACACAGAGCCCCTTTATGTTTACAAATGGAGATTTTTTTGAATCCATTTAATCCTATTTAATATATGTATCATTTTCAAAAGTCAGTTCCCAGCAACGGAAATTTAGCTTATTCTAAAAGGAAGAACCATTTTTAAGACTCTATATTTAAAATTCATATTTTTGCACAAGGTTCTCCATACTTTGTCAACCTTGTAGTATACAGACAAATATAGAAGGTTATCACTTTAAACACTTGGATGTATCTTGACCAAGTCTATACAGAGAAGTATTTTTAAATATCTACAGGAAATAAAAAATGAAACACTATGGTTATAAGTAGATTTTGGAAAACTTCAGCTTATTTTAATATAATTAATCTTTAATTGTATACATACATGTGTATACCTATATAACTGAAGACTGATCCTGTATATTCCCAATCTAGACTCCTTGGACTAGGAATGTTTTTAAGGTCAAACCTCTCTGGCGCAAATTAGTTGTATATATTTTTTTCTTTTATTAATTTTAACAAAATTAACTGATCTACATATAATGAAAATAATTTCTCTTGGCTTATGGACAAAGTTCTGATTTCTTGTGCTAGACATTGCCTCTAGTAGAAAGTGAATGATTTTCAAGGGGAGAAATTGTTCTAAGAGCCTGTCAAAATAGTTGCATAACTATTGTATAATAACTGTATAAATTTTTTTCAATAACTCAAAGAGTATATAAAATTATGTTTACATACATTTTTAAAAAAGGGTTGGGGACTCCTCACCTATCTAGAACTTATTGATGCCACTATTCCCAATCCCTTTGCAACAGTAATTAAAATAGTTCTAATCTGGCTCCATATTTTAAAATATCTTAAAAAGCACCAAATAGAGTTATAAATACTATATAAGGGCTGTTTATCACTAAAAATCTTCAGTGAGATCAATACAATTTTATTAATAAGAAAGTCTTCATATGGCCCTGAACACAATAATGAGCATCTTTCTTTAACTGATTTGTACATTATCTTCCTATATCACCATTATTGCTACTAAGAACAGCCACCAAGAATCTGTACTATCTGCTGGGAACTCTGCTAAATGCTCTACATTCATATGGTACTCAACTCTCATTACAACTCTCTGAAATATGTTGTATTGCCATCGTTTGGTAGATGAAGAATTGAAGCTTGGAAGTTAAAACACAAACAAGTTTACTCAAAGTCTTGACATTTCTCCACAGCTGAGGAGCCAAGGTTCATCCCCCAGTGTTGGCCTGACTCCAAGGCCCACAGCATTAACCAACACACTGCATCACCTTCCTTTAATGAGTCAGCAACAGAATCTTCCTTTGATGAATCAGATTGTTGATCTTCCAACAATCAATAGAATGTATATAGTGTTTTCAAGATTTTCTCCTTATAAATTAATTTTACTGGAAAATATAACAGATTTGAGAGTAAAATAACCTGATTTACAATCCCTATAATACCACCGATTAGTCATATAATCATGGATGAATCACAGTTTTTGTGAGACTCTCTCTCTTTAGCTGAAAAATTGGGGTCATGATTCCTCACAAGGTGTATGTAAGGATTACACGAGCATGGCCTGTGTGATTACACTGAGCGCACTGCTTGGCAGGCACATGGCAGGTAATCACATGTTTACTGAATTTTAAACCTATATTGAAACCAATTAAGCTCACATCACAGAGCTAGAAACCAATGAGCCTCTGAAAAGACTAGGTATATGAAATCCACAAAAATATCCTGAGATTACATTTGAGTTTGATTTGTTTTTCCCATTAAATGTACTACATTTGGTAAACTCTTCATTCCTATACATTTCCAAAGATACTTTATAAATTCAAAAGCTTCTGGAATACACCTGATACAAGAAAAGAAAAAAATGTTAGGATGCCTTGTTTCAGCTCCAAGTCTGAATGGAAACCAGTGCTATATACTATTAATGATTCAAAGATAGCATAAAACTCTCCCATAGAGGACTGTTGCTTTGTCAAAGATTATCATTCATACAATGTACCACTAGTATAGTTACCTCTTTAGTATATATTAACTTTTCTTGTCTTTTTTTCCCCAAGGGCAGGAAACTAACTGCTTAGCTCTACATTTCAAAAGTTGTGACACATTTCTCAAAAATGGGTTCCTCATCCCATGGGATTTCTGTGAGTTAAAGTTAGAAAAGAAAAAGAAAAGAACGTGGTCAAAATGCCCTGAATGGAGCATCAAGAGGGGCTTCTCTAGGAATCTCCGAAATGAAGAGGAACAGTCATATTGTGAACCGATTCCAGTGGTTGGTCACCTCTGGAAATGACTTACCACGTTAAAGCCAAACACAAGATATTTCGTGTGTGTGTGCATGTGTGTGTGTGCGTGTGTGTGTGTGTGTGTAGAATAACAGTGAGACTTAATTCACAAGTCCTATACAAAATCAACTCTGTAATTCAGATTTATGACTTATACAAATATCTGAAAACATCAAAATGCTACTAGCTTCTAACTTTACAGTATTAAGCCACTAGCCAGCTGAGGGACCATGGGGATGAAGGCATTTAATCTCTCTAGACTCTGTGTGCTTGTGAGCTGACAGGACAAGGTCACTTCTAAAATTCAACTACTAACAAAGAAGTCCATAGGTAGGATTAATCCCCCCTCACAGGCTCCTTAACTTTGTTTTGTAGTCTTTCATCAATTTAATTAGGGTTCTACAGCCTCGTGTCCCAAGTAAAAGGATTAAAATAGGCCTAAACTAGACGTTGATTAGGACTTCAAATGCAGTACTGAAACCTTCATGAAAAAAGATAAACTGAAAGCAAACCAAAGATTTATTTTTTTCCTGAATATTTATTTGCACTGGGGAAAGGTACAGCTAACACACACTGGTGAATGGAAACAAACAAGAAAGAATGAAACAAAATTTCATAATAGCAATCCCTTATTTTGACCCAGAGAAGCTGGAATTAAGGCATAAAATATCCAAAAATAGCACTACTTCTCTTTGACTCTATGCTTATAGAAGATTCTTCGATTAGCACTTTCTTCTCAATTGGCATCGGGGCTGAGTAATTAGGCAATGTCATTCACTGAGTGTCTGCTACAATATGAGTGATAAGATGCTAAAGGACTAGAAGGGAAGTGTATATGACTCCATCATGCTTGTAACCTAATAGATAATGTATGGAAGCTTAACATTCTCCCATCTTACATATTCATAAACATTTATAAATATAAAGAGAACAATAAGAAAATTAATTAAATGTTGCATACAACTTTATGGCTGTACCTAACAGTTTGTTTTCAATTTTATGTCCTGACCTAATCAAAGACAAGGAAAGCCACAAATAAAAAAAGATATGTTTGAATTTCCCCAGGAATGTGTAGATTTCATAACATTTTTGTTACTAGGAACTACTCTTAGAAAATATTTTTATCTGCTGATGCTTTAATCATACAATCTTAAGTTATTCATAATAGACACATTAAAAATCTTTTTGAAAAATCTCACCGTTTTTCCCAGACAGGTCTTAGGAATAGTTTGGGCTTTTGTTGCCCCCTTGAAAAAGCCTACAGGTTCAAGTACCACTTACAGGGCCCTCCTGTGGGGTCTTAAATAAATGTCCATAGTTTGTACAACGCGATCCGGGTCCCTGGCCCCAGCTGACCGATCCAGGGCCTGGTGCCTGACCCAAAGGCAGACAATTGAGGGCTGCTCATGAGCCTTGGAGACCAGGTGCCTAGGAGTGAAGCTCTCTCCAACGGACAAACTCAATCATCTACTCTACCTGGGGGAGTGTAGCTGGGAGATATCCACAGAGAATCTAGAGGCCCGAGTGATGGAGAAGCAGAGAAGTACAAATACACAAAGAGAAAAAAATCACAAAAAGGAGGCAAGAGGGAGCTGAAACCATGAGGGAGACAGAAGGCGAAGAGAGAAAAGAAAGAAGAGGCTGGGAGGTGGACATGGGTGCTGCGATTTGCATGGTGCCCCAGGGGAATTATGTTACGTCACACAGCTGCCGAAGAACTATAAACAGTGCTGTTGAATCCTGAACGTTGCTCTTCCCCTACTCCAGGAGGTGTGCCTCTTTGCCGGCCGAGACTCTTACTTCCCTGTGTGTCCTTATAGAAAACACCTTTTTAAAAAATATTTGTTATATTTAATTTATTATTTTTTAATTATTTTATTGAGGTCACATTGGTTTATAACATTGTGTAAATTTCAGGTGTATATCAATATATTTCATCTTCTCTATAGACTGCATCGTGTTTACCACCAAAAGTCTACCTTCCATCCATCACCATACATCTGTGCCCCTTTACCCCTTTTGCCCTCCTCCCACCCCTTTCCCCTCTGGTAACCACCAATCTGTTCTCCTCTCACTTACTGAAGAGGAATGCATGATGGAAGGTCACAAGTGTAGGCATCTGACAAAGTGGGTTTATATCTCAGCTCTGCCATCACTGATGTGACTCTAAGTGAGGCAATTAATCTCTCTGAGCCCACTTTCTGCACCCACAAAATGTAAATAATTAAAAGTACCAGCCTCATTGGTTACTATGATGATTAGATAAAATAATGCATGTAAAGAGCTTAATATATTGCCTGACATATAGTCAGTCCTTGATAAATTGTAGGCATTATAATTACTTTTATTAAAAACCTAAGCATGTCTCTGAGCTTTGCAATCTGAAATAGCTTCATACCTTTTCCTAGTAACATATACAAATAGGACGGGCAAATATACACAAATCAGGCAAACCTATATAGTACACAAACTCTTCAAAAATACATACATTTAAAAATATATACAACTATTTGGTATCCAAAAGGTAGAGGAAGAAAGGATGGAGACTCTTTCTACAAAGGCTCTTCTCCAGCTATAAGGCAGTACGGGTCGACTTGAGTTCTGAAGCTTCATATACTAGATTTCTTGAAATCTTGGTTGTGCCATGTAGACTTGGGTAGGGGGTTTGCTTCAGGGATTTGGGGGCTGATCTAGGAAAATGAGACGCCCACAAGAGACAGTAACACACAACAAGCTTTACTGGGTGGTGCCTGGACTGGGGTGCATGAGAGGGGAAGTCCCTCAGAGCAGGAGATTGTCCAGAGGTTTAAGGGGAGGGGCCAGCACCCAGAAGGGGAGGCGGGTAAGGGAACTCCCAGGAGAAAGGGGGCTTACATGTCTAAGTGATGTCACATAGAAGCATGGCGGGGAGTCTCCGGGTCACAGAACTCCAAAGGGCAATAGCAGTTTAGGGTCTTAAAACCACAAGGCCCTATCTTATCAATGGTCAGGAGATGCCATAAGTTTTCGCAGGGTATGTAAAGCAGGCAGGCTCTAAATGGCTAAAAATCTGCTTGTTTGGGCTATTTTAAAAATAACTGTAAGTGTGAAAATTTAAATTCGGTGCCAGTGGGCTTTTGAACTAACAAGGCTCAGCCTGAAGTGAAGAAATGAGCAACATAGGGACCAAAAGACAGAGGCCATCTCTGGCTCATTTGTGTAACAGCTTGTCATTTGGCACTAAAGGGAAGAAACTCTAGTCCAGTGACACGCACATTCCCCCCAAGCTAGAGGACACGAAGGGCTGGGTCTGGTTCAGGTGAGGTCTAGAGTGGGAGGTCAACCTACCTCACTGACTGTAAGAGCAGAAATTGATGGCCTTCTCTCTTGAAATTATACTTACCATTGATGCCTTGAAAAACACTGATTTGAAAAACCTGATGGTAGTTTCCATCCAACTTTGCCTGAAATTACTTGATTGTCCCATGAAAGTAACTTCTGGAACTTTCAGATAAAAGCTCAACACAAAGCATTTTTAGGATCACTGTACCAACCTTTTCCCCTTTAATCTTTGGTGGAACTGGGAAATGGAAGAAATGGAAAGAAGATAAAAAGTAACTTTAGGAAACCAAGTCACAGCTTCTCCAAACTCTCGCTTATCCGTTGCCAGAGAATTTCTAGATACGTGAACACAAGACAACAATCTAGCCACCCCTTCCCCTTATCTGATGCTGTCCCTCTACCTACATTTCCCTGTGGAAATGAAGACTGAGAGGACCAGAAGGAATACTGGCTAGGGAGGGACGGCTCACAGGGGGCATGGCAAGCAGGCTTCAGCTGGGCAAGACAGCGCCCTGCCGCCTAAGGGTCTGATCTCTCAAACCCTCATCTTTAAAAAACAATAATTGGGGTCGGCCCTGTGGCTTAGCTGTTAAGAGCGCGCGCTCTGCTACTGGCGGCCCGGGTTCGGATCCCAGGCGCGCACTGACGCACCGCTTCTCTGGCCATGCTGAGGCTGCGTCCCACATACAGCAACTAGAAGGATGTGCAACTGTGACATACAACTATCTACTGGGGCTTTGGGGGAAAAAAAAGGAGGAGGATTGGCAATAGATGTTACCTCAGAGCCCGTCTTCCTCAGCAGAAAGAGGAGCATTAGCATGGATGTTAGCTCAGGGCTGAACTCCCTCACAAAACAACAACTACAACAACAAAAAAACAATAATTGATTGTAACAAAAGTACCAGTGTGGTGCACAATGTTAACAGTGGGAGAAGATGGGGGTGTGCTCAGGCAGAGATATATGGGAACTTTCTATACTTCCCACTCATTTTGCTGAGAACCTAAAACTGCTCTAAAATAATAATGTCTATAATTAAAAAAAAAAAAGAATAGCATTATCTTCCTCACAGCATGGTCAAGAGATCAAATCTGATAATGCACCAGGCTGGTAGAAGACATCCAAGGAGTGTTGCTGGCCTTCATCTACACCACCTCCTCGCCGCCCTCCCAGGCTGCAGGAGTTAAACAGAGATAAGGGAGACAGCCCCAGGGAAAGAGGACACAGATACACTTGGGAGTCATCAGGGCAATTCAGGGAGAAGTGAATTAAGAGGACAGAAAAGGAAAGAGGCCAATGTCACCTAGAGGTGACAGGATGCAGAGCTTGGTATGACTCTGCATCTGCAGAGACTGCAGGCCCAGAGTCTACACAATTACAGCGTTTAGCGCCATCTCACTTACAGGCATCAAGATGCCACCTAAGACAGTCCTGGGAGTGATCCTGCTCTTGACACAGTTCTTCACTGAGCAAGGCCTGAGTCCAGTCACCTCCTACCTTGTCATCGCCCAGCACGGAGAAAAACCCTCCCAGCCATGATGGTTTCCAATTTTACCCCATATCAAATTAAAACACTCATTCATGCACCTTGCTCAATTTATCTCTTTCAAACACTGAAATATATTAGTTCTCTCTCCCTTTCCCCAAGGCTGCTAAGGTGTTCTATTTTCAAGATTCTTTTCTCTAGGTTACAATGACAATTACTATTTATTGAGTACCCATTGGTGGCAGGGAGTAAATTATAAATAAGGATAGAGAAGGGTGCCAGACTTAAAAAATAAAGAGATTTTTTTTTTTTTACTTATACTAAAAAAAACAGTATTTATGTTTATCTGACGTGCAAATTTAACAGAGTCCTGTATTTCATCCGGCAACCTCAGGATGGAGGGATAGGACAGTCAGTCCCTGGTTCTGTGTCCAGGCCCAGCTCCCTGCCTTGTGCTCTGCTCTGCCTTGGGCTTGAAAGAGGAGTTGAAAACTCAAGGGCCAGACAGAAACAGAATGGCCAGGTCTAGGGCACCTAGAAGTGACAGGCAATGTGGCAAAACAAGGCCCCGACGAAAGTCATTTTTAAAAAATACCATGGGGGCCGGCCCAGTGGCGCAAGCAGTTAAGTGCGTGCGCTCCGCTTCGGCGGCCGGGGGTTCGCAGGTTCGGATCCCGGGCGCGCACTGACGCATGGCTTGGTAAGCCATGTTGTGGCGGCGTCCTATATAAAGTAGAGGAAGATGGGCACGGATGTTAGCCCAGGGCCAGTCTTCTTCAAGACAAAAGGGGAGGATTGGCATCGGATGTTAGCTCAGGGCTAGTCCTCCTCACAAAAAAAAAAAAAAAAAAATACTATGAAAAAAGAATACTAAGCTTGCTTTCAAGGTTTTGAGCCAGGTTTTCCAGGGGTCTAGAAAAAAAAATAATATGCTAGCTAAGGGGAAAAAATATCTGAGCCACAGACAGCCCACAGCTCAGCAGGGTGCACCCCAGCCCCTGGTTGGTAGGCACGTGTCTAGACCTGATGGCTCTGTGCTGGGTCAGCGGGCATGTCACTTCCTGCAGCCTGCCTCTCACAGCCCAGCCGGCAGCGCCTGGCCCACTTCTGGCGCAGGCTGCCCCCAGTGCCTGTCCTGGCCTGTCCTGGCCCCCTCATCGCTGCTGTCTCTCTGCTAAGAATCTGCGAGGTCCTTGAGACCTGAAATGTATAAAGCATTATGCAGACACTCCTCAGCAATTCTCTTCTTGCTGGTTGAGTAGCAGTTTCACATTTTAAAGTTCTTAGAATTCTAAATACTCTGTTCTGCAAATGAAACCACAGGAGCTGTAAAGGAGGAAGTGACAATTCAGTCAAACATCTACCACAAGGCACTGTGAGGGGAACGTGATAATAATCTACCACACACTTAATCCTCATAACACCCCTCTGGGGTATTACGACCCCATTTTACAGATGAGGAAGCTGAGGCCCAGTACAGTGCAGAGGAGAAGCAAGGCTGAGAACTCCCCCATTCTGATTCTTTTCATGACACCACTTAACGAGAGCCCTGATTTTTTGCAGCTTGCAAACCTTAAGCTGCTCCATGCAGAGGGCAGCCCTCTCTGGGGCCCAAGGAGAGGCGGCCAGGCTTGGCACCAAAATGGCACACATCAAATCAGGTTTGTGAGCTGGTTCAAGGAAAGAACCTTGCAACACCACCTTTCCTTGCCTGCCTTGCATCCTTCAACTCTCATGATCTTCCTTACCCTCCCCTTCAGCTCTCTCTCCAGCTCTGTCCTCAACTCTGCTCCTCCTGGCCCTACATGCTACTTGGATAGAGAAAATGGCTCTAGTCTACTCCGACCCCGCCTGTCACTGGATTTATGGAGAACCATGGATCCCTCTCCTTCACACCAAGCTGCTGACTCTGCTGACACCTGCTCTCTTCAGCTGCTATTTCCTGAGTTCATCACCACCGCTGGGGCTAAGGTGGGCCAGTCTTTCTTTCCTCTTCTCCACCACTCTACTTCTTTTCTACTTTCTTGTCTCCATGTATGCAGCTTGCTACCAGGTACTCCAGGCTGCCTCCTAAGTGCTGAGTGAATATATATGTGTGTGCATATTTTCTTCATATTCAGATATCCTGAACTCTCCCACAGCCAGTTTTAGTATACTTTTTTTTTAAGACAGGAGATATATAAAGGAGTAATTATTTAATGCTATTGTGGGAACCCCAACGGGCCGCTGAACATTAATTCCCCAGTGAACTGAAAGAGTGGTTAGCAGCAGTAATCTCTTTAGAAAAAGAGTCAGAATGCCTGATAAAGCCAGTTTTAAAAAATGAGAATTCTAGTTAATCGTTACTTATAGAGGACAGATTCTCCAGCTTCTAAGAAGTATCTCATTCTCCTAAGAAAAAGTCAGTTTTTCTAGGTCTACCTCAGGGAACTGGATCATATGCCATATAATGGTTCTCTTTGTGACCAAATTGTGACATTATTTTATAAAACTTCTGTGCTGTTACCAAATGGAAGAGGGTACAGGGCCAAAAACCCCACAAAAAAACCCAAAATAAAAACACCCCTCAAAACTTGACTAAAATGTAAGTACATATCTCTAAAATATTCTAAGTGATAATAATTTAGCATCTCAAAAGTTAGAGGTTAGAAAAAGGCTTGTTCATAATGTTAATATCTAGAACATTCCTTTTTTGGACAGAAGCGCTATTGCTGAGAATGCTTTCTTTACATAGACAAGCTTTGCCTCAGCCGAGGGTCTATCTATCATTTGCAGTTACTTCCTCATCAAAAATATCTGTCTTGTGGTTAATGACTATGGTTGCTTTACACAGAAGTGGTCACTTGAGTTCAAAGGTTCAACCTCGGTTTTTGGTCTGTTTATTTGGTTGATGTTTAACTGACTTAAAACTGCATTCATTAGATCACACCTGCTGAGAACTCTGTGGTCAACAGGAGGCCAGCAAGTGCTCCCTTGCAGGCCTGATGCTAGTTGATCTTCCCTGCTCCATCCCCAGGCAGACGTCGTAGGGCTTTTCCAAACCTGAGAAGCATCAGTGGCTACAGATCTTTCCCAGCAATCAAGAGAAAATGGTATCCCTGACTGGGATATCATGAAGCTCTCTTTATTCTAAGGAGATCTAAAACATTATCCCATAGAAAGCAAATACTATCTTCATGGAGTGTCTCATTTCAAAAGGTGTTTTTTTAGTTTTAATATTTGTAATAAAAAAGCAAGCCCAAACATCTTTTAACTCATGCATGTCATCCTACCCCTTCAAATTTTCACTACATTTATCTTTTGGCAGTGGTGACACAATGATTTTACCTCTTTAAGGGATCTGTTTATAGATGTGTCAAGTTTATAAAGACTAATAACTTTTTATTCTTTAATATTCCTTTTACAAACTTTACAAACACTATGAAGTTAGAACATAATTAATGATAAATGAAAAAGAATTAGCTTGAATTTTATAAAAATGAGCAAAAGTCAGAGATATTTACCTTTTTAAATTATATTCTTTCATTCTCATTTTTTTTTTGAAGCAAACAAACTAGCCCTAGAGAGTCAAGCCCTGTTCTGCTTCAGTTATCAAGAGGGTTTCTTTTCTTTTTTTTCTTTAGTGTGTATGTTCTTTAAAAAGACTTTACTTTTTAGAGCTGTTTTAGGTTCACAGAGATATTGAGTGGAAAGTACAGAGATTTCCCATATGCCCCCTGCCTGAACACCGTACAACCTCCCCCACTATCGACATCATGTACCAGAGTGGGACATTTGTTACATCAATGAACCTACATTGACACATCATCATCATCTAAAGTCCACAGTTTACATTAGGGTTCACTCTTGTTGTTGTACATTCTGTGGGTTTTGACAAAAGTATAATGACTGGTATCACACAGAAGAGTTTCACTGCCCTGAACATTCTCTGTGCTCTGTTTCTGCCCCTACTAACCAATGATCTTTTTACCGTCTCCCTAGTTCTGCCCTCTCCAGAATGTCATATAGTTGGAATCATATAGTATGTAGCCTTTTCAGATTGGCTTCTTTCACTTAGTAAATATGCATTTAAGTTTCCTCCATGTCCGAATTTTCATGGCTCAAAAAAGAAATAGCTCATTTCTTTTTAGACTTAGTAATATTCCATTGTCTGGATGACCACAGTTTATTTATCCATTCACCTTCTGAAGGATATCTTGGTTGCTTCCAAGTTTTGGCAATTACAAATAAAGCTGTTATCAAAAGGAGAGTTGCAGGGCACAACTGTTTCCTTTCAAATTAAAACCAGAAATCACTATTCTCTTAACTAAAGGATTATGAATTGTAATTTTGTAAGTTATTACTATTTGAAGGTAGAATTCATAAAAAATATATTGGTTATAAAATGTCACATATTATAGGAAATTCTTTTTAAAACTTCTGATTGGGGCCTGCCTGGTGGAGCCAGAGGTTAAGTGTGTGTGCTCCGCTGCGGCAGCCCGGGGTTCGCCAGTTCGGATCCCGGGCGCACACCAACACACGGCTTGGCAGGCCATGCTGTGGCAGGCGTCCCATATAAAGTGGAGGAAGATGGGCACGGATATTAGCCCAGGGCCGGTCTTCCTCAGCAAAAAAAGAGGAGGATTGGCAGATGTTAGCACAAGGCTGATCTTCCTCACAAAAATAAATAAATAAATAAAACTTTGAAATCATTACCCTTAAAATTATCCATTATTAATAAATAGTTGGGATGCCCACTGTCATTCTAGAACCCAAGATTTTATAAGATTCTGAGTGTAATCCTTTTGTATACTGCAGGTAACAGTTTTAGACATTATTATCTGGGCATAGCAATAATAAAAATGTATAAGAAGGTGGTATTTTAAAAATTACTTGTGAAATGTAATATTTATGTATACTAAATACCAGAAATGCTGGTTCCCAAGTATAATCTTAGAGTAACAACTAATGATTCTACAAGAGACTTCATTGGTTTGTCACAAAAAGGTACCTTCTTATCATCCTTAATAATAGAAGGAGGCAGCATTTATTGAACACTTAGGTGTCAGAAAATATATAAAGCATTCACATACTCTCTCAGTCCTTCACAACAACCCTGCCAGACATTAGTCGTCCCACTGACATTCCCATTGCACAGATGAAGAAATCAAGAGGTTATGTAATTTCCCAGGGTCAGACCTCTAGCAAGTGGTGGAGGTTGGCTCTGAATTCAGGCTGACACATTGTCTTGTCCACTGTCCTGAGCTAAACTTGTGACCATGCAATCCGGGGAAACCGCCTTCCAAATAAGATGCTCAACAAACTGTTGACTCATGTGTTACTGATATACATCTTGGTATGTGTTCTATAACCTATTTAATTATGCTGGGGAAATTTAATAGTGAGACTTTCAGAAACACGACATGCAAAACCACCTTCCAATCTTTCTTTTTTTGAAAACTTTGCTGATACAGGGGAGAAACATTAAATATATTAATAGATTAAGACATTGAGGGGCCAGCCCAGCAGCGTAGCAGTTAAGTTCGTGCGTACTGCTTCGGCGGCCTGGGGTTTGCCGGTTCGGATCCTGGGTGTAGAACTACTCACCGCTCATCAAACCATGCCGAGGCAGCATCCCATATAGAAGAGCTATAACTCTACAACTATGATACACAACGATGTACTGGGGCTTTGGGGAGAAAAAAGAGGATGATTGGCAACAGATGTTAGCTCAAGGTCAGTCTTCCTCAAAAAAAAAAAAAAGACATTGAAATGAAAATGAGAATATCTCTTGCTTCTAGTGTCCTGTAAGATAAAGATATCTCACGTATGTTAAAAAAAGAATTTGCTTTACATAAATTTTAACATCTGAAAGTTCCTTCCTTTGGAAGATATTAGTTCATCTCTGTCTGGGCCTCCTATAGTGTTAGCTCAGAATCTTTATTCTTGGTTTCACAGTAAATGATATTTCATCACCAACAGAACACAGTGACAATTTTGTTTTGTGGCTATTAAAAAAAGATATATTGCTCAATATGAGTTTAAATGTCAATAGCACTCTATAAATTGCCCCTAAATTGGCAACATCAGATTTTTTGCTAAACACCTGCCAAAAAAAAAAAAAGTAAAGAGATACTGATTATTTTTCAGTGCTCTTTCTACTATAGCGTCACTCAGACTTCTACTATGTTACTAAGGTTATTACTGAAGATGGGAAACAATTATCTTGAACTATATATGGTACCATTTTAAGGCAAGCATTAGCATCTAATACGCTTGTATCATTACCACTCTGTAAACTAATATCTTCTATGGATTGAAGATCATCTGAGATGTTTTATAAGTGATGGTAAGTATTTCCTGGGCCTGAAAATGTATTACTTTAACCATTCTGTTAGAGCTTTCAAATCTGATACAGCCTCATTTTTTTTTTAAATGGTGGAAAAAGATAATCATCATTCATTCTTCTGTTGCTGGATGGCAAGTGCCCAGCATTAAATATATGCCAAATTCAGTGACCTCTTAAAGTAGACTGCATTACTTAGTATTAGCTTTGGGTACAATGACTTCCAATTTTGGTCAGCTATTTTATGGCTTTTATAAAACCAGGTAAAAACCTTCATAAGAAGAAAAAAAAAGATGCCAATTTTATCAGCAGGGGTCAAATTATTTTACTATTCAAAAAGACTATACAAAGCTGCAAAACAATAATAAAAATGGAAAAAAAATATAAGTATATATTCTAACTATTGCAGATACTATAGACTGATTCACCCCACACCCAAATTCTCCTTCTCCCTTGCTTGTCCCTGGAACAGAAGCTGTAAAAGGCAAATGCGTGCTTTCCTAGCCTCTCTATAGCTAGAGGTGGCTACGGGACAAAGTCCCAGCCAATGAGACACCTGCCAAGGTAGGCCGGTGGCCTCGCTTTCCCTCTTCTTTCTGCCTTGAATGAAGGTGTGACGCCAAGTGGATGTGCTGTCACAGTGGCCATTCTGCTACCACAGATGAGTGTAAACCCAGGAGAACTGCAGAGGCATCATCCTGGTGGAAGGGACAGAGACAGCCTGCCCCCACTTATGTTTTAAGTTCAAACTAAGGTTATTTTGTTACTTAGCTCATTGACTACCAACCACTAATGAATCTAACATTTGAGTAGCTATCCTTTGGTTATGTTTTTAAAACTTGACTGATCAGATCAAAGTTGGAGTTATACCCCTCATCTGGGTAAACAGGAAGTTTTTCTCTGCATTATTTCTTTTTGTAATATTGTTTGAGAGCTGAAACTACTCTAAAGGTTTGATCAGAAGTTATATAATAATAAATAATATGATTTATCAAAGGAATTATGGTAGCAGAGTCCTCTGTTCAAGCTTTAAATGACTGATGTGTGGCAGGGGGTGGGGAGTGGGGCACAAATGCTTGAAAAAGGAAGAGCTATGTAGTCAGGGTTCCTGGATTCACCCAGAAAACAGCAACTTCATGGAACAATTTGAGTTGTTTTCCTCTATCTTGCTTGAAAAAAAGTAAAATATTTGTTCAAAATGGGATAAATTATTCAAGTAAATATTGTTATCAAAGAATACGACTAAGTTATATTTTTCAGTGAAAATCTCAAATATTAGTTGAGGTACCTTCTATAATATAATATATCCACAGTGTTGGTAAAAACTGAATTACCCTAATACTTGCATCCCATTCTTGTTAACTATATTAAATAGCTTACGCTATCTGAAAAGGGCTCTGGTTTAAAAAAAATATAAAATAGTATCTTTTGTGTGTGTGTGAGGAAGATCAGCCCTGAGCTAACATCCATGCCAACCCTCCTCTTTTTTTTTTGCTGAGGAAGACTGGCTCTGGGCTAACATCCGTGCCCATCTTCCTCTACTTTATATGGGACGCCTCCACAGCATGGCCTGATAAGTGGGGCATCGGTGCGTGCCCGGGATCTGAACCCAGGCCGCCAGCAGCGGAGTGCGCGCACTTAATCGCTACGCCACGGGGCCGGCCCTAAAATAGTATTTTTACTAAATACTATGCTCCTAGTTAGTAAAACTAACAACACTAGTTGAAATGTTTAATTTTTATCTACTTTTATGGAACGTCATAGCTGAGTTACAATTTCTCTTTCTTGAATGTAAAATTTCTCTCTTTCAAATATGTACATATATTTATATGTGAAAGAATACAACTTTTTCCTCTATGTTTCATTATAACTACACCAAATCTTGTTTAAAATAGGTCAGTATACTTGTAATCTTCAACTATCCATTTCCATATAAACTGACTCTCTTATACTATGTATTTTCTTCTCATTGTTTGAATAATATTAGAATTCATATCCTTCATTTCTGGAAACAAGACTGTTGTTCCGAACAGAGAAGTATGACCTTCTACTATGGATAGAAAATACCTTTCCAGTACTGAATATAAAATACTGTCCTTCGCTTAGCACTCTCAAACTTGATTTAAAATATCCTTGTTTAAAATGCTTCTCAAAACAAGCAAAATATTTTGCCTTCTCCCAGGATGTTCTGTCAAGATTTATGAGGGATCTGTCCATCCTTCCTGCTTCCTTAGCCCTGTCTCAGAAGGACACCTTCCCAGCAACTAACTACTCACTTTTGCATTTGACTAACAAAGACGAGGTCCTGAAATCTAAGAGACCAAATATATGGCCTACAAATGGTCACCTTGGGCAACAGAGAGGGTGCTGCAGTAGCCCCAGCCCTCGATCACACTGGCCAGCTCCTGTAGAATGTGCTCTCACAGAAGGAAGCAGTTCGAACCTTCATCAGCCAGGAAGAGAGCAAATTCTACAAGAGATTCATTTGGGCAGTGGGGGGGCAACTGCTCAGCTGTCCTAGTACTGGACTCCCTGGACCCCAACTCCCAACTCCATTCCTACCTATTGCTTTGTGCCAGGCTGAACCATTCATTCCTTCCACAAACATCTGTACACCTATAGCTACAGGGCCAATGCTACGTTCAACTCCTAGCCACAAGGGGCTAACCGTGCACAGCTGTGTGCATATGTGATAAGTCTCATCAGCATCACCAAGTGCTGCAGTTCTGGTCCCACTTCTGCCTTTTCTCCTCTCCCTGATTCGGCCTCTGGGTACCGCGCTCCGCTCAGCTTAGACCCATGACTGCTGTGATACGCCCTGCTGGCAGTCTTTGAACCCAGACTCACCTCTCAACTCTATTCTCAGGACTCCTGGTAACCATCTCTTGTAAAGGAACTGCCTTCCTTTCCTAGCATGATCTCTAGCTTTGGGTCCCGTCTAGGACCTGGCCCAGTCCATCACAGTAACATGCCATTCTACACACTTACAGGAGGCAAGAAGCACAGTCCTGTGATGTCTGCTGCTGAGCCAATCCTGTTTATAAAAGTTCCTTCTATAGAGTAAATGCTGATTCATTGTAATCCAAGGTCCCACTTCCCAGCTCAACTAATTCTTGATGAAGAAACGTAAGCATTTCCCAATGTTTCACCATATAAAGCTGTTAAGAGTTTTTCCAAACTGCCTTCAACACAGGGCTCTAAATTATGAAGACGCAAAATAAGATTTCGGTAGCAGTCATTTCAAAGTCAAAGGAAGGCCTTAACTAGTTTTCCACTGCTATGTAGCTTGATCTTTGATGTGCTACTCAAGGATGCAACCAAGGCCACAGCCAGGTAGGTGGCTGCTGACAGACAAGCTTCTCCGTTCTAACAGCCTGAGATCACGGGAACTGAATTGGACTTTGTCCAAACCCTCGAAAGATGCCAGTGACACTTAAAGCTAATCCCTCTTCATCACGAAGTCTGTGAAGAAGTAGCTATCACTGTTCTAGCACTTCTCGAGAGTGTCACAAAAACAAACTTGTGAAATTTAACAAAAGACCACATTAAAAAAGGCAATTCTGTTGTAAACTGCTTTTCCCAGTTTCTAGCCCCAATGACAAAGTATGGCAGATGACGGTTTATATCAAAAACGTTTCGTTTGTTCCTTTTAAATGAACTGCCTGGGTGTTTCTCTTTGTACCTGTAGATTCAAAGTTGTAACATAATGACCCAAAAAGGATGGAGTGGATGTCATTCTCGCTGCAATTAGCACTTTCCTTTTGCTGATATTTACATAAGCCAAGAATTGGTTAAGTACAACAAAAAAATGTTTTTCCATTATAACATGATCACAATCGTACATTTTGCCAACACTTAGCAATTGTATCATGTAATCATGTAATAATTATCATGTATTTTTGAGCACCTAAATGGTGCCTGGCATGTCATGTTCTGCTTAATCCACAACGATTTATAGCTGCCGGTTGTTGCTGTTGTGTTTGTGTTTTGTGGCTCTCAGTTTCTCCAGGTAGATAACAGAAAGGAGGGTATGGGAATGCACCAGACTCTTTCCTTTCCCTCCTGGGATGTCAGTGTAATAGAGGTGTTGACGACTAACTGACCCACTCATCAAAAGGACAAATCCTGGGAAAATAAGAATGGATAAATATAGTCTTGGACAGTGAGAAAGACAAATAGCTAAACTTGAGGTGGAGGTGACAGGCGTGAGGGGTGGTGGAGAGAAAGGAGTAGTTGAATATTCTAAATCATTAGATATGTATAAGAACGGGATGGGAGGGAGTGAAGACAGCAAACCCACAAACCTTACATAACATTCAGAAATAAAAATGACACTGGAAAAAATGTTTCAGGCCTTTCCAAACCATATACTAGAGTGTAGGTAAATTCTACATAGGTAACCATAAGAGGTAGTTACCTTGACTATTACTGTATTTCAACATACATAGTAACATCAAGTCCCCAAATTCAAGTAATTGCTTTCCTGTGATCTACAGAAGAAAGTTCACCCACTGGAAAATTAGAAAATTAAGAAAATTAGAAATTCCATTCAATTTTTCATAGGAACCGAGTATTTCTAACACCTAATTGTGTGTTCTAGAGGTTAAGTACACTCTTGTGAAATCTGTGTTACATATAAAAATTGACAAGCAGATTCACAGAATAATGGTATTTTTTAACCCTGGAAAATATTTTTTCTTTTTATATTATTGTAGAACTCAGCCCCAAGGCTGTCAGGCATGAATAGCTTCAGTGTTAGACGTCTTTAACGAAAGATGAATATCTTATTTGCAAATGAAGTTGTTACTAAAACAATAAAAGGCCACTGGTTTAAAAGAGGGTTTCTCAACATCAGCACTACTGACACTTCGGGTGGATAATCCTTTGTTGTAGGGGGGCTTCCTGTGCATTGTAGGATGTTTAGCAGCATCCCTGGCCTCTACCCACTAGATCTCTGCAGCACATACCCCAAGATGTGACAGCCAACCTCTCCAGACTTTGCCAAATATCCCTGGGGGGCAAAATGGCCCCAGCTGAGAACCAATGGTTGAAACAAACTGTTGGATTAGAATAATAATAATAATAATAATAATAATCCGAAGACTTATGTAACACTATGTACCAGGCACGATTCAATTTGATCCTAAATAGCAATTCTATGAAGTAGAGCCTATTTTAATTCCCACTTTACAGATGAGGAAACTGAGGTGCAGAGAGGTTAAGTTACTTGCCCAAGGTCACTGGACACATAAGTGGTAAAGAGGGAAGTCAACCTCAAGGAATCTGGCTCCAGAGTTTGTGCTCCTGACTTCTACATTACACCTCATATGATATAGGGAGAATAAACACAAATCAGAATTATTTTTCATTCAAGATTTTTAGTAGTCTTACAACATTGGGCACCTTACATACCCCTACTGAGTTCAGAATACTCATTTGTAAAATAGGAACAATAATGAGATTAAAATAAGATACTTTATCAAAGGCACTAAGTAAGGCCTCAATAAAAACTCTAAGAATAAAGAACCGAATATTCTTCTTATTTATCAATACTCTTTACATGTGGATACATCTTTCGTTTCTCTTCCCTATTTACCTGCATATAGCAATTAGAGTCAGTTATACAAAGGAGCTACCATAAAACTTGGGTTTTTTTGGTTTGGCTTACCCCTACCAGTAACCTGAGACACAAAATATCTCCGCGGTAATAGCCTTGTTGATCACAAACCACAGCCACAGGCCACACAACTCACCAATGGCTGCTGGGCAGCTCTTGTACATAAGGGACTGCACTTGGCTTCACAGACTGCATCACACGTAGTGCCCACAGCAGCTAAGTAGAAATCCCCCCAAAGATGTCCACTCCCTAATCCCTGGCCCTGTGAATATGTTATTGTACATGGCAAAGAGAGAGTTTGCAGATGTAATGCAAGTTAATTGAGGATAATCAAGGTGACCTTAAAATACAGAGATAAGCCTGGATTATCCAGGTGGGCCCAGTCTAGTCACCTGAGCCCTTAAAAGCAGAGAACGTTCTTTAGCTGGAGGCAGAAGAGACGCAGCAGAAAGGAAAGTCAGAGGTTCAGCTGAGCGGTGCGCAATGCCATGTTGCCAGTTTGACAATGGAAAGGCAACATGAACATGAATGCAGGTAGCCTTGAGGAGCTGAGAGGCTCCCGGCTGGTAGCCACAAGGAAATGGGAACTTCAGCCCTGCAGTCGCAAGGAACTGAATTTTGCCAGCAACCTGAAGGAACCTCTAAGTGGATTCTCCTCCAGAGCCTCCAGGTAAGAGCCCAGGGTGGCCGACACCTTGATTTTGGCCTTATGAGACCTAGTGCCGAGAAACCAAACAAGCCCACTCAGACTCTGACCTACAGAACCGTGAGACATTAACTCGTACTGTCCACTACGTGTGCAATAATTTGTTACAGCAGCAACAGAAAACTAACACTGCACACAGCATGCCCGAGACAAGGAAGAACTACTGCCACGCCATGAATTACCAAGTGGCCAATAAGGGTCTTTCAAGCCCCAAACTATTTCCTTAAATAATCAATACCTGCATCAGAGTGGAAGCAAATAGTTTTGCATCTATTCCCTCAGTGGCTCCTAACAACAGCCATGAAAGCCTTTCACAGATGAGAAGGGCTCAAAGGCTTGTGTACTGACACAAGGTTGGACTGTTAATAAGTGACAAAGCCATGAGCTCTTTCATCTCATTGCCTTTGCATGTGCTGCCTTTAACAGAAAAAAATGTAATATACACATTATACAGGATTAAACAAAGCAAGCCATAAAAAGCACAGAAAGACAACTGATTTTCTGCTGAAGGGCGATAGGACCAGCTAAGAATTTGTGGAACTGCTAAGATTTAAGTTGGGTCCTGATGGACAGGTAGGATTTCAAAAGATGAATGCTAAGACCTGATTTTTTTGTAAATTTGGAATCAAATTCTGGTGTGTGTGTGTGTGTATGTGTGTCTGTTTTAATTCGTCACCATTAAAGTTAAAGTGTTTGGACATCATCACATTATGAAGCAGCACTAGGACAGGCTGTTAAACAGTGAACATCTCAGGGCAGGTATGTCAGGTTCACGAGCCAACATTATGCAGGCATGTTTGTATCACAGTTAACGGAACAACATGAAAATGCTAATGCTGGTGAACTATCATTTCAAGGAGGCAGAACTTTCTGTAGTGAATACAGAGCAGGACTCCGGACAATCTGCCTCTAACAAGTAGTTCTACAGCAGAGAAACTTCCAATAAGATAAATGCCGCTGGGTGCAGCAGAACAGGGGGAGACCTCTGTGCAGCCAGGCAACCCTCTCCTCTCCGCACTCAGGGGGCTCTGTGTCACGGCTACATTGGTACTAAAAACCAATACTCCACCTCTTGGCCATAGCTGATTAGACACCTAACTACAGCTGGGTCAGATTCTCCATCCTGGGAATTTGGAATTGAGTCTCTGAGATGCTTTTTAGAACCTCTATTAGTACTTAAACTCATGGGCCGTGTAAACTAGAGGGCTGATTCATACAGAGCTTGTTCGTAGAGGAAAGAATAAAGCAGACAGGTCCACAGACAAAAGATCAAGTCGTCCAGGATGAGAAACTGGAGGAATAGCAGTCTTGGTTCCAGGTGCCTTCCAGATTCATCCTTCTAGGCCTTGTGAGGTCTTCTTGACCTGAATCCATGAGATACTCCCTCTTGTCTTTATATAAATATCCCTCCCTACTTTCTTTAACCTAAGTAAGTGGGTTCCATATTCTTACAAACAAATGATCCTTGTATCAGATTCTCACAAAAACCACTTGGAACCATGCATCTTCTCTCTGTTCCAAGCACTTAGGAAAACCCCAAGACTAGGTCAACCTACTTGTCTGCCTTCTCCGAATATGTCAGAGTGGCTGGAACCTGCCAAAGAAAAATCAAACAAATGAGCAGATGGAGCCAGTGCCATGGCCGCCTGCCCCAACTGTGTGCTCAGTTTCTCTACTCAATCTTCCCGTTGTCCCCGTTATCTTGCAGCTACCACCCCCTCTCTCCAGTCTCATCCTCTGGGGCCTTCTTGAAAGAGTTGTCTCTGTACTACCTCACCTCCACTACAATATGGCTTCCAACCCAAATATGCCACTGAATCCTCTCCAGCAGGGGTCGCTTTCTACCTGCTTGTCGCCGAATCCAAATGCCAATTCTCAGTCCTTACCTTGCCTCTCAGCAGCATCTGACACTGCTGAGACTCCCTACTTAAAATATTCAATATTCAAAAATGCTCCAAGATGCCACATCTGCTAGTTTTCCTCCTGTGCTTCTGACGGTTCCTTCTCTGTTGTCTCTTACTCTGTGCATCCCTTAAATACTGACGTTCCTAAGGCTTTAGGCTCTGGACTCTTCTAACAGGACACTCTACCCCTGAGGGAGCTTATTTACTCCCATGGCTTGATGGTCTTAAGATTGGTATCTCTAGTTTAGTCCATTCTTTGTGGTGCTTATCGTATATTTCCAACTGCCTACGAGAGACCTTCTCCACTTGGACATCTTTTTCATCTAATGCAAAACACCTCAAACCAAATCCATCAAATTTCTCCACTCCTCTCCTTCCCCTGGGTCCCCACTATCACCCAACCCCTTGTACTAACCAGCAACCCAAGCACTGTCTTTGATTCCATTTCCTCCCTCCCTCTCCAGGTAAGTGCTCACAAAGTTCTCTAAATGTTATTTTTCAAATATTTCAAGGATCTGTTCACTGTCTCTAACCCCCCATCTCCTTGTGCATTCAGGCCATCATCATCTCTCACCTGGATTACTGCAGAACCTTCTAACAATTGTCCCTGACTCCACTCTTATCTGAAAATGCAAATTCGATATTATTTCCTCAACTTAAGATCCTTCCATGGTTCCCAATGATCTCAAGGTAAAGTCTAAACACCTTGCAAGATCCATTCTCTGCTTTACTTCTCTGGCCCATTTCTCAGCTCTCTCTTCTCAAAGGCATTTCCCTGGTCCAGTTCTTTGGCTTACCCTCAGAGCCCGCACAGAGGCCCTTCCCTGTTTCTGCAGCACGCCTCCTCCTGCCCTTCCACTGGCTAACTCCCACTCATCTTCAGGTTTCTCTAATACTTCACTCCTTTCAGCAATTGTTCCTGAACCCCCAAAATCTGAGCTAAGTGTCCCTCTCATGGGCTCCCACTGCACCCTGCACTTCTCTCCTAAAGCACTTATCACCCTGCCTTTTCCTCTTTATCCTTTGGATTCTAGATGGGCAGAGGTTACAAAAGTCTGTCTTGCTTACTGTTATCTCTCTAGTGTTTTGCACAGGATGGTACTCCTAAATATCTCTGGGAGGAGTATTGCTGGAAATCGTTCTTAATTTGACTTATTAAAGGAAAGTGATATTAAGGTCATTTTTTAAAACATTTGGATGTGAATGATTACTGTATCGCCCCATTTGCATATACTTTAGGAAGAGTTATACTGTCCGGTGTATCATCACTTGGGACCAATTAAACATGTCTTTGTTGTCATTTCTATAGAAAACCTGAGTGTCAAGTCAGTAACCACGAAACATGCTACTCTGACTCACAATCTCTTTTGGTAATATACCTCGCCATGAATTTAAAATTCACATTTCATCTGTGTTCATATGGTTATACTTTATGGAATGCCTCACTTAAAAATTAGGTAATTGCAAGATTATTTATTCTAAAATTTAGGAGTCATAGTTGCCCCAAGACTACGGGGAGAAAAGGAAGCAAATTTAGACTTTCTTTCAGAGACTATCTTCTTTCTCTCCATTTTGATTTAAACAACTTTCCAGAACTCCCAATTACTTTCATTTATGCTCAAAGCATTATTTTAGATAATTATATACACACACACAACCATGTATATATTATGTATATATACATCACTAAGGTGTATACACATATATTAATACACACTAGTAAATGTGCTTAATGTTGAACATAAAATTACTCTCAAGAGAAGCTTTTCCAAACAAACTGATCATGGGTTTTACCATCAGAATTAAGCCTAAAAACACACCCCAGTATGTTGCTTGCCACAAGCTGAGATGGAAATAGTGTCAACCCTCATGCTCCTGCTTCCCCCTACTTCTCAGGCAAAGGAGTGACTCTGTGACAAGAATCCCAGTTCTTTAGTCAAGGTGGGTAAGATCCTCAAGGGTGCCAAGGCATGCGTGTGTGTGCATGTGTGTGTGTGTATGTGATGCCGAGGGGCATTCACTGGACGTGAGGGCAGTGGGAGGATGTGCCAGGGCCAGACAGACCCAGGTCAAGTCCCAGGTGAGGCACCCAGGAGCTCTGTATCCCGGGGCAATTTGCTTGACCCTTCTTGGCCTCAATTTCCTATGAGCAAAATGGAGAAAATAACACCGAATTCACAGGGTTGTTCTGAGAAGTCAATGAGTTGATGTGTGTCAAGTGGTGAGCAGAGCGCCTAACAAGAAGTAAACACTCGACACACGGTAGGCTGTAATTACTTTCATACTTTCCACCACTCTAGAACTAAAACTGCAGGTAAAAAGAGACAAAATCTATGCAAAGATGAGACTCTAAAAATCAAGTTATTGGTTGTTTTAATTATATATAGATCAAGCTATGCAAAAATCACTTAAGGAGACTATTCTCAGAACAAGAAGAGTAACACACGCCTTCTACTGGGAGAAAGAAGGGAATATATTTCAGAGAATAACTGAGAAACTGTATTTTTTTATTAAGCATGTGGTCTCAACTGCTACCTCAATCTTAAACCTAGAAAAAAAGAGAAAATTATCCAGCATTGTTATTGTTGACGTTATTCCTAAACCAAATACACCTACAAATTAATATCTGAGGTTTAAAGTCAATTAAGGAATAAAAACCTTATTTTAAATAGTAAGGCAAAATTCTGTTTAAGAAAGAAATATCCAAGGGCCGGCCCCTGGCCTAGTGGTTAAGTTCGGCATGCTCTGCTTTGGCGGCCCAGGTTCAGTTCCCAGGCACAGACCTACACCACACATTGGCAGCCATGCTGTGGCGGTGACCCACACATAAAATAGAGGAAGAGGAGGATCGGCACAGATGTTAGCTCAGGGCAAATCTTCCTCAGCAAAAAAAAAAATTAATTAATTAAAAAGAAAGAAAGTAGGAAATATCTAACTTGGGGTCTTGTTATATAACGATGGAAAACTCTGGGGTGCATTATATACAGATACTCTCTTTTATGACCACTAATGCGTTCTGTGACCCTGGTGTTTGTGAAAACAGGATACTCCAGAGCAAAGTGCAGGAGCAGTGGTCTCACCTAGAGGTGGAGGAAGAACCTTCACTCCCTGCCAGTTTAGTTTACCATCTTCAGATCAGTTCCTGAAAGTGCTGTCTGCAAAAATCCCCTGTGTTTTGGAAAAACACTAGCAACAGTCTGGTGATGCGTGAGATTTCAAATCAATCAAAGCCATTCCTTCCTGAGATAGCTTTCGAGAGCAATTCCATCAAGAGCCACAAGTACGCTAACCAATCAAGTAACAAGGTAGCTTTCTCCCTGGGGAATTCCAAAACCTAACAGCGAGTGCCCAGCAGGTCAGGGAAAAGGTGATATGTCCATGTGCCAGGGCTAACATCTGGAACTCACCTCTCGAGGTTCCAGGAAGCGAGAGTGCTGCTCAGTCCCTGCTGATAATCAGACACACTTCTTGATTATTGAGGTGACTAGTAATCTGACGTGTAATATATATAACCCCACTTCTGCTACCTTTCTGCTATCTGCATTTGCATCATTAGCACCACCTCTCTCTGAGAGAAAACACAAAAGGATGGAAGATGATTAACGGCATGGGTTAGAAGGTATGACAGAAACAGACAGCAAAATTAAGACAGCTAAAACTAATACCTGATTACCTGTGACATATTTAGCTATAAAATCCTAAACCTCGATTACCACATCAGAGTCAAAGTAGAGGATTTAGGTCAAAACTCTTACTTATCAAGAATACACACAGCCAGAGCAGTTTTCCTAACGAGGAATCTACAACTGGTTAACTCAGACCTGGTAATACAGTTTGTCAAACTTCTTCCTAGTCCCCCAGAAAGTTCCTTCTAACAGCCTAAATTCTACTGCCTTTGCCTTACAAAAACCTAAAGTGTAATTCCCCAGATCACAGGTGGGTGGAGAACTACAACCACAGAAGCAAATGCACTGAATCCCAGATTTACAGGCATATTCTAGAGAGACCACCTTAAAGAAGCATTAAGAAAGAAAAAGATGAACAGCATCTCCCTTCCTCACACCTCCAAGGCCAACTGTTTTTAAAGCCTCTATATTTCAGTTCATCATACTATGCTATATCCTGGAATAAGACTCTTTCCTATATATAAAATTACAATTGTCTATTTGTTTTCAATCAATTTTAGAAACACCTGACAAGGCATGGAAAATACAAATACCGTTGATTTTAACTTTTCCTATTTCCTTCACCACCAATGGCAGGCAGATTTAAAATTCGAAGACAGAAGGGGAGCGTAAAAAAAAGCTAGAAAAAACAGGAGATTAAAACATACTCGTAGGCAGCAAAGAAAACTTTTACCTCTCTATATTATTCAGTTTCTATTAAATAAAACCTAGTTTGAAATTTAACATGAAATAACTCAAAATTAATAATATCACAGATCAAAGCTTTCTGTTATTTTAGGATGAATCATAAAAACTTAAGTGTTGTCTCTTATGTTAAGACTAAATTTAGCCAAACTGTTCTTCAGAAAGTCTTTAAGAAGATAATGTTCCAATAAAACAAGTAAACTTTTAGACCATTAGTTGGTGTTCACATCTAATCCTCCAGGCATAAACTACAAAGTTAATAAAGATCAGATTAAAACCAACCAAGAACAAATTATTAATTACGTTTTCCATTTCACTCTTCAATTCTTGTTTTAAGTGCTCGAGGAATCTCGGCTGCCGCCGTAGCTACGGCTGCAGCAGCTCTAATAATCCACGGATCTTATCACAAAGGGCGTAGATACTTCCTAAATGAAAGCACCATATGCCTAATTACTGGGCTAAATTTATACCCGGAGCTCTCTCTGAATGGAACATTTTCAGCTTTTCGGCTCAGAAAACGTTTCTTTCTACACCCTCAAGGTATTTCTCCAGATTTCATCCTTCTCCTCTGTGGTTTTTTCCTCCCCTCAAATCTGAGTATGTGTGTGACACCAGGCCAGGAAGCCAGAGGCAACTGGACACTGATGAATGGACACCCTCTTCCTGGTTCTCCTAAGGATAAGCATCACTTCTGTGAGATAACAGCTGAAACAAGGCACAAGAATGCTTACTTTCCTGTCACAGGAAGCAGGGATTTTGGCAACAACCCCTAAGGACGGAGGTAACAGCAGAAAATGTAGGCTATTGGTTAACACAGCAATATTGCAGCCAAAACTTCCTTTCCTTTCCTGGAAATGACTCTCGAATCCAATTACTTACCAACAACTCCCTTTCTTAACGAAGTCCTAGCTTATTACTCAATCAATCCCTAGTTGCTAATAAATAAATACTATTAATTGAATAAGGCTACGTGCCAGGCATTGTACTGAGAGATTCACATATATTTTCTACTTTAATTCTTACAACTCCACTAAACAGAATTATTAGCCCCATGTCACAGCTGTGGAAAGGGAGGCTCAGAAGGGTTTCCACTCTGCCATATTACCTCACAGTCTGATGAGGTAGGAAAGAATTTTGGTGATATACTTAAATTGTTTTTCATTTTGGTTCCATTTAAGACAAATTGCCTTCCACGGTTAAATTCTGGGCCATGAACCTAAGGGATAGAAAAAGGTGTCTCCACACTTAGGAGGTCTAAAATCTAGTTGGAAGATAACATAGATGCCCATGACATCAGCAACACGCAGGCCAAAGACAGAAATATATAATAAATGCCACGGGAATTTGGAGAAGGGTGGGATCAGTAAAGGTTGGGAGTGTGAGAGAGGCTTCACGGGGGACACAGATTTTGAGCAAGTGAGAGGACATTCCATTTGAGAGGAATTACGTAAACAAAGCAACGCTCTAAATTAGGTGTGTTTTGGAGACAGTAACTATGCAAGGTTAGCTAAAGCAGAGTCCCTCCTAATTTAAGAGATATGACTCAAGAAGCAAACTGAGGCAGATGTGTAGACTATGAACGCCTGCTTAAGGAGCTGGGACTTTATTCTAGAGCAATGTTTTTCAAAATTTAGTCACGGGCTGGGCCAGGCCCCGAGCCTAGTGGTTATGTTCAGTGTACTCCACTTCGGTGGCCTGGGTTCATTTCCCAGGCACAGACCTACACCGCTTTTGTTAGCGGCCATGCTGTGCTGGCAGCCTACATACTAAAAACTAGAGGAAAATTGGCATGGATGTTAGCTCAGTGCCAATCTTCCTCAGCAAAAAAAAAAAAAAAAAAAATTAGTCACTGGACCAGCAATATCAGTATCACAACCAAGGAATATGTTAAAAATGCAAATTCTGAGGCCCACTCAGACCCACTGAATCAGAAATTCTGGGGGCAGAGCCCAGCAATCTGGGTGGTAACGTGCGCTATAGGCGATTCACTGAATCACTACTCCGTAGGAAATGGAGGCCCACTAAAACCTCTAGGGCAATATGAGAGAAGTGTTATTTTCAGAAGATTAATCTAACAGTGATCTGCAGAATGAAATGGAAAGGGACCATTTGCAAATTCAGAAAATTCATAAAGCCTCTACCACACAATTATTTATATGAGGCAGCACTTTTCAGGAGACACAATATTAAACTAGGAAACAGAAGACCAAGATTCTTTCTCAAAATATCACACCTTCTTACAGAGAAAATTTTTATTAAATTCTAATTTCTCTTATGGAAAATAACACCTCACCTATGACTTTTCATTTCGGTATGGCACTGTAAGCATTACTTATAAAAACACCTTTGTTGCTCAAAAATTTTCGCTAGGATGGAAAAAAAAACCAAACCAACTGTAATTAGGTATATCATGTATAAAATTGAAATATAAAAAAGTCAGCTCTTATTAAATGCAGTCCACAACTCTAGATATAATGAACAGAAATGAATGAGGACGCTGCCTAATTTAAAAATCACATTCCTGTAAGACAAAATGCTGGGTGTAAATACAAAGCAGAGTTAACTTTTAAATAAAACAGAACTTTTATATTCGTAAGTATTGACCTTCAAAGGAATATCTCAAGTTTCTACATTTATTTCAGCCATGTGACATCTGCTCAAAAGATTTTTTATGAACCACCTTCACAGCCAGTTTATGTCATATAAGAAAATGAACTCAGTTTTTCATTTTATAAATCATTCTGAAAACTACTTTAAAAAGTGGAAAAGGTGTTTCCTACATCGATTACTCACTTTATTCACTAGATCTTGTTCTGAATGACTTTTGACTGTTATTAAAAATCAAGTCTCCCCTCAAAAGACAACAGCTTGTAGCCTATGAGGACAGGAAGGGGCTCTAAACACGAGTGGACACCACTTTTGGATTATGTGATTATATAAAGGGTGGGGGGTGTCACCCTTAACCTGAATAACTCTTCTTGGTATGTTTGTTTAGAAAAGCATATTCTTTCAACAAATATTTACTGGGTCCTGTTACAGGCAAGGCCCAGGGCTGGCTGACCCGGTGGATGAATTAGGGGAAGCTCTTTCTCGTGCTCTCCACGTGGAGTCCTGGAATAGACTCGTAACTATGAAGAGCCAATGTCCCAGAGCTTCTGTACTCTTGCAGTAAGAGAAAACAGAAGTAATTCCAACCCATGATATGGCTTTATCTTATTACTGACAGAATATTTCATAAATGACAATTTTTATTCACCCTAACTACTAAAGCAGCTTTCAACAATAGTTAATAAATCATCTTCATTTTTTATGCTCCTCAAATTGCACACCCTGCATTTTTTTTAAAGCTACCGAGTTCTTCATCATGCATTCTAAGTTAGGTAACCCCTAAGAGAATTAAATAATGAAGACTAACAAAAATGCTTAATATGAGTGAATATACACAGTGTATTAAATATATGCCAATTATAAAATACGTTTTTTACTACATAAAGTCCCTTTTACACTTAATAAGAATGCCTTATAAAATTGTTGACTTGGGCTAATAACCCCTGAAAACACAATATGGACTGTAGAGGCATTTCTAATTATGAGACGAAAACCTGTATTGACTAGATACATTATAATATTCAACACTGCTAGTTGACTACAAAAATAACATGTCTCAGAGAACGGCATCCTAAATATTCTAACATTAGTATCATCTCAAACCACAATTTATAAAAATAATATAGTACATTTATGTCAATCATTATTTACCATGTTAACACAGTCTCAAAACCAAATTTAAATAGTCCTGGTGTTTGGCAGACTTTTATGAACTAGCCAAGGTCAGAATATAAATACATTTTGAAATGTGCAGCTCTTCACTATCTTAAAAAGGCATGACTAAAAACACGTTACTTGAAGAAATTAGAAAAGAAAGAAAAACAACCAAACAAAACAAACCAAAGAAAACAACCAACCAAACAAAAACAACCAAAAAACACAGAAGTCAAATTTCATAAACAAATCATGCTTTTCTTTTATTCTAAAATAAAATACTCAGACAAATGCATACTTATCCTATTTTCAACACCAAAGGCCTCTTTTGTAGCATACAAAAGATTAGCCTGCCCCTTCAAACACAGAAATGTATATTGCTATGAAATCTTACGAATGATTTCTTTTCGGCTAATTTTTCTTCTTTAAGAATTCAACTTTGTAAGACTTGCCATTTTCTGGCACTACTAAAATCACTTCCGAAATTCTATTTGGACTATTTTTGATCTTCAACTATGATCTTAAAATATTCGGAAACCATCCTGATGAATTCTAAAGAGAACGAGAGCCCTTCCTCCTTCCCCAAACCCCCAGAGCGGCCAACACCTTCCTCAACTATCTGAAGGAAAAACCCAACTACAACTTATCAATGAAGATGAGCCCATGGAAGCTGGCTGGGTCTTAGGGACAGCCGGCTGTTCCGAGGTGCTTGGTAAGTACTCCTACCAATAAAGAGTACTTTTTATCCTAGGTGCTCAACCCAGGGAAGAAGCAAATTTTGTTGCAAGTTGGTTTAATAAAATTCTGTCTATCACCTTTCGGGACTTTGCCTCCTTCGGGAGCCAACGTCCCTTCAGCCAACTTGTTAGATCCACCCTCTCTGATACCCACTCCTTCGGCCTCCCAACTCTGCCTTCTTCTAATCCTGCTCTGTTAAAAACTTCCTTGTTCTATACAACTCACAGTGAGGAAATGCAACTCGTCAACCAACACATGAGAAAATATTGCTCAAAAAAAGGCAAATTAAATATATAAGATACTGTTTCTTCACCTAGGAAATTCTTATAAAGATTGAATAGACTACATTCATTATATTACAGGTGGAAACATAAATCCTTTTTGAAAAGTAATCCCTCAAAATGTACTATGATCCTTTGACCTATTCATTTCTCCTTTTAGGATTCAAGGGGAAGGGTCAGCCCAGTGGCATAGTGGTTAAGTTTGGCGCACTCTGCTTCGGTGGCCCAGGTTCACAGGTTCAGATCCCAGGTGCAGACCTACACCACTCGTCCAGCCATGCTGTGGCAGTGACCCACATATAAAACAGAGGAAGAGTGGCACAGATGTTAGCTCAGGGCCAATCTTCCTCAGGCAAAAAGAGGAAGATTGGCAGCGGATGTTAGCTTAGGGCTAATCTTCCTCACCAAAAAAGGAAAAAACAAAACAAAACAGAATTTCAGGGGAAATCATACGTACAGGGTGGGGGCAATGCAAAACGAGATGGAAACTTAGTGGACGAAGGTGTTTATCTCAGCTTTTTTGTTTATTTGTGTTTTTTTTTTTGTGTGTGTGTGAGGAAGATCAGCCCTGAGCTAACATCTGTTGCCAATCCTCCTCTTTTTTGCTAAGGAAGATTGGCCCTGGCCTAACATCCGTCCCCATCTTCCTCTACTTTATATGGGACACTGCCACAGCATGGCTTGACAAGTAGTGTGCTGGTGCACACCTGGGATCCGAACCTGCAAACCCCGGGGCCTCCAAAGCAGAGTGCGCGCACTTAACCGCTATGCCACCGGTCCGGCCCCTATCTCAGCATTTTTTATAAAAACAAAAAACTGGAAATAATCTGAATGTTCGGGTCCAAGAAAATGGTTAGATCAACTATGATGCTTCTATTTTATATATTATGCTATCATAAAATGACACTTTAAAATAAAATGAAAAAAGCACATACATATAATGTAGTTATAACCGCAGAAAAAAATAACCTATATGTTGGGCCAGGGAGTAGTATTGAACACAGTTTCTAACTGACTGTAGAACTGTGAAGGATTTTTTTTTTCTGTTTTTCTACTCCTTTGTACTTTCCTAAGCAAGCATTAGTTTATAATGAAACAACACAATGAAAGGTACTTGCTGCTTTTGCAAACCTATTCTCGCCCTTGCTAAGACAAATCTCTAAGGATAATAATTTCTGCTGGGCAACTTGAGTGATATACTTTTAACAGCAGCCTTTAAGAAGCAATACACCAACGAAAGGGAAGCAATGATGGTGAGATTTCAGGTAGCTGGGAATGAGATTTCGAGACTGGGCACACACCCGTGTGCTGCCTGAATCATCCCACAGGTCTGTCATTTTGCCCTGTGCCCTGACAGACAGAGACACAGTGAGGAAACACACACTCTTAGTAGTTTCAGCACATATTCTTGTGAAAGAGGAACTAGGTTCAGACAATCACGCCCCAAACATCAGCTCAGGGAAGCTGGACATGGCCACCCCCAGCATGGGCCAGGAGCCCTGGCCTCCCATCTCTGGACCCTCTTGGCCCTTAGAAGAATCAAGTGCTCTTCATAGGACTTTGAAAAGACTATTCAGTGAAAAAGGATTTGGCAGATATGGAGATTCCAGCAATAGCTCGTGGTCTTTGGCCAGCCTGAGTTCATGTCTCAACCACAGTCATTCACAGGCCTGTGTACCTCAATTATTATCACTCCCTTTCTCATCAACTCCTAGCCAAGGCAAACAGGCATCCCCACCAGTGTTGCAACAAAGACTGTCTGAATGTGTGGTGTGCTGTTAGTAAACCACCCCCCTGCAGAACCTGGCGTCCTTCATCAGGTTTTCAGCCCCTCACTTCCAGGCCTCCTCTCATCCCAAGCACTCTCACAACAAGGACTGGAGACAGGACAATCAATCACATATAAATACATGAAAAAGTGCAAATGAAAGTTAATCTAACACGCCTGAGTGTCACTGTATAAAAGGATGCAGAGCAAGAGTGATCAGAAAGCAGTGGAGGCATTTGATAAGCTTAAGGGCCAGGGAGACAAAGGGACTGACAGAAAAAAAGAAGTGAGGGAGGCAGTTTAGTGACAAAAGTCAAGTAAATACAAAGGATGCGAGGGCTTTTGAATTTTATCATCTCTGTTCTGGATTATCTGCAGGACGGCTGGGCTCTAATGTACCTAAAGCAACTGCCAGAGTATTCAAGACAGAAATGAGGGCTGCAAGTTTTAAACGCTCCTAAGCCTAATCTCATTTGGTGTTCTTTCAAGTACCTAATGATCACAGAAGTCTTTATCCGGGCTCAGCGGGGGTGGGGCAGTGCTGCCGCATTCTTCAGAGCAAAGGAATTAGCCAGGATTGCTTTCTCAGGCAATACCTTACCAAGCAGACATGTTCCATCTCCCTCTAGGATGGGCTCAGTCCGACTTCTTGTGGCTGGCCTGCCATTCAGGGCTGAGCAGAAGGGAAGGCCAGGCTAGCCAGCCTCCAAAGCATATGTTCTCATCAGAGTCAAGATACCACAGGAAGAGCAGGGCCTGGGTGATAAGAGGCAGCTCCCAGCTCTGCCATTAGTGCACTGGGGGAATGGTAGGAAGTCACAGCTCACCAGGCTGTTTCTCATACGTAAAATGGGCACTGGGCTTCAGGATCTCTGAGGTCCTTCTAGGCCTGAAACTCAAATAAATCTAAATTCAAACTTCTCAAAAAAGGCCAAAATCTTTTGAGTTACAAAGTACAACTGATTCATGTGAATTCTGACCAACGGGTGACAGACTGAGCTCTGATTATAGAATTGATCATAACTATATAAATTTTTGCCAAGTCTAAAATAACTTTATTCTCACTTCTTAAAAATGTTCTTCCAAAGACAAAACAGGTTAAAATGCACTTTACTCAATCTCTCTCTCTATTTTGGGGAACAATTTCAGTACTTAAGAAGGTAACTCAAGAACTGTGATTATTCTGAGAAGATGGTACTTCAGGAATAAGCACATTTGACTGTGAGAAAGAGACAATTAATTCCTTAACACATATTTTGAGGTGCAGAAGCTGAAGAAGTATATAATTTTAAAGATACCCAAATGTTTTTGGAATTTGGCAGGAATCTGAGGAAATTCGAGTTGACAGTAGCACAATAAAATCATGGCCGTCTGGAAAGATCATCTTGAAGAACCGGAAATGTATTCCTTTAGGCTTCAAACTTAATTTAAACTGTTTTTTGATAACTTGAAACTTCCTTACCTACCTCCCTGATTTATTAAGCTGTATACGAAACAAGGTAATCTCGGCTTGATGGCTGTAGGTGGTGAATAATAACAGTAAAAATAGCTAGTAGCATTTATTATACACTCACTGCAAGCCTGATACCATTCTAAGTGCTTTGTGTGGCTGATCACATTTAACCCTTCTGATCCAGCAAAGTGGGTTACTATTATTACTCCCATTTTACAAATGGGAACACTGAGGCTTTGAAAGATTAAGCAACGTGCTTAAGGTCACAAAGCTAGTAAATGGAAGAGGCCAGATACAGACCCAGGTCATGACTCCAGAGCCAGTCCTTCTCACCGCCACATTGCTACAAAAGGATGGAGCAGGGACAGGTAAGGGCATGCAGAGACTCTCCAAGACCTCCTCGGGTAAAGAGACCTTTGTGCTCCTACAGCAAAGAGCCCATCGATTGGTGTGATTTTTAAATATATGTCTACTTTCTAAAAAAAATAGTCCTTCGGGTTAGCTGTCAATTCTTCTGTTACGCATAGTGTAATGTCAAAAGAGAACGCACATTTACCCATTTACCGTTTGGAAGAGCTCCCCCACCTGTCACCCCCTCTTCTCTAGGCCACCTCTCCTCTCCTCTTCTCTCCCTCCCTTTTTCCTCCCCATCTCTTTGTAAAGAATGTCCAACGGAACGATTACAAAGGCCTCTGCTTCCTGCAGAGATTTTTATAATGAGAAAAAGATGTCATATCAAACTTTCCCTGGGCGGCTTCAAAAAGAAGTTCTTTTAAATCGTGCCACTAGTAAAATTAAAAAATATATACTATAGTTAATGTAACAACTAATATGAAGTCAAATTTATAATATGCAGAATTGTGTGTGTTCTGCACTCACTCTACGTTAGGGTCTGCAAATAAAGAATAGGGCCAATTTATACACTTCTCGGGCATTTTATTTAGGAGGCAAGTTGTGTCGGGACAGTGAGCGACACTCACTGAGAATCGGGCTTCCATTCTCAACGTCACTACTAACTGGCAATGTGATTTCCAGAACAATCTTTGCGTCTTGGTTGCCTTTACTCTAAAACGAACGAGTTGAGCTATCTCTAAGGTCTCATCCAGATACTTGATGACTCAGAGCATACGTTTACTTTTAAAAATCAGAGTTATAATTTTTAAGGCATATTGTTGGTAACAAGAAAAAGTAATGTGCAGAGTTTGTGTAAAAGACCCTTAAACAGATTTAGCGGTGGGGCGTTAGTGGTAGTTCAATTACTTAACACTAAACAAGGCACTAGGCTAAGAACACTGAGGGAAAAGCCAAGACTTAGTCTCCCCAAAGAAAGAATCTCTCCCTTAAACTACCAAACATTGGTGTCTCCTTTATTGTTTTCCTCTACTTACCGGAAAGGCGTATCACATTATCTCTGGAGCCCACAGAGTGGCTGCTCCTACTCTGGCCAATCAAAATTCATTGTTTTTATCAAAGTGTTTTATCAGAACACATACATTTTTACGGTTTTGTAGGTGATAAAGAACTTAAAAGGCCCCAGGTTCTCTCCCGGGCTAGGGGGTATAAGCGGGTCCAGTGCAGTTCTGATCTACCGTGTATGTTTAGTCCTCATCACTCATACTGATCTGTAGTATTCTTCCACTTTGACCTTGAGACACATGCTTTAAACTCTCTTCAATAAGAAATTTGTACTGCCATAGCTTATGAAATAATGTAATACAAATATGTTAAGTTCTCCACTGAATTCCAACAAATTCAGATCTCATACAAAAGCACTTTTTACACATGTGAAATACTAGGAAAAATTTCTCAAGATAGTTTAGTTTATAAGCTCACCTAAGAAATACAGATGCATTGACTCAAAAATGCATATTTTTAACCTCTTTCCACACCCTTAACTAGGTTCAAAGTCCTATACATGGCTCCTTTATATGAATCTTAAGTTACCTGATAAGAGGAAGACAGGAGACTCCTCTCAGACAAACTATCAATAGCTTACAGAAAATTAATCTGAACATAATTGATTATCCATTGACAGTCTTTTCTTGCTTTCCTATACTAATGCAACAGTCAGCATCTACTCTAGTATATACGCTGTTGAAATCTTAATTTATTCATCTGCTTGTTAAAGAGAGGAACATTTACCGACACTCTATGACCTACCTACTCTGTGAAGGTCCTAAGAGTGGGGAAATCTCCCATTTGCCCATGTCCAATATCAGGTGTGTTTCATTGCAGGGTGAGCAGAATGTGCAAAGCAACCCAAAGGGATCTAAGCCCCTTTGGAGCCAGGTCTCCAAATTGTAGCTTTTGTTATTTTGCAGATATTATTTTCCACACCAGAGCCACCCATAAGTAAACTGTAAAGTTAAGTTTCAAAATAAAAGTTTTTTGTTCTAATCTGTCAAGGTAGATTATTCCCACATCTGATCTTTAACAGACAGATTGTCAATAGTTAACATAAATTATAGACTCAAGAACCATCTATGGCTAGTGTAAGATATAAAAATATTTCTTAACCATTAACCATCAATATGAACATTTTCTTTAAACATATAATTATATAAATAGGTCTGGAATAAAAAACTAAAGCCTGTTGTGAGAAATCTACAGCTCTTAGATTGTGTAAAATCCAGGCTGGCATAATTTCACATAGGAGAGTCGCTGTGGAAAGAGGCATGTCCACAGGGAACCTGGTGACAGGTGACCAGGAGAAAGTGTGGGCTTCAAGCCCAGACTTGGTCACTAACTGGCTCTGGGGTCTGGGCCCTTCAACTTTCATCTTTAATATGACAGTTGGAAATGATCTTTAAGGTCCTCTTTATCTTAAGCCAGTCATGAACCAACGACATGTTACAAGTTCTAACTGACAATTCCGTGAAAGAAATTATGAAAGATGTATCCAAGACCATATTTGCCCTAGACTAAGTTTGTCATCACCGTGCAGCTGCAGAGGCAAACCTGTTGCATCACATGAAATACTCTTTCTCTGACCGTACCCTAGAAATCCAAGAGGCACTAGACTGGTTTTTTTAAATTTTCATTTTTTAAAAAGTAAACAACAATGTGCCCCCTATGATAGAAAGTTCTTGTTTCACCTTTACAGGCTGTAAGTACACACAGGATGTCACCTGTCAGAATGGGGCCAGGAGACTTCCCCCCGGGGTGGGTGGGTGGGGGGGCGTTGGCTAGCTGTTTAGAACCTTTTTACCACGTGTGATTGATGCTTTGCGTTTACGTTCAAGCTTCACTCATTTCAAAGACACATCCAAGCCTTATTTAGAGGCTGTTTGGTACCTTCACTGTCACTGTTCTCAGGGACGATTAACTGTATATCGGCGAGTGAAGGAGAAGGTTTGCAAGCCACCTGCCCACGTATTTAATATCTACCTCGCATGGCTTATGCTCACCCGAGCACGGCAGTTAAAAGCAACGGGATTCAACTTCAGATCTTAATTGGCCACATCTACTATGATACCGAGAAAAGGAAAATGAAAAAGCCGTTGACACTGCACCTGGTGGAAGCGAAAAACCTCCACGTCCCCCTACACTGTAATGTTGCAGTCTTAAGAGTTGCGAAGGTCTGTCGCTTCTCCCTGGAACACACGCCCGGCGGGGAGGGATTGCTAGCACGGTGCACTCACCTCTTTGATCTTTGCCCTCTTCTCGCGGATGGAGGCGTCGGCCGGCTCCCGGCCAACTGTCCCGATGGGGGGCACGAAGTCCACCGGGGGCAGCCTCCGGAACACTGCCTTGTCACGCTGCTGGTCCTGGGCCACCTTCTCCTTCTCCAGCAGGATGTCTCTTTGGATCTCCTCGGGCAGCTTCTGCAGGGTCTCCTTGGCTTCCCTGAGAGCCCGCTCGTGGTTTTCGCGGATCCTGGCCAAGCTGTCCTCCACGGCGGCCGCCGGGTCCCCGGGCGCGCCCTCCTCGCGGCGCCGGGCTCGCCCATCTGCCGCGTCCTCGGCGCGCGCCCCGGGCCCGGACTTGTGGTCGGCGGGCGGCTGCAGGTCAGGGCTGGAGTGGAACAGGACCCCGCTGAGCAGCTTGGAGGAGTCGGGCAGGAAGAAAATCGCCCCGAAGCAGAGCGTGACGAAGGCGCTGAACACCAGCAGCAGCACGAACTTCTCCGCCAGGCGGAAGGCGGCGGGGCCCGACCCTTTCCTGCCGCCGCCGCCGCCGAGCCCCCCGCCCAGGCCGCCGCCCGCGGGGCTGCTGAAGAGCGGCAACAGGCCCCCCACCGGCATCGCTCCCGCCGCCGCGGCCGCCGGCCGGCCGGCGGTCCAGTAGCCCTGCGCCGCGCCGCTCAGCAGCCAAACTTCGCCGCCGCCCGGCGTCAGCGGCTGCGGGGCTGGGTCCTGCGCATCCAGGCCGCCCAGCCCCCTCGGCTGGGCGGCAGGTATCCCCGGGGGCAACAACTCCCCTGCGAGTCTTCTCCCCGGGGCGGCTCCTTTGGCAAACAAGCACGCGCGACAGACCGCTGGCTGCAGCCCTGCGGGGAGAGAAACAGTAACACGTAGTAATTACGCTGATGGTGATAAAGTTTCCAGCGGGTCTCCGCCCGCCGACGGCCGTGCGAGCCGCCAGGACAGCTCCCCCTGCGCGGAGTCCGGAGTCCGGCTCCAGGCACCGCCCTCGGAGCCCACTCTTTGCACTTGGGGTGAAGTTGTCAGGTCCCGGGGGGCGGGGTGTCCCGCGCACACCTGGAGCAGGGCGGCGTGCGGCTGCCTCCTGGAGAGGACAGCGCACCTCTGGGCAGCAGGGGCGCAGCGCGGGTGGGGGGCTCGTCAACTTCGCCAGCTCCCCATCTCGGAGCCGGACTAGCTGCCTCTGCTTCCCAGGCGGCGGCTGAGCGTGCAGCCCGGCCGCCCCGCAGCCCGGTGGCCGCTCAGCTGGGCGAGCGCGCCGACCCGCGGGCGAGCAGGAGCGAGCAGGGCAGGACGTTGCCCTCCACGACGGCCCCGCGAGCACTAACAACGCTGCCGGTCTCGGGGCGGTCGGAAACGAGGGCGGTGACGCGTCCGGAGAGTGATGGCGCGGCCGGGCCAATCACGCGCCGCTCAGGGCACCGCGGGGGCGGGGCCGAGGCGGGGAGGGGCCGCGCGGGGCGGGGAGTTTACGGGAAGCGCAGCCTCGTGGGGGCCCGGCCGGGGGCGGGGAGGTCGCGGGGAGCGGAGGCGCGAGGCGAGCGGGCGCCGTGGCGGGGAGGGCGGTCAGACCCGCGGCGGAGGCCCGGGGTCGGAGAGCTTATCCCCCGCCGGCCTGGGGCCCGGGTCTCAGGGGGCGGTGGGTCTCGACTTGTCGGGGAGGTGCCTGGGCTGACACGAGACCCCGCCTCCGCCGCCCCCTCGGACCCGCGCCTGGCCTTGCGGGGTCGGCCCCGAGGGGGTCCCGGGAAGGGCTGGGTCTCGCAGGGAATCGCCGGACACTGGGTCCTTCTGAAGCTCGTCTTTTCTCCAGTTACGCTCTTCTCAGCCGAGGCAGGGATTCCCCCGGTGCCCTGTAGCAGTTCAACCCAAAGTCCCTCGGCGAGGAGCTGTGATCCGAGAGCTTTTGAGCTCTCTGGTCTAACACCTTTTTACTTCCTAAGAGACACGGTTTTGTGGTTGCTTAGGATTCTTCGTATGCGTGCGCTCTTCCTTAAAAAAAAAAAAAAAAAAAGTTGTGTACCTCCCCCACGCACTCCCACTTTCAAAATTCATCTACCTCATAGAAGTTGGTCAAATTTTCCATTTAAAGCAGTCAGTTTTATGCTGCCGTAGCATCAAGTAATAAATTTGAACACTGTTGAAATGAAGTCTTGGATTTGACTACTTCCAGTGAAGTAAGGACTTGGTCCAACAGAGATTGTTTTCAAGAGAGCATTATTTTCCAAAATGTGTTCCTCATTTCCCTGTTGCTCTGCAACTAAAGGGTTATCAGAGAGGAAGAAGTTGATTGACTTCCCGTTTCTGAAAGCTGGTTTGCAGCAGCCTCGTCCTATCCCTCACCCTGCCCTGGAAACGTGATTTTAGCTCTGTTTCTGCTTGCTGTTGCCAAAGGAAACAGCTGGCACCTTTCAGGAAGGTGCCCACAGTAACAGCTGTTTTGAGATGTTAGACTGTGTGAGAAAATATAAACCTAAATAAAAAATCTTTATTACGGATTTCATTTAAGTATTCATTTTAACCATCATTATTTGTTTGTTATGTGTAAAGGAAGTCATACGTCCAAAGTTTCTGTTAATGGGAAATTATTGCTTGATGAAGCTGACTTTATGGCTTATTTTGATAACTGCTATGAAATTCTATGCCCAGAAGAGTGCAGCATATCCAAGCAGGGTAACAAAGTTTAGAAGCACCGAAAAAGAAAACAATGATTTTTTTAATGATGGAAAGGTAATTTTTGTTTCAAGTTGTGAATAGGCTGAAAAGTTGGAATCACTGTGAAATAATATTGTTTGTTTCCATCAATAGCCTTAAAATTGAGTTACCCTATGGATAGATAGACAACAGATAGATAATAATTGAGGTCAATTACCCTAAAAGCCAATCTCTTTATGATCTTCTTTTCCAGAATGATTTATTATTTTAACTATTGTGTTTCAAGAATAGAATTATTTCTTATAGCCATAGAAATATTTAGACTTTAATTTTAAATTAATATTGCTAAGTATTCCAGAAAAGCAATAAAATCTACTTTTAAGTGCATGTTAAAATGGTGATGAAAGGAGTTTATAAACCTAATTCTATTTCTGGCACTCTTTAACTTTGATACCAAACCAGTTTGGGCATTTAACCCATTGCCTGTAGTGGAGACATTCAAAATTTAGCCTGCGAACTTAAAGATGATTTTTTTTCCAGAAACTTCAAATTTGATTTATCTGTATTGTGTATAAAACTTTTAAAGTGACTACTCTATTTCTGTTCACCTTTATGAAGCTTATCTTAAGAATGTTTTCTTATTATTGTATTTCTTATAAAATGGAGGTTTATTATGAGTGAAGTCTGGCTTTAATGATTTGTTAAGCAAGAAATTAGCATGGGTGGTTGATTATGGGATACATATTAAAAGATGCTGGTCTGTGTTAGGTAGGATGAGAAAATATGTGGGGGCGCTCATATTTGGGCTAGAGCAAGTTAAAAAAATTTACGGTAAAGGTATTTGAAGAGACATACCAACTAAATTAACCATACAAATCCCTCTGTATTCACGGCAAGGGGGGAGTACAGAATGGTCGATCAGTAAAAATGTGCATTTTGTAGAAGCAAAATCTGACACTTTGCCCTGATTTCAGTACCACAAGCACTTCACAGTCTGCAATTGGAAAAACAATGCCTTAAATCCCCAGATAAAGCAAACGTAAAGGTGAATGGCTGTGGTTCCCAAATGATAAAACCTTGCTATGTCCCGTAAATCCCCACCACGTCTACATGAAGATATGTCGTGATCTTTGTGAATACAATGATTGTGATCAAGATGTTATTTTCTCACTATGAAGAGTTTAGTGTAAACTTAGCAACCTTAGTAATTTTGTGTGTTTTTTTTTAATTAAATCTTTGCTGTGTTTTCTTATTTGACCAGCAAGTCCTGAAGTATGACTCCCCTGTACCTTTTGCAAGTTTGCTTACAAACTTAATTCTTACTTTTTCTTTTTCCAATGCTTATATCTCTGTGTTTCTTTGACAATCTGTAAATTTTTGTGTTTCAAGGTAAAATCTTTAGAATCAAGTAATTTTTTTTTTTTTGTGAGGAGATCAGCCTTGTGCTAACATCTGCCAATCCTCCTCTTTTTTTGCTGGCCCTGGGCTAACATCTATGCCCATCTTCCTCCACTTTATATGGGAGCCGCCACAGCATGGCTTGCCAAGCGGTGCGTCAGTGCGCGCCTGGGATCCAAACCAGCGAACCCAGGGCCCCCGCAGCAAAGCGCGTGTACTTAACTGCTTGCGCCGCGGGGCTGACCCCTAGAATCAAGTAATTTTTTAAATCTGCTTTTGGTTAGAGATATCCCCCCAAAAGTACAAAGAAATCCCCAATTTATTTGGCTGCTTGGGTTTCTCTGTTTTTAAAATAACATTTAACAAAGGGTAGATTTAACTTTTACATTAACATGCCTAAAATTAAATATAGTAATAATTATGAAAAGCATTGCAGAGGGAGAGTGACCATATTTTAATAAAACCTGTGGTGAATGAATATTTTAATAAAGTTATAAGTTCTCAAAAATTAAACTACAAAAACATTTCTTAGTAGGAAGTTTCTAGAAGGTAGTAGTTAAGATGTTTATGGAAGAATCTTTTTGAGAATTTTTGTTCTTTGATTTAAAAATAAAAAGTAATTGAGAAAAAAATGAATTTAACATACATGTGTAATAATTAACTACTGAAATTGTCCAACACGTTAGATTTCTGATAAAATCTTCCTATAGCCGATTTTAATTGTCTTCAAATTCCAGGTCAGAATAGGTTTTCTCTTTATTTATTTATTTATTGGTGAGGAAGGTTAGCCCTGTGCTAACATCTGTTGCCAATCCTCCTCTTCTCGCTGAGGAAGATTGGCCCTGAGCTAACATCTGTGTCCATCTTCCTCCATTTTATGTGTGAAATGCCTGCCATAGCATGGCTTGATAAGCGCTGCATAGGTCCGTGACCCGAACCCATGAACCTTGGGCTGCCGGAGTGGAGCATGCAAACTTAACTACTACACCAGCGGGCTGGCCCCACTTTTATTTTTTTGCAGGGAAAGATTCACCCTGAGCTAACGTCTGTTGCCAATCTTCCTCTTTTTTTTTCCTCCTCAAAGCCCCAGTGCATGGTTGTATATCCTAGTTGTAAGTCATTCTAGTTCTTCTATGTGAGCTGACATGAGAGCATGGAAACTGACAGACAGATGATGTGGTTCTGAGACTGGGAAGTGAACCCGGGCCACCGAAGTGGTGAGAGCACACAACTTTAACCACTAGGCCATCAGGGCTGGCTGTGATTTTATTTTTAAAAAACAAAAATGTTATACGCAAGAAATAGTTTGCTGTAAGCATTAATCTTGAAGTTTCAGTACTTCAGTGGGCAACTCTGAATTTTACATGAAGTTTATTTATTTATTTTTTTTAAAGATTTTATTTATTTATTTATTTTCCCCCCAAAGCCCCAGTAGATAGTTGTATGTCATAGCTGCACATCCTTCTAGTTGCTGTATGTGGGACACGGCCTCAGCATGGCCGGAGAAGCGGTGCGTCCGTGGGCGCCCAGGATCGGAACCCCAGCCGCCAGCAGCGGAGCGCATGCACTTAACCGCTAAGCCACGAGGCCGGCCCTACATGAAGTTTATTAATGTGGGAATTAACCAAAGTTTCAAAATAAACTGTCAACAATATTTGTGGTCATATGAGAGGCTACAGTCATATGTCTGGTTTTTTATCCCCCTCCTCTATTTACTTTGGAACTGCCTGAGTAGCAGATTATTTTTGTAGAACTCCAATCACCTGTGTGTGTGTGTGCGCGCGCGCGTGTGTTTGTGGGTAGAAGGTAAAATGCTATATCAACGAGCCCCCTCTGTGCCAGCATGCTCTCTGTTTTTGTTTTGAACACTCATTTCATAAATATTAGCAGTCCCCAGCTTAAAAACATTGTGTTCCACAAAGTATTTGTGCATCAGCTCTTTGGCCCTTTCAGAGCACTTGTCTCCATAGAAACAGAGTTGTCGATGGTGTTTGGGTTGCTAGTCTGCTCTACAAAGATCTAAGACCCTAGAGAAGACTAAAATGCTGGAAAAAACACCGTTGCAATGCTAGTAATCAAAGTAGCATTAAATTAGAAAGTGTTTTATTTGTCTTGAATGTTGAAGCCTGAAGACATACATTTATTTGGAAGAAGAGGAGATATGATGATTGTTTCAGAAAGCTTCTAAACCAACTTTCAAGGTCAGAAAGGTTTATGAAAGTTCCTAGGTATAGTTTTCCTTCGCCAGGAGTAGTTTTCTTTTGGTTTTAAGTATATCACTGGTACCACCTTTATGATATTTTTGTTTTTGTTTCGTTTTGATTTGATTAACAAAGGGATTGAAAGAGAGACACAGAGAGAGGTTTTCCTGAGGTAACTGGGCAAGAGTTTGAATGAGAGAGCTATTTATTATGGAGGACAGGCATGTCCTTGGCTGTGTGACCATGGGTAATAAGTCACTCATCTTCTCTATCTCTCATTCTTCATCTGTAATGTCGCTGTGGCTCTTAGATTAAATGATATAACTAATGTGTCTGGCACAATAGTCATTCAAGAAATTTAAGTCCATTTCTCCCCCCCTCAAAAATGGCATTAATGTCAGGAGTGGTGAAAGAACACTGTCTACAGGATTCTTATAAGGAAGAACCAGAGAAGAGTGGCCGGGAAGAAATTTTGGATTATGATTGTCACATGGTTGTCACCTTCAACTTCTGTTTTTTATTTAAATAATATCCACCGGAGAAGGAGTGGAGGGAAAAGCCCCAGATTTGGTAGGGAGAGGGTCCCACAGTGTTTCTCTACTCTTCATATAACTAAGACTAAAATGTTTACCAACTAACCAACTTTATAGTTCCCAAAGCCTTGAGAAAACGTGAGTGATGACAAAGTCTCAAAGTGAGGGGAATGATACTCCTATTTGAAGAATTAGGAAACAAAGGATTCAGGGCAGAAAGGCTGGGCAGAGAATGCCAACAATCACCTTTGGAGCCCTTGTATATAAAATGTTTGAATTTTATGACTTGAGGAGAATATACTATTTCAACTGAGTAAACCTAAAGGAAAAAGTTTCTTTCTATGTCCAGAGAAAGATACAAAATTTTTTCCTTAGTTTTTAATTCATTAGATACATTTTTAAAAAGAAACAAATAGCTTTTTCTTTAAAAAATATTTTTTCTCTCCATTCTCTGTCCCATAAAAGATCATACACATTTCCAGAAAAACCAAACAAACTCAGAAAAAGAGAAAAATTATGGTATATTATTCTGCCCAGTTGCAACTTTTTTCATGAAATAAAGTGAAATGAAACCACATGTGCTTGTTCCTATTCTGGAGAAACTGGCTGCAACTATGACACGAGGGCACTCGGCTTCCCCATTTCACTGTAAAATACATGTGGTGTTTGTACCACATGCTCAGATGTTCCTACTGTCCTTCAGGGCAGAACGTTGTCTTAGTCCTGGTCTCTGTAAATGGGTAGGAATTCACTGGTGGTGCTTCGTCTGTTGAACTTATTTTTCAAGTTCATTTGGAGCATTCTCCTGCGATACATGAATTCGTTTAGGGGCTAAGGTAAAAGCGGATCTGTGCTGCAGATAGTTCATGTACAAATTATATCTACTGAATGTGTGACTGGTAGTGTATTCGTTTGGTGTAATTAATACTTGTCTGGACTGTGGGAATGAGAGGGACACACCGAAATTAACATAGGAAAAGAGAAGGGAAGAATTCCAAATCAGTGACCCATATATCTGTTAGACTTAATGGTCTGGAACTGCCAGGGTCTTGTGTAGGGTTTCTACAGATACTGGACTTAAAAGTATTGAGTTTGAGGTACTTAACCTGGCTCTTAGATAACAATTTTTGAACATCCACTGATATCGCTAGGTTCTCCAGTTTTCCTCAAATATTAAATGGGTATAATGCATTCTGCTATTATGATACTCTCATATCTTGAACAGTAACAAACAAGAAATAAAAATATCAAATGCTTGAAAGTGCCATCCATTTTACATTCTTTTTTTTTTTTTTGTGAGGAAGATCAGCCCTGTGCTAACATCTGCCAATCCTCCTCTTTTTTTTGCTGAGGAAGACTGGCCCTGGGCTAACATCCGTGCCCATCTTCCTCCACTTTATATGGGACGTCGCCACAGCATGGCTTTCCAAGTGGTGTGTTGGTGCGCGCCTGGGATCCGAACCGGTGAACACTGGGCCGCCGCAGTGGAGCATGAGCACTTAACCGCTTGTGCCACCAGGCCGGCCCCATTTTACATTCTTAATATTATAATCCACAGCTATCTCCATTAAGAAATTAATTTCAATATTCTTGAAATTAAGGAGTCATTGTAAAGAATTTAGTGTACTTAACTAATCCTAGAGCTAATTTCTTTTATTCCATAGGTGTTCATAGGGTAGAATAAATTACTATCAGAAGAAAGTTAGGAAATGTAAATTTGTGAAACTTTTCAATTAACTAATGAGCTATAAATAATGTGCCATTAAGTACATTTTATTAAGTGTATGTAGTTTCATCATTTCCCTCTCCTTCAAAAAGTGTTTTAAACTCACATGCATTGCTGGTGGGAATGTAAAACAGTGCAGCTGTTTTGGAATACAGTCTGGCAGTTCTTTAAAAGGGTAAATATAGAGTTACCATATAACCCAGCAATTCCAGACCTAGGTATATACCCAAGAGAAATGAAAATATCTGTGTACATAAAATCTCCACATGACTGTTCATAGCAGCATCCTTCATAACACGTAGCAGCATTATTCATAACAGCCAAAGGTGGGAGCAACTTATAAATGCCCATCAGCTGATGAAATGTGGTATACCCATACAATGGAATATGATTCAGCAATAAAAAGGAATGAAGTACTGACACACACTACAACATGGATGAATCTTGAAAACTTTATGCTAAGTTGAAGATGCCGGTCACAAAAGACCACATACGGTATGATTCTATTTATAGAAATATCTAGAATACATAAATCTGTAGGGAAAGAAAGAATATTGGTGACTGCCTTGGGCTGGGGTCCTGGGAGAATGGAGGGTCACGGCTAAAGGGTACAGCTTTCTTTTTCATGGTGGTGAAAATGTTCTGATTGTGGCGATGGTTGCATGACTCTGAATATGCTAAAAAGTATTGAATTATACACTTTAAATGGGTGATTTTTATGGTGTGTGAACGATATTTAAATAAAGCTATTGCAAAAAGACTGTTTTCCTTTCAGAACTGGTTTATAAGAATCTTTCTCAAGAACCATGGAATACGTTAAGCAAAAAAACATAAAAATAACAAGATTAAGTTGACGTCATGCTAAACAGTATTATTAAATATTTAAGTCCAAAAAGTAGTAAGTAGAGAGTATAAAGTCAAGAAACATTTTAAAGAACACAGAAGACAACGTTGCAATTTCTCACTTTGAGAAATACATATTTTTATTGAGTAGTCAAACCAAGGCAATGTTTTTAAGTTATTAATCACTTCTACACTCCATGCTCTTTTCTATTAAGTAAAACATAGACAAATGATATCATTCATATTTTTTGATGTGTGGAAAATTACTATTATATTAACTGTACCTCACAGCACTGTAGTGGCCAAAATGTTTCCGGGAGAACTTAACTTGCTCAGAGTAGGCACCTTAAATTTAATCAAAATGATGCAGGGGCAAGAGAGCTGGATTAGGAATCAGAAGACGTATTTTTAAAACTGCCTCTGATTTCTGTGGATTATTTAAACACTCAGCCTCAATTTCTTCTTCTGTAAAATAATGGGGACTCCTCCTAACTGAAAGGGTTGTTGTAAAGATCAAATTAGGGGGGTCAGCCCGTGGCTTAGCAGCTAAGTGCACGCGCTCTGGTACTGGCGGCCTGGGTTCAGATCCCGGGTGCGCACCGACACACTGCCTCTTTGGCCATGCTGAGGCCACGTCCCACATACAGCAACTAGAAGGATGTGCAACTGTGACATACAACTATCTACTGGGGCTTTGGGGAAAAAAAAGGAGGAGGATTGGCGATAGATGTTAGCTCAGAGCGCGTCTTCCTCAGCAAAAAGAGGAGGATTAGCACAGATGTTAGCTCAGGGCTGATCTTCCTAACAACAACAACAAAAAAGATCAAATTAGGTATCATATGTATATCAGAGAATGCCCAACAACTATGAGGTATTATAACAATGATTAATAATTAATGATACTATTATTTTTTAATATTAGTAATTATTATCATGCACTTGGAGAATCTAGCATTGGAATTCCAATACAATAATTATTGAGAAGACCAAATAGATAAAATTTATATCTATATTCTAGATCTATCTATCTATCATCTGTCTATCTATGTCTGTCTATCTGTCTGTCTCTTCAAGATTTTTAACTCAAAAAGTTAAAATATTTTGGGGAATTGACTATTATTCACTTGATGCCAAATCATTAAAATGTGATAACTTATTTTTTTTGGTACAGAGACATATTTTTATGAAAATTTGGGAAAATAAAAAAATTAAGAAAAGAAACCAATTATTCCCACCTCATAGAAATAATCAGATTTAATATATTTTTATTTCTTCCTTGTCATTAAAAAAATACACATGAAAAAATTTTAAACACAGAAATGTAACAGTGAAATATTCAGCTACAATTTCTTTTTCAAACTATAGAAATTTGGCTTGGAGAGAGAATTATCCGAACTAGTCCAAGATGACTTTTCTTAGTATTGGCTCTTCTTTTTACATGCCTATTCTGCCATCCTCGAGTAGCTTTAAATGATACGAACCTTGCTTGGTTGACTAAAAGATGTAGCTACTTTTCAATTTTGGTTCTGTTTTGCTTTCCCCTTTGTTTGGAAGTTTTTAGTTCAATTTAAAATGTTTGGTTGTTTTCTTGTTTTCTTTTGTTTTGTCTTGCCCCTCATGTGCTATAGACTGTTAGAAGAAACTGGCTCATTCGTTCTTTCCATTTCTCAAAATAGATTTTGTCGTTGTTGTTAATTTCTCCCTTCAGAGTTAGTGGTTTTTCCAAAAGATAAATGTTTAATTCTGGATACTGCCCTACAACAGCCTTACAAGACATTTTATGATTAGTCTTGAAGTAAAAGCAGAGTCCTTTGTCCCTTCATAAGTGCCTCACTGTTTATGTATTACTTGTAGCAAAATAAGGGACTTGGAAATCTGAAATGCAAGGTAAAATTATAGCAGTTTTCAGACCTAGTGCCTGAGAAATGAACACGATGGAAACAATGTGCTGAGGTTAGGATACAAAGTAAATGGAACCCATATTATTTTCTATTTACAGGACTCTCGTTTCCTTCATTTCATACATGAGGAAGTGATGATGTAAACTATTTTTGAAATGAATTTTTGTGTATGTGTATGTCTGTGTATCTCAAAGATGTTTTGGTCAAAACTCCATTTCTAGCTCCTAAAGTTATCTCAATATTCTTCTTTAAAAAGAGAATTTTTCACCTGCTCTCTGTCCACCTCCCCTGCTTAGATTCTGTGGCTCATCATTTCAATACATATTTTGCCAATTTCCTAAGCCCTTTGTCCCTCAGTCTTTTTGTCACAATTCTCTGGCAAAACTTCAATTCCTGGGGACTACAAACAGCTACTTTTTCAGTGCCTGCACCCTGGGAGCCAGGCCTTGGTAGGAAAAATACAGTACAGCAGATGGATTCCACCGAGATTCATATCCAATTTCAAATGGGCTTTAACACTACCTAGCAAGTCTTCTGCGTCTATGTGGTTAATTTACTTTCCCACTCTACATAACACTTTCAGGCCTTCCCCATTCTCTTCTATTCTCTCTGGCCCAGTAATTCTCAACCAGTGGCAATTTTGCACCACCCCCCCCCGCCCCCAATCCAGCCCCTAGGGGACATTTAGTAATGTCTGAAGACAGTTTTGATTGTCACAGTTGGTGGAGGAGGAGAGAGAAATTGCTACTGATATCTAGTGAGTAAAGGCCAGGTGTGCTGCTCAGCATCCTACAATGCACAGGACAGTCCCACACAATGTCTGGTCCAAAATGTCAACAATGCTGAGGTTGAGAAACCCAATTCTAGCACCTTCATGCTCAGCAGATGCCTTTCTTCCTTTACAGAGAAAACGGCAGTCAACTGTTGAGAAGTTACTCATCTTTTCTATTTCAAAAACAAAATATATATTTCTGCACAGAGCCTCCCACCTCATTGCAATAGAGGACATATCCCTTCTTCTGGCTGAGGCTAACCCCACCACCTGTGCTTTGGGCTTCAAAGCCTCTCACTTTCTCCATAACATTATTTATTATTTATTTATTTATTATTCATTTTCTATTTATTCATTTTCTCTTGTGCATATTCAATCTTGCCTTCTAGATTCTTCCTTTTGATTTTCAAGTTTCTTCAACTAAACAAAACAAAAAACTCTCCTCTCCTCCAGGTACTATCGTGTCCTTCTCTCTCTTTGCAGCCACATTTTTCCAAATAGTTGTTAATACCAGCTGTCTACAATTCCTCACCTCCCACTCATTGCTCAGCCTACTTCATTCTGGCTTCTGGCCTTGTCACTCCCTTAAAACAGCTCTAATGAAGGTCACCAATGCCCTCTACATCATAAATTCCTGAGATAATTTTAAATCTCCATTTGACTTCACCTCTCAGTAGCATTTAACAATGTTTATTACTCCCCACTTTTTGAAACGGTCTTCCCTTGGTCTCTGTGACACAACCATCTCTTGGGTTTCAACATCTCTGATCAGTTCCTTTGTTTCTTGCTTTGATCCTCTTCTTGGCCTTTGAATGTAGGTATTATCTTAAGGCTCAGTGCTGGAATTTCACATCTTCTTAATCTTCACTCTTTTCCTAACTAAAGTCATTGAGACTCATTGCTTCATTTAGCATATATATGCAAGGCATTTTCAAATTAACATTTCTGTTCCAGACCTCTTGAGGTTTTAGATTTGTACATCCAGTTACCTGCTTCTTTTTTTGTGTGTCTCAAAACATTTCAGTCTCAACGTATCTCTAATTGATATCTGCCTCTTTTCTTAGACCCTCCTCCTTCCAACATTCCCCTTCCAGTTTTGGGCAGATTCCCTAGTCTCCCCAGAAAGAGGGAATTCCCAACCTTCTACTGAATGTAGAAGAGCCTGGTACTCGTTCTCCCTCATGTCAAGGCAGCCAGTTCATAGCACATGAACCAGGCTTTTCCAATTGCTTCTTTGCCTCTTGAGTAACTGATTGAAAGGCAAAGAAGTCTTCAGCATTCATTCAAAGCTTAGATGGCAATAATGATATTCTGTTGCAGTGGTTTTGGTGTTCAGATTGGCCCTCCTAAAAGATGTTTATGGTCCTCCATGGTTCTAGGACTTCCAGAGTGAGCTCAGTTCTTGTCTATTTTCCAAGCCTAATCAGTCAGAAAAGTAGGAATTGCTTCTGAGGACGATGGTGCTTATTTGGAAGTGGTCCTTCCCTATGCCTTCATCCAAATTCTTTTGGTACCACTCGTTCACAATCAACTCTTATTTTCATGTGAGAACTTGATAGGTTGACATTGAAATGTGGCAATCCAAAATGAATTCATGTTGGGAGTGGTGAAAGTCTGGTTTTGGCTTTGGTTTTGCCAGAGATGAGAGGTTCTGTTAGCCCAGTCACTGAAATTTCCCAGGTTTTAGTTCATACTGTGAGCCAAAAATTTAGGCACTTAAATTTAATAATCTCTTTTTTTAAGATGTCTAATGCCATCAAAAGCAGTAACTTCCAACCATGGTCACTGAATTGGCTGAATCCTTCACTGGTGGATGGTAGCAACATCGTTCCCCAGATCTTTACCCCTTTGGGTACTTGAGTCCAGGTAACCAAAGATGGTAATTTAATTACCTTTTTGTCATTGCATACCATGAACTTCTAGATTATCTTCCTGTAATATTAAGGAGGCTTTCATGGTTTTCTGAAACATCCTACTTCTTGGTTCGAAATTTTTTTATGAGTTAAGATGCTTTTGATTGCAAATAACAGAAAGCAATACTGGTGTCCTTCAGCCAAAAATAAAAAGAGAGGGGACAGATTTATTAGAAGGATACATAGGGTTCATAGACTCATCACGTGACTAGTATCCCCTTAAATGAGGTTATTATGCTGCTAGAGGGAACTAGAATTATTTGCAGACTTGTATTTAGAGTTAGAACCCAGATAGCCCCAGGGTACCAATTATAAAAGTGAAACCTGGGAGGAGAAGGCTTAGACTTCAAAAGATTGTAGGACTTTACAAATTTACATCAGCAGTAATTTGTAGAGCACACATAAGAATGGAATTTTAGGGTAGATGACCAAAGATGGAGAAATGTCATTTTAGGTTAGGCTGGATTTATCAACATGAGTTCACTTATCAGAGATTCCTGATGCCGTGTGCTGGTGAGAAGCTGGGCTGGTTAACACTAACCTAGACTTACAAATGGACTTGAGATGTCAGAAATGTCTTAGAATAGTGTAGAGAAACTAATTCAAATAATTGGGAAATTGGAATACTATATTTGATTTATCATAGAGGTTTGTCCACCCATCCAATGAATATATTCCTCAAGCAGGCTCAGAAGACATTCCATTCACTAGGGTTTCGAGACATACCTTATGATTGAAGTGCTTGCATATTACAACAGGGCATAGTGGTTGTTCTCTGGAGGCTATAGGAGAAGCTGAAATGGAAATGGGTTTCCTGATTTCCTTAAGAACAGTGAGTCCCTAAGGTGGTGGAATCCAGATAGGTCATTCACTACTGGAGGAATGGTGGACCTGGTTGCTGTAATGGCAGCAGGGTATGAAACGGGCTGACTATAGGGATCTTGCCAGTGACTAATTGATCACGGAGTCCCTGGGGTTAAAATAGAACAGTCCATTAAGGTCACACTTTATTTCTCTGGCCAAAAAGTACAAGTCTGGTGAAGAGTTCTTTTCTCTATATTCTATACTAGAGTATAATATACATAGCTTATTAGTGGTGGTTAACGCTAAAATTTATCCTTTAGGCTAATGAATATATATCACAATGAAACTAGAGGAAGAAAGGATATTACCTGGAGTTGGAGGACTTGTAACTGGGTAGAATAACTGATAAGATTTGGGATGGTCTTCATTTGGAAAAGGAGTGTGTTTTTGTGGTACAAGTAACGCATACATTATATTAGGAGGAACAATCTTTGAGGAAGTGTAACTTTGAGGAAAAGGGTATGAGTGAATGTTAGTCTGCCAAAGGTGTGGACTGTGGTGTACATTTTTCCTTTTATTTCTGACTGTCCAGCATTCACCCACATTCTTATTGGGGGCATTCCCCAGTGAATATGGTCTTGGGAAGGATAAATGCCCCACCTCCCACTACTGACATGGAAGATATCCGTTCCTCTCTTTCTCTTCTCTTGGAAGACAAGACTTGGATACATGACCTAGCCAATTAGTCACTGCTACCTTGGATTGTAAATTTGAATATGGAGCACATAAATGAAGGTAGGATGAGGATTCCTGTTTGGTAGTATAGTGGCATGATTCTTGCAGTGTCAGGGGTGTTCTGGCCAGATGATTCTTGGCAAAAGACGCTTCTTATGCCCCCTGCTTCTTGAACTTCTGAACCTGCTTTGATTCCTGCCTGGTTTGCAGGCTCTGAGCTTCAGCATCCTTTGATTTGATGAGCTCTTGATAGCATTTCTTCTCCATTTTCTTGCACTTAGATAGTCAGAATTCATTTGTATTACTTGCATATGTTATTTGTATCCTAATAGACACAGAACTTAAATGCTAATACTCTTTCCTTCATAATCCTGGTCCTCTTCTAATATCTCCTGTCTCAGTGGATGGCACCGTCATTTATCCAATTGAACAAACCAAAAGCCCGGTACAGAACTGACAATTCCTCTCTCTCAACCCCACATCTAATCCATCATAAAATTTCACTTTTTTCCCTTCCTAAATATCCCTTGAGTCTATCCACTTCTTCCCAGCTTCACCACCACCAACATCAAAAACACCCTAGACCATACCACCATCATATCTCACCTGGACTACATACAGAAACCTATTTGGTCTACCTGCACTTTTTTCCCTCCTGTAGTCCATTCTTTTCTAAATGTAAAATCTAATCATGTTACACACTGCCTCCCTACCCAGCTAAATCCTATTTCTTTTGGTCCCCTGGGAATTTGCCTTGTTGCTTCCTACCTCCAGGCCTTTGCATATGCTGTTCCCTCTCCCTGGAACTCTCATCTTCCCCTATTCCCTTCACATGGTTAACTCTTACTCATTCGTCACATCTTCTGTCACATATCCTTTCTTCATAATTTCTGTCTTAGTCTGCTCCGGCTGCTATAACAAATTACCATAGACTGGGTGACTTAAATAGAGACATTTATTTCTCACAGTTCTAGAGGCTGGGAAGTGCAAGATCAAGGTGCCAGCTGATTTGGTTCGTTGTGAGGATTCTCTTCCTGGCTTTCAGACAGCTGCCTTTTTGCTGTGTCCTCACATGGCCTTTCCTCAGTGCATATGCATGGTGGCAGGGGAGATCTCTTCCTCTTCTTATAAAACCCCCAGTCCTATTAGATTACGGTTCCACCCTTATGACCTCATTTAACCTTAATTGTCTCCTAAAGGCCCTATCTCCAAATATAGTCACAGTGACTGACTTTAACAGGTGAATTTGGGGGGACACAATTCAGTCCATAGCATTCTGCCCCTGGCACCCCAAAATTCATGTCCTTACTGCATGCAAAACTCGTTTATTCCACCCCAACAGCCCCCAAAGTCGCAACTCATTCCAGCATCAACTCTAAAGTGTGATCTGAAGTCTCATCTAAATATCATTTAAATCAGATGTGGGTGAGATTCGAGGTATGATTCATCCTGAGGCAAAATTCCTCTCCAGCTGTGAACCTGAGAAACCAGACAAGCTATGTGCTTCCAAAATACAATGATGGGACAGGCATAGGATAGACATTCTCATTCCAAAAGAGAGAAATAGGGAAGATGGATCCCAAGCAAGTCCAACATCTAACAACACAAATTCCATTAGATTTTAAATCTAATTCTCTAGAGAATCCTCTTTGGTTTGATGTCCTGCCTTCCAGACCCACTGAGGTGGTGGCCCTGCCATTTGGACCCTAGGCAGAGGTCACATCCTCACACCAGGCAGAAGCCATCTGTCCTGTTGAAACTGAGTTGGTGTCTCTGATGATCTCTGAATTACCTTTGGGGTCATTGTTCCTTTTTCTTGAAGGAAAAAGCATGTTCACGGCCAAATAGCTCCATGGTTCCATCCTGTAGAATCCAAGAAGTCTGACAGCCTACCTTCTTTCTGTCCCACTTTCTCTGCCCCCAAAGTGGCAGTATTTCTGCTGGTATGATCCCATGTCTATTCCTGGGTTCTGCCAAGATGGCTGATTAAATCCACAAGTCATACCCAAGAATGTCTTTGTCAAATTGTTTTTCAGCCACACCCTTAGTATGCTCTTCTGAACAGGATTTCTCTCTTTTTTTTGGCAATATGGATAGGCTTAGAATGTTCCAAATCTCCAAGTTCTGGTTCCTTTACACTTAACTAGTCCTTCTTTAATTCATCTCTCTCTCTCGTGTGTTACTAAAGCAGTAAAGAAGATCCAAGCTGCACCTTCAATACTTTACTTAGAAATCTCCTCTGTTTATACCCAATTTCATCGCTCAAAAGCACTACCTTCCACAAAACACTAGGACATAATTCAGCCAAGTTCTTTGCCACCTTACCAGAAGGATCACCTTTCTTTCTGTTTCTGTTAACCTGTTCCTCATTTCTGTGTGAGACTTCAGCGGTGTGGGTGGAATAAGATTTGAGAATTTGCATTTTTAACTTTGAGAATCACTACTATAAGCTATGAAATTCTTCTCAAACCTTAAGGTGCATGCGAATTCCTGGTCATCTTTTTAAATGTGGATTCTGATTCTGTATGTCCGGGGAAGGCTGGGCATTTTGTGGTTCTAACAAACTATCAGGCTAGTAGCGCGTGTGTTACCTGAAGTTGTTAGAAATGCAAAATCTCCATCTGATCCCCGGACTTCCAAATCTGAATCTGCATTTAACAATGAAATTTTACGTGATTCATGTCAATTAATATTTGAGAAGCACTGTTCTAGGTTCTTTGTATCATCAGGAAACAGAAAAACTGCCATGGAGGATCTGATAGGCTTGGGTCACAGAAGACTTGTGGATAGATATTTTGTCCATGACAGATGGTGTTTAGCTAGACAGTCCATTCACTTTTAATACTTTTATAGTTTATAAGCCACTTTGAAAATATATTATTTTTTTTGATCTTGACAGCAACATTGTCTATAGGTAGAGCAAATATTCCTATTTCCATTTTATAGTTGAGAAACTAAAAATTAGCATAGATAAATCACTTATTTAAGGTCACACAGCTAATACATGACAAGTCTTTAGTTTGAACCAAGTACTCTGTCCCGAGCCCAGTGTTCTTTTTCATTAAATCACACTTCCAGATCCTTCTATCTATTTAAAAATATTGATTTGGGAATTGTATTACCTGAGAGGGAATTGGCCTTTCCAATCTAATTGTTTGACATGATTCGGCAGCCTGCCCCTTCAAATTATCCAAAATATAGACTTCACTCTAACTATCCTCATCATGCTCTTCTGAGATGTTATTTTCTGTATATTTTACTTTTTTTGACATTTGGAACATGGCTAGAAGTCAGGAAAAAAAGAGACCTCTTTGGCACAGCCAAAGTGGGAATAATAAGATCAAAACAACACCGCTAAAGCTTGTGCGATTTACTCATAGGTAAATAATCTCTTATGTAGAAAAGCTCCTGGAGCCTTCCTCCAGAGTTGGAATACTCTGAAACAGGTCCTAGAAGTATGAAAATTTCTGTGATTCCTCCCCTCTCCCCCAAATCTAAAACATCTAAAAAGCAGCATTTAGAAGGGAATGCGTTTCTGTCACAGGCAGATACAATGACAGAGGTGAAAAAGAGGTGAAAAGGTCTTGGACCTTTTGCAATAGAAACGAGACAGTAGCCATAAAAGAAGAAGAAGAAGGAAGAGGAGGAGGAGGAGAAGAAGGAGGAAGAGAAGAAAAAGATAGAATATCAGAAATCTCAGTAATAACGCAGTCCTATGCACCACAGTCGGTCATGCAGCCATCATTGCTTTACACTAGAGTGAAATTTTATTTTAAAATAACGATGAAGGTACATCATTCAGAAAAAGGTTAAGTTATATTTAGAGTACTTTGTTTAAGAAAGCATTAAAATATGCAATGCAATTCAGAAAGATTTCTATAAAGAGATTTAAGTGAGCAAATCTTCAACGTTTCAGAGCGACACATCCTCTAAGGATTCCTGATACATGAGATTTTACTGTATGTTCTTTCTTTTGTCTCTCTTTCTATTGTAGTGTTTCAGAGTATGAAGACATATCACACTTGCATTTCACTTACCTGAATTCAACTATATGTATCCAGGACAAAAAAAAAGAAAAAGAAAAAGGAAAAGGAAGAAAAAAATCATCGTGGGTTTTCCCCCAGCCATTCCACTCAGTGAGTGACATATTTTGGCACGAGCTTGGGATGGAAGACAGGCCTTTGCTGTTACTTCAATCTTAGTTACTCTTACAGCTCTCATGACGCCAGCATCTTGCTTTGTGATCATAGTGTTTGAAGGCACATATTTTTTGTGCTCCATTACCAAATAAATATTTTATCTGTTGAACAACGGAGAAAACATTAAACTCTTCAAATGTTGAAGCAAAGCCTGATTGTATTGTACTTATTGAGAGATACTGTGTTGGTTTCCAGTGCTTAGTGTCAAATAAAAAACAAATCCAGACTTAGTAAGGAGAGACTTTATTTGAAAGGATTACTGCAAGGTGGAGGAAGGGCAAGTATCTCAAGAGTGAGGCAGAAAGGGTTTGTTTTTACTCTATGGAGAGGAATAAACAAGGCTGGAAAGAACTGGATGGGGATAAGTGGGAGGAGAGAGGGGCATGATTTGACAGTGGTTCAGACACTATTTCACCTTAGACCAGCCTGTTTGAGGAGGGCTGTGTGCTGGCTCAGGCTGAGGGTGAGCTGAAGTTGAGGAACCTTGGGGAAGGAGAGAAGCTGAACCAGAGTTTGGTTAAGAAGCATTTTGTTCACATTTATTAGTGACGATGAGCAGTTCAACTAATCATTGATGAAGCAAAGAATGGGAATAGGGAGGGTCTGTGTCTGGTCTCATCATAGGTGGCTAGGGGGCATCTGTAATTCTGATCTGTGTCATATGAGGAAGGAGCTTTCTCTACAGTGAGCCATTTCCTGGCACACAGAAGGATAAGGGAATTTCTTAACATTTGCTGTTTTCCAGGAGCACAAGGCTCAGTTAAAACTCAACATTGTCAATAGCATATAAATATTACTACATATACTGAATTTTGGTGGGTAATTTAAGGAGTTTCCAAAGGTGATTTTAACTATATACCATAATCAGGTGGCAACTGCAGAATCTAACTACGGCTTAAGATGACTTTACTACGATTATTATAACCACATATGTAAGTTTGAAATTTCAGTTCCTAGTATTTCAAAATCTCTAAAGTAATAAAATAGATAAATATGTTGTTTCCTCAAAGAAGCCTTTCTTGATCCAGATCAACTTTGGTTTCGGGGCCTGTTACTTGCTTGTATTCCTCCTTCTTAACACTCATCACATCTGTAAGTTGTGCACTTAATATTTCTCTTTCTTGATAGATTGTAAGCTCAGTAGGGACAGGGAACCTACCTGTGCTGTTTGCTACTGTGTTCCAGCACCTGGCTTATAATAGATGCTCAGTAGATCCTTGTTGGATGAATGAAAGATGTTTCTATCATTCTCTCACTGCTGAATAAACTAGGAAATAATAAAATTATTGTTGTTTTCAGAAAAGTTACTTTATCTTATTTCCTCCATTACATATTGTTTTAACTAGCTGTTCCTTGTAATTTAGGTTTGTGAAAACTGGAAGGAGTGTTTTGAGAATAATTTAACAACATTCTGCACAAGATAAGCCTATGTAGGTGGAATAACATCACTTATTAATCAGCAATACCTGATATTTATTAATGCTTATTATATGTTAAATGTTTACATAAATTATTTTTTAATCTTCAAGGTAATCTTATAAGTAAACTGGATTATATAGGGATGGTTTTAGATAATTTATATGGAAATAAAGACTAGGATAGTCAAAATCTAATTCCTATTGTAATCATGAATATTCCTGGAGCATAGGAAAAAAACAGATTCCGATGTAAACCTGATATCTTTATTTTTTGCATTTATTTTGCATAATACTTCTGAAATATATAAATTATGAATACATGGTGTAGTAAAAGGAATTTGGGAGATAATTCTTGTTTATGAAACCCCACCCAAATTTACTATCATAACAGTTTATAATAGTTTCTCCTCTGGTTATAAGTATGGATATTTTTGTGGGTAAAAAAACCATAAAATAGGAAATTAATTGCATGATATAGAATTTATATAGCATAAATTCACCTCTATAAGTCACAGAAAATGATGACTAAGAATGGTGTAAGCCAAAAATATTAAGTATAAATTAGGGACTAATAATATAATTCTGAGTAGGGTCCTTTTGTCCTAGCAGGGGACCCAGAGTACAGAAAAGATGAGTGGAGATGCCATGTGCAGAGGATCTTGGTGCTGGGTCCTTTGGCTGTGTCCAGTAGTCCAGGCTCCTGGTCATCACTTAATTCCTAGCCAGATGAGTGGATAAAATAATTGAACAAGCCACTCAGAGATGGAACAGCTTCACAGACTTTATCCACTTCCAAATTTCTTGGACTCTAAAATCTGTTTGAACCTGTTGGGTTATGATGGTGGGAGTAGTAATAGGGAGGCAGCTCCTTCCTTTTTCCAAGGAAATTTGGCACTTCATCATCCCCTCCCTTCCCTCCTTCCTAATGCCTTTGTGTACTCAATAAATGTGGGGGTTTCGGAAGGATGAAAGACAATTAAGAAGAAAAAAGTGTTTCTTGTCCTTTATTCTTTATGCTCTATTTCCCTGAAGGGGAACCTTAATTATAGCTTTAAAATTAAAAGCTAGCTTATTTATATTAATAGAAAAGGAAATGCACTTTTAAGATTGCCAAACTTGTGTATTGTTCTTGAATTCTTTCCAAAATCTAGCCTATTCTGGATCCTCTTTTTCAGATTTTGTTTGATATAAGATAATAATGGTTATCAGAATTAACTGAGGCAATTATTGAAAGGCAATTTTCTTTCTAAGCCAGTTCTATGTGCCTGCTAACACTGTTCTAGGCACTGGAGATACATGAGTGAACAAAACAAAGTTCTTTTCTTCATGGAGCTTAACTCTAATGATAGAGACAAGAGATAATCAACAAAAACATAATATGATTTCAAGCAGCATTATGTACTCTGAAAAGAAATAAAGTAAGAGAAAGCATAAGAAATGAAATGTGTGTGTGTCCTTTCTATGAGATGATGTTGAAGGAGAAATTTCCATGAAATGAGAGAACAGGACAAGTGATAATTTGGGGGAAAAGCTGTCTAGGTAAAGGGTAGGGCAAGTACAAAAGCTTTGAGGGAAGTATGTACTTGGCAGGAGGCCAATATGGCTTAAGAAGAGTTAAGGTATAAATGAGAGGAGAAATTAAATCAGGAAGGTAACCTGAGACCAAATCACATAGAATCTAGCAGGTCATGGGTTAAGATTGGGGTTTTACATTAAGTGTGATTGAAATCCATTGGAGAGTTTTTGTGGAAAAGTGGCATGATCAGATTTACATTTGTAAAGGAAGTCCTCCAGCAGAAGAAAAATTATACCAGATAGAAATTTGGATCTACACCGAGGAATGAGGAGTGCTGAAAATGGTTACTATGTGGCAGCACATAAAATATTTTAGTTTCTTTATATTTAAGTACTTTGAAAAGATAATTGATTGTCTAAAGCAAAAATAACAATAATATATTGTGAAGTTTGTTACATATTTAGGAGGAAAATGTATGTTAACAATAGCATGAAGACAGGAAGAGGAAAAATGAAAGTATACTGTTGTAAGGTTATTATACTGTATGTGAAGTGGTAAAATATTAGTTGAAGATAAACTGATAATTTAAAGATGTATGCTATAAACAGCTACTAAGATAACAAAACAAAAAGTTATAGCTAAAAAGCAACAAAGGAGATAAAATGGAACTATAAAAACCTAATTAATTCAAAAGAAAACAAGAAAGAGGAAAAAGGAACAAACAACAGATGTAAAAAATAGAAAGCAAATAGCAATATAGTAGATTTAAACCCAACAACATCGGTAATCAATAAATGTAAATAGTCTAATTATTTCAGTTAAAAGGCAGAGATTGTCAGATAAAAAAGCAAGACAAATTATATGTGGCTTACAAAAAAATTCACTTTTAATATAAAGACAGAAATAGGTTGAAAAGAAAAGGATGGAAAAAGACAAACCATGCTAAGACTAAGCAAAAGAAAGCTGAACTGGCTATATTATTTCAGACAGAGTGGATTTCAGAGAAAGGAATACTATGAAGGATAAAGAAGATCCTTTCGTAGTGATAAAGTGTCAATTCATCAGGAGGACATAACAAACTTCAATGTTTGTGCGCCTAGTTACAAAACTTCAAAATACATAAAACAAAAACTGATAGTTTTTCTCTACTGCAAAGAGAAATAGGCAAATCCACCAGTATAGTCAGAGACATTTTAACTCCTCTTTCCATAAGTGATAGAAAGAAATAGACAGAGAATTAGAAAATATATAGAAGACCAGAACAACACTGTCAATCAACTTGACCTAATTGACATTTGTATAACACTCCAATCAACAACAGAACACATATTCTTTTCAAGTGCACACAGAATATTTACCAAGATTAACTATATTCTGAGCCATAAGACAATTCTCAATAAATTTAAAAGAATTCAAGTCATACAAAGTATGTTTTATGACCACAGTAGAATTAAATTAGAAATAAAAATAGAAAGATATTGTGGAAATTCCTAAATATTTGGAAAATAAATAATACCCTTCTACATAATCTATGGATCAAAGAAGAAATCAAAAAAGAAAGTAGAAAGTATTTTGAATTGAATGAAAATAAAAATATCAAATAAAAAATTGTGGGCTGCAGCTAATGTAGAGGGAATGAGAGGGAAATTTCTAGCACAAAAGATTTATATTAGATAAAAGAAAGGTGTTAAATCAATGACCTTAGCTAAGAGTAAATGAAACATGAAATAAGTAGAAGAAAGAAAATCAAAGCATTAGAAAATAGAAAATCAGTAGAGAAAATTAATGGTGTCACAAGCTGATTTTTGAGATCAAAAAAATTGATAAAACTCTAGTTAGACTGATCAAGATACTGAGCGAAGATCTAAACTCTAGGAACGTGAGAATTGGTATCACTACAGATTGTACAGATAGAACTTTATGACGATACAGTTGACCATGTAGATAAAATGTTCAAATTCCTGGAAAGACACAAACTACCAAAGTTCACTTAAGATGAAATAGATAACTCAAATATGCCTAAATCCACTTTAAAAATGAATTTGTAGTTTAAAACTTCCCATAAGGAAAATTCCTGGCCCAGATGTCTTCGCCGATGAATTCTATCATATATTTAAGGAAGGAATAATATAAATTCTATACAAACTCTTCCAGAAAATTGGAGGGGAAAGAACAGTGCCTAACTCATTCTATGAGACTAATATTGTTCTGAAACCAAAAGCAAAGAAAGATATTACAAGAGAAGAAAACTGTACACTAATATCCATCATGAACATAGGTGAAAATCTTCTGAGCAAAATTTTAGCCAAAAGAATCATACAATGTATAAAAATGGTAATACATCATGGCCAACTGGTGCTTATCCCAGGAGTGCAAGGTTTAAATCAACCTTAACCTTTAAAAATTAATGAATGCAGGGGCCGGCCCGGTGGCGCAAGCGGTTAAGTGCGCGCACGCACTCCGCTGCTGCCGCCCGGGGTTCGCTGGTTCAGATCCCGGGAGCGCACCGACACACTGCTTGGCAAGCATGTTGTGGTGGCCTCCCACATAAGGGGGAGGAAGATGGGCACAGATGTTAGCCCACAGCCAGTCTTCCTCAGCGAAAACTGAGGAGGATTGGCAGATGTCAGCACAGGGCTGATCTCCTCACACAAAAAAATTAATGAATGCAAATTCAGCATATTAACAGACTGTATTAGTCATCTTGCACTGCCATAACAAAGTATCATAGACTGGGTGGCTTAAGCAACACAAATTTATTTTTCACAGTTCTAGAGGCTAGGATATTCAAGATCAAGGTGCCAGCTGATTTGGTTTCTGGTGAGAACCCTCTTCCTGGCTCGAGGTTGGCCATCTTCTCTCTGTGTCCTCACATGGCATAGAGAGAGAGGTCTGGTGTCTCTTCTTCTTGTAAGGGCACCAGCCCTATCAGATTAGGATCCTACTCTTATGACCTCACTTAACCTTTATCACCTCCTTACAGACTCTAAGCTAAATACATTCACATTGGAGTTATGGCTTCAATATATGAATTATGGGGGGACACAAACATTCAGTCCATAACACAGACTAAAAAGAAAAAACTATATGATCATCTCAATAGATGCAGAAAAAGCATTTGGCAAAATTCAACATCCATTCCTGATGAAAAATCTCAGCAAACTAGGAAAAGAAAGGGATGTCCTCAAACTGATAACGGGCATTCATGAAATAATTAGTTAACATCATATGTAATGGTCAAAGACTGCTTGCAATCCCCCCACAATAGAACGATTTTTGCTGTTACCACTCATTTCTATTCAACATTATACTAGAGGTTCTAACTAAATGATAAGGCAAGAAAAACAAAAGTTATCCAGATTGGAAGGAAGAAGAACTGTTTTTATTCATAGATAACATGATCATCATGTAGAAAATCCTATGAAATCTACAAAAATGGTACTAGAACTAATAAGTGAGTTTAGCAAGATTGCAGAATACAAGATTGAGATAAAAATGAACCTCTTTCCACATATCAGGAACGAATAATCAGAAACTGACATTAAACAATACCATTTATAATAGAATCAAAAATATGAATTACTTAGGGAGAAATCTGGCAAGATGAAGGGATTACAAAAGAGATGAAGAAACTTTTGGGAGTGATGGTTATATTCATTATCTTTATTGTGATGATGTTTTGAGTGTATGCACATGTTAAAACATGAAATTATTCACTTTAATTAGTGCAGTTTATTGTATGTCAATTGTACTTCAATACAGTGACTAAAAATTGTATTTCATGGGACTGGCCTGGTGGTATAGTGGTTAAGTTCACGCACTCCACTTTGGCGGCCCGGGGTTCGTATGTCCAGATCCCGGGTGCAGACCTACACATCACTCATCAAGCCATGCTGTGGCGGTATTCCACATACAAAATAGAGGAAGATGGGCACAGATATTAGCTCAGGAACAATCTTTCTCAAGAAAAAAGAGGAAGATTGGCAATGGATGTTAGCTCAGGGTCAATCTTCCTCATCAGAAATACTTATTTCAAAAAAACTGTAATAAATGTAATTTTGTTCTTTCCTGGGTAAAGTAAGTGGTTCTACCTAAATATTAAATAGTCAGCAGGGTTATATTTAAGATTCTTTACACTGAAATGTTAAAACATGATCTATTATTTCATTTTACATCTATCCATTGACACTTTTGTTGTACGTGCTTCTACTATTTGAAGAGAAAATTTCTCTTTTCAATTTTGGTTTGAAGTAATCTAATAGGTCAATTGAATAAATGATAAATTATGATACATTTACTTTAATGTATCTAATGTATTATGTAACAATGTAATATTCACAACTCTTCAAAAGAACTAATTAGGCCTATATTTATAGACCTAGAGGGATATCTAGATTGTGATGTTGAAGAAAATGAAAATTACGTGGTAATATAACAGGATCCCATTTTTTGTAAAAAGAAACATCAAGCCATTTATGTATAATAAATCAATGTATATATTTATATGATCATGGAGAAGGGTGTGGAAAGATTCACACTAGCTGTCAGCATACCTTGCTGGTGATGGGAATGGAGAAGCAACATTGTTTTTTTTCATTATGTTACTAGTTACAGTGAATGACTATTACTTTTATAATAATAAATTACAAAATTAAAAAAAGTAATTTATTAATTTTTCTATTGTTATCTATTAACTATAAAACCACTATTCTAATTTGGTCTTTAGGTAAATCTGCATGAATTATTACTTAAAAATAACGCTTTAATTATGAATACCACAATTTTAATTCAGTGGTTTATAACATAAATGTTTTAGTATTTATCTTGGTAATATATACCTCTTGCTCTACCCTTACACACAAGCTAGATGTACTAGATGAATGACCTTAGGCAATATTCAAGTCCTCCAAAGCTTATTTTTGAGAATTAAATGAACTAATCCATACTCAAGTACTTAGAACAGTGACTGACATCTAATGAATATTTAATAAATGCTAGCTATTATTACTAAATGATATAATCATTCTTTTTTATAAGACTTAGCAACAAGTTGTGACAGATTGTATTTTCCACAATGGCTTAAATAATATTTCTTAACTTACGCCCTTCTCTTCCACTACATCAAGAAATGGAGTCTATCCTCTGTCCCTTTGAGTCTGGATGGGCCCTGTAACTGCTTGATCAACAGATTTGAATGGAAACAAGATGCTGTGCCAGTTCTGGGCAGAGTCCTTAACTAATCTGGCAGTTTCCATTTCCTGTCTTTTGGAATGTTTGCTCTTGGGATGCTCTTTCTTGGAACCCAGCTGCCACTTTGTGAGAAGCTGAAGCCATAGGGAAGACCACATGGAAGCACTCCAGTTGACAGCCCCCGCTGAGCTCCCAGCTGACATCCACCATCAACCACAAACCATATGAGTTAGGCATCATGACTGTCTAACTCAGTTGAACCTTCAGCTGCCTCCAGGCCGAGCTATCAAGTGGGTGCAATTACATAAGGCACCCCAAGGGAGAATCACCCACTTGAGCCCAGGCAATCCGTAAAACTATGAGAGATAATGATCAATTGTTGTTTTAAGCCATTTAACATGAGTTGTAGTAAAATTTTCTTACCAAATATCATAATTCTACTAAATACACCATAGCATATTTAATATAGCACACTATTTTAAAATAAATTTATGAGTGTGAAGTCTATGAAGTATTTATTTAAAAATTGATTTATTGAGATTTTTAAAAGTGGCATCTCATTGACCAATTTTGAAACCAGCTATTCAGTTTGTCATAAGCTAGTGTTATTGTAAATTAGCATAACATCTTTAACAGCACAGAGCTATCTTTTTCCTTTTACACGTGCTCCTTTCACTGTTCACAATGTGTAAAATTTTTATCTTCTTAATTCGATTTGCGGATCCACTAGGAATTATGTTACCTTGAAATAAACACATTCCAAAAGTCACCAACTACTAGGAGCGTTTCAACAAAAGTGATTTGAGACTGAGCAGGTTTAAGTCATTCTTCAATTTCTCTTTAATATAGTTGACTTGTGAATTTATAATTCTCACTCCATCCCAGATAAGGGGACAGATTTCATTTTATAAAGCTCTGCATGTCATAGATCTTGCAGCTCAAAGAGAACGTACACATCATCTAAGGCTTAAGAAGGTAGCAGAGTATGTGGAGCAGAGCCCTTGACTGGTACTCAGAAAAACTGGCTTCTAGTTCCAGTTGCATGCCTAGGTTTGGTCATTTCACCCATGGGTCTTATTTTCTTCCTCTGTAGACAGATAATAGCTCTTCTCTAGAGCCCTCCCCACTCTAATCGGTGGCAAAGCAAGGCATGTTGATTCCCAGGCCTGTCCTCAGTTTGCCTGTAATGTCTCCTCTGGGCCTCACTTTTGAGAAGAGGCCAAGTTCTGTTGTCCAGAGTGAACTGATCTTTAGCTTAGCTCCCAAAGTGAGCCAGGCAACTTCAGATGCTAGTCGATGTGGCTGCAACTTTGAGAGGCGAGTTGTAAAGTTAGAAATGCACAGATTTAGGAAGACAGTTACTGATTAATTCTAATTGTTTTATTTATATGCATACACAACAATTCATAAGATATTATCCAGAATTACTTCAATATTATAATTTTCTTGGTTAATATAGAAATTAACATAGAAATTGACAGAAGATAATAATAGAATGACTAAAAATATGGATATTTGCACATTCAATTCCTTTATTTTTTTTAGTTGTGAGTATGCATGGCTTTTATTTTCAGCCAACCATGAACAACAAGGTGATAATCTCACTTGTCCATTCATAGAGCTGTGACAAATACTTCAGAACAATGCTGCTATCCACTCTGCATTGTACTTAGGAGTAAAGAAGTAGGATGGATATAGAATTTGAACTTTGATAGATGGTGGCATACAAATATAATGACAACACCAATTTTGACAACATTGTAACTAAGCTTGTTCCTTATTCAATCTTTTTTACAAAAACTAATAATATTAAAAAGGAGCTGTCATCCATAACTTAAAAAAAACCAGATATTAGTAGATAAACCTATAAAAGGAAAAAAAAGAAACAGAATATATGGAAAAATGTTCACCTTTTTGAATAATTGAAGAAAAGCAAATGCATCAAGTAATATGTATCAAAAGTCTTTAAAATGTTCATACTATTTTCTTCTGTTTGTGGCTTCTGCTTTATGAAAGACTTCCCTTTTTGCATTATTTATAGTGGTAAAAAATGGAAACCAACACCCAACAGTAGAGGAATAATATATGAGCTATAGTTCCTTTGTTCGGTGTAACATTATAAATTCTTTGAAAACAGTGTTGACAGACTATGAAATAACAAGGAAAAATGTTCTTGGAGTCATGTTATATGAGTAAATAAAAATGTAGCACTAAGTAACTTGACCGACCTTCCAAAAAATACTGGATTAAATACATATTTTTTATTTATTTTATTTTATTTTCCCTAAAGCCCCAGTAGATAGTTGTATGTCATAGTTGCACATCCTTCTAGTTGCTGTATGTGGGATGCGGCCTCAGCATGGCCTGACAAGCGGTGTGTTGGTGCACGTCCGGGAGCTGAACCCAGGCCACCAGTAGCAGAGCATGTGCACCTAACCACTAAGCCACGGGGTCGGCCCTAAGTATATATTTTTAAATCTTTAAAATGTATCCATGAGCTGAAAATAAGGACATCTCAGGCCAAAAAAGAAAATGAAATAAGAAACTGAGGGAAGTAAGCAGAGAATTGAAGCTGGAGTATTTGTATGACTAGGTAAACTTGGACTTTAGTCTGCATTTGGGGTACTGATCTTGGAGTGTGGCTCAGGGACCAGGACACAAGGCCCAGGCCCTCCCCATGATGTGGGGTTAAATAGAAAAACATCTTCCATTAAGCTGAAACACTAAGGGCTACTCCCTCTGCTTGGGGTGCACTAAGGACTTTCAGACAACACAGATTGAGAAAGTTTGCCTCCACCAGGGCCTAACGAAAGGAAATTTGAAAAGTTTTATGTCAGGTAGAAGGCAAATGAAGGAGGATCTGAGATGGGAGAAAAAAACAAAGGCAAAGAAAGTGGTGAATATGAGGGTAAATCTAAGCCTCTAAGCATTTTTGATTGTATTAAAAAATCCCCAACCTGTGGAGTAAAAAAGAGATAGAGATAAAATGCTTGATAATAATAGCATATAAATTAGGGGGGGATTAAATGGAATTAAAGTGTTTTAAGACCCTTGCATTGTTCAGATGGCAGGAAAAGATTGATTAATTTTAAACATTGCTAAGTTTGCTATGCACATTAAAATTTCTAGAGTAACCATCAAAAGAAGAAACATAGAATGTATATATAACTTACAAATTAATAGTAGGATAAAACATTCTACAATCTAAAATGAGAAAAGAAAAAAAGAGAAAAGAAAATGGAAAAGACAGGGTACATTTAAAAATTGGGGGTAGAAAGAAATCCAAATATATCAGTAGATAAATGTTCCAATTAAAAAATCAAAGATCATTAGACTGTATTATAGACAAAACAAAAAAAGATTAAGATGTAGGTTGCTTACAAGAGACTTACTGAAAGCATAATGACACCAGAAAACTTAAAAGTAAAAGAATGGAAACATATTTTAGGCAAAATCTAACCAAAAGAAACCTGGTATAGCTTTATTATTTTTATCAGACAAAATAGATTTTAAGCCAAAAAGCAAAAAAGAAAGAAAGAAGGTCAATCATTTTCAGAGATTTTAATATACCTCTCTCAGTAACTGACAAATACAGCAGAAAAAAAGAGTAAGGTATAGAAGATTTGAACATGATTTACAGTGAAATGATCAGGGTGTCTCACAATTAAATCATAAACACTTTTTAAAAACACACGTGGAAAGTTTAAAAAATTGACTACATCCTGGGCCCTACAGAGTCAACAATTTTCTAGAGATTGGCATTTTGCAGACCATATTAATTGACCACAATAAAATCAAGCTAGAAAATTCTAATAAGAATATTATTTGACAAATAAAAAGATCCTGTAGATAGGAAACTAAGAAACATATTTCTAAATAAGTCATGTATCAAAGATGAAATCATAAAGAAAATTGGAAAATAGGTAAAACTGGATGATAACAAAAGCACTATCTGCTGAAACTTATGCGAAGTAGCCAAAGCATTATTGGAGGAAAATGCGTAGCCTTAAGGACTTCTACTAGAAAGGCTGAAAGTTACTGAGTCGTAAATTCATCTTAAGATGATGTGAGGAAAGGAAGAGTTAAGTAAACCCTGAGAAAGTAGAAGGAAATACATAATGAAATAAGAGTAGAAATTAGTGAAATAGCATACAAACATTAAATAGAAAGGATCAACAAAGATAAAATTTGGATCTTTGTTAGACTAATAAAATTGATAAACTTGTGGCAAGCATGATCAGAAAAAAGTGGGAAAAAGGCAAGTAAAAAATATTAGAAATGAAAAAAGGGGATATAACTTCAGATGCTGCAGGTATTAAAATGATAAGAGGACATTATGAACAACTTTATTCCAATATATTGAAAATTTGAAAGAAATAAACACATTCTGGGGCTGGCCTGGTAGTGCAAGCGGTTAAGTGCATGTACTCCACTGCGGCGGCGGCCCAGGGTTTGTGGGTTCGGATCCCAGGGGCGCACCGACGCACCACTTGGCAAGCCATGCTGTGGCAGCGTCCCATATAAAGTGGAGGAAGATGGGCACGGATGTTAGCCCAGGGCCAGTCTTCCTCAGCACAAAAAAAAAAAAAAAAAGAGGAGGATTGGCAGATGTTAGCACAGGGCTGATCATCCTCAAAAAAGAAAGAAAGAAAGAAAGAAAGAAAGAGATGAACACATTCCTAGAAAAATGTCATCTGCTAAGCTGACCCAAGAGGATAAAGAAAAGCTGAATCTCCTAGGTCCTTGAAAGCTGGGGTTGGTAAACTGTCGGCCATGGGCTAAATCGGGCCTTTAGGTTGGTTTTTCACAGCCTACAAACTAAGAATGGTTTTTACATTTCTAAGGGTTGTAAAAAAAAAAAGAAAAATAACAAAGAAGAATATGGGACAGAGACTGTAAGTGACCAATAAAGTCTAACATATTTATTATCTAGCCCTTTACAGAAAAAAGTTGCTGACTCTTGCATTAAAGTAATTGTATCACTGTTTAAAAATCTTCTCTCAAATGAAACTCCATGCCCACATAATATTAGAGATGAGTTCTACCAAACATGTGAAGAACAAACAATTCCAATATGACCGAAATTATTCTAGACTGTAGAAAATGGACATTACCTAACTCATTTTAGAAATTAGCACAACCTTGATAACAAAATCTGGCAAAGATAGAATAACGTTATAGGATATTTTCACTTACGTACACAGATGGAAAAATATTAAAAACAATATTAGCAAATAAAATCAGCAATGTAGAAAATGTATAATATTTATATGTATAACAGAGATAGTACATCTTGACCTCTTTCCGTTGGTTGGGTCTAGAGAGAGCCCCATGGGCACTGGAGTAAGAATAGCTGTTCTCAAGTCTCCAAGGTTTCCATAAACAGCAGTGAAGAGAGCGGCCCAGATACCCATTGCTCTCTACTCTCCTAAACTCACAGTCTCATCGCCACCACCTAACTAGAGACCATCAGAACCAACTTTATTATGCCCACTATTCTTTTCTATGTTAGTTCTACAAGAATCTCCATGTTCCCAGGTCATCCCTATCTCCAACTCTCTCTCCTCATACATCTGAATGTTCCCCTTCTCTTCTCCTCTCCCACCTCTCCTCAACATCTGAAAACTTTCCACTGGGGCTTCTGGAACTAACGTTCAATCATTAGCAAAACTCCTTTTATTGTCAATCTTTCTGTCTGAATGCTTTCTTCACTTTCGCGCTTTAGTGGAAACCTGGCTCTCTCCAGAGGACATTCCTCCCCAAGCAACCTTCTTAGGTGGTCACTGATTTTCCTTCCACACTTTTCCCTACTCCCAGAGATGGACCTTGAGACTCATTGTTGTTCCAGGTCATTCTTCCTCTCTCCTCCTAACCTCCTCACCCAAGCTCTGAATTTCAAATTATCAGTCTGCACAATCCCTTCTCTTTGCAGTCATTTACTGGGACCTGGGTCATTTACCCCCAGTCTGCAAAATTTTAGCTCCTGGCTCACTCTTACTCTCTCCAACCTTATTTCTATCATAATTTTTGGAGATTTTAATATTCACTCAGGTAATCCCTTTAAGACCTTGCCCTCTCAGTTCCTATCTTTTAATGATCACGTTCTTTTTCCTACCTCAGCCTCTCACTCCCGATGGCATACTTTAGACCTCTTCAATATCAGTGTTAATACTTCCAAAATTCTCAGTTTCAAGCATCCTACTTTCTTATTGCAATGTCTCCTTTTTTTTTTATAATTTTATTTATTTATTTATTTTTCCACCAAAGCCCCAGTAAATAGTTGTACGTCATAGCTGCACATTCTTCTAGTTGCTGTATGTGGGACGCGGCCTCAGCATGGCTGGAGAAGTGGTGCGTCGGTGCGTGCCCGGGATCCGAACCCGGGCCGCCAGTAGCAGAGCGCGCGTACTTAACCGCTAAGCCCCGGGGCCGGCCCCAGCAATCTCTCCTTCTTACAGCTTTTTCTCTATTGTGTTCTTACAAAGTTATTTATGTAGTGTCTAGAATAGCGCCTGGCAAATTGAGAGTAAAGTGTATACTTGTGGAATGAATGAGTAATCAATTTGGGTTTATCCCAGGAATAAAATGTTTGTACAGAAATAGAAAAATCTATTAATGTAATTTACCACATTCACAAATTAGAGGAGGAAAGCCATATGATAATTTCAATAGGTACAGAAAAAGAATGTGATAAAATCAACATCCATTCATTATTTAAATAAAACCAAAACCTTCTCTTAGCAAACTAGCAACAGAAAGGAACTTTCTTAACATGATAAAGGATATCTATTATTCAAAAACCAAACAAACTACAGAAAACATTATTCTTAATGGCGAAATCTTAAAAGTTTTCCCTTTGAGATCAGGGGTAAAGATGCCCTCTGTCTTTACTTCTATTCGTTATAATGATGAAGGGTCTAAACAGTATAAAAAGTCAAGAAAAGAAGGCATGTATATTACAAAGAAGAAAACAAACTGTCATCATTCTCAGAAAATTTAATTGTGAAGAAAATCCAAAAGAATCTACTAAAAATTTATTAGAATTAAAATACTCATTTAGTAAGATTTCTAGATCTAAAAATCAATACCAAATATTATTTCAAGTTCTATACAGGAATACCTCTTTTCATTGCACTTTGCAGATATTGTGTTTTTTACAAGACCCTCCACCAGCAAAAAGATTATGACTTCCTGAAGGCTCAGATAATGATTAGTATTTTTTAGAAATGAGGTATTTTTTAATTAAGGTACATACATTGTTTTTTCAGACCTAATGCTATTGCACACTTAATATACTACAGTATAGTGTAAAGATAACTTTTATATGTACTGGGAAAGGAAAAAATTGTGGGACTCACTTTATTGTGATATATTCTTTATTGCAATGGTTTGGAACCAAACTGCAAAATCTCTGAGGTATGCTTGTACAGCAAGAAAAATATTTAGAAAAAGAAATTTTAAAAAATACCACCAACAATATCATCAAAACATCCACTATAAAGGCATAAATATAGTCATATATGGACATCACCTCCATAGAGAAAATGATAAAACTTTAAAGTTATTAAAGAAGACCTAAAAAAAGAAGTGATATACCACATTCATGGTTTGGAAGACTTAATATTTTAAAGAGGTCAATTCTTCCCCTATTGATCTGTGGATTCAATGAAGATCCAATAAATTTCCCAGTAGGGTTTCTGTTTGGAGATGGGGGAGGTTGTTGCAAATGCAACAAGCCAATTCTAAATTTTATGTAGAAATGCCGAGAGCTAAGACGGCCAGTGTACACTTAAATAAGAAGACCATGGATGGTATATCTCCAGTCTTACTTAATATCCAGATTTTATTATAAAACTATAGTTATTAATACAGTGAGATATTGGTTCAGTGACAAACATGTAAGTGGTACAGAATAGGGAACCTAGAAACAGATCATGCATATAAGGGCATTTGATATATGATAGAGATTTTATTGAAGACAGGTAGGAAAAGAATGATCTTTTCAATAAATTGTATGGGAACAATTGATTATCAGTTTATTAAAAACATGAAATTGAGATCTTACTTTTTATCCAACACAAAAATCAATTGCGGGTAGAGTATAGATCTAAATGTGAAAGGCAACATTTTAAACTTTGGGAAGAATACATTTGAGAATATGTTTAGAAACCAGGATTGCGAAGGATTTCTAATCAAGACACAAAAACACAAAACTAATGAGAAACACTGATAAATTGGCCAACATTAAAATTAAGCCATTCTTTTTCATTAAAGAAAAATAGTGGAAGATGAGAAAAAAACTAGAAGACTTTACAACATATATAACTGACAAACGGTTAGTATTTCAGATATATAAGGAACGTCTTCCTGTCAATAAGGGAAAGAGACAATCTGATAGAAAAAAAATCGCTTATATAGTCCCTTTCTAGAAGAGGAAATCCAAATAGACAATTAGTGTATAAAGGTCTTTTCAACCTCATGGTAATCAACAATATGTCAACAAAGCCATACGGGGTTTACAATGTCCAACCCACCAGATTAGGAACTTTTTAAAAGTTTCACAGCAGCAAGTATTGGCAAGGATGTAGAACAATAAGAATTCTCTTCCTTTCCTGACGGTAAAAACACTGTGAAAAAGAGTTTGACATTAATGAGTAAAGTTGGACAGGTTCATCCTCAACAACTCAGACATTTGCCTCCTAGATATACACTTGTATTTATCCCTTCATTAGATTTGTATTGAGTGCCCACATATGACAGGCACTGTTTTAATGCTGGGTATAGCAGTGAGTAAAGTAGAGAATGAAATTTATGTCATAGTGATACTGAACCAAGTGGGCTCGCCTCCTGGTGAGTTAAATAAGACTACACCAGTGGAAGTTGTCTCACAAAGTAAAGTGTATTTGGGGCTGGCTACGTGGCTTAGCGGTTAAGTGTGCGCACTCCGCTACTGGCGGCCTGGCTTTGGATCCTGGGAGTGCACCGACGCACTGCTTGTCTGGGCATGCTGAGGCGGCGTCCCACATACAGCAACTAAGAAGGATGTGCAGCTATGACATACAACTATCTTTTGGGACTTTGGGGGGGAGGAAAAAGGAGGAGGATTGTCAATAGATGTTAGCTCACAGCTGGTCTTCCTCAGCAGAAAGAGGAGGATTGGCATGAATGTTCGCTCAGGGCTGATCTTCCTCACCGAAAAAAAAAAAAAAAAGTAAAGTGTACTTGCAGCAAAGAGGAGGCCATGAGGAATCATTTCCAAAGTCATGGCGTCCTAAAAAAAGGAAAGCAGGAACATTTCTTTGGTTGGGGAATGGGTATTCAAAAGGGAAAGGTGGGTATTCACGTGCACAGGTTCAGGTGGAGAACATGCTGCCACATAATAAGGCCTAAGCTCCTCCTGGAGAGATCTTTACATTAAAAATAAGGCAAAGGTCATGGGCATAGCTCTTGTGGTGAGGCTTGGTCAGTTTCAGGATGGCTGGTGGTTACATCTCCTTAACACACAAAAGGAAAGGAAACAACTTGGAAAAACAGTTAATTGCTTCCAAACCCACCTTTCAGTTTCTCCAGGCACCTAGTTGGTGACAGTTTCTTCCATAGTAAAAGCCAAAATCCTTACAATGCCTTATTAGCCCTAGATAATCTGGCCCCCATCACCTCTCTGACCTCATCTCTTAACGCTCTGTCCTCCCTCACTCCACTCTAGTCCTGCAGGCAACTTGGATTTCCTCAAAGGCACCAGAGATGGTCCAGCCTCAGGGCCTGTTACGGACTGAATTGTGTGCCTCCCAAATTCACGTGTTGAAGCCCTAATCCCCAGGGTATTTAGATATAGGGCCAATAAGGAGGTAATTAAGGCTAAATGAAGTCACAAGTGTGAGGCCTTGATCTGATAGGATTAATGTCCTTATAAGAAAAGATACCAGAGAGCTCACCCCCACTCTCTCTCCACCATGTGAGGACACAGCAAGAAGGCCACCATCTGCACACTAGGAAGAGTGCTCTCACCAGAAACTGAACCCTTGATCTTAGACTTTCCAGCCTCCAGAACTGTGAGAAAATTAATTTCTGTTGTTTCAGCCACTCAGTCTATGATATTTTGTTCTGGAAACCCTGAGTATCTGCCTGGCTAACTCGCTTACAGTCTTCAAGCCTTTGCTTAAATTTCCCTTCTCCATGAAGCCTGCACTGTGCAGCTATTTAAAACTGCACCACTCTGAACTCTCAACTCCCATTACCCTGATGTATTTTTTCCATAACACTTACCAAGTAACTTCCATATTTACTGCCTGTTTTCCTACACTGGAATAGAAGTCCCACTATTGTCACTGACTAGATGCCTCGAGAAACTCAAAGGTGGGTTTGGAAGCAATTAACTGTTTTTCCAAGTTGTTTCTTTTCCTTTTGTGTGTTAAGGAGATGTAACCACCAGCCATCCTGAAACTGACCAAGCCTCACCACAAGAGCTATGCCCATGACCTTTGCCGTATTTTTAATGTAAAGATCTCTCCAGGAGGAGCTTAGGCCTTATCATGTGGAAGCATGTTCTCCACCTGAACCTGTGCACGTGAATAACCGCCTCTCCCTTTTGAACACTCGTTCCCCAACCAAATAAAAATTCCTGCTTTCCTTTGTTTGGGGATGCCATGACTTTGGAAATGATTCTTCATGGCCTCCTATTTGCTGCAAATACACTTTACTTTGTGAGACAACTTCCACTGGTGTAGTCTTATTTAACTCACCAGGAGGCGAGCCCACTTAGTTCAGTAGCAAAATGAGGAGCAGAGGAATGACATGATCTGAATTATATTTTAACAGTAAAAATCCAGTTGCTAAATAGACTGTGAGAGAGCTAGATGGAAACAGGGTTACCAGTTAGGAAGTTATTACAATAATATGGGTGAGAGACAATGGGGGCTTGGACCAGTGGGAAAGCAGTGTTGGTGGTGATAAATGGTCAGATTCTGGGTGTCTTTTGAAGTTTGAGTCAACATGATTTGCTGAAGGATTGGATGGGAGTGAATGTGAAAGAGAAGGGTATCAAAAATGATTCCAGATTTTGTGGCAAAGCAATTAGAAAGATGGCATGGCCATTAATTAAAATGGGGAGAATATAGTGAAAAGGGTTTGAGGGGGAAAATTGGGGGTTGAATTTTAGACATATTCACTTTAAGAAGTTTGTTCGACTTCCAGAGGAGATGTTGAGGTGTTGAATACGTGGATCTGTAATTTAGAGCAGTGTTCTGGGCTCAAAATAGAAATGTGGAAGTCAGCAATGTACAGATGGGATTTGAATTTACGAGACTGGGTGAAATCACTAGGAGAGTCAGTGGAGACAGGGTAGAGGGTCCAAAGACTGTACCCTGGATTATACTAACACTAAGATAAACTCTTTCTTATGTGCAAAAGAAGACAAGTACATGAATATTCATAGCAGCCTTGTTCATGGTAGCAAGGAACTGACGATCATCTAAATTCCCATCAACAGTAGAATGGATAATATAGATGGTAGATTACTGTGGATTATCTGATGGAATACTATATAGCAGTGACAATGAATGAACTAGAGTAACATGTACCAACATGGGTGAATCTCAAAAACAAATGTTGAGGGGAAAACACGAGCCACAAAAGAACACATGAAGTGTGATTTCATTTATATACTGTGCAAAATTGGGCAAAATTACATTTTTGCTGATACATTACCATAGGTAAAAACTACAAAGAATAGCAAGGAATGACAAACACAAAAGTTGGGGTGAAAGGTAGGGGGATGTGATTAGAGAAGGTCATCTACAGACTTCTAAAAGAAGTGATAATAGTGCAAGATTGTTAGCACAGTGTAATGCAACTTTAATTTTAAAAACACATACAGAGAAGACTATAAAGAAGTACACCAAATGGTAGTAGTTCTATTGTGAGGGTGACTTTCAGTCTGATTTTTTTTCCATTGATTTAAATGTGAAGTGAAGGAAGCAAGAGCAGAATCAGCCACTTTATTTCTTGTTTTAGTCAATTCACCTAATTTTGGTCACAAACATTTCCTCATGCTTTATAAATTTTGTAAACAATACAGATGATTTTCTTCTGCCTTCTTTTTTTGGTATATTCTAACTTTTTGTTTTTAAAAAAGAAAACAATATGTTGTATTTATAATGATAAATTTTAAAAATAAACTATATATAGTTTTTTCCTTTTTCAAAAGTAAAACAAGGTATTGAAAAGGCTTACAAGATATCCTGACATGTTATTATAAGCCAGAAAAAAATCACTCTCTCTGTTGCAAGCATGATGGCAACAACATCTTTCAAATCCCACAGCAGAGCAAGCAGATCTGACCTGGAGTGTGCCCGGGTCAGAGGCAGGTGTTAGAGTGGGGACTCTGCAGCCTGGCACTCGGGCAGCTGCTGGTACTTGCACTAGCGGGAAAACCTTGGCTTGGATGTGCATTCCAAACACCCCCACTGCTGGGACTCCCTCACAATCTCCTCTTCTGCCAGGTGGAGCTCCTGTGACAGGGCAAGACAGTCGGGAGTCCAAGCGGCCTAGAGGGACTGCTATCTCTTCAGTACTCGGCAATGTTAAGCAGGACGATGAGGAGAATGGAATGGTGCCTGGTGTCCTGTGTCATGGGGACCTGCAAGCCTTGTGAGTTTCTGAAAACAAAATTTACCGTGATGAACTAGAAGAGGAGAGGGCCCTACACACATGCCTCTGAAGAGCTTACTTCTTGTCCTGTCTACAGAGAAGAATGGATGTGGGCAGCTATGTAGATTTATTTGCTGTGTACCTTCATATGTTAATTTTTATTTCTCTTATAATAATGGATATGTTTCTCAGTAGTGGTAAACTTGGTCCATAGGATATGGAAACAATTTTGGAATTTCTTCTTTCATAAGAAAAACATATGACTACCTATATTTGTGGGATGATGGTTTTAGTGAATTTAAGTTTAGATTAGTAAATTTTGACATGGAGTAAAATTTTTAAATTAAAAAAATGTGAAATGCTTTCATTATTTTCACACCATATTTAGTAAACCTGATGATTTGCTTTGCTTTGTCTAGTTTGTCTTCCCTGGAAATTGGATAAAAATTTTAGTTGAGCCACCTGGTTGTTTGGTAAGCTTGCTAAAGACTTGACTGACAGCTTAAGTTTTCCTGACTTATTTTATTTGTTCTTGTATAAGATACTAGAGAGACAAGGCCTGCCACTTTTCCCCTGTAGAGAGGACAAATGCACAGAAAGAAGAGAGTTTCTCAAATAAACCACTTGTACACTAAGATTTCTCAAACACATAAGCAAAACACAAAGCCTGCGCCATAATTTTTGTTCAGGTGCATAAATTTGAAGCTGAGATGGAAATAAAACCTCTTGCTTACCAAGCCAGGTTTGGAAGAAGATTCTTCTTTCAAGCTAAACTTCCAGTGGTGACCTTTGTTCCCTCAGCCTGTAACCCTTTAGAACAAGTCTTTTCCATGCACTAGGCCATCTTAAGCTGTAAGGTCATGGAGTAGAAATGAAAAAATATGATACTATGATGGACAAAGTAATTGATGTATGAGTATCCTCCAATCCTTGCCCTTCCTTTCTGCCATGTGGCCTTGGCTAGGTCATCCCTGGGCCTTTGTGCAGAACTGGGTTCACAGGTAAGAGAGAAGAGCAGACGTGATCTAGATTTGCTTGATTTAAATTAGAGCATAAAGTTTCTTCAGGATGAAAAAAGACTAGATCCAGGAAAGGAAGAGGAGGAAGAAGAAAGGCTGGTTTTGAGGGGAAATATTTTGGGGGTTTTTGGAGTAGAGATGAAGAGGAGAGCTTTTCATGCTATACAAAATGTTCAGAGAAAGACGCGGTGAGGGATAATTCGAAGTTGTGCTGTGTATCATAAATGTAATGACTCAGGCATCTTTGAGAGACTACAGTAAAGATTTTAATTCATTTTCCTTTGTTTTTGGAGGTTGGATTGATGAATCTGTTGACTGCGTTACTGTATAGAAACCCATCCTTAACGGTGGGGCGATAGATGCCCCAGCTTTATTCCAGCTATAATCACACCAATGTGTGTGATAAGTCCACCATCAAGGGAGTTGATAAATGCACCTGTTTGCTTTGATAATCCCTAAATTTAAGGGAATTGCGGTGGGAGTATGGGGGTAAGAAGGAAGAAGAGGTAGGAGAGAGCCTTTTGTTCTCTCTCTCCTGCACTGTCAGCTATGTCTTTATCACGTCCTTGATTCCCAAGCACAGCAAAGAGGCAAGAGGCTATTATGTTTTCCTCTATTTAACACATGACCGAGGAGATGTTTCTAACGTCAGAGAAATAGACATAGCTGAGAAGAGCAGCAGCGTTTTAAGGGGCAGGAAGTGAGAAGCACGTGAGAATAAGAAGCCGGCTCAGACTCTCGCCTTCTGTCTCTGCCTGTGACTCTGAGGTTGGTTGGGAATAAAGATAAAAATAGAAAGATCATGATGTCTTGGTGCCTGGCCTTCTGCAGTGAGCTGTATTCTACTTTTGATTCAGGCACCCCTGTTTCACACTCCCTTCTCTGGGATTTTTCTCTTCCTCCCCACTTCCCCCTGGGTCTATCCCTTTATTTCGTTGCTCACATTTTCTGACAATTGTCCTTATTCATTACTTTCCTTATCCCTGCACTCACATTCTCTTTTCTCCTGCCTCATCACTCTCCTTTTTCCACATTCCCCTGCCCTGGAAGCCCACTCACACCTTTTTTTTTTTTGCCTTCTGATATTCATCAAGATTGGTATTTAACAAGATTTGGTGTGTGCCTTTTGATAACGGAGAGAACAGAATGTCTGATTCCAGTCACTACTCCTCTGCTTTATACTATCAGCACAGCTAAGGATCCACACTCGTAGCTCCTTGCTTAGTAAGAACTTACCCATTCTGAGGGTCGGGCCTCTAAGTGCCTGCTCAATGATTGCTCCTTCAGAGGAACGTTATAGCAGGCAATTTCTGGTGATTTGTGCAACAGCTGATTGGACAAGGGATTGATCTGAAGGCACCATCCACAGGTAAGTCAGCCACCTCAAGTGGGCCTGGGGAGAGGACTTTGTCCAGCAGGAATGCTCATTCTGGATTTTGTCTGACTAACCTACCCAGTGTCTCTCTCTTGAGAGTTTGCATGTAGTTACCAGGGTAGGTTGAAGTGGTTTGGAACACACACGCCCCCAGAAAAGAGGAAGCAGAAGCCATGAGGTGACGGAGGCTAACAGGAAGAGAGAGAAAGTCGCAGATCCGAGGATAAAGGCTGCAGAGGCAGAGATAGAGAGAAGCTGGTAAAGTAACTACAGTTGCTAGAGGAGGGAGCAGGGGTGCTCACTTCTGAGGGGGCCAAGTGCTTCTCAATCCAGCAGGCCTCGCACGTGCTGGAGCTGTAGACAGTGAAGCCACCAGAATGTACATCCCTTTCCTTTGCAACTTGAAACACCCTAATGCATAAGTTATTTAATTTAATCTTAACAATTCCAAAAGATTATTCCCATTTCAATGATGAGGAGACAGAAATTCAAAAATTATATGACTTGACCATGGTCTTGTGAAAACCCCCAATACTTACTCCTAAGGAAATACTTGCTTCTAATGAATAGTAGTAAGGTAGAGTTTTTGAAGCCTGTATTCAACTAGAATAACGTGAGATTTTTTTTCTCTTATAATTCCCTTTTCTGTTCACATTCCAATGTCACTCTCATGCTTTATTCTCTCCTTCCTTCTATCTGCCATTCCCTCTCTTTTTGTCTCATTAACTTGTATCACACACAGGCTGTTTCAGCCATGTACTATTTGATGCTGATATTTTAAAGACTTGCCTTGATAAACCCTAGTTGGGATGTTGTATTTTGACACAATTTATAAAGCAAAATAATCTGGAAATGCTCAATCAGGACTACACCTAGTTTAAGTTAATTAACAGTATAGCAGGGATATATGTGTAACTTATGACCTGGAAAACTTAATTCCCAGATTAGAAGTCAAGAGCATGATATAGTCTGTGGGGTCCATTTGGTTTAATATGTTTGTTTATAATTCTTGAGGTTTTTTTCTTTTAAGCTCAGGGCATTAGAAAACAAATTATTTGAGAACTTATTGCAATATATATAACAAAAACGGCCTTATTTAATTACCATTCCCTCCTCCATATAAAGCATAGTTTATCTATCTATCTATCTACCTACCTACCTATCATCTATTAATCTATCCATCCATCCATCTATCAATCATCTATCTTTCTATCAAACATCTATCTACATCCATCTATCTATCTGTCCGTCCATCTGTCCGTCCATCCGTCCATCCATCCATCCATCCATCCATCTATCTATCTATCATCTATCTATCTATCTTCCTCTTCCCAGGACTAAAGGCTGATTCTGAGTCCTGGCCCGGGCCCTCTTTATTTTCCTCTGATCCTTACTTGCTCTTCACCATTGACATAGGATTTCAGTTTTCCTAAGGGTTTTTTCCTTCATGATTGGTTTAGTACAATGACTGGCTATCTGGCTTCAAAGAAATTTTCTGCTGCCACTGCTGCTGTTTTCTGTTCAGACTCTTGGGCTCTGTGTGGCAAGCCTTGTGCTGGGCTTGGTTTTCCTCATGCTAAGCCTTGGACTGAGCTATATATGCACATTCTCTGTGGCCTCCTGAACTCAGAAAACAAGTCTGAGGCCTCCTTGGTTTGGCTGCCAGGCACTACCATTTTAGTTCAGACTCCTCCTCAGTGTTCTACTGTGACCTTTGTGTCCAGTCATTCACATGGACTCTCCCCTTACTGTGAAGGGAGGAGCCACTATCCTGTGCCTGGGTTTTGGGTGGGGAGGAAATGCATCCAGGCAGAATTCCTTTGGACAGACAGTTCTTGAGGAAACACGGACATCCTGGCCCATAATCATTTTCTGCTTTCTCCCCCTTTCCACATGTGGCCAAGAGGGTTTAAAACCACACTGGGGCTCAAGGCCACGGCTGTGTATAGCTGGAGAAAAGCCTCACTCATATTATTCTTTAAATCCTCTTTCTCTCCTTACACTTTATAATGGTCTCATCAATGAGTAGAACTACAGATGAGCTATCAGAGAAAAGTGAGAATAAACAGATTTGGCCCCAAAGGAGGCTCTTTCTTGAATTTTTCCAAAAACTGGATTTAAAAAGTAATCCTTCCATTTTAGAAGAAGGTCCTAAGTCATCATTCCTCAAGGATTTCTAAGAAAGAGAAGCCATTTTGGGCTGTCCCTCTGGGGTAATGCCTGGTTTTTGGCACAACGGGATAGGTTCTGTTTCAGTCTCTAAGGGCTCTGGAGACATATGTCTGACTTAACCTTTGCCTAGACCAGTGTTCCTAAGCTCCCCAACAGGGCTGGCTTCACGGGCATATGGGCTATGTAGTCACATAGGGGCCCACACTTGGAAGTGCCTTGCTCTTGGTTTAACATTGCTATTGCCATCTCGAAATTCCTAATTATTTTTGAACAAGAGGCCCACATTTTCATTTTGCACTGGGCTCCACAAATTAGGTAGCTGGAACTGCTCCCCAGCCCGTTTACCTCAGAATCATTTGATATATGTATATAAATCAGATTCCTACTGTATCAGACCCTCTAAGGCTGGTACCCCTAAATCTGCATTTTACTAAACATCCAATTAATTCATTTACAAAGTTTGCAAAGCCAGAGAACCACTGGGATAGAGTCAAGGTATTAAGTTCTAGGGCAGCTTTGCTTGTTGAAAGATTTAAAACAGAATTCTTGGCTTTTATTTCAAGCGGGGGGAGAAAAGAAGCAACCATAATTAAAAATGTTCATGTAAAATGTATTAGGTGGTTTTGTCTTATTGCTAAGATAAATATTTGGAACTATGCCTAAATTGTTGATTTAAGAATTCTTACATTCTTTGTTCATTCTAGCATTATTTATTTATATATGTTTATTTTTATTCATCTCACATTAAGTCAGGGCAGTGCATCCCCTATTTGTTAACTAATTAGACCTGCCAAAAGAAAGTAATATTGCCCCCAAAATAGTTTCAAACAATTTCCTTCAGTCTGCTCAACACCCTAACAAATTAGAAAAAATGGAGTTCTCACACGTCTTGTAGGTTTTGAGAAGTGCTAGTTGATAGTCTTGTGGGCATATATACTTAGTTTTGATTCCACACTAATTCCAAGACAGGAAACACTGTCAGCTTCCCGGACAACTTCATCGACAGATGTTAATCTGGTTCTGGAAGGCGAGGCCCTGGATTGAGGGCAAGTGGGAGTGTTTTCTTGTGGATCTTCTCTGGGACTGTGAACATGAAGATAATTAGTATTAGTTGCGCTAAGATTGTAGCATTAAATATTTAATCTAGGCGAAATCACCATAGAGCCATTAGAAGGAAATAGCTTTTCATTACAGTGCAAGGAACACTTTTTTAATCAGCACGACAGTGATGAAAAAGTCCACCTGACACCAGAAAGCCCTTGATTTATCTGATTGCAGCACTGACGTCTAGGCTTGAAATTTCATTCTTTCTGACCACATCAAGCTCAATCTTAAATACGAAGTATTTTTCTAACCCATATTCCTAGACAATTGCTGGGTCAATAGACTGTTTTGACTGATTTTCTGTGTATTTTAAAAATAATATTTATTATATTTTTTTCCTTCTTACAAAAATAAGAGAATTTCATGGCAGAAAATTTGGGAAAAAATTTATGAATTGTTGATCAAATATTTTGATGACTTTTAAAGTTGCATTTTACTGAATCCATTTTATTTAATACCTAGAACTATTTATAATATATAGCTGTTATCTTTGATTCAAACATAAGAATAAGAATTTTTGGAAGTTAGTTAGCAATACGACTAATTTAGACATTTTACCATTACTGATTTTCTCTCATTGTATGAGTTTAGATTTAAAATTAAAATCTTTTGGGATGGAGTTCATTTTTTAAAAAAATAAACTCTACTTAACCTTCACTTTCTACTGCCTTTTGATAAGTAAGTTCTTTAGAGAGGAATGAGAAAATATACGCATAAATCAGACCCTAAAGATAAACAGTATAAATGATTTTCTGAGATCCTTGTCTCATTTTTCTGTTTCCTTCCTGATTCCTCTGCCTCCAAGCTCAGGATGGTGGGCAGCCTCTCGGTCCTGCTTTTCATAATCAGCCCGTTAATGCAAACCTCAGATGAACCTCTCCCAGAATGGCATTCAGGCATCTGCTCTGCCAGGATATAAGGCCAGAGAAACAAACTGAACTCAACTAATTGCCTTGATTGCTAAAGTGAGTCAGACAACCAGGCAAAGGCCTTAAAAGATACAAACAAACAAAACCTCACAAATATCTGAGATGTACTTTTTGTTTTTGATGTTATTGCCCAGTTAAATAGTGAGAATGGTTTGTGTGTGCGGTTACTCATAATTTTATTTGGGCCCTTTCTCTATAAAAGATCTGTTTGATTATTAAAGAATAAATACAGTGTTCTGTGTAAACAGATTTTATGTAGTTTATAATTATTTGGTTGAAAAAAGTAAATACTAGCAGGATCTAGAAGAGATGTTTGTGTACCCAGGTTCCTTGTGGTATTACTCCAGTAGCCAAGAGGTGGAAGCAACCCAAATGTCCATCAAGGGATGAATGGATAAAGAAAATGTGATGTATGCATACAATCAAATATTATTCAGCCTTAACAAAGAAGGAAGGCATGTCATATGTTACAACATGGATGAACCTTAAGGACGTTAAGCTAAATAAAGTAATCCAGTCACAAAAAGGCAAATAATATATGATTCCATTTATATGAGATACCCAGTCAAACTCATAGAAACAGAAAGCAGAATAGTGGTTGCCAGGGGTTGGGAGGTGGAGTGGGAGAAATGGGGAGTTATTGTTCAACCGTTACAGGGTTTCAGTTTTGCAAAATGAGAAGGTTCTAGAGATCTGTTGCACAGCAATGTGAATATACTCAGCACTACTGAACTGTACACTTAAAAAATGGTTAAAATGGTAAATTTTTAATGTTTTTTATAATTAAACATAAAAATTAAACAAAGTAAACACTATATGATGGCTGATAAGCTCAATTAGTGAGAGCAGGCAGTAAAGTTTAACCTTTACCTTAAAAGTAACTTTAATCCAAAAACTTAACAGTAATTGTCTTTCTTGGAGTCAGTTAACTTTTTCTCTGTTGTATGTTCTGATACCACATGGGTTAGTGTGGCCAGCTATTTTCTAAATGATTGCCCAATGTTTTATGGCATTGCTACTAGGTTGAAAGTTTAAATGACATGTCTTTATGACAGCTTTATAAACATAAAGGATACTACATTTTCTGAGTACTCTACAATTGGTGTTATATAACATTCCAAAAGCACACTGTTTAATCTCCTTAAGTTTAAAAGTTAAGAAGAGAAAACAAAAGTAAATTCCCCACTCCCTTTTCACTTTTGCTTTCTAATTTTTAAAATGATTTTTTTGACATTAAAAGAATATCTTACGTTTATAAATACTAAAAGCTGGGGAATTAAAAGGGAATTGTAGTTGAAAATAATCACTTTGCTTAAACTGTGCATTAATATTTAATAGATAAAGTTCATCAACAGATTTCCCATTTTACAACCACAAATTCATTTTCTGATATCAGGCACTGCATTCTAATTAGGAGATTATACGTACAGGCTTTCTGTTCTCCACTCTAGTACAATTCTTGTAAACACTAGAAAGAGGCATTGGGTTAAATGTCTAAAAATTTTTGCCAATGACTAATCCTTGACTGCTGTAAAATGAAAATGACTTAAACTCAAGTTTGATATAGTCCAGTTACAAAAGTGCTTTAGAGGGGTGGTACCAAATTCAAGATAACATATCTAAGAGCAAGCTTTACTTGGCACAGCTATATTATTTGGTACCAATATTACTCTGATTGACTGATCTTATGTCACGCTCAGTAGCCATTTGTCCCTTATAGGAATGAAGCAGATTTAAAAAAATTGTATTGAGCAAATTTATTACTTTGAGAAAAGTCCAGCTGAGTCTTTGTAGGCGATATTAATTTACAGTTCATTGCATTTACATTCTCCATGAATTATTGGGAGACTTCCACCAAAACTTTTTGCTCAGATTTAGATCATTACTTTTGGCTTAGGAATGTGACTCCATAAGAATTCAACTATCAACCACATACGAAATATAGTTTTTTTTTCCCTTAAAATCTTACTCTTGTAGCATATTTTAATTACCTCAGTTATATATCATCAATTTGTAATCCAGTCTAAATTACTGCTGTGTCTAAATCATTGTGTCACTTATTTTATTTTACTCTTCCCTTTCAGATAATCAAAATGCAATTAAAGTTGAATTAAAACAAAATGACAGAATAAGAGAAAAAAATTACAAGTGGAAGCATATTATAATATAGCTCTTCGTTAAGGATTTAGTACACTGTGGTTACACTGTATTCCCTTCACGTAAAAACTAAATTTACACAGTTTTCCTATTAAAATAGTCTCAGGCCTATCTCCCACTGGTAATATTAGAAAGGAATTCCAGTGTTTTGCAAAAGAATGGAATATATGGTAAATGTGAACATAAGGTAAATATAGTGGAACAATAATTTTTTATGTTTGTTACAATAGTGCAATTTGCCTAACAGAAAGCATATTGCTGATGGTGTGGAATATCCTTATAGTTCTGGTGCCAGTTATTGGCAGGGAACAAGGACTGAAGAGAAATTAAGGATCAGAAGCTAAGGAGTAAAAATATTCACAGGAATAGTTTTTAACTCTTTCATTCTGACAAATGTTTTTATTTGTGAAATTATTATTTTTTTCCTGGTAAGCTACTTACTGATAAGCAAACAAGCATATCTATAATATATTAAGTTATTTCAGACCTTTGACATTCTTCCCCAAGCCATGTCCTATGGCTTCCCCATTGCTCTCAGCAGACAATTTTCTTATGTCCTAAATCACAGAAAGTCTATGAGGAGGCAACTTCCTATTTCTTTCTCCACCCTCTTCTACTAAGATAGCTCTGTCTAGGCCAGGACATAACTTACTCCTTCCATTTTAGAGGAATTATTTTTCCTACTGTTAGAAATTTCATCTCCATTTGTTCCACTGATTTCCCTCCTCTTTGTGTTCTTGACTGTCTTCTACTACTGATGCTTCCCTCTCTTTCCTATCTTTGTCCCCTCAAGATTTCCTCTTTGGATATAAACACTCTGACTTCTCTGTCCAACAAAACAAAGGAAAAACAAACACATTCACAAACCCACACCCCACAAAACCCTCCATTGGCTCTACAGTGCCCTCTATCTACTAGCTTATTTTTCTAATTCAATTATAGCTGAAATTTTCCCAAGAAGACAACACTTGTCTCTACCTCTTCATCTCTCTCTCTCTCTTTTTTTTTTTTTGCTGAAGAAGATTAGCCCTGAGCTAACATCTGTGCCCATCTTCCTCTATTTTGTATATGGGATGCTGCCACAGCATGGCTTAATGAGCCAGTGAACCCCGGGCTGCCGAAGCAGAGCACACAAACTTAACCACTATGCCACCAGGCCAGCTCACTGCAATCCACTCCCATCATTTAAATAAAATTTCTCTTTCCAAATCATCAGGGGCCTCATTGCTAAATTTGATGCTTTTCAGTCTTTTTCCTACAGCATCTCCCCTCAATATTCAGCATTATTGTTCCATTTTGTCTATGAAGCATTCTCATCTTGTTTTCCATTACACTAATCTTTCATGGTTTTCAGGATATCTTTTAGGCATCCTTCTTCCTTTACCTTTCCTCTAAACACTGGTACTCCCTGGGAGTCTATGCACAGAACTCTTTGCTTCTTAATCTACACACTTTCTATGAACCTTCTCCTTTACTTTGCTGGCTTCAACTATCACCTACATGCTGATGAATTGCAGACCCACATTACTTCTGTGGGCGATTAGAATTGGCCATCCCAAAATGTGTCTTTCTGGCTTGATTATTTTTATATTTATGTATTTATTTTTGCTGAGGAAGATTCTCTCTGAGCTAACATCTGTGCCAATTTTCCTCCATTTTGTATGTGGGTCGCCACCACAGCATGGCTGATGAGTGGTGTAGGTCCGTGCCCAGGATCTGAACCCATGAACCTGAGCCGCCAAAGTGGAGCGTGCTGAACTCAACAATTATGCCTTGGGGCTGGCCCCACTGGCTTGATTATTTTTAAGGACAAAAAACCCTGAAAGAAACTTTGACCTTCTTCTAACTGCCTAAAATGATTTAAAATAGAAGGCATGTTCCAGGAAGGAGCTAATACCATAAGGTAACTATAGCATATTGTAAAATAGGAGTGACAGACAGAAAGGCACCAGCAAGCCCATTTTTATCAAAGTTCTGTCTCTCAGGTCACATTGTCTATAGATGGCCCAGCAAACACTTGTTTATCAAACATTTGCATTTCCATCTCCATGTAAATTGTCTTGCTCCCCTTGGAAGTCCCAAACCAGTACCCTTAACAGCATCTTTAGCTGAAGACTGTATTTAATGTGGTGGCTTTAACCACTCTGGCAAGTTAGTTTTCCTGGGTTTCTCCCCTGTATACATGTTGTTAAACGTTGTTTGATTTTTCTCCTGTTCTTCCATCTCATGTCAATTTAATTCTTAGACCAGCCAGAAGGACCTAGAGGGTAGAGGAATTGCTTTCCTCCACTACACCTCTCAGATTTCTCTCTTGGACTTTTGCACTTGACTGTGTCAGGCACCTCAAACCTAACTTGGTCAAAATGGAGTCTCTACAGAATCTGGCTCTCTTCTGTGTGTTCTCTTGTTCAACATACCAGCAGGTATCCAGTTATCCAAGATAAACTGAGACACAGCCTAGGTTTCAACTTTTCTGTTCACATCATATCTAACTGGTGGCAGAGTCTTGTCAATTTTACATCTTTAATATCTTCTGAATTCATCCCCTTCTCTTATCACTAGTTGAATTTCAACCATTATCATCCCTAAAGAGTAGTCACCCTACTACTCTTTCTAAATCCATCCCTGATCTCATAAAATTCATTCATCATCTTAAAAAATAGTAACTTTTTCAAACACACAGATCAGATCATGCTATTCTCCAGTTTAACATCTTTAACAGTTCTTCAATACCTTTGGGAAAAAAACCCCAACTCATCAGCATAGTCAAGAGGGTCTTTTATTTGGTCCCTATCTGACTTTCCAAACTCATCTGTTAATATACTCTGCCATTTATTTCTTGCAGCATTCACTCAAATCATATTAAACCTCCCTCAATTTGTGGAAATAGCCAAGTGTTCTCCTGCCTTTGTGTCTTTGCAAATCCTATTACTGCTGTTTGGTACGTCTTTCCTCTCCCTTTCATACACGTGTATCCTTCAAAACAGCCTGGCCATCAGCTCCTCAGTGAAACTTCCCTGTAGTTTAGTTGTCTGTCTTGTGAGCTCATTTTAAATCCTCTGCTTAGCTCAGAGCACTTTTTCATTTATATTGAAATTATTTTCCTCTTCAAACTCCTGGAGCTCAGGGATCTTTATCTCTGATTTCTCAGTCGCTGGAAACACAGTAACTGATAGAACTGGTGCTCAATAAATGGAAAAATAATGAATGAAGATGGAAAGAAAATTAGCTGTTTTGTTAGAGCCAAATAAAGAACTCTGAGATCCTGTTCTAGCTATCTCTCTATATTGAGATTTGAGAGAGCCACACAATTTCATTATCTAAAAAATAGAATCAATTGTGATGATGATTTCTAGTTTTCCTTCTGAAAAGTTTTGACAATAGAATTTCCTAAGTATAGAATTTTAGGACCAGAATATACTTTAGAAATTAAGGCTGCATCTACTAGCCATGCATATTTCAGATTTGTAATGCCAAATAAATATATAAGTATATAAACATTGTTAAAAGACAAGATGCAAGAGCCTCTGATAATTACTCTTGAAACAATCTTGCTTATTAAAGTATTTTTCAGTGGTGTGATGTATATAAAAGTTGATCCATTGTAGTGCACCTTTTTCTAAGATATTCTTCTAGAGAAATTAGCATTTCCTTTTCGTAACCTAAAATGTTTTTCAAATATTACTTTTGTATAAGTTCTTAATTAACAAAGAGCAAAATAAGGATCTTTGTAACTATATAGTTTCAAAATCCAAGGGAAAAAAGTGCTCTTTTCATTTTCTGTTTTCTAAATTCTTTGCTAAGTTTATCAACCACAAACAAACAAGTTTCCATTGCTATTTTCACATTGTCTCTACCTTGTCAAATGTAATGGTTGAAAAGTAAACCAATTCAGTCATCCAAATGTTTTGTCTACTTAACCTAAGACAATGGGTTTGACTTTTGCCTCTGTTACCTGGAATCTTGAGTAAATCAGCCAGTAATATTGAAATACTGCGGTCATTAGGGCCTAACAACATACTGTTGGGTGCTCTAGTTGTATGCATTCATACATCTGTTCCTTAGACATCATTGGATCTATGTGGAATGGTAAAAAAAAAAAAATTCTTGTAATTCGAAGTAAATTTGAAAACCAGTTGAATAAACTGATATGCTTAATGATGGTTTAATCTAAAAAGTCAAAAGTAAACAAGTAACAAAAATATAAACAACCACCACAAAACCCACAACTTCTTCTAAAATCCACCACCCAAATATTTCTCTTGCTTTTGAGAATTTCCACCTGTAACCTTGTCCTACCTGCTTCTACAGGACTCTAGCCTCTTATAAATTCCCTCTCCCCAAGAATTTCTGGGAGTCCTCACATATATCTATATACACACACACACAAACAAGTCTCATCAATTCCTGAGCGGCCTTATCTTCCCTTGCCCATGCCCTCCCGCCTCCTGTTTTGCCTCCTACCTCTGCTGCACTTTCAAGAGTTGTCTTCTCTAAGCCAGTCTGCAGAGACATTCTCTCTTTATTTTGGTGTAATATTCTGTTAGAAAGTTGCCAAAGTACCACTGCCTTGTGTCCAGATGTTTAACAAGATTTTAGGGCAACCAGCTCTTAACCGTCTTGCCCATTGTCCCTGTTACATGGGTTACCAACCAGAATGAAAGCCTCTCTATGTATCAATAAATTCTTGAACAGAGGACTCTCATCGTACTTGGGGGTTGGGCTATACAGTTAGTGTTTAAGGCAAAAGCAGAATTACTCTTGAAAATCTTTTAAATTATCTATACATGATAGTGTACACGGTTTTGAGCACAATTCTGTATAGCAGGTGTGTCTGACTTGACTCAAGAAAACTATTACATCCTCATGGTAAACAGCATGGAGAATTCTGAAGTGTTCCAGCTTATCTGCTGACTAATCCACTCTGTTTTAATATTAAGCCTTTACAATCTTGGTATACATATAGTTTGATATGTGGTGGTGAGGATTAAACGAGATAACATACATGAATGCACTAGCTCAGGCTCTGGCGTATAGTAAATGCTCAAAAAATGTTTGGTGGATTTGAGGCTGAATCTTGCTTGGCCAGACTAACGTGTATACTGTTCTTGGACGACGGGCCACCTGTTTCCTGTTTTTCCAAGTTGCTTTTTCTCTTTGAACAGCTGTCACTTTCATTGGCATTGGTCTCATGATCCAAGGTGGAGTCACAGCTTCCTCAAGATCTACAGTCAGCCTGTCAGAGAAGAGTGTGTGTGATGAGGTCTCCCTGACTCACCCCACACACGCTCCTCTGTACCTTTCTCTTCCAACCCAACACTCCATTACCTTCACTCGTGCTCCATGCTCTGAAACTCCTCTTTCTCAAGTAGCAAACTCTCCAATATTCTTAGCCTTTTCTCTGACTCTTTTCTCTAATTCCTTTCCTTGCCTGACACCCAGCTGGGCACTCTCCAGGATTTTTTATTTTTTTTTTAATTTGATGTAGTTTTGTTTGTTTGCTTGCTTCATGCTCCATGTTCTTCAAAACCAGAAGTGTGTGAGTGTCCTTGCTTCCCAACGTTCCTTCCAGACCATTCTTGCCTCTCATTAAAACCCTGCTCCTTTGAGGCTAACCCTATTCCTCTCATCTAACAATATCAGTTAACATGTATCCAACACATCTATTGAGCCAGGCAGTGTGCTAATCATTTTGCACAGATTATTTCACTGAAAACTCACAATAACTTCATAAGGTAGAAACTATGATTATCATAACATTATGAGGTGTACAGAGGCCAAGGAACTTGAGTCATCTGTACAAGGTGGATAAAAGAGTACCTAACGCATTAGGTTACCGTGAGGAATAAATCTACATAAAATGCCCAGTAAATACCATGTGTTTGCTGTTATTTTTGCTGCCCAAGGGGGACTCTACGAGAAAGTAGGGGAGCTGGGATTCAAACTCTGGCAGTCTGACTCTAGAATACGTATACTTAATAATTATGCATGGCCAGGTGACATACTTCTGACCTCTCCTTATTCAGTAGTGATATCTTGGCTCACAGCCTTTGACGCCAATTCTGCTCTGTTCTAGGCTTTTTCATAGCACACGGGGGGCATTTCCCATGCTTACTCTTCCTTCCTTTGTCTCCTCTGCTGCAACTACCTTCCTCTACCTTCTTCACTTTGCTTCAGCCAACCACTGCCACAACACATCCTGCATCCTCACTCCCTCTGAAATTGCTAACGCGTATATTTCACTTTCTCACCACAGCCTAGTGCCCCTTCGGTGCCTCCTCACTGAGACACCTACTCCATCAATGCCACCACAATTTCATTGTCTATTAACTATCCTTCACTTCTCTTTTTGCCCAGCTTAGATTTTATGATTCAAATCATAAGCATGTCCTTGTAGGGACTCTCACTTCCCTCATTCACCTCTCTGCCTCTCACACTCTCCTAGGAGAGCTTTAGTACTGGTTGAGCCCAATTATCCACCTTCTTTCTACCTACATCTGAGCAATTGTGTATGGCTGGAGAAAAACCAACAACCAGCCTGCCTGATTTTTCCGTTAAATTAATTTATCATCATATGTAGGTGCCTTAAATAGGCACTGCACAGTACGTACAGTGTTTCCCTAGTAAAATTAACCACCCTCAAGATAATGATTTTCTACTTTCTCCTCTTGCTTTACATCTTGCAAACCTCCCATCCACACTCACTCTCATTGATGACCTCATTTCTTACTTCATTAAGAAAACAGAAGTAATGAGATGGAAACTCCTTCAACTTCCCATTGTCAGACCCATTAAAACCACGCCTGCATTAGCCCCTTCCTTTCCTTCCTTCCTGTTAATACAGAAAAACTGTTCCTCTTCTTGTCAAAGACCGGCCTCTACATGTGTTCTGGATCCAATTCCCTACTGTTTTTGCAAGAACTTTCCTCCTTCTCTTTTCTGCACGTCTAAGTCTCCCTCCCAGCAATGTTCCAGGATGGTCTATCCTAAAAACCCTCCCGCAGCTGCAATTTCTAGGAAGCTTAGATCTGAAGTGGACCACTATCCGCAGCCTGCTATCTTGGCTTCCTCACCCCACATTCACTGTATCCCCATCTCATCCACCCTCTCCCATTTAGCATCAATGCCACTTTTCCGCTGAAACTGCTTTTTCTGAGGTCACTAATGAGTTCCATGCTGTCAAACCCAATGGATGCTTTCTTGTCTTTAGTTGATTCACTCACAGGATGGCTCCTCTTTTCATTCAGATCACATCTCCTTAGAGAGACTTTCCCTGATGACTCAAGTTGAAATAGTCCCTCCCATCCCCCACCGTGGCACCATGACATCATTCTGCTTTATATTCTTCACATAACTTATTATCTGAATTTTATCATTTATTTGTGCATTTGTTGACTGTGCGTCTCATGCCCCCACCTACAACAGTGCCTGGCACATCACAGACGCTCAATAGGATTTGTTGAGTGACAGACACAGTGCTATATTTAGAATCTTCTCTCCACTCCAACAACTAAGCTTTTGTTAACTGGTTGAAGTTTGTCTGCCTGACTCTCTCTAACGTTAGTACAGCTATCTAGTCCCTCCATCCAGGAGACTTCCTGGTGGGCCCCCTCATTCTTGGACAGATCCAAGTCGATGTAGGACCAGCGTCCTTTTGGGTCTGTACTTCCCCTCCCTCTCCTCCTCCTTTTCTTCCCATCCATCTATACCATTCTGGCCACACATTTCTAGTCTTTTTCTTTCTTAGTATGATCTTCAGTTTTAAAACCTCCTTCTTCCTAAACACTAATTACAAGTTGCTGTACTGGTGGTGAATGGCGGGCATCTCTGAGCCACTTTGGGAATGTCACAATCCTACACTTACTTGCTCTTCCCTGTTTAGGGCCAGCTGGTGAAGTTCCAAATCTTGTCTCTAGTCTTCTGAAATCTTAAGTATCTGGGTGAAAGTTACTTGTAAACTTGACTTTTGTCATCTACCCGCTAAACGATTGTGTCACCCCGTGAAGCATACTGATAGTGACAACTAGAAGGAGTATCCCTAGAAGAAGCCCAACCTATATGTGTTCTAGGGTGGGCTTGGCCAGTCTCACAGGGCAAAGCAGCAATGGTGCCAGAAAGAGAATCTAATTTAAAAAAATCACCAACTGTCAGCCAGACAATGCTATTCTCCGTTTTTCTACCATTAAACATACATGAAAACAAACAAAATAAATCCCACAAACGTATTATTGAGAAACATTTCGAATTCTAATTTTATTATATGTTTTATTTGAATGGTCGCAAATTCCTTTTAATCATAATTTAATGATGATAAAAATATTGCCATATACACACAGGCATAAACATCTCCTTGAGACCCTGGATTTAGCATGGGTAGATGCTAGAAATCTAACATCAACAAAGGCCCAGAGGGGCAATCAAATGTCACTGGCTCTTCCATTTCAACTCCTTCTCTGACAAGTCCCAATAAAGGCACCATATCAAGGGTGATCATTTAGTTGGTCACCTAAACTGGAGTACTAATAATTGTACTGGGATAGGATGACTGAACCAGGGCTGTCCTGAGGAAATGGGAACACACAGTCATTCCAACCATAAGTTCCTATGACTGTGGACCAGTCCAGTCCTGCAAGCCAAATGGAGGCTCCAGTCCCTGCAGCTGTAACTCACTGCAGCCCTCGGTCCATAGGCTTAAAGGTGGATAGAAGGCATTGTCAGTCATGAACGAGGGACATATTTAATTGTTACAGGTGCATTTTAGTATTCTCGCAAATTTGTAATAACACAGACTGTATCGTTTTTGGTGTTTTCCACCCCCCCCCTCAAAAAATAAAGCAGGCCTTCAATAAATCTCTTTTAGAAAGAAGGAACTGACAGAGAAGCTTGAGTGAATTAATTTCCCTTTCCCCAGCCCAACTACTGTTTAATTCCACCCATAGTCTGCTATGGCAAGTAAAATCAAGTCCTTTTTAGAGAGCATCTGACTTGCAATGCACTTGCACTTTCTAGCAGAAGAAAAATACAAATATGTGTTTGTGTGTGTGTATTTGTGTTAGGCATGGTGGGGTAGGTGGCAAAACAGAATGGAAAAGAACTGAGGCAGGAATTAGAGCTAAATTTGCTTCCCCCCATCAAACTGTGTGAATGTGTGTGCGTGTGTGTGTGTGTGTATGTGTATACGTATATATGTATGTATGTATACATTTATATATAAAACACATGAACAATAAGTTTCTTACAGGAGAGTTATTATATACATGCCAAAAGCAAACCAACAATTAATTTGATAAGGTTTATATTCCAATAAGATTTTTAAAAGGCCAGGCCACCAGAATTCTCTCCCTCCCTCAGGGTGGCTTCTTTGAGCTGATCCTGGTTGTTCCTCTTTTATTGAGGCCCTAAGGCTGGCCCTGGGGAAGGGCACCAGCACTGTTCTCCCTGTTGACTTTAAGCTGTGAGCAGTCCACCAAGAGAAAAAAGCTACGAATACTGAGAATATGAGGCGTTTTGGAATAAAGAAACTCTTTTCCTTGGTGGCTTATGGAATTTATCTCCTCATTTCACATAGGCCACATACGTGTATGAAGTGCTAAATTTCATAGGTGGGCCGCCTTTGAAAGTCATGCTCCCACCTTCCTTTTATTGGCAGCCTCATGCTGAGCTGTGTGAGCATCTCTAGTGATGGGAAACTTGGTACCTCCCATTGGACACTTCTGATTGTTAAAATGTGTCTTCCTTTAATTGAACTGAAATCTGTCATCCCAGGCAACCAACTGTTCTTGTTTGCCCTGCAGTGTCCTGGTTTTAACTGAGAATTCTACATCCTTGAGCATCCCGCAGTCCCGGGAAATCTAGGACAGTTGGTCACTCTGTCTTTAATTCTTATCTGTTGACCCTATTCTCCATCTTGGCCTACGCAAAGAAGGGCTATTTTTCTTTCCAAACAATATCCATTTTGACACATTTGAGTTACATTTCTCTTGCTCCAAAAATTCTCAGCTGACATAGCTTTAGATTCTTTAGTTTCCACTTGATCTGCTCAAAATGTGCTGTCCTCTGTTGGGGGAGGAGCTTTCCATTCCTATCCACATGTTTCCGTACAGGAGGAGAATTTTACTTTCCTCCTCATGCTGGGAGGGTGGGTGTGAACACCTTTGTTGTTTTCTCACGTACTTTTTCTCTTATCCTACTGACAGGAAGAGTTGCAGCTAATCTGATGGTTGACAACGATAACCTTTGAGGCAAGGTTCTCACAATGGCCAGGATTACTTTACGTTAAAGGTGTTAAATAGGCTCTATCCTGTCTCTTTCACTGCCAGCCCCAGCCTCATGGATCACACAATGGACGACTTTACTCCTTCCTCCCTTCTGCTTCCAGGCGGTGAGCACCCTGGGGGCAGGATGAAGCCTGTCTTCTAGAGGCAGCCAGCAAGTTCCATGATTTTCCTTTGATTTCCAGTTTCCTTGCTTCCTAGGTGAGTAGGTCAGGTTAGCCATGCCCTGTAAGCCTGGCTGTTTTTAATTTAGAGTGGGTGAAAGGGAGGAGGCCCTACCACTTTCTCCCATCTTTCTAGAGAGCCCAACACTTGTCATAACAGTTAATAAATCTAATTCTTTGGTTTCTTTTTTGGCTTAATTCCTCACATCTTTTCTTCATCCTTTGTATTAGTGGTGGCAAGGCGGAGCAGATCTTTGAACTTAGAGCCTTTAAGCTGGAATTTAAGGCGTGGTTCCCAAAAATGAGTATAATACTCCACATGTGACAACTTTTTTGTTTCAGATGCAACACTTTTTTAGTTCAGCCTGTGATCATATCAGTTATTGTACTGACTTCATTCTTAGTTTTCTTAGTGATGACTAAAAATCCCTGGTAAGGAACACATTTCTCCCCACACTTCTGCATTGATTGTTTGTACTCTAGTCCAAAGGTCTGACAATCTCTGTACCTGCCATTCACTTTTTAACTCACTGCTCTGAGCCTCCTGGCCCCAGTACTCCAGCTGTCGTTAAAGTTACTGATGATTTTCCAATGAAAAATGATCTTCATCCCTGGCCCTCTGCCTCATCACTATTCACTTACCCTAAGTGACCTCCTTCAAACCGATGGCCTTTATCTACCACCTATGTATTGATGATTCTCAAGTCTCTACCCACAGCCTGGATCTTTCTCTCAAGCTCCATATCATGTAACCCAATAGCCTGTATCTAGCTCTACCTAGATATCCTACCGGCACTTCAAATTCCACGTGTTCCACCCAAAATCATTGTCTTGGTATAAGATTCTGATTTTACTCCAGTATTCCCTATTTTAGAGACTGGCACCACTGTTCACATCAACCCCTAAGCCAGAAATCTGAGTACCATTCTTAATTTCACTCTCTTTTTCTTTCTCTACCTTCAATTTATCCTGTTAATTGTACTTCCTAAATATTTTTTACATTCCTCTCTTGTTCTTTTGTTCTCATTGTCACTCCTTACTGTGCCCTTTCTTGTTGGTGTTGCTTCACTAGCTTCTGTAGGGGCCTCCTCGCCTCCAGTCCCACCCACCCTCCTTCTCCACATGGTTGCCAAACTTTCTAAAAAGCAAACCGTATCATGCCATGTGCCTGCTTTTAAAAGCCTTGAATGAGCTCCCATATTCTTCAGAACAAAGATCAGACATTTTGGTTTAACACAGAATGTCCTTCATGGCTTGTCTGCTGACTACTCCTCATTTCCTACCACCCTTCCCACCTCTGGCACCTCATTCCTACCATTCTCAACAACATGCAAATTCCCAACTACATTATGCTGCTTCAGACGCCGTGCTGTTTCCACACACTGCCCCCTCTACTTGGAATGCCATTCCTTCCCACCCCCATCAAGCTCCAGGCCACTTGTCCTTCAGGATCATATCAGGAGTCCCATTCTCTAGAAGTTTCTCTTGACCTCGTCTTCCTCCATGATCAGCCAGTTTCATTTTGCATGTTCCTACTGGAATCTAACTAAAACTCATTCCTGAATGGATGACCATTTCAACTCTCCACTGAGATGGCTTGAAAGAAGATCTACGTGTGGGGTGTAGAATTTTCTAGAAAGCCCCTCTACATCTACACCATTAACAAAAATGAATGAGTTATCAATGTCTCAAAGCTCTATACCACAGAATGCAATAGATATCTCCTGGAATATTTTCAAATGAGGGATTGCCAATTGCCTGTCACAGTCATAGACATAGACATAGTCATAGCAGTCATTAGACAGCTAAGCCGATTAATTGTCTATTGCTGCTATTAGTTCATGACAATAAAACTATGTCATCAGTGTATGGGAGGGGTATTTTTTCTTTCTTTCTATAGCTGGAGAATGTGCTTTCAAACCATCCCAAAGGGGTTTTATTTCATTAAAATATGAGTTTAAAAGAAGTTCAAATTATGATTTGATCTTTTAGGAAGCTTTCTATAGATCCCAAGTCTCATGGTGGTGCTCAAGAGAAACTTCTGTATAAGAATTACCAGCTTGGGGACATACAGCTTAACCTATGATTGTTCCTGGTCTACAGAGCTGAAGGCCAAGGATGGTCAACACTCTTTCATTTGTACCAAAAAGGCTGCTTGTGTGACTGATACTGTGTTGTACTTTTGTCTTGACAAATGTCTTCACAAGACGATTAGTGTTTCACAGGCTCTACAGTGAGATAGGGGACACTAAAGATTATCAGCTCTACTCTTTGCTCTTTTAGCCTAAAATTTAGAATTAAGTAGTCATAAGGGTTATATAAAGTGTCTAACAACAAATGTGACTATAGTTCTGGGGAAGTAAAAGATTGTTTATTTTTACAAATGAGATAAATATTTCACACCCAGCCAGCTAGTATCATGCCTAGACTTAATAAAGACCAATACATAAATTCTGAAGAATTGGAAACCATCAGTGAAAACAAACAAATCCATTTCTTAAACATGGATATAAAACAGAGAACAATAAGTCTCCTAGGTGTGAGGTGGGATCTGGACTTCTGCAAGCTTTATCGGATCCACGCCACAGATGAATTTGTCTCCAATTACACCTTAATGTTTAATGTTTAAATTAATAAACATCAAAAAAGTTGTGTCAAAGAATATTTAATTACAAAAATTTTTATCCAAGAGTATTTAATGAAAAAATAAAATGTTTAAGTGAAAAAGCTTAACAAAAGCAAAGGTAGTATGATTTTAATTTTTAAAAATGTATAGATATGCCAATAAAAACATTGGAGAAATATTCACAAAGATACTTTATTTGCTTGTTTAATTTGAAGACAAAGTGAGGAGAAATGGCCCAAAGCATTTGACCACATTTCAAAATCCCTCCTAAGAAGTATGGTAAGCAGTTACAGGCAAACTGTGCTGTAGACCACCAATAATGGGTGTATGAGCAGTCTTCTCTCACGTGCATTATTGGTTTCTGTTTTTGACTATTGTTAATGAGGAGTTTTCTACATGAGTTGACACAGCTGATCCTGGAAGAATGGCACGAGGGAGTCAGCCCCCCTCTGCCACTCTGACCCTGGCAGAGCATGGTACTCTGGATAATCAGGCCGTACAGAGCGGTTTTCAACTGTACTGCAATTGTTTATCTCTATTCTCCACTGTACAGTTGTGCTCATTATTTCTAGATGAGCATGTCTGGAGAAGCACAGGGCTTCTGGCTCCTACACGGCAGCCCCCACGCAGAAACGTGTGCCATTTCTACCGAACTATACACATTGGGATTGGTTTTGGGAGGTGAAGTAATGCTTTTTTCCTTGTTGCTGTCATATGGTATGTGGGCACGCAGAGGAAAGGGTGGACACCCCTGATGTCACTGAGGGGTGTATGTGTGTGCATGGCGTGTGCCCGTGTGTTTGTGCTTGTGCGTGCACTCATGGGTATGAAGAGCATGCAGGTCGTTTGGTCTCTGGGGTCAAAGGGCTTGAGCAGTGTGGGTGGACACTGCCCACCATGATCCCATTTAATAGGGATAGAAAAAAGCAGGCTTTTTTTTTTTCTGATGGTGGGGACAGATGATGGGCTCATTTGATCCTCTTCGTGTTTCCAGGAATCAGGTAGCCCAGGGAGCAGAGCTGGCCCAGGGCTGAGTCCTGATGATCCTGAGTGAGCAGAGGAGTGGGGTGGGGTATGTGTGCGTGCGTGCGTGCGTGTGTGTGTGTGTGTGTGTTTCCAGCTTCTATTGTGGGAATCCCTTGCTAACAGGCCTTAAATAGAAAACCTACTAGGGATTCTAGTCCAGTATCCTTTTAGACACGCATGAGGAGAAAAAGTTGGGAAACACACATTCAGCTGGCAGAAAGTTCCTTTCCTTCGCCTGTTCAGACATGGTTGAAAGCTGTCTCTACAGTATAGCGCTTATGGCACTTTAGGCTGCAGCTTTGAAGCTTTGCCTCATTTCAGCTATTCATAGAGGAGCTGATTTTTATAAGAACAGAAAAAGTATTCTTGAGGCCAAGCTTCCCTTTTTCTTCTTTAAGGTTTCTTGAAAAGATGTAAGAAGGTTACACAGTTACTACATGACCATACAGTGAAAGGCATAACACTATTTAGAGTAAATAAGGGAGTTTTTATGAAAATACCATGATGCATATGCAGTGGTTTCTGCACGAATCAAATTGTATGCTTTCAAAACATAATTGATATTGTTAGGTGGGATGATGGCTTGGTCCCATCAGTATACTCAACGGACTAGTGCCAGCCTGTAAGGGATGATTATGTCAAAAGATGTGACATTAGCAGAGGAGTACAAATAATCTATATTAAAATACCGGCACAAACTTGAGTTTGGGAATTATTTATAAACTTGAAATTTGAAAGGAATTGCCAGTGTGCACATAGGAGCACATACAGATGATTTATCTTAGCATCTAATGGAAACTTTGCTTTTCACTGTTTTAGGAAAAACAGTTATTGTTAAGTGGAATTGTGTATCTCTGTTAGGAAGATTATGATAATTTGCCTGGTCTTGAAAATAGTACGAATAAAAAAGAGCACAGTTTGTAAATTCATAAACCCTCTTTTTCTCCTTTCACTTTTTCTTAGCATATATTTTTTTTACAAGTAGCTATTTCAGAAAGTAAAATGGATACAATTTATTGATAGAGTGTATTGCAGGAGAATCTTTCTTTTTGAATTTACCATTCCTATGGGAAGAAATGCAAAATTCCTTTAAGTTATTGAAAAGCATTGGAGTGTGTTGGAAGAGCTTAAATGATGTCCTGTTTTCAGTCAAGGAGGGCGTTTGATATGTCCCTTGTGTCACGTGGTAAGAACAAATATACAAACACTTACATGACATTGGGCTGTCTTCCTCTAAAAATGTTTTTGTTCTGTCAGTGGTGTGAAGGAAAAAAAACCCTGTAACTCATAAAAATCACATTTCTCCATTTCATTTCAAGTACAAGTTTTGTTCCAGAGACATATTCAAAGTGGAGAATAGGACAAAACATGTTTTATGTTCCCATTCATCTTTAAAATAGCCTCTTGACGCTGTTAACTTTCGACCGGACAATTACTTGCCACATAACCCATGCAGACACCAACCTTGACAGAATTAGAGGAAATCCTTCTCCAAGGATGAAGTGTTCTTGAACAATTCATTGGGAGCATTAGGTACAAATGTACTCTTTTTCTATACCTCATGCCTGCCCACTTTCTTGCTTGCCCTTTCTCATGTGTTATAAATGGTTTTGTTTGTTTCATGTTTCCTGTTTTATTTCCACGATTATCCCTGCCCTGTGCTTCACATCACTTAAGCAAATATGAAGGTATTCCACACTCAGAGCATTTATCTTGGTTTTTTTAGAGGGAGCTTACATGACATTAATAATAAGCTACATAATTCTTCAAATATCATAAACTCTATAGAAAAAAACCTTTATTAGGTCACTTTTCTCCTCTTGCTGAACAAAACACATTCTCTGAGCATGGATTATAGATATGAAGAACGGCATTTATTTCAGCTCAATGCTGGGGCCTTACCTTATGCTCAGGTGATAAATGAATGACTTGTCTACTTGAGGGAACTGTTAGTTGCCATTGTGAAGCCTTAAGAGGCCAGGTAGAAACATATTCCTCAACACGTGTGCGCACACAGGCACACACACACACGCACACGTGCACGCACACACGCACGCACACGCGCGCGCACACACACAATGTGCTTAATATGTCAAGGTGTCTTTTGTTATGTTAATGAGATGACTTTTGGAAAGTCCCTAGGTAGTAACCTAAGGTTGGGGGCTGGTTGCCTGTTGAACCAAGCATATGATTAGAGGGTTGGAACTTTCAGTCCCTCTACCCGACCCCCCCCTTCAGGAAGGGGAGAGGGGCTGGAGATTGAGTTCAAACACCAATGGCCAATAAATTAATCAATCATGCCTATGTAATGAATCCTCCATAAAAACCCCAAAGGACAGGTTTGGAATGCTTCCAGGTTGATGAATACGTGGAGATGCGGGGAGAGTGACACTCTAGAAGAATTCGTGGAAGCTCCATGCCCTTTCTCCATACCTTGCCCTATGCATCTTCCTTCTGGCTGTTCCCAAGTTATATTCTTTTATAACAAACCAGTAATCTGGTAATAAGTAAAATGTTTCTCTGAGTTCTGTGGGCCACTCTAGCAAATTAATTGAACCCAAGGTGGGGTGGTTGTTGGAACCTCCAATCTATAGTGGGTAGGTCAGAAGCATAGGTGACAACCTCCACCTGAGATTGATGTCCAAAGCAGAGACCAGTCTTGTAGATCTGAGTTCTTAACCTGTGGGATCAGATGCCTCCTCCAGGTAGATAGTGTCAGAATTGAGTTGCTTTGTACGACACCCAGCTGGTGTCCAAGAATCGCTTGGCAGTGTGGGAAAGCCCCCCACACACTGGAATTGGCATCAGAATCATATCATATCTAGGATGATTGCTTACCTTTGATTGTATGTCCTGCCTCCATGGGCAACCTGCACCTTTGCTTGGCATCAGAGTCCATTTCTCCTTATTCCTCATCCAGGGGCCAGCTAACTGCCCACTCCCGTATCCAACCATAGCTCCAAGGGGCTATGGCCAGAGTCAGAGCTAAGGGAAGGGGAATTGGTAGAGAAAATAAACTACTTTTTCTCTTCTTTCCTTTGTTCCAATCATGGCCATGAGCATATGTGAGCCAAGTATAGAATTCTAGCATTTTGTAGGTACCTGGAGGGAAAGAGATTTAGAGAGAGGAGCTTTCTCACTCATTTCCTTAGGACCCATTTTAAGTCCTCTTTCCTTTTACTCTATAAAGTAGAACACCCCACAATGATTTCTATGCATTTAGCTTTTCTTATCACCCACTCAAATGCAGCCTCTGTGGCTTCCGTCTCTCAGTGACAAGTTGAGAAAGACTGAACCAAACTACTGCTTCCATGGCCTTTCTTTGTGCTCAGCTTTTTCATTACCAACGATGTGGCCACCAGATTATCAACCCCTAAGAAAGCCAACATCGGGAGAGGAACTCAGCAAAGCCCGTCCATCCATGGGAAACGTGTTCTTCAGCACTTGCCCTTTGCCACATCTTCTGGTGGTTTACACAGTGCCTGTCACCCTCCCCTGAGGGGCAGAGGAGGGTGAAGGCCAGGATCAGGCAAACCAGCACAGAAAGCACTCAGCCTTCTTATAAAAGTGGTGTTCAAAGATTCACAATATTTTAAAGTTACAAAGAGATATTAGGATTCTATTGCTGCAAAGATTACCAAATAAAAGCATCTTGCTCTGCAGTGTTATAATAAGCAGAAATCTTTTGAAAGCATTGGGCAGACTTCAACATAAATGATAATAGTGAGGTCATTACCTAGGTAGAAATTTTAGCTTGGAATTGGACAATTGTTAAATTATTATACAGTTCAGTGAGGTATTGCATCCATTCATTTTTGCAGCACAAAAACCAAAGAAAGCCCGTTAATGCCTTCCTAAAGACTCCAACCAGTGACAGTTTTAACCAAGGTAAATATACATTTAATTGTGTCATCTAAGGTTTCAGATTAATTTTGCTGAGGAAAGACCTTTCAGAAGAGTAATTGTTTGTTCGAAGCTTTTAGATGATTCAAAACATATTTTATTATAATTTCAAAGGGGTTGTCATCCTTTTTTTTAAACCTTACTCATGGCCCAGAAGACATTAGCATTCCCATGTAGCCTTAGCAATGCTAGGTTTTCAGTGTGAGAAGCATAATTATACATAATGCAGGTCCTTTCTCTCATCTCTAAGAGTAGGGATTGCTTAGCGGTATTGGAACTGTGGGAGAATTATGAATTGATATAACTCTGACAGAGGAATGACCCTGGCCAAATGGGTTGACTCAGGGTTGCAGCACTATCTCTGCTTTGGCATTGTCTCTTTAAATCACTTCTAATCACTGTGTGCCACACCCACGCTGCTCTAGTAAACAAGCAAACAAAAAGTTGAAAACACTGATGTTCCATTGAGTCACTATTAATTTCTTGAGCACTTACTATATGCCAGAGGCTGTGCTAGGCCCCAGGGATAGAGTAGCAAACAAGAGATGAGACTCTGATCTCACGACCCTGTAAAACAACACAACTAGATGAATCAAAGCCAGGATCAAAATAAACTCTACTGGTTTGCTGCAGGTATGTTTGTACTTGCTTTTTTTTTTTGAATCAACTCCTGACTCCACACCCAAGCATTAACTCTCACCTTTTGGGGAGCTCACCATATTTGATGCTTTTGCACAATCCCCTCCAGGCATTTGAGATTGTTGCACACCTCACCACCTCCAGGTTTTTTTTGTGTGTGTGTGAGGAAGATTGGCCCTTAGCTAACATCTGTTGCCAATCTTCCTCTTTTTTTGCTTGAGGAAGTCTGGCCTTGAGCTAACTTCTGTGTCAATCTTTCTCTATTTCATATGTGGGACGCCACCACAGTATGGCTTGACGAGTGGTGTGTAGGTCTGCGCCTGGGATCTGGGCCCATGAACCCAGGTCCACTGAAGCTGAGCGTGAAATTAACCACTACGCCACTGTGCGGCCCCTCACCACCTCCAGTTTTGCTCTCCCCTTTGACTTCTGCTTTCCCCATTGCTTCTGGCTAGGACTTAATGCTGGTGACCCTGGTTCTGAGAAACCTGCTCATTTCCACCTCTTCATGCCCTGGCCATGTTAGAGATCAAGAAATCTTCTCGTGGTGTTGCCTGCCTCGTGATGGTTTCTGTGATCAGAGTCTACTTGGAAGTGATATGAATCTGTTTCTACTTCTGTGATCTCAGGTGGGGAATTACATGGAAACATTTTTGAGGACTGTAGCTGAAACCTCATTATGACAGATTTTCAAGTATGATGAGACAATGATGACAATGAATTGGAAGAAGAACCTCCGAGAATGCTTGACTTGCCCTTCTGACAGTTTCATTTCTTAGTATTTAAAAGGGGGACTGTCACTCTGGACCAAATTCTGATGAACAAGGGAAGATTAATTGCTGAAGTGGAAGTGACTATGTATGATATACTTGATAGCCAGAGGAAAGAACCCTAACTTTCAGGGAGAGGCAGATTTTTCAAAAAGCATAATCCCAAAACCTGAGATTCTAGAAGGGACTCAAGAGGTGTGAGTGGCTATCACAAAAAAATCTGACAGTCCTCTGAGAAATGGTTCTTATGAGCGATAAAATTTAATTATCTAAAGAAATAAAGAGGTCTCAAGTCAGTGGCTATTTCAAAAGGATGTGCTTCAAAGCTCAGAACCTGCAGAACATCAATCCCATTCTTTGAATCCGGAGCGAGCGTAGATAATGAGTAGTTTTATCATGCCCTTGTATTTCCTACTCACCCTGTTCCGTTTTCCTTCTTTGCTTTTGAATGTTTCCTCTACCTTTTGATCATCTTCTGCTTATGAATTCACCTTTATGTTTAAATTAATCTCTCTCTCTCGCTCTCTCTCTCATTCCTGTATTTTCTTCTTGGAGTTTCTCTTGGATTTCAATCTACGCTTATATAGATTCTCCTTCTCCGTCAGGTCTGGTGTACTCTTGGTTCTATACTTTCACCTCCTAGCTTTCTTTTTCCTTTCCCCCATCTCCCTCCCAGCTATAATGGCCAGAGAGCCTCCACAAAAAGACTGTACCCCTAGTTGGTGTGGGGGCTAAAAACCCAAAGCTTTATATAGTGATGCTTCCTTCCTCCACTATCAACCCCCACCATCCCCAACCCCATTTTTCTTGACATTAGAAGCGGACTGCCTACTTGGAAATTGGAAGATAAATTCAAGAGTGAATTCATTCACTTAACAAAGTACAGAGGGATCAGAGTCCCTTTAAGTAGCATCTTCTCAAGTGTTTGTTTACAGATCATTAAATACTTAACTTAGTAAGAAACTAAAAGCTGAAATGTTCCAAACCACTGCTGGTTAAATAGCAATCTGGAATTAAGATAAGGCAAGTCTAAAATGAAAATAACAACAAATTTGAAATGTTCGTGTTATCAGACAAGAAGCTAAAATACTTGACTGCGTGGTTCAACAGGAGATATCTGGCCAGCCCAGGTCTTGCCTTTTCTGGTTGCCGAAATCTGATATTCAGTCGTTGTGTCCTTCTGATATCTGCTTTTCTTGTACTACTAGGGACCTTCCCAGGGCAGGGGACATCTGCTCCAATCTCAGCCTGGCTCCCTACCCGCTTGCCTCCCTTCACCCACTCTCCCTTGGCCAGGATACAAAAGATTGAAGGAGGAGCTCATTACCAAGAGTGAATATTCCTAAAGTGGCTAAAAATGTAAGAATATAATCAGCAAGTCTAAATCTCATCGTGATAAAAATGCTAAAGATAATAGACAAGGATATTCAAAACTATATTTTGAACTAAAGATCAAGAAGGGATAAAGGCTTGATGGAATAGGTATGGGTGGTGTAAGGCTAAAAGACTGAGATAACAGAACTACTCAACCTTGATTTCACTTTTGTCTTTTCTGTCAAGGAGAATGATCTTCAAACTAAAAAGAGCAGAACAAACATCATTAAAAAGGAACAGAAACCCCTAGTAAGAGAAGCAATAGTGAGAAAAGAGTTAGCTGCCCTAAAGTTGTTCAAGTCTCTGGGTAAGTTGCATTCTAGCAGAACTAAAGTGCTTACTGGTGTGATTATGAAACCGCTCTTGGCAATTTTGGAAGACTTATGAAGAAAGGTATGCAAAGTCTGGGATGAATAAATATCCTTGTTATTAATAAGGGGAGAAAGTGAGGGGCCAGCCCCATGGCCTGGTGGTTAAGGTTCGGCATGCTCTGCTTTAGTGGCCTGGCTTCGCACGATTGAATCCTTTGTGCAGATCTACATCATGCATCAGCCATGCCTTGGCGGCAACCCACATACAAGATAGAGGAAGATTGACACAGATGTTAGCTCAGGGCTAATATTCCTCAAGCAAAAAAAGAGGAAGATTGGCGATGGATGTTAGTTCAGGGTGAATCTCTTTCAGCAAAAAAAAAGAGGGAGAAAGTGGATTTCAGACACTAAAGACTGGTGAATTTGAAGTTAGGATCTAGAAGGAGAAGTGATGACTCCTACCAACAGTGTGGATTTAGAAAGTAATTCATTTTCCTTTTCCTATGTGAGTATTTAGCTTCTTTTTATGAAAGTTACTAGACAATATGACATAATTCACTTTGTTGATTTATGTATTCAATAAATACATACATTATTAAGTGCTTAACTGGCTCTGAGGCCAGGTATGGGAGATCCAAGATAATCAGACTCTTGACTCTGACCTCAAAAGCTCCCAGTCTACCTGGGAACATAAGGAATGGAGAAAGCGGAACAGATCTTGGGGAGTCTTTGGATTGTGTTGACTTTGAGGTCTTCAAAGTTGGGATATATGATTGCCCTTTGGAGATGTCTGGAGCTCCAGAGAGCTCTTGTCTGGGAACGTAGACAGGTGGTAAGTAAAGCTGTGGTCCTGAGGGAGAAGAAACAGGGAGGAATTATGGAGAACACTTGACAGGCAAGTGATGTGGGAAGGAGCCAGTTAAAGAGATTGAGATAGAACCAGCAGGAAGCTAGGAGGGGCATCATGAAAGAAGGGCTATGTGGAAACCAAGGGTGGTGAAATGTTGTGAAGGGAAGAATACAGAGACCAGAAAAGTGAGAACAGCAGTCTACTACTTTCAGAATTTGATCTTTGGTGATCCTAGCAAGGCCAGTTTAGTGGAGTGGTGGGGACAGAAGCAAATTGCAGCCATCTAAAGAGTGATGAGATGTGACAAAGTGGAAACAAGGAATGGAGATTTTTTTTTTTGAGGAAGATTGGCCCTGAGCTAACATCTGCTGCCAATCTTTCTCTTTTTTTTCTTTTTTCTCCCCAAAGCCCCGGTACATAGTTGTATATCCTAGTTGTATGTACTTCTAGTTCTTCTATGCGGGACACCGCCTCAGCATGGCTTGATAGCGGTGAGTAGATCCATGCCCGGGCTCTGAACTTGTGAACCCTGGGCCATCAAAGCAGAACGGGCAAACTTAATCACCATGCCACCATGCTGCCCCGGGAATGGAGATTTTCATGGCTTGGCTGTGAAGGTTAGAGTGAGACACAGGGTAGAGAGAGAGACTTTTTTTTTTTTTATGATGATAGAGATTTAGGCATTTTCTAATAGATTAAGCAAATATAGCTTCCATTTGTTGAATACAGATGGTCCCCGACTTATGATGGTTTGACTCCTGATTTTTCTACTTTATGATGGTACGAAAGTGATACACATTCAGCGTTCAGCGGAAACTGTACTTTGAATTTTGATCTTTTTCTGGGCTAGTGATATTTGGTACAATCCTCCCACGACCCTGGGCAGGGCAGCAAGTGCAGCTCTCAGTCAGCCACGCGATCACAAGGATAAACAATGGATATACTTACAACCATGCTGTACCCATACAATCATTCTGTTTTCATTTTTAGTACAATTTTCGATAAATTACATGAGCTATTTAACACTATTATAAAATAGGCTTTGTGTTAGATGATTTTGCCCAATTGTAGGCTAATGTAAGTAAGTATTCTGGCCATGTTCAAGGTAGGCTAGGCTAAGCTATGATGTTCGGTAGGTTAGATGTATTAAATGCATTTTCGACTTACGATATTTTCAACTTAGGTTGGGTTTATAGGGACATAACCCCATCGTAAGTAGAGGAAGATCTGTATTTAGGCATTGTCCTGACTGCTTTACCTACATTATCTCATTTAATCTTGGCTACCATCCACAGAGGTAGGTATTATCATTCCCAGCTTATTGATTAAAATATTGAGGCTTAGGGATAGTAAGTCATGTGACCTCAGTACACAAAAAGGAACACAGCAGGGATCCAAACTCAAATTTCCCTAGCTGTAAAGCCCTGTTTTTACTCAGTGTGCTCAGTGGTTCTCAAACTCTAGTGTGTATGGGAAACACTTGGAGGGCTGGGTAAGACATAGATTGCTGGGCCTTAGCCCCCGAATTTCTGATTCAGTGGGTCTAGAGCGGGGCCAGAGAAAGTGCACGTCTAACCAGTTCCCAGGTGGTCCTGATGCTGCTGGTCCAAGGACCACACATTAGAACCAGTGGAACTTGTTAGAAATGCAAATTCTTGGGCCCCAGCATTTGTAATTTAACAAGGCTTCCAAGAGATTCTGATGCGTGCTAAAGAGAACCACTGTGCTGGGCTAAGGAAGAAGCTGGTGGAAAGGAGAAGGTGGAAAAGTGATGCATTAAAAGACCTAGAGGAGACCGGAGGTGCTGGGGTTCATGACACAGTGGAGTGAATGGACCTTGGCAGGAGTGAATATAACTCCGAGGTAGGAGGAGGTGGGCATGTGTGCAGAGGTAGCTAAGTGTGTGAGAGGGAAGTGGGGAGTGGAAAATTGAGGGCAGGCTGTGACTTTCAGTGTTTTGGGCTCTTAGCAAGACCTTCGACCGTTCTCTTTTGATGCTCTTATAGAAGTGTGAAGAAATGGGGCTCACTAAGTGTATCTTAAGTGGCGTTGAAGCTGGCTATCTCTTAGAGGAAGTTTTTAGGGATGTGCCACAGGATTCTATGAAACTTTTAATAAACCAGTGGCAAAGCATGGCGAGCAAACTCATCAGATCTGACAATGACATGAAGCTGGGAGCAACAACTAATTACTTGGATGACAGAGTCAAGATTCAAAAATATACTGACAGGCCGGACTGATGGGCCAAAAGAAACAAGATGAAACTTAATAGGTATAAATATAACCTCTGCACTTAAGTTTAAAAACATATCAACCTCACCAGTAGAGGGGAAATTTCCAGAACCGGAGGCCAGGAGCTCAGGCAGCTCAGCATTGTATTATCCTTATGGCTGCATGGCTTACCTCTTCAATTCTGGTTCCATAACAAAATTGTTGCCTTGCTCCTTATGCCAAATCCTTTCCTTGTAATCCATCTCAGGTAACATAGCTGTGTCTTGTTTTGGCCCTGTGCCCATGCCCTGCCTTGGTTTTCTGTCTCTAAGTTTCTTTGAAATTGGAGTCTGGCTTCACCCTTGCAAGTCGTCCCTGGCCTGAACTCCAGTGCCATGTCTAAGATTCCAGCACCTGATGCCTGACCTTCCTGATACCTTCCTGACGTCTTTCCAAGTCTTGGTGTGTTTCCTGTCCATGATGCATCATGATGATGTTTAGCAGACCTGCTTGGGGTCTTATTCTTGACTGGCAGTATTTCTGATGTCACCTGCTTGCCTGATGCCTCTTCCTCTCATTTTCTGCTGCTGGGTGCACCCCAATACCTGCAGGAAATAAATAACTGTAAAGATTTTTAATGAAGTTTCATTTGGAAAGAGTGAGAACTTTAGTTTAGATTTATGTCTAATTGCTCACAAACATAAAATTCTGCACTCATATTGCATTGTAAAATGTATGAAGTACCTTTATGTACTTTACTTTTTCATTTCAATTCGACCATAATCCTGTAGCTAGGTATTGTAATCTTCATTTTACAGCTGAGGAAATTGAAGTCCAGGATGGTGACATAACTTGCCTAAAGCCACACAGCTTCTAATTGGTAGAATTGGGATCAAAACCCAGGCCTTCTGGTGCCAGCTACCCTCTCACAGCTGCACCTGTTATCAACTTGTAATGGAAACTCGAGTTTTCTCCCAAGCATTAGCTTTTCCTAAAGATATATGTTGGGAGAGTGTCAAGTAGATAATGGCTCCAGTGCATTAAAGAGAAAGGACTGCAGGGTCTTGAGAAGGGCACAATTGTAATATATCAGGGTTTTTTTCCATCATTAAATGCATCAGCAACTACATCGCCACTTAAACTCTCTAAGTAACTAAACAGATAATTGTCTCAAGGAAACATAAGAAATGCTGCTTAGCCCAGGGTTGAGAGACCATTCCTGTTTCCCCTGTCCCTGTCTGAGCCCTCCAAGTTCATGCTTGGATTTCTGCATCAATTGTTGGCTGGTGCATCTGGTTCCATTCTCTTTCCAGCTGTAGTTCATCCTGTATCACACTGCGAGCTGAATCTCTCTGAAACATTGCTTTTATTATTGCCACATCTCTAATCAAAGACCTTTATTAGCTTCCTCTTGCCTGAAACATCAAGTTTAAACTGCTTGCCTGGCTTTTAGTCCCTTCCTAATCTGACCACATCCTGCCAGCAAACCTAGTCCTCAGAACAGACCAGGTTCCTCCCTCTGTTTTATCCATGCTGGTTACTCCTCACGCTCCCCAAACTCCCCAGATCTAATTCATCTCTTCACGCATTTTTAAGATCTACCATGGGTGGTGCCCTGTGCTCAGCCTTTCATACTTGAGTCAATAACAGTATGGTGCCTGATTTAGCTAGAGAAAGCATTTGCTGTCCAAAACAAGTAACCACAGTGAAAAAAAAAGTTTCTCAAGCATGAGCTGGGAAATTTTCCTAAATTAAAACCAACCCTAATAACGAAATCTGAAAAAGAAGAGATTATTGTTTGAAATTTATGAAAATGGTGATTTTATAGAGATCATGGAGTCTCAATTTTAGATCTGGAGGGAACACTACAGGTCAATTATTTTATTTTATTTTATTTATTTATTTATTTTTGTGAGGAAGATCAGCCCTGAGCTAACATCCATGCTAATCCTCCTCTTTTTGCTGAGGAAGACCGGCTCTGAGCTAACATCTATTGCCAATCCTCCTCCTTTTTTTCCCCCCAAAGCCCCAGTAGATAGTTGTATGTCATAGTTGCACGTCCTTCTAGTTGCTGTATGTGGGACGCGGCCTCAGCATGACCGGAGAAGCAGTGCATTAGTGCGCGCCCGGGATCCCAACCCGGGCCACCAGTAGCGGAGCGCACGCACTTAACCGCTAAGCCACGGGGCCGGCCCCAGGTCAATTATTTTAGATGAGAGCTATCATGTGGTAGAAAGAACATGGGATTTGGTGTCATAATCTCATCTTGAACATTTATCAATTTGTTGACTTGGGTCAGTTGTTTGCCCTCCCCAAGCCATTTTCTGCAGGCCACACTCCAGCCTGAGTGTTGTTTGCCTGCAGTTAGGCTGTTGTTCAGAACACACTTCTAGATGCTTCTAGAAACCCTTTCAGCCCTTTGTTTTCCCTGTTCACAGGCTTGAGGACAACATCACCTCTTCTTGGACCTCCCTCCCTCACCGTCTTGTCCCATCCACTTCCTGGGCAAGCCTCCCAGCACCTGACCTAGCGCCTCAGAGAGGGGCCTCCCGCTCCAAGGGATGGCCTCAGGGAGCATCAGCCAGAGGAGGAGGGCGCTGGTGGGGTGTCAGGACTGCCATGTACACTCTGAGATGTGGAGACAACTGGATTTGGTGAACTTTCCTTAGGGATATTAGGAGATATTCAGTTGATGCTTAATTTCAGGAAATTTGCTATAGAGCCAATGAAATTGGGACTTACTTGATCTGGCCATGGGCCAGAGAGAGGTTCCTCACCCTGCCAAGCTACGGGGCCTGCACAAGCATTTACCCTTTTTCCTGGGGCACAGTGGGTGAGGCAGGATGGTGCAAGGGGAGGAAAGCCCTGAGCCCAGAAGTAGAACCCCTGGATATGCCGTTATTTTTAGCGTGACTTGGTGAAAGTAGTTTTAAAATCTTTGTGGCCTCAATTTTTTCATTTATACAATTAAAAGACTGGACTATATTTCTAGCACCCTGTTCAACGATAAAGTTCCATGAGTTTTGGTAAATTTATTTGTTTTTCTTTCCACTGGAATCTTTTTGGCAATATTCTATGAGATGATTGTCCAGTCTCATTTCCATTGGCTGTGAGGCAATATGTTCCATTGATACCTGTGTAGAGAAATTTCATTTCAATGATATTTACTGAGGAGACTTTCCCAGTCATTTTTGTAACCCCGTCCCAGAGTAGGCAGAAGGGGCCCGAGACAGCAAGTTGAAGTCTTATGTACCCTGAAGGATACTGAAGCAGCAAGGAGAGTCGCAGGCTGAAGAGAAGGGAAAATGAGGGCATGTTGGAAACCGTGTGATAGTGACCTGTGTGGACTGCTGACCAAAGACCACAGGGGACTGAGGATGTCTCAGCCAATGCTCACATGGATAGACAACACCCAAGGAGAGAGCCCCTGCATGACTGAAATTTGGAGCCCATTGCTCAGAACAATGGGGAATTCAAAATAGAGGTAAAGTAAAGTTACAGAAAAAGAAAGGAAGGTACATTTCTTTGCACCAGACTTTAGGGCCTGAGCATTTGGACCCATTACATAGAAAGTGAATGTAGTTATACAGTTTCTTTGTTCTATGCCTGTAGTGGGCTGAATGATGGCCCCCAAAACATATGTCCAAATCCTAATCCCTGGAACCTGTGGATGTTAACTTTTTTGGAAAAGGGGTCTTTGCAGATGTAATTAAGTTAGTATCTCGATATGGGGAGATCATCCTGGAATATCTGGGTGGGCCCTGAATTCAATGACAACCATCCTTATAGGAGACACACAGAGGACAGTCATACAGAAGAGAAGGTGATGTGAAGGCAGAGACACAAGTTAAGGAATGCCGATAGCTACCAGAAGCCAGAAGAGGCCAGGAACCGAATCTCCCCTTGAACCTCTGGAGGGAGTGTGGCCCTGCTGACACCTTGATTTTGGACTTCTGGCCTCCAGAACTGGGAGAGAATACATTTCTACTGTTTTAAGCCACCACATTTGTGTTGTATGTTACAGCAGCCTCAGGAAACTAATACAGTGCCTCACTGGAGATCTGCCGTCCAGAACAACCCTGAATAAATGCTCTCTCATTTTTATACCTGAGGGTGGACATTCTTCACACATTTGAAGAGTAACATAGAATGACAGAATTTTAAAATAAAAGAAGATCTTAGAGATAGTCCAACTGCTTTGCACATGAGGAAGTTGAGGTCCTCTGCTTGAGGTTGACAAAAAAAGTCCTGGGCTAGCAGAAGTTGAAAACTAGGTCTCTGCACTCTCAGTTCAGGGCTCCTTCTTCGACCCCACACTGCCTCCTTGTAAGGGTGAAGGCTGTGTCTTACATCTTTTTGTTTCATATATTCATCTATCCATTATGATGCATTGACCACAGAATATGAGCACTCTTTCAGGTACTAAAGCTATGACAAAAAATATTCTGTGTGTGTGTTGAGAGGGGATGATAGGAGTGAGAGAAAGCACAGAACACAACAAAAACACATTCTTAAAATGTTTTGAAGTGGCATCTAAGCCTCAAGCATAGCTGTCTTCCAAGAGTAGATGCTCAGACTATTGTTCATTAATATTTGTTAATTTAAGTTCTCTCCTTCCACCCACAAATCCTGAGGAAACTCCAAGATCCTTTTTAACTCTAGGAAGCTATATGCTACAGCTCTGGACTCCTAACAACATTTCCTTCATGCGTGACTGTGGTTTCTTGAGAATGGTCTCCTTTAAAGCAATATTTACATTACATCTTAAAGTGGCACTGGTGTTTTCAAGTCCAAAGACAGATGTAGTCTCCTTGGACCCACCCATTATATCAACAATGTTCAATTTCACAATGTGGAAATCATGCCACACACATGCTTGGTAAAGTAATATTCTTAACAAGATTGCAAATTAATTAGTAACATTCTGAATCATATGTTCCTAGGCATTTTATAGTGGTTAAATACTCTCCCACATGTTACGTTTTATATCCTAGTCATTCTTAACAAACTTCGGTAGTGTTGGTGTCTTGCTAACTGAGTACACAATATCCCTGCTTTCGTAACACCACTTCTAACAAAATTGTCAGTTAACCTACTTATAATTGTAATTAGCACACTTCATGTTTTTTTCTCTTAGAACAGAGTTGTACTAGTATTTCTAATAGCATTTTTAAAGAATTCTTGTTTAATTCACTAAAAGGCCATTAAAATTACTTGGACAAGGAGCTGGTTATATTTCTTATGTAGACAAATAATGAGACACTAGAAATGCTAGAGACACAGAAACAGGCAGTGGATATATATATAACTCCAAATGCTTAAATGAAAATTGAATATCAAGTTAATTTCTGATTACCTGGGTGCTTGACAGCTTTTGGAAGATATTACATTTAATGGAGTTTAAAAATGTTCTGCTAAAAATCCTTCTGTTTTGTAGATTGTGAGCACCATGAAAACAAGGACTAAGTCATTAATATTTATCTGTGTGACTTCGAAACATTACTTAACCTCTTTATGTCTCAGTTTCCTTATCTTTCCCGTTAGGATATGTTAGTATGTACTTCAGAGACATTGTGAAGACTAAATGACACAAATATGTAGAGGAACTAGAATCCTGGCACTTCACATGGGCTGTTTATTGGTGTACCACTGCTTTGCCCAGTGACTGGAAAACAGGAGGTGCTTAATAAATGGTTGTACATGCCTCACTTAACAATGAGGATATTTTCTGAAAAATATGTCATTAGGCGATTTCGTCATTGTGTGAACATCACAGAGTTTCCTTACAAACCTGGATGGTATAGCCTAGTGCACACCTAGGCTGTATGGTGCTAATCTTATGGGACCACGCCACTGTCATATATGTGATCCATTGTTGACAGAAAGGTCATTATGTGGTGCATAACTGTAAATGAGTATAGACAGTGACAGACACAGAGGGACACACCTACAGATACCTGCCCACAGAAGATGGCTTACACATTTACAAATATAATATGTTTCTTTATCCTAACGCAGCAGACAGATTTCCTTCCTATCCACCATCTGGTGTTGAGACCCTACGTGGGTAGGGGACAGAATCAGGAAAATTCCACAAATTAACCTTGTAATCTCTTAACCACTCTCAGGGCAAAAGCGTCAAGGAAGTAAGGTTTACTGGGTATCCTCCCATCTGCTGATCCAGTATCCCACTAGGTCTTTCAGTGCTCCTTTAAGAGTCACTATGAGAGTGTCAGTGGGCTAGGATTGAAATAAAAACTGCTAGCATTTATAGAGCGTATATAATGTGCCAGGCACTATAGTGTTTTATTGCTTTGTCGCATGTAATGTTCACAACAAATAAAAGAGGGAAGTGTTATTACTTTGACCACTTGATAGAAGAAGAAACAGAGGTTTAGAGACTCTGACTTGCCCAAGATCATATAACTAAAAATTGGCAATGGATGGTCTTCAAGCCACTCTGGGCCACTGCAATTCATGCTCTCATTTCCTGGATACCCCACACGTGGATGGTAGCCTATGACCTTACACTCAAGAAAGTTGAGATCTTTCTCCACTTTTCTCCCTAGGTTTAAGGAGTCAGGAGCTGGTTGGAGGTTATTAGATACTCAGGGTTAGCTGTGAATATGCTTATGATCATTGTCCCCATTTCACTCAGTGTGGCTAAATGCTTTTGCTCTTGAGAGAGAAAATGAGATGGATGAGTTCTCAAGGGAGTATTGGATTCAAATCCTTTAATTTTTTGTATGTGATTAAAATGCATTCTTATCATAGTTGAGAAGATAGAGTATCTAAAGTTCAGAGAAATATAACAAAATAGTATGCAGAAAGTGAAATCTAGGTCTTACATCTCTTTGAGGTACATTTCTGCTGCCTCTTCCTCCCCCTATCCAGGAGGAGTAGTTATTTGGAGGAAAAGGAGAGATCGGAACCAGATGGTTTTTATGCACTGAGCTGAAATAGGCCAGCGGCAATGCCACCACAGCAGAAAACGTTGTGAAAATTTAAACCTAAAACTAGTTATGAAAGAGCAGCTTGTGGCAGACAAATGCTCCTGATGAGAATGGCTAGGAAAGCTGGATAAAATACAAAAATCATCAGTATGGTCTAGGAAGTGAAAATAGTACTAATTTACAGAAGGTTCTTTTAACTCAAAATGCATGTTATAATCTCTAGGGATAAAAAGTATATCTAAGAACATGAAATCAATAATTCAAAGATATATGCACCCCTATGTTCATGGCAGCATTATTCACAATAGCCAAATGGATGAATGGATAAAGAAGTTGTGGTATATATACACAATGGAATACTACTTAGCTGTGAAAAAAGAAAATCGTGCCATTTGAGACAACATGGACTTTGAAGGTATTATACTAAGTGAAATAAGTCAGACAGAGAAAGACAGATACCATATTATTTCACCCATATATGGAAGATAAACAAATAAACACATAGATAAGGAGAACAGGTTAGTGGTTACCAGAGGGGAAATAGGTGGGAGGACGGTGAAAGGGGTAAATGGGCACATACGTATGGTGACAGATAAAAACTAGACTATTGATGGTGAACACGATGGAGTCTATACAGAAACTGAAACATAATAATATATACCTGAAATTTACACAATGTTATAAACCAATATGACCTCAATAAAATAATTAAAAAAAATAGCTAAGAAGCTAACAGAGGACAACAAATGGAATTATAAAACAAATACTGGATAAATCCCCCAAAAATTAAGAAATGAAAGGGAAGAAAAACAGATGGAATAAATAAAAAACAAATGGCTAAATGATAGTTACAATCTTAAGTATATCAGTAACTATAGTAAACGAATGGATTCTAAATACTCCAATTGAAAGACAAAGATTGTCAGATGTATAAACAAGCAAACAAACAAACAAACAAACTCTGTTACAAGAGACATAACTTAGATATAAGGATGCATAAAGCCTGAAAGAAGAAGAATGCAAAAAGACGTACAAAGTGTATTAGTTTGCTACTGTTGCTGTAGCCAATTACCAAAAACATGGCTTAAAACAGCACAAATTTATTATCTTACTATCTTACAGTGTGTGGCAAAAAGTCTTACATGGATCTTATGGGGCTTAAATCAAGGTGTCAGCAGGGCTGCGTTCCATCTGGAGGCTCTAGAGGAGAGAATCTGTTCCTTGCTTTTTGCAACTTCTAGAGGCTACCTGCATTCCTTGGCTTATGGCCCCATTCCAGCAATCACATCGCTCCAACCTCTGCTTCTGTTATCGTATTTCTTTCTCTCACACTCTTGATGGGCATAAATGGGACACTTTCCTCAACAACATAACCACAGCTATTATTTTCAAGTGCATATGGATCATTTATCAAAACTGATCATATGATGTGTTATAAAGTAAATCTCAACACATTGTAATGAGTTGAAATCTTTGAGAATATGGTGTATGATCACATTGTAATTAAGCTTGAAATCAACAATAAAAAGATAACTAAAAAATCCCCAAATGTTTGGAAACAACCCATGGGTCAAAGAGGATGTAACAATGGCAGTTAAAAATATTTTGAATTGAATGATACTGAAAATATTACATGTTAAAACTTGTTGGATACAACCAAACCTGTGCTAAGAGGCAAATTTTTAGCCATAAGTGGTTTGTTATAAAAGAAGAAAAGATGAAAGTCAATGATCTAAGTATCCATCACAAAAGTTAGAAACAAAAAGGAAATTAAACTCAAAGAAAGTAGAAAGATTAAAATGATAAAGATAACACTAGAAATTAATAAAATGGAGAAAATCACCAAAGATAAAATTTGGTTCCTTGAAAGATTAATAAAATTAATAAACCCCAAGTAAGACTCATCAAAGAAAAAAGAGTACAAATTACCAGAAGCAGGAATGAAGAAGAGGACAGAACTATATTTCCTATAGACATTTAAAATATAGTAGCAGATATTAAAACAACAATATATTACTAATATATTTGACATTATGGATGAAATGAAAAAATCCATTAAAATCCACAATTTACTAAAAATTACACAAAAAGATATAAACATATGAATAGTTCTATGTCTATTTGTAAATGATCACCCTCACAAAGAAAAATCTCCAGGTCCAGAGGCTTCATCAGTGAAGTTGTTGAAACAATTAAAGAAATAACATCAATTTTAAGAAGCTCCTCCAGAGAATAGAATGAGAGGGGATGCTTTCCAACTTATCTTATGAAGCCAGCATAACCTTGATCCAAAATGTAACACAGATATGACCAAAATAGAGATCAATCTCTCCAGGAATATAGATGCAAAAAAATCATACACAAAATATTAGCAATTTGAGGGGCCAGCCTCATGGCGTAGTGCTTATGTTTGCACATTCGCTTTGGCAGCCCGGGGTTTGTGGGTTCAGATCCCGGGCACAGACTTACACACCACTCATCAAGCCATGCTGTGGCGACGTCCCACATACAAAATAGAGGAAGATTGGCATAGATGTTAGGTCAGTGACAATATTCCTCAAGCAAAAAGAGGAAGACTGGCAACAGATATTAGCTCAGGGCCAATCTTCCTCACCAAAAAAAAAGAAAGAAAGAAAGAAAAAAATATTAGTAATTTGAACCAGTAATGTAAATACAAACGATAACACATTACTATAAATTGGGTTTATTCCAGGAATGCGAGGTGGTTTTTCATTATAACAATTAATGTAATAAATCACATTAATAGAATAATGAAAAAAATCACACAATCATCTCAATAGACATAGAAAAAGTATTTGATTAAATTCAACAACATTCATGATTAAAAATAAAACCAACTCAGGGCCAGCCTGGTGGCATAGTGGTTAAATTTGCGCATTCCACAGCAGCCTGGTGTTCGCCGGTTTGGATCCTGGGTGCAGACCTATGCACTGCTTATTAAGCCATGCTGAGGTGGTGGCCCATATAGAGCAACTAGAAGGATGTACAACTATGACATACAACAATCTACTGGGGCTTTGGGGAGAAAAAGGAAAAAAGGAGGAAGATCAGCAACAGATGTTAGCTCAGGGCCAATCTTCCTCAAAAAAAAAAAAAAAAACCAAAAAAACAAAACCAACTCTTAGGAAACTAGGACTAGAGCAGATCTTCTTTAATCTGATAAATGACATTTGCAAAAAACATAGAGTACATATCCTACTTCATGCTGAAATATTGAAAATTCCCTTGAGATTGAAATAATGCAAATACTGCCTTATCCCCTCTTCTACTCAACATTGTACTGGAGGTTTTTAACCAGAGCAAATAAAGCAAGAAAAAGGGATTAAGATTATAGAGGATGAAATAGAACTGTCTTTATTTTCGGATGACATTTGTTGTTGGTGTGGTTGAATTGATTCCGACTCCTAGCGACCATGTGGACAGCAGAGCGGAACCCAGTCTTTTTGTGCCATCCTCTCACCTTCTGGCACAATATCAGACAATGCTCCGCTGCTATTCACAGTGGTCAATTTTTTCAGAAATGAGTGGCCAGGTCCTTCTTCCCAGTCTTAGTCTGGAAGCTCTGCTGAAATCTGTCCACCGTGGGTGACACTGCTGGTATTTGAAATACTGGTGGCAGAGCTTTCAGCATCACAGTGACAGGCAGCTGCCACAGTATGACAACTGACAAACGGGTAGTGTTGTTCCCTGACTGGGAAACGAACCCAAGCTACAGTGGTGAGAGCATTGAATCTTAACCAGTAGACCACCAGGACTGGCTCAGATGACATAGAAATCCAAAAATTATAGAAAATACAAAAGAATCCACAATCAAACTGTTTAAATTTAACTAGATTTCTAGATACAAAGTGAATATACAAATTCAATTGTATTTCTTTGTATGAGAAACAATTTGAAATAAAATAATGAAGCATTATTTATTTACATCAGCACCAGAAGACATCAAAAGCCTAGAATTAAATCCAACAAAAGATGTACAGGGAATTTATACAGAAATATATAAAAACATTGACAGAAATGAAAGCAGACAAATAAGTGAAAACTTATTCCATGTTTGTGGATTAGAAGATTCACTATTGTAAAGATGTCAGCTCTCCATAATTGATGTATAGACTCAATAAAAACCCAATCAAAAGCCCAGGAAAATATTTCTCCCAATATTTTATTTTATTTTAATTTTTTATTATTTTATTTATTTATTTCTTTTTCCCCAAAGCCCCAGTAGATAGTTGTACGTCGTAGTTGCACAGCCTTCTAGTTGCTGTATGTGGGACGCGGCCTCAGCATGGTCGGAGAAGCAGTGCGTCGGTGCACGCCCGGGATCCGAACCCGGGCCGCGAGCCGTGGAGCGCGCGCACTTAACCGCTAAGCCACGGGGCCGGCCCTCTCCTAATATTTTACAAGTTGAATCTTAATTATGAATGGAAATGCAGAGGTCCAAGAATAGTCAAGGTAATATTGAAGAAGAACAAAGCTAGGAGACTTATGCTACCAGATTTTAATATTTACTACAAAGTTATAGTAATTAAGACAATGTTGTATTGTCTGGAGGATAAACAAATAGATCAAAGAGTAGAAAGTCCAGAAATCAGATTTACCAATATATGGTCACCTGATGTATGACAACATTGATGTAACAGTGAAGAGAGAAAAGAATGGTCATTTTAATAAATAGAATGGTTCAATTGGGTGTTCATGTGGAAAAAAGTGAATCTGATCTTTACCTCATGTCACACACAAAAATCAAATCCAGATGGATCGTATATCTAAATATAAAAGGTAAAACAATAAAGCTCACAGAAGATAAGAAAGAAGAGTACCCTTATGACTTAGGAGGAGGCAGAGACTTCTTAAGAAGGACAATAAAAACACTAGCCATAAAGGGAAAGATTGGAATTCATTAAAATAAACAGCTTCTCAGAAAAACACACAGTTAAGAGAATGAAAAGGCAAGTTACTGTGAGAGAGTAATTTGGAAAACATATATTTAACAAAAAACTCGTATCCTCAGTATGAAAACAACTCATAAATTAATAAGAAAATGATGGATAACCCAATTAAAAAATGTGCATAGACTTAACATGCATTTGAAAAAAGACAATATCCAAATGGCAAATAAATTGTAGAATATTAGTAAAATATAATAGTGTATAGCAATGAGAATACAAGAATTACTGCTACATGCAACCATATTGATGAATTTCACAAGCATACTGTTGCTTGGAAGAAACTGGACAAGACAAAGTGTGAACTGTATGAGTCCATTTATATAATGTTCAAAAACAGGCAAAAATTCTCGATGGCAATTGATGTCAGAGTATTGGCTACCTTTGGGGAGGCAAACTGATGGGGAAGGAGCACAAGGCAGGATTCTGCGGTGCTGGTAATGTTTTATTTCTTGATCTGGGTGGTAGTTACACACATGTGTTCACTTTGTGAAAACTGAGCTGGACATTTATAATTTGTTCCTTTTTTTGTGCATATGTTACACTGCAATAAAAAGAAAACTTAAAAAAATAAAATGAAATGATATAACACCCAGATGCAAAGTTGAACTTAGATTAGGTCCTGATAATATGTTTCCGGGACAACATGGGAAATTTGAATCTTGCCTAGATATTAGATGACCTTAAGATATTTATTAGTTTTTTGAGATATAATGGTATCGTGTGTTTAAAAAGAACATTTTAATTTCCTTAAGAGGTAAGCTGATGTGATTATGAATTGCTATGAAGTATGCCATGATGTTGGCAACATACTATCAAACGGCTCAGTAAAAGAAATATCTACACACACACAAATATATACTTACATATGTGTACAGACACATAAAGCAAATATGGTAAAACATTAACAAAAAGTATTAACAATTTTCAAATTTAGGCAGTAGGAATACTTATGACCAATGCACCAATCTTTCAACTTTTCTGTGTGTTTAAAAATATTTATCATAGTAAATTTGGGGGAAACGTCCTAAAGCATTAGTTATTAGTGTTGAGCTCCATGTGCCCTGTGGGCCTGGAGTCCTGTACAATGGCTGTGCTGAGCCAGAATGATGTGTATTGTTGCTTTTTCTGCCCTCCCAGCCTTGCTAGCTCATTTACATTCCCCGGGGGTCAGGAGGCAAGGCCCAGGCCAGCTGTTTCCTCGCTTCAACACTCACGCCACCAGGTGTCAGGAGCCCCCGCCCTGGGGCTTCTTACTCAGTCGCTTCTCCCTTTTCCTCTCCTTCTCTCTTTGGATGCTGCTTTCCTTTTCTTTAGCCCCTTCTTATGGCACCATGTGGTTCAACTTCATTGTTTTGGAATGAGGAAAAGAGAAACAATGACATCAAATAAATATATCACCCCAAAACGTGGGAGGAGACTCTCAGGGAGCAAAATTAAGACAATTCCTCTGTAGCCAGCACCACTGCAAGAGCTGGGCTCTCCACCACATGCCAAACACTCTGTGTGTAAATATTTTCCATATTTTAAATTGCCTTGTAAAGAAAAGAGGAAACCCAAGCAGGGTCATACATCGTCCAGATGTGTTAGATCAGAAGAACGAAAGGGTGAAAGGTCAGAGACTCTTTCTGGAAAGGAGAGACTATCCCTATTACTTACAAAGGGCAGAATGAGAATTACACGGATGGGGGAGACAGACAAGAGCAGGCTGCCTCCGGAAAATGAGCGGAGCACTGCAAGGTGCAAGCAGGCAAACCCTGGCCACCCGTGAAAAGGGGATGGAGAAAAGAGGAAACCTCAGTCCTGTTGGCCTGTAATGTAAGGGCTGGAGGTCCTCCCGCAATACAAGGTTGTTTATTAATCCTAATCTCCCTGAGGTACACTTTTGAGAAACACCAGAAAAAAAAGTTTGTCCAACAAAAATATTTTGAAGTCCACCCCTCACTCAGTTTTGAAAATTTCAGGGTGGACTCTGGACCCAGAATGCTGAGATTTGTAATTCAGCCTCCACTGCCTGTTTGTTAATGATGTGACCTTGGCCAGGTCACTTACCCTTCTGCATCTCCATTTTCTTATTTATAACACGAGGATATTATTAGCATGTACCTCATGAGCTGCTTTTACTGTTCGGTTAGTTAATATCTGTACAATGCTTGGAGTGCTTCCTGGCACAGACTAAGCACCATCACTTGTAGACTATGATGATGGTGATGGTGATGGCGATGAGGAGGAGGAAGAGGGGGAGGAGGAGAAGGAGGAAAGAGGGAGAGCAGCAGGAGGGGGAGGGCTTCATAGGCATCATCTTCCCTTCAACAATCTTTTCTTACCTATTTCTATTTCTAAAACAATCATTTCAACCTTGGACCCCAAATCTTGGAGTCACTATTGACTTCTTATTTTCTCTAAGATTTCCAGAAGTCAATCAATTTGTTGACTAGTTCCACTGATTTGACCTTATCTTATGTTTATCATATGTCTTACCTAATTTCATCATCAAGGACTTCGTTCTAAGTTTGCTTCTTACCTGAAATATGGCAATGACTCCTTGGTCTTACTGTCCCTCTAGGTCTCCCCACTCCATATGTCTCCACAACGATGTCAGCTTGGGTAATGTCAAAACCTGTTCAAAAGCTGTCAGTGGCTGCCCATTTCCCGTCAACTAAGCATGAGGTCTTTAATCCAGCGCTTGAGGCCTTGGGAAATTCTGACCTGCATGTCTAGGCTTAGTTCTTTTTATTTATTGATGTGCACTAAGGGCTCTATTCAAACTAAATTTCTCACCGTTACCTGAACCATTCTCAGTTTCAGATTGTGCTACTTTTAGCTCTATGGTCCTGGGCAATTAACCAGAGTTTCAGTTTTCTCTTTCATAAAACGGAGTTAATAGTAGACTCTACTTTGCAGAGTGGTTGTGAAAATTACAGGAGTTAATGTATGTAAAGGACCTACCACAGAGTGAGTACTCAGTAAATGCCAGTCATGATGGTGACAATAATGATGATGATGATGATGACAAATGCTATTGTTTATGCATTTGTTATTGTTTATGTTCTTTTACACAAACCTCCCTCACCTCTCTTTCCTTTTGACAAAACACTAGCCATCCTTTAAGTCTTAAGTCTTTTCTCAAACCCTGCCCATTTATAAAGGCTTACTCCATCCAACCTGATATCTTCTCTTCTTCTGAATCCTTATGTGCTCCTCTTTCTTTTGGAACTTATCTTCCTCAGTGTCTTACAATTATTTTTGTACTTGTTAAAACCTTTTCCTGCAGCCATTCTCACTTAAAAACCACAGAAAAACTTCCCAGACAATTAACTCCTTGAAGATAAGAACTGCTGCTTTACTTATGTTTGTATCCCCTGCAATATCCGACATGATCACATGGAAGATCCTCAAATGCCCCTTCAATTGATAATTTTTAAATTGGTAAATTAATTATCAAGTTTAATTGATAAGTCCAGTTTGCTACATTACCTATCATAAGTCCCAGAAATCCTACATTTTGAGATGACAGCCATAGAATTTAGTGTTAACTACTTCCTAAAGCCCCTAGCTCCCCTAGGGGTCTACTTAATAGGAAAGCCTATCTTTAGGGCAACCGTAAAGTTGTGGTATCCAAAATTCTTTGGAAAAAGTTTCATATTTTAGATTTCCCTGTTAAGAGATAAAGATCAAAGTAATCAACACAAGAAATCAGAAATTTGTTGGTACTCCTTTACGCATGCTGGGGGTGGTGGAAGGATTGCACTATAATTTTTTCAGTATTTAAGCTACAAAGTTCTTAGTCGGATCCTATTTTTTCCTCTTTCCCAACAATGAGCTTTGCTCAAGCTCACTTTTTTTTCTTTATTCTGCACACTTCTGTTTTTCTCTTGGGTGTGGGGTGGTGGTGGAAATGTTGGTTTGAAACCTCGGGTGTTCCTTGGGTGAGATCTGAAACTCGCCTCCACACACAGAATCCGAGGAGAGACTGAAGAAAGAGGCAGGCCACTCCAGACTGGTAGGTGGCAGTTTTAATAAGCAAGGGAACTTACTTATGAGGCTTGTCTTGGGTGGCCACAAGAAGAGTAGCTCTCTGTACCCACCCACCAGAATCTTAAAAATTTAGATAGAGCCCTTGACTGGGTTCAGTCACGTATACCGCCCAGATGGTCTCAACGACACATTACTCTCTCAAGGCTACATCCTTGGAACAGCTCCCACTGTGGGAACGGTGAGCAGAATGTACATTCCAAGGACAGGGGAGGGTGTGAGGAGCCTTTGATTGACTGGGTCCAGCTGGCAGGTCAACTAGTGGGTACGTCCTCTCAATGACCTCCTCCAACGTTCCACCCCTCGTAACCAGCTCTTACAATCTTACATGCCCCACTCTCCCCTCCTCTGTGATGTGCCCTGAGCTGTCAGCAAGGGGTTTTGTTAGCATGGAGGCAGCTCATTTGGCAGCTATCTGGCTGCACTGGAGGCAGATGCCACAGTAACAATATAGGCACATACAAGAAAAAGCACAGATTAAGATAATGATTCCCAAAATAAGTAACAATTTTTTCCACCAAGAACTCCATGATCTGAACCACTGACTTATTAAGTCCCCTAGGCTGAGGGGTTGGATCACAAGGGATGGAGTGTTGGAGACGGTCATCGAGAGGATATGACCGACGGTTGACCCAGAAACTGAACCGGAGCAGAGGCTCCTCACCCCCTCCCCTGTCCTTGGAATGTACATTCTGCTCACCGTTCCCACAGTGGGAGCCATTTTCACAGATGTAGCCTTGAGAGAGTTAAGTGTTGAAGCCATCTGGATGGTGTATGTGACTAAACCCAGTTAAGTCTCTATATAAACTTTTAGGTTTCTGGCAGGTGGGTGCAGAGAGCTACTCACGCTGCAGCCGCCCATGACAAGCCTCGTATGTAAGTTCTCTTGCTTATTAAACCTGCCACCTACCAATTGGAGTAATCTGCCTCTTTCTCTGGTCTCTCTTTGCCCTCCATATATGGGGTCCAGTTTGAGAACCAACAAGGAAGTGTAAGAAATGAAGAGGATCCCTTCTCATGGGAGAGCTCTCTAAACTACATCCCCTTATCTGCTCTCTTTTAAGGTAGCCACCTGCATCTGAAAAGTTTTAGCTGCAGAAAGCTGCTGATTCCAGGCTTCAGATGAAAAGCAACAGCCTTCCTCGAGCCAAAGCAAGAACTGTTTCTCTGGATCAGCTGTTAAGCCCAGACACTGGGTTCCCCAAAGCATCCTTAAGCAAACCAGACCACTTAGGCAAGGTTTTGAAAAGCCAAGAAGGTGAGATAATGGAGGACGGATTTCTTTTCAGATTTATGTTTTTAATGATATTCTTCTATAGATTGTATATCCGAGAATCCGTGCCCCATAAGCTGGGTAAATGAGGACAAATCTGGCTCAGCCCAAGGAAGTTGTTACAGATTCAAGGACTGGTGATTAGAAACTCTCTTGTTAGGCCCAAGGGACTGTTTATGCAGCATCTGCGAAAAGGCTGGGTCACAGCACCTCCTACCTGGGTCTGCTACAGACTCATGATTGAGAATTGCTGACTTACACAGGTAATGGGATCTCTTTAAAGATATCTTTCTAATGTATTTACTTTCCAGATAGCCAAATGCCAGGCTGCTAACAGATGAGTTGTTTGTACGTTAAAAGTTTACTGTTCTAGTTAGGACATTCTTGATGGCATTTTATATTCTCTTTGCGGTGCAGCCAGCTGATTCATGCCATATTCTGAAGGTTATGAGTCTCCGTGTGATGTTAAGAACTATACGTCTGAACCATTAAAGAAGAAGTGTATAAAATGCAGTGTTGCTCAGTGGAAGTATATGAACCAGAAGTATTTCATTTTATGCCATGGCTCTAGTGATATCTGAGGCTTTTGAGCACTGGTAGTTCTACTTTCTTTCACTTTTGGAGTTATAGCCGTCTCCTCTGTTGAGAAACAGAGCAAGGTTGTTACCAAATGAGCTCTTTATATTTATTATACGTATTTTCAGTTCAACTTACAAATGCCATATTTATTGAGTTACTGCTATATGTAAGGTTTTGCACTAGATGCCGAGAGGGCTACCAAGATGATTTAGGGATAGTCCCTGTTCTTTGGGAAATTATAAGTACACCCACAGCTGAAGTGCATTGTAGAATGTGTTAGAGAGTATTAGAAAAGTACAAAGCATTAAAAAGACTCTAAAAAGAGAGATGACATATTTATTTGGGAGATCTGGAAAAACTGCATAAGAAATATCTTTTGTGATGTGCACTAGAAATTGAACAGATGAGGCTTGTTTGGGGTAAAGGAAATCCAGGAGAAAGGAAAATCATGGATTCAGCCATACAATCCGGGAAAGTGTGGAGTGCCATTGAAGAACAATGGGTGGTCATGGGGGCTTTTACAGGAGTAGAGGGGGCTGTATCCACCCAAGATTTCTGCTCTCATCTCTAGTACATTGTAGCTAGAGAGTGACTACCCCACCAAGGGCTACATCTCCCAGATTCTTTTGGAATAGAGGCAGAAGTGATGGGTTATGTCCAGGCCTCACGTGCTGTTGGATTTTGATTCTGAAGGTGCCCTTGAAAGCCTCAGACTGCAGTTGATACAGCCTCTGTCACCTTGGATTCTGAATGACTGAGTGGGGCAAAACACTCCTTCCCTCTCCTACCCCAAGTGGGAACACTCATATGTACTTAGGTGAGCAAGAAAAAACTCTTTAATGTTTTGAAGACATTGGATTTTCTCAAGGAAGCTGGGATTTACTGTAACTAATGTAGTTAAAAGGGAAAGATAGTCCTGGTCTATGTTTTTGAGAGACAGAATGATATAGTGGAAACAGCTCTGGACTAGAAAACATGGATTTCATTTATTCATTTATTTATTCGTTCATTTCATCTTTACTGAGACTTTGATAGCCTGTCAAATCTTAAGCTAAATGCTGGGAATGCTATAATTAATAAGGCATCATTCATGGCTTTATGGAGCTTAGAGTGGAGTGCAAGAGAATTAAAAAAAAAAAAACAAAAACCAGGCTGTAAAGATCCATTGGAATGCCTGAGACCGGTAGCATTAGCATTACTCAGGAGCTTGTAGAAATGCAGAATCTCAGACCGCGCGCCCAACTCAACAGCCTTTAGCAAGATTCTCGGGTGGTTTGCATGCACATTAAAGTTTGAGAAACACTGGTAAAATGAGTGCTTTGGTAGGGACAGGGACAGAACCCAAAGGAAGCACGATTAGTCCAGTCTTATTTATTTTATTTTTTTTTTTTGCTGAGGAAGATTCGCCCTGAGCTAACATCTGTGCCAATATTCCTCTACTTTTTATGTGAGTTGCTGCCACAGCATGGCATATACAAGTGGTATAGGTCCACACCTGGGAACTGAACCTGGGCCGCAGAAGTGGAGCATGCCAAACTTAACCACTAGCCCATGGGGGTGGCCCCACAATTAGTTCAGTCTTGATTGAGACTTTTCAGGAAGCTTCCTAGACTAGATGATGGCCAAACTGACTTCTGAGCAGCATGTTTCAGTCATAATAATTGTGTGAGCTTGGGTAAGCTGCTTACTTTCAGCTCTGATTTCCTTTTCTGCAAAAATAGGGGTAATATTCCAAGGTTGTTTTGAGGCTCAAATGAGCAGTAAGTAAAAGTGCTCTGAGTGCTCTAAAGCTGTATACAGAAGGAAAACTTTTAATTTTGCAGCTGTAATTGGAGTATAAGAAGAAATTGTGTTCTTTGGTATAATAATGCATTTTATTTTTATTTTTTTATTTTATTTTATTTTATTTATTTTATTTTTTCCCCCCAAAGCCCCAGTGGATAGTTGTGTGTCGTAGCTGCACATCCTTCTAGTTGCTGTATGTGGGACTCGGCCTCAGGATGAACGGAGAAGTGGTGCCTCGATGCGCACCCGGGATCCGAACCCGGGCCACCAGCATCGCAGCGCGTGCACTTAACCACCAAGCCACAGGGCCGGCCCTAATAATGCATTTTAAACAGTGTTTAGTAAGAAAAAATTATCCCGTATGGATTCTTTGTTTTGATTACATGCAGAACTGAAAGAGAACTGCATCCTACTTATTGCAGAAGAGTCTAACATATGAAAAATAGGTCTAGATATTGGTCCAATAGGAGGTCTCCTGGGCTGAAAAGTGCACTCCCTTCGGGCTTGTGGGGTCTGGAGTTCAACCAATCATGCCCTTGTACAGAGTTTATCTAAAACATAGAGTTAGTGAGGAGGGCCTTCCGTCTGATTAGGACACACATTACTTCCTGGGCACAAACAGGAAAACCAAACTGAGTGAGTTTATTTAGAATTAATAGGACTGCAGAAGGTTAATGAAAAATAAACAATGAATGATAATTAGTTAATGATGTTAGCGATCCACTAATACAGTCTCCCTACAGAACTTCCTCACTACCAACAAATATTTTGAGTGTTTATTAGGTTTCAGACGAGGCTCCAGTTGTGTATGGTCTAGTCAGACAAATGACCTGTTCTTTCATTCTTCTGTCCTTTTGCACATATTTTTTCCTTTGCCCGGGGTGTTCTTCCTTTTCTGGACCACCTGGGCTACGTGGGCCACCTGATGATTCCCCTGAAGACCCCATTCAGACATCATCTCCTACTAGTATGAAGCTTTTACTGACCAATGTAGGCCAGTTTAGACTCACCTTCCCCTGTAGTCCCAGAGAGGCAAGAAAAGTATATTGAATTACACTGTGACCATTACTCCATGTGTCTTACTCATTTCCTATCCCTAGCATCTGGCACAGTGCCAAGCATACAGTAGGTCCTAAACAAATGTCTGTTGAATGTATATGAGAAAGGCCAGCAAATTTAAGAATGAATAAATAAACAAAAATCTTTCATACTAATACTGACAGAGTTACTTGCTGAGTCACTTAGAAAGGGAATTCTGTCAAATAATAGTCTAAGAACATGTAAAAAGAGGTAGTTATTCACAGATAGATGTTCTATCTAAAACATGCTTTGATATCAATATATATGTAACATTACAAATTCTTTAACCCAGAAATTCTACTGATAAGAATTGATCCTAAGGAAATTAAGAATATGCAAAAAGATCTAGCTACAAAGGTCAAATTTATAGAGACACAAAGTAGAAGTACGGAGAGAAGTCAAGATGGCGGCGTAGGCAGACCGAACTCACCTCCTCCCACGGACACAGCCAATTTACAACTACTCGTGGAAAAATTACCCCGAGACAGCACTGAAAACTGGATAAGAGGAACTCCTGAAACAAACAACAATCCTAATTGAGATGGAAGAGGCAGAAATTCCCTTCTGGAGAGGAAAAATGCAGCCTTCACAAGCTGCAGTGCCTCACGGCCTCCCAGGAGCAGCCCACAGGTACGCAACCCTCCCTGGAGGCGCGGGGCCCTGAGCCGGGGAGCGCCCCCGCTGTGGGCATTTTGTGGACCCAGCACAATCGAGATGAGTGGCATAATATCTGACTTTGCCTGCTACTAAAACATTGGGGAGTACCACCAGAAAAGCTGGTTCACAAAGAAATTAAAACTGGCTCTTAAAGGGCCCATGCACAAACTCACCCATTTCAGAAAGCAACCTAAAATCACCAGAAAGAAAAGTGCACGGTGCTTTGGTGAAAAGAGACTCACCTAATAGGCCCTGAGTGCATCTTGGTGAGAGGTGAGACCTCTCCAGGGACTGGGACATTGGCCGCGGCCATTGTTGTGGCCTGGTGTGGGAGTGCTGACACAGATACCATTGGAGTTCTCCCTGGGGCCTGCTAGCCCAGGGTCGGCCCCACCCGCTAGAGCACCGATTTAATCCAGCTCAGCCAGGGCAGGCAGCCCACCCTAGAGACTGGCCCCACCTAACAACAAGCCCTCAGGCAACTTGTGGGCCTGCATAGATTGGTGACTGGATTCTCTGCAGCCTGGTGACTGAGCCCACTTCAGTGGGGCAGGGCATGCACAAGGAGCAGGTGGAGAGTGTGGGGCTCCCACTGTGGAGAGACTGGGTCCACTTCAGGTGGTCGGGGCATGCCCACGGGGCAGGACTGTGTTGACTGTGTGTGTGGACCTGTGGGCGGCGGGGCTTGTCAGCTGCAGAAGACTTGTGCTTCTCAAAGACCCACATGGGGGTTTGCCTCACCTTCCAAAGCCTGAAACAATTGGGTGGTCCTGTGCCTGAGGCCAGCCCCACCCAGCTGCAATCCTCAGAGAGCTGACAAGAGACCTAAAAGCTGGAGGCTTATAGCAATTGTAAGCCCCTGAGCCTAACAACCTGCCATGCTGGGGGCCTACACACTTAAAAGAAATACTGCAACACAAATGTGGTATTACAACTTGCAGCCAACTGTCTTGGGGCTCCCCACACCTGATAAAGAGACTGAAGGGCTCACAACAACTACAAGCAGCTGAGCATTACAACAGCTGGCCAGGAGCATAACTCGGCCTCCCTGGGTGCCTACAGGGAGAGCAAACAGAAAGACACACATAGCCCATATAGGGGTCACCCCTGGAACATTGAGAACTGAGGGAAGCACACTGCAGGCCTCCTAAAGCATCACTTATATAAGGTCACCTATCCAAGAGGAGGAGACTTAGCTGACCTACCTAATACGTAGAAACAAGCACAGGGAAAGAGGCAAAATGAGGAGGCAAAGGAATACATGTCAAGTAAGAGAACAGGACAAAACCCCAGAAAAGGAGCTAAGTGAAACAGAAATGAGCAACCTACCCGACAGAGAGTTCAAACAAAGAGTGTTAAGGATGCTCACTGATCTGGGGAGAAAAATAGATGAACTCAGTGAGAACGTCAACAAAGAAATGGAAGATATAAAAAAGAACTAATCAGAAATGAAGAATACAATACTGGAAATGAAAAATTTACTAGAGGGACTCAAAAGCAGAGTAGAGAATACAGAAGAACGGATCTGCAAACTGGACGAAAGACTTGAAGAAATTACCCAAGCTGAACAGGTAAAAGAGAAAAGAATTAAAAAGAGTGAGGACAGTCTAAGGGACCTCTGGGACAACATCAAGCGCACTAACATCCGTGTTATAGGTGTCCCGGAAGGAGAAGAGTGAGACAAGGGGGCAGAGAATCTATTTCAGGAAATAATAGATGAAAACTTCCCTAAGCTAAGGAAGGAAACAGACATCCAGGAACAGGAAGCACAGAGAGCCCCAAACAAGATAAACCCAAAGAGGCCCACACCAAGACACATCATAATCAAAATGTCCAGAATTAAAGATAAAGAGAGAATCCTAAAAGCCACAAGAGAAAGACAAGTTACATACAAAGGAAACCCCATAGGCTATCAGCTGACTTCTCAGCAGAAACCTTACAGGCTAGAAGAGAGTGGCACGATATATTTAAAGTGCTAAAAGGAAAAAACTTAAAGCCAATAATACTCTACCCAGCAAGGTTATCATTCAAAATGGAAGGAGAGATCAAAAATTTCCCAGACAAGCAAAAATTAAAAGAGTTTGTCACCAAGAAACCAGTGTTACAAGAAATGTTAAAGGGACTGATTTAAGGGGAAAAGAGAAGACCACAAATAGGAAAAATTATCTATTTCCATGATAAGAGGGTAATGGATACAAATGCACAAAAAAGAGGTTAGATATGATACCAAAAACATAAAATGAGGGAGGAGGGGAGTTAAAGAGTAGAGCTTTCAGACAGAGGTCAAACTAAAGAGACCATCAATTCTGTATAGAAGGAGAAAGGAACAGAGAAGGACTACTAAAACACTGAGAAAAAAAAAAGATAAAAAATTGCAGTAAGTACATATTTATCAATAGCTACTTTAAATGTTAATGGACTAAAGGCTCCAATTAAAAGGCATAGGGTGGCTGACTGGATAAAACAACAAGACCCATATATATGCTGCATACAAGAGACACACTTCAGACCTAAAGACACTCACAAACTGAAAGTGAAGGGATGGAAAAAGATACTCCACGCAAATGGCAATGAAAAGAAAGCTGGGGTAGCAGTACTCATATCAGACAAAATAGACTTTAAAACAAAAACTGTAAAAAGAGACAAAGAAGGGCATTACATAATGATCAAGGGAACAATCCAACAAGAGGATATAACACTTGTAAATATCTACGCACCCAATGTAGGTGCACCTAAATATATAAAGCAATTACAGCATGTTACTGGCACAAAAACAGACACACAGATCAATGGAATAGAGTCAAAATCCCAGAAATAAACCCACACATCTATGGACAGCTAATCTTCGACAAAGGAGCCAAGAACATACAATGGAGAAAAGAAAGTCTCTTCAACAAATGCTGTTGGGAAAACTGGATAGCCACATGCAAAAAAATGAAAGTAGACCCTTACCTTACACCATACACAAAAATTAACTCTAAATAGATTAAAGACTTGAATGTGATACCTGAAACTATGAAACTTCTAGAAGAAAACATAAGCAGTACGCTCTTCGACATTGGTCTTAGCAACATCTTTTCAAGCACCATGTCTGACCGGGCAAGAGAAACAATAGAAAAAATAAACAAATGGGACTACATCAAACTAAAAATCTTCTGCACAGCAAAGGAAACCATCGACAAAACGAAAAGACAACCTAAAAATTGGGAGAAGATATTTGCAAACCATACATCTGATAAGGGCTTAATCTCCAAAATATATAAAGAACTCATGCGTCTCAACAACAAAAAAACTAACAACCGAATTAAAAAATGGGCAAAAGACCTGAACAGACATTTCTCCAAAGAAGATATACAGATGCCCAACAGACACATGAAAAGGTGTTCAACATCATTAACTATCAGGGAAATGCAAATCACAACTACAATGAGATATCACCTCACGCCCGTCAGAATGGCTATAATTAACAAGACAGGAAACAACATGTGTTGGAGAGGATGTGGAGAGAAGGGAACTCTCATGCACTGCTGGTGGGAGTGCAAACTGGTGCAGCCACTATGGAAAACAGTATGGAGATTCCTCAAAAAATCAAGGATAGAACTACCACACGATCCAGCTATTCCACTGCTGGGTATTTATCCAAAGAACTTGAAAACACCAATGGGTAACGATACATGCACCCCTGTGTTCACTGCAGCGTTATTCACAATAGCCAAGTCTTGGAAGCAACCTAAGTGCCCATCGAGGGATGAATGTATAAAGAAGATGTGGTATGTATACACAATGGAATACTACTCAGCCATAAGAAATGATGAAATCCAGCCATTTGTGACAACATGGATGGACATTGAGGGTATTATGCAAAGTGAAATAAGTCAGAGGGAGAAGGTCAAATACCGTATGATTTCCTTCATTAAGTAGTAGAAAATAACAACAATAAACAAACACATAGAGACAGAGATTGGATTGGTGGTTACCAGAGGGGAAGGGGGGAGGGAGGAGGGTGAAAGGGATAATTCGGTATATGTGTGTGGTGATGGGTTGTAATTGGTATTTTGGTGGTGAACATGATGTAATCTATGCAGAAATAGAAGTATAATGATGTACACCTAAAATTTATACAATGTTATAAACCAATGTTACTGCAATAAACCAAAAATTAAAAAAAAAAAAAAACTAAACAAAGTAGAAGTATGGTTACCAGGGGCTGGGGAGAGGGCAGAATGGGGAGTTATTGTTCAATGGGCATAGAGTTTCAATTTTTCAAGATGAAAAGAGTTCTGGAGATTGGTTGTACAACAGTGTGAATGTACTTAACACTACTCAACTGTACATTTAAAATGTTTAAAATGGTAAATTTTATGTTACATGTATTTTACTACAATTAAAAAAAAAAAAAAACCTTCATAGCAACGTCTAGACTGGTGTTTGAACAAAAACTGGGACCATAGCCTAGCCAAGCTGACATATAAAATTAACCATCCCACTATAGTTTTCCCTTTTCTAGGTATCAGATAAATGGAAGTTTACCGCATGTAGCCTTTTGTGGTTGGCTTCCTTCACTTAGCAAAATGCTTTTGAGATTTATCCACATTGCAGGATGTATCAGGAATTTGTTCATTTTTATTACTGAGTAACATTCCATTGCATGGATGTACTATGATTTCCTTGTCCATACACAAGTTAACGGACATCTGGGGTTGTTTCCAGGTTTTAGTTACTATTATTAAGGTTGCTATGAACAGTCATCTACAGGTCTTTGTTCCTAGTTCATTTTGGGCAGAGATTTAAATCATTGCCTCATAGAGAATGCTTGTGGCTGCAAGTAACAGAAAGTTGCTTCAAATCAACTTAAAATGTAGCCGTTTATTATTTCATTAACGAAAGTCCAAAAGAAGAATGGTTCTTGGGATGGTTAATTCAGCTGATAAACAACATCATTAAAAACCCAGGCACTTCTCTTTCCAAGCCTCCATTCTTCCGTGTGTTGCTTTTGTCCTAGAGCTAGCCTCACTCCTGATCACATGACAGCTGCAAAAGCACCAAACATCATACCCAGATAGAACATTGTCCAGAGGTAGGCAATGGAGCTGTCTTTTCCTCATACTTTTTCTGAAGGCCAAAGAATCTTGCCTAGAAGTCCCCCAGCAGACTTTGCCTCACTTCTCATTTGTTAGAATCACATCAAATGCCCAGAATTGCATCAAATGACTAAAGCAACTGACGGCAAGCACAGTGGGACCCTCTTAGTAGCTTAGAGCGTTCCAATCCCATTCCCTTGGGCTGAGGCTTATATAATTTCCCCTAAAGCACATGCCTGTGCAGCGGAGAGTGGGCACTTGAACAAAGTCAGGGTTTGCCAGGGGGAAGAGTAAATGGAGGTTGGGTAGACTGGGTCCACTGCAGTCATTGAGTTTGTCCCATGCTACTTTCACACTGGCTCTAGTGTTCCTAACTTATGACACACTCTCTGAAGTACTTTCACATCTATTATTCTGTTTTCCCTAAAAGGTTAACAGCAACAACAAAAAGCTCCAATCTCATCCTTTAGAATAGATAACTGAAAATTGTACTTGTTCCTCCTTCAAGACTCGGTTCTAAATTATTTCAATCGTTTATTCAACACTAATCTGCTGAACTCCTATTCCGTGGAAGGCTTTGCAGGGCAAATAAGGAAGGATAAAATTGAGATTTCTGCTTTTATCACTTTACAATCTAGTTTAGAAGACAAATTAGAAGTGATCTGTTCAATAACCGCAGAAGATATAAACAGTGGTTCTACATAACTGTGCAGAGCTGGCACGGGCAGGACCATGATTAATGGGTAAACGACAGTAAGTACGATGGCGGTTCAGAGGAGGACAAGATACTTGCGGGCTGGAACGAGCTGAGAAAACCTTCCAGAAGAGGAGGGATTATAGATGGGTCTTGACAGATAGGATTTGCCGAGGCAGAATGGAACAAGGGAGAGGGCCCCAGCTGCAGCATCCGGAACTATTTGAACAGAGTGGTGGAATAGAACGCTATTTGCTTGTATCCAGGATGTAGAGCAGACTGTCCAAATAGATTTTTTTTCACTCATTCATTAGATAAATATTTTTTGTGTACCTATTATGTCCCAGGCCTTGTTCTTGGCAGAGAGGATGCTGCAGAAAACCGAACAAAGATTCCTGTCCTCATAGAGGCTGTGTTCTAGTAGAGAAAGATAGACTGCCAGATAATATGGAAAATATGTCTTACGTCGCATATTCTAGAGAAAAGTCAGGAAAGGAGAGAGGCTGTATGATGGGAGAGGGTATTATGACTCTGGGGACGAGTCTAGACTTGGAGGTCTTCGCTGGCTTTTCTGACATGTGTGCACAGGGATACAGGGCAAGATGAGATTGGCCTCAAAGGTTTCAAGGCAGATGGTGGTGGCAAGGCTGTGAGTGTGGCAGGGGAGGAAAGAGTGGAGGTCTTGCCAGGAACAGGCAGGGATGGAGGTCCCGTCTTTATTCCTGCCAATGGTGACGGGGAGGCTGGGGAAGGCTCAGACTTACCCAGAGCTCGGGGAACTCCTGGGCCTCTTCTTTACTGCCATGAGGGAGGTGAGCTTGGGAAGGGCAGCCTTATTCTTTACGAATAGTAGGAGATAAGGTTGGAAAAATAGGTAGAAGTCAAGTTGTGGCGGGCCTTGAAAGGCAGAGTAAGGAGAAGAGATGTGGTCTTGGTGAGCCAAGAGATCGTTGAATTCTTGTTTGCTTAGATGTCTGTTTGTCAACATGATAAAAGCAATGTATAGCACGGGCCCTCTTGAGTACCCCTTAAGTCAAGTTCTTAAATTTTTTGAAACTCCTGATGTGTTACAACACAGAAGAAAATCCAAAATATGTTAACAAAACTTGTGGTCTATTTAAAGTGTTTAAATTTAATAAATGAATGTTTTATCAGTCAATAACACAATGCTTCTTATAAGACATCATAAGATTTATTAAAAAATAGTCTAGTTCAAAGCGCACTAGTAGATTTGCTCATGGGACTGTTATTTTAAGTTATATGAAAAGTACTTTCTCTCAGTTGTATCAGCTTACCTCTGCATCTGTGTGGTTAACCTCATTTGGGTATAACAACCCTCTACTTTAGGCTGACCTTCAACTTTTGCTGATTTCCCATTTACTCACTGCTGGGCCTTATATCATTCTCTGCCCTCTGCTGTCAGTGTCCTTTTCTCTTTTATTTGTTTAATGACTTTTAACCAACCCTGTTACTGTCATGACCCTCCTGTTTTGTCTGTGTCCTGGTTTCCCTGTGCTGGCTCCTTGCCTGGATCCCTCGACCTGCTGCCATTCACAGCTTGGCATGACAGATGGCCACAGATTAATGGCAAGGGCACTCCATCAGAGCCTTGGCACCGCAGTCACTTAAGACGCGTGACAGGCAGCAGAGAGGAAAACATGAATAGGTAGCACGATGCTTTTCACGGCTCCTGTGCAGTGCCGATTCTTGGCTGGACTGCTTGTTGTCTGCCTAAATGAATCACTGTAAATGAGACCTTGAGTAATTAGAATCTCCCTTTGGGCAAATTGTTTTAATTCAGTACACGCTTGTTATACGTCAGTCCTGCACAAATCTGTGCTTGGTACCGAGGGGATAAGAAGATGACAAGACAGTTACTCCCCTCAAGGAGCTTACAGTCCAAGGAGGGAGATCCTGAGTGAACAGAAAATTATAATATAAATTAAGATGGGAAAGTCCTAGGGCAGAGATCCAAACCAAGCTGCAGGAAGCGCAGAGACAAAGCCACGAACTTGACAAGGTGAAGGATTTGCTGATGGATTTAGGTTGTAGTTCTACTTGTGATGTGTATGCTTCTGGGTCTTGAGAACCACACACACAGCAATCAGTTTCTGCTAATTGTTTTGAATAATTTATCAGACTTATGATTTCAGGAGAGAAAGGAGCATTTAGATACAATTGTCACAATAAGGAATTTATTCTATAGATGGGATTGGAAAGTGGGTCATATTTATAGAAGAGGAGGTGATGATGAAAAAAGGGAAATGAACAAGTGGCTCATTATGGTAAGACCATGCCATATTAATCAATAAATTTTAATGTTCAAGGTCAAACAGTATGTAGAATATTTACATCGTTCCATTATCATAGACCCACTGTATTAACTTCGATAGTCATTCAACCATTTTAGGTGCAACTTTTTCACCTGAAAACAAAAACGTCTGTCCTCTACTTATTATATGTGGTCAAGATTGATTAGAAAAAACTCTTAAAAATGCTTTGAAGTTACAGTAAAAGAATTTTCTCCTTGGAGAAATATACCATATCAATTACTTTAAATGTTCCCACTGATATTCCTAATATTTATTGAAAAATAACTTTATTATATAAAATGAACCACTTTACCTTTTTGGTAAAAACAAGCAAAAAATGTCAATTTTAATCCCACAAGAAAATGTACAGGAAGTGTTTTTTTTTGTAACATATAAGTTTTATATACCAGCTGGTCTCTATATTCCCTACCAATATTTATTCAGAGAAATGCTGTACCTACATGAATTCATGCAGACAGGCATATGCTTATATATAGGAAAAAGCATATCACCCTGCTTCGTACTATGAGCCTCAATATCTATACAAATTAAGGCAGGACATACAACTTTATTTTTCTAAAACTGTAATTTCTATTCCAGCCTCCTATTTTTCTGAGATGGTGGAAAGTTAATCTTATCAATCTGAGGGTTCTTCCCACATTCCCCAGACTCATGGCTAAGGTCTGGGGGTCTCCACTCTGTCGAGATATTGTAATGTAGCTTGTCTAGGACTCAATGCTATCTGTCTGTCCACAGATCAGGTAAGATATCCCTTGTTCTTGTCCTGAATTATCCTAAGGAAAAAGCCCAATTCTCATCTTAAATTATGCCAATGCATTAAAAAATTTATTGTTTTATGGTAGTTCATTCTTTTAGGAGTCTCATTAATTATTAATCCAAATGGTCTGTACATATGCAATATCTCTGTGAAACAGAATGAAATAAAATGAAACTGAAGGAAATACTATCTGAGTTTCAACATATTTTTTGATGTACCTGATGGAGACATTTTAAATCCTTTTTGGAAGTAGGTACGGATATAAATAAATAAAAATAGTTGTATGACTGATGATTGATGAATTTGTAAATTTAATTATTTATAATCTTATTTTCTCCAGAAAGGATTTCAGGAAGCTATCAGAAATGAATGCAGTAATACGTCATGATAAAATAACTTGATAAAAATAAATCATACAATAAGTTTACGAAAAATTGCTAGAACTGGATTGCAAATTTAATTCCGAGATTTTCATGGCCAAAGCAAAGAGGAGATCACAGTCCACTGAAGGATTCACGTGTCACACAACGCTCTTCCGAGGGAGCACAGCTACCCCAATGCTGCAGCCCTGGAGAGGGGTCTCCAGTAGATGTACATACATGGGACCTTATGATGTTGTGGGCAATGTCCTCCATACCATCCCTAAAACCAATCTAATACTATCAAGTGCAGTTGATGACCAGTGATTTCATAAAGCACCAAGGCAATGTTGCTCAAGTCCCGAGTTCTCTGCTGATGTGGCTTCAACCAGGAACAGTATTTGAAACAGCCGGAGGAATAGAAGTGAGGTTGGCATCGATCTCAGCTGCACACTTCCATCTGCGGTTGAAGGAAGGTTGGGATATACACCCAACAGAAGCACACCCAGACATAGTTTTGGTGTTTAGGGGTTCCTCTCCCTCATTCGTTGGAACTCAGTTGTTGACACACTTAGTTTAGAGTGAAAAAAATTCATCACGTGACCTTAGAGTTCAGAGCAGAGCAGTTTTGGAGCCCAGGACCAGCAGAACGAAAAGCAAATTTGTCACCTGTATGATTTGTGATGTGGCTTTCAGACAGTGCTATTATCAGCAGTTGCCATCTGGTTGCTGCCTATTTTTACTAGTTATTTTTGCAGGTGCTGAGCTCACTTGTTTCAGAGCTACTGAAAGGGGGCATATACTGTAAACATGTAAATGTCATGTATTTTAAAAGCAATAAATTTAAAAATATTTATTACTATTATTTGTTTCCTATAAATTTTGTTGGCCCAAGACAAAGGCTCAGGTGCTCTAGTACACTGCAGTCACATCCCAAAGTAGGCTCATTAGGGCTTTGGGAATGTCTCCCGTTTCAGATCCAATCTCTTGTATCCCAGACACCCTGGTACCTCGGGAACATGAGAAATAAAGTCTTTGCTGTCATCGTGATCCTTATGAATTGCAAAAATTTATTTACTTGTCTGCCTCTGCATTACTTTGCAAGCTCCCTGAGAGCAAGTAGTATTTATTTGACTTAGATATATTTTTACAAATTTTAACTTTAAAATGTTTTAGAGGTTTTCGTAAATACAAGAAAATGTAGAGAATAATTCTTTACCATATATTCACCAATCAGCATTGACAAAGGGTGACATTCTGTCATATTTTCTTACAGTCTTTTTGTTGGCATGGCAGTTGTTGAGGTACAATTTACATACAATAAGGTGCATAGATCTTCACTGTGCAGTGTGAGAGATTTTGACAATTGTATGTACCTGTTTAACAATAACCCCAAACAAGATATACGACAGTCCCATGAGTCCAAAAGATTCCCTCAAGCCATTTTCCCATCCATCCCTTGCCAGTCAGAGGGCAACCTTTCTGATTTTCTGTCATCACAGATTAGTTTTGCCTGTTTTTGGACTTCATATAAATTAAATCACACAGTATACGTCCTTTGTGTCTGGCTTCTTTCACTTAGCATAATGTTTTGTAAATTTATCTGTGCTGGTACGTATTATAATAATTTGTTTCTTTTCGTTGATGAATAGTATTTCATTCCATTTGTTCATTCTCTCTGCTGATGTGTGACATTTGGGTTGTTTCCAGTTAAGGCTACTGTGAAAATTCTTGTACAAACCTTCTTATGGAGACAGGGTTTCATCTTCTTTTTTTTGTGGAGGGGGTAATTATTTAGGAGTGGGATTGCTGAGTCAGAGGGTAGGTGTGTTTAACTTTACAGGAAAATGCCAAATTGCTTTCCAAAGTGGCTGTAGCATTTTACACTCCCACCGGCAATGTGCAGGAGTTCTACTTGACTCGTATCCTCCTCAACACTAGGTTTTGTCAATCTTTTCACTTTTAGCCTTTCCAGTGGTTTTATTTTGCCTTTTCCTGATGACTAAAGATGTTGAATACTTTTTCATGTGCTTATTGGACACGTGTATATCTTCTCTTTTGAAGCGTCTGTTCACATCTTGTTCCTCTCTGTTTTTTTTCTTTCTGTTTGTTTTTGTCTAGTTGTCTTTTTATTTCTGAGTTGTAAGAGTCCTTTATATTCTGGATATAAGTCCTTTGTCAGAGATGTATTGCAAATTTTTGTCCCCTGTCTGTGACTTCCCTTTTCATTTTTTGCCTATTCCAATTTGTAAAGATATTCTTCAATGTTTTCTTTTAGAAACTTTAAAGTTTTAGGTGTTACTTTTAGGTCTGTAATTCATCTTGAAATAATTTTTGTGCGTGGTTTCAGAGAGGAAGTCAGGGTTTCTTTTTTTTTCTCTCTTTCTCAAATGAATATCTAGTTACCACAGAACCATTTATTGAGAGGATTTTCTTTTCCCATTAAATTGCCTTGGTGCCTTTGTTGAAAATCAATTGACTGTTTACGTGTGGTCTACTTTGGAACTCTCTACCTGTTTCATTGATCTACTTGTCTGTTCGTATGCCAATACCACTCCATCTTGATTACTGTAGCTTTTGATTAAGTCTTGAGGTTACCTAGTCTTAGTCCTCCAGCTTTATTTTTCTTTTTCAAGATCGTTTTGGCTATTGAGAAACATTGTGTTTCCAAGTAAATTTTAGAATTGGTTTGTAAAATTCTATAAGGGAGTCTGTTGGGATTATGATTAGGATTGCCTTGAATCTGTAAATTAATTCAGGGAGAATTGCCATTTTAATAATATTGATTCTTCTAATCTACTACCATGGTATATCTCTTCATCTATTTGGATCTTTTAAAATTTTTCTCAACAATTTTTTTTTTTTGTTTTCAGTATAAAGGTTGTTTCTGGTACTGTTGTACATGGAATTGTTATTTAAATTTCACTGTCCGATTGTTTGCTGCCAGTGTATAGAAATACCACTGAATTTTTCATATTGACCTTGTATCTTATGACTTTGCTAAATTCACTAATTCTAGTTGCTTTGTACATTCCTTAGAATTTTCTGTAAGACAATCATTTCATCTGAAAAAGGCAAGACGCTTTTCAGTCTTTATGTCTTTTGTTTCTTTTATTTGCTTTATTGTACAAAAGGTAATATTTTGTTATATTTTATTCAGTTCTTTTTTTTCTTTTTTATTTACTTAGCGCCTTCTTTCACCTTCCTTGTTCCCATATCCATGTTGCCTTATCTATGTTCTTATTCTCTCTCTATAACTCTCGTCATTCCTAAGATGTCCACATCCCCATTTCTCCTTGTAGGTTAGTCGTATTCTCATTTATAATCAATTAGCATTTTCAAGTATTCATGGTGATGAAGCTCAATGAGGTGCCCTTTCATCTATGACTAATAGGAGAAAATTAAAGTACACATTTTTTGGAAGGGCTGTATCTCATAGTCAGGAAATAACAAACTTTTAATTGGATGGTGAATTCTAAAACAGGAAACTTGGTGAAAAATTACCTAAGTGAATTGCAAGTAAATTCAGAAGCTCTTCCTACTCAGAAGTGCCAGGCTATTTCTAAGGACACCTTGACATTGCCTAATTGTGGAGATTTAAAAGTCCTATAAATCACAAGTCATTAAGATAATTGTTTTATTTAGTTCGTTTAAAATGATAAATCGATATAAAAATTTTTTTCATTGCAGCAGATGCTGCCTCAAATCACAACAATTATAAGGAAGACCTCTCCAGTCCCACTAAATAATTATAAAATATTATCTGTGATCTCTACATACAACTTGTAATCATAATTTTACAATTTATAATTGATTTAATTAATTCATGTATGAGGTAATATTTTCTCTAAATTAATTTAGATTTGTTATAGATACAAGGTCATCAAATGATAAATTGAAATTATTTTACCAATATGATATGAAGGAAATACTGATAAAATGCTGAAAGCTCATTAATTTTATGAATCTATATGTCTATCTATCCACTCATCTGTCACAGTTCATATTTAAAATAAAATTAATTAATACTAGTATACATATACCAAGACTCAACCTTTTCATACAATTAATTTTATTTCTTAAAAATTAGTAGATGACAATTGAAAATTTGTAACAAGGGAAAAATGCATTCTACATCTTAATATCTAGTATTAATGTTCAGTTTTCAATGTGTATTGATGATCCTAACTGTGTGAGGATCTGTAGCACTTGCATATAATACACATAACCTCTACGACAAAGGTTTTCATTATTGATGTCACATTAGAATCATCTAGTACTTCTACATACCTTGATGTCCTTCCCTGTGAGACTCAAGAAACTTGCCCATATCAACCTCTTCCCATCCTTGTTACTGTTACCTGCTACATAACAAATTATCACCAACTTTGTGCTTAAAATAACACCCATTTATTAACTCACAGTTCTTTGGTCACAGTCTGGATAAACTTGATTGGGTTCTCACGAGGCCAAAACCAAAGTGTTGGCTGGGCTGGGCTCTATACCAGAGGCTCTGGGGAAAAGATATGCTTTTAAACTCATTACTGTTAGCAGAATTCAGTTCTTTGTGGTTGTAGGACTGACGCCCTGTTCCCTTGCTGGCTATTGGAAGGGGGTTGATCTTATCCCTAGAGGCTGCTCTCAGGTCCTTTCCATGTGCCTCTCTCCTTCTTCAAGCCAGCAACAGAGAACTTTTCATGTACTGAGTCCCCCTAGTGCCTCTATTCTCTGATTTCCTCTTCTGCAACTTGTTGGAGAAAACTCCCTATTTTTAAAGTGCTCATATGATTAGGCTTGCCCATCTGGATAATCTCCCTATTTTAAGGTCAACTGATTGTACACTTAAATACATCTGCAATCCCTTGTGCTATGTAATGTAACACAATCATGGGAATAACACCAGTGGATGGAGATCATGGGGCCATTTTAGAATTCAACCTACCCCACCCACCAACCTCCAGGCCCTGTTTCCCTACCCACTGACCACTTGAGCATCAGAATCATTATCTTGCTCTCTATCTCTCTATCACACCCCTAATGTCACATTGGGGCTCAACATTTGTGCAGAGATCCTTGTTACACGTTTACCTTCAAACTTCTTGACTCTACTCAAATGGTATTCAGCTCTAGACCTTATTATCATCATTCAGAAATACTGTACATCTGAAATCTGAAAACTGTTTTCCACTCTTGGACAACAATGTTCTCCTAATGGTTTTGTTATAACTCATGTCGACTTTGCCAGGAGACTTGGTGTGAAGGAAAGGGGAAGAAGCTAGCGATGGGCAGAGCCAGAGGTGTGGGGACTGACTTTGTAGGAAGGTTGGAGGGTTTAGGTCAGCAGAGAGTAGTAGGTCATTCACAATATTCAAGGAGGCAAGGCCTGGTGTTGATATGTCAGAATTCTTACTGTGTGATTGTGGCTGGAGTTTTTCGCTTCCATGATATTGAAATCAGTGAGGTTGTCATGTTTTGGCACCAAGGGTCAGTCTGGATTGAGGCTGGATCCCAAGCCAGCAGGTGACAGCAACTAGGTCCCATGGTGGGTGAGTGAGGGCTGTCAGGGATTAGGTATGCTGTTAGCACTGCAGGCAATCATTTGGCATCAGTGCAGAACTCTAATCCCAGTTGGAAATCTTTTTGGAACTAGGAATTGGGGCATAGAACCGGGCAATTGTGGAGGAAGTTGGGGGAAGGCTGTGTCTGTGGTGAATGTGAAGGCTGGGCTTTAGGTAGCAAGATTATTTTAGATCCCACGTGCTGGAGAGATGATGCTTCTAATAATCTTCTGGGCTTATAGGCCGGACCCAGGGACTGTACCAGGCTAGGTGTGGTACAGTCTAAACTTCCAAGTCCTGCAACTGAATGGGGCTAGGAAAGGCGGGACCAACATCTGGCTTTCTCAGTCTCACTGAACTTCTCACTCTGCAGTCTCCTGCCCAGTCCTTTCTGCATGTGGGAACTGGAAAAGAGTCTCCTCTTCTAGTTGGTCCCATAGGACTCAGTGGGGTGTGAGGTCCTGGTGTCTCTATCCCATGATCCCACAAGTAGGAGGTCAGCGAGAGGGAGACAAGTCAGGTCCTGGATGGACAGTGCTGAAGTCAAAACACAGAAAGTGAACCCAAACCTAAGTGCCTGACAAGAGGGGCCAGCAGAGCAATCGTAGTAGGGGTACAGGGTGAAAGGAAGGGGTTCAAGAGCAAGGAAGTTAGTGCAGCAGGGAAATGGGAGGCAGACCGGATGGAATGCAGACCTGCAGCCCACTTCCTCCCTCCTTCCTCTTTCCTTCTTCCTTCCTTCCTCCTTCTTTCCTCTTCCTCCTCCTCTTCCTTCTTTCTTTCTCCCTCCCTCCTTCCTTTTTCCCTCCCTCCTTCCCTTCCTTCTTTTCTTCCTTCCTTCCTTCCTCTCTCCTTTCCTTCCTTCTTCCTTCTTCTCTTCCTCCTTCCCTCTTCTTTCCTTCCTTCTTCCTTCTTTCCTTCCTCCCTCCTCTTCCTACCCCCTCCCCCTTCCATCCTCCCTTCTTCCTTCCCTGCTTCCCTCCCTCCCTTCTTTCCTTCCTTCCTTTTAATATTCTCAGTAAATTTTAACATGAGCCAGCCATAGTGGGTAGACACATCTTTCCACTTTAGTCTAAAGGACTCCGTTATATGTCACTTTTACATCACTGTATTCTCTAGTGCTTAGAAAATTTTGGGGGGTACTTAATGGTAATGTTAATTTAAATTAAAAAGAAACATAATAAAAGAGGCAAAAAAAGATCTTGTTCACAACTAGGGCAGAAACATTATCCTAGCCTTGTATGGCTAGGGTTTTACCAATAGCTTACTGAAAAATGATTGGCATCTAAACAGTAGGCCCAAAGCGTAATTATTGTGAGTGTTATTGGCATTTCGTTTTGTGAAGTTATAGTTGAGTTAACCATTGTAAACTTATAGGTTTATTCTGTTGCAAGGGTGAACTTGTTCTTGTTTTTACAGAGTGTCAAGGGAAAGGCTCCTCAGTACTGTTACAGAGAATGCTTGGACAACGTGCACTCAATTGATTGTTTTGGTGGCTCTGCTGATGTCCAGACCAGTACACCCCCTTCCTTTAGGGATGAGACTCTGGAGGTGCCCATGAAGGTCACAGGACTGCTGTATGCCCTTTAGAACAATGAACAAACTACAGTTCCATCCCGGTAACGTCCTGTCACAGCACGTCCCACAGGACACAGTGCTCCAGTAAGGGTGTTAGAAGGTTTGTAGAGCTGCCTAGGTTGGGCTGGTCAATTGTTGAGGGCTTTGCTCTTTTCTCTGGGCAAGAATAATGGAAAACACGGAGACCCACACGTGACTCAAGGCCCGTAGCATCCACTCCTGCTCCTGCCGGAAGTCTGCTTCAGCAATGGCTCCAGCCCGCTCACCTGGCCTGAGCAGGTGGGCTGGGGTGAGAGCGCAGGCCTCATTCCTGCCTGGCGCTCGGCACATTGTCAGAAACTTTTGTGTATCATCAATTCCCTAATCATTCCTGAGAGACTGATGCATTTTGATAAAAAGCCTGATTTACATGGTGTGACTACAAATTAAAAAGATGGATTTTGTTCTGGCTTGTTGAAATCATTCTTCAGAGACAACGTTCACAACAAAATTTATCCAATGGTCTGTGGTCTACTTACTGCCAGACATTAATCTCTGTCTGCAGTGCTGGGAGGCTCTTTCCCTTGTGAAACAATTCCATTCTTGTGAATTTAGTCCATTCATGTGGAGTCAACCTTATAGGACTATTATTGCTTTTTCTTTTTTGAGGGAATAGAATAAAAAAAGAGAAGACATTGGCAGCCGATTGTGTGACCCAGTTCATAGAAAGGGAGACAAATGATCTTTTTTTTTTATTTTTTAAAAATATACAAAGCTATACTAAAATAGAACTTCATATTACAGGTTGCAGTTATTAACTTAGGAGGTAATGGGGCTCTTCTTTCTCAGAATAAAAGCTTCCCACGTTAACACCACCTACTGCATAATGTCTTGGCGTGATGTGCAGAATTTTCTCTGTTATATAGTTAGTGAATGGCAACTTTTCCCTCATGCGTTCCAATTTTTAGGCAAAGATAACTCCATGAGTTTCAAGAATATGAGCTTGTGTTCTCCTTAGAAATAGTGAGTAAGGCAGTAAAATAGAAAATATTTTTAGATTGCTTGTTAATTTCCTGTTTCATTATATGCCACACATATTCTGAAAACTCCTAAAACATGAACATGAATAAATACTATAATTCTTTACCTCCAATCTTTATATTTCTGGAAAAATGTGTGGTTAAAAAAAAAGAGGTTTGGCAGAAAGCTCTTTTGCCTTCATTCTCAATCTTCTTGGCTCCTCACCCAACTTCTACAAGTCTATAACATCATGTAAACCCTGCTCCCTGTTGAAGCGGGAAGATGGGAGAAATGGATATGACTGAGGAGTCTTATACTTTTGGAGATTCCCAAAGCTTCCGGTACTGGGGGAGGGAAGTGAGAGCTGAGGAGAGGAAATGTGCCTCTAACATAGGAATTGATTTGAATTATGGATGTGGGACAAAGGGACTCATCAGATCCTCCCCTCTAGCAATCTTAGTTTCTATGGAGTATAGGTTCTTCTCCCACTTTGTGATGCAAATTCTTCCCATCTTCCCTGGAATTATGGTCTTTCCACATTACCACTTAGAGAATGTTTATAGACTGGTAGGGTTTAGGGGTAGTGGCAAATTATTTCCAACCAAAGTGCTCCAGATTCCCACTTTGATTTGTGATTAGAGGGAGAATTGAGGGGCTGATTTCCATAACGACCTGAGTGTTTTAAGTAGGGAAGGAAGTGTTTTTTAGTTTTTTAAATGCTCAGATTTATATTGCAAATAAGGATAGACTTAGGGAAATATGGGTGTGCTAACTTAAAAAAGCATATAATATAGTTCTGAATGCCTTTTTTGTAGAACATTAGATCCATGAGATTCAGAAATTGCAGAATAATAAACCCCTGTTTTCACTTTTAAAATATGGGAGGCATATTTCACTCTGCTTGTTATATAGAGTCTATGGAAGGAGGGAGCATTGAGACCATTATGAAGTCTTGTGTTTCTGACTTAGGCTATTGCTCAGAATGCTGGTTGTCATTCACATTTTATGTGTATGAAACAATATGAGTTTTATAAAATTACTAAGTTTATGAGAGGATTAAGCAGGTTTTACTTTTATAGTCATAATATGTTCAAATGCATTTCCATCAAATGGGAGATACAATTTCTCTTTGTAATTGAAATTTAAATCCCAGCATAAATACGGCGCTTAGAAAACTATTTTATGGGCCTTTCTTTTGTAAGGATCCTGCACGGAAAGAAGGGTACACAGCTGGAGATTGTTTAGAGACAATTAAGACTTATTGGCTTTTCAGCTAGTGATAGAAGCAGAGCTCGGAGACTCTTGGCATCTTGAAATTGTTACCGGGTGAATTTCCTTTACAACACTAAGCTCTTTAGTATTCTTAAAAAATTATTTAGCATCAGAGACTTAGGGGATGATCTATTGGAGATTAAGCCCATGATGAATGCCAAGTATACATTTATCTTTAACATGATTCAAACAGGGTGAATCTGAGACCCTAGCTGTCTTTTCAAGACTATTATTCACTTCTTTTCCTGTGGAAAATATTGAAGTATGCTGTTCGTTTTTAGCACTCTCTGCCTTCCTGTGTCTAGTCCCTCTGAAATGGTACCCTACTCCATTTAGATTTTAACATCTTCCTTCTCTTCTCTCCTCCAGACTAGAAAAGAGGCTGCCTGATCCACCACCCTGATAAGTAAGTGATTTAGTCTGAGACCCAAAATACTGCTGATAGGGACAAAGAATTTATGGATGACTTTTACTAATGAGGAACTTTCAGAATCTGTTGGTAAAATATTTTTCGTCGAAGGGACCTTTCTGGTGGTTCACAAATCAGATCACATTGGTGATACTTACTTTCTGAATAAATTTGTCTATACTTTCACAAAACCCCAGAGGATATAATTTTTTTTTTTTTGTCTGAGGAAGATTCACCCTGAGCTAACATCTGTTGCCAATCTTCCTCTTTTTACTTGAGGAAGATTAGCCCTGAGCTAACATCTGTGCTGATCTTCCTCTGTTTTGTATGTGGGTCACTGCCACAGCATGGCTGATAAGTGGTGTAGGTCCGGGCCTGAGATCCGAACCCGCGAACCCAGGCCACTGAAGCAGAGCATGCCAAACTTAACCACTAGGCCATGAGGCTGGCCCCAATACCTCGGGATATAATTTTTATATTTAAACACTTTAAATTGGCAACTGGCTTGTTCCACTTTTTAGCCAAACTGCAAATGGCCACAACACTCAGGTGTGACTAGATGATCTAAAGCCATCAATGTTTTGACTTCCCTTATTAATGTAACTAGTATGAAATTTGACTTGACTCATTCCCACTAGTTTGAGTATGGATATTATACAGGTCAGGATGAATCTATGTTATATAAATTTGATTTCCAATCTGAGATTTTTGCCCTTGTTTGACTTAAATCTCTCTAGATTTTAATGTGACAGAATTTATTTCTGGATACATAGTTAAAGGAAGGCTGAATACTAAATTAATTTGTCCTATTACACTAGTACTATGTGTCTATTAACTTTGGGGGGAATATATTGAACCTGTCTTTGATTTTCTGTTTCATGCAGGGACGAGAGATGGTGTCGCAAACGCTTCTCTCTCTCTACTTTGCTTCTGCTTGACATGGTTTTGTTCTTTTTGACAGACATTCACTGGTAAAAAGTAGTGTAATTATTAATTTCCCACTTGACATTGTGAACATTTCAATGCTAAGTTAGCAGGTAAAAATGTCACAATCCATTTCTGTTATATCTACCCGCAGAACTTCAAAGGGCTCCTAGCAATCAGTTCTTGAGTTGGAAAGAAGACTGTGACATGCAGATACCAGGTAAAATTACTTTGTTAACAGTACTTGAACTTTCTGTAAAATACTCAATCTTGTCAGATACTTTCCTTTATGAGGACAGTTTGAAAAAATATTAACGTTCATCGTCTTATATTGCTTGTGTTAACTGGAAAGAAATTATTTTAGCAACAGACCCACATTGATCTCTCATATGTTGAGCAAATGCTGCTCCCTGGGGCTATCATAACCACCAAGCTGTAGCAGGTACAGGGAGATACCAACCTGCTTTACTGAAGTGATATATGATGAGAGATGATTGTTCTTACAAAAGCACTACTGATTAATTGGGCTCAGAGAGTTACATCTCAGTCATATTAGCTTGAGCGTTACTGCAGTGGTGAAGAGCACTGGGCACAAAGGTATGGAGAGGGAACATAGTTTCCAGGTTATGGTGACTCTTATAGCTCAGCCCAATAGAAATACAATGCTTGCTGCATTTAACAAGCCTCTAGTGGCCACATAAAATTAGAAACAGGGGGAATTAATTTTTATAATATATTTTATTTGACTCAATATATCCAAAATATTATTTCAACATGTGGCGCTAGCCACAATTCCAGTGCTCAACAGCCATGTGGGGCTAGTGGTTACCATATTGGTCAACATGGCTCCAGGGACTCTGAATCTTCAAGTTATTTGAGTTCCTGACTGTGCAAAGCCTGCATTCTAACCCAAATCTTATGTCCATGGAGGAAATATGCAAATATCAGTTAGGCATGGTAACTATCATGTTTTACCTTTGATGGACAGTTTTAACTCCTTATTTTTGTAATACCTATGATCCAAGTGGAAAGAAAGTGGTTTATCTGAGTCAGATTGGTGTGGTGGAAAGAGTCCTGGGACAAGTGTTCAGACAACTCTGGTTTGTGAGGGTCATTTACTAGTGACAGAGACAATTCAGGCAAACCTCAATGAGATTAAATTTCCTTATCCAGAAAATAGAAATAATAAACTCTGTTTACTGTAATACTGTGTGTAGGTAGGCATACGAAAGCATTTAAAAAAAAATAGCTGCAAAGAGCTAAGTAATAGAAGGTACTTTTTAGAGGCTAAAATTGTTTGAGACAAAAAGTAATTCTTTGACCTGACTGAGAGTTCAATGCTTGGTTTCATACAATTCTTTGGTATGAGGCTACTTTCTGCCTCTGATTCCTGGCTCAATTCCCCCTTTAAACTTCTGGATCAATTCCCACTACCCTTTAAAATACTTAATTTAATTTTTTAAAAATTTGCTATCTACTTGGTACAGGTATTGGGCTGAGTTGTTTGTATACATCATCTCATTTAATCCTCCAGACAACTCTACAGGTTTTGCTTCATTTTATGGGTGAAGATAACTTATAGAGAGGTTAAGTAACTTGCCCAACATCCCGCAGACAGTAAGCTGCCATTTGAATCAAATCCGTCTGAATCCAGAGTCCAGTTACTTGTGCACTAGACGGCGCTGCTGTCCGTTTCAGTCGCTGATGTGGTGTGCTCCTGAATGTATTGTGTATGTATTTTTATATCCTGTATATTATGATCTTTTGTCATCTTAAAAATATAATCTTTCTGGATGGGAGAGACTGCCCCTCCTGGAGCTGGCCATTTCTTAGAGATAGCAAAGGACTTAGCCAGAATGCCTTTGATATGTAACTAACCAGTCTAGAACCATGCCTCCTCCATTGGGCCCATACACCCAGGAGGTAATCTTCTTCTGCCTTAGTCATCCCAGGGCCAGATATCAGGCAACTAGTGACGGACCACTCCTGTAGCTTAAAGCCCACTGAAATCATTCAACCAGCCAATCCTATGCTGTTTACCCTGACCTGCCTTTCCTGCGGATACACCAACAAAAGGCCACAGACTAAGCACTCCCCTTGCTCTCGTTTTCTGCCACCTAACCAAAACCTGGTGCTTCCCTTGTGAGCCTGTGTGGCATGTAGTGACCTCTCTCTCTAGGACCTGTGAGTGTAATCAACTTTGTTTTCTTGTGCATCTCCTATGTCCCCTTTTGTGGCTCTACTTGACTGACATCTAGAAGAACACAGAACACTGAACCAAACAGGCTGGGCATGGCAGTATTAAACTGATGATAAACTTTTAAGTGAAATTTTGTTTTACCATACTTTAGTAGTTTTCCAACTTGTAGGGTATCTACAGGGGGACAATGGACAACCACGAATGATAAAAATGACTGGAGAGTTCCACAAGTTTAGTGAAGACAACCTCATGGGGAAAGAAGGAAAATACTTGTGACATTTAAATGGAGAGGACTTTTCTAAGTTTTCCTTAGGGACTGGTAAAGTTACAGTAGTCATAATTCAGTTTTAGAGCTGTGGTGAAATTGGGTATGTTCTTAAAATGTCCGTGGAAAAAAATCTAATTTGGAAAAATAATATGGGTGTGGATGATAGATGTGAATTTAAGATAGAGGGGGGAGGAAAAGTACAAAGCTTTGTCTTCTATTTTTGTCTAAATGGTGTCTGTAAAATGAGAGAAATTGACAAATTAACAAAAATTTATTGAGCGTACACTGTTTTTAGGGAGCTACTTGGCCTACAAATATGACAGAGACATCACAGGCACATGCTATCTTATTGGGGAGTTAAAGCACACTACATGAAAAATCAGGTAATGAGGAATAAGAGAGGCGGATGTGATTACTGACTAAATGGGGGTCAGGCACTACTTCCTACTGTGGTCAGGATGTGATGAGGGCACAGAGCTGGGAGTGTAATGGCGGCACCTCCAGTGAGAGCTGGGGCAGATGAGGGCCAGAGAGATGGTGTAGAATTTGGAGAGTCAACAAGTAAAAGAGAAAGTAGTTCAGATACTTAAGAAGGTACGCAATTGACTTTTATATGTCATGATTAGAGCATGATAGGGAGGTGGGAGAAGAGATAACTGATCTTTGTGATCGCTTAAACTTTCATAACTAAGATGACTCTCAAGTGCCTCCAAAATGCAGAAGAGGGAGACCAATGCCCAGATGACAGGACTCATTTAGGTGAAACTTTCATTTATCCTAGTTCAATAATTTCTCCATTAGAAAGTCTATAGTTTAGTTCCATTCAAGTGCAACCTAGTTATAAGGAGGATGAAGCTGGATAACCAGGAAGATACATCTCAGTTTTTAAAAACAGCCTCTCTGTAGGGTTGTGAATGGAATGCAGAGGTCTTCTGGGGTCATGTTGGGACACGATGAAGTCACCTGCCCTACGAATCTCCAAGCCCGGATGGCAGCAGGGATTACACCTACTGAGATGATGTGGTCTCCATCGCTGTCCTTGCCAGGCACTCCTCCAATCACTGTTTTCTGGTTTCGTCCCCATTGATATGCTAGTTTTAGTGCATATGCTTGTCACAAATTGAAGGCTCAGTAAAATATAAGAAATGATGGAGATTGCAGATTGTAGATAGGCAAACTTTATTTCACAAGCCCAAGGGGATAATTTGCTTTTCATCTCCACCCTCTCTCTCAAAATAGAGAACCTCCAACAAATGGTATATAAAGAAAAACAGAGAAAACAGAAGAGGGAAACTTTGCAATTTATTAACTCAAGCATGAAAGTGCAGAAAATAAGCAGGGCTCAACTTAGAAAAATAAGTCTGAACCTATTGCATTAAAACATGGTGTTGCACTAATCTAATGAGTTTTCAGGCAAATGAGGCATGAAACATTGCCAAAATATCAAGTCAGTAAAATATCCAAATTACTATTTAATGCCATTATATGTTTTATCTTATTGGAATCTGGTAAAGAATAGATTATTCCTAAATCTGCATTACTAGCAAAATAAGTGAAATTATTTTACAAAGAATTTATTATTCTGATAACTTGTTAATCATGGCAAATCAAAAGCAACTGAAATTCCAACAAAAGATACAAGTATACCTAATTCATAAGAAAGCATTAACCAAACAGAATACATTTTTACTTGAGTCATTCAGTCCCTAGGAATTAAAGTTAATGTTGAAGGAGATGAAACCTGACGGTGTATAAGCAATTTTGAGGCTACCATGAAATAACCAAGGACTGCAAGATAATTTTTTTTGAGAAAAGAGAATTATTTACCAGACATATTCATAAGATTTATTTGGAAAAGAATAAAGAAAACTTCTTTACCCTGGAGTTTTTCCTTGAGTTATTCATGACATTCCGGATGTGGTTGACTACAACATTTCCTTTTGAATATGGCTGAGAGGGGTTAGTGAAAAGCTTTGGGTTATGTTTTCAGTAGGGAATAATGGAAACGATTTATTCTAGAAACCCCAACTGTATTATAGTATTGTCAAGTTATTAAAATATTGCCAAATTATGTACAGTTTAGTAAGGGATGGCAGCTCATGAATTTTTTAAATCCTTATTTATATGGTTGTTTGAATCTATTTATGTACCGTTTGTAATTATTTCTAATGATTAGTACTACTGGCTATTATGTGACAAACCATTTTTCAGAGTAAAATTAATTTTTCATCCTCCACATCATCAAAGCAAACGTGTCATTTAAAGGCATCTTAAGTGCCTTCTAGTGGATTTAATTTTGTGTTTACTCTGCCTAGGTGAGGCAGGACTAACTTTACAATTTTATCTCTACTAGCTGTCGTCCAGCGTGTATTGACAGTTCATTTGGCTTTGAATGGCTCTAAACGATTCTCCACACTTCGGTAGATGTGCTTATCTGTGAATGAGCAGGTTTCTTATGCGCACTTGTTTCTGTCACCTTGTGCTGATATAAATGTCCTTGATGCTCTAGAATCATATGACAGTGGGAGGATGTCAGAAAAAGGAGCTGGCCCAGTAAGAAGGAGAGAATTTCTCCTTTCTCTCTGACTCTTGACTCTGACTGAATTTCTGGTTCTGACAGGAATGAGAAGTTGCTCTTTCGTCTTCAGTCCACCACACAGCTGGTAGCCCACCCAGAAACTCCATCATCATCCACGATTCTCCCTCACCCCGTCCTATGCCAGCCAGTGCTACTCTCATCTTTTGTATCCAACTGGTGTTTGGTATCCAAACTGGTGTTGAGAGCAAATTGCTTTGGGGTTTGTTAAGTGTGGGAAGAATAAAACAAATCTTTCCCTGTGCAAATAAGTTCGTTTAACTTGTATACAAAATTAAGCAGATTTATTGACTGATACTATTCTTATGTGTTAATATGCGTTGTGAATCTCCAAGAGGAAGACTTCATTTGTCAGTGTTTTCCCTGACCTTGTCTCCATCCTTCCCACCAAGTTTGGGACTCTCATCCTCCCTAACCTGCCTTACGTGGCTTTGCACCTTGCTTTCTTGTCAAACAGAGTTACCTTGAACGTCTCTGGATGAGTTGTGGTGTTCCCTGCTTCTTTTCCAGGGGTGAAGCTAACACCACTGCAGCTCATGCATTTCATCTGTCCACCTGGGCTTTAAAGGGTTTGGTAAAATTGGAGATAAAATTTTCAATTGATCGTCACCAGTCAGTTACAATACTGTTAGCATCCAAACAAAAATGTACTTGAATAGAGAAGAAATTTGCCTGGACCTCTTTAAAATCCGCCTACCATTTTATGGTACTAGACCCCATAATTTTTTGCCATTGAGTCTCCAGGACAAGACAGTGAGTGAAACACCCTAAAATCTTCAGTGCATGTCTATACTGCATGCTTCCCTTACTGGGATTAAATGCAAACTGGCGTTAAGGGCCAACTGCTTTGGGGTTTGTTAAGTGTGAGAAAAATAAATCTTTTCCTGTGCAAATAAGTTTGTTTGTTTAACTCTTACACAAAATTAGGCAGATTTATTTACTGATACTATTCTTATGTGTTAATATGCATTGTGAATTTCCAAGAGGAAGACTTCATTAAGCTGTGTTTCCTGAGCTTGTGCGAGCATGCATATCTCTTCTCAGAGCACAGGCTGTGAAAGGCTGTTCTACCAAGCAGCCTGTGGGCAGTTCATCATTCTGTCTACTGCACAGTAAAATTTAAGCCCCGCCCTCCTGAACTGTTGAATTGCCAAATGATACATGCCAGATCAAATATCCATGAGAGTGTAATCGATACCAAATATATTACTGTACTTATCGAAGTTTCCCTGTTTTCTATTCTGCTTGTATAAAGGCCTCTCCCGACTTGATGATGCCATAAATCATGAGAGAAAAGCACACCCTGCCTGGGTTATTGTAATGTGGCATATTTCCCAGTATTTTGGAGAAAATCAGAAATTGAGGGCCCTTATCAAGTTATGCCATTGCTCCTTGCCTTTGCAAACGTTGTTCCCTCAGCCTTTAATGTTACAATTCAGGGTTCTTGGCAGAGACTCAATGTGAAAAAACCTGGAGAAAGAAAGGGAGTGGAGTTATTGGCTAACATAAACTGAGCAAAGCAGAGAAGAAACCAGGGCTTGAATAGAGCAAGGACTCTCCCCAGCTGCCTCTGATCTCTGCTTTTGTTTGCTTGTTGGCTGTGTTCTTTTTTCTGCAGCCCCACTTCTTCCACATGGCCTTGAATGTGGCTGCCAATAGCTTATTGCCCATTTTCCTCGCTTCACCACCAGAGAGATAAAGACTCCGTTCTTTTCCTTCTAATTTAGAAAATCATGAAGAAGGATGATGACTGGCCCATCTTGGATCACTTGTCACCTGGACCAATCACTATGGCCCCAAGAGCAGAACCATTTGAGAAGATGGCAATTCCCTGATACAGCCTCTCCTGTGAAAGTCAGGGAGAAGGACCATGCTCTCTACAAGAGGGAGAGTGCAGCGATCATCAGAAGCAAGGGAGGTGAACAATACTTTGAATAACAAACATCTCCCTCAAATGTTCCCCTTCTTTACTGGCTAATTCCATCTCCCCAGGTCTCACCTCAGGGCCCTAGAAACGTTCCCCAGACTCTCCCCACCCCTAGCCCAAGCATTCTGAGAGCTTGGGAGGGTTTGGTGAGTGAAGGCAAAAGAAAGGACAGAGAGAGGATGAGCAGAGCAAACTTGTTTACTTCACTCACATACTTCAGGTCAGTAGTGTTTTGGGGAGGCTCCTCTGTGGTATTGGTGTGTGCGAAACAGGAACATCTGTCCTTTGACGTTGCTGCTTGCAAGGGAATCAGTTTAGCAGGGGTGATTTGTGTCTGTCTGGGATGATTTCTTAAATCTCTTCCAGTCCAGTAATTCTGGTAATTGTCTTTATTCCTGATGTCCCTGCACTTGTGACATTCAAGCTCAGTTCTAAATTAGTCTCTTCTCTTCCTTCTCTCCCCTTCTAGAGGAATGAAGAGGAAAAGGGGGAGGAGAGACGGAGCTTCTGTGTCTTTTCTTCTATCTGAACATTGGCATGTGGATCTCCCTGTAATTTTATTGAAATTTTGAGCATTATGATTCTGCCACCACTAAAACTTTGTAGCCTTGCTTGCTGTCTGTGGGTGGACTAGACTTGTATAATTACAACAGATTAAAAAAGGGAGTTATGAATTTCATTTGCTAAGGTGGCGTTTGATGAATAATACACAAATGAGACATTTTTTACATTTTATTTCTACTAATGCCTATAACACAATATCGATGAATAATTTATGAAATTTTAGAGTGTTAGAGCTATGTAGAAATTCAGAAATCCCCTGAATCTACTGTCTTTTCACCCTGAGCTAACATCCGTTGTTGACCTTCCTCTCTTTTTTTTTTGCTTGAGGAAGATTAGCCCTGAGCTAACATCTGTGCCAATCTTCTTCTGTTTTGTATGTGGGTTGCCGCCGCAGCATGGCTTGACGAGTGTTGTAGGTCTGTGCCTGGGATCTGAACCCGTGAACCCAGCCCGCCAAAATAGAGCACGTGGAACTTTAACCACTCAGCCATGGGGCTGGCCCCCTACTGTCTTTATTTTTTTTTTTTAATTGATGTTCTAATAGTTTATAACATTGTGAAATTTTGGGTTGTACATTTTTGTTTGTCCATCACCATATATATGTCTCCCTTCACCCCTTGTGCCCACCCCCCGCTCCCATTGACCCTGGTAACCACAACACAGTTTTCTCTGTCCATGTGTTGGTTTATATTCCACATATGAGTGAGATCATACAGTGTATGTCTTTCTCTTTCTGGCTTACTTCGCTTAACATAATACCCTTCTGTCTTTTTTAAAGATGAAAAAACAGATGCCCAGGCTGGTGAGACACGAGAGTTAGTTGAAGAAGTAGGCATCTTAGCTCTCTCTAAGAGAGATTTTTCTAGTTTATATTGATGCTTCTTATATCTTAAATCAAGTAGATAGTTATAAAACTTATGTTTCACTAATTTATTTAGATTAATCAGTGTGTAGGAGTGTAGATCAGTGGGCTCCAAACTTATGGTAGTAAATGTAGAAATGATGTTAACAGAAGAGTTAGCCCCAGGGTTTTTTCTCTTGAAATTACTTGATTACAAACCCAGTTTTAAGTCTTTTTCTCTCCTTTCCTCCCTCTCTCTCTTCTCTTGTTCCCACTCTTCCTCTAGTGTAAGATCATTTTAGGTAGTCAATATGAATCTTGGTATCTGGTTGCCTGGAATTAAACATATTTCCCCCAGAAATGCAATTTTGTTTCCAAGAAGAATATTGGTTAAATTAGAAAGAACAAATAAATTCACATAGCAAGATTTATCAATAATGGACAAAAATCACAGAAGCTTGACATGGAAACTTCTCTCATTATTCATTTCAAAGCTGTAATGGATTTTTAGAAGAACAGAGCTTATATTCGCTTAACATTTTTATAGAAAATTTTATAGATTGTAAAGCACTTTCATACATATACAATCTATTTGATTAGGGTTGCCAGATATAACAACAACAACAACAACAAAGAATACGTACGTAGATTTGAATTCCAGATACACAACAAATAGTTTTTAGTGTAAGTATGTACCAAATATTGTATGAGACATACTTATACTAAAAATTATTTCTCGCGTATCTGGAATTCAAATTTAACTGGCTTTCCTATATTATATTTAGCAACTCTATATTTGATCCTCTGACAATTCCGTAAAGTTGGTAGGACACTGTCCCCACTATATAGATGAGGACCTTAAATCTGAGTGGCCTCCTCTGTGTCAGATTTTGGGCTATTCCTGAGCATGATATGATGCATAATTCATAGACTCTGCCTTTAAGGATACTACAGTCAAGTCATCAGGAAACAACTTATCAGTATGATATATGTAATAATAGGGGAAAGAATAGGGTACTATAGAGTCCTATAAAAAGGACACATAATACACTATTGGTAAATCGGAAAGTTTCCTGACGTGATGACATTCATGTTGAACCTTGAATGCTGAGTAAGAATTAGGTCCAAATGAGGTTGGAGAAGGAAAAAAGAAAGAGGAGAAAAGTTATTCTGGTATTGTTAAAGGAACTGCACATTGTTCAGTATGACCAGCAGGTGAATATACTTTCGGTTGGGGATTGGTGACAGCTGAAGCTAGAGAGCTGAGCAAGAGTCAACTCATGAATTAATGTGTGTAAAGCAATTTGGTCTTTTTCTTCAGGGCAGCAGTGACCTTGAAGGTGAAATGAAATGATCCAATTGGAGTTTTAGTATGATCACCACTTTGCAGTTAGGAGAGTGGATTGGAAGGGACAAAACTTGAGGAAAACTATTGATTTATTCAACAATTTTTGATTGAATACTAACTTTGAACTAGGCACAGATTGGAAGGCCTGCAGTAATTTTGGTGACAAATGAAGGTGTTGAGAACTAAGTTAATGGCCATAGCCATGGGGAGAAGTAGATCTTTGGGGAGATACTAAGAAGGCGAATCAACAGAAACTGATAACAGGGCTTGGTGTGTGAGGGAGAGAAATAAGTGAAGCTGCTGGAAGCTGGATGGGTGAGTGACATCATTTGCTGATGTAGGAAACAATGTCACATGGGGAGGGGGAAAATACTTTTCAGTTTTGGATGTATTCAGTTTGATGTGCCTGTAGGGCTTTCAAGGAGAGATATTAAAGAGGGCAGTTTATGTAAACATCAAACCTAGAAGAGAGATCTGGGTTGAAGATTCTTCATGATTTATGAATCGTAAGCTTATTAGAGCTGCTGGTTGAAATAATAGGTAAGAATGAGATCACCCAGGGAGCATTTGGAGTCAAAAGAGTGGTTGCCAAAAGACAAGAAATAACAAGTGTTGGTGAGGATGGAGAAAAGGGAACCCTTGTGCACTGTTGGTGGGAATGTAAATTGGTGCAGCCACAATGGAAAACAGTATGGAGGTTCCTCAAAAAATTAAATGTAGAACTACTATATGATCCAGCAATTCCACTTCTGGCTATTTCTAAGAGATGAAAACACTAACTCGAAAAGATCTATGCACCCCCATGTTCATTGCAACATTATTTACAATAGCCAAGATATGGAAACAACCTAAGTGTCCATTGATGGATGAATGGTTAAAGAAAATGTGCTATATATATATACAATGTAATATTATTCATCCATAATAAAGAATGAAATCTTGCCATTTGCAACAACATGGGTGGACCTTGAGGGAATTATCCTAAGTGAAATAAGTCAGACAGAGAAAAACAAATATTATATGCTCTCATTTATATGTGGAATCTAAAAAAGCAAATAAACAAACAAAAAACCAAGCTCATAGATACAGGGAACAGATTGGTGGTTGCTAGAACTGGAGAGTGGGAGGTGGGCAAAAAGGATGAAGGGAGCCAAAAGTTTCAAGCTTCCAGTTATAAAATTAATAAGCTATGGGGATGTAATGTACAGCATGGTAACTATAGTCAATAACACTGTGCTGCATGTTTGAAAATTGCTGAGAGAGTAGATTTTAAAGTTCTCATCACAAGAAAAAAAATTCTGTAATTATGTATGGTGATGGATGTTAACTAGACTTGTTGTGGTGATCATTTTGCAATATATACAAATATTGAATCATTATGTTGTACACCTGAAACTAACATTATGTTATATGTCAATTATACCTCAATTAAAAAAAAGAGGAAGAAAAATAGAGTGATTGCTAGACAGAATCTCCCAGGAAAATCAACATTTGGGAAGCAAAACAGGCAGAGGAAGCTAACAATGCAACAGCAACTGCAGAGAAAATAAATAAGAATTTCTGAGACAATGGAGAAAAACCAGGGGAGAAGACATTTTCAAGGATGAAGAGGTCCAATTTGTCAAAAGCTGAGGACAGAAATTGTAAGATGAGAACTGAAAAATAAAAGTGTTCGTCTTTAGCCATACAACAAAGGTCTTTGATAATCTTGTTTCATGAAGACTGGCTCAGAAAATGGGGTGAACGGTACCTACAGGAGATGAGGTGAACTGTACCACAGATGAGACCCACTTGTAAACAGAGTTGTGAGGATTTTAGGAAGATCAGACCACAATACTTGCTTAACTCCGTTCCTTGAATCATTGATATCGTGAGAAGCTTCCTTAAAAAAAATCTGGAGCAAAATCAATTTGGGAAATATTACATAGTATGTTAGCATATTTAATAGTCTGAGAATTTCTGAAGCAATGAAACCTGACTAATTTTGCTTATCCTAGTGTTTCTCATATGTATTATTTTTTTCCTGTAATAACAATTAATGTCATGGAACAATTTAGGAAATTCTGGGATAGCAGAAATGAGGCAATGGATGCCTCAAAAAAGTCAATAGGGTTGTTTTAAAAAATACATGATATACTGGCACAGTTTTTTTGGCTATAGTTTTTTTGACAAGGGTACATTTTGACAGATTCTGCAAATTAACCAATAAATTCTGATTCCTCCACTTCCAATAAAAATTTAAAAAAACTGAAAAAGAGTGGTGTTATTTTTAACCATAGAAGATTCAAATAATATTATGAATTATAAAGAGAGAATAAAAATCATCCGTACTTCTACTTCTCACATATAACTATTGTTCACACATTTCACGTATATACGCTTAGAAAAATAAAAAGAAGAAAACATCATTCATATTGTTTGGTGATCTAGATCCTTCTCAGCCCCATCAACTATGACCCCATGTGCCAGAAGACCCTTACAGACCCCAGAATTGCCTATTGGGAGCTTCCTGGTCATAAGTCATGTGATCATTTTCCCTTATTCTGGAAAAGTTTGATAAACTGATTTACTTGTTTCTAGAGCTCAGGCTTTAGAGTTTTATCTTATGAGATTATTTATAAAAGTTATAACTAGGATAGATCAGAAGTATAACATATTCTGCAAAATTCTAATGTCTCTTGTCCTCTGTCCACGAAAATTGTTCATGCTTGCTGTTTTGTAGCATTTTGTTTCGAGAATAGCAGTGACCTGGTTGTCTACGGAGTTTGGCCATGGATGAAACTCTGCTGGTGGCAAGAAGAGTGCTCTCCCTGCTAAGAATTTTGGTAAACAATAAAGAATCTCCCCAAAAGAGGAATGAGAAATGTACATGGAAATATGTGGTCTGAGTCTTGATCTCACAGTCACATGCTTATTTAAAAAATTGTTGAGGCTGGCAAAGAAAAGGCCAACATGACCTAAAACACTTGGACATCTTTTTAAGTCTCTGCATAGAGATCAACACCGTCATTGAAAATTCCCTGGGGATCCGTTTTAGAGAATGATTTTTAGCTCATTTATTTAATTCCTTGTTATTGGGCATTTAGGGAGTTACAAGTGTTCATTATTATGTACAGTTCAACCCCCAAATCCTTTTACACACATGCACTCAAACATATACACTCAAATGCACACATATACACACTAATTATAGTTTCACATGGTTCTATTTTTTTCCCCGTTGGTGTAAGTTTCAGAAGCAGAAATGCTGGGTTAAGGGGAATATACACTTAAAATTTAACTTCATACATAATGCCAAGTGGCTCTCCTGAAAGGCTGTACCAATATAATCATCTAACAGGACTGAGTGTTATTAAGTGTTTTAATATTTGCCAACATAAGTAAAATGAAATTTGTTTCATTTTTATTTCTTTGATTAACAATGATTTGAACATCTCTTCCCATGTCAATAAACGATATTTTTTCATTTACTTCTTTTGTAATTACTTGTACATATTCCTTGACCATTTTTCTATTTCTGCGTTTGCCTTTTCCTTATTGATTTTTAAAAGCTCTTGTTATATTAAAAATATTAATCCTCTGTTCATTATATATGTTCAAAATATTTTTACCAGTTTTCCATTTTCTTGTAACTTGGTTAACGGTTATATTCACTGTGGTAGTTGAATATATCCATCTTTCCTTTATAATTTTTGCCCTTGATATTTTGCTTTAAAAATATTTTGATAACCTATGTTTATAGTTATAGAAATATTTATCTAAATTTCCTTGTAGTTTTTTTTGTCCCTCGTGTTTTTGACCATCAAATATTGTACAGAACAGATACTGTCAGCCATCCTTCAGGTTCACTAACTCCCAGCTTCATCACATGTGGCAAAGTTGGCAGGTGGGGTAAGGCTTAGAGGCATCCATTTGACTCAACACATCATGAAAGCATAAACCAATAACAGTGTTATTACATCTCTTGGTTATCATTTTGGTGCAGCCAACCCAAAATGTCCATATTTAAAAGCGTAGGTCAATTCAATTGCCAAAATGTATTGTTTCAGGACGGATGGAGGACTAATTTTTTCCTAAGGGAATTTTTATAATTTTTAGTATTAAGTTTATTAAACAATAAGTATAATCGTTCTTCCTCCTACATTTGAATATCTCAATTGACTTTCAGGTTTCTTGTAGGCCCACAACAATAATATTTTGTACTGCTATACTGGAGAAGACCAGAAATACACATTCTGTTTGTCAGAAAACCTCTGCTGAGTACATGGAAAGACTTAGCTCATAAGTGTGATGGCAATGTAGGCATCTGTTGTTTTGGCTTACTCACCATTTCTTCCTCCCTCAGTACCAGCACACCAATTTTCTTTAAGGTAATACCTCTCCTCAACTCCGTGTAGTCCTGTGGGAGCTCTGTCATGAGGCACTCTCTTCTCTGCCTCAGGGGTGGGTTTATGACCAGAATGGCCAATTAGACCATATGTTCCTCCCCCTTGGTCTCAGTGATCTGTTCAATGACAGTCAACGTGATCCAAAACTAGGTTAAGTTTTCCCTAAGATTTGATATGTCAGCCCTTTGCAGGGGGTGGGTCTGGGTGGTGGTGGGGTAGTGGTGGTGTGGCAAAGGAGGGTCACATTTTCTTTTGGAAAATAACTGTAATGAAAATGTAAGTTGGGTCTTATTGAAGTCATGTCGTTCGCTTCTTCTGTAAAAGAAATTGAGGTGAACATGCAAAGGAGCAGAGAAAGAGAAGAGGTGGAGGACTGGAGACCTGCGTCTGGCTAAGTCTGAAATCAGTACTGAACTCTAAACTCTTGGATGCTTATCTAATAAATTAACTCCTCCTCTTTTTTTAAAGCTAGGTTGACTTGTTACTGATTTTTTTTTTGTCACTTGCAACTTAAAGATTGTTGATTAATACCTCAATAAGATCACAGCCTTTCGAATGCTCAAGATTATTATTGTTGAGCAGGCATTGATGGCTGGATTTTATACTTTGATTTTAATCTGGAAACAGGTATAGCATGATAAAGAATATGGCTTTGAAACAAAGAGGTAATCCTCTGGTTTTCTAATAAGAGGATCTGAGAATTACTTTCAGATTTGTCACTGACTGGTTGCATAACTCTATTCTGAAAATGGCTGCATTATTAAAGAATGATGTTGAAATGATGCTAAGAAGACTTTGGTAAGTCACTGAACAGTGCTCTCCCACAGGCCCTTCAACTGAACAATGGCTATTTAAGATTTGCACTATCAAGCACAAATTTTGTGATAGGGGTTGATTAAATGACTTCAAAAGTCTGGAATTCCCTAGAGAATGTGACCATGTAATAGATGGTTTCATTGCCCTGTGTTTAAACAACGTATTTAGAGGTGGGTTTGTAACGCTGTGTTACCAAGATTGACTTACTATTGAAGCACACTATTCAAGGCACAGAAACCACAGAGGTGTTTTTTTTTTTTTTTTTATTACTGATTGCCGACATTTGAATATGAGATACTTGGTAAATTTCAAACACTAGTCTTTTAAAATCTAAGTAGCATGTATATTACCACTTTAAGATGTTAAATGTGGCTTTCAAGAGGGAAAATCCTTCAATCTTATTATCTTTTTACATGGTACATTTCACACTTTGAAAAAGGCATGCAAAAATTTAAGTAATTGAACAGCTTGGATGACCAATTCATCTTCCTTCTTTTATCATCACAGAATGGTGTTTGCTCTTGAACTTTCATAAATGGAATCATATAGCATATACTTTTTGTTTGTTTGGCTATTTATATTCAATATTTTGCCTGTGAGATTCATCATTGTCCTTGATTGTAGTTATATATTTTTCTTTATAGGAATATACTGCAATTTGCTTCAATTGTTAAAAAAATACCACAATTAGGCAAATCTATAGAGACAGAAAGTAGATTAGTGGTTGCTTGGGACTGAGAGTGAGAATAGGAATTAACTGAAAAGAAACATGAAGGATCTTATTGGGGTAACGAAAATGTTGTAAAACCAGACTACGGAGATAGATGCATAACTTTGCAAATTTACTAAAAATTATTGAATTGCACGTTTTAAGTTGTGTGAATGTTCTGATATGTAAATTAGATCTCACTAAAATTGTTGAAATATACCACAATTTATCCACTCTACAGTTAATGGACACATGGGTTGATTCCAGTGTGGCACTATTATGCGTAAAGTTGCAATAAACATTGTTAAATGTGTCTTTCAGTGGACATATGCACTCATTTAAGTTGGAGTGGAATTGTTCAGTCATAGAGCACATAATTTTTATGTTCATTCCTTTTTGTAATACTTATAGTACAGTGTTTATTTTAATTATTGCTAAAAGTTTTACATTTTTATTATATTGTTAATCTTTAAAAAAGAAAGTGGGGCTGGTCCGGTGGCGCAAGCGGTTAAGTGTGCCTGCTCCGCTGCCGCGGCCCGGGGTTCGCCGGTTCGGATCCTGGTCACGCACTGACGCACTGCTTGGCAAGCCATGCTGTGGCGGCGTCCCATATAAAGTGGAGGAAGATGGGCATGGATGTTAGCCCAGGGCCGGTCTTCCTCAGCAAAAAAAAAAGAGGAGGATTGGCAGATGTTAGCACAGTGCTGGTCTCCTCACAAAAAAAAAAAAAAAGAAAGAAACCCAGGATAATCATACTTATTTCCCATAAATCAAATATGATAACATCCTATCATGTGCTTTAGATATTTTCCTTTCTTTTTGAAAGAAATGAAACTTTATGGACACAATTTAAATTTCTTTCTAATCTTCCACAACCTTATTGCTTACTCTTCCTTTTCAGAAACTTCTGCTCTCATGAAATTGATATATATCCTCCCTGTTCACATTTTTAAAAATATTTACAAAATATATACATACATTCATAATTAATATATAGTGTGGTTATGTAATAAAATGTAAACCTTGTTCATTGGTATCTGGCGTATAGAAGGTTTCATCAAATATCAGTTAAATAAATGTGTTTAAAATAACATTTAGTTTTTAGATTACAAGAGGAATGCATATGTGATGCAAAAAACTTGGTAAATATAGAAAAACAGGAAGAGAAACAAAAACTATAATCTCTTCTAATCTCAGCATTTGAACATGACTTTTGTTAATATTTTGACGTTTTTCTCATAATTGTTCATATGTATACATATGTTTTATAAATGGTATGCTGAATATAATTCTTTACTGCCTACTTTAAAAAATAATAATATATGATTTAATATTTATTTTTTGTCTCCTCTGTGTCAGAAGGTTCTACTAAGTACTTTATATACATTATTTCCTCAAAACATACTGTGACTGCATTTATCTACAACATAATTTGTGGTGACTGCGTGGCATTCCGTTGTATGGATTTATCATAATTTACTTTAATAATCTTCCTTTCTCGAACATTAGTTTCTTTCCAAATTTTTACTTTTCTAAGTAACAAATCAAAGAAATTCCTTATAAAAAATTTCATATATATATGGAATACATATATTCCTTATATATAACTGATTATTTATTTGGGATAAAGCCCTGGAAATAGAACTGTAGGGCCAAAGAATAGATACATTTAAGAGTTTTGTGATTTGTTTTGCCAAAATAAACTTCAGAAAAGTTGTACCTTTTTAGATTCTCACCATTAGTATAGGAGACCAGCTTAAGACAAAGAAGTAGGTTTTGCCTCAATATAGGAAATGACATTTTCATGATATAGCTATCCTGGAGACATTCATGCAGACGCTGAGTGAACATCTGTCAGGGATGCTGGAAAGGGGACTCACATTGCGTAGCAGTTGGTTTAGATAAATTTTAATGACCTTTTCAACTCTCAAATTTGTAAAGATGCTATTTCCTGTTCCTCATTCCTTGCTGCTTAATTCTCTCAGAACAATATTTTAAAAAAGACTTGTTGATCTTAATGCAAGATTACTTTCTGGTTTCTATTTACAATTCTCATTAGGTCTTATGTTCGCATTTCCAAGTAAATAAACTGACATCTCTTCATTATTTTCTTCATGACTAAATTATTTCTAAAAACAGCATCAGCACTGTTTCCATAAGAATGGTCCCATGGGAGCGATTCTTTTTAAAATTATATTTTGGCACCTTGGTAAAACTAGTGTTGATTTTTTTGTGTGTGTGCTGGGAAATGGAATATATGGAGTTAATACTTAATCCCTGTGAGATTAGAATCTCCCGTGAGATTGTTTTCTCAAATGTTCGTAAGAAGAATACATCTTGATAATAAAAATTAGGAAAATAATGTGCTAAAATGAACATGGTAAGTGTATTTTCACTGTGCTTTTATGCTAAAGTCTTCTGAGACCAGCGTGGTTACTTGTATATTAGGTTAATGTAAGATAAAGTGTTAATCAAAAGATAGACTCTTTCATAATTAAATTGCCTTTGAGCATAGTGGTAGTGGGGTGCGGTTTGTGAAAATTATCGACATGGATTTTGTGCTGCAATATCGTGCATGTATAAAAAGTACAACAACATAAGTTCCTTGTATTTGAACACCGTACAATCAATATTCTATTACCACAATGCTGGTTTTGCTGCACTGTAGCTAAATTAGTGTGTCAGGTACGGAAATGCTTCAACTAGATGTTCAAGTAACAAGGATGATACAAGAATTCTAATTATTTTCTCACTTATTATGCATTTATTTTTTTTTCCAGTGCTTTTAGAAATTTCTCAATTTAAAAGTCACTAAGATATTGATAAATATCTAAAGGAATGTGTTAATTTGTATTATTGTAAATAAAATTGTGTGACCAAAACCACATTTTATTAACAATAATAGTGACATTTGTGTAGAGCCTTATAGTTAAAATCCAGTGGGTGTTAATTCTCAACTTAGTATAAATGTAAAACCTTAAAGGTATGAAAATGTCAGATATTTTAAAAAATGTAAATGGAAGGTGGGAATGTTACTGAAATATTAATAAAGTTACATACTAAGTCTAAATAGTCTGAAGTATTTAAAGTATGGGTTGTCTGTATGCTCTTTTAACTGGAAATTCGCTAGGATAAAGAGAAAATATAGTAGCATATATATATATATGTTATGACAATGTATAAAATGCCACCTTCAAAAATGCTTCGAAGCTAGTGGAAACACTTTGAACTTTTCGTAAGCACTGTTAAACATTTTAATAATTTGTATTAAAATAAAATCCAAATTAGTAATGGTATATGCCATATTTTATTGAAATCTTCGTTGTATTTATTAACAGGAATTAATAAGTCTAAGTGCATGATTTTCAGATAGTTTTTCCAGCATTTTCAAACATGTCTTGCAATTTTGCCTAAGTTGCAAGATTTTTGATTTTTATTTTATTTCCTGTTTGTAGAATAACCTTAGGAATTAAGATCTCTGCGTGTGTGAGTGTTTCTGAAAAACAGAATTGAGGTGGATTGAGAATAACAAATGTGATATAGTTGCCCAACTGCATGTTTTTTCTTTTCATTATCAAACACCATGGCTTTCGTGAGGCTGAATAATGGCAAATTGATTTTAAAAATACTCCAAAAGATACATTATGAGAAGAATATGGCAGAATTGGATAAAAGATATTTTATGGCTAGGAGAACCCTTAGAAATTTCTCCATACAGTGTAGGCTATACACACACATACACATTTGTCTTGGTGGACCTGCAGACTATTCTGTGGGGAAAATTCGGGGTGGTCATGTGGGAAAATGGCTTGCTGTTTTTCAGGAACTGCTTTCCTTTCAAGGTAGATATCCTAACTGTTTGCTTCTCTTTTTCCTTTTGTTTTTGTGGTTGCAAAGAATAGAGCTTTAAGCTGTCCCCACTAATGACAATTCAGAGCTCAGTTGTGTGGGCACAGATGGTAGGGACAATCCAACACACAGGCCACAGGAAGCACAAAAAGGTCAGGCCCTGGAGGAGGCCCTGGAGGCTCCAGCTCCAGGGTCAGGGATATTTCCTCTAGTCTCTGCCTTTCAGCCCACTCAGCCACTCTCCAAACGCCTGCTTTTCTCTTTATGCAACACTTGATTGCCTAACTCCATGCCCTTTTATTTTCTCTTCCTCCTATTTCTGTATCTTCATAATGCTGGTTTATTTGTGGACAGGTCCACACAGCCTCACTGTGTGGAGAGCAGCCCAGCATCTCTGGAGCACTGAAGTGGCTGGTGGACCAAAGGAGGACACATGATTGGGATGAGGAGAGAAATGACAGAGGTGATCACTGGATAACAGAAGACTGGAAGTGAGTGAGGTACCATCACTCGGCAAGATTTAGCAAAAATAGGGACTTGTGAATGATGTAAAGTTTAACTATGTAATGATATTGTTGACTTTAAACAAATAGACAGCTAATTATTTCTCCAGCAGAAATACGTTTGTTCAGGATCAGCAAAGAATTGCAATTGGGGGTCTGCAACCGTGGCAAGCTACCATGCAAGTCCCATCCTGTCCCCCTCTTCCCTCCCCTGCCCCAACAAGTGGAGGAGAAACTCTTTCATAGAGGGGAAGAGGAAATTGGAAAGGCTATTGTAAACAAAGTGTCCATTGGAGGGATTGAGAGTTCCATGTGTAGTAGCTTTTCATTGGCTGAGCTTCTTGCCCATTAAGAAGAGGAAGTCTTTCTTCTCCCTGTTGGGCTTTGCTATCAACATATGGCATGACAGCTCCCCCTTTTGGCCTCCCAATTCTAATTTAATAAGGTTTCTGTTATTAATATCCACAGTGTAAAGAAATTAGCATTTTATGCACACCTGACTTTTGTGACTGAGTAAAATTCAAACCTGCTACATAGGCAAATCACATAAAATGGGAGTTCTGTGTCTGCTGAACTTACTCATCTCAGAAAAGGTAACTTATCATGCTAAGCAGAGTATTAACTATTCACTTAATCTGTGAGAATTCATATGAGTCTTGAATATTCTGCATATAATATTGTTTCAGTGGCCATACTCATTTATTTTCAATTAATAAATTGATTTGTCTGCTTAATAATGGTTCTTTGTCTTCCCTTTGAAAATCTAGACATGGACACTGTTTCTTTTGGCAGTTTTCCAAACTATATTCGCTTACTCTTCCAAAATGTCCAGGAAATCTCAATGAACTAACAGTTCTCTCACGATATGGTAAAGTATATATTTCATGGTTAATATAAAACGCCTTTTTTATAATTGATTGGGGAATAGATGACATAAGATTTAAGGGCTAAATTCCATCTCAAAGATTAAAATTAAAGCAAATTTTGGTTTCCTCTAAGAATAAAATAAATATAAGAATTTTTACCAACATAAGCAATGAACACATGGATAAATTAGAAGGTGAAAATGCCCTGTAATCAGGGGAAGGCTTAAGCATTGAGCAAGAGTCAGAGAGATGGGTCGCATGAATTATTTGGAACACAAAACAATGAATCTACATTTTGACAGATTGTGTCAATGAGGATGCATTAACATGACTGTATCAACATAGAAATCTCAAAATTCCCATGTCAGGAGGTTGCTGTGGGAACACAGGACTACCCAGCTTGGCCGATCCCGAGTGTGGGTCTGTTGTTCAATTGTGATTCTCCTTTAACAACCAGGGATCAGATGAATAAATAAACCTTTGAAATGGATGACATATATTTGAGAATATGCAGTTCTGCTTTGTGGCAAAAGGCATCAAAATGCCTGGCACAATTTATCAGTAACTTAAAAAAATTTTTTTCCGGAATGATGTCAATACAATCTCCCAGATTAACATTTTCATCTGTCAACTGTTTTGGGTGAACACAGTTACCATGTCACTGTGACCAGAGAAGAGAGGAAGGAGTAGAAGTGAAAAGGGTAAAGAATTTGCAGTTTATAAATACTTGAGTTTATAAAGTACCAAATGCCAAATGTTAGGTGCCTGATGACACCTAACATTTAATCCTACCCTGAAAAATTACCCCAACTTTTATTACCCATGAAAGGAGAAAGAGGACTAAAACCAATTATTAGCAAAACAGACTCCCTCATTCTCAGTGGCCTAAGCTTCATTATTTAAAACATTTAAAACCAGACTCAGCAAAGTGCAAAGTACTTCTCAGTATGAAACAAACCTATTAGTAGGGAATGCATCAGAGGATCAAATAGGCAGGCCCTCTTCTCTTTCCTCATCCTGCTCGTGGGATTCCTAAAGCTGTTCTGTTGTAAAATTAAATTAGTACTTTCAGGTAGGAAAAAGGTTAGGTTAGAGTTTCTCTTTATGATAAACCACTTCAGGGGATTTGCTCTGTGAGGAAGCTTAATAACTTTTTCCACAAAAAATTCTCTCTAGCATTCTAGCTCCAGGGAGAGAACTTAAAAAAGGAGGGAGACTTTCTGGGAGATCATGTAGAAGGTCCTCCAAATATATATAATGAATATGGAGTAGCTAGCAAAGAACACTCTTTTCACTCCCAGTTAAAATTAAGATTTTCTCTTTGCAATGACAACTAATGCTTTGCCATGGTTAAAATCCTTTAATACATTAACTCATCACTCTACCCTCTCCTTTACAGACAGACATATACAGTTCTGCAGTTCAGTATATTTTCTCATTCTTTAAAGACTTCAGGTGACAATTGTGAGGCAACATGGTATGGGAGATCAAAATTGGCCACCCCAAAATATATCTCTTTACCTTGATTATTTTCTCTGACGGACATTTGACCTCCCCCAAACTGCCTAAAGAATTTAACATAGAAGACCTGTTTCATGAAGGAGCCACTATCATATGATGGCTGTAATATGATGTAAAATAGATGTTACAATAGGAAAGGCACCAAGCCCCTCTTATCAAAAATTCTGTCTCTCCCAGGCCACATTCTCTAGGTGGCCCTGCAAAGAGTTGCCAAACAAACATTTATAAGGGAGATCTCCATTTGTAAAGGTATCTCCCTCTGTGTACTGGGAAAAGGAGGGATGACCTCATCTCTAGAAACTTGTCAATGTGGAAGGGGAGGCCTTAAATCTGCATAATAACCTTACTCTTCTTTACTGTGCTTTTCTGGTAATCTCCCATAACTGACTCCCCCACCCCCAACATCCTCCCTTGTCTTTAGCTGAAGATAGTATTTAAGATGAGAATCTCTGCCATTTTGTTGAGAAACTCGGTTTCCCTGGTTTCTCCCATGTATACATGTTATTAAACTTGGTACTATTTTCTCCTGCTAATCTGTCTTTTAATTATTTGGCCAGCCATAAGAACCTTAAGGGAAAGTGCAGAGGGGGATTCTCCCTCTTCCCCAACAATGGCATTTAGGAAAGGCCTGGGTGCAAGTCTAGGTGAGTGAGCCCCCTGGGTCTCAGTTTCTACCTGTCTAAAAATGCAGATCTACTCCCAGGGTCTGTTTTGTGAGGAATAAATGAGATAACATATGTAAGAGAGGCTGGTAAATTATAGCACTATGTTAACTATTATTGCAAAACAGGAATTGAAATAATGATATGGACTTAGAGCTCTTTTTATGTGGGTAGAGTTAGAAACAATTTATAAAATAAGTCTTCGAATGGCATGGATTCCACCTTTTTAAAAAAACTGTCTAAGACTGGCTAAACGCAATTCCAAGTACTGTAGAAGCCTCCATAAGTATCTATTCTGCTATTAGAATAAAAATCAAGAGCATTTTAAAAAATAAAAACTAACCTTTAGGTTGAGATTAAATTGGCTCAAGATTTCAGACCCAATTATTTTAATTCTTTAAAAAAATATGTTTATTCCTATCATTCCTCCACACCAACCATCCATCCCCCATCCATCAAATATTGTCAGCAGATCCTGTGCCACATACTGTGTTTAGAAATGAGTATAGTAGAAAGTACATTGGATGGTAGCACAATTACTTCAGTTTGAGTTGTGATTCCTTTCTCTGTACCCTGGCTTAACCACTCACCTTTTCCTCTTATCTTATCTCTTTATTGAGCCAATCCTAATCAGTCTTCGAGGACCACCTCAAGTTCTTTCTCCTCCAATGAAGTAATCAGTGGTGACTCCAGCCTTTAGCAGGCTCTCCTTATTGTACTTACTTCTGAAACCTCCCATTTTGTATTTATCGTGTACCCTTCTGGGTGGTTAGTAGTGATATTTTCTATACTTGAGTTTGCCCCATCCATCCAACCATCCATCCATCCATCCATCCATCCATGCATGCATTCTGCAAATACATATTAAGCACAATCATGTGCCAGATATCAAACTAGATGATAGGTGTGCAGCATGGTCATAACACCCACACTTGTGGATCTTATGTTCTCATTTACAGTCTCCTAATTTAGAATATTGCTCTATGGAGGTAGGGACTGTGTCTCAGCATGGAATCATGGGATTTGGAACTGAGATAAACAAGAAATACGTATCTGTTCATCTATAACTACCCGATTTTTATTTCATACCTTTTTTTTGCCAGGGTGGCAGAAACTAAATATCAGTGAATTCAGAGATTTCTCCTTCTCCCCTCAACCCTGCGGTTGTGTCAGAGTTCCAGAGAGTTTAGCATGAGCTAAGAGTAGGGAGTGGGGTGGGGAGGGGTGTGCTGTAGGTCCCTGCTGTCACCTGGTTACACAGACGTCTGCTGAAATGGCCTTTGCTCCATCAGCCGCTTGGTCGGTGGTCTGCATGCTGGCCTGGAAATGACTTTTGTTCTTACCCACATGACTCCAGAATATCAGGCAGCTTTGTTTGCTACTTCTGTTTCACTTCCGGGTACAGAACGGTCATTCTGTGTCTCCTCTACCACCCACAGAGACTAGAAACTCACAGGCTGCTTAAGATCCTGTCTGTCTAGACATACCCCCAGGCAGCCATTTATTCTCTGGGTCCTGCATCCTCCCTGGAGATCTCCTTGGAACTTGATGCACAGATCTCTCTCTTTCTCATTAATGTTATTGAAGTACAATTGACAAACAACAAACTACATATATTTAGAATGTACAATTCGATATTTTCTGCTGTATGGTTATACCCATGAAACCATCACCACAATCCAGACAATGAACATATCCATCAGCCCCAAAAGTTTCTTTGTGTCCCTTCATACCTCCTCAATATGGCCTCTTTTCTCTCTCTTCTCTTGGACCTCAAAAAATTTTATGAGGATTGGCCGGGAAAGCAAGTCTGGGGCCCTCTCTCTGGGAAGCACCATCCCTATACTCTCCTTGTTTTCCCTCTGACTCTCCCCTCTTGCTCAAGACTAGGAAACCTTTTTTCTTGCTGATGGAGGCGTGAGAAGAGGAGGCCTTGCCCTTATTCATCATGTTTTCTCTCAAATCTGTGATATATGCTGTGAGGGTCTTGGTTATAGAAACACAGAAGCCGGAAAAGGATCATTTTTTTTCTTTCTGCTCTTAGATCATTTCTCTGAGGCAATGATACTCAGGTTGCAGCTGCTCGTATGGCTGACTGAAGGGTGAGTGAGAAGGGAGGGTAAAGGGAGAAGTAAAATATTGGGGAGAGGGGATATCAGCTAACATTGCAAAAGTATTCTGACATGTATCCATAAAGGATATTTTATTTTATTCCACTTGTGAAACTGGATACAGTAGGTAAGCAATAAATGCCTGTTCAGTGATTGATCCCAGTGACCTAGATATCCATGGGAGCTGTGTAGGTGGTATTGTGAGCAATGAAGTGACGAGAATAAACTTGAGGAAAGAGGTCTGTGGGTTTTTAAAATACACAACCTGGGCCGGTCCCGTGGCTTAGTGGTTAAGTGCGTGCGCTCCGCTGCTGGCGGCCTGGGTTCGGATCCCGGGTGCTCATTGACGCACCACTTCTCCGGCCATGCTGAGGCCGCGTCCCACATACAGCGACTAGAAGGATGTGCAGCTATGACATACAGCTATCTACTGGGGCTTTGGGGGAAAAATAAATAAATAAAATTATAAAATACACAACCTATTGGGTTTGAATTAAAAAAACTACTCTGTTTCATCTGACTTTAATGAGGATGAACAAATACAATAAAATGCTTGGGTTGGATAGGAGGAACTCTCAGATACTCCTCTCAAAGGATCCTATTATCCTAAGCGTAACTGGCAAGTTAAATGATATGATCTCTCAAATTGCTGATTTTTTTGGTTTTGTTGTTATATGGAGTAGATGAAGCATATGTGCATTTTAATGTTGGCTGTAAGGAAATATGTACAATCTTTCTATAAATAAATGCATAATAATAAATGATCATTATAGTCATGGAGTGCTTACCATTTGTCAGGACTGGAAAACTAGCAACAGCAACAGTAATATTTATTGAGTGCTCTCCCTCTGCCAGACCCTGTATCGTTTTATATGTATTAACTCATTTTTGTCTTACAATAATCTTGTGAGGGAGGCACTATTATTTTTTCCATTCTAGAGATGAGAAAACTAAAACACGAAGAGATCAAGCCAAGACCACACAAGTAGTCCTTGGTGGAACCAGGATTCAAAGCAGATAGAGTCCTGCTTTTAAATGCTATGCCTAATGCACATTTATTATATCATCTAATCCTCTTAGGACTGCTCCTCATGAGGTAGTATTCCTGCATTACAGATGAAGAGTATCAGAGAGGTTAAGTAATGTGCCCAAGAACATACATCTCATCATTTTGGTGGATTCAGGATTCCATCCATGGCATGGCTAACTTTAAGATCCATGGTCTTAATAACCACGATCCTATAATATTAAGAACGGTGAATATTATACTCTTCTAACTTTATACTGAGGCAATAATCAGAAATTTTGATAAATCTGAATGCACAAAATATTTGTATAAAAAGTAAACTATTGAAAGTTATCCTAACTGATCATGGTTAAATATCAGTTAAATTATGTACATATATAATATTATGGAATTATTAAAATTATGTTTACAAAGAGATTTTAATGATATGGAGAGTGTTCAGGTTATAATGTTATGTTCAGGTTACATTATAGAAAACAAGCTTTAAAATTAAATGCTTATGTCATTGCAAACATTTTTAAAGTGAGCAGAGAAAAAAGAATGGAATATCAAAATATTAATGAAAAGTGAAAAAATTTTGAGTAGTTTGATTATAGACAATTTTAATTTTCCTCTGAATTTTCCATCTCATTAGAAAATTTGACTTAAAAATGTGAAGGTTAATGTTGATTGTTTGTCTTTTCATATTTACTTCTGTACAAATTTTTCACAAATATGCAGTTAGTTCTTTAGAACAAGTTTCTAAAATATTTACCATCAAATTACTCCTCCTAAGTGTACTGAAATACAGCAAGTCATCTAATTTGCTTGTTACAATATTTTTAGTAGTTAAGTGCAGTTCTTAAGCGTGGACCTTCTTGTGGAAGCTAATTAAACTTGGTATGTGACCCCTCCTTTAATAACATTTGATCTACAGCTGACCAAATAGAAAGTGTAGCCTCTTTTGTTTAGAGACAAAATGAGTTGAGTTCTACTCTATATCAATTCTACATATAAATTTGTTTCACTAAGTATTAAAGAGGATGGGTCTTGATTCAAACTGTATTGATTGATAAAAGCAGATAAGCAACTTGCAGATTCCTGTGTGAGTTAGAAGCATTGCTAACCAATCGTCCTGGCCCTCCAGCCTGAGCCACGGACCCAAATTATTGGAAAACATGCCCAATTCCAAAACCAATTGGATCGACAATTTCTGATTATATGTTTATTTTCATTTTATGATTTTGGGCAGGTCACTTGCATTTGAGAGTTTAACACAAACAGATTTGTTTAAAGAAAAATAATGTGGAAAACAATATATTAAGAGCATTGGGCACTTCGAGGTTGGAATTGGAAAGAAAAGCTTTTATAGGTACTTTCATAACACAAAAGCAAAGACATAATTCCTGTCCTGAATTAGCCTGGGGAGGAATATTTCTGAGGAATGCCATGTGAGAGAGCAGATGAAATGACTGAGGAAAGGCAGGATTGAGAGGCGCAGCGCTGAGCAAGGTTCAGTGGCACCTCTACTACCTGTATAATTATGACATTACATTTCAGTAAATCTATAACACATTACCTAAAATTTAAAAAGAAAAGTTTTTTTGATTAGTTGTAGACTGTTTCCAGAAATGAATCATATAGAATCCGGGGAAGTGCCTCTAGGGGTTTTAAACAAATCCTCTATTAGTCATGAGCAATAGACTGAGTTATAAAACCACATCTGGAGAATTCCATTTCAAAAGACTCATCTTTTTACCTTTAATGTCACCAGGCGCTGAGCCAGGTGTTTTACATAAATTATCTCATTTGTTTTCTCCGACAACATACTAAAGTAAGTATTATGAATCCCATTTTAGAGATGAGGGAACGAAGGTCAAACAACTAAATAGCTTGCCCAGTATTACTCAACTTACACAAGGATTTGATCCTAGATTTGCTCAACTCCAATGCCGTTGTCCTCGCCCCTGTAGCACTCACAGGAAAGCAGGGCATGACAGTTGAAGGTGAATGAATAGGAAAGGAGTGTGGCAAAGAAATCCCAGAGGGTAGTTATTGTGAAGCCAGAAAATAGAAGTCATGAAGTAGACTGACGTAGTAGCTTCTATTTATAGAGACATAACACAATGAAGAGATGAGAACATGTGATGAGTGTGTGTGTGTGTGTGAGCGAAGCTATCTGGAAAGAATAAAATAGAAGAATCTAGCAGGTCAGAAAGAAGTTTAGATGCTACCAGGTGAATAGGCAGATCTAGGAAAATTATAGACCTGGCTTCAGGACCTGCCTGCTGGCCTAATATCCTCTGGTGGATGTAGTTTCAAGTGCATGCAGCTTTAAAATAATTTACCCTTGATTGTCTGCAGTTGGAAGTGAGTTTTGGGGAAGCAGAATGTATTTTCTTCCCTTTTGGGAGTCTTATGCACTGCATCAAATTGCCTAAATTAAAGGAATTGTATTGGCTTGTGTACATTGATAAAATTACTATTTAAAACAAATCAAAGACTTCTCTTTTTCAGAAGAGAGAATTTGAGATAGAAAATTGATAAGCTCTGCCACCTGCACAACCTTGTTTGAGGTTCGGAAAGGAAATCAGCTACATAAAAACTTTTTCTTGAGAGATGTGAGATGTTACTGCTCTAGTCTAAAAGAACAGAAAGAGGAATGTGATGAATTAGCTAAATAATCTAGTAATTTCCATATAGTCCTGTTTCCAGGAAGGAAAGAATCATTTCACTGGGATGTTCCTGGTAAGATGATTCGGACAAATGGTGTAGAAATGTAAGACAACGGAGACCAAAGATGACTCCTGTTTGGGGGCTCAAAACTAGCTAGGCAGAGAGAAGAACATTAAGCTGCTCTGAGTAACCACCAGTTCTAAATGGGGAAGTCAGTTACCTTGCTACCCTTGAGAAGGGCATGCTGAGCTCCTAGGGCTGTTGATGAGAAGGGTTGAGGCTGAATATGCAGATTTCAGACGCAGCCCAGTTTTAATCAACCCCCAGGAGAATGCCTTACGGAATGGAATCTGGAAGGTAATTTGTGACTGGCAGCTTGTTCCAGATGGGCCAGGCCAACAGAGGTCTATAAGTCAGAAACTACTCCAGCTCGTTTAAGAGAAAGGACTAATTATAGTAATTGCAATTACTAAATTGATTATAGAATAGGTGGAAAATAGAGGAAACAGAAAGTTAAGATTTCAGGGACAGCTGTGAGCTCAGACACAGCGGTAAAGAGCTACTGCCTCTCCTATGATCAGTCAAGTTGCCATGACCAGAAAACAGTCACGATCTGCAAGACAGTACAGTTTGGAAAATACCAGAGAAAAACCGTGGTGGTACTTTCCAACAGAAACAAGAGAAGTCACGGATGTACAGCCTCATTCTCAATTCCTCCTTTTACTTATTACACAAGTGTTGGTGGAATTTAATCATGTCTGGAGCTCTAGCTACGATGGAGTCCAAGAAATGCGCTCTCACTCCAGAGAAGTGTAGCAGAGGGGAGTTGGATGGATCGTGCACTTGCTTGCCACACCCAGCCCAAGAAGCATCGAGTATTTGCAGACGCAACACCTTTTGAGGGCCAGATAGCTACCAGAGATGATGTTCCTTGTCTATCATTCTTTCTGTTTTTTTTTTTTTTTCTTTTCTTAACGGAAAACTTTCCATGTACACACGGTCAAACAAGAGAAAGAAGTAAATTTTATGTTTTACAATTTACGTAGCCAAATGATCATTCCCACCCCCTGTGCCCCCCTCCTTTTGGCAGGAAAGATAGTGCTATTGGTTACTTCGGCAGAGGTGTAGTAAGTGGAGGGCAAAGCTTATGTTGTTCCTTTAGAAGGATTAGCCCCCGGCCCTAATGCTCTATTCCTCCTGGCGGTAATGGAGCTAATGGCCCAGAGAGACTGTTCTGACCCAGGTTGTGGAAACCAGAGCCCCTCAGAGCTGTGATGTCTCAGTAAGGGGAGGGGTACTTTTGATGCAAGTAGTCACTTTCTCATTTTATAGAACTCCCATGTTCCCCCCCACCCCCCACAACGTTCTTAGGTACTAGGGTTGCAGCCTTTACGCATATTATCCTCAGATGTGCAGAAAAAAAAAGTAGGCTCTATTTTGTCTTCTAAACTCCTTCCCTTGGGGAGGAATCTGTGTACTCCCTTATACATTTTTAAGTTGCTATTTAAAATTTTTAATCATAATTTTATAATATTGCAAAGAATTTGCTTTCCAGCAGGTTGTAATTATTGATGTTTTGAAAGAAAACTGTCACACAACTCTTTTAAATGTATCTAATAAATCTAAAGAAAGAAAAACTGTCTAACTTTAGAACAACCCTATGGAATTATTGAAATGGTTCCAGATATTATTCAGACAATACTCAGATTTCTCAAGCTTCTGTGCCCCTCCTTCCCAATCCCTCTCTGAGATATTGCTGATCGGAGTGTGTGTGTGTGTGTGTGTGTGTGTGTGTGTCTAAGATGGGGAGGATTCACTGAACCTCTTAGCAAAGGAGAGAAGTCACTTTCCAGGGGATCAATTGGTAAGTGGGGAAAGAGAGCCCACAGGTAGGAAGCAGACATCTAACCTACCTTCCTCTAAGTAGGATCCACAATGCCAGAGAGGGGACACCAGGACATGGCTTCCTGTTTTACACTCTGCACATTCAAAAGAAGAAGAGTTTTCTTTTTTACCTCATCATATCCTTCTACCTCAGAGATGTAAGTTTCATAGCTTAGCTGTCATAATTTTCTTTAATACAGTAATCTTCAAATTCTTGTATTTGAATAACCTCATAATGATTTCCAAAAGCTGTAAAACCCATCATACTTTTTCAGTATTGTCTAAAATGTATCATTCTAACTTTAATAGTTGCAAAGACTGTAATTTCTGGCATATGCTAAGTATTGATATATTTAAAGAAACCATTAAAACACTTTTAAAAATATGTCAATAGACTTTAAATATGATTGTGCTTTGATCTTGCTGTTATCTAATTAGAAAGCTCTTCTTGGGGCTGGCCTGATGGCGTAGTGGTGAAGTTCACGCACTCTGCTTTGGTGGCCCAGGGTTTGGATCCTGGGCTCGGACGTATGCACTGCTCGTCAAGCCATGCTGTGGCAGCGTCACACATACAAAATAGAGGAAGATGGGCACAGATGTTAACTCAGAGCTAATTTTCGTCAGCAAAAAGAGGAGGATTGGCAATGGATGTTAGCTCAGAGCCAGTCTTCCTCACACACACACACACACACACACACAAGAACAAAACAAAAAGCTCTTCTTTAATAATAATGTTACATTATTCTTTTTTCTCCTAAAATTTATATTTCCATTCTATTTCTCCTGTAAGATTTTACCCTACTCTTTAGGGTAAAAATGCCTAATGTTTAGTATAAAAACTCATTATTATATTATAATATTATTAATATATATTATGGAAGAATATATTTTTATGCATAAAATTTCATTTTAATCAAATATATTAATTGACATTTATTTTATTTCCTATGACTCTAAGTCTCTAAGTATTGAAACATTTCTTCTGGTTTGAGTTATCGTTATGAAGGTTATTAGTACGGAATTGATCCAAACAACATTAAGGACTACAAACTAATTAAAATACACAAGAGAAAAATAGTTTTTGCAAATCTAAGAATGGAATTTTGTTCCCCAGTGTTCACATATGTTAGGATAAATACAAAATTCAAAAATCCATGCTGTTCTATTTTTTCATTTTTATAGAGATGATGAAAAAACTTGGTCACAACCATAGGTAGATAGAAATAGAAAGAGTTTTATTAGAGCAAAGTCATTCAAGCTCTTGAACTCCTTAGGAGCTATGTGCTAGAAATCTCATAGTGAAAAGATTAGCCAGGGCCTGTACCTTGCTTACTGGTTGTTAACTCTTTTGAATATCATACTTCGGCCGTATTTTTACTTTGATGGAAGTAAAGAATTGGAAATCATCTGACTTAAAAATGTATTTGGTACCCAGTTCCTAGAATCAATCAATTTCTCCGTTTCTGGAAACTTTACCAGAAAGTAGACTTGGTAGATGACCATTATCCATAGACTTTCTGTTATAGCAGCTTGTAAAACCACATATATTGAAAATGAGCAGGGGAAATTAAGATAATGTTAATTTTGATACAACTTTAAAAATAGTTTTTTACTGAAGTACTTCTATTATGAACTTTAAATATATTTTTATCAAAACCTAAGAGATAGAAATTTAGCTCATCTATTTTATGGAAAATGCCTACCGTATGACTTGTTGGAAAAGCCAGCCCTCATTGCGAAAAGAACCAAAATAATCAAACTTACTTTGAGACAGAAAAATTGTAATAACATGACCAAGGGACAATCACCTCACCTCTAAATTAGAATTCTAAGGTGGAAATATTTGTTAGGTTTTCTTAGGAATTTTCCCTTTAATCATTATGAAATGTCCCTTTTAATGTCCAGTAATAACACTTGGTCTTGCAGTCTCTTTTATCTGATATTAAAATATCCACTCCAGTTCTATTATGCTCTCTGTTTACATGATATATCTTTTTCCACTCATTTGCTTGCGTCTTATCTGTGCCTTTTTATTTAAAAGGGTTTATTTTTGGACTCAATTACATTCATTATCTATATGTGTATCTTTATGCCAGGATCCCATTGTCTTGATTAGTGTAGATTTTTAATAAGTTTTGGATTTGGGAATACGAATCTTCCAACTTTGTTCTTCTTTGTTCTATTCTGGGTCCCTTTCATGTCCACATGAATTTTAGAATCAGCTTGTCCATTTATGCATAAAAATAAGCTAGAATTTTGACAGGTATAGCACTGAATCTGTAGATCAGTTTGGGAGTATTGCCATCTTAACAATATTAAGTCTTCTGATCCATAAACACAGGACATTTTTCCATTTATTTACATCTTCATTTCCTTTCAACAATTTTTATAGTTTTCAGTGTACAAGTCTTGCTCTCCTTTTGTTCACTTTATTCCTAGGTATTTTATTCTTTTTGATGCTATTGTAAATGGATTTTTTTAAGTTTCGTTTTTGGATTGTTTGTTGCTAGTGTATAGAAATATAATTGGTTTATATATATTGATCTTGTATCCTGAAACCATGCTGAATTCATTTATTAATATTAAAATATTAATTCTAATATTCTTTAGGGGATCTCTTAGGATTTCATATATACAAGATCACGTAATCTGAGAATAGGGATAGTTTTACTTCTTCCTTTTCAATCTGGATGCTGTTTATTCTTTTTCTTGCCTATTGTCCTTGCTAGACTCTCCAATAAAATGTTGATTAGGAGTGGTGAGAGCAGACTTCTTGTCTTGTTCCTGATCTTAGGGGGAAAACTTTCAATCTTTCACCATTAAGTATGATGTTAGCTGTGGGTTTTCATAAATGCTCTTTATTTGGCCATGGAGAAGTGCTGAGAAGTTGAGAAGAATTCCCTCCTTTTCCATTTTTTGGAAATAGACCATTAACTTTTAATATAATTATTGAAATGGTTGGGTTTAAGTCTACCATGTTATTATTTTTTCTTTATCTCTCTGTTTTTGGTTCTCAGCTATTACCACTGTCCCCCCCAAAACCCCCCAGGTCCTTTCCTGCCTTATTTTGGATTACTTGAACATTATTTTAGTAGTCAATTTACATTTGTCTGTTTAACTTTCGACTAGATATCTTCCTATTATTTTTCAGCAGTTGTTTTAGGGATTAAAATATATATGACTTACTTTCATGGTCTACTATGGTTAATATTGTACCATTTCATGTCAAACGTAGAAAACTTGCAACCATATAGCTCTCTTTAACTCCATGGTCCTTTATGTTATATAGATCATATGTATAGCATCTATATACATTGAAAATCCCAGCACAGAGTGTTATAATTTTTGCTTTCAGCAGACTTTAACAGGAAAAAAATAATCTTTTTAAAAATTTATCCAGATATTTATCATTTCTGTTGTTCTTTCTTTCTTTCTGAATATTCAAGTTTTCCTGTGGTGTTATTTCCCTTCAATTTGAAGAATTTCCTTTATCTTTTTTTGTAGAGCGCGTCTGCTGGTAATGAATTTTATTAGTTTTCTTTCGTCTGAGAATGGCTTCATTTTTCCTTCATTTTTTGAAGGATCTTTTTGCTGGATATCGAATTCTGGGTTGACAGTTCTTTTAGCAGCTTAAAGATATTGTTCCACTGTCTTCCGGCCTCCAGTACTTCTGATAAGATGTCTATAGTAATTCAAATCATTGTTCCACTATGTGTCATAGTTTTTTCTCTAGCTAGTTTCAAGGTTTTTCTTTATGCTTGGTGTTCAGAAGTTAGGTTGATGAGTCCAGGAAGTTTTTTTTTGAATTTATCTTGTTTGGAGTAGTCGAGAACTGTGAAGGGTCTGAGATTGTACCCTACTTACAAGCTAACAAGTTAGCCTGCTGTAGTTTCATGGATGCTGGCAGAAGATATGATACTTCTGGGTAAGAGACAAAAGATTTTATTACTCATGGCAGTGCAGACTGCATGAGCTTCATGTTCATGTTGATTCTCCTTGCCTTCCAAGTCCCATGGTGCACTATGAAGCAGTCCAGGAGGATCCTGTATGTGCAGTGGATTTGAGTCATAACTGAGGAAACCCAAATTTTTTAAAGGGTGCTGATAACAAATATGCCCAACTTTTGCCTGAAAAGAGACATTATCTTTTTCATAGTGGTCATGAAACAAATCTGTGCTCTGCCTCAGAGGGAGACACTATCTCTGTGATCCAAAATTATTTACTATACAAACATACTTAAAAAGATAATCTGAAACAAAAGCTGATGAAAACTATGTGGAAATGCCATAGCAAATTGTCTTCAGACAGGAAAATGCTGAACTTCTTGGGTTTGTTTATATATGTCTTTTATCAAAATTTTGGCCATTATTTGTTCAAATATTCAACCCTAATCTTTTTTTCCTTTCCTTTTGAGACTCCAATGACATGTATGTTAGACCTTTTGCTAATGTCCCACAGATCCCTGATGCTCTGTTAATTTTTTTCTAGAACTTTTTCATTCTGTAAGTAAAAGTTTACCCCACCTTTACCCATTTCCCCAACCCCACACACACCCCTCCCCTGGCAACTGCCAATTTATTTTCTGTTTCTGTGCATTTGGTTTCTTTAGAGCCCACATGAAAGTAAGGTCATACACTATTTTGTCTTTCTCTGACATTTTCTTTAGCATAATACCCTCAAGTTTCATCCGTGTTGTTGCAAATGGTAGGATTTCTTTTCATACGGCTGAATAATATTCCATTGTGTGTTTCTGTGTGTGTGTGTATATATATATAGTGTGTATATATAAATAGTATATACAATATATATTGTGTATATATACATTATATATATCTTCCGTTATATAGATTATATTTATATAGTATATACTATATATTGTGTGTGTGTATATATAGTACGTATATATTTGTATATGTATATTAGTATATACAAACACACAATATATAGTATTGTGTATGTATTAGTATATGTATTACTATTATATATATATACAATATATAGTATTAGTGTATATATATATTAGTATATATATAGTATATATATATATACACATATTACTATATATATACACACACACAATGGAATAATATTCAGCCATAAGAAAAGAAATATATATATATACACACCACATTTTCTTTATCTATTCATCTGTTGATAGACCTTTAGGTTGTTTTCATGTCTTGGCTATTGTGAATAATGCTGCAATGAACACAAGGATGCAAATATCATTTCGACATACTGATTTTATTTCCTTCAGATATGTACCCATAGGTGGGATTGTTGGCTCATGCGGTAGTTCTAGTTTTAATTTTTTTAGGACCCTCCATACTATTGGCTGCACCAACTTACATTCCCACCAACAGTGAACAAGAGCTCCCTTTTCTCCATTTCCTCATTCAGCACTTCTTATCTTTTGTCTTTTTATTTTTTTTTTCCCCCAAAGCCACAGTAGATAGTTGTATGTCATAGTTGCACATCCTTCTACTTGCTGTATGTGGCATGCGGCCTCAGCATGGCCGGAGAAGTGGTGCGTCAGTGCATGCCCGGGATCCAAACCCGGGCCGCCAGCAGCAGAGCGCGCGCACTTAACTGCTAAGCCACGGGGCCAGCCCCTTGTCTTTTTGATAACAGCCATTCTAACAGGTGTGAGGTGATATCTCATTGTGCTTTTGATTTGCATTTTTCTGATAATTAGTGATGTTGCACCTGTTGGCCATTTGAATATCTTCTTTAGAAAAATATCTGTTCAGGTCTTTTGCCCATTTTTTAATTGGATTATTTATTTTTGCTATTGAGTTGTATGAGTTTCTTGTATATTTTGGATATTAACCCATATCAGATATATGGTTTGCAAATATTTTCTCCCATTTGGTAGTTTGCCTTTTCATTTTGTTGATGGTTTCCTCTGCTGTGTAGAAGTTTTTTAGTTTGCTATTTTTCCACTCATTTAATTTTGCTTTTTTCGCTTGTGTTTTTGGTTTCAAATCCAAAAAATCATTGCCAAGATCAATGTCAAGGAGCTTTTCACTATGTTTTTTTCTAGGGGTTTTATGGTTTCAGTTCTTAGATTTAAGTCTTTAATCCATTTCAAGTTAATTTTCTTTTTTTTTGTGAGGATGATCAGCCTTGAGCTAAGATCCATGCCAATCCTCCTCTTTTTGCTGAGGAAGACTGGCTCTGAGTTAACATCTACTGCCAATCCTCCTCCTTTTTGTCCCCCCAAAGCCCCAGTAGATAGTTGTATGTCATAGCTGCACTTCCTTCTAGTTGCTGTATATGGGATGCCGCCTCAGCATGGCCGGAGAAGAGGTGCATCGGTGCGCGCCCGGGATCCGAACCCGGGCCACCAGTAGCAGAGCGTGCACACTTAACCGCTAAGCCATGGGGCTGGCCCCCTCAAGTTAAATTTTGTGTGTAATGTAAGGTAGGCATTCACTTTCATTCTTTTGCATGTGAATACCCAGTTTTCCCAACACCATTTATTGAAGAAACACCATTTATTGAAGAATCTTTTCCCCATCGAGTATTCTTTTTTTTTTTTTTTTTTAATTTTTTGTTTATTGCAGTAACATTGGTTTATAACATTGTAAAACTTTCAGGTGTACATCATTGTACTTCCATTTCTGCATGGACTACATCATGTTCACCACCAAAAAATATGGAACGCTTCACGAATTTGCGTGTCATCCTTGCGCAGGGGCCATGCTAATCTTCTCTGTATCGTTCCAATTTTAGTATATGTGCTGCCGAAGCGAGCACCCCATCGAGTATTCTTGATAGCACTTTCAAATATTAATTGACTGTATATGTATGGGTTTATTTCTGGTCTCTCTATTCTGGTCCATTGGTCAGTATATCTGTTTTTATGCCAGTACCATACTGTTTTGATTACTACAGCTTTGTCATATAGTTGAAATCAGGAAGTATGATGCCTCCAGCTTTGTTCTTCTTCCTCAAAATTGCTTTAGCTACTTGGGATATTTGGTGGTTTCATACATTTTAAGATTGTTTTTTCCTATTTCTGTAAAAAATGCTATTGTAATCATGGTAGAGATTTCATGAAATGGATAAATGGCTTTGGGTAGTATGGACATCTTAACAATATTAATTCTTATGATCCATGAACACAGAATAGCTTTTCATTTATTTGTGTCTTTTCCAATTTATTTCTTCAATGTCTTGTGGTTTTTGATGTATAGATCTTTCACTTCCTTGGTTAAATTTATTCCTAAGTATTTTATTGTTTTTGATGCTAGTGTAAATAGGATTGTTTTCTTTCTTTCTTTCTCAGATAGTTCATTGTTAGCATATAGAAATGTAACTGATTTTTATATCCTGCAACTTCACTGAATTTGTTTATTAGTTCTAACAATATTTTTGTGGAGTCTTTAGGGTTTACTATATATAAGATGATTTCCTCCGCAAACAGAAAATTTTACTTCTTCCTTTCTGATTTGGATGCCTTTTATTTATTTTTCTTGTATGATTTCTCTGGCTAGGACTTTCAGTACTATTTTGAATAGGAGTAGTGAGAGTGGGTAACCTTTTTTTCTTCCTGATCTTAGAGGAAAAGCTTTCAAACTTTCATGGTTGAGTATAATGTTAGCTGTGAGCTTGTCACATATGGTCTTTATTATGTTGAGGTATGCTCTTTCTATACCCAATTTGTTGAGAGTTTTTATCATGAAAGTATTTTGAAGTTTTTTTCAAATGTTTTTTCTGCATCTATTGATGATCATATGATCTTTCATTCTATTAGTGTGATGTATCACATTTATTGACTTATGTATGTTGAACCATCTTTGCATTTCAGGGATAACTCCCATTTGATCATGGTGTATGATCCTTCTTACATGCTGTTGAATTTGATTTGCTCTTATTTTCTTGAGAATTTTTGCATCTATATTCATTAGGGATATTGGCCTGTAGTTTTTTTCTTCCTGTAGTGTCCTTATCTGGCTTTGCTATCATGGCAATGCTGGCCTCATCAAATGAGTTTGGGAACATACCCTTTTCTTCAATTTTTTGGAAGAGTTTGAGAGGGACTGGTATTAATTATTCTTTAAATGTTTGATAGAATTCATCAGTGACACCATCTGGCCCTGGGCTTTTTCTTTGTTGGGAGGTTTTTAACTGCTGATTCAACCTCCTTATTCATTATTGGTTTGTTTAGATTATCTATTTCTTCATGATTCAGTCTTGGTAGGTTGTATGTTTCTAGAAATTTTTCCATTTCTTCTAGGTTGTCCAATTTGTTGGCATATAGTGGTACATAGTGGTCTCTTATGATCCTTCGTATTACTGTGGTATCATTTGTAATGTTACATCTTTCATTTACAATTTTATTTATTTGAGTCCTCTCTCTTGGTTAGTCTAGCTAAAGATTTGTCAATTTGCTTTATCTTTTCAAAGAATCAACTCTTAGTTTTGTTAACCTTTTCTATTTTTTTCCTAGTCTCTATTTCATTTATTTCTGCTCTAATCTTTATTATTTACTTTCTTCTGCTAACTTTGGGATTGGTTTCTTCTTCTTTTTCTAGTTCCTTGAGCTGCAATATTAGGTTGTTTATTTGAAATCTTAATTTTTTTCTTAATGTAAGCATTTATTGCTGTAAACTTTCTCATTAGAATTGCTTTTGCTGCATCCCATAAATTTGGTACGTTGTGCTTCTATTTTCATTTGTCTCAAGATATTTTTTGATTTCCTTTTTGATTTCTTCTTTGATCTGTTGGTTCTTCAGGAGGATGTTGTTTAATTTCCATGTAATTGTGAACTTTCCAGCTCTCCTCCTGTTACTGATTTCTAGTTTCATACCACTGTGGTTGGAAAAGATACTTGATATAATTTATATCTTCTTGAATTTGTTGAGACTTATTTGTGGCCTAACATATGATCTATCTCAGAAAATGTTCTATGTTGTACTTGGGAAGAATGTGTATTCTGCTGTTGTTAGATGAAATTTTCTGTATGTGTCTGTTAGGTCCATTTGGTCTATAGTGTTCAAATCCACTGGTTCTTTATTGATGCTCTGTCTGGATGATTTATTCATTGTTGAGAGTGGCGTATTAAAGTCCTCAACTATTACTGTATTGCAGTTTAATTCTCCTTTTAGTTCTGTTAGTATTTACTTTATATATTTAGGTGCACTGATGTTGGTTGCATAAATATATACAGTTGTTACAGCTTCTTCACGAGTTGACCCCTTGATCATTATATAATGACCTTTGTCTCTTGTGACCATTTTTAGCTTGAAGTCTATTTTGTTTGATATAAGTACAGCTATCTTTGCTTTCTTTTGAATACAATTTGCTTGAAATATCTTTTCCCATCCCTTCGTTTTAAGCCTATATGTGTCCTTAAAGCTAAAGTGAGTATCTTGTAGGCAGCATATTGTTGGATCTTGTTTATTTATATCTTTTCAGCCTTTCTATGGCTTTTGTTTGGAGAATTTAATCCGTTTACATTTAAAGTAATTATTGATAGGTGAGGACTTACTATTGCCATTTTTAAAAATTGTTTTCTGACTGTTTTGTAGATCTGTTAGTTTTTTAAAATATTTTTTCTCTCTTTTCTTCAGATTGGATAATTTCTATTGATTTACCTTCAAATTCACTAAATTTTTCCTCTGTCATCTCCAATCTTCTATTGAATTTTTTGTTTTAGATATCAATTTTTTCAGTTCAAAATTTCCATTTTGGGGGGCCAGCCTGGTGGTGTAGCCATTAAATGCACGCGTTCTGCTTCAGTGGCCTGGGGTTTGCAGGTTTGGATCCCAGGCGCACACCAAAGATTGATTGTCAAGCCTTGCTGTGTTGGCATTCCATATAAAAGTAGAAGAAGATGGGTACAGATGTTAGCCCAGGGCCAATCTTCCTTGCTTAAAAAAAGAGGATTGGCATCAGATGTTAGCTCAGGGCTGATCTTCCTCACCAAAAAAAAAATAAATTTCCATTTGGTTATTTTTTATAGTATGTTTTCCTCTGAGATCTCTTATCCTTTTATTTATTTCAACCATGTCATTAGCTCACAGAGCTAGCTATAAGAGCTGCTTTAAAGTCTTTGTCTAATAATTCGAATACTTGGATCATCTTGAGAATGGCATCTGTTTATTGTATCTTCCCTTATGAATTGGTCAAGTTTTCTTGGTTCTTGGCATGCTGAGTAATTCTAGATTTTATCCTGGGTAATGTGAATGTTATGTTGTATAGACAGTGGGTCTGATTATAATACTCTGGAGAATTTTGGAGAACTTGAGTAGATTAAGACCAAGTGTTCTGTCTTGTCTTGGGCTCTGGTTAACATCTCAGTTAAATTCTCAAAGTATTTTCTGTGTTTGAGTATGCTCCACACATGAGTAGCTCAGGGGTAGGTCTGAGACACAGGCCGTGGTTCAAATCTGTTTACTTCTCAAAGCCTTTACTATGCTGGTTTGGGTCTGAGACTTGTATAAGTTCACAGATTTAGGGAATCCCCTTTTCTAGTTTTCAGTGCTCTGGGATTCCCTTAGACTCTCCGGCCTGTAGGATCTACTTTTATTTATTTCTTTGACCAGAAATATGGGCTTCCCCTGAATGTTTTGTGGTTGCTACCACTGCCAAACCACTCTATAACCAGAGCTCACTCTATAACCAGAGCTTTACCCTTGGGGGTAAAGCTGTGAGAAAAAAAGGAACCATCTCAGTTTCTTTTCTATGGTTCAGCTCCTGTCTGCAATCTGCCTGCTTTCGTTAACTTTTGAGAACTCTCAGTAGTTGTTTTTAGAGCTGTTAGGTAGTTGACAACAAAGTTTTTAGCTATGATTAACTAGAGGAATGGATGTGGAGTATTTATATCCAGTGTTGATTCCAGAAAAACCCCCACACCTTAATTGTTTTAATGCAGATAATAATTTAAGATGTGTCCTGAAAACAAAAGTTTGGGATCAGTCATAGAAAAAATTTTGATTATATGTTCTTAGCTTTTTTTCTCTTTTCTAATTCCTTCTTTTACATTATACTGGCCCTTCTTTCCCTAAGACACACAATACCCTCTTCTTTACTCCTGGCTTTCTAGTGCCTACTATTAAAAACCTTACCCAGGCCAGTTCTCATCTCTTTCTTAGTGTTTTATCAACACTGTTAAGAATCTCATTTCCTCAGTAACCCACTTGCACTTAGTTATCAGGTGGAACACACTTGATAAACTAATTCCCTTTAAGGTGCTGTTGTCTGATAATGGTTATCTCTCCAGTCAGTATTCCACCACCCTCTTTTAAGTATCTTTTTGGAAGGAGACTTTTGTATTAAATCTAAGGCTTCATCTCTAATAGTAGAATTTTAAGCTTCAGTATCAGATACTTATAGAGATACTTTCACAAGGAAGATGAACAGGAATTCTCGAATCAGCGGGAAAATTTTACACAAATATAAGGGCAATCGCAATTAGTTATTTGTGTAATATTTATTATTCATATTTCATAGGAAGAACCTATGTGATAATTAAAATATTCTTATTAGTAATAAAAATAAATGTATATTTTAGTAATAGTTTAGACTTTTTACTCTAATTTTTGTACTTAGCAATAAAAAATAGAAAAATCTCTCAGGAACAGCCAGGATTATCTTTTTGTTATTACTTTCTTTGTGACATTTAAGATATCGTTAAATACTTTTACTAAATGAAAGGAAAATGGTAAATATAATGAACTGTGAAAAATAGATAAAAGCTTAAATATAAGTAAAAAATTCTAAAATCTACATAGATATATTTTTCTAACCTTACCCCACAGGTCACCCACACCTACCTGAGTGAAATTTCTAGAATGTAAATCTAACTTAATCGGTCTTCTTCTTCATATTGCCTGGAAGCAATGTATGAAATCATTGGTCAATAGCTTAGCATTTGGGCAATGTAATCAATAGTCCTTAAAATTTAGCTCAGGCATCACCCTCTCTGTAGTTTTCTCTGACTCCTCCCGAAAAGAATCAAGCACTTCGCTGTGTATATATCTAGAAAAACATTTTTCATATGATGTTCTAATTGCTTGTTTAATTGGCAGTCTCCTTCTCTGCATTATGGGCTCCTTCAAATCAGAAACTCTATTTTACTCAGTCTTTGCCTCTACAGAGTCACAGTAAATCCTCATTTAGTGTCTGTTAAAAGGGAGCGTGAAAAGTAAAGAAGGAAAGAAGAAAAGAAAGAAAGGATGGATAGCACCAGAGTTGTTATGGTCCAGATGGGGCTAGACATGAGATAACTTGTGTCAGCCATTTAAGTGAGTGATAACAAAGTATAAGTTGAGATCCAGAGCCCCATGTTCCCATCACATGGGTAAGAGGAAGCCAGTGCGTTTGTGTTTACTCTGGGTTAGGAGGTAAAGGGTTCGGCAAATCAACAAGCGAGGCAAGGCAGGCAAGGAGAGAATCCACCATGGCATGACATGGCCAGCTAGGTTGAAGACCAGGTGATCAGAGCTCAGGGGTGAGCCGGGTCCACACCACAGGAAACCATAAACATGAAGGAACTCTCATTTCAGGGGCCTATTCTGACGCAGTAGTTGAGGAGAAGGAGCGATAGCTATTGGCATCCATTTTTTGGCACTTTTTAAAAAAATAATCTTTAAGAATTTATTTTTATCCTTAGTCTTGGACTATTTGGAATACTCTCTAGAGATAGTCAACTATCTAAAATAGCAAAACATTTACTACATGCTCGGTGTATGCACTGACAACTATGCAAGGTGCTATGTGCTGTGCTAAGGGAAAGCTCCACAAAAAAGAATCTGCTTTAGGCAAAACCAGTTCAACCTGTGTGTGTGTTTGTGTGTGTGTGTGTGTGTGTGTGTGTGTGACTTCAACTGGGCTGAACTAATGTGTTTCAAGTTTGGCCTGGAAGAAATCCATGTTGCAAAAAAGTCTTAAATAATATTGGGGGAAGATTCAACAAAGACTTAAAAAATCAATTAAGGTTTAGAGGTTAGGGTAGGTGAAGCATTTTTCCCTTGTGCTTTATGCTTTTTTCTTTTATCCATCAAGATACTGGGCTAGATTCTACCATACAATAAATAGAAATTTATTAACTTCATTTGAGAAACTAGTCATTCAATTAATTCAGTAGAATAAGCATTTTTAAATACTTTCTATGTGTCCAGTAGTGCGTCAAATACAGTGCAAGATAAAAGATAATTCTGGGCGTTATCTTGCCTTTGAAAGTTTGTCAAGGGAGACAACAAATGAAGCAGTATAAAAAAATAATGAGAAGGCTTACAGCAAAGATCCTAAATGAATTTAACAAAAAGCCATTAAGAGCACCACCATATTTGTGTGGTGATGGGTGTTAATAGACATCCATTAGATGCGTCGCAGGTCACAATAGACTTATTGTAATCATTTGCAGTATATACAAATATTGAATCATTGTATTGTACACCTGAAGCTAGTATAATGTTGTATGTCAATTATATCTTAATAAGAAATATTTAAAGAGCCAGCCCTTATGGCCTAGTGGTTAAAGTTTGGCACTCTCACCACTTTGGTGGCCCGGGTTTGTTTCTTGGTTGTGGAACCACACCACCTGTCTGTCAGTTGTCATGCTGTGGCAGCAGCTTACATAGAAGAACTAGAAGGATCTACAACTAGATATATACAACCATGCACTGGGGCTTGGGGGAGAAAGAAAAATTTAAAAAGGGGATAATATGAGAAGAGGATAATAGATATTAGATATCTTTCCATATTATATTATTCTTTAAGAGTTGTGTATTATTCCTTTGATTGCATGTACCATAATATGCTTATCTCATCTTTAATGATTACTTTTTGGTTCTCTAAAGGTACTTTGGAAATCTAAAAAAAAAACACCAATATATGTAACCAACATATATATGATTATACCAGTCATGAGGATAAACAAAGACTTGGATGACCATTGGAATGGCTTTTGAACATAGGCCTTTGCTTGGTTTTCTTCCTGTTCTCGAGATTCTTTTCTTTCTCCTGGTTCCAGGGTACTTCTGTGTAGTTGATATCACTGTCATGGTTTTTATGCTGGTGTTCCGGCTGTGGCTACCCAAGCACTGGGACTCTGGAAAGTCCTAGGGAGGGCTGGGCCTCCTACCCACTAGTGGGTGATAGGTGAGGCACAGAGCAGTCTGTAAGCACTGGATGGGTGCATTTGGAACAGCTTGAATGAGCACAGGAAAGAAGCAAAAATTTCCAGCTTATACAGAGCTGTTATAATTGACTCTGTTTTTCTTGAGGTTGAGAGAAGACATTTTTTCCAATATAATGAGACCTCTTATGGCCAACCCTAAATGGCCTTGTTTTTTTGGTGATTCTAGCTGTTTAGTGTTTCAGTTTCACAGTAAATGTTATCAAATAGCTTTGAACACCTTCTTTAGGGATGCTGTACCAGACATTTGATTGCAAGGAACAAAGCCCACTCAAGCTAGCTTAGTTAAAGGATTTTTATTTAATATGAGAGACATGGAAATAAGTTGGGCTTTGTGAGAATGGAGTTGGAAACTGGAAAGCTATTAGGAATGGAGACAGCTACTCTGTATTTCTGGCTTTTGCTTTCTTGGCATGTTTGCTTTATTCTCTTATTTATCTGTGCAACTTAGCTTTCTATGACTTAAACATTAGTGCACACATGGTTAGAAATTATCACTCCAGCCCCACCTCTGCATGACCTTTCAGTGGAAGCCCCCTCTATCTGACTCTAGCTCTTTAGGTCTTAGTTCAAATTCTCAGGGAACGAGCTGCCCTTGAGACTAGTGCTCATGTGTTGCCCAATCACCTGTGGCCATAGGAGCAGGGTCATATGGCAAAAACATGGCCACTGAGGCCTACCCCTGAAGTAGATGCTGTGCTGTAACAGATAAGATGACAGGGAGTGGACAGGAATCCCCAAACCTGCCTACAGGCGTGCACGTGAATGACAGTTACCCACGCAGTGTTCCTCCTTGCCAAAATCAAATCACTTCCCTAGTTCTTTCTGAAACAGAATGACTCACTGCTTTTCTGGAGTCAAGAATGAGAACTCAAGGGCCTCAGAGAACTAATGGCCAAATTGCAAAGTTACGTTTTGCCTTTCTTTAAAGAAGTCTTTATAGAAACAGATCCTCACGTAAAAGGAATCCTGGTGGCCTGCCTGAGTATCTCAGGGTTCTGGAGGAGCTCTTGCAAATTTGGACACCAGTATAGCCCTGGTCACACACAGTATGGATGAATAAGTTTTGCAAGATTGTTAAAAAAGAGAAGAGAATAATAATATGGCCAAGTTGATATGGGAAAGAACTATCAGTGGGGATGAGTCCCTTCTCTGATTTTTTTCCCCCCATAAATTGATTTAAAGCAAGTCAACTGTTTGGATTAAAATCCATCTTGTAAATTAGGGAATACATTTGATTTAACTCATTCAGTGAACATTTCCTGTGTGTATACTAGGCACCAGATACATGTTCAATCCTGTGGCAATTGAGATGACGTTCCTTGATTTGTAATTGGCCTCTCTGAACGCAGAATTGGCTACATAATTTGTGGAGCCCAGTGCAAAATGGAATTGCAGGACCCCTTCTTCAAAAATTATTAAGTATTTTAAGATGGTGACAGCAGAGCATTCAACCAAGTGCAGAGCCCTTCTAAGTGAAGTGCCCTGTATCACTGCACAACTTGTGTACCCATGCAGCCGGCCCTGGCTGTATGAACACTGGCAGTTCACGTTTAACTTTCTCCCTCATAATTTCATGAGGAAAATAGAGGCAACTATAGTTTCTTCCCATAGAAAATATACACGAGACAGACCAGATGATTCTCGTCCTTCTTCAGACTTATTGTGCCTCAAGAAAAAGCTCAACATGTGCAATTTCTTTTTTCTTGAGAATAAAATTCATCACTTCTAATTATGATATGTAATAATTTAGTTACAATGTTGGATAATCTGTAGTCATTAGTTCATTTGACTAACAAGATATTCCCTATAACAGTTTTCTTGTTAAATCCCTTTTCTTGTGTTTTCTTGTTATTGTGTAAAACTTTCAGGTGGTAAGTTTATAAACTCCTTTGTAATAGATTTTGCGTACAGTTAATTTTGGTTTAATTTGTATCCTGGATTATAATAGCCTACACAATAGCAACTCAATACATTTTAGTTGAGGAAGACAATTGACTGGCTGTGTTTCAAGGGGATACAGTGATTTATAATGCCAGAATTTACAAATTGCAAGTATTTATTATGCAAAACCAGAGGGAAGTGTTTTATCCTGAGGGGAAAATGGCAGTTTTCTACAAGCAGTATAATGTACCTTAAAATAATTTAAGTAATAAGTTTCATCTCAGGATTTTCATTAACTCAAGCAGCATGTATTATAAAGTACATCAGGCTGATGTAATATAAAAATGCTGGATTTTTTTTTTGAAGAAAAAAAGGCTTATATAAAATATTTAGATTGAAAAGTTTCCAAAGAGAGAATAAAGGTTTCTAAGAGTTATTTATAAAAAATTCTGATAAAATTATCCTTTGTAGCATCAATATAGCCTGAAATTCAACATATGGTTATGTCGGGAAGGTTATTCTCTTTTTTAAGTTCTCCTGGACTGATGAATCTTCCTGTGTGTGTTCTTCCCACTGTGGTGCTCCCTGTGGCTCTGGCTGGGTTCCCTGTAGGGCTGTCTCACACTCTCCCTGGGCAGATGCCTCTGTGTCAGGGACTGGAAGGCACCATGTCAGATACTGGCAGGAGCTGCGACTCTGGGTATTCAGGCCTGCCAGCCACAGGCTCGTGCAGCCCTGCCTGGTTCCTGAACTAGCAGAAGCCTGACTGGCGTCTTTCCCCCCAGGCGGAATGATCTGTAAATGGTGTGTCACCTTGCACTCATTATCCGGTATGTGACAGAGTCAGTGTCTAAGCAAGATCTGCATCTTCACCTCTGTTTTCCTTGGTATTCCACGCTAAGTGTGGCCAGTTTGCTATAGGGATCTTCTGCCTGATGGGCTCTTGGCTTTTGCTTCCCACTTTAGTTTTCTGCTGGACTGAGTTCTGGATCATGGAGTTGGCTGGGACTGAACCTTGTTTCTAAGCTCCTGCCAGGCTTTTCTCTTTGAGCCTGGATCCTGCTTCTAGCATCCTTGAATGAGACTTAAGTAGACATTCCTAATCTTACTCTGCCTTCCGCTCGGCCTGACAACCGTTTCATTGACTGGACATTGTTCTGTGCGCCTCCCCTGCCCCTTCGAATGAGATTTTGGAAATGCTGCAACATGCCTAGACTACATTTCAGTTTGCTCTGCTCCAGGGGGACTGCTGATCTCTTCCCGTAGTGCCTCACCTGACTGTTAGATTCCTCTCAGCTCCTGGTCTCAAAGATCCCAGAGCGTCCCTGGGGCATGGCCAACTATGACTGGAACCAGGAAATTGATTGAGATCAATGATTAATTGTGGCTTATCAAGGTATTTTGGATGTGATCTAAGTGATTATAACTAAGATGATCTCCTCTGTTAAAAAAAAATGTGAAATATACTCTCTCTATTGGCAGGAAAATTCTTTTGAGATAATAAAGAATGAGAAGTACCATTATATGAGCACTTGTTGATCTACGTCTACCCTCCTGTGGAGTGAAACTCAAAGTGTGACTTCTTTCCTTGTAGCCATGATTCTTTCCAGTGTAGTGGCGCCAAGGAACTAAGAAGTTCTAGAGCCAATATGAAGCTTGTGGTCTTTCTCCAGTGGCTCTCTGATTTGGAATTGGCTCCAGAATCTGCTCCAAAACAATTGAGGGCAAATGAATTCTCAGCTCCCGTTTGGCAAATGCCCGACTACTAAGGACCTACCCTCCCTTAGTTGCTTCTTCTCCACCCACCCTGAGTCTGCCCAGGACCAGAGTTCTTCCCTGAACAAAGTTGACTGGTGATTAACATGACAAAGAAGAGTGCTTTCAGCAGCCGCCACCTCCGTCTGGGTGCTGGCTGTTTTCTGTACCCCAGGTCCCTTCTTCCATATCAAAATCCACTCTCAGATTCCACTTGAGAAAGAGCAGAGTACTTTCAATATAAAGGAAAGGTAAATAACAACTAGCTATTATTCCATTTTTATTATATATACATATACCTATACCTATATTATCTCTATATATCATACACAAAAAAGGATATGAAGTTTTTTTAAAATAGTAGGTACATAAGCAAAACAATCACTTGAATTAGGTTAATTAAGTAAGACCTAAATAATAAGGATGGGGAAATTTGAGATGGGGGAGAAAATTTGATACAAAGCATAGGTTAAGGCTGGCCTGGTGGCGTAGTGGTTAAGCGTGTGCCCTCCACTTCGGCGGCCCGGGGTTTGCAGCTTCGGATCCTGGGCGTGCACCCACGCACTGCTTGTCAAGCCATGCTGTGGTGGCATCCCACATATAAAGTAGAAGAAGATAGGGACAGATGTTAGCCCAGGGCCAATCTTCCTCAGCAAAAAGGAGGATTGGCATTGGATGTTAGCTCAGGGCTAATCTTCCTCACACACACACACAAAATTATAGATTAAAAACACTAGATATAATGGAGAATTAATTTCCTCTCTAAGAATTTTGATATTCAAGGCCAAAATGGCAAGACCATCAGGTTTATAGGCCTTATTTTGTTCTAGATCAAAAGAAACATACATTTTTAAAAGGAGAGATAAATAATAAAAAAAATATAGTCTCTATCTCTACTCTGAGAAGAGTTTATCTCATGGATCCTCTTAGGTAAGTGTTAATGTGTGTGTGTATATATGTGTAAATACATATATATATATACACACTATATATATAAATATTCCTAGATGTTTATGGAATATATATATACACACACACACACACATATGAAGCCCATTCCCATGATGCCATTCTCTAGGCAGAGCTTCTAGGGGTTTTAGGACATGCCTAGTCCTGAAACTGTACAAAAAATGTAGTTACCTCTCAGGTTATGAGATTATCCTCTGGTGAAGTCACCTGGACTTTGAGGGTTAGGCAGGAACAGTTCATTGCTAGTAGTTTTTTGTCATGGTCTTGATACTATGATTCTGTGTTCACTTTGTACTTCCACGTGGCGCTGGCAGCTGTTTTGGCTGCTGTAATCAAGTTGTATGGATATATTTTCTACTCAGCTTTGGTGACCTAACAAAGTAGACTTTCTTTGGGTTAAGAGTGACAAGTTAACCCCAGCAACATTAAAATTAATGTCTGCTTGCTTTCTTAGAAGATGTAGATACCACATTGTTTGGGGATTTCTTTATTTATAGTTCTTTTATTCTTCCAACACTGAGATGTCATTACTGGGATTGATTTTCTGTTGGAACACATTTTAATCTGTGCACACATATATTCTTCCTAGAAAAAGAGAAAAAATAACTATTCACTAGAGTCCAGGGGTACATACAAATGAAGGAAATGGGGAAAAGGCCCATTCACTTTCTTCCAAGATATAATAGGATGTTAATATTGGAAGGAGTATCAACTAATATGTATAGATAAAAATCAACAGTATCTTACCTATAGTTCTTTCATTTTTTTATTATATTTATGAAGAGTTTGATAAAGGTAATCAGCCATGAAGTAAGGGTTCAAAGAACTTAGACTTTGAGAAGTGTTTAGCCTAAGGCAAAGAGGATTTAGTGCTGGATATTGGTCTTTCCTTGGCCTGGAGCCTTTGAGCCACTGTGCCAACACATATGAACACACGGCTCTGAAAAATAACCACAGCTGTGGTGTTGGTGGCTGCTCCTCTTAGAAGTTCTTCCTGATATTTCTACACTCTGTCCAGATCTAATGCTCCCTAGAGTCAGGTTCCTGGCTCCCTGGTAGCCCCTGGCTTTACTGGTCTGCTCCAGGTTTTTGCCTTCAAGGCATTCATTCTGATGATCAGTTTGGACAAGCAACCTTCATCCCACCACCTCAGACAACACTTTGTTGTTTATATGTTACATTCATCCTAGTGTTACATTCATCCTAGCAGTAGCTAAGAGATAACAATTCCTTTCCCACTAGACTGCTTTATTTTAAAACCATTTTTCCAGATGGGGCCATCCTACCTGCCTTCTTTCCTGGGCAAGTAGAGAACATTTAAGAAGCATCTCTAGTATTCATTGTGTTGGTTCATTCTTATCTTTATGTCATGTCTCACATGTAGGTGAAATCAGTAGGTGCCTAAACATATCAGTGCTTCTTTTGATTCTTGAAATTTCCTTAAGAGGAGAATTAAGTAGAGAACAGGAATAGTCATCACATGATTAGAGAAAAGCTATAAAGAACAAGTATTGTAGGGAGATACTATATATGGGGTTCATTTCATCCTAAGGTGTAAATGACTGATACCTGATTTTTTCTCTCATCACATGGGTGGTGATGAGTGGGGACAGAGAGAGAGAGAGAGGAAGGATACTGCATGTCTTTACAGGATATCTAGGGCAAAAAGGAGAAGGAAATTTGGGATGGGGTAGGGAAGAGGTGAACTTGGAGGCTGGGAAACTTCATAAATTTTGCCTACTTCAAAATAGTGTCTGAAATCAGCTCTGCATAAAATGTAAATAGGTTTTGAATTGCCCTTCTCATTACTTGCCTCCCTTGACCAAAATAATTAGAAATTGATTGTATGCAAATTTGGGAGGAAAATTCTAAAGACCTAAGTGTATAAAGAGCCAATAATCATCCATAATGTGCTATAGGCACTCATGGATTCTTTGTTCTTTTCCCCATCTCAGCCTCTACCTGCTTTTCCCCTGGTTTTCCTCATAACAGTAAATGGTACCTCTGTTTATTCCAAGACTCAGGCCAAAAATTTTGCAGTCTTTTCAAGATTCCTATATTTCCCTCAGACTTTGGGGGGGGGGAGGGCATTGCCCTCTCATCACACTTAGCATGAATGCAAATTCCTTCCCATAGCCTTCAGGCCCTTCAGGATCTGTCTCCTGGCTAATCTCTGACTTACCTCCTTCCTCCTCTCCTCTTGCTCATCACACTTCAATTCCATTGACTCTCTGCTGTTCTTGGAACTCACATGCATGTTCCACCTCAGGGCCTTTGCACATGCAGTTCTCTCTGCCTGTAGTGCTCTTTCCCTGGATAGCCATCTGGTTCACCTCATTCAGTTTTCTGCCCACATGTCACCACATTAGAGAGGTCTTCCCTGGCCACTCTGTCTAAAATAGTACTTCCCATTACTGTCTGTTTATCCTGCTTATTTTTTCATTGTAGCACTTACTACTACTTAACAAGATATAATATTACATACTATTAAAATATTATATATTTATATATGTATTGATTTATTGTATGTTTTCCCCACTGAAATGTGTTATACCTATTTTCTTTATATCTCTTGTTTGTTTCTCTTTTGTGATCTCAAGATTTGTTAAATGAATAAATAAATTGATAAGCAGGAGAGTGACTTTCTTGGAAAGTAGCCATAACCCAGAAGCATGTACATTGAAACCACTTTATGATAAAGGCAAGGGTCAATAGCAAGTAATGGCATTGTTTTCAGGGTACAGGGTGTGGAAAACACTTACTGCCTAACCCTAGGTGCTGCCTGCTCTTCCTGGCCACCAAGGAGAAGTGTTACCATCTGATGGGTCAGAGGCTGGAAACTGTAAACCAACCGCCATGTAAAAGGAGATGATAGTAATTCCAGGGGAGGTCTTTTGCAACTTCTTGAACCGCAGGTTTCTGATGAATAGATTGCGAGGCAGATGCTCTCCCGAGAAAGGTCAAATCACAAACACTTAAAATAACAAAAGCAAACCCGGCAGAAATAAGGCGTACCCACTCTTGAGGAGCTGTGGGGTGGAAGGAGACAAGTTTAAGCCAGAGTTCTATGGTGACTAAGTATCTTATTACTTGACCTCATAACATAAACTGTGGTGGTGGCCTATGGGGACACACTCCAGTCTGGGCTATTTAGAACAATGATACCAATATGTGAATAATAGAAAAGAGAGACTAAATACCTAACTGTGCGAGGTAAAACCATGTGAACTTTGTAAACAAAGAAGTTCCTCTGTTTTTGTCAAGTGGAGAACAGACTTGAAATATACCGACAAACGTATAGTGTATAGAATTTGGGAGGCCATGACTGGCCAGATTCTTAGTACAGAGGTGTGGAAAGTGTGAATTTCAAACTCAAAATGAATTTAGTGGACATGAGAGAGCTCAGCCACAGCAGAGATGACAGAATTAGAAAATAAAATCCAAGAAGAAGAAAATTCAAAGTTGAGTCAATAGCTGTCTTCCAATTTATAAAGTGTTCTTTTGCAGACAATAATGAACTGCTGTATTTTACCCCTAGTCTTTGAAATCCTCATCACTGTCTACCCCAGTGAAACTCAGACCCTTTTTTCAGAGCTGCTCTTATCCTATATGATACTCTGCTGCCTGGAATGTCCTTCATCTCCCTTCATTATCTGGTGAAACTTATTTCTATTTCAAGGCAGATACCTCCCCAACCCTTCTAGAGGGGGAAGCCCTCCATGTTCTTTTCTTCCATGGTACTGCAATTTGTTCACACCAGCACTGCCGCGTTGGCCTGCTGAAGTCCTTTCAAGGCTTGCTCGCCTGATAGCCTGAGATTTTTCATAAATGCAAGTATTGCCTTATTCATTCTTGTCTTGCTTTGGCACAGAGCAGATTTTTAAGCAGATCTCACCTTCTCTACAAGGTCTTTCCACTGCCCCAATTTTAAGGCAATCTGTGTCTCTAGCCTTCTCTACTAATATTTTGTTTGTACTTCTCCTGATGCATTTGTCACAGTCTCCCCTGCATTAGAGCTACTTAAATTTATGTGTCTCTCTCCTTCAGAAAGCTGGGAGGGCGGGGCGCCTGGAGGGCAGGGATATTGTCTGATCTTGTGTTCTCTTATATGCCTAGCATGGTGGCTGGTCCTTAGTGAATACTCACAATGTTTAAATTTTACTGAAGAGATGTAGACTTAGGCTTCCAAAGGAAAACTTCTCATCGTTTCGGTGAGGAATTGCCTGCCTGTGATGGCTGCTAAGCATTGGTTTAGATATTGAATATGATGTCTATTTATTTCCTGGATGTTATGTAATTAAAAATGGAATAGATTCATATCTTTGAAAGAGAAGCAATGGATATCATGACCTTGCAAGTAAGTTTATTTTCCATTCAAAATTTAGTAACTTTTCCCGTACATTCATATCTAATTTTCAAAATCACTTTTGCACTCTGCCTTAATAGATCATTTCAAATATGGTAATCCAAACACATGCAAATTTCTATACAGAAGAGAAATTACAGAGAAATCCAGAAATGCCAAAGGCAATTACACTACAACAAGCGAGGCCACAAAAGACGATGGTGCATTCAAAATCAAATCGTACCAGATCCAAAGGACTGAATTGCTAATAGTGAAATTTTAGGCACATGGGAGAAAGGGGATGGATTCGATGGTGAGATTTGATCAGCTCTTCAGGTCATACCATGGAGGTTAAATGTCTTCTATACACTGGACTGGTAGGAAGAAAACCAATCTTACCATCTTTTCCTTATGTGAAATGAAAGTCCTTTCTTCAGAAGAAGGGACTCATGCTTAAGCTATAAAAATGTAGAGCAATCTAGGGAGTCTTTTCTGCATCTTTGCTTGCTTCTTTTTCACTCATGATGAGTGAGTTGCATGACAGACATTCCTCCTCCATATAAATTAATTCAATTTTTTACTCTTTCCTTCATTCTAATTTCAGACATAATATTATAGCAGGGCAGCTTTTTCTTAATGGAAGAACATGAAATACAATTTCTATGTCTTTCAGGCCAGCAGAGAATTCCCTCCTATTCCTATCGTGGTGAACCTTTCTCTTGAAGTCAAGACAAGTCAAGGAAACTCTCCCTTTGGTTATTGTTTCTGAAAATCTTGTTGAATCAATGTGTTTTTCACTTTATTTTGCATATCACATGAATGTATCCCCCCCCTTCCTCCAAGTCCCATTTGGCACATATAGTTACTCTTTAGGATATTATATAGATTGTCAGTAATTGAAGGCAATATCCAATATTTCTGTAGGGGAGAAACAGCATTGACTTTTTTTGTTAGTTCTTTCAAGGGGAAGTTTAAGAAATTTTAGTATTTGGGAAATACGTCAACTATAAACTAGAGATTCCTTGAGGCTTGTTTTATTTAAAGATGATATTTTTGTTTTTACAAATAGTATATTCTAAATTGGTTAGCTGGCAGAGCAGATATTGCAGAAATGGATTCATTTTGGAGTTACACTGTGAGCTCATCATTCTATAGAAGGCTCTGTTTATTAATTGATCTAAGTTGGACATTTTTACTAAAAAAAGGATTGAGTTTCTTCAGAACTATGCTAAACTGTAACTCAGATGCATTTCCATGTTGCTCTTTGTACCAAATACAGGTCATGTAAAAACAGCATGATAATGCTGATCCTTGATTTATTCTGTACCTTCCAGGAAAGTTCAAGAAGTATATATTTCTGTACAGGTCAAATGCCTCATTTCCCTTTGAGGATAGTCTGAATTTAAGTTTATGTATTCCCCTTCAACTGAAGATGCATTTGTTGGTCTTGGATTTGTTGGTCTCGGAAGGATGGGAAAGAAAATTTGAATGTAAGTTTCATGAAGGCACAGGCCATCTTGCTCATCATTGTTCTCCAAGTGTCCAAGAGTTTAATAAGTACTCTTGAGTGAATGAAGATCAGTTTTCATGTTCATCATCCTATTCTTTATGTAGGAGATGTCCCTTGCTGTTTTGGTCATAGTGATTAAGAATGAAGAGTTTTGGCATCAAACAGTCCTGGATTAACTATTGACTTTGGTCAAGTTACTAAATATTTCTATAAACCTTAATATTCTCATTTGAAAAGGTGATAAATGGAATGCTGTATGTAAAGCCCTTTGAAGTGTTCGGCACATGATAGGCTCATGATAGATGAGCTTTATTGTGAATAGTGAATTTTATAGGATATTTGCTTGTATTGATGCATATGAAAATCCACTTCGACTAAATAGAAAGTGATTGAATGTCAGAGTTTTTTTTTTTTTTTTTTAACTTGTTCTGTTGCAGAAATAGAGGGGAACCTTCTTGAGCCCAAGCTATATTTTATTCTTGAATTAAGGCCTCCCTGTGTGTGTCTGGACAACTGAGGTTCTTGTCAGGAAACTATTTATATGAGGAACTGTGGTGCTTCCTGGAAAGGGCCATCATAACAGAAGAGATTTGAGGCACATCATCCTAGTTAAAGATGAAAATTTATTCTGAATGTAGTGCTTCCAGATGGTCAGCCAGCTCCCAGGTTGGGTTCTAGGATGGAGCCCTAAAATAAGAGTGAGCAAATACTTAAAGCTAAAAGCAAACACTAAAAACACCATTTTATCAAATTCCCCATTGATCTTTGAAAACATAAAACATCATCAGCATCACTGGTTCCAGTAGCACTGGTAGCTGGGGAGATAAGAGTATGACTTGGAGAAATGGCGCCATCAGGAGGATGCTTGGACAGCCCAAACTAGCAACCTCAGTGGAGACATCTTCATTCTCCCCAGCCTTTCTGGCTCTCCTGGCTGCATTGTCCGCATCTCTGCTCCTGTTGCATGTTGTCAATGGCATCGATGGCCTAAGTAATAGCACAGCAGCAAGATGCTACCATGAAAGAGAGAAATGTTGATTGCCAGCCACGTGGCATATGAGAACATTAGGTCAGATGTACAGAAATGGCACCCGAGGAACTCCTAGATACATTCATGAGAAATTTGATGGAAAAGAAGAGTTCCCATACCATTATAAGTAAATCCAGACAAAATAGAGTTTTGGGATTGTTGGTGTGACCTTATTTTGGCTGTAGACCATGAAGTATGGCCTACCTTAAGAGGAAATAAGTTGATGTAAATTGTAGTTAAAAAAACTCGGAAGATGATCTTGACTTGATAGCAATCCAGTGTTGTATGATTTCTACATGTCTGAAGAAAATGATTGATTATGTATCCCGAGCAAAATTTTTTAGAAAAAAACCAATACTAATATTTCAGGGATTTTTAATGAATTTCTGATTTTGTTCTGTGGCATCAGTTAGAAAATTCCTACTGAGAATTCTTCAATAAAAATCTGATTGTCAAGTTAAGAATCATCCACAGTTAGTGTTGCTCTATATCGTCTTTGGGATCATCCTTATTAGATGATGCTCATGAGCATCATGAGCATTAAAATATGTTGGTCCTACAGGAAGTGAAAAAAGCATCACATTATGCTGTACTTTGTTCCTTTTCCCCAAAGTTTAGAAAATATGAGGGCATATGTCTTTTTATTTTATTAGTTTTTCTATCAGTGAACATGTTTGATATGATTAATCCTGAGTTTATGGATCTACGAGCTTTATTATGTTGATTTAATTCGATAGATCCATCAGTGTATTTGGTCAAAGAGAAAGTTTGGAGACCTTTGTCCTACCTCAACTGATTCTTGGAATAAACTGACTGGAGTCACTTGTTTGCTTTAAATTTTTTTTTTTTTTTTTTTTGGTGAGGAAGATTAGCCCTGAGCTAACATCTGTTGCCAATCATCCTCTTTTTTGCTGAGGAAGATTGGCCCTGGGCTAATATCCGTGTCCATTTTCCTCTACTTTATATGTGGGACACCTGCCACAGCACGGCTTGATAAGTGGTGCCTAGGTCCGAGCCCGGGATCCAAACCTGTGAACCCTGGGCTGTCGAAGTGGAGCCTACGAACTTAATCTGCTACACCACCAGGCCAGCCCCTGCTTTAATGTATTTTAAGCACAGTAACCACAAACCCTGATACTCACACACTTTTGATTAGCATAATTTCAGATATCTCTCTATGTATAAATATATACATAGAAGTATGATAGAAGTAATTTTAGAAAGATATAATTGGTTATGCTTATGATTTTAAAATTAAAACTCAGAAACATAATTCTGAAAATTGAATTTTACTGAGGAAAAACTAAGCGATGGAATTATTAAATTCCAGATAAATCTTTCTTTAGAAGTCATACTGGCTCCTAAAAGATCCTTCTAAAAATTTTTTTCTCTCTCCCTTTTTATATTATATATGTATATATCATATATATATGTTGTTAGTGTCATAATTTTTAGAATATATATTTCAAGTTTATAAAATATCTATTGACTATAATCTCTGAAAGATTAGTTTATAAATTAGAATGCAAATAACAGAAACTGACTATGGTTGATAGATAGAGAAGTAATTTTTTTTGGAAAGATGTAATGTAGGTCACAGAACTGATAGAAAATATTGACAACATTTTCCCTATGATCCTCCTGGTAGAGCAATATCCTCTATCAGTTAACTGTTGCTGTGCAACCAGCCACCTAAAACAATGATTTAAACAATGGGCATTTTGTTATTGATCATGATCAGCTGGATGATTTTTCTGATCTGGGCCAGGCCTGGCTGATCTTAGCTAGGCTTATTCATGAATCTATTGTCAGCTGGTACATTTGTCCCTAATTCAAATGTTTGGGAGTTAGCTGGCTGCTGCCTATAGTGAGAAGGGTAACTAGGCCACCTGTCCTTCCAGTGGGCTAACCTGGCCTAACGTTATTCTTATAGTAGCTAAGGAAAGAAAGAGAGAGAGACAAAGAGATTTATAAGACCTCTTGAGACCTAGGATCTAGATTGGCACACTATCACTTCTGCCACAATCCACTGGCCAGATCAAGTCAATAGGAAGAGTAGAGTCTACCTCTCTACGGGAGAAGCTGCAAAGTCACATTGCAAAGGGTGTGGACAAAAGAGGGTGGGGAGAGAATTGGGGCCATTCTATTAAAGACCCCTTCTGTCTCCTCGTCCCCGGTCTCCAAAAGCTTGAATCAATCGTGACATCAAGCTTGAATACCAGAGTTTAAAGGTCTAAGTCAGATTCAAAATATGGCTCCTCAGATGTAGCTCCTTTTGATCCGGAAACTTATGAACTAAAAAGACAAGTTAGCTACCTCTCCATACCCAACACAGAGAGAGCAACTGGATACTGCAAACAACACTCCCATCAAATGGGAGAAGAATGGGAAGCACATACCAGACACTGGTTTGTAGCATTTCTGAAATCCAGCTGGAAACATACTGCCAGGTTCTCCTATCCTGGAGGTTGGGAATGTTCTTTGATTAGACCTAGGTTCTTCTCCCTGGGAGTGTTTTCTCAGCCCCTTTGTCTCTTTGCTTCCTAGGAGCGGTTCTGCAGTCTACTCTTTTTCGTCACTTGTTGTTCTACCCACTCATCCTTCCTTACCCGTCATCCCCTTGGTTACTTTTGAAGAAACAGTCCACTTTTGCCAGGAGCTTCACTTTTGTAGCTTCCTTCCCATAACAAGTTGAAGGCCGAAACCTTTTCACAATTTGAACAATCTGTCCCTTTTAGTCTAGGCTAGTTGTATTTTCACAAGTATACTAACTAAAAACTTTGTGATCTTCCTATGAATTGAATAAAAGTAGACTTCATCGACAAAAACCAAACATTCCTCTTTCTGTATACTTGTTGCTACTTTGGGTTGGCTTCTGTGGACCCACACTCTGAAGACTCCTATAAGTTCTTTTATCCAAGTTAGAAGGCCTATTAGGAACCACCTAATTCTTTCAGAGATTTTAACCCTTGATTTCACCTTTGTCCTCAGGCTGGAGACACTGCTGATTGATGTTGAGCCTGAAGTGAGTTCGCTTACCCTTTGGGCAGCAAGCCAGTCTCTGACACCAGCTGTAGTGGAAGAAAGTAGGAATTTTATTGCAAAGCGCTGAGCAAGGAGAATGGGCAGCTAACGTTGTAATCCCGATCTCCCCAAAAGCTACAAGCAAGAGTTTTTATTTGGGGTTTTAAGTAGGGGAGGGAGAGCATGTGGCCTCGGGGGCTGAAGTTTTAAAAGTCCTCCGCACAGGCGTGACTGTCTGTTCTACGTGTTGCATGCAGTGGATTTTCAGTCTTTGACATCTAAAGTTTACAGTCAGTCATTTTAGCTTCTCAGTGTTCCTGCAAGATGCTTAATCAGGCAAGGGGACTGTCACCAAGTTCCTCTCTTATCAGCGCTCCTCCTGCTGTTCTGCAAGGCAAGCTCAGAAACTTTGGTTATTTTGTTTTTCACGCTAAACTTTTGGGTACAAGGCACAGTTTCACCCTAATCAGGGGAAATTTTAACTCCTTCATCTTCTGTTTCATGATGAGATACAGTTTTATATTCCAACTCAGTATGTTATGGCCAATGATATTTCCTCCAAATTCTGCTTTCAAACTGCTCAGTGATTCTTTACCTTAGTTTTTTTTTCCTATATCATATCACATGCAGCTAGAACACTTTTAAAATTTTGCCTGGAGATTTCCTCAGTCAAATCCAAAAGTTCATTAGATACACTTTTCATTTTCCAAGTAAGCAATATGATTGTTTTGTCAACTGTTTTGCTACCCTATAATGCAGGTCACCATGTTTTCATCCCTCAGTATTATTTTCTCACCATTTTTCCAACTTTTGCTAACAGTTTATTCTCTGTTTTCCAGGCTCGCTTCTGACCCAATCCCAAAGCCAATGGTATAAACCTAACAAGCCTTAGGTTTTGTTAAGGCAGTATCTCCTCCTAGGTATTAACTTCTGTATTCTTTAGATGTTGCTGCATAATAAACCACCCCAAAAGGTAATGTAAAAGCCATAAGCACTTCGTTGTTGTTCCTGAGCCTATGGGTTAGGTTGGCAGTTTTGATCTTGGCTGTGCTGGGGCAAGTGTGTGAGTCACTCAGCAGAATGCCTAGGGGCTGCCTGAAATAGGATATTTGGGGTTTGGTTGCTTTTGGTTGACGGGGCAACTCATTATCTGGCAGATTAGCATAGGACTATTCTCATGGTACTGGACAAAGTTCTAAGAGAGAGAAAGTTGAAATGTGCAAGCCCTTTGCAGGTCTGGGCTTAGAAGGGGCACACTGATACTTCTGCCCTTTCTATTGGCCCCATCAAATCATAAAGCCAACTTAGATGCCAGGAGTAGGGAAACAGATAACTTCAAAGTCACATTGCAAAGGTATGAATAAAGAAAAGAATGAGGAATTGGGGCCATTTTTCTCATCAATCCATCACATCTCTAACTCTGAGAAGCTGGTTTTCCTAGTGTAATATAGATGGCCTTGGGGTTCTGTGCAGTCTGTTCTGTGGGCTACTGGCTGTGGTCTGGCTCCTCCCATCTCTCATAGGGAGCACAGTCATTCTCAAGGCATGCTTGAAGGTGGTTACATATGGTTCTGTTGCCTGCTACTGACTATAGTGGGATAACTTCTAAAGAACATAGGAGCTTATCTCGATTATTGTACCCAATAGATCTTTGGGCTTGGAGCACGCCATTGCAGTAACGTCCAGTGCTGTGTTAGCCCTACAACTTTCTCCAAAAGTGCTGCCCAGCAAATTTAACCCAGAATATGGTTAAATTTTCTATACTCATAAAGCAGAGGCTTAATCTCTACATAAGTTTTAGAGGAATGTGGCCAGGTATCACAGAATCACTGCTTTGGTGGCATTATATTTTGACACGTTAACTAAAATTTCTTCTTGTTCCCACTGCTCAGCTCCCTTGCTCCTTTCTCCTCAGCTTTCTGTCTGAGCTGCCTTCAGGGTGAGGGATTAACCAGAATAAGAAAAGAGTCAAATTCTTGGCATTTGAATTTCTAAGAAGACATCTGTATATCATCAAAAATCATGGTTCTGGCATAAACAATACGTTATTCTTAATACTTAGCCAGATTTTTCTGCCTTTGGGAGCAAAGACAAATTCAGTTGACTGAGGAAAGGAGTGAAGTTGAGAAAAGAGGAGAATGAAATTGGTTGTTGTGAATTCCAGAGAAAAGGGTATGTACCTGGCTTATCTCCAGGGTTGAAGTCCTTTGTGTTGGGAGGAATGATAGAAATCTAAGAAAAGTTTGGGGCCTCTGTAAGAAGAGGGATCTATAGCTTTCTTCCCAGGTGGTAATCAGGGGAAATTACAAGTCTCCCTGAGAAGCCCTGAGTCCAGCACAGAGCCAGAGCAGAAACGCGGCCCTGGTTGAGGGAGATGTGTAACCAGATGGGTCACCTACATCTCCCTTTAGGGTAGGAAAAGCAGCTGGGGGTGCCTGAGCTGCTGTTTTTTTTTTTTTTAAATGTCTTTACCCATATGTGATTCTCCTACCACTATTTTTCAGAGATTTCTATTCTTCCAATGTTTTTTAAAGCCTATTTTTCTTTGAGATAGGCCCTGCGCTAACATCTGCTGCCAATCTTCCTCTTTTTCTTTTTTCGCACCAAAGCACGAGTACGTAGTTGTATATCCTCATTGTAGGTCCTTCTAGTTCTTCTATGTGGGACGCTGTCTCAGCATGGCTTGATGAGAGGTGAGTAGGTCTGTGCCTAGGATCTGAACCAGTGAACCCTGGGCCTTAGAAGCAGAGCACATGAACTCAACTGCTATGCCACCCGGCTGGCCCCCTGAGCTTCTCGAAGGATGACCAAAAGGGCTGGTGGACTTAAAGATACCTTGCAGTTTGGTCATGCTGGACACAGAATGCATGGACCAGGAGAACAGAGCCCATGGAAGGGCTACAGATGTCCACAACAGATTGAACTGCTTCTCAGCTGAGGCTTGCTGCGGTCTGAGGAGGACTGAGGCTAAGGTGCTGCACTCCTCCTTTAAACTAAGAAAGTAGGCCCTCCCCTCTGAACTATCTCCAGGAGAATTCTGAATTGACTGAATGTTTACCCAAATGAGACTGAGTAAAATCTAGAAAAGATAGAGTTTACTTTGAACTGGCAAGATCAGTGTTCCCGTTATCAGTAAAAATGAGGTTTGAGAGTTAAGTAGAATTATAGAAATACTTTAGTTCACTGATTCCAAGACACATTTTTTTTTCACAATTTAACATATCTGAAATCAAGATGCAGCTCACAATCCATGGCATGTCATAGTTTAGTTGGCAGCGATTTTTCTTTCTTAATGGTACGTAAAACAACAGTGCATCTTACAAATGATGGTGCCTTAAATTCAATGAAATACAGTATAATGGAAGTTGTATTTTTGCATACTTGGTGTTTGTAAATCTCACTTATTATAACCGAAAATGCTAGTAATTCAAGACCTATAGCTCAGTTTTTTTTGGCATTCCTAACTCTTCCTTTATTAACAATGACATCTTTCTTTATAGTCCCACAAGCCTAGGGAATGACAGCTTGAAGTTGTGGTCATATCTAAGATGGGAGGGGCTGTAGCTGCTGCTCAGAGTTGAGCTGAATGTCACTGGGACCAAGGTGACAATGGCATGGGGCCATTCTCTTAAATATATTGTACATTATATATTATACATATTATACACACTGAAAAACAGTTTGGAAAACAATTTTGATAGTAATATACGACTGGATACTAGGATTATGAGTAATTTTAATTTTATTTTTTATGATCTGCTGTTATTTTAGAACTTCTGTAATAGGCATATTCCTTTACGAATCATAAAAAATGATTTTTTTAAAAGTAAAATACTAGGGTCCTATGTACAATTTCCAGGCCACTGGTGCTGCCCTCCATCCTTTTACTCCAAAGACCCTGGCAAAGGAATGCACATCCTTGGCCACATTTATATCCTTAGCATTTCATGAGCTGTTCCTTTTAAAGGAGCCTGTATTCAAACCCTACTTATTTCCTTCTTATTATTCCTTAACATCTCTAAAGTAAATAGTTAGGTGCTATTTAATTGGTTAGCCAAACATTGTGTGTGGGAATTTTTAAGAAATTGAAACACATACCTCTAGGAAATATACTGGGCATCAAAATATTTTTACATAATTTGTTCTACTACAATTAGCAATTGCAATCCCAGAATACTAAGTATATTCCATCTCAAATAGGATTTACTTTCTTCGAGCTCCGCTAATTAGTTTGTTTTGTAGTTTATTTAATCCCTGATCAATAAATTACAAAACTCTAGACAAGCCATTCTAAAATACTGTCTGATTAACTATGCTTGTAAAATCTCAGAGTGAGGGACTGCATGCACCTTCAAATCTATGTTTTACAATGTCCATGCTTTTATTATTATCTTCTCACATGCTGTATATTCAATAAGCTATTACTGAACAAAGTGTAGTGTCTAAACTAATACTCTACCCTATAAAATAGTATTATACATTATGCTATAGTGCTGTAATTTTATGCCCCTATAAAATTGTTTTAGGAAATGCTGTTTGGGTCCAAGCTTTAGTCTTTTTTTCCTTGAGTGCTCTCATTTTTAAAGCAGTTTAGTTGGCATTTATTTTTCTTAAAACTTAAACACCATGAAACATGATAGAATATTGATCACCTTCCTTTACTGTTTTGTGAATACATTATCTCTGTTGTGATAGAGAGCTGTTAACACTGTATGGTTTGGTAGCTCACCATGATTCATGGGAAGATTTTGGCAGAGGTCTCATGCTGTGCACAAGATGGCATCCAGGATACTACAGAGAATTCCTTGAGCCCTCTCTGAACTCTGGACCTACCTCAGGTAGAGTGTGACTTTAGTGTCAGGATTTTGGTCATTTCTTAAATACAAACAACTGTGATGACTATAAACAAGTTTCTTGTGATGGTTAATTTTATGTGCCAACTTGACTGGGCTAATGGATGCCCAGATGGCTGGTAAAAAATTATCTCGGCATGTGTCTGTGAGAGTGTATCATCTGGAAGAGAATAGCATTTGAATCAGTAGACTGAGTAAAGAAGATAGCCCTCACCAATGTGGTGGGCATCGTCTAGTCCCTTGAGGGCCTGAATAGAACAAAAAGTCAAAGGAAAGATGAATTCTCTCTCTGTGCTTAAGCTGAAGCATCCATCTTCTCCTGCCCTCAGACATCAGCACTCCTGGTTCTCAGGCTTTTGGACTCAGACTGGACTTACACCCTCAGCCCCCCAATTCTCAGGCCTTTGGACTTGAACTGAATTACCTCATGAGCTTGCCTGGTTCTCTAGCTTGCAGATGACAGATGGTGGGACTTGGTCTCCATAACTGTGTGAGCCAATTTCTATAATAAATCTCCTCTTATATATATCTCTATATATCCTGTTGGTTCTGTTTCTCTGGAGAACCCTGATTTAATACATATTTCAACCTTTTTTCTCCCGTGCCACACATGACAGTTGAATTTTACATTCATGACACAGTTATATACATGGACCAAAAATTTTGTAGATATGTGGAGATATTTGTAAAACTGTTAAGAGGAAAAGACAAAAGCAAACAAAATAATAAGACAAAAATTCACACAGACCATGTATTGGGATAATAGTCATACAAGCTTTGTCCTGAACAGGTGCTTTTTACAAACTTAAAAGACGGGATAGAACAAGGGGAAATGGTTAATTTCTTTTTCTTTCTTTTTTTGTGAGAAAGATTAGCCCTGAGCTAACATCCGATGCCAATCTGCCTCTTTTTTCTGGGGAAGATTGGCCCTGGGCTAACAGGGCCATCTTCTACTTTATATGGGACACCGCCACAGCACGGCTTGGCAAGCAGTGCATCGGTGCACACCCAGGATCCGAACCTGCGAACCCCGGGCCGCCCCTGGTTAATTTCTTTTATTAGAAAAATTTTAAGGCATGTCTTGATTTTTTCTAGGTATCCACTCAATAAATTATATAAATAAGTATAAGCCAGTGAATATATAGTACATATACTGAAGGAAAAGCAAGAATGTACATTATAATTTTACTTGATTTTTAAGGATTGAAGAAGGGTTGGACATTTTTCTGGTTCAAAGCATACTGTACTATTAAGATAGTGAAAAGAGATCTCACAGAATCATGTATCATATGTCTCAAATCATGTATCTGGTAAGGGACTTGCATGTAGAATAGGTAAAGAATCTTACAACTCAATTATAAAAAAACAGACATCTCTCCAAAGAAGATACATAAATTGCTAATAAGCACATGAAAATATTCCCAATATTATCAGTCATCAGGGAAATGAAAATCAAAACCATACCTACTAAGATGGTTATACAAAAAAAAAAAAAAGCAAACGTTAGGGAGGATGTGGAGAAATTGACACTTTCATACACCACTGGTGGGAATGTAAAATGGTGCAGCCACTCTGGAGAACTGGCAGTTACTCAAAAGAATAAACACAGAGTTACCACAAGACTCAGGAATTCTACTCCTAGATACATACCCATGAGAAATGAAAACCTATGTCCACAAAGAAAACCTGTACACAAATGTTTATAACAGCATTATTAATAATAACTCCAGAAATGGACACAACTCAAATGTCCTTCAACTGATGAATGGATAAACAAAATATAATGGATCCATACAATGGAATATTATTTAGCCATAAAGGAGAGTGAAATAGTGTTACATGCTACAACATGGATGAACTATGAAAATATTATGTTAAGTGAAAGAAGTCAGTCACTAAAGACTGGCTTCGTATTATTCCATTCATATGAAATCTTCACAATAGATAAATATTTAGAGACAGAAAGTGGATTAGTGGTTGCCTGGGGTTGGGGAGGTTGAGGGGCAATGGGGAGTGACTGCAAATGCATATGGGGTTTCCTTCTGGGGTGATGAAATGTCTGAAAATTGATTGTGGTGATAGTTGTCCACCTCTGTGAATATACTAGAAACCATTGAATAATGCACTTTAAATGGGTTATTTGTATGGTATATCAATTATACCGGAATAGAGTGTATATAAAAAAATCTAAGGGCATGCTTCTGGTTCTGTAAAGAGGGAGGATTTCTGATTCTACCAAAAATGGGGTAGCCCCATCATTCCTTCCAGATTCTCCTTACAACTAACAAATTCTAGATTTAATACAACAACAAGCATAGGAAGACTGAAAGGTGGAAATAAGAAGGTGGGCAACCTAGGGACCTCAGGACTTTAGGAATGACATGGCAGTGAGTTCTTTGGACTTCTTCATTGCCTCCCATATACCTCAGATGCAGTGCTGCAGAAGCCGCCAACCCGGAACTGGCAACATACATAGACAAAAAAGGTGCCAACGAAACCTTTTCCCGTTAGGCAAAGGATCAAAAAAGTCTGGTCTAAAAACAGAAAGTCTTTTTGGCAATACTCACCTCCTCTGGCCAAACCAAACCAATGGAATAACCACCTCCCTGCCTTCCACAGTTTCAGCTGGCACCAGTTCGGAGTTGATTTTCCACCATTGTTCCCTACTCTCTGCCCTGAGGAGCTAGGCAACATGCTCTGATTCCCTGTGTGGTGTTGGTGGGACCCTGGTGGGAGCTGTCCTTCCATCTCCACCCAGCAGAAGTTGCACCTACTAGGATGGCAGCAGTTATCTGATTCCCCTGTATTATTGGTGGGATGGAGGGGACAGCTGATCTTCCATTTCCCACCAGGCAGAAGTAGACAGTTCTCTGATTCTCCTGCCAGGGTAGTGTCAGTGAAAATGTAAGAAACAGATCTTGCATTCTTCGCCTGGGGAAGCAAGTGACACTCTGATTCCCCCTGTCAGGGTAGTGTTGGCAGGGTCCAGTGGGGCGAGCTGAGCCTACATCCCACTCAGCAGCAATAAGACTTAATGAGGCAGTGCAAGGTGCCATCTCATATCAGTAGGATCCAGTTGGGAGCTGAGCCTCCATGCCTACCTGACATTATGAGGTGAAAAAGATGGTGGCAGATAGGGTTAGCTGACACACTGCTTTCTCATCCCCTCCCTTAATGTCAGTGGGGCCCACTGGGGAGCTGAGTTTCTGACCTCACCTTGTAGCAACAAAGAGATGTGAGTCAGCCCTCTGTTTACTCTCTCTCTAGTGGTAGTGGAGTCCAGAAAGGATGTAATCTTATAACCTCATTCAGAGCCAGCAAGGCAGTGCAAGTCAGTGCTTCACTTTTGCTGGGGTGGTGCTGGGAAGCTAATCAAACACACCCATCCAACACTCACACTATACCTAAAAAAGGGACCACTTGCTGAAAAAAGATTCAGTAGGATCCAGAGTCTCATAATATAATATTCAAAATGTCCACGGTACAACAGAAAATTACTCATCATACCAAGAACCAGGAAGATAACAACACGAGTGAGAAAAGCAAATCTATAGACACCAACACAGAGATGAATCAGATGTTGGAATTATTTAACAAGAATTTTAAAGCAGCCATAATAAAAATGCTTCAACAAATAATTATGAATTTTTGAAAGAAATGGAAAAAAATAGAAAATCTCAGCAAAGAAATAGAAATTATGAGAAAGAACCAAATGAAAATTATAGAACTGACAAATATAATAGCCAAAATAAAAAACTCACTGGGTAGCCTTAATAGTAGAGTGCAGATGACAGAGGATAAAATCAGGGAACTTAAGTGCAGATAAATAGAAATTACCCAATCTGAACAATAGTGAGAAAATAGACTAAAAACAAACAAGCAAAGAACACCAGAGTCTCAGGGACCTGTGGGACAATAACAACAAAGCTAACATTTATATCATAAGATTCCCAGAAGGAGAGGAGAGAGCGAATCTAAAAACTTAGTGAAGAAATAAAGGCAGAATTTTCCAAATTTGGCAAAAGACATAAGCTTAAGGATATAAGAAGCTGAGTGAATCCCAAATTGGATAAACTCAAAGAAGTACATGCCAAGACACATCATATTTGAACTTCTAAAAATTAAAAATATTAAAAAAGATTCTTGAAAGAAGCCTGAGAGAACAACATATTACTTATAAGGAAAAATCATTTTGAGTGACAGTGGAGTTCCCGTCTGATACCATGGAGGCCAGAAGGAAGTGGCATAACATTTTTCAAGTATTGAAAGAAAATAAATGTCACCCATGAATTCTATATCCACCGCCATGAATTAAATATCCCTCAGAAATGGAGGGGGATATAAGGACACTCTCAGGTGAAGGAAACCTAAGAGAATTTGTTACTAGCAGACCTATCTTTAAGAATGACTAAAGGAATTTCTTCAAATGGAAAGATGATAGAAGGTTTGAAACTTCAAAAAGGAAAGAAGAACATCAGAATGGATAAAAATAGAGGTAAATATAACAGAGTATTCTACTTCTTATAAGTTTCTTAAGTCATATTTGACAGTTGAAGAAAAAGGTATAATGCCAACTGATATAGTGCTTAACATATGTAGTGGGATATACTTAAGACAATTATATTTAAACAGTATGGAGGATAAAGAGACCTCAGTAGAAGTAAATTTCTACACTTGACTTGAAGTGGTAAAATGTCGATATGAGTAAACTGTGATCAGCTATGTATACTATAGTAACTAGAACAGCCACTAAGAAAATTATACAGAGTTATATACTCAAAAACTATAAATAAATCAAGATGGAATCCTAAAATATGTTCAAATAACCTACTGGAAGATAAGAAAACAGCAACAGAGGAAACAAACAGAAAACAAATAATAAATTGGTGGACTTAAGCCTTAATGTGTCAATGATTACTGCTATGAACTGAATACTTGTGTCCCCCCAAAATTCATACTTTGAAGCCCTAAAGTGATGGTATTGGGAGGTGAAAACTTTGGGAGATAATTATGTCACAAGGGTGGAACCCCCATGATCGGATTAGTGTCCTCATAAGAAGAAGAGAGCTAGTTCTTTCTCTCTCTCTGCCATATGAGGATACAATCAGAAGATAGCCCTCTGCAAATCAGGATGCAGACACTCATCAGACACCAGATCTGCCAGTGCCTTGATCTTGGACTACTCAGCCTCCAGAACTGTGAGAAATAAATGTTTGTTTTTTAAGCCACTCAGTGTATGATTGTTATAATATAGCATTTGTTATAGCAGCTTGAACTGACTAAGACAATTACCTTAAATGTAATGGTCTAAATTTGCCAATTAAAAAGCATAAATTGGCAAAATAGATTAAAAACACACACACACAAAAAAGATATTACCCAGCAATATGTCTCCAAGAAGCTCCAAATACAACCACACAGGTAGGTTGAAAGTAAATGATGGAAATGTATACCATGCAAATATTAACCAAATAAAGCAAGAGTGGTTATTTTAATATCAGATAAAAGTAGACTTTAGAGCAAAGGAAATTTCTGGAGACTAAGAAGAACATTACATAATGACAAAAGGATCAATCCACCAAGAAGGCATAACAATACTAAACATGTATGCACCAAACAATAGAGACTCAAAATGCATAAAGGAAAAACAATAGCGTTTAAAGGAGAAATAGACAAAGCCACAGTTATAGTTGGGGACTTCAAGACTTCACTCTCAGCAATTAATAGAACTACTAGACAGAAAGTGAGAAAGGATATAGAAAAACTGTACAATAAAATCAACCAAGAAGATTTATTTGACATAGATAGAACACTACACCCAACAACAGCACAATAGACATTTCTTTTCAAATGTCCTTAGAACATTTACCAGGACAGACCATATCTTCTGCCATAAAACAAACTTAACAGATTTAAAAGAATTGAAATCTTACAGAGTTTGTTCTCTGCCCATAATGAAAGCAAATTAAAAGTTAGTAACAGAAAGATAATAGGAAACTCTCCAAACATGAAGAAATTAAACAAGACAATTCTAAATAATCCATGAATCAAAGAGGAAATCTCAAAGGAAATATAAAACTACATAAAACTCAATGAAATTAAAATACATCATATCAAAATATTTGGGATGCACCTAAAGCAGTGATAAGGGGAAAATTTCTAGCACTAAATGCTTACATTAGGAAAGAAGAAAGGTCCAAAATCAATAATCTAAATTTCTACCTCTGGAAACTAGAAAAAGAAGAGCAAAATAAACTTAAAGCAAGCAGTAAGATGAAATTACAAAGATAAGAAATCAATGGAATTAAAAACAGAAAAACAATAGAGAAAATCAATGAAGTAAAAAGACGCTTCTTTTAAAAAAATAAAATTAATAATTTTCTAGGAAGACTAACAAAAATCATCTGTGTCAGAAATAAAATATGTGATATAATGACAGACCCTGTAGACATTAAAAGAATAAGAAGGAAATACTATGAATAGATTTATACTCATAAATTTGACAACTTAGAAGAAATAGACCAAAAACCTCAAAAACCACAAACTACCAAATTTTAATCAAAGTGAAATTAATAACCTGAATTGTCCTATCAGCATCAAAGTAATTAAATTTATAACTAAAATCTCCTGAAAAAGAAATTTGGCCCCATGATTTCACTGAAGTGTTCTACCAAAGTTTTAAAGAATTGACACCAATTTTTACACAATTTATCCCAGAAAATAGAAGAGGAGGGAAATCTTTTCACTCATTTTAATAGGCTAGCATTACCGCAATACCAAAATCAGGAAAAGACAGTACCAAAGATGATACAATATCATCCATGAATTTATGGACAAAAATCCTCAACAAAATATTAGCAAATCAAATCAGCAATGTATAAAAAGAATTATATACCATGAACAAGTGAGATTTATTCCAGGAATACAAGGCTAGTTCAACATTTGAAAATCAATCAATTTAATCTACCCTATCAACAGGCTAAAAAAGACAAATCATAGAGAAAAAGTGAATGTTTTTCCTCTAAGATGAGGACGAAGTTAAAGGTGTCTGCCTTTACCACTTTTATTCAACATAGTACCAGTAATTCTAGCTACTACAATGAAGTAAGAAGAAAAAATAAAAGTTGTATAGATTGGAGAGGAAGAAATAAATTTTTCTATACCTGCAGACAACATTATTGTCTATGTAGAAAATCCCAATGAATCAACATAAAATCTTCTATAATTAGTAAGTTAGTTCATTAATTTCACAAGATACAAGAAATCAATCACATTTCTACATACTATTAATGAGTGTGTGGAAACCAAAATTAAAAATATAATACCACTTACAATCATCCCAAAGAAAATGAAATATGAGGTATAAACTTAATAAAACATGTAGAAGAGCTGTATGCTAAAAATTATAACATGCTCATGAAAGAAATTGAAGAGGACCTAAATAAATGGAGAGATGTATCATGTTCATGGATTGGAAGACTTAAGAGTAAAGATGTTAATTTTCCCCAAACTGATCATAGGGCTAATGAGATTCCTATCAAAATCCAAGCAAAGCTTTTGTAGACATAGTCAAGCTTTTTCTAAAACATATGGAAAGACACAGTCTCTAATACAGCTAAAACAATCTTGAAATAGAAGAATAAAGTGGGAGAAATTATTTTACCCAGTATCAAGGTCTACTATATAGCTACTACAGTCAAAACCACATGGTTTTGGTGGAGGATAGACATACAGATCATTGGAACAGAATGAGAATTCAGAAATAGATCCACACAAATATACCCAATTGATTTTTGACAAAGGCGCAAAAGTGATTCAGTGGAGGAAAGACAGACTTTTCAACAAACGGTGCTGCAGTATTTGGACATCCATAGGAACATAACAAAGACACCACTTTTTTTGTAATTGAAAAAAAAATTTTTGTATCAGGATTGTGGTAGTCTCATAAAATGATTTGGTAAGTCTTCCCTCTCCTTCTGTTTTCTGAAATTATGTAAGATTGTTATTATTTCTTCCTTAAAAGTTTAATACACTTCACCAAGAATGTTATCTGGTATGGAATTTCTTTATGGCAAGGTTTTGTATTATGAATATAATTACTTTAGTTTGCATAAACTATTTAAGTTTACTATTTCTTTTTGTTCTTAGTTTTGGTAATTTAAGTTTTCCAAGAAATTTGTCCATTTCACTAGGTTTTTGAATTCAATTTTCCTAATGATATTTTTATATCTCCAGGGTCTTCGATGATGTTTTCTTCTTGAAATTGACCATTTTTGTGTTTTGTCTTCTTTTTCTTCAGAAGATTAGCTAGGAATTTATGAATTATATTAATTAAAAACTTAATTTTATTATACTTTTCAAAGAACTAATTATGGAATTTCTGTTTTCCCTTTCATTTTCCATTTTATTGATTTTATCTCTTACCTTTACTAATTCCTTCATTCTATTTTCTTTGAAATGATATGTTGTGGAAACTCCAGATACCGTTATTTTTCTCTGAACAGGTTGAGTTTTGTTCTAGTAGGCAGCTGAAATACTGAGAGATTACTTTAGGATGATGGAGGGTTGACTTGGGCTTTGTTAGGTGGGTCTTTATTTTGATTTTGCTCTTGACTCTCAAGTCATGGTTCATTTTTGTTTCAATGGAAAGTCATTCTAACTTGGCAAGACATGAACTCCCACGTTCCTCTTGCTATGGGTAACTGCAGAAAGTTTTGCTCAGCTTTTTCAGGCTTTCAGCTGCTGATAATCCCCCTGGGCTTTTTGGAGTTTTGTCGTATTGTGAACTGTTCTGGAGTCAACCAAGGATTTGAGAGGAGTTTCTACACAGATTTTGGTATTCTCCACTGTGGGTCCCTCAATTTCCAGTGGATCTCAATATGTCCTAAATGTGTCTTCTGATTTCTTAGGGCAGTGAGAGTGCAGCTTTCTCCTCGATCTCTATGTACCTGGGCTGGGGAATGCCCTTAGGGAAAAGCCAAATAAATATGATCTCATCAACTCTGGTTCCTTTCTCTCAAGAGTTGAATCCCCTCCAGTCTCAATCTGCTTTTGGTAGCTCTCCAGCTCTTTTACACAGTTACATTTTATACTTCATTTACAGTTTGGAATTGTATGAGCAGGAGAATTACTCTGATAACAAGCTATTCCATCATTGCTCTCAGAACATAATAAACCTCATTTTATTATTAACATTACACTACAGAGAATTTGCAGATTTTTGTCTTATTATTGTTATGATGAACATTTACCATCACCAATTTTACTTCCATTTCTTCTTCATTATCATTTTGCCTTTGATTTAGTAAATGTAATTGTTGTGCTTTTATTAATAAAAGTGTTTGGGCATCATTCTTACTTGGGTGCAAAATGGATGTAGTTTTATTATGGATAGTTTATCCATCCATTTTTCATTACTAAAAGTTAATCCATGAGTAAGACAAAAAAGAAACCATCAAGAGTGACGTCAGCGTCATGGTGGAGTGAGCTTTCCCGTGAACTCTTCCCCCGATAAGATACAAAAAAAGGAACAGTCACAGACCAACAATGGAATCCCAGACAGTGAAAAGCTAGATCAGAAAGATCCACACTGCCACACATCTGAGAGTGGAACATGCTGGGCCCCTGGAGGAAGTGGGTAGAGGTAAGGAGAAATCTTCTCCCTCCCCATCAGATCAGCGATCCGGGTCTGCGTGGCTCCCAGAGAGGGGGGAGGGGTGGCCCTCTGCGGGGAAACTGTAGCTCTTCGGGCTCTCTCAGCCAGTGGGAAACTCCCAGACAGAGGACTCAGAACTGCTATGGGGTACCATCAACATCTGAGCACCCCAGAGAGCGGATAACAAGGGGCTGAAGGAGAAGACCCCCATGCCAGGGCCCCAGAGGGCAAAAGAGAGAGCCCCCCACTCCCCGCAAACCGGACTCTGCAGCTCAGCCAACCAGACTAGACCAAGCGATCCGACCCACGGATCGCAGCGGAAAAACTGCGGCAGAGTGCAAGGGACATAGATTACACAGCCCTTTACCACCACACAGTGGCGGCGGGTGGAAATTGCAACCAGAGATTTCCAGGATGAGGAAAAACAAAGCCAACACAGGAACCACAATGCAAAGATACATGAAATCACAAGACCAGAAGGAAAATGACAAGCACCCAGAAACCAACCATGAAGACACAGAAATCCATAACCTAAATGAGAGAGATTTCAAAATAGCTATCATAAAAACACTCAATGAAATACGAGACAACACAGAAAAACAATTCAATGAGATTAGGAGTTTCTTCACAAGAAAGATTGAAATCATAAAGAAAAACCAATCAGTGCTGATGGAGATGAAGAACACAATGGAAGAGATAAAGGAGAATCTGGAATCTTTAAGGAACAGAGCTGACAATATGGAGGGAAGAATTAGCATTTTAGAGGATAGGAATACAGATATGCTCCAGATGGAAGAGGAGAGAGAACTAAGACTAAAAAGAAGTGAAGAAAGTCTCCAAGAAATATCTGACTCTATTAGGAAATGTAACATAAGAATTATAGGTATTCCTGAGGGAGAAGACTGGAATGATATATTCAAAACACTGAAAGACAAAAACTTTCAGCCAAGAATACTCTATCCAGCAAAAATATCCTTCAAATATGATGGAGAAATAGTAACTGTCCCAGATAAACAAAAGCTAAGGGAGTTCATGGCCACGAGACGCCCACTACAAGAAATAGTCAAGAAGGCCCTCAGGCCTGAAAAAAAGAAGAGAAAGGGAATATAAAGCTTGGAGCAAGGATAAAAATAGGTAGATAAACTCAGAAAAATAGTAGATCTTTACCAGAATAGGTTAGCAACCACTTAAATACCAAAATCAAAGATCAAAGGAAGGAATTTACCAAAAATAAATTTAACCTCATCACTGTAAGCACACAGCCACAACACAAGATAGAATAAGGTATAACAAGAACGACTTAGAAGGGGAAGAGGAAAGTGATTGAATTGACTAAGTATAAGGAAATAGGAGGCCATCAGATAATGGACTATCTCATACACAAGATTTTTTACACAAATCTCAAGGTAACCACTAAACAAATAATCAAAACAAAACCACATATCATAAACAAAGAGAAAACTAGAAGAGTCATAAGACAGAACAACCAAACTGAATTGGCAGTCCAAACCAAAGGGGCAAGAAACAAAAGAAACGCAAAAGAACCAGAAAATAAGTGACAAAACAGCAACATTAAGCCCTCATATATCAATAATTATCCTAAATGTAAATGGATTGAACTGTCCAATCAAAAGATACAGAGTGGCAGGATGGATTAAAAAGCAAGACTCAACAATATGCTGCCTCCAGGAAACACATCTCAGCACTAAAGACAAGCACAGGCTCAGAGTGAAAGGATGGAAGACAATACTCCAAGCTAATGGCAAACAAAAGAAAGCAGGTGTTGCCATACTCATACCAGACAAAGTAGCCTTCAAGATAAAACAGGTTAAGAAAGACAAAGAAGGGAAACATATAATGATAATAGGGACACTCTGCCAAGAAGACATATCACTTATAAATATATATGCACCCAACATAGGAGCACCAATGTACATAAAACAACTATTAACAAATCTAAAAGAAGACATTAACAACAAACAATAATATAGGGGATCTTAATACCCCACTTACATCAATGGATAGATCATCCAGACAAAAAGTCAATAAAGAAATAGTAGACTTAAATGAAAAACTGGACAAGATGGACCTAGTAGACATATACAGAGCACTCCATCCAAAAACAGCTGACTACACATTCTTCTCAAGCGTGCATGGAACATTCTCAAGGATAGACCACATGTTGGGAAACAAAGCAAGCCTCAATAAATTTAAGAAGATTGAAATCATAACGAGCATCTTTTCAGACCCTAATGCTATGAAACTGGAAATGAACCATGAAAAAAAAACTGGGAAAGTGACAAAAATGTGGAGATTAAACAACATGCTACGGAACAACCAATGGATCATTGATGAAATTAAAGGAGAAATCAAAAACTATCTGGAAACAAACGAAAATGAAAATATGCCATACCAAACCATATGGGATGCAACAATATTGGTCCTGAGAGGGAAATTCATAGCGATACAAGTCCACCTTAACAAACAAGAAAAAGCCCAAATAAGCAATCTTAAATTACACCTAACAGAACTAGAAAAAGAAGAACAAACAAAGCCCAAAGTCAGCAGAAGGAGAGAAATAATAAAAATCAGAGCAGAAGTAAATGAAATTGAGACCAAAAAAACAGTAGAAAGGATTAATGTAAACAAAGAGTTAGTTCTTTTAGAAGATAAACAAAATTGACAAACCTTTAGCCAGACTTACTAAGAAAAAAAGAGAAAAGAGTCAAGTAAATAAAATTAGAAATGAAAGAGGAGAAATTACAATGGATACCACAGAAATACAAAGGATTATAAGAGAATACTATGAGAAATTATATGCCAACAAATTGGACAATCTAGAAGAAATGGATAAATTCTTAGACTCATGCAACCTCCCAAAACTGAACCAAGAAGAAATGGAGAATCTGAAAAGACCAATCACAAGTAAAGAGGTTGAAATAGTAATCAAAAACCTCCCAAAAAATAAAAGTCCAGGACCAGATGGCTTCTCCAGTGAATTTTACCAAACATTCAAAGAAGATTTAATACCCATTCTTCTCAAACTATTCCAAAAAATAAAGGAAGATGGAACACTTCCTAAATCATTCTATGAGGCCAACATCACCCTGACACAAAAGCCAGACAAAGACAATACAAAGAAGGAATATTACAGGCCAATATCACTGATGAACATAGATGCAAAAATCCTCAACAAAATATTGGCAAACCGAATACAGCAACACGTTAAAAAGATCATACACCATGATCAAGTGGGATTTATACCAGGGACGCAGGGATGGTTCAACATCCACAAATCAATCAATGTGATACACCACATCAACATAACAAAGAATAAAAACCACATGGTCTTCTCAATAGACGCAGAGAAGGCATTTGACAAGATACAACAGCCATTTATGATAAAAACTCTCAACAAAATGGGAATAGAAGGAAAGTACCTCAACATAATAAAGGCTATTTATGACAAACCCACAGCCAACATCATACTCAACGGGGAAAGACTGAAAGCCATTCCTCTGAGAACAGGAACGAGGCAGGGCTGCCCCCTCTCACCACTCCTGTTCAACATAGTACTGGAGGTTTTGGCCAGAGCAATTAGGCAAGAAAAAGGAATAAAAGGAATCCAAATAGGTAATGAAGAAGTGAAACTCTCAGTATTTGCAGATGACATGATTTTATATATTGACAACCCTAAAGAATCCGTTGGAAAACTATTAGAAATAATCAACAACTACAGCAAAGTTGCAGGGTACAAAATCAATCTACAAAAAGCAGTTGCATTTCTGTATGCTAATAATGAACTAACAGAAAGAGAGCTCAAAAAGATAATACCATTTACAATGGCATCAAAAAGAATAAAATACCTAGGAATAAATCTTACCAAGGAGGTGAATGACCTATACAATGAGAACTACAAGACATTATTGAAAGAAATCAATGATGACATAAAGAAATGGAAAGGTATCCCGTGCACATGGATTGGAAGAATAAACATAGTTAAAATGTCTATATCACCTAAAGCAATCTACAGATTCAATGCAATCCCAATCAGAATCCCAAGGACATGCTTCACAGAAATAGAAAAAAGAATACTAAAATTTATATGGGGCAACAAAAGACCCCGAATAGCTACAGCAATCCTAAGAAAAAAGAACAAAGCAGGAGGCATCACAATCCCTGACTTCAAAACATACTATAAAGCAATAGTAATCAAAACAGCATGGTACTGGTACAAAAACAGACACACAGATCAATGGAACAGAATTGAAAGCCCAGAAATAAAACCACACATATACAGACAGCTAATTTTCGACAAAGGTTCTAAGAACATACAATGGAGAAAGGAAAGTCTCTTCAATAAATGGTGTTGGGAAAACTGGACAGCCACATGCAAAAGAATGAAAGTGGACCGTCTGCTATCACCATTCACAAAAATTAACTCAAAATGGGTCAAAGACCTGAAGGTGAGACCCGAAACTATAAAACTCATAGAAGAAAATATAGGCAACACACTATTTGACATTGGTCATAAAGGAATCTTTTCAGATGACATGCCTACCCAGACTAGAGAAACTAAAGAAAAAATAAACAAGTGGGACTTTATCAGATTAAAGAGCTTCTATAAGACAAACAAAACCAGAATCAAGATGAACAGACAACCCACCAGCTGGGAGAGAATATTTGCAAAACATACATCTGACAAGGGGTTGATCTCCATAATATATAAAGAACACACACAACTGAACAACAAAAAAGCAAACAACCTGATCAAAAAATGGGCAGAGGAAATGAACAGACACTTCTCCAAGGAAGATATACAGATGGCCAATAGGCACATGAAAAGATGTTCAACATCACTAATCATCAGGGAAATCCAAATCAAAACAACACTAAGATATCACCTCACACCTATTAGAATGGCTATAATCACCAAGACAAAAAACAACAAGTGTTGGAGAGGATGTGGAGAAACAGGAACCCTCATACACAGCTGGTGGGAATGCAAACTGGTGCAGTCTCTACGGAAAACAGTATGGAGATTCCTCAAAGAATTAAAAATATTGATGCCCTATGACCAAGCCATCCCACTACTGGGAATCTATCCTATGAACCTGAAATCAACAATCCAAAGAGCCTTATGCACCCCTGTGTTCATTGCAGCATTATTCACCATAGCCAAGAAGTGGAAGCAACCTATGTGTCCCTCAACTGATGATTGGATCAATAAGATGTGGTATATATATACAATGGAATTCTCTTCAGCCATAAAAAAAGACAAAATCATCCCATTTGCAACAACATGGATGGGCCTGGAGGGTATTATGTTAAGTGATGTACGCCAGAAGGAGAAAGACAAACACTGTATGATCTCACTCATATGTGGAATATAAACCAACACAGGGACAGAGAAAACTGTATTGTGGTTACCAGGGGCAGTGGGGGTAGGGGGTGGCACAAGTGGTGAAAGGAGTCATATATATGGTGACGGACAAACAAAAATGTACAACCCAAAATTTCACAATGTTAAAAACTATTAAAACATCAATAAAAAAAGAAAAAGAAAAAAAAAAAGAGAAACCATCAAAAGTAAAATCTCCGAACTCACAAGCATTTAATTCCTGTGTCTAGTAATGCACATCAGTAATTTGATTATCAATTAATAGTACTTATATAACATCTCACAATTATCACTCTGCATCCTTTGAGCACTGTGATCAAGCAGCAAACTTGATGTCAGCATGATGGTTGAAATGGGGTTTTCATTTTGTTTTTCTTCTTGCTTTGGCTTCATAATCCCATGGCTACTCCTGGGTAAGACATTTTTGTCTTCAAGCTTCAATGAGCTGTGTTCATAAACAAGCAGAACAATGGAGGAAGAAAGAGGAGGTAAATGAAGAGTCCATGGTTGAGGAGGGAGTTTATACTCGAACAATTATAAATTGTTGGTGGGGAATGGCTGAATATGTATTAGTGCTCTTGACTTTTGGCAACACATTTACTGAGAAAATAGCTCCCATTAAGCTACAATGAGAGTGTTCAACAAGTAACAGCTCAGGGCTCCACTTCATTTTCCTTTTGAATTAATCTCCTCACAGTCTTTCTTCAAGAATCCATTAATAGGTCAGAGGGCTTAGCATCAGTTTCATTCTCTACTACTCTTTTACCTCTCATGGCTTTTACCCCCCTCTTGGACTCTGTTTTTCCTTCTCTTTTTAGAAGCTATAAAATATGTGAGGGACAAATTATTTTCTTTCATTAGAATCCAGAGTATTAGTCATTACGTGCATGTGGTACTTAGTAATGTCATGGTTATCATTTAGTGGAATGGATGTTTATAATGTAAAAAGAACATTGTTAATAACTAACATATGGATTTTCTAAGTAATTCAGGGCATTTGCTAGTATAAATGAAGATATGAATATTTTAGGTGGAGGAAATGTAAATTTTCAAGCCACCACCCCTCCATCAGGATTGCTGTAATTTTCATTGGGCTTGTTGAAAAAGTAATGGATGTAAGACTATGCACTGTAACTTATGAAGTTCAATACTCACAGGTAGCGTTTTTATCCTCTTGAAAACTGAAGAGTACTGAAATATATTCTTAAGGAGAAATACTGCATTCCATTGTTTGTAAAAATTACAAAGGAAATTCTTTATTAATCTCTGTACTAAGTGTTCTAATTAATATTTCCCATTTTCAATAAATGTAAGTAGGACTTTGAAAACTTTGTTGGTATAAAAGAGGACTAGATATTACTGTGCATATTAGTCATGTGGACCCGGCTGAGAGCTTTGAGCCATGAGTTTTGAGAGTGTAAGTGGAAGATAACTCTTATCAGAAACTAAAATTATAGACCCAATAATTGGTGTAAACATCTATGCATCCAAATAAAAAGAACGCTAACAAACAGGCCAGCTAGGCTCTCCAGCTGCTTCTCTGTATCTCATCCTCCAGCTGCCTGGCAATAGAATAAGCTTAAGTTCCATTTAAACTAAAAGAGAAAGGGCTTCCTCAGATGATTTTATTCTTATCTGAGTATAATATTTTATTTCTTATAATTTCCTTATCTATTGTGAGTTAGAATTACTCTTTTATATTGATATACATGACACATGGTTTGTGAGCATTATTTTTAAAGTAGCATAAGTAACATAAAGATCATGATGTAAGGATGGTGTTACCTCCAACAGTGGGAAATCCACTCATTTACAATTTGATTGATTTACCTAAGTGGCTGCCTTCCTCCCTCACTAGTTCTCATGGATTCCTTCCAAAGAAGTAAATTCAAAGGAAGAAGACGACCCTTTCAGAGATTTTCTTTCACTAATGGCATGTGAGTAATTGCATTCTATTGCTAGAGGCTCAAAGAGCACAAAATGTTTAGTTTTCTAGTTACTAAAATTGAAGCATTTTTTTTTTTTTTATGGAACATAAGGTGAAACTGCTAGTTGTATGTAACAGTTAAAATTTGAAATTGTGATGAGGTGAACAATTCACCAGAAAGTCCTCACAAGAATGTCTCCTGAGAAAGGCGGTCATATTGAGCGGAAGTGGGTAGTGAGGATGTACCAGGAGAGCCCAACATAAAGGGCCCCTCTGACCACCCCACAGCTGCTGGCCGGCGGAAGTGGGTGGGAGCTGAAGTCCTCTTGGTCTCTTCCTGTTCTGGAAGTGAGATAAGGGCAACGAGGAAGTGAAAGAGAGAGATATAACAGAAAGGCAGAGTGGCTGGAGAATTTTGGTAATAGCACTAAAAGTTTTTCTGAATGGGTGGATGAGACAATAGAGAATAGTTGCAATGCAAAAGAATGCAAGAGGAGAAAAGAATGATTTTTATAATATTGCTGTGGGTTGTAAATTAAATCACTAAAATTGTATTTGGTATGCAAGCGAAGACTGCAATTCCTTAAATTCCTCTCGGAGGCTGGGCTGTGCTCTTTGAATGTGACTTTGAGTTGAGCCTGAGCCACCTGGGGTCCTGGATTTATTTTGTTCACAAAAAGTCGTAGTTTCTAAGTGTGAAAAGATACATTAAAAGCTGATTTATCTTTCAGAATAAGAGGCACAAAACTGGGACAAGGAAGCGCAATAGACTCCTTGAGCTCATACTCTGCTGCTCCGCCAACTCCCTGTGTGACTTTGGGGAACTTTTAACTGTTCTGGGCCACATTTTCTTAATTTGTAAAATAAAGGTCTAGACGAGTTAATTGAAAGGTTAGCTTTCACCTTGAAAAATCTGTGCTTTATGAGTTAAAATATCAGCATGAGTAAATGTAATTATTTTATAACTAATGACTATTAGCGTGTTTATAAAACAATAATGCCAATTGTAAGACTAGCTATCCCTCAATGAATCTTTTTTCCTCTGTCAGGAATTATCTATGTATTATCCAACTGTGTCTCATTTAATTTGGACAATAGTCCTTCAAGGAGAGTATTATTGTCTCCATTATATAGCTGAGAAGACTGAGGCTCAGAAAGTTTAAATTAGCTGAGACCTCAAACTTTCAGCTAATTGATGCTCAAAATGAGACTTGAACCCAGGTCTGCCTGACTCTAAGGTCAGGCTGACGTCCCAGACCTAATGGACATATGTCTACAAAAGAAAGTTTGAGCCTCCTGGCCCGAATATCAGAACTAGCAATCTCCAAAGGGCATTGCAGCAATTTCCAGCATCCCCAGAGCAGGGCTTCACTGGGAGCTATAATCATTCAGTCAGCTGGAGCCCCAGTGTGGCATACCCAAATCTTCTCCAGCTCTGTAGCATTTACTAAGCAAAGAATTGCTGCTGTCTCCTTCCCTCCCTGAAAACATCTCTATCTATATTTATGATGAGTCTGCAGCTTGTTCTGTGCAAGGTGGAACCAATGGATGGGTTCTGTGTAGAGAGGTGCAGAATGGCATTCTTACAAACTCCAGGCTACTTTTTTTTGTAAACATCAGACCTATACCATCCATCTCTGCTTGTACCCATAGCTACTCCTGAAAAATTCCATTGGGTTTGCACTATTACCACTTGTCCAGAATCCCAGTAAGTCTCTTAGGAAAAATAATTCTGAGAGTTCTGACTCTCTTTTTGTTTCACATAATTTAAAATCAATCCACAGGTCAGGCAGGCTGTAAATACACTATGATTGTCATCCTTTTCTCCTCTGTCCCCTCTCTCCTAAGATAAACACATTCCCCCTTTCTCCAGTTACAAAACTCAAGCCCCCATGCATATCTAAGTATGTGGACCCAGATGCGGAAGGGAGAATGATGTATGGAGCTGTCTGCATCCATTTTAGCCAGCTAACATGCCATCTTACACCCAGACCAAATTTACGGAGGAAATATCTCATTTGAGTCCTGGAAACAAAGAGCCATGATAGGAGCTTGCTGTCTTGACTATAAATCAGATTGTGAAATTTTAGAGAATGCATCACAGCCTTCTTCCACATAAATTTTTATGCAAAATTATGATCTTTCCAGAATTAATTGTTCTCTCTTCTGTGGTCCTACATCATGTTTATTTATATCTCTCTTATAATATGGATCCTATTTTTTTCTTACATTATTGTGATTTATGTATACGCCTTATCTCTCCTCCTAGATTGTAAACTTCTTAAGGCCTGATAACATATTTATAGACTTGAACTGAATATTTAGATCTTTAGAAACATAGCTTAAATCTTTATGATGTTCTCCTGTCATATATCTCTGAAACATCTAATGTTGAATTTTAAAGTTCAGAATAATGACTTTAACTCAGAATTCAAGGTTGGCTAAAATGTGTAGAATTATTTCTTTATAGTAAACAAAATGTTAGGAAAGAGGATTATTAAGATATATAATATGTTCTTACCATTTGGCCAAGTCAGAACCTAACAGTAGGAGAAATTCTGTGAAATAGGAAGGAAAGGTATAATCTTTTTTCTAGTGACAGATAATCTCCCTTCACAAAGCAGGCTAGTTTCTCAATATGTGATGGTGCTCCTACAACTATTCTAGGCTTGTGAAAGATGCAGTTATCATTTCTACCCCAAATTCTGTCCCTAAGAGGATAAAGATACAGAGGTAAATAACACAGTTCAATCAAAATGAGGTAATCGCTTTATCAGATTATATATGGTGTTAAAATTCTAAACTTTATTTACTTTGATTCCCCAGAGATGATCAATTTTATTGCCGTTCCAAAGTACTTTAGAGCTATTTTTTGTACTATTTGTCTTTTTGAAATATATCCTTTTTCTACCTCTTAATAAAAGATCAACGTATGAAGTTTTAGAGATTTTCACTGATAAATTCTGAAAGGTCAATAAAGTGACATTTAGCCCAGAAATGCTGATACTCAAGATGGTGTCAGGGCTTTTCACTTTGCTTATTATCTACTCGTTATATTTTTATCTATCTACCTACCTAACTGCCTACTTACCTACCTATCATCATTTACCTATCATCTATCCATCCACCCATTTGTCTAACTTCTTTCTTAGTTCATCTAGTTGCCTTTGATAAACAAACAATCCTCTAGTTTTGCAAGTGAAGTTTCCTCCTTCCCTCCCTGTTCCCTCCTTCCTTTTTTCTCTTCCTTCTTTCATTCCTTCTTTCCTTCCTTGAGTTCCTACCTGTCACTCTATTCAAGGGAAATATACACAATCCATGATATCAAGGGCTGGAGGACTTGAGAGTATCGTAGTGATGCAGACTGGACAACGAGCCATTTTACTAAACAAGATAAGCAACTCTCATGGATCTATTCAAAGTAAAATGAGAGCAGAGAGAAAAGAGCAGGTAAGAAAAAGAGATAACATTTGAGTGGAAATTTGAAGGATGAGTGAGTAGGAGTTTTTATACAGACATTTCAGGCAGAGGAATTATATATGCCAAGACATAGAGGAGAGGTGTGAGTCAACAGGTCGTGTTCTGAACATTAGAGACATTCGGTGGTGCCTACCAGGCAAGTGTGTAGGAGGATTGGGGATGGGATGATGGGAGACAATGACCTTCGCTGCCATGCCAGGCAGTTTGTCCTTTATCTCAAAGGCTCTGAGAGCCATTGGAGGGTTTTAAGCAGAGAATGATAAGCTCTAATTTGCGTTTTAGATGGATGGCAGGGCAAGGCTGGAGGAAGAGGATGGGAAAGGAAAGTTGGCCTTCCTCCTTATATCCTTACACATCCTTGCATCTCACTCCAGGTGAGAGATGCTGAGGGACTGAACAAGGGCAGTGGCAATGACAATGGATAGCAGGGGCAAATTAAAGAATTACGTAGGAGATAAAATTTACCTAACTCAGTGACTGGTTAAGGGGGATGGCAGGAGAGACTCTATAGTCTCGTAGCCCTTACTGCACTCCCTGTATATTTCTCATTTGAATTGTAACATTTTTTTTTATTAAACATTGAGCTCTGCTATTTCATATGCTCTCAAGTAATCTATTGGCCAGAATAGCCTATCAGCATTAATTGAAAATTTTCCATTTTGGGGTCCACCATCAAATCATAGAGTTGGAACTGTGCTAAATTCCTGCCTGTCTGAGATTTTAGATTTAGAATGAGAGATTTTCTTTCAGAGAATCTCTGGAATACTCTGTAGGTCTACATTCCTAGTAGACTACTCTGAGATGACTTGTTTTTGTTTTTGTTTTTTTGTGAGGAAGATCAGCCCTGAGCTAATATCCGATGCTAATCCTCCTCTTTTTGCTGAGGAAGACTGGCCCTGGGCTAACATCCATGCCCATCTTCCTCCACTTTATATGGGATGCCGCCACAGCATGGCCTGACAAGCGGTGCATTGGTGTGCGCCTGGGATCCAGACCCAGGCCACCAGCAGCGGAGTGCGTGCACTTAACCGCTACGCCACGGGGCTGGCCCATGAAATGACTTTTTTAAAGCAAGATGGGTGGCCTCTAGCTAGCGCTCTTAAGCTAGATTGACGTAGTCTTACTGATAAGTGTGTAAAATACTGATTCATCAAACCATCAGTATCAGGAATCCTCAGAGTTCTTATGGCCTTTACAGCATACCATAAAGGTGTATGTTACCTCTGACAAGATTGGAAATATGTTGGTTAATTTTTAGATATTCTGATCTGAGATAATCAGATCTATGAGATTCCCATAATTATCAACATATGAAACTTTTTGGCAGTTTTAAAAGAAATTTTTTTTGGTAAAATGTTGTAGTTGGCGTGACTCCTGTTTTTAACTTGTGTTTAACATTCTCCTTTTGTTCCATCCTGAATAGTTGGAGGAGTGCATGATTGAGCCTGTCAATTTGAAATATGGTTTTTAGATTTCAAGATATGGTAGAGATATTTTTTCCCTCTTCTTTTCACCTGACTGCGGGAATTAAGTAGCTATTTTAGAAGATAATTTTGTTCCCATTTTTTGAGGCATTCCACTCAAAACATTCACTTCTTTTCCGTTGCTTTAATAATGATAATAATAATAGCTAAAAATTATTGAAATACAGGTGAGTGCTGACACTATATAACTTGTGTTATATGAATTATCTCATTTAAACTTCACAATAAATCTATGAATAAATGTTATTATATCCATTTTATAGATGAGTAAACTGAGGCATAGAAAATTTAAAAAACTGCTTTAATGCTAAGTAACTCATACAAACAGAACTGGGATTTGAAACCAGTAGGTCTGACTCTACTCTTAATCACTTTACCATATTGGACCCTTTATATTCTTCCTTGAATATATAAATACATATATATTTATATAAAACTTCAAAAGGAACATTGTCAAGACTAGCCATCAGATAACCTCACATTGAAGTTTGTTTCTTGTGTTTCTCACTGCATGTAATTTTAAAGAATCATTGATTTGCTTAAGAAAAAACTACCAGTTGAAAATAGTAACAAATAAATATACATGTGACAAACAGGTAGGGTCTGTCCTAAGATTCAAGTTTTAACTTTTACAGAGTTGGGGCAGAAAAGAGTTCTAAAATGTGCGTTCAACCGAGCGAGAACCTTTTAGCAGTGACAGGTCTGAAGTTTTCAACTTATAACCACAGCTCTATTGAAAACCTCAGGCACTTTTCTCACTTCAATTGGCATTGCATAAAAATTTTTTTAGAAGTAGATATCTCCTGACTGGGGGAGTTGCAAATACCCATTTTTATTCAAAAACTTTAGTTACAGTTTATATGTTATACAAATGAGAACTGTATCTTAATTCAAGAAATTTCCAGAAGTATTCAAATTCATCAAGTGGAGAACGTTACTAAAATGCAGTGAAATTAGGGACAGAAACTAGCTACAAGCAAAATTGGAAGTAGACAGTTTGTTCTCTTGGTCACTAACCTTCCCAGTGAGCATCTCTCCTTTTCGTCCCAGGATAGCAAGTGTCCTTGGGTCTCACATCCACTGAGATTGTCTTCCTGATCCTTCATAGATCTGACTTGCAAATGATTGAAAAGGATGATGGATAAGATATTCTTCCAAAGATATTTTCATTTTAGAGGTATCAGAGATTTTACCTGAGGAGATAAATGTATCACAAAATTTTAGGCAGGAACCAGGCAACAGAGGTAGTTATTTAAGCTTGTGGGAACTTTGTATTGCCTCTAGAAAGTACAGCAGTATTTGTCTATATGCAGAGCTTGCCGTGTCTCTTTAGTTAATGTTATTTTTTTCTCAGATTGAGCTAGATCTGATATTCTCTCTTCATTGCTCAAATTAGTCAGTCCACCATGTTCAAATGTCCAGTGTGTATAGAGGATATGATGGCAATGATTCATGTCCTTTCCTTTCAAACTACTGGGAGGGAAAGGAACTACAGATAATAAAAACCAATTAACAAAAACAAACTAACATTTATTTACTGTGTCACAGTTTGCAAAATACTTTTTTTTTTTTTTTTTTTGCTGAGGAAGATTCACCCTGAGCTAACATCCACTGTCAAACTTCCTGTTTTTTTGATTGAGGAAGATTAGCCCTGAGCTAACATCTGTGCCAATCTTCCTCTATTTTGTATGTGGGTCACTGCCGCAGCATGGCTGACAAGTGGTGTAGGTCCACACCTGGGATCCGAACCCGCGAACCCCAGGCCACTGAAGCTGAGTGTGTGGAACTTTAAAACTAGGCCATGGGGCCAGCCCCTACTTTTTTTTTTCTGGGAAAGATTCACCCTGAGATACCATCTGTTGCCAATCTTCCTCTGTTTTTTTTCTTTTTCTCCCCAAAGTCTCAGTACATAGTTGTATGTTTTAGCTGTGAGTCCTTCTAGTTCTTCTGTGTGAGCTGCTACCACAGCATGGCTACTGACAGATGAGTGGTGTGGTACTGCACCAAGGAACCAAACCCAGGTCACCGGAGCAGAGTATGCTGAACTTTAACCATTATGCCATCAGGGCTGGCTCTGCAAAATACTTTTTTTTTGGGGGGATGAGGAAGATTGGTCCTGAACTAACATCTGTGCCAATCTTCCTCTATTTTGTATGTGAGATGCTGCCATGGAATGGCTTGATGTGCTGTGTGTGGTCCATGCCCGGGATCTGAACCCGCAAACCCTGGGCTGCTGAAGCGGAGTATACGAACTTAACCACTACACCACCGAGCCAGCTCCAGCAAAATACTTTTTGTATGCATTGTCTCATTTAATCTTTATCACATTTCTGAAAAGTGGGCATTTTTGTTATTTCTGCTTTACAGCTAAAGACGCTAAGTTTTAGAGAGGATCTGAGCCAGTCCCAAGTCATCCTGCTATTAAACTACAAAATAAGGGCTTGAACCCATGTCACTGCTTCCTGCAATTCTTGGGATATGGTAGCTAAATAAATATTGATTTTCTTTCTCATTTCTTTGTTTGCTTTCTGCCTTCCTGCCCTCACTCATTGTTCTCTTCCTTTCTTCTTCAAATCTGTCTTCTCTTCAACCTGCATGTCTTTCAATCTGTCACCAATTCTTCCTCATGGAAATAAATCATACAGATATGAAATATGAGCAGTATCACATAAATTAGTTTTAATAAAACTTGTTGAGTAAAAGTGTATGTGAAACGATGTATATATGTATAACTCTTAAACCACAAACATTAGTTGAGTGAATGTATAGTGAATGGATGAATAAATCAACAAATGAGAGCAGTAGAGAAATCTAGGCAAGTTGAGGGTTTGTCAGCCCAAGAGAGGGAATTGTGTAAGTATCTGGAAAACTTTTTGGCCTTCCTCTCTATCAGCGCACGCTTAGCACTGTCTAGTGAGGATGTCATTTACTTTGTCCTTAATGAGCTATTTACTCAGAGACAGCTTTCACAAATAAAGCCTCTAATTTAGAACAGAGTTTCTTACATATTTTGCTTGTGGGGAGTCATGAAAATTAGGGCAAGATCTATATAATCAGAAAATGGTCATTTTTGACTTGGCTCCTTCATTCTGCTGCATGCTTCATTGCGCCATGGAGCCAGGAAGGCAGACACTTGCTGCTGCTGCTGTGCATGCCTTGGGGAGAAGTGCAGTCTCAGCTCAGGGCCTGGGAAGAGTGACCTGGCAGCTTGGTTCTTCAGCATTATCACATTGTCTTCTGTGGAGCAGGGAGTGGGGAGGGTGGGAGAAAGAGATGAGTGTCAGAACTGGGCTGGCCAAGGTTACAGCTGGGACTTGGGCAGGAGCGAGGTGAGAGTTTTGTGTAGACACAGAAAACACAGAGAAGTGTGTCAAAGTCAGGCAGGCAGGACAATCAGACATGTCACATTAGAGCCAAGAGGACACAGCAACTGAGGCAGGTAAGAAGGAAAGGGTCACAAGACCTGAGTTCAAGGATCTACCCACCACTCATTTCCCATGTGGAATCTAGCAAGTCACTGGTGTGTTATAAACCTCAATTTCCTTGTCAGTTCAGAGGATATTGGTATCTTTGCTTCCTAGGCATGGTGATGGTCTCAAAATCAAAAGAGACAATGGAATCCACACTTGCTCACCAACACCACTTGAAATGTAAGAAAGGACAGTTCCTAAAGGAAAATCCAGGTGTCCTACCAGTAGAATGTGGGAAAGATACTGCACAGGCAAAAACCAAGAGGTGTCTACCAGGGAAGCTGACAATATGAATCTTTTTCATACATTTTCCTTATTTATAAAATAAGAGAGTTGTGAAAGTGGTGTGCTAGCAAATGTTTAACAACTGGCTCCCCTCCCCCCAGTACACACACACACAAGCACACAATTATATTTTTACAATACAAAGGATACATAGCACAAAATTTACTATTAATAATATACATACTCTTTATTGGAAATTTCATATAGCCAATTGATTCTCATAAAATGCTTTCATCGATTTTTGTCAAACTTCTATATCCATAGCCAATCTATGATTGTGATTGATGGGTAAGTATAGTTCCAACAAGAATGGTGGTTCACATTTTCATTTATGTTAATGACTAAGATGAAAGAGAGAAAATGAAGATATATGCTGGAACTTCACTTGTTCTTCAGTGACATGAATGAGTTCTTTGCTGAACTAGGTAATGGCTTTCGAATACTGGAAGAATATCTTCTCACAACAGAATGACAGGACATGCTTTTTTTTTTGTGAGGAAGATTAGCCCTGAGCTAACATCCGTTGCCAATCCTCCTCTTTTTGCTGAGGAAGACTGGCCCTGGGCTAACATCCGTGCCCATCTTCTTCTACTTTATATGTGGGACGCCTGCCATAGTGTGGCTTGACAAGCGGTGCATCGGTCTGCGCCAGGGACCTGAACCTGTGAAACCCAGGCCACCAAAGTGGAGTGTGTGAACTTAACTGCTATGCCACCAGGCTGGCCCCAACACACACACTTTTAAGTTTAATCTGCTTTTGCAACATTTTCTCTATCACATTCTGCTATGGACTGAATTATATCCCCTCCCCCCAAATTCATATGTTGAAGCCCTAGTCCCCAGATGTGACTGTATTTGGAGATAGGACCTATAGATGGTAATAAAGCTTAAATGAGGTCACAAGGGTGGGGCCCTGATACAATAGGATTAGTTTCCTTGTAAGAAGAGACACCAGAGAGCTTGCTCTCTCTCTCTTTCTTCACATGTGAGGACACAGTGAGAACGTGGCTGTCTGCAAACCAGGAAGAAAGTTCTCACCAGAAACTGAACCCTCCGGGACCTTGATATTGGACTTTCCCGACTCCAGAGCTGTGAGAAAATAAATTGCTGTTGTTCAAGCTACCCAGTCTATGGTATTTTGTTAAGGCAGCCCAAGCAGACTAAAATACTTCCTAAAGTCTAGTTCAGGGTTTGGCAAACCTGACCCTTCGGCCAAACCTGATCCACCATGGGTGAAATCTGGCCATGCCCATTCATTTACATATTGTATACGGCTACTTTCATGCAATAATGATAGAATTGAGTAGTTGTGACAGAGATTACATGGCCTGCAAAACCTAAAATATGTGTTCTATAGCACTTTATAGAAAACCTTTGCCAACCCTGGTGTAGGCAATCAACAAACAATAAACCATGATGTGTAGCAGTTGCTGATTTCCCTGGTGAAAATGCTCACACTATGGCTGAGTTCCAGCTGTCAATGTGATACCACTGAACACAGAGTTGGGAAGACGTGTGCAGCAGTAGTATTTCCACCATAGATACAATAGATGTAAACAACTGCAAGAGCACAGAATAGTAAAATCTTCTAAAATAATTGGGAATTGACTTGAATATTTATTACCTTTGTTTTTAATATAGTTTATTTACTTGTAAGTTTATATAATTTTTAATAATGGCTATGTGTAACAATCAGCTTGCAAAATTCCTAAATATTTAACAATTGTCTTTCATAAACCAATATGAGCCAGCTCCAGCTCACCACAGCTCACCTTAAATTCCAGATAGTATTTAAGATTCCTTTTAGTTGCTGTGTTGCAATTGCCTTAAATCTTTATGTCTAGGGTTTTCCATAACCTAGGTCTTCCAAAATAGAAGAAAAAGAATAATTTTTTTTCTTTTATGAAGACTGGCCCTGCACTAACATCTGTTACCAATCTTCCTCTTTTTTCTTTTTTCTCCCCAAAGCCCCAGTAGATAGTTGTATATCCTAGTTGTAGGTCCTTCTAGTTCTTCTATGTGGGATGCTGCCTCAGCATGGCTTGTTGAGTGGTGAGTATGTCCATGCCCAGTGGTGAGTATGTCTGAACCGGTGAACCCCGGGCTGCCAAAGCAGAATGCGTGAACTTAACCACTATGCCACTGGGCCGGCCCCCAGAAAGAATAATTTTAAAATTAACTTTCATTTGAGTGGTGTCTTATAGGTACAAATAACTTTTACATCTTCCTTCTAATTATTTCCTAAACTTTCCTGATCATAAGTATCCTTTGGGATGCTTGTTAAAAGATATAGATGCCTAGACCACTTTCCTGGAGATTCTAATTCTTCAAGCATGGTTTGGGACCTGAACATCTTTATTTTTAACTAATCCCCCAGTTGACTCCTTTGGTTATACTGGGAAACCTTGATATTGTACTGTGGCTTCAATAAAGCACTTAGCGGTAACTGTTATCCATTTGCAAGAAAATCAAGTTGTACCTTCTTACGCCAGAATAAATCTAAGTAGATCAAAGATTTAAAAGTAAAAAGTTAAAAAGAAAGCATGAATATTTTAAATATTGGAAAGTGTCCAGCTTTTCTAAGCAAGAAAAGATCAATGAATTTTATAATACAAAGATGTTAAACGTATATACAATTAAAAAACAGACGATAAAGTGGGAAAATGTTATATTACATGTGACAAAGGGTTAATATTGCCAATTTGGAAAGAGCTCTTTGGAGTCAATAAGAAAATGCCATCACCCCAAAATAAAATGGATAGAGGATATGAACAGGCAATTCAAAAAAAGTAGAAATGGAAGCGGCTAATATGGAAAAAAGTTCAATTGCATAAAATATTATAGAAATAAAAATTTCTCCTATCAGATTAGCAAAGATAAAAATAATCTGGGGCTGGCCCAGTGGCATAGTGGTTAAGTTCGCGCGCTCCACTTCAGTGGCCTGGGGTTTGTAGGTTCGGATCCTAGGTGTGGACCTACGCACTGCTTGTCAAGCCATGCTGTGGCAGGCATCCCACATAAAAGGAGAGAAAGAAGGGCATGGATTTTAGCCCAGGGCCAACCTTCCTCAGCAAAAAGAGGAGAATTGGCAATGGATGTTAGCTCAGGGATAATCTTCCTCACCAAAAATAATAATAATAATTTAAAAACTTTAAGTCAATAAGGGTATGTGAAAAACTTTCAGACCTATGGACCATTAGTGGGAAAGTAAATTGGAACAACTCTTCCAGAGGGTTTCAAAATGTAAAATGTAATTATGGCTTTAGATTCAACAATTCCATCTCATTAAAATTTTTTAGCTTTAAAGAGACAAATTTGAACTGGTGGTGTGAAGTGGAGTTTTAATAAGAAAAAAGTTGGAATAAACTTAAATGTCAATTCACAGGGCACATATACAGGCGTACCTTGTATGACTGCACCTCGCTTTATTACGCTTCGCAGATATCCTGTTTTTCACAAATTGAAGGTTTGTGGCAAGCCTGCATCAAGCAAGTCTATCAGCACGATTCTTACAACAGCATTTGCTCGCTTCATGGCTACACAGAGATCTGTGACACAGCACATTTTGATAATTCTTGCAATATTCAAACTTTGTCACTGTTATTATATTTGTTAAGGTGATCTGTGATCAGCGATCTTTGATATTACTACTGTAATTGTTTTGGGGTGTGACCAACTGTGCCCTATAAGACGGCACACTTAATCGATGAATGCTGTGTGTGTTCTGACTGCTCCACTCACTGGCCCTTCCCCTGTCTCTCTCCCTCCCTTTTCCCTGAGAAACAACAATATTGCAATTAGGCCAATTAATAACCCAACAATGGCCTCTAAGTGTTCAAGTGAAAAGAAGAGTCGCACGTCTCTCGCTTTAAGTCAAAAGCTAGAAATGATTAGGCTTAGTGAGGAAGGCATGTCGAAAACCAAGATGAGCTGAAAGGTAGGGCTCTTGCGCCAAACAGTTACCCAAGTTGTGAATGCAAAGAGAAAGCTCTTGAAAGAAATTGAAAGTGCTACTCCAGTGAACATACGAATGATAAGAAAGCAAAACAGCCTTATAATGCCGTTATGGAGAAAGTTTTAGAGGTCTGGATAAAAGATCAAACTAGCCACAACATCCTCTAAGCCAAAGCCTAATTTAGAGCAAAGCCCTAACTCTCTTCAGTTCCATGAAGGCTGAGAGAGGTGAGGAAGCTGCAGAAGAAAAATTTGAAGCCAGCAGAGATTGGTTCATGAAGTTTAAGGAAGGAGGCCATCTCCATAACATAAAAGTGCCAGGTGAAGCAGCAAGTGCGGATGTAGAAGCTGCAGCAAGTTCCCCAGAATATCTGGCTAAGATAATTAATAAAGGTGACTACACTAAGCAACAAATTTTTAATGTAGACAAGAGAGCCTTATATTGGAAGAAGGTGCCATCTAAGACTGTCATAGCTAGAGAGGAGAAGTCAGTGCCTGGCTTTGAAGCTTCCAAGGGCAGCCTGACTCTCTCGTTAGGGGCTAATGAAGCTGGTGACTTTAAGTTGAAGCCAATGCTCATTTACCATTCCAAAATCCTAGGGCCTTCAAGAATTATGCTAAATCTACCCTGCCTGTGCTCTACAAATGGAACAACAAAGCTTGGATGATGGCACATCTGTTTACAACATGGTTTACTGAATATTTTAAGCCCACTGTTGAGATCTACTGCTCAGAGAAAAAGATTCCTTTCAAAATTCCTGCTCATTGACAATGCACTTGGTCAGCCAAGAGCTCTGATGGAGATGTACAATGAGATTAATGTTGTTTTCACGCCTGCTAACACACCATGCATTCTGCAGCCCATGGATCAAAGAGTAATTTTGACTTTCAAGTCTTATTATTTAACAAATACATTTCATAAGGTGATAGCTGCCATAGATAGTGATTCCTCTGATGGATCTGGACAATGTAAATTGAAAACCTAATGGAAAGGATTCATCATTCTAGATGCCATTAAGAACATTTGTGATTCATGGGAAGAGGTCAAAATACCAACATTAACAGGAATTTGGAAGAAGTTGATTCCAACCCTCATGGTTGACTTTGAGGGATTCAAGACTTCAGTGGGAGAAGTAACTGCAGATGTGGTGGAAATGGCAAGACAGCTAGAATTAGAAGTGGGACCTGAAGATGCGACTGAATTGCTGCAATCTCATGATAAAATTTTAATGGATGAGGAGTTGCTTCTTATGGATGAGCAAAGAAGGTGGTTTCTTGAGATGGAAACTACCTCGGGTGAGGGCCAGCCCCAGTGGCCTAGTGGTTAAGTTCAGCGGCCCGGGCTCACACACACACACACACACACACACACACACACAAAGAGGAAGATTGGCAGCGGATGTTAGCAAAAAAATAAATAAATAATAATAATAATAAATAAAAAAAATAAAGAAGAAGAAGAAACTACTCGTGGTGAAGATGCTGTGAAGATTGTTGAAATGACAACAAAAGATTTAGAATATTACACAAACTTAGTTGATAAAGCAGCAGCAGGGTTTGAGAGGATTGACTCCAATTTTGAAAAAAGTTCTACCGTGGGTAAAATGTTATTAAATAGCACCCCGTGCTACAGAGAAAATGTTTGTGAGAGGAAGAGTCAATCAACGTGCAAACTTCATTGTTGTCTTGCTTTAAGAAATTGCCACAGCCCCCCCAACCTTCAGCCACAACCACCTTGATCAGTCGGCAGCCATCAACATGGAGGTAAGACCCTCCACCAGCGAAAAGATTACAACTTGCTGAAGGCTCAGATGATGGTTAGCATTTTAGCAATAAATCATTTTTTAATTAAGGTATGTACATTGTATTTTCAGACATAATGCTATTGCATACTTAATAGACTGTAGTATAGTGCAAACATAACTTTTGTATGCACTGGGAAACCAAAAAATTCATGCTACTCGCTTTATTGGGATATTTGCTTTATTGCGCTGGTCTGGAACCGAACCTGCAATATCTCTGAGGTCTGCCTGAATACCAAAGAACCATTACAGATAACAGATAACATACCTCACAAGAGATCCTTTACTACCTTTATTATAATGAAGTAGAGCTTGCCTGTGGTTAATAACAGCTCCAGGTAAAATCTTGTGCTGGTTGCAGACGTTTTGTGTAGGGAAGTTTAGAACAGCAATCAAGCTGGAAGTGAGTGGTAAGGACTTGAGACAACACTACTCTTTTTACTTAGACTGCTTCTTTAGGGTGATTTTGGGGAGGAAGAGCTTGTCGAGATCATTAATGTTATTGACCAATTCCAAATTATCCAACACTCACTAGATCCTATTTTGCAAATACAAAGTTTACCATGTTTTGCCTTCTTTGCAGGCCCAGATCCCTTAAAAGCCCCCAAAGTCAGTTAATTATATTTAATAGGGCTCTTTTAGGCTAGTAGTTTTATCCTCATAAATATTTTAAATTCTACACTGAAGTCGCATTGTGTGTTCTACATAAGACTGATCATTACTTATTCAGCCCCTCTTTGTCTTAGCCCGACACTTGAGGAACAGTGATCTGTGAATCACTTGAGCAGACTTTTTCTACATTATGGCAAATCTTTTTTTTCCAAAACATGTTATTAAGGAAAGTTAAACCATTGATATGTCCCCTACCTCACATTTTTCCTTACGGACTGATTTCAAATAGGTTAGAATCCTGCTTCTCAGATTGGCAGTTGGATACCCTCAGTGCACACAGAATAAACACCCAAAGTTTATTTTATGGAAAATAATCTTCAAATGATTTTATATTACAACCAATAAAGATTGATCCCAGGGTATACAACTTATCTGTATTGATTTTTAAGCTAAACCAGGAGAGTTCAAAGATATTTTGAACTTGTTGCTAATAGAATTTAGGGCTCTTTGCCTGTCCCCACACCTCCCACCTAGACTGTGGTGGGTTCACATTTTCACTCATCTCTGCCATTTAGGGTTTTGTTTTACGGAAGCCTAGAAAAGTACTGTGTTAGAGACTCGATTCCTGCTTTCTAGGATGTTAGGGGGCAATCTAGTCTGCAGCTGGATTTCTTCCCTTAGACCTGGCCAGCCCTCCCATGACGATGCCCAGGCACAGAGACTTACTCCCTAACACTTCCTCGCAGCCATAGAGCATCCTTATCATTTACCTGTCAGACCTGTTCATGGTAGTGCTGATCCCCCACCTGAAGCTTGTCCTCATGCCTGCTTAAGGGCTCTACGAAGTCCTAAAGGCAGACATTTTCTGCGTGGCTGGTGTCCTCTAGGCCCATTAAAGCAATTCATGTAATTCAAATGAACTAATGTAGACGCAGGTCCCCAACTCACATTGCTTCCCAATCCTTGTTTATAGATGCTAAAGATCAGCTTGGAAAGTCAGGGTCACAGCAGTCAGAGAAACCAATAGAAGAAGCTGCAGCGTTTCTCCAGATGTTTTCCTCCCTGTAGATATTGCTCAGCTTAGAGAGGACTTGAAGGGCGTTAGAATTCTTCCATAATTACAGATACCTGCAAGAGGCTTAACCTGCCCATCTGTGACAGTGGCACAGAAGACAGTCTTATCCTCACTCTCATCACACCAGCAACAATTTTTTATTGATTTTTTTCATGCTTCGGAGAATAGAGTTTAACCATTAGACTTATCTCTATCCTGGTGTTGCTAGGCTATTTGGATTGGAAGTCAAAGGAGCAGAAAATCTTGGTAAATGTTAAAAAAAAGTTTGGTGAGCTTTCAAGTGTTTCACTCAGTGGGTGAATCAAAAAATCATTTTGAATCTGAAGGTTACTCATGTAATAATTAAGATGACATATTTCGAGCTCACCCTTCCTGACAAATGTTTCTTTAAAGAGACACTCATGCCTCATAGAATACTTGCAAGACATGACACATCAGCAGAAATTGTTTCTGCACAGAATGTTTTTCAAAGATTTTTCCTGAGTAATCACTGGCATTTCCCTTCCTTTTTTCTATAGTCTTTGCAAAACCTTCTGTTACTTCATGCTTCTTATTTTTGTGATGTTGGTAAAGGTTTCATTTTTAAAACAACTTCTAAAACCATAGTATATGTAAAATTAGGTTTAAAATAAGCCAAACACTCTGATTTGAATGCTGATTAGGAGGAAGCAGACTCATCAATAAACATGGAGCCACAATGACCTCAGGAGGGCAAGGAGCTTGCGATGTGCATCAATTGTGTTTGGGAAACAGCTTTTACTTATGACTCCAATGTCTGCTTAAATTCAGGTTCCCAAATGCATAGGACGTGAAGCGTCTACCTCACCTGCCAGCACTGCATTAGGCAAGGCTTTCATTTCAGTCGGGAAGTCAGGCAGCATAATAACAACATAGTCATTTCTCTAGACCATCTTTTCCTTTTTCCTTTCCCAAATTGCTTTTTAGGGGTTTTGGGAGTGACTCTGAATCCCGAACATGCACTTAGGGAGGTAATGAATCATTATTCCTTGGGCTTGCTCTGATTCTGTTGCACAGTTTTAAAAGCAGGAAAAAAAATCAAAATGCTACCAATTTCCTGTCAGAGGAATAGGATGGTCTCACGCAGCATGACTAGATACTGATCCTGTCACAGGCTGGTGGAGGGCAGCAGCTGGGGATTCAATGCCGTTCATGTGATGGTTGCAGGAGGGCTCTGTTTGGGTGCTCAGAGAAAGAGTCAGGGAACATCTCATCAGACCCATTTCAGCCTCTGTTTGGGGAGCTGATGGGTACACTGTGTAGTGCGTCCCACTGGGCTTCACTGGCCAGCAAGGTGAGGTCTGCTGGAAGCATCCCCCAACCCGGTTCCAACAGTCTAGTGCTGTATGTTCTGGTCTGGGATGGATGCCAGCCTGGAAGGAAGAGGGGCAAGTGTAGCAGACCAGAATGAGCAGCTCCATTCTGCCCATTGCTAACACTGTGTGGTCACCTGGATCCCCAGGGGGAAGATGACACTAAGTTTGTGCAAAAGAAAAACTTGTCTCAATATTTGTGCCTGCTGGGTGCTCCTCTCCCACTCATGCCCCCACCCCCTCATTTTACCCCTGCCCCTCTTCTCTTCTTCCCATCCTCCAGGTTCTGAGTACAAAGACCCAGAGCAGAGACTTTCTTTGTTTGTTTGTGGAGAAACCTTTCCACAATGCAGAGATCTCAGTACTAGTTTGAAACTATAGAAAAATAAAATGGTGGTGGGAAAGAGGGTGGAAAGACAGAGAGAAAAAGAGAGAGAAGCCACACGCTAAATCAGGAGAAATCTCTGGAAGCAGCAACTCTGGGAGGAATTTACAATCCTACTGATGGCTATTTAGCCACGCATCTGAAAGATCCTGAGCAGGTTAACAAGCTTTGACAACTGGGGCTCCATCTCATTTTTTTCACAGCTTTATGAAATACTCTATAGACCCCATCTTATTGATATTAATGTTCTAACAGCTGTGTGGGCTCACCTGGTGTGTTACCAAACGCTCTGTACCTGGCTCCACCGTGTGCTGTGCACAGGCCCACCCTGCAGGAGCCATCCCGCACCTTCTGTAGGTGTCTGGGGCAAAGCTTTCAGCACAGGCGCCCTCATGTCACTTCGGAAGTGGGTAATGTGACACAATTTGGTAGATTGCAAGGTGTAAAATGCCCTGAAACACAGGTGCTACGGAAAAGCTGTGCTTTGTTTTCATCCCAGACAGCTTTTTGGCCTCATTCTCACAAAGGAAATAACTCATGGGAAAATAATTAAATGGGTCTACCTGATTCACAAAAGGAGAGGTGAGAGTACCTTTTTTTAGCGAGTTCGATAGGCATGGTTGGGACGCACGAAGGGAGGTTTCACACTGTAAACACAGCCCTGAGAAGGACATTGGCTTACCTTAAAAATTTAAACATTTTCCAAGGGCTGAGTGTATCGCTGAGGTCTTAGGAAACAGCAGATTATATTGAGTTTACTAAAAATCACTTATAAAGGAGTGACAGTGCAGAGAACATAGTATTCCTAGAGAATGATCTTAATGTTGATTTCTGTTTGTGTTTCCTAATGGAAAATAGCTGCAGTGAAATGCAATAAATATTGATGGGGACAAAAACGCAGTATTGGAAAGGTCATTATAGCTAAAGGGTACTAAGATAATAAATTAGTGATCATCCCAAGACATCAACAGCAGCCCAGAGAAGGCAATCAGATAGACAGCAGTCGCCAGAGGATTATAGCGAATAGTGACCCCAGATGGGGCACTGGGAGGTTTGGAATCATCTTGATCTTTTCTTTTGAACTTTCCTTACTGTATGACTTTTGTTCCATAAATGTAGTGTTTTCACACAGAGGTATGAAGACATTTTATTTACATCCTCTACAGAAATCTGTATTGCAAGTACAGTGAAGAAAAGAGAGTCTAGAAACTGAAGCATAGTTTGAAGAAAGATGGCAGAGAGATGATATGCTACATGTGCTATTGGAAAAAGCAAAGCTGGCAGAGAGGCAATGGATTTGAAAGCGATTTTGGGATGGGGGTGGTTAATTTTTGTCATACTTTCTTTTGAATATGAGCATACTATATGCCTATTGGATAAATTTGGTAAGTACAGTGTTATGGGTTGAATTGTGTCCCCTCAATAGATATGTTGAAGTCCTATTCAACTCCTTCCCTCAGAATGTAAACTTATTTGGCAATGGATTCTTTACCAAGGTAATCAAGCTAAAATGAGGTCATCAGGGCAGGCCTTAATCCACTTGACCAGTGCCCTTATAAAAAGGGCAAATTTGGACACAGACATGCAGAGAGGGAAGACAATGTGAAGAGTTACAGGAGAAGAAGGCCGTGTGACTGGAGTGAATTATAAGCCAAGGAACGCCAAGGATTTCTGCAAACACCAAAAGCTGGAAGAGGCAAGGAAGGATTCTCCCCTAGAGCCTTCAGAGAGCTCATGGCCCTGTAGACTCCTTATCTCGAACTTCTAGCCCCAAAACTGTGAGACAAATGTCATTTGTTTTAAGCCACCCAGTTTTTGGCACTTTATTATAGCAGCCATAGGAAACTAATAGACCATGGAATGCTATATATATAGAATACTACGAAGAATTTGGAAAATAAAAAACTTAATACCAACTCCCAGAAGTTAATTGCTATTAACATTTTGGTACATTTCCTTCAAATATTTTTAAAGCTTCTACCAGGAGTAAATGAGAGTTCTTATTCAACACATTCTAGCTAGCATTGATCATCATACTTTGTATTTGTTTTGCTAATTTTATAGGTAAAAATAATTAATATCCTTTCCCATTGGAACCCTTTGTGTAGAAAATTTCAAAGTATTACGGGGGGATAAAGATCTCCTTTCTTGTACCTATTACTCATAATTTCACACTTTTGTGTCAATCACTGTCAAAGTGTGTGACTTTGTGACTTTGGGAAACCTGAGGGGAACATTCTAGACAGCATTATTTATTTTCTAACATTGGGCACCATCAGTGGCAATTATAAAGCACCTGAAAGTGGCATCATGGGCAGGCCTCACACCTATTAAGAGAAGATAATGCAGGAAGAATAAAAACTGCAGTTGGTTTGTGAGCACATATGAGCTCTCTACTGGCAGATTGGGGGTCTGGAGGCCCCACATATAGAGTGTAAAGAAAAAAGAAACTTGTGTTATTAGGTAGTGTGATTGTACCTACAGGTGGTTCAGTCTTAGAACGTATAGTTAACTTTTAAAAAAAATCTTCCACTGTACAGAAATTTGACTAATATCAAAGATATTTTGAATGTAGAATTGACTAAGTGACTTATTAGCTCTGAAACGTAAGAAAAAAGAGGCTTCCTGGGGACTAGTTGTGCTGGAGTTTCCAACTTGGGCATTTGGGTAGATTCTTGCCAAAATCTTTGTTGTGGTCTCGTGATGTATGTAGGGAGAGAATATTAGAAAGGCCTTGGAAACATAAGTAGTTGAATTTAGAAGAGAGATAGTTCAGGAGGTACTTTTGGAAATCATGAAATATGGGTAAAAGATAAAGCCATTACAGTAGATGAGACCAAGTAGGGAGAATATCGTCCATTCATGCATTCTTCCTAGCTTTTATTCCATGCTTCAATCTTTGGCTTTTTCAGAAAAAATTAAATCTGTAAAACTCAGAGAATTTAGGAGTCTTGGTTTTATTTGTGAGAGATATTTCAGTGGAGTGATGGGAGAGAAGCCAGATTGCAGTGGGCTGAGGAGTGAAGGAGAAGAGGAGAACTGTGGGCACAGACTTCAAGATCTGGAAGGAAGGGAAGGAAAGAAAGAATGCTGTAATCAAGACTGGGAAGCAGAGTCCTTAGATGTGATTTTATTTTGGATGGGGAACAAAAAAAGGAAAGGGATGTATATTTATTGAGTGAGCATGTGTACCAAGCCTCAGGCTGAGTACTTTATGTACAGTACCTCCTTTAATCCTCCCCCAAACTCTTGTGAGGCATGGATTATTATTCCCATTTTGTAGATGAGGAAACTGAGGTTAGAGAGCTTGTCTGTGGTTGTGTAGTTTGAAACTGATAACATAAGTAGAAAGGTCTGTGGTCTTCAAAGCTCTCAGTAGAGACAGAGAAAATGAAGGTACAAGAATGAGGTGGCAAGTTGACGGAGAGAAATCCTGGAGGATGTTGAAAGGAAAAGAATCTATTCATAGGTGGTTCACATTGGAAAGGAACATGACATTTTTCTCTAAGAAGGAAAAGAGAAAAGGATGAGCATAGAGTTAAATAAGAAGGTAAAGAGGTAAAGAAGAAATGGAAGAAATTTATACATGATAGTCTCTATTTTTCAGTAGGGTATTATGACATCTATTTGCTGTCAGATTTTGGAATAGATTTTAGAAGGATTAGGAGAAGATTAAAAGATTAAAACTTTGCAACAGCTGCATGGGAGAAGATTAGAAGTTTGAAACAGCTGCATGGGAGATGGGTATCGGCCAGGGAGTGGGAAAAAAGTGGTAGAACTGCTAGGTATCACAAAAGGGCCACTGAGGTTGAAAACTATGTTTAGAATGGACCTAATTAGCCTATTTATATGATTACTCATCAGCCCTGTGAAGTGACCTGGCAGCAAGAATAAATGTTTTAGTTCCTTCAGGTTGGGGATCCACAAGGAAATACCTCTAATTCATTTTTCAGACACTTATTGAGTACCAGAACTTGTGCTAAATGTTGAGGATCAGTGCACAAATGAGTCAAGGGTCTGCCTTTTGTGAGTACACTGCCTACGGAGGGGAATACACATGTATGTAAATACATAATTACATTATTAGGCTTTAAGAACTGTGATAATTAACATTGCAGTGGAGGAAGCTTTCTGGGAAGTCGGAAGGACCTCAGAGAGACCCTTATTTAAGGTGGGTCTTGAAAGAGTTCTAAGAATCCATTATTTCTGGGCCTGCTGTAACTCTTGTGTGTCTTACCTGACTTTCTTCTCTGTCTTACAACAATTGAGGCATTCCAAGTGGACTCCTGGTTTCTAGCTGTTGCTTAATAGGCCAAAACATGCTAATCTCTTCTAAGTACACTTGGTCTTAAAAAGGTGAAGATTTTCCTTTCATATACAGTCATCTGCTGCATAAGGATGTTTCAGTCAACAACGGATTGCATACATGACAGTGGTCCCATGAGATTAGTACCATATAACCTAGGTGTGTAGCAGGCTATAGCATCTACGTTTGTGTAAGTACACTCTATGATGTTAGCATAATGAAGAAATTGCCTAAAGATGCATTTCTCAGAATGTGTCTCTGTCGTTAAGCAACACAGGACTCTGCTCATATTTTGAGAGGTGCATTTAATATTCTCCAGAAAGCATGAAATAGAACAGGTTGGACCTACCTCAGGACGTGAATGGTCTGAAAACAGATAAATTGCTCACCGTCTTTGAAAACAAGGAGAATTCATGGAATACTCAAGGGTTACCCCAGAAAGTGGAATGAATTTTCCTCCACTCTCCTCCTGGCATTTTGCTTCTAGCTGGGACTCCAGCTTCTTAACAGGAAGCCTCTGCTGCCTAAAGTAAACGCTTTGTGATGACTATTTGAGAGAATGTAGGAGCAGGAAATGTGAGTTTCTCTGCATGCTGGATAGCATTAGTCCTTCAATGATTTTTATAGCCTTCAGTCAGTACATTCTAGGCAGAAGCTATAGAACTATGGACTAACATACCTCTGTAGGTCAGACAGGCAGAAAACATTCATTCTGTCTCATAACAACAAAACATCTTAAAAAGTGGCCTTGGAATGATGGAGGGAGGTGTTGAGTTGAATAGCTATTTCTTGCTTCCCTGAAATACAGTGCTAATAGTCTTCTCAAAACTTTCTATATAAAGGCTACAGTGTATTTTTCCCCCCTCTTTTCTCTGAGAATGAGTATTTTCCAGGATAAGCTTTAACTGGTGAAACATACTTCAAGCTTCTTATTTGCATTGTTGTGTTATGCTCTTTCATAGTTTCGTGAACAATAACCTCCTACTTCTCCACAGGCTGATGGGATAAATTGCTCTGCTAAGGAGATGAAAACCAAAATGTAGAGTTTTCTTTTTAAAGCATGTGGTTCAATGGAAAAGCTTCCAGCAGTGCAGGCAGTGAAGCTTTAGGTCTTTTAGATTATAGCCTGGGATAAAGGTTCTTCCAGTAAGGAAGAGTACGTACAATCCACGCAATTGATACATTTAGACTTAAAATAAAATCCTTTAACAATAGAGCTGTTTCTCCTGTGGTTTTCTGGTAATAATGCTGGGAGAGAGAAATGTGTCTACCAGGCTTGGTTTTAACTTTGCCTGCCATTAGAATCATGCCAGCAAGTGTAGACCTCTTCTTTTCTTCCTTTATTATCTGGCGTTTCATAAATTTCCCTTATGATTTGCAATCCTGGTGATCAGGAAAGAGTAGAGTGTGGAATACTGCCCTTGAGAGAGCAATTTAGCCCTGAGTCTTATTTAGGGTCCTGATTTTTCCTTGAGTGCCCCCTGTCGGTGGTACATGCAGCTCTGTCCGCTCATTCTGTCCTATGAAAGCTGCATTCACAAGGAGGGCAGAAACAAAAATCTGTGGAATTTTCTGATGTCCTGCCTAGAGATATGTCTCTGTTAATACATTACCAGAAAGTTAAAGAACTATTCTATTCAGCTTTTGCCTCTGAGACTATTTAAGAAGAGGTGATGAAAGATCATTGGCTCGCTCTTGTACTTTCCTTAGTGATTGGGAGTTGGTAAGGAGAACCTTTCCTTCATTTCTCGAACACTATCATTGACCTCCCAGGGAAAGAAAAAGCTACGATTCCGCCGAGGATTCTTTTATTAGTGCCCACGGGAGAGTCTAGGTAACCCTAGGAAAGCATAATGCCAAGAACCAGTAATAAGGAATTATACTTTAGATTAACTTTGGGTGTTCAAGGCTTGTTTGCTTCTGAGTGAATGACTCATGGGGTATTCTAATGGGAGCATTCCATAATCATTACTGTTGTGTTTGCTGTAGGAAATGCCATAATCTTAACAGATGTTATTCATATTCGTGGAAATGTCTAATGCTTATTTTGAGTTCCACTAAGCCCCATACTCTGTAGCAGTGAAATCTGCAGTGAGCGTCGGGCACAGCTGGCTTTCCATACTGCTTCTCTTCATTCCCAATCCACCCACCCCTGCCTCCACAGGAGAAACGCTGCAGTCAACTTGACACCTCAAAGGAATATCAGGAGAGTAGAAGAGATGTACATGTGGCTGATGTGACAATATACCATATTTCTTCTTGGAAAAAGCTTCTTTAACACTTGATAACTCATTTTCTCCAGAATTAAGCAAGGCTCTTTGCTGAATTAAACCTGCTGTGCAGGGATTTCAATTAGAGAAGCTAGGCTGTGGTAATAGATAGACCCCTATTTTCCTTTTCTCCTGGTAGTTCTGCTGATGCTCGTTTGTAAGTTTTGAGGCTGTATTACTACGTAGATTAAAATCTTGTCTTCCAGATTAACTGAAACTTTTAGCTGAAATGACCCACTTTATCTCACATAGAGCTTCTCATCTTAAAGTTTATCTTAAAGTTTATTTTGTGTTTGTAGTCCATATGGCCAAACCAGCTTTCTTTTGGTTAGTTAGTTGATTCATCTTTTCCCTCCTTGTCTTTTAACATTCAGGCTGTCTGTATTCTTATGTTTTAGATATGTCTTTCATTCAGTCTAAGATCTTCCTGATTTTTGGTATGGTGAGTGACTTTTAATTGAAATATGTACATTTTGGGTATTATATTATGAGATTCTGGACATTATTTAAAGCTTTTGTTTTAGTAGATCTTTTCTGATACCTCTTGGGCAGGGGAAGTAGGGCAGGGGGTGGGGTGCCTTGTGAATGCTGGGTGTGGGGGAGAGTTATAGCCCCCCATTAGACCTACATGGATACCTCCCTGTCTGGAAGTATTGGAGTGCCCCATTACTGCTCCCCACGTCAGGTCAATGGGCAGTGATGAAAATCTTGACTCTCCACTATGCCTCCTCTGACACCTCCCCAGCACCTTGTTACTGCAAGGTGGGGATGCAAGTCCAGGCTCTCCATGTGGTTTCCGTTGACATTGCACAGTGGGGGGCTCCTTTCCACTCAGCAGGGATAAAGCCTCAGCCCCCTATTTGGTCTTCTCTGATGCCACCCCTGCGGGGTGGGGAGACTGACCACCTCATTATAGCCTGATAAGGGTGCAAGTCTAAGCTCCCCACTCTGCTTTTGCTGTCACGGATGAGCCCCGGTTTTTACTATGGTGTTTCCCCAGAGTTGAGCGGTCATTGTCTAAAAGTTTTCTTTCTTGCTAGGCTCCGTTTTTGGTCCTTTGGCTCGAGAGAGCAGGTTTTTGTTGGGGCTTTTTTGTTTTCCCCTATTGGTGTTTCTAGGTTGCTGGCTTCTTCAGCAACAAGTCTGAGATCTATAAAGCAAAAGGAAAACCTGGGCTGCACTACTGTGTTATTCCTTGGATCTCGAGGTCCCTACCTGTCTGCTTTCTTCTCTGCACCTTTCAGGTCATCTTAGGTTTGTTTTTTATATAATATCTCAAGTTTTTAGTTGTACTTAGTGGGAGGAGTAGGGAAAAGTAAGTCTCCTCTGTATTCTTGGAAATGGAAGTCTCCAATGTGTCTTTCTTAAAAGAGCTTTTGCTTTTTAAAAATCCATTCTGAAAATATCTGCCTTTTAAATGGAGCATTTAGTCCTTTTACATTTAATGTAATTCTGATACAATTGTGTTTACTGTGCTATCTTATTTTGGGCTTTCAGTTTGTTACCCCTTTTATATGTTTCTCTTTCTTTTTTTTTCTTAGATTAATTGATTAATTTTTCTCCTTTGTGTTTTCATCTACCTATTTAGAAATTATATACTCCATTTCTATTATTTTTGTAATGACAATATGCATGCTTAACTAATCAAAGTCTAAATTTAATTAATACTTCTTTTGTTTTCTTGGACAACACAAAAGGCCTTAGACACATTCTATTTATCCTCCTCTTAGTTAATTTTTTTTGCAGTTGTATATTTTAATTGTCTATTGACTTTATACCACATCATTATTATAGTTTTGAATAGTTAATGTTTATTTAACTGTGCTCATTGATTTCTATGTTCTTCATTTCTTCTTAGAGCTCAGGCCATCCTTCTGGGATCATTTGCCTTCTTTCTGAAATGCATCCTACCAAGTTTCTTTTAGTGAAGAACAGCTGAGCATAGATGCTCTTGGATTCTTTTTTTATGAAAATGTCCTATTTTGTCTTTGTTCTTGGTAGATATTTTTGCTATGTACATAGTTCTATAATTTTCTCTCAATATATTAAATATATTAGTCTAATTTTAAGGCTTCCATAGTTGCTGATGAGAAGTCAGCTGTCAGTCTAAAAGGTTGCTCCTTTGAAGGCAATCTGTCTTCTCTCTCTGGCCGCTTTTAATATCATTTCCTTGTTTGGTCTTCAGAAGGTTTATTATGGTGTGTTTAGGTCTGGTTTTGTTGGGCTTTTTGAATCTGTGGATTAGAATGTTTTAGTGGTTCTGGATAATTTTCAACCACCATTCCTTTAAATGTTACCTCATCTTTCTATGTCTCATTTTGAACTCCAGATAGATGTATGTAACGTTTTTTCAGTTTAATTGTTTGTATTTCTTAACCTTCTTTCCTATTTTTCATCTCTTTTTCTTTCTATGCTACCTACAATCTGGATAATTTTTTCATACCTATTTTCCAGTTCACAAATTTTCTCCTCATTTATTTGTTGTTAAATCTATCCATTGTGTTTTAAAATTTCACATCTACAAATTATATTTGGTATGTTTTAAATATGCTTTGTCCATCGCACATATATTTTCTGGCTTTAAAAATTTCTTTAAAAATATTAAACGTAATTATTTTATAGTCTATGTCTGAAAATTCTCTTCTCTATCTAAAGTCCTTTAGATTCTGTTTTCTTTCTGCTGGTTCTCAATCACGGTGCCTCTTTTCCTTTTGTTTTTAGTTTCTGTTTGTAAGCTGATGATTTACTTTGAAATGAGATGAGTTTCTTTTGGGAAGATTTTTCATTTGCTTCTGTCTGGCAACTAAGGGAAATTCTATTCCAGAATATCTAATTTTCATCTTTGGCTTGAAGCATTCCCAAACACTGAAGCAGTGTACATTTGTCTTGTGGAAATTGATGAGGCTTGGCTTGTGGTTCCAAAATCTCAGTGATGATTTTTCCCCTTTGCTCAGCACTAAGTTTTGAGATACACAAATTTCCTAGCAGGCCTCTGAGGGTGGGGGGAGAGGGTTATTTTTGATTGACTGTTGTACTGAGGGTTTATCTCTTTGGAATTACAACCTCTGAAATCTCATGGGTCTGTGAAAATTGAAGCTTACATTTACTTAATTAGGCAAATGATCTCAGGGTGAAAGTTGGCTTCAGTGTTCTGCTTACTTCTTTGGGTTATAGTTCTCTATATAGTTCTCTCTCTTGAGAATTTATTTTATTCTTGCCTGCTTATTGTTTCTTTTGAGAACATTTAAATATATTTATTATATCCAGGATTATTAGTTATTTTCAGCAAGAAGTTGCCCCGGGCACTTAGCCTGCCATGTTACCAGAAACAGAAGTAAAACTATATTTGAATCTGAACTATAGTAATTATACTGGCCCTATTTGGGCATATTTGTATTGTTCTTTTCATTGGTTGAGATTTTCTTTATTGTCCTGTGTCTTAGCTTAGGCTGATCCCTTCTATTATTTTTCTTTTTATTCTTCTTTGTCTATTCAAAGCCTACAAATTCTAATACATAAAGGTTCTATGTGTGTATTTTTGACTTCTGTGACTACGTTGTAATACCTGAAAAGTCAGGGAGGTTACTTCTGTCTTTTTAATTGTTTTTTTTTTTTGTCTTTTTATTAGTAAAAATAAAGTGCCCAGTAAATCTTTGATTTAAAATGTCTTAGGCCAAATAGTGTCTTCCACAAGGTTATAATCATGTTATTTTAGCAGTATTCCCAAGTGATGATAGCATTTACTCAAACAAGTTAGTAATATAGTAATATAGTAATATTGATTTGGTAAATCAACTTTATCAAAGTAAAGTTGGTTTAGTTTCCTCACTCAAGAAACTTTGCAAGAGTTGATTAAAATCATAATTTGAAAATCTCTAAAATCTGTTCATATATAAACACTGGAATGCATAAGTTTTACTTTAAGATTTTACAGAGGCATCAGATTTGTTCAAAAACCTGAAGTATGAGCCACTTAAACAGAACTTAGATGCTTACGTTACTAGAAACTTGATATAACTTCTGAAAGGATGATTATTCAAAAACTCATTCATCACTTAATGCTAAAAGTTCATTCATCATCAGTACTTTATGTCATTCTCAAAAAAAAAAAACTTTATCAGAGATTCAAATTTCTGCAAGGCACATTGTGATATGTCCATATGGTACATTTTTCAACTAACAAAGGAGAAGGAAATAACATCCTAATCTGTTTCATTCATTCATCTCCTCTCTTTATTTCATTCAGGAGGATTTTCAACAGAAAGAGCTTCAGTGATGGTGGAAGCTGCAGAAATAATGTCGGGAATGCATTATTGGATGCAAATGTTAGAGAAATGTGAGGAGCCTAAGTAATTCTTCCTGTTCTGCTTTGCATAACTAGCCTATGTTCCTAACAGAATGAGAGAGAGGTTTTCCTATAGTATTTTCTGCAGGAAAAAAAGAACACAGGGGTTTTATTTTTTTGCGGTGGGAGACTCAAGTTAAAATACTAACTTAGAGTGTTTAGGGTAAACTCTTTTAAAAATGATATAACTCTTACAGTATACTAAAGCAATTTAATGGGCAGTTAGTCTAAATCAGCATCATCCAACAGAAATATATTTCAAGCCAGATATGTAATTTTCTTTTTTTTTTTTTTTTCAGATATGTAATTTTCAATTTCTAATAATCACACTAAAAAAGATAAAAACAAGCAGGTGAGAGTAACTTTTATGCTATATTTTCTTTTACCAAATATATCCAAAATATTATCATTTCAGGATATAAACAACAAAAAATTATTGAGATATTTTACATTTTTTTATACTAAGTCTTCAAAATCCAGTATGAATTTTATACTTACAGCACACTTTAATTGACATACTAATATTGGAAATATTTTATCTACATTTAGATTTCATAAAACATACAATAGAAAATGTCGAGTCATATCTAAGTTGTTCCAAAACTACTTAAAAATTTCTAATAACTGAGATAAATATCAGTTTAAAAATTTAGATCTAAATTAATTAAAATCACATGAAATCAAAATCACACTAGCCATATTTCAAGTATTCAATAGCTTCATATGGCTAGAAGCTACTGTATTGGACAGCACAGCTCTAAGCCAGTGCTAGATTTGAGAAATGAAACCTTATTGAATACATACAAATGAGGTTAGCCTCATGTTACTGATGATGACTTGGCAAACTAATGTAATTTACATAAAATTGCATAAACAAAGCATATTTTATAGTGATCTTGTCCTCAAGACTAAAAGTTCTATGCTAATTTTGGCAGGAGCATGGATGCAGTCACTTGCTCTAGATTTTCTATTTTCAGACTAATCAGAGTCAGAGCTCATAGTCAGCAACAACAAAGCAAAATGTAGGTTAGGTGCTGGGCCTCGGTCAGAACCCCAAAGTCCAGGGTTGAGGGTGGGGCGAGGCAGTGGCAGCAATGTAACAGAAAAAAAGGGTTTACCTTTTGCTCCAGAAGGCTCAGGGGCCCAGTGTCTTGTTAACTCCTGCTGCCCAATTAGCCCGCTGCACTGCACTGTCAGGTCCAGGGAAACATCTGCAGCTGGTAGGAAACCAAATAATCAGAACTATTTGTCTATGGATTGATCTATCTATCATCTATCTGTCTGTCTATTTATCTGTCTGTCTATCTATCTATCTATCTATCTATCTATCTATCTATCTATCTATCTATCTGTCTATCTATCTATCTCACAAAGAACCATACTATTGCCTTCTAGGCTTCACGTTGCAGGTAACTTATCCAAGTTCACCAGATCAGATATTTTGATATTGCAGCATTACAGGTAAGGTTTTGAATGGGCAAGAAGAGACTACACGTGTGCACACTTGCTAAAATTCCCAATTTGTTTAGCCAAGCTACAGAACATAAAAGACGTGAGTTTACCCTGTAGAGCAGAAGCCTAAGCCACATCTCTTTGCATAGCTTTTCTCTTGCCTCTCGTTCTATGTAGGGCAAGCTGTAGCTGGTGAAAATTTCTTCTGAGCGAAGGTCTTGCCAGAATGAGAACGATGGTGGGTTTTTGTCAGACACTGCTCTTTTTATTGGGGCTTATAATACGATTTTAGAATAATTACACAAACAATGTTGGTAGTTCCATTTAAAGGAGTGTCTACAAACAGTAGACATTTTTAGTTCTTGAACCAGCTGAGGATCAGCAACTGGCCATCCTTGTCAGTGCCCAGGCAACCCCAGACACATCCTTGACTCTGGTCTCTCAGTGACCTGGAATGTTCATTTCTCCATAAATATGGAGAATTTTTTGTTGTTGTTCCTCCTAGTAATTTCTTTTTATCATTTGGCTAGAATATAGAACAGAATCTGGGGGAAAGAAGGTGGGAGAGAACCTGAATTGATTAAGATCTTGTTTCTATCACTTAGCAAAATAGACACTCAAAACAGAAATTAAATCCAGCTATAAAATAGAAAATTTTTTCTTAAACACCTGAGTTTGTTGACCTAAGATTGTTCAGACTTGTTACTTGTTATAGGTTGAGCCTGTCCAGAATTTCCAAGAATCCTCATTATCACCCATCTCCACACCAAAGACTAATTATAAATCCTGGTCCAAAGTCATCTAGAGACAATGGGTGTTATCCTGTGAGGGATTTGGAGTGTAGAGGTGAAGGAGACTCAGAGGTTACTAAAGATTTCAATGAAGACTTTAGTGTGAAAGAGAACTATACGATGTCTTAAATTTCCCTGTTAAAGGAGATCCTAGATACAGGAGAACTGGCAAAGGAAAAAAGAGAGAAATATGGAAGGCAATTTTTGAGGCTACTGGGGACTCTGAATTTCTAACATAGCTAAACCTCTTCCTGGTCAAGTAAGAGTCCTTCCAGCAACATCAACTAAACTGGCCCACTCTTCAGTCTGCCTGCATATATGGGGAGAGGCATCTATTGCATATTTTTTCATTCTCAGAAATTATTTTCCAACTCATTGTTCTTCCTCTATTGAAAGTACAATTTGTGAAGCATCCATTGTCACAAGACAGAGTTGTTGCAGCAGCAAAGCAGAGAAATGGATTTGAGGTTTTGAAAATCTAGGCTGTTGAATCTCAAAAGGAAAAGTTATATAGGACTTGGCTAAACAACAGATTTGGAAGAATATGCTTTTTTTTTCGTAAGACTCTGTTTACCCCAATTCAAAGACTAGATACATTTTCCCCAAACTACAGGAAAAGGAAAGAGGAAAATCTATAGAGCCACAAGACAATTTAGGTTCTGTTGAGTCTTTGTGAAGGGACATTGTGTCTCCCAGTGTTGAAGAGACCTGAAAGATGAGATATAACAAGGTGACGGTGGCTTGAACAGTGTGAAAGCAATGGAGGTGGTGGAAAAGGGTCGGGTACTGGATATATTTTGAAGTAGGAGACAAGAGAGTTTGTAGAAAGATTGGATGAATGTTGTAAAAAAAAAAGAGAGTCACCAAGGAGGACTTCAAGGCTTTTGACTTGAGCAATAGGAAAGAATCAGTACCTGAGATGAGAAAGACTGCAGGCAGGGAAGATATTTTTGGTGGGAGGGTGTGTGAAGGTAAATGATTGAATTTTAGGTAAGTTAAATATGAGACGGCCATTAGGTATCTAAAGGGAGTAGTTAGGTAGGTTGGTAGTGAGATTGGGATTAGAGATATAAATTTGGGAGCCATTACCATATAGATGATGGAACTGAATGAGATCTCCAAGGGACTAAGTGTGGATAGAGAAGAAAGGACGAGCAAGGGACACATGCCGTGGCATTTTAAATTTTGCAATGTGCTGAAGAAAAGCATGCAGTAGAGAGGATTGTAGAGGGGCAATAAGTGAGGGAAGAGGAAAATCAGGAGTCCCTCTAAATACACACCTACTTAACAACCCCACACCCTAACCCAGTTGTGTTCTGGTGAAATCTACTTTACTTAATAGGAGCCCATTCTTTAGAATGGGAGCAGGAGGAAAAATGAAAAAGTATTGATAAGACCCTCCATCCTCCCTCCCTCATCCCCTCTGGTTTCCCATGGAGATGCAGGGCTTCCTGAGCCGATTGTCTATTACAACACTCTCAAGCCTGGGTCAACTTCTGCTTTTCGTAATTCCTCTTTTGTCTCCTGCCTGCCTTCTCCACGAGTCACTGCTATAACTTTTTGTGGATTAGCAGAAGGCCTATTGTAATTCAAGTCCAAAAGATGAATGCCCCAGTCTTTCATATTTTGGAATTGTCTCCTTCCACCATTTCCAGAAATTTTTGCAGCACTTGAACTGTTTCTTGTCATGAAGATTTCTAAACATGTTTCAGAAAAGTGTATTCCATTCTTGATGGATTTTCCTGTTTCTGGAATGAACTTGATTTAGTTAAGACACATAATATTTCTCTTTCTTTTTCCCTTGTAGTAACTTCCCGATTAGGAATGTTTGAATTTTGTATATAAATAGACCACATTAAGAGATTATTATCAAATCAATTGTTTTAGTATCTGCATTGAACATTCTTTTAAATAAGGTAGGTTATTTAGGAAATAAATGAGGATTGGAAAGCATGCCATTTTCTAGTGTATTAAGAAGGAGTACTTTATCTGAATAAAAGAGCTCTTGGGCCCAGTGACTCAGGTGGATGCATCAGAAGCCTTAAAAGTAATCAAATGGATTCTGAGACTCAAGAGAAGATGACTTCCAGGGACTAGAATGTCCTTCACTGGGTGGTTGATAAGGCAAAACAAGTAAATATCAAAGACATTCCTTACGTTACAGTCTTTTGGGTTTCCTCTAGGCTTCATTTTGAGCTCTTTTGACAATAGAGAAAAGTAAATTTAAGAGCTAACATTTTACAGAAGCACACAGTCATTTCTCTCCTTCTTTTTAAGGATAAATATATTCAGAATAGAGATAACTGACTCTGAAAATAATGAAAATAATGTTTTATATCTTTCCTAATGTCATTTCTTTGTGTATTGTACAGATGTGTGTCTTTCAATACATATAACAATGTTGTCATTCCCTTGAGCTCTGGAAAAGAAAGAATTATGTCTCCTTCACGTGATTTGTACAATATCTAAGCCCAATATTCTACTTATACTTGGATTAAAATATAACTTGATATTATGCTTGCTTAAATTAATGATATTTAATATTGTGTGGAGTATAGCAGGTATTTATTTGTTAGAAGCCGAGAACTTTTCCTTTTTTGATCAATGTTTCCATATAAGAAAATAATTAGAATGATTTCTATATCTTTTTTGTGCAGAAACTGCCTTCAAGTCTTAGTTAAATCTTCAGCTGTATCTTGTGCGCTGTGACATAGTCTATGGCACTGGAACCTGACCATTATGGTATTTGCCAAGCAGGCACAAAGGTTAAACGAAAATCTGTAGTAGCTACAATACTATACAGTAAAATCCTCATAGCTATTTTCCTCGTTTATAAAGGCTTGAGCTTGTCTTACCATTAACGTCAGGAGCACAAATGATTTCTTTGAATGGGATTTTAGAGCACGTTATCTGCAAAAGAGGAAAGAGTTGATGTGTGTGGATTGCTTTCCAGGAGGTATGCAATTCCCTTCATAGGCTTACTTTAAAATGCCTTCCTTACATCTGCCTAAAACATAAGTATGTGCTAGTAGTGGAATAAGAAATCAATTGTTAAACTAACGTGAGGTATAACCGAGTCATACACATTGGGGTTTTTTTCCTTCTACAAATAACCAGTTTTTAATTAGGATTTTCAGATGATGTTATAAAACAAATATTCTAATTTTGCATAGGCGAACAAAAGGTCTCACGACAAAAAAAATGGACAGAACTAAGCCCAGAGGCCGCACACCTTGAGGCTGACTGCTCTCAGGTTATTGTCTCACATAAGACTCAGAGAATTGACCCTTGGGGCTGGGACTGTCAATTGAGACTTGAAAGGCTCTGATTTTGAGACTGTTTGCTTACTGACACTTGATCTTGGCTAAATCACAGAACTGTCTCTGCTCCATTTTTTCTTGGTAAAAGAAAGATGATCCTTGACACCTACTCAGCTTGTGAGATGTTATTAACGTACCTTTGGTTAATGTGGTATGGTGGTAGAACACTTTTGGTATCTTAAACATGATACTGTCTAACTAAGTCTCTATTACTGTTATGTCACTGCAATTGACTTTTTGTGCATATAGGAAGAATTCATGTTGTCTACACTTTCTCTTTAGTTCTTTGAAAGCCATATAAACAACAATATTCTCTTTGTTTTATACACAACAACTGATGTGGAATATATAAAGTAAGGCAGAATTGCTACTTGTTCCATTCCTTTCATTAATTAAAGATTTTTCTTACTCTTCTGCTGAAATTTGAAAAAGATATTTGCATTCTTTAAAAGATCTAGCTAGTTCCTGTCATCGATTTGAATTTAAAGCCTAACTTCACAGCAGAGAGCTTGCCATGTAAATATTTTAGTCATAAGTTCTCATATCTTAAGCTAACAAGTGATTATCCTTCACAGTAGAACCACAAAAGAAGTCTTAATTAATGAATATCTTGAGTGTCTTTCCCTGTTGCTGAGACATAAAGGTAGAAGGCCTAAAGAAATGAGATAATCGCTCAGAGGAACAGAAAAGAAAAAGCAAATAAAATACATCTGAGAACTAATCTTTAGTTCTCAAGACAGTCCCTCCATCATTCAATTCACTTTGCAATTTAAAACATTGTAATGCCTTTGTGGTATTACTGCCTATTTTGAGTGTTTCCTAAGATTTTCAGTTCTTTGTTACTGCTTTACTGCTGAGAATTGCTTTCTTCTGTGATACTGAGATTATTTTTCATTGTGCTTTTCCTTACAACTTCGTAACTGTAGCATTTGTTCCCTTCAGCAGAAACTAGTTCCTTGTTATTTTCCCATCTTCACTTATTTCCAATATACTAGTCAGCCAGGCAACCAGTAAAATGAAAGCCCTGTTGGCATCATTATGTGTGAGATTTTCTATAGGAAAAGATTTTCTTTCACTCTTTTTTTTTTTATGGTGTCTGAGATGAGGACATGAGGCAAAAAGCTCAAATTGGATTTTTAAAAATAAAAATATAGGAAAAGGCACTAGCTCAAAAACATAGGAGACTAAAATGCTGTCTCAGTTCCTAAGAACTGAGTGTAGCTCTCAGATTGAATTCAAAGGGGTCTTCATTTTGGGGTCAGCTCAGTTTAGAGAACAGTAGGCACCATATGGAACAGGCTCTAAAGCGATTGTACCAATAAAACTTTGGAATGAAATGGCTTAGACATAATAAAGTCTAGATTAACTAGGACCTAGTTAACTGGAACTTTCAATTATCCATATTTTAGTCTGTTTTTGCCTTTTAGAAGAATAGCTAGGTGATGATAAAACAAACTTATGTTAAAAATTCCTTCTTTTATTATACTGGAGGAAAATAAGGCCCACGGCCTAATGATTAGTAGCTATTTTTTCTGCCTAAATTCAGAGATCTAGCAACCGTCTCTTAATGGAGATGTGTTAAAAACAGGAAAACCTCCAATTTGCAGATATCAATGACCATTGTTTAGTGAGTCTACTTTTCTATAGTTATCACAGATATAGCTACCATATTGCAAAAAAGGACTAGACCAGGTGTAAAGACCTGATCCCAGGTCTGCTACCATCTAAGGGTGTGGCCTCGGACAAGTGGCTTCCTGCCTGTATGTCTCAATGTCTTCGTGTGTGGAATAAGGGAATAAGGAGGGTGGCCCTGTCCCTTTCAAGCACTGAAATGATTTTGAATCTAGTAGTCACTGGTCTTTAGAATGATCATCCTGAGGCACTGCCAGATCCTCAACTAAGTTGAGCAAGGTTTTTGTTCACAGTATTTGCAATGTATTGTGTGTCAAGGAGATTGCATACCTTATTTACAGAGAAAACAATGGCTCAGAGAAGTTAAGTAACTGGCCTAGGGTCACACTGTCGGAGTTACAGCATCAGAGTTGGAACAAGAACCCAGGGCTCTCTGACTTCAGAGTTCACGACTTTTCCACAACATCAGTGGATATATCGCAAAGACTGTTGAATTTGGGGTTTTGAAATGGGAAATACTGATCCCATTTATTCTATAAACTAAAGACAGACTAGAAATACCTATTAAAATCTCATGAATTTGATCTGAAGACTAGGAATTGCAGGAAATTGGGAAATGAGTTCAATATGCATCAAAGACACGATATAATGTGAGAGGGTTAAAATAAACTTTTATTTAATTTCAAATAAACATTTACATAGTTTGGGCATGCAAATGGACATTATTGCCTGTGCTGAATTAGGATTACTTCCTTCACTTTTGATTGAAATAATATTAGAGACTTGTATCTAAAGCCAGCAATATGTTTTTTTTAAAAAGTATCAGCCTCGCTAACAAATTCTCATTGTTTGAAGATCGATTATACTTTGGAATTGGTAAAATGTCAATAAGCCTCTTAAGAGAAAAAACTGTTTATCTTCCTTATTTCATATCCCATGGTGCCTATCCTAATATCTTTTACTTACTGAACAGTCAACAAATAATTTTTTAAAATTCAATTTATTATTTTTTATCACACTAAAGGATGAGTGAGAACTTTAAGTTCTTACTTTTAATGAGTGTATTAGTCAGGGTTCTCCAGAGAAACAGAAGCAGCAGAATTTATTTATTATAAGATATTGGCTCATGTGATTATGGAGACTGAGAAGTCCTATGATCTGCAGGCTGGAGACCCAGGCTGATTCTCAAGGTCTGAGAACCAAGAGCCCCAAGGAATGGCAGGAGAAGGTGGATGTCCCAGCTCAGCAGTCAGGAAGAGAACAAATTCAATCTTTATCCACTGTTTTGTTCTATTCAGGTCCTCAGTGGATTGGATGATGCCCACCCACATTGGAGAGGGCCATCTGCTTTACTTAGTCCACCAATTCAAATGCTAGTCTCCTCTGGAAACACCTGAGATAACATGTAACCAGCTATCTGGACATCTTTTGATCCAGTCAAGTTGACGAATAAAATTAACCATCACAATGTGTTCATACTGCAGAGGACGTGGAGTCATTTAGGATAATAATGCTGTTGTTCCGACTGTATCCAGGGTGTTGTGATGCCTGATACTTCTTTTGGGATCCATAGAGGCAGGTCTCAGAGGCAGGAGCAAATGCTTTTCTCAGGAAATTGTTTTTGTTTTTATTGGAAACATTCAAATAAGATATTTTACTATTTACAATGTTTTAGGTCATAGGTACAGAGTGGCCCTTCGCATTTTTCATGTGGTGGCTCAGATGGAAACTGTAGGATAAAATTAAAATTCAAGATGCCTCTTTATGCCAGTATTACCTGAGGATAACTTGCTTTGTGAAATCTGCACTTGTGGGTTCTACGTGACATCAGATGGGCAGTGACTCTGTGTATCTGTGCTGGAAAGTATTTCCCAGAAACATTCTCATGTAAGGCATAGAACATCCAAGCAATTTAAACCTAGATGTGTGGGAAAAGGCACTTTCTCTGATTTTACTCAAAAATGATCACTCCCCCGTCATTTTCTCCTGTGCAAAATAAACCCAACTGTACATTTTTCGTGATGGTGTTTTAAACATTTCAAATTATTTGTTGTGGGCCTGAAGGATTTTAATCAAATGTACTACCTACACAAATCTCCATGATTCTAGAAGGACAGGGATAGGGGACGTTATGTTCTTTGCCACCAAATAAGAATCACACAACTAAGTTATGTGACAAACTGAAAGGCGATGCCTATTTTTCTTCTGGAAGGGTCCAAACTTGGGTGTAAAGGTTCCCATTAAGGCTGACCTTTCAGAAATGGAGTCGGAAGGGCCAGAATTGCTGTTACAGATAGGCAGATTCTGGGTTTTATTCCTCCTGTCTGTGAATAAGCACATCTTATTATGTTTTAAGAAATCACGTTTTGCTGCTCCTGCAGTCTTGCAGCATTTCTAATTAAAAGTGCCTGCTCTTCTGAACAGATTGTGTAAGCTTTCAAAAGACACTTTTGTGTTTATTTCCTTTTATTTGTGTTTTTAGCGCCATTTTTTAATATTGCCTTTAGCAAAGTAGGAATATGGAATGCTTAGATATAGTGCTGTTAAAGTGCTTACTGCAGTAGTATCTGGCTACTTACATAAATAGATATGAAACATCTGTTGGAATATAGCAAATTTCAACTGGACCAATGGTTTTCTGAGAGCAGCCTTTGGAATGAAGGTATAGGGACTGACTTGAAAGTTGATCTAAGATAGATTTTAAAAGGAATTGGAAATATTTGAGTTTAAACCCGGAGAGAATAAGAGCTGAAGTTGGAGGGAATGAAATAATAGGAAATAAGAGTAGAGAAAGGAAGTTTGAAATGGCCAGAGTGGAATTGAAAAGGCCAAATTATGAAGAGACTCAGGAATAGATCAGTGAATTGAAACATCTGGAGACTGAGATCTGGTCCTTAGTCACTACACCCTAGTTGCCAGATGTCACAATGAAACACAAGGAGATTAAGTAACATTCCTCAGATCATACACCTAGAGGATGACCTATCTGGGATTCAAAAGCAAGAAGTCTGAAACAGTATTACCTTTATGATTGAAAATACCTTTGTGATATGGGTCCTGCATTATACCATCTCTATTTTAGATATCAAATTCCCCCATGATAACTCTCTTATTCATGCCCCTTGCTGCCACCAAAAAATCTTCATTAGCTATTTGTGTTTGAAACTGTCTCTTAATCTTGAACAAAGTGGATATTTTGTCACCACGTTTCTGCCTTCTACCTTACGTGCACCAGGGGATGATGGCTCACTGATGGTGGTTGTACCTATGACTCAAATTCCTGCAACTCCTTTCCAAGAGCAATTAAACTGGTATCTTGCTCCTAAGTTCAAACCCCTGGCTTGTTTTATCTCTTCTGTCTCATTGCTGCCTCAGCCCCAGCTCTGCCAAGAAGGAAGTATTACCAAAGGTAGCAGCGGGAGCAGGAATTTGAACACCTTAAAGAGGAGGAAATAACCTTATTTTCAGGCAGAGGGGAATAAATTGATGTTGGAGACCAGCATTATTTCCCTGACAGATGATTTTCATTTGTTTAACAGTCTTCATGCATAGGAGTGTTATTCAGTTTGCCTTAGAATATCCCTGAGTGCTCTTTCACCTTCTTAATCTATTTGTTTGGTTATGTTGACTTGGCAGGAAATGGTATTTGAACATGTTAACATTCAAATATTCTTGTTTGAAAAACAAGCCAGCAGAACAAACTATACTCCACTCATGTTACTACATTTGTAAATCTCTTTATTTTGAAAGTCACAATGTGTTTTTCACCATTGCCCCTTGATCTCACCCACTCTAAGCTCTTATGAGAATATAAAGGTTATTATACGCTGGATATAAGAGAATTCAATGCTATTTATTTGTTTCACCAATTTTCTGTCATAAAACAAAAACACTAAAAGGAAATAACTGGTCAACAATGGGGAAGTAAATTGTCAGAATAACTCTCCTACAGATAATTATAAATTCTGAACACAATGAACACACACACACACACACAAACACAACTATTTAAAGGCATGGAGTACAATCATAGGCAGGCAGAAACTGGAGAGGCTTTGGCCATAAAGGGTAAGTACTTTGAGTGATGTCCATATTTATAAGGCTTCTTCTCCTGAGGTCATCCTAGTCAGGGTGGCCTGCAGGGAGACTAGAATGCAAGTAGAAAGCTACATTTTTCTTAGCTTGAAATGTTAGTGGGAAGACTTTGAAAGTGCATAAGAACCCGGAAACTGAAGAGGAAAATCCTGGAATGAATGGAGCCCTCAAATCTGAATATAATTCTCCTCAAATTCTTGGCTGAATGCTGCAGTATGCTTTTAAGGGACTCCAAGGAGCCCAGCAGAAAACCACAGCTGGAGAGTGGAAAAGACTTATGAAAAATATGAGCTGATAAATGCCACAGATAAGAAAAATTTTGGGGTTTGAGTCCTACCAAATTAGAGGACTTTGGTAAAGTTAACCAAGTCCCCAAAAGTTCAAGATGATAAGCCAGTAATTCCACCACCTGCTTGAATAAAAGTCAACATTCCTCAAAAGAAGAAAATAGAATTCAGAGGGCCTAAAATGTTTTATCTAAAATGTCCATTATATAACAAAAATTATAAGACACACAAAGATATATATGATCCATTGTCAAGAAAAAAAAAGCGGTATATAGAATTAGGCTCAAAGATGATAGAGAATTTGGAATTAGATGGCAGGGATTTAAAGCTGCCATTTTAAGGACCTAAAGAGAAAGAAGACCACAATGATTGAACAGATAGGGAAACTCAACTAGAGAACTAAAATCTGCAAAACTAATCAAATGGAAATTTTAAAATAGAAAAACACAATACCTGAAATAAAAAAAAAAATCACTGAGTGGGCTTTATTGTTAAATAGAGAGAGATAAGAAAGGGAAAGTGTCAGTGCACTTGAAGTCAGATCAACAGATACTATCAATTGTGAAAAACAGAGAAAAAAGACTTAAAAAAAGCCAGAGCTTTTCTGACTTGGGAGACAATATTAAGAAGCCTCACTTGTAATTCAAGTCCCAGAGGCTTTTACCCTGAGGGAACTCCCTGGTCAGGGTATACATAAAGGCAGAACACAAGCAAACAGCCACAGTCAAAGTTTGGCCAAAATTTTCACAATTGTGTTGAAAAACATCAACATATAAAATCAAGACTCTCAGCAAACTTCACATAGAATAAATACAAAGAAAACCACACATAGGCACATGTGGCACATTGCTGAAAATCAAGGTAAAGAAAAAGTCTTAAAAGCAACCAGAGCAAAAAAAAAAAAAAAATGACACATTTCATATGGATACACAACAATATGATCATGTTGGCTTCTCATTAGAAACAATGGAGGCTAGAAGCCAACAGAATGGTATTTTTAATGTGTTTAAAAATACGTCAATTCAGAATTCTATACCCAGTAAAAACACTTATCAAAAATGAGGATGAAATTAAGATATTTTCAGATGCATGAAAGCTGAGAAAATACGTGGCTAGCAGATCTGCAATATAAGAAATGATAAGGAATTTCAGGAATGGATACAAGATGCAAATGATCTACAGGAAGGAATGAAGAGGATAGCTAAGTAGTAAATATACACAAAAATATAAAAGGTTTTTATTCTCTTCTTAGAAGACAACTGATTGTATAAAGCAAAACTCATTCCATTGTATTGTGAGGTTTATATCTTATGTTTGGTAACATTAGCAGAGAATCAGGATTGGGGAAGAAACTATAATGTTCCAAATTTCTTTCATTTTCTGCGAAGTGGTATATTAATTCTAGGTAGACTATGGCAAATTAGGGATACATATTCCTAGAGTAACTACTAAAAATAATACAAAGAGATAGAGCTAAAAAGCCAACTGGTAAAGTGGAATATTAAAAAAAAATTCCATTAACACAAAAGAGACAAGAAAGGAGAAATAAAGGAAGCACCAATGGAATATCAAGAAAACAAATAGAAAAATGGTAGAGTTAAATCCAACCATATAGATAATTACATTAAATATAAATGGACTAAATATTTGAATTAAAATCAAGAGATTGTCAGAATGGATAAAAACAAAACCTAACTGTATGCTCTCCACAAGAGACATATTTATTTTTTGTTTTGTGAGGAAGAGTAGCCCTGAGCTAACATCCGATGTCAATCCTCCTCTTTTTTTGCTGAGGAAGATGGGCCCTGGGCTAACATCTGTGCCCATCTTCCTCTACTTTATATGGGATGCCACCACAGCATGGCTTGACAAGTGGTGCTTCGGTGCATGCCCAGGATCTGAACTTGTGAACCCTGGGCTTCCGAAGCGGAGCATGTACAGTTAACCACCACACCACTGGGCCAGCCCCAAGAGACACATTTTAAATCTAGAAACACAGACAAGTTAAAAGTAAAAGAATAGAAAAAGATGTCATGTCACATTAAGTGTAAGATGGGCTTTTTTCCAAAGGGCTTTTTTTCCAGAATATATAAAGAACTCATCAATCATTAATAAAAAGAAGAAAAAGAAATAAAAATGGGCAACAGACTTCGATAGTTTACAAAAGAAGACAAACCAATAGCCAATGAGTATATGTAAAGATACTCAATGTCATTAGATGATAGTGTCGGGGGAAGAGGTTGAATCTCCCTCTGCCCTTTCCCTTAAGGTTCTTATGGCTGGCCAAATAATTAACAAGACAGGTTAGCAGGAGAAAATAATACCAAGTTTAATAACATGTATACATGGGAGAAAGCAGGGACACTGCGTTTCTCCACACAATAGCAGAAATTCTCGTCTTAAATACCATGTTCAGCCAATGACAAAGGAGGATTTTGGGGGTGGGGGGAGTCAGTTACAGGAGATTACCACTAAAGCACAGTAAACAAGAGTAAGGTTATTATGCAGATTTAAGGCCTCAACTTCCACATTGATAAGCCTCTAGAAATGAGGCCATCCCCCTCTCTTCTCAAAACAGAGAGGGAGATACCTTTACAAATGGAGATTTCCCTTATAAATGTAAATGATTGTCTGGCAACTCCTCACAGGGTCATCCAGAGAATGTGGCCAGAGAGACAGAACTTCTGATAAGAGGGGCTTGTTGGTGCCTTTCCTATTGTAATCTCCATCCTACATTATCTTTATAGCCATCATGATAGAGCTGTTCCAGGAAGGAGCCACCATGTCAAATTCTTTAGGCAGTTAGTGGGGGAGGTCAAATGTCCCTAGAGAAAACAACCAAGGTAAAGAGACAGATTTCAGGGTGGCCAAATCTTGATCTCCCACAATAGAGAGATGAAAATTAATCCAATATGAGGTGCCATTTCATGCCCACTAGAATGGCTAAAATAAGAAAGATTGATAATTGAAAATATTGACAAGAGTATAAAACAACTTGAACACTCATACGTTGCTGGAGGGAGTATAAAATAGTACAACCACTTTGGAAAACTACTGTTAAACCATATGACCCAGCATTTCTGATCTTAGGTATTTACACAAGACAAATGAAATCATATGGCCACAAAAAGAATTGTACAAGGATATTTAGAGTAGCTTTATTCATAGGCCACTAGAAACAACCCAAATGTCCATTTGAATGTGAAGAAACAAATCATCGTATATTCATACAGTGGAATACTAGTCAGCAATAAAAGATCATAAACTATTATACATGCAACAACATCTCAAAAAGCATTATGTTAAGTGAAAAAGCCAATATGATACAAAAGGGTATCTATGGTATAAATCCATTCGTGTGAACTTCAAGAAGCAGCAAAAATACGTTGCAGTAATAGAAATCAGAACAGTGGCTGGTTATGGAGGTGGGGATTGACTGCAAGGGAGCACATGTGCATTTTATGAGGTGATAGAAATGCTTTGTATTCCTGATTTGGGTGGTGGTTATGCAGCTGTATACATTTATCAAAACTACTTTTTTTGTATCCTGAAGATCCATGTATTTCACTGTCTATAAATTTAAAAAAAGAGAAATTGCTAGTTTCTTGTATGTGTCTAGAGCTAGCTCTAAATCTGCATTTGATTCTTTGTCTATACAATCCTCATTTCCATCTGCAACCTGTCTCATGTTTAGACTGTTTACATGTTTACACTGTGCTAAGGGCTTTATATGCATTGTGCAGTTTAGTCATCACAATCGTATGAAGTAGGCACTGTGGGAGCTTGTCTGTCTATCTGTCCACACCTGTCACCTGACTTGGCCCTCTGTCACCTAATGCCATTTCTTCCTCTAGCTTTAGTTCATTCACTGTCACTCTAAAACTGAGAGCCAATCAGAAAAAACCTGTTTTCTGTATTGGTTCAATCTGAACTAATGCCAAACTCCTTATTTAAGGAGCTCTCTCAATCAAGCGCTGACTTGCTTCTGTCAAAGTCACTTCATCTTGCTGTTCCTTACCTATTCTGTTTTTAATGAGAAACAGATATTTCCTACATCACTGAATGTGTGTTGAGGAACACAGAAACAGTGACTTTCAGTGGTGGGATGAAAATCAATTAATTTCTACAGAAATATTAAATATGTACTTGCATTGTTTATTAATCATAATGATTTAGTTCATGCTCTTTAATGCCAAATAGTATCAATTTCATATAATCTAAACATCTCATAAAAAGTGAAGACTGTTAATAGTGCTATATGTGTAGAAAAATCCAAAATGACTACATGCTTACAAAATGGACCACAGCTTGATGGGGTGATTTTTCCAGAAGCCAAATCCTAGGAAATCATTAAGGGAAAGGGAGACACTCTTGATAAAGACTACAGCTGAGCAGCAGGATAGAAGTGGCTCCACACTAATGGCTCCTGATACACGGAGGAAACTAACAATTTCCCATCTCACTGAGGGGAGAAGCAGGCAAGTGGTATTATCTTCTCCTGTGTCTAATCAGGAAACCAAAATAGTAAAACTTGTATATTCTCATCAGGGAAGCTGTTAGGCGGTGTGTTTGGTGAAGGACAGATTGTGACTTTCAAAAGAGGGAAATTTACAAATGTAGTAACACAAAGGTAGTGACAGATGTAGAACTGAAGAACCACAGGGTAGAAGGAGGCTTTTTAGCTGTTGCTTATTAAATTACTGTGTGGGAAGTGAGAAACTTTACATTCTGCACCAACACATTCATCTAAGGGTATTTGTCTTTGTGATGGGAAGGAAACAAAATCCTATGATTCTTAAACTTTTCTACCCAAGTGCCCTAGTAGTGGATGAAATGACATGTTTACCCAGGGATCTGAGGTAAGAAAATAGAGGGAGAGAGGAGTTTTGGCGATGGAAGAGGGTATAGTCTCTGTGTATAGTCTACTATAAGTTATAGTCTACTGTAAGTAGTCCATGTTGTTCTTTCTGCTATTGCCCTGGTAGGCCTAACCCTGGACAGGTGGTGGTGGTGTGTCATGGTAAGGAAGATGGGAGTGCAGGCAAGCAACAGAGTGTGAGCATCTACCTTCCTCCAGTTGTGGGTCTCTGATATCTGTGGTTTCCCCTCAGGCATTAACGTTAGCAAGTGGGCTGGTTGAGAAAGCATGGAAATATAATTCTGGGATTTATTGCCTAATGCTGATGCCAACCAGAATAACTGGAAGGAGCTAGAGATCCGTATTCTCAGGATGCTCAGGATGTGTCTGAGACACAAATTCCTCCAAGAGTTCTTCCCAGAGGGTTCTTGAAGTCACCACCCATGATTACACTTCATTTGCATCTATATTTTATTTTTCTAATGTGGGTATCATAGGTGTGCGTGTTACAGCAGGAAAACCAGCAATAGCATATGCACAGAGCAGCTTGGCCTGAGCCTTTATCTCTACCTGATTCTATTCCCATCATGCTCTTTCCTTCCCTCAATCTGTGATTGAAAAAATGCAAATCATGTCACTGTTCTCTGCTTTTCTTCTTGTTTAGTATCAATTCCTCCTCAAGGCCTGCCTGGAGAACGTCTCTCTCTTTTTCTTCCTACTCTATCTCAAAGTCTATGTAATTTGCATAATTTCCCTAAATTTACTAATTTAAATTCTATTTCTGTAACCCAATCTTTATGCTTTCTCCTTCTTGCTGTAATATATACTCCTTCTCAGATTAATATTTCTGTACAACATTCTTGCATGGGTTATGGGGGTAGCAATAATGAAAATACCTTTTATTTGTAAGGCTTTGCAAGTACAGCGTACTTGCCAACATATATTGAGTGGTTGCTATATGCCAGACACTCATTACGTGTATTTATTTAATGCTCATAGCTTTTTGAATTTGCAGTAATTATTATCACATTTTGCAGATGAGGAAACTGAAACACAAAGAGCTTAGCAATTTGCACAAGGTCCCAGTTCTCATGGCAGTAGGTGTACAGCTGAGATTTGAACCCAAGTCAGTTTGATTCAATGTGTTGTGCTATACTGCCATCAACATTAACTCTAAGACTATTATGATGGTGGCCATTTTGGTAATTCTCTTTTATAAGGCTGTGCTACAATAGTCAACACTAGATCCTGTTATTTAAGAACTTTTTAATTTCCCTGTAGATTTCTCATTGTAGTGAACCAGCAGTTTAAAAATTAGAAATCACCACCAGGAAACCAACTTATGTTAGTTGGCAGGTAGACAAATGATTAGTTCAGTGTTGACTTGAGTCTTCAAGCAAGAGCATGTGTTCAGAGATGGATGGTGTTATTGAATGAATGTGCTGTCATAGAATCATTGATCTTTAAATCTGAAAGCAATCTTAGATAATAATAATAATAACAGTAACAACTACCAGGCACACCAAGTTTTCTATATTCTAGGTCTTGTGTTAAGATCATTATATACATTATTTATTTCATTAAATCCTCCTAATAACATTATGAGGTAGGCTATCATTTTGCACTATGATCATTTTACAAGTGAGAAAATAAACTTATTATTGTTGGTCACTTGCCCAAGTGGTAACTGGCAAAGCTGAGATTCAAATACTGCAGAGTTTGTGTTCTTAAACATTATGTTATTTATTAATGTTTATTACACCCACAGATTTTTTACAAACGATGAAATTCATGTTTGGAGAATTTCCTTGGCTTTCCCAGATCCTACAGATAGTCAGTGGTAGAGGTGAAGCTTTTAGTTGAGGCTTCTCATTACTGGTCACATTTTCTTTCATGTCACCTTCCTTTTTATACAAAGTTTCAACTATTGCCATTCTTTTCTTCACTCAATGCAGAACCAAGGGTCAGACTTATGCAGAGTGCAAAGTACAATGAAGGATACCAAGATGAATATGAGCATACAGAAGAAAAATATAAGGAGCTGAATATGTTTCAAAGAAGAAAGAATTATATATTAAAGATACAAGCAAAGTGTTGTGGCAGTACAGAGTAAGATACAAGCAGTCTTTGCCGGACTCGAAAGGAACACTTAGAGAATGTGGAATTTGACATGAGCCTTGAAGGAAGGTAGGGGGTTGGAAGGCGGGATATTTTATCTAGGTGAGTATGTATGAGAGCCAGCTAGGTGCTGTGAGAGGTACAGAAGCCGCCCAAAGAACAGTCTCTCATCATGAGGAAGTGAAACGCTGCCCAGAGAGGCAAGTCATGCTCATGTGAAGCGCAAGTGAACAGTGGAGTTAAAGAGCTGTCGGAGGTCAGAGGTAGAGAAACATCTGAGAGCTAGAGTACTCAGGGAAGGTCCATGGAGGGAGCAGAGCCTGAACGGGACCTTGAAAGACGGGCAGGGCTTCTAGGGGAGAGGAGAGGGAGTTCAGGCAAGGGGAGAGTCTCAGTTACAGCCAGGTGGGAATGCACAAGGGTGTTTATGGCACAGCGAGGAGATACACAATAGTGTGTGTGTGTGTGTGTGTTTACATGTGTGTTCACGTGGTGGTTTAAGAATAATTGCAGCAGACAAGAGAAGTTGGCCAAGCGATGCCAGCAGACAGTGTGAGGACACGAGCAAGTCAGAAGTGGGGGTAATGATAGATTACTGAGTGATCACGGTTGTTATCCAGCCCTGAGTGATTGCAGCCCATGCCTCAGTCGTGGCAGTGCCCCTGGCCGAGAGTAATCTTTCCAGCAGCTTCATCTTTAAATATGAAGAGCAAAAATAGTCTGTGGCATTACAAGTTGTTTATATTTAAAGGCTTTCTTCTTTTTATAGGGAAACAGCAATATTCTGTTATGTGCAAAATCTAAACACATCCTGAAGAGGTCTGCATCAGCTTACATTGGTTTTTCATAATTATTCATTAGTGTGGTCTCTAATATACTTGTATGAAAATTGAAATCAATTGCTAGTGATAAAGACACTTGAATTCTGGCCTATGAAATTAGTGGAATAGGAGAGACACCAGAAAGATGAAACCGACTTAGATGAAGAATCTGTTATGAGGAGTACAGAGAGCGGAGGATCTCCATCTGCCACACGTTTGGGATCTGCTGCAGCATTCATGTTGAGGTCATGCTCCCCATGAGCTGCTCCCATTTGAGGCATGAGCATGGTGGGGTGACAGGTCCTGGAGATTTATGCCCAACGTGGGGCTCCTCTATGATTGGTCTTTGCACCGGAGTGCTCCGTTGGGCTTGCCAAGACTTGCTCAAAGTTATGCCGTCCTCTGAGACTCTCGCTAATGAATCCCCCCTCCTTCTCCCTCTCGTTTTGCAGATGTCAGCCTTGCATCTTGGTCTGAAGGCTTTCCTTGCCTACTTTTCCTCCCTATCCCCCCAATAAATATCTTGCCCTCGAATTCTTTCTTGGTATCTGTTTCCTGGATGACTCAAACTTGCAAACATCTTTATGATGATCTAAATCTAATAAATAGAGCTGTAGTCCGGAATAAGGATCATCAAATTTTTTTCTGTAAAGGGCCAAATAGTAAATATTTTAGAGTTAGTGGGCCACATATGGCCTCTGTCACATTATTCTTTGTTTTTTCTTAAAACTCTTTAAAAATGTCAAAATCATTTTTAACTTGCGGGTTGTAAAAAACTGGCCGTAGTTTGCCTCCTCTTCTGGCTCTTGGATATAGAAGATCTAGTTTTGGAGGTATTCGCTTATTTGCTGCATATTTACGTTTTGTTATCTGAGCAAAGCAGCTAATTTCTGTCCACCAAGCTCACAGGGACACTTGTTAGCTTTACCAGTGACAGGGAATAGTTTCACAATGGTTTTGGGGTTTGGGGGAGGCGTAGACTGAGATGTGGTAGAAATTTAAGAAGTGGAAGTGAATGCCAACAAAAATATGTGGGTCTGAGGCAGGAATGCTCTGAAGAGAGAAAAATTACGAGACCAATTACAGCGGGAGCATCAGAAGCCCTCTTTTCCATAACTTCTGTAAGTCGGCTGTACATGAGAACTTTGAAGAAGAGGAATGGAAGGAGAAAGCTAAGGAATAAGAATAGATGGCAAAGAAAGAAAAGAAGACAATGAGAAGAAGGGAAAGAAATCAGAGGCTGTTATTTAATCTTTTATTCCACATAATAAAATGGTTGAGCAAAGATGGAATGGAAAATGGAAAAAAAAAAGAAAAAATATGCAGCTTATGGGAGTGGAGTAGAACAACCTATAATTTGATTGAAAGAAGTAGTTGTCCAGAAATTATGCTTTACATCACATAAAGGTAACCCTCCAGGAAGAGGGAAGTGTGTAATGGAATCCTGGTTAGAATCAATTATGATGAACTCAAGGAACATATTTTTAATAATCTGAATTTCCAGAATTTGATGTGAATGTTAGCTTGCAGAGAATTGGTATGATTTTAATGACTGCATTAGAAGAGAAAAGGATTTAGACCACCTAGTAGAACAATTGTTCAAGTTCTGTTTGTTCCCTCTAGGAAAATGTATGATTCAGGATGTAGGACTCTTTGTTCTGTGTTAAATGTCCTAGTAAAAGGAACATTCTGGTGTGGTTTTAGATTAGAAAACATAAATATTAAATAGAACTAAAGTGAGGGTCTAGACGGGATTAACTACCTGGGATAGGTGTGGGCTGTGTTTTATCACACCTTTCCCTTTTTCTGGGCACACCTTGCAGTTAGGTTGGGGCATTACCTATGAGTTTTGGCCAGTGAGATGAGGGCAGAAATGATACAAGTCATGTTCAGGCCTGGACCTTAAAACATTTCTTTTGATCTCCCGCTCTTTCTTCTACTGCAGTGAACATTGAGGCCAAATGTTGCAGTTGGAATAGCCACAAGTTGAAAGAAGGCAGCCTAACTTCTGCCGTGCTATGATGAGTGAGAAATAAACTGCGGTTGAGCTAACCCAATGATATTTGGTGGTTTCTTTGTTATTTTAACGGAGTATAGCCTATACTGACCCCTACAGATTCCACAGACACTGAGCCACAGTCAATGGTTTGCTACATGTAAAGCTAAGAAAACATCTGAATGTTAAGTTTGGTTAGCCAATGTCATTAAAGAGTGGCATACAGAAATGCCTTCTGTTGAAAAGTAGATTAAGAGGAAAGCAGATGTTGCTGGAATCATTTCAAGGGTACAGAACTTTAAAAAAGGGAAAAAAAAGAGCTCGATGAATGACACCAGCTCAGATGAATTCAGGCAAACCTCTAAGACTACAGGAGCAGGGGGAAAGTCAGACATGACATGTACTGTTTGGAGATATCAATATTGAGGCCGAATACGGTGGTGATTACTGGTGGTGTTAGTTTTGGTTGGGTGTCATGTCAAATTCTGCTTCCTAATGTTTAAAAACCAGTGAAAAGGGAAGGTTCTTCTGACACAAAACTATTGTTGAAAATAGTAGGTAATGCATTAAAGGAAGGGTATCTGTACAAGAGAGGGCTGATGTGGTGATTTTCCTGAAATACAGTGCTGATCTTTCCAGATCCCTGCTGAAACCCACAATGGTTCCTTCTGTCTCCTCCCTTGAGCACCATGCATGCTTGTCATACTGAATTATTTACTCTTTCCCAAAGTGAATCTTCCCTTCTCCATGTTTCATGATTTTACTTATCTTGGTTCCTCTGATGGACCTGTTTGCCACTTTTTGCCTGATGAAATTCTAGCTCTTTTTCAAGGCTTAGATCAAATGCCATCTTCCACCTACAGGATTTCCTGCTGATTCTGGTTTATCATTTTCTCCCTCAGTTCTTTCATAGAACCTAATAGCTTTCTGATACCACTTTTTTTCTACTTGTACTATAGTTATTTGTGTTCATGACTTTTCTCCCCAACTATTTTGTAAACTTCTTGAGATCATGTGGAATTTATGTTTTTTGTATACCTCTTGATACAAATCACAATTTCTAGTCTTAGAGTGCAATAAATAAATCAATATTCAATTAAGTTGAAATCACTTGAATAAGGAAAAGGAAAGACCAATTCCCTTTGGCATTACTAGATAATAAAACATATTAAAAGTGATAATTCAATCAGCAGAATATTGTTACAAGAAATGAGAAAGTGAGATGAAGGGAAATATTGGTAGCTAAACAGTTCTTAGTAAATACAAGGTGATTTAAAAAAACATTTGCTTTAGAGCCTTACCTTATAAAACAAATTCCAAGTAGAGCTAAACATAAAAAAATAAAATCAAGCCATAAGACAATAGAAAAGATTAATATTTATCTTGTGTCTAGATTTGGAAAGACTTATAACCTTAAAGACACTGGAAGAATTTTAAAAAATGCAATTGTCTTGAAAAACAAGTTCAAACGACTTTGGTTCTTCAAAACAAACAATGTAAACACAAGGACAAACATCAATTTGGGGGAAATATTTTCAAGAAATATGATAAGAACAGAATTTCCATCCTCAAAATATAGAGCTTACATAAATTACATGGACAATAGGACTACAATAGTACATGAACCAAAAATTAATAAAAGAGAAGATAAAATGTTCAACCTCATTAGAAGTTAAAAAAAATGCAAATTAAAAGAATAATGAGAAATAATTTTTGACCTATCAGATAATATTACAGATTTAATGATTGATAATACTGAATGTTAATGTGGACCAGTGAGTCATGCATTTATACTTATGGGATTGGAAACTTTCTAGAAGGCAATTTAATGATATGTATCAAAAGACTAAAATATTTATAGCTGTTGACTCATTAATTCCACTGCTAGGAATCAATCCAAGAGAAATAGTGTGCAACATAGACAAAGTTTTAAGCACAATGATGTTTATAGAAGTGTTATTAAAAATGGTGGAAATTAGAAACAATTTAGGTATCTAGCATGAGGGGAACGGTTCAACAAGTTATAATATACTTAATGAAAAAATATCATGCAGCCACTAAAAATTTTTATAAAGAGTTTTAAATGATGTGAAGAATTACTTATGATATGATGTTGAGCAAAAGTATAAAATAAATATCTCTGTAAAATTCCACAGAGAGAAAAATTTGTCAAAATGTTTACTGTGCTTATTCCTTGGTGTTGGTATGATAAATGTTTTTTCTTCATAATTTTTAGATTTTTCTATAATAATCATGCATACTTTTAAACAGAACATGATAAGCAATATATACAAATTTTAAAGACTAGTAACTTGAATGAAAAACTGGGAAAGTAAGATGATAAAGTACCTACACGTGCAAGATAAAAGTTCTTGAATTTGAACTTCAGGGTATTTGCAAAGATCTTTAAGAAGCTGTAGCATTTAGAAGCACATTCAATTCGGGTAGACTGAGGGACGCTTAATAAAGGGATCACTTGCTGAAGGGTACAAGCTGCTTAATGAAACTAACAAAAGATAGCTCAGAACCCCAGGGTTAGCAAAATGAGGAGCTGTTTCTACCCCTAGATCTGAAGTGGCAGTAGGGGCAGTGGTATCCAGAAGTGGAAAAGGGTAGCCGAATGGAGAAGCTTCCCTGGCAGGGTCACCCAGTACCTGGAAGATCAGCAGATGGAGCGATGGGAATAATGACCTCAGCTTTACTTCCTTCCTGCCCTCCAAGCTCCTGTGGATGCTCCCCGGTGGGTGACCTCCCATTAGAAGCCAGCGGGCAACAGAGCCTGTTGATGAAGATCAGCATCCCATTGCATAGAGCAGGGTGGAGGGAGGAGAGTGGATCTGGAGGATAAATGGAAAATACAGCACAGATGCTGTAGGAAAAATGAAAAGCTTGTCATAGCGGATTGGATAAGAAATTCTTTACATAACAAACTGTTGGTTCAAGTCAATATGAATTGGGGGATTGATTGATACAAAATCTTCCAAACAAAGGGGAAAGCTGGTCATTCAAGGTTTGGATGTGTCATATATTGCAAAAGGATTTTTGGATACATCCAATATTATGGGGGAAATAAAATAGGCTATAGTAACAAATCAGCAATTTATGAAGTCTCATTAAAATAAAAGTTGAACAACAAAGAATCACCAATTTGGGGATAAAATCCCCTGGAATAGCAAAATTGCTGTAGTTTACAAATAAATGGGGGTGGAGGTCAGGGAAAGAACTAAGAAACTAGGGCAAGTTGTAGTAAAGAGGATACAGAAACTGGTGAGGAGAAAATGCCAATAATTTGAGAAATTGGAATGTAGGAGAGGTTTATGTACCTTGCATACATTTTGGTATATTTCTTTATGAAAAAAGTTTAAAAGTGAAAGTTTGAGAAGTAGGATTTGAAGTTAAGAATTTTAAATTAAGAATTATGGTTTTGTTATTTGTTATTATTTAAAGCAAAATTTAATAACCGTGCAATTTTCCTGTCTTCTTTACTGAGCGTTAAATTTTCAATGATGTATAATTCATCTGAAACACATTTTGTGAATTACTTAGGAATGAGGTCATGTTATAAAAAGTGGAATATGGTAACTTGCCAAAGTTTTTGGACAATTGTTTTAAGTGGTAGTATTACCCTTGGAAAATAAAATGTGGCTGTTTCAAAAAGATAGCATTTCCTTCAAAGGTTAAAAATATATTGACAGGCCCTGAGATTCAACAGGAATTCATCTTTAAGGTAAAGCCCACATAAAAATTTTAGATATTGCCTGATGGCAGAGAGATAAATGGTTGTCAGAAGATGGAAAAGACTCATTTTCTAAGACTGAGTGGCAATTTTCCTATAACTCTGTCACATGGATAAAGTACTCGCCTTTCTGAAGCAGCCTGGCTAAAGGGAAGGATGGAATGGCTCAGATTAATGAGATAAACCAAAATAATATTTATTTTCTGAGGCACTCTATTAACATCTCAGAGTGGGTCTGCCAGAACCTTTCTCCCAGTATCATTTTGTGGATAACATAGTTAAGACATTATTAAGTTAAGAGAGGTGGAGAATAGAGACGCCCTGCAGAAACATCTTTGGCAAAAATGAAGGGATTGGTTGCAACTCTGTGTTATGTCTGTTACTCTTCTTTGGCCTGATCTTATCGCCTGTGTGTTTGAAATTTGTTCACTGTCCTTGCTTCTATTTAGAGCTGGATAAAGGACGCTTGGAATGTGTATTGTGTCATTTTTGACTTTTAAGAATAAAGATCACCTATGGTTTAGCTGAAAAGCCAATTTCAGCAGTAAAATTATTGCTTATATCAGAGAGAGAGAGATAGAGAGACAGTGAGACACAGCAAGAAGGGCTGTTAGTACAAGCTGCGACCTAAACCTTAAAAAGTACTCTTAATCGGCTTGCAGCGTGTGTGCTTACCTGTTCTATCCTTTAACTTGCTGGGTATTAAAGAAAATTTCCGAGTCTGGCTGAGCGTCCTTCCTACATTCAGGAAAGGACGCTTATGGGAGATAGTGCTGCCCGATACATGGGTGACATATTTGCTAATATACAGTATAGTATACATTTGCATAATTTCCCCCTTATTTGCCCCAAACACTAACCAACCGGTGTTAGCATAAGATAAGATGTGAGGCAGTCTTGAACTTGTATATAATTTCCCTGCCAACGAGGTCGTTATATCATGAAAGTACCCAAAGCATCTAAAGATATCTTATGCAAAATACAATAATAAAATGACCAACAGCATGTGTGTGCACACATGTGCCCAATGTGGCCTTGTGGTTGTTTCTGTTCAATCTTCAGATCTGCATAAGTGTGGGAGACTCTCAGGGGCCCAGTAATCCCCTCTGGAGATAAACTATTATTAGTATAGTGTGTCTTTCCAGTCTTTTGCAATGCACATTTAAATGTATATTTTCTATATTATGTGTACTGAACTGCAATTTGCATTTGATATATGATAAGCTAATACCTAGCAATTAACTGATCCTTTCTCATGGCTACATAGTGTACTGTTGTATGGATATACTCTAATTTATCTTAAAAACTCCTCACTGGACAACTTTTAGATTGTTTAAAATTTTACTAATGAAACAAATGCCCGCAATGAACTCCACAGTGACATATATCTTGGCATTTTTGTTTTTTGTTTCTGTAGGATAAAGCCAAAACGTGGAATTGTGGTGACAATGCACATTTAGATTGCTGGGGTGCATTGACACTGCCATCTGGAAAGCTTGTGCAATTTCTGTGCTGACTGTAAGAACTCTATTTCCTTCCACATTCACCAGCATTGGAATCTATAGCTCTTTCTATTTTTGTATGAATAATAGGTAAAAAGTGATATTTTCTTGTTCTAATTGTTACATTTCAACTGATGTTGAATAAAATTTTACTTTTTGAAAGTTGAAAATCCAAGTAGTTACCAAAAAAAGAATTTTTTCCCCCAGAATACACCCATTTTCCTCTTTATTTGGTGCAGATGTTAAACGTTATCATTTTTTCTCTCTCTTGTGCCACTTTAGGAACCCTCTGTGTTTGCCAGTGTTCTTCCTGTAATGTTGTGACTGGAGTTACTGATCCTTATTATAAGTTGTGTGGACTCCTCTCTTTCTGGAAGAGTGCATTTCCCTTTGCAAGATTAACTAAGAGGGAAGGTTCTCTGTCATCTGATGAGATTGGTGCTGATCCTGACACGACTCACTAAGTGAATTCTATTTCTTTCTAACTTAATGGTGGTGATTTTTGCAGCTTTGAAAATAGCTTCTATTTAAGATTTCCCTATTACTTAAGGTTTTTTTCCCCTCTTGAATAATTTCCTTTGTATATGATTTCTGGTTGTGTGAATTTCAGCTGGATCAGAGCATAAATATCCAAGCTTAATAGTCATTAAACACTGATAGTTGTTAAAATTTCCACTAGACACATTATTTCTCTGTGTTTTCAAACCTGGATTTCACAGTAATAATAGAATACTTTTTTGCATGTTATCTTTAAGAAATCACATTGAACTTTATGAATCTAGTAAAAGGGATGCACTTGAGATTTAAAGCCTTGTGTATTAACATTTCAACGATATAATAGTATGCATTAGGGTAGTAAAAAGAGGCACTTGCTCAGGCTTTATGTGAGATTGATATAATGAGATATACCTGCATGGGAAGAATTGATGAGAAATGGAACTGCGAGTAAATTTTTTCATCCATTAGGCCCAAGACCATGAGAATATGATTACCTAGAATAAGAATCTTTGAGTTTTTATCACACAATGGTTTTGAAGTCCAAGGTCTTAGCATATCAGCAATTTAATTGGAACAAAGGTTACTTTACCTGGAAAATGAGGATAATAATATCATTCCTGTCCCACATACAAAACAATGTATTTATAATAAAACAAATCTATATTTGGCATGAAATCAAATACGCGTCTAGTGTCACCTTTTTCCAGTCGTGGTTGTTCCCTAAATCTTATGTTTTTGCTGCCTATGTAAAAGGTTAGGAATTTTAAACAACTCCTCTTGATGCTTCATATTAATTGCATAAATTATTCAAGTGCATAGTTTATGTGTACATCTTTAAAAAAGGATCCCTTTCTATAGACAGAGATAGGGCCATAACTGAGGGAGAGAAAGGCCAGGCAAATACGCCTATTTTGTATTTTTATCTTGCTTTCCATTCTTCTTTTCCGTCTTCCGGATCTGATTTTTAATGCAGAGTCGAATATGTATGTTAAACTAGTCTCTGAGAGTCTGCATTAAGAATTTTTAAATAAAAACAATTTCCAGTTTACAGACAAGGAAACTGAGTCCCAGAGAGGTTAAGTGACTTGCTAAAGCTCACACAGCTAGCAGATTAAAGAGCTGGGCCTGGAACCCAGAGCTTCTCGGTGCCCAAACCCTGTTCGTAATCTCCATGTTCCCTGTCTCCCGGGGCACTCCTGTTCAAGTATTTTTTTTTTAAATTTATTTCAGTAGTACCAGCTGAGAGTAGTAGAAAGGATATTGCACTAAAAGTCAGGAATCTGAGGTCCCAGGTCATCTTTTTTGTCTTATTAGCTCTGTGACCTTTGGTTATGGTTTAAATTTCCCTGAATTTTCATTTTGTTCTCTGCAGAATGAGGCTAGTAATACTGCCTACTTTTTCCTACCCATTTCACAGGAATGATATATGTGTACAATGAAAATTTTATGTAGACATTGTAAAGCTTTGTGATGGTCTGTATTATTGTTCAAAATTTTTACTATCCCTTCCTATGGAAGGATTGACACTTCCCTTTTCCACTGATTTAAGACTGGGCGTAGGTTTGGCTTTGGTCAATGAAATATGAGCGGAATGGAAGTGCTTTGTTATAAACAGAAGCTTTTCATTTCTTTTCCCTGACTCTATTCCCTTTCATTTCTGCTTGCAAACAAGTCATTTTTTTTCTGAGCTCGTCTCTTTTTTGTAGTAAGTTGCTGAACATAGCCAAGATTAGCCCATAGGTAGTATTAATCAGGCTCCAACTGTTAAAAGATAAAACTGCAGAGGCCTCACAGCAACGTGGGCTAATTAAAGCAGATAAAATGGCTTGAACAAAAGCAAGGCTGTGGCCATAAATCCCATGGCTAAAATCTTCAAATTGACTGAGATGACACCCACTAAATTCTTTCGACTTCAACTCGATAAAATTTCCAGGGAGAAGAGATTAAGATCATGGGTCTCCCATGGAAGCCGAAGAAGCTTAGTCTGGAGTGGAGGCATGTTTGAAAAGACTTGCTATTGTGGTTCTTCACATATGGTGCTGATATGAGTCAAATAGACAAGAAACTATGTTTTTTATAGACTAGTGTGACCCTCAAATCCACTAGCCTTAACTAAAAGTGACTCAACTCTCAAAACTTAATATAACCCTTAGACTTCCAATCTTTTATGGGCAGAAAACAGGATGTGAAATTTTCTTAGATTCCTAGAAGGTCATTTGCTGTAATGCCCTCTTAAAGAGGTCAAGGGGTATAATGGAAAAAGACCTTCCAGAGGGCTGAGCCAAGGACTATTGATGACAATGGATAGAGAGCTATTCCTCCAGGCAGAAACAGGGTTTAATCAAGAAACATTCTGTAGTGTATTGGTCTTCATGGGCTGCCATAACAAAATACCACAAACCGGATGACTTAAACAACAGAAATTTGTTTTCTTGTGGTTCTGAAGGCTGGAAGCCTGAGATCAGGGTCCCAGCACGGTCCGTTTCTGGTGAGGCCTCTTTTCCGGGCTTGAAGACAGCTACCTTTTCGCTGTGTCATGACGAGATCTTTCCTTGGTGTGGATAGAGTGCAAAGTCTCTGGTGTCTCTTCTTATAAGGACACTAATCCTGTTAGAACAGGGCCCCAACCTTATTATCTCTTTTAAGTTTAATTACTTCCTTAGAGGCTCCATCTCCAAATACAGCCACACTGAGGACTAGGGTTTCAACATATTAATTCCGATGGCATGCAAACATTCAGTCCATAATACCTACCTTCAAGGTAGGGTTCTTGCAATGTCTGCCTGCAGGATTTTAGAATTACTATGAATCAGTGGCTGCTTGTATCTGCCACTATTCCTGTTTCTGAATTGGTGTGCTTATTACGATGGGGAGTCAGGTAGAGAGGGCTGATAACTTGGCTTTTCAGTTCTGGGTCTCTGGATCAAGAGGAACTACATACGAACCTAGTGCTAAAACTCAAGACAGCATGAGCCTCATGCATTCATGGGATGAAGGGACTTTTGGATTGTCTCCTTGTGGAGATAGGATGGGAATTATATTTTATACATGGAAAGGAGGATGTTACATATTTGTTAATAAGAGAGCAGACCGTTATACATCATAATATGGTTTAAATTTTTTTCTGCCCTCTTTACTATGCCCCTTCTTGTCACGTATCTCCCTGTGGAAGGATTATATATTGGAATCTCGTTGGTGTTAGACTTGGCAATATGACTTGTTTTGTTTGGCCAAGAAAATGTGAACAAAAGTGATGGTTCTCACTTCGAGTGGAAATGTTAAGCCAGAATGTGTTTCACTGTGAAATGGACAACATCCTAGTTTACTTAGGTGTTCGTCAGCCTGAGAGCTGTTGAGAAGATAACACTGAGCACAACCATAATGGGCATGTGGCATGAATGAAAGGAAAAGCACAATAAAACAAAGCTTTTGTTGTTGTGAGCCATTGAGAGTTTGAGATGGTTCGTTATCACATATAACCCAGCCTAGGCTAACTGATAGCATCCTATATGTACATGGGAGTAAGGTGCTATTTAGTGTATTCGTTATATCTAATTTATCCAAATTGACCAAAGGATTAAATGTAATATTTTATTTAATTTGCTGGGATCTTGAAGTTAAGACTCAACTAGGGAAAGGCATATTTTGATATTGAAAAGTAGTCCAAAGAAGAATTGAATCATTTCTTTTTACTTCGGTGTTACTATTATAAGATCCACTAAACCATTTTTTTTTTTTTGTGAGGAAGATCAGCCCTGAGCTAACATCCATGCTAATCCTCCTCTTTTTGCTGAGGAAGACCGGCTCTGAGCTAACATCTATTGCCAATCCTCCTCCTTTTTTTTTTTCCCCCAAAGCCCCAGTAGATAGTTGTATGTCATAGTTGCACATCCTTCTAGTTGCTGTATGAGGGATGCGGCCTCAGCATGGCTAGAGAAGTGGTGCGTCGGTGCGCGCCCAGGATCTGAACCCAGGCCACCAGTAGCGGAGCCTGTGCACTTAACCGCTAAGCCATGAGGCTGGTCCCCCCCCACTAAACCATTCTTAACACAAGCTTAGAATAAAGTCTTAAAACGAAGAGAAGAGATTTTGGAAAAGAATTAGTTCTTCCAAGGAGTGTTCTGTGACTCTTGCTCCTTTACTGTATCATGATGCGAGTATAGTGCACTATTTCTGCTCCCAGGGATGACAAGCATGCTGACTCACCCAGTCTCATTTCATTATAATAAATTTAGGACGACTTCAACATTTTCTATGAACTGGCCAAACCTATTAAGAGGCTAACTCTGCTTTTTCCTAATTTAAATTCAATTGATGCACCAGTGTGAGATCTCTAGCTTATCTGGTCTTCATTAAGGACCTGTTAAACTATGAAAAAAGTTTTACATTTTTGAACATTTACACCATTACTTATGATATTAATTGCCAAGTGTACTAATTAGCTGATTAGAGTACCTGTTCTTTGTATATATATCATTTCACTTACTCTAGAGTCTGCATTCTGAGTAGGAATGCAGAGTAGGAGCAGAGAGAGAATTTTTGAGTTATAAGAGAAAGGGTCACCTAAGCATTCCATGGTCATCAGTATTCTTCTCAAAGTTGCACCAGCTAAAACTCCGTTAGTCACCACCTTGTCTTCAATCATGTGAAGGGACTGGGTGCTCATTAGTAAGCTTCTCCATCCAGTTTCTGGTGCTGAGCATCGTGTTGAAGGAGGGAGATAAAAATGGACTTACTCAGCTCTGCAGATAGAGTCAATTGATTTTCCAAGCAGCAAATACTTGATCAGCTCTTCTGATACTTAGTAGCATCTCTTCGTGGAGACATCTGAAATCCGTGAGCAGTGGCAGCCTATCTAAGTGAGATACCAACAGGATGTGCTGTAATTGTAAGGATGTTCTATCTGCCTACACTAAGACCCAGAATAATTTGTGGGCATGAGGGTCCAGGCTAATTAACAAGACTTTTTATTTTATCCTTCAATAGTTCCAAAGTCGTAAACCCTCTGTTAAGTTTTTATCAAGTGAATGTAAAATACAGTCCCAATACAAAAATTTTAATTTTATAGACGTGAAGTACAAACTTTTGCTTGAAGTTCATACGATATGAGAAAAAGAAAATCAATACAGAATGATTCCTCTTTATCTATTATTATGGTGACAGGACCATTGAGTATAATGTGATCATTGATAATAGCCTAAATAGCAAATAGGGGAAATCTTGGTGGTAAGAAAGCTAAGTGTTCTGGGAGTCAGGCTACTGAAGTTCTGCAATGAGAACATCTGAAAATAGATGACTTCCTTTACAAAAATTGAAAAGAAAAGCTATTTCTAGCATCAATAGTGTATTATTTGAGAAGTCCATGTCTCTGTTTTCTGAATATTGCTGATAGAAACGCTAATAGATCATGGAAATGTCCAAATGTCATGGTCCCCAGACTTCTTCTAATATTGTGCATTGCATACCTACTTTCTTGTTTTCCTGTTTATTTAGCTTTGCACTTTATTTTCATTTTAATCAGTTTATGCTCTCCAAGTATTTGGAAAAGGTAAATCCTTATTGTCAAAGCTTTCGGCAATGTAATAAGGATAATTTAATATTCTTGTTCATATTTCTTCAATACCTAGTTCTCTCTAAGTGCTTATTCAGTCTTAACACTCAGCCTATGTGTGTTGGTAACACATTTCTATTGATCACTCACTTGAGTAATTTCTTATACAATGGCATGGCTAAGGCTTATATTTATTTTGGTGCACATTTTCAGCATTGACATCTCCTGCTGTGTAAATAGGACCATTGTTAAGGAAGAGTACAGTTTTTCATAAGCATATGTTGAAAAAACGTTAAGTACTTACCATTGGGAAAAATCGTTGAGATGATTACCCAAGAAATTGATCATCTATTTTGCTAATCTCATACAGGATATAGTATATATATCTAGTACAGGATATACATTATATATATAGTATAGGATCTAGTATAGAAGTCTAGGAAAATATTGAGAAACAGATAATCAAATATGAAGATATTACAAAATGGTTTCAACTTGGATCATACATACCTGAGAATATTTAATAACATTGGAAGTGATTATGGGTAAGAGAGTATGAAACTTTAGATCTGAAAGAGCCCTCAAAATCACTTTGCCCAGCTCCTACATTTTAGAGATGAGGAAAATGACCCAGACATGTCCAGGGTCATAGTGCAAGAGAGTGACAGATTTGAGGCTTAAATAAAGACCCTTTGTGACTCTTCCTTCTGATCAAAGTTGACTCTGTAAGTTCTTAAAAATCACAACTTAGTCAGGGCCGGCCCGGTGGTGCAAGCGGTTAAGTGCGCGCGCTCCGCTGTGGCGGCCTGGGGTTCTCTGCTTCGGATCCCGGGCGTGCACTGGCGCACTGCTTGGCAAGCCATGCTGTGGTGGCGTCCCATATAAAGTGGAGGAAGATGGGCATGGATGTTAGCCCAGGGCCAGTTTTCCTTGGCAAAAAGAGGAGGATTGGCAGATGTTAGCTCAGGGCAGATCTTCCTCACACACACACACAAAAATCACAACTTAGTGAATTTATTAGGGAAAGGTCAGGGCACAATATTCTTATCAGTGCTTTTCTTAGCAGATCAAATGGGCATTGGTTGGTGTTATGACCCAGTAAAATGGTGATTCTCCTTGAACTGAATTCTAAAATTAATAATTTCAGGGAGAATTAGTGGGAATTAAGAAACTCTGATATTTAATTGTCCAAAGACAGGTGTAATTTCCTGAAGTTCTTTTACCTGGCCTATAACTAATCTTTTCTTTCTGTTGCAATTTCTTTTCCTCTATTTACTGAACTAAAGATCTGGATAAAAAATCTTGTCAAAATCCTATTATTCTATTATTTGTGATATGTGGGAATGTTTATTACAATAAAATAATAAAAATATTACAATAAAAAATAAAAATACTTATTTTTCAAACATGTTCTTGCAAACACTGTTGGGGGGAATGTGACTCCCTACACCATTATCTCTAATATAGGTAGAGATGCTCCTTGGTAGGAGAACTTGATTTAATGCTCCCAGTATTTCTCTATCTCTTTACTTACTCTAACCCTGGCAAGTGAGAGTGACTCATCTGATTGGAATTTGGAAAAATAAACTCATGGTGTTTGTCTCAGTTCTGCCTTTTTTTCTATTGAAGGCTAACTGGCCCTGGAAGCAGTAGTTCTCCACCATACCACTCAGAGTGAAGAGAGCGTCTGCTGTTTAGTGCTGCCGGTAACCAGGTGGTAAAGTCTGCTGAATTCTTAGGTTTAGTTAGCAAGGTTGTCATGGTTCTCACAATAAGCTATGTCCTCTAACTCAGTCTTTATGGATAATAAATGTGATCTTTATTTTATCTATATCCCTTCCTTGCCTAGGTTTTCAATTTGTTTGAAAGAAACAAACACTCTACAGACCTCAACAGATGCTCCTGGCATTGACTAATTGAAAACACAACCCACAAAAACATGATATTTAAAAATTAACTTGAGAACATTGTAGGGAGAAGGAAAACTCCCCTGCCATTTTTTCTCCTTCCCCATCAATTATATTAGTGAACTCTTGAATGAGTGAGCTCTCTTTGGCTATTTATAAATGAAAGGATTTCTCCTTATGATACCTTCTTTCTGCTGCAATCTCGATTTGGTTCCATATGATGAGATCGTTCTCTTCCTAGCTTCTAGGAATTGGTGCTGGACTCTCTTTCTCACTTTCTCTACCTAATCCATCAACCTTGTATATCCAGTATTCCATAGAATCCTGACTATCTCACACCTGCAAACTTCTTTCTGTAAATAAGCTCACAGTTTAATTTTTTTTTTATTTTTAGGTCCATGTTTTCTCTCCTTCTCCTAAAACTCTGTTCTCCTTGGAGTCTCTTTTTCTTGTACATGCCTGTAATACCCTCCACCTCAATCCCCCCACTCACATATAACATCCATATATATATCTGTATTTCTGTATAGTATACGTATCCTTACCTTTCGTACTGTAGAAAAATGGCGATTGATTTGTAGTGAATAACTCTCACCCACTTTGCCATTTATATTATCTACATATCTGCTATTACTCTTCAAACTCACCAAAGAGTTACCGGCACTGACAGTCTGAGAGAATCTACCTGACTTCACTTAGAACACTTGAAGAAGGAAGCCAGTAACACAAAAGGAGACCCAGTGCAATCTGCTGAGCTCAATGGTGAGGTACATTTGCGAATCTGATTTTCTTGAGAAGGAAATATGTGCTACGAAGTGTTCAGTGAGCTTCAGCGAAGAGTCATTTTTCTTTATCTGTTCCACTTTCTTTGCTCTGACTACAACTTTTAATATTTCATATCCCACAAATCTTCACTTGGAACTCAGTGAAAAGCACCAATTGAAATTTCCTTCTTTTGGAGCCATACTGCTAGAAAAGGAGAGATTTTACAAAAAATTAAAAATGGTCAGTGCTTCATTTGACAAAACAGTATAAAGTCACGTAAACTTAAGAAATTTTTCCAACATGCCAAAGGCTAGAACAAATTTAACTAGTGTTAGAAGAATCTCGCCCATAAGGATTTGAAATTCAGGTCAGTTATTGAGGTCAAATTAAACTACTTAGCAAGTTTTATCTGTGACACTGGAATTGCTTGGCTTCATGGACAAAGGCTCAAGTCACTTAAAGACTGCAGCAAAGTTTACTGTAAATCAACTGTGTTAAGAGGATGTCAAGTAAATTGCTCTGTGGTGGACTGAAGGCAGGGGATCTGTGCAGGATAATGGAGGATCTCTGTTAAGGAGAGCTCAGTCCTAGCCTGCATCAGCTTTGAAGACTGAGAAACAACTCAGGTCTGCTGATGTGAAGATGAGAGGGGGATCAGGAAAGACGCCCAATTGATTGGGAGTCTACGCAGAGCCCAAAGCAGCATTTGTCCTAACGGGGAGCAGGAGAGTTTTAAAAATGAATCTTTGGTTTTATTAAAAAAAAATTAGTTCTAAAAGATCAACAGGAAATGAGCTATTGACTATGTGTTGACATTTCAGGCCATAAAGGGACTGAAAGTAACACAAACATACCCTTCAAATATGCTGATACATTTGTGTGACATTTACATGGGAGAAAGATATTAAAATCATATTTTCCCTACTCTTAAGGCTATGCACCAAGGTTAGGGAATTAAACAAGAGCCTTTTCTAAGGAGTTTCTAATTTATAATGCCTGGTTTTACTCCAGTGGCTTGTTGGGCATTGAGACAAATATCCAAGTTGACCCCAATCCTGATGACCTTCAGGTCCTCTCTGTTGACAAACAATGCCCTCTTAGGGAGATTTTGTGTGTCTTTTTTCCAGCATTAACCAAAAGGGTAAGCTAAATTGAATCACATCTGAGAGCTAATGATGAAAAATAATAATGTTGTCAAAGTTTATCATATTTTTGTTAATATTAGCTGAATTACAGAGCCACCTTTCCTTATATCACATAATTATTTCTTTCTAGAACAGAGGTCACATATAGCAGCCTTTGAGCTCAAAATGGCTTATACATAATTTTTGTTTGTCCTTTTCAGTTTAATAAAAATTGAGAATGTTAACACAAGAATCCAGATCTTCAGATTCTCTTGAAAAATTAGAATATCTGGCACCATTTTTCCCACTTCCCTCATGGAAATGATTTGATGGGGTAGAATAGTGCTGTACATCCAAGCAGAGCAGGTGCTTTCCAATATGGCACCAGTCCCTGTGGTTTCTGTTGGACCAGCTTCATTACTGACCTTACCTGAGTGGCCTTCTAGGTTCTTGACTTTGTGACTCCACTTTTGATGGCCTAGCACTTTCCCACTGTCTGATCCTTCTCCACATTGTCTCCTGTAGGCCTTTTTACTTATCTTGCCAGTAACATTATTTTCTTATATATTTAAAAAACAAAATGTTGGACCAGCCCTGCAAAATCAATCCTTGTCTTTCTTACTAGCAATTTTGTCAGACTTTGCCATTTTGACCATCTTTGATGTTAAAAATTTACTGCATCAGTCATATATATATAGGTGTGGTGGGTGGTGGTGGAGAAGATAAGAAGATTAGCCAATAAGTAGAAGTTGATAAATAGAAACATTTCTTCTGTGCAAAGCAAATTTTGTGTTATCCTTTGGGTTCCTATCTTGTATTCTGACAGGAATTGGATATGTTGGTTTTTCTCCTGAGATCTAACTAACCTATGTCACTTTGCTGCCTTTCATCTCTCTGGCAATGTGTTACATTAATGATTAAATTTCAGTGGGTGGATGTGTGAACCCCATAGGCAAACTGCTCTATGGGGAAGAAAACTCTCCTGGCAGTCTTTATTTTTCTTTGACTTACCAAGTGGCAAAATCCCAACTTGCTGCTCTGATTCAATGAATGGAATAAATTGGGGTTAGACATATCTGTGCTGTAATTCCAGTTATGGTGGTGACTATTAAATGGATTCCAACTCTTGGCCTGTAGTACATTACTTTTACTTTTTAGTTGAATCTCTAATATCCTGTTTAGCCAGACATTGACCATCATGACCCTTTTCCAATGGATGTGGAAAGAGCGTTAACTGCTCCTTCTTTTTATCAAACAAAAAGCTGGTTAGTTACTTGTTAATATTTTGGAAAATAATGGTGGTGTTTATTGATTTTTGCAATCTGTACTACAAGATTGAATGCAATACAGATTGGGAGAACTTGGTAAATGAAAATATCTCGATCATTTGTTTAAAATATAAATTTACCCTACAGGGGAATAATGCAGAAGACAACATGTTCAGTGAGACACAAGTAGATTTGAGAGGAAAGCAAACAGTTAGAATAAGGAACAGAAATTAAACAAAATAAAAAGAACATTGACAGTATATTCCAAGGTTGGAAATATATAAATATTTTCAGCACAGGGGCTAATTATATTTATTTTTGAATCTCCAGTGCTGAGCCCCATGCTGATGTATGGGGAAGCACTCACTAACTGTCAAGTGAATTACCTTGACTATGGTTGTGTGGGGAATTAGGCTACTACTCAGATTTCTATGGACAGACAAGGCCAGTGGGAACACTTGGCTCCCAAGGACCTGTCACTAATAACGAATGTCCTTCAGAAAATGAAGAAATAATATGGAAACATGTACTGATTGCAGTAATATAAAATGCTTGTTCATTTAAAGATGAGTTAAACTCAATGAATTTAAAGAGACTCACGTATGGGCAGGTCTTCAAGACTCTCCTGGCTGCTGCATAAGGAAATGAAAACTAATGGTGAAAAAGTTGTGTAATAAAGAATAAGAAATCATTTATTTTATTTTTCTAGGAGAAACAAATGCTACAAAACCACAAAATTTTAGGACTCTTGAGTGTACTTTCTAGAACAGTGCGAAGGAATGTTAAACTTGACCGTAAGGATAATACTTATTGAATAGAGTAAAAACTTCCATAATTGCACATCAATGATAGAGTTCTCTGTAATCTAGATTAGTTGTTTTCAAAGCTTTCTGACCACTATGCATATCTCCTTGGATACATGCATATACATACAACTGAAAACAACATGATTATAAAGTGTTTTCTCCCACCTGAGACTTTTTTGGATTAATTTCAAGATTTCAAATGAACTCTTGACCATACTCAAGATCACATTAAGTTGCTCTATTGTGTTTCCTTTTTCTTCTCTTTTCTTATTTCAATTAAAAAATAAGTTGGTTGCAACTCATTAAACTGATTTTATGACCCACTAATAGGTTGTAATCTATAAGTTTGAAAATCACTATAGCAGAACTATCAAAAGGACAAGAAATTAAGTTGGTACCAATGGTTTTCTTTTTAAGAGTAGTACTTATTAAACATCTTAGAAAGTACTCAGTCAGTCTTCCATGGCTTCTTTAGTTAATATGACATAATCGTTGATGAGAACACTTGTAGTAGACAAGACTCTAAGATGGCCTCTAAGATTTGCCACTCCTCTGGTGTTCATGACTTGCATAATCCCTGGGATGGTGAATATGATAGATTTTACTCCCATGGTTATGTTATGTTACATGACACAGTTAATCTTCAGATGAGATTTATCCAGTGGCCTGATCTAGTCACACAAGCCATTTAAAAGCAGAGAGTTTTCTTAGCTGGTGGCAGAAAAAATGGAAGTCAGAGATTCAAAGCATGAAAAGAGTTTGATGCCCCATTGCTGATTTGAAGATGGAGAGGATCACACGGCAAGGAATGTGGGCAGCCTCTAGGAGCTGAAAGCAGCCCCCATAAATATCTAGTAAGGAAATGGAGACCTCAGTCCTACAAAAACAAGGGATTGAATTCTGCCGACAAAGAGAATGATCTTGAAAATAGATTTTTCCTCAAAATTTCCAGACAAAAACTCAGCCTGACTGACATCTTGATTTCAACCTGTGAGCCCTAAGCAGAGAACCAGCCATGCCATGCCCGACTTCTGACCTACAGAACTGGGAGCTAATGTGTTATTTTATGCTACAAGTTTATGGTAGTTTGTTATGCAGCAATATAAAATTACTATAATAACCAAGGCGCTTTGACATTCTTGATCATAAAAAAAATTCTGTTCAGCGTGTTCTCCTACAAGGCAGGAAAATGTCTAATCTGTTTTAGAACATTACTCAGTTATAAAGCGTAATATTAAACAAGGAAGATTTTCTTCATTCTTCAACCATTCTCAATAATGGTGGTCTTGTATGTGAATTCTTCTGTCAAAAATAATTTTTTTTTCTTTTATCAAAGTTGTTGCATAAGATTTAAATGTTTCATTTAACGCCCTCAACAGCCTGGTAAAATTTATAGAGCAGATACTTGCTAATTTTACAAATGAAGATGAGATACATAAAGCAGGGAAACTTGCTCAACGTGGCAAACCTAGAAAATGGTAAATGAAGCCAGAACACAGATATTAGATTAATTTATTCTTTGATTTATTCATTTCTTCAATAGTACTTTTTGTAACATTGTTCTAGGTGCAGAGAATACTGTAGTGGTCAAAACAGAAAAGTACTGTTCTAATGGAGCTTATATTCAAGGTTTGGGAATTAGAAAATGCTTGCACTATAATATGGTGCTTTCAAGCTTTTTTAGTGAAATGTAGCATACATATATACAGAAAATTGCCCAAACCAAGGATGCACAGCTCATTGTTCTATAACAAAGAAAACCCTTGAGTAAAACACCAAGTGGTTCAAAATATAGTACATAGAGGATACCCCAGGGATCTCCTGAGACCTACTCGTAATCATTAACCTCCCCAATGGTGGCCAGTTTCTTGACTTTTATACTCTTTCCTTTCTTGCTTTTATTGTTTTACTCCTAAGCTCATATCCCTAAATATGATTGCTTAATTTTTCTTTACTTTTAACTTCACAAAAATGGAACCATATAGTATGGTTCTTTTGTGTCTGGCCTATCTCAACATAAAAAGTTTGTGACATTCATCTATGTTGTTTTGTTCATTTTCATTTCTATATAGCATTTATGTGAACATACCAATCTATTCATCTATTGTACTTGATGGATCTTTGGATTATTTCCTATTTTTGAGTATGAATGTCCTTGCACATATCTTTTGTGTGCTCTTATGTTTGTTATATATGCTGGAATAGAATTGCTGGGTCAAAGGATATGGATTCAGCTTTTGTAGATACTATCAACGTATTTTCCAAAATAGTTAACGGACATGCTCTAGGGTGACTCCTAATATATTCCATTTTCTGGTGTCCATGCTTTTGTGTAATCTTCTTCCGTTGAGTGTGAGCAGAACCTGTGACTTGCTTTTGATCAATAGAATATGGCAAATGTCATTTCTTTGATTAGATTATGTTGTATAGCAAAGGTGATAGGATGCCACTGTCATGACTGTGTTATGTTATATAAAACTCTGTCTGAACAGACTGGAGTAAGAGACTCTCTTGCTGGCTTTGAAGAAGTATGCACCATGTTTTGAGAAGGCCTATGGAGAGAACCATGTGGCCAGGAGCTCTGGGTAGCCCCTGTGAGCTGAGAGTGGTCCCCAGGTGACCACCAGCCAGAAAACATGGACCTCAGTCTATAGGGAAATGAATTCTGCAAAAAACCTGAATGATTTGGAAGATTCTTCCCCAGTCCAGACTCCTGATCAGAATGCAGCCTGGCTGACACCTTAACAACAGCTTTCTGATATTTTTGACAAGACTCAGCAAAACTGGGTCAGATCTACAGAAACTGTGAGATAATCTGACCCACAGTAACTGTGATAATAACCGTATATTGCTTTAAGCTGCTAAGTTTGGGGTGATTTGTTATGCAGTAAAGAAAACTAATACAGTAGTTATACCAATTTACACTCCCAGGAGGAGTGTATGAGTAGACATGCTTGGCCCACGTGGTATAGTTGGTATTTTAATTTTAGCCATCCTAGCAGATGTGTAGAATTGTCTCACTGGGGTTTTAATTTGCACTTCCTTGCTTCCTATGGAAGTTGAGTGGCACTTCAAAAGCTTATTAGCCATTTTTTTTCCTGAATTGTGTGTTAAAATCTCGTGCACATTGTCTCTTGAATGTCTTTTTCTTATTGATTTAGGAGTTTTTGATTTTTCTGGATATGAACCGTTTGTTGCTTAATGTGTTGCAAATGTATTCCCCTACTCTATGACTTGCCTTTTCTTTCACTTAATGCATATTTTGATGAACAAATGTTCAAATTTATCAATATTTTTCTTTACGGTTGGTGCTTTTTGTGTCTTTCTCTAACCTGAGACCATGAATGTGTTCTTCTTTTTTTTTTTTTTTGTTGAGGAATATTCACCCTGAGCTAACATCTGTGCCAATCTTCCTCTATTTTGTATGTGCGTCACCACCACAGCATGGCCACTGACAAGGGGTGTAGGTCCGTGCCTGGGTACCAAACCCAGGCAGCTGAAGCAGAGTGCGCCAAACTTAACCGCTACGCCATGGGGCCGGCCCCTGAATATATTCTTCTATATCATGTTTACAAGTTTTACTGTTTAGCATTTTAATTTAAATTTATAATGTACTCATAGTTGATTTTTGTGTCAAATGTGTCATGGGGTAGTAGGTGGTCCTTTTATTTTTTTTGTATAGCTAATCCAGTTCACCCAGCATTGCCCAAATCTATCCTCACTGTTTATGGAGCTACTTTATTATAAATCTACTGTAAATAGATAAATGCATGATACTGGCTCTCTATTCTATGCCGATGGTCAAATTGTCTATTCTTGACCAATACCATCTGTCTTTCTTTCTGCATAGGAGTCTTATACATCTGTTGTTATATTTATTACCTAGGCATTTAATATTTTTGATGTTATTGAAAATTTTATCTTTAATATTTTATTTTTTCTTAATATTGAAATAACAAATGCAATTGAATTGCTAGACTCACTTATCAATTTTAATAATTTATTTATAGATATATAGATTTTCTGTAAGTAACAATAGTTTTACTTCGGTCTTCATAATTGTAATTTTTCTTTTTCTTAACTTACTGTACTGACTAAGAGTTCTAGCAGCATATTAAATTTAAGTGAGGATAGCATGCACCCTTATTTCTTTTGTTTTAGCTGTAACACACAAGTTTTTTTTTTGTGAGGAAGATTAGCCCTGAGCTAACATCTGTTGCCAATCCTCCTCTTTTTGCTGAGGAAGATTGGCCCTGGGATAACATCCGTGCCCATCTTCCTCCACTTATATGGGACGCCACCACAGCGTGGCTTGACAAGTGGTGCGTCAGTGCACGCCCAGGATCTGAACCCTGGGCCGCTGCAGCGGAGTGTGCACACTTAACTGCTACGCCACCAGGCCGGCCCCCAGGCACACAAGTTTTTATATGTCATATTTTCATTATTTGCCACTTTAAATATTTTCTAATTTTATATTTGACTTATAGATTATTTATAAGTACAAGTGTAATTCTTAATTTCCAAATGTTTGGAGATAGCCTGTTTATCTTATTTTAAAATACATTTCTAGCTTAATTCTTTGATTTAGTCTTTCATCAGTAATGGAATATTTTCAGATATTATCTCTTCAAATATTGCTCTGACCCATTCTTTCCTGTGTTTTTTTCTTGAACTTCAGTTGCATGTATAGTAAGTCCTTTCACTGTTTTTTATCATCTTTTCTGTATTTTCTATCTTGTCTCTTTGTGCACCATTTTGGGTATATTATTTGGCCTATAGTTCAGTTCACTGATTCTTTCTTTGGCTATGTCTAATCTGCTCAGACAATGATCCACTGAGTTCTTAATTTTGGCTATTTTATTTTATTATTTACTGTCTAGAGTTTCCACCTGGTTAATTTTTATGATTTCCAGCTCTCTGCTGAAATTTTTATTCTTGTTTTTTGTCTCTTACTGTAAGGTAAGAGCATTCATTTTAAAGCTTGTGGATGATGACCTTAATCTGTAGACCTTAAAAGTATGTTTCTCTTGTCTTTTATTGCTATTGCTTCTTAATCATATCCTCATGTCTACACATGTCCAAGATAAATTTTTTATTTTGAGCCTGACATTATGTTTGTAATATTGTATGAGGAAATAATTCAATGCTTAGAGTGACGTCATCTTCCTTTTGAGAGAATTTATATTTATTTCTGCCTGGAGATCTAGCACTCTGGAAGCTAGAGCTAATTGCTGTCTCATCACCTTAATACAATTTCAGGGACTAATAAGATTCAAAGTTAGGCTGCAGCTCCTGTGAGATCCATTTCCATTTCCAATTCGCCCTTATTAACAGGTTCTAGCCCTTAAGAGTCCCAATCCATAGTGAAGTGAGTTTACCAAGGACCTCCCACACAGTGAATCCTAGACTTCAACCACTGTCCCCCTACTCCCATGAGACCATCAGAGCTTTGCTCAATCTCTTAGTCTCTCAGCCACTCCCTCCACAATCAGTCAACGCCTTCAGGGGAAAATTAGCCCCAAAAGGAAGACTTATCTCCCTGGGTCTCTGTATTTTCCTGATTTGGGTTTTAGATATTTCTTATTGTCTTAATGCTTTCAAGCAGCTTTAAAATAATTGTTTTGTCCAGCTTCGTTAGCTGTCCTCAGCCAGAGAGTTGGCTCAAATTACCTACCATTACCAGAAATAGATGTCTTCAAAACCCTTCATTTATTGTTTATATCTTATTAAAATGAGTGCTCATGACAAAAGCTTTATATAAATAGAAGAATGTATTTATGTTGCTAGATATTTTTTTTTCTTTTTTTTCAGAAAGATTGGCCCTGACCCAACATCTGTTGCCAATCTTCCTCTTTTTCTCTTTTTTTTTTTTAATCCCCAAATCCCCAGTACATAGTTGTATATCCTAGCTGTAGGTCCTTCTAGTCCTCTATGTGGGACGCCACCTCAGCATGGCTCAGTGAGTGGTGAGTAGGTCTGCTCCCAGGATCCTAACCAGCGAACCCCGGGCTGTCAAAGTGGAATGCATGAACTTAACCACTACACCACCAGGCCAGCCCCTAGATATTTTTGAGTTGAGAATCAGATTAGTCCCCTCTGGAGTGAGAATTTTTTTTTTTTTTTGTGAGGAGGACTAGCCCCGAGCTAACATCCAATGCTAATCCTCCCCTTTTGTTTCTTGAGCAAGAGTGGCCCTCAGCTAACATCCGTGCCCAGCTTCCTCTACTTTATATGGGACATGGCCACAGGATGGCTTACCAAGCGGTGCGTTGGTGCGCGCCCAGGATCTGAACCTGTGAACCTGGGCCACTGAACCGGAGTGTGTGCACTTAACTGCTTGCGCCACCGGGCTGGCCCTTGAGTGAGAATTTTTGAATTCCTTTTCCCTAGAAAAATATTCTCCTTGAGGTGATAATTGCTTTTTCTCCCCAAAACTGAGATAAACTCTGCTGTTTACTTTGCTAATAGAACTTGTTAGCTACTTACATCTGTAGTTTTGGCTTCCTTTGTTTTAGAGTATTGCATTAAAAACTCTTGACAGATTCATTGCCATCCTTTTAATACCTACCTAATGTCTTTGGAGAGAGTAGTTGGTCCCTGAATTAACATTTATTGTATTTCCTTTGGAGAGTATCCTACGAATACTATAATTTTGAAATTTTCACAGTAAAATTTTTGATTTTATTTCTTCATAGTTAAATTGAAGCTCCATGACAGAAAATAATTTGTGATTTTGCTGAAGCATGAACTTGACTCATGAACTCTTTGAGACTGGTATGGTGATTGGGAAAAGTCAGATGTTACCCACTGATTAAATCCAGCTGAAATCCCAGCACTCAACTATACTGCTTTCTATGCAGAGTTTTGATTCTATATGGTGATATTTTAAAATTCGAAGATTTTGAAAAGTTCCGGGAAATATCTGATATAAATGTCAAGGGCCTAGTGTGTTTCATTTTAATTAGCAAAGAGAATATGTTTTCCTGACTTAAGTTTTGAAATCTTACCACAGCTTTTGAAGAAAAACAGTTGGAATATGGGGTAGCAAAAACATCTTGAAGAAATGAGATTATGAGCTAAAAATTCTATGAGGAACTCTATCTTAATCAACTTTGGAAACTAACCACATTAGACCATTTGTAAACATGTGCAACTTTATCTAGAAATGTCTCAGCATTTTCTTTTTAAGGAAGAAGTGACTCTGTGTCCTTCAAGATATGCAGATTGACATTGGAAGGTCAAAAAACGTTCTGATCTTGTGTACTAAAAGCTAAGTTCTTAAAATAGATTTTGATAATTTAGTTAAAAAACCTTTACTAATATGTTGTAGTATAATTGTTGTAAAGTTATCAAGCCATTTTATTTAATTTTCTTCTTTTTTGTATTATCCCTGACCTTTTATAAAAGCTTAACAGAATTCTTAGAGAATAGGAGTTTTGGGTTCATTGAACTTTTTGATTAATTGGTGCTCAAGCTTATAATCTTTTTATGTTGATGGAAATAGAAAAAAATCATTTGCATTCACTTGACTGACTTAGTAGAATATACTGCACATAACTGAATTTCCTTTTTTGATTATGATACTTACAATAAATGATTCATGGTGGTCATTCAGAACATCAGAGTTTCCTGTGTTGTTTAGGAAACTGAATAAAATTTCTTCTGACTTTTGGACTCAGCTGAAATGATTTTCTCAAACTGCGTGATATCAGCTTGTTTTCTTGCAATTTGACTTTGTCCCTCAGCGTTGTAGACCATGAGAATGTAATAGCCTGCTAATAATGGTTAATGGAGACAGGATGACTAAGTATTAGGAATGGATTTATTGATATTAATTTTGAGATGTGAAATATTCACTTTCTTCTTTTTGTTTTTGTGAAGAAGATTAGCCCTGAGCTAACATCTGTTGCCAATCCTCCTCTTTTTGGTGAGGAAGATTGGCCCCGGGGCTAACATCCATGCCCTTCTTCCTCTACTTTATATGTGGGACGCCTGCCACAGCATGGCTTGATAAGCAGTGCATAGGTCTGCTCACAGGATTTGAACCTGGGAACCTCGGGCCACCAACGTGGAGTGTGCAAACTTAACCACTACACCACCAGGCCAGTCCTATTCACTTTTTGTGTGTGTGTGAGGAAGATCAGCTCTGGGCTAACATCCATGCCCATCTTTCTCTACTTTATATGGGACGCCGCCACAGCATGGCTTGACAAGCAGTGCATTAGTGCATGCCCGGGTTCTGAACCTGTGAACCCATGGGCTGCCAAAGTGAGTGCGTACATCTAACTGCTATGCCACCCAGCCAGCCACCTTATTCACTTTTTTTTGACAAGGATTAGGGGATCAAGTTAAAAATGTCTAAACATATCTAAAATAGAATTTACATCATTTGATATGATATTAGTGTAAGTTTGGCATCATTTCTGGCTTGCTAAATGATTGATAATCTGTAATTGGAGAAGCTACAGCAGCAATTTCCTATAATAGCTTACAAGCTGTATGAAATTTCTCCTTGGGGGAGAATTTCAATTGTATATCATTCCGCAAATATGGACAAATTTGACTGCCAGCTCTTTCTTGAATTTGGTATTAGTCTTTCTGGTGAGCCTGCAGTTTTCACGGGTTTGTCACAATTATTTTTGATGTGAAGAAATAACAAAATTCTTTGATAGTTTCACAACCAGGAGTTAACCTCTTGGTCTAAGAAAAATTCACAGCAAACATGAAAATGAATCTTTTTGAGTTCAGCTTTCAATGTTAACAATCATAATCATAGCCATAATTACTCAATAAACACTTATTGAGAGCCTGCTGTTCTGCTATATGTCAGGCACTGTGATAAGCAGTCCTATGGATAGAATGTGAAGCATGGTAAACAGAGCTTTAGATCTCATCTAGATGTCATGTATTAGCAATGATAACATTTTATACATGCATATGCACATGCACACTGATTTTCTGTTTCAAAGATCTTTTAGCATCTCATTTGATCCTCAGGAGATATAAAGTTCTGCAGATGAAATTCAGCAATCTGCTAAGGTTCTTCTTTATATTATAGGTGTGGTGTTCACTATTGTGAGCTTTCTGGTGACTTCAGAAATGACTACATTTCCTACATTGTGTGATACACAGGAAACACATAAATTGATAAGCGGGGCTATTTTTTGCTTGCCTTTTTTTTAGTGGAGCATAGTGGCTAAGATCATAAGTTTTGGACACTGTCTTAGTTTTATCAGACTTTAAAAAATTATTATTGTTTTTCATAAATTCTTCAGCTGTACAATGGAGTATAATTCGATTTAACTCATAGGATTGTGAAATGTCAATGACTACCCTTGTAGGTCTAACATCTGGTATTTCTTGAGTTATTCACCAGATTAAATTGTCTATGAGCTTGCCATCTCAGGAGATTTTTCATCAACAGAAAAAGTCATGGTCAAAAATATTCTTTTTTTTGCACAATCTAACTTTGTTAACACAGAAGATTATTTTTTTTTTAAAAATATTGCATTTACCCAGTAGGAAATTGTGAACGAAAAACAAACCTCTTTCTGTTCAGGGATCCCAAAGTGATAAAGGATGAAGTTCTTGGAGACACAGAAGGTAATAAATTGTAGTTATCATCCATTATGAGTCAGTTCTACTGATTTTGAAATTTAAGTTTTAGGTTGAGTTATCCACCCTGAGCAGTAGTCTTGGAATTTTTCCAGCATTATATAGATTATCCACCTGAAATTTACACCAAACTCCAACCCAATCTTCTTTAGTCTGGTCCTCATCCTGTTTTAGATCCTTATTCTAGGCTCCTGTTTATGACCTCACTCATGCCTCTTTGGTCTTTGGTGTGTTTTTGTATCTGGTCTCCCTACCCTTGATTTTGGTTCCTTCCCCTCCCTATTCACTATGGGCTCCTGAATTGAATCACAGCACTGAGCCCTCCCAGCTCTAGCCCAGGGCTTCTCAAAGTTTAGGCACACAAATCACCTTGTGATATTGTTAAAATGCAGATTCGGATTCAGCAGGTTTGCAGCAGAGCCTGAGATTCTGCTTTTCTAACAAGTTCCCAAGAGCAGCTGATGCTACTGGTTCGGGGACCACACTATGGGACCAAGGCTCACTTCAGCCAGTGTTTCGGTTCTCACCGAAATTATGGGCTGAGATCTGAAAACAAATCTCAGCCCCTAATTCTAGCCGTACTGGCTAGTCACATACCATGCTTCAGCTGTGGGAAAGACTATCGAAGACGCATCTAACGTCTATAAAAATCAAACTGAATCCACCTTGTATGTCTTCCAAGGTGGCAGAGGAAGGACAATCTTTGAAGTCTCAGTCTACTATGAAAGTATCAGATCATTACAAGTTCATTTATGACTTTTAGGTAAGTATATCCAGAATTCTTTAGCAACTGGCTATATATATCTTAGAAATAAAATAAATTATTCATTTAAAATATGCTAAGATAGAAGGACTAAGATCCTGTGCTTCTACCTTCTGTTAGACATAAATAATATAGTCAAGACGGAATTGCAACTGTTGTAAAGCCCACACTCACTGAAAAGATGGAGACACTGAAACAAAAGAAACCTGTAAAAGCTTATGAGATTTCTGAGGATGCCTATTTCTCTGTTGACAGTCATATGAGAAAACGTAATCATTTGGAAATGTCATTGAGTTTGGAATTATTTTTTTCTCCTTTTAAATTATCTCAGTGCAAGAATAGAATAACAGTATTATTCTTGTGGTTATCGAAGTTGTGCTTGTGGACTGTAGAGTAAAGGGTAAAATCCAGAGTTTAAATTCTGACTTCATCTTTATATTGGCCCAAGTTATGACACACAATGTTCACACTAGGAAAGTGCTCCTGGTACCTAGCATCTACTTACTTTCCCATTTAGGTATGCTGGCGATTTCTGTTCCCCACTGCCACATTGGCCCTTGTTTGTACGTAGGTTCAGGAGTTAATTAACAGTTTGTGAATTCACAAATATTCTATGTGACATTCATTGCCACAGTTTGTGTCACCTCATGAGTTAAGTTTATATATTTTAATATGACATAAGAGGACAAGCAATTTAGGAGAAAGTCTTGTTTCCTTTGACCTTCACAGAAAAATTTAATTTACATGTAAGAGAGAGAAGTGCAACCGAGGCTTTAATTCCACTTCACTTGTAATGGTTATTTTAACACAAGCAGATTTCATTGTATATATGTTACTATCTGACCCAAATAGCTGCTTCCAGAACTATCATTTGTTTGCTGGGTATTAAGTTCACAAGAAAGCAATATAAAGCTGCTCTCAAACATTAGCTGGGGAGAAAAAGCTCTGTGTTTTACATCAGTGAATTTGGAAAGGGCAATATATTTAGCTACCTGTGTGTGAGGTGATTATACAATTGCTCTGTGTCTTTTTATGTAGTGATCAATTGAGAAGGCTTTAAAAGCTTATTTGAATTTATGGCTGTTGCCTGGCCCTCTTCTGGCTTTATATCAAGCAAGGTAAACAGGGTGAATTCACCCATGTGGGCTTAATGTTTGACAACTTACTGAGGCTTGCAGGCATTGTTGCATGTTCTCTAGTCACTCTGCATGAAAATGCTTATTAACAACATGGCAAAGGCTTAACAGTCCTCCAGAAACTTCTTCCTAATCAATGCCTTTGTAGCTGATCTCTTTAGAGTTCCGTAGCCTGCAGACCGGATCATGCTTGGCAGCCAGATTCTGATTCACAGGCACAATAATTTGCAATGAGAGTCTGAACACGCCAGGTGAAAGGGTTGGCCTCCGGGGCTGTTTCTCCCAGACAGCTCAAAGTTATTCAGCAAATTAGTCTGAAGCATTGATTTTCTTTTTCCTCTCATTTTATTCTAAAAAAGATATTAGACACAAAAAACAAATGTCTTTCATTTTACCCGTGAGGGACAATATTAGTGTTTTACATAAAAATAATCATATAAATGGGGTGGTCATTTTTGTTGCCATAAGCAAGATGTGCTAAGTATGTTATGTTCTTAGGTCATTTTCTTGAGATGTGAGACTGAGTCAACCAAGTCAATAGGATCTTATAGCCTCTAAGGTCTAATATATAGATGTCTATATAGGTGTTTATAAAGTGGTGACGGTGCAGATGTAAAACAACTGCAGGAATTGTGAAATAAGGTCATAGAACCTCCTTTGTGTCACTATTCTATATGACATGTTCTCGTAGGGTCTCTGAACCAAAAGGATGAGTAAAACTCAGTTTGAAGGCAAGTTAAAAAAAAATCTTCTGCCAAAAAATATATTTTTCCGGCCTGTTAAATCCATGTGCACTCTAAAATCTAATCTCAAACCACTATATCTTGAATCATTCAAACTTTAAATCAATCATAAGTAGTAAATAGTACTATTCTACTTCACATTTAGGGACCCTTAGGTTCAAGATCGCATAGCTAGTAAGTAAGAAGGCCATTCCATCTACAATGAAGGATTGTTTTTAAACTTTTATTAATTTAAGTTCTATCAGGGTGTTTTTATAATACCAGATACAGTTTCTTTCAGATTTCCTCTTCCTCGTGTGGGGTAGAAGAACTGCATGGTTTTGTTCTAATTTGTCAGAGGATATGAGCTAGTTTCTCCTTGTTAAGATTTTTGTTTTATGTGCAATCCTGACTTTTCTTCATAATGGTAATCTAGACTGGTTTGGAGAAGAAAGAGAATATCTGGGATTTACATCAAAGGCATTGTCAGATGCCTTTTTTTTTTTTTTTTTTGCTTTGCTTTTACTGCCTGCCTCATCCCAGAAAGATGTGTCATAAGTAACAAAGAATTAGAAGTTTTCAACTGGCCCAAGGGGAAGGAACATTCTCATTTACTGTGCTACATGGCATCATAAATCAACAAGGATAAGACCCGTGTGACTGTAATCTAGCATTAATTCTGGCACTGAAAATTTAATGCTTCCCTGGCAACCCTCAAAAGTGTTGGGGGTTAATAGGGGATTTTTACTGGGGAACACCCACTTCCTCTGGAGGTGAGTGTTTGGGAATTTGGAGAGTCCCTCTCCAAGTGAGATTTGTGAGATCTGTGTATTATTAAAAATGGCATCAGAAAGCGAGCCAAGGTCTATGAAAATGGTGGATGGAGTATCTTTAACAGGTCATTCTTCACTTTTACCTAGATGCTGATATCAACTCTCTGCTCCATTGGGGTATAAAATAAACCTCAAAAAGAAGAATGTTAAAATGCGTATAAAAAATATACTCTTCTTGGGGCCGGCCTGATGGCGTAGCGGTTAAGTTTGTACGCTCTGCGTTGTCAGCCCGGGGTTTGCGGGTTCGGATCCCGAGTGCGGACCGACGCACCGCTTATCAAGCCATGCTGTGGCGGCGTCCCATATAAAGTAGAGGAAGATGGGCATGGATGTTAACCTGGGGCCAATCTTCCTCAGCAAAAAGAGGAAGGTTGGCAACAGATGTTAGCTCAGAGCTAATCTTCCTCACACGCACACAAAATATACTCTTCTTCATGGACTCATGGACTATGTTCACTGCCAAATGAACCAAATCAACATTTTTTCCTGCAACCTCATTAATTTAGACTTGCCATGTGGATGACTATTCAAAAGGCTGGACTACATATTCTGGACTATATACATAAGGCTTAATACAGATTCAATCTAAATATTCTCTATTCTCTTCAATGCCTAAACCGATACTAAAAAGAGTGACATACTAATCCTATTGGATAATGTTTCATAGAAGAAGAACTGACTAATAGAATCTGTATATTTTGATGAGTGCAAAAATATGTAAATTTACCTTTGGCTGAGCCTATGATAAGAGGTTGCAAGTTCCTTTACATTTCAAAGTGAGTAAAAAGTGAGTGACCCCTACCTAGGATTGAAAGAAGGTGGTAAGAACCAGAACTACCCTCATCCAGTGTAAAAAGGAGAGAGAGAGCGTTAAGTGGTATAGAACTACTTGAGACTCAAGATGAACCCCTGGAGCCTGACTCATCTAGGAGAGTGTTAAGTACCTCTGGGGGAATTAGGACATCCCAATAGAAAGAATGTGATTGGAGGTCTACAGCCTAAGACTAGGGGCCAAAGGGGGACTCTGCGGTGTCCAGAGGGAGGGTGAATATTTATGTCAGGGAACTGCAGGGGAGAGATTTCCAGAGATGAGGGTGGTTGTGGTTTTGAAGAATTCATAGATGTGCCTAGGAGAGAAAAATAGAACTTAAAATACCCGCCAGGGCCAGAGGAAGCCAATGCCAGATGACACTGGTACCAGCCTGGGGAAGTTTTTCCTTCTTTTTTTCTCTCCTCTCTTCCTCAACCAAGGAGAGGGCTGGAAGCTGTAGCTAGAAGGAGAGAGAGGAAGGAATGGTAATAGGGGATGAGGAACTAATGAACAAAGAAAGAGCCTGCCCATGCGTTCCTTTTCTACTGGAGATTTCCTGCCTGCAGCAGGCTTAAGTTGGGCAGAGACATTTTTTAAAAAAATTATCTTATTGAGATTATATTGCCTTATTATATTGGCATGTTATAATAAGTATATTGTGTAAATATCAGGTGTACATTATTACGTTTCAGTTTCTGTATAGACTGCAACGTGTTCACCACCAATAGTGTAGTTTTTATCCATCACCATACATATGTGCCCCTTTACCCCTTTCACCTTCCCCCCACCCTCTTCTGCTCTGGTAACCACCAATCTGTTCTCCTTATCTATCTGTTTGTTTATCTTCCACATATTAATGAAATCATACAGTGTTTGTCTTTCTCTGTCTGACTTATTTAGCTTAGCATAATATCCTTAAAGTCCATCCATGTTGTCACAAATGGCACAATTTTGTCTTTTTTATGGCTGAGTAGTATTCCATTGTATATATATACCACATTTTCTTTATCCATTCGTCCATCGATGGGCGCTTGGGTTGCTTCCGCATCTTGGCTATTGTGCATAATGCTGCGATGAATGTAGGGGTACATAAATCCTTTTGAACTATTGATTTCATGTTCTTTGGATAAATACCCATTAGTAGAATAGCTGGATCATATGGCATTTCTATTTTTAATTTTTTGAGAAATCTCCATACTGTTTACTATAGTGGCTGCACCAGTTTGCATTCCCACCAGCAGTGTATGACCGTTCTCTTTTCTCCTCATCCTCTCCATTGATTGAACTTCTGTATTTTCATATTCTCTGGGACTGGACATATTTATTATTGATTTGTGACTTTTTGGGGAATCAGGGTGCAGTTTTTCTCTGAAGCAGATTGTTTATATGATCCTATAGACTTTGTTGTTGAAGATATTTTTTTCATAAAAGCATATTTATGTGACATCAATTTATCTAAACATCAATCAAATAAACAATTGGATAACAAGAAAAATAATAGAGTGAAAAGTGCTTTTCAGTGAATTAAAATACAATGAAAAGACAATGACAGGGAAGCTTCTTTGGATTGGCTGGTCAGGGAAAAAGTTCTTTGAGGTAAAGGGAGCCACACAAATATTGGGGGGAGCATTTCAAGCAAAAAAGAAATAGCTAGTGCAAAGACTCTCAGGATGGAATGAGCTTGGTGTATTTGGGGAACAGATAGAAGGCCAAAGTGGCTGAAGACACATTGGTGAAGTCAAGAATGGTGTGAAGTTGGAGAGGTTAGCTGGGGCATGTCACATAGAGCTTCAGAAGCTAGAGTAAGGCACGGAAACATTGGAGGGCTCTAAGCAAGGAGGTGATAGAGTCTGAGCTATATTTATAAAATTCTCTCTCTATCTGACATGTGAAGAATGGATTGGAGGAAGGCAAGAATGGAAGTAGGGAGATCAACTCAGAGGTTATTTCAAAGTTTAGACTACAGATATTCATGACTTGAATGAGAGTTGTAGGGATAGAAATGGAGGGAAGTCATTGGATTCTGGATATGATTTGGAAGTAGTTGTAACCTTAATGATGTTTTGGATCTGGGCTGAGGGAAAGTGTTCTCAAGGATGTGTCCTAGGATTTTTGCCGGAGCAACTAGTTGGTATTGCAGCCAACTGTCAGTCTACCAGTGAGGAAACTTGCCTTGGTTCTACCATGAGAGAGATACAATAGAAGAGAGATTAAAGTTGAAAGAAACTTTTCATTGGTGCTATCACCAGAGCCATGATAAAATCAACATTGGACCTCAGAAGGTAGTAGTCATAATCCCAGCATTGGCAGCAGTATTGCCTGCAATGATTGCTGCCTTGACAGCAACTAAAAAGGCATCTGTAACACTGGGGACAGCAGTGAGTAGTGTGGGTTATAACAGTGGTGGAGTTAGTGGAGGGCCTCTAATATTAGACGTAATTATGGCATGGACTTCCGTATCATTTCTGATGCTGGCAAGAGCAACTGAAAGAAGAATGCCTATGGCTGATGTAGGTGATGATGGAGGTCCTGATCAGTAGTGACGGAGGTCCTGATCAGCAGTGATGGTGGTCATGCCTTTGGAGCACTGAGGCAGCACGACTACCACTTTGATGTCGGTTACACAACACATAAACAGTAGAGACCTAAAGCAGGAGGGCAGGAAAGTGATGGTGGCCAAGAGAATGAATGAATTCTTGGTTTACATGTGAAAAAATCCTATGCTGATTCCTAGAACATTTTCCCAGGAATTTTCAGGATGCTTGAGTTCTCAAAGAACAAGTAGGAGAGGATTAGAAACATTTTGTTTTGTTATATGCTTCAATAGCCTGCAAAATATAGATCACACAAGTGTAGCAACTCTTGAAAGAGATAAAGTGTATAAATGTGATGCTATGTAAAAGCGCTCGGGTTAAAATATAAGTGGCTTAGAAATGCAAGCTATTAGTTATACAAAAATCATGGAATGGCATCCAGAGATGCCATATGAAGTTTTGTAGGTGGGAAGGAACAAGTTATTTTGGTTACAGTGGAGGTTTTCATTTTGAGCTGCGATTTTGGTATCTCATCCGAGTGGAACATGAACTTTTAAAATGCTTCAAGGGCTTCAGGGCTTCCTGCTTCTGCAGAGAATTTTAAGGAGATAACTCACCATCACATGGATGCTTGGAGCCAGGGTCAGATTCCGAGCACTGAGGAAATACAGCTCCAGAGTAAGTCAAGGCTTTCCTGGCATGTGATTTAGTGGACTGGCCATGATGTTTGTTATTGTGTGGTTTTCTGGGACAGATTCTATTCCCATCAGAGCTGTGACTCAACCTTTCAACCAACCACATAAAGTTTCAGAAGGGTGAGTCTTTAGCTGGACCTTGTGGGAATTCAAGAGCTCACGGGCCTTTCTGTAATGTCGTTTTGACCAACCAAAATTGGTCCAAAGCACTCCCTTTTCTTTTCCACCATTGGGCTCTGTGCTATGTTTTCTGATTTTCTTCCATTCCTGAAGGGTTTACATTTCTTTGGTGAAGCTGCATGTGTGGGGTTTTGAGAAATGCTTCAGGATGAAGTGCTATCTATCAATCCAAAACACTACCTAGAGATTTATTTGTTATTTGCCTGTTCCTCCCACCCCCTCACCTCTTTGCTTCCTAACACATTTTTCTTCTATTTTTATTTTTCTTCCATCCACAGCAGAGAAGGGCTGCCTACAGCTTTTCCCCAGAGCCATTCAGCAGAACAGTCTTAGAGAGGAGTTAAAGTCTTCAATGTCTCCCCTGACAGGCACTAGAACATTTTTTTAACGCTAGCCTCACTAATCTTTGCCACCAAATATCCACCACCCTGCTTCTCTGCCCCAAATAAGATATTCTTATTGATGGTGGGTGGGGGGTGAGTGGGTGGGTGGGCAAAGGGCACTATTATCTAACCAGTTTTCACATTTTCAGTGTTTTTACAGAGGAGAAAGAAAGTTGCCTCGCTAGACATGTTTTTAGGAGGAATTAATAATACTATTCACATGATTTAAGTCAGCAAAATAACTTACCTAGCAAATTTTGGCTGGGTCAGAAAAGCTATTGAAACCCAGACAGCTTAATTATGATGATGGTGATTAGTGTATCTGTCTCAATGCAAGACCATTGCAATTATTAGAAAATCAATAACATATAGAATTGCCCCGCCTTGCCCTAGAAATATGCCCCTGCCCATCATGCATTAGTATGTGAACATCCATGTCATGCTAGACCCTTGTTGTCATATTGTTTAAGCTGTACCAAGGAAACTATCTTGAAGGCTTTTGCTCAGCATGACTGCAGTTCTTGTTTTTAGGTGCTATCCTGTCCAGATTCTTAAAACAGTCAATAGTGTTAGGAGAGCTTCATTGATTGCAACTCTGACCCGATTATAAGAATCAAAAAGCTTGGGTGATTATCTAAAACCTGTAGGAACTTAATCATGTTGCTTTAGCCATGGAAATAAACCAGGATTCCACAATCAGCTTTTCAAGAAAGATACTGTAGATCTAGGGTTGAAAGAGAATAATATGATCCTTCCTTTTAAATTAGACTTGCCTTTTAGAGCAGGTGGTGATAAGTTTGTGTTCTACCAAGTTCAGGCAGCATGGATGGGGGCGGTCCTTGCTGCCGTCATTAACGCTGTTTCATAATTTCTGAGAGTTGATGCTAGATAGATCATGGTTGAGAATTTAAAATATCCAAATTGTTTCAGTACAAGTAAATATTTCTTTCTTTAGAATCTGATCAAGAGCCATTTTAGAGACAGCTGGGTTCACTTTTAGGATATGTCTCTTTACAATTTTAAGATTGTACTGATATTCTAAGTGTTCAAGTTTTTAGTTAATGCTAAGCCAGCCTCTATTGACAGATGTACATCATTATTCCCTTTTCCTCTTGTTTAAGGCCAAGCCTTGCCCTGGATCCCACCCCTTCTGTCTTCCTGAGGTCACTTAGGGGCCAGCAAACTATGGCTAGAGGGCCTGTGTCCACCCATTTTTGTAAATAAAGTTTTATGGTAACACTGCTACACCCATTAGTTCACATATTGTTTCTGGCAGCTTTGTGCTACAATAGCAGAGCTGAATAGTTGCAACAGAGACCTTGGGGCCTCTAAGGCTAAAATATTTACTATCTGATGTTTTAAGAAAAAGCTTTCAACTCTCCTTCAGCCTATGAATATTCACATCTCTTTCTCACCTTCACCAACATTTTGACTCTATAGAGCTTCTAGACTTGTCTGGTCTATTTCACTTCCCTTCTCTAGAAACTTCTTAGAAGGTACTCACCACTAACGAAATCACTCTCTGTCTCTCATTCACTCCTCAATTCTGCATCCTTGTTTCTGCTCCTATTCTAACTGCTGGTGTTTAGGTTTAAAATGGTTGTTTAATTCACAAATTCAATGGCCCCATTTTTGGTCCTCTATGGCATTTGATGCTGGGATCATTGGTCCTCGTGCTGGACTCTCTATACTCTTGGTTTCTGTGACAATGCATTCTCCTTTTTTAACTCTGACCTCTGTGGTATTATTCCTTGGGCCTCTTTGAGGCCATGTCTCAACTTCTATGACTCTACTTCAGGCCCTCATTAGCTCTCACTTGGACATCCTTAGCAAACTTGTAACTGGTTTTACCCTCCTGCATCATTGTCCCCTTTACGTCTATTCTCCTATAGGCCGATCTACATTGAAACCCAATATTACTCACCTGTTTACTAAGCTTTAGTAATTACCATTGCCTATAGGATCACTTTAAAACTCTTTTTCAGCTACAATGAACAAGTCAGATTGCTGCCTTACCCACTGTTTCCTTCTGAGGAGAATTGCCCAAGACCACTGTTTTATAACCTGGGTTATATTCCAGGAAGAGCAAAACATATTGTGAATGCAGAGTGGCGGTAGACAATGCTGGGTGAGATAGTTCAGTAATTCACAGGGTGCCTAAGGGAGATGGGTAGGAGATGAGGGGGAAAGCTGAGTAGGGGACAGACAGTAATGAACATAGTATGCTATATTAGAGAATTTATTTCTTTGTTTATTTAATAAATAAAATTTTTGTTAATGTAATGCAGCCAGATTGCAAATAAAACCCATTTTATGTAAAAAATGAAAATACCACAATATTATCAAAATCAATTTGATATGCTCAGAACAATTTTCTCTTTATATTTTACATTCCAGTATGCTAGGCTAAAATAAAAAAAAACAAACTTTAAACATGGAGAATTTATATTTTATTTAATAAGGATCCATTGACTAATTTTAAGCCAATTAGCATTGTCACTTTTATAGTGAAGCTAATCCATTCTTAAAATGGCATAATATTTCTGGAAAGCAATTTTTATAATATGTATTAAGATAATTAAAGGATTATAGGACTGTTTCTTTTTTTTTAAGTAGGAGAGATTTGAACATACTTATATATAACTACTAAACATGAAAAGGCTGAAATGTAGGAGAGATGAGATAATTGATGGAGAGATTTACCAGGGGGTGGGATACCAGTGGAAGGATTAGCATGGATAAAATAAGGACATCTCGATACAAAGAAAGAAGAAAGGAGGGGATGTCTATGATATCAGGATGGGCAAATGAAATTGAAGGAATTCTCATGGGCTTTACTTAACTTGTGAACTAGGAAACCATATGGTGATCTAAGAATGAAGGAAGTAACGGCAGGTAGTGCTTAAATGAGATTTTTGGACTAACAGCTGAGGAAAATGGGAGCTAGAGATAAATACAGACAGACAGAAGCATTATTTGGCAGTGTTAAGGATCATATGAGATTGGAAGGCATTAATTTATAGTGACTTCACTGGAAAACTGTTCTGCTTATAACACTTGGCTAATCATAGTAGACCAGGCAGGTGGGAGGCAGCCGTTTGGTCAGACAGGTGCAGGCCTGGAGTTTTGTCATGTGAAGAGGGCACAGAGTGAAGGGTATTGACAAATACCATTTCTGAAGCTGCGCATCCCAGTGTCTAAGGCTGGCTGCAGATGGAGTCAACTTGCACAGATTCCGAATTTGATAGGTACACAAAGCATCAGCTCATCGCGTTAGCACTCTTCAGCGGTTCCTAATTGCTTTGCATGTTAATGCAATCTATTGGTAATCAGCTTTAATGTCCGCCAACTGTTAGCTCTCTTTAACAGTTGTGGATGTTTTGAAAGGGAGAGTCTCAGGCAGAATTGGAATGAACTATGAGGAACACCCAGTTTGTGGAGGCAGCCAGCCTGCCTAACTCTGTATTCCTCCCTTTGTTCCTCTGAAAACGTTCCCTTATCATCCACAAACTTCCTTCATTCTCATCTATATCTCAGAACCTTTCGTTGTTCATTTACTCAGTCAATAAATATTTGAGTAACATGTTCCAGGCACTGTAACTAAAGTTCACTTGACATCACTTGAGCTGGAATGTTTAGTCTTAGTATTTTTGGACATGGAAGAATTTGAAAATTATTCTTATTTCTAACACGTCGGGAGCAATCAGATATATCTGGGGCTTTTTCAGAGCTAATGGGTCATGCTGTAAACTGTAAAAAGGTGCCAAAAACTCACGATGAAAATAAAGATAACTGTATGAAACTACCAAGGGCAAACATCTCCTACTTAGAGGGAAAGACTCATTTGCACTTTCGATTTCTTCCTCTCTGATAATATCTCTAGTGTTTATTATGAGATATTGGTGGCTATGGTGTTGGGGCTTTTAATCTATATAAAACATTCTTGATGTTTACTTATTTGAGCTAGAACTTGAGATAGCCTCTTCCTGCCTCTTCTCCCATCACACTACAAGTCCAGGAGGGCAATGACTGGCATAGGGTATGTGCTCAAAAATACTTGTTAAATGAATGGATGAATCATGTTAATAGTTATCATGAGCCTAGTAAAGTTTTCCAGGCTCTGCAAGCCAAGACTGGGTTCTGTTAAAATCCAGGGGAACTATGGCTACTGAGGAGTGAGGTTCCTGATGTGATTAACACAAATTACCATAAACTCTCTGTGATGTTAACTTCAGACAGGTCAGCCATTTTTACACCCTCTGATGTGATTGGCCACCCATTCTCCACTCTCCATCTCAAATGTCCTCTAGACAAATTGCATCTGAAAAACTCATCTGAAGAATCCATATCATCACAAATTATTTCCTGCCTACCATTACAATCACTGTTAAAGGCTTCACCCACTTCATTTACCCTGTTTTCTTGTTCCACGGTGCTGTTGAGTTCTGGGAGAAACAAAATTGTGTGATGATGTGTTAAAGTATCTAGTGTTTGGGAGACAGTGTGATTTCCAGCATATGTTGTAAATGAACAAACAAACAAAATAAAAACTAAGTAAACAAGCAAAAATAACCAAGGGCTAGTGTATTCAGATCTTTAGAATACACAAAAGCCACTGTCCTGATGCCTAGATCTATAGCTATATCCTCTAGCTATATAGGGTTTTTTTTTCCTCTCAATAAATATAAGTCAAGAATTTAGTTACCTTCTAACATTTCATAGTTTTTCACTCAATGGGTTTTGATAAATGAAACAGCCTGGGGAGGTAACTTCTTGAGGACCTCATTCAATTCTCATACTAAACTCATACTAAGATAAATATTACCTACATTTTGCAGGTAAAGGAGCAGGTTCAGAGAGGTTAAGTAACCTGATAATAAGAACAAGTATTGTGACAAAAAGAGTAGATTTCAAATACATGATAATGCAAATACCAAGCCAGGTAGGTATTATTATCACCATCTTAAAGACAGTTTCAGTTCAGAGAGAGAAAGTGTTTTGCCCAAGGCCTCTCAACTAGTACCAGTATGTGATGGAGGCCAGTGTTTCAGCCTGGTCTTTCTGACCGCAAAGTGTGCCCTTCCTGGCTGACTGACTTGTTAAACTAAGGGGACTTAGTTCCTCTCAGCAGGGGACTATTCTTGAGCGTGTACAGCTTCCTTGGAACAGTGAAATTACTGGATAAAATTGTATGCTGTCTTGTCCAGTTATAAGACAATCAGTGCTGGGAACACCTGACTGGCTAAAAGTGAGTGTAAACGTCTCTGTTCTTTTACCAGCATAGTTGAGTCTTGCTCTCAGAAAAGTAAAACACGATAAGCAAAAACAAGTAAAAATTCTATCACTGCTTACTGCCTTTGCCTTTTTCTTTCTTTTCTTCCTAGCTGGTGCCAAAGTAATCACCTAATATACAACCCCCAGAGCATAATGCTGACAGATCCTGACATTCCATTTCTGTGTTTTCATGTGAGCTGTGCATTTATATCTTCAGTCAAATGGAGATGTGCTGTGAGAGATGCTGGATGGCATTTTTCAAAAAGCAGTGAGGATCACAGGGACTACTTCTTGCTGACTTTTGGTGGGAAGGAAAAGTAGGAAAATAAAATAAAAATGAAAAATCATAGTTTCTTCCTTATTGCTTATGTAAAGGTATTTTCTAGCCATGTTCTGTACACAATCACATCAAACTAGCTGATAAAATAAAAGCTCTCCTCCCTTCGCCCCATGCTAATTATTCCTGTTAATTATTTTTTAATTATCTTTCTATCACTGCTTCCAGAACAACTGTCGTAATTTCCACCTCAGAGGTTCCAGACATGACATACCTATAAACATAGTGTAAAGGATGGTGGCTGCTTTCAATGTGTGAATGCCTTCAAAGGAAACACAGAAGGGAAATCAAATTGAACCACAGGTCCTACCACATTAGCATGGGGGAGTCTCTCAAATAGCTTCTGTTAATTATTCATTAGAGAAACGTATACACACTCAACCCCTTAATCAGTTGAGGGTTCACACTACCTAGCTCATATCTCTGTATTTGTCAGGTGTCTGACAGCATGTTGGACAAAGCAAAGCTCCGATAGCCGATACATTGTCTAACCTTACTTTTAGAAATAAAACAGAGATAGGCTGGTTAATTAATTAATTACGTGGACCTTTGAAGTCTGCCTTGTAATAACTAGCTCTTCTGTGGTCAAGTGAAGCTATTAGCACTATACCAGGCACTCTGGGAAGATAGAAAGTCATTTGATTTCTGTTCTCTACTTGCAAGTAATTTATGATCTCCATAGCAAGGCAAAATATGCACATGTGACATTAAAAAAATAAAAAATTAGAGACCAAAGGAGTGGTAAAAATAAGAGTCCAGAGGAGACTATCAGGGCAAAAGTTTCCCTGAAGGATGTTTGGATAGGAGGACACCACCAAGCACACATGGTTAAAAGTTGAGAGGGCTTAGTGGTGGCAATGAACATGGACTATTTACCGGGCAGATGGCCTGATTGAATTGAAGACTAGGTGTGAGAATACTAATAGGTAAGACAAATATATATATATGTATATGAAATTTATAGCACAGATATCATATAAGGTGTTATCCATTTGCTCAAAATATCCTTGGTTAAATTCCATCTCAGAGGCCTGAAGCCCTGCAATACTAAGAGTAGACTTAGTCTTTCTTCTTTTATACGCGATTAACAAATTGTACCTAAAGATAGTCCCATCAAAATCTGTGTGTTTGTTTCTCAGAAAGACAAATTTTGTATCATTCCTATAACTGGAACATGTGATATTTATAAAGTTTCATGTAAATTCTTTGTCCAAAAATCGCACCAACCTACTGTTTAATTAATAGGAAAGATGAGGGAGGGATCTGCTGTTTAAAAATATTCTACATGAAATAACCTAGTTTGATTGAATGCCATCTCTGCCTATCACTTCTAAGAGAGGTTATGAGAGGTGTTTCCCCTACTCCATTCAAGCAGGCAGTCAGTTGAAAGAAGAACCCTCAGTGCTTGTTCCCAAAGAGTTGGGGTATCTAGTTATTCTTGAATATATGAGAAAACTGATTATCTTTCAAGCACAGAGTCTAACACAATGCTGTAATGTCTGAACGTGTTAAGATGATTGAACAGCAGAATAACGCTTTGACTGGTCTCCAGGTTTGTTCATCTTCTAAAAATACAACTTCATTGCCTTTTTCCCTCCACCAACGAGAATTAGAGGCCAAGCTTAGAGAATCGCTACTCCTGATTTTGATAAGGGCATAATACATAGTTCACATGCATTATCATATTTAATTCCCACACAATTCTAAGAAATGGGAACAATTATCTCATTTTTGCTCTTAGACATGAGTAAGAGGGACCCCTAGTGAGTGCTCTGAGCCTTAGAGGACCCTGCAAATCATAGATATTAAAACACAGAGAAATTTTTTCCTTTACAAGCTAAGATTTTCTTTTCTCTCTCTTTTTATGTTTGAAATGAATTTAACTGTACAAGAATTATGGGAAAGAAATGCATTAGCCAAAATGTCTGTCTCAGGCCAGAGGATTCTGAGCTGTCTATGTGAGTGTGTGTGTGTGTGCCTGTGTGTGTGACATCTTCCGCCTTGGAAAACTGGAGAAAGAATGAGTGTTTTTGCTTACCTCTGGCTGTCCCAAATCACCAAAGTGGGTGTCTAGGCGGACTGAGATCCCCAAATAACTGCATTCCCTTCCTCCCTACCTCACCCCCTCTGCTTGGATGGTCTAGTTTTGGAAGGTGCTTAGAGTTGTTTGTAAATCTTGACTCAGAAATATATCCCCCTGGCATTCCGATCACCATCCAGAAGGCCTGGGAAGCTTCTGCCCTGCCCAGCTCCAGAGGATTCGTACTTCCATCCAGGCTTGCAGAGGGTAGGGGCAAACCTAGGGAGAGCAAGGTGGCTCCTGTCCTCTGGGTGGTGAGCACAGTCCAGAGGAGTAGGCTTGAAGGGTGGGGGAGGGGAGGCTGAGTGGGAAATAGGCCCAGTAGGGGGCATAGCTTATCTGATAACTTCAGGTATTTAGACATATTTTATGTTGGCCCTCATTTATCCTTTTGCCCTGGGCTGTGCTAATATTAGGGGAAACCTGATCTCAATACTATACATGAGCAAATTGAGGTTAAAGGCATTGAATTAATTGCCCAATGGCTGATAAATAACAGAGCTGGAAATTGAACACTGATCTGCTGACTTTAGAATCTTAAATTTTGGATAGGGAGGGAGCAGTTTATGAAGAGAGCACCTTGAAAAAGGTAGATGTATGTAATAAATAAAACTTCTTACAGAAATCTGAAGAGGAAAGCAACATGAGAAAATTTTGTCCTAGAAAGATTTGTCTGGTGGTCTAAAGGCTGTTATCTCAGACGCATAAGAATTGCCTTTGGTTTTTAATCTAGAGGTTTCCAGAGAATTGCTTCTTAAAGCTTGATTCACCAAATGCTAATAGTTTGTACACATGTGCACAACACACAAACATGTTCTCAAATTAAGAAGAGTAGGAAATTCAAGGTTAGACCAAGTGAAATAACATTGTTTATTGCGGTACTTCTCAGAGTCTTAGAATTACTTATTTGAATTTCTAGGGAGAAAATAACGCGCAGAACTTCCCCAAACTGCTTGCTGATTGACCTATTTTTGTGGAGCACATTGTGGAAGTAGTGATTTGTAGCCCCCTCTCTTGCTGATTCTTCCATTGGAGACAGTGGAGGGGAGCAGCCTGGCAGCTACCCTGTCTGACCGACAGTGCGAAATTAATGGTTCCCATGCCTGAGTAGCACTTGGGCCTCTGGACAATGAAGGAAAGACTGATGAGCAGCCACGACAAAACTAGTTTTCAAGTTACAGTGGTGGAGCTGATAGCCAAGAAAACTGATTTGAACAACACCTTAAGAATGCTTGCTTTTGGGGGTTAAGCTTCTAAGCTTTCCTCATAAATGGAAAATAAACTGAAAGACAGTACCTTCACTTTTATATTTCTGTAGTGGGAAAAATAGGAGAAGAAATGATAATCCAAATAAATTTGGATAAAGTCAGACAAGAGAAGGAAATGAAAATTATCGAGTGTCTGTGCCTGTAGGCTAGGAGTATTCGAAACAAAACATCCACAGCATGGGTGACAGAAGAAAATTATGAGACGCAAAGATTTTATATTAAAAAAAGTCTCACTGCTGCAGGATAACAAGAAAGTCTAGAACATGTTATTATGTAATGTGCTTGCAAATGGAGAGGCTGATGAAGGAGTATAAATGGGAACATTATTGACTAATTTTCATATAAGAAGAAGTTTAAGAGAGCAAGTTAGTGCTTTTCTAAAAGGTTTAAAAATAAAGCTAGTAGGAGTAGGTATATGCTACAGACCTCTAGGACTAAAGAGACAAGGCAAAGAAATATAGGAAATGATAAAAGAGCAAGAGAAGGTAACAAGGTTAGACTTATGGGAGATTTCAAACTCCTTATTGTGATGTGTAATTTGTGAAACTTTGGAGACAAGGTTAGTATGAGGGAAAAGGACATGATGAGTTTTCTAAATGCAGATTATAGATTTTTATCTTACAAAGCCCTAACTGACCAGGGGTGCTCAAGCAAGCTTGGTTAAGGTGAAATTTTGAGTCCAGCTATAAGTAAATGGCAAACGTTCTCATATACATCAGTAGAAGTATATATCAGTGCACGTTTTTGTGGGGTAGTATCTATCCAAGGAAAATATTCTTTATACTATGCAAATGAACAGCAGTGAGCCCTACCCTAATAGTCCCCTGAAGATCTCCCTAACATTCAGTACTATTCCTGGAGGAGTATTAGCTGCTATTGGGCAGACTCAGTTGCTCTGCCGTACCCAGAGTTCCTCACGGCAGCTGTGAAGATGTGTTGCAGTTGAGTGCATCCAATCTAAGGAAGTTCTTGCTTGGGCGTCAAGGCTCTGGTCCACAGGCTTTCCACAAGCTCCTGGAACTTAGGAAACAAAGGAATCAAATTAAAAGAACAATGTAAATAGTTTGTGAAGTAAGTAACTAATTAGTTAACTTTGGTATGTGCATATATGTGTAATTATGGATATAGTGCTGATTTTTACATCCTTGTATACAGGTAAGCTTGTTTATTAACAGTCTTACTCACTAGGGATTGGTCAAATCTTTCTGAATCCTGGCTGGATGGCAGCCAAATTGCAGCCGTGGTTCACAAATTTATCTCTTCCCCTGCCTCCTTGAATTTTGTTTCTGCTCACTGGCTTGACTGTCTTTTTCCATAAAAGATCTAGCTCTGAAAATATCTTGGCTCTGTAGCCCTTCCAACTCCTTCTTCGTTTAATTTAAGCCTCAATTTTATTGTGCATGCATTTCTACCTTTACCACTATTGCTGCTGGCCTATTGCTCCTGCTAGCCATTTTCATTTAGCTCTGTTGATGCCATGTACTTGCTTTACACTGCAAAATTAGAAATATCTCTCTGTTGAGTCAGGAAAAACAACAATTCCTCCTTTTGTCTCTTGCATTAAAGTTTTTCTAGCATGCAATTAGGAGCTATTTTTTTTTTTTTTTTGTCCCAAAGGCATTTTTTAAAGATTGGGTTACAAATGTAACAATTTTTTCACCAAATAACAAATGTAAACATTCAATTGCAAACCACACATATTCAGTAACTGCTTAATATGGGCCAAGCACTAAGTAAAATGCAAGAAGAAAATATGCCTACCTTGAGAAAACTCATAATCCAGTGGAGCATCTTGGGCAGAAACAATGCAGTGCTGTGGTGTGAAGACTGTCATAGAGGTTTTTTGTATTTTTGTTTTTGGTGAGGAAGGTTAGTCCTGAGCTAACATCTGTTGCCAATCCTCCTCTTGTAACTGAGGAAGACTGGCCCTGGGGTAATATCTGTGCCCATCTTCCTCTACTTTATATGTGGCCGCCACCACAGCATGGCTTGATTAGCTGTGCATAGGTCCGTGCCTGGGATCCGAACCTGTGAACCCCAGGCTAGTGAAGTGGAGTGTGCGAACTTAACCCCTACACCACCAGGCCGGCCCACTGTCATAGAAGTTTTTGAAATGCTCTCCTTGGCATCTTTAACAAAACATTCTCCTGGTTTTCCCCCATCTCTCTGGTTTCTGTTTATTTTGATTTATCCATTGCAGACTTATACTCTCTCTTTGGCCAACAATTTGGTGTTCCTCAATGGTTGGTCCTAGCTTTCCACTCTTCTCACCCTATATTCTCTTCCCAGATTGTTTCTCTGTATCCATGTCTATTATTTTAATTTATATGCAGAAGACTCATAAGTTTTCTCTTTACTAAGAGCTCTACTCTGAGTTTCAGACCCATATATCCTAATTTTTTTTGACATCTCTCAAGAGAACTTGAACCTCAACATAATAAGAGACTGAATTCATTATCCCCCCCCCCTCAAAATCTGGTTGTCCTCCAATGCCACAATGTCAGTGAATGATACCAACATCCATTCCCTTATTCAAACTAGAAGACTAGAGGCCATGCTTTGACATCTCCTTTTTGTCTCTAATACTCAACCTAGCATTAAATCCTGTTGGTTTTCCTTTATAAATTTCTCTCACTTGGATTATTACAATAGCCTCCTTTCTCCACTCCCAAATCTATTTTTTCACCCTGGAGCCAGAGTGATCTTTTTAAAATTCTAATCATATCAAGAGAATTCTCTTCTTAAAATCTTTCATACTTTTCCATTGTTAGTTTTTAATAATAATCTTATCAAGATATAATTTACATACCATAAAATTTACCCTTTTAAAGTGTGCAATTCAGTAGTTTTTAGTATATTCAGAGTTGTGTGATTATCATCACTGTCTAATTTTAGAATATTTTTATCTTTCCAAAAAGAAACCTTGTATCCATTAGCAGTCACGTTTCATTCTCCCCTTCCCTCAGCCCCTGACAACCACTAAACTACTATCTGTCTCTATGGATTTGCCTTATTCTGTATATTTCATGTAAATTAAATTATACAATCCCATTGCTTTCTGGATAAAGACAAAACTCATTAGCCTTCGCTTTTAAACCCTGCAGAGGCTGGCCTCCATTTCTACTTGTGTCTCATCTCAGATTGTGTTCTCCCCCATTCTCTTGATTCCATTCACACCGGGCTTCTTTCCTTACTTCCCACTTGCCAAGCTTCCTACTGTTAAAGGTCTTTGCAAGTGCTGTTTTCTCTCTCATTTTCTCATCTAGTACACTCTGCCTCATTGTTCAACCAAAGCTCAATTGTTACTCTTTCATGATGGACTTCCCTGATCCCTCTGAGTAGGTTAAATCTCCCAGGTACAGGGTCTGATGACACTGGGTGTTTCTACTTTGCAGCATTCACAATAGTTGTAATATCCATTTGTGTTTTGTAATTATTTGACTAATGTCTTCACTGGTCCAAGCTCCATAAGAGACCACATCTGCTTTTGTACATCATTGTAGCCATAGCATCTAGCACAGAGTAGGAGCTGATTACTGTTTTTTTTTTTTTTGGCTTTTAAATTTTTTGTTTATTGCAGTAACATTGTTTTATAACATTGTAAAAATTTCAGGTGTACATCATTGTACTTCTATTTCTGCATAGATTACATCATGTTCACCACCAAAATACTAATTACAACCCATCACCACACACATGTACCCAATTATCCCTTTCACCCTCCTCCCTCCCCCCTTCCCCTCTGGTAACCACCAATCCAATCTCTGTCCCTATGTGTTTGTTTATTGTTGTTATTATCTACTACTTAATGAAGGAAATCATATGGTATTTGACCTTCTCCCTCTGACTTATTTCACTTTGCATCATGCCCTCAATGTCCATCCATGTTGTCACAAATGGCTGGATTTCGTCGTTTCTTATGGCTGAGTAGTATTCCATTGTGTATATATACCACAGCTTTTTTATCCATTCGTCCCTTGATGGGCACTTAGGTTGCTTCCAAGTCTTGGCTATCGTGAATAAGGCTGCAATGAACACAGGGGTGCATGTACCTTTGCAAATTGGTGTTTTCAAGTTCTTTGGATAAATACCCAACAGTGGAATAGCTGGATCATATGGTAGTTCTATCGTTGATTTTTTGAGGAATCTCCATACTGTTTTCCATAGTGGCTGCACCAGTTTGCACTCCCACCAGCAGTGTATGAGAGTTCCCTTCTCTCCACAACCTCTCCAACACATGTTGTTTCCTGTCTTGTTAATTATAGCCATTCTGACGGGCGTGAGGTGATATCTCATTGTAGTTTTGATTTGCATTTCCCTGATAGTTAGTGATTTTGAACATCTTTTCATGTGTCTGTTGGCCATCTGTATATCTTCTTTGGAGAAATGTCTGTTCAGGTCTTTTGCCCATTTTTAATTGGGTTGGTAGTTTTTGTTGTTGAGATGCATGAGTTCTTTATATATTTTGGAGATTAAGCCCTTATCAGATGTATGGTTTGCAAATATCTTCTCCCAATTGTTAGGTTGTCTTTTCGTTTTGTTGATGGTTTCCTTTGCTGTGCAGAAGCTTTTTAGTTTGATGTAGTCCCATTTGTTTATTTTTTCTATTGTTTCTCTTGCCCGGTCAGATGTGGTGTTTGAAAAGATGTTGCTAAGACTGATGTGGAAGAGCGTACTGCCTATGTTTTCTTCTAGAACTTTCACAGTTTCAGGTCTTACATTCAAGTCTTTAATCCATTTGGAGTTAATTTTTGTGTATGGTGTAAGGTAAGGGTCTACTTTCATTTTTTTGCATGTGGCTATCCAGTTTTCCCAACACCATTTGTTGAATGATTACTGTTTACTTAATGAACGAAAAAGAAGTTTTGAATAAAAGATTTGTAGAAAATAAGTGCTGAAATTGAGCCAGCATTAGAAAAAGATGAAAAATATAACGCAAAATTTGGTAGTGGGAAGACGCAGCAAATATTAGTGGGATTGGCTCCTGGCATCCTGGAATATGCCTGTAGCTCTGCATCTTCTTGCTTCACCTTCTCCAACTGTAAACCAGGATTACATTTGCCTATTTATGTCCCAGACTAATTCAAAGACTCAAATGAGGTAATGTATTTGAATAAGGTTTGCAAGCCATATGTCACAGTTTTGAAATAAAAACTGTTCTTATTAAATAACCAAGAAATCTAGACTCAATAATCTTGGTTATTTATAGGATATAAAGTAGATTGTATGGAAAATTGGAAGAATGATAAATTTTCCCCATTTGTGTATGTAAGACACATATTTGTCATTGTAAAAATTAAATCTCTCTTCTTGATTGATAAGATTGTGAAAGGCACTTTGCAATTTTATGAAAAAGAGAACTGTTTGGATCTAAGGTAGGAAAGATGACATATGTGACAATAGGGTTAGATAGTAGCCAGAAGAATGAATACTGGCAGAGATCGCTAAGGTCAAAGCTTTGACTGAACCAGTAAGATGTTCAAGGTGAGTTTGCTGAGTTGGATGATGTGAGATTTATTTAGGAAGAAAAAACAAAATCTGTATATGGAAATGAATGTTTCATTTGAAAAAAACTCTAGTTTCATATTATTGATTAAATATAGTACAGCACTGTAATTCAAGTATTCCTCTTGAGTTCTACATGTTTAAAAACTCATCAGTAGGTGGCATGGCATAAAAAATTTATGTGATATGGAGATCAATCACAGTGTCCTAGAGAGGAGGAAGATTGGTGTTAGCATTAAATATAGTGCCTGTTTTATTAAAATGTGTATATAAATGTGTTATATAAAATTGATATGTGATTATTTTTATAGGCTTAAAGTTTGATTTGGTTATACATGCCCAGGTCCAGAAAAATTCATTTATGGAGACTTAAATTACTGATATAGAATTCTACAATGGACAGGGCCTCAAGCATCATCATGTTATAATCTAAGGAGGATATGGCTCTCTTACAGATTTACAGCTAGTTAGTGGCAGAAACAGGTCTAGAACACAGGTATTGAGATTTTCAATCTAATGTCATTACTTTACTACCCACTGTCTTTATTTCTGAGTTAAGAAGATTTTGAGTAAAGAGAAGAAAAATGGTAGAATTATGGCAAGTAAATATTCTTGGTGAATGAGGAAGGTAACTTCAATTACCTTATTGGTTCCATCCCATCTGTGGCTATCCCCAGTTTCACCTACGCATACCTCCTGAGGTTGGCTTGTTTACATTCCCACTTGCAGGCTTTTGTGCAAGGGCATCTACTCTAGTTCCAGCATTACTACCCTTTGAATTTTAGGGCTACCATGATTAATGGCCATAGCATAATCATCCAGGGCTTTTGTATCCAAGAATTTATAAGCCTCTAGTCTTGAGTTTAGCAGAGACACCTCCTGGAATAGCAGAACTATGAAAAAGTTGGGAGAACCAAGGTTTGATGCCTGTATTATAAGCTTAATATCTGATTCATAAATACAAGGGGAAAATAAAGGATGCACATATATTTGAGTAAAATCAAATCATGAAAGAAGAGGACAGGGAAAAATAAAGGGAAAAGCTAATGCTTAATCTTTTTCAAGAGAAGTAAGAGAACTTTAAAAAGCTCTTATGTGTTCATTTGGAATATTTCAGAAAATAATTTATAGAATTAGAACTGGCTGCTATGTAAAAGAATCAACCAGAGGGCAAGAAGTAATTATTGTAAATTAAAGGTATGATCAGTAAAATAAAATATAGAATAGAAGGGCTGGAAGATAAAGTTTGGAAATAGTTGCTAATGTAGAAGAATAAAGACAAAGAAAAAAGGGATAGATAATAGAGTGAAATCTAAGAGGTCCAATATTTCTTGAATAGGATCTACATAAGGATAGAACAAAGGAGCCATTGGAGGAATGGAGGAAATGGAGGAAGTAATCCAAAAAGACTATAGGAAGACTTCGGAGATGAAGAATATTTAAGAGTGGTTAAAGACCAAATAGAATGAATGAAGCTATACCCATTCTAGACCCATTTTAATGAAGGTTCAGAATTAAAACAAAGAGAAGAATTTCAAAGCTTCCACGGAAAATAAGACAATTTACAAACAGTTGAGAATCCGATTGTTGTCCAACTTCTCACCAGCAGTGTATATTAGAAGCCAAGAAGCACAGTTTTGAAATTCTGAGAAAAATTATTTTGAACCTAGAAATCTTACTCCAGCTAGGCTATCAAGTAAGTGTGAGGGCAAAAGGAGAGCATATTTAAGCATGAAAGAATTTTACTTATCATTAACTTAAAAAAATATTTAAGAATGTACTCTGACAAAACATAAATGGAAATTAAGCAAGAGGACAGCATGGAAATCCAAAATATATGGGATTACACTGGGAATACTGTAAAAAGAAGTGTCAGACTGAACAACGTGCAAGTTTAGAAAAGATAGCAGCAGGTCTCTAAGAAGATTGTTCTCAAGAAAAAATATCCCATTCAACATATTTTATTGATTAAGAAACTGGATGACTTAGTTATTTGGCCAAGGAAACAGACATTTCTTTTGTAAACAAGAAAATAAATTCGGGGCGGGGGGAGGACTACCAGACTTTCAAGGGAAAACAACTGAGCAAGCTAACAAGAAATTCACCCTAGATTAATGAAGCAAGTGGAGTAACTGAGAGTTTAAGATAAATAACTCATTTGAGCATGAGTGTTCAATATTCTTCTTTGAGAAGCACAACTTTCAGGATAAAATTACGTGTCTTTTTTATTTGTCCAAATCACTATACTTGGCTCTGTAGTGAATAATATTTATGCAATGATAATGTTAGTGGTTTTCAATCTTTAGAATTGAAACAATTTTAGTTATAAAAACATGAGATATATAGTTATAGAAAAGAATATAAATGTTACAAACTTTGATAATGAAAAAGCAATGGTACATGATGACAAGAGAGTGGAGGAACAGTGATAATTTCTTCATTTTCCAGAGTAGAGAGCTAAGCAAGTTAAGTCAAATTCAAACAAGTCTGTCAAATTCTATATCTTTGGTAACCATTTAAATTTAGGATGGGAAAACTTAGAGGTCAAATTTAATGTTTGAAAGAATACAAAATAATTCAGAATTATTTGGGGTAGTGTAGGCAAACATGTGTGAAGACCAGTTTAATAGTTAACCTTTAATTTTCCTTCCAATTTTTAAATTCTGTGATTCAAGCTACATTTATTTAAAAATACATAAACAAACTCTTATTTAAGAGATGAAAATATGTATCTTCTGTTTTCTTCTTTGAACTCATATTGCCATTATATTTCTCTAATAAAGTTTTACTTTAGTATGATATACTTTTATAGTTCTGAAAGTCTTTTATTGTTAGTCACCCATCATATTTCTCTGCAACAAAAATAGCTACATAAATGGAAATTTAATTATTTTAATTTTTTGGCCATAAGGCTCTAAGTGTTAAAAAATTTCTTCTAGATTGAATTTCATGAAAATTATTACCCTACCCAATTGATAAAAACAACATAATATTATAAATTTTGATAAATACTTATTAAATGTAAAAAGTAAAATATTATTGAAAATGAATCTCTTAATAAAAAGAATAGCCTATTTGCTCCTGGATAAATATCAGTTATTATTTGATTGAGGCATTTGTAAGCACTGAGAAAACTTATTATAATAAATGAGAAGATAGAAAGAGTTTTAGTGTAGCAACATCACTCAACTCTTTGAACTCCTTCCAAGTTATGTGCCAAAAATTCATATAGTGATCTATCATCAAAAATATTTTTATTAATCAGCTGACAATTCAATTAGGTTCCCTTCAATTTTGATCCTGACTTGCAAAAAGATTTGTCACCCTGTCCTTAGAGTCATTTTCTTTCTCAATTTATAGGAATTGCAGTCGTCCCTCAGCATCCGAGGGGGATTGCTTCCAGGACTCCCTGCCATATCAAAATCTGCCGATGCTCAAGTTCCTTATATAAAATGGCGCAGTATTTGCGTATACCCTATGCACATCCTCCTGTATATTTTAAATCATCTCTAGATTACCTGTAATACCTAATATAATGGAAGCGCTATGTAACTAGTTGTTATACTGCATTGTTTAGGGAATAATGACAAGAAAAAAATAGTCTCTCCATGTTTGGTATAGATGCAACCACGGTTGGCCTTTCTGTCTGCTGTTGGTTCCATGGATGTGGAACCCACAGACATGGCGGGCTGACTATATGCTAAAATGGCTTTATTGAGATGTACTCGATAGCTACTATTATTAATTTGGATACACATTTACCAATAAACAGTTTTAAAGATTTTATTTATTTAATTTTTTCCCCCCAAAGCCCCAGTAGATAGTTGTATGTCATAGCTGCACATCCTTCTAGTTGCTGTATGTGGGACTCGGCCTCAGGATGGACGGAGAAGTGGTGCCTCGATGTGCACCCGGGATCCAAACCCGGGCCACCAGCATTGCAGCGCGCGCACTTAACCACCAAGCCACAGGGCCGGCCCACCAATAAACAGTTTTGATAAAATTCTTCTTGTTCATGCACTTTAGATATACTATTGTTAAAATCTCAGAACTACAGAATTAGTTAGTTTATGGAAAATGTTTATTTTACTTATTTGGCTGAGCCAGTCCTTATATCAGACCAATCAGTCAAATCAGATTTACTATCTCTCAGAAAGAGTGACTTCATTTCTTAATTCAATTACATGTGTTAATATGTATATTCATGAAACCCCTCACATCTGGATTCTAATTCTAAGAGAGAGAGTCACAGCACAGAGCCCTGCCAAGACTTTATTGCTTGGATGGAATAAAGCAATTTTGGAGTTGAGTTGTGTAAGTGATAGGAATCTTAGATGAAAATGTCTTGGGATGCATAAAAAAGAAGTAAGGAAATATTAGTTCCAGTCAAGCATACCTCTAGATTTTACAAAAGCTGGACTCCGAAAGTTGAGGGAGGGGAAGAGATAAGCACATCATAACATGAGATGCTCTTAAAGGGAGATTAGGTCCTCTGGAAATAAAAAATGTGAAAATCTGATAGCAAAATTGCTAATTAATCTTAGGAGAAAGATAAAGGGGAGACAACCAAAGAAATCAATGACACTGTTGTGATGAATTCAGATTCTAAAGGACCCTAAAGATGGACTGAGGAGTGCAATGTCACGTGCCTATAAAAGAGTGGCAAAGGCCTGGAAAAATACGGAAACAGCCAAAAGGCTAGAATAGTAGAGAATTGTAAAAGACTGCTACAGAGGGCAGAGAGCAAGATGGACAAGGAAGAGACAAGCCCACTGTTCCCCAGACATTGTATTACTGAAGATGATAGATAGACACCTCTCTGCTCAACTAGTTTTCTTCCATATTCAAGAGCAAGAAAAATTAGTTTTTCAAGTGGAAAAGTAGAGTTAAAGTCTGAAATATCTGATGAAATAGTAAAAGATAGTGATCTCTTTTACACAAAATTATCTTAATTCCAGTAAGTTACCCTATAGTTTATTGAAAGTACTTACAAACACAGTTGCAGAATTTCCATGAGTAATATTTAAGAAATCATGATTAATTGTGAGGTACTACACACGAACAGACTGAAACTTTTCTAAAAAAGTATATCAATGAGTCTTAAAAATCGGGTGTTGGTATACTTAATGTCAATGTTAAAAACGTTCTAGAACTAAAAACTATAATAAATAGTTGACTAATGATCTCTTAGAAAAACACCTCTTGGAGCCGGCCTGGTGATGCAGTGGTTAAGTGCGAGCGCTCCGCTTCAGCAACCTGGTGTTCCCAGGTTCGTATCCTGGGCGCGCACTAACGCACCGCTTGTTAAGCCATGCTGTGGCGGCCTCCCATATAAAATAGAGGAAGATAGGCACAGATGTTAGCCCAGGGCTGATCTTCCTCACACACAAAAAAGAAAAATACCTCTTCTCTCTCTCTCCCTAGGACCAGCGGGAATCTCCAGGTAAAAATCACAGGGAACTAGATCTCAACTCAAGGTAAGGTGAATTTCCTTAAAATTTGCAGTAGCCCCCACTTGAACCACCATGGTAATTGTATGTTCTCAATGCATGCAGCAGACTGACACTGAAGCAGGATCATCATAGTCTGAAGGGCAACTAAGAGGATTCTTTTGGGGTGAGATTGGATTTAGGCAATCTCAGATTTCTGCCCCAATTCTTAGTTCCTGGAATTCTGTACGTCTGTCTTGGGTGAATGAACTAGATCTGCTTAGCAGCACAAATTTGTTTGAATGCTTTCTAGGTGTCCCTCATTAGCACTTGACTAGGAAATGGTGTGAGGTAGTAGGTCCAGAGGAGCGTGCATCATTGGTGAGGGTAGGGATGGAGAAGGAATTGTTCTCTACAAACCTGGGCTGTGTGGATCATGAACACGATCCACAGGGAAGACCAATGGGACATGAGGCTTGGATGTTCCAGTGTTAAGATTTATCTACCTCACATGTGGTCTCTGGCAGGCCCTTGCTCTTCTTATGGATTTGGAGGCCTGGGACAGCTTGGAAAGTACCTGAATCATTGAAAAAAATCTTCTTTTTTTGTTTGCTGCCATTGTGTCTGTCCCTCGCTCCTACTGAAAAGTCAGTTATGTTTTTTATTGATTATTCCTTGTGCAGAGAGTTCTGTATTGGTCCTATAACCATTGTGCTTATGGCCTTCAGTTTCTGTCTTGTGGGAAAAGAGAGACTATCCAACTTCCCTCAATATTTTGAATATATGCATTCTTAGGAATCTGTTAGTTTTCCGTGATAAAAATTATTTGAAAATTACAGGCTTTGTTAAAAGAAGGTATGGAATTGCTTACAAGATAGCTGTAAGGTGTGTGTATGTGTGTGTGTGTGTGTGTGTGTGAGTGAGTGTGAATATTGGGATGAATGCTTTTGGGCATACACTGAAGTGAACTTGCATTTTTGTGTGTGCGATAGACTCTATTCAGCAGTATCTTAGCTTCCTTTATTCACAACCAGGGACTTCAGCTGTTTTATTAAAGACTGGATATGAAAGCTGACGTGCTTTGCCAACACAGACATCCAAGGGACCTATGTGTACTTTTCCCCATATCTTTAGATAGTTTTTCCCTTCATGCCTGATATCAGTCAGAGAGAGTGCTAGAATGTGATACCTCACACCTCGAAGATTAAACACCTTCTCTGCTGGTATTTTTGTTTCCACTTCATTTCCTGCCACCTTCTATCGTAAGCACCTTGCACCATGTCATGTACACTCTTGGTTCTGTCTGAGCCACGAGACTGTGTTTTCCAACAGCGTTTTTCTGCAAATAAGGAGACTCTGCCTTGTCTTTGATGTGAGCTTAGTTGCAGAATGAATAGCTTTGTTGGACAGCGAGATAAGGTTATAATAGAGTCTATAATAACGATGCCAATCACGGGTGGCAGGAACGCTGTTATTCTTAGACTGTTGTATTTGTAAATCGTGCTAGGTTTCACAGCTTAATCTAAAAATGCCACCTTGTCAGTGGTAGAGGCTTACATTTTAAGTTCCCAAGAGAAATATTTCGGAAAGAACATCCTACTCTTCTTTACTTTGTAATAAATAAGTTCCAAGGAGGATTCATAACATCTGAGGAATTATCCGGGTGGTATTTTCACTTCTGCATTTAACCCTGTATGAGTCCGTTATCACATTCACTTGGATCAAATTATTCTTATTCGTAGTGGAGGTTATATTTGTTTTTTTTTTGCTTCAGTTTTTTTTATGCTTGAATTGGAAGCACACATTCTGCGATGGGTTAGTGGTAGTCGATTAGGAGCTCTGTGGCTAGGAGCAGGCCTATAAGAAGGAAGAGGCAGGTCAGAGGACCAGTTAAGGGTGAGGGATCAGCCCTTAGAAACAGGCAGACTTGGAGTTAGGTATTAAAAGGAAAAAAAAAAAAAACGAAGTGTTTCTAAACATTCTACAATTCTTCATGGAATTGGTATGTTCTTAGGGGTAAAATACCAAGATATAGCAAAATAAATCAGATTTTGTGTTTCATTTGCCTTACACTTTCAGAGAGGTTTCATTTTTTATCTTGAGAAAGTGGCTTCTCATATTTTGGTTTTAAATTTTTCTGTCTACTTTCATATTCTTTCTCTGTACATCCCAGTGACTAAAAAGCAGAATAGCCACCACTGTGTAGATATAATAACAAAGGGACTGTGGACTGTTCCTCCATAAAGAAAGGACCCAATTCAATGTATGTTCTATGTAAGGGCCAATTGTGAGTTTAAGAATCTAAAAGCCAGAAATGGTAGCTAATATTTTATAAATAAGCACTTAAATGAGTCAATATTTAAAGGGACCCTGCAGGAAAATTGTAAGAAAATAATAGGCAAATTTAGATTTAGGAAGAACATTAGATAATTTCAACTCAGTGATTGTAGTTGAAAGATAAGCCAAATGAGGCTCAAAGAAATTGAAATTGTGTCATAAGCTTTGTTGAACAAGCTGGCTGTGAAATCCTGGTCTCTCGAAGGTCATTCCTGCGTTCAAGCTCCCTTGAATATGCTTGGTGTTACCCATAATGCAACTATTCTTAACCAAATCTACCCATTTTGTAACACACACAACATTTTTTCCAAACTAGAAAAATGTCTTTAATCATCAATTGTCATTTGTAATGAAGTAGCAAACATAATCTAAAAATGACCATTTTTCTCTACCAAAAAAGAAGTTCTAAAAGGTTCTAAACTCATTTAAAAGAATAGTGTAGTATAAAATGATTTATTTTATATCATAATTTTTAATTGTAAAATACTTTCACAGATATTTTCTTACATATTCTTTGCAAAAGCCTGTGATGTAAGTAGCTATTGGCTGCATTTTACAGATAAGAATCCTGAAGCTCAAAATTTAAAGTACATCTGAGATAGCAGGACTGTGTTGTAGGGCGAGGGCTTCTGACTCAAATCCCAGTGATCTCTTCCCTATCTCACAGTTTGCTCTTTAATGGTTAATTGACCCACCTTCTTCACCTTCATTAGCAAGCTGTCAAATTTCATTCCAGTTCAGGAAGTAATAAAGAGAATTTTTAAAAACCAAAGAGGTTGTAATATGGAATTTCCAAAATAATTCTGCAATTGAGGAAATGTACCTAGAGAGAATGAGAAGGGAGCCATGCTGTTCCCCTGGCAGTTAAGATGGATAGAGGCAGGGATGCTGAAGCCTGCTGATACAGGCTTGCAAGAGTTGATTGGTGAATTACAATTTTGTTGTTTGCTCAATAGCCTTTATTAAAAATTAAATTAGAGCCAGCCCTGATGGCCTAGTGGTTAAGTAAGGCACTCTCTGCTTCGGTGGCCCGGGTTTGGTTCCTGGGCATGGAACCATATCACTCGTCTGTCAGTAGCCATGCTGTGGCGGCAGCTCATATAGAAGAACCAAAAGAACTTATAATTATGCACAACTATGTGCTGGAGCTTGGGGGGAGAAAAAAGGAGGAAGATTGGCAACAGATGTTAGTGAAGGGCAAATCTTCCCCAGCAAAAAAAAAAAAATTAAATTATATAAACTTATAATTGAACATTATGTTAAAAATAAAGATAGTAAATACTTAAAATTTGTCACTTCTTAATGATTTTACTATTATCTATGCTTTCAATGTTATTTATATCTATGATGTCTGTATGATGGAAATACTATGTAATGTTATTTGCTCTTCCCAGTCTTGCATTGGTAGTTTGGTATCAACCATGGTTGGAAGTATTTACACCATGAAAATCCCAAATGTTACAAATTATTGTTTTGTTCATTGTCTAGACTTAAAAAATGGTGGAGAAAATATTAATAATGCAGATTAAATTTAGAAGTGTGTTGTGTCTGTAGCTGTTACATCTTACATCGTGAACAGCACCTAAAATTGAGAAATAGTCTAGTATTTCAAAACTACTATCTGATTCAGCAAAGAAATTGCTCATGTCATTGAAAATTGAATCAAGCCTGACCTACGTCCTTGTTGTTTTACTTTAGACTCTCTCTATAATGTAAAAGAAAATATCAACCGACATTTATGTCAGAACCACACTCATTTGTCAATGACATGAGAGACTTCTCTTTTGAATTGGATCGTAATCAAGCATTTATACATAGTCTGACTTTGTGACACTATTGTTGGGGGAAAGATGAAAATAAAAACTGATGGTGGATTTTATAAGAAACAGCACGTTACACTGAAGTCATTGGTATGGAATTTACAATGAAAGTTATTATGTATTTTATCATTATTTGTATTGTGGGTACTCTAAGTTATTAAAGAAGTAAAATTTATAATAAACTTTTTTTTTTCTTGGAGAGTCAGTTATTAAACACTTATCAGGACACCACAGGAAGGAGGGCTATCTTTGTTGGAAGATGAACACTCTTTGCAGGTGAGAGGGATACCAGAAAATTCCATGCTTGTCTCTTTGTAATTGTCTTTGAATACGAGCTCTAAGAATGTATAATGATACCAGTTTTATGTGATAGACCTCTGTGACCTTTTCCTATATTGTATGAGGAGGGATTCTTTTCTACTTGTGTGGTCTCAGCTTCAAATGCCAGAAGGCATTTACATTGTAAAATTTACCAATTTACATAGACAAATAGAGGACAAAAAACTCTTATTGGTTGTAGGTAAGCTTGCAGTGTTGGTCTCACTATTCTATCTCAACACTATCCTTTATTTCACATTCCTAGTACCCGGTACCTAGTACAATGATGCTACCTTTTGGAACTAAGCCCCATAGCTCTGGTGCATCTTTGGTCTTGCAGGGCTTCACTCCACTGATGTGACTTCTCCAGACTCAGCCATAATTTACCTCTCTTATTCTGTCCCTTTGGGGCTCTGTATTATATTATGCTACTGTAATAATAGTCACCAAAGAGTTACTACCATCCTCTCTGCAAGTAATGTGTATTTACTTTAACGCATACTCATTCTCCGGCCATGCTTTAACTCCAATTGATAACTCAAGGGTTGGGATTCTAAGCATTGTGGCATAATGACAGTGGTGGTGAATATTCAATAAATAATTGTGGATTGATTGATAGGATGCTTTCTAGGCTCCTTCAGTTATACCACTTTCAACTTCTCCTGTACTGAAAACCAAATTAGTCATATGATTCCTTCTCCCTTTTATCGACTTTTGAATTAAAATTAATTTATTCAAAATTCAAACTTGCAGATGGAGCATCTACTAGTTTTCTGGTAAAGCTATCTTGGGTTTTAGACCTAGCTTGCTTTGCCATTCATGTATGCCCCATTGGATTTTATTTGGAGTTTAGCTTATACTGCAGTTAATCATACTTAAGTTCCATTTGTAAAAGCCTTGATGAGACAGCAGAAATGTCAAAAGAGAAGAAGAAATCATGAGATGCCATGGTCTTGTACTTCCAATTGAAGGCAGGAGGTTAGTTATAGGTCAAAGAGAATAAAGTGATGTTTTGTGGTTGCAAGAACCTTGCTAAGGTAAAACAGAGAATGTTTTAACCTTTCATGACTACTATATCATTTACATACGAACATCAGGGTATTATATATATTTATTATATGAAATAGGTAACTGGATATGAGCATCAGAGAGAGAGGTGGGTTAAGTAAAGGACTTTCTAATCAGGCATCCTGGCTTTCAATCCTAGCTTTGCTTCCTCAGGAAACTTAATTAATCTCTTTTAACCTCAATTTTATTACTTGTAAAATTGGAGATTATTTATAATATACCTACTTTGGTGAGCTGTTTGAAGTATTAAATTAGATAATAAATACAAAATGCTAAGCAAAATTTCCGCTCACAGATGTTGATGGTAACATGTTGCCAAGAGGATTTCTATGACGCAACACCTTATCGAGAAGGCAAGTTGGAGAAGAATTTCCCTTCAGAGAATCTTTTATTTCATGGGCTACATAATAACCTTTTCTGCTATTAGCATTTTAAAATGGCATTATTTCATGAAAATATTTTAATAAACTGTAAATAGATTTAGCTACTCTAAAAATTATTTATTGAGTTTAAGAATAGGAATTATATTTATGAGAATAATATTTATTCACATGGAATATATTTGTGATATATTATTGAGTGAAAAAATCAGGCTACCAAATATAAAAACATAATTGTTTAAAATTATGTATGCAAAGAAAAAAATCTGGCTGAAAACAATTGGCCAAAAAATTAGGGTTGATCTTGTCTGAGTAGTGAGTTTATGGTTAGTTTTTATTTTATTGTATTTGATTATCTTTATGTTCCAATTTTTCTACAATCCATACCAATGTAAAATATTTCATAACAACATAACCAAAAATAAAACAAAATCTTTACTCTGATATTTCTTGACTGTCTTAGTCTATTTGAGCTGCTATAATAAAATAGCAGACTGGGAAGCTTATGAACAACAGAAATGTATTTCTCATAGTTCTGAAGGATGGGAAGTCCAGGGTCAAGGTGCTGGTAGATTTGGTTTCTATGAGGGCCCACTTGCTCATTCAGAGATGGCGCCTTCTCACTGCGTCCTCGTGTGATGGAAGGGGTGAGGGATATCTTCGGGGTAGCTTTTATAAAATCACTAATCCATTCATGAGGGCTCCAGCCTCACGACTTAAGCACCTCCCAAAAGCCCCACCTCCTAACACCGTTATATCGGGCGATAGGATCTCAACACTGGAATTTTGGAGGGACACAAACATCCAGACCATAGCACTGACCAAAAATATAGAGCAGAACAAATGGTAGCCATCATATGAACGTCACTCAGGAGAATGAGGGTGTGTTCTTTGGTTGCCCGGATGCATCTCTGGCCTTCTGCCTACCCACCTCCCTGAGTGTCACAGTCTCCGAGGAGATGATGGACTGTTATACTTTCAATCAATTAAGTTCTTACCTGGATGGATTTTCTAAAAGATGAAAATATAAACGTCGACAAAAATCTAAAACCCATTAATCTTAACATCCCCACTGGACTCTCCAAGAAGTTTCCAATTCCTATATTAAATAGTTGAGCAAAATGAATAAAATAAAAAGAGAGTAAGAAAAGACCTTGTGAAAACTGTAAACAATTTTGTAGATGGTCTTTCATCTGGGCTCTCCAAGCAAACATGGCTCTAAGCTTTTTAATGATTATTCAGTACTGATCGGGTACTATCAATGACATAATAGGGATATAAAAAGTTCTCAGCATACCATCTCTTGCAGATAAATCTTGAAAGGCACCAAGAAGGACTCAGCAATATCACCTGTGAGACAGAGCACTGAGAGCATAACCCATGAATATAATCCATCTGAGACAGCACTTAACTCTAGGTAAGAGACAAATGACGCAATCAATAATCCATATGGTTCTTGAGAAACTTTTATTATTCTCCTTTATTCAAACTTTCTTTTGTCAGAGAGAACAAGATCGGGGCCCAGCCAGTCGTGTAGCAGTTAAGTGTGCATGCTCAGCTTTGGCGGCCCGGGGTTCGCAGGTTTGGATCTTGGGTGCACACAGATGCACCAGCTTGTCAAGTCAAGCTGTGGCGGTGTTCCATATAAAGTAGAGGAAGATGGGCACAGATGTTAGCCCAGGGCCAATCTTCCTCAGCAAAAAAAAAAAGAGGAGGATTGGCATTGGATGTTAGCTCAGGGCTAATCTTCCTCACAGAAAAAAAAGAGAGAGAGAGAGAGAGAACAAGATCGCAGGCTAAAAGTTATTTTCCCGTAGCTCCTATAGACCACCCGCCATTGGCCATTGTATTTCTATTTAATGATGAGGAGTTTAAGGAAAACTCTTGGGTTTATATCACTTTGGGATTATTAATTCCTTTAAGGTCCTTGTGGTTTGTTGCACTTAGGAGATTAGTGAATGATTCGTGTTACACTGGTATGAAGCCTTAGGGGCTAGTGGGCCAATTATTGGTCACATGGGGAAGGACAGACTATTTATTCACTTAAAGCCATGTATTTCAAAAGGCAAGAGTTTCCAAAGGCAAGCAAATTATGTGATTGCATAATTTAAAAAAAAATTTAAAAAATTGATATTTTGATGCCTTTTTATTGATTATCAAAATCCAATATTACTCAAAACCTTGTCTTAGGCTTCTATGCAGAGGTTTCTATACCTCTCCTTCTCTTTTATTCTCTTTTATCTTTTATTTGGTTTTTGATGATTAGCCAAATGAAATGTGGATTTGCAAAAGTAACCCTGATCAGAGATGGCCAAAAGCCTGCACAGTCCATACAGCATCTCCTCTTGCTCTCTTCTGCACTCACTGGCTTTGCTTCGCTGTTGCTTTCTTTGTATCTCCTTTTATTCTGTCTGTCTTTGATTAACTTTTCTTCTCCTCTGACCCCTCAAGGCCTCTATTTTTATTTTCTCAAGTGTTTCTCATGTGTCCTTCTCATCCTCCCCATTGCTTTTTTCCACCACGATTCTCATTTTCCCCAACGTCACCCTCAAGGCCCTGTTTTCTCAAATCTCCTTCCGGCAGTGCCTAGTAATTCCTCCCACCTTGCCATTATTGTTTCTTTTCTGTTCCATCCTCTCTCTTCCTTCCAACCCCCAAGGAGCCACTTTGACACTTTCATCCCTGTGCCCACTGAGACTCATTCAGGTTTGTCTGGTGTCGGCAGTGGAGGAGGGTTTTGTTTAGGGCAGGGGACATGAGGTATACTGAGTGTCTCCTGTGTTCTGCTTAGCTGAGGTCTGGCTTCTGGCCAGAGACAGGAATCAGTCAGTGTTCAGGAGAGGCGATTTTTGGTTGCAGGAGCGAGGGTGACGTGTGAGGGCTGCTGTGGTAGGTGAGGTGACAGGGAATGGACATTGGGCGGATCTGTAGGTCCTGGGCTGATTAGGCGTGTTTCAGTGCTGAGAAGCACCATGCTGATTATAACAGGGCAAAGTTATAACCCTTGTCCACTCCATCATTCAGTTCATGCCATGTATTATAGCTAAATTTGCTGACTTAATCTCCCCTCTTGAAACTCCTTCAGAAACTCCAGTTATTGCTTTGTGCAAGCCTCTACTCCTTAGCACCTTGCTCGCTACCAAATGCCAGCCCTGACTTCCCTCTGCACTCCCATTCCAACTTTTCTTCCTTCTCCCACTCAGATTTTTTGCATATATTTATTTGACCTTTTCTCCCAAAGTGTCCTCTTATTTAGTTATTTTTTTTGAGGAAGATTGCGCTAACATCTGTTGCCAATCTTCCTCTTTTTCTTTTTTCTCCCCAAAGCCCCAGTATATAGTTGTGTGTCATAGTTGTAGAGTTGTAGCTCTTCTATATGGGACGCCACCTCAGCATGGCTTGATGAATGGTGAGTAAGTCCGCGCCCAGGATCCGAACCTGTGAACCCCGGGCTGCTGAAGCTGAACACGCAAACTTAACCGCTACGCCACCAGGCCGGCCCTGTCCACTTATATTTGGAGACTCAGTCCAGCTTCTCCAGGAGGATTTTCCTCATTTAAACAGCTGCATCCGTAATCTTCAAATTTTCAGTGCCCTTGTTAAAGCTTAGCTTTAACTTTATGCTTTTCCTACATATTAATTTTGATCCTATCTTCCTTTCTTGCTAATATTATAAGCTCTGTTCATAAACTTTACAACCATCCTGCCCATGTCTAATAAACATTAATTTTTGATGAAGATAAAATTTAACTTTGTAAAATTTTTATGATTAAAACAATCTTAGTGCTTTGACTGATGTGTGTAAATAAAAGAACTACAGAAGGCAGTGATCCTGGAAGAATTTTATAATATTATGTTTAATTTTTAAGGAGTAAATATTCATACCCAGACTCCTTTTCCAGAAAAAGTGCCAGGAAAAGACACATTCTTCTGTGGTCAGGTCCTTTATCTAAAGTCTTGATGTCCAGTCTTCCTTTTAAGTGCATCAAATGAGTGTCTTCAGGAATAGTCTGTTGGTAGAACAGTACAATCGTCCTGTGGTTTGGACATTCACCTCTTTCTAGGAGATGTCAGGAACTCTTTTCATGTTTTTAAATGCCTTTAGTTTTTGTCCTGTGGTATAATTTCCTGGATTGATTTTTGGACACTCACTCCAAACCAGCTACAGCTTGACATCAGTGGTCTGTTGGCCAGCCAGCTTCTCTCTCCTAGAAATTTGGAATTGGGACAGAAGGACTCTCCCTAGTTGGCATTTAAATTTATAAAGAATGTTAAGCTAGAACTGGGAGTAGCAGTCTTTGACTCACGTGTAAACGAATAGATAAATCTGGACACCACAAAGGGAAGATAATACAGACATGAAAACAGAAGCAGAGATAAGATCTTGTAGCATGAGGGACAGAGACAAAAACAGGCAAAAGGACAGACACAAAGAGAGACAGACACACACACACAGAAACGCAGAAATAGAAGGAGACACATCAGTTATTTAGAGAGGGGGAGAGAGAGAGAGAGAAAGAGAAGAGAGAAGGAGAAAGAGAGACACATGGAATGGCCGCCTCAGATCCTAACAACTCTCCAGTTCCTGATTCCACAGCCCTCAGCCCCTCATCCTCCACTACGGGGACAGAGGTAGAGCCCCTTGTGTTGAAACCAGGTTGACTTGGTTCTATTTCTTGTATCTAAAAGATTCTAGCACAAGATGGAGCCTACCTCTTGTCTACGCATGTCTCACTCAGAATAGCTTGTATGATAACAGTTCTATGTTCCTGCTGTGAATTAAGGATTAATGGGTTTTGTCTCTGTATTTCATAAGTCGCCAAAGCTGATTAGCAGTCATTATCATCATAAGTGCACAATGAGTACCTTTTTGCTGAATGATATTAAACATTGCTGCCAAGTTTTGTAATTTTGAATGCTTTATTAAATTCATTGCTTGATCAAAATAATTGATCAGTGTTTAAAAAGAATTGTCTACAAATAAGTAACATTAACAATGACAAAGACCCAAATGGTGGTCTGTCATGTTCTAAAGCATCTACATAAAGCCTGTATTTTTTCCATGAAACTAGTTATAGTGATTTACTTTCAATTTAAATAAATAAACCAAATAAACAAATAATTACTTGTATTGTCACACTAATTTAATGTTTTAAATTACAATTTTATTGGTTTTGTAGTTTTGTTATAGTCAATTTATAAAACTGTTCAGAAATTTTAGCTATGTGTAGCTAAAATTTAGCTATGTTTAGCATAGGAATTTATGCCTATTTTTATGTTAGTACATATATAGATAATATCAAGAAAATAACTTAGGTAATATTGAGATATCTAATTACATTTCCCTTCAAAGAAGTTCCATACATTATTCAAATTTGAGAAACTTTGAATTAAGTGGTTGTTTTTTAAATGAAAATTTATTCTTGATTCACTGTTTCTTCAATTTTTCTGGTAACATTTCTAAATTTATCCTTGTGCACTTAATGTTTACATATCCTGTGGTAAGCTTTCTTAAGGGTCACATAAGTTTGTTTTGAACAGTTTGGAGGATACTTTTTTCTCTCTCTCTGCATTTTTTTTGGTAGATTTCAGTCTTTTCTCTGAAAACCAAGAGGTAGTTGGCAAGTTCTCCTGGTCTGAACACCATATCAATGAGGCCAAGCTTGTGGTGTGAAGATAGGAAGCTAAGTAGTTTCTATTTGTGGTTACTCACTGCCCATGGCAGCTGGCCTGCCCTCCTGGAGATGTTGCTCTGTGGTTCATGGGGGGCACCAGGTACAAATAATCCGTCTCAACCACAGGTAAAACAACTCACATTATTAGACCAAAAGCACCATTTTTTTGTATGTGTGTGAGGAAGATTAGCTCTGAGCTAACATCCGTTGCCAATCCTCCTCTTTTTGCTGAGGAAGATTGGCCCTGGGCTAACATCTGTGCCCATCTTCCTCTACTTTATATGGGAAGCCGCCACAGCGTGGCTTGACAAGTGGTGCTACGGTCTGCGCCCAGGATCCGAACCTGCGAACCCCGGGCCGCCAAAGCAGAACACGGGAACTTAACCACTACACTCCCAGGCAGGCCACCCAAAAGCATCATTTTTGTATTTGTAGTTCAGCATACCACTGTGATGTAACAGAAACTGATGCCAGTTGCACAAGTAAAATGAGAGATCATCATACAGAATTTGAAACAGAGACAAATAATACTTTCCCTTTAAATCCTTCCCAAGCCCCTGTAAACATTTTAACTTGAAGTATAAATCAACATCTGGGGAACAATAACCCCTCTCTCTGAAACAAATGTTTGAGGAGACCTGAAAACAGGCCACTTCCCTGTGGATTCTAGGTAAGTTGACCTTAACAGTTTGTCCCTGTATCACTTTGGGTTCTCCAGAGAAATAGAACCAACCAGTAGAATATATATATATATATATGTTTCAAGAAATTGGCTACGTAATGGTGGACTGGCAAGTCTGAAGTCTGAAATCTGTAGGGCAGGCCGGCATGCTGGAAACTCTTGGGCAGGAACTGATGCTGCAGTCTTGAGGCCGAATTTTCTTCTTCAGAGAAATCTCAGTTTTGCTCTTAAGGCCTTTCTACTGATTGAATGAGGTCCACCCACATAATCAGGGATAATCTCCTTTAATCAAAGTCAACTGATTGTAGATGTTAATTACACCTAAAAAACACCTCCACAGGACAACCTAAATTAGTGTTTGTTTGGATACCTAAATACTATAGCTTAGCCAAGTTGACACAAAAAACTAACCATCGTAGTCACTAAATCTGATCGGAATCTTACATATGCTGACTGGTAGACCTCAGCTTTCCTCTTCTAAAATGCCCTCAGAATCCTTGGTTAGGATTTCACCATATTTTTTGGGCGGGGACACAATTCAACCTATAATAGGGTGCTAGAAAAAACATTGTGGACCAGGAGGCCAGTCTGTACCTAGGATAGGTACTTAGGTTCCTGAGGACAAAATATCTCCCCCACTCCCAAATAAAAAGGATCCAATGTAATCAACCTTCCATTAGGGAGCTGGTTGGTCTCCTTGGAGAATGATGCCATATGAGAGCTCAGCATTGGCCTCTCTGGTTGACAGGCTGGGCACCTTGCAATTGTAATAGCCAGATTAGCCTTGGGGGAAGTCCATGTTGTTGAGCTGTATGTATAACCTCCAACCATGCCACCATGGCCGCTGGATTGGCTGGGTAAGGAGGCTGAATGGTATCTGCAATAGAATCACCCAGTCTCTCTGATTAGTAAGAGACTTCTCTGCAGTGCATGTTCTCTGGTGAGCTTTTATATAGGATATGAATATCCTAATACTCCATGACTATTCCAAGAAATCTATCCACGTAACTTTTTCCCTAGAACTCCTTGTCACCAATCCTCTAATCCTGTTTTTCAAGTCTCTGATGGACTAGCCATCCCATTATCTTCTCCCAGGAGTCATTATGGATCCATACAGGAGATCATCTCTCCCTCCAGATAAAGTAGAAAATCAAATATACTACCTAAAATTCTGCCTACTGGGAATATTTCCCTTTAGGACTGTTTTTCAGACTGCCACAGATGGGGCTGGAGTGCAGCAGCTGTCCACATCTGGATGGGGTCAACATCCATCAGACAGACTTTTGTAATTTTTCCTTCCTGGCTAATGATCGTAGATAACTTCCCATGAGACCATGATTTGAGGGACTACTAACACAGCAATAGGAGTAGGTACTTTGAAGTCTGATTCTGCTCAGAAGGGTCGAAATTTCTGGACCTCCTCAAGCCCTGTTAGGTATATTCCATTTCCATTTAATTCTTCATTGCTACTGCACACATCTACTTTTAGGATTTTGTTGACCAAATAATACCGAATTCATGATGAGCAGCTCAGGTTTTATGGTCCCCTGGTTGCTGTGCTCAGGTGTTGTTTGGTTGTACTAGGGTCCAGTAGCAAACCAGAGATAGCTTTACAAATGGGAAATAGTTGCTTATAGAAGAAAGTTTGGATTTGCTCCATAATATTAGGGTCTATACTATGTTTCTCCTCCTGAGGCATATTGGAGGCTCCAAAGTTACAAAAAGATTCTGTTTATAGCAGAGTTCAAGTACCATTTAGATATTCTAGCTTGTGAAGTCCAAGAGGTGGGGAAGCTTGCACAACCTGGAGCTATTGCTAACTCTTTCTTGCTCTGGGCAACAATCAAAACTAGTATCCTTGTGGATTACTCAGGAAATAGGTTGCAGCAGTGATCCCAAATGTAGTATAGGCTTCCTCCAAAATCCAAAGACTTAACGCTGAATGTGGTGCCTCTTTCTTCACAGTAGGAAGTTCGAGGTGCAGTTAATTGTCGCTCTCTTTAGAGGGGATATCCACACACGCTCTACATCAAAGGATCACTAGAAATTTTGCACTTTGGTAGTAGCCCCAAGCTTTGTGGAGTTTATCTCCTACTCTAGCACACATAGTTCTACTAAGGCATCTGGGAGCTTGTGACCTCCTGCTCATCAAGTCCAATTAGCATAATGTCTTCAGTGTAATGGATCAGAGTAATGTTTTCTGGGATTTCAACATGGTCAATATTCTTCTAGACTATATTATGAGAAATCGGCAGAGTTGACATAGTCCTGAGGTAAGACACTGAAGGTATAATTTTATTTCTACTATTTAGATAAAGATGAATTGCTTCTGACTGTGTTTATTGATTTATATAGGGGGGGAAACCCACACATAAAAAAACTACTTTCTAGATCAATAACTGCACTCCAGGAGCCAGCAGCTATGTTGATTTGCCTCAGTTAGGGCACTACATCTGGAAAGCAGCTGTGGCCATGGCACCAATAATTCAAGGTCATTCAAAAGCATCCATTTGGCTTTTGTATCACCCCAATTGAACAGTTAAACGAGGATGGGACAAGAATTATCATCCCTGCTTCTTTCTATCTTTGATAGTAGCACAAATTTCTGCAGTTTTTCCAGGGTATTACTTTCTGTTTACTCTTTGACTGGGGTAATTCCAGGGGTTCTACTTGGCTCTTCCCATCATAATACATTTACTTCATGGGTCAGAGAACCAACATAAGGATGTTTCCAGTTGTTAAGTAAGATTATTCCAAGTATATAACCAGGAACATGGGAAATCACCACCAAAAGTGATATAGCCTACTGACCACTTTAAGGTGGATATGGGCCAAAACTCCATTTCTTTTCTGACTTTGTGCCCACACTGATTAGTGCTACATTGGGGCCGATAACTAATAACTCCTAGGTTATATGGTTATTTCTCTTTCCCAGTACACTGTCACACTGTTAAATGGCCGTGGATCTTCTGGGGGAAAGCTTGGAAGATTTATAGTGTATCTTTGTGTCTACATTTCAGAGTGATTTCTAAAAGCAACTAGCCTCCATCTCAAAAGGCTCTGGGTTTGTGAACTGGGTAAGAGGCCATGAATTTCCACCATAGCACTTTGATTTGGGTTATTGCCTGCCAGAGGAAGAATTGGTCTGATAACATAGACCAAGTAATATTTTAGAAGGCTGGCAATCTACTTCATTCCTAAAATTCTCACAAAAATAAATTAGCCACAACTATATATCCATGTGGGTCAAAACACTTGCATTGCCACTCTGTCTTTGTGGTTTATTGTGGTAATTGTGCCAACCTTGTCCCTGAAACTGAGCACTGCCACCTGGCCTCTATCACTCTAAGACCTCATCATTCTCATTGAGATTAGGGAGCCCAATTCTTTAGAAGCATCTCTGGCCTATGGAGGGCATCCATGACAGAATTTTTCAGGACTACTGATACTCACTGCCAACACATTCTTATTGCTTTGGGGAAGGAAGTGTCCTTTGGTCCCTCCTGGAGGTATGGTAAGGGTGTGGCTGAGTAGGTTACACCTAATAGGTCCACTCCACCCTCCCCACCTTCCTAGGCCTTTGAGTTCTTTCCACTTTGTTGCAGAGAAGTCCCAGCATCTCAGCCTCATTACTGTAGGTCACCGTTGAGTCCAGGCTTCAAGTATCCCAGGTGCTTCAGCTGATATAGTATATCTAGAATCCTAGGTGAGTTTTCACATATTGATAAATTCTTGTTAAACCAACCTCATATTTTTGTTTCCTTGATTTAACCCCTTTAGAATCTATTTCTAAACATGCTTCCCTCTACTCTCATTTCCTGACTATAAAAATTGGCAAGGTCCTGTCACCTCTTTCGTATAGAACTATCTTATCCTTAAGGATACCTTGCAATTCTCCTTCTGGCCATGGAAGCAATGAATGATGGTGGGGATTAACGTTGAGGAGAATAGGAATATCCTTGCTAGGCAAGTGCTCCAGATGAAGTCATTGAAAGTAGTTTTCTTAGACAGGCTGGAAGGACTGCTTCAACTAGCAAGGAAGATTCAGGGGGCTTTGAGAATTCAAGTTAAGGACTTCACCTCAAGTCTCAGGGTTCCAATTTTTTCTGCCAGTGCCTTATAAAAAGTCTCTTAGGTTACACTAAGAACCCTGATTACAAAGCAATGGGACCTTGAGGCTTGAGATGGGCTGCTAACCTTAATTTTAACTTGAACTCTCAAAGCCTTGAACTCTCAAAGCCAAATTTTAACTTGAACTCTAAAGCATGTATATATTTAATGGGCATTGCAACTCTGCCACCCATACCATCAGGTCGTGGTTCTGATCATCAACTCTATCTGTCCTATACATACACAAGATAAGAGATACATTTAAAGCCAATTAGAACCTTTCAGGTTCACCATCATGACTTGAGTTGAAAGTTCAAAGAACTCTCAACTCCAGCAGAGTGAGGGGCAGCCTGTAATCTTTTTAATCTTTATCACCATAATGATCAAATGACACAGTCATTTAATCTCCCAAAACTTTGCCGTCCACTGATTACCTCCCACCACCCCCTACCTGAGTAGGGAAGTCATCTGTACGTTATAAAATAATATATGTGGAATCAATACTGGAATCTCAACCTGAGGGTCTGTTATTTGAGGTTATTCCTGGAACCAATCCTGGAACCAAGCCAGGATTCTAGGAAGAGACAGAGGCACACTGATGGAATTCTGAGAAGAATTTAATGAAAATACTCTTTGGAGATGTGTGGGTTGGGGAAGATAAAGAAGAGAAGTTGAGTGAGGCACTGCCAACTAGCAATATTGGGAAGGTATTACTGTCTCTAAACCTATAGAGGAGGAGCTCTGTGAGAGCCAAAGCCCTGAGGAGGGGCTGCCTGGCCAGAGCTGTGGTCAGAGGGAGTCACAGCCACTGTCAGAATCCTAGCATGGAAGTGGGATGTGAGCAAGCCAAGAACAACTCTGACCTCTCTCTTTTCCCTCGTTCTGATTTCCTGCTGGGCTTCCCATTAGCTCGCGATGTACTTTGCAGGATTCAGCCTTTCTGACATACACAGAATACAACAGAAAATGGATCCGGGTCAGAGGAGAATGGACAATGGCAGATGGAGAACAATTAGCGTGGTGGTGGTGGTAGGAGCTATCTATGCAGCAGTGGTGAATTCCAGGAGTCTTCTGCTGCATTCAGAAATACCACTCCCTTTTAGCATTGTTCTTGGTAGAGAATGTGTTTTTTCAGGCTTTTGTGTCACCATAATTCCAGGCCACATCCCACCCTGCTATGTCAGAAATTCTTTTCTATGGGTCCACGTGGTCCCCAGGCAAATCAGGAAACACGGTTAGAAACAGTTTCAATGTCCTTAAGAATTCTCAGACAGTTAAGGTGATTGTATGTGGCTGTAGCACATGAAAGCCTCCAGAGAGATCCTTGCCTCTTGCCTCTGAGTCTGAGGCAAGAGACCCTGTTAGAGAAGTGAAATAAAAGAGAAATCAGGTGAGCATCACTTGGAAGTGAAATTAATTTATAATGTGACATGGTGGCAGAAAAGCTGAACGTTTTCTGAACTATATGAAGAATAATCACAGTCCTGAGTATTTCTTCCCACACAATTCAGTTACAACACTTCAGATGTCATGTCTGATTTTGAACGTCTGAGTTACAATAAGTTGTCGACATTTAGTGGAGGAAATGGTGGCAGAAAGGAAAAATGTGCAATCAAATAAAAAAAAAAATCCTTACTAGTCAAAAATATCCCCCTCCAAAAATCAAAGTGAAATAGATTAATTGGCTTGAGTCTATAGCTGGAAAATGAATTTTTACCCTAATAATCATAAAAAGTATAATGTGTTCAAGAAACATATAAAATGATGCAATGGAGACTGTAGGGAAAATATAGGTTGATTATGATAAAAATGAATAGAAATGAGAACTCCTGTATCGGTAACACAATCTTTTCTTGAGAAAGAAAGTTGGTAGTATATAAAAGCGTGGAGGGGGTATTGATTTTCACTTCAAGAATAACTTGTTCCTAGCTGTGCATCCCTTTCTATGATGCATCCCTTAACTCTGTGAAGGTGAAAATTCAAACTGAGGATAGATCTGCAAAGGAGGAAATGGGAATCTTTATTCTCCTTCCATTCCCACAAGTAGAACAAATTTAGCTGTGTTTTGCTAGAGGCAAGTTTGCTGAACTTGAATAACCTTTGCATTGATTGCTGTAGACATTCAGGTAAGACTGTAAGGCTTTTTCTGTGGTGTTGCAGTTTTACACGGTGTAGATTTTTGGTCACTGTGTCAGTCTCCATTGCTTGCCTCAGACTATCTCTATTTGAGTAACTCCTTTAAATAGAAGGTGGCCTTTCCTCGAGGTATTGGATTTCTCATCGCGATGAGATGGTGGGGGGCATGCAAACTTTGAAGCCAGCTGACCAGGGTTTGAGACTTTCTTCCTCTGCTTGCTGGCTGTGTGACACCGGGCACCTCGTTAGCTCCCAGGAGCCCTAGTTTTCTTTTGTGTAATATGGGATTATTAATGTTATGGTAATGTTTTGAAGATTAAGGGAGCTATAAATAAAGCATCTAACATGGCTGGCATACAGTGGGGATTCAATAAATAAAGGCTGCTACAATTCTTCTTCATCATCGTCTTCTTTTTGTTCCTCAATTAAGGAATCAATATACCTTCCCTGTGGAGTAGAGGGGTGGTGATACTTCCAGGAGAGAGAATGTTGGCAGGGCAGGGACTGGACTCTGTTGCCAGAGTTAGACATCATTTACCTAAAGTGTCTTCTCCATTGCTACTTCTCAAAATAGACTGATTCTGCACCCCCTGGAGACTTTAATTTCTTTCCTAATAAATGAAAAGTTTGAATCTGAAGTCAGGTAACATTTTGCCTTAAAGCATTGTCTTAAGTCGATTTTTTTTTTCTTGCCTAAAAGGAAATCAAGATAGATTTATTATAAATGCTCTCAGGAGACCACGTCCAGAATGCTTCCCCTTAAAGAGGTAGTCACAAAAATGAGGACTGAACTCTGCCTTGAAGATTTGTAAAGTGACAACAAAACCATTTCTCGCATGTCTATTTGTGAATTTGGGATGAGTTTGACTAGGCTAAAAATTAATCTAAAATTCCACATTTGATTAAATGAAGATCCACATGTGAAGATGTGAATAGTGATTCAATTTTTAGAAAAATGAACCAATTACTAAATAAGAGATATGTATTAAAAAGCTGATAAGGAAGCCAAATTATATTAAGTAGTTTTGTAGTTGTATCCTTAAGGCCAGTATCTCATTAAGAGATAATTTCACCATTATTTAGTTAACTTACATTTATATTGCATTTGGCTCAAATAGCAGTTCTGAAGTTAATTCAGATAACATAAATAAGTTTTTCTTTTACTCTTTGACATTTTATAATTCTTTGCAAATAATCTTTTAATTTTGGGGGGGGTGGAGATAACAATGAAGAACATGAATTTTGTCTTTTCAGCTGTCTCCTTCTGTCTCTAGACTTTGAGTGATTTTTGAATTTTCGAAGGAAGACAAGAGTTTGCAGTTTGCAAACTTGTTTCATCTATACCCTGAACTCTATCTAAACTATTTAATATCTGTTGAGAAGAAGTGCTGTATATTTAGAGATTTACCCTAAGTTGACCTCTTTGAAACATAAGAATAGCCTGATAGATGAGCAAATAAATGTTAGGAAATGTTAGTTTCCCTTAGGGGGTGTGGTCAATTGTTTATTTTTCTAGTTTAATAATCCCTTATGATCAGTTAATACAGAATGGCTATTGGAGAGTACACTGGACTTGGCATCGGAACTTCTATGTTCTACTCCTGGTGATGCGATTTATTTAACATTGAAGCCTTGCACAAGTCACTTAAATGTTCTGAATCTCAGTTTCCTTATCTGTGGAATGGAAGTGCCAGCTGCTGTCTGTGGTGGCCATGGTTGTTTGGTCTGTCCTCAGCATCCATTTCTAACTCCTCCTGCTTAGCCTTCTGGTCCTGCAGAGGCTAAAAACCCATATTTCCCAGGATCCTTTGCTGCCAAGGTTTGGAAGTTAATTAGATCCTGTCACTTAGGAGTATTTATTCAAAATTTATAAGGTGAGAGTAATATGGAAGCCATCTTCCTGCAGCTTTGGTCTTTTTCTTCCAGAAAAAGGTTGCAAAGTCATGGGATTTTTCTCCAGCAGTGTCCCAGCGGCCAACTCTAGCCACTAGCTAAGGTGACAACAGCAGCTGTGTTCTCATTTCCAGATCACAACCATAGCAGAATGTTCTTTTTTTTGTGAGGAAGATCAGCCCTGAGCTAACATCCATGCTAATCCTCCTCTTTTTGCTGAGGAAGACCAGCCCTGAGCTAACATTTATTGCCAATCCTCCTCCTTTTTTCCCCCAAAGCCCCAGTAGATAGTTGTATGTCATAGTTGCACATCCTCCTAGTTGCTGTATGTGGGACGCAGCCTCAGCATGGCCGGAGAAGCGGTGCGTCGGTGAGCGCCTGGGATCCGAATCCGGGCCGCCAGTAGCGGAGCGCACGCACTTAACCGCTAAGCCACGGGGCCGGCCCAGCAGAATGTTCTTGATTTAATAGTTCCAGTGGTGCCTCTTGACTCTTACCTTCTGATTGTGGCAATCAGCAGCCCTTCTGGTGTTTCAGTTTTGTCGTGTTCAGGGGTCATCCCTTGAGGCCCAGCCTAGAGCCTGCTCCTTCCCAACTTCTACTTATTTTGTAAACATCTAATTTCTTGTATTAAGTCCATTTCTTTTAAAACACCCAAAGCGTTTCTATTTATTATATTAAACTCTGATACTTGGCCTAAAGTCTTGTGGGGATCACATGGAATTAGTCATATATTTTAAGGTGCTTTGTTAAAATGTTATATGGACATAGGAATTATGATGATTAACACACACAAGATTTGCCATGTTGTTATGACTAGCGGAATTTAACTGGAACACAGCCTATAATATGCACCCTGAGGCTGCAAGGAATTAGAGCAAAGTGGGTAACTCTTCATAGAAGGAAGGGAGTAACTGTGTAACCAAGTTAGATTAAGTTTTCTGCTTACACCCTGGCAGTGGGGTCAGGACAGAGTGGGTTTGGGGCTCAGGAGAGTGGCTGTATGCTTTTTGAATAACTTGGCATCTGGCTGTACAGGAGCACTTGGTCTTGAGAGATTTCTTCCTTCTATACTCTGTTCCTGATCTCAACTGTCTTTGATGAGAATTTTTTGAAGCACTTGTGAATTTGAAGTTTCTGAAAGTCAGAGTACTCGGCTATGTATTGCTTTCCTCGTTTTCTTATGAGAACGTCCCTTGGGAAACTTAAGGTTAAAGGCTTGAAATTGTAAAGGATTGAGCCAATTGCTAACATTATTGGTTATTCCAAGATGCAATCCTGGTATATTTCCTGTGAGAAATCAAATTATTCAGTTAGAAAATATGATGATTCTTGAAACATAACAGGAAAGGTATATGTGCGAAATCAGCACTCTGGCTCTCAAGATTTCCAAGTTATGATTAGCTTATCTCAATGTTACCATTTACTTAATACAGCTTCCTTTAGTATTTGTGCCTTTGGATTTGGTTAGTATGGTAAGTCAATCACAATTTTTTTCCTCCTCATTGGGGAAAATAAGATTCATGATCAGTGGACTGCTCTGATCAAACACAATCAATTTTAAAGGAAAGATGTTCCTAATACTCTTCTAAATTGATGAGCATTTACTAAAATAAATGTTAGTTTTACAGTGAATAATGTATGAATATTTTATGCTACCGCACATAAACATGATGCTGAAGAGGTTTTGATTGCAGATCATGGTGGGAATTAGAAAGATAGTACCTGGTAACCCTACTTAACTCCTCAGTGGCTTTCGTATCTGGAGGAGTAAAGCAGGATTTCACTTTATGAATTTTTTTTGCTTTGCTTAATGATACACATAGTTGTACAAATTCTGATGTAGTCTGTTTTTCTCCTTGAAAGAGTTTTCAAATCCAGGCTTAACCTACACTTATGAATGAGATGAGCCTACATGATTCAGTAGTCTTCTCAACACTCTTGAAACATAAATTGCTACCCAGGTAAATTAGAATATTGTCTGGACGCACGCTCTGCTGCTGGCGGTCCGGGTTCGGATCCTGGACGCGCACCGATGCCCAGCTTCTCCGGCCATGCTGAGGCCACGTCCCACATACAGCAACTAGAAGGATGTGCAGCTATGACATACAACTATCTACTGGGGCTTTGGGGGCGGGGGGAAAGAAGATTGACTTGAGAGCTGTGAATTTAGAAAATCACATTTTAAACATGTTTTTGGTATTTATCCATAAATGTGATAAATGCTGGGCATGTGTGAAACACTTTCCAACTTCTATTACTATTTAGATATGTATCATCTGCAGGCTTATTTCTATCAATCTATCTATCCGTCTCTATATCTATAATGAGATCTACATCTATATCAACAATGTTTATCAAAATGTGTATATGTACATATATATGTAAAATGATGAAATGTGAAATAATAATGATGTGTCATAATAACTTCCAATATCAAACAACATTTACTTCTCTCTCCTGTTCCGCATGGCCATCCCCCATTTAGATTAAGAGTTCTTATGGAGCAGGAAGGGGCTGCTGGGCCCAAGTGCATCTGCTGGGATGAAGAGCTGAGGAGCCCCTTCTTCACTCCCCTTCCCATACACAAAGGGATTTGAACCATGTTGAGTGTAGCGAGACAGGAGCCAAGTTTTAGATGAAGAGAGAGGGAAAACCAGCACGGTGTTGTTTTGTTCCCCTGACCCCTTGTGCTGATTGCCAAATGGAAAAGAAAAATGGAAATATAGGAAGCCCCCAGGGAGTGTGCAGACACCTGAGAAGAGGAGATGAACGTGCTGTCTTCCGGCAGCACTTCCGGCAGCAGTAGTTTAAAAGTGGCGGCTGCGCAGAAGCGCCCCACAACATAAAGTAAGCGAGATGCCCACCTCGTTCATTTGGATATGAGAGGGGCCTCCAGCGTTCCCCTCCCCACAGTTTCCAGGGTATCACCTGGTCCAAAAGTGACATGCCAGGGAGTTGCTCATTGACAATGTGCTAAACATGGACTTCAAGTCTTGGGAGAGGCAGCTGATACGCAAGCTGGCAGGGCAAAATGAGGAGAGGGGAACAGAGCTGCAGCATCTCTGAGATATCACCCTTCCAAGTTGCTGCCTGTAACCTGTGCAACCCACCAGAGCCCCTCCTGATATGGCTCAGAGACAAAAAACTACAGTGACATCAGCAGTGGAATACTACAGCATAGAAAATAGGCTTTGCCACTCCTCTTCACATCCGGTCCCCAGTACAGATGGGCAGCCAGCTGCTGCCTATGGAAGGCAGGTGATTGATGCTCTGGACTACTGAGAGCCAGAAGATGAGTTGAGAAAAAATGTCTAGGGTACACTATCGAACCAAACTGTAACTGGCTTACATAATCTAAGTTGACTATTAAATCACTGGATGGGGCAGAATTAATAATGCAAGAACTGAATTAAATTGTTTGATATAAGGCTGGCTGGTTGGAGATCCAGATTTAGAAAATAAAATTAGTTCAAGAAAAAAAGGCATTATATTTTTAAACATTCAATTTTTAATTGTATAATAGAGTCATGTTATTCAAACATATATTTATTCATTTTTTTCCAAAATGAGATCATGCTATAGATGCACAAAATCTTTGCTTGCATATATATCGATACTGTCATTTTTAATAACTATCTAATATATATGTTTTAAGTTTATGTGAGGTCAAAGATATTTTTCCTTTATGATTATTGATTTTTATGTGGTGTTTATATTCTTGCATCTATAATATAACGTAATATAATGGAAAATTATATAATGTATTATACCAAGTATGTAAATGTCATCTCTATATGCTTATAGCACTCTCATGGTTTTACTTTTAAATTTAATCTTTATTTATAACTTATTTTAGGGTAAGAATGAAGCAGAAATCTACCTGATTTCTTTCCATATTGCTCATCCATTGTCCCAACACCGTTTATTAAGTTGTTCATCTTTCCTGTGTCAACTTGAAAAGTCATCTTTATTTTTATCTACCAATTTTTATATATTTGTGTTATTCTTCTTTATTTTCAAAGTAGCACACTTTCTTAATTATGATAAATTTAGACTACATTTTAGAGTCTGGAAGGACAAGTTCTCCTTCATTATTCTTCTTTTTCAGAATTTTTCTGGATATCTAGAGAACTTTGGGAGAATTTCTATCAGTTCACTTAAAAAATATTGGTATTCTGACTGAAACTAAAATAAATCTATAGCTTAATTTGGGGAATAATTTGTATCTTTATAAAGAGCTTCCTTTCTATCTCCTAATCTGTATGTTTTCTACATATTCATTTTGCTCCCATGCTTCTGAGTAAAATTTTATAATTTTCTTTCAGCAAGTGATCTAATTTTTTGTGAAGATAATTCCCTCCGTAGTTCTTTTACATTACTTGTTACTATTCTATGTGAAACATTTTTGCTTTACATTGTCTAAGTTTGGAAACAATTTTTTGGTTTGATTGTCCAGTTTACTGAATTCATTTTCTATTTCTAATAGCCTCTCAGTTGGTTCATTTATTTTTTTTCTCCATAGATAAATAAATGTTCTCCTATATTTCAGTACTTTTCACTTATATTCATTTTCTTATTTAATTGCATTGGCTGTCTGATTCAGAATAGTGATGTGTGCATTATTTACGAAGAGAATGATTATTAACTTTGGCGTACTAATGCTATTATCTGGCATTAATGGGCATGCATGCAATGTTTAAATCCAAGGCTGGCTGGAAGAGTTGTGATTGATTTTTAACATACTACATCTTTCTATTTGTGTTTTTAGGAGATTTTCCTTTAGGAATGGATGTTAAATTTTATGAAATGCCTTTTTTCAATGTATTAAAATTATTTGAGCTGTTTTTTTCTTATTTGACCTATTTGTAACATGATTTTATTAATAAATTCTCATTTGTAACCTATATATTTCTGGAATAAATACAAAGGATATTAATTTTAAATATACAGCTGGATTTGATTAGTTAATATTTTATTTAGGATTTTGATTCATTTTATTCACTTTAAGGGAGGCCCCAGTTCTCCCATGGTTATCAGAGTTGAAAATGTAAGGAAGATATTGGGAGAACTTGACCTGTGTACCCTGGAGTTTTTGGAGGCACAGATGCAGGTACCAGATGTTAGCCTGGAAATGTCTACAGAGTAGAGGCTAGTTTGAATCGCCTGCAGTGGCACAGTGAACAAGAAGTCTGTACTTCTAGAGTTTGTGGGGCAAAGACAGAGCTGTTGCTAGCCCATGTGGTAATTAGGAAAAAATGCTCCTTGTTCTAGGCACACACTACCTCATTCCAGGGTGCACAGTTTGATGTTAAAAATGAGGCTTCCTCACTTGTATAGTGCTGTGTGGTGAACACTGTGCACAATGTTTCGTGGCAGCTTTGGGCAAACATGCGAAGTTTTTTGGCTAAGGAGACATTTCAGAAAAGAGCCAAGAAAAGAGCCAAGTTAGAGACATTTTGAAAAGGTCCTGTTATACAGGACTATCTGCAAAGAGTAAGACAATTCCAACAGAAGAGGGATGCTGGTTTGATAGAGAAAGAATGAAAAAAATTGATAGGGATTCTTACTAATACAAATAAAGGTTCTCCATAACCTATAGACATGATTATGCAAGTCACATATGAAATGGCCAGCCAGTAGTTATAGAAAAGGAAACTAACTTCCCATTTGAAATAAAATGAAAGCAAATACATGGCCCAGTGAGTCTTGTGGGAACAGATATGGCATAAAATTAACAAATCTTATTAAATGGCCAGGGAGTGAATATGCTTCCACCTATCTTTTAAGCATTCTCCACTTCCTACCAATGGTAGAATTTTCTAGAATCAGTCATTAACTTAGTTTTTGTTTCAGGGAGAAAAAAATGGTCTCTTAGTTTTGAGGTTAGTGTGTGATCCACAACTGCCTTCTGTGTATTAAAAGAAAAAAAAATGGCACAGTATATTACATGGAAACTTTGGAAGTCAACACTGAATTTGTTTCAGAGTATCCGATTTATGATAAAAGCCTACGGCACATTGGTGCCTCCTGACCCCATGTGAAGTTGCATTTGATATTTGGACTGTAAGTAGAATTTCCTTCATTTACAGTAACATGAAACTCAGCAGTAAATCTTCACAAGATCATTGTAACTCAGACCAATTGGAAGCTATCCTTAGGGTTTACTGAGCAGTATAATGGCAAAAATTTCAAATCTTAGGTGATAAACAACAAAAGGAAACTACCCCTATTTCCCTTCCTCAAAAATTCTATACAAATTGAATGATGCTTCTTGCCCCAATGTCTAGTCTGGGGATCCTTATAAAATCACCAAGAAATAATGCTTTATTAAACGTCTAGAGTCTTGAACTTAAGCGACTAGAATATCACTAAAAATAGGTTAGTGCATATTGCCTAGGTGCAATACTTTATATCAGAGATGGAAAGGGAGGCAGAAATCCCCAAACTGTTGTAACTTGAAAAATGAAACAAATTTAACCTACTGTAAATGGGCCATGTGGATGTAAGAAAGGACATATTAATCAAACCTTACCAATTAAGGAGCTGGTACTTCACTATTAAACTCTGAGATGAATTTCAAAAGCGTGGCTTGGTGGAATGGATATTTATGTTATTAAGATATCGTAGCAACCAATCTATCTGTTCTGAGTGCTACATAGAGGTCAAGTTGAAAGTTCTCAGCTGATTACCATCATGACAATTAATAAAGATGATTTAGCTTGTCTGTTCTAACTTCTCTGAAAACATGAGTATCTAGAGGTAAGAGATTCTAATGCTAAACAGTAATACTAAATAAGTGAGAGATAAATGAATTAAACCATTGCTAATCATTCAACAAATAACTTCAAACTAATTTTAATTAATATAAGAGGTCTTAGAATTTGTGAAATTTGAAGCTGAGGTCCTATTATTGTCTGAAATGATTTTCAATTATACTTTCTAAAGATAATTTATCTTAGGATGTTATTTTCTCATAGTTCTTGCTCTGATTACTGTTGCCACTTTCTAAAATGCTATAAATTTGGAATTTGAGGCTGCGTATTTATTATCACTTATATAAACAGCTTGCAGTGGTATTGATTTGTACTTTTCTCTTTTTCAGTTACTAAATTAGCATTTATGGAGCATCTGCTCTTGGGAGCCCTATTCTAGGCTTCTCCCCAAGTCTTCCACATTTCATAACTGTATCACTATTCATCCATTTTTAGACCAATCACCTTGAAGTCATCGTGATTCTTATTTCCTCACAGCTCACATGCAAACCATCAGCAAGTCCTATCTTCTGGTTCTACTTTCAAAGTACATTCAAAATCCTACCACTTCTCACTGCCTCCAGGCTCCTACCTCAATCCAAGGCACTGCCACCTCTCTTGCCTGTTCCATTGCAATATCTCCCAACTTCCATTTTTTTTTTTTTTTTTTGTGAGGAGATCAGCCCTGTGCTAACATCCGCCAATCCTCCTCCTTTTTTTTTTTTTTTTTTGCTGAGGAAGACGGCCCTGGGCTAACATCTGTGCCCATCTTCCTCCACTTTATATGGGACGCCGCCACAGCATGGCTTGCCAAGCAGTGCGTCGGTGGGCGCCCGGGATCCGAACCAGCGAACCCCGGGCCGCTGCAGCGGAGCGCGTGCACTTAACCGCTTGCGCCACCGGGCCGGCCCCTCCCAACTTCCATTTTTGTGATGTTTTAGCCCATTTGCCACATAGCAGCCAGAGTAATCTTCTTAAAAGACAAATCAGATTATGTCACTCCCTTGCTCAAAACCTTATATAAGCTTCTCATCACATAAATATAAAATCTAAACTGCTTACTATAGCCTATATTGACCTTACAGGATCTGGCTCTTTCTAATCCCATCTTATACCTCCCTGCCCCTCATTCATTCAGCATCAACCACACCATCCTTCTGATGTTCTTGGAACTCATAGGGCTCATCCACTTCAGAGCCTTTGCACTTTTTGTTCTCTCTGCCTAAAATATTCTTCTACCCACATCTTTCAATGCTTTTCTCGATAGATTTAGGTGTTGGCTTAAATGTTGCTTGACCATTTCATCTTAACACTTATCCTTATTAGTTTTTAACCCTTAATCTGATATATATGTTTTTATAGCACTTTTTCCAGCTAAAATTTTCATGTTTGTTTACTTGATTCATCTTTGCTCTGCCGCACCTCTCACATGCACGTTCAATATAGCTGCCTGGGAGCCGGAACTTTATCTTGTTCTCTACCGTATATCTTGGGTCTAGCAAAGCGACACATAGCAGACCTCAGTAAATATTTGATGAGTGAATGTACGAATTGATAGGGTGAGAAAGAAAGACAAATGGTAATAAAAAGAAGCTAATTAAAAGTCAAGGTATTTGTTACCAAGGAACATCAGGTTTAATCAGAGGAAAAAAACCCACACCTATGCAAAAGAGTATGAAGCATTACAGATTGGATGCATAATGCCCAAGTAAGGCAGAGCAAAGAAGGACATTTTATTATGTATTTTACATAGAGCCATCTGTCTCCCTCCAGTTTCTTTTGCATTTCCCCATACTGCCTAATATGTTCTCTGCACATAAATGTTGACTATGACTAATTGATTATTTTTTAAAATATGCAAATACAAGTAGAAAATAACATTGAAAGTGAAACTGAAGTGAAGGCTTGAATTACTCTGAATTAACTGTGATTTAATTTTTCCATGCTTGGTAACAAACATGGGTGAATATGTATTGGCTTTTATTTACTGCTAGGCATAGATTAACGCCATTTTTTATGGCATGGTATAATATTTCCAAGATACTACTAGTTAAAAATAAATGGTACTGGGCTGGCCCCGGGGCTTAGTGGTTAAGTGCATGCACTCTGCTACTGGCGGCCTGGGTTCGGATCCCAGGCGCGGATCCCAGGCGCGCACCCACGCACCGCTTCTCCGGCCGCATCCCACATACAGCAACTAGAAGGATGTGCAACTATGACATACAACTATCTACTGGGGCTTTGGGGAGAAAAAGGGAAAAAAAGGAGGAGGATTGGCAATAGATGTTAGCTCAGGGCCGGTCTTCCTCAGCAAAAAGAGGAGGATTAGCACGGATGTTAGCTCAGGGCTGATCTTCCTCACAAAAAAAAAAAAATTAAAAAAATAAAAATAAATGGTACTTAAAAATCTCAATTCCCACTGCTTTCCTCTATTCTTCCTTATCTGTGATCCTTAAAAGTTTTGGGAAATTAGGTTATACATTTTTCTTGAGAATCCAGTTCATTATAAATTGATAATATTTTTACAGCATAAATAAATAACAAATAATTTACTGAGCTGATCATTGATTCAAAAAATTGTTGCTCACTTACTTGGATAAACTAGGCATAAAACCTTGAATAAGATATAGTTCCAGCTCTCAAGAAGCTACCATGCATTCATTTATTCACCTGATGTTTTCAAACAGTTGAGAAGTAACAGATTCCAGGCACTATCCCAGTCATTGGGGATGCGGTTATGAACAAGGCTGTCATGGTCCCTACAGTCACAGAACTTAAGGTTCCAGAAAATAGAAATGGTACAGAGGCTGACAAATGTAATTTTACATAAAGGAAGAGAACAGGATAGAATGAGAGCATATAATAGAGAAAACCAACTTTGAGCCTACAGGAAAGGCCTGCCTGAAGAGTGACATCGGGATTAGACCTCAAGAAGAAATTTAAGGGCAAAGGTAGAGGCAGGGGAGAAGGATGGACATGCAAACAGATCACCATAGTAGTCAGGGCTTTAGTAGAAGTAAGGAAGTGTGTATAGAATCTGCTGGTTGCATTGAAAGAGCCAAGATAAACAGTGTCATTTGGCATCAACAAAACCTTGCCCTGGAGGAGATGCTTGGGCCTTGGGAGTGTGGATTTGCCAGATGGATAAGGGGGTAGGATTCAGCAATGTGCACTGTCTGAAGGTTGTAACACTGTAGGAGAAAGTAAACAAGAGACATGACCCAGCCTCACGCCAGGTGGACCAGTGGTGTGAACTGGTCTAGGGATCCTGGCTGGCGGAATCCTGCCATTCTGTCTGCATGTCAGGCACTGTGACATTTGGAAAGGTGATTCACACTTGGTAAGCGTGCAAGGCAGCATTGCACTGATCTGACCCAAGAGCTGCTTGTGGCTAACTCGTCGCATGACAAAGTGCCGTCACTGCAAACCAGCCATTTGCCCTTGCCTGGTGTCTTGCTGGCTGAAAAATGGGCACAGTTACAGGACAGAGAAATGGACTTTATTGTTCTAGACAGCACTGCACTTGGTCCTGGACATGGAAACAGAGAAGCAGGGTTAAAAGCTTTTCAAAATATTTAGGAAGTACCTAAATGAACAAATTATGTTATATAAATGTAGATTATGTTGGTGTTATACAAGTGTAGATCAGGGTTTCTTTTTTTAAACACGAGAAGTAAACAGAGACTATAAATTTTCCCTCTAAGAAAGGTAGCTAAGAAAATGGTTAATAATCTGTTCTGAACTAATAAAGAAAGTAGACAATCCTTAAATGATATTTTTTCACAAATAGCAGAATGTATACCTAGGATTGACGTCTATTTTTATGAACAAATACAGAGCAGATTGGGAGGAGAGATATTCATGAAAACAACTTGAATTCTCTAAGGCAGATTGTTTTTCTGGGATTTTATCTGCTTTCGAGAGAGTTGTTATTTCAAAGGACTGTGATTTTCTCCATGGTGCCCTGTTTTGAGAACATGGATTTACTTGGTTGTTATATGCAATTGCTTGCCTTCTATGGCTAAGTAACAGCATTTTTCATATATGCAAAAAGGAGGCGAGTGGGTTTGTGAAGTGGTGTCTTGTTGTTTGATTAGCTGTATGAAAGCTGACTTGTCATGAGAAGTCTTAATTGTAATAATTTTTGAGCAGAACTTGGTGATGTCTTTTAGGCAATGCTACTATTCAAGGCTTTGCTTGTGCCCTAGCCAAACAGATGTGTTTATTTACATGTCTGATCTAAATAGGAAGACAAAGGGGACTCAGCCCACAGCCGCGTACTTCCTCGAGTACAGATAAAAGGGGAGGAGAGATGCAAGCAGTGGGGCTCAGGGAAATGAGAGCGGGAATGAGGAAAAACTCTGTAGGTGTGAGTCCAACTGAGGCAGCTGTGCGTTCCCTCTCAGCACTGTAACAGCCGTGTGGGGGCTGAAAAGAACCAGAGGGAGAGTTAGCTGGTGGTACTGGTTTGGTTTGGTTTCCTCTCTCTGTGTGCCTGAGAGGAAATAGATGTATAATGGTCCTGTCTGTGCAAGGATGCTACTGTCAGGGCATTTTTGAATCGTGTCAGTTCAGGTGCAGCTAAGCACACAGGCATGTCACTGCTGCAAGCTGTGACTGCAAACGAACTGAGGGACGCAAAGAGGCCGCTTCTCTCCAAATGTGGATTAAAAGCTTTGAACAGTTGGAAAAGCTTTGCAAGCAGACGACCTGCGAATCTAGAGTAGATAGGATGGAAGAAGTCAGCTCGAGTCATGAAGTGGTCTTTTAGAGAGTAAGCTGGGGTGGTGGGACAGGGATCAGGGGAGGGTCCTAGTCCCAGATAGGAACAGGCTGGGGACTAGGGGATTGAGCCACGTGTGGCAGCAGATAAGTGAAGAGAGTGGTACTTTTCTACCGCTAAAAACATTTCTTAAAAATGTCATGGATTGAGATTTTCATCTTCTGTCACTTCTTAATCTCTTTCTTTCATACTTAATAACATTACATCATGATGGAAACCTTAAGCAGGAAGCAAAAGCCAACAATTAAAGTACCAGCAATGGCTTTGGAATTTTGTCCCTTGTTTCTACTCAGTGAAGGAAAGGGTATTATCAGTTGTAATTATTCCTTGAACAATATATTTAGTTATTGTTCCTTTAGTCATAGGTTAGAAAATCAAGTATAAAACTGTACACAGACACACCCCTATAGGAAAATGTACCCTGTAGCTTTGTCATTTGATTCTAATTTTGGGCCCTGTATCAAATTTCGTTGCCTAAAACCCATTTTCACAGGAAATAAGGAAATATCTTTACTAAAGATAATTAATAGCACTAATTTTAGTGTGACATTTCTTAGGGCATTGATCCTGTGTGTTGAAAATGGCACCAGAAGCCAACTCAGAACTGTAGAATCAGAGTCAGCTGAGGGTTTTTGCTTTTTATTTTTAATTGGTTTGCTTGCTAACATTAGGGGCAGGGATCTTCCGGTTTCATTGTAAATATTTAGTACTTATTGTAGGCAGGAAGAAAGGGAGGAGTCCTCTGTGCCTTATTTATCACTAGTGTGTGATGGAGTAGGATCAAAGCTCAAAGATAAATATAACTGACGTTTATCACATCTGTTTTTGAAAGTGGACACACCTTACAGGTCAAATATATGTTTGCGCGTGAATTTGAATTGAATTGAATGTGTGCTCTGGATTTCTGAGGTTCCCCAAAAATTGTGTATATATTTCCTGTGTGTGTGTGTGTGTGTGTATGTGTGTAATTGTGACAATGTTGAAAATGGAAATGGAAGCTTGTTTTATGTAATAGGAGGATCCCAAGTACAGATTTTGGGGGGATGGTATGAAGCTGCATATTCATAAAACTCTATTTCCATCAGTAAAGAAAAATATTATCCTCATTTCTACTTTTCCTTATATGGTCTTTAGAAGAGGAAGACATAAGAAAATGAGTAGCAGGGTTAGGCTATGTTAGGCTTTAATTTTTCTGATGGGGAGGCACCAGTGCCTACCATCACAGTTCTGCCAAGTGCTTGCTGTAATATGAATTTGCTTGGATGTTTAGTGGAAACAGTGTTTTTCTTCAGAGGAAGTATAGTTAAAATACACATTGCCTTCGGTTCCACTGGGTTTGTTTTTAGTGTAAATGTTCTTTCAAATATAGTAGGTGCTTTCAGGGTAAGCAAAGCATTCTAACATGTGAACTGTCTTGATCTTTGGCTAGCTGTTCTGTTTACTAGCTGTGTGAGCGGTCAGTGTGCCAGGAGCTGTGAATAAATCAAAGCTGTGACTGGTCCCCAGCACCTTGATTCTTATGTGATTATTTTTACAGCACAACTCTTATGCCTTAGGATAATTATATCCACTAATTCTTAGGCATAAGGAGAAGTCACCAGGCAATGCTCTAAATTGAAAAAGAGAAGGGATAGAAACAGTAGAAAAAACAAGGTAATTTTCCTGCTTTGAGAACCTCCTGCAAACTGCCCTGTGGTCACTTCACATGTTTGCATTTGTGCAGAGAGTAAAGTGGTGTTTCTCCCCTGGAATGTAAAAACATGGTCAGGTAGAAGAGTAAACAGCGGGTCACACTAGGGTCTATTTTTATTTCTGAGTTAAAACTAAATTGGTTTTATCACATGTAAGAGCTCTTTTCATTTTATTTTTTAAATCAAGTATTTTGACTGCTCTAAGTACAAACTGGATAGCTTGTCAAGAGAGAAATAACTTGATATACTTGGTTCAAACAAAATAGACTCCTAGGAATAGTCATATACGAAGATAGCATTGCCTCCATGTTTCTCCCCTCACCTTAGATGATATAGTCAGTGGGAGTTCAGTAGAAAGGTTTAGAGTGTAGAATTTTCTAGGCTGTCTATAAACTTATTGATTTGATGTGTTGGAAATGATAATTTAGCTCTTCAGCTCAGTTCTGAACTTTTTCTATTTAGCTCAGCAAACTGGTTCCATTTCATTTTCTTCTCTTACACAACTGAGAAAATAGATTTGGAAATTAACTGGATACTCCGGGCTATTTCAAAGATCAAGAAAAAGAATTTTGTCTCCATTTCTCGTAAGTAACATATAAAATTTGGAAAGCAGGAGAATGACATCTGAATACGGCCATAATGAATTAAAACACTATATTCAGGACTGAGATTGAAATGTAGCTAAGGAAAAAATCCTACAGATGCTCCAAGTCTGTGAGGCTTCTGAATTAGCTGAATCCCCAGCGAATCTTCATTAGCGACTAGAGGAAATTACATGGTATTCTGCTTCTTTGCAAGGCTTGAAAATTTATTGAATTGCCACTAAAAGCTTGCAGAAGGTAAGGGAACCTTCCCAGAGGCAATTACGCTGCATTTTGCCACTGAAATTTTCTAAGTTTTTCCCTTGTGTGGAATAGAGTTTTAAATGAAACTGAGGAAGACAAGACGTTAACACAGACCATCCTGGTTGCCTAGAATTAGTCCATGTTTGCAGGGTTTGGGAAACGGTGGTTGAATATAGATGTCTCAGAATACGGCTTATCTGCCAAATGACAGATGGTCCAAAGCCAGAAGAGAAAGACTCAAGAAGATGCAGTTGAGGGGAAGGCTGGTTCTGGAAAGAGCTGAGCAGCTGCTTAGTGGTTGTGTTAACACTGATCATTAGCGCAGCCTCTTTTTCATTCTGCCACATTAATTTGTTATTGTTTTCACTTTTGTGATGATTCCACTAGACTCTTTATTAGAAAGGATGATATCTGCATAGAAGTTCACTGAGTGAAAAGGTTCTGAAACAATTAGACTGAACTAAACATTTTTTTAGATGAAAGAACATTAATGCTCTGTATCACCCATTAGTTAAAAAAAACATTTGAAATTGATTTCTGTTGTCCTTCATAATACTATCGAGACGTGTCATTGTGTTTTGCTATTAGAGTTCAATTAAAAGGGGTTCCAGAGAGGTAAGTAAGCCAAAGAAACGTCATCACATGGAGCTCATGAATTGTCAACTGTGACCTTTTAAATTAGCGAGTATTTATTTATTTAATGGTTTTAAGTCAACTTTATTGACTTACAAGGTAAAATGCACCCATTTTAAGTCTACATTAACGGTTTTGGCAAATTTTTTTTTTTTTTTTTTGAGGAAGATCAGCTCTGAGCTAACATCCATGCTAATCCTCCTCTTTTTGCTAAGGAAGATGGGCTCTGAGCTAACATCTATTGCCAGTCTTCCTCCTTTTTTCCCCAAAGCCCCAGTAGAGAGTTGTATGTCATAGTTGCACATCTTTCTAGTTGCTGTATGTGGGACGTGGCCTCAGCATGGCCAGAGAAATGGTGCGTCGGTGCGCGCCCGGGATCCGAACCTGGGCCGCCAGTAGCAGAGCGCACACACTTAACTGCTAAGCCATGGGGCTGGCCGGTTTTGGCAAATTTAAACCCCTGTATAAACACCATCACAATCAAGATATAGAACATGATCATCACCTTCAGAAGTTCCCTTACATACCTTTCCACTCAATCCATCCCACCTGGGCCCAGGTAACTACTGATCTGTTTTCTATATATTAGATTTGTCATTTTTAGAGTTTCGTATTAAATGGAATCATACAGTATCTATGCTTTTGTTTGTAGCTCTTTTCGCTTAGTGAAGTGCTTTTAAGACGCATTTAGTCCCTGTGCATTTCAATAATTCATTCCTTTTTATTGATGACTAGTATTTCATTGTATAAATAAGTCACAATTTACCTATTGTAGGACATTTGAGTTGCTTTGGCCATTCTGAGTAAAGCCTTTTTTTTTTTAATTGAGGTAACACTGGTTTATAACATTATATAAATTTCAAGTGTACATTATTATATTTCGATTTCTGTGTAGACTACATCATGTTCACCACCCAAAGACTAATTACCATCCATCCTCATACACATGTGCCCAGTCACCCCTTTCACTCTCCTCCCTCCCTTCTTCCCCTCTGGTAACCACCAATCTAATCTCTGTATCTATGTGTTTGTTTGTTGTTGTTGTCATTGTTTTTATCTTCTATTTATGAGTGAGATCATATGGTATTTGACTTTCTCCAGTGGACTTATTTCACTTCGCGTAATACCCTCAAGGTCCATCCATGTTATCGCAAATGGCAATACTATTCAGCTATAAAAAAAGATGTGTAGGGACCGGCCCCATGGCATAGCGGTTAAGTGCACGCACTCTGCTACTTGCCCCCGGGGTTCGGATCCCGGGTGCACACCGACGCATTGCTTGTCAGGCCATGCTGTGGCAGCGTCCCATATAAAGTAGAGGAAGATAGGCACAGATGCTAGCCCAGGGCCAGTCTTCCTCAGCAAAAAGAGGAGGATTGGCATGGATGTTAGCACAGGGCTGATCTTCCTCACAAAAAAAAAAAAACAAAAGAACAACAACAAAAAAAGATGAGTAAAGCTGTTTGAACATTTGTTTATAGGTCTTTGTGTGGGCATGTGTTTTCATTTCCCTGGGGTGAATACCTAGAAGTGGAATTGTTGGGTTAAATGGTGAGTGTATATTTAACTTTATTAGAAACTGCCAGACTTTTCCAAAGAGATTGTACCATTTTACGTTTCCTCTAGCAATATATGGGATTTCCAGTTGTTCCTTATCCTTGCCAAGACTTGGCATTGTCAATTTTCTTTTTTAATTTGACCTTGTAATGGGTATGTAGTGTTATTTTATCGTGGTGCCTCTCCTGTGGAAGGCTTTCCCTCGTGCCCAGGCTGGATTATGAGGCTCTGAAGGTGCTGTCCATTTAGTGGGGACTATAAATAGACAAGTAATAACATATTTTCAAGAAAATGGGATTAGTTCTGGAAAAGACTTCATGAAAGGAACACTTTCAAGTGAGAAGTATATTTTATGCTTCAAAGACATCTTTTACAATGTGAAACTTTGTAATTATACCTAGATACACTCCATACACTGTATTCCACACACTAAAGTCAGAACAAGGATTCGTTTTTTTTTTCTTTTTGTGAGTAGATCAGCCCTGTGCTAACATCCGCCAGTCCTCCTCTTTTTTTGCTGAGGAAGACTGGCCCTGGGCTAACATCCGTGCCCATCTTCCTCCACTTTATATGGGACGCTGCCACGGCATGGCTTGCCAAGCAGTGCGTCGGTGCGCGCCTGGGATCCGAACCGGGGAACCCCGGGCCGCCGCAGTGGAGCGGGTGCACTTAACCACTTGCGCCATCGGGCTGGCCCAGAACAAGGATTCTTAATGGTTTAAATAGCTGTGAATCAAGGCCGGGGGAGCAGAGGCCCTTAGGGGGCAGCAGAGGACCAGATACTAAGAAAGTCACAGGGAGTGGGGGGAGTGTTTGTCTAAGCAAAGGGTCTTCTATCTGTCACTAGCCAAGAGGTTAAACTGTTTGCCCTTCTATTCCTCAACAGTAAATAAGGATGAAAGCTAGAGGAGTTGAGGTGTAGAAACTCACGAACTCAAATGCCTACAGGGCTGTGACAAGAAACATACTTCTGTGAATGGGACCAGTAAAGATCTGCCACCAACTTGAGAGTTCATGCTCCACTTGGAGGCATGCAAATGAATGCAAATGAAATGAAACAAGCTTTGCTAGCCAATTGACTTGCAGCATCCAGCATATGTGCTGGGAATCTGTGACCTAGAATGTCATTTGAATAAGAATGAGAATGGCAGATCACACTGAACCACCTAGGAAACTCCATTTGAAACAGGAAAGAGGGCAGAAAGTATCAGCAGGGAGACCTAGAATCAGGGCTGGAACAGAGATGGAAATGAGGACTGAGCTGAGGTCAGTTATAATGGGAGCAAGTTAGGATTGTGGTTGATGGCAATGGGAAGGCACCTACTATGTGTATCAAGAAATATATACTCAATTTCCCTTAATTGTCACAGCAACCCTTGAAAGTATGTTATTATCCTCATTTACACATGGACAAAATGAGTCTCCTTATGCAAGTTCACACAGAACTCAGGCTTATCTAACTCTAACTTCAAGTGTCTAATGTAGATGGAAAAATTGGTAAACTGAGGTTTGGGAATCAGAAACAGGTTGAAGATGAGGTATTATCAAGGTTGTAGGCCAGTGCTTCTCAAGGTTTAATGTGCATACGAATTCCCTAGGAATCATGTTAAAATACAAATTCTGGGGGACGGTCCGGTGGCATAGTGGTTAAATTTGTGCACTCCACTTCAGCTGCCCAGGGTTCACAGGTTCGGATCCCAGGTGTGGATCTATGCACCGCTTATCAAGCCATGCTGTGGCAGGCATCCCACATATAAAAAGTAAAGGATAATGGTCACTGATGTTAGCCCAGGGCCAATCTTCCTCAGCAAAAAGAGGAGGGTTGGCAGCAGATGTTAGCTCAGGGCTAATCTTCCTCACATGCACACACACACAAATACAAATTCTGACTGAGTGGGCCTGGGATAAGGCCTGAGAATCTGCATTTCTAACAAGCTTCCGGGACATATCTATGTTGCTGCTCTGTGGACTACATTTTGAGAAGCAAGATTGTAGGCCAGGATCAACTGGGCCTTCTATTGCTATAATAGGTTTTATTCTACTCTCTCTAACTTGACAAGCCATAATGTATTAAAGAATATCACTTTTCTGGGGAGGGGGCTTAATTGCATGCGGGCTCATTTCTGAACTGTGAGATCTTGTTTTCTATCAGAAGATCTGGATTTTAATCTGTACTCGACTAATTCCTACCTGAGTGACCTTGGGCAAAGCAACAGTCCTCTTGAAGAATTAGTTACCTCATCTATAAAATTGGAATAATAACAAAAGTATCTACTACTAAATAAATAGTAATGCCCTTTACCACTGTTAATATTTCATAACGTAAGATAAGTTGACTGATGAGGACTTTGGCACAGTGTCTGGGACATAGATGATGATGATTAAATTTTGTTGAAGAATGAACGAATATGTATACTTTGATAAAAATTGACATAGCGCCTAATATAAGTGTCTGCCAAAACTATTAAATTACCACTTATTTTGGTCCATATTTAAAAAATAGAGTGTTATAGGTTGTTGCTAGAGTGTAAAATATTGTAAAGTACAATTTTTGTCCCATTTTTCTCCTTCAACAAAGAAAACACCATATAAAACTAATTTTTTATTGTATAGTTCAGAGCACCTGAGTTAAAGTATTAGAATAGTAACAGCAGTTTTTATTGGGAACTTACATTGGATCTGGCAGTCTAATAGGCGCTTTACATATTTTATGCAGTTTAATTTCAGGACAACATCATGATGTAAGTATTATTTTTTTCCACATTTAACCAACAAGGAAATGGAGGTTTAGAAAGGTTAAGTAATTTTCTCAAAGTCAGGGATACTCCCGAGAGAGAGAGAAAAAGAGAGAGAGAGAAACACGCGTGCGCGCACGTGTGTATAGGGGCAAACAATTTTTGCTGGGACCCTGTCTATATAAACAATTTGAGAAATATCAAATCACTTGGAAGCAATCTACCAGCCAGGCTGTTCTACAACGAGGCAGATCACTTGGCCCCAGAAGGAAATGTAGGGGCAGAAAATTTTTCCCTTCTTCCCTTCTAGGTTCTTTGGCTGGTCTAATAATTAAATTGACATAAAACAGATTAACAGGAGAAAAACCCGTTTTGTATGTACCAGAGCCCCATAAAAATATGAGACTCCCGGGCATCCTGAGCTAAGGAGAAGGGGTATGGGTCTGGGGCTACAAAGGGGAGGAAGACAATTCACAGGAAGATGAGAAGAGCAAATGTTTGGTAGACAGATGTTTGCCCTGCCATGCAGATAAATCTTCTGATATAAAAAGTTATCTCTGGTAATAGCTGTCTTCCGAGAACAGGACCCCTATCTAAATTCTTTTAGACAGTTAAGGGGGCAGTTAATAGTGCTTCTTGAGTCGGCTGGACCCTGATTGTCTTCAGCTGAAAATAATCCACATGCCAAAGTGGCGCATTCTGGGGTTCCATATTCTGCTCCCTCTCAGAAGCAGTAGCCATGAGGCCTGGAGCTCCTTGGGGCATCTGGAAAAGCCCACATGTGGGATACAAAATGAAGGTGGCGGTGGAGGACTGGAAGGCTTCCTGAAGGAGAGGAACAAGCTAGAGGTGGATGGTCAGGTGGTGAAATTTGAGGTGGGAGCTTCTGCTGAATAGGACCCATGTGGACTGGTCTGGGTGTGGGGCATCCATCCTTCCAGGCACTCTATGGGAGTCTTAGAGGTTTTTAAGAACAGTGTTCCAAAATGTAGGGCCCCTTAGGTGTGGGCCCAGGGCAGGGGCTCTTCTTCTTGGATTTAATGGCAGCGCTACCCAAAATTACACAGCTAGTAAGGATTATAATCCAAGTCTTTCTGCCTCCTCTGTCCATGATCTTTACCCATTCACATGCTGTTGTTACACCAAACTTGAGAGAAAGTGTAAAGCATCTTTACTGTGCCTTTATTTTGCCTTCTTTCCTGGCCAGGACATTAGTAGGACCTGTGTAGTGAAAAAACTTCTCATCATCATTATCTTATATTTACAATGTATTGAAGATGGACCACTTTGTAAAATACAATAAAAATGTCCCAGCAATATCAAATTTCTATAAAATGTTTTAAACATTAACTCTCACTTTCTAAACTTTCTTTTCCCGGACCACACAGGTCCACACCTCCCACTTTAAGTAGCTCTGGTCTAACCCAGTGTCCGGAGCTTCGCCCATTTACTCAGGACTCTTGACTACCATGTTCCTATAATTTGCTGTTGAAATAAATCAATATACGTGTGCCTTGCAAAGAATTCAAAGTGACAGCTCATTAATCCATATCCAAATAGGTGAGAACTAGAGAAGCCATGTCTTTGGCTGGAACTGTCTTCACTTTTTTCATCTCTCATACCATTTAACTGAGACATTTTGGAGATTATGGCTCAATATTTGTGAGAGAGGTGACTTCAATCCGTAGAGTAGAGGATTGGAAATGGATGGGTTCCTGTGGTTGATATCTTTTAAATCTCCAAATGTGGGTAGTTAACTTCATCAGCTACATATAAGGATATTTTTGTAATTTGCATTTGAGTGACTTCTTCCAGATACATCTGGTGGGAGGGGTATGAAATACTGTTAATGGAAAAATAAAATTAATATTGTGGTGGCTGTGTCTGCCAGATTTTTACATCTCCCCATTCATGTAATCATTTATGTGAAACTTCCTTTAGTGGGCAAAAACTCACAGTTGAGGGAATTTGTCTACAATAAACCACTTGGCTTAAGTTACATCAAATTAGATCAGATCAATTTCCTTCATTCTTAATTCCTTCCACATCACATCAGAATGCTCCTTAAATGAGATGCCTGTAAACAGATCTGGCTCCTTAAGGGAGGTGAAAAGATGGAAGCATAAATGTCAAACTACTTTTTGAGAAAGGAGATTTTCCTTTTGTGAATGATCAGTTGAGGGATAACAAAATACAGAGCTAGGTTTAAGGGAGTATTTGAAAATGAAAATATATATTCAAGATATAATATTTGTATTTTTTGCTAAATCAATTTATATATTTTTGAGTCTGAGAGCTTACTAGGTCCTTATCTTAACTTTTAAGGAAATGATGCTGCTGCTTCATAGAAAGTATAGAAAAATAATGTTTTATTTATAAGAGAAATCAGAGTCTAAGTGAACATTACTTATTGGAAGGCCTCTTGTGGGTATACCACTTTATAACTCTGATTTCCTGTAAGCATATATCAGCTCACATTAATGCGCATATAGATAGGTGTGCCATCTGTTACAGCTTTAGATGCCAGAGAACATTTCTATGGGTTTCTTCGAATCATACTAATTCGGAGAGTGTTTATGATACTCAGTAAACTTGCTGACCAAATGAGCTAAGAAGAGATTAAGTTTACCTCTCGACGTTAAGATTTTTTTCCCTTTCAAACCTTATTTGATATCTTGCAGTCCTCATAATCTCTATAGAATTTATTGCCTTACTTCTCATCTGGAATTTTCATTATATTTCCATTCATCCTAATGATCTTTCTTGTGCATGTGTGTTCTTTCTCCATATAATCATCAGACAATAAAAACTCAGTGATGACTCTGGGGGTTGAATGGCTGGATCTATTTTTCTCTGGTCAGAGAAATGAGGGTAATCATTGGGTAATAAAGTCTGAGAGAGACTAGATTATTTCCACTGATTTCCACCAAGGTAAACTTGTATGATGAAACATTATATGGTGGTTGGATGCACCGGGTACCAAGTGACTGATTAGTAAGTATAGTTTTTGGTGTCAGATGTTGACATGTACTTGGTATGTCTGGTAAAAACAGAAAAACAATGAAAGCCTTGTAGCTCCATAACCCATGATTGTTAGACTAGCAGACTCGTCAAGACATGTTAAATATTAAACAGCTTTTAAACAATTTTTTTCAGACAACGCAACGATCAACTCAGGAAAAGGAGCAAACACTAAAATTCTACAGCTTAGGATGTATCTCACATCCTGGGAAGACTGTATGTTTTGTGTCATGACTATCAGTCACAGGAAAATCAGCAGGAAGGGAGAAGATGTGTGGTATGTTTGAATTAACTGATGTCGTTTTTTTTATTTTTAATTTTTTAATTACTTTTTATTGATGTTTTAATAGTTTTTAACATTGTGAAATTTTGGGTTGTACATTTTTCTTTGTCCATCACCATATATATGACTCCCTTCACCCCTTGTGCCCACTCCCCACCCCCATTGCCCCTGGTAACCACAATACGGTTTTCTCTGTCCATGTGTTGGTTTATATTACACATATGAGTGAGATCATACAGTGTTTGTCTTTATCCTTCTGGCTTACATCACTTAACATAATACCCTCCAGACCCATCCATGTTGTTGCAAATGGGATGATTTTGTCTTTTTTTATGGCTGAGTAGTATTCTATTGTATATATATACACCACATCTTCTTGATCCAATCATCAGTCGAGGGACACTTAGGTTGCTTCCACTTCTTGGCTATGGTGAATAATGTTGCAATGAACATAGGGGTGCATAAGCCTCTTTGGATTGTTGATTTCAGGTTCGTTGGATAGATTCCCAGTAGTGGGATGGCTGGGTCATAGGGCATCAATATTTTTAATTCTTTAAGGAATCTCCATACCGTTTTCCATAGAGGCTGCACCAGTTTGCATTCCCACCAGCTGTGTATGAGGGTTCCTGTTTCTCCACATCCTCTCCAACACTTGTTGTTTTTTGTCTTGGTGATTAAGCCATTCTAACGGGCGTGAGGTGATATCTTAGTGCTGTTTTGATTTGCATTTCCCTGATGATTAGTGATGTTGAACATCTTATCATGTGCCTATTGGCCATCTGTATATCTTCTTTGGAGAAGTGTCTGTTCATTTCCTCTGCCCATTTTTTGATCAGGTTGTTTGTTTTTTTGTTGTCCAGTTGTGTGAGTTCTTTATATATTATGGAGATCAACCCCTTGTCAGATGTATGTTTGGCAAATATTCTCTCCCAGCTGGTGGGTTGTCTGTTCATCTTGATTCTGGTTTCGTTTGTCTTGTAGAAGCTCTTTAATCTGATAAAGTCCCACTTGTTTATTTTTTCTTTAGTTTCCCTAGTCTGGGTAGGCATGTCATCCGAAAAGATTCCTTTATGACCAACGTCAAATAGTGTGTTGCCTATATTTTCTTCTATGAGTTTTATAGTTTCAGGTCTCACCTTCAGGTCTTTGATCCATTTTGAGTTAATTTTTGTGAATGGCGATAGCAGATGGTCCACTTTCATTCTTTTGCATGTGGCTGTCCAGTTTTCCCAACACCATTTATTGAAGAGACTTTCCTTTCTCCATTGTATGTTTTTAGCACCATTGTCGAAAATTAGCTGTCCGTATATGTGTGGTTTTATTTCTGGGCTTTCAATTCTGTTCCATTGATCTGTGTGTCTGTTTTTGTACCAGTACCATGCTGTTTTGATTACTATTGCTTTATAGTATGTTTTGAAGTCAGGGATTGTGATGCCTCCTGCTTTGTTCTTTTTTCTTAGGATTGCTGTAGCTATTCGGGGTCTTTTGTTGCCTCATATAAATTTTAGTATTCTTTTTTTTATTTCTGTGAAGAATGTCATTGGGATTCTGATTGGGATTGCATTGAATCTGTAGATTGCTTTACGTAGTATAAACATTTTAACTATGTTTATTCTTCCAATCCACATGCACGGGATATCTTTCCATTTCTTTATGTCATCATCAATTTCTTTCAATAATGTCTTGTAGTTCTCATTATATAGGTCATTCACCTCCTTGGTAAGATTTATTCCTAGGTATTTTATTCTTTTTGATGCAATTGTAAATAGTATTATCTTTTTGAGCTCTCTTTCTGTTAGTTCATTATTAGCGTACGGAAATGCAACTGCTTTTTGTAGATTGATTTTGTACCCTGCAACTTTCCTGTGGTTGTTGATTATTTCTAATAGTTTTCCAACGGATTCTTTAGGGTTGTCAATATATAAAATCATGTCATCTGCAAATAGTGAGAGTTTCACTTCTTCGTTACCTATTTGAATTCCTTTTATTCCTTTTTCTTGCCTAATTGCTCTGGCCAAAACCTCCAGTACTATTTTGAACAGGAGTGGTGACAGTGGGCAGCCCTGCCTCGTTCCTGTTCTCAGAGGAATGGCTTTCAGTCTTTCCCCGTTGAGTATGATGTTGGCTGTGGGTTTGTCATAAATAGCCTTTATTATGTTGAGGAACTTTCCTTCTATTCCCATTTTGTTGAGAGTTTTTATCATAAATGGATGTTGTATCTTGTCAAATGCCTTCTCTGCATCTATTGAGATGACCACGTGGTTTTTATTCTTTGTTTTGTTGATGTGATGTATCACATTGATTGATTTGCGGATGTTGAACCATCCCTGCGTCCCTGGTATAAATCCCACTTGATCATGGTGTATAATCTTTTTAATGTATTGCTGTATTCGGTTTGCCAATATTTTGTTGAGGATTTTTGCATCTATGTTCATCAGCGATATTGGCCTTTAATTTTCTTTCTTTGTATTGTCTTTGTCTGGCTTTGGTATCAGGGTGATGTTGGCCTCGTAGAATGATTTAGGAAGTGTTCCATCTTCCTCTATTTTTTGGAATAGTTTGAGAAGAATGGGTATTAAATCTTCTTTGAATGTTTGGTAAAATTCACCGGAGAAGCCATCTGGTACTGGACTTTTATTTTTTGGGAGGTTTTTGATTACTATTTCAATCTCTATACTTGTGATTGGTCTATTCAGATTCTCCATTTCTTCTTGGTTCAGTTTTGGGAGGTTGTATGAGTCTAAGAATTTATCCATTTCTTCTAGATTGTCCAATTTGTTGGCATATAATTTCTCATAGTATTCTCTTATAGTCCTCTGTATTTCTGTGGTATCCGTTGTAATTTCTCCTCTTTCAATTCTAATCGTATTTACTTGAGCGTTTTCTCTTTTTTTCTTAGTAAGCCTGGCTAAGGGTTTGTCGATTTTGTTTATCTTCTCAAAGAACCGACTTTGTTTCATTAATCCTTTCTACTGTTTTTGTGGTCTCAATTTCATTTATTTCTGCTCTGATTTTTATTATTTCTCTCCTTCTGCTGATTTTGGGCTTTGTTCTTCTTTTTCTAGTTCTGTTAGGTGTAATTTAAGGTTGCTTATTTGGTTTTTTTCTTGTTTGTTAAGGTGGGCTTGTATCGCTATGAGTTTCCCTCTCAGGACCGCTTTTGCTGTATCCCATATGGTTTGGTATGGCATATTTTCATTTTTGTTTGTTTCCAGATAGTTTTTGATTTCTCCTTTAATTTCTTCAATGATCCATTGGTTGTTCAGTAGCATGTTGTTTAATCTCCACATTTTTGTCACTTTCCCAGTTTTTTTTTCATGGTTCATTTCTAGTTTCATAGCATTATGATCTGAAAAGATGCTTGTTATGATTCCAATCTTCTTAAATTTATTGAGGCTTGCTTTGTTTCCCAACATATGGTCTATCCTTGAGAATGTTCCACGCGGGCTTGAGAAGAATGTGTAGTCAGCTGTTTTTGGATGGAGTGCTCTGTATATGACTACTAGGTCCATCTCATCCAGTTTTTCATTTAAGTCTACTATTTCTTTATTGACTTTTTGTCTGGAAGATCTATCCTTTGATGTAAGTAGGGGATTAAGATCCCCTACTATTATTGGGTTGTTGTTAGTGTCTCCTTTTAGGTTTGTTAATAGTTGCTTTATGTACATTGGTGCTCCTATGTTGGGTGCATATATATTTATAAGTAATATGTCTTCTTGGTTGAGTGTCCTTTTTATCATTATATGTTTCCCTTCTTTGTCTTTCTTAACCTGTTTTATCTTGAAGTCTACTTTGTCTGATATGAGTATGGCAACAACTGCTTTCTTTTGTTTGCCATTAGCTTGGAGTATTGTCTTCCATCCTTTCACTCTGAGCCTGTGCTTGTCTTTAGTGCTGAGATGTGTTTCCTGGAGACAGCATATTGTTGGCTCTTGCTTTTTGATCCATCCTGCCACTCTGTATATTTTGATTGGAGAGTTCAATCCATTTACATTTAGGGTAATTATTGATATATGAGGGCTTAATGTTGCTGTTTTGTCACTTATTTTCTGGTTCTTTTGCGTTTCCTTTGTTTCTTGTCCCATTTTTTTTGGACTGCCAATTCAGTTTGGTTGTTCTGTCTTATGACTCTTCTAGTTTTCTCTTTGTTTATGATATGTGGTTTTGTTTTGATTATTTGTTTAGTGGTTACCTTGAGGTTTGTGTAAAAAATCTTGTGTATGAGATAGTCCATTATCTGATGGCCTCCTATTTCCTTACACTAAGTCAATTCAATCACTTTCCTCTTCCCCTTCTAAGTCGTTCTTGTTATACCTTATTCTATCTTGTGTTGTGCCTGTGTGTTTACAGTGGTGAGGTTAGATTTATTTTTGGTGAATTCTTTCCTTTGATCTTTGATTTTAGTATTTAAGTGGTTGCTAACCTATTCCAGTAAAGATCTACTATTTTTCTGAGTTTATCTACCTATTTTTCTCCTTGCTCCAAGCTTTGTATTCCCTTTCTCTTCTTTTTTTCAGGCCTGAGGGCCATCTTGAGTATTTCTTGTAGTGGGGGTCTCATGGCCATGAACTCCCTTAACTTTTGTTTATCTGGGAGAGTTACTATTTCTCCATCATATTTAAAGGATAGTTTTGCTGGATAGAGTATTCTTGGCTGAAAGTTTTTGTCTTTCAGTATTTTGAATATATCATTCCAGTCTCTCCTAGCCTGTAAAGTTTCTGTTGAGAAATCCGCTGAGAGCCTGATGGGAGTTCCTTTGTACGTTATTTTTTGTTTTTGTCTAGCTGCCCTTAATATTGTTTCTTTGTCCTTGACTCTGGCTAGCCTTACCGCTAGGTGTCGTGGAGAGGGCCTTTGGCTGTTGACAAATTTAGGTGACCTGTTGGCTTCGCTTACTGGTATTTCCTGCTCCTTCCCCAGATTTGGGAAATTCTCAGCTATTATTTCCTTGAATAGGCTCTCTGTTCCTCTTTCCCTCTCTTCTCCCTCTGGAATACCTATAATTCTTATGTTGCATTTCCTAATAGAGTCAGATATTTCTCGGAGACTTTCTTCATTTCTTTTCAGTCTTAGTTCTCTCTCCTCTTCCATCTGGAGCATATCTGTATTCCTATCCTCTAAAATGTTAATTCTTTCCTCCACATTGTCAGCTCCGTTCTTTAAAGATTCCAGATTCTCCTTTATCTCCTCCATTGTGTTCTTCATCTCCATCGGCACTGATTGGTTTTTCTTTATGATTTCAATCTCTTTTGTGAAGAAACTCCTAATCTCATTGAATTGTTTGTCTGTGTTGTCTCGTATTTTGTTGAGTGTTTTTATGATAGCTATTTTGAAATCTCTGTCATTTAGATTATGGATTTCTGTGTCTTCAGGGTTGGTTTCTGGGTGCTTGTCATTTTCCTTCTGGACTGGTGATTTCATGTATCTTTGCATTGTGGTTCCTGTGTTGGCTTTGTTTTTCCTCATTCTGGAAATCTCTGGTTGCAATTTCCACCCGCCACCACTGTGTGGTGGTAAAGGGCTGTGTAATCTAAGCCCCCTGTGATCCGCGGGTCGGATCACTTCCTCTGGTCTGGCCAGCTGAGCTGCAGGGTCCGGTTTGCAGGGAGGAGGGGCTCTCTCTTTTGCTCTCTGGGTCCCTGGCGTGGGGGGCTTCTCCTTCGCCCCTCATTATCCGCTCTCTGGGGTGCTCAGATGTTGATGGTAGCCCTGTGGCTCTTCTGAGTCCTCTCTCCCCACTTCCTCTGGGGACCCAGCGCATTCCACTCTCAGATGTGTGGCGGTGTGGATCTTTCCGATCTTGCTTTTCACTGTCTGGGATTCCGTTGTTTGTCTGTGACTGTTCCTTTTGTTGTATCTTATCGGGTGAAGAATTCACAGGAAAGCTCACTCCGCCATGACACTGAGGTCACCCCTGATGTCATTTTTTAAGCACAACTTTTCTTTTTTCTTTTTTTTAAACCAGCTGAATATATTAATGTCGATAATCATGCACAGAAATGGGTCAGCTGATATTTTTTGAAATCTATTTGGTTTTGTTTTGTTTTGCTTTGTTCCTAAGGTCACTGAGCAGACAATGGACAGGTAGTACACTAGACTCTAAATATTGCTAAGGGCAGTTTTTTATTTATTCCATGTAGGCCTTCCCTGAGAGGCCCTGAGTCTGATACAGTGCTTAGCATATGGTAGACATTCAGTTAAATTTTGGTAATGATGATGGATTTTATGCCAAATATATTTTGAGAGCTGGAGTCTTTTTGTGAACAAGAGTAATAAAAATAATGAACCTTTATTAAGCATTTATTTCAGGAAAGATGTCAAGCATTCCACATAGGTTTTGAAAAATTTATTTCTAGACCAACCCTAAGAGACAGATGCTATATCCCTCTTTCAGAGATTAAAACAAAATGGGAAAACAAAAAAAAAAAACCCACAAACTGAGAGTTAGAGATATTGGGTAATACTGCAGCTCCAAATAAGAATGTTTGAGCCCTGATTTGAGCCAAGGCATTCTTAATCTAGAGCTCACTCTTAACCAACCACTACACTCTTCTGCCTCACCATATGATGTTCCAAATTTGTGGTAATGGCCGTCAGAGGTAATTTAAGAGAAGGACTAACTTCAAGAAAGAGGACTATGGAAGAAAGCACACATTTGGGGAACATTTCGCTATGGCAGGAAGAGGTTTTGATTTTACAGAAAATGGCTTATTGGAAACCAGTTTAATTAGCCAACTTCCTCTTGGGTCTTGGTGCAGTCATTAACTCTCTCTACCGTGGGACTGACCCGAAAATTGTGTCTGTCTCTTGTAGCTGGCAGTGCGTCCTAACAGAGTATCTAGATGGTAGGTAAGTTGCTTCCTAAATGTTTTATGCCATTTTCCAAAGCCATTTTCTGAGCACAGAAATGAATGGAGTACGCTGGAAGTGACAAGCGGTGTGGGCGGGCAGATGATTCCATTTAGCCGACCTAAGTGACACATAAAATATTAAAATGTATAAAAATTTATATGCTTAGGCTCATTCTCTTTCACAATCTTTCTCTCCTCTTTATAAAGCTGAGTGTGACTGGTTCTTAGCAGCTTATCAGATACCAGGAAGATTCTCTTCTATGGCCATGGTTTATCATGATGCCTATTTCAGGATGGAGCAGAGGCTCGCCCTGGTGTCTGCTTGGAGCAGGGAGCAGATTCCCCATATGTGTAACTTGCCTACCTGCTGTTCTCTCACACAGCCTTCTTCAGCAGAGGTATTATATGACTTCCAGAAGTTAATGCCCATGTTTATCAGACAGGAGGTGTATACTTTACATTATTTCTTACAGGTAAAAATTATTTCTTGTTAAAATATTTACAGCTGCTATGCAAGTCAGTATAGAATGCCATCTTCCTCATAGAAAAGTTTGGGGAAGTAAATATCAGAATTCTTTATTTTTAGATTGTTTCTAGCTATTGTCAAGCAGGGATCCGGCTCTTTATTTTAGAATACCTCAATGAGTGCCCCCAAATGTATGTGACATTTCTGTTTTTACAGTCTAGGATTACTCTAACAGATTTGACATTCACCAGAATTCTTTTTTTGATTTTTTTCAACCAATTTTTATATTTTGCTATGTTTTACTATGCGCAATTAATGCTCCTTAATTGTAGGTATGCTGTCTTTATCTTGTCTTCACTGTCTTATTTTTATTATAGTTCACAAAATAGTTGTATAATGTGTTGATAGTTTAATTATGATTATTATAGCTTAAAAGTTGGGTTAAACTCAAAAGGTCAGAATATTTACTATTACTATTTTATCATTCCAAGCTTCTTGTTATCTTGTTTGCTCTGTCAAATTGTGCATAGATACAGAACCATGCTAACTAGAGTAGGATCAAAATCAGCCATGTCTTGCCGAACAATTTCAGCTTTTGTGCTGTTTTAAATTTTATTTTTTATGCTGTAGTAACATCTGATGTTTCCTTTAGGAAACAGAAAAAAATCATTTCTTTTTCTCATCAATAGTAGCCCCCTTCCAAACCTTTTTTGATTAAGTTTGTAGAATAGGTGTCAAGGTAAATCGTTTTTTTACTTCGAAATTCTCGTGTTCTGTATATTAGAGGTAACGGCCATGCAGTATAAGCTATTTACTTCAGTAGCTTCTTCTGAGAAGCATCTATCTCTCTACCACTTAGTGCCCACTGGCGAATTTTACTTGGTTTTGGATGAAGAGTTGGGAAAACCAATTATCTCAGCCTTGCACATTTCCCCCATCAGGGATCAGTCATGTGCTTTAATCGCGGTGTCATGTAATGTCCAAGCTTTCCTGCTTTGTGCTGAATTGCTGCAACTGTCTGTCTTACTTTGACTAGTCTTGAAAACGTATCCACCTCTGTCCATTTTTATTGCCTAATTTATAGACATAAACTGCATGTTGGTAACAGTGTATTATGATGAAGGGAACGTTAAAAATCTGATGTCAGAAAGTCTGACTTCAGTGCCAGCGCTGCCAATTATTAGATATTTGAAGTCGGGCATATTGCTGATTCTCTCTGAGTTTCAGCAGCTTCAATGATAAAATGTGGTTTTATTAAAACAATAATTTTAAGAATGTTTATATCATAGATTTTGTAAGTTATATATTATATATATAAGTTAACTTATATATATAACATATATTATATATAAGTTATATATATATAATTTATAGTTATATATGTAAATATGATTTAATTAGGTGTTACATATTACATATTATATGTTGCAGATATTTTTTGTATGATATAAATTTTGTTATATATATGTTGTTTCCCCTTTTAGTTTCATTTCAAAGTTCATGTGCTTTATCTCAGATGAGTCAGTGTATTCACCCTTTTGGCTCTTTTAGTCTTAGAAATGATTCTTTTTTTGCTATCAAAGCATGGGCAAGGGACCTCAATACTCCCTTGTTTGAATAGTCACTGACTCTGACTTAGTAGTTGGTCTTAGAGAGCATATTCATGCAGTGTGTATTAATCCCCAGTACTAGTAGGTTCCCCAGACGTAGGACGTTTTCACTTGAGATTTAAAATATCCCAAGGACAGTCTTTGAACATTGTGTTTAATATTCCCTGTGATCTAGGACTAACTGTCATACTGGTGAAATGACTATAACATTCTGGTAGCCCCAGAAAGGTAAAATTAATTATATCTGGCCCATCAGCAAAGGCTGCATGTTATAACTAGCTCCAGTAGGTATGTAGGATTATGTCAGTCACAGCTGGGGTAAAAGTATAAGCAAATATACAGAGATTGAAAATTTCTATGGAGTGTTCTATGTAGGAAAATGGTGAAAAGTCCATTGCAGTAAGAACATAAAATTATTTCTGTGTTGAGGAAAAAAATAAATTAAGTGGGAAAGGATCTGATTGTTTTGATTTTGAGACTCAATGTTATGATGATATTTTAAGTTTTATTTATTAACTGTGTAACCCAACTAAGATAACAATTTTTTGATATATGTGATATGAACACAAATATTAGCAAAGATTATGGAGAAATACTAAAAGTGAGATAAGTAGTCAATATGCATTTGAACATAAAATTTCTTAAAAATATATTCATAAAAGGCTGATAGAGTTGATTGACAGTGGAGGAAATTTTAGACATACCATCAGCCTCATAAACTAACATATTTAGTTCCTCTGTGCTTTCTACCATACTCAAGATGAATATTTTTGATCTAGATGTAATGTGATGATTTCAACCTCTATTCCCCTCCCCTACAACAAACACACTGTCTTTGACCTTTAGAAAAGAATCTGTTCTCATTTGTACTCAACAACTAGACTGCTGAATTTCATAGGTTGAGAAGTCTGAGATGAAGTGAGTGACTTTTACTGGTGTCATGTAAAGGGAAGTCTTTATCCACTCCATGATTAGAAAAAATTTAAGGAAGCAATGTGAATTGCTTGCAAGGAAACAAAGAGAATTAATTGAAGAACAGAGACTTGTGTTAAGATGACAAGTTAGATGTTCATTGAAATAACTCAAGTCAAGGATGTTGAAGGACTGAACTAGGCAATGAGAATCTAAGAGATATTTTAGATAGAGAATGCATAAGATTTGGGAACAGATTGTTAGGGGCTGAGGACTTGGAGAAGTGGAGGAAAACTGACGTGTCTATCTTGGGTGACTGGTTAATGATGATACTGTTAACTCAGGTAGGGAAAAAAGAATGAGTTGAAACTATCTGTTGAAGAATGAAGCGGGTAAGGGTGAATTAAGGGGTTGAGGAAAGTGGAAAACGTTTGGAATAGCCTCTAGGTAAAAGAAACTGTAGCAATGGTAGCAAAAAGGATGAATAAAAATCGTATTTCACCTCAGTGAGGTCACAGCTAAGGTTGGAAAATAGGGGTTGAGATGACATTCAAGTTTTCAATGACTCCTCATTGGCTACAACAGCAGTTTTCAATGTTTTCCCACCCTAAGACCTATGAGGAACAATATCCACAACCTAAATGTAATCCTATCAGGCTTTGGCATAGACAAAACTGACTTTATAAATGTAAAATTGCCTGTTAGCTAGCTGGAATTCCACTCCTTTCTAAGTATCTAAGGGAATGAGTACGATATTATAACAGCAATTACCTTATATGAGCTCTATTTTATTTTTGATAATTTTATTTCAGTTTTGATAGTTTCAACCATTATTTAAGTAAATTACTTATAGTATACCTCTCAACTAATCTTAACACAGAAATTTAGAACTCATCTATATGAAAAAATTGTAGAACATGTTGGTCCAGCAAATGAGGCTCTCCACAGTTAGATCTTACCTCAGATTTTATTTTCCAAAGATATCTCTCACCCTATATGGGTTTAAGGAACTTTTTCACTAGAACTAGACTCTAATTCCCCTCCCCTGAAATCTGAGTGTATTTATGATTTGCTTGCAACCAATGGAATGCAGAAGAAATGAGAATACATAACTTCTGAGGCTACCTCAGAAAAAGACTACGCAACTTCCACATTGTTCATTGGAACATTAGTTTTGGAGCTCCAAGCTACCACAAAATGCAGTTATGTGCTGCATAGCAAGGTCCCGCATATACGACTGTGGTCCCATAAGATTAGTACCATATCGCCTAGGGGTGTACTAGGTTATACCATCTAGGTTTGTGTAGATGCTCTATGATGTTCACACAATGACAAAATTGCCTAACGACACATTTCTTAGAGTGTATCCCAGTCGTTAAGTGATGCATGGCTGTAGTTCCAAGTGCCCCGAGGTTGTCGTGCTGTGAAGAAGCCCAAACTAAGCAGTTCATAAGCAGACAGAGCATGGAGAAGCCCTAAGACTACACGAAGAAAATGATGCCTGGCTAGTCCCCAGCTGCTCCAGCTTCCAGTGTTCCAACGCTAGAAGGTCTGATTGTGATCACATGAGAGAACCCAAGTCCTAACTATCCAGCTGAGCCTTTTCCAAACTCCTGACCCACATAAATCACGGCAGACAATAAAATTATTTTTGCCATTTAAAATTTTTGGAGTCTTTGTTATGCAGTACTAGTAATTGAAACAGAACTGTGTATCTGGAAGTGGGGTTCTGTTGAAACAGAACATCAAAACTTGTGGCAACAGATTTGGGGCAAGTCTTCAGTAGACACTGGAAGGGCCTTGAGGAGACTATGAGGGAAAGTCTGAAGGGCCTTGAGGAGGGTGTTAGTGGAAGCCAAAAGGACTCGAGGAGGGTGTCAGAGAGGAGTAACAGAAAGTGAGGAAGATGTTATTGAATGCTGAAGAAAAGGAGACCCTAGTTATATAGTGAGAGAAAGTTTAACACAGCTGTTGCCTGAATTAGCATGGAAAAAAGAAAATACACCAAATTAACTTTATGATATAGCTAAGGATATTTCCAGACATAGTCCTGAAGGTGCCACCTACCTTCTTGTAGCTACTAATAATAAAATGAGAGAGAAGAGAGATGTATTAAAGAACAAGTTATTCAGTTAAAATGGAATGTAGAAGAAATGTAAGGGGTCCAGAAGGGTTTTTTTCAGACAGCAAAGGGTTCTCGAGGTAAGAAATGACCTCAACAGAAAGATCAAATCCAGGGTGGAATTATAAAAACCTTTGTTAAGACCTTAGACTGATTTAAGATAGAGCAACATTAGAAACTTCTAGATGACACAATGACCTCTAAGGATCTTAAGGGCATGCTTTACAAGTCCTTTTAATTAAACAATAGGGCTTCTACAACTCTTCAGAGTATTGTCCCATGGTTACAGGGAGCTCACAGTAGAGAAGGGATTGTCTTGAAGAGATTATTGATACAACTTGGCCACTAGTACCTCTCTTTTAAGACTGACCTCTTTATCCCTTTTAACACTATCTCTGTATTACTCTGAAAGTGTATTTGCTTTGAAAGCAAGGTGTCTCAGGCTCATTTTGAGTTATCCTGCCTACAGAGATTGAATCAATGGTTCTCCAAGAAGACGGCTCCTTTTAGTAAAGAGTAACCATGGGATTGAATCTGGATGCATAGCTTTACATGAGAATTTAAGATAGATTAGGATGACACAAAAGCTACTAGTCTCCTTTTTGCCTTGCCAGAAAATAATCTTTTGTAAAAAAATTATGTTTTCATTGATATTTCTAATTCAACTCTTTTATTTTTATATTGCTATATGACCTTCCTTTCTCCAATGCTATATTGCATTGTCATACCAAAGTAGGTGTCCAATTACAGTGTTATCCCTAAATTTAGAAGTTTCCATCTCATCTTCCTTGCATTTTCATCTTTTACTCAAGGGTCTTGGAATTGGCTTCAAAGAATACACACCCCTGCTTGTCAGGATGATCTGAGCACCACATGAGTGATGAGACGAGGCTATCTCCATTTCCTGTCAAAGGAACACTAGAAATTCATAGAAACTTAGTGTCACAGCATAATACTAAAGAACAGCAATAGAGATAAAGACTTCAAGATTTTTACTAAAACTCTTTATTTTTAAAAAAGAATTTTTTAGTGCAGTTTTGGGTTCACAACAAAATTGAGAGAACCGTACATAGATTTTCCATATACCCCCTACCCTCGTAAATGCATAGCTTCCCCTGTTATCAGCATCCTCCACTAGAATGGTACATTTGTTACAATTGATGAACTTATACTGACACATCATAATCATCTCAAGCCCGTAGTTACTGTAGGATTCACTATTGGTGTTACATATTCTGTGGGTTTGGACAAATGTATAATGACATGTATTCATCATTATAGTATCATATAGAGTATTTTCACTGCCCTAGGAATCCTCATCATCAAATTCTATTCATCTCTCCTCTCAACCCCTGGCCACTACTGATCTTTTTACTGTCTCCATAGTTTTGCCTTTTCCAGAATGTCATAGCTGGAATCATACAGTATGTAGTCTTTTCAGATTGGCTCCTTCCACTTAGTAATATTCATTTAAGGTTCCTCTAGGTCTTTTCATGGCTCAATAGCTCATTTCTTTTAGCACTGAATAATATTCCATTGTCTGGATGTATCACAGTTTATCTATTTACTTACTGACAGACATATTGGTTGCTTCCAAGTTTTGGCAATTATAAATAAAGCTACTATAAACATCTGTGTGCAGGTTGTTGTGTAGACATAAATTTTCAACTGCTTGGGTAAATACCAAGAAGCACAATTGCTGAATTGTGTGGTAAGAGTATGTTTAATTTTGTAAGAAACCACCAAACTGTCTTTCAAAGTGTCTGTACCATTCGACATTCCCATCAGCAGTGAATGAGAGTTCCTGTTGCTCCACATCCTTATCAGCATTTGGTGTTGTTAGTATCCCTGACTTCAACCATTCTAATAAGTGTGTAGCGATTTCCTATTGTTGTTTTAATTTGTATTTCCCTGATGACATATCATATGGAGCATCTTTTTATATGCTTATTTGCCATCTGTATATCTTCTTTGGTGAGGTGTCTGTTAAGATCTTTGGCCCATTTTTTAGTTGGGTTGTTTGTTTTCTTGTTGTTGAGTTTTAAGAGTTCTTTGTATATTTTGGATAACAGTCCTTTAGCAGATGTGTCTTTTGCAAATATTGTCTCCCAGTCAGTGGCTTATCTTCTCATTCTCGTGACAGTGTTTTTCACAGGGCAGAAGTTTTTAATTTTAATGAAGCCCAGCTTATCAATTATTTCTTTCATGGATTGTGCCTTTGGTGCTGTATCTAAAAAGTCATTGCCATACTCGAGTTTTTTCCGATGTTATAGTCTAGGAGTTTTATAGTTTTGCATTTTACATTTAGGTCTATGATCCACTTTGAGTTAATTTTTGTGAAAGGTGTAAGGTCTGTGTCTTGATTCATTCTTTTGTGTGTAGATGTCCAATTTTTCAGGATTATCTGTTGAAAAGACTATCTTTGCTTTATTGTCTTGCTTTTGCTCCTTTGTCAAAGATCAGTTGACTGTATTTATGTAGGCCTATTCTGAGTTCCCTATTCTGTTTTATTTATTTGTCTATTCTCTCACCAATACCACACTATCTTGATCCCAGTAGCTTTATATCTTGAAGTCAGGTAGTGTCAGTCCTCCAACTTTGTTCTTCTCTTTAAATATTTTATTGCCTATTCTGAGTCTTTTGCTTATCTCTATAAACTTTAGAATGAATTTGTCAATATCTGCAAAATGACTTGCTGGGATTTTGATTGGGATTACATTGAATCTGTACATCAAGTTAGGCAAGAACTGACATCTTACAATATTGAGTCTTTCTATCCATAAATATGGAATATCTCTCCATTTGTTTAGTTTTCTTTTTATTTCATTCATCAGAGTTTTGTAGTTTTTCTTATATAGATCTTGTACATGTTTTGTTAGATTCATACCTAAGTATTTCATTTTTGGGGGGTGCTAACGTAAATAGTATTGTATTTTTAATTTCAAATTTCACTTGTTTGTTGCTGGTATATAGGAAAGTGATTGATTTTTGTATATTAACCTTGTATGCTTCAACCTTGTTCTAATTGCTTATTAGTTCCAGGAGTTTTTTGGATTTTCTACATAGACAATCATGTCATCTACAAACAAAGACAGTTTTATTTCTTCCTTCCCAAACTGAATACCTTTCATTTCCTTTTCTTTTCTTATTGCATTAGTTGGTACTTCTACACTATGTTGAAAAGGAGTGGCAAGAGGGGACATCCTTGCTTTATTCCTGATCTTAGTGGGAAAGGTTAGAGTTTCTCACCTTTAAGTATGATGCTAGCTGTAGGTTTTTTGTAGACATATTTTTATCAAGTTAAGAAAGTTCCCCTCTATTCCTAGTTTACTGAGACTTTTTATCATGAATGGATTTTGGATTTTGTCAAATGCTTTTTCTGGATATATTAATATGATCATATGATTTTTCTTTTTTGGCCTGTTGATGTGATGGATTACATTAATTGATTTTCAAATGTCAGGCCAGCCTTGCATTCCTGGGATAAATCTCACTTGGTCTTGGCGTGTAATTCTTTTTATAGATGATTGGATTCAATTTGCTAATATTTTGTTGAATATTTTTGCATCTATGCTCATGAAAGATATTGGTCTGTTGCTTTCTTTTCTTACAATGTCTTAGTCTGGTTTTGTTATTGGGAAAATACGGGCCTCATGGATGAGTCAGGAGATAATCCCTCTGCTTCTATTGTCTGAAAGATATTGCAGAGAATTGGTATAACTTCTTCCTTAAATGTTTGGTAGAATTCACCAGTAAATCCCTCTGAGCCTGGTGATTTCTGTTCTGGAAGATTATCAATTATTGATTCAATTTCTTTAATAGTTAGAGGCCTATTCAGATTGTATATTAAGAAATAGTTGTGAGTTTTGGCAGCTTGTGTGAGTTTTGACAGCTTGTGTTTTCCAAAGAATTGGTCCATTTCATTTAGGTTATCAAATTTGTGGGCATAGAATTCTTCATGTTATTCCGTATTATCCTTTTAACGTCTATAGGATATGAGGTATTGTTCCCTATTTCATTTTTAATAGCAATTTGTGTCCTATTTCTTTTTTTCTTAGTTAGCTTGGATAGATTCTTATTGATTTTATCGATCTTTTTGAAGAAGCATCTTTTGGTTTTGTTGATTTTCTCTATTGATTTCCTGTTTTTAATTTAATTGATTTCTGCTTTAATAATTATTATTCCTTTTCTTCTGCTTACTTTGGATTTAATTTGCTTTTCTTTTTCTAGTGTCCTAAGTGGAAATTTAGCTCATTGATTTTAGATCTTTCTTCTTTTGTAATACATGCATTCAATGCTATAAATTTCCTTCTAAGCACTGCTTTACTGCATCCCACAAATTTTGATAAGTTATGTTTTCATTTTTATATTTCATATTTTCATAGTTCAAAATATTTTAAAATTCTCTTGAGATTTTTTCTTTGTCCCATGAGTTATTTATAAGTGTGCTGTTTTATTCCATGTATTTTGGAATTTTCCAGTTATCTTTTGTTATTGATTTCTAGTTTACTTCCATTAGGGTCTGAGAGCAGATGTTGTATGATTTCTATTCTTTTAAATTTGTTAAGCTGTGTTTTATGGCCCAGAACGTGGTCTATCTTTTTGAATCTTCCCTGTGAGCTTGAGAAGAATGTGTATTCTGATGTTGTTGGATGAAATAGTCAACAGAAGTCAATTATAACCAGTCAGTTGAAGGTGTTGTTGAGTTCAACTTTGTGCTTACTGAATTTCTGCTTGGTGAATCTGTCCATTTCTGATAGAGGGGTGCTGAAGTCTCCAGCTATGATAGTAGATTCACCTATTTCTTCCTGCAGTTTTAACAGTTTTTGCGACAGATAGTTTGACACTCTGTTGTTAGACATATACACATAAAGGATTGTTAGGTCTTTTTGATGAACTGACCCCTTTACTAATGTGTAATGCCCTTCTTTATCCCTGATAACTTTCCTTGCTTTGAAATCTGCTGTCTGAAGTTAATACAGCTACTCCTACTTTCTTTTGACTAATGTTGCATGGTATATTTTTCTCTATCCATTTACTTTTAATCTGTAAGTGTCTTTATACTTAGAGTGGGTTTCTTATAGACAACACGTAGTTGGGTCTTGTTTTTTGATCTACTCTGATAATCTCTGCCTTTCAATTGGTACATGTAGATCATTGATGTTCAAAGTGATTACTGATATATTCGGATTAATATCTACTATTTTTGTTAGTTTTTTATTTGTTGCTCTTTTTCCTTATTGATAATTTTGTCCTCCTCTCTTTTTCTGCCTTTTTGATTTTAGTTGAGCATTTTGTATATTTCTATTTTCTTTCCTGTCGTACCATATAAGTTATACTTCTTTTTTTACTTCTTTAAGTGGTTGCCCTAGGATTCACAATATACAATTACAACTAAACCAAATCCACTTTCAAAGAACACTATATCACTTCACAGGTAGTGTGAGGACCTCATAACAACAAATAATCCTAGTTCTTCCCTCTCATCATTTGTATTATAGTTATCATTCATTTCACTTATATATTAGCATACATAATCACGTATATAATATATACGTGAGCATACATAATCAAATACCTTGTTGCTATTATTATTTTGAGCAAACTGTTGTCTGTTAAATCAATTAAAAATAAGAAAAATAAAAGTTTTTATTTTACCTTCACTATACCTTTCTCGATGACATTTTTTTCTTTATGTAGATCCAAGTTTCTGACCTATATTGTTTTCCTTCTCTCTAAAGAACTTCTTTTAAGATTTCTTACAGAGCAGGTCTACTGGCAACAAATTCTCTCAATTTTGTTTGTTTGAGAAAGTCTTTATCTCACCTTCACTTTTGATGGCTAATTTCACAGTATACAGAGTTTTAGGTTGGTGTTTTTTTTTCCTCAACACTTGAAATAGTCACTCCACTCTGTTCTTGCATGCATGGTTGCTGAGGAGAAATAGAATATAATTCTTATCTTTGTTGCTCTATATTTAAGATGTTTTTTTCCTTTGGCATCTTTCAGGATTTTTTCTTTATCCTTGATTTTCTGTAATTTGAAATGATATGCATAGGTGTAGTTTTTCTGGCATTTATCCTGCTTGGTGTTCTCAGCTTCTGGATCTGTGGTTTGATGTCTAACATTAATTTGGGGAAAGTTCTCAATCGTGGTTGTGTCAAATATATCTGTCCTTTTCTTTCTTTCTTTCTTTCTTTCTTTCTTTCTTTCTTTCTTTCTTTCTTTCTTTCTTTCTTTTTTTCTTTCTCTCTTTCTTCCTTTCTCTCTCTCTCTCTCTCTCTCTCTCTCTCTCTCTCTCTCTCTCTCTCTCTCTCCCCCTCTCTCTCTCTCTCTCTCTCTCTCTCTTTCTTTCTTCCCCTTTTGGTATTCCCATTATGTGTAAATTACACTTTTGTAGTTGTCCCACAGTCCTCAGATATTCTGTCCCATTTTGGTTTTTTCCAGTCCTTATTTTCTTTGCTTTTCACTTTTAGAGGTTTTTATTGATATATTCTTTAGGTCAGAGTTTCTTTCCTCAGCTGTGTGCAGTCTACTAATAAGCCCATCAACGGCATTCTTCATTTCTCTTGCAATGTTTTTGCTCTCCAGCACTATTTTTGGTCCTTTCTTATGATTTCCATTTCTCTGCTTACATTGCCCATCTGTTCTTGCATGCTGTCTACTTTATCCCTTAGAGACCTTAACATATTAATCATAGCTGTTTTCAATTCCACATCTGATAATTCCAATATCCGTGCCATGTCTATTCTGATTCTTGCTCTGTCTCTTCAAATTGTGTTTTTTGTCTTTAGTAATTTTTGCTTTGTAATTTTTCTTGATAGCCAGGGATGATGTACTAGGTAAAAGGAATTGCTGTAAATAGGTATTTAGTAATGTGGTGGTAATGTGTGAGGGAAAAAGAAGAGCTCTATTGTCCTATGATTACACTTGAGTCTTTTAGTGAGACTATGCCTCTGGACTGTGAACTTCACAAATGTTTCTCAGTGTTTTTCTTCCCCATTAGGTGTGACAGTGTTAGTAGAATGGACTGGGATTGGGTTTTTCTCTTTTCTCATGTGTAAGGCTAGAGTGGGCTGCAGTCGGATATTTCCATTCTCCCAGGTCAGTTAGGCTCTGATAATACTCCGGCAGGTCAGGCTTTAGTTAACTAGTTTCTCCTGAGGGCAGGCCTTGTTATGAAGATCAGAGTAATCTGGCATATTTCAAAATGGTTTCTTTTCCCATCCCCTTGTTAGAAGGACAAGGGGCTTTTTCTTTTTCTTTCTTTCTTTTTTTTTGTGAGGAAGATCAGCCCTGAGCTAACATCCGTGCTAATCCTCCTCTTTTTGCTGAAGAAGACCGGCTCTGAGCTAACATTTATTGCCAATCCTCCTCCTTTTTTTTCCCCAAAGCCCCAGTAGATAGTTGTATGTCATAGTTGCACATCCTTCTAGTTGCTGTATTTGGGACGCGGCCTCAGCATGGCCAGAGAAGCAGTGTGTCAGTGTGCGTCCAGGATCAGAACCCAGGCCACCAGTAGCGGAGTGCGCGCACTTAACCGCTAAGCCACGGGGCCGGCCCGGGGCTTTTTCTTAATATTTACTGTGAGAACCTACTTGAGCTCTTGATTGTAAATCTCATAAAATTGTAGGCACCTCCCCCAATGACTGAGTCCCCATGGAGTTTTTAACTCGCAGAGTTGTCCACACTGAGCCTCCAGCAACTCATTAGTTATAATTCAGGTTTTTCTACCCTGGCACTGGTTCCCACAACATTTTCCACTCATGTATTTCTGCTCCAGTAAGCTGTGACTCCCTGTAATTCACCTGTCTCTCTCTCCAAACTTAGGGGTAATGATTTGCTCTGTGTTCTCTCCTCTCTTATGGATCCAAGAAGAGTTTGTTGATTTTTCAGTCTGTTCAGCTTTTACTTGTTGTTAGTATGGAGTGGCAATTTCCAAGTTCCTTACATGTGGAACCAGAAACTAGAAACCCCCCCTTTTTTTTAGTTTCATTATTGGATCAGAAGTTTGGGATTTATTAACTATTGAATTTGATTAAAAGCATCACCAAATGTTAGTCACTATCTTAAATATTAAGTTCTTCATAAATTGCCACCGTCTCATTTTCCTTAATCTCCTCTCTCATTTGACTTTCTTTCCTTATTGTAGTGACTTTTTCACTATGTCTATACCCATCAAAAAACACATTTCTGACCTCCTGAAGTAAAATGTTTGCCTCTTTTCTCTGTGGAGCAATAGGCAATTGTTTGTGTTCATAGGCAAGCTGCTTGAGTATGCTGTGGATTTGTAAGGGCAAATTGAATGATTAGCATTTGAAAGGAGTATCTGTAAATTTTTAAACTAATCTAGGCAGTTGGTGATGGTTAAATTACCTCAATGCTGCCTAGAAGAATATAAACAGGGCTGCCTGCAGTAAGACCTTACTTAATGGGCTTCAAATTTTTCTAGTAGAGTAAATTAGCTTTCATTTCTAAAGATACCATTGGACTTGCATTCGCTCATGTAGAAATGTTTGCATGTGTTACATGGGCAAACGTTGACAGAATTTTCCATTGACATCTATTATATTTAATCCAGAGTGTGTGTCTATTAATTAATATCTCCCTTGAATAATGCTATAAGAATGCTACTAGGAAAATAAATGTAGAGAGAGACCATTTTGAGGCAGATGGTTTCCTGATTTAGTCTTTGAGGAGGGGAGAATTCTTCTTTAAAGACTCTCTATCCATTATAAATGTAGAGACAAAATTACTACTTTATTTTAATTTGTTATTTTAAGTATTTGTGTCTTGGGACTGTGAAGGGTGAAGTGGGGGAATGAAAATTATCAAGTTATGAGTCCCCTTATTTCAGAAACAATCGCTCCAAACAGAGTGAAATCCTTGGACAGGGAGAGTGTTTTGAAACAACGGTGTGTGTTTTGGGGGCGGGGGACCACATAGCAGACACCTGACTATTTTTTTTCCAATATATTATAATTTGTCAGACTGTCAATTTACCCAAAGTTATTTTGTATTTCTCAGAAAAAAAAGATAGATGATATATTTTGTTTATAGTCTAGAAATCTAGGCGTTATAAAGAGAAAGACTGTTTATGAAGTGCTCTTTAGATATTTAAATCTTTTGTGACAGCAAAGAGGAAAAAGCAGCCACCAAAACGAATAGCTCTGCTTGGGTAAGCAAGCACACCATGATCATGTGTGGCTTCCTCCTGTGCCTTTCTTGTGTGTCCTCATTGATAAATCACAAGCAATTCTTTGTCTCTCTGTGTTGGTGAGAAAGGGATGGAAAAAAACATGCCCATTGATCCTGTTAAAAAAAGTCAATGATGAGTTTTTTAAAAATTTAAGGGTAACATTTGAGTTAATTTAAATTCCACTGAGTTTGACTACCTTTTATCTCCCTAGTCTTAATAAAAACCTCTCTGCTGTCATTTTCCTGATGTTTGAAGACGCGGTGTGCTGACCCCTGAGGACTGCTCTCCATCAGCATTAGTCAGACATGGCTCCCGTGGGTCTGGAGTTTCTCTGACACTCCATCTTGATGTGCTTGCTTCCCTTTTGGCTCTCTGGCTGAGCAGAGTGGGGCAGCACCTGTCAGAGATCTGGCTGGGCTGCCTGGGTGCTGTCATGTTTCCTGGCTACCCTGTCTAGGGAGGCAGATTCAGAAAGAACTGAACATACGGGAACTTTTACTTGTTGTCAAGTTGGTTGACAAAGATGAATCATCAGAAGAGATTTAGTGCATCAGGGATAAAAATAAACAGAAAGTAAAAAACTCTTTTTCCTTTCAGCTAAGGAGCATTTATATGAATGTATTAATTGATAATTGGCAAAACATTTCTTGAGCGTCTGATATATCCAAGGTAAAGTTCTAGGGCCAGTGAAAGATATGGAAAGAATAAGATACAGAATCTCTGCTCAAGGAATTTATAATCTTATAGTGGAAATAAGAATTATGTGATTGACCGTGTTCTAAGGTGTAAATTGTCACACATGGAGTCTATGGGAGCTCAGAGAGAAAAAAAAAATTTTCTCTCGTTTAGGTTATTCAATTGCAGTAACAGCAGAGCTAATTCAAATTGGTTTAAAGAAGAAAGATAATTTTTTGGGTCAAGTAACTGAAAAGTCCAGTGATGGATGGGATGGCTTGCAGGCATGGCCTCATCAGGGCTTCACTTTTCTGTGATTCTTTCACATTCTTATAAAGGATAAACAAAACAATAAATGAAAACACTGTAAACACAATGTAAGGAGTTAATAAAAGGTAGAACATCTATTATCAGTATTTCTTTTTCTTGCCGAGGAAGATTCACCCTAAGCTAACATCTGCTGCCAATCTTCCTCTTTTTTTTGTATGTGAGCCACCGCCACAGCATGGCCACTGACCAATAAGTGGTGTAGGTCCATGCCTGGGAACCAAACATGGGCCACCAAAGTGGAGAACACCACTTTGGTGGTTAAGTGGTGGCCCACTTAACCACTAGGCCACCAGGGCTGGCCTTATTATCAGTATTTTTACAGGTATAAAAATATTTAGTGTAAAATTTTAATATTTATGACTATCCTACTTTCCTACCCTACTGCTCAATTAACATTTTTTTAAAACTGTTGGAATCATGTGGCAGTGCAGAAGTTTTGAAATCATAAAAATTTTATATTAAAAAATGATAAAATCTTTTATTGAATAAACTTATATTAATAATAGCCACATTGAAAAAGCATGCATATATTTATTATACAGAAGATGGGTATATATACTTTTAATAACACTCTTAATAATAAATATTAATTGTTAATGAGCCATCTTAATAACGAAATAAATAAATTCCCTGGCAGTAAGATTGAAGGTGGAATTTATAGGATTTTTTTCAGTTTTTTTAAGTGATTTATGCCATAGTAAAACAAACACCATGTATTTTCTCCTCATAAGTGGCAATTCTTCTACTGTCTCTTATTGGCACTTTGGAAACTTACTGTATTTAAGAATAATTTGGAGAAATAATTAGAAAGGAAAACTGAATTCTGAGATACTATCTACAAACAAACCTAGAAAGAAAATAAGAAATATCACAATATCTCCTAAAGCGCAATTCACTTATGAAATTTCCATAAGCTTCATGCTTAAAATAATTCAGGATCAAATGTATGACCTATCACAACTGTGTGTCTTTGGACCAACCATTTCCCCATTTCTGTTCCCAGGTTACAGTCTGTATAATTCAGGTTGGGCTGGACCACTAACTTGAATAGTCTTGATTCTGTGATCTGCTATTCCCAATATGCCATTCCCTATATGATGTTTGCAAGGACCATGTCAGCAGTAGAGTTTCATAAATACCAGGTGTAAGCTCCAGCACTCTAGGTTAAGAAATTTTTCCACTTTGTCTCTTTCTGTTCACTTTGACCACCATCACCTTCAATAGGATTCCATCTTCCCAGTTTCAATATAATTGATCTTAAATCTTGGTTCTGCCTCCTCATTTTGTCCTATCTGAACTAGATGATCTAACTTTTGACTATATGCCTGCTGATGCTGATTCTGGTAATTACCCCTCAGCTTGTGACTACAGCTCAGCTGAAAGTGCTGGTTCTAGTGTTGGCCTAATAGGGTGTCCAGGACAGCACCCAGAATCCAGTATGTGAGGTTTATAGAACTGCAGCATCACTGGGGCTTTGGTTGTTCATTTGATAAATAATATCAATAATTATTATTGTTATAATGGCAACAACACTTTCTATTTCCAGACAGTTTTATAATTTACAAAGCACTTTCATAAATTTTCTCCTAAAAACACTGTGATTATACGAAAAAAACAGATATTATTTCCCCTGTCTTATACATTATAAAAACGAAATTTGAGAGGTGGGTATCTGCTAAAGATCACATAAGTCAATAAATGGTGAATTTAGGAATCCAACAGGGTTTTAAAGATAAGTGGTGTCTTTAATTTATAATTCTCTAAGTGGTTATGCACATATGCAAAGAAGTACTATCTGATTATGTTATTTCTCCTAAGACTGACTTGCTTTGTGTGTGTGTGATATGTGGTGTGTCGAATTTAGAAAGGAAAAGTACCAAAGAGATTCGTCTAAGTCATATGTTGGAGTTGGGAGAGTCACATGGGTTTCGTTATATGGATTAAAGACCCAGTGTAAATAATTTTATAGTTCAGCATATAAAACAAATGCTTAAGGCAAACTGGAGAGGAAAAAGTAATTCTTATTTGGAACTCATATTTAATATGTTTTACTCTCAGAAATGAAGCACCCAAAAGAGTGACTTCAGGAACAAAAATGGGGGTAAATTAGCCCATTTATCTATTACAAATATTATCTGGCTGACACACAAAGTCAAAGGAGAATGACAGGCAAGAGCTCCAGGCCTAGGGGAGGGGCTTTCTTTTTCCTTTGTGTAGCTCCTTACAATTTACAAACACCTTTTTCATATTTTATTTTACATATTTCTAATTGTAATCTGTGTAGCAGAATTTATAACCTCCGTTTTACAGAAGTAGCAACTGAACACTAGATAAATTTAGTGATTTGGCCAAGGTCGTAGTTATTGAGGAAGATTGATGCAGAGAAAAAGGCCGTATCATTCATTAAATCATCTGAATCCTAAATCACATCCTCAGTGCTTGACCTACGAGATTTTCCAAGTTTAGATTTCTTTTCTGCTTTTCTGGTGTTTAAAGTGGCCAGTCCCTAACCATGTGGAAAGATTTTAGAGGAATCAGAGGGATGCTATTTTCCGCAAATAATTGGCTATATCCTGAAATTTTAGCCTAAAAATCATCAACTACCCACTATATTTCTTATGAAACATCTAATGACGAGTTGATATTATAAATTAAACTTTTTAGTTGGGCTCAGGAAAACAAAATTAAATTTATAAGAATTAGGGAATTAGGAATTACGAGTGTATAGGATGGACAATACAATTGAGAAAAATATTAGAAATTTTTTCCATGAATTGCCAGAAACCTTTAATTGGCCTTGTATGACCGGTACATTTTACTAGTTTTAAAATTGCTTTAGATCACCCAATGCCAAAAATTCCTGAGTAGACCAATATCTCCGTATGGGAGCTGAAGATTCAGAGGCCTCTCCTGCTGGTTCTCTAACTAAGGCCCCTGATAATTCGAAGGAGTAGTTGTGATGCTAATTGTAAAGAAGGAGGGAGAGGATGACTAGGGAAATTGTTACAATAATATAAGATGGATTGTTTTTATTTTGCGGGGAATGTAAGGCCATCTTTTGTCAACCTTGGAAAAATATATTCCTTTGAATTAGTTTTGGAAAATTTTATTGCATGTTCCTATGATACCAGAATATCTCAAGGCATCAGTGATGTTTCCTTATAGTTTGTAAGGAAATCAGGGGGTTCTAATGTCTGTACAAAAATCATTTGTGTCATAGGAAATAGACTTTTGGGTAGACAAGGGGAAGGGGTGTTTAAAAATAAGAAACGAAAAGAAAGGCACATAAATGGCTCATGTTTCAGAAATGGTGTAAGGCTATAAAGGTATAAGGGAGCAGGATGGTATAAGGGAGCAGGATGGTATAAGGAGAAAGGAGGAAGCCATTGTGATAAGGAGTTCAGAGCATCAGGGAGATTGGTTTACAAAATGCGGAACTGGTTTACAAAGTGAGCCTCAAGGCTCATTTCTCCTGCTGCATTGATGAGGAATGGGTGTCAAAATTGACCCTGGTTAAGCAAGCTGCCCCTTTCCTCAGGCACTAAAGCATCACTGGACAGAAACCTTATTTCTAGGCCTTGTGCATGGGACCACGAGTACCCCTTCCTCAAAGAGTAGCAATGCCAAAAGGTGCTGTTTCCTATCGTGTCTGTCCACATAGCTCATTTCACTCTGCCTATTAACATTTCTCTCGTGTTCAGAGCAATGATGCTGCATAAAACTAAGTTATCACGTAAAAGCCGTATGCTGCTGTGCTGATAATTAAAAACTTCCAACTTCATATGGCCCAGTGGAACAAAGTAGGCCTGCTGGCATTTAGTGGTATACTGCATTTGCTTTAGAAGAAAGGCACATTTAAGGTGAGTTTGGGTGCTTGCTTATATCTTTTGACACGTAAGGGTCTTGTTGATGTGTAACTGTGTAGAGGCAGTTGCTAACTAACTCCAATTTGGAAATTACAGGGCCGACTCTAAGAACTAGAAAGTATAAGATAGTGTAACACCTGATTTTTTTAAATGAGCTATCTACATGTAAAACATTATATTCAGTCTATCAGAGGGTTTTTAAAAAGTTTAAGACAGTTCCTGCCTTTAAAGAGATTATATTTGTTATATTACATTTGTTAGTGGGGTAACAGTTATGCGGATGCCTATATTACAAGGCAGACTACGGTAAGTATCAAAAAAGGGTTATAAGTAAAATGTCACGGAAGTTCTTATACAAGCAATAAATCAGGAAAAGCTTCATGCAGGAGGTGTTATTTAAGATGGGCACTGAGAAGCAGTGATCTGAGAAGGGACTTATCATCCTTGGCTGATAATAAGAAAAACCTGGATGTAGGAAACTGCAGAATGGCCTTCGAGAATAGGAAATAGTGTACTTGTTCTAGAGTTGGGAATATCAAGTTAGTGTGTATCAACTTCTGAACTCTACCTACAACTTACTAATGTAGAATGTCTGAAGATGAAACCAGAGTCTTTTTCTCTCTTTCCTTTAACTCCTCAGGCTTGAAATCTGCTTAAGTATAGGTTACGAAAATATCAGGAGATAAGGTTGGAATTTAGGTAGGTGGGAGACATAAGATAGAGTTTGTTTTTGTTTTCAATAAACTATTATTAAGTAACCACTGAAAGTTCCTGATCTGGATTGTAATATACTTGCACAACAGGGAATGCAAATGTGGCTAAGATAGAGTCCCTGCATTCTGAAGACTCATAGTCTCATAAGGGAAATAAACACATAAATAATGGTAATTAATGACAGAGTGTGATATATGAGAGTATCAGAGAGAAATTCCTACTATATTTCGGGTATGAATCAAACATTTTCTTGCTTTCATTCATTTGAGCCTGCCCAGCCCCTTGGTAACTGAATGATATCATAATGGAAGTACTTTGAAAACTGATGAGCACTATAAAAATTTGTCCAGAATGGCTTTGAAAATAAGAGAAACCATAGGACTAGGACCAATTAAGAAATTAGTTATTGCAAAAATCTAGAATGCTTAAATTTTGTTTAAAGTAGTAGCTACCAATAAAAAATTCCAACAAAGAGCCAGGAAAAGGTTATTTTTGCAGTGTAAATGGGATGGTATTGAAGTGGTGTTATTGATGGTTTAATTGAATTTTTAATGAAGAGCTGAAGTTTACCATCTGAGCTTCATAGATCTAGATACTTGCTGACCTTGCTCAGGAAAAGGAAAAAAGAGCAACCTTTTCAGTGTGGTGTCTGGGCCTGTGAATTTAACAGATTGATTACATAGTAGCAACCTAGAGAAATGAGGTTTCAGCTTCAATCTCTTTACATGTCTTTTATCTTTGATTGGTTCCAGGCTTAAAGACTGATTCCCAGGCATAAGCACCTGTGTTTGATGTGAGCACCATTGGTAATAAGCGAACATGAAAGGATCAGCACATATCCATCTGCACTCTGGGAAAAAATAATTCCAAGTCCAGAGACCAGTTACGTTATGTGAATTTCCAGAGGGCAGCCCAATGACTAGTAGACTCAGTATAAAAGGTACATCTTCATTTCATATTGGGACCCAAGAGCCAGATTATGAGTATGAATTTTTATTGTGCTCATCAGTTTTGAAAATACTTCCCTGTATGTTGTCCTTCAGTTACCATGGACCAAAGGGCTAGGCAGACTCAAATAAATGAAGGTGATTAAACATTTGTTTCACACCTGGAGTATAATAGGAACTTCTCTCTGATACACCGATATATCATACTCTGTCTTTTATCATGATTATTTACGTGTTTATATCTCTCAGCAGGCTGAGTTCTCAGAGTGCAGAAATTCTATCCTATTCATCTTTGCATCTTGTGAAATATCTAGCATAGTAATTTTCAGTGTTTATTTTTAATAAATGTTGAAATGAACAGAATTAAATATACACATTATTTAGTCATTGGTGAAAACTGGCAAAGATGCTCAAAGAGACTGATTCTCCATATAGAAGTTAGTGTTACCATGGTGCTGGAAGAACTTTAATGTTGTTGTATTGTTTAATACTCACAATGATTCTATAAGATAGGCATTATTATTATTCCCATTATACAGTATGGAAACTGAGGTACAAAGAGATTAAGCAGCTTTCCTAAGGTTAGAAAATGACATGACCAAGAAAATAATACAGCCAAGATGCACACTTAGTACGACGCCAGGGGCTGAGCTCTTAACCACTCTGCTGTTGCTCATGTTGATTCTATCAGCATGACTTCTGTAACTGTAATAAAACCTCTATATTTGTGAGGTGCTTTCTACACCATGGAGGCTCTGTATGCTATCTAATTGTCATCACAAAACAACTGTGGAAGGTCAGCAGGGCAAGTATCTTTATATTATAGGTAAAGAAACTAAAGCTCAGAGAAGTTGTGATTTCCCCCAGATCCACAGAGCTCATAACTGGAAAGGCCTGTGCTAGAATCATGCTCTTAGGATTCTAGTTCAATTTGGTTTCCTTGTTTGTATTCTGGGGATAATAATACCTACACTGCAGTGTTGTGTGAGTAATCAAAGTAAAATAACTTACCACCAAAATATGCATCCAATAAATGTTTTCTTCCCCACCTTTATTATATCATGTTGCCTTTATACTACATGATGACTAATATTGACTGCATTTCTCAAAACAAAAGCAAATTTCTCTCTCAAGATAGGGTTTAGAATTCTGTTTTACTTCCACTTGGGTAAAACTTTATTTTTCTTGATCATGTCATTTATTTGTTTCTTCTCTTGTGATCAAGGTTGACTATTAATGATTCCACTTGATCATTGCTTACATTGGGAATATAAATATGAATTATTAAAATTACACTTCTAATTTCCTACTCATGTCCTGCCTCTATTATGTTCTGAAATTAACATTTGTAGTAACTGGTTTACTGTCTATAATTTATTTTATTGATATAGTTCTCAGATTCTTTGCTTCCGTTGTTTTTATACTTGGTTATCAAGTTATCAAATCATTGAAAACTTCATTTAAACTTTATTCTAGATTTTTTATGTTTCTCTATAGAATTTCACCAAGTCCAGCTAGAGTGTCATCTTTGAATCAGTCAAATACTGTGGTCAAATTCTCCAAATTTTGGTTGACTTAATGTGTTTGCTGGATGTTTTTCAGATTGTTGACAAGTTAAAAGCACCAGAAATGAGTGTGAATTTTATCCTAAAAGGGTGAATCTTATAGGAAATATTGTATTCTCCGAGAGTCAGTTAGAGAGGAGGTAGTGTCATTAATTTTGTTGATGTGTAATTGCTCAAATTTTCCTTGGCTTAATCACTCTGAATCTGCTTGTTCACTTATAAAATGGGATTATATTCATTCATTTATTTTTTCAATAGATATTTATAGAGTGCTTTCTATGTGCCAGGCATTAAGGCAATCATTGGATGATAATAATAATAATAATTAAAACATTAACAGCAATAACAATAACAACTCTTATACGGTTATTGATCAAATTAAATTGTATGAGATGTGTGAGTGCATAGCATAGTTGCACCATAAATGTTTATCAGTTTCAAATTATTTTATGAATACATTTTAATTTTTTAAAAATGATATTTCCTTCAGAACCATTTCAAATTTAAGTGGATTCTTGCCTTACGTTTTAATTTTTTAGGCGTGCATGACATTATACACACATATGCTTCTTGAAATGCAACTCACCTATAGGTTTCAATCCAGTGCAATGACTCAGTGCTGCATGTGCCTTCAAGACCTGCACCATATCATGACCAATAATAAATGAGCATCTGTTGTCAAATGCACATGTACATCTGACCGAAGAATAATAAGAACCAAACTCCTTTAGAAGTTTGAATTTCAGTTCTTTAGCTTTCTGTTCTTGAGTCTTGTTTAGTGAAACTTCAATTATATAATTCTTCTTTTAAGTACTCCTTTAACCCTTGAGAATATTTCTCCATAGTTAACTTCTTAGATTCATTATCATTTAGCTAATATTTTAATTTTTTCAAATTCTTGAAATAGTGTTGCTAGTTTGAGGACTTACACAAATATTATATATTTTATAAACTTTGGGATAAGTAGTAAAGTCAGAAAGTTCAAGTGATTTTTGGGCTGAGGTTTCAGCAAAATATTGGACATGTTAAATATTCAGTATAATTTGTTAGTGGTTGCTGCTTTATGTTATTATGTGGTTCACTTTGAAAACTTGGTTAATTTATCCCGATTTGTGTTGAAAGTAAAAATAAATTGCAAGATCAATGTGATGTTTCGCTAATACAGTGGAATAATACTCAGCCTTCGAAAAAAGAACAAGTTAAATCCTTGTGTACTAAGATGGAAAAAGTGACCACTATACACTGTGAAGTGGAAAAAATACATTTAACAACACTATATACAGTCTTTTCCAATTTGTTTAAAATTAGACATCAAAAATGTATGGAAGAACCACAAAAATTTGTTTGTCTCTGTAGAGGAGAACTGAATCCGTGGCCTACAAAGGAGACTTATTTCTGTGGTTTTAATTTTTTACTCTATCCAGGTATTACTTTTCAATTAAAAATAGAACTTAAAAAAAGAAATAAAATGATAACATGAAGTTCATAAAAATAAAAATCATAATAAAAACCATTGTTTGCCTCATTTGTTGATCCTTTTTATTTAACTTATCATTTTAGAACAATAGATCCCACAGATTTTGACTCTTAGAGATTATCCAGTTCAGTTCCCAATTTTGCAACCACTGAAATAGAGGTGGAGTGACTAGCCTAAATTTATTCAGGTTAATGGCTAAGGATAATAATCCTGGTCCAGTGCTATTTGCTTGTTAAGTGGAACTTCCATTTCATGGTACATGCTCCCTTACTGTGTCTTTCCTCTTCCTTATTTCATCTTCAGTTTTGATTTTTCTCTACTGTCTATAAGGAGATACCACGTCCAGTCATATGTTTCAGTAGACCTCCTTTTGTACATAAAGAAGAAACACAAATCCAAAAGACATTGCTATAGTTGGACAAAGGATGAAGGGCTGAGGAGTTTAGCAAGATTGGAAGAAACAAGAGTTACAGAGGGAGTTGCACAGTCATCGAAGAAATTTTGAAGGTAAAGTGACACTGGGTATGTGATATGAAAGAAAAATTTACTTATGAAAATGAAGATTGGCATTGAGCTATTTAGGACTTGAAAACTGCACAAAAGACAATATTTTATTCAGATTAATCAATAGTGTTGAGAGGTAGGCTTAGCATCCGATGCTTCTGCAGACCAACATCATCAGGACTATAGCTTGAGCTCAGTATCTTTTGTTTCCAATTTTGCAAACTTTTCATGGGAGAAGAGTCCTATTTTTAAGCAGATGTTTAAAAACACATTGATGCAAAATGTGTAAAAGATCTATATGAGGAAAACCCCAAAACTCTGATGAATGAAATAAAAGAAGAACTAAATAAATGGAGAGATATTCCATATTCACGAACAGGACTCAATATTGTCAAGGTTTTAGTTCTTTTCAATTTGATCTATAGATTCAATGCAATCCCAATCAAAATCCCAGCAAGTTATCTTGTGGATATTGACAAACTGATTCTACAGTTTAGATGGAGAGGCAAAAGATTCAGAATAGCTAACACAATATAGAGGAAGAACAAATTTGGAAGACTGACACTACCCAACTTCAAGATGTATTATAAAGCTTTAGTAATCAAGAGTGTGATATTGGTGAAAGAATAGACAAATAGATAAATGGAATGGAATAGAAAGCTCAGAAATAGGCCCAAATAAATATAGTCAACTGATCTTTGACAAAAGAGCAAGGCAATACAATGGAGCAAATGTAGTTTTTCAACAAATGGTGCTGGAACAACTGGACATGCACATGCAAAAATGAATCTAGACACAGACTTAACATTCTTTACAAAAATTAGCTCAAAGTGGATCACAGACCTAAATGTAAAACACAAAACTATAAAACTAAAATATAAAATGAGAGAAAACCTCGATGACATTGGGTATGTCATTGACTTTTTAGATACAACACCAAAGGCACAGTCCATGAAAGAAATGATTGACAAGCTGGACTTCATTAAAATTAAAAACTTCTGCTTTGTGAAAGACACTGTCAAGAGAACGAGAAAACAAGCCACAGACTGGGAGACAATATTTGGAAAAGATACATCATTAAAGGACTGTTATCCAAAATATACAAAGAAATCTTAAAATTCAACAATAAGAAAATAAACAATCGAATTAAAAAATAAGCCAAAGACCTTAAGAGGCACCTCACCAGAGAAGATATACAGAAGACAAATAAGCATATGAAAAGATGCTCCACATCATATGTCATCAGGGAAATACGAATTTAAACAACAATGGGACACCACTATGCACTAATTAAAAAGGCCAAAATCTGGAACACTGACAACATCAAATGCTGGAGAGGATGGGGAGCAACAGGAATTTTCATACATTGCTGTTAGAATTCAAAATGGTACAGACTCTTTGGAAGACAGTTTGGTGTTTCTTACAAAACTAAACATATTCTTATCATACGATCCAGCAATCGCGTTCTTTGGTATTTACCCAAAGGAGTTCAAAACTTATGTCCACACAAAACCCTGAACACAGATGTTTATAGCAGATTTATTCATAATTACCAAAACTTGGAAGCAACCAATATATCCTTTGGTAGGTGGATGGATAAATAAACTGTGATACAGCCAGACAATGAAATATTGTTCGGTGCTAAAAATAAATGAGCTGTAAAGCCATGAAAAGACATACAGGAACATTAAATGCATATTTCTAAGTGAAAGCAGCCAATCTGCAAAAACTACATACTGTATGATTCCAACTAGAACATTCTAGAAAAGGCAAACCTATGGAGACACTATAAAGATTGGTGGTTGCCAGGAGTTTGAGTTGGAGGGAGTGATGAATAGGTGGAACACAAAGGATTTTTAGGGCAGTGAAAATATCTGCCCTAAGATAAAATAACTGCCCTAAGTATCTGTATGATACTAAAATGATGATGGATACACGTCTTAATACACGTGTCCAAACCTGTAGAACGTGCAACACCAAAAGGCAACCCTAGTATAAATTATGGACTTTGGGTGATTATGATGTGTCAGTGTAGGTTGATTAGTTTTAACAAATGTACTACTCTGGTTGGGGATGTTGATAATGGAGGAGGCTATACATGTTTAAGGCAAAGGGGTAAATGGGAAATCTCTGTACCTCCCCCTCATTTTTGCCGTGAACCTTAAACTGCTCTAAAAAATAAAGTCTTAATCAAAAAAACAAACGACAAAAAACCCCACGTACATCTTCTTTCAATATCTTCTGTTCTGATAAGTGACAGAGATAAGATTCATTCCTAGTGGGTAAGATTCATTCTATTCTTATAAAAAAGGAAGCATCCAGAAATGAATAAAATAGCTCCAAAGTATAAAACACTATCTCTACATTTAGATGTCAGATGCTTTTAGTCTTCATGATACTAGTAACAGGTTGAACAGATATTTTCATTCCCAGATGGTTTATTTTGGTACTGCAAAATCTACGCAAACACACGTGTGTGCATACAACCACGCCCTCATACACATTGCACTATATTAAGAGACCATTGAGATTAAAAACCCTCTCTGATTTGGATTGAAACATATGAGATGGACATACAGCAACTCCACTTAAAGAAAGGATTTCTCATGAATCACAAGGGTTAAACAATACTTTTTCTTAAATTATATTATACTATTACTTAAGTTTTTACAAATGTACAATAAACTCCTTAGGCTTAAACCTTAATATAATTACAAAACAAAACAAATTTGAAAATAAAATGCAAATAATACCAATATCAGTATCAAACCAATAAAAACTAACAATATAATGTTAGCGTGACTGAAGCCTGACATGATCTCATTGTTGAAACCATTGTTATGGTTGTAGAAGTGACTGACATGGTGCAGGTTTTGTTAAATTTGGTGTAACTGGGTTCCCCCTTTTTGTGCTGTGACATTACAGGGTGCAAACACTTCCTTTTTATATTAAGTCCACTTTTTTCTCTCAGGCTTCCACCCAAGTAGTGCTTCTTGCTGCCATTTGCATTGTGAATACAGATGCTAATGAGGACACACATATTACCTGGCAGCAGAATCCAAATGACTTAAATGTGCTCATTTTGATTCTTTTAGGTTATCATAGAAATAAGAGCCCCAAATTAGAAAAAGAATCTCAGAGTACCCTCAAGATTTTGAAAACATAATTTCTGATTTTTCTCTAGACAAATGATATAATGATTAATAGAAAATTGTTACTTTTTTTATATCTCCATACATCATTCATTCCTCATTATTAATCCTTTTGAATCTAAATCCCTGTAATTACTTTCAGAAAGCTGTTAAGGCAATGCAAATAGGAGCTTTGATGTCTTTTCATGACTTCTAAGAAAAGTTTTTGGAAGTTGTATATTGCATATTGGGAATTCATCATAAACTTATTCCTCCATCAACGTACCTATAATATATAAAATGTAGTCTAATCAGTAATAATGTGGCAAAATAGTTATTAAATATTTTGAGGTCTAATTTGTTTATGGGTTTAAATTGAAATAAGAATTGGCATATTACCTAATGTTCTTTTTTCTACAGTTTTATGTATTTACAGTTTAGTATCATAATGACATGAGCTAAATTTATTTCTAACTTTTCCTATTACTCTGAATATTATCAGTTTGTATTGTGAACAAAAAGCCATTTGAATAATTGATTTATTATTTAAATGTCTTAGTTCTGGTTTTGCTTCTGCTCATATTACCACAGTAACCACTTAGTGACAGCCTATTGATTTTTTTGTGTTATCTTACCACTTGAACATCCAAGTGGTAAGAAATATACAGACATTCCTCATTATTTATGTTAATGATAGTATCTACCCTCTATGGTTTTGTGCATAGCAATGGGAATTATTTCCTACTTTTGCTCTTATTATTTTGATAAATGATAATATGCTTTTTATTTCACATTGAGCAGTTATACAACTACACAGCAGTAGTCTATGGCATAATACATTTGCATTTGTTTTTGTAGCAAGGTAACTTGGATAAGTTGGCAAATGTGAATAAAATAAATATTGTGAGTTTAATAAGTGTATAGGTTTTGCCTCAAATCTTGGCCAGATCCAATTTTATAGCTCATGCAGTGCAACTGACATGGGTCAAACTGATTTGTTACCTCTGGAAAGCAAATGAAGTCTTCCTGGTAGATTCATTCTGTATAGACAAGGAGCAGATTCCATATGTGGGCATTCTTGTTGAAGATCCCTTATAGATATTCAAGCCTGCAGATTTGTACATTTATAGAGGAACATGGATAGTATTTTTCCCCTTTAATGGGATCTATGCTGGTAATCAGTAAACACATATGATTATTATTAAAATGAGAATCTTGATTTGTTTAAAATAATACAAGATCCTGATAGGGGCCAAAACACTATTATTTTCCCACTTTTAATAGCAACTGCCATATCTAGAGACAGACTTTTTTCCTTTTTTTCTGTTACTATTATTTTCCTACTCTGAATTCTGTTTCGAGGCTTTTTGCAGCTTTTGTCAAGTGAGATGTTAGCACACACAACAGGAAACAACAACAACTAAATAACAACATAACGTGCTTGTGGTTACCTGATTCCACGTTTAGCATCTCAGGTTAACTGGGGAGATATCTCTGGTAACCTCACATTTTGAATAACGAATATTAGGATGAATTGGGAAATATTTTTATGTTTTATTGACTGTGTTTTTATTTTCCCCTTTTTGTCTTCTGTTTTTGCCATGATGGCTCTCAGGGCTTCCTCCTGTGTTTCTACAATGTGGCTGTTGCTCTTTATGGGACAGTCCCAGTGTGTGTGTGTGTGTGTTTATATTTGTATTTGTATTTGTGTGTCTGCATTCTTCTAGAGAGTGAGTTTTTGCCTGTCAAGGAACCGTGTGTTAACAGCTTCTTCCTGCGCCAAAAAGAAGTTAGAGTTGGATTTAAGACCTTGCAATCAGAGCAGAGCCTGTGAGCTACTCCAGCTGACTTGGGTTCTATTGTAAGAGTTCCCGGAGAAAATGAGATACTGCACTACCTTTACTCTCAAGGAATTGAAAGCCCCAAATGAGAATGAGGAACTGGGAGATATAAGGCATACATTCCCTGGGCAACTAAGTGCACAATTTCCTTGACATCACAATATATCAGTATGTACATTACACCACCAAACTCCACATTTCTTGGTCTCTCTTCAGTCTTTTTGATTGGCCATCAACGAGCAAAGGGAATGAGAAAGGCTCCCTTGAATTTCTTATAGCTATACCTAACCCTCTTTAGTTCTGACATTGTCTTTGAAAACAAAATGATGAATTCAAGCATTATAATGTCTTGAATCCCAAATATTCCATTAAATTTTCTTCCTTGCCCTGTTCAAAGCACCCATATTTTGTGTCTATTGTCATACTATATTAAGGAGTCTTGATACATTTTCTTTGTATTTCCTTGTCTGCACTAGCTCTTCTCGTGTTTCATCTTGTTTTGTTAAGCTTTGTTTTATTTCTGAGATTGAATTCTCAACCTTATAAAGAGGAGGTGGCCTCACACTTATTTTCCTTTATCCTCTTTTGAAAGTCGTCACAGCATGTGTTTTAGCTGTGTCATACTTGGCAACTGAGTTCTGAATGGCAGATGAGTTGTTATTTTCTAATTGCATCATGTCATGTAGCTATCTAGTTTTGTCTTGAGTAAGAACTCTCAAAAACTATTCTTTTGCAAGTAAATTCAGGTCTATTTATTTTGAGTTAGGTTACCCTTTGTTGTAATATCTCCTGGAAACTGATAGTTTACTGAAATGTAGATTACGTTCACTCAGCATATTTTATTGTGCCATTGATTATATACATATAACATCAAAGAGCTGAAGCATATGATCCAAATCCTTGCCTAAAAGGGATCTTGCAGGCTAGTTGGGTAAAAAAGTACAAGAACTTTGAAAAAAAAGAATAATACCAATGCAACTTCATTTTTAAAGGGTCATGATTTAGGTGTCGGGGAAAAGGGAGAATCCCCCCTCTGCCCTTTCCCTTAAGGTTCTTCTGGCTGGCCAAATAATTAACAAGACAGGTTAGCAGGAGAAAATAATACCAAGTTTAATAACATGTATACGTGGGAGAAACCAGGGAAACTGAGTTTCTCAACACAATAGTGGTGATTCTTGTCTTAAATACCATCTTCAGCTAAAGACAAAGGAGGATGTTGGGGGTGGAGAGAGAGACAGAAATCACAGTAATCAAGGGTATGTAGATTTAAGGCCTTATCCTCCACACTGATAAGTTTCTGGAGAGGCCATCTCCCCTTCCCCCCAGAGAGGGAGATATCTTTACAAATGGAGATTTCCCTTATAAATGTAAATGTTTGTCTGACTACTTTTTGCAGGGCCACCTAGAGAATGTGGCCTGGGAGAGACAGGATTTTTGATAAGATGGGCTTGTTGGTGCCTTTCCTATTGTAACATCTATTTTACATTATATTACAGCCATCAGATGACAGTAACTCCTTCCTGGAACAGGTCTTCTATGTTAAATTCTTTAGGCAGTTTGAGGAAGGTCAAATGTCCATCAGAGAAAACAATCAAGGTAAACAGATATATTTAAGGGTGGCCAATTTTGATCTCCTACATAGGAGAGACCTCACATGTACCAAATGTAGTGTGCAAGAGTAGCTCCTCGCTTACGATCATGCGATAAGTGAGATTATTGTTGAGCTATTTTGAGTTTACAAAACTATAATGATTATAAATGCCGGCTGGCCTGTGGGAGGAGAAAGGGAGATAACTACAAATTCAGAGTCAGAAAAAGCTTGGGACCAGAACTGGCCCCAGGGACTAGAATGGCTGTAGAGCTGAAGAGCACCAGAAGAGACAAAGGTGGAGATGGGGAGGGCAGAGTGAGGGTGGAGGTTCTAAAAGGGAAGATTAGATATCTTGGATGAGTCTCATAACCCTAGGAATAGGTACAAACCAAATTGAAGACCAGCTTGCTCAGTCTATTATAAGGACTGCAGTGGAAAGAGAATGTGCCTTGACATTAGAGACCTGAGTTTGTATCATAGCTCAGCCACGTCTCAGCTATGTGACCATGACCTGTTTTTCTCAACTGTGAAACTGGGTTGATAACCATGCAGTAATGCCATAAGGATTAGGGCTCCTGATAGGATTCCAGGCACACAGAAGAGGCTCGCTGAATGGTTGCTATAGTTCTTGTTGTATAGCTCAGGTAAGGGAACTGGATCCTGTGTATTCTAGAACTGGTTACTGCAAGCTAATCTTTAAATTTTTTGTGTTTTAATGTTTTTCATTTTGATATTTTTGCTTTTTAATATTTTTGCTTTCTTTTCCATTGCTACTACTTTCCTAAAAAGGTTATAATAAAAAATGGAATCATTTCTTAGCTGAAATTAAGAAGAAAAATGATTTGCTATCAGAACTGGAGAGTGAAGTGATTTTAGAGGACAGATGTAGGGGGGCATCAGCTATCTGGCTGGAAAATGGGGAAATGGAGGGAATAGCAGGTAACCATGGTATAGAGAGTGGTAAATTCAGGTGCAGTGTAATTTTCAATCCATCTCCACTTGAACTATTTATTTCCTTAGGTTTTTTCCTCTTTTTCTCTGATACTCTTCGTTGTTTGGGAAAGTCAAAGTGGGGCAAGTTGGTCTTGCTCTTGGAGGTGTTAGAAGAAATTACACTTGCCCAATGCTTTCGATATTGAACACACTCGAAAGAACTGTTAAATCAAGTATTGTGAAAGCAGAGTAGAGCAGATTCTGGGGCAAGTCATGTGCAGGGCATGATAGGGGAGGGAAGAGAAGCCAGAAAAGAAAATCGAAAACAGCGGTTCTTAACCCTGGGTGTATATTACAGTCACATGCGGTCCTTTGAAAAAATGCTAATACTTGGGTCCCATATTCAGAGATTTTGATATAATAGGTCTGGATGGGACATGGGCATTGGTATTTCTCAAAAACTTCCCAGGTGATTCTAAAGCCCAGCCAGCACTAAGAACCATTGGTCTAAACTAAGGGTGAAGGTGTAGGGCAGATGCTTTTCACATGTGATGCAAAACCAAGGTTAATAGAAACAGAGAATAAGAGTAGGACCTGAAGGCAAACACACGTGTGTGCACATGCACACGCACACACACACACACACAGAGTTCAGGTAAAAATCTAATCTTGATGTTGTTCCAGATCTTTGTAGCATAATGTGTAAGTGGGCAAGCTACATTTAAAGGGATGAAGGAGACATTATTATTTTTAAGAAATACGGAAATGTACACTGTACTTTTATTTTTTATTGTTTTGGTGAGGAAGACTGGTCTTGAGCTAACATCTGTGCCCATCTTCTTCCCTTTTGTATGTGGGGCACTGTCACAACATGGCCCGATGGGTGGTGCATTGGTCTGCACCCGGGATTCGAACCCGTGAACCTGGGGCTGCCAAAGCGGAGTGCGCAAACTTAACCACTATGCTGCTAGGCCAGCCCCTGCACTGTACGTTTTTGATCCAGTTGAATTGTTAAATTGCAATCTTAGAGTTGGTAGAGTTAGATATCATTATGGTCTATTTTGTATGAAAGTAGAAATTTCTTCAATAATCATGATAAATGGGCAATTCGTAGGAAGATGCAATAAGAATAAGGCAAAAAATATCTGGGCTCAGGCCTCATAGGTCTGAGTTAGAGAGAGGATCAGAGTCTAGCCTACTGGGTGATGTTCAGTTGTACAACCTGGTAAAAGTGTATAAAAGGAATCCTTTCCCGGCTGAAGAAGTAGGGGTATCAGAGTAAAAATCTTAAACCAGAGAAATCAAGTGGTTGACCAGGAACAAAGCAGGGCCATCATGACTGAAGGAAGACAATCAGAACACCAAATGGTACAAGCAAAGATATTCAAAAAGATTAAGCAATAAGTGCTCAGAAAAGGTAGTAGTAGTAGTAAATAATAATACTCTGTTAAGTATTATTATTCTTATTTAGATACAAGCAGGTAAGTGAAAGTGGGATGTTAGTTCCCAGCAGTTAGAGCTGAAATTATAGGAGGATCCTGATGAGCCGGCAAGCTAATTAATTAAAAATGTTTCAAGGAAGATATTGAAGAGGCAGTTTCACAATATTGTAGATACCAGTGGGTAACGGACAGTGACAATGTGACCCAAACAGAACCAAAAAAGAAGCAGCTTAAATTCAGAGTTAAAGAGCAATAGCTCAGATAGTGCAGGACTGCAAACAAATGGAATTTGGCATTTGTGTTTCAAGTTGCAGAAATACTTAGAGTCCTGTAGTAAAATAATGTATTCAGATACTTATGAAATGATTTCAGCACTTTCACCATGGGGTTGTTTTGATCATTCATTCATTCATTTATTCTTTCATTTATTTTGAGCGTCTACCATGTGACAGACATATAGACATTGGTTAGGCATTGGGACTTCCCTTCCTTTTTTTTTTTTTAATAGAAGCAATGTATTGTTTTGAACACTCCGATTACCTACTATGTTGTTTTTCCACTATCAATTTTCTATTAATTTTTAATTGTCAACGTGCATATGCTGGGAGGCACCATAGCCTATGCGTCAGGTGGCACATGTGTACAGTATCCCCATCCTTAAGTCTTTATGTGAGTCTGAGAGTATGGTGTGCCTTCTATGAGCTATGATAGTCTATGAGTTTTATGTTGGCCTTTAGTGATCTTGGGCATTCAGCATTTCTCCTGATAGCTCTTCTTCCCTGCCCACCCCCACCCTGTAACCCCAGTGTCTCCAGTGGTTTACTTCTGTTCTGAATTATGCATTGTGTTTATCTTTCCCCTGTCCCAGTTTGCTTGAGCTTGAAATATCATCTCCTACTGGCCCCAGTTTAATGTCACATGAGTAGTTAACACTGGTAGAATCTGATGCCACGTGCCTGACTGAAGCAGTAGCTTTATTGTAAAGCTACTGATGGTAAAACTTCACAGATCCCCAAGGGAGCCCTTGTAAATTACTTCAGTACAACTCATGACACAAAAGGAATTAATGTCGTGTGTGTCTTTCAATGCCATCACCGTAAAATGTACTTCAGCAATAATACTACGTGTTTTTAGTTCCTTAAGTCTTACCAGAAAATGATAACTCTGAACTCACAGTATTTATCTCAGAAGAAATAGCTTTTCTATGATCTGGGATTCTTTGATGGAATAATGGGAAATAATAATAACAAACAAATAATCATAGCTAACATTTATTGAGGGCTTACCGTGTGTCAGGCATGGTTCTATGTGCCTAACATGTTTTATCTCATTTAATTATCATGATATGACATATGAAGCATATACTATTTAAGCTAAGTACTATTCCTGAGGTTACAAAGCTAGTAAGTAGAACTATGATGTAGGATGCCAAAGGCAATGAAGCACTCCCTAAGCATACCTTCAAGATTTTACAAATAAAAAAGAAAAACCTTGATTTTCTGAGTGAAATCCACACTTAATTAAAATCTCTTTGGCTTGATTCCTCCAAATTATCTCCACTTTTAATCTAAATTTAAAATAATTCAAAAATAATTATTCAATATTATCTGCACTATATGCAGAATTTTATATTATAAACTATTTAATACTTGCAATTTAGAGATCTGGTTTAGAAATCTACACATAAACAAATAATCTATTGTTTTAGGAAAACACTTCTAATCTAGAGTGTCATGCTGTGCATATTTATTACACATTGCTTAATAGAACAGAGATCCAGAAACTCAGCTTGGAGTCTTGGAATGGTAGAGTAGTCTTTCATAACTCAGCAGGGTACCAGTCTTCTGTGGTAAAAAGAATTAAGGTAATAGGTTTAATATTTGGCAGAACATTTCAATAAAATGTAGATTTCCTGGAAATATAGTTTGCATATTGAAATTGCTCTTTGAAATAGAGCAATAGTTCTTTTCTCACACATATTGAGAAATAAGTATTCTGCATGACTGCGTACTCCGTATATATACTCTCTACAATGATGCATATTTGAGTATTTTCAGTGTTTCAAGATTCCAGCAAGAGTATCTGAGACTTACCCAAAGGCTATTATATAGTTCTTTTAACGTGACTTTCCTTGAAAAAAGAGTCATATTTCCTTCAATGTTTGAAAGCTTTTTTTTTTTTAGCAATTAAAGTTTTATTTAGAATTTACAAGAGTCTTGTGACTATTAGGTTCTACATGATTATTAAGGCATGCAATAATTCACAGTGGTCAAATGATAGAACATGAAATCAAGGAATAAAAGGAATAACAATGATAAACAAATGCTGTTTATAGATAGTATGGATATTTTTTGGGTGTTACTGAGAAATGAAAAGCTCTTGGATCCATATCAGTGAAATAACCAAAAATTTCGTAAGACTTGGAACAAGACTGTGGACTGAGAGCATTTATCTACCTCTACTCTTGCTCCAAATTCCTTGAGCTGAAAAGAAAGATCTAAAACCAAGTACTAATACTTCAATATGCTAATCAAAAAAATGGATTCCATCTTTATATCAGATATCCTTAGGAATTCTTGAAAGGCAAAAATTAGCCTAAATTAGAGCAAAGAATAACAAAATGGCTAAAGGTACTTGTAAGTGGAAACTGCTCCAAAGGAGGGATTGCTTTTTGGGGAACAGCCTTTTCAGAGCGAATATGATGTGCAGAAGTGGGTGCTGGAGGATCCTAATGATGAATAACTGTGGAACTGTATTTGGACCAGTAAAGTGTGTTGATTCTTCTTTTTTCCTCTGACTGTGCTATACCCCAGGCACCAAACGTATTTGCACTGAGACTAAATCAACGAATGTTTGTACTAGGTCCAGAGAGTTAGAGCAAGGCGATGGTCAGTTACTGACCTACAAAAATGAAAAGAATTCCCTTTCCCAAGACTGAAGAAAAAATACAAACAACTCCAGTACAGTAAATCATGTCCACTTCCCCAAATCATTGAAGACAGCCTATACGAACAGACCATCTCTACATAAGGCCTACAGGGAAACTGAAATGCAGAGAAAAGCAAGCACTCAGCAATCACCAAGGTTTGATTGAAACCAAACACATGAAATGATGGTATCAAAATCAATAAAAGAAGGATGAATTCCTGAGAAACAGGATTAGTGCAGCAAAGAGCAGAATATTTTCTATTAAGTGTAGTGAATAATTAGAGATAAATTTGGGAGCACTTTGTGGACATAAAATTCTTGGAAATTAAAAATGATAGCTGAAACTTTAAAACTTTCAAAAGATGAGATGAATAAGATTAAAGACAGACTGGAAGATAACAAGAAGAGATCTTGACAGAATGCAATGCAGGGGACAAACAGTTTAAAAACATAGAATAAAATTGAGACATAAATAAAATTTAAGATGTTCAAACATCTACTTAATAAGTCCTAGAGAACAAAGCTAAAGAAAGAGAAGAAACAATTGAAGGAATAATGACAGATCATTTCAAAGGACTGAGAAAATATACACATCTTGGGTGAAAGATTTTGCTAAGCATGCAATAAGATGAATGAAAGAAAGTAGATCCTGAAAAATGTGGCGAAATATCAAAATATTAAGGATAAAAATAAAACCTAAAGATGTCTAGAGAGGAAAGACAGGTTTCCTGCAAAGGAAGAGCACTTGCTGTTATGGTACAGTGAAGATTTCTTAAAACATAAAAGAAAACTATAGGCTAATTCTGTTAACAAATAGATGCAAAATTATAAAAAATACTAGCAAATATATTCCAACAATATAGTAAAATAATATTGACTAATAATATATCATGGCATATGTATCTTATAAATGTAAAAATAATTAAATGTAGGAAATTTATTAAAGCAATTTAATTCATTAAATTTTATTGAGAAGAAAAGTATATGATTACTCTGGAAAAAGTAGGAAAGAAAATAAAACACCAATTTTTAATGTGAGGTTTAGCAAAGTAGGACTAAAGCTGAAATACCCTTAGTCTGATAAAGGATAGCCTTAAGGTCAAGTGTACCTATCAGAAACTCACAGAAAATATGATGGTGAGAGATTGGAAATACTTCCATTAAAGTCAAGAACAAGACAAAGATGCCATTTATCATAACTACCATTCAACGTACATTGGGCTTACCTAGTGGTGTAAGACAACCCAATGAACTAAAACGTTCAGCTACTGGAGTACCTTCCGTACTTTCTGCTCATTTTTTTTTTCTGTAAACCTAAAACCGCTCTAAAAACTAAGTGGTTTTCAGAGTGTTTTTACTAATTTACGCTTCCACTGTCGATAATTAGTATTCCCATTACCTCAAATCATCAACAACATTTAGTGTTGTCAGTCTGTATAATTTTGGCCAGTTTGGTAGGTGTAGTGTATTCCATTGTGGTTTTAATTTGTTTCCCTAACCGCTCATGAGATGTAGCACCTTTAAGTATATCTATTCGCAATTTGAATGTCCCTTTTATGATATGCCTTTTCAAGTCTCTTGCCTATCTTTAAAATTTGTATTATCTTTATTTTTTCCTGATTAACTTGTATAAGTTCTTTATAATATTCTGCATATAAACTGTTTATTGATTATATGTGTTAAAAATATCAGTCCTACCCTGATGCTTGCCTTTGCACTCTCTTAATGTTATCATTTGATGAGTAGGAGTCCTTAATTTTAATTTTAATATACACCAACTTATCAGTTTTTCCATTTATAATTAGTACATTTTGTGTCCTAAGAAACATTTATCTATTGCAAAGTCATGAAGATATTTTCTCCAACTTTATCATTTAGAAATGTCGCTGTATCACTTGTCACATTTATGCCTACAACCCAGTGAGAATTAATTTTTGTGTATAGTATAAGGAAGGGCCAAATTTCTTTTTGATACGTAAATCCAGCAAGCCAACATCATTTACTGCAAAGATCAACCTTCACACACTGCATTTGGGAGGCATCTTTGCCATAAATGAAGAGTTCACATCTGCACTGGAGAGGTTCTGGACTGGGTACAGTGCCTTCTATTCTATTTAATTGGTCTATTTATATTTCTTTACTCCAACACCAAAGATATGAATTGCAGAAGATTTTAAATTGTCTTGATGACTAGTGGTAAATTCACTTTGTTCTTCTTCCTTAAGAATGTCCTTGCTCTTCTTTGCCCTTTGCATTCCCATATACGTTTTAGAATCAGATTGTTAAGTTCTCATAACAAATCTCTTGTTATTTTGATTGGGATCTTATTAAATCTGTAGATCCATTTGGGGAAATTTGACATGTTTATGACATTTATCTAATAAATGAACATGTGTATTGCTACTTTATTTAGGTCTTTCATTTCTATTGATGTTTATATTTTGTGAGTGGACATTTTGTACATATTTTTAAAGGTTTACTACTTGGAAATTGATTTTCTTATGCAATAAAATGGTGTCCTTTTTTTTTGTTACGAATTTAATTTTTCTGTTTGCTGATGTGTATGGCAAATATAAATATAAACATGTCATATGTAGTAGTAAAGAAAGTGTATTTTACAGGTGTTGGGTCTGATGCTGGTCACTATATATACGTCGTGTATTGCTCAACAACAATAGGGATAGGTTCTGAGAAATGAGTTGTTAGGCAATTTTGTCATTATGCAAACATCATAGATTGTACTTGCACACACCTAGATGGTATAGTCTGCTACATTCCTAGGCTATAAGGTACTAATCTTACGGGACTACTGTTGTATATGCGGTCCATGGTTGACCGAAACATCATGTGGCAAGTGACTATATTTAATTTATGTTAAGTTGATGATAAAGAAAACAGCCTTTAGAGAGCCTTGTTTTTATATTTTAAAATTTATTTATTTATTTGCTCATTTATTTAGTTTGCAATGTTGTCTATTATTGTTTCTTTGCGGGGCCTAAAATTATATTCTGTCTCTGCATGGGCATTAGATCCTAGCTCTAGTGAATTGTGCATGTATACGATTCCAGGAAGCCAACAGACCACTGTGGGACCTGTTCACATTCTTGGGGCTCTGGGTTTAACTTCTTTATTAATTTATGGCACTCTTGTGTTGCCCTTTATTTCTTGGTCTTGGCTATGTGTTAACTTTTATTTGTTACATTGTACCCCTTTTGTGCAAAGCAGAATGTAGAATTGCATACACTCAATCTGCCATGTTGTCAGTAGTCTCAGGCAATCATATTTTCAATATATGCTATTACTTCCTCTCTTTATCTTTTTAAAAGTCTAGATAACATGATTTTCTCAGGAGTGAAAAAAAATCTTAAAAATTATAGTCTGTTGCTCCTGATCTATGCAAGTCCGCTAGACCACATTCTTTGTCAACAACTTTTATTTCTTTTAAATTAAAGATAGGCGTCTTTCTTCTTTATAGGTATGCTATGTGTGTAATTCAAACTAACTCAAAAAAGGCAGTGTCAAATAAAGTGGTGACATTTTGCATAGTATGACTAATGTTTGTGTTTTATATTTTTCTTTTTACATATTCATAATGTAATGTATCATTAGAAAAGAGGGAACTGAATCAACTCTTTAGGCCCATGGTTTATTTAGGCCAAAACATTTTCTTTGATAGGTGGAAGAATTTCTGTGGTGGCAGAAATCAATTTTGTTCCTCATGATTCCAACTTCAGAAAAGTTAGGATTACATACCAAACATTCTAGTTTCTTTAATAACCTATTATGAATTCATCATCTAAAAATTTATAGAAAGCTATATTTTTGGCTTGTTCCACCAGTTGGGGGAATAAATTTTCTGAGCTCTCTGCCTGCTGTGTAAATTAGTACTTTACTTTTGTTGTTTTATAACTACAGCTTTTACGCTACCTAGGGTGCCCTTTAGTTTGCTCTCACGGAATTTGATGAACGAGGTTGTAGTGGACGAACGTGATTTTTTAGATGCTGACTACGTAAGAAAACTGGCATATAACTGTTCAAAAATATTGTTATATCGCATTTAAGTCTATATTTAAACTGTGGAAAAAAGGTATAACTACTTGGAAATTTTTATTTTCTGCCAGAAAACGTCCAGTTTTGCTAACCAAAAGAAAATTAGGCTGATAGCTATGGAAGAAGCAGAGCTGTGTCAACTGTGAAATGCATTTGCTGAGCTCAACGCCTGAGAGGAGCAGGATCAGAGAGAAGAGCTGGGAGAGGTGAATATGACATACAGTTGGAAGAAAGAAACTCCGTCTTGTACTCTGTCAAGGTGTTCGTAAGTGAATGGAAATGGTAATGAGAGTAAGAATAATGATAATGATTTACATTTACTTAGCATTTCTTCTTTCATCATACCTGCTCTACAAATCTCCAACATTTCATCAAATTGACCTATCTATTCCAATATCTTGAACACTGAACACCTCTTGAGAAAATGCCACACTTTTGGGTATTTTGTGCCACCTTAAGCTGATGGCCTCCAACCTCGGCTGGGCCTTCAGTGCCACCCAACTGCCTTATTACTGTCCCCATCAGCTCTGCTCCCATTTCTCTCTGCAATCATGCTACCTCACTACCCCAACTCTGAGAAAATTACATCCTACTTCAGGCCCAGGAACTTCTGCTCTGCTACTTCAGATTTTGTCTCTGGTTTTCTTCTGTTCTTTTCTCCTACCATCTGGAGTCTGTGTAATATACATTCCTTTTCCAATCCAAAATACCATGTCTTGGAACAATGCCGCATGCAATGGTTTCACAGAACCATCACCTGCCTCCTGTTCTCGCTTCCTTCCACATCCAATTTAGTTTTCATGTTTCATTTTTATGATTGTCTCCTTATGGATGCTCTCAACAACTTTTCCTCTCTCTCCTCCTATCATAGGAACTTGTGAAAGCTCCAACTTGGTTTGTTCCAATCATCTATCTTTTCCATGCCCACAACAGAACAGCTGAAACTTCTGGGAGAAAAAAAATCATCCACCTGGAATAACTGGTTTGACTTTAATTATCACAAACCTGGACAACACTCAATAATGCCCAGCAATACTTTTAGTTTTTCATAGTAAATTTGCTTTACCATTCTTGGAAAGAACTATTTTAAAACATTTCCTCTCTTCGCAACCTTCCTGTACCTTGTATACTCCCCATATTCTAAGCTGATAGCCTTCCCCATAACCTCATTAATCAAATCGAAGCAGATGGCAAGTGCTTCATTCTTCCATCACCTAGTCAGCAAACTTATCTACATCTTCACCCATCCTCTTTCGTAGTCTCTCTTTTTATAATTGAAGAAATGTCCTTGCTCCTATCAAGGTCCAGTTCCTTCACTTGTACTCTCATGCTCTAGTATTTTCCATTTTAATTTAAAACCCCTCCTGACCTCACATCCTCTGCTTAGCTGCCATGCTGTTTCTCTGCTGTTTGTCAAGGCAAAACTGTGTACCTGACTCCTATTCCTGTTTACTCTTCGACCCACTCCAATTCGGCTCCTGTCCTTACTGCTCCATTGCCAGTGTGGCAATCATCAATTGTCATATTATGAAACATAAAGGGTAGCTCTCTGTCGTCATCTAACTTGACTTTATAGGGGCATTAACTCAGCCAATTACTCCCTCATTTTGGAAAAACTTTCCTTTTTGGGCTTCTATGAGATGACTTTTTCCTCTCCTCCTACATAACTGGCAACTTTTCTCAGTCTCTGAAATCGTGCACTTATCCCTGCCTCTAAATATTTGAGCGCTCTAGTCATAGGCCCGTTTTTCTTCCTATGCTCTCTATAAGTGACCTAAACCAGTTTTGCAGTTGGAATGCAATCTATGTACTGATAACTCTCACATTTGTATCTTAAGCCCTGATTTCTGTTTCGAGCTGCAGACTCAAATATTCAACTACCCATTTCACATTCTCCCTTGGGTGTCTAATAGGCATCTCAAACTTAACACATCCAAAATGTTGCTTATTATATCTCTCCCACCCCCAAAACTATTTCTCTATGATGTTCACAGTAATAATTAAAGGCAATACCATTCACACAGTATTTCAAGCAGAAACGTGACTCTTCCTTGATGCCGTTCTCTGGTTTATCCTCTTCATCCAGTCCACCTGCAGTTCTTATTGATGGAAACATATAGTACTTTTATGTCTAACGTGTCGGTGGCGTCCTCTTAGATGTGGTCCCCTTGTGCAACATATAACCTGCATAGTCATGCTTGATGGTCCTTGTTCTACTCACCAAAATATGTCTCAAGATAGATTTCTCTCTTCCATTTACCACCATCATACTAGAGAAAATCACATGATTTTTCACTTGGACTACTGCTGTAGCTTCCCAATTGGTTCTGCTATTTTTCTTCATTTTATCTTATATGTAATTGTCTGCATGATCTTCTAAAAATACAAATGGCAACATGTTGCTTCCTTGAATAAATGCTTTAATTTAATTAAAAAACTCCTTGTAAACTTCTACATGATCTGGCCCCCATCTACCTATTAGATCTCATCTCAGCCTCTGTCTTCTTGCTGGTCTCCTTCCAAGTTGCATCTTGCTTTCAACCTTCTGTTCTCTTTGCCTAAAATATTCTTTCCCTCTCAACATGCCAGGATACCACTTCTCCTTCAGGTATAAGCCTGCGAATCTCTTCCTCTGAGAGGTATTTCCTGCCCAGCCAATCTAAAATATCATCTCTTCCTTTCCACAGACTTCTCTGCTACAGAACAGTGACTATTCCCTTCATAGCATTTATCACAATATCTTAATGTAAACATTGTGGATTTTTTGTTTGTTTACTTGTATATCTTCTGCCATAGTGTGAGACTCGTGAGGATAGGAACGTTATCTCATTAATCTTCTATTCTTAACTCCTAGGACAGCATGTAGCACATCTGTTCACTAAATATTTGTTGAATTAAATATATATCGAGTGGATAAATGACACTGTGAGATAGTTGCAAAGTATTATTGTATCTACTTTAAGATTTAGGCTTAGTGAAGTTAGATCACTTGCCCAAGAATATATAGGCCACGACTGACCTAGATTTCTGGAGTCAAAGGCTATTTCTATTGGGCTGTGTTGGATGATATAATTTCCAGAATAGTTTGGAGAAATCATGTTAAGACCTTGTAGAACCATCTATTTGTTTTGCACAGGAAGATGATTAGGGCACAGATCAGAAAAATTGTTCCTTTGTACACATGACAACAGGAAGAAAAATGTAATATATGATTTTAATGAGCACGGAAGATTATGCATTGTACTGACAAAACAGCTGGTTTATTTTATGCAGAGTATTTTCCAGCAGTCGCAAGCTATGTAGGAAAACAACAAATGAAGAGATTTAAGGGGGATAGCTAGATAACTGTATTAAGGTAAGTGACAATTGGCTATGTCATAAGGGTGTGCATATAGAGATAGGAAAGACGGTCATTTGGGGCCAGGACTCAGAGTCAAGTGAACTTAAGAGGACCTGGCAGGTACTCAAGAGCAGAAAATTAGTCGTTAAAAGTAGGGACAGTCTAGAAACTTGTAAATCAGAGTTTGGAGTCAAGATTTCCTTGAGGCTCTGCAGAAAGGAAGCTCTGGTACCTCTGATAGCTGATTTAGAAAATTAAGTGAATCAAATAATTTCAAATATCAACTGAGGCAATGTAAATTAAATGAATATAAAAGACATAATGGAAAATAAAGCCGCAACATCATATCCTTTGGCAGAGGGGTTTTGCCTGTTTTGAGAACATTGTTTGCATGAGAATGCAGATAGAGAGCCCCAGGTGTCAAGAGGCCCTGATAGACTGCAATAGAGACACAAAATTATTCCTTTCAGCCACAGCTATTAGGAGAAAACAGAGCACGGTGGTCTTGGGAATATCAATATATTCATTCTTACTTTAAATGAATATCATCTTTATAATAAATTTTCTGAAGAATGTTTCTTATTTATTCTGTTGTTTTAGCAATTGCTTTTATGTAGCAAAAGCAAAACTGGTTGGGAGTCATTTATCCTGGTCTTATCACCAATCAGTGTTTTAGTGTATCCTGGTTATCTGATAGATTTCTCCTCTAGTAGCAATTTCCTAAAATTATAGGCATAAAGTTTTACAAAATCATAAGTAAAAATGACACAAAACCACATATCACTTTATCTTTCCAAAGCTCCCCTTCTCCTTTTGTTTGAACAATTTCCATAAAGTAGACCCTCAAGTATTTTTGCTGCATGTGGTGGTTAGTGCTTTTTTTTGCTGCGAAAGATTCGTTCTGAGCTAACATCTGTTGCCAATCTTCCTCTATGCGAGCTGCCACCACAGCATGGCTACCAACAGACAAGTGGTATGGTTCCACGGCTGGGAACTGAACCTGGGCCACCGAAGTGGAGTGCACCGAACTTTAACCACTAGGCCATCAGGGCTTGCTCCTGTGGTGGTTAGTTTTATGTGTCAACTTGGCTTGCTATGGTGCCCAGTCGTTTAGTTAAACACTAGTCTAGATGTTGTTGTGAAGGTATTTGGAGATGTGATTAAAATTTAGAGTCAGTTAATGGAGATTACTCTCCAAGTTGTGGGTGAGCTTCATCCAATCGGTTGAAGGCTTTAAGAGCAAAAACTGAGATTTCCCAAAGAAGGAATTCTGCCACAAGACTGTAACATAGAAATCCTGCCTGAGTTTCCAGACTGCCAGCCTGCCCTGCAAATTTCAGACTTGCTGGCCCCTACAGTTGTGTGAGCTGATTCCTTAAAATAAATCTCTGTGTGTGTGCATGTACCCTATTGGCTCTGTTTCTCTGGAGAACTCTGATACACTACTCTTGCGTGGATCTCACCAGTACCTGTGTTGGCTTGGACGTTTGTTTCAGGTATGGATGCATCACAGATTTCCACAAGGGTAAATGTTTTCTCTGTTGGTTTTTCATAACCTTTTTGAGAATAACTTACATTTTTGACCCTTTGGTGGTAACACTACATTGAATCATTCTCCTTGAGGAACAGTCTATAGTAAATTTTTGGTAGCTTTCTAGGAGTATAATTGATGACATTGTCTAAGCTATGCTCAGGAGTTTGTGATTCTTTTTATCTTACAGACTAATTACCTCAGTGGCCCACGTTGAAGTATTTTAAAGAACAATAAAGCCCTCCAAGAGTCCTGATACAGTACGATGCAACAAATCATGTGTCTAATGAACACTGGATCATGATGGAGAGCTCAGGAACTTTCACTGTATGTGGTTGACATGATTTTTGCTTATATTGAAACTCACCTGCCACTTTATTTCACACACACAAAGCAAAATATTTTTGTAAGTTTTCCCCATTGGAATGGCATTTTACTGTCTGAAAAAGCACGTCTTCTGCAAACTTAAGGAATTTACGATATATTGTTTCATCCTGGTTACTTATGAACTTTTGATCCCTTGTGGACCCAATGGTTTATGCTTCACTCTCTGAGGAGCCACTGTTTTTCTCCACATTGCTGTCTCTAAAACTCAGTTCTTTGTCTATGATGACGAAAATAACCATCTCTAAATTTCCCGTGTGCTTCCATTACATTTTTATTGGTGTGGTCCATGTAATTTTACAACCATCTTTTGAGCACCCAACAAATGCTAATTACTGGGGTTACCATTGCATATACAACAATAAATAGAAACAACAAGATCAACGTCTAGTGTTAAAGGAGTTTTGGAACTAAATAAATCACGTCTACTTGTTTTCAACATGCTTATTTTACGTCTCAAAGTAGTCAGACCTGATTTCTTGCCAGGTTTCTTTTCCGTTTGAGATTATGACTGCTTCAGCATACACTGAATTTACATTTATTATGAATCCAACCAGCTTTCCTAGTATGGAAGTAAGATTCATTGTTCTGTATTTCCTTGGTAGCTTCTGAAATTCTTATAGATAGAGGTGTCATTAGTGTTTCAACAAGCCTCCTGCATAACAAATTGTCTGATTTAGGAAGCAAGTAATCTGATGATTTTTCAAAGGCATAAAGAAGATACTTTGTTTCCCCAATCTGGAAAAGTTATTTATTAGTTCAGACAAACATTTGCTGCTGTGTTATTATTATAAAAGTCAAACAGCATATTTTAAGTGACTTTTAAATATTAAAGGAAAATTTTAAAGGAAGCATTAAGTAACACTAAGATGTAAAATACTGCATAATATTATATACTAAGGTACAATAAATGCATATGTGTATAATCACATATATGTAATATACATATAATTTATTTATGAAACAGAATTCATCAATACTGGCTGGTGGTTTTGACCTGAAAATGAAAATAATGGGTTAAAGTAGAAAAATGATCTATTTTGAACAGGGTTTTGTATACTAGTAAAAAAAAGTTAGGAAAGTAAGCAAGGGAGAGTAATGGAGAAAATACATTGTACTTTAATGCACATAATTGAAATCTAGTGGGATGATTCTTATAATGAATGTCAAAATTAATAGGTGCAGTCTGAGTGGGAGAGAAAAAAAACAAAACAAGGATAGCAGTTTGTGCCAAAAACATTTACTAAGCAATTGAAGGTCCTTTTGGAATATGCAAATGGAGAAAATAGTTTGAATAAACCCTGTAAGCAAAGAAAAGTAAGTCTTACCCAGATTTCTTGTGTTGAGTTTAATTCTTTTTTTTTTTTTACTTTCATATTTATTTATTTTTTTGTGAGGAAGATCGGCCCTGAGCTAACATCCAATGCCAATCCTCCTCTTTTTTGCTGAGGAAGAGTGGCCCTGGGCTAACATCCATGCCCATCTTCCTCTATTTTATATGGGATGCCGCCACAGCATGGCTTAACAAGTGGTGTGTCGGTGGGCGCCCAGGATCCAAACCGGCGAACCCTGGGCCACCGCAGCGGAGCGCAAACACTTAACTGCTTGCGCCACCAGGCCTGCCCCTTGAGTTTAATTCTTGTATTGTTTTTGTTGACTATTTTTCCTAAGAGGTGTTTTTTTCTGCTTTTCTGCTGCTTCTTGGAGCTCTGGAAAAGACTGAGTGGAATAGTAACAGATCATCTATTATTTTCACTATTTGGAGAGAGGCCTATACAAAAATGGAAGGATTCTGAGACTGTTTTGCCACCCTGTGTAGTTTACAGCTGTGCCTACCTTTGACTACATTAATTAGGGTGGTCAGTGAGCTGCTTTACACCTTTATCACTTTCTCGAATACTCAGATATATCCATCCAGAAGATTGGTCTCTCCAAATCCTTTAATTTACCTCATTGATCAGACTGTCTGCCTGCCTTAACTCAGCACTCTTGTATGTCTGAGGTATCTTTCGCTTTTAATTGTACCTTTTAAAATCCTATTCACCCTGCAAACACCCACTATCTATGTCTTCCCTTGTGAATGTCCCTATAACTCCCCTTTACTCTCTCTACTGACTCCCCTCTCTTTTCTCTGACCTCATAGAATTTAATGTCTGGATTACTCATCAGTTGTTAATCTGGGTCTTAAGAAGCTGCTGGCTAAGGAAGCCAATTGGGGACCAAGACTGGAAACTGAGTATCCATAAAATATAGAGGTTAGACTAGATAAGTAAACAGAAATCACACACACACACACACACACACACACACACACACACACACACGAGGAAAAGAAGGCGGTAAGTTCAAAGTGTATGTAAACAACCAGAAGACCAGCACGATTTGAAGGAGGGTGTCGGTGTAGCTGTCAAAAAGTCCACGGAGAGATTGACTAGGAAAACCTCAGCTTTTCATATTTCTTTCTAAAGCTATTTTTTAGTGAATTTTAGGTCGTAATTTTTGCTGCCACAAAGCACCCAGAACAAGCAGTTTACTTAGTGCATTCAATAAATCTTTTTTGAATGAATGAATGAATAAAGCAAATGATTCTTTCCATATGTTTACAAAAGAATGCTTATCATTCAGAATAACTGAATGCAAGACCAACTCAATTCTCTTTGGGATTCTAAACTTTCTGATTGGCTCATTTAGGGGGACATTTTTCATGGAGTCATGAATATTAGAGCTTGAATAAAATCAGATTTTCTCATTCAACCTTTTCACTCTACAAATAAAGAATCTTTTAGGGCTAGTGATGAGGGATACATAAAAGTGTACATAACAAGCCCCAACTGTAAGTACGTTCTTAATGGAAAAATCTTTCAATGGTAAATTAATCTAACCAGGGAATGATTCTTATTTTTTTAATACAAATCAATGAATAGTCATTAAGTACATTTTTTTGTGTGTATAAAAAGGCACTGTGCTGTGTTCTGGGACATGAATAAGACATACAAGAAACCTGCCATCAAGTAGGTTATCTTCTAATTCCTAAACCAGAAAATGGTGGTGCTTTACATTTGTTTTCATTGAATTTCTGTTGGGTTAGTACTTTTCATCAATATTAGTACCCTCAAGAGGGGCAGTAAACTAAATTTTCGGTGACCTAACCATGGAGGCTTCTAATTTATATCACAGTGAAATTGGACCAAGAAAGGATCGGGAGCCTAATTCTGCCCCTGTGAATATCATTCTGTATAATTCAGATACACACTTCTTCTTCTGTTGTTATGCAAAATGCAACTGGGCTTCCATTTGTGTTATTTGAATGTGTGTATCTCTCACCTGCCTGTAGATCTTCTGCGTGACTCCACGTACTATGATACGAATTTCTACTCCTTGGGATTCCATTCTTCGTCACATCATATTCTTTAAATTACGAAATATTTCAAATATACAAAATGTTTAAAAAATTATACAATCATCAGCTGCAAACTTAAGAATTAAAGCATTAAAATTACGTTAGAATCTTCTTATGTGTTTGCTACAAAAGACTAATTGACAGAACAGGAGAATAAGCGTGAAAAGTCAATCCATTGCTAAAAGCCATTGTAGTAAAAAGCATCAGACATCACTGAGGGCTTATTTGTCTTAGACACTGGGGATATAAAGAGAATTGGTATATGCTCTCTGGCATGTTTTATTTTGGTGGGGTATACCTATTGAAGGAATATTAAAAATTAAGAGTGTGAAATAGATTTCATGTCAGGCTTCAACAATGATTCGTTGATGACAGTTGGTCTGCAGAGCTGTGTTAAAAAGACTCCAGCCAATGGCTTAGCCAGAAAAAGTACCAAGAATGACTAGTGATGTCTGCCATGGGCACAACAGGAAGGAGTGAGGCACTTGTGCTGTGTCTGGAGTATCTGTCACTGTCTAAGAGCTCAGTAAGTGGTGCAGGCACTGAGGTGCAAAGTGACAAAATCAAATGAGTAGTCAGCTTGGAAGAAGTGACATTTGAGCTGGCCCTTGAACAAAGAAGCAGCCCTAAAATTAACTAAGAGTTGATTTCAGTGAGTAGAAAGAAGGTAAGCAGAGATAAGAAGATGGTGATGCGTGTGACACTTTAGGGGTCTTATGCAGACTTATTAGGCTAAAGTAGGAAATAAAATATGGTGACCTGTTTTAAAATAGAAGGTTAAATAGTGTTTTTCATCTAAATTTCTGCTTAGATCCAGAGACTGAGAACCAAATAATTACATGGCAGGTATTCCCAAGTCCCAAATGAAGGTGTTAGATCGTCTAAGCAAGACTTGAAAATAACGTATCTGAGAACTGATTTTGATAACCTTAACTATCTTCCCACGTACAGCCTTTAAAAGAGCTTAGAGAGGCTAACAGAGAATTTGGAGTTAGAGAGATAATTGTTGAGGTGCTCTCAATCTCACCCCTGCCCTCTTGGGGAAGTGGAATCAGGCTGCTTCCTCTCCTTAAGTTATGGGGGCTTCAGTCAACTAGAGAGCTTGACATGAGGCTGGGCATACCCTAGATGTTATCATTCAAGCTATGTAGCATTCAGACATGACTTTGTCTCTCTCAGAGATTCTGTGGGCTGTTTGGGGGCCATAGAGGACAGGCATTATAAGCACTTGAGAAATATAAAGATAAGAGGCAAGGCAGGAGTTCCTTTCTCTGACAGTAAAAAAAATTTTGGTGACTATATTTGTTTAACCTGTACTCCCACCATTTCACGGATATGAAGTTTGTGTAAATGTTTATTAAGGACCAAAAATGAACTAAATGAGAGATTTTCACCATGGCATTCCCTTAGATCCTATCCAAGAAGCCCATGTAGGCAAGTGAAGAGACCTCAGCAGAAACAGGCAGAAGTTGAACTGACAAATTCCCAGGAGCTAAAGGAAGACAGCAATAGCCATTCTGAGGAGCTGCATTTACTTCAGAAACAAAAATGCAGTTGTGAACTTTCCAGTGATGACGGAGAGGGAGGTCTCCGAAGACTACCCAAAGCTCTAAATATTGGTCAGGATTCTTCATTGCAAGATTCAGCAAACAGGAATTTATCACAGGTTATTTTTACAGCTTACACAATCTTGGGAGTTCCAGGAAACCAGTTTTGAATAATACAAAGCTAGGAATATCAGTAGCCAGGAGAAATAACCAACCTCATCACAAAACTGGCTTTTGTATCAGAAAAATTACTGCTGTTGCCTCACACAGACTGAAATTCACAATGTCAGACCAAATTCTAGAACTGCTGCTAAAGTTATCCTGAAGAATCAAAGGGCTCTGCTTGCAAGAAAGCCTATCTCCTCATTCCTTGCTGCTGCCTCCTGTTACTCGCTTTCTCTGGCTGGCATAGAATTTAGGGTTCATCTAGCTCCCTAGCTGTGAGCTAATGGTAATGCAGCTGTTAGTACAGGAAGGATACTCAAAAAAGGTGGTTGGTGCAGGTGCTAAGCTAGTGAAACTCCGGTATCTACCACACACTTTAGAGAGGAAGAGTCAGCTTTAGACATTTTAACGACCAGACGAAGCCAATGGCAAATCACCATATGCCTCTATAGTCAGACAAGCAAGAATTTTCCTATTGATTTCTAATTTAATTACATTTGGGCCAGAAAATATACTCTGCGTGGTTTCTATCCTTTTACATTTTTTCATTCGTGTTTTATGGCTCTGTATTTTATTTGGAGTGTTGAAACCTTTTATATTTAATGTAATTGGTTGGGTTTAAATCTATCACCTTGCTATTTGTCCCATCTATTCTTTTTCTCTTTTTCCCTCTTGTGCTGAGCTCTCTTTTGGATTAATGGAGTATTTTTGTAGAATTACATTTTATCTTTGCTATTGCTTTTTGTTTTATTTATTTATATTGCTTTGGAAATTGCTCTATGGTTAACAATATGCATTTTAACATATCCAAGTCTACTTTCAAATAATATTATGCCACTTAACGTATGATGTAAGAAGCTTGCAATAGCACAGATCCATTTCCTGCTCCTATCCTTTATTCTATTGTTGTTAAATAATTTACTTCTACCTGTTATAAACCCCAAAATACATTGTCACTATTTTGCTTTAAAGAGTGAACTTATCTTTTTGTTTAATTTTTTTATTTTGAACTAATTTTAGGCTTATAGAGATGTTGCAAAAACAGTACAGAGATTTCTTGTATAGCCCTCCCTCAGCTTACCTGAATAACATCTTACATGACATAGCCCATTTTTCTAGACAAAGAACTTAACATTGGCATGATACTATTAACTTAATTACAGATCTTATCAGACTTTCACCAGATTCAGAAGAAATAAAAACAAGAAAAAAAGACTTTCATATTTACCCACATGTTGGTCATTTTTGACATTCTGTATTCCTTTGTATAGATACAACTTTCTACCTGATATCATTTCCTTCTGCCTGAAGAGCTTCCATTATCACTTCTTACGGTGCAGATCTATTAGTGATGAATTCTCTCAGCTTTTGTTCGTCTGGAGGGTTTTTTATTTTTAGTACCTTCATTTAAATGATATTTTTGTTGTATATTAAATGCCAGATTGATAGATTTTTTTTTCAGTCCTTTAAAAATGTCATTCTACTGTCTTCTAGCATTCATATTTTTTGGAGCATGAAGTATCTAATCACTATTTCCTTGTTTTTCTTATGTAATGTATCTTTTTCCTCTGGCTGTTTAAAGAGTTTCTCTTTATTACTGGTTCTCAACAATTTAATTATGATATGTCTTGTAGCTTTCCTTGTGCTCATCCTGCTTGATGTTTGTTTAGTCTCTTAAATCTGAGAATATACAGTTTTCACGGAATTTGGATCATTCAGTCATTATTTCTTCAAAAAATTTTTTTCCTAGCATCCTCTCTCTCTTCTCTCCTTCTGGGACTTCAAATATCAGTTCATAAGTTTCCCCATAGGTCACTGAGGCTCTGTTTTCTTTTCAGTATTTATTCTCTGCTTTATTTTGGAAAATTTTCCTCACCAGATCTTCAAGTTCACTGATATTTGTTTCTGTAATGTCTAATTGGCTATTAGTTCTGTTCAATGAGTTTTTCATTTCAGAAATTACATTTTTCATATTTAGAAATTCTATGTGATTGTTTATATATCTTCCACTTCCCTCTTTATTTTATTCATAATTTCCTTTAAATTTCATCATTTAATTCCATCATCTCTCTTATTTCTTGGTCTGATTATATTGACTATTAGTTATGGATCTCATTTTCCATATTTTCCTGCCTTTTTCATGTCTAGTAATTTTATTAGATGCTGTACTCTGTGAATTTTACATTGCTGATTGCTGGATTTTATTGTTTACTTTTAAAGAGTGTTGTATTTTGTTCTGACAGACAGTTATGTTGTATACATATGAGTTTCATCCACTTGGGCTTGTTTTAAAGAGTTTTAGGCTATATTTAGAATAGCCTTTGGTTTAGGGATAGTTTAGTCCTACTGCTGAGGTGTGGACCTGTACTTCATACATTCTGTATCTCTTCTGTATCTTTACTTCATACCTCAAGAGTCAACATGAACTCTATCCCGGCTGATGGAAACTTGAATGTCTCTCAGCCCTGTGTGAGCTCTGGGAATTGTTCAGCCTACAGCTTCCCATTATTATTTGCTCAGTTTTGTTAAATTTCATGCTGTGCATGCACAAATTAATATGTAACGCTAGACTTAAGGGCAACCTTAAGCAGATTTCTGGAGCCTCTTTTCTGCATATCCCTCTGTTATAGAAACTTGCCCTATAATATGAATCTCTTCTATCTCCCAAACCCTGACTTCTGTCTCCTCAACCCAGTATGACTGCTTCCTCTGCTTGTTCAGAAAGTACCTTCAGGCAGAAAGCACGTTTGTGTTATTCTTTTATAAATCTCAATTCTATATTCCCTGTACAAACATCATACAATGTCTAAAAACTATTGTTTCACCTTTTTGACCCATTTTATGTCTGTTTATATGGGAAGTTTAGCCTGGTCCTGGTTATTCCATGACGGACAGAAGCAGAAGTCCATTGAATAATTTTATACAGAGAAGTAACATAATGTGTTTGTATTTTTAAAGTGTCATTCTAGCTTCTTCATGGAGAACAGACTTTTGAGGATCAGCGTGAATGCAGAGAAATCTTTCAGAATCTTGCACAGTCGTGCAAGAGTGTGGTGATGATTATTTGGGCTAGCATGTTTTCAGTGTATTTTGTAAGATTTGACTGGTTGGTTTAGGATGTATTCATGAGATGGGACTGATAATTTGCTGATGGCTTGGATGTGGTAGGGAGGAGTAGGAAAGGAATCAAGAAGGATCTCTAAGTTCTTGTCATGAGCAACAGGCAGAGTGGGGATGTATGAATAGGAGCCGATTTAAGGGAAGTAGGAGAGTCAAGTGTTGTTGTTGTTGTTTTATACAGATTAATCTTATTGAGCCTATCAGAAATCCAAATTAGATATGCAAGTTAGAGATCTTATATAAAGATGGATTCTGAGGCCCAAACTTTTGGAAAGTAGGGAGTTAACATGTTTGAAGGCTTTGTTTTACTGACTTTCACTGTGAATTTTCAAGTAGAAGATAAGTGTGCTATGTTTTCCAATATGTTCTCAGATCCTTGTTTCTAAGGAGCATCTTGTCGGATGAGTATTCTGTGGAATATATTTTGGCAATTTGGCTTTGGGCAAAGGGAAACCAGTGAATGTTTTAAGGAGGGTTACATAGTCTAAAATATTTTTGAAGGATTATTTTGGCAGGACTATGGTTTGATGAGAAAGAGGTTAGAGGCCTAGAGAACAGATGGGAGCCTGTTGATATCAGCACTTAGACATTTGGGGATGAGGGTCCGGATGAGGGATGACAGTGGGAATCAAAATGAATATATAGATGTAAGAAAAGCATGTGAATGACAAAAAAAATCAGACGATGCTTTATTTTTAAAACATAGGTGACCCACATTATGTCATAGAAAGTTTAAATGAAAACTCAATATAGGTGCCATTTAATGAGCACTTGTTATATGACTGATTATATCCATTTATCATCTCTCCCTCTCTCTCTATCTTTATATTCCATAGGCTAAGAGAAATGAAGTAATTTATCCAAGGTCACATAGCTAAAATTGGAATAATAACCAAGTGGTGTTATAATTAAGATTTTCTGGGCTATAGACATGAATTAAAAGAATATGAGCAAGTAGAAATGTTTACTGTGAGATATGTATGTAATATGTCTTCTAGAATGAAATTAAATAATTTAAACATGACACTTGAGCATTAAGAAGGAATTTTGCTGGTAAAAAAGCGTGATAGATAGTAGGACATTATATGATACATAATTAGATATAATATGATATAAATTAGAGACTACAAGTACAGCTAAAATCTCTTTAACTTTCAAAATTTTACTCCTAAGCTGTGGCTGCTGATATTAAATAAACTTTTCAAAACAAAGTAATAGGACAAGTGAAGAATATAGAATTAACTATCCTAGACTTGTCTTAGCAGGCCATGCTTAGCAACAAAAGCAAATGAAGATGATAGAAGTGCCAAACACAGTGGATATTTTTTCTATAATAATTGAACAAATAATACCTTACTCATGTGTGCTAAGCACTGTATAAATAATCTACATTATTTCCTGTACCTCACAACAGCCTTGTGAAGGTGGGCGCTTTATACCCACTATACCCATGAAGAAACTAAGACTCAGAGGTTAACTCATCAAAAATTCACTGCAGAGTTGGAACAAAACTTGGGTTTCTGTGACTTTTATGTCACTTTACTTCACCAAGACTTTGAAGCAGCATTAGCATTCCTCTATACTGTTTTGTGATTGTTTTAAAAGTAGTTCTTTGATATCATACAAATATATCCCTTCTTGTTTATTTTAAATTATTTACAATTCCACTTCCTTTGTAAAGCTTTTCATGAATAAAAGGGAGATAAAAGATTTTTCTTCCTTACTAAACAGTGATTACTTGATTACTTACATGGTATGAAGCCTTGAAGGAAGTCATCAGGAGGATGTGACCACCAGTTGACCCACAAGCTGGACCCCGGCAATCGGAGGCTCCTTATCCTCTCTTCTGTCCTTGGAATGTATGCATTCTGCCATCTGTTCCCATAGTGGGAGCTGCCCCAAGGCCATAGCCTTGAGAGAGTAATGTGTGTTGAGACCATCTGGATGGTATACATGACTGAACCCAGTTAAGGCCAATATATAAACTCAGTTAAAACACTGGCGTTTTAGTGCAGAGATCTACGGGTCTTGAGGCCACCCAAGACAAGCCTCATATGTAAGTTCCCTTGCTCATTAAACTGCTACCTACCGATCTGGAGTGATCTATCTCCTTCTTCAGCCTCTCCTTGCCCTCTGTGGACAGGGGCCAGTTTGCAAACCAACAATCGGCAAGCCAGCCAGGAGACTGAAGAAATGGCCCTTGGGAGAGAGGCATCATGGGGGAAATCCCGAGTCGGCCACCAACCTCTAATACAAAGGAAAGTAAAAACACAGCAGCAACCACGCCAGCCAGCAAGGCAGCCCCCGATTCAGGAAACGTTCATGATGAGAGAATATACTCCCACTGAGTTTATCGTAAGAGCTGCCAAGTTCCGGCAAAAGGCCAGGGAAAGTGTCCAGGCATAGTTAGCGCAACTACAGGACACGGGAGGCGATGGCATTTCTCTGATCAGGCAGGAGACAGAGAAATTGAGCAACATCACCATGTACCCTGCCCTCCAGAAGCACTTACGTGGCATTTAGGGGATTCAAGGTGCTAACTCCCTTACAGATTGGATTATTCTAGCTTGCGGAGAGACTTGACCCAATGAGGGGGATCTCTTGGGGCACATGGAGCCCTGCAAATCTATAAAGAGGTACAACAAATTCTTAGGGAGTTGGGAATGAGACAGGACATTTATGCCCCTATCTTTGAAAGCCCCGATAGGGCCACATTCACTGCAGGAATGAAAGCCAAGATACGCCAGTTCACCCTTAGCACCTTGCATGTAATGCTGATTGATATCTATGCTGAGCTTAGCTGTGGGACAAGACATTTATGATGTTGGGCAGTCCATTACCTATCTGGGGGAAATTGACAAATCTTAGGAATGGGTACAGGCTGGGGGAACACCCAATGCAGAGAGGGAGCTTGGAAAGTCAAAAGGCTATTATAGTTGGCCATAGAGGATGCAGTAAAAGTAACCCGGATGCAAATGTGGTTTGACCTCCTTGCTACTGGGACCCCACCTGAAAAGACAGACCAGCAATCCAATGCTGTGTTGGCCAGCCTGTGGAAAGCCTTAAAATCTGAAGAACAGTTCAGACCTGCCCCACCTGCCCCTCCCATCATCCCTGACGCCCCACTTGCTCCAGCAGCGGCCTCAGGGATACAGTTCTACTCAGTCGGTGTAGGATGCAGGCCAAGATTGCCTCCAGGTGGAGGCCGTTGCAGGCAATTGGAGCTCTACTGAGCTCTCTATTCACTGGTCCCCCAGAAATAAACAAAAGCTCTGGTTGACACTGGAACTGAATGTACTCTAATACATGATAACCCTCAGAAGTTTTTTGGCCCCCACGGTGCCATCGATGGTTATGGAGGGCAAACAGTAATGGTCAGGAAGGTCCCTTTGACACTGCAAATTGGATATTCTCGCCCACTAGAACACAAGGTTTTTGTCTCTTCAACACCAGAAAAAATATTGGGCATTGTATTCTGTAAGGTCAAATTCTGCAAACCTCCATCAGTGAATTCTGCCTCCTGGCTGGAGTAATCTAACCAGTGCTGAGGGGAAACACCAACTGAGAACTGGTAGGTCTACTGTCCCCCTCCCTGCAAAAAGTGGTAACTGTTAAACAGTATGGATTGCCTGGTGGGGTGGGGAGCGTAAGGAGATAAGAGAAACTATCCAAGAACTGCACCAAGTGGGTATCATATGCCCTGCCCCTAGTGCTTTAAACTGCCCGGTATGGCCAGTAAGAAAGCCAGATGGCTTATAGTGGATGACAGTGGACTACTGAGAGTTGAACAGGGTATCACCCCCTGCATCCATGTGGCTGTGCCCAACACTGCCACCATCTTAGATACCTTGGCCACAGTTCTAGGAGTATATCATGCTGTACAGGACTTATCAAATGCTTTTTTCGGTATACCCCTGGCTGCTGAGTCACAAGATCAATTTGCCTTCACATGGGAGAGGCAACAATGGACCTTTCAAATGTTTCCCCAAGGCTACCTATGCAGCCCAACAGTGTGTCATGGGAGAGTAGCCCAAGACTTGTCCCTGTTCTCCTTCCCCACATCAGTAAAATGGGCCCATTACATTGATGATATAATGTTAACATGTGAAGGCTTTCCTCTGCTGCAGGATATTCTGTAGACTTTGCTGGAACATCTGCTAGGGAGAGGAAGGGCAGTGAACCTGCAAAAAATTCAAGGCCAAGGCACTACTGTAAAGTTTTTGGTAGTCATTTGGTTGGGTAAGATATGCGTTGTCCCAGCAGCTGTGATTGATATGGTGCAAGCCTATCCAACTCCTGAGAATGTGAAAGAGGTGCAAGCCTTTGTAGGGATTTTGGTGTTTTGGAGGACTTTTATTCCTCACCTGGCACAGTGCCTCCTTATACTGCCTGGTGAAGAAAGGGCACATGTGGGACTGGGGATCAGAGCAGCAAGCTGCCTTTGAGAAGGCAAAAATGCCAGTGAAGGAGATTCAAGCTCTGGGCATCTCCCAAGCAGGTCTACCCATTGAGTTAGATGTGTCTGTGACTCTGGAAAGTATGAGTTGGACGTTGTGGAAGAGACAACAGAAGAACAGAGCAGCTCTAGGATTTTAGTCCCATTTCTGGAAGGGGGCAGAAATGCAATATACTCCCATAAAGCAACAGCTCCTAGCAGTGTACACAGCACTCCACCAGGTACAGCTTCTCATGAAGGAACAGCATATCATAGTAAGAACTTCCTTCCCTATCAAGGGGTGGTTTGGAAATATGTTCCATTGACCCACTTCTGCCGTGGCTCAAACTCCCACCTTGACTAAGTGGAATGCCAATTTACAACAGAGGAGCACCCTGTTCACCAGCCCACTGTCCCCAGAAATGCAGGTGCTACTAGACCCTATAGAGTATGCAGATCCTCCATATGCCCCTGCCCCTGTTCCTGTGGTAGCCCCCTGTGGCCTGTAGAGGGGGAATTCTCCCTGATGCCTGGTATATAGATGGAGAGTTGGCGTAACCCACCCACATAGACTGCAGTCTCTATTCTGCCCAACATTGACACTGTCTAGGTGGAAACAGAAACAAAGTGCAGTAGCCAATGGGCTGAATTCAGAGTGGTTTGGCTGGTGATCACTCATGAGCCCTGGCTGTTAACCCTTTGTGCTGACGGTTGGGCTATTCTAAAGGGATTAGCTCTATGACTTGGACAATGGGAAGCCAAGAGGTGGATGATCATGAATAAGCCCTTGTGGGGTCAGTATGTGTAGAAAGACATTTGAGTTCACCTGCAAGAGCCAAGGGCAGTCTTCACTGTTTTCCATGTATCGGCTCATAAGGTGCTGACACCTCCTGGCAATCAGGAAGCTGATGCCCTTGCCCAGGTATGAGTCCTAACAACTGACACTTTAGTAGATACTGCAGATTGGGTGCATAGGAAGAGGAGCTACTGTAGTGCCCAGATGGGATGACATATTGCCAAGAATGCTGGATTGCCCTTAAATACAGTGACTTGGTTACTGCAATAACAGGATGTCCTGTGTTTTCTAAACAATGCCCAAGTCAGCTGCCAACGGAGTCTGGGGCCAACCACCATTGTTCCCAACCAGTAAGGGATTGGCAAATTGATTATATTAGCACCGTCCTCTGAGTGAGGGTTCTAAATATGCCTTGGTTTGTGTGGACACTGCATCTGGCCTAACACAGCCATGCAAACCAGGTTGCTACCATGAGGGGATTAGAAAAGCTAAGTACCATGTAATAAGTACCCTCATCAAACAGACAGTGACTGGGGGTCACATCATTTAAGAGGTCATGATATGGAAGACTGGGTAAAAAAACAAAAACAGAAGCTTTTTGTTTGACATTGAATTGAAAAAGTGACGTTGAATGGATGTTGCATCTCCCCTATAACTCACAAACTTTGGGGTTGGTAGAAAGAAAGAATGGAATATTGCTAACAGGTAAAACCACCTTGGATGGTGGACTAAAGTACTGTCCCAGGTTTTAATACATTCAAATGATCAACCAGGAGGGCCTGTTGCCCCATATGCCAGCCTGGCGACCCCTGCCATGGGTAAAGATATGAAAGTTGTGGGAGACAGCCATTGCTCACTGTGGATCAATCTCACTGTGGATCAATGTACTATGCTGCTGAGAACACCAAGTCCCGTCATGCCTAGGAAAGGCATTATCTACTGGAATTTGCAGTGGGATGTTCCACCAGGATGAGTGAGTTACTTTGCACCCCTGAGTAAAGGGGGATCTCATTAATCTCCACTGGGATCCTGTTGTCCTGCTGCAAGCTAGACCTGTTGAAACACACTATACTTGAAATAAAACACACACCATTGAAAGAGGGAGAAAAGGTGGAAATGCTAGCCTGGGATATCCTTCCCCCAGTCCATCTCCCCAAGCCTGACAGTGTTGCCTCCCCTGGCCAACATGTATGGTATACACAACCAGGTCAAGTTCCTAAAGCTGTCAACCTCCCTCTCCTCAAGGCCAGGTGGGCAGGTTCTGTTTTCCACTGGTACAATCATTTGGCTGCCATCTTTGTTCACTCCATTGGCCTGGAGAACATTATAGCACACATAGAAGCCCTTATTAAGTTCACCCTGCAAGCCTTAAATGATAGCTAACACAGCCTGTCTTTACTGAACTCTGAAGTGTCTCTAATGAGAACGCTGTCCTCCAAAATAGGATGGCCTTGGACATAATTACTGCCTTGCAAGGAGGCACCTGTGCCATTATCCAAACAGAATGTCATATGTTCATACCTGATGAGTCTGCCAATGTATCATCTTTATTAAATCACATGAGGAGGCAAGTAAATGCCCTAAGAGATCCAAGCCCCAGCCTAGGGGACTCAATAAATCAGTCTTTTGGATCACAGGGCTCTTGGTAGAAAAGATTGTTGCTTATTTTAGGAATCATTATCTTGGTCTGTGTTTTCTTTTGCACGTTCTTACATTGTTGCTGTGGTATCTGCCTCCACTGCAGCCAGAGAGCAATCAAACAAGCCACCTCCATGCCAGTGAAACTCCTTCATGACTGCTTAAGGTACATTGTAGGGTGTGTAAGATTGTAAGAGTATGTCATGAGGGGTGGAATGTTGGAGGAGGTCATTGAGAGGACGTGACCACCAGTTGAACCACAAGCTGAACCTGGGCAGTCAGAGGCTCCTCATCTCCTTTCTTGTCATTGGAATGTACACATTCTGCCCACGGCTCCCACAATGGGAGCTGCTCCAAGGATGTAGCCTTGAGAGAGTGAGATGTTGAGACGATCTGGATGGTATACGCGGCTTCACCCAGTTAAGGCCTCTATATAAAGTTTTAAGATTCTCGTGGGCAGGTAAAGAGATCTACTCGTCTTGGGGCTGCCCAAGATAAGCCTCACATGTAAGTTCCCTTGCTCATTAAACCTGACACCTACCGACCTGGAGTGGTCTGCCTCTTTCTTCGGTCTCTCCCCGCCATCTGTGTATGGGGGCCAGTTTGTGAACCCAGCTTAAATGTTCACTTTTGAGCCTTGTATTTTGTAGCATCTTGATTTGTTGTTTAACTATATTTATTCATATGAATAGTTTTTATGGTTAATTTCCTCAAGTGGAAATTAGGAGGCGTTTGAAACCACCTAAAGCCTTTATAATTATGTTAAGTATTAAACAGAAATGATGAAATGGTGTTATAGTATCAGATACATCTTTCAGGATTAGTAAATTTGCTGTAATGATATGATGAAAGAAGAAAATTAAAAATAAATGGAAGTATTTTATAAATATGCCTGTAAATAAAAGCAGTACAAACACTGATGAGTACATAAAAAATCTGAACATGATATTCTTATGACAGAAGAAATACAGACAGAGAACAAGAAGCTGAATTCTGTATGGAGAGGAGGAGGCTCACATGTCTTGGTAAAATAATTAGGAACAAAATGTTCAGAGGGAAAGAATAACCTGGAAATAGTATTGTCAAAAAGACCTATGGTAATAGAGAAAAACAAATTAGAAATGAGGCTGAAATGTGATGGTACACGAGAATGTTGTTATGATTTTAGAGCCGTCTATGGAAGCATCCCATTACATAGCAGGAGAGAGCTGTGCCTCTTCACAGGTCAGAGACACAATCACAATTGGAATAATAAATAATACTTCTGTTTGGGGGATCTCATTAACGGAAAATTATAGTCAAAATGAAAGAAGTACAGAGAAGGGTAATAACAGTGGTTAGGGAACAGCCAGGATTACTTCTAGAAGAGATGATTAAAAGAATTAAATAGCTTGGTAAGGGGCGAGGAAGAGGGAAGGAAGTGTTTACAATCACGCAGAGAATGTTAACCCTGAAGAGAAAGACATGTCAATTATTTAGTATGTTGGTTAGGGCTATAATTAGAAGCAATTTAGTGAGATTAGGAGAAGGAGGATTGAGGCAACAGTCATAAAACCCATTCGAACATTGACTAAAGAGTGCACTTAGGAACACAGCCTAGATTTGCAGTTTGCAACTTTAGTTTCTATGATTCTGGACATTTCTGAGAGATCTCTTGTGTTCCTTTTCCCTCTTTATTCCCTTTCCTCCTTATAGTTTTTATCCCTCTCATTTGAACCGTAAGTTCTGTGTTCCTTTGTGTCAATGTGTTTTATGGATCATCCGTGGGTTCCTGCCCACTTAAATACACTAGCTTTTAAAATTTATGATTCAGCCTTGAGCTAGCAATCTTTTTACAAGCACTGGAAGAAACCTTTCCCTCACAAATTTACCTTCCTTTAATCCATGGGGATATCGTATTTTCAGGTGCTATATAATGTATTTCTGTAAGCAGAATTTCTCAGTGTTCTAATAAAAGGTATAAAAAAGGCATGGCTGTGGATAACTCATTTTAAATGTTGTATCCTAGCATTCAATGTTTCCTGGCCACCAAGTTTGTCTGAATGTGAACTGTAAACAAGCTTGGCTTTGAGTTATGAATACAGTGAAATGTAGCAGAACATCTAAGGACTTCCATAGAAATGTAAATTGGGGGACAATGTTCTTTTATTGTGGAATGGCTGCCTTCATTTAAAGGAGTGACATTACTTCTGTAAAGTCTTATCATCTCAGCTTTATAAAGAAGCAACTGAAAGAAGCAAAAATGGAGAGATGCTTTAGAAAAACAAACACCATCGTCCTCAGTGGTACACAGAAATAGATCTCAAAAGAAGAAGAAAATGAGAGCAATCCAGTCACCAGTACTCAAGGAAGGCTGAAGTACCTTTACAGATGTCTGTGTTCATGGCTCTTCATTACCCTTAGGAAGAATGTTCTCGTAATCAAGAATTAAAATATTCCATGTGAAATCCATTGCCATTTCCAGGATGTCTGAAGGGCCATGTGGGAGAGCTCATCCCACAACTACAAACAGCAAAGAAATATATTTTAATTGCTCTTATGTTTTGGAAAAATATTAAATTTACATCTAGAGAAATTCTTTTTTTCTCTTCTCTTCCTCCTTTCTCTCTCCTTCCCCTTTTCTTCTTTTCTCTTTTCTGCTTCATTAATATTATTAGAAATGAGATATTAAATTGTTTTGACCGATTGAAATGTTGCAACCTATATGACTCATAAGAAAGGTGAGGGATGGCCTTTCTGTTGTTCAGATGATGTGCCTGACACACAGATGGTGCTGTGGTCTCTTTGAGATTGGAGAAGAGGACTATGTGGGCACAGTGGTAGCCAGAGCTTCCTCTTGCTTCTTATGGTAAGAACTGCTGGGATCTACCCTTGTGCTTGGCATAAATTCTCCAAAGAAAGTACTATATAGCTCTAAGTCCTCTAGAGCCTGGTTGTAGGCTAATACCCAGATAGATAACCAATTGTTCCTGATTTTAGAGAAAAAAATATCTTCTCTAACCTGCGCAGACACTTTTTATCTCTGGATTCCAGTCCAGTTCAAAAGAAATAAGTAGGTGGAACATGTGTCTTGAAACCTTTGCTTGGTACTGCTTGGTAAGAGAGCCCACCATTGTTAGTTCAATTTTGATTTACCATTTTTAGTTTAGAAATAGAAGAAACACATTTGAAGCTCTAACCACCTGTCTTACTTTGCTAGGGCTCTGATGATGATGGAGAGAAGAGGTGTGGAATTAAAAGAGGCCCATTTATATTACATATAGACCATGATTGCACATCCTTCTTAGTGAATCGCTAAATGAAATGGAAGGCTGGATCTAAGAACAGTAGAGAAGGAGGAAATGAGGAACAGTGCCCTAGAGTGTGCTGTGTTAAGGTGCTGGCTGGCCCAGGACGTAGATGTCAAGGGGCATCAATTCCCAGTCCTTGTCTTTTTGTAAAACCAAGATTAATATACACATTTGTTCATCGTACAAACACACACATGCACACACACGTGTGTATATATAAACATTGTATGCAGATACATGTGCATGTGTATATAGTTTACGTGGAAAATTGACAATTGTAGAAAACCTAGAAAGCTGGCAAAATGAATAATATTTCTATAACACAAAGGTAATTGGAAAATTACTGCTAATATCTTTTTGGTTTTTCCCCAGGCTTTTATTTAATGCAGTTGTCATTATCCTGTATTTTGTATCTTGTTTATTTTTTTTAAATTAAAATGATAATTAACATTTCATGTGCGTCTGTAAACTCTTTACAAACATCATTTTAAATATATTTTAAGAGTTCACAGAATGGATAATTCCAGAGTTTATTTAACCATTTCCAATATTTGGGACTTTTGATTTCTCTCTCTCTTTGTAGATTGTGAAAATTTTTTTCCTCTCTCTCTCTCTCTCCTCTCTCTCCTTTTCTTTTTTTTTCCTTCTTGTTTTAATAGGGACTGTGTGTCAAAATTCAGAGCTATGGCTGGAGTTTTAAAATGAATGACAGTCCCTGCTCCAGGGAAATATTTATATCCATTAATTTTGGATGTTGAGGAATCTCATGACAGGGAAAAAAAAAAAAAACACATGATGGCAACAACATTCCTCCAAAAGAAAACCTTGAGTCATGTTTGCATGTGAGTGTGTATGATTGCACATGTGAGTTTGTGTGTATGTACATATGTAACCATGTGCATATGTGAGCATTTGCATGTATATGCTTTTGTGTGTATGTATGTGCAAGTGTGTGTTTATGTATGTGTCCATGCACATGTGTGATAGATTGGAGGTATGGGAATGTCAGCCAGTCAACAAACTAGGCTTCAGAGGGGGATGAGCAGCTCCATCAAACAGAATTCCTAAAATATATTTGCAATTCAGCAGGCTTGGCAACATGGCTTCATGGTTTTGGATTTAACATGACAGCTGGTGTGGACACCATTTTTTTCTAGCTTTATTGAGATATAATTGACATATAACATTGTATACCTTTAAGGTGTACAACGTGATGATTTGATATATGCATATATTGCACAATGATTATGATTGGACAATTTTTTCAATTCAGGTGCTCTGATACCTGTGTACCTTGAACGAAAGGAGAATAAAAGCCATGTGTTTAAACTGAAGGACTCTACTGGTAATTCTTTGATAGTCGGGTAACACCCACGAAAATCTGCTGGATAACTCCACATTGAGCATTCAGCAGGAAAGCATTACTTTTATAGTTTTAAGAGGCTACTGAGAAGAAACAGCAGCATGACTGTGAGCATCGGTGATGGGGCAAGTGCAGGGCCTTTAGCTCAGGGCAGTGGAGGCCAGAGGAGTGGTAAAGGCAGAAGCCTCCGGTGCTGACGACCCTGAGTAATTTGGAGGCAAACATAAGGTATTACTTGTGGACTTTCAAAAAGTATTTCAGAAGAGCTAAGAGCCAGTAAGGTTTAAGTATTGGGATTCAGATATCAATGTTAATGTACCTTTACTGATAGATTTGGGGAGATTTGCATCACATGATTAAAACCAATCCTTGTTTATTTTTTTTAATTATTTATTTATTTATCATTTCCCCCCAAATCCCCTGTAGATAGTTGTATGTCATAGCTGCACATCCTTCTAGTTGCCACATGTGGGACGCGGCCTCAGCATGGCCCGAGAAGCGGTGCATTGGTGCGCGCCGGATCCGAACCTGGGCCACCAGTAGCAGAGCGCACGCCCTTAACCGCAAGCCACTGGGCCGGCCCTAAAACCAATCTTTGTAATCAATCTTTGTTCATAAGGGTTTCCTTGCCCAATATTCTCAATTCTTTCCTTAAAGATAGATTCCCAGGTGATAACTTAATCAGGTTTTCAGTTTGAGCTTATCCCAAAACAAAACCTGAGACAAGCATTTGTGTGCAAAGAGTTTATTTGAAAGATCCCAGGATGCCCAAGTGAGGAATTGGAGAAAATGAGAGGAAAGAAGAAAAGCCAATAAACAGTGCTATAATGAGTGGGTAGGTTACCCATGTGGGCAACCAGGGCTCCATCCCACTGGGAACCCTCCAAGAAACCAGCCCACAGAGACCAGTGAGTGGGCTGTGGCATGGGTGCATTTACTAGAATCTCCTTTCTTTGAGGAAAGAACTACTCCATGCCTCCAGGAAACGCCTCCTTGCAGCTGAACAGGATAATACGAAAAGAGATGTGGGTTAAATAGTCAGCAGGCTGAAAATTGTGTATTACCATTGCCAAACCACTCAAGTGGGCCAAGGGGTAAATGATGGGGCGTCGACAGCATCGGCCACGCTGGGTTTACCACATCTCTCTCCGTTTCAGAATACCATTCTTGTGATTAAATGCCGCATATTTAGGATTATCATTCCTTTACTTACTGCCAACTAGGAATCACAAGGTTTCTAGGTATCAGAGATAAATATGCCCCCAAAGCTTTTCTCTAGGTCTGTGCCATAGTTTTCTTAAGCAACCAAGGCCCCGGGGCCATTCTACATTGAAGGTCAGCTGTGATGTCAATTTCTCCTTGGAAAGAAGAAACATTGAGGCAGAATCAGGCTTGAAATATGGAAAAGAAATGTGCTACCATAGGCAGCCTTACTCTGAGGGTGGCCTAATTGACTTTGAGTTTTGGCTCATACCTTTGAAAATTCCTCTTTATTTCCACCCCAAATTCAAGCTGTCTGATGTCAGTACCTATTTCGTTTTATAGTATTTCTTTCATTTTCCAGTTCTCCCTCATTCTACTTGTAATAAATCAACCAGAAAACATTTTTGACCTTTCTTGTGTCTTATCTTTCTTTATTCCTTCTTAGTTAAGAATTTTGAAGAAAAAAAAGGAAAAAAGAAAGTAGTTTACTCTTCCTCATCGAGCAGTCACACCTCAACACATAAAAATCTGGCTTCCACCACCACCAATTCACTGAAAATGTTCTCATCATATCCAACAAGTATATATTGGCAACTCCATTCAGCAGTTTTTGTTTTTATTCTATTTGAACTTATCGATTTCTCTGCTGAGATCAAGACTATTACATACCACATAATGAACGTCTCCACTTGTACAATCCACAAAACTCAAGTTAAAAGCTAAGTTCATTCTCTCTCAAACCAGCCACACCCCCTTTACCTGCCCCAAATTTGCTCCTTCTATTATATGTTTTATCTTGGTGACTTGTGTCACCATCTACCTATGGCCTATGTAAAAAAAGATAGTCATTCCAGACAATTCTCAATCACTTATTGTCCATATCCAATCCTTCTGACAGATTTTACTTCCTAAATAAAATCTGTTTCTGGGGCTACTCAATATGTCGTAAAGTTGTGTTTCTTTGACTCTCAACCTATCTAATCTTGGGAAATTCCAGTCTCCCTCAAGATCTTCCTAAACTTTTCCTGGTATTTCCAGTGGGCATCTCATATTTATTTCAAGAACTTCTCAATCTCTTAGAGACTTGTTATTAGCCTCTTTACCTTATATCTTCAATGTTTCCTGAGATCAACAGTAAATTATGTCACCAGGACCACATTAAAGAAGTTCCCAGGGCCGCTGCTGCTGCCTTTCAGAAACGTTGCTACTACTTCTGATGTTTGTGTGATTTGCATTAAGGCTGTGGAATCCCAAAACCAAATGTACTAAGAATGCTGATGCCTGGTGTCCAGGATGCTGGCGAGATCATAACCTCTCATCACTGTTGCTGCTGCTGCTGCTGTTGCTGTCCATTACTGCCACTGCATGCCTGGTGACTGTTGAACCAGCCATCTCCTAAATTATTATTCTGCCTTATGCTATTGATAATTTGCTTAATTAGACTCTTGGCCAACTATGCCATCCTGTCTTCCAGACAAGCCCAGATACAGCTGAATCCTGGAGCAATCAGAACTTGGGCTTAAGGTTGGACCTCTACTACATTCTATTTCCACTAAATATTTGAAATTTCTTTAAGTGCCTCACCTGTGAATCTCAACTTGGAATGACAGGGGTGTGAATGAAAAGTTCTTTGCCTGGGCCACTGCAACATTTCTTCTGGGGACAGACTCTCAGATACAGAGACAGGCTGTGGATGTGGCACCTTCTCCTGGCACTTAGAAGAAAAAGCAGTAGAAGAAAAGCAATTCTCTGGCAGTACCTCATATACTCCCACACTTTGGCAATGAGAGATTATTTCTGGAGGTGACAGTCTTCACTTACATCACCGTCCCTCTCACATCCAGCAGTGAGACCTTCACTCACCTCTGGGATCCTTCACTCACATCTAGGATCTGAGTTGGAGGAACAGCCTGTGTAAGAACACTATACATGTCTTCCATCCTATGCATTGGAGATGACTGGGCTGCTCAGGCTAGGGTATCAATTATTCTTTTCCAACACTCTTATGCACTTTTGATGCTGGAGTTTCCCGAGACACCAGACATGATATTCTCCAAAGCCTAAATGATTGAGCTCTTCTTCTCCTCACCTTTATACTCACCACCTACAATCCCTAGTGATTGTTCTGGGGGATTCACTCTGTACTATGCCACCCTTAGTACTGAGACAGAGCCTCAAATGATCTTCCTCTAGCTGCAGAATAGCTGTCCACTAGTCGCTGACATTTCTCCTGCCATCTCCCACAAGCCCATCACAGCCAGCACTGCTCCTGTCGATCTGTACCATGGCTTCTTTCACATGCTCTGCTGCCCGTGCTGTTGCGCTGGGGCCAGTGGGGTCAACACCTGGAACTCGCATGTTCTGTGAAGAAGAAGAGGAAGACCGGTTGTTTTCCTTTGTGTCTTTAGGGGCTAGGCCAGAGGAAAATTTAAGTAATAAATACCTAGTGGTTTTCCCAACCAACTAGTAGTTACTATGTTGATTGAGCTTTTTAGCCTTAAGCCAAAGTTACATCTTGACTTTCTATTCTGCTAGGGTGAGCTCACATTTTTTAGGGAGGTCCTCAATTTTTCACTGAAGACCTCTGCAGAGTCTATTTCGCTAGTTTTCTTGATATATCTAGTCACAGATTCCTAACACATCAATATTTCTTGTATATATTTCTTTTATTACATCTCCAGTTTTATTCCTCAAGGCCAGACACTAATTCTGAGAGCATGATGATGAAATCCCAGGCTAGACAAACCCGGGTTCAAATCCTGGCTCTGCGGCTCACTAATTATGTGGGCCTTGGCATGTTACCTATAATCTTCTCTTATCCTAAATTGACCCATCTTTGAAATAAAATAAGAACAGTACATGCCTTGTAGGGTGATGGTGGGACTGAATGAGCTAATGCTTCTGCAGCACTAAGAAGAGAAGTCAGCACATAATGCATGCTCCATAAATGTTAGCTGCTATTATTGCTGTTGCTTTTGCTTGGGCTACACAGAATTGTCTTAACTGGTCTCCTAACATTTATTTGGAGGTTTTCCATCTATTCTCCACACTGTTGTAAGAATAATTTTTACTTAACTGTGATTTACTTAATTTTGTGAAGAGAAACTTAACTGTAATTGCGTCATTCTTCTGCTTAAAACCTTCAATTGATCTTCATAGCTTTTACCATGATGTTTGGACTCCTCAGCCTGGTGTGTAGGCCTATTGTAATCTTGTGTTGTCTCTCCAGTCTTGTCTCCTGCCAGTCTTTCCCAAATTTCCATTGCTTTTAGCATAAACAAATACTTAGAGTTCTCTGAAAGTGGCATACTCTTTGTATCTCCTTGGTGTTGTGCATATTCCTATTTATGGAACGTCTTTGTCCCCATTTTCCTTTCTTTAGTTTCTACTCATTCTTCAACACCCAGCAAAAGCAGCACAGCCTCCAGGACACCCTCTAGTTCTCTGAATCTGATTGAAAGGACCTTAGTCTCTGCCTCATTCGCCCCTTCTACAACAAGTCCATCCTCGCACCTGTCATGTGGTACAGTAATTACCCCTTTCCTATCGGTTGACTCTTTTACGTTGAAAGCTCTCCAAGGACAAAGAGCGTGTATTATCACATATCCGCCGTGTTTATAAGCTGTCTATGAAATAGTTGATATTTAACGTTTGTTCACTAAATGCCTGACTGAGAAAATATATGAAAAATCAAGGTATGAGTGGGAGGAGAGACAACAGTGACATGCAGAAAACCAAAGGTTTTCTCTCCCATGCTTGGATTCCACTTTGCTCTGTTAAGAGGATAACGTGCATCTTGGACGTGTCGGCGCTTTTCCAAGATCTTAGGAAGCGTGTGGAACGAAAGGTTTAGGATTCTCAGATGTTGCTGGGATAGACTTATATTTGAGTGGAATTGTAGAAGATATTTAATAGTCTGAAACTGCTCTCTTCCAGGCTAGGGAAAATAGCTGGATTACTGATTTGTACTCAAGAATCTCCTTAGAATAAATCTCAAATATCTGATACGTTGATATTTCAATGATCTTATTTCATTCTATAAGCTTCTCAAGGTCATAATTATCTTCCTTTCTTATGCTCTATAATAAGTAAATGGGATTGTCTGGTACATATTTACATAGGAAATGATACCCATATTACACAATATAGTGGTGGTGAAGAAAAAGTGACTGAAGTCTGAACTGAATTTCTACGAAAATGGGCTTTAAATTCATGTTTGTGTGAAGGTAGTTTAGATAATTCAACACTGTTTTCCTCCTACAAAATTTTCTTATAGTGTATAGTTTATTTGTGAAAATGCAAACAAGTGCTAGAGACTGTATTATTCAGTAGGTAAAAGTCTTTATTAAGTAAATGTGGTTTTAAAGCCTTTATTAGATGCAGAATTTCCCATAGTCATATTTGACCTAATGACTACATTATTTGAAAAGACTTAAAAACTCTCCAATAATAAAAGAATGATTTTCTACATGGCAGTGTTATCCAAAAAGGACTTAAACAACTTTATGCCCTTACCATAAGTGTAATGTAGTATTTCACAATCTCTGTTGCTGAAATTCAATTATCGAGTTTTAATAAAGCACATCATCAGTAAATTGAAAAAATGGTTTAAGGCAAAAAAAATTTGAAAGAATACCATAAACATTTGAAACCATAAAATTGTAAACATTCAAATCTTATAAATAGGATTTTACTTTACAGGAAGTCAATTTGGCTTTTTACACTTGTGAAAATAGGGGTATTTGGTACTTGGCTTAATAATCATAAAAAAGAAATATTTGAAATTACCTCTATTTTAAATTGGAGTCATTTGGGCCGGCTCCGTGGCTTAGCGGTTAAGTGTGCGCGCTCTGATGCTGGCGGCCCGGGTTCGGATCCCGGGAGCGCCCCGAGGCACCACTTCTCCATCCAACGTGAGGCCGAGTCCCACGTACAGCAACTAGAAGGATGTGAACCTATGACATACAACTATCTACTGGGGCTTTGGGGGAAAAACTGAATAAATAAAATCTTTAAATTGGAGTCATTTATGTTGATATTATCACATTAAATTAAAAATAAAGCATGATAAATTTGGAAGAAAATATGCAGAAAATTTTCAATTTACGGATGAGTTATTCTCCTTAAGTTCCTTTGTGTATTCATTGAATGGGACTTTGAGAACACAATGATTAAAGTCTCATTATGAGTTGGATTCCCAGACCAGGTAGTGGAAGTTACTTCCGTAGGAAGTAGAGTACTAATATTACCACACCATTAAGCATTTTGGATGGGATTTCAGGAGCATATCTTGTATTGTCTCAATGGGAGTGAGAATTACCAACTCTAAATCACAGGATTCTTATAGCTACCATGACCGTATGTTTTGGATTTTCTGAGTTGGTTCTGATAGCATATGATATTGAGGAGCAACCACTTTATGGTGTGAGCCCCCTAAGGCAGTTACCATGTTCGCTCAACATCCCACTTTGATGCTCAGAATACAGCAAAGAACAAGGAAAATACTATTTCTGCCATCATAGAACTTTCTGTATAATGGGGGAGACACACAATTAACTTATGATACGAAGAGCATTACCATTAAAACAAGTGTTATAAAGGGAAAGGACAGGATGCTAGGTGAGTGGATAAGGAAGAACTTAGTATTGTCATGGTTTCGATTGGTCAGGAGAGGTGTCCACGAAGAAGTGAAACCCACAGGAAGAGTAGGAGTTATCTAGGCCAACAAATGGGGGAAGTAAGATCATTGAAGACCCTGAAACAGAAGGTTCAGTACATCAGATGAATTGAAAGATTGCCAAGAAGACTGGATTACAGCAAATTAACAATGTGACAGTGGGTGAGGCTGGAAAGGGAATCAAGGTCCAGATGGTTCAGGGCCTTTCTTAGATGCTTTACTAATGATCCTGGACTTTATACTAAGGCCAATGGGAAGTTATTGGAGGGATTTAGCAGGGAATGTTTTGATTAAATTCATATTCAATGCCAGTAAATGCTGACCTGAATTGAATAATTGAATTGTCTGGATAAAAGCAGCAGTGGATCTAAAGGCAGTTACTGCCAATGGGGGAGTACTTGTTGATTCCTTTAGTCCCAGGGCATGCCACATAGCACAGACTCCTGGTAGTGGTGATGCTTAGCAGGTACTTCGGTTGACAGCTCTTATGTGCTGCCATGGCCAGTTTCATTTGTGTGTGACCAAAAGATTCTAGCTGTCCAGTCCAATCATATATTCAAATAAGGTGACCAACAATTCCAATTTCCTGGTATTTAGGAGTTTCCAGGGAAGCAAGACTTTCAGGGCTAAAATCAGAACAGTGGTAGACAAACCAGGATGGTTAATCACCCTATTGACAAGCCAGAGTCACTTCTTATAGAATCTTTGGCAGTAGTCATCTAGTCTATTCTTGTAAAGTCCTGATGGTAGGAAACTCATTATTTCCCATGATAGTCCATTCTACCATTGCATTTATTTAAAACTTTTTTTATTGAGTATAAAGTTAATCCAAACCAAATGAAGACATTTTCAGAAGTGGAGATAAGTGAAAATCATTGAAACCAATCCTATTCCATTTGTTCATGTTTGATTACCTCTGACTTTTGAAATTTAAAAAAAGAAAGAAATAATTTTTGAGTTGAAATTTATTTCCCCATAAGAATAACACATTGATCTCAGTTTATTTCTTGGGGCCACACAGAACAAATGTCTCTGAGAGCTTCTCCTTTCAAGTATTTTACTATAGGCATTTTGTTCTCTACTGGATCTCCAATCCTTCTTATACCACTCTCACCTAGGAGATTCAACCACCCATAACATTGTACATATGCTGCCTTTCTCTTATAATGGAATATGTGTGTGGGTGTGTGTGTATTAACAAATACACATATGAATATATATTCAAATTTATTCTTTTTTCATGTCTAGAATAATAATTCAGTATAAAAATATTTTGACAAGAGTATTCAATGTTTTTTAAAATATTAAAATATAGATTTTTTTTAAAGCTTCAATCTATTATAAAATTCACCTCTTAGTTATTCTTTTACTTGCCAGACGCTGCTATAGATGTTTTAAAAATATTTTTAATGACTAAAAATCTACAGTTTCTGCCCATATGGCAGTATGGTAAGGCACCAGAGCTGAGATTTATAATTACTGCCTCTGTGAAGACTGTATACTGTAGTTTCTAGGTATCAAAGTTAACATATACTTCTTTGGTGGCTCCTTTCAAATAAAAACATTTCTGACACCATATGTTCATTAACTTTCAGTTTGGAAGACAGATATTTAAGACATATAATCAAATACTGTATAAAAAGACCACCCTGAAATGAATCACTAAAGTTACATGGATGGAATTCTTAGTATCATAGAAAGTCAGAAATGACTTTCAACTCTATGTTATGTGAAACTTGATTCCTATCCCTTGCTTTTCTCTCTCCTATGTGTATTGTCTTCTCATCTATTATTAGTATTTTGAATAGAGAAGAACAAGGAACAGTTCAGCCTTCTACTTTTTAGCAGGTCAGGCAAAACATTTTGAGTGGAGGAAGTTAGAGCTATTAGCTAAAATTAAGACTCTATATTATTGATGAAATTTCTGTTCCCTTTTTGCATGAAACATTGAAAGCTAGTTAAAGGTTTAAAAATAAATGAAGAGAGTATCACTTGAATCAGTGCAGTCTTGTTGTAATCATGGCCTCAAATTTCAGATAGATAATCTAAGGCTTAACGAACAGAATCATGACTTTGAGTCTCAGATGTTTATTTCACTTTAGGAAATTATACTAAGTTTTTCTTCTCCTTTAAACAAAATTCTACTCATAATTACTTATCATTTAAGAAAGTTCTAAATTCTTTGGTAGGAAGGTCTTTTGTATTATTATTTTTTGTTCTGAAGACTCATCAAGTTTCGTAGAGATTATCTCATGGAATTTAATTGAAATCATTAAGATCAGTGAAAAAAATGGTAAAGGGACACAGCTTATGTCATTTTAGGATCTGAGAGATCCTATAATTCAAAACAATTAGCTTAAAGCTGAGGAAAATGAAGTTAAAGTTTAAAGGTGCATGAGTGGCTTGTCTGGGATTATACAGCTAGTAGTTATGAATCTGGAGGTATGACATGGGTAGATCTCCCTTCTGCAATCTTAGTGCTCTATCCATTTTATTACTCCACAGATTTCCCTTATGTTGACCAAAAGTTGACAGTTGGGACTTTGACTTCACCCAGGCTGGCCATTTCTAGGGGTTGGGGATGAGAGTGAGGATGGAGATGGAGATTATTAGAATCACCCAAAGAGTTTCTTCAATGTAAATTGCAATGACCTGGTGACTTGATCTGAATTCCCCATCAGCAACCCCTGCCCCCACCTACCACTAGACATGTAAAATTTTGATATGTCTTAAGGGGGAAAAAGGATATAATTTTAAAAAGTTCCATAGGTAATTCTAATATGAAATCCCTGTCCAGGTTGAGAACATTGCTCTAGGCAAATATATTATTGTGGAATTCAAGAAAAAAAAATGCAGCATTGGTTTAAAAATGAGTTTTAAGTCATGAGAAAAGTATGATTAGTCTAAGGAGTTTACAGTTGTATATTCATACATTTTTTTGTTTTGTCACTTTTATCTATTCATGTACAAGTGCTGTTAGAGTTGTGAAGTTAGAAAATCTCTAAATAATCATTAAATGTAAATGTTTAAAAGCAAACTCCTCATGATCTTCTTAAGTTAACATGCTCTGCTAAGCATTTTGATAAGTCTAGGTCATGACCAAACCACTGTAAGTGTTTCACCATTCACTGGGCGGCCAGGTTGTGCAGCGAAAGTTAAAAGGCAGGTTAAGTGGCACTCAGAGAGGAGAGCAGTGCATGATTTGAGGTCGCTGAGAAAAGACAACATGCACACCAGGCTCAAGTGGTAGAGCATTTGCTTCCAGCAAGAGGAGAGAAAGAGGGCACAAGATCCAGCCTCTTGCAATATGTCGGTCCCCCATGGCCAGTGAATCCACTCAGCCGCCATTCAGGGTGATATAGCTGTACACCCCCACTTCATGCTGCAGTGGAAGGAACCCATCCCTTCCCCACCACACCTAGAGTCTGAAATATGGAAAACTGGGAGTGTGTCTGAGGGCCGTTGACTCAAGTGCTTAAGCAGAACAAAGGAGTACACATTAAGTCTGAAACAGGAAAAGATATTCTCACCCAAGGCGATAAACCCACAACAGAGCGTGAGGATTCTTTATTTCTTGGTAAGAAAGTGTTCCAGACCCGAAGCCCATTCTTATGTGGCCAAGCAGGGGTCAAAAGTCTACGTGCATGAGACTGCCTTTCCCAAGGAGAGCCCAGAGTTCTAAATACCAGGTGCTGCTGCTACTTTTACCACTAGATGAGGCTCTTGAGAACACCTAATCATACATTTCCTATCCCTTGGACTGGAGTTTCCCAGGGACACCCCTATAACTTGTTACTAACATTTAATGAGGAATTCTGAGTCAAGACTATATGCAAGTATCACCCTGCCCCAGCAGTGCATGGATCCTCAGCCCTTGCGAACCATAGTGACTTCCCCCCAGGTTGCTGGCTTCTCACAACACTAAGCCTCTGAGAACACCTGAGGCTTCAGACAGTCACAGCCTTAAAATTACTGCTGCAAGGTCAGAAATTTGAGACCATTTCGCTCTACTGGTTATTGCCACCACTCAAAATGCAGGTTATCTATTTTTCTCTCACGCCTTCAATATTTCCTCTCCCACAATTTGCCTATTCATCCCTTCTTTCTGTTATAAACAATCTCTGTAATATTCTCAGGCTGTTGAGAGAATTCTTCTTCCTCCTCTTTGCCTCAAATGGAACCTAATAACACCCCCACCCCCCACCACCATAGCAATCCCAAGTTGAGGCTGCTCATGTAGCCTCCCCAAATCTACATGCACGGGTCATGGAGGTAAGAGCAACACTCTCCTTGCTCCCCAATGCTTTCCATGCTATATTCTACCTTAAGAGTTCCTTCAGTTTTAACACTTAGGCCATCAGAACATGCATCCTACACCTTCGCTTGTCATAACCACTTTCACACATTCATGGTGAATGTTGGCACCCAGCTCATAGACACTCTCCCTCTGAACTTAAGTCTTGCCACTGAACTCCTTTTATGAAGGTCAAGACTTACCAAATCTAATGCACACTTTTCAGTCTTCACTTATTTGACCTCCCTGAAGTATGCACCCTCACCTGAAGGCTAGGACTCCCTTGTCCCCTAGCCTCTCACAGTGGGTAGGGGTCTTATTATTATTAAAGAATAATAAGGGTATATAAAATGCCCTCATAGATGGATTTTAAATTCAAATTTTTGTTTGTATTTATGATTCAGTAGCATATGATGGAAGTAACTATTACAGTACAAATTCTGAGGTAGATCTTCCAGATAATCTTAGATTTAGAATATTGCTTTAGAGCTTATTTAAGTGAACTTCAATTGGGTGACATGACTTTCCATCTGTAATTTCTATGTGTTTTGATATGAAAGAACTGCCCTGTGAAACTTGCAATTAAAAGAAAGTAGAATAATAATTTTTATGTAACCTCTGTAGCAGAAGAATCTTAACGGTGGGTAATAAAATGTTGAAATGAGATATGTTTTAATTAGGTAATAATACCAAGCTTTGTTTATTAACTACTCTGAAGGTTCTAATGAGCTGTGAATTTCTGAGCGCTCTTTGGCAAGAAAATGAGAACATTTAACAATTTCCCAAACTAATCTCATTATGGAGAAGTCAGTCTTGTGCGTGCTTATTTAAAAATGAAGGAGAAATGGAAAACTTCTCCACTGGTTCCTCATGATACATCTTGAATACAACTTCCTTTGTTCTTTTACATTTCTGAGAAATATTATTTTCATACTTCAAAACTAAGAGGCCAAATTTTTTGTCCCAGGAAGAACATAATCAAGTTGAATCATTGTTTTGCTGGGCAGGGTTTCAGAAAGACTTTCTGAGTTTGAGGTCTTCTCAAATTTCTGTCCTCACATTACTCGGGAGAAGGGGGCTGTAGCCAAAATGTCTTCCTTTAGGTCACCAGAGAGCTGTGACTGTAGCTCCATCACTCATAAATCCAAGAGGGAAAACTCAGGTTACTTAAGCAGGAGGTGACTAGAACAAGTTGCAGAGCTTGTCACATGATTTTATAGGGGAGGAAGAATATTCCTCTACCCTCTAGGTTTTTCTGGCTGGTCTAAGAATTAAATTGATGTGAGACAGAATAACAGGAGAAAATCAAACAAAGTTTAATAACATGTATACATGTGAGAAACCCAGGAAAACTGAGTAACTTGACAAAATGGTTGAAGCCACCACCTTAAATACCATCTTCAGCTAAAGACAAAGCAGGATATTGGTGGTAGTGGTTTGGGACTTCAAACGAGAAGCAGGCAATTGACATGGGGATAGAGAAGCAAATGTTTGGTAAACAAATGTTTGCTGGGCCATCTATGGACAATGTGATCTGACAGAGAACTTTGATAAAAATGAGCCCAGCAAGTTTGCTCCCAGTCTACCACACCTATGGTTATTTATGGTGAGTTATCTATGATGATAGCTCCTTCCTGGGACAAGCCTTCTGTCTTAAAATTCTTTTAGGCAGTTAGGGGAAAGGTCAAAGTTTCTGTCTGAGTCTTTTGTTCTTAAAAATAATCAAGCCAAAGAGAGACATTTTGGGGTGGCAAATTCTGATCCCCCACAATTTCAACCCAGGAAGAGCAGGATCCAAAGCCCATGGCCTTTCAGCCATATAAATCAAAATTAATATCAGTTCATCCTGATAACCCTGTATTAATTCTTCAAATGTAACTTCATTGGTATTCCCTCAGAGTGTAATCCAATCTTTTGTAAGAAGGTTAATTTTCCAAAATTCTGAAAGGCAAATAAATAGCTGTACATTCTTTTGCCATGTGGACTGTTGAAATATACTTTTGTGGGAAGATTTTCTCTCCTGGATTATTGCAGGTAGGCATAACAATGAAAAAACCTGTATTTTTAACCTCTTCTTTTAATTGAATGTTTATCTTTGAGAAAACTGCATTTTGCAAAATGCATTTCCGATTGTTCCCAAGTTTAAGCCTTTTCTTTACTGACAATAGCACAAAGTAATTTTGTTAGTGATGGGGTTCAGGGCAGGCTGCCCCAAGATGCGCCACTATGGTGTGCGGTTTATTTTGAGATGAAGACAATAAAGGCTCAGAAGACTTAGAAGGAAACTTTGACCTCTCCCCCCTAACCACCTAAAAGAACTTAAGATAGAAGGCCTGTCCCCAGGACAGGCCATCACCATAGATGACTCTATGGCTAGACTGGCAGGGTCCTTGCTAAGCCCATTCTTACCAAAGCTCTGAAAACCAAGTAAAAGTTATCCTTTGTAAGAGACATTTATTTACACTTGTAAGGAAAATCTCCATTTGTAAAGGTATCTCCCTCTCTGTATCAGGAAGAAGGGGGGGAGGACCTTGTCTCTAGAAACTCTTATCAGTGTGGAAGGCAAGGACTTAAATCTGCATATTAGCCTTATTCTTGTTTACGGTGTTTTCTGGTAATCTCTCATAGCTGACGCCCCCCACCCCAACATCTTCCCTTGTCTTCAGCTGAAGATAGCATTTAAGTCGAGAACCTCTGACATTTTGTCGAGTTACCCAGTTTCTTGGGTTTCTCCCATGTATACATGTTATAAAGCTTTGTTTGATTTTCTCCTGCTCGGTCTCAGTCAATTTAATTTGTAGCCCAGCCAGGAAGGACCCAGAGTGGGTAGAGGATAGTCTTCCTCCCCTGCATTAGAAATAAAAGAGGTTTAACTGGTAATCTTAGAAGAGTGGTTTCATGATTACAAGGCATGTATAACAAAATATTTGTGATGTTCGTGATTTGGATGCTTTATGCAGCCAAACTGGACTTAACCTTTCTATTTATCTTGCCAAAATTTATATAGAGTCTCATCTTTAACATTGCATACCTATATAATTTATTTTAAAGGGGTTTCACTGATATAATTTGCAATGTTCTACTAATAGTTTATCGATTGAAAATCATCGGATGACAGATTCCTCATGGAATATTTCTCTGGAAATAGTCGCCAAGATCATAGAAGAAAACATGTAGTTAAATTTACCAGAGGCACACTTAATATTTTTAGCTGACAACCTGCAGGACAATTCAAGATTGAGTTTTAATTTTGTCTCAAGCAGTGGTGGCAGTGTTATTGGTTACTTACCTGTTAGTACAGATTTTTGCTTATTTGAAATACATGGTTTAGATTATGTTGAAAGTTATCACTTTTCTATTTTATTTTCCTTGGTATGGCTATTCAGAGTTCTATTTGTACTGAATCAGGATTTTAAGAAGCTGAGATGGAATGAGATTTCTAACTCTATTAGCAAACCATTGTTAGTGATATACCAGTAGATTATTAACTCTTAAGGAGGCTTTGCTTTCAAAGATATAGCAACCAAGTACTGAGCCTACAATATCTGCCCCATATATTATGCATGATATTAACATCAGTCCATTCTGGTCACTCCAGATTGCTCAATTGCTTCATCAGTTTGGCTCCAGGGTATAATCCAACCTGGGTGAAACATAATTCTGTTGGTCTTCTCATGAGAGCATATAAATTGTATACCAGCATACTTCGTTTAAATGGAAGTTCTAGAACTCTTAGGCCAATACCTGATCTTTAGAGCAACTGTGGCCAACAATATCCTAGAACTCTGCAAAGTTCATTGAAGTATTATTAGCTTTTACTACTATGATAAAAAACTTAGCATAGACCAACTTGTAAGAGTTAAGCATAGATTTCAGATTTTTTGCAAAGCTTAAAAATGAAACATGGTAGTACTAGTCTAAATGGGTAGTAATAGTTTTCCTGATAGGCTGGCTTACATTTGAATCTTGTGTAAAATTGAATCATTCCAATTCCCATTTATTTAACATATTTAAAATAACTAAATACTTTGACAATTTTAAAAATTAGATCATGTCGATCTGTCATAAAAATGGCATGAACATCATATTCTTCACTGGTGATATTATTTATTGTTGGACACTGGGAATAGGCACAAAAAACATCATAACTTAAGTAGTTATCATTGGAAAGTTGAGTTCAATACTAACAATGCCAACTCAGAATAGTTTGATTTTGACAGACCTTTTCAATGTTTGGATCTTAAATATTAAAAACCCTGTCCATCAGATGAATTTATTCAGTATCCTGTGCATTATGCTGCTAATTCACCACGGAGAGATCACTGGAGGGCCACGCTTCTCAAAACTGAGTGATGCATATATATAATACTGAGTTTCTCCTGTAGTTGATACAGATGACTAATAGCATCTTCTCATTTGTTCTTTGGGGTTTTATTTTGAAAAATCTTTACATACATAAAAGTTGTAATAATAGTGCAATGACAATGCATGTATACTTTACCTTGATTCACCACTTGCTAACATTTTGCCATATTTGCTCTATATCTCTCTCTAAATATTTCTTTTTTCTCCCTTATTAATCATGCTCTCTTTCTTCCTCACTTTGCTTTCTTTTTCTTTCTCCCTTCCATCCATATTTCCTTCCTCCCTCGCTCCTTCCCTTCGTCCCTCGCTCTCTTCCTTCCTTCCTTCCTTTCTTCTTTCCTTCTTTCCATTTCTTTCTCTCTCCTTTTCTTTTTTTTTCTTTTATCTTGTTTTGAAACCATTTTAAAATTAGTCTTAGAAGTCAGCTAACTCATTAACCAACATACTTCAACATGTGTTTACTCAGGAGTAGACATTCCCCTAAATATCTACAATTCAATGATCACCTCAAGGAAATTTAGAGATTTTTTTCTAATTGTTCCAGTAATGTCCTATGTAGCTCTCTATCCCTGTACATTACATTTATCCACATCTTTTTTATCTCCTTGAATCTAGAATAGTTTACTGGTCTTTTGTGTCTTTCATGACATTGACATTTTGTTTTTTTTTGTGTGTGAGGAGATCAGCCCTGTGCTAACATCTGCCAATCCTCCTCCCCTTTTGCTGAGGAAGACTGGCCCTGGGCTAACATTCGCGCCCATCTTCCTCCACTCTACATGGGGTGCCGCCACAGCATGGCCTGCCAAGCAGTGCGTTGGTGAGCGTCTGGGATCTGAACCGGCGAAGCCCGGGCCACCACAGCGGAGAGCGCACACTGAACCACTTACGCACCACTGGGCTGACCCCAGCATTGACATTTTTAAAGAGTCCAGGCTGGTTGTTTTGTGGAATATTCTTCAGTTTGGATTTGTCTGATTGTTTCCATATCTACTCTTAAAATGTAATAAGATTACATAATCTCTGCTATTATCTATAGTATCATTTCTACAGTCTTTCCAAAACACTTAAGTGTTTTTTTCCCTTGAAATTGGAGATTTTTTAGAATTATAAATATTAGATGATATGCCAACTCTCTATTTCTGTCTGAATTTGAGGAAATCTTCAGATTTTAAATTTCTTCCAAAAATATTTAGTTTTCTCTCTATCACTACTTTTGGATGAGAGATAGTCCCAAGTATTGATAACATCTGGCTCCCTTGATCACAAGAACTTGGATATAGAAATATGAAAATCAGGACATTGGCTATTTCTTGTTTAAAAAGAAAATGTGAATCAATGTAGAATCAAATAATAATTTATTATACTACTATCATAATGTCTGTAGATATTTATTAAATGCCAGATATATGAGCCAGAAACAGCAATTAAAACATTCCCAGCTTTCTAGTAGCTTACAATAAAGAGAGAGAGAAGACACACACACACACACACACAAATACTCAAATATAGGACTATAAGTACTTAGATGTGTGAACAAAATGCTAAAAACCATAGGGCAGATAATTTCTCCTGCTGCCTGGAGAGGAATGGAGTGGGGGCTTGGGTGTCAGAACAAGCTTTACATTTGAGGTGGCACTTGAGATAACGAAACCAGTTCAGTGTGGTGGTAACATGCTCAAGTTTTGAGTTACCCAGACTTGGCTTTGAATTCAACTGTGTGATCTTAGGTAAAATACACTAACTTTCTGACCCACAGTTTACTCTTCTGTAAACTGGGGATAATAATACCTATATTGTAATATTGTGAGGATTGAATAAGACAATGAAAATGCATAACCCAAAGCAAGTGTTTAATAAATGGTAACTCTTACTAGGCTCATTATTTAAATATGAGTGGTAATTCTTTTCACAGAGAAGTAGAAAAAGACACAAACGTGTGGCATGTATAGTGTGTTGGAGAAAAGGGTGTTTTCTGTGTAGTCAGCAGGTCTGTCAGGATATTAAGGCTGCAAAGTTTGGCCACACATTTTGTAGAACTATGTTCCCAACCAAAGGAGAGAGGATATAATCTTTTAAACTTCTACAGATTTTTGGAAATGGAGAGTGTCGGGATAAGATCTGTGTTTTAGTAAAATCATTCTGGGGGCAGTGTAAGTGATGTATTCACTGGATCTTAACTGAAGAGGTCATAGATGACTTGAATGCCATATATGCACATATAAAATACTGGGATTTATAGACTTGAAAGTCATCTAGTCATCACCCTGGGGCAGAAGGATATGATTCATTGGGCTTCCAGAAGAAAATTGGGACTTCTATTCATTTCTACTTTACCTTTTACATTTATTTTTGTATATTTAAAAACGTATATTATGCATTAGCAAAATATAACAGGCACATAATATATGAATAAATGAATAAATGCACATATGTTGTGAGTGTGCACACAAGATTTTTTTATTGAGAGGTGAATGATCTAAAATGTTTTAAGACCTCCACTTCAGAGGATCTAGTTCAGAGTTGGAGGACTTTTGAACTAAAAGTAGGAAAACTAGTTAGTGTAGTGTTTCAGTGGGCTCGATGAGTTTTAATGGGGATTGACCTAAGTTACTAACACTGAAATTGAGAAAGGGGATAGATTTGAAAGACTGAAAAAGGAATTTATCATCAGGAGCTTGAAAGGCATAATATCGTTGTAGATATCTTTGCTTATCAAGGATTTGAAAGAGAGTAGTCTGAGATCAGCTAAGAGATGGCTGAGAATACATTCTACACCTGTCCTGGACAATCCTAGGGAAGGGGATTTATTTTAAAGCCAAACTTCAGTTCTTTGACCCCAGGTTGCCTAATTATATTACAGAATTCAGTTGACAAATAAGAAGTTAAAGGACAACAGTGTGTATTCACAGTTTTCAGTTTAGATGTGATTCTGTGAGGAAGAATTGATTAGAGTAGAATTTTCTACCTCATTACATGAAATTGAGTGGTGATAATTCAATTAAAATAATTAAAGTATCAGTTAACTACATGACTTTATGGAGAACAAAGTTGTATGCTTTATTGATATAGAGTCAATAGGTTAAGGTTAATTTTGAGGAATGCTTTTACATACTGTGTCTGAAGGAATGGAATTTTGCTAAGTCACAAACTGATAAAATGAGCAAAGAAACAAAGTTTTTCATGAAAAAATCAAATATGAATAAAGGGTCTATATTTGTTTGTTCTGCAAAATGACAGTAACATGTTATCTTCAATTTTGTCAATATAGAGGTATTCCTCTTTGATTTCGTCAGACTCCTCTGTCAAAATATGGAAGATTGCTTATTTCCTCTTACAAAACAGAGGGAGCATGAGTATTTTTAAAGCATGCTTTTTAAAAAAATTTTCCTTATACTAATATAATTAGAGCAAAACAAGGTTTGGGAAGTTACGCTGTACATAACAGAGCAACACTTTCTAGGAAATTTCTATTCATTCATTCATTTATCATTTATTCAGTGAATCTGTCAACCAGTCATTCATTCATAAAATATTTATTGGATATCTACTGTGGACCAAGAATGTGATAGGTCTATGAATAATGTGAACAAGATAGAAAAAGATCTTGACTTTGGAACTTAAATTCTAATGGGAGAGACAGACAATAAATAAGCAAATGCATAAATAAGATTAATTACAGAATGTGATAACAAGTGCTGTGAAATTTATAGATAAATGATATGATTGAGCCTATCTAGAAGGAGATGTGGTGTGTATGCCTAGTTTAGACAAAATGGACAGGGAAGGTCTCTGGAAATAGGTAAAATTTGAGACTTGAAAGAGTCTGAGAGTCATTCTCTGTCCCCAAATTACTGTTTTTCATGGAAATCGAAAAAAATTTCTTATCCTTTCCTGATTTTCCTTCTGTCTCCCAAGCAAAAATAAATAAAACTAAAATGCAAAATTTTCCCTCTCTCAATCAACTCATGATGACTCTCCTCAACATATAACTCTACCTCCTCTAGAAACTTCCTCTAATTACTCTTTTCTGCTTATTTCCATATGTATTCTCCACATGTATTACTGCCATATCCTTTCTTGAATAGCTTAACTTAGTATCATCTGCTACTTCCGTGTCCTTAGTTTACCACAGTTCAACCCAGCTTGGCAAAAGGCCTGTAGCTGAACAGCTGAGTGAAAAACTTAAGGCGTCTTTTCAGATGTCAGGGTGAGGAAAAGGATGTGAGACAGATTTCAATAAAGTTTTTGACTGTGTTGTAATTTACCCTTTACCAAAAAGGCTCTTTGGTGTATATATATATATATATATATATATATATATATATATATATATATATATATATATACATACATATATGCCAAAGTATATATGCATACTTTGGCACCCAGTGTTCCTTTCCATCCAAATCTCAATCCTTTGGTCTTCTACTCTTCCACTGGGATGAGTGTCATGCCTTTCCATTGCTCTTGCTTTTGTTCTGGTTTCATTGGATTCGAGTTGACTGTGCTCACCAAAGTATTTTCTATTCCACCAGAAAGGAGGGTTGTTCTTTCATTGACTACATTCTTTCTGAAGTATAATTTTCCAACAAATGCTTGACTTGACCAAAACTAAGATAAACACAGGGTGTTGCTATGTCCCAAAAGCGTTAGCTAACTTAAGTCTGTTAGAGTATCTGTTGCCACATCTGGGTTCTGACACATTCCAGGAGATTAGTGCTAAGTGGCCATAGAGATGCTGTCATTGAATAACTCTTATGAACAGATGGTAAATTAGGAGACATAATTCATAAAAATTGCCCCCAGGCTAGGTCGGAAAGTCTCCTGATAGAAAGTGGAGAAATGTTTCTATTCATACCCATGAGGACAGATACGTTTAAAGATTCACTCTTGGTATATATGCTTTCTTTCTGACGTGAGCTTTCCCGGTCCCCCATGACCATCTTGAAACCTCTAGCCTCAAGTTCACTGTCTGGCCCTATCCCTGAGGGCTGCCACAGTAACCTCCTCTTCCTCATCTTTAATTAAATTCACTACTTTGATAATGCAAGTGGCCCCTTGGGATTCTGGAAAAAGTCTGTTTGTTCAGCAACCTTTGGCTTTACGTTTCTTTTACACTGACATGACCCAACCATTTAACTTCTCCAAACTGTGCTCTAGCATAACTGTGTGATCTACTACCAAAGATCTTCACATCTCATCACTATGCAGAAAACTTCTCCCTTTCCTTGACATATTTTTATAAATTGATGCCACCAACTCCCTGTCTTGTTCTGCATTCTTTTTAGGGCTACTAGGCATTCAGTTATGAAAATGGAAATCTACTGCTTCAAATCCTCAAAGTATTCTTAACACAAGACTTATAATACTCCTCTTAATCTCTGTTGATTCTCAGTCTCTGAGACTTGCCACAATTGTAGTATTTCAGTAGAACATTCTCTTTTCCAGCCCCAGATTGTAATTTCTGAAAACTTCTTTAGTCTCTTAGGGAAAGGATTTTTCAGTCCTCTGAGGTCTCCAACTGCCAGTGAATCAAGTTTTAGCCTATGAAGCCAGGAAAATGTCCTAAACTATTCAATTGTACCTGTCACAGATCTCTTCTCTTCTTCTAAGAAAACTTGGATGTTTCAATAATTATGTGTCTGTTGATGTGGTTTAAACACTAATTTCCATCCTGCAACCTTACGAGGGAATTTCTTAGATTTTTACTGTCTGGCAATCTCACTTAGGTTTTTTTTGTGTGTGTGAGGAAGATCAGCCCTGAGCTAACATCCATGCTAATCCTCCTCTTTTTTTGCTGAGGAAGACCGGCTCTGAGCTAACATCTATTGCCAATCCTCCTCCTTTTCTCCCCAAAGCCCCAGTAGATAGTTATATGTCATAGTTGCACATCCTTCTAGTTGCTGTATGTGGGACGCGGCCTCAGCATGGCCGGAGAAGCGGTGCGTTGGTGCGCGCCCGGGAGTCGAACCTGGGCCGCCAGTAGTGGAGCACCCGCACTTAACCGTTGAGCCACGGGGCCAGCCCTCACTTAGTTTTAAGAGTCTCTATGCCATTTGATATATCTAGTTACATATCAGGCATTCTCTCAATCTCACAGTAATTCTTACAATTCACCTCTCCCCTCAATATGGTAGTATAGGGGCAATCGAATCATGGCTTTTTTCTGCTCTGGCTTGTCCCCCAAATTCAACAAACTGACTCTCGTGATGAAAGGGCAGTCTTGGCTCACTGGAGGTGCAGCTGAGCAATCACTTTATGCCTAAAATTCCATGAGTCATTGAAACGTTACTTGAATAAAATTAAGTCTTTTCTCTCTCAACTTTAAGAACAATCACAACGTTTTGTAGCATTAAAAAACATTTGAAGAGAAATGCTGTATTTTAGGGAGATTCAGAGGATTTCAGAGGAGGGCATTATATAGCATATTATGCAGCATAACTAAATACCTCTTTTTCATGAAAGTTCCATTTCTCATTGCAGGCTGACCAAATCTCAACTTCCCTCTTTGCTTGTCTTCTCTTTTCCTTACAAATAAAAATCCCCAACTCACTGGTCCTTTCCCTCACAACAACTTCCTTTCTTCTTTTAGCTCAGCTCCTTCAATACTGTTTCTTTCTACCTTCTCACCTCCCTAAGGTACCATTAAGACTCTCTTCTCCATATTTTCAGGCAGTGTGTTATTCCAATACATTTAACCATTTTCTGATTTTCCTTACCTGCTTTCCAAGCCTATTATGCCTCACTCAGCACAATGCTGGCCTCCTGGCTGAAGTGTACCCAAAGGATTAAAGAAAAGTAGTCCCTCAGGATGAAGGTAGATTGTTGTATATCCTTACAATTCGATCATTTTTGTCTTTATCACATTAATACAAATTTCATAACTGCAAAAACAACTTATAAACATGTAAAAAAATGATACCAAGATAGACTCAACACTGAGGAAAACTCTTAGCATCAGACCTTTATAGGGTTTCTAAGTTCCTTCTTAACATATGTAAAGAGGATCAAATTAAGCACTCGACATTTAGCCTCTTAAAACAAAACAAGAAGCCAATTTACACTTCACTCAGAAGTAGCAAAAAAGAAAAAAAAACCCAGATGCAGCCTGCCCTCCCCTCGACTCTTTCAGCAGGGTCTTATGGATAGAATGCTTCTCAAAAAAATATCACAGCAGCTGTGGGTTCATTTGGTGTAAAGGATGGTGGCAGCCAGGCAGTGAGGTTGTCTCATTATGGCTTTGGATACTTGGCTTGGGGTTGGACCAGGGGCTGGTTGGTAATTTTTCCTATGGAAGAGCAGGGTCATATATCAGTAAGAGTTTCCAAGATGAACGAAAGTTCCTCTCTGTATTGTCTCTAATTGCTTCACAGAGCACTGACGCCTTATGATTATGACCTGATGTATATCTTCATAACATCAGAGAGTGGAAAAGATCCCACACCAAACAGTATGTAAATACTTTGACCCTCTACCTCTAGAATATTTTCCTACTGAAGATCGTCTTATTGATCTTCCCATTATAACTATAAGGATACACTCTCTCTCCCATTTTGTTTGGTTAGTACAGGATCATTGGACACACATTGACACAGGATAACCCTAGAAATGAATTCTCAGTGGTTGGTTGTTTTACCTACATTGTTATTTTCATGATTATATATTTACAAGACAGAAAATCTTAAGAATTCTGATTTATAAAATGATATCACATCCAAGACATATGATAAAACAGTCAAATATAGACAGATGAATATGTTAAAGATTGTTTATCATGATAAAAAATATTTTAACCCAAAATCGAGCTGCACCACAGATAATCATAATTAATATTTTGAAAAACTTCTTAGACTTGATTTTGCCAAGCAAAATTATAGAAACTTAGAAAGGCAGGGAGTGAGGTGGCTGTGTGAACACCCACTACTTAAGAGTTATAAATACTGCATAACATTTAAAATAAATAACTAACTATATAAATATACTGGAAAGCATTAAAAACAAACAGAAGCAAGCGGCAGTTTAAACTCATAAAATGACAACTGGAATGAATAAGAATTTCAAGTTTATTGCTTTATGACCTGAGTATGCCATTCTTCTCCAAGGCTATAGCTGTCTAAATATGGCAAGGAAGTGTGCTAGAGATCTAGAGTTCAAGACTGGAGGTTTAAAGGGGAAATTTTAGTAGACTGAGAAGCAAACAGTCCCAAATTCTGAGCATAAAGTATCCAAATAGCTTGAAGACAGCTAAACTATTCATGCACAGGGGAGACTTCAGGAAGCATGATGGGGAAAGGAGCCAGAGAACGGTGGTTGAACATTGGGTGTTCAAATTCAGATCTCTGAGTTTGATGTTTTTCTTAACTGACTGCATTCCTCAACCATTCTCAGTTCAGTCAGCAGAAAGATGGAAGTGTCAGAGTACAGGGTCCACAACCAGCAAAACACCTGAAAATTAGGGGATTCCCTGGAAGCAAGGGAACAATAGAAAGCAGGAGCCCCATATCTCCCTGCATTTCCAGCTGATTGACAAATTTGGCAGGTATGTGGTGACCCGCAGGAATCCTACTAAAAATACAGAAGCAGGAAGGCATAAGAACAAATCAGATATATTAGCAGCTGTATATTACCGGATCTGGGGAGTGGGTGAGGATAGGAATAGAAGACAACGCATTGCAACAAAGTCTGCAGTTTGATTCCAGTCAAGTTAACTGCCTGATAAAAGAAAAAACAGGGTAATCCTCAGAAGAATAGGATAGAATTTGGAGTCACTACAACATATTATCTGCAAGGCTTGGGTTTTCAACCAAAAATCAGGCATCCGAAGAAATAGCTAGATGTGACAAATAATCAGGAAAATAAAGGAAGTCAATATAAACTGACTCTGAGAGAACTCAGATGTTGGACTGGGCAGACATAGATTTCAAAGCATACACAAATGTTAAAAGAATCAAAGGAAAATATCTTCAAAGTATTCAATAAAAATAAAACATCAATGAATAAACAGATGGGAAATCTCAACAGAGAAATGGAAATTTGTAAAAAAAAATGTAAATTACAGAGTGGAAATGTAGAATTAATGAAATAAAACTAATCACCAGATGAACTCAATGGCAAATTGCAGATAACAGAAGGAAGAATCACTCAATTTAAGATTGATTAATAGAAATTATCCAACAGAAGAAGAAATAGAAAACAGAATAAAGAAAAACAAACTGAATCTTAAAGATCTGGGGGAAAATATGTAGTAGTTTAACGTATATGTAGTTGAAATCCAAAAATGAGAAAGGAGAGAGCAAAAAGCAGAAAAACTTAAGAAATAAAGGTCTAAAACATTCCAAATTTGATGGAAAACAATAGTGTACAAATCCAAGAAGCTCAAAGAACTCCATACAAGTTAAAACAAAGAAATACACTCCTAGACACATCATGGTCAAACTGCTGAAACCTAGGAAAAAGAGACAATATAGAAAGCAACCAGAGAAAAATGACACATTACGTACTGGGGAACCATAATAAGACTAATGCCTGACTTTTCATCAGGAGACACTAGAACAGTACATTTAAAGTGTTGAAGGAAAATAAAATCAACGATTTATGCATATCCAGTGAAGCTATCCTTCAAAATGAAGATGCAATAGTATATTCAGATTTTAAAAATCTTAAAGAATTCATTGCCAGCAGAACTCTATTATAAAAAAAAAAGGCTAAAGAAATTTTTTCTATTTGAAGACAAATAATACTAGATGGCAACACAGATATACAGGAATGACACAGTCATGAAGCCTATGTACTATATGATTAATTTATATAAAATTCTAGAAACGACAAAACTGTAGTGACTGAAAGTATATCAATGTGCCATGGTGGGCTGGAAAATGATAGCAAAAAGAGATGAGGGAAATTTGGGTAATGAAAAATTTGAATTTGGTGATAGTTATATGAATGTACACATTTGTCAAAACTCATTGAATTTTGCACTTAAAGTTGGTGATTTTTATTTTATACAAAACATAGGGCTTAAAGGATAAAAAGCCTGAGTAAGTGACTGGCTAGAACCCAATAAACAACACTCTGTTGTAATAAGGAAATATAGACATTTAATCATTATACATAAATATATTTTAGTACAATTGTATTTTATTTAATATAAATACATTTTTAGCCATTTTTATGAGGTAATATGGTTTGGGATATTTCTTCTGCAAATAATTTAACTAATTTAAATTATTTAAATAATTTAAACTCTATTTAAACTAGGGCATAGTGATTTGCCACACAAAATTGTTTTGTTAATGACAGCTAATAAAACTTAGTCCATAGCTTGTAGTAGAGTATAATGAGGAGGATGGATATTGATGCCAGATACTCCCGGATTTGAATCTCAACCGCCCTCTTCAGCAGTTGTGTAACGTTAGATAAGTTACTGACTTCTCTAAGCTTGGGTTGATGCACCTATTGAATGTAAGTATTATTACCTCTTCCATAGGGATGGTGCGAGGATAAGATGCAAAAAGGTATGTAAGCTGCTTAGTGAAGTGCTTAACACAGAGTGAATATGCAATAAATATTACCTATTTTGTTATTTGTAGTGTCAAGATACTCTAATAATGTATAAAATAGGTTATTGGAAAGAGTGAATTACCATAATGGCTACTGACCAATAATAAAATAGTAGTATACCCCTCCTAAAATATTTATGAATGAGAGAATGTGATAAGGGAGAAAAATCAGAAACAGGTTATGTGAAAAGACAAATGTTGATGATTGGCATTGGAAGAATTAATTTGGCTCAAGTGAATCCTTTTATTGAGGGTCCTCAGCAATTGCCTCTGTCCCTTTTCTAACAACCTACGTACCTAAAGTATATGTGATTTTGCATGTCTCTTCCCCTTTCTCTTCCTCTCCCTTTCCCTCTCCTTCTCCTTCTCCCTCTCTTTTTGCCTCTCCCTCTTCTCTTTTCTCTGTTCTCCCTGGCACACATAGATGGTCCTCGGCTTAACTACAGTTTGACTCAATATTTTTTGACTTTACAATGGTGTGAAAGTGATTCGCATTCAGTAGAAACCATACTTCAGATTCTAAATTTTGATCTTTTCCTGGGCTGGCAATATGCTGTACAATGTTGGGCAGCAGCAGCGAGCTCCAGCTCCCAGTCAGCCATGGTAAACAACCAGTGCACTCATAACCATTCTGTTTTTCACTTTTAGTACAGTAGTCAGTAAATTACATGAGATGTTCAATACTTTATCATAAAATAGGCTTTGTGTTAGATGATTTTGCCCAACTGCAGGCTAATGTAGGTATCCTGTGCATGTTTAAGGAAGACTTGGCTAACCTATGATGTTTGATAGGTTAGGTGTATTAAATACATTTTTGAGTTATGATATTTTCAACTTATGATGGGTTTATTGGGATGTAACCTCATTGTAAGTCAAGGAAGATTTGTATTCAAGTCCTCTCTGTATCAATTTCTTTGTTTCTATTAGCTAGAAGTTTTTACTCTTTGCTAGTTTGAATGTGTGGCTACGCCTTTTCCTTTGTTAGGTCTGTGATAATTTCCTAATATTTTACTCCTCTTACAGCTCTCTTCTCCTATTTTTTCCGACATGCTCTCCCTCTAAATTGCTCTAAGGTGACATTAACCTGTGACAACTTCCTCATACATCTTCCATCTCACTCCAAAGGTCAAGATAACACGTACTTGAGAGGAAGTGAAAGGTAATATCCACATAAATGTTGGAAGAGAAAATGGTCTGGGAATGAAGACTTGGGAAAGGACTCAGGTGAAAGAGTTTGAGGTATCCTTCTAGGGGAGGCCCCTTGTGAAGAAACAAGTAGTCTGGTGACCTTGGAAAAGAAGTTGGGGACTATTTGAGAGAAAATGGTAAAGGAAACCAGTGTAAGTTCTAACTAAGAAGAAGCTTGAAATAATAAATTCACTCAAAAAGCATTATAGACAAGCAAAGAAGGGAGAGAAGAATAAGAACTAGGAGGTACTGGTAGAACAGCTGAGGCCCTGGAGCTGTGGTAAAGATTAATCTGGTGTTCATTCACCAGTGACCTGGAAAGAGTGAGTGGATGTTTTAAGTGGAAAGAGTGAGTCAGATGACTTGGAGGAGAGCAGTTTTTCTTGAGGCTGGAAGAGGTTTAGGTCTAAAGTCTATGCAGGAAAAAAATACACTGGTGGCAGAAAGAGAATGAGAGAGAGCTAAATACATGAAAAGGAAAGGAGCGGAGAAGAGAAAAATCAGCCTACATTTCGGAGGACAAAGATAGAAAGATAATGAATCATTAAGAAAAAAGGCAGTGTATATGAGAGTTGGGCTAGAGAAATAGTAAGCGAAAACAAGGATACATTTGAAGACACTTTAATTCTTAAAGTATGTCAGGCTAACAGAGTAATGTTGGCCGGTGAACCTGTGAAGTGTCCTCAGCAAGTTTCCTTGCTGCTGTCAACCTGCCGCAAGGTTTCCTCACCTTGGGGCAATGTCCCCATAACAATTACTGTCTACATATCTTATGCCTTTCTCATAAACTTTTTTTTCCTGTATTTTATTTGTCTACTGCAATATAGTATCATTTAAAACAAAACATATTTAAATTCCGTTTTTCTTTTTCCATTAGAATCAACCCTGTCTGAAACAAAATGAGATTTTCCTTAGGTTTTCTTCAAAGTAAGATGGGGCTGGCCCTTTAAGATTAACAGCAGTTTGCCTCTGTCTGAATCTGATTGCTGCAAATGACGCAGAGAAATGTGAAAAACAAGAGCAACCAACCACACAAACATAAAACCTGCAGTTGTACAGAACAAGCTCAGCTAAAAACTTTTAATTTTTTCCTGAAGGGAGGGGATTAAAGACACATTTGAAGGCTACTTTATTCATGCCATCTTTTTCCACTCATTATCTTTAATCAAGAACATCCCAAGGCTTTCTCTTACTTAAGAAAACAGATACATGACGTTTTCATTCCGTCTCAAATCCCTTCTGTCTCAAATATCTTTGCCCCTTTGGTGTCTTCGTTGTCCCGCTCTCTGTCTCTGCACTAGTATCTCCCAACTACAGTAACCCTACCCTTGCTATAAGCATCATTTCTCATCCAAGGACAAAACCCTACTGTTTTCACTATCTTATTTTTGATTAATGTAACCCCATCAGCTACTTCCTTTGTCTCCCATATATTTCTTTTCTTTTCTTCCTCTCATCCTCCTTCAGTGTTTGAACCATTAGTCAACATTACTCTTCGGTCTACCAATTCTGAAAAAAAAGTATTATTTGAAAACTTCTTTATCCTCATGATTCTACTATTTTTTAAATCAATATTTGCACTTCATCCCAAGATCAATCAACTCTCTAAGCACTGATAAAATATCAAAGAATTGCAGTGAGAACTAACTTATGACCTTAAGAAGTCCCTGTCATGACGGAAAATAACAAGACAATTTAAAGGAATGTTTCAATAATGAATACAGTGGGGCCCAAGGCCAGTTGGAGGCAAAATTGCAAAGCATATAAAGTTTACCACTTCTCTGTGCCTCCACCATTTGCTGCACCCAGAGTCTTGTGTTCTCAGGACACAAGATTCTTGTTTACTAAAGTCATCATATATGTCTGATCTGTCTGGTCCCTTGAGCTTAAATGGCATAGACAAAGTGTTAGAAGGTAACAATCTAGTTTAACAACATTAAGTTGAAGTGTCAATGATATACAGCCCAGCTTAAGGTCCTAGGGATGTTTTCAATTTAAAAGACAGGAACATCATAACCTAGATCACTCTCCAATTGGCTGATTTTCAGAAAGAATTACAGTCTTAGATTATAACTATTCAGGAAAATAGTAGTAGAAGATAGAAAGGACTTTCTGTTGCTCCTGAATCATACTACTTACTACCTATCTATTGATAAGATCAAGGATATTGAAATACCAAATGAAACAGCAGCAAAGTGTTGAATGTCAATCAGTCAATGTAGTTCTACGGAGAGTTTACAATAGAAGTAAAAACAGATCTATAAAGATATTGCCATTTTAGGGGAAGACAAAAAGGTAGGAATTGAAGTAAGATAAGTATGTAAGACACATGTATACTGAGCCCCAGGCCCACGTGTCTAATGACTGCCATCCCCGGGTCCTCAGATACACGCTGATTGACCATCACTCATTGCTCTCCCCCAGCTTTCTCCTTCTTCAGCAGCTCTGAACTACTGTCCTTGTGAGTTCTATACCAAAGTGATGTGATCATCTCAAGCAGGCTATGCGAGTTTTGTTGTCGCTCCCTCCCTCCCTCCCCTCTATCTTGTACCCTCCCACCTCCCTCCTTCCTTCCTTCCTTCCCTCCCTCCTTCCTTCTTTTCCTTCCTTCCTTTCTTTTTCTGCCTTAAAAACATAAATGTAAAAAGATAGGGGAGGATAATGTCGGATTTTGACTAAGAAGTCTGAATTAATTTGAAAGAGGGTCATTAAAATCCTCCTGACTGGAAGAGGGTGTGGGTATAATAAGGATGTGTGTGCTGTGCTAGTTTAATTGAGCTTGTTCAGTATTGGTGAAAACCTGTTTTTTTTTTTAATTGCCTCTCTGCCTTATTCATCTATTTTTAGTTTGTCAAATTGTAGAGGTATATAGGTATTGGATCTTCCTTGTGTCCTCAGGGAAGGAAGAAGGCATGCTGTTTGTATGGTCAGCTTTCTCTCCTGCATATGCTCCTGTGTGTCATGAGCCTGTTCTAAAGGCCAGGCAAATATAAATATATATATACATCTTTTTTTGGTGAGGAAGATTGGCCCTGAGCTAACATCTGTTGCCAATCTTCCTCTTTTTTCTGAGGAAGATTGTCCCCGAGCTACTGAGCTAACATCTGTGCCAGTCTTCCTCTATTTTTTTTGTATTTGGGTTGCAGGCACAGCATGGCTTGATGAGCAGTGTGTAGGTCTGCGCCCAGGATCCGAACCTGCGAACCCAGGGCCTCTGAAGCAGAGCACACAAACTTAACCACTACCTCACTGGTCAGGCCCCAGGCCAATATTGTTTGCAAGATTTTCTGGTCCCTGAAACCTACTCAGCTTCTCTAGACTCTCCTGTTGGAAGAGGAAGCACTCAGTAACACACCATAGTGGGATGCCTATTAGAAAACACAACTCTCATAGCAGGTGACTTTTCTATGAAGTATAATAAATCATGGTTTGGTAATAAGTAATGTGTTAGCTAGCTGCTGGAACAATCTTTTTCTTCTTGTCAAGATTAAGACAATTAGGTGATCTATACATATTTCCAAATTAAATATCTGCTCTGATTATGCCACTTTAAAACATTCCATTTGAAATAATAGTATGCTTGGTCATAAAGCCTGATATTTTAGTCTACAAAACTTCTTAGAAGAGCCAAATTTACCTCTTTTATTTTTGTAATATGTAAATGGGTCAGAGAGTTGAATTTAATTCAGCATTTTCCCCTTTAAATATTACTCTCTTTCTTATTACAAAAAAAATTTTTTTTTACCCTTTTCCCATCTGTTTATTGGGTACTTTGGTTGCATCTAATTGTTTTATATGCATTAGATATAACCAAGAAATTAAAAATAAAATGCTTGCAGCTTATGATGCTGTAACATTTTCCCCCTCCTTTTACTTTATCGAGTAACATCTCACATTGCTTTTAATGCATCAACATAGTTGAAATTCAGCTATAGAAATACACATACTGCTAGATCTAGACTTTTAGCCCACTGGGGACTTCATTAGTAGATGTCTTTTTCAGTTCAAAGATGGCACTTGAGAGTTTTAAGACTCTCTAGTTTACTAATTAGCTTACCTCCAAGGACCATGTTTAACATCGCTCAAACCTTTTTAACTTTTATTGATATGGGCATTTGCACATAACTGTTTTCAATTTAATGTATCCAAATCCCTAGTCACATTCAAGGACAAGTACTTGAGAACACATTAGAAATTCTGCTTAACGATTTTCTTTGTCATATTTATGTATATTTACTTATGAGTAAATAATTTGTTTTGTTTTACCTTTCATCCAACTAAGCATATTCTCTTTGCTGCTATTCCCTTAAGCCTTCAGAATACAGTAACTACATAAAAGTCAATTCACCGAGAATTGGCAAATTCTGAACTTAATCCCACCTAGTGGGATACTAATCACAATAGAAACCTTTGACACTAATCTGTATTCATCAGATGATAGTCTAGGGATTAGAGAGCTCTCCTGGTAGGTAAACATGTGATTAGCTTTATAAACTCAAGTGCCCTATTCTATTTTCTGTAAGCTAGTACTACAAAGTGTTTCATTTAAAGTATTTTTGTAAAGTTATTGCCAAAGTTTTATCTTGAGTCAAGAAGACTCAATTGACATTTATTTCCTAATATTAAATTTATACTGTAATATCACACAATATATATTTCAGAGTTGTCTGCTTCTTTTCATCTTCACTGTCACTAACCAAGTCCTACTCACATTATGTCAAAGGTGCAACAACCTCATGACCATGCTTGGTTCCCTGTAATCTATCCCTACCACTCCCACTGCTGAAGTGAACTTTTTACGAATTAAGTTTGGCCATGTCCCTGCGTTGCTTAACCCTTGAATGGTTTCCCATTGCATTTAGGAAAAAAGAGCCTAAATCATTGACATATCCTACCAAGCCCTGTGTGACCTGGCCCACACTCATTTCTCCAGCCTCACCTCTCTCACTCTCCATCACTAATGAAGCTCTTGCCTCACTGCCACCGTTCAATCCCTTGAAAATATCAAGATCCTTCCCACATCACAGACCTTTCTACACATTGCTTTCTCTGCCTGAAGTGAACGTCCACCTGATAAATCCTAATATTCTTGTAGAACTCAGATTAAATATTTCTTTTTCCAATCTAAATTAGATCTTCCTTTCTTCTCTATCAAAGTATTTTACTTTTTCATCATAGACCTTATCAGAATATTTAATTGTGTATTTATTTGTGTAACTTAGTTTGACATTTGTCTTCCATATAATAATGTGAACTCTATGAGGTCAGAGACCATTGTCTCTTTTATTAACCTCAGCATGTCAGTACTTTGAACATTGACTGCTGCATACTAAGTTATAAATACCAGTTTGTTGCTTGAATAAATGAATAAAATACAGTGTTGGATTTTTCAAGTTATTTTCCAATTTTTTCGGTCCTATCAACAATCTAGTCTCTAATGGTAAGATTAACTTTCTTGTATAAACAACATCTCTTGGTTATTTTATTTTATTTATATTTTATTTTATTTTATTTTTAACTGAGCATTAATGGTGGAAAGAATATTAGTGAGAATTTATATGGATGGCATCATATGGTTGGCAGAGAAAACTGCATTAACCAATGTACCTGGTGGGCAACATTTTTGTCATATACTGTGTATATGACATAATGCAAATGTGATGCAAAATAATCTAATCCTCAGCTAGAAGGTACATTCAGACTATCTGGTTACTTCTATCCCTTTAGACAATTCCAGACCATCTAGATAAGGTCAGTTTATTGTGATCTTGAAGTCATGGCTTCCTTCTACAAATTTTTTTTCTGTGTTTTTCCCTTATAAAATATTTTTATACCTAATCTAAATATTTCTATTTAGTAGAGCTAGAATGGAGCTAATCACAACCCTCTGAAATCATCTTCTCTGAATTATGATTATAAAATCTTGGAATTAACTTCCTTTTAGGGCTCCTTAAGTGACTCTGAAAGTAATTCCCCAAAGTGGGGTTCTAAAACGGTGTCTATATGATACAAGCTGCAATAAGTTGCTTTGAAAGAAAAAAAATAATCATTTAAATATGTATACTTATATGTTTCTTAGAAAACACTGGCTTAAAGTTCTATTCCCATGGAATTCATATACACTTAATGAGATAAAGTATGCTAGAAAAAAAGAAACTGTTGGTGACAAAAAAGAAATCTTTCAGATTTGTTAGGTCCTATAGTGTTGATCGAATTTCTTCCAAAGCAATATATCATAACTATATGATTGGTTACACTTTCTCATTGAAGATTTTGACTATACAATGTTGCCAGGCAGCTTCCTTTTTCACATAGATTAGTTTGATTCTACCATTCCCATTCCAAGAAAATCACCTATTGCATTTGGTACCCATTTACTTGCCTTATGGATTGCATTTGTGGTTGATAGTCTATTAAATTACTGTGCAGATTGGATTCAGGCCAGTGGTTAAAATATTTCTATTAGACTCCAACAGCATACGTGCATTTCTTACAAATTCGCATCACTCTCTTATCGTTCACAGTGTTTCATTCTGTTGAGGGAGGTTGAATTGGGTGTGCACTCAATTTCACAGGTGAACCACCAGCCAGCAGTATTTCTGGACTGAGTGTTTGGGAACAGAGAACAGTACCCAGAGTCAATGTCAAGGCTGATGTGTCACCAGCACTCTATCAAAAAGAACTTATGTCTCACTTAAAGTTATCAAAAGAGAAATTTCCTCTTATCTTAATTTAATTATTAAAGACCCTGAAATGTACTATTTTACAATTCATTGTTGAGAATTTTTATGTGTTTACTTAGCTGTGCTTACACTGACCTCTTTAAAAGGCAACATGTGTTTTGTTCTCTCTTATTTAGACTAAATATATCTCTTCCTGTTCCATGATAAGTAGAGATCATGTTATTGTTCTGATAATCAAGACATGGCTATGGGTTCAAGGATCAGTTTTATTTAAAAGTTACATATCCAGCTCTGATTATGTTTCCTCTTACTTTTGATTGCCTAAAAACCATGCTCTTTTTTATTATGGGAGACGTCTGATAGGAACAGTAAGATGACCACTTCCTTCTGTTACTTAATTGGCAACAAATATTTGACCTGGAGACTCCTCATGCTCTGATACTGAACCAACTCTCTTGAATTTGATCAGTGATTCGCACGGGATTGTAGAGATGTTATTACCAAGTTTGACAAAAGTTTCTGGGTTAGTACAATAAATCATTAAATTGCTGTTATTAAACCTCAAAGAGACCAGGATGCTCAGAATGAATGATGTATCATAGTTGCCTCCTTCTTCATCTGGTCTTGGCCTCATCTTGGCATTTTAGCTTTCCCTTCCCTTAGGAGGCTATCAGGCAATTTTTGATTAGCTTAGAATAATCTTGCAATTTTCCAGGGAAGGAGAGTAATAGTAGCTTGTCACATCTGTATTCCTTTATTTCAATTCAGTGGACATGTATTTTGAACATATGTTGTGATCAACTGTCTGTCCACCATTCAAAATAAAGAAAGACCCTCAGGCTTGCAGGATGCAGTAATATGAGAACTAATACTTTGACTCTCTAGTGTATGTGCAACTGTCTTCTAGACACTTTGACATATGCAGCAACCTTATTGCTTACCATAGTGCAGAAAAACAGATATTCTCTCTACTTGGACTCAAGTGACTTGCGAAAGCCCCAAGACCTTTCAATAAGTGTCAGAGGCAGGATTCCAATCCAGATGTGTCAATCTCTAACATCTTTCTCTTTTGACATTACCTAGTGAGGATGAGCATAACTGTTATGCTATGAGATCAAAGAGATTCAGACTGCGGATATCTAGGAAGGTTTATAAAGAAAGTAACATTTTATCTGGACTTGAAGGATGAGTTAACTTTTGGAGAGTAGAAAAGGGTTGAAGAAATGTTCATGATGAGGAAAGATTGTGATCAAAGATGTGGAAGCAAGTAGGCCTGTGGTGTGTTTCAGAAATGGCGAACAACTTGGTGTGGCCAGGCTATTAAATATGCAGAGGCATGCGGGGAGGCCTCAGCTCAGGGAAAGCCCTGAATGTCATGACAGGGAGTTGCAACATTCCCTCATAGATGACGCTCCCAAGAAAGGGAAGAATCATGAAGATGGGTTGGTTTTGTGAAGGATGTGGTCTTCAGCACATCAACCCTGGTTCTTCTCTCTCCTGGCCTCAAGGGTTTTGAAATTGAGGAGGAAAGAACATACAGAGAGATTCTCTTTGCAGTCTAATTCCATTAAGAAATTGTCTTAAGGTAGATGTCTTAAAGTAAATGAAAAATGAAGACATTGATTATAGTTTATCAGAGAAAACATTTTTTTTTTGTGGCAGTAGATTTTAAGCATTTTTAACAATGATTCAAGAGATTTGTTTTGTCAGTTTGAGTTCGTGAAAATTCTATAAATTTCTTTTAGGGGAAGTCTGAAATTTTTCTATATTTAGGGGGAAAAGAAGAATTCAGTATTTTAAAGTAAGTTTTATTTAACCTACTTTATAGATCTAATTTTTAAAAAAATAGCTTTCTTCCATTTTTAACACCTAAAAAAGTTGGTAAATTTATTTTTTTGACCTAACTGGAATCAAACCTAATTTATTTTTATCCTAAATCAAATCTAATTCATAGTCAGATTAATTGTATTTGCCTTGAAATTTTCCAGTATTCATTAGTCATTTTTTTTAAAAGTATCTGTTAACAATCTAATTTAGGCTATGCCTGTCCGACAGAGTCAACTCGAATTCCAGCTTTTAGTGTAGAAACACAAAGTTGGCTGTGAAAAGAGTACACAAAACTAAAAATGGTAGATGACATATATTCTAAATCACCACATGTTTTTTGATGTAATTTTAGTCATGACCTTGGGTTTTTTAATAGAATGATCTAATTTTTGAAAATATGCTTTATCATGAGAGGAAGAGTATTGTGCTTGAGAAATGAATTATTTCTCCAGTGTTCTGAATGTGTTGTTAATACATTGAAAAGTGAACTTTCTTTAGCACAGCCTCCCAGATAATCAACTACAGGAATGTGGATGATGAATACCCAATAATTGTCCACTTAGAGGTGACGAAGAGTTGTATACATGTTGTATGTCTTGGCAAGGAAACAAGACTCATCCATTCAGATTTTGCCAATAAAGATGCATACAGAAAAAAAACCCAAAAAACCTATACCAAAGAAATGTTACCATTGCAAATATTTGAATGATAACTTAAATTTTCCATGATGCCTTGGTTTATTTTATCCCTTAATTCAACAATATTTACTGAAGTCTAGTTATACTTAGTTCAGTTTATATTTACATTTACATTTAGTTCAGCTCTAGGCCCTGAACTAAGGTTATGGAGAATGCAAAAAAGCTCTTCCCGATTATTTTTATTATTTTTCTTATAACAAACTAAGAAGTTCTGTGCAATCATTTAAAGCAAGTGAAATCATGTTCCTACAGATGTCTAGGAACATCTTACATTAAATTTATTTTTTATTTTATTCAGATCTCTAACAAGTTTTCCTTTCTTATGCTCATCTTGATTTCCAAATGAAGGGAAGCTTAGCAGCTTTGGAAAGCTACTAAGAGGAGAAGATTAAGAGAATTTTCAAAGAGCATTAAGAGTCCATTGAAGCAAGCATCAATATTTATTAACTGTCACTTTCTTTGGAAGCTTTGAAGTCCAATAGAAAAAGCATAGAGGTTGATTAAGATTAAAAAATTTCATGGCATGATTTAATCAGATGATAGAGGGACCTGTGATGGGAAAGCCACATTCATGAAGTGTAAGGAGGAAAGAGGATAGAATCTAATATTGCTATATGTGAATACTATCTGTTTTTGACAGTGTGTGATAATGATAACAATGATGATAAGAACAATAACAGTAGCATGTAGTGTTTGTGAAGTTTTTATTTTAGGCTCTCATTCTAAGTGCTTTAAAGGCATTATCTCAACTAATTCCTATACTAACTATATAACTCCTATTTGTATCATAATATGGATGGAGGTACAAACATGTGCACAAATCAATTAAGTACCCTCCAAAGATCACCCAGTAAGCATGCTGAGGCTAAACCACTTTGCCTTTGAAGGAGAAGAAGGCGTTTGAATGTTTCCACACAACTGACAAATCCTCAAAGAGCAACACTCCTTTTGAAGAATAGTTTTTCTCTTTCAAGAGAACCATTTACCATTACCTTGGCAAGACCAATATGCTTTTAAGACCAATAATTTTGTAAGACCCAAGTATTTATGTTAGAATAATATATAGATTCTTTGCCAAAGGGCCGGAGAAAGGTGATGTTAAATTTATTATTTTCCTTAAAAATTTTGACTAAATAAGGTGCCATTTTTTTCTCACCTTGAGTTGCACTGATCCTGGATGTCTCTCGTTCCATAAGAGCTCACCAAAGTGTTCTCTTTTAGAGCGTCAAGGCATATCACTACATCTTAGGTTTGATTTATGCAGAATAACGTAGAATAGAGAAAATTGCATTGAGACTTCCATGACCTGATTCCTTATCTTGGCTCTGCTGTTATGATCATGTGCAAGTCACTCTGCCTCCTCGGGCCTTAGTTTAGTCATCTGTAAAATGAAGGGGTTGATTAGAGATCTCTATGGCCCATCTCCAGCTCTAAAATGCCATGACTCCATGATTTCTGTACTTAAGCAAAGGAAAAGTCAATGAAAACTCAAAAAAGGCTTATCTTCCATGACTTTCCACTCATTTAAATAAGATTGGAATTGCATCGAAAGTATCAGAACAAACGATAACATTTTATTTGGAATGTTTCAGTTCTGTCAGGATTTTTCTGAGTGAGCCAGGTTAAGATTTTTCTTTTTAATTTCCGGATTCACCTATTAAATGCTTTTAACGTGAAAGTACTTATTCTAGTTGATTAACAGGAACTCACTAAAAATCACTGATTTAATCTTTCATTTATTGAGCAGATAAGGCACCACAATAGGTGCTAGGTGATATCAAGATAATCAGGCATGTTATAAATGAATAATAACTGCCAATTATTTGGCACAACTGACATGCCAGTTACTTTGCATGCATTGCATCAGTGATTCTTAACAGTATCTCTGTGCAATTTATATTGGCCTTAGAGAACAAATAAATAAACTGATATTATAGTTTGTAAATGGTAAAATTGAAAACGAAGCACATGTCTGTCTCTAAATCTTGTGCTCTGCTTATTATAATATATTACCTCACCTTAACATCCAAAGATCACTTTTTCCCTTCTTTCCGACTAGGGGCCCTGAGAAATCATTAACAAATTCAACTTAATTATTGTAATGTACAATTACAGTTTTTTATGACATCATCTAAAAGCAAGCTTATCAAAACAGCTAAATAAAGGTTACAATGTGACAGGTATTATTTTAGGTTGAAGGAGAGATCAGTCAAGGAGAGTCTGTCATTCATTTCTAGACAGCTGGCTTCATGAATTCCTCCCACTCGCCTTGGTGTGAGTCCATCTGTGTCTGTTGAGATGACTGTTTTAAATCCCTCATTTTCAGGTCAACTGTTATATCACAATCCAAAGGAAGTTGTCTGGCTCCATAATGTGACTTAGTAGAAAGCAGCATGCAATATTCTGTGAGTCACATATGGTTTGAGGGTTGTAGGATGAATAGCATGAGGAGATGAGATTCTGGATCCAATGGTATTGCAAATAATCTGTTTTTCTCAATTTTGTGCATTTTCAAAGATTGGAAAATGTTTGGTTTCCAAGCTGGCTGTAAAGAAGTGATTGCCTGATGTTCTCCAGTTCAACCAAATCATGCAACAAAAATGAAAAAGCCCACAAATAAAACAATTTCATAAATTGCACCTATGGAGAAATTTGTACCTAAAGGAAAGGATTCAATTCCCATTACTTAAATTAGCTCTTAATGTAACTTTAATACACATCTTTTCCAGTGATGTCATTGAGTAGTATGCTTGGATACACTTCAGAAACAAAGCACCCCTTTCTTATTATTCCCATTACGTAATTCCCATAATAATAGTAAAACTAACCAGTTTTTTTTTTTTTTCTATTGGGAAAACACATTGCTTGAATGAGGGAAATACCGTTGTAGCTTAGTTTTAGAAAGGAAGCAATCATTTTCTTCAGAGTTGTCATAAATCTATGCTAGTTGCATATGATATTCTGAATTTTGGTCAAATGGAATACTTAAGCCGTCTAACTGATACTATAGGCTCCCACAGGATGGGAACTGCTTGTGTGGGAGGCCCAGTGGATTAAGCAGTGTTCCAGTGGAGCAATGAGCACACCATTCCCCTCTCAGAAGGTGAAAGCTGATCAGAGAAGGGCGAAAAGCTGAGGCCTCCCAGCTCTGTTTTCGATATAGTCTTGCAAAAATCTCATTTCCTCTGTTGACATTCGGACTTGCTATTTAAGAAGTAGTCCTGAACTTTGAATCCTAATTAAGCTAGTAAAGCTATCAATAAAAATCTATGTCGTATACAACTTCTTGGTAAATTTGTTACCAAACAAAAAACAAAAAAAAACTTGCTTTGAAAGCAGAATTTGTCACCAGCTAGAAAAACGTACAAGTAAGTCTATAAACAGTTATCAAAGTTTTCTTCCTCAGTCCTTTCAGGGGTAATTTTTCACACCTCCCACACTTCCTCACATTGTGGATAAGAGAACAAAAATGCATATTATCATCATGTTCACTTAGAGATTAATCACATGAAATTGAGCAGGTTGCTGAGTGGGTCAGGATATGATGCATTTCTTTTAGGCCTATTGCTTTATTTCCTTCAGATCCTTTATACTTGAGCAAATTGCTATTCTGTGAGAGAGATTTAAGGAATTAAAATGATTGAGGCTACATAATCAGACTAAGGGCAGATTTAAGAAAATTATCTTTCCTCCCAGCTGAGTCCGGATTAGTGGGCAAAGCCACCACGTTCTCATTACATAATTAGAATGCCTAGTCAGAGACTTATCTTGGTCCCCTGTTCCAATTTCAAGCTTGTACCAACTTTTAAAACCCCCCTTAGCTATTTTGAGCCCTTCATATTCAAAAGATAACCCCAAATCTTATTTCACAAGAAAAATCAGAGATATCTAATAAGAGGATCCTCAGCTACGTAGCCTCCTGCATCCTAAAGTCACTTCCATTTCATCCTGAGAATGAGGTGTACTTCTAATCAGATGCTGCTCTCTCGTCTCCGCCAGGACTCTGCTCTGGCAGCTGCCCCCTTATTGTCCTGGATCGTCTTTCTTGGCTCTACTTCCAGCCTCTCCCTCTGTACTTTTTCCTTCGGCATGCTCAGAAAATTCATATGGTATAGTCACATACATCTAGAGATAGAACAAAAGAAAAATAAACAAAAGGAAAGCTCTTTTCTTTAACTTTAAATTTCCCTCTAGCTATGCCTTCTCTTCTGTTTTTCCAAACCAAGCAGTTGAATGAATTATCTGAACCCCGTCCCCATTTTTTCTATGCTTATTACTTCCTTAGTGTACAACGCAGCCAGGTGCAGATCTTCAATACACAGTCTGATAAGCTTTGACTACTATATACCTCCAAGTAACCACTACTTTATTTAAGATATAGAACATTTCCATCACCCTTGTAAGTTTCCTCATATCATTTCTCAGTAAATCCCTTCCCTGCTCTTCCCTTCCCCACAGTCACTCACCTGCTTTCTTTAACTGTAGGGTATATATTTCCTGTCTTTTTTACCTCCAATTTTTAAGACAATCTCAAACTTACAAAAATTTTGTATGCACAGTGCAAAAACTTTTCTCTTGAAACATTTGAAATTAAATTGCCAACCTGTTGCCTCATCAAGTCTGAATATTTTAGTGTGTTTTTTCTCCAGCAAAGACATTTTCTGCAGGACCACAAGGCAACCATCAGAGTTAGGAAGCTGGTATTGAGGCATCACTAACATTTAACTCTCAGGATCCATTCAAGTTTCACCCATAAATGTCTATTACAGCAAAAGGGTCCAGTTCAGAATAATGCATTACATTTAATTATATGTCTCTTTAGTCTCCTTTTTTATCTGGAACTATTTCTCAGTCTTTCTTTGACTTTTATTACTAGGGCACCTTTAAAAAGTACAGGCTAATTATTTTATAAAATGTTTTACAACTTGGTTTGTCTGGCATTCCCTCAGGAGTAGATTCAAGTTAGGCGTGTAAGGGAGAATAATGGAGTGATTCTGTCTTCTTCTCATTACATCTTATTGTGGCCTATGACTTTAATTTGTCCCATTATTGATGATGTTCACATAGATCCCTTGATTAAGGTGCTTACTTCCAGGCTTCTCCACTATAAATTATTCCTGTTCCCTTTGTAATTAATGAATATTTTGTGAGCAGAGTCTATGTAAATATCCTGTTCCTCATCAAACTTTCAAATTATATATTTCTTTATATCTATATGAACTCTGGTTTTCTATTTTATTCAATGGATTAAAATCTTTTATTATATTCCTTTTAATGCTCATATTGGCAGAGCTTTGGCCAGTGACAGCTCCTTCAAGCTGGCGTCTTTGTTTTTTGACATGTCTTCATCGTTCTTTGATACTTCCTTTCTGGCGTAACAGAAGATCCAGACTCAGCTTTTATTGCATCAGGGTTGCAATCAAACATTTCTCCAAGGAGCCTTGATTCCTTTAAGAGGTGAATATAATTTAGTAAGAAGATCTGGTTGTGCTCATGACTATTAGTGTATCACTGCTTCCAGATTCCCTCAGTGGACAGAACTAGTGAATATATGCAAGAATACGTACACACACACACACACACACATTTATTTGTATCTATCTGTATTTCTCTCTATCTATTAAAAATCATCAGTTCACACTGAAACTTCTAATTCTAATCCAACACCATAGGGTTCTTTCTAGTTTTCTCCTTTTCCATATTTATAACTCCTTTCTCTGATAGTGAGAAATCGGCTCCCATTATTCTTAACATTTTTCTTTATTTGATGAATTCTCCGTGTAACCCATCTCTTTCCAACCACTGCTGTCTCCCCTCATGGAAATCCTCCTTAATACCACTCATACTCAGACAACCTGTGCTACGCTGCCACTGCCATGCCTTCTCACCCCATGAGGGCTCTGAGACCCCCTTCAAGGCGCTCCATCCACCTGCATTGGTCTCCTTCTCACCCCACTTGAGCTTTAGTCCTGTGTGCTGGCTGCTGCCACCCATCCTACGTGTGCTCTCCTTACTCTGCCTATGCTCTGACACCTATGCCAGGCCTCCCTGCCTCACATTGTCTGGGTACCAAAACCCACAATGGGCCGTCTTCCCCAACCCCGCCAACACGGATGTCCTTTTCCCCCTACTTGGCCTTTGACACCTATACCTCTCTGTTCCTCACACCCTATGTTGTGGCTGTCTTTCTGTCACTCTCCTCACCCCACATGGGCTCTGACACACTACCCTAGGCCCCTGCAATCTATCCTCACTCAAGCCTTAGTCTAATGCCTATCTTGCTTGGTCCCAATGCAAAGGTTTTGGCTTGAATTGGTCAGGAAGGGAAAGGAAGTATTATGGACTTAATTAGTCTCCTACAATATTCATAGGTTGAAGCCCTAACCTCCAATGTGATTGTATGTGGAGATCGGGCCTTTAAGGAAGTAATTAAGGTTAAATGAGGTCATAAGGGTGGGGTCCTAATTCAATAGGATTGCTGTCCTTACAAGAGGAAGAGACAGCAGAGATGCACAGGGAAAAGGACATGTGAGGACACAGAAAGAAGTCAACCCCAGAAGAGGGGCCTCAGGAGAAACCAAACCTGCCAGCACCTTGATTTTGGACTTCCAGCTTCTCAGAACTGTGAAAAATAGACTTCTGTTGTTGAAGGCACCCAGTCAGTGGTATTTCATTATGGCAGCCCAAGAAGACTCATGCAGGAAAAGGAAGAGAAAAAGAAAGATCTTCCTGTATATTTGACTTTTGCCGTGAGCTGCTTCAGTCCTCACGATCGTGCTGGGTCTCCTTTTGCTAAGGTCATTAAGAATTTTCAAATCTAGGTGGAGGATTTTAATGGAAATCACTATAACACTTAACACTGTCAACTGTTCCTTTTTCTAAAAATTTTCTGTATATATGTACTTATTCTCTTCCCTCTATTCCTTCTTTTAAAACAATTAAAAAATTTTGTCCAGCTTTATTGAGATATAATTGACACATAACTTAGTATAAGTTTAAGGTGTACAATGCGTTGATTTGATACACTTATATATTGTAAAGTGATTACTACCATAGGTTAGCTAATACCTCCGTCACTTCACATAATTACCATTTCTTTTTTGTGGTGAGAACATTTAAGGTCTACTCCTTTAGCAACTTTCACCTATTTAATACATCGTGTGTCTCTTTACTGGGATATGTTCTGAGAAATACGTCATTAGGCAATTTCTCCATTGTGTGAACATCATAGAGTGTACTTACACAAACCTAGAGGGTATAGTTTACTACATACCTAGGTTGTATAGTATTAATCTTATGAGACCACTGTCATATATGCATTCCATTATTGACCGAAAGGTCGTTATGTGGCGCAGGACTGTAATCACCATGCTGTACTTTAGGTCCCCAGAACTTATTAGTTTTATGACTGGAAATTTGTACCCTTTGTACCCCATCTTCTCCCCATTTCTCCTACCCTCCAGTTCCTGGTAACCACCATTCCAATCTTACACAACTCACAAAAATTAACTCAAAATGGATTAAAGACTTAAACATAGACCTGAAACCATAAAACTCCTAGAAGAAAACATAGGGGAAAAGCTCCTTGACACTGGTTTTGGCAATAATTTTTTTGGATATGATACCAAAAATACAAGCAAGAAAAGGAAAAATTAATAAGTGGGACTACGTCAAACTAAAAAGCTTCTGCACAGCAAAAGAAACAATCAACAAAATGAAAAGGCAACCTACAGACTGTAAGAAAATATTTACAATCATATTTCTGATAAGGGACTAATATCCAAAATATATAAAGCACTCATACAACTCAACAGCAAAAAACCTCCTAACAATACAATTAAAAAAATCTTCAGAGGCACTGAATAGACATTTTCCAAGGAAGACACACACATGGCCAACAGCTATAGGGAAAGGTGCTCAATTCACTAACCACTAGGGAAATGCAAACCAAAACCACAATGAGATATCACTTCATACCAGGTTAGAATGGCTGCCATCCAAAAGATGAGAAGTAACAAGTTTTGGCAAGGATATGGAGAAAAGTGAACCCTTGTGCACTGTTGCTGGGAATGCAAATTGGTGTAGCAACTATGGAAAACAGTACGAAAGTTCCTCAAAAAATTAAAAATAGAACTATAATATGATCCAGCTATCCCACTTCTAGGTATATATCCAAAGGAAAGGAAAATGGGATATCAAATGGATATCTGAACTCCCATGTTTATTGCAGCAATATTCACAATAGCCGAAGCACAGAAACAACCTAAGTGTCGGTCAATGGTTAAATGATAAAGAAGATATATATACATACATGTACAATGGATGTACAATGGAATATTATTCAGCCATGAGAAGGAAGGAGATCCTGCCATTTGCAAGAACATAGATGGAACTTGAAGATATCATGCGAAGTAAAACAAATCAGACAGAGAAAGACAAATACTGTATGATCTTACTTATATGTGGAATCTAAAAATTCTCCCTCCTTCTTAAATCTACAGGTTGTATTGGTCAAATGGAGCTTGTTATTTTAGCATCAAATATACTAGTTCTTCAAGGGGCACACGCTCCCTTTACTATCTCTGTCTTATCTAAAACTCATATTTACCTTTTTAACTTCCCAGTGTAAGGAGATTATTTTTAATGGGTTAAATCAATTCCGGTTATTAGTCATTAAGAAACAGGCATTAAAGGCAAGAAAAAAAGAAAGATCCTGGATCCCATAGAAAGATTTGTCACTCAGAGCACTGTAATCAGTCCCCACAAGTCCCTGAAATCACTTTTTTTGCACTTACCTCACCTTCTCATCAACGGGGTCATATTTTTGGCTTCCCAAATTCCTCCTCATGGTCTGTGACGGAGCCCATGGTGTCAGTGCAAACAAAAGGAAATGCTCTCTTATCTGTAGTGCTCTTTGTAGTGACTGCTGGCAGGGAAGCCAGGAAGTGACTACTGCAAACCGAAGCAGACTCAATCACCCAAGAAACTTAAACAAATGAGATTTAGCAGCGGCTTCCTTTAAAACTGCCTAATTCGAGGTACTCATCTTTCTGCTGGCAAGTTAGGGGGCCCCATGCGCTTCTGCTAGATTACATTTTTAAACACACATGGAACTCAGGCCAAGGTCTGTCAGGAGAAGGCTTTTATCTCTCTTAGAACAAAGGAGTATCCTAAAGAGCATCACCGAGCCCAGGTCACTGGTCCAGGCAGTGGACTTTTTCATGTGAATGTTTCAAAGTACTTGAATTCAAGAGGGTCATATAAAACTTACTATATATATTTTTTCTTATACCTGCTTCCCATCTTGAAATCTCTAGTTCAAGTAATGGCACCAACATTTATCCAGTTGCCCAAATTTAGGAAACCTTTTCTCTTTCTTTCTTCCATATCCAGTCTGTAACTGTGTCTTATTGATTTTACATGTCTCATCAGTCAACTGCTCTCTACCTCCACTGTTAATAGCCTTAGTTCAGACCCCGTCCTTTCTTAGTTTGGTTACTAAAATGCCTTATTTGCTGTTTTTTTCTCTTCTGAGAGCTCCTGGTCTATTTGGAAGTAGCCATTATTAGGATATTTTATGGGTTGCATATATGTATATTGTTGGAAGTTGAAGATGACCCTTTGTCAGCCCCATAGCCCAATATCTTCCACCATCCCCAGCAACATCACAACATAACATCTAGACATTCCAGAACAAATAAAACGAGAATATAGGTAATGAGGCTGTTATGGTTAATCTTAAGTATCAACTTGATTGGCCATGGGGTGCCCAGATTAAACATTATTTCTGAGTTTGTCTGTGAGGGTGTTTCCAGACAAGAGTAACATTTGAATCTGTGGACTCAATAAAGTAGATTGCCCTCCCCAATGTGGGTGGGCGTCATCTAATCCATTGGGTGCCTGAAAAGAACAAAAGGCAGAGGAAGGAGGAATTTGCCCCTTTTTGCTTTCTGCATGCCTGCTTGAGTTGGGGCATCTCATCTTCATTTCTCCTGCCCTTAGACTGGAATTTAAGCCATTGGCTCCCTTCAGTCCTTTAAACTTGGACAGGCTTTCCTGGTTCTCCAGCTTGCAGACAACAGATCACAGGACTTCTCAGATTCCATAATCATGTGAGCCAATTCTTCACAACAAATCTCTTTCTCACTCTCTCCCTGTCCTTCTGTAAGTGTGTGTGTGTCTATGTGTGCGTGTGTGTATATACATATATATGTCTTACTGGTTCTGTTTCTCCGGAGAACTCTCTAACTAATACAGTGGTAGAACTGTAATTTTTTTCATTAGATAGAATTTAAAAATATAAAAATACCATGTTGTGGACAGTACTACTACTGCTAAGTTCAGATATTTGTTCCTCCACGTCATGCCAACTCTTCTCTACCTCCCCAGCACCATGTGGCTCATCTGAATTGCATATAGACTATATGGAATAATTGTACATACTTTAAAGGGATCTTCATAGAGCAACACTCTTCATTTTACGCCTTTTGGCACTGGCTCTGAGTGTCTTTACATCAGGTGTTTATTTTCACCTGGGCTCAGCTTCAGGATTTAACTAAGTTTCCAAGGCACCTGTAGCATTGTTGTTCCTGGCAGCTAAAAACACTTATAATTTTGCTTCCTTTCCTGGTATATTTTGGCAAGTGGAGAAGAGCAGCATGTAAGGAGGAGTTTGGGCCCTTATTTTGGTCCAGGTGAAAGAGAGGCATTGTCAAATTTCCTACAGCTTATTCCTATACACCCATCATTTTATGACGCTTAAACCCTAAGGCAAGAAATCAACCAACTTCCCCGCAGATTTCTCACCGTCTGAGCAGATGGGTGTGATCTTAAGCATCCAACAGCGCACATATGTTCCCAATGTTGAGAGGAGTCAGAGCCAAGGATGCCTGCAAAAGCCTGTCTCGTCTTACCCTCTCTCTCAGGTGGCGGCAGTAGAGATGGCCCTCCGTAGGATTAATTAAATAAAATGAAAAGCACAGTAGAACATTAAGGGACGAAATGGAAGGTACTGTGTGGAAGAAAGTCCAATGGTGATTAGATCTCAATGGGAAATGTTGGAGAAATTTCCTGACAAAATTTTCATTAGGACATCATCAAATCAGTCAGCATGTGTTTGCAACTATGGGTTAGTTACTGCAGAAACTGTAAAGCATAAAAACACAAGTGAGCAAGCTTCAGCCTACAGATGTGGATATTAAATACAATATTTGTTAAATATCAGCTTTGATTCTCACACATTATGCACAGTACTCAAATTACCAAAAGGCCCTTCTGTAACTGAGGATTTTTCCCTCAGCATGTTTCAACTAGTAATTTCTTCCCTTAGCTTTCAGTGACTATTTACTTATCAAAACTTAGCATAGACTAGACCATAATCTCTTCTTTTAAAACTTATGATCCACGATGACACAACTTTGTATATTACAATAATACCATTGAATAACCGTGGAGGTAGAACACCCCGCTAGGCTTTCTACAATAGTAATGTTTTTACACATTAGTTGAGTAAGAATGAAATACTTTCTCATTGGGACAAAAATAAAGCATTTGTTAAAGATTATAATGCTCCAACAAGTGACACAATGCAGAGATTATTTCAGTTTTAATTTAAAAATTATAAACATAGAATTACAAGGTAAAATCCATTGTGTATCATTTGGTCATTGTGTTCATATAAATGTATATTTTAAATAAGTTTTTATTGTCTAAACACCGAATACTTCCAGTTATGTTGATACTGTGTTCTAATTAGTCTCAAAACAAGCAGATACTCTGGTTCTTTCCACACTGGGAAAAGAAGAGATTTGATGATGGATCTCAGCCTTTCAGAAAATAGGTTTACTCTATGAAAAATAAAATTAAGTGCTAATTAAAATGATATGAATATTAAAATCTACAGATTGTGCATACAGTTAGCAAAACATCACAGCTGTATGTTAACACTGAACTGCAGCCATTACTGTCAACTTGCTCCTCCATGTTGCAAAGGAGTTGGCCAAGAGTCTGGGACTCATTCAGTTCTGCAAAGATATTTACTGGGGTTTTCACATCATTGGATAAAAAACGACTGCTGGGGCCAGCCGGTGGCGTGGTGGTGAAGTCTGTCATGCTCTGCTTCAGTGGCCCGGGTTCACGGGTTTGGATCCTGGGTGTGGACCTACACCACTCAACAAGCCATGATGTGGCAGGGTCCCATATACAAAACAGAGGAAAGCAGACCCAGATGTTAGCTCACGGCCACTCTTCCTCAAGCAAAAAGAGGAAGATTGGCAACAGGTGTTAGCTCAGGGCCAATCTTCCTGACACACAGAAAAAAATCTACTGCTTTCTGTCTATCACAGAGCATCTCAGATGATCAATACACAGATTATCAAGTATAATGTAGTGCATCTTAACGTGCAGCTTTGTCCATATGTAGATTAAAGTTTGGAGAAGGTAAAAAGATACTGAACCAGGAGTCAGACAACTAAACTCGACATCTTTCTCTGGTATTCTGCTGGATGTGCTCCAGTCACACAACTCCTCAATTTCCATTCCTAATCTTCAAAACAAGAGAGAGTAATACCAACTCTGGTGAGGGAAAAATTGTTGAGAGATTATATGTTTGAAAGTTCTTTATAAATTCTAAAGTGTGGCCTCATTGTCATGCATATTGTTATAGACTGAATATTTGTGTCCTCTCAAAATTCATATGTTGCAATCCTAACGCCCAATGTGATGGTATTAGGACTTGGGGATTTTAGGAGGTAATTAGATCATGAGAGTAGAGCCCACAAGAATAGGATTAGTGCCTTTATAAGAAGAGGCACAAGACAGCTTGCTTTTCTCTGTTTCTGCCATGTGTGGAAACCAGAAAGATGTCCCTCACCATAATCCAACCATGCTGGCTTCCTGATCTGGGCCTTCCAGCCTCCATAACTGTGAGAAAAAAATGTTTGTCATTTAAGCCACTTAATCTATGGTATCATTGTTATAACAGCCTGAACTGACTAAGATACATCTTGTTGTTATTATGAGACATATCATGCAGTCAGGCATGATTTTCAAGCTTCTGTCTGGAGTAGCATCTTTGATCCTCTGCATTATTTGCCTAAAAGCCTATGACACTCACCTTCTAATAATATTGTATGAATAGCTGTGATGAATACTACACTGAAGTACACCTATAAAACCCACTTAGATGCTATTCTGCCACTTTGCTTCAGTTTACACTGATATTTCTGATAACCTTTGTGGTATAGTAACTTCCAAAACTGTCCTGTCAATTTGGTTAACCATCTCAGCCTTGAAAAGTTGCATAAGTATATACTGCAGTCAGCAGGATTTAAAGGTTGTAGTGGCCATTAAAGGCCATTTCTAGGCCAGGTCCAAGAGTTGCAAAAATGATTTTGTGTTTGGTGAGTGAAGCAAAACCTCAATAGTGTTTAGAACTGAACTTTTGTGTAATACCACTTCACAAAAAGGCAAAAATAATTAACAAACCAAGTGTAAGATACATCTATTTTCATCCAGGCCACTTGGTTTGATAACTGGAGAGTAGTAGGTTAGATGTGGCAATATCATATTCATCAAGTTGTATCTGAATGGCCAATGTGCACAATTTCAGCATTAAGACTTGGGATCTGTTGCTGCCCTACAAGGATGTTAGATGCTAGACAATGTTGGAAGGCTTCAAACCAAAAATGTGCTTCACATCTGGTAGACATGTTCTGCAAGGCAAACACCTTGATAATTTCTCTGTTTTATGGAAATTGGAAACTGAAACTCTATTGCCTCACAATGTTGGACTCTTTTCAAGATATAGACACTAAATATGGGTTCTCAAATATTTTAGCTATGCATGGGAAACTGATTTGTCTCACCAGATTGTTCATTTTCCTGAGTATTCATATGATTATATAGATGCAATGCTGTCTGTGTCATCAGCACTTAGGTGAGAGGAATATGTGCTTTGGTTGTGCCCTGTATGCACAGGCATTTATTATTTCCACCCCTACATAAACCTGATTTGGTACACACACGCATTTCCACATAGTATATTCTAATGCACTTTAACTATAGCAAGGTCGTTGGATTTACATGCTGGGAAATTCACTTTGTTGGTTTAAACGGGTAAAATAGGGTTGATTGTGCCACGTTAATGAATGATCAAAGTAACTTTTCCTATCTCCATCTTTTACCCTGTAAATCATCTATAGTGTACATCCAAAGTGTTATATTTGTTCTGGACATTTCATTCTATAAGGCCAGTGTCACTATATGATTGTTCAAACAAAATAATATAAAAAAGTCTATTTTATTTGGGCGTATGTGAATAAATGGAAGGAATAATAAAAAGGACAATGGAAACAGGTGAAATAGAAGAGGAAAAGGGGGAAGAAGAGAAAGTAAAGATTGACAGGGCACATAGAGAGAACGAAGGGGAAGTGAGCAGGAAGACGATTTTGATTAGAGAAGTGACAGATGAAAAGGAAGAAGAAGAGCTTTTCTCCTTTCTTTCCAGTTTTACATAGGTAGTGACTCTGAACTGTCCCAGCTGGAGTGGTGATAGTCCCTTATAGTAGCATTCCCTGCCCAGGTCTGCAGAAGTTCTGCTTCTCCCTCATTCCATTATGGTGTAGGAATTCCTCTACCTTGGCATCACTTTCTGTCATCCCACTGGGAAAGCAGCCTGTATTAGTCTGCTCTGGCTGCTGTAACAAAATACCGTAGATTGGGTGGGCTCAAACAACAAAAATTTATTTTCTCACAGTTCTGGAGGCTAGAAGTCCCAGATCAAGGTGCCAGCCAATTTGGTTCCTAGTGAGATCTCTCTTCCTGGCTTGCAGATGGCTACTTTCTTGCTGTGTCCTCACTTAATGTTTCTTCTGTGTATGCCATGGGTGGGGGATGTGGCAGGGGGCATGGATGGAGGGGACAGCATGGTGAGGAGGAGGTCTCTCTTCTTCTCTTCCTTCCTCTTCTTATAAGGCCACAAGTGCTAGCAGATTAAGGCCCCACCCTTATGACTTTATTTAACCTTAATTATCTCCTATTTCCAAATACAGTTATATTGGGGGTTAAGCCTTCAACATATGAATTTGGGGGGCACAATTCAGTCCACAGCAAAGCCTTTTTCTGTGTAGCCATAGAAAAACAGAAGACTCAAGTCCACCATCACAGAAATAGGTCATAAAAATACTCTACTGCCTTTCTACTTTTCCATTTCCTACTAGTATGGTTAACTGTTTAAAATGTGACTTCCCCAAACTTCAAGCAAGACACACACTAACATGTGTGTCTTCTAAGATATAAAAATTTATATGACGATGCCTCCAACTGTCAAATAAAACTGCCTTGAAATTCAGGACTTTCCTTTGTAGCTCATGTTCTAGACACTTTCTTCTGTCAATTGCACTCCCTTGGTTGCTGGCCACTTATCCTTATCGACTCCAATAGGCTTCCTGTGACTGAGAGTTTGCTTGAGTGTTGCACCTTACATCAAGAGAGCCACTCCGATGTTTATGTCTATTTCTTACCTGGCCTCTGAGTCTTTCTTTCCCAGAATCTTTAGATTTGCAGTGTGTTCTGCTTTCCTGCCTGGAAATCCTACCTGCTGTCTTACCTGGGCCCTTGGCCCCCTGGTTTCCAGATTTAGGTAGGCTCTTAGTTTAGGGTATTTATCTACTTTTTAAAGGCTATTTACAAAATTTTTAAATTGGATGGTTTTTGTTTTTAAAAACGACTGACAGTTAATCTATCACTCCAAACATATTTTTTCTGTCAATAATACCATTTATGGATTGACCAAACTTAGGCATAGGTCCTCTATTCTTCTGATACGTAATTTGCCCAGAAGTTTCAGGTACTTATTTATTTACTTTTGTAAATAGTTGGTACATTTTCATAACTTTGTGTATAATGCATGGATCCCTTAAATGGCAATAAAGTTTCTGATATTCCTTTCCAGACGTAACCACATATTATTGATGAAAGAGAGTGTGAGCTTGTGTGCGTTTGTGTATACGTGTGTTTGTGTGTGTGTAATGTCAGTGTCTTCAAAATGTCTTCTATCCAGACATTATATATTATTTCAGTCAGTGACTAAAGACACCAAGGACAGCAACAGGCACTCTGGTGAAGGTCTCATTTCTGATATGTTTGTTGTCTTTTGACTTAGCCATGCAGACAGCTTCCACCGGAGAGATCTGGGTCTACAGTTGGGATTTCTCAGACTCTGTGAAGGAGGTGCAGGAAGGCTGACTGGAAGGCTGAGTCATGAAAATTCTCAGGACCAGGGCTGAGATTTCTCATAAGCAGCTATACCAAGAATCCAGACTGATGCTTTGGAGCCTTCATCGAAATGAATTTCTTTCAACCTAGTAATGACATATGAGTAATAGCTCATTAACAACATGAACATTTGCAGTCTCTCTGCTGGCACTGTGAGGGTGACAACTGGCAGACATTGCTCCCTGGATATAAGAACCCACGAAGAACTGCAGAGCAGTCAGTTAAGAATCCATTAAAAAAGCAATCATTCTTTATAGATCATCTTCATAAAGGTTTCTTGCACTTGTCTAGAAGGTTTGCGTTTGGAAGCACTGGGAAGGTCAATAAAACAATCAGTACATGTTGATTTTTTATTGTTTGTCCAGCCTGTGAAGTATGCAATATATTTACCATATGAAGATAATGACACCCACACACAATTAGGGTTAAAATCTGTTCTTTCCCTTAATATAAATATAATCCTTAAAAACACTTTCCCCCTTGTGGAAAGGGCATAAGATGGAAATGTGGAGGTCAGTCTAAAGCAAGGAACAGACATTTACAAACTATCTGAGAATAAAAATAATGGCTACAGCATTCAAAAACTGATGATCCATCTTTTCAGATAAATCATCTCAAATTAAAGAAAGAAATCACATTCTAATTCTGTTCTTCACTTGAATGTGTTTCTTGTCAAAGTGGCAGAAGATTTCATTTCTTCCCCCTTTATGGCCTTAGATAGAACACAGTACCAATATGAGGCATTTGTTTTAATAACTGGGTAAAAGTTAATGTAGTGTATAATAGACTCTGGCTGGTTTGACTTGAACATTTGTGGATGGGACATGTGATCTGGAGAGAAAGTTGGTACTAAATAGGAATTGTGTTGGGTTGAGATCCAATGACGTCTCTTCAGCCACAGTCTCAGCAATGTTCCCTGTTCCAACTTTTGGCTCAACTGGCAGCAGCCCCTGAAAGCATCAGAGAGAGAGAGATGTGGTATCATTTCAAATTTCTTTGTGTCATGTTTTACCATTTGTGGACTTGACTCTTTTGTAGCAAGTAGCCATATCTTCTTCCCTAAGGGTTAGCCACAGAGAGCTCTACATCATTAACTCTCTGCTCACCACCTCTCAGGTACAGCCTAATTGATACTTGACATTGCAACATAGCCCATTTTGGCCTCTTTGGCAGGGCAGTCTGAAGAAAATTGTTGAGTAAGGCATATTGTTCTTTCCATCATTCTTCCTGTCACTGTTCATTCATCTTCCCCCCACTTCCTGCCACCTGAGAGCCTCCCTGTCACAAGCTGCTTTCTCAGTGAAGGCCACGTCCTAGATCTTCTTGATTCTTCTCATCCCTGCAGCAAAGCACCCTGCGACCTTGTTCCAGGCCTTATCCAGGGCTGCATGGCAGCAAATGGGTTTAATCAAACAGAGCAACCTCAGCTAATGTAGAAGCAAACTGATTGTTTCCCTCTCCCAGGTGATCTAGTGCATTTAATGCTTTGACTCAGTAAAAAGCACATATCTCAGAGGGCCCCTGTGGGATGTATGCAGTCTGAGAAATTAGTGCTGGTGGGAAAGATGTTTTTCCATCTTGTAGGCTTAATTAGTTTCTCCAAATAGTACTCAATAGAGAGAGAACAGAAGATGCTAGCCCTCCCCCACGGTGAGGACTGAGATATTTTATGTTGTTGGATTTGGGCATAATGCTAAAGATGGTTGGATAACTAATGTTTTTGCAACATTTTCTCTCTTCAAAAACTTTTACACATTTACAAAATATGAAAACCGCTTAGGATACATGTTTTATTATTTTTGTTGGAGTAAAAAAAAGAGATAAGTGCTGGGGTTTTATTGAACTGCATAACTTAAAATGGTGTTTTTTTCTTTTTGTGAAAATAATAAGGGGTTTAGTTTATATAAAACATATAATGAAATCTGTTAACTGCTAAATTTTACCATTAAATTTTTCCTTTCAGTTCCTACCTCTCTCATAAACACACATATACATAGGCACCCACGTAAAAAATACTTCATAAAACAAGCAGGACTCATAGTGTACAATCAGAAAACTACTCCCTAATCTTCCTCCCCTTCTGCCCAACCCAATTTATTCAAAATCCTCTGTGGTGCTAGGTAAAAATTTTAGCAGGATTTCTGCTAACTCATTGATAGTACGAAGTATTCACAAAAAAATTCATCTCAAGGCAATTACTTCCATAATTGAAATGAAAGGTCCCACGTCGTTTTTTTTGAAGTGTAGCCTCTCCCCTTCCCCAGCTCAGACTTGTTCCACGTGGGATGCCTTCGGTGGTAAAGGCGGGAGAGGACAAGGTTACGTCTCTTTTTTTTACTCGTCTTTCTCTTTAGTCCTTTCACTCTCCTCTGGGATTAGCAGGCTAGCCCGTGTAATGTGCTTCTTGTGGCAATCACAGAGGAGCTGGGTAACCACAAGCACTTTCTAATCTCCAGTGCTTCAGGCCTGTTAACATCCCATTGGCCAAAGGAAGCCACATGGAAAAACTCAACGTTAATGGGGCAAAGGATCTTCCCATGGAAGCGAGTGGGAAGGAGTGAACATATCTGAACAACAAATCCATCTACCAACACTGGGTGTCTCCTGCCCCTTCAGCCTGGGTCTCAGAATGAAAATATGTAGAGCAGAACTGAGCTAGGAGCCCGCGCACCTGGCCCGCAACTTAAAATTGAACTGTCCAGATGACCCCCAGCTGACCTCCAGCCGGCCCACAAATCCGTAAGAACAAATGTTGACTTTGTATGCTACTGATTTTGTAGTTGCTTATTATGCAGCAATAGGTGTCTGATAATGGCAAGATTCATGGCAACGCCAGGCCAACTCATTCTCACGTCACCCACATCTGGTCTACAGGAAACATACATCTTTGTCCTGGTCTGCAGTACTGTAGCTACATCCCAAACACTGCTCTCTATTCTGTGGCCATAAACTGCTTCAGCCAGTCTTCGACGCTTTAGAATTATTCCAGTGTAAATCTGTCCTTTGAATTCCTGGGTCGCGTATCAAGCTTTCTCAGTGGTCTTCCTGAAGCCATCCTAACGTGAGGCTTGAGGAAAAGGGAAAGAACTTCCTCTATCAGGCCCCAAGTGGGGCACTGGTGTTTCTTGAGACTCAGATGAAGTGGCTACAAGAGTCACAAAACTGATATTAACCACTCCCTTTGTACATCTGTGACTGCCATAGTATTATTTGCTGCTTATGGTATTGAAGCCTCAGTTAGAACTGACACAGAAAGATTCCCATTTTTCCATCCTGTTATACACAAAAAAGAAACACAAGTGCACATACATATATAATGGGATCGTAGTTTACGTATTATCTTGTAGCTGGCTTTTCACTAAATATATTATGAACATTTTTATCATTAAAAATCTACTATGTCATTTTTAATTAGTGTATAGTATTTCATGATTTGTGGAATAGTATCCTATTGTATACTTGGGTCATTTCTGTTATTTTTTTCTGTTATAATTTGCACTGTAATGAACATGTCATACTGTTACTTCACTGAATTTCTTGGTGCCATACATCCAGTGGACTAAAACCTTAGTTCTTATAATCTTATCCATCCATTGCCCTTTACTTTATTCATTACTGCTTTGGTGTTTAACATTCCCCACCTCTATCTTTCTCTATGTGAGGTAGAGATTATGATTTAAACTTTTTTCACATATTTGATATCAGTGATGATAGAGCTTGTTCTATATTCTTACCAAGAGTGTTACTTTTAAGTCAAGCCAACAGAGCAAATTGAAAACAATAAAAGAGTTTTCACAATGTACTGTATTTTATTGAAACAATCACTTTCTTAGATATATTCATTAATCAAGAGTCCATTGGGTACTCAGCATTGTTCTTGGTGCAGAGGAGAATAAAGAAGAATTGTATGATATGTTTTACAGCCCCAAAGAACTAACTTCTTGGCCGACAATATGGACACATACAAAAATAAATAAATAAGGTAACTCTACAGAGAGTTTATGATAAAAGTTCCACTCTGAGGTACTGGCCTTACGTTCATTTAGATTAGTGCTATAGCTGAGTTATCATGGCATGTAGGAAAGAGCATGACCTCTAGAATGAGACAGATTAGGGATTAAAATCATTGCTTTGCTACTTATAAAATGGGTGATCTTGGGGAACAACTTTACAGCTTTTTAAGTTTCAAGATTTTTGTCATTAGAAAGGGGCTAATAATACCAATCTATAAGATTCTTGTGAGAATTTAAGACATTGTGCCTCAAAATGTAAGATCAAAATGAATTGGGGCAGTTATAATTACTTTTGACAAGAGTCAAAAAACCAATTAGGCCTTTAAGAAAGCACCAAATTGTTATTCAGTAATATTGAAGCAGTGCAATTTCCTCAAGGCAATGTGTACATGATAGCCTTGAAAATATTAAAAAATTCTCTACTCGCTAGAATTGCTTTTTTGTTCAGTATACACAAGTTGTACGCTATTGTGATTTGGGCAGTTTTTCAAGGTGAGCATATATAAACAAGAACCAAGGTTTACTATTTGCAGAAATAATTTTCACAGTATTTTATGGATATAAATAAAATTTGTCATAATATTCTGAAGTTCATTACCTAAAAATAAATCACCCCATTTTATTGGGTATCAGTGTGCACCTATGCTATCTAGTTTCAATCGATTTACAAGTTAGAGTACATTTACAAGTGGTAACTGTAACATCCCCCTAAACAGAAGTGGAGCAATTGACCTCAGCTGTCAGGCAATCTACGTGAAATTGTCTGTAGTATCCATTGTGTTAGCCTGAATAATTTCACACAACTTCTATAATAAATTGCAAACTTTTATGTTTTAGCTATTTGAAAAATTTTACATAATTATAGAATTGAGTTTCACCAGCCTATCACATTGTAGAACCCTTTCTTGTTTCAAGCACTGAGACTAATGCCAAAAAAATCGGGTTAACAAACTTGATTCCATGAAGCTAAAAATTTGATGCTCACTAATCATGTGCTGTTGTTTTGTGTGTTTTTTTCCCCGAAGTGAATAGCATGAAATAGGGTTATTATTATAAAAACACTTAAACATGTAGGGCTTTTTTTGTTTATTTCTAATACGTTTGTTATGCTATTTAGCAGGGATTTTAACCACTAGAGGGAAGGGTAGCCATTTTGGTCATTTTCAGACTGTTCTCTGGACAATGAGAGCATGAAGGAAATTTACTTACTTTAATATGACTCATGACACTTCATTACCCATTGAATTTCTTACAGTTTCAAATTATGAGACTTAGAACGTCCAATTACATTCAACCTGAGGCCAATACACCGGTGCTTATGAGAGTTTTGTTATTCTGTAAGCTTTTTATCTTCCTATCTCTACGTACTGACCTTTAACAAGAAACTGATAGGGTAAAATGCAGTTGGCTATAAACTACCAATTAACTCCTTCTATACTAAGGTGACTTGGTGTGTTCATGATTTGTTAACCTGGGAGTTTAAGAAATGATGTGGACTGCTACTCCTTTGGACTTAATTCTGTGTGCAAATTTTTGTGTAAGTGGAAAAATCAACTAAGTATATTAGAGTTACATGCTGGATGAGATGGGGTGTGGAATTGTGTTACTTTGACTTTAGAAGACATTTCCACAAGTTCAGAGAAAAGATCAAATTGATTTTGGATTTCAAAAGGAAAGAAGATTGAATAGAGATTTTCCTATATTTGAATCTAGAAGAAAAGGAAGACAGGCCTAGGTTTGGTATTTGGGGCTAGATGTGAAAATATAAGAAAAGTGAACTATAGTGCATCACTGTCATTTGCTTGCTCACGTCTTTCCTCTGCTGGAGAGAATAAGCTTCACATTCAAATGGCTGGAAAATTTATTGTTAACAGAGAAATGAAGCCAAGTTATTGAAAGGAGGCAAATATGTATATAATTGCTCTAAATGAGTTCCTATTTTCTGGACTAGGTTAATTGCATCCTAATTTCCTGAAAGAATTTATAGATGAAAATCACTGAACTACCAAGAAAGATTTAAAAAATTATGGAGTAAAGTATAAGTGATGGAAGATTGGACACTAATAACTATTATCGTTATTTTTAAAGAATATAAGAAAATGATTTCTATAAACTTCAGATTAGTGAGAATGACAATAATCATAGAAAACTTTCCAGAATGACTGTTCAAAAGAGTGCATTATGAGTATTTAGTACAAGTATCTGTGTTCAACGGGAGCCAACATAAGTTCATATATTGTATATTGTGACAATTATAGATTGGCTTATGATCAATCTTTCTTACTATCTAATATCTTATTGTTTTATACCATAGAGGCTTAAAAGCAAAATACTTGATTTTTAGACTCTTTTGCAGCTGGAGTGGACATTTGACATATTTTTGATCAATAAGATACAATAAAATTTTTCACCACTGCTCTTTTGCCCTTCATCTTTCTTACCTCTTATGCCTGGGAATACAGTGCGATGCTTGGAGCTATAACATCTATATCTTTGACCATAAGATTATAAATCAACAAGCTAAGGATGCATGTAATATAAGAGGTCATACTGATAGTAAGAAAACTCCAGAACTTAATTCCAGATACTAAAGCCAAATATGTATAAGACAGAGACATATGATATAAAAATATGCACTATTTAGTTGATAATAAACTCAATTCAAAGCAACACATTGTGTGATATCACCTCCAAACTTCTAGCTCATGCTTAAGCTACACTAAATATAATTGTGCTATGTTCTGCAATTGTCTGACCATGTCCAGACCAAGGCAAAGAGCAGTGGAAGATTTCGTGATGGCCTGAAATGAAGATTAAAGACAATTGATCGTTTAGCTTGTAGAAGAGGAGATTTAGGTAGAATGTGACTGCAAACTTTATCAAAAGGTCATAATTCAGAAGAGGAGGTAGAATTAATTTTAATGGCTTCAAAGTACAGAACCATGACTGGGGGCTAGAATTTAGGAGATATTTTACTTTAGTTTAGTAAAAAATGGACTAGGCTAACAAGGCAAGCAAGTAGTTTCTGATTTCTTAAAATATTCAAGTCGAGGTTGGATGTCCATTTGAAATGAATATTATAAAAATATTGATACATCTGATAGGGTTTAAAATATACAACTTCTAAGATCTTTATCAATCATAGTTATATGCCTTGACACTTTCACAGCATTAATCTCAGCATCCGAAAGAGTAATATTTGGTCTTGCAGATGTTTGAAGTTAATCACATTTGTAGATGTGGTAAAAATTCTATCAGCCAATAATTCTACTTCAATAAATATGTATTTATTTTAGCTTAAAATTCAGGATGGCATGACAAGATTCTCAGTCATTTATACCTGTTTTTATGCTTTATCATCTTCTAAAATAAAAGGTCATATATTTAAAGCTATTGAGGGAACAGTTAATTGTCTGGATTGTTAAATTCCGTTTGTTCCATGATTATGCCTTAAAGGTCAAGATCATGGGTTTATTCTTGTGCATGAATTTAACGTAGTTTATGCTGAATAGAAAAGCAAGAGGAAACATGTTTGGCTACAATCTGCACTTTGAATATTTAATCAGTGGGTTTAATGCATTCAGTTCAGAAAGGAGACTGGTTAGGAGAGAGTTAGAACAACTTTACTGGATACCCTGGATTGACTCCTTAAATTTCATTCTACTCTCATTCTGGAAGAAAAAAGTAAAAAGCTAAAAGCTGCATTTCCAAGACTCCATTGTGTCTGGGATTCTGGATGCAAAATATTGTCACCAATTAGATGTATTTGTGTGAACATTGGAAGGTGGAAATGAGGCAGAGGCCATCTTTTGACCTACATTTAGCTGTTGTCACTGGTAGGTATGGTTGTGGCATCAGTGGGTTCTCTACAGCAGTATTCCAGGGCCCATCCTACAGACTCCTGGGAGTCCTGTGGTTGTGGCACGGAGCAGCTGATGATTCAGCATAGCTCCAGAGGCATCCTAGGAGGAGTAACTCCATATAATTTTATGGGTTGTTCCTGGAAGTCCAGGCTTGGATTTGCTGTTTAAACCTTTATAATGTGTTGAAAGCCCTTAATTCTCTTTATAATCCTTTCTTGCCTAAAATATCTGAAATGCTTTCTGCACTGGACCATGATAGTTGTTCATAATGGAACATTACCAAGTTAAAAATGACTAGACAGTACTTGGGGTGTTCCGTGGCACAGAGTAAGTGCTTCAGCTGCTCTGAGATCCTCATAGTTATGACCTGAGCACATCATGCTACATCATCTTGACCTCAGTGCCTTGACACAGGCTCCACCAAGACCTAGAATTTGCTATTCCAAGTTCTTTGCCTGACTAACCCCATGTCATCTTTTAAGTCTCAGCTCAAGTACTCCTCAATATAGACTCAGCTTTGACCATGTCTCTTCCCCCTTACTCCTGATTTCTGGGAACCTCCTAGAATCTGTACTACCCTCTTCCTGCCTCTACCACAGCACTTATGTCTCCCTACACAAAGGCCTGTTTTTGCTACTGTGAGCTTTTTGGGTGCCAGTGCCAAATTTTTTATCTCCAGGCCTACCACAATATTAGACAAATTGAAAGCACTTGATAATGTTTATTGCATGAGTTAATGTATAATTAATGCAAAACTGAGTGGAACATAAAAAGACATCATAATATTCATAATTTTGGAAACAAGGAAGTCCTTTGCTCAATTAATACTTATATTTAAAAAAATCTGGGAGAAACGCTGAAATGTTTAGAAATGTTGAAATATTTAGAAAGGAAAGGTCGTAATGTTTCCAACTCCTTTCAGATGATTCAGAAAAAAATGAAATATATCTTTTTTTTCTGAATCATTTGAAAGAAGTTTCAGAATATATATATATATGAAGCATACATGATAAAATAACTTTTACATCTATGTGGAGATTGCATGTGTGCTCATGGTATTCTTTCAACTTTTTGAATATTTGGAAATTTTTATAATGAAAAGTTGGGATAATATGAAAGTATACCAAGGGAAGCTATGAATATTTGTGTATTTACAACCCACACAAGCTTTCTCCAATGTATTTGATGAAACCTACATGCAATGTTCATAATAAGGGGGGTGTGTGTGTGTGTGTGTGTGATGGAGGGGGATGTTAAGTAAAACTCAGAATAGCTAAGTTGAAGGTCATAAAAATAAAGTATTTCTATAAGAAAGGAAAACTCTTTTAAATGAGCATATGTAAAGACAATTTAAAAAATCATTAATCTATGTTGTATTTACCATAGATGCTAATCACAATGCAGAGCAAAGGTTGTGCATTGGCCACAGTCAAGCCAAATGTCCACATAACTATATTGAATCTGTTGCAAATATCTAAATATTTAAAAATTACACTTAAAAGTTCATATTTTTGGCCTATTGAAAAATCAGATGCTCTGGAAGTTCACATTCCTGAGAAGCACCAATCCCTAGAGGGGAGCAATGGCTTCTTGCTTTAGGTAGTGGTGTGTGTCTTCAGTTTGGCATAATTCCTTCTTCTCACTCCAGCCTCTCTTAACTTGAGGCCAAGTTTCAGTGGCCTTTCCATCATAGCATGCATACTGTTGATTATTTTACAATAAAGTTAAAGCAAATATTTCTTGTACTCTATAAAAGGTGAGGTAGGGGAACTAATTAGCTGGAGAGGGCCACATATAATAAAAATGAGAAAATAACATATTTCTTTGTGGAAATGAATGATATCTCTATGCTTTTAACATGCAAAAGTGTCTTTACAAAAAAAAAATACAACCTGACTCAGTTGTTTGCCTGACCTCTGTAGGAGTTTGGGCTGTCAATCTCAGAAAAAGAGAGAGAGAGAAAAAAAGCCTATTCAACAAATATATGTTGTTATGTTTCACATTGTATTTTAAAGGCTAAAATAATAAGAGGAGCATATTGTGTGGCAGTCACTCTTCCAAATGCTTTAAATGTTTTCATTCAGTCCCCATGGCAACCTAATGAGGAAGGAGTTGAGGAAAGCAGAGCACAGTGTACAGTATTCTGATGGTTCAGTTAACTCCCAACACTCACCATTCTAAGTGATGAGAAAGACTCAGGTCCTCTGACTGTAGAGCCTGTGATCTAACCACTATGCTACAGCTCACGTGCTATCAACTAGGTTTCTCTTTAATTCTCTAACTACAATACAGTTTAAGAGAGCAAAACTCTTCATTTCTAGAAGGTGCACTGGCAATTGCTGGACTAAGATTCTGAAGATACACAGAAATTTGTCTGGATGGGGGCCTTGCAGTCAGATGATTTAACTGTTTTAAGATTGAATTTCCTGATTTGAAGTTAGTATTCATTCTTGTCTGTTTAAAGAGTTAATGATCATTAAGTAATTTGTACTCCTGAGAAAAAAGCTATACTCTAAAGGAAAAAAAAAGTTCTCCAAACATTTTATTGGTACTTCTATAAAGCTTTTTTTCCCCCTTAGAAACCAAACACCAAACAAAATATTTATGAATTATCACCCTTCCTTCCCCATCCATCAAAATGTGTCTGATTGTAAGGTGAGCATTAAAATTTTTTGAATGGGGTTATTTTAAAGTGTTAAATTCTAGGGCAATCTCCCCGCTGTTCCCTCACTCCTCTTTCAGAAATATGATGCTTCAGAGAAGAACAAAATCTCTCCTTATATTGCGTGATCAACTCTTTTAATTGCTTCCCATGAAGTAAATTCTTATGACAATTTTCATCTTTTAAGAGTAAAACATAGTCCCTCCGCCTTTGCCAATTTAGAAAATGCTATTACCACCATATTTCTAGAAAAATTTTCTTTTTCACCGTACAGGAAATTGCATGTCAATTTTAAATATCATTGTACATATTTTTAGTCAAACCTAGCTCTACATGACACTTCATTGAAGTGAGAAATGTAAGGCAAAAGGAGGCTTTTATCCCCTTTGCATACCAAGTATGAAATTATTACCTGAATCATTTAAGATGAAAATCACCCCATTGGCAAGCACCATTAAAAGAGTAGCACTTCGTTCAGGAGTTTCACACCGTTTGTTAGAGAGAAAAGATTGTGGAAAGAGAGAACCAGACGCTAGGCACTTTAATGGCATTTATCATCAAAGGGCTGAAATATAAGCACTGAAGAAATTATACTTCCGAGGCTATAAAGTCTGTAATATCAATAATATTTCCAATGAGTGGCAGCCAGGTTATGCTGAATTTTAAAACCAGTGGACTACCTTGGATTTTCCTAAAATTGTTTTTCCTTATAATATTTCTGCATTCATAGAATGCATAGAATTTTATATATAACAAATGAACTATCATATCCTTGGCTAGATATTGGATTTTCAAGTCTTAGAAGCACTGCCATGTAGCCATTGTGTGTACTGCATTTTTAGATACAGTGTTAACTTGAAGTCTCCTCAGTCTGCTGCTGCAGAGAAGTTAAAATTCAGGAACTTTCTTAGCAGAACTGGACATATTACCTCCCTGTTGTGATTAGCTATGTTTTCTCTCTCTTAGAGGGAGTATTCAATATTCAGTATAGGATTTTTCTGGAAGTGGGAGGCGCATTTTCAATGTTACGGTGAATTTATTAACTTAGAATCTGCTGTGAACTATTTTAACATTTAATAGATATAATCACAAGTATGGCACATATTACTGTTTATAAAGAACAAATTTTAAATGTCAAATATTTGCCCGGCTCGAACATCTTATTGGTTCACAAAAATAATTCACTGGTGTCTCATTATGCTATAAAGAACAACTGAAAGGAAAGTCCATTTTGGACCCTATCCAAGTAGATTTAATTATTGATGTAGAAAAACATCTCATTATTAAGTGCTCATGTCCAACATTGGAAGCATTATCTTTTCCTTGAACCTACACCTTCTCCTTTATTTCTGTTTTTCCTCATCTCATCTATTCCCATCTTATGACTCACACATTCCAATTAATTGCTAAATCTTGTCATTCTCTCTCCTAGTATCTTATTTTTTTAGTTTAGGATGAAGACATCTCTCACCTAGAGCACTGCTACAGTAGGTGCTTCTCTTTTCTTTAGTTATAAGGTGATAAAGGGGAAATAATGTCTTTCGTAGATTTATAGGAATAAAGAAATAAATATTCCCAACTAGAGTAAATCACACATAATTCTAGGACTTGAAACAGCTTTTAGAATCATATCAAAAAACAGCAAAATACAGGGGGAATAGCATGAGCTTTTGAGAGACATGCAAACAGATTTGCCTCCCTGCTCTGCCACTTCCTACCTATGTGACTTTGAGCCTTTACCTTAAATTTTGTTATCCTCAGTTTTCTTGTCTTTAAGGTATAGATAATACAATCTATAAATAGTAAGATATACTTCAGACGGTAGTCTTGTCATTTAAATGTTATAACATAGATAGGACATCCAGCAGATCCCCAGGAAAAGATAGGTCCATCATTGTTGAAAAAAAAAATCATTCCACCTTTCATCTCATTTTCTCTCCTAAGAATATATACATCCCTCAAAAAAACAAAAAACGAAAAAAACACCCAAACTCATGCAAATACATGTACAGTTTTTTTTAAAACAATTATTCTAAGGAATAGATTGTCCTTTGTCATTTTTGTGTTAAAATACGATTGTCATAAATAAACAAACAGTATCCTTCCACAGGAGCACCGCTTTAATCTCAGAATTTGGTAACTGATTTCCTGATTTACATTGCTTTATCAGTTGAGAATTTTTCCTGATGTCTAACCTACATCCCTTATGTTTCAATACCAACCCCATTCCTTTTACTTCATATTTCTTAAGAATGAAATAAGTGCTAAAGTATGGGTTTCCCTGAACTAGAATTAATTTATCTTCTTTATTTGCTTTCTCCTTCAGGAGTTATCTTGTGATGTCTTAGCAAAGCATTATTTTATGGTCTTGCAACATTTGCATTCGTTAGCATTCCATTATAGATAAATATAGTCTTTGCCTCTAGAGTGAAGTGAATGAAAAATAATGTACACTCCCATGATGGATCAGGTCAAGGCCTCAATCTAAGTTTCCTCCAGCACCTTGCCCTCTAGACTGTAAAACTTCTGTGGAATGATGAAATGTTTTATATTTCATGATTTTTGGTGTCTCTGAAATCCCTTATATCCTTGCATGTTCTGTCATTGAAATTTGCAATTGCTTGCTATTTAGGTAAATTTTTCTTTTTTTGTGTTGGGTGAGTTAAAGTAAAGCATGACCAGCTACACACCAGGCTTTCAATCCCATTGATCCTTTTAATAAATTTCCCACATCTTTCGATTCCTCAGAGTTCTGGTTAGTGCTTTTGGAATTTGTAGTCTGTGGTTTTATTTCTTTTGGCACATTCTTTGGTATTCTTTCCTAAGAAGTCTCAGGCCCCTCTGGAACTCCTTTGTTTTTGCCATTTGGACAAGATCTCCACAGAAATTGAAGTCCCTAGAGAGAAGATTGGTGGAAAAGGGTACAGCCATCATGGTGTATTTTCAGCCAGTGAGGGAGGGCAAGAATTTTTTTTCCTCTTTTCTTTGTCTTGATCAATAACTAACCATGTTTGCAAGTTGGTGTTGAAAAGGTAGTTTACTGCCAAAATGATTTTTAAAATGAAAATCTGTGTTTTTCCAATTCTTTTTCTTCTTCTCTCTGTGTTTGACGTTTTTCTTTTGTTTACTTTAACCTTGGTCCTTTATTAATAAAACAATCTTCTCTGGGGAAAAGTGTGCATGCTCATTTCACATCTTTTAGTGCTTGAAAAACATTAACGTATCCATTTCTCTTCTAAATAGAACCTCTGAAATAACTTAGGCAGGATTTGTGTGAATGGAAACTCATTTGTTTTAATTACACAACCAGTGAGGAAGAAGTTCTAACATGTTCTCCTGGATTGCTTTGCATTCTAAATGAGCAGATACATCCTATACAGATACTCTCATATTTCAATTACAAGGTGATAATAGTTCTGTTTTCAAATCTGGTTGGTTTTCTGTTTCCTCCTTACCCATAGATTTCTTCCAGCTTATGTTGTCAAAATATTTATTAATTCTCACTTCCTTATTGATATCATTCTTCACAATCCTATTACTGGCCACTGTCTTTTATTTTATTTTATTTTTATTTTTTGTGAGGAAGATCAGCCCTGAGCTAACATCTGCCAATCCTCTTCTTTTTGCTGAGAGAGACTGGCCCTGGGCTAACATCCATGCCCATCTTCCTCCACTTTGTATGGGACACCGCCACAGCATGGCTTGCCAAGCAGTGTGTCGGTGCGCGCCCGGGATCCGGACCAGCGAACCGCCACAACGGAGCATGCATACTTAACTGCTTGCGCCACCGGGCAGGCCTCTGGCCACTGTCATTTTAAAGCCTGAGACTTTTCTAATCCTAATTAAGAAAATTAGATAATGTTTAATCAGATTGAGCTAACCCAAGAAAGCTAGAGAATAATTCAGTTTCACAAATATTTTCTTACAGTCACATACTATTCTAGGTTCTGGGAGCCATGATGAACAAGCCCGACCGGGCCCTCCAGGAGCTCAGAATCCAGTGGGGCCGATGGAGAAGTAAATTGGCAGTTACAACGTGTGCTGGGGCTGTGAGAAGTGCTAGAGACGGCCTGTTTTCTCCTCATAATTATACTCATGCTGAGAGCCGTCATCAACCACCACTAAGCCTCATTTTCAGGACAGCTCATTTGCTTTGATCTGTTTTCTCATTCATACTCATTCTCCCAAAGTTCTTGGAAGCTGAGGCGAATCATACTGAAATCTGGTGAATTCTCGGGGAACTAGGGGCTTGTTGTATTTTCAGAACCTGATATAGTGCCTGAGACAGAGTATGAGCTCAGTATGTTTGTTAATCACTGGATCTGGACAGCCTTAGCTATGAAGAGTTGTATTCAGAGAAGCCCCCAGGCTAACCTTTTAGCAGGATGGTGTGGTGTTTGGTTGTCTCTTCTGTTTCTCTTTCTGTCATTACACACTCTTACCTTTCATCTAACCAGTGATAGCTTGATGGACTCTAGTCATCTGGGACCTCCAAATTCCTGCCTGCTCTGCTGGCCAGTACCCTTTTTCAGCTATGACTTAAGCCTACCTGAGTCCTTCAGTCAGAAACCTTCAGAGATATTCTGGCAAAGAATTATATTTTGATAATTGATTTTGGTGGTTAACCCAATAATTTGGAAATTTCAGACAATATTTTTTCCAGTGCTGATGGAAGATATTTTAAGCATTTAATCTGTAAAAGGTAAGACCACCAGTGGCAGCCTTAACATCAACATAATATCTAACATTTATTGAGTGTACTCTATATAGCAGCACTATATTGAGTGTTTTACGTTCACTATCTTTTTTACTCTTCACAATAATCCTATCAGATGAGGAAAGTGACGCTCAGGTTATGACACATGTTCAAGGTGACACACTCAGAAAGTGTTAGTGGTGGAATTGGAACCTGTGTCACCTGACTAAAGATCTCATGAGCTCTACTACTATGTTTCTCACCAGTCCCCACTTGCCACCTTGCTGGATCCCCTTGGTCTACTATTATACCAATCCACCAAATTCCTCGTAGTTTTCAAACAAATCAGTTTTGTTTCCAATTGACTGGCTCGGTTCTCACTTGACCTCCAGCAATAGTTCTGACTGTAAATGTACATACCATTGGTGTATTTCATGATGTTCTTGGCATTTTTGTACATAGATATTTCCGTGCCATTTGGTAGAATACCATTCCTTTATAGAAAAATTGGTTTTAGGATAATAGATAGAGAAAAATTTGGTTGTATTCCTCTTGGTAATAATTCATCCCCCCAAAAAGACTAAGCACTCTACATGAAAACGCAAATTGTGGCAGAGTTAAGCGTCGGGGGTCTTAGGATATCTTGTGAAATGGAAATAAAAATAATAAACCCTTATTGATTTTCTTACTGTAAGATATCAGGTGTGAGAATAAAGTTTTTTTTTTTTGTGACCATGGACAAGAACTATCTGTGTAGTACTTCACTGTTTACATAGCCTTATAAAACTGAACATTAGGGTCAAGATTTATAGGGAGAAAAAAAAACCAGGAAAGAAGAAAACAACAACTTTTATAGACATCCTTTCTTCTATCCTTCTAACAAAGCGACAAGGGTACACAGATTGAAATTGAAACATATCTGGATCTGTTAGGGAGTCTGTGCTCAAAGACTTAAGAGACACTAAAGCATTTCTGAAAGGGAGCAGCAACTTTGTAAATCTGGTGTTTCTATTAGTTGTAATTTTCTTTAAATAGTCTCCCATTTAATTTTTACTCTTATGCATGAGCAGTAATTCAGTGACAACTTTTTCAATCCACACAGGCATGGTTAGACACGCTGAGGAATAAGGCTGCCTTTGGCTTATAGTGTAGGCTTCTATTCAGTGCCTAGAACTGATTTTTCTGAATTTATTTTTTATTAATAGGTCCTTTCACGTCAGGAAAATCATGCAGGGGGTTTGTAGAGAAATCTTTTTCTTGCAAAAAAGTCTAAGCCGAGCACCGCTATGGAGGACTAGATAAATGGACTGAGTCCAGTAGCTACATGAGACATCTGGTAAAGTAAATCGACACAGTGGGAATTCCCTCTTCTCCATAGACCCCAAACTTATTTGAACATTTTTTCTTTCACCCATCAACACTTTATCAAATATATTTTTCAGTGTTGCTCTCTGTTTATAGCAGAAAGCCTATTTCCTGGTGAATGTGTTTATTTGCACTCTACTCGTTGCGTTCTGTACACCACTGAAGAGAAGGTTGGAGAGAAATAAGACAGAAGCATATTGAGAAAGAGTCTTTGGGTCAATGTTGGGTGCACAGGAGTGATGAAATGAGAAACTCTGGGCTGAGAATCAAGAAATCCATGTTTTCTCCTGGTTTCTATCATTGACTTATTCATTCATTCATTTATTTGTTCTTTCATTCTGTCAGTGAGTGAGCGAGTGAGTCAATGTATATTTATTTGGTGCCTATTTCATGTTAGTAACTCTTTAAGGCACGAAGAATGCAGAGATAAAAAAGGCAGGACTCATTACTTCCCCTGGGAAGCTTGAAATTTGCTTTGTTGCTAACTCGTTGGAGCCTTTGAAAAAAATCAATTAATCTCTCTGGACTTCAGTTTCTTCATATATAAATGAAAAAATTTATTGGATGATCTGCTTTTGATGATTCCAGGTCTTGATTAGGTATTACACTGTCATATGACCAACTCAATTCCAATATTTGATTTTTTTTTTAATGAATTTCTGTTCCTATAACATCCTCTCACTCCCAGCTCCTGCACTTCCAAAGAGAGTTTAAAACTTTTGTTAATGATGTATTCAGGTTTTATAATAGGGATATCTTTCACGTATTTAAATTACATATTTTCACATTTTATTTAGTTTTATTTTTTAGTGGTTGGTCATCATTATTTGTTTAAGGCCTTAACTTCCTTATGAAAAAGACGTTATGTCTCTGCAATCTATAATAAAAAGAGCTCGAATTTCTTGAGCACCTACTCTGTGCCATGCCGGGGGCCTGGCATTTACAACCAGTCTTTCATTTAATCCTAGGGATAAAGTAATTTTCCCAGGTCGTTTAATAAGGAAGGAAAGAAGTCAATATTAGAACCCAGGTCCTCTGAACCTAGGGCCTGTGACTTTTAACCACTGTTGTATAATCAGGTGGGGAAAGGCAGCCAGCGGAGGTGACATTTGGGGAGCGAGTGACCACGCTTCTGGTTTGACCAGGACTGTGCCTGTATCAGTGCTGATGGTTTTGCATCCTGGGAAACCCCTCCGTTCTGAGCAAATGGGAAAAAGTTCCCTTAGTTATTTAGAGTGGTAATAACCGAACATGTTGAAGATGTTCCATCCTGTGAGGCCTGGAAAATCTTTAATGACCACTTTACAAAAATGTGTTCTGCATCATGGTATCCTGAGATAAAATGGTTTGTTTTAGGAATAAAGTGGCACAAGTTACTCTTATAGTATAATTAAAAGACATACTTTTTTTGTAACTGCAAAATTGCGGGAGTTAATAAAATGGTAAAACCAACAAAAACTCTCCTACACTGACCCTCCATTTCAGTCTTTAAAAAGCAATCTTCAAAGAATTTTTAAAGAAAAGATTTTCACAGGGTATAATGATATAAGAACAATGGAGCATCTTTACTAAAAATATTAAAACATGCAAATTTATTCAAAGGAAATTGAATAAGAAATAGTACCTCAAGAAAGAGACAATGTAAATTTCAAAGGTGGATTTTTGAATTATGTCTCTATTTGTATAATGCTGAACATCTGGATGCTATTTGAGAAATTTTGTCAAATTTAGGTGAATAATTAGCATCACAAAATTATGCTTTTGAAAGTTGCTTTGAAGCTATCAATTTTATTGTAAGTTTTTCTAAGTTTTAGCCTTTGATTTAGGAAATTGGTTTTGAATAATTGATTATTGATGACATTATTGACCTTCCAGTGTCTATATCAGTTCTTGTCTTATCAGACTATGTGTGGCATCTTTCACAGTTGATCATTCCCTCCTCCATGAAACATGGGCTTCCCAGAGTTTCCAGGAAAACTTACTTTGCTAGTTACCCTCTCACCTCAAAGCTACATCTTTCCTTCCCTTTCGCTTCCTTTTTCTCATCTGCAAAACTCTAAATACTGAAGTGCCTAGGGCTCATCCATCTGGTTCTCTTATCTTTTCTGTTTACACTGATTCTCTTGATTTCCTTCAATCTCTTGGCTTTGAAAATCATCTGTATTCTGAAGATACCCACATTTCTTCTTTCAGCATAAACTTCTTCCCTGATCCCAGTCTTGTGTATCCAACTGCTTGGTCAGATCTCTACTTGGATGTCTAAAAATGTTCTTAAATCTAATATGTCCACAGCTGAGCTCAGATTTTCACCCCCAATCTTGCTCCTCCAGCAGGGTTGTCCTCCACAAATCCATCCTTCCAGTTCCTTAGGCCAAATTCCTTGGAGTCATCCTTGACTCCTTCTTATCCCTTGCATCCACATCACCTCTGCCAGCAAATCCAGTTGGCTCACCTTTGCCATCTAACTAACTAAGCCAACCTCCCGCTCTATCATTCTAGTCCAAACTACCAATGTTTCTCAATTGAATTATGGTAATAGCCTTCTATCTATCCTCCCTTCTTGCCCCTGATGACAGCAACCAAAGTGATTCTTTAAAGATATGTGAGATCATATCATTCCCATGCTCAACGTCCTTCTCATTATACTAAGAGTAAAAGCCAAGGGTATCACAGTAACCTCTAACTACACACAATCTGAATTTCCTCTATTCTCCTCTTCTCTGTCTTCATCTCCTACAACTCTTCCCCCAGCTCTCTATCCTTGAACCACTTAGGTCAGATTCCTGTCTCAGAGATTTTGCACTTGTTATTCTCTGGGCTTGGAGTGGTCTTCTTGCAGACATCTTCGCAACTCCCTCTCTTACTTTCTTCAGTTTTTCACTTTAAAGTCACATTCTACACTGTTTGAAATTAATGACTTATGTGTGCTTGGGCAATCTTATTGGTTCCCATTTAGTATGTCCAATTAATATTGCCTGAAAGGTAGATTTATGTGCCTTTTGTTTTACAGTACTAGGTAGAGGAAAAGTTCCGCAGTCAGACACAATATAATGCATTCATCCCCAACCCCTTAATACCTTCCGGTAAAGGAGATGCTACCACTTCACATAAAGTCTGTTCAAATATTGCAATTTTCATACAAACTTTCACCTTAATCTCTCAACCTTTATATTTCTATGTCTTCTCGGTTTAATTGTTGCTCCTGTTAGGGCTTCACCATCAGGTTTTGGTACCAAAATGTATAGAGCTCCCGTATCAAGGAGTCCCAGAAACGTCCCTTCTACACCTGTTGATCATTTTACCCACTCATGTGCATAAGACCTTGAGTCCCCAGTCGGATGTCAATCCTTCTAACAAAGCAATTACCCCTTTTGTAGAGTACTGATAAGTTGCTTACAAGATCATTGACCAAGTGATTCGAGGTCAAGTTTCTTCAATTCCTCCAAACTAGGGTAAATAAAGCAGATTTGTTGAGGGCCCCTTAATGTTGGGGGACCACCAGGGGCCCTTATTAGTCCACCAAACCTCTGAGAGAGCTGCATTAAGATCTTCACTTTGACTCCATCACTGTCTGCTTTATTCATTTCATTTTTAAATAACTGCTTAAAGATTCCCACCCTGCTTAGAGTCCACTGATTCTCCCCATTCTCTTTCCGCTTTATTTGATCCCATCAGTATTTGATTTACTCACTCCATTTTTTAATAACCATTTAAAGATTTCCACTCTGCTGGGATGAATCCCTTGACTCTTCCCTCTGCTTTTCCCCGTTGTCTTGGGAATCAGTCTAGCCTTCTTTGTTGCCTGTTGTTTCAGCATAACTTTTCTCTTTGGAAATGGCTCTTAGGCTAATGGTTCTACCTCAGACTATCCAGAATCTAAACTTGACCAAGTGTCAGGTACTGCTCCAACACATTCCTTTTGTAGGTGCCCTGAAACTAGAGGCTACAGTTTGGACAGGCCAGGATCTGGGCTTGGCCCATCTCTTACTTTCTTTTTAACCACGATAATAGCTAAAGAAATAATTATAATAACCAAGGGATTGCATAGTTTGATTTTTGCTTGTTACTTTCCATTTCCTTATGCATCTAGTGAACTAACTCCCTGGGAGTTAAATTCATCATTTCTAAATTCCGTTGGTAAATTTTACCTCCAGTAACTGGTATCAGCACAGCTACCACTCCATATCATGGAATGGGGTATACCTCCACGGCTCTTCAGGAATCAAAGATTCCTTATCCCCTAAACGACAAGAGCACAGCAAGTAGGCCCTCCATCATCCCTGCCATAGCCCCTGGGGTGGTCTGTTCTGAAGAACTGAGAGGGCTCTGCACAGTCCCATTTTGCCAACATTATTATTGCTGTGTTCAGTGTCAGAAACCACACCAGAAACGACCTTCCCAATGTGTAACATATATGTTAAATGTGGTAAAAAATGAAATATTTGATTTATTCTGAAAAATGAAACATGACTCCTAAGAATTATTTAAAACCTTGGACTATACTTTAAGGTAAATGTTTTACTCATCTGACTCTGAGCATTGAAAAGTACTCATGAACTCTAAAGTTTCAAATAACCTCAACTTATCCTCAATCTAAAAGTGAATTTCTGTGATAAAAATAAGGGAATAGATTATCGGACATTTGAACACTAATCTTGTATCCTGGTATCAACAGTACGTCAATCATCTCTCCATTTTGGAGCATTTTAGCCTTATTCTAGGATGATATAATTCTCTCACCTCTACCAAGTCTAAAAGAATTATATAATGTTACTTATTGTTTACCCAAGACAGAACTAAAAGAGTAAAATTTAGTTATCATTTAGCACTTACATTGTGTCACATGTTTTTCTAATATTTACATAAAAGGAATTTAAAAGTCTTAGATTGAGACTATAAGAGAGTCTTTGGAAATGTTCATAACAAACAGACAAATAAAGCAAACACCAAACATATTGTTTTATTGATACAAAAAATGAACTCTACTGATTTTATTTCAATGTACTGAGTGAATTTTTCGGTTGTGTAGGAACTTGTAGAAAATGGTTTAGAAGAAACAGTAAGTGTAAAAACCACTCTGACTAGAAATGAAAACTGAAAGCAAAAATCTTACTTAGAGTGCAAAAGTGTCCATCTCTTTCTTTTTCTCCACAATTTCAGGAGGTTCTTTGACAAGGGTTCTCAAAGTGCGGTTCTCAGACAAGGACAAGCAGAAATGCAAACCTTCTGCCTCAGAAACTCCCGGATGCGGCCCATCAGTCCTTTAATAACCTCTGGCTGATTCTGAGGTTCACTGAAGTTGGCCAGCCACTGCTGCAAAGTAATTAACTGACCAGGATGCTCATAGAGACAGCATGTGTTTTTTTCCTGGAGTACTTCCCCAGGAGGTCCATCTCTCCCTTTCAGTTTTTGGCATTTCCTACAGGGTAGCTTAGAGTCCGTCACTTTGTTTAGAGCTCATGTTAATGAGTTTTGTAAAGCCACACTCTGACAGCCTGGGTAGCCAGTGTGGGGACGTTGTGTATGTACAGACTGAGTTTTAAGGGGAAGTGTCCAAAGGGCTTACAGAAAATCCTCTGTGAATGAACAGTACAGAGATGGAAAGCGCAGTGACTCCTGGGGAAGTGAGTGCTCCATTATGGGAGCTCAGCCCAGCAGCAGAATGACCCCAGGTCCAGCACAGGGAGCCCGGTTAGGGGGAAAGAGGAAGTACTAGCAGCACAGGTGGTCATCGCATCAGCTCCGTGAAAGCTGAGAGTCTGTCTGGTTCAACTTTGTGTCCATAATGCCTAGCGCAGAGGCTGGTACACGGTAGGTGCTGAGTAAATACTTGTGAACTCCAGGACAAAAAACAAACTAGGGATGAAAAAATACAGAAGAAAAAATCAAAAGTATATATAGTGAGGAAAGAATATAAAAACAGAGTTGTAAAGTCTGCAAATAATCAAAACTCCTCAGCATTAGTAATATAATGACCAGACATTAAGAAATGCTGAAACTCTGTTGTCCATAACACATACGCAAGAAATTAAATGACCACAATCAAGCTTAAAGCTTTGAGACACTGGCCCACAGGTTCCTGGCCAGACAATATTTGCCTGCTGTCTGTGTCAGGAAAAAGGAGTCTTCAGTGTTGAAGGCAAATTAAATGTTATATTTATGGTAATTTGTAATGTTCCTTTAGATATTAAGAAAGTTTAGTGCAAGGTTGGAGATAATTTATGATTAACTGAATCTTAAGCAAATTTTTTTGGTTTTGTTTTGTTTCAAGTCCAGATTAGGTAGATGTTAATTATACAGGACATCAGGAAATTTGACTGGCTAGGATGAATTTTCCTCCAGTGTATATACTGGGTTGAAGCACATGAAACTGCTGTTTTTGTGCATTCAAAATGATTAATTCTTGGCAATTTCATCTAGTTCCACCTAATAAAGTGAGTTTTTTGGTGACTGCTAATTTTTAAAAATTATGTAAATTTCAAAAAAAAAAAAGAAAAAAAACAACAACTAGAGAATAATGAAACACCATCATACTATTGTATACACCACATGTATCTTTAAAAAAGACAGCATTTTGGGGCCGGCCCGGTGGCGCAAGTGGTTAAGTGCATGCGCTCCACTGCAGCAGCCCGGGGTTTGCAGGTTCGGATCCCGGGCGCACATCCATGCATCGTTTGTTAAGCCATGCTGTGGGGGTATCCCATATAAAGTAGAGGAAGATGGGCATGGATGTGAGCCCAGGGCCAGTCTTCCTCAGCAGAAAAGAGGAGGATTGGCACTGGATGTTAGCTCAGGGCTGGTCCTCCTCACACACACAAAAAAGACAGCATTTTGCCAGCATTTCCGCATATGACTGTAGAGACCATGGAGCAGACAACTTTGAGGGGAGGGTACTATTCGTATGCACTACTTGTGTGGTGGCTCCCCCTGGCCTACACACTAGGCAGACTCACACTTGCAACTTTTGCAGCAAATAATTTTTTAAGAGAAATAGAACATCACGCAGTTGAAACATCTCTTTGTACATTTCCTTAATCCTATCCTCCCCCACAAAGTGGAAAATAAGTGTAAAATTGATACGTATCTTTCCTACTAGTATATTACACCTTTTAAATAATACTTCTTTAACAGATAATGAAAAGAGACCGAAGTTTCTCTATTAACATTGTTTGTAGCTCTTGTTATCAAATGGTCATTTTTAAAACATTATATCCCACCTAGTTTAAGAGAAAAATGTTGGGAACAAATTTTCCCAAGTGTGGTTCCTGGTGCACAAGCGTGATTTGGGTAACTAGTTCAAAATGTAGATTTCTAGACTCTACTCCCCACTACCACACCCTAATGACCTAATGCCAGAGAAGCTCTCCAAGTGATTCTCACTCTCACTAGAGTCTAGGACCCATGATCTGAGAAGAGATACATGGCCATGCAAGGGTAAGCTATCTAATTTTATACCTAAAACTAAAAACCTCTATTATGGCTTAAATATGTGATAAATTTATCCATAAATGTAGTTAGGAGCAGCTCAAATAGGTGAATAATTTTAGTCTTTTTTTTTCCTCCCCAAGAAAATCTAACATGTCACTAATTGAAATATAGGTCATTATTTTACGCACCACTAAAAAAAAAAAAAAGAATATCTACCAATTAAATCATGGCAAATTGCTCTTATCGCTTGAAATTTTTATATTTATTGGAAGAGCTCTCCAAGACATCTCGATATAGAAAGCACGTAGTCTGTTCTCATGATCTTGAACCCTTTATCAGTTTTACCTTTGATAGCATAATTTTGAAGAATGTCAAGCTTCTGTCAGAATTCCTTACGGGAAGAGACTTCAGCTTCATATCCGCATCAGTTGAATCACTTGCCATTGGAAGTCATGCAGATTTTGTCCAAAGTTCGTGAGAAGTTTCTCACAAATTGATACATGATAGCTTAACAGACAGTCCTATACAACACCTGAATCACATGACTCAGTGTCTCCAAATTCTCAGACTTTTGAGATTCTTTCATTTATTTATTTAAGGGATTTGCCATTTTGTTTTCTGCATTTGGTTGTGATAGTGGTATGTGATACTGGATAGATTTCTTGTACAGTAGCCTCAATCTTCCACTACACCCCAAATGCATAACCCTTACAGTGTGATGTTGCATCTCCTGCTGTCAAGGGAAGGGGTCTCTTCCCCATCCCTTGTATCTGCCTTGGCCTTGTCACTTGCTTGGGCTAACAGAATGTGGTGGAAGTGACATTGTACCAACTGGGAGCCTACTCCTCAAGAGGACTGGCATGTTTCCTCTTTCTCTCTTTGGACACCTGCAACTACCATGTGAACAAGCCCCGTCTAGCCTGCTGGAAGGTGAGCGACCATGCGGACCAGACCATTCCATTCCTGCAATGACAAATATTTGCTTCACATTTATGCCCTGCTTGTTTCTTTTCTGTGCATTTTTGGGTAAAAATAACATTTCATTTTAAAGAAGAAACAGAGTGTAATCTTTTTGAAACTAGATGGAAAGTCAATTAAATTCAATGCATGAACTATCAATAGTACGCATAACTCAAAGTGGTGACAATATGGGCAGCTATGATGAGTTAGTACCTGCATAGCAATGAATATGTTGTGGCTGTCCCCTGGCTGAGAGTGATTCTAAGATGCTCCAGATTTCAGAGATAGAAAAATAGATGCAAAAAAGTTCACACTAGGTGAATCTGCATATAAAGAATAAAATAAAATAACTCAGCATCTGGTTTGAAAGTGCTGAAGACATTGGATTTTATGGAGGTTTTTCTTTCACAAGAATTGAATAGCTGTGAATTGAAAAGTAAGCCTGATTTTGACTAGAACATTTAAGTATAAAGTGCTTCAAGGAACTAAACCAAAAGATAGTTGACTAGAAATAGACTAGACTTGGAAGCTGGGCAGAGGAAACCAGCCTGAAGAAATCAGATCTTTGCTCGTTCGTCATCTCCTTGGAAAGGACATCGATGGCTGTTTCACCCAAACAGTAACCTTTGTAACTCTCTGTCCTCTCGCTCTTCCTAACACATGTTATCATCTGAAAATTTGTTATATATACAAGTTTACTGTCTGTCTTCCGCTGACTTTGTTTATTGTGGTATCCCTAGAACCTAGGAAAATATTTGGCATATAGTAGGTCTTCAATAAGTTTTGCTGAGTAAATCAATTGAATGAGAAATATAACAACAAGCTCTATCTAGCCCACATATGTGCATTTATTTTGTATGCATGTTTGTCTCATTGCTTATAGCAAAATAATTATGTTTCCACCTTAAAAACCTTGCATGCGACTTTGTAACTGTGGGGGTAACTCACACTGAAGAAGAGGATAAGCCAGGACTTTGGGGGAGGGTGCTGTGGGGAGTAGTGGTGTGTATGTGTGTGTGTGTGAGAGAGGGATAGAGAGACACATTGCTAAAGTGAATGTCATTGAAATGCTTCCAATATGCTGAGAGATGCATTAAAGGCAAGAGTCTTGTACGTATACTGGCACACAGGCTTCAAGGAGGTGATGACATTTGAGCCAGGTCTTGAAGATGAGGTAATACTCCACATTTTAGAGAAGGCTTTTCATCTAGGGTTACGTGCAAAAGCAAAGGTAGCACTGTAGGAAGGCATCAGGCACTTTCTAGTATGCTGAGAAGACTATTGACATGCAGGATAATAGAAGGAGTGTTTGGAAAATAACAGAAAAAAATGAAGATATAGTTTGGGATCCAGCTGTGAATGTCTTTTGAATGAGTTTAGGCTTCATTTGAAAGAAGTGGCCAGGTTGAAAGCGCCTGGTTATGGAAATGACACTTCAGAGCAGTATACTAGTTGTAGGGGCGGGTGGATGTCTCTCCAATGGCTGTTTCCACTGTCTGTACTTCTCATACAAATCATAGCACTGAGGCTGAGACATGTGGTTAAGAAGATAGTAGACCTCTTTGTGCACCATTATTGGGTCTTCCTGCTCACTTGGTCCAGGCAAAAACTAGCACCTTCTGCAAGGCCCAGAAGACAGATATGAAAACCAGGATTTCTCTTTCCTGCATTGTTGGCATGCCCACAAGTGCAACTGTTGATAAGACCATCATTTTTGAAGTAGTTTTTTAAGAAACTTGAGCATTAGAAAACTGGTTGAGATTTATATTCAGACCAGAATTGGCCCTTTAAATGCAAATACTGCTACTCATATTTCAGTTGTTTTTAAATTTCAGCTTTATTGAGGTATAATTGACGCATAAAATTGTAAGCTATTTAAAGTGCATGTCATGATGATATACATATGCATTGTGAAAGGATCCCTCCATCCAGTTAATTAACACATCTATCACCTTACATATTTATCTTCTTTTTTTTGGTAAGAAAATTTAAGTTCTATTCTCTCAGCAAACTTCAATTATATGATACTGTGTTATCAACTATAGTCACTGTGTTTTACATTAGATTCTCATACCTTATTCACCTTATATCTGAAATTTTGCACAGTTTTCAATCTCTCCCTATTTCTCCCACCCCACCCACCCAGCCCCTGACAACCATTTTTCTACTCTCTGTTTCTATGAGTTTGATTTTTGTTTTTATTTATTTTTTTTATTCCACATATTGGTGATACCATGCAGTATTTGTCTTTTTCTGTCTGATATGACACTTACCATAAATGTCCTCAAGGTCCATCCATGTTGTCCCAAAGAGCAGAGTTTTCTTTTTTCTCATGGCTGAATAACATTCCATTCCACCACATTTTTATCCATTCATCCATTGATGAACACTTAGGTGCTTTCCATGTCTTGGCTTATTGTGAATAATACTACAATGAACACAAAGTACAGATATCTCTTCAGGATCCTGTTGTCATTTCCTTTGGATATATACCTAGAAGTGGGATTGCTAAATCATATGGTTGTTTTATTTTTAATTTTTGGAGAAACCTCCATACTGTTTCCCGTAGTGGCTGTATCAATTTACGATCCTACCAACAGTTCCCTTTTCTGGGTTGCCTTTTCTCCACATCCTCACTGACACTTATTATTTCTTGTCTTTTTTGATAATAGACATTGTAATATGTGTTAAGAGATATCCCATTGTAGTTTTGATTTGCATTTCACTAGTGATTAGTGATGTTGAGCATCTTTTCATGTGCCAGTTGACCATTTGTATGTCTTTGGAAAAATGTCTGTTCAGTTCCTCTGCCCATTTTTTAATCAAATTATCTGTTTTTTGCTATTGAGTTGTATGAGTTCTTTATATATTTTGGATATTACCTCCTTATCAGATATATGATTTGCAAATGTTTTCTCCTATTTCAGAGATTGCCTTTTCATTTTGTTGATAGTTTCTTTTGCTGTGCAGAAACTTTTTAGTTTGATGTATTCCTAGTTGTTTGATTTTGCTTTTGTTGCTTATACTTTTGGCATCAAATCCAAAAAATCATTGCCAAGACTGATGTCAAGGAGCTTATCCTCTATGTTTTCTTCTAGAGTTTTATGGTTTAAACTTTTATATTGAATTTTTTAACCCATTTTCAATTGATTTTTGTGTGATGTAAGATAAGGATTTGGTTTCATCCTTTTGCATCTGGTTGATCAATTTTCCCAGCACCATTTATTGAAGGGACTGTCCTTTCCACATTATATATTCTTGGCTCCTTTGTCATAAATTAATTGACCATATATGCATGGGTTTATTTCTGGGATATCTATTCTGTTCCATTGGTCTATGTGTCTGTTTTTATGCCAATACCATACCGTTTGATTACTATAGCTTTGTAATATAGTTTGAATACTGGAAATGTGATGCCTCCATCTTCGTTCCTCTTTCTTAAGCTTGCTTTGGCTATTTGGGGTCTTTTGTGGTTCCATACAAATTTTAAGATTTTTTTTCTATTTCTGTGAAAAGTGTCATTGGAATTTTGATAGCAATTGCATTGAATCTGTAGGTTGCTTTGGGTAGTATGGACAATTTAGCAATATTAATTCTTCCAAGCCATGAGCATGGAATATCTTTCTATTTATTTCTATCTTCTTCAATTTCTTTCATCAATGTCTTATAATTTTTAGTGTATAGAGCTTTCACCTCCTTGGTTAAATTTATTCCTAGGTATTTTATTCTTTGTTTTTTTCTTTAATGCCTGCTAAAGTTTGACAACTACTTGGAAAAAAATGTTTCTGGTAAATTGTAATGTGAAAAAAAGCAAAAGGAGGCTACAATACAATATGTAATGTTGTGAGGCCAATATGTTTGAAAAATATCTAAGTATATTCATGCCTAAATGAAATAATAGTAAGATATATTTGAAAAATTAAGCAATATTTATCTACACATGGTAGATATATGGATCTGTTTTGTTTTCCTCTTGATGGTTTTCTGTATTTTGCAAATTTTCTATAATGATTATGTGTTATTTTTATAATAAAATTATGTTATTTTACAAAGTTCTTGCACTTGGAAGTTTTGGGCACCATACATTTAGGGAAATATATTTGTACAATCTCAGTGAAGAGAAAAATAGAAAGGATGGATAAGTTTCTCCCCTAGTCGGTTCTGTGGGGAGACTTATTATCATTAAAATAGAAGTTGACATTTTTTGTAATTGCTTTAGTTATGAAAGTACCACACATGTCTTAAGTATCATGTATCAAAGGGTATATGATGAACAGTGGGCATCAGATCTTGGACTTGACTTCTTTTGAGACCACGAGGGGCTGGTTTTCTTCTTCTTTTTTTTTTTTTTTTCCTGTGTTGTATCCACGAATTTTTTTGTACATTGGCTTGTGCTCTCCTGCTGTGGAAGAGGTCTTTTGCGGCTTTGTCACAATCTGTATCACTCTAAAAAACTCAAAAGCATGTTCTGCATTGTGGGAAATTTCATATGAAGAGCTAAATAGTGAGAATATTGTTGGTACAATATTCAGGATGAAAAACCGCCTGATATATCAGGTGGCACAGGCTTTTTGTTACAGGACAATATGACATAGGAACAAAGGGCTGACCAGTTTCCTTGTAACTAGTTCTATAGCCTGGGGGTATTTTATTCTTTTTGATGCAATTGTAAATGGGATTATTTTTTAATTTCCCTTTTTGATATTTCATTGTTAGTGTGTCGAAACACAACTGATTTTTGTATATTGATTTGGATCCTGCAACTTTCCTGAATTCATTTGTTAGTTTTAACAGTTTTTTGGTGGAATCGTGAGGGTTTTCTATATGTAATATCATCTCATCTGCAAATAGAGACAGTTTTATTTCTTCCTTTCTGATCTGGTTGGCTTTCATTTCTTCTTGCCTAATTGCTCTGTTGAATAAAGCGTTGAGAGCGGGCAACCTTGTCATACAGAAAAAGTTTCAGCTTTTCATCATTGAGTGTGTTAGCTGTGGGCTTGTCATATATGGTCTTTATTACGATGAGGTAAATTCCCTCTATAAACACTTTGTTGAGAGTTTTTATCATGAATGGATGTTGGGTTTTGTCAAATGCTTTTTCTGCTTCTATTGAGGTGATCATATGAGTTTTATCCTTCATTTTGTTAATGTGGTGTATTATATTAATTGATTTGCAGATGTTGGACCATCTTTGCATCCTTGGAATAAGTCTCGCTTGATCATGGTATATGATTCTCTTAATGTGTTGTTGAATTTGTTTTGCTAATAGTTGGTTGAAGATTTTTACATCTATATTCATCCAGGATACTGACCTATAATTTTCTTTTCTTGTAGTGTCCTTGTCTGGTTTTGGTATCAAGGTAATTCTGGCCTCATAAAATGAGTTTGAAAGTATTCCTTGCTCTTCTATTTTTTGGAAGAGTTTGATAACGATTAATTCTTCAAATGTTTGGTACAATTCACCAGTGAAGCCATCTGTTCCTGGACTTTTGTTTGTTGAGATGTTTTGATTACTCATTCAAACTCCATACTGGTAATTGGTCTGTTCAGATTTTCTTACTGGTATAGTTTGAAATTCCAAAACCATATTGAATGATTTATATTTTCATTCTATCATAAAAATGATTTTATTTTTGCTAGTTGTGTGTATTGTTTTATTGAGGTGAAATTTACATAGCATAAAATCAAGTTTTTAGAGTGTTTTAGAGTGTATAATTTTAGAATCTACAAGGTTTTAGAGTGTACAATTCAGTGTTATTTGGTATATTCATAATGTCATGCAACCAACACCTCTATCTAGTTCCAAAACATTTTCATTAACCTAAAAGAAAACCCTGTACCACTAAGCAGTTAGTCCCCTTTCCCTCCTCCTTCCAGTACCTGACAAGCACCAATTAGTATCGTCTCTATAGATTTACCTATTGTAGCTATTTCATATGATGTAATCATACAATATATGGCCTTTTGTGTCTGGCTTCTTTTACTTAGCACGATGTTTTTGAGGTTCATACACATTACAGCAAATATCAGTACTTCATAACTTTTTATGGCCAGATAAATATTCCATTGAGTATATATCTACCACATTTTGTTTATCCATTCACCCATAGATGGACATTTGGATTGTTTCCACCTTTTGGCTATTGTGAATATTGGTGCTATGAACATTTGTGTACAAGTATCTATTTGTGTACCTGTTTTCTGTTCATTGTATCTTAAACTTCATTCCTACTCCTGATTTACAAACATATTGTCTGATAATATATCCCAGTATACTTACAGTATATAAAGTTCTTGTTATATGTCGGTCTTTAATTCAGCTGAAATTCATTTTTTGTCCTATGTGATGATACAGGGATTTAATTTTGATTTTTAAAGAAATTGATAGTCATTTATTTCAACTTTGTTATTAAATAGTTATCCTTTTCTATGGATATAAGATCTGTTTGTTTTTTTCTTAAATTCTGATTTAGGGTTCTATTCTGCTCTATAATTTTTTCTTATTCAAAATTATTATCCTTTAATTTGGAGGAGATTATGCATTTCATTTTTCTTCACTTGTTGGGATAATTTTAAGTATTTAATGCATGTGCTAAATTTTATATTTGTAACAATATTATGGAAAATTAGACTATATCCTTCCCCAAAAGTGCAAAGAACAGTATGCTTCCTTAGTTTCTGTCAATCTCAGTTTGATCTTATTTGTTATTTAAGTACCAGCTAGTGATTAAAATAATTCTCTTTTTTACATTCAATTTTTACGCATCAAATTATTGGTAAAGAATCTTTACTAAATTATTGTACCATCCTTCTATGAGTCACTTCTTTTTTCCTTGGAAAATGACCACTAGCTTTGCTTTTAAGGTTAATAAAGTAACATTTCTGAGTACTCTTGTCTGAAAATAATGCTTTTGCTGGGTATACAATTCCATACTAAAAGCTGTTTTCTCTTAGAATTTTGAGTTTTAGTTCTTTGTCTTCCTGTTTCCAATGTTGTCAATGACAACTTTGTGGTGCATATAATTGTAATTTTTTTATGTAGTCTTTTATTCACCCATCCTCTCTGGAAATTTTTTAGTATTTTATCTTCATACTTGTTCTGTTTTTAGGTGTGGGTTTGGTTTTGCTATTATTTTTCTTATTTTGCTCCTAAAATGGAGACCCTTTTAGTTTTAAGAGTTGTATCTTTCTTCATTGTTAGTTTGTTTCAAGAAAAATGAAACATTTTTTCTTAGTGGAAGTAAAGAGTTTTCCTACATGTTTATAGTGTTAACAAAATGTCTGTTGAACAAATATAATGGAAAGTGCCATTATATACATTTTTAAAAACTAAGGCTTATCACAGTTGTATGGAAAAATTCATGATGAAAAACTTAATGAACTGAAATATGGACTAAAATTTCCACAGGCTTAATTTTTGAATGCACATAAAGTAAGTGATGTTACTATGAATTAGGTTATAAAATGGCCCAGATGACATTTTTATTATAGATAGTAGTTTTATAAAAAAGTATCTTTTGGAGGCAATAGAAATTATATGTCATGAACTGAAACAAGCATTGAAAATATAAGTCAAACTGGAGATGTGGCTAAGAATTTACAGTCTACGTTGGAAGAAAAAAACGTTAAGTCATTTATGGCACTGTTTCTTGTAACTGATATTAACACAACTATAAATAATGCCAACTATTTAGATGTACTTATTCGTTATCAGTAAAAATTTTTATATGACTGAATAACATTTGGAGATGTTTCCTGTCACAGTCACAGAATTAATTAATTCTTAGGGTTGAGAGAAGTTTAACATAAATTGGCCAAAAATAGTAAGTGTATTTATAGATGATGCTTGAGTAATGATCTATGTTAGATTGTTAAACTTAAATACAAAGTGATAACATTTTGCAGAGACACAGAACTTATGTCTTTAGAGTCAATTATTATCCAGAAATAATTTTGTAAAAAAAAAAAGTTAAGAATAGAACACATACTACACTTAAACTCCTCTTCTTAAAACTTTGTCTTCCCATTTCAGAGTAAAAGGCAAGACCTCGCCACGGCCCAGAGGCTTCACAATCCGTGCCCTTCCCACACACACTAACCTCTTGGACCTCATCTCCTAATGCTTTCCTTTTTGCTTAATCCACTTCAGGCATTTTAGGGGCCAGGTGTACCTCTGCCTCAGAGCCTTTGCACCTGCTCTTCTCTCTGCCTGCAACATTCTCCTACAAATAGCTACAGGCTGGTTCCTTTACCTCATTTGGATATTTCCCAAAATGTCACCTTCTCTGTGAGGTCTTCCCCAGCCAGTGTATTTAACACAGCACCTCCCACCCTCTGCCACCTGCCAACACACAGATGTCATATTGTTCTTCTGTTTTCTTTTGCTCTATAGCCATACATTCTTAGTGCCTATATATTTTATTTTCTGTCCCCCCCAACACACTTACACCCACATATATGCTTAGAAAGTAAACTCCACAGGGACAGAGTATATTGTTTTTTTAATTTTATTTTTGTTTTCTTTGTTTTTCATTTCCAGACGTCAGAAAAGTTTCTGGACCATAACAGGTGCTTCATAACTATTTGTTGGGTGAGTAAATGAACCAAGTGAATCAGATTTTTTTTAGATCTTAAATTTTAGTCAATTCAAGGTTTTGTTTAATTGACTAGATGCGCAGTATTACACTCTGGACGTTATCTGGTTTGGCAAGGATATGGAGGCAAATAAATTTTTGAACTATTGAAAGAAATCAACATCTTTATGTCACCAGAGCAAAATCCCCACCTCAGCTCAGCAACCAATGTTGAATTATGTAGCTGATCTTTTTGGTTGACATTAACACACACAGCTAAATATTCTTCCAAATATAATTTCTCTGCAAGAATAGGCACATGTATTTACTTAAGTGTATAATTTGATTTGTTTCTCCCCAACAAACATATATATTTGGGAAACTCATTTGACTCTCTTTTCGATGTTGATAATTATTTTCTCAAATGAACATGACTTCCTGAATTCTTTTTTCAAAACCGGACTATTTGTGAATGCAGTAGTACCCCCTTATCTGCAGTTTTTCTGTGCTTTCAGTTATCCTCAGCCAACCACGGTCCGGAAGTAGATGATCATCCTTCCGACAAATCGTCAGAAGGTCAGTAGTAGCCTAACGTTACATCCCAATGCCTAGGTCATTCACCTCACTTCATCTCATCATGCTGGCATTTTATCATCTCACATTATCACAAGAAGAAGAAGGCTGAGTACAGTGCAACAAGATATTTTTGAGACACAGAAAGAGACGACATTTAGGTAGCTTTTATTATAATATATTGTAATAATTGTTCTATTTTTTGTTAGTTGTTGTTAATCTCTTACTGTGCCTAATTTATAAATTTAACTTTATCATAGGTATGTATGTATAGGAAAAAACATAGTATATATAGGGTTTGGTACTATCCTGTTTCAGGCATGCACTGGGGGTCTTGGAACAGAGCCCCCACTGATAAGGGGAGACTACTGTACTGAATTCCAAAATGGATCTCTGATTTAAACCGTTACAAATGGAACTATCATTGTTGAGTTTGCCTTTCTCGATTATAACTGGGAGTGTCAATAAAGACTTAATATAAGTTATTGAACTACAGAGCAATATGGTCCTGTAAACCAAATATGGCAGTGTTAGAATATCAGAATTATGCAAATATTTCAGAATTAGTTACTGTAAGATATTGCAAAAATTCTATTCACGTGTTTGATAATGGATGACATGAAATAGTGCTCCTAGGTAAAGATTCAAGCCCCAATTCTCTATTAATATTTATTCTCCAAAAAACAAAATTTGTTATTGACATTTTGGGGCAGGGAAAAAAATTCCAGCTCTGCTGTTTATATAGAAGGAGTAACACAGTACAAAAAATATAATATTTAAATATTTTTAATCTCTATGTTTGAGGTTACAAATTTAAATGATAGCTAATCTCATCCATGCTTCTATTTTGAGACATGCTCAGTTTGTTTTATTTATTTTATTACTGCCTTGAGGCCATAGGCATTAGAGTTTTGTTTTCCCAAGATGAGATATGGGAAATGTGCATAGAACTGGGTCTTCCTGAAGTATATAATGTTGAGGGCTTTGCCCTGGAGACACAGTGCCTCTTTTAGCCTTTCTAGTTCTCTCCAAAAAGATTTTATGAATTCATAGGAGAAAAATTCGTCAGGTTTTCTTTTTCTTTTTTCTTTTTCCCTGCATGGTTAAAAGACTGATGTTCTATGTGTAGGTGTGAAGGTGGGATTTTAAATCAAATTTTCTACATATAGACTTTAAATAAATTATCTTTTTCCCAGCCCTTCCTTATACTTGGGGTTTAGAAAGGAAAATTAGATCTTCCCTTACTTGTAGAATGCCTTATTCATATCCCAAAATATGAGAGCCTATATTTTAATCCATTTACATGTATTACAACTTTTGTACTTTATTTCACTTTTACCTTTTTTATTTGTTTTTTTTTTGCAAATATTTTCTTGCTATTTACTTTGTAGTTTCGTGACAATGTTCTTTGCCTTTTCTCTCTTTTTTCCCTTCCTGGTTGTGTTAATGTTTTGTGATCTCATTTTAAATCTAGTTATTTGATTTCCATCTAGTTTTTACATGCTCTTTAACTCTTAATTTTTTGAATCAACTGATTTTGGGATATTTTGTAAGATGAGATTAAACTTGATATATTTGTTTAAATGAACTAATTTTTAAGTAATCTTTAACAAATAATGTCTTACTTAACATAGACTTGTGACTCCTTTATAAACCCTATATTAAACTTTAGCATATACCATTATACTTGTTTCTCATTATCTTTGATTTTATCATTAGCCTGAATGTTTATTCCTGTGTAAAATATCATTACATTTTCAAAATATATTGAATATCTGTCGAGTGTAATTATTTTACTCTTTAAATAATTTCATAGCCGTTCTCATGTATTTATTCTTTCTTATGGAATTTCAAATCATTTGATCCATTTTAGAACATCTCATTTGAGATTTTGTGTGTAAATTTTATTAAATTCATATATTAACTTAAGGAAAAATAGTGTTATAACATTTATACTCGATTTTAGAAATATTACCTTTCCTTTGTTTCCTTCATCTCACAGTTAAAAGTACATAGCTTTCTTAAAGCAACTCTTAAACACATTTGTGATTAAGCCAGTCTGATTTGTGTTCCATATATGTATAAATTGCACACACACAAACACTTTTTTTGAAATTTAAAAATTTTACCAAGATATATTTACATTTTAATTTTCACTTATTTGTATTATGAACTATTTTGAGCTGCATATTTAGTTATTTTTGTTTTTTTTAACTGTGGTGAGTTTCTTTTTCATAATTTTGGTTTAGCTGAATTTGTTGGGATTTATATCTTCAACTTGAATTTCTATATTTGAAGAGGAAAAGTTTCTCTCTTTTCTCCATATCTATTATATTTTCTTATTATTGGTATATCTGTGTTCTTTTATTTTTCTTCCTCTGCAACTGGAGGAACTTTTGAAGTTGGTCTTTGTGTCACACATTAAAAAGTTAATTTTCTGAGTTATTTCTGCTCTTTACATTCTTTTTACAGTAGATTTAAATTAATCTCTTACATGTTTGTGTTCTTAAAATTATTTTCTTAACTTACTCTTTCATCTCAGGCTTCATCTTCAGCTAATTGCCTTCACCTGAGCTACTTCTCCTTATGATATTTTAATATTGGTTCATACAGCCATTTATAGCTGATTTTTTGGAAGACATGGAGCAGATATTTTTAAAATCCTCGTATATTTTCTGTGTTAAATTATTTTCGAGAGATTGATTCTCTTCTGAAATAATAATGCTACTCTTTTCTTTTGCATTGCACTTTAATAGTTTCCACCCTAGTTTAATCATTCATATATGAAAAAGGAATAATTTTTTTATGTCAAGCGCTTGCTAAAAATAGGGTGCTTTGATTGTCTTTAGAGCTCTCTTCATGTACGTGGGTGCTAATAGACTCTCAGATCTAAAATTGAGTTGATGTGGAGAGTGTGTAGTTCAATTTCTGGTCACTACAGGCTTTGATATTACATTGTGCCATGCTGAAGTTGTAATTTTTTTTCTCTGCCTAGCTTACTTCTTCTCTTTCTTTTTTAATGCTTTAGAGAATTGATTCTCAAAAAATATGAGCAGAGTGTTTTTAGATTCTCTCTAGGTTTGGGACTAGGTTGAAGCAAGTGAGGCACTTTTGGGTGCAAAATTTAAAGGAGTGTCAAAAAACTCAGTAATCAAGACAGATAAAATTTGTATGTAAATATATTGCATTATATATGAGTAGCCCCTGTTTTTTTTGTTTGTTTGTTTTGGTGAGGAAGATTGGCCCTGAGCTAACATCTGTGCCAATCTTCCTCTATTTTGTATATGGGACACCACCACAGCATGGCTTGATGAGGGGTGTTTAGGTCCATGCCCAGGACCTGAACCCCCGAACCCTAAGCCACCAAAGCAGAGCACACGAACTCAACCAGTACACCCTAGGCTGGCCCCTCTTGGCCCCTGTTTTTATAAATAAAATTTTATTGGAACAAGGGTTGGGATTAGGATGAGGTGAGTGAGACGGGGTCATGCAAATGCAGGGTCACATCTTGGCTTTATTTAAAATTTTGATATTTTTTCATCATTGATTTTTTGCATTTAAAAAATATTACAATAAAATATTATATATCTCGATTACTGAACTTTTTGATGCCCTCTTTAATTTTGTGTTCAAGGACAGTGTCTTACACACCTTACCCTTGTCCTAGCCCTGAGCTGGAGAACTTTATTCAAAATACATGTCTGGCTTCTACCTTGAACCTACTCATTTTAGATAAAGGTCTCCAAAGAATCCTATCACTTCTTCCCATTCCCCTCTCCAGCCCTGCCCCCCGACTTATCCCCACTAAGAACTGCTGAATAAGATAATTTTCATCCTAGAGAATAAAGAAAGTGTAGAAACTCCATTGAGGGTTTTAACAATTTCTTCTCACAAGCTACAGATCCTTTCTGTGAGCGCTATCATACGCTACCCTAACTTCTCTCTATTTCTGCCTGATATACTAGAAAGTATCTAAATGGATAATGTAGATACTTCATCTGTCAGTTTAGATAGAATGAGTATTTGTATTAATCTTCTCTGGTTGTGGTAACGAAATAACATAGACTGGGTGGGTGACTTAAATAATAGACATTGATTTCTGACAGTTTTGGAGGTGAGAAAGTTCAAGATCAAGGTGCCAGATGATTTGGTTCCAATGGGGCCCTCTTCCTGGCTTCCAGATGACCACCTTCTTGCAGTGTCCTCACATGGTGGAGAGCAAGAACTCTGGTGGCTCCTTCTCTTCTTATAAGTGCACTAATCCCATCATGAGGGCTCAACCCTCATAACCTCATCAAAAACCTAACTATCTCTCAAAGCCCCATCTCCAAACACCATCATGTTGGGAGTTAAGGCTTCAACATATAAATTTTTGGAAGCACAGTTCAGTCTATAGCAGTACGTGACTCTGATAGCTACAGAATGTGATTCTCCTGAATTGGGGAGCAGAGCACAGTGAGGTGATGATTATGGAAGAAACTGTTTTCTTTTTCGATATAGACCCTAGACCTTTAAGATATACATAGATAGTCTTAGTTTTTTGTTGTCTTCTGATTATTTTCCTGTTTGTATTAGTGGAAAACTCTGCAACCTGGCTCTGTTCCTTAATCTACCTTTATCAGTGCTAGAATTAGTTAAATTTACTACTTTTGCAAAGATGGCTGGTATTCTTACTTAAAGATGCTGTTATAAAGTGTTTGACTTTTTATTTTAATCTACAGAGAAAGTATATCAGAGACTGTAAATTTATTGCCACTTTGACCTGGAAAGATAGTTTTTATTTAATTGCATTATTTCTTGGGGCTACGCATTTGCATACTCCCTTTCCCTTTTAATGGCACACATGGAATAAATTGCTTCTTATATTTTGACTATATATCTCAAATTTCAGTCTTAATTACATAATGGATTTTTGTCAATTCCTTGGCAGTGAAGGATTAGAGAATATTAGAGTATCACTCAAGTCTAATAATTCGTCACCATTGTCCTCTTGCTATGTATTATTGCTGTTACTACTGGCAATCTGCATCGTATCTCATATCGTATTTTTTCTCACTTGTAAAATTGGAAAATGTTCATAATAAAAACTAAATACAGTATCTGATCTCTAATCTTAACCCCATCTGTTTCCAGCTGTGTGATCTAGCACAATCCACTGAGCCACTTTGGCCCTCAGTATTCACACTTAGGTAGTGAGGACGTATCACTGCTCTGTATACCAAATAAATTTAATAGCTTCATAGGGAAAAAATAGGACTTCCAATTCAAAATAATTTTTAGATTACAGCTTATAATATGCAGCCTTTCTCAAGAAAAGGTTCTAGAATATGCATTAAAGACAAAATTTCAAAATAGCATAATCAAACATAAAGATAACATAATTACTAAAGGAAGGATAAACAATAATTACAGAATAGATTTTCGGATTGAGAAAATCATTACTGGGCTTTAGTTCAATCTTACTTCCTACCACAGAAAAAATTAGAATAAAGCATCTTACTTCCTATAAAATCAGTCCCCTGATTCAAAGATGCAGGGGTTCTACCAAACTGAAAAGAAATATGTCATCATTATCTACTCTTTGGGTGTTGTTGGTGTAATGTGGTGGGTATGTGGTGTAAGGCTGTTCCTACCACTCTCACACATCATATTTTAATCCTAGGCAAAAACTGCAACTTCCAGGAAACCACAGGCTAGAGGAAGTAGATTTACAAGGATGCAGTAGGCTCGGGAGCCATGATTCCATAAGTGAAGTGTTGTGAGTGGGCAGCAAACACTTTCATAGCAATGCTTGTTTAGAATTATAGCTTAAGCACTCTTATCTAATATAATGGGATCCACTGATTGGCTAGTTGAGTTTTCTGTTATTTGTTTTACATTAAACTTTTAAAATTTTATTTATTTTTAAATAAAAATTGTATATCAAGACGTACAACACAATGATTTGATATACACATACATAGTGAAATGATTACTACAGTCAAGTTAATCTATCTTCTCTTCATATAGTTACTATTTTCTGTGTGTGATAACACCTGAAATCTCCTCTCACAGAAAATTTCCAGTATTTGTAGTCATAAACAGCAATTTAAATATTCCATTGTAATTAATTATAATTTAAAGCATATACATGAATATACATTTAATAAAATTAGTAGTTTTCCCTCGTTTAGAAGAAGACACATCGTTTTTGTATCTTAGCCCTTCTACTTATTTATCATAACATCAACGACTGCTGATTCAATCTTTTTCAACAGAACAACAAAATATGTGAAGAGTGTCTTTCTACATATCCATTTCTACATACATATCCAATTTTTCTACATATTTAATTTTGGCTTCTACATATCCAGTTTTTTTTGACTCTGAACTTGCTTATGTCTTCTTGATGACAATCAATGCACCAAGTTTTTTCTTGGAAAACTCTTTTCATACTAATACTACACTATAAACAATGTCTTTGTTGGAGGAGTTCTCATAACTCTTTAGTGTTCAGATTTTTGTCTTAACTTTCTCTTTCCCAAACCACAAATCAAACTTTTGCTTAAGTCCTTCCTTTAAATATTCCAAAACTCCTTCAATTAGGCTGCTTCAGGGGTTATAAACATGCCATTACGTTTCTTTCTTTAAGATCCTCAAAATTGGCTTGGGGAGCCAAATTACCTAGATGGTTTAAAGCTTTTTAATTTAAAGTGTTCTTAAATGTTCCTACTAATAATTAATCTTTTAGAAAAAAAGAAACTTTGACAAAATCAGAGTTAATTCATGTTAATTTTTATGACTGTTAGTATCCTGGTAAAGAATAATTTCTATTTTACAACATTTTAGAATTTCTTGAATTGCCAATAATAAAAAGCAACAATTTGTGAATTCCAGTTGTATTGCCTTAGGCAGCTAGTATGGCTCTTTCATTAATTTTTTCCCTCTCTTACATATGCTGTACTTTGTGTGTCATTTTGGTAGGTAAAATCAAATAATTCAGAGCTATTTCATATATATGGCAGAATCACTCTGCAATCAAATTTTCTTTCTTGTTAAAATACTTTAATCATATCATAAATTTTGAGCAACAGGTTGACCAGTGGATAGTTTGCCAATATCATGCTCAATACCTAAATATCATGAGGGTTTTTCTCCCTAAAAGTCAAACCATCTGTCATTTGCTGTAAAACTTTTCTGTGTTTCAAATCTTTTTATGGAGAGAAGAGACCTTTTTTACTTATGGATCCACAGACTAGAGTTTGTCTTCATCTTTTGTACATAAACCAGACCATAACGCAACCTGTATCATTTCCAGATTTCTTTTTTGTGTAGGGTAGTGATTACTTAATCTGAGTTCAGAGTTCTTCTAGATTATATAGTTTCTTTTCTATGATTTTACAATTGAGCACCCATACCTACTTCAGTAGGATTAGGGGTAGTCTTAAAAAAGATTACTCCAGAAGAAACTAAAAGAATACCTAGAAATATGGAACTACATAACTATGAAAATCAGCTTCTGCTCTTTATTAAATTATTTGACTTCCTTAAAGGTGTATAAGAGGATGTACCCTCTACACATTAAGAGCATAAATGCTAAGAAGAAAAATAGCTCAGAGAAAAGGCAAAGTAGTGACATGAAAGTGAGCTCAAGAAAATGATCAAAGAATTGGAAACAAACAAATTTTAAAAAACCCACAGTAATAGAGGCAGTCAATGTAAAACTTAAGGCTGTCAAGATATTGAAACATGAATTTGAAAGATACACTTGTGAAATTATCCTGAAAAATAATATGGAAAGATTAGATATATGAGGAATAGAGAAGAGAGATACTATATTGACATGTTTTTTTCTAAAGCAGAGACCCAATGCAAATAACCTAGATAGGATATAATCTAATATGTAATGGATGGAAATGTTCTGTATAAAGAATAAAGTACTATATATGCAAATTGAAAAGTTTAAAACTATACACTAGCAAAAATTAATCTCAGGTGCCAATATTGAATAAATATGGACAAAATTTTATTACAAACGACCAAATATTACATGATACCAATGAAGGCAGGGAAAAAAATCTATTTTTAGACTTCTCCATTACTAGAAGATGTTTTGAAAAAATGACACTAATGAGAGAGGTCATAAATGACCAGCTAAGAAAACTTCTTAAAAATCTATAGTGATTAAAATGTTATGGTACAAAATTAACTCCTAAGTTTATGAATTCATTCAAGTAAATATAGGCATTTAGTATATAGTAAAGATGACATCTTACATCACTGAGGAAAGGTATTGGAATAACTGATGTACCAAAGTGAATTCTAGAAAAAAAGACAGTTTGTAATTTTATAAACTTGACTTGTGGAAAGATTTGAAGTCGCAAATAAATCCACAAGAAACCATATAAGAAAAGCTATATAATCTAATACATAAAATACAGTAGAACTTACTATAAGCAAAATGAAAGTACAAAAAACTAAATGAAAAAATGTACTACATATGATAAGCAGGGACGTAATAACAAAAAATGCATACAAGTCAATATGCAAAAGACAAATAGTTTAATAGAGAAAGAAATAGGAACAGTAAATACATATATATATACTTAGTCAAAATATGCGAAAATATTTAATCATATTATTAAATAAATAGAATTAAAAACAGCAGTTACCACTTTCTGCCTGTTAAAAAACAAAATTCAACTGAGTACGTTTTAAAGATCTTATTGGCTTTATTCAAAGATTCATGAATTAGGCAGCATCAAATCTAGCAGACAGAAAGGAGCTCCAAGGATCTATACAAAATGAGATACTTTTATAGCCAGAAGGGAGCAGGAACAAGGAAGTTATACCAGTCAAAAAAGCAGACCGGTTATTGCAAGATTCCCTGTATGGGAGGGTTTGGGTGGGGATCTATCAGGCAGATTACCTAATTAATGCAGATCAGCCTATTCTTGTTTTAAGATTCCATTTCTGGAAGAGCCAAAACTATAATTAAGTCAAGTCTTGATTTGGTGATGTGGGGCTCAGCATAAATGACTCCATTTTGGGCCTCTTGTCTTGTTTTTAACATGCTTATATAAGAGCGCCTAGAGTTTCTGAGGCTTTATAGCAATAAGAACTCTTACAGCCTCTTTGGATCTTTGAATGAATGCAAAATTTGCAGATGATTGGTAATATGTGTTATTAAACTTACAAACACACTTTGGCCCAGTGGATTTACTTCTAGGAATTTACTCTAATTCCTAGATTTATTTCTAGGAATTTACTCTAAGCAAACATTTTAACAAGAGTACATGTTCTTATATGTACAAGAATATTTATTGCAGCATTGTTAGAAATAGCAAAACAAAATGGAAACAGCCCACAACATTGTCCTGGTTAATATATTATGTGATAACTTTAAAGAGAAATAGTACTCAACTATTTAAAATGTTAATTTGAAGTATATATTTTTTGATAAGGGAAAAGGGTCACAATGCAGCTTTTAATTTAAACAAGAAAATTTGCAAATCTCTAATAGTTTAATTTCATTTTTATAAACTCTCTAACATATCTAACTAAATGCATAGAAAAAACTTATGAAGCAAAATATAAACAATAGCATGCTCTGTAAGATTTTACTTTTAATGTTTACTTTTACATTTTTGCACATTGCTTCCTATTTTTCTACGATGAACGTATATTGCCTGTACAAAATTGTACAAAAAATTGCTTCAAAAATTGAAAGCATTTTCTGAATGGTAAATTACAAGACAAATGTGAAAGGCATCATAACATTCACAGGAGAAGGGTTTTTCCCAAATTTAGGATGTAAATCTAGAATTGAACAGCAATAAGCAGTGACATTTTCAAAAGCTCAGAAATATGAGCTGGCCCCCAATAAAGGACACCATCTGGCTATAGCTTTGTTAGAGGTTTTCTCTTCGATTACATTTTCTGTCATTTTTGCATAAAAGTGCTTCTCTCAGTGCATTTCTAGCACATGTTTGGAAGGTTCTGTGTTGGGTTGCATTCAGCCCATTTAGCTGTATTGTGCAGGCCTTTAGCAGTAAGCTTTAGGCATTTAGGCAGGTGTGTTTTCGACTTAAATACTAACAGGGAAGAGGTGATATAGAGTAGGAGATCAGGGACGGAGCAGGCGCATGATTATCGTGACCTAAGGCCTGGAACACATCCCTGGAAGCAGACAGAATGCTGTTGGACATTAGGAAATGTCTTTTTTCACTTTGTTTCTTTGGCTAGCTGATTGCTTGTCTGAATACGCAATCAGATATTTCAATTCCTTTTCTGAAAATCTAGTTGGGCTTTTGTAAGACGGATTTAAGTTATAATATCTTTGCCATGTGGGTCTGAATTCATAGCTAAACTAACAATACACGAATGTGTTTCTTTTCCTTTGAGCATTTGACATTTTGCACTACTCATTAAAAGAACTGATATAATGCAGAAATCGTTCATAAAAGATAGGAGAAAATAAATTCTGCCAAAATTCTATCAAGACTGTCACCCATTTTGAATCAGGAAAGTACTTACTGTGCAGCGAATGAGTACATGATGAACATACACAAGATTTTTCCACACCAAATTATGTGGAACCTGTTATTTTGAAATTCAGCTGCTATGAAACTTTCCTCCACTTTTTGGTTTGGACAAATATGATATGCTTTCATGGGATTCACTCTGAGAATGTTAATGGTCTTCTATATGATGATTATGTGGTTTCTAATGCTTTTTTGTAACAATGTAATCAGGAATCCTCTCTCACTTCTCTATCTCACAGAGTCTAGTCTTAAATGCAACAATCCGTTGATCAAAAGTTGCAGAAATAGCTTCCTACATTAGTATCCAGATTAATCTTTTATATAGGTTTCCATAGTTACAACAGCTAAGGCCAAATGTTTGCTGACAGGCACTATGATAATTAACTAGAATCATCTGGGTCAGCAGGATACTTAACAATGTCAGTAATCTGTCAGCATCATCCTTTTTGGGGGATGAGAAAAAAATTGATTTGTAAGAGAAAAGTAAGGAGTAGATTAAGGGGAATTTGGCAGAAATTTAAATAATTACATTTTGAAATGGAATTTTAAGGAAACACATTTTTTTTAGATTTGTCATTGTCAAAGAGTTGCTATCGACTATCTTCAAATGGAGCCAGGCATTTGCATAGTGGGGTGCTATGTCTGTATTTGATGTTGTGGTTTTTGTCAATCCATTCCCGGCATCAAATGGCAAGAAAATGTCTATGTCCCATTGTCTAAAGGAAAATTTATTAGAGATAACATTTTGATATATTTTCAGGGTGTATTTGAAAGAGGAAAGCCAATAATCTTAATTTTAGCTGTGCTTTATTGAGCAGAGAAAGGGTGAAATCATCGGCGTGGCAGTTCACTGAGCATACAAGAAAAAAGAAATCAAAAACCATTGCAAAATTAGCGAAGCCGGTATATTTTACCATTGTTTTATTTTTCTTTCTACTTCCTGCCAACAACTGTTTAGTAACAAAGATAATGGAAATAGAATTTGACTCTTGAAGGGTGACTAACTGTAGAAGTCACGGTTTATGTCCAATGGGAGTTGTAGAACTTGGCAGGCATCCTAGAATATTGTGAAGTTGCATCTAGGTATGGTGGAATGAAATAGGCAGGAAGGCTGACACTAGCTGCAATTTAAGTTTTTCTTGGTCCATACCTACACATATGGCATGATTGAGGCAAATTTACCTGTAATCTTAAACTTAAAATCTTAAATTTGTTAAGATTTTCAAGAATTGTCATTTTTGAGTATCTCTTTCTATTCTCTGTCCCAAATAGCTCTTTTTGATTAGTGGCCTGCACTATCTATGTATAAGAGACAACGGCCGAAAGACATTGAGCGCTGACATTTGGAGTAGAGAAATAGAAAGTCATTAGGGCCTCCTTTTCTGTTGTTTTATTTATTTAGTAGCTAATTGTTTTTGGGGGGTCGTGTGTGATTACTGAGTGATTCATAGGGAAGAATGTCAAGGATCAAAATTCTTTTAGACTTCTAGATTTCATCTAGGCATGTGTATTTTGTAACAAATTTCCACTAAGTGTAACAAACTTAGCCGCTTAAAACAAGACAAATTTATGATCTCATAGTTCTGTCGGTCAGAGGTCCTGGAATTACTTGACTGAATCTTCTGCTCAGGGTCTCACAAGACCAAAATTGAAGTGTTGGCCAAGCTGTGTTCCTTGAGCTCAGGGTCCTCTTCCAAGATCATGTGGCTTTTGGCAGAATTTAGTTCCTTGATGTTGTAGGACTGAGGTTCCCATTTTTCTTGCTGGCTGTTGGCTAGGGGTTGCTCTCAGCTTCTAGAGGGCACACAGTTCCCTAATTGGTGGCCCTCTCCACAGCATGGCACTCTGTGCCTTCAAGACCAGAAGGAGAATCCTACTCATGCTTTGAATCTCTTCATTTTTAAGGATATCCACCTGATTAAGTCATGCCCATCCAGATAATGGCCTTTTTGATTAAATCAAAATCAAATAACTCACTGTCTTGATTATGTCTGCAACATCTCTTTGCCATTACATGACACAGTCATGCCTACACTCAATAGGAGGGAATTTCATGGGGTGTGTACACTAGGGGGATGTGATTCTTGGGGGCTAAATTAGAATTCTGTCTACCACAGCATGACTTTGAGAACCCTAGTGGATGGAAATAGAAGGAGTATTCCAAGCACAAAAATCTGATATGGGAAGACTGGAAATTGAACTGTGAGTATATATATACCCAGATTTAGCAGATAATATTAAAGAAATAAATATAGAAAAGAGAACCTTGGGGCTGCAAGTGATTTTTTGGCAGGTTGACAATGAGAAATGTGCAATTTGTTGAAACAGACAGAAGGGATAGTAAGCAAAAACACATAAGCAAACAAACAAAATACTATTCTAAAGAAGGTCTCCATGTACATTTGTGGGATAGGAAGTATCTATCTCAACAATTTTCTCTCTCTTTCATTACCTGTCTTTCCATTTGTTTCAAATAATTTATTCATTCCGTACTCCATTAAACTGTTATATCTCATTTTTTGTTTATATCTTTCATTTCAAAATATAGGACTTTATTTGAAGAATAACTACAATGTCCAGTTTTTTCTTTTTAAACACATGATGGGAAATTTGCTACATGCTATCTTGTATTTACGTGGAAGACAAACATTTTTATTACAGCGTTGGAAAGGTTAGATACACATATCCTAAAATGATATTGTCCTATTTACAATTTAAATCCATACGGAGAAGATGGGAATGGAGGCGAGGGTCAGGGCTAGGATGGAAGAAGGAATTGCCAAATTTAATACATTTCTAATTTTTTTCTCAGCGTATGCAGAACAAGTTGGCATTCTTCTTATAATTATACTCTCTATATTCAACAGTAAGTCACCTTGCAGTCCATTATTGTCTAGTTTAAATAATTTCAATTCAATTACGTTTCCCTTGAAAAGCCTATTGTCTAACTATTTAATAGCTTTCCTTCTTTCTCTTTAAATTTATGGTTTTCTATATGACTTTAAAACTTTAGAGTGCAGGCATTATGGTATAGACTATTAGGCATATTGGAGGTTCTGTAATACATTGATAATTATGGATTGTAAATTATATATGTACCTTTATTGTTAATCTAAAAATGACAAGGGAGGCCTTGGATAAGAACATGACTACTTAATCTCATTTTTCATTTTTGAATTTCCACTGGAAATAGCTATAGGCATATAATCGAATGCAAGGCTACTAGGAAGGTCATTTAATATCCATCGGAAGAAATAGCTGAGTAATTACCTTTGGATTTTTCACTGCCTTAGTCAGATACCCTCAACGTTTAAGTAGTCTTCTGAGATCTCTTCAAGATACTGTATTATTCTTTATTTCACTAGATTACTGCTGGATTACTTAATAAACATCATTTCTTCTATACACTAAATGATTTATGGAATATGTTAATGCAGATTCCAAAATCGGGAGATGTATTCCAAGAGAGTAGCTTATGTACTGGGAGAATCTGATACCACTGAATTGAACTATTCACAAATTCATTTTGTTGGGGAAAAAAGAGCCAACATTGCACAGTTTTGACACGGTAAATTTTAAGTATATTTGAATGATTGATATTAGGCTCAATTAAGATAATACGATACTCTATCCACATTCAAATAAAGTAACAGAGACCAAAATTTGTGTTTGAAATCAAGAATAAGTCACAGTGAAATAAAATTATGTATAAATTACACCAAAAACAAGAGAATAACCACTGGCTGAATGCTCATGATGGTCTGAGGAATACAGGTCCGAAAATAACTGTTCTTTTTTCGCAAGATATGTGATATCTCAATCTAAGGAAGAAAGGACATCCAAAATATGGCTAATTGCACATTGTCTAAGCAGAGATTGACAGACTAGCTTCACCTGGATTCTGAAACGTGGTGAATAAAATATCTTCATGAGATGCTTAGTCAGGGACTAGTGGAGAAACCCTGCTGCAGAATTTGAGTTTTAAAGGACAAATGCTTAATTGAGAGTTGAATGAAAGAATTATAATCCAGCCAGATCTGAATTTAAGATGCTGTCTTTTTCGTGAAATTGCCAAATTACATTGAAAATGCCTCATAAACCATCCTTGTTGGCAAGTTAAAAACCCTTATCTTACATTCTTCTGAAAGGATTTTGAAGGTGATGGACAAATTTAAGGATAAAAAGTATTCGAGTGCAATGTAAAGAGTAATGTTAAGGGGAAAGTCTTCCAGGGGTAGATCCCAAGAGTTTTACTTCTGTGAATTAAACTGGGACCCCTCTCCCTGGGCCACGAGGTGAATCTAGCAAGCGATCTGCATAGGCTTAAATTCAGTACAATAAAATCCATGCTGTTCTGTGAAGCAGCCATGCAGGCCTCCTAAGCCTGTGTGTAAATGACATTGCAACTCCTTCTCTCATGACTGAAGATGTTGGCAGGATGAATCAACAATAGGAAGAGATAATGGGTACCTCACTCTCACATTTCACAACTGCATTTCTTAGAGACTGAGGGAAAAAGTAATGACCCTGGTCATTGCCTCCCTCCATACATAGATAACATCAGCACTCCAAGCCTTGTTTGATGCATAACCAAAAAGTTCTTGTTATGCTTGAAGTAGATGACTATTAGAGTGTAAATCCTTTCCTGCATGTACACTGCTTTGTTAAATGGTATATATACTGCACTCAAATCTGTCGACCTCAGAGCAGCTCCTCAGAATATTGTGTTGGACTGTTTCCTGGGATTTGAATGCCTCACTTTGATTATCTAGTAAACTCCTTTCATTAACTTTACCCAGACTCTATTTCAGTTGACACTCACAAATGGGAGAAAAATATTTGCGATTGTTCTGCAAATAGGTACAGGAGTTGCATTTTCCTATGTCATAATGCTAACTTGAGAAATATAAGCACCTCATTCAGTTTCCCGCCCTATGTATTTTATAACTTTTGTTATAAAAAGTTATATGTCTACATGTCTATAAACATTATGTCTATAAACATTAAACTCTTTCATGGAGTCATCATGGACATATTTTATTTAGCATCAATATCTTTTTTTTAATAATTTTATTTATATATTTTTCCCCCAAAGCCCCAGTAGATAGTTGTATGTCATAGCTGCACGTCCTTCTAGTTGCTGTATGTGGGACGTGGCCTCAGCATAGCCGGAGAAGCAGTATGTCGGTGCGTGCCCGGGATCCGAACCTGGGCCACCAGCAGCGGAGTGCGCGCACTTAACCGCCAAGCCACGGGGCCGGCCCTAGCCTCAATATTTTTTAATTGCCCACAAATAGTAGAAACTGCAACAGGCCAATTATTAATGACAAATTTCAAGTACTTAGCTTTAATTTGACATATTTACTTAGACTCAGAGTCTAACTCTTACCAGCTTTGTTGACAAAAGAGCTCACAGAATGATGTGTCTTACTCAGTAATGACCAAGATGCTGAAGAGACTAAGAAATAAAATCTGAAAGTCAAGCACTATGCTTGGTCAATGTAGTGACAGCTTGAGGGACTGTACTTATGGAATATTACATGCACAACATGTCTTTAATAATACTAATTTTGAAATACATTATGTTTTCATGTTTAATCTTTCAGTTTCTACACTGTGATTTTCTGTTGGTATGAGGAGAACATAAGAATTTTAAATTTCTAAATACAATAAACAATGACCATTATGTCATACTATGTTATGTAAATAATTCTATAAACCTATAAATTCATTTAAAATATACTTCTTATATGTACAGAATGCTGAAGAGCTGTAAAAAGAGTATGTATAAAGGAATTGCTTACTTGCTAATAAAATGAGATGGATAGAGTGATAAATTTGTAGTAGATAAAGGGATAAGAAATATTAAGCAACAATTTAGGGATGCCAGAAAGAGTGAGATCTGAAGGTGCTTGACATCCTAAATTACCTGAATTTTTATAGGTGAGCTTCATTTTACAGATATCTTAATTGCCCTTAGTTCATCAAGGCAATGGTTCATAAATACGAATTTTGAAAGAAAAAGAATTTTGGAAAGTTATTTATATTAGAAATACTTTTTAATTTATTGTGCTTGAAATCATATTATAGAAAGTGATACTATATAGTTTATATACATTATTATTGTAGAACATTATTGAAAGGATCAAGGCACACAGTTCTATAAATATATGAATTCTACATTTAAAAACAAGTACAAGGCTCTTTGAAGGACTGGGGCAGGAAATACACAACGAGCCTAGAGGATTTTATAGTGTCAGAAGGTAAGAAAGTGGTAAAAAAAACCTTGACAATTATGTGGTTATGTTAAAGGGATACTCATACTGGCTGAAAGCGCTCCCAATGGCCAAAGCTGGAACAATCTGAGCAACAAATATATAAAATTGTATAGGATTATGATCCAAAATATAAAGTAAATATTGATGAATCCATACTGGTACAAATAAGTGATTGAATAAATAAATAAATGAAGGATGAGACATATTTGCCCTGTAAAAGAATTCAAAATAATTTATGTAGATATTTCGCCCTCAAGGTGGTGGAACATAACTCCTCATGCCTTGAGTGTGGGCTGCACATAGTGATTTCCTTCCAAGGATTACGGAACGGAAAGGGAGAAAAAAAACGAATAACTTTACAGTGGAGAAATCTGACCAAACCACGCTTCAGTCAAGTGATCCGTGTCGATACTAACAGTAATAAGTCAAGTTGATAGTACCCTTGATATTATGGGAGAAAAATGGTACTTTACTTCTGTGGTCTTTCTCACAAAACCCGTAACCCCAGTCTCATCATGAGTAAAATATCAGACAAATACCTATTGAAGGATATTTTACAAAATACCTGACCAGTAATCCTCAAAACTATCAAGGTCACCAAAAATAAAGTCTGAGCAAACTGTCATAGCCAAGAGGAGTCTAAGGAGGCATGATGATCAAATGTAATGTGATATCCTGGAAAAAAAAGGACATGACATTTGTTTACGTAGTGCATTTTGAGTATGATTGCATGTTAGATATTAGGCTCAATTAAGATATAGTACTGGGGCTGGCGCCGTGGCTTAGCGGTTAAGTGCCCGAGCTCCGCTACTGGTGGCCCGGTTTGGATCCCGGCCGCGCTCTGATGCACCGCTTCTCCGGCCATGCTGAGGCCGCGTCCCACATACAGCAACTAGAAGAATGTGCAACTATGACATACAACTATCTACTGGGGCTTTGGGGGAAAAAAAAAGCAGGAGGAGGATTGGCAATAGATGTTAGCTCAGAGCCGGTCTTCCTCAGCAAATAAAAGAGGAGGATTAGCATGGATGTTAGCTCAGGGCTGATCTTCCTCACAAAAAAAAAAAAAAAAAAGATATAGTACTCTACCATTTAGGTAACAAAGCAGCAAGGAACAAAAATTAACCAAAAACAGACAAAGGTATACTATAACAAATTTCCATCATAAACATAGATGCAATAATTCTTATTAATATATTAGCATGTCAAATCCAAAAATATACAAAAAGGATAACGCATTGTGACCAAGTAAGGTTTATCCCAGGAATGCAAGGTTTATTTAACATTCAGAATATTAATTAATGTAATGCACCTCATCAGCAGACTAAAATAGAAAATGGCATGATCATTTCAATAAAGATGGAAAAGGCATCAGACAAATTTAAAAATTCATTTATAATAAAAATCTCTTCGTAAAATATTAATAACAGTGTATATTCTCAACCTGACAAAATTCATCTAAGAAAAACCTACAGCCAACATCATACTAAGTGCTGAAAGATGGGTGCTTTTCCCCTAATATCAGAACCTAGGCAATCATATCAATCTTTACCAGTTATAGTCAATATTCTACTGTAAGTTCCAGCCAGTGCAACAAGGTAAGGCAAGAAAAATAAATAACAAAAAACAACATATAGATTAGAGATAACATCATAATCTATGTAGAATATATTAAAGAATCTATAAAAACTACTAGAACTAATAAATGAGTTTAGTAACATCGCACAATACAGGTCAATATACAAAAATCTATTGTATTATTATATACTATGTATAAATAGTTGGAAATTGAAACTAAGTATTATTTATAATAGTATCAATAAGCAATAAATATTAGGGATAAATGTAAAAAAATAGTGCAGTGAAAACTACAAAATATTGCTGATAGAAATTAAACAAATAAAATGGAGAAATTTTATGTTTATGGATTGGAGCACTCAATATTGGTTCAAACTGATCTATAGATCTAATGCATTCCTAATAAGAAGGCCAGCATATTATTTTCTAGAAACTGACAAGCTGGATCAAAAATTCATATGAAAATATAAAAGCACATAAAATAGGCAAACAATTGCGAAAAGAAGAAGAAATTTGGAAGACTTATACTATCTGATTTCAAGACTACAAAATGTGTGAATTTTGTGTAAGAATAGACATATGCATCAATGAAACAGAATAAAGTTCAGAAAAAGCCAACATGCGAAGGGTAATTGATTATTAATAAAATGCCATGGAGATATAATATGGAGAAGATAGTTTTTTCAACAAATGATGCTGTAATACTTGCAAATCTGTTTTGGAATAAAACCAGTTTTTCAACTTTTACCTCATGTCATGCATAAAAGTCACCTTGAAATGAATCAGATCTATGAATTTAAGAACTAAAACTAGAAAACTTTTTTAAAAAAAATAGGATAAAATCTTTGTGGTTTTGTTTTAGGAAAATATTTATTATATAGCGCATAGAAGCATAAACTATAAAAAATAGAAAAATTGTAATTAATCAAATTAAACAAAACCGATCATCTAAAGTCATGGTTAGAAAAATGATATTTGCATCACATTGGCACATAAGTGGATAAAAATATGCTTAGCATCATTATTTACTGGGGATGTAAATTAAACCACATTGAGATATCGCATATTCACAGTACTGCCACAATTTAAAAGATTGACAACAGATATTGATGAGGTGGTGGAACAAATAGAAATCTCATATATTGCTAGTGGAAATGTGGAATGGTGTAGCCGCTTTGGAAAATAGGTTGGCAGTTTCCTATAGAGTTAACCATGTACTTGTCATCTGATGTAGTACTTCCACTCTTGCTTATTTATCCAAGGGAATGGAAAACATATCCACACAAAGACTAGTACATGAATTTTTATAGCAGTTTCATCCATAATATCAAAATTCTGGAAACAACCCAAATGTCTGTCATCTGGTAAATTGAAAAATATTTACCACATAATGGATTATTATTCAGTAATGAGAAGGAACAAATTATTGATACACGTGGCAACAGGCATGAATCTCAAAAACTTCATGCTAAGAGAAGGTAGCCAATTAGTATAGACTCTATGCTGCATGTTTCCATTTATGTGAAATTCTAGAAATGGCAAAGCTATCATTATAGAAAGCAGATTAGTTGTTGCCAGGGTCCAGGGTTAAGGAGAAGGGATTTATGCAAATAGGCACAAGGAAATTTTTTGGGGTGAGAGCATGTAAATGTCTATTTATATTAGACAAAAATCATCAAGATGCTACATAAAATCATTGAATTTTGTTATATGTAAATTATACCTCAATAAAGCTGACTAAAAATATAATTGAGACATTCACATGCAAAAAAAAAAATGAATCTAGACACAGATCTTACACTTTTCACAAAAATTAATTCAAAATGAATCACAGTCCTGAATGTGAAATGCAAAACTATAAAACTTCTAGAAAATAACATAGGAGAAAATCTAGATGACCTTGGGTTTGGTGATGACTTTTTAGATATGACACCAAAGGCATGATCTATGAAAAAAAATCGATCATCTGGAATTCATTAAAATTAAAAACTGTGTTCTGCCAAAGATGCTGTCATGGGAATGACAAGATAAGGCATAGGGGGGAAAATATTTGCACAACACATATCTGATAAAGGAATATTATCCAAAATATACAAAGAACTGTTAAAATTGAAAAATAAGAAAATGAACAACCTGATTAAAAAGTGAACCAGACTTTAACAGACACTTCACCAGAGAAGATATACAGATGACAAATAAGCATATGAAAATGTGCTCAATTCATAGGTTAAAACAACAATGTGATGCCACTACAAGCCTATTGGAATGGCAAGATCAAAAACACTGATGATACCAAATATTGGAGAGGATGTGAGCAACAGGAACTCTCATTCATTGCTGGTAGAAATGCAAAAATGGTACTGCCACTTTGAAAGGTAGTTTGGCCATCTCTTATAAAACTAAATATACTCTTACCATATGATCCAGCAATCACACTCCTTGATACTTGCCCAAGTTAGTTGAAATATCATGGCCAAACAAAAACCCGCACATGGATGTTAATAGCAGCTTTATTCATAGTTGCCTAAAGTTCGAAGCAACCGAGATTCATAATTGCCAAAACTTGGAAGCAATTTCAGTAGAAGCCAACCTGAAAAGGCTGCCTACTATATGATTTCAACTATATGACATTCTGGGAAAGGCAAAACTATGGAGACAGTAAAAAGATCAGGGGTTGCCAGGGGTTTGAGATGATGGAGGAATGAATAGGTGGAGCACAGAGGATTTTTAGGACAGTGAAACTATTCTGTAAGATACCATAATGGTGGATACGTGTCATTATACATTTGTCAAACCCATAGATTGTAGAACATCAAGAATGAACGCTGATGTCAACTATGGACATTGAGTGATAATGATGTGTTAATGTAGATTGATCACTCGTAACAAATGCACCATTCTGGAGCAGAATGTTGATGGTGGGGGAAGCTGTATGTGTGCGGGTACAGGGGATATGTGGGAATTCTCTGTAATTTTTGCTCAATTTTGCTGTGACCTAAAACTTCTGTAAAAACAAACGAACAAATGTGTAATTGTTTAAAAAAATTAATCAAGTAATTTGTATTTATAATATATGTGGAGATAAAATATATGTCAACAATATCAAAAAAGATGCAAGGCAAGAAACGGAAATTTACTCTTATAAGGATCTCACAGTCTGTGTGAAGTAATACGTTATTTTAAGGTGAATTGTATGATAGTTAAAGAGGCAAATTGTAAACCCTAGAGCAACCATTTAAAAAATAAAAGTATAGCTGATAAACCAATAGTAGAGGAAAAAATGAAGTGCTATTGTAGGTAGTTAATCTGCAAAGAAGTTGTAAAAGGGGAAAAAAGAACAAAAACAACAGCAGAAACAGATGGGACAAATAGAAAAAAATGACAAGACAGTAGACAATGCAAACATGTCTATAACAACGTTAAACATTAATGGCTAGGCAAAAATGTCCTAGATAGATGCAAAAACACTAACCATAAAAGAAAAAAATGAAAAATTGAATTTCATCAGAATTAAAAGCTTCTGTTCTTTGAAAGCTATCGTAAGCTCCAGTCTGTGAGAAAATATTTGCAATACATTTTTTTGACAAAAGTCTTATATCTGGAATATAAAAAGAACTCTTAGAAATCAGCCTTTGCTAATCAGTTTTGCTGTTATGACAAATGACACTCATATTTGAATGGCTTAATACATTTAAAGTTAGTTTTGAGCTCATTTTACATACTAGATGCAGGATTACTAGAGTTCTCCAAAGAAGCAGAACCAATAGTATAGATAGACAGACAGATGATAGATAGATAGATAGATAGATAGATAGATAGATAGATAGATGATAGATAGATAGATAGATAGATAGATAGATAGATAGATAGATGGATAGATAGATAGATAATAAGGAATTGGCTTATGTGATTATGGAAGGTGACACATAAGATCTATAGTCAGCAAGCTGGAGGCTCAGGAGAGCCAATAGTATAGTTCCATTTCAAAGGTCTGCAGGCTTGAGACCCAGCAAGAGTCAATGTTTTAGTTCAAGTTCAAGGGAGTCAGGCAGGAGGAAATTTCCTCTTACTTGGGGGAGGTTCAGTCTTTTTGTTCTATTCAGATCTTCAACTGATTGGGTGAGGCCCACCCATATTAGGATGGGAGGCAATCTACTTATCTCAGTCTACCAATTCGAGTGTTACTTTCATCTCAAAACACCTTCACAGATACACCCAGAATAATGTTTGGCCAAACATCTGGGCATTCCATGGCCAGGTCAAGTTGATACATAAAGTTAACTATCACATAGGGCAACAGCAGCTCTGCTCCTGTGCACATTTCTTTTTTATTCTAGGATTCAGACTGAAGGAGCAGCACCTTTCTGAGACTTGATACCCTTGAGGCAGAGGGAAAAGGTAAGAGAACTGGCAAAACCACACAATCTCTGATAAAGCTTTTGCTCTGAATTTGAATATTGGCCATTCTTCCCACATTTTATTGGCTAAAACAAGTCACATGGCTAAGCTGATGTAAATTGGTGGGAAAGTATGCTCATACCACAGGTGTATACTGCAGGTCACACAAAAACGAATGCTGATAAATAATCCTCTTATGGGGGGCAGGGAAATTGTGGACCATAGTTCATTCCATCACATTATCTTCAAGGATGCAGTAAGATCAAATTGTCCTATAATTTTCAAATTTAAAATAGATAGAAAAATACTTCAGCATTAAGCAATCTTTATCCACTTTATTAACTTTATGAATTTGACAAAGAGCTGAAATAATAAATGACACAATAAATTGATCAAAAATAATTTATTGTCAAAGAATCATGGCATCATTTAGAAGATAAAATAGAACCTTAAGAGGTGTAAAAATATGGTTCTTGATTTATTCTTCATTGCTATTTTTACATGATTCACTGTTACATCAATAAATACTATACTACTTAGTTTTCTTATCACAATTGGCATAGGAAAATTTGCTGTGAAAGTGAGTCTATGGCTCTAATTCTGGTGAAAAGATAGAAACTCCATTAACTGTAGTACCATAGCTACTTACTAACGGACGCAGAGTATCACCACATCTAGTTTATCTGGGTTAAGTCTATCTCACTATCTTTATTCCTGGAATATATAGCTACTGGAATCTTTTGGAAAACGTTATATGAGGTCCACTGCCAAAGCATGTTGACTGAGTTAGCTTCAGATTTTAACATTCCATTTTCATAATCAGAAAATAATAAATCAGAAAATAATATGTGACAGACAGCTCATTATTTTCCTTCACTACTTCTTGATTTTTTCCTCTAGAGCAATAGAATTCTTCAAACATTCAGTCACACACACACACACACACACACACACAAACACACATACACACATTCAGAGGGTTTTAGGGTTGCATAACTTGACATTTAATTTTCCAGCTTCCTTTGTAGCTAGATGTGGCCCTGTGATTATGGAATGCAAGCAGAAGTGCTATGTGCATTTGTCAGCAGATGAATGCTGGTTTTTCTTCATTTCCCTCCTTTCGCCTTCTCATTGTGTAGAAAATGATGAAGATTGGAGCAGCCAGCAACATCAGGCCTAGAGAGAAAAAGCAGAAAGGCACCTAATAAGTATGACAGTCTTTATGCTAAGCTGAGTCCCTGAGTGTTCCTGTGTAGCAGACTTGCCTACCAGCCCTGAACAGCTCACTTCCTCTGATTATTTTGTGAGAGAGATTGAAAAAAAACTGTCTTGTTTGAGCTGCCGTATTTTGGGGTCTCTTTTACAGTAGCTTAGCCCATATATAACTAATTCATAGACAGATGTGGAATCTGGTATAGCATGGGAGACTGAAAATCGGTTAATTGGATAGAATCTACCAAATAGTCAGAAGCTGATAGCAGTGGATCTTGGCAACCGACTGCCTGTGTAACCTCTCCTGCCAGTTTTATTGGGTCTATATGCCTCTTGACGGCCTCTTAGTGGTCCAACCCAGGTCAAAAGTAACTAGCACACACACTTAATCAAATACTCTTAAAATGAAATAATTTCTAAAGTCAAAGGTTATATTTCTTTAATTATAAAAAAGAAACTTCAGTTTCTTCACCTTTTAGCCAAGACCCTGGAAGTTCAGATTGAACACTTTTGACTCTTAAAAAGTCTCTTGACCCCAGATCTAATTTTCCTAGACTTTCTCATTAGTATGCATGTGTTATATTAGTTGTTCATATTATAGGGCACTGGTAAAACTGGTAAACGATTAGGAATTCCTTAAATTAAGAAACATGCATTTGTTTGACAAGGCCACAGACATCTGATTTTATCATTAACCGAAGAAGGTGATCCATGGTTTTTAAAGAAAGTCGGTGTCACAGCATCCCATTTTCTACCTTCCATGGGGTCTAACAGTGGGAACCCTGCCTTTGAATCATTAGAGAATTTATTTCTCATGATAATTCCTCAGTGACTTTCTATGAACCAAATTATCTGTACATTGATGCTTCTTTCCCTTTTCTAACAATAATAGAATGATTTTTAAGAAGAGTAGGTCATATCATCAATTTCAAGAGAAAAAGTGTTAGCTTTCGTTTCCAAACCAGGGGCTGCTATTGCAACTTTCTAGTCAGATCTCAGGTAAGACTTTTATAGAAGGAATTAAACATAGAAGAATAAAAAAGGAAATGAAACTGGTGTTTCATCATTCCCAAAGTTTCTTTGACCTATAAGGGAAATGAATGGTGCCGAGAGAAGTTGTAATGAACACTGGCTCCAGTGTTGTGACATTTCTATTACCTAATTTTTTGATAATTTCTCTCTATCCTGCTCCAATGATGTCTGTAGTTTGCCTTTTCCATTTTTCACCTTGCGATTTATCCGGTGTTATTGAGGACTCGGTCTGTTTACTGTAACTGTGTTTTTATTATCCTTGTCTAAGGATGACTTTATGATTATGAGTTCCCTCTGAGTCTGCTCTAAATTCTTTGTTGCTAGCATTGTACAGCATTACTTTAACTCATAGTGTTCTACAGTACACCGCTGAATATAGTGCTGTACAAACAGTGCACAAATTTATTTCTTCTCTTCCTCAGATTTTAATTCAGCAATCAACTGTCTTGGGGAATGGTTTACACAGGACAGTGAATGAAGGAGATATAGATCCAATAAGCAAATATGGCTGGTGAGAAAATTCCACAGAAACAGAAATATTACATATTCATAGCTTTCCTGCACTAGTCAACTCCCAGAATTTTCATTTATTTTGTAAAGATAAACCTGAAGGCTATCTTAAAATATATTGCACCACGGACACCTTAGGGGGATGAGAATGTGGAGCTGTCAAGTTATGCTTACAAATAATGCTATTTCCTAGACAATTTTATTTTGGGGATTTGTACAAATTTTTTCCTGAGCAAATATGTGGATTAAGCCAAGATATGTCAATAAAAGTACTGGGGAAACGTCTTATGGATATGAACACGTTATCTGATAAAAATTCGTATGCAGCTGTTTGCTCGTGGCTGAAGAGATAGACAGGGCAAAGATTATTGAAGAGAAAACAAATCCTATGCATTTGAATTCTTCACCATAGCGAGGACATACCTAATACACCGAAACAGCACAGTGTCAATTTTTTTGAAATCTGAAACTGTGTCTATGATCATTGAGAACTCTGATCTCGTAGAAATAATTATGACCTTGAAATAACTGTGGTGTAGACCTGCTTGCCTTTGTGCTACCGCCTGGAAGATGTCCATTCACCTCTTCTTGCTTTAAGCGTATTTATTAATTGGGATGTTCAGAGAACTATTCCAAATCAGAAGATCCTGGCTTAGAATATTCCTGACTACCTTCCTGAACTCTAGGAGGCTGCCTAGTACAGTGTGTAAGAGCATAGCTTCTGAGGTTGGACAGCTGATCAGGATTTAAATACTGGCTCTGCCAAACTCCCTGGCTATGTGTGACCTTGGGATTTTTTTCAGAACAGAATGGGGATAATAGTGGTACCTGCCTCATAGACGTTGTATGAAGCATTTAGCACACATAAGAGGAGGAATGATGATGCCTAGAAAATGGTTGCTCCTGGCAGTGATGTTGTTTGTCTAGTAAAGTACCACATTCCTATTTCCATTACACCCTAGTACACATCCAGACCTATTGAAATACCACTGGCAGAGTAATACAACTTTCTTTTCACATTTGGGAATATTTGCTGTGCATATATCCCATGTGGGCTCCCTCTATTGGTCAATCAAGAGACTGGTGGCCCAATATTTATAAACCTCAAGGCCTATGTCCCTTTCAGAATTGTTAGGATTAGTCATTAATTATATATTGACAAAAAAAGAATATTTTCTGAACTTTAGAAAAGGAAAAGAACCCACTTATTCTGTATCTTGAGATAGAGGAAGTGTGATAAAAAATATTGAATGATATGATTTCCTACGACTAATTTGAAAAATGAAGTTTTCAAACTACAATGTTGGATTGAAGCAGTGTGCAGATTATTGACACAAATTATTAGAAAATCCTATAAGGAGAAAAGAACAAGTAGTATGAAACATGAAAATAATTGCTTACTTCATTTGTACTTTTAAAGTTGTGGAGGGGCTGGCCCAGTGGCTTAGTGGTTAAGTGCACACGCTCCACTAGTGGCGGCCTGGGTTCATATTCCGGGCGCGCACCAACGCACCCCTTCTCCGGCCATGCTGAGGCCGCGTCCCACATACAGCAACTAGAAGGATGTGCAACTATGACATACAACTATCTACTGGGGCTTTGGGGAAAAAACGGTGGAGGATTGGCAATAGATGTTAGCTCAGAGCCGGTCTTCCTCAGCAAAAAGAGGAGGATTAGCATGGATGTTAGCTCAGGGCTGATCTTCCTCACAAAAAGAAAAAAGAAAAAAGAAAAAAGTTGTAGAGCTTCCAAGGCAAGCACAAAATCAGTCTCAGAAAAGACGATATTAACCTAATAACACACAAGATTTCACTTTTCAAATCAGGCTCGAAGTTTTCAAATTAATCTAAAAAGGGTTTCAACTGTGATTTTATAATGATCAGAAGAAATTGATAAAGTTACTTGAGTGTCTAAGGGGATTAGTAGTCGGATGTGGGAGAAAAGCAGATTAGTAATGTGTACTAAATACTTTGTACTTCATTAGTGAGCAAACTGATGTTTCAAGTTACTCTTATTTCATGAGAAAGTGGCTTTATCTAAACATAAGGTGGTAGCGATGCTTTTTATTGTTAAAGATATAGAAACCATTATTCACATTTAGAAAAAATTGTCTGGATAATACATCCACAGTGCACAAATTTCAAAAAGGTGCCCAAAACTATACAGTGCAATGCATATCCTTTTATAACTCCATCTACCCATTTCCTCCCAAAGGAAACCTGGTCCTAGTTTTGCTCTATCTAGTTGGACACACTCGAGCTCCTCCCCTGGCATAATACTGGGCCTGGGGTCCAAGACGTATTACAGTTTCAGCTGTGGGATGTTTGGAACTGGAATCAAGATTTTTCATATCAGCATTCAATGTTGGGGAAGTAGAGCCCTTCTCCTGGCGTTATAAATGGGGGGGTAAGACAACTAGAATAGATTGTCTTAGTTACTGGGCTATAGGAATCGCTTGTGTCTTCCAACTTCTTAGGAGGAGGCCAGCCCATAAGGTATTAATCTTGAATCAGTTAACTCTTTGCTTTGGTATTATTTTTTTATTGTAATGTCTCCCCTTCATTTTTACATCTAGTAAATTGTCAACAAGTCTGAAGTCAAATACCGTGAACTTTGATTCCTGATGAACTCGGTAGTAAGAAATACTCCCTCACATATATTCTTCTAGTACATCATTTGTTGTTAGTGCCATTGAGTCAATTCCAACTCCTAGCAACCTTGTGTATAGCACAGCTGAACCCTGCTCTGTCTTCTTGTGCCACCCTCTCACCTTCCGGCATTATATCAGGCAATGCTCTGCTCCTATTCACAGGGTTTTCACGGCCAAATCTTTTGAAAGTGGGTGGCCAGGTCCTTCTTCCTAGTCTATCTTAACCTGGAAGCTCCACTGAAAGCTGTCCACCATGGGTGACCCTGCTGGTATTTGAAATGCCTTCAGTATCGCAGCCACCACAGTATGACAACTGACAGACTAGTGGTATGGTTCCCTGACCGGGAAATGAACCCGGGCTGTGGTGGTGAGAGTGCCAAATCTCAGCCACTAGACCGCCAGGGCTGGCATAGTACATCATAGATTATATTAATCATATTACTTGCCACTTATACTACCTACATCTATTTATACTCTAGCCACGACACTGATATATTTATACACATTCCTTTGGTAATCTCGTCCATTCTCTTGGCTTTAAATTCCATCTATATTCTATTGCCTCCCAAGTGTATACCTTCAGCCCGGAACTGTTCTTTGAATCCCAGACCTGTATATCCAATGGGCTACTTGAAAATCAGAATTACCTCCCTGAATCTGAAACTTGACTTATCCAGCTGGCTTTCCTCAACAGAGGAGAGCCTTGTTGCCACCCCAAAATAAACTCTAGACATCGCTGAGTTTGGACAAGTCTGCTGAAGACTTATAGTTCTTAATTTAGTCTTAACTCTTTTTTGAATGAAATTATTTTTTCTACTGCTATCATATTTTGGGTTAATAGTTTATTTATAATTTCAAGATATGTCATTATATTTATCTTTAAATTACGAGATTGATTTACAAGTTTGTCCCTTGGTATTAACATTAGACACGCATAGGTTTATGTTGACTTTAGTTGTGCCATTCAAGAATTTATGGATTTCTGTATTACCTCCTCCAGTTTTTGTGTTCCAAATGCACGAGTTCAGATCTTTTCATTTTCTTCTTGTAAGATGAACCTACTCTCTTCCATTGTCACTCATAATTCTAGAAGTCTTTGTTAATCTTTTCATGACTTCATTATTTCCGTCTTGGAATGTAGTGCGAATTCTTTCCCAGATGTAGACTATTTTTAAAAATAAAAGAATAAAGATAAATTATCTATTTCCCTTTGGTTTGCTTTATTGTTTTAAGGATTTCTAACAGTTTGTATTTTTACTGGACTCAGCTCATTCCAGGAGAAATATAACAGAAGAAACATATAGCCGAGCTTCTTCAATAGTGTCTCCTAATGCACTCTTTTTAACAATATATATATAATAGCTTTATTGAGATATAATTCACATACCATACAATTAACACACTTAAAGTATACCATTCTATGGTTTTTACTATATTCGCCATCGTCAAATTTAGAATATTTTCACCACCACCACAAAAATAAATCCTGCATCCTTTTTGAAGTCATTTCCCATTTTCTTCCAAAGCTCTCCTCCCTAAGTCCTAGGCAACCACTAATCTATTTGTGTCTCTAATTATTTTTCTATTCTGGAAATTTCATCTAAAGGGAATCATAGATTACATGGTCTTCTGAGACTGGCTTCTTTCATTAGCATAATGTTTTCAATGTTCATTCATGTTTCAGCATGTATCAGTACTTCACATCTTATTATTGCTGAATAGTATTTCATTTTACTAATATACCACATTTTGTTTATTCATTCTCAGTTGATAAGTATTTGGCTTGCTTCCACATTTTGGATATTATCAATAATGCTTCTAGGAACAATCATGTACAAGTTTCTGCATGGATATATCTTTATTCCTCTAGAGTATTTCTTCGAGTGAAATCGCTGAGTCATATAGTAATTTTATATTTAACCTTTGGAAGAATTGTTAGGCTGTTTTCCAAAGTGTCCGCACCATTTTACATTCCTACAGCAGTGTATGAGGGTTCCAATTTCTCTACATTCTTGCAGCATTTTTTATTATCTCTCTTTTTGATAACCGCCATCCCAGTGGGTATGACGTGGTATTCATTTTGGTTTTGATTTGCATTTCCCTGATGGCCAATACTGTTGAACATTTCTTCGTGTGCCTATTTTTGGCCATTTGTATATCTTCCTTGGAGAAACATCTATTTAAATACTTTGCCCTTTTTCTTTAAAGACTTTATTTATGTATTTTTTCCCCCCAAAACCCCAGTCGATAGCTGTATGTCATAGCTGCACATCCTTCTAGTTGCTCTATGTGGGATGCGGCCTCAGCATGGCCAGAGAAGCGGTGCGTCGGTGCGCGCCCGGGATCCGAACCTGGGCCGCCAGCAGCGGAGCGCGGGCACTTAACCGCTAAGCCACGGGGCCGGCCCCCTTTGCCCATTTTTAAATTGAATTATTTACCTTTTTTTATTGAATTTAAGATTTCTTTATGTAATCCAGATACAAATCCCTTATCAGGTACATGATTTGAAAACATTTCTCCCATTTATGGATTTTCTTTTCCCCTTCTTGATGGTATCCTTTGAAACAGAGAAATTTTTAATTTTGACCACATCCAAATTATCTACTTTTTCATTTGTCACTTTTGGTTTTGATGTCATCCTAAAAGTGCTTTGATTAACCTGAGGTCGTGAAGATTTACTTCTATGTTTTTTCTAAGATTTCTTTAGTTTAGCTCTTGCATTTGGGTCTATGAAACATTTTGAATTGATTTTTGTGTGTGATGTGAGGAAGAGGTCCGATTTCATTCTTTTGCAAGTTGGTATTCAGTTGTCCCAGCACCATTTGTTGAAACGACTATTTTCCTCCCTTGAATTGTCATGGCACTCTTGTTGAAAATTAATTGACCATAAATGTGAATGTTTATGAATGGACTCAATTCTATTGAATGTATCTATATGTCTATTCTTACGTGAGTACCACCACACTTTCTTAACTAGTGTAGCTTTGCAGTCAGCTTTGAAATGAGGAAATGTGAATCCTCCAACTTTGTTCCTGTTTTTCAAAATTGTGTTAGCTTTTTGGGGTCCCTTGCCATTTCGTATGAATTTTTTGATCAGCATTTTCATTTCTGCAAAAAATACCATTGGGATTTTAATAGTGATTGTATTGACTCTATTGATCAAGTTGAAGAGTATTACAATCTTAATGATATTGAGTCCTCTGATCCATGAATATCAGATGACTTTATATTTATTTAGGTCTTCTTTAATTTCTTTCAAAAATATTTTGCAGTTTTCAGAGTATAGATTTTGCATTTCTTTTGTTAAATTTATTTGTAAGTATTTTACTTTTTTTGATATTATTGTAAATGGAATTGTTTTTTGAATTTCATTTTTGGTGGGTATCATTGAATAATGTATATTGCTTAATTACCCTTCAACCTTGCTGAATTTGTTTATTAGTTTAAATATATTTTTAGTGGATTTATCAGGATTTTCTATATACAAGAATATGTCATCTGAAAATAAAAATAGCTTTATTTCCCCCTTTCCAGTTTGGATGATTTTTATTTTATTTTCTTGACTAATTACCCTGGCTAGAACATTTAGTACAATGTTGAGTAGAAGCAGTGAGAACCGACATCCTTGCCTTGTCTCCGATCTTAGGGCAAAAGCATTCAGTCCTTCACCATTAAGTATGATCTTAGTTATGGATTTTGTAGATGTCCTTTATCATATTGAAGAAATCCCTCTCTATTATAGTTTCTCGAGAATTTTATCACTAAATGAAGTTGTCATGTATTGTCTCTGCATGCATTAAGATGATCATGTGGTTTTTTTCCCTTTATTCTGTCAATATATGATCTTTTATTGGATGCATATATGTTATAATTTTTTATATTCCTGATAGATTAAACTTTTTTTTCATTATAATACATCCCTATTTATCTGTAGTAACTTTTTTGTTTTAAAGTCTATTTTGTCTGATATTAGTATAGGCATTCCAGCTCTCTTACGGTTTCTGTTTACATTATGTGTCATTTTACAACCTTTTATTTTTAATATATTTGTACCTTTCAATCTAAACTGTATCTTCTGTGAGCAGTATGGAGGAATAAGAGTTTTCTATCATCAACTCCCCACAGAACATTGATTTTGACAACCAATCATAGATGAGAATACCTTTTAGGAATCTGGAAGTCTAAGATGGAAGTCCCAGCACACTGTTTTCCTTAACATTTTTTTTGTGTGTGTGAGGAATATCAGCCCTGAGCTAACATACATGCCAATCCTCTTTTTGCTGAGGAAGACCAGCCCTGAGCTAACATCTATTGCCTATCCTCCTCCTTTTTTTTCCCTCCCCAAAGCCCCAGTAGATATTTGTATGCAGTAGTTGCACATCCTGCTAGTTGCTGTATGCCGCCTCAGCATAAGCAGTGCATCGGTGGGAGCCTGGGATCTGAACCCCTGGCCCCCAGTAGCGGAGCGCGCGCACTTAACCGCTAAGCCAGGGGGCCGGCCCTTGTTTTCCTTAACATTTAAATTAAATTGGTTTGTCCTCAATCCTACATATTATAAGAAACCCAGCTTTTTCTTTCCTTCATCCCAATATCTTTGACATGTTTGGAAGTTTATTCAAACTCTTTGAAGGGATTCTGTTTCTCATGGTCAAAATTAATTTCTATTTTTTTGTTTTTTTTTTTTTGCTTCAAGTGAATTCTCTGTCTTATCTTCTTACTTTTACTCATTTTCTTCTGTTCATTATATGCACTGCATTTGCTAAGTTGGATATTGTCTCTATCTTTCCTTTCACCAAAATATCTCTAACACAAAGCTATTTGTGTGTGTGTGTGTGTACCATAGGCTGAATAATGCCCCCCACACACACCTCAAAGATATCCATATCTTAATTCCTGGCATCTATGAATGTTATGTTACCTTACATGGTAAAAGAGGCTTTGCGTGTATGATTAATTTAAGGATCTTGAGATGAGGAGATTATTCTGGATTATTGGGGTCATTCCACCTTGTAAGAGGGAGGCAGGAGGATCAGAATTAGTAGTAGAATGAGGTAATATGATGATGGAAGCAGAGGATGGAGTAATGTGACCACAAGCCAAAAGATGCCAGAAGTCTCTTGGGGCCGGCCCTGTGGCCGCAATGGTTAAGTTTGGCATGTTCTGCTTCTGTGGCCCGGGTTTGTGGGTTCAGATACCAGGCACAGACCCACACCACTTGTCAGCCATACTGTGGCAGCAACCCACATATAAAGTAGAGGAAGACTGGCACAGATGTTAGCTCAGGGCTAATCTTCCCCAGCCAAAAAAAAAAAAAAAAAAAAAAACAGATAAAGTTGCCAGAAGTCTCTAGAGGACAAAAGAGGCAAAGAATGAATTCTCTTTTAGAACCTCCAGAAAAAGCCACCCTCACTCACCTTGATTTTAGCACCACGAGACTTGTAACGGACTTCTGCCTTCCATAACTATAAGAGAATAATTTGCATTGTGGTAAGTCACTAAATTTGTGGTTATTTATTACAGCAGCAACAAGAAAATATAGTGTGCCATACTTTCTTGAGGGTCTGAGGTTATGAAGGAACATTCGAGCGTTTCACAGTTCAGAATGGCAACAACATAAACATTAATTTTATTGGCTAGCTCTTTCCTCAAGTTGATTGGCTGGCCCCACCACATCATTGGATGTCCTTGCTCTGGGACCTTCTACTTGCTAGTTTCCAGGCCTTTATTCTGAGAGACTTTTCCTCCCAGGCCTTATTCTTTTTCCAGTTTTTCCCCTGAACTGCCAGTAGAAATCTCTAAAGTCTTGACAATTTTTTATCCAGATCGATTGAGCAGTGTTGTTTAAATATCACCCACCTATACTGTGTTGACTTTCTAAACCAACAGTAGCCATCTACTATTAAGATAATATTTATCTTTCTTTTCAAAAGTAGAAGCACAGATATCTTCTTAACTTTTTCCCCCAAAGGCCAAGATTTTATTTCCCATGAAATGTAAATGTATTACTATTTCCTTTCTGCTATTATTGCCTCTTTTCTGCTCACTTTATGAGATCTTTCTCATCATCTATTCTGTAGCTATCAATAAGAGTTTTAATTATTCATATTTTATTCTAGGTCTTTAAACCCTGCTCAGATTGTCTATGCATCATTCTAATATTTTTTAATATTAACAGGCATATTTTCTATTAAAATTGCAGTTTAATTACTCCATTAAGAATTATTTATCAATTATTTTATATCAATAATAATATATCAATTGTTGAGCTCCTATGATGTGCACGTTCTTGTACAAGTGATTTATCCATGTCATATCATTTAATGGTAACAAAAGAGACTATTAGGGAGATACTGTTTTTCCCATTGTATTGCTGACTAAGATACCAGCCTTTATAAAATAGCATTATATTCCTCCTTAATACTTCTATTATACAATCTATAAACCATAATTACTCTAATCCATTGACTACTTTTTTGGTTCTAAACAGGAGGAGAAAAACAAATATACATTAATGAAATATTCTCTGTATGTTCTATTACTCTTTATTTTCTCTCATATTCTACCTTAAGACTTTTATATTTCATTTGCCGTTTCTAATTGCCTTAGGCACCTTGAGATGTGTAAAGTAAACCATGTAAGCTTGTAAACTGTTATGAGTGTGCTTCAGTTTTCCAGGTGGAGTTAATCTTTCAAGGAAGATATGTGTTCTAACTCTAAATTTACTACATGGAGTACTTTGATAGTTATTAGGAAAGCCTCTCGGGTTTTCCCACTGAATAAATAGCAAATATCATCACCTAAAGTGCTTCAAGGCAAGTAGTCAGTATAAATTTATGACATTAATTTGAGGGAATGCAAAATACAAAAACACATGAATTCCCCAAGCCCAGTTATAGGTATTAGTTACTCAATGTTTTCAGAAAAATGTGGATATAGAAATAAATTTGTATTCACTCTGGAAGCTGCTAATGGTTAGAATTAGATTTTGCAATAGGTAAGTGAAGGAAAGAGATGTTATCATTTTGTGTGGGTCTGTGTTCATATTGTGAATTTTTAAGCAGGCAAATAAATACCCACTGTTCTCTGAAGAGAAAAAGATGCTTCCCCACAGAGTAGATGTGTAGATACATCATCCATATTGATTAAATAAGGGTCAACTAACATCTAGAACATAACATTTAGAAAAATTAAAGCTCTTTTTAAAGGATTTCAGACACAGGGATCATGGTAAAAAGTAATGACGGTGTCAATTTCTTGGGGAAAAAATATGGTTTATATATCCCAAAATTTTGTATTTTAATTTTAATCAAATAGTTTTAAGATTAGAATCAAACACTTAAGTTTTTTTATGATAATACTGATTTGCTTTATAAATTTGAAATTCATCCATAAAAAATTGCTGTATGTGATAGATTTTATCTTAATGTATAACTACTTCAGGGATCCACAGTTAATCTTAATTTTACATCCATTAGTAATATGTTATCAGTGGCAAAACACTATTTTTTTTTCAATATGTGTGTTAACTTTGGTGGCAGTCTATGTATTCTTGAAGCTTCTACGCAATTGATTAATGAATTTGGTGAGAACAAAAACAACTGTGACTCTTAGATGCTGTTTGGATTTTATCACCCTGTGTGTTCTGAGTGAAAATGTGGTGGTATGGCTGCCATCAATGGGAGTCTCTGGGCATAGGACAGGAGCTGCAACAAAAGGTCATGCAAATGGCTGAATTTCATCGTTTCTTATGGCTGAACAGTATTCCATTGTGCATATACCACATCTTCTTTATCCATTCATTCCTTGATGGGCAGCTAGGTTGCTTCCACGTCTTGGCTATTGTGAATAGCGCTGCAATGAACACAGGGGTGCATGTATCTTTACGCATTAGTGTTTTCATGTTCTTTGGAAAAATACCCAGCAGTGGAATAGCTGGATCATATGGTAGTTCTATCCTTAATTTTTTGAGGAATCTCCGTACTGTTTTCCATAGTGGCTTCACCAGTTTGCACTCCCACCAGCAGTGTATGAGAGTTCCCTTCTCCCTACATCCTCTCCAACACTTGTTGTTTCCTGTCTTGTTAATTATAGCCATTCTGACGGTCGTGAAGTGATATCTCATTGTAGTTTTGATTTGCATTTCCCTGATAATTAATGATGCTGAATATCTTTTCACATGCCACTGAAATCCAGCCATTTGTGACAAGATGGATGGACATTGAGGGTATTATGCAAAGTGAAATAAGTCAGAGGGAGAAGGTCAAATACCGTATGATCTCACTCACTAAGTAGTAGATAATAACAACAAACACATAGAGACAGAGATTGGATTGGTGGTTACCAGAGGAGAAGGGGGGAAGGGGGAGGGTGAAAGGGATAGTTAGGTACATGTGTGTGGTGATGGCTTATAATTAGTATTTGGGTGGTGAACATAAGAACATGATGTAATCCATGCAGAAATAGAAGTATAATGATGTACACCTGAAATTTATACAATGTTATAAACCAATGTTATGACAATAAATCAAAAAAATAAAACAAAATAAAATAAAATTCTTATAATACCAAAAAAAAAAAAAGAAATATTCAAAAAAAAAAAAAAGGTCATGCATTGTGGCAGCTGATGAGAGGGAGCATGTCAAACATTTGTGGGCAACAAAGGCATCGTACTCATAATGAAAATTTCAGTTGCACTTCCCTGCTCTACCTGTTCTATAAGATTTAGCTCAAGTTCCTCTTTCTGAAAAACTTTCATGAGTTCTCCAATCTGGATTATTTTTTCTTACTCTTCTCTTATAGCACCTTGAGTTGATTATGATCTTAGCACTTAATCTATCATATTATAACTGCCTATTTTCTTATTTCGTCTATAGACTAGACTGTGAGCTTCCTAAAGGATAGTGTTGTGTTGGACCCATGTTAAATCTTCAATGCCTAGAATGGTCCCTAGTCCCTAGAAGATATTTTAAAATATTTTTGAGTAAATAAATAAATGGATGAATTGAAACTCTGAAACCTTCTGTGCTATGTAGGCTTGTAAGTGTAACTAAGTTTTAAAAAAATAATAAAAACAGATAAATTAGAGGTTATTTTCAAAACCAATCAGGATCGTTGCCTTAGAAGATTCATTAAGTCAACCTGGAAGGCAGACTGTTTCTGGATAATAAGAATGAACAGTTCTGTGGGGAGAGAAACATAAGGAAGGGCTTGTCCTTGATATATTGATAGGCATTTGGATCCATGATGTGACTTAATGTATGTGTAAGATATTCACTTCATTAATGACAGAGGAACTTCTCCATGTATCTAGTCAGTATTGACTTTCTAGTGATGTGTGGAGGTAGGTTTCGACCAAGATGAGATTTGTTTTTCCAATGTTCTGCTCTGACTGTGAAATGAGACACGCCTTAGGGCAACTAAAATTCAAGGAAAAGAAAAGACCATTTGCTAGGTTTTATGCCACATTAGTTGTCACTCAGCTGTTGTTACCATTCACTTATGACTTAAATTCCTTTAATTACATCTCTGTTTCACCATATGGGCACAAAGGGTAAAACCTTTTTTAGTGCACACAATTTCCTGATTGGCCTCCGAAGGCTTATCTGGGTAAGTTTTCTCAGTATGTGAGGCTCACCCAGCTTTCCTAATTATGTGTTTCTGAGGCATTTTGCTTACACCTTCTGAACTGAAGTAAAAGATCATTGAAAATATAATAGCGAGAGCCTTTTTTTTTGCTCTTAAAAGAATAGAATGGGTTTGAAGAATTACAGCAGAGAAACTAAATTGAAGTTTACTTTCCATTTCATGGGGCTTGAGAATACAAATGTCAAATAGACATTTCCCCAAAGATATACAAAAGGCCAATAAACACATGAAAAAATGGTCAACATCATTAGTTATTAGAGAAATGCAAATCAAACCACAACGAGGTGTCATTTCATATCCTCTAATATTTAGGATATATATATTTAGGATATATATATATTTAGGGTACATATATTCCAAATATTATACTTATATATATTTAGATAATTATACATATTTAGTTATATATATTTATTATTTATGTATTATATATTATCATGTAAGTATATTATTTATATATATATAAACACCAAAAGAACAACAAGAAGAAACAAATAAAACAGAAAATAACAAGTGGTGATGAGAATGTGAAAGAATTGATAAACTTCACATATTGCTGGTGGGAATGGTTCAGCCTATGTGTGAAATAGTTTGGTGGTTCCTCAAAAAGTTAAATATAGAATTACCATATGACCCTGCAATTCCACTCCTAGGTATATACTAAAAAGAATTTTGAAAACAGGCATTCAAACAAGTACATATACACACATATTCATAGCAGAACTATCCATAATAGCTAAAATGTGGAGACAGCCCAAATGTCCCTCAACAGATGAATGGACAAACAAATTGTGGTATATACGTACAATGGAATATTATTATGACATAAAAGTGAATGAAGTCCTGATATACGCTACAATGTAGAGGAACCTCCAAAATGAAAGAAGTTAGACATAAAAGGTCCCATATTGTGTGAATCCATTTATATGAAATACCCAGAATAGATAAATCCATAGAGACTGGAATAGGGGAAAGAGGTAATGGGGAGAAACTACCTAATGGGTAAAGGTTTATACTTGGGAATAGTGGAAATGCTTTGGCACTAGATAGAGGTTATGGTTGGTACAATATTGTGAATGTACTAAATGCCACGGAGTTACTCTAAAATTGTTAAAAAGTTAAAAAATACAAACAGTGATAAATATTTATTTACATATGCAAATATGTTTAAGGATGGAATGATGGCAGATGGAGTTTGGACGAGATCGTAAAATTATTTTTGAGTAAGTTGGTTTCTTTTTCAACTAGTTACTGAGTCTTAGAAACTGTGAATGTAGAATTTGAAAATAAGATTAAACTATTCTAATACAAAGAACAATGCCAAAGGGATTTCATTTTAATAATAACAATAATAGTAATGAACATCTGGAGAATACATCTTCAAGGGTCTAATTCCATTAACAGTAATCAAAACAATAATAATGTTCATTCCTATACATCTTCTCAAAATTGTTTTGAAAATCGCTTCTAGTTCTCAGCTTTCTCTTAATAAACAACTGTTGAATTGCTAGACTAACATCAAAATAATGTTTCTCTGTGAAAGAAATCACTTTCTTCCCACTTTTTTCTAAGTTTACTTTTTATAGAAGCTCAGAAACAACAGATCTTATTCTAATCTGCCAGCCTCCTCTCCATTATACGGCTATCACCATAATAACCCTCAAGGAAAGATTTAACTTCATAATTATAAGGACTCAAAGTATGATTAGAACAATGTTTTCCTTTTCTCTCATTTCCTCGTATTAATTCTCTAGCCTGCAATTTTCCTTTTCTTTAATATTCACTGATGGGGCCCAATAATGCCCCCTGGTAGAAGCAGGATGAGGAGTTTATTCACTGCAGAATGATGAATGTCTCTGCACAGCAGTGGATGCACGAGCATATTGAATTGATTGCTGGCTTTCTTTCCCCACTTCCTTTTCAAATTTGTTGTTTCAAGACCTGTAGTGAAAAATATTAACTTTGACTTTTTGGAAAATATCAATAGCTATTTTCAGAGTTGGTCTGTAGAGCAATAGTGATTGAACATATTCTGTACTATTTTATATATCTTGCATTTATATAATTGGGTGTAAATACACATTCTGATTTTATGGCCGTGTAAACTCCTTGAAATTTTATCCCAAGGATTGAGTTAAAAACAATGAATTGTGTATCTGTGTCTGCTAGTCTTTTTTTCACTATAAGTGCTACCTAATTATGGAGAAACTTTTGATTTTAGTAGATTAGGAAATAAATTAAGGCACAAATAAGAGTGCAATTAAGGAGGAAATGTAAATACATTATTAAGATGGACTCAAAACAGGCTGAAGAAAATTGAGATTTTAAAGGGGTTAAGAAGAGAAAATGTAAACTGTTAAATTCTTTTGGAAAAGTTAGCTATCTATTTGGATCGAAAATAATGTGAAGTCCCTGGATAATACTATACCAGAAATTGAAGATTTCAAATAACTTAAATGTGGAAAACAATCCAAAAACGTTAGTTTGGAATATAAGAAAATTGTTTGATAGTTAGGGAGAAGATAGCCTTTCTACTTAAATTTTGGAACTATAAAGGAAAAGATTGGTGAATTTGGCAATACAAAATTTCAAATCAGCACAGTGAAATATAAAAGGTGCCATATATGATACACGTTGAGAATAAGTATCTGAAATATTTACTAAATAAAATACCATCCTTTATAAATAGCTTTAGAAATCTATTTTAAAATTTCCAAACAACTTAGGAGCAAAGAAGACAGAACATAAATAGATAATTGATAGCATCTAATTGTGTGATAGGTCACACCAATGCTCAATAAGTACAGGAAACATGTTCAGACTCACTGAAAATCAGTGAAAGGCAAATTGTTTCACATCAATGAATACCATTTCTTACATATCATACGGGAAAAAATAAAGGATTGATGGTATCTAGTAATAGACATGAGGATATATGTATATTTTCACACATTTCTGATAGGAATATAAGCTGATAAATCCTGTTTTAAGGTCTATTTGTGAATAACTGTCAAAATTTTAAATGCACATAACCTTGGGTTAGAAATTCTTTTCAAAGTATTCAACCCACAGAAATGCTTGTACATGTGCCCAGCTACTTCTGTGTAAGAATACTCAGGGAAACATATTTTCTGAGGAATTTTCGAAAGCAACATATGTGTCTAGCTCTAGGAAATGTTTGGTTAAATATTAGCATATCTGTACTACAGAATACTCTGCACCCTTTAAAAAGAATGATGTAGATTTGTGGTAATGTGGAAATATATTCATGATTTTTTGTTCCATGAGGGAATCTTTTAAAAATTTACCAAAAATATCTATAATGTAGTCTCATTTTTATTTAAAAAATCCATATGACTAGGTGTATAAAAGTGTGTCCAACTGCATAGAAAAAAGACCTGGATGGTTATTCCAACATTCTCTCTGATAAACAGAAAATAACGTATTGAGGAATGGTGAAACAGAACATTTAAGCTTTACGTAATAAATCCCTTTATTGTTTGCCATTTTTATAAGTGAATGCTATTTTTAAATAAGTTTAAATATAATAAGTATAATAAAAAAAAGTGGAGACAAACGATAGAGATGTTTGAGTTTTACCTTTTGTATGATTTTTAAATTGACATTTTCATAAAGTAGGTGTTCTAAAACTCTCCAAAACATTTAGTTGGCCTAACATCTAAACCAATTAAATTAAAGTCACTTTTCAAATTAACCTTTTATGACATTACAGATTAAAATGAGATGAGTATATTCTAACAGGGCTGTAGGCATTTCCTCTGTGTGTGAATTTCTATGAAACAGCTCAAAATTGTAAGGTGTCTAAATCAGAATGTCCATGAGGGAATATGGACCCATACATCCTCTGAAATGTTGGAGAAATTATAAAAACCAACAGAAATTATTCACCTTGTGAAAAAGTAATCTTCAAGTGTTGCACATTTCCTTGTATCTCAAAAATAACTTTATTGCCTTTCACCTTGCCTGAACTTGTGACTCACAATGCACTAATTTTTTTCTGACTACACAAAACTACTCACTCTAATGTTAAAGCAAATCTTCGCTATTTGTAAGTGGTTTTCATATATATGTTTATGCTAATGAGTACACTGTTATAAGGGATTTGTCTGTTTAGCTTCCCTTTGTACATTCTCTAGTGTAACAGCATATATTCAAAATAACTTTCATGAAAGTAATTGAATTATACACTCATTTATAGAATGTACTTTCCTAACATTACATGAAGAGAGACTTTAAATCTTTCTTATACTTTACAATTATTGCTTTTAAATGGATGGTTTAGAAAAGTATATTTGTTTTAATGTATGCCTTTTATTTTCTTTATAATTGGCTAGTTGATCACTATTTTTTAAAAAATAATCTCAATTACTGTGAATTTCACAACAAAAATATAACAATCATGGAAACTTATTGACTATACTGTGTGTGACTCACCAGGATATAAATATATTTGGACATTCTCTATTGAAGGGGCCACTTGGAAACGCATTTTTCTCTGCTGTTTTTTCGATAGGTTTATCTCCATGAATTAGAATAATTAAGGAAGAAAAGATTAATTAAGACTACAGAAAACTATCCCAAGATGACACTCCCTTTTTACTAGGACAAAAGAGAAGTGGGCGTGATACTGTTCCTTTATTATTTACCTGTACATCTTGTCATGATGCTATGTTTTGTAGATGGAATTGTTAGTTAAAACACGGAAATTATAGTCAGAGACATCCTCCTTATTCTTCTCACCTTTTACTCTTTTTGTTTTTCCTAATATTTAGAACTCTGCCCTCTTTCTTTCAAGAAATGTAGGCATTTATTCTAATTTAGTTGCTATTACTAAGAAATTTCCCTGTGTCTAAAGCAAATGTTTATTTCTGCACCTAAGTGTTATGTAATAATCTGGTTTTGGCAGAATTATCAACCCATTAATCTCTGTGAAACCTTCTGGAATAGTATCAATGCAACAACATTGCTGATAATGTTCTGTATCAATCAACTATGAAAGTTATTCTGTAGCAGATTGCATTTAGTTTATCTACAGTGATTGTTGTCTGTTTTTGATAGCTTGCTCTCTAGATTGCACTGTGCTACTGTGAGTTTGTCCCTGTGCTATTCCAGCTGTCTCCCTGAATTTCTGAAATATTAATGACTGGCATTTGGCATAAGGAAATTTACATGGGAACGCAGGTTGCCATAATAATTTGGGATTGGATAGTTTCCACTGTTGCCAATTTATGCAACACTTAAACTATATGGTTGTGTTCTGCTTTTCTGAATTAAAGAGTGAGTGAAAGCAGAGTCATTTTGTAAATAAGACACAGGAGATTGATAATGTGCATGTTCTGACTCTAATTTGATCTCTTACAGTAAACTTGCAGCCACAGTGTGGGCATATTAATATGAAACTTGTCAATTTGGTTTTCTTACCATATATCCCTTTCCAGCTCAGCTTGATGAGTACTTGTATTTACTAATATCTTAGAAAAATTTGTTAGAGATAGAAAAAAATTATATTGTGTCTTGTTTTTAGGTAAATTTAATAGAGATTCAAAGTAAAGAATAATACATATGTGGAACTTATAGGAACACTCCCATTAGGACTTTCAAAACTTTAAGGAAAAACAAGTCATAGCCTTTCAAAATCAAAATAATAGCTGTTTTTACATCACTTTACACAAGTCTTTTGAAACATTTTTAAATTTTATATATTATGATCTCTAAGGGATTTATCAAAATAGCTGCTTCTTTAGAAAAATATTTTCACTCAAAAGTGATTTCCGGTAGTGTAGATTCCTTGCTGGGACTGTTTTAGAAAAAGATATGGTCAATATTGAGGACAAATTTTAAGACATGTTAGGATTCTGTGTAAGTCAAATTGTTGCATAATGATAGATCTATATTATAAAATTTAAGAGGAATTACCGATTGCAATTGAGTAAACTTTGAGAGTATAAAAAATTTCAAATTTCTAGTCCAACCTCATTAAATGATTCCTGCACTTTTCCCACTACTCTTTTACTAATGATTACCAAGGGGACAATCATTTATTTCTGTCAATGACTGGGGCCTTGAAACAAACTGAGTCCATACTAATAAGCTAAGTGCCTTATTAAAGTAACCAAGGAAGAAGAAAAGATGTTTACATGGTGAATATACCCGTTATCATGACTTCTCAATTAAATCGGAATCCCACATATGCATGGTTAATGTTATTCAATGCTGCTTTTATTACTGAGCCACAAATGTGCTCATCATTTTCCAATCTCAAGCAAATTTTCCCACCTCACCTCGAGAAATAAATATTAATTTATATATAACAATATATTTTACCTATAACATATATTAATGTGTGAGAGCTTTCCTTCAATTTTTTTTTTTCTTTTTGCTGAGGAAGATTTGCCTCGCGCTAACATCCATTACCAATCTTCCTCTGTTTTATATGTGGGACACCGCCACAGCATGGCTGGTGAGTGACATAAGTTGGCGCCCCCGATCTGAACCGACAAATGCAGGTTGTGGAAGTGGAGGGCACAAAACTTGAACCACTCGGCTAGAGGGGCGGCCCCTTTCCTTTGATTTTTTTAACAAAGGAACTTAGAGGTGGTTATCTGGTGGATTGTATGTTTGTGAGTGTGTGTAAAGTATAAATGCCTTGAACACTTATATTTCCTTTCTCCTAATCTGTTCGAGGTATGTAACATCATTCTAAAGAGAGTTTCTATTACCACAAAAATAATTATAATTTTAATTTTTCTCCCTGTGATTTCAACCGTCATTGCACAATTTTGCTAGTGCCGTCATGATAAACTCACACTTACCGGCATGGCATAAAAACTCTTCTTGATGGTGACTCTGTCAAATCCCTTGCAGTTCCTCAAAGCCCCTGTGTTTTCTCCTGTCCTCCATGCTTTGAATATTGTATCTTCTGTTCTTGATTCACCCTTTTCATATGGTTAACACTTACTTATCTCTTAATACCCGCCGTAACACTTCAGTGATCCCTCAACTAAGCTAGATGGATCTTCTCTGGGAGGTTATAGCAGGCTTCTTTTTCTATCACTCAAAGCTTGTTTATTTCTTGTGTTTTAATCACAGCTGCATTTGTATGTCTTTTCATCATAAGAGTGTATCTACTGTGCCACCTAAGTCTATTTTATGTGCTTTCTCATTCATTGGATGAAATATTCTTTCATCTCAATCTTACAGTTTTACTCAATCCGTGGACTATGTGCAGTTTTCCCACCAGCACATTCATTGTGAAGAGTGAATCTCTATTAAGTTGGACCTCAAAGCATGCAGGGCATCTGTTATCATTCAGTTTGTAGTGTTGACTGTACCTATGTTTTCTGCAATATTTTAATCTACCTAAGACAATCATAATATTCAGGACTGAATTAAAATGCCACTGAAGATTCTTCTTCATATAGCCCAGATAATACCACCAAACTTCACCCCTGCCATTCTCCACTTCTCTTTTTTTTACCACTCAAAGACAATAGTTTACATTAGGATTCACTCTTGGTGTTGTAAATTTTATGGGTTTGGACAAATGTATAATTACATGTCTCCACCATTATATATCATACAGAATAGTTTCGCTATTTTGTGAAACTGCAAGTCCTCTATGCTTCACCTATTCATCCCTCCTGCCCCTTTAACTGCCAGAAACCTCTGATCTTTACAGTGTCTCCATAATTTTGCCTTTCCTATAATGTCAGTTGGAATCATACAGTATGTAGCCTTTCCAGAATGGCTTCTTTCTCTTAACAATGCACATTTAAGTTTCCTCCATATCTTTTCATGGATTGATAGCTTGTTTCTTTTTAGTGCTGAATAATATTCCATTGTCTGGATATACCACAGTTTATTTATCCATTCACCTACTGAGAACACCTTGGTCCTGCGTCATCAGTGTATGGAATTTTTCCCATATTTGGAATTCATCAGTTTATTTTAGTTGAAAGAATTTAAAATACAAGCCATTACCTTATCGTAGACTTTCTATAGCCACAAGATTTATATTAATTTTTTTAGAGCTGCAGAATAATGTGCTGCCACTTAGTGATTCATATTGCTGCTAATCTATTGGCATAAGATTTAGAGGAATATCTCTAGAACTGCATAAATGCTATTTATTGACATCACAGACTGAATGCTAACTTGGATTATCCCCATATTATATCTTCCCACTTAAGAGTCAGCCCAGTTAGGTACCTGGTACATTAACTTGTCTATAAAACTAACTTCCAATTAAACCTCACTTAATCTTCACCTTACATATAATTCTTTCTTTTTGATATATTTATTAAACTAACTTTGTTTATCGTGTGTTCTTGCATCTGGTACTCATTAAACATTTTTTTTGAGAATCTAGTAAATGTCGGGTATTTTTCTAGGCACATGGAATATGATAACGAACAAACATACTTCCTCTGCCCTCAAGGACCTTACATTTTAAGAGGAGTGAGGGAGCAAGAAAAAAGAAAAAATAGATATATAATAGGATGAGTGATGAAAAGTATTAGGGGATATTGAGCAGGATGATGGGGTGGAGAATGAATGTGAGATACTATTTGAAGGTAGTCTGCAGAAGTCTTTGTGGTATGGTGGTATTTAAGGAAAGATCTGAAGAGAAAGAAGAGGAGAACCTCCATGGATATCTGAGATTAAATCAGTCCCTGCAGAGGGATCTACAGTAGCAGTTCAGTAAGTTCAAAGAACAGCAAGAAATCTAATGTAGTCGGAGTAAAATGAGCAAAAGGGAGAGAAGTAGGACATGAGATTAGAGAAAAAGCAAGGTCCTGCGTGATTTAGAGTCTGCTAGACCACTGAAAAGATTGTGCTTTCTTCACACGCTGCTGGAGAGCTTTGAGTGGAAAAGTTTTACTTCATGACTCTGGCTCAAGTTTGAGAATGAAGAGCAGGGAAAAGATAGAAGCAGAGCTATGGTAATGATCCGGGTGAAATCTACTGGCAACTGGGACTAGGTTGGTAGTGGTTAAAATGGCATGAAATTGTTACATTTTTAATATATTTGGAAAGTGGAGTTGTCAGCATTTGCTTATGGATTGCATGTGGAGAATGAAGGAAAGATATGAGTCAAGGTATGTTTAAGTTTGTGTTCTGAGCCAATGGAAGTTTGGTGTTTCCATTTATTTAGATGAAGGAAACTGAGGGAAGAAACTGCTTTGCGAGAAAAAATAATTTGTTTTTAGACATGTTAAATATGAAATTTTAACTTGTTAAACATATTAAATATGAAATATGGTGAGAAATGTGAGCTGAACATGTAAATTTGGGATTCATAAGTGCATACGTAGTATTTAAAGCCTTTTAAGAGTGGATAATAGAATGTGAGGAGTGAGTGTCACTAGAGATGAAAAGATGTCTAAGTAAGAACTAAACCCTTACACTACAACCAAGGAGGCTCAGCAAGAGCAACCAGTGATAAAGGAGGAGAACCAGAAGATCTTATCTTGGAAGTCAAGTGAAAATAGTATTTCAAGGAGGAAGTTCTCTCCTGGGTCAAAGAGTGCAGATACATCAAATACTGCTTATAGCTTGGGTAGGATCTTACTTTTGAAAGTTTTTTTTTTTTAATTTTTAATTTGGTGAGCTGACTGTAAGAAAGAAGCCAGGGCCATATTCTGGGCTAGCAGAGTTTTGTGTCTGGGTTCATTAAACTTAAATTTTAATGCAGTCAATAACAGTAGGCAGTTATAGGTCATTCCTCATGCAAAGTTTGTCATCTCTCTTGCCTTCTGACCCTGCTGCCATAGAAACAGACTGCTTCCTGTAAATATAGATTTTCTGTGTGATTTCATGTTTAACTCTGCTTTTTCTGCTGATCACAGAACCAAATGGGTCCAGAAAAGTTTTTGCCACTGGTTTGAGTACCCCCTTCCAATCGTTCACACATCAGAATTTTTGCTTGTACATGTGGAAAAATGAACTTTTCTGGCTCATTACAGAATCTGCAGCCACAGAGTTCTTCTCTGCTTCATCCAGAGCACCTGGATCCAGACCATTCTCCACTACATCTGGCATCACTCCTACTTATTTTGGGTTCAGCTTTATTTCATTAAAGAATGACATTGGAACGTACATTGTACATTTTTCTGATAGTCTATACAGGAAACCTTTATTGTTGGTGACAAAAGAAGACAGCATTAAGCAATTTATACCATGTTTTTATATTTTATTTTGATAGAAGGGAAGAAAAATAGCTTTAACCTAATGAAGCTCAAAAAGTTATGTAATAAATGAATTGACTAGAATTAATTTCTACTTGATCTCTACTTGATCTACGAGATCCTACTTGAGGTAACAAGATTATTCAGTTTTAAATTAGGGGCAATATTATGGGTAAATTAATTATTTCTATGACTACTAACTTCTGTAATCCAGCACAGTGACTCATTATATAGCGTAGCTTCTTTTGTTTTGGGGAAAGTTCTGTCTCCAAATGCCTTCTATGACTCAGGGAACATTGAGATCCCCTCTGGTCATTCAAATTGTGTTACAGTGGCACATCAAAATTATTGTGAAACATCTTGTCTTTGTAGTCATTGCAAAATTTGTGGCTAATGGTCACAGAAGGAGAAAGATATACTTGAAGTATTGCAAATCATATTCTTTCAGCGTTCAGACTGAATCTTAAGATTATAAAACTGTAGCACTATATCAAACTTGAATAAGGGAATAAAAGATTTATTGAAGCATGAGAAAAACCCACTTACTTTAACAGAACACAGGTCTTTGTGTCATTTTTCCTCTTCATCTTTTCCTACTTCTTTGCTCCATGATTCCTACTGGCTTATTTTGGCTTGGTTTCTAAATGAATAGAGGAGAACATTGAAGAAAGGGTGATTTGCTTCATCTTTTCCAGTGTTGCCTTGTCAAACTGTAGCCAGAAAAGGCCCTCCTTGCTCCATTTTCAAAAGCAAATTATAATCTCATAGGTTTTGTGTGTGTGTGTGAGGAAGACCAGCCCTGAGCTAACATCCATTGCCAATCATCCTCCTTTTTTTCCCTTTTTCTCCCCAAGGCCCCAGTAGATAGTTGTATATCGTAGTTGCACATCTTTGTAGTTGCTGTATGTGGGACGCCGCCTCAGCATGGCCAGACAAGCGGTGCGTCAGTGCGTGCCCGGGATCTGAACCTGGGCCGCCAGTAGCGGAGTGCACGCACTTAACCACTAAGCCACAGGGCCGGCCCCTCTCATAGGTTTTAATAATAATATTTAAATGCTTGTTATATTACACAATTTTACAAGGAACTCATTCAATCCTCACCAGAATACCATGGATTATCACATTTTACAGATGAGAAAATTGAGGATTGGAGAGAATGTGTCATTTTTCCACTGTTAAAAGCTATCATTGTAATTGTAACTAAGAATTTATTAGTTGCAGGCTTTTATATTTCTGGTTTCACAAGGAGAATTATACCAATACATACAGCTACCTCATCCCCTAGTACACAAATCCAGAAGTTTGAGGTTTTTTTTTTTTTAATGTGGTGCATTTTTTTGAGAAATAATTGGCATATAACATTAGTTTCAGATGTACAACATAGTGATTCAATACTTGTGTATATTGTGAAATGATCACCATAATTAGTCTAGTTAACATCAATCATCGTACACAGTTATGTTCCTAAAAAGTACTAGACATGATATACTGTGACGTTCTCAAGCAGAGCAATATTCCAAAGAGCTCCCATTTTCAGGCCAGACAGACACACATTGATAATTTCAGAGCAAGGTGGAACGAACTGTGCTAAAATACAGGGTCCGTGATCATGTAAGGAAAAGACACTTGGGCAGGCCTATGGGCTCAGGTAAGTCTTGAGGGGATAGTGACACCTGGGCTGAGTTTTGAAGGATATGAAGGTAGTGATAAGAAGGATGTGGGTTGAAGCAGGGAGGTAGAAAGTGACATCCAGTGGTGCTATAATGTTGCTGTCACTCCCAATCTCCTCATGACGAGTGCAAGGCCCAGGCAATCATATGAGAACAGATAGATCTTGCTGAGTTTGGTTTTTGCTTTGAATTGACCAGAAGGAAGGACGATCAAACATGGCACATAATTACGTTTTTTGCCTGATGCAACCTTTTGTGTCTGTCTCAATTCAAAACTTAGTCTAAGATTTCTAAGTATTGTTATTTCTAATTATTGGACAGGTGGGCACTCTTCCCTTAAAGAAATAGCTTAACTGGTGATAACCTTCATCAAAATCACATAGTTTCACTCTGTGGAGTGTAATGTAGAGTTTAAAAGTTAACAAGACTTTGAAGTCAGAATGTCTGGATTGAAATCTTGGGTTTACCTCTTGTCTTTTGGCAAGAAATTCAGCCTCTTTTTGCCTCTGTTCCCTCATCTATAACATCGAGATAATATTAACGCCTCCATAAGAGGGTTCTGTATTTATGGAATGAGATAAACACATGAAGAGTATAGTGCCTGGTACATTGCCAGCACTCAGTAAGTATTAATTTCTTTGTTATTCAGTTGCAAAACTAACGGGAACTGCAGTCACAAGCAAATAGAGCCTTTGTATAAACTAGGGAATGGAAAGTCTGGGACAGATAGATGCATTTGCCTGTCTTTGGGTGTGGCTCTTTCGAGGATGTCTACATCCAAATGAAAAGGTCTAAGAGTGTGAGCAACTCACACTTGATCTGTGCTGTCAATAGTTAAGCGTTCTAACGGTGGATGTGGCAAGATGGGAGAGTAGTCCAGGTCACCGCAACACCCTCAGCCAGAACTGTGTGTAATACCTAAGAGGAGTAGCGGTGTTAAGATAGGCGTGGAAGCGAAACCAATGGGATCCTAACAAACAGCCGGGAGTAATAAGAATACAGAGAAGCCTCTCCTAGGATAGCAAATAGCTAAAATCGCAGTAGAAAACCCGAGTCAGATCAGATACAAGAGCATCCCACTGTACTGTGGACTGTGAAATCACTCCAAGAGATAGAAGGGAAGCTTTTCTGCACAATGAGCGGTAGGATCTTCCTTGTACCGTGAGGCCCATGAGAACCCAGGACCAGCAGAGTAAATGAAAAATGAATACACCTGGGATTGGCTCGTTCACTCCAGGCACATTCATTGCCTGGGGCAGGACACCTCTAAGTCTTCCAGTTAGCTCAAGTAGAACACAAGCTTTATCATATGTACTTCACAAGGTTGTTGTAAGGATGGGCAAAAGTAATATATTAAAAATCATGTAAACTTTGAAGTGTACTACAGATATTGTTATGGTTATTGTATTATATTTATTCTCTTCTATCTCTTGAGAGTTTGTTCTTCTATATGTCTTCTCAGAGGAGAACCTTGTTAATACTGTCTACACTCTAAGGTTTTTTCTTAATATAACTGGGAACTCTCTTGTTTTTAGCCTCCCTCTACACACTTTCCAGCGACTCCAGCAGAATGCTTTTGCTTCTTCAAACACCCCTATTTAACCTGGGGACTGACATCTCTAATCTGGATCATTCAGCCATTTGAGAACTCTGATCTTTATAAAATCCAAATGGGTTAGAAGCAGTATTAAGTCAGTGCTCTTGCAGTGGGGAAACAGGAAAAACTGGGTACTAGCCAGTTATTTTCAGTTCGAATTGCAAATTCAAAATGACTAAAAGTTTGTTTTGGCTCATCTGAGCTCACGTATTTATATTTACTAAACTGGCTGAGTTTCACCTAGATTGATTCAAAATACCTTCATTTCTTTGAGGCTTGGCAAAAGATATTAATCTACTCTGGAGCCTGCTCTCATCAAAGAAAAACATCTAAGAATTTATCTTTAAGCCATGAGAAGTAGGAAAATCATGGGGGACTATTTTTATAGGATGATCATTTCAGGACCTCCAAATTGAAAGAGCTCATTTAAGCAAGAAGCAGAGATGCACATTTTCATATAGCTGTTTTCCTCTGCTAAAAATCTTACAACTAATATTCTCTGCTGGCTGCCTTTACTAATGTGCAAAAATAATTCAGACTCTTGATTAAATCCTACTGGCCTAAGGTAAAAAGAACCCATGATCTCTCATTGAACCACGTTTGCCTGTTTATTCAGCTCCACCCACACTGTTTTTCAGCAACCCATGGAGTGTTGTTGGTAAGCTAAACGTCGTGTTCCTAAGATGTAGCCTTTACTTTAGATTGTTTTCTGAATTCTTATCTGAATAATTGAATACTATCATTTGAGCTGTGCATGTAAATTCATGGCCAATGAATATGAAGGAAGGAATATACATGGCTGACATGTTAGCATTCTCCAAATACAAAGAATTCCACTGAGATAGCAGGCTTTGACTTTTTCCAAATGATATACATATTTTATTTTTGGATAGGTATCCCCAAGTTGCCTTACAAAAAGACAGCTTTAATTCCCACTCGCACCACCACTGTATTATTGTGCTGGCTTCCTCAGATTCTCTTCAGCAGTGGGTATTCTCAGTCTTTTAAATCTTTTCAAATCTGAGTCATGAACAATTAAATCTTATTGTTGCTTTTATTTATCTTTAAAACAATTATTATGAATGAGTCTGTATATTTCCCATTATGTCTACTTGATCATCACATTTCTTTTTTTTATTGAGGTATAATTGACATATAAGTTTCAGGTGTGCAACATAATGATTTGATATTTGTATAGATTGTGAAATGATCACCACAATAAGTCTAGTTAACATCTGTCACCATACATAGTTACAAATTTTTTTTCTTGTGTGGTAATCACATTTCTTTTCCTGTTATTTGCTTACTTATATCTCTTGCCCATTTTTCTTTTGAGGTTTTGGTCTTTTTCCTATCTTTTTAACAGATGCTTTCTCTGTATTAATAGGTAATTGTGTTTGAGGGGTATTATATGTTGGAAAGGCTTTCACTAAAGCAAAGGATCTCCTGGCTAAATATGGGATTCCTGGGTTCTTTAAGAGTTGTGAGTTCTTTGTAAAAATAGAGTATAAAAAATCATTTATCAGAATTCTTGCTTGAGACTTTTTTTCCCTATTCAATATAGTAATTTGTGATTATATGGTATCTCATAGATCAAAAATTTTAATTACTGTGAAAGGATTTCAGTTTTATTCTTTTTCCTTTTTTTTTAAGTTCAGGTATACATAATTGGATAATTTGTAATTCTTGGTTCATGACACCCTCTCATCGTTCGTCCATGCATAGTCTGCTTTTATTTAAGTAGAGATTTGTTTATTTACTTAGTTATTGTTAGTAATGTACTAAACACTCATGAACTCACGCCCCTAAATGAAAGCTATAACTTGATAATGATCTCCGTCTAATCATATATTTCCTCCCTCCATCACATTTATTTGCCTTCAGCTACTTGAGGCTGGAGCACTTCAAGTGGAGTAGCATGAGTTCTGTAGCAGGACTAACACTTACCAGCCTCTGGGCACTATATAATAACTGGCAGCATGAAGGTTCCTTGCTGCAACAGTCCCTCTGAAGATTTTACCAGCTCGTGAATGGAGGACACTTTAGCAGTCATCAAGATCAATTTATAAGTCAGTGTGGAGTTATTCTCTCATCTACCTATAATTAATTTGAAAAACTGGAGATTTCAATTTGCTGTGATGAAGGTCACAGATGGTTAACCAAGATTGACATTCCTTCTAGCCATTAGTGAGTGGAAGCCACAACCCCTTGGTGGCTCACTGAGTAATGTGGTTCTCTTCTCCTTCGGAGATCTTTCACCTGTTCTATCTCCTACCCGCTGAACTGAAGAACCACTTATTCCAAGAATTCAGGTCATGCTTGTTGTCAATACCATATCACCACATTTGTTCACTTAATGATCAAAACTGTAATGTTGCTCTGTATTCCCAATCAAGAATAAAAATAGAACCCCCCAAAATACTCCAAATACTCTGTTTTCCATTTTATATAGACCATTATTTCTATATGCATTCCCTAAAAGTATATTCTTTGGTCTCAGTTGTTTGTAATTTTATAAAAAGATTACCACACTATATGTAATCTTTGGGGGAATGTGTTTTACAATTACTATTATATTTTTAAGATTCATTCAGAATCTTTTGTGTCTCTCTAGGTCACTTTTTAAAAAAATAAATCTTTTATGATGACAAATTTATTTTGTGCTTCCAAATGTTACTCCTTTTACTACTATGATAACAAAAAGCAGTCATTATAATTTAGAGACTTGTTGACACAGAGGATATCTCACAGTAAGGACTACTTTTTATTTGGTTGTAATGGTTTTACCTGACTGGTTTTAAGGATAATGGTTTTTATTTTGCTTGTTATTATTTCTATTCAAATAGTAGAACCTGCTGGAATTGACAGATTAAAATAAAGATTAGTTTTCCCAACCAGCTCTTCCAATCATACTGCCCAGAAGTCTCTGTTTTGTGTAGACTACATTCCTAACTATTGCATACAAACAAAGTTATGATTGAGACACATTTATAGTGTTAAGCTCATGTGATTAGCCTTACAAAAGGTATAATTTTTTTCACATATACTTTAAGCAACTATGCTTTAAGAATCTATTAAAATCTGACACATATGGGCCTCTGAGTCTATTTATTTGCTTAGTTTAATCAGGTCTAATTAGACAGTGTATAACAATTAGATAGATATTAATTGGTTGTGAAACATCTGTGTCACTGAAGTAGGACTGAAATGATAGTGCTGATTATTTTTCCTTGAATCTTTCCCTGGATAGCCATAACACCAAGTTTTCTAATGGAAAATAATCTTAATAACCACATAGTCCAGTGGTTCTCAATTCTGCCTGCATATTAGAAACCCTGCAGTGTCATTACCTTGACAGAATTTTGTTCATAATAATCAGAAACCAGAACAATGCAAATTGACCGTTAATAAGGTAATGGATAATCCTACTGTGATATATTTGTAAAGTGGAATATTACCCACCAATGAAAACCAATATTGAGTAATAGAAGCCAGATACAATAAAATGCCTACTGTATGATTCCATTTATACAAAGATCTAGCATAGGCCAAACTAAGCTATGGTGGGAGAAATTGTATCATTGGTATCTTAGGGCAGGAGAGGGGAGAGTTGACAATAAAACGGCAAAAGGGAATTTACAGAGAAGATGGTAAAGTTCCATATATTTTCCAACGTTTTATTATGAAAAGATTCAAATATATGCAAAGTTGAAAGAATTTTACAGTAAGCATCTGTATACCCAGGACCAAGATTTTACCATTAACAGTCAACTATTCTCCATTTGTTAGGAATCTCTTCATTTATCCATCCCTTTATCCATCCACCGATCAATCAGTTATACGGTGCCTTTCAAAGCAAATTGAAGACATCAATATACTTCCCATTAAATACTTCAACATGCATATCATTAACTAGAATTCAGTATCTGTTTATAATTTTTTCCTTTTGAGTAATACCTATATACAACAAAATACATAAATATCAAGTTTGCATTCACTAAATTTTGACAAATGCATATATTAATGTAACTCAAAGCCCCATAATGATATTGAGCATGCCTATTATCACAACAAGTTTCCTACGCTCCTTCTTGGTCTATCTCCACTCCAAATACCCTCAGCAGCAATTGTTGGTCTGGTATGTTTACACAATAGATTACTTTTGTCTTTTCTATAATTTCATATAAATGCAATAATACAAATATGTACTCGATTGTGCCAAGCTTCTTTCATTCTTTTTGAGGTACATCTATATTGATGTTGTATCAATAACTCATTCTTTATTGTTCAGAACTATTACATTGTGTGAACATCAGAGTTTGTTCATGGACACTTGGACTGTTTTAAACTTGGGGCTTCTATGAATACAGCTTTTTTGAACATTTTGTACAAGTCTTTTTATGAATGTATGTTTTTATTTTTGTTGGACAAATATCTACAAGAGGAATTTTGGTCACATGATAGGTGTATATTTAGTTTTATAAGAAACCAGAAGACTTCTTTCCAAAGTATTCATATCTTTTTACCTTCCCACCAGCAATGTATATGAGTTCCAGTTGCTCCGCAATCCCACCAATAGTTTTGTCGGTTTTTTTTAACTTTGGGTATTCTGGTAGATATGTAGTGGATCTCGTTGTGATTGTAATTTGCATTTTCTCAATAATTAATGATTTCAGCATTTTTTTCATGTGATTATTGGCCATTTGTATAGTCCCTTTTGTCCATTTTTCACTGGGTTATTTATCTTTTTTTATTCAATTATAGGAATTATTAATATATAATGGGTTCCAGTCCTTTGTCAGATATATATTTTGGAATATTTTCTCTCAGCCTATCATTTAATTATTTATTACTAATAATGTCTTTTTATGAACAGACGTTTTAATTTTTATGAAGTCTATCAACATTTTACTTTTATAGTTATCTTCTGTTCCTTTCTAAGAAATATTTACCTCTGATCATTAAAATGTTCTCTATTTTCTGCTGAAAGCTTTATGCATTAGATTTTAGGTTTAGAATTATTATCTATCTTTAATTTTATTTTTTTCCTGAGAAAGATTAGCCCGAGTTAACATCTGTTGTCAATCTTCCACTGTTTTTTTTTTTTCTTTTTTCACTTGAGGAAGATTAGCCCTGAGCTAACATCTGTGCCAATCTTCCTCTATTTTGTATGTATGTGGGTCACTGCCACAGCATGGCTGATGTTTGGGATCTGAACCTGCAAACCCGGGCCACTGAAATAGAGCATGCTGAACTTATCCACTATGCCAAGGGGCCAGACCCTATTTTTTTTTTTAATGGTACTTTGTTTATCAGTTTTGGAGACAAATAAGGCAAGACAAAACAATAGAGAGTGCCAGAGTGGGGGTGAAATTGCATTTTTAAATTAACTGCTAAGGGAAGTTCTCATTGAGAAAGTGGCATGAAGCAAACCTGTTGACTTCACATCATCTTGTTATCTAGGAGAAAAACATTCTACATATAGGGAAGAGCATATGAACTAAAGTGAGAGTTCTCCTGGTGTTTTCTTTTTTTGTTTTTGAAGAAGCAAGGAGGCCAATGTGGCAAAAAATAAGATGGGGCTTAGTAGAAAAAGAGAGCAAAAGAATAGCAGGGGAGTTCTTTTGGGTCTTGCCAACCATCTTAAAGACTTTGGTATGCATCTGAACGGGATGGGGATTGACTTCAGGATTTTAGACACAGGAGTGATATGGTCTTATTTGACATTCAAAAGGACAGCTCTGGCTGCTAGATTGAGAAGAGATTCTAGGAGGCCAGGATGGAAGAAAAATGCCAACTAGGAGGGCAAGCAAGAGCAAATAGTGTGTTGGACCAGTTTGGCAACAGTGAAGATGATGAAAGATAGTTGGATATTAATGGATTTTGTCAATTTTGCCAACCGATTTACATGAACTGGCTTCTCATTGTTTTTTTAATTTGCATTTCTCTAATTATAAGATTCAGTTTTTTTCCATCTGTAACTTATTTTTATTTTCTATATAATTTATCAGTATGATTGCCTATTGATTTGTAGATATGTTTTGTGTATTTTTTATCCAAATATTTTAACTATGTTCATCTCCAAAATTATCTCCCAGAAGTGTGGATTCTCTTTTCACTTATTTGTGAAATGAGTACATTTACTGTACTTTTACTTTTAATATACTACTTAGTAATATTTTTCTTCCATAATTTGTGATTTGTGATTACTTACTTCCTCCTCCTCCTCCTCTTTCTCCTCCTCTTTTGCCCCTACTTCTTTTCTTCTTACTTCTTCTCCTTCTTTTTTTTCTTCAGAAATCCTACCTAATGTCAAGGTTGACATACTAAGATTTAAAGTAAGTGGCACTTATTAAATGGTGAAGTGGCAGGTGGTGAGAAAACTAATATCATGGTTCAGAAAACTGGAAATGCATGTTGTAGATTGGCAAAACAGCTTTTTTTATATGATGTGAGGTAGGGGTCCAGGCTCATGCACTTTATATAGAGATATAGTTTTCCCTGCACCATTTGTTGAAATTACTTTGGGTAATTTGGATTACTTTGGTGACTTTTTAAAAAATCAAGTCACCATAAAAATATGGATCTATTTCTAGGGTTTCTAAGTCTTGAAATCAGGTAATATTAGTTCTCCAATATTGTTCTTTCTTCATGATTGCTTTTGATATTATGCATCATTTTTATTTTATTAAAAATGTTAGAATAAGCTTATCAATTTCTTCAAAATGTTTTCTAGGATTGCATTGAATCTGCAGATCAATTTTTGCAAAATAAACATCATAACAATATTGAATCTCTAATTCATCTACATATCTCCCCTTTTATTTATATTCTAAATTTCTTTTAGCAAGGTTTTCTAGTGTTTGGAATAGAGGTATTGCACCCCTTTTGTTAAATTTATTGCTAAGTGTATTTTGACACTATCATAAACCAAATTTTTTTTTAATTTTATTTTGAAATTTTCGTTACCAATGTGTATAAATAGATTTGAATTTTGAATATTATTCTTGCTTTCTGCAACCTTGCTTAATTCACATAATAGGCTTAGTAGTTTCCTTTTCCATAGATTCTAATGTAAAAAATTATGTCATAGGCCAATAGAGACAATTTTGCTTCTTTCTTTCAAATCTTAATAACTTTTGTTTTTTTATTGTTTTTTATTGCAAAGGTTAACCTTCAGTATGATATTGGATACAAGTGGTAAGAGGAGGCATCCTTGTCTTTTTCCCAATTGTTATGGGAAAACTTTTAATATTTTACCATTGTATATGATGCTAACTGTTGGTTTTCCATAAATGGTCTTTACCAGTTTGCTGATAATTTTTATCACAAATAGATGTTGATTTTTTTTCCAACTATGACTTCTGCATCTTTTAAATAATCATATAGGTATTTTTCTCCTTTATTTTTTTGTAATGATGAATTATGTTGATAGATTTTTTTAATGTTATATGAATCTTACATTCTGGCATACACACTACTTTAACATGATAGCATATCTTTTTTTATATTGCTGACTTTGATTTGCTTATACCTTGGTAAGTATTTTCTTGTTTATGTTCGTGAGGGATATGCCTATGATATACTTTTTGTATTTTTGTCAAATTTTTGTAGTAGAACCATGCTAGCTTTATAGCATAAGTGGGAATTTACTTTCTCCTATTTTCTAAAATATTGTGTGTAAGATTGTTATTTATTCTTCCTTAAATATTTTATTCAATAGAATTCACAAGTGATACCATTTGTGCCTTGTATTTTCTTTGTGGGAGGGTTCCTTATCAGTCTCTCATATATGTATACTGATGTTCAAATAGATATATGAACTGATGAACTGATCGTTTTATTTTTATAGAATGTCTCTTTATTTCTGGAAATGTTCATATCTGAAAATCTAGTTTGCCTGATATTGATCTAGCTACTTTGGTGTTCTTATGCTTATTGTTTGCATGTTATATCTTTTCCATTCATTCATTTTTCAACCTCCCTGTGTCTTTTTATTTAAATTATATCTCTTGTTGGCAGAAAAAAAAATCTCTGTATTTTTATTAGAGTGTTCAATCCATTAACCTTCAATGTAATAATTTGTATGGTTGGCTTTAGGTCTAACATAATATTATTTTTTGTCCCTATTGCTATTTTGTTCTTTTCTTCATTTCTTGCCATTTCTATATTTTGTATTTAATAGTTTATATTAATTTTATACATCAAGAATTATATTTCATTTAAATTGGAGTTCGGCTCTTTTGCTATACTTTCTTTACATTGATTGCTTTTGTAATTACAATATATATTCTTTTGTTTTTAAAGTCTACCTATAATTAATTATACTACTTTCGATCAAATGTAGAAAACTTGCAATTGTGCAGGTCATTTATGTTATAGTTTTCATATGTATCACATCTAAATACATTATAAACCCCAAAAGACAATGGCATTCTTCATTTCTTCTTGAAGATACATATTTTCAGTTGGTATTTTATAAGAAATGCTAAAGGTCTTTTGGTGACAAATAGTCTTGATTTTCTTTTATATGAAAATATCTTCATCCTGCCTTCATTGTTAGCCATAGAGTTCTGGATTTGTAGTTTGTTCATTTGTCTATTTATTTTTCTCTTAGTGCATTAAAGATGTTGTTCAACAGTCTTTGATTTCTATAGTGTTTTATGAGAAATCAGTGGTTTTCACATTGTTGTTTTGATACCAAGCAAGGGCTTGATCTGCTGGCTGCAAGGTAAAAGGGCACACAGGCGGTGGTAGAGAAAGAACTTTAATCAATGATAAGCTAGTGTATAGGAAGATGGTGGACTAACGTCCTAAAAAACTCGTCTTAAAGGAGAACTGATTTGGAAATGACTTATATAAGGCAAATAGGTTTGAGGAGGGGGCTCAGAAATGTCAGGTGATGGATGACTGCAAGAACATTGGGTGCTTCTCCGTGGCAGATCTGCTGAACGCAATATTCCTAAGGAATCTAAGAAAATCTCAGTTACTTCTTTATCTGGGACAGAAGGAACCGTTTGGGCAGAGGACAAGTTATTCTTTCTACCAGTCACAGAGTAGCTTGCCTATGTGCAGTTTTAAGCATTTTTCCGAAGCACATTGTGAGAATAAGACAGGGAGGGGGTGCATGTGGCCTTGGGGGCTGAAGTTCAAAGAGTCTTCGGTGCAGGGGCAACTGCTTAATGCTCTTGCGAGATGCTTGGTCAGGCAGAGGGCTATCAGCAAGCTACTCTCTTCATCAGTGGTCCTCCTGCCATTTTTCAAGGCAAGCTCAGAAGCTTTAGTTTGTTTTCCACGTTAACCCCATGGGCACAGGCATGGTTTTATCATAATCCAGGGAAATTTTAACTCCTCCATTCTTGGTTTCAGCTTCCCTGTATGTAATGTCTTGTTTTTTCCTGATTACTTTTGAAAATTTCTCATTATCTTTAGTTTTCAGCAATTTGACAGTGATGTACCCAAGCATTTTTAAAATCCTACTATAATTGATGATCTTCTTAAATATGTAAATATATATATTTCACCAAATTTGGAACATTTCTTAGGCAGTATATCCTTGCTTTTTTTTCTGTCCCATTCTCTCTCTCTTTTTTTTTTTTTTCTAGAACTCTAATTACATGCATATGGTAGACTTTTTGTCATTGTACTAAAAGAGTCTCTGAACTTTTTGGCTTTTTAGGAACCTTTTTTCTCTTTCATCTTCATATTGGATTATTTCTATCTTATTCCTCGATGTTTTCCTCTTTTTTCTCCATTCTGCTGTTACACTAAACCAGTGGATTTTGAATTTTGAATATTGTATTTTTCAGTTCTTTTATTTCTTTGATTTTTTTTTTTTTGGTTTTTACTTCTTTGCTGATAGTTCCTATCTTTTCACTTATTGCACGTATATTTTCCTTAACTTTATAGTCATTATGGTTGCTTTCAAATCTGTGTTTGCTAATTCCAATATAGGTATCATCTTGGATTTGGCCTCATTTGATTATCTTTACCTGAGAGTTGTATATGTTTTCATAGTTATTTGTATGTTGAATAATTTTGGATTGAATCTTGGCTATTACGAATGTTTTATTTTGGAGACTCTGGATTCTGTTTTATTTTTCCAAAGCATATTGATGTTTTTGTTTTAGTTGGAAATTTACTTGGCTGAATTCAAATTGTAAAGTTTCAGTCTTGGGCTGCAGCTCAGATCTCCACTTTATGTGGGATGCCGCCACAGTATGGCTTGACATGGCCTGATCTGAACCGGGGCCGCCAGCAGCGGAGCGTGCACACTTAGCCACTATGCTACAGGGCCGGCCCAGTTTTCCAGTGTTTTTAGATCATTGTGCTTTTTCTGTTTTATCCAGAGTTTATAATTATCATCTTTAGGAACATAGGTCCTGATGGAGCTACCTTGTTTATTTCAAAATCTGAAGTATTTTACAGTTTGATTGATATAGTTATATAGGCATATGCATTTGTTAAACTCATAAAAATGTATGTTAAAAGTATATGATCTAATTGTATGTAAATATTTTTTCAGTAGGATGATTTTTAAAGGTAAACATTGCAAATATGGCTTCAAATTACTACATGACAAAACAATGACGACAACAAATCCAGGGTATACCTGGAACCAATCGTTCTCAGTAAGAGAAAGGGGAGAATTTTGACTTCTAAGGGATGTCTGAAAATATTTTTGGTTGTTACAGGAATGGGGTTGGGTAGGTGGGTACTCTTGGTATCTAGTGAGTAGATGTCAAAGATGGTGCTAAACATCTTACAATGCCAAGAATAGTCTCCCACAACTAAGGATTATCTAGCCCCAATTTCATTAGCGGTAGAGTTGAGAAGCCCTGCCTGAGACTAAATAAATCAGACATTCTGGATATGAGCCTGGACACTGGAATTTTTTTTTTAAATTTCTCCAGATGATTCTAATGTATAGACATGATTGAGATAAAGTGACAAAGTCATATCACTTTACTAATTATAGAAGTCAGATGGAAAACTTAAGTGAATTACCCCAATTTTATAATTAGTATGTGATAAATCTTAAAATAGAACTCAGGATGAAGCTAAAATTTCTTTACTACTTCTTATTACATCATTTGGCCTGATTTCAATTCACTTTAACAGTTCTATTCATATGAAATGTTTTCTAACTAGACTAAACTTCTTACCATTTCTTGACCACATGGAGCCACTCACATGCTATGCCTTTGTGTGTGTTCTCCTCTTGTCTACTTATCATATGAATTAAAAACAATCAAGTCCTTTTTTGGATTACTTACTTTACTTTCTTACTTACTCCCCGAAAATAACTGATTGACTCTTGCCTCTGAGTATCTACAGTGTATTTATAAGATAATTTTTCAAAATATAAAAGTATAGCTATATATTTTTCCTTCATAAATTGTTCACAACTATAGAGAGATATACTTGAAAACATTTAGAAAGAAGACTTTTGGCCAAGATAGTTCTTGATTGCCCCACTTGTATTGAATCCAACTGACTTTTTAAATCTAGGAACTTGATTTCACACAGTTTGATTCGAATCTTATGAAGCTTGTCTCCTATTAGAGTGAGAAATTCTTGGATATTACAAGCTTTATATTGTAGCTTTGGAGTAAATATTTACCATTTATGGTAGTTATCCTAGCCGAGGCTTAAATATTTAAAAATTGTCTGTGCATTTCCTCGATCAGATTTCCTCTCTGCTAGCCCTGTTAATGAGATCTTCAGTGCCCAGCAGCAGTCACTACTCTTTGAGGACATTGTAGCTCTTGGAGTCCTAATAGCTCAAACTCTACCGTCAATTCCTGAGGGCTCTTTAGCTGATTGTTGGTCCAAGTTGAATTATTCTTCATGCCGTCCCATTAGAATTATTTTTTCTCTTAGGAAACATTCCTCAAGCTTCCAGTATAAATATGCTGCTTATTTTAATTTTAATTTACTTATTCCACCCAAATAAATTTTCTTAAAGGTGATTTTTAAAAAATAAATTTCAATATTAGTTTAGAGGTTTAAGAAACTAACTCCGGAATCAGACTATCTAAATTAAAATTTTGCTTCTACCAACTACTAGCTGAGTGAACTTAAGTGAGTTACTTAATCTCTCTGTGAATGCTGTTGTGAGAAATAAATGTGATAATATTTGGTGCTTAGAACAGCTCTTGTTACAAATTATGAGCTCAATAAGTGTTGGCTATTATTTTTCTCACAAACTTAAATAGTGGTTAAATCTCCATTCTTCTTATATTTTTAAGTATTCCAGAAGTTCTCTTAATTGATCCCTTGTTAGCTGACTAAATTAACCTACAATTTCATTTTCCCTCTAAAATATACTAAATAATTTCCATGCCATATGGAGTTCCCTCAAAAGGCTAAATTCTAATATGCTGTCTACTTTTGTAACCATAAATCAAATTGTGATACAAAAAATCAACTGTTTGCTCCAAAATATGTTTATATTGATTATATTTACTATTGGTATTTCATAATTAAATGGTAAAAATATGAGCTTGAAAGAAAAAGAGTTAACATTTTTATTTAAAATATGATTTGAATGCTTTGGTAAAATACAATAAAGAGCAGTCAAAGAAAAATCGCTATTAGTGATGTGTAGGTGAGAAAAATTGTAAAAGACGATGGAGACTGTAAAAACTTGGAGAGAATCTGCACTCAATAATATCTGTACTTTATCATTCCTCTTTAAAGAAAGAGAACATAGAAATTGAAGGTGATGTGTGATTATCTGGCTTATGCAAAAAAAACAATCCCTGCATATTTGAAGCATGGGCTCACACTAAGAGAAAAGGACTAGTCTCACATCAAAAATTGGTGACAAATGTATGATATAAGCAAAAATAAAATGCTAGTTGTATGTGGAATTACCAAATACAGTTGTTAAAATCTGAAACAGTTCAAAATCATGATTTGTGATTGAAGGACTTTTCTCAATAGTTTATTTTTTTTAATTATAAAAGTATCAGTAAGAATAACTAAGATTTGAACACTATCAACCAACGACATTATTAATGTTTTTTAACACTGTATCTAACAACTGCAGAAAATATTATTTTTATTTATAGAATCAAAATAAGCCTGTGTAGATTTCAAAAGATTGAAATCTTAGAGATTATGCTTTCTTATCATTATGAAGTTAAATTAGAAGTTAATGACAGAAAGATATTTGGAAGACCACAAACTTTTGGCAGCTAAAACTAACTTTTATGGAATCATAGTTAAAAAAAAATTAGAAAAAAGAAATGAGTAAATAGTTCAAAATGGATGATAATGGAAAAATGATATAACCAATTTGGGGGAAATGCGATAAAAGCGGTGCTTAGAAGGAAGTTTATGACATTAAATGCTTATATTAGTCATAAAAAAAATTAAAAGCAGTTCCATCTCAAAAATCTGGAAAAAAAGAACAAGTTAAACCAAAAGTAAGTAGAAACAGGAAATGATGACTATAACAGCAGAAACAATGAAATATGAAATAGAGAAAATTGACAGAGTCAGAAGTTTATACTTTGAAAGGATTAATGAAATGGATAGATTCCCAGAAATATTAATCAATTTAAAAAATGGGAGGGGCTGGCCTGGTGGCTAAGCAGTTAAGTGCACGTGCCCCACTTCGGTGGCCCGGGGTTCCCAGGTTTGGATCCTGGGCAAGCACCGATGCACCGCTTGTCAAGCCATGCTGTGGCAGCGTCCCATATAAAGTAGAGGAAGATGGGCATGGATGTTAGCCCAGGGCCAATCTTTCTCAGCAAAAAGAGGAGGATTGGCATCGGATGTTAACTCAGAGCTGACCTTCCTCAAAAAAAAAAAAAAAAATGGGAGAGAGAAACACAAATTATCAAGTCAGAAATCAAAGAGAATATCACTATGGATCCTGCAGACATTTAAAAGATTCTAAGGTGATGGTGTGCAGAGTTAAATGACAATAAATTTGACAACATAAATGAAATGGAAAAAATTCTGAAGAAACAAAGCTTACCAAAATCAGTATACGTTTTGCATATGCTAAGCCTTTTGTCTCTTAAAGTAAGTAGCTAAATTTCCAATTATAACCCCTTCCTACAAAGAACATTCTAGTCCCAGGTAGTTTCCCTTTTGAATCTATTCAAACTTTAAGGAAGACATTTTCTAATGAACAATATTCTTCAAAAAGGAGGAAGAGGGAATATTTTCCAATTTGCTTTGTGAGGTAGTATATCTCTTATACATGATCATGACAAAGACATTACAAGAAAAGAAAACTATAGACTGATATCATTGTGAGCAAAGAAACTACAACCTACAGCCCAATCCTGCTGCACCCACTCATTCACATATTGCCCGTGGCTGCTTTTACATTAGGACAGCAGAGATAAGCACTTAGGTCCCACAAAGTTGAAAATATTTAGTATCTGGTCTTTCATAGAACAAGTCTATGCCTCTGGCATAGACTCAAATATCTGTAGCAAAATATTAGCAAAGTGAATCTAACAATACATAAGAAGGATAATCTATCACACTAATGTGGGTTTATCCCAAGTATGTAAGATTGGTTCAACATCCAGAAATCAATTTATGCCATTTACCATATACATAAAGAAGAAAAGTCACATGACTATTTCAATGGACACCAAAAAAAAAAGATATGGCAAAATGTAATGGCCATTTACGACAAAAACTAACAACAAAGCAGGAATAGAAGAAAACTTCCTCAATTTGATAAAGCATAGCTATCAGATCATACAGCTAACCTCATATTTAATGGTATCGTATGACATGCTTCCTTGTTTTGGTCATGAGAAGACAGTGATGTTCTCTGTCATCCCTCCTATTCAACTTTCTAAGCAAGACTTAGCAAGAAAAAAATGAAGTCAAATGTTTAAAGATTTGAAATAAAGGAATAAAATTTTCTCTATTAGCAGACAAATTTTTACTTACAATACACAGCTACAAAATAATTACTTCAAAAAAGTTTAATAAAAATCATGGATATATAAAAAATAATATATTTCCTTTTATTTATTTACTTATTCTGATAGAGAAATGGGACAAAATGTAAGCAATTGATGAATTTGGGTTAACAGTAAATGGGAGTTCCTTATATTGTTTTGGAACTTCTTTGTAAGTATATAATTACCTCAAAATAAGAATTTAAATAAAAATATATTATTAGGATGAAAGCTAATCTGCTGTAGCAAACATTCAAAAATGTAGTGGCTTAAGAAAAACAGTAGCTTATTTTTCTCTCTTTTTAACAGTCTAGGGCAGGTATGCGTGTGTGTTCTAAGAAGTCACCTAGGGACCCAGACTAGCAGAGTGGCTCTGCAATTCTTAACACTTGACGTTCAACATTGCTTCGCTTAAAGCCATTTCCAGCCAGCAGGGTAAAAAGGGGAGAATCAAGTCCTGAACAAGCATCTTTAAGTGGATGATAAGTGGTACATAACGCTTGTGCTCACATCCCGGTGATGAGGACATGTCCTGTGGCCACAATCACTGGGAGGGGACTGAGACCTGTAATTTCTAACAGGATTTGCCTTGTGCCCAGCTGGAAAGGTGAATAGATTTGCGGTCACAGGCAGTAGTGTTTCACGGAATATTTTACGGTACAATGATAAACACTAAAAGCTACTCTTGCTGTCTAAAACTGGGAGCTGTAGGAAAGGAAGAAGAAATATGCAAATTTTACCACTGGAAGGCAATGGAGAGTCTGTCTAAAGAAATAGAGGATTGAGGTTGTTTTCTTTGCCTTTGGTGAGGGAGAGATTCCCACACTAGCGTTAGGGGGATAGCAGACACATAGAATTCAACACTGGACAGATAAGAAGGACACTACATGCCATGCATGGCCACATGGCATCCACTTGGGAATAGAGTGAACAACCAGGGGCTGTGAGAGGCAGGCTTTGTAGTATCGAGAGGGTGAGGAAGCCCCTGGTTCCCACAGGAGCTTGTTTGACTAATTCTATGGGCCAAGAAGGGAACTGAAACCTACTACTCAAGTACAAGCGTGAACAGCATTTGGTCCGTTTGATAAGGAGGGTTATTTAGGGCACTTTATTCATAAGAGCAGAGTGGGACCGGGAAATTGCAGTTGGCCATTCCAGGCCCTTCCTATTTGAGATATCAAGGCAGCATGTAATATTAAATTTAAGCCTTAGACCACAGTGTGTAATACAGAAATAATTATGCATAAGTAATTATGAAGGAAATCAGTAGAACAAAAAAGTGAACCCTCTTAGATATCAGAAAAATTACACATGAATGGATATACACACACACCCCCACTGAAGAAAACAAATCAGATATTGAAAGGTTTAAAAATACATGTAAGCAGGAAACAAAAAAATGCAAGATAAAATAATATGATATAACTAAAGCCAAACATATCTGTCATGATAGTAAAATTTAAATTCATCTATTAAAAGAAAAGTGTTTTCATCAGATTGGATCACAAAACAAAGTCTAAGATTTTATTATTTATAAGAAACACACCTGAAACAAAGTATTAATAAGGGCTGATTATTAAAGAATGAGCAAAGATATAACAAATAATTGAAAATAAAGGAAACAGGGGTCATGATCTTAATATTACGTAATATGGGATTCAGACAAACATACAGGCACTTTAATGCCAAATGTTTTCATCATTCACAGTAAAGATGTAACATTTAGGACTATCTATGACAACAGTGGTGACGTTCTTAAAGAAAAATTAAGGAGAAAGAAATAGAAACATACTAGTAGCTTGAGATTTTATTTGACCCCTTTAAGGGAATAAAAAAAGAAAGAAAATCTCCAAATAAAAAGGTTAGATCTTATTAATATATACTGAAGTATTATTGATATACATTGATACGCCTTGAAGGTCTAACTAATAAGATATAACTTACTGATATACATTAAAATGTATTACCTGAAAACAGAGCCCACAACTTCTTTGCAAGTAATGAAAGAGCATTTAGAAATATGATATAGTAGGCTACAAAGACAACCTCTGTGAGTTCCAAGTAATAGAAGTAGTACTAACAGCACTGTCTGCTCAAAATGCAATACAACTAGAAAACAGGCTGTTTCTCCTGGAAATCAAATGCTTCTCTCTTAAGAAGACATTATCTTCAGACAATCATTAATTATTTGGTCAAAGAGGAATACAAACCAAATAGCACTAATACTAGAAAGAATAATAATGAAATATTAGATATAAGAATGTTTAGTATGCAACTAATCAGTTCACATGAATATTCCTAGCCTTTTATTTCATGTGTCAAAAAATGAGGAGATAACTGGGGCTGACCTGGTGGTGTAGTGGTTAGGTTCGCGCTCTCCACTTCTGCAGGCTGAGGTTCGGATCCCGGGTGTGGACCTATACACCGCTTGTCAAGCCATGCTGTGGTGGCATCCCATATACAAAGCAGAGGAAGATTGGCACAGATATTAGCTCAGCGACAATCTTCCTCAAGCAAAAAGAGGAAAATTGGCAACAGATGTTAGCTCAGGGCCAATCTTTCTCACCTAAATAAATAAATAAATAAGTAAGATAAGTAAAACAAATACATTCAGCACCTGACTCTTCAAATTAGTAAAAGAATAAGATAAACTGCATTGGGGCAAAACGGTAAAATAAAGATAAAATAGAAATTATTTAATTGGAAACAGAAAAAATACCAATAATAATCAATAAATTTAAACTTGAGGTCTTTGGGAAAAACCAATAAAATAGATAAATTGATCAAATAAAATAAGAGAATATGCAAACCTACAAAATGTAAGGGTAAAATAACCACAGAAAGAAAGGATAATAAAGAGAATCATGAAACTCCACCAATGTTGCCTTGTAGCTTTTTGCCCTTATGTATTTTTTTACTTTACCAGCTTCAAACCTATTGTCAATTATATAAAAATCACCCCTTGCTCACTTGCTTCACCATGCACATTAGGCAAAAACACCACTCCTGTTTAGTCTGACTTTGCAGATCCTCACCCACGAGACTGAATTTGGCTGGAGAAAAACTCAGAACCACACTGACTGGTCTCACTCTCAGTTAATGACCACTAACCTCAAATGATGCTTCCAAGCCATTACAGTCTACTTCCGTTTGCATCTTCTTTTCTTCCTCAAACTTTCAATTCCTACTTCCCCTTCTTCACCATGTCAGCTGATACCTTTGTCTCCTGTATCACTGAGAAAATTGAGGCAATCATAATAAAACATTCCCATCATCACATACTCTATGTTCACATAGCCCCTACTACACATAAATTATTCGTGCCTCTACCTAAAGCCAAAATCTGATTTTCTTGGGTAACATCTCCAAATAGTAGTTATTTTACCTCATTTCTTCCAATATTTAATATTAATTGTGTTCTCTTGCTTAGTTATGATTTCATGCACAACGTAAAGTATTCGTTGGGAGAGTGAGCATTTATTCATAATCGTAAAGACAGAAGAAATCAAACTGCACTTCATCGGGTGAATGGATAACCATGCTGTGGTCCACCCTTACAATGAAATACTACTCAGAAATAAAAAGAATAAATATGATACATACAACAACATGGATGAATCTCAAATATGTTATGCTAAATTTTAGGAATCAGACTTAAAATGCTACATATTGTATGATTCCATTTATTCAACATTACAGAGAAGGAAGCAGATTAGTGGTTTCCAAGGGCAGGTGGGATTAGTAAACAGATGCACAAGGGAATGATTCTGGTTATGTCAGTTACAGTGGTAGTAACACAATTGTATGTTTTATCAAAACTCAAAAACTATATGCAAAAAAAGTTAATTTTCTGTATGTAAATAAAAATAACATAAAGTGAAAAACCAAGGGTCAGAAAATATATATAATATACCATCTATATAAAAGAAGGAAGAAATAAGAATATATATTTGCTTTTGTTTGTGTATGTATAGCTGGACTCTGAAAGGTTACACAAGAATCTATTAACACTGGTTACTGGTATGAGTACATCGAAGGGATGGGTTGTTAACAGAACACGAACAGATGGGGCACTGACATCAGGGAGGCTTTCCCTCCTTTATTGTTCTATTTGTTTATTTCTTTTGATTTTTAAATCATGGAAACACTCACAATCTATTAAAACTCTACTAAGAATGATGAAAAATAAGCCTGATGAAATGGAATTTCTAAGTACAAAATATTGCCAAAAAAAGGAAAATTAGAATCAAGGGAAAGATAAAGTACTTTCGTTCAAAGAAGAGAAATGTAATGATAGTACTCTACTTGGCTTGGCCATGAAACACACTTACAAAGACATATTACCATAAATGTTCTTTTAAGGTATAATGGAAAATAATGCATAATACTTAGATTGGATGGAGAAGGATGGTGGGGGTTGTTCTAAGATTACTTAATCCTCATCTATCATAGCATAAAATAAATAAAAAGTATAGATGTGATCATTTTAATTAGCAATGCAGATAATTTTTTAAAAAATTGTGCTAATTTAAACAAGTATCTAAGCCAAAATCGGTGGTTTCTGAGGAGAGGGATGGAGGGCTGGGGAAAGTGGGAGCAGAGAAGTGGTGATTTTCAGTATAGTCCTTTGATACTGTTTGACTTTTAAACTATGTGCATGTATTACTTCAATAAAAGTGAAATATATATATGTACACAGATATATGTATATATATGTATTTAATCTACTTTTTAATATCCACACACTTTTATGCATGTACTTATATATGCTTATATTCATAAGTATGCTTATATATGTAAGTGTGAGTAAATATTAAAATATATATAAAAATGCAACTGTGGAATTGAATGAAATTATCTAAGGTGTAATATAAAAACAGAGGAATAAATCTATGGGGAAAAAAATCTTTCATTACAATCTCAAAGGATTCTTTTACCCCCAAAATTTATAAACTACTGATCTATGATGGTAGACAAAAATTAACATCCTTTGGTCAAATTCATTCTGCAGATATATTTTGCTCAGTTTCATGGTGTTCTGAGAAGTTTGCATTTTAATACGTTTAATTTTGCATTCTCCAATTCTCACACAGATCTTGGCCTTCAACATCTAGCCTTCAACCTTCAACATCCAGCCTTCAACTTTCCACATCCAGCATGCTTTATACATTCAAGTTCCTCCCTCATTTCAGAGGAGGATTTCCTCAAAATCATTTGATATGCAACTCTTGGGTGATTGGATGCTATTAGGATGAGGAGACAAAGAAATGTTGTCCATAGGAGTAGGAGAATCTGCTAAGGGAGATAAAAGTTTCAAGATAGAGGGAATGGGGATGATTCAATTGGTGAAATGAGACAACTAAGAAATCATACTGAAATCATTATCATTCTAAGCTACTTTATCAGTGCTAACCTCTGCTAATCTTTTGCGTGTTAGCAGATGCTATATATCAAATTTAGCTGAGCTCATTAAATATAATTATACACACACAGAACTTTTACTTCAGTAATCCAAATTAGAGAGATAGACACACACCTATGTTCTGTAAAGGAAGATTTGTTTTACTCACGATAGTTATGATGAAATTGTATTGCATTATAATTAAGAAATATTTTTTAGCAATACTTCAGTCTCAATTTTTGAACTCAAATACCTCTTTAGCTACACCAAATTTTTAATATGATGCTGTCATTGAGGTTATATTTGCAATCCATATGAGTAAAAATGGGTACAAATTATTGTTTGAAATTGGCTACAGATGTTTTCCGATTTATCTTTAGGGAAGGCTAATATTGTAATTGTATTTTGATTATGTAGAAGTAAAGACAAAATCCTTTTGTGAAATGGAAGCCTTTAAATCAGTGAAGAGGTAAGCCACTGTACACAACAACATAAAATGTTGCCTTCATCCTTGCCAGGGTTTCACTTCAAGGGGGTATGCCTACTTTGAATAACTTCTGTGCCTGAGCCCAGGTGTCAATGAGAGTGGGGAGAGAGGCCTATTCTATACATATGAAGGCGTGACTGGTCAAGGCCTGCCTCTTGGGGAAAGGAAGTCAATAGAAATGCCAGATAGTGACATCTTATGAAAGACCATGCATGGCTCACGGATATGCAGTATCCAATATTTTCTTGCTTCTTTATGTCAGTGTGACTCATTGCTCCAGTGTCCAAGCTATTAGTTAAGCTTAATATATATACATCTATATGTATATTATATATTTATGGATGTATATAGGTATGTGTATTTATATATAACATACATATATGCATATATAATATGCATATGTGTGTACATAGACATGTACATATGTACAGATTATATTAATATGATATATAGTATTAAATTATTGTGCATATATACAATGTGTACATATGTGTATGTATATATATACACATATACATATCTATGCTAATTTTACTTTTACTTAAAGTAATTAAGGAAGAGACATGTTCACTTTTGGTGAAAACCATACAGGGATGCTTTAGAAATGGCAGACTAGTTAATCTAGACCAACTCGTAAAACAGAATTTGTTCTGAGAGTAAAACACGATTTCAGTCTTTTCTTGCAGAGCACATGAGGGAAGAATGTAGAGTGGAAAGTCTCCACCCTCTGCTGGGAAGAGGGGCCTCTGTAGGGTTTGGGTGTTTGGGATTATGGAAGGTCAGAGGCTACATGCGGTTTCATATACTCTTACAGAAAAAGATTAAAGGGAGACATTTGAGATTGGATCCTAGCAGGATGTGGTCTCTATGGCTGATGGTGAGTCAGACATGATTTTGGATGATAACTGAAGTTTACTAGGCATGGGACAATTTTCTAGAAGCCTTAGGCTAGCAGGAGAACCTCTCTTGCTTTGAATTTCGCTCTTCAGGTAGGGCCCAGCCCCTTCGAATGGCTCACCCAATTAGATCATGACCACCTAGGATAATCTCTCTTCTGACTAACTCAAAGTCAACTATTTAGAGGCCTTATGGCTTTCCAATTGATTAAGTCAGCTTGACCTAGTAAATCAAAAGAAAAAAAAAAAAACCTTAACAAAGGACCACAAACAGAATATAACTTTTTTGGGGTTTGGACTCTTTAAAAGTACAGCTATATTACAGCAATCACTCAAGTTTTACAACACAATATAATAATTATTCAGTTAATTGATTTACTTCTTAAAAGGGGAACATTCCATTTGAAATTTGAATAAAATGGCAACATACTTGTACATTGTACTTGTGCAACGTAAAAATTAAAATCACTGATTAAGTTAGTGGTTACTAATTGATGGTCATTAGAACACAGAGTTCAGGGCAAAGAAACCAAACTTTCAAGTATAAATGTATGATCATTAGTGATTTAAAAAAATCTTCGTTGTGCATTAAATGTTTATTATGAGCTGGATCTTAAATTCAGGTGATAACAATTACCTGAGTACTTATTTTGTGACTGGATAGTTCTAAGTATTTTATATGTATTGTTCCATTTAATCCTTATAATATCCCTCTGACCTTCCATAATCCCAAACACCCAAACCCTACAGAGGCCCCTCTTCCCAGCAGAGGGTGGAGCGTTTCCACTCTACACTCTTCCCTCGTGTGCTTTGCAAGAAAAGACTGCAACCGTGTTTTACTCGCAGAACAAAGTCTATTTTACAAGTTCGTCTAACATATTGTTATTATTTCCAGTTTGTACATGAGAATTTATGTAACTTGTCTCATTCTAGCTAGTGTTGGTGCCAGAGTTTAAATCTTGATAGAGTGACCCCAGAACCTATTCTATATGCCTCTCAGAATAAAAGAGATAGACATTCCTAAAGACCCATCTAGAGTTGTAATATTTGTTTTTGTAATAAACACCCAGTGGTTCTCAGATTACTCAAGGGACAGTCCTACCATAGTTTAGTCTCTGAGTTTTTTTCTACTAAGGACTGAGTTCTGGCAAACATTCAAAGGAAAATAATGATTAATTCTTTTTTTAATGGACAACTATATCCTCAAATACGGCAAGTATAAAAATGGTTTCTTAATATAAAAGCTTGAATAAAGATTTAAACAAAATATGCATTTTCTCTTTAGTTGTATTTATTTGTACCTTATCTTTATGTCCTTACAGAAAAAAACAACACTAGAATCCCTTCCTTTGCCCTCTCTACAATTTCTGCTTTCTCCTTGTCTAGTCAAACACCTTGATATGCTGCATACTTATCCCCTTTGGCAAGATGGTAGTTATTTTGTTTTTGTCTCTTGCTAAGGAATACACTGGTTGGGTTGTGATCTATCTAAGCATCACGCTGCTCAGGGCAGATGCATCCTGACAAGAAGTGACATTCTACGTGTTGACACTAGGAGTTCTTTAGATGAAATTAAATCTAATTAGATTAAATTAAATCTTTAGACTACATTAAATACTAACTATTATAAATCACCAAGGCAATATGAACTGGAACTCAGCAGCTTGTTAAAGGAGGCCTAAATACTAAAAGCTTATATATACATGTCCCATCATTAGAGGGAACCAGGCATTTGCACAAATAGAGCTGAAGACACCATATAAAGCGGGAAAAGTAATTGCCAAAGATAATGTTTATCAGGTACCCAGTGTGAAGTTTAAACAACTAACAGTATCCTTGAAAAGCTCTCCAGACCTCAATCCCTGATCTCTGAGTGTTAGCGTGTCATAGAATATGCATGTGTTGACATAAATCTTACTTTCGAATGATTAATTCTTACCGTTTTTCAAATAAGACAATGAAATCATTTAATGTCTTTGCAGTTGATTTTCTCTTGAACTTTATGGTTTTCACTTATCTCTATTTTCAAGTTATGAAATCTAAGTCCAAGTTCATTTAGATTTTTATCTCTTCTTTTCCAAAGTATTTCTAGCTTTTAAAATTTACTTTCATAGAATTTCCCTTTCTGGTAGAGTTTTCAATGCAAGGCTGAGCTATGAGCTGGTAACTAACAAATTACCTAACAGGGAAAATGAGGGGATGGGGTCGGGAGAGGAAGAGTGGGGAGAAGATAAATTTGAACGATTTACCTAACTAGGTGTTTAATCATTTACCTAACTAATGAATGCAGAGGAGAATGTTGTGATGAGGAGGATATACAATTTTGCCTTGCCTGACCCAGCTGTTGAGACATTTTTGATGTCTGTTTTTCTATATTCAAGAGTTTCTCAAAAATATTGTTTTTCTTTTCCAGATTTTCATCTCGTTTTGTTCCTTTCGTATACTTCATTCCTCAAACTCTGTAACAGTTGCCATTTTCTAGGATTTTAGTCTCTACTTTCCCCCTTTTGCCTTCAAGTATGGTATCAGTAACTCCCTGTTTTCCCATTTGCCTATGCAGTCACTCACCCTCTCAGCTGGAGTCACCAACTCACCTCTTCACCAGCTCAGCACATGTTATGAGGCACCGTCTGCAGGACGTCAGCCCCACACTCCTGGCAGCTGTCAATCAGATATGGCAACAGTTTTCCTCAAAGCTAAAAAACATGAGATAAATAAAATTGGCCTGGGCATCTCAATCTTAGGTGCCATGAGTGAGTCTTGACTTTCTATCCTTCCTTCAAAATACCTCTCTGTGGTAGGAAGAATAATATCCCTCCCTAAAGATGTCTATGTTCTATCCCCCAGAACTATGAATAGGTCAGGTTGCATGGCAAAGGGGAATTAAGGCTGCAGGTGTAATTAAGTTACCAACCAGATGACCTTAAAATATAGAGATTATCCTAGATTATGTGACTGGGCTCAGTGTAATCGCAAAGGCCATTTAAAGTGTAAGAGGGAGACAGAGGAAGAGAGTCAGAGAAATTGATGTAAAGAAAACACGGAGAGACTCAACTTTGTTAGCTTTGAAGGAGGATGAGTCCATAAGTCAAAGGATGTAGGTAGCTTCTAGAAGCTGGAAAAGGCAAGGATACAGATTCTCTTTTAGAGCCTCCAGAAAGCACCCTAGTCTGCTGACACTTTGACTTTAGCCCACTGAGACCTGTGTCAGATTTCCGATCTACAGAACTATAAGGTAATAAATCTCTGTTGCTTTAAGCCACTAAATTTGTGGTAATTGTTATGGCAGTAATGGAAGACTAATAAACTCCCTTTGCAGTTCTGCCCTTTTGGCTCTCATCTAGTCTTCCTGCCCCGTGCCTTCAATTTTTCTCCGTCTACAGCCAGCAAGCTTATATTCACTGATTCTTTTCTTCATTTCACCCCCTTCTTTTAAGTGGCTCTCAACTACTGATGCTTAAGTCCATTCAATCAGGCACTGTATAAGCATTTAAAAAAAATTCTACCCAGATCATTAAATATGCATCCAGGTTTCAGAATCACTGCTCTGACTGAAAACTGGGTCTCCCCTTAACACCCTTTTCAAATCTTCCACTTTTAATAGCTCTTTTTGAAACAGCAGGAGCTGTTAATATTTTTGTAATTAAGTGTCGTTGCTACCAGACCATTTATCTTTCATCTATTTGTGAAATACCTCTTTTATTCACGCTCACGTCAGTTGGCTTTATGTCTTTTTTCTCTCCCCTTTTGGTATCTTCTGTTAATTTCTAGGTCATTCCTCCAATTCATTTCAATCTTGGAAACTGGTACAGAGTTTTCTCTTCACTCTCTTGTCATAATTCTAGGATACTTCACTATCACCCCCTGAGGAATACATCATCCTCCCTCCATTATCGGGCTGGTAGCCAATGACTCTCAACCAGGGAAGGGAGAGGCGTTTTGAGATTGGCCATTGTAGATATTTCTTTACATCCTCTGGAAGCCGAAATAGTTAAGAGAGCAATGATTGTTTGATCTGTATGTTTGGTCACCATTTACTTTCTATCCATTTTATGCTCTCTGCCCTTTTCCACGATTTTGTTCTTTTGCCCTTCATTCTGAAAACAGTATGTTCTCTGCATCATTGGCATCCCCTGTTCCGTATACCAGGTTTGTGTTCTCAGGGTTGGCAGCTCTCTATTCTACTCACGGAATGGGGCTATATCTTATCTCATCTCCAGTTTCTTTCCTGGTATAGTCAGAGTGGTGCTTTACATTTCTCTGGAAGTTTTCCTTCAGATTCAGAAAAGTGCTTGCCCAAGACAAGCTAAGACTTGGCAATGCCAGGGAAGGGAGAGTCAGGAAAGAGGTCCATGGTCCACAAGTTTTCTGAGTCCTGTTGCTGCACATGTTGGTCCAACATTATGTAACCGCCAAAGGCTAACTCTTGGTCTGCTGGGATAATAGTTGCTGCAAATGGAAATCTCTCATATCTATCATTTTCAGTCTTTTCCTCACTAAACTAAGGAGATTACCTTTCAGTTCAGTATAGTGGCCAATTTTGCCTGATATGACCTTGCCACATTTTGAAAATCCAAGTGAAAGAAAACGCTCATGGCCTGCAATCTTTCCTTAGCTGTAGCTCCATGCTTGCCATCTCTTTCTTGGCCAGGCTTCTCATCTATCCTCTATTTCCATTCATGTATTTTCAAGATTTCTTTATAATTTGTCACAAAATAGAACAGTTCTCTCAGTCTGGGGCTTGTGTCCTTTGCTCAATTTGACCATCTTTGCTTTGTATCTAGAAAAAAATTATATTTTCTTCTGTTGTGTGGATGATACTTTTGTTTATCCACATTCATACTAGAGTTTCCGCATTGTGAAAGTTTTCTCATTTTATATTTGTTTTGTTTTGTTGTGTTGTGACAGGGCTTGTACACCTTCTATTACTGGGCTATCGTTTTCTTAGAATTCCAAGGGAGATTCATTGAGAAGAGAATGTAACATAACAAAAATGATATTTTAAAATATATTAGAGACTGGAAAACCGGTCGCAGCTGATTCAAGCATCTAAGCCTATATTGACAAGAGACTAATGTGGAAATGTAAGAAATTGTTATGAATTAAAGAAACAATACACTGACCTTGGGAGTTATTTGAAGGGGATATAAAAGAGATAGATAAGTCTCAGTGACATAGAGGTTTTTGAGCCCACCCATTTTGGTTAAAATAGCTGTGACCATAGAGACTATGAAACACTGTATAAGACATATGGAGTGAGAAGTTCATCATTGAAACTCACGGAAAGCTCTTCAGCATGAGGGAAAGCTGATTCCAGATATGTAAAGCTGTTTTGCAGATGTTATATTAAAATTCTACCATCCCCATTTGAGAAGCTGCTAATTTTCCTTTGACATAATAAATGTAGTCCTTCAAAACTTACATTCAAGTTATAGGTGTTGCTGACAAGTACAATTACACACAAGTTGTTAGGATTCTTATTTCCCATAAAGGGGCATTTCCAGTGTTGCAAGTAAATTTTGCGGTAGTTCAGATCCAGAGATCTGTTTGGTGTGCAAAATTTATATTGAATGCTTTGCAAGTGAATTTGCCAAGAATTAGTTCCACTCCATGGAATGTACCAGGTTTCCCTGCAACAGAAGTATAAAGAAATTATTAATGACGCATTGGCCAATAATAAGAAACATTAACAAAAACGCCAACGAATTCACTGAGAAAATCTGGTCATAGGAAATGTTAATACAATCACAATTTACAGATCTTTTCAAGAAAAAGAAATCGTGCTCTCTCCCAATAGTCAGACTTATTTCTCCCTATACTCCTGACACATGTGACATAGTTGGTGAGAAACATATTTACGCCCAGATTTGAGCTTCAGTTGTCATTCGTGCTCCTGCCCACATTTACCATTCTTCCTTTCCTAATTATGCCTGTCCTCTCCAACAACTTCTCATCTTAATGAAATAAGAAATAGAAACTTCCATCTGTAGCAACCACACAAATCACTTGTAAACAAGTGCTGGTGAAAACTAAACAAAAAAGTAATAAAGTAATTGTCTTGTGGATACCTAATTTTTACAAAGCCTACTTCAACCAAAAGGGGCTAATGTTTTACATTTTGGTAAAGCAAAATGGTTGTAAAGTGTTCAGTGACAATTGAGGAAAAAACCCTGCCAAATCCAGGTTTTCTTGAATCCCAAATATTGTATTCTTTTCTTAAACAACCAGTATAAAATAATCTATAGCCATTGTCAGGGGTATATCATTGGTATCCAAGGACGATACAAAGTTCAACATCTGACCTGCAAAACAGGCCAAGTGAACTGCCCACATTATCAACACTGGGCAAGCGAGAGATTGCTTTGCTGTTTGCTATATGCAGCTCTTAACATGGTGCCTTTAACCATAGCACCTCTGAGGATAACATAATTATCTCAATATCCTTTGGGAGATAGCACCTACAATGTGTATAGGAAAAGTGTAATCCAGAAATGTGAGTGTATATTTTCTTTTGCAATTGCTTATGGGAGCACTTTTTTTTTTTAGACTTTTAATATCTAATGTTAGGTTTCTTTAATACTGTTGATGTTTACCTGGTGTCTATGTGCATTGGCATATCTAAACTGATTTAAACATTTTTTAGGTTCAGTTTTTAGAAAAAGAAAAGAAGCTCAGGATGTAGATATCACCAAGATTAATGTAGTCCTTTCAAAATACTGTCCGAAGGAGATATTACAGATAATAATTACATTTTATTTTATGCTCTTAAACACGGACAAGTTCAGGTATATGTATGACTTTTACATTGTATAAGTCTTTGCCTTCTGTGTTGACCATTGAAACCAATGCTAATAACTTAATGGAACTTGCCAAATTCTGTTTTTCTGATATGGAGTTGGTATTCACTAAATGTTTAAGAAATGTATTCACCATCTCAATATTTCTTTACCATGTCTTTCAGAATTTCTGTCCAGCATGAGTACAAATTAACTGTTCACTGAAGTAATTGCCTATTTTGTTGGACTCTGCGAAAAGAAAGCCTTTTCTTTGAAGAAGCCCCGTTAAGTGAATGGTGTTCATTTTTCTATTTCATATACCATTATCACTCCGATAATGCATATTCCCAGCTCCTATTACTACTACAGCCCATTACATACTCATTCTCATGTAAAACTTTTTTCTTTGCAGCCATGTCATCTGATTATAACTGTACCTTCTTGCAATATTATCTAGTAATTATCTACTATTCATCAGTGGTTCATTCCAACAACTGTCATGATTTATGGGGCTTCAGCATCCATGGAGATGATTCTTCTAACATTTATACTACATATTTCTGACTGTTTTTCACTTTAATGCACTTCACTTCCACTGAATTCTGCCTCCTATACCCATGTTTACTCCTTTGTTTTTGACATTATCCGGGATTTCATCAGCTTGTAAATCATAACATAGCACATACAAAACTTCTTAAATAGTGTATAGGTTGTAATTTTCCAATTACTCAACTAAATAATTATAAAAACTCAAGTAAAATTTTAGTAAGTAATACTAAAACCAAGACTGGTGGAGATAGTTAAGGCCGTAGATGAGAGGAGGCAGAATTTATCATAAGGTGAGACCTCGGTTGAGAATGTTCTATTCCCAGCTTTCTTAGCAAACCTAGCCTTTTCCTCGTAAAGAAAACGCCAACCGAGAAAAGGCAGAAAGACACATCACATCTCTTCAAACGCAAACAGTTATCAATGGCAACAGGTAGGCATATTATTTCCAGCAGGATCTATGTTTTTTTTCCTGAATTTTGTTAAAAGTACAAAACAAATGTTTTGTACCATTATTTTCCTGTTTACTTAAGTATTTGGCTTCCAAAGTTTGTCTTCCTATAGCCTCCTGAATCCTGTGTTCTCTGTCTTTCATGATGCAGATTTTTTTTTTTGGCCTCACGCCTAATTCTGTTCTTTATCCTTGAGCATATGGAAATCTAACTAAGCCTAAGTTTTTGCCCATAAAGAGAAGATGCATTTTCTCATTCCTCCTGGGTGCTGGAGTTTCCCTCCTACTCCTAACCAACTGGAGTACTAATTGATATGGATAGTCTGTAGCCCTATTTCTGGAATATGAATTCTTTTATATACTGGGTAAGCCTCTCTATATGGTGAGACATCTCATTAATCGCTCCCTGGCAAAAATTTATTTTTTTCTGTGACAGTGTGAAATTGTCTGAATTTGCTATTTATTTTATTTTTAAATTTTTTAAATGATATACTTACTGGAAGAAACAGTAAAAACTATCACCTCAAATTACACTATGCAACTCCTATTACTCTTACCAGCAGACATATGTCGCATCCATGTGAGATGGCTGACAATTGCAATCTTAAATAAAAAGATATTAATGAAAAGAGTAGGGCTGTGAACTTGTTCTAGTTACGTTAGAAATCAGTTTTCATACAGTCTTTGCTCTCCCCTCAGGTAGGCAATGGGCCAGGTGTGTGAAGTGGTGACAGTATAACATGATGGTTAAAAGCACATTCTCCCAAGTATGATTATCAGACTGTGTTGAAATCCTAATAGTACCAATGACCCAATTACTTGATGTATGAACTTGTGTAAGTTCCTGAACCTCAATAGGCATCTCAATTGCCTAATTCTTAACATGTGTATGATAATAGGCTTCATCCTGAAGATGAAGTAAGACAGTATATGCACTGCATTTTGTCCATCAGACCAGTGGTGGACACTTGACCCATGATGGGAGGATTATGAGAATCTTCCAGAATATTAGACTTGGATATCAGGGTCGTGCTGATTTTTCTCCATTTGTGGCAAAAACTGTAACACAGAAACTTGGGAACTATGGTCTGATCATATTAGGTCTTCCACAATGCTGGAGAACAGGGAGAAGTAGAATAATCAGATATGCAGAGAGTAGAAAAGTAGAGAGATTGAAAAAGCATCTTGATGGCCTTCCATGTCCTGATTACAATCTCTCTCTATTTCCTGGCAGATCCCCACCATTGGGTTCTGTAAGATAGCTCTGTTTTCTTATGACAAATGTATCCTAGTCCCATCCCAATTTTATTTTGTAAACTAGCTCCAATTTGTTTCTATCCCTTGAAAACAATCAGTGCTCACTAACACGTCCATCTTTTTTGTGCATCTGGGTTCTAGCCACAAAAGCCTTCTCATACTACCCTGTGTTCTTGCATGCCTCTGAATATTTGGTCACAATGCAAAACAAACAAGTAAACGAAAAAGCTATCTAATGTCATTTATTTCGTTATATACTCATTAAAGTTTTATTTCCTTCGTGGTTTGGATTAAATGGTTCAGGCACGAAGTCTTCCCCATTTCCTCTGTTGATTAATTGTCCCTTCCATGATAGATCAATGGATGTATATAACTGCTTTGTGCAAATTATTTCATTTTGTCTCACATTAAAGTTACTTAAAAACCTGTACCAGTTTGAGTTTCTAACTCCCTTAAGAGCAGGGTCATTTCTTCTTACTCACTTTTATATTCCCCATGGACCTACTATGTGTCTTTGTTATGTATATGAATAACTGTATAAGCAAATCCATTTCACACAACCCTTTAAACATCCCTTCCATCACATACAGTCAACATTACTTGAAGGTTTATTGTATTCTGTGTGTGTGTGAATATATGTATAACAGTATATCACAGAAGAGGAAATAAATATCTGACTAAATATCTGCGGTTGATGATGAGAAAAGAGCAAGGAAAAAGTCAAAGCAGCAAGTGTCATTCAGGCAACCATAAGCAGTGTTCCAAGAGCATAAAGCATAAAGTTTGATGAGAGCAATTATGATGGATAAAGAGGGCAAGATAGCTGGGAGTCAGATAAAAAGGGACCTTTTATAATGTAGTAAAGAGATAAAAAATTGCCACATTTATGGAATGTAAATTAAGTCATTTGGAAGTATATTTACTTTTCAGGTCACCAGAAGAACATTGAATGGATGTGGCCATAATTTTAAAGATAATGTCCTAATGGCCAGGAGGACAAATTTGGTCTTCTCTGGCATCTGGATAAGGTGATCTACTTTTAGTAGCACAGACTGATTCAAAATTAAAGAGACTGTTAAACACTCTGAATTAATTGCTTTCAACTTTTCTGTTTGAATATAGATTTAAATTTCACTATTGAAATTCAGTCCTTCTCATCATCTCCTGGGCAGGAAACCTAAGTTTAAAGGTGCTAAACTGGACAGAGATAGCTGTTGTCTGTGTAATGCATAATTAACGATATGTTATGTAAATGTATATGTTCCTAAAACTTTAGGAAGTTCCAAAATAAGACAAGATTGTGCATGAGCAAGTTTGTTTACTTATTACTTTGCTACTTTTTTTATCTAAAGGAAAAAATACAGAGCAAATTGCTGCTTTTTCTTTCTTCTTGAAGTTACATTGAAAGCATACTTTTCATCATCAGAAACACTGAAGTAATCTGCTTTCTCCTTCGTATAATGAATACAGAGCCCAAAGGGTTACTGTACAGTGTAAAATAAGAATCACTTGGCATAACGGAGAGTTCTGTCATTTCTATGATTTCTAGGCCTACATTCGATAACAAGATGTTACAACTGAAACAATGACTCTATGTTAGAGCTAAGGGATCTGGGTTCATGCCTGAAGAGATCAGAATAGACTATTATATGTGAAATTTTTCCAACAGCTTCCAGAAAATTTTGTAACCTCAAAAGGTTTGTCAAATATGCATATTTTATGATTAGCATATTTAGAGTACTTATGATAATATACCAATTGATTGAATCTTATACTTGACTTCTGAAGTATAATTACAACTCAGGGATCAATTAGTAGCAAAATGTATAATAGAATTTATAAATATGTTCACATCTATACAATATGATTTATGAATGTAACACATACATGTTATATAATAACATATGTTATATGTATTATATTTATAACATTTTTATACACACACATCCTTGGCAGAAACCCATAAATATTGTGAGATTTCTATACTGCAGAATCATCAACATCACTATTATCTTATGGACTTTTTCTGCCTATCTATGTCATAAGATTAAGTTTTTATTAGTGGTATTTCTTTTCTTTTTTCTTTTTTTAGTGAGGAAGATCAGCCCTGAGCTAACATCTGTGCCAGTCTTCCTCTAGTTTGTATGTGGGTTGCCACCTCAGCATGGCTGACAAGTGGTGTAGGTCCGCGCCCAGGATCCCAAACCGTGAACACAGACCGTCAAAACAGAGTGTGCTGAACTTAACTACTACACCATGGGGCCGGCCCTGTGGTATTTCCTATTTTTTACGTAGTTTATAGAGCAAAGGGTAAGAATCAGCTGTTTTATAAAGCTTGATACAAATTAATTTAATTTCAACCTTATTCCGATACATGCTGAAATATAGAGATTGCCCATATGTCAGAAACCTCGTGCATGTGCTTATGTGTGTGATGTTTGTCTTTATTGTGGCTTTTGTTTGCGAGTGATAGCAACCTGATTCAAAATAACTTATGGAAAAATAAGAATGCATAGGTTTATATAGCCAAACTGCAGCAAGGGCAGGGATGCAGCTGTGAAGCAGAGACGGCTGAAACCAGAGATTTTAGTGCCTTCCAGAAGCTCTGTGGTTAATAGTGTTGACATCATTTTTCATTACTACCAAGAATTTCTTTTGCTTAGGCAGGAAGCATGGCAGTTGGGATACCAAATATTCACACATCAGAATGTTCACCATCTGACAGGAATGTGGTGTCTTTGCTCCAAGATGCAGATGGATCTTGGAAGGGGAAATCATCCGAATTGGATAAGGAAAGCAGAGCTCTCTTAGACAATCAATACGCGAAGAATTTCATTTTAAGAAAGTAGAGTTTTATAAAACTTTTGTAAGCCAGAACAAAGATTAGAAAGATGAATTTCAGAGGTGCCAGAATTACGTAAAAACTAATATCTATGGTTTCTGCTTCCTGCTGCACCTAAGAGGAGGGGGTTCTTCTCAGGAATTTGTCCAGAAATTGCTGGCAAAAATCTGTTTCTGCACTCTCGCAATGCATGTCTAATCCACTAGAAGTCTTTCTTCTACATCATACCAAAGAAGTTCTGGGTATCTCAGCTTACTTTCACGTAAGGCTGGCATTTCGTTAAGCAACCAAGCATATTGTGAGTGCTAATCTCAGCTATTCAAGCTTATACGTTAAATCAGGATCTCTGGAAAGTGTACTCAGAACTAATACATTTGGACAAATCCAAAATTGTCTTCTTCCCTCTTGATCTAATATCCTTAGAATCCATTCCTTCACATACTCCAAAGCTTTGTGTCACTATATATTGGAAAAATCTTGCAATTTATTTGGCATATGTGTACCTCCTCCTGGAGCGGACTTTAACTTCTCCTCTTGAGTTGCTGTGATATAACACAAAATATAGATCTGAAAGAATTGACAGTGGGTGTCATAGGTCCTGAGAAGAATGAGCTTTTGTTACAAGGCAACTTGCTTAAATGAGATCATTATAGAGTCTTCAGAAAGGAGCAGAGGCGCCAGAAAGTATGCTTATCATGGCAAGACAGGCTCAGTAGCATCTTGGACTGCAAGATGTTTGTATTATTGGAAGTCCAAACAAATGTCTCTGTTTCAATTCTCAGGGAACTATTCTTTTCCAGTCAATGTGTTAACATTAAGGACAGACATTTGATAAGGCTATGAATTCAACCTACACTGTAATTCTGCAACCCACAAGATCAAAATTTGTTTCTGGTTTTCTGCAATACTGGTCTGCAAACACATGAGGAAAAAGATTATTTCGGGGAAATCATAGAACCTCTCTGGTTGTTGGCTGTGTCTTCACCTGAGAATTTAAACCCTGGACTTACAATTTTCTATAAGCTCTTCACTACAGTATGACTCAGCCATCCTATATCCACAGTCCTTATACTCATTATTTCCACCATCATGTTTTATTGAAACAGTAACATGGTCATTCAAATCCAGTTTTAATTACCACATCATTTCAAACAATAACCAATGTAAATTTGTAAATGTAAGTCTTTCTTTTTTTGCTGCTACATACCAGTATCTTACATATACTGGTAATGAGATCATTATTGCTTTCAAATCTAGATCAGAAAACCAATTCTAGATTCTCATATTTGGGGTTGTTTCTTTAGAATCACTGCTGGTAATGAATGTCGATTTGGTTAAGTTCAGTCTGGAAACTGAAGTCACAACTAGGTATTTAAAATGAAATGATACTTAGTACAGAATATCAGAAACTTATGCAATACTTTGAAACCTGAGGGAGCAAATGTCAGCCAGTCCATTTACAAACAATTCTGAGTGTGCTGAGATGACAGAAAAATTGTCACCAATAGTCCTAGCTTCTAGCAACAATGAAGGATTAGTTCTCAGGAGAATACCCAAAATTATCTTTAAAAAACCCAAAACCCATTCCTACCCATAGCCACCAACTATTCCTTTTCTTCCATCCTACACAAATCATCCCAGTGCCTCTTGTGGTGAAATTTATTTGAGATAGGAGAGTCTGGAAAATGTAGCTTCAAGGTTGTATATCCTAGAGTGTCAGCGATGATCTAAGAAGGATAAAGATAGTCCTGAGTATCAACAAACGACATATAGAGTATCAGATATGTCCATAAATAAAACAGCAGAAATTATTATTGACGGTAAAACATTGAAGGTCTTTGCTTTAAGTTGAACAACACCACCAGGATGCAAACCATCACCACTCCCACTCAACAATTTGCTAAAGTTCTAGCTAGAAGACAAAGCAAGATAAAATACACCAAAATAACGGAAGAAACAAAAGCTTCTTGTTAATAGACTATATAATTGTCTATGTAAATAACCCCAAAGAACCTATCGTTAAAGTCTTAGAATTATTTTAAGTCTTTAGCAAGGTAAAAGATAAAATATAAATACACAAGAATTGATTACATTTCCTTATATTCACAAAAAGTCGTTTACAAATGTAATTTAATTAAAGATTCTACTTACAAGACCATCAAAATATAAAGTAGGTAGGAAAAAAATCTAACAAAAATATGTATGAAAACCTTAGAACTTTATTGAAAGATATTTAAAAACATCCAAATAAATTAAAAATGACTTAAATACAATAGTCATGGATTATTATAGACGTCAATTCTTTCCAAATCCTGATAGGAATATTTTTGAATCTTGGTCACTTAATTTTAAGATTTAAATAGAAAAGTGCCAAGAATAGTTAAGACCCTTCTGAAGAGGCATACGGTTAGAAGATTGCTGGCCTGGTATCAAGAATTATTATAAAGCTTTAGTAATTCAGATGGTGTGGTGAAGAGTAATTGGACCATGAAACTGAATAGAGAGTCCAGAAAAACACCCAGAAAATATGGAAACTTAATTTATGAGAAGTCTGTCGGTGCACAGTAATCAGAAATAAAACGAAAAAAATGAGGCTGGGCCAATTGGCTCTCCAAAAGGATACAAGTGAAATTAGACTCCGTGCTAGGTGGAATCCTAAGATGCCACAAAGATTCTCACCCTTTGGTACAGACTCCCTAGATAATCTCCTCTCGTTAAAAGGCTAGACCTGTGAATATGTGAGATATCACTCCCATATTACGTTACAGTACCTGGCAAAAGGGATTGTGCACATATAATCAATGTCCCTAATTAGCTGACTTGTGTTAATCAAAACACAGATTATCTTAGGTGGGCACAGCCTAATCAGGTGATCTCTTCCAGAGGCAAGAAGCAGTAGCAGATGCTCTCCTGCTGCCTCAAAGAAGTAAAGTGCAGTGCTGAGAACAGTCCTTAGCCAACAGCTAGTAAGAAAACTGGAACTTCCATTATTCAGCTTCAAGGAAATGAATTTTTCCGACAACTAGTGAGTCTGGAAAATACACTGAGCTCCAAATGAGAACGTAGCCCAGCCAACACCTTGAAACTGCCTTGTGAGACCTGGAGCAGGAAACCCAGCTATGCCATGCCTCAGCTTCTGCCCTACAGAAACCATGAGATCATTAAAGAGCATTGTTTTAAGTCACTAAGTTTATGGCAATTTGTTAACAGCAATAGAAAATTAATACTGATTCTTACTTCCATCATACACAATCAATTCTAGTTGTATTAAAGACCTACATGTGAAAGGAAAAGGCATAAAACTTTTATAAAAATATATGGCAAAAAAATCTTTATGACACCAAAGTAGGGAAATATTTATTCAAAATACACAAAAAGCACAAATAAAATGAAATAATTTATATTGAGTACATTAAAGCCAAAAAGATTTTTTTAATCTAAAGACACAATAAAGAGAATGAAGAACAATCCAAAAAAGTGAGAAGAATTTTATAAATAATACCTAAAATTGAAAAAGGATTAGTACCCAGAACTTATAAAAAAAAGTTATAAATCAGCAAGAAAAATACAAATAGCACAATAGGAAAACAGGCAAAAGAGATAAATAAGCACTATACAAAAGAAGATACCCAGATGGCTAATAAACATAAGAAAAGATGCTCAAATTTATTAACAACAAGGGATATACAAACAAAACCAAAATGACCTACCATTACACAAACTCCAGATTTTGGAGTGGAAGGGAAAAAAAAAAAGCCCTAGCAGTAGTCAGAGTTGGCAAAGATATAAAACAAGTTGAATACAAATACCCTGCTGGGTCGAGTAAAAATTGGTAGACCTCCTTTAGGGGGGAAAAAATCATGTGGTTTTACTTTTTAGAGTTGAAAAAGCACATGCCCTATGATCCGATGATTCCATTTCAATTTAAATACCATAGAGAGCTTCTCACCCCTGTGCATGGCAAGACATAAGAAAGATGTGGAGATCTGTATTGTCATGCTTTATTTCTTACATCTATTTTATAAGTATTATTTTGTATAACCTCAATATTTCATGAAAATATTCTCTAAAAATTCATGGAGATTGTCTTTCATTGTGTTTTCTTCAGACCAATCACAGTGATCAGAAAGGAAAATGTTTCATCGGAAATAAGATTTAGGAGTATTTTCAAAACTAGGGGGTGTTGTTTGTTCTTAAAGTCCAGGATCGAGGCAGAAACAAATAGAAACCACCCTTGCTTTATGATGAAATGCTAAAGGTTAAAAGCGAAAATGAAAGAAGGAAGAAAACAATTGTAGGAACATAAAATCCTCCAGAAATCAGGAAAGTCAATATGCGTATGATAATGATCTACATGGTGTACATCAAATTGGCCTAATTAATTGATATACCTGACTGAAACTCTTGGCTGATGGTGAGACTATATAGTTTCTCAGCAGGAATGATGCTGTGATCAGTTCTTAGTATAAACTATGGTTATAGTAGGATAGAATCGAGGCAAAAGGGCTCCACACACTTGTCAGTTTTTAATTTATGTATTTGCTTAAGATAATCCAAAATTTTGACTGAAAACATTCTACCAGCTAACATTCAAGTGAAAACCTACATAACTGCACAACTCATAGTGTTCATAAAAATAATCCAATTACTCAGAAGTACAACACTTCATAGACGACCATGCTCCTGAAATCCTCATAGGTGTGTACAGTTTGATATATTGTACTATTGCTTTTTAAATAATAGACGCCACAAGGAGTTACCAAGGCTCTGCCTTATCTTGATACTAAACATGGGCTGATGGCATCAGACTAAAAGCACATCAATAGAGGTTATTTTTGCCTGCAAACAATACCAGAAGCTCAGGTGCCGTCTCTCTGCTGATTTATAGTTGGAATCAGGAATCAAATTATAAGAAAGAGAAACAGGTGGACTTCAAATGGTTTTCTCCAAATATTGCTTCTTTCATTTTATAATTTTATGAATTTGAAATGTATTTTATGAGTCCCGACAATTTATCTCAGAGATATTTGAGGAGGATGGGGATTAGGTTAATATTTTCTTGGGAAGGTTGAAGAGTTCCTGGTCATTTACAACATCAAGGAAATAAACTGATGGTCTAGATGCAAAGCTGGGACGAAATCATTCTTAAAGATGGTTTTGATTGTGCTCCAGTGCACTGTACATGAGTAATGGAGCCCCCAGAGTTCTAATTCATGTAGGATTAGACACTATGATGTTTTTCCCCTTAAAAAATGCACAGTTCATGGCTGTAAGCAACGTCATTTCACCATATAACCATAGCTACTATTCAAGAATGTCACTCACAACCCAGATTCCTTCTTGCATCGTTCTCTGTCCATCCAGTTGTCATTGTCACTGTCTCAAGAAGATTGCTTCACTGTAAGAAACATCTCTACACTGCAGGAAGTAAGAAGGAAAGAATGCAAGGCAAAAGGCAAGTGGTACCTGCAAGGTTTTTCCCTAGTTATCAAAAAACTCCCATAGCTTTCCTAGAGGCTCCACTTAGTAGACTTCTGCTTATATTTTTTTTATTATTAAGAATAAATTTTATTTTTCAGAACAGTTTTAGATATACAGGAAAAATGAGCAAATAGTACAGAGTTCAAATATACTCCCCCTACACTGTTTGCCCCTCTTATTAACATCTTGCATTACTATGATATAGTTGTTACAGTTAATGAGTGAATATTGACATATTAATATTAACTGAAGTCCATAGTTAACTCAAATTTCCTTAATTTTGATGTAGTGTCCTTTTTTTCTGCCCCGGAATTCCGTCTATGATACCACAGTGCATTTAGCTGTTATGTCACCTTAGGTTCATCTTGGTTGTGAGAGTTTCTTTGTTTTTGGTGACCTTAACAGTTTTGAGGATTATTGGTCAAGGATATTGCTGATTGGAATTTGTTTGATGTTTTTCTCACCATTAGGCTGGGGTTATGGACTTTTGGGATCACAGAGTTAAGGTGCCATTTTCATTACAAGCTTTATGACTGTTGATGTTGACTTAGATCACCTGGCTGAAGCAGCGTTTATCAGATTTCGCCACAGTGAAGTTACTCTCGTTTTCCATCTTTCTCGACTATACTCTGGAAGGAAGACACAATACGCAGCCCATACTTAAGAAATGATGAGTTATGATCCTTCTCTTTTAGGGTGGAGTATCTGAATAATTATTTGGAATTCTTCTGCATGAGAGATTTCTCTCTTGTTCTCTAAATATTAGTTTTCTCAATCATTTATTCGTATTAGCATGGATTTATGCACATTTATTTTATACTCATAATCCAAGTTGTTTTATAATCTAATGCCATCTTTTTAATTTTGTTGCTCAAATTGTTCCAGCTCTGGCCATTGAGAGCTCTTTCAGCTGGTTTCTGTACCCTTTTGACAAGCATCCATCAACTTTTCAACACTTTCTACTTTCTGGCATTACATGATGCTTCAATCTTATATTGTATATTTCTTGCCCTTTTCTTGGAATCAGCCATTTCTCCAAGGAGCCTTGGTCCCATTTATTGGAGAATGGTACTAGAAACCAAGATCTGGGTGCTGGGTATGTTTGTCGCCCCTAGGGTGTCATTTCTTTTAGGCTCACTCACCTACCAGAGCAAAACAATATGCGTGTATGTTAACACTTATATATACAGGTACCTGTATATATTTTTTACATGTAGTCATCTATATCTGTATTGAATAACCATGAGCGTTACTAATGTCTGCGACTTTAATCCATTGCCACATGAATCATTCTAGCCTCCTTCGTTTGCTTACCTGCTTATTCCCACTCCATCAGTTAGAATCCTGGCTCCTAGCATCTGTCCTCTATTTACCCAGTTGTTCAATTACATCATACACGTACAGCAGTACCAGGACTGTTAAACCATACTCCCATGGCAAACATTTTATCAATAGGATACAATGCTTATGTGCAATTCCTTTTACCTTTGGTCTTACAGATTCCATTCATTTTGAAAGTTACTTATATCATCACCTTATTCCCTACCCCCTTCAGTGAGGATTTTCATACATTTATAATATAGGTGGATTCTTTTGTCATAGTCTGCCTTCTTTCCTTTGAGTTCCATCCTCTTAAATAATATTTTAAAATTTCCATTCTTAAAAGTTCAATTTTTGTGTTGTAAACTCCTACAGATTTTGACAAATGCAAAATGTCATGTATCCACCATTTCAGCATCAAACAGAATAGTCTCATTGCCCCCAAAACATCCTCTATGTATTCACACCCATCATCCTGAAACCCTGGCAAATAATGACATTTTAGTGATTTCTAGAGATTTGCCTTTGCCAGAATATCATATAATTGCAACCATACAGTATGTAGCCTTTTCAGACTGTCTTCTTAGAAATATCCATTTAGTTTCCTCCATTTTTTTTTGTGGCTTGGTAGCTCATTTTTTAATCACTGAAAAATATTTCATTGTATGAATATACTAGAGTTTGTTTATCCAATTACCTACTGAAGAACATCTTGGTTGCTTCCAGATTTGATGATTATAAATAGAGTTTCTAAAAATAATTTTGTGGAGGTTTTTGTGTAGACATAATTTTTCAACTCAATTGGGTAAATATCTAGCAGTATGGTTATTGGATTATATGGCGAGACTATGTTTAGCTTATGCCAAATTGTCTGTACCATTTTGTATTCCTGCCAGCAGTGAATGACACTCCTGTCGCTCCACATCCTCATCGTATATGAATGTGGTTCTGATGCTTGCTTTGTCTCTTCAGATTGTGTTTTGTCTTGCCTTTTAGCCTGCCTTGTAATTTTTTGTTGATAGATGAGCATGGTGAGTCATGCAATGGAAAGTATGGTAAATAGGCATTTAATATGAGGTTTATGTTAATCTATCTAGATTCTGCGAGTGTTCAATGTTTACTGTAGCTGTAGTTGGCAGAGGCTTCAGTTTCCTCAAATGTCTTTTTTTTTTTACCTTGTTGTCTTTGGTTTTCCCTAACAACTCCTTCTTAAATAGAGTCTGTGCCTTGCATCACTTTTATTTTTATTTTTATTTTTTTTAATTTTTTGTTTATTGCAGTAACATTGGTTTATAACATTGTAAAAATTTCAGGTGTACATCATTGTACTTCTATTTCTGCATAGATTACATCATGTTCACCACCAAAATACTAATTACAACCCATCACCACACACGTACCGAATTATCCCTTTCACCCTCCTCCCTCCCCCCTTCCCCTCTGCTAACCACCAATCCAATCTCTGTCCCTATGTGTTTGTTTATTGTTGTTATTATCTACTACTTAATGAAGGAAATCATACGGTATTTGACCTTCTCCCTCTGACTTATTTCACTTTGCATTATACCCTCAATGTCCATCCATGTTGTCACAAATGGCTGGATTTCATCGTTTCTTATGGCTGAGTAGTATTCCATTGTGTATATATACCACAGCTTCTTTATCCATTCGTCCCTTGATGGGCACTTAGGTTGCTTCCAAGTCTTGGCTATTGTGAATAACGCTGCAATGAACACAGGGGTGCATGTACCTTTGCAAATTGGTGTTTTCAAGTTCTTTGGATAAATACCCAACAGTGGAATAGCTGGATCATATGGTAGTTCTATCCTTGATTTTTTGAGGAATCTCGATATTGTTTTCCATAGTGGCTGGACCAGTTTGCACTCCCACCAGCAGTGTATGAGAGTTCCCTTCTCTCCACATCCTCTCCAACACATGTTGTTTCCTGTCTTGTTAATTATAGCCATTCTGACGGGCGTGAGGTGATATCTCATTGTAGTTTTGATTTGCATTTCCCTTATAGTTAGTGATTTTGAACATCTTTTCATGTGTCTGTTGGCCATCTGTATATCTTCTTTGGAGAAATGTCTGTTCAGGTCTTTTGCCCATTTTTTAATTGGGTTGGTAGTTTTTTTGTTGTTGAGATGCATGAGTTCTTTACATATTTTGGAGATTAAGCCCTTATCAGATGTATGGTTTGCAAATATCTTCTCCCAATTGTTAGGTTGTCTTTTCGTTTTGTTGATGGTTTCCTTTGCTGTGCAGAAGCTTTTTAGTTTGATGTAGTCCCATTTGTTTATTTTTTCTATTGTTTCTCTTGCCCGGGCAGATGTGGTGTTTGAAAAGATGTTGCTAAGACCGATGTCGAAGAGGGTACTGCCTATGTTTTCTTCTAGAAGTTTCATAGTTTCAGGTCTTACATTCAAGTCTTTAATCCATTTGGAGTTAATTTTTGTGTATGGTGTAAGGTAAGGGTCTACTTTCATTTTTTTGCATGTGGCTATCCAGTTTTCCCAACACCATTTGTTGAAGAGACTTTCTTTTCCCCATTGTATGTTCTTGGCTCTTTTGTCAAAGATTAGCTGTCCATAGACGTGTGGGTTTATTTCTGGGCTTTCGATTCTATTCCATTGATCTGTGTGTCTGTTTTTGTGCCAGTACCATGCTGTTTTGGTTACTATAGCTTTGTAGTATATTTTGAAATCAGGGAGTGTGATACCTCCAGCTTTGTTCTTTTTTCTCAGGATTCCTTTAGCTATTCGGGGTCTTTTGTTGTTCCATATAAATTTTAGGATTCTTTGTTCTATTTCTGTGAAAAATGTTGTTGGAACTTTGATAGGGATTGCATTGAATCTATAGATGGCTTTAGGAAGTATGGACATCTTAACTATGTTAATTCTTCCAATCCAAGAGCACGGAATATCTTTCCATTTCTTTGTGTCTTCTTCAATTTCTTTCAGAAATGTTTTATAGTTTTCGGTGTACAGATCTTTCACCTCTTTGGTTAAGTTTATTCCTAGGTATTTTATTCTTTTTGTTGCAATTGTAAATGGGATGGTATTCTGAATTTCTCTTTCTGCTACTTCGTTGTTAGTGTACAGAAATGCAACTGATTTTTGTATGTTGATTTTGTATCCTGAAACTTTACCATATTCGTTTATTACTTCTAAAATGTTTCTGGTGGATTCTTTAGGGTTTTCTATATATAAAATCATGTCATCTGCAAATAGTGACAGTTTCACTTCTTCCTTTCCAATTTGGATCCCTTTTATTTCTTTCTCTTGCCTGATTGCTCTGGCTAGGACTTCCAATACTATGTTAAATAGGAGTGGCGACAGTGGGCATCCTTGTCTGGTTCCTGTTCTTAGAGGGATAGCTTTCAGTTTTTCACCATTGAGGATGATTTTAGCTGTGGGTTTCTCATATATGGTCTTTATTATGTTGAGGTACTTTCCTTCTATACCCATTTTATTCAGAGTTTTTATCATAAATGGATGCTGTATCTTGTCAAATGCTTTCTCTGCATCTATTGAGATGATCATGTGATTTTTGTTGTTCATTTTATTAATGTGGTGTATTACGTTGATTGATTTGCAAATGTTAAACCATCCCTGCATCCCTGGAATAAATCCCACTTGATCATGGTGTATAATATTTTTAACGTATTGTTGTATGCGATTTGCTAGTATTTTGTTGAGGATTTTCGCATCGATGTTCATCAGTGATATTGGCCTGTAATTTTCTTTTTTTGTGTTGTCCTTGTCTGGTTTTGGTATCAGGGTAATGTCAGCTTCGTAGAATGAGTTAGGGAGCTTCCCCCCCTCCTCAATTTTTTGGAAGAGTTTGAGAAGGATAGGTATTAAGTCTTCTTTGAATGTTTGGTAGAATTCACCAGGGAAGCCGTCTGGTCCTGGACTTTTATATTTGGGGAGGTTTTTGATTACTGTTTCGATCTCCTTACTGGTGATTGGTGTATTCAAATTCTCTACTTCTCCTTGATCCAGTTTTGGAAGGTTGTATGATTCTAAGAATTTATCCATTTCTTCCAGATTGTCGAATTTGTTGGCATATAGCTTTTCATAGTATTCTCTTATAATCTTTTGTATTTCTGAGGTGTCTGTTGTAACCTCTCCTCTTTCATTTCTGATTTTACTTATTTGTGCCTTCTCTCTTTTTTTCTTGGTGAGTCTAGCTAAAGGTTTGTCAATTTTGTTGATCTTTTCAAAGAACCAGCTCTTGGTTTTATTAATTTTTTCTATTGTTTTTTTGGTCTCTATTTCCTTTATTTCTGCTCTGATTTTTATTATTTCCCTTCTTCTACTGATTTTGGGCTTTGTTTGTTCTTCTTTTTCCAGTTTCTTCAGGTGCACTTGTTTATTTGAGATTTTTCTTGTTTGTTGAGATAGGCCTGTATTGCTATAAACTTCCCTCTTAGAACCGCTTTTGCTGTATCCCATAAATTCTGGCATGTCGTATTTTCATTTTCATTTGTCTCCAGGTATTTTTTGATTTCTTCTTTGATTTCTTCATTAACCCAGTCGTTGTTCAGTAGCATTTTGTTTAATCTCCACGTATTTGTGGCTTTTCTGATTTTTTTCCTATAGTTGATTTCTAGTTTCATACCGTTGTGGTCAGAAAAGATGCTTGGTATTATTTCAATCTTCTTAAATTTATGGAGACTTGTTTTGTGGCCTAACATGTGATCAATCCTGGAGAATGTTCCATGTGCATCTGAAAAGAACGTGTATTCTTCGGTTTTTGGATGGAATGCTCTGTATATATCTACTAGGTCCATCTGTTCTAGTGTGTTGTTTAAGGCCAATGTTTCCTTATTGATCTTCTGTTTGGATGATCTATCCGTTGGTGTAAGTGGAGTGTTCAAGTCCCCTACTATTATTGTGTTACTGTCTATTTCCGTTTTTATGTCTGTTAATAATTGCTTTATATATTTAGGTGCACCTACATTGGGTGCGTAGATATTTACAAGTGTTACATCCTCTTGTTGGATTGTTCCCTTGATCATTACGTAATGCCCTTCTTTGTCTCTTTTTACAGTTTTTGTTTTAAAGTCTATTTTGTCTGATATGAGTACTGCTATCCCAGCTTTCTTTTCATTGCCATTTGCATGGAGTATCTTTTTCCATCCCTTCACTTTCAGTTTGTGAGTGTCTTTAGGTCTGAAGTGTGTCTCTTGTATGCAGCATATATATGGGTCTTGTTTTTTTATCCAGTCAGCCACCATATGCCTTTTAATTGGAGCATTTAGTCCATTGACGTTTAAAGTAGCTATTGATAAGTATGTACTTACTGCCATTTTTTAACTTTTTTTTTTCCTCAGTGTTTTAGTAGTCCTTCTCTGTTCCTTACTTCTTCTATACAGAATTGATGGTCACTTTAGTTTGACCTCTGTCTGAAAGCTGTACTCTTTAACTCCCCTCCTCCCTCCTTTTATGTTTTTGATATCATATCTAACCTCTTTTTTGTGCATTTGTATCCATTACGTTCTAATCATGGAAATAGATAATTTTTCCTATTTGTGGTCTTCTCTTTTCCCCTTAAATCAGTCCCTTTAACATTTCTTGTAGCACTGGTTTCTTGGTGACAAACTCCTTTAATTTTTGCTTATCTGGGAAAATTTTGCTCTCTCCTTCCATTTTGAATGATAACCTTGCTGGGTAGAGTATTCTTGGCTGTAAGTTTTTTCCTTTTAGCACTTTAAATATATCGTGGCATTCTCTCCTAGCCTGTAAGGTTCCTGCTGAGAAGTCAGCTGATAGCCTTATGGGGTTTCCTTTGTATGTAACTTGACATTCTCTTGCGGCTTTTAGGATTCTGTCTTTATCTTTAATTCTGGACATTTTGATTATGATGTGTCTTGGTGTGGGCCTCTTTGGGTTTATCTTGTTTGGGGCTCTCTGTGCTTCCTGTACCTGGATGTCTGTTTCCTTCTTTAGGTTAGGGAAGTTTTCATCTATTATTTCTTGAAATAGATTCTCTGCCCCCTTGTCTCACTCTTCTCCTTCCGGGACACCTATAACACGGATGTTAGTGCGCTTGATGTTGTCCCAGAGGTCCCTTAGACTGTCCTCACTCTTTTTAATTCTTTTCTCTTTTACCTGTTCACCTTGGGTAATTTCTTCTAGTCTTTCTTCCAGCTCACATATCCGTTCTTCTGTATCCTCTACTCTGCTTTTGAGTCCCTCTAATGAATTTTTCATTTCCAGTATTGTATTCTTCATTTCTGATTGGTTCTTTTTTATATCTTCCATTTCTTTGTTGACATTCTCACTGAGTTCATCTATTCTTCTCCCCAGATCAGTGAGCATCCTTAACACCCTTAGTTTGAACTCTCTGTCGGGTAGGTTGCTCATTTCTGTTTTACGTAGTTCCTTTTCTGGGGTTTTGTCCTTTTCCCTTACTTGGAATGTATTCTTTTGCCTCCTCATTTTGCTTCTTTCCCTGTGCTTGTGTCTATGTATTAGGTAGGTCAGCTACGTCTCCTGCTCTTAGATAGGTGACCTTATGTTAGTGATGCCTTAGGAGGCTTCCAGTGTGCTTCCCTCAGTTCTCAATGTTCCAGGGGTGGCCCCTATGTGGGCTACGTGTGTCCTTCTATTGTGGCCTGTTAGCTCTCCCTATAGGCGCCCAGGGAGGCTGAGTTATGCTCCTGGCCAGCTGTTGTAATGCTCAGCTGCTTGTAGTTGTTGTGGGCCCTTCAGTCTCTTTATCAGGTGTGGGGCACCCCAGCACCATTGGCTGTAAGGTCTAATACCACATTTGTGTTGCAGTATTTCTTTTAAGTGAGTAGGCCCCCAGCGTGGCAGGTTGTTTGGCTCAGGGCCTTACAATTGCAGTAAGCCTCTAGCCTATTATGTCTCTTGTCAGCTCTCTGAGGATTGCAGCTGTGTGGGGCTGGCCTCAGGCACAGGAGCACCCAATTGTTTCAGGCTTTGGAAGGTGGGGCAAACCTCCTATGTGGGTCTTTGAGAAGCACAAGTCTTCTGCAGCTGACAAGCCCTGCAGCTGACAAGCCCTGCCGCCCACAGGTCCACACACACAGTCAACACAGTCCTGCCCCGTGTGAGCGCCCCGACCTCCCAAAGCGGACCCAGTCTCTCCACGGCGGGAGCCCCACACACTCCGCCATCGCCCCATACTCTCCACCTGTTCCTTGTGCACACCCTGCCCCGCTCAAGTCGGCTCAGTTGCCAGGCTGCAGAGAATCCAGTCACCAATCTATGCAGGCCCACACGTTGCCTGAGGGCTTGTTGTTGGGTGGGGCCAGTCTCTAGGGTGGGCTGCCTGCCCTGGCTGAGCTGGATTAAATCCGTGCTCTAGCGGGTGGAGCAGACCCTGGGCTAGCAGGCCTCAGGGAGAACTCCAATGGCGTCTGTGTCAGCACGCTCACACCAGGCCACAACAATGGGCGCCGCCAATGTCCCAGTCCCTGGAGAGGTCTCACCGCTCACCGAGATGCACTCAGGGCCTATTAGGTGAGTCTCTTGTCACCAAAGCACTGTGCACCTTTCTTTCTGGTGATTTTAGGATGCTTTCTGGAACGGGTGAGTTTGTGCACGGGCCCTTTAAGAGCCAGTTTTAGTTTCTTTGTGAACCGGGTTTTCTGGGGGTGCTCCCCAATGTTTTAGTAGCAGGCAAAGTCAGATATTATGCCACTGGTGTCGATTGTGCTGGGTCCACAATATGCCCACAGCGGGGGCGCTCCCCGGCTCAGGACCCCGCGCCTCCAGGGAGGCTGTGTACCTGTGAGCTGCTCCCGGCGGCCGTGACGCTGGCGGCTTGTGAAGGCGGCGTTTTTTCTCTCCAGATGGGAGTCTCTGCCTCTTCCACCTCAGTTAGGATTGTCCGTTGTTGCAGGAGTTCCTCTTATCCAGTTTTCAGTTTTGTCTCAGGGGTAATTTTTCCACGAGTAGTTGTGAATTGGCTGTGTCCACTGGAGGAGGTGAGTTCAGAGTCTGCCTACACCGCCATCTTGACTCCGCCCCTCCCTTGCATCACTTTTAGATGTAAGCCACTGTTAATACTGGAGCCTTGACAATGTGGTGAGACGATGTGGAGAGAGAAAGCATTCTGTAATATTATACTTAAATCTTTTAGTGGGCTTGAGTCCCTGGGTTCTGACCTTCAAATTGTTTCTTAGTGTTCCTCCATGCCCTTAGGTGAGACAGGGTGGCTACAGGGACCTGAATTTGGCTAATTGCCCCTTCCCTGGGAGCTTGGAAAAGCTCTGATAGAGTTGTTACTTTTGGAGAGCAGGGTTTTGTTATGAGAAATGCTGTGGCAAATTTTCAAATTGGTTACTTTACTCTTTCTACTGCTGGAAACAGGAGGGGATTTTTCTCAAATCTTTATCATGAGAACCTGGTGGGTTTCCTGGAGATAAAACACATGAATGCATGAGGTGCCTCTTAAGATCGGTCCCCAGGAGTTTCTCTCTCTCAAGTTTGTCCATACTCAACCTCCAGCCCTTCACCAACATTACCATTTAAATGTTCTTACTGATGGATGGCTCCAGTGGCTTCTGCTTCAGGTAAGCAGATCTGAGCTGCAATTTTCTGATTTGCCTATCTCTTCAGATTTTGGGGTGGCAATTTTTCATGTGATCTCAGTTCTCTGATGGGGTTAAGAAAAGTCATGGATTTTCAGTTTGTTTGGATTTTTTATTGTTGTTGTGGAGATGAGAGTAACGACTTCTAAGGTCTTTAGATGTTGGAGCTGAAACCAGAAGTCTTCTGCTTACTTTTCTTTGGCAGAAATGTGTGTATGTTGCTACTCTGTCCACATCGCTGCTCCTTGCTGTGCATATTGTCAAAACTAGAGATCTGTTAGTAAATGATAAAGGGAGAGTGAACACTGGGTAGGAAACTATTAGTAATAATTACTTACTAAAGGTAAAATAACTTCAAAGAGAACACGTTTTCATTCTGTTAGTTTATGCTGTCTTCTAAAGAGAAAGGTCTTTAAAGCTGATTCACAATTTGAAATATTTAAGTTAAATTTAATTTCATAAAATTATAAAATTATATATTCCCTAGTGGTTCAAATCTTAGTTATAACATTTATAATCCATGTAAATATTATTTGAATTAAAGGTCCTGATGAATTTGCTGAAAAATACCTGATAATGTTTATCATTGGTTAAAACTTGAAAATAGAATGATGTTAATTGTGTATACGTATACATATATACATATATATGTATGAAGAATGATGGATAGTTGGCGAAACATTGATGAATTTCATATCCAACTTTGTTAGTGTGCATTTTCAAATCCACGCCGTCAGTGAATCATCCATACCTGGTTAGCATTACATTCATTGCTTTTCAGTCTGGTGAGGTTTCAATTTATTCTGTTTTATCTAACTACTTCATTGACCTTACCACATCTTTCTTTTTCTTTTATAGCAGAGGAAACTACAGATAAATGAAATTAAAACTTAGGCTAAAGCTTGATGTTAGCAACTTTGTATGCTTTAAAAAAATATATATTTAATCATCTCTTCTATACAGAAAGTAGAAAGCTAAACCTTGCTTTGAATCAGTCTGAGAAGTTTTCAGCTTGCAATGGAAGAAATTTAACAGATTTGAAAGCTCCATCTGCATTGGATTCTGAGTGTTTACTTGTTAACACACATTATTATTATACAAACCACACAGAATAGATATTGTTATTTAAAAATAAGGGAAGAAAAATGATAAGTAACTTGGCTATGTTTACACAACTAACAAGTGACACGATTCAAACTCAAATGTTTTACTTTAGAGTCCCTTCTTCTAAACTCTTCACTGTTACCATTTTTATCTGCAAATAGGTTTAAAAATCTTTAAAGGAATAATTGTTGAACTTTTAGTTGAACTTTTGGCAGGTATCAAAGATCACCACATAAATTTCACATTTAATCTGTTCGTTTACTTTGTTAAAAAAAAATCTACAATCACAGATTTTGAAAAGATCTGATTGGCTTTATTCAGCAATTCGTGAATCGGGCAGCATCCATTCTAGCAGATAGAAAGGAGCTCCAAAGAATTGCACAAAGCTAGAAGGTTTTATAAGCAAAAGTAAGAAGGAACAAGGAAGTGGTACTGGCATTTGCTGATTGGTTAAAGCAGGGTTACATTCCTCACATGGAACAAAGAGAAGTATTGGAGCCAGGTCAGGTAACTTATGCTGAGCAGGTAAGTGCTAATTGCTTGACCTAAGCTTTCCTTTTCTGGGAGTACCAAGCATAGAACCTTAGTTAAGTTTGGTTTGCTGATGTGGGGCTTAGCATCAGAGACTCCATCTTGGGCCTTGTCTGGACACTATAACACTTAAAATGTTTTATTATGCACCAGCAAAGTGTAAACATGTCTTAGGCACTGGTGAGTCAACTGTGTATGAGAGAGCAAGGATCCTGTCCTTATGAGTAAAGAATGAGATGGAGATTGACATTAATCTAATAAATGCACATCACATTCATACAAATTAAAATAAAATTGTTAGGAATTTTCTATAGGAAAATAAATGGAAGGAGACCATGGTGATGCGAAAAAAATACAGTTAATTAAGATGTGCATGGAATCGTGGAAGTCACGGAAGACTGTTTTAGGGAACTAATATTAGAACTGAAACCCAGTGTTGTAATAGGACTTCACCAGATGAATAAAAAGTGGAAGACAATTCTATCCGGAGAGAAGAATAGATGTGAAGACCTCATCTAGGAATCCACATAACTAAGGAAAACACAGCAGACCACAGTGATGCTAGGATGTGGTTGAGGATAAACATGGATGCTTGTGAGGCCTTTCAATACTCACACTTGTGAAATCTTTGCAATTACTTATTCAACAGTGTGCTGCGAGTAGGAGCTAATGTACTTAAACCAAAGAAATAAATTAGAAGCATAAGAATAGAAAGGAAGAAGAAAAACACTATTTGTAGACAATATGTTAGTATACCTAAAATGCTTGGAGAATCAGTGGCAAAATTAACTCAAACAATAAGAGAATTCACTAAGAGTACAGAATATGAACTTCATATGAAGAATCAATAGCCTTTATATACACAAACAATAACCAGTTAGTAGAGGACGTAATGTTTGAGAAACTCTATTGACAATGGCAAAAAAAGGTAAAATACTTAGGAATAAAGTTAAAAGAACTGTTTAAAATCAATGCTAGAAAATTTTAAAACACTCCTGAAAGACACAGATATAGATCCGAACAATTGTAAAGACATTCCTAGTTCTTAGCTAACATGACATCATATAGACTTTAGTTCTCCCTAAATATTAAATATTTAATGGTATCCTACAAAAATTATCTACAAACTTGTGTACAAAACTAGTTGATACCACAGTTCACAAGATAAAATAAGTATTCAAGAGTAGTCAGGGAAACACTGAGAAAGAAAAGCTATAAGGAGGGAATTGTGCAAATTCAGAATTAAAACTTCTTTGTACAGGTGCTTGAATAGGCAGGCAGGCCAGTAGAAATACACTCTAGCACATATGTAATGCATTGTAAAAGAGATGTCTCAGGTCACTGGGGCAAAGATCGACTTTTTAATAAATATTGTTGTTGGCTGACTGAATGGATAGCCATTGGAAAATGGTAAAATTTGATCCATATCTCACAAGAATTAATTCCAAATGAATCAGAGATATGAATGTAATAAATGAAACCCTATAAGTATTAAAAGAAAATATGAGCGAATTATTCTATAACATAGTGTAGGACAAGGCTTTTTCACTATGGCTCAAAATCTAGTTGCAACCAAAGAAAAGAGTGACAAATTCAACTACGCACATGCACACACACATCCCTGTATGGCAACAACAACAAACAAACAAATAAAACACTATAAGCAAAACAAAAGTCAAATGATAAACTAAGAAAAAATATTTGCTATATATGTCACAGATAAATGGATAAAATCTCCTATGATATTAAAAAAATACTTAAAAATTGAGGAAAAATAGGCCACAATCCACTCAAAAAATGGGTAAAAGACAGAAATAGACGATTCTTTTAACAAGACTTAAAAATTGCTTTTAAAGGTGTAAAAGTGTCTCCTATTCCTAAGACAGAAATGCAACTATCATATTAGCAAATATTAAAACTCTTGACAATGCCCTCTGTTGACTGAGCTAAGCAAACATTCTACACCATTGCTGCTGGGATCCTTATGTAGGAGTATTTGGCAACCTCAGAAACAAAAATGTTCCTATGTGCTTATCTTGAGGACCAGCAATCCCACTGCTTGGAATTTACCCTGAAGATATGCTTCCAACAATTCAATATGTATATATAGTTATTCACTGTAGCATTATTTTTATTTGCAAAAGACTAAAGGAATAAAAATAATGAAAGGAAAAATTATCAGGGAAGGTGACAAGAATATACCAAGGGTATCAACAAAATTATGTCATTTCAATACTGATGGAGTAGTGTGAACTGTCAGAGAATGTTGAGAGACTGAATACAGACAACGAGTGGATGATAAATAACTCTGACTCACAGCCTGCAGACAATGGCCTAGGAAATCAACCTCATTGTCTATAATATACAACCTAGGAAACCTGCCTGCTGTAAGTCAGGCTTAAAGGAAGCCAGATTGCTGTCTCTAGTAACAATTCAGGGAACTAAACATTACTTCTATAGCAATTGACCCCAAATGGCCAGGATTTGATTAATAACTGACAGCTTCCCTAAGTTTTTGTTCCCACTTCCAACCTAGGATCAACCAGAGAAAGTCAAATGTGTACCCCTAACCAATCACATGGGACATCCTTCTAGTTAACCCACCTACAGCTTCCCCAGGCCAACAGCCTCCAATCAGGGCAGATCTGAAGTCTTCCCTTTTTTCCTTTTATTAAAGCTTCCTACTCCCCTGCCTGCCTTGGAGTCTCTGCCAAAACACAAATGACCGTGTCTGATGCCCTTGCTACAGCAAGCCCAGAATAAATAGTCTTTGCTCTTCTCTTTTGGTTAGACTTCATTTATTTCCACAAAACTAAAACAATGCATGAATTAGAGGGAGCCATTATCCTGGAAAATGAACGGGAAATATTAGTGACCTGACAAAATGAAAAAATGTGGGATAAGGTGAAAAATGAATGTGTAGTTGAGAGACTTTATGACCAGCATTTCAATTTTCAAATTCCTCCCTGAACCTGCCCATATTTAAAACAGGGGTATTGACAGACAACAAATACTCTTCGCTAGCTCTGTTTCTAGAATGAAAGCAACTAGGCTTATCCTCCTCAGCCAGAAGGATTGCACTAAACTGAATTGGGAAACCAATTGCCTCAGAAGAAAAGATCATAATATAGATACATTGGGGTCTCCAATTGCTAAGTCCCTATATGTTCAGCCTATAGTAAAGCTTAGCACTGGGCAAGCACTGTTTCTATAGCCAGAATACCTAAGCAAATCTTTAGTGCCTTCATCTCAAATGTGAATGGACAAGTATCACCATAAATTTGAGGAAGGTTTTTTAACATGAAAGATATAAAAAAAAATCATACAGAAAACTAAAAGGAACTCAGAGGCAACAGAAGAATCCATAGAAAAATAAAACCCACTAACAATCTAGTTAACACCTTCACAGAAATAAAAAACAGATATTAAACATATGAAACCAGGATATTTTAAAAGAAAGCATACTCCTGGATATAAAAATGTTAGTAGAAATAAAGATTACAATAAAATATTTAGGGTCTAGGTTGAAGAAAGGTTTCAGAAAAAACAGCAATGATAACAACAACTGCAAAATTCAAAATAGGGAAAAACTAGAAATACAGTTTAACTGATGCAGCTGCTGAATAATATGAGTTACAGAATGATAGAAATAATACAAGACAATTTCCCCAAAATTAAGGACATATGTTTTTGGATTCAAATTGCCCACAAAGAACTCTGTACAGTAATTCCATAAAAAATACACTGAGACACAATATTGTATTTTTCTTTTTAGTGTTTGAGGAACAATGATAAGATACTTAATATTCCCAAAGAGAGGGAAGGAAAGGAAGAGAAGAAAGAAATCAAGTTGCATACAAAGACTTGAAAACCAGAATGAGGACAATAACATTAAAAGCTACAAGGCAGAGAAGAAATACCCGCATGTTCTGAGGATGAAATATTGTCCGTCTAGAATACCATACCACGAGAAATTGTTAACCAAGTGTTAGGATGGAACAAAATACTTTTTTAGACATACAAAGTCTCAAAAATTTTAACTCCTCATCACTTTTTCTCAGGAAATGTCAGCCTTCTTCATGTATAGAAAGATTGATTATTGTTAAAAGTATAATTTATCCCCTACCAAAATATAATAAATATTTACTCTAATTCCTTATCAGATGTTTCAGGGAACTTCACAAGCTGATCCTTAAATAAACATGAAGATGTAAATGAATAAAAATAGACAAGAAGATCAAAAGGTAAATGTTATATTTGTGTTATAACAAATATAAAGATTTGTAATAATGGCATGGAATTTAAACATTGTAGCATTGATATAGAATGGTACAAGTAAACCAATAGAATGATTGAAAGATCCCAGGAACAGAGACCTGTATATACAGGAACTTAGTATATGATAAATGTTTTATTAGATATTAGTAGGAAAAAATGGTCCATATGACAGAGAGGACATCAAAATTCTTTGGTTGCATATCCCCTCAAATATATTTTTAAAATATAATCTCATTTACAAATTTATTTTTTTATTTTAATTTGTAAAACCTGTAACTTCTGTATATTTAAATATTGACATTTTAATGAAAACTAATATAAGATTATTATATATGGCAATAGTTTGTAAAATATATCCAATAGAATATAAATACATAGCAAATGATATCCACCAGTATCCACTTAAAAAATTCATGAACATGCTTTTTAACATTTAACTTTACTTTTTTCATTTTTCTCTTTGAATTTATATTTCCATTCCACTTTCCTTGAAGAATTTTTTCCCAATTTACTACATTTTATGCTTGAAAGTTGTTTATTGATTGTCCTATTTTTCTTCTATAAAATATGTATAAAATTGACATTTTAACTTATGTTTTATTTCCCATGACATTAAAGATCTAAGTGCTCAAATATTCACTGGATTTTAATCTTCCTTTTATTAAGTAAATTTTCACCAAAATATAAAATACATGTGTAAATAGTCACAAATAAAACATGCATTGGAAGCATTTTCACATTGTAAACTTATGCTCACTGATCAAGAAATGAAACAAGACCAGCAGTCAAGAAATCTCCCTCTCCCTCTTACTCACTGCTTCCTCTCAAAGTGAATATTATCCTGATTTCTAATCTTAGAGATTAAATTTGCCTACTTTTGCACTTCATATAAATGGAATCACATGTTAAGTACTTATTTCAGAGGCTTCTTTTGCTCAATAAGTGCTTGCGAGAAACATCCACATTACTGCATGCAGCAATGGGTCATTCATTCTTATTGCTATTTATATTTGATTGTGTGACTATAGCCTGGTTTATTTTTCTTTCTACTTCTCCTTTGCTCTCTCGAATAAGGTGTGGCCCTCTAGGGTTTCCAACTGAGATGATGAGGTGTTTACTATGGTGCCTCTCCTTGGTAGGTCTTCAACTCCAATTTTTGTCTTCTCAGCACTGTAAACTGTGGAAAATGCCTATTTGACCACCAGGGGCTCTCTGCCTTGCTTCTTATCTTCTGCCCTGTGCAGCTCAAGAATTTGGCAGTTGCCTTAAAGAAAAAGACAATATAATGTTGGGCTTACTTTCCACTGCCACATTCTCACAGGGATATAGTTGCTTGACCAACTTCCTTACTCCCAAGTTCTGACTATTTTTGTACCCATAATCTTCATTGTATTTCCTCCAGACCAATGAAATTGACAGAATATTTTCTAGTTTCTCTGCCTTTAGTGGTGCTATTCCCTACATGGTCTATCTCTCAAGTTATATGCCAGGAGTCATCAAATGGCCCAAGGGAAGAAGAGCCTGCAAAATTTGCTCACTTATCTGTAGTTAACCCTTCTCTTCAGCGTATTGGCTTCTTGAGTACTGTTTCCTTCGGGAATTCTCCATTGCCTTCTAACAATTTTGTTCTTGTGGTTGTTGCTATTTGTTTTTGTATTTTATTTGGCTATTCCTGTGTTTCTCAATGGTAGATTTGACTGCTGTAATTATTTTATCATAGTTCTATAGAAAAGTCCACCCTCATTTTAAGAAAACTTTTTGTTGAAGTATAACATGCACACAGGAAATTACACAAATAAAAGTGGACAGATCCAAGGATTTTCAAAAGGGAACATACTCTTGTAACAAGCACCTGGATCATAAAATTGTACATTACCAATACCCTTGTGCTCGCCCACAGCCACACCCACAACCACCCAAGAATACCTACTGTTCTAACTTCTAACACCACCATAGATTAGTTTTCCTTGGTATTGACCTTCATATGTAAGAAATAATCATGATTTTTTGTGTGTGTGTGACAGCTTTACTTTACTTAATATTTTGTTTTCCAGACAATCATATTGTTTTTATGATTATGTTGAGGTTCCCTTATTTACATTAATTGGTGAATTGGTGGATTTTTGAATATTAAACCACCTCTGAATTCCTAGAATAACATTGGATTATGACACTTGACCACAATGTATTATCTGGATTTGATATTCTAATATTGTTTTAAGAATTTTTGCATCTGTGTTCATGAAGGTTATTTATTGCTGCTTTGCTTTATGTAATTTTTCATATTTTTTGGTTTACGTCTAAATTTTACTGTGTGTTTTTGTGTTTTCCATTTGAACCACCTGTATTATATTCTTTCTATCAATACTTTCTTGACTTTTTTGATTAATCTATTTCTCATTACATTCTCATTTACTAACATTTTAGTTATACATTATTTCCCTATTTTTTAATACTTACTGTAGAATTTACAAATATCTTTGATTTATTACAGTTTAGTAAAGTGAACACTTTTATCTCTACCCCAATAATGTTAAGACTCTAAAACAACTTATTCCCATCCATACCTCATTCTTGCCTTTTGTTTTATTGTTTTCATGCATTTTAATTTATAGACATTTGAAACCCACAGACAGTACCATTATGATCTCTCTCTCTCACTTTCACACACACACATACACAGAGACACATGCAGACACACACACAGATACACACACATACACACACTCCTACATGGTTGCCTATTCTCCTGTCCTTCAGAATTTCCTTATTTCAATCTGAAATTATCGTTCTGCATGAAGAATACTCTGATTTCTTTTAGAGCAGATCTAGGTTGGCAATAATTTTGCAGAGAATTAAAGATGTCTTTGGGCCGGTCCCGTGGCTTAGTGGTTGAGTGTGCATGCTCTGCTACTGGCGGCCCAGGTTCGGATCCCGGGCGTGCACCTATGCACTGCTTCTCCGGCCATGCTGAGGCCACGTCCCACATACAGCAACTAGAAGGATGTGCAACTATGACATACAACTATCTACTGGGGCTTTGGGGAAAAAAAGGAGGAGGATTGGCAATAGATGTTAGCTCAGAGTCGGTCTTCCTCAGCAAAAAGAGGAGGATTAGCATGGATGTTAGCTCAGGGCTGATCTTCCTCACACAAAAAAATAATAAAATAAGATGTCTTTGTTTATGTTGAGAAGTCCCCGTCTATTTTATTTTATCGTTGCTCTGTTGAAGGTAATGTATCTTTATTCTTTAGCTGCTTTTAAGATTTTCTCTGTCATTGGGGTTCAGCCATTTTACTAAATAAACTAGGTTTGGCTTTCTTTTTTTATTCCTTAGAGTTTTTGGAACATCTTGAATATATATATATATCGATATCTTTTATCAACTCTATGTTGAATTTTCTCTCTTTCTGAAACTCCATCCAAATATGAAATCTTTTCACTGAGTCCCAAATGACTCTAGCTCTTTCTTCTATAATTTTCATTTTTTCTGTTTGCTTTAGCTTGTATATTTTCTCTTGCTTGCCTTAACAGTTCACCAATCCTGTCGTCTGCTGTTGTCTAATTTCTTATTATGCCAATTGATTGCTTATTTCTGTTATTGAATTTTTCAGTTTTAGGTTTACTATTTGATATTTTTTAAGTTCCAATTATTTGGTAAAATTTTCCATCTTTAAAAATACTTTCTCCACATCTTGTACTACTTCTTTAAAAATCTTAATCATATTTATTTTAAACTGTTTGTGAGCACACTCCAATATCTGAATCATATATAAGTCTTCTATGAGAATTCTTGATTTTCAGTTATATTTCCCCATATCTTGGCAAATCTAATGCTTGTTGATTCAATTGTAGACATTGTGGATCAAAATTGTAGGTGTTCCAGATGATACATCCCTCCTTCAAATAAATGTCACCCTTCCTCTGTGAGGGAGATAGAATGGGAATCATTACCTTAATTCAATCAGAAACAGCTGAGTCAAACTGTTTTGCAGATTTGGTTTTACTCCATATACTTCTGTTTTTCCCGTATTCCCAGAGCAAAATACCCAAGTGTGTAATTGAGAGGCTAGTCCTCAGGGGATACGTCCCATTGGCATGTCCTGAACTGAAATTCTTTTCTGTTTAACACATCAAGACATTCAAAATCTCTACTGTACTCATACTTTACTCATGTGGCTTCCCAAGTTTTCAATGTATTGAGTAGGAAACTGGTTTCATTTAAGCTCAGTTCTGTGGTAATATTTTCTCATCAGGATCTTGATCTCTCAAGCTTCTAATATTGTTCTTCAACTCCAGAAAAACTACAAAAATTTTCTGATTTCTTTATCCCCTAGAAGCGTTCCTCTGTTTAGGAAATGCCAAGATTTTTAACCTCCTGCTCTGCATCTAGTAAGGGAAAATATTAAAGGGAAAATGTAACTGGCAAAAGTCAGCCCTTGTCTTCACAGTTTTCACTTCTCTGGAACTTTGCTTTTCTATTTCTGGTTATTGCATCAGTTATGTGAGAATTTTAAATAAATGTTTATTGCTATTGTTGTTATTTAATATGGTTTTTCTAGTTAATACATGGAGCATTTGTCTTCTGCAGAGTACTTCATCATACTCCAAGATGGACATCTACTTTCATTTTTATAGGATAGTTTTGATGGGTATAAAATTATATGTTCAAAGTTATTTTCTTTAAGCACTTTAAAGATATTTCAATATCTACAGGTACCTATTATTTCTTTTGAAAATCAGCTGTTATTCTAACTTTTACTTGCTAAATATTAATGTAATTGTTCTTTGTTTCTCTGCCTCCTTTCAAAGTAGTTTCCTAAAAGTGGAACACAATAATTTCTGCTTGCATCAAGTTGATCATAAATGTGGTCATGCAACCACAACAATTGGTAAAAGAGGCTAAGAAATATAGTTTTTTCCAGCTAATTTTATTGCATGCCTCTTATTACACATAGTAAGAATGAATATTTTATGTATAAATATTTATTTCTCATTCAAAATATAATCATTACAATGAAAAACTAAATAAATACTTCTAAAACTAATAAAGACCAAAGAAAAAATTAATAAGATGGCTTAAGAGCATTTTGTGGAGACTGCTAGAATATATCATATGTGTGTGTAAAAAAAGAATTGTTAAACAAGTTATTTGAAAAGTAAAATTCTATAACCAAGTAATTATTCTAATAATGTATAGTACGTAATACATCTGTAGTATGTACTACCTCTATCTATCTACCTATATCTATCTATCTATCTATCTATCTATCTATCTATCTATCTATCTATCTATTTACCTATAATCATTCATAGCTATTTAGGAGAAAAAATGAAGAAGAAAAGATGGGAAAGTGTTTTTGGAGAGTAAGGGGGTACACTAATCTAAGTGTTGTCAATTTAATCTCAAATTAATTACACTAGTAAATGTCACAAGAACTCCTCCTACTACTTGTATCAGCAATACCATGATTAAATACTATGTGCTTTCCTTTACAATTTACACTTAAGTCTTAGTCTTATATATAATGCTCGCCACTGGCCTTTATGTTGATTTATCTCTAGTCACTTTGGTCGCCAGAATCTTGTACTTTAGTAGATTCTTCAAAAAAGACTCGTGGGAACAATATATCTTGATTTCTTTCATGTTAATAAAATTTTTCTATAGCCTTTACTTTTGAAAATCTGTTGGCAGATATAATATCCTTAGGTCATATTTTCTTTCTTTGGATGTGTTAGGTACTTTGATCTATATTCTTCTGGCCTAAACAATTGAGGTTGAATAGTGATAAAGATTTGCTTTTTTGTCCCCTATTCTGTCCTTTGACTTGATATCTTTTCTTGTCTGCCTCAAGGTTTTATTTATTTTTAACTTCTATTGATATTTTGAGAATATATTTTGGAGTTGGTAATTCTGGATTGATTTTCTCAGGAGCCCGATATGTCCTTTCAATATGTCATTTTGTTTGTTTTTGCTACTCAAGAACATTTCCTCGAATTATGATTTTTAGCACTTTTTCTTCTATTCTTGCTTTGATTTTCTTCCTTAAAGACTTCTATTATACTTATGATGGATCTTCTTTGCTTGTTATCTAAATTCTTCACTTTACTTTGAATTTTTAAAAAATTTCTTCCTCCTTTTATGTTTTAAAGTTATTAACGACCAATAATTATATATAAGAGCAAACACAAATGTAAAGCTAGATAAATTGTGATAAACTGAACATACCCATGTCACTAACACACAGGTCAGAAACCAGACCACTACCAATGCAATAGAAACCTCTTCCTGTCTCTTTCCAGTCTCTACTGCCCACACGGCTAACCACTATCCTGACTTTCAACAGCTTATTGTAGGTGTGTTTCTTTTTCTGTTTTACATAAATGGAATTTCTATGTGGCCACTGAGCCATTTCCCTTTTTAAGTGTTTTAAAATGTAAAATTTCCAATGATTATATCTTGGCATATCCATGTCTTCATTGTATCTTTACTATTTATATTTTCTTTTTCATGTTTCTTTTTTTTACTCGGAATTTTATTTTTTTTGAAGTAAACTATAAAATTGACTCTATATTTCTTAAGAGATTGCAAAATAAAGTAAACAATGAAATGCGTATCAATTGAATTACTCTTGTCATTTTGAATTGTACTAAGCACAAAGAAGATTTTTTTCTAATGTGGACTAAAGTTAATGGTTATTTTTCCTCATAATGTTAGTTAGATTGGTATTTCATGTAGACAGGTACCTCTGCAATCTCCTCAGTATATTTAAAGCTGAAATTATGTAGGATTTATTTCTTCCATTAATAGTCTTTTAGTAGTATATTTTCTAAGTCAGTGTATGACTGAAAAGATCATTGTTTCTCTGCTTGAATGCTATCTTGTATTGAAAGCTGGGTTAAAAATAATTGTATTTTCAAGCTCTCGCTTTACTTTCTTCTTCAATCCAATATGGTTAATCTATATCAAATTTACATTTGTTCCTTTGTAATCATACTTTTTATTTTCCTGTCTGTATCTGGATAATTTTGTAATTCTTATTTTCTCTCACATTTCTAAAATTATATAAGGATGTGTATAGTTATCCATTTATAAAATGCATCTTGCTCAGCAATTGAAGAGCACTTACAATTTATGAATTCCTATCTGTCTACAGTGCTGTAAAATGTTCTTTGTTTTATTTCTTTGATTAATTTCCCCACCAAGCTCTCTATGGAATTTATTTTAAATTAATATTGGAAATTCTGACTACATTTCTTATATTTTAATTTTTGCCCATCCTTTTTCCTTTGTGATAGAATTGAATTTCTTTGTTTGATCTTCTGGTTCCCTAATTGACTCTTCAGCAATGTTCACTTAGCGATTCAACCTATACATGCTTGTATTTATATATCATTGAGCAAATGTTTTCTTTAAAAAAACTTCTATTTGGGTATATTTTTTGCATGCAATTTTTCTAAATTTTCTGTCAGGATAACAACTATATTGTTCTGCTGGTGGGATGTTAATTCTTTTTCTTATTGAATTTGTTGCCTCACTATCTTGGTAATTTTTAGTTTTCTGGTCACATTTTATTTGAAAGAATCTATTTGCCTACCAATTTCTTAAAAACATCATAAGCTACCTCAATAAATAACAACCAGCCATCTTGCTTCTCCTACTCCGTGGTCAACGCTGTCTCACTTAATTTGTTGGCAGATACTACTTTTCAGCTAAAGTGTTTTTGGAAAGTAAGTTATGACAAATATATGGTCATTCGAAATCCAAGATGAAGTCTAAAGAAATTAAAAATACAAAATAACTGGACGTTAAAATTTCTTCTAAGTTCAAAATAGTGGTAGATGAGAATGTCTGAACATCTGGACCCTTCTTGGCCCATTATCAGAGTCAAAACTATGAAGTAGGAAGAGACCTAGAGATATTATCTTATTAATTTTACCTCTCTGTAGGAGAAGCATTTTATTTATCTTAGATATCTTCCTTTAGAAAAAGGAAATGAAGATATAAAAGGAAAGGAAAATATAAAACTATTTCTCAAGAGTAATGTATTGATACCATTAAAAAAAAAAAAAACCTGTTCACATATCCTGAATGTTATTTAAATTATTATTATTATTATTTTTTGCTTGACGACAATTAGCCCTGAGCTATCTGTGCTAATCTTCCTCTATTTTGTGTGTGAGTCACTGCCACAGAATGGCTGATGAGCAGTGTAGGTCCACACCTGGGATCCAAACCCAGGAATCCAGGCTGCTAAAGCAGAGCATGTGGAACTTTAACCTCTATGCCATGGGGCTGGCTCCCTAAATTATTTTTATTGTAATCTTTCTTAAATATATATGAATATAAACTAAAAATTTTTACAACCATAAACTACAAAGCCAAAAGCAAACTTGCAAGTTAAATACAAACAAAACCAGAAAATCAATAACATTTTAATCAGAAGGATTAATTTGATGTACAAGTTGACATTTTGTTGAAACTGAATTGTTCCTAGTGTGACTTGTGTACTGATGCTATTGCACAGAACTTGTGAGTTTGGCGTATCTACATTGCCAGGTAAAATCTGATAAGTGAGTTATTCCACTATTTTTCTCTAGTTGAACTATTAGAAGACATTTATTCACATACAATGTTCTGGTATCATTTGGTCCTCACATAGCAGTGATGAACACTATGTACATATATATATATGTACACACACACATTATTCGCTTTTTGTTCTTATTAGTTTACTACAATTAAAATCATAAAGGCACCAAGACAAATATAAATGATAACATAATAGTAAGCATTAAAATTGAATAACAAGTAATAGTTACCATCCAGACCATTTTTTGTGTGTGTGTGTGAGGAAGATCAGCCCTGAGCTAACATCCGTGCTAATCCTCCTCTTTTTGCTGAGGAAGACCGGCCCTGAGCTAACATCTATTGCCAATCCTCCTCCTTTTTTTCCCCAAAGTACCAGTAGATAGCTGTATGTCATAGTTGCACATCCTTCTAGTTGCTGTATGTGGGACATGGCCTCAGCATGGCCAGACAAGCTGTGTGTCTGTGTGCGCCCGGGATCCGAACCCGGGCCACCAGTAGTGGAGTGTGCGCACTCAATCACCAAGCCACTGGGCGGGTCCCCATCCATACCATTTTTAAATTCAATTTAGATATTATAATAATTTGTTATTGTTATTATTATGAAAACCAAAAGACACTGACCTTTGTTAATGGGCATGGAGGGGTAGAGATGGCATATTGATCAACTCATCAGCCCAAAGGAACTAGTGTATTCCAAATGAAGTTCAGAGACATCTTCCTCTTTAACCATCTTTGCAACATATCTCTAATCCTCAGTGATTAATTCTGTGGGTCCTTCTGAATTAATTGATATGTTAAGTACAGAATGTTTCTATAATCTTAAAGCTGCAGACTTTTCAAGCATATCAACTGTGTACATACTACCCTTGAACTCTCTATTCTTGTTCTAAAGAAATTCCAGGTTCAGTGAAATAGGGAAATTTCATCATACTTCCTAGATTTGTTATTCTAATTTCCACTAAATATATCTTTATTTCAGCCTTTTTAGAGGTTATAAGTATTGCAGATATCTTCTCCCAGTTTGTGGTTTATTTTTTCAGTTTCTTTATGACATCTTTTGAAAAAGAGAAATTTAAAAATTTTAATGCAGTCAATTTGATTAATCTTTGTGCGTGTGTCTATGTTTGTATACCATTTAATATATCCTTCCCTACTCCATGGTGAAAAATACATTTTTAACAGAATATTTTTGGTGTTCATACTTAAATGCCTAATACATTCATAATTAATTTTTGTGTAAGGTATCTGTTATAGGCTGAATTGTGCCCCCCCCCAAATTCATATGTTGAAGCCATAACCCCCAGTATGTCAGAATGGACTGTATTTGGAGATAAGGTCTTTAAAGAGGTAATTAAGTTAAAATAAGTTTATTAGGGTGTGCCCTAATCCGATGACTGATGTCCTTATAAGAAGAGGAAATTTGGACGAAGAGACACCAGAGATTTGCATACAACAGAGGAAAGACCACGTGAGGACACCATGAGAAGGTGGCCATCTGTAAGCCAAGGAGAGAAGCCTCAGAAGAAACCAAACCTGCCGATGCCTTGCTTTTGGACTACAAGCCTTCAAAACTGTGAAAAAATAAATTTCTCTGTTTTTAAGCCACCCTGTCTCTGGCATTTGTTACGGTAGCCGTAGCAAACTAATACATGATCACATTTTTGTTCTCCACACATATAACCAAGCATTCCAGGATCATTGTGTAATCTCTCCTTCTCACCGCTCAGCAGCACCACCTTTGTCAATGTATAAATTTCCATTTGTGTATGGGACAATCTAGGACCTCTATTCTCTTCAGTCTGTTTAGTTCTGCCCAATTCTGCACTGTTATAATTACTACAGCTTGAAAATATAACTTGATAGAGTAAATATTCCTACTTCATCATCATCTTAATAAGTGTCACCATCAGTCTTTTTAATACAATATTTGTCTGGATTCATAGCCAAAGTTCTTAATCAGAGTAGAAGGCAAGGCAAGTGACAGATGTATTTTAAGAACTATAGACAAAGGAATTGCCAGGAATGAACAAATAAGTTTGAGAAAGAAAAAAGGTAATTGAACTTCTAGAAGTTAAAAATATAATTGGTGAAATAAAAAAACTGATTGGTTGGCTTTAACAATGAAAACACAGCTGAATGGAGATGTGATAAACTGGTAGATACATCAAAACACACCTCTCAATGTGCTGCACAGAAAGACAGAAATATATGTGAAAGAGAAGAGCAAGATGAGAGAATGCAGAGGTTTAACATGTGTCAACATAAAATCACAGAAGGAGAGAGAAAATGGAGAAGTAATACTTGAAAGAAAATGACTATAATTTTTCAGAGGCAAAGAAAATAAAAATTCACAGATCTAGGATTTGTAACATATCATGAACAGAATAAACAAAAATCAGTATGAGTCCAAAAAAACCATAGTAAAACTGTAGAACACAAAGGAAAAAACAAAATCTTTTATGCAGCCAGAAGAAAGAATGACAATTAGACAATGACGGAATTCTCAACTGCAATAATGGAGGGCAAGATGGTGGAATAATATCTTCAAATCGTTGTGGAAGAATGATTGTCAACCTACCTTTAAATTCTCAGAAATATTACCTTTCAAGAAAAATTATGAATTAAAATACTACCCTGAGGCCAGCTCAATGGTGTAGTGGCTGAGTTCGCATGCTCTGCTTTGGTAGCTCGGGATTCGCGGGTTCAGATCTTGGGTGCGGACCTACACACCACTCATCAAGCCATGCTGTGGTGGCATCCCATATACAAAATAGAGGAAGACTGGCACAGGTGTTAGCTCAGGGATAATCTTCCTCAAGCAAAAAAAGAGGAAGATTGGCTACAGATGTTAGGTCATGGCCAATCTTCCTCACCCCCACCCCCCCCCCAAAAAAAAAGAAAGAAAGAAAAAGAAAAAAACACCCAAAAGGCTTGCACTAAGGTAATTCTTTAGGATGTATTTCAAAAAGAAAAATAATCCCAGAATAAAGATCTGTGTTGTTGAAAGAAGCAAATCAAATGATAAATGTATATGTGAGCAGCTCATTACTTGCTCTTCATCTGTAGGAGTCCTGCAGGTCACATTTTGGTAAGCTTTTCTCCAGCCAAGACTGTTTCTACTTTGGCCTGTCACCAGAGGAAATGACTGATCAGAAACAACCTCGGTCCCCTTAAAGTTTCTGCCTCATCCAGGTATCTGGGCTCACACTGGGCCAAGGGTCAGATATCAGATGGGGCTCTCCTGTTGGTACCCACCCTAAGGTACCATGTTCCTCCCATTTCCCTATTGCTCTTTGCTTCCAGCTCTGATCTCAGATCATACTTGTGTGTGTGTTTGTTTTGTTTTGTTTTCCTTTTAAGTGTATGTGTTTGTGTTTGGAGGGTGAGTTTGTGTCTGAGGGGTGATGTGATGGTGAGATCACCTAAGGGTCTTCCTCTACCGCCTATGAGGGCTTGGAAAATATGTTCTGCTCATATCTGTACTAGGAGGGCACCCAGAGCACCCAGGTAGCCAAGATGTTGGTCACAGCTGTTTAACAATTTCCTGTCACCTATGGATAATAAGTGTAGCTTTTGCAGTTATGAAGAAAACAATATCTCTGAAGCAGAGCAGGGTTGAGTAGTTTTATTTCAGAGAAGCAGGCACATTTAATTCTCCTTATTAAAAACAACTTTGCAAACAGAAACAACCTTGGAAATGACAGCGTGTAATGGAAACAAAAAAGGACTAACACAATTTTACAAAGTTAAAAAGAAATAAAGAGGGATTTTCTTGTCTTAACAAAATTCTCCAGGACTGCTAATTACCACTTCGATCATTTTCATGATATCTTTACTTGAACTCCTTTGAAGCGTTTACTACTAGGGTAAAGCAATAGTTTGGTTTTTTTTTTTTGGTCCAGCTCTTTTTTTCTCTTTGTCTATTCCATGTGCTTTGGTTTGTTCTTCACATTGCTAGTTATCAGATCAGGTCTATTGAGTATCACATATGTCTATGTCATCACATGTCTGTCCATCTGGCAGTTGTAATTTAAATCTTTATAGACATTGTACACTTTATATGAAGAGATCCACTATGTCTTAAAAAGAAAGTTTGATTCATTACAACACATGTGGTTAATAAGTAATACTTAGTAAAATTCTCTGCTTTTTCTTTTTTGCTGAGGAAGATTCACCCTGAGCTAACATCTGTGCCAATTTTCCTCTATTTTGTATGTGGGTCGCTGCCACAGCATGGCCACTGAGGAGTGGTGTTGGTCTGCTCCTGGGAACCAAACCCGGGCTGCCAAATTGGAGTGCGCCGAAATTAACCACTAGGCCATGGGGCTGGCTCCTAAAATTCTCATCTTTTGTTTTTAGAATAATAATAGTTAACAAAAGTACTGTTTTGCTTTTCCCATTTAGAGTGACTATTCCCACATAGAGCTACTGTTGGCCTTATGACGCTGTGTCCCTATGGCACATTAAATATTATTCATTTTTTCTCCAAAGAAAATGATTGGAAGCATAGATGAGTGCACCAGGACCTAAGATATTTCAGGAAATTATTATTTGTTTTGTTATTTTTTATTTAGAGGGCTTTTTAAAATGTATTCCAGGCCAACCAATAGCAGAATGCTTTTCAATATTTCTACTTCACAAGATGCAATGAGTTGAGGTATATTTATTTGATGTTGTATTCTCCAGTGTGGAGATATTTTCCTAATATAAGTGTGTATTTATTTCCGAGTGAGAACTGGTGAAATGTGATAAGTATAAATATTGTGTATATATATATGTTATACATATAATGCTTTTTATGAGGCAATCTTATTTTACTCCAAAGTGACTACCATGTTATTTCACCTGCAGTAAGTCAAAATTTTGTTCATATGAACTTCTTGCTAGAGTCTTTGTCCAGTGGCCTGGAATCATTTATGCTATTATACTTACCACAAAAAGGATAACATGAGCCTCCCTGCCAAAGCTCTTTTTTTAGGAGCATTGGCAAAGAAGCTTTGGTTAAGATTTGGCTTTAATTTTTTTTTTTTTAAAGAATGTTGTGAGCCATGTGAATCACTCTTCTATTTATAAGTTTTGGAGTCTATGAAATACAAAAGCTGCCTTAACGCAAATTTTTTGTTTTGTTTTAGTTTGTTTCTTTGTTTTGCTAGTGATGATTATTATGTAACATGGTTTGTCTTTTTTTAAAAATAAACTTTATTTTTTAGAGCAGTTTTAATGTTCAGAGAAAAATTAAGCAGGAAGTACAGGGAGTTACCACATATGCCCTGTTCCCACACACACAAAACCTCCCCCACTATCAACATCATGTATCACAGTGGTACATTTGTTACAAATGATGAACTTGGACACATCATTATCACCCAAAGTCCATAGTTTACATTAAGGTTTACTCTTGGTGTGGTACATTCTGTGGGTTTTGACACATGTTTAATGACATGTATCCACCACTGTAGCATCATACAGAATAGTTTCACTGCCCTAAAAATTCTCTATGCTCAGCCTATTTATCCTTCCCTCGTCCCTGGCAACTACTGGTCTTTTCAGTGTCTCCATAGTTTTTCTCTTTCCAAAAAGTAATATAGTTGGAATCATAAAGTGTGTAGTCTTTTCAGATTGGCTTCTTTTACTTGGTAATGTGCATTTAAGATTCCTCCATGTCTTTTCATGGCTTGATAGCTCATTTCTTTTTAGCACTGAATAATATTCCATCACTTGGATGTACTATATTTATTTATCCTATCACCGACTGAAGGACATCATGGTTGCTTTAAAGTTTTGGCAATTATGAATTAAGCTGTTCTAAACATCTATGTGAAGTTTCTGTGTGGACTCAAGTTTTCAACTCCTTGGGTAAATACCAAGGAGCATGGTTGCCCTATCATATGGTAAGAGTGTGTTTAGTTTTATAAGATATTGCCAAACAGTCTTCCAAAGTGACTGCACCATTTTGCATTCCTATCAATAATGAATAAGCCTTCCTGTTGCTCCACATCCTCACCAGCATTTAATGTTGTCAGTGTTTCAGATGTTGGCCATTCTAATACATGTATGTTGATATCCATTGTTGTTTTAACTTGCAATTCTCTAATGGCATAAGATTTAGAGTATTTTTTCATGCGATTATTTGCCACGCCTATATCATCTTTGTGAGGTATCTGTGTTCAGGTGTATGGCCCATTTAAAATGGGGTTGTTAGTTTCCTTATTGTTGAGTTTTAGGAGTTGTTTCTATATTTTGGACAACAGCCCTTTATCAAGTGTGTTTTTTGCAAATATTTTCTCCCAGTCTGTAGCTTATGTTCTCATTATCTTGACATTGTCTTTCACAGAGCATAAAATTTTAATTTTAATGAAGTCTACTTTATCAATCATTTCTTTCATGGATTGTGCCTTTAGTGTTGTATTGAAAAAGTGATCATCATACTCAATGTCATATAGGTCTCCATCTATGTTATTTTCTAGGAGTTTATAATTTTACATTTTATATTTAGATTGGTGATGTATTTTGAGTTAATTTTTATGAAAAGTGTAAAGTCTATGTCTAGATTTATTTTTTGCATGTGGATGTCCTGTTGTTCCAGCATCATTTATTGAAGAGATTTTGTTCCATTGTATTGCTTTTGCTCCTTTGTCAAAGATCTGTTGACTATACTTATATGGGTCTATTTATGGGCTCTCTATTCTGTTCCATTGATCTGTCTATTCTCTCACCTATACTATACTCTCTTTGATTACCATAATTTTATAGTAAGTCTTGAAGCTGAGTAGTGTCAGTCTTCTGACTTTGTTCTTCTCTCAATATCATGTTGGCTATTCTGGGTCTTTTGCCTCTCCATATAAATTATAAAATCAATCTGTCAATATCCATAAAATAACCTGCTCAGATTTTTATTGGGGTTGTATTGAATCTACAGACCAAGTTGGGAAGAACTGACATCTTGACAATATTGAGTTCCTATCCATAAACATGGAATGTCTTTCCACTTATTAAGTTCATCTTTGATTTTGTTAATCAGAGTTTTGTAGCTTTTCTCATAAATTTGGGCATATTTTGATAGATTTATAATTATTTCATTTTTGGGGGTGCTAATATTAATGGTATTGTGTCTTTAGTTTTAAATTTCCCTTGTTCATTGCTAGCATATATGAAAGCAATTGACTTTTGTATATTAAACTTGCATCCTACAACCTTGCTCTGATCACTTAGTTCCAGGAATTTTTTGTTGATTATTTTAGATTTTCTATGTAGACAATTATGTCATTTGTGAACAAAGACATTTTTATTTATTTATTCTCAATCTGTATATCTTTTATTTCCATTTATTATTGCTTTAGCTAGAACCTCTAGTATGATTTTGACAAGGAGTAATGAGAAGGGACATCCTTGTCTTATACCTCGTCTTAGTGGGAAAGCCTCTAGTTTCTCACCATTAAGTATGATGTTAGTTGCAGGGTTTTTGGTAGATATTCCTTATCAAGTTGAGGAAGTTTCCCTCTATTACTAGTTTACTGAGAATTTTAATCGTGAATAAATGTTGGATTTTGTGAAATGCTTTATCTTAATCTACTGACATGATCATGTGATTTTTCTTTTTTGGCCTATTGATGTGATGGATTACATTAATTAATTTTCAGATGTTGAACCAGCCTTGCATACCTGGTATAAATTCCAGTTAATCATGGTATATAACTCTTTTTATACTTTTTTGGCTTCAATTTGTTAGTATTTTGTTGCAGATTTTTGCATCTATGTTCATGAGAGATATTAAACTGTAGTTTTCTTTTCTTGTAATGTGTTTGTCTGGTTTTAGTATTGGGATAATGCTAGCCTCATAGATGAATTAGGAAGTATTCCTACTGCCTCTATCCTCTAAAAGAGATTGTAGAAAATTCATATAATTTTTTTTTTCTTAAATGTTTGGTAGAATTCACCAATGAATCCATCTGGGCCTTCTGCTTTCTATTTTGGAAGGTTATTATTTGTTGGCTCAATTTCTTTAATAGATATAGGCCTATTCAGATTGTTTATTTCTTCTTGTGTAAGTTTTGGCAGATTTTGTCTTTCAAGGAATTGGTCCATTTCATGTAGCTTATCAAATTTGTGAACACACAGTTGTCCATAGTAGTCCTTTATTATCCTTTTGATGTCAATGGCATTTGCAGTGGTGCCCTTTCTTTCATTTCTAATACTAGTCACTTATGTCTTCTTTCTTTTTTTCTTAGTTATCCTGGCTATAGTCTTATTGATTTTATTGATATTTTCAAAGAACCCGCTTTTAGTTTTGTTTTCTCAACTTGTTTCTGCTTTCAATTTCATTGATTTCTGCTTCAACTTTTATTATTAGTTTTCTTTTGCTTACTTTGGATTTAATTTCCTCCTCTTTTTCTAGTTTCCTAATGTGGAAACTTAGACAGTTGATTTTAGACTTCTTTTCTAATACATGCATTCGATGCTATAAATTTTCCTTTACACCTGCTTTCATTAATCCCATGACTTTACTTTTGGAGGGGTATTCTGGGGAAATATTACCTTGATTCTGGAAAGTTCATCTGCAAACATACGCCAAACCTATATTTCAACAATTGCAAACTTGCATGTCTATATTTGCATGATAATTACTGCTAGAAGCACCAATCATGTTGAATTATGCGTATAGAAAATGTTTTAAAACATGTTTGTGACTATACAGGCATATACTAAGACTTACAAATTAAACAAAATCGTTTTCTAGATGCCACTGTAAGCACCTGTCCATTACTAATTTTCTGCATGAGTTAGTCTTTCGTTGGTGACTATAGAACCAGATCAAGAAGAGTTTTGCTACTCTTAGAATCACGCAGTCAAAATGTACAAGGATGAGTGTCTGTATGTGTCAATGAACTTCTCTAATCTGTATGAAGTTTCAGAAGAATCTTCTTCAGAACATTCTGACTTCAACTACTGGAATGATGCCATCCTTTTATAAAGTAGTATATCTATATCAAATTATATAAAGTATAGTTTTAGCCTTCTTAAAAACATGAGGAAGAGGAAGTGGGGATAACCAGGTGGGAAGCAGAAGCAGTTGCTGTTTTTCTCCTTGGGCACATACCCCAGATGTGCGATCCGGTCAATATATTTTATTAGAGGGAAATGTTGACATAATGGTTTTTTAGAATCACCTGGAGAGCTTGTAAAAATACTGTTTCTTGGGCCGCCTCCAGGTCAAGTAAGTGAAAATTTCTGTGGGGGGATTCAAACTCCATAGTCATTCTGAAATGCAGTCAGTTGCAGAGCTGTGCGTTACAAGAAACAGTGTAAAAGCAGCAGTCTGCTTAAAACTCATTTGAAATCCCTGCTCAGTTTTTGAGATACTTATAAAGACTATCAAAGGTTTACACATATTTATGTGCTCTTTTACCCACTAATCAATGGCATAGGTCTTCTCCCCTGGCCCCTGTCCTGCTCCCAAACTTACTCCACTTGATGTGAAAACTTGACTCTACTTCTGCAAATAAATGGTATATTGTCTGCGGCACACTCTGCTTCACATAGCGTTATGGATCTTTTGAGTTCCTGTGGCTTGTAACCTTCAGTGATTTAATGTGGAGTAAACTCATTAGTTTGCCCAGAGTAAATGGAAGTAAGATGGAAGTTCTAGTTCTGCTCATTTGTTGCAAGTGTTATTGCTAATGAACACAAGTAAATCTAGCAGAGGTAAACAAATGCATATTTATTTTCTAATTACTGAATTACCCTAAGTTAACTTGGAATCTTTTTTTTTGTCGCAGAATTGCCTACACTTAGTGCTCTATATGCCGTGTATGCTTTAAATTATTTTGTGTCACAGCAAGTGATATGCAATGTCTATTTAAGATAGCAATATAAAAATAAAAAGGAAAGTGTCTTACAAGCATAGCAGAAATTCCTTCATGCACAAATCATCACTTATCTTCATTGACAAGATATGTGGCTGACTAAGAATTCAGAGGGTGTCAATTTTGATATGAAACTTTCAAATCCACAGTCTAAAAAAAAGCAAAAAGGACATCATACATAGATGAAAGTTTTATCTCATTAAGAAATATCTATTTTTTTCCTTAGTGAAAGAAATGATTTTTCTAAGGGTCTATTTGAATTATTAATATCTTCATTACTGCTTCTCTTTTGCTTATCTTTCACCCTCAATTAAGTTTTTAAGCCTCTGAAAACTCTTCAGAGTTTGTTTCTGTTGTTTGAGAACATTTTTTCCCAGGTATATTTTCTTTACTTCCAAAGTTTCCTGTCTTCTATGAGGTCCGATCTAAAGCAGAAGTAAATGGACACACAAGAGAAAATATGAGAGCTGAGCTAATTATGTACCTGTGTGTTATGTGGAGCTGACACTATTCAATAACCTAAAACCTAATGAACTTTTCTCTTGACTGAAACTTTCAATTACTCACTCACTCTGACATTAGCACTTAAACATTTCAGTTATTGCCACAGCTCATTAGAATGTAAATGAAGACCATGGACTGAATTAGCACATTTGAGGCCTGATTAAGTCAGGATTGGTTGAGACAGATTTTCTTGCAGATGTCAGTCTCTCCCCTCACACACTAGCAATAGACATCAGATCAAAGCAATTCTATTATTCAGAAAATCTTCATGTGAGTCTTTAGCAGTACTAGGATGCATACATGGATTCATAACAGGGACAGTTCTGCCTGTTTCTCCGACTCACCAGAGATCCAAAATGAGCATGAATAATGCTCTTGGAATAAAGGCTTGTTAATATTTGCTTGCAGTTTCATTGTTTCCAACACTTCTCATTAGCACTGTCACATGTGCTTCTCAGAATAAAACAGGCGCACTGCAGTTTAGCAAAGAGGGATCATATAACAATGTTGGGGTGCACTTAATGGACTGGTCAAAGTCTTCGAGAAGACTAGCCAAAGGAAAATTAACTTTTCCAAGTAAAACAAACATTTCAAACTGAAAATAATGTTGTTAATGACTATCTTTTCTTTTTAACCAAGAGGCCCAAAGCTTTTAACGTGTTTTACAATTATTGAATATGCAACTGGTTCTAATGTGTTTTTATATATAAATTATGTAAAAACATTAAAAATTATTAGCTGTTCTTCAAATTCTTGTAGTTGAGTGAAAACAACAGGGCTCTTTGCCCTGGGTCTTTCTCCATCATCCTTGCTGCTTTCCTGAGTTGAGGCCATGAGAGCGTCTGTGTCTGTCCACATAAAATGCAGAGGGATTTTATAACATGCAGTTGCAATTCTCCAACTCTTAAAAAGACAACTTATGGGAAAAAATCAGCAAGGTCAGAGGGGGAAGCAGAGGTAAACATTTAAATTATCTACACTATTAGGTGAGGAGAATGATATAGATAAAGAAAATCCGTAGATAATCTAAACGTGTTGCTTTTCAATATTCCCGAGAAACTTAATGACTGCCTTGTGGTTCCACTGGGGCTTGAACCCAGGACCTTCTGCGTGTAAGGCAGATGTGCTAACCGCTACACTATGGAACCACATTATAGGTCTTGTTTTTATAAGTTGTGTCAACTTCAATATTTCATTGATTTTTTTTTTATTCTAGCAGAAGTGAAAATGAATGGTTGCAGTTTTTATCCATTTTTTATTCTCTTCTCCAGCTTTTCCTTAAGGAGAAATGAAATGTCCAAAAATTAGGTAATGTTGAAAGGTCTGAAAAGAAGCTAAAGCAGAAGAGGTGAAAAGAGAAGAAAACTTCATAATCCACTCACTCGTATGCAACTCTTCAATAAGAAGTTGACACTTCAGTGAATTGCTAATCAGATCCACTGCCGCCTGCGAGTTTTCGGAGTCAGGACAGAGGAGCTAGTTCTTTTCAGGACTATCTGAAGGATGCACCCCCCCCCCCCCCCAGTACAATAGCTGGTCAGTCACAACTAGGAACAACAGATGATCCTCTCCAGGCAGAAGTTACATGTTTGGCAAGCCACACATGCTGTGTACTACGAAAGAGGTAGAGGAAGGATGTTCCATATGTCATGCTTGGCTTGATTTCACTCAGCAATAAGGCGGTTCTGATTGCATGGGAGAAGTCAGATAAAGAGGTTCCTGGTTAGACTTCTGGCCGCGTTTTATAGCACTCTGCCTGACAGGGTTCTCTTGATCCATCTTCTTCAAAAGATTGCATGTAGATTTTTACAGTATGTAGTTCTCCCTCCTTCAATCTCTCAATATGAGTATTTCCTTTACATGAATTAACTGTATTGGTAATTAATTTGCAATTGTCTTTGTCAGAGACTGTCTGACACAGAGAAGGACTCGATTAAATATTGGTTTTTAATGATTTTGTGAATCATGGAGAGCAAGAGCATGGAGAGTTTATTCTCGATCTTCTTTTAATGAATCAGCTCAGCCTTTGTCAATGGCCTTCAAGGCCTGGATTGAGAATTCAGGCTTGTTCAGACTGCCTGGGCCTCTGGAGAGGATTTCCCCTGGGTTTAAGGAAAGGGAAGTGACTTGGTACGGGCTATTTCCAGGATCCTTTGAGCAGAAAAGGACGCATTTCTGGGAAAACTAGAGCTTCCAATTTAGGACCTGAGCTTTGTAAATTGGAATAAATCTGAGAACAAGAACTTGACTTACAGAGTATATCATCCAAAATATTTTTTTCCTACTTGTCTCAAATAGAGAGCTCTTTTTTTTAGTGGGTTGAAGATCATTTTGTTTGCAAAAAATTTCTGATATTCAAAATTTTAGGCCATAGCCTTAAAAGGACATGAAAAGACAAGATTCAAACATCTAGAAAGTGATAAAGCTAAAATCTGAGCCTAGATGATGAAATGTGAGAGCTGCTTTCATACTACACTGTCGCAAGCGTATACTGGTCATAAACTGCCTCAATGTTTACCGGTTTCCTAAAAGGGTGCACTTTGATTATCCATGTTTTTTGATAATTAAATTGATTAATGTGACATTTTTTGGCAAAATATTGAAAAGAGAGGGAGACAAAAACTCAAGATGAACATTAAGTTTTTTTTCTTTTCGTCTCTATTTCTACTTTTTTTTTTTTTTTTTTGGTGAGGAAGACCAGCCCTGAGCTAACATCTGATGCCAATCCTCCTCTTATTTTGCTGAGGAAGACTGGCCCTGGGCTAACATCCATGCCCATCTTCCGCTACTTTATATGGGATGCCGCCACAGCATGGCTTAAGCGGTGCATCGGTGCACGCCCGGGATCCAAACCGGTGAACCCCGGGCCGCCGCAGTGGAGCGCGCGTATGTAACCACTTGCGCCACCGGGCCAGCCCCTATTTCTACATTTTATATGCAGTTAAAATCATATAATGACTAATTTTTTAACATACAATTTTACTAAACATCACATCAGAAACACTTTCATGTCCATGAAAACTTACACAAAATAATTTTTATTATAATAAGTTATCCTGTTTGCTAAAACAGTTTCAATGTGTTGTAAAAACATATAAAACATGGATAACAGCAATACTTATATTGCACTTACTCTGTGCAGGGTACAATGATAAGTGTATTCATTTGTATTATCTAATTATAAAAAAAAAACAACCCTAAGCTTTTAACTACTTTGAGGCAATGCTTCTAGATAGTGTAAATAACTGAAGTTAAGAGCATTCATTTCCCAGAAATAAATTCTCTTATGTATTCACTAGAGTATATATATTGCAATGGATAGATTTAATTAATCCCCATTTGTTGATGTATAAGTAGTTTCTATTTATTAATGAATGCTGTGATGAACAAATTTGTGCTTAAGCTTTTAACATGTTCCTAATTATGTCTTATGTCTGGGCCCCTCAATTTGGGATCTGCCTTTGAGGAAATTCAGTGACATGCCAAGATGATCTCAAAGATACAGGATACATATGCTGTGTTTCTGTGAAGTTTAATTTTGCTCAACAATTTTGAGAAAAATTTTTCATTAAAAAAATTTATTCATTTAATTCAAAGAGTATTTATTGAGTGCCTACTATATCTCAGTAATTGTTCTGGAAGCCAAGTGTATTGACATACTGCATGCATCCTTTTTTTTTTTTTTTTTTTTAAAGATTTTATTTATTCAGTTTTTTCCCCCCAAAGCCCCAGTAGATAGTTGTATGTCATAGGTTCACATCCTTCTAGTTGCTGTACGTGGGACTCGGCCTCGCGTTGGACGGAGAAGTGGTGCCTCGGGGCGCTCCCGGGATCCAAACCCGGGCCGCCAGCATCAGAGCGCGCGCACCCAACCGCCAAGCCACGGAGCCGGCCCTGCATGCATCCTTCATCCTGTCTTGGCTTCATGTGACTCCTGAGTTTCCTTCTTACTTTTTATCTGTTAAATGCCATCTCTTCTATGTAATTATAGTCTTTGAAATGTTTTAACTGTGCTTTTCAAATGCACACAAAGAAAATAAACAAATTCAATATCTCCATATCATTGTTGCAATCTTGTATTGTGTGGTCCAAGTCTAGTGAGGTAAGCATAATGTGTTATTAAGCCATAGGAAATCTGTCCAGCAGGAAATATATCTGTGTTCAACCGAGAACACGTCAGAGAGAAGAGGGCAGGTTACGCTGGGTGTAATGTCACGTGCTCAGCAAGAGGTGCTGTTCTGCTGGATTAAACTAACTACAATGTTAGATTCATCAGTAAATCTAAAAAGGTCCAAGCAGCTAACTTTTTACAAATTGTTGAACTTGTCACTGTGCAAACAGTATTTAAAAAAAAAAAACTTTGATTACAGAAAATTAAGCAGTGACACTCATGAATGCATTCAAATCTTGTCACAATTACACTCAATCAAATGTTATTTACAAACACCATTAAATTATGTCTTGTTCCATTTCCCAACTCAGCGAGTTCCCAGATATCATAAAATTACAAAATTTTCTGGTTTGTGTATTTTGATGCTACTCTTCATTTACTTTTTTAACTTTTTAAGTATTAAATGCATACAAAAAATGCAAACACAGAAGTGTGGAACTCAATGAATTTTCAAAAACTGAAGGCAAGCATGTATTAAGCACCCAGATCAAGAAACAGAACATTCTACAAATTGAACTCAAGCAGAAGTGCCTCCTTGCTGGCAAAGTCTCCTCCTGTCAGGAACCCAACAAGACAAACCACTTTCAGGGTCCAGAGGAGGCAATGACTGCCCAACCTCCAAATGCTTGCCCCTATTCTCTATTTTAGACTGTCAAGTCCAAGTCATTTTCCAGTTCTCTGATGCTTATAAGAATATCTACCCCAGTTTTTCCAGTTGTTGGCATAGGGATTGTTGGCCTGCCATGAACTACTATATTCTCCCTGGAATAACAAACACTCATGCTTCATTTTCTTTACTTTTTTTTTTTTTTTTTTAATTTATTTTTTCCCCCAAAGCCCCAGTAGATAGTTGTATGTCATAGTTGCACATCCTTCTAGCTGCTGTATGTGGGACGCGGCCTCAGCATGGCCAGAGAAGCGGTGCGTCGGTGTGCGCCCGGGATCCGAACCCGGGCCGCCAGCAGCAGAGCACACGCACTTAACCGCTAAGCCACGGGGCCAGCCCCATTTTCTTTAAAAATAACACTCCAATTATCACTTGCTATTTTGTAACACAGAGTAAGTGAAATCCATGTACAGTTGTCAGATAGTCAAATATGTGCTTTATTACTGAGTAATTAGAAGTGAGACTAAACATTATATACCTTTGGAAAGAAAAGTGTAAGTAATAATTGCATGAAACACTAAACTATATAGATCTTTAAAATCAAATTATGAATATTTTGAAGAAAAATAATTTTTAATTGATAAATAAATAGTTTGACTTGAGCATAAGTGCAACCATCACAATAAAACAAGGAAATAAAAAATGCCAAATGCCTGAATCTTTTTTCCTCCCAGAATTACTGTGGATAGAAAGGCTTCCATGATAGATAAACCTATCAGGGAGTCAACATAGTGGCTGAGTCCAAAACTATTTTGGATCAGAAAGTGAAAATTAAGCTGAGAAATGAAATATATGCTCTTAAAAAACACATTATAATGGTCCAAAAATCTATAATTGACCATCTGGTTAAAAAGAATATTAACCTCCTTCTTAACCATGTAGCTGGACCAACGAGACGATATGAATACTTCGGCAGATTAATTGATTTTGTTTCTTAAATTTATACTCATGACGTGCTTATACACACTTGGTGATAAAGTAATTATATGAGAACTTTATTAACAAGTGTTTTTTGTAACCAAGACATTGATTTCAAAATATGAGAAGTACAGAAGTCCAGACAAACGTTTTTACAGGCGTAATTTTAGCTAATTGGGAAATAGAAACTTTCTCTACAATATATAAGAATATTGAACTTAATAGAGAAAGCGTAGATTAGAGTTTAACAATCAGGATGTTTGTGTGGTGTGTGTGTTTGTGTGTGTGTGTGTGTGTGATTGTGTGATACTACAGATTATTTGATGATTATATAGAGCCTCTTGTACTTCCCAACAAACTAAATTAGCATTTGTTTTTGCTAGATATATCTCTTGTTTTTTTTCTTAAGCAAATCACAGTAATGAGTAAACTAAGAAATTGAGGCCAGAAATACTAGATTGATTTACATTGGAAACCTACAAAGGAACACTCTCTAAAGAGAATAACATACATCCAGAAGAACAAGTGGAGCGCGGGTCATTTGCATGTGAGGTAGAGTTTAGGAGCTTGAAAAAAGAAGGTGTTTGGGGAAGAGTTGTGCTATATGTGAAAGGAACAATAAAAATATAATTGTAGTGAATTTTCCTGAGCATACTGACAGGAATTCTGGCTCTTTGCAGAAGTGAATCTTTTTTAAATGACTTTTCATTTAATTTTTTATGCCAGAGTACTGTGAAAGTACTGGTAGCATCTACTATTAAAATTCTTATCCTAAAACAGCGAATATCAACTTTTTCCATGACAGCCAGACATTTAGACAAAGGAAAACACCTAACCAAGGAAACATGATTGGCTTTGGAACAAACTTGTAAAGTCAGAGGCATCCAGTAGAGATGGCATTGTGATCAAAATCATGATATTTGAAAGAGGAAACTACTGGGGACTTACTAGAAAAACAGAGGTAGGCAAGACTATGTGCTTTCTCTAAAATGAGAAAAATTAATTTTCAAAAATTATTTTTCATGGAATTGTAAACTAGAGATCAATTTTATTCAACATTTATAAACACTTCAATTATTAAGAAATCAGAGAAATTTCTGGATGGAGATGTTAAGCAATTGTCAAACAAACTTTCATAAGTTAAAGCCATTGCTCTGCTACTCTGGCTGAGATGCGTCACTGAAGATTTGGCTGTCAGAGACAAAAAAATATTAAAAATTCTTTGGAACCACTGATATAGCCTTTTTACCACTGGAAACTGGAGAAAACCAGCTGGAATAGTGTTCCTGTACCAGAAAAAAAAAAGTGGATTTGGATTCTGGTTCTAGAAGACAATAGAATATTACAGCAATAGATTTGGTCAACCACATGCAAGACTGAGGAACCAGCATTACGTATTATTCCTGGACTCATAAAACCAAAACTTGTTTTTTTTGGTTGTGGGCTACATCAATGCTCTACAAACTGTATAAGGTTGATTGGAATGTTCTCAGAATATTACATTGAGTTTATAAACATGTCCAGAAAGAAAGAAAGAAAATACATGATTCAGGATGACATATAATTTAGGTTAGAAGGACTTCTTCAAAAGCCCACCCATAGGAACGATAGAATGAGACTAGGCAGACCAAAAGCACTTCAGGGTCAGTACGGTGGAGCAGACCTATGAAGAAATTCCTACATCGATGGTCTTTGGTAACCTAGATGCTCGAATGTTAAAGTTAACATAGGGGCCTAAAGATAAGGCAGCGGGCCCATGTAAGATGGGTTTTAAGAACTGAGAACCTCATATGAAGCCAGAATAGAACTATAGCTTTAATGAAATTGCAGCCTTTAAAAAAAATTATCAAAGGGAAAGAAGGATAGCTTTTTGTTGGTTTGGATTTTAAATTTTTACCACCTGCTTTGGTGTGGGTAATTCTAATCTGAGAAATCAACTGAAAATCGTGTTATGGCACATGATAGAGGCTAACACAAATCCTTTCAAAAAGAGTACGTCCACAATTTTTTCCTCAAAAAAAATTCCATATTACTAAAACCAGCTTAAAAACAACATTTTTGGCTATCACTGATCAGCTTTTATGAGACTAAAACCCCAGTTGTCTGAAGGTATCAGAGAACATCCAAGGTAGCCAGGATTTGAGTACAAAAGATACCAAATAAAGGAAAATACACCGTGGAGAAAATAACATTCATTGCCACTTTTCCACTTTGATGTATTCACTCATTACAATGTGGTGCTGGGCCAAGTGACTGAGCCAAAAGAGGCACCTCAGAGCTTCCCGTAGTTTTGCTGTCCTGGGGAGAAAAACAATGGAAGGGAGTACTACTTAAGCATGCAGGAATAGAGACTAAAGCACTGGGTAAAGGAAGTGAAGAGAAGAGAGCTGCCATTATGTGGTGCTCTCCATCCCTCAAGGCATTTGATGATATTTAAGCTGAAGAAAATGAGAGGTCTAGAAACTCAAACAGAAGACTGTAGTAAGAGAATAAAAGGCTAAGCAGAGCTTCAGCCAGTTTTATTGAGCTGTAGACACAAAAATTAGTGCTTAGGGACCACTAAGGGAGAGACCTAGTGTCCATACTTGGTTTGCAGTTGAAATACGCAATGAGTAAAGTATACCAGAAATAGATCAGCCCTCACAGAGATGGAAACATGGACTACTAATCTCAATCTCTGATTGGAACAAGAAGATCTGTTCCTATTCTAACTGCCTGGCAAAAGCAAATGAATTATCTCTGAAGGAGTATTCCATCATGTAGAACATCTGTCTTACTTGGTATATAATAGCTAGCATTTAAATCAAAGAAGACAGAAATAAACGTCTAAAAACTAAGAGAAAATAAACAAGAGACGCAGACCAACATGTGATTCAGATCTGAAGAAATTAGATGTAGAATTAGAAATAATTTTATTGCATATGTTTCAAGAGAATAGATGTCAAGCTAGAGAATTTCGCTAGAAGGTAAATCTATAATATCTGTGAAAAAAAAAATCCCAAAGTGAAATACACAGTACTTGATAGTAAGAGCTCAAAAGATAGGAATAAGATTACCAGATTAGACACAGTGGGAAAGAACTGCAAGTAAGATAATTAGAAAATATAGACTAAAGCAAAGAGAGAGGGTGAAGATATATGGACATATACACATAACATTTATCATTTTAACCACTGTAAACCTTACAATTCAGTGACACTTAGTACATTCACAATTTTATGCAAGCATTACTAGTATTTAGCTCCAGAACATTTTATCACCACAAAAGGAAAGCCTGTGCCCATTAAGCCATCATTTGCCGTTTTCCCCTTCCTCCCAGCCCCAGGAAACCACTGTACTGCTTCTGTCTCTATTGATCTGCCTGTTGTGGATATTTCATATAATGGAATCATACAATAGACAGCCTTTTGTGTCTGGTTTCTTCCACTTAGAATGATATTTTCAAAATTGATCCATGCTGTAGCATGTATCAGTAATTCCTTCCTTTTTAAGGCTGAATAGTATTCAGATGGCATTGAAAGTGCTGGTGGAAAGTAGCTAAAAATGTATAATTCTATATGCAGTGGAGTTACCCTTCAAAAATAAAGGTAAAATAAAAATGTTTTCAAACAAATGGAAACCAAGAGAATTCGTATCAAAGCAGACTCCCAATAATAGAGATTCAGAGGAGGATTGTCCAGGTAGAAGAGTGTTATGTATTGTCTGTGAAAATGCAAAATAAAATTAAGAAAAACAAAATGTTAAAACATATGAATAAATATAAATTAATGTTGATTGAATATAATAATTACTAAAGTATTTTGGAATTTATAAATGTAAAATTAAATGACAAAGTAATCTTGGGGGCTTGCCTAGTGGCGCAGTGGTTAAGTTCGCACGCTCCACTACATGGCCCAGGTTTCACGGTTTCAGATCCTGGATGCGCACCAATGCACTGCTTGTCAAGTCATGTTGTGCGGGCGTCCCATATAAAGTAGAGGAAGATGGGCACGGATGTTAGGCCAGGGCCAGTCTTTCTCAGCAAAAAGAGGAGGATTGGCAATGGATGTTAGCTCAGGGCTAATCTTCCTCACCAAAAAAAAAAAAAAAAAAAAGACAATGTAATCAAAATTGTTAGAGTGGCAAATGCAGTTACAGTGATCTAAGATCTGGTATTTACCAGGAAATGATGAAAGTGATAATTCATATTAAACTATAATAAATTGAGGATACATAGTATAATCTCCCTGATAACTCTTAAAAGAATATAAAGTATCTATAAATAGCAATTTAGCAGGGACAATTTGTATCTTGTTTGTATCTCTGAAATATTTTATGGTATATTTAAAAATAAATTTAAAACAAGATTGGTTAAGTAAATTTCCTAAGGGATATAGCCAATAGCATTTGTGCCAGAATTTCATCACAAGCAGCCCTACTTCTGATCCTAAGTTTTTAACAACTACCTTATATTATTTCTTAGACTCTTAGATGTCAACTGAAACTTACTATTCATGAATCTAACCCAGACAGTGGTGGAAAAAAGGTCATCATAGCGCTACTCCACAAGGAATATACAATAATTTGGATAAAAACCAATAGTCCTGATAACTAAAACCAGCTATCAATTTTTTTAGAAAGAACCCTGCCTCCCCACACAACACGTCCAAAGAGAGAAAGAGAGAGAGAGAGGAAGGGAAGAAGAGGAGGGAGGAAGGAGAGATGGAAGTAGGGTAGGAAGGAAGAGAAAGATCTTTGAAACTCTGGTCAAGAATGTAGACAACAAGCATTAGGAATAAAAATGTTGATAGAATGACAGAGATTGAAATAATAAAAGAGAATGTTATCTTATACTATATGCCAATAATTTCAAAAATCTATCTGATAAAGGTTAAGTTTTAATAACATATGTTAACCAAATGGATTCTAGAGATTGGAAACATGAATGAACAAATGATGATAAAATAATTAAAAAAGAAAAGTGATCTATTTTCCTTCTTCTCCCTCTATTTCCACATAAAAACTTAATCAAGGCCTAGATTGTTTTAAAACAAGTTCCCACAAGCCTTCAAGGTATATGTAATTTTTTTGACAATTAACTTGTCCAGTGCACAGAAAAGACAAAACCCTGTGAATGTATTCTATAGTTTTAATGCATCCATTTATACAAAATTAGGCTAGAATAACACATATTGCTTATTAATATATATGCAGGAAAGCTTATAGAACATTAGTAGGATAAGTACATTATATCAATGATATACACCATGGTTATTTATGTTTTTTTTTTTTAATGCAAGAATAATCCAATCTTTAGAAGTCTTTTAATACTCAGGTACTGTCTCTGTATTGTTTCTCTTGTATTCCATAGAACCTTGAAGTCTTCCTCCAGCCTGCCAATGGCTAGAGGGAGACTGAAGAAAGTACATCTGATTCCTGGCCACTTTAGGCTGACAAGGACTTGCAATCAGGTCTCTCATATTCTTCTAGTGAGAACTGGTCACATGACTCCACCTAGTTTGGTGTGAGGGGGACTCAGAAATGTAGTGCATGGCTGGGAAGCCATTTGCCAGCAACATTTCTACTGCAGGGAAGGGGCCAATAAATGTTTTGGTGGAACTGTAGCCATCTCTACTACACCAAACACCAAAAATGGGTTCTGAGTATTTGAAACTAATTGGTGATCTGTACTCTTGACCTTGGAGGTTTCAGAGACCGGTAAGGGATTTAAGCTGCTCTAATCAGTTTCAAATTTGGGATTTGAACTGGTGATACTGGAATGCAGATTCTCTCTTAACTGCTAAGGGTGATCCTGGGAGAAGATAGCCCTGGGAGCTACCAACAGCCTCATATGACCAGAAGAGCAAAGCCTGTCTGAAAATGGAGCCCACCAACTGAAGAAAGAAAGCGAAGAGACAAATCCTGATCTTAGAAGCTATTTAAGCTTTGAATCGAGCCTCATCTGAAAAACACCATATTAGGCCTGGTGTGTTTAATTATGTGAGCTAATTAATTTCATATTTTGCTTCCCATAGTTTGGTTGAGTATTCACTTATTTGCAGCTAAACATGTTCTTATACAAAAATTAATAACAGAGTTCATAAATGTGACTAGTTTACATATAGCCTTGGAGAAAACAATACCCAATTTGTAAGAGCAATGGGAAAACAAAACCTATTAACACTCATAACAAAATCTATTAACAAGGAATGAGCAAGACCTATATGAAATATATTAAAATGTATATTTAAAGGCCTGTATTCAGCTTTTAATACAATTATCTTTCAGTGAGAGTTTGGAAGATATGAGTCATAAATTAATATGGAGGAGAGTCTGTTTTAGAGAATCGTTCTTCAACTTTTCCCCCCAATTTTATGCATTATTGTTTTTTCTCCTTTATAGGGATAATTTCATTCTCTATGTATTCCTAGCAAATGATCCACTTTATAGAGGTTTTCAAATTCATGAGCACAGAGTCTCACTTAGTATTCTCTCATAATTATTGCACTCTGATGTCTTTCTTAACTGCAGCAATAGCTCCTGTTTGTTTCTAATATTGTGTACTTCTGTTTCCCCATTTTTCCTGATTAGCCATATTGGATGTTTATGGAATGGCTCTGTCCCTCTATGACCCCTGTTTAACTTAGACAAAGCAGAGGCTGATTGGGTTGCAGAATATTAGTTGTTTATTGATATTATGATGCTCGATCGCTTTGAGCATGGGAGTCTGGAAATTAGCATTGGCCAAGCCTAAATCAGAGAGGAAAAACTTTATAAAACCATTTTTTATGCAAACACCATCCTATCAATATATCACTTCTTCTCAATTCTACACTCCCCACTTAGGAAAACCAACATCCCCTGGTCTTTGCCTGTAAGTATTGACCTTTTCTGGCAGAGTATGATATACACCACGACCCCAAAATATTTATTCTTCCCAGAAATTTTGGCAACCTCAATAATATATAAAGTTCATACAAAATATCTAAATGTCCAGCACGCATGGTCCAAAAATGTAGGAAATAACAGTTTTATATTCCAAACAGGGAAGAAACAAGTGCCTATAGTGGGATCCATAGAAAAAAAGGAAGGAGAGAAGGCAAGGATGGAGGAAAATCGGGAAGAAGGAGGGAGGAGAGGAGGTAGGCAGGCAGGCAGGAAATCTTTTAAAGCAATTCACTTTAAAGAATAAACTCTTTGCCCTTTAGCTTCCTAAGGATACGTGGGTTGTCATCAAGTGAAGGAAACCAGTTTAAATATTTCCTATTCATCTGATTTCACTACAATTGTATCTGACAATTAGGTCCCCTTTATGTTGACAGTTAAGTGTCTCGTATTAAACCTGATTAGCATTTGGGTATTCACATCAGTGATACTCACAATATTTAAATCACCAGCACCACTCAGACAGCATTCAGAGTGGATGCTGGCTATCAGCAGTTGGTAGACCGTGATGGTGCACACTGGCTGAGTATTCAGCCTGCGTGTTCATTGCAACGTGACGACAACAGCAAACCTACTACATTCTTCAATATATTTATAAGTTCTCTTGTTTTTATGTTTTCTGAATCAATATTTTTCTTTATATTTACTTACATCAACTTGTGCTTTTCTTTGCTCATCTGTAAACCTTTGCCAGTTTATTTGATTGTTTAGACTCGTTTTCTTTCAGAGCCTGTTTTATCATACAGTCTTTGATGTATAATAATAAAGCATTTACAGCTTTTTCATCTCAATACAACTTAAATGCCATGTTTGAAATGTGTTATTATAATTTTCTTTTCTCTTATTTGGCCATGAAATGCAATGCTGTCATCCTCTCTGACCCAAGTTTTACTTAAGAGGTTAGTTTTTTTTATTTTACACATATCTGTGGCTTTGAGTTGGACCAGTGTTATTAATTTCTTCTTTGATAGCGTTGGCATCAAAGAAAACATTTTGATTTTGAGATCTTTATTTTTATCCTATAATTCAATAAAATGTTATAATACTCCATGGTCCATGGCGTTTGAGGAATGCAATGTGATAAGAAAATACAGTGTAAATTGCAAGTTGTCCCGAAATACCCATTCTCCCTTTTTTTCTTATTGACCTAAAAAATGTTCACAGCAATAAGTGCCCAGCTCAAGGCCCAGATGACGTTGGGTATATTTCACTGAAATTTTATTTATAAAAACAGACGGCAGATCATATTTAATAGTTGTGATGATGCTCTTTCTCTCTTTTATTTTCAATTTTATCTCTTAAATAATGAGGTAGATGAAATAGATTTTCCTAATATTACTGTTTTTAAAAATTTTTTTCTATTTCTATTTTTTTATACTTTAGTTAATTACCATAACTTTTAACAAGTTACAGCTTAATATTTAACTGTAAATTTTGTCATTATAAAATGATCCCGTGAACAATCCAAAAAGGAAATTAAGAAAACAATTATATTCACAATACCCTCAAAAAGAATAAAATACTTAGAAATTAAATTAAGCAAGTAGATGAAGACTTATACACTGAAAACTATGAAATATTGCTAAAAGAAATTAAAGATATAAATAAATGGAAAGGCATCCCATCTTTCCATTCACGGATTAGAAGTCTTCATGGATTGAAAGACTTAATATTGTTAGGATGTCAATACTACCCAAGGTGGTCTACATATTCAATTCAATCTCTATTAAAATCCCAATAACATTTTTTTGCAGAATTTGAAAAATCCATCCTAAAATTCATATGGAATCTCAAGGGACAGCAAATAGACAAAAGAGTCTTGAGAAAGGAGAACAAGTTTGCAGGTCTCACATTTCCTAATTCTAAAACTTATTACAAAGCTGCAGTAATCAAAAGAATATGGTACTGCCATAAAGACAGACATATGACCAATGGAATAGAATAGAGAGCCAGAAATAAACTCGTACATATATGGTCAAGTGCTTTTGACAATGGTGTCAATCAATTTATAGAACATTGCCATAATACCTGAAATTTCCCTCATGGACTCTGCATTAGGTCAACCTTCCCCATGCTGCAGGCAATTACTGATCTGATTTCTATCATCATGCCATCTTTTTGCCTATTCTAGAACTTGACATAAGTGGAATAATATAGTATACACTCTTCTGTGTCTGGCTATAGTTGATAAGTGTAACAATGGTTTATCAATTTTTATTGATAAGTACTCTATTATATGCATATACCATAATATGTTAATCTTTTTACCTATGGATGATATTTGGCTTCTAGATTTTACAAATATAAATATTTTTCTATTAACATTTGTGTACTAATCCTTTGGGCACATATATTTCCAGTTCACTGTGTAAATACCTAGGAATAAAATTGCGGAATGATATGATAGGTGTATGTTTACTTCTATTAGAAATTTCCAAGAGAGTTGTAAAATTTACACTCCTACCTACAATGCACGGGAATTTCAATCGCTCCATGTCCTCAGAAAAATTTGTTATTCTCAGCCCTTTTTAATATTTATCATTCAGGGGGTGTAATGTAATATCCCACTGCAGTTTTCATTTCCATTCTCTGGTGCCTAATGATCATTGCCTAATGATGCTGCACCTGTCTTCACGTGCCTGTTAGTCATTTGTGTATATTCATTTGTGAAATGAATATAAGGTTTTTTTTGCCTACTATGTATTGGATTTTTGCTTTATTATTATTTATTTATAAGACATTTATATATTCTGAACATATATCCTTTGTCAGAAATATGCATTACAGATATTTTCTCTCAGTGTGTGGTTTGAATTTTCATCTTTTTGAAGGTATCCTTTGGAACATATAAGTTTTTAATTAAGATGAAGTCCAACATTTCAAGTTTTTATGATTAGTATGTTTCGTGTCCTCTCATGAAATCTTTACTTAATGAACAGTCTACTTTGACTTATTTTTATGAATGGTGTAATTTAAGGGTTAGGCTCTTTTTTGTTTTTTTTTTAACAAGTTTATACAGTTTGTTCAGCACTATTTGTTGAAAAAATTACTATTTCTCCTTTGAAATATCTTGGGGATAATATATATATGAGTCTGTTTCTGGATTCTTTATTTGATCCAATGTTTATCGTTAGGATGATACAATTGGGTCCTGACTACTGTTGCTTTATGGTGACTCTTGAAATTAGATGGCATAAACCTTCTTTTTTTTTTTTTTTAATTTTTATTTATTTTTTCCCCCAAAGCCCCAGTAGATAGTTGTATGTCATAGCTGCACATCTTTCTAGTTGCTGTATGTGGGACACGGCCTCAGCATGGCCGGAGAAGCAGTGTGTCGGTGCGCGCCTGGGATCCGAACCCGGGCTGCCAGCAGCGGAGCGTGCACACTTAACCGCTAAACCACGGGGCCGGCCCGGCATAAACCTTCTAAAGCCATTCTTTTATTTTTATTCTAAAAGTTGTTTGGCTCTTCTCATTCTTTTGCACTTCATATATTTTAGTATCATTTTGTCAATTCCTATAAAATACCCAGCTGGAATTTTGAGATTATGTTGAATATATAGATAAATTTTGAAATTTAAAAATATTGAGATTGCTAGTCCAGGGACATTTTTCCACTGATATAGGTCTTTTAAAATTTTTCTCAGGAATGTAGTATACTTTCCAATAGAGAGGTGTTGCACATATTTTTGTTAAATTTATTACTATTTCCTGATTTTGCTGCAATTACAAAGGATATTCCTTTTAAAATTTTAGTTTCAATATTTTGCTAGCAGAAATGCAGTTTATTGGTCTTATATTCTGCAACTTTGCTAAGTTAACTATCGCTAGTAGTCGTTTTGGAGATTACCTAGTGTTTTCTATGAAAGCCATTATTTCATGTATGAGTAGAGAGTTTTATTTCTTCTTTCCACAAATTAGACTTTTTTTTTTCTTTATTGCATTGGCTAAGAGTTGCAGTGGAATATTTAAGAGAAGTCATGAGATTTATAAGCCTGTATTCAATATTTCACTAAAAATATGATGTTAGGTGTAGGTGTTTCATAAATGCTCTTTACCAAATCAATAAAGTTTCCTTCTTTTCCTAGTTTGCTGAGAGTTTTTAATATGAATTGTTGTTGAATTTTGTCAGATATTTCGGTGCATCTTTTTAGATGATCATATGATATTTTTACTTGTTTTGGCGTAAATTGAGAAATAAGCACCAATAGGGATTTTTGAGACATAATTTATATGTAATGAAATTCACTCTTTTAAGCTATATATTTCAATGGGTAGTTTTGCATGATATATGTTTTCTATCATTTTACTTTTTAGTTATCTATATCTCTGTATTGAAAGTGTTTTTCTGAAGATGTGTATAATTTGGCTTTGTTTTTTCTTCAATCTGACAATTGACTGTCTTTAATGTAATTGCTCTATTTAATGTAAACTAATTTAATGACTGTCATTTAATGTAATTATTGATGTAGTTGGATTTAAATCTACCATCTTGCTAGGTTTTATATTCATCTCTTTTTATCTCCTTTTGTTCCATCTACATTATTCAGGATAAATTGAGGGTTTTTCTTTTTTTTTTAATTTTTTCACTTATCCTCCTTACTGGCTTATAATTTATACATTTTTATTTCAGTGTTTCCTGTGGCATTTATAATATACTTTTTAACTTGTCACACTTTATCTTCAAATGGTATTACTACATTTTACCTATAGAGCAAGAAACTTAAAACCATATACTTCTATTTCCATCTATTATACTTCTTATATATTTCCATCCATATACTTCTATTTCCTTCTGTTTCCATATACTTCCATCTTTGGATTATCATTCTCTTACTTTTTACTTCTACGTATGTTATAGACCCCACAATACATTGTTACTATTTGTAGACGGTATTAATATTATCTTTCAGTTTTACACAGCTTCATTTAGGGTGTAATTGACCCACAATAGATTACACATATGTAAATTATCTAATTTGATAAATTTTCACATCTGTAAATTAAGAAAATTTTTTGCATTTGCATTCATTTTTATAAATTCTGTTGATCTTCTTTTTTCTATATAGATCCAGAATTCCATCCGGTGTAGTACTCTTTCTCCCTGATAAATTTCCTTTGATATTTTTTGTAGTGTATGTATGTTGGCAATGAATTCTTTCGCCTTGCAGGAAAAAGTCTTTTAGTGGTCATTTTTTTTTTTTTGGTGAGGAAGATTGGCCATGAGCTAACATCTGTGCCCATCTTCCTCTATTTTATATACAGGACGCCACCACAGCAAGGCTTGACAAGCGGTGCGTCAATCCAAACCCAGGATACGAACCTGCAAACCTCAGGCCACTAAAGCGGAGCACGTGAACTTTACCCCTACGTCACCGGGCTGGCTCCGTAGTGATCATTTTTTAAAAGATAGTGTCACTGGGGATAGAATTCTGTGTCGATTTTTTTTCTTTGACTTTTAAAAATGTCACTCCCCTGTCTTCTGGCTTGCACTATTTCTAACAACTGATTTGGTATAACTACTACGTTTGTTTCTCTGAAGGTCTTGCATTTTGTTTGTTTGTTTGTTCCCCCCCTTGTTCGCAGCTGCATTCAAGATTGGCTCTGTTTACTTTTGGATTTCAGCAGCTTGATCACGATGTGTTTATGTGTGCATGTGTGTGTGCATGTTGCTTTCTGTATTTTTTCTGTTTGGGTTTTTCTAACCTTCTTGGATCTGTAGTTTGTTGTCTTTTATTAATTAATTTTGGAAAATTCTAGGCCATTACTTTCTTAAACATTTGTTCTGCCTCATTCTCTTTCTGTTTTTCTTTCTGAAAATGGAATTTCATGTCAGTGCTTACATATTATTATACAGCTCTTGGGAGCTCTGCTCTGGTCCCCTAAACAAACGTACACTTTTTTCCTCTTTGTATTTCAAGGAATTTTCATTCACTTTTCTTCAATTTTACTGTTTCTTTCTTTGCCTATGTCCAAATTGCTGATGAGCCCATCAAAGGAATTTCTCATCTCTGATATTGTTTTTATTTCTAGAATTTCCATTTGACTCTTTTTATACTCACAATTTTTTTACTCAATTGTCCATCTCTTCATGCATGTTGTCTACCAATAACATAGTAAACATAATGATTTTCAAGTTCCTGTCTTACAGCTCAGGTCTCTGGATCATCTCTGAATCAATTGATTGCTTTATCTCTTAATAATGGGTTGGGTTGTTTCTTGCTCTTTTGTGTCTCAGAAATTTTTTATTGAATATCAGAAACTTTGAGAAGAACCGTAGAGTGTGAGAAAAATCTTATACCCGGAAATGGGCATGAATCTTCTTCTCTCAAGATTTTATTATGTGGAATTGAGTCAATCTAGTCAAGACTTGAGCCAAGTTTGGGTTTGTTGTTTTCATAACCTCTAGTGGGCCGTAGGAAATTTTTCTAGTGGTGTCCTGCTGTTACATTGTGCTTAGAATGGGGCATGAGATATAGAAGATTTTTTTTTTTCTTCAGGCTCATCTTTTGTCAATCCTTGCACACCCATGGCACAAAGTGAGTTTCTCTTTATGCAGTGCCCCTTCCCAGGTGTAGACTGTTGTTGTTTATTATGAGGTACTTTTCTCATGGTAAGTGCAGAAGAGAGTCTCCATTTCATTGGTTCATCTCCAGTCTTATTCAGGCCCTATGTTCTTGGCCTTGAGTATGGGTCTTTACCGAAATTCTTGACCGTCCTACTTGTGGGAGCCAAACTCCAACTTGCATTCTTGCTGGCTCTTGGGAGGCAAAGTATTTACCCCTCCTCCCCTGTCCTACCCAGTGCAATATGTTTATTGATGGAATACTGTAGGCCACAGTGAGTTTCCTGTCCATCCGCTGTCTGCAGAGCATTTTTGCTTCTACTTGTCCTCCAGAAGTAGTAGATCTTTGTGTCCTGGAGGTGGGAGGTTTTCCTACCCCTCCTATGGAGGAGAAAGAATTTTGCTTCTACATCTCCTAGAAGCAATAGATTTTTGACTGGATCCTTTGTTGAGGAATGACTATTTCCTATTTCTCCATTTGTCCCATATAAGAGATCCAATTTTAGGAATTGGTATTTAGATGTGAACAAGAAAATGTACCTGCCTTCCAGGGTCTTGCATTCCTGGTGGAGAGACAGATGAATAATGATACAATACTACAATGTGATACATACAATACATACAATACAATATGATATACTATACTATATCACATCACTGATTAAGGAAGTGAAATTTAAAAAAAACTTAAACAAGATAAAGGGATAGAGAATGATGGAGTGGAGGGCTTATGCTCTTTTAGATGGTATGGCTCAGGCAAATTTTGTCAGAATGGGTGATTTTTGAAGAAAGACTTGGGTTAAGACCAATGCAAAAGTTTGACTTGAATCAAGATAGTCAAGGGAAGTTTTGTTTCTTTAGGAGAAATGGTACATTTATGCTTTTTAGAATATTGATAGAAATATCAGCAGGCTCAATTAAAAAAAGGCCACAATTTTTGGTCAATTTAAATGGTCTCTATGACCTCACCACTTGCTTCTCTGAGCATTGCTCTCTCTTATATCTAGTGAAAGAAACATACCTCTAAATAATTCAAAAGCAATTTCATATCATTAAGTTATAAAGATGGCAAAAGTATACCTTAGTTTAAATTTGCTGAGCTATTACACGATCTTTTAGAAAACATTCTAAATCAACTCTGACTCTCACAGTGCTGTTGAAATGTAAAATCTATTCTTAAATATTGCAAAAGGCCAATATCGAGTTCATGCAGAATAAGCTACAATATGGTTCTTGTTCAGAGTGGAAGCAGGAGAAAATTCAATACAAGCTGCAGGCATGGTATATGCGTGAGATAAACAATTATGCACACACAAAAATCAGGATATAAAATGACGTTTATTGATATGATGAAAGAAACACAAGAAAATTGACATTGGAAATTGAGTAATAATAGATATCTACATTTTTAAAAGATATAAATGTTCTTCTTAGCCAAATTTAGGCATCTCATTGAGACCCATTGATAGAGACCTCATCCCAAAGTTGTATGTGTATGCTTATTTGTTTATCATAGCATTTTAATATAATACTTAATAAATAATTATAATATAAACTACATATATAGTATACAAATAATATAAACAAATATAAATAAAACACCTTGTTTTCTGATTCTGAATCTGTAAATCCAATTTTTATTATTTTACATATAATATTTTTAAACAATTTCCAGTTCCTCATAGAACACATTTGTGTTACCAGTTAAGTAAAGAGGTAAATATTTTCTCTGCCTATCCCTCTACTTACATTAGTTTATTTAAAACATTTTACACACAGATAAAACTATATATAAAGACACATATCTGTTATATAACATCATCATATATAGCAATAATAATTCCAAAATCAACTAAAATGATTTTTCCAAACTTTATTCTATGCAACACTTGTCAAATTAAAAGCAAGTCTGCAAAAAGAAATTTTCTAATCAAATAGGTGTAGGAAATTTTAGATTAAATAACATTGAAAATATTTTTTTAGGCCCATCGTGGAACTCAATGAGGAGACCAAAGAATTTAGCATTTCCCACACTTAATTTACAATGGAACTTTTTTACAGAACTTCATGAACATCTCAGAACTATGTTCTGCAAAACTTAATTTGGAAAACATAAATCATTAATAGTGAAAAATTATTTGCAAATAATGTAAAGTATTGTATAATAATGAATAATTTAAAATATTATAGCATTTAATACATTAACTGTTTCAATGTAGTTCCACCGTTTTCTAATGCTCCTCTGCCTTCCTTATTCTTCACAATGACCTGGAAAATTGATGCTGTCAATATTACTCTAAGTTTTTGCTGTGTGTCACTGAGTGTTGCTCAATATAAAGCCTCTCCCCATCACTTTATAATGTCTTCAGAAAATTACCAATGCCACAAGAACATTTCTTAGAATTGGATCTAATCTTTGGTGGCGACCAAATGCTGAGTATAGTCCAATGTGGCTATAGGCCATTTATGTAAGTCTGCCACACCAGGTCTACGAAAGGAGGTCTGAACTGAGTGGATGTCATCTGATTTTTGCAACCAAGATTCCAGAGCCCACAGAGGGCAGACAAAATAAGAATATTCCTTTCAGAAAGGTATTCCAATTAGTTTTATTAGTCTAATTAGTTTCTCATCTAGTCTGAGGAGTGGATTCCAAATGAGATGGACTAAATTATCCAAAATCACTTAACTATGAAGAATTCTCTTCTGGAAAGAGCTCCGGGCTCTTACTCTATTCCACTTTGAAGCCTTGACAAAAACACCATCTCTAACCTGTTCAAGAATTGTTTATTTAATCTAAAAATTCTCCAAAGAACATGGAGGCATGCTCCCATAGAATAAGGTTTCTCAACCTGTTTTGGTAACTAACTCTTCACCTCATCGGGAGGGAGGAATTCCCACACTAGGATTATGGGGATGGCTGAACACATGACACCTAGCACTGGACAGATGAGATCACCAGCAGTTTATTAGTCACATATATGCACAGCCCAGAGGATGAGGACCACCCTGGGGTTACACTGAGGAACAGAGTAAACGACAGGCTGTGTCAGGCAGACTTTGTAGTATCAAGAAGCCAGGGTGTTCCCTGCTTCCTACAGGAGGATGTAATTAATTTCTTTGAAGAATTCTGCAGGCTGGCAGGAAATTGAAACTTGCTACTCAGAGATAACCAGGAATTGCAACTGGTTCAATTGATAAAGAGAGTTGTTCGGCTAGGGGATCTTATCCACAGGATCAAAGGGGGAGACTAACCTGTGTTCAGGCCATTTGAGGCCCTCCTGATTCTATCAGATATCAAGGCAGCACATAATATTAATTTTAGGCCTTACACCACACAACCTCGACACTATTGACCTTTTGGGTTAGATTACGTCTCTTTTGTGGGGGCCTCCCTGTTCATTGTAGGATGTTTTGCTGCAACCACTGATGCCAGTAGCCACCTCCCCCCACCTCCTTAAGTTGTGACTGTCAAAAATGTCTCCAGACATTGTCCAGTGTCTGTTGAGGGGCGGAAGCATGCACAGTTGAGAACCACTGCCGTAGAGGAGCAGAATTTCACACCCTGACCCACAAATTTGGACAGTGCCTCTTCAGTGGACCTATGGAAAATCACTAACTAATGAGCCTAGTTACCTATGGAAACATGAGGTATTCATTAGGATTGTTGGAGAAAATATAATGTATTTGTATGATTTGTTCCCTTCCCCTCCTTTCACGCTTCTTTTTATCTGTATATTTGTTCTTTAATGAGTGAATCTGTTGATTTAATAAATTCCTTTAAAGCACTTACATGGGCTCTGACATAGGTGCCTTGGGTACACTGGCAAATAGAAATGGTTTGACCCCCACAAAACTTAGAGTCTCATAAGGGGTAGAGATAGGTAAAAAGTAAGTCACAGCAAATTGGTCTAAGCTCTGTGAAACACAGAAGAGCGTCATCTGCCAACCAGAGGGTTTAGGAATTTCCCAATGATAAATAATAACCCTGAAACCCGAAGGATAATTAGAGTTTACAAACGAAGGAGACAAAAGTAAGAATTTTATAAATAGAAGGAAATTCAAAGCTTAGAAATTACATTGTGAAAAAGAGTGAAAGTTGAATGTATTTTTCACTCTAGAATGTGAGCCTTGACAAGAGATGGTTCTAGGTATATAAGCAGGGGCCAAATCATGAAGGGACGTGTAGACCATGATGAGGTGATTTCTCTTCATCCTAGAAGAAAAGCGAGTGGATTCTAAAAGGTAATTTACGGCTTAGAATTATTTCTTGACTTTAGTTTGGGGAATAGATGGGGAAGGAAAACTTGGGGCAGGCAGACTTGTAAAAAATATATCTATATATTGTTTTGTTCTGTATTTCAGCAACATAGGTGAGACCTATCTAGGTTGGTGCCAAAGGGGATGGGGGCCGGCACAGCGGCATAGTGGTTAAGTTTTCTTGCTCCGCTTCAGCAGCCCAGGGTTTGCGGGTTTGGATCCCAGGCGCAGACCTACATACTGCTCTTCAAGCCATGCTGTGAAGGCATCCCACATACAAAATAGAGGAAAATGGGCACAGATGTTAGCTCAGGGACAATCTTCCTCAGCAAAAAGAGGAAGACTGGCAATAGATGTTACCTCAGGGCCAATCTTCCTCACCAAAAGCAAAGAAAAATGGATGGGTTTGAGAGTGTAGCACTAAGAATTGACATGATTTGGTGATGCATAGAATGAAGGGGCAGAATGAAGATATTTTTAAAGTAATACGAAAGTTTTTGCCTGGGCAACTGTGTAGAAAGTTCAGCACCTTTCATTGAGATTGACAACTCAGAATGAGAAGCATGTTTTAGGAACAAAACAAATAACAGTTCAGTGTTGGAGATAATGAATTTGAAGTGTTTATGTGACAACTCAAGAGGAAACATCAAGTTAGCAATCTAAGTCCGAGTCTGAGAGAGAACTTGTTAGGAGCCATAGATTTGGGTGTGATTTGCTTGTATGTATTTATTGAAGCCCTGGTGGTGGATGAGATCACCTAAAAGGAGTGAAAGAAAAAGAGATCTAAGACAGACCCTGAGGAATAACATCATTTATGACATAGGCAGAAGAAAAGAAGCATACAAAGTAGTTTGTGAAGAACAGAGGCATATGGGAAGGAGAAAATTCTGAAGAATGTATTGTCACAGGAAGTAATATTTAAGAAAACCACAGTGAATAGTATAAAAAGCTACTGAAAAATAAAGGATAATAAAAGATTGACTTTATTCTTGATTTAGTATCCAAAATGAGTTAATAAATTTGTGAAAATATTTCAATGCTTTTGCAAGGAAAAACCATCAAGCACTGTGTGAGGATTAAATAATAAGTGAATAAAAGAATATTCAAAGGAAATTTTAAAGTTTTGCCTAGAAAAAGGATCTGAGCCATAAGGCAGTAATTGGAGTGGGACAGGCATTTAAGACAGTATGTTGAAGAAATTGATATAGATTCAATTGAGTGCTGTAAAAATGAGAAAAATAGGATCTAGGAAACCTGGAGATTGTGAGGCAGCTTTGAAGTTTGCTTTGGAAGCCTTGACTTTCTTCGTTATGGTAAAATTTTGCTCTTGTATGACTTTCTACAGCAACTTGCATGATGGTGTGGAGAAGAGTTGGTTTAATCCAGTGCTACATTTTTAAACTATACAATATAAAAAAAATTGGAGAAATAGAGTCAAGAACATTGTCAAGATTTTGTCTGAGGTGTTGCCTTGGATATCTTAGCTGATTGGGGTTAAACGTGAGAATTGGAAAAGTCTGATATACAGAGAATTGGAAGTGTCCATGTAGTTTGAGTTTAAAGAATAATCAAAATGAGAATGAGGAAAAAAATCAGAGTTTTTCAGCAAAGAGAATGAGTTTGAATTTAACGCTTGAGACGAGGAGCTGTTCAGGGAGATGACGGTGTAGAGTGTGTCACAATTGGAGTGGCTGTTTGAGGTAGAGTAGACTTCCAGGTCACCGAAGTGCTGCTGAACTAAGGTGAATTGTTCTCGCTCATATTTTCTGACTAAATTAACATTCTTGTTGACCCTGCCTCCTCTGAAGAATTTCATCTTATAACTGCCATTTATTTCACTTCAAAAGGTACTGAAAAAATGGAGTAAACTCATCACCTTTCCTCCTTCTTCACACACTTTATCTGATAGGGCATTGATGACTTATCTCCAATTTCTATCTTCCTCATTGATGTCTCCACAAAATTTGAAGGTATTAATTTTACCCAGTTAGATATTATCTTCTCAAATTTGCTCCACAGCAACATACACTCTCAATTCTCTTCCATCTCTGATGACTATTTTCCATATGTCTTCAATGGCAGCTTTTCTTAAGACCTATCTGTCTAAACACACAAAGATTACTGGTCTACAGTTTGTGTGTTTCATCAGTTCACAAAGCTACAACAAGCATCATTTTCATGAAGATTACTGTCAAATCTAGTTTTTGAACGTTAAGAATCATTAAGTATAGTTTTGAAAAGTGTAATCTTACAGAGAGGTTTATTTATAACAGAATAGAAGCAAATAGCTGATGTTCTTTTTTTCAGGTGCAAATTAAATTGCTTATTACTTTCTGAACATCTTTCAACTATATGATCTCCTGGCTCCTCAAGTACAATGTGGCTGAAAACGAACTTTTATTTACTCTTAAATCAAACTCCGTCTTAGATACTTAGTCAACACTTTCACAATTCTTTCCATCATCTCAACTCTAAGACCTCAGCTTTGATCTTAACCCCAATCTCCAGGCTGCCTTTTTTGCAATCAGAATTGGAGGCCCTTTAGCCTTCAGTATCTTCTGTAATTCTCCTGTTTTTATTGCTCCCAGATCCTTTTATTCTTGTTATTTTGTCAGCCTGGAATAACTTATTTATTCTTCTCTGCCTGTTGAAATTTTATCCATTCTTTTAGGGACTAGTTCAGATATAATCTCCATGACTTTCCCTAATCATCACAGGGAATAACCACAAAGCATATATTCTATTCTCTAGATTTTTCTTTTTGAAAATTCAAGTTAGACATGCATTCTGTAGATCATAGACTTGTTTTGAAATTCTCTCATCAAAAGAGCTATATTTGCCAGTATTAAAGTACTAAGTATTAAATGAATATTTTATACACAATAATGGTTTAATAAATCCCTTTTGCCTGTCGGTATTTTTTCTAGAAATCCCTAAATACGTTTTACTTTTAACATCTGTTCTTTAAGTTTATATTTTAATGCTTCGTTGTTGGAGGATTTATAAATTATTAAACATACTTTTTGAAAATGAAAGCATAATCTTATTATTGAGAATCTCACTTAAGACCCAGTGAAATCAATATCTTTTTAGAGGTGGATTGCATCATTGCTGTCTAGTTAAAATCATCTTTCAGGGGCCAGCTGGCGGTGTAGCAGTTAAGTTCCAGCGTTCCGCTTCGGCAGCCCGGGGTTTGCCGGTTCAGATCCTGGGCACGGACATACTCACTGCTCATCAAGCCACGCTGAGGCGGTGTCTGACATAGAAGAACTATAACTCTGCAACTATGGTATGCAACTATGTACTGGGGCTTTGGGGAGAAAAAAAGAAAAAGAGGAAGATTGGCAAGAGATGTTAGCACAGGACCAATCTTCCTCAAAAAAAAAAAAATTATCTTTCACAATGAAGAGTTGGTATCCATGCTTGCCAAATTTCCCACGTGCATGCATAAACACACACACAGCATATTTACACATAAATACTGAGAATCTACTCAGCAAGATGACATATTTGCAGTCTTCAAAAGTAGGATTTGTATATCCATCTTCATGAGTTAAATGCGCTAATTCCTCACTCTTCATCTCAACTAACCTTGGCTAAATAACCAAGAATTAGAATATAGAAAGGAAGAATGTAGAAGTGTTCATTCTTAAACAGGGAGTGTTAAAAAATTCAATATGAGAAAATGAATGAGGAGGTATAGGCTACTACCTAATTCCTAGGTTTATTTTTGTTTGCTGTTTTACTAATTCTAGAAATAAGGAATAGGATTATTTTGTTACCGTCTGTGCTTATGTAACAGTCTCCTTCAAAGAAGATGAGAGATTTAGTGGACAATAAAGTAGCAAAAGTTTAGAAATAGCTTAATTTCACAGTAATTGAACTAATCATACTAAACTATGACATCAGCGAAGGCTTGAGATTTCTTCTGGATATTTCTTTTCCAGTCCTAGGGCTTTTGCTATATATTAGGCTCTGGTAAAGCTACAAAGTATTTATCTGTATTATGTTTTTTGACATGTTAAGAAATGTAATGAAGAGTGTCATCATTTACACACATTTCTTTACTCATAAGTTCCTTTTTCCTGTTCTACTCACTGAAGTAGCGATACCACTTTTTCTTCTAGATATAGACACTGCTGAGGCCTAGATTAAAAAACCTATATTTAGTTAGTTTGTTTGCATTTCATTTCCTGTATGTCTAAGGAAATGAATGCTTAAATAAATGACTTTTTAGCATGGTTGCCTGAGTGTTTGTTCCTTTATCCTGCTGTGGTGACAAGGGTCTTATTAAATTTTATTTTAAAGCGGATACTTTAAGTGGCTTTTCTTCCTATAAACTGCAAAACTGGCAATTTTAAGGAACATTTTAAAGGAGACACAATTAAAGGAAAACATTTATTTGCATTGCTCTTGGAGATAAGGGTGAAAACGATTTTAAATAGGGAAGAAAGCATTTTTCAAGCTTTTTCTTTTTAAAATGTATTGTGAGACACCTGCAAAAAATTTTAACTACCCCATTTTAAATTAAACTATTTAACTACAATATTGTAGGATTAAATACAAAAGTAAATGTGTTCTAGTTCTTCTTACTGTATTATTTCTGATAATTTTTAATTTTTGTTGAGAATACTATATTTTCTCTTTAATTTTAAAGAGCACTCTAACAATACTAGCTAAAACATATTATGAATTTTATATAGAAAATCTGCTTGGTTTTAATGATTAAAAGGCCTTTAAGAGAACAGTTTTGGGGGAAAATGACAGCCTCTTTGAATTTGATATCATTGTTTATAGCAGTTGACTAAGATATAAGTATTAATACTATAATTTCTAAAATCAAATCATAAAATGTAAAATGGACATGCATCTACTTACTGATGTTGCAAGACAGTAGCAAAGCTTGTCAAAGAACTGAGTATAGCTCCAAGAACTGAGAGTGAAAAAACTGTTTAGATGTTTGTCACATTTTCTACCTAGAGATTCAAGGCATATAGTGAAATGATCAGACATCTAATAAAGATTCACTGTATCATCAAAATCATTGCAAGGCAGTTTGATAAACATGGCAGCATGAAGGCAAATATACTCCTCTCTACTATCCTTGAAACTTTCCAAAACCAACAAAATACTGAAAATAAAGGAAAGAAATTTATATGAATAAAGCAGAGAAAGTCAGAATTTCTAACCACAAACTATGAAGAAAAATAATCCAGTACTAGGAATTTGGATGTATATGAAGAAGATATTAACAACATGTGTGTAACTCAGTAGAATTCATATAGGAACAACTGAATTTTCCTATGAGTAGTTAAGTAGCTACAACTTGAGGTTAAACAAGTTACATCTTGAAGGATCCATCTACCAATTTTGATTACGTGAACATACCTAGTGGCTAGGGCATGCCTTGAAAAAGTGTGTGTGAGAGGGGGAGGTTTGTCTATGGAGACCTTGCATTAATGTGGTAGATAGGGGTGGACCTAAAGATGAAATCAGGTCAACACTGAATTTTTATTTTCCATTACCTGTCTTTCTATGACAGAGATTGTTGTGTTGAGGCAGCACGGGAGAAAGAGAAGCAGCAGTGATTGCAAGATCGTCATGGCTGAATCCCTTCAATAATCACACTAACTTGCTAATCACTGGAAACTGAGAAGACATCTCCTTCCAGGGTAATAATTATCTAAGGAGATGTTTGAGAAATTAATATCAAAAATCGATCCTGTATTAGAGTTCATATATGAGACAGAAATGAAGACGTAAAATGTATTCAAATATTGAAATTATAAACTAACTTCATCTAATTGTAGCTCAGTGGCACTAGAAATTAATAACAAAATAAGGAAACAGTATGCGTTTCTCACTGGAAATCAGAACGGCTCTCCCTCAAACAATGCTTGGCAAAAAGATGAAGTCTAAATGTAAACACCAGAATGTCTAGAAAACATCAAATGTTCTATTAAATGGAGTTACCTTCCTGTTGGTTTGTTTTCCTTCCTCCTTGTGAAAAAGCAAGGAAAGATTTTACAGCCCAATCTAATCACTTTCTCAAACTCTGCCTTTATTCAATGAAAACATAGGGCTTGTATTCCTTGAAAATTCCCATTGTTCAAAAGACGTGTTGGTATACATATATTCAAGAGAATGAGGTAGACATTTAGGTGACGATATATAAAGACTCCAAGAGATAGTTTCAGTGTATATGCTATATAATTCATACGTACATTTTAAATATTATGTATGCAGAGACACATACTAGGGTATGTGAATTTTTTGTAAGGAATAATAAAAATACAATGTTAACTTTTGAGGATAGGTGGATAATACTTACTATATTTCATACAATTTGAATTTCCAAACCATGAATATATATTTTTGAAATAGAATATATATATTTAAAAGAATTTTAAATGATCATATATTTTTAAATATATATATTTAAATAAATTATATATATTTAAATAAATAAATATTTATAACTTTTATTGAAAAATACAACAGGTACAAATAAATCGTGAAATGATCAACCACTTTTTTGTTTCTTCTTGCTACTTCTCTATATTAATAATTTATCCTTAAACTAAAAAATAAATCTCAGGTAAATGTTTAAAAAATCATATTTGATACAAGTAAAGCAGTACTATGAGAGAAATTTATAGACCTATATATTTATATTAAATGAATGAGTGTAAAAGAAATATTTCCAAAACAAAAATATTTGAATAAGAACAACAAGGTAAAGTAGAAGGAATGAATTATTTAGTGTAGGAGCAAAAGTTACTTAGAAAACATAGAGGCATATGAAAAAATAAATACATCCAATAGTTGATTCTTTAAAAAAAATAAATCTTTACTAATTCTGTCAAGAAAAAGGAGAGAAAATGTCAATATTTCAAAGAACAAATTTTAAGAATGAAATAGACATCTGTTGTTAGTGCTGTGCAGTTGATTCCAACTCCTAGCGCCCCTGTGTACAGCAGAGTAGAACCCTGCCCCATCTTTTTGCACCATCCTCTCACCTTCTGGCACTAGGTCACACAACGCACTGCGGCTGTTCACTGGATTTTCACAGTCAATTTTTTCGGAAGTGAGTGCCAGGGTTTTCTTCCTAGTCTGTCTTAGTCTGGAAGCTCCGCTGAACCCTGTCCCCCATGGGTGACCCTGCTGGCATTTGAAATACTGATGACAGAGTTTTCAGCATCACAGCCACATGCGACCATCACAGCATGAAAATAGATGGATGGTGGGGTTCCCCTACTGGAAATGAACCCCAGCCATGGCAGAGAGAATCTTAACAACTAGACCACAAGAAATAGTTGTAGAAACCGGGAAAACTGAAGCATTCACAAGTGATTTGGTCAATCTGTGCAAACACATTTGAAAATATAAATGAAATTGATAATTTTCTAGGGAAACATAGCTTAATAGAACTCATGCCAAATGATTTAGAAAATCCAGAGAAACAAAATAGTACAGACTAATTTATTTTTTTCAAGATGTTGGAAAGCAAACCTCCCTAGATTTTTCAGTGTTCCTGCAGATTTCTGGCTTTCTGAGCAATAGAAATTGATATGCGATAAAGACAGATAGTGTATCCTTTCCCCAAAGCCATTTACTCCCATTCTAAGGTAACAGACCCAGAGACACTTGTCTCCACTTCCAGGAACTATCTGCTTCCATTCAAAGAGTAATACAACATTTCTTTTTTTAAATCTCCTTGGAGCTAATTGCTTATATTCCAGAATACATTCTCAGAGTAGAGAACTTCCTCTACTTCCCCAAGAGAAAATTTTTTTACATTCCAGAGAAAAAGATAATGTCTCCTCCATCTCCATCCCCCCCGTCTCTATCTCTATCTCTATCTCTATCTCTATCTCTATCTCTATCTCTATCTCTATCTCTATCTCTATCTATCTCTATCTCTATCTCTATCTCTATCCCTATCCCTATCTATCTCTATCTCTATCTCTATCTCTATCTCTATCTCTATCTCTATCTCTATCTATCTCTATCTCTATCTCTATGTCTATCTCTATGTCTATCTCTATCTCTATCTCTATCTCTATCTATCTCTGAAGGGGAAGATGAACAAATGATTCAGCTGTCCCTATATTAGCTTTGAGCGTCCTAATTTCTGTACATCTGCTCTACACACAGATGTAAACATCTGGCTCTCATCGTGTGACCCTGTGGAGAACTGGGTGTGGGGAACCTCCCCTGTGAACTTACTCTGGCTGCTGTTATTGTAGTGAGTAAATAAAGGTCTGATATCCCATCCAGCAAGCCTGTGTCAGGCTGACTTGTTAAGTTCCTAGTAAGGTAAAATCTTAGACCCTTCACAACTCCAGATATCATGTAAAAGAATCTCATACACTCCAAAAAACAAGCATAGAACTGGTCACTTTTGCAGAGTAATTCCAAGAAAAATTAAAATGAATAGATGATTCTCACGCTATTTAAGATATAACAGAATACAACAAAGAGGGGAAATTATGAAATGGGCATTATATTATTATTTACACCCAGGAGGACTACACAATACAGAAGAAAATTTTACATCAAAATTACTTATAAATATCAATGTAAACCTTAACAAATTGTTATTAAGAAGAATATCCGATATACCATAAACAAATGAGATTAATTATAGGACTGCAAAGATAGTTTTCTATTTAGGAATCTGTAATTCAAAATATCCAAGAAGAAAAAAAAGATCATTGGTATGTGATGACAATGCTTTTGATAAAATTGTACACCTATTATTTTTTACAGTAAACAAAACTATATAATAGGAACATTTACATGCTTCCATATCACACTAAACCATCTATCTCAACCCCAGGGTGACATCATGCAAAAGGGATAATTTACAAAGAACATTGACATTAAAATTTTAAAAATAATAGTTATGACCGTTAATACCACTCTCAATAAACACTGATTTGAACTCTTAGTGAGAAAAACAAGAAAGGGAATTAGAGTTGCAAAAATTGGAACAGAGGTTGAAAATTACCACAGTATTCAGATGATATGACTGTATAGCTGGAACACCCCATGTAATCCAGTGGAAAAGAGTACAAACATTAAGAGTCATGAAGGAGTCTGGATAAAAAGTAATAAATGATCTGTCATTTTTATATGTGCAAACAACAATCATTAAAAATGTATAATGAAAGAAGAGACCCATTTATAATAGCAACAACAAATGAAATGCTTATGGCTAAGGCTAAGAATGGTGAAATATTTATATAAAAGTGACTTTAAAGTATTTGTAAGAGACATTAAAATATCTTGATCAAATGTAATAAAACAACTTCTTTTGAGAAGACTTAAAGTATAAAGATGTCACGTCTCCCTAAAATGACCTATAAATTTAAGATAATCCCAAGAAAAATGCCTACAGGGTACAGGATATTGTTTAACAGTCAGGTTGATACAAAGGTAGATAACAAAGTAGCATACACGTCAGGAGAATTAAAAAAAAAAAGGAACAAAGAGGAAATTATCCTATTAGATATTAAATTAACTTTCAATTAATTTTCTGGTATTAATTGATGAATAAACTGAACAAGCAATGGAATGCAAGAGAAAAATACTAATAAAGTTCCAAATGCAACTTCAAATGTAAAATATTATGTAAGTGGTATACTAATTAGTAGGCAAAATATGAATTGCTGAGTAAATTCTACTGAAACCTGGAAGTCGTATTGTGAAAGAGTAAAGTTGGATCCATTCCTCACATCTTAAAAAGTAATAAATTATAAATTTAACCAATATTTGAATATAAATACTAAAACAAAATAATTTAGAAATTCCTTTAGACATTATAAATATTTCCAACTCACCAAAAAAATATATAAAGATTACCTACAGATACAAACCTACAAACCAATGTGAAAAAGACTAAAAATAGAGAAACAGGGAAAGAATCAACAGTTCATAAAAAAGATATAAAAAGAGCTATTAAACATATAACAAGATGTTTCACCTCGCTTCTAATGTGAGAAAGGAAAGATGAAACTTTACTGATATACACCTTTTCCCCTATCAGATGGTCCAAGACAAAAGTCTAACAATATTCTTATTGGAAAATTTCTTAAGGAACAAGAGCTATCATACCATCTTTGTGAATGTGTAAATTGATTTACTTGTATACAGGACAATGGGGAATATCCATTGACATTTTAAATTATAGATATTCTTTGGCCAGCAATCCCTTTCCAGGATTTTGTCTGACAGATTTCCTCACACACGTGGGAAATGATGGAGGTATGCAGTTAATGACTACAGCATTGTTAGTAATTGCAAAAGACTGGGAAAGATGTAAATGTTCACTTGAAAATGATTGGCTACATTATGACAAATCCATACCTTGCCAATGCAACCATGAACAAAAACATTGTGGGAATTCTTTATTTATCTATATAGAATATTCTCCAAGATACATTTAAAGTGAAAGAAGTAATAGGCAGATCAGTGGTACCATTTGTGTAAGAAAAAAGAAAAAATATGCACGTGTATACATGTGTACATATTTGCTGGTACATGTATAAAATGTTTCTGGAAAGATATACAAGATATTGATAATATTGTTTAGCTGGGGAGAAGATCTAGTAATTGAGAATTAGAAGTAGAAGAGAAAGATGTCACTTTATCATATTATTAGCCATATTAAGTATTATCTATTCAAAAATAAATAAAGGAAACATTTTAAAAAGATTAAAAGTCAGATATTACGACAGACTACACTCTTAAATAATAAGGCCTTAAAAATGTAAATTAATTTTAAAAGCTTGTAGAACAATGACAAAAGGCTGACTGAATGGAAACCACTCTCCAAATGACGCGTGAATCATGAGAATATCATCTGTCCAATTAGAGGTTTAAAAAACCAATGGAAATAAAAATACTACACATCAAAACAAACGGGATGCCATTAAAACTATATAAAAATTAAAACAAATATTTTTAATAAAAAAGAAAGAAAATAGCTGAACTTTGTTTATAATTCAAGAAATTAGAACTATAATGAAAATGAAGAGTGAAGAGTAGCAGATGGTTATTAATGATTTGGATAACTTAAACTAACAGGATGTGTAATAAACTCAAGCACTGGCTCCTGAGAAATTGAAGTAACCTCTGGTAATTGTAATCTACAGCAATATGAAGCAAAAGTAATACTGGAAATTAGGAAGTAAGAGAAAGACAGATAATTATGATATATTTAAAATATATACTTAAACACGATTAAATATAAATGCTACGAATGTACAATCTTACCTTACTTCTGCATTTCCTCTTCTCAGCACGCAAAACATAAAGTGAAACAAAGAGTTATAAGGAAAGAAAATTAAAAGTAAAAAGAGTGAAAACCATCTCTGGAATTAAAACTTGATTGAAGAAGAAATGCTGACTATGTTATTTGTACTAGATTACTACAAGCAAAGAATTACCTACTTGACAAGAAAATGAACAAAAGATGTGAAGCATAGAGGATATGAAAAATTGCTGAAATTTTTGAGGTCTAACACTGTACCTTACACTGTCCTAAGTGTTTTGATAAATAATTCAACTTTCTCAATAATAATTTCATATAGATCTCATCATTATCCCAAATTAGGAATGAGAAAATTGATAAAGCAAGACATTGAGTATGGGTCCAAGGTTGCATAGCCAGTACATTACAAAGATTCAGATCCAGTCTGCGCGGTTGTAAATCTTAGAATCTTGACCACTGCACCATCCTCTCAACCTAGAAAGCCTCAGAGCATCGACTTAATCCACTGCAGAACCAGTTTGACTTCAGTAATGCAGAGAGGAAGTACCACACCAAAGTAATAGCAGAATAATCATTTGGCAAAAATCAGTTAGAAGATATACGGGTAAATAAAAAGACTTCTCTACTTTCACAATAGCATAAATAAATAACTGAATGCACATTTACAGAAATTTAAATGTACCTTAAAATAAGTACAGTAATGAATGCGAGAGTAAAAAATGAAGAACCGGAAAAAAGTTCTGCAACATATAGACTAAGACTAAAAACCTGCTTCTTTTTCTTGATGGAAGTTTTTGACTATTGTAAATCTGTCATTTCCTCAAAGGTCATTTACAGATTAAATGAAATACCAATAAAGGTTTTAGTAAATCTAATTGTAAATTTTCTGTAAAAAAATGATGGGATACTTAAGATAACTTTGGAAAAAGGAGATTAATTAAAGCTAAACGTCTTTGCAGACGTTAAAGCATATTATAAACGGACGAGAATGACGGAAGAGCAGACAATTTGGTCAGTGGGAAACTACAGCCCAGAGGTGGAATACAGCACATAGAGTGTGCTGGAGCCCCCTCGGAAAAGCCCCCCAGAGCTGATTCTGCACCTCTCTACCAACCCTGCTTTCAGGGACGTCATGCTGGTAGCTTGAAATGGCCCATGATGGCAGTAATTCACACCGTGAAAATTGACAGCTATTTTTAAAACATTTATCACCACAGAACAGAACTAATGATGCACAATTGTTACATCATAAAACTGGCTTCACACATCAGTCGGAGGAGAGGCTGTAAAATAATATTTACCTTATAGTGACAGTTATCTCAATTCTAAACTACATTCCAAGTGTATCTAAGAGTTTAATAAACAAAAAAACAACAAAATCTCTAAAGCTGAATTAATACAAGCAAACATTTAACTTTTCTAGACAAAGGGAAAGCAAACTTTTGTAGATTAAGTTACATAAAAAGTTTAAATATTTATTTGACATAAACAGGAATGGGCAAAACTACAAGACACGTGTCAAAATGGGATTTATTTTCCAAAATTTCAGCAAATTTTTCTTGCTTGTTAATGCTATTTAAGAAGAAAATGAATTAGGGTCTAAAAAATAATTAAATATCAGACACACTGTACTTCATAAAAAGGAAACATAAATGCTAAATAAACATATGAAAAATGATTCTCATGAACTATCAAAAATCAAAATGAAATACACAACAAGGTGCCATATTTTTCTATTATATTAACAAAGATTAAAATTTAATAAAAACACTAATCGTAGGGGAATGTGTAGTAAGACAATAAGCCTCTTATAGGATTATTAAGAGTTATGAGCAGGCAGGCCCTGTGGTTTAGTGGTTAAGTGCACACGCTCCGCCACTGGCGGCCCAGGTTCAGATCCCGGGCGCGCACCGAAGCACTGCTTCTCCGGCCATGCTGAGGCCGCATCCCACATACAGCAACTAGAAGGATGTGCAACTATGACATACAACTATCTACTGGGTCTTTGGGGAAAAAAAAGGAGGAGGATTGGCAATAGATGTTAGCTCAGAGCAGGTCTTCCTCAGCAAAGAGAGGAGGATTAGCGTGGATGTTAGCTCAGGGCTGATCTTCCTCACAAAAAAAAAAAACAAAACAAAAAGAGTTATGACCTACATAAAAGGCAATTTAATTACATATATTAAGAGTCCTTAAATAATTCACATTCTTTGATGCACCAAGTAAAAGAAATAATTAGAAATACATATAAATTTGATTATATTATCATTTATGTTATATTTATCAAATTTTAGATTATATACATATTAAACTTGTATTACTAAGGAAGTAAAAAATATGAAAATACCCACCAGTATGTTCAATTAAATTATGATATATCAAGAATGAAACTATAGTGACCCACTAAAATGATATCTAGAAAATGGAAATATATACTTATATATGATGTGTTAATAAAAACAAAATAACCACATTTTACATAAAATACTTAACAAAAATATTAACATTTTTATAGCAAAATGTCTGAGAGAAAATAAATATTGTGGTGGTAGATTTATAGATAGTTGTTAATCTTGTTTTTATAATTTCTTGCCTTCAAATAATTATTCTTCAATGGGCATGCCCTTCCTCATTTTATATTACCACAATTCTGTTTTTCGCTCCTGCTTTGTTGGTTCTTTCATGCCAACGCCTCCAATACCTCGGCTTTTGGGATAGTCCATCCTAGAGCCATAGAGTTGAACCTGATATCATTTCTGTCTCTATATCTTATTTCTTGGACTTAAACTGAAGCTTATTTCCCATTTCCCCGACACTGACTCCTGTATATCTCTTTTTGGTACTTGATATTTAGAGAGAGATACATGACATACCAAATGCTTCATTCCTTTCTGTAGTATCCTTGCCAAGTGCTACTCTAAATTAAACTTGAAGATGTTGAAGTTCAAAGGAACTCAGTCGTTTCTGAAAGCGAGGTTCATCTTTGGATGGCTACAACTTTTAAACAGTCTTCATCTTTACTGAGTTGGAATCAATCTCCTTGTAAACCCATTGACCTTATGCAGGTACATAAAGTCTCAAAAAGTAAATTAATCATTTAATAGTCTGTGGTACACCTCTCAAGCTCTCCCTGTAGCCATACCTTTGCAACATGACTTTGTAATTCCTCCTATTAAGGTGTTGTATTCAATAGTGGAAGTGGAAACAGTAGCACTTACATGAAATAAGAGATTTATTTGAGAAAATTAGGCCAAAGACAACTGTGGGAGCTGATCAAATGATGTTTGTAATCCTGTTGCTTCTGCACCTGGTGTTAGGCAGTTAGAAAGATGGGCTTGTATTGAGAAAGAGCCAGATCTAATTTGGAAACTATGAGGACTAATTGGAATCCACAAATGCAAGCTGGAAGCAACATTGTCCTCTCACTGCTTCCAGTGTCCAATGTCAATGAGACAGGTAACCTAGAGGAGAGGCTGGTTTCCTTCATTAGGCGTCTAAACATCAAGGATGTTTGTAAAGCAGATAGCTTTGAAGATAGACAGTCTCTCCCTCCAGTGAAAAGAGCATATTTGTTTGCTAACCCATATAATACAGTTACTGTCTTTGGGTGCAGAGATTGGGAAGATTTGCTTATAGCAACATTTAAAAGATGAGTGTTTCCTCAGCTCAATATTCCTCAGTTCAGGTCTGATGTAAAGCATCAACCTGGGTCACCGCATGTTGCCTCTGTGGGTTTTAGGGGAGAAGGGAACCAACACAAACATGAAGTTCATGCTGCTTGTTGTGCTGTGAGTAATCAAGTCCTTTGATTCTGACCCAGGGGTTTTGTGTCTTCAGCCAGCAACCACGAAATTGTGGCAGGCTAATTTGTTAGGTTGCAAGTTGGGTAAAATCTCAGACCCTTCACAGGTTTTGACAAAGATTCATGAAAAGTGGAGGAGATGTAGGACTGGCTGTGCTTCACAAGCTGGCTCAACAAAGTGAACCAGTGGATCTGTGACCACAGGCGTGAGCTGCAACAGCGTCTCCCTTGCACCACATCCCGAACATTAATATGGCGGCTGCTTCACTTTGACTTCCAAATCTCATGCAGATTTCTCCAGTGGCTAATCTTTGCCCAGAACAATACAAGACAGGGGATTCTGGGATGCATGGTTTCAGCTTAGCTCAGTCAGCAGAGTACACAGCCACTAGAGAAGCGGTGGTCATTTCTCTCCCCATTCAATCTGGGCTGTGTGGTGTAAGGCCTGAAATTAATATGCAATATTAAGTGCTGCCTTGACGACTTTGACTCTCACAGGGACCCAAAGGCCTAACCATGAGTTCCCCTGCCCCCACCAGGTGTGCCTCCCACCCAATGGGAAAGGCTATCTGCCCAGCTAGTTCCTCTATCAGCCAGTCCAGCTGCAGTCTACCCCATATTGAACCTAATGGCTTTCATCTTCCTGCCAGCCTGCCAAATTATTCAAACAAGCCGATCACATCCACCATTGGGAACTAGGGGGCACCTCTCTTTCAATACTACAAAGCTTGCCTCCCACAGCCCCTGCTTGTTCCCTCTGTCCTTGAGTGCAAGCACTGTGTGGTCCTATGTGATGTGGTCTCCTCTTCCCCTGGGACGTGAGTGTATGTGACTAATAAATTACCATCGATCTCATCTGTTCAGTCTCGAGTGTCGTGTGTTTGGCAATAACCTAGGGTGGGAATCCTTCTCCCACCAACAGGGTAAAGAGGAGGTGAACAAAATAGGCTGGGCTTGAGACTTGTTTTGGCCAAGAGAATTCAGAGGAAGTGGCGTTGTGTAGTTCTGAGCCTAGCCCAAAGAGGTCACTGATGGTTCCTGTTGAAATTCTTCCCAGCAGAGAGCTGGACAGACTCAGCCTCACCAGCTGGATGACAAGGAATACATGGTCCACTTGCCCAGTCCACCACCGTTTCTCCAGACATGAGCCAGCAAACACCAAAACACAGAGCTTGCTCCTGACTCGTTCCAGACTACAGATCTAAGAGGGAGCCCCAGCTGAGACCAGAACAATTGAACAGCTGAGCCCAACCTAAACTGCAGATCCAAGGACTCGCTAAATAATAAATGGTCTTTGTTTTAAAGCATTAGTTTTTATGCTGGTTTGTTACACAGCAACTGATTCATAGTCTATAACGTATTTAAAGAAAATAAAACATTATAAGATGCTTGCATCTCCAGTGTTACAGACTTAACATTTTAAGGTCAGGAGGTATGTTGTAGAAATAGCATGGGAACTGGAGACAAGAGAACTAGATTCCAGATCAGGCATTGCCGCTTACTGGCTGGGTGGAGTCTGTTAAATGTCTGATCTTTTAGAGCTTCAATTTTATAAACATTAAAAGTTATGAAATAAGCAAATAATAATAATATACTTTATATCATTGATTTTAGGGAGACCATGCAAAGTCTGTTGCTCACTTCCTACTGTAGGCACCACAATAGAGGATATTGGTTTTGTTTTTTCATATTAATTTACTGTCATGCTCATTAGCCTGTAGATTGTGGAATGTATTTTCCTTGTTTCAAAAAAAAGAAGATCATTTTCCCTTATCCAGTCTTTGTACGTTCTTCACGGTTTCTCAGAGTGTGCTAACATGCCATAGTTATTGAATTTGTAGGTTTTCTTGGACCCCGGGCACATTATTTTTCTTGCCTAAGATGTATAGATTCTTTTATTACATTTTTCTTCCTAATATTGGGCTTCAGTTTTCTACAACCTAATGTTGTTCTAATATTTTCAGTCTTATGATCACCTTTGACAAAGAATACAGAAGCAGATTACCATAAAGTCTAACAACTATTATACCTGTGAGCCACTAGCATCTTGCCTTAAGCATACAAAGCTGGAAGATCCTCCCAACTCTTTCTCCCAACTCCCAACTCTTCAATCTCCTATGTCTGTCAATAGAGGTGTGAAGTTTTGAATTTCCTTTTCCTCAACTTGATACATTTCTCTGTCTTCACCTCTTTATCTTGCTTTTTTCTTTCTTTTTGAACAACTTTCCTCTATTGCTTCTCTATTGCTTCACTTGTTTTCCACAGATGGCTTCCCTGTGGACCAAACCATACTCTGTTATATATTCCCATGATCCAGATTCTTTTTCCTTCGTTTATATTACTCCATATTAAGTGAAGTTTTACTGGTTGAGATTCTCTTCCATATACTAGCACATCATATTTATTTATTTGTTTACTTTCTTATTTTTATTTTTCCATATTTTGACTATCTTCATCTTCTCTGATAATATGAAAGAAAAAAATACTATCAAGTGAATATTTGAGGGATTGCTATAAGTTTATTAGGAACCTCCTTTAATGGGTAACAGAATAGACTCAGAAAGTAAAGTATTTTATTAAAGTTGATGTGGCTGGTAGATCCAAAACAGCAATCTAATTGCCTCTTTATAGCAGTTGTAAGTTATCTTGGAAGGAGGATTGTTATCACTAATCTCTATCCATACATGCTCTAATCTATCACCTGCCTAGCTATTCAAATAGACTGAGTTTAAATAAATGTCCCGAAAGACTTTGAGATAGCTTCTTGACTGTTCAGACTAATCTGCCTTCACTATGTTTGCACGTAGATTACTTCTCATAAGGATAGTAAATTAATACAAAACTTTTGTATCCCTTTGGAATGATTGCTTTGGCAAGCTCCTTGTTTCTTCTTTGGCTTGTTTTTTTTTTTAAACATTCATATTTGAAAATTACAATGAATACTACTCACTCTTCACGTGATCTCTTTCAGTTCCACAATCACTAAGCTCGTACGAGATAAAAAATACAACCAATTACCACCAATGAATGCCAGCTTGAAATAGCCTTCAGAATATGAAGAATGCAGAAAATACAAAGAAAACTGTTAGGAAAATTTATAAAATAATATTTTCTCTCCTTTAAATCTTGATGCATTTGTTCCTATGAAAATATTATTAGCTTTACTGGTTCAGTTCATTGGATGTTTACTGATTTAAATAAAATAATTTTGTTTACAACAGAAGTATTAAAATCAAAGTTAAATATAGCAGGCTAAATAAAGTGAAATGGGAAATTTATACAAACAATGTACATAGTACACTTTGGATAATTATTCCCAAATTTAAATATGTTACATTGGGCAAAATATGTAGATTGCGAGATCCTCTCTCCAGATGATTCTTCCCCCAACACACACCCAAAAAATAGTGAAGCCATTCAAAGGACCTAAACTGTAAAATTAAATCTGTAAATCTTTAGGCCAGACAGTGCTGTACAATATAAAATATATTCAAAATCATACTGAATTAATACCTTTGTCTCATATCAACACTTAGAATTTTACATTATGTGGGTTTATATTTTTGCTGAATTTTTATAAAGTCACAAGATTTTATATCCAGAAAATATGCTAGAAATCATGTGGTTCAAACCGCTCATATTATGAATAAAGAAAATGTTTCCAAAATTTACTGAATAATTTCCTGAAGGTCACACGGATAGTTATAGGTAGAATCTAAATTCCTTAAATTTAAATCTATGTTGTTTTAACTCAATTAATTAAAATTAAATCCACAAGACATTAAATGTCCCTTTTTTCTTTAGTAGCCAAGCTACTATTTTTCAAAAGTTCAAATAATACATATTTGATTCAATACTGTTTCTGATAAATCAAGAATATATTTTACATGCGATCGTACTGGGTCATTGATTCCATTAAACTCTCAAATACTTATGTTTGAAGAATGATAGGGTACACTCATGATAGAGAAAATATCAGTCGGTTCAAATGAACTGTTCAGATGGTCGCAGGACTATATTTAGTTTGTTCTTACACGTAAGGCAAATCCCGGGAAGGAGAAAGAAAAATTATGGGTTTACAGAACTAGTCCTCTTTCCTAAAGGAGATTGAACATAAAAATAATGTTACATACCATCATTTAGGTGAACTGAATGATGGTTCTGCATATTTTATGTGAGATTATGAAATCCAAAAATACCTATCAAGAATATTGTCCATAAGCAACTCTATAAAGCTACATGATGATATTGATCCTGTGTAACTGACTGGCATAAGAAAGATTTCCCTGGACTTGTTGTGTAGGATCTGATGTCCTCAGGAGGCAATGGTAAGTTGCTTTGAAGAATACAAATTTAAAGAAAACATCATGTGATAGATTAAAAAGGCAAAAACAATAAGTACCAGGATATATTGTAGTTGGAGAGGTGACAGCTTATCTTTGAGAAAAGAATAGAGGAGGATGTATGCTTAGAAAATTAAGAAAGCTTGACTGCATTTTTAAAATCAAATGCAGCTTCAGTAATTAGCATAGAAAATTTGACACAATTGCTTTTTGCTAAATTGTTCGTTTTGCCCCTGAAGTTTGTAACGGTGCAAAATTGTCTTATTAAAATTGAAATTATTTTAATATGATATAGTGAATTATAATTAGTGTAATTGAAATATAAAATATCTCAGATCTGTTTATTCAATACAATCGTTGCCATAGGAACAAGGAGAATAGAATTAATTAATGTATACTTTGTGAATAACATGTACAGCATTTATTTTAATATTTTGAATCTATTTCATTAATATATCAGGGAAAAAATCAATAGAAAACTAAGAACAGGCTATTTCTTTTAGTTCTTTCCTAGTGATATGACGTCACAATTTTTAAATGAAAAGAATCAAATTCTTCCATGCCAGCATGAATCACAGATGTCTTCCAGTATTGATCTTCAGCAACCATAATTTTTAAACAGTGAGCAGATATATATGAAATATTTGTATAGAGGCCAGAAGGGGAAAAAGGCAGGAGGGTTTTCACATAGACCCCCAAAATTTGGCAGAGTTTTCATCTTAGGCCAACAGACCTGTGTTTTCTATACCTTATGATTTGTTTGGAACTTTAAATAAGGGTACCATCATTATACCTCATACTTAGTCAGTCCTAATCATGGCTAAATGATTTTTGTAACCTCATTTATTATCATCAATTACAGAAGCTAACCATGTCTGAAACAGAAATGAACCAGTGAGTAAAGGAGAAAAATAGCCTGCAGCTCTTAATAATACAAAGAAGAGGGAAGTGATGGAGAAGAAAGTTTTAGTGTACTATTACCCATGTCTGGACTGCTAGACTTAGTGTCAACTTAGTGTCAAGTGTCCAAGCACAAGGTCGTTGCTAACGAGTTTTCAGCAGGTAATTCCTCATTCTTCTGAAAACTCTGATATTTTTGTTCTTCCGTCCCTGTAGTAATATATTATCGTTACACATTTAAAATGAGAGGTTTATTTATTTACCTTGCCTATCTTAAATATATTTAGTATGATGCTATTCTCCATGTCTATATCATATATGTAAATATTTCAAAGAAAGAACTTGAGCCATCATAAAGACCAAAAGATAGAAGCATTAATAGAATGCTACTTATACATCTCTTGTTCTGAAAAAAGAAAATTGTCATTTTTTCCTTCCTTTTTTATTTTTCTTTGCTTTTAGTCTTCCTTCTCATGAATAAATGCATTAGGAGTTTGCTATATGTTAAAATCACATTAGGCCCTTTTGATATTAATTAATGCCACTAACATGTAAAGTAAAAATAATCTGTTAAAATTTCACAAATATGTTGAATTCTTTCAGTTCTTTGGAATTCCCTCAGTAAAACACACTGCTGTTCTTCTCTTCCTGGGCTCTCCGTGATCTTGATCACAAAAAGGGTTTGAACTTGCTTGGAGAAGCCCTCTGGGGAGCGTCTTCTATCTTTTAGCTTTTAGTAATTAGCAGTAATTAGCTCCAGCTAGGTGAGGAGATGACCCTTCAGCAGGCGATTGCATATATATAGACATTATGACAACAATATTTGAAAATATTCTATTTTCATCTTCCTACTTTTTTCATTTTTTGGCTTATTTCATCTGATTTCCTAGTTATATTGGGGACTTTTACCTGGAAACCAAGTTATTGACCCTAATAAATAGAGAATATGAAAAACTTTTTGTGCTTTTCTGTGAAGGAATGGAGTGGATTTTTAGGCACATTAATTCTTGTACGTATATATCTCTAAGGAACTTAGTAATGCATTTAATGAGTCCAAACACTCATGGAAATGAGAGCCAGAAATGACCTATTACGTTATCCTTTCTCCTCTTGAGAGTTCAGTACCAAAGTGCTCCCTCGGGTTGCTCTTACAAGACTATCAAAAGTGGTTGCTTTGATTTTTTTATGTTTCCTACCAAATTATAACAATTCTTGTTTGCATACCATATATTTTATTTTAACAATCTTCTATACAGTATTGCAGGGAAATATTTTACACGTATGGAGAGTCATTACTAAGTTTGTAGGCAAGCAGCTTCTGAATACATCTCCACTTTTCCAGTGCCAAAAATAACCAGGGGAAACAGAGAAAATAGGTAAATTGGAATATGTTCCAGGCAGTGAAGACACCCTCAGAAGTAGAATTGTGGAATAGAAACATGAAAAGGGAAGGTGTTTGGCTTGACAATTAGTCTCTCCTTTCTCTTTTTCTCTGCGTGTATGGGGGTCACAATGAAGGTTACTGTGACTGTTCTACATGTGAAAAGTTTTAGGGAAAAATTAATATTATACCTCTTCCAAAATTCAGAACTAATTAAGAGGTTGATATATAATTCAGTCATACTTTTATTACTAAAAAAGTGATTGAAGAATGTGACTTTAGATCTGTGGCCAAAATAGCTCACTAATAATTCAGCCCATAATAAAATGTACTTACCTACCCAGTTACAGACTACTCTAGACAATTCCAGACCCCTGAACCTTTCCTCCAGTAGCAGGATCTGCTCCCCTAAACTTACCACATACCTGATTGGTGAGTAGAATACACCCTCTCTGAAGGCATAGAGGTTAAAATAATGATGATGATGGCAATAATGATGATGATGATGATGATGATGATGAGAAAGAGACAGCGATTGAGAGAGAAAGAGAGATTAAAAGAAAGGAAGGGGCTGAGCTCCTTTCCCCACACCCTCCATTCACATATCTGCTCAGTTGTCATTCTCTCTCCCTTAGGGACAAGTACGAAAAGGGGTGGAAAGATGCCAGGAAGGTTATTCTAATCTTTCATCAGCAAATATGAGATCAGGTAAAAGATTGCCACTCCACCTTCTGGATTAGTCTATTTTTAATCACATCATGTGACAATTGAACACAGAATGTTAAACTGATTTAACTGCTCATGAAAATTTTTCATAGGTATCCTCAGGGGATTTGATATTAAAATAGAATGTATAGATATGCCCTCTAAATATTAAGATCAGATAAATTATAGAATCTGAATTTAAGATTTCGTAATTACTTCACTAAAAAGGTAGATGAAAAATTTTTCTCAAATTTATAAAGTGACAAAATAGAGCTATCATCTGAGGTCAAATAAAATCTCACAAGAAGACAGTACCTTGTAAGGCCACTCATGGCTTTTGAAAGTTTAATCTTCAGCTTTGCAGGTGCCTGAAGTAATTTAACATTTGATTTCCTGAAATTTATTACTTTCTAAGGGCTTGAATCCTTGTAGACAAATTTATAGGAGATTTATATGTAAAGAATCTCCAATATAAGTGAGAAATGATGTATCAACAAAACATTTTGGAATATTAGTGGTAACATAATTGGTGCGACCCTATTTATGCTCAATTTCCTCATCTAAAGAAATGATCTTACCTCATAAATTAGTTGTAAGGTTAAGAAGATCATGCACATAAAAATCAACTTTACTACCTCATCCACAGTGGAAACTCAATACCTGTTAATTACTATTTAGTGTTACGTAGCACTTATTTCTATATGCCAGACAGTCTTCTAAGAATTTTACATGTATTACCTCATTCAATACCCATCGTAATCCTGAGACTTTGGATGCTTGTACTAGGCTCATTTAAATATGGAGGAATTAAATCATTATAAATAGAATAAATTTCCCAGAATGACACATTTGATATGTGGTGGATCTAGATTCAAATTCAGGTATCTGATTTCATATTCCATATAGATATCAAATTAGAACTACACAGTGAAAATAATATTAGAAAAAGGAGAGTTAGATGATCTTAAACAGTCTGGATTCTCAAGTTACACCAATTATTCGCATCTAACTTGACTATAATCCATCATTCTGTATTCATGGGTATGGTATGCTCTCCCTAGGCCAAGATACAATTACTAACTCTTAACTAATTTCTTAGCTTCTCTGAAAGCTATTTCTTTGTAAGTAATTTAGTACTTCTTCACGTAATATACAACACAGTTGATTAGATTTTGGCTTTCTTACTTTAAATCACATATAATTTTCCAAGAAACATAATTTAGTTAATGTAGTGGGAATTTGGGAAGAACGAACAACTCCTCAGTCATATATGTGCGTATATATATTTTTTGCAATTGTTTTATTCCTCAGTATATGAATTTTATCCAGTAAGTGAGAATTTAACTTAAATCTGAGCTGAGACATTTATGTATTTTCAATTGCTTGTTGAGTGTTGTACTTTTCTTTTTATTCTTGTTTATAATTTTATGTCAGTCAGTTAAAATTTAATAAACACCAGATGCTGAATATACAGAAATGATCATAATGCAATAGAAACACTGTATTACTCACAGTTCAGATCATCTGGCCTGAAATTTTAGCTCTCCCTCTCGACTAGCTAGTTTGGTGAAAGCAATTAAGTTCACCAGGTCTCCTTTCCTTCCTCTGCAAAATAGCAGCAACTTACAATGTCATTAAGAGGGTTCTATGAGCTAGTATATTTGAATATCCCTTATGTATATGTGTATATTTACATATATATATTAAAGTATTAAATCCTGCAGAATTTTGCTTTCCTTATAATTTAAAAGTCATAATTTCAATATAATTTTTGATCAAGTTAAGCAGATAATACTCTTTTATTTAAAAATTTTTCAAAGTATTGATTAAATCTCGAATTATGCATAATGAGGCAAATATGCCAGGTATTTTAAAACCTTATGCTTATTTTAAACTGACATTTTATTAAAGTAATCTTAGTTTTATTCAATACCAGTTCCAACGGAGAAAGTCCAGCTTAATAGAATACATGAAAAGCTTCCTTTAAAAAGCCAGTTTTAATACTTATTCTCTAAATTTTAAGTTAGTTAAAGGATAAAAATGGATTTACCGGTGATGATGATGGAGGAGCAAGAAAGATACGAGTTCTGCTTTCTTTTCCTAAATGAAAAAATAAATGTATGATTGTCAAAATAAACAAACAAAAACTGAGCAAACTTTTGGGAAAATAGAATTTCATCCCTAATTTTTTCCCAATAAATTTTACAGAAAATAAATGCACATCTATTTCCATGTACATTGCAAAGAAAATTTCCTTGTTTCTAGGATTTTGATAATTTTCAGTTATAATTTTATTTATTCAGATTTTTTGATATGAAAGATTTTAAAAACTTTTCTATAATATTTTAGTTGTATGTCATTCCTACTGTATCAGTCCTGGCTCAGTGCAAAAAGCAGAAACCAGATTTGATATTTTAAACTGAAATAGATTAAATACAAGGAACGTGATGCTTACGAAATTGTTGGAAGGGTTGGTAGAGTGGGAGTCAAGGAACCGCAGGGGCCACAGGACCTGCTGGGGCTCGAACACAATTTAGCTCTCGATTCTGTGGCTGCCTCCACAGCTGCCCATGCATCTGGTGATGGCTTTGGAAAGCTGCTACATCCTCTCGACATTTGGGTCTCCGTGACTTCACTTGCCTGTAGAAAAACAGGAGCAGGCAGGAAGAGAACCTCTATTGACTTCCACTCAAAATCTTGCATGGAATTCTGTACTCAATTGCAGAATGAAATTCACTTCCAGAACCCTGGCAGCAAAGCGCCTGGGAAATAAAGTTTTTAGCTTCCAGACTTTACAGTAGAGGAAGGCTTGTGGAAGTGGGTGGTAATAGAACAATAAATCCACAGGATATGCCACTGATGCTTTCAGTATTGTACATGTTATAGAGCTACAAAGGAGATCAAGGATTTTCAATGGAGTAATGCACTTAATTATATCTGTTACGGCTGTCTCAAAATAAATTACTAGGTCGTGGATTTCAGTTATTTCCTGCAACAACTCATATGATAGATCAGGTTTACCTGTATGACATATTCTAATAATAAAAATCAAAATTATATTTGATGCAGTACATAACATCTGTACTTTCATTTGTTTTTCTTCCACTAAAGACAATATATCAGAATGCAAGGAAGAGGGACATAATTATGTTTCATCTTTAATCTGATCACATTTGTGAAACATATTGCTCATACACAGTAGGAGTTTAGTATTAATAAAATATTTAAACACTTTTGTTAATAATAAAATATATCGTACGTAACTCAAGACTGGTTAATTATTAAGAACTCAGGCCCAGATGAACTCTTTGGTACTTCTAAACAATAAATTACTATGAATCTCTAATCTACCTTAATCTTTTAAAGATGATCTCTAGAAGTTATTCTCAAAATATGGACCAAAGACCACAGATACACTTCAAATGTTAAAACCTACAAGTTCCTTCTTTGATTCTTATGGCCAAATAGCAAGCAATTTATTTGGTTTTCATTTTATATACACGAATGAAATATTAGTGTTTTTTGAATGAATTTTTGAGTTACCACAATTGCTCAGTGTGTAGAGAATCAGCTCCTTTTTAGCTCTAATACTCGTCACTTTGAAGAGCACAGCTGGCAGATGACATATAAAAACATTATAGGAAAATTAATATAGGTGAGAGTGGGGTTTTTTTTTTTGGCATTGATCATGTAATTTAATTCCGGATTTATTTACCTTGTGCCTTTTCAGCTGCTATTAACTTAAAAAAAATTCTCCAAACATGCACACTGTAAGTTTTCACTTCTTCTGAATCAGATCTATTCTTTCTTATGGAAAAGCAACTTGAGTCACATTATAGAAATGGAATAATTTAGTTTCAGAGATTAACCTTGAACAGAATTTCCCAAAATGTGTTTTATGATAGTTAATGCCAAGGGATGATTTTTGAAACATTTACTTCAAAAGAAAAAGTTTCTATGGTTAAATGAGTGTGGTACGTTCTGATTTGAATAATTTAAGCAAGTTTCTCTACTATGGATGACACAGTCTTTAATACGCTAATAGGAATTATAAACCTCCAAGAAGCCTTTATTGTATCTAGCATATGTGTAGTGTTTTCCAAATTTATTTCACCTTTTTAAAAAATTTCTGTGACTGTATCATGAGACTAGCACCCAGTGGCAAATAATTTCTGGAAATATTGACCAAGAATCTCAATCCCTGTGCCAACCTCCGCCTTCTTCATCTTCACTTTACGTGCACCTGTGAATTTCCGCTGTTAGGACGAGAAAGTAAGAATTATGGAGTAAATGGTTAAGTTTAGTTTTTGCTTGTTTGATTGTTTTTCTTTTGGTTGGTTTTAATCTCCTTGCCTTTTGGATACATTCAAAATGATTTTATGTTTGCCACACAAAAACACTTCATAAATCACCACATTTCAATATTACTTTCGCCTTCAAACGTAGTATATTCTGAATTACTTCCAAGAAATTATTAGCGAGTATTTAGGAGTGCAGTGTTATAGGTGAAGCTAATTTCGGTGGTGTTGAAGTTCCTGTGATGAATACGGAGTGAAGACACAGCGAGAGCAAGTGGAGACACAGGTACACACTCACAGGTATAGACACAAATGTGAAAGGAAATTTACAGGTGCAGTTAAATTAAAAGGTAGTTTTCTGTCGTTTTTAGACTTTTTTTTCTGCAATCACCACCGTCTCTCATCTCCTCCTACAATCTTGCTGCTCAAAATTCTAGGAGATTTTTTGGTAAATACTTAGAATTGTGGGACCATGCATAAATCTCTCCATTTTTCTTCCTACGTATCTTGATAAGCATCTAATTAATCCACATTTTTAGTTGAACAAAGACACAACTTTGATAAAGTGACAATTCCTAGACATGGTGATTTTTATTTCTTTCAGTAGTGATATCAGGTATGCTAGTCACATTTTTAGCTTCTACATGTTTTTCTGCCTGATAGAGTAACAGTCTTGATATAAATAAATCAATAGAATTCTGTGCAAGTTACAAGAAATGATATACCTATGTTCCTCCTGCCCTTTTCTATAGTGATCTAAGAAGCTTCATACTTAAATCCATTACTAAAAAGAGTGGTATTTGTTTTTCTTGTCTTTGACCATGTAATTTCATTCTGGATTTATTGGTTGCTAAGATAGTTATAAATTTGAGATCACCTTTATATTTTGTGAATTAAGATTATTTTTATCTCTGCTCATGGAGTATGTCAACGGAAAAACCCAGAATACTCCATTAGTCATTAAAAATGACCTCAGCAAGGAATGGAATCATGCTACAAAATATAAATTACCAGAAAACCTTAAAAAGGCTGTGCACTCCGTGATCTTGACTGAAAGCCTCACAAATGACCATCCATGATACTTCCCTCAGAATTGTTTTCACAGAGGAAGGTCTCAAATCCTAAGAAAGGAACTCTGATTTGAAAATTTCAATATATTTCACCATGCATGCTATAGGTATTTGCAAATACCTATATGCAGTACCTTTTCTTGCATTGAACATAAATTTCTGTCGAGAGAAATGAAGCTTACCAAATATTTTAAATAGGTGTTTCTGAGAATGATTCATAATTAGCCATGTCTTTAAAAATGTATTAGATTACTAAAGGGCCTTTATCGGATAATTTAGGCTGCACTTCATTTTCAGGATGACTTTGACCTTCAACATTATTCACTGGGTAGATATGAGTTGACAGGTCAGAGGGTGGGCTGACCGACCCAGCATAACCTTGTTTAAGAAAAGTTAAGAAAAAACCATGAGGACCGGCCCGTGGCTTAGCGGTTAAGTGGGCGCGCTCCCCTACTGGCGGCCTGGGTTCGGATCCCGGGTGTGCACCGACGCACCACTTCTCCGGCCACGCTGAGGCCGTGTCCCACATACAGCAACTAGAAGGATGTGCAACTATGACATACAACTATCTACTGGGGCTTTGGGGAAAAAAGGAGGAGGATTGGCAATAGATGTTAGCTCAGAGCCGGTCTTCCTCAGCAAAAAGAGGAGGATTAGCATGGATGTTAGCTCAGGGTTGATCTTCCTCACCAAAAAAAAAAAAAAAAAAAAAAAAGTTGTAGAGCTTCCAAGGCAAGCACAAAATCAGTCTCAGAAAAGACGATATTAACCTAATAACACATAAAATTGCACTTTTCTTTTTTTTTTTTTTTTTTACCATTGTATTTATTCTATTTTTATAGAATTTGGGACTATCCCAGAAAGGTTATACTCATATTCATTAACTCATTAATTACAAGCTCTTATTAAGTACTGTGAGAAATATAAACACATGTAAGACAAAGTACCTGCCCTCATCTATTGTGAAAAAATAACTATAATATATAATAGCATATTTATAATATATGATGAATAACTAGTACACTGAATAATTAGTATGGTGAATACTAGAATAACTAATATGAATAAATATAAATCAAGGCAGTATTTGAGGCAAAAGGTGAGATGAGATTTCTATATTACATAGAATTACTTTCAACCAGCAAGATCATGGTCAACCTATCTGTAAGAGGGGATGTTATTCCCCTTTTACAGATGAGGAAACTGAGGCTTACAGAGATTAGCTAAATTGTCCAAGGTCACATGGCTGGTAAAGAACAGAGCCAGAATTTCAAACCAAGTCTGTCCCACACAAACCACCTTCTTTTTCTTTTTTTTTTTTTTTAATTTTTTGTTTATTGCTGTAACATTGGTTTATAACATTGTAAAAATTTCAGGTGTACATCATTGTACTTCTATTTCTGCATGGACTACATCATGTTCACCACCAAAATACTAATTACAACCCATCACCACACACATGTACCGAATTATCGCTTTCACCCTCCTCCCTCCCCACTTCCCCTCTGGTAACCACCAATCCAATCTCTGTCCCTATGTATTTGTTTATTGTTGTTATTATCTACTACTTAATGAAGGAAATCATACGGTATTTGACCTTCTCCCTCTGACTTATTTCACTTTGCATTATACCCTCAATGTCCATCCATGTTGTCACAAATGGCTGGATTTCGTCATTTCTTATGGCTGAGTAGTATTCCATTGTGTATATATACCACAGCTTCTTTATCCATTCGTCCCTTGATGGGCACTTAGGTTGCTTCCAAGTCTTGGCTATCGTGAATAAGGCTGCAATGAACACAGGGGTGCATGTACCTTTGCAAATTGGTGTTTTCAAGTTCTTTGGATAAATACCCAACAGTGGAATAGCTGGATCATACGGTAGTTCTATCGTTGATTTTTTGAGGAATCTCCATACTGTTTTCCATAGTGGCTGCACCAGTTTGCACTCCCACCAGCAGTGTATGACAGTTCCCTTCTCTCCACATCCTCTCCAACACATGTTGTTTCCTGTCTTGTTAATTATAGCCATTCTGACGGGCGTGAGGTGATATCTCATTGTAGTTTTGATTTGCATTTCCCTGATAGTTAGTGATTTTGAACATCTTTTCATGTGTCTGTTGGCCATCTGTATATCTTCTTTGGAGAAATGTCTGTTCAGGTCTTTTGCCAATTTTTTAATTGGGTTGGTAGTTTTTTTGTTGTTGAGATGCATGAGTTCTTTATATATTTTGGAGATTAAGCCCTTATCAGATGTATGGTTTGCAAATATCTTCTCCCAATTGTTAGGTTGTCTTTTCGTTTTGTTGATGGTTTCCTTTGCTGTGCAGAAGCTTTTTAGTTTGATGTAGTCCCATTTGTTTATTTTTTCTATTGTTTCTCTTGCCCAGGCAGATGTGGTGTTTGAAAAGATGTTGCTAAGACTGATGTCGAAGAGCATACTGCCTATGTTTTCTTCTAGAAGTTTCATAGTTTCAGGTCTTACATTCAAGTCTTTAATCCATTTGGAGTTAATTTTTGTGTATGGTGTAAGGTAAGGATCTACTTTCATTTTTTTGCATATGGCTATCCAGTTTTCCCAACACCATTTGTTGAAGAGACTTTCTTTTCCCCATTGTATGTTCTTGGCTCCTTTGTCAAAGATTAGCTGTCCATAGATGTGTGGGTTTATTTCTGGGCTTTCGATTCTATTCCATTGATCTGTGTGTCTGTTTTTGTGCCAGTACCATGCTGTTTTGGTTACTACAGCTTTGTAGTATATTTTGAAATCAGGGAGTGTGATACCTCCAGCTTTGTTCCTTTTTCTCAGGATTCCTTTAGCTATTCGGGGTCTTTTGTTGTTCCATATAAATTTTAGAATTCTTTGTTCTATTTCTGTGAAAAATGTTGTTGGAACTTTGATAGGGATTGCATTGAATCTATAGATGGCTTTAGGAAGTATGGACATCTTAACTATGTTAATTCTTCCAATCCAAGAGCACGGAATATCTTTCCATTTCTTTGTGTCTTCTTCAATTTCTTTCAGAAATGTTTTATAGTTTTCGGTGTACAGATCTTTCACCTCTTTGGTTAAGTTTATTCCTAGGTATTTAATTCTTTTTGTTGCAATTGTAAATGGGATGGTATTCTTAATTTCTCTTTCTGCTACTTCGTTGTTAGTGTACAGAAATGCAACTGATTTTTGTATGTTGATTTTGTATCCTGCAACTTTACCATATTCGTTTATTACTTCTAAAAGTTTTCTGGTGGATTCTTTAGGGTTTTCTATATATAAAATCATGTCATCTGCAAATAGTGACAGTTTCACTTCTTCCTTTCCAATTTGGATCCCTTTTATTTCTTTCTCTTGCCTGATTGCTCTGGTTAGGACTTCCAGTACTATGTTAAATAGGAGTGGTGACAGTGGGCATCCTTGTCTGGTTCCTGTTCTTAGAGGGATGGCTTTCAGTTTTTCACCATTGAGGATGATATTAGCTGTGGGTTTCTCATATATGGTCTTTATTATGTTGAGGTACTTTCCTTCTATACCCATTTTATTCAGAGTTTTTATCATAAATGGATGCTGTATCTTGTCAAATGCTTTCTCTGCATCTATTGAGATGATCATGTGATTTTTATTCTTCATTTTATTAATGTGGTGTATCACGTTGATTGATTTGCGAATGTTAAACCATCCCTGCATCCCTGGAATAAATCCCACTTGATCATGGTGCATAATCTTTTTAACGTATTGTTGTGTGCGATTTGCTAGTATTTTATTGAGGATTTTTGCGTCGATGTTCATCAGTGATATTGGCCTGTAATTTTCTTTTTTTTGTGTTGTCCTTGTCTGGTTTTGGTATCAGGGTAATGTCAGCTTCGTAGAATGAGTTAGGGAGCTTCCCCCCCTCCTCAATTGTTTGGAAGAGTTTGAGAAGGATAGGTATTAAGTCTTCTTTGAATGTTTGGTAGAATTCACCAGGGAAGCCGTCTGGTCCTGGACTTTTATTTTTGGGGAGGTTTGTGATTACTGTTTCCATCTCCTTACTGGTGATTGGTCTATTCAAATTCTCTACTTCTTCTTGATCCAGTTTTGGAAGGTTGTATGATTCTAAGAATTTATCCATTTCTTCCAGATTGTCGAATTGGTTGGCATATAGTTTTTCATAGTATTCTCTTATAATCTTTTGTATTTCTGAGGTGTCTGTTGTAACCTCTCCTCTTTCATTTCTGATTTTACTTATTTGTGCCTTCTCTCTTTTTTTATTGGTGAGTCTAGCTAAAGGTTTGTCTATTTTGTTGATCTTTTCAAAGAACCAGCTCTTGGTTTTATTAATTTTTCTATTCTTTTTTGGTCTCCATTTCATTTATTTTTGCTCTGATTTTTATTATTTCTCTTCTTCTACTGATTTTGGGCTTTGTTTGTTCTTCTTTTTCCAGTTCCTTTAGGTGCATTGTTAGATTGTTTATTTGAGATTTTTCTTGTTTGTTGAGATAGGCCTCTATTGCTATAAACTTCCCTCTTAGAACCGCTTTTGCTGTATCCCATAAATTCTGGCATGTTGTATTTTCATTTTCATTTGTCTCCAGGTATTTTTTGATTTCTTCTTTGATTTCTTTGTTGACCCAGTCGTTGTTCAGTAGCATTTTGTTTAATCTCCACGTATTTGTGGCTTTTCTGATTTTCTTCCTATAGTTGATTTCTAGTGTCATACTGTTGTGGTCAGAAAAGATGCTTGGTATTATTTCAATCTTCTTAAATTTATGGAGACTTGTTTTGTGGCCTAATATGTGATCAATCCTGGAGAATGTTCCATGTGCATTTGAAAAGAACGTGTATTCTTCGGTTTTTGGATGGAATGCTCTGTATATATCTACTAGGTCCATCTGTTCTAGTGTGTCGTTTAAGGCCAATGTTTCCTTATTGATCTTCTGTTTGGATGATCTATCCGTTGGTGTAAGTGGAGTGTTAAAGTCCCCTACTATTATTGTGTTACTATCTATTTCTGTTTTTATGTCTGTTAATAATTGCTTTATATATTTAGGTGCACCTACATTGGGTGCATAGATATTTACAAGTGTTATATCCTCTTGTTGGATTGTTCCCTTGATCATTATGTAATGCCCTTCTTTGTCTCTTTTTACAGTTTTTGTTTTAAAGTCTATTTTGTCTGATATGAGTACTGCTACCCCAGCTTTCTTTTCATTGCCATTTGCGTGGAGTATCTTTTTCCATCCCTTCACTTTCAGTTTGTGAGTGTCTTTAGGTCTGAAGTGTGTCTCTTGTATGCAGCATATATATGGGTCTTGTTTTTTTATCCAGTCAGCCACCCTATGCCTTTTAATTGGAGCATTTAGTCCATTGACGTTTAAAGTAGCTATTGATAAGTATGTACTTACTGCCATTTTTTAAATTTTTTTTTTTTTCCCCTCAGTGTTTTAGTAGTCCTTCTCTGTTCCTTACTTCTTCTATACAGAATTGATGGTCACTTTAGTTTGACCTCTGTCTGAAAGCTGTACTCTTTAACTATCCTCCTCCCTCCTTTTGTGTTTTTTATATCACATCTAACCTCTTTTTTGTGCATTTGTATCCATTACGTTCTAATCGTGGAAATAGATAATTTTTCCTATTTGTGGTCTTCTCTTTTCCCCTTAAATCAGTCCCTTTAACATTTCTTGTAGCACTGGTTTCTTGGTGACAAACTTCTTTAATTTTTGCTTATCTGGGAAAATTTTGATCTCTCCTTCCATTTTGAACAATAACCTTGCTGGGTAGAGTATTCTTGGCTGTAAGTTTTTTCCTTTTAGCACTTTAAATATATCGTGCCATTCTCTTCTAGCCTGTAAGGTTTCTGCTGAGAAGTCAGCTGATAGCCTTATGGGGTTTCCTTTGTATGTAACTTGACATTCTCTTGCGGCTTTTAGGATTCTCTCTTTATCTTTAATTCTGGACATTTTGATTATGATGTGTCTTGGTGTGGGCCTCTTTGGGTTTATCTTGTTTGGGGCTCTCTGTGCCTCCTGTACCTGGATGCCTGTTTCCTTCCTTAGGTTAGGGAAGTTTTCATCTATTATTTCTTGATATATATTCTCTGCCCCCTTGTCTCGCTCTTCTCCTTCCGGGACACCTATAACACGGATGTTAGTGCACTTGATGTTGTCCCAGAGGTCCCTTAGACTGTCCTCACTCTTTTTAATTCTTTTCTCTTTTACCTGTTCACCTTGGGTAATTTCTTCTAGTCTTTCTTCCAGCTCACAGATCCGTTCTTCTGTATCCTCTACTCTGCTTTTGAGTCCCTCTAATGAATTTTTCATTTCCAATATTGTATTCTTCATTTCTGATTGGTTCTTTTTATATCTTCCATTTCTTTGTTGACATTCTCACTGAGTTCATCTATTCTTCTCCCCAGATCAGTGAGCATCCTTAACACTCTTAGTTTGAACTCTCTGTCGGGTAGGTTGCTCATTTCTGTTTCACTTAGTTCCTTTTCTGGGGTTTTGTCCTGTTCCCTTACTTGGAATGTATTCTTTTGCCTCCTCATTTTGCCTCTTCCCTGTGCTTGTGTCTACGTATTAGGTAGGTCAGCTACGTCTCCTGCTCTTGGATAGGTGACCTTATGTAAGTGATGCCTTAGGAGGCTTCCAGTGTGCTTCCCTCAGTTCTCAATGTTCCAGGGGTGACCCCTATGTGGGCTACGTGTGTCCTTCTATTGTGGCCTATTAGCTCTCCCTATAGGCGCCCAGGGAGGCTGAGTTATGCTCCTGGCCAGCTGTTGTAATGCTCAGCTGCTTGTAGTTGTTGTGGGCCCTTCAGTCTCTTTATCAGGTGTGGGGAGCCCCAGCACAGTTGGCTGTAAGTTCTAATACCACATTTGTGTTGCAGTATTTCTTTTAAGTGAGTAGGCCCCCAGTGTGGCAGGTTGTTAGGCTCAGGGCCTTACAATTGCTGTAAGCCTCTAGCCTATTAGGTCTCTTGTCAGCTCTCTGAGGATTGCAGCTGGGTGGGGCTGCCCTCAGGCACAGGAGCACCCAATTGTTTCAGGCTTTGGAAGGTGGGGCAAACCCCCTATGTGGGTCTTTGAGAAGCACAAGTCTTCTGCAGCTGACAAGCCCTGTTGCCCACAGGTCCACACACACAGTCAACACAGTCCTGCCCCGTGTGAGCGCCCCGACCTCCCCAAGCGGATCCAGTCTCTCCACGGCGGGAGCCCCACACACTCCGCCACCACCCCACACTCTCCACCTGCTCCTTGTGTGCACCCTGCCCCTCTCAAGTCAGCTCAGTTGCCAGGCTGCAGAGAATCCAGTCACCAATCTATGCAGGCCCACAAGTTGCCTGAGGGCTTGTTGTTGGGTGGGGCCAGTCTCTAGGGTGGGCTGCCTGCCCTGGCTGAGCTGGATTAAATCGGTGCTCTAGCGGGTGGAGCAGACCCTGGGCTAGCAGGTCTCAGGGAGAACTCCAATGGCGTCTGTGTCAGCAGGCTCTCACCAGGCCACAACAATGGCCGCCGCCAATGTCCCAGTCCCTGGAGAGGTCTCACCCCTCACCGAGATGTACTCAGGGCCTATTAGGTGAGTCTCTTGTCACCGAAGCACTGTGTACCTTTCTTTCTGGTGATTTTAGGATGCTTTCTGGAACGGGTGAGTTTGTGCACGGGCCCTTTAAGACCCAGTTTTAGTTTCTTTGTGAACCGGGTTTTCTGGGGGTGCTCCCCAATGCTTTAGTAGCAGGCACAGTCAGATATTATGCCACTGGTGTTGATTGTGCTGGGTCCACAATATGCCCACAGCAGGGGTGCTCCCGGCTCAGGGCCCCGCGTCTCCAGGGAGGCTGCGTACCTGTGAGCTGCTCCCAGCGGCCGTGACGCTGGCGGCTTGTGAAGGTGGCGTTTTTCCTCTCCAGAAGGGAGTCTCTGCCTCTTCTACCCCAGTTAGGATTGTCCGTTGTTGCAGGAGTTCCTCTTATCCAGTTTTCAGTTCTGTCTCAGGGGTAATTTTTCCACGAGTAGTTTTAAATTGGCTGTGTCCACGGGAGGAGGTGAGTTCAGAGTCTGCCTACGCCGCCATCTTGACTCCACAAACCCTAAAATTTCACTTTTCAAATCAGGCTCGAAGTTTCCAAATTAATCTAAAAAGAGTTTCAACTGTCCCACATACAGCAACTAGAAGGATGTGCAACTATGACATACAACTATCTACTAGGGCTTTGGGGAAAAAAAGGAGGAGAATTGGCAATAGATGTTAGCTCAGAGCCGGTCTTCCTCAGCAAAAAGAGGAGGATTAACACAGATGTTAGCCCAGGGATGGTCTTCCTCAAAAAAAAAAAAAAAAAGCCATGAAAACACATGCATGCACCCCACACATAAGTATGTAAAAATACTGAGTGCATCATCATTCTTTCAGGCAAACAAGCATGTGAAGTGATAAGCTTTTTTTTTCCTTTTAATTGTTTTCTTTTCTTAGCAATAACTATTTGCCTGTGCCTAGACTTCTGGGGAACTCACGAACACAATTGAGAATGGAAGGACAGGGATAAGAAGAAAAATGGTAGAGCATTACTTTAACACAACAACATTATTGAGGTATAATTGACAATTATATTACATTTTAATGACAAGTTTTGACCAAGTATACAACCTTGATATCATGATCACTTCAGGATAGTGAACATGTCCACCACCCCTACCTTCCCTCATTACCACTTTAATCAATCCCTCCCTTCCTTGTCCTTGCCCTGCTTTCCAAGAGACCACTGGCAAGTGTCACTATAGATTAGTTTGCATTTTCTAGAGTTTTACATAAATGGAATCATACAGTATGCACTTCTCTTTCTCATTCAACACAATTATTTTGATATTTCCCATGCTGCTTTGTGTATCAATATTTCATTCTTTTTTTGACTGAGTAGTATTCCACTTAATGGGTATACCATCATGTACTTATTCATCCACTTGTTGAAGGACATTTCAATGTTTTCCAGATTTTGGCTACTGAAAATAAATCTTCTATGAACATTTATGAACAAGTATATTTTGTGCTTCTGCTTAATGAGCTGTGTTTTTCCCTCCTGACCCCCAATACATGGTCTCTGTTCCAACACTCTTCTCCAACTCTGACACCAACTGGATATCTAACAATTCAATTCAATTCTGACACTATCTACCTAGTGTTAGTGTTAGTTCCCACAAGTTAAAGTGCTCTGTCCCACAAGACTGCTCCCACTTCAGATGCCAATCCAAGCCCCGGACCACGTGTATTTCTGATCAACAGGCTATAAATGAGGTTTCTCCTCCTCAGTTTCAATAATCTGCTATAGTGGCTCATAGAACTCAGGAAGACACTACTTATGTTTACTGGTTTACTGCAAAGGATAAAAATGAACAGTTAGATGAAGAGTACATAGGTCAAGGTCTGGAAGGGTCCTAAAGGCAGAAGTTTCTGTCCTCATAAAGTTCCAGCAGGTGGATATGTTCACCAACTTAGAAGCTCTCCAAACACCATTGTTTAAGGGTTTTTATGGAGGTTTCACTACATAGGCATGATTAATTAAAACATTGGCCATTGGTGATTAATTCAATCTCCAGCCCCTTTCTCCTCCCCAGAGGTTGGGGGGGTGGGGCTGAAAGTTCCAAATTTCTAATCAAGGCTTGGTCTTTCTGGTGACCAACCCCCCTCCTGAAGCTGTCTAGGAGTCTGCCAAGAGCTGCCTCATTAGAACAAAAGTTGCTCCTATCACCCTTATAACTCAGGAAATTCCAAAGGTTTTAGGAGCTCTGTGCCAGGAACCAGGAACAAAGATCAGACATATATTTCTTATTATGTCACACTTACCTAAATCCAAAAATGTAGAGTGGCTAGATCATACAGTAAATTTATGTTTAACTTTTTAATAAAGTGTCAGATTGTTTCCCAAGTGTTTGTATAATTTTACATCACTACCAGCAGTGTGAGAGGATCCCAGTTCCCCCACATTCTTGCCAACACTTGGTAGGGGCAGTTCATTTTATTTTAGCTATTTTAATAGATGTTTAGTGTTATCTCATTTTAGTCTTAATTTGCATTTCCCTGAAGACCAATGATGCTGAGCATCATTTTATGTTCTTATTTGCCATCTATATATCTTCTCTAGGGAAGTGTCTATTCAAATATTTGGCCCATTTCTAATCTTATTATGTACCAATGTAATTACCATTTCCAATGTTTTTCATCCTTTCAAGTGAGTACTTATTTCCATCTGGTATCATTTTTCTTCTACTTGAAGGACTTCTTTTAATAGTTCTTGTAGTGGAGGTATGCTGGTGATGAATTATTTCCAGTTGGTATGTCTGAAAAAAGGTTTTATTTTGCTTTTATTTTTGAAACGTATTTTTACTAAGTATAAAATTCTATTTATATAAATTTTTCTTTTTCTTTTATACACTAAAGATGTTATTCCACTTTCTCCTCACTTGTATTGTTTCCGACGTGAGATCTACTGTCATTCTATTGTTGTTTCTCTGTCCGTAATGTTTTTTCCTTCTCTGACTGCTTTTAAATTTCTCTCTTTATCAATGGTTTTGAACAATTTTACTACAATATGTCTTGGTTTAGTTTTCTTTATGTTTCGTGTACTTGAGTTTTTTGAATTTGTATGTTTATTGAGCCTCTTAGATCTGTAGTTTTATAGTTTTAATCACATTGGGAAATTTTTTGGCCATTATTTCTTCAAAATGTTTTTATCCCCTTCTTTCTTTTTTTCTACCATAAGGATCTTAATTGCATACAGTAGTCACCCTTTATCTGTGGTTTCACTTTTTGCAGTTTCAGTTACCTATGGTTAACCATGGTCAGAAGCAGATGATCCTTCTTCTGTGTATCATCAGAAGGTCAATGGTAGGCTAATGCTATGTCACAATGCCTGTCATTCACCTCACTTTATTTTATCATATAGGCATTTTATCAGCTCACATCATCACAAGAAGAAGGGTGAACACAGTACAATAAGATATTTTGACAGAGAGAGACCATATTCAAATAACTTTTTGTGTGTGTGTGTGAGGAAGATCAGCCCTGAGCTAACATCCGTGCTAATCCTCCTCTCTTTGCTGAGGAAGACTGGCTCTGAGCTAATGTCTATTACCAATCCTCCTTCTTTTGCCTCCCCAAAGTCCCAGTAGATAGTTGTGTGTCATAGTTGCACATCCTTCTAGTTGCTGTATGTGGGACACAGCCTCAGTATGGCCGGAGAAGCAGTGCATCAGTGGGTGCCTGGGATCCAAACCCGGACTGCCAGTAGTGGAGCATACGCACTTAACCGCTAAGCCACGGGACCGGCCCTCAAATAACTTTTATTACAGCATATTGTTATGATTATTCTATTTTATCATTAGTTATTGTTGTTAATCTCTTACTTTACCTAATTTATAAATTAAACTTTCTCATTGGTATGTATGTATAGGAAAAAACATGGTATATATCGAGTCTGGTAACGTTTGTGGTTTCAGGCATCCACTGGGGGTTTTGGAACATATCCTCCAAAGATAAGCGGGGACAAATGTATATATTAGAAGGCTTGAAATTGTCCCAGAGTTCACTAATGCTCTTTTCTTCTTGGATTCTTTTCTCTCTGTGTTTCATTTTGGATATTTTCTATTGCTATGTTTTCAAGTTCACTAATCTATTCTTCTGCAATGTCTAATTTGCTGTTAGCACCATACAGTGAATTTTTTTCTCCTCAGAAGTTTATTTTTCTCCTAGAAGTTCATTTTAGGTCTTATTAACATATTCCATGTCTCTACTTGACTTTTTGAACATATGAAATGAGGTTTAAAATAACTGTTTTAATATACTTGTCTCAAAATTCTAAGATCTGTGTGAGTTTGGGGTTGGTTTTTAAAGCTGATTTTTTTCTCATTATGTGTAGTATTTTTCTGCTTATTGGCATGCTTGGTAATCTTTGGCTGGATGGTAGACATTGTTAATTTTAACTTTTGTTTGCTGCATATTTTTTGTATTTCTATAGATATTCTTATGCATTGTTCTGGGACAGAATTAACTTACTTGGAAAGAGTGCATTTCTTTTGAACCTTGTTCTTAAGATTTGTTAGGGGTGTTCAGAGCAGCTTGTAGTCTAGGGCTAATTATTCCCCACTACTGAGGCAAGACCCCTCTGAATGCTCTACTAGATGTCCCTGAGTAATGTGTTTTTCCAATTTATCAGGCACTGTTTCTGGTCCTGTGTACCCTGGGCATTGTTTGCTCTAATCTTTTCAGATGGTTCTTCTTCTGACCTCAGGTAGTTTCCTCACATGCATGCATTGAACAGTGCTCTCCTGAATATTCAAGGGATACCCTCTGCAGATCTCTAGAACTTTCTCTTAGTGCTGCTCTCTTTTCTCTAATCTTCTGCTCAGCAAACTGTAGTACCGTGTTCTCCCCAGACACTCAGCTCAATCTCCTCAGAAGTCTGTCTTAATGCTCCTGGGTTTCCTCTCCCTGCATGATGGCCTGGCACCTCTGAAGGATATAAGCTGACATAATCATGGGAATCATCTTGTTTGCTTCCCACCTCACAGTGATCACTCTCTTTATTACCTGATGTGCAGTGGCTTGAAAACCATTGTTTCATATATTGTGTCTGATTTTTTACTGTTTCAGGCAGGCAGGTAAATTCAGTTCATGTTACGCCAGAAACAAAATTCTGAATAGACTTAAAAAAATTCATTTATATATTTATTTCAACTTAAAGTATATATTTTCATGCAAGATAATAATGCATTTACTCCTAAACTTCTATTTTCAACATTTACCTTATTATTATTTAACTTCCTACATGTCAAACTTATTTGAAGTTATTTAGTACAAAGTGGTAGTGGATTAACTAAGGTAGCAGATAGAAAGATGCATTTTACTATAGTGCAAGTAGTTAATATTTTTTTGACACGTAATAAGCATTCTTTCTTAGTATGTTAAATAAAATTTTTTTCATGATAGACTGAAACTGATTACAATAATGCCATCATGCATCAAAAAGCTAACATGTGGGGCTGGCCCCATGGCCTAGTGGTTGAGTTCAGCGTGCTCCCCTTCAGGGACCCAGGTTCGGTTCCCGGGCATGGACCTACACCACTCATTGGTGGCCATGTTGTGACGGCAACCCGCATACAAACTAGAGGAAGATTGGCACAGATGTTAGCTCAGGGTGAATCTTCCTCAGCAAAAAAAAAAAAAAAAAACAGTTAACATGTATTTATATAGGTTGTCTTTCCTGTGGCCACTGTGATACGTATTTCCAGGGATTTGGACAAAAGTTTTAGTGTTCAGCTTCGGCAGAACTTATAAAATGAGTCTGGCATCCTGATAGTTAAGACATTTTTTTCCCTCTCTCTGAGATGCTTCTGGGTGTTCTATATATAAGGAAGCTAGGATCACTTTGCAAAAATAAAACATTTGAGTTTCTGTACCATAGTAGTATGTGCACAGAAAAGTGAATACAAAAGTATATGGTCAAATCAGTTAATATTGTGCTATAAATAATATATCATCTTGTTTCTGTGATAGATGTAAAGAATCTGAGTCTTTTTGTTAAATATTTGACTCCTCTTGAGATGTTGTGTACTTTACTTAAACAACTTTATATAAGTAAAGATATGTTTACTTTTGTAGAAAATACAGCTCCTCCCTTATACTTCTGTTAAACTTAAATATTTTATTCACAAGGTACTTCTATATCAGTAGGTAGAAATAGTTTGTATGGTGAGTGTAAATTTGTTCTGCTGATTGCATGAATATTAAAATCATCCTAGAAGAGTAGGTCAACCTTAAAAGATAAGTTTCATTTCAAATGAATATTATAATGAAGTATAAAATAGTGAAATACTTAGTGCCTGCACTTCTTTATACATGGTAATATGTTTTTGTTACAGGACATGGATTTTGCACAGCTGAAAACTGTTACAGATATGTTTTGAAATCCTCAGAAACCTTTAGTTACAGTTACAGAGGTAGTTGGCAACAGAATAAGCTCTATTATGGGGAATTCTAGAAAAATAAGTTGAGGCATAGATAAATAATTTTTACTGTCTTTGATGGCTAGTGCTTATATATATATTTAGTGGAAAAATTTGTTTTACTAAGTAAAACTGTTTAATTCAGATAACTCGGCTCTAATTTCTAAAGTAATCTATATTATACTTTAGAAGTGATGCTAAGTAATTGTCTATTATTTACCATTTAGAGTATCAGCATAGTCTAAATACTAAGCAAATGTGGAATTACATATGATTTTTCTATTTAGATAGGATTTCCTATAAAGAGTTACTAAATTAAATGTTATTTTCGCTTCAAAATTAATAAATATAAAGATAAGATATTTGGGGGAAGAAACAAAAATATTTAGGCCAGAAAGTGAGGTATTAAAAAAGTTTTTCTGTGACCTATAAGCTGGGTTCTGTTTTTGAGATTTCTGTACTCTCTGAGATAAGTCAAAGAATAAGATAAATGCTCAAATGGATGTACTTTATGTTCCCATTCTCACACATAGGTCTGGGTCCTTTTGCCAACCAAGACAATATACTTGACTTTTTCACTTTACAATTTTACAGTTTATCATTATTTTGATTACTATAGTGTGAGAGAATGTGCTGTCTACAAAATTTCTCATCTGGTAAGTAGAACTGTAGCTTTTGATTTGAAAGTTATCAAGAGAAATAGCAGTGAGCACAACAGAAGACGCCACTGCTCTTCACCATGATAAGCAGATGTTCTATGTTATTTGTCCGACTGTGGATGCAATTCCTTCACTTAAATAATGGGGATAGCAGTTAGGAGAAAAGATTACCTTCACTTTTTTCTGTGGAAACTTAACAGATGTTATTATACAGTGCTTTTTTTTTCTTTTTTTCTGTTTTTGCGAGGAAGATCAGCCCTGAGCTAACATCCCGTGCTAATCCTCCTCTTTTTGCTGAGGAAGACCGGCTCTGAGCTAACATCTATTGCCAATCCTCCTCCTTTTTTTTCCCCAAAGCCCGAGTACGTAGTTGTATGTCATAGTTGCACATCCTTCTAGTCGCTGCATGTGGGACGTGGCCTCAGCATGGCCGGAGAAGCGGTGTGGCAGTGTGCGCCCGGGATCTGAACCCGGGCCGTCAGCAGCGGAGCGCACGCACTTAACCGCTAAGCCACAGGGCCGGCCCCATACGGTGCTTTAAGGAAAATATGGCTGAAGGATATGGAGTGAGCATATTTAATCCCATTGGTGTTTATTTCTATTTCACTATTGCAAATGCAATATATAACAGAGAAAATAAAATATAAAATGACCCTAACTGGATCATATATGATAAAACTCCCTTGTTTAAAGTTCAACTTCATTAGTTATCACATTTTTAGAATATTTTTCAACTTGTATTTTTCAGTTGTTATAGCCTACTGGTTTTAAATGCTGAAAAACACTGAAAGAAATGCAAGAATCTAATAGTCAAGCATCAAGATAAACTTATGGGTTATGACTGAATTAATCATGCTGTGAAAATGAGAATAACACAAGAAATATTGTGTGACATTAATGTATGTTTTCAATTAATAACATACACTAATATCAACCAATTGTTGCAGAAACAAGTTTAATTTAAAGGCATGGTAGTCCATTATGTGTCATAATTATTCCATATTAATTCTTCTCAATCTCATATTGCTTTCCAAATCTATATAAATTAGCCAATTTTATCTTAATACAAAAAGGGCATGATGTTTGGACCTGTCCTAATGAAACCAGTTTTCAGATATAAATCATAAACTGATAGATCGTGCCACACTTGTTTCACACCGAACAATTTTAGAAAGTTGTTTCCAATAAATGAACAATTTCTTTAACTCTGATTTATAAGTGTGTCAGTCAGAGTCAAGTCAAGGAAACAGAAATCATATTAGCTCTTTCAACAGAGGGAATTTAATAAAGAAAATTGTTTATGCAGGTTGTGGCGCATTTAATGAGTAAGAAGGGAAAACTGATGTCACCGCAAGATGACTTCAGGAAACAGGTAACCCCTTTTAGGGTTGGACTAGAAGGAACAAGTTGAGGTTATCCAAATCTACAGTCGCAAAAAGTGACTGTATAAAGCTGGACTTCAGGTGTTGGAAAGTGAGGTGCTACCAGGCTTCTGCTGTCACCTCTGAATGAAACATGATGTTGGTCCTGAGTATGCCAAGATAATCTGGAGTCTGGAAGAAACTGCTACATCTGGGGTAAAGTACCATTGCTGGAGTGATGCTGAAAAGCAGTACCACCCTCAGACACCCTCCTGCAAGGAGGACTCTCTAAGTCCCACGTCAGTACTTGGGACCAACTAGGCCTGATAGTGGCATCTGGGAATAGTACCCTGAGTCTGGTGCAGGATCTTCTGAGCCCTGTTTTTTTTCATTTTCCAGTTTGTTCTCATGAACCATATGCCCATGCATGGGTTCAGCTAGTTGTCGCGTGGTACTTAGTGAATTGAGCCTATGAGTTGTCGGAGCCCCTGGCTGACTCCCGTTCCAGAAGGGCATCCTGAGGAGCAGATTCCTCTCACTGGTTTCTGTGGTGTTTCTTTTGGATGGTCACACGAGATTATGCTGTCGGAATGGTGTTGGTTTTGGATGTGTCTCCCTCATGTTGGACACAGGATAAGTTGAGAGCTCTGGGCTATGGAAGGTTTGCCACCCACCTTTGAGCTTAAGACACATATGTGAGCCCATGTGTCAGATCTTGCCTGTCTGTGTTCTCACCACAGTGCCTCCTCCATTCTACAACTCCTGAAGGGGTGGTGGCAGGCATCTTTCACTCTGTGTATTCCTTGCCTCTGGCACATAGAGTGGCCATTTTAATACCTCCACAGTCTTCATGCTATGTCAGGAATTCTTGTGAGGATGGCCATGACTTTCTCCTCTAAGGGCTTTCAAGACTACTGCTTGGCAGTGACAAAACATCCTTCAGATCAGTATCTTCTCATGTCTCTGATTGACGTGGTGATGCCCTGCTCTCCCAAGCCAGTCTTAAGCCATTCTGGACAGGAACAGACATTGCTTGAGCAAATCAGATTGCTCTTTTGCTCTACTCATAACCCTTTCCCTTATCTTTTTCACTGATGGCACTGTAAGACAAGAGTTTCGTCAACTTTGAAAGGGATCAAATTACAGGAATGCATTGATTATGACCATGACAGTTCAAGAGAAAACATGGTGGGAAGATGTGTCATTCTACCTTAATGCTACAAAATTCTGAACAATAAATTTAACATGACTAGAAAATGAATTATTGTTTATGTGTTTCTGCATAATCTGAGCAAGATGTGCTTTCATGCTCGTGGTCAACGAAGCACAGTAATAACTTTTGAGAGAATCATTGGAAGTCAATATTCTCAAGTGGCCCGATGGATAATGCAACATCATGAACAATAATGTAACCTAGCGCTGAACAATGATATTAGGAAACTGCGTATGCAAAAAGAACTGTATTGTCTCAATACGAACAGGTTTTAAACAGCTATGACAATGTGAGTTATAACAGAATCACTACATTTTTTTTCAGGATAGGACATAAAGAAATTATCCAGGAATGGCATACTTGATGATAGGATAGGAGATTTGTTCATTTCCATATGTACACATTTACCTGAAAATAATTGTATATTAATAATAATAATAATTGAGTTAGTTTCTGCAGAGTGGGAGGAGGAATAGATGATATAAAATAACAGCATGTTAATGTTTATGGAAGGTGGGTGATAGGTGACTGGGTTTACCTTTAATATGTTTGAAGTTGTCATGAAAAAAAATGTTTAAAAAATTACTGAAACTCTTAAAGTATGGACAAATAGAAACTAATAGCTCAATAAAAATAAATATAAATATGCCTCATGGCTAAAATGGTGATCATACTAGGAAAGTAAGAATGGTTCAATATTTCAAAATCCATTTGTGTAATCCATCATTTCATTAGACCTAATTCAAATAATAAATTGTATGATCATACCCATAGATTTAGAAAAACATGGGGCCAGATTGAAGAACGCTACCAGAAATTAGAGGTTAAGGGGACCGTTAGTGTGGTCAATAGAGGACTGATTCCTTGGGCAGATATTAGGGTCAAGAAGGATGGTGAGTGAATCTGAGGGGACAAAAGGAAAGTACTCTGTGAATAAATTTTCTAAAGTCCTTGAATGAAAAATTGGTCTGTTTGAGCATTATAACTCAAATAAGATCAACTTTAGTAATTTGCTTTTCCCTAAGGAATTGTCCATCTCGTCTAAATTAAAAACTTTTTTCATTAGAGGTCACCAAAGTAGCCTCATGATTTTTAAAAATTTCCTGTTTTAGTAGTTATTTGCCCCCTTTTATTTCTTCCTTTTTACATTTACAACAACTTCTTTTTTCCCTTGATCAAATTAGCCAGTGGTTTGTCTATTTTATTAATTTTTTCAATGGATCAGTGTTTTTTTTTATTAATTAAATCTACTGCATTCTATTTTCTACCTCATTAATCAAACTTTTTTATTTATTATTTCCTTCTTTGTGCTTTTATTTGTTTTCTTTGGTTATTCCTTTTTATAATTTTTTGAGCTAGGCATTTAATTTAGTTATTTTTGTCCTTTCATTTTTATTGATAAAGTATTTAGTGCAATGAACTTACTCTTCCCCACCTTAAATTGCACTCATAAATTTTGATAGGTGATGGTTTGGTTCTCATTGTCCTTACACTGCAATTTCTTTTTCTCCTTTTACCCAGGAGATGTTTAGTAAGAGGTCTTCGAATTTCTGGATGGAAGGACATTTCTGTTATTGTTTTTGTGAGTAAAGTGTAGTTTTATTTCAGTGTGATCGAAGAGTGGTGTTTGTGATGTTTGTAATAATTTTCCAGTAAAGTGTTGAACAGAATTGTTTACGGCCATTTTGACCTGTTCTCAATCTCTGATGAAAATTGTTTTTTTTTTTATAATAGGAGCTCTCATGAAAATATATGTGTTGTTATCCAGGTTTAGTGGTCAACAAAGCTATTCATTTTTACGAAATTTTATATTGGAAATGCATCAATTTTTAATTCAACCCTAGTTCTAATCAGAAATAATAATGAATCCTTTAAAGAGGTTATATATATCTGTATATATATACGATTTATTTCAGATCTACATATTCAAGATATCTGAGTTAAAGTCTAGACAATAGTATTTTCAAAACTTAGCATGTAATTTCTGTTGAAGCAAAGAAAAACTTATGGTTTTTGTGGGTAGTTTTCTCATTTTATACAGCTTTCTAGACAATTCAATTCATAGTGGTAAGCAGTATATGAGAGAAAACATTGTTGATTAATTTAGCCAACTAATTAGTTTATTATTTTTTATTTACCGATAGATAAATAAAGTATGAGTTAAAGTTTGTATCAAATTAAGTGACCACCACCTTTCTAATTAAATAGAGAAAAGATTTCTGACATCTAATCGTGGAAACACATACTGAAAAGAGGTTAGTTAGAAATGGCAAGAATTATCTTCTTTTTTTTTTTTTTGTGAGGAAGATTAGCCCTGAGCTAACATCCATCGCCAATCCTCCTCTTTTTGCTGAGGAAGATTGGCCCTGGGATAACATCTGTGCCCATCTTCCTCTCCTTTATATGAGACACTGCCACAGCATGGCTTGACAAGCAGTGCATTGGTGCTCGCACGGGATCAAACCTGCTAACCCTGGGCCGCCGAAGCAGAGCCATGCGCTTAACTGCTACACCACGGGACCGGTCCCAGGAATTATCTTTTCAATAGTGTTAATTGGTTGATTTTTTCTTTCACAAGTAAGCGAAAAGCAAAATATTTTTGGTGAAACATTCAGCATTACTAATGTTTTATCATCCAATTTAGTAAAAAAACTATTTTTAACAAGCACCACAGGAAAATTGGCAAACATTATGAAGTTTTGCATGTTGATACTCTTAGGTTTTTGCAAGTACTAAAATGTGTCTTATGATGGATAATTTCAATTGTCTGAGAGAAGGTACACATATAAATTAAAGGTTTAATTACCTTTAATTTAGTACAAAAACAGCAATATAGTATCTAAAATAATAATTGAAAATGACAAACAAGTTTTAATACGTATCTTGTTAAAACAGAATATTATTCTCTCAATTAAGAACTTTATTTAAAAATTTTGGTCTTCAGAAAAAATTTGGTCTTCAGAAAAAAAATTTTTTTTTTTTGGAGGAAGATCAGCCCTGAGCTAACATCCATGCCAATCCTCCTCTTTTTGCTGAGGAAGACCGGCCCTGAGCTATTATCTATTGCCAATCCTCCTCCTTTTTATTCCTTTTTTCTCTCCAAGGCCCTGGTAGATAGTTGTATGTCATAGTTGCACATCTTCCTAGTTGCTGTATGTGGACCGCGGCCTCAGCCTGGCCGGACAAGTGATGCGTCGGTGCGTGCCCAGGATCCGAACCCGGGCCGCCAGTAGCGGAGCATGTGCACTTAACTGCTAAGCCACAGGGCCGCCCTAGAAATGCCAGTTTTTTTAATTAAGAAAAGGTCATTAAATTATTTTTCTGAAGGTGCCGTTCATTGTAATATTGATAGGAAAACCTTTTTTTTTTTTATATTCCTTTACAAGCCTCATAGCTCACATTTTCAACAGTGTTGCCATCCAAAAGCATTCCACATAACAATGGAGAAATATCTGCAAGAAAGTAAAAAGAATATATATAACCAATTCGTATATAAACAAACTGGCCAACAGGTTCAATTTAGGTAAAATGTGAATAAAAAATAGAAAAATTTTATTCAGACTTTTCACATTTATTAGGATAAATAGTGAAGCATGAGGCCTACCAGTGGCTGTGCTCATGAGCATTTTTAGTCTTTGTGAATATTTTCTATTTTTTATTGAGTATTCTTTTTTTATGATTAGAAAAAATTACTAGCATAGAAAACTAATACTATATGGAACCACTGATGGTAACGGATAATTTGAAAGGAGGAATGGGATACAAAAATAACAAACTCTATGGGGCTGTCCCAGCTCTGTGATGGTTGAGTTCCCACCCTCTGCTTTGGTGGCCCAGGATTCATGGGTTTGGATCCTGGGTGTGGACCTATACACCACTCATCAAGCCACACTGTGGTGGTGCCCCACATACAAAATGGAGGAAGATTGGCACAGATGTTAGCTCAGCAACAATCTTCCTCACCAAAAAAATAAATAAATACTAAACTCTAATTTTGAGACAGTTGCTTTTAGGATAACACATTTTAGAAGCAATTGTAGGGGAAGAAGTACTATTCCTCTAACCTCTAGGTCTTTCTGGCTGGTTTAAGAATTAAACTGACATGAGACAGAATAACATGAGAAAATCAAACATAGTTTAACAACATGTATACATGGGAGAAACCCAGGAAAACTGAGTATCTCGCCAGAATGGCTAAAGCTACCACCTTAAATACCATCTTCAGCTAAAGACAAAGGAGGATGTTGGGGGTAGTGGTTTGGGACTTCAAACGGGAGGAAGGCAGTTCACATGGAGAAGGAAAAGCAAATGTTTGATAAACAAGTGTTTGCTGGGCCATCTATAGACAATGTGACCTGAGAGACAGAACTTTGATAAAAATGGGCTTGCTGGTGCCTTTCTATCTATCACATCTATTTTATGTTATACTACAGTTATCTTATGGTATTAGCTCCTTCCTGAGACAGGCCTTCTATTTTAAATTCTTTTAGGCAGTTGGGGGAAGGTCAAAGTTTCTTTCAGAGTCTTTTTTTTTTTTTTTGAGGAAGATTGGCCCTGAGCTAACATCTGTTGCCAATCCTCCACTTTTTCTTTTTTTCTCCATAAAGCCCCAGTACATAGTTGTATATCCTAGTTGTAGGTCCTTCTAGTTCTTCTGTGTGGGACGCCACCTCAGCATGGCTTGATGAGCAGTGAGTAGGTCTGTGCCCTGGATCCGAACCAGCGAACCCCGGGCCGCCGAAGCAGAATGTGGGAACTTAACTGCTACACCACCGGACCAGCCCCTCTTTCAGAGTCTTTGTTGTTAAAAATAATCAAGCCAAAGAGACACATTTTGGGGTGGCCAGTTTTGATCCCCCCCACAATATTCTGAATAAAAGGACAAAGCCAAATTCCAAGTCTACTAATATGACTGGTTTATGTGTACAAAGCCCAGAATTTCAGCTAGATGTATTTTTGTTTCCAGGAAAACCTCCAATGAAAATAAAAGAACTTATTATGCATGTGTGTGCATATGCGCGCGCGCACACACACACGGAGAGGTACACAGTGCCTTCTTTATAGTACTCCTAATATTTCCCCAATGAAGGATTAAGAATCTTCTGTTTAAACGTATGTCATCCTGGGTTGTTATATTAGATACATAAGGCTAGGAATGCATGATTTTCACATTGCACATGGTAGGTACATGTTTGTTCTTTCAACGAATGAGTTAACATCTGTTACCAGATAACTTTGAGTTCATTTGCCATCTGGTTACCACAGGGACAGTTAGATAAACCTGATAAGGAAGGACACAGCACAGAAAAGTATTTGAGAGGAAGGGAAATAGAGTGAGACACCTACGGCTAGGTACCTCTACAGGTAACATAGGCCTAAAAGTGGATAGTGGTAATCCAGAGTAGTCATGGACACTGGCAAAGTGGTACCTATGACAAGAGAGAGGCATGCTTGTAGATGGACTCAAAATATTTAAAACGAACATTTTTAAAACAATTGTGAACAGGACTATTCTTGGCTATCAATATAGGTCTAGAAACTATTTTACTAAGGTTAGGTGAAGATCATATGAACCAGAAAGACTGACATGACCATTTCAAAAATTCTACTCATTCTGAAGAATATGGGCCATTTCAAGGAGAAATTCGAATATGTATGTATTTAGGAAAATCTGAAGTTTGCTCAGCCAAACTTCAGGGTAGTTTTATCTGGAAGGGGAAAACCCAGGTCTGAAATTTAGTTTTTAGTTTTGTAGGTCTAGAAGCTAGATTTAATCAGGTGTGTCCAGAAGAGATCATGTTCATTGGTCTGCCTTATTCTGGCCAATTTACAAGAAAATTGTGTAGTCAAAGAATCATTATTTATTCATTAATGTGATAAAAATAACTTACAAAGAGGCTTGAAATAAGTACTCTAGTAAGTTCATTTTTTTCTATGGCTTGGAAAAAATTAAATTATAACCAGACTTTGCTTGGCATAGAGAGATGCTATCCCTTAATTAATATTTTATCCAAGCCATGACAAAGCCCAGCGCACTATTCTAGGCCTGAAATAGAATAAACCGACTGTGGAAATTTCTCAGTGTTCCTGAGAAAAGCCCTAGCCTCCTCAGATATGGAAATGTATACAACATAAATGTAAGGAATGTTTACTTTCACTTCTAGAAATGTTTCTCTCCTCATATACTCTGATAATTAGAGATGTAGCCATTTTCGAGCTAATTGCGCCATTACAACTAATAAAACTTCTGTTATCTACGTGAGATTGCCAGTGGTTACAGCCTAGACCAAGCCACTAAATTAAGCTCCCAAGGTGCCAGGAAAACTGAAGAACTATCTCCCTAGATCTTTGCACATGAATGTGATGAAGCCCAGTTCTTGGAGACATCTCTTTGTTTTAACACTGGGGCTTATCTGGCTCTTAGAGATAAGTAATTACATTCCAAGGAGTTAGAGTAAGAGCCTAGAATCCTTTACATCATATCTGCAAAGAGCAGAGATTTTTCTCCATTCTTTCAGGAGGAAAGTGGGAAGCAACTACCACTTTCCTGTATAAAAACAGAAAATCCATTGTTCTCCATCCCATCCCTTGTCTACGGAGCGTAACCCACCACTCATGCAGAAAAAGTTTTCATTGGCTCTCATTGCCTTTCCTGTGGGTCTAGATGTGGGGAATGGAGGCAACTATGTTAGTCTGGCTGTTGATCTGGTTGTATCAAGAACTCTTTTCCTTGACTTAGGTGTCTCATGTTTCATACATAAGCATATATATATATAATATATATATAATAGACATATATACATATACATACTTGTATGTGTGTAATGTATACATTATATATATACACACACACATAAATGAGGTAACATTTCAGATCATTCACAGTTCTTGATAAAACACCTACCTAGAATCTGATATATTTTCATGAGCCAAAAACTTTCTTCTGGATACTATTGCATTTATTTGCATCCTACCCCAGATCTACGTGCCTCTTTGTTGATATATTATTTCTTTAGACTATACATCTAAAGTCAACAGTAATTAAGTTACACCTTCATTTTATATCAAGCTTTGATAACATTTTTCATGCTTCAGAACTTTGGACCCGAGAACCCGATTTTAAGGAACGTCCATGGATGGTTATTCTCAGCCACTGCAAGCTGGTTTTAATATAGTTTAGTTGTCAGATTTCAGAATATATCACCAACTTGCACCTATTTATTGAGAGGAATGGGAATTTCAGATATTTCTCTTGAAAACTTGGCTACTCAATTCCATCCATTTGTTGCTCTGACTCTTAAAGATAATTCTTACTTTTCTTAAAAGTGTTTATCTATGAACCTTGACTTTATAAATAATTACCAAAGTCTTCTGTGATGGGTCAGAGAAGATACAAAATAATGAACACAGTTCTTGAAGTTGGGAAGAAAGACAAGTGTATAATTAGTTCCAATACAAGCAAGACTGACAGATACTATAATAGTGATTTTTGAGTATAAGAGACAAAAAGGTGGATTCAGAGAAATGATGACGGCTTTTTAGACTACAATTTGAATCATATCTTAAAGGATGTATTGGATTTTAAGTGGCAGCCATTTGCAGGAGAGAAATTTGAAAAAAAAATAAAGGAAAGAATTCAAGTGATTATATACACACAAACACAGAACTGTAGAAGTAAGCTATGTATACAATGTACAGAGATAAACAGAGGATAAGAGTCAAATGAAGTTAGTCTGGGACTGGAGAGTTAGATATGAATGATGTAAAGGGTTCAGATTGGGAGTTGAGATATCTGCATTTTATTCTGTATGTGATATGAAATCACTGAAAATTTTTGAATAGGGGGATTACATATTCGTATACTGCATAGTCTGGATTTAAGATGGCAGAGCCTGGAGGTGAAAGGGATCTTTTCAGAGGCTGTTAGTTTAGTCCTAATGAGAAATTGTAAAGTCCTCATTTAGGGCCAGTAACAGTAGTTAGGAACCAGAATGTGAATTATAAAAATCACTTAAAATAAGTGATTTTCTATGCAAAATTATAATCCAAGTTTAAATTTTAATAAGAAAAAAACTGTTATCCATATATCTAGTTATTTCTTTTGAGATTTACACTATTAACTACATAGATTGCAATTACAATGGCTGGGCCTCTCCTTAAGCTGTCCTAAATACTTCTTAGACGTAGAAGAGATATATAAATTGAATGAGTCAAGGAAAGAATGAATTAATCAAAGAATTCTTATATGATCACAATTCCATATGTATACTAAATATTAGGTGAGAGCTTTCAAATCATTAAATATGGTCATGAAATAGATCTGCTTAAACTAGAAGTATCTTAATTTTATATAGAAGTTTTTGGTATTAACATTAGATAACACTTAATATAAATTGTGTTAAAAAATTTAGTCAGGAGTTCCTAACTGGTCCTACCTGGGGTATAAAAATGGAAACTCCTCAAGAGTAGAAATTTGTTTGTCTTTTTCATCACTATATCCTCAGCTGCATTTAGTTCAATTTCAACGAATAATTCTTGAATAAATGAATAAAGACAAGCTCTCTAGAAATTTCATATCCTGAAAACTCTTAATTTTTAATATTAGTAAACATATAAAAGCAAGTAAGTGACCATAACGTTAGAAATAGGAATAAAAAAGGTAATTTTAATTTTAAAAGATTCACGATGGGTATGAATGAACTCAGAGTCGTATTAGTCAGCGTTCTCCAGAGAAACAGAATCAATGGAATGTATGTATGTGTATATATGTCATGCGTCACTTAACGACAGGGATACATTCTGAGAAATGCATCCTTAGGTGATTTTGTGGTTGTGCAAATATCGTAGAATGTACTTACACCAACATGGTTGGTATACCCTGCTACATACTCAGGCTATACGGTACTAATCTTATGAGACCATGGTCATATATGTGGTCCATTGCTGACCAAAACCGTTGTTATGTAGTGCATGACTGTTATGTGTATGTATGTATGTGTCTGTATATACATATATAAAGAGACAGAGAGAGAGCGAGAGAGAGGGAGAGACTGATTTTAAGGAATTGGCTCATGCAATTGTAGGGGATAGTAAATCCAAAATCTGCAAAGCAGGCTGGCAGGCTAGAGACCCAGGGGGAGAGTTGATGCTCCAATCTTGAATCTAAAAGCAGTCTGGAAGCAGAATTCCTTCTTTTTTGGGGACCTCTCCTTTTCTTTTAAGGCCTTCAATGGAACTGATGAGGCCCACTCACATTACGGAGGATAATTGGCTTTACTCAAAGTCTACTGATTTAAATGTTAATCACATTTACAAAACACCTTCACAGAGACATTCAGACTGGTGTTTGAATAAACACCTGGCCACCATAGCCTAGCCAAGTTGACACATAAAATTAATAATCACAGCTCTTCATGGTGAAGGATAGGATTTTCTTTTTTTTGTAGTGTTGAGTACAGTGGTGTAAATGTTATGAGAATGGTATAAATGCATTAATACAATAATACAGATACTTGAAATGCTGGGAGTGATTCAAGCTGTTTTGCTGTCATACCAAAAATAGTTCATTGTGTATCTCCATACACACAGGAGAAACTATAGCACTATTAAAAATCTGCAATTAAATTACTGGTGGAGGCAAATCTATACTTCTTCTGAATACAGCATAGTTGAAATTCTCTACATTTTGCTTCATTATAGTTCAATCCTTTTCTTAGTTCGTTTTTCTTAAAATCCTTTCTTGTTTTTTGAAATCCTTTCAGGTAATGATTTGCCCTACTTAAACTCTAGGACAGTTTTATATATGATGATGACTCACTGTGCTTTTCAATAATTATTAGCATAAAAAACTAAAATGACAATTTGGATGGAAGGAAAATGTTGAAGGCCATCGCTTACACTTCAGACAATATTTGAAGGTACAACCTTTAAACTGAAACTTCATCCCTAAGGTTAGAAATAATAATGAAATTATTATAGTAATTCTCACCAAGGGAATATATTTCTTTTCTGATCAGGGCATGGATCTTTTACTCTGCTACAAGCTTCTGTAAGCATATCTGTGATTAAATGAAAAAACCAAGGATAAAAACGTAGCATTGACTGTTGGAGGCCGTGGAAATTTCCTTCCCCCTCCCCCTTGGGCTGCAGTATTGAGCTGTGAGAGCTATTGTTTCATTAGCCAGAACTTTTCATCCTTAAAGCAAGTTCTTACTGTTAAGGTTACCGGATTCTGAGGATGTCAAAAACAAAGCAAGTTGTCCTTCAGTATGGCAGGTTTTCCTCCTTGTAAAAGTCTCCGAAATTTATTCATAGTGTTGTGTTGCTTAGAGTGCCAGCACTTTGTATTCTCTAAGAAGGTTCACTCAGGCTAAATTCCCAAATATTCAGCCAGTGCACTGGCTGCCTCATCCTACAAATGTTCATCAGGGCAGCCCCAAATGAATTTGCTTGGTACAAAAGGGACAATTGATTGTGAATGTTTTACTTTTTCTAGCAAATTCTTCTTTAATATGGCTACATGTGTCTAGGGACAAAAAATTTGGAAAGAAATTGATACTCAGTGTCTCGCCTATTCTGATGAAATGGAGATACAGTTAGCAACCTGTCCCCAAAGATTTGTAAATACGGAATAAGGTTGCCTGTGAGGATTGCTTATAGCTGTAAATGGTTTATAGACACCAGATTTGAAATTCATTGGATCTCTGTCAAAAATAATATTGTTAGTGTGTTGGATAGATCAAAGGTTTGAGCTAACATGAGGCAGGGTTTTTCACCTCCAGGTCAGTGAGGTAATTCTCTAACTGTTACACAAAGACTGAATAGTGAGTTTCTTTCTCTGTATATTTTTCAGTGGAAAAACAATATTATTAAAATAAAAATAAGATGTTTATAATAATAATATTGGCCCTAAATCATTCACACACACATACACACATGTAGACACATACACATTGCCTCTCCAATTAGATTATTGGTTATGATCTAAGAAAAAAATTGAAAAACTGAGATTTAAATAAAGATCTTGCCTTCCAATGGCATAAACTTACCAGTAAAAGAACTGCAGAATTTACCAGGAAATTCTGTTTTCTTTTGTGAGGTTTGCAAGTGTTTATTTATCTGCAAGTGTTTTATTATCTATTTATTATTAATGCTGTATATAAGTGTCCCAATTGTTCTAAATTTCCTAGTGTACCCTAATCCTGTTGTTTATGAGTTCACTGTAATCCTCCTGGCTCTTAGCATATAGCAGCACAAATTTCTCAAGAACCTGCTTAATTCAACCTCTTGCCCTGTGCTTATGCCAGGTCATATAGATTGATGCCAATCCTGTTATTAAAAACCTCAACGGAATAAGACTTCTCAGTTTTTTTATTTCCTAATTAATTCTTCCCAGTACTTAATGACCTTTACAGAGAGGAGGAATTTTTAATTTATTCTGATCCTGAATCCTTACCTTGTGATTTAAGCTTAGTTTATTATTCTATTTCTTATAATAAGCCTTTATATAAGTTATTATGGTCAGTCTCCTTGCTGCCTGAGTTTGATATAGTCTAAATTTAGTAAAATGCTTTTCTTTTTGTTGATCCTAATGGTACCACTACCTATGGGTTGCAAGTCCCTCAATTTCAGGCCCAGCTGCACACATGCAACTCTATTCACTAGTCTTGGCTATGTCGACTTCTGTCTTCTTAAGTGATCAACTAGTTATAATTCCTTCCGTATGGATCAAAGCAGTACAGTCCTCTCATTTTTACTGAGTAATGCTTGTTGTAATACTATTTCCAAATGATTCCAAATGTCCTGAGCTAACTAGTGAAAATAACATCTTTTGAAAAATACTCACTTCTAAAGCCTTTGCTAGGTGTTGGCCAGGATAAAAAGCCATTAACTTTTCTCTACGATTTTCATGTGTAACTGTGAGTAGAAAAGAAGAACATCTCATTTAAAATTGTAGACTTTGAGAAAACAAATTAAACTTTGAGGGACATTTTGATTCATCTTTGAAATTTGAGGAAACAGAAAAATACTGAGTAACAGAACCAAGCAGTAGGGTTCTTTCAAGAAGGAAGTGATAAGCATAATGAAATCCTGCAGAGACAAAGAGCTACGGAGGCAGAGGAATGATTCAGTCACAAGAAGATCATTGATAATATTATAGCAATTTTGGTAACGTGTTATGTAAGTTAAATAATGTTGATATAAAAGGGAGAAAGAAGCATGTGGAAACAAAGTTGAATGCTGAAATCACTTTAGGTCCCAGAAATTTACAACATGCAATCAACAAGGCACAAACATGTTTCCGAAATTAAGTGAGGCCCTAGGTAAAGTCTAGCAGCATGGTTTTTTATTGGATCCCATTAGCAAAATTTTAAAAATATATTCAACAATACTTAGGAGACTGAATTTACATGGAGAGAAAATGAACAACATAAGAAGGAGACAGGGTTTTATAAAAAAAGTAGCTTTATTAATTTTTTAAAAAATTTTGTGACTAAAGAACTTGTTATTATTTCCATCTGTGTTTTGTAAACAATTCAAGCAAATTATTTTATCAATTATAGCTTCTTCACCTAAAACTTCTACCTCTTCTTCTTTGGCTTCTTCAGCAGCTGAGTATATAAACCAGTTCAAATCATTTTTATCAGGAAGAAAGAGAGAAGGAAAGAAAGACAGAAAAGAAGAAAGGAAGAAAGAAAGAAAGAAGGAAGGAAGTAAGGAAGGAAAGAAAGAGAAGGTGGAAAGAAAGAGAGGGAGGAAGAAAGAGAGAGAAGAAAGAAAAAAAGAAAGTGATGGTTAAGTTCATGTGTCAATTTGAAGGGTGTTTTTGGATGAGATTAACACTTCAATTGGTGAACTTTGAGTAAGTAGACTGTTCTCCATAATATGAGTGGACCTCATTCAATCAGTCGAAGGCCTGAGTAGAACAAAAAGACAGGCCTCCCTGAGCAAGAGGGGATTCTCTAGTAAACTGCTTTTAGACTGGAATTGCACCATTGGCTTTCCTGGGTGTTGAGCCTGCCAGCCCACACTGCAGATTTTGGACTTCTCAGCCTCCATAATCATGTAAGTCAATTTTTTATTTCACATATATATATATATATATATTCAGTCATGTGCCACCTAACGATATTTTGGTCAACAATGGACCACATATCCGACAGTGGTCCCATAAGATTAGTACCATATAGTCTACGTGTATAGTGGGCTATACTATCTAGGTTTATGTAAGTACACTCTACGATGTTCACACAATGATGAAATCGCCTAATGATGCATATGTATATATCTAAATCTAGATATCTCCTGTTGGTTTTGTTTCTCTAGAGAACCCCAACAAAAGAAGAAAAGAAGCAAGGAAGGAAGGAAGGAAGGAAGGAGAAAGTGACTTTGACCCTTGAATTTGTGCTATTCTGTAGTTCTCCTATTTTTCAATGCTCAGGTCCCTGAAAGAATCATCTAGAACACTCTGAAACCTCAAAAATAGTTTTACCTCTCAAACATAGAATGACAGGCAACTCTCCCCCTGCCACTCATCCACAAGCATATGATGGAACTCTAGTTCCAATTTCTGTATTAGTTAGGCCAAGGAATAGTAGCTCTTATATGAAAACAAATGACTAAACAACCAAAGAGCTCTGTGACTTAATATAACATTTATTTCTCAATCAAAATCTAATGCAGTTATTCTTGGTTACATGATCTCTTGGGAAGTTTTCCTTTTACCAAATATTCAGGAATACAGACTGCTCCACCTTAGGATGCTGCCTCAAAGACCTCTATCATAACTTCCTCATCCAGCCAAATGTGAGGGAAAAGCAAGGAGGTGGAGGAGATTTGGAGATATTGTAGGGCCAGACCTGGAAGTGATGTACATTATTTCTGTCCATAGTCCATTGGTCAGAAATAATCAGTTGGCCACATATAGAATCAAGAAGACTGGCCTATTTACTCCACGTGTACTCCGGAGGAAATAAATTGCTCGTTGAACATCACATTCTTTATGCCACTGTATTTATATTATAATTTTTGGTGATATGAATTAAATCAAGTATATTATTATTTCTATGTAAACACCATTTAAGTAGGCTATATTTATATTGTTATACAACTTTTTTTGTTTTCTTTGGAATTAGTCATTGTACTTTTCATTTGTTTGCTTTGTATGTTATTATTAATTCATTTCCAATCTCTCTAAAATAAAAAATAAATTTTCTCTTAAGATGGTCAGACATATCATGTATTCTATTAATTTCAACTTCTCAAAGGTATCTCTCCAAAACAAACTTTCCCACTCTAATGTAGACTGCTTACTTTCTTCTTTTAACCTACAGAAGTCATTTTGGGCTATTCTTTAACTGTTGTCACTGTTGTCTTTTTTCCTGTCCTCTTTGCTATATATTTTTTTCTCCTATTAATTGTCATTATTTTGTCCTTTTACTGTGTTTGCTTGAGTTTGAGGGCAGAGATGAATACACATATTCAATCAATAACCTTAAAATATATACCACATTATTCTAATCTCCTGAATTTCTTTTTTTGGTGAGGAAGACTACCCCTGGGATAACATCTCTTGCCAATCTTCCTCCTTTTGCTCGGGAAGATTGACCCTGAGCTAACATCTGTGCCCTTCTTCCTCTATTTTGGTTGTGGGTTGCCGCCACAGCATGGCTTGACGAGCGGTGCATTGGTCCACACCTGGGATTCCAACCCGCGAACCCTGGCATGAAGGCAGAGCCTGCAAACTTAACCACTATGCCACGGACCCAGCCCCTGTTGAATGTCTTTACCCTTCACTTAGCCATACTGAATTCCTTGTAATTCCAAGAATTATCATATTGTGTCATTCCTCCTACACATTTGAAATTCCGATCCATCTGTCAAAATTGACCTTTGAATATTTGAAACCTGGAGTGTAATTATTTGTTAACTTCCTCTCCTCTATTTGAAAAAATAACTTCCATTGACAATCATAAAATTAGGTAAATTTTAGTGGCCAGAAAAAAAATGCAGTGAAATTTTCTTGAAATTTGCATACATAATCATGCCAGTACAAAAAACGGGGGGGGAGGGCGGGAGAGAAAACACACACTAATATAATTACATAGACAGTAGTAGAAAAAAATCATTGATTAATGATTTTGGGTCCTATTAATACATATTTTAAAAAGGGACAAAAACGTATACTTATATATTGGCTTATTAATAAGTTAATTAAATTATGGTTTCTGTTTTGAAGCCGAATTCCTAAAAATTTGTCATTGACCTCATCAAAATTTACTTTCTTGTTTAAGGGTAGGATGAACTAAGCTGACTTCTCTCTGTATCTCTTAGTAAGTGCAACTATAAAACCTAGACGAATGTATGAAGCTGCTATTTGAAGGCTGAAAAGTAAACAGTGGTGGGTGAATTGAAGAAGGAGATGAAAATGTGAAATACTATCCATGAGTTTATCTTTGATTTAGATATTATCCATGAGTTTATCTTTCCTTATTCGTCCCTGGTCTGGACACAAGGTAGCCCTCAGCCAAGAAAAAAGGCACCAGGGGGAGGAAAGAGAGAGCTCCAAAGAAGCTTTCTAGTTCTGGTTCAAGGAAAAGAAAAGCGAAATAACAGTGCTCAGAGAAACTAAGGGAACTCTCCTCTTTATCTTTCTCTGTTTTCTCATGCTCCAGCCCTCAGGCAAGCCCATCGCTGCAGCAGCAGTGTCAATGACCATAATAGTGTGGGACCCAGAGGAGCTGGAAAGGGAGGCAGGGCAACCTTCTTCTCTTAGCAAATGACCTATGGCCCCTAGTGGCAGAGCAATTCCCATTGCTTTCGTTTTTCTCTATGTCTTCCTGCTGCTTGGCCCTGACCAAAAACTATACGAAGAGATATAATAAAAAACATAATAGATAAATTAAAATGGAATGCTGAAATATTTTCAGTAGATGTGTGAAAAACAGAGTGAACAGAAAACAAATAGTAAAATGATAGACCTAAATCAATATATATTGATAACTAAGCCAAATGTAAATGGTCTATATGTTCCAATTAAATAATGTAGATTTGTCAAATGGATTAAAGCAAATGATTCAATCATAAATTGTCTATAGGAAACTCTCTTCCAATAATGTGATAGAGGTAGGCTAAAAGTAAGAAAACGAAAAAAGGTAAACCATCAAAAGAAAGCAACACAGGTTAGTTCTCAGAGAAAAAATTATAAAGGATAAAGAGGGATATTGCCTGATGATTAAAGGGCCAATTCATCACAAAGATGTAATTATCATACATCTGTATGCACCTGTAGTAAGCAGAATGTCCCCTTCCCAAAGATGTCCATGCCCAAATCCTTCAATTTTGTGAATATATTCCATTACATGGCAAAAGGGATTTTACAGATGTAATTAAGGTTATGGACCTTTAGATAGGGAAATTTTCTTGAGTTATCTAGACAGGTTCAATCTAATCACATGAACCCTTAGAAGAAGAGAACTTTCTCTGCCTGGAGTCAAGAGAGATGTGGCAGAAGAAGTCAAAAAGATTCCAAGCACAAGAAGGATTTTACCTGATGTGGCTGGCCCTGAGATGTAGGAGACCATGTACAAGAACTAGAAAGAGGCCTGTCAGACCTAAGGACAACCCTCAGCTGACAACCAGCAAGGAAATGGGGACCTGTGTTCTGTAGGTGCAAGGGATTGAATTCTGTCATCACCATGATAGAGCTTGCAAGTAGATTCTTCCTAGAGCATCCAATAAGACCTGAACTGGCTGACACCTTGATTTGGGCCTTGTAAAACCTGGATCAGAGAAAAGTCAAGCCAACTTGACCTAGAGAACTGAAGAAATTTTTTTTTTTGTTTTAATTTACAGAGTTTTTAGTAAAATGTTACAGTAGCAATGGAAAACTAATACAGCACCTAAAAATAGAGCTTCTAAAAGTATAAACACAACCTGACACACTAAAAGGAGAAATAGACAAATCCACAATTATATTTGGAGACGTCAAGATTTTCACTCTGTTATAAAGAGAACTAGTAGACAGAAAATCAGCAAAACTATAGAAGACCTGAATAACACCATCAACCGGGGGGATATGGTTGACATTTACAGAGTACTCCGTTCATTAACAACAGAGTACACATTCTTTCAAGTGCATATGGAAGATTCTCAAAGACTGACCATATCCTGGGCAAAAAAACATACCTTGACAAATCCAAAAGAATTATACTTATACAAAATCTAGTTTATGATATAATGGAATTAAATAAGAAATTAATGAGTCATAACAGGAAAATTAAACACTTGAAAACTAAACTACAGTTATAAATAACTCATGGGTCAATGAGGAAATTTCAAGAGACGTTAGAATATTTTTTGAATTAATAGAATATAAAAATACAACATATCAAAAGTTGCAGGATGCTACTAAATCAGATCAAAAGGGGAATTTATTGTATTAAATGCTTATAGCAGAAGAGAGGTCTCAAATAATAAGTTAAGTTTCTATCTTAAGAAGCTAGAAAAAAAGAACAAAATACGAAAGATTGAAGGAAACAATAAAAAATAGAAATATGTGAAATTGAAAACAGGAAATAATAGAGAAAAACATTGAAATCAAAATCTGTTTCTTTGAAAGAGTTCAATAAAGTTTATAAACTTCTATTCAAACTGATAATTAAAAAAAGGGAAAGGATACAAATTACCAATATCGGGAATGAAGTAGGTAACATCACTACAGAACCCTGTCTATTTCCCCAGACATCAGTCACATAACAAGGCAATTTTACAAAACTCCATGCACATAAATTCTGAAAGATAATGAAATTGTCCAGTTCCTTAAAAACCACAAACCGCAAAATTTATCCAAGATGAAATAGTTAACCACAAGTAATCTGTAACTATTAATGAAGTTGAATTTATACTAAAAAACCTTCTGAATAAGAAATTCCCAAACTCAGGTGATTTCACTGGCAAACTCTACAAAGGATTCACATAAGAAGTCATACCAATTCTACGGAATCTAGAAAAGGCAATGCAAAATTCCCAATTCATTTCATGAAGCCAAAGTTTTGTGGTAAGCAAAATTCTAAGTTGGCTTCTACTCTTGACCCCTGGTGTACATGCGCTGTATAATCAATCTCCTCCCCTGGAGTGTGAGTGATCTGTGAATACAATAGAAGACCACTCCCATGATTAGGTTACTAATCTCTCACTTTTGAATTAATAAAAATGGAATTTAGCCAGTGTGGTCCTGACTTAATCAAATGAGGCTTTAAAGAGGGTGAAGTGTGAAGAGACATTCTTCTGCTGGTCTTGAAGATGCAGCCTTCACGAGTTCTACAGCTGAAAGAAAATTGATTTTGCCAACAATCATGTGAGCTTGGACAAAGAGCTCAAGTTCCAGGAGAGATTGCAGCCCAGCTGACAGCTTCATTTCAGCCCTGTGAGACCCTGAGCACAGAAGCCAGTTATGCTGTGCCCATTATTTTAACTTCCCTCCCAAGATTTCTGAAGTATTAGATGGATGTGGTTTTAAGCCACTAAGTTTGTAGTAATTTTTATGCAGTGATGGAAAATGAATACACCCTGATACCTAACCAAACAAAGACAGTGCAGGAAAAGTAAAACTACAGACCCCAATCCTCATGGATATAGATAAAAAATCTTCAAAAATATTAGTAAATGAAGTCAAGAAATATATAAAAATATTAATATGTTATTACCGAGTTGGTTTTATCCTGAGAACGATAAGGTGGTTCAATATTTGAAAATCAATCAATGCAATCTACCATATTAACAGAAAGGGAACAAAAAGCATATATGATGGTATCAATTGATGCAAAAAATCATGTAACAGAACTCAACCCCCATTTGTGACAAAAACTCTTAACTGGCTAGGATTAGAAGGGGATTACTCAACATGATAAAGGGCAATTACAATAAACTTAGAGATGACATCAAAGTTAATGGTGAAATAAAGATGCTTTCTTTCTAACATCTGTAAGACGGTAAGAATATCTATTCTCTCCACTCCTACTCACCCAACAGTGGAAGTCCTAGCCAGTGCAAAAGGGAGAGAAACTGAAATAAAAGGCATACAAATTGGAAAGAAAGAAACAAAACTTTTCTTATTTAGAGGTGACGTAAATCTCTTCATAGAAAACATCAAGAAATCTACAAAGAAAAAATAACACTTTCTAGAAAATTACATAGAATATAATTTCAGCACACATTTCAATTGAATTACTATACACTAGCAATAAAAAAATGAAATTAGAAATAAAAAATACCATTTATTATAGCTCCAAAATTAAATATTTAGGCATAAATCTAACACAACATGTACAGGATTTGAATGCTGTTAATCAAAAAATACTGATTAAAGAAATAAAAGAAGACCTAGATAAATGGAGAAATATATTGTAGACATGAATTGGAAGAATCAAGATAGTAAAGATGTCAAATTTTCCCAAATTTATCATTAGAATTAATGCAATTCCAATTAAAATTCAAGGTGGATTTTAGAAAAAACAGACAAGCTAATTCTAACATTTATATGGAAAGCAATAAGATTTAGCATAGACTCAATAATTTTGAAAAAGAAGAATAAAGATGATATAGTAATCAAGACAGTGCTGTATTGGTGAAGTTATAGGCACATATGTCAGTGGAATAGAATAGAGATGCAGAAACAGACCCACACGAATATGACTATTTCATTTTTGACAAAGATGCAAAGACGATTCAATGGAGAATGGATAGTCTTTTCAGCAGAGTGTTGGAACAATTAGATGTATATTAAAAAAAGAACTCGTTGTAAACTTTAACATCCTACAAAAAATTAATTCAAAGCAAGTAATAAATCTAAATGTAAAACAACACTATAAACTGTAGAAGAAAACATAGGAGGAAATCTTCCTAACCTGAGATTATACAGAGTTCTTAGATGTGGCACAAAAATTACAGTCTACTAAATATCTGATAAACAGAACTTCATCAAAATCATGTTTTGCTTTGCAAAAGACACTCTTTTGAGAATGAAGAGACAAACTTAAGACTGAAAGAACATATTTGCAAATCACATATCCAACAACAGACTTGTGTCCAGAATATATAAAGAACTCTAAAAGTCAAAAGTAAGAAAATAAATAACCCAGTTAAAAAACGGATTAGACGATTCACCAAAGATAATGTATAGATGCAAAATGAGGACATGAAAAGATTTTCCATATCATTTGTCCTTTAGGAAATGAAAATTAACATCACAATGAGATACTACTCTTTCTACACAACTATTAGAATGACTAATATAAAAAATAGAGACAGTGCCAACTACTGGAAAATATATGGAACACCTGGACTTCTCATGCATTGCTGGTGGGAATGCAAGATGATACAACCACTATAGAAAATGTGGGCAGTTTCATATAAAGTTAACATACACCTACCCTAGGGCCCAAATGTGACTGTCAAGCATTTATCCTAGAGAAATGAAAATTTATGTTTAAAGATATGTATTCTGGATGTTTATGGAATATTTTTTTCATAATCACCAACTGGGGGAAAAAAAAAGAGGACTTCAAGTGCATGTAAACAACCTGTGGTATATCCATGAAATGGAATTCTACTCAGCAATCAAAAGGGAAAAACTATTGACAGATGCAACAGCTTGGGTGGATCTGCAAGTCATTATGTTGAGTGAAAGAAGTCAGACACAAATGTTATACACTGTATGATTCCATTTATAGGATGTTCTCCAAAAGACAATATTTTTCATTAATGATAAATATTTGCCAATATTTAGGGGTGGGCAGAGGTTATGAATACAAATACACAGCATGAGAAAATTTGGGGGGTAACTGTACTGTTCTGTATTCCATTTGTGGCCATAGTTATATGAATATATACATGTATTGAAATTCATATCCCTGTACACCAAAAGTGTAAATTTTGAATATGTCAAATAAAAATATACAGAGTTCTTTACATATTTAAGTTTGATAGAAGGTGTAGTCACATTATTATATCAACTTTTCTTCCTTCTTAATTGATCAAATAACATTTTTATATTTTTTAATATCAAAAAGTTCCTCTCGCATGAAAGGGTGCACACGTGTATGTTAATAAGATTCACCTTAAATGTAAATATAAGTTTGGAAGACATTCATAAACATTCCATTTCACAATAAATCCAAAATGTACAATACTCTCGATATTCATGTTTCTTCAGAATACATTCTAAAGGCTTAAAATATCTCTGCAGTCAAAACATTTCCATTAATTTTCTTCATCAGAAAAATTTCCAATGTATTTATTAAAAAATTCCAAAAATTTCTTTTTCTGCTGAAAAGAAAACCCCAAAGAGCTGAAAGATCGCAAACATTGACATTATTTGTTATAATGCCCGGTTTATGATAAAAACAACCAAGCCATTCAAACATTAGGCATTTTATTTTTGCTGGAAACGTAAGAGCAGCATCTTTTGTCATTTCTCCTGACATTCACAAATGACAGAATAGAAGTACCTCAGTTTCTCTTTCTTCATCTTACTATCACTGTCCAGCATTCCTTATTTTCAACCTACTGTTTAAATGCAGGAATGTAAAGCACTATATGGGTTGAAGACACAAACTGAAGTGGAAGAAAGCTCAAACCATTTCCAACTATTAAAAACTCTTGACACAAACATATGTAACTGAGCATTAGATAACTATGGGTTCTTTAAACTAACTTCTGTGTAAAGTATAATATTTATTAATAAATATATAATCAAATGTACATATATGTAGTGTGTGTGTGTATTATGTAACTGCATAAATAGTTAAGAACATAGATAAAATATATTGTCATTGTTATTTTAAGACATGAGAATGCATTAATAATAAAAATTGGACTAATTTTTAGTTGACATTATTATTATTTTTAATTCTCTCTAAGCAAATGCACAACCTTTTTCTCTGCATCCGGGCCAGACAGTTTCCTCAACCTGCCCTTGACACTCTCCTACCACTTGATGAAATGTTCTTGGCACCTACCCCTTCTCCCTGTCCCCATTTACCTAACTTCTACTGGTCCTAAAATTTTTATCTTTATCTTCTGCAGGAGACATTTCCTGATTCTCCCCCTGCCTTTTCCTCCAAAGCATGTTGTTTATCCATTTATTTTAGTATTTATCAGGTTATGGCAATTTAACTATCTTCACTAGTAAACATGGTTATCTTAGCTTAAGATCTTCAAAAAGCAACCTTTGAGGTAATTCTAGTGCAAGAAATGTGTTAGAATCGATCTCAGGCAACACCGGTAGGCAAGTGGGGAAAAATAATACCATGTCAATATCTTACCCAATATCCTCAAATACTCTTATTTCAGCATGCTTATTATGATTTCCCGAGGCCAGTATCTGCATTTCCATGCATAACTGCTTTCCCCAATATGTAGACCACTCTGCTTGTGTCATTGGCAGGGCAAAGGTGCCAGGGAACTACATGAGCCCAGAAGATCTCAATCAATTTATGGAAGTTGGTGTGTAATCCCAGCTCTCTCTTTCTTTGGGTGATACAACTCTAAAGCATGCATTTTCCTTTTTCCCCAAGTTAAGCAAACCCTGTGATTGCTAGCTTAGTAATGCACACTTGAATGGATTGGTTCTTTCCTTGTATTGTTTCCCCATTCCCCTGCCAATCCTCCTTGCATCTGCCAAATAAATGACTTGTGTTTGAATCCTTGTCTCAGCTTCTGCTTCTGGAGGATCCTAAACTAAAACAGAAAGTGAGAAAGGGAAGAGAAAACTGCCCATCAAATGGATGGTATAAAGCAAGTTACCACTATAAACAATAAGATCTTATTCCCACTGAGGAATTATGGGGGACAGTAGAGAACATGAGTCTCAGAATTACCCCACCCAAAGGAAAAGGGAGCCAGCATATCGACACACTAGCTCCCACCAGTCATTGACTGAGTGCTGCTTCTAAAAACCATCTCTGGTATGTCCAGCCTGCTTTGGGCCAGGCAGAAGAGGGTCTTGCTGTGAGAGAAAGCACTCAGGAAAATAAATGCAGGTGCTGATTTCTGTAAGCCAGGCCAGTCTGCCGTGGCATGGGAAAGACAGCTGAGATGTGGGAGGAAATCTGAGTTTCTTCCACACTGGGATAGCCTTGTGAAAGTTACCATGTTTTACTTCCCTGTCCTTCAACAGGCTTATCAAAATGCCTGACACATAGGCTATGTTCAGGTTTTCCCAAATAAGATAATTGAGAGGATCAAGCAACTATAAGGCTGAGAAATCATATTGATCTTCAGTACAAGTCCTTTAGGTTGATGGTATGGAATGGGGATTATGAGGAAATCTCAGCTAAGTGTTGAGCTCTCTGAGTAGAGCATTTCCTGGAGCTTCAATATTGAAGAGGTACGCCAGTGAGTAAGGTAATTTAGAGCTCTGGTTACCAATCTCTCTTCTAGTTGAAGAAGACCGAAGAGCTAAAGTGAAGAAGGATACACTGTAACTAGGAGAAATCTCATTTTCTGAAAATTATACAAAGTAAATAGATTATTTCAAAAAATCAGATGGAAAATGAAAGACATTTTGTAGAAAATTGAATATGAGTGTGCAAAAGACATGGTGGAATATACACTATAAATAGATCAGAAAATGAATAAAAAGATAGTTTTACTTCTGGGGGAGAATTGTCCATAATGATAAATAGCTCTTAATATGTTTCAGAAGAATATTCCAAAAATTAATTGGTGAATATTTCACCCATTTTAGGGCAACTGTGGTGAGGCTGCAACATTTCTATATTTAGTATTCTGATGAGCAATTCAGGCCACTTCACTGACTAAACTTTCGTTGGGAAAAGAAAAATCTTTCCATCTCCTTAGTAGTAACTATTTACTCTAAATCTGTAAAGAAGAAAGAGGCCAATCAACTTTGATGAGAAGAGAAGCCTGCTCTGTCTTTGGAAAGGGAGAAATACAGGTGAGAATCAATGCCAAGCTTCCCATAGCTGCTAATGATATTGTCAGAAGAAATTCCAGACATGAGCAACATGTTAAATTTTCAATATGCCATGGAGTGTGCTGGACGTAACCTCTAAACCATCTTGCCAAATTTATCTTGTTTAGAGTTCTTTGACACCAAACCTCAATGACAAAATACATCTCACTGTGAACCAGACTGAAACGATTTTGTTTACCCTTGATTTTTTTTATTCTTCATCTTTGTGTTGTCAGGTTTGTTTTTGCCATCTGTCTGTTATTTGAAAGACATTGGCTGCTGTAAGGTCGTCATCTTCTCACAGATATGGCTGGATTGACATGTACTGTGCACCAGCTAAGCACCATCTTCTTAGGGGATCCGGGTAGAGTGTCAGATTTATAACCTGTTCCCTGAAGGAGTCTGCTTCAAAGTGGAAATGAACTTGGGAGCTCAAGATGTCCGGCATACCAAGAATACTTACCTTACTTTGACGACTGCAATCAGGCAGTTTCTCTTTTAAACAAAAACACCAGGAAAATCTAGCATTTGCATTAGAATAACATATTCCCTGACTATCTCTTCATCAAACAGACTTGTTTTCTCTCCTCTTTTCCCATCCATGTAATCGCTATGTCTAGATCAGTTTTATTTCTGTCTATTAACTTAGCAGATACGTCGAATGATAAAGGAGATAAGTTGGCATTTACTCCCACAGTACTTTTTCAGAGACTAATGACTAACAGCATGGAAGGAATAGGTACTTTGCCATGAATGTTTCAAGGATGAATTCTAATATAATTTTTCATTAGTTTTAGTAGTGCAATTATGATGATTACAGTTACAGCTCTGATCAAGGCTTGCTTCTGGTGTTATTTCTTCTGACAAGATTTTCCCAAAGTGCACTCCAGAGGTCTCTGTGTTTGTAGAAGAAGATGAAGCATGAATGGTGACCTTTTTACTCTGTCAGGTAGTCTCCCAATTCTCACCAAGTTTTCATGTTTTTTAGCTATAAGTCTCCAAACCAAAATATCACTGACAGATTTCTTTCCCCACGAAAGTCCACTAACCTTCAGAAGAACAAATATTGTAAAAGAAAAAAAATCAGTGTCTTGCCTCACTGTTCTGCTTTATTGAACCAGCAAAACTTAGTATTTTTATTTCACTGGGAATTTCCTGTCTTCTCTTTTGAATAAGAACTCACAGTCTCCACAGATATAGAGACAATAAAATGATCGGCTGGGTGGTCCTCTTTGACTTACGAGATAAAATGTGTTTGCGTGCATGTGCATGTAAAAATGAACATGCTTTTATTCAAAAGTGACAGATATAGAAACATCTACAAGCAAAGAAATTAGAAAGTCATGACCTTAAAGCTAATGGAGCCAGTAGCCCTCCCAAGAGACCGTTCAAAATGAATTTATGAGTCTCATCTGTTTCCCAAGATTCTATAGCAACTGAAACACGTCAGCCCTGATTTGACAAATATGGGCTCCCTTGACTGAGGAGATTGCTTAACGCACCAGCTAGCCTTCTTGTTAATGCTTCTACGTGTGGCAGGGTTCTTGCCAATAGTGACTGAAAAAGGAGCACGAGCTACAACGGAGATTAATTTTTTTTGTTTCAAGGCACCATTTCCTGATTGCCAGAAACCCTTTCAAGGTAAAAAACCTGCGCCAGAAGCCTCATTTACAAAGAGAGGATAAATCTCAATTAGTGACCCCAGTTATTCTCAATTGCTTTGATTACAATTGCTAAACTTTGGTTGACTATGCACAATCCAAAATGTAATTTTTTAATACCCTGTGATTTAGATAACATTACAATAAAGGAAACCTTCTAATACTATGAAGAAAACAGCACAACTAGATTCCATACACTTAAAAAAACTGAAATTTGTAAGTGGTTATCCAGTCAGATTTTGAGTTGTGTCTAACCAACTACCATCAAGACCTATTGCCCTCAATTCCAGGATATATTCGTTTCCCAGGGCTGCATACAAATGACCACAAACCAGTGGCTTAGAACAACACAAACCTATGATCTGGAGGCTAAGAGTCTGACATCAAGGTGTCAGCAGGGCTGTGCCCTTTCTGAGGGCTGTAGGGGAGGATCCTTCCTTGCCTCTTCCCACAGTTTGGTAGTTGCCTGCAATCCTGGGCATTTCTTGGCTTGTAGAGGTTTAACTCCAATCTCTGCTTCCATCTTCACATGGCCTTCTCCTCTATGTCTTCACATCGTGTTCCCTATGTTTATGTCTCTGAGTTCAAATTGCCCCCTTCTTATAAGGAGACCAGTCTTGGATTAGGGTTTACCCTAATCAAGTATGATCTCATTTTAACTTGGTTATATCTGCAAAGACCCTATTTCTGAATAAGGTCACATTCTGAGGTTTGGAGTAGACGTGAATTATGGGAGAACATTTTTCAACCCAGTGCACAGGCTACATAGGAGGAGATAGTAAAGCTACTAGGAATTTATTCTGGTTCAAGTGACTCATTGAGAATTCTGGCTTCTTTAAGGGCATAAGATTGTCACAACGAGGCAACAGTAAAACGTGGAAGGTTTTTATGTTCTATTATAAATGATGCAATTTTCTTACAAGCAATGTAAAGCCATCAAATGGTTCCTAAAGAGTAGAGACAATGGTTGATGCTTGTTTTAGTAAATTTATTATCTTCTAGCACTAAGTAGGAAGTAAGAAAGCATAGAGGCAATAATTTTAGCAACTTTATTGGAGGTCTTGATGGTGAAGAAAAAGGGAGAGGGCAGTACCTCAAAGAAAATAGAGGCTCAAGGGCAGATATTTTTAGTAAATGAGATAATTTGAATAGTTTATACTCTGCAGTATGGTATCTACTAGAAAGAAAAAAGTTGAAAATAGTTGAGAAAAAGTAAATAGCCAACGTCTAGTCAGAAGAATATTAGAACAAGAATAGACATGGTTGATTTAGACTGCCATGCACACAGGACAATCTATTTTTTGAGAACAAAGGAAATGACAGAGGGTCACTGCAGATGTGAATTTTTATAGGTAAGGGCTGGAGAAATTGAGAATTATGTCTCTGTGAAGTAGGAAGCAAGGTTGAGTGCTCAATAAGTGCCAAGTGGCCTTAGGCACACAAGAATGAGCAGAATGGACATAACTCTTGTCAAGTAAGAGTTCATAACCTAGTGGGACGTACAATGATAACACAGGTGATAATGGAAAGTGGGGCACATTGCAGAAAGACCTAGAAAGAAGATCAGATGCAATTTTACATAGTCAGTAAAGTGATTTAAACGGAGACCTAAAGAATGAATAGGAGTAACTGTCAAAGCAGTGTATACAGGGAAGAGTATCTAAAGCACAGGAAGCAGCATGCCCAAACCCAGGAAGAAAATTATATAGCAGTTTAAAAGATGGAAAACAACTCAGTGTGGCTGAAATGCTAACTATATAGGGTATGCTGAGAAATAAATAACGCTAAAGTGAAAAGAACAGTGATCAGATACTTAGCAGCTATTTTAAATTTAGACTTTATTCTAAGGAGAGAGGATGAACTATTGAAATGTTTTAAGTAGGAGAGTAACATAGTAAAATTAACATATTAAATGGTGGCTCTTGTTGCTTGTGGAAAAGGATTAAAGGGGATCAAAAGTGAGGAGAGAGGAGAAAAGTATGGAGCCAAGGGCGATAATCCATGTGAAAGATAGTAGTAGATGTAAGTAGAATTGTAAAACTGAAGATAAGAATTAATAAATTCTTATTGATAAACTGATAAATCTCACAAATTCTGAACAATTTATAGGATTGTGTACTAGATTAGATGAGTGGGGGAAAAGAGAAGGATGAATCAAATATCACACTCAGAATCCTGACTTGTACAAGTGGATTGATGCTTCAGTCATGCACTGATAAGTGGAGTTGGGGAGATTATAAATTCATGTACAAAATGTGGCATTCGGAATATATGAGAAATATCCAAGTGGAGTTGTCTTGAACTTTAGGAGAGTGGTGTAGGCTGGTGTTAGTGTTTCGGCAGTCATCCATATAAAGGGGGAAACGTGCGATAGAAGGGCACAGGATGAGTTTGTAGAGTGATAAGATAAAGGGGCTAAGAACTGAACCCTAATAAGTTTAATATTTAATATAGAGTAGATGAAGAAAAGAAAACAAATACATGGAGGAATATCAGACAGAGAAGTAGGAAGAAATTTTGGAAGGTATAGTATAATAGCAATAAAAAAATAAAGATGTCTTCAACAAAGTAGTGTGGTTGTCTGAGAGGATAAATAGAATAATCTATGAGAAATACGTTTGAATTTTGAAACTAAAGATTAATTTGATGTCAGTGGATGGTGGAGTAAACAGACGGAAAAGTTGGGAAAGCTCGTATAAGCAACTGTTTCAAAAGTTTGAAACATAGTTTGTTTTTTTCTATAGATTCATATACTTATTTGTTTTTGTCTGACACTTTTTCTTCATTATGTATACTAACTAGATGTGACTGATATGAATGAGTACTATTGAATTTAGTATATTTGCGCTGGTTTTGACTATTTTATTAAACTAATTTATCAATTCTAATTCCTTTCACTTTTTCAAGTATATATCATGCCATCTGAAAATAATGATTTTATGGTCTCTCATTTTAATACTTGCTCTTCCTAGTTTCATTTGATAAAGTACTTCATTGATTACGTCTTCAAAAACAATATGAAATGACATTGAGAGATGGTTTCTCCAAGATGGCTGGCTCACTGGCTGATTGATTGTCTGCCCTGTGAGGAAGGGAAATTATTGAACTTCCTGATTGCAGTCATAAGTCTTACAAGCCTTTGACATAATATAGTTCTTCCCTTTCAGGGCACTGTCTGGTTACCTGCTCACTACATTGAGAAATCACTGACAACATGTTCTTTTACAAGATTTTAAACAATAATCTAGACACTCTCTTAAGGTAATGTTCTTCCTTTGTTCATTGAAATGTTCATTAATTATTTTTCTCTTTTAATTCTTTTTGCAAATCAATTTAATTATTTTGAAAAACAAATTCAATAAAACAGAATTAATAATAAAAATCAATTGTTCTTTGCTCCACACATCTCCAGCCCTAGACTTTCTGTCTAGAAGCAGTTCCTACTTTTATGTTTTTCTTTAATTTTGTGCTTAGTTTCATGGCCCTAAATAATATGATTTCACCATTATTTTTGACTGCTGGGTTTTAGACTTTAAGTCCCTGCTATAAAAAAATGGAAGAATAAGCTTACATTATCACCCCAAACACCATCCTTCATTCCACCTACTTTGTAGCTATATTTTATTTGTTTTTCTACTTCTTACACTTATACATTGATCTTCTCAGCTTTCTTTTCCTTCAACTACATACAGTTTTCTTGCCTCTCCGTGCTATGATACAAGTATGTCAATTTGTCTACCTTTCCCATACCTCTCCCTACTCCATTCTGCTGCCTAATTCTAAGAGTTGTACCTTTATTTTTACATTGTCAAGTTTGTTACATTTACATTTTCTCTTTTTCTAGCTCTTTTTAAATAATGGTGTCTCATCTTCTATGAGTTCATTCTAATAACTGAAAATCAATTCATATTTATGTTATGATAATTATTGTTTTCTGCAGAGCCAATTAGTTTTTTTTTAAATTGATGTTTTAATAGTTTATAACATTGTGAAATTTTGGGTTGTACATTTTTGTTTGTCCATCACCATACATATGTCTCCCTTCACCCCTGGTGCCCACCCCTTACCCCCATTGCCCCTGGTAACCATAATACAGTTTTCTCTGTCCATGTGTTGGTTTATATTCCACATATGAGTGAGATCATACAGTGTTTGTCTTTCTCTTTCTGGCTTATTTGACTTAATATAATACCCTCCAGGCCCATCCATGTTGTTGCAAACGGGATGATTTTGTCATTTTTTGTGGCTGAGTAGTATTCCATTGTATATAGATACCACATCTTCTTGATCCAGTCATCAGTTGAAGGACATTTAGGTTGCTTCCACTTCTTGGCTATAGTGAATAATGCTGCAATGAACATAAGCGTGCATAAGCCTCTTTGGATTGTTGATTTCAGGTTTGTTGGATAGATTCCCAGTAGTGGGAAGGTTGGATCATAGGGCATCTCTATTTTTAATTCTTTGAGGAATCTCTATACCATTTTTCATAGAGGCTGCACCAGTTTGCATTCCCACCAGCTGTGTATGAGGGTTCCTGTTTCTCCACATCCTCTCCAACATTTGTTGTTTTTCGTCTTGGTGATTATAACTATTCTAACGGGTGTGAGATGATTTCTTAGTGTTATTTTGATTTGCATTTCCCTGATGATGAGTGATGTTGAACATCTTTTCATGTGCCTATTGGCCATCTGTATATCTTCTTTGGGGAAGTGTCTGTTCATTTCCTCTGCCCATTTTTTGATCGGGTTGTTTGTTTTGTTGTTGTTCAGTTGTGTGAGTTCTTTATATATTATGGAGATTAACCCCTTGTCAGATATATGTTTTGTAAATATTCTCTCCCAGCTGGTGGGTTGTCTGTTAATCTTGATTCTGGTTTCGTTTGTCTTGTAGAAGCTCTTTAATCTTATAAATTCCCTCTTGGTTTTTTTCCTGTAGTTTCCCTAGTCTGGGTAGGCATGGCATCTGAAAAGATTCCTCTATGTCCAGTGTCAAATAGTGTGTTGCCTATATTTTCTTCTATGAGTTTTATAGTTTCACTTCTCACCTTCAGGTCTTTGATCCATTTTGAGTTAATTTTTGTGAATGGCGATAGCAGATGGTTGACTTTCATTCTTTTGCATGTGGCTGTCCAGTTTTCCCAACACCATTTATTGAAGAGACTTTACTTTCTCCATTGTATGTTCTTAGCTTCTTTGTCGAAAATTAGCTGTCTGTATATGTGTGGTTTTATTTCTGGGCTTTCAATTCTGTTCCATTTATCTGTGTGTCTGTTTTTGTACCAGTACCATGCTGTTTTGATTACTATTGCTTTGTAGTATGTTTTGAAGTCAGGGATTGTGATGCCTCCAGTTTTGTTCTGTTTTCTTAGGATTGCTTTAGCTATTCAGGGTCTTTTGTTGCCCCATATGAATTTTAGTATTCTTTTTTCTATTTCCATGAAGAATGTCATTGGGATTCTGATTGGGATTACATTGAATCTGTAGATTGCTTTAGGTAATATAAACATTTTAACTATGTTTATTCTTCCAAACTATGTTTATGCGATGTCTTTCCATTTCTTTATGTCATCATCGATTTCTTTCAATAGTGTCCTGTAGTTTTCATTGTATAGGTCTCTCACCTCCTTGGTAAGATTTATTCCTAGATATTTTATTCTTTTTGATGCCATTGTAAATGGTATTATCTTTTTGAGCTCTCTTTCTGTTAGTTAGTTATTAGCATACAGAAATGAAACTGATTTTTGTAGATTGATTTTGTACCCTGTGACTTTGCTGTAGTTGTTGATTTTTTCTAATAGTCTTCCAATGGAATCTTTAGGATTTTCTATATATAAAATCGTGTCATCTGCAAATGGTGAGAGTTTCACTTCTTCATTGACTATTTGGATTCCTTTTATTCCTTTTTCTTGCCTAATTGCTCTGGCCAAAACCTCTAGTACTATGTTGAACAGGAGTGATGAGAGTGGACAGCCCTGCCTCATTCCTGTTCTCAGAGGAAAGGCTTTCAGTCTTTCTCCATTGAGTATGATGTTGGCTGTGGGTTTGTCATAAATAGCCTTTATTATGTTGAGGTACTTTCCTTCTATTCCCATTTTGTTGAGAGTTTTTATCATAAATGGATGTTGTATCTTGTCAAATGCCTTCTCAGCGTCTATTGAGATGACCATGTGGTTTTTATTCTTTGTTTTGTTGGTGTGATGTATCACGTTGACTGGTTTGCGGATGTTGAACCATCCGTGCATCACTGCTATAAATCCCACTTGATTGTGGTGTATGTTCTTTTTAACGTGTTGCTGTATTCGGTTTGCCAATATTTTGTTGAGGATTTTTGCATCTATGTTCATCAGTGATATTGGCCTGTAATTTTCCTTCTTTGTATTGTCTTTGTCTGGCTTTGGTATCAGGGTGATGTTGGCCTTGTAGAATGATTTAGGAAGTGTTCCATCTTCCTCTATTTTTTGGAATAGTTTGAGACGGATGGGTATTAAATCTTCTTTGAATGTTTGGTAAAATTCACCAGAGAAGCCATCTGGTCCTGGACTTTTATTTTTGGGGAGGTTTTTGATTACTATTTCAACCTCTTTACTTGTGATTGGTCTTTTCAGATTCTCCATTTCTTCTAGGTTCAGTTTTGAGAGGTTGTATGAGTCTAAGAATTTATCCATTTCTTCTAGATTGTCCAATTTGTTGGCATATAATTTCTCATAGTATTCTCTTATAATCCTTTGTATTTCCAAGGTGTCCATTGTAATTTCTCCTCTTTCATTTCTAATTTTATTTATTTGAGTCTTTTCTCTTTTTTTCTTAGTAAGTCTGGCTAAGGGTTTGTCAATTTTGTTTATCTTCTCAAAGAACCAACTCTTTGTTTCATTAATCCTTTCTACTGTTTTTTTGGTCTCAATTTCATTTATTTCTGCTCTGATTTTTATTATTTCTCTCCTTCTTCTGACTTTGGGCTTCGTTTGTTCTTCTTTTTCTAGTTCTGTTGGGTGTAATTTAAGGTTGCTTGTTTGGGCTTTTTCTTGTTTGTTAAGGTGGCCTTTTATCGCTATGAGTTTCACTCTCAGGACCACTTTTGCTGCATCTGATATGATTTGGTATGGCATATTTTCATTTTCGTTTGTTTCCAGATAGTTTTTGATTTCTCCTTTAATTTCATCAATGATCTGTTGGTTGTTCAGTAGCATGTTGTTTAATCTCCACATTTTTGTCACTTTCCCAGTTTTTTTTCGTGATTGATTTCCAGTTTCATAGCATTATGGTCTGAAAAGATGCTTGTTATGATTTCAATCTTCTTAAATTTATTGAGGCTTGCTTTGTTTCACAACATATGGTCTATCCTTGAGAATGTTCCATGCGCACTTTCAAAGAATGCGTAGTCAGCTGTTTTTGGATGGAGTGCTCTGTATATGTCTACTAGGTCCATCTCGTCCAGTTTTTTATTTAAGTCCGCTATTTCTTTATTGACTTTTTGTCTGGTTGATCTATCCATTGATGTAAGTGGGGTATTAAGATCCGCTACTATTATTGTGTTGTTGTTAATGACTCCTTTTAGGTTTGTTAATAGTTGCTTTATGTACTTTGGTGCTCCTATGTTGGGTGCATATATGTTTCTAAGTGATATGTCTTCTTGGTGGAGTGTCCCTTTTATCATTATATATTTCCCTTCTTTGTCTCTCTTAACCTGTTTTATCTTGAAGTCTACTTTGTCTGATATTAATATGGCAACACCTGCTTTCTTTTGTTTGCCATTAGCTTGGAATATTGTCTTCCATCCTTTCACTCTGAGCCTGTGCTTGTCTTTAGTGCTGAGATGTGTTTCCTGGAGGCAGCATATTGTTGGGTCTTGCTTTTTAATCCATCCTGCCACTCTGTATCTTTTGATTGGACAGTTCAATCTATTTACATTTAGGGTAATTATTGATATATGAGGGCTTAATGTTGCTGTTTTTTCACTTATTTTCTGGTTCTTTTGCATTTCCTTTGTTGCTTGTCCCATTTGTTTCAGACTGCCAATTCAGTTTGGTTGTTCTGTCTTATGACACTTCTAGTTTTCTCTTTGTTTATCATATGTGATTTTGTTTTGATTATTTGTTTAGTGGTTACCTTGAGGTTTGTATAAAAAATCTTGTGTATCAGATAGTCCATTATCTGATGGCGTCTTATTTCCTTATGCTAAGTCAATTCAATCACTTTCCTCTTCCCCTTCTAAGTTCTTCTTGTTATACCTTGTTCTATCTTGTGTTGTGGGTGTATGTTTACAGTGATGAGGTTATATTTATTTTTGGTGAATTCCTTCCTTTGATCTTTGATTTTGGTATTTAAGTGGTTGCTAGCCTATTCCGGTAAAGATCTACTATTTTTCTGATTTTGTCTACCTATTTTTCTCCTTGCTCCAAGCTTTGTATTTCCTTTCTTTTCTTTTTTTCAGGCCTAAGGGCCTTCTTGATTATTTCTTGTAATGGGGGTCTCACGGCCATGAGCTCCCTTAGCTTTTCTTTATCTTGGAAAGTTACTATTTCTCCATCATATTTGAAGGAAATTTTTGCTGGATAGAGTATTCCTGGCTGAAATTTTTTGTTTTTCAGTATTTTGAATATATCATTCCAATCACTCCTAACCCGTAAAGTTTCTGTTGAGAAATCCGCTGAGAGGCTGATGGGATTTCCTTTGTATGTTATTTTTTGTTTTTGTCTAGCTGTCCTTAATGTTTCTTTGTCATTGACTTTGGCCAGCCTTACCACTACATGTCGTGGAGTGGACCTTTGCCTGTTGACATATTTAGGTGACCTGTTGGCTTCACTTACTGGTATTTCCTGCTCCTTCGCCTGATTTGGGAAGTTCTCAGTTGTTATTTCCTTGAATAAGCTCTCTGTTCCTCTTTCCCTCTCTTCTCCCTCAGAAATACCTATAATTCTTATGTTGCATTTCCTAACAGAGTCAGATATTTCTTGGAGACTTTCTTCATTTCTTTTTAGTCTTAGTTCTCTCTCCTCTTCCATCTGGAGCATATCAGTATTCCTATCCTTTATAATGATAATTCTCTCCTCCATATTGTCAGCTCTGTTCTTTAAAGATTCCAGATTCTCCTTTATCTCCTCCATTGTGTTCTTCATCTCCATCAGTGCTGATTGGTTTTTCTTTATGATTTCAATCTCTTTTGTGAAGAAACTCCTAATCTCATTGAATTGTTTGTCTGTGTTACCTCGTATTTCATTGAGTTTTTTTGTGATAGCTATTTTGAAATCTCTGTCGTTTAGGTTATGGATTTCTGTGTCTTCAAGGTTGGTTTCTGGATGCTTGTCATTTTACTTCTTGTCTGGTGATTTCACGTACCTTCACATTGTGGTTCCTGTATTGGCTTTATTTTTCCTCATCCTGGAAATATCTGGTTGTAATTTCTACCTGCTGCCACCATGTGGGAGTTAAGGGCTGTGTAATCTGAGCCTCCTGTGCTCTGCCCTGGCTGTTCGCTGCAATCCACTGGCCACTTGGTCTGGTCTGGTCAGCTGAGCTGCAGTGTCTGGCATGCAGGGAGGGGGGGTTCTCTTTTGCCCGCTGGGTCCTGGTGTGGGGGGCTTCTTGCTGGCCCCTTGTTATCCGCTCTCCTGGAGTGCTCAGATGTTGATGGTACCCCTGTAACTGTTCTGAGTCCTCTGTGTGGGAGTTTCCCACTGGCTGAGAGAGCCCGAAGAGCTACAGTTTCCCCGCAGAGGGCTGCCTCTCCCCCCTCTCTGGGAGCCACATGGACCGGCATCGTTGATCTGATGGGGAGGGAGAGGAGTTCTCTTTACCTCTCCCCACTTCCTCTGGGGTCCCAGCACATTCCTCTCTCAGATGTGTGGCAGTGTGGGTCTATCCGATCTTGCTTTTTGCTGTCTAGGAGTCCATTGTTGGTCTCTGACTGTTCCTTTTGTTGTATCTCATCAGGGGAAGAGTTTACGGGAAAGCTCACTCCGCTATGACACTGACGTCACTCTGAGCCACTTAGTTTTTAACAAGTGTGTTTCCTTCTTCATAATTTTACTGTTGTAATACTTGTTCCACTTGAATGAAAATGCTGCATATTAAATGGATTATCTTTACTTGAGTTCCATAATTTGCTCAATGTCCTGCCATTTTATTTGCTTCATATGGAGACCTCAACAATTTTATCCAAGAGTGTATAATTTCATTGTTTTTGATATTGATAGAAGTAAATGTGTCATTTTCTATTCTCTATTTGATTTATCTCTGTTCTGATCTCTATTATTTCCTTCCTTCTGCTAGCTGTGTGTTTAGTTTGCTCCTCATAAGATAGTTCTTTAAAGTATACAGTTAGATTATCCATTTGAGATCTTTCTTCTTTTTTTACTGTAGGCATTTACAGCTATAAATTTCCCTCTAAGCACTGCTTTCACTGCATTCCACAAATTTCGGTGGGTTATGTTTTCTTTTCATTCATCTCAAGGTCTTCTTTAGTTTCCCTTGTGATTTCTTCCTTGACCTATTGTTTGTTTAAGACTGTGTTTAATTTCTACATATTTGTGAGTTTTCCAGTTTTCTTTCTGTAATTCATTTCTAGCTTCATTCCATTGTCTTCAGAAAAGATTATTTGTATGATTTCAATCCTTTTCAATTCATCACAACTTTTTTTTTTGGCCTAACATATGGTCTATTCTGGAGAATGTTCCATGTGCTCTTGAGAAGAATATGTATTGTACTGTTGTTGGGGGGAATGTTCTGTATATATCTGTTAGGTCCACTTGGCTTATAGGGTTGCTCAAATCCTTTATTTCCTTATTGATCTGTGATTTAGTTGTTCTACCCATTATTAAAAGTTGGATACTAATGTCTTCAACTATTACTGTACACCTGTCTATTATTCCCTTCATATGTTTTGGGGACTCTATTATTAGGTTTCTGTTTATGAATCTTTTTAAATGTAATCCATGAGAAAGGCCTTTCCTGAACAAACAATGCCTTACTCTCTGTCCTCTGGCTACTCAACATATGGTGAGCAGTCCAGCAGCTTCAGCATGCCCTGGGAGGCCATTAGAAAGGGGGATCTCAGCCTTCACTCTAGAACTACTGAGTCAGACTCTGCCTTTTAATAAGACCAGTAGAAAATTCTTATAGACATTCAAGCTTGATTAGTAGTCTATCCCTTTACTAATTTTATTATTTTTAATAGTACTTATGACCTGCTCATATTTTATGTATTAATTTATAATTTTGTTTGTAGACTATCTTTGTCTACAAGGAAGAGCATAAGCTTATTGGGAGAAGAACTTTGTTATGGCCCCTGTCATACCCCCATATGTATACAGTCTGGTCCATAGTGGGAACTGAAGAATAATTAAATAACTGCAATAGTGAATGAACGAATGAAAACGTTCCTAAATAAAAACTTCAGATGACTCTTCATTGTTCTTAGAATGTAAATCATAACTCTTCTGAAAAATTCTCCCATCACACTCTTTTCCTGTTCCTTTTTTTCCAAACTCACTGGATTTTTTGGTTCCTTGAATATGCCATAATCTTGTTTCTCTCAGGTCCTTTGGAAGTGCTGGTCCCTCTGCCTAGACTGCTCCCCTCTCCCTCTTCATGTAGCTTATTCTTACCTATCCTGTAGCTTCAAGCATCTTTCTTGATCAGATCAGACTAGATTATGCTATCTATGTATGTTTCCCTGAACTTATTCACTGCAGAGTTTATCTCAACTGAATTATATTTTAATGGGCAGCTTCAACTCCAAAATCAAGGAATATGTTTGCTAAAGTTGCTAGAGTAATAATCTTTACTAGGTTAAGGAAATATCTTTTTATTATACTTTTTAAATTAGAATTATAAATAATTTATATTTAATCATACATTTTCTGTTACTGTTGAGGATATTCTTCTTTGGATGTGATATGTAATATTCATAAATTGTTCTCTTTATGTTGAACTATCCTACTTTGGAAGTAAATTCTATTTGGATATGATGTATTATAATTTTAAGGTACTTCTTAATTCTATTCCTGAGTGCTTGATTTAATATATGTTTCCTGTTATGAAAAGCAACTTTAATTATATCAACATGTACTTGTTATTTTCTTGTTGTTTTCTATATAAAGATATTATTTCTTCCTACAGGTAGTAGATGTTTATACATGTACCTAGTCTTCTTTCAAATAGATTGCAAAGATATGAATTGTATCTTTTTATCCAGTGCTTCCTAGTATTTAGATTAATAGATTTCTTTTTTTTTAATTTAATTTTATTTATTTTTTCCCCCAAAGCCCCAGTAGATAGTTGTATGTCATAGATGCACATCCTTCCGGTTGTTGTACATAGCACGCGGCCTCAGCACGGCCGGAGAAGCAGTGCGTCAGTGCGCAACCAGGATCCGAACCCGGGCCGCCAGCAGCGGAGCGCGCGCACCCAACCGCTAAGCCACGGGGCCGGCCCTTAATAGATTTCTGAACTTCCATTTTTTCATTATTGATAGGGGCAAGTATTTCATTAAGTACACAAGCTTGAATTCAAGAAAACTCAGTTTAAATCCCAGCTCCAACACTAATAAGCTGTGTGCCCATGACTGATTACTTAACTGCTCTAAACTTCTATTTCCTTACCTGTAAACAATACTTATACTGTTCTGTTGTTTTCTGAAAATTCCATGGGATAATATATGTAAGTTGCTCAGTATTCTTGGCACAGGGTGAGCAAGCACCCAATAAATGGAGTGGTTGTTAGTTAGTAGTGTTCCTTAATTGGCAATATATTATTTATGAGTTTCTCTGAAACTCTTTTGAAAGTGCTGTCTCTACTTGCACTGCAAAGTCAAACAGCAGAATTCACACTTTCTTATTTCAAATAGACTATGATGAGCCATGGCTGAGTCAGGTAAACTTTGCAAGTACCTGATTACCGTTGTCCTGTGTTTCTTACAAATTTAGAGCGCAAATATGAGTTAGTCTCAGCATGGTCCTTGATATAGAAATTAAAAAAAAATGTAATAAACATATGCTTTGTAAAGCCATATCTACTTTTTGCATTACTTGGGAGAATGGGAATGTGGAGAAATTCCCTGGAGACAAGATATGAAAGATGTCTTGTTTTGTCTGGTAGTCAGCTCCTAATCGTCTCTTAATTTCACTCAATTTTAAAGGTTAATAATTATTTTATTAGAAAATTTTATTTTCTATTTTTAATTAGATGGGATTGAAGAATAAAATGGCATAGTTGCATGTGCATCATAAAAGTGTAATGTGTGTCTAAGCTATTTGAAATAATTTAAGACAGTACTTCTTAATGCACTCAGTGTATATTATTTAGTTCAGTGATACGATCTTTGTTCTTACTCCCTTGCTAGTTGAATTAGTGTGGATACTGCAGGGAACTCATGAGTGAAAGGGATAAGAGGTACACAATTCTAGATTTTCTGATCAATTGGCCACATTATCTTATCATGTGCGAAGACATTTCAACGTTCCTCTATTTTTCTAAGAGTCTCTCATCTCCAACTTGTCTCTAGTCTTCGAATTTTTATACTTTCCTTTTTGTTTGGTAATTTTCTTCTGGAAGGTTGAGCAGCCTAAAGATGGGAAGCTAAAGCATATTAAAATAGGTTGTGACAACTGCTATGAGCTGTAATATTGTACACTGGGAGTTGTAAGTTTTCTTTGGGGGAGGAAGGATTTAACTTTTGGGCTAACGAAAAGGATCTGATAAAAACTGACAACAGAAGTACGAGTTAAACATCCAGAGAATCAGTTAGTACCTGTCCTGTCCAACTGTGGATGGTAATTTATTCGCAGGACAAGTATGTATTCCCTGAATAATGAGAACTTGACCTGACTGGTTAGGAGGAAATCCCAACCCAGTGAGTAATACATCAACATAATCTGCTTCTCCCTCATTGGCGTTCTGAAGGTTAGTGTATTGCCAAAGGTGAAACCACACAAGGTCTTGGTGAGCAACGTGTCTGAAAACCTACCTTAATTAAACTCTGGTTTTGATTTCTACTTGTATCAGTTATGATGCTTCAGCCACAAGAGCAATAACTCTGACTCAAGCTGTCTTAAATAGTAAGGACATTCATTATCTCATATATTAGTAAGTCCAAAAGTAGAGGGAGTTTCAGGGTTCTTTTATTCAGTGACTAAGTGATATCAACAAGGATCCAGGTTCTTTCCATTTCTCCACAGTGCTTGCCATATCATTGATTTCATCATCAGACTTACAGCAAGATGGCAACACTTTCAGATATCATATCCAGATACAAATATCTAGAGATAAAATATCTTAATGATGATATTTCTTTTAAAAAGGAAAAATATTCTAGAATCTACTCCAGCACTTTCCCCTTATGTGACTGCTTAGTCAGGACTGGGTCATATACTCATTTTAAAACCAAAAGCTAGCAAGAGGAATGGGGTTATATTAAACCAAGCAGGCCCATGAGATTGGTCTAATGCTGACTGGATGTTGGTCACCATGTTCCTTTAGACCTTGTAAGTAGATAGCTTGCTATTGCTAATGAGTGTCTGATTTTCCATCCTAGTTACTTTTTTCTAAACTTAGTAGATGCCCATCTTCATGCTATGTCAGGAAAACTATTTTAGCCCCATGTCGTCAAAAATGGCTTCGAGGATCTTTTCATGTAAATAAAGAAGAACAAGAGGAAGGGAGCAGTGTCATGAAGAGAAAAAATATTGAAACTGTAAAGTAACTAATTGGTGCTTTTTCAGAGTATTGTTTAACTTTTTGAGGCAATGAGGAGAATTTTGGTCAACTTTGCTTCTCATTTTGTTTGTTGCTACTTTATAGTAAGACAATCAAAGGCATATATATCGTTGGATCAAGTTTCTTACTATGAAATATCATTGGAGCGGATTGTTATGATTTCATAAGCAGGCATCCAATTATAGTAATGTATTAAATAAAATGGTGACTCCTCCATTAAAAATATTTCTCTGGGATAAATGATACTTCTATGTAATCATATTAAGCTCATATTCCAAAAATATGTTTTACATCATTGCAAAATATTATATTGAGTCTAGAATATACCAGAAGCTTTCCATTAGTCCCATCTTAAGCACAGATGGGCTTCTTTAAACTCTACATATTTGATATGCCTACAGGTGACTTTCATAAAATCCTATCAATATTGCTTGTTTACTATACTTAATAAAGTGTTTAGTTAATTATATAGAAGAATATTCATTCTTTTGTCTGCTTAAAGGGTGATACCAAATTGCTTAATATTTTAGCAATACCATTAGGGAGTTTACATATTTTTCATTATTCTAAGGGTGCTCCAAGGGGTAAGTTATTGTAAGGAGTGCTGCAGAGGTGAAAAAGTTTAAGATCAGGAGGAATTTTTGCCCTAAGATCTTTAAAAGTTGATGTTAAAACATGTGTATACATTGTATTTGAGTGGTAGATATGCATCTCATAATTTTGGAGACCTTAAGGAAAGTAGATGGAAAGAGTATGATAGAAAGGATGTAGTCATTTCTGACGTAGCAGAAGAATTCTAAAGTGAACTTTCTTGTAATTTTTTCCCGTAACTTGTGCATTAGAACAAGAGACTCACTGAGTCCTAATTATTAAAGAAGGGGCAAAAGGTGGAATAAGCAATTTAGACTCTAGAGGAAACTAACCTTCCTGCAAAGGAAGATGAGCAGGTCACATATTGTTTAAAAGGGTATGGTGCTATTAAAACTAATAAGAAAATTTAAAAACATCTCAGAGTAAAAGGGCAATATATAAAAATCAGACGTATTCTACATATTAGTAACACACAATGGGAAATTGTATTTTAAATCTTTCTTTTTATGATATGAATACAAACAAGGACTACTTAATTATTAATATAAAAAATATATGAAAGACCGTTACAGAAGGTACACAGAAAATTACAGAACATTGCTGAGAACATTTAAAGAAGACCAGAATAAATTGAGAGATATACTATGTTCATGGATTAGATCACTTGATATTATTAAAATGTAAATTCCCTCCAAATTGATCTGGTGATTAAATGTAATCTAAATTAAAATCTCCGCAGAACATGGCATACTGATTCAAACTTATAAGTGCAAAATATTTCTAGAATAACCACAACCATTTTGAAAAAATAAAAGGAACAAAATTGGAGGATTTATGCTACCTAATTTCAAGATATGAAACTATAAGCCTCTGACATAAGCTTGTGACCTTCAAGTCATAGGACTTCAGTAGCTATAAAATGTCTGTCCTACCTCTGAGCATATAGAAGGAATCAAATAAAATAAACACTGAGAGTATTTGGAAAAAAAAGTCAAGGCATTGTGGTATTGGCATAAGTCTGAACATATAAATCAATGAAACAGAATATAGAGGCCAGAAACAAGCACACATAGACCACTGACTTTAGAAAAACCATGAAAATACGTTAATGAAGACAGTATAAACTTTCCAACAAAGGATATAGGAACAACTGGATATCCACATGAAAAAAATAAATCAAACCGATCACACACCATACTCAAACCAAGCACATCACACCATATTCACAAATTAACTTTAAATGGGGCATATACCTTAACTGTATCCTTAATAGAGCATAGGCCTAAACTAAAAGATCTTGAAAAAATATATAGAAAGAATTCTTTGTTAGCTTGGGACAGGAAAAAAATTTCTTAGGCAGGATTAAAAAGCACAACTTAAAAAAATACGATAAATTGATAAAATGGATCTTGGCTAAATTAAAACATTTTGCTCTGTAAAAGATATTGTTAATAGAAAGAAAAGACAAACACAGACTGGAAGAAAATATTTGCAAATCATATAACTGATAAAGTACGTATATCCAGAATATATAAAGAACAGCTAAAAATTAACAATGAGAAAACAAACCCGATTTTAAAACAACAAAATACAGATGACAAATAAACATATGAAAAAAGTTCAACATCATTAGTCATTGGGAAATCACAAATTAAAACCACAATGAAATGCTGTTTCACTGAAATATACACATGCATAGAATGGCTAAATTTTAAAAGACTGATAATATCAAATGTGAATGTAAAATGGAACAACTGATTTGGCAAACAATTTGACTGTTTCTTATACAGTTATACGTATACTTATCAAATAACCCAACAACTCCATTCCTAAGTGTTTATCCATGGAAAAAAAAGCAGGTACACAAAAAGACCCGTAGACAAATATTCATCGCCAGTTTAGTCATAATAGTAAAAAAAAAAAAGGGGAAAACAATCCAAATTTCCATCACCAAGTGAGTGAAAGAGACAGAGGATACTCAGGATACTCAGCAATAAAAAGGGATGATACAGAAAACGTTATGCTGCGTGAAAGAAGCCAGAAGCGAAGTGTACATTTATATGAACTCTAAAGGGCAAATTTAATGTATTGTGAGAGGAAGCAGATTGGTTGCCTAGGACAAAGAATGCAGAGGAGTGGGTGGGGCAAAAGAGAGAGAGCAAGAGATTCTGCCTTCCCTGATATGATTCTGGCCTTCCTATTGAACCAACATTGTCTGCAGGCTCCCTTATCCTTTAGGATGAGAAGTCTCATTCTCAGGAGTCTCCTCAGACTTTAATTAATCTGCTCTACAAGCTTTCTAGACATATCCTAGATAAGTTTAAATTCCAGCAGTGAATGCATATTAAATTCAAACTGGAATACCATTAACACAGTTACATAACAGTGTTTTACTTAAGAGAAATATCCCAGGACACTGTGAACGTTAGTTTGAGTGAGCATTAAAGTGCAAGGAGGGGCTGGCCCCGTGGCATAGCAGTTAAGTGCACGCGCTCCGCTGCTGGTGGCCCGGGGTTCAGATCCCCGGCGCGCACTGATGCACCGCTTGTCAAGCCATGCTGTGGCGGCGTCCCATATAAAGTGGAGTAAGATGGGCATGGATGTTAGCCCAGGGCCAGTCTTCCTCAGCAAAAAGAGGAGGATTGGCATGGATGTTAGCTCAGGGCTGATCTTCCTCACAAAAAAAAGAAAAAAAAAAGTGCAAGGAAACCTACCACATAGTAGAGCGACAAGTTTCAGTGAAAAGACTGTGACCAAACAAGTGTGTACAAAGAAGAGCTTTGGAGGGAGAGCAAAGGAGATCTCCTAAAGGAGGGAGAGGGGATGTGTGTTGCAACAACTTTCAAATTCTAATACTCTAACTCCATATTAATATTTTAAAGTAAGTTTCTACTATAAAGATTAAAGTTTTGGGAATATTGCAGATTATATATGAAGAGCAACTTCTGTCTTAATTTCTATGGTCTGATTTGTGTTGACCTATATTTGATATTAGTAGGTTCTATCAGATAGAAATTGCGGTAGATTCCTAAATGCATAAAACCATTAAAATAATTCTACCTAGGGTCTGGCCCGATGGCGCAAGCAGTTGAGTGTGCGTGCTCTGCTGCAGCGGTCCAGGGTTCTCCAGTTCGGATCCCGGGCACGCACCGACGCACTGCTTGGCAAGCCATGCTGTGGTGGCATCCCATATAAATTGGAGGAAGATGGGCACGGATGTTAGCCCAGGGCCAGTCTTCCTTAGCAAAAAAAGGAGGAGGATTGGCAGATGTTAGCACAGGGCTGATCTTCCTCACACACACAAAAAATAATGATAATAATTCTACCTAGAATAATCTGGAATAGCATGTCTGTAATAAGATGCGCAGATAAAATTGATTTCTAAATAATAAAAACAAATCTCTGTTAACAATATTAACATGTCACAGGATTTTTGTGCTAATAACTCCCAAATAAAACTTTTTTCCTTTGCTGGTGTAATGTGTTTTCTAATTCTTTCCTCTAGTACCCAAAATTCAATGAAAACATGCATGTATCACCTGACCTTTCTTCCTGAAACCTCTGCGTTGCCTAATTTTGTCCTTATCATCATTATTGTCATTAGCTTACCATTTTACTAATTTCAATTTAAACCACCTGTTATTTTCCAAATCCTATTGTTTTAATGTCATATTTTTTAACTTTCCCCTTTCTTTTATCATCATCAGTAAAGCACTCATTATAGTATCCTTGCCTTCACATAATTAGTTCTCAAAATTCACCTTGTCTGGTCATTTCTGTCTAAAGTTTGTCCTTAACTTTCTTCGCAATTATTTTGTATGCTCACTGTTTGGGCCCAATTACTTTTCTTCCTGAAATTCCATCAATGACAAATTGTTATCATTTAGATTAAATGCAATCTTCTGTCAGTAAATGTCAAGGACCTTCTTCACTCTTATACTTTATATCCTCTTCCATATTTGACTTTTAAAAACCCTACTTTATACACAATCAGCATGAAGCTTCCTTTCAAGGTGAGTACTCATGATCTGTCTCATCATCCATCTGGGTTGCCTCCTTCATGAAATCATTCCTCATTAGGACTAATTCCTCGTAATGTGGCCACAGTGAACTGACAGTGCTGACTTGGACTGCTCAGGATTTGGCTGATTTGGTCTGATCCTTGGCAGCTCTGACAGAAATTCAAAACTTGAGCAGCCTTGGCAAAGTAGAAGCAGCAATTTACAGCTTAGTCTGGAAATAGTTTGGAAGTTGTTAGAAAAAATTCCTTTGTTAAGACTTGCTCATATAAAACAAAACAATTAAATTACTTACAAAGTTTCAGGTCTGATTTTTGGTTTTCAGTGTGTATTTAGTTTTAAAGGCAATATTCTAATTAATTTGGTGTAATTTTCTTTTTTCCCACTTGTCCTCTTCTCTTCCTTTAGCCCTTTTTCATCTTTATTCAACAGAATATGGGCTGAAAATGTGTCCTCTTATACTACTTCTAGATGTATTTCTGTTTTAGCTCATAAGATGTCTTTCTGCTTTATTTCTACCACTCATAAGGAGTGGTAGAATCTTTTGTTTGTTTGTTTGTTTGTTTTTGTTTTTGTGAGGAAGATCAGCCCTGACCTAACATCCGAAGCCAATCCTCCTCTTTTTTTGCTGAGGAAGATTGGCCCTGGGCTAACTTCCGTGCCTATCTTCCTCAACTTTATATGGGATGCTGCCACAGCATGGCTTGACAAGCGGTGCGTTGGTGCACGCCCAAGATCCGAACCTGTGCACCCTGGGCCGCCACAGTGGAGCGCACGCACTTAACCGCTTGTGCCACTGGGCTGGCCCCAGGAGTGGTAGAATTTTAAAAGGCATTTCATATAGTTTTCTTTCTCTTTCTGTCACAAATGAAATAATGGTTATAATGGACTGAATGTTTGGTTCCCCCCAAATTCATACGTGAAAACTTACCCCCCAGTGTGTCTGTATTTGGAGATGAGCCATCTAAGAAAGTAATGAAGGTTAAGTGTCATAAGGGTAGGGCCCTGATCTGATAGGATTAGTGCCTCTATAACGGATGCCAGAGAGCTTCCTCTCTCTGCCAATCTCTCTCCCCACACCGAGGAAAGGCCATGTGAGCACACAGCTAGAAGGTGGCCATCTACAAGCCAGGAAGAGAGGTCTTACCAGAAACCAACCATGCTGGAACCCTGATCTTGGATTTCCAGCCTCCAGAACCGTGCGAAAATAAATTTCTGTTATTTAAGGCACCCAATCTGTGGTATTTTATTATGGCTGCCCAAGCAGACTAAGATAGTGCCTAAATTCCTATAGGAAAGCCATTGAAGTCTCTTGATTACCTAGGCTAAACTACAGAGAGGACCCATTCAGCCTCGTCCATGGACACACCTAAGGAATCTATAAGATCAAAGTATGCTAAGCAGAACCAAGCACACACAGAAGTCTTGACATTAGCATACAGGTGACAAGGCAAGAAAAGAAGATTAAAGGAAAAGCATAGTGAGCAGAGAGAGAGAGAGTATTTTTACTGCTATTTGATGAAGGTCACAAGTTGATAATGGTCATGCTGACTGGAGTTCCTCTCTGCCCCATCTACTCAACAACTTCATTCACCCGACTCCTTTCACAAATCCCCCATCAGACAGGCCTAGGCATTTATAAATCCTTGTTACACAGGCACTCTTCTGGTTCCCTAGAGTTTTTTGGAAACTCTTTTTAGACAAGTAAGAATTGGCAAACAGAAAATGAATTGGCTGAGGTCTGTGTCCTTGCTTTGTGGAAATTAGCACAGTAAGTTGCTCAGAGGTGTTCTCACTGGGTGTTTCTTGATAAGAAAATACAAAGTTGTTTACATACAAGGAAGTATAAGCAAATGATTTTATTGTGACAAAGTTTAGAGATATTTAATTCAGTACATGTGAGCTTGCTGAGAATTTTTGGTAAAATACTATAGAGCGCAACTAACTTTGTGCACTGCAGGGTCCCCGGGGAGCTTTAAAGATATTTGAATACTTTTTCCCTGTTCATCGGTTTCTTGAGTGTTTTTCTGTTTGTAAGAGTCCAGTCTTTTTTCACTTATCTCAATTAATTCTCTTCAATGTCCTTGTGGGTTTGAGCTTAGGTCATGAATTTTTTCCTTTTATGAAGCATTAGTGTCTGCCTTCCTGTAGGACACAGCCTAGAAAAAGACATGGTACCGATGATCTCCAGGAAAAAAGTACTTTGAAAACACATAAAGGCTTGGTGGAATTATTTAAATATTGATATATATCTTTAAAAAAGATATTAAACATAATTTACTACAAAAGTAACTTAGATTAACTGGATACTTTTTTATGCATTACTCTCTCTTGGAACACAAGCAAATTCTAATTGGTAGCTTATGTAGTTTAAATTTCAAGAAGCAGTAAAAATTGCTTTTTTATTCAAGACATTTTATTGCTTATTTAGGTTCACAGTATATGAATAAACAGTACAATATTGTACCTTGCGAATAAGGAATTTTAAGATAAAAATATGTTACAAAATTAAAGTACAAAATTCTTGACTCTAGGAATGTTCACAATAATGTGTCAGTGTTCCTAGTATGTAGAAATGCAAGTAATGAAATAACTCAATTTTAGTATTACCATCTCAGGCTTATTGTTCTTGCTGGAAAATAGCTAGATGAAAAATAAATTTTATCTAGGGATACAAGAAAAATTAGCATATATTTTTGCATAATTTTCCAGAGGGAAAAAAGAAAGCAAGATAACAGTCTTAACTCAAATTCAAAGAAGGTTATAACTGATTTAATTTTCAAAGGTGTTTCTAGCAAGTGTCACTTCTGGGCTGGGAGGATATAAGAGAATAAGGTAAAGAATATTAAAATGTTTAATTAGAGTTCACTGGATTAAGTACTCATTTATTCAAGGAAAAGTGATACCAATCATTATGCTACATTTTTTCTTTCATCTTCCTGGGATGCAGATAAAGTTAACCCTGGAACAATATTATCAGTGAAGTCAGCTCTGAATGTGCACTCTCTGCCTAACATGGTCACACAGAAATTAGAACCATCTTCATGTGTCATTTCTTTAGTAGATGAGATGGAAAATTAATTTAGAAACAAAATTACATAAAAGGTTGTATTCAGCCCTATTTTATTTTATGTTAATATTTAAAAAATAATTTAATTCCTTCTACGAATAAATATTTTTATCTGAATTATGTCAAGTTTTATAGAAGACATTTCATCTATTTTTCTATGATGATTCTTTGTCAATTTGTAATTATATAATCACACTAAATTTGTTAAATGTTTTCTGTCATAAGTTTAGTAAAGCAAAGAACACAAAAATATACTTTACCTTTTTAGTAGCCTTTTGCAGTGTCTGGATGAATTTCCTCCTGTTGATGAGATTTTACAAAGAAAATTAGTTTGAAAGAAGACAGACTAAGTGGTAAATACATCATACAAGAATAAACATTCTTAATTGAACCTGTCACTTGAAACTGGTAGCCAAGAAAATTCACTTATTCTGTAATACATCATAACTTATATGTGATCATATTGACAGATATTTTCTGTAAGTAGGAGAGAGCTGAAGGGCCATAGTCTAAGATGAGATGGATGAGATAAACAGTAATTTGTTATGACAAGAAATATCATTATTGTATTAAAGCTGTTCTACAAAGGGTAAATTGCTGTTTACATTGATATTGTCTCTCACAATTTGGATGATGATAAATATGTCAATAACAACCAAGTGAAAATAAGGAGAAATTATCAGATATATATGACGAGGCTTGCAATATTTTAGTTAAGTGGCATCTTATTGGCTATAACTCATCCAAAACAAATGGTAAAATGTCAAAGAACTAAATATCAATAAAATAGACCTCTTGCAAAGTCTTCCTGACTTAAAATTTCTTTATTAGTCTATTGAATCCTTGATTTTTTATTTTTCTTCTTTTTGATTTGCTAACCACATTATATTCCCCTTTCAATAATGAACACTCAGCACGGGAATCTAAGACAATTTCCTTTACTGTCACCTACAAGCCCATCCCCCCACCCATAGCACATATATGCAACTCAGAGACTGTGAGGGAAATGGGCGAGGGGATACACTTGTCAAAAACTTCAAGTGCCCTTGAAAATTTAAGAAAGGAGTTTTCCATAAGCCAAAAAGTTCAAAAACTTCCTGTGCCTCATGATTGTGATCTGAATGAAGAAGCACTTAGACCTAACTACAAAACCCTTAATTCTGAGACAAATAGCATCCTGAGAAGTGAGTTGAAAGGATTGTGGCAAAACTCACTAACCCCCATTTGAAGATTGTACGTCTAGAAAGAAATGTGAGTCATGAGGCTGATGGTGAGCCCTAACCCTGGGATCCCTTTCCCACTGAGGGTTAGAAAATATGACAACAGTTTCCTTGAGGGCCCTTGGATTTCTCTGCAACTATGATAACAGAAAACTTGGAATGGTGGGTCTTCTCCCTTGTTGACGGGCAGACCTCCACTGAAGCATCTGTATATAACACACAGAAGATACCAACACAGTCAGACAAGTTCCTGGCTCTCTTTGCCTCCAGATTACACTGGAGTGTCTTTAACAAAACTCAATCTAAGACGTAAATTTATATCAAATATCCATTGAAATTAACTTAAAGAAAAAGATGTTAAAAGCAGTGAGATTGTAAAGGTAAACAATGAATGTCTGCTTATAGAAAAACATGGAGCCTGAATCAACCCCCCCGCATTTAATATTGGTAGTATTGTACAGCAGCTAAGTGCATAACTCTTCAGATAAACTATGTTCAAAATCTGGATCTTCCAACTTACTAGCTGGATAATTATGGGAAATATAGTTCACATTTTTTTGTCACTGTTTCCTAGTGTATTAATGTCATGTATTTCTTTGCTGTTTGTCAAAAAACGAAACAAAACTCTAAAACCCACACTGTCCTTCATCTGTGACCGTGTTATATTAATACACACAAGCTTAACACATTCTTCTTTTGTTCCATTTCCTACCTAGCTCCAACTCCTGAAACCATTGCACTATGTTCTATGGAATGTGTGCTCCGTCAAAGGCAGCATCACTACTTCCCCAACCTCTTTTCTCAAAATGATCATCATATTGCTCCAAAATAAGCCACCATTTGAAATAGATGCAGGTGAAAAGTGATCCTACTTTCCCCGACAGCTATCTCCGTTTTTGTTGTTGCTGTTCCTTGATGCAATGAAATATCTTGAAAAAGTTAACTGCATCAATGATGTCTAATCCCTTTTCTCTCCTTCTCTCATTAGTCCACTTGAATCAGGTTTTCACCATATCATTCCACTGAAACTGCTTTTGTCAAAATCAGCAGTGACTCAGCATTACCAAATATGATGTTTGATTTTCAGTCATCTTATTTGACCAATAAGTAACATTTTAAACAACTTATCACTTGTTTTTGACATATTTTTTCAATTGGCTTTTAGGACACCCTACTTTATTTCCTAACACATATTTTGTCCCTTCTCCATCTCCTCTCAAGCTTCTGCGCTTCTTTCTTAGTCCTCTCTCTTATCTTCTCTATACCCATAGACTACCTTGGTGATTTCATCTGATATCATGGCTTTAAATACTATGTATATGCCCAAACTCCCAGACCAGACCTCACTTCTGAAATCCAAACTAATATGTATAACTTTTAATTTAACAGTATTACCCTTTAGATGGCTAAGACACCTCAAACTCAGAAAGACCAAATCCAAAATTCTCATCCCTTTCAGTTCTTCTTAGCTTACAACCTTCCTCAGGAATTGATGGCAACTCCATCATTCTGGTTTCTTAGGACAAAACACTAGTAGCCCTCATTAGCTCTTTGTTTTTCTCACAACACGGATCTAAACCATCAGAAATGCTATTGATTCTACTATCAAAATATGTCCCAAATCTTACCGCTTCTCACTACCTCTAGTGCTCCTACATTGATCCAAGCCATTGTCTTGATTATTGAATTAGCTATACCTTCTTCAAGTAAGAAGCAAAGTAATGTCAATATCTATTCTCAACACAGTGGTCAATGTGCTACTTTAAAAAAATAAGTCAGATCATGTCGCCTTTCTGTAAAACCCCTGTAATTGGCTCTCAGTTTCACTCAGAGTAAATGTCATTATCCCATCAATGGCCTAAATGTCCTCATATTTTGGGGGCTCTGTTACCTATTCGTCCTTATTTCTTACTACTCATTTCCTACAACTCGTCTTAAATTAGTTGGAAATGAGAACTTACACACTTTGGTTTTATACAATATCTATGGGGGTGGGGGAGGGGGATTGTCAGTGAATAATAAAAAGTGTCTAATGTGGCTATTTCATGATTAAGCAATTCTACTGGCAAATAGCCCTCTGCCAAATGGGCACCATAGCTACCTGAGGAAATGTGAGCCTGATTCCTAGACAGATTTTGGTAACCTATTTAACTCTAATTATTCTGCATTAAGCTCATAAATGTTCTTGGATAAGGCCGAGTGTGTGTGTCTGAGAGTGACACAGATGGATGAAATCATGTTTATACCTGAGTATACTCTGAACTATACACTGGCATGCATGTTATGTGTTGTATAAACGAGATTTATGTATTACACCTGACCCAGTAAGTTCATCTCTAGCATATATTCAAATATCCTATGTATAGAGAATTCACCTAGTCTTATGTCTGAAAGGAAGTCTTGGCCTAGAGGAATAGAGTTATGCTTCTAAAAGTTCAAGTGTAGCCCTCATTTTCACAGCTGATATCTCCTACACTGTATCCCTATTGGCTAGATACAAACTCCTAGACACTTGCACCTCTCTTTGAGAACATTGCTGATCTCCCCAAAGTTGATCTTAAATGTACTTTCTTCCTCGGTGTCCTTAAATAAGTAAGCATATTTGACTTACACAGGTAGTTTCTGGCCTAGGTTTTCTTTTAGTTCTTTGCTACTATTTAATTTCTCACAATTATTTTCATCAAGAAAAGGGATTTATGCAAAAATTCCCAAATTATTTTAACAATTTTCCTTGGAGAGTGAACTGGAATAATGAAAAGAGACAATATTGTGGTGACTGTTTTAGATGTATGTGTTGAGATAGACTATGTTTATAGACAAGTAACAAGAGAAAAAAATCTATCAAATATGTAGGAAGACGATTCTTTTAGTAACTATTAATTGGGGAGGAAAAAGCTAAAAATAAAAAAGGTGAAAATTTTATGGTGGCTTTGTGTGGTATACTGTATTATTTACTAAGTATTCTCTATTAAATACTATAATAGTACATTTATATTAACATATTATTGGTACCATGTTAATAATAAATTGAAACTATTTCATTCTCCTATGGGCAGGAAGCAGACTGAGAAAGCAGCTGTTCTTGCTCCTGTTTTACTGTCTAGTGTCCCCTACAGATATATCTGAGGAGTGTAATGGGAAGTGAAGTTCTTCCCAGAAGGCAGAACCAAAGCCATGGAGGACTGGGGAGTTACTCCCAAGGAGCAGAAAAAGTATTACATAGACAAAATATTAGAGAGTCATTTCTCTCTTGACTCCAACATTTAAGTGAGTGAGGGCCAAATAGGTTATTCCTTTATACAATAAATAGGTAAGAGCTGTTTGATTTACATAAGATTCTCATTTTGAAGTGGGATTCAATGCATGTTTTGTTAAATCAGACTGGTTAGTGAGCAAGGCACAAGACTCTATTCTTTCCGTTATTGAAATTGAGTTGGAAACTCATGTTTAACACTAACGGGCAAATTTTCTCCAAGATCTACTACAGAAAAATAGAAAATACTTTTTGAAGTAGAGTAAGTATTAAAATTGAGGGCAACTTTTGAATTGATAAAAAATGTTCAAAGACTGTGAGGACCAAAACCATGCCTTTTATTCAGTCTTTGAAATAATCTTTGCAAAATTTCCCACTCATGTGCTCCAATGACAACATTCTGAATTAACCAAGGACAGTTTATCATGTTTGACTGTCTATTTGCTAGTTTGCCCTGTGTGGGTCCAAATAACAGAAAAAAATATTATCTTGACCTTAAATTCAAAGAAAAATGACCAAAAATGAAGATAATGTTAATAGGCAGGCAAAGGGCTGACTTGTTGTCTTAAACACAGAAGATGGACCAAGATTTAGAAGGGTTATAATAATGATTATTTTGGGGGATGTGTGAAGTTTCAGCATCCAAATAGTGGTATAAAAGAGGTGATGAGATCCTAAACCTTCAGTTGAGATCCTAAACCTCAGAATTATATTATATTATATAATATTATGTTCTATATATCATAGAAATGATAATTAAGGCCATGGTAATAAATAAGATCTTCAAGGAATATTATATATAAAAGAAGATAAGAGAGTCAGAAACTTTGTCATTTGAATGATAGGTTCATATAAGAGAAACCTGAAAAATAGTTTGAGAAGTAAAAGTCAGAGTGTGCTATCATAGAAACCAAGGAAACAGTATTTAAAGAAAGAGGAAGAATTAACAATGTGAAATAGCACTGATAGTTAAAGGAAAATCAAACTAACAGCGACCCTGCTGAGGGCAAATTCCTTGAGGTGGTGAGGGTTGAAGTCAGACAATGGAGGATTGAGGAATTATCAGTAGTTGAAGAGATGGAGAAAGTGACTGTAGATAAATTTTAAAAATAATTTTGCCTAGGAGAGGGAAAAGAAAAAAAAAAGGAAACAGCTTCAAATAATGCCTTTCTTTTCATTTATTCTTTCACACAGGACAGACTCGAGTAGATTTAAGTACTGATGGAAAGGATGTGAGAGAATAAGAGATTGATGCAAGAGGATACTTATTTAAAAAGGGCATCTGTTGGGGTAGACAGGATAGCACATAGTGCAAGGTGGGGATTAGAACATTAAAATAGAATAACTGTGATGGCTATAAGTGCAGGTTTGCTGGCAGAATATTGAAGGAGTTCTCTTCTCTATGTCTTTTATCTCTATAAAGTATAGGTAAGGAAAAAAGTACAGGTGAGATATTTGCAAAAAACAAGGGCAATTGAATTAATGTCTTGGGATAGTGGATCTCATCTGGAACAGGCATTTTGCAAGATGAATGAAAGATATGAAAAGAAAATCAGAGAAGGATTTTCTGGCAGCAAGGAGAATACACTTTAGTATAAAGAGCATAAATATTAGTGACAACAAGGTGATGGTATGTCTATGTCTAGTAGTGTTCAGCAGCTTGGAAATAGGCTTTTTAGAAGACAGACATTTGGAGAGATCCAGTGTTGTGGATTTGTCAGAAAAGTGAGACAAGACACTAATGGGGAACAGTTAGATGATTTTAGCCAGAGGGTGGTTTAAACGATCACCCGTTTAACCTAAAGGAAGAAGGTGAAGACACAGTCCTGTGCAACAGAGAGCAGGTAGAGGAGTCAAGCGAGTGGGGACCCCACTACTTAGAAGAAGACAAAGATGAAGACAAAAAAGAAGATGATGAAGAAGAGGAGGAAGTGGAGTAGGGGGAGAAAGAAAAGAAAAGGAAAAGAAAAACCAGCTGTAGTGCCAAGTAATTGGGTAGAAACTTGAAAGAATAAATGTGGACAGAGGGCAGAATGTCTGAGCTCAATATTTTTCGGGTGATTCGGGGTTTAACATTTGGCCATGGGTGAGGATAAATGAAGTGTTGTGTGGAATAATAGATTTATGCAAACGAGAAAGTAAATGAACTGAGATTCTGAAGTGCCAGATTCCCCCAGACTATTCATTCATCCTAGGGAAGACAGAGGCAAGCCAGAAAATTGGTGAAACCAAAAGGCAGAGTAATATCTGGAGCTGGGCTCTGGGATCCATGCAAAGACTGTTCAGAACTGGCATTAGGAATGTTTTTTGAAAGCATCAGACCACTTTCCTAGACTAAGAAAAAGGAGCATTATAAGGGCATAGATATGCCTTCTTCAATCACAAATCTAGTGTGGACAAGAGCTAGAAATTATAATGTCATTTGGAATGTCATCTGTACCATTCATACCTCCTCTTTGCATGTTTTCTCTGTTCTTTTCTTCTTGAAGGCTAAGTTTCTCTGCTTTCTTCTCCAGCAAGAGTTGATAGCTTAGTATCTCCTGTAATCAATTAATTATCCTGAGCAATAGGAGGGGGGTGCTATGTGTATAAAAATCTGTCTTTAAAATAAATCTAGAAACATTAAGTTAATAATAAACACTTCTGAATTCAGTAAAATTTTAAAAATTCCCAGTAATCAAATTAAGAGGGAGTTGAAATAAAAAGGATCAGCATGCTCCTGAAACTGTGGGTAACCTGGAGGCATTTGAGATCTCATGTGAGGTAGAGGTTGAAATGAGAGCCTTACAAAAATAAAGGATTTTGAAGAAATATATCGTTAGTACAGGTGTATGTGTGTGTCTGTAAATTTCACCAGTTGGCAAAGGGTTATTTTGAGGAAATTTGTCTGCTATTGATCTCAGATCCAAGTAGGAAACAAATCACTTCTCTGAGAACTCTTAACAAATTGTCCAACCTCACAAATCTTGAGGGTTCAAATATACACACCCTGTCTGGTACAGCAAATGCTAGCCAATAGTTAAATTAAAATAGTTATAGATGGTTATCTTACCAGATACCTGGAAGAAGCAAAAACACTTTCTCTCTGGAGAAACACATTTTAGGACTCATGGAATTTCTACAGATAACATGGATTCAGAATAAAAAGCACAAGAAAAAACAATACACCATGGGCAAGAGTCGTCAGTAAGACTCTCAAATAGCAGATTCAGATTTATAATGACCCCACATATTGAAATTTTAGATACAGAATGCAATAACAAAGAAACAAATGAGGAAATAAAAAACAGAAAAAGAAAACAACTGACTTTCCAAAATGACGACCAAGATTAAAAAACGAACAAATAGAATTTCCAGAAGTAGTAGATATAATCACTGAAGTTAATAACCCAAAGAAGATTAATAAGCAGAATATATGTTTATGAGGAGAAAACTTGTGAATTAGGAAATAACTCTGAAGAAATTACTGCTAAGTCAGTTGAAACTACAAAGGACAGATTAATACACATGCAAGGCAAAATAATGAGGTCTAATATACATTCTTCAAAAATAGTTATAAAGAAGAAGGACTCACACAACCTGGTTTCAAAACTTATTATAAAGCTACAGTAATGAAGACAATGTGATATTGGTAAAGGGTTAGATAAATATATCTCTGAAAAAGAATAAAAATGAAAAATAGACTAACATATACATGGATTTTTTATTTTCACAAAAGATATAAATGTTAGTCAATGGAGAAAGAATAATTGATACAATAAATGGAGCTGGAACAATTGGGTATCCATATGCAAAAAAAAAAAAAGCAATTTCACTTCATACCTCACACAACATATAAAAATTAACTCAAAATGAATCATAGAGTTCAAGTTAAATCCAGTAACTATAAAACTTCTGGCAGAATACGTAGAATAAAATCTTTTTTACCTGAGTCAGCAGATTTCTTAGATGCAACACCAAAACATAATCCATTAAAGAAGAAAATGATAAAATATACTTCATCAAAATTAAGAACTTCTGTTCTTCAAGAGACACTTAACAGATTGTAAAGACAGGATACAGACTGGGAGAAAATATTTGCAAGCCACATATCTGATAAAAGACTTGTATGCAGAATATATAAAGAAATTTCCAAATTCAAGAATAAGAAAACACACAACCTAATAAAAAAGAGTGGGCAAAATGTTTGAAGAGGCATTCTAACAAATAAGACATATAGATAATAAATAAGCACATGAAAAGACACAAATTGATACCATAAGGAGATACCTCTATACATCTATTAGAATGGCAAAAAACACAAAAAACAAAAAAAACAAGCTGACAATAACAATTGTTGGGCAGGATTTGAAGCAATAGGAATTTTTATACACTGCTGATTGGATTGCAAAATTGTGCAGCCACTTTACAAAATAGTTTGGCCTTTTCTTTAAAAGTTAATCATACAATTACCATATGACTCAGAAATACAGATTTCAAGTATTTACCCAAGTGAAAAGAAAGCATATGTTCCCACAAATCCTGATGAGAATGTTTATAGCGTTTTTTCATAAGCACCCCAAACTGGAAACTACCTAAATGTCTTTCAACTGGTGAATACATAAACATACTGTGATATGTTTACAAAGCAGAATACTATTCAGTTACAAAAAACAATACTAGGAGGCCAGCCTGGTGGCTTAGTGGTCAAGTTCATGCACTCCACCTTGGCTGCCCGGGGTTGGCAGGTTCAGATCCCAGATGCGGACCTACACCCTGCTTATCAAGCCATGCTGTGGCCAGTGTCCCAAATATAAAGTAGAGGAAGATGGGCATGGAGGTTAGCCCAGGGCCAATCTTCCTCAGCGAAAACAGGAGGATTGGCCACAGATGTTAGCTTAGGGTTAATCTTCCGTACCAAAAAAACAACAACAACAAAATGCTAATTATTGGTACATGACAACACGAATGACTCTCCAAAGTATTATGCTAAGTTAAAGAAAGCTGACTCAAAGGGCTACATACTATAAGATTATTTTACACAATATTTTTTAAAGGCAAAAAGAAAGAAACAGAAAACAGATCAGTGGTTGGAAGTTTGGGATGGTTTAAACTATAAGCAGGAATAGGAATTTTGGAGGGATGATGGAATATTTTATACTCTGATTAAGTTGATGGTTACACAACTGTGTGCATTTGTTAAACTCACAGAACTGTTCACTAAAAAGGATGAATTTTACTGTATTTAAATTATATCTTAATAGAACAAATGAAATAATGGTTGAAACTGTTCATATTTTTTAGGTTTAGTTATGACAGTGTCATTAGTCAACCATTTTGACCTACACAAATGGTAATTTTATGGTTTAACCTAAAACACCTCAAAACTTTTGATGCGTCTGGGTCATATTTTGAGGAAAGTTTGTAGCTCTTAATGCTCTTTCTAGATAAAGGAAAGACCAAAACTTAAATAATTAAGCCTTCTACTTAAATTATGACAAGATATGAATAAATCATTAAGTGCCAAGATTGACAAATCTGACATCTTAAAACAACTGTTCTACTAAAGACACCTTTAAACGGTGAAAAATACGCCCATATTCTAGGAGAAAATATGCATGTCACATAAAGTTTATAATATATTATTTTCCCAAATATATAAATAATTTCTACCAATCACAAGAAAAAGTTCAACAATTTAGTGGAAAGTTGTGAACTGAAAATTCATAAAGGTGGAAATATGAATGGGCAATAAAACATGAAATGATACTTTTCTTGATATGAAATCAGCAAATGCAAATTAAAACCACATGAATTTTCCTTCTGGATATGACAGAATATCTTATAGAGGACTAATGTTTCTGCCACAAACTGAAAAATGGATTAGAAAAGTCTTTTTGAAGTCACAGAAGAGCTGCTGAGGCAATCAGGGCTTGAGGAGCAAAGATCCTTGAGAAAATAGTTTTATTTTGTTTGTTAAACATGACATATTGGCATTGCCCTTGGATCATTTGATGATTTTTACCTGAAGCAGAGTATTAAGCTAAGACAATCAGAAGGCAGTGGATAAGAGGCAGAGAAGGCAGCAGAGTTTTTGGCAACCTCGTGGGGACAGAGACACAAACACTGAAGTTTGAGCTATGAAAGCAGATAAGACTTGTGGGCAAGGGAAGATCCCAGGGAGATGGGGCATGAAGAGACATTGATGTTATGGTCTATAATCTTTTTCTCCTTTAGGTGTTTGCTCAACCTTATGTTATATGTGGAAACAACCTAAGAAATCAATTAGAAAACAGCTGGAAAACTGAGCTAACTTTATGTACTATTACAGTGCATAAATGGATATAAGGGATCACCAAGCAAAAAGGGTCATAGTAAAAATTCTCTTTCAGTTGGGACACCTAGAGAGCTATATGCCTTGGAATTGATGCAAACCAATAAATGAAATAATCACTGAATCGACCATTGGAGATCAGATTGGACTCAGCCGAGGAGGAGACCAGTGAACTAAAAGTCATTAGAAAATATTCAGGCTGAAACACAGAGAGACAAAAGAAAACTAATACAGGATAAAGCAAAGAAACACATAGGAACATAAAAATGTCTACAATATGTGTAATTGTATCTCTAGAAGATGAGGAAGCAGAAGCAATATTTGAAGAGATAGTAACTGAGAATTGTCAACACTGATGAGAGAAACCAATCCACAGATACAAAAAATACTATGAACTCTAGTAGAATAAATGTAAAGAAATCCCAACTAGGCACATCATAGTAAAACTTCTAAAAACAAAGACAAAGGAAAAATACAAAGATGGACCAGGGAACAAGGACATATTGCTTTCAAAGGAGCAGCAATTGCTTCCCAGTAACAAAAAATAAAAGTGGAAGATAATTGCATAGGATATTTAAAATGCTAAATAGAAAGAACTGCCAAACTAGAATTGTAAAGCAAATGATAATGAAATAAAGGTAATTTCAAATGAATAAAATAATCTCAAAATAAAATAAAATAAAATGTGAGAGATTTCATTGTTAGCATACTAGCACTAGAACAAATAATTAAGAAAGGTTTTTTTGTTGTTGTTGTTTTGGGGATTGTTTTTTACCTTAGAGAGAAGAAATGTTATTCTAGAAAGAAATGTAAAAGTAAATGAAGGAATGAATAGCTGAATAGCAATGGAACTAGTAAATATGTGCATATATCTTGATGAGAACTAACTATATAAAATAAATCAAAATGAATAACAAATAGTGCTGTACACACACATATATGTGCACTGCATTAATAAGATCACACAAAAAAAGAAAATATAAAAGGCACAAAATTTCTGTGTTCCTAGCACTGTTTCTAATACATTAAAGATGCATAAAGTAATCTCAAGGGTAACAAACAAAAGGATAAAAGAATGTTTCCTGCATAAGCTTACATCAAAAAATGCTTAAAATATTTGAATATTGTAAATGAAGAGAGAAAAAGAGTACAAAGTGGAGGATGAACGGAAAAAAATAGATGATAGGATAAATCTATATACAGTGTACTCAGGATGGTGTCTCTCTTTTCTTGAAATCTATCAACTCTAAACATATAGTGACTGACTTGAAAATAACAATAATCATGACACGGGTGATAGTTATCATATATTCATGAGCTTTTCTTGCTATAAGTCTTGAAGTCTGTTAATATAGGAATTCATTTGGAATTCTGTGAGATATTAGTCTTCTGAATCAATAGCCCTAGTTCTAGTATAACAGAACAACAATAGAAGTAGGAATATGGTTGGAAGATGAAACCTTGCAAACGCTAACTTGGAGGAGCTGGCCTTTGAAGCTTAACAGCCCCAGAGGGCATTAATATATTGAAAAACAAGGCATTTAAGAAAATTAGTTTTGGATGGAACTTGAAGACTAATAATCCACTTTTCCTTCACTTGAGGCTAACGTGGTCAAATAAATTGTTCAAGATCACAAAGCTGAATAATGGAATAGAACTTTTAGGAACTGGTGTTATAAGCTTTACTCTCAGTCCTAGAAAATAAATTGTTATGTAATAACACATTAGGAATATTTCCATTAAAATTTAATAGAATATTAATTTCCAGTAAAATTATTAGACTGGATTCAATTGCTATTTGAATGAGATTATCCTGAAACTTTTCCTACATGTAAGAATGTATTTGCAAATAATACAAATAGTTTTGAAACACTTTTACAATAATCTAAGGCAAAAAATACATTACACATATACATACCCAAAAAGCATTACTAAAGTAAAAGTTTCTAGTGAAAATTCTTACCCTTATAATATATATGACACACTCTTCCATTTTCTACTGTATTCTATTGTGTTATTTTATTTACATGAGCATGCTTGTCATGTCCCATTAAATTCATTTTTGGATGCACTGAAGGGTTTGAGACCTGCAGTTTGAGAAACAGCGCTTCAGATGGCACCATGTCTCAAACTGTTCCCTATACTCAAATGGTTTAGAATGTCTTTTTGTTCAGTTTTGCAGTGTAGTCTTAGATGCTAACATAAATTGCCAACCATAAAAAATAATCTGAGAAAAGAAAATAATTTCACAAAAAAATAGTGAAAATTATAACCTATAGTATTAGCTGTAAGCAGAAGTTCCCTCCGTAGGCCACGTTATAATAGAGGGATTGATTTTATATACATATATATATATATATATGTATATAAAATATGTCTCTAAGATAAAGATTTATTTAAATCATTTTTATTAACTAAGCTCTGCAAGAGAATAAGAGAATTGATTACAATTTCATCTTTTGTTAAGACTAAATATTCCAGTAAGCGCAAGTTATCACTAATTTCTTTCATATAAAAAAGGTTTTTTATGGATTTCAATTTACCTTAAAATAGAAGAGACAATAATAAAATGTGTCTATTTCTATTTGAAAACATTACTTTGGATTGAGACAGAGATAGAAACTAACATTAATAGATGGTCCATGATGTGCCGGATACTGTTTGACAAACATGAAGGCTATCATTACTATAATGTTTGGATAACAGATATGGCAAGGCTGGCAAGATCATCACCAAATCCATTTCCTTTTCTTTAGAACACAAAGCTAAACTATGTGTCCCAGTCCTTTTGCATCAAGGTGGTGCCAAATGAATAGTTGTCCCCAAACAAATTTAAGTAAAGTAGTCACATATTTGAGACAAATGGAGAGCAGGTGTAGTTTCTTTACCCTTTCTCTGCTTTACCCTTCTTCACGCTGGATAATGCTCGGGGATGCTGGAAACCACACCTTAAAAGTTCACTGGAACCTGGGCCTCTAAATTACTACAGAGCCAGAATGCCCCTGACCTGAATCGCTCTCTGCTGTTTCTCTCTCTCTCTCTCTGTCTCTTACACACACACACACACACACACACTCACACACACACAGTCAACCTGCAATGGACACTTACGTAAATAAGAGATTAACTTTTATTTCTAAATAAAAGTCACTGAATCTTTGACCTTTATGCGTTACAGTGGCTAAGTTTGTTAACTTTAATAGAAGTAAACTAAAGTTCTGAGAAGCTAGACCACCAGAAATTTGAGTAATCTTAACCTTAGGGTTATCATTGGATTTACGATCAATTAAATAATGATTATCTGTAGAACTGATGACTACTTATTGAGAAATGCTCGTAGAGAAGAATTTTTGGCAATCTTTCTTCTCATAAAAGGAAGCTCATTAATCAGTGCTTAATTTTCATGTGTAAATTCCACTAACAATAAGAAAAAGGGCATTTATTAAACTGTAAGAAATTATTAAAGGTCTATTCATAAAGTATTTCCAAAATGTCACTTGGATAAATTCTGCACATTATAAATCAAAGCACAAAAATCTTTGCTGATCTAAATGTGATTGACCTTTAAGATTGGCAATAAAAATCCTGAGACAAGTGTCATAAGGGTAATTTTAAGTAACTATAGGATTGTGTAACGTTTGAATGAAATGATATTTTTGTGATTCGTACATCTGACCTCATTAGTTTTACATTTCAAGTTATTGATGTATTTGTTTGTATATTTAAAAAAAAATTACTTGTTTAATGAACTGTGAATGAACTGTGATGGATCTTTGCTAAACTGAAACTTAGAAAATAATGGAATTAATTTAACTTTCCTCAGTTATATATGCCATTAAAGCTGTTCATTGTGACCCAGAACTCTACTGTAAGCAAGAAGAAAACTCAGGAGATCACTTGTTATCAAGTAAATATTAAATTAAAAACTTTGATTTCAAAATTAGAATCAATTGAACTAGGCTCTTGCAGAATTTTTCAGAATAATAAATGAGAGTTTTTTGAAGTCATGATAGATTTATACTAGTTTTTACTTTGTATCTCTTTATAATATTGATTAAAAAATAGTTCTTCTAGAGATAATTGTCTGCACCTCACTCTCGAATCAAGTTGCTGGGAAAATTCAGAAAGCTTGCTGTTTAATTTCCAGAGCAAACTTTAAATATGATTTCTGTGTTTAACAAGATTGAGACTTGAAAAAACAGACACAGCCCTTAAAGAAATGTAAACAGGGCTCTTAACAAAATGTCTAGAAAGGAGCATGACGATTTTGAGAGAAGAATGGTGATACTCCTTTTTTCCAGCTGAATGCTAAATCGTCATCTGGATATTTGCAGTTCTGGAGAGTAAGATACCTGAAGATGAAGCCCAGTGCCCTGTGAATAAGAGAAGTCTGTATCAGATAGGATATTTTCAACTGTATTTAATAGAAAGCCCAACATTCAGTGGCTTAATCATTAAAAAAAAAAAAGGAATTATCCGTTGTAAATAATAAATTCAGAGATAGATCACTTCCAGGATTGTCTATTTCAGTGGCTCAACAACATTATTAGTGTTCTAGGTTTTTTCCTATCTTTCCACTTTGCCATCTTCAGCCCTTTGAGGATGGGCTGTCTCAAGCTTGTCTCCTCATGATCACAAGTTGGCTTCATGAAGTTTCAAGCATTTTATCCTTGGGGAGAGGGGAGAGAAAACCAGAAGAGGAAAAGAGAGTGTAACAGTTCCTCCTCTTCATTTTTAAGAATTATTAAACCTTAACAAGAATGCTTGCAACAGATATCCCATAACAGCTAATTGACCAGAATTTTGTCACCTGTCCAATCTTAGCCTAATCCCCAGCAAATAAGAGTAGGATTAACATTTCATGACTGACTTAGACTAATCAAGGCTCAACCCCTAAAGTCTGGAAGTAACCAATCTCTCTTGAAGTTTATGGCTCCTAAAGCCAAATGCAATGGAGATTCCATTAGGAAGGAAGAAAAAGAATGATTGTAATGCGGGCAGCCATCATTGCCTGCCAAAGTGTATAATCAATATTCTCCAAATAGATAATGTGAAATTTTGGAAGATGACAAGATCTTGTATATTATCTTTTCTTAGTTAATTCAGATGTTTTAAAAGAGAAATAAATAACCAAAAGGGCCCTTTAAATTGGGTTCTGGTTGGTATCTGAATAACATTTGATTTCTTATTGAATTGATTCAGGAATAGTCTAATTTAGAATAGAGGTTTTTTTCCATTTTCTCCATAATCAAACAGAAGAAGTCCTTAAAATTAGTCCTAATAAGGTTAGGAAGAGTATGTATTATGAACATCCTCTCTAAATATGTCTTCAACAGACCTAATGATAGTTTAGCATCCAGAAAAATGGTAATCTCAATGTTAAAGGGTGTTCTGGACATATTTCAGTTGCTAAACACTGAAAATCAGTAAAATTGTAGCAGAGATTGCTAAGTGCAGTCTCAATTTTTATTCTCTCTTTTATTCTTATAAGCAAATTTTAAAAAATAATAACTCGGTTAAAGTCTCTATATTCCTGCTTCTCTTGTAGCACTCTGCGCCCATGTGAAAAATTTCTGGCTAATGATGCAAATAGAAATTATTTCGTGTAACTTAACAGGTCCTCAAACTGGGAAATTGGAGCAGAAAGCTTGTGAGTGTCTTTTTTTACGTTTCTCGTATTAAATGTATACAGGGTGGCTGGAACTCCCTCAGTTGTGTTAGACAGAAGGAATCTGTGAATGTGGAAGACAAAGATAGCAGAGCAGAAAGATAAAGGGGACCCAATAATAATGGAGCCCCACGTGAGTACTGACGTGCCTACATGAAGGCATTTTTTAATGAAGATAAATAGAATAAACAAACAGTTTCTATTTTTCTTGTTATTTCTTGTCTCCGGTCATACTAGATAAATGCATTTCCTACCTGCATTTCCTGTGACTCTCTAGGAATATACCATGAGACAGATAATTATTATAGTAATAGTAATAACAGCAATAATGACAAAAATAAACATTTCTATGAATCACTTTACCTAAAAATAACATTAATAATCTTTCATTTCACAAGTTAATGGAAGAGAAATAAAAGTGTATATGCTACTTATATTAGGTATTTGAAAAGACTTGAGAACTTGAACATTGATGATGTTATTCATTGTTTGCATTGAACTATCCAATGTGATGTAGAATAAAGAAAACAAAACAAAGAAATCTGACATATAAATTAATAATTTATATCTAAGTTCTTCCACAAACTTAAGATCCAACTGCTTTAAAATTCTCCACAAATAATTCAATGTTTGTTAACACCTCATACTATTTTAATAATATTTTATTATTTAATTTTTATATTTATTTGTATGATTTTTCTATTTAGAGATCAAAGAAAAGGTCTTATATTTGTATGTTATAGTGATCACCACAATACTCAGCATAAGCCACATATCTCTTTTGAATACTCAGTAAATACTTACCTGAGTATAATAGCTGTACTTATTGTCATTAAATTTTGCTTTGATGATAATAGGTTACCTGCCTAAATTCCTTATTACTGAACATTTATATAGAGTTGAATGTTTTGTTCTCATGCGTAATGTTAGGAAGGGTAACTTTGTTTGTAAATACTTGATAACTGCTCTGATTATTTCCTTAGGATAGATTTCTAAAAGGATAATTGGATCAAAATACACGAATTATTTTAATATTCTTGATATATAGTGTCAAATTGTTTTCTAGAAGTTTGCATCATTTTGTAAATAGCTACTATACCCTAAACAACATACATAGACTGCAATGCGAAAAAAATATTTTGAAGAAATAATGGTGATAAACTTCTCAATTTGGTGAAAGACATAACCTTCCAGATTTAAGAATATAACTTAACCCCAAACAAAACAGACTCAAAGAAATCCATGTTCAGACACTTCGTAATCAAACCAGTGAGAAATTTTCAAGATGAAATCTTGAAAGCAGTCAGAAGAAAATGATGCATTACCTATAGGGGAACAATGATTTGAATGACAGTAGATTTCTCACCAGAAACCGTGGAAGACAGAAGGAAGTGATACAATATTTTTAAAGTGTTTAAAGACATAAACTATCAATCCAGAAATAATAAACAGACATTGTCAGAATGGCAAAACAAAACAAAACAACCATAGCTGTCTACTAGAAACTCACTTTGAATATATTAATGCAAGTAGCTTAAAAGAAAGTTCTCAAATCACTAATCTAAGCTTTTCTCTGATGCTATGATCATATATATTACAAGAAAAAAAAACTAGAGACAAATATCTCTCATAAACCAGATGCAAAATCTTTAACAATATATTATCAAATAAAATCCAGCACTATATAAAAGGGGTAGTACATCAGGATCAGCTGGGGTTTACGTAGGAGTGCAATTTTGATCCAATAATTGAAAATCAATGAGTGTCATTCACCAATTAACCAATAAAAAATATAAAAATCACATGATCATCTCAATACATGCAGAAGAATCATTTGAAAATATTCAACATCATTCCTGATTTACAAATTCATAATAAATTAAGAAATGAAGAAAACTTCCTCAATATAATTGAAATAGTATACATCCTGACTATGGTGTTGGTGACTGTATTTGTTTTTCAAAACTCTAAAACTGAGTCACTGAGGTCAATAAACTTTACTGAATATTAATTAAAAAAAAGAAAAGAAAGATGTAGAGAGCTGGACATATAAACATAAAATATTAATTTATGTTTTAACCTTAGAGTTGTAAACAAATTTCTTTGCAATTAATATTGAATATTTCAAATGTTCTGTTTGAACTTAATTTGAAAGTCGATATTCGTCTTGCTGGGGAAATGGTGTTTGTTATCGTGCTACTGACCTGGTGATACCAGATTTCTTATCCAGTTGTCCCAAAAGATGCAAAATCTAGCCTACTTGCTTACAATCTTTATGTTATTTACAAAATTGACAAGTGCCAGAGGCTTCGATCAGAGAAAGAATTAAAAACTGTATTCTGAGAAGGATGGAATAGTTGTCCTAAGGCACAATGTGGTATGGAGAATAAGGCAGTGGATGTATTTTGGTGTGACAACTTTTTTCAAAGTATAGTATGCTAATCAAATATTCCATTTCTATTGATCCTTCCAAGAACAATGCTACTCCAAAGTGCTGATATTCCAAAGTTTAGAACTGAGCTCACTAGAAGTCAACTCATTTATTGATTTGATCTCTATCAGTTTGGCAGTTAAAGGGAACAAATTAACTCCAAGATAGATAGAAAAATATACAGTAACAGATCCCTCTAATGTAGGTGATAAATTCTTCATCTTACCATCAGAATAATCTTTTTAAAATGTCATTATTTGATGTTGCGCTTAATGTTTTGTGTTTAAAATTGTGGTTGATGCTTAAAAACAAGATTTTAAAAGTACAGTAGCTTTTCTTCTTTTTATTAAGACTTTATGTTTTTAGAGCAGTTTTAGGTTCACAGCAAAACTGAAGGAAGGTACAGAGATTTCTCATATACCTCCTGCTCTCACACATGTAGAGCCTCCCCCATTAGTCACATCCCCCACCAGAGTGATACATTTGTTACAATTGATGAACCTACATTGACACATCACCCAAAGTCCATAGTTTACCATAGGGTTCACTATTGGTGTTGTACATTCTGTGGGTTTGGAAAAATGTAGAATAACATGTATTCACCACTGTAGGATCATATAGAATAGTTTCACTGCCCTAAAATTCCTCTGTGCTCTGCTCTACCTATTCATGCCTCCATCACCCCAAACCCCTCATGACCACTGATTATTTTTACTGTCTCTATAGTTTTTCTTTGTCCTGTATGTCATATAGTTGGATTCATATAGTATATAGCCTTTTTCAGATTGACTTCTTTCACTTAGGAATACACATTTAAGTTTCCTCCATGTCTTTTCATAGCTTGATAGCTCATTTCTTTTTGGTACTGAATAATATTCCATTGTCTGAATATACCACAGTTTATTTATCCATGCACCTACTGAAGGGCATCTTGGTTGCTTTCAAGTTTTGGCAAATATGAATAAAACTGCTATAAAAATCTATGCACAGGTTTTTGTTTAGACATAAGATTTCAACTTCTTTGGGTAAATACCAAGGAGTGTGATTACTGGATCTTATGGTAAGAGTGTGTTCAGTTTTTGTAAGAAACCACCAGCCTATCTTCCAAAGTGGCTACACCATTGTGCATTCCCACCGGCAATGAATGAGAGTTCTGTTTGTCCTATATCCTTGTCAGCACTTGATGCTGTCATGTTCTGAATTTTAGCCATTTTAATAGGTGTGTAGTAGCATTTGATTATTGTTTTTGTGTGTGTGTGTGTGTGTGTGTGTGTGTGTGTCTGTGTGTGTGAGGAAGATCAGCCCTGAGCTAACATCCATGCCAATCCTCCTCTTTTTGCTGAGGAAGACTGGCCCTGGGCTAACATCTGTGCTCATCTTCCTCCACTTCATATGGGATGCTGCCACAGTATGGCCTGACAAGCGATGCATCGGGTGCGTGCCCAGATCTGAACCAGGGCCGCCAACAGCAGAGCTCGTGCACTTAACAGCTATGCCATGGGGCTGGCCCCTCGTTATTGTTTTAATTTGCATTTCCCTGATAACGTATGATGTGGAGCATCTTTTCATATGCTTATTTGCCATCTGTATATCTTTGCTGAGGTGTCTGTTAAGGTCTTTTGCTAGTTTTTTAATTGGGTTGTTTGTTTTCTTATTGTTGAGTTTTAAGAATTCTTTGTATATTTTGGATAACTGTTCTTTGTCAGATGTGTCCTTTGCAAATATTTTCTCCCCATCTGTGGCTTGTGTTCTCATTCTTTTGACATTGTCTTTTTTTTAGGTAGTAAAATTAGAGGAGGCTATATTATTTATAGTATCCTTCCATTAATCTATTTTATACCATTCTAATTGTAAAAAAAAAAGTCCACTCATTTTTTCAAGTATGTGAGCATTAATACTCATTATATTACATTTCTTTATACTCTGGATATAGAATAAGTAAACTAGAAAAGAAAATTAATTTGAGCCAAGGTTTGTTCATCTTATTTGGAGAAAAAAGCTGGAGAAGAGAATTACCACTTATGAATGCTAGTTTACTATGAGCTAGATAGTGTCATTGTTCACAAAATACATCATTTCATATTATTCTCATCACTCCATGAGAAGGTATTATTCCATCTTTTTTTTAAGACTATTGTTTTTTAGAGCAGTTTTAGTTTACAACAAAATTGAAAGAGAAGTACAGAGATTTCCAACATACTCTCTGCCCCTACACCTGCATAGCATCCCCCATTATCAACATCATTGACTACAATCGTACATTTTTTTAACACATATGAACTTACATTGACACATCATAATCACCCAAAATCCACAGTTTACCTTAGGGTTCACTTTTGGTGTTGTACATTCTATGGGTTTGAACAAAATTATAATGAGATATATTCATCACTATAACATTATACAAAATATTTTCATTGCTCTAAAAAGACATTGTCTTCTACAGAGTAGAAGGTTTTAATTTTAATAAAATCCAGCTTATCAATTATTTCTTTCATGGATCATGCCTTTTGTATTCTACCTAATAAGTCATTGCCATACTTAAGGTCATCTAGTTTTTCTCCTATGTTGTCTTCTAGGAGTTTTATAGTTTTATATTTTACATTTTAGTTCCGTGATCCATTTTGAATTATCTGTTAGCTTTGAAGGTCCTTTTTGGTTTTTTAGACCCTCTGTTATTTAATTCTGGACCTCCTTTCTCTACATTTCTCCCATTTTTTTCCCCTCTTATTTTCTTGAACTACTCTTGGTCATCTAAAATGTACTGTTTCCTTGGGTCATTTAATATAATGAAATATTTGTCAGAAACATGATTGGAACAGATATGACACTCAAAAGAGTATTTGAAGAGAGTTTAACAAAAAGAATTTATAGCAGCGTGGGCAAAAAAATATGAAAAGATGATGAAGCCTCCGGGACTCAGCAACATTAGGAAATAGTCACCATCCTTATACCTGAAAGGGCAAAGGAAGAGACAGTTACTATGACCCAGTGAGGGATATTTTCTTAGAAGTGGGGCCCCAAAAGATACCACGGCTTGAGGAGAAGAAGGCAGCAACTGCTGGGCTGCAGCCTGAAAAGCAGAAAGAAAAGGGAGTAAATACTCAGAGACATAATGAGTTCATTAATTGAACTCAAATGGAAGCCCTAGATGTCAGGCCCACTTGTACACAGAGGACAGAGAAGGATGGAGAATAGATCTAGAGGTGCAAACAGAGAATATCCACTACAATACACAAACCATGCCCCTTAGTAACCACTCCAGTCTTTGTTTGGTTGAAGAAAACTAAGCAGTCAATATAGGGAAATGCAAGTTCCTAGTTCTTCATTGAGTTGCTACAATTTTCCATTGATAGTACTATCAGGCATGAGAATGCTAAGGGGCAACGAAGCCCACATCCTGATTCTAGACGTTGTTCTGCCTTGCCCCATTTTGTATCATGAACGGTAGTTAGGATCCCTCATTCACTTCTCTTTGGTTTAGTACTATGAGGATCTGAAAAATTGCCAAGGGGCTCTCTCAATTTTCAACTCATTGGAACCAACTCTTTGCCCCAGTGGAAGCATTTATCTCCTAGGCACCCTAGATTTGTGAGAAAAAAAGTCCTTACGTGTAGTGTTGCTATTATTATTATTATTATCTATAATTGTGAGAGGGCCACTCCTACTTCTACCTTTTGGTGCCTGGACCTGTGTAATCTGGCTATGCAGGAAATGGAATCACATATTGACCATTGGTTTAAGGCATAAAATGTATCCTATAGCACCACGCTACAGCCTCATAAGGTGTTTTCTCCTAGCATATTCTGCAATCGAGCCTTCACCATTCTTTCTCATAGTTCTATCAAGTGAAGTACTTTAGAACAAAGGGCACATGGTAAGACAATTGAATACTGTGAGTATGAGCCCATAGATTCACTTCATTTGCATAAAATATATCCTGTAGTCAGCAACAATATTATGTGGTGAAGACTCAGGCATTCTGTAGGTCCACAAATGGTGATGTCAGCATGTGCACTGAGACAGAAAAGGCAAATTCATAGCCCAATTATATATTTTGTTGAGTTCAACCCTTGACCCCTCCAAGATAGACACCATTTTGTATAATCAGACTGTGAACAACTGCCTGTCACCAGGTAGCTTGTTGCCTCCCCTCCCCCAATGAAGACTGTCATGCAGGGCTCAATGTTGGTCCCCTATATGGACACATTATGTTTACGCTGTTCCCAGCGTGAGATGTTCATCCTCATATCTCTTTCCTCAACTGCCTTGTCAGCAATCTTCTTATTTTGTTTTATCCAATACCCTGACCAGTGTAGAATATCTTCTCAATGGTTTCTTCTACTCAAAGGACACAACCAGATATATATTCTTACAGTTGCAAGACAAGATATTCTAATCTTTCTCCTTCCTTCTCTTCTCTTCCTCCATCCTTATGGACTACATATGTGTCTCCTCTCAGCTTTCTAAAGCAACCCAACTTGTACAAACTTGACAAAATATCTGTTTATTATATCTGAAACTGTTCTCATACGAATAGCAAGATTATCTTCTCTATTTCACAGTGTGAAGACATGATTGAATCACTGAAAGAAAATGTTAGTCACATTTTCACGAGATGTCTTACCCAGAATCTGCCTGACATTAATTACAGTATTTCTCTGTCATGCAGCTACATCTGCTATATTCTAATATCTCATCATAGCAGTGGATCAAGTGTGGCAAATTCTGTATGTGTTTAGCAGATTAAAATTTCCTATAATGACTCAGGCACTATGAGCTGTACATATTGATTTATGAATTTATCTGCACATGGAAAATGTGACATTTGCTGTGTAAACCCCTAAGGGTTGAGAACCAGAATTTTTCTGGGATGAACGCTAATGCATAACTGTTGCCTGAAAAAAGTTACTAAAAGTTTACAAAGTTACTGTCACAGAGATGAACAAAATTTTGCTTTCCTTTTCAGCCAATTATCATCTTCCAGTGATGAAATTAGACAATATTTGAGATGAACTTTCTCTATTACATAAAATAATCAGTAAGATTACTTAGATTAGAAATAAAATAGTAATAGGCAGTTCTTTATACTTGCTTATCTTTAAAAAAACTTATGATCTCACTAATTTTGTAAATTTCTATTAAGGAAGTTAAATCGTCTCAAATTTTTTCATTGCACCTAAACACATAGTTAGACTGATGGGAAATCAAAACTTTCATTAGACATTGAAACCTGGCATTTTTTTTGTCAGCAGGAAAAGAAGGAGGTTTTCTTCCTCCTTTTCAGCTACAGGTGTAGATTAAATATCTTGAAATTTAAACAGCTTGGAATGTGAAGTTTTGGCAAAATTATCTAATTTTTTATGAGGTATTTCCTCTGGTTAACAGCAATAAAATGTTAATTTAGTCTTTGATAGGACACATTAGCACTATAACTCAGAACAGTTTTGGTATGCTAATTCTGAAATAAAAACGGCTCTGATTAATGCATGAATCAATATAAAAACTACTAGATGTCTGAAATGACAAAGCTGATCAAAGCCACCCAAATGGTATGATGATGCAATCACAGTGTTAAATGCATTCCTTGGTCTTACATGTTAAGCAATTTCAGGGAATTATAAATGAAACCTCTAACTGATAACATTTGAAAGCATACACATTATGCTGTTTCCCATGCTATTACTTGGTTGTACACATTTTTTAACCATGACAATGAATATTTTAAATTTATCTTTCTAATATACTGACTTTATTTTGCAGATGATAAGAAACCAAGAATATCAAATGTTTTCTTCAATGTTTAATGATTAAGATAACACAAAAAGTTTTCAAAATAGATTATTATAATAAGAAAACATGAAGATACCAGGAAAATATTTTCTTCAGCTTCTGGTTAGTAGGTAGACTAAGAGAGGTTTATTCAATCTATTTTTATTGCCATCAAACAGTTCATAAAATAGGTGTAGGAGGAATCTGATAGCCTTCATTTTTTCTTTATCTACATTTTCTTAGCTCACTCTTACATTTATTATATTTTTCCCTATTCAACGTTATGCTTTCGGCGTGGTGTCATAATTAATGTTCACGGTTATGTTTTGTTATTCCGACTATGCCTCAACCCTAGCCTACTTCCTGAAACATTACAATCACTGATGGTTGCTAGCCCTATTTACTTTAAATTCCACTGATATATCTTAAGTCTGTACTCTTAAAAAACTTTTCACTTTGGATACTTTTTCATGAGGCAAAATGTTTAGGTGAAATTTAAAATTCACTATTCCTGTACACTTGTTATCAGAGCTTTTCGTTGGGTTTATAGGTTTATGGTAAAGGGATATCTCCACAGCAGCCACTGCATTCAATTCTACAATGTCACACTTCATCTTCCCAGCACTCTTAGTAAGGGTATTCTGGCCATTTAAAGGGTTATTCAATCTGTTTGTCAATTGGATTCACTATCAGAGACAGTTAGGATCTCATTTCTCTTGTCAACATCCTCACTAAGAGGAACTTGTCTGAGGACAATGATAACTGCATGTGCTCAGATGATCAGGGAGCATGAAAAATGAATGGGATGTCTAGTTTGTGAAAATTAAGCAAATCAATGACATAAACAGGACTTAAAGGTCTGTACACACACTTCTTTTCTGTTGTTGAGGCTTGTAACATTAATAAAATGGTGCTTTTGATTTACTTAGTATCTTTTTTTGAATAACTTGAAGTAATTCTAAATTTATTATCTTATTCACTCTCTAACTTTATATTAGTTCCCGCCCTCCCCATAACATAAATTGGGCGGTATATCATCTAATAGAATCATATATTCTATGTAATTTTTTTGTGTCTATGAGGAAGATTAGCCCTGAGCTATCCTCTGTTGCCAATCCTCTTCTTTTTCCTGAGGAAGATTGGCCCTGAGCTAACATCTGTGCCCATCTTTCTCTGTTTTATGTGTGTGACGCTAGCCACAGCATGGCTTGATAAGCGGTGTGTAGGTCTGTGCCCGGGATCCAAACCTGCTAACCATGGGCAGCCAAAGCGGTTAAGTGGTTAAGTGGGAAGTGGTTAAGTGGACAAACTTAACCACTATGCAACAGGGCCTGCCTCCTCTACATAATATTTTTATATTCTAAATATACTTATTTTCTATATAATTTGTTTTATACGTGATTATCTATTTTTAATTTTAAATATCATGCTTGAAGACTGGAAGAGTAAAAGACTATGACTGTATTTTTTTTGCATTATTATTTTCAATTTTTCTCCTGATTTCCCACCCCTTTGGTAAAGGTTATCTTCTTCTGCATTCCCAATTGTGATTTCCCAATCCTTTTGAAAATATTATATCCAAAATAATAGCTCTTGTAACTATACCACAATGTCCCATTTGTCACATTCCTATATCTTATCAGTGTTTATTAAGTAGTAACCATAAATAGCAACTAGTAGGACAACTGAATGGGGCATAAAAAAGATATATGAGTCTTTGGTAGGAAAGCTGACAGTAAAAATGATGTGAGTGTCTCACAAAGCAGTTACATTTGCATCAAAAGTGCAGCACCCGTGGTGTAGCGGTTAAGTGCGCACGTTCCGCTGCTGGCACCCTGGGTTCGGATCTGGGGCATGCACTGATGCACCGCTTGTCAGGCCGTGCTGAGGCAGCATCACATATAAAGTGTAGGAAGATGGGCACAGATGTTAGCCCAGGGCCAGTCTTCCTCAGCAAAAAGAGGAGGATCGGCATGGATCTTAGCTCAGGGCTGATCTTCCTCACAAAAACAAAACAAAACAAAACAAAAAGTGGCTAGACAGGGGCCAGCCTGGTTGCATAGTGGGTTACATAGTGGTGAAGTTCACCCACTCTGCTTTGGAGGCCCGGGGTTCGGGGGTTCAGATCCTGGGTGTGGACCTACTCACCACTCATCAGGCCATGCTGTGGCAGCATCCCATACACAAAAAGAGAGGAAGATTGACACAGATATTAGCTCAGGGCCAATCTTCCTCAGCAAAAAAAAAAAAAGAAGTGTCTAGACAGTTTCTGATATTAACAAGATGCACAAATAAACTCCCTTTAAACACAGACTGTTCTCTACATTTTGGCCAGACTTAGATGAAAACAACCACATTTATAGAAAATAAGCCATTAAAAGCATCTAGCATAGATTCTGGAAGTACACTTGCTAAATTCTTAGATAAATATGTTGGAACAGAGAGAAGATACTGAAGATGAGGTGATATTTCTCACATCACCCCATATGTTAGTGCCATCCCAGGAATGCCTTACAGGTATCTCTTGCCAATTTGAGATCAGCTAGTTCTCCACACTTGTTAAACTATACCACATGCGGGTGCCTGTGGTTGTGGAAAGTTACTTAGCAGCATGATGGGTAGTCCTGGATGCCAACCTCATGACCATATTTAATGTAGATGATAATCTTGAGTTAAATAGCTGTATATGTATGCATCACTTCATTTTGGTTCCACAGCAATAGGAAACACGTGGACTGAGAGGTGGCCGGGAGTTGCATCACGTACAGCATACATACTCTGCAAAAGTCCATATGAAGCAATTCCAAACCAAGTCCCAGGGTCACGCAGTTCAAGGGTATGAAAATAATATCAAGAACCATCTATCTGAGTGTATCTAGACATTCCATGGCAAGTTATAGTCTGCTTAGTTTAAAGCTCAAGTAAGCCTCAAGACTTTTGATATACTCTGCATATCTCTATTAAGATTTAAAAGCTACAGTGGAATAAAAATTTAAAAACAGACAAAACTTTGGATTTAAATGACAAGCCTGAAATTAGAAACTCATTGCTTTGTCTCTCATAAGTCATATGATGTGTCATAGGGAGGAGGTGAAAATCTGTCATCTGATCATGCCCTTTCCACTGTCATTCATTTGAAGTTATTGCTGTACGGTAAAATGTATTCTGGATTCTATCTATCATCTATGTATCTATGTATCTATGTATCTATCTATCTATCTATCTATCTATCATCTATCTATCAAAAGCTTTAATAAGGTATAATTGATATATAAAGAACTGTACATATTTAATGTACACAATTTGATGAGTGAGGACATAGGCAAGCACTCATGATACCATCACCACAATCAAGGTAATAGACATATCCAACACTCCTAGAGTTTTCTTATGTTACTTTGGTGTTTCTTGTTTGGTTGTGTGTTTTTTGTATGTGTGATAAGAACACTTAACATAAGATTTACCCTCTTAAATTTTTAAGTGCACAATACCACATTGTTAACTAGAGGCACTATGTTGTACGGTAGATATCTAGAATCTATTCTTCTAGCATAACTGAAATTTTATGCCCATTGAATAACAACTCCCCATGTTACCCACGTCCCAGCCTCTGGGAGCCACTATTGTATTCTCTGCTTCTATAAATTTGAGCATTTTAGATATCTTATATAAGGGAAATAATGCAATATTTGTTCTTCTGTGACTGGCTTTTTCAGTTAGCATAATGTCCTCCAGGCTCATCCATGTTGTCACAATTGGCAAGATTTTCTTCTGTTTTTAAGGTGGTATTCTAGTCCATTGTATGTATATATACCACAATTTCCTATCCATACATCAGCCGATGGACACTTGGGTTGTTTCCATATCTTGACTATTGTGAATAGTGCTGCAGTAAACATGGGAGTGCAGATATTTCTTTGAGATACTGATTTTATGTCCTTTGGATATATACTCAGAAGTAGAATTGCTGAATCATATGGTACTTTTATTTGTAATTTTTTGAGGAATCTCCATTCTGTTTTCCATACCTGCTGTACCATTTTACATTTCCATCAACAGTGTACAAGGGTTCAAATTTCTCCACATCCTCACCATCACTTGTCTTTTTTTCCAATAATAACCATCCTAACAAATGTGAGTTTATATGTCATTGTAGTTTTGATTTGCATTTTCCTGATAATTAATGATGTTAACCATCTTTTTATGTACCTGTTCATCATTCGTAGGTCTTCTTAAGAGAAATGTTTGCATCCTGTGCCCAATTTCAATTGGGTTATTTGGGTTTTTTTGCTATTGAGTTGTATGAGTTCCTAAGATTTTGGATATTAACCCTTTATGAGATATATGGTTTACAAATATTTTCTTCCATTCTGCAGGTTGCCTTTTCATTCTGTTGATTATTTCCTTTGATGTGCAGAAGGTATTTAGTTTAATGTAGCCCCATATCTCTATTTTTGCTTTGTTACCTGTGCTTTTGGTGTCATTTCCAAGAAATCATTGACATGACCAATACCAAGAAGATTTTTCATGTTTTGTTCTGGGACTTTTACACTTTCAGGTCTTATATTGAAGTCTTTAATCCATTTTGAGTTGATTTTTGTGTATGGTGTAAGGTAGGTGTACAATTTTTTTTTTGTGTGTGTGTGTGTGTATGTATATCCAGTTTTCCCAAAACCGTTTGTTGAAGAGACTATCCTTTCTCATTGTGTGTTCTTGGTACACTTGTCAAAGATCAGTTGACCATATATACACAGGTATTATGGATTTTAAATCAGACTACCTCTTGATGCATGTGGGTGAGTTCAATTTCTGCCCTATCTTGTGGCACAATTAAGACTTAAGTACCTCATGAAGCCAGACAAGAGGAGATAGTTCAAGACTCAGAAACAGATTCGTCCCCTGAGGCAGTGAAGGCACTGAGAAGGCAGACCCAGCTCTACGCTGGAGGGAAGTCCAGGGTGCCAACAGAAAACAATATCTGAATGCTGTCAAGGTGGAAGTTGGCAGCTGGTATTGATAAATCTGATAAGAGCTGAGGATGGGATATTGATAAGCAATAAGCAGACAGAGCCCTGCAATGTAAAATCATGGGGGATGCAGCACTAGACTATCGAAGCAAACTAATAGGCTTTTTAAAGGTAGTCTAGTAGTAGATAGCAAGGCCTCATTCTGGGTTGGAATTCAGAGGAAATATTTCATGTATTTTGGTGATGCTGGCAAAACAGAGACTGAGTTCAAGACCTTTGTGCCTTTTTTCCAAGACGCATTGTCAAGGCAGAAATTCATACACAAGGAAATACAAACAAGAGTGCAAAGCCATAGTAGGATCAATTACCTGACAAGAGGACTTAATGCTATGACAGACACAAGTTCTTCATGTTGACCAGCTCCAATTTTCCCAAGAAACAGAGGTAGAGCTGTGTAAGGGGAAGGTGGAAAAATGGAGAATTTTATAAAGGTCTCAAAATTTCTTTTTTTTTTTCCTGAGGAAGACTTGCCCTTAGCTAACATCTCTGTTATCCTCCTCTATTTTGTATGTGGGTCACCGCCACAGCATGGCCACCAATGAGTGGTGTTATGTCCATACCAGGGAGCCGAACCAAGGCTGCCGAAGTGCAGGGGGCTGAACTTAGCCACTAGTCCATGGGCCCCTCAAAATTTCCTCAGCTACAAAATGGATGTGATATTGGTTCCCCAACTTCCCTTACATTGTTGTGAAAATTTTGAAATTTTAACGCCATCTACAATGTGATTCTTCATTCGCAGGGTCTTATGATGAAGACTGCTAGATGTTTGTCAATTTTCCCCTTCTTTTTGAGATTATAAGTACATTGAGTTTCCTTTCCCCTTTCTGCAGTTATGTGTATTGAGAATGGATTCTGTGAAGAAGTGATATGTGCCATTTGTGGACTATGAATTTAAGAAACAGGTATTCTTTCTCCAAGATCTCCATCCCCTTCTGTTAGGTGTGTGTGGATGGTAACCAGACTCTAAAGGATAATATACGAATGGAGCCTACATCCCTGACTCACCACATGCAAGGGAGCCACCACGAACCTACATATCTACACTAGATTTTATGTATATGAGCAAAGACTAACGTCTGCTTTGCTTGATGCTGTACACATTTGGATTTGTTTGTTAGAGTGGTTTCAGCACAACTACTTAAATTGGGCCCTGGATATCTCACATTCAACTTTTAATACATTTTCTATAATTGCCTTTCTATTCTATTTTTCTAAAACGCTGTGTCTTCTACCATCACTACACTAGCTTTCTTGTCACTAAATTGCAGCCCTTTACTGCTCAAACTCATGATAAGAAGTTTAAGCACATGCTATTTATTATTGTTATATTTTATGTTATTTATTATTATATATTATTTTATTTATTGTTGCTATAATTATTCATATAAATAAAAATGATAAAAACAAACTTCTCAAGTCATATATTCATCTATTATAAATTTTTTATTCATGGGAGCTATATAGATACATAGATAAAAAATATCTACCTACCTGTCTATACAAATACATCTCGAGGAAGATAAATGTTAACATTAATAGGGGTCTTGGTGATATATTGCCAACTACAACTGGAATTTACTGTGTATGGCTAGGATTTCCTTCCCCCAGTAATAATTTAATGCACTTTTACTGCCGTTATAAATAGAAAGATACAGAAGTGAAAGCAGCTATTTTTAATCAATTATTCTTTAGGATTCTGACTGATAGTATTAATGGCATTTATTCAAAATATTGATTTATTTAATTTTTTTGGTATCATTTAAAATTCACCTTTGCCAGAGATTAAAAGAACTCCTAAAAAAATCAGTATCCTACAAGAAACATAGTAAGTTTCTGTAATGGTTTCAGAATCAGAATGCTGATTAGTGCCTGTAAGCATTTTACATCCTAGACATCTCTTTCAGCTTCCCTCTGTTTGAGGCTGGGCAAACCTCCATCTAGAAAGCTATTCATCTTTGACTATATGTGTCTTATAACATGAGGATATGCTGTAAAAAGCATATCTCAAGACTCAAACAATAAATATCTTATAGTATTGGGTGGAGACATAAGTTGTCAAATATCTGCTTCATCCCTAATTAAAGACTCACATAAACAGTGATATCTGAGACAGTTGTCCAATGGCCACTATGATGATCCATCTCTCTAGGTCTCTATAATCTCTATATCTCCAATATGCGTCATGAAACCTCTGTACGTGACTATGTCCTTCTCACTCCAAGGAGACGTGCTTCCACAGAAATGTAATTTAATTGTATAACCACAAAAGTTATTGACGATTGGTACAAGAAATGGATACATAAAACCAAGTTTTATTCTTCATGTAATTGCTCCTGAAGATATTGCAAAACATCATTTACAGAGAAATCAATGTCACACATTCCCTTAGCATTTAGGAAAAAGCATTTTCCCCTAAAAAATAATCATAATCATACCTGGCAAACATATATTTCTGGTTTTCCTTGGTTGCCAGTATCCTCAGGAGACATTATTTTGAAATTGTAAAACTTGACATATACCTAGAGTTCTGATTCATTGTTTTTATTTTTATTGTGATTATTGTTGTAATTATCCTATTGGGAATTTTGTCACTTCATATGATTTTGTTCCTGTTTATTTTACATATGTTCAATTTTATAGTATAGATTTTCAAATGATAAATGAGGTAGTGTTTATTAATTTTAAAAATATTTTAGAAAATATTAACTAAAATATTGTGATATATAGATATATATTTGTCTATCTCAATATGTAGACATAAACAATTATATCTCTCTATATATAAATACATGGAGAGATATATAAACATATAAATATATAAAATATATAAATATATATAGAGAGAGATATATGTAATTGTTTACGGTAACGTAGGTTTATAAAATAAAGTTTTATTTTATCTTTATTCATATAACATTGCCACAAGAGAATTTTTGAAATTTAAAATTCATTTCTACTGATTCCATACGTTTCATCATGTGAATGAAATCATTTTTATTGTAGCAATTTTCAGACCATTGAATATTTAGCCTTCTTAAATTTTGCACTATATGAAATGTAGTAATGGATATCCCCTGTCATCATTATTTTGTATTAGACTATTTCTTTGGATACATTATCATAGGTGAACGTATTAGGCTAAAAACTTTTAACTCTTTTGAGGTTCTTGAAACACAATGACAAAGTACTTTATATAAAATGTATCAATTCACATTCCAAGAATTAATGTCTGAGAATTACTACTTTCCCACATTTTCAATAACTTGATCATTACAATATAAATATATTTCTAATTAGATATTTTAAAAATATATCACTAATCTTTTCAAAAACACGTTGTCAACTACTAGTCACAATGTGCATGCTCTCAGGTGTTGCTGGAGATCTTACACCTGCTTCTGTGAATCCCTATGCATTTTTTGTTTGAGTTTTGCTCTTAAATTTTTTGACTTACAAACATATTTATGTATTAGGGTAATTAATATTTTTCATATTTATTATTAACATTTTCCAAGCCTGTGACTTGTAGCAGAATGTTTATATTATTTAGGGCACGACAACGTTTGCACATTTAAATGTATTAATTATATTAATGTTATCACCAGCTCAAAAGTTTCCTGTGCCTTGAAGTCCCTCCAGGATACCCCAGCTTACAATGATCTCTCAATATTTAAATGAACTCATTATAAACATTATACTTCTTTTAGTAGCTGATTACATACTGCTTTTTAACATGTCATATTTTTATACATATTTTTTATTTCTTATTTTATTTAATATGTTTATACCTTGCTTTTACAACTAAATATGTGATTTTCTTTAGAATATAAATTATTCATCACTCTTTATTTTATTATTATATTTTATCCTTCTCACAGTAACTAAAACATGACCTTACACAAGGAGTTATTTGGTAAAAAATTTTTTATTTGAGTATTTCTTTTATTATTTTGTATACAGTGGGTAAAAATAGATATTTTATACACAAAGTTTCTTTTAAAAACACTCAATTATTTTAATGTAGTTCTTGTACAACATTATCTAGTTCAATATCTTTCTTTCTGTATAAATATACCCATAATTATATTTTATTTTTAATCCATTAAGGAAAACATGCTTTAAGAATGCTTTAGTATTGTCCTTAAACATGTGTTACACTTGCCTACACAGTTACTGGAGCAGTAAAAGAATAGTGAACTTTGCTAAAATACAACATGATCTTAAACTTTATCCCAAATAAGTAGAAATAAGTATTAATAATGAAATTGGAGCTTAGAATTTAAATCCTCTAGGGCATTTTGTGAATCTGTGCAATTAATTTTGTTTAGGAAATTGTTGCTTTAGCTGAATACAAAATTTGAAACTTTCAAGGTTCAGTAGCTAAACCTTGAAGGTAGTAACACATGCAGCCTATGCAATAGTGCTACTTTTTTGAGATCTCTATTAACCTTTAGGGTATATTTTGATTATCTGTCTCCTTGAGGGGAACAGTAGTTTCCTGCTAAAGAAAACCTAGCTCTTCACAACTGGCTCCTCTTTGAAACCAAGTAAACAAATTAGCTATTAAAATTAAATATATATTTGAACAAAAAACTTATAAACTGTCAACAAGAGTAGATTGCTTTTACACAGATTCTCTAGTCCTGAAAAATATTATTAGATAAGACCCTAATTACTTTGACCAGTGTTCTTCTTGATGAATTTTGAAGTGAACCCACTTAACTTTAATAATCCTGTACTGTTCCTTTCATTCCAGTAAAAAGTAGGAGGTATAGGAGTAAATATGTACTATTATTATTGAAAAGGAAAAAAAAGACACTAACCGATAAAGTTGTTTTTAGAAGTAGAACTCCTATTCTTAATATTTGGGATTTATTCTAGGGTGTAGGTCATATTTTCAATTACTCAAATAAACAATTCTACTGCTATGAGATTGAGAAGACACTCTTCCAAAGTTATTATTATTCTTTCTTTAGTTGTTGGGTGGGAAGAATTATTTTAAGAAATTGGCTCACACAATTGTGGGGACTGGAAAATTTGAAATTTGCAAGGCAGTTCAGCTGCAGACCCAGGGAAGAGTTGATATTGCAATCTTGAGACCAAAGAGAGTATGGAGGCAGAATTGCTTACTCTCCTGGGGAGCTCAGTCTTTTCTTTTAAGGCCTTCAACTGATTGGATGAGGCCCATGCACATTACGGTGGGTAATCTGCTTTACTCAAAGTCTACTGATTTAAATGTTAATCACATTTTTAAAAAAATACCTTCGTCTTAACATCTAGACTAATATTTGACTAAACAACTGGATACCATAGCCTAGCCAAGTGGACACATAAAATTAACCATCACAATGATTACTCTTTAAGCCAATTTGTGTTGGGATTTCTAATACTTCCAAAAATATCTTAACTAATACCATGGACAAGTGGGAGAGAAATTGAAGAGGGAAGCAAGAGTGAAAATGGATGAACAAATATGAGATGAAAAAAGGAATGAATTGCTGGTGATTTGCAGTCTTTCACAATATCCCTTGTATTATGTTTCTGTGAATTTCACAGGACTGTAGATGTCCTTCTTTAAGTTATCGTGCAGCTGTAGAAATTCCTATTTATCCAAGCATTAGGAAAATAAGATTCTCTGGTCTCATATTCATGTTTGTAGTTCTGCCAATTTAGGAAGGGAGTTTATTCAACTGATCTGATCTTTAGCTCTCATATTAAAACTTTTCATAAATTTTATATGATTTGATCTAGGTGGAAGATAGACATAGGTAAGAGTGATCATGTTAGGATTTAATCCGCTAGACTCTTGCTCTATACACTTATTTTTTCAGATTTAATTTTAAAAATATACATACTCAATGGGAGAACAAGAACTCTGACTCCATTTCTGGGAAAATCTCTATAGCAGAACTTGATGCTACAAGATGAATGAAATTCAGTCTATAATGAAATAGCTGACTACGTATCCTTTTGAAACTATGATCTCAGAATAACTCAGGAGAAAAATAAGGTTCTATCTCTCAGGTATGAATCTTCATTGTTGTCAAGAATATCTTCCCTATATATACAGTCATAATTTACTATAGAAAGCTGAGTCTTGTATGTAATCTTTATAATGCAAGAAACAGTTTCTGAATATATTAACATACATATTTATCCCTGATTTTTCAATCACTAAATCAATTTTTCAAATCTTATCCCTACTCTAAAGTTCACCCTTTTCCACAGAAAAAAACCTATAGAATACAAGTTAGGGTCACTTTTTAAACAGCATAACATTTTTCATCAAATTCCATAAACCTATAAATCTAAAGATGTAAAACAGAATATTATAAAGAATATTATATAGTTGACTTTCAAATATTTCTCTTCTGTGTCTTTGGTCCAGAATGTAACTGTTTCTGGACAAAAACAAAAAGTATTACTATAAGCAATAGCAGTAAAAATTTCAATTTCTCTTGTAGGATTTCTTATGCTGTTCATGAAAACTGATGAATTATACTTTTAAACTTATAAATTTTTTTTTTTTTTTGGTGAAGAGGATTGGCCCTAAGCTAACATCTGTTGCCAATCTTCCTCTTTTTGCTGAGGAAGATTAGCCCTGAGCTAATATCTGTGCCAGTCTTCCTCTATTTTGCACATATGGGACGCCACCACAGCATGGCTTAATGAGTGGTGTGTAGGTCCACGCCCTGGATCCTAACCTGTGAACCCCAGGCTGTGGAAGTGGAGCACACGAACTTAACCACTACGCCACTGGGCCAGCCCCTAAACTTATAATTTTTAACTAATATTATTAGAAGCTACTACTCCCTACATTTGTCCTGTCTTCAAAATATAGAGTCACAAATAAAGATTGCTATTTGAATGTGTACTCAAGGGCTCTTTCATCAACCAGGGTCTTCTAAAGACAGGAAGGATAAAAATTTCCTATGATAGATCGCACACATAAACAACATTATTTAGGTTTGACATAAGAAGTTGAAGTAAAAATATGACAGTTTCCTTCTGCCGGGGGATCTTATATTAAGGCAATTTTATTGTTCCTGGAATACTTTAAGAAATCTGAATAACCTTCTTAACTCCTTTTGCAAGTAATATGATATCGACATAGCAAAGAAAATAATAGCTAATTATTATTACTTCGCATTTCCCGAGCTAAATATTTCACAAGAAAAGAGAGGTTCTTGTTTGTGAGGGAGGTCTTTGCCTAATATGTAAAGTCTATGTTGTAAATTTCCCACAAATGCTGACTGCTTAGTCTTTTAACATACAGCTCTTCCCCATCTATCAGTATCATTCTTGGTTCTTCCCCATCTATCAGTAGCATTCTTGGTTATGTAATATAACCAATCCTCTTTTTGCAGTTGAAGTAACTTGAAGTTAAATGACTCATCCTAGATGAAACATCAACTGGCCAAAGATCTAAAATTAGATTTTGGTATGCCTTCAGTAATCATTTTAGGAGATATTTTCGTTTTCAAAGCCTTTTTTCTATTTACTAAAGTGCCAGGCATGTTATAAAGTCTTCGACTTCCAACGTAATCTAAGCCAGAGATCCTTAACCTTGGTTTATCAGCTTTTAAAAATATTAAGATAAAATAGTTTATAATAGAGATGTCTGATTACAAAATACAATTATTTTCACTTTTGAATTTTTAGGTGCTTTATTATAGGAGGGAGAAGACATCTGTGTTCAACACAGTAGTACTTCGGTAGTCGGATCAGTTTCATAACAAGCAGAATAAAAGTATCTTGCTAAGTCGTATTGGAGGAAGTGTCACAATGTCCAAACTTTCTTTTGGTTAAAACATTACTTTAATAACTTCCGTTAAAAACAGCCATGACAATTTTGAGGAATGATAATTCTCCCAGATCAATTCTTTCAACATGGAGATTAGAGCTGTTAATTACTGAGCTCTCCTCTCCTCTCGTCTGGCTAACATATATAATAAGTCAAATGAGGATTAAACATTGTTACTAGTGGTTCAATATTCCCCAAAGAAAGGGAAATCCCTGTGTGCTGACAGGAGTACAGAGACCAAAGTAAGAAACTACTTCCACTCGAGACTTTGGAATCAAACTGTGGAGCGAGTTGAGCCTGCAAGGTAGATTCACATGTACATCTTGTGTGCCTCAAAACTCCAGTCGCCATGAGCACAGATAGTGCAAGAATGAAACAGCCAGAAGCAGGCTTTATTGTTGTATAGGATCATGGGAAACTTATCTCAGAGGACGTCAGTCTCTCCGCAATCAGATTAGAATAGCTGCTCAGTGGGAGGGAATGGGTGAGCAGACAGAGACAAACCATAAAGGTTTATTCCAATATCCCCTACACTCTCAGCAGCAATCTCCACTCTGCCCTATGGAAACATCTTAACATTTAAAAAACAATAATAACAATAATAATGACATTTATTATTGTTCTTATTATTATTTTTATACCTATTAGGCAGCTTATAATCAGATCTTGAGAGAAATAAATATAAAATACAATTTCAATAGAAATCTCCTGAAAAATAAACTTGGCTCCCCACACTTTTGAAAAAGGATCACAAGTCCAGTCTAAAATAAAGTAAACCTCTCTCCTTTTCGACACTTAAAATTTAGTAAGATAATTAAAATCAGCGGTAGGTAGTATAATGATCAGAACTGACAATACAAACTAGTGATGTGGAGAACAAATCCAAAACATTTACTCAGGATTTGGAGGAACAAGACTACGTGGATTTGAAAGTATGAGACAGGAGATAATAGTAAAAATAATAAATTTGATGTATTTAAGGTGGAACTGAGAATGTGGAGCATAATTATCCATGGAATTAATTAAAGGAAACCCACAGATCTATGCACATTGACACAATTTTGAAATTAAAATTCTACAGAAATTATCCTATGAGCATTCATATTGAAAAAAATAATTAGGAACAACCAACTTTCAGATTTACATTAATTTTTTCATGTATTTATTCACTTAATGACAATGTTATTCAGAAGACTATACTTTCCACTTTTGCATTCACCTGGTGCGTTTGCTGACAATCAACTGACCGTGCATATGTAGGTCTATTCTAGACTAGCTATTTGGTTCCATTCACTATTTGTTAACGCTTATATCCAACTTATATCAAGACACTGTTTTGATTACTGTAGCTTTATAGAAAGTCTTGGAATTAATTAAGGTCATGTGAGTCCTATAACTGTATTTGTTATATTTCTACAAAAAGCACTTTGGGAATTTGATTGGGATTGTCTTGAGCTTGGTCTTGGGCTCTCTTATGACAGACCTAGAGTATTATACTGTAGGATGTGGTCCTTAATTATAAATAGAAGCTCATCTGGTGACCAGGGTATTAACTGGATTTCATAATTTACTAATTGATCCTAGTTTTCTGCACACCACTCCTTAGCAACCACACTCTAGCAAGCTTCATGTAGATTTGTCGTGTGTGTGTACAGCCCATCCCTTAGTCAAGAACTCTTAGAGGACTCCCATGTAGGCTTCTGAGGCTTGCTTTCTGCACAGCTCCCTCTGTATCGCTCTGCTAGGTGGACTCTAGCTGCTTGGGCTGACTTGTCTATTGATATCTGTGCCCTCAGCTCAGCTTGACCACTTTGTTCTGCTTGGAGAACACTTTTCTGTACAAGGTTAGGAAATTGTCTCCAGGCAGAAATCAGAGGTAATGCTGGGGCTCCTTTGCCATTTTCCCATCTCTCAATGATCATAATCTTTCACAGTCTATTATTCAATGTCTTACTCTTGCTGTTTACAGTGGGAGGGGTAGTGTGATACCAGATAGTTCATCATAACCGGAGCTAGAAATCTCCGTATCTATTTTAATTGTATTTTCTTCTGCCATTGCCACCTAATAAAGTCAGTGAATTATATTTGTATTGACTCTGGTTAAGTTGTTGATGTCAAGACAGAAGAATGAGATCTTACACAAGTCCAGTGTAGGTCTAGTTGTTTTATAGTGTTGTTCAAGTCTTCTATCTCCTTTTTGATCTCCCTCCTAGTTCCCTTCATTGCTGGAAGTAGAGTATTGAAGTCTCCATCTATTATTATAGAACTATTCATCTTTTCAGTTCTGTCCATTTTTTTCTTCATATATTTTGGTTAGTTATATATATGTATATAATTGTTTCATCTTCCAGATGGGATGATACTTTTCTCATTACAAAATGTCCTTCCTTGCCTCTAGTAACACTTTTTTTCTTAAAAACTTGCTGTATAGTTATTTCAGTTATCTTTTGGATACTGTTTGCATGATATATCTTTTTGATTCTTTTACTTTTTTACTTTCAGCCTATTTGTGTCTTTGAATCTACACTGTATCTTTTATAGAGCTGGATCATTTTTCTTTTTAATTCAGTCTGCCAATCTCTACTTTTTGATTATAGTGTTTAATCCTTCTACATAAGATGTAATTACTGATAAGGGAGAATTTAAGTTTGATTTTATGCTCGTTGTTGAAAATATTTCATGTCTTTTTATTTCTCTATTCCTTCATTATTGCTTTCTTTTGTATTAAATAAATAATTTTTAGTGTATTATTTTAATTTCATTATTGTTTCTTTTACTATATTTTGTAGTTATTTTTTTTTCTTAGTAACTGCCCTTGGATTATAATTAGCATGTTAATTTAAAACAATCTTGTTTGGAATAATACCAACTTAATTTCAATGGTATTCAGAAACTTGGTGCCAATATAGCTCTGTTTTCTCCTCACTCCTGTGTGCTATTATTGTCAATCAAATCACCACTTTATAAGCCTATCATCAAAATTTTATAATAATTGCTTTTTGAAGTTGTCTTTTAAATCAAATAGAAGAAAAGAGTTGCAAACAAAAATACATGTACAATGTCTTCTGTATTTACTTATGTAGTTACCTTTATCAGAGCTTTTACTTCTTGTCGATTTCAGTTACTATTAAGTACTTTAGTATCTCTTGTAAGGCAAGTCTGCTAACAGAGAATTCTCTGTTTTTATCTTGGAATGCCTTAATTTCTCCTAAATTTTTTAAAGGCTAATTTTGTTGAATATCGAATACATGGTCAGCTGTCTTTTTCTTACACCACTGAATATGTCACACATCCTACTACCTTCTGGCCTCCATGGATTCTGATGAAACACAGCTGTTAATTTTATTGACAATTTCTGAAGCATAATGGATTGTTTTTCTTCATGTCTTTTGTTTTTTTCTGTTCCTCAGACTGGATCTCAATTGAACTAACTGTTCAAGTTAACCGATTTTTCTTCTGCCTGTTCAGATCTGCTATTGAGTCCCTCTAGTGAATTTTTCATTTAAGTTATTGTACTTTTTATTCTAGAATTTCTATTTGGTTCTGTTGTAAAATATCTGTCTTGTAATTGATATTCTCTATTTGGTGAGACATTGTTATCATACATTCTTTTAATTTTTAGACATGTTTCTTTTAGTTCTTTAAACATATTTACAATATACAATATAGACAAATACAATTAACGTCTTTGTCTAGTGAGTCCACTGTCCTTAAAGGCAGTTTTTAATGATTGCTTTGTTTCCTGTGTATGGGCCACACTTTCCTGTTTATTTACATCATCTTAATTTTTTCATTGAAAACTGGACATTCAAAATGATATATTGGAGCAATTGTGGAAATTGAATTTCCCTTTTCCCCAGGGTTTTTTGTTATTGTGTTTATGTTGCTTTGTTTGTTGTTTGTTTGTTTAGTGACTGTCTTGGACTGGTTGTAGAATGTCTGTATTCCATGTCACGTGCAGCCACTGAAGTCTCTCTCTGGTGTGCTTAGTGGTTATCTGATTGAACAAATATTTCCTTAAATGCCTTGAACAAATAAGTCTTCTGCCTTTGGCGGATGGGTTGTTCGTTTGATTTGAGCACACCTTCTACCCTCTAGCAGTTTAAAACTCTTTCTTTCCTGTTTTTTACTTCCTGCTTGTAAAGGGACTCAGAATCTGTCAGAGGTGAGACATTAGGGCATTTTCATATTTCTCCTATGTGTGTGCACAGCCCTGCATATGTGTGTAATGAACTATATTCTAAATAATACATCTTAGCTTTTCAAATCCCCTCATGGACATCTTATTCCCTAGCTCTTCCTTTTATGTTTTTTGGTCATCTTGTTTCACCTAACTGGTATCACTTCAAGCAGCTGTGATGTTAAACAATTGCCACTTATTGTTTGTGAAAAACACTCTGAGCAGAGGGCTTTTACCATTGAATTAGCTCTCAGTCAGGTCAAATTACAACAAGCCCTGTGAATTGGGCTTTTCAGTAAGCTGACAAACAGTCCATCCCCTGTTAGCTGTGGATGAGGTTTTCAGTACCTATAAACCCAGTCTGCCCCTTTCAGTGTCTTCTAGGCTGCTAGTTTCACAACTGCCGTGATTGCAAGGGTGCAGGTTTTCAAGGCTGCCTGGACAGTGAGGAGTGAGAGATGGAAACAGGGAAAGTTAAATACCACAAAGCTTACTTTCTTACTGATATTCAGTAGCTTTTCTTGAATAAATGCCCCTTGGATTGTTGCCTTTGGTTAATTTCCACACTTTTTAAAAAGGTGATTTTTGTCCATTTTTTTCATTTTCTTGTTGCTTTTGTTATCGCACAAAGGGCACGATCTTCTCACCACGAGACAAAAGCCAATCGTCAAGAGGCAAGATGGTGGCAGAGAAAGGGAATTTTATTACAGCTTGCTATCAAGGGAGAAGATGGCCCACTAATGTCTGAAAGAACCATCTTAAGGGGGGCACAGAATCTTGAAGCAGTTATATAGGCCAGTTGGTAACAGGGGAGGGGATTGGGAATGTTAACCCTCTGGTGTCACAGCCTGGGAGTGCCCACACCAGATAGACTCTCTGTCTGGGGGTCATCACATTCCTCAGGAACTCAAAAGAACAAAGTTATCGTCTTATCGCAGCTGGGAGATACATGCACAAACAGGGGTTATAAAATCTACAGAGCAGGTAGATCTCCTGGAGGGTGCGTATCCAGCTAAGTTAATTAATCAGAGATCATTCAAAGTTACAACAGGGTTTCTTTTCTACCATACAGCTTCCCTTATGTCAATCTTGTCTTGAGCCTGTATCACTTTTATGAAGGAATGCTTACTCCTCAATTCCAAAAGAAACATATCAAATTTTTGAAATTTATTTTTTTTTAAATTTTTTGTTTATTGCAGTAACATTGGTTTATAACATTGTAAAAATTTCAGGTGTACATCATTGTACTTCTATTTCTGCATAGATTTCATCATGTTCACTACCAAAATACTAATTACAACCCATCACCACACACATGTACCAAATTATCCCTTTCACCCTCCTCCCTCCCCCCTTCCCCTCTGGTAACCACCAATCCAATCTCTGTCCCTATGTGTTTGTTTATTGTTGTTATTATCTACTACTTAATGAAGGAAATCATACGGTATTTGGCCTTCTCCCTCTGACTTATTTCACTTTGCATTATACCCTCAATGTCCATCCATGTTGTCACAAATGTTGGATTTCATCGTTTCTTATGGCTGAGTAGTATTCCATTGTGTATATATACCACAGCTTCTTTATCCATTCGTCCCTTGATGGGCACTTAGGTTGCTTCCAAGTCTTGACTATTGTGAATAACGCTGCAATGAACACAGGGGTGCATGTACCTTTACAAATTGGTGTTTTCAAGTTCTTTGGATAAATACCCAACAGTGGAATAGCTGGATCATATGGTAGTTCTATCCTTGATTTTTTGAGGAATCTCCATACTGTTTTCCACAGTGGCTGCACCAGTTTGCACTCCCACCAGCAGTGTATGAGAGTTCGCTTCTCTCCACATCCTCTCCAACACATGTTGTTTCCTGTCTTGTTAATTATAGCCATTCTGACGGGCGTGAGGTAATATCTCATTGTAGTTTTGATTTGCATTTCCCTGATAGTTAGTGATTTTGAACATCTTTTCATGTGTCTGTTGGCCATCTGTATATCTTCTTTGGAGAAATGTCTGTTCAGGTCTTTTGCCCATTTTTTAATTGGGTTGGTAGTTTTTTTGTTGGTGAGATGCATGAGTTCTTTATATATTTTGGAGATTAAGCCCTTATCAGAAGTATGGTTTGGAAATATCTTCTCCCAATTGTTAGGTTGAAATTTAGATTAAAATGAACAAATTACTAAAGAAACAAATACTTAGCAAAACTTTCCCCAGATGAATTGAGATACTTCTATAATCCTATATTTATTTAAAGAATTGAATCAGCAGTCAGAAATATTCCCATGAAGAAGAAAATGCTAGCCCATATGGCTTCACTGGTGAATTATTTCAGACATTCAGCTAAAGAAAAAAGAGTTCTAAGTGATGGAATAAATGAAAAGCAATAAAGAAAGTTAATATTGAGATATATGAGGAAGGCATTTTGGTTTAAAACTGATTTGGCCTGACCTTGTTTTCCCAGAATGGGCTGACACGGCCTGTCAAGCATGCATGAATACATTGTACATCTGCTTTAAACATTTACAGTGCCCCAAAGCAAAGAAAGCTGTCTCTAAAGATAGGAATGAATGTCACCCCTTCCATAGCAGTATTTCTATAAAGATAAGCATTCCTTTCCAGAAACCAGGGTCAGGTTGACCTACTATGTGTAGCAAAACCCATTGTGACTGTAGTAAAAAGAGAAAAAAAGTATTCCTGTCATATTTGATATACGTTCCTTGTTCAAAAACGGTATATAACCATGATGTGCTGCTTCCTTGCCTGGTAGAGGTTACTCTCCTGGGCTATAGTCCTCAGAATTGGCTCGGATATTAAATTCACCTCAATTTTGATCTATAGATTCATTATTGGTTATTTGTGTTGACATAATCTTATCCAAAGTCTTTTAGACTAGAAAACCAGTATTACTCACATTGATTTATGAAATTACCATAATCTGATATCAAAACCTAGCAAGACAACACAGAAAGAGACATTTATAGTCCAATAACACTCCTGACATCTGTGCAAAAACCCTAAAATATTCCAGGAATGGAAGTTGATGTTAAATGAGAAATTCAATAAGAGAAACTTGTCATAATAAATGTTTTTTTTTTTTTAAATCATATGATCATCTTCATACAGGCAATAAGAAAGTATTTAATAAAATTCAATATCCATGCAAGTTTAAGTAATAACTCATAGATAACTAAGAATATAAGAGGACCTATTTATTCTGATGAAACTTATTATAATAATACTTGAAGCAAATATTATTTTTAATACTGGCTCTTTGAAAATATTCTTTTTGAGATATGGAACTAGACAAAGTTTCTCTTGATAATTATTGACATTTTACTAAATGTCACAGCCAATATATAAGGCCAGAAAATTAAATATAATGTATATGGATCAAAAGAAAGGAATACATGGGGCTGGTCTGGCAGCATAGTGGTGAAGTTCACACTCTCCACTTCAGTGGCCTGAGGTTCGAGGGTTCGGATCCCAGGCATGGACCTACACATCACTCATCAAGCCATGCTGTGGTGGCATCCCACATACAAAATAGAGGAACACTGGCACAGATGTTAGCTCAGGGACAATCTTCCTCAAGCAAAAAGAGAAGATTGGCAACAGATGTTAGCTCAGGGCCAATCTTCCTCACCAAAAAAAAAAAAAAAAGGAATATGATCTGTCATTATTTGGATATTATATGCCTGTACTTATAGAAAATAGCTAATAAAATATTAAAATTAATAATAGCTTACAAATCAATATAGAATTTATTTGTAACTCTATAGGTCTAGCAATAAAAAACGCAAAATTATACTAGCATAAAACTACTATGTACCTAAAAACAAATCTAATACCAGATTTATAAGATCTCTACAGGGAAAAACAGAAAATTGTATTGGTTTTATTTAAAAATATACAGAGAAATTATTTTTTATTTATATATGAATATTGATGTGTTATAGACTCTATATCATAAATATATCATCTCTAGCACAATTGACATACAGATTCAGTGCAATCTTAATCAGAATCCAATATTTTTTTGTGAAAATTGCCAAGCTAATTCTAAAATTTGTATAGAAATACAAATGTCAAGGATAACTTCTAGAGAAAAATAAGAAAAATTGGAGGCTTGCTCTACTAGTTAACAAGAAGTTTTATTTTCTATAATAAATAAGACATTAATGTTTTGGTTCATGGATTAATACTTAGATCAAAGAAACAGAGCAGATATCTCAAAAACAGATCTACACAGTTTGGACACTTGCTGTATGACAAAGGTCATCCTGTAGAGCCATGGGCAAAGGGCATTCTTTTCAATATATGGTGTTGGGACAATTAGATGATGCAGAAAAAAAAACAGACTCATTAAAAATAAATAAGACAAAGACAAGCAAATCTATAGCATTTGCAAACATAAGCGTTTACAAGAAAGGAACCCAATAAATCTTGTGAAAAAATGTTCAATCCCACTAGTCATTAACAAAATAGAGCTTAAAACTACAATGATTTAAAACTGTATACAATAAAAGAGACAAAATTTAGAATTCTGATGAAACCAACTCTTGGCAAGTACATGCAACAACTGAAATTCTTGTATATTGTTATTCAGAATCTAAATTGTACAACTATATTGGAAAACAGTTTGGCATTGTCTAGTAAAAAAGGTAACCACCCTATGATTTAGTAATTCTCCTCCTAAATGTGCATGCATAAGTCCTCCAGGACACATGGACAAAAAGTATGCATAACTACATTAATTGGAAGAGCTCCAAAAAGAAATAATGCAAAGTTCCATCAATATCAAATGGATGCATTGTAGAATAATTATACAATAGGATATTATACAGTAAGGAAATGAATGAACTACAGTGCTATGTGTTAACATCTATGCATTTTACAAACATAGTGTTGAATAAAAGAAGCTGTCACAAAAAAATGTACACTAAAGGATTCCATTTATATAAAGTTTAAATGCTGGAAACACTTATGTACATCATTTAGGAATGCAGTTATCATGCTAAAACTATCTTAAAACTTTAGTAATTATTATCCTACAACACAGAAAAGTGAAAGGAAGGGATGGAGGAGGTTGTGAACGGGAAAGGAAAAAAGTGGGTGTTGAGGTAGCTTCCAGTGTTCTATTTTTGAGCAGTCTAGTGGTTACGTGGAAGATCACTTTATAACTATTTGTTAATCTGTACATAGACGTTTTATGCACATGTGTTTTTTCTGTGTATACTGCATTTCACAAAGCTGTTAAAAATGAAGCAGAAAAATAAAACAGGTTTGTGAAATTAGCTGACTTGCAATCAAACTATAATAATAGGAAAGTGTTTATAATGTTATTTCACGGAGAGAAAGCAGAATGCGTAGGTAATAGTAGTTAATTCAGGGGCTTTAAAGGATAACAGGAGATATTTTCTATGGAATAAGTTTTATTTCCACTATTTTCCAAATTGGTAGCTTCCCCCTGATTCTGTGTCATCTGCTTTTTTCTGTCGGCAGTTTTTATCCAGATATCCTAGCTTGCCCCACCTCACTCATCTTTTGGCTTCCCATCTTTTTTCACCTGTGGAGTGGCTATTTCAAGATACATCACTTTCTTCTTTCCAATCAAACTCTGTCATTTTCTTTCTGCTTTCAGGCATTTCCAGTGATCCTTGAAATGCTTTCATTTGACTCTTTTACCCTTTCCATTTATTGTTCTCATTTTGATTCTAAATACTTGGATCATATATTCTTTTCTTGTTATTTCCCTTACTTTTTCCCTGGGCTCACTCTAAATTGGTTTCGCCTGAGGCCACACATGTAATGTCCAGTGACCTCTTCAAAAGCATCTCCAGTACCCTCTTCCAAACTGCCTTAATGTTTGTGCTGCAAACAGCATGATGAGTCATTCTTCCCAAATTTTAGGCTTTCTCTCCAGGCTCAGTATTTACTCACTGGCCTTATTTTTGTATTTGCTTTAATAACTCTTCCTCTGTACTTTCTAATTAAAATGAGAAGTTTGCCAGGGCTCTGTCTTAGAATCTCAGCTCTCCTCACCATATACTCTCTCCCTTATTTAGTTAATCTACCTTTGGATTTTATCAATTGTGTGGAACTGAGCTACAGTAGAAATTAAATCTGTAGAAAACATACCCTTGTACACCTGCAAAAAAAAAATTGAAAGATATTTTGCATTTTATACTGTATTTGCTTCTTTTATACTCCATACACAAGCTGTAACAGAATTTTTCACTTCTTGTTTTACCACAGTACTCCTTTATTATAGCCTGATTAAACCATGAATGGCTTAAGCAAGGTTGGATCAGTCAAAGTTCAGACTAAACGTCTTAAATTAGCCAAGGCAGGGTACAATATACTGCAGGAACAACCAACCTCCAACTCTCAGTGGCTTAGAATAACAAAGGGTTATTTCTTGCCTACATGCTAAGTATCCAGAATGGATTGGTTTAACCATTGCTCCATGTTTTCTTTGATCCAGAAACTAATGTGAGAGATAAACCTCTATGTGAAACATTGATGTTCTTGTGATGCAGAAAATGTGACACAACAAGTGGGCTCTTAAAGCATCTTTCCTGAATGTATTTCATCTCCACTCACTTTTCATTGGCCAGAACAAGTCACCTTGGCTTCAATGGACCAAGGAATTACTATCCAAACCAACATAACAAAGTAATCTAAAAGAAAAATATCTTAGAGAAAGAGGACTTTCTTACATAACAGTTCCAAATTAAACAATCCATGTATGTGGGATGGCTCTGTAACCCGTGGTTAATCAGGGATCTGGGATGATTCTATTTTTTTGTCAAAGAAAAGTGTTGTCATAGTCTGCATAATTGAAACTGAATCACTAAGCCCAGATTCCAGACAGTGGAAAAAGGAAAGTGGGCTTGGAGGAACACATTATTAAGACCTAGTCCTGGAAATGGTTTAAATCATATCTGTTCACATTTCATTGGTATGAAGTTCATCACAAAATTTTTCACAAAAAAATTATTGGGAATTTGATTGAGATTGCATTAAAACTGTACATGAAATCTTCGTGGAGATTGTCTATTTATGATACTGAATCTTCTGAGCCATCCCTATGGCTTCTCTCTCCACTTACGTGTATTTGTTTTCAATAACATTCAAGAAAGTTAGGCCACACCTAACTCCCAAGCCACTTTGCTGGCTTCGAATAAAGAGAGAACAAAGTTTTAGGATGTTAACATCTCTATCTTAGTGATTCAAAGATAAAATTAGGCAAAATTTAAAAGTAAGCTTTATTTCAGTGGAATGTACAATTTCATGACCTATAGTTTCTTACACTGAGTTTTCAACATTATATAAAAAGGAAACTGTTTTAAAGTATATAAAACATCAAGACGTTATATTCAACTTTCCTTATACTTTATATCTCCAGAGGTTCTTCTCATTAAATATAATCAATTCTTCAGGATATATACCTTCACTAATTATTTTTAAAAAACACATTTGCTTATTTTTCTTAGTACAAAAGATAAAATGTATATTGAATTATATTCACTCTTTTCCAGTGTTTGTACTTTGTTTTAATATTTGAATAACAGAAATAAATTTATAATAAAAAGGGATGAATGTGACTAAACCTGAATACTGAATGTGACTATGTCATTGTCTTTTCTCCCTGATTTTTCTTTCTCCAGCATAAATAACTTCAAAGTTCTATGCAGCCGTGATGACTAAAAACTGTTTTTCCTGTTCCTATTTTTGCTGATTCCCTCACTGTTCTCATAATTTTATTTATCTTGCACTTTATATTTTATATCCTGACTTCCTGTACACTTGAAATAACTGCTCCTTCTAGAGTTCCAATGATCTTGCCCTCTAAGACTTTAAATCTACACTCTCAAGTTACCGTATTAGTCTTTAAGACACATCAATATTAATATTAAAACTTTTATTTTTTTCTCCTTTGAGCTTTTCAAAACAAAGTCTTTGGTATCTTATTTAACTACATGTATCATTCCACCTACACCTACAAATCTTGGAATTGTGGGTTTTATTTCTAAATTGCCACATAAATTCACAATAGAAACTATTAAGTTTTTAACTTAGTGCTATCACTAAAAAGTATAACAAACAATTAATAAAATGAAACCACTTATTTTTCTACTACATAATTTTGCATATGAGTGACAGAGGTCTCACAAAGTTAATATTTTGATCCTCTCATTAGTGTTTTTATTTCCTATTGCCATGCACACTTTCCAGAGAATGCACTGTTGCCTATGTCACACAATCGTAAGCTAGAGCACAAATCAGCACAAACACATTTAGATTGTATCATAAAAGTACTTAGTAATACATTAATTCCAGAAGCTACTCCTCTAACTGTAGCCCTGCAAAAGATGAAAATGGCAGAGAATATTATCTAAAGCCTTTTGTCCCTGCTGTACTCATTTACCCTGAAAACAAATTGCAAAGTGATGACATTAAGGCAGCTTTTCTATATTTAACAAGAAATAAAAGGTCCATTGAAAGTAATAAACCTTTGTGTTTTTCTACTCTAATTGCCATCAGTGTGTGGAATTATTCTGAAAGGGAAAATGATTTAATAAAGGTTTACATGTAGCTGAGAAGGAACAATGAACATTGTCAAGAAATGTTGGAGCAGTTCTCAAGATGGATATTTTGGGGAGTACCTTCATTATGTAAACCGATATAAATACAGTGGTTGCTTTGTGGAAGCAGCTACATTCCAGAGAGATCAGAATCACAGATACTGTCTTCCTTGCAAAAAGCAATTAATTTCAGGAGTAGTTAATAAGTATCCACTTTCTACTGACCTCTAGAAAAGGCTTGAGAAAAGGATAGAATGGAGATAATAGAGACAAATCTAAGATATACAATTTTCTTCCATCCTCCATTTTTTATTTGTCAAATATATGAGAAAGCCTAAGTTAAAGAAATATATTAAACATTGAATGTTAGCATAACATAAGCAAGACGTAAGTGATCAGTAACTACTTTTTTTCTCCTCAGTTCTCTTTAGGTGGATTTTTCTTGAGATGAGGATCTTAATTGGATCTCAGTAATTCTGAAAAGGAGCCAGTAACAAAGAATAATACTATTGTGTTCATCTTTTGTGTGGTGCCATTTTCTCTCCTGTTCTCTTTGTCTTGGGATTGATATAATTTTAGTCTTTTCCTATCAGTTTCCTAGTCCAGTCTTCTAGGTAAATATCGGCACCTTTTATTTTTCTTTCTAGCTTTGTCTTTCTCTCTCAGTCTATGTTTTTGCCATTTTCTGTAAGTCTTCACTGGGGTTAAAGGCAAGTCATGAAAGTCAAGAAAGTTATGTATTACAGAATATTTGATTGACAAAATAGTTCTGTAAGGGTGAAACATGACAGAGGTTAGGTGGAGATCAGTGAAGTGGGAAGCTGAAGAGACTGTCAGAGGCTAGTTTGTGAAGGATCTTAGGTGTCATACTATGGACCATATAATTTAACAATGGAAAATAAAGTAATTAGCAATGGAAAGGCAGTGAAGGATTCTAAGCAGCCATAATCTTGTCTACATTTAGAAATATCAGTGCAGCAGCTGGTATCAAGAATAGGAGAGAATGGACAGAAGCCAAAAGACCGTTTAGAAAAGTTTACAGCAATCAAGGCGAGGGATTATGGAGACTTGAACAGTAGTGGCTGTAGGGATAGAGGAAAAACGAATTTGATAGGATGTGAGTCATATAACTGGAAATTTTAATGGAAGTTGGTAATTGACTAAACGTAAGAAATGAATGACAGAGAAAATCAATTAGTTTAAACCAGAAGTCCACAAACTTTTTCTGTTGAAGGCTATAGTTTACATTGCCTGGTTTAAGCAATTGAGTGAATTATGGTGACATTACCTGTTTTCTTCTAGGAGTTTTATGGCTTCAGATCTTATGCTTACAAGTAAATCCAAAACTATCAGAGAATATATGGCAATTCAACCAAATCCAGAATTTTTTGACAAGTGGGAGCAAAATAACTGAAAAGGCAATGCATAAAAAAAGAATACTACTTCACATTCCTAAAAACCTCATTTTAATTAAGATAATTAAAGTCATTCTTTGAGTATTCAAAATTCAGAAAAGGGTCAAATAAAAATATATACGGTAACAGTTTAAATCATAGAAGCCCCTTTAACTTTTATATATGACAAAATTAGTATCAACCAAAACTTAATTTCCTTATTTCTATTCCACTTCTGGTACTTTGGTCATGGTGTCAAGAGTGCTAACTTTTACATATCAATTCCTTTTTGGTGTTTTCTAGTGCCCGATAAACACGCTCAGTCTCCCAAGCAACTTGTTTGTGATTTCTAAAATGGTGGTTTTTCACATCGGTCACACTGAATATTCATGTTATGTTTGTTTGGTTTCAGTCTAATAATTTTTAATTAGTTTACTTTTATATAGGTAAGATATTTACAGAGTTCAAAACCTAAAATAGGTTCTGCACCAATTGTATGGCAGATTAGATTTTCTACAGTGTCTTCCCACTGAAAAACAACTAAATCTTGAAAAAATATATACTCTTGTTTTACTCTTTATTTTTTTATTCCTAGGCTTGCAAGAAACAAAAGACCTGGGCCTCTGTAACCCCACAATATGACTTGCCCTGGAACTCCACAGCTGTGAGCAGCCAGCAGTGAGAAAATGGTAGATGGTGATGTCTTTTGGACAAAGAAAATGCCAGCACTGCATCAGGAGGCTATGCCCTGGGACATTGGCATGGTGGGGAAATTGAACTTGATATCCTTCACTAACCAAGATTAAGAGGAAAGGGAGGCAAATCAAACAATTTAAAGAAGTGGAAAGTGTTCCCTATGTGTATCCTCTGAATTCCCATAGAACAATTTAAAAAATAATGAATAAATAAAATTAATATGGGAGTACAAAGGTACGTTTGTTTTTTTAAATGCTACTAACGGGCTGGCCCCGCGGTGTAGTGGTTAAGTTCGTGCACACCGCTTTGGCACCTACACACCACTCGTTAAGCTATGCTGTGGTGGTGTCCCACGTACAAAATAGAGGAAGATTGGCACAGATGTTAGCTCAGGGACAATCTTCCTCAAGCAAAAAGAGGAAGATTGACAACAGATGTTACCTCAGGGCCAATCTTCTTCACCAAAAATAAATAAATAAATAAATAAATAAATAAATAAATGCTGCTAAGATTTCTGCAAGAAAAATAGGTACTGGATTACAGGTCCTATTTATAGACAATCCTAGCAACTTCTCGTTGATTTCTAAATTTTAAAGTTTTTTCTTTCTGTTCTGGAAGTGAAATATGGGAGGAGCACATTTTCTTCTGAGTGAATAAAACAATTTCGACTATCATTTTCTTTCTTCTGTTAGTTCCAAATAGCCAAATGCTTACTAAATGTAATACTGAGTACCATTAAATGCCTGATCTTCTCTTTTTGGGGTTTTAGTTGTTCTTCATTTGACACGTCAGACTGGAAACAAGCCACTGCACAGAATCAGCTCTCTGGTTCATCCTGTCACACTTTGAACCTGCTATTCTGTTTATAGTTCCACTCAACAAAGTAAGATAAATTTCACTGAAGATACACAATTTATAGACATTAACCATTTGATTGCCTTGAATTTCTTGATTGGAATGATTAAACCATTCAGTATCCATGAAACAGTAGTTTGGCAATCCTCACCCTTACTTTGATAGGATTTTTTTTTTAAATATGAACTGAAAAATTCCTTTGTAGTTTAAAATGTTTTAGGATTTTTGTGCGTGAGAGACTCTAATAGTGTCATGTTATAACATTCACACTTTCAACTTTTTAATCAGTTATTTTTCATAAAATGCCAATTTCTATCCCGTGTGTGTTCAGTTGACCAAAGTCACCCTTCCATAGAAACTACAACATAAACATATATTTCTAGCTATCCCTTTAAATTTTCTTTACTAACTTGCCATATTTTTCCTATAAATATGCTAGGTTAAAAAATCTTCATGCAGTAATGTTGCCAGATTCCTTAGTTAGATGGTATAAAACTATCTTGTCCTCTTTATGACAAGATTCATCTCATAATCATTTCTATATCTCTTGGATCTGTTTTATAATGCCCGATCAATGGACATTTAGTGAATGAATGTATAAATATATAAAGGACTTCACGGAAGGCCTTAGAATATTGAATTGATTTTATCATCATGTGCTCATTTAAATCTCTCATCTTGCCATTGATGCTAAGTAGAAGCTCAGTAAATATAGATCTCAATGGCTACTTTGGAAAAGAATCTTACACTATATGTCTAATACATATTAATTTTTGTTTCACATTTTAATTTTTAAAATACAAATTGAAAAAGAAGATTAACTTCATTTTATTTTATTTTTTAATGGAGCCTTTGTAATGATGGATGAAAGGAATGATATATCATTTATATATATGGATTACAAAAATATATTAATAAATATTTTGAACAAGACAGAAATATGTGCTGGGTAAAGGTATATTTATTTATTCTACAGAGATTTACTGAGTACTTCATATGTGTTATGCTATTAGCTAGGTACTGAATATAAAAATGATTTAAAAATCATGCAGAGATGTCTGGAAGGAATCAAGCAGGTCCTCAGATTTTTTTCACAGGAGAATCTAGATCAGGCTCATAGGAAATCTACATTCATTTTAAGGCAACATTTCAATCTTGCTGAGTTTGAGGTGTTGTGGATCATTTAGGTGAAGTCATAGAGTTTCAGGGTTAGGAGCTGTGATGATTAGTTTTATATGTCTACTTCGCTAGGCTACATTCTTCAGTTATTTGATCAGGTATTGCTGTGAAGGTATTTTGTAGGTGTGATTAAATCCATAATCAGTTAACTTTAAATAAGGGAGATTATTGAACACAATCTGGGTGGGCCTGATTCCATCACTTGAAATACCTTAAGAGTAAAGCTGAGCTTGTCTGAAGTTAAAGTCCCCCTGTGGACAGTAGCTTCAGCTCATTCTCAAGAACTATAGCTTGTGCTTCGTGACAGCCTGCCCCACAGATTTCATACTTGCCTAGTCGGCCATCACAGTTGCGTAAGCAATAAATCTCTTATATATCACCTACTGGTTCTATTTCCCTAGTTAAACTTTGACTGACACAGGGGGTTTAGAGTCAGAATGCCTGATTCAAATCCATACCTCACCACACATTAGCTAATTTCAAACAAGCTAATTAAACTCTCCAAGCCTATTTCCTCATGTGTTAAATTGTAACACTATCAGTATCTACTTCTAGAGTTGTGAAGATTGAGATAATCTATATCAAAGCTCATTGCATAATACAGTGCTTAGCACAAAGTATGTACTTTATCAATGTTAACAGTTATTAAAATGAAATCTACAAACGATAGTTGGACAAATGCTTCAAGCTCAGGAGAGATATCCAGGATATAGTTGAATTTAGTGGTCCTCATCACATAAATGGAAGTTGACCCTATAATTTTTTATGAGGTCATCCAAGGATCCATCAGAGAATGCATAGGTGATAACCCGCTGTGACCAGAGAAGGTTACTACGTATATCTATTCTCTCTCTATGGAGGTCTAAGCTCTTACAATCTTTTCTGGTAAATATTTTTCAGTTTCTTAGTTGAAATTGTAGAAAACATGATTATCAAATTGCAAATAATAGAAAACCTGGGAATATGATGTAGTTAGCAGCAATGTTGCAATGTTTTGCAGATATAATAGATATTGGCAGTGCCCATTCACATTCCTTGGACTTTCCCTGTGCTCCACCCAACTTCCAACTGCCACTGTCTGTATCTTTGTGCCTCATTGCTTTGTTTCTCGAAATATGGAAAGTCACTCTGCTCATGTGCTCTTGAGAGTCTGAAAGTGCTATGGAATTAATATTCACTTCCTCTCCTCAACAGCATCATCCAATGACTCTCTAGAGTTACTATATTAATCTCCAGCTCACTTACCCTTGATTAGGGATAATTCTAAATTGTGTATTTTGAAGTGTTTCCCAGAGTTTCACCATGGAGTTAAGCTCCATTCAACTAGTGTGGTACCCTGCTTTGTAGTACATACTTTATTGGCTGAATTTCCTTGTCTGTTTCTCATCTCTCTGCCCTACTAGTGTCCCCCCCACATTTAAGTTATCTGTCTGCCCTTGAATACACTTGCCCCAGTGTCAGTTTCTGCAGGAACAAATATTAAGACAGCACACTCAAAATCCAGCTGAACTGACAGGCCAAAAGCCTTTATTGCTCTAACTTTTGGGTGATTTAGAAAAAATCTTTATAAACGTGGACATAGCCTCTTGCCATTTCATAAATAAGCAATAATCTTATAAGTCACTTTGTGTAACTAAAGAATAAGGTAAAATATTCGATTCTGGTACTCTTACATCTAATTTAGGGGAGTGGCTGAGGTCCTCCACTTACATACCCTTGGCCTTTCTAACCTTATGAATACTCCTCTGTTTCCTAAACTTCCACAATCATTCACTGGGGAGGGTGTTCTCACTCTCAATTGAGACAGAAAAGAAGATTCCACAAAGTATTGGAAGCAATCCAAGGGTTGGGGAAAAATGGAAAATTCAGAGAGTCAAATGTGTTATGAAGAAACCCAAGCCCTTAATACCATGATTGATAAACTGTCACCCTGGAAATTGAGTTGAAGGTAATTGTCGCCATTATTTTTCAAGATAGAAACCAAATTTAAATAAGTCAAATTTAACAAATCTTGAGTTACCAGTAAAAGAAGCTAAAAAATCTATATGAAATATTTTCCTAGGAAAAAGCATTAGACTTTAATGACTGCACACTGGGTAATGAAAAGCATTTAAATTTACCTAAGAAAAATGTTTTTTAATGACTTCATTTATTCTTTTTTTTTTTATAACTGTGAAATTGTCATGTAAAAATCTCAGAAATACTCCTGGGTATGATGTTGAGAGGCAATTTCAATACCTATTATGGAACTTCATAGTGTAATATAACCTGTTGTGCCTCACTGCTTAATCACATAATGGCATTTAGAAATTGTTCATACTGCCTGGCAAAAATGTCTTGCCATACGCTGTTATGGCAACTTGTATTTTTATTGTGATTTTTATGTCATAAGAAAACATATCAAAGCACTCAGGGAACATCTAAATGCGTAGCCATAACACAATTACCAAGCAGAGCAAGAACTTTATGAACAAAGAGTATACCTAATAAGTATTTTCATAAGGCATTGCTGTTATAAAACATGCATATTTTTAAGCTCTCTTAAAACAGTGTTTACAGAAATATTATCACTGAAGCAAGGCCAGTGAGACCACTCAGTGTCATATTATTGTAGATTTTCAAGCAGAGGAATAAATTAATAACATTTTTTGGTATTCTAGACATAATAGACAATTATATATTATATCCTGTTATAGAAGTTGTAAAATATGACATTTCATTCATAGGAATAACATGGATCTGGAGAAGTCTATACATCAAAAATATGTTGAATTAATTGTCAGACATTTGTATTTTAGATTAAAAAATGCCTGGAGTAGAAGTTACTTTTAGGAAAAACACTTTAGAGAAAAGTATTTTTTAACAAAAAATAGTCAAAACTGTATGAAGTTGCTGTCTTGCTTTAAGATTGATTGCATTTGAGGGACTGCTTTTGGGACAGTAAGTAAAGTTGTCAAATAGGTGACACTTGTCTTTGACTGTTTTCTATTTCCTGTACCAGAACTTTTCAACTGTGGAATACATTAACCATGGAAATCATATTCCCAAAGAAATTTCTCTCATCTAGTGTCCCAAAAAAGACACTAAGTTAGAAAATCACTTTTCACCAATTTCATCTTTAGTTATCCTTTGCAAAGACATCTGCATTTTCAAAGAGGGAGCGGAGGTTATTTTAAAAAGCCCTCAACCGGCCCGGTGGCGCAAGCAGTTAAGTGCGTGCGATCTGCTGTGGCGGCCAGGGGTTCACCAGTTAGGATCCCAGGCACGCACCGCTGCACTGCTTGGCGAGCCATGCTGTGGCGGCGTCCCATATAAAGTAGAGGAAGATGGGCACGGATGTTAGCCCAGGGCCAGTCTTCCTCAGCAAAAAAAGAGGAGGATTGGCAGATGTTAGCACAGGGCTGATATCACAAAAAAAAAAAAAAAAAAAGCCCTCAAAATACCAAAGATTACTCCAGAAGGACTAACTGGGAGAATTAGGTGGAAGTTAAGTGAATGCATGTTTTTATTCAGTATAAAGTACAAAATTTTAAAAACCAAAGCTCTCTAGCAAAATGTCATTGGAAGTATTCAGGTTAAGTCAGAATAGTTAGAAACAGAAAAAATAAAGTCCCTTTAGAGTTAGCGTCTACATGTGACTAACTCTACTTAGTTAAAATCTCAACTTTGCAGCGTTTCTTCATCTGAATTATGAAAAACTTATAATTTCCAGTTTTAACATTCTAAATGCAATGTGTTTCCATTTTATGAAAATATCAAAATTTAAATTAAAGGAGTTTGTGTTGACCTTGCCTCAATAGGCATTATTTTCTTCGGAGAGGAGACTGATGGGGGTCTTTGGTTTCTTCTTGGTGTTCTCATGCATATTTCTCTTGAATCTTAGCAAGATGTGTATTAACATGCTATTCCCACTTGACATGTTTACTGGGCTAAGGCAAACGTTTTGTTAATAACCGTCTACCATGGGCTGGATATATCCAATAAATGATTTTGGGAAGGGTCTTTATGTGGTACACTTTCTGAAATTGCTCCTGTGGAATGCTTGCTCTCCGGTAATAACATTCCTGTTGAAAAGCATGTTCTTTCAGCCTTTTAATAACCTTGCACCACTGCTTCCTAATGTCCATTATTGCTATTACGAAGACTGATGCTGGCCTTTTCTGTTGCCTTCTGGGGTGATCTTTTAAAAATATTTTTTTAGAATATTTCAGTATTTTAATTTTATATTTGATGTTATAAAATACCATCACGATACCTCTATGTATTTTCCTTTTTCTTATTCTATTTGACACTCAATAGACTCTTTGAATCTAAAAACTGATGACTTTAAGTAGTTCAGAATGATACTCTTTAATTATGCTTTTGGTTAGTTCTTAAATCGACTCTGCCTCTATTGTCTCTTTATGGAAATTAACCTAGAAATATATTAAAATTTCTGGATCTGTGATGTATGCCTCTTAACTTTTTTTTTCCCTTCCATTTTATTCATTACAGGAGACAATCCTTCAACTTAGTCTATCTGTTCATTCTTTTGCTCTTCTACTATTTACATTTTCTTACTCATCCTATTTGTTGACAATTCTTTAATCAACATATTTGTTTACACATTTTAAATAGTACAAAAGAGCAAATAATCAAAAACAACCATCCTTATCCTGTTTTTTCTCAAGCCAATTCTAGATGCAAAAACTTATAAAAATTTGCTTTAAATCTTCTAGTGGTTACCTTTACATCTCACAAAAAAAAAAGTTCATGCTGCTGTTTGTTGATTTGCCAGATTTTATCTATTGGATTTATATTGTGATAAATAAGAATTTAGTTTACATTTACTAACCTTCCTGTCCCTTCTGTAAGTATTATTTGCATCCATATTTTAGTTTATCAATTGTTCACGTGGGCAAAGGTGAGTAATACATTCACAACATTTTTATCTGGTTTTATCCTCTATAATCTGTATCTCTTTATTGCTAACAATATAAGAGAAAATATTAGTGTTTTATCCTAGAGTTTCTGATTGCTTTTCTTTTCTCTTGTTGGGAGAAAAAAAACAGAGCTTCTTCACAATATCCTTAATACATTATGTTTTGTAACAAGAAATTAATTTGTTGTTTTCCTTGGATTTTCATTCTATTTGTAACAGTTTACTTCATATGTGAACCATATTCTCTTCTATAACTTTATGTTTAACCTAAATATTTCAATTTCTTTTCTTTTTAAAATTTTTTTATAAAATTCATAAGTTTTTTTAGTCTTTCCTTTATATCCACTATTCAATACAAAATTGTTTATTTTCTAGAAACCCTTCTTATTGAATCTTTCTTATCTTGTTCTCCGAAGTGGAACAAGTGTAGTTGTTTTTACTCCTTTTATGGCTACTATCCTGGAACTTTCCTTTTACATTCTCCTAGGTTGGATTCACTAATTATTTGATTCTAAATCTAAATGGAGTGCATCCTCATATAAATTCTTAGTGAAAACTAAATAGAAAGCTTTCAAGTACTTACATACCTGAAAAATATGTTTATCCTATCTTAATCCTTGATGGAAAACTTGCCTGGATATAAAATTTTAGGTTGAAAATTATTCTCCTTATAAACTTTGAAGGAGAAAAGAAACAGAAATGAAACAAAATTCTGCAGTTACTTTTATTCTTCAGGGAATTTGGCCATTCTGATAATGGGGCAAGACACAGATTATTCAGTTCATGGCCATGCAGAAGGCAAGTATGGAGATGCAGAGAAAGCAGTAGAAGTTTGACTGATGGTGTCATGGGGAAGAGAGAGCAACATTATAAACTTTAAAGGTTGGTATTCTGAAGAGAAGAGAGTAGCAGAGAAATGAATACATCAACTTGTTGATTTTGTCCTCAAGACATTTGCTGAATTCTCAAGGATTATGAACCCTCATTACTGAGTGCCTTAGCAGCTCTCCAATGCTTTCAGACAAATGTATTTTTCACTGTTTTTATCTAGATTTTCCACTTGCTCTGGCAGTACCATTGATTTTCTGCAAGCTACTCTGTCATGCTTGGAAGTGGAACCCTTGAGATCATGGATTTTTGTACATCAGTTTTACAGCTTGCAGCCCTGCAAGGATCTCATGTTGCTCACAAAAGCTTTTTTTTCACATTGATCTTTGGAGTTATCCAAATATACAATAATAGCTCATAATCATACATCTCTTTCCAACTATTATATATTTAAACATTTCTGTGGTTTAATTGTATTGACTAAATCGCCTAGTTTTACATAAAATAGCAGCAGTGATAACGATCATTCTTTTTTTCCTGAAAATAGCAAGAAAGCCTCTAGTGTCTCCCCATTAAGTATGATATAAATATAGGGGAAATGAGGAATACATACATGCACACACATGTATAAGTAAAGACACCATGTTAAAGAAGTACTCACCAAATTCTAATTTATAGAGTGCTTTAATTTGAATTTTATAGCATGATGTGCCTGCGTCTATGGATTTAGCCCTATAACTTTTCACAAAGATCAATTAAGACAGTGTTATAGGTTGAATTATGTCCCCCCCCAAATTCATATGTTGAAGTCCTCACCTCCAGTGCCTCAGAATGTGACCATATTTGAAGGTCCCTATCAGAGATTATCAAGTAAAAATAAAGTCATCAGGGTCAGCCTTAAACCAATATGACTGTATGTGTATGTGTACTGGAAGAATGCCATGTGAACATGAAGTTGGCCATCTACAAGCCAAGGAGAATTGCTTGGAACAGATCTTTCCTCACAACCCTCAGAAAGAATCAACCCTACCGACACTTTGATTTTGGACTTCTAGATTCCAGAAGTAGGAAATAATAAATTTCTGTTGTTTAAGCCACCCAGTTAGTAATATTTTGTTATGGCAGCCTAAAAAACTAATACAGATGGTAAGGACATTAGCAAACATAGAAGAGAAAAGACTTCCCCAAATTTTCTTTTTCAAAGAAGCAAGGAGAAAACTGACAAAAATGGTTAGAATTAACTTTAGAATTAACAACTCCAGAAATTAAGCAAAAAATTGTAACACTCTGGTGAGCATTTATTCAAGAAAATTGGCTACATAGTGCGAACAGTGAATTTTGTGGCTTTTAACTTGCATTATTCTCATCCCCATTTCCATCTCTACAGTAGCCTTGAAAATCAACAGCCTGTAGTCATGGTGTCAGTGGTCTGGTACCCAATGGAGGGGGCAGAAAGAGGTTGGAACTCCTTCGACGTCACATTTCCAGAGAAATATTATTTGACCTCTCTGATGGCTCGCTGGAGTACTCTACTTGCAAGGCTGTCTTTAGGGAGCTCATCTGGTATAAAAAGCCTTTTTCCTGGGGGCTTTTGTCAAAAACAACTAGAGTCAATTGATTAACTCCATGCCTGCCTGAAGTGATGGATAAAGTCAGAGCAAATAAAAGGCTAAACAAAAAGTGTAAAAGGAAAAGCTGAAGAATGAAATCTCCATAGTGGCTTTGAAAGGCTCTGACATATTTCTGGGGATCTAGAAGGACACACACATACCTAGGACTGTGTGGATGCACAGGCCTGTGCACATGATCTGGAAAGATGTGAGAAAACCCTAAGCTCTTTACCTCTGGCTGACCTTGAAGCTAAGTTCAAGCAGAAAGTAAAAGGCAGAGTTGTCAAAACTACACCCGGCTGAGTGTTAAAAGTGTGCTCCCATATGCACTTAGAGCCCCTCAGCAAAGACTAGGAGACCTATTTTTTTCCAGGCATTTACGGAAATCTCTGTCTAACCACTAAGCTAACCAAGAAGAGACTTCAGTGGCCATACATGATAAAGAACACTGACTATAGAATTGGTTCAGAAAAGTCAAGAAACAAACAACAGTAATAAAGAATAGCATGAACCAAAAGCCCCAAGAAAGGGTAGAATCTGATATCCAGAGTTGCCCAAGTACATTATTTAAAACATCTGGTTTACAGCAAAGAAAGTATGAGACATGTAAGAAACATTTCCTTACACAGGAAAAAAAAAATTGACAGAAAGTGTCCCCTAGGAAGCCCAGACATGGACTTACTAGGAAAAGACTTTGTCAGCTATTTTAAATATATACAAATAACTAAATGAAACCATGCCTAAAAAACTAATGAAAAGTATAAAAACAATGTCTCACCAAATAGAGAATATCAATAAAAAGATAGAATTTTTTTCAAAAGAACCAAATAGAAATTCTGTGGTTGTAAAGTACAATAACTAAAATAAAAAATTCACTAGAGTGTCTCAACAGAAAATTTAAGCAGGCCATAGAACTTGAAGATATGCCGATTGATATTTTGCCATCTGAGGAACATAAAAAGGTAATGAAGAAAAACGAGCAGAGTCTCTGAGACCTGCAGGGTGCCATCAAGCATACCAACATACGGATGATGCTAGCTCCAGAGGGATACAAAAGACAGAAATGGGCAGAAAGAATATTTGAAGAAATAATGGCTGAAAAGTTCTCGACTTCGATAAAAAGTAAAATTAGTTTACACATCCCAGAAGTTCGATGAAGCCCAAGTAGTATAAATTCATAGAGATCCACACCTAGACACACTATAATAAAACTGTCTGAAGACAAAGACAAAGAGATAATCTTGAAAGCAGCAAAAAAGAAGTGAATCATTGCATACAGGGCATTCTCAATAAGATTAATGGCTGATTTCTTGTCAGAAACCATAGAGGACAGAGGCAACAAGAAAGACTGTCAGCCAAGAATTCTAAATCCAGCAAAACTATCTTTCAAAAATAGAGGAGAAATTAAGCATTCCAAGACAAAAACTGAAAGAACTCACTGCTAACAAACCTGTCACAGAAGAAATACCAGAAGGAGCTCTTCAGGCTGAAATGAAAGGACACTAGATAGTAATCTGAATCCACAGGAAGAAATAAAATGCACCAAGAAAGGTAACTAAATAGATAAATATTAAAGTTAGTATAAATGTATATTTTGTTTGTAATTCTTTTTTTCCTCCTATTTGATTTAAAAGACAACTGCAAAAAGCAATAACTATAACTCTCTGTGGATACGTGGACAATGTATAAAAACATAATTTGTGTGTGACAATAACAACACAAAGGAGGGAAGAGGGAAAGGAACTCTATAGGAGGAGTTTTTGTATAAAATTGAAATTAAATTGGTATTAATCTGACAGATTATTATAAATCAAGATGCTAATTTAATTAAAATTTCGAGTTAAATTAAAAACACGTAAAAAATTAAAATTATTTTTTTAATGTAGTAAAAAAAACAAGAGAATTAAAACAGTCTTCTAGAAAATATCTAAGATGGCAAATTTTATTAATAAATTTCCTAATATTGATGCATGTTTAATTCTATTGCTACAATTTGACCTCAGGTTCTTACATCAATATTCATAAATGACATTAGTTTGAGTTGTCAAGATTGTGAAATAATATCACAAAATAATTTAAAAGTTGTTTTTTCCTGTTTCCTGAAATATTTTGGCTAGCATTGGACTTAGTTGCTCTTTGTCAGTTTGTTAGACATCTCCTCTGCAACCATATCGTTTTCATGCTTTTCCTTTGGTAATTTCCTCAATTTATTTCCTTCTTTTCTTCTTCTTTTTTTTTTTGTGAGGAAGATCAGCCCTGAGCTAACATCCATGCTAATCCTCCTCTTCTTGCTGAGGAAGACTGGCTCTGAGCTAACATCTATTGCCGATCCTCCTCCTTTTTTTTCCACAAAGCCCCAGTAGATAGTTGTATGTCATAGTTGCACATCCTTTTAGTTGCTGTATGTGGGAAGCGGCCTCAGCATGGCCGGAGAAGCGGTGCGTCGGTGCATGCCAGGGATCCGAACCCAGGCCACCAGTAGCAGAGCGTGCGCACTTAACCACTAAGCCATGGGACCAGCCCCCTTCTTTTCTATTTATAATTCAGTCTATTTAAAATTTCTGGTTCTATTGGGATCCATTTTGGTCAACATTTATTTTCCTAGAAAAATACATATTTTAAATATTGTTCAAATGTATTTGCATAATTTTTAATGACTACTATTGGGAGTTTATTTTACCAAATAGCACAACTGCTTTGGGAAACAATTTGGCATTACTCCCTAAAGATTAACATGCATATGTACTATGAACCAGCAATTCTATCCTAGATATATATCCAATAGAGATGCATATATTATGCACCCCAAAATACATTCATTAATTGTTTTAGTTTGTGTTCTACAGAAACATAAGACAATGATAAGTGTAATACTTTGTTTGAGAGATGCAAACATCAAAATACAAGACTGAAGAAAAGGGGGAAAAAAAACAGGGATAATATAAAGCATTGTAAGATGCTGATTTACCATGCCAGCTGCTTCTTCATGGTGGTTTGTGAAGAATTTTCTGAATAAGTGCTTCCACTTTGCAGATAGGAATACTGTGATGAAAATTCAAAGATAAATTTTGTCTCAGTGTAGTCCATGAGGCTGAGAAAGCATGTTTATAAAATCAGTCTCCTCCAACCTCCTGTTCTTCCATTGGTCAACTCCTCCTCTGTGGGGATTAAACTCATTCTGGCTCTAAAGTTTAGTCTTCTGGTTTATTTGATGCCTGTTCAGGATGCTAGATCTCAAGCTCTGTGATATGGTGTTCCATTTAAGTACAGAGTAGTCGGGGAAGCCAAAAATGCCAAGACTGATAACTACTTGGTTCAGAGATGGTATACTTCAGGAGGAAGTCACATGGCTGAGGAAATCTGAGTAGGTACCTAAATTCTGTGTTTCGTAAAAAATGTTTATAGCTTCATTATATACAATAGCCTTAAATTAGAAACAATCCATATGACCACCAACAGTATGATGGATAAATGGTAGTATTTAAATAACGAAATGAATTAAACTACTGCCACATATACTGATGTGAAACATTTCATAAAATAAGGTTGAATAAAAGATGCCATGCACACAAAAATGTATAAATAATTTCATTTACATAAATATCAAAACAGACAAATTGATCTATAATGTTAGAAGTCAGGATGGTGTTTACCTTTAGGAAGTGTGTGGAGATGTTGAAAATGGGGCATGAAAAGGGCTATTGTATTGAGGCCAATAGTCTACATTTTGACCTAGGTGATGGTTAAATGGTGTGTTTATTTATCAAGTTGTATACAAATGATTTTTGCATCATATAAGTCAAAGTTTATTTAAAATTGTATTTATATGAGTTGGGAAAGTAGTAGAAGTATACACACACACACGCACACACTTAGTTCCTTTTCTGAGGTTTTGTTCTGTTCCCTTACTTGGAATGTATTCCTTTCCCTCTTCATTTTGCCTCTTTCCCTGTGCTTGTGTCTACGTATTAGGTAGGTCAGCTACGTCTCCTGCTCTTGGATAGGTGACCTCATGTAAGTGATGGCTTAGGAGGCCTGCAGTGTGCTTCCCTTAATTCTCAATGTTCCAGGGGTGACCCCTATTTGGGCCACATGTGTCCTTCTATTACGGCCTGTTTGCTCTCCCTGTAGGCACCCAGGGAGGCCGAGTTATGCTCCTGGCCAGCTGTTGTAATGCTCAGCTGCTTGTAGTTGTTGTGGGCCCTTCAATCTCTTTATCAGGTGTGGGGAGACCCAGCACAGTTGGCTGCAAGTTCTAATACCACATTTGTGTCGCATTATTTCTTTTAAATGAGTAGGCCCCCAGTGTGGCACGTTGTTAGGCTCAGGGGCTTACAATTGTTATAAGCCTCCAGCCTTTAGGTCTCTTGTCAGCTCTCTGAGGATTGCAGCTGGGTGGGGCCGGGCTAAGGCACGGGAACACCCAATTGTTTGAGGCTTTGGAAGGTGGGGCAAACCCTCTATGTGGGTCTTTGAGAAGCACAAGTCTTCTGCAGCTGACAAGCCCTGCCGCCCACATGTCCACACGAACAGTCCACACAGTCCTGCCCCGTGTGCGTGCCCTGACCTCCCGAAGCAGACCCAGCCTCTCCAGGGTGGGAGCCCCACACACTCCACCACTGCCCCACACTCTCCACCCGCTCCTTGTGCACGCCCTACCCCACTGAAGTCGGCTCAGTTGCCAGGCTGCAGAGAATCCAGTCACCAATCTATGCAGGCCCACACGTTGCCTGAGGGCTTGTTGTTGGGTGGGGCCAGTCTCTAGGGTGGGCTGCCTGCCCTGACTGAGCTGGATTAAATCGGTGCTCTAGGGGGTGGGACAGACCCTGGGCTAGCAGGCCTCAGGGAGAACTCCAATGGCGTCTGTGTCAGCACGCCCACACCAGGCCACAACAATGGCCGCTGCCAATGTCCCAGTCCCTGCAGAGGTCTCACCCCTCACCGAGATGCACTCAGGGCCTATTAGGTGAGTCTCTTTTCACCCCAGCACTGTGCACATTTCTTTCTGGTGATTTTAGGATGCTTTCTGAAACGGGTGAGTTTGCTTGTGGGCCCTTTAAGAGCCTGTTTTAATTTCTTTGTGAACCAGCTTTTCTGGGGGTGCTCCCTAATGCTTTAGTAGCAGCGAAGTCAGATATTCTGCCACTCGTCTCGATTGTGCTGGGTCCACAAAATGCCCACAGCGGGGGCGCTCCCGGCTCAGGACCCCGCGTCTCCAGGGAGGCTGCGTACCTGTGAGCTGCTCCCGGCGGCCGTGAGGTGCTGCGGCTTGTGAAGGCAGCGTTTTTTCTCTCCAGAAGGGAGTCTCTGCCTCTTCTACCTCAGTTAGGATTGTCCGTTGTTGCAGGAGTTCCTCTTATCCAGTTTTCAGTTCTGTCTCAGGGGTAATTTTTCCATGAGCAGTTGTAAATTGGCTGTGTCTGCAGGAGGAGGTGAGTTCAGAGTCTGCCTACGCCGCCATCTTGACGTCCTGTCCTTCAGTGGTATTTAAAATGGCACATAGTGAATAGCCTCAATGTGCTGTTTTTTAAAGGGATATTTATTTCAAAAAATGAGAGTAAATCTTATAGTATGCTAGCTTCAGAGATATAGTGCTATCTGCCTATTTTCTGAAGCTGTATTTTCAGAAAGTAGTCAGACACATAGAATTACTATTGGGAACTGATAAGATGTAAGTCTTCTTGCTAAATATAATAGTCTGAAGATTTTTCCAGAAAACAAAATTTCTTTTTTTTTTAAATGACTTCAGAGTCTCTTTTGGAGACTTCATAGTATTTATTTAAAATAGCTTTGGATAAATACCCAACAGTGGAATAGCTGGATCATATGGTAGTTCTATCGTTGATTTTTTGAGGAATCTCCATACTGTTTTCCATAGTGGCTGCACCAGTTTGCACTCCCACCAGCAGTGTATGAGAGTTCGCTTCTCTCCACATCCTCTCCAACACATGTTGTTTCCATTTCCTTCATTAAGTAGTAGATAGTGACAACAATGGTCGGATACATAGGGACAGAGATTGGATTGGTGGTTGCCAGAGGGGAGGGGGGAGGGAGGAGGGTGAAAGGGATAATTCGGTGCATGTGTGTGGTGATGGGTTGTAATTAGTATTTTGGTGGTGAACATGATGTGGTCCATGCAGAAATAGAAGTACAATGATGTACACCTGAAATTTTTACAATGTTATAAACCAATCTTACTGCAATAAACAAAAAATTAAAAAAATAAAAAAAATAAAAAATAGCTGAAAAGTATGGAATGAGATATATAGTCATCAACTAGCCCAGTCTCATTTTTTTTTTAAGTGACGCACAGGATGGAGCATAAACAGAAGGAGGAGTATTCAGAACAGAGTCAGGGATGATGTCAGAGACAAGTCTCCCTTTCACATTTAGATTGCATGTGGTCCTGCACTGAAAATGACCAGAGAGGACCAATCTGAACAAATCCTTCTAAACACTGTGCACTTGCTGGGGGTTGGTGGAGTATCAGAAATGTGATGTCTTCTTTGTGTGGGGCTAGGTTCTCTTTAAGAGAGTCACATTAGAGCGTTGTTTACCCTTTCTGAATAACTTGAAACTGTGTCTGACAGGCATTTGCCACTGTGATGTCAACAGCATCCTATTCTCTGCATTAAATAGCAGAAGAGTCCTGTTTTCTAGCCACTCATTTTATTAATTGATTGCAGTAACTACCAAAACCTATGAGACTGTCTTGGAGAATTGCAATTTGCTCTCATTTGGAAATTGGCTCTAGTTAGCAATTTGCTGTTATCTTCTTTTCTCTTTGAAATCATATATATGCAAGAACTGGATCTGGTAATATTCAACATTTACCGTCCACCTTTGTTTTTAATTTAAGTTTAACTCAGTCTTTCTTTTCTACGAGTCCACTCCTTGGTCAGTTTGCTTTATTCTATCTTTTTTTCTACCTTTCACCATTCTGCATTCAAACGTTCTCTTGCATCTTAAAAATAGTGTGGCCCTTTATAGGTATTTTCCATGAAGAAATATCTAGCAGCTTGGTGTCATGCCATTTTCAAATGATTGCATTCTCAATAGGCACTCCTGACATAAACAACAAAACGGTTTCTAGGTGTCTTTTCTGCTACTAAAAATGGCGCTATATTGTTTAGTATCCTTTTTTCAAGGACAGAAGCTTATATTTTGAGGTAGTAAAGAGCTTTTCTATTTCAATATAAATAGAAGCTTTCTTTAAAAATAATTTTCAGTCTATTAATCCTTAAATTGTACTATCTCTAATGGAGAAATTTAGACATAGAGTGATTTTAGATGGAGACAATTCGTTAAATTAAAGGAGATTGCAAAGTCTCCAAACATGACAATTTATGAGTGAATGTGGTGTAATATAAAGAACAAAAGCATTAAATATACGACTTCCTTTTCTGACCAAGGTAGATTAACAGAGACTGGATTTACTCCCTCCTCTGAAACAACAACAATAAGAAATGCAAAAAATGTGTGAAATAACGGTTTTTATGTCATTGAATATCAGGCAACGAAGGCCAGTGATCTCTGGGTGATGGGAAACCAAAAGATATGTCCTATAAGTGCCCCAGATTGTTTTCTAGAGTAAGTTTCCAGGCCACAAAATAGGGAGGAAGAATCTAGGTGAGTCCTGGCAGTCTCCCTAGGTTGAGGAAACAGAGCAGAAAGTCTGAGGAGATCAAGGCAGCTTGTGTTTATAGAGTAGAGTTCAAGAGAAGATTAAGCTGCACAGACAGATCCAGAGATCTCCACATAGTCTCCCCTTCATGGCATCTTCAGTAGAGTGTATGTAAGGAAACTACCCAAGACTAGAAATGGAATAACTTGCTTGGAGAAAAGAGTTTCCAAAGCTTAAACAGGGTCAGAATAAGCTTCTGTTTCCATGAAAGAGACTGGGAAAACTCTTAATCCATGGGGCATTGAGTAGATAGAGCACACTGAAGGATTTTGCTCCAGTAATTAAAACAAATGAAACAAAATTGCCAAGGACTAAAGGCTGCTTTTGTCTCAACGAACAAATCCCACTTACTAAATCTTAAAACCAAGACCTTAAAGGATGAAACCATTTTCAAGTAACTCAAATGCATCCCAGAACAAAGCTTAATAGCTCAATAATGTCTATAGAAAAACAAAAATAATCAACACACAATGAAGTAAAATTCAAAATGTCTAGCATCTGGTAAAAAAATTCAGATGTGCAAAGAAGCAGGGAAATACATCCCATAATGGAGAGAAAAATCAGTTAATCAGTACATATGTAGAATTGACATGGATGTTAAAATTAGCAAACGAGTACATTAATATGGTTTTAAAAACTTTTTATATGTTAAACAAGCTAAAAGAAAAATTGAAAATGTAAAGTGAAACATTGACGATAAAAATAATTGCACTTGAAAATCCCAATTCAAAAGATTGACTCTAGACACAAATCTTACTTCTTTCACAAAAAATTAACTGAAAATAGATCATAGACCTAAATGCAAAAATACAAAAACTATAAAACTCCTAGAAGAAGATAACATAGGAAAAAAATCTAGGTGACCTGGGGTTTCGTGATGACTTTTTGGATAAATCACCAAAGACACAATCCATGAAAGAAAAAATTGATAAGTTGAATTTAATTAAAATAAAAAATTTGGTTCCGTGAAAGACATTGTCAAGAGAATCAGAAGACAAGCCACAGACTGGGAGAAAATATTTGCAAAAGACACATCTGGAGAAGGACTGTTAATCCAAAACATATGAAGAACTATTAAACTCAACAATAAGAAAATGAACAACCCAATTATAAAACAGGCAAAAAACTGAATGCACACCTTACCATGGTGATACATAGATGGTAAATAAGCATATGACGAGATGCTCAACATTATATGTCATTAGGTAGTTTCGAATTAAAACAAGATACCACTACATACCTATTAGAATGTCAAAAATCCAAAACACTGATGACACCAAATGCTGGCTAGGGGGTAGAGTAACAGGAACTCTCGTTTGTTGTTTTGGGGGATGCATAGTGGTACAGTTACTTTGAAAGACAGTTTGGCAGTTTCTTGCAAAACTAAACATAATCTTACTATGCGATCCAGCAATGATTCTCTCAATAAGTGAGAGAATAAATAAACTGTGGCACAGCGATACAATGGAAAAACATTCAGTGCTAAAAATAAACAATGAAGCCAAGAAAAAACATAGAAGAACCTTAAATTCATATTGCTAAGTGAGAGAAACCAACCTGAAAAGGTTACATACTGTCTAATTCTAACTGTATGACATTCTGGAAAATACAAAAGTGTGGAGACAGTAAAAAGATTAGTGGTTATCAGGGATAAAGAGAGAGAGAGGGATGAATAGGTCAAGCACAGAGGATTTGAAAGTATTCTGTATGACACTACAATGGTGGATGCATGTCCTTCTGTATTTGTCCAGAGTCACAAAATTTCCAACACCAAGAGAGAACTATGATGTAAACTATGGACTTTGGTTGATACTGATGTGTCAATGTTGGTTCATTGATTGTAACAGATGTACCACATTGATGTGAAATGTTGATGGTCAAGGAGGCTGTGTGTGTGGGGAGAAGGGTATGTGAGGACTCTGTACTTTCCTCTCATTTTTTCTGTGAACCTAAAACTGCTGTAAAATAACGCCTATTTGTTAAAAAAAAATTGAACCTCTGGAGATGAAAATATCAATATCTGAGGTGAAAATACTGTGGATGGAATTAAAGGGGGATTATATATGGCAAAATAAAAGACTAGTGAATTTAAACACAGAGCAATAGAAACTATCCAAAATTAAACACACACAGAGAAAGAAGACATACTGAACACATCGTTGGTGAACTGTGGGACAAATTAGTCCATAGAAGCTGAGGTGAGATGAGGTGAGGGAAGAATATTATTTAAAGAAACAATGACAAAAAATTTTTCCAAATTTGATGAATACTATAAGCCCACAGATCTCAGGAGTTCAACACTAAGACATACAAAGAAAACTTCATAAAGGCACATCACAATATAACTGCTCAAAGGCAGTGATTTTAAAAATGCACTAAAAGGAGGAATGGGGGAAACCATATTATGTACAGAGGAACAAAGCAAGGAATAACAGTAGATTTCTGTTATTCCAATACTTGAACAGCAACATTGTTCAAGTATTGGGAAAAACAGTCAACCTAGATTTTTTTTTTTTTTGTGAGGAAGATCAGCCATGAGATAACATCCAATGCCAATCCTCCTCTTTTTGCCGAGGAAGATTGGCCCTGGGCTAACATCCGTGCCCATCTTCCTCTACTTTATATGGGATGCCACCACAGCATGGTTTGACAAGCGATGCATCGGTGTGCACCCGGAATCCAAACTTGGGAACCCTTGGGCTGCCGAAGCCGAGTGCAGGCACTTAACTGCTACTTGACTGGGCCAGCCCCTCAACCTAGATTTTTATACATAGAGAAAGTATCTTTTAAAAATCTCTATTTGCAGATGACACAATCTTGTCAACATAAAATCCTAAGGCGCGCGCGCACACACACACACACACACACATACACAACTAAGCTGTTAGAAACTAACAAATGAAGTGAGATGAATACCTAAATAAATGGAAGGAAATCCCATGTTCATGGATGGGAAGACTTACTATTGTTCAGATGGGGCTATAGTCCCAAATTATTCTACAAATTCCACCCAATTTCTATCAAAATCCCGTCTAATGTTTTTTGCAGAAACTGACAAATGAATCCTAAAATTCATACAGAAATGCAAGGGACCCAGAACAGCCAAAACAATCTTGAAAAATAAGAACAAATTTGGAAGACTCATGCTTCTCCAATTCAAAACTTACTAAAAAGCTGTACTAATCAAGACAGTGTGGTAACAACAAAGAATGACGTTGAACCTTTACCTCACACCATACGTAAAAATTAACTCAAAATGGCCTTAAAGACCTAAATGTAAGATCTAAAAGTATAAAATAGTTTGAAGAAAATATAGCTGTATATCTTTGTGACCTTGGGTTACACAAGGCTTTCTTAGATATGACTCCTAAAGCAAATATAACCAAAGGAAAAATAGATAAATTGGACTTTATCAAAATTAAAAATGTATTTTCCTCAAAGGATACTATCAGGTAAATGAAAAAACTATCTAGAGAATTGGAGAAAATATTTTCAAAACATATACTATCTGAAAGGGTTTATTATCCAAATATATAAGGGACTCTTAAATGTCAACAATTAAAATGTAAATAATACAATTAATTAATTAGCAAAGGATTTGAGTAGACATTTCTCCAAAGAAAAAATGAAAATGGTCAATAAGCACATGGAAAGTTGCTCAAATTGTTTGTTAGTTATTAGGGAAATTAGAATCTTCATACACTGCTGGTCAGAATGTAAAATGATGCAACTGCTTTGGAAAACAGTTGAACAGTTCCTCAAAAAGTTAAACGTGGTTATCACACGACCCAGCAATTCCTCTCCTAGGTATATATCCAAGAGAACTGAAAACATGTTCACATGAAAATTTGTACATGAATGTTCATAGCAGAATTTTTTTGTAATAGCCAAAATGTGGAAACAAAAAAATGTTCACCAATGGATGAATTGATAAACAAAATTTGGCATGTTCAAATAATAGAGTATCATTCAGCCATAAAAAGGAATGAAGTATTTAAGCATACTACCACATGGATGAACCTTGAAAAGCATTACACTAACGATAGAAGCCACATATAAAAGGCCACCAGTTATATGACTCTATTTATATGAAATGTCCAGAGAAGGCAACTTCATAGAGACAAAAGAGTGGACTAGTGGGGATGGGAGGGTAATTGCTAACGGATGCAGGGTTTATCAATTGCATTTCTATATATTAAAAACAAACAACTGGAAATTGAAATTGTTAAAAATACCATTTATAATAGCTTCAAATATGAAATAATTAGAATAAATATGACAAAAGATGTGTAAGATCTGTGCACTGAAAACCAAAAATGACTGCTTAGAAATTAAAGCAGATCTAAATAAATGTAGAGATATACCTTGTTCACGGGTTGGAAGACACAATATTGTTAAGATGTCAATTCTCTCCAAATTGATCTATAGATTCCATGCAATCCAAATCAAAACTGCAGGAGACTTTTTTAAATATAGAAACTATGAAAGTGATTCTTCTTTAATTCAAACTGCACTATGTTTTTAATGTATCCTTTTTGCTTACTCACTGGTTCATGTTGTAATAGCATAAATAAAATGTCATCCTTCATTTTAGCACGTGTAGACTTTAGGAAAAGGTGAATCAGTGAAAAACATTGTGAGTTGGTCAAGTTTTATAGATTCTTGTAAAGTCAGTGTCTTCTTGGCAAATTAGACATCCTTCAAAAAATGTAGATGAATCACTATCTAATAAATACTGAAGGGATTGCCGCAGTACAGTGTCTTCATTAACTTGCTATCTGTGACTAGCACTAAAGATCTGTGATTATAAGAATGTCTATTAATTTACAAACATTAAAAGCTCTAATGTCAGCAAAAGTAAAGAATTTTTGCTGAGTAGTACTACATACTGAAATAAACAATTAAATTATATGATTTTTCAAATAGTTGCCATAAATGTAATTGCAAGTCTTCTTTTAATAAATGCATGGCATTTTGCTAGAAACTACTAGCAAATACTGATCACAAAGATAATACCTTCTAAAAACATGACCTAAATGTTTTCCTGTGCTAACTCATTTAATCCTCTTTACAATCATTAGCAACCATTATCTCCGTTACATATGGGGAAGCTAAGGAACAGAAAGATAATGTAACTTTCTCAAGTTTACACAACAGATGTACTAAGATTATATAAAGAAATAAAAGCAGCCTTTTCTCAGGTAGACTACCTTCCTAGTAACTCTGTTTTTCGAATGTGACTGGAAATGACATAATGACCACCTCAAAGTCCATATATCTACAACAAGGATAACCAGCTTTGTTCAGCAATCAGTCACTAGGGATAGATAAGAGAGGGATGCAGACAGAAAAATTGACTCAGGCTCATTTTCTTTTCTTATAACTTTTTCACTTTGAAATAGCTATAGAGCCAAAGAAAGTTACAAAAATAGTACAAAGAGTCTCATGTAACCTTCACCCAACTTCCCCCAATGGTAACACCGTATATGGAAGGAGTATAACATCAAAACTAAGAAATTTACATTGGTACATTACTAATGACTAAGCTATAGACCTTCTCCAGTTTTCACCATTTTTAAAACTGAATTAATGTGCGTTTGTATGTGTGTGTGTGTAGTTCTATGGAATTTTATTTCATGTATAGATTAATTTATCCCACTTATAGATTCATGTCCCATGTATAGATTCATGATTTGCATCAATGATCTCGTAGGGATAGAACCAATACTTTCTTTTCATCCCTATCTGTAGTATACAAGCCACCTCATTGGTTGCATCACCGCCTACAGATATGAGAAAATGTTTTTCAGGAATCTCATTGCCCAACCCTGCCCTTGGACTCATTAGTCATGGTTTACTAACTTGGAACACAAGAAAGAGCTTGAGTATCCAATTCTTTTTTACCAAGGAGAATCTTCCTCTCTTATGCAAATCAGGGGTAGAAATTCATAAATAGCAGGAGGAAAATCTTTGTGTAACTCACTCGTATTGTATGTGCCCACAGATTCCACTGGAATTGTCAGGAAACTTGTTCCAACTCCACCTGTGTCTGAGCATACTCAGAATGCTATACATGTGCCCAACTGGTCATGGAGCATTTCTGTTTAGGTGTAATGTCACTTCCAGGTCATCATTTATAAAACTATGTTTCTCAACTTTGCTCTTATGCTTCCTTTTTTTTTTTTTTCCCCAGTATTTCTCATTTCAGTGAAATACACCATCATAGAGTTAACCAGGAACTTTGACAAATACTAGACTCCTTTTTCATCAGCCTCTGCCTCCTCCAAATTTAATTCATGGCCATATTATGACAACTCTATACCCTTATTATCTCCCAAATCTACCCCCTTGCCCACATTCTCTCAGCTACTGCCATATTTCAAACTCTTAAGATTTTTTTTTCTGAATGATATCATTTGTCTTTTAATTGGTCTTTATGTTTCCATAAAGATCTAATATATCCCTTATATTCCACTCTGCCATCAGACTGAATTTGAATAATATATAGCATATGAACACTCTCTCATTAAATGCCAGTCATTAAGTTCACCGTGGCTATAGGATACAGCTCAAATTCTTTAGAATTATAGTTATGGTTCTTTATAATTTTACTGTATCTGTCTTTTTAGTCTCATTTCCTACCAGTTCCCTTCCCAGAGCTGAGGGTCGTGTGAAGGTCAAACTACCAGATGTTCGTTGAATGATGAATATTGTCTTGCTCTCAGGCCTTTGCAAACACACATTCAGTTCTTCCCTCTATTTAAATACCAATTTTTGTCTTCTTAAATCACAGACTCCTACTCATCTTTCATAACTCAGAAGAATTCTTTTCTAAGAAGCATTTCATTGTTTCTACTCCACTCAGGTGTTCACAATATTTCCAGTATACATTAGAATTCCACACTCCATTATACTTTCCACCCTACCCACTGAACTAGAAGACCCTGAGTGTAAGAACTGTCATTTGTTTCTATATTTCAAGTACTCTAGACATATTATAATTTTCATGAACATTTGTTAAATGACTAAAGATGTTTAAGTTGCAATTGAAATTATAGGATGCAATTGCTGCAAGTTACCTGGGAAATTATTTTGCTTATGTCTTTCATTTTATAGATGACAAAATTGTGTCTCAGAGAGATATCCACAAAGATGAGTGTTATGGTTGAACTGTGTCCCCCAAAAAGATATGTTGACATCCTAACACCCAGTACCTCAGGATGTAAAATTATTTGGAAATAGGATCATTCCAGCAGATGTAATTGGTTAATTCAAGAGGATGTCATACTGGAATAGGGTAATCCAATATGCCTGGTATCCTGATAAGAAATGAGAAGACACAGACACACGAGGGGAGAATGCTATGTGATGAAAGAAACAGCAATTGAAGTGCTACATCTACAAGCCAAGGAATGCCAAAGATTGCTGGCAAACCACCAGAAAGAGGGAAGGAAGGACTCTCCCCTGCAGGTTTTGGAGTGAACATGGCCCTGCTAACAACTTGATATGAGTTATAGCCTCCAGAATTTTGTCTAGGATCCATATCCCTCACAACATGTTTCTAATATTTTTGGTTTAATCTTGAAAACAAAACTTGGATGCCTTTCTAAAGACAAGTAAATTTAATTTTACAAGCAATTGGACAGACTTTTTGACAAAACATATTACCTTTAATTTTTACAGATATCATACTTTTATTTTGACATTACAGTGGACTTTTTAATAAAGTTATCCTGTCTCTGTGATATTGCTTTCTTTGGGAAGACACATATCTGGCTCTGCCTATTAAAGGATAACCTGGAATAAACTATATTATTCAGCTTCATGTTTATGATGAATCCTGTGATGGTTATTTTTATATGTTAACTTCGCTAGGCTATGGTGCCCAATTGTTTTGTCAAATACCAGTCTAGATGCTGTTGTGAAACATTTTTTAGGGTTTGATTAACATTTACAATCAGTAGACTGTGATTAAAGTAGATTACTATCCATAATGTGAGTGGGCCTCAACAAATCAGTTGAAGGTCTAAGAACAAAGACTGAAGTTTCCTAGAGAAGTAATCCTATCTCAATACTGTACTATCAATCTTGCCTGAATTTCCAGCCTGCTAACTTTCCCTTCCCTACAGATTTCAGACTTGCCAACCCCTACAATTCCAAAAGCCAGTTCCTTAAAATAAATATCGCTCTCTGTCTCTCTCTACCTGTGTGTAGATATAGGGGGAAAGAGAGAGAGAGAATAGAGAGAGACTCTCTAGATATATATAGATATAGATAAGATATAGATGTAGATATATATATAGATATAGATATATAGTGTTTCCTCTAGAGAACCATGAATAATACAGATCCTAACTAATGAGGTGATATCATTTAAATGCAGAGTATGAAAGAGACAGCTGGAATCTTGGAAGAGTGATGCTGGAATAACTATAAGACAAAGCCATATGGGACAGAAAAGCAGGATATCTTAAAAGAGCAGAACATCTGAATTCAATAGCTTATGCTGTGACTCTCCTAGTGCCCCAATACGAATCTATAACCTGAGGAATGTGTGGACATGAGAGGGTTTGAAAGTGTGATCAGGTGAGACAAAGGTGTAGTTTGTAATCATAATGTGGTACCATGTAGAGACCAATTAATCAGTAACTGCTATATATTTGGAAGAACGCTTAAGACTATGAGGGTCAATGCACAGAGTTTTTTTTATTTCCATGTTGTAAGTGATTTTGCTTGAAGTGGGTTGAGAGGAGAAAGAATCAAGAGATCATTCTCCTACGGAGAAAGAAACAGGCCCACATTTAATGTAATTGAGAGAGAGAGAAGTCAGGATGGCGGCATAAGCAGACTCTGAACTCACCTCCTCTCGTGAACACAGCCAATTTACAGCTACTTGTGGAAAAATTACCCCTGAGAGAGAACTGAAAAGTGGATAAGAGGAACTCCTGCAACAAACAACAATCCTAATTGAGGTAGAAGAGGCAGAAACTCCCTTCTGGAGAGAAAAAACGCCACCTTCACAAGCTGCCAGCATCACGGCCGCCTGAGAGCAGCCCACAGGTCTGCAGCTTCCCTGGAGGAACGGGGCCCTGAGCCAGGGAGTGCTCCCGCTGTAGGCATTTTGTGGACCCAGCACAATCGAGACGAGTGGTATAATATCTGACTTTGCCTCCTACTAAAACATTCGGGGGTACCGCCAGAAAAGCTGGTTCACAAAGAAATGAAAACTGGTTCTTAAAGGGCCCACGCACAAACTCACTTGTTTCAGAAAGCAACCTAAATCACCAGAGAGAAAAGTGCACAGTGTTTTGGTGAAAAGAGACTCACCTGATAGGCTCTGAGTGCATTACAATGAGAAGTGAGACCTCCCTAGGGACTGGGACATTGGCGGCGGCCATTGTTGTGGCCTTGTGCGGGCGTGCTGACACAGACGCCATTGGAGTTCTCCCTAGGGCCTGCTAGCCCAGGTCTGCCCCACCCACTAGAGCACCCATTTACTCCAGCTCAGCCAGGGCAGGCAGCCCACCATGGGGAATGGCCCAACCCAACAACAAGCCCTCAGGCAACTTGTGGGCCTGCATAGATTGGTGACTGGATTCTCTGCAGCCTGGCAACTGAGCCCACTTCAGTGGGGCAGGGCGAGCACAAGGATCGGGTAGAGAGTGTGGGGTGGTGGCGGAGGGTGTGGGGCTCCTGCCATGGAGAGACTGGGTCCATTTCAGGAGGTCAGGGTGTACACATGGAGCAGGACTGTGTTGAATGTGTGTGTGGACCTGTGGGCGTCAGGGCTTGTCAGCTGCAGAAGACTTGTGCTTCTCAAAGACCCACGTAAGGGGTTTGCCCTACCTTCCAAAGCCTGAAAAATTGGGTGCTCCCATGCCTGAGGCCAGCCCCACCCAGCTGCAATCCTCAGAGAGCTGACAAGAGACCTAAAGACTGGAGGCTTATAGCAATTGTAACCCCTAAGCCTAACAACCTGCCACGCTGGGTGCCTATTCACTTAAAAGAAATACTGCAACACAAATGTGGTATTAGAACTTGCAGCCGACTGTGCTGGGGCTCCCCACACCCGATAAAGAGACTGAAGGGCCCACAACAACTACAAGAAGCTTAGCACTACAACAACTGGCCAGGAGCATAGTTCCCTCCCTGGGCACCTACAGGGAAAGGAAACACACCACAACAGAAGGACACACATAGCCCACATAGGGGTCACTCTTGGAACATTCAGAACTGAGGGAAGCACATTGCGGGCCTCATAAGGCATCACTTATATAACGTCACCTATCCAAGAGCAGGAGACGTAGCTGACCTACCTAATACATAGATACAAGCACAGGGAAAGAGGCAAAATGAGGAGGCAAAGGAATACATTCCAAGTAAGGGAACAGGACAAAACCCCAGAAGAGGAACTAAGTGAAACAGAGATGAGCAAGCTACCCAACAGAAAGTTCAAACAAAGAGTGTTAAGGATGCTCACTGATCTGGGGAGAAGAATAGATGAACTCAGTGAGAATGTCAAGAAAGAAATGGAAGATATAAAAAAGAACCAATCAGAAATGAAGAATAAAACACTAGAAATGAAAAATTCACTAAAGGGACTCAAAAGCAGAATAGAGGATACAGAAGAACGAATCTGCGAGCTGGATGACAGACTAGAAGAAATTATGCAAGCTGAGCAGATAAAAGAAAAGAGAATTTAAAAGAGTGAGGACAGTCTAAGGGACCTCTGGGACAACATCAAGCACACTAACATCCATGTTATAGGTGTCCCGGAAGGAGAAGAGTGAGACAAAGGGGTAGAGAATCTATTTCAAGAAATAATAGATGAAAACTTCCCTAACCTAAGAAAGGAAACAGACATCCAGGTGTGGGAAGCACAGAGAGCACCAAACAAGGTAAACCCAAAGAGGGCCACACCAAGACACATCATAATTAAAATGTCCAGAATTAAAGATAAAGAGAGAATCCTAAAAGCTGCAAGAGAAAGACAAGTTACATAGAAAGGAAACCCCATAAGGCTATCAGCTGACTTCTCAGCAGAAACCTTACAGGCTAAAAGAGAGTGGCACGATATATTTAAAATGCTAAAAGGAAAAAACTTACAGCCAAGAATACTCTGTCTGGCAAGGTTATCATTCAAAATGAAGGAGAGATAAAAAGTTTCCCAAACAAGCAAAAATTAAAGGAGTTTGTCACCAAGAAACCAGTACTACAAGAAATGCTAAAGGGACTTATTTAAGGGGAAAAGAGAAGACCACAAATAGGAAAAATTATCTATTTCCATGATAAGAGGGTAATGGATACAAATGTACAAAAAAGAGGTTAGATATGATATTAAAAACATAAAATGTGGGAGGAGGGGAGTTAAAGAGTAGAGCTTTCAGACAGAGATCAAACTAAACAGACCATCAATTCTATATATGGGCCCCATAGTAATCACAAACCAGAAACCTATAATAAATACGCAAAAAACTAAGAGAAAGGAACCCAAACATGATACTAAAGAAAGCCATGAAACCACAAGGGAAGAGAGCAAGAGAATAAGAATGGAACAGAGAAGGACTACTAAAACACTGAGAAAAAATAAAGTTAAAAAATGGCAATAAGTACATAGTTATCAATAGCTACTTTAAACGTCAATGGACTAAATGCTCCAATTAAAAGGCATAAGGTGGCTGATTGGATAACAAGACCCATATATATGATGTATACAAGAGACACACTTCAGACCTAAAGACACTCACAAACTAAAAGTGAAGGGATGAAAAAGATAGACCACGCAATGGCAATGAAAAGAAAGCTGGGGTAGCAGTACTCATATCAGACAAAATAGACTTTCAAACAAAAACTGTAAAAAGAGACAAAGAAGGGCATTACATAATGATCAAGGGAACAATCCAACAAGAGGATATAACACTTGTAAATATCTACACACCCAATGTAGGTGCACCTAAATATATAAAGCAATTATTAACAGACATAAAAACAGAAATAGACAGTAACACAATAATAGTAGGGGACTTTAACACTCCACTTACACCAACGGATAGATCATCCAAACAGAAGATCAATAAGGAAACATTGGCCTTAAATGATACACTAGAACAGATGGACCTAGTAGATATATACAGAACATTCCATCGAAAAACCAAAGAATACACATTCTTTTCAAATGCACATGGAACATTCTCCAGGATTGATCACATATTAGGCCACAAAACAAGTCTCCATAAATTTGAGAAGATTGAAATAATACCAAGCATCTTTTCTGACCACAACAGTACGAAAGTAGAAATCAACTATAGGAAGAAATATCAGAAAAGCCACCGATATGTGGAGATTAAACAAAATGCTACAGAACAACGATTGGGAAAATGAAGAAATCAAAGGAGAAATAAAAAATACCTGGAGACAAATGAGAATGTAAATATGACATGCCAGAATTTATGGGATACAGCAAAAGCGGTTCTAAGAGGGAAGTTTATAGCAAGACAGGCCTATCTCAACAATTAAGAAAAATCTCAAGTAAACAATCTAACAATGCACCTAAAGGAACTAGAAAAAGAAGAACAAACAAAGCCCAAAGTCAGTAGAAGAAGGGATGTAATAAAAATCAGAGCAGAAATAAATGAAATAGAGACCAAAAAAAAAAACAATAGAAAGAATTAAGAAAACCAAGAGCTGGTTCTTTGAAATGATAAACAAAACAACATTTTGTTTATCTAGACTAGACTCACCAAGAAAAAAAGAGAGAAGGCTCAAATAAGTAAAATCAGAAATGAAAGAGGAGAAATTACAATTGACACCCCAGAAATACAAAAGATTATAAGAGAATACTATGAAAAGCTACATGCCAACCAATTCGACAATCTGGAAGAAATGGATAAATTCTTAGAAAGATACATCCTTCCAAGACTGGATCAAGAAGAAATAGAAAATTTGAATAGACCAATCACCAGTAAGGAGATCGAAATAGTAATCAAAAACCTCCCCAAAAATAAAAGTCCAGGACCAGACGGCTTCCCTGGTGAATTCTACCAAACATTCAAAGAAGACTTAATACCTATCCTTCTCAGACTATTCCAAAAAGTTGAGGAGCGGAGGAAGATCCCTAACTCATTCTACGAAGCCAACATTACCCTGATACCAAAACCAGACAAGGACAACACAAAAAAAGAAAATTATAGGCCAATATCACTGATGAACATCGATGCAAAAATCCTCAACAAAATATTGGCAAATCGCATACAACAATACATTAAAAATATTATACACCACGATCAAGTGGGATTTATTCCAGGTGTGCAAGTATGGTTCAACATTCGCAAATCAATCAACGTGGTACACCACATTAATAAAATGAAGAATAAAAATCACATGATCATCTCAATAGATGCAGAGAAAGCATTTGACAAGATACGGCATCCATTTATGATAAAAACTCTGAATAAAATGGGTATACAAGGAAAGTACCTCAACATAGTAAAAGCCATATATGACAAACTCATGGCTAATATCATTCTCAATGGTGAAAAACTGAAAGCTATTCTTCTAAGAACAGGAACCATACAAGGAGACCCATTCTCACCACTCCTATTTGACATAGTATTGGAAGTCCTAGCCAGAGCAATCAGGCAAGAAAAGAAATAAAAGCAATCCAAACTGGAAAGGAAGAAGTGAAACTCACTATTTGCAGATGGCATGATTTTATATATAGAAAACCCTAAAGAATCCACCAAAAAACTTTTAGTTTTTTGTAGTTTAGTAATAATGTAAATTACTAAATAATTCATTTAGTAATAAATGAATATGGTAAAGTAGCAGGATACAAAATCAACATACAAAAATCAGTTGCATTTCTATACACTAACAACAAAGTAGCAGAAGGAGAAATTAAGAATACAATCCCATTTACAATTGCAACAAAAAGAGTAAAATACCTAGGAATAAACTTAAACAAAGAGGTGACAGATCTGTACAGCGAAAACTATAAAACATTGCTGAAAGAAATTGAAGAAGACACAAAGAAATGGAAAGATATTCCATGCTCTTGGAGTGGAAGAATTAACATAGTTAAGATGTCCATACTTCCTAAAGCAATCTATAGATTCAATGCAATCCCTATCAAAGTTCCAACAATATTTTTCACAGAAATAGAACAAAGTATCCTAAAATTTATATGGAACAACAAAAGACCCCAAATAGGTAAAGGAATCCTGAGAAAAAAGAACAAAGCTGGAGGTATCACACTCCCTAATTTCAAAATATACTACAAAGCTATAGTAACCAAAACAGCATGGTACTGGCACAAAAACAGACACACAGATCAATGGAATAGAACAGAAATCCCAGAAATAAACCCACACATCTATGGACAGCTAATCTTCGACAAAGGAGCCAAGAACATATAATGGAAAAAAGAAAGTCTCTTCAACAAATGGTGTGGGGAAAACTGGACAGCCACATGCAAAAAAAATGAAAGTAGATCATTACCTTACACCATACACAAAAATTAACTCAAAATGGATTAAAGACTTGAATTAAGACCTGAAACTGTGAAACTTCTAGAAGAAAACATAGGCAGTATGTTCTTCAACATCGGTCTTAGCAACATATTTTCAAGCACCATGTCTGACTGGGCAAGAGAAACAATAGAAAAAATAAACAAATGGGACTACATCAAACTAAAAAGCTTCTACACAGCAAAGGAAACCATCAACAAAATGAAAAGTCAGCCTAACAATTGGGAGAAGATATTTGCAAACCATACGTCTGATAAGGGCTTAATCTCCAAAATATATAAAGAACTCATGCATCTCAACAACAAAAAACTAACAACCCAATTAAAAAATGGGCAAAAGACCTGAACAGACATTTCTCCAAAGAAGTTATACAGATGGCCAACAGACACATGGAAAGATGTTCAGCATCATTAACTATCAGGGAAATGCAAATCAAAACTACAATGAGATATCGCCTCACGCCTGTCAGAACAGCTATAATTAACAAGACAGGAAACAACAAGTGTTGGAGAGGATGTGGAGAGAAGGGAACTCTCATACACTGCTGGTGGGAGTGCAAACTGGTGCAGCCACTATGGAAAACAGTATGGAGACTTTTCAAAAAATCAACGATAGAACTACCATATGATCCAGCTATTCCACTGCTGGGTATTTATTCAAAGAACTTGAAAACACCAATGCGTAAAGATACATGCACCCCTGTCTTCATTGCAGCGTTATTCACAATAGCCAAGACTTGGAAGCAACCTAAGTGCCCATCAAGGGACAAATGGATAAAGAAGATGTGGTATACATACACAATGGAATACTACTCAGCCATAAGAAACGATGAAATCAAGGCATTTGTGACAACATGGATAGACATTGAGGGTATTATGCAAAGTGAAATAAGTCAGAGAGAGAAGGTCAAATACAGTATGATCTCACTCATTAAGTAGTTGATAATAACAACAACAAACAAACACATACAGAGATTGGATTGAGGTTACCAGAGGGGAAGGAGGTAGGGAGGAGAGCAAAAGGAATAATTCGGCACATGTGTGTGGTGATGGGTTGTAATTAGTATTTGGGTGGTGAACATGAGAACATGATGTAATCCATGCAGAAATAGGAGTATAATGATGTACACCTGAAATTTATACACTGTTATAAACCAACGTTACTGCAATAAACAAAAAATTAAACTAAATAAATAAATGTAATAGGAAGTCAATAGGAAAAAAAATAAAACTTGAAGAGAGAAAATAAAAAAAAATAATGTAATTGAATATTATTCTGCCACTCATTTGTCTTTCTTTCTTTTATATCTTATTCCATTGACCAGTAAACATCATTTCACACACGCACACAGGCACACAGAAACACATACACACACACAAACACAGTTCTAGACATTAAGAAATTTGAAACATGGTATAGGAATCCCTATACTGAAGAATCTTGGAATATACTAGGAGGAGTAAGACCCTTAGAAATGTCTAATGAATTTTAGATGGGATAAATGCCACACTCTCTTAGCAAGATCTTTCTCCACTTTCTCCAGACACTACTCCCTATGCAGGAGCCCTCAATCCATGCCTCTCCACCATGGAACATATCGTGCTGTTCATATATAGTGTTTCTTAGTCTGTTTTCTTATTGACTTAACACTTGACTATGAACTCCTTAGGTGCAACATTGCTGTACTTAGCTCTTGTCTTTGTGATGTCTCCCTTCCTAGCTCCCATGACAGTGTCTAACATGCTCTTGGTGAGTAAAATGCTAGTGAGCAAAAACATGAATCAAAGAGTTAATAAATTCCAGAACAAAAATATGTATAGTAGTCAAAGAACAAGATGAAGAATTTATAGTTAAAAAAGCATTGCTCAGTTTAAAATATGGGAGATGATTATAAGATACAAAGCCTGGCCAGGTAGAAGGTTGCCAAATTCCATTAGGTCACATTATAGAATGGGTTAGAACACCCTCTCACTTTTGAATCTGCAATGACTAGGTGAGTAATTTAAGCACTTAGCAAACACATTTTCGTTACTCTGTCATCTCCCGTCTTTCTGATTAAATAAGAATACTGTGCAGACTAGCTGAGGAGACATTTCTAAGATCATGACCTATATTCCTCCAAAGTCCCATCCTCTTAAATATTTTCAAAGACTAGCCAGGTGGCAGATATATTTAGTTTTGAAATTTTTCACTTGCAGTGTCTGTCATCATTACTGAATCATATACTAAGTCATAAGTATACTTGTTTAGACGCATACTTGATTTTGTCTCTTAAGCTTATTTACATGAGAAAAAGTAGAAATTGTGATGTTGGAGAAATATAGAGCAATAACTCTTGTTATTCCAAGCCAAATAGAATTTTTGCAAATTTATGTCTTAGTTTGACTACTTGAATAGCTAGAATACAAGAAATAATTACAAAAACTCTATAATATATTTAAAGTCACGACACTCAGAGTCTTTACCAATGAAATTAGAAAAGTAGAGTAACTAATACATTTACCTTGAACTTCCTCCTCTGCTGTGACAGAAAATCCATTTTAGTGTGATTATACCAAAAAAGCTATACAATCTAACAGAATAAGTTATTCAATCCCCAAGAAAAAAAAATCTAATAAGACTATGTATGGATAATTTTCAAGTGATTAAAGTTTATTTAATGAAATGCTGGTTTCTCATTCCCTCAGGCACAAATAAAAGACCATTAACATTTGAAAACTGAGTCCAAAAATGTTAACCATTAAATTCTTAGAAAACACAGATAGATAAATACATGCATAAATACGTAGACAGACTACACAAAAATAGCTCTGACATGCAATCTGTATTCAATTATTCTCTCCAGTTGATTCTTGTAACTTTTGATTTTTTTGCATCCATTTGAGGGACCACATGGGGAAAAAAAAAAACCAAACCCTGAACTGAGAGGTATCCTGGAATAATGGGGGAAAAAGTGAGTTGTGGTTAGACAGGCACCCAAACCTGTCTCAAACCCATTTCTACTCTTTTACAACTATGTGACCCTGGGCAAACCACTTATAGACACTCATTCTCAGTCTAATTGTGAGCAAAATAAAGGAGAATATTTAGCACAAAGAATTCCATAAAGATGACTCACAATCACTATTAGGTCTTCTCTTCTCTTTTTTTTTAATTTTAGTGTTTTCTTTTTCAGTCAACAATATGAGTGGGTTGAATTTCCTTTATCTTGCCCTACCCCACAAAATAGTGTAAAATATAGTAACAGGACTGAAGAGATGAGAAAAGAGGTGTAATACAATGTCTACTTTTCATATCTGATTGCTAACAATTTTCAAGCTTCACCCTCCCCTCCCTTCTGTCCACATCTGGACAAAGCAATAAGAAAGCCTAGTTTCCTCCTTTGGCACCATAAGCAAGTTCAGACCACATAAGCCCAGCCGACGCTTGTGAGGAACCCTTACTCCAGCCCTACCACCTAACTGCCATAAAACTCTAAGCCAGTTGCTTCTCCTTACTCTTTCTCTTTCAAGCCATTTTTGTACCAGCCTGGGAGCACACTCTGTTCTTTTCAGAAAGCCTTAGTATACAGGTAATAAATTTTATATGGGTAAATAAATTTTATGCCCTCTTAGTGTGCCTAAGGCTTCATCTGTCCTTACATCCAAACCAAAGTTGGGATGGAGGGACCCAACGCATATCTATGGAATGGCCACAACAATGAACACTGCAAGCAGATTGTCTATATGATGACCACCAACACCATGGGTCTTTCTTCTCTTACTTTGGCTTGCTATCTGACCATGCTGCCTGCTGGCTAGCATGTACTTTGAGATGTTGCTGGTGACAAGCTGGGGTTTTTTCTCTGCTACTTTGTGCTGCATTTGCTGAGTCTTATGGAGTTTCTGTTATAGATTTAACCTACCGAAGATTACTGGAAAGACAGCAGCATAGGAGGACTCTGAACTCACCTCCTCCCATGGATACAACAAATTTACAACTACCCTTAGAACAATTACCCCTGAAAGAGAACCAGAAACTGGATAAAAAGAACCCCCACAACAAGGGGCAGCACTGACTGAGATGGAAGAGGCAGAAATTCCATTCTGGAGAAGAAAAAACCCCATTCTAGCCATGGTGCTTCACAGCCAAGAGCAATCTTAAGGTATGAAGCTTTTCCTGGAGGAGTAGGGGATCTGAATGGGAGAGCTTTGCCACAATAAGCAGTTTTTGAACTCAACACAATGAAGAAAAATGTCATAATATCTGATTTTGCTGGCTGTTAAAAACAATGGGGAATACCCCCAGAAAAGCTATTGAACGTAAGAGAAAGAAAAGCCTGCTCTTAAAAGGCTCATGGGCAAAGTCACCAGTTCCAGAAAGCAAAATAAAATCACCAGAAAAAAATATGCACAGTCCTTTGGTGAAAGAGACTCACTTGAGAGGCTCTGGGTGCATCTCAGGGAAGCAAGAGGTGACTGGGGCCACCTCTCCAGGGACTGAGACTTTGGCGGCAGCTATTATTGTGACCTAGTACAGGCATACTGACACAGATGCTGGCAGAAGCCATTGGAGTTCTTCTCCTAGTCTGTTAGCACAGGGGTCTGCCCCACCCTCTAGAGCACTGATTTAATCCAGCTCAGCCAGGGCAGCCATTTGCCCTAGGTACTGGTCCTATCCACCAGCAAGACCTCAGGCAACTTGTGGGCCCACATAGGTGGGGTGCGTGGGACCACTGTAGCCAGGTGAGTGGGTCTGCCTCTGTGGGGCAGGGCATGCACAAGTGACAGACCTGCATTGGTGGAGTGCATGGGGCCTCTGCAGCAGGGCAAGTGGGTCTGCTTCAGCAGGTGGGGTGTGTACATGAGGCAGGACTGTATTGATGGGGTGTGTCAGCCTGTAGGCAGTGGGGCTTGTCAGCTGCAGTAGACTTGTAATTCTCAAACAGCCATGTAGGGGATCTGCTCCCCACCTTCCACCACCTGAAACAATTGTGTGCTGCCATGCTTTGGGCCAGCTGCACCCAGCTGCATTTCTGAGAGAGCTGACAATAGCCTTGCAGGCCAGAGGCATACAGCAATTGTAAGCGCCTGAGCCTAGCAACCAGCCACACAAGGGGCCTGCTCACATAACAGCAAAACAGCAGTAGGTATGTGCTATTAGACCTTTCAGCCAACTGTGCTGGGGCTCCCCCCACACAATAAAATGACCAAAGGAACAATAGCAGCTGCACACAGCTAAGTCTTACAACCAGCTGGCCAGGGGGACAGCCTAGCCTTCCCATGCACCTGCAGTAACAGCAACCCTGCCACAACAGAAGGACACATGTAGCCCATACAGAGGACACTCCTGGAACATTTGGAACTGTTGATGAGAGGGAAGCACATTGCTGGGCCTCGTAAGGTATCACTTACAAAAGGCCACTTCTCCAAGATCAGGAGATGTAGCTGATCTACTTAATACATAGATATAAGCACAGAGAAACAGGCAGCATGAGGAGACAAAGGAATATGTTCCAAATAAGGGAACAGGACAAATCCTCAGAATAAAGAACTAAATGAAACAGAGATAAACAATGTACCTGAAAAAGAGTACAAACTAATAGTCATAAGGATGCTCACTGATCTTGGGAGAATAGATGAACACAGTGAGAAATTCAACAAAGAATTGGAAAATATAAGAAAGAACCAATCAGAACTGAAGACTACATTAATGGAAATGAAAAATTCACTAGAGGGAATCAATAGCAGAGTAGAAGACACCGAAGAATGGATCAGCAAGTTTTCAAAAGAGGAGAGGAACTCACCCAAACTGAATAGAAAAGAAAGGATTAGAAAGAGTGAGGACAGCCTAACAGACCTCTGGGACAACATCAAGCCTACTAACATCCATATTATAGGTGTCTCAGAAGGAGAAGAGAGAGATAAAGAGGCAGAGAATCTATATGAAGGAATAATAGCTGAAAATTTTCCTAACCTAAAGAAGGAAATAAACATCCATGTACAGGAAACACAGAAAGCACCAAACAAGACAAACCCACAGAGGCCCACGCCAAGACACGTTATAATTAAAGTTTCCAGAATTAAAGATAAAGAGAGAATCCTAAAAGCTACAAGAGAAAGGTAACAATTTACACACAAAAGAAACCTCACAAGGCTATCAGCTGACTTCTCAGCAGAAACCTTACAGGCTAGGAGGAAGTGGCGTGATATATTTAAAGACACTGAAAGGAAAGAAAACTACAGCCAAGAATACTCTACCCAGCAAAGTTATCATTCTAAATAGAAAGAGAGAGAGTTTTCCAGACAAGCAAAAAATAAAAGTGTTTGTCATCAATAAACCATCAATAAAATGGTAAAGGGATTTATTCAAATGGGAAAGAAAAGATCACAAATAAGAATAAGAAAATTATCAAAAAAATGAAAAATAAAATCATTGGTAAAGGCAAATATGCAGTAAAAGTAGCAGATCAACCACTTATGAAGCTAATATGAAGGTCAAAAGACAAAAGTACTAAACTTATTTATTTCCATGATAAGAGGTTAATGGATACATACACACAAAAAAAGAGGGTAAACATCATATCAAAAACATAAAATGTTGGAGGAGGGGAATAAAAGAGCAGAGGTTTTAGCAAGAGGTCAAATTTTAGAGACCATCCACGTAATATAGATTGCTATTTGCATGGGTTATTCTATATGAATCTCATGGTAATCACAATTCAGAAACCTATAATAAATACACAAAAAATTAAGAGAAAGGAACCCAAACATAATACTAAAGAAAGCTATCAAGCCACAGGGGAAGAGAGCAAGAGAAGAAGAGCTATCAAGCCACAAGGGAAGAGAGCAAGAGAAGAAGAAAGGAACAGAGAAGAACTACTAAAACGCCCAGAAAAAAAGTAACAAAATGGCAATAAGTACATAGTTTTCAATAGCTACTTTAAATGTCAATGTACCAATCAAAACACACAGGGTGGCCGATTGGATAAAAAAATAAGACCCATATATGTGCTGCATACCAGAGACACCCTTCAGACCTAAAGACACTCACAAACTGAAAGTGAAGGGATGGAAAAAGATACTGCATGCAAATGGCAATGAAAAGAAAGCTGGGGTAGCAATACTTACATCAGAAAAAAAAAACAAAAACTGTAACTTGATCACGGTGTATAATCTTTTTAATGTATTGTTGTATGCGATTTGCTAGTATTTTGTTGAGTATTTTTGCATCGATGTTCATCAGTGATATTGGCCTGTAATTTTCTTTTTTTGTGTTGTCCTTGTCTGGTTTTGGTATCAGGGTAATGTCGGCTTCATAGAATGAGTTAAGGAACTTCCACCCCTCCTCAATTTTTTGGAAGAGTTTGAGAAGGATAGGTATTAAGTCTTCTTTGAATGTTTGGTAGAATTCACCAGGGAAGCTGTCTGGTCCTGGACTTTTATTTTTGGGGAGGTTTTTGATTACTGTTTCAATCTCCTTACTGGTGATTGGTCTATTCAAATTCTCTACTTCTTCTTGATCCAGTTTTGGAAGGTTGTATGATTCTAAGAATTTATCCATTTCTTCCAAATTGTCGAATTTGTTGGCATATAGCTTTTCATAGTATTCTCTTATAATCTTTTGTACTTCTGAGGTGTCTGTTGTAATTTCTCCTCTTTCATTTCTGATTTTACTTATTTGTGCCTTCTCTCTTTTTTTCTTGGTGAGTCTAGCTAAAGGTTTGTCAATTTTGTTGATCTTTTCAAAGAACCAGCTCTTGGTTTTATTAATTTTTTCTATTGTTTTTTTGGTCTCTATTTCATTTATTTCTGCTCTGATTTTTATTATTTCCCTTCTTCTACTGACTTTGGGCTTTGCTTGTTCTTCTTTTTCTAGTTCCTTTAGGTGCATTGTTAGATTGTTTATTTGAGATTTTTCTTGTTTGTTGAGATAGGCCTCTATTGCTATAAACTTCCCTCTTAGAACCGCTTTTCCTGTATCCCATAAGTTCTGGCATGTCGTATTTTCATTTTCATTTGTCTCTAGGTATTTTTTGACTTCTTCTTTGATTTCTTCATTGACCCAGTCGTTGTTCAGTAGCATTTTGTTTAATCTCCAAGTATTTGTGGCTTTTCTGATTTTCTTCCTATTGTGGAATTCTAGTTTCATACTGTTGTGGTCAGAAAAGATGCTTGGTATTTTTTCAATCTTCTTAAATTTATGGAGACTTGTTTTGTGGCCTAATATGTGATCAATCCTGGAGAATGTTCCATGTGCATTTGAAAAGAACGTGTATGGTTTGGTTTTTGGATGGAATGCTCTGTATATATCTACTATGTCCATCTGTTCTAGTGTATCATTTAAGGCCAATGTTTCCTTATTGATCTTCTGTTTGGATGATCTATCCGTTGGTGTAAGTGGAGTGTTAAAGTCCCCTACTATTATTGTGTTACTGTCTATTTCTGTTTTTATGTCTGTTAATAATTGCTTTATATATTTAGGTGCACCTACATTGGGTGCGTAGATATTTACAAGTGTTATATCCTCTTGTTGGATTGTTCCCTTGATCATTATGTAATGCCCTTCTTTGTCTCTTTTTACAGTTTTTGTTTGAAAGTCTATTTTGTCTGATATGAGTACTGCTACCCCAGCTTTCTTTTCATTGCCATTTGCGTGGAGTATCTTTTTCCATCCCTTCACTTTCAGTTTGTGAGTGTCTTTAGGTCTGAAGTGTGTCTCTTGTATGCAGCATATATATGGGTCTTGTTTTTTTATCCAGTCAGCCACCCTATGCCTTTTAATTGGAGCATTTAGTCCATTGACCTTTAAAGTAGCTATTGATAAGTATGTACTTACTGCCATTTTTTAACTTTTTTTCCTCAGTGTTTTAGTAGTCCTTCTCTGTTCCTTCCTTCTTCTACACAGAATTGATGGTTTCTTTAGTTTGACCTCTGTCTGAAAGCTCTACTCTTTAACTCCCCTCCTCCCTCCTTTTATGTTTTTGATATCATATCTAACCTCTTTTTTGTGCATTTGTATCCATTACCCTCTTATCATGGAAATAGATAATTTTTCCTATTTGTGGTCTTTTCTTTTCCCCTTAAATCAGTCCCTTTAACATTTCTTGTAGCACTGGTTTCTTGGTGACAAACTCCTTTAATTTTTGCTTGTCTGGGAAATTTTTGATCTCTCCTTCCATTTTGAATGATAACCTTGCTGGGTAGAGTATTCTTGGCTGTAAGTTTTTTCCTTTTAGCACTTTAAATATATCGTGCCACTCTCTTATAGCCTGTAAGGTTTCTGCTGAGAAGTCAGCTGATAGCCTTATGAGGTTTCCTTTGTATGTAACTTGACTTTCTCTTGCGGCTTTTAGGATTCTCTCTTTAATTCTGGACATTTTGATTATGATGTGTCTTGGTGTGGGCCTCTTTGGGTTTATCTTGTTTGGGGCTCTCTGTGCTTCCTGTACCTGGATGTCTGTTTCCTTCTTTAGGTTAGGGAAGTTTTCATCTATTATTTCTTGAAATAGATTCTCTGCCCCCTTGTCTCGCTCTTCTCCTTCCGGGACACCTATAACACGGATGTTAGTGCGCTATATGTTGTCCCAGAGGTCCCTTAGACTGTCCTCACTCTTTTTAATTCTTTTCTCTTTTACCTGTACAGCTTAGGTAATTTCTTCTATTCTTTCATCTAGCTCGCAGATCCATTCTTCTGTATGCTCTACTCTGCTTTTGAGTCCCTCTAGTGAATTTTTCATTTCCAGTATTGTATTCTTCATTTCTGAGTGGTTCTTTTTTATATCTTCCATTTCTTTGTTGACATTCTCACTGAGTTCCTCTATTCTACTCCCCAGATCAGTGAGCATCCTTAACATTCTTTGTTTGAACTCTCTGTCAGGTAGGTTGGTCATTTCTGTTTCACTTAGTTCCTTTTCTGGGGTTTTGTCCTGTTCCCTTACTTGGAATGTATTCCTTTGCCTCCTCATTTTGCCTCTTTCCTTGTGCTTGTGACTACGTGTTAGGTAGGTCAGCTACGTCTCCTGCTCTTGGATAGGTGACCTTATGTAAGTGATGCCTTAGGAGGCTTCCAGTGTGCTTCCCTCAGTTCTCAATGTTCCAGGGGTGACCCCTACGTGGGCTACATGTGTCCTTCTGTTGTGACCTGTTTGTCCTCCCTGTAGGCGCCCAGGGAGGCTGGGTTATGCTCCTGGCCAGCTGTTGTAATGCTCAGCTGCTTGTAGTTGTGTGGGCCCTTCAGTCTCCTTATCAGGTGTGGGGAGCCCTAGCACAGTTGGCTGCAAGTTCTAATACCACATTTGTGTTGCAGTATTTCTTTTAAGTGAGTAGGCCCCCAGCGTGGCAGGTTGTTAGGCTCAGGGCTTTGCAATTGCTATAAGCCTCCAGCCTCTAGGTCTCTTGTCAGCTCTCTGAGGATTGCAGCTGGGTGGGGCTGGCCTCAGGCACAGGACCACCCAATTGTTTGAGGATTTGGAAGGTGGGGCAAACCCCCTATGTGGGTCTTTGAGAAGCACAAGTCTTCTGCAGCTGACAAGCCCTGCTGCCCACAGGTCCACACACACAGTCAACACAGTCCTGCCCTGTGTGTGCGCCCCGACCTCCCAATGTGGACCCAGTCTCTCCAGGGCAGGAGCCCCACACACTCCACCATGGCCCCACACTCTCCACCTGCTCCTTGTGCACGCCCTACCCCACTGAAGTCAGCTCAGTTGCCAGGCTGCAGAGAATCCAGTCACCAATCTATGCAGGCCCACAAGTTGCCTGAGGGCTTGTTGTTGGGTGGGGCCTGTCTCTAGGGTGGGCTGCCTGCCCTGGCTGAGCTGGATTAAATCGGTGCTCTAGTGGGTGGGGCAGACCTAGGTTAGCAGGCCCCAGGGAGAACTCCAATGGCATCTGTGTCAGCACCAGCACGCCCACACCAGGCCACAACAATGGCCGCCACCAATGTCCCAGTCCCTGGAGAGGTCTCACCTCTCACCGAGATGCACACAGGGCCTATCAGGTGAGTCTCTTTTCACCAAAGCACTGTGCACCTTTCTTTCTGGTGATTTTAGGTTGCTTTCTGAAATGGGTGAGTTTGCGCGTGGGCCCTTTAATAGCCGGTTTTAATGTCTTTGTGAACCAGCTTTTCTGGGGGTACTCCCCAATGTTTTAGTAGCAGGCAAAGTCAGATATTATGCCACTCGTCTCGATTGTGCTGGGTCTACAAAATGCCCACAGCGGGGGTGCTCCCCGGCTCAGGGCCCCGCGCCTCCAGGGAGGGCTGTGTACCTGTGGGCTGCGCCCGGGCGGCCGTGAGGAGCTGCGGCTTGTGAAGTCAGCATTTTTTCTCTCCAGAAGGGAGTTTCTGCCTCTTCCACCTCAATTAGGATTGTCCGTTGTTGCAGAAGTTCCTCTTATCCAGTTTTCAGTTCTGTCTCAGGGGTAATTTTTCCACGAGTAGTTGTAAATTGGCTGTGTCCATGGGAGGAGGTGAGTTCAGAGTCTGCCTACGCCACCATCTTGACCTCTCCCTCCTGTCCTTCTAGTTTAAACTATTGCTTTGCCTGCCTTTCCCACAGTCATAGTCTAAAATACCCCAGAGCAGGCATGGACACTCTGAATCAACAGGTAATAAACAAAAGTCATTGGCATTTACCACTGGCTTGACAAAACAGATTCAATACCCCTGCCCCTTCCCACTAATTAAAATAGTTAACCTATTTAGCAAAGGCTGATTACCCTCACTGCTCCATTGAACAGCCCAATTTGGCCTGTTCTTATACTTGGAAAGAATGAATGGCACCTCACGATGGATTACTGCAACCTCAATGCCATGGTCCCACCCATTAAGGTCCCCACACCTACTATTATTGAAATTACTGATTCCATACTATTGGTAATTGGTAAATATTTTGTCATTATAGATTTGGATAATAAGTTTGTTAAATGTTTATTTCAACAGCCTCTCAGCCACAATTTGCTTTCACCTTAAAAAGGGCACAATATACATTTACTTGGCCACCAATGGGATAGTGCAACAGTTCTGTCCCTCAACAATTCAATCACATGCAGTCTTTGCAGGTAAGATTTGAACCACATTCACCTCTCTCCATGAGTACAGTTATGATATTACATTGAGAACATCCTCCTTGAGTAGATACATTTGACACTTTATTCAGGACGTAAAAGTACTCACACAGAGGTGCACAAAAAGGAAATGGCTCATTTCCTCACACACAGTGCATAGCCCCATCATCTCAGTTGAATTCCTGAAAATTATTTGGTAAACTGAGGGTTGTTCTATTCCTGATATCGTCAAGAAACAGCTATGTACCCCATCAGGATCCACAACATTAAAACAACCTCAACATCTTTTAGCCCCTCTGGAGACAATCTATTCCTCACTTACAAATTTCACTTAAGTCTCTTTATATTGTTACTTACAAATTGGCCCAACTTGAATGTGAACACCCTCGACAAACTATTTTAGAATCTAAGTTTCATAGAACAGTACCAGTCCCTCCACCTCTGCACTTTCCCAACCCTCTCACCACCCCAATGACTGACTCCTTCACTGTAAAGCTTTTAGGTACTTTCTCTCATGCCTCCTGGAGTCTCTGGACCACCCATGATTATCACAAGTTGTTCATAGTCTCCTGATGCAAGAAACTTCCCTCCTTGGTCCCATGTTATATGCCATTAGAGCAGCAATTTCTGGTTATATACTGGGCTTTACTGGATATGGAGACTCCCACAGGTCCTGAGCCTGTGATTCTCTGTACCACTGCCCATTGTGCCTTGGTCATGGAAGCAGCACCCCACAAACATACTATGGCCACCAAGGCCTCCTTGTCGTAACAGCAATTGTACCTACAGGGTACACCTACAGGGCCCCTGGCATACCCCAGTTGCAGGAGGGGGTGACCTCCCTTGTTCTTAGTTCTTTGCCAGATGCCACAGTGCCAGAGGAGGTCACCCCTCCCCTAGAATTCTTGGCTGCTTGGGCAGCCCTTGGATCAACTGAGTAAACAGCTGTGGGAGTTCATACACTTGATGGATGGCAGGATCCCATCCCATGTGATAGAGCTCTTTGGAGAGCTTCTGCTTTTTATCCTTTAACCAGGCCATCCCAATAAAGAACATTTCCCAATAGTTAGCACACTTGGCCAAATTCAGGCAGTAATTTTAATGCTGGATGTCCTGGCCAACAGTCAGCCCCATCTGCATATTCTTACCTATTCTTATCACTATCGCCAGTAGTCTAGCCACCTGGTTTGGTCAATGGCAACAATATTACCTTATCTAAGGTCACTCTCTTTGGGGTAAAGAATCTGGAAAACTCTTGCCTCTTAAATACTAAAAATATAAATCAAAGTCACAAAAGTCTCTGCACATACTAAGGCCACAATGTAAAGCCTCACCAAAACACCCTTTATCTTCTTTAGGAAGGTCCACACATTCTTGATAGTGACCAAGGCACTCATTTCACTTGTTAAAATACACGATGTTGGATTCTTGAAAAAGTAATTTACTGGCCTTAGACTACAGGTCTCATAGAGTGCCATATTGGCTTATGTAAACAAATTCAAATTCAATTAAATGAAACATGGTACATTTCAGTTATCAGTAAATCTTCAGGAGTGAATTGTAGTAAAGAATACAGCTTCATTTTTTATGTTTAACTCTTGACAGATTTCAAGCCCATCACTCCCCCTTCCCTTCTGTACCACATCTGAGCAAGCTGATAAGAAAGCCTGAGTGTTGCCTCTTTCTACACCTGTGGGAAGTTTGAACCATACAACACGAATTTGCACATGTGAGAACCTTCATCCCAGCCCACTTCCTTACCACCATAAAACCCCAAGCCATTCACTCTTCCTTGATCTTTTTCTCAAGCCATTTTTGGATCACTTTGGAAGCCCGCCCTGCTCTGCCTAGAAAGCCTCCTTGTGTGAGTAATAAACATTTATACCTCTGGGTGTATGTGGTGTCATCAGTTCAATATGCAAATGAAATTTTGGGTGGAACATCCATCTCACTTCTTTGGGCTAATCACAAGAGGATAAATGTATTATTTCCATAAAGCGTGTTTTGTCGGAAAGGGAATGATTGCTTGCTGTTCTCGTTGCTTGACTTGACTCCTCTTTTCCTTTCCATTCTTCTGATCCAGGAAGAAGCTTTAGGCTGAGTCTTTCTCGATTGGCCTTGTCTCCTCTGCTGTTCTCCCCATCCCACCTCAAGCCACGTCATTGGAAGGCATAGCACAGCAGCTTCCAAAATGCGGCCCAGCAGCATCAGCACCTCCTGGGAACTTGTCAGAAATGCAATTTCTTGAGTTCCACCCCCGACCTACTGGGTGGCGAGGACACTCAGCTTTCTGTGTCTTAACAACCCTCCAAGTGATCCTACTGTACCTAAAATTTGAGAAATACTGGTCTCGAAGTACAAGAGAGGGTCTGGTGAAAGGAGATAAGGAGTCAGCGTCTCAGACTGGTTCTTCTCCAGTGTTCTCTTTGGAATTTTATGACCATGTCTCCTCTGGAGATGTCAAAGGTCAAGTTTAGAGGGTTGCCTAGTTTATATTGAGGTTTTAAGCTATAAAAAAGAGCAGTTTTGATGAAAGTGATGTGTAATCAGCCCAAAATTTGGTTTGAATGTCAAAACTGATGATCCAGGATAAGAGAACGCACAAGAAAATGGAGCTACAAAGCCTTCACTTACTGAAAAGTTCATTGGCCTGGACTGCCCTGTGTGTGCATTTTGTGTCTGTATAAGGGTACAAACAAATGCACACATGTACAATACACACCTTAGGAAATCAAATTGGCAGGAAGTAGTTGATTTTTTCGTCCTGCCAACTCTCTTTCCATCAGAGATACAATTAACAAGCAAGATGGAACAAATGGTTTCTAATAGTCTCTCCAGGTCCATTTGAGGGCCTGTAAATAGTATTGAAGTTTTCCTCTTAGGATCAGAGAGGAGTTCTCAGTCCTTTTTGCTTTTCCACTTTTCTTGGAGTCAGATTTCCTGCTGCAGATACTTCTTAGAAAATTTTGCCCCTGTATATATTTTTTCATTGGTAAAATCTTCACAGCAGTGGTACAAACGGAATTTTTTTCTACTGCTTTCTGTAATTGGATTCTTCTTATGAGAAAAACTATATTATAATGTGAAGATGAATCCAGTGGTTATCAGAAGATATTCTTTAATGTGAACAAAAATGTTGACATTTTCTTTGTTTCTAACCTTACATTTTTATAGTTGTTTTATATTCTTTCTGCCAAGGTTTTATATTTTTCCCATATTTGTTTTCTTTCTTTAAGTTTTTGGTTTTATAGAGATCTACATTATAATAATTTTGTTAAGTAAAAAATAAACTTTGCAGAAATAAAATACCCTAAGCCTTTGACAAATTTTGTGTATGCAGATGCTTTCAGCTGTAAAATTATCATGTCTCAAAGGAAATTAAAGAAGTTTAGTTTCCCAAGAACTGACATATTTGATGATCTCTAATTTTAATGGATTTTTTTTTATGAGTAGTTGACATGATTGTCCTTCTAATGATTTTTTCATTTTTTGGGTTGTGTATATTTTCTTCTCCTTTCATTCATTTCCTAATGAAAATGCAATAAATTTAAGGAAACATTTTTTTCCTTTATAACACTCACCTATCTTTCTATTTTCAGAAAGTCAAACACTATCAGCATTGCACAGAATTAGCCACTCATTTATGGATGAATTCTTTTAGATTATCATGCCAGTATGATGGAATGGAGAACTATTTCCTTAGGCTGTGAAATAATATCTCCACTCATTCTGAAAGTCATTTTCCCATACTAGATCCTTTAATTTTTCAATAGTTGTCCCTTAAATCCCTGGAGTAGGAGTCAGAAATTCTTAGTTTTTATCTTAATTCTATGTGGAAATGAAGTCAACACCACAGATTCTCATTAAGTAGGACTCATACTAGTAGTGAAGAATTTGTGCTAAATTTTCATTGACTCTCTGTAGAACAGTCCTAAGGCCATGGGAATGAAGCCAAGCTAACTAGTCATCATGGGAACTGAATTGTATCAAAGCAAGCCCCATCCTCCAGGCTAAAGTGTAGCGGGCCTAGAGGCTGACTCAGATTGAGCCAACCTGGCATTAATTAGTTTTGAATTTTTCTGGACCAGATGATCTCTAAAGTCACATTCAATTCTAAGATCCTTTGTTGAACTAGCTACCTCTTACTTGTCATTGATAATGTTTAAAAGTATTCTAATACTATTAAAACATTATTTATAAGTAATTTCTTGGTTCAGGTTATTTCTGAAAGATGGCTAATCATTTGGATTTTGGTCTGATGCTTGGCTTCACTTGCAATTAATGACATGCATAGATAGTGCATTGAGCTACTAACTATCTTAGATGCTATAAATAGGATTAAGTGTAAATGTAAAATTAGAATTATGGCTGTTGACCTTAAGGAGTTTTCCTGTTGACAATTCCACTTGTGATAAAGAGCTAGGTTTGTGTGTTGTTTACAGTTAATATTAATAAATTAGTACTAGTTAAAGGTTCTTCTTCTCCCTACCTGATCTCTATCTCACAAGCCTTATACCACACACCTTCAAAATTAGGTTCTGAGCTCTTATCTTGTCTTTTATCATCAACTGACAGGATATTAATTTCTAGTGTTGCTTTCATTTCCCTACATGTATAGCATAACTGCAGGTTTTATATTATAAGTATTATATAGATGTATATAATTTCTAAAATGCTCTCACTGAAGACAGTTACAGTTTTCATTTTAAAATGAGAAAAGTTTTAATTATGACCCAATTTTCCCTCTAGCTTCTACCTTAACTTTTCCCTTCCCTTAAAAGCCAACCTTCATTTAAAAAGTAAACCACCTTGCAATTCTCTTCAATCACAAGATTTATCAGAGTGCATTGCAACTGAGGTGTATCTCCCTATTAGAAAATCTGTAGGATAGAGACCAGGTCTGTTGTCTTCATTATTTTACCTCAAACATTTTGTGTAGGGCATTATGCATAGCAGGAATTTAATAATTAGCCACTGAATTGATTCTGTTTTTTACCTCTCATTTACTTGCTAACACAGTGTAATCTGTTTTTCTTGTTCATAATGCCTTTAAAACTATTCTTGCTGTGGTCATTTTTCTAAATCGAATGGAAAATTTCAAGGCTCTAACTCACCTGACCTTATTATAGTGGTTTGAAACTGTTTGAAGATGCCCGTCTTAAAACTTTCACTTCTTTGATTATATAATGATACTTTGATTTTCTTCTCCCATTTTTCAATAATCTTCTGTCTCCTTCCCCTCTTTCTCTGAACATGCTAATCATATTAACGTTCCACACAGTTCCACTTTCAATTCTCTTCTCATTTAATCTCACCAGAAATATGCCAAAATTTCAACACTCATTTACATGGTGATGAATCTCAAGAGAGTAATCTTAAATCTAATTTTCCAAAATCCTATATCCAGCTCTCCACTAGATATGTCCAACCAGGTAATCCAAAGTACTTTAAGTTCAATATATATGAAACCAAACTTTTTATCTATTAATCACCTCCTTCTCTACTTTAAATCTGTTTTAGTTTTACACTCCTTATATCAGTGAATGGTCCAGGCTTCTATCCAGCTTTCAACATCATAAAATAAGAAACCATCATTCAGCTCTCCTTTTTACTCATGTAATCAGTTAGTAAATCCTATTGACTCAATCTTTTTATACCTCCTTAATTTACAGTTCTTTTTATCTCCTCCACAACTCTAGGGACCATCACTCTCAACTCTCACGGAGATTATAAAAAGTCTACTAATCAGTCTTGTATCTCTAGTCCTATTCCCTCCAACCTATTATTACATTACTGCTAAAGCCTAAAAAAATGTGATATGCCACTCCCTGTTTAAAATCCTTTAGCTGTTTCTCATTACCTGTAATAAAAGGGATAAACCACTTAACAAGTTTCTCAGACTCGTCTCTAATTAGCGACTGGTTTCCCCTCAGCCTTGACTCAGCACTAACTTCTTGGCCACAGCACCAGGCCTGGGGACCATTCCAAGTCCCACAAAATACACTAGACCAGTCTCCTTTCCAGTGGGTGCATGTGCTTCCTCTCCGCTTGGACAACTTCCATTTCTCTCCCAGATCTCAATCATAGTCTCCTGCATGAAGTTTCTTCTAAGATTGTTCTGCCTCCAAAGTTCGGATTTGGGGAACTTTATATATATTCTGATATCATCTGCTGTAGTCCTACCATAGAAATTATTACCCTGTATTGTAATATTCTCTCTTTTTTCCTACCCTTGCCAATACTCAACTATATTAATACCACTTAAAAGTAAGAATGATTTACCATTTGTGCAGCACAATTCTTGAGACAATACAAGTCCTTTATTAATGACTTCGAATGAATAAGTGAATGAAACCAGAATTTGAATCACATCAAGACTTCTTTCTCAGGAGGTATAGTCTGGTTTCTCAATATTCACATTGTATATTAATGTCTGTGGTTCTTACTGTTTAAAATTCACTATTTTTGCTCCATGTTGGTGTTTGCTTTAAAATGTGCTTTCCGTGGATGTAAGGTAATTTAGAGGAATTTTTTAAACTTTTCCATACTAGTCATTTTCTATTTTTTGTATGCTGCAGTCCTTCATTAAATGACCTCTTTTTCTCTGAAAATTTCATGTTCCTGCATATACACACTTTACTCTTTACCTAGAAGTTATATGTAACCTAGTAAATTGTGTTTTGTGAAATTAATTTACTGGTTTGAGAAAACTGGAAAAGACTGTAACAATGCTTTCAGTTTCTACTGGGTGTTTTTGGCTATAATGGAAAAGTTAATGAACTCAAATGTCAATATTTTACTACCATATGGTGGGCACTTTTCCGAAATTTACTACAAGGTTGGGAATAAATGGAGAGAGTCAGAGGTTGAGCCTAGATTTAGAAATGGAATTCATGGCTTTCTAAAATCTTGACTCATTAATTTGAGGTTTCTCTCATGTCTCATGGGCTCAACAAAATTACTATCTGGGCACACAACACAGCATAATAAGCCACCTGGTACTAAAAAAATACAAAATACAAAATTGTAATAATGTTTTTTGTGTAGTATAAATAATTGAAAGGGATTTTTTTAATATATCAAGTTGTCTTGAAATTCAATATCATTTCTGTGGTCATCTTTTTAATGTGTGTCTTATTTTTTGGGAATGATCCATAAATTGTAATATTTACAGTTTCACTAATATTTTTAGCAATTTTTGATTTTAGATTGATTAGACTGAAATGGACTCTCTACAATGGAGTTACATTTACATTTGCAGATATAGTCAGCATATATTCTCTTTGGACAATCAAATAAAGTAGGAGCAGAGCAGAACCTGATGGCCTAGCAGTTAAAGTTCAGTGTGTTCCTCTTCAGTGGCCCGGGTTTGGTTGCTGGGCGCAGAACCACACCACTCGTCTGTCAGTAGTCGTGCTGTGGGAGCGGCTCACATAGAAGAACTAGAACGACTTACAACTAGAATATACAAATATGTACCAGGGCTTTGGGGAGGGAAAAGAAAAAAGAAACGAAGATTGACAAGAGATGGTAGCTCAGGGTGAAACTTTTCCAGCAAAAAAAAAAAAAGAAGAGTCATATCTAAAAAACACGGAGGAGCAGGTATTCTCCGCATGGAGCATATTGAGCCAAAAGTTAAAATAACCCTGATATTTTGCAATAGAACTAATTCTATATTTAATTTACTGCATCCTAGAACAATTAGGAGATCAGACATAAGAGAATTAGTGATTGCAGTTTTTGAAAAAAAATGTCTTCATAGAGAATGTCACTCATTTGTTTCACTTAATATTTACTCCCTGACAATACTGAAGGCCATGGTGGTTACAGCCATTAAGGTGATGTCTAGGGACAGATAATGAGAACAGTTTAAGACAGTTTTCTTTTAGATGATACTTGAAAAGTAGAAACCAAAAGAAAATATTTTTTATCCAAGTTACTTCGTTTATTGAAGTGTTTAATTGTGGTTGTTATATCAACTTATATTAGACCTTTCCCTCTGTATTTGCCAGATTCCAGGAGATATTATTTATCCTTTAGGAAAATCTTTACATCTTGAAGCTTATTGTTTCTGTTTTCTAAATATTTTATCCACAGGCTTCCCACCTTCCATTTAAAAATTCTATATGAATTTATTCCTTCTTGAAATTAAATCTATCAGTTTCTAAGCCATATGCTTTGCATAATTCATTTTAGTGGGTCCTAAAATTTATACGTTAACTATGGTAGAAAAAGAAATTTTAGCACGTGCCAGCAAATGTCATAGAACATCAGCAGTAGAAAGAATCCCAACTAAAATTTCCTACCAGAGACTATTCGATCATAAACCTCTCAAGCAGAAAATTGGCAATCACTGTAGAAACAATTCCTCAGGAAGGTATTCAACTTTCAAATAACCCTGAAACAAAGCAACCCAATGACATTTGCTTTCCAAAGAGGAAAACTTACTGGTCCCTCCATTATCAGGGTCCTCTAGAAAGCCAGCCTCCAGCAAACCATGAAGAACAGAGTCACTGGGAAGTATCAGTCATCTGTGACTCACAGAAGAGGTGGAAATATGTGTTCTTCCCTTCTTAAACTGTAAAGAGGAGCCAATTAGTTCCAAAGTCTTTGAAAATGGTACAGGTTTGAATGGTATGGATTATATAAAGACCATAAAATATATACACTATATAATGTGTGTACATATATACACACACACATACGTTGTATATGTGTGTGTATATATATATATTTCAACTCTACTTTTTCTTTTACTTTAACACAGCTTCTAGATGATTACATTTTGAACATATGGATATCTGTTTTTAAGCTACTAATAATTTCCAGAACAAATTTGAATATGAATTTAGGAACGGCATTAGGAATCACAGAAAATCTATTTTAACATTTGACTTAAACCATCATGACAAAACTTCACTTCATCACAAGTCACTAAATTGACCATGTCAGAATTGAGAAATGAAACATAATTTAAAATTTTAACCTGCTGGGCCGGCCCCGTGGCTTAGCGGTTAAGTGTGTGCACTCCGCTGCTGGCGGCCCGGGTTTGAATCCCGGGCGCACACCGACGCACCGCTTCTCCGGCCATGCTGAGGCCACGTCCCACGTACAGCAACTAGAAGGATGTGCAGCTATGACATACAACTATCTACTGGGGCTTTGGGGGAAAAAGATAAATAAATAAAATTAAAAAAGAAATTTAAAAAAAATTAAAAAAATAAAATAAAATTTTAACCTGCTAATATACATGCCCCAAAGGAAATAGGCAAGAACACATATATTTTATTGTAGGGAGGACTCTTATTCATTCAAGCCCTATTTTGTTACACTTAGGTTATACTCAATTGTAAAATGCTTGCTTATCTAGTTTGTCATTTCTAACCAATTATGAGCATTAAAAGGAGGATTCTAGGCTACCATGTTTCAAAAGCAATCAAACATAGGAAATGATGCCACAGTAAAATACAACCATAAGGGCTGAAATGTAATAAAGAACTCAACACCATTGTGTGTGTAGATGGACAAAAGGTCCCTTCACGTCCACAACTGTAGGACACGCCAGTTAGAGTGCAGAAAGGAATCAGGCAAATGAAGCGGGTTCCTGGGTTCCAGCCCTAGGTCTGGACCTGGGTTCCAGCCCTAGGTCTTCCAGTGCCTTGGTGATTCTCTTAGGGAGCTTCAGTTCATTCTTTTACAAAATGAGGGGGCTGAACTAGACTAAATCTCTTTCATCTCTAAAGATCTATAATGTAAATGGTTATGAGCTGCATTCCTCAGGAAACATTCAAGATATGTTTACTATTTTAGGAGATAGTGTCATGTGAAAGAGATTGTAAAAAAACTCCATTAAAAATAGATAAAATAGAAACAGGCATGAATGATTATAATGGGTTAGTTCTAATTATTTGAAAACTATTATGTCTGTATAATAATTTATTTCTAAAAACAGTGAGCAAATCAGAAGTCACTGCATTTCAACCAAAATTTAAAAGAGATATTACTAATTAAGGGTAGAAGTATGTATTACTGATACCAATTCATATGCTTAATATAAAATATTTTATATCCCTAAAAATTAGGTTATTGAATCTAATTAGATATGTACTTTAGCAATCCCAATTCACTCATAAATTTGAACAAAATAGTATTAGATTGGAAATGCTAGCTCAAAATACATCTGCAGCAAAAGAATGTGTAAGATGACAATAAATTTTCTAGAAAGATGAGTGGGTTATAAAAGAATAGTTTCATTGAATGATTAATCCAAATTTAGGTATGTTAGGTATGCAATTTTCATGATAAAACACTAGTGTGAAATTTAAAAATAGAAGTGGATGACAATTTGAAATATGTTTCTTACTGAAAAATGCATTGAACAGATGTTTGATCACCAATAAATCCTATCATTTATATCATATTTTTACTTTCTTTTGTTCATGTTTATCTGAGGCAGAAGTAAAAGCAGATTGGTGTGCTATTAAGACACTTGAGTTCTGTCCTTAGCTCTACCTTTAACGGGCTTGGTGGCCCAAAGCAATTCAGTCGGTAGAATTAAAGGTTTTAACTAATAACTCTTAGATCCTTTCAATCTCTAAACTAGTATCTGCTTATGAAGAGTACGTTGGGGAAAAATGGCTAGCAGGATTGTCTGGGGTGATTTTTTTCCATTAATGATTATTCCAGATTTCCCTCCATTTTGAATTTGCCCCATTCCAACATGTCCATTTCTCAGGTAACTTCAGATTTTCAATTCTCTAGTACCACTTCAGATTTAAGCTGTCATTTCTTCCCTCAGTTCCCCGACTACTCAACCCTCCGTAATTCTTCTCTTCGAATCCTACGTCTTTATAATTCATCTGTAATTCTTTTGTCTCCTGTGTCTTTAACTATTTCCTTTGTTTTCTTATTTTGAATTTGAGCATAAATGTAGGAGTTGTAGAAGCACAAATGTAAATGGGCAGCACATATATTAGCAAAACTTTTGGTTCTGAAACATATTTAATGTGTAAATATTTGACTACATGACACTTAGACTGTGAGCATCACAAACTGGATGATCTAATTAATAAATATTCCCAACTTAATGACAATATTGTTTTGGCTATAGGTATGACAAAGTCGATCATTTAAATATTGTGTTCATATGTACTGCATGTGTCTGTAGGTGTTTTTTCAGCTTAAACTGAAATTTTAGTTATATGTCTACTAACTGATCTTCTAGAAACTATTGTTAGTTTGTAATAGGTTTTATAGTTGAAAAATGTACATTTTGTAATTTTAGGATTTTTCTTTGTATAACCTTTATGAAAATCCAAGTACTTAGGATTTGGGGGGATTCTGACATTGTATTAAGATAACACAATGCTACTATTACTCCTACTATTAATGATAATGTACACTAATGTAACAAGCAAATGCCCTTCTGGTAAAGAAATTGAGCCAATTTTCTTTAAATTGGTTTTTTGAATGTAGTCACCATTTCTAACAGATAGAGCGAGCTTTGATGTAAGTAGTGTGATTTGAGGTGTACTGAGAGCAATACCTTTCAAAAATACCTTCTATGCACACAATTCCTGTGGGTTATTAAGGATCGCTCCTATATTCAAGGAGACATACAACCATGGACAAGATGTCCAATATCTATGCAGTTATTAATTTATACTTAAGCATTTGAGTTGTCAAATAAGAGAAAGAGTTCAGATCCATAATTTATAGGATGGAAAAAGAAAAGAAAAAAATATTTGAAAAGGCGTTAAGTATCAGGGAACATCTGAGGGAGGCTGACCCCCCATATTGGCACTGCAATTGGGTTTTGCAAAGCCAGGGGAAAGCACGAGAAGAGAAGGAAATAAAAAAGGGAATTGAAAAAGCACACAGATGAGAGATGTGAGGGCAACGTTCCTGACTTTCTAAGAAAGTTGCTTTTTAAGAAAAGTTCTAGCTTTTCTTACAGTAATTTCTGTGTACAAGTGGAGAAATTGTACATTCTTTTAAGAAGATTTGTTAAAATTAACTTATTTTATAACTTATTTTATTTATAACTCTGACAGACTCATTCTGTGTTTCAAAACATTTGAATCTCCCCTTATTTTATAGTAACTCTATACTTTTAGCTTCTATTTAAGAAAGCAAACTAGAACTGTCTGCTATCCAGCTCCTGTCAAAGGTGAAGTGATATTTGGAGAAAATTTTTATGTTTATTTAATTTATGATACTCAAATATATCTTTGAATAGAAAGATACCATACAAAGTATAACTTGAAAAAAGATTTTAGTGCAATATAAAACACCTTCAGTTTTGACATCCACTATGTGAAGCTAGGTTATGCTGAGTAACAAACAGCTCCCCAATCTCAGAGACTTTAAACTACATAGGTTTAATTTCTTGTTCATGCTTTATGTCCATTATGAGTCTCCAGTGGTCCTGCTCTGAATTAGTCTCACTCTGCTACACAGACTAAGGGATGGCTACCATCTTGAATATTATCATGGTACCAGGACAGAAGGAAAAGAGTGCTGTGGCGGATCCACACAAGCAATTAAGTAACACATGGCACTTACACTTAACAACCATTAACTAAATCGTTCACGTGGCGGAACAACCACAGTGAGCAAAGAACTGCAGTAGTCAGCTGTGTCCAGAAGAATGAGAAGTGGAAATATTCAAGGGTAGAAAATATAACCACTGCATATATAAATAGCTTAAATATTAAGAAAAATTTACATGATCTTTTCCACCACAATTGCTAGACATATATTACTACGAATATTTTTATAAAAATTAGAGTCAACTATATAAGATCTACATGAAGATTTTATTTTAGATTATAGTATCAAGGAATGTTTCATTTTTGTTACTTGGTGCCCTAAGGTTTATTTGCTATCTGATAGAAAGAATATTCAAGGTATAATTGACAGTCATTTCCTTTTTGTCATGGCTGCCAGGAAACTTAAGAATAATTTGAAACTCAATCATAACAATTTTGTTGAACTTTAGAATTATAAGTTTTTTTGCATTTTGTTTTGTTTTGTTTTCTCTGGCATGGGCTTTCTATTTTTATTTCTAATTTAATATTTACTGTCTGTGTTATTTTTTATCAAAAGGTTAACATTGTTGTAAAATAAGAAAGGATGGAAATAAATAAAGCAGCCAACGTGGGGGAAAAGAAAAAGAAAATGAAAAGAGAAGAAAAGATAAGCAAAAACAAATCAATCAAAATGGAAATTTGTAAAAATCTTTCTAAATAATTCAAGTTAATGAAGAAATCAAAACTAAATTCAGCAACTTTTGAGAAAAGAATGCTAACCAGAAGACTACACACTATATACCAAAATGTAGAAAATGTTGTGGAATTAAAAGCATGTTAGAAATCTATAATAAATAAACAAAAATAAAAGAAGATCTAGTTAATGATAAAATAAAAAAATGCAAATACATGAAATACTTAAAGCAAAAAAAGCTGGTGATTTTTTAAAAAAATAAACAGAAAAACTGACATCTCTCAAGAACAATTGATGAAGAAGCAAATAAAAATATTAACTGCAAGAAAAAGCAATAGGTACAAGAGGAAATTGTATAATTAGAAGAGGATATTAAGGACAAATTTTAGGCTAAACATTTAAAAGAATGGATGAAATGGATCTGTGCTAGAAAAATAGGTCATCATAATTTGGCTCTACAGTGAACCCTAATTTCTTTTTTAAAATTTTATTGTGGTAAAAATACTGGTAAAAAGACATGATATCTACACACTTAACTGATTTTTAAGTGTACAGTACAATATTGTTAACTAGGCACAGTGTTGTGCTGTAGTTCTCTAGAACTTATTCATCTCGTATTACTGAAGCTTTAATCCTATTGATCAGCACCTCCCCATTTCCTCCTCTCCCCTGCTCCTGGCAACCACCCTTCTTTCTGCTTGTAAGAGTTTGACTATTTCAAATATTTCATATAAATGGAACCATGTAGTATTTTTCTTTTTGTGACTGACTTATTTCACTTAGCATTATGTCCTCAAGTCTCATCCCTGTTGTCACAGATTGCAGGATTTTCTTTTTTTTTAAGGCTGAATAATATTCCCTTGTATTTATATAGTGCATTTTCTTTACACATTCATCCTTCAGTGAACATTTCAGTTGCTTCCATCTCTTGGCTGTTGTGAATAGCACCGCAATGAACATGGGAATGTTAATATATAATCAAGATCCTGATTCAACTCTTGGATAAATCCAGAAATGGGATTGCTAGATCATATGGTAGTTCTACCTTTAATTTTTTTAAGGAACCTCCATACTGTTTTCCATAGCTACACTATTTTGCATTCCCACCAAGACTGTACAAGGGTTCCAGTTTTTCCACATCCTTGCTGACACTTTATCTTTTGTTTTTCTGATAATAGCTATTTTAGGTTCCTGAACCCAATTCCAACATGAGTGTGGCAGGGGGTTTCCCACACAACAGCGTGCAATTTTTGGACACCAGAAGGGTGTCTGAGAACTCCACTCAATCTGTTACTATCTACCCAGAGAAAGAGTCAGATTCCAGAGGTTGAGGGCTCAGTCTTACAAGACTGCCCTTCACTTTCGGAGACCAATCCAAAACCCAGGTTTTTAGCTATGCTTCTGGATAACTGGCTACAAATTGGAGGCTCCAACAACCCCCTCCAGCTCAGAATGACAATCGCAAGTCCAGGTTGTTACCTGTACTTCTGACCAACTGGCTATAAATCAGAGATTCACATGATTCCCTTCTTGGGTTCGATGTATTTACTAGAACAGCTCACAGAACTCAGGAAACCTGTTTACTCACTAGATTAACAGTTTATTACAAAAGATAATAAAGATTATGAATCAACAACCAGATGAAGAGACACATAGGATGAGGTCCCCAACAAAGGAGCTTCTGTTCTTGTGGAACTTGGGACCTGGCACAGTGGCACATGGAAACGTTCCGGTTCCCCAACCTGGAAGCTCTTCGAACCCATCCTTTTGGGTTGTTATAGAGGCTTCATTACATTGACATTGATTAAATCATTGACTATTGGTGATTGAAGTTCATCTCCAGGCCCTGTCCCCTCTCCGGAGATTTGTGTGGGGGAGTATGATGGAAAGTTCCAACCCTCTAATCACATGGTTGGCTCCACGGGTAACCAGCCCCATCCTTAGGTGTGGTCCAAAGATCACTTCATTAACATAACAAAAGACATCTTATCACTCTGCCTTCTCACACCTGCCGATGCTTGTTGCCCTCAGATGACCTCTGGCCATAAGATTCCCTTGCCAATCCCAATCCCCATCTATAGCCCTTCACCTAGAATTTTTGTCTTTTGTTTTTTTTTTTTTAAATCTCCCTTCTGAAGGACAAAGTCTGCTTTTCTGTCCATACACTGACTCAAGGGGCTGTTATTAAATATATCTCTGTATGTTAAGTTGCCATTTTGCATGTCTACCCCATTTCCATCTGATGTGTCCTGTCCCTCAGCTCTTGGCCTTACCTGTGTCAGTGTCACTTTAGCAGAAATACAGCAGCCATTTTGTCAGGAAAAAAAAAAAGACAAACAGCGTAGCTTCTTGTATATTTGGGTTGCTTTTCAGAATACATTCACAAAAGATGAATTTCTAGGCACATCTCTTTTCATAGTCTTATGGCTTATTTTTAATTTGATAAATAAAAGCAGTAAGTTTATCTGACTCTTGTTAGATTCTACATGTTCCCTGAGAAATTCACCAAAACTATGACAACTAGAAAATAAGGTGCAAAAAGAAGGATTTTAGAGGACTCATCCTATTAAAAACATTATAGTTTGCACATTTACCTCAATACACCAGTGTATGCAATAAGATTTTTTTTTTTTGGTTGAGGAAGATTATCCCTGAGCTAACATCTGTGCCAGTCTTCCTCCACTTTATATGTGGCTTGGCACCACAGAATGGCTGACGACTGGTGTAGGTCCATGCCTGGGATCCCAACACATGAATCCATGCCCTCAAAGCAAAGCATGCCAAACTTAACCACTACGCCACAGAACTGGCCCTGCAAATAAGACTTTTTAAAGTATAAATAACAGAAAGAATTGTTATCAAAATAACAAATGGTGCTGTAAAAGCTAATGCACCCATGTACGAGTATGTGGGACTAAATATTTTGGAATCTAAGAAGTTATGTCCAAATATTGCAGTTAAACTCTTATTTGAATGAAAAACTCCTTTAAGAAGATGAAAATGGCTGCAATTTATGGAAAGGCCCACTTTGGAGTGGTTACTCTTGATGATGTGCCTAACAGACCTGTTCTGAAAGCACAAATGAGGGAAGAATTGTCTGTGATTTTTTCTCTCTTCTCTCAAGCATTCCTCTCCCCATTCCTATTTGTCTTTGGTTATGTTTTGCCAGGTTTCCTTCTAGGAATTTTGCACTAATTTGTCATTCCTCCACTAGTATAAAATAGAGCTCCTGTCTGAAAACTCATGCCCACGTAAGGTTACCATTAAAAAGAAAAATAAAATTTAAAATCTTTTGAATTAGAGAAGGCATCTCAACTTAATTTGCATTTATTTGGTTTCAGTAAGTTTTGAAATATTTTCACACGTTTGGCGTCTTTTCTATTGCTTTTGTAGGTAAATTCACAATCTGATTTACGGAATTCCTTTTATAATTTTTTGATTCATGTATACTGCTTACAGCTTTGTAAATTTAGAGAAACCTACCTCACCATGAGATTAGAAAACAATTTACACTTATTTTCTTCTTAATGTGTATGGTTTCATTTTTTAAACATATAAATCCTGATTCTGTGTGTAATTTTATTTTGGATAAGGTGTACGTTAAGAACCTTCACTTCAAAAAATTCCTAAAGCATATCATGACTTAACATCAATTAACATATCCAAAATTCTCATTGCTGTTTACAATTTAAACTTATGTCATCCAATGGGAAAATGAGATGGGGAAAATATATCAAATTCAAGTTGATCTGTGCTTATTTCCTTCACGGAACTTACTACATTGTATTAGAGTTGTTTATTTTGCCGTCTTCTTACCAGACTTGGGCTCTATTGTAGTGTCAATGCCTTCAATTAATATTACAGTAAATAGTGCACAGAAAGCTCACCGAATATTTTCAAATAAATGAATTCATATATTAATATGTGCACAAATGGATAATCACTTGTAGCCTTTATTGATGATTATTCATTATTTTTATCTATTTACTTCAAGACTATTTTTTTTTTATTATTTTGTGTGTTCTTTTGCAGGTGTACTAAGATATTTCAAAGTATAATAGTCATATATGTTTCCCAATATCTCAAACAAAAGATCATTGTGATGGAGATGATTAAATTTCTTACAGATTACCTTTAGATTGCACACTGACATTTCTCTTGGTGTTTTAATTTTTGCCCACAAATGCAAATCAATATTACAATTTCCATAACTGGTAGTTGACCTATTAAGACAGTCCATCCATCCATATACCTTGAATGGAGTGTTCTAGAACATATTTCTAATGGAAACAAACCAAAATTGTCTAACAGGATTGAGTCACCTTGTGAGGCATCATCCACATCATACACAAAGCCAATTTGCAAATATAGTGACCATTTTCTAACCGAAAGCAATAAAATATCTCATTTTTACACAATTAGTGTATTCTGACGAATGTCTGACATACGGAAATAAAATATTTTGAGGACGGATCTCTCTTGATAATTTGTGTAAAAACACCTTAGGGACTGGTAGTGGCTCTGCTGGCAAACATACCTCATTATATTTTATTTCTTCAAATGAAGTGAAATGTTGGTGATATATTTGATGGAGACTCTAAATTTAAACTAGGTCATATTTAACAGTGATATTAATATTATCTACTTAATTTTCTTAACATGATGTATTAGCATGCTCAAAGTACATAAGTACATAGCAATTAATAAAAGCATTTTCTTAAGTTAGAAGTATATGACATTTAGAGGATGCTTAAGAGTGATTTTTTTATAATAAATTTAGCTAGAGGCTAGTTGCTTCTTATATAATCATGTCAGCTCATTTTTCACTTTAAGTCTGTGTATTATATAATAGCAAATTTGTATGATTTTCTTGCAACAGTTACTTGGGAGTTGGGATTTCTTTTCTGCAAAAACAACTTTCACATTAAATGGTCAGCATGTATTTTAAATTTTCTCAGTCTACCTCCATAGAGCTCATAATTAATGTTCAGAAGCCAAATTTAATTAAGAGGATGCTAAAGAATTGCATGCTGGATCTGAGTGATTTGGGAGTAGGATTGTTTTCTACGTACATTTCAAGTTTGTAATTAAGCAAAATAGCTTTGGATGGAAAGATGATTTAGCATCCTTACCCCAACACCCACATTTTTAAACAAACTTATAATTTGCATATTCTAGGTGATTTGCATTTATAGAGCCTGTGCTTTGAGTTCTGTACAAGGCTATTTGAATTCAGGCAAGTGGGCAGGCAAACAACACAATGCATCAATGTTTGTGGCACACACACACACAAAGAGCAGCCAAACACTGTTTATAAAGTGCCAATGAACTTTTGTGGTGATCTACCAATGGTCATGCCAGCTGCTGCCGGTGTAATTGGTATGCTCAAAGAAAAGCTACCATGTCAGGGATAAGGAAGTAATAAGTGAAGGGAGATGGAACCAAAGCAAATAATTATGTGTGGACTTCAAAATTACTGTTTGATTGAAATATACATTATTAAGTCTTCTTGAACATGTAAGACTTTATTACTACATGTGATCAACTTAGATTATATGTATTTATTGTTGAGAAGTAAGATAATGTTTGAACTTGTATTTTAAGGTTTTAATTAAGGTTAGGTTTTAATTAAACATGATCCTATATAGAATTAACAACCAAGGAATGAAATCACACTTTAGAACATGATCAAACACAATATGTGCATAATTAATCAGGTATTAAATATTCAAGCCAATAACTACAAGCCAAAAATAAAGCCAGAAGAAGAGAATTTTATATTTTAAGTAATTACCTTATATTCATAAAAATTGTCTTTAAAATAATGTTATTTTTTAAGTTAATCTTTAAGATTTTTTTGGCTTAAAGATTCCTGGTGATGAAAAACTTTTGTACCTTTAGAAGAGTGAATGCTCTTCTATTATTAAAAATATGTTCAGTAATAATCCAATCAACATGATGTGTCTTTGCTAAATTATTTTTATTACAGGGCTCAAATGAGACATTAAATTGGAAGATTTTTCTTCGTGCTTTTCTCTCAGTCAACTCCACCCCCACATTTCACTCCTCCAGATAGCCTGTTCCTCATGTCTGCTTGAGTCCTGCCCTCAATGAAACTAGTTTCCTGTATAATACTTATAACCTGAAAGTGTATTTTAACGTACCAGTGTACCTTTCTTTCAGCCTCTTCCAAAATAAAAGGTTCATGTTAAAAAGACTTAGGTAAAGGTAATTTGGATGTAATTAAGTATATTGTCCCTTCAGCTTTCATTTAAAATAAAAAATATATTATTCCCCTCAAAATTGGGGAAATCAAGTTAAAAATCATCCATAGTAGCAATAAGCTGTTTTGAGAGGACTCTTATAAAATGTCTTGATCAACATATAATGGCATTCGCACTGCAAATTCTGTGGCGGAATTTACCTATTCAACAGACTCTATGCCTTGAGAGTATATTCTTAGGAGAGCAAGAGATTCCTTTCATGCTCTGGTCATTCATTGACTAGCTTATTATTTAGTGGAAGAGATAGAAGTTAATTATTACTCAATTAAATATACAATTACAATCTGAAATAATAGTAATGAAATGAGTTTCTTCTTGAACAAGTAGATTCTATGAGATATTTTTGCATTCGTACTAAAGTAAATAAATATTCCTTTTTAAATCCTTACCATTTTAGACATTCTTATAAACTTAATTTATCTCACAGGTAACATGCTGCTTTTCTTGAACAATCTTAGATAGCAGAAATATTTTCATAAATATTTGTATTCTATTCTTTAGGAATAGAACAAGTTTAACATTTTTAATGCAGATATTTCAAATATTATTAGAAGTATTATTAACATATTTCAGGATTTTAATATGTTTACTACATTTTTGAATTTTATCAAATTTATTTTCTGACAAATTAATACATACCATTTTGAATTATTTTTTCTCAACATGAGATCTTTAGGAAATTCCTAATAAGCATGCACACACATATATAAAGAGTACAGAATTTAATTTCTAGAACTTTAATTTTTTATTTTGTTTTGTGAGAGAACAAAATTGAAGTCTTAGTAGTATCATTTTTTTCTTTTAATGTTAAAATTTGTATTTTGCAATTCAGTGTGATAGTTACAAATAGTCTATTTAAGATAGCAATGCCATTGGCAACATTTGTTCACTCCTTGGGAAGAAGGTCAACACTATTTATTTACTTACCATGATCACAATTTCTCTAGATTTATTGGGATAATGGATAAAAGATTTATTGGCAAAATGGATAAATTAAATCATTAAATAATATTTTAAATATTTTACTAATTATTTACATATAAAGAAATAATTATTATGTCATTTTCATTCTTTTCCTATTCAAAACTTCCAGTTATTTCCATTTCCTCTCCTTCCCATTTCTGTCTTCAGCTATGGTTGAAATCCCATCCAGAAAGATGAACAATTATAATGACATTTCATGCATTTTTAGAAGCAAGTGAACATGTTTACTGGAAAAAAATGGAATTATAAATTTAAACAGAATTATAGCTATGAATATAATTGTGAAGTAGAAAAGCTTTTGTTTAATTTAACAGCAGCTCACAATACTTTTTTTTCTCTTAATTAAGAATTTTTGTGCTGAGTAAATGAATCCTAATTACGTTAAGCAAAAGGGATTGATAACTTCAGGTATAATTGTCGTCTATCTTATTGTGACTACTTTCTTTATTGTTCCCCATTCTCCTCCATTAATATCTCTCTTTTATATAAAGATGGAATTTAACCTGAACACTTCAATAACTTGAAAAAATAATCTGGATATTTAGTATATCAACAAGTTAACTTAGGTTTACTAGAGGTACTAGTATCAACTATACAAGTAATATGGATTTTAGAATAAATTTCATGGTACTTTTATTAAAGATAAAAAAATAAGACACTGTCTTGTGTGAAATAACATCTATATTCTGACCTAAGAAATTAAACATTTATATCACCAACCTCTGCCGTTTCTCTGACCACCAGGCTCATATATTCAACCACTTATTTCACCTTTCTCTGCACTTGAAAAGGCATCACAAAATGAATGTATCCAAAAACGGAAATTCTAATATCTTTCTCAAAAAAGAACCTGTTTTTTTCCACAATGTTTTATATCTCAGTAAATGGCAATTTTGTTTTCCAGGTTCTCAGGCTCTTTCTCTTACATGCTGCATCTAATTTATCAGAAAATTCCATGAATGCTCTCTTCAAAATATACCCAAACTCTCATTTCTCACTGCTGCACCACGACCACACTGTTCCATGCTATCCTCTCTCTCCTTCTGGAGATATCTTCCCAACCTAACTTCCTGATTCTCTCCTAGTCCCTGTAGAAGCTAGAGGGATCTTTTAAAGATATAAGAGAGATCATGTGAATCCTCTTCACAAAACCAACAGTGACTCTCACTTCATTCCCTTAGAGAAAAGACCCTATAATGGCTAAAGATGTCCTATATGGTCACTCTTTAACTCATCCTTTTCACAGTCTCCTCATCCACTCTATGCCTACCACACTGACCTCCTAATTCGTACACCTGCCCAAGCATCATCTCACTTCAGAGCGTTTACAGGAGCTCTTTCCTCTGCCTGAACCTCTTCCCACACCTCCCACCCCCGCACGACTACACGACGTCCCCCTCACTTCCTGCAAATCTGCTGAAGTCTCAGTCCCTCCGTAAACCTTTTCACACTTTATTTAGCACCCAAGCCATGTTTTTTCTTGGTTCCTCACCTTAGTTTTTTTTTTTTCTATATTCCTCTATCAACATGAAAATTCCGTGAGAAAAGGAATTTTTTCTATTTGGTTCATTGCTATATGTCCTGCTCCTAGAAAATTCCTAGAACATAGTAGGTGCTAAATAAATAGATGTTGAATAAATGAATACATTTATATTTCAAACGGCATAAAGTTAGCTTTAAAGAAAAAAATCCAAAAAGACTAAGAAGTTTCATTAATCTTCTTTGCCTTCCTATTATTCTCACAGTAATTAATGAATCTTCAAGATTTTTCCATTGGTCCTCTGGGAAATCTCAGTTTATTTTAGAGGTTAGGATAACCTAAATATTTCATTTTATCTTTTTCTAAATTTAGAGTTCAATCCTTAGTAAGCGCTGGATTAAGATAGAATTGTGAGAGTAACATCAACAAGATGGCAGGATAGTTTCATTCCCGATTTCAATCCCCCTCACAGAAAGACCAATAGCAACTATCCAGAGACAAGATGCCCAGAACCCGGGAGTAAGGATGAAGCATCTCCTTGGATGACAAAAACCAGGAAAAACTTCATTGGAAGGGTAAGAGGAGCAGCTACACTTTGCCCACTTCACCCTTCCCCAGGGCAGGCAGACTGCCACACCAAGACAGTTCCTCTGGGCCCACAGTTCCTCCTGCAGGAAAAAGAAAACCCAAGGTGGGCATCCAGCTTTTCCAGTGTTAAGGGATGTTTCCCAGAAGTCCTACTTAGCTCTCACCTCAAGGGGATCACTGAGGAAGTGAGTGAGGCTAGAACACCTGGGATCAGCTAGGGATGGAGAAGATGGGTGGGGGCCCCCAGCCATCAGCACACGGTGAACCACATTCCTGCTGCTAGCAGTGCCCAAGCAGAGATACCAGCTAGTGGCTCTGCCTGTTTGCAGAGCAGAGCCGGTGGCCTCGTCTGGCCAGGGAGCTTAACGGGCAGTTCTACACAGTTTGAGTCCCAAGCAAAAAGGCTCTACTAGCTGTAGAGCCCATTTTACAGCTTCACTCATACAGGGAAGAAGGTCAGCAGCTCTGCCCAACTGCTGAGCAGAACCTCCCGTCTGACTGACCAGGGGGCATGATCAGCGATCCCAAGGCAGCCTCAAAGCCTAGCCTGTGACCCTACCCAGGCAGAGAGCCAAGTCAGCAGTTCTGCCCAATGATAAAGCATAGCCTTCAACCCCACCTGACCAAGTAGTCCAGCCAGACACACTGCGCAGCTGCAGAGCCCATCCTACCACTCTGCTGGGGTGGGGAGCCAAGCCAGCGACCACACCCGACTGTTGAGCTTTAGCCTCCAACCCTGCCTGACCAGGGAGCCTGAACAGGGACCCTGGGCAGCCTCGGAGCCCAACCTAAAGTACTGCCCAGCTGATTTTTTGGATATGATGCTGAAAGCACAAGCAACAAGAGCAAAAATAAACATAGTGGTACAACATGAAACAAAAAAGCTTCTGCAGGAAAAAAGAAATAATCAACAAAATGAAAAGCAGCCTACAGAATAGGAGAAACTCTTTGCAAACCATCTATCTGATAAGGGGTTAATATCCAAAAAATATAAAGAACTCATGCAACTCAATGGGAAAAAAAAAAATAATAATCTGCTTAAAAATGGGCAAAGGAATTGAACATGCATTTTGCCAAAGTAGACATACAAATGGCCAACAGGTACATGAAACGGTGCTCAACATCACTAATTGTCAGGGAAATGTAAATCGGTGCTCAACATCACTAATTGTCAGGGAAATGTAAATCAGAACCACAATGAGATATCATCTTACACCTGTTAGAATGGCTGTTATCAAAAGGCAACAGATAACAAGTGTTGGCAAGGATATGGAGAAAAGAAAACCCTTGTGCACTGTTGGTGGGAAGGTAAATTGGTGCAGCCACTGTGGAAAACAGTATGGAGGTTCCTCAAAAAATGAAAAATAGAACCACCATGTGATCCAGCAGTTCCACTTCTGGGTATATATCTGGGTATACATAGCATATAAATGAAATCACTATCTTGACGAGATATTTGCACCCTCATGTTCATTGCAGCCTTATTCACAATACTCAAAGTATGAAAACAAGCTAAGTATCCACTGATAGATGAACGGACAAAGAAAAAAGACAAATACTGTATGACCTCACTTAAATGTGTAGTCTGAAAATGTCAAACTCAGAGAAACAGAGTATATTGGTGGTGCCAGTGGCTGGTGGTTTGGGGAAATGGCAAGATGTTGGTTAAAGGGTAAGAATTTCCAGTTCTAAGATGAATAAGTTCTGGACATATAAGGTACAGCACATGTAAGTATAGTTAGTAATACTGTATTGTATTGTATACTTAAAAGTTGCTAAGAGAGTAGATCTTGAATATTCTCACCACACACAAAAAGGTAAATATATGAAGTGACAGATATGTTAAATAACCTATTGTGGCAAGCATTTCACAATATATGTATGTCAAATCATCACATTGTACATCTTAAGCTTGCACAATGTTATATGTCAATTATATCTCAATAAAGTAGGAAAAAAAGACAGAATTGTGGGTACTTGAGAAAGACTGACTTATCATCTAATCAAAATGTTAAAAACCATTCAAAATTCAAAAAATTTTAATATGATTATAAAGAACCTTAGCTCTTTTCAATGGTGTGAAACATTTTTTCCTATTCCTTAAATAATTTGAAACATAATAATATTTACAGAAATTTTACCAAAGTTCTAATAGTTTTTATAGCTTCTTCACAGATTCAGGTATCATAAATCAAGAAAAATAAAATTTACTTTCTGAATTTTATCTTTCATCATGCTCTGGTATATTCTGGAACATATTGATATATTATTTTAGGGCAGCAATTTTTAAAAAGAATTCATTGTTTTTTAAAATAAATCAACAAGCACTCAAAATATTTTTCAGTATTTATTTTTCATATAGTAAAATACTGAAGAAAATTTGTGTCCTCAGTGATTTTAAGAATGTAAAGGGGTCCTGGGCCTGGCCCAGTGGCATAGTGGTTAAGAGCGTGTGCTCTGCTGCGGCGGCCCAGGTTCGGATCCCCGGGTGCACACCAATGCATCACTTGTCAAGCCATGCTGTGGTGGTGTCCCATATAAAGTGGAGGAAGATGGACAGGAATGTTAGTTCCAGTCTTCCTCAGCAAAAAGAGAAGGATTGGCGACAGATGTTAACACAGGGCTAATCTTCCTCAGACACAAAAAATATATATATAAAGGGGTCCTGAGATAAAAGAAATTTGAGATCAGCTGCTTTAAGGCAAAATTACTCTTTAACATTAAAAAAAAACCACACACATGCAATCCAAAATATACAAAGAACTTTTACAATTCAACAACAAGAAAATAACCTGAGTAAAAAAGTGGGCTAAAGACATTAACAGACATCTTACCAAAGAAGATGTGCAGATGGAAAATAAGCATATGAAAAGATGTTCCACGTCATATGTCATCAAGGAAATGCAAATTAAAAGGACAATGAGATACCACTACACACCTATAAGAATGGCCAATATCTAGAACACTGACAACACCAAATGGTGCTGAGGATATAATGCAGCGGGACTCTCATTCCTTGCTGGTGGGAAAGCAAAATGGTACAGACATTTTGCAAGACAGTTTGACAGCTTCTCATAAAACTAAATGTACTCTCACCATAGGATTCAGCAATTGTGCTCCGTGGTATTTACCCAAAGGAGAGGAAAATTTATGTCCACAAAAAATCCTGCACATGGATGTTCATAGTAGTTTTATTCATAATTGCCAAAACTTGGAAGCATCCAAGGTGTCCTTCAGTAGGTGAATGTGTAAATAAACCGTGGTACGTCTAGATAATGGAATATTATTTAGCACTAAAAAGAAAGGAGCTATCAAGTCATGAAAAAACATGGAAGAACTTTAAATGCATATTACTAAGTAAAAGAAACCAATCTGAAAAGGCTACACACTGTATGATTCCAACCACATGACATTCTGGAAAAGGCAAAACTATGGAGACAGTAAAAATATTAGTGGTTGCTAGAAGTTGGTGTGGGGGTGGGATGAATAGGTGGGGCACAGAGAATTTTTATGGCTATGAAAATAATCTGTGATACCATAATGATGAATACGTGTCATTATACATTTGTCCAAACCCATAGAATATACAATATCAAGAGTGAATCATAATATAAACTATGGACCTTGGATGATTAAGATGTCGCAATGTTAAGTTCATTAATTGTAACAAATGTACCACACAAGTTGGGGGATATTGATAATGGGAGAGGCTATACATGTGTGGAGGTAGGGGGTATATGGGAAATCTCTGTACCTTCCCATCAATTTTGCTGTGAACCTAAAACTGCTCTAAAATAATAAAGTCTTGGGGCCGGCCCGGTGGTGCAAGAGGTTGGGTGCGTGCGCTCCGCTGCGGCGGCCCGGGGTTCGCTGGTTCGGATCCCGGGCGCGCACCGACGCACTGCTTGGCAAGCCATGCTGTGGCGGCGTCCCATATAAAGTGGAGGAAGATGGGCACAGATGTTAGCCCAGGGCCGTCTTCCTCAGCAAAAAAAAGAGGAGGATTGGCGGATGTTAGCACAGGGCTGATCTCCTCACAAAAAAAAAAAAAAAAAAAAAAAAAAAGGTCAACAACAACAAAAGTCTTAAAACACACACAACACACACACACACACACTCACTGAGTTTTATTGTAGTATCACTGTTGCTGCTAGCATGGTCTCAACTACTCATATTAATTGTAACTTTTACCCAAAGTAATTGGTTTCTATTTCACAGAGAAAACTGAGACATGGATAATTGAGAACTGTCTGCAATACAGCCTTTTAGCAAACTATCCAAGTGCTCGAACACACGCTTGTCTTATTCGCCAAAGTTTTACCTTAGTCATGTGAACTTAAGTTATGTAAATCATTTTCAAGAGTTTGCACTTGCTAAAACAAGGATTTTTTTTCAGTCTACAGCATTTAAAGTATTAGAAATTGAATTTCCTTATTTCCTGGGAATTTTAGGAAAATTCTATCTAAATAAGTGTTTAATTAGTGATATAAACCAATCAGAATAGATCTCCTTTAATTTAAGAGGCATTATAATCCAATTTATTAATACTCTGGAGAGGGGAAAATATTTCATCATCACACGACAGGTAGACCTCTCTGAATTGCAGACACGTAGACACATAAACACACAGATTGCTTAAAGCTTAAAGCTTTAGTTTTATAATTTCAGCAACAGGTCATGAGTACAAACAGAAACAAACATTCACTTAGACTTCAAAGAGCCTTTCTCCTTCTCAGTAGACAAAAAATTCTTCATTGATTTGAGTTTAAAGCTGACAAATAGACCAATACAAAAGACTACCAAACTAGTTCTCTATTGTCTCTCACCCAACAGATAATATATCTCTATCATCCATATACAGAGATCATCAAATCTTCAGACTGTGAAACCAAAATCCAATCACTGCTGCCATCAAGGGACTAATTTATCACCCTGCAAGGACCAGAAAACAGAACAAAACACAACACAAAATCAGTAAGGAAAAAATTTTGAAGAAACGGTTATAAAAGTTAAAGTTCTTTTGTTGCTTGGTATTCTTTCTGGGAACCCCCCGAAAAATATGTATATGTATATACCTAGGCTTAAGCTACCATAAGTAACACTTCTCTGATAATGTGATTTATCTCTCTCTGTTAAGTGAATCCTTTGGGCATTCCAGTGGATAAACTCCAAAACTGTTGAAAGAATTTTTAAGATAACTCTCATACGAATATAAATTGAACGTGTCAAAGATTTTATTTTTCCCATTAAGAGGGAACCAGTAAGATGTAAATACCAGTTCAAAGGAGAATTCAGAGAGTACACACACATATACAGGTAATCAGAGATGCTGAAATAAATTTGCAACTAAATGCAAAACTGGAATCTTCCATGGAGTGGACGTTAACTGTGTCTTCATTGGGAAACATACATTGGCATTATTTTGTACAGAATTATTTGCATCATGATCAGCCGTCTACAAGTGTCTTCTTTCTCTACAAAGTTGCAAAATAATCCAAGACAATGAAAGATTCAGATCCCTATAATATCAGAGGAGCCTGAGGTGCCTCTAGATCTAGATAATGCCTAGCATTTCACTGAAAGTATCCCCATTTACCTTTTTGCCCCTTTCAAAATATTTCACTTTTTTTTCCCTAACATAAGGTCTTTCAAAAAAGTGCTCTGGATGTTAACTGGATTGCATTTGGGAACTGGGTATGAAGATATGAATCCCTCTTGGGGCCAGCCCCGTGGCGTAGTGGTTAAGTGGACGTGCTCCGCAGCTGGCCGCCCAGGTTCGGATCCCGATGCACCACTTGTCAGGCCATGCTGTGGCGGCATCCCACATAAAGTGGAGGAAGATGGGCATGGATGTTAGCTCAGGGCCAGTCTTCCTTGGTGCAAAAAATAAAAAAATAAAAAAGAGGAGGATTGGCATGGATGTTAGCTCAGGGCTGATCGTCTTTCACAAAAAAAAAAAAAAAAAAAAAAGATATGAATCCCTCTTATGGCAATTCAAGTCAGTTTTATGCACAGCAGACCTAGAATTTTTCCATTGACTTGATTCATGTAGGCCTAATAGATTGCCCGTCTATTTAATTCCCTGGGACTCTGAGACGAGTTAGCCATCTTCATAAACCTCTGAAAGAAAAAAACAATCTGATCACCAACATCAATGTAGTTTATTCTGCCAATCATTCCCACGTTATGCCAGAGCTGTAACACTCACGCTCACCCCTTGTCTGGGATCTCATTGTTTCCATTGAAATCAAGAGCCCAGTGATTCTGAAGTGGTTTTTTTTTGTTTTTTTGTTTTTTTTTTTGAGGAAGATCAGCCCTGAGCTAACATCTATTGCCAATCCTCCTCCTTTTTTTTTTCCCCCAAAGCCCCAGTAGATAGTTGTATGTCATAGTTGCACATCCTTCTAGTTGCTGTATGTGGGACGTGGCCTCAGCATGGCCAGAGAAGTGGTGCATCGGTTTGCACCCGGGATCCGAACCTGGGCCACCAGTAGGGGAGCACGAGCACTTAACCCCTAAGCCACGGGTCTGGCCCTGAGGTATCTTTTACTATCATTTCCAGCCTGGAGTGGAAAGGCACCACAAAATTTTACAAGGATGCTATTGGACCCCTCTTCTATCAATCTGTATAGAGACATAGATTTCTCTGTTCTAATTTTTCCTGTTATATGTTTCAGGTACAGCAGCTGATTTTGTAGAACATCTAATGTCTTTTATTCTTAATAATGTACTTGTCTTTGAATATATCCCTCCTCAAGTTTTTATTTTATATTGTCAGTGTTATTGTCTTGAATTATTTAGTCATTGATCTCCTATTTCATGGCATATGGAGTATATGGGCACATTATGTGCAAATTACCATTCAAAATTGTATTATTTTGATTGTATTTCTTCCAATTGGATTTCTTCCAAAATGATTAGTACAATTTTAGACGACCACTCCCAGAATAATACTCCTATTTCTCTTTTTAATTGTCTTTATCTAAGCAAAAAATATTACCAAAAACCCTTGCATTATTCAGATTTATACTCCCAATACTACTTAGAAAAATACCTGGAACAGAGTAAGCTCTCGATGTAAATAACATCAACAATGTAAAATAATAAGATTGAATGAAATACACAGATCAAATTTAGAATTATATATTTTTAAGAATCTAGTCCTAAAAAAATAGAAAATACTCATCATGATAATAATAGCAATATATCATGTTAAGAAAAACCTATCATTTGTGTATTTGAATAGATTATAGTTTTAAAAGAAGAATTTATCCATTTATGCTCTCTGAATCCAATCATACAAAATTGTACATTGCCATTGTTTCTGTATCCAAAGATATCTTTGAATGCTTCTTGCCACTTCTTAGTTCCTTTCATTCAATAATACATTGCACTAAATTAATTTTTTTGCAGAAAATCAAGAGGCTTTATAATCTTTGCCTCTTATTCCCACTATCACTGTTAATTGTTGTTAGAGAATAAAAACTACTTCATCACTAATGCAATCAGTTAGAAATACTACACGCTGGTTATGACACAGCAACACTGGCTGTCAGCAGCTTGTATCTGAAGTCAAGGATGTAACAGCTATAAGAGATTTTTAACATAATATACTCTAATCTTTTAATTATATATAGAGAGAGAACATGAAACTCAGAGATAGAAGTCATTAGTCTTAGTCACACAGTGAAGGTCAGAGCTGGTACACTAGAAATCATATTCTTTTAACTTTCAAATACATTTGAAAGGAAGAAATAACTCAAGGTTTAAATTTTTCCATAAAACATACTGAAGAGTATATACCCATCTTTTTTTATACTTCTTGTATTTTTGCAGTCTTTATTGCGAACAGATCATAGATGAGAATGTATGTATGATGTGTATTTAAAGAACAATAATAATAATAATAGATATTCTCATTATACACCAAAAAATAGAATTTTACCAATATCTTGGAAGCCTCTTGTTTCTCTCTCCCAGTTGTGAATTCCTACCTCTTCAATTTTTTTTCTAATTGATGATTTCATCACTAGATAGAGATGCCATAGAATAGTGTTTTAAGAGAGTGGATTGTAGATGAAAAAAGGACTCATTTTTTTCAAAGACTCATAAAAGATAAAAAGAATTCATTTTGCCCAAGGAAAATTGGGGAAAATCAACACCAAGACTCATACTGGTGAAGTGACTCAAATTCAAGGTTATAGAAAAAATTCTACAGGAGTACAAGTAGAAGACATGAAAAAATTAACTTGGCAAGAGTTCCACTCAGCAACATTAGTTTGCTGAAAATAGTGTAATGTTTACAAATCTCAGAAGGGAAAACTGTGTAACACAAGTAGTCTATATCTTAATCATTGTTGAGAAAAAAATCTGGAGATGTAAATAAAACTTATGAAATTCAGAAATGTGGATGGAATTTCTAGTACTGATTGCCATGTGAGAAAATATTTACTATTTTCAACAAAAATAGTCATATAATCCAAAATATTCCTGGTGGACATAAATAAGCTTTACTCAATTTGTAGTAACTTATGTTAATTCTATCTGTAACTTTAACAACTTCCTTTATTATTTATGGCATAGAATAATCTCTAGAGTTCAGAGAGTAATTAGTTATGTATAGGTGAACAGTTTTTCTTTAGTTGGAATTAATAAACTTGTGCCTTGATTCAGACAGGATTTTTCAAATTTGAATTTCATACAGAATATTTTTAAAGAAATACAATTTATTGTTGTATAATTTTTTATCAGTTCTATTTGTGGATGAAAAAATTGGAAATAAGATTTTAGTATTAATTACTTTGTTCATGAAGTTGGAACAAAAATGCATATTCACCTTAACCTGAAAGACCTTACCGATTGTTGTAATAAATTGAAAATGTTATGATAGTAAAGCTTCAATTGAGCAAAATTTTTCCAGTGGGCTTGCTAATATTGTTAATAATGCATGAAGAAAGATGTATCCATCCACTCACCTTAAATCAAGTAAATGGAGCTGTTATTGGCTATCATCAATACCAATTATATCTCCCCTCACAAAAGGTTATAAAAGGACCCCAAACCGTTTCCCCTTAGAGCCAAAAAGTTTGTATCCAACTCCATAAAATATAAGAAGTCCATATCTACACAGACAAGTGAAAAATTATTCATCCCATAAACACAGGTGAAAAACTCTGTGATGATACTGACATGTTTTGAGTGTTTTGTTTTGTCTTTGTTTGTTTTAAATTATTTAAAATTAGTGGATAATGAAACAGCAGAACAATAAACCTCTGCCTGCTCAATCCTAGTATCCTGGATTTTCCAGTTCTCTGATTAATTAAATATCACTTCAAGCCTAGAGAAGGGAGTCATCCTTGCAGTTGGCAAGTATCTATTGTTAGTTATATTTACAATTAAAGAGGAAATTTGACACATTTGTGCCTGAGGAATCATAATATTTAAAGAGCACGTCAGTTTTTTCCCCTTTCAATTCATGATGACATTAATTCAATTAGAACATTTAATTCAGATATCTGATTGATGTCAATGTATATTAAAATATTAGAATAAAATTTGGAAAGCTTGATGATCCTTTGGGGTTTATTTGAATAATGAATGCGTACACGTTCCATACATAATAGCATAGAGATTTAACTTTGCCCTATGATCATATGCTTTATTTGAAGGTGATTACAAACTCATTAACCATGAGGAACCTCTTCTCTTTGTGTTGGTTTTCAACTTGTTCGTCATCTATCTTTTCAAGAGTCCTAAAGACTTTTATAACCACACAACTAATCCAACATAATAAATTATGAGTCTTAGGGGAATATGCTTAAGTTAATCATACTTAGGTCTTCTTTGCTCTTCACCTCTAGATTCCATTCACATGTATGCTCCTCAGATTTCTGCCAGTAAAAACCTGGCAAATCCTGCAAATCCTTGAGGTACAATCTATCTGTTCCCAGATAAATTCTCATACAAGAGTACAGAGGGACTTAGCTCTCCTTATGAGTCTGGAGGCAATACAGGGTGATGAACCATCCCAAGGAAAATAAGCATCCCCTGTGAGACAATAACCCATGTAAAGTCCTTAAGACTTTATGTTCCTGGAAAGATGTTTCTTTCAGATACTTGTGGGGATAGGGATAGGAAGATGTTGTTTCTATTCAATCAAGTTCCTGACATATTAGGGGTTTCAACATTATCAAATTTATTTGTATCTATTCAAAGTTTCTTTTTGTGGAAATTATTCCATTACTTCCCTATCACTTCCCCTTCTTTAACATAAGATACCTGGCAGAGCTGTGCATTTATTTGGTGCTTCTACTCTACAAGCATTGCATTCATGTTCTGGGCTTAATTTCAGCCATGTCTACCCTTTACCTCCATCAGATAAGGGATTACTTTAAAATTGTCAAAGAGGCTTTCTAATCTTTCTAATTTTTAGTCAGGTTTATTGAATTTATTTATTTAAGTCACTACATTTGTACTTTACTGTATCTGTTCTCTAGGGCTGTAGAAGCTTCCAGACTACCCAGTAAACTTTGTCATCACCATCGATGCCATACGTCTAAGTGGTACAACCATTTTTTTTCTACCAATGCTCAACCCTCCATCTCTGTTTCACCATATGCCACTATTGTTAATAACTTAAGTAATCATAGCACCGCCTACCGTGGATTATTACTGTTCCATTTTTTTTCCTCCTTCAAGGAGGTTGTCCACAAATTAATCAAATATATGACCTACCAAATTCCAGAATCCTATTTTTGAGGGCCCTTTTCCTGCATCCAATCATAGTACTAATTACTCTATCAGTCCAGGTCCCAGAAGGATGGCTTACTCAAAGTGAAAATTAAAGAGAGTTCAATAAAGAGATCATATAGAAAGGTATGAGTAGGATTAAGGGAACTAATCAAGGAAGTTTATGCACCCAGTAACTAGCAACAATGTGAATTGTTTATTATTCATAGGCTTAAAGGGAGAAGGAAAGGTGATAAATGGAACCTGGGGAGAATTTAAATTTGGAAGAGGATAGCCACAAAACAGCTATGACTACAGGTAGAAAATTGACACCACTATTCAACTGTGGATAGGCGGGAGATAACCAAAAAAATAATTCCTCCGACCTTTCCTCCAACCCTCCAATCTCCTGCTAGTACTTTGCATTATCTAAACCCAACTAGAAGCCAAGAGGAAAGGAATCCCAAATAATACAGTAAAACAAAATAAGTTCATAGAGCACAGCAAAGGGCAAAGAAGAGTAGAGAGTGTGTCAGAAGTGATAAATGAGGATAAACTGCCCACTGTCCTATCAATTCCCTTAGCCTAAGAATAATAGTTGTGTGTCCACTGTTTTCTTCTTAGTTTACAAGATTGGGAACTGTTATATACATTGACATAATTCCAGGCATTTCTGTTGCTCCAAATGGTAGTATCTCTACACCTTTATCACCTGTTTCTATTGCTTCATCTTGGTTTTGTTTATAAGACTGGGCTTCTGCTTTGGTTTCTACCCATTGTGTTTCTCTATTTAGAATCATGGGCCTCACAACCCCTCCCCCCATGCTCCGTCAGTAAATTGGAATCCACTTCTGCTCTCATTTCTTATTGACTCTCAAGGCAGAGATTTTTTTGTTTGGGTCCAGATAACTTATCCAAGGTCAATTGGATATATTCCTTTTCTGTACCTCAAACTTTCTTTCAAAAGAAAAGAAAGGAAGGAAGGAAGGAAAGAAAGGAGAGAGGGAGGAAGGGAGAAAGGAAGAAAGGAAGGGAGGACACACATCTAAATTTGAATTTATCTTAAATCCTACCACCCAAATCTGTTCCTCTCTGGATTCTCCATCCTAGTGATAGGCACTGTTTTTCTCTTAGTTGCCAGTGTCAGATATCTTTAAGTTAGCACTGACTTCTTTTTGTTATGCTCTTTAACCTACTTCCAGTTAGTCTCAATATCCCGTTAATTTGACCATCTAACTATCTCTCAATGTGTCCTTCGTTCCTGATTCACTATTGTTAGCTAAATGTCTGCCTTTCTCAATTTACAACACCATTACTGCAATAGCTTCCTAACACATCACTCTGCCCATAGATCTGCCCTTCCTTCCTGAGTGCTAAGTGATCTGTGCAAAACACAAATTTTGACATAGCAGCATCTTTCTAAAAATCTTTCAGTAGTTCCCTGTGACTATTCTCATACTGACACACAATGACCTTCGTGATCTGGTCCCTGCCTTTGTCTGAAGCTGCTTCACATGACTCTCCTTCCATAGGTAACTAATAATACAGGAATATTTGTGGTTCATTCGTTACCTCTGTTGCTTCAGTGTGGAATACTATTTCAATTCTTTCTTCTGAATTTACCTATCTTCAAACTCACTTAAAGTGTCCATTCCCTTCAGGAATCTTCTCTTACCTTTTTTATGACTGGTTACTCTATGCCCCCATAATTACTTTGCTTGCTTTTATCATACTGTATTGTAATTATCCACCTTTTCCACTAGTCTATGAGTTACTTGAGTGTAAGACTCAGTCTTACTTGTGTTTTGAGGTTTACATCTTCAGTATCCAGGAAAGTGTCTGAAACCTTGTAGATGTTAAAAGAACATTTAGTGAATAATGAGTGAAGCGGTGGAGATTTATACCAAAAGATACATTCCTGAAGAAGGATTAATTATTTGACTCTTTAGACCTGAAGATTCCCCAACATAGTCCTGTTGATGACATTGGACTCTGTGGAGCCAAACAGTAACATATCCTTGTTTCCGCTAATATAGAATGGCCCCTGACCGATGTGGCAATACTACCTAGCTAGTTTCTTATAATCAGATTAATAACTCTTTATCTTTCTCCTGTCCTGATACATTGGTCTCTAGTTGAAGTACTTAATACTTTCCTTTCTCTGACTGCTATACGTGGCTCAATTTACCAATATTGACTTATCTCCAAGTCATGAATTTTATCATTTTCCTAGCATGTTATTATTGCCCAAATATATATGGAAATTCTCATTTGGATTTATTTTCAGAGACAAAAAAATAACTGTTTTTCATATTCTCAATGATTGCAAATATTTCTCCTAAAATACAAGTTGCATTTCCTTTGAAATTACTAAAAATAATTCAGAATTGAATCTACTAAATGAAGTGAATTATAAAATAGGATAAAACAATTTTGACTAAGTACACAATTTATTCGTGATGATACCACATAGATGTCTGAAAAGTATAAAAGTAAAATGAGTAAATGTAGGAGGCTAGCATCAAAAAAGCACAAAGAACCGTAAAATAGCAATCACTTTTGTATAAAAGTATTTTTTCAGTAGAGTTTTAAAATTTGATTTAAAAAATGAGAGAGAACTTGCTGGAAAATATTGAAACAAACAAACCACCTGCATCTCCTAAACTTGGAGGTACTTCACCCCAGTCATCTGGTCACCGTGTATTCTCCTGTGTTAGTCTACTTGGACTGCCATAACAAAACACCACAAACTGGGTGGCTTAAACAACAGAAATTTATTTTCTCACAGGTCTGCAGGCTAGAAGTCCCAGATCAAGGTGCCAGCACATTCAGTTTTTGGTGAGGCCTCTCTTTCTGGCTTGCAGACCGTCACCTTCTTCCTGTGTCCTCACATGGCTTCTGCTCTGTACACACACCAGAGAAAGAGAGAGATCTCCGGTGTCTCTTCTTCTTAAGGGGCCCCAGTTCTACCGTATTAGAGCCCCACCCTTATGGCTTCGTTTAACTGTAATTACCTCTTTAAGGGCCTTATCTCCAAATACAGTCATAATGGGGGTTAGGGTTTCAACATATGAATTTTGCAGGGTTGGGGGAACACAATTCAGTTTGTAACATCTCCTCAGCGAATGTCATACTCTAAAACCAAATCTGATAGATGCAGTATCAGGAAAGGAGGCAAGTATACTTATATGGAGGAAAGCCTTACTCAAACTTTTCAGGGAAAAATTATCAATATGAAGGGTCTAATTCCATACTGTGCTTGATGGGGTGTTTATCTCCATCCTCAAAATGTCACTTTTACAATCTGAATTGAAAGTACAACACGGCAGGAAATAATAGATGAGTTCTGAAAGAATAAAGCAAACTATCTTCAAAATCAATCACGAATCATAATGCAGAACCAAAGCCCATCAAATGTGTTTTCTCTACTAACACATATTTCTCAGCATTATGAAAGGAATATTCAGTTGTGTATTTTTAGTCGTAAAACCTGTCATAATTGATCTGTGATTAACATACTTGGCAAATTTATTATATAACAGATAGGATTTATGTAAATATAACCTAAACCAAGTGACATTCAAAGAAGGGTGACAAGAGCAAGATCAATCTTTATCACTTTGGAAATTCTTTAGTGTAAGCGAAAAGATCTGTAGCACTTGAATATGCGTGAGCATTTTGAATATGCATGACCTGTTCTAATGAGAGAACTTTGCTGACCCCGAGGTCTAGAGTCACGAGAAAGTCAAAAGCAAGGGCATTCTATTCAGAAAAACTTTATTGGATAAAGTAATATTCTGAAAAATAATAACTGAAAGCCAGCTTTATGCAAAATAATCATGAGCCACATTTTCTAGGAATGAAATTATTCTCCAGTTTTCAATAGATATTAGATCTTTCAAGTTCTTGTACTGTTATTTACTACTTATGTAGATGAATAATATTAAATTTCTGTCTTTTTCTTATTGCATATAAAATTTGCTGAGTGGACTTTCAGAATCTATTTGATTCTGAAATAGATTTGATTCTGAAATACGGTTTGACCTGAACCACCCTACTGTGTCTTTTTCTACATTTTATTCTCCATTGCCTGATTCTCTTTCTCTGCTAAATCTCTAAATCCTGGCATGCTAGGGCTTGGTTGTAGAAACTCTTGTCTCTCTGTGTTCTTGCCTTGATATTTTCGTCTAGGTATAACACATTAAGTACCATCTATATGCTTTCTACTCCTAATTTTTTACTCCAAGTGCTGATATTTCCCATGAATTCCAACAATGTGCCTATAATTGCTTGCTTGATATATTATTCACTGGTATGGCACATAACATTTCAAACTTAACATGGAAAAAGGTGACTCCTGAGTTTCCACTCAAACTTACTCTTTTTTTTTTTTTTTTGTGAGGAGCACTAGCCCTGAGCTAACATCTGATGCCAATCCTCCCCTTTTTTGCTGAGGAAGATTGGCCTTGAGCCAACATCCGTGCCCATCCTCCTCTACTTTATATGGGACGCTGCCACAGCATGGCTTAGCAAGTGGTGCGTTGGTGCATGCCCAGGATCCGAACCTGCAAACCCCGGGCCGCCAAAGCGGAGCGCATGCACCCAACCGCTTGCACCACTGGGCCAGCCCCTCAACCTTACTCTTTATCTCACCATGTTATAGAATGTGGTCCCCTTGTTACTGTCTATCACACAATGATATTTTATTTTCTAGATAATATATTTATGACTCTTTCACATTTATTTATTATATATCTTTCCCATCCTAGAATATAAGCTCCTTGAGGGCAGGGATTGTACTTATCTTGTTCAACATGGAATTTCTAGCCTGGAATGAAATAGTTGCTCAATAAATACGAATTAAATAAATTAATGAAAGGAAGACACGGACAATGCATAGGGTATGTAACTTACTTTAAAGAAACAGGTAGTCATAATATAGAGATATTAAAACTAAATTACCATTACAATCCCTTGTAATTAGGTGAGATATGCCACATGTAAGAAGATTCTGTGGACAAGGAAAAAAAGCAGTGGTTTCAAATACAATCCTGCAATCAGACATCAAAGATATAGATGCTCTGAGGGACACCATTGGTTTATGATTCAGCTACCCCTTATGTGGGCTACTTTTTTTTAGCATGCTCTACTGTTAGAAGCAGGGATAATTTATTTAACAATGCTGAATGATTCTCCCAGGTATATAGTGGAGACATCTAGATAAATAACATACTATAGGGATCAAAAAATCTCTAATAACTATTCAGACATATCTAACATATAAGTATTATGCTAACCAATTAGAAGGGTTTGATTGGAGGTTATATTGATCTGACATGTTGAACATAAGCTGCACTTATACAATTGTTCAGGAAAATTAAATTAACCTGTGCTGTGGTCTGGGACCTGGAAGTTAGAAAAGTGAAAATGAGATACTGCACTGAGAATTCTGCCTTTAGAACACCATGTGAACCTTTTGTCAATACATCGTTAGTCTCCAATTTGTTCTGAATTAGGTTTATGACTATTTCTATAAGTGATAAACTAATATTGTTTGCCTGCTCTTTAAAATGTGGAAAAATATTCAGTTCTCTTATACAGAAGAGAAAACAAAATTGTGCAGTTAACCAGAAAAACTTTTTAGTAAGAAAATTAAGCTCACTAAACTTTTGCTATGAAGAATTAATTGATCTTCTTACACACACTCAGATATGTAGCAGAGAATCTGTTTAGTCACCAGGAATTAAATATTTAAATGTAAATAATCTTGACAAATTACAAATGAATTAGTTGGCATTTGGGAAAAGAATATCTGTGCCATGTTTTCAATCTTAGGGTTAAAACATACAATACTTCATTACTAAATATGATGTTACCTGTAGGTTTTTTGTAAATGCCCTTTATCAGATTGCGAGATTTCCCTTTTATTCATAGTTTTCTGATACTGTGAGAGTTTTTTTTCAAAGTTTACTTACGGCAACTATTTAGATAATCATACAATTTTCTTCATTATTCAGTTAACATGTTGATTTATAGTGTCTGATTCTTAAATGATAAAATGACTTTCAATTCAGTTTGGTTGTAAAATGTTATCCTTTTTACATATTACAGGACATAATTTGTTAATATGTTGTACAGTATTTTTCCATCTATGTTTATGAGAGATATTAATCTGTATTTTTTTCTTATAACATCATATCAATTTTAGTACCAGACTTACATCAGTCTCATAAAACAACTTATATAAAAATGGTTCTATTTATTCCCTAAATTTTTTATTGAATTTACCAGTGAGGTCATATGGCTAGAATTTTCTTTGTGAGTAATAAATTTTCTGCTAATAATAATTCTCTAACAATAATATTTAAATTACCTAATAGACTATTTAAATACTCTATTTCTTTTTATGTCAGTTTTGGTAAGTTGTGTTTCTCCAGAAATCTGTCAATTTCATCAAAATCAGCAAATTTATTGTCACAAAGTTTTCATAATATGTTATTACCTACTTAATGTCTGTGTTATTTGTGGTGATTTCCTCTCTTTTCTTCATCTCCATCAGCACTGATTGGTTTTTCTTTATGATTTCAATCTCTTTTGTGAAGAAACTCCTAATCTCATTGAATTGTTTGTCTGTGTTGTCTCGTATTTCATCGAGTGTTTTTAAGATAGCTATTTTGAAATCTCTGTCGTTTAGGTTATGGATTTCTGTGTCTTCAGGGTTGGTTTCTGGGTGCTTGTCATTTTCCTTCTGGTCTGGTGATTTCATGTATCTTTGCATTGTGGTTCCTGTGTTGGCTTTGTTTTTCCTCATCCTGGAAATCTCTGGTTGTAATTTCCACCTGCCACCACTGTGTGGGGGTAAAGGGCTGTGTAATCTGAGCCCCCTGCGCTGTGCCCCGGCTGTTCGGTGTGATCAGCGATCCGAGGGTCACTTGGTCTGGTCTGGTCAGCTGAGCTGTAGGGTCTGGTTTGTGGGGGGGGCTCTCTCTTTTGCCCGCTGGGTCCCTGGCGTGGGGGGCTTCTCCTTCGCCCCTTGTTATCTGCTCTCTGGGGTGCTCAGATGTTGATGGTACCCTGTAGCAATTCTGAGTCCTCTGCGTGGGAGTTTCCCACTGGCTGAGAGAGCCCAAAGAGCTACAGTTTCCCTGCAGAGGGCCACCCCTCCCCCCTCTCTGGGAGCCACGCAGACCGGGATCACTGACCTGATGGGGAGGGAGAGGAGTTCTCCTTACCTCTCCCCACTTCCTCCGGGGACCCAGCACGTTCCGCTCTCAGATGTGCGGCAGTGTGGATCTTTCTGATCCTGCTTTTCATTGTCTAGGATTCTGTTGTTGGTCTGTGACTGTTCCTTTTGTTGTATCTTATCGGGGGAAGAGTTTATGGGAAAGCTCACTCCGCCATGATGCTGACCGATTTCCTCTCTTTTCTTCTTGATATCTGTCATTTTGTTTTCTGTGATTTTTATTCTTGATTACTTTTTCTAGGAGATAATCAATTTTATTAATCTTTTCAAGGGCCTACTTAGCACCATGTTTTTCTCTATTTTTTGTACTTTTCATTGATATCCCTTGTTATTTTTATTTAGTCATTTCTTCTACCTAACTAGGTTTCATTTGCTTCTTGTTTTCTAGTGTTCTAAGGTAGAAGATAAAATCACTGAATTTGCACTTTTATTTTATGAAAAAACATTTAAATATATAAATTTCTAAGACGTGCTTCATGTTTGACAGTTATTTTTGCTGTCAAAGCAATTCTTGGATGACAATTTTATTCTGTCAGCACTTCAAAAATGATGTCCCATTATCTTCAATCCTTGATTGTTTGTGATGAGAAGACAGCTGTCATTCTTATCTTTTACCTACTTTATGGAATGTGTTTTTTATTCTCTGGCTGTTTTTTAAGATACTTTATTGCTCACTTTCAGCAGTTTTTCTCCTATGTGATTAACAGTATTTCTATTTTTGTTTTTTCTTTTCTTTTTTTTTTAAATCCAGCTTGGACACATTAATATTTCTATATCTTTGAGTTGATGTCTACTATCAGTTTTGTAAAATTCTCAGTCATCATCTATACAAGTATTTCTCCTGCTCCACTTTCTATCTTTTCCCTGATTATATTATAGACTGCTTGGCATTTTTCTATAGATCACAGTTAGTCTGTTCCATTTTTATTTCTTCTGTTTTTTTAACTTGTGGTAACTTCTATTGAACTATCTTCATGTTAATGATTCTATTCTCTGCTGTATGCAATCAACTTTTAAGATCTTAAATTGGATTTGTCACCTCTGAGATCAATTTTGTTATTTCTAGCATTTTCAGTTGGCTCAATTTTTACAATTTCATCTTTGTACTGATAGTACTCATTATTTATGCATGCTTTCCATTCTTTATATTAATCCTTTAAAATATTTATCATAGTTATTTTAAAGTTCTTTTTGGGGCTGGCCCTGTGGCTTAGCAGTTAATTGCACGTGCTCCGTTACTGGCGGCCTGGGTTCGGATCCCGGGTGCACACGGACGCACCGCTTCTCTGGCCATGCTGAGGCCATATCCCACATACAGCAACTAGAAGGATGTGCAGCTATGACATACAACTATTTACTGGGGCTTTGGGGAAAACAAAATGGAGGAGGATTGGTGATAGATGTTAGCTGAGAGCCAGTCTTCCTCAGCAAAAAGAGGAGGATTAGCATGGATGTTAGCTCAGGGCTGATCTTCCTCACAAAAAAAAAAATTCAAAAAAAATAAACCATGAGAAAAAAAAAATTCTTTTTGATAATCCCTACATTTTATCCATCTCTTAATCTGCTTTTATTGAACTTTCCTTCTCTTGACCATGAGTCATTTTATCTTGTTTCATCACCTACCAGGCAATGTGTGTTAGAAAACAGTATAAATGGCGATAAATAATATTGACACCCAGAGCAGGGAACACCTCGGCTAGGCCCACTGGTCTGAATTGAGGTGAACGTATACTGTGTGGAAGCTTAAGTTAGTCCCAGTTCTTTACTTGGTTCAAAGTTTTAAAGTGGAATCTATCCTTTATTTTTAGCCTGGCTTGATGTCTGAGTGCTAGCAACATTCTGGAGATATTTTGGTCCACGCCAGCCTAGCAGCTAGCTTTCTGAATCATGGGATATTTTGCTCTGCTTGGCTGCCAGTTTTTCTGGGTCATCGTGAAATTTTTGCAACACTAATTTCAACCCTGGCATTGAGTCTCTTTATACTGCTGCCCTATCTACAATCTTTGAAGAACCTCTGTAGTAAATTCAGAGAAGATTCAGAAAGTTTCAAAGGGATTTTTTTTCAGCTCTCCTCTTGTGTACCCAGCCTTCAAAAGCCAGCAGCCAACAATCATTGGTTTGCTCTTAGTAAAGTCCAGGAATTTGTGGGAGAAATTTCTTTCACCTTTCTGGCCCTGCTCTCATCTTATGCTGGGTAGGTGTTGCACAAGTTAGTGAATATTCTCTCAGCTCCGTTTTGACGCCAGCCTTTTATACTATTCATAAGCAGTCAGAGATGATCTCTGGGAAAGAGCAGATGGTGGGACAAACTCTCTGTGACTGGAGCCCCTGGTAATTTCCATCTGTTACACTAGCTCACATGTGGATAGTAAAGTTTATGAAAAATGTGACTATTTTTCTCTTACCAATATTTATTGCAGATGTCTCCTCATGTCTCTTTGTCAGGGACGAAAGCAGCTTTGGGTGTGTTCTTTCCTAGAAATTTCTTGGCATTGTCTATATTTTAATTAATTTAAGTTTATTAGAATCTTCAGCTCTCTCTTGAGGGAACACTATGATTTTATAGTGTGTTTTGTTTTTGTAGTCAAGGTTGGGAACAAAAGTCATGAGATTTTGTGTATCCTATTAAAAAGTGAAAGCAAGTTTTGTTTTTGTTCTTACTGAAAGCATATTTGCAAGTTAGACATTAGTTTTAAAACACAAATTGGTTTATTTTGATGGTTATCTGAGTAATGGAATGTTAAGATATGGTTTAATTCCTTTCATTTTTAACAACTTTCCTTTAGTCAAAAACTATTGGGCATCCACTATCTGTTTGGTCTCCAAATAACTGTTGATATTTACTGTAAAGTGAATCACATCTAACATCACGCATTAGATTAAAAAAATGAAATCTAGAAAGTTAGGAAGACTTGAGAGTTTTCCCTTAAACATTAAAACAAAACAAAAGAAAGATTACAAATCATGCCAGACATTTCCCATTGAAATAAGGCTCAGTTGTACTCTTGGAAATGTGCAATGATAATGCTGCAATTATGTTTTTGAACCAATGTTTCAAATTCTATGGCATTGTTATACTTTGATTCATATCTCTCTTTTACACACAGATTTCCAAAAATTTTTCCTTAAGTCTATTGCTTATAATTAAAATAACCTTTATTCCAAAAATAATAAGGCAGGGAAAAGCGCAGTGATGAAAGATCCTGCAGTGTACGGAAAAGAAAGAAATTAATTGTCCATCATATTTATTGATTAAAAATAAACACCCAAACAGAGAGACAGGATAGAATGTATAATAAAATTATTTTCTAATATTAAGTTGAACAAATGGTACAATAGCTACACAGAAAAAATAAATTCATTTAGTTACCTAGTGATATATCCCTGTCCAATAAGAATATGATTATGAATAAAAGTAAATGTTGGTGTATGAGATTAATAGATTAGGACTGTCTTTAGACCCACTTTTCCTCTTCTCATATATCATGGTAATTAACGCCGTTGTGAGCATCTATCAATACCAATCTGAATCTTGGACATTCAGGGATCACGTTTGTTCATGCATACATGATTTTAAAATGTGGTAAGACTTACTATGTATCCAGAATGTTTGCCAATTACAAATGAATTAAATGGAATTGGTAAACTGAAAAAGAGGGAAAACAGAGTAATTAATCAATATTATTTCATTATAATTGAAACAATATTTCTGAGTTTTCCACCTGCAATTTATGCAACTTGATATTTCATTGGAAAAATAAAAATCAATATCTATGTTTGTATTAAAAGTACAAATAAATGGATAGTGATAAAACAAATCAATATCACACATATTTTTTCTAGCATGTTCTTCTCCTAAGCAAATCATGTCTCCTTCTTTCACTTGAAATAATTTTTAAAATACTGATGTTTTCACGTGAGAATGCTTGCACATTATTTCCTAATATTTCCTAGTTCTGAAAACAAACAAAAAGCTGTTAGGCAGGGTGGCTTGTCAGGGTCTTCTTGGTTAGAAATAGGAATTAATTAAAACCTTAATAGATTCCTATTTGCTGTTTGTACTTTTGAGACAAGAAAGGGTGAATGCAAAGATAACATTTTAGATATTCCTCATTCCCTAATCACTTCATATGTGTCCTTGGCAATCTGTTACTTAAAACTCAAGGGATTTAATACTTAATGAGAATGCTTTTCTGATTAGAAAACAAAAACGTAATCTACAACTTTTGGAATAGATTCTAATACACTTTTAAAAGGTAGTCTAGAGAGAATGGAACATTTCAACAACTCATTTCAATATGTAATTATTGTAAGAAATATTAGTGAGATATTTTACCTTTTTTATAAGTCTTAGAAATTCTGACTAGCCACGTTTCAAGTGCTCAGTAACCACATGTGAGTAGTCAGTGCTATGTTGGGCAGTGATCTTCTAGACTCAGCTAAAAAGAAACGTTTAACGAACACATCGTGAGCCATAAGCTAAGCTAACTCCTAATTAAATAAGCTTCCCGAATCTCAGAATTTGGTGGTGAAGGGAGGTTAGCAAACAGTAGAAATAAGACACATATTTTCATAGAGATTAAGTGTAACATGGAGATGTGGAAGCATAAGGAAGCTTTCCTTTACAGTAACAAGGTATATATATATATATTTTCAAAGTGTTTCTCAAATTCTGAAAGTGTTAAAAAGAAGTGTTAAAAATATCTGAAAGTTATTTAAAATTTTTTGAAACTTTTAAATAGTTTTAATATAGTAGTAACTGTAGTAACCTTAAAATCGCCTAGAAAGCCTCATTAAAACACATGTGTCTTAGCTATACTTACAGAAATTCTGATTTAGTGGGTGTTTTCTGGGTCTTGGAAATTGTACTTATTTTGTAAACATCCCCATTGTTTCTGAATGCAAATAGCTCACACATCACACTTTGAGAAACACTGTTCTACAATGACTTAGTTTTTCCTTTAGTCAATAGTCTTGTAGGGTTTTTGGTCTATATTAGCACTTTGAAGAAACAAAAATTATGAGAAATTTCTCTGGGTTATCTATCCATTTACTTATTTTTACATTTCACACATAAAGAAATTAACATTATCTTTATTTTCAATGTTTTTCAATGGTTCTTTTTCTCCCTGAATGTTTCTTATTCCTATTATGCTGTTTATGTTTTTTATGAGTAATGTCACCTTGAATTTCTCTGACTATGTTGATTAGAGCTTTTTAAGAACTATTTTGTTTCCTCCAAGTTCAGCTATTGGGATTATTTATCTTTCTCTTTCATTTTGGTAATTATCATGCACATGTATGATGATCTTGGTGGTCCATTATATCTACTTTACCGAAATTATCACACATCAACATTGTTTGTCTTTGCTGATGATAAAGTCTTCTTTTGAGAACTACAGAAGAGTGCCTTTTTCTTTTTAGCATTCATCTGCTCTCTGACTTTTTAGCAAATGTTTTAAGGTTTTGAGTTGTTGATTCTAATTAGTACCTCCTTCTTTGTTTTAGATCCCTAAAGTCATTTACACTCTTCTCAATTTTATTATTTTCACTTGGCATAAAGACAAATTTTTTCATGACCAATTCATGATTACTTGAGATTTAAGTGGGAACGTGAGTGATTTTAAATGGAGCACAGTGGGTGTTTAGTTCAATAGGGCCTTCACTGAAGTTATAGCTTTCAAGTCTGCCCAAGGGTTACACAGTTTTTCTTTGTCTTAGAGATATTTCAAAGCTCTCAAAAGATAACTGTATTCTAGTTGCTGTCGAAACGTGAAGTTATGTCCTTGGAAAGTACATTTCATCCACGCTTCCTTCCTCTGTGTCTACAAAGTAAAATTAATACACTTGGAAGATTTTAGAATGATATAATGTGTAACTTTTAAAAATAGCAATTTCATATAAATTTTTTTTTTTGTTTCTTTTCAATTGCTACACAGGCAGAATAGCATAGTAATATTTTTAGACAAATGTATTATTAGAAGTATGAACTAAATAAGTCTCCACCCTAAAATGACTAAGTACATGCAAACAGCACTAAAGTACTAGCTACTGAAGCATTAAATTCTTAGAGCATGTATCTCAGCATAACATGTCAGAACTGTTACCCCATATCAGAGAATTTCAGAAAAAGTAAGCTGTTGCCTGAGGAAATACATCTGCTTTCTCAAAGTGTAGCAAAATCAACTACAGCGCACATTAGCGGTTAGAGAACAGACCATGCTGTTTAGCAGTAAATACATGAATGAACACATGCTCCTCTTACAGCAGTTTTTTGGAACATGACTGCTCCTGGGACTATTTTTGCAATCTGAATATGCATCAAATTAGGGGTAGAGCTTTAGAGTTTAGGGCAAAATAGGTAAATGGACATTTCTAGGCTTCATGAGAGAGGGTGACGGAGGCGAAGATGAAGGAAATTTGTAGAGGATTCATATACTTTCCTTGATGCAGCCAAGATAGGTGAAAATTACCACATAGTTTTATCACATAATATCAAAGAATTTTTATTTTAGAGGGAAAACTGAATAATGAACAGTACAGATGACCTGTAAGCCAGGGCCATAATTGAGAGGTTTTCAAAGAGAAAGAATGTTGTCACAATTAATATTGACATATATTATATGCTTAACAGAGTGCTTGGCATGTAGGAAAATTGAATCAATTCTTTGGATGATTCACATTAATATTAACAGTTCTGTTTTCAAATATTTTTATGCATGTTCTTAAGAAAAAAATTTTTAGTAAATTTCTATTAATTTTGTAAAATGTATAGGAAACTAATCATGAATTGAGTGAAAAGATGCTGTATAACATTTGACTTTTGATTTACTAGTCTCTTCTACAAACATACACTTTTTAAAATAATTTTTATTGGGAATTAATTTTTAATGTATTAAGATATCTAGTTATGGAAAGATGAAATAGATGTATTTTCCCCATTCCTCCTACTAAGTACAAGTAAAAACCCTAGATATTATATATAAAATAAACATAAGAAGACTCTGAAAGATGGAGAGAAAAAAAGACTGTCTAGGGTTCAGAACCCAAGAAACGATAGAGCTCTCTGGGTTTTCTTTCACCTCATTTGTCTCAGAAAACAGCAACCCAGAAATAACAAAGCAAATACACACATGCAACACAGGCACATGCAGAAGCACACACACACACACGCACACACATGCACACTCAACAACAAAAGCCTGCTCTCTCCAAACAAATGACCTGGAAACGGGCAGACTAGCAGGTCAGAAAATTTTGAGACTATGACCACTCTACTCTAGACAAACACCACAGAAAAACTGAGGCCTACAACCACCTACACTAGCAAAGGCTGAATGGGGAGCCTAGATTTCCACACTCATCAGGCTATAACTACACATTTGAACACTCTAACCCCACTGACTCTGCTACGCCCTGCAGAGATGGTGTCAAACAAAAACAAACAGAGAGACAGTACCTTCAATTCCACTCAGAAGTAATGAGCACCCCCATCCCATCAGTATCAGTGGAAATCACACGGTGCACCTAGATATCCATGCTCCCCTGATTCTCATGTCGGACGGTGTCAGAGGGGACCTAGTAGACAGTCATGATTTTCATCACCCTCTAGTAATAATGAGACCACCCATCATCCCCGCCCCAAAAATGATGTAGTGAAGGCCATACAGTGAGCAGTAAAGAAGCACTCCTAGCCTTCTCAGCCAGTGAGGTATCAGTGTAGGCCTATAAGGGAGCTGATTCTCACTCATTCATAATGAGGATCCAACATTAAGTGTCAACCAATGCCAAGTAGAGAGCCAGAAATTCTATCCTGAAGTGAAAATGAGAAAGTTCCCCCACCCTTCCCCCGTAGGAGAAGTGTCAGGGGAAGCCAGCTAAAACAGAAAGTTTAAATATGATCTAGAGTCTCATAATATAATACACAAAGTTTCCAGGCTTTAATTTAAAAAAATCACTTATCATATAAAGAACCAGGAAGATCTCAAAAGGAATGAATAAAGACAACCAGTAGATGCCAACACTGAGATGACAGGAATTATCTGACACAGATTTTTAAACAGACATCATAAAAATGCTTCATTAGGCAATTACAAACATTTACTGAACAATAAACAGAGATTGGATTGGTGGTTACCAGAGGGGATGGGGGAGGGAGGAGGGCGAAAGGGATAATTTGGCACATATGTGTGGTGATGGGTTGTAATTAGTATTTGGATGGTGAACATGATGTAATCTATGCAGAAATAGAAGTATAATGATGTACACCTGAAATTTATACAATGTTATAAATGAATGTTACTGCAATAAACAAAAAATTTTAAAAAATAAGTAAAAAATAAAAATAAATAAATAAATAAAATGAAATATTTATGGATAAAAAATATAGAAAATCTCAGGAAACAAATAGAATATATTTTTTTAAAAAGTAAATTTTAGAATGGAAAAATGTAATAATCAAAATTAAAAATGCCCAATTGATGGACTCAACATCAGAATGGAGAAGACATAAGAAATAATCAGTGAACTTGAAGATGGAACAAAAAGAAATGGCCCAATATGAACAACAGAGAAAAAGTACAGAACAGAGTCTCATGGATCGGTGGAATTACAACAAAATGTCTCAAATTCATGTCATGGATGCCCCAGAAGAGAAATAGAGTGGGGCTGAAAAAGTACCTGAAGAAATAATGTCTAACAACTTCCTGAATTTGACAAAAGATGTAAACCTACACAGTAGAGAAGTTAAGTAAATCTCAAAGAAGAAAAACCACACCAAGATACAACACAGTAAAAGTTCTACAAACCAAAGACAAAGAAAAAACATCATGAAAATGAGCAAACAAGAAAGCCACCTTACTTTTAGGTTAAAACAATTTGAATAACAGCAGATTTCTCATCAGAAACCACAAAGGCCAGAAAAAAGTGTCACAACATTTTTTTAAGCGCTGAAAGAAAAAAATTATTAACACACCTTTTGACATCCAACAAAACTATCTTTCAGGAATGAAGGAGAAATCAAGACAACCTCAAGTAACGGCAAAGTAAGAGAATTTATTACCCTAAAATAATGGATAAAGGAAGTTTTCTAAAGAGAAAAGAGATAGTAAAAGAAGGAGTCTTGGAACATGAGGAAAGAAGAAAGAAAAGAGTCACCAAAATTATGAGTAAGCACAATAGACTTTTCTTCTCCTCTTGAGTTTTCTAAATTATATTTTACAGTTGAAGTGCAAGTTATAACACTATGAGATATTGTTCTAAATTTATGTAGAGGAAGTATTTAAGGAAATTATATTATAAATGGAGGAAGGTAAAAGGACATAAAGAAAGGTAAGGTTTCTATGTTTCACTTGGAATGGTAAAATGATGATATTCGTGTACTGTAATAAGTTATGTATATATAATGTAATACTTAAAGCAAGTACTAAAAAAGCTATACAAACAGATATATCAAAAACCTTATAGATAAAACAAACCGGAATTCCAAAAAAAATTCTTGTAACCCAAAGGGAAGGAGAAACAGAAACTGAAAAACAATAATAAAAAACATAAAGAAAACAAAAAAAAATAAAATGAGAGACTTATACCTTAAAATACAATGTTACACGAAATTTAAATGGTCTAAACATACCAACAAAAAGAGAGTCACAGAGAATTTTAAAATATAAAGTAAAACTATACGAGGTCTACAAGAAACTCACTTTAACCAAAATGATTTAGGCAGGTTAAAAGTAAAAGGACAGAAAAAGATATGTCATGCAAATGTTTATCAAAGGGAAGCAAGACTGGCTATATTAATATCGATAATATTAGCAAAGAAAATTACCAGAGACAGATAGGGGCATTATATAATGATAAAAGGTCAATCCACCAAGAAGACGTAGCAATCCTAAATGTACATGCACCAAACCACAGAGCTGTAAAATAGGTGAAGCAAAAACTGATAGAACTAAAAAGAGACAAAGACAAATCCATATTTAAGTTGGAGACTTTAACACCCCTCTCTCAACAATTAATAAAAAAATCTAGACACAAAATCAGCAAGGATATAGAAGACTCAACAGCAGCGTCAACTAACAGAATCTAATTGACATTCATAGAATAATCCACCCAACAGTAGAATTCACATTTTATTGAAGTCCTCACAGAACTTGTACCAAGATAGGCTATATCTTGGACTTTAAAATAAACCTTAACAAATTCTAAAGGATTAAACCCACTCAGAGTGTTTTCTTTGATCACAGTGGAATCAAACTATAAATAAATAACAGAAAGTTAATGATAAAATTTCCAAACTCTTGGAAATGAAACAACATAGTTGTAAATAATTCATGGGTCAAAGAGGAGATGTCAAGAGAAAATGAAAAATATATTGAACTGCATGAAGTTATAACAGAGTATATGAAAATTTGTTGGACAGAGCTGAGGGAGCACCAAGAGGAAAATTGTAACATTAAGTGCATACTTGAAAAGAAGGAGGCTTCATCATCAATCCACCATCTCAAGAAAATAGAAAAAAAGAGAAAAATACACCCAAGTAAGCAGAAGGAAGGAAATAATAAAGATAAAAGCCTAAATCAATGAAATTGAAACTAAAAATAACAGAATCAATGACAGGAAAAGTTCATTCTTTGAAAAGATCAAGGAAATAGACAAAGTTCTAGCAAGAGTGATAAAAAAAGAAGACGTAAATTACCAGTATTAAGAATGAAATAAGTGAAGGCATTATAGACCTTGCAGACATCAAATGGATAATTAGAGAATACTGCAAACAACTTTACACGTGTAAATTTAAGAATTTAGACAAACTGGGCACAACTCAAAAAACAAGAACTACAACAACTCACACAATATGAAATAAATAATTTGAATAATTGATAATGTGATATTTTTCTATTAATAAGATTGAATTTATAACAAAAAAAATCTCAAAATAAAAGAAATCTCTGGATCCATATAATTTCACTGAAGAGTTCTACGAAATGTTTAAAGAAGAATTAATACCAATTCTACACAATCTTATTCAGAAAATAGGAGTAGCAAATGCTCCTCAGTTCATTTTTATGAAGCTGATATTACCCTAATATGAAAACTAGACAAGATAATACAAAAAAATCCTACAGACCAGTATCTCTCATGAATATGGATGCAAAAATTATTAACAAAATATTAGCAGATAGATTTCAGCAATATATAAAAAGAGTTATACACCACACCAAATAAGGTTTATGCCAAGGATGAAACGCTGTTTCAATATTGAAAATCAATCAACGTTAATTAACAAGCTAAAGAAGAAAAATCATATGATCATATCAATTGATGCAGAAAAAGTATTAGATAAAATTCAGCATCCATTAATGATAAAAACTCTCAGAAAACTGTAATTAGCATCATCTCAATTTGAGGATGAGCATCCAAAAAATCCTACAGCAAACATTAGACTTAATGACAAAAAACTAAATGGTTTCTCCTAAGTTCAGGAAAAAGGCAAGCATGTCTGCTTTCACAGTTCATAAAACACACTGCCTGACTTTCTAGCCACTGCAATAACACAAATAAAGAAAGCAAAATACCTGTATATTAGAGAGGAAGAAATAAAACTGTTCCTATTTGTAAATAACGTGACTGCTTATGTAGAAAATACCAAAGGATCTACAAAAAGAAAAATTAAACTCATAAAACTAACAAGTTGGTAGAATACAAGATAAACATACAAAATAAATTGTATTTTTATGTACTAGCAATGAACACATGATCACCCCAAATCAAAATATAATATCATATGTAGTTGCTTAGAAATAATAGAATATGTAGGTGTAAATCTAACAAAATGCAAAATATTTGCTTGCTGAAATCTACAAAATGCTGATTAAAGAAATTTTTTAAAGATATAAATAAATGGAGAAACATTTCGTGATTCTGGATTGGAAGACTCCACAGAGTAAAGATGTCAAGTCTCAACAAATTGATATACAGATTTAATCAGTTCTTGTCATACTCTCAGAAAGATTTTTTTTATAAATATAGACAAGATTATTACAAAATTTATATTGAAAAGTATAGACCCTAGAATAACTAAAATAACGTTGAGGGAAAAAAGAGTAAATTGGGAGGAAATCAGTCTATCTGATTTCAGGATTTATTATATAGCTGCAGTAACAAGACTGTGAAAATGGCAGAGCATTAGACACATAGATCGCTGAAACAGAATAGAGAACTTGGTAATGGATCCATACAAATATGCCTGATTTTGACAAAAATGTAAAACCAATTCAACGTCACCTTTTCTACAAAGGTTGCTGGATCTCCCACCTTATATAAAATATAAGTTAACTCAAATTAGATCATGGACTTAATGTAAACCTATGAAACTTTTAGAAGAAAACTAAGAGAAAATCTTTGGGCTTCAGGGCTAGGCCAAAAGTTCTTAGATTTGACACTAAAAGCACAATCCATAAAGGAAAATGTTGATAAATTGAGCTTTATAAAAACTAAACAAATATAAAATAAAACTTTTGCTCTATGAAAGATCCTCTTAAGAGTTACAAAAACAAGACACAGACTGGAAGAAAATATTTGCAAATCACATGACCAACAAAAGACTAGTATCTGGAATATATATAGAACTCTCAGAACACAGTAGGAAGAAAAAGGAGCAATCAATTTGAAAATGGGAAAAAAGTCATAAACAGATATTTCATTGAAAGAATATACAAAAAATAAATAAGCACATGAAAAGATGTTCAATATCATTATGAGCTATTTGAGATCCTTCACTTGACTCCTGAAATAATGAAAATTTGTATTAAGTTTCTGAGATTATGTTTTGGGGATCCACATACAGCCTTGCCAGCACTGTGGTCATTATCTTGAGGAGATGAGCAACTCTTCTCCCCCTCCTACTTTCTTCCTGGGGTTTGAGATCTGGAGGAATTTGAAAGAAGTATCAAGTCCCAACATGTAGAACTTAGAGTCAATTGTTTCTTCAAAAATGCTGTTTTGTATTAGAGCTAAACAGACCTAATTCATTTTGCCTGAGTCTAGGTTTCTCTTGTTGATGAGTTTCTAAAGTATTTAGCCTAAACACATATCAATATGTGTTACCTTAAGAGGAACCTGGAGCCTTGTTGCCATGTAGCTATTTTCAGGAACCATGTGTGAAAATCTTTCCACAACCCATAACACACACGCCCAAGAATCATCTACCTAGGCAAAAGGACACCAGTATCCTTACATGTGAATGTGTATAGGGGGAGTGACTTGGGGGAAATGAGAAGATAGGAAAGCCAGAGTAGGAAGTAGGAAAGCCAGTAGGTCATGTAAACGATTAACCAAAGGCAGTACTTGCTTTCCCTTTTACTCCAGATAACCAAAACACAGAGAGATCAGATTAAAAGAAGATGCACACCTGGTAATGAATATCAAGCAGGAAGTTGGCATAACATGCCCTTGCCTTCCTCCTTCTCATACTGCCACCTAAGATAGGGACACTTTGCCATGCTTTGGTCCCCTGAAGGGACAAGGAGAAGACAAAGAAAATATCCTGTAAACATCAACCAAGGAGGCAATAACACTAAAGATAGTGTGAATGTGGCTGAAGATGAGACATCAGCCTCTACTACTGTCACTGATGTTCATGTGGCTTCCTTTATGTCACTACTGCCACCCAATGAAATAGTATCCTATGGACCAGGCAAGGCCAGCTCTAAATAGCAATATTGTGCAAGAGAAAGAATAATCATGACAAAGGTGATAAACCAAAGGTCTGGCTCCTTCTCAGTTTTGTTTTTCTCAGTCAAGTAAGCTCTGAAGTGTGTTATAATTCAAAGAGGGGAGAGGCTTCCAAAGTTAATAATCACACTAATTAACCACAGTGAGCAGTGTGTGCGTGTGTGTGTGCAATTAAAATGTATAATGAGAGATTTCTTGAACTTCACAAATTGTGGAAGATTTTATACTTCTATGAGTACTGACTTGTTTTCTTTCATTTCAATGTTTAAAGCAGATGGATGTGGAAACCAACAGAGAGTAAGAAGGCCCTTTGGGAGATGAGTTAACATATCATTATCATCTTTGCCAATTAGCATTTACTGAGCAACTAGGCACTTGGTACTTCAAGAATCTCCACAGAGGCCCCATATTGAGACAGGTTTCTACATTCTGTAAATTTATGGTCATCTGTTAGAGACAAGATTAACCTGATAATGCACTACAATGTGTGGAATTATTCTCAGGTTTGTCTTTTTAAGGGGAATTATATTTTTAAACAAGTTAATTTGTATACCTCTTTCAAATATTCATAATTGGAAACATTTGTTTCAATAAATGTGATCTTACAGAGTTGGAAGAAATCTACCTTGTAAACTATTGTTATGAGCATTGAGGAGAGCTATGAACCAGTTCTTACCCGTGGTGGCGTAAATTTACAAGTTGAATTATTTTTTTCAATCTGATATTGGTGAGAGCAAACAGCTGGTTCACTCCAAGGGAGGGATAATTTTCCATATTAAATGTCATGTGATGTAAAATTCACTTGGATATTATCAGAATCTTCCCTTCTGTAGCAGCTCTAATTTGGTATCATTTTTTGATAATTGTGATAGAACGAACCAATAGAAAATAGTGAGTATTGTCTGTGCTCATCTCTCTGTTAACAACTAATGTTCACAATTCCTTTTGCAGTTTGACAATGAAACCAAAAAAATAGCTCTCATATATGCATACACAAACAGGACCATTTTGAAGTCCTAGGGAAGTAAATAACAGTTATAAGTGTGTTGAGAGTCACAAATTTACTCTTTCAGCAAGTCACATATAGAGAAGAAATAACAGAATTTATTCATATAATTTACTTATCTTCAGCAAGTGATCCTACCCGCTGGGAGGGAGGAAAAAATTAAAATTTAATCCCAGCTGCTGAGTCACACAGTCCCTTTACATAATGCTTATTTGTTTGAGATAATCACGTAGCATTGCTGTAATTGTTGCCTTACCATTTGTGCCTCTCTGAGGTTGTGTTTGATGTTTATAGGGAGAGACACCTGCCTAATCTCTAGGTAGCATAGCTAAGAAGGCAGAGAAGTGGGGTCAGGCAGGGAGGATGAGGTTGCAATTCAGATATCCCACTGTACACCACTGATGCTGAGTTGGGAGCTCGTAGGCTTACCATGAAGTCTGTCTAGGTCAAGGCGAAATGACCTTGTAATAAGCACTGTGTGTACAATATCTAATTGACAAGCTAGATAAAGGCTAAGGCCAAGGAAGCTAAGTCAGCAGGGTTTCATTTCTCTGATCCATCTGAGAAAGACTACAACTCTGACTCCAAATGTCAGCAGCAAACAACATCAGGATGCCCAGAGGTGGGACCAGGCTGGCCACACCCAAAAGTTGTCAAACCAACCATATTGCAATGTGACCAGAGGATTCAGAGAACGCTTGAGGAAATGAAGATTCATTTATTTGGCCATTATGAGGTAGATGATCACATCTCTCTCTGAGAGGAGCTAGGGAGAGGGATACAATATGAAGGGGTTTGAGCAGTTATCTTCCAAAAGATTGAGCATTACCTAAAACAACTGTATATAGTCTCAAATTGGACTAAATCATGAAATGAAAAGGACTAAATGTTGTATTTCCTCTATCAACAGTTTCCTCTACTCATCAGACTTGGTGCCCATGCTACATGCACTACAAATGCAGCCTCAAATAAATAACCCTCTGCATAACGTTCCTCAGAGAGAGCTACATGCATAAGATAATGACAAGCAAAGTCATATTTCATTGATAGCTGGGCTTTAATCTTAAATCTCAATAACTCAAGAATTCTAATGAGCTGGGATAAACCTGCAAAGTCTTCTACCTAAGCTAGATCTGCTAAAATAATCTGTAACTGTAAGGCCAGCTCTAACTACTTCACCTATATGAAAACTTTAATTTGTTAATTTGTCTTACCCTTACAGCAAAATGGAAGAACAATAAATTTATCAATAAAAAATAGTACAAACGGGAAAAAAAACCCATGTTAGCACATTGGTACAAATGGAAAATAAACAGCAGGAAACAGAACAAAGGGAAAAGCACTGGCCCACTGTTTACAGTGACATTGACTTAACCTCCTCAGTCCATGCCTTCCAGGACAAGTACATTAGTTCTGAGCTTAGTTATTCTTTAGAAGAGAAAGGGTGCAAAGAGAAATATTATGCTTCAACTTTTCTGTACTATTTCACAACCATATAAGTAAGAGACAAGTTCCTGGAACTATACATTTTTAATTCCTCAGACAACCCGCATCTCACTGGATGGGAATTGGGGGCTTTGATCTTTGGAAATCCAAAAGATAAAGTGAAATGGTCCTCCTGTTAGAGGTGTGGAAATAGATACAGTAAAATAGAAGAGGATTTCCAATCCTTGATAGCGAAAGACCTAAAGCAGATAGTTTATGATGTGGTGACCTACAAATTAAATCAGAAAGTGAAAAGCTTGTCTGACTATATCCTGCTTCTCATCTGTTTGCCATCAGGTGAAAGCTGGCACAATAAGAATATCCATTTCTTATTATTATTTTCCATACTCTGTAACCCCATTTTTTGACATTTGATGAATTCATAGAAGCAAAATATGTGTAATTATACCTTAGCTCACATGAAAACACCTGTAGTGGTTCATTCTTTCAAAGGAGCCTTGAAATAAAGGTCTTGAGAGTAGCAATGGTGATTATGCCTGGCATATTTCCAATTTAGGAAATTTGAAACCCCTACTCTAAACCCCTTACAGTGCTGCTGAGATAGTATTACTAATTTTTTCTCTAGTGTGATAAGATGGGTAATTTAGTCATCCCCTTGCTTTCAGGTGGACTCACACACACCATGTCTATCAGGAGATAAGGCCTTTTGTTAACAAATTTCAAAGAATGATATTCTATAATAAGTTTTTTTCCCCTTTTTTTCTCCCCAAAGGCCCAGTAGATAGTTGTATGTCATAGGTGTACATCCTTCTAGTTGCTCTATGTGCGATGCCACCTCAGCATGGCTTGATGAGTGGTGAGTAGGTCCTTGCCCAAGATCCAAACCGGTGAACGCTGGGCCATCGAAGTGGAGCACACGAACTTAACAGCTACGCCACGGGTCCAGGCCCTATAGTAAGTTTTGCTAATTCATTCTCATTTAGCCTCCACATGTTGTGAAATGTTATTTTAAATGTATTTATAATTCACCTACTGTAGTGTTAGCACTTGTCTCATAAGGAGAAATAGGCTGCTGGGCAGATCATGAAAAATTTTCTATAGTCTCTTTTTTTAAAGATTAAAAATATGTTTATTTTCCTCAGCACCACATATATTCTGAATTTTTGTATTCTCACCTGATATATCTTAACTCTCCAAATCTACAACTATTTTTCGGGTTATCTTCCGAATTTTCACTCCCACTCGCTTTCTAGTTCTTTGCCAATGATAACAAATTCAAGGCCATTCCTGTGCAGCATCTGCCTCTTTATCCCCCTAGTTGTGTGCAGGTCAATCACCTAAACCTATGTGGTCATGAAAAATGGTTGGATTGTTAGAATTGGCTCACTCTTTTTCATAGATTGCAAAGCCTCCAGTAGGGGAAAAAGAAAGAGCAGGTTTTCCTCCCTTTCTAGTAGGTTATAATGAAATAATAGAAGTTTTAGATAAAATTCTGTGACACTTACAGATATAAGGTTGGTGAAGTCCTTGCTCCTGTTCTTTTTGGTGCTCTGTAAACACCTTAAATGTATCAGGGGCAGAAAGACCTCAGCCGACTATCCAAGCACATTTAGAAGAACCAACAGGGAGGCAAAGGACTATTTAGGGATAAGGACTAGGTTATTCTCCCTAAGGAAAAATGAGAAGAATAAGATAAAGCATTTTTTTTAATAACAGAGTATACCATTGTTACTAATTAGGTGAACAATTAGAGAAGCATTTAAACTTTCCCTATGTAGAAGTTAAAATGCTCACAACATACAAATTGAATATTGCTCTAGAAGTATTTTAATACTACTTTTCCAATTCTAAATTTAAGACTCCTAATTCATTCTAATTTTAGAGCCATTTTACTAAAAGGTAATTATTTCCATAGCAGAGATTTAATGTTAACAGTATAAAAATAGAGTAAGCCGCATTGCTTCTTTTCTAGTTAAAATACTTTCACATTGATCGTACAGGCAGCATTAATCACAGAGATGATTATTTATCCTTCTGAGTATGGAATTTGAAATAACATCAGCATTTATTAGTGCCTTTACCAGTATTGTGATGGTAATCTGGCATATCTGAAGTCTCACAAAAATATCCCAACGCCAAAAAACAAACAAACAAACAAAGAATGCAAATACATTCAGTAGGTAAATGATTTTTATTTAAACCTGACTCTCCAAGAAAACTTATTAGCAGGTTTGTTGCTGCTTTATCATAAGACAACCGTACATTCAATAGTACTTCTATTGAGATGGTGATATGTTTAACCAATTTAAAATTTATTTTTAAATTATCTTACCTCATACTTTTCGATCACTTTTTGGTATCATTTGTTTTCTTATTCTAATTTGACTAAGAGTTTGGATTTTTTCTCTATATAGTTTTATGTCTAGTATTGAATCTTGATTTCCCTTAGTTAGCAATTTATGGTTTAATTTTGAAGAAGTTGATTCCTCCAAAAGGACTGAAAATTAAACTTGCCATGTCAATAGACAATGCAGTATAGGGTCGCAGAGCTAAACATAGCCATTTAGTAAACAGTATCCTGCCTAGTGTTCAAATTCAGTTAAAACTAGTCTAACGATTATTATAGATTAAGTTCAAAGCCACTTCAACAATTTCCTTCTATGATCACAAAGATGAAATGAGAGACCCAAGAACTTATGCATCCAAAAAGATAAACTGGACATAAAAATACAGTGAGGGAAATATAGTAGCATGTAGGGTAATTAAATTAGCTTTTTTTCTGAGTGTTATTAAAACCATTGTATCAAAATAAGGTGTTGCAAAATACATTGATGATTATTTATAAAATATTAATCCATTTTAATTATATTTTTATCCTTTCAAAGTTTGTAAAATTGATTCACTTCTTCCAAGGTAAAGCAATTAATAAGTCCAATGATTAAAACTTGAGAGTTGCCCATACCTAAATACAGAGGACAAAAGCTATAAACTTATTCTAGAATACAGAGTAAAATAAACACCTGAGTTCTGGAGCCAGGCTGACCACACTCATATCCTGGTTTTGCAAAGTGCTGGTTATATGATGCTGAGCAAGTTTGTTAATCTCTCTGAACTACACACTCCACATCTACGAAGCTGTTTTCACGTGTTATCATGAGTCTAAATCAATTGATATGTATGGAATATTTAGAACAATAGTCAATAAATGTTAGCATTTTTGCTTTGTAGAGAATTATCTTTCTCTGATTCTGAAAGGCACTATTGTTCAAAATGGAATGAGAGAGATGAAGCTTCTGAGAAGAATGCCTCATGTTTTGCTGTGCTCACAGGCGTTAACATCTATTTCATGTTTGCTTTTCTACATTAGTCCTCTGCTCTTGAGTACTTCTAATTAATTAGTCCTAAAATTTTTCACTGTAAGGTAATTTCATTACAATCATTCTTCTCTGTCTTCACTCGCTACTCTTAATTTCTTCACATTTTCATAGAAATCTGTTTCAATTTTGTAGTCTATGTAGTCCGTCTTTTAACTTTTCTTGTACAGTTTCTCCCCATTCTTATTCGCAGCCGTTTGCACTGCTTACTAATAAAATATGTAAAGTTATGATTAGGTTAATAAATGTTTAAAAATAATATAAACATTTTAATTTTTTAAAAATGAAATTCATATTGTTCTTTAAAACATTCCATGTTTTGTATTAAGTTCAAAATTTAAAAAAAGAGATTTAAATGTTTTTACCATGAACTTTAAGAAAGCATGTACTTTAAAAAACAGGGACTAGCTAGTTATTTCATATCAGTGTCACTTGTTTTTTATATATTAAAAGATAGGTTTTTAATTGATTTTATTTGGCATTGATTTGATACAGTGACTATAAGAAAAGATACTTTGCATGACTTCAGTCTTATTTCAGGGCATAAAAATGGTCTATTATGTAGAATATTCCGTGTGCACTTGAGAAGAGGGTACATCCTACAGTTAGTGGAGTGTTCTATAGATGTCTGACCTAGTGGATTTATAGTGGTGTTGATGTCTTCTATTTCCTTGCTGATCTTCTGCCTACTCGTTTCATCCATTATTTAAAGTGAGGTATCCAAGTTTCCAACTATTATCGTTGAATTGTCTATTTATCTCTTTAATTCTGTCAGCTTTGGCTTTATTTATTTTGAGGCTTTGGTGTTAGGTACGTGTGTTTTAACTGTTATCTTTCTAATAGATTGGCTCTTTTAGCATTATAAAATATTCATTTTTGCCTCTAGTAAGAATTTTTGTCTTAACCTCTGTTTTGTCTGATCTTAATATAGTCACACCATCTCTCTTTTGGTTACTGTTTCTATGATATATTACTTTCTATCTTTTTATTCTAAATATGTATCTTTGAATCTAAGTGCATCTCTTGTAGACAGTGTACAGTTAAAACATGCCTTTTTCTCTTATCTATTCTTCTAATCTCTGCCTTTGATTGGAGTATCTTATCAATTTACATTTAATGTAATTACTGAAAAGATAGGATTTACTTCTGCCAGTGGGCTCTGTTTTCTATATATCTTATGTCTTTTTTCCTCTATTACTATATTATTGTCTTTGTTAAATTGATAATTTCTGGCATAGAATTTTAATTCCCTTGTTATTTCTTTTATCATATTATTTTATTTTTTTTTCATAGTGATTTCTGTAGGTATTACAATTAGCATCTTAAAGTATTGTGGTTCAGATTAATACCAACTTAGTTTCAATAGTATACAAAAACTTTGCTCCAATATAGCTTCATTTTCTTCCCCCACCTTTGTGCTATTTTTCTCAAACAGATTATATCTTTATTCATTATAAGCTCATCAAAACTGTTTTGTAATAATTGTTTATGCAGTTGTATTTTAAATCAGATAAGAGAAAAAAAGGCTACAAAGAAAACACATGTGTCTTTTATGTTAATCTATGCAATTACCTTTAAAACCACTCTTTATTTCCTCGTGTGGATTCAAGTTACTGTCTAGAATCCCTTCATTTCAACCTAAAGATTCCCTTGAGCATTTCTTGTAGGGCAGGCCTATTATTGTTTCTCTGGAAATGTCTTAATTTTTCCTTCATTTGACGAATAGTTTTGCTGGATATGGAATTCTTGGTTGACAGTGTTTTTCTTTCAGCCCTTTGGATATGTCCTCCTAACACCTCTGGCCCCCAACGCTTCTGATGGGAAGTCAGCTATTCATCTTATTGAGGTTCTCTTGGATGCTGTGAGTCACTTATCTCTTGTTGCTTTCAAGATTTTCTCTTCATCTTTGTTTTTCAGCAGTGTGGCTATGATGTAGCTCGGTGTGGTTCTCCTTAAATCGATTCTACTTGGTTTATGTTAAGCTTCCGGGATGTGTGGATTAATGTTGTTTGTTTTTTATTTTAATAAAATGTGGATAATTTTTGGTCATTTATTTATTCAAAGAGTTTTTTTCTGCCTTTTTCTCTCTCTCCTCTCCTTATGAGATTATCATTATGCATATGTTGGTATGCATGATGGTGTCTCATAGGTCACTCAGGTTTTATTTATTTTTCTTCATTGTTTTTTCTTACTGTTCCTCAGACTGGATATTCTCACTTGAACTATCTTCAAGCTGATTGACTCTTTCTTCTGCCAATTCACATCCGTTGAGCCTCTCCAGAAAAATTTTCATTCCAATTATCATATTTTTCAACCACAGGGTATCTGTTAGTTCCCTTTTTATAATTTTTATCTCTTAATTCATCCTCTCTATTTGGTGAGACATCATTCTCATATTTTTCTTTAATATTTTAAACATGATTACTTTAGGTTCTTTTTTTTTTTTTTTACTCTATTTATAATTTCTGAGTCAAATTCTTTGTCTAGTAGCTCTAACATTGGGCTCCTGAACAACAGTTTCTGTTGACTGCTTTTTTTCCCCCCTATACATGGGCCGTGTTTCCCTGTTTCTTTGCATGCTTCGTATTTTTTTTATTAAAAATTCAATATTTTTAATAATAAAATGTGGCATCTTTACAAATCAGATTTCTCCTCCCTTCCCAAGGTTTTTTTTGTGGCTGCTTTTTGTTGTAGTTCTTATTACTTCTGTTTGTTTATTTTGTCCTCCCTGGGCTAATTCTATAGTCTTTATTCCCTACCCTGAGCAGCCATTGAAGTCTCTGCTTGATTACCTAAGTAATTAGTTAATGATTGGGCAGAGATTTCCTTTAATGCCTTAAACCAAAATGCCTATTTGTCAAGGGGTTCTGTGTGTGCCATGAGGCATGCTTTTAAATTTTGCACTTTAAAACTCAGGCTTAACCTCTATTTTGTGTTTGTGTGCGATCTCAACATCAGCCACAGTTGAGAGATTAAAGCTTTCTCAGCTATTTCTTGGGCATATGCGCTGGTCTGCACATGCACCTGGACTCCTGGATCTTATGGATATTGAAACTTTTCTAAGCCCCCTATGAACACCTCATTCTCAGATCTTCCTTGTAAGATTTTTCTTCCCTGCTTTTTTTTGGCCAGTCTTTCGTTTGCCTCAACTGTTATTGCTGTCTCAGGCAGTTGCAATGTTAAACAATTGCCCTTGATTGTTTTTGACAAATATTCTAGGGATAGAGCTTCTCTCACTAAGCAAACTGAGTTGGGTCAAATAAAGACAAATCATGAGAATATGGCTTTTCCAAAGAGCTACCAGGCAGGTCAAATAATGAAAATGCTCTGGGGATGGTTCTTTTTGAGGAACTTCAAACCCTGCCTGCTACTTCCTGCCACACACACCTCAGTGACAGGTAGGGTACTACTATTTACGACCACCATGGTTGCAAGGCTGCAGTTTTACAAGACTACTGTTGAACCGGAGAGAACAAGACGGGAATCAGGCAAAGTAAAATGCCAAAACCCTTACTGTTCTTACCAAGATTCAACCATTTTTCTTGAATAAGTTGCTCCTCAGATTAGTATTAACTTTTAGTGATTTTGCAGAGTGCTGAAAAAGTTGATTTTTACAATGTTTGCAAGTATCCTTCTTGCATTTAGGGAAGAGTGGATTATCTGAGTTTCTTACTATGCCATTCAGGAAATCCCACCCCTCATATATGTGTTTTTAATGTTTGAAAATATCTTAGAGAGATAAGAGATGTCTTAATTTTATGCCTTCTTATTGACCAAAAAAGTCACCTTAGAATACAGCACTATTCTGAATATTAAACTTCTCTACTTTGTGTGGTTTTCTTTAGTACAAATTATATTACTATGGGACCTGCTTTTCCAAAGAGTCCAAATCTACATAATTGGAAAAAGTGGCATATTTTAAAGAAATATTTCACAGAAATATGTTCAGTTTTGTCAAGAAGGTTGTCACAGCTACTTACATGAAAACTGGATATTTTACTATCAATCTTTCAAACATGATTTTCATAAACTCTAATTTTTAAGACATTATATTGCTATTTCCAAGAACAAACATAATATTTATCAATTGTATTTCAATTTCCCATAGATTTTTCTATGCTATTTATTTTGTTCTTTGTTATTTTGCATTCCTTCGCTTCATTATTATTCAAAAATTTTTTTAAAAGCAAAGAGAGAGAGACCAAAATGTTTGTAAAAATATGATTTTTTTCTTCTTTTCCCCAACCATTTGGTGCCTTACTCTTTGAAAAGAAAAATAAGAGAACAGTCTAAAATTGGTATAGTGTTATTCTATTGTGAATGATTTATTTACAATGTGTCAGTTTATTAAAAATACATTATTTCCATCAATTTTGGTGAAAATCCACCCTTAGCATTCTAAATAACATCATTTTTTTTCACCTCATTTATTTATACATCCCAAGGCAAAGCTTTCATGGTGAAGACTGTCTGGACCTCTTTTTCTAATTTCCTACTGATCCAAAATGTGTCAAATATTAAAAAGGAAAAAAATCTGTTGAATAGCCATATTGCAAAATGAAAAAGAGGAAAGGGGAATTCTCCTTGAGAATTGACCTCTAAAGAGGCCCATCAAAAGCTTGTTGAAGGAAATGCCAAGCTTGATTGTTTGGAAATCACAACTGTACATATTCCCATTAAAATCCCATCCAGGTCCGTTTAATTTATTCACAGATAAACAAAATGCCCTTTATTGCATTGAATGCAGTTTGACAGATGGCTCTTAGCATTCTGTCCAGGTGTAAAAAGACAAAGATAAATGAATCTGTTCTTTTTAATTCACACTCTTTATGACTTTCACCTCCACCGGAAAGCATCCTTTGGCTCTCTATCTACTTCATGTTTCCAACAAGAGACAGCTCTTTTTCTATCTGGTGCTTGCTTCCTTGTACTTCTAAGGAGCAGCTACCTTTGCTTGAAATAATCAGTTTGGGAGCAGAGCAAGCAAACGAATTATTCTTTCCAAAACTTCAAACATATTATTATTATTTAGTTTATTAAAATTGTCTTAAATGCACATAAGCCCATTAGATTTATCTATACATTGATTAATCACAACTAGAGTTTAGGGTGGTTAAGGCTTTAAGATATTCATTACTATGCAGTACTTAATAAATGTCCCTCATCTAATGTGAAGCAGAACTAAAGTTAAGCTAAATAACTAAAATTATTTTTAATATTTCTTGCTTATAACATTAAATCCTGAAAAGTGGAAACATTGAGCTTAAACTCAAATTACGCCAAATTGTCATTGCTCAAAATCTTCAGGCATGTTTCTTAATACTGTTTCAAAGAATTCAGTATATAAATTGTAAGTTGTAAATTATTACTACATATTATTTTATTTATAATAGAATAAACCCTCATTAATTTTCAATAAAATAGAAAGAATTATGTTAAAATATTCAATTCTGAAAAAGCACATGACAAAGTGAATCTTATGATATTGCTCCCCACATTTACATGACTTCCTGAAAAAAGATTATTTATTTTACACTTAAGAAATAAATATTCTTATAATTTACTTTAGAGACAGGAATTTATTATAGTTTATTTTTACTGGTGTAAAAAGCAATTTAATGGTATAAAAATCAGCTGTTAGTTGCTCTTCAAAAATATTTGCTTTATATTTCTCCAACTATTTAAATAGAATCCCATATAATTAACAAGTGGTTTCTAAATTGTGATTGATAGACCCCTCGGGGTTGTCTAGACTCTTTCAGGTGGTAGTGAGGTCAAAATTATTTTAGAAATAGTACTAGGCATGATTTCATATTTTCCTATTTCACTGTGTTAACATTTGCACTGATGGTGCAAAAGAACTGGTGATGAGTAAAACCACAGATGCCTTAGCAGGAATTAGAGCAATAACATTATTTTTTTAATTTTTTAAATTTTTTGTTTATTGCAGTAACATTGTTTTATAACATTGTATAAATTTCAGGTGTACATCATTATACTTCTATTTCTGCATAGATTACATCATGTTCACCACCCAAATACTAATTACAACCCATCACCACACACATGTGCCGAATTATCACTTTCACCCTCTTCCCTCCCTCCTTCCCCTCTGGTAACCACCAATCCAATCTCTGGCTCTATGTGTTTGTTTATTGTTGTTATTATCTACTACTTAATGAAGGAAATCATACAGTATTTGACCTTCTTCCTCTGACTTATTTCACTTTGTATAATACCCTCAGTGTCCATCCATGTTGTCACAAATGGCTGGATTTCATCATTTCTTATGGCTGAGTGGTATTCCATTGTGTATATATACCACAGGTTCTTTATCCATTCGTCCCTTGATGGGCACTTAGGTTGCTTCCAAGTCTTGGCTATTGTGAATAATGCTGCAGTGAACACAGGGGTGCAAGTATCTTTACGCATTGGTGTTTTCAAGTTCTTTGGATAAATACCCAGCAGTGGAATAGCTGGATCATATGGTAGTTCTAGCCTTGATTTTTTGAGGAATCTCCATACTGTTTTCCATAGTGGCAGCACCAGTTTGCACTCCCACCAGCAGTGTATGAGAGTTCCCTTCTCTCCACATCCTCTCCAACACACGTTGTTTCCTGTCTTGTTAACTATAGCCATTCTGACGGGTGTGAGGTGATAGCTCATTGTAGTTTTGATTTGCATTTCCCTGATAGTTAATGATTTTGAACATATTTTCATGTGTCTGTTGGCCATCTGTATATCTTCTTTGGAGAAGTGTTTTTTCAGGTCCTTTGCCCATTTTTTAATTGGGTTGTTAGTTTTTTTGTTGTTGAGATGCATGAGTTCTTTATATATTTTGGAGATTTACCCCTTATCAGATGTATGGTTTGCAAATATCTTCTCCCAATTGTTAGGTTGCTTTTTCGTTTTGTTGATGGTTTCCTTTGCTGTGCAGAAGCTTTTTAGTTTAATGTAGTCCCATTTCTTTATTTTTTCTATTGTTTCTCTTGCCCGGTCAGACATGGTGCTTGAAAATATGTTGCTAAGACTGATGTCGAAGAGAGTACTGCCTATGTTTTCTTCTAGAAATTTCATAGTTTCAGGTATTACATTCAAGTCTTTAATCCATTTGGAGTTAATTTTTGTGTATGGTGTAAGGTAATGGTCTACTTTCATTTTTTTGCGTGTGGGTATCCAGTTTTCCCAACACCATTTGTTGAAGAGACTTTTTTTCTCCATTGTATGTTCTTGGCTCCTTTGTCAAAGATTAGCTGTCCATAGATGTGTGGGTTTATTTCTGGGCTTTTGATTCTATTCCATTGATCTGTGTTGATAAAAACTCTAAATAAAATGGGTATAGAAGGAAAGTACCTCAACATAATAAAGACCATATATGACAAACCCACAGCTAATATCATCCTCAATGGTGAAAAACTGAAATCTATCCCTCTAAGAACAGGAACCAGACAAGGATGCCCACTGTCACCACTCCTATTTAACATAGTACTGGAAGTCCTAGCCAGAGCAATCAGGCAAGAAAAAGAAATAAAAGGGATCCAAATTGGAAAGGAAGAAGTGAAACTGTCACTATTTGCAGATGACATGATTTTATGTATAGAAAACCCTAAAGAATCCACCAGAAAACTTTTAGAAGTAATAAACGAATTTGGTAAAGTTGCAGGATACAAAATCAACATACAAAAATCAGTTGCATTTCTATACACTAACAACGAAGTAGCAGAAAGAGAAATTAAGAGTACAATCTCATTTACAATTGCAACAAAAAGAATAAAATATCTAGGAATAAACTTAAACAAAGAGGTGAAAGATCTGTACCCCAAAAACTATAAAACATTGCTGAAAGAAATTGAAGAAGACACAAAGAAATGGAAAGATATTCCATGCTCTTGGATTGGACGAATTAACATAGTTAAGATGTCCATACTTCCTAAAGCCATCTATAGATTCAATGCAATCCCTATCAAAGTTCCAACAACATTTTTCACAGAAATAGAACAAAGAATCCTAAAATTTATATGGAACAACAAAAGATCCCGAATAGCTAAAGGAATCCTGAGAAAAAAGAACAAAGCTGGAGGTATCACACTCCCTGATTTCAAAATATACTACAAAGCTATAGTCATCAAAACAGCATGGTACTGGCACAAAAATAGAGCAATAACATTAAACTGTACTAGTAGTGCTCACATTCTCAACCACAACCCCCAGGTGAAGATCATATGTACACTAGTCTTCAATTTACACTATCATCACATTTCACACAATTATCACCCCTCCTCTTGAAGAAAAAAATTTTTTCAATTTGATTCAAAGACAGCAAATATGTTTGTTTTTTCTTTAACTCACTTATAGTTCCTTCTCAATCTTATTTACATGTTTCCATTATTCTTCCATACCTTTTAACAGTGCACCTGGGAAAAGTCCTTGGACATCTAAGTACCATTGGTATCATGAAAACTCTCAAATCAAAATTGGACTTTGTATAACAATGTGCCTACTCAATATTTCCACTTGGATGTCTAATAGATAAGAAAACATTGCTTTATTTTGGAAAACAGGAGAGAATCATAACAGAAGAAAAATGCTTGGAAATCTCTGGAGTTATGAAACAAACAGTGTGAGGCCAACAAAAGAGAAGATAGAGGAGAATCTACCTGAGGAGAGATTTGGCAGGAATAAACAATACAGTCTCAACATTTTCTGTCTCAGAGACTGGAAAAAACATCAGTCAGTTGGGGAGGTGTGAACTGAAGTGTGTTAATATGTAAGCCACATCAGTTTCTCATACATTGAGCAACTGGCTTCATAATTCACTCTAAGAGATTTATTCAGTTTAGTATGCTCACTCAGTAAAATCAAAGATTGTTAAGACACATGCTTAAATGTGAGAGGTCAGTTAAAATGGGGGCAAAAAATCTCTGCTGTATTTGGGAATCATCTACACAATGAGAAGCAAAAAATATTGACACAAATTAAATGCCATAATTTTCTTTGATTCATTTTCTTTTTTTAACAGTTTTTTTTTTAGATATAATTAATACATCATAAAATTCACCTATTTAAAGTGAACAATTCAGTGGATTTTAGTATATTCAGCACAATCTAACTTTAGAACATTTTAGTCATCTGAAAAAGAAACCACAACCACTAGCAATCACTTCCTCTTCCTCCCCTCCCCTGGCGCTAGGCCAATACATATCTACCGTCTCTTTTTGCAAGTGACTTCTTCCACTTAACAAAAAGATGTTTGGAAGTGGAAGGACGCCAAGGTTCATCCATGTTGCAGCAGCATTTCATTCCTTTTTAAAACTGAAATGTTTATTAAAATAATTTTAGATTGACATACAGTTGTAAGAATAATACAGAGAGATCCCTCGTACACTTTATTTACTTTCTCCCCAAATACAACATTTTGCAAAACTATAGTAAAATGTCACAACTATGATATTGGCATTGATCCAGTCTACTGATTTTATTCAGATTTCCCCACTTTTACTTGTACTCCATTATGTATATTTGTGTTTAGATCTATACAATGTCATTACATGTGTAGATTTTTGTATCTACTAACACAGTCAAGAATTTAACAGTTCCATCATCACAAGGATCCCTCCTATTGACCTTTTATAATCACAGCAACATCTTTCCCATAATCCTGACCCTGGTAACCATTAATCTGTTCTCCATTTCAAAAATGTTATATGAATGAAAGAATATAGTATGCAACCTGTTGGATAGTCTCTCTTAACTCAGCATAATTCCCTAGAGATTCTACAAAGTTATTGTGTGCATCAACTTAGTCCATTATTTTTGATTGCAGAGTAGTATTCCATGGTACGTAAGTAACATGGTTTTTTTAACCATTCGCCATTTGAGGACACCTGGGTTATTTTCAGTTTGGGATATTACAAATAAAGATTTCATGAAAATTTTCATATAAGTTTTTGTGTGAACATAAGATCTTATTACTCTGGGATAAATGTCCAAGGGTACAATTGCTGGGTCATATAATTGTTGCATGTTTAGTTTTAAAAGAAATTGTCAAACGGTTTGCCCAGTGTGGCTGCACCATTTTACATTCCCACCTTCAACGTATGAATGATCAAGTTTCTCCATATTCTTGCCAGAATTTGATGTTGTCACTATTTTTTTTATTTTAGTCAGATAGGTGTGTAATGATATCTCATTGTGATTTTTACTTGCATTTCCCTCATAACTAATGATGTTAAGCATCATTTTATATGTTTATTTGTCATCTGTATATCCTTTATGGTGGAATGTCTATTAATGTCTTTTGCCCATTTTCTAATTGGATTTCATGTTTTTTACTATTCAGTTTTAAGAATTTTTTATACATAACAGTCCTTTGTTGGATATGTAGTTTGCAAATACTTTCTCCTAGTTTGTAGCTTGTCTTTTCATCTTCTTCATATGGACTTCTGTAGAGCCAAAGATTTTAATTTTGATGATAGACACTTGATAACTTTTTCCTTTTATGGGTTGTCCTTTCATTGTCAAATCTAAGAACTCTTTACCTAACCATAAATCCCAGAGATGTTGCTCTCCTATTTTTTCTTCAAGATTTATAGTTTTAGCTCTTACATTTAGATCTGTAATCCATTTTGAATTATTTTATATGAAAGGTGTGAAATTTAGGTCAAAGTTATTTTTCTCTTCCTTTGGATACCTAATAGTTCCCGCACCATTTGTTGAAAAGGTTTTTATTTTTCCCTCCATTGAATTGCTTTTGCACCCTTGTCAAAAATCAATTGAATGTGTTTGTGCTAGTCTGTTTCTGGCTTCTGTATTTTGTTCCACTAGTCTATATGTTTCCACCAATACCACATTGTCTCGAGTTCTCTTTCTTGCCTTATTGCAGTGTTTAGACTTTCTAGTACTACGTTGAATATAGTGGTGAGAGCAGACATCCTTGTTTTGTTCTAGATATTAGGGGAGAGCATTCAATATTTCATGATTAAGTATGATATTAGCTATAGGTTTTTATATACGGTCTTTATCAAATTGAGATAATTTTACTCTATTCCTATTTCTTCAATTTTCTTTATTCCTAACTTGATAAATACACAGGTGTTCAATTTTGTTAAATGCTTTTTTCTTCATCAATTGATCTATTCACATGATTTTATTTTTTTTACTTCAGCATGTTGATATGCTGGATTAAATTGATTGATTTAATGTTAAATCAGCCTGCATACCTCAAATAAACTCTATTTTTGTCATGATGCATAATATTTTTATGCATTGTTGGATTTAGGTTGCTAATATGTTATTGAGAATTTTTGCATTTAAACTCATGAGAGATATATCTGTAGTGTTTTGTTTTGTACTACCTTTGCATCAGATTTACACTCATCAAATGAGTTGCAAAATGTTTCTTACTCTACTAGTCCTGGACAAAATGTGTAAAACTGCTATTAATTCTTCTGTAAATGTTTGGCACAATTCTCCTGTGAAAGTCAAGATACTTATTTTTGAAACTTTTTAATTACAAATTCAATTTCTTCCATGGTTACAGAGCTACTCATATTATCTATTTCATCTTAAATTCATTTTGATACTTCATGGTTTTTCAAGTATTTTTCCATTAATTCTAATTTCAAATTTTGGGTACAAATTTTTTCGTAGTATTCCCTCATAATCTTTCGAATGCCTGCAGGATCTGTAGAGATGTCCTCGATTTCATTCCAGATAATGCAGATTTGTGTCTTCTTTTATTTTTGTCAGTATTGTTGGAGATTTATAAATTTTATTGATTTTTGTAATGTCAATCTATTGTTTCATTGACTGTCTATTTTGTTTTTTTTTAATTTTTAATTTTGTTTATTTATGCTCTTAACAGTTTTCTTCCTTCTTTTTCCTTTGTTCTAGTCTCTTGATGTGGGAGCATAGATTATTGATTTTAATGTTTCCTCATTTTAGATGAAGAATTTATAACATTTAATGCAATGTATTTCCATCTCAATGCTGCCTTATCTAATCCCACAAATTTTGATATGTTGTATGTTTAATTTCATTCACTTTTATAGATATATATTTTTATTTATTTGGGCCTTCCTCATTGATCCATGGTTTATTTAGAAATATCTTGTTTGATTGCCATGTGTTTAGAATTTTTTAAATTTTCTTTCTGGTAATTGATTTCTAGTTTGATTCTTTTATGGTCATAAAACACATTCTAAGACTGCTTATTTTAAATTGGTTAATTTTTTTTTTTTATGGCTCATGATACAGTCAATTTGGCAAATGTTCCATGGGTCCTTGAAAAAACACGTATTCTGTTGTCATCAGGTGGTGTGTTTTTTGTATATCCATTGGATCCTGTTGGTTAATTATGTTATTCAGGTTTTCTATATTATTGATTATTTTCTGTCTAGTAGTTCTATCAAGTACTGAGAGGCCATTTCTTAAGTCCATAAGTGTAGCTGTGGATTTGTTAATTTCTCCTTTCAGTTTGGTCAGTTTTTGCTTCATGTATTTGAGATTCTGCTGTTTGGTGCGTAGACGTCTAGGATCTTTATGTCTTCCTATTTTATAATTATGAAATGTCTCTCTTTATCTCTAGTAATTTTCTTTGCTCTAACCTCTACTTTATCAGAATGTAATGTAGGCACTCCTCCTTTTTTTAAAATTAATGTTTGCATATCATATATTTTCCCATCTTTTTTACTTTCAACTTGATTGTAAATGTTAATTGTGTCTACAAAATACCTTCATAGCCACTAGACTAGCGTTTGACCAAACAGCTGGGCACCAAAGGCTAGCCAAGTTGATGTAAAATTAACCATCACAGTACAATTATACTACATTTTGCTTATATCCATTCATTAGTTAATGGACATTTGTGTTGTTTCTACTTTTCAGCTGTTATGCATAATGCTACTATAACCATTTGTAGACACTTTTTAATATCGACATATATTTTCATTTCTCTTGGGAAGAAACTCAGAGAAGAGGAATTGTTGGGTCATGTGGTAATTTTCTGCTTAATATTTTGTGGAACTGCCAAACTGTTTTCCAAAGTGCTATACCACTTTACATTTCCATCTGCAATGTGTGAGGGTGCCAATTTCTCAATATCCTCACCCACATTAGTTATTGTGTGCCTTTTTGATTATAGCCATTCTAGCCTTATCATAGAGGAATCAATGTAATTACAGTATAGTCTGGAACCAAGAGATATTAGAGAAAAGGAAGAAATAAGGTTGGCTCAGGCAGACATCCCTGATGTGTAAATAGAGGTCTATGTTGCAAGGCTTAGGAGGTCTTTTTCAGAGACTTGTCAAAAAGTAGTGATTAAGAGCACTACCTTGTTTCTAATCTTGGGTTTACCATTTCCAATTTATGTAATGTTGGGCAAGTTATTTAACATCTCTGTCTTGGTTCCCTTATCTATAAATAGCAATCATACTAGTAACTATCTGCCTAACTCAAAGAAGTGCTATATAATAATTTATGCTAAGATAAACTTAAGAATTTGGGGATACTGCAAAGGAGACCTGCCTTTGATCTCATCCAAAGATACTGATGACTGATAGCTAAAAGCTGGTTTATTCTTATTAGAAGCTTTAATGTCACGGACTCCCGGAATATTGTTGTAGTACTTCTGTGTGCTTACATTATATTTCAAATTAGAATGTACATTTTCATATGATCCTATTTTGAATTATGGAAGATATTTTATAAGCAAATGTGGAAGCAGATTGATGCAACTGAAGCAGCACTGGGCTGGAAGTCCAGTGTGATTTACCCAGTTGAAATCACTTAAGGTCTTGAACTTTACTTTCCTCATCTGTAAAATAAGGAGATTTGACTAGATAACCACTAAGGTTCTTTAAATCTCCTCACTCATGGTCGTGAATACAGTTTCCATATTAAAAGTGTCTTATTTAAATCACTTCTTCCTCCTGCTTTAATGACATAGTCATGTAAAGCATATCTTCCTTTTGTTATTCTAAATGCTGTCAGAATGCTTGTCAGGAATCAGGGAGATAGACAAGAGCCGTCATTTACTAATGAATTACTTTATTGATGAGGAGTTCTATATTCAACTAATACTTGAAGTCTACCTTACTTCATTGATATATTTATAGCTGAACTTACTTAATATTCTTGATCAGGCAAAATATCCCCTCAGGACAGATAGTTTATGTTGGTTGTTTAACCATGTTCTGAATCTCAAATCCACACATGTACATCAGAATTTTAATGGAAAACTTTGCTATTTGTCTATATTCAACTCCTTATAAATAGTAGCAAAACAAAACAAAGTCTCATGCACCTGTGACCATCTATAAAAGCAATTAAATAGAAATCACGAAAAAGAAAATCAAGTTACATGATTAGTCCATTAATCAAGCTTATTTGTCGCTTCATTTGCCGATGAAGTCATGATGGTACCTGGAAATCAAGATTAAGTCAGACAACGAAACGAAATATGTTTTGTTTTGAGTTTAATTTCTTCCATCTGCAAGTCTTCAAATGGCCATTTAAAAATTTTCCATTATGTATTGACTCCAACTATCACTGGGAAAAGAAACTCAGAACAATTTTTTACAGGATCGTTATTTATGCAAATATGTAACAAAAGATCTCTGAGAAAACAAGTTATTGCTAATCCTAGCTTCTACAACTTCAAAATTATTTGCACATATTAAAACTTTGCAAGTCTTGGAAACATCGTCTTTCTTGTATCTATATTTTGCATATATTCCATCTTCTAAGAAATTTCTTGTTCTGCCTTATCATTCTTCAAGAGCCAACTCAAAAGCCACCTTTTTTGTAAAGTTTTTAAATCTCTCCCTTCCGCTACTATTGGCATAGGTCTGTTCACTCTCAGTCTTTTCTGGTGGCGATATGTATACTTGTCTCTATTTTACTCAATTTACTTTACCTAAATTATTTTTTCAAATCTTAATACGCTAAACAGCTTATTCAAACAATTATTTTAGGGCAGACATTGAATCTTATGTTTCCTCCTTGTATCTTTGATGCCTGGCACACAAAGTGGTAGCAAGTCAGTAAATGGTACAAATGTGAGTGGGTACAAAATCTCTTATAACAGGACAACTCTGCTGAATAAATTCTATCAGATAATTATGAGATTGAGATTTCTAGAGATATAAAAGCACTTTTAGACTACGAAAGAGCATAAGTCCAATCAATATGTATCATTGCTTATGCACTGGTCTAATGGGGCAGCCCATGTCTTAAGAAGGGGACAGATAAATGGAGCTACAGCAACTATGATTAGTTTTCTTAACTCTGGCTTGATTTCTGAGGTTTCAGCCTCAATTTTGTCATTTTTCTAGATTATCTGCTTTTCATTCTGAGTGTTCTTCATTAGTTTTAAGCAATGTGCAAATGCATAACAGCCTAAATGGAGAAACATCAAATTACTGCAGATTATAACCACTGCCTTGGAACTAATATTGCTTTAAAATGTTCTCCCTATTCCTATCCATTAATTATCTTCTTTGCCTTCCAAACTCCAGTCAGTTACGCAGAGACTTACTCATCTAACACTTAAAATGTTTTTATTATTACAAATATTAGTATATCTTCATTTGGACAACATTAGAAATTATGAACAAGCAAAATTTTAAATAGTTCCTGTGATAAAATTCTCAAGGACAACCATTGCTACTAGTTTCGTACACATCCAACCTTTTCTAATAATTATGTAAAATTGTATATTTTATATATTATGCATTATACATAATACATTATGTATTTTGCTCACAGAGGAAACTTTTGCAAAAATTACATATTATTTATCTCATTATTTTAACTTGATATTTCTATTGGGGATAACTTTTTATGTCTTTATATATGTGAACACATCCTTTATTTTCACACTGCTTATATGGTACCATAACTGTTTGACAAATTATTTACATGTTTAAATGTATTTTGAACTCTTGGAGGGCAAGTCACACCATGTGAAATAATGATGATGATAATAAAAGGTGAAGGAGGAGGAGGAGGAGAATAGAATTTTAACACTGAGCGTTTGTGTAGCTATTCTATAAGTAGGTTCTAATGTCATTCATATTTTGCAGAGCACAAAATGGAAAGTTTACATAATTTGCTTATGTTACACACCTTCCAGTGGAAGAATAAATGCAAGCAATGTAAACTCCACATGCATGCTTTTAATGTTTCATGTTTTACAAAGTATAATATATTTAATCAATGTTCCATTAATATGAAAAAGAAAAATGAAAACAGTTAATAACTTCATATATATCAATGCATATCTTTTTAACTTAAGAGTGAAGAAGTATATTGTGCAAATTTACAATATAAATAATATTATATTGTAGCATCTATTTATCAGACTCCATAACCAAATGTTACTGTTTTAAATTTTGACAGTCTGCTAGGTGAAAAAATATATGTGATTATTTCATACAGTTAAATTTCTTAAATTATTTGTGAAATTGGAAATATTATTATATTTTATTTGCCTGTTTAAATGTTTCTATTGTGGCTAAATTACTCATGTTCTTGAAAAGTATTCAACTTTATTTTCTGCAATTTATTGAAATATAATTTATATACAATAGGCTGTGAACATTTAAAATATATAACTCAATAAATTTTGACAGAAATGTATACCTGTCAAACCACCACCACAATCAAGAACAATTTTATCACTTCCCCCAGAGAATCCTCATGCCCCTTTGCAGTCCATCAGGCAAATCCTGATTCTGCTTTTTGATATTATGGATTAGTTAGCATGTTTTGGAATTTTAAATAAATGGCGTCATAAAGAATAAAGATTTTTGGTTCTTAAAATTAATGTTTTTCATCAAATGTGGGAAGTTTATAGCCATTATTTCAACAAGTATATATTCTGTCCATTTATCACTTCTCCTTCTGAGTTTCCAATTACACAAATATTCTACTGCTTGATACTGTGCAACAAACCTCTGAGCCTCTGTTCATTTCCGTTTAGTTTCTCTCTCTTTTTCAGAGGGATTGGTTAATTTCTACTGCTCTTTCTTGAAGTGTACTGATTCTTTATTCTGTTATCTTTCATGTTGTCAAAGATAAGAAAAGTAGTGAGGAATGACTTCAGTAAGTTGCCAAATAGCAGGTTCCAGCCCTTATCCCCTGACAGAAACATCAATTTGACAAGCTTCAATGGACATGAAACACCTTCATGAGAGCTGGAATCCAGGTGAGAGATTACAGCAGCCAGGCGGAGCATAGAAATGAGAAAAGACATATTGAAGAGAGTAGGAAGGACAGTTTCAAATGACCTGTATTTGAGTTCACAGATTCTTTCTTCTGCATGATCTTGTCTGCTGTTTAATCCCTCTAGTGAATTTCTCAGTTCAATTATCATATTCTTCAGCTCCATAATTTCTCTTTGGCTTTTTAAGAAATATTTTCTAACTCTTTGTGAAATAATAATTTTGTTCAGACATCATTCTCCTGATTTCATTGAGCATATTATGGCAGTTAATTCTTTGTCAGATAGTTCATGTACCTCCACTTCTTTAGGGTCAGTTTTTGGCGATCTTTTTGTTCCTTTGTTTGGGCTATATTTCCCTCTTTCTTTCTTTTTTTTTTTTTTTGTGAGGAAGATCAGCCCTGAGCTAACATCCATGCTAATCCTCCTCTTTTTGCTGAGGAAGACTGGCTCTGAGCTAAAATCTATTGCCAATCCTCCTCTTTTTTTTTTTTTTTCCTCCCAAAGCCCCAGTAGATAGTTGTATTTCATAGCTGCACATCCTTCTAGTTGCTGTATGTGGGACGCGGCCTCAGCATGGCTGGAGAAGCAGTGTGTCGGTGCGCGCCCGGGATCCAAACCCGGGCTGCCAGCAGCGGAGCGCGCGCACTTAACCGCTAAGCCACGGGTCGGGCCCCTCCCTCTTTGTTCATTTTCCTTGACACTGTGTGTTGGCGTCTGTGCATTTGAAAAAACAGCCACTTCTCCCAGTCTTTATGTACTGGATTCATACAAAGGAAGATCTTTGCCAATCAGCCCTGCTAGAGATTCTGGCAGCTTCTCACACCTTTTCTGTGGATATGTCTTCTCTACACTGCGTAAATTACTAATTAGAAGGATTTGCTGGTATGTTTCTTCAGGAGTACATAATTTGTAGCTGCCTCTCATTTTGTGCTGGAGCAGCAGTGCACCACTTAACTCTCTTTTCGGTTCTCAGGCACCCCGCAGGCATCCAGATTTCTTCATTTCCCATCAGCACTGTGAGACAGATGAGACAGAAACCAGTCTCTTGGGCAGCTCCCTGAAAAGTCTGAATGTTGGATGTATGTTTCAATGTTCTCTTTCCCTGCCTAGAGATATGCCAGAGGCTGTGAGTTTTCCTGATGATGTCACACTAAGCCAGGGACAAGGGCTCCGGTGGTGATTGCATACTATTCCAAACCACCTTCTTTGTTCTCAGTGGCCCTTTCCTGCAGGCATCTAGAGTATGCCAGGTCTCATCAGTGCTCTAAGACAGGTGATTCAGAAGCTTGTCCTTTTGGCAGCCCCCTGAAAAGCTGGAATGTTGGATAGATGTTCCAACTCTTTACCTTCTCCGGGAGAAGCTGAGATTTGGGGGTTTTTGCCTGCTGTTTCTGCCATGAGCTGGAGGGAGGGGCTATAGCAAATAAGTGTATACTAGTCCAACCGTCTCTTTTGTTCTCAGCAGGTTCCAGCTGAGGGGCCTTTTCCTGTCAACACTCAGAAACCAGAGTCCTTGGGCAGGCCCCTTAGAAGTCAGTACATTGGATATGTTATCTAGCCCTCTCCTTCCCTTGGGAGAAGCTAGGAGTTCAGAGTTTCCTGCTGGTTATGTGGTGCTGTGCCCGGGAGACGGATTATGCAGATTGTGTGCTGTGAATTTTTCTACTAGCTTCCACGTGCCTGGCTTCACACTCGGCTGGGGTGCAGAAGCCTCACCACTGGTCTCTGCATTTCTCACAGAGGGAATTCGTTCCCGTATTGTTGAATCATTGTGTCCATTCGGGAAGGAGAGCTGGGGCTTCCTGTTTTGGCATACTGCTGATGACCAACCTCAATTTTCTAAAGTCCTCAGTTTGCTAATTTTTGAGAATATTCAAGTTATTTATTTAAATAATATTCTAGTTATTTATTTAGCTAAGACTTCTAGCTTAATTGCATTGTGGTCAGAGAACAAGCTCTATATGACTTTGATCATTTCACATTTGTTAGCATTTGCTTAATGGCCATCTAGCATACTATGATTTTTTTTTTTTTTTTTTTTTTGTGAGGAGGACTAGCCCTGAGCTAACATCCAATGTCAATCCTCCTCTTTTTTTGCTGAGGAAGACTGGCCCTGGGCTAATATTCGTGCCCATCTTCCTCTACTTTATATGGGATGCTGCCACAGCATGGCTTGACAAGTGGTGTGTCGGTGTGCGCCCAGGATCCGAACCTGCGAAACTTGGGCGGCCACAGTGGAGCGCGCGCACTTAACTGCTGTGCCACTGGGCTGGCCCCAGTATGATTTTTATAAAATAGACTATTTGTTCTTCAAAAAGGAAATATGCTAAAGTTCTTGGAAAGAAAGTTCTGTATATGTCTATTAGTCAATTTTAATAATTAAGTTCAGATTTTTGAAATCTTTGCTAATGTGTTTTGTCTTTTTTATTATTTCATTAACGACCAGAGGTGTGTTAAAACTCTCACTGTAAGATTTAATTTGCCTGTTACTTTTTGTAGGACTGCGACTTTTTTTTCCTAAATGTATGGAGGTTATGTTTTGGGACACAGAAATTTAAAATTCTGTCTCAGGCTTTTTAAAAATTTATTCCCCATTATTCTATTCAGTGTCAAGGCAGATCACCTCTTAGTCCCCTGGGGAAGGTGGGAGTGCTGGTGGTTTACTCTAGTTCATTGCTACCTTGAAGGTGGAGCCAATTAGGGATAAATATTAATATGATGCTGAATCCCGTTCTCTTCTTTTCAAGTTCATTAAAATCACACTCCAATTTCACAGCTTGATTTAATCTAGGGAAACCCCAGTTGAATAACTAAGTCCCACTCATCTTGCAGCTTGAAACTCAATCTTAGGGAAGCTTTCTCTTATCCCAAAAAAAGTTAACGCCCCCTTTTATCCACTTAGAATATTATGTCTCCTTTGTAGAACTTATCAAAATTGCTCTTTACATTCATATGTTTGCCTAGAGAGAAACTCACATGCAGGCAAGGCCTATGTCTGATTTTGCTCCTTATATGATCACCAGATCCTATCACTGTGACAGAACATGCTCAAAAATATGTACGAAATAAATAGCTGAATAAGAAATTAAAATGTAGAAATATTTACTTCAGGGTGCAATTTAAAAAGTCTGATCACTATTAATTTCTACATCATCCACGTTTGCTTATTTTTTCCTCTATATTTTATTTCATGGATTTTTTTTTTATGATATTTGGATGGGAAAGATTGTATCCAGATCCTATTTGCCCCATTAGATAGTTATTTAGAATTAATCCTATTTTTCTTCTATTGAAGGTCTGAGTGACCACTCCTGTCATTCAGTATTCTTAGAGGAAGGAGATACACTATTGTCTATAGGCCACTGCATTCAGTATATTTGTTTCTATTTAATTTCTCTATATACTGAAATCACTTCCCCTGAGTTTCTCTGCTTGCTGTGTCCTACTGTGTCCCAATAACTCATATCCCAATTGAGTTATTGTTTTCTTTTTTTGTTTTGTCCCTGGCTTTTTATTTTTCGTGAGGAAGATCAGCCCTGAGATAACATCTGCCAATCCTCCTCTTTTTGCTGAGGAAGACTGGCCCTGGGCTAACATCCATGCCCATCTTCCTCCACTTTATATGGGACGCCACCACAGCATGGCTTGCCAAGCGGTGCGTCGGTGCCCGCCCAGGATCCGAACCAGCGAACCCCAGGCCACTGCAGCGGAGCGCGCCCACTTAACCGCTTGCACCACTGGGCCGGCCCCGTCCCTGGTTTTGAGTGAACTAGCTACTTAGTGAGACATCGGATTAGATGAAGTACCTCACCATATGTTCTTATTTTGTGGATCAGGATATATTTTTCTGGGCATCTCCATTTACGCTTGATAGTTGCTCTACAACTGGGTCATAGTTTATTCTTTCACTCTTCTCTCATTTTCCCTCACCTTCACCCTTTGGTTCTATAAGAAGACAGGGGCAGAAAAATATGGCTGTGTGTAATTGTATAGTTTCTCTTTTATCCTTAATGTCAGTGCTGATTCACAATTTGGGGATAGGGTATGTATGGGGTGATTTCCATATCCCTTTGTTTTGACAAGTCCTCTGACTTCATGCCTTATGACAAAAGGATACTAAAGGGTGCTTTAGAAATGAATACACTTATTATATATCATAGTGCACCCTCTTTCGAGTAGGGAAATTGTCAATTCACAATTTCTTTTTTCCCACCTGATTTTAATTTTACTACATTTTGAGGTTACTCCTCAGAGTTTATAAAATGATGCTATATATATTTGCTAGCTTTAACATTGATGAAGTTTATATATCTCTACTTTTGTTCTTTTCATTTATTTCACTGAATATCTTTGAAAGACTTTATACCTGCATCTGCAGTAGAATCTACCTTTGAAACTCTCATAATAAAAACAATAGAATCAATGATAACATATTATGTATGTAACTCAAATCTTAGAATAAATAATTTGAAAATTAATATATGCAAATTAATACATGAAAGAGAACCATGTGAATACCTTACTCTAACACATTGTATTAGATTTTGACATTTGAAAAACTTCTTCTGGGAAGCACATAGATACTCACTACTATATGCTGCCTTTTTACTACAAATTATCCTAGTTGATATCCAAGGAAAGCATCTCACTTTTAACACCTAAGCAATATAGATTGTGATAGGGTATATTTTGAATGATGCTGAAAATTAGTTACAAGGATTAATATAATTTTCCAAGCATGTTTCATACATTAAATCTATCCTCTATAAAACTAAGCAAATTTTATTCTCCTCTGTAGAGATATACTTGATGACTATGGAGAGCTGAATTTATACAGAACTGCTTTTAAAAACATTTTTAAAAACTTTCAATATTATGTATAATTAGCACTTGGCTGTAATTATCCTAAACCTATTATTCGCAAATACACATTTTCTTCAAATACATTCTGACAGTTCTACAGTCATATAAAGTCCATGTGAACAGCATGACATATTTCCACATGAAAGCATGTTAAATTAATTCCAAAAGGTAAACCTAAATGTTTTTATTTTTTCCTATTCATATAGCACCAATTTATTTGCTTCAGGCGTTTGTCTTGCTGTGGGCCGCCGCAAGCCTTTATGTGCCTGTCCACTTGAACTAAAAACCAAGGCCTCCATTAAGAGCTTTATAGCCATTAGCATCTTTAGGATGAGCTCTCAAAAGAGCCCTCTGTCTACCAGTATCATGTCTCTCTTCTCTGGACAAATATCTGATTCATTAGAGAAGATGTTTAGTGGAAGAATATCATCTTGATCATGAGCGATAATACAGAAATAAACAACAAAGAATGATGAAAGAGAATAAGTATAAGTGTTCTTCGTAAGTGAAGACATAAAAAGTGGTCAAAATAATATTCAGCACTGTCTATTACATTTTTCTTGAAACAAAGGTATGGTTTTTTTCAACTCTGAATTATCCCAAGAGTGACAAGAATGACAATTAGAATGTTTGCTCTCTTTTGCTGACAGCCTACCAATCTTACCCTTGAGAAATCTGATCAAAAATAACATGGCAGTCAATCACGAGGGGAAAATGAATGGGAAACAGTGCATATCCTGCAACTAACAGAGTTATTTATACACAACAGGCAAATAAATAAAATAATTATAACAAATATTGAGTTGCTAGAAATTAGTGAAGATTAGTTTAGGGAAAGTTATGCCCTCTTATAAATCATGATTATAAACGCCATTGTGAAACTTTGGGTTTTATAGCATCAAGTGAGCAGAAAGACTAATTTTGCAAGTTGACCAATTTTTCAACATTTGGCATAGAGTCTACTTCTATATAAAATTATTTTTAAGTATCTATAAAATCCTAAAGGTTTTAGATATTGAATTAGTTTATTCTTTTAAAAAGGTTTTTCTCCTAAATGACTAAGACATAATTGTCAAAATCTATTTCTTCATTAAAGTGCACTTTATGGTTTGCATTGTAACAAGTAGCACAGCCAAAAGGAAAACATCTTTGCTCACCTCATAGATAATTTTTGAAAAGACATCATGAAACATATGCTATCACCATAAGAAACTTGTACTTACTGACCCTTTTGGATCATTTTTACCCTATAATATTTTGTATATGTGTGTGAAATGTGTGCATTAATTATATACCAAAGGTTAACTGTATTTAATATTTCTTAGAATTTTTGGTTAAAATAATAGAAATCAACTTACCTTGTCACCCTCTCTGATTTAGCTAGAAGCAAACTACCATGTGGCCCCTGGCATCAATCAGGCTATGGTCTTGGATGCTATATGTGAAAAGTAGCAGATGGATGTTATTCACACAGAATCATATATGCCTACCACCCAAGAGGGCCTCGGGAACCTAAGAGATTATGTTGTACAAATTGCTCAGTAGGAAATGCCTATCTGTTGCTGAATCCTCCCTTTTTAATTCAGATAAAGACACATTTGTTTCTCTTTTTGCTGAGAAGATTAGCCCTGAGCTAACATCTGTGCCCATCCTCTATTTTGTATATGGAATGCTACCACAGCATGGCTTGATAAGCCGTGCATAGGTCCACACCGGGGATCCAACACTGCAAACCCTGGGCCACCAAAGCGAAGTGTGCAAACTTAACTACTATTCCACTGGGCCGGCCCCAAGATATTTTTTTTGTTAAAACGTTGAAGGCTGACTAAGTAGTTATTTCAAGTTTTTCAGTTTAGCTGTAAATTGAAAATGAGGTTTTGTATAGCAAAAAGGTAAGTGATTAGGAAAGATTTCATGGTTCAATTTGTCTTAAAATATTATCCAAATTTATCTTATGCACACATTTTAAACAACTATAATGCCTACTTTGGGATTTGGCATGCCAAATTTTACCTTTCAGATAAATCTTCTTTGACTGAGAAATGCTCATCAGTAACCTTGCTATTTTAACACATTCTGATATCAGTTCTTTACATGAGATCCAATATTCTCCACGTTAGGCTGGAAGTCAGTAAACTTCCAGTGAGCTATGAGGGAATAAGACATTTCCCTGTTCCCGAGGAAGCCCTGAATGTTAATATGAAAGCTTGAAATTTATAATGAGTAGAGAATAAGAGGAAGATTAGAAAAGACATTTAAGAAGATTGAGAGTAAATGCATTTACAGTTGAACACATTTGAAGGCTCTGAGAATAATAAATATAACTAAAGAGGAAAATTAACTTCCATTAAGTTCCTTAAATTATTAGGAATAGGAGTGAGGGGAGAGAAGGAATATAAAAGTAGAAAGAGAGATATGAAGTAATTCCCTTCATCTCATCCTTACTTTTAAAATATATCATGAACTGAAGTCTAGTTTAGCTAAAGAGTTCTTATCTCTAAAAGTTCTTTTATTTATTTTTATTCATTCATTCATTCACTCACTCATCAAATGTTTATTGAACATTTACTACGTAACAAGCACTGTCTCAGGAACTGAAGATATAGCTGAAAACAAGCTAGGAAAAAAAATAATCCTGCCCTCACAGGTAGTACCTTCTGGTGGGGAGATAGACAACATACAAAACATCAATGGATAAACAAAGAATATGAGAAAGTATTAAAAAGCAAGAAAGTGAATAATGAGCATCAAGAGATGTTGCGAATTGAAATAGGATTGACCAGTAAGGCTTTAGGTTGATCAAAGATTTTAAGGAACATAAGCCACACAGATATCTTGAGAAAGTTGTATCTCCAGCCAGAGATACAACTAAGTGCAACAGCCCTGAGTCAAGGACTTGCCTCATATTTTCAAAGAACAGCAAGGTGATCAGTGGGGTTGGAGTGGAGAGTTTGAGAGAGAAAGTGGTTGGAGATGGAATCAGAAAGGTAATGGGCAATCAAAGGATGCCTGGGCTTGATAGTTATTAGAAAGCATCTACGTGATTGTGAATATGATGAGAAGACATTAGGTGATGTATTAGTCAGAGTTTTCCAGAGAAACAGGACCAACAGCATGTTTACATATATATAGAAAGAAATTTATTTTAAGGAATTGGCTCATGTGACTGTGCAGGCCTGATGAGTCCAAAATCTGAGTAGGCTGGCAAGTTGGAGACTCAGGGAAGAGTTGCAGTTTGAGTCCAAAGGCAGTTGGCTGGCAGAATTCCTTCCCACTCAGGAGAGCTCAATCTTTGTCTCTTAAGGCCTTCAACTGATTGGGTGAATCCCATCCACTTTATGGAGGGCAATCTGTCCACCAATGAAAATGTTAATCTCATCTAAAAAACACCTTCATAGAAACATCCAGAATAATGTTTGACCAAATATCTAGGCACCATAGCCCAGCCATCTGACATATAAAATTAACCATCACAGATGGTTTTAAGCAACAGTGATAAGATCTGACTTATTTGGCAACATGATTATTCTGGTGGTTGTGTTGAGAATAGACTGAAAGGAATCAGGTATAGAAGCAGGAAATAGATTTACAGTTAGAAAGACATTATAATAATCCAGGTAAGAAAAGATAAATGATGGAAGCTTAGACTAAAGTAGTAGTTGTGAAGGTGGTAGGAACTGGTCAGGTTCTAGACATAATTTGAAGGCAGAGTCAACAGAATTTGCTGACATTTTAGAATTTTAGACATGGGATATAAGAGAAAGAGATGAGCAATGGATAAATCCAGAAAAAAAAAATTTTAAGTAAACATTTTATTGAAGTATAACATACATAGAAAAGGTAGTAAAGTATACAGATCGCAAGTGTATAGTTTGATGAATTTCACAAAGTGAATATACCCATGTAACCACAGCCCAGCTTATAAAAAAGATAGATCCCCTGAAGCCTCCTTGTGCCCCCTTCTAGTCACCAACCTTCAATGTCACCAGTATTCTGACTTTTCATACCGTTGATTTATTTTTCCTGCTTTTGAACTCTATATAAATGAAATTGTACAGTGCATGCTCCTTTATATTTGACTACTTTCACTCCATATTATATTTATAAGATTCGTCCGTACTATTAACAATCGTAGCTCATTCACTCTGTCTGCTGTATAGTGTGTCATTGTGCGAAGATGCCCTAACTTATTTACCCAACATGCTATTGATGTACATTTGAATTATGAATAGTGCTGTTCTGAATATTTCTGTGCATGTCTTTAGTTGAACACGTATACATGCCTCCAGTAGGTATATACCCAGGACCGGAAGTTGCTGGTTATAGGATATATTTATGTTCAGCATTACTAGATACCATGATTAAATGACGTTTTTACCTGTGTAAATCCACTTATTATAAAGTTTTTCAAACAACAAAGCTGAAATAATTTTACAGAGAGCACCTGCATACAGTCCACCTGGATTCTATCATTAACATTTTGCTGTATGTATTTTATCATATATCTATCCAAACTTCTGTCCATCCATCAGTCGATGTTATTGATTTACACATTTCAAAAGTAATTGCAGACATACAGACACTTTCCCTAAATATTTCAGCATGCACATCAGTAATTAAAGTTCAATATTTGTTTAAAGGTTTTTTTCTTTTGATGAAAAAATTGCATACAAATCTTAGGTGTATTTGCAAATACATACCCTGTGTAACCCAAACCCAATCAAGATATAGACCATTACCCTTACCCTAGAACATTCTCTAATTCCTTTCTCCACCAATCTTTGCAACAGACTCCATCCAGAGGCAGTCATTCTTCAGATTTTTTTTTTTTCCAGATAGAGGAGATATGCTTGTTAGAGAAATTCAGAAAATGGACTCTTTGATCTTGAACTTCCCAGCCTCCAAAACCTTGAGAAATAAATTTCTGTTGTTTATAAGCCACCCAGTCTGTAGTGTTCTGTTAGCAACCTGAACAGACTTAAACAGATTCTGTGAATATTTTCGTACAAGTCTTTTTGTAAACATGTATTTTCATTTCTCTTGGGTAAATACCAAGGAAATAATTGCCAAGACATATGATAGTGTATGTTTAGTTATATTAGAAATTACAGGACATTTTTCTAAATTTCTGAATCATTTTACACTCCCACCAATAATGTATGAGGGTTCCAGTGGTTCCGCACCCTTGTGACTATTTAGTGTTACCAGTCTTTATAATTTCAGTTATGCTGGTAAGTGTGTAGTTTACTTTTGCATTTCTCTGATGAATAAAAACTATAAGCACATTTTCACGCACTTATTGACCATTTGCATATCTACTTTTATAAGTTTTTTTCAATCTTTTGTTCATGCTTTAAATTGGATTGTTTGAATTTTATTATTGAGTTGTAGGAGTTCTTTATGTATGCAGGAAACCAATCTTTTATCTGAAAAATATATTATAAATATTTTCTCCCAGGCTTTAACTCACTTGTTTACTTTAATTACAGTGTCTTTTGCTTAGTCGAACTTTTAAATTATATGAAGTTGAATTTATCGTTTTTTTCATTTATGAGTATCACTTTTGTGACCTGTAAAAGAAACTCTTTCATATTACCAAGTCATGAAGAGATTCTCCTGTAAAAGCCATATGGTTTTAGTTTTTATGCTTAGGTACATGATTCTCCTCGAGATAATTTTTTTGTGTGCTACTAAGTAAGGATTGAGGTCTATTTTCTTCCAAATTGATATCTAATTTTTCCAGCACCATGACTTGAAAAGATTTCCCTTTCCCTATTGATAGCCTTGGTAACATCTTCAAAAATCAGATGCCAGTACAAGATGGGTTCTGTCTCCAAGTTCTTTATTTTGTTGCATTGTTTGATTTCTCAATTGTCTTTGTCCTAGATTATCCCGGAGCTTCACAGTGCAACTTATCGGTTAGGATACGTAATACAACACCATTCTTCTTTTCCATGCTAGCATTCCCTTATAAATTTTAGCATAACCTTATCTAGGTTAACAAAAAAGGTTAACTGGTGTCATGATAGGGATTATGTTAAATATTTACACAGACACACACACACGCACACATACTGCATTCTATAGTCTACCTGGGGTGAAGCTCTTCTTTGTCTAGTGTGGTCTGGGAGCTGAGTTGCAGATAAGCACTCATATAGGAATAATGGTCATGGAGTGGAGGATCAAGTCAAATTGGAACCTGCCAAGATAAACCCAAGGAATCTTCCTGGATTTCACTCTACTGTTAAGCCTCCAATTTTGATGATGTGAAGATCTACAGGAAAAGCTGTTAACCTTTGTCTTCAAGCTAAACATGCATCTGATCCAAGACTTAAACAAGCAGAAGGAGAAGGTTTGGTGGGATGTGGAGCTAGCTCACTGCTGCTGCATGTAACAAACTGAGTAAGCAGATCGTGATGGTGTTCAAGAGGTGCAACAGCATCCCTTCTGTCCTCCACCAATCTTCCTAACATAAATACAATGTAGCAGCTGTTTCACTTCTGCCTCCCAAACTTCATGTAAAATGTCCCTTGTGTCCCCACATTGACCTGGACATACACAGGAAGTGGAAATCCAGACACATAGACCAGTTTATCTAAATTGATCCAATATAAATCCACCACAATTATTTCTGATGGGATTTTACTCATTATTTTTTGTTTGTATGTAGGAAAACTATTGGTTGTGGAATGTTGACCTTGTTTTTAGATAATATTTTTAAACTAACTCATATGCCTGAGAGTTTAATTATTTATTTTAGGTATTTAAATGATTCAATTTCCCTTCCTACAAAAAGTTATTATTATTTTGACCCTTTAGACCCTTCTTTTCCAAATCTTCATACCTATTATTTCTTTTTCTTTTCCGATTAGTTCATGAAGACCGCCCCAACAATGCAGCACAGTAACAGCAATAGCAGGCAAACCTAATTTTTCCCCTGAATTTAATTGAAATGCTGCTACTTTTTCATCATGAAGTATGATTTTTACTTAGCTTCTGATAGGTAACCTTTAATCGAATTTTAAAAATGTCTTTCTAGTCTGATCAGAAGTTTTCAAATTTCATGTTGAATTTTATCAATTTTCCATATATTGACAGAAACATGCATTTTTTCCTACTTGAATACCTTAATTTAATGAATTATATATTTATCAATGCATTTCTTAAATTGATGTCTCCTAACATATTATAAACTGTCCTTGTTCATAATGTTGTATATTTTTTAGACATTGCTACATTTACTTTGCTATAGTTTTATTAAGGACTTTTACATTTTGTTTCAAAAAATGAGAATGGCCAATGCTTTCCTTGGGCTCTCTTTGTCCAATTTTTGCTTTCATATCAGGATTAGGCTAGATATATAAAGAGTTGGATAACTTCCAAGGTATTTCTGTGTTCTGGAAATGTTTTTATGCTTTGGGAAAGTTGAGATTTTCTGTTCCTCAAAGATATACTACCAATTGCCTTTAAAACATTTATTCTGCTGTCTTTTGAGAAGTAGATATTTGAATATACTTTCATTCTTTTCCTTTGTTATTGTTTTTACAGGTTTTCCTTTAAATATGAGCCAATTTGGTACTTTATATTTTTCTTAAAATAACATCACAATTTTCTATATTTAAAAAATCTGCTTTGTATTTGTAATTATGGCTTATTATTCAATCTTGAAGTTGCTTATTTATGAATTCTCTAATGTTTCAGGATTATACTAGCGAGAGGGTTTTTCATTATTTTCTTATCTATATATTTATAGTTTACTTCTATTTACTTTACTTTTGTTTGATTTTAGTTTACTTGATTATTCTTTGCTCAGCCTGTTGAATGAAAGGCTAATTTAATTTACTTTGTCTTAGTTTTTAATAAGTGAATTTACTCTTATAAATTTCTCCCTCAGAACAATTTTGACTAAATCCTAGATTTTTCAGACTAGCACTCTTACTGTCATTCATTTAGTTTTTATTTTTAATTTCTATTTTCATGTCATCTTCTACTCACAAATTATAAGAAATTATACATTAAAATTAACATATTATATTTTTTTAAAGAAAACTAACTTTTAGTTTTGATTTATGCTTTAATTGCATATACTAAGTGAATATTGCTTATATGGTATTGATTTCATTGGAGTTGTGAAATTCTTTGGGCCTATTTCATGATTAATGTTATCAGTTAGTATTAGGTTTAGAGATGAGCAGTGGGAAGAAAAGCAACATTGGCTTAATCTCGATAGAAGTTTATTTCTCTTTCATGTAACAGTTTGGAAATAGGCTGATAAAAAAAATTCACTTCATCAACATCTCAGGGACCCAAACCACTTGAATCTTTCTACTCCACTATCTCCTACTATGCTCTTTCTCTTCATGAAAGATTGAGCTCCAAAACTACTATTTACAGTCCAAAGATAAGGATTAAGGCATGGCAAAAGACAGGGCATCAGGCATGAACTAGTTGTCTCCTGAGGAATATTCCAAGAAACTGCACATGACAATTTGCTTAAAGAGTTATCTGTAAAATACTGCATCCAACTCAAGTCTAGGATCTCCATGTGGTGCTCAATCCTGTCTATAGGTCCAGAGTTTGGCTCTTTAAGTGACACATAAACTAATAGATGATTTTTCTTCTCCACAATCCCCCCCATACAGTGGCTGAGTAGAAACAGTACATATACAGTAAAAACTCCCATTCAGAAAAAGGGAGAATGTGAAAAACTCAGCAGTAACTGGTTCACAGCACTGACCAAATCCTACCAGATAAGAAGTGGGAAGACTTCATTCCACTACATGGAGTATATGCCATGATTAGGCTATCAGGTAGCCTTTGGTTCTGCTTTCTGGGAAGAATTTCCTTTTTCATTGTCCCCACAGTCCCATGGTCCCAGGCTCTTACATACTGAGCTGCAGAATTTTGTAGCTTGGCTCATATGAGACAATGACAGCACTGACTGTGTTCTGAATTCTTTAAACACACATAAGCTATGTGATTTACCATAGTGACATCTGTGTCTACCATTTTGGTCAACCCAATGCTACCATTGACACTTCATTATAATGGTTGTGTGGTGTGTTCTTATAAACAATATATTGCTATTTGCACATTTATAAATGATGGACTAAGTTGATTATTACACGGATCTTGCTTGGTTTCCTCTGTAGTTGTGTGTGTGGTTATCCAGAAAACCTTTACATGGAGTGGGATTATGGTTGGTGGTGAGCCTCCCATTGGCATTTATTAAGTGACTCAAGAGCCTAGAGATATATCATGTGACTAGGCAGTATTCAGAATTAGAATATCATTTCACAAACTTGTTAGGATAGTTTCTTACGTTTGAATTTTAGACAACTATTATTGAACTTACTTTATATTTATATAGATCAGATATATATGTATATCAGAGTAATTTTAAGATTAATTTACATATTCTCAGGATCTTTGTATTTTTATCATGCTTACATAAATAAGAATGGGCTATTTAGGCTAGCTATTAAAAATAAAAAATAAATATTTTTAGCAGCAAAGAATGAAAAGTAACATAGTGACCTGATCACAAATCACACTAACGAAAAGATGATATCAATAAAAATTAGCAATGGAAAGACATATTTTAGAATTTTCCTAAATTTTATGTTTTGGAAAAATGTTCTACAACTTGAACCATCAGTTGTTAAAATACAATATCTAAACATGTCAACACCTGTAGTATTTGGGGGAAATGTATAATGACTCATGATGACTCATTCAAAATTAACATTCTATAATTAATCCAAAACCTAAATTGTAAACAATTAAAAATTTTCTTGCTTCACCAACTTTTTTTTTTTTGTGAGGAAGATCAGCCCTGAGCTAACATCTGTCACCAATCCTCCTCTTTTTGCTGAGGAAGACTGGCCCTGGGCTAACATCTGTGCCTCACTACGCCACGGGGCTGGCCCCTTCACCAAATTTTAAAAGGCTGAATTTGTCTCTTTGTATAAACTTTCTGTAAGTCTCTGCAATATTTATATGTATCATTTTAATTGTATGAATCAAAATATATTACCCATATATGGTCTATTTATCATAATAAATTAGGCTTGCTTTTCTTTACACTAACAATAGCACAACTGTAATTAAGATTCATAAGAATGAAAAAATTACTGGATTTTTTTACTGAATAATAAATCCCTTTTAATTATCCAAGCATTTGAGAAAAATTTGGAGGTGGAATCACTGAGATGCAATTTTAAATGAAATCGTATATGAAATGAATTCTTAGGAAGGGCAGCTAGACACCTCTTAAACTGTATCGCTGATTTTTACACACAGGCATCTCTAAAAGGCTATGGATGTGGTTAGCACTAACTTCAACTTAGAATGACCTCTAAAGTTAGGAGCTATAAAATTACCGTGAGGGTGGAATAAAAATCTAACTATAGAGACACTAGCAGATTTAAAACTTGCAGGACATGATTGTAATTTTAAAGTTCTTAAAATAAATAAGTTCTACAATACTGTAGCCTATGTGTTTTATATAGACACATCTATATAAAGGTAGCCTATACATGTTTTATATAGACACATCATAATTTTTTTAATAATTAAAAAGATCATTATTCTGTAAAGGAAAAATAAATAAAGTTCCTTTTCAGTTTGCAGATGATTTATATTGAAGCAAAAAGTTGAGCTTCACTTTGTGCTAGTTTTTTGTACTCAAAGCTTTGTATGTAATTTGAATAGACAGATAACTGGGTTGTATGTTTTATTTTGTTGAGATAAATTTTAGAAGATATTATAATATTTAGGAAGATTCTTCACTTCGTTATCTACTGGACGGCACATGCTTAAAATAGCATATTTAAAAGTTTAAAAATCACATCTACATTACTTTAATAGCAATTTATTCTTCCTGTTTTGCCTACTACATTGATTGGATTAATATTTTCTTACTGATTGCAGATTATTTCTAAGTCAAAGTAAAGACAGCATTTTATTTATTCTGCAATAAACTCTCAGCACTCTGTGATATACAATATTCACTTACAGTAAACTTTTGATTAAAACTGAATTTGCCCGTTGTGCTATGATTTTGAGCATCAATAAAACACTTTGGGGGGGCGGAGTCAAGATGGCGGCGTAAGCAGACCCGGAACTCACCTCCTCCCGTGGACACAGCCAATTTACAACTACTCGTGGAAAATTACCCCTGAGACAGAACTGAAAACTGGATAAGAGGAACTCCTGCAAGAACAGACAATCCTAACTGAGGTGGAAGAGGCAGAGACTCCCTTCCGGAGAGGAAAAACTCCGCCTTCACAAGCAGCCAGCTTCACGGCCGCCGGGAGCAGCTCACAGGGACGCAGCCTCCCTGGAGGCGCGGGGCCCTGAGCCGGGGAGCGCCCTCGCTGTGGGCATTTTGTGGACCCAGCACAATCGACACCAGCGGCATAATATCTGACTGTGCCTGCTACTAAAACACTGGGGAGCACCCCCAGAAAACCCGGTTCACAAAGAAACTAAAACTGGCTCTTAAAGGGCCCGCGCGCAAACTCACCCGTTTCAGGAAGCACCCTAAAATCACCAGAAAGAAAGGTGTACAGTGCTTTGGTGAAAAGAGACTAGCCTAATAGGCCCTGAGTGCATCTCAGTGAGGGGTGAGACCTCTCCAGGGACTGGGACATTGGCGACGGCCATTGTTGTGGCCCGGTGTGGGTGAGCTGACACAGACACCATTGGAGTTCTCCCTGAGGCCTGCTAGCCCAGGGTCTGCCCCACCCATTAGAGCACCGATTTAATCCAGCTCAGCCAGGACAGGCAGCCCACCCTAGAGACTGGCCCCACCCAACAACAAGCCCTCAGGCAACGTGTGGGCCTGCATAGATTCGTGACTGGATTCTCTGCAGCCTGGCAACTGAGCCGACTTGAGCAGGGCAGGGTGTGCACAAGGAGCGGTTGGAGAGTGTGGGGCGGTGGCAGAGTGTGTGGGACTCCCGCCATGGAGAGACTGGGTCCGCTTGGGGAGGTCAGGGCGCTCACACAGGGCAGGACTGTGTTGACTGTGTGTGTGGACCTGTGGGCGGCAGGGCTTCTCAGCCACAGAAGACTTGTACTTCTCAAAGACCCACATAGGAGGTTTGCTCCACCTTCCAAAACCTGAAACAATTGGGTGCTCCTGTGCCTGAGGCCAGCCCCACCCAGCTGCAATCCTCAGAGAGCTGACAAGAGACCTAATAGGCTAGAGGCTTACAGCAATTGTAAGGCCCTGAGCCTAACAACCTGCCACGGTGGGGGCCTACTGACTTAAAAGAAATACTGCAACACAAATGTGGTATTAGAAATTGCAGCCAATTGTGCTGGGGATCCCCACACCTGATAAAGAGATTGAAGGGCCCACAACAACTACAAGCAGCTGAGCATTACAACAGCTGGCCAGGAGCATAACTCAGCCTCCCTGGGCGCCTACAGGGAGAGCAAACAGGCCACAGCAGAAGGATACACGTAGCCCACATAGGGGTCACCCCTGGAACATTGAGAACTGAGGGAAGCACACTGGAAGCCTCCTAAGCCATCACTTACATAAGGTCACCTATCCAAGAGCAGGAGACGTAGCTGACCTACCTAATACGTAGACACAAGCACAGGGAAAGAGGCAAAATGAAGAGGCAAAAGAATACATTCCAAGTAAGGGAACAGGACAAAACCCCAGAAAAGGAACTAAGTGAAACAGAAATGAGCAACCTACCTGACAGAGAGTTCAAACTAAGAGTGTTAAGGATGCTCACTGATCTGGGGAGAAGAATAGATGAACTCAGTGAGAATGTCAACAAAGAAATGGAAGATATAAAAAAGAACCAATCAGAAATGAAGAATACAATACTGGAAATGAAAAATTCATTAGAGGGACTCAAAAGCAGAGTAGAGGATACAGAAGAACGGATCTGTGAGCTGGACGAAAGACTAGAAGAAATTACCCGAGGTGAACAGGTAAACAGAGTGAGGACAGTCTAAGGGACCTCTGGGACAACATCAAGCACACTAACATCCGTGTTATAGGTGTCCTGGAAGGAGAAGAGCGAGACAAGGGGTCAGAGAATCTATTTCAAGAAATAATAGATGAAAACTTCCCTAACCTAAGGAAGGAAACAGACATCCAGGTACAGGAAGCACAGAGAGCCCCAAACAAGATAAACCCAAAGAGGCCCACACCAAGAAACATCATAATCAAAATGTCCAGAATTAAAGATAAAGAGAGAATCCTAAAAGCCGCAAGAGAATGTCAAGTTACGTACAAAGGAAACCCCATAAGGCTATCAGCTGACTTCTCTGCAGAAACCTTACAGGCTAGAAGAGAATGGCACGATATATTTAAAGTGCTAAAAGGAAAAAACTTATAGCCAAGAATACTCTACCCAGCAAGGTTATCATTCAAAATGGAAGGAGAGATCAAAATTGTCCCAGATAAGCAAAAATGAAAGGAATTTGTCACCAAGAAACCAGTGTTACAAGAAATGTTAAAGGGACTGATTTAAGGGGAAAAGAGAAGACCACAAATAGGAAAAATTATCTATTTCCATGATAAGAGGGTAATGGATACAAATGCACAACAAAGAGGTTAGATATGATATCAAAAACATGAGGGAGGAGGGGAGTTAAAGAGTACAGCTTTCAGACAGAGGTCAAACTAAAGTGACCATCAATTCTGTATAGAAGAAGAAAGGAACAGAGAAGGACTACTAAAACACTGAGAAAAAAAAGAAAGTTAAAAAATGGCAGTAAGTACATACTTATCAATAGCTACTTTAAAGGTCAATGGACTAAATGCTCCAATTAAAAGGCATAGGGTGGCTGACTGGATAAAAAAACAAGACCCATATATATGCTGCATACAAGAGACACACTTCAGACCTAAAGACACTCACAAACTGAGAGCGAAGGGATGGAAAAAGATACTCCACGCAAATGGCAATGAAAAGAAAGCTGGGGTAGCACTACTCATATCAGACAAAATAGACTTTAAAACAAAAACTTGAAAAAGAGACAAAGAAGGGCATTACATAATGATCAAGGGAACAATCCAACAAGAGGATATAACACTTGTAAATATCTACGCACCCAATGTAGGTGCACCTAAATATATAAAGCAATTATTAACAGACATAAAAACAGAAATAGACAGTAACACAATAATAGTAGGGGACTTTAACACTCCACTTACACCAACGGATAGATCACCCAAACAGAAGATCAATAAGGAAACATTGGCCTTAAATGACACACTAGAACAGACGGACCTAGTAGATATATACAGAGCATTCCATCCAAAAACCGAAGAATACACGTTCTTTTCAAATGCACATGGAACATTCTCCAGGATTGATCACATGTTAGGCCACAAAACAAGTCTCCATAAATTTAAGAAGATTGAAATAATACCAAGCATCTTTTTTGACCACAACGGTATGACACTAGAAATCAACTATAGGAAGAAAATCAGAAAAGCCACAAATATGTGGAGATTAAACAAAATGCTACTGAACAACGACTGAGTCAACGAAGAAATCCAAGAAGAAATCAAAAAATACCTGGAGACAAAGGAAAATGAAAATACGACATGCCAGAATTTATGGGATACAGCAAAAGCAGTTCTAAGAGGGAAGTTTATAGCAATACAGGTCTATCTCCACAAACAAGAAAAATCTCAAATAAACAATCTAACAATGCACCTGAAGGAACTGGAAAAAGAAGAACAAACAAAGCCCAAAATCAGTAGAAGAAGGGAAATAATAAAAATCAGAGCAGAAATAAATGAAATAGAGACTAAAAAAACAATAGAAAAAATTAATAAAACCAAGAGCTGGTTCTTTGAAAAGATCAACAAAATTGACAAACCTTTAGCTAAACTCACCAAGAAAAAAAGAGAGAAGGCACAAATAGGTAAAATCAGAAATGAAAGAGGAGAGGTTACAACAGACACCTCAGAAATACAAAAGATTATAAGAGAATACTATGAAAAGCTATATGCCAACCAATTTGACAATCTGGAAGAAATGGATAAATTCTTAGAATCATACAACCTTCCAAAACTGGATCAAGAAGAAGTAGAGAATTTGAATAGACCAATCACCAGTAAGGAGATCGAAACAGTAATCACAAACCTCCCCAAAAATAAAAGTCCAGGACCAGACGGCTTCCCTGGTGAATTCTACCAAACATTCAAAGAAGACTTAATACCTATCCTTCTCAAACTCTTCCAAAAAATTGAGGAGGGGGGGAAGCTCCCTAACTCATTCTACGAAGCTGACATTACCGTGATACCAAAGCCAGACAAGGACAACACAAAAAAAAGAAAATTACAGGCCAATATCACTGATGAACATTGATGCAAAAATCCTCAACAAAATACTAGCAAATCGCATACAACAATACGTTAAAAAGATTATACACCATGATCAAGTGGGATTTATTCCAGGTATGCGGGGATGGTTTAACATTCGCAAATCAATCAACGTAATACACCACATTAATAAAATGAAGAATAAAAATCACATGATCATCTCAATAGATGCAGAGAAAGCATTTGACAAGATACAGCATCCCTTTATGATAAAAACTCTGAATAAAATGGGTATAGAAGGAAAGTACCTCAACATAGTAAAGACCATATATGAGAAACCCACAGCTAATATCATCCTCAATGGTGAAAAACTGAAAGCCATCCCTCTAAGAACAGGAACCAGACAAGGATGCCCACTGTCACCACTCCTATTTAACATAGTACTGGAAGTCCTAGCCAGAGGAATCAGGCAAGAGAAAGAAATAAAAGGGATCCAAATTGGAAAGGAAGAAGTGAAACTCTCACTATTTGCAGATGACATGATTTTATATATAGAAAACCCCAAAGAATCCACCAGAAAACTTTTAGAAGTAATAAACGAATATGGTAAAGTTGCAGGATACAAAATCAACATACAAAAATCAGTTGCATTTCTGTACACTAACAACGAAGTAGCAGAAAGAGAAATTAAGAATACCATCCCATTTACAATTGCAACAAAAAGAATAAAATACCTAGGAATAAACTTAACCAAAGAGGTGAAAGATCTGTACACCGAAAACTATAAAACATTTCTGAAAGAAATTGAAGAAGACACAAAGAAATGGAAAGATATTCCGTGCTCTTGGATTGGAAGAATTAACATAGTTAAGATGTCCATACTTCCTAAAGCCATCTATAGATTCAATGCAATCCCTATCAAAGTTCCAACAACATTTTTCACAGAAATAGAACAAAGAATCCTAAAATTTATATGGAACAACAAAAGACCCCGAATAGCTAAAGGAATCCTGAGAAAAAAGAACAAAGCTGGAGGTATCACACTCCCTGATTTCAAAATATACTACAAAGCTATAGTAACCAAAACAGCATGGTACTAACACAAAAACAGACACACAGATCAATGGAATAGAATCGAAAGCCCAGAAATAAACCCACACATCTATGGACAGCTAATCTTTGACAAAGGAGCCAAGAACATACAATGGGGAAAAGAAAGTCTCTTCAACAAATGGTGTTGGGAAAACTGGATAGCCATATGCAAAAAAATGAAAGTAGACCCTTACCTTACACCATACACAAAAATTAACTCCAAATGGATTAAAGACTTGAATGTAAGACCTGAAACTGTGAAACTTCTAGAAGAAAACATAGGCAGTACGCTCTTCGACATAAGTCTTAGCAACATCTTCTCAAACACCACATCTGACCGGGCAAGAGAAACAATAGAAAAAATAAACAAATGGGACTACATCAAACTAAAAAGCTTCTGCACAGCAAAGGAAACCATCAACAAAACGAAAAGACAACCTAACAATTGGGAGAAGATATTTGCAAACCATACATCTGATAAGGGCTTAATCTCCAAAATGTATAAAGAACTCATGCATCTTACCAACAAAAAAACTACCAACCCAATTAAAAAATGGGCAAAGGACCTGAACAGACATTTCTCCAAAGAAGATATACAGATGGCCAACAGACACATGAAAATATGTTCAAAATCATTAACTATCAGGGAAATGCAAATCAAAACTACAATGAGATATCACCTCACGCCCATCAGAATGGCTATAATTAACAAGACAGGAAACAACATGTGTTGGAGAGGATGTGGAGAGAAGGGAACTGTCATACACTGCTGGTGGGAGTGCAAACTGGTGCAGCCACTATGGAAAACAGTATGGAGATTCCTCAAAAAATCAACGATAGAACTACCATATGATCCAGCCATCCCACTGTTGGGTATTTATCCAAAGAACTTGAAAACACCAATTTGTACAGGTACATGCACCCATGTGTTCATTGCAGCGTTATTCACAATAGCCAAGACTTGGAAGCAACCTAAGTGCCCATCAAGGGACGAATGGATAAAGAAGCTGTGGTATATATACACAATGGAATACTACTCAGCCATAAGAAATGATGAAATCCAGCCATTTGTGACAACATGGATGGACATTGAGGGTATAATGCAAAGTGAAATAAGTCAGAGGGAGAAGGTCAAATACCGCATGATTTCCTTCATTAAGTAGTTGATAATAACAACAATAAACAAACACATAGGGACAGAGATTGGATTGGTGGTTACCAGAGGGGAAGGGGGGAGGGAGGAGGGTGAAAGGGATAATTCGGTACATGTGTGTGGTGATGGGTTTTATTAGTATTTTGGTGGTGAACATGATGTAATCTATGCAGAAATAGAAGTACAATGATGTACACCTGAAATTTTTACAATGTTATAAACCAATGTTACTGCAATAAACAAAAAATTAAAAAAAATAAATAAATAAAAACGTAAAAAAAAAAAAAAAAGATTTTGAAATCCTTTTTGAAGCCAGATATATCAATAAATTTGAATCTCTTACGTATTGAAGCAATTTCCATTCTTGTTGCCAAGCATTGTTTAATTGAAGAGTGCTTTTGGCTAATCTCTAAGACAATATTAAACCATTTGGCAGCAATTAAGAAACTAAAGTTTTAAACTTACACAGTGATGTATGCCAACTATTTCTCAATAAAATTGGAAAACGAAGCTAAAATTTTAAAAACTACCTGTATTACATTATTGTTGTTAGTATATTGTCTTCAAGATAAAATTTACTAAATTTGTACATTTTTGTTACCTACTGTGAGCATTAGTAATTATGTACTTTGTGTGACAAAAATGTCAGAGGTCAACATCCTAACAACCTAATTTAAGACAAAGTTAAAAGAAAGACCCCTTTTTCAATAGTATCAAACATACTAGGAGGATTTAAAAATTTTGGTTTTATGTAGACATAAGTTGCAAGTACATAATACAAAATAAGCAAGATAAAAGAGAAAAAAATCACAAGCTGTGTTTATATTTCATTTAGTCATCAAGACGAATTCACTAATTCATCAGACCTAGTGTTTCTATCTGCTTATTAAGCAGTGCTAGGTTGAGTTCTGGTGACGGGGAGAGTGGTGTTGTATAAAGAACCATCATAAAGCATATCATGGATGGTCCACTTGCACTGTGGACATATGCAATATATATGTCAAGTGTTCAATACAACATAAGTTACATGAATTTAGAAGGTAGTAAATCATCATATTTCTTGGTAGAGATATGTCTAATTCAGTGGTTTTTACAGCCAACATGTTGACAAATAAGAAGGAAATTACTCTAAAAAATTCTATAATTACTTAACATTTATTTGGCATTCTTTGTTACTCAACAAACCTTGGCCCTTAGGCGTAGAATATAAGTCCTCTGTTTTCATTCTCTGCTTTATTCGTCGGAACCTTATACTTCTCCCCACACTCATCTTTCAGCCTGTCTCTTGCATCTTCCTTCTCCTGCGCCAGCACATCTACAAACCTCTACACTGGGAACAGCCACAACACTTTGAGGAAAGAAAAGAGTACTCTTGGCAGTGGACTCTCACTTGGTGAGAGCTGGTCTGAGGGCTCCTCAAGACCCTCTGAAGAGCTTAGTATTCACCAGCATGCTGCAGCAGCCTAGCAAAATCAAAGATATCAGGGAAGCAAAGAGTAAAATCTCTAAGTAAATGAGAAATCAAGGCCCAGCTACTCATTTAAAATCTCTTTCCACACTGAGTCATTGGGTTAGAATTGTGGGTTAGTGAGTAGATGAGAAAATTATGTATAAAAAATTATCTATCACAACAAATACAGAATCAAAATTATATTATTCTCATTAATATTGACTTAATGACTACAATCATTTTCTGGGGAGATATAATCAACAGTAGGATTCTCAAGGGAAGCTACAATAGTTGAAAGCGTGATGAATAAAGACATACGTGTGGAAAGGAAATGATAAGCATCGGTGAGAAACAGGAAAATAAACCTATGGAGGGTGTGGATGAAAAGAATGGCAGTAGTGGGAATAAAAGTAGAAAAACTAGGAGGAATCAAAGTGTGTTAGAGCTCTTATTTAAGAAACATCCCATGGAAAAGCACTAAATTCATCCTTTTTTCCTCTTTGTGATGAATATTGCTTTATTTTTTGAAACTGCCACTGCAAGAACCAAAAACTTTCCACCAAATACAACCTACATAATGGCAGATGATCTAATGATGTCAAAAGGATTTTTCTATTACATTAGGTCATAATTCTGATTTTCTACTATTGACTATTTACCAATTACAGAGCTTAACATAGGAAAAGCTAGAGTGGGTGCCTTGCTGTAAGAAAATACTATAGTTCTAATCTCCAAACCTCATATAATGTCTGGAGCTTTCTTTGCTAAGGACACTCAAATGTTTGAGTTTAAAGAAAATCAAAAAAATAATAAGCTATTCCTCTCTTTAGATACTTTACTAAATTAAGGAAACAATTGGAAGAGCCACCTGATTCTCAATTTTATGTAAATATATCTAGCAATGAAGAACAGCTATCGCTAGACCCCTTCAGGAAATGTGCTGGTGCTCCATCAGTAGAAAAACAAGATGTTTGTGTAAATAAGATTTAGAGTTTTAGGTATTACCAGAAGTGTCTTCTCGTAAATTAACTTTCTGTTATTTTGCCAGTCCCACAAGTTTTAATGTAATATTTTGTGATACTTAGTGTCAAAAAGAGGCTGCTGTTAAGAAATAGTTTCTTATGACCCTTGAAATGTCATCTAATCACCCAATCAATCTCAAAACAACAGATACTAACCCTTTTTCCTAGACAGACTGTAGAAATGAAAATGTCTCTGAGTTTCACACTATAGGCTTTATATTTAGTTAATTAATAACCAAGGAAGTGGACTTGATAAACCAATTCAAACAGAGCAGCTTATCTTGAATTGACAAGAAAGAATTCAGGAAGCTCCAGACGGAAATGATGTGCAAAAACTTTATGTGAAACCCAGTTTAAAAAATATTAAAGATTTGAATAGTCAAATATAGTTCTGAGATAGAAGACTTGTTGATTAAGTTTTACAAGTTTTAAGATAGAAATCATATTTAATATCCAAATTTAATGATGGACTTTTAATTTTACTTTTGGAAATTACAAATTGCATAATCAATAACGGTGCAGAATATACTATCAACTGCAGCTTCAATTTTTTTAAATGTATTGACTGAATCTAGAATGATGTTTTCTATGTTACTACAGTTCTGAATACCTGTAAAATTTACTTTAAAAAATATTAGTCAGTATGTCTATATTTGAGTTTGTCTTTGCCCTTTCTGTTAAAAATTTACCTCATCAACACAGTATTTTGACCTAGTAGGTGAAACAGCTACCCAGAGAGGGTGATTTGTTTTTCTATCTTCCATCATTGAAAAAATTTGGAATATGTCATAAGCTGCCTTAGTAATGCCCTAAAGGCTGCCTAATGACTACCTAATGTCTATTTAACAGAGAGATATGATGTATGGATTATTTTTATCATTTTTGTAGATTTTTTTGAAAAGCTAACTGCACATACATTAAGAAATAACATTGGACCTTAAGTCAAATGGCATTCAGTAAGAAAGCCATGTGACACAAGACACATATTTTTTTGGTTTACTTGTTGCCATATGAGGCATATGGATTCTATATCACACAGCAAGTGAATAAACAATTATCTTCAAACAATGGGATGTGTCAAATGGAAGCAAGTAAATGCTATAATTATTAAAAATCCCTTCACAATGGCCTTCATATTATTCAAAGATATTCCTTTGAATATGTATAGGTGACAACCAGTGGCCTAAAAACATATTTAACCAGAAGGAAAAAAAATATGAAATCTCTCCTATCTCCTTCCCGCTGCCAAATATCAGTGATTTATTTTTACCTTACCACAAGAGTTTTTTGTAGATGTTTGTTATGAGAGGTTCGGGGACTCGATTGGAGACGTAAAAGAGACTTTCTACTCCAAACAAATGAACTGAAGGTATATTTTATTATATAGAGGATAGTAAAGGTGATAGTCCACAAGCAGATCCAAATAGGTCAAATAATAAGAGGGAAAAACATCAGCTCGACTGGAAAGGGAAAACATCCACATCGACTGAGATAGCAGCAGATTTGAATAGGTCATATAACGAGAGGGAAAAACATCAGATCAACTGGAAAGGGAAAACATCCACATTGTCTGAAGGGAAATGACACAAATCAACCGGAAAGAGAAATACCAGGTTGACCGAAAAGAGAACATGTCAGATCGGTTACTCACAACATCCGTGCCCCACTGCCGGGAGAGTCCCTTCAATCGGCATGGCTGGGTGGGACTCACACGTCCTGGGCAAGGCGTCCCTTCCACAGGTGAGACTCGCATCAGGCCTCCATTTCCAGCAGTTTATATAAGCAGTTACAGAGTTTACAGAGCAAGCATTCAATGTTCCCATGCACAAATGGTTATCAGTGGCATACGTGCACTGAGCCTCCTGGCTATCCTCCCAGCCCGGCAGTTGTGTACGTGCATTGTTTTCCCTGGTTATCGTCCCAGCCTGGCACAGATGGCCAGTCTGCCCCAGGCTGTGACACCCAGAGGACCTTGAGATTTTTACACGTTGCAACTATCTCCGTGGGAGAAGGGGCAGTTCCTGGGAAAAAGGCCAGTTCCCACCACACAGAAAGCAGCTTTATATTTCTTTGTGTGCTGGTGGCTGTAGGTTAATGGAACGGCAAAATATGGCTGCACTCATGTCAAGACAATGTTCTATCCTAAAGCAAATACTGAGAATGAAGCAAAATGGACTAATTCATTTCACTCACAAAGTGGCCAGGCATTTATTGTCTCTCTATATAAAAGTATGTTTTGATTTTATCCTGAAAGATTAAAATGAGAGGAAATCATCTTTTGTAAGTCCCAGAACCAGTGGAACGTCAAATCTTCTACATTCTGCTAGACTCACTGTATAACCCTTTAAAACAAATGATGACGGACCATTCAAATTTTGCCTTTTAAGTAATGATACCTAAGGAGGGCCATGTAAGTACAATTTTTGGAAAGCAACTAGAAAAATTTGAACATCACACAATTTTCCATTCTCAACATAATCATGAATATTCATGATAATATATTCATTTTAACTCTCTGGCACTAGGGTAAGGATTTCTGAATTAGCATGCCTGATAGAGTACAGTACATTACTGGAAGTTGAAATGAATGCTAGGCTTCTTTAACCTTTATGAAATCTGTTTTTGAGTCCTTGCCTATTCCTTTTGCCTCTCATCACAGCAGCCAAAGCCATAAACTAAGTGAAAGGACTGAGAAAATTAAGTCAGCAAATACAAAGAATCACCAGAATGATTGCCAGGGAGAGTAATGAGAATTTTCCAACTCTGTTGAACTGTATTCCCAGGATACCAAGTAGAAAACTGTAACCATGATATATAATTGCCTTCATGTAAAATGACTTGAAGCATAAATTTTTTCTTCAACTAGTATAGGGAATTTAAAAAATCTGACTGGTAGGTAAATTATAGAAGTTTTCTGAAAAATACAACTGTAAAGAATGAGGAAAATAAAAGATAGGGAAAACAGAAAAACAAATTGCTTTACTTTTAAAAGATGTAGTTCAATTAAGTTCAATTCAACCAATGGTCATTGAGTACAAATTAGAACATACTATAACTAATTAGGAGAAACAAATAACAATAAATAGGTATTGAGTGCTTTCTGAAAAATATCAGCCTTAGGAAATGAAAGGCTAACCATTCTTCTGAAAGCTTTATGTATTTGGAGTTCACCAAAGTGGTTACTAATCTGTTTTAAAAGTTAATAGAAACATTTGGCACTTTTTCTTTATTTTACAAGATATCCTTTAAATAACCAGAAAAACGAAGAGTAATATAAACGTGGAGGAAGATTGTTTGTTAAAATCTCAAATCATCATTATTTCTTTCAAGATTTGTCTTTAGTTTTTGCTTAGTTTTCAATAACTATATATACATAATCTCTTTTGTACGTTTGACAGAATAAATGGTAGAGAAGGATGGGCAATTTGAACAATTTTATTCAAAGGAAAGATAGATAATCTCGAGCTATGATTAAGCAAATGAAATTGGCAGGGAGGTATTCTCAGATCCTGGGAAAGCAGCAACTGAAAGATACGTAAAAGATACATCAGTGAAATTTAAGGTAAGTTAGAATACTAAGGAATTTTTTCATAGAAAATAGACTAACCTAAAGGAAGAAAGGTCTTTAAATCTACCAGGCTTGTCATTAGTCCCACTATTTGAAGAAAGACAGAAATATCAGAAAAGTTAGTGTGCTGATATAATAAAAGAAGTTAATATAATTTTAAAGGCATGTTTAATGCAAAGCGACTAGTAGAATGGTTCCTAGAAGTAAGGAAAAGTGATTGTCCATATTGAGAGCAGTTGAGATGTCAGAATTGTTGTGGCAGATGGCAGAGGTAGGGATTAAATAGGTCAGAGCAGTGGGCAGCTTGGAGTCAGGAAAATTCTCCAGATAAATATGTTCAATGGTGGGACCCAAAGTATACACCAATTACCAAAGAAATAAGGAATGGATGGTGAGGAAGCCCTAGCATCACTAAAAATTTGGTGATGGCTTTCTGCTGCAGGTCATAGCTGATGCTAGAAGAGGCTGTTACAGAACTTGGTTCATTGATTGCGATAGAGATGATAGGACTCTAAAACAATAGAGGACAAGTGGCAGAATCTAACTGCCAGAAGCTAGGAGCGACAAGTATAATAATTAGAAAGCTCATAGTATCAGCAAAAGGAGTCTGAACTGCAGAGAGTTATCCAGAAGGATCTTAGAACATAGCATTCCCAGGAGAAAAAGACAGATGGATAGACAAAAACAGAATATCACTCACCTTGTACAGGGAGAATAAATCAAGGACGGATAACAAGAAATCTGATGGCAAGTGTCTCTAAAAAAATTCATGGATCTCTTGTCAATTTCTGACTATGGGCTAAATTTTAGACCTGGGGGAATCTACTTAACAGAAGAGCTGGTCTGCAAAATCACGGCAATTACATATGGTAATGATTATCCTAGTTCTTCCCCAAAGGGGTCTGTGACCATTTACTTGAGTTACAGTGCATCTGGGAAAGACCATGGTACTCCTGTTAGATTGTGAGCATATGGGGCCAAATAATGAATGGAGTCCTGGTCAAAACTGACCATAGAGTGGCCCACTGGATCCGCAGACCCACTTGGTGACCATTTTCCTGGTCTCCATGTTCATAGTTTGGATTTTGGTGCTTAACACTTGATGTAGTCTCCTCATGGGATCCTTGGTCAGTATGGTAAGAGCTTTCAAACTGAGGAAGGCTCAGTGCAAGTCTCTGAAACTATCCCACCCTACCCCACCATGATACTAAATCATAAACAACACTACATCCTGTGTGTGTGCTGTGGAGGGGAGTGAGAGGTGGTGGTGATGACAGAGATAAGTGACACTATGAAGGATATAAAGGATGTGAGGTTGGTGGTCCCCATTATAGTTCTGTTTAATTTACCAGCCTGGCTCCTGTAGAAACCAGATGGAACCTGAAGGATGATTGTAGACTGCTGAAACCTCAAACAGCTAGTATTCCAGTCATAGCTGCTGTGCCAGATGTACTGGCTTTACCAGAGCAGATTTATATGGCCTTGGGTACATGGTATCTAGCCATGAGACTTGCTGCCCAGCTGTAGACAACGCAGTCAGCAAATAGCCAGAGGCTCTTCAGCATCTATCTCAGCTGTGGGGAACTGCACTGCCTGAAGCCAAAACCTTCAGGTAGTACGCATCCTGTGACTGAGCAAGATGAGGTATCAAGTCCAAGCCATATTATCCTGATGGAGGACAATTCTAATGGGCAATATCCACTTCAGATATCTTCACCAAGTAGGCTGAGGATTCTCAGACCTTCTGCTCAATAGTGTCCCTTCCCATTTCTTTCACACAGGATAATCCTAAAAAAAATTCTCTTTTGCATCCCAACATCCAAGTCAATGTCAGCTTCAATCGCAATGTATTTGACTCCTTTTCATCATAAATAAAGCAATAAGCAATTCTCTGAATTTTTCATGCATTTCTGGATCACTTTTTTTTAGGTGAGCCTTATTAGTTGTAGATAAGATCAGTTTTAGTCCCAGTTCTATAGTGGAACATATACACAGACCACAGTTAGTAAGTCCAATCAGCTTTTTAAATCCTTTTTTAACATGGTAACAATGTTGCCACAAGTTCAGTTTGTGTGCATCCCAAATAATTTATGGGCAGGTGGGATGGATATACAGTCCTTTGGTTATGACTTCTTTCTTTGAGGATGTTATGAATGTTATTCGTCTTTTATAGAAAAATGATAGGGCTGAAGAGGATCTAAAATCAGTCAGAATTTACGCCACTCCCTGCCACAATCCTTTGCTTGGCTGAACAATTTTTTTTCTTTTTTTCTTCTTTGAAATGCTATAACTTCACTAGGCAATGTCTCATTGTTAACTCATGCATTTATATTTTCCTTGGCATATGAGGAACATGGTGTAGCCTATTAATATTGAGACTTTCCTCTTCCTTTCTTTGAGGATATTTGTCCCATTATATTTAAAAATAAATATTTTTAAATATCTTATTTCTATTATTTTACTGTTCATTTTTCACAATTCCAAATATTGTGCATATGTTGGGTTTTCCTGGACTGTCTTCAATATAGATAATTTCCCTTTAATCTTTTAAAGTTCTTTTTCTGTTCCTTTTGTTTGCCTTACTCTGTTCTAACCTCTGTGAACCTCGCTGTGACTGTGTAACACATATTCTCAATTTTACTTCTTAAGGTGATTTTTCATTTCTGTGATGTCTGTCTTTATGCTTCAACTTCTTGACTGATTTTTTCCAGCTTACATTTTGTCTCTTCTTCTATCTCACTATGTTATTCCTAAATTCTTGGAATTTCCTTTTTGTGGCCTTTTTCATAGAGGAAATTACTTAAATTTATTACGAAATATTTGGTTATAAATTTCTAACTTTTTAATGAAGTTCTATACATACTTCATACATACATGTATGTGAATACATGATAAATAAACAGCTCACTGATTTTTCCAGACAAATGACCCACATAATTTGCAGACAAATCAGGAAATACAGTATTAGCATCAGTCCTCCCAACCTACTACCTCACTCTCTTCACATCCCTCAAGTTTAACCATTACAGTGATTTCCAACGATGTAGATTCCTCTTGCCTGCTTTTGAAATTCAATAAATGAAGCTATTTATTATGTAATTTTATAATCAGGCTTGTTTAACTCAACATTATATTTACGAGGTTTATATATCTTATTTCCTCTTTCTGAATATTAAGCATTCTCATTGTTGTATAGTATATGCATATATACCATAATTTATCTATTGTTAAAGGGCATGTGTGTTTTTCCAATTTGGGATATTAAAAATTGTGCAGCTATAAACATTTTGATATATATGAACTTTGCTAAACATAGGTTCACATTTCTGTTGGGTATGTTCTTACAAGTGAAATTTTTGAGTTTTAAAATATGGGTATGTTCAGCTTCAACTACTACTTTTGGGTCAATATTATTATCTATCACAACACTATAGTGTTTTTGTAAAAGATTTCATTAAATAGAATGACTAAAATTAATATGTAATTCTAAGTATCTTCATATAATTGCTATGCTAATTAATTTTTATTTATTATTGAATATGTTGGTTTTTCTGGACTAATTATCTGCATTTCCTATGTAGGTGATGTGGAAATTAATAAAAGAAACCTTAAACCTTGACTAAATTGGAGTTGGGAAAGCCTTAGGGAGAGCTCTCATGCCCTAGCGCACATCCTCAAATACACCAAATGGGAAGAGAGGGTGCTTGGATCTTGGACAGAAAGTAGAACTACTTTACTACTGAAGGAAGATTTCTCTCCCCACCCAGCAACAAGCCCAGTCAACGAGAAACACCGCAGCTCAGCCAATGAGAATCCGTTCTCACCCTGAACTGTTCCTTTCTCCCAGTGGACTTTGCTTTAGAACAGCCCCTGCCTACTCCCCCTTTGCATCTATAAAGGGAGCTCCCTTTCTTTGTTTGTTGGATTTGCCTATGATTTGCCACGGAAAGCACATCCTGAATTGCAATTCTTTCAGCCATTCTCGAATAAACTCATTTTGAGGCTTTTCAAGTTAACAGTGAGTATGGTGGGCAGAGGCCATAGCACTGTTCCCAACTAGCTGTTTTCAAAATGCAGAGGTTCTCTTCTCTATTGCCAAGCTAGTTTACTTATTTCACGTGGTTTTGTCAGTGCGATTCTTTGTGTACTCACGTGCCCTTTACTTCTCTGAACAAAACAGGTTTCTTTTAACAGTTGCAAGCATGGGTTTTGGATTTTGAACTTCATACCGCGCACCTAAAGATGATTTTTGTTGGTGCATTCTGAGACCTACTGCCATTGGGTCTTCTCACTGTGGAGATTTTTCTAAATGTCTGTCTGTACTAACCCCAAGCTTCTTTTAAACACCTTTGCCTACATTTTGGAGTCTGGGTTTTACACTTGTCTTCTATTTTTATTGAAATTGGAGTCTGTGACATTTTTTCCATTAATCTCCTTATTGCTTCTGAATCATTTCCAAGTAGAAAAGAGATCAATCCTGATTTATGGAGTAATTTCAGAAGTTGTTTTATTATTATTTTCTTTTTTTCGCATTGATTATATTTCACTGGAGTCCATTTGCTTTTTTTCATCGATATCATCTGCCCCATTTCCATCTGTTGACTATCCTCATATGTCAGGTGATTTTTTTAGTTGTCCTAATCATATTTATAAATCAAGGTTAAAATTGATCATTATTGATAACTAGTGTGTGGTGAGGTGAGTAAAGGTGAATTCCACAAAGTCATATGGTGTGAGTATAAAGAAGATTCTTTATTGGGGAGATTTCCAAGATAAGGGACAGCGATAGGAGGCACAGTGCCCTCTATTCTCTTATCATCCTTAGGACAGGTGTGCCTGAGACAAGGCTCAATCCTGGATATAAGCCCTTAGAGAGAAATCCACTGTTGTTTTCCCTTTTTTATGTAATGTATGTAAGAGTAAACATTTAGCTCAGATTTTTAAGGGAGGAAATGTTAGTTGCTCAGAAGCTAGACATTTTAGATGCTTGTGGGAAGCAATAGGCTTCCTGATGGGTGGAGAAGCTAATGATATTTCAAGAATATCAGTTCAAGTATAAAATTCCCCCACACTGAGTAAAAGTTTCCCCTTACTTCAAGGCCAGTCAAAGATGGCTTTTGAAGATTTCCAGACAATTCTATTTGTCACTATGTATGGGCTCCTCCATTGCTTAGGTAGATCTTTGAGGTTTCCTCAGTGACTTAGCCACCAATCACGGCAGGAAATCTGGATTTCTAAGATGGACTGCTTTGAACCATCATCTGTGTGAATGTATGGGTAGAAAAGGGCCAAAAAATCATCTTCTTTCCAAATATATGACTAGGAACAGTCCAGCATCCTGGTGTCTCACATTTATTACCTCCTTTGAATGAGGTAGACTTACAGGGTTCTAGGGTCTCAGCATCATTTATCTAGAGTAAAGCATGGGAGAAAAAGCTGTGGCCTTCATTCTACATCAAGTTCCTGAAATCCTTTGTTTACTTTCTGTATTGATCAAGGTCTCCAGAGACACGGAATCAATAGGAAGTGCATATATAGGGAGAGATATGTCTTTATGGAATTGGCTCACACAGTTATGTAGGCTGACAAGTCCAAAATCTTCAGAATGGGCTGTCAGACTGGAGACCCAGGGAAGAGCCAATGTTGCAATTCAAATCCAAAAGTTGCCTGCTGACAGAATGGCAGAATTCCTTCTTGCTCAGGGGAGGTCAGTCTTTTTTCTATTCAGGCTTTCAACTGATTGTATGAGGCCCACCCACATTATAAAGTGTCTTACCGTATAGAGAATGTTAATAAAGTGATAGAAATTGCTTTTAAAGAACCAAATAGAAATTCTGTGGTTAAAAATTACAGTAACTGAAATGAAATATTCACTTGAGAGTCTGAACAGATTTGAGATGGCAGAAGAAAAAATCAGTGAGCTCAGTGATAGGTAAATTAAGATTATCCAGTCTGAGGAATAGAAAGGAAAAAGAATGAAGAAAAATGAACAGAGCCTCAGTAACCTGTGGGATACCATAAAACATACCCACGTATGCCTAATGGTGTTCACAGAAACAGAGAAGAAGGAAGAAAGAATCTTTGAAGAAATAACGTCTGAAAATTTTCAAGGTTTGATTAAAAACAAAAATTGTCAAGATTTGATAAAAAACAAACATTAATTTACATATTCCAGAAGCTCAACATAAACCAAGTAGGATCAATCAAGGGGATCCACACCTAGACACATCCTAGTCCAACTTTTGAAATACAAAGACAACAAATCCTATAAAGCAGCAAGAGAAAAATGCTCATTGCATACAATGGGTCCTCAGTAAGAATAACACTACAGTGCATAATATATGTAAAGGACTGAAAGAAAAACATTGTCAATCATGATCTCTCTATATAGCACAATTATTCTTCAAATATGAAGAAGAAATTAAGACACAAATGGCATCCAGATTGGAAAATAGACATAAAACTATTTTTATCTGAAGATTACATAGTCTTGTATTTAGAAAATTCTAAGAGATTCATGAACAACTATTAGAAGTAATTAATAAGTTCAGTAAAGCTGCAAGAGACAAGATCAACACACAAAAGTCAATTGCATTTTTGCACACAAACAATGCACAATCCAAAAATGAAATAAAAAAATAAGTCCATTTAGAATAGCATCAAAAAGAAAAAATGACTTCAGAATAAATTTAACAAAACAAGTGCAAAATTTATACTCTGAAAACAAAAAAATATTGTTGAAATAAATTAAGGAAGATCTAAATAAATGGAAAGTCACATCCTATGTGTTTGGATGGAAGACAATATTGTTAAAATGTCAATACTCATCAAAATGACCTATAGATTCAATGAAACGCCTATCAAAATCCCAGCTAGCCTTTTTTTTATTTCCTATGAGGAAGATCAGCCCTGAGCTAACATCTGATGTCAATCCTCCTCTTTTTGCTGGGGAATATTGGCCCTAGACTAATGGTTGTGCAGTGCGTTGGTGCGCGCCCGGGATCTGGGCCTGTGAACCCCAGGCCACCGAAGTGGAGTGCGTGCACTTAATGGCTGCCACCAGCCTGGGCCCCCAGCTGGCCTTTTTTTCCCCTAGAAATTGGCAAGCTGATCCTAAAGTTAATATGGAGATGCAAAATAACCAAAACAATCTTGAAAAAGTGGAACAAATTAGGAGTCAGCATTCTCAATTTCAAAACTTACTACAAAGCTACAGTACTCACGACAATTTGGTATTGACATAAGTATAAATTTATAGATTAATGAAATATAATTGAGAGTCCAGAAATAAACTCTCACTTTTATGCTACAAGGGTACAAAGACCATTTAATGGAAAAAAAAATAGTCTTTTCAAAAAACGGTGCTTGGACAATGAATACCTGTGTGTAAATGAAGTTGAATTCCTTCTTTCTATCATATACAAAAGTTAACTAACAATGGATCATAGACATAAATATAAGAGCTAAACCTATGGAACTCTCAGAAGAAAACAGGAGTAAAGCATCATGACCTTTGGTTAAGCAATGCTGTCTTAGATGTTATACCAAAAGCACAAGTGAGAACAGAAAAATAGATTGTTTTCATCAAAAGTAAAATCTTTCGTGCTGCAAGTGACGCAATCAAGAACTTGAAAAGACAACTGAGAGACTGGCTGACAGTATCTGCTAACCATATATAAGGGACTTGTACCTAGAATACATAAAGAACTCTTACAACTCATTAATAGAAAGACAAATGACTCAATTAAAACGTAGTCAAAGACTTTGAATAGGCAAGTCTCCAAAAAAGAAATTCAAATTGGAAATAAGCATATGAAAGGATGCTCACCATCATTAGTCATTAGTGAAACAGAAATCAAAATCACTTCATATCCACTAGAATGAATATAATAATAATAAAAAATTCCCAGCATGATCATAATAAAAACATTAGAATGACTATAATATAAAAGGTGGAAAATAATGAGCTAGTAAGGATGTGTAGAAATTGGAAGCCTCATACCACGTGGGTTGGAACGGTTGCAAATACTTTGGAAAACAATTTGGCAGTTCTTTGAAATGTTAATGTATAGTTATCATATGACTCAGCAATTCTACACTTAGATATTTACCCAAGAGAAATGACATATACTTCCACAAAAAGACATGTACATGAATGTCCTTATCAACGTTATTCATAATAGGCAAAAGTGGAAACAACTCCAATGTCCATTAACTGAGAAACTGGTAATGTGGTGTATCCATACAATGGAATGTTATTTGGTAACAGAAAGGAAAGATGTACTGAAATATATAACATGCGTGAACTTCAAAAATATGCTAAATTCAAGAAACCAGTCACAAAACTCATATATACCATGATTCCGTTTATATGACATGTCTAGATTAGGCAAATCTATGAGATAGAAAGTAATTAATGGTTGCCTGGGGCTTGAGTGAAGGGTAGAAGAATCAAGTTACTACTAATGGGGACAAGATTTCTTTTTGGGGTGATGAGAATCATTCTAAAACTAGATTATGGTGATGATTGCATAATAAAACCATTTAGTTGTATACTTTAAAAGGGTAAACTTTATTGTATATAAATTATATATCTATAAACTGTTAAAATTAATTCCAGGTATATGCTAGGTACTACTCTAGCCGTCATACAAGAACCTTAGAGTGTTGTATTGAACTATTATAGCTATCTTGCAAGTTTAATTGTCCTCAATTAACAGATGATTAAAAAACAAACATAGACATTTGGTGAGTCCTTAAGGCCACAGATAAAGGTAAAGGAAAGGAAAAGACTGGAAGGCAAGTCTCCCTGGCTCCAAAGGAGTTTGCATTATAAGGCATTGCTTCATCAGGATAATAATGTTCTTTTCAGCTAATGTGTGTGGAAAGGCCTTCCTGCACCACAAACTCCCAAGCACACGTAAAGTATTATTTTTAATCAGTCTCATTGAGAAAAAATTTTTGCTGAAATCTTTTTAAATGTCTCTATGTGTGGTGCTGTGCTAGGTACAATGGGATACAAAATTCTTCACGAATCATATTTTTTTCAGTCAGTACCAGCAATGTCATCACATAAAGGCTATACATGTGTGCACGTGCACACACACACATACACACACCTACATAACACAGAAGGACCATACAATGAACATGTAAAGGCATAAGTACCTGAGAAGAAAGAAGCAAATCCCCGCTACCCCCCAGGATTTTATATATTACAGAGTACGCAGTTTATCTTTCATGAGATAAATTATTAACATTTGCATGCTCTATTTAAAAACATCTGAGAAACAAAATAGTCCTTATCAGAGGAGTTTAAAAAATAAAGTGTTTTCTAAGTGGCAAATCATCTCCTTTTTTGGAAAGGGTGGGAAGCTCATTTCTTTTAGACTTGATGAGCTAAAAGACAAGCACAATCTGAATCTTTCCTGTTATAAATTTCTTGGAGCTGTCATACAGAAGTAGCCTCTTGTAAGGAAGCATTTCCTTAAGTGGTGCTTAGATGCTAATTAACTTCACCCAAACTCTGAAATATCTTTCGAACACATTTTCATAAGTGTTTCTGGCATAAGTGAATAGATTCTCATTTTACCAACATACATTGATACTCTATTAACTTAATCTTAGGATCTAGTGCTCAGTTGTTTTAATAACAGTGAACTTCATATTGATGAACTCATTAAATGTACTTACTTTGAAGAAAGTGCAGGATGATTTAAAAAACTGATCATTTTGGATTTAAAAGCCAGGAATTATGTTTCACTTTGTTTAAGCGACCAATTACATTACCTTAAGCCCTTCTTTTTGTTTCACACAAATGTTAAAAAGAGATATGTCACAGACGTGGGTATGTCAACAGAATCCGAGTAGTTTGTTTGGTAAGGATCCAATCTCCTTTCCATAGGACAGGAACTTGCTTTGCTTTTTGTAGAGATGATTTTAGAAAAATCCCGTCTTTCATACCATGGTTAAGAGTTCCCAGGGAGAACTCAGGAAAAATATAGTTTGATGGATGGAGGGCCTATAAGGCTTCCAGGGTTTGGCAGGAACAGCCCCCCTCGCACAACTATAAGAAGCCACTCTAGCTTCCTCCACCCAGTGATGGAGCTTTCTTTCTAATTTGTAGGAAAACATTTAGAGCAACAAGAGATGAGACTATCTGTCTCCTTAATCTGCCCTCGTAGTGGCATTCCCAATCTCTCTCCCAGGGACTTGGAGAGGAGTAGAGAAGCAGCGTCTTAAAGAAAGCAGCCCCAAAGAAAAGAGTTGTTCTGTTCAGAGTCCGGATGGCCTAGAACAGCAAGTCACAGGTGTGATAGAACATGAGTAGTGCTGGTGACTACAGTGGTGGTAGATACAGTGCACAAAAACAGAAACAAAAGGGGTCAAGGTCCCAGTAGCCAAGTATTTACAGAGGTTGTCAGTTGTCAGAGGCCTACGAAATGTTTTTAGCTTCACAATGAAGCTCAAGGATTACAAATTCAAATGCACACAGGGGCCAGGAAAGAAATGCAAATAACTGAAGCAGTCCACATTTAAGAAAAATCAATTGACGGAAATATAATCCACATGCCTTTAAGTTATGGAATAGTTCAAAGATACAGACGATGATACTGGACCTTTTCACACACCAGCTAGCTTTACCAAACGTTGCCGTATTTAATTCAGTTATTTTCTTCTTTTAAATAAAACGTTACAGATGAAGTTATAATTTCCTCTATTCCTTTTTTCATTTTCTTCTTCTTCCCCAAGAGATAAGCACTATCATGTATTTCATATTCATTATTTTTGCGCATGTTTTATATACAGGCTTAATTTTTTTGAGTAATAAACACTAATAAATGGTATGCATCATCTCACAACCTGCTTTTATTGCTTGTATTAGGTTTTTGAGATATATCCATGTTGATACATATAATATGCTTATTTACTTTCAATGATGTGTATACTGTTTTATCATGTAAATAAACCACTTTTTTTGTGAGGAAGATTAGCCCTGAGCTAACATCTCTTGCCAATCCTCCTCTTTTTGCTGAGGAATACTGGCCCTGGGCTAACATCCATGCCCATCTTCCTCTACTTTTTATATGTGGGACACCTGCCACAGCATGGCTTCATAAACTGTGTGTATGTCCATGCCTGGGATCCGAACCCACGAACCCTGGGCTGCCGAAGCGGAGCACGTGAATTTAACCAGTACACCACTGAGCTGGCCCCTAAATAAACCACTTTTTGTTAATCAACTTTCCTTTTTATGGACAGGTCATGTCTAAATACTTTCTTCACTGAAAAATACTACAATAAATATATTTATATATAGTTCCTTTGGGAAATGTACCAGAATTTATTTAAAATAATGTCTGAAATGGTTGAGGCATAGTATATATGCATCTTCAATCTTACTAGTTGTCTCCAAATGATCATCCAAAATTGTTGATATATATACATCAAAAATGTAAGACACACCAAATGCCCAGGTTAAGAAACAGAATGTTATCAGGATCTTACAGCTCCTTTGGACTCCAGGCTGGCACATTTCCATACTTCCCCAGAAGGAATTACTATTCTGATTTTTGTGATAATTATTTCTTTGTTTTTTACCCTTTTATTTTATGTTTTGTAATTATCATACAGTAAAATTGATATTTTTCTCTTGTCTCTTGTTACTCAGTCCTAGGAGATTTAACACATGTATGTATTTGGGTAATCACCACCACAACAAAGATGCAGAGCACTCCATAACTCCAAAAAACTCCTCAAGCTGTCCCTTCACAGTTATACCATCACCCCCACCTATACCCCTGATAACCACAACCTGTTTTTTAATTAGTACAGTTTTGTCTTTTCAAGAATGATCAATAAATAGAATCACACAGTAGTAATCTTTGAGACATGTAATCCTTCAGTATAATGTCTTAGAGATTCATCTAAATCATTGCTTATATCAATAGTTTTCCTCTTTACTTGAGAGTAGTATTCCATCATATGGACGTACCTTAACTTGTTTATCCCTCATAACTTGTTTATCATTCCTGTTGAAGGACACGTCAGTTATTTCTAGCTTTTGGCTATCATAAATAAAGCTGCTACAAATGTTTGTGTACAGGTTTCACTGTGCACATAAATTTTCGTTTTTTTTAGGGTAAATACCCAGCAGTGAGCTTGCTCAATCGTATGGTAAGTGTATGTTTACCTTTATAAGAAACTGTCAAACTGTTTTCCAGAATGCCTGTACCATTTTGCCTTACCAGCAGTGATATATGAGAGTTCCAATTGCTCCAAATTCTTGCCAGCATTAGGTATTGTCAGTATTTTGTTTTTTAATTTTGACCATTTTAACAGGTATATTGAATTATCTGATCATAGCATTAATTTATATTTCCCTAAGGGCCAATTATGTTGAACACCTTTTCATGTACTTATTTGACATCCTTATATCCCCTTTGATGAAATGTGTATTCAATCCATTGGTTGTCTTTTCATTTTGTTGATGGTTTCCTTTGCTGTGCAGAAGCTTTTAGTCTGATGTAGTCCCACGTGTTTATTTTTGCTTTTGTTGCCTGTCCTTTTGGTACCATATCCAAAACATCATTGTCAGGGCCAATGTCAAGGAGATTTTTCCCTATGTTTTCTTCTAGGAGTTTTACAGTTTCAGGTCTTACTTTTAAGTCTTTAATCCTTTTTGTGTATTGTGTAAGATAAGGGTCCGAATTCATTCTTCTGCATATGGATATCCAATTTTCCCAACACCATTTATTTATCCTTTCTCCATTGTATATTCTTGGTGCCCTTGCTGAAAATTAGTTAACTGTATATGCTTGGGTTTATTTCTGGGCTTTTTTCTGTTCCGTTGGTCTATGTTTCTGTTGTTATGCCAGTATTATACTCTTTCATTTGCTATAGCTTTGTAATATAATTTGAAATCAGGAAGTGCGTTGCTTTCAACTTTGTTCTTTTTTCTCAAGATTGCTTTAGCTATTCAGGGTCCTTTGTGGTTTCATATAAATCTTAGAATTTTTTTTTTTTATTTCTATGAGAAAATGCCATTGCAATTTTGATAGAGATTGTGTTGAATTTGTATTTTGTATTGGAAAAAAGTATTTGCAAACTTTATATCTGACAAGGGGTTAATATCCAAAATATATAAGGAATTCATACAATTCAATAGTAAAAAAAGAACCTGATTTAAAAACAGGCGAAGAAGCTGAACAGACATTTTTCCAAAGACGACACACAAATGGCCAAGGAGTAAATGAAAATTTGAAAACAGGTGTAGTCCAAATTTGGGAATTTTTTAGCTATATTCTTTGAGCCCATTCTTTTTCTCTCTTCTTTGATAATAAGAATATTGAACTTTTGTTATTGTTCTACAGGTTCCTGCGGTCTGTTCATTTGTTTTTGTTTTTTAATTTTTATTTATTTATTTTTCCCCCAAAGCCCCAGTAGATAGTTGTATGTCATAGCTGCACATCCTTCTAGTTGCTGTATGTGGGACGTGGCCTCAGCATGGCCGGAGAAGCGGTGTGTCGGTGCGCGCCCGGGATCCGAACCAGGGCCGCCAGCAGCGGAGTGCGCGCACTTAACCGCTAAGCCACGGGGCCGGCCCTGTTCATTTGTTTTTTTTCAGTCTATTTTCTCTCTGTTGTTCAGGTTGGGCATATTCTTTTGATCTGTTCTCAAGTTCACTGACTCTGTCCTATCATCTCCACTCTACTGCTAAGTCCATTAACCAAGCTTTTAAATTTCATTTGTTATATTTCTCTGCTCTATAATTCCAACTTTATTCCATTTTTGTAACTTCCACTTCTTTGCTGAGATTGTTTTTAATTCCTCATTGATTTATAGAGAATTTGCAATTGGTTGCTGAAACATTTTATGGCAGCTGCTTCAAAATCCTTGTCAGATGATTCCAACATCTGATTCCTCTTGGTGTTGGTGTCAGTTGATTGTCTTTTCTCATTCAAGTTGTGATTTTCTTGATTTTGGTATCACCAGTGATTGTTAATTGTATCCTGAACATTTTATCTTTTATGTTAGGAGGCTCTGGGCTATCATTGCATCTTTTATTTTAGCAAAAGTTCACTCTGGGTGGGGTTAGCACATGATCTTGGACTTCTTTTGTGGATTGCAGTTCCAATTACAATTTAATTTTCAGATATTTGAAGTATTATTTTGGTCTACTGGCTTATTTATATTGGGCTACTGTGGCTCCCACTGGTCTCTGGTGGCATTACCTAAGGGGGCAGAGGGGTTTTCCAGGCACAGCCACAGAGTGTCTTTCTCAGTTGGGGGGGGGGGGGCAGAGACTCAGATGCAGAGTAATGAAGAGGATGCCAGTGTATGTACCACCTGCCTGCCTTGGTGTCACTTATTAGAGAAGAGGATCTCAGGACTATGGGGACAAAGAAGCTTCCCTAACTGGGCGTTTGCTGTGGCGGGATCCTCCTACCAGGGATCCCAAAGCTCCTTGGTGTCTCTGGTGGGACGGGGAGTGTGTGGTATGCTAAAGGAAAAAGTTTGTGGTAAGCTCATGAAAGGGACCCTACTGGGTTTCAGGGTTTGTTTGATTAATACTTATATTTTATTTGTAGTTTTAGGTGTGCTTTGGCTTCTAGCTATGCTAAGGATGTGGGGGTAATTTGTATCATTTAATGGTGTTGGCAGTTGTGTATTGTTTTGAAGGATGTATGAAAAGACTCATTAGGCAGCTACCAATAGGCTCAGGCACATTGTCCTCGGTGACTTTGAAGGCCCTCCTCTCTGCCACTCTCCTCACCTCTGAGAACAAATTCACATGGTCTGGTTTGTCTGAAAAAAAAAAAAGGAAATTATACAACTTGACATATTTCCCTAGTTACTTATTTCCCAAAAAGCCTGGCATCCAATTCACTAACATTTGTAATAGCCATTGATCGTTTGTCGTGGAGAATGCTCCTATTTACTCTTTTAGAAAGACTTCTTTCTGTTTTTACCAAAATTGCCTTAAACGGCATTGTCTCGGAGCACTGAATATCCTGGAAATTGGTGAGGAAAATATTTTAAACAAATATACATCAAAAAAGACTTAATGTAGTTATTAGTAATGACAATATTGAAAATAATTTCGTGAAGTCTTAGAAATCGTGTAGTCAACTTGCATCCAAGTGCTTTATGTTATTCAGGATGAAAGTCTAATGAAAACAAAATAGATATTTTATTTATGATCATGAGCATTATCCAGGGTGAAGAATACGGAATGGTTTTCTAGCTATTAGCAAAGTAAAATGATTGGAATCGTAAATTCTTAAAATTGGAGAGTACTGTATAACTATCATTCTTGCCAACTTTCATCTTTTTCATTCCTGGAATTTGTACCACAGCATCCAGAGCAGTAAGCGTACATACATTGCTTGAATATTGACAGTGGGCAGAAACAAAGAGGCATTAGCATAGTCACTGTTATATTTCAAAGAAAGACCTCAAAATAGTATCTTTATATTATAATGTATATTTTGGGGATACATTAGGGAATACATTTGACATGAAATTTTGAATGGTCCTTGCTTTGGTTTTCCATCATTATAAAAATCAATACAAATATGTCTAACTACTTCAATCTGAAGACCATTGCTTATGTTGAGGAATGATACTTAGTTACAGAGATGATACTGTCTACAACTGTACATTGATTTCTGAGTGGTGCACTAATTAGAGTATTGAGAATTCCTGGCATTTCCAGGAAAAGGAGACCCTCAGTATGAAAAGCATGTAAGCTGCACAGTGCAGCTAGATGGAAGATAAACCTGGATCATAATTTTGATATTACGAAATCTTTGCATTCTGTTCTAGACCTATGGATATAAAAGGAGATTAAATGGCATATATTGCTACATAAATGTAAAATGCAATCATTATTATTATTCATCACTTCTTCCGTCTTCACTAAAGTGTAATTTGACCTCTCAGCAATGCTCAATTTGTGTGCCAGTTCAAATTAAAGATAGATCTTCCAGGTGCTTGAAACAGGACTAGAAGATATCTAAAGTTCCTTATAGGCTCATTCGTCTATAAAATGTTATTACTTTTCTGTAATCCTATGACATGCAGTTTTGTGGTATATTCTTTTAAAATATCTGTAAGCTTTCTGTGAATTAATTATTCCTTCTGAAAAACTCAGCTTGTACTTGTTCAGTGGCAGTTAATTTTATTGCTGTTTTCTTAATTCCCTCTTAAAACAATACAGATGTGTTATTTTACCTTTTTCTTAAAATATCGCATTAGCGTGAAACACCTTTAATTATGTTTGAATAATGGAGTAAACTGGAAGCTTATTTTGCTCATTCAACTTATCAAATAGCATTTATTTTGCGCCGACTCTACCTAGCCCTGTTTTGGGTACACAAAACGAATGAGAGTATAATTGCCTTCAAAGATTTTACATTCTTAAGGCCAAAGACATTATGAAAGCTTGCAGTGTTGAATAACATGAATTCTCATCTTTGATATTATGAAAAAATTTCTCAAAGATATGTCCTGTCAACTTAAAAGGTAATGGCTTTTTGGAGTAAAGAATTTTTTAATAATCATTTTTTTTTAAATTATAGTTATTGCTCCTTATGACCATTTTGCTTGTTAAAGTCTGTGGGTATAAATGTTAAAAATCCATGAATAATTATTTCAATATACACCAAGAATAAGGACAGATGATTAACCTGACATATTCATATATATGTTAGTGTTTTTAAATGCTTTCCATGACCTAGAGAGAAACATTAACTTCCCTCTCACCTTTTTTTAGGGCTATATCTTAATTTTCAGGAAGAAAAATAGGACCAGATCTTCTAGTGTACTTACATTAGTTTAAATTACATAACTAAAAACAAGCAAACAAAGAAAATCTCCTCAATCAAAAAAAGTTATGAGATTAAAATTTCTTAACTTTTAGACGTGTGTATGTATACACGTGTGCGTGTATATGCATTATATTATCAAAAGAGTAAAAAAGAAAACTTTCTATGGTTTTTTTTTCCCAAGACACGACCTAGCTACAGAAAAACAATTCTGGGACTTTGAAGGCACTCTGGGTAGCATTTTCAGAGTGTCCTTTAAGGGAATAGGAAAGCATTATCTGCTCTAAGAGCTTTGACAAGAGCTGTCTGAGTGCCAGCAGAAAAGGACATTAGTAACTAAGATATATCATTTACAATGTGGCCTTCTTATGGCACCTGTCAAGTTACAGCATAATCTGAAGAAAATCAACATCATTTAAGGTTGCAATGACCTTCGAAGGGCTTGTTTTGAAGAGCAGAGGTTAGAAGGCACAACAGTATGAGTCAATGAATATGATTGTACTGAAGCAAGTTTTAAAGAATGTCATTTTCTTTAAACTCTGCGTGTGAACTCAGTGTCTATTGTATAATTATTTAATATTTTTAGAGAATAAGCAATCTGTTAAGATGTCTAAATTTTTTTGTCTAACGTAATTTTCTACACAAACAATAAAGACATATGGGTATAATGTCTATTAAAATGTTAGCCTCAAATGATAGGGACATGCTGAAAAACTTATATAATCAGCTTTTTGTATGTTGTTATGTTTCTCACAAATTAAAACAAAGACCATTGCTCATCAGTGTATGAAGGAAATGAATGTGGAAGATATTTGATGATGCGTCAGAAGACAGGGCAATACCACATAGTGACTTGACAAACTACATGACTTTTATAGCATTTGAAATAACCAAGTAAGAGTAGGAGCCCCCTAAAGCAAAGTGACAGTTTACCTTAAATGTGAATGCGAGGTTCTAGTCAAGACAGTAGAGACGAAGCACACACAATCTTTTCTTGGAATTCTTGGAAATGAAAACAAAATGTCTGAAAACAAGACATCAATATATGAAATAAATAGTAGTCTAGTAGATAATCCTGAAGGGAAATTTACTACTAGAATTTGGAAATGAAGATGTACCACAGAACATACCAGAGAGAAATAAAGAGACGACAAGTATTGAAAGTCAAAAGATATGAAGAAAAGACTGCAAAGCTTCAATTTTGTTTAAGAGGATTTTCAGGAGGAACAACTATAGAAAACTGGGGAAGGGAAATATTCAAAGATAATGCTTGAAGTTTTTCAAAAATTGAAGAAAAATCGCAGTATTAATATTGAAAAAATTCATCTAGACTGAACATTATTTAAAACTAAAAGAAAAACCCAAAAATTTACATTTAGACAAATCTTAATGAAGATCCTTTAATGTTTCTATAGAAATCTAACAGATTAGTCTCTCTTTCCTATAACCTATGTCCTGTCATTTTCTATACAAATTTAGTCATTTCTGTCTATATGTTTAACCTTATGAATTTTTTTCCTAATATACCTGGAACATTTACTTTCACTTTTTGAAATTCTTTCTAGCCTTCCACTGTATTTAAAATGCTCACCTGGTCACCTCAGGAAGGATTACTTATCCTTCTGCAATCACCTCTAGCTCCTTCTCTGTGTTTATATTTTAATTATTTTTTTAATTTGTTAGTTTATTATACAAAGATATGTGTCTTGTTTATATTTGCAGCCTCCATATTTTTCCACACTATTCTGTGTATTGTAGACCATCAGTAAACATTTTTTAACATAAAGCAGCGAATGAAGGAACCCAGATAAAGGTCTCCAATTATTCCCAGCCCTCAAATAAGCTCTTATTTAAATATTTGCTTTATTGGAAGGCTTAACATTTTAATGCTTTGGGATAAAAACACAGTTGGATCTCATGAGTTGTAGTAAAATTTGCTTAGTTATAATAAATGAAAAGTATTCTCCAGAAAGATGCTTGTATTAGGTAGGTTTGAGATAAGGATTAATAAACAAAGTTTTCTTTATCCCAAGCAAGTTAAATATAGGAAAAATTTTTCAATTATCTGTTACCACATGAATAATGTGATTAGATTTTCATTGAAACGCCAAAAAGGAAATACAAAATTATAAATTTATGTGAGTTAGGTTAATAATAACATATTTCCTTATATATTACATCAGAACTTGATTAACATTAGAAATAAAAATTTTAAATAAGTTCTTCTATCAATAAAAACATGGAAAAAGATCAAAACCCATGTGTCTTAGATTCTGCTGGGGGTGCTTTGAGATCCTGGGTGGGCTTTTTCTGAGCTACAAACAATCTCTGATTTATTTCTGAGCTGCACTTTCTCTCTGTTTTGTTCATTCTATTCAACTGGGGCCATTTCTCATTTTCCTATCACCATTCTAGATTAAGTTGGATGACTCTGCTGTAAATCAGTTCTCATTTAGTCCTTCTATTCTTTTTCCCACCTTGATATCAGGAGATATTTCTTAAAAATAATTTGAAAGAAGTTGCAGACTAACAATTATAGAAAAAAAGCAAGCCTATGAATGTAAATATGTATGTATGCATGCATGTATGTACCTATGTATATATTCTACCCAGAAGGGCTAGCTGATATGAAGAATTTGGGGAAATGAATATTCTAGGTATCGTAAACACAATAGGACAAGAAAATACTTGTTTTTAAACTAATGGTATTTTGATAAATATAATATATTTAAATTAATGGAGTATTGTGCTACACAATGAGGATTAGAAAAACACAATACTTGGCTAATGAAAAATTCTATTTTAACTATAAACTTAAATTAATTAAAAATGAGAATTTCCAACGTGTATTCTTTGTACAGCAATATAGGAACCAAAAGTAGCTCTTCAGAAAGAATAATAAGAAATATTTTGCATCAAAACGGAAAGCCTATAGCTGAATTTTGACTTGCTAAGATAACGGATATTAAAAGTGGACCATTTTCAGCTCACATTAGTGAACACAGGAGAAACTATTATAATGTCTGATTGTCTGAGTGACCACATGCTAATTAGATTATCCCTCTCTTATATTGACAGCTTTAACTCTTTCAGGTAAATATCTCAGGAGGAAAAGAAGATAATCAATATAATATGATTAACAGAAAACTTAATTTACGTAGATCTCAGGCTTTTCTGGTAATGCAGGAAATATTCTGGTAACATTGCAATTATATTAAATAAGCTTAGATAATGGCTGCATAATATAAGGAGTGCTCTCTATTTCTATTGCTTCTGAAAAGCAATTGTGGTTGTTACAGTTGGCATTTTTTTAGTGTAAATGCTGCTTCTATAATACCAGTTGCCCTGAAAAGTTTGGCAACAAGTGAGATTGATGACTGAGAACCATGAAACTCGCGTGGAGTCACTGGCCTTTCTGAAGCCTGTGTAACATCCCTCTCTGTCCTCTCATTTTGAGTACTGCATCATGGGAAGAGCACAGAATTGGAAATCAGGTGATCTAGATTACAGTTCAAGCTCTGCCTCTAACTGGTTGTGAGACCTTGGGCATCTCTCATAAATCTCTTGGGTTTACGTATTTTATTGTAAAATGAGTAGACTAAATTAGATTGCGGCTGAATTTCCTTGTAGTCCAGCTCTAAAATTTTGTGACTCTAACACCTGTTCATATATAAAAGACATATGTACTTTGAATTGAATGAAACTACTGCTAATATTTTGCAAAAAGTAAATGTTTGAATTTAACGCACAAACCTTGGATTAGCTACATTTTTGCCCATTTATATCCATTGCAGGCTCATTTCTAATGCCAACTTTTAAATTTTTCATATCTATTAACTCAAAAGCTAACTGTTTGGTACAAATAATTTTTTTCAGAAAGATCTTGAGATGAATATTTTGCAGATAATCAGAATAGCCACAATCTCCAGATTTTCTGTTTTTTCTAACGTGTTAAAAATTCTCTCTGATGTGATGTTTTACTGATACAAAGAAAATCTAGTGCAAATAAACATCCAATTAAATGTTGTTTCATAAAATAACTGATCCGTGGTTTAGATGCCACAGAAATACTAGGTATGACATTACAAAGAATTTAACATGAGCATAACGCAAGTGGAATAAACATGACTGTGACTATATCCAATTGATTTATTTCTTATTAAAAATAAGCTCTCATTATAGAAGTCAGGAAAAAAAGGATGCAAATAGTAGGAAATACAGGATTTCCAGTTATCGAATATCTAAAGGGTAGGTCACCATTGGCTAAGTAGCAGCTTATCTCTGGGACAAGAAAATTGAAAATGGACAATTAATTACTCCTTAAGGAGCTACTGTTGACTTAAGCATAGATGTCTAAACCATGATGCAATTTCCAGTGATCCAATATACATACACATATTTCCCCCCATACCCAGTGCAAGCTTATCCGGAAGGGAATCAATTCTGGCAGTAAATAAAAGAGTCATATTATTAATGATGACAACAGAATATTTGAATATTTTCTATGTGAGAGGATTTAAGCTAAATATTTTTATAATTATTATTGTATCATTTTTTGAAACTCCAATGATGTGAGTACTATCATTATCTCCATCTTGTAGATGAGGCAACTAAAATTTCAAGATGATAAGTAACATGTCCAAGTTTACATATCTGGGAAGTGGTATTGTTGGTTTCTTAAATTCAGGTCTGAGTGACTCTAAAGCCAGTTATTTCAATGAATATACTGTGCTGTTTGAATATTAGATTAAAGCAGTGTCAGAATGATCCAAGAGAATAAGACTTCCAGAATCACAAGGTGTATTATTGTCTACATTGCATTCAGTGAGCAAGCCATGTCAGTCCTTGGTTGGGTAATATCTAGGATGTTTATCTCTCCAAAACCACTGAAACTCCTCTAGGGCAGAGAGTGAGTCATTCCCTTTATCCCCCAAAAGGGCTAGCACAGCTGGGAGGTACTATGTTATGACTGTTCCATTGGTAAAATTTTATTTTATAATATTTGATATATAAGTACTCCCACAATATTTTTTAAATTTAGCTATGTGAAAATCCAAATGAAGTGGACGAACCCATTGATTGTACAAATAGCCATTTTCAAAATAACATTCTTCAGGATCGAAGAAGAGGATGGATAGTGGAATGATTTTTTTCCCTCCTATTTTTGTCGCTAAACAACCTCTGTTTACAATTTAAGTATCAATTGTTAAAGTAATTAAACAAGGAGGCTGTTACCCTGAGGCGGCTCTATTGCCATAGTAGCCTGCAAAAGCAAACCAAAACCTAAGCCAAAGTTGACGTTCTCGAATTTCAGAAAGTGAAACTTAAGAACAACCAATCACAAACAGCCAATTAGGGTTTCACAAATGAGACAATGGTTTAAACTATAACCAATCAAATAATTGTCTTGCTTTGCTTCAGTGCCTTCTCTATAGAAACCTTGCCCCTAACTCCTGTCAGTGGAGCACTTCTAGCTACCTTTGGTTGGACGCTGCCAGATTCGAATCCATGTATGCTCAAATAAACTCTGGAAAGTTTTAATGTGCCTTGGTTTACCTTTCCTCACAATTTTCTGCCCCATCTTCTCTGTGTACAATGCCTGTGTACAAAAAAGAAATTAGATCAGAGAAAGGCAGAAGACAGTAAGGGAAATGATGTTTTCCATTTACTATTAACAGAATAAAATTAAAACTTTCCAAAAAGAGAGTTTGGGAAGATATTTCATCACTCTCAAACTTCATTTTTAAATTGTTTATAAATCATTTCCTTCCCATTGTATGATTATCTAATAAATAATACATTTATGTGATTATAATTTCCACTTATGAGATGCTTAATATTCATATTTCTATAAATTAGTTCAAGTCTATGTTCTCTCCTCTTTAATTCTACTAATTCCAGCTTCATCTCTTGTTACCATATGTTTCTCTCTAAAAAAGTACCAAGTAGAGTATAGTTCATTGTCTGTAAAAGTTAATATTATAAAAGAATTTTAAGGAAATGGCTTCGGTAGCGACACATACAGCTTTTGCTTCTAAATGACAATAGAGCTGTGGGAAAATTGGAGAGGTGTTTCTATTTGCGCAACAAACACAGTAATTGTTTTCCTTGTGGGATTGGAAAGCCTGATAAATATAATGTTTATTTTCCCACAGTATTCACTTGGGAAACTAAACGTATTACCTTATTTGGATGACTATGTTGTCCAGAATTCTACCAGTGACATGATTTGAATTATCTCTCTCCATAAAAACTATTAGCTGACAGATACCCTCAGAAGGTGAGAAATATGCCTTTACATAAACTGTATGTTATGTGGAAATTTATCTTTTTTAACAATCTTTTTTAACTCTACATAAATATCTCTCCATGAAATAAGTGTTTAAGTAGCCAAAGGAATGTTGACATATTTCTAATTTTCATCCTTAGTGAATAAAATAAAGACATTTGTGAATTACAGTCCTCCTTGGGGGGCGAAATCTATCTTTTTTTATTTTCTTATGGAAAAATGATCTGTTCCATAATTTATATAAAGCTAACACTTTAAAATTAAACAAATACATATTGCATTTTAAAATTCCTTAAAACCTGTTGTTAATAGAAGATTTCAAAACAAGATGTATTGAGTTATGGGTAATAAATTTCTTGGCTCCAGAAACCCTTATTCTAATCTTAGATGCATTATATCTACTATTTATCTATAAAACATGATTTGAAACATCTTATGGATATCTGGCTACTTTTCTAAAAATTCTTTTTTAATCTTTCCTAATTCCTAGATCAGTAGTAATGAGCATATATTAGGTGGCTAATATATACCATTGATGGGTGAGATATATCATCACAGAAATTTTATTGTTTTAAGTGAACTAGTTTTCTGATAATAAACCATTTACCTATTCTATGTTCTTAGTCTTTTGCCATTATACATTTTATATATATATACATTTTTTTTTTTTGAGGAAGATTGGCCCTGAGCTAACATCTGTTGCCAATCTTCCTCCTTTCTTTCCTTTTTTTTTTTTCCCTCCTCAAAGCCCCAGTAGATAGTTGTATGTCATAGTTGTACATCCTTCTAGTTGCTCTATGTGGGATGCCACCTCAGCATGGCCTGATCAGCAGTGCATAGGTCCATGCCCAGGATCTGAACTAGCAAAACATGCGAAGCAGAGTGCACAAACTTAACCGCAAAGCCACCGGGCGGGCCCCTGTCATTATACATTTTAATTTTGACTTCAACCATGGTGATGGAATCAAGAAAGTATTTGCTAGCAAGGTACTAAGACACATTAAATTATGAAATAAATATAAAATTATATATGATAAAGTCATCTTTTAATTCTGATGATAGTTCTAGAATTATTAACATTGCTTAACAAGGTTTTTTGCACTTTTTTGATCTACTCATATCAGAAACATGTAATGTATTTAGATTTTACTGTTGCTAACGAGGAATTCCAAAGTTTGTGTGCCTTAAGGCAATACAATTTTGATTTTTGTTCAGCTATATTTCCTCACAGATTGTCAGTAACCTCTACTCAATGTAGTTACTAAGGAATATAGACAGATGGCATTTCCACCATCTTGAATGTTTCCCTCTCTGTGTCAGAGTCTCACATAGGTGATTCAATATTACGCCTGAAAATGATGCACAGAACTTATTTACCAGAACTACATGGAAGCACCAATCACTTAACAAAGGAGCCAGAAAAAGCAGTTCTACAATGTTTCCTGGAAGATATAGAACTGGAATTACTTTTTGAGCAGCAAAATGGCTACTACGTTGTTCGTAATATTTTTTGTTGTAATAGCAATTTGTATATATTATAAGGTAGTATTGTGTAGTGACTAAAAGTGCATATTCTAGAGCTGGAATGCTCAGTTTTAAATCTTGGTTCTGCTACCTAATTAACTGTAAGTTGAACGAGTTACATAATTTCTTTCTTCTTTAGTTTTCTCATCTGGGTGTATTGGTATCTTCCATAAAGTGTTGCTCTGAATATTAAATATGGCAATATGTGTAAAACACTTAGAACAGTGACTAGTATAGAAATTGTTATAATTTTGGCATCTGAGCTCAATATCATGCCTTAAAGTCATTTCTTGATGTCATTTTAGATAAGATTTATGTTTTTCATGTCAAAGTATGTGAGTGTTTTAGGATTTACAGTTGGATTAGATCTAAGATTCAAATATACTTGGCGTATACAGTTAGATGAACTGTCTTCTTTATCCTGAATTTATGTGCATCTGCAGAGTCACATGAAGATCTGAGGGAAAGCATCTTAAATGTGACCGAGTATGGGCTGTGTTTTATATTAGCAAGTGTAGCCTGGAGAACCTTCTAAGACGGGCAGAGGTAAGTCCAAGTGAGGAAGGGGATGGATGAGTCCAGACTCTGGCCTAGCAGCAAGGCTACAGATTCTGTCAGGGAACTGCAATGAGTAAGAAGTGAGGACCCCATTTTTTGTTGCAAAGGTGGTGGGTAGTCTCCTTGTTCTGTCTTTCTTGGCAACAATTCCCAAAGCAGTAGCAGGAGAAACTCTGATTGGCAATAATGAAGAATGATCTCTTATTGAATTTAGATGGTTCATAAGGAGAATATTCACAGAACTACTACAGAGTACTGGTATTTGTCCACTTTTGTAAATGCCTTAAGTCTGTAAGAACTTCTTGGGCATATTTTTAACATGGATATATTCTTCACCTTGTAGGAAATTTGATTTTTCATCAAAATTAATGACTGAATCACAATGTGGATGATTAATCTTGGTAATACCATCATAAAAGTAAGTGTAACTATGAAGTAATGATACTAGAGTTCTATAATTCTTTAACTAACACTGCAGGCATTTCTTTTAAAAAGTAAAAAAAAAAAAAAGTTTTATATATAAGCAGAATTAATTCCAAACCTAATCTCTTTAAAAGCTAGCATTTCTTTGAAAATGTAGATATGATAGTATGATGATAGTTTTATTAAAATAAAATTTGCATAGTTATGTTGATTCATTTATCAATTGTGCATTTATTAGCTAAATTATGATTTATGAAAAAATATTGAAGAGACTAAATGTCTCGGTTTGGTATAATAAGCTCACACAGGTCTAACAAGTCACAGTATATATTCTGTAAATATAGAGGTTTTATTGGGAAAAATCACATAGTGGAAAGAGAAGCACATGGTTACTTGGTATTTAGTATCTTTGACTAGGTCATCTAAATGAGAATTTCTTGCTGTTAATTTTGTGTCTAGATCCCTAAGCCAGTCATGAGCACCTGTTGGCATTGACATGGATCTTTTACTCTTGGTTCCCTCCAAATCTCTAAACAGGACAATACCCATAAGGGAAAAACAGCACAAGGAAGTAAAAAGAAAGCTCCAATCAACAGGTCCCTTGTGATGCTCAATCAGGGCTCCTGTGAGCACTCTAGATCAGGTGAAATGATCCAAGTGCTCCTTAGTCCTACTTCCTGGAATAAAACTGGGCCAGGTCTATGCTGCTGAACATGTAGTTGCTTAGAGCTTCGAGTCCCAGTGAGGGGAACTCTTTCTTCCTTCCATTCTACCTTCTTATAATGCAGGTGTTAGAAATGGCTAATGCATATGAATTCAGTGGAGCAAGGTTTAGACACCAAAGTATCTGAGTATGAAGGCCAAGGGTGCACGAAGATGGTGGTGGCTAGATAAATTTGAGCTTAGATGTTATGACCTTGAGTGAAGTTAAGATCAGGCCTGTGGCAAATGCAGCTCCCCTACCTCCCTATCCAGTCCCCGAGAAGATCTATCTTAGGTGCAGATTCTCCTATTGGGCCTTTAGAGAAATAAAAACTATAAATCTCCAGTCAACCTATTGAGGTCTGTTATGACCATCCTGCTTGTCTCTGTCTGTATATATCAAGCCATGTCTATATAATCCAAAAACATTAGGTCTGATTTTGAAAAAAAGTCAATCATCATAATGATCTCAGAAGTCCAAGGCTATGATCAGGCTTCCAGCTTCATCAAAATGAATCTTTCCTTGGAAATCAGTGAGCAAAATAAGAGCTGTTACATGGTTCATAGGTTTATTATGACTTATCCAACACTCTACACTAGATATATTTTAGAATTTAGAGTAGGTTTTTTAAATTTTAAAAAGATAATATATGTTATATACATATATTATGAAAAACATTCTGTGGAGTCTCGGGCAGTGCCCCATAATCAAACATGATATTTGTGCAACAACATATATAAATATTCAACCGCTCAAACTAATAGCCAATCGTCAGTTGAGGTCATGTTTGCCATGAATTTAAAAGATTTGGTCTTAGAGCTTTTTAATTTTTGAATTTTTGTTAAATTACATTTAATGATTGTGGATCTGATTTGCAGATTTGTTTTAGGAACCAGAAAAAAGGAATCCTCAGATCTATTGACTTTAACTAAAGTGCCCACAAAATTCCCAGCTGAGCATCATAATGGATCCCATGAATGGTTATTTTAAATGACTGGGCTCTTTTTTCTTTATCAATACCAGCCAATTTTGTGACATTTGGAAGGCACCAAGCGTAAAAGCCCAATATCAGTGCAAACATGTACTCGCAGCTGGCCTAAGAAACTAGCCACAAAATGTGCAGCAAGGACTTGTTGTTCAGTTGACAGAGTCAAAGATACTAAATACAGAAATCTGGGTCAGGTGTTAAGTCCTAAACTAATACTCTTGAACAATCCAAGCAGATGCTTGAATTTGGTAATTTTTGAACATTCAGAGATAATTTTTCATTTTCATCTGGATATCTAGTACAATGAAAAAATGGGCAAATGCATGCACAGAGAAATGATTATGAGACATTCTTATTGGAAACATATATGTGTATATATAAGCATATATGTATTTAAAAGTAGTATTAGGATCACTTGAAACTGATAAGATAAAATCAGAGAAAGATAAATTTCAAAATTCTTTTAAAAGCGTCTGAATATAAATCAGGAGGAAATAAAATCACACTCCCTAAAGCAGGATCCTTCTCTTTAATTCATTCATTTCCATACTCATCCATTTATTCATTCAGCCAAGTAATATTTAATGAGTGCTGGGTTACAAAAATCAACATAATATTAAGCCTCGCTTTGAGTTTTTCACGATCTTCATCAAACCCTGGACTGTCCTTGCCTTCTCTCTGGTGACAAGTGTACTTTCAGTGAGTGAAATCAGCGCTGTCTTTAAATTTGGAGAGTGAGTTCTCTGATAAAAACTTTGGATTTTGAGCCAATCACAACCCCGGGTATAAAATTCAGGTAATGTAGCTGTGGCTTCACCTTTTTTCTTTTTTTTCCCCTCAGTAATGTCCTTTCATTTATCCAGTATACAACAGAAGGAGTTCTCATTATTGAACTCACACAATAACCCATTGCATAGTGAAACAAATCAATCCAAATACAAACGTTTAGAGAACTCTTGGAAAAACTTAGTAAGTCTTTAATTTTACCCTTATCTCCTTCTCTATCATTTGGCTACTACTAGATTCTGGGGAGGAACCTGGACCTCCACGGACACCAAGATTTGAGCCTGGAAACTAATTACTTCCTGCCAGTTAACAGATTTCTTTTAACATCCTTTGGAAAGGGAAAAAATGTTGAAGAGGAGATTTCCAAGTTAAGCAGGACTGTTGCTTTGAAGTTTCCCAATACCTTGTAGCAACACTTTTAAAGTTTTTCCCTTTTTGATGGTCTAGGTTGTTTTAAATCACCTATCACAGAGTTTATCATTCTATTCTCCTGGAAACCTTTTCTGGATAACTCAAAAAGATCAGAATTTAACATTCTTCACAACTTGTCAACTTCGAGTTGAGTCTCTTTCCTTAGAAAGCAAAAGAATTAGAGCACAACAAAATAATGGATCAATAGAAATAGAATCAATAGGAATATCAACAATATATTGATTAAATTGTCTGGCTAACTGAATCACATTTTTTTAATATCTCTTTTTTTCAACTATTTCTTGTTAAAAATAAGAAATGTGTCCAAAATAGGCCTAAAATATATTAGAACATAATCTCTTAACTAAACTGGTGGCATATACTAAATGTACCACAAAGCTTCCTCTGACTGGCTATCAGTTCTTGCTGTCAACCCCTCCACTGTTTCTCCAATGAGGGAACATGTATGTGCTCATGAATGCCTGGTATTGACCTAAACATTCTCAGTTTTATTTCTGTCCAATTTCTCTCTGTCTCACTGGCACACCCCTTATGGGGTTGATTGAGTTTACCTTTTAAAATACAAAGCTCTTAAAAATGATGGGAACTTGACTCTTTTCTTCTAGATTTTGATAATACATGTCTTCTGTCTTGTATAATGTAGATAAGGATTGCAAATTCTGTTGACCAGAGGACAAAGTATCAGTTTCATTGATTTTCTCTTCTACCTTTTTCCTTGATTTCTACTTTAATCTTTTATGTTTTATTCTTCCGCATGCTCTAGGTTGATTTTTCTCGCTTGTTCTTATTTCTTAATAGAGAATTTTAGGTTATTGATTTAAGATTATTTCTTTTCTAATATAAGTATTTAAAAGCTGCAAATTTCTCTCAGAATGGCTTTATCTGCTTTATCTGTGTCATATTTTGAAATCTTACCAGATTCTAAAGATTTCAAATGTAGATTCTATTAGTTAACCCATTTGATACAAATATAATTCAACAATCTCTGTTTACTGTTAAAAATAAAAGTGAGATGAGATAAAGAATTAGTAATCACAGTATGCCTGAGAAGCACCCTCCCTGTGCACACATTTTTAGGGACCACCAGAAAGTCCTCTTTCATCTTGAATCACAGTGAAATGTATGGTTCTTGCTCTGACTACATCCTAGCAGCCTAGAGAGGGATTCACAAACACTCTAAAACCTTTTCTTTTTCCTCTTTTCCTCCTTTATATTTTATTCAGCCTCTTGAACTTTACAACTCTCAAGAACAAATCCTTTTCTGGCAGAAAGCTGCATGAGTGATAATCCAACTGAGCAGTGTCATCCACCTGAAGGATGACACGAGAAATTGCATGATTTGTAAGGGAAGAAATTGTCACATTCTGAGTGGTGTTTCATTATGAGACTGAGCCAGAGTGTATCTTCACACATTCTGCTCCTCTCACACCAACCCCAAATTATCCTGCCTCACGAAGTGCATGTCGTGAATGCTCATGTAGCTATAGCTCAAAAGGGCAATTTATATTTTAATTAATGTTCTCAAAAAGTCTTAAAATTGAAAAATGCTATAAGTTGTTGGAGGTAATTCGATAAGTTCTACTTTTATGTTATTGATTAAAGAGTTGCACCCACTATTTAGCATTTGCTTAGTTTTAAAGATAAATAGATTACTTCAGTTTAATTCATAAATTATGAACTATATAAAACAAGTACACTTAGGATTTATTATTTGCAGTATTAAAATTTCTCAGGATTATTCGAAAGCAGATTTTTAGTGGTAAAGGTGTTTGCATATGATTAACCATTTGGCAAAGAGCCTAAGGCAAGGAGAACTTTAATCCTGAACTATTAACTTCATAAAACTATTAAAAATATTTTAAAAATAAGTTAAATATACTCACACTTTAAGGGATCTGTTTATTGTGAAAGAAGAGGTACATATTTTTCTGGAAAAAGCAGTGGAATGGGACAAATTGATTTTAACAAATTATGGATGCTCTGATAGTTTTTGACAGTCCTCATTTGCAAATGAAGAACTTGTTGCTAAGCTCTCTTCCAGTTATAAAATTACAAGTTTTTTTAAATAGAAGTTTCAATATTCTTAATTCATATAAATGTTATAGATGGATATAAATTTATATCTTGTTCAAATGTGATGTGAACTTTGAAAAAACTACAGAATAAAAAATTTGTTTTTATATTGTCCATATATATTATACTTGAATTTTAATTTAAATTATCTTTATTCATGTAATTCAGTTTTATATTAATATTTTCATAATTTCAAAACCTTCGAAGAGCAACCATATTCAATCATATTTTCTGGAGGGTAGCATATATAGTATTTTTAATATCTCCTAAAGGGTAGAATATATATTATTTTTAAGTAGATATCTATTATTTTAACTCTTTTGTTGATTTTTCCAACATTTTTGGAGTTATTTTCTTACTGGCTGCTGTGGGGATTATAATATGCATTTATTCATCACTATTCTAGTTCAGATTAATGCTAACAATTCTGGTTAATATAGAGGCAATGTAGGCATTCAGAAAACATGCCTACCTTCCCACCTTAAAAATTATAATCTTGGGGATTTCTGGGCCTTTTCTGTTCTTTTCTGTTCCTTGTTTTACCCTTTTATGCCTTAGCTAGCACAGCAAAAAGAAACCAAGGACTCCATTGAGCCAACTCTCCTGGGATTAGATTTATCATTTTTCAATTTCGTTGGTAAATTTTACCTCTCATAACAGATCACAGCTCAGCTTCTGTTTCATGTATGGGTGATTCCATAGATAACCAGGCATCAGGGCTTCCACATCCCCACCACTCTCTCTTTCTTTTCCCCAAACAACACTTTAGTCTTGTTTCTGTGAACAGAGGTCATTCTAATAAATTCCATCATTGCTACCACTTGGGGTTGGGGTCCCAAGTCCACTCACGTATTTGGTGATTTGCTAGAAGGCCTCAAGGGATCTGGAGGCTATTATATTCATGGCTGTGAATTATTACAGAGAAAAGACATACAACAGAATCAGCAAGGGGAAAAATACACATCTGGCAGAGTCTGGAAGAATCCCGCCACAGGCTTCCTATGTGCTCCTTGAAGGGTACACACGCACCACACTCCTTTTTCTACCAATGAAATGTACAATACTTCTGCACAGGGAAGCATGTTTGAGACTCAGAGTCCAAGGATTTATTGGAGTCTGGTCTCACAGGCACTCTGCCTAGCCATGGCTACCAAAATTCAAGATTCCCAGAAGGAAAGCGAACGCTCACCATAAATCACATTATCGATACAAATAGTCTAGGCATGGCAGTACAGAGACCTGATTAGTTTACAAAACATTCTAAAGCTAAGTTTCCTGAAGACAGAAAAGAGCCAGCTCTGCAAATAGATCCTTCTAAGCATCAGATCTGCTATGCTAACTCTGTACTGAATGTCCTCTCCTGCTGTCATTACTCCATTCCCACCCACTGCTTGGTGTTAAGCTAAGTCTTTAATACATGTTGTTCCACTCAATTCTCCCAACAACTTACTGAGGTATATACTACTACTCCCTTCTACTTTCCTGATGAGAAAAATGAGAACTGGAGAGACAAAATTAAATTCAAAAGCTCATGTAACTAGACAGAAGTAACAAGGTTGACTTGAAAGTCAAGATTTTAATCATTACGGTATACCCACATGGTACATCTTCAAAAAATATTTCCTGACTGAGTGAATGCCAAGTGAATTGGGGCTGAAGGTACCAGATTATTGTATATTACTGTATATGTGTAGAGTCCTGTATTCTTACTGTAACTCTGTGAATTAAGTAAGGCAAAGTTATTATTCCCATTTGGCAGAAGAGGAAAATCAAGAGCTGAAGTGTATAGAGATATAAAGCTATTTTTTATCACTTAGAATTTAAATAAACTTCCTGAATCATTCCACACTTTCTTCCTATACCAGGAAATATGTGTCTGCCCTTACATCTGTGGTTTTTAAATGCTCTAATTAAGACGCCAAAACACCATCAAAGACAGGAAAACGGCTTACAATTTTGGAGAAAGTAAAGCTCAAAGGATTAAATGTAACTCTAATCGCTTTTAGAATGCAGGTCAGTTGAGGAGGAGCTCTTCTCTAGACTCTGTTCTTCAGGGATGAATATTAATCCAGCACACGATAATCTGCTCACACATCACATCAAGGCAGAGCCACACAGATGTGGCAGGGTTGAACTTCATGGTTCTCACAGAAACAAATCAATTCAAAAATACTCTTCTTTATTGTTTCTTTGTAATACTAAATGCTGACATTTGTGCACAAAACTATAAAGTAAAAGAAAAATGGTGGTGGTTAATCCAACAATATAATTTGGCAAGAGCAAAATATGATGTACAAAATAATTTTCTTTACTATCTTTGAAATAATCACAAATGTTTGTCCCTAAAGGATAAGAACTAAAAATTCAAACATTATCATGGAGATGCCTTAAACATCTCTTGTAGTCAGCTGAAAGAGGCTGGCTAAGAATGTACAACAAGGAGTGTGCTTTTAGGGAAACCTTAGGTTTCAGAAAATATTAATATAGATTTCCTTTCTGATATTTTTCTCTCTCACCTGATGTTAGCAGATTATCATAGTTAGTACAGATTTTATTATTTATCGTTAGCCTCTTAAACTAATAAGGGAACTCTAAATCAACACAAGAAACATTACTGACTGCCTACCATCAATCAATCAAAAAGCTTTCTAGGTGTTTTAAGGTGTAGCTAGGTCTGAGAACTATTGAATTAGAGGATGCTCATTCTGTTGTTTTATAGAATGTTTTCTAGCTAATAATTGTGATACATGTCTATGTCAATGATACCAAATGTGCATTTTCTATAGCTAGATAGCTGTCCACGTAAAATAAAATATAATTTTGAAGAATACAAGGCATGCTTTTGTATAGATACTTTTAAATATCAATTTAAATTCTGACATGACATTTCATATGGAGAATTTAGAAGATTGAAGCTTTCAGTTTTGTATACAGAGTAATAAAAAATATTCTTATTGGCAAACATAATGTTTTTCAACTTAGATGGTAACTTGTCTCAGAGTTGGCAGGAAAAATAACTAAACTTCTGAAATCAGCTAAGAGATCTATTTGTTCGTCAGAGTTCTGAGAGGCAGTGTCCTTGTCTTTGCAAATGTTATTATATTGATTAAAATTTTCATTTATAAGTTCTGTGGTTTGGCTTACAATACCCTTTACAAACTAACCTCTTATGAATTCTGATTCTTGTGCCTAAAGCAACCATGCTCTTTCATGATCCCATAACTTTGAACTATTTTTATCTTCCAGAAATCTCTTTCCTTTGTCCCTACTCATCTATTAAGACTTAATTCAAATTGGGGTCTTAATACACCAAAGTTTTTACTTCATACTTTCTAGTCAGAACTAAAGATCACATCTCAATATATTGAAAAATATACTTTATTTTTCATCTGATTATAAATGAATCTAATTGACTAGTTTGTGATCTCCATCAAGTAAATCAATCCTATCTTACTCATTTTTACATCATGTAAACCTAGCCTAGTATTTCTTCCTACATTTATACAGGCTGCTTGGATAATTTTGTACTCATTCTTCTGTAAAGAGATTGAATTTGGAACTTACACAGTTTCACATGTGACTGTTGGAAACATTGCTTAGCTGAGCAAGTCCACAAATGAAACAGTACATCAGAATCACTGCTTTAATGTAGGGCCTTGTGCCCAGAAAGTCTGAGTCAATAAACTAGCCAGGGGCCTGGTAATCTGTATTGTAACACAGATATCTGGTAATTCTCATGTAATGGCCTACGGGAACAATGGCTGAGAATAATGCTAATAGGAAAACCATCAATTAATTCATGTTGTCTTCCTTCTTATTTCTTGATTCAGTATTTACTTATCCAGTCTGACACCTGCAAGGTGCTAAGGATGTGTCAGGAATATATCAGCCCTGGTGCTCACCCTCAGGGAGATGACATTCTCATGGTGGTGCAGATTCTAAACATCACGTTGATAAAAATATGATTATAATTGGGAGTAATAAGTGCTATGAAAGAAAATATGAGGTGCCTAACCAACATTTTCAAGGGGCAGGAAAAGCTTTTCTGAGAAATGACATTTAAGAAAGGACCATACAAAAATAAATGGAAGCTAACTAGGTGAAGAAGGCACAGAAGCAACGAGGTGACAGAAAAGCATTTCAGGTAGAAGGAAAGTCATCTAGACTCTGAGGCAGCGAGACTGAGCCTGCAACTTTGAGAAATCCTGAGACTCCTGTGACCAGATCAATGGAGATTTGCACAAGGTAAGTTTAGTGTGTGTATGGGGAGGGAGGAGGAATCACTCAGGCTTTGAAAGTCAGCGTAAGGATTTTGATCATTACTTCAAAAATAATAGGAAGGATTTTAAAGGTTTTAAGCAAGACATTCACATGATCAAATTTAGATTTTAGAAAGAACACCAGCTGCTGTGAGAAAACTCAGTGAGATGGGGGTGGAGGGTGGCTGTGGTAGGGACAAAAGTGGGAGGCCAGGTAGAAGTTTAGTATAGAAAGCCAGGTGAGGAAGGATGATATCTTAGACTGCAGTGATAGCCAGAGATGGAGAGAAGTGGACTTGGTCAAGACATATAAGGAATTACCGATTGCTTTTTTAGTCCCTCAGAAATAGATTTGCTTCCTAATTTCTTTTGAATGGAATAACTGGTTTGCCTCATGTCATAGAGGGTTTAGGACACAAGGTTGCTAAGTACTGTTAGAGTGCGTGTAGGGCATTGCACTCTTAGAAGAGGAAAGAACTTGAAATGGAAAACACGAATACTTTGGATTTAAAGGACTCAGTCCTAGCCCTGAAACCCTCATTGACTTGTCACCTGAGTAAATCTCTCAAGTTCTCCGTTCCTCAATTCCTCATAAGGAAAATAGGGACAGTCTTGTATAAATTAAACTTCTGATATGGATTCATGGTATGAAACTAGTTCTTATTTTTGCTGGAAGAGCTTGGTGGATCTACAGTGCTATTTGATTGTGGTTTAGAAAACTGACTCTTCAAGCTTAATACAAAAATATTACCAGAAATTGTACCTGATATGCTACCATAAAATACCAATAATATCTTCATTTTTGGTTTTCAGGCAACATCTTTGCCACATTTTGTGATTTATTTCTCTGAAATATTTTAGAGTGAAATTTATAACACCCTTCCCCCCAAAAAATCCCTCTACCTAAAATTAGGCTTAATGCTGAATGATATCAATATAATTCTTCTATTTTTAATTAAAATATAGATGATAAGAAGTAACTGTTAAAATGATAGTTTAATTTAATGCACTTACATTGTACATTTTACTTCTAGCGCTACACAGTCCTTTACTTCTTGGAAATGAGTGATAGGGATAAGCCTTAATACACAAATGTTTTCCACAAGAATTCCCAACTTATCCAAGAATTAATCAATTACCCAGTTTTTAATAATTTATTCATTTGATTAAAATTTATTGAGTGTTTACGAACAACTCATATAAGTATGGTACCCTAGAGGACAACATAGGCCCATTATTTGAGCGGAATGTTGTCAGGGAAGATTTGGTAGAGGAAGTAGCATTTAAGGTAAGATTAGAAGGAGTGTATTAGTTTCCAAGGGCTGCTGTGACAAGGCACCCAAAACTAGATGGCTTAAAATAATACAAATTTATTGTTTCACAGGCTGGGAGGCTAGAAGTCTGAAATCAAGATGTCAACAGCGCGGTGAGAATCCTTCCTTGCCTATTCTAGCTTCTGGTGTTTGCCACAATCTTTAGGGTTCCTTGGCTTGTGAATGCATCATTCCAATCACATGGCCATCCACTCCCTGTGTCTTCACATCGTCTTCCCTCTGTGTGTGTGTCTGTGTCTAAATTTCCCCTTTTTATAAAAACATGGGTCATACTGGATTAGGCCCACCTTAATGATCTCATTTTCACTTGACTACTTCTATAAAGACCCTATTTTCAAATTAGGTCCCATTTTGAGGTACTGGGTGTTGGAACTTCAGCATATCTTTTTGGGACCAACGCAAGTCAACGATTACAAGGAGTAAAAGTTAACCAAGCTAAGAAAGTAAAGCAGGAGCAAGAGAATTCGAGAGTTAAACGAGCTGTGATCATTACTACCTTGCAATTCACCCTGAAAATAAGAAAGTAAAATATGGCTTCTCAACAGGGGTATTTTATATTCTTTAGAATAGTATCCCCAGCTGCTCTACTTAGTCTTGTAGGATGGAAGCCAAGGTTTTTAGCTAATGGTGTATAAACGACTCAGGAAGATTTCTAACACCCACAGTTGGGGATGTCCTTCTATCACTTCTTTCCTCTCCTGTCCTGCTGTCAGTTGCCTCTCTGAGTCACTTTTCTGTCACTTGTTTGTAGAGGTGTAAGAGCTTTTCATTCTAAGAGCTTATCCCATAGGCAGGGATTCTCAACATTTGCCGTGAGATACATAGGACAGAAGATGACCATGTCTGACACACTATTGCACATTCTTCACTAGCTTAAACTCTAGTGCTTTCTACTTGTCTCAGGAGTAAATCAGAGTGCATGGGAGTGAAAATGAGTTTATTAGAAACATATCCTTGATATATGATATAAGACATAAAATATCATATTTATTTTTTTATTTTATTTTTTTTTATTAAACAAATTTATTTATTTATTTTTTCCCCCAAAGCCCCAGTAGATAGTTGTATGTCATAGTTGCACAGCCTTCTGGTTGCTGTATGTGGGACGCGGCCTCAGCATGGCCGGAGAAGCGGTGCCTAGGTGTGCGCCCGGGATCCGAACCCAGGCCGCCAACAGCAGAGCGCGCGCACTTAACCACTAAGCCACGGGGCCGGCCCCTCATATTTATTTTTAAAGCAAATCACTGAAACGGCAAATACTTGGACAACCATTATTTATCCATATCTTGACAGACATCACAATCTTTGGCAACACCAAGCTCAGTCACCAGTCTTAAGAAAACCTGACAATTCATTCATTGCAATTCATTCATTTATTCTTTTATCCATCAATTCAACTCACATTTAACTAGCGCTTGACAGATGCTCAGTGTTGTGCTAGGTGGTGAAGATACAAACATGAGAAGGCCAATGATCTTGCCCTTAAGTAGTTTGTAATCCATGAGCAAGTTCAAAGAAGAGCATGAAATAACCATTATTCTGTCTTGATAATGCTGACTTCACCCCATCGGATGCTTAAACAGAAATATCTGAGAAATGGAAAATGATGTTAAAATGGCCAAGTAAAGAAGTATAAGAAGGAAAGTTTTTTTGTACCTTATCTGCAGACAGGTTGTATTTCTTTGGTATTTTCTTTATTATCTGGTCCAGCACCCCCCACCAAAAAATAAATTTGCATTTTTTATAAATTTTAATTAAAAAAAATTCCCTGGACTCTCAGTTTTCTCAGGTCTGTGGAAGATAAGGAGTTGATTCTAGGAATGAGGTTATATGGCTGTAATGGGCCCCACACTTTTATTTCCTTAATGTGAAGAAAGGCATTAATTTGAAGAAATGTCATTATATAGAGAGTGAGGATAGGGACGAATTTGTTATAAGAAATGAATCTTGTGGGTTCTCAGGCACAGGGTTTGAAAAGTTGTGAAGAGCCGATGCTTGGGGCAGTAAAGTAGGAGTTTTAAGGGCCAAATGTGGAGAAGAGATTTTCAGGGTCATCAAAGGATGTTCTGATTAATGAATCATAAGAGTATATGGGATATTTTAGGACAGAGGAATATGAGGTGATCCAAACGCCTACAGCCAAACATATCTTGTTCCAGACACTCAGTGACACAGTGGACTTCTTGGTCCATTTTAAATGTGATAAGTGGCAGGGTCAACATCTCCCCAGTCCAGTGTTTGTGGGCTGCTCAGCAAGATTACTATCAATGGTATTATTAGCCCTGCATTTAGAGAAACAACATCCCTTCAAAACAATGTCTTCCATGAGAGATGGGACCAAAAAATTATATAGCCATTATTTTGGAGAAAAGTTATAAAATAAAGTAAGAGAAAATGTGTGAAGACTATAAACTGTGTAACATGATCCTTATCTTTGGCCCACTGAAATTGTCTGCTGCTCTTTTCTGAGGGTGGGGGAGAAAGTCAGAGAATTAAATGTGTAATGTGTCTAGTGAAGTTGAAAACCATGACTACATCTTGTGATGCTGATACCCACTGAAAAGGTTTCAGGTACCTGTCATTGGCTTGGGCAGATAAAGTCTATGAGAAAATTAATAAGGAATTGTTAAGAAGATTCAAGTAGCAGCTCATTTCCTAATGATTCTGGTAATAAAAACACCATCTTCAAAGTATAAGGGTTGGCATGGGAGAAGAAGGAAGATGGAACATCTGGGGAAAAAAATCCAGCTTTTTTTTTTTTTTTTAAATTATTTATTTATTTATTTTTTTCCCCCAAAGGTCCAGTAGATAGTTGTATGTCATAGCTGAACATCCTTCTAGTTGCTGTATGCGGGCCGTGGACCCAGCATGGCCGGAGAAGCTGGTGCGTCAGTTCGCACCCGGGATCCGAACCCGGGCCGCCAACAGCGGAGCACGTTCACCCAACCGCTAAGCCATGGGGCCGGCCCAAAAATCCAGCTTTGAAACGACATCACACTGAAAGGTTCATTGCTTCCCAATTGCTTTTACAGGAGGTACCTAACAAGTTTGTATACATCTGCTAAGGTAATCTTGACCTCGTTACCCAAAAGAGCAAGTGATCCGCTTATAATCTTTACTGCACTACAAAGCCATATTTTATTAATTTAACCCTGGAAGGTACATTTCCAGTTGTCTCTTCCCAATTCCTAAATTTCAGCAGAGGTAAGGTAGTCATAGCACACATGTATTAGTGATTTAATTCCAACTAAACATAAAACAATCATTCATACTACAGTCTAAGTCAATTGGTGGCTACCAGAGGGGAAGAGAGGAAGGAGGAGGGCGAAAGGGATGATTAGGCACATGTGTGTGGTGATGGATTGTAATTAGTATTTGGGTGGTGAACATGATGTAATGCATGCAGAAATAGAAGTATAATGTTGTACACCTGAAATTTATACAATGTTATAAACCAATGTTACCACAATAAAAAAAAAATAAATAAATAAATAAAAAATAAAGAGAAAAAATTCAAAAAAAATATTTTCTTTAATGGTCTAAAAAAGGACACTAGCTGTTATGAAGTGAATGACTATTTTTAAAAGAATCTGTTCAGGGATATACAAGACATTCAAAAGGAGTTACATATCTCCCTATAAATGTCATTTGTGCTATGGAAACTGGGAGGGGAGGTTTGCACAGTTGGCATTTGATTCATTTCTTTGAGTGAATACATAGAAACTTACCCTTCAGCTTTTTCAGTCTCCTCCTCCATCAAGATATTAATGGGTTTCCGTGAACCCAAAAGGCCAGAGGACAAAACTTAAAATACACTGTCACTAGGCTTAATTCAAATGTGAAACTGTTGTAAGCATGCGCTGCAGTGTTGGTGCTGAAACTCCCTGTATATTATACACTTCCTCAGTGGTAAAAGTGCCTCAGCCGAGATGGGATAAAAATCTTCATCACCAAATTCTAGAAAACATTATTTTTATGTTGAAGTCCCAAAAAAGCTTTCACTGTAAACTATAACAAATTGTTCACCTGACATGGCATCATTTTCTCTCTTATAATTGCATCTAAAATACCTATTTTAATGAAGGCTCATTAAAGTATTTTTATGTGGAAGAATTGACTATTAGATGGTTTAGTAGTTTTCAGTCAATTGGCCTTTTCCTAGACAGTAATATATAAGTTTTTAATGAATTTAGCAATTTACTCTGCGGTTTTCTCCCCATAAAGCAATGAGTTATGATTTCACACAGGCAAGCAAGATAAATCTCTCACTGATGATGGCTGATTTATAACAAGGCTTTGTAAATTGAATATTCATGTTACAAAAGTTCTTTTAAACATGAATGATATATAACGACATCCATAACTCATTTTTCTTCTTTTACTTCTGTTCAGTGCAACACTGGTATATTTCTTTATTCTCCTTTCACTTTTATATGCTTGATTTACAATTTCTTGAAATGGAAAATATATTTTAATATGCAGTAAGGTGTGTGTGTGTCATATGTATGTGATTATATTACTGTAATCAGAGTAGCTGATTACATTTTGACTGGAGCATAGCTAGATTACCATTTGAGCTCAAGAATAAAACACTTCGGTTATCACAAATCCTGAATGAGTAAATAACTGATATAAAAGCTCACATGTCCGCAGTATAAATCTTGAGTGAAAGGAGGAAGGTTTTTCTCTTGTATTTCAGGACCTAAAATATCTTCTTGGTATTCTCCATTGTATTTAATTTTTAGCCCTTTAGTAAACTAATTCTTTTGGATATGCCTATAAGAACATTGGAAAATATTCTGATTTATTGGTCACTTTCGTGACTGATATTTGATCCAGACAGTATTTGTAAACTGGGAAATTTCATATAATCTGAGTTTCCAAATTTTTTTGAAAAATCAGAAGATGGCAACATTGAGCCCATATTCTTCACAATAATTAACTGAATGGTTCTCAGTAGCAGAATTTTTCAATAAAGTGAAGACTTTTCCCTAACTTAAATATTGCAAATGGTTGCAAGAGCCTGGGATGCAAAGTAAATAAGTGATGTCAGCCAGACATAACACATTAGGGTGCTCTAGGGCTGTCGCAAATGCACGTCCTTTCTTGCAGGAAGCAGCTGCTACTCTGCACTCTCTAAGTGTTTATTATGAGGGAATACTGTCTCAATGTTGCCACATCTGACTTTTCAAGAAAATGTGGAAACTTGGATTATTATGTGGCCTTTCCCAGTTTCCAAGTACTGTATGGGTCAAATGTTGGCTAACTGGCTCTAGCCTGCAGACCACCAGTTTGCCACTCCTAAGGTAGAAGATTATTTGTAAAAAATCTTCATTAAGGAGGATTTCAAATGTATGTAAAAGTGGGCAGAATAGTGTAAAGAACTTTCTTGTGCCCAACAAACATCAGTCTTTGACTAGCTATGTCCCATCTACATGCCATCCACTTCTCCCATCCTGTATCGTTTAGAAGCTGATTCCAAACATCATATCATATCATTTGTAAATACTTCAGACTAGATGAAAGTTATTTTTAGGAAAATAAAATGATAATATATTTCAGCAAAAAGAATATTTCTACCAGGTCACATGAACACAACTGATCCACCAATGTTTTATCTGATAAATCACCTAAGTTAAAAACTTCCTGGGCATCCAAAATTACTCAAAAACTCAGTACAGTTTCTCAAATACAAGAAACAATGACATGGTTGGCTTCTGGATTCCTGTTTCACTCTGCTATCTTATACCTGTGAGAACAAAATATGTTGATTTTGGCACATCTTGGGTAGAACTTGTGAAAAAACTTTATCATTGTGATTCCAAATTCTAGTTCATTTATAATAGTTGTCAGAGACTCGTAATGAAAATTCTAGTAACCTATTGACATCTGGATGAGCAAGAACAGAATTCATGATAGAATGAGAGCATCTGCTTGTGCCTTACTGACAAAATCATGATATTTAGGGCCCTAACTCAGCTGATAACTAGAGCATGTGAAATGGTTTATCCCCTCTGTGATTTCTTTGCTCTGGAAATTAACACTGTGTAAATCCAACATAAGGGTTTTGAATGCAATGGATAGCTTTAATGAATACCTCTCTGAATCTCTGAATTCTACTGTTTATAAAGTTGCCATAAAGAGTTGGTGAAACTTTGGTGTAAACTACTCCTACTTATATCCAGCTTATATTGTGAAACACTAACTGTATGTACATGAATTTCTAATTCTTTAAAAAATCATAGTTACATTAAGTATGAATATATTTTTACCATAATTGTAAGAAAAGTAGATATCCTCGGAGACCCCATTAGAAATTGATTTGAATAAATGCAGCAGGGGATAATTATTTGCTATTCTGAATAAATTTTTTGAAAACGTGCATCTTATTCTACAAGGCATTTTACATTCAAGACTACTTTGCCCCTAGACAGTAGGCACTAAATAAAAGTATACTGAAATTTTTAAAAAGAAAGGAATTTTATATAATTACTATGTGTTTGTTCACAGGATGTAGATATTATAATGATTTTTCCTGGCTCTATGCAGTGGTTTTAAAATGAAACTATAATAATCATACTTTTTTCCTTCATTTTCAGATTCAACTGAAGTGTTGAACTTCATTAACCTTGTTGGAAATTTAGAAATATAATAAAACTGCTTTTGAATGTTCCCTTGAAGCTATGATTTAGATGAAACAAATTCAAAGCAAAATGGAATTGAAATTAGACAATACATACATTTGTGGAGTTAAGAATGTAGCGTAATTTCATGCCGTGGTGACTTTATCAGACTGGCAATAGTACAGGGGTAACACTCTTGGAGATAAGAGCAAGTATAATCACAAAGCTTCCATTTAATTACACTTACATAAAAAAACAAACTTCATACCATTTTTGGTAGTCTAAACCTGGTTACTCAGTATTCCTTCGAGCAGGAGGCAGACTTGTTGGTGGCCTGCTCACTGCACCTCTGGGGTGGTAAGGTAGAAGTGGGGAAGACAGGAGAACTTGTCCCGTTGTTTGGATGGCTGGCCTTCTCAGTTACCAGTATTCTCACCAAAGCTTTGCTACGCACCTGCCAATCATCCTAATGAGATGCACCTGGTCCATTGAGCAACACTAGAATGTTCACAGACATGAACTGTATTCCCAATAACACTAAGAACTTCATAATTAGATACTGGCATATAGCAGTAAGAGGCTGAATGGCAGACGAGTCACTAATGACAGGAACTGCTTTATGCAAGCACAAAAAAACAGCCTTTCCAGATTCTTCTCACTGCTCATTTGCTTTAACTTTGCTGAGAATGATAGTCTCTGGTTTAAATAGAAATGAGAGAGAGGCCTGCTGGGAGGAGAAACTTGTTTCTCTCTTGAAATCAGTCCTGGTTTGAATAAAGGAAGAAGACATGGATACAGGCCAGTGAGAACTGGATGCCATGCAGTGATGATGTGGGGGTAAGCATCTGACTCCTATAGAAAAAAATAATGTAATAAAAGAGATTAATATCCTAAATTCCTAGGGAAATGATTCATATTTGATGTGATTTTCATATAACTTATTTTAGTTATATCAAATATAGATGACAGTTACAAAGTATTTATCATGTTGCTACTTTAGCTGACTTTTATTTCCTCAAGATGTAGTAAATACATGATATTTTCAATTATACCATTCCAGAAAATAGAACAAAATATCTATATTAATGATGCAAATTTATGATAACAATTCTCCTATGAGAGCATTTTACTACATAGCATATGAAGCATAATACTTGGCCCACCACTGAGATGCAATTATCTCAGGGCTGAACAACAGCTAGAGTTTCAGAGCCTAGAACAGCAGTACATAATAGAAAGTAAAGGACTTCTCCAAGCTGGAATCAGAGAGGGGTTTTAGGTATGCAGAATTTAATTATCCTCATTAGAATCAGGCAAAGACACAAATGTTTATTCTCATGAGAATCCCAATAGTGTTTTTAATGATCACAATCAAGCCTATTTGAGTTTTCCACCTCAGCTGTATACAACTACTTCCCTAGAACAGCATCCTCTGTTCGAGGAGCGTGTAAATACAAGCAATGGTTTGTTTAAGAAGTCTAGATATTTTTCTTGACTACCACTTTCCAGGACTGGTCCTTGTAGCACACAAGGATTAATGAGTATGGCAGCATAAAACCTGCATTACACCTTTTTGTATGTTTCTAAATCAGCACTTTCATTCAGATTAATATTTAGGAGACAGCTTGTGCCCAGGAAATACACACTACTGATTCTAATTCCCACTGTCTTTTTAAAATATACAACTTTGGATAAGATAATGGAAAGTTTTTATTTTGTTAAGAAATCTATATTTATTCTCTTTGTGTGTTCTTACACTCTGGACTATTTTTTAAGGAAAAGAGTTTAAATTGTGTTTGTGGCTAAAAGGAGTGGAACAGGAGATATAATGGATGAAAAGTGCTGAGAAGTGAATGTTTGAGGGCTATGGGAGGCTTACATTCTTTGCTCTCTTACTAAGGTATTTGCTGTGAAATGTCACTTATCACAGATCATTCATTCTTTCCAAGGACAGGCTGAAAGTTCATTTGTTCTGCTTCATTGTGTTTAGAGATTAGGAATGTCTTCAAAACAGCTCAGGGGTTTCTGCTTTTTATCACTTCCACTGCACACTTTTATCAAAGGTTTGATACATTTCATTACAGGGTTTTTGTTTTGTTTTTAATAATTTTTAGAAGAATCCACACAGGTAGATAACAAAATCTCGACACTCTTAAGATGCTTTAAAAGCTTTTTTGTTGTTGTTATTTTATTCAAGCATAGGTATTTCAAAGAACTCTTGGCAGAATTTCATTGAGATCACTTTTACAGATTAAAAGATATATGTATATAGCAGTAGCATTAAATATTTATTGAGCATGTGTAAATTGTCCATACGATAACCTGTATCATAATTTTCAACTACAATAATTATAAGATTATTTATTTTCTTCTAACATTTGCAATTCAGCATTACTTATTCTTTTAATTATGTGATTCTTTGGCAGATGCATATCACTCTTCTTTATTCCATCCTGTTTTACATGATTCAGTTTTGTCCATCACTTACACCTCACATCCTTAAACTCAAGATCCAGCAAAGATATCATCATTTTGTGTCAGTAAGCTTAAATTGACATCTGAGTTTGAAACAGCAAAAAAAAATCTGTGCAAAATTTTAAAATTATCTCAAACGATGAGAAAATACGTATTTTATGCTTTCTTATGCCTCATACTTTCCTGAATAATATTTATCATACCTGCAACTACCGTTGGCTGTATGATATGGAGGATGGAGTGGGAATATTTTAGCAATAATCCTGTGATTTGAAGAGGGCTTGAAAAAAACAGTCTGCTCCATAACGTGGTAAAATCAGAGCTCAAGTTCTCACAATAAAAATTGATCTTTTCTTTTTGTGATGGTTTCTATGAAGATTTCAAAGTCTCTCACAGTAAGTACTTTAGCTGTCTGACATGCCTAACTGTCTTTCTTATGTCATATATATGAATTTAACTCACAATTAAACCCTATTTTCTCATTTCAGAAAATATGGTGAACAGCTGTTCTCCTTTTTTCTTATAATCACCTTACATTTCTTAGCATTTCATTATTGTCACCCACTCTGTTTAAGTTACTGTCTGGCATTGAATTTTCGCTTTATTTTTTTGAAACAAAATGAGGCACAAGTATTCATATGTCATTCCTAATACCTATAAAACATCACTCCCAACATATCCTTCTCCTGCCACCCTCTTATCCCTTTTCCGTCTTTCTCCATTAGATACTCTACCAGGCAGAGGTCAGTGAGCGTTCTTCCTTTTTGCATTTAACAGGTGTTTCGAAATGCTTCCTCTACACCAGTCACTACACTAAGCATAAGAGATATGGCATCTAGCAAAAGAGACGAAGTCCCTGTCCTCAAGGAGTTTACAGCCTAGTGGGAGAGGTAAATATTTAAACCAATAAACTAATCCACATGCAGTAGAGCAAGGGATGACAAGGTGGGCAGGGAAGAGTTAATGCAGCAGATCCGATGGTGCCACCCCTTTCCTATCTTCCAGAAGGCTTGCTTGCTTAGGTAGCTTGTAGCTGGCCCTGGGAACTTAGTCTTTGGAAATTTTCCTGTGTTACTAATTGGTAAGGTTGTTTTTGATGCCTGTGGCACCGAACCATTCTGTACCAGCTTGTCTAGCTAGTTTGTGGGAACAATATGATATACGGTGCACACCTGCTTTTTCTCTGGGACTGGAGTTTCAGTCATCGTGGCTGCGTGCTGCGCAGGTGGTGTATGCCTAGGTGAGCAGCACTCTATATGAGGCCTGGACACTGAGACTCAAGCTGGCTTGCCCAGGCAGAAACAGCTCATGTGTGTTGTTGCAGTTCATTGCTAGAGGAATGAGTATGTCTTGTATGACCCCTAAGGAGGAGGACTTCAGAAGCCTGCACCTGATTTCCTCCAGACTCCCCCTGATTCATCATCTCCCTTGTTCATCCTGCTCTGTGAAATTTTTTATGTAATAAACTCCAACCTTGAGAATGAGTATTTCTAGTCCTGTGAGTCCTTTCAGCAAATCACTGAATGAATAAGGTTGATCGTGGGACTCTCCCCCAAACATAATGTCAGTGAAAAAGGCATCAGCGTAAAGGGTTGAAGAATGATGGCAAGGTGATGTTCCAGACAGGATTGTCAGAGAGGACTCTCTAATATGGCGGCATCCCAGCAGAGGCCTGAATGAAATGAGGGACCAAGTTAGGCAAATCTGTGGGTGAAGAATGTTCCAGCTAGAGGCAAGAGCAAGTGCAAAGCCCATGGAACAGCACCATGCTTGGTGTTTCCAGTATGTCTAGAGCTAACTGAGTGAGGTGGAGAGATGTATGATATAGGTTAGAGAGACAGTCCAGGCACAGACCAGATTTAATGTAAAACAAATCAAAAAAATGTACATCGTATTACTCAATATTTAATTAATTAAGAAATCAAAGAATACATTTAAATGATTTCTGTTGAGAAAAGCAGGCCATATATTGGCACATGAAACTTTTCTCACTAAATAAATCTGAAAATGTCCTTCAATAGGTAATGAGATCCTACCAATAAGAGAAATAAAAGTTTTCTCTTAGAGTTAAAGAATAAGATCCATATATTATAAGATTAACAGCCAGTAAGACAAAACCAAAAGATTATCTAAATATGTGACTACAGACTTGGAAATGAAGCAAAAACTCAAGTCAAATTTATCTGAGAATAATTTCAAGGTTGTTAAACCGGCACACTATTCGAGAACTTACAGAGTTTTGATTCACTGAAATGGAGAGCCACATAAAACCATCTTGGACCAAGGGAGCAAACATTTGTTTTACAGCAAATGAGATGCAGTATACCCATTGGTCCTATTGAATACCACACAGTCCAGAAGCTGCCAGACTTCTAGAGCAATGAAACAGACTTTTGAAGGTGCCTGTGAAGTATCAGCTTGGAGATGACACCCTGCATGCGTGGGAAGCTGTCCTTCAGGACGCGGTATACACCTGGGGCAAGGAAGCTGGTCTTTGTTGGATCTGTGTTCATCTCCAGGGATGCCTGGAGTCACGGTACTGACCGTTGGCCAATATAAGGATGAAACATAGCAGTCAGTGATTTATAATGATCTGTTTAAAATCTGAAAGTCCCTTGGAAGCACCCTGTACCAGCTTGTTTACACTGTTCATTAAAAATTTACCCAGTGGTGGTTTGCACCGGATTTAACTCCTTACGCAGACCAGTGGGGTATCAACACCCCTCAGTAAACTCATATGTTAGCTTTCCTGAGAGTGAAGTAACTTGGCTGGATCTTGGTAGTTCATAATCCGGAGTGGAAATACGCCCTGTGCAAAGGACCCAGGGGGCTGTACCTCAAAATTTTTCTACCTGTCTCTGTTTGCCTGCTCTTTCTTCTTCATGCTGCATCACACCTTTTACCATTAGTAAGGCCCATGTGATTATACCTTGTGGATTTTCAGTAATTATCTGACCCCATATAATTTCTGCACATTGTAAATTAACAACGATATAATAATGCTCTGTCCACAAAAAGCGAACCAAGGTGTGGAACTGAGTGGTCAGCTTACTCATAAATGAGGCTTCAATAATAGTAACTAATTTTTCATTAATTAATTCAATAAATATTTATTGAGGACATATTAATAACAGAGACTGTTATACAATGTTATGCAAGGAGGATATTGTGGTGAAGAAGGGCATACTGTTCTGCCTTCAAAAAACTTGCAATCTAATGAGGAGGTAGATGTTAAACAACTTAAATTGTTTTAGAACCATTATTATAAGTGCCACAAAGACATTATATTTATTACTTATTATGCTCATTTGCATTACCAATAATCATTGAAAATGAATTTTTAATCTTTTCCAGGCCACATACATGATATACCCATGACATGTATTCATATTATATATTACATTCTATTACGAAATTTGAAATGTGCAATGTTTAGGCTTCAAAATTTTTCTGTAAATGATTTAATAGCTCTACAGAATGTTTTTGAGGAATTAATAATGAAAATTGTACAGTGATTTTTGAGTTTCCTGGTCTTTTCAAAGCCATCTTCGGAGGGAGAAAACATCATAGGTAATGATAGGAAAACGTGAATTTAATCAAGAAATAAAATATATGTATATTAAGCAAGGCATTGCATATGCTCAAACAGGCAGCCTCAGCATAGCTTTAATCTCTCTTTAAAGGAAGGTTATGCCTACAATACAAATCAACTTTATTTTTATACGAGCAATTTAAAAAGAGAATAAAGGAGATTATACTGACCTTTGGAATGATATGGCTTCTGTTCTTCACTTAGGCTTCCCTGGTTTTATTTCTTGCTAAGTGACCCGGTGATACAAAGAAAACAGAGCGATTTATTACTTTTATTATACCACATTTCATATTACATAGAGATATTGTCATTGAAAAAATTGGCTTGTGCCTCTAGATGCAATAACAAAATGACAGCTTTTATGATGAACTTCTTACTCACCAAGCTCCTATGTCTGTTCTAGTCCTTGGGTTACTGAAAACTGAAAACTACACAATTATATTCATTAGCAATAGTTCTTGTTTATTAGATATTTCTGTTTCTGGCTTTATTCTAATTTGCTTGTCAGTCATAACTGCCAACAATTTAGTGAGACAAATGATAGCCTGTCCCATTAGTTGGATCCGTATAATGAGATAGCTTTAGCATTAGTTCAAAAGACCCAATTCAAATGGTTCAATTGTATGATTGTAAATTATAGCGGAAGTTCAAAAGGCTTATGGCCACTGGAAGTTTCTCTCCTTTAACATTCAACCTGCCATTTACATTATTTTAGCTTAAAAATACAAGATAGTCCTATGTCATGACATTTGCTGGAATTGTGTATAAAGGAACTTAGAAATTGTATGATAGGTTCAAGTAACTTTAAGATAAAATCCCTAGCTTAACAGAAACAAAAAAATCTCCCCCCTCATTACTGCATTTTAGATGTCAACACATTGTTTTATGACAGCATCGAAAAGTGAAAGGACTACACTACGTTTTAAAGTGCAACAATTGACAGAGCAGAGGTAATTGGGTAGCTTACTAGGGATTTAAAATATGACTATTTTAATGGCCTTCAGCCATCCCCAAAGTAATTAATGACAGAAAAAAAATCTGTGAAGTTGACTGACTGTCAATAAGTGAGCAGTCCCTGATTTAAAAGATTATAGATATTTCCATGCTTCCACAATGCAAAATTTTCTCAAAAATAAATTACCTTAAGAAGATGCTTAAACATTACACTTCCCTAAGGCTGCCCCAACATGCATCTAATTCTAGTTATTCAAATACTTAACAACTGTTTTAAAAAATGTTATTTGATTGAATTCCAATACCACTTGCATACAGAGTTTGCTCAATTACTTCTAAATAATTTACATATTTTCATTTATTTTAATAGGTTTGTCTTTCCCCTTGTTTTGTTTTCTAATGTTCAATGACTGCTATTGACTGATGGATATATGTCACACTTTCTATTACCTAACACTTTAAGAGAAATTGTATTTCACTCCAGAAAGTAATTCTTTGAAATACACAGTACTTGACCATTACCATTTTTCACATTAAAGGTGCAGTTATGACTCTCTCGATTGGGAGATGTAAACTGAACTGCATTGAAGATATTTAAGCATTCTAAGGCTTTAATATGAACATATTTTGGAGAAATAAAATGAAAACATTTCTTAATTGGAGTGATTAATGAGATTGGGGAGGGGAAATATTCAAAATTTCTGGAGTTAATTTGATTACATTAAGCTAGTTATTATGGAAAACTGAACACATAAAGGTGTGTTCTGCTAAATTCAGACACACACAAATCCCTTTAGAAAATCAAATACACCATTGCAGTGAACTGAGTTTATATTTAATTGTATGTCTCATATATCTGTTAATTTTCGTGCTTTTAAACTAGTAAGATATATGGAGATTTAATATTATTCTTAATTTTATTTACAACTTTAACTTAACTACATATTGTTGACTCTTGATATTCCTTACCTCTGATTTTCATTCTGATAAAAAATTGTGGGGGCTGGCCCTGTGGCATAGTGGTTAATTTCACACGCAGCCCGGGTTCAGGGTTGGGATCCCTGGCAAGGACCTACATCCCTCTCATCAGCCATGCTGTGGCGGCATCCCACATAAAAAGTGGAGGAAGATTGGCACAGATATTAGCTCAGGGCAAATGTTCCTCAGGAAAAAAAAGTGTATATTTTAATATTTTTATTATAATAATTTGTTTTCCATAAAATGCATTTGATAGATTTTTATTTGTAATTGTTTGCCTGAAGAATTTATAATGATAAAAATGTGTCCAATATAATTTGTCATGTTTATCAATTGAAAATTCTATGTATTACAATTTTCTTTTTTGGTGAGAAAAATTAGCCCTGAGCTAACATCTGTTGCCAATCTTCCTCTTTTTGCTGAGGAAGATTGGCCCTGGGCTAACATCTGTGCCTATCTTCCTCCATTTTATATGTGGCACACCTGCCAGAGCACGGCTTGATAACGGTGTGTATGTCCGTGCCTGGAATCCGAACCTGCGAACCCTGGGCTGTCGAAGTGGAGCATGCGAACTTAACCCCTACACCACCGGGCTGGCCCCTGTATTAAAATATTTTTTATTGCACACAACAAATGTATGTGCAGGGTGTCTTTCTCTCAAGTTTTTCATGGTTTTCTCCACTGATATAAGGTGAGAAGTTAGCAATACCCAGCAATTAGGCTTAGTCTCTGGCATATTTGGATGACATGACTTATTTGCTTTTTAAACATTTTAATTGCTAGAAGAAATTTCCAAACAAGATTAAATTTATGCCATTTAAATTCACATCTACGAGCTAAATTTTACTTCGTTAAGTATTGAAAAGAACATATATAGAGATTTTTCGTTCTCATGACCTCAATTACTTAGCATATTCTCAAAATTGACCCCCATATATTCGACCCTTTTGAAGAAGTGTAAATCATGACAGGAATACATTTGGAGTTCCAAACTATTGTTTATAGCAAACTCCCACTTTTTCCAGTAGAATTTTTCTCTCTAATTCTGTTAATGAAAATAATCAGGTTAGTCATTGACGCAACTGCTGCTTGTCTGGCAATTTTCCTACAAAGCCTGGAATTTGGTAGATCTCATAAATAAAACTTCTAGTGACCACTCCCACCTAGTGAAAAAATAATAATAATATGCAAAAAAATAATTCAAGAAGCATATGGCACCCTCTCGTAGGGACAAAATTACCTCATATTCTCAAGTATGCATTCTCTATTACATAATTCAGATGAGGGAAAAGTTTTGGGAAGAACAAGATATGGATGCTGAATACTATCAAGATTTGTCTGAGTCAGAAGTCCTTGAAGATCTCCGCTTTTGTTTGGAAACTGCAAATTCTAGAACGAATACTAAAAATTTCTACTATAAGTACAAAAATAACATCAAAATCTCATATAAAGAATAAGGCACTTTTGGGGCTGGCCCGGTGGCACAGCGGTTAAGTGCCCATGCTCCGCTTCGGTGGCCTGGGATTGGCAGGCCCAGATCCCGGGTGCGCACCGATGCACCACTTGTCAAGCCATGCTGTGGCGGCGTCCCATATAAAGTAGAGGAAGATGGGCATTGCTGTTAGCTCAGGGCCAATCTTCCTCAGCAAAAAAGAATAGGATTGGCATCAGATGTTAGCTCAGGGCTGATCTTCCTCTCAAAAAAAAAAAAGAATAATGTACTTTTGAATATCTGCCATTTTTAATTTGCTTTTATCTCTGCACTTCTCCATTGGTATAAAGAGTAAAATATTGAGTGTGGTAAATTAAGATAGTAACATTTAATACACTTGAAGCCAAAATTTTATCAAGCAATAAAATTGCCTTAGAGTAGAGACACGTTAATACATATGTGCCCTCATGGGTAAAATTTACTAATTAAATCATTGATTTTTTCATGTTCATTGGTTTGGGTTATGTGCAGAAAACAGTAACATATCAGACCTGAGACTGCCATCCTTAGAAAGCCTGCTTAGAAGATTTGACCTTGGCTGGCACTTGGGAACTTGGATTTCAGGAGGCAACAAAGGATTTAAACGACATTGCACTTAGGCCAATTGTTCTCTAACTTTACTGTGCATAGGAATCAACTGGGGATCCAATTAAAATGTAGATTCTGATTCCTCTGTAAGTCTGAGGTAGAACCTGATATTCTGCATTTCTAACAAGATCCCAAGTGATGGTGACATTGCTTATTCAAGAACCAAACTTTGAGTGACAACAGCCTAAGACATCCAGTTCCATTTTCAGACTAGCAGGAGAGGCTGAGTTGACAGAGGGAGGCTGGCAATGAATTTTTAAAATGTTTTACGTACAACTTATTCTCCTAACACATTGCCAAACTTATTATAGCAAAGCTGTATTTCCAGTACAAATAAAAACAATATTGCAGTAAAAGCAAACCATGTACATATGAGGAAAATGGGATGCCTTGACTTAGGTCTTTGCTACAGCAGTACTTAATGCTTAAGACGATGGTGTCAGGAAAGTAAGACCTAAGTTTTATTTCAGATACCAAGAGAAGAGACTGTCACTCTCAATGATTTTCACAATTCAAAATAGAGCACCAATAAGAAGTTCTTTAAAAAATAATAATAATAATAAAAACTACTGGATAAATATAGGGGCATACACATGAATATGCAGTAAAGGAGACCCTAACCTATGAGGACATTCGATGAGCAACAAAATCGTAAAATATAAAACTAAGACCAAACAGCTGTGGGAATTAAGTTTAAAAAAATTCTTAAAATGTTATAAATAATAGCAATACAGTAATAATGTAACTAACAAAAATTAGAAGCTAGGGAGAAGAAGAAATTTAACTGTGTTGAATTTATAATTTTTATAGTAAGAGCCAATATATATGTGAATATTAAAATGATAATGTTTTAATTACTCAATATGTTTAATTTTTTATTAACTTTAGAGAGGTTTTTTGGAAACAATGTAAGTTATTAAGAAATATTTAAGTTCAGCAGTTACTTCAGGTTCTCATATATATTTAATATCATTATAATAATATAAATTATATATAAATTACTTGTCTTTTTGATAATAGACATTTTAACAGCGTGAGGTGATATCTCACTGTGGTTTTGATTTGCATTTCCCTGATGATTAGTGATGTTGAGCACGTTTTCATGGACCTTTTGGCTGTCGGCAATACGTGGGTTGCAAATATTTTCTCCCATTCTATAGGTTGTCTTTTCATTTTGTTGATCGTTTCCTTTGCTAAGCAGAAGCTATTTAGTTTGATGTAGTCCTATTTGTTTATTTTGCTTTTATTTCCTTTGCTTTTCATATCAAATCCAAAAAATCATTGCCAAGACCATTGTCAAGGAGCTTACCCCCTACGATTTCTTCTAGGAGTCTTATGGTTTCAGTTCTTCAAAAAGACAAGAGACAACAAATGCTGGCAAGGATGTGGAATAAAAGGAACCCTATACACTGTTGACGGGAATGTAAACTGGTACAGACCATGGAAAATAGTATAGAGATTCCTCAAGAAACTAAAAATAGAACTACCATATGATCCAGTCATCCCACTTCTGGGTATATAACCAAAGGAAATAAAATCATTATCTTGAAGAGATATCTGTACTCCCACATTCATTGCAATATTACCCACAATAGCCAAAGTATAGAAACAACTGAAACGTCCATCAACAGAAGACTGGATCAAGAAAATATGGCATATATAATATATATATATGGAATATTATCCAGCCTTTAAAAAACAGGGAAATCCTGTTATTTGCAACAACATGGATGAACATGAAGGGCATTACGCTAAGTGAAATAAGCCACACAGAGAAAGACAAATACTACATAATATCACTTTTATGTGGAATCTAAAAAAAAAAAAAAAAAAAAGTGTTGAACTAATAGAAACAGAGAATAGAAAAGTGGTTACCAGGGCTAGGGGGTGGGAAAATAGGGAGAGCTTGGTAAAAGTCTGCAAACTTTCAACTGTAAAATGAATAAGGTCTGAGGATCTAATGTATATAGTGGTGACTATTGTTAATAACACTGTATTTGTACAATTGAAATTTGCTGAGAGTAGAACTTAAATGTTCTCACCAAAAGTTTTTTTAAAAGGTAAATATGTAGGGTGATGGATGTGTTAATTAACTCAGTGGGGGGAATCGTTTCACAATATCTACGTTCACAATATGTATCGAAACATCATGTTGTATCACTCAAAAATCTGACAATTTTATTTGTCAATTATACCTCAACAAAGCTGAAAAATAAAAAACTATAAATTACATAAAAATATAATTTCTAGAATATATATTGTAAATATAAAACATATTTTAAATTCATGTAAATTAGATTTTACATGAAAAATCTGGAGTTGGGTCCAACTCTACATTTTCTAATTCAGTAGGTTAGAGCTTGGTCTGATAATTTGATTTAAAACAAATCCCCAGAGGAAGCTGGTGCTGTTGGTCAGATAGCACAGTTTTGAAATTTATCAGAGTATTATTAAGTGTTTAATAGTAAGATTTGTGCAGCATGTCTGTCATAGATTAGAATCTAGGATTCTAATAGAATTCTATAGAATCTATCTATAATCTTTGGCAAATTAATTAGCCTATTTTTCTCCTGTATCCTTAGTGATACACTGCTGGTGGATAATATTAGTATCTCTATATAGGACTTGTTGTGATGTTAAGAAAGACAGTGAACATTAAACAGATCAGAATCGTGCTCACAATACTTGCTCAACTGAATAAATCTTTAAAAATTTATTTATTTTAAATAATATGCACTGAGAGTTGCCCGGAATGATGGTCCCAAATGTTACTGAAGGTTTTGTTGGGTAGCTAGACTTAGATTTTGTCATGGTTTTTAAACTTTCTTTTTTGTTTCTATTTGCTTTGATTGTTTTTTACAGCTTTATGCATAATTGACATATAATAAACTGGACATATTTAAATTGTATACTTTGATAAATTTTAACATATGCATACGTCACTGAAATCAACACCATGTCACCCCACAAAATTTCCTCTTACTACTTTATAATGGCTCCTTACTGCCCTTTAGCTTCCCATCCCCTGTCCACGCTGATCTGCATTTTCTAGAATTGTGCATAAATTGAGTCATGCATGGGTACTCTTTTTTGTGAAGTATACTATTTTTTATCTGCCTTCTTTCACTCAATATAATTATTTTGAGATTCACCCATGTTGTTGCATATGTCAATAGTTTATTCCTTTTTACTGTTGAGTAGTATTCCATTGTATGAATATACCACCATTTATATCTCAGTTCTCTGATTAATGAGCGTTTGGATTGTCTCTAGGTTTTTGCTCTTACAAATAAATCGGCTATGAACATTCATGTTTAAGTCTCCGTAAGGACATATGCTTGTATTTCTTTTGGGGAAATACTAGAGAGGAATGGCTGGATTATATGGTAGGTATATGTTTAACATTTTAAGCAATTTCCAAGCTGTTTTCCAAAGTGGTTGTGGTATTTTGTATTCCCACCAGTAGTGTGTGAGAATTCTAATTACTCCACAACCCTTTTATACTTGCTGTAGTCAATGTTTTTAATTTTGGCCATTTTAGTGTGCATACTGATACCTCTTGCAGTTTTATTTTCATTTCCTTAATGACCAATGATGTTAAGCACGTCTTGATGTGCTTATTTTCCTTCTATCTTCGTTTGCTTGGGCTGCCGGAGCACGATATCATAGACTAGGTGGCTTAAACAACAGAAATATATTTCTCACAGTTCTGGAGACTGGGAAGTCCAAGATCAAGATGCCAGCTGATTTGGTTTCCAGCAAGAGCTCTCTTCTTGCCTTGTAGACAATTGCCTTTTTGCTGTGTGCCTCACGGCAGGGAGAGAGTGGGCTCTCCAGTATTTCTTTTTTTCCTTTTTTTTTTGTTTTTGTGAGGAAGATCAGCCCTGAGCTAACATCCATGCTAATCCTCCTCTTTTTGCTGAGGAAGACCGGCTCTGAGCTAACATCTATTGCCAATCTTCCTCCTTTTTTTTCCCCCAAAGCCCCAGTAGATAGTTGTTTGTCATAGTTGCACATCCTTCTAGTTGCTGCATATGGGACGCGGCCTCAGCATGGCCGGAGAAGCGGTGCATCGGTGTGCGCCTGGGATCCGAACCTGAGCCGCCAGTAGCGGAGCGCGCGCAGCTAACCGCTAAGCCACGGGGCCAGCCCTCCAATATTTCTTCTTCTAGGGACACTAATCCTATCAGATCAGGGTTCCACGTTTATCATCTCATTTAACCTTAATTACTTTCTTACTTCAAATACACCCACACTGGGGAGTTAAGGCTTCAATATATGAATTTTAGGGGGACACAATTCAGCCCATAGCACTATCTGTATAATTTCTTTGGTGAAATACCTGTTTAAATGTTGTGCCTATTTATTTTTACTCTGTTTATTTTCCAATTACTCAATTGTAAGACCTCTTCATATATTCTAGACACAAATCCTATGTCATATATGTGTTTTGCAAATATTTTCTTGTACACTGTGGCTTGTATTCTCGTTTTCTTAGCAGTCTCTTTTGAAGAGCAAAAAATTTAAATTTTGGTTAACAATCTGTTGAATTTTTCTTTTATAAATCCTGTTTTTTGGTATATATTTAAGAAATATTTTCCAAACCCAAGCTTTCTAAGATTTGTTCTTAATATTTTCTTCTAGAAGTTTATAGTTTTTAATCTTACATAGAGGCCTATGATTTGTTTTGAGTCAATTTCTGTATATGTGTGAATGAGGTAATGGTGGAAGTTTTGTTTTGTTTTGGTTTTGTACAAGGCCTTCTAAATGTTCCAACATCATTTGCCTGGATTATCTTTCCCACTGAATCAATTTCGCACTTTTGTCAAAAATCAATAGACATTTATATATAGATCTATTTCTGGGCTCTATTCTGTCCCATTGATCTTTCATTTAATATGTGACCCACACAATCTTTATTACTATGGCTTTATAAGTGTGGAAATAAGGTAATCTTAAGTCCTCGAACATTGTCTTTCTCAAAGGTGTGTAGGATACCTAGGACATTTGTATTTCAAGATAATTTTAAAATCAGCTTGTCAATTTCTTAAAAAAAAATCCCTGATGTGATTTTGATTGGAATTGCACTGACTCTATAGATCAACTTGTAGGAGAATTAACATCTTAATAATGTTGAGTCTTTGATCTATGAACATGGTGCATCTCTCCCTTTATTTAGACATTAATTAATATTTCTCTGCAACGTCTATGCCTTTCAGTGAACAAGTCTTGCACATCTTTTGTCAGATTTATTCCTATGTATTTCATATTTTCTTGCATTTATAAATATTTTTTAAAAATTTAATTTCTTATTGTTCATTGCTATAATATGGAAATACAATTGATTTTTGTATATTGATCTTACATGCTATAGCTTTGCCAAACTCAGTTAATTCTAGGAGCTAATACTCTGTTCTGATAATTCTTGTTTACTTTGATCTCTTGGGACTCTTAGCTCTAGAATCTTCCAGGCTCTGCTTTAGTTTTCCTTCCCTGGGCTGTCACTCAGAAAGTTTCTCTAATAAGCCACAGCAATGATAGGGCTTATCGCCTTTGTTTCTTATCCTTCATTTAATATACAGTGTCTTAGAATCCATTGTTTTATAAATTTTGATCATTTTTTGTTTGTTTCAGGTGGGAAAATAAGCATGATCTCTGTAGTTCCGACTAGGTTGGAAGCATGATCTACAACATTTACATCTAATAGGATTATCAATTTAATATTTAAGTCCATCATCTTGCTCTTGTTTTCTGTTTGTACAATCTGTTCTTTGCTCCCTTTTTAATATTTTTCTGTCTTCTTTTGGATTAAATGAGTGATTTTTTAATAATTCCATTTTATCTCCTCTGTTGATTTATCAGTTTTAACTCTTTGTTTTGTTGTTTTAGTGATTGACTTAGTGTTTACAGCAGTGATCGCAAACTTTTTCTGTAAAGGGTCAGATAGTAAATATATTCTGGTTTTCCAGTCCTATAGACTCTGTCACAACTACTTAGCTATTCTGTTGTAGCATGAACACAGCCATAGATAATAAGCAAAGAATGGGCATAGCTGTATTTTGATAAAACTTTATTTATAAAAACAGGTGATGGTCTGAATATGGCCTGTGGGCCTCGGTGTGTCAGCTCCTGGATTATAGCGTACATCTTAAACTTAACCCCAATCTACCTTCAGGTGATCATATATCATTTCATACATAGCATAAGAATTTTAAAAAGTATACTTTCCTTTCTCCTCTCTTAGCATTTTTGCCATATAGTTTACTATTATATATATTAGAAAGTCTAGCTTTTGTATATCTGTAAAAATATTTATTTTAGTGTAATTTCTAAAAGATTTTTGCTGGGCATATAATTTAAGATTGATAGTTTTTATCTTTCAGTAGTTTAAAGATGTTGCTCTACTGTCTTTCCTTGAATTTCTTGTTTTTGACAAGAAATCTGTTGTCATTCTTATCTTTGTTACTGTGTACATACAGTATCTTTATTTCTCTGACTGCTTTTATGATTGTCTCTCTATCATTATTTTTTAACAATTTAATGATGATGTGCCTCATTGTAGTTTTCCTAATATTTCTTGTGCTTGGTTGAGGTTTGCTGAGATTCTTGGATCTGTGGATATCGAGTTTTTGTCACATTTGAAAAATTTCCATCCATTCTTTTTTTCTCTCACAGTTCATTGGTGCTCTGTTCATTCTTTCCAGATTTTTTTATGTCTATGTTTTATTCTGGATACTGCTTATTGCTATGTCTTCAAAGTAACTATGCTTTTCTTTTGTATTGTCTAGTCTGTCACTAATCCCAGTTAGTGTATTTTTCATCTTAGACCTTGTAGTTTTCTTGAAGTTTAAATTTGATCTTTTTTATATCTTCCTTCGCTCTACCTAAATTTCTGAACATATATCATATAGTTATAATAACTATTTTAATCTTATTCTCTGCTATCATATCTATTCTGATCTGGTTTTGATCAACTGATTTCTGTCCTCTTTCTTGGTCATGTTTTCCTGCTCCTTCATGTCTGTTAAGTTTAGTTTGTGTCATAGACAGATCTTAAGATGACCCCCAAAGATCCCTGCCTCCATTATTCACGTCCTTGTACATTCCCCTCCCTCTGAGTGGGTGCTCGCCTAATGACTTGCTTCTAACAAACAAAATATGGCAAAAGTGATAGAATGTCACTTCTTTGATTAAGTTACAAGAGATAGTAACATCTGTCTTGCTAGCTGACTCTATTGCCTTCTTAGCTTGCATGCTTTGAAGAAGCAAACTGCAATGTTGTAGAAGGCCCTATGGCAAGAAACCGAAAGAAACTTCTGGCCAACAGACAGTGAGGAACTAAGGCAACAGTTTAACAGCTGCCTGCAAGATACTGTACTGAACGCTGCCAATCATCATGTGAGCTTGGAAATGAATTGTTCCCTAGTTGAGCCTTGAGATAACCAGAGCTTAGAGGATGGACGCCTTCTCAGCCTGTGAGAGACCCTGACATAGAGTCCCTAGCTAAGCCATGCCCAGAATACTGATGCACAGAAACTATTTTTAGCCACTGAATTTGTCATGCAGTTTGTTATGCAGTAATAGATAACTAATAGTTTTCATTGCAGACTGTGTGAGATTTACCTTTTTTGATATTGTATTCCTGTGAATATTCCTGGACTTTGTTCCTGAGATGCTGTTAACTTTCTTAGAAAAATCTGGATCCTTTTCAGTCTTTTATGATTTGTTAGGTGGGACCAGGGCAGTGCTCAGTCTATGACTGTATAGTCCCCAGTACTGAGTAGAGACCTTTCTTAGTATCCTACCAAATGCTCTGTGAATTATGAAATTTTCCAGTCAGGCTGGTGGTAAAAGGCATTAATCCCAGAAAGCTGTGATCACCTTTAGGTAGTTCTTTCTCCAGCCTCAGGGATTCTGCTCAGGTGTATGAGTACATCAGTTCTCAGCATTTATCCAAAACTTCTCTCATGTTTTGGATAAATGCCGCATCCACGTTATACCTCAGGTGCACAGACTTTGCGTAACACTTTACAGAGGGTTCCCAAAGGTCCCTAGGGCAGTTGAACCACAGTTACCACAGAGGTTACTTGTTCATTAGCATACTGTATATTGGCTTTACATCCTGCCTTGTCTCAGTTTCCCATTCAACTACCAGCATTTCCTGAGATTGCCTCCCAAACAAACTATTTGCACTCAAATTGTGTCCAGCGTCTTTTTATGAGAGAATCCAACCTAAGACAAACACTTGTGTTAGTGTTATGTTATTGTTATTTAATCACCAGAAATGATCATCGTTTTACTCAATCATTATGTGTTTTATCACATGCGTATTATTTTATTTGCTCACCATTTGTTTTTGTATCTAAGACATTTCTTTTAGGATCTCTTTCCTTTCCCACTTTCCCATGCAGTACACTCCTTAGATATTTCTTTAATGGATATTATTCCTAGTCAACTTTCTCAGATTTTTAGACTGTATTCCTGAAATACAGTTTAGCTGATTATACAATTATTAGTTAATAGTTAATTTCTCTCAGCCTTTGGAGCTTTTACTCTTAATATTTGGTATTCAACTTTGTGGTTAATAAGTCAGCAGTCAGTCTAATTGTTATTTCTTTGTATGTTGTCCATCTTCTCTTTCTGGAAGCTTATAATATCATCTATCTGTCATTGGTATGCTTCAGTTTCACAATAATATATTTAGGTGAGAATTTCTTCCTCTCTTTTCTCCTTCCTCTATTATTATTTTTTTAATTCCTGCTTGGGAAATGTTGGGCTTCCTGAATCTGAGGATAGATGTCTCTTGTCAATTCTGGAATATCCTTAGGGTTATCTCTTTGGATATTGCCACTTCCTTCTGCTTTTCTCTTTCTGAAACTCCAATTATAAGGATGTAAATCTCACTCTGTCATATTTCCCAACTGCCCTTTCATATTTTCCATATCTTTATCTCTCTGTGATGAATTCTGGAAAATTTATTCATACATCTCTATCTATGTTTTCTTTAATCCATCCTTTGTGTTTTTGATTTCAATAATTAGCCCCTATCTAGCAGTGATATTTTATTAATTTTTAAATATGCATTTTTAATTTCATCACTTATTTTTATATTATATTTTCAAGATTTCATGTTATTTCTTTAATCATATTAAGCATTTATTTTATGTTTGGTTTTTAATAATGCCAATATTTTCATTTTTACAAAATCATTCCATTTTGAGTTGTTTCCATTGACTCCTGATCTTGGTATCTTGCCTCTTCATATTGAAAGCCCACATTCCTTAGAGATTTATAAGAGAAGATTCTTTGAGACCGATTTTAAAGTATGCTCCTCTAGAGAGTGTTTCAGTTTGCTTCTGCTGGGTGCCTAGAGCACCACCACCCTGGAATCACTTTCGGCAACACACTCAGCTTGGAGAGTTGGGCATTACATTGGTAGCATGATTTCAGTCCCAAAGGCTGAGAGAACTTAACTACATGAGAGGTAGCCTTGTGGTTATGAATTCAAAAGAAGATAAACTCTTCATGCACAGCAACAAAACTAAGTCAGGCAAGTTATCTTAGAGTCTTCTTTTTTGATACTTGTTTTGTTCTAATTCACCTTTTCGTTGAATGTATAGCCCTTCATTGTTCTGGCTTTCTGTGGGTTTCTGTTCATAAACCTCCCATATCCATGCCTCCTGACTTGCGTGGTCAATTAAAATTAAATATCTGGATTATTGGTCATCAAGTTCTACCTTTGTTTGCATACCCCCTAAAAGAATTTCAATAAATTTTAAATCTATAATATGTAAAATTTTCAACCTAAATTTTAAATGGTTGCAAAATATGCAATATCTTGTGTTTTAATGTTGAAATTTCAGAATAAAACTCTTACTTCACTCTTTTAAATGTGTTTAATAGAATCCAAGTGAGTTAATACCCACCATTATCCATGTAAAAGTATATTATAATGTTATATTTTAACATTCATAAATTTTACCTTGTTTTCTATGCTAAGATGGTCCCATGTGTAGCCCCAGTTGTTGTGCAAAGATTCTACAATCTATGGTGTGGGTTAGAAATAGATTTTATTTGGGGGAAGCTAACAAGGCCAAAGTCAGCAACAGAGAAGGCACGAGCCCCTAACCTTCCCTTCTCCCATTGAGAGGTCAGGGTGCTCTGCTGGACAGGCAACATGTATTATATTCCAGTGAGTGGAATTCTCTCCCAGTTTTCTCCTTACAGGGAAAATGTGAGAGCAACATTATCAGTGAAGAGTCACATGAATAACTTGCACATTTGCAAGTCTGGATTTGAATGACAGCATTTTACAAAAATTATCTGGAGTGCCCGCTGCTCATCACCTGGAATCTTGAGGTCAATGGGAAATTTTAGACCCTTCTAGGGGTGAAAAAGCCACTGGTCCCACGGGAAACTCATTTCTGATATAGCTTCTATTTCTGAGAAAAGAAGAAAAGAATTCAACTTAGCTCATGGACCAAGCAATCCCATGTCAGTACCTTGGATCATTTCAGTCAACCCTGTGCCTTCCTTCACCATCTCGTATTTGCATGGCATTTCCTACACAGAAATTTATCTTATTATGCGCTATTTTATGTGGGAACTTTTTTTGTGGCTGTCCCTATCATATTTCTCTTTAACTAAATTATATTTATAAATTGAAATTGATTTTTCAATTCCCATAAAGCTCTAGATGTTAACAAAGTTCCTTTGTATTAAATTACTATACAATTATAAATAGTACACAATTGATTAAAACGTGAAGAATAAAATTTTACTGGAAATGTATTACTTAATGAGATGGATAGGTCTCTTAAAAATTAATTCATGTACTCATAGATGAATATGACTTATTGCTAGAAGAAAGCTAGGTTCAATGGAAATTAACAGCAAATTGCAAGAGAGTACATAGGCCACCAATAAATTCAGGGCTTAGAAAACATGAATTATTGATTGTTGTTAAGTATATTATTTACAGTAAAACCTCAATGCATCCCAACTAGAGTAATATAAAAAAATAAATATATGGAATACACAAATAATCAAGTAGACAATTAGTTGACTAGTGGTAGTGAGCAGACTTGCGCCCAAGTAAAAAATAGCATACGAATTTTTCAGTGTCCAATAATCTATTGCCAAAATTTAATGAAAATGTTCCTTTTATAAACATCAATAAATATTTAAGTTAATTTATCTCTGATATATATATGTATGTATTTTTTTTTTTTTTGATGAGGAAGATTGGCCCTGAGCTAACACTTATTGCCAATCTCCCTCTTTTTTGCTTGAGGAAGATTGGCCCTGAGCAAACATTTGTGCCCATCTTCCTCTGTTTTGTATATGGGTCACCGCCACAGCATGACTTGACAAGGGATGTAGGTAATCCGAACCCGCGAACCCAGGCTGCTGAAGTGGAGCATGCCGAACTTAACCGCTATGCCAAGGGGCCGGTCCTTGACATATATTTTTTGAATCAAAGACACAACTTTGATATGTCAAGAAAATGGAAATTTTACCTTCTCCTATTTGAAATCATGTAGAATAAGAAGCTGAGGTAGTGCTCTAATTACAGAGATTATGCAGACAAGATTATTTTGGATCATCCTTAGTTAATATTTGTTTCATGTTGGATCTTTTCTTTATTTCCTTTTTCCTTTTCTTTCCTTTTTTTTTTTTTTTTGATAAAACACTTCACAAGTTTGATTTACATGCTTGGACAATGTAATGCAATAAAACTCAGGTTGGTCAAAATTTTAGCTTTTTAAATTTTTCTTTGGAAAGTGGGAGAATTACATTTGGAAAGGGTTAAAAGGAAAACTGAAAATGGCAATGCTGCTGTAAACTTTAACCACAAGCACATTCTTAGGCAGGTAAATTTTGGAAAAAAAGTACAGATGGAAGTCAACTTGGAAATTTTTGCTTGAAGTTGCTTTCCGTGCCCACATCTGCTAGAAAGTCTTAGAGTAATATGGAAGCGTACCATGCAGTTTGAGGCATCTACTCTGAGCCTCCAAGATCATATGGACAAAAGGGGACAGTGTACTTCAAACTTCATTTAGTGCTTTGTATTTGTACTGTCTTGTCATTATCTGGTCTCTAAGGAATTTCCTTACTTTCCTGCCATGACAGCATGTTAGTGCTCTTTAAGGAAGTTAATTAAAAATGTGAGTATATAATTCTTTTTTTAAAAAAAATTTGAGGGGCCAGCCTGGTGGCGCAGCGGTTAAGTGCGCACACTCTGCTTCCGTGGCCTGGGGTTGGTAGGTTCGGATCTCAGGTGCGCACCTACCCACTGCTTGTCAAGCCATGCTGTGGCGGAGTCCCATATAAGGCGGAGGAACATGGGCACAGATGTTGGCCCAGGGCCAATCTTCCTTGGCGAAAAGAGGAGGATAGGCATTGGATGTTAGCTCAGGGCTGATCTTCCTCACAAAATGAAAAAAAATAAAAAAATAAAAAAATCTGAGTGTTGTTTTTAACTTCAAGATTTTTTTTTTTTTAAAGGGGGAGAGGGTGAACAGCTAATATGCCAATATACACAAAACAGAATGTACTTCCATGTTATTTTAAAAAGAAGTTAAATATATAAGTTAATTTTTACTTGGTTTTTAAAAAATTATTATTTAGCTTTTCTCAAAATCCTTAGATTAATTGCCCATTCAGATATATTAGAAATTCACAAGAAAAAGAATGTCATTATTTAATTAGTCATCAATTATTATGTAGGTTATTGCTATATGTCCAGCATTTGTTTAGTTCATAAAATTAAGGTTTTAAATGAAAGACAGAATAGTGCAAAATTTGTGATATGTAATAAGGATCTTTGGGCAAATGGCTTTTCAGGATAACAGAGATTTATTTTTCAAGGTCACCTGGTCACTAAATCCTCTTTGTCTTTTCTTTCTGATAATAACATGAGTCTAATGTGTGTATACATTCCCTCAAATGGAAGGTGGTTAGTATAAGATCATTCAGGACTGTTACATGTGATTATAAAGTACCAGTGACATAAGAATTAGCTTTCAGGTGTATGACTTTGTCAGCGATTCTAGGGACCAAGAAAACTATTTTAAGATACCATGCATATTGTTCCTGTCTTTTGTGGCTGCCATACTTGCGATGAGATTTTGTATTCCAGGCCAATCAGATGAGGTGCTCAAAATCAAGGGATGTGAATGAGTATTGCCTCTACTTATTAATCCATAACTACCTGACATCTTCAGGTGGTATCAGAAATGGGTTTGGCACGACAATCATGACTTCAGGGTTAGGTTTTAAGGAAGTCAGAAAGCTGTAGGAGAGAATCATGAGCTAAGACTATCTCTGAGAGACCAGCTGACAAAGGCCTTTATGACACTGAGTTTTTGAGGAAAGCTTCGTGGGGGAATTATGTTGGGTGGGATTTGGCACCATTCACCTCCTTCTGACTGACAGGGTTAGCGAATACTTAACCCAATTGCTTGGGTCTTTCTAAGCAGTAAGGGCTATCGAGAATCCCCAAAGGCAGTTGAAAATCCAAGGGGATGGGTAGTCCTTCACATATAAGGCATAAATTGAATTGATCTGGAGGTTTTAAATATGAGAGTGGATGAATGGAACTGAGAAAATTCTGCACCCTTTATTGAGCCAATTGCCCCTGTGTGATCTGCATCAAGGAAGAGCCTGGTGACAATGTAAAGTGTGCTCTTTTTGTTGTTGTTGTTAATTTATCTTAGAATAACACTATTTTAAAATACGTGTGCTAAATTTCCCCCTTTGTGCAATTTTCTACTGGAGAATCTGAAATATAGAGAGGTTGGGTTAAAATTAGTGTTCAGTGGGATCAAAGTTTGCTTGTATAGGATCATGACACAATAAAAAAAGAAAGCATGTTATCCCTTTTTCAAATTCTAGTTGCTGTCCACCAAAGACCATCAGAACCACGGCTGTAGTCAAACAAAGTTGGGTTTATGACTTCTTACAAGGAGGATGACTGCACACCACGTGGAACCCAGGGCCTGTAAACAAAAGGGTTTTGTTTTTCTCTTTGTGTTTTGTCTTGTTTCTTAGAAGGGGCTTGTTATGGCGTTTGGGCTTTTTTAGGTATTTTGGGGGTGGTTTGTGACAGGTGTTGTGGTGAAATGTGGTTTTTTTGTGGATTGAGTAGTGTAAGAAAGAGGGAGAAGTTCTATGGCTGGGTTTTTTATCTCTGTTTTTTTAAATCTAAGAGGTAGAAGGAACAGAGTGAGGCTAAAAAGAAGCATCTCGTGAGAGAATTCTCTTAGGTGAGCCAGGAGAATGAGATTGGCTATTTTTGTGGTTTGAACCATGTCCTTAGTTTTGTCTATGCTTAAAAATTTTTCTGGAATGATTGTATTTTTGAATTGTTCCATAATGGCCAGAAAGTGATCTTTGATGATTGTACACTCTGAAATTGTTTATGTTCAATAGAAGAATGATCATAGAAGAACAACACTATGACGGAAAAGGATGCATGATTCAAAAGGCGTTAGATGGAGGAAGATGGGCACAGATGTTAGCCCAAGGCTAGTCTTCCTCAGCAAAACAAAAAAAGAGGAGGATTGGCAGATGCTAGCACAGGGCTGATCTCCTCACACACACAAAAAAAAGGTGATAGAAAAGTCATTACTACAGTCATGCATTGCTTAATGACGGGTATATGTTCTGAGAAATGCATCGTTAGGCGATTTCACTGTGCAAACATCATAGTGTACTTATACAAGCCCAGATGGTATAACCTAGTACACTCCTAGACTATATGGTACTAATCTTATGGGACCACCGTCATATGTGTGGTCCATTGTTGACCAAAACATCATTATGCTGCACATGACCATACTGACCTCAATGAATAATGCTGAATTAAAAAGAATACAACTATCTTATAATATGGATAGCATTATCATCCCCATTTTATAGATAAGAAGGATGAGGTTGAGAGTGGTAAGCTGTGCCCAAAGTCATACAGCTATCGAGTGGTAGAACAAGCCTCACTGAAGAGTATACGTACCCAACCAACAGGCCGTGCTGCCCCATTTTCCCCAGGATCTATGATACTTAGATTTGTGATGCACAAAGTTTCAAAGGAATAGACATTGTGGAAACGGATTTGTTGCGATAAAACGCAGTATGAGAACCATAACTATTCAAGGATGTTATAGCAGAGTTAGGACTGAACTAGAGGAAGATATAATTTCCACAAAGTGGGAAAGCTGAAGGCAGATATATTATTCAGTAAATCTGGGACAATCCCATGGATTTGACCTTGCTGGCACTTTCTTTCCTTCAAGAACTAAAAGAGCCCTTAAATGATGTAAGCTTCATGCAGTCACAGAAGAATTGAAATTTCCAGTTCTGATAAGACCCTCCATTGGGTGAATAATGTCGCCAAACGCTGTATATATTTCTGTTTGAGTCTTGAGGCTGGAGGGGAAGGAGATCTGTTTATGCTGAATCTGCCTCCGGCTCTGCCCCCACCTCTGATTCTGATAAAATGATAGATTCTTAGGTTGATAGATCAAGAAAGTAAACTAACGTTTTAAGGAATGTGTGTGGGCAGGGCAATGAGGCATGGCACATTCTCTTTTCCCAATCGCAATCCATCTGATAAGAAGCAGGAGCCAATAGCCATTCCTGAAAAAATGGAGCAGGTTGATTAAAATGGCATTCTAAGAATAGTGATGTGGAAATAAATCGCAGGCTGCATTGAATAATAAGAGAGACTCAAGTCAGATAAAGAAATAAGGAATTTGCTATCATGGGACAGGTATTTTGGCTAAGAATAGGTAGTGGGAATGGAAAAGATACCGCAAATAAAATGCAGTAGAATGAATCATGAATTAACATTGGCAAAGAAAAATGAGAAAGAAAATCCTGAGAGTAAAGTCCAACCAACCAAGTGTTGTAGACTCTCCGCAGTAAAGGATCTGAAGAAAGAAAGGAAGGAGCTTGTAAAAAAGATGGGGGAAATCATAATTCAATTATTTCCTCATTGATAAGTTTAAGAAGTACTTAATGAGTTCCTACTTCATACCAAGAACACCTCTAGGTGCTGAGGCCACAGCAATAATTTAAAAAATAAGAATGGGCCGGCCCTGTGGCTTAGCGGTTAAGTGCGCGCACTCCGCTACTGGTGGCCCGGGTTCGGATCCCGGGCGCGCACCGATGCACTGCTTCTCTGGCCATGCTGAGGCCGCGTCCCACATACGGCAACTAGAAGGAAGTGCAGCTATGACATACAACTATCTACTGGGGCTTTGGGGGGAAATAAATAAATAAAATTATGTAAAAAAATAATAATAAAAAAATAAAAAATAAGAAGAAAAATTTCTCACCTTTGTGGTGCTTACATCATGATTGAAGGAACAGATAATAGATAATCATAGATAAGTTAGATGGTGAAAAGTGCAAAGAAGTCAGAGGGATAGTGATGTAAAAAAGATTGCATAAGTGTCTCAGAAATGAAGAGAGTTTCTAAAACTTTCTAATTTATTTTAAAGTAATTTGGTTTAAAACTCTGAAAGAAATTGAAATTGGTTTAAAATTAAGAAAGATCAAAGGCAAATAATAATTGTATCTTTTACAATCCATCACCACACACATATGCCTAAACATCCCTTTTGCCTCTCTCCCTCCCCGCTTCCCCTCTGGTAACCAGCAATCCAATCTCTGTCTCTATGTGTTTGTTTGTTGTTGTTTTCATCTTCCACTTGTGAGTGAGATCATATGATATTTGACCCTCTCCCCCTGACTTATTTCACTTTGCATAATACCGTCAATGTCCATCCATGTTGTTACAAATGGCTGGAATTCATTGTTTCTTATGGCTGAGTGGTATTCCATTGTGGGTATATAACACATCTTCTTCATCCATTCGTCCCTTGATGGGCACTTAGGTTGCTTTCAAGTCTTGGCTATTGTGAATAACGCTGCGATGAACACAGGGGTGCATGTATCTTTATACATTGGTGTTTTCATGTTCTTTGGATAGATACCCAGCAGTGGAATAGCTGGAACGTATGGTAGTTCTATCCCTAATTTTTTTTTTTTTTTTTTTGGTGAGGAAGACTGGCCCTGGGCTAACGTCCGTGCCCATCTTCCTCCACTTCATATGGGGCATCGCCACAGCATGGCTTGACAAGCGGTGTGTCGGTGCGCGCCCGGGATCCGAACCGGCGAACCCCGGGCCACTGCAGTGGAGTGCGCACACTTAACCGCTTGTGCTACCAGGCCGGCCCCTATCCTTAATTTGTTGAGGAATCTCCATGCTGTTTTCCATAGTGGCTGCACCAGTTAGTATTTGGGTGGTGAACGTGACGTAATCTATGCAGCAATAGAAGTACAATGATGTACACCTGAACTTTATACAATGTTATAATCAACGTTACTACAATGAAAATAAATAAATAATAAATAAATGATAAAAAACTACCAAAATAAAGAATTATATTTTTTATTAACATGGAAAATAAGCCTTCCAACGATGGTACTGCTTCAGGCTATGGATGTTCCCTTCCATTATATCTTATTCTCTGGGTCCCTAATCCCAATATTTTGTCCTGGAAATTCATGTTTTCTCTCTAGCATGTAGTGTAGTGTCCTCAATCATCTCCTTTTAGCTTGGTTCCTCAAAGAGTTTTAATTTGCGTTGAATACAGCTCCGTGATTCTGATAGCCTTCATCTCTATTTATATCTCAGCTACTGCACATTTGCCAATTCTGGGTAAAAGTCAGGAGATACGATTCCTGCCCAATTTTTGCTACTTACATATTTGTAACCTTGGACAAATCATGGAAACACTGTGAATTTATTTTATCATCCATAAAATGGAGATAATAGGATCTAACAACAACCATTGAAATGAGAACCTATGTAGAAAAGTGTTTTGTAAACTGCAAAATTCAATGCAAATATAATATATTTTTTTATTTTGTCATCTTTCTGTGGCTTGTCAGCACTTCTTAACACTAATGCAATTAAGATTCACTATGCTTTTCTCCACTACATCCTCAGACTCTTGCTTTCTTTTAAATTCTTCAGCATTGCAGATTAAAGGAGATACAGTGACATATATAAAAAGTTCCATAACTTATATTAATGTTTCCCTTTAATAACTTCTTTTTTAAAAATTCTACAACTTGCAACAGAAATTTTAGAGTTCCTATCCTCTCCTATCAAACTAGTTCTGCCTCGTGGAAATCTGGACTCTATTTACAGCCATAGACCACTTTCATTGCATATATGATTTCCTAATGCTGCTCAGCTGTGAGTGGCTGGCTTTGCAGTCTTATTATTTGTGCCAGTTTTCAGTATCTCTTCCACATTCTTTCCACCAACAGCATATGGCTTTGCATGGTCTATTCGGTAAATACTCATAATTATTCCACTGAGCTTTGGTGACGATGAATGTGTGTGTTAGTGGAGATAAATTGTGCAATCTGCAAGGAAAACAAAGATGAGTTTTTGCTTGGGTATTTTTACTCATTTCGTGGTGGAGGCAGATGCTCTACTCCATACCAAAGCAGGGCATCCCTCTGTGGAGAGGGATGCTGAGTGCATTGCATGCTTTGCCTCTTCCTTGTTCGTGCTTCGTGACTGATTAGCATGCCTTCCACAAACACTTCTGATATGTGGATGTAACTACTTTCCATACAAGGTTATAAGAATAAGGTAATGCATGCAAAGGAGTATTCCTTACCATAAGCAAAAACTAAACTGAGTCTGAAAGTAGACATTGTGAGATACAAAATCAAAATATTTTAATCTCTTGATTAAATATTAGAAGTTTCTTTCTTTTTTATGTTCCCACACAATGAACACTGAGTCAGACAAAGGCATAGCTGAATTTGTATCAGCAACTAATAAAGGATATCTTGTTTGTTTATTTTTTACTTTTCCTCTGCTGACCATTACCCTCAAAACTAATAGGGAAAAGCATGAAACTGTTCCTTTCTAAGTCTTACAGTGGAATGAAATAGCAAGTAATAGCTTCCCAGGAAACTAGAATTACTACTGTCAAAAAAACCCCACATGCCCAATTATCAGTATTTCATATTTCTGAACACAAGTAAATATGAGGTGCAACCCAAATTCATTTGTGCATCAAAGCTGGAAACATATTGGGATTTTCTTTTCTGTGAGAAAATAATTCTTTATAAGAAAAAGAATGAAATGACTTTAATGTGGATTTACTACAGCCATTGCTGTCCTTGGTAAATCTTCACATTTTTCTCTTGAACCAAAAAGAGACCATTGAGTCACAGAAGGAGTGAGTGAGCCCTTTTGTACAAGAAAGGTGTCCACGAATTCTATGAACAAGGACGTGGAGGTCTGTGTACACTGGATCTGCAGGGTCGTAAGAAGCTAATAAAGCAAAAGGGAGAGAAAGAAGTACATTTCCTCTTTTGAAAAGCATTCTTTAGATTCTAGCAAAATCATTACAAAATACCAAGAGTACATTCAGGCACAATGTGATAATGCTCAGTCTTTACAACTTGCTCTGGTTTATAAAAATGACCACAACCTCATTTTGTTCCTGAAACTTCTAGAAAGCACTAAAAGTTCTACCTTATTTTAATGCCCACTAGCCACCCAGCTAAACGATGGCAGTTAATCCCAGTTATAATATGCAGAATATTAGTATTTTGAGGGAAGTAGGGAGATAATTCTGAACTAAATGATATTTTTATATAAACAGCCCAGTATAATCATCTTCTTATAAAGTTCTCTAAATAAGACAATAAATAATTTTTCTCAGCAAGCCCACTTATATGGCCCTTTATCTTCCTTTAGAACCTCTTTTGCTAGGTCAAATGAAGGGAAATAGGCTATCTCTGGGGGTGTATGAACGCAACGCAAAAGAGGGAAATGATGAGGGGGGAAAGTGGCCTCATTTCTATTTGCTGGGTTCTTGGCCAGTAGCCTTCGCCCAAGATTCTGCTGGAGGCATTCAGGCTGTTTCTATGTACACTCAGCTGACTTCTAATGGACTACTGAGATCTTGCTCAAATAAAGTAATGATAGCTGTGGGCTACAGGGATGCCATTGCCATTTTCCCCTTCTGTCTTTTGTCTTTTGTTTTTGACCTTAGAATTAACAATCTTCAGAGAGCTAATATCAGCACTGATGGGTTCTGCAGTGCCCAAGGGATGCACTAGCAGTTCACTCATTAAGCATTGGTAGCCTCTCTTTTAAATTAGAGAATTCAGACAAATTAAATGTTTTGTTTGTTTCTTTTGTTATTTGCATACATACAGGAGAAAAAAGCCTCCTTCAACTCTAAGGTACAGTTCATGAGGAGATATTTCCTTGGTTCTCAGGGACTATAGAGATATTTTATATGGTAGAAGAAGAACCAAATCACGAGTGTTCCATTAAAAAGATCACATTGAATACATTTTGTGTGAGCAGAAGTATCCCCTGATATATGGGGAAATGTTTGTTCTCTTTCACTTTTCACTTATTCATCATCGCCCAACTTCATTCAAAATTGATTTAGGTCAATTTATAAAAAGACTCAAATGGAATGGAATATGTCTTAAGTTCTGCAGAAACAGATTTTGAGATGAATATTCATATGAAAGTGAAATATTAGACTTCTCAAGAAAAAATAGTAAGAAAGAGGGGAATTGGGACTTGGAAGAGAACAAGGCCAAATAAGAGTATAATATCAAGCAAAGTCTATAAATATGTACAGTTGTCCATTCCACATGAATTCAAACCACTTCTGATTCTCTTTCCTAATTAGTATTAAAGAGAACACATATTTGTATATCAATTTTGCATGCCAAATTCCAGAGGTCCTGTTGATCTGTTCTAGTAAAGACACCACATCTAAAATAGCAATATGGGTAAATGGCCATAGAATCCTTTGGGGAAAGATTGGAGGAATCACTACCATATACACTTACCATTTGTATTGTAATAGAGTCCTTCCTAATGCACATTCGTATTCTCTTTTAATGTATGGGCTCTGTTTCTTGGAACTACTAGAGGTTAGTGTCCTGTATTTGTATTACAGTAATTCAATGTCCTTGTTCTCTAAAAGTTTAATGCTGCCACTTAGTCTCTGCTATTCTGGAATCTTATTATACTCATTATCACTAGAGAGCCTAGTTTCATAAATGCAGTCTCTATCATTAACCCTAATCTGTAGAGAACAGCTCACAGTGAGCTTCTTTACAATGCCAGTGCCCCCACCATCAAAGTAATCCTTATAACCTTCGTGAAAGTAAAGTCTTCTGAGCCCTATTAAAGAAAAAAGACAACTAGGGGAGAAGATTGAGGTTATTGGGTCTTTCGTAATTGATTCATCTAGAATAGCCACCTCTCTTAAGCCACCTTTATATCCTTCTACAACACTCTGCTAAGGCATTTCTAGCAACTCTGCTTGAGTCTTAATATGAACCACTACTTTTTCTAACTTTGAAGAGTCATCTTAATTACAGTTAATTATTATGACCAGATAAATAACCTCAAGCACAGACTTGGTGGTTAGAGTAACAGAACTACTCAGAGGGCTAAATTAGAGCCTCGGCAAGTCTCTAATGCTCAAGTCTCAGGCCAAATAGGGAAGGATTAGGACTCGGAGACTTGAGATAGGGACATCTGAGTAGATTCACTAAAGAACATTGAAGCCCAGAACCCTCTTGGTCTGCTAGAATTAACTGCTATAGGATAATGTAGGGGAGCAGAATTTGTCACCCCAAAATATGCCTCTTGGGCATAGGGATTATTTTAGGCTGATTATTTTTAAGAAACTGTAGACATAGGAAAAACTCTAGAAACTAAATAGAAGTTACCCTTCTGTAAGAGACATTTACATGTTAAAGGGAAGTCTCCATTGGTAAGGGTGTTTTCCTTGCTGTACCAGGAAGATGGGGATGACTCTTAATGCAAGTGGCAAGGATTTAAATCTGCCTAACAACCTTACCCTGTTTACTGTGCTTTTCCTGGTAACCTCCCACAACTGACTGCCCACATCCAACATCTTCTTTTGTCTTTAGCTGAAGATGGTATTTAAGATGAGAGTTTCTGCTATTTCGGAGAGTTACTCAATTTCCCTGAGTCTCTCCCATGTATATAGGAGATATACACGTTATTAAACTTCTGCTAGTTTTCCTCCTGTTAATCTGTCTCATGTCAATTTAATTCTTAGGCCAGCCAGAAGAACCTAGATGGGTAGAGGAGAAATTTTTTTCCTCCTCAATAATAACAATGATAGGGTAAGTCTGAGGACTATATAGAAGCTTCAACTGTGGTGGATGACTTGCAAACTGATAATTTCCTTCCTCAAGATCTGACATCCACCTCTCCTGGCTATTAATCTACTAACTAGGTCATGTTGCAGCAAGACCAGTTGGGACAGATAGACCTTGCCAAAGGAATAAAGGAAATATTAACTGAAAGAGCTACAGGACCTGACTAATACGTGATAGAAAGAATGACAAGGCATGCCTGTGAATGGATCTTGAGGGTGTCTTTCTCATAGAGGAAGTAGGACCTGGAAGGTGTCAAAATTGACTTTAGTGGAGCCATTTTAAAATGGAGTTAGAGCTGCTTTTCCAGAGAAACTGCTTTGCTGTCTTGAACTTTGGACTGGGCCAAACCTTTGGACTGGGCCAAAACAGCAATTGTTTTACAAGGAATTGTTAGAGAGTCAGCAAAAGAAGGAACATCCTGATCACAAAGACTGAAGATTGTGGATTTTCTGAAGCTAGAATCAATAGTCAATCAATGTTTAGCCAAGACTAGTTCTCTGATTCCAACTCCATTTTAATTTTACAATTAAAAATCTTTGTAATATAGCCTCTCTTCTTTGCCTTTACTCCCTAGTGGGACACTATTTGGATTTCGACCTGAATCTGTGCTCCTCAAATTGAAATTCTGAGACCCCCAAATAAATTTTTTGCTTCTCTTGCAGTTTATGCCTTTTATCTCTTGAGAAAGGGAAAGGGGCAAGAAAGGCTTGTTTAAAAGAAAACCACAGGCCCAAAATGGTCACTTGTGCTGAAGCCTATGATACGACACCTAGACTTAATACTTGATCTAATGGTAGTTTCAACCTCTCCCAGAAATGCAACCTTAATCAACCAGACTGAAATTTTCTGGTCAAGCACCAGTAAAATAATCTGTCACATAGGTCCTCTCCACCCCCCAGAGAAAAAGAGGCAATCTGCGTGATAAAACCCTTAGCTACTCACCCCCCAAAAAACGACATCCTGTCTTAAAAATAATCTTTTATTTTATTTTGCTAATAGTTCACTTGCCCTGCCTTCTTGCCTATATAAACCTTCCATTTTGTATAACCTCTCAGAGTACCCTTCTACTTGCTAGATGGGATGCTGCCCATTCACAAAGTGCTTAATAAAGCCAACTAGATCTTCAAATTTACTTGGTTAAATTTTGTTTCTTAACAGGCTGCATTATCAAGCAAAGTCCTGCTAAAGTTAACTCTGGCTCAATTTGAGAGAAGAGCTGCGAAAATAGTGTAGATCTCACCTCCAAATTGTCTGCTCAGAGGGAAAAGGTATGGGTTATTTATACTCCTATGCCCCTCAGGTATTGGCAAAAAGCTTCCCCTTTTAATCAAAAGGAATATGTAAATTTCCAGGCAAATTTGGCTCTCTGTGGGCAAATGTAAAGTGGTTTCTAGCAGTTTGACAAAAAAATACTGATGTCGGCTTTTAAAATGAAAGCCCCATTGTGCATTGTGCATAAAAATGTTCTAGGGTTTCAAGGGTATATGTGCAGAGCACTGACAGTATCAGCCACAAAACTTTTTATTACACTCCATGGTTCACAAAGAAAATTATTCCTGCATTCAGAGTGAGGTGAATTTCCATTACAAGTTGCAAGGGATGATCATAGGAATAATAAATACACTGTCAATTGGTTCCATAGGTGACAGTTTTAATCTATTTTCAATGGATTGTGTGGCTTTTCCAGTTGTTTTGATGGGTTTGTGTTAAGATTAAGCTATTGATGATTTACAAGCAAAAGTGTGCATGATTAGTGCAAAGAATTGGGTCTTGGTATGTGAACTGCCGCTGTGGAATAGATTTTTTGTTCTTCAGTGTGATGGCTTAACACAATTATGGCCTCATTAATTCTATGCACTAACCCATTTGGTAAATGACTTTCTGAGAAAACTAGATGAGGGATGAGAGTAGGCAAAGCCAAGGGTAAGGTTCATCAGAAGAATAAAAGGTAAATAAAGGAATCAAATAAGAAGAAATGAAGGTCAAGAGAATAGGCATTATTCCCTGTTAAATACTGAACAAAAGACACATTTAGCAGAAAATTAAAATATTCTTTCAACACAATGTGAAAATTTTTGTATATTTCCATCTACTCACTAGTCTTTCAATAGAAAACATGATACGCATGCATTTTCTAAAATTACATTATAGATCCATTTATTTTAGCTATAAAATTAACTTAAATTGCATGATAGGGGAAAGGGAGAAAAAATATGAAGAAATAAGGAGTATTGCTATGGGAAGACTCTGTACCTCATAGCTTCTGGTCCAAAGCGAATGAAGAAGTATGTGGAACAGACGAGTATATCTCCCAAAAAACTCAGCTGGGCCCCATGTGAAGCAGATTTGCCCCGATTTACCCACAGATGCACATGTAATAAAAATAAATGGTTGTTGTGGCAAGCCACTAAGATTTGGGATGGTTTGTTATTCTAATAGCAGACTTATACAATAAACCAATTCCTTAAATCTGAATATTCTACCTCTTTTCTACCTACTATGTATTCTGATACTACAAAAATATATCAAATCTTTCCAGACAAAGCTTTATGAATCTCAAGGGCAGATCTCTTAGGGTCTGAATGGAAATAAACCATTGTTCTTCAGTTCTACCTCTTCAGAACCCAAATCACCACTGACCTTGGACATCATTCCACATCTCAGAACCTCAAATGAAACGCTGGAGAAGATGATCTCTAAAATCCCTTCAATTCCAATATTCTATGATTATTTGCAATATGATCTTTGTTAAGACCTGCTGCTTACCTATGTGAGTAATACAAAGTCCAAGTTCCAGGGCAGGATGCTGCAAGAGCCCCAATCCCCTCACAGCTTACTCCATCCCCTCAATTTCACTTTAGTGAAACATAGCTGTATACATGTCAACCACTCAGAGGTGAGTTACTCTGTGCCAAAGTCATGGCTAAAATTCAGCAGAATAACACAGACAAGTTGGTAAGAAGGAGCAAGTTGTCATTCTGTATAAACATGAAAAAACATGCAGGTAAGTTATGAAAATGGTTCTGCTGACATTTACAGAGCAAATCATATCAAGGACTGGTGGTGCTAAATGTGGCACCGTGCTTACAGAATACGTGGTGTGTGCTCCATTCCTCTGGGGAGTAGAGCCTGATCAACTCAACACGTGTGGAATAACTCACATGTAAGGGACTAAGTGCAAAGGTGATTTTGTAGGGCTGTTCTATACTCTGAGGTGAGTATCCTGCTCCCTGTCTCTGTCACCATCAGAAGTAAATTATTCTGTCATTTTCTTCAACTGGGGTATGACCTGAAGAATGTCAGAAAGCCTCTTTTTCAAACTATATCTCTCACACTGGCTTATGAAAATAGCTCAACTATCACTACTAGTCCATTTCCAATATTTTCAGTAAATCACTTCTGGAGGGATGACATATTACATCATTTTGTAGCTATTGATATATTAGTGGAGATAAGTGTTAATATTCCTGAAGTAGCATATTAGTGAAGGTTTCCTTCTTTATCTCTGTCCTCCAAAATATAATTTGTGCCCTAGTGACTACTAAATGAAAGCAAATCCTTTTAGCTTCCCTTAATCCATGTTTAACTCCCCATTCCCGCTTATATTCAACCATCTTCCATGTCCAACCATCTTCCTATATGTGCTAATTCTAGAGTCAAGTCAGACATAGTCCTGAGATTATAATTTATATTTTAAAATACACATTTTCTTCTTTTATATATAAAAGTTTGCTCAAATAATTTCCATTCACTATAGTATGTTAGATGATGTCAATTACTATCAAGGAAAATAATGCCAGGAAGAGGAAAAGAAAGTGAAGCGTTGCAATTTTAGTTGTAGTGATAAGAGAAACATCTTGGAGTAAATGGCATTTGAGTAAAAATTTTAGATTGTGAGAGAGTGGGCCATACGTTTATTTGGGAGAAGAACATGCCAGGAAAAATTAGTGAGAATCGGAAAGGCTCTGAGGTGAGCACCAGCCTCCTGTGTTTATGGTTTGAGATGGCATGAGCACAGGGGAGACTGTTGGGAGATGAGGTCACAGAGGTGGTGGACAGATTATGCAAGACCTGGAAGGACATTGTAAAGAATTTGCTTTCACTCCAAGTGAGATGAAAAGCCTTGGAGGGTTTTGAGCAGAAGAATGATGTAATCTGATTCAAGATCTAACAAGGTCATTCTGACCATTGCCCTGGTCGTTGATCTGCAAGGGCAAGGGCAGATGGCAGAGAAGTTAGGAGGCTATTGCAGTGATCTAAGTGAGGCAGAATGGTGACAGATAGCAGAGTTATTGACAGCTGATCAGATTCTGCATAGATGTTGAAACAAAAACCAGTAAATTTTTGGTGATATTTGCTATGACCTGTGGATAAAGAGAAGTGTGAAAAAGGAGGATTTTGGCCTTACAACTAGAGGAACAGTTTCCATTAACTAAGATGAGAAGATAATGAATAGAACACATGTGAAGAGGGATATCTGGAACTCAGTTTTGAATATGTTACATTTGAGATACCTAATAGACCTCCGGATGAAAGTAAAATAGCAAGTTAACATGCAAATCTGTAATTCGGCGTAGAAATCCAGGCTAGAGATGTGAATTTGGGAGATGGGACTACATAAATGACACTCAAAGCCTTAGACTGGATGAGATCACCAAGAGAATGAGTGTGTAGATGACAAAGAAAAAAGCATCATCTAAGGCAAACGCTTCTGAGAGAGCAACATGAGGAATGATTAATAACTGCAAGATTTAGCAACCCAGCAGTCATCAATAACCTTATTAAATAATTTTGATGGAGTAGTGCAGTTGAGCCTCATTTTAGTAGGTGGAAAACACAATTGCAGGGTTGAATCTAAAGAGGGCAAATCCAGGTACATTTTTTAGGAGTTTTCTGTAAAAGAAAGAAGTGGAATATGAAGCGATTTGAGATGAGGAGAAATGTTTTGTTTTTGTTTGTCTGTTTTAAAGATGGGAACAATAATATGTTTGCATACCAAATTAGGATAATTTATCATATAGGTAAAAATTGGCAATGCAGGAGAGAGAGGGAAGAATTAAAGGGGCAATGTCTTGAAGAGGAGAGAAGAAACAGGATCTTGTAAATAACTAAAATGTTGAGCCATGGCTAGGACCACAAACATTTAATTCATATTAATGAATTAATTCATTTAATTCATATTAACGAGAGAAAACAAAGTTTACAATACAAGATTTAGGTAGAGAGGTAGTTGTGGTAGTCCCTACAGCATGTGGAAATTCTCTTCTGTATCTTCTCAATCTAAGGGCAACCATATTTATATGAAGGAGCAGAATTTGAGAGCTGAAGAGTGAGTTAGGTATATGCAATAAGGGGAGAGGGAAAGTGAACCAACTAGGAAAATACAGTCCAATGCTGAGTTGTTTTAGTGGCCCACTTGAGATGAATGGTCACAAATTTAGAGTGAGATCAGGCAGTATGGCTGTGTGTTCTTCCCCACAAAGCGGGGTGCTAGACGTAGGTATGGAATAGGAGGAGAGTTTTATTTCAATACCATTTTGGTTTTGCCAGGCAAGTACAAGGAAATAAGAGCATCACAAGGAAACAAGAGAGCAGAAGGGTGAGAGTATAACGATTAACCATGGAATTTAAGCTGGCATAACAGAGTAAGGAGGCAATTAAGGACAGGAGGGAGATGAGGATAGTGATAAGAACAATGACAGGCAGAGCCTAGTGAAGAAGGATTGCTGTGTGGGAGTACAAAAGAGCATGAGATAAAAAATTTGGAAGGAGTAGAAGAGTTGGAAGCTGTAAAAATGAAATTATGAAGGGCTTGTAGCTACTAGAATTGACATTTAAGAGATGCCCAGGGAATAAGTAGCCGAGTGAGGGTAGAGAACATGCTCATTGGAAGCGAGAAGGTCAAGGGAATGCAGGCCTGGATACTGGAATATCACCCTGTGGATATTAATCACTAAGAAATATGACAGCCATATGGATGGAGAGAATGACAGTGACCAAGAGTCAAAGGAATGAGGGGAAGTGACTGGGGAGTTGGGGGCCCAAAGCAACAATGCAGAGTAGGGCCAGCATAGTCTGATGACATGAGATTAGCAGCTGGGGGTTTTATGGAAAAGAAAAGAATGGCAGGGAGGGAGCAATGATGAGAATCAAGAAGGGCATTCCTCTGCCTCCAGGCCAAAGGGTGCAAAGCACAAGAAGAAAACTACCTCTTTTTGAGAGGGCTCCAGACAAAGCAGCGTCCACAGGAAGGAAGAAGAGAAATAAGCTGAGGGGAACTTTCAGAGACGAGGTAGTGTATACTGGGGGATTTTAGTGCCGACAGGCAGTTCATTCCAAAGAGCACAGAGTTAGGGCTTCAGGAGCTGTGGAGACATAGAGGAAAGGGTCATCAAGGTGACACACAGAATCAAATGGGCATTAGTTCCCCATAGACAATGAAGAGACTGGGGGGGATCTTGATTTATTCATACTTATATTCACCATAGAATAATATTGATATTTTGCACTAATTTGTACTGGTAGATTTATTAGATATTAAAAGTGGATTTTCCTTTAGTCTAACTCATTTCTTTTACTTTTTAAAAGAATCTGAAACCCAAAGAAAGATGCAGTACCTTGTTTGACCTTTTCTAGATGCGATTCAGTGGAATGGTGCATCTTTCATGGAAACTTCCCCCCACCACCATTCACCATACTGAAGTTAATCTCTGGCATGTGATTCTCATAGAAATGTATTTGTCTGTCTTTATTACTCTGATCACATCTTTCTTCTAGTGTAGTTATCCATGCTCACTGAGAAGAGGGCTGTACCTATTTCCTCTCAGAAACCCCCACGGCATTTGACCAACCACCTTGTTGATTCTATTAAGAGATGCATATTTTTTAATGTGATTATGTACCAATGGACAGCTTGCTAAGAAAAGAACCACGTAAATTCTGATGTAGAAAAGTAGAGGTGAATGTGTACAGTATTGTAAAAGCAAGTCAGTGGGAAACCAGGGTGATCTTATTGGGACTTTAGGAAAGTAAGAGACAGGATAAAACCCCTGTGTTCCTAGAAATGGAGACTAGGGCTGAGTTGCAAAGCAAAGAGGAGGAGAATAAGCTAAAATATTAGGCAAAGGATGTCACAAAAGCCACTTAAATTTCACCCAAATTTTCTCTTGTTCTTCAGAGGAATCAGCCTGCCCTGGACCCCTAGACCTGTAAAGTGAAGATATTTACACTAATTGAGGCTTTATGGAGACTGAGCTAACAAGTCTTGGTGTTCTATTCCAAAAATGAAAAATTAAGTAAGCTTTATTCTTTTTTCTTTCTTTTTTTTTTTTTTGTGGGGAAGATTAGCCCTGAGCTAACATCCGTTGCCAACCCTCCTCTTTTTGCTGAGGAAGATTGGCCCGGGGCTAACATCCTTGCCCATCTTCCTCTACTTTATACGGGACGCTGGCACAGCATGGCTTGATGAGTGGTGTGTAAGTCCATGCCGGGGATCCAAACCTGTGAACCCCAGTCCAACGATGTGGAGCATGCGAACTTAACCACAATGCCACCAGGCCAGCCCAACATAACCTTTATTCTTGCTTGCATAGCTTCACAGAGAAAAACGATATATTTCTTTTCTATACATCTGCATGTAATATATCATAATTAGTATAATCTATAATTATTAAAACAAGATATATAGTGAAATCACCATCCTTTCAAAATATATGTATTTCATACACCCCTTGTATGTGAGTGTGCCTGTGTATGTATACATTTGTGTGTATGTGCAGATATAAGGAAACATATTCAACAATAAAAATGGTTTTCTCTGGGTGGGTAAATTATAAATGGTTTTTCTTATCCTTTTCCTTTTTGAGGCAGAGAACTTCTGGATATACTACAATGGATATGTTTTACTATTAAAATCGGGAAAAACGTTTATCAGATGAACAGCCAACATAAACTGTAATTTATTATAGAGAATATTTGTTCTCAACTAACCAATGCTATAGGAAATAACGCAGTTGAGATATTAACTGAGTTTTTCTGTAATCTCATGTTTGATTGTGAGGATATGATACACCTGCAAAGGTAACTGGTGAATTATATAATTTGCTTATTTGAGTATAGGAGTTTTAATTAATAATGAATGTGAGGAAATTTTATATTATTTCCTAAAAAAATTATTTCCATGATGTGAGAGGAGCTGTATAAGTTAAGAAAAATAAGAATAAGGCAACGCTTAGAAACTACCTAAAACATATATAGGCCTTTTGCCCTTCATTCTGTAAATCATAGAAACGTGGAAACCAGATACAATTTGCATGATGAACAGTGAAGAAAAGGGAGGATATATTGGAATACTAAGATTTTTCTTTCATTTTTTATCTTTTTCATAGTCTCTTTAAATATTAATGTACTTAAAGAGCATCTCCCAATCAAGTAACAGTTAGGTAAGGTCAGATTTTAATCAATAAGAAGATGGTAGAGACTTAGTTGGAGTGTACAAGATGAATAGGATTTCATCATAGGAAAGACCTTTGCTCCCTATAGCATATGAAGATTTTTTCTGTAGTTCTTTGGTGACATGAAAATTGTAACTATGTTGCTTAAAGAAAGGAACAAAAGAGACTGAAGTTTAATTATACTGTTTTATTTCCCTTGCAGCTGTGTCCCATTAGCTACCAAGCAATGGGAAAGTTCTTTGTAATCTTTGACCCTCCTACCAATACGGTCCTCTACAAACTGGTAATTACAATCAATTATAGGCCACAGAGTGGTGAGAGAGACACTTTTTTTTCCTCTTGCAGAGGCCTATGAATTAACTTTACAGTCAAACTATAACTCTTCAATTTCTGGGCCTGAAGCTACTAATAAGTTCAAGATATATGGTTGTCTTTAATACTGTAAGAAGCTGCTAAGAATTGTGATGCTTCCTAACTGTAGTTCTCATCATTGGGGGTTGATTTTTATGGGTGGGCATATTTTCACATGTTCTTGGGCATAAAGAAACACACAAAACTCCTATTTGCAATTTCCATAACAGAATAATCAGAACAGGTAAAACTTAACCACATTTTTTTAATGCAGTAAATATATTAACACTTTTAATTCTCACAATAAACTTACAAAGTAGGTACTAATATTTATGCTCTTTGATACCTGGGGAAACCGAGACAGAGAAGAGAGTATTTCCTCAAAGTCACACAGTTAAGATGTGCTGGCACAAGGAATTGTACTCGAGTCATCTAGCTTAGAGTTCATCCTCTTAACCAGTGTGCTGTCCTGCCTCAATGCTCAATGCTCTTTATAGAACCATAAAACATTCACGGGAAAAGGACCATAGTAAACAGGAGAATAAACATGTAGAAATAGCACTTACTACATTATTGAACAGTCCATAGCGATCAATAATTTCGTATTGATTGCCTTCTCTCATTTAGCTTTAAAAGGAATGTGACTTTCCACTGAGGATGGTATGATTTATCAGATTCTCATCACACGCCCAGTGCAATGTGATAAAGAAAAGGCAAATGGCCTTGGTCCTACGGTGTAGTGGTAAATGCCTAAAGATTATGTCTTCTGAGGCAACCCTGGCCAGTGCAGTGCTAAGAAGATGCTGGGGCTTTGAGCGAAGTATGGAGGAAAGAGACACAATTAGGGGTTTTGGGCCACATTCTCTCAGTTTTCTGGGGTTCAGAGCAGGTTTTATTTGAAAGAAGAAAGGAATGACCTCTTAAACTGTTTGAGATGCTTAGGATATGATAAACTAACAAAAACTATATCCTCTCCCTCACAGGACCTGTCTCATAATTTGTAGAGCCGACTGCAAAATAAAAACACAGGGCCTCTTGTTCAAAATAAAAATTTCAAGATAGAGAGAACAGAACATTACACCAAGCATGGAGCCCTTCTGAGCATGAGGCCTTGTGCAACTGTACAGGACACATGTCCGTGAAGCACACATCCACTCTAAGGCAACTTCTCCTGAGGTCTTGTCTCCTCCTCCATTGTAACGGCACAGGACACAGCCTTCTCCTATGGAACTGATACTTCCAACACTTGCAGTCAGAGAAATGTTCTCCATCCCGTCCATGTCTCCTGCACACCAAGCTAGACTTTGCTTGTTCCTATTAGGTGTACATAGATGAGACAGGTCAGAAGCTCATTCCTTCCTAGTCTCAAGGCTGGCTTGTCCTGGAGGTACTGAAAAGAGAATAATTCAACCTTCAGCTAACCAACCCTCCTATCCATCCCTATGGCTTCAAAAACTTGTTTTCCAAATATGGTATAGAAAAACTTTTCTCATTATTTCCTCCTTCACAAAAGACTGAAGGATTAAGATAACCCTATCCGTGATCTTTCATTCTTCCCCTTTGCCAGAAACTAGAAATAAACTTTGTAAAGGTCAGTTCTAAGAAATGCATTTTAAAAGGCAGAGAATTGTATGATAGTTGAATGTATCTTCATTCTAATCTTTCCTCTGTATTGATGTAAAAAGAGAGCTTGCCCAAGTTTTCTTTCTTGGGGCTGTCCATTTCTTAGTCACCTTTTTTTTTTCTTTTTAACAGCACTTTTGTAGAAAGTTTATCTTTTATTAGCTTTTAGGCCTCCAGTCATCATGCACGGCAGAATCCTTCGGGGCATGTTGAACTTTTATTCCACTGTTGTCTCTCTCTCGAAGCCTTATTGTTATCATTTCTTTGAAAGGCTGTCCCCAGCCTAATCTGAAGGGTAGTCTCTGATAGAACCTTTTAATCACACCAGCAGAGAACTCAACCAATACTATTACTATTCCAGTCTCATATTTATGAATTTAATTAGCTTGGTTAGATATACGTAGCAGAGAAGCTTTGGCCATTAAAGAGAATTTGTTGATAATTGTTTAAATTCTTACCTACTTTTTAACAATATACCTGAATATGCTTATAACTAAATAATTAGAGTGTTGAGAGAATAGTTTTAAAAACCACCTTGATTATTTGTACAAATATATGTTAAGAATATAAATTTATATTATATTTATTATATTAATTTCTCTGCAACTTTATACCTGATTTCTATGGAGAAACTGAGTATCAATAACATGTTATATATTTTCCTTAATAAATGGGTGCCACTTAGATTAAAAAACACATTGAAAAATCACATTAAGGTCACGTTCTCAGAAATATTATTGTATGCTTCATGCAGAATTTAAATGTTATTTAAATTAAGCAATTTAATTAATAACATAAATTTTTAATTTATCTTATTACCCTGAGGGTAGTGGTAGTCTTTGAGGCTCATTAGCAGGAAAACACACAAAACTGGAAAGATATAAAGGAAGGTTTATTTTCTTTGTTGGTCTCCAACTAATCGCCGCAAGATAAACCTGGTGCTTTTGCCAGCTTTAACTCTCACAGAAGAGTAAGCAATCCAAACTCCAATCTTTTGATGTGGTCATAAATCTATTGCCAAGTCTCTTTTTAAAGTCCCACAAACAAACATGTATGCCAATTAAGCAACATGAAAAAGGCAGAAACTTCTTCTGCCCTCATGCCATTTTCTCGTTAATTCTAGGGAATGACTCTGGGACTTCTTCCCATTATTATCCAATAGATTAAATGACATCTTCCTCCAACTGACTCAGGTAAAAGTGCCAGGTTTACTTTCATCTTGGACTCTATACTCTTTGAATGAAGACCAGACCAAACAGCGCCCTTTGAGGTTGAAGATGCCTTTCTTCATAATGTCATCCGTTAGAGGAAGATTTCAGGAAAGGTCAGTTGTACCCCGGTGTAAAAGCGAATGCTGGCAATTCATGTAAAGCCACTGCTTGCTGCTTAAAAATATCTCCAAGATGTATTGCAATAGTTTTCCCATCAAATAGATTTGAAATACCAAATAATAATAGATATAGTCACAATTAAATGACATATATTCTTATACTAAAATATATTTCATTTAATATAATGTAGTTTTGAAGTATGAAGGAAGAAATCATTAAACAGACTAGAGATGACAGTCTGTTTCAGTCTAGACTCAGACAGGAAACAGCACATTCGAAGTGTTAACTGAAGAAAATGTAAAGAAAGAACTATTTACCATGGTGTGGCCAAGAATCAGAGAATCAATAAGATATGATGAAGTACACAATGATTAAGAACAGCAGGAACCATGAAGATCCTAGGTTTATAGGGATAACGGGATAGAGTAGTATAACTAGAACTGGGCAAAAGCTGTAGCCATAGGAGTTCTAATTGCGAGTAAGGAATGAACCACGGCCAAACCATTGCCTGTGAACAGGTCAGGGAAGAATAGGACCATGTTCTTTCCTCTTCCCTGTGATCTCCTAATGCTACCTTGCATTGACTAGACCAAATGAGAAGCAAGAGTGAAAGATAGCATTAAAGATTAGGACTTCTGACTTCAAAAGAAGGCAGAAAAGAATAGAAAATTGATCTGTGGAAAATACAGCAAAACCAGGACCCATATATTACAGTTTATTGTCTTTGAAACTGAACACTGTATTTCAACACACATACTTTTTATTTTCAGCACCCTTGATACTTTTTGAAGAGAAGTGTGGAAATAGAGGCCTGCCAAGATAGTAGTTTGAAAGAAAAAATATTTTATGGAAAAGACATTAAAAATTTAAGCTGTTCTCTCTATTTAAATGAAATCATTATGTTAATAATTGCATTATTTTATTTCCTCTTCACATTACTGATACTAAGATGTCCTCTGATAATTATAAACAGAGACTGCCACTTTGATTTAAGCCCCCTGGCACATTACTTGTATATTCTTACTTCATAGAGATATTGGAATAATAGATGTTGGCCCCACATCAAAGAACCAGACTGGGAACTTTTATTCACTTCATAATTTCTTGCTATGATACTCATAAAAATCAGCAATTCAACTGATATTTCACTTATCTTTTATCCTTACATGTTGCAACAATAAAAATAGGAACCAACTGCATAGATCCCTATGTAGGGAATTCCCACATTATAGAGATCTCAACATGAGAAACACGCTGAATTCCCCTCAGGTATTTCAGAAAGGGCATCTCACCCCTACTTAGTTTCAATAAGTTTATTGCTGTCTGTAGGGCATATAATTGTGCTGCTGGAAACAAAAAATGTAATGCGCAATTCCCATTCTCAAATTAATTAAAATTAAGGTAAGAATCAAGACTTAGACAAATGAAGAGTTTCACATTAATATAATTGAGTAATCAATATAATACAAAATCAAATAAACCCTATCACAGGAACAAAGCTCACATTTTGCAATTCTTACATGTCCCAACCAGCTCTTTAAATGATGATTATTAAGCATGCATCCCTTTTAAAAAAGATCGTATGAATATCCTCCATGGCTTTGGTAAGAAGTAGTCCTAGGCTACAAAAGAGGCAGAATCAAATTGTGAAACCCACTGATAATGCATCTATGAATCGGCTTCTTGCTTATAAGTCAGAATATATGGAAAAAAGACACTGAGAAAGACAGCAATCTAGAATCCTCTTTCTCTAGGATTGATCAAATGTGGGCATTACCCTTCAAATATCAATTTGAGATTTATCTGCAATAATTTCTACAATGATCTCATATGTGTCTACTTATGTGAAAGAACAGAAAATTAACCTCTTTTACCTGTACCTTAAGTCCTGATAAATCTAGAGTAACTCAAAAATAATTTTTTTTTCAAAAATGTGTTTCCAGTATATAGGATCTTGGAGGCACTCATTTTCTTTTAATTTTATATTTTTAATTTTCATACAGTAAAATCCACTCTTTTTTTGGTACAATTCCAAAATCAGGACATCAAACAGCTCCATAATCCCCCAAAATTACCCTGTATCATCCATTTATGGTCACATATCCCCTCCCCACACACACTTACCTCGTTGATATATTCTTCATCACTATAGTTTCATCTATTCACGAGTGTCATATAAATCAAATCAAATCATATATCCTGTAAACATTTGAGACTGATTTCTTCCAATCAGCATAGTACCTTTTAGATTCATTCAATTTGCTGCATGTATTAGTAGTTTGTTGAGCGTTGTTGTTTTTAATTGCTGAGTTTGGTAATTATGGATAGAGCTGCTATAGACATTTATATACAGTTTTTTGGGTGATCATAGGTTTTTATTCCTCTAGATTAAATAGGAGTGATGTTGCTGAGTCATATAGTAAATGTATGTTTAAGCAACTGCTAAACTCTTTTCTAGGGTGACTGTACCATTTTGCATTCTCTTCAGTAAGGGGTGATAAATCTGTTTGCTCAACATCCTCTCCAGTATTTGGTACGGTTAGTATTTTTTATTTTATCTATTCCAATAGATATGTAGTATATTTCATCATGGCCTTAATTCCCATTCCCCCTAATGAAAAATGATCTTGTGTAGAAATGATATCTTCTTTAAGTAGTTGGTTGATTTTGCCAATAAAATCATTGGAGCTGACGATTTCTTTTTGGGAAGATTTTACAAATTAAATTTCTATAATATCTATAGAATTTCTCTTTTATTCTGGGTAGAGTTTTACTCAGTTGTGCTTGCCAAGAAGTGGGTCCATTTCATCTGAATTACCAAATATATGCACCTAGAGATGTACATATTCCTTTATTATCCTTTTAATATCTTCATGAGCTGTTATGACACTCCTTCTTTCATTGCTGATATTGGTGATTTGCGTCTTCTCTTTTTTCTTTGTTAATCTTGCTACGGGTTTATCAATTATATTGATCTTTTCAAAGAAGCAGCTTTTGGTTTCATTGTTTTTCACTAATATAAGTCTGCTTTAAATTTCATTGATCTCTTCTGTTTATTATTTCCTCTCTTCTGCTATTCTAGATTTATTTTGCTTTTCTTTTTCTCTTTTATTCTACGTAGAAGCTTAGATTATTGATTTCAAATCTTTTCTCATTGTTTTCTAGTTTTATTCCATTGTGGTCAGAGAGACACATGTTGATTTCCATTCTTTTAAAATTGTTATGGTTTGTTTTATGATGTGAAATATGGTCTATCTTGGTGAATGTCTCGTGTGCACTTGAAAAAAAATGTTTGTTCTGTGGTTGTGGGTATCGTTATTCTTTAAATGTTGATTCATTTCAGGCAGTTGATCGTGTTGCTCATTTCTTCTATAAACTTCTTGATTTTCTGTCCACTGGTTCTATAGATAAGTGAGAGAGGAGTGTTGATTTCTCCATCTATAATTGAAGAGTGATCTATTTCTCCTCTCAGTTCTGGCAGTTTTTTGCTTGATATATTTTGAAGCAAATATATGCATTTATATTTAGGATTGTTATAGCTTAGTTTTGCCAATTAGGATCAGATCCATGAATGTGAGCTTGGGGCTCCGCCCAGGAGTTTATAGACAACTTTATGGGGTTTATTGCCTAAGCTCCTCCCTCTCAATGCTCTCTTTAGTATTTTATGGTTCCCAGCGGATCTCCTTTACTTTCCTTCAGAGAGAGAGCTGGAGCTGTATTTACCCAGCTCTGTCACACAGTCCTATAGCTGCACCACATCTGAAGCAAGCCACGGGAAGACAGAGAGAGAAAAAAAGCCACATGGGATTGTCCCCACACTTTTTGGACCACAGCTCCATCAATCAAAGAGGAAAGTTCTCCTCCCTCAGAGTTTTGGCTCTTATGACTTTCCCCTACCACCTCTGCCCATGCTTTGCAATTGCTTGGAAGCTGGAGCATGAGAAAATGGAGAAAACAATTAAACTAAGTGGGGGGGCTGGATTTAGCACTCTTTCTAGGTGTTAAGAGCTCCTTTTTGCACATTCTGAGTCAAATCTAGAGTGTTTCTCCCAGAGCTCTCTTTGTCTGCACCCAAAGGCCGCTGCTGGGTTTCCTACTGTGGTGAGTTCCAGCTGGAGAACATCGAAGGAAAAAAGTGGTGAACTTGCTGCTGATTTGGTGTTACTTCAAATTCTGATCTTCCTGAATGTGCCTGCTACTCTTTACTTTTCAGAGTCCCCAAATAGCTACTGTGCACATCCTGTCTAGGTTTTATAGCTGCATTCAGAGGGAGCGAAAGGATGGAATGTACTTCTTTCATCTTATCACACACCCCCCACTCCACACTGAGAATTGAATATGACTAAGTCTTTGCAAGATAAAATTTATTTGCTAATGAAATTAAGAAAATACAGTGAAAACCAAGAAAATGCTATTTTAGAAGATTTTATCATATTTCAGCTATATTCTGTTGATAATAATTACTTCTTTTTATATTATTTGTATATCACCTTTCAGTTTATAAAGTCTTATCTAATAATTCCTCCTATTCTAAGACTAGTCAACAAAAAAGCTAAACTACTTGAAATAGTTTGATGAGGTTTCGTGATATAGTGTAACATTTTCTACAATGGATTTTCAAGGATCATATAATGACAATAAATTCAAATTATAGGTTTGGATGAGCAATGATTTCTTTGCTTCCTTGTTTTCATAGATGAAATTACATAATTCCAAAAGTATATTTTAGTCAACCAATCTTTTTGTTGCACAGTTATATAACTGAAAGGTGACAGCTGCTCATTATGCTGGAGTCAGCCTACTAGAATCGTGGTCAATCTACTAGTAGTAGCCATCTGTTCTAGTTCTTCTCCTATTTTCTCGGTAATATTGTTGTAAGCAAATAAAGGGACAATTTATTTAATGACATAATACAATTGTAATTTAAAATTTTCAAACTCTTAGGTTATTTTTTAAAGCTTTAAATAGATATGGTGTTTGTTATAAAACTTTCCATTTGCAAAGACGAGGGAAACATCAGATGGTTTTTCAATACAATTCCTTTGCTCCCAGTTAGTGAGAATCTACATTTAAGAAGCAAGAGATTTTCACTTTTTTCAAGAGGGTTGGTTTTATTTGAAAGCTGCGAAAGCAGAAGCAGAACTTTAAGGCAATTAGTCTGGATGTCATAATAATTTTTCTTTTCCAAATATACTTGCTTTGAATTTTTTCTATTTGCGATAAAAACATCATAAGATAAAATAGGAATTGTAAATTAAATCTGAAGAAAAATGCTTGTTTCATAAGAGAATTAAAATCAATGAATTTAACTTTAGAGATTTAAGTAATCAGATTTATTGCCTATTGTTACGGTAAAAATTGGACAATTCGTATTTGAACATATCCATATATAAAGTTTAAAATTTGTTGAATTTATCCGACAAATTATGGAAATAAAGTCAAACAAGTTCTTACAATGTAAACATTCAACTTTTCACATTTTATTAGAATGGTCTCCAGATTTCTAAAACATGTAATGTTTTTAAGTAGGTTAGCTACAGTTTGTTCAAGATTTGCTCAGATTTATTTTGAGGACTTTATAAATTGCCTTTTTTCACTACCATCTTCTCCGCCAATGAGAAATAAACCCTTAAATCTATATCTTTAGGGTAATAAAAAGAAAATACCGTACAATTCTTTTAAGAGTTCCTATTGATCTCTTTGTGAATTTTTTCTTGATTTGTAGCAAGTAATATCCTCTTAGAACCACTGCAGGTATAAAGTTAGATCAGTTTAATATCTGCGAAGGAGTTGGTAGATAGACGATTTTAGTTCTGCTCATAGATCTTTTGAAGAGTGTAAACCTTCCGAACTTTATTTCTTCTCTTAGCATGATTCTAGATTGTTTGGTAAAATAACTGATTGTAGGAAAAAATAAATAAGTTAGCAAAACAGTCTTTTACTTTGAACTGCTCTAAAATACAAGATTGAATAACATTCAGTTTCATACATATATTGAGGAAAAAATAATTAAACATTTTTAGGTTGCGAATAGTTGTCAGTTACAGCTAGTTTAAAAACTAGCGCATTCTACTAGACTTCTTAAGAAAAAAATGAATCTCCGTTATGAATAAGATATTTTGGTTCTGGCAGATAAAGCAGGAGGTCATAGAAGATCTTCCAGGTATGAGAGGCAAGAAGAGACACAAGGACACCGTGGGCAACCTCCAACTTTCTGCTTGTTTTTACTTCCTCTTAAGGAACAGAAAATGCTCAAGATTCATACTTTTGGTTTTATAGTTTTAGGAAGTAATCAGAGAGAAAAGTTCAGACGACATTTTGTTCCTGACATCGTGGTTGTTGAAAAGAGCTTGGCATCCCAAATCCACATAGAAATGAATTTTATTACCAAGTCTCTTAGTTTTTTGTGACCTTGGATGAATCTGAGTTTCCGATTTTTCTACCAAAAGCTGATATAATAGTATTTACCTCAGATGGTCATTATGCTGGTTTGAAAAGTAGTTGAAAGCATGAGAACAGTGTCTAGAAGGAGCAAGTAGGATTTTTAAAAACATCAAGTTAATTCATAACATTTGTGTTTCGTTTAATAGTAATTAACAAAATCGTCATTAAAGTGCAATGACTTCTCTAATAGTTTGGATTCAGGGTCAAAACTGGCTCATCCGTAAGAGGCTAGCAATGTTCAAAAGGAAAGGAAGTGACTTCAGGAGCGATGAAGCACAGAGATAAAGAACCTGACTTGCCAGTGAGCTCCAAATTGAATTTGGCACTACTTCTTGACTGAACGTAATAACATAGAGACAAGGACATGTAAACCATCAGGAAATCCTTAAACTTTTTTTATATTACAATGTGTATACCAAATATTTACATGCGTGAATGAAACAGTCCTATGAATTCACCAGAGAGGTAAAAAGGGCCACAGGTTACATCAATCTCTTGTTCTGTATCTCTTCCTCTTCCATCAAAGCAAGTGGGGTTATTATATGGATGACCTTAGAAGTACTCTAATTAAAAGAAAAAATTAAAACCATTTGCACATTTCAATAACTTAACTGTAATCACTACAGTATTATTTGATCAAACCTCAATGGAGTGCGATGCCATAGTTAAGCGATCCACTTAAAGGATAGAAGGCATATTAAGTGTCATATAATTTTAAAATCTTACTCTTTGTATTATTTCATTTTATCATTATTGTTTATTGTAGTATATAAATAGCAGCATTTTTATAGCTTAGGGAATTATCACTCTGATTTCATTACCTCTCATTTACCTGAAGCCACTCAGACTGCTAAGCTATACCACCCGGTGAAAACAGTGGCATCTAGTGACAACTCCTTTGAATTATATATTCAGTTAGATCCTGCGATACCTGTATCCTTACCCAGTTTGTATTCTATTTTTGAAGTTTGCATTTAGCTCGTTTAATCTACCTCCTCAAGACTAATGTTGAATTCCGGAACTAGTTAAAGAACGTGAACCCCCACCCCATGGTGGCACAACGTATCTATGCCGCCCCTGACTATGAGCTCTCAGTGGACTTAGATGATATTGCTTCCCATAGTGACTACCTATTAACTGAAAAGTCTGCCAGTAAAGGTCAAGGAGAACAGCTTCACTGGATCTCTTTCATCCCTATCATCAACACCATTACCGTGTGCTGAATCAGTTTCAATTTTGTTCTCTTTTAAAAGTCACCGACACAGCAAAGAAATTGATGTTTTGACAAGCATAGCACACCAGAGCTACCAAACAGGGGAAAAGACACTCCTGACATCGTTTTTACAGAATGAGGAAATCTTAAAAAGAATTATAAATCATTGCCTAAGAGGATTCTGTCAATCATTTGTTTGCAGTGCCGTATGCGAATATGAAGGCCTGCTTTTCCAGTTAATCAGTACTCATACATTCAATATTCACTCAACAAATATTTACTTATGCCTGCTGTGGGTCAGACACTCTGCTGGGCATTATTTCCCTCAGCTGTCTTTGAGTTGAAGAGAAGATCTCAAGTCAAAGGATATTTATGCAATTAGGGTAAAAAACCCTCATTTGAATATAAGAAATGAAGAAATGCACCTGAAAACTTTAATCTATTGCCTTCAATCAAATATTTTTTCATGTGATTTTTGCATACGTGTTCTTCTTTGAGCAAACACTTAAAAGTCACATCCAAAGCTGGATGACCAGGCAAGTTGACATTTGCCAGCCTTAGTGCAACAGATATAGCCACATTGTGCTACTTCTTTAGCATTTTAATATTTTGCTGTTATCTTTTTAGGCGTATATATGTTCCAGAATAAGTTTTTAATGACTTGTCTGCTTTTTGATATACTTGCTTTTTAGAGAGACACTTCAGGTGTTTTGTTTCCGGGAAGTGATGGCTGGCTAAATGCTTTTCTCAGAGGTTCCTTCCACTACTCAAACCCTGTGTATTGCAGGTAGGGAGCTGGACCAAGAATAATTCTTACTACAGCAATTTTCAGCAAATTGTTCTGCTAAATAGAAATATATCACTTGAAGGCTGGAAAAGTGATGATAAACCTGACCCTTCAGCTCTGCTTTTAAAGGTCATTTTGGTTAAATGTAGGCAAATCGTGTTACAAAGTACCTTTTACTTGCTGTTTCTCACTTTCATCTCCCCTCGTACCTCATTATGCTAATGTAATGACTTATTTGACAGAGTAGTTTCATCCATAATCTTGGAAATATATAATGGATTTAATTTTCAAGGTTATATTTTCAGAAAACTATTAATGTCCCTTTCAAAGTCATTGAGACTGAATTATGTTTCAGCAAAATATTAAGTACATTAAAGGTCCCTTTTAGATTTGAGTTAAGCCAATTGGCAATCCAGTTGCAATTATTTAACAGCTTTGAGCCCTGAATTGTTAAACTTATTATGAATTATCCATGCCAACCATTATCCTGAAAAATTAAACTTCTCTGCCACATTCAAACTTCTTCAGAGACTGTCACCAAAATAACTATGGATACTTTTAAACTGTCAGAGCCTTTCATTTTCAAATGTTCGTTAGATAATGATCCTTAAACATTCAGGAAATCTTCATACCTGAATTGAATAAGATTGCCTCTTGTTAAAAAGTGACATTTCATTTCCAGTGGAATACAAGTATGTGTATATGCCATCTCCTCCATCAGCATGCAGATAACCAGAACCAATATTAAATTTATGTACATGATACTGAGGAATCACCAGCACCAAATTATCATAATAATGATTGGGCCTTATAATTAAGCACTAAAATCTCTTCAGTCTAGGGATGGTTCTCATCAATAATCTGGCCAAAAGCTCCGAACAGAACACACACATGTCATCTGGGGGAAATATCTGTTAACAATCTTAAAAAGACAATCTCAGTGATTCTTAGCTAGTAAGGAGCCTATTAGAATCATCAATGGGTCTGCAGCCTCTCCTTGCTCAGATATTTAGATTTCTCTTATTATAGTTACCCTGCTGCTCATCCTAGGAAATGAAATATGTCAAAATGTGTAGTTGGTATGGGTGGGAGTAAATAATATCAAACATATATGTGTGTTTGTTGTAAATCTTTAAGCTCTTGTGCCATTCTTGACACCTTACAAATCATAGACCACTTCCATTGGGAAACTTATTGTCTAAAAGGTAGCATCAAAGGTAGCACATAGACAAGTGCATATTAATGCCAAGAAGATGCATTAACCCAGAGAGGAAGGTTAAAAGTCTTCATCTGGGGTGAATGGTGGTGAAGTACATTTTGGTGAGTGTATCGCTTATTATGTGTTCTTCTAACTCAAAGAGATTTTTCTACCATTTCAAAAATTGACTAGATATGGGAACTCTGCTCTGCGCAGTCAACAAGGCCCAGGCTTGCTGAACTTGTTGCTTCACTATCCTTAGTGTGCTGGGCTCACATACATTTCCAAGATGACTCACTACAGTACAGGCATTCCAGCAGGTGGGAAAAGGGATGAGGCAAAGTAAAAGGCAGTTCCTTCCCATAAAGGGGAAGGAGCCAGAATTGTACACATCACTTCCACTCACATCTTATTGGCCACATCTTAGACACATGACCAATCTTAGCTGAAATGGAATCTGAGCAATCTGGTCTTTATTGTGGATATCTGTGTACCTGGCTGAAACATTATGCTCCTGCAACTGAGAGAAAATTAAAAAACAAAAATGCACAAAATAAAACAGATATGCTGTATAATTAGAGCATTTGGCATTGGCAGTTAAAACAAAAAGACAGGGATAGAAATAAGATGGCCAGGCCAGTCCATGAAGGGGAAGAAAGAGGGCATTCTGAAGGTTATTTATACACGTAGGGAGCAGAGTAATGGGATTACTACATATAGTTTTTTGATTGGAAAACAATCAAAACCATCTTGGTTATCCAAGTAGAAAGAGATTTATTAGAAGGCATTGGGTAGTTCACAGAAGCAACAAAAAGGCTGGAGAAAATGGCCAGGAGTTCAGATAGGCTAGGCAGTATAGGATACACCAGATCATTGATTGGGACCAGAGTAGTTATAAAGCCACCACCATGGTCACCTTTACCACCAGACACAGGCTGCTAGGCTGCTGAACTCTCACCTCTATTGCCACTGCTATGTCAAAAACCTCTTACCATCTATTTTATTCCCCCGAGCAGGAGCATACAGTTGACTGAGCATCTGAATACGCCGAGCTTCTGATAGTGCCCTACGTGCCAGGGTACTGAGAATTATCAGCCTCCTTTCAGCTTCTTCAATGTGTTTGAATGTAATTCATCTCATGTACCACATACACACAAACACTCACATATTCTGTTTTTTTCTTTTGCTGTCGGGTATGCTAGTTCCTGTAAACTATTTTACTTTCCTAGTGCAAGGCTGAGTTTCCCTGAACCAATTCTCACACCCACCAATTCTTACCAGAAAGCAAAAGAAATTGGGAATTTATTCCTTGCTTGATTCCATGCTTATAGCAAGTAGAATTCTGTTCCACTCACTCTTTTCTCTGGGTATTTCCAGTGTCTGTTGATGGACCAGAATCATACTTGTACATCTTCTTACAGATATTGGAAGCCAGTCCTAACTTGCCTTAAGTTCAAAGCCTCAGGTTAAAAACAATGACTCCACTAACATTCTTTAAGTTAGCTCTCTTTTGAGCAAGGGATAGTTGTCTACTCATTCCAGACAAGGTGACACAGAAGCAGTAGGGCCACCAAAGCTTTATGGCACACCCACTTCATCACCTGTACGGCAGACACAAACACTCACATATCCTAAAGAGCCAGTAAATCAAGATTTTCCTTCTATCAGTTCAAAGATCTAAAGATGATTTAATGAGGGAGAAATTACAATACCTGCTATTCTTTTGTTGAAAAAGTTTCTTCATTATTCAGTAGTAAATACCATCTAAAAATATACACAGAATTACAATGAGCGCATGATTATGCTTCCCTTTCTAGTCATTACATCAAGGCAAATACAATTTAATAGAAAAATCCAAAAATTTCTCTTCAGTAACACCCAAAGTCATTTTCCTCAACACCAATGTGTTAGATGAGGGTTTAAAATTTATTAACAAATTTATCAAAGAATTCCTATTTTTTCCAAATAATTTTATACAATTAGAACAAGTAAAAATGTAAACACAAAAATTATGAGTAACAAAAATCATCTAAATATTAATTTAAAACCATTTGAGACACATCTTGAAACAGGCACAGAAATAATGGCTTAGGCAAATGCTTACTTCTGGAATTAATCTGTCAAATCCCCTACAGGGAATGCTGACTTAAGCCAGAATGAAGGAAAAATCAGTGAAGTAGAAAAATGGAGTTGAGCCATTCGACCAGCTGACAGCGTTATGATTAAATTTGACATACAGTAATCTAGAAATCAAAACTGCAAACTAGTTAGCACCAAAACAAGTCTTATAACTTTAGAAAAATCAACCTTGAAGACAAGTAAAGTCAAGTGTTGATAAATTGAGCATATTCGCTGAAAAGAATAAAAGGCATTTCAACTTAAAAGGAAAAAAATGTTTTCTTTCCGTAAGAGTTAAGATGCAGGACAAAACTATAGCATAACCCGTGTTGTGCTTGTGTGTATTTGCTGTAGATTTTGACTCAACTAGAAAAGTGGAGAAGAAAAATGAAATAAAATAATGAGTTCTATGAAATAAAAAGAAACACAAGACATAAAGGAATAAGGACGTATTTTGAGTTCAGAATGAAGAAAGGTTAAAATTGTAAATAGTTAATAAACAACAATTGAAATATATAAAACCTATCTCCCAGTGAAGTTAAATCCATTTTCTTTGAGAACAATGGATCAATGAAGAAAGAAATTAAACCATTCTAAGTTGGAGTGAGAAATTAACTTACTAAGGGCAGCAAATGAGAGTGGGTGATGGATTAGCACTTTCATTACCTTTGGGACAAGGAATAGTAAAGCCATATCATTGATGCAGTTTTGCACTTGTGGTGCCCAAGATGACTCAAAAGAATGTCTAATGAGGTAGAATTATGTTTGGCAAAATATCCTGATTCATCTATGAACGAATTGTCATAATGCCTGAGGCATTTTTCTAAAACATCATGCTGTTTATTAAGTGGGGAAAAAATATGGAAAAGAATGAGAAAGAATTGTTTTGGAATAGGAAGTTAAAATTGTAAATATTTTAATTTACTTTCCACAAGCATGTGGTATAGAATCTAAAATAGTAAAAACCCAATAACCATCTTCCTTCAAGATTTTGTTGTTAACTATTGAAATGAAGTAGGCAAAGCAGTAAAGCACTGATCCTGGAACACGAAAAGTGCTCCATAAATGTAATAATAATAATAATGATGATAACAACCACAAGCAATAGTAAAAACAACGTTAATAACAGTACCAGAACTTTAAAGATGACAGCCAACATGATGTAATGACTGAGGGACCAGGGAAATGGCTCATGCTCTTGCCCTACTGTTATATATTCCAAAGTTTGTGGATAATTCACTCAACTCCATCAAATCTTAGACTTTTTATTTCTTAAATGAGTGTGGAGCAGTAGTTATTCTTGCTCTCCTCTGCTTCACAGCAGTGAGGCAAGTTCCACTTGCAGAAACACCCACTCACTCTTCAGCAATGACACTTCACTATATTTATTGTGTTGGATACTTTGACTTGCAAATAACCCAAATTCGCACAGTCAACTTCAAATAGTGGAAGTTTTCTCAGGATGCATAAGGAAGACAGTATCTCATGAGTATCCAAGGACTGAGACATGGCTTGGAAGCTAGAAGATATGTAGTACAGTTTACTCAAAATATATCAGCGATACCAGGGCTCTATCATCGTGCCCTGATGGGGCTTGGTATTAGATTTACTGCACAAAATATAGCCCACCGTAACTGGGTAAGTGCATTAGGTGCTCACACATTCATGACATTATGGCCCCACTGCCAGCCTCTGCCATGAAGAACCGCTCCTTGGGGGACAGAGCCATTTGATTGTCACCAGCAGATTGAATTGAACCCTGACAATTACCCTTACAAACTCCTCATCTCTTGAGTCTGGAACCAAGCTCAGTTTCTTTTTTCCCAGGGTGACTGTATACCAGCAATCCCTTTCCCCACCACAATTCTGATAGACGGAGAATAAGTGCAAAGTTGGCTAACGAATGAGATTCTAGTATTTTTTAATGAATTATGCAAATAATGTACTTATAACCCCAAATACTGTACTTTCCTAATATTCCAATGGATAATGCAGACTAAGAATGAGGCCAAATTGAAGCTTCATACTCTCACCAGAATCTACTCTTTGAGTCTATAACCCCAGGAAGCTGTATAACAAGCCTCACGGGATCACATCTTGAATAACAATGACTAGTGTTAATGAATTTCATGTTGTCCCTTGAGAACACCATGTTCTCTCATGCCTCTATACATTCCTATATTCTTTTTCCTCTGCCTGGAATGCACTCTCCCACCAGTTCACCTGCAAAATCATTCTCCATCCCTCAACTCTCTGTTAAAGCTCCATCTACATTCTGAGAGTTTTCTATTCTTCCACCAAATATAGGTGTTTTATTGACCAGGCTGATATCATGTAGAGTCACTTGATTGATTAAACCTATTCCTTGTCTTCTAGCTCTATCCCATGTTGTTGATGTCAGGACTCTAGCCTTGTAATCCTTCTATACTTCTGCAGCCACCGCAATAGGTAGCTCAAAGTAGATGTTAGAAAAAGAAGTGTTTGTTGCTTAGGATATTCTGTGGAAATATTTCTATTTCCTAATCCAGAGGGGAGACCACTGCGTTCGTGAAGGAGATCATTCACCTGTATGTGGTTTCATCTAATAACCTACAAGTGAGATTAATATTAGAACAAAAAGATTTGTCACATATTTATAATTTTATATCATTTTAAAAGTATCTTGATTATTGATCCTCTAATATTTTTAAAAATCATGCAAATAAGAGAACTTTGTGTATTTTGATGTAGAGTTTCACCAAATTAGTGAGAACAGGAAACTGAATAGGTCAATCAGCCAATGGGTATTGAGTACTTACATTGTATATGGCACAAGTAGATAAAAAATTACATGATATGTAATTTTATAAATTTTATGAATGTTTAAGTCATAAGCATTTGAAATATTAGATAATATAAGAGACTGATAATAGTATTAAAATTGTTTAAAATGCAATGAGAAGAATTGGCAACCAAAAAAGTTCGCAGAACTTTAAAAATAAAAATCTAACGCTCTTCCTGGAGAAACGATAAGAGGTGTAATTTGGTGTTTTTATTATTCAGGTAGACACCTGTACCTTAAGCAAAACAGAAAAAACAATATTCTTTTCCAATAAATGAGGATTACTTGGCTCAGTGGAAAGTATGGATCACTTTGTTAAAAGAGGAAATATCTCCTTTTGTACAGGGATTTAAATTGCACAACTATGCCTAAAGTAATGCTTGTTTGGGGACTGCACATGCTTAATTTAACAGAACAACAACCAGCTAAAGAATCAATTTGCCTGAAGTTCATACTGATGGTACTACCAATCATGAAATCCAACAAGATGTCACATCTACCCTTGACCCAACAGCCAGTCACTGGAACCTGGGTACCATACTCCTTGGTCCTACTCATCACTGGCCCTCCAGGTGATTTCTAAAGGTAACTCCTTCTGAGCCAGCCCTGATGGTCTAGTGGTTCAAGTTTAGCTGCCACCACTGTGGCAGCCAGGATTTGTTTCCTTGTCGTGGAACCACACCACCCATCTGGTAGTTCCCATGTTGTGGCAGTGGCTCACATAGAACTAGAAGGATTTACAACTAGGATATCATGCACTGGGGCTTTGGGGAGAAGGAAAAAATAAAGAGGAAGATTGGCAACAGATGTTAGCTCAGGGTGACTCTTTCCCTGAAAAAAAAAAAAAAAGGAACTCCTTCAGACTGAATGAATCACATTTGAACAACACGTCAGGGGACACAAATGGATCCAGCAAGTGAGCCCCTTCCTGTGGGCAAGGTTGTGTTTGGTTGATGGCTGTGCCATTTTTCCATGGGGTTCGGAAGGGTAAATATTTTAAGGAAAAGAACTGATGAAGAAAGGAGGTTTCCACAGGGAAGAAGACAGGAAACTGAAGACTAGCATGTCTCCTCAAGAGCATGGTCATCTGGGAGAGAAATTTCTCCTGATGAAGGGTTAACCTTCAGTTGCTTTTTGCAAACTGGCAAAGCAGTCTGTCTGCATCTGAAGCACACGGAGGAAAAATTACTTACTCAATGTTGAGTGTGATTTCAAACCAAAGTAGTCTGAATTTAGACCCTACTTCCCTAACCACTTTGTAACCAGCCTTTCCTCTTCAAATTTTAAATTTCCTTTGTGTATTATAATTTCTCTCTGAAATTGCACTACCTGTTACTGTAAGGAAAACTTTACTTGCTGGAGTTGCCTGAAGAAACAGTGTAGTAAGGAAAGGGGACTTGAGCCAGATTTTCTTCTCACAGGCTCCAGGGCAGAGGCGGCAACAGCTCAGAGTGCCCAGTACTCAGTGGCCAGTAGTGAGCACTGGGTTAGGAGGGCAGCCCACGGAGACACAGAGAGTAATGGGGAGATGACTTCAGTCCAAGGTGCACATACTTGTGATGGTTTAAATTTTAACCCCAGAAAGGGAGAAGAAACTGTTCTCTGAAAGAGGAAGAAAGTCCAAATCTCTGGATTAAAAAAAAGTGTACACCGGCAATCTAAATGCAAAATCAACAATTTTCAGATCAAAGCTTTAATTCCAGAAGAGAGCTTTTTTTTTATTTTTTAAGAAAGAAATGGTTTGAAGAGGCACCCATAGTCAGGTGGCTGGTGAGTTTGTCCTGAGCTATGTGCATTGATGTATCTATTTGTACCAGATCTGATGAGTATCCTACAAGATGGTGCTCAAATTGTTTAGCCACTCAGAAAATTTGTCAAGTTCTAGCTAGAGCTGAAACATGAGATTCTGGCTTATGTGATATAATGAGAATTATGCACAGCTGCATAGATTTAAAACCAGAACAAAAGAGATGCTCATCATCAGTAGATGGATAAACTGTAGAATATTCACATGATGGGCAGTAGTTGCATCATGAGTAGTGGCAATAATAATGAACAAGCTACAACTACATACAAGAACATGGATGAATCTAACAAACGTAATATTAAAGGAAAGAAGCCAGACACAAAGAAATACATATTGCATGGCTACTTTTATGCAACAACCAGCCAGGTAAATTAACCTGCGGTATTTAGTCAGGATAGTTCTTAATCCTGAGGAGTGGGGTTAATTGTGTCTAAAGGGGACAATAGGAAGGTTTGGGGAATAATATTCTATCTTTTGTGTAGGTTATGGTTGCATGTATGCTCAATTTGTAAAAATCCATTGAGTTGTACACCGATGATGTGTGTGTGTTATGCATCAATAAAACAAGTTTAAAAAATTCTGTATAAAATCTTAAACCCAGATGAGTTCAGTCTAAATGTATATCTATCATTTCAAGCAGCTCCAGCAGTAAATGGTTTCCTCCTTGGCAAACTGTAAACTGATAATGAAGGGGAAAAAATAGACTGAGAGGAAGAGAAATAGATACTGCAACAATTAGAAATCTAATTACGTCTGTGTTTTAATACAATTGGATGCAATTTTCTGTGCCCTCAGATGCAAAACATTATTCTTTTGTCAAATAACTGACACTTAAAATACTAAACTTATATGGAAGAAAAAGATACACCTAATTCAAAATTCCTATTTTTTACTTATACTAACATAGACTCTTGGTAAATGAATTCAGATTCCTCTGAAATATTCTATTCTGTAATCTTTTCTAACATCAGAAGGAAGTTGATAGTGTTATTCACACATTTACTGGGCAGAAACTGGGAAGCAAATACATAAAATGAATCCCTAGTGAAGAAGATTTGAAATAACACATTTTATATTTTCTTTTATCTTAATCTGAAAATGTTTTTTCTTATAAGAATGTCTCAATATTTTGTGGCATGCTTTGCCCAGAGAATGTCTGAGCATAATATTTACTTTCAGTTTGCTAATCAGGCATGCATGCAATTGTAGTTTACATATCCAATTTGATTGACCCACTCAGGCAAATGCAAGGGCATCAATGCACTCGAGCAAGCTTTCCTCCCTTTTCAAACGCCCTGTGGTCGATAACTTTTTAGTCAATCTCATTGTATTGGGTAAAACAATTCCCTCCTAAAATTACCGCAAGAAAAAGGTGGCAAGCATTTTAAAAAAACCTGTGGACTGAAATTGTGATAGGAAATCCAATGGGATGTGGCAACTCTGAGGACCAGTTATTCTCTCTTCCTCCTTGGCTCATGGGGTTTCTCATAGTATTCCTTTTTCTGGGCACAAACGTTCCTTTCTCTTTTAGATACTGATAATTTTCCATTTCTTTCTGGTCTTTATGTCCTAGTTTTTTTTCTTACTTATAGTCTCTGTTCTCTACCAACTGTGATTTTTATATTAGGATTCTTGATAGCATATAACAAGAGCAAACTAAAGACAGTTTAGTTTTAGGGAGAGGAGGGATATTAAAGATATGCACAGGTAAGAGCCCAAGGGCAGATGTGCAAGTGGTTTTCAAGGAGGGAACCAGGACTATTCTGCCTTGAACATTCATCTCTGTTTCTCACTGCGTGTTTCTTTTATTCTTTTTCCCTCTCTATAGACCTATTTTCTCTGTTCCCTAGTCTGCATGATGGAATATGCCTACCCAGAGTTCTTAAGTCCACATTCAGAATCCAATAATATGAAGAACCTGCCTTCCTCTTACTTCTAATTCCATCTTGAGACAAAGTGTCCAATTGCAAATATGGCCACAGAGCAGGGCTTCCTAGTGAAACAAGGCTGCTAGAAACTTACACCTGAGGAGGGCTAGGCAATTTCTGTGGAGAAGGACTGAGCCGAAAAGTCAGTAGATGCAGACAGCAACACGCAACAACTCCAATGGCCGCAACTCTTTCCTGAGGCATCCTCAGCTTTGAATCTCTTGACCTACAACAATTAAGTTGGTACTTTCTAGTTCAAATTCCAGAGAGAGTGAATGCCATTTCAAAACACTCATTTCTTAAAGCCTGCTAGACAGTGCATCACTAGCCTGTCTGTAATTTGACAGCCCTCGTATCAGAGTCTTGAGGCACAACATATTATTGCTTAGGCATCAGAGGGTGGATTAGAGTCAGATTTCCCCAGAAGGCATGGTGGACATTCTAAGACTCAGCCTGTCCAGTACCATAACATAGCTCTCTGAGTTATGTCAAAGAGAAATGTCACAAATATATTCCTCTATATAGCAATGTTAACCGTGGTCATGCCAAGGACCATTATTCCTTTTGGAGATGTTCTTTGAAGGGGAGAATAAAATTCCATGGACAATTATGTTTGTGATAAACAGCCAGGCTAATCTCCTTTTTTGAGATTTGTAACATATGTTAGATTGTTAAATACTAGAAGAAGAACATTTATACCTTTATTTAACCCATTTCCAATCCTTGTTGGATGGTATAACATAATTTGAGCTCCTATTTTGCAAATTACAAAAACCAGTTCTTCAAGTCATATTATGTGGAGGAAAAAAATGCAGTCCAACTTCTCAGATAAACCAGGAACCAGAACATTAAAGTTCTTAAAATTTCAGGGAATTTTTTTCTCTTGTGTTTCCTGTCTCTTCTCCCTGAATAACTACTTCAGTTTTCTCTCTCAACAAACCTGACTCTGCTCTCAATCAGTATACACAGCAAAAGGTTACTCCATTAACTTTTTTTTAAATTTCCCTTTCAAAATACCATTTCAGACTTAAACTAGAATCTTTTATTTCTGATTACATATTTCCAGTAAAGGGATTCAGGAGCAGTGATGGAGACAGGGATGGAGTTGGGTATGTGTCAAATTATTCACATCACTATTGGGGTCAACACCTATAAATTAAAGGACGAAGGGGACATAAGTCCTGGCCAGAAAGGAGGGCCATTAGTTTCCTGTCCAATAAATTGGAATAAAGTGTGTTCTACATTATGGAAAATTTACTGTAGAACCAGCGTCAGTTAACATTAACAGAGCACGTATTATAAAATAGGTCTAAACATTCTATGTTTTTGAATTCATTTCATTCACACAGTATACCTACGATGTAATACAAACGTTATTCCTATTTTCCAGATCAGGAAACTGAGGCACAGAAAGCTGAAATAAATTGCCCAAAGACACACACCCTGTGATTTGTAGAGCCAGGATTTGAATAACATACCTGACCCTATGGTGTTGCAAATGTAAAGAGATTTTTGTATTTTTATATGTAAAGGTGGAAAGTAAAAGAAGTAAAATTTCCTTATTCAGCCCTGAACTTAATAATAAATCTAACTATTCAAGTTTTCAGCATGTTATGGGTCAGTATTTATTTTTATACAAAGAATTTGTATATAGCAGTATCTCAAAGGATGTTCATTTTTCTTCTGACTATAGACAAACTCCAGTCAAATCTGCCTCACCTGATCCTCTTTAGTTTAATTTGAACTTCTTCACAAAAGTTTTAACCTAAGATTTGAATATCTCAGTTATTTGGAAGATTCAAATAAGGTACACTTGTTTTTATTGTCAAGTGTGAATACCAAGACTTTATAGTTCATCAACTATCTCTAATCGTGTGTGGAGGACAGTGTTATGTATTACATAGCAGGCTTCCTTTGTTGTTGAAAGAGGCTGTGCACTGGGTGAGCTTTGATTAGTCGCAAGCCTATAAAAATAAAATTTATCTCACTTTATTTGCCAAGTATATCAAATCACCTTTATAAAAGCAAATTAAGTATGTCTTAGGTGTTAGTTCCATTTGTGCTTTCCTGTTCCTTTTCTAAAGAAACCACATACTATTTTAAGTTTCGCAGAGCTTAAGAAGCCAGGGCAGAACAGAAAAGTAATTTCCTGAGGGGCTAAGGAACGAGACCCCACCGAGTGTGGAAAGAAGTTGGCTGTTTACAGAGCATTCAGTCTAATTCCTAGAGAGCTGGGCTAAACCTAAGTGGGGATTTATGCATGTTATACCTTTTAATAACCAAATACACTTGAAAATAAACCTATTTTGGCAAAGTCCAGAGAACTGTTCCATCCTATTTTAAATTTGTGAAATAGGTTAAAGATATTCTTAATTGCAAACTTCTTGGTGTATTAAAGATCTTAAAGCATTTGTGATAATTCAAAGATCTATAATAAGGTAGTAACTTGAGAAACTCCTAAAAAAAAACAAACAGAAACAGTGTTCTCAAGGTTTTTTTGCAACAAGAACAGAAGAATGCTCTTCTCTTAATACAAGGTTAATGTATTTGTATCTTTGGCATTGTTAAAAAAAAAATCCTAAATTTAGAATAGTTAATCCTCCCAGATAGTTAAACATACATTATTTTAATATAAATTATGGATGAATGATGTAGCAGAGAAAAGAGTTATCTGTCAAAAATCCAGGTTCTCTGTTACTTGAGCGCAGAATTTTTCTGGAAGTGAATGCCTGGAAAGGGACTACATTTCCCAGACTCCATTGCAGTTAGGTGTAGCCATGTGACTGAGCCTGAGGTAATGGAATGTGAGCAGAATTTCTGCACACCACTGCTAGGCTTGACCCATAAAAATCTCCTCCAAGTTTTGTTCTTCCATTCTCTTTCCTTTTCCACCAGCCACAAGTCAGTTCCCAAGGAAACTTTAGAAACTCTGTATTGAAAATGACAATATCCATCACTCTGGGTCCCTGAAGAACTGCATGGAGCAAAGCCCTTCTCCACTCCAGTTCTATCCCCAGTTTATGAATAACATTGCATTGGAAAGTGATGTGAGCAAGAAATAAAATTGTATTGTGTTAGACCTCTGAAATTTGGAAGTCTGCTTTAGCAGCTAACATTATGCTAACAAATCCAGAAACAATAATTGGAAAATCATTCAAAAATACATTATTCTTTAATGTGCAATGTTATTAAAGCTCTTTTCATCTTTAAATATTTTAACTATTACTTTTTCTAATAATTATATATTTGTAAAATATAACTGAGAAGCACATTAATGCATGATTTCATGTAGTATATGTTTATTACAAAAAATACTATATAGAAGGTCCACTGTTCAACACTAGATGATATAAACAATATTACCTATAGTCTTGTTTGCCAGAAACTTACTCTACTTGAGTAGAAAATAAAACTCTATAATTATAATTTAATACAGTATATGATAAGTGACACTAAGGTTATGTCTATTGGCAATAAAGCATTTTTGAAAAGTAGGAAAGGGAACAGCTCACATATAAATAGTAGGGAAAGTTTGATGCAAGAGATGAAATGTAAGCTGACTCAAATAGGAAATTGAGGAGAGAGAGAAAGTGGGAAGTATTCTAATGTGCAGAGAATTAAATCAGGTAGTGATGCTTAACATCCACTGGAAAAAAGTGGAAGCAGTACTCCTAGAGGTGGCAGAAAGTGGATAGGAGAAGAACAAGAACATTGATTTCATTAATTACATTGGGAAAAATCTGGATTACTTACACTGGGAAGAGGTTGAGTTACTACTCCATCAGTAATAGGTCAACAAGAGAGAAAGGAATTCTATCAGGACAAGAACTAAATTTATATTAAGAGAAAGGAGAGTTTCCATAGGCTTTTGAGAAGGACAGGATACAATCAAAATGTTTTTGGAAAAGTGAATCTGTTTGCTCTGTGCAAAGTGGAGATAATCGAGAGTTAGGAAGAAGGGTAAGAAGTTGTGACAGATGTCTAGATATAAGGTAGAGGCTGAATGAGAGTTTTTGCAGAGGAAATGGAGAATAAGAAGCAGATTTAAAGAATACAAGATATTTTGAAGAAAGAACAGAATTTCAAGAATGATTAGATTCTGCTGGGGACAAAAACGGTAATCAACCATATTTGTTTTTCAACTACTCTAAATTAAACAAAGTGATCTTCCAAACCATCAATATAATTGCAAATCTATAATCAAATTTTAATATCATCTACTCTTTTGCTTGCAAATGTTTCTATGATTTCAATATATGATTAATCATATACTGGATTAATGGATACATGGGATTACTATCCCATGGACCAAAATATTAAGTAAATGCATGTGGGAATGTTTCCATAATAAGTTTGTTTTTAGAGTGTTTTATTTGGTGACATTGTTATTATTCATTTATTTACAAAGCATAAATGCCATCAATTAAACACAATTACTTAAGCATTGACTGTCCAAAAAATTCCATTCTGTGTAGACAGATGCTCTAATTTTGATACAAATGTCTTCCCAATATTTTAGAGAAAAAAAATCTGTGTTATGTATCAGAAAATATTAAGGGAGGGGGCTAGGATGTATATCTATGGTTAACACCAAGGGCACCATAAGAAATGTTCCTTTGTGTATGTTACTTGCTTGGCCAACAGTGTGTTCTCTCACTGGGCAGTCATTTGTATCAAAATTAGAAAGCATCTGCCCACATAGAATTCAAACTGAACATTGAAAAGTTCATGAAGATATATAAAAAGTCAAATCTGGGGGAATTTATAAACACTGTTAAATAAAGATTAAAGACTCTATGGCAAAGTCTGTGTAGAATTTCCAGTAATTACACTATTGATTATGATGCAATGAGAATGATATTTGGCATATCTACTACACACTTGAAGTCCTGCATCAGAACAAGATAAGTAATATTAGAAAAGCAAAGGATTGACGTTAACTCACCCAGTGTCTTGATCCATGTTTAGAAGCTAGGCATTCCCTTCTTTCTCTCTGCTTCAGTAAGGATAAGAGCCCTGTTTGAGCATTCCTTTGCCTAAACATCCATCCATTCAATTCATGACAACTCCAAGCATTACACCTTGGGTTGCCAACTTGCTTAAGGAAATGTGTTGAAACTAGGAAAAGTATAGAGAAAGCATTCATTTGTCTTCATAGAGAACTATAAACTGTATCTCTAGCAACTGTATACTTTAGCCAGAAAATAATTGGCCACAGTAGACGAATGGCTGTTCAGCACTGGAAACGGAAAATTCTCAAATTTTAATAGATCTCTCTCTGTTCAAGGTGACTAAACAAACAAACCAAAAAAATCTTAAGCCTCCCAAAAAAGTGTGCAACATAAAATAAAACAATGTGTTGATACATAAAAAAAGACAATAGTTATATAATTTACTTTTCTGCAAGGAACAGATAAAAATTTTAGTAAACATTTGAGTCCACTAAAGCTTTGATAAAATTCTCTAAAATAGTACTGGGGACTTATATTAAGTGTATAGGCTGAAACTCAAAAATATAAAACAAAAAAGAAAAAAAATGCAAGAAAACTCAAAATGGAAACGCAAAATAAAAATCTATATTTCAGAGAGCAAAGAGCAGGCTTAACTTTGTATACAATTAAATATGAGATGTAGGGAGAAACTACAGTCATGTGCCACATAATGACGTTTCGGTCAACGTAGGACCGCACATACAACAGTGGTCCCATAAGATTAGTATCATATAACCTAGGTGTGTAGTAGGCTGTGCCATCTAGGGTTGTGTAAGTACACTCTGTGATGTTCACACAATGATGAAATCACCTAAGGATGCATTTCTCAGAAATTATTCCCGTCATTAAGCCATGCATAACTGTATTCCAAAATGCCAAAGAAAAAGACAAAAATGAAAACAATAAGTGGAAATGATTATCACAAAAATTGAAGAAAAGAAGCTAGAGTACTAGGAACAAAATAACAATCATATATATAATTAAAGAAACTTTCTCAAATTGGAGGATGGGTGAGCTTGGGCTGCAAATATTCCTTTATTTTTGAACATCAAAGATTTTGCTACAATATGTTTAAGGATCATTTCAAGTATAAAAGAATATCTTGCAAATGTCCTAGCAGAAGAAATATAGTTTACTAACCAAGAAGCAAAATTCAAGATAATCTTAGACATTTCTTCTGCACTCTAAACATTGAAAGAAAGTCTATAGAGCATTATGAAGAAAAACATGGTAATTCAAGAATCTGATGATATGCTTGTTTGTCCTTGACATAAGAAGCAAGAGAGAATTCCAAGAAGCATAGGAACTTTTAAAATTTAAATTCTTGAGAAAATTACTGAGAAAAATATTCATTTGTTTCAAGAGTAAGTCACAATGATAAATACAGAAAGGCAAAACTGAATACATAGAAAGATGAGAAGTAAATAATAAAATCAATTAAACTGCAAATTCCATGATGGTGAGTATTGTGTCATTTTTGCTGAGTGGTTTTTCCTTAGTATGGACACAATGCCTAGCACATGGGAGGTGCTCATAAAAGTGTGAAAAGTATAAAACTATTTAAATAGTTGTAAATATGGTTACAAAATGGAATTCAAGCATAATTACTTGACATCAGATATCTGTTCTTAATAACGTGCAGAAATAATCTCGATTTATCAACAGCTATTAATTTATCAAAGGCTGGAACACGGAGGGAAAAGACAAGGGCAATGGATTATACTAAATCACTTAATACATTTTATTTGTCTTTGATAATGAGAGAAATATAAGCTTAAATATGAATTTTATAAACTCGATGACAGTCACAAATAGAATTAAGGACAGAACTTCTATCTCCTAAATCTTACAGATGATAAAAACAGATAAAACATTACATAAACCAAGAAGAACTTCAAAAAGAAAAAAAGCAGAAAATAAAGTTAAATAAATAAGATCCCTTATAACACAAAAATATAAATTAAAATATGAATTAACTCTATAAAGACTATTCTTTCTTTGAAATCAAATCCTATCCACATTTTTTTTTTTAAATTGGCATCAAACAAAATAATCCTGAACATAAAAGTGGAAAATCAGAAAAGGTATACCCTACAAATATTAATTAAGAAAGCAAGTCGTGGTATTAACATACAAAAACATATCCAAGACAAATGGCACTAAATTAGGGCAATTTATATGAAGGCAAGTGAAAAGTGGATGAGTTCAGTCTCCATAAGGGCAAGAATCTATGTCGCTTTCCTTAATTTTTTTTTTTTTTCAAATTATTGCCCCTTATTGTGCTTTCACTGACTAACCCAAGTACCTGAAAGTATTTCTGGCACAAACATGGTTCTTGTAATGAATGCTGTGGTATATCCCTCAGAGCCCAGAACCCCACCCTGGACTAAGTCCTCACCCCTAGCTGCTGGGAGCACTGGCAGCGCACGAGAGCCCTCAGCTGAAGAAGCCACTTTGCCCAAGGTCATGCCTCCTTCCTGGGGCATCCCAGACCAATGACGAGCTGAGGTCAGGATATAAAGGTCCTACTGCTTCCCCTCAATTCAGGACCACACTGAAAGGCCATCACAGCCCAGAGCTCCAGGTAGGATCAGCTGAGGCCATCATTGCAACCACATCCCAGCCCAAGTTCCCCACCCAATCTCACTTCTTTCATTCCTGCACAGATGCTGAACCTGAGATGACTCCTCAGTAACTTCTGCACAAAAATCTCCATCTCAGAGTCTGTTTTCCAGGAATCCCAACCCAAAACAGATCTAAAAAATTTTTGTTAAATGAATAAATGAAGCAAAATAATAGTGGAGAATGCTTATGAACTTTATAGCAGCCTCAAAACTATAACCAAATAAAGCTTATGACTTATGAACATAAATATAAGTACATATAAGCAGATTGGGTGATATCCACTTACTCCTAACTGTATATGGCAGCTCAGAAATATTTAAAACAATAATATAAAATAAAAATAGAATAATAATGACTCTATTGACTTTAATTTTCTTACACCTTTTTTTCCCTGTTATTGCCTCTTATTACACTTTCAGCCTCTAATTGTATATTTTTATGTCTTCTTTGAAGATATCTACTTATGTAAGGTCAATTTTTGTATACATTTAGAAAACAATATCCATTATGCGGAGACTATGTCTTGTCGATTTTCAGGTTTTTGAAATTTTCAAACTTTCTTTGTGGCCCAAAATAGAATCCACTTTCCTAAATATTCCTTGATGCTGAAAAAGAAGCAACATTTGTTACAGATGAAAGTGACTGAAAGACATTTTCAGAGATGTGCATTTCAGAAATACGCCTCCCCTAAATACATCAGCACTAGCAACATCACTACACACTTTTATATTACAAAAATTGGTACAAGCTCTAGATCTTTAGAATAACCAATGGCTATCCACAAACGTATTAGCATTACTATGCTTTCTTTTATGTGTTTGAATAGATTTTTAACCTTTCCTTTCTAGTTCTAATTATCATGCAGTGAAAGAGGGAATGATACAAATAATACCAAAATGACATGAGCTGCACTAATAGAAAACATGGAAATTCTTGAAATTAAAAGCTAGGGTCTTTTTCCTCTGGGGAACTGCTTTGTGTTGCGCTCACAGCTAGCATGTTACATATCCCCAGGGGACATGATTCACATTGCATTCAGCTTGTACCCTTTTGTGACTTTGTTTTCCTTTACATAATGCAAAAATTTCTTGTGTCTCTAAATCCATTTTATGTGTTTTATGCAACAATTTGTGTACAGTTGATTTTATGTAAATCAAATGCTATATATTAGAAAGATTATCTATACATATGTAATGAGGTAAAGAAAAATTGCATTACCTTCGTGTATTATGCTAAGAGTAGCACACCTTTACTATATGTGTAGAGAAAGAGATAAAGAGAAGGATGGAACTAGGGATAATCATTGCAATTAATTCCTTTTTTTAGCCATTGATAATACTAATAGTCAATAAAATGTTGTAGATACTCGAAGTAGTTAGAGATTGTAATGTGTTTTTAGGTTTCTTTGTTCTAGACTGTGTATGTCTCTGCACATATATCTACCATCTTCTACATTGATGGAGGACATGTTCCACATTATGTTAAGACTAATTATTCTGCCTGTGTTTTGCACGTCCCTTCCCAGCTGTTCAAGGCTTCGATTTCAATAATTATTCACTTTTCTGTATGTCTCTGGGACAGATAGCATAGGTTGAAAAATCCCATCACCTATCCAATTCTCTTCTCTCTTACCTGTCTCTCCTCTAAAGGTTATACAAGCTTTAAAAACGCTTGATTTCCCAGCCTCTCTTTCAATGTTGGTTTATCATGTGACACAGTTCTGGCCAACGAAATATAAAAGGATTTCCAAGGTGCCACCCTTTCTCTTCCCCCTTTTTCCTGTCTGGAAGGTGGATGTGAGGTCTAGAATACAATAGGCACATGATTATGAGGCCGCATGCAAGAGCAAAAAGGAAACACGTCAAGGACTGTGAAGCAGAAGGATAGAGAAAACTGGATCCCTAATGACATAGTGGAGCTTCTGCAATCCTTACGTCCGAGCACGTTATATGAGGTAAAGAAGCTCTTCTTTCAGAAATTGTTAGTTGATTTTTTGTTGTTTGTAGACAAAAATATTTTTATATGCTATGCTTCCTCTCATTTACTTTCCACATCCAACCCTCAAATCCTGTCAAGTTCACCATCTCTCAAATTTGGTGTTGCTCTTTCTCTGCATGGTAATCCTTTAGTTCGGGCTACCACTATTATTTGTTTTAATTTATTACAGAGCTTCCTGGTCTCCCCACAGGTAGTCTCGCACTGCACAATCCACACTCACATCGCCAATGTTTCTTGATTATTTCCAAGAGAAAGCCCAAGACTTAACGATGACACATAAGACCATTGAAATTGCCTTTGCCTATGTCTCCAGCCTCATACTCACCAAAACGCTCCTCCACTCTACACTTCAGTGTGCTACCCTGGCCTCACATGAGTAAACACCTTTAGACATGTTGCCTACTCAGCTTGGAATGCCCTGTTTATCACTCTCCTATACCTCATCCTTATCTGCTGCTCCGACTAGATCCTATAATTTTCAAGTCAGAGAAGTCTTCCTTGATGCTGCGCTTTGAATAGGTCCCACTACCACGTGTTCTACCAGCACCCCAGGCTTAATATTACTTCTGCTATTATTACTGCATTATGAATATCTGTTTGCTGTCTATATTTGTCAGCTAGTTCTTTGTATAAATTATTATTAATTTATTTTTATCCTCATCTACACAATGCAATGGCTAGCATATAGCATATCATCAACAATCATTGAAAAACGGACTGAATGGAAAAGTGAATGGTAACTTAAATTGATTGTAATCACATATATTATCAAGTAGTTATATCAATAATCTACATTTAAATTCATTTTATTAATTTCCCCAAGTAAATTTGCATCTGTTTTATTTTGTTAATAACAAATATTCATCTAAAAGTGCAGATACACCCAGTGTCATTTTTCCCTGTGAGGCAGAGAAGGAACTAAGGTGCAAAGAGAAGACATGGTTTACATATTCCAACAGAGTAAAATATTATACACCAGGCTTCGGATTTTACTTTTGCATATTTTCTGTTATATAAATAGCTTTTGAAATCCTATAGAAGAATACTCAAAATGCTTTCTTAATTAATGTGTGATAGAAACATTCATTATTTGTTGCAAATGTTACTTGTTAAAAGTAGCATATTAAATATAGTGTAACTTTTTTAATAGCACCAATATATAGCTTATTTTAGAAACATTCTTAGATTTGATTTTCTTTTTCTTATTGACAAATCTTTAGCTAGACTCACCCAGAAATAAAGAAAGAGGACTGAAATAAAATTATAAATGAAAGCGGATACATTACAATCGATACCACAGAAATACAAAGGATCTGGGGCCAGCCCTGTGGCATAGTGGTTAAGTGCGCGTGCTCCACTGCTGGTGGCCCGGGTTCGGATCCTGGGCGCGCACCAACACACCACTTGTCAGGCCATGCTGTGGCGGCATCCCACACAAAGTGGAGGAAGATTGGCATAGTTGTTAGCTCAGGGCCAGTCTTCCTCAGCAAAAAGAGGAGGATTGGCATGGATGTTAGCTCAGGGCTGATCTTCCTCACAAAAAAAAAAGAAAGAAAGAAATACAAAGGATCATAAGAAATTACTATGAACAATTATGCACTAACAAATTGGATAAACTAGAAAAAGTGGATAAATTCCTAGAAATATACAACTTACCACAACTGAACCAGGAAGAAATACAAAATCTGAATAGATCAATTACCAATAAGGAGATTGAATCAGTAATCAAAAACCTCCCAACAAACAAAAGACCAAAACCAGATGGCTTCACTGGTGAATTATACCAAATATTTAAAGTATAAATAATGCCAATCTTTTTCAAACTCTTCCAAAAATTTAGAGAGGAGGAAATACTCCCAACGTCATTTTATAAGGCCAGAGTTATACTGATGCCAAGGTCAGGTAAGGACACTATGAAAAAAGAAAATTACAGGCCCGTATCTATGATGAATATATATGCTGAAGTTGTGAAGAAAATATTAGCAAACTGAATTCAACAGTACATTAAAAAGATCGTAAACCAAAAAAAAGCGGGCTTTATCCCTGCGACACAAGGATGGTTGAACATACACAAATCGATAAATGTGATACACCACGTTAATAGAATGAAGGGTAAAAATCATGTGATCATCTTAATAGATGCATCAAAAGCATTTAACAAAATTCAGGATCCTTTCATGACAAACCTCACAACAAATTGGGTATAGAAAGAACATACCTTGACATAATAAAGGCCATATATGACAGGCCCACAGCTAACATCATACTCAATGGTGAAAAACTGAAAGGTTTTCCTCGAAGATCAGGAACAAGACAAGAGTGCTCACTCTCACCACTCCTATTCATTGGAAGTCCTAGCTAGAGCAATTAGGCAAGAAAAAGAAATAAAAGTCATCTAAATTGGGAAGGAATAAATAAAACTGTCTGTCTACAGATAACATGATGTTATATAGAACCCTAAAGAATCCACCAAAAAACTGTGGGAAACTAATAAACAAGTTCAGTGAAGTGACAGAGTACAAAATCAACATACAAAAATCAGTTGTGTTTCTATGCACTAACAATGAACTATCTGAAAATGAAATAAAGAAACAATCCCATGTACAATAGTATCAAAAACAATAAAATACTTAGGAATAATTTTACCCAAAGAGATGAAAGATCTGTGCTCTGAAAACTATAATACACGGAAGACAGAAATTGAAGAAGACACAAATAAATGGAAAAATATCCCAAATTCACAGAACATCAGAATTGATAGTGTTAAAATGTTTATTCTACCCAAAGTGACCTATAGATTTAACACAATCCCTATCAAAATTCCAATGACATTTTTCACAGAAATAGGAAAAATAATCCTAAAATCCATATGGAGCCACAAAAGGCCCTGAATAGCCAAAGCAATCTTGAAAAAGAAGAACAAAGCTGGAGGCATACTACTTCTTGATTTCAAACTATATTACAAAGTTATGGTAGTTGAACAGTATGGTATTGGCAAAAAACTGACACATAGACCAATGGAACCAAATCGAGAACCCAGAAATAAACTGATGTATATATAGCCAACTAATATTTGACAAAGGAGCTGAGAATACTCAATGGGGAAAGGATAGTCTCTTCAATAAATTATGGTAGGAAAACTGCACATTCACATATAAAAGAATGAAATTGGACCCCTATCTTACACCACTCACAAAAATTAACTCAAAATGGATTAAAGACTTAAATGTAAAACCTGAAAACTTTAAAACTTCTATAAGAAAAAGTGGGAAAAAGCCCTTTGACATTGGTCTTGGCAATCATTTTTTGAATATGACACCAAAAGCACAAGCAACAAAAGCAAAAATCAACAAATGGGACTACCTCAAACTAAAAAGTTCTGCATGGCAAAAAAAAACAAAACAAAAAATCAACATAATGAAAAGGCTATTTGCCAAATGGGAGAAAGTATTTGCAAATCATATCTCTGATAAGAGGTTAATATCCAAAATACGTAAAGAACTTATACAACTGATTAGCAAAAACAACCCCACAATCAATCAGATTTAAAAATGGGCAGAAGAATTGAGTAGACATTTTTCCAAAAAAGACATACAAATGGCCAAAGGGTACATGAAAAGGTGCTCAACATCACTAATCATCAGGGAAATGCAAACCAAAACCACAATGAGATATCACCTCATAACTTAAAATGGCTATTCCAAAAAGAGAAAGAGATAACAAGTGTTGGTGAGGATGTAGAGAAAATGGAACATTTGTGCACTGTTGGTGGGAATGTAAATTGGTGCAGCCACTATGGAAAACAGTATGGAAGTTCCTTAAGAAACTATAAATAGAACTACCATATCATCCAGCAAGCCTTCTTCTGGTTATATGTCTGAAGGAAACAAAAAGAGAATCTCAAAGAGATATCTGCATTCCCACGATCATTGCAGCATTATTCACAAAAGCCAGGACATAGAAACCTAAGAAAGCAGGAATGGAAAAATCTGAAAAAGTTGAACTCCTAGAAACTGAGAGTACATTTTGATGGTTAACAGGGCTTCAGGGGCGGGAGAAATGGGGAGATGTTCGTCAAAGGGTACACACTGTCAGTAATAAAACGAAAAAGTTCTGGGAATCTATTGTACACCATGACGACTATAGTTAACAATATTCTATTGTGTACTCGGAATTTGCTAAGAGAGTGGATCTTAAATGTTCTCACCAAAAAAAAAAAAAAAGGAACTATGTTAGATGATGGATATATTAGCTAACCTTTCCATGGTAATCATTTTACAACATAAATGTATATCAAATCATCATATTGTAGACCTTAAATTTGCACAATTATGTTATTTGTCAAGTATATCTCAATAAAGCTGGAAAAAAAAAGAAAATCTTGTATCAACACAATGCAACACAAAATATTAGATTAGCATGCCAGTCTGGAAAAACTAGCAACAAGATAACATACATTTCACTCAAAAAGCTAAGGAACGGTGAGAATATTGGAACCTATGTTTTCTTTCACTGTTTTTTGAAAGTTTTGAATGGTTGCTCCACTAATGTTTCTAGTGAATGTTTTCTAGACTCTGGCTACTCAAACTGTGGTCCATGGACCGTCAGCAGTGACATCATCTGAAAGCTTGTTAGAAGTGTAGAATCTTGTCCCATCCCAGTCCAACTAAATCATAAATTGCATATTAACCAGAGATGATGTGTATGCACATTAACATTTGAAAAGCACTGATCTAGATAACTCAAAGTTTGAAAGTTGAAAAGCAAGAGTAACTTTAATCCCTCAATCCTTTATCTAGTGGTTCACCAGGGTTCTCTCAGGAGTGGGGTGGGGCAGTGGTAGCAGCCATTCCTGGTGTGGGCAGTTGTTTAGTCTTAGACCACCATCAACAGCAGCAAAACTTTAGAAGGACAAGGATTTTACCACTGATATTGTTTAGAATTATTGGTGAATGCTAATAATTAAAAAATACTGATTTTAGTCAGTTTTATTACTGTTTTTAAATTCTCCACATGCAGTTCACTCCCATATTGCTTGCATTTGCAGCGGGCCAGCTTCATGGTCTCACTCTTGATATGTCGCTGTTTGTCGTTGTTATTGTAAGCGTTTTCTTTTGTTATACTATTTTTCCGTATATTTGAAACATGATATTCATTGTAAATAGAGAAAATGGTCATTATGTTACAGAATATCTTCTAAAAACAATACAACATCATGCAAAGAATGGTTAGCAAGGCTGCAAAATACAGGGCATATTCCTAGAGCTCCTGACTTTTGCCTAAATGTCCATCAAACTGGTTCCATAAAATGTCAATTTCCAGATTCATCATAGCAAACTGAGTAATAGTGAATAAGAAATTAGAGAGGTCCATGTACGTATGTTATTTGTAACTTAGTCTTTTATTTCAATTCTCTAACAACTCCCCCAGTGTAGCCAGGTGTGCATGTACAACCGGGAGAAGTCATGGTTAACTCCCACCTGGTTTGCTTCTGTTGCATCAGGCCTCCATGATTAAGCTTTCTTTCTTTAAACAAACAAGATGGAAACAGCTGTTTCGAAACATTTAAAAACTACATCCACCCTTGACAAACAAAACAGATTTCTGAGACTTTTATTTATGCCAAGTAAAAAGTTCTTTTGAAATCAGAAAGGACAAGTTAGTTTTACTCAGTTCTTTTTTAGTACTCGTGCATTTTTAGCCACTCACATTTTCTTTATAAATCAAGTTGAGGGAATTCATTGCTTGTGGAGTCAAACGAATAGCACTTTCAAGAACATGAAGAAAGCAGCCAGTGTGAATGCCTTTCAACCCAGCATGATCAGTGCTCTCCAGCTCTGGCTACAAAGAGAAGGTGTTGTGTTTTAGAGGAAAGCCACCTCACACAAGTGCTACTCGACTCCAGGGGAAGTTATCAGGGACAATAGGCCAGTACACTCATTGCCTTCTCTGCCATTTCTCTCCCCTGATGTGAAGTCTCTCCATCATGGTACCGCATTGTACCATGAGATACATTTGAGACAGAGTTATAGATGTGGGCTATTCATCTTTGCTTTCAGCACTGTATCCATTATAGAGGATGTATGTGTCGCATTTGTTTTATTGCAAGGAAGATCCGTCAGCCTCCCTTTATCTCACCCTGCATTTTAGAACTAAAAAAAGGATCTCATCTACGCAGTGCTTACAATAGGAGGGTGAATGAGATGACATTGCCAAGTGGTAACCCATCTCTTTAGTTGTTCCAACAAAACTAACTGAAAGAACACTATAAGAATCTATTATTAATGTCCAATTTATGTTACAGTAATCAATGAAGAATACTGTATAAGATGTGAAGAAATGTGTTAATGATCATTCCTTATAATTATTAGAAGTCTGCACCAGAAGAGGGTAATTTTGTGCCAAGGACACTTGTTTGGGGCTAGTCCAAAATAGGGTTTATTTTCCTGGAAAGATCAGTGAAGAGACTGACTATTCTGTGAAACCTATCCAAGTGATTTCCAGTTATGTCCACTCTAAATAATTGTATAACTTGAAAAATAATTTTAAACAAATGATGGATTACCAAAACTTGTTTACAACCAACTGAGTTGTAAAGATTGAAGGATATGGGGTTCAATGAGAATTAGATATAGTGGTCAAGAATGGTGACTGAATTATTAATATAATTAATCAATGTTTTGCTATAAATATTTCCATTGCAAACAGTAATGTATGGGCTTTTCCTGAACGAAAATATATTGTAAACCCAAGGTTGTATTCAAAAACTCTTCTGCCCACTCTTTTATGCCAGAAGTAGAATAGCAGCCAACTGGGAACAGGATCATGACGTATAGTGTCACTGTATTTGTTGGAGTTTAAGGAATCTGGCAAGAAGGTTTAAGCCTCAGATCTTTCCCATCTGGAGTTTATAATCTAGTGAAGTAAATAAAACACATGTTAAAATGTAATAAAAAGCACAATGGCTGTATATGACTGTATCAGTTGTGGATTGCAGATTATAAATGCTATAGCACTTAGAGTTACAAGGGTTTTTTATTTTTATTTTTTTTAGAGGCTATCAAAGTTCCAGTCACACACACAGATTTTGGATCCCAGAATGTTTGCACTTTAAAGGGCTTTGGAATCAGTCTGAGGCCAATATTTTACATGAAGATCAGCAAGGACCAGAGGGTAGTGTAAGGCCCAAGAGTCTTCCCCCACGTCTCCTTTCTCTCAAGTTAGTGCACCTTCTGGTGTGATATCTGGTTAATACGAGGGAGATGTGTGATTTATTCTCCTTTAGCTGTTTCCTCAATGGCCTTTATTTATGTTTCACCTCCTCCAAAATTCCCACTGAGTCAATCTTTTGAGTAAAACTTGGGTCTCGTGGACTGTGTGAAAGATGCCCATGTTTGGTCTTGTAGGAGATTTCCTGGACCTCAGAGCTGAGTATGTACCTCTTGGAGGAGTCTTGCCCCATATGGGTGGATGAATCAGGGAGAACAAATCCTGTAATACCTGTGCGGGCTAGATAAACATAAGGGGGCACTATAATGTCAGCAGATGAAGGCAGTGGAGCCCTCCATATAAACTGTATATGATATCATGTATGTTCACTGTCTGAGTATCATACATGTTTATTCAACATTCATTGAACAAATATTACCTAGGGCCTGCTATGTGCCAGGCTCTATTCCAGACTTTGGAGACAAGCAATGCACCAAAGAAAGGCAATGCTCCTACCTCATGGAGCTTACATTCCAGTTAGAAAGGCAAAGAATAAGTCAAAAAACAAATATGTACCATACCAGTTGATAATAAGTTGTAGGAATAAAATTACAGCAAGCTAAGGGTAAAAGGGACAGGCATGAGTGTGATTTAACATATAGAGTCTTCTGGGAAGTTTTTATGATAAGCTGACATGTGAACATATATGAATGAATAATAAAGAAATCATGCAAACAAATGGGGAAGGGATAATCTAGGCAGTGAGAAAAGCCAGTACTGTGGCCATCTGTGAGGCAAGAGTGAATTTGGCATGTCTGAAGAAGAGTGAGAAGGACAGTGTGGCTGGGTTGAGTGAACTGAGCAAAGACAGGTAGGAAATGAGATCAGAAAGATACAGTGGAGTGGCCAAAAGCAGATCATGTACATTTTAGAATAGCCGTCTTGGCTCAGACTCCGTTCAAATAATTTATTATGGTTCTACACCATACTAGCAGATAGTTCAATGAATAAATACCTCCGCCTTCCTGGAGTTCACAGTATTGAGAGGGAGACAAACAAGAACATAATAGTAATGCAATGTGATTCATTTTTTTCTAGGTAGAAGCTCAAGTTGCTAGGGCACACTTAGAAGATGTGTCTAAATTTTCCTGGTGCAATCATGGAAGGCTAATTAGAGCACAGAACACATAGGCTGAGCTTGAAGGACAAGTCAGAGTTCATCAGGTGACCAGTGTGATGAAAAGCATTCCAGGTAGCCTGAATGGTTTATTCAAAAGTACAAAGCATAGTAAAGCATTGCAATGTGAGCTTGAGAGGTGCAGCGGAAAAGAAAAAGGCATTGGCACCAGACAAGTGTTTGAATGTTATCTCTGAAACAGAGAACATAATTTAATCTCCTCGTAGAAAGGGGTTAATAATCATGCCTATCTTATAAAATCATTGTAATGATTAGTGATACTAAATGTAAGGTGCCTGGCTTATATTGCATGGAAAATAAATCCTAGTTATTGTTTTCACCTAGACAACTCTAGTATTGACAATAGGTACAGGGTTGGTTTCCTTATTTTATTCTCAGACTTCATTCAGAATGTGAGACAGCCTGGGTGCTCAATGAATATTTGGTATATAAATGAATGAACTGGCATTACAGTTTCCTTTCAATTGCAGTAATGTAGGTGATGGAGGATAAAGAACTGGATCAAGACAATGGTGGATACAGGAAAAAGGAGAGATAATTCAGAGATACGTAACAGATAAAATAACAGAATTTGTTACTAACTGGATATGAGGGAGAAGGAGTCAGGGATAACTTCCGGGTTGACAATTGAGTGACTGAGTGAATGTTGGTGACACTCACTAGAATAGGATAACCAGGAGGAATAGGATCTGGTTTAAGTTGCATAGGGAGAGTAAAGAAAAATTAGGTCAAGTCAACTTTGAGATATCTACAGGCCATGGAGGTGAAAAAACCTAGAGACAATCAGAAATAAAGAAGTCCGTTACTCAGAAGAGGGGTCAAGCAAGGTAGATAATTGGCAGTCACTGAAGCCTTTTTCGTGGACAAAATTTGGTAGAGAGATTATTGCAGAAAAGTGAAAAGAGGGACAATACTGCATTGCAGTAAATAGTAACTTTTAAGAGGCAAGCATAAAAAGGAGGATCACTTGGAAGAATTTCATGACTTCACAGAGGAGTTGAGAATCATGAGAGACAGGTATCACTTCCTAATTTACTTCTCTGTGTATTTGTATAAAAATAGTGCAAAGAATAGTTTGTTATAGCTTAAATATTCTCTCACTGAAGAACTCCCTAACTTACATCACCTTAATAGCACAAACTCAAAGAGCTCATAATGGTGAGTGAGAGATGATCAATGATAGTAAGAATCATAACTCAGAAGACAAAGTTCTATTTGGTTTATGTTATTTAACCATTAAGAGATCATTATTTCTCATTTTCTTATTTGGCAGTCAACTTAATATTATTAAGTAGGTAATGAGCAGACAACTCAGATACGGGATATTGTCGATGGAAGTTTTCCTGGTAGGTAATATTTGTATCATCTGCTCATTTTCAACCTTTATTCAGTTAGATAACATTTAAGGTGTTTTTTTTTTTTTATTGTGTTCTCATTATGCTTGAATACATTGTTTGATACTAATCCAGAGAAGGCAGCCATTAACATTTTTTAAAAAATAGTTAGCAGATCTGTAGCCTAACCAAGATACACTCCAACTTTCTTGTCATAGTATTCACTCAGTAATGATGTCTGAACATTTTCTCAGTTGTTTAAAAACTATTTTTATTTTTGAAATGCTATGTTTTCCTATATTATTTTAGTTGATTATAATTTGGTGTTTCAGTGAATTGGAACTGAGATTCATTGAATTGTATTGTTTTACTGTAAAGAGTAGCTACTATGGGAGTAAAAGCAGGCATTCCATAGTCAATTGAAAAGTGCAATGCCGACGTGATCATCATAATGTGATTCCAATATCTCTAAACATGATTTTACAAAAGCCTGGTCTGGAACAGTCCAGATATCAGTGAAAGCAAGCTTCAGCATTCTGTGCAAAGGCCTCTGTTACTGACCTAGCATTTATTTTGACACCGGAGTTTAAGACATAAGCACTATATGTTAAAATGTCATGAACTGCTCCTGACCGACTCAAACAATCACATATCAAGTGGATAAAGGGCCCTTTAGTTGTTTTCTCTATGAAAAAAGAAAATTTCCCAATTACTATAAATTCTCATGCCTCTAGGAAGGACCTATCTCATGCATGTTAATTACAAATGAAGCTATACCAGGAAAAACAGATTTTGACTGGCTAGAAATCAAGAAGAAATAAGACTGAGATGATCTATACTAAAAGCAGAAGGTACATAAGAGAAGAATAGAAAAACAGGTAAGCAAGCTGGTGAGGAGTTGTGAAAAAAACTAGGGAAAAAAATTGAAACTGAGCTTCATGAACAGGAGCCAGAAAAGAAAATTATGCACTGAATAATTAAATATTTAAAAATAATTTCTCCCAAGCTGGAGAGTTCAAACTAAATGCTACAAAGTTGTTATTAATCATTGTCAGGGAAATAGGATTGGGTGTGTCTTAAATTCTAAAGGGAAGGAACGTGTTAAATATAGTATTATTTTCCGTGAGAAGAATAGGACATTTAAACCAACTATAGATACCACTGAACTCATTAAAATAAGAAGCGAGTTTATATCACAGAAGCAAACTATGCTCCTCTGCATAGGAGGATAGTGTAAAGAGAGGAAAATAGGGGCAATTATATCCAAGACATGTCTACTGAAAAACTGGAGACACTGAGTAAGGCAGAGGGGCAGAATTTGTTATATCCATATGAAATTAGTAGATTGTCCAAATTTCATCTAGGAAAGAGATTGCCTAATTAAGTTACACATCTTCAATTCCTAGAGTAATATCTGTATTCAGATAGAGAATATTTTATTTTCTCATTTCCAAGGGGTTTGGGAAAATACAGTGGCCTGTGACAGCTGAAACTTAAAGAAAAATTTGGTCCAAGGAGCTTCTCTCCTTGAATGAGCCTGAGACACTAGAGTACATTTCCCTCGCTTGTGTGGGGGTGAGGATGGTGATATAACAGGATTAAGTGATTTAGAGGGCAGTAGGACTACTGGCATGTAGTGGAAAGCCAAGTGTGAATGATGTAATTCCTTCTCTGTGACATCATCAACATGTAAGTCAATTTCCTGAATGCCATCAAATGCCAAATTGATTGATCCTCCGGAAGGAGGTGGAGGACATAGCTTTGCATTGGATCTGACCCAAGAGCATGTGTCCCCTGAATGTTGCTCTGAAAAAAACTATAAACTCTGGACAAAAATTCAAAAAAACAACCACAAGAGGACTCTAGTGACTGAACCAAAGCAGGCAGGATTTGGATGTGAGATAAAGCCTGAAGCAGGCAGTAAGTGCAGAGTGAGGCCCTCCTCTATTACTTTGCAGCTTCACTCTGGGCAAAGCTGTGGTCACAGCAGAGGAAGCACAGGGTGCTAAAATTCTCATATAGAAACATTCTGCCTTTCAGGCCAGACGGCCCAAAGAGAGGAGCCTGGGCCCAACCAGGGTCCCCAGGGCGTTTTATGGTTCATGGTTTTGTCTTCTACATAAGAGATTATTGACCACCCAATTCACAAAGATATTTTTTTCTGTTTTTTTTTTCCCCTTAGGAAACTTCTACTTTTAGATTTTAAATTTTAAAGTATAGAATATATATATACAGATATAATTAAATGTATATTATTTTTATTACAAAATATTAATTTATAATGTATTAATGTATAATGTATTAAATTATACATATATTTATATATTTACTAAATATGTATTATACATGTATATATTATTTTATCATTTTATATACATACATTATTGTATATACATACATACATGTGTTATGTATGTATGCATATATTATATACATACATTATATATAAAATATATTAAATCTAAAAATATCTAAAACAAATCCAAATTAATGGCTATTTTATAAAATACCTGACCAGTACTCCTCAAAATTCTCAATGTCGTTTAAAACAAGAAAAGTCTGAGAACATGTCACAGGCAAGAGGAGCCTATGACAACTAAATGCAATGTGGTGACCTGTATGGGATCCTGTAATACAAAAGAACATTATGTAAAAACTAAGGAAATCTGAATAAGGTACGCCTTTAGTTAATAATAAAGTATCGATACAGGTTTATTAGTTTTAACAAATGTATCATACTGAAGTAAGATGTTAATAATAGGGGAAATTGGGTGAAGGGTCTATGGGAATGTTAATAATAGGGGAAATTGGGTGAAAGGTCTATGGGTGAAGGGTCATAATTTTTCTGTAAATTTAAAACTGTTTTAAGAAATAAAGTTTATTAAAAATTAAAGGGGAAATCATCAATTTCCCTATCATATTGGAAATTTTCACATCCATCTCTAAATAACTGTTAGAAAAATTAGACAATAATCATTAAAGAATTATAGGATTAAAATCATTTTCAACCATCATGACATGATTGATATTTACAAAACTCTGCATCCACTAACTGCAGAATTAAGCCTCTTTCCAAATACGTAGTTTATTTGCCAAAATAGACCATATGCTGGACCATAATAAAAGTCTCAATAAATTTTTAAAAAGGACTAATATCATACAGAGTATCTTCTCTGAACATAATAAAATTAAATTTGAAATATACAAATATCAGATATCTAAGAACATTCAAATACTATGCAAATTGAAGAATTCACTTTTAAATAATTAATAGGTAAAAGAAAAAAGGTAATGAAAATTATTTTGAACTAAATGATAATGAAAATACAACATATCAAAATGTGTACAATCCAGCTAAAGAAGTTATCAGAGGGGAATGTACAGTATAAATGCTTATTCATAAAGAAGAAAGTCTAAAATCAATACTCTAAAATTCTACATCAAAAAGCTACAGGGGAAAAAGTAAAACCCAAATAAGTAGAAAGGAGAAGATAATAAAGAACAGGAAACAAAGAAATAGAAATAACAAAAACGTAACGTGAAAATTCTTATATGTTTGGAGAATAAGACATATAATTTTAAGTAATTCATGCATGAAATATAGATTGAAAAAATATTATAAAATACTTTGAAATTAGAGATAAAAATCCACATTAATTTGTGCATGAAACTAAAGCAGGACAGAGAAACATATTTAGCCATAATCTGTGTTTAAAAAAGATAAAAGTTTGAAAAACAATGAAGAAAGCATCAAGTATAAGAAATTAGATAAAATGGGCAAAGTAAACTCAAAGTTGAAAGGAGAAAATAATAAAAAATTAAATGTAAAATAATAAATATATCCTTTCTTTGTTAAATAGGGATAGGGAAGAATTAAAAAATCCCAATATTAAATAAAATGGTATGTATACTATATATTTATAATATATATAGTAGAATATTATTATATATTATATAAATTATATATATGTGTATATATAATGGAATATTATTGTCATAAAAAAGAAGGAAATCCTGCCTTTTGTGACAACATGGTTGTGGGCACTATGCTAAGTGAAAAAAGTCAGACAGAGAAGCACAAACACTGTATGTTTTCACTTGTATGAGAAATCTAAAAAAAACCGAACTTATAGAAATAGAGAGTAGAATGGTGGCTACCAAGGGCTGAGGGGTGGGGAAAAAGGGTATAAACTTCCAGTTATAAGATGAATAAGTTCAGGGCTCTAATGTACAGCATGGTGACTATAGTTAACAATACTGTACTGTATACTTGGAATTTGCTAAGAGAGAAGATCTTGAATGTTATCACCACATACACAAAAAAGGTAATTATGTAAAGTGTGGAGGTGTTAATTAACCTTGTTGTGGTAATCACTTTGCAATGCATACCTGTATCAAATCATCATATTGTACACCTTAAACTTACATATGTTATCTGTCAATTATATCTCAAATAAAGCTAGGAAAAAAATCCCAATATTTAAGCAGATGTCTGCCTGATAATAAGACAAAAGCCTCCCCTTCTTGCATGTCCCCTCTGAGAGATTCCCTTGGATTCAGGAGAAGGCGTCATTCTTTAATATAAAGGAATGTAGTATACTCAGGAATTATATTCTAATGTTTAGTGACTGCCTTAAAAAGGATATCTTCAGGTTCTGAGTATTCAGCAACGAGCAAGACAAAGTCCCATCCTGCATGGAGATGACTTGGGAAGCAAAAGCAATAAACAAGTAAATGAATTAATATTTAAGATAATTGCAGATTATAGTAAGTTCTATAAAGAAAATAAGAGCACCTCATGCCAAGGATTTTACTCTAGTTAGGGTGGATCAGGGAAGGTCTCTGAGGACATGACAGTTGAGCTGATACTTAAGGTCAAGAACGCTCTGGAGAAGAGCATTCTAGGTAGAGAAGATAGCAAATGAAAGACCTTGAGAAAGTAACATGTGATGGGCCGGCCCCGTGGCTTGGTGGTTAAGTGAGCGCGCTCCAGTGCTGGCGACCCGGGTTCGGATCCCGGGCTCGCACCGACGTGCTGCTTCTCCGGCCATGCTGAGACCGCGTCCCACATGCAGCAACTAGAAGGATGTGCAGCTATGACATACAACTATCTACTGGGGCTTTGGGGGAAAAAATAAATAAATAAAATCTTTAAAAAAAAAAAAAAAAAAAAAAGAAAGTAACATGTCTGCCATCTTTGAGGAAGAGAAAGGAGCTCATTGTTGCTGGAGCTTAGGATGGGGGAAGGATACAATAAGAGATGAGGTCAAGAGAAGTAGAGAGAGGCTAGGATTTTATTCTAATCATTGACCAATCTTTTGTATCTATTCAACTCTAGGCATATCTATTTTAAATTGCATACAAGTGGATGATTTTCTCTCAATCTGATATTTACACAGTGAATGATCTGTGATTTGTTGTGGTTTATCCTTACAAGTCATGTTTTTTACCTCTTTTTGTCTTTGCTTTTTGGCCCACTTCTGGTTTAGAAGTTAAAAATTCTACTTTAAGATTTTTAATGGTTATGGTCACATATGTTTTACTTGCATACTTTACTTAAAAAAAAAAAACTTAATATACTTAGTAATTTACCCTTCTCTAGAATAACAAAGTCTTAGAATGCTCTAATTCCAATCACTGTCCTAGCTTTCAGGTTATTATCAATACTTTCATTTTGCTTTGCTTTTGTATCTCCAAAAGTAGTCATAATTATTCTAATTGTATTATTCAAACATTCTTATTTAGATTTACTGACATGTTTATCAATTTCTTTGTTCAACATCCTCTTTTACATCCCACTTTTTCTCCTGAGTTCTGTTTTTTTTCTCTTAAAGCACATTCTCTATTAGTTCTTTCATTAGTGCATTGTGATTATTAATTTACCCACTGTTTTACTTGTTTAAATACCTTAATTTCAACCTCATTTTTGAATAATAATTCAGTGACATATGTAATTCTAGACTAATAGTTATTTTTCCACAGTGCTTTTAGAATATTAACCCAGTATCTTGTAACCCAATTATTATTGTTGGTTATATTACTATAATTACTATTGTGGTTTTTATTATTTTGAAGTTAGCTGTCAGTCTAATTTTTTTCTACTGGTTAGAAACTTGTATTTCCTTCATATTTGATTGTAAGATGTTAATTTTGTGTTAGGACCACAGACTATCCTAGAGGTGGATCTATTCACTTATTTTTAATCCCTCTGCAAGGAATTGTTCTCCTGAATCTGAACATTCATGTCTTTCATGAAGGCTTAACAATTATCTCTTTGAGGTCAGGGCCCAGACTGGCAAATGAGCATGTCACTCCCTTAAGCAAATCCATCCACCTTGTGATAAGCAGAATAAGGCTAGCCACAGAATCTAAAGCAGTCTTTCAATGGGAATAGACACAAATCAATACATATCTGTTGAATAACTCAATAAAATGGCATTGTAAACAGTACAAATTATTTTTTAGCTTATCTATATCTTGCAACAAAAAGGCAACTGTATAACAAATTGATAATATAGGTCAAAAACATAGGTCACAAATATGTGTCTTAAAGAGGTAAAATAGTCATAGGTAGTGACTAAATATTAACAGACTTTTGTGGGTCTGATGATAATTCAATTATTTTTCAAGTTACCTGCAGAAGTCAATCACTATTTCCCCGGGTATAGGTTCTTTTATTTTTTTAAAACAAGATAACATGTTGATTTATATATACCCAGGAAAGTACTCAGTGATTTTGTCAAAGATAATGCAAAAACATTTAAGGCAATTGGATTCCAAATTTTACATAATTAAAAAAAGGAAAAGAATGGTTTTTAGGAGGCTACCCTGGTATGAAAATGGACATACTTGCCGTGCTGTTAATTGGACACGGTGAACTGGAGAAAACAGCTCAGTGGTGATCACATCAGTGGGCAGCTCCTGTGGTCATGGACGGGAGACTACTGTGTCCGGGGGAGAAGACATGCTTTTAGATGGCCAGGAAAATAGCTCTAATGCTTGAGTTTGAGGCATAAACACAGAAAAAGAAGTGAAATCCACTGAATGGGCTCACTTAACAGGTATGTGATCAAAAATTTCTGATGAACACCATGAAAATTTTAGATAAAATATAGTGCTGCACTTAACGTTTTCTCAGCATTAAAAAATTAGAGAAATGCCTTCCCAAAACTGACTTTTAGAGCTGCTGACTTCAGGCTACATTTCTCTTTCATTTTTCAAAAATATACATATTCATTATATAAATGTGTATTTACGTTTTTATAGCATATATATTTACATCTGTCTGCCATCTATCTACATATTATCTATCTTCAAATGTTGTAAATACATTAAGAATATTGTGCTTCATTTTGCAGTATTTCCTGAATTTCAGTAATATCTGATTAGTTTACCAATTTAAGTTACACGTATGACAATACATAACCAAATACATTTTACATAAGTCAAAGGTTTTCGTTGCTGAAACAGGTATGCAAAGGTTCACACTGGAGTGACAATGGTGTAACTTTCAAACTGGAGCCTAAGTTAGATCAATGATATTACATGCTGTCACTTAGTGAGAAATATCCTACTTAAATTGAGTATTCCTTGTTAACTTATGTTCAATGATGTCTAAAGAAATTAAAGACTTATTTTCTGGGAAATATTAGACATGTGAGTGCTAAAACTCATTTAGAAAATATTATGACATCTTTGGGAATAATGTGAAATGTAATTATAAACATTGCACCATCTCGTTTGACAGATGTTTCTTTTATTTCAATTTTTCTTAATTTGATATGCATTAATTGCTAAAGCTGTGAGTATATTTGTGTGTGTGTGTAGGCATTATGAGAATATTGTTCTGTTTCCTTATTTAGTGTCAAGGAAAATATCTAGAGAATCCTGTCATATATTTGCCACCATTGACAGGAATGAGTAGAATGTAAAAATTCAGTCTGCTGTCCCCAGTCAAAATCTTTGAGCAACTAAAGATACTTGTAATTTATTCATATATTTTCTCTTTTCAGCTTAAGTTAATTCATATTTCTTTAGTATATATTAAGAAGGAAAAAAGGTGATTTAAGTCTCAGAAGCTGTTTTTCCTTTGAATTTTACTTCAAGAGTCCATCATTAGCAAAAGAGTTCCAGACAATAGAAATGGGCATGTGGGAGCAATTTGAACTCTTTCTCTAACTTCTAACTCTTTGCTGACTTCCTTTCTTTTGCTTCTTTAAACTATCTGCTGTTCCTCTCACTCATTTCACTGCCCTTAATTTTGCATCCTCTCACCTTTGCCCTTGATAACAAACATCATCGTTTTCCCCAACCCCACTTAATTCTGTATCTATTGTCCTTGGGGAAAAAAACCTTTAAAATTGTACATTTTTTAAATCTGTGATCATGATTTTCTAGCTTGAAGAAAATGAAGATATTTTAGATATAGAAAGATGGCTAGGCTGACTCAGATTATGTTATCGGTATTATGGGAAAAGCCTGATCAAAGCCCCTTGTGCACTTAGCCTCTCTCAGCACGGAATGTCTCATGTGAGTGGCTGGGCTTATGGTGACCTTGGTTATAGAATAGAATCTTTTATTGTAATAAACAAATTGGCCCACATAGCAATCATGTTCTAGTTAAGATAGCTCATTAGCTAGATTATCTATAAAACACTAACACATAAAGGACACTATCTATCTACCTGATGTTTTCAGAGTTTCTTGTTATATTTGTGTTATTTAACATTGAGTGTATCAGCAAGGACAAATTGTATAATAAAAGATACCCACATCTCTTACTTCACAGACCATAGTTCAAACTGAAGCATGCTAATTCCTTGTTTAAAGATGAATCCCAAAATCCAAGATACAAGAATTAAAAAAAAAAAAATTGGTAACTAAACTAAGAATTCCTTCTACTCCAAATAATTGGTATTCTGAAATATATGAATGAATTTGTCAAAGTATTTCATTTAGATGTGACCAGTTCAGGAGACTAGTACCTGAATATGAAATGTATGAAAAATTAAATGTATGTTGTCAGTTGATACACTAGCACAGTCATCAGATAATGAAAATTCAGATTATTCAATGTCTCCTTAGTTGACTTAGTTATTTAGGTTGACTTAGTTATATTGCTGTCAGTTTTAGCACCTTTACAAATACTGACCTCATTGGCAATAGTAACATAGCAAACTTCATCTATCCATCTTTTCCTAGAGTTGATTTCAAGTTCGGAGTCCACCACCTACAGACTGGGGAATAATGGTATTACACATTTCTGTAGCCATGGAAACTGGTAAATAAATAAAATAAAACTTTGAGAATAAGTCCCAAAATTTGTAGCTCAGTGATTTCAACAGCCAAATAGGTTTAGAGAATGTTTTTCCTGTAGAGTGGAAATCTCAATGTTTGAAAAAAATAAAAAGATACAATCAAAAGTTAGGGAAGTTGGAAAGAGAATTTGGGACGTGAGAAACCCTGGAGAATATTCCTGAATCTGTTATTAACTTACGTGTGACCTTCACCTAGTTACTTAACTTTTCAGTTCTTTATTTTTCCCATCTGTACAACATTATTTGCCTCCGTCGCTGGAAACTTGTGAAGCTTAATTAATGTTTGTGAACCACTTTGACTTCCACAGCTGGAGGATGTTGGAGAAATGCAAATTATTATTGTTGTTATTTATTATTTATTGTTCTCTATCTAGACTTTGTCCCAGTCTCTGCTGGCTTATCCCCTTGCCACAGAGACAAATTAATAATAAATGCAGTGTTAGTCCTTCAGTAAACACCAGAATGGCTTAACAGGAAACAGTAAAAAAAAAAAAAAATTGTTTTACTCTTCTATTATAAAAGTCACAAGAGTTAAAAGTCTCTTAAAATGCCAGAAAACTAACAATTTTTTTCCTATTGACCAATTCTCCTTTACTTTGACTTACTGAGGATTTTTGTTGCGTGCAGCATTTTTACTCATTTGAGATAATGCCATTTTGGACTGGAAACCTATATCTGCTTAAGTTTTTCTATTGGGAGAACTATACCATTGGTAGTTTTAGTCTTTTTTAATAAAAAAATCTGCTTTTCAACTTTGTTCAATTTTACAAAAATCAAATTTGAAATGATTCTTCTATTTTGCTAGATTAAAACACCTTGGGTTTTTATTTCTAGGCAGATGTTCATTTTCTCTTAAAATAGTTCTGTTTCCCTTTTATAAACTTTATAATTAGTATATAACACGAATTATATTTTGTAAATATTGAATAAAAATTGTAGATTTTTTGTATTAGATATATACTAAGAGATTCTTATTAAAAGTATAGTTACTTCTTTATAGAGCATCATAGGAAAAATGGCTGCTAAAATGGAGGAACACCATTCACATCCTTACCAAAGACCACCTTTTCTTTTCTACTAATAAACTCCTCATTTTGTGTTTAGGTAACCCTGCAGATATTCCCTAATCTCTGGGAAAATAGAGAGCCCTCCTGCTTCCTCAGGGACTGGCTATGGTTTGTGGAAGCCAAACATGGCATCCTTTTTGACAGATATTCACTGTCACGGGCTCCCTTGCTCCTGGGGATGCTCTGTGCATGGCCAAGGGAGTGGAAGAAGTCCTCTGATAATCCTCTGGGAAGATTCCTCTGTCTCTTACTCAAGAAACATTTTGCTCATGCCTTTCTTTTCTTCATGGAAGGACAGTACAGGACTTGATGAATGCATTTTCCAGATATCTTGTAACCAGAAGAGAAACAACAAGATAATTGTAAAGATTTTTATCAACAGCCACTCTGTTTAACAGCCCCCGGCTTATCTAAATAGACTTTTTCTTATGATAAACGTTTTTATTACTTAAGCTCTTCAGTTTGTCAGTTTTGTATTAGATCTTGAAGAAAATAATCTTAACTAATATACTTTACCTGAGTATGCCGACCTTCAGTAATCTTCCTCTCCATGCTTCCATAGCACTTGTAGTAACTATATATAATTTAGTACTAAATTACAGTCTTACCGGATAATGACGTTTCGGTCAACAACTGGACCGAATTGGACGCCATATACGACAGCGGTCTCATAAGATTGGTACCATAGAACCTAGGTGTGTAGTAGACTATACTATCTGGGTTTGTGTAAGTACATTTTATGGTGTTTGCACAACAATGAAATTGCCTAATGACGTGTTTCTCAGAACATATCTCCCTCAGAGTGTATCTCCATCATCAAGCAACACATAACTGTATTGGTACTCGTGTTGCTTGCCACATGTTTTTATGTGTCTCTTGGACTAAATTGTAAGCCCCTCACATGCAGAAGCCCTATTTTATCCTCTCTGTACTTTTCCCCTTGCCTTGTACAATGTTGGCTCATAGGAAGCTCAATATATTTTAAAAAGGAAATGAGTGTGGGAATGTGTGTTTGCGTTGCCTTCTTTTTGCCTTTAAACTCAAAACTCTGTCATGGCTCTTCTGAAACGCCCTTTGCTATGTTCTATTCTTCCTTAGACTAATTCTCTGTTTTTTTTCCTGCTCCTTCTCTTTCCATGGTCTATTTGTAGGTATTAGAAAAGCTTCATCTTTGGTCTTATGCTCTTTTGCTACCCTGTTCTCTTCCTTAAAGATCATATCCATTATGACTCATTTATTTTATGCAAAAATAACCATTATACATGACTCCCAATCTGATTTCTATCCCACCTGTCTATCGATATCCCAACTATCTTACAATTGGTACTTCCCACTGAGTATATACAACTGAGATTGCACTCTGCCTTAAGTTACTGAAAGTTGAAGTATTATCTCCCTCCTCTGAATTTCTATAACTTTGTATTTGTACCAGCCGAACCACACTCTACAACTACTGCCTGTGTTAATAATTTATCTCCACTTAGATTTTAAACTCCTTGAGAACAAGGACTATGTCTTGCTAATGTTTAATTACCCTCCAACTATATATATATAATATGAAATCAATAAATGTTTGAATGAATATATGCCCACTTTATTCCAACAATACTTTCTATTATTTTTTTTGTCTTTATATATGGTTCAGCATATTTTGGGGTTCCATCTTTTTATATATACATAACTAGGAAAGATATCTTTTCATTGATCTGCTTAGTATGTAGAAATTCTGATTATGTTTTCAAACTTCCATATTAGTGTAGTTCAACTGAGATCAACTTTTGTTTTTAGCATCTTTTTAGTACAAAGGATTGTATTTTATTAAGAATATGTATTTTCATAAACATATATAAAAAATACCAAGTATCATTTAATCACTATTCTGAGGGTGAAAAGTCCATGAATTTACTCCAAGAGAATTAAAAACATATGGCCTCATAAAAACTTGCACATGAGTGTACCTAGCAGTATTATTTATAATAGCTAAACAATGGAAATAACACAAATTTCCAACAACTGATGAATGGATAAACCAAATGTGCTGTGTGCATATAATGGAATATTATTTATCCATAAAAAGGAATGAAGTACTGATACATGCTATAGCATGGATGAACCTTGAAAGCATCATGCTAGGTGAAAGAAGCCAGACACAAAGGCCACCTATTATACAATTCCATTTACATGTAATGTATGGAAAAGGCAAATCCATAGAGACAGAAATTAGCAATTGCTAGGGTCTGGGTAGTGGGGGAAATGCTACTCCCACTTAGAGTGGCTGCTAATGAGTATAGCGTTTCTTTTTTTGATGATTAAATATTCTGGAATTAGGTAGTGGTGATGGTTGTACAACTTTGGGAATATACTAAAAACCACTGAATTGTACATTTTAGAAGGGTGAATTTTATAGTAGGTAAATTGTATTTCAATAAAGCTTTAAAAAAAATACTCCATCGTGGGGGCCGGCCTGGTGGCACAAGCAGTTAAGTGTGCACGCTCCACTGCAGCGGCTCAAGGTTTACCAGTTCGGATCCCGGCCACACACCGACGCACCACTGGGCAAGCCATGCTGTGGTAGTGTCCCATATAAAGTGGAGGAAGATGGGCACGGATATTAGCTCAGGGCCAGTCTTCCTCGGCAAAAGAAGAGGAGGATTGGCAGATGTTAGCACAGGGCTGATCTTCCTCACACACACACAAAAAAACCTCCCTCAAAACCCATGACTCTTAGTTTTCAGGATATTTCGATTCAAAACATATCAGGATATACAGATCAAGCACAGGTTTTAACAAAGATGCTCTAATTTTTTTCCAAATATAAGAGATTTACTAAACAATGATAATCTATACTTTGTGAATAATAAAATATATTTGTATTATTCATATGTTACTTCATTTATGGACTACCTACTACTCTCCAGGGAAGGCTAAACTATAAGTGAATGACATGCATAATAACAGCTATTATTTGATGAGTTTAATTGGCATGTAGAAGCTTACCAGATGGGGAAACTTACTCTATGCAAAGGAAACAAAAATACAAAAGAAAAGCTGATATAAAGTGCTTCGAGAATCATGCGTCATCTCTATGGCAGACCTTAGGAGGCACCTGAGTGTAGGAATAAGCAGAGTTACTTCCTGCCCCTCTTATGCAATTCTGTGATTCCCCACCTTCTGGCTGCATTAGAAGGGAAACTGTTCCAGATTTTATTTTAAGTAATTAATCCTTAAAGACCAAGAAAAGCCTGAATTTTAATACAGTTATGTGTTTTATATAAAATTCATAGATTGTTTTGCAATTATGACAGTCACACCATTAAATAAACAGAAAGTAGTGGATTGATTCATAAAAATCCTACTAGAGTCAACCAAAACTGTAGATGAAAGTTATTTTGTGCTTTCTACGTGTAAGTCATTGTGCTAAACAATGAGAGGAAATAGACAGGAGATACAGTCTGGCTTACAAGGCATTCAGCAATTCAAGTCTTTGAATATAGGTCATTTATATCAATACCTGAAAAGACCTGGAGGAAATAACTTTGGGGTTGGGGGAAAGGTCCTCTGCATCTTGTTAGCAGATAAATAGTCAGATTTCTATAGAATGATCTATGAGAGGAGGAGGATAAGGAAAAGTAAGGGTGAGGAAAAGGAGGAGGAAAGAAATAAATGAAGCAGATGTTTTATATGGAACTTTCCAGCTACTGTCCTAATCAACCATGAGCTGTAAAATACTCAGTGAGCTACATTCTGTTCTCCTAGGAATTCAGCTTGGAATATACTACCTGAGGAGGCTACAGGCCCCTCAGGTCATCCAGGAGAGACCAAGAGTAATTGGTACTTGCCTAAGGATAGTATCCAGAGAGATATTGCTCCAAATACTACTGACTATTTTTAAGCATTCTGCAAAATTTCTCCTGATAAAATTGTTTTCTCCCATGTTGAAAATGCCCTAAGTAACTGACAAAAGGTCAAAGATCTCTTTTGGGTGTAGTAATTTATTAATTATTCAATTTATCAATTTATTAAAAATATAACCTACAGTTATACAACTACATTCTATTATATAACAATTATATTATATAACTATAGTTCTATAATGGCAAAGTCTTGAACGTAGAGTTTGAAGCACAAGCTAATCTCACTGCGGTTCACTTGCTCTTTGTGACATCAGGTTGTCTAATGCCAAGGAACTGGGTGTGCTATTACCAAAAATTCAAAGTCAAAAATCACTTATTTCAGTCACCATTCTAGTCTCTGACATCCTCATGCCTTCCTTTCTCCGTTTCCAGTGATCTCTTTAAAATATTCACTCAGAGGTAAACAGCTTATCTTTAATTCTCCAGTGTGTCTTCTCTTCACTTGCACACAAATAGGACTTTGTCCTCACACATGATTTCTGTGGATGTCATTTCTCAGAGGCTCTCTCTTCCTCAGAATTGGCATGCTGGTGAGTGTTCAGTCAGGGAGGTGAGGTGATCTAATATTGATTGGCATTACACAGTAGCGTTATGATCAGCATCAGATTAAAGCACTATATAGAGTGGTGATAAGCCAGTCTGATATTGGATACTTTGCTAATTGGAAAAGGAATTCTTATCCCATAACCCTGACTGGGATCTCCTACTTTCTTTTTTCCTGTATCAGTTTTTGACCAGAAACATGGAAGGTAGGAGGAAATACCTAAAAGACAAAATCAGACTTTGCATGAGATTTGCTCTGCTGAAAACTGTTCTTGTCATTTTCACACAGGTTTCCTTTTTGTTAATTAACTGTGTTGTAGTGGACTGGGCACGAAAATGACTAAGATAGAAAGATGACAGATGGATGGATAGATAGATAGGTAGGTAGGTAGATAGATAGATAAATAGATAGATGATATATAGATAAATAGGCATAAATAGTAATATCGAAAGTAAGAGAGAGAGAGACATAGGTAGCAAGATATATAGAAATTAAGAGAGATAGTAAGGTCGATAGATAGATAGATCCTTTATCTCCAACATCTGTGCTGTCTCTAACCATCTCCCATGATCTCTGTCACCATCCATAGCTACAACATGGGAGCAGTGTCATGAGTGGCTTTAGCCTCTCAAAGCTCCACACAGTCCATTAGACTCATTCATTGTAAAGATCTCATCATCCCGTGCCCATCACAATGCCGTCTATACCTTGCATCCCTGCCTACATACACGGATAGATTGGTGCAGAGGGAGGAATTTGGGTGCGTGGCTAATTTTGGGAGTTAATACTTTCAAACTCTGGTTTCCAGAGAATTCCCAGCTGCTAATTCACACTCAATACTCTGCAAAAAACATTCCATTTACAAATAAATATAAGAACACCTTAAGACTGAAAGAAATAAACCCAAGTTTTTAAAAAGTGTATTTCATATAAATATCTGTCATTTTATTTCATTCTTGTAATAAATGGTCAATCAAACTGGTCAGGAGCATCAGTTCTGGAGCCAGACTTCCTGGATTTTAATCCCTTCCCTGTTATTATATTGGCTGTGTGAACTTGTGCTGGTAGCTTCTCAGTGTCTCAATCCTTATCTGAAAGATGGGAATAACAATAACACTACATCATAAGGCAGTTGTGAGGACTAAATGAAGTAATATATGTAAAGACCTGAGGATAGTTTTTAGCACATAGTGAATACTACGTAAGGGCTAGATATTAATATTATCTTAGCCTTTGCTCAGTAAATATCAAATAATCATAATTATTATTTTATTTGTATTATTTGATAAAATATTCTAACATGGGCCTTCCCCCTTTTAACTTATCAAACTATTATTAAAGAATAATCTATTCCCCACATTTTTAAAAACTAGAAAGAAATAATGTAATATAATGGAAAGGACATAGATTTTCAAGCCAATAAATTTAGGGGTTAGACTCCTGGCTCCACTACTTACAGTTGTTTTATTTTAAGCCCTTTACATTTTTTTGAGCTTTAGCTTTCTGGCCTATAAAATGGAATTAAAATATTTAATTCAAAAATAGTGAACTAAGATTATATGTTTAACCATATGCACTTCCCTTTACAGATCCCCACCCACCACAACACCCATTAAAATGACAATAGAATATAAAAGTATAAATAATCTGATTCAGAACAGAAAATCAGAGAAGCCAACTATTACATATAGGAATTTTAATAAATTTCTGCAAGATATATTAGAGATAAGAGAGACTGAAGGTAGTATAAACAGTTCTCTCAAAAGAAACCTCATTTATAGCTCTAAGTTTTAAGCGCTGCATCTAAAATTCCACTTATTTTAAATGCTACCCACATAAAATTTTAAATTCTTATAATTATAACAGAAAACAAAGCAATCCTATATATATTGCTACCACAGCAATATTGTATGTCGAGTAAACTTGCAGGATAGTACTGTCAAATCAAATTCGTGCAAATCAGAGATCTTACCCAACAAGTTTTACTAAATAATTTTAGGGACACTAGTCATTAAATAGCTCAGAAGAAGCAGAGAGGGGTCTGGGACATTAAGAGTCCCTTCCAGGCCCTTCCTTGCTGTACAGTCAAGCACCTCTGGCCCAGAATAGGCCAAGTCTCTCAATGAGGTTTGCAGGGTTCCTCACACAGTAGAGAGCATTTAATTTATGTAACATCTCCATTTTATATCCCCCAGAGAACTGTGTTGTCTACGTGGCATTCTCCAGGGAGCTATGCCTCACAGATTTTGTGTTCTATTTACTATGGGTAATCTGACGAAGGGACTTCTGCCGTGGGCATTTTGGAGACAAGCCTTCTACCTTCTAGCAAATATCATTAGTCTATTTACCCAGAGGTCCTGTGGACAAGAGAATTAGGCCAGGCTACCTGCCTTCTTTTCTTTTCTTCCGAGTATCCCTCCAGTAAAGTGAGTGAATTCATTTCTGTCCAGCTGCTTTAACTATTTAATTTCTTAAATCATATTTAAGATTTCAGATGCATGTTGTTATGAAATGATCACAATCAGATTTATAAGGTAAGAGAGTGAATATAATTATCTCTGTTTTAATATAAGGAAACCGAGGTGCAAAGAGATTGGAGCCTAGGATATCTAACTGCCAGAACTAACAGCGCTGCCTTTGGATTCTCAGTTTAGAGCCCACCCTCTCAGTCAAAAATAAACCCAGAGCACTGTCGGATGGTGATTACCTCAACTGGTGACCCAGGGCCTCTGCTTTCCAAACAAAGTCTTACAGTCTATGCTTGGCTGGTTGAGTAATTTAAAGAGAGTCAAATGGCCCATGAGAAGATTCTGATTTTTTCTGGAAAGACTCAAGCAATGAAAACAAACAACCCATTAACGTGTTTGTGCAGAAAGAATAAACTATAGTTGCAGATAGTGTGGGAGCATTATCCTTAGAACAAGAGCAGGACACCTTGATCAAGTAAACACAGTGTTCCTTATTCCCAAGGAAAGAGCTGTGCTCAGTCATGCATGCTATGGTGTGAATTTAAGCTCAAAAATTGGCTCTCTTAAGATAGCTCTATTTAAAATCCTGTATCTAACTGTGTAAGAAAAGGCTGCCTCGAGTGTTAAGGGATTTTCAAGGTTAGAAAGAAGTGGTCAAGAAAGTTGAAATGGAACTCTTCTTTGGCCTTGGTACTCTGGGGCACTGAGAGCCTGCTCTGTCTGAAGGGGGATTTCATCCCTCCTGGCCTGCCCCTGTGCATAAGGACACAGTCAGAGTTGCACCAATGTGACAGTCCTCAGAAAATGCAGGGAGAGTACTTGAGAAGTAAATTGAGGGAAGAGATTTATCTTTTTAGAAAAATAAGAAACAAAAATAAAACAACCTTGCTTCCTCTAAATAGCTCAAGAAAAGGAGATGAAAAAATATGTATTTATTTGATCTCATGCTTATCTCAAAAGTTCCCTTAGGCCGGAAATACATTGGTCATCATCAGTATTATCATGCAATATTGCCCTGAAGTCAGAATGAAATTATTCATTTAATTCACAAATAAACTCACATATCTGTGACGAGTCCCCTCTTTATACTCATTGCCAGTGATGGAATTAATGGGGTGCTCATGCTATTTCCCACAGAACATTATCTCCTGTGGGAAAACACTGAAAATTATGAACACTCACTAAAGCAGGACTGTTCCACACAATGACCTGATGGATTCCGAGCTATATCTAAGTTGTTCATAAACTCTGCGCTGTTCCCTGAAGAGAGAAGAGCTAACAGCATGATGATTGAAATTAAAGTTTTAAGAATGCAGATAGCATTTTTAATCATGGGGAAATTGCCATCTCAATATTCGTAAAAGATGCTCAATATTTAAATAAGATCATTTCAAGATCTAATGAAGCATATGCAATATTTAATTGAATCATAATTTTCCTTTAGAAAACAGGGAGCCTCTATACATTTTCATTAGTTATGTAGTAGTTATAAAGTGAAAATTTACCTTAACAAAACAAATTAATCTTAACAAGAGAAATTAATCTAAAAAGAACCATAGGTCTTTAGCTATGCAAAACCGCTAAGACCACTGAGCTTTGTACTGGTAATGCAAAGTCAGAACCAGTATTTGAGTAAGAGATTGTGTCTCTATACATGACACATATGGGTAATTTACATTAGTGAAATATCAAAAAGAGCCTTAGCTTCTGGTAAGTCTCTTTTTCCCATAACTGTTTTTCAAAATTAACATTTTGAAATGTGGATCGAACATTTACACTCATTTTCAATTCCATAAACTAGACATAAGTAGCCAATGTTACTAATAAATACTTAAAACATTTGTTAAATTAAAACACATCCACATTCATGATTTATTAATTTAACAGACTTTAACTGAATGCCTAGTATGCTACACATAAAAAATGTTTTTTTTACATCAAGTGAGAGTAACTCATCTATATTTAATACATGTGCCATTGTTAAAAAAAATTTCTTTATCTTGTAGTTTCAAGATAAATTGCTTAAATAAAACTTTAACTTTGATCATTTTTTTCTGAACTCTATAATTTGAAATTTTTTATTGCTTCAATTGAAATAGATTTCACTAATAAATGCCTTCTGCTCCAAAACTAGTTTTCTAAATAAATTGCTTAAATTAAGAAATACACAAATAGTAAAGTAAAGGAACGCTGTTGTAGTAGACCTCACCAATCAGGAAGGATGAGGTGGCTGAAAAGCCCTGTTGAAGAAGAATTGAAAACTTCTCACATAAGATGCCTTATGGGTACTAACCCAAGCTTTCTTTGCTCTGGATTTCTTACCCCCTCAGAGGTGGGCTACTGACAGCCACTCATGCACTTTGCAATGCCACTGTCCCACCTACAGATGATTAAATAAAGTCCATTAAGTTTGAAACAGGGATTCAAAACAGATGATTAGTCTTTGCATGTGGCTAGAACTTAACGTCGTCTGGGGAGCTGTAAGACAGTTACACTCTTCTATGAAGATGGAAAAGTAGAGAGGAAAAAGCTGGTGTGTTGAGAGAGAAAACAGCAAGCAGGTGGATGAGATGAAGTAGAAACATGATCTGCACCCATGTTCCTAATTGTTTCCCAGCTCCTGTCACCATCCCATCCTGGGTCCTGGGAATATTCTTCCCCCTGGATTCTAGGATTCCAAGGCATAACCTGATAGCATTATAGTAACATCCCTCTCCTTCTGTCCCCTTGAGCCACCCTGATTTGCTTTTCTTATTTAAACCTACTGAAATTTAAATCATGTAGGACTTTATGGGAAAAATGGGAGTGGGCAACGATGTGAAATTTTTCATATCCACTTTTTATAATTTTTTATATCATAAAAAGAAAAATAGCGAACCAGAGTTAATATCAATTGCATTTTGCCTGAATTATTGACTCCTGCCTCTCTGCTATCCTATTTCCTGGGGGCTTCTTACAGGTAAACCTCTCCATCATAGATTCTACCATGTCTTCAGATGTCGAAGTAGCTTAGATGTTAGAAGCATGCAATTTCACATAATCTCGGCCCATCTTCTCTATGGTCTGAATGTTTATGTCTCCCTAAGATTCGTATATTGAAATATTAACCCCAAAAAGTGGTGGTATTGGTAAATGGTGCCTTTGGGAGGTGGAACTCTCATGAATGGAATTAGTACCTTACAAAGAGGCTCCAGAGATATTTCTTCCCCTTCCATGACGTGAGGATACAAGAACTCTGTAACCCAAAAGAGGGCCCTCACCTGACCACGCCAACACCGTGATCTTGGACTTCCAGCTTCCAGATTTCTATGAGAAACCAATCTCTGTTGTTTATCAGCCCTCAGTCTGTAGTATTTTGTTGTAACAGCCCCAGTGGACTAACACAGTCTTCCTCGCCAGCACTCTCAGTATGTAGCCTTCAGGTAATTCCTGGTGAGAAATTTCATCCTAAAACTCCTGCTGTGAGCCCCTCTTCTGTAGCTCCGTGTTTCCTTTCTCCTCTGGAAGTGCCTGGAGATATTTCTAACCTCTGGGTCTACTTCCTTCATCACTTCTTCCTGAGAACTCCAATGAAAAAATCCTTTACTACTTAACATTCATGGTATTTCCCTTTTCTGTTTTCAATACACAGTCTCCTCTCTGTCTAAGTAATTTGAAGAGGAACACCTCATAGCTTGCTCTTACTTGAACCAAAATTCTCATGCTTACGAATATTGTACATAGAAGTAAACCTGTTTAGGGCCAGCCCCATGGCTTAGCAGTTAAGTGCATGCGATCCAATACTGGCTGCCCGGGTTCGGATCCTGGGCATGCACGTACGCACCTCTTCTCCTGCCAAACTGAGGCCGCGTCCCACATGCAGCAACTAGAAGGATGTGCAGCTATGACATACAACTATCTACTGGTGCTTTGGGGGAAAAAAAATAAAGAAATAAAATTAAAAAAAAAAAAAAGAAGTAAACCTGATTAGCATAGGCTTAGAACTGGCAAAGAGAACTTGCTTTGGGTGAGAGATTAATGTATTTTCAAACAATTATTTCACTTTTTAGGCAGCATTTATAGTCATGATAAATAAGATCATTAGAAATTATTTATAATCTATGTGGTATATAGCACTCTTTCTGTTATCAGCAATAATAAATATGTAATTATATTTAAATGCTCTCCAGCTATCTTTCTAAGGCTTCCCAGTAGCTCCAATTTATTCAGTTTGTTGTAAAAAATGCCATCCTTAAAAATGTCTAGCAATGATATAGAATAATATAATCTTAAAATCAGACATGTTTGAGCCTGGATGCACCATTAATGCCTGTTTATTAGTCAGCAATCTTTAAGCTGCAAATGATAGAAACCCTTTTCATACTCTCTTAACCACTCACCCTACTCTCAACCAAAAAAGAACTTACTGGCTTCCATGCATTCATTCCACAAATTTTTATTGGACACTTACTATGTGTCAGGCAATGCACTAGATGCTGGAGATTTAGCGGAGAAAAAAATCCCCACCCTCTTGCAGCTTGCATTGCACTGAATGCTGGTGAGGAAGGGGGCCGCAGGCATGATAAATAAGTAAGACATGGTGATAAGTGTTGTAAGGAAAAATAAAGCAGGAAAGGGGGCAAGAGAATGACAGTAGAGGCTGGAGAGACTTAGGGAGGGTGCAGTGACAAATAGGGTTGTTCAGGAAAGCCACCAGAGAAGATGATGTTTGAAATATGATGATAGTGAGGGAATGATCCACGAGCTTTACTGCAGAAGAGTGTCTCATGTAGAACAAATAAGAATTGCAAAGTCCCTGAAGCCTGAGCAGGCCTGGCATGTTTGAGGTACAGTAGAACGAGTACGATAGAGTGAGGGAGGAAGATCAGAGCAGAGCTTACAGTCAGCCCTTTGAATGGGGTGAAGTAAACCATTGCTATACTTTGGCTTTTGGCTGAGATATAATAAGATATTGTTAGGACTTGGCTTTTGTTCTCAAATGCCTGTGGTGCCCCAGGATTGGAATGGGTTTTATGCTAAGGACTAAAATGCTGTTACCAGGATTTATTTCTCTTTCCGCATTTCTTGGCTCTGCCTTCTTAGTTGGCTATTTCTTTCCTCAAGTCATATGCAGGTGATGGACCCCAGCAAACCCCATGGCTTACGTAGTTGTTACAGCTAGTAATTTCAGACAGGGAGAGATCTTCCTCTCCTAGTATCCATATCAGTTCTCCCCCAAAGGCTCCGATGGTCCAGGTAGAGTCATGTGTCACCTGGACCAGTTCAATGACAGGCTCATCCAAAAGACATGGAATAGGAGAGGAGAGTTCCTAAAAGAAGGGAATACAGGGCTTTCCAAAAGTTAGAGAGGTCTACCAATACTATGTAACCACAGACAAGATACATCATCTCTCTAAGCCTCAGTCTCCTGATGAGCAAATTGGGAAAAATGATGCCTACTTCACAGGATTGTTGTGAGCAACAAATTAGAAAGTGTTAGCAAAGTGCTTTCCCTAAATCGCCACTAAATAGTACTCATTATTACTATAACTTAATAACAGATATCCTTGGAATTTCTAATATATATTATGAAACATTAAATAGAGAAATTTCAACTTTCCAATTTTATTGTAGAGTAATATTGTTTTTTCCAAGGGAAAACAAGATCTTAAAAATTGAAAGCTACAAGAGAAAGTAAGAACTTACAATAGAGAAGGACATATTATTTAAATCAATGTCATCTGGTCATGGTTATTCAAGAGTACAGTGACTTGTTTTCAAACTATAAATCACAACTGTAACAATAACACGGACAAATATTTGACATCAGAATTGACTAGAAAACTGCTTGGCTACCATAGGCTTGGCTCTTTATCAGGGTATCTGCTATTGTTCCCTGCCAGGCAACATCTGATCTAGTGGTTTTGTTTTTCTCCCTTAATCTGAATAGTTATGGTCACAGCATTAAAGACAATGGAAACAGGTTAAAGACAAAGAGCTTTTAATATCAGGCATTTTAATTTCCTTTTCCAGGCCTCAATTTTCTCATGGATCACATGACAGTTTGAGAACAAATGCTCCTAGAAATCTCTTTGAGGAATACGATTCTTCAGATGAAAACGTGCCAACATTACACCATATTCTACAAGAGCCCAACAAGTTCTGGAAAGTTGCTTTTATTGTGAATACATTCCTTTCCCTGATTTTTAAAAATAAATTATCATGAGAACACTTTAATTCTGCATACTGTGAAGAGAGTCAAGTGTTAACCTGGGCATTAAGAAGAAAAATAAAATTCCAACTTTCAGAACCCAAGTATACACCTAAGGTATTTTGCTTTAATCCTTCATGCCTGGCTTCTGATTACTTCTAGCTCAGATGATAGAAAGCAATTTTCAGCTAAGTGCTTAACTCCAGTAGTTGGCTTTCACATCTGGACCTCCAGGGCCCTACTTATATATCCCATCGTGTAAAGTGTCTCCACAATGCTCTGTCTTCCTTGGAAGAACACATCCTTGGAGGTTTTACATGGATTTCCATTTCAATCGCTATGTTAAGCCCAAAGCTCTGAACATTTTCTTACTTTCTCTGCTTTATGAGCTACTATATTTTCTATGATGAAAGTGGAAAAGGGAAAAATTCAAGTTTCTTGCCATTTAATTTCTCTCACACTAGATACGTTTATCTGTTTAACCAACAGAGAACTCTGAAGTATGCATTGCTGATCAGTTTCCAACAGTAAGATGAAATTAAAATAGACTCAGGCAAAATAACTGTGACAAATTCCATGTATCACATTTAGGAAGAAACTAAAAAGCTATGGGTGGTTCTGCATAGGTGATCCAGATCTCTCTGGAATAGAGATAAGGGAAAAAGAAGGAATTAGCTATGACTAGTGTATTTTTTTATTTGTTTATTGTTTTGAAACCTAGAGCATCCTCATGAGACGAAGTTGTGGCTCACGTAGAAAGCCACATTGGGACATGATGGTCAATGGTCATTTTTGATTTCCTACAATAGGTGTAATTTTTCAGAGAAATTATGACAAAAATATGGAGCATTAATATGTAGTTTTGATGAAGAAATCTGAGGATTCTCAGTGAAGAGCTTGGACCAAATTTAGAAACAAGACATACAGAAAGAATTTAAGTAGAATAATGTGGCCAAAGGTAAGAACAAGACAATGTCAGTAACATTTAAAAGGGAATCTTTATATCAATATGACTCAATAAATTTGAAAAAGTATGTTTAATATGTTAGTAAGTTATAAACTGTTTCACAATTAAATTTCAAATTTTGGGAGAAAGTTTGTGTTTTTTCTCTAAGTGGGTTTTAAGACGTGTGTCTTCTTATTAGTAGGAAATGAAAGAAGTGCACATAAACATTTGAAAGAAGGAATTGGTTATTGTCAGAAAAATAAAATGAAAAGGTAAAATTGTAACAGAAAACTAAAAATACTTTTATGTCCCCAATTATAAAAAATGAAATGGATATAATCTGAATTTGACTTAAAGTAGTAGGAGAGTTCTGTAAAGGAAGAAAATTAATAAATACAGGCAGGCATTTTGGGGTCGATGGAAGGATCTCCTAGATACGGCATATATTTAGAGAAACAAATTCCCATTACTAGAATGTATATGTACACTTAGTCTTAGAATCACATAAACTAGTGCCTTTAAAAAAACAAAACAACTAATGCTAAATTTCTAACATTGACAAATAGCAAACAGAAGGAACTGACTCATTTTGGAAAGATAGATGCAACTTATACATATAACATCAAATACAAACATAAGAAAATGACAGGTTTAATTTGTAGAAAGATTTATTTAAAATACTAACTAAGCTCATTTTGACATTGCATATTGTACTTATGATTTCAGGTAAATTTAAAAGTTGAAAAACCTCCCATTTCTCAGGTTGTTACACACACGTTGAAACGTTATCAACAGGTAAGTAGGAAATTGCCTGTCATTTTTAGACTGTCCATAATGAAAGTTATTTCATTAATTCAGAAAACAGTCTTCAATTTTAAACGATTGCTTAGTTGTTTCTTGATGATGATCTCTCTAGAGAGCATTTACTTCCAAATGACTAAATTCAGAGCTCAACTTAAAGATTAATGTGGCTGTAAACCATTAACATAACCCAATATATGATACAGAGCCTCCTATTTGTGCATTGCCCCCAAGGAACACCTCAGTCTTAAAATGAACATAGTTTACTATAAAAGGAGCATATTCTTTGAAGATTATGAATTTATAAAGCCCCCATTTTACTTAATCACAGCTTTAGGAAACCTTGAGAAACTGGTATTTTTAAAAATTAATAGGATCAGCCCAGTGGCGTAGTGGTTAAGATCATGTGCTCAGCTTCGGCAGCCCGGGTCCGTGGGTTCGGATCCCAGGTGTGGACCTACATACTGCTCATCAAGCCACGCTGCGGAGGCATCCCATATATAAAATAGTGGAAGATAGGCACAGAAGTTAGCTCAGCAACAACCTTTCTCAGCAAAAGAGGGGGATTAGCAACAGATGTTAGCTCAGGGCCAATCTTCCTCACACATGCACGCGCGCACACACACACACACAAATTAATAGATTGACTTTGGAATAAGTTCTTTTATTTTTTTGTGTGAAGAAGATCAGCCCTGAGCTAACATCTGCCAATCCTCCTCTTTTTGCTGAGGAAGACTGGCCCTGGGCTAATGTCTGTGCCCATCTTCCTCCACTTTGTATGGGACGCCGCCACAGCATGGCTTGACAAGCGGTGCGTCGGTGCGCACCCGGGGTCCAAACCAGTGAACTCTGTGTCCGTGCAGCGGAGCGCACGCACTTAACCACTTGAGCCATTGGGCTGGGCTGGCCACTGGAAGAAGTTCTTTTAAAATCAATACTATTCTACTCCATTCTTAGTCCAATGGAGTCTTTAGTTCAAAACTCTGCAGACCTTCTCAGTGTTGGTAAATCCCAGAAAGTTGGTATGTTTTCATATGTAAAATTATAAAGATTATTTTGAAATCAGGAAGTGTGATGCCTCCAGCTTTGCTCTTCCTAATTTCAAAATATGTTACAAAGCTATAAATTAAAACAGCATGATATTTGCATTAAAATAGACATATAAACCAATGTGACAGAATAGAGAACCCAGAAATAAAGCCATGCATATGTGATCAACTGACCTTCCACATGGGTGCCAAGAATACACAATGGGTAAAGGATAGTCTCTTCAACAAATGGTGCTGAAAAACTGGACATCCACATGAAACAGAATGAAATTGGACTCTTATTTTACACCATACACAAAAATCAACTCAAAATGGATTAAAGACGTAAACATAAGACCTGAAACTGTAAAACTTCTGGAAGAAAAGTTTTGGGTGAAAAACTTCATGACATTGATCTTGGCAATGATTTTTTGGATATGACAACAAAAGCACAGGCATCAAAAGCAAAAATAGAGAAGTGGGACTACATCAAACTAAAAAGCCTCTGCACAGCAAAGGAAATAATCAACAGAGTGAAAAGGCAACCTACAGAATGGGAGAAAATATTTGCATATCATATATCTGATAAAGGATTAGTATGTAAAACATATAAGAAACTCCTAAAACACAATAGCAATAAACCAAATAAACAGATTAAAAAGTAGGCAAAGGACTTGAAGAGTCCTTTGATATTAAATCATGATTTTAATATCATGATATTAAAATCCTACACTTAGAATACTTACTATTAGGAATGAACAGGATAGTTTCCTTCCCATTACCATTGCTTATCTCTGATCTCCAAATGCAAACATGGGATTAGGATTTAATAACAGTTTGATTTTGCTTAGGTCCACTTTCTTGTAGTTATTTCTTGTTGACCTCAAATAGCAAAAAGCAAGGACATCAAATCTGCAGGCTTGCCCTGTAAGAGAATCTGTGGAATAAAGCCACTTTTTTCAAAGGACCAAATACATTCCTCATTTTCATGACAAGGTTTCTTGGAAATAAATCAGCATTATAAGACAAGGCAGAAAAGCAAAATGAAACTCAAGATGAATGCTTTGCTGTAACAGCACTGACCTTAGATCGGGACGAGAAGGGCTCCTCCTGCACCCTGCACTTCAGAATACCCCCATATCACAAAGACAAGACGCTAAAGACATTGGTATTCATCTCATGAGTGATTTTTTGTTTTGTTTTTTTTTGAGGGGTTGGTTTGTTTGTTTAGTTCAGTAACTGGTTAATAGATTCAGAGGGTTACTTGAGCTGAACTGACACCCCAGGCCAGAAGAATGCAAGGATGAGTGCCTGAATACAGGGGTGGGGTGGCGGGGGGAGAAAATCACAACTTCTGCCTTGGAAAACTGTGGAATTTATATATAGTTTATCCTCAAAATCATCCAATGATGGGTATCAGATGGGTTCTACCAACAACCAGACAATCGTGGTTCCCCTCTCCTCTGCTTTGATGGTCGAGTTTGGGAAGGCCCTTAGGATGACCTGGAAATCCTGAACTAGAAAAGAAAAGTGAGTGGATAGTAAAAACCCTGACCTTGGCTGCCAGGGAATCTGTCTGCTCTGTCCCCCGGCCCAAATTCAAGTGGGTTCGGTCACCGCCCAGGAGACCTTGGTCTGAGCCCAACCATGGCCCTGTCCTGTCCCAGCTGATCGAGTTCACTCAGACTCACAAGCAGCTGGAAAGAGCTCCTTTTCGCTCCTGATTTCAAGGACCATCACCAGAGAGTGGGCTGGGATTCCCGGGTGGGATTATGGCCAGGGGTATGGATGTAAATTGATGTATGACGGACATTCAAATACTTTGAGGGCTGATACAGTGGTCTTGGGCTCCTCTGTACTTTGCCCTGCCTGTGGATGATCATGCTCTGCATTCTGCAGGCAGATTCAGGCAGGTCTGCAGTTTGTCTTTGTCCAGCTGTGGTACTTTTCCTACATTCTGACTTCCCAGTCTTTTTTTTTTTCCCCAAATTAATGAGAATAGTCTTTTATTTTGATTCTAAGAACTTATCCTAGCCTACCTTAAAATTTTCCCCACCAAAAAAAGGACAAATTAAAAATACACATCTTTCCACTGTACCCTTCGCAGTGTCCTGTTCCACATGAAAGGCATTAGCCTTCTGGAAGTGCCCTTGAATTGTTGGAGCTGCTGAGGAAGACTCAGCAGGGCATGCCTAAGCTGCTTACACTCCACTCCTCTGTGGGTGTTAAACTCATAGACCAAAGTCCCAGGCAAGGACTCTTGATCAGAAGGGTAAGAGCTGGCAACCTCAATGCCTTGGAGTCTCTGACGGGGCACTTCAACCAGAGTGCCTCCACCTGCTGCATAGGAAATCTCACAGCCACTTATAGTTACCTCAGTTTAGGAGACCCTGCTCACTCAGACTTTGTACTTTTGCTGATAGTATGTTACCATTTTATCCTTTTTCCTCTTATCACATCCTTTTAGATATTTGTTGTATCTCTATTTATTTCATCCCTAACTAGCAAAATGGCAGGCAGGAAGCAACAGTAAAAGCGCTGTAGATTAGGGGGATATGCCAGAGAATGGGGAGCTCAGCAGAGAGATTAAACTTGAATTATCTAAGAGAGAGTTCTTGTCAAATTCCTGGCTGACAGAAGAAATAGTTAACATTTGTTCACTGAGGGTAGACCGATGTCTATGTAACATTCTTCCCTCAAATCCCAACAAGAACGTGGCCTGCCTGGAGTTTATCAGCTTAGTATCTACAGAAATTCTTCACTGGGTATTATTTTTAATACTCAGCCCCAAATAAGAAGTACTAGTCAGATGAATAAAAAATGTCTGTATTTTCTGTAAAAATATGTTTGAAGATCAAGAAACACAGTTTCTTATGAAGAAATGGAATGAAAATTTGCATATTATTTTGTTTTAACTTCCAGGAAGCAAAGAAAAATATTTAAACTTAAATGTTTACAATTTTATTAGCTTAGGTGATGAGTGTATTTATTTTTCCCTCTACCTGTTTGGTATATTTATTAATTTTCAATTATTTTATATGTGTATGTGGCTTTACTGATAAAAACATATCATATCACTTTGAAGGTATATGGGCTATAAATATTTGTTATTTAAAGTTATTTTGAATAATAATTAATTTGTTTATTATAAAACATGTTTATAATCTATTCATTTCTTGTGTTACTCATAATAACCCTGTCAAGTAGACATTTTATAGGTAAAGAAAGTCAGGTTCAGAGCAGTTAGATGATTTGTCCTAGACCACTCAGCAATAGCAGACAATGAAAATTCCAGCATCTATTTTTCTCCAAATCCAGATTGCAAATAATAACAGTAATAAAATCAATATTAAAATGAAAAACAGAAGACATGGTTTTAGAATAAAATTTAACATGTGGCAACAAAAATATCTGAGAGGTCAAGTTCTCTTCGTTTTTATTTTATAGCCTAAAAGAATCCAATTCAGTGACTGCATAAGCTGTTTTATTTCCTATTTAATTAGTTCAACTAAAGAAATAGATGACTAAAATAATTATTATCATGATACTTTCTGTTTTTTCAAATTTCTAAAATCCATAGTTTTAAAAAACAACAGACTTTATTGTTTTATAAAGAAAAAGGATTAATGACTTACGTATTACCTTGTATACCATACATATTTATGTGTGGTGAATAAAAGGAATTATACTATGTGATAACAGAGCTGCTTCTAAATATTTAGTTCAGTAAGGGCAACCAAGACATGATTATTATTTTTTCTCATCAAGTAGTGAATATCTCTGGTTTTAGATAAACATATCTTCAACTCTTAAGCAGTTATAGATGGCTGATTCTTGTTGAGACAAGTGAAGATCCTTTCTTCTGTAGGAAAAACATGACTTTTTCCCTTCAGGACTTTCTAATCCAAAGCAAGTCATGGTGTTTACACTCCCATACCACATATTAAATGAGGATAAAAGAGGATTAATCTTCTTTTGTCATCTTTTTATGAAAGCATATTTACAGTTTCGTAATTCTCATTAACCTAGTTATATTTGTGGAAGTTTTAATAACAATTTTAAAATTTTCGTGAAGCTTTTTAAAATTACGATGTATCTAGTTATCCTTTATATTTTACTTTTCTTCTTTTTAAAACATTTTCCAATGGGTGTATAACTTGCTAACAACTTTATGACCATTCAAATACCACTTAGTCAAATCTTTTCATATAACCTATATATATTTTTCAAACTCTTTTAGCTATATGTGTTTTGGCTTGGAGTATTATAATAAATGTAGACTTCTTTAAAATCTCATTTAATTATGTAAAAAAATTTTGACTTGTAAAATGGTATACTTTTGTACTATCATAACATGAGCATCACTACTGACTATGTTTCAGAAAATTTTAGTTCTACACATTTGCATGGAGATGAACATATCAGATAATTTTATTTGGCTTAGAACCTGGAATCCAAGTATCTCTAAGAGAGAGGGTGAAAAAAAATCTAATGCTGTTAAAATCCAACACTTATGTTTCTGCTATGTGTCATTCACTTTCCCAACTGTACAGATTGGTGTTAGTCGTAAGGGCAAGCCTCAGGCAAATAGAGAAATAGTTATTTTTTATATCAGTTGCCCTCCCACATGCCCTCTCAGGCTGCTCCATGGTCTCAAATTTACTTCAGCAGGACTCTGTGTGTGCTTTCTTATTTGCTCGCTTTTAGGGGAACTTATGTGTCCTACAGCACACATTCAGAGTCTAAGAAGTCAGCTAGTGAATAAGCTTAATTCATTAGATTTTCCTAAAGGTCATTTGGAGAACTACTCTCATGAATTATTCATATATAAGCCATACACTTTCGTTCTAACTTGATCTCATAAAGATACTGTCCATATATTTGATATTTATTGACAACTAAAGATTTCAGCAACCTTAAAGAACGTTTACCTCTGGTTTTGCAATGGGAGCTCAACTTTGTTATTCTGTACATTTCTTCTCCGTTTTTCTTCCCAAAAACAGCTCACAAAGTCTACAAATTCTAAAGTAGGCTTATTTGCATATGTACAAGCTATGATTTATGTATCTAAACTTAATAAAAGTCAACAAAATGAACCGCAACTTGGGTACTTCCTGAAGCTAAAGACCGTCTAATTCGTCTCTGTAACCTCACCACCTAGCATAATACCTGAAGCATAATAGGTGCTCAATGTTTTTGTTGAATGAATGAATAAATAAATGTATGAATGAGAAAATGAATAAATGAAGAGGCATTATAGTTCATGAGAATAACAAGTATGCCTGTGCTCTCTAATATATCCAACAATTTACATTACTAAGAACTATGATTTACCTAAAGCTGAAAGGAATTTAAACTTGTTCTTAACAAAAGGACTTGGTCACGCATACTTTTTGGATGGGAAATGGTCCCTCAAATTTCATACCCTTTTTGAAGAGGTCATCAGAAAATGGTGATATGTTCAATCACCTTTGATCAGATCTAATAAATATTTTGCCAATTACCTACTCTCATTACACCGCTTACAACACTCAGGAATAAATGACTTTTGTATAAATATTTATGCACTAAATCTTTATGCTAACACATATACATTCAAAATACATATTCAATAATGCATATATATTCTAATTACTCCTTTAGTAATTAGGAGAAAGGTAAATGGAATATTAACATCTCTCAGGCATTTAAAAAACTGCATATTATAACAACAGGAGACTAAAGCCTAATTCTCCTCTTTCTACAGAGAAGGAAACAAGATAGGTGAAGTGATTTCCTCAGGGCAACACAGTTAAATAACAGAGCTCGATAAATTCTCTATTATTCTAAATCCCAAATCAGTGCCCTCTTAATTAAAAGATGATACTTAGCTCTATAGTAGTGTTCTAAAATTATCATGTGAAATAATTTTATTTACTTAAGAGAGGGCATGTTGGGAGTGAAATCCACAAGATCTCAACATCCTATGCTAATGATGGAGCCTAAGTATAGCAATCTTGAGTAAATTGCATTAAAATTTCACCATTCCAGATATTCAATAATTCATTCATTCAGTAAACACTTATTGACCACCTACTTTGAGTTAGGCACTCAATATGGAAATGAGTATGAAATTGTCTTTGCTTTAAAGAACTCACAGTTTAGTGAACTGGACAGATATATCAACAGACAAATCACAGAACAAAATCATAAGTGATGAAATAAAAGCTTTGAGTGGAATAGGGGGAACAAATGATAAAATCTTATAAGATACCTTTATATTTCAGAGATGCTCTGCTTTTATAGAACTTACCCCATCGTTGGCCAAGCTAAGAGGTTAAGAGTATAGTCCTCCAGCTTTTCAAGTCTGCCCAAGAATTATGACTCCAACTCAAAGAGTTAGGTAGGGTCCAGCTACAAAGTTAGAAGAGTCTACAAAGGACCACTCTCACTTTTGACACCAAGGTTTCCCAAAACCACCCTCAGGTTTGACAATTCTCTAGAAAGACTCAAAGAAGTCAATGAAAATGATTATACTCATGGCTACATTTATTACAGAGAAAAGATACAAATTAGAACCAGTCAAAGGAAGAGATACATAGGCCAGAGTCTGGGAGGATTCCAAACACAGAGCTTCTTTTTTCCTCAAGACATGTTATCCTCTTACAAAAGTGATAACATGTTGGAATACTACCAACTCAGAAAGCTCACCTAAGCTTGGGTGTACAGAGCCTTTATTGACTGATTCATTCATTACCAATGTGGTTGGAATCACCCTATAACCCCCTACTCCTCCAGGAGGTCAGGCTAACTTCACGTGGTCCAAAGACCCAAACTCTATTCACATGATCGATCTTTCTGGTATGGCCAGCCCTCACCTTAAGACTTTTGGTTTTGTATGGCCCCACCCTGAATCATCTTTTTAGCATGAACTATCAGGTGTGGTCCCATCATGAATAGCAAAGACACTCCTATCATTTGGGAAATTCCAAGTGTTTAGAGGTTACCTCCCAGGAGCTGAAGACAGGCAAGACCTCTCTGGGCAAGGCTAAATTCCTTACTACATAGAACAATATGTAATTTATAAATAATCCAAAACATTTTTCATTCTATAATCTTTTAAATCTAATCTCTAATTAAACATTTCACTGGTGCATCTAAATAGCTAAAATGGTTTTCATGGAATTCTCAAGTCTTCCAATACATCCTCAAATGAAGGTATTTCCAAATAGAGAAAGGTGAAAAAATAAAAACATCATACTAAGGAAAGAGAATTCCTAAAGACAAAATATTCAACATCTGATAATTATATGTAACAAAAAATTCACTTACTGACTATCTCCTATGATAAATACTGTGAGAGATTCACATAGATGACATTCTCTGCCTTCAAACTGTGCACATTGTACTAATGGAAATGGGCATAAGCATAAGTAACCATAATACAGAAAAAGTGAAGCCGGGTTACTATAAATATTCAATAAGAACATGGTTACACTTCGACCTTGTTCCCAACACAGACACAGATGAAAAGAAGTTAATCCATGCATCATTATAAGCTTGTCAATTTGCTGTTTTCTTGTTTAACCTAAGGAGTGACTCAAGAGTCACAAGGATTTATGACCTTGTTTTGTAGAAGAAAAAGAATGCCTTTAAGGAAGTTACAGCAACCAGATAACCAGCCCCCAGTTGCTGCTGGCACCCAGAAGTCTGGTTGCCCAAGGGCTTATCTGGAGTGAAAGAAACATGTACTTTCCCTTTTTTTCTTTGAAACTCCTCCTTGCAAGCCTCTTAGCTCTACAAAGACTCCCTGCTTTCTTCTTTTGTTAAGGCAGATTTGAGAGAACCTATTCTCCTGCCTTCTCATTTTGGCCAATTTGAATAAAACTTTCTCTACCTCCAAGCACCAGTGATTCAGTGATTGGCTTACTGCCTGTTGGGCACATGAACAGGAGATTAAGAGTTTTGGTATCAAGAGCACATTAAGTACTTATGGTACAAGTGCAAAGAGCTATGGGACAAAAGTATGGAAGAAAGGATTACACTGAGGTGGTAGCACAGAGGACATAAAACTTGAGTGATGCCTTGAAGGGTATGTGGATTTTAATAGGAGGACCACACAGAGAAGTGCATTTCTGTGAATGGTACAGCAAGAAAATTATAGTGAGTCGTAGAAGAACAGAAATATATATGGACAGAAGGGCACAAAGGACAGCAGATGGAATATGTGGGTTTGGAACATCATTTGGGGAAGAAGTCTAAGGTTAGATTGTGTGGGACTTTGAATTCTACGACAATGACTGTTAACCTTTTTCATAAGTAATCAGTAGGTATTTTGCTTATTTCAATGATTAATCTGTAGATAGAGTCGTGCAAGAATAATACTTTTCCCTTGAAAAAATTATATAGTGATTTTTACTATAACAAGAATAATGTACTAACTGATCAAACTATGGTTTACTCAAGCAATAAAACCTAGCGAAGGAAACACGCTACATCATAGAACATGAACATACGTAGTATATTTTCTTCGCTAATTTCTTCCTTGGGTAAACTATATTGAATAAATTATCGTATTATTCTTATCATATTGCCATAATTATATAACAGACTAGAGGTATTGAAATGCAGAATTGTACAGGAAATTCAAGGATATTTGGTCAAATTATTTACAGAGTCAATCATACTGTGTAATATTAGGATAGTTAGTTCATGGACTTATTCAAGATAGCATTTTCTATTTTTACTCTCTCATCAAACACTCTTAGAGAAAAGGAGATAATTTGCTTTCTATTCTTATGGACTACAAACATTAAGACGAGCCTTATACACACAAAAAGAAAGTGTTTGAAACAATTTCATGGCACTTATTCAGAGTCCCAAATGATTTTCTTTCACAGGCTTGTTGACCTCTACCTCTAGAACTATTTGTGTCTGAAAAAAACTTTTTCTGTCATCTATTTCTTATCTGTGTTTCTTTCGCCCTGCAACGTTGGTGTTGAGAGTTCAAGTAATAAAAAAAATGTACCCTTTCAATTCACATAGGTGATAGGTACCTTTACAATGAAGCCAGTTCAAGCTTTTGTCCTGGGATTAACACATTATCATTTGTAAAATGTTTCCTTTTCTCTCCTAAAGCTATCTTTCACTTTCACAGGGATTTTCTTAAACATTTTGGATTAGAAGATTAAATGTTACTTTTTTTTTTTGAGGAAGATTAGCCCTGTGCTAACATCCGATGCCAATCCTCCTCTTTTTGCTGAGGAAGATTGGCCCTGGGCTAACATCTGTGCTCATCTTCTTCTAGTTTATACAGGACGCCGCCACAGCATTGCCTGACAAGCAGTGCATAGGTGCGCACCCAGGATCCGAACCTGCGAATCCTGGGCCCCCGAAGCGGAGCACACTCAGTTAACCTCTACACTACCGGGCCGGCCCCTAAATGTTACTTTTTTATTTTAATATTTTTAATTTTTTATGTTATCTGTACCTTGCCAAATTTAAGTATTATTTTGTTTTCAAATTTCCATTCTGTCTCAGGGTTGATACACTCACAAGGCATCTCATCTTCAGATCTAACTCTCTCAACCTCGAATTACCAAATAAGCCAAAATTAAAACAGTTTAATTTAGTGCTTTTGATTAAATGGCCTGGCTTTTATGCCATATTGTAAGAATTGAATCACAAATCCAAATTCTTTTAGAAAACTTACAAGGTAAATTACTAATGGAGAAAAATGGAAGTTAAAATTATTTTTTCCAGAGAGGTTTGAGTAGGTGGTAAGATTCATGATAACATTTTATTATTTGAATACTGTAAAACATGAAGTACTTTCTAAAATACTATGAATCGTCTAACAAGTCATAAATAGAATAGGTTAGGAACATCGGTAGCCTCTCTTTCTTCTTCCCTCTCCCTATGTTTTCTTCTTTACGACTCAGGAAGGGCAGTCAGAGAGGCAGCGTTTACGTGTCAAGAGAATGTGGCTTTCTACGCAATAGACTAAATCATTGCTGTTATTTATATTTATACTTTAGCTGTCCAGTCATTTTCCATTTATTTTGTGCTGCCTAGTGCCTACAAGTGAGAACTTCACAAATAACAGTTGAGAAGAACAAATAAAGAAATCTCTTCAAGAAAGAGTACCTAAAAGGAGGTTTGAATAGGTGGTAAGATTCATGATGGCCACGTAAACAAGTATATACAGCATATTTTGAGGCCACATGAAATTGTAAGGGAGTGAGGATGACTTGTTATAAGGAAATAACATTAACTTGAGTTATGATTTAATGACGCCAAGGTCATGTGATTGGTAAAGCTATTGTCGCCGGTGCCATGAGTCTGGCTGCAGTCCCCTGTTATTATAGATATCACCTGGATTTGGTGATAACAGAAAGTCAAAATAGGTATATGAATTAAAATGACATGCATACAATCTTCTTAAATTTGCAGAATACAGAGCACATTAGAGTGTATTACATCCTTAGCACTCACAGGCCCCTGAAGTAGAAGGGATAAAATAATGTGACTCCTCTTTTGGTAGAAAGACATCTGGGAAAGTTCAGGTGATGTGATAATAAATAACATGATAATCAATGACAAAGTCCCAGGGTTCCAATGTCCAGGTACAAGAACTTTTCCTTTCCCCCAGCCCCAATCCCTCATAAACAACTAAGGCAGTGGACTTCATGACCATTTTCTTAGGTCCAAGCTCTAGACCCTGTAAGGGAAATTCACCTTCATAATTGGTCATTATAGACAGCACTAAAAAGTGGAAATAGTCCTCTTCCTAGCGTTGGGTCCATCTGGATTTGAACTCTAGCACTACCCGCTAGCAGCTGTGTAGTGTGAAGCAAGTTATTTAATCTTTCTGAGCCTCAGTTTTGCAAAATTGACTTATTAAAGCCTGCCTTCACAGGATTTTTGTAAGGATTAGAGAAAGCACATTTTTTTGTATGTTGGTTTTCAATAAATGACTGTTATAATTATTAATTTATATGAAAATTTAATTACTCCTCTGAACAACCAAAGGAAGCAAATGATATTGCCAATTTTAGTGATACAGACACTAAAGCTTAGAAATGTCGAGTAACTTGCTCAAGAGTACACTCCCAGTCAGTGATGGAGCCAGGGTGCCAACCCACATGTGCATAACTCCAGTTCTCTTATTTTTAAAATTTCCAATATGGAAATTCTAGTCTTAATCAAGGAAATATGGAAGCAAAGACTAAACTAAAAACAGCATGAGACTTGCTTGTTAATCTTATCCCTCTTTCTGGACTTAAAAACAATGTTAAAGGTTAAACGAATAAAGGAAACATTCATAGGAAACCATATTTTTCCATGGTGCTGAGGTCTTATCTCACATATTACTTAACGTTTAAAAGAGAAAAATATAACATTACATTGGAGGCACAGGGCTGATAACAGCTGACCTGGCTCCTACTTATGACAGTGTGACATACGGTAGCATTCTTGCCGAAAATGTCTAATCTGTGCTGGTTTCCCATAAGCACCTTCTCCCAATAAAAATGTCAGCAAGATTTTTGTATAAATTGCTAAGCTGATTCTAAAATTCGTCTGGAAATGCAAAGGACCTAGAATAGCCGAACAATCTTGAAAACAAAGAATAAAGGTAGAGGATGCACATTGGCTATTTCAAGACTTTTTATCAAGCTAATTTTTTCAAGGAAATGCAGTGTGAGCATAAAGATACAGAAACAGATCAATCGAATAGGATAGAGTCCAGAATGAGACTCATGCATATATGGATTATTGAATTTCTAAAAAGATGCAGAAGCAATTCACTAGAGAAAGAATTGTTTTCAATAAATGGTGATAGAATTATTGGATATCCATTATATACTGCAAATGCAATCCAATTGCAATGCAAAAATACCATAGTAACTTAGATCCGTACTTCACTCCGTTTATGAAAACTTAACTGTAAATGGATCAGAGTTGTAAATGTAAAACCTAAAACATTAAAATGAATAGAAGAAAACAAACAGGAAAAATCTTTATAACTTTAGGTTAGGGAAAGAGTTCATAGATACAACACCAAAAGCACAATTCATAAAAGAAAAAAACAAAAGTTAAATTGAATTTTTTCAAAATTAAAAATTTATGTTCAAAAGATATTGTTAATGAAATTTAAAAAAAACACAGACTGAGAAAAAATATTTGAAAATCATATGTTATAGAATTTGTACCTAGACTATAGAAACAACTCTTAAAGCTCAATAATAAGAAAACAAACCAATTAAAAATGAGTAAGATTCATAAGATAAACCTTAAATCAGGGTTGATATAACCTATATTTGGAGTTTTGTGTGTTTCTTTCCAAAGATCACTTTTTTAAAGAAGATTATTCAGGGCAAGGATGTATGTTTTCCCTACCCTCCTGTCAGTAACAGCAGGCAACTTGCACTCCTTCCCTCAGTAAACATGTCCTTCCTTCCAGGCACGTTAGTTCAAAAGTAATTGTTATTTTGCTTCCTTCTTCCTTCACTGTTAGATTCACTTAGTCACCAAATTCTGCTACTTGTATCTTTCTTTCTTTCATATTTATATACTGTCCCATATTTCCACTACCACTGCACAGTTTTAGAACCTCTCTTCTAAACCATAGCTTCATCTCCTTAACTATGGTTTCTCCCCACTACAATCCTTTTGACCAACTGCAGCAATACTAATTTTCTAAAATAGATAGGTGATCATGTAATTAACCCCTGCCTCTGAAATTTCAGGTTGTCTTCGATGTAAAGGGAACACCTGGCATTTGTAGTCTTACATAAATTTATATTTGTCCTTCCAACTTTGTTTCCTATGACACCTCACTTATGGGATGTATGTCTTAGCCATATCAATCTCCTTATCATTCCCTGAATATCTCTCAGTCTTCTGCATGAATTCTTCACCCAAACTGTATTCTCCAACTAAACCATCCATAACTCCAATCTATTATTCCCTAAAATTCCAGTTCAGAGTTGAGCTCGTATTCTCGAATAAGCCTTTGAACATTTCCTCTGTTGAAATAAATCTTTCCTTCACTTATAGTACACTATGTAATGGCCAGTATTATAATGTTAATATTAAATTTTTAAAAATGTGTCTCTCTCCCATCGAATTGTGAATTCCAAGAGTTTAGGAATCTTGTCTTCTGTATCTACATATCTTTTAAATACTCAAATACCCAATGTTATATTTAGTAAATATTAGGCACTAGATATATGTGTGGTAAATGCAATAACAAGGAAAACTAGGCTAGAATCAGTAGTATCCTATTCCTGATCATCCATTGTTCTCAGAGTAACATAAATCCTCTTTCTAACAAGAAGGCTTGGAAATGGATAGAACAACTAGGAACAATTTAGACCACATCAAATGCATTCCATTTGGAAACTTCTAAAGCAAAAAATTTTATTATTAGTAAAAATATTTAAAATATGTGCAAAGTCTTTAGTATTTTCTTTATATCTTCAGAAAATGAAGAAAATATTTTAATAAAAATTATTTTACTACTCAGTTTTGACTATAAGGATATTGTGTTACAATAAAACCTTGTTTTGCCAAAGAATATTTACTCCTAAATAATAGTTTTCTCCAATTATATGAATTTCTATTTGAAAATCCAAATTTTTAAATGATATACTGCATTGTTAATTGCACACTACCTTACTAGTAATTTGAGGAAAATGTCAAGGGTGATGATTAGTTACCTCATTATGGTTTTACCTTGTTGGGATCACAGCTTGATCTACCAGAAGGTTGTTTGCTTGCTGGCTGAGCAGAAGCAAGTATGAAATTTCAAGCACAGGCACTTAATGGAACTGCAAAATGTTTTAAAATTTATTTTTCTCTGACACTGTCAACCCAAAACATCTGCACATAGAATTTTCAGTGCAGTTGCAGATATGGATAACTGAATGAGGTGAGCCACCATTAATTCAGGAAAGAAGATTCTCTCTTAACCTGTCTTCAGTCTAGTGCGGTGGATCCAGATCTTTAGGCATTGTTGTGTCCTAACTGTACTGCCCACAGTTTATATAAATATGGACAATCTTTTTGAAAAATAAGAGGCATTTTTTATTCACTTTCAAATTGGAATGCTCAAACTGTCTCCCTCTGGATAATTTTTTTTTTAATGAGGTGCTTTCAATATGCTCTCTGAGGACCACAATGCAACAGGATCCAAGATTATTGTGTTCTGGTGTTCTTAAATATTTCTCTTGAGGGAACTGAGAGAGATATTGGTGAGGAAAAAAATAGAACAACACCTGTCTTTTGGGTGGTGTGACAACTGATGCATCATCTTTAAAGCTGTGTACAAATAAGTGACACTATAAGGTTAAAAATATTGAAGGGATGTTATCATTACTCTTGTGATGGAAATAATCACTCAGTTAAACACCAGTAAAGAACATCATTAGATTTAGAAGTATTCTGAGATATTTTCATGTAATAGATCCTTTCTACAGAAGATAATAAGGAAATTCAATTTGTAAAGAAATATTTTTACTAATAGAACCATTTCTTTATGGTCCACTGATATAATACCGTAATTTTGTCATCATAATGCAGACTATCGTGTTAATGTGGTGCTTCTGTCAGCATAATGGGAATGGAAAATACGAAAATGACAGTATAAATGCAGGAAATCTTCACACGTAATAGAGCTTCCATCTCTCTTTCAAAGGCTGTGTTTATTAGAAATGTAAGTTTATAAACACACCCTGTAGAACTCCACGTACTGTTATCATTTCACATCAATAATATTTTGTTCACAAAAAGTTCACAGAAATTACAGTGTTAAAAAGTGATTTTAGGGCCAGCCCCGTGGCTTAGCGGTTAAGTGCGTGCGCTCCACTGCTGGCAGCCCTGGTTCAGATTCCAGGCGCGCACTGACGCACCGCTTCTCCGGCCATGCTGAGGCCGTGTCCCACATACAGCAACTAGAAGGATGTGCAGCTATGACATACAACTATCTACTGGGGCTTTGGCGGAAGAAAAAAAAAAAAGGAGGAGGATTGGCAATAGATGTTAGCTCAGATCCAGTCTTCTTCAGCAAAAAGAGGAGGATTAACACGGATGTTAGCTCAGGGCTGATCTTCCTCACAAAAAAAAAAAAAAAACAAGTGATTTTAAGAGTATCTAATGACAGAAATATTGTTGCTGTATAATCAGGTTCTCATTTTCTTTGTTTATTATTAAAATGTGTATGGCATAATCATGTTAGAAGTGGAGGGTTTATATGAATGAAGTAGGTTATTCATAAATTATAAAGTAAGTTTATACAGTCCCCTAACAATATTGCCAAACATACATCATCAGACATAACTGGGTAGTTTTTCCTTATCTCTATCTCTCTGGGAAATAACTGTGTATGTCTAGTTAAGTCTAAGATAAACCATTAGACAGCTGAATTACGATTATGTGGAATTGAATCACCTGATTTCTGAGTTTGAAGATCCTGCCTTCAGTCCTTTTGACATCTTCACATTGCAGAGTAAAAACATCAAATTCTCAAGAGACAAGAACCTCACTGCAGAGGCATTACAAGCCATTTTGGAAAAATAATAAAAAAAGGAGAAATACAATGTGATTCAGGTAGACTGGAGTTTTAGTATGAACGATCTGGCTCTAGGTGCAGTAGTTTTGATAAGTCGTATAGTACTCAAGCAGAATTCCCTGTAGATTACTGAAGTTTCAGAGTCTAAAAGCTCTAATGTACATTTGATCAATTTTATTTTATCACCAGGAGAAAAGCTGTCAAACTGCTGTTAAACTGAGTTTCTCTCTACTCTAAAGTACAAAAACCAACACTTGAAAATTTTAAAAACCAGGCAAAGTAAGTTTCTCTACTACTCATAACGTGAAAATGGTATGAAGGAAATACTCCCAAGAAGAGGTAATACCAATGAGTCAGCACAACAAATGTAACTGATTTTTTGTCTTACAAAAAGATGTGTGTGTGTTTGTGTGTGTACATGTGTGTATTACCATCAAATCATCAAGGAAGAAATTTAAATACCTTAACACATTCAAAATAGGAGAGTTTTGCAGAGAAGAAGGCAATGTTATAAAGTACTTGCTGGTGCATTTTAATATCTTAATAGACCAACCTAAGGAATACACTAGCCTCTATGAAGAACAAATAAAATAATCAATTTATTAAAAATTAATGATTTGCTTTAGAAGACTAGAAACTGGATGTCAATTATATTATGCCTATTTTTTTTTTAATTTGGAAAACGGATTGATGTTGTGCCTTTGGATTTTTTCTTAATTTATTTACGACAACACAGAAGAACACAGAAGCTGGGAACTGGAAGATTCACAAAAGAGAGAGCCACAAAGAGAGAACCTCATATTCTGCTTATAAGTTCTGAACAAATATAGGGCAAATTCCTGAATTAATTATTAATGGGGTGAACTCAAAGCTTCCCACTAAGACTAAAAGAGCTAAGAGAAGTTTTAGCTGGTGCCCACTGTAAGGGAGACAGAGGTTAGAGTTTGAATTCAACTAACTTAACTGCAAACCAAATAAAATTTTTAAAACACAACAATATGTAGAGAAACAAAACAGAATATAAAATCTCTATATGTATTATTCACAATGTCCAAAATATATCCAAAACAAAACAGACAATTAAAAAAAAGAGGAAATGTGACCTCAATCAGGAAAAAAGAGCAATTTATGAAGACTTTTCAGAGATGACTAAGATGAGATGTTTGAATTATTAAAGAGAGATTTTAAAGATGCTGTTGTAAGCATAGACAGGAATATAAAAGAAAACATGCTCAAGATGAATGAACAGATAGTCTCAGAAGAGAATGAGAAACTACCAAAAAGGACCAAATTGGAATTCTAGGATCAATAAAAGATATATATATATTATAAAAAAATACTTGATGGGTTTAACAAAACATTGGAAATGACAGAGAAAGAGTCAGGTACACTGATGAGAAATCAATAGAGACGTTAAAATGTGGAAAAAAGAGCAAAATACAGAATAAGTAAACAGAGCCTTGGTAGCTGTGGGAAAATATCAAGTATTTTAACTTACATATAGCCAGAGATCTAGAAAATGAAAGAGAAAGTGGGGCAGAAAAAATATTTAAAAGAACAGTAGAACATAGTTTCCCAAACTTGGTGGAAGAAAGTTAAAACTTCATTAACTTTTTTTATATTTTTGTGAGGAAGATCAGCCCTGAGCTAACATCCATGCCAATCCTCCTCTTTTTGCTGAGGAAGACCGGCCCTGAGCTAACATCTATTGCCCATCCTCCTCCTTTTTTTCCCTTTTTCTCCCTGAAGCCCCAGTAGATAGTTGTATGTCCTAGTTGCACATCCTTCTAGTTGCTGTATGTGGGACGCCGCCTCAGCATGGCCGGACAAGCGGTGCGTCAGTGTGTGCCTGGGATCCCAACCCAGGCCGCCAGTAGCGGAGCGCGCATACTTAACCACTAGGCCATGGGACGGGCCCAAAACTTCATTAACTTAAAAACACCGAAAAGATATAAATAGAAAGAAAGTCATAATGAGGTACATCGTGGTGACACACCTCAAAACCAAAGATAAAGTGAAAAGCTTGGAAGCAGCCAGGAAAAAATATGACGTTGCAACGAGTTAAAAAATGATATGAAAACTCCAGACGGCTGTGGAACAGCGACTTGAAATTTCTGAATTAAAAAAACAAAAAACTGTCAATACTGAATTCTATATTCAGTGAAGGTATCCTTCAAAAATGAAGGCAACATATTTTCATAAGACAAAGCCCAAAAGAATTTGTTGCTGGCAGACCTGTATCATAAGAAACGCTAAAGGAAATTCTTCAGGTTAAAAGGAAATAAGACCAAATGAAAACGCTGTATCTGAGGATGGAATGGAGAGTGCCAGAAGTGGTGAACGCATGTGGAGGTATAAAAGGTTGTTTCCTTAATTTCTTTAAAAAAATCTACGAATTTAAGAAAAATGTGTAACTTTACATTATGAGGTTTGTAGATGTAGTAATTGAGCCTAAAAAATGTTGAAGGGCTATATGAAACTAGTCACAATTTTCCTAAATTTTACATGCAGTGGTACAAAATTAAGTCTGAGTTAGAACTATGGAAAGTTAAGAAGGCATATTGTGATTCCCTAGAGCAACCACTAAAAGTAATGCAAATAAATACAGGTTTAAAAGCTGATAGAGAAATTAAATGCTAAAAAGTAATCCATTAGTAAAAAATAAAATATAAAGTAAAGAGGAATACAAATATGAAACAATGCAAAGCATAAAACAAAATGATGCAATTAAGTAGAATCTACTAAATAATTCAACATCAGAAATCAGACTTCTGCCTCCAAAAGTACATCAATTGACAAGAGACTCTCCACAGTGAGAGACCTTCAGTGAACAACCCGCAGTTATGTGGCTAGTGCCTTGTCTCAAACACGACAGACAACTAAGAGTTACTAGATATTTGAGGGAAACCTCTAATTTTAAAGATAATCAAAAGGAAAACCTCCAAAAAGGAAAAAAAAGGGAGAAAAGAAGACTTTACTCAAAAATGTTAAGATTCTATGGGAAAATGGCGACTAAAGTCATTACTAAATTAACTCTAGGAAAAAAACAACAAGCTGAATAATAAAGAAAATGTAATTATAGCACACAATATATGTTACTAAAAGTTTTTTTTTTTGGGGGGGGGAGATTAGCCCTGAGATAACATCTGTTGCCAATCCTCCTGTTTTTGCTGAGGAAGATTGGCCCTGGGCTAACATCTGTGCCCATCTTCCTCTACTTTATATGGGACGCAGCCACAGCATGACTTGATAAGCAGTGGGTAGGTCCGTGCCTGGGATCGGAACACGCGAGCCCCAGGCCACTGCAGCTGAGCACATGAACTTAACCGCTATGCCACCAGACTGGCCCTAAAATTAATATTGTATTATTTTAATAACATAATCACTAAATATTAATCTAAGAAGTTGGTCTATATATACGAGAGTGTGTGGAGGCTGCAGTATATAAGAGAGCCCAATACTTATTTTCTGTTTTAAGAAGTGACAAGTAATATTTAAATTGAAACGTCAATACAGAATAGCATTAAATAAAGTAGAAAAGAAGAAGAAAATAAAAGAATGGGAGCTCTTCTGTTTAGGAAATATGAATTCAGATAGGATGGTGGAAGGCAAGGAATTACTGTTTTTCATTATAAACCCTAAAATACCTTTTAGAATGCTTTTTAAAATATGCACATATGTTGCTTTGTTAGAAATACAAATTTTGACATTATATTTGATCTAGCACTTCCACTTCTAGGAATTTATTCTAAAGAGGTTATTGAAAATTAGTGTAAATGTAGAAATACAGGCATGTTTATCTAACTGCCTAAACAGGAAAATTTAAAGTGCAACTTAAATTGCTAATAAAGTTTCAGTTAAATGAATTTTATGCTGCCCTTAAATATAATGCTAGAAGATAATGTGTAATGACATGGAAAATTCTTTATATGTATGTATATCATCATTATCATAATTTTAAATTGTATATAAACATATATGTATAATTTTAAATTATATGCCCATATAACATATGTATATATGTGTATATACACATATCATTTAAAATATATATATATATATATATATATATTTAAAATGATGACCATAGGCCCAGCACATTGGTACTACCATGCATTCACCAATTTCAGCTGGGCACTGCCCAGCAAGCTCATTTCCCCTCAAATCGTCAAGCTACATCTTCCCTCAAATCATCATTTTTAATGTTTCAGACCTGTTCCATTCTCTTCAAACTTCTGACTCCTCCTTTTGCCACTGGTTCTTTGCAGACAGATTCGACTCCTATTCCACAAAGATAGTCAAAGATGTAAACCAGGCTACACATTTCCGCATGTCATCTTGGATCCTATCCATCCCCTTTTCCTGTTACAATGAGCAGAACGCCATTCTCCAATAGAAGGTTAATTCTTCCTGTGCCATCTGGATCTCATATCCTGTTATCTTTCTGATTTCTGTTTGATATTTCATCTCTTTCTCCTACCTCTTTCTAATCTTTACTGTGTCCTTCCAATAGGAATTTACGCATGCTCTATTCTTTTCCACCCTAAACAATCAAAACACACACACACACACCCCTTTCTGGCGTGAATTGAGGTATCTGGTAGAGGTCAGAGGTGCCTGCGTGTGTTGGCACTCCTACCCAACGTGGTTCCTCTGGGTTAAGGTTTCTACATTCACCCGGTGTTTCTTCTGGATGAAATGGCACATAAACAAGTGAAAATTCAGCAATAGTGGAATTGTTTTCTAATATACCAATCTCATTGGAACAAATTCACATTTTTAAAACAAGTGTGAATTGACTGTACAGAATTGACTGTACATTGTAATTATCTTTTCTGGAATAATATTCTAGGTTTTTGTTTCAAATAAAGCACCAAATCTTAAATGTCAGTTAAACTTGAAATTCAAAAATAATACTAAGAGTTTGAGCAAATTAGATTTATAAAGAGAGATATAATGTTCTAGATTTGCATGAATTGGTTTTGCATGAATTGGGTACAATATGCTGGAAAGGAGCAAAAATCAACCAACTAAGCAACGAACAAAAAACAACAAAAAATGTCTTCTGATAAATATAATCCTCAATTTTATATGTAGAGACAATGCTGAAGCTTTTCTCTGTGGCAAAGTAAATAGTTTTGAATTAAATGGAACTGCTAAAAATGAAATGTTGAGAGAAATCCCTGATTCCCTATCTTACCCTTCAATAACGAAAAAGCTTATTTTGCATGGACAAATTTTATGCAACATAAATTTAAATTGCCCAGAATTATGTGCAAGAGGAAATAAGTGGTGTACAGCATGAAACTTCCTCAGTTATCAACATCTTTAGAACTGATGCTCCTCCAAGCATGTTGTAAATACCTGTTTTGTGATCTGCTTCCTTGCTATATAGTGAAAATGTCAATGTTGATACTCAACAATATTATGGTGTGTATTTATTGCCTCGTAAACTTAAACTAACTAGTGTTAGTCGTGTTACTGATGGAAACTTGTCTTAATGTGGTTTATAGTGGTGCTAATTCGGCTAGGGTCGCATACCACAGCGGGATGAGGCAATAATGCAGTCATTAATTAAAAGGAAAAAAATAGACTTTTCACATGTGGCTCAGAGCCCAACTTTAATTACCCTTTGGCTCCAAGGCTCTAATGGGGTCATTTCTGCAAGTAGTTTCTTAGGTTGCTGACGGTGCCTTCTATACTTGACAGATTCCGATAAGGCCATGGCAATGGTTTCACCACATGTATTATTAAATTTCATCTTAAGATTATGAGGAGTACTTAGCTGGCTGGTTGGAAATGATTTAATCTTTCATTGGCAACATTATATGAGACATTGCAACTTATTTATAGATTTATGGTTAAAATCAATTCTGTACTGTTATATTTTCATCTGCTGCTGTGATATTAGTAGTCATCCCATATTTATAGCATCAGAGGCTGATTTCAGAATACTAACTTTCAACCCTCATTACCCACAAATCCTCAACCAATAAAAACCCCAATCCGACAATAATGTTACTAGTAAGTCTATTAATACGAACAGATATTTATTGAGGACTTACTATGTGTTAGGCAGTGTTGTATGTGTTTTTCATGCGTTATGTCGTGTATATCTCTGCCAAAATCATGAGGGGTAAGTTTCATTATCGTCTCTATTTTAGAGATGCCCAGAGGCACAGACAGGGTAAGTAACTTTCCCATGCTTTCACACCAACAGAGTAACAGGTCTGGCTGGCTGGAATTAGTCTGTACTCTTTCTTAGTTCCTGCAACTTTGGATCAGTTGTAAAATCTCAACTTGAAAAAATAACACAGTGAACACATTTTACTTGTAGCATTTGCCTTATCTATATATCTAATCATTTTCTTTTGGCTAAACCATCTAAAAGTTGCACCAGTTATGAACTTCTCCTCTAAATATTTCAGTGTGGAACACATAAAAATAAGGACATTCTCCTACATAACATTATCATTTTCCCATCTAAGAAAATCAACATTGATTCAATATCACCTACTATGTAGATCACATTTAAATTTCTCCAGTTATCCCCCCACCAAAATGTCTTTTATAGGCATCTTTTTCATTGGATCCAGGATCCATGAAGCTTCATTCATTTATTGTTATGTATATTTAATTTCTTTTAATCTTGAGTACTCCATGTTCTTTTTTCCATGATAATTGAATTTGTGATGAGTTGTCTTTTAGAATGTCTTATATTTTGCATTGTCTAATTTTTTCCTCATCCCAACATCAGTGGGAGGAATACTCAGGTGATGACCTGTACTTCATATTCCATCACATCAGAGGTGAGTATCATTTGTATCACTCTTATGACACAAATACTGGTTGTATCACTGTTGGTGATGCTGTTTGATCACTTTGTTAAGGTGGTAACAACGGAATATCTCCATTGTAAAGTTAACTTTTCTTTTGTAATTAAGAGTTGATATTTTGTGTGATTATTCTTTTCCCCACACAAAGATGTTAATAAGTTTTGATAAACCTTTCATGAAATAATTATTAAAGTGGGGGTTGCAAAATTTAACTCCAAATTTGATCTTTCCTTTTACATATATTAACTAGGTTTTTTTTCCGTGAATAAGATATTTACCTGCTTTTTTTTCTTGCATTCCCTCCATCGACTCACATGTTTTCTTTATTTAATGTTTTATAATACATTACCATTAACATTTTTTCATGCTCAAACACCACAGATTTGGCCAGTGGCAGTCCCTTCAAGCTGAATCCATTGTCCCTTTGTTATGGGCCCATGAGTCTTAGAAATACCTTGTTTCTGGAACAAAATGACCATGGCTCACCATTTACTGACCCTGCCCAAATCTACAATTAGCCACTTAAGTTGAGTCTCAGTATCCTTTTAATAGAGAATGTTATTTGGAAAATGAATTCCAGTATTAAGTCTACACACCACTCTGAGGTGTCATTTCTTTCTTGCTTAGTCAGTGGAAAGAAACACACACACATGCACACACACACACATATGTATATTCTCAAGTTTATAATAAAAATCCAATGCCATAATAAAACAATTAGAAGAAAACATAGGGGAGAAGCTTTATGACATTGAATTTGGCATTGACCTCTTAGATATAACACGAAAAGGCAAGAAAAGCAAAAAATAGATAAATTGGACCACATCAAAATTAAAAACTTCTGTGCATCAAAGGACACTATCAACAGAGTGAAAAGGCAACCCATGGGTTGGGAGAAAATATTTGCAATTGCAATATATCTTCTTTGGAGAAATGCTTATTCAAGTCCTTTGCCCATTTTTAATTGGGTTGTTTGTTTTTTGACTGTTGAGAGGAGTTCTTTATAATATATATATTTATATATATAACATATTTTATATGATATATATTTTATTTTATTTTTACTTCATACTAATTTATTTAAAAGTTCTTTATATATTAAATGTATATAACATATATGTGTTATATATATAAAATAACATGCATGTTAAAATATATAAAAACTCCACTCAATAGCCAAAATACGAACAACTCAATTTAAAAAATGGGCAAAGGACTTGAATAGGCATTTCTCCAAAGAAAATAGACAAATGACCAATAAGCAAATGAAAATATGCTCAACATTACTAATCAGTAGGGAAATGCAAATAAAAACCACAAAGAGATACCAACTTATACCCATTAGAGTGGCTACTATCCAAAAAAAAGCAGAAAATAACAAGTATTGGTGAGGACGTGGAGAAATTGGAACTCTCGTGCACTGCTGGTGGGAATATAAAATGGCGCAGCCACTATAGAAAACAGTATGGTGGTTCCTCAAAAAATTGAAAAGGGAATTACTGCATGATTCAGCAATTCTACTTCTGGAAAACACCCAAAAGAATTGAAAGTAGAAACTCCAACAGATATTTTTACACCTATGTTCGTAGTAATGTTATTCACAATAGCCAAAATGTGGAAAGCAACCCAAGTGTCCATGAATGAATGAATTGATAAGCAATATTCAGTCTTAACAAGGAAGGAAATTCTGACACATGCTACAACATGAGGATGAAACTTGAAGTCATTATGCTAAGTAAGATAAGCTGGTCACAAAAGAACAGACATTCCACTTATATGAGGTACCTAGGGTAGTCAAATTCTTAGAGACAGAAAGTAGAATGATGGTTGCCAGGGACTTGGGATAGGGGACAATGGGGAGTTATTATTTAATAAGTATGGAGCTTCTGTTTGCCAAGATGAAAAAAGTTCTGAAGATGAATGGTGGTCATGGTGGCACAACAATGTGAATGTATTTAAGGCCACTGAACCGTACACTTAAAAATCATTAAATATCAATATATCTACACATTTCCCTATCCTATAATACACAAAGTTGTTTTGAAATCATATCTATAGCACAACTGAAAACTAACCTCCTAAGTTAAATTCAATATATCTTTTGCAATTTTTTGTTCTTAGAATATAAAACTAAGTGCATCCAGTCAAAATACCAGGTTGAAAAGATATTTGAATTAATTCATAGTTTTTTCTGCTTGTAACTAATTTTATCTTATTTAATTTTATTTTTGAATATCTAAAATATTTTTATAGGATAAAAGAAAAGATACGTGAGAAGTCATACACAGAGAAGTCTTGCCCTCTACCCTATTCCCATCTATCTTGTATCTTATAAACTTTTTCATTAGTTTCTGGTTTATCTGTTAATTTATTTTTATAAAAACAAGAAAATGCACATATTTATTTGTGAAGAGTATAACTGAAGTATAATTGGCAAGTACAGTTGGTATAAAATAAACAACATGCTTATTCTAAGTTTGACATAACATAAATTTGATGGTGGCACAGTGATTTATGAAATCATCACTATGATCAGGATAATGAATGTTTTTATTGCCCCCAAACTTTCCTCATGTGACTCTATAATGCCTGCCTTTTGACCTTCCCCATTTACCACCCATCACAAGGCAACCACTGATTTGCTTTCTCTCTCTGGCTGTAGATGTGATGAGCAGAATACTAAGATGACACCCGTTATAATCTTATCTCCTGCAGTGTGAGCAGAACCTGTGACTTGCTTCCAGCCAATAGAATATGGAAAAGGTGATGAAATAATCACTCCATTGATTATGTTATTTAAGACTCCACCTTAGCAGACTGGAGTGAGAGATTCTTCTGCTAGCTTTGAAGACACTAGCTTTCCTGTGGTATGTTATGAGAGAGCCACATGACAAGGAACTGGGCAGGGGGTAGGTGGTGGGTTAGAGCTATAAAAGCTGCAAGTTGCCAGGAAAGAAGGGGCCTCAATCTTTTATGGCAAGAAAATGAATTCAGTCATCAACCATGTGAACTTGGAAGAAGACCCCAGGCCTCAGTTGAGACCGCAGACCCCACTGATACCTTGATTGCAGCCTTGTGGGACCCTAAGCAGAGGATGAAGGCAAGCCATATTAGAACTCCTGACATGTGGAAACTGTGAGATAATAAATGTGTCTTGTTTTAAGCTGCTCAATTTGTGGTGCAGCAATAGAAAATTAATACAATACATAGTTTTCCTTTTGCAGAATTTTATATAAATGGAATCATATAGTGTGTATCGATTTTCGTCTGGCTTCTTTCACTCAGTATAATTATTTTGAGATCCATTTGTTATTGAATGTATCAATAGTTTATTCCATTTTATTGCTGCATAGGATTCCATTGAGTTACCATATCACTATTTGTTTACCCATTCACCTGTTGATGACCATTTGGGTTGTTTCCAATTTGGGACTATTACAAACAAAGCTGGTATAAACTTTCATGCACAAGACTTTATTGGACAATTTCTTTTTCCTTGGGTAGAAACCTAGAAATGAAATAGCTAGATGATATGGTAGTTGTATGTTTATTAAAGAGGTTGTGCTAGTTCACACTCCCACCAGTAGTATACGAGAGTTTCAGTTCCTTTACACCACCACCAACACCTGATATGGTCAATCTTTTAAATTTTAGCCATTCTAATAGAAGTATATGGATATCATGTTATTGTTTCCCCAGTGACTTATGATGTTGGGTTTTGGGGATTTTTTCTCAAGAGTTATTTACACAATTTCTTTTGACAAAGTGTCTGTTGAAAACTTTTCCTCAGTTTTCATAGAGTTATATAACCTGGATTCAATTTCTCTATCTGACGTGTAATTTTCGAATATTTTCCCCAATCAATGGCTGCATATTCATTCTCTCACTAGTGTCTTCTGGAGATCAATAGTTCCTAATTTTGACTGAATTTATCATTTTTTTCCTTATGGATGCTCTTTTTTCCTCATATTTAAGAAATCTATATCTAACCTAAAGCAACAAAAATTTGCTCTGTTTTCACCTAAAAGTTTTATAGTTTTAGGTTTTATAATTACATCTGTTATCTATTTTTAGTTGTTTTGAATAAGTGAGGTATGGATCCATGTTAATTTTTTTCCGTATGGATTCTCCGTAGTTCCAGCACCATTTGTTGAAAACGTGAGCATTTCTCCACTGAATTCCTTTGCACCTTTGCTGAAAGTCAATCGACTATAAATCTGTGATATTTTACTTGGCTCTGTCTTATTCCATTTATTTGTTTATCTTGATGCCAGCACCATACTTTTATGACTACTGTAGCTTTATAATAAGCCTTGGAGTAGTGTAAATCCTCTACCTGTTTTCTTTTTTTTGAAACTAATTTTGACTATTCTAGATGCTTTGCATTTCCATAGTAATTTTATATTTTTGGGGGAGGAAGATCAGCCCTGAGCTAACATCCATGCTAATCCTCCTCTTTTTGCTGAGAAAGACTGGCTCTGCGCTAACATCTATTGCCAATCCTCATCCTTTTTTTCCCCCAAAGTCCCAGTAGATAGTTGTATGTCGTAGTTGCACATCCTTCTAGTTGCTCTATGTGGGGCACGGCCTGGGCATGGCTGGAGAAGCGGTGCGTCAGTGCGCGCCCGGCCGCCAGTAGTGGAGAGCGAGTACTTAACCGCTAAGCCGCAAGGCTGGCCCTCCATAGTAATTTTTTAATGTTTGTCAATTTCTTTTAAAAAGTCCACTGTGATATTGATTGGGATTGTATTATATCCAAAGATAAATTTGGAGAATATAGACATTTTAAAACTAATTAGTCTTCCAACTCATGCATCTCAACAACAAAAAAACTACCAACCCAATTAAAAAATGGGCAAAAGACCTGAACAGACATTTCTCCAAAGAAGATATACAGATGGCCAACAGGCACATGAAAAGATGTTCAAAATCACTAACTATCAGGGAAATGCAAATCAAAACTACAATGAGATATCACCTCACGCCCGTCACAATGGCTATAATTAACAAGACAGGAAACAACATGTGTTGGAGAGGATGTGGAGAGAAGGGAACTCTCATACACTGCTGGTGGGAGTGCAAACTGGTGCAGCCACTATGGAAAACAGTATGGAGATTCCTCAAAAAATCAAGGATCGAACTACCATATGATCCAGCTATTCCACTGCTGGGTATTTATCCAAAGAACTTGAAAACACCAATTTGTAAAGGTACATGCTCCCCTGTGTTCATTGCAGCATTATTCACAATAGCCAAGACTTGGAAGCAACCTAAGTGCCCATCAAGGGACGAATGGATAAAGAAGATGTGGTATATATACACAATGGAATACTACTCAGCCATAAGAAACGATGAAATCCAGCCATTTGTGACAACGTGGATGGACATTGAGGGTATAATGCAAAGTGAAATAAGTCAGAAGGAGAAGGTCAAATACCGTATGATTTCCTTCATTAAGTAGTAGATAATAACAACAAACAAACACATAGAGACAGAGATTGGATTGCTGGTTACCAGAGGGGAAGGGGGGAGGGAGGAGGGTGAAAGGGATAATTCGGTACATGTGTGTGGTGATGGGTTGTAATTAGTATTTTGGTGGTGAACATGATGTAATCTATGCAGAAATAGAAGTATAATGATGTACACCTGAAATTTATACAATGTTATAAACCAATGTTACTGCAATAAACAAAAAATTAAAAAAAAAAATAAAATAAAAAATAAAACTAATTAGTCTTCCAAAGCATAGACACAATATATCTCCCCGTTTATTCAGTTCTTTGTCAATTTTTCTCAGTAATGTTATGTAACTTTCAGCATATGGGTCTTAGACATCTTTCATCAGATTTACCCCGAAGTTCCCTTTTTATTCTTTTTTTTTTTTAACTTGTTTTGGATTGAGTATTTCTGTGATTCCCTTTTCTCTTCTTTATTGACTGATTAGTTGTAACTCTTTAATTATTTCAGTAGCTCTTTTAATGCACATGATATACATCTGAAACTTGTCCCTGTCTTCCTTCAAACCATAAGATACCACTTTAAGAAACTTACCATGTTGTACTCCATTTGTTCCCTCCTGGATTTGTGCTATTGTTATTGCTTATTTTACTTCTATTTATGTTATAAATCACACAGTACATTGTTATTTATTTTACTTTAAGTAGTTGATTATCTTTTAAAAGTATTTAAATAATTTAAAAAATAAGTCCTTTTATTTATCTATGTAATTATCTTTTTCCATGCTCTTCATTTCTTTGTGTAGATTCAGTTTCCCCTCTGTTTGAACTTCTTTTAATATTCATTATATATAGTTCAGGTCTGCTGGTAAGGAATTCTTTCAGCTTCTGTATGTCTGAAAAGTTTTATCTAGTCTTCATTTTTCAAAAGATATTTTCACTTGCAAAGAATCATAGGTTGGATTTTGTTTCTTAAAATAATTTTAAAGATATTATGTTCTAGCTTGCATTATTTCTAATAAGAAATATGCTGTCATCCTTAATTTTATTCCTATGTATGTAATGTACCATTTTTACTCCTTTTAAGACTTTTTTTTTTTAAGCCAGGATTCCTTTATTTATTTATTTTTTATGTGTGTGAGGAAGATCTGCCCTGAGCTGACGTCCATGCTAATCCTCCTCTTTTTGCTGAGGAAGACCAGCTCTGAGCTAACATCTATTGCCAATCCTCCTCCTTTTTTTTTTTTTTTTTCCCGAAAGCCCCAGTAGATAGTTGTATGTCATAGTTGCACATCCTTCTAGTTGCTGTATGTGGGACTTGGCCTCAGCATGGCCAGAGAAGCGGTGCATTGGTGCACGCCCGGGATCCGAACCCGGGCCGCTAGTAGTGGAGCACATGCACTTAACCCATAAGCCACGGGGCCAGCCCCTTAAGACTTTCTCTTTATCTCTGGGTTTAAGCAATTTGATTATGATGTGCTTTGGTGGAATTTTCTTCATATTTATTGGGTTTGGGGTTTTTTGAATCCCTAAGTTTATAGATTTTATCTATTTTGGAAAATTTCTGGCCATTAAATTGTCAGTGTTTTCTGTCTCTCCTTCTCTTTTATTTACTTTAGGGTAGATTTATAAATACATCAATGAAAGAGGGAACAAAAGAGTGGGAGAGAGATTGAGATTCAAATGTATAATTGGGCCAATCTTTTCTTCCTTTCAGATTTTGAGTTATATTTGGAAAGGCTGTGTCCATATGCAGGTTAAAAATAAATTCATCTTTACTATAAATATGAATAAGTTCATATTTACTTCTAGTACTTGTGTGAGTTTACTTGTTATGACTCTAATTTCTTATAAGTTTATTCTTGTGTATGATGCGAAGCATAGGTCCAATTTTATTTTTTTACTTTCCAAACCACTACCCAATTATGTAAACATCATTTATCAAATAGTTCATAACTTATTTCACAAGTGATTTGAGCACCTGACACTTTTATCATACATCATATTTATATACATACTTGTATTTCTTTCTGGGCTTTCTATTTTGTTCCATGTAGTTTTAAGTATTGAATCTTCCTTTATAGCATGTTTTAATATCTAGATGGGTAAATCCCTATGCATTATTTTTTTCTTTGCATGTTTAATTTTACACGCAATAGAATTAATTTTTCTAGCTCAAGAAAAAATGTGCATAGTATTTCATTGGGGTTGTATTAAGTTTATATATTTAATTTAGTATAGTTTGCATATTTATGATGTTCATTCATACTAGCCAAGAATGAAGAATGTCTTCTCGTTTGTTCACTTTATTTCACAAGTATTTAAATTTTTTATAATATGTGTATCAAATATTTTTGTTATTTTTTTCTATATTTATTTCTAAATAAATATTTATTATTATAAAAATTTCTTTAATTGGCTGTTTGTTGATATAAAACTATCAGTTTTGAATATTAATGTTATTTCCTGATAACTTAGTAAATTATTTTATTGTGTTTTTGCTTTATTTTAAAGTCTTATTGGATTTCAAGTTATATTATTATGCCATCTACAAATGGAAAGAGTTTAACATTTCTGTGTCCAATTCTTGTACCAGTATTTGTTTGTTCTTATGTGCTGTGTACCGTATTTGGTACAATGCGTTTTTCCTGATTTCCTATCCTTAGTAAAAAAACAAAAAAAAGCCTAAATATCTCTTTTATTTACTTATTAACAATAATGCTGGCTTTGGTGGCTGTTATATGTAATAAATAGCATATAATATGTAATATGTGAAATATACAATACCTAATATATAACATAAAATATAGAATATATGCTTTAAACTCATATATTTAATGAACATATTAATGTATCCATTATTTCTTATTTTACTTTACTTTAACTTTGTTCAGTGTTTTAACAGAAATGAATATTAAATTTCATCAAATATCTTTTCAGGATTCATAGAGATAATGTTATGGCTCTTTTTTTTAAGGTCTATTCACTTGGCTGATTATACTAATGGATTCCCTAATAGTAAGCCATTGTTGAATTCCTATAATAAATTCTATTTGGTCATATTGCATTATTTCTTTTTAATGTGATTTTGGAGTGTTGAATTCAGTTTGCTGATGTTTTCATTTTGGGTTTTTATATTGAAATTTACAAGATTGCTCTATATTTTTTTGTTATAGTGCAGTCTATATCAGGTTTATATATCAATGTTACACTTGATTCAAAAAATGATTTGAAATTTTCCTCATTGTTATCTGTTCTGGATCACTTAAAGTGGCATGGATTTTTCTGCTTTTTGAAGGTTTACTAGAATCCTCTGAAAGCATCTTGGCCTTTTGCTTTTTGTCATGGTCCTTTAAGAACTTTCTGTTACTCCTATGGGAATTGGTCTTTTAAACTTCTAGATTAGAGGTCAATTTTTATCAGAAATGTGTTATCTAGATTTTCTGATTTATTTGCTTACATTTGTGCAAGTTAGTCTCATTATTTTCCTTTTTATTACTCTGCTTCAATGATTATTTCTGTATATTTTTTCTTGCTTTCTTTATTTGATTAGAGTCACTAAATCCAAGTACTTTGTTTTTGTTGAAAAAAAAAAATTTAAATTAATTTTTAATTTTAATATTTTATACCTGGCTAATTTTACCTTTATATTTCTTTTCTTATGTTTTCAAATGGATTACTTTGTTTTCCAGTTTGTTAAATTGAGATTTTTATCCTTATATTTTAAATGTATCATTTTTTGTATTTAAAAATATGATTTTTATCACAGCTTTAACGTTTTTGTACAGTGTCAGATATGTAGTGTTTTCATTATTATTAATTTTAGAAATTCCATACTTTTAGTTTATATTTTTCCTGTGATCCAAGATTCACTTAATACAGTTTTAAAGCTCTTAAACTTTTATCTTTTTTTTAACATGAAGTCTGAAGTTTAGATCGTTAATCAGACATGCCAGTTCATAGAAATATTTTTACAATTGACAAATGTAAATGCTTTTCCATTTTATTTATTTGTTTATTCTATTTTTATTTCCAGTTTTAGTTCTGATTACACTTGGCAACTAACAGCCGCACATTCTAAAACTTTTCTTGTATTTTAATTTGTATTTGTTTTTCAAAATTACTTTTTGTCATTTTGTGTTCATATTTTATAATTTAAAATAATAGCATTGTGCTATACACATCACTAAGTTTCTTATATTTATTTTTAATCATCTTATTTTCATTTATTTATATATATATCTATACAACTATTTTATTGCTTCAAACTGCTCTACAGTGTCTCATTGATTCATCCACCATCAATACCACTCTCTCATATATGTGTAAATACAAATTATTCTTCAATTCTATCCAATATTCAAAGCAAATGTCAAAAAAGAAATTTTTCCCGTTTTTCTATACTGGACATTATTTCAAACTTCATATTCTCAGAGCTCCAGATCACAGTCCTCTTATTCTATGCTATTTAGTGTCTCCATAACTTCTCTCACATAGCATTTTTATACAGCTGTGTTTATACTAATAATTATAGTGATTTCACATTATTTTGGCTTTTACCTCTTTTATTCCTCTCTATACTGGGACTTCCTTAATGACAAAAATCATTTCTACTTACATTTCTATCACTAGCACACAATATGAACACAATCGGTGTATGTGAGATAAATTGTATCATTGTTGAATATTTTTTAATTAATTTATTTTACTTTCTAAAATGTAATTATTATTCGAGCAAATACCATTTGTATATTGTTTCAAGTCCTAGCACAATCCTTGAACATGGAAGCTGTTTAAATGATGGCCTTAAAAGGCTGAATGAAACTTTTACAAAATTTAAAAGATTAATTTTAAGATAAATAAAGCAGTGTTAAGACATCATATTTCCCTATTCCTGGAAAAACTTAACTTATAAGTAGTACTATTTAGTAGCACTGTCATTAGTACCAGTATTTAATCATACTACAATAAAAAAATTCTTCGTTATAGCTAAATCAAATCTTTACCACATTTGATTAAAAATATAAAATGTAGTAGAATGTATTGTATTGAGTTTATATTGGATCAGGAAAAAATTGGGGTATTTTTTGCTGGAGTACTCAATGATTCCTTAAACTAGTGTGTCTGTCTATTATAAGAGAGGATAAAAATATAAATGTTTTGCACTGTTGATCTATAATTCTGGGCAAATTTGTTGTGTTGCTAAATATGGTGGCCTAGTTTACAGAAAAACAGAAGCTGTTTATAAGATGTCAAATTAACGGATCTAAATTAAACCTTCCAAAGACACTAATAGCAGCTGTGTTTTTTAAACTTTTTTTGAGCCGTTACTCTCTCTCCATAGAAACATGTGGTCTGGCAGCTACCGCAGCGAGTTCTCTATCTGAGGACTGTAGGAAAAACAAGAGAGGGTTGTTTTCTTTTAAACCTGAAACTAAATATTTATTAAGGTATTATATGAGATGGGGTACTGAGATTAGGAAGTATTGTGACACATTTAATATGTGAGAGATGTATTTATGTCAACCTTATTTTTGCATTCTAGTACTTTGTGTAGCAGATTATGAATAATTGTGGAGGTACCAACTTAAAATATTTTCAAGAGGAAAGTTACATTCTGAATTTCAATGTTGCCAGGAACAAACTAATATAAAATAAATAAACATCTGTAGAGTGTACTCAAATCATCAGATACTTTAATTACATTATTACTTAATTAATTAATTATTTACTTTCAGGAAAGTAACATAGACTCACCAATAGCCCATTAATGAGGGGAGGCTTAATGAAGCTGAAAGCAGTGGCTCCTATTAGTAAACCAAGAGGTAAAGTCAATTTAAAACATGTTCAGTTTATTTTAAAAGTATGTTTGATTCAAGGTTCTCAACTGACTGATTGTGTTAATATTGTATAGACAATGCCATTGTCATTGGACTAAGCCTATGTCTTTCATCTTGCTTAGTTATAAACCATATGCCTTACCCCTTGACCTGATACTTATTATAGGTCATTTGTATTCAACAATTAAGACAAATTACACAAGTAACAATATGTGCCCCTATTCACCATATATCTAAAATATTAATCATAATTTTTTTCTTTTTGGCCATTTTAATTTTTTTTCCTGATATCTTGGTGTGTCATGTAAAACCAGCCTAATAGGAAAATTGCTCTTATTATGAGAGAAGGGGGTAAAAATGTAAAAACCTGTGAATTATGTTTATTTTATATTTTCATAATTTTTTTATTTTCCTCAAACTTAAGAATAAGATGTACAAAATGTGACATAGTTGTCAGTAGGTCTCAAATCTTTTTTAAGGCATGTAAAATGTATTAAAGATAATAATAACAGTGATTCACTTATGCCATTATTATAGATTGTGAAAGTAATAAAATTTGACAAGTTCAACAATACCTTATGCTCAAGATAACATGCCATTTGGTACAAATCAGAGTATCAGGGAAAACATTAGCATTAGTGTAGAATCTGTACCCTAGTTCTCCATAACATAAAGAATCACATTAAGAACAGCAATTAATCAGAAAACGGCAAAGCGATGAAGTAAGCATTTTTAAACCTTAGTTTTTTAATCATTTTAGCTTGAATAAATTTAAGGTGTTTTTGGCTGAAGCCTCTTATTGGTCCACAAAATCTACATTTACTATAAAATCACTCATTCAAATATGCATATAAAATGTATCAGAGAAAATGACACATTAATTGTAATTTCATAGAGTAACTAAATATATGAAATAATTTTGGAAGTGCAGATTACTTTTGGGTTTCTTTTGGATGTCTGGTTCCTTCTGAGTGCTTTGAGAGGAAAAAAGTGATTTACATGACTTCTTGCTAGCTTCTGATTAGTTAAATCTAAATTAGAACTCCCATGATTAATCAAAATTAGAGTTTATAATTTGAAGCTAATTTGGTAGTAATAATAAATTAGAAAAAATTTACTAGTAATCTAGATAAATCCTTAGAAATTCCATAAAAGTTTAAATTGGGAGTCCAATTTTCATATACAGTTTAGAACAGTTGTTATAACCATTTTTCTTTTGGCTGTGAGACGCATTTTCTTTTTTATTCGTTTATATCTAAAGTTTTGATTATACACTGCATATTATAGATGATCTGTTTTAGAAACTCTGGATTTTGTTATATTCCTTTGGAGAGTGTTGAGTTTCTTTTTAGTAGGTAGTTAAATTATTGGCTGGTCTTCTTGAGCTCCTGGAGGCTCGGTATTGTGCTTCATTAGAGAGGGTTGAAATTGGCCTTTCCTTTTCTTTTCTTGTTCCTTCCAAGTTTGGATTTTGTATCAATTGTATGTTGGCCTTAGAAAATGGAGAGTATTTCCCGTCTTATTCTCTGAAATAAAAGACTGGAATGAATCTTAACTTGAAAGTTTGATAGAACTGACTATAACTCCATCTGGAGTGATATTTCTCTTCTGATTCAATTTCTAAAACTGTTAGAGGGACATTCAAAGTTTTGTATAATTATATATCTTTATTAATATGACAATTTCCTTTAAGTTTTCTAGTTTGGTATAGAATTGTGCTGTTCTCTTTAATCTCTGTTTTATATGAAGTTATTACCCCTTTTTCTATGGAGCTATTACCCCTTCCATTCTTAATATTGTTTATTTATATCATCTCTTTTATTCTTCATCATTTCACCAGAGGATTTTCTGCTCTAAGTACATTCCATGGAAATGCTGAGGTAGAATAGTGTGCAACGAAGGGGTTAGAGATATGTGCGGCAAGATATGGGTCCCCTCATAACTTGGAGACTGGGAGAGCTAGCAGCAATGGGACATTTGTCTTTGGGCTTTGAGTAGCCTTTTCAATTAACGCCTGAATGCTATACAATTACATAATTTTCTAGATATATCCAGAAGCAAAATGGATTGGAAAGCACTAGTTTATTTTATTAATTTTTCAAAGACAAAATTTTGGATTTGTTACTCACAAAATAAGATATATATAAATACAAATAAGCACTCAAAAACATGTTCAACTCTTTATTCTTCAGAGAAAAGGAAATACAAATACATACCAATACTTATTCTTTAGAACGGCTAAATTTTTAAAAAACTAAAAATACCAAATTCTGGGGAAGACATGGAACAGCTCAAATGTCCATACAATGATGGTGAGTTGTTTAAGATTTTACAACCACTTTTTAAAACACTTTGGCGGTTTTTTATAATGTTAAACTTAATTTATCCCATAACCTACTAGTTCATTCCTACATATATACTCAAGATAAATGAAACATATATCCAAGACAAAACACTTACACAAAATTTTCTCAGTAGTTTTATTTATATTAATCAAAAATGGAAAAATACTCATCATGAAGTAAATATATAAACAAATTGTGATATATGCATACAAGAAAATAAAAGGACTAAAAAGGAACAATCATCTGGTATATTTCAAAACGTAGGTGAATCTCAAAAACATTGTGTTGAGCAAGATAATCCAGATACAAAAGTGTGAATGATGCATGATTCTATTTATATGTTATATGAGAACAGGTAAAACTGGGCAATGGTGAGGGAAATCAAAATAGTGGTTTCATCTAGTACATATGTAAGGTTTGATGGGATAGAACATAAGAGATCTTCCTGGAGTGAGGGAAATGTTTGAATGGGATGATAGTTACACAGATATATATACAGGCAATTCTCACTTTGTACAATAATGTGGGACCACTCAAGCTGAAACTATGCAAAGCAATCTTAATAATCACTGGGAAAAGTATTATTATTATGTTACCTTCAAAATTTTTTGTCAAAACATTAGAAACTCTTTTATTGTCAGCTATAAATAAGTAGAAAAATGGAAATAAAACTAATATTTATTTAGTACACTTTAATTTAAAACATTAGAAACATTGAGAATTAAAGTGCGTTATTTCTTTGTCAAAATTCATCAAATAGTTTGAATGGTGCTGGCCTTTCCCACCTATTCATATAACTTATAGAGTGAGCATCTTGTCTATGCCTCAGGGAGAATTATACTTCTTTCTTAGTTTGAAACAGCTTCCAATATTTTATTCCTTATGCTTTTAATGTCATGAAATATCTCTTTATATTTTTTATATATTTTTTAAAGACATATATCTTTTTTAATGTGAAGATATTTTTAAAGTTTTGCCAGTATCACTTCCTCTGGGACATCTGCATCCTTTTCATCACAACCACTCTCTTTATATATGTCAATAAGTTCGCCTTCACTAAGATATGGCTTCATATCTAGCATCTATTGAGTAGAAATTGTGCCAACATTCTTACAGTCAGCTGTCTCTTCTTTAATTTCACTTATGTTCTATTCAAGTTTCAGTTCCAGAGTTATCAGTTTTAATTTTTTACTGCACCTCCATCTTGGTTGGCTAACTTCCTCTTTCAATCACCCATTTTTGTAAAATGTCACATGGGTTGCACTGGGAGAAAAGGAGGCAATACAGTTACATATTTTGCTGTTTATGATTTGAATAATAGACTGCAGTACCCAACCACTGAGAAACTCTGACAGAAGTGATGTGATTAGTCAGTGATCATGATGCTCAGCTGTTATTTAAGTAGTGATTTGTAGACTAAAGAGACAGCAGTGATGCAGCTACTCACAGATAATATACCACAGTAACTGAAATTTGAACCATGTTGTTGGGGTTTGGTGTTATTTAACTAAACTATGGTAACTGAAATCAGTGCATATGGGAAACATGAAAAGTAAGGGCTGCCTGTACTTGTTAACACTTGTAAAACATTATTGCATGCAGAATTATATCCTTTTATAAATTAATTTTTATCAACTGAAATTCAGAAAGATAAAAATTTTTAAAGGAAGAAACAAAGCTCTAACTTCTAGTAGATAACACACACAAAAAAGACAAAAAAACAAATAATCTAAAATTGTTTTAATTAATGTTTAGTAACGAGTTTAGAGTTTAGTAATGTGGTTTGAGACAAAGTTATGAGGTAAAAATTAATTGCAATTCTATACACCAGCAATAAACAGAAAATGTAATTATAAACGACATTCAATTTTCAGTCATAACACAAATTGGTTATGAATAAATCTTTAAAGGTAGATATAATCCATAGAGAATATTATAAACTTTATTAAAAGAAATTAAAAATAACCTAAATAAATTGAGTGATAGACCATATTCATAGACAAGAAGACATGATATCATAGAAATCCATTTATTTGAAAATTGATCTGTCGATTCAATGCAATTTTGATCAGTATCACAAAAGTATTTTTTATAGAATTAGTAAGCTGATTCCAGAATTCAAATATGTGATCAGAGCCAATTAATAGCCAAAACACTATTGAAGAGGGCAAAGAAAACTGATGAAACACTTCACACTCTATTTCAATGCCATATATATCAAGATATATTCATGAAGGAAGAGTGGTAGAAAAGACAAATTGACCAATGGAATGCAATAGAAACCACAGATGCCACCATGCTTATTTGAAAACATACCGATGTCAGGTTTGTCATTGCAAATCCCTAGAGAAAGGAGAAACTACTTATGAAACAGTGCCAAGACAATTGCTCATCCACAAATACAAAATAACAGCTACATACCTTCCATGTAAGTAAATATCAACCACAAATGGATTTAAATATGGAAGATAGATTTAAATCTTATAGAAATACATCTATAGGACTCCTGTATAGTGAGCAGATCCTTAAGAAAGACACAAAGATTTTAATCATGCTTAAAAAAACGATAATTTTGATAATATTGAAATGAAGAATTTCTATGCATCAACAGACAAGAAGAGACAAGCCATGAACTGGCAGGAGGTACTTGCAACACATAACAGCATCATGGAGTCCTAATAGCATGAAAAATAAAGAACCCTTACAAATCAATAAGAAAAAAATCTATCAAAATTAAAATATGAGCAAAGGAGTTGTACAGCCATTTCCACAATCAAATATGAATGGCTTTTAAATAACAGAAAAATGTTTAACCTCAAATACTCAGAGAAATACAAATTGTAATAACAATGAAATGTCTTTTATAACCATTAGATTAGATTGTCAAAAATTAAGAATTGTGAGAACACTAAGTATGGGTGAGGATGTGTATAAATGGAGCTGTTGGTGGGATATTACACCGGTACAACTACTTTGGAAAGCAGTCTGGCATTATCATGTAAAATATTTTCTTCTTTCAGCCTACAAACCGGCAACTCTACACTCAGGTAAATATCTCAGCTGAGATTTCCAACTGGCCTACAGTCACATAGCTGTGCAGAGACTGGGTTAAAGATGTGCTAAGAAACTGATCCACTTAGCACTCAGGGTGGTCTTCTAGCCCAGTCTGGTCACCTCAGGCTGTGGACAGCCTCGTGCCTTTACCTCAGGGTGTCACACATGCTCTAAGTGTACTGTGAGATATACAAGGCTATTAAAAACAGCACTGCTTAGAATAGCAAAAACACAGAAGTGACTGAAAGTGGAGGAGAAGAGATAAATAAATCGAGGTATATTCACACAATGGAATGGTCTGCAGCAGGAAAATAAATAAATCACAAGTATGAGTAACGATATAGACGAATCTAACAAACATTAGGTTGACGGGAAGAAGTCCTCTCAGGACCAAATATAGCAAACTAAAGCTAGAGAGTGTGTGTGTTCATGTGTGTGAATATGTAGAAATTTACATATGCATGTATGTATGTGAGTGTATATATAGGATAAAACCATGGTTTTAATGAAGAGAAAAATAATCACAACCTTCAGGATGATGGTTTCCTGGTGGTTTCCTTTCCTGCTGTCCTGGTGGTGTGGAGACCAAGAATGGGCTAGGAGAAGAGCCCATTGGTGATGGCAGGAGTAAGGTTAATATTCTGATTTGTAAGTTTGACCGTGATGCAGAACACACTGGAGTAAGGGGACCAAGAGGCACATAGAGATTATTTGTTTTTTATATTAAATGGGAGAATAATGTGATTTCATGCTTTTGGGGATGATTTATAGGATCAGAGAATTCATGAGAGAACAGAAAGAAGGGGGATTATACTGAAACAAAATTTTTCAAAAGATAAACGAGCATGGGACTTGGACCACAAGTACCTAGGCTAGTTTTAAGGGACAGGACAATCCACTCATAACAGGAGAGGAAAAGACTGAAGACACAGATGTTTCTGGGTTGACTAGTTTGGTAGTTGAAAGATAAGGGAGTTCAAGATCTTCAGCTGGGGCTGACAGAGATGGAATAATGTAAGTTGAGAAAAAAAAAAAAAAAAAGACGTGAAATAGCCCAAAATAGAAGGGCAAATTTTCTACTTATGCACCCTATGTTTCTGTGGCCAGAAAACTTGAAGGGTCCTGGAAACTACAATCTGAGAGAAACAACTAAAGATACAACCAGGATTAACAAAAATACTTGAAATTCCCTGCCGCCTGAGGCCCTTGACACAAATCATCAAGACTTGCAAGCCACCACTCTAACTTTATTTTAATTACAGTTATACAGATAAATATAGCTGGAAATTTTGCCAATGGGGATATTTATAGTTTCCCTTTCTGAACTGTAATTGCCCATTGTCATTGTAAAATAAAGCCACCATATATTTCTCAATGATAAAGAAAAATGAAAATTTTAATAATTATATTTTAGAACTCCAGCTATGGAATTAAATTCCAAAAGGAAATTAAACCTTCTAACAATAGTATTTGCTGGGTTTTGCTTTGTAACCAGTATGGCTTAAAAGTACCTAAGCAGATGACAATCACGGTAGTGACTAGAGCGAAAGAGCATGGGCGTGGATTTTCACAGTGTAAATGAGGTATTTTACAACTTCTGCATTAAAATAAGTGTTCTCCCTCAAAAATCTCTGAGAGAGATAAATACTTATAGCAAGATATTTCTATTGCATGCGCAAGCACACAAATATGGTTAATTTTTGTGTTTTTTTTTTAAATTGTCTTTGGTGCTAGATTTCCAAGCTATGAAGAAAATCAATGTCTTATAGACTTTAGACTTTTTAAGAAGGGTCCTATAAATGCGGAAAACCAAAACGTTTGTTAACCAGTGTGTCTCTCAGCTCCTAGAATGCATATTATGTAGTGCTCTTTCTCTTACGAAAAACTAAATCTCAAATCTCTTTAGCCAGGCAAGTGGGTAAGTTTAAGTGTTCCGCCTTATGCGAATGCCTCACTCCAACTTTCCCTTTCAAAGGGACTTATCCAAGGGCATTATCTTATCTTGCTGAACTATCCTACCTCAGATTTCTATCCCTCTCAGTGCTCTGGCCCCTCACATAGGCCTTCCAGTCGCATTCACAAGCCTGTGTGTAGCCTGCCACAAGATAGTCACACCTCAGTGTCAAATAGAAGTGGCATTATTCAACTACATTAGCTACCCATTCACTAGATTGCACTCACTGTTTGTTTGAAAATTATGAAACCTTTTAGACAAGTTTGACACTATTGAGAATATCAAGATTTCAAAGAGCCTCAGCTTCTGTAAACAGGTCAAAAGCAGTATCATGACATTTTGAATGACCTCAGATGGCACCACATTATAGATCACAATGCTAATATTCATGTTGGGTTTATAAATTAATCTCATTACATAATAGTCAAAACGATCAGTGTACCCCTGTCTATATAAAAATCTAGATGAATTCTGTACTTCAGTGACATTTGTTGACTTTTTCCCACTCTGTTCTAATTTTTCAGTGTTTAGTTGCTTCTTTCCTCTGGAAGTATATTCCTATAATTCTCCCTCCCTCCACTGTTATAATGTGTCCCCAGTGTATTACATAATGCTAGACATTGTAAGCATTATTAAAAGTAACTATTTGATTTTTAATATTAATATTTAAATTATTGGAGCTAGAACATTGCCTAGCACATCCTATGTGCTCAATAAATCTTACTTTGATGAAGAAACAAATGAATAGATTCTCAAATATGTGACAAAACTCTAATTTTTCTCTTCAAAATTTTAACTCTAAATTCTTTCAACATTGGAACTCTTGTACTGAGAGATTTACCACTTTATTAAGTTATTTCCAAATCCTGAAATATTTCCATCTTTTTTCCAAAAAAAGTCTGTTTTTTCCGCCTCAGCTTCTCATTTGGTTCTATTGTGACTTGACCTCCACAACATCCTTTCTCTTCTTTTTATACATGCTAACATGTCGTCTGTAAGATGATGAAAGAAATCAATGGCATTTACTGATACAGGTTATAAAACTGGCACACACACAAAAAGAAAGAATGATAGAAGATTTCCACTTCTAGATATCTTCTAGAAATATCATTCAGTTAAAATAAGTGAATATGATATATTCTTGAATTGCTTATAATTCCATGAGATACTCTAATCAAAAAGGAAGAATCTGTTGGTAAAGTAAAAGCAGAAAAAAAAAAATACCATATCATTTAAATTTCATGGTAGAAGAAAACTAAGCATACTACAAAACAAATGAGAAACTAGAACTCTTTCTCAACCTGGCCCTTTAATGGCCTGTGAAACTTCAAAGGATGATGGTTCACAGGCAAAGAACAATAGCAAAGGAAAGAACAGAAGGAGCAGATGCTTGCAAAATTATTTACATTTGAGATCAACTCAAATTTAGGAAACAGAAGTCAGTTTTTATTTTCCTCACCTGCCTCATCCTTAACAGAACGAAATGCAAATCATGTTGGCCACATTTTAGAACATTAATGACATTAAACTTTGAGTGGACAAGTGATAATAGAATAAGAAATAAAATGCAGAAGTATGTCTCTATGATGCAGAAAACATTTCTTTATACAACAAAATAGCAGATATCCCGAATACTGATGCCTTTCCCCCACTCCGTCACCAGTGACAAATCTAAAATTGTAAAAATGCATCAAGCCCGGGTCTTAGTCATAGTCTCCTAACCTGAGAGATTCCCACTCTGTGGAGGCCGCTGATTAGGGGTTTCCTTTCATAAGGCATCAAGGAACCAATAGAGAGCTACTTCTTGACTTCATATATATTACTGATTGCTGAGTAATAAAATGAGCAAAATAAAAGATTAGGTTGTTACTCTCACTGTTCCTCAAACTTGGGCAAATGTTTTTCAATCTGGCCTAGTTTAACAGAGAGGAGTATATATTCAATAAATTTTGGATCTGAATTTTGATCCTAAGCTGTTTTCTCTTGTTGAGAATAAAAGGCAACATATTAGCATTTGTTTAAAAAAAAGACTATCTGTTAAATTGATTTCTTAACATTATACAGAAGTAAGAGCTGAACAATGGCCGACATGGAATCATAATCACTAATTCAATAAAAAAAAAAAGCCATACTATTCCGATTTTATTTAAGGGCAAACTCCACTGGAAGAGCAGGAAATATGATGGATAGCACAAGTTTGGATTTCAGAAAGAATTCTGAAAGTTTCTTCCACCAAAACACAGAAGTTGGAAACAAAACTGAAACAAAAATTAGTTCTCAGACAATTTTCATTGCAAGTAATTAAAGAATGACTGAAGTGGCTTAACCAGTAGGAGTTCATTAGCGGATCTTACCTATCAGCCTTTCTGGAGATAGTTGGTCTCAACATTCATTAATTCAGTGGCTCAGTGTATTAGCACTCTGTGTTGGCTTCTCTGCAGTTCTCATTCTCTCTCTCTCTCTCTCTCTCTCTTCTTTACAGTCTGAAAATGGCTGCCAAAGCTCCATACAACACGATACCTGCAACAATGTCCAAGGAAGAAAGGGAGAAGGGAGGGAAGCAGGATTAGGAAAAGAAAAAAGTTGAGCTGTAATGTAGGTATAGTGCCAGCCTCGGCTGATTCCATGGGGAGCTGAAATGAGCCCAAAGTTGGCTGATATGGCCAGGCCTTTCTTCTCCCTCACTGATTACCTATTAGATGTATACATTTCCCGCAAAGGGCATCATGAGGTAAGACAGCTCTCTTCAGTAGGGGTAATCCCCTGCCTGAGGGGCTGGCAGCTAAGTAAATAAATGGAGAGACATAACATGTTTGTGGATTGGAAGACTCAATATTAAGTATGTTAATTATCCCCAAATCAATTTCTGGAATCAACACAATTGCATTAAAAATTTCCAGCAAGTAGTTTTATGAAAATTGGTGAGCTTCTACTATAATTTATATAAAAATATAAAAGCCCAAGATTAGACATGGTAACCTTGAAGAAAAAAAAAAAAGCTGGAGGACTTACACCATCAAATATCAAGACTCATTGTAAAAATATAGTAATTAAGCCAACATGAAATCAATACAAGGGTAGACAAAGAGGATAATGGAACAGAATAGAAACTCAAGAAACAGTTTATCCATATATGTTCTCTGGATTTATGACAAAGATTGCAGTGCAGTGCAGTGAGGAATGGATCATTTCTTCAATAAATATTTGTTGGGGTAATTAGATATCCACGTAGAGAAATTGAATCCTGACCCTACCTCACAGCATTTGCAGAAACCAAGTCCAGAGAGATAGGATATGTAAATATGAAAGGCAAAACAATAAAAATTTTAGAAGAAAACATAGGAGCATGTCATAGGAATGAACATACAAGGCAAAATTTCTAAGACAGGACACAAAAATTACTAATCATGGATATATTTGACTATATTAAGACTAACAACTTCTGTTCATCAAAAGATATTACTAAGAGGGTAAAAAGACAATCCATAAGATGAAATAAATATTTACAATACAAATATCCTAGAAAGGAGTTGTTTCCAAAATATACAAAGAACTCTTATAATCAATGAGACAAAGTTGAAAACACACTCTAAAAAATGGAAATTGAACAATCAATAACTAATAAATTTACAAAAAAACCCCACAACTTCATTAGTCATTAGGAAAAGGCAAATTAGTACCATAATAAGCTACCACTACCAAAAGAATGGTTAAAATTTCAAAGATTAGTGAATGAGTAATGAAGGAATTAATGAATGAGTGAATGCTGACTGACAGTACCAATTATTGCTGAAGATGTGAAGCAACTAGAACTCTCAGTATCTATTAAATCTGGATATATCCATTACTATAACCTTGCAATTTTCTCCTAAGTATATGCTGTTGGTTCACAAACTGGCCCTACACATGGAGGGCAGGAAGAGACCAAAGGAAGAAGCAGACCACTCCAGGTTGGTAGGTGGCAAGTTTAATAAGCAAGGGAACTTACACACAAGATGAGTATATATCCGCACCCACCTGCCAGAATCTTAAAAGTTTGTATAGAGGCCTTAACTGGGTTCAGACATGCATGCAATCCAGATGGTCTCAACAACACCTTACTATCTCAAGGCTACATCCTTGAAACAGCTCCTAGTGTGGGAATGGTGGGCAGACGATACATTCCAAAGATAGAGGAAGGGGTGAGGAGCCTCCGATTGCCTGGGTCTAGTTCGAGGATCAACTAGTGGTCACGTCCTCCCAATGAACTCCTCCAACATATACTCAAAAGAAATATAGACATATGGTCACCAAAATAAAATGTCAAGAATGTTCAGAGTAGCATTATCCATAATATCACCAAACTGGCAACTATCCACACGTCCATCAGATAAATTGATAAACAAATTAGATAAACACTTTGAAGTACATTTGCACAATGGAATACTATGTATCCATGAGAATGAACACATTACAATTACACACAATAATATGGACAAATCTCATAAACATAATATTAAGAAGCAGAAGAAATACTCAAAAGAGAACACATTGTATTATTTCATTTATTTAAAGTTCAAACACAAACAAAACCAAGCTATAATGTGCGAGGTTGAAGAGTGGTTACTCTTGAGGTGGGGAGTGACTAGAAGGGGGCAAAAAGAGGCCTCTGGAATGCAGGTAGCATTTTATTTCCTGATCTGGGCACGTGTTACACAGGTGTGTTCACTTTGTTAAAAACCATCAAGCTTCATATTCATGTTTTGTGCACTTTTCCGAGTATATTCCATACTTGAATAAAAAGTGAAAGTAATAAAATCCATTCAATTCTTCCTCTTTCAGAGTCAAAATGCCTCTTATGCTGTTGCTTTTCTTCTGCGTGTTTGTGTAGTTCCATGTGCTTTGGTTGAACGAATTTAGTTAGACTGTCAAGATTTCTTCCAAGTTCTTTTTTTCCATCATCTGCTGATTTCTCTCCCTGCTTTCCTTATTGTATCGGGCTCTATATTTCTTCTCACTTCACTCCTGTATTTTATAGTCTTGTGTTCCTGACGGGAACCATCATTTTCTCTTGGCCCCGCTCATTCCTTAATTTTCCTAAAAGTTCTTTTCTCTTCCTCCTCTTTCAGTTGTGGATCTCAGAATAACCCGTCCTTGAGGTAGGACCTCTCTGCTCCTTAATTAGCAAGGCCTATTTTCTCTCGGTATTGATAAGTTCTCTTTTTGATGTATGTTGAAGAGATTTTGACACCAAACTTTTGGACACAAGCCTAAACTATAGATTTGTAGTTGAGTTTGCTCTTCAGCCTGACATTCACTTTTCTGAGAAATGGGCAAAAACATGCATTCTAAACTACAGAAATAGTAAAACGGAAGTAATTATATTTCCTTAAATATTATTTTTAATTTCTTTAATAGTACTTTATTTAGCGATATGTATTTGTTGGCCCCCAAATCCAATTTTATCATGTTAACATGTTAGCTTCTTTTGATTTAAATATGTTTTGAACATATTTTAATAAAAGAGTTATGAGTATTTAATTTCACTGAAATAAATGTAGAATTAGATCTGCCAGAATAAGTTAGCTTCTGGTACCTTTGATTTAATAAACATAGGATTTTTAGGTACTATTTAAATCACCAGAGGTAGCTTATATGGTATTACTAAAATTACAGGAATACAGTGAGAAATAATATAAAATTAATTCTGGATAAAGAAATGCAGGGAATTTAAATTGTAAAAGAAAAGTCTCTTGTGCGTGTCAGAATCCATGGTGAATAGAGATTTTTATTAAAATCGTGTTTTGTTTATAGAGACACTACTGATTTCAATACGAAATGAAAACCTCATACATTTCAGATGACTTGAGTTTATAAAATTGAACATCAGAAAAATATTAATTGACTTTTATTGTTTAGCATAGGAAATATAGAAATCATTGATTATGATATCAAATGACATTTAGTTTGAGGTCACAAGTGTAAAGAAATGTGTAGAAAAAACATAGCAAGTTAAAAATGTGAAATATAACATTGTTTAAAGTAGAAAGAAGTAGACATACACAAAATGAGGACTACACGGTAAAGTGCCAATCTAGCAGGGAAAGGTGTGACAATCGCTCCAGATTATAGTCTGAATCAGCAGGATTGGTAAGAAAGGAAATATGCTGCCTGGATTAGAGAAGCTGCATGGCAATTCTATAACCATGCTATTCATCTAAAGTTCAGCACAGATGCTGAATTTCGAAAAGGATCAAAACGTTTAGGAAATGATAAGCAAGTTCAGGTGACACAGCACAGTGACAAGAACAGCAGACAGTGAAGGCAGGAGTGTGTGTTCTTGAGGTTACAGCAGTGTCACCAGTTCACCAGGGGCCATAGTCAAGTCACCTCATGTGTCTCAGACTTGCTGTCTTCATTTGTCAAATGAAAGCATTTACAAAATCATCTCACAGTTGGTATTCTATAAGAGTTGATAAACTATTCATTACATTCACTGATGACAGAACTGGCAAAAACGGGCTTAATCAGAAGTAAGAACAACGTAGGTTAGGTTAAAGATTCTCAAGCCTCGCTACCTAAGAATCAACTACAGACCTCTTTACAAAATGTGGACACCAGTCTTTGCCCCAAGATTCTGGTTCAAGTCATCTGGGTGCGTCCAGGCATCAGTGTATTTTAACAGTCCCCCTGAATGTTTTTAATTTTCATCTAGGTATGGAAACCACTGGATTAGACATGATAAAATGTTACCTGCCAATGAAAGGTTACAGATAATCTCTTTCTCTGGAGCTTATAATTATTAGAAACTTAGTGATTAACTACAAAATGAACATTATAACGACAACAATAATTAGTATCTATTAAGACCTTAATATATTTTCTAAACACTTCTCTAGGTGCCTTGAATACATTAACCAAATTAATTCTCTCAACAATTTTTTGATGTATTTCTCATATTTTCCTGTTTTTAAAGATGGGGATACAATCCTAGGGAGTTCAGAAATTTAGGAGTTCTGTACCCACACTATGCTAGAGCCTATATGATTTTACCTTCAGCTACAGAATTTCATTTGCCTCCAGTTCAGTGCCATCCTGATGTAGTAATCATTAAAAATAAAAGAACGGGAAATGTCACCTCCTTGACTATACCCTATCCTCTCCCCAAAGCATTACATTAATATAAAATGTCTATTTAGTGAATTCATTATAAAACATAGCTTAGTTTTCCCAAGTTATAATACACATCCCCAAATTAAACTCTTTCAAAAGTGTATTTTCTTCTGAAAAACATTATCTATATTTTAATTGTGCCTGCAGTACCTTAGATTTCCCATTGAGTTTGGTGTTCTAGGAACCAGAACATAAAATTGCTATGTTCTTTTGTAAGTTTCTATTGAAGTCAATATTATGACTTTCACTATATCAGAAATTCTCTCCTCTGTGTTGTTTCATGCAGTTCCTGTGCTATAGGCATTTTATGGTTCTTTGAGATTAAGATATTTCAAACCTCAGTGACTATATGTTTCCACTGGGATATTAGAAACAGACTTTACAGTCTCCACACACAATGCAATTTTTAAAATAAAATTCCATAAATTAAGGCTCTCATAAACCTTGGGAAATGCTGCTGTTGCGAGCGGCTGCTTTGTTACGTTGGATCCTCACACTAAGACAGAGTTCATGGAGATACGGTATTTAAACCTGGACTGTCCTTAATTAGCATGAAGGTCTTGTGAAAAGATTATGCCTTGTCAAAGAGCTTATGCCTATTAAAATATTTCAGACAGAATATCAATATGTAATAACCACTTGAACTATATTAACCAGAATACAATGCCTTAAAGAAAATATCAACTCTTTGTATTTACTATATAACACAGCAAGAGGCCTGCCGGTAGAGGGAGGTTGCAGACTGGGTTGGAGTCAACGAGGAAATTCAAGTTTTGGCTTCCATCTCACAAAATAAAATATTCAATATAAGCAAAGTCTTATCACAGGGCACTCATGGGCAGCATTGGAATCATTTAATCCAAGGGGCTTCAGTAAGATAAATTCTGCATTTGATCCAAGGGCACCTAAATGAATGAGAGCTTTCTCCAGCTCTGATGGTCCTGTCCTCTAGGAAGAGGAGAGACCACTTTATGATGAGATTAGGAAACAGTAACTGCAAATCTAGGGCAAAGACTCTTCCCTGTCCACACCACTGTCTTGCTTGTACGTAGAATGTGCTCTCTTCTCCAGCTATTCCAGAAATAAAGCTAGTATTTTGTCAGAACAAGAAAAATATGATTAAATGAACTCTCAAACCTCAATAGCAGAGATGGTATCTCAGAAAAATTTGAGATTTGGTTTGACAATAGTTGTGTTGTCCCTTTTTATATGAAATACAATCAGTCTGGAGTTCCCCAGGATAGGACGAGAGAGCCATTTGGGGCCATGTACCATGACACATGCTTTGTTAAGGAAAATTATTTGTTAACTACTCTGATAATCTTAGAAGGAAAGCATATGTAATTATTTCATCCATAAAAGAAGCAAGGTTTATTCATGTTTTATTTATAATCTTATTATCAATATACAGCATTGCGCTCAGCTAACATTTACCAATCTCTTACTGGGTGACAGGCACTTGATAAAATAGATATTATTCCACTTAATCTTCACCAAATATCTGTAATACAGATCCTATTATTATTCTGTTTAGGGGATACTAAGCCAAAATAGTTCAGGCAATTTGCCCAAGATTATACACCTAAGCAGAGAAGCAGGACTTGTACCCAAAAGTCTAAACTACAGAACTCCTGACATAATCACTGGGTTGCTATATGATATTACATAAATGAATGAAATTCCAGTTACTATGCTTAATGTTGGGTCACATACATGTAAGATCAAACATTTAAATGGAAACTTTAGTTGATTATTAAGGAATATTTTCCCTGTTTCTGATAGGTTTGCTTCTTTTGGAAAATGTGCCTCAAGGCCTGCATTACCACCAACTAAAACTAGGCCACTATCATCCTGTACCTGGAATTGACCTAACTCTCCTTATTTCTTCCACTCTTGCCTCATCCAAACCATTCTTCACAGAGCAACAGAGAGATGTTATTAACATGAGAATTGAAATCACGTCTTTACTTAAAACTCTTTGGTGGCATCTAAACACACTTGAAATTCTACTATGCCCATAAACCTAGTGTGATGCGGCCCTTGCTGATCCTTTTACATTCATTTTGAGCCCCTCTTACTCTCTTTCATTAAGCTGCAGTTCCATGGTATTGTTCTTCTCTTCCTTCAACCTTCAAATGGCTTTCCATCCTCATGGCCTTTACGAAACCGTCCGGCTTCCAATACACCATATCTCTTCAGGTTGCATGGCTAATTTACTCTTATCCTCCAGATTTCAGCATACATGTCACCTCTTCAGACAGGCCTTCCATGTCCTCTCTATCTAAAAGACATGTACTATTCTCCTCTGCTCTAAGGTATTTTCTATTTCAACACCTTTTTGTTTCCTTTTTGATAATTATTATAATTCATAATCATTTTGCTTATGTATTACTCTTTTGTTTTCTAACTCATTATAATGCCAACTCCATGAAAATAGTGATTGTGTCCATCTTTTCATTGTTGTACCCCCAATATCTAGCATGGAGGCTAGGACAAAGCAGCATCCCACTAATTATTTGTTAAGTATATTGTTCCCCAAGTTAAAATAAAAATATTTTCCAATTTCAGATAAGATGAATTTCAAATTCCTTAGTCCATCACTCAAGGTTCAACCAAACTTTTTTCAGGTTCCCTTCTCTCCTAAACCTATACTAAGCATTCTACAAACCAGCACATCTGTGTTACTCTAATACCTCCAGTGTGTTCCTATTATGATATGACAAATTTATTGACATCATTCTCTTTTGCTTGAATGTCCTCTACTTTTCCAAATTGTGCAAATTTCAAGTACATATACACTGGCTTGAGAAAGCCTTTCTTCTTTCTCCATTATTTCCTGTCCTCTTCCAAAGAAACTAAGTTAACTTTAATGGAAATTTCCTTTGGACTTTGAAATATCTTTTTATGTAGAGGGGTGCTTTCAAGCATTGAAGCTAGAGAAACCTAGGTGCCCCCCCTTACGCCACCATTTACTATCTAGGCATCTTTGTTTCCTCATCTATAAAACTATAATAATTTTTTTTAATTAAAAGTATAATACATGTAATTCCCAGGTACAGGGACACTATCATATACTAAGTACTCAATAAATGTTCATTATTCAAAGCCATACTAGAACTTATTTAGTTAGTATTACATTTATTTGGCTATATGCCTTAGAACTACAAAGACTACAAACTTCCTAAAAACTAGGAAAATACATAATTCTGACCATGTTCCACAATCTCTTGTGTAAAGAAGTTATTCTATTAGTATTTGTTGACTTGACTGATTGCATTGATTAAAGGATACTTTTCCAAAATGAAGTTTTGTCTATAATAGTGTTTCTTCCAGAAACAGGAAAATTGTAATTAGCTGTTATTGTGCAGAAAATTTATAAACTTGAATTTCCAAGAAGTTTTTTCTCTTCTACCAGTATATGCTGTATGTAATGCTTAAAAATAATTAGAAACTCTTTGGAGGTAGTCAGCTTTCCTTCAAATCTATCTAGAATATCTTAAATAGCATTTGACTGAGTCCTGTGGTTGCAATGTGGCACGATGTTAGTCCTCACTGGAAGCACATATCTGATGGCTTTTCATTTGGAACAGTGGCTTCCACATGCCACAGACTGGCTAAATTGGAAACACCTGTGGTGATCATTAGCATCACAGGCCTCCATGTCTGACCCACTCATCCCAATCTCTGGGGATAAGGCCCTGGAAATTATACTTTACACAAACACCCCAGGAGATTCTAATGTGTAGCCAGTTGTAAGAAGCTCTCCTCTGGAAAGCAGCTTAATGGAATCACCATGTACAAAATAAAAGGCAATAGACGTTTATATTAACTATCATTCCTATTGTGGTATCTTCTGAAATGAGAGAAGTTTCAAGTTTGGACTTTACTTTCACATAGAAGCCTACAATGACTCTCCAGTACATTCTTTCTTACTGAAAAATTAATGATAAATTTAAACTTATGGTTTCCAATTTTTTAAATTGATAAAGCCTTTTAAATATCTTGATGGGGGCTATTAAATAAGAAGTATATAATTTATAGAAATAGAAGCTTGTCGTTACAGAATAAGTATCAATGAAATAAAAAGTAATGCATGAGTCTATTGACTTTTAGGATCTGATCGTGGCAGCAGCTTTGAGACGATATATTCATTTTATTGCTGAGTAGTATTTCATTTTATGAATATACCACATTTTGTTTATCTACTCACGAACTGATGGACATTTGGATTGTTTACAATTTTTGGTTATTATGAAAAATGCTGCAATGAATATTCAAGTGCAAGTCTGCATGTGGATATATGTTTACATTTATTTCTCTAGGATAGCCACCTAGAAATGGAATTGGTGGTTCATATGGCAATTTTATGTTTTTAAGGTTTTAAGAAACTGTCAAAATGTGTCTTTGCAAAGTGGCTTCACCAGTTTACATTCCCATCAGGAATATATGAAGGTACCTGTTCCCCCACATATTTGCCAACACTTGTTATTACGTGCTATAACATAGATGAATCTCAACAACTTTATTCCATATGAATGACGCTAGGTGCAAAATACCACATGTTGTATGAATCCCTGTGTATGAAATGTTCAGAAAAGACAAATCCACAGAGACAGAAAGTAAATTAGTGATTGCCTGAGAGTGGGAAGAGAAGTTGACCTCAAACAGTTATGAGGTATCTGGAATAATGAAAATGTTAAAAAAAAAATTAGATCATAATGTTGGTTTCATAACTATCAATTTATTAAAAATTTATTAGTTATATAGCATATTAATAATACCTAGCTAACACTATCTATATATGTATGTTTATACATAGATGCATGTACATGTATGTGTGTATGTGCATGTTTATATACATATGTTCAGTCCTATATTTTTGAAATCCTTATTTCAGTTATCAAGAGACAGACTTCTCTACTATATTTAATATAGAAAATGAACATGAGAGCTCATGCAATTATAAGTCAAGTTGGTGGTTATGTCAGTTATCAATTTTCCTGTGATTTTGGAAGTAGAGAATCATTTCTTGAAGAATGTATGCAAGACAGCACCATATACTCCAGCAATGCCTTTTGGACCAAAAAAAATTTTTTTTTCATTAATACTCTTTTTTTTTTTTTTTTTTGCTGAGGAAGATTCATCCTGAGCTAACATCTGTTGCCAATCTACCTCTATTTTGTACATGGGTCATCAGCACAGCATGGCTGCTAACAAGTGGTGTAGGTCCACACCCAGGAACTGAACCCAGGGCCGCCAAAGGGGAGCATGCCAAACTTAACCACTAAGCCACAGGGCCTGTGCCTCTTTAATACTCTTAATTTCCATTGTAATATCTTCCCTGACTCATGAATTTTTTATAAGGGTGTTTTAAGCATCTAACTATATAGTTGTTTTGATATAGTCATGTTGTTAGTAATTTCAACCTTGTATTTTCAGTGTTGTAGTTTTAGTCTGCATGATATACATTGTTTAAAATTTTTTGTGATTTGTTTGATTGCTCTAGTATCAGGTCAAGCCTTGTAATTATGCCACGAGTACCTAAAAAAAATAATAACTCTAAATTTTTTGTATCTCCAGTTATTGGGATTGGATTGTTTCCAATTTTTGACAATTATGAACAAGACTTCTAAAAACATTTGCATACATTTTTATGTGTATTTAAGTTTTCATTTTCATTTGGTAAATACCTATAAATAGAATTGCTGGACAAATAGTACTTCTATGTTTTACTTTAAAGGAAACTACCAAAATGTTTTCCAAATAAGCTATGCCATTTTGTATTCCCACCAGCAATGTTTCAGAATTTCAGTTGCTTTGTATCCACAACACTTTTTATAGCCATTTTTTCAGCCCTGCTAGTATATGTACAGTATTATCTCAGTGGTTTAATTTGCATTTCCGTAATCACTGTGCTGTTGAGCTTTTTATTTTAACCTATATGTTTATTTCCAATCCACATGACTTCTTTAGTAAAGTATCTGTTCAAATCCTTTGTCCATTTTTAATTGTTTGTTATTTTCTTATTATTGAATTTTGAGAATTCTTTATATATTTGAAACCTATTTTTACATATTCTTGATACAAGTCTCTTATGGGATATATGCATTGCAAATATTTTTTTCAGTCTGTGGCTTGTCTTTTCATTCTCAATTGAAAGGATTTTTTTTCTTCTTTTTTTTAATTCATTTCTCTAACAATGTTATTCCATTGTCCCCAGGTGAGAAGTCTGCTATAATGCTTATCTTTGTTATTTTGCATGTAATATATCTTTTTCTTCTCTGGCTGTCTTCATAGTTTTTTTCTTTATATATGGCATTAAGCCAGTTAAATATGGTATCGATAGGAGTGGTGTGTATGTGTTTCTTTTCTTTTCTTTGCTCTGTGTCAAGGAATCGGGGGGTGGAATTATGTTGCTATTGATTTTCTGAAATTTTTGGATCTGTTGTCAGATATTTTTTTACTATTTCTGTCTTGTTTATATTCTCTTCTTCTTCTAGAATTTCTATTAGTTGTATATTAGAATGCTTGAGAATGTCCCATAGGTCTTGGATGCTCTGTTTTTGTCATTATCTTCTCTCTTTGTATTCCAGTTTGCTAGTTTATATTACCTTATCTTCAAGTTGACTGATTATTCTCTGGCTGTGAGAAGTCTACTTATCAAACCATCACAGGTTTTCTTTGCTTCTGTTACCATGTTATTTTAATTCTAGGATTTCCATTTGACCCTACCGTATAGTAGCTCTCTCTCTGCTGACATTACACACCTGTTCATGCATGTCATTCACCTGTTCCACTAGAACCTTAACATATTAATCATAATTTAATTCCCTGGCTGAAAGTTCCAACACCTGGATCATCTTTTTGTCTAGTTCTTTTGACTCTCTTTTTCTAGGCAGTAAGATATTTTTATTTGTTTTGTGTATGTTTCATAATATTTTGATTGAATACTGACATCAAGTGTAGGACAATACAGACTAAAATAAATACTATTTATTTTTCTAAAGGTTTAGAGATAGGCCTAGCCCTGATGGCCCAGTGGTTAAAGTTTGGCACACTCCTCTTCTGTGGTGCAGGTTCGGTGCCCCAGCGTGGACCCACACCACTCGTCTGTCAGTGGCCATACTGTGGCGGCAGCTCACATAAAAAAACAGGAAGATCGGCAATAGATGTTAGAGGCAGAGGCATTTTTCTGTTGCCTTCTTTTACCCACAGTGAGTCTTCATTGCTACTCCGGGGCAACAGGTTTGCTGCTCATCCTTGGTGACTAACGGCTTTTGTTCCTTAAGGCAAAGGGTCCCAACACTGCTTCATGCCTTTCCCACAGCAGGAGCTGCTTCGTGTCTCCAGGTTTGCTCAACCAAAGGAAGCTTTGTCCAGTTCCTCCCTTGTGAGCACCTGGCAGAGGTCCATGGAGAAAAGCCTGGAAGCAATTGCTGATTACCTTGTGTCTTGGATTCTAAGGAATTCTATACTGTCATGCTGTCCCACATTTGGCCTTTGGTAATTCATTAAAAATTTTAGCTGAATTTTGTTATCCACTTGTGTGGTGATTAGTGTCTCTTTTTTCCAAACTCTATCATAGGTGAGCCAATGTTCATGTTTCATCATTTCTTGTATTTCAGTCTGGTTGTTTACCCTGCAACTTTTTTTCTCTGATGGGTTCAAGAAAAATCACGATCTTGTAGATTATCAAGATTTCCTTGTAGTCAGAGTGGTGGTAATGCTCTTTTAGCTTTATACATCCTAGCTGGAAGCTAGAAATCAGTAATTTTTTAAAAAGCCTTGTGTACTTGGTTATTTTTATCAACTTTGTATTTTTTTTTTGAATTAAAAAACAATTTGAGTCTTAAAATGATGTTATTTTCCTCCAGACATTTTCGTTTGATTTTCCGGGTCACTGGAAACAGTACCCTTTCAGATCGCTTCACTACTATTTCTGGAATTGAGACCTTCTGGCTCATTCAGATGACATGAAGCTGGGCTGCATTTTATGCAAGATATTATTTACTTCAGTTATCCTCAGGGATGAAACCTAAAACACAAAATATTTTGGAGGGATATCACCACTGCTGGACCCTGAAATTCAACTTTTGTCTTTCTAACCCAGGGTAAAGCTGTCATGACTGCTGGCCTCACTTTTCTAGATTTCTGAATTCTGCCATCTGCTATATCTTGCCCTGGTGATTTTCACCATCTTATTCATTGTATTAGCTCTTCAGTGCCTTAAATTAATTTTTTTAACAAGTCCAGCCTTCATGGTTGTCCTTAGACAAAACCTTGGTTTAACTTTGTTGGTCTTTCCTTAATATCTGTATGGGTTTCAGATGATTCAGGCAATATAAATTTGAGCCTCAATCCTATTAGAGATTCAGTTGGTTATTTTGAATTTTCAGCAATTTTTCTTCCTTCACATAGATGAGTGGTCAAAACCAGCAACTCTCCTTGCCAGTTCCCTCTATGCAATCTCATTTTTTTCCTTTTTACTCTAATTCATATAATCATCGACAGCATAGCACAAGTTTCTCCCCCCATCTTGTGTATGCTTAAGGATTTTTCTTCTGTCCCATCTTCTTGCTCGTAAAATGAAGGCCCCAGGTTGCCAGGGTTAGCAGATTCTCTCAGGACTGGCACCAGATTTCACACACTCTCTTACTTCTTTGAATTGTTGCTTTTGATTCATTTTTGGTCTCTAGAGCATATTAACATATAAACATAGGGCAAATTAAAAAGAAGTTCAAAGTTAATATCCACGTACCCACCACCCATTTCCTGTAATTAACAATTTACTAGGCTTGTTTTGTCATCCATCTTATTTTTTCACTATCCATGAAATTGCACAAATTTTAAGGGAGCATTCACCGGGTTTTGACAAATGCATGTAACTATATAATGCATCCTGTCATCAAGATATAAAACATTAACCTCTCCACAGAAAGTTTCCGTATTCCCCTCTGTAATCAGTACTTGCCTCCATATACACCCTCAGAGACAATTACTATTCTTTTTTTCTTTCAAAATAGGTTATATTTGTCTGTTCTGAAATGTCATAAAATGGATTTTTATTGTATTTGGTCTTTTGTACAAGGCTTCTTTCATTCAGCATAATGTTATTGAGACTCATCCATGTTGTCACATGTGTTGGAAATTTGTTTCATTTTATTGCTGAGTAGTTTTCTATTGTATGAATGTACCACGATTTGATTATCCATGCTCGTGTTGAGGTACACCAGGACTTGTTTGATACAGTTTTTGGATTTTATGATCAAAGCTACTATAAACATTCATATGTACATTTCTTGGGGGGACAATTTTTAATTCACTTAGATAAGTTCCTAAGATTGGCATTGCTAGGTAATGGAGTAGGGCATATTTAATTTTATAAGAGACTGCAAAGGCTTTCAAAGTGGTTTCACCAATTACACACCCACAATGAGAGGCTGCTCCATACCCTCATCAACAATTTAGTGTTAAAAGTCTTTTCAATTTTAGTAATTTTGATGATTGTATAGTGATGTCTCATTGTGGTTATAATTTTCATTTTTCTGATGACTAATAATGCTTATTAGTTTTTTCATGTGCTTTTTGGCCATTTGTATGCCAAGTGTCTGTTCAATTCTATTGCTCTGTTTTTTGTTTTTTTATTGGATTGTTTGCCTTTTTATTGTTGTATTTTAGAAGTTCATTCTATATCCTGGACACCAACCCCTTCTCAGATACATGTTTACGAATCCTATTCTTTTGACATTTAGTTGTGTATATAACTGGCTTTAAATATGGATTTTCAGAACTTTTGTGGTGGGAGATTTTTTGGGGATATTTCATTTTTTGTATTACCTGATATTAGGGGGAAAACTTGATGTTATCTTATCTGTCAGTAGGTGTAATACTTTTCTGTTAACTATAGAAGAAAAGAGTTTGGGAGGATCAATTATTATATAATGCCTACCTCAGTAGTATACACAAGAAGCACAATCAAAAGTTTTATTGCCAAATGATATAACGGTGTATATAATTTAGGTCACAAGCATTAAACACATAATATGTGCCTAGCACTTTTTTAAGAGTTAACAAGAATAAGAAAATATCCCTATCTTTGAAAAATATATAGTCAGGATGAAGATAAATAGATAATATAATAATTAAACAGCCAAAAATGTACAAAACCACAAGTCAACAAACAAATATACAATTATGTCTGTTGGATATGTGTGGTCATTATACACAGCAGTTAAAGATCCCTGAAGGCTAATGTAGGCATAACCAGAGTCATGAAATTGAAATGGACCCTAAAGAACAATTTAGAGGGGCCGGACCGGTGGCGCAAGCGGTTAAGTGTGTGCGCTCCTCTGCGGCAGCCCGGGGTTCGCCGGTTCGGATCCCCGGCTTGCACCGACACACCGCTTGGCAAGCCATGCAGTGGCGGCGTCCCATAAAGTGGAGGAGGATGGGCATGGGCGTTAGTCCCGGACCAGTCTTCCTCAGCAAAAAGAGGAGGATTGGCAGATGTTAGCACAGGGCTGATCTCCTCACAAAAAAAAAAAAAAAATTAGATATAAAGAAAGAAAGTATTTGAGTAAATTCCCAGAGGTGGAAAGAAGCATGACATGTTCATACAGCATTGCACTGGGACTGTGAAAGATGAAGTCAGAGTCACATAGTACCAAGTTATTGAGATCTTTGCAAGTCAAGCCAAAGTACAAGAATTTGACACAATAGGTGACAAAGAATCAAGGTAAGTTAAATGAGTGTATGTATGAAGATAATTTGAGGTGTTGCTAACGAGGTGAAAGTGCTATTTTAAAAAGATTAATTGGGGGCTGGCTTAGTGGCGCAGTGTTTAAGTGCGCGCGCTCCTTTGTAGCGGCTTGGGGTTTGGATCCCGGGTGCACACCGACCCACTGCTTGTCAAGCCATGCTGCGGTGGCATCCCATATAAAGTAGAGGAAGATGGGCACAGATGTTAGCTCAGGACCAATCTTCCTCAGCAAAAAAGAGGAGGATTGCCATCTGATGTTAGCCCAGGGCTGATCTTCCTCACCAAAAAAAAAAAGATCAATTGGGCAATACAGCAGGTAGCAAAAATTATGTAATGGAGGCTGAAAGAAAATGCCGGTGATCCACACCTAACAGGAAAGAAGTCTTGGCCGTGGTTAAGGCTGTGGGATGAGAGAGAAATGCATAGTAGTAAAGACTGTTCAAAGAAAAGAATAACCAAGGTGTTTAGGAAAAATGTATGAATGATGGTAAGTCATCTTAGTTAAAGAAATATAATAACTTTTTAAAAATCTCTAGGGTGGCTACAATAAAATCTTAAATTTTAAACCAATTAAATAAATTGCCCAGTCCATGTTGACAGATGTAAATTATATAAAATCACATGGGCATGCAAATGTGACTCATCTCACACCTGCTTCTTTCCCACAGAAAGTGATTATTACGAGTGCTATTTTGAGAAATTTAAGCTGTTAATCTGAAAACAGAAATATCCTATAGAGGAATCTTTTGCCTTTCTTATTAGTTGTGTTTCCTTTGTTATTTTACTGCTTATTGTCAACCCTCAGAGGCTTATCTCAACACCTGCCGTGCTCCTTGAAAGTTGTTTTCCTGTTTAGCATTTTTTATTTTAATACATGAACATCTGGTAAAGGTTTGCTTTAGAAATCCTCTAATCACCGAGTTCATTTGCTTCTAATATTTTACTTTCTAACTTTACATTATCCTCCTGAGTTATAGGACAGTGATATTTAAGCAACAGAAAACAATTACTTCTGATGAATCTTTAATATTCAAAATGATAATCAACAAGATTTATTGGGTACCTACTTTTTGCTCAGTACTCTGATGGGCCCTGAGGAGGAGGAAGATATATGATTTCATCCTTGTTCTGAAGGAGTTTACAACCTAGTTGGGAAAAAAACACTAAAACGCAAACAGTGAACAATACCAGATGGTATAGCGTTAAAATTACTATTGTATGGTTTTACAGAGAGAAAGAAATGAGGGCTGAAGAAAAGAGAAAAGTTTTCATAGATGAGATGTAACTTGAGCAAAGGAGAGGCTTTGGGAAGATAGAAGTTAAATTATCCATCTTTATAGCCAAGGGAAATACAGAGTAGGTCATCTTGGGGCAGTATCACCTATTTTTATTACTTTATTATAATTTACTCCAGAGTTATTTTTGGTTTCTTTTTGTTCAGATTAATATAATCTTTTGTCAAATTTCTGTAGTTAAACTATAAACTTAAAATGTTTGTGATCTTCCAGCCTTGATTAATAAGGACTTGATTTCTTAAGAGTGGGAGGTTTTATACTATTTTATACTTGTCTATTGAGGAATTTTCTGCTGCTAAGAAAATGTCTTATAACTTTTACTAACTTTATTTTATTGACTTTATTTGGGGGAATTAGGAAGGGAATATTTGGGCCACTAAACCTAAGCCACAATTTTCCTCTTTCACCCTGCTAATAAAATGTTAGCCCATAAAATGTTCATCCTTTTAATACAAGATACCGATTTCCCATTTGATTTAGTATTTTCCCATAAGGAAAATAAATAGATGAATTTCACAAATATAGGATGCAAACTTATTTTTATGTTGATAAATCAATTTTCCCTTCTTCTTGACGCTTCATACAAGTAGTATTATAAATACAGGTTGAGCAGGCGAGTATTTAAGTAAGGTAATTCTGTGGTAATTTCTTCACCAAGCCAATAATTTCCCATTTATCATAGCCCACATTTAAGTTAAGTAGAAGTTTAAATCACCTTGTTCAACACAAAGATGAAACTAATTTTAAAAAGCTAATGATAATAATTGTTAAATTGGAATAATTTAAGACAGACATCCATCCATCGAATGCAGAATAATATGCTCATCGCCTATTCACTGGAACCTATTCCACTGTGATTTCAGGCACGTTGTAAATATATGAGACAAATACCTACCGAGCCATTGACTTCTAAAACGTGGAACGTGGAAGTCATGGAGGAATTCCTCAGTATCCACACTGAATCAGTCACTCAGTTCCATTGATTTTACATCTTAAGTACCTCAAATTTATTCTCTTTGAAATTAGATCCCCATTATGGTGTTGGTTCAGCCCTAAATCATCGTTTTTCATAGACTATAGACATAACCAAATTGTCCTAAAATTGAGCATGCTTGCATGCTCTTCTGGCAACAGAGAGAATAGAGAGCTGATCAGTTCTCTAGACATAGTCAAAAGGATCATCTCTCTCCTCATACACACATGCACACCCACATGCACACATGCTTGTATGTGTCTATACAAAAATCCAAATATATGTGTGCGTGTGAATATGTACTAAATAGAATTTACCAGTTTCCTAGTTTCAGTAGTGGTGAAGGCTCAGGGATAATCAAGATCCTTTTCTTTGTTTGTGCTGGTTCTGTATTCCCTCTAATCCTTCCTGCTCATTTGTCCTTTCTACACTGGACCACACTGTCCTATGGCCATATCAGAAACAATCTGCTAACTGTAGAGACTCTTAGGAACTGCTGCGTCTCTATTCTTTAAAATAAAAGACTTTATATCTCGAATACAGTTTTTGATCAACTGTGTTTTATGGTTTTAGCTGTTCTTTTCCTATTTTGTTATTTCACCTGCGGCAAGTTAAAAATCTCAAGATATGCAAAATCCACCTTGGATTCCAAATGTGCTCCGCAAAAGCCTTTCAATCTTTGAATAACTTTTTCAAATACCTTTTGTTCTGCCAGTGAAATGGAGGGAATATTAAAGACCTTCTGGAATTTAGGGGGAGAAATGAGCTTCCAGGATCCATATTGCCTGGACATATCTTGCCACCATTCCTAAGAAGGATTTTTTTCCTTTTTTTGTATTTTTTTCTTTCCCACCATTTAGCTCAGCATCCCAGTTTCCTGTCCTCAAGCTCATATTTCTCATCACGAAGTAAGTAGTGGTAAATGCCTTAAAGATCCTTTAACACCCTAATATTCTACAATTCTAAGGTTGAGAGGAGTTCTTTACAATGGAGTTAAAGGCTTAATTTATTGCTTCATTTCGAATTAATAAATTGTAATGGGTACTAATCTGAGTAATCAATCTTCCAATTTTTTCATGTTGTCTTACTTTCCTTTAATTGCAAATACTTTTTTCTGTGTATGTGTGACTAAAATTTCTCCTGTATTATAGTTGTTTACAGATGACAATAAGTAAATAGATTTGGTCTTGAAAAGCACCAAGCAAAGTATAGTCCCTGATACTCCCATGACCCAGGTAAAATCAGGATTCACATGGGCATGTCCATTCTTTCAGGTCCTGTTCTCAACACAGCCCCTCCCTCCCCAGTAAATGCGACCAATTCAGAGAGACTGTGGACTCACTGTATTTACTTTTATCAGATGTTTTTCAGTCATGTAGATGTTTTCTATGAATGTTTTTTACTAACTGCTTTTAACCTCCTTTCATCTATTTATTAAGATATGAGTACTTAAACACCTGCACATTTTAGACAGCTGTGTAAAAAACTGAGAGCACTGAGGAGGCCAACACAACTTTCCAGCTGATTGAATGGAAGTTTTAGTCTTTTATTTGATTCCAAAGATATTTGCTGAACAATAGTGTCAGTCATATGGAAATGCTAAGATGGACCTCAGGCACAAAGGTCCATTTTTTGTAGCTGCAATATTAAAAATGAAATGTAGTCACAAGAAATAGAGGTAGGAAATAATTTTCCCCTAGTATTGTATGTATCCACATTTGTCTGAAATTCAATTTATTGGGGGGTAAAGTGTCGATAGAGAGAGGGAAAAAGAACCAAGTATATATAAATGCAAATTACCTAAACAGGAATCAATACTTATGAATGAGAAAGAGCTGGCTACTATTTATCAAATCATCACAGAATTATACAATAGAATAAAATGACTTTATGTGGATATGAATATATGATATATATACAAAACGTGTAATGCTTATCAAGCTATATTTTTAATATGCAGAAAATGTTTCCATGATCTTAATTCCTGTGCTGCCTGAAAAACTAGGAATGCTCAAGAACTGCTAGACCTTAGTAAACGGTGTCATGACCCTGAAACATGAGAGACAGTAAGAGGTATAGAGGCAGAAGCAGACATTAGAGGAATCGCAGATAGCTCAGTATACAGAAGAGTATGTAGGACTGTAAGAAAAAAAGTGGAATGGTAAGCAGGAGCCGGAACACCAATGACCAGAAAATTCAGACTTGATCCTGAGAACAATGGAAAACCTTTGAAAGTATTTAAGCATCACATGACATGACCAGGTTTGTGTTTTGAATGGTCCTCTGGCTGCAGGGAAAAAAATGGATTTGAGGAGGTAAACCTAGAGGAAGGTGTTATCATCATCCAGCAAAGAAGGGATGATAGCCTTAACCGTGACAGTGAGAAAGAAGTCCTGTGTGGAACAGCTCAGCCGTGGAATGAATCAACTACCTTTCCAGTGGAATCTTAGTCTAAGCGAAGGAAGGTTCTCACCATGTGTTGGTAAAAACTATCCTTAGGGAATGGGAAGATACAGGCTTCTCTGGAAAGAGTTAGCTACAGCTTAAATTGGCTACATCTTTCCTCAGAATTTCTTAAGTCTTCTAGTTATAGAAACTGGCTAGCAAACCACGTGGATTTGCTATCATGTCTACCATGTTGTTGTAGTTTTATGTCTTTGGGAAACTTACTTAACCCCTCTATGTCTCAATCTCATTTGTAAAATGGGGGTAACGAAAGAATCTCTCTAGTGGTGTGCTGATAAATGTTTACCAACTGGCTTTCTGAGGGGAAAAAATAAGCTCTACTTTGTAGTGTTTATTGATTTCCAGAGTGTAAATAATTCCACCATGGCCACATTCAAACTACTACAAGTTGATATCAATCGATTTACAAAATTCCTGAAATTTTAACTATTGGTTCCCATAAGCCAGAACAAGACTCCTCTCACACATCTCTATATCTACCTCATAAGACTATTGTTAGGATTAAACATGCAAATACATGCAAAGTACTTAAATGCACTGCTTTGCACATATTGAGAGCTCAATTATATTAACTATTATTATATCGGTTCTGATCATTTTCATCCCCAACTCTAATTATGATTATGTAAAAAAATACAATTTGATTACTCTGTTTTTTTAATATTTTTTAAGAAAATCCTCTTGCTTTACAAATTTCTAACTAAACAACATTCATAAAATATCTCTTATTTCTTATGAACACTCAAAGTTGCAAACTTTTATCCTAGTGACCTTTGGAAAATTATTTCTGATTATTTAGGAGAATTATTTCACTTTTCTCATTAGCTTTATTGAACTTAAATCAAGTTATCAGAGAAAATTCAACAATGAGTTTTTTTGAGGCCTTTTTAGAACATATCTTTACTCTGCACATAATGTTGATTACACTACAGATAAAGTGCTTACCTAGAGAAATTCATCTTGAGAAATTATCAATATTACTAGTATACGCTTGAAAATGAGTTTCTAAGGTACAGATCCTTACTACCAAGAATGAGATACAATTCACTATCTTTCACCAAATCATAATGACACATCTTTATGTTTCTTTTACTTTATCTAAAAAATTTTCATATAAAAGTATTATCACTGAGAAATGTATAATTTTGAAATTAGTGCACATCAACAGATGTAATGAAATTCAGAAATGGAAAGAAAATAGTTTCACTTAATCCTTTTTTATGACTATTGCCGTATATGAATAATCATTTCTAGACTAGGATTTGTGAAACTAGCCATAAGGTGGGATTTTGATAGAGAATATCTTATATTAAAATAATATAATTACTAAAATATCTGGCTAAAAGACCTTACTAGAGCAGTTTTATCTGAATACTAGGATACCTGGAACAGCAGGAGTGAGTAATTCATGGGGACATCAAAATAGAAGGGTTGGAATCAGCTGTCCTGAACCATCAAGGAGTTATGATAGCATGATAAAATTTGATCATGGGTTCAAAAATATTTATTGAATTCAGATCAAAAATAGCAAAATACTAAAGATCTGGCCCAGAATATAAATGTTCTATATTACCAATTTAGACACATATATCTTCCACCTTAGATTTTAAATTGAGTCATTTGTTGCTGTATTAGCTGATAAACATATCTTAAAAATCAGTTTCTTAGGTCATTTACCTTAAAAATATCAGTAGGCTCACACATGCACAAAAATACTGACCTAGAAAGTTTGCCTAATACCCCTTTATATTTACGAATTCAGCTATTTCCCCCCTGCAGTAATTTTTATATATGTTTGCCAGAATTATAATCCAAAGAGCTACACGTTGTCCTTCCTGGGTCTTAGTGTATTCCATGAGTGATGGGAACAATTAGTCTATATATTGAAGGTGCCATCTCCACACATTGATGACCGATAAAACCTCTAGGAAATAGAACCCATTCACCAGACTACAATTAATCAGAGTTGTTTTGACACTTATTTTTAGAACAAAGAGACAAATCACAAGAGACAGTGTGCAAATAAGTATAATCGGTTTGACTGAATGGTCTTGACTCATAGGGGTATAAACATGGAACAATTTTATTTTTCCAATAACTTCTGCCACCTCTGATCTGTTATCTATCCCTCACCCCTTTTCAGCTGAATGGCAGTCATCTTTAGTGACAGCTCAGTCTGATTCTATACATTTTTCTGTCACCTTCACTTATTAAAAGTTTCATTCCAGTTCTTAAGACTCAGTCCTCTTCATTTTAAAGCTAAGTATCACCATGATTGTTTAACCCCAGTCAACCTTTTGCATTGTTTCCCAGAAGCACAGAAAATTCACAGATCTTTGCCATGCTGCTTCTGCATCCTGGTCTTATCTTTGTCATACTTTAGGAATATCACAATCTATGTCCAGGTACCTTCAAACCGCAGGCTTAGAAGTTTATTTGGCCCAAGGAGAATTAGCTTCATTGTGTGTTTAATTATCATCTCCGTTAAAATAAAATATAAAATGGATACCAGACTTGAAAATTCCCTGAGCAGATAAAACCGGTTAAGTGAAACCTAATTTAGCTTATCCTGCAACAAAAGTGAAACTTAATTTGGTTTTTTTTTTTCTTTTTGTAAATGCCTCTGAAAATCATAAATGAAACCTAAATTGTTTTCCAAAAATGACGTAAGATAACCACTTTTAATCAATCCCCTCTCACTGGAAATGTTCCAGTGCTATAACCAATCACTATAAAGATTAAACAGCTTCCATGTTTCCACTATATAAGCTGTCCTATAACATGCCTCTGAGCTTCATTCCACTGCTGGTTTGAGGACTCCCAGTTCATGAAATGTTACTAAATAACAATAAACTTTTACTAAATACCATTTTATTGATCTGTTGTTTTTATTTTAACAGTTTCTGGATTTTGACATCTCCATATATGTCTACTTTTTTTTTTCTTTTTCCTTCCTGGATCCATGACCCAGATTTCTTATCTTTTTTATCTCTTTATATTTTTTGCTCAGTGCTTCAAGATATGTTTTGCACTTCATATTTTAGGCCACCAACTAGAACTCAAAATTAATTGTCTTTTCCTTGAATTATTTCATTTAACTGTTTAGTAGGAATTATTTTTAGGTTCCAAAAAGTCCTTTTAATTCTACACTTGGGATCTGAATCACAGAAATGATTCTACTGTTTTTTTTTATTGGAGCTTTCATATATCTCCCCCACAATCTTATTTTATTGGATGTATGTAGTTTCTTCTACGTAAATTTCCTCACTCTAACAGATGGAACCTTAATGTGTTGCCTTTTTTCTCTGTAGGTTCACAGATCTTGTTGGATTCCATCTTAAATGGCGGCCATCTCCCAGGTTTTGGAAGGTGACGTGTTCTCTACCCCTAGGGATTGCTGATGTAGACGCAACGGACTACTGTCCCCTGCTGAGGTAACCATGGCAAGTCCCATTGTTCCCTTCTCTCCTTATTCTTTCAACATTTGGGCAATGGGGACACCCAACCACCCAGCTCCTTCTCGGTCTCTTGGGAGACAAAGAGACAAGGCACCTTCATGGGGGAAGTGTGAGGTGATGTCAACTTTTCTCAGTGGGAGTCCACAGATCTCTGTGCGCCAAGCTCTTCTCAAGATTTAATTTTGTCTTTTCTTCTACAGCATCCTTAAAGCTGATCTTCAGGTCTTCATATAGTGCTCAAACCATTCTTTTTCTTCTCTTTTCTTGTTTTTTGTTTGTTTTGAAGTTTAACTTTAAAAAATAAGACAAAAGAAAAATATTCTTTTTGGACTTAAATCCATTACATATCCATAAGGAAAGAATTTTTGTGTGACATACTTTCTTAGTATCTACCTTCTCAGTCCCAATCTCAAGAATCTTAACTTCCAACTGTGAACAAGTTACCTGGGAGTTCCAGTTGCCAGTTAAAATGAAGATGCACGTTTGTAACATGATAGCTTCCTTAGACTGTCCACACTACTGAGTTCCTTATCTTACTAATTAATAGCTTTATTAGTATGGAATAAGTTTATTTCTGCTGCTAGCCTAACAATTTTGGCTTTTTTGCAATTTGAGTATTTTTGCTGACACACTAGCTTTCAAAGGGACCAGCCATTTTCTTTTTGTGACTAAATCATATCTTGGATATGGCAGAACACAGCAAACTTCATAAAAAAACAGTCATTTTCTCATAACTACTTAAAAATGGTTTGTGTGTGAAAAATAAAAATCACTCTGGGAACTTTTTTTTCCTAATTTCAAATTATATGAGAGAAAAGTTGCAAACAGCGTCTGAAGAGGACAGAAAAATACAATGCTAATTTTATTTCAAAAAGAACAAGCAAAGAAGTAAACTTGAGATAAAAAATTAAGGGAGAATTGGAAGAGGTCCTATTAATTCCCTTCCAAAAAGTTAAGATGATATTTGTTTCAATAAAACAGTGATGGAGGGGAGGTCCAATTGCTGATGCATTACAGGTTTGTAACCTCCCTATTTCTTCCATCCATAAAGAGAACAAGTCTAGAGGGAAATTAATATTCAAAGCTTTACTTTTATTAAAAGCCTGTGACAGCTGAAGCAAAGAAAACTGTTGCTATACCAGGTCAAATCACAGGGAAGGGTTTTAACATCAAGCTGGCCCGAGGCAGAGTTATCCTTCTACAGAATTCACTTCAACATAAAAATCATAAATTATTAGAAATAATCACTTCATGCCTAGGAATAAATCTGTGGTTAGTACAGATTATGGAGAAAAGTGTCCATATACTTAGTTTATTTGTTGAAGTCTTAATCTGGGATTTTGTGTTCACTTCTAAACATAATGTTCCTTAATATTATTTTGCTTAGCTTATTTTCATAAAGACTTATGTGTGTATTTGAAAAGGTAATTCATGTGAAAGAGTGATATTTGTTTCTGGTAGTTAACCACACCTTTTGAATGAAGCCTGGTGGTCCAGATGATGTGGATGGATAAATCACAGGTCAAGAGTCCAAAACGCTGTATTTGCAACTTAAACAGAAACCCAACATGATCCATTTATTCATGTAACAACTGTTTATTTAGCAACTATACTGAACTAGACAGTGTTGAGCATTAACAATTGAAAACATTCTTTCTTTCAGTGAATATCACCACTGCTCTGAAAGTTAGGTTACAGGTAGTATAAAATTCAAGTATACATTTGCAGCTTAATAATTTTAAGTGTATTCTCATATTTAAAAACAGTGAGTGAGAATATTATCTTTTAGTAAAGAACTTTTAATTGTGGAATAATTTTTGACTAATAGAAAAGCTGCAAAGATAGTAGAGAGTACCCTTATCCCTTTCAGCCAGCTTTCCCTAACGTTAAACTATTATAGACCCAACTACAGTTTGGAACCATCATAGACCAATTCAGACCAGCCCTGTTGTATCCTATTGTATCAATAATGAAATGCAAAGTTGTTTTGCAGGGGCAATGAGCAAAACTGCAGGAGCAAAAACTGCAAATCGTGTAGCTGGAGCATCACAGAAGATGGAAACCTTGTCCTCAGATGACTTGGAGCTGCCTAGGAACCAAAAGTTCCCCAACTACAGAACTCAATGTAAAGAGAAAGCAAAACAGGGAACCTAATGAGAAGCAAGGAGTCCCTTGATTTGTAGCACACTGGACTTATAAGATTGTTACATTCCCAGCCTCTAATCAGATTCTGCCAAGCTAGTGTTTTGAATAACCACTCCCACTCCCAACTCCTTAAAAGTTTGTCCCCACTGAAGCTCCGGGAGACAGATTTGAGCCTTGCCTCCTGTCTCCTTGCTGGTCAACCTTGTAATAAAAGTCAGCTTTCTTCTCTCAAAAGCCATTGCTGTAGTATTGGCTTCTACACACATCAGGCAGCAAAACCTTGCTCAATAACAAGTTCATTTATCAAAACTAAGAAATTAACATTAGTAAAATACTAATAACTAAATTATAGCTTTTATTCAGATTTCACTAGTTTTTCCACTTTTTCTCTTCCAGGATTTACTTCAGGATACCTCATTACATTTAATCCTCTGGTCTGTGACAGTTTCTCAATCTTTCCTTCTTTTTTGGGCCCTTCACACTTTTGAAGATTACCCATCAAGTATTTTGTAGAACATTCATCAGTTTGGCCTTGCGTGATGTTTTTCATAATTACACACTGTAGAAGTATGGTGCCCTTCTCATCCCATTATATCAGAAAGTAGATGATATCAACATTACTTACACTGGTAATCTTAACCTAGATCACTTGGTTAAGGTGGTATCTGATAAGTTTTTCTTTTCCATACTCTCTTTGGGGGAAGGGAGTCACCAAGTCCAGCCCATGCTCAAGGGGAGTTGAATTAAGCTTCAACTCCTGGAGGGGAATTACTTTTTTTAATCTTTTGATATTATATTTCTATATAATATGAAAGAGCATACTCAGAAAGATTTTAAAAAGAAATTTATTGTCTTTTTTAAAAAGAATAGAATTGGCTTGTGTTTTCAACAGAAAGAGAGGACAGCTAACCTACATCGTTTTCCCAAATAAGTATAGCTTTAGTATTGGTATTCCTGGCAAGGACAGGTTGGCTTTCACTTTCTATACTATTGTAAGAGTCACAATATCCAGCAAATTTAATCAAGTCAGTAGAAAAACAACTCAACATCAAACCCACAATTAGCTATTGTTGTTGTTGCTATTGTTTTAGTTATCACATATAGATGGGTATGATTTATTTTCTTAACTTTCTCTTTTCAGAGTGAATGGGAGCACTACATATATTCATGTTGAAACAAGAGGTGTAAACTGGGACATATTTTCTCCCTACAAAAGGAGCAACTACATAATTCACTGAATTGGAAACTCCTCAAAAGGTCGCTTTAGAGTCATACAAACAAGAGTTGTGCCTATAAATCGCAATAAAGGGTGCAGGGTGCAGGCTGGGAGCATTTCGGCAGATTCAGGAGTCTGGGGTGATTTTGAGGCTTATGGGCCAAGGACCACAATCAGAGACACACAGATAATGTAGAGCAGTGCCCTCCAACTGGTATCTCCCAGGCCACTCTGAACACATAGATGTGTTTTGTTTGGCCATTTGTGTTCAAAAAGCATTGCGTTCCTTCCTAATGTTCAACCACTGAAAGTCTTCATATAAAAATCCAAGTTCCTGATTTTTTTGAAAAATTAAAAGATGTGGTGATGCTAGGCTATCAGCTTACATGACTACAGTCAACAGGAGCTAAGTGGTTGGTGCCCCCTTTTGTGGTTTCCAGGATGCACCGTTTCCCAGAGCTTCCCTCACCCTGAGGCTCAGAGTTAGTGCCGTTCACCAACTCATAGTCTACTTGCTTTATTAATTTTCCCAAATGGGCTCTGTGGGATTCTGATCTTCATCTGACATTCATACATGAATATCTTTAAGATAACAAAGCTTCAGGTGAGTTTTGGTGCCTCTCTGACTCATTTTACTCATGGACTTGATGTCAGCGCTCATCCTGAAGAAAGACGACTCTTCTTAGGTATATCAGAGACCTGGAAGCCAACAGTTTGAGTTATGTTTTATCTCTCCACTCAGGGAAAGGTATTTTTCACACCCACTTTTATTCTCATCTAAAGCAGTGGTTCTCAGCCCTAAATCGATGTTAGAATCACTTGGAGAGCTTCCATTAAATTAATTAACTCAAAATATTTGGGGTAAGACTCAGGCATCAGAGCTTCTTAAAAACTTCCCAGTTTGATCAAACATGCAGCTAGTATTGACATCCACTGATTAGATACACTCTATATTTGGGAAAATGAAGAGAGAATTTTTTTAAAAATTTGCTGCTGCCCACATCCACCACAGCTCTGAACAAGGCAGCCTTCTGATCTGCGGTCTGAGGGGGAGACCAAGAAGTCATTATAGCTACATGCACACTTGGACATCTCACATCTTGCCTGTTATCTTAATTCATTTCTGCACAATAATTCCAATATCTGTTCTATTTTTTCCTATTCCTCAGCTCATCTGCTCATCTGCCATTCACACTGCAAACTCCTCATGACCTCTACACCCTATTCTAGTTCTTGAAATGATTGGGAATTCTAAATGATCCTGTTGTCTATTTGATTTCCTACCCCAATCCCTAAAATGACCTTTTATTGTCCTCAGCATAATAACAACGCAAGGCACATTCAGCTTCCAAGTCCTACATTAGGTCTCTCTGCACTAACATCTCTCATTTATAAACCCGACTTTCCTGTCTACCCAGAAACTGCTACTTGCCCTTTAAATTCACTTTTGTAAAAACCTTTTACTGTTGGCAAATGCTCTGACTATTTTAAATACCTTCAAAAATTTAATCACTGCAACAATGTCTCAGGTAAATATGATCACATTTTAATAATTTTACATTTTAATCTATTTTAATGGCATGATATGCTCTTAAATTTAGAATAATCCATTGTTTAATGTCCTGTTCATTCGCAAAACAGCTGTATTTTGCCACGTGGTCCTTGCTTTTTAATACACGAATAGATTCTCCCAGCCTCTAGATTTCCCAAAATATACGATCTATCTATGAAAGACATGGAATATCATTTTTCTTTCACCTCAAACTGTTGGAGAATTATAGGGTCTAGCACAGGATTAACACCTTTGGTAGAGGTCATGCATGAAAATTAAAGTACCGTTTTTCATTGTGCTGTGTTATACATTGCTACTGAAGCTGCAGAGAAGTTCTCATTACTTCTCTTCAAAAACATTGTAAATTTTGTTAATGCCAGCATCCTGCCATGAATGCCAATGCACTATTTGATATTTTTACGCTCTGAATTTTTCCCTTTCCTAGAATAAAGGGCCAATGGATCAAGTCTTGTCCTATATATTATGAGCCCTTCTAAATATCCTTTCTTTAAAAATGGTCTGTGTATATGAAAGCGCTAATCTATAAAATATTTCTGTCCTCACTACTTTTACAAAGCCACTGATTCCAAAATGAAGCTGAGGCCATCCATAGACATTTTGATTAGACTAAATCATGGATCAGTGGCCATCTGCTTTGTGCCCAATAACATTGTCTCCGTTGATCGTTTGTGTCCAAGGACATTGTCTTAATTGATAATTTTAACCCGAATTCAGAACGTTCGCCTGCTAATTGTAAGAATGTCAAAGAATCTGGGTAAATACGTTTAACAGTATATTTAAACTAAACCATACAAGTCTTTGGCTTTAGTCTCAGTTTCAGTCAAGGCCCCAAAGTAAAAGAAGGCAACCCTCCAATATCCAGTGTAGGGTGATAATTCAATATTTGCAAAGTACAGTTACAAAAAACATTTTTTTGTACTTTTTGTGTGTGTGTGTGAGGAAGATTAGCCCTGAGCTAACATCTGTTGCCAATCCTCCTCCTTTTGCTGAGGAAGATTGGCCCTGGGCTAACATCTCTGCCCGTCTTCCTCTACTTTATATGTGGGACACCTGCCACAGAATGGCTTTGATAAGTGGTGCATAGGTCTGCACCCCGGCTCCAAACCTGCAAACCCCAGGCCTCCAAAGTGGAATGCACGAATTTAACCACTACGCCACCAGGCCAGCCCCTGCAAAAATAGTTTTGCAATTATTTTCTCTCATCTGCATTAAGGGTCTGAAGATTTGTGGTAGGAAAATGAGGTGTACTTTGAGTTCCACCATGGGGAAGGGGCAGTCTAGAGTGGCTTTTCTGCATCTCAGGCCAATGGAATGGGTTCAGTGAGACCATGGGAAAAGCCTATATTGTGATCCTTGGAGATGTGGGTCAGAGCAGACTGATACTGACTCGTGCATGAGAATCTAAGGGACAATCACCGTAGCTGCTCAGAGAGGAGCACTGAGATCAGGGTTTACTTTGAGTCTTTGTCAGGGATAAGGATAGATAAGTGGTCCCTATGGATAAAATGTGCCTACAGCATGATGAAATAATGTAATACCTCATATTTGTTGTTCTCCAAAAAGACCACCTAGAATGGTAGAAAGAACTCAGCAGAAAGCAGCTGAGAGTGGACCACAGCTTGTTTAGTGCTAAAGAGATAGGTATAAAAAACTATTCAGATAGAGACCCCGTCACAAGGGGAGCTCAAGGTTAGAAATTCATATCAAGTGAGGAGTCTCAAAGTGTCCCTTGACGTGCCTAATTGGAACACATGCTAAGCCCAGAGGGGCCAATGCCAGACCATTTAGTCCTAGAAAATTCATAAATGTTTCACTCCTCACCTCCACTTCTTCTCCCCCACTGCTCAACCTCCATCTACCTTCAAACCAAAGAAGCCAGAGGCAGCCTTTAGGATGGGAAGGAGAGGTGGGCAAATGGAGGAGAAGCTATCTGATCTTTTCTTCCTCAAGAGTGTAGTCTTCAGAAGGCCCATGCTAGAGAAGAAGAGAAGACATAAATTAAAAAGCCGTAGGTACTTGATCATTATTCTAGACTGGACATAGTAATTACTGAACTGAAACTGCATTTTTGTGAATAAAAGTCATCAACTTTTTTGTTTCATGAGGAAGTTGGCCCTGAGCTAACATCTGTGCCAATCTTCCTCTATTTTGTATGTGGGATGCCACCACAGCATGGCTTGATGAGCATCAAGTAGGTCCATGCCCAGGGCCACCGAAGCAGAGGGCATGAACTTAACCACTATGCCACCAGGCCAGCCCCCATGAAACTTTTTGATTACCTAAAAATACCAGAAATGTTATGAGACTTATCCTAAATTTCATCTAAGTTGCTGAAAAACTAACCAACTCCTCAAGGTGGGTTTGAACCATCAGTGGGAAACTGAATTAAGGTGCTTTCTGATTATTGCCACCACTCCTGCCTCTTCCACAGAACAGTGACAATCATCATGTGAAACACTCTCCCTTGGGACAAAGCCATTTATAAGTATATATCATGGTGGGGCCTGCTGTGGGTGGCATTTCTGCACTGCATTGTGACAATGACTATGCAGGCAGGGCTGCCAGCTTTAGAAATAAAATAAAGGAATCCAAGTTAAATTTGAATTTCAGAAAAGTAAGGAATACTTACTTTCAGTATATCCCAAATATAGCACAGGGCATACTTATACTAAAAAAATATTCATATGTTTACCTGAAACTCAAATTTAACTGGTGTCTTGTATTTTTATCTGACAACCTTAACAGGGCCTGTTGCAGTGACTAGAGAAAGGCTAGGAATAGACTCCTGAAGGCCCATTGTTATGAAAGGTTGTGAGTGGTCAGGGTTATATGAGGTGTTCGGGAAGGGAGCAGTGATATGGAAGGGAAAAAAGTGGAAAGGGAGGAAATTGTGAGAAACGTAGGATTCCTCACATTCCCAAGATGTAGGAGGTAAAAGTAGCATCATTTAATACTTAAGATTTCTTTGAAATAGAGAAGAGTAGTCAATGATGGTGAGGGCCAGGGATAACACAATATTGTCCAACATTTTCTAAAAAATTTCATTCTGCCTACAGAAATCATGGAAACAAAGGTTTTTGTAGAGCTTTGATAGATGGGCCCTGTCAGTGCTCTGTTTTTCACTGTCTCTCAATGTCACGCTTACTCTTTCTTGTTTTTTGAACTGTGAATTTTGTGTGATTCAAGTTCAGCTTGTGATTCACTATAAGCTCTGTTTCCTGTTTTTCTGCAGAGTCTTATATAGACATCCATTCTCCCAAGATGTTTTTTAGCTCAGTTAAATTTTTATTCCTATATGCATCTCTTTTAACTTATCCTCATTGAACTTTATAAAATCACAAGCATACTGCCATTTTGTAAATTATATGTTTCTATTAAATAAGTAAAGCTATCAGAAAACAAACTTGCAATCAAAATTGAAATTTAATACTTAAATCATGTGTTACTTTGATTTACATTCAGGCACATATTTCTTTATCAGTGCACCTGTAAATCACCATTATGGAAGCAGCGATCCAAGTATAAGAACAACTGAATATGTATAAACCAAATCGTGTTTGTAAATATGTAGATTGAGGTAGCAAACACCTTTAACACCAGTTAGAAATCTGCCACTGATTATACACAGGGCAGGAAGCAAGCATCAAGTTTTTAGTAAATAGCTTAAGAATCTTGGTAACATCAGTGGTCCAAGGAAAGTTTGCATTTCATACCGATAGGCTGGATAGAGTCTTTGATTACAGATATGGAGATATGCATGCAGAATATAAATGCACACACAGTCATATTTACAATATGTTGTAAACTTGGAACACTATTATTGACACTTAAATGGCTCTGAAAAATTACTGTTACATAATTGAACTTTTAGGATATCATCTCATAGCATTGTCCTTTTTATTCTTTCTTATTGGAAATAAAAATGAATGGGGTTATCAGGTTAAATGTATTTTTAGTATACCTTTCCGTGACAAATAATAGATTAGTATATCTTTTATTCCAGGATAGCATTATCTCGGCATAGTTGATTCCAGGTTTAAAGGATTTTTTATGGCTAATGAGATAAAGATAGTCAAGCCCCTGTCTCCCCCACCTGACTCATGCTCAGGCTCATCTCTACCTGCCAGGGTCACTGGGCCCCTTCTGTCAATCCAATGGCTCTTTTCACAGGGGACTTGGAAACTTCTAAGTCAATGGCATGGCTCATCATCTCACAATGCTGAATTTCCCCAAATTCACAATCTCACAATCGCTCCATTTCCCCAAAGAAACATCAAGGAAGCTCTTTCTTTAGTTTTAAACTATTTTGTTAGAAAAGAACAATCATCTGCAATGAAGAATATCAAGGGAGCATGAAGAGAGGGGTGAGGAAGTTTGTTAACTGTTTCTTAACATATCTTTTGATTGTTACAATCAGCATATTTTAATTTTAATTACATAATTAATGAAGAAAATTAGGTGGAAATAAACACAGGGCAAAATAAAAGAAGCAGGGCATTTTCTCCAGTCTGTGAATCCTCTATTACAAGGAAACTTGAAAAGAGTTGCAGCAACTCAGTGAAAAACAAGGCTTTCTCAATCAAATTACAGGAAGGACTTCCAAAGGACCTTCTAGGGTAGCAAGGCTGAGAGGCCTGGGCAATACTTCCTTATATTGGTTATATTTCTAAACCCCAAAAATGATATATAAAATTCAAAATCTACTCTGCTATAATAATAATTTGATGAAAGGAGACTAAAATCACATTCTTCTTATCAATATTTGTCAACATCTTCTTGCTCTATTTTTCATTTGTGGATCTGAATCTATTCCAAAGCAACGTTCTCTTACTAATTAGTATGACTGCCTGGATCCAATAACATCCATAAATATTACTACCTAAAGGTACAAACATGTTTTGTATATTATTTCATAAATATTCTTGAAATACTATTGAAAGTATCAGGTTTTTATATCTATATATTTATATCTTAAAGACCTCGATAGTGCAATTGATGTTGGAATATTTGCTTTCTCTTTTTTAACTTAACATCTTTGTATGAAACTATCTCTGTTCTGATTCAGGATGAGGATGAGGAGAAATGATTTTTATTTTGCATATTGTACTCTTGGCTCGCCTTGGATCACATATAATATTTACTTATACAATCCTTTCTTCTTTTTTCTGTGCTTTTGCATGAACAAAGAATTCTACAATGCTGGATTACAGTCGTTCTGTACACTAAATCTGAGCCTAAGTCAATGTAAGCCAGTTAGGGTTTAACCTGCAAAACTAGCTTGTGTGAGATAAACTTCAACATATGAAACATCCAATGGAATGGAGGGAAGTTGCCAAGTTATTTTTTGATGGAACCTCTTCAAGTCCAACTTCAGTCAGCACCGTGAAGCTGATTGACTTTTTTTTTTGTAACAAGAAATTCTTGTACAGACAGTTCACTTCTCGGCTCATCCTTAATGGGCAGCAGCAAGTAGCTTGGAAAAGAAGGAGGTGCCAGAAGCAAATGAACACATAGAAATAAACAAGCCATCAAACAAACAAAGCCTTATATGTCACATCTCCTTGTGATTCTATTGAATATTTCCATTGAAATGAAACATTGCTTGGTGTCTTCTCAATCAAATTGCAAACTTCATGATAGTGTAGCAGGGGAGTTAGTTAGCTTAAGCTTAATCTATGATATAAAACCTAGCTGGAAGAGTGGAGAAATAGATTCAAGAAGGATTTACTTCCTTGAGGACAAGGAATGTTTATAAGAAAGAAAAAATCCTGAGGGAGGTGGGTTTAGGCAAATACATTCAGTTCAAGGACAATACACTAGTGAGTGAGAGAGGGTCGTTCTGAGCATATCATGTCAGTCTCTGTCATAGCCCCCCTGATCAGTAGGATAAAGGGGCTAAAATAGAAAACAACAACAACAACAAAAATCTAAATGAGCTAGGACATAGAGAATTCAAGCATCAGAAGCATGTTTTCAAAAGTTTATTCAGCAACTGGAGAGAGGATTCTCTGTCCATGAATCAAAGCACTTTCCACAGACACAGAGTCAGAGATGATAAATACAGAGGAGGCCGCCACATGTTATCCCAATCTTACCATGTAAAGTAGACAGCCTTCTGTGCAGTGTAGTCTGAAAGATTTGGGAAATAATCTCTTGATACAATCCTCACCTCCAATTGAAAGCACTTAGGCATGATCGAGAAGAGTTGATAAGGCACTGCCTACAATCCAGCAATTCTACTCCTGGGTATACTCCTTCACATATCTCCTTGGAGATACAAGAACGTTCATAGCTGTAATATTTGCAACAGAAAACACTGGAAATGATATATTTCATATACATTTTATATATATCATTTCATAATAATGAAATATTTTATAATATTAAAATAAATTTAAAATAAGACAATGCAATAATACACATACAAAAGAAAGATCCTACCAGAATATTCCTAGGAAGGACATGCAAGAAAGGGGTACAGTCCTTGAGGGTCTGGTGAAAGGGGTAGTAAAGTGATTTTCCCTAGGCCTAGAGAAAAAGCCAGAATAGACTATGAGTACATTGTATCCAAAACTCTCCTTGCTGTGACTTCATAGCCTCCCTTTCTCCTTCTCTGAACACATCTCGTACCATCTTGCTTCTCAAGCTGATCTTTTGCTTCCTCCAAAACTCCATATTTATCACTTTGGGGTATTTTCACTATCAGTTCCTTTCACCTGAAGTTCTCTTCCCCCAGTCTCTCTAAGGTTTATTTTTGTTATTATCTCCAGCGTTACCTATTCAGAGCAGACTTCTCTAACAACCAAAATTAAAATAAAAATCTGGTTATTAGCCACCCTATTATCCCGTTTTATTTTCTTTATCTCCCTAAGTTTATGTATTTTGTGTATTTACTATCCAGCCCAGCCCCCCACCACCACCACCCCCACACACACACCCTACTGGAATTTAAGCTCCATCAGGGTATAGACACCGTTTCATTCCCCGCTGCGTTTCCCGGCTCCAGTATATCACTTGGCATAGAGCAGGCACTCACAAAAGAATTTTTGAATATTTTTACTCAATTCACTCAAAGTGGGAACGAGGAATTTGTATTTTCAAAATTTATCCAAGAGATTCTGACAATAAGGACATTTAGAAACAAGTCACCAAAAATATATTTCCTCTAATATAATCTGTCTCTCTGCCTTTTAGAAAAGATTCTCTGCAGGGATTCACGGTGGCCCTTCAGGGAAATGAAATCCCCCTAAACTGCCAGTACTGCCTGGCATCCTTCTAATCCTGACAATTGAGATAATCTTAGTGCCGTATAAGGAGGTAAGGCTCAAGACCAAGTATCATTTCTATTCTTGCCTGTGAAATAAATACCTACTGGGAACGGGGTGGGGGAGGGGTAATCTAACGAACAAAAGCAGTGATCTTTTAGCTCACACGATTCACTTCCCTCTTCTACTTTTATTTATTTATTTATTTATTATTTTTTTTTTTTAAAGATTTTATTTATTCAGTTTTTTCCCCCCAAAGCCCCAGTATATAGTTGTATGTCACAGGTTCACATCCTTCTAGTTGCTGTACGTGGGACTCGGCCTCGCGTTGGACGGAGAAGTGGTGCCTCGGGGCGCTCCCGGGATCCGAACCTGGGCCGCCAGCATCAGAGCGCGCGCACTTAACCGCTAAGCCACGGAGCCGGCCCTCCCTCTTCTACTTTAACAAAGTTCTGCCTTGCAATTGACTCATAAAAATATGGTTATTTCTATTTGCTGCATACTTTCAAATTCATTTTAATTACCTAGATTTCTTGGATGTATTCTGTCTCTTTTGCTTTATATGTTTGAAAAATGAAGATCTAACTATAGGTAATCAAATAAAATACACTACTGCACTACGCTTTGTAATAAAATATTATAATTTTCAACATGTTTAATCTTATCAAGTCTGGAGTAAAAGTTTTCCCTCTGAAGAAATACCACATATATAAGTCAGAGGGAGAAGGTCAAATACCATATGATCTCACTCCTTAAGTAGCAGATACTAACAACAAAAAACAAACACATAGAGACAGAGATTGGATTGGTGGTTACCAGAGGGGAAGGGGGGAGGGAGGAGGGCGAAAGGGATAATTGGGCACATGTGTGTGGTGATAGGTTGTAATTAGTATTTGGGTGGTGAACATGATATAATCTATGCAGAAATAGAAGTATAATACAATGTTATAAACCAATGTTACTGCAAAAAACAATTAAAAAAAAAAAAGAAATACCACATATATTATCTACCACCACATTGCAATCTGGTTTGTCAAAGCATCTGTATGCCTTACCAGGTTTCAGTTGAAGTGCTTCTTGTATCAGTATCTATATCTGTCTATATATTACATATTTGTATATATTATATACAAATATCTATATATCTCTATATAGAGATATATCTATATATATTACATATTTAACAGACAAAACAACTAAAATAGAAAACTGTCACTCTCTTTGAGACTGGAATCTATGAGAAAGTTAAAAGATTAGGATGTTTAGTTTTTCTGGATAATCAGATAGTTAAAAATAATATTCATGGCAATATGAATATTAATAATAGAATTTATATAGTAACTGCTATGAGACAGGCACTAGCTTTACATGTTCATTAACACTACTTTATGGGTAGGTCCTATTGTTTTCCCCATTTTATAAATGAGTATCTTGCGATACAGACAGGTGAACAGCTTGTCCTAGGTCACAAAGCTAGTAAAGGATAGAGTCAGGATTTAAATGTAAGTGTTATATATTCAGAGTCTATGCTCATAACCACTAGCTATTTGTAGCTAATTATTATCTATAACATGGAAGGGTCGTTTGCAAATATTCTTTTTTTAAATTGCAATAATCAAAATAAAATATGAGGTTTTAAATAAAGCTATTATTGTTAAAAATCGACAGACTTAAAGAAAAATTATTTATATTATCTTTATACACATACATACACACATCCATTTCCTAACTGTTTCTCTAAGAAACTAACAATGACTGAGTGCAGTCTCCGCTTATCTAGCAGAGCCTCTGTTAGATAAACATGATCACGGCCACAGTAGAGTTTAACATTCACGGAGGGTTACATCCTGAGAGGTGCAATGTGGCGAGAGGAAGTTTAAGAAATTTAAGACACTTTGGTTTCTGCTTGTGAGATTCTGAAAATTACCATCAGCTGTGAAGTATGACTCATAGCTGAGCGCTCAAAACAGTATTTTTTTGTCTTTCAAAAAAAATCCACTTAGCAAGACTGAATTGAAGTATACAACTGTTTAAAACATGTTTGTTTTTTTATTTTTCCATTTCAACTCATTCCATCTCTGGCCTTGGACTTGAGGAGGGTTGTGGTTATTTTTAGATAGAAGATAAGAGAATTAAGTCACGAAAACAAGTGTTCTTTAAGGAAATAGACTTCATTTTAGTGGCAAAAAAATTTAAGACAGTGGCATGATGCTGGGAACCATCCTATGGGTGGGAAATGGCCAAACGAACGGTCATTTCCTTCATATTCACTGTACTTCACCTTTGAGTTCTATGTGGCCTCACACGGAGAACTGACCAATCTCTTTCCTCACAATAACCCTGCCACTGTTCCCTCTGTCCTCAGCAATGCTATACTCAGTCACAGCAGTAATGAGCAAAGGAAAATGTTTTATCCTGTCCTTTTTGATGGGAAAATATGTTTCTCACTGACATATTACCAAAATATAAAGCATAGGGGATTTAAAGTTAATTATATTTAATGTGTTGTGTAAATGTTTATTTCATTTAATACTTTCTAGTTGCATTTTTATTTACACCATATTACTCATTTCCTCCCTACGTTGCACACTGTCTTTAGGTGGTAAGTGGAAATATTTTATTCCTGCAAATTATTTCTTCAATCTCCATTTCAGTGGAAATATATGTGGGGGAAATATATGAATAAATGTAGTAACCTGCCGTTTTTGTGATGACCCAACCCTTCGGCTTCTGATCTGCTAAGGCACTTACAGCTGTCTCAGAGACTGATGGCACTGTGACTCTCATCTTGTCTTGTCTCCTCTCTCCCACGGACAGGTGTGCTACTTAAGGATATGAATCATATCCTATGTATTTTTGTTTCACTTTAAATGTCCATCAGAATGTTCTACATATTACAAGCATAAAATAATTGAATAAAGTCAGTATGAATAGAATGAATAAATATTGTTTTAAATAGCACTCTATAAAATTGTACTTTAAAAAACCCTCTAAAACTTTCCATTGCATGTCTCTATCTCTCCTTGTCTGTGCAATTTTATCTTTCTGTGCGATTTCTACTTTTGGTGGAATCTTTATTCCTTGTTTTAATTATCTCAAACTCAGATTCAGCCTCTTTTTACTATTAAAAAAATTTACTGGATATGATCAAATATATTCATCCCTCTCAGGTTGTAAACGACCAATAAGGATAAAAAACAAAAATAAATAAAAATTAAAAAGGAAAGGAAAACAAGACACCATATCACAGTAGTTAAGAATCGAAGAAAACTGCATTTAAAACCTATATGGCAACTTATAAGCTAAGTGACCTTGGGCATGTTAATCTTTCTAATTTTCAGTTTCCAAATCTGAAAAAGAGAAATATTATTTATTTCATAGGGTCATTTTGAAGGTTAAATTAAACATCAAATATAACCAGTACAGTACTTGCCACATTGTACACATTCACTTACTGCTATTCATTATTATTAATATTGTTTTTGATTATTATTATGTTATTAATTGTAACAAAAATTATCAAAAGCTATCGGTAAAATATCAAGTTAATCAATAATTGACATGATATTGATAACATAAGTATCAATAATAATAGAAAAATTATCAATAACAACAATAAATATATAATATAAACGAAGGGCAAAGCCAAAAGTTAAGAAAGTCCATCCTGAAATCTAGGTATCTGAGCATCTCTGTGTGAGTGGGAAGGAGTACTTTCTTCTGCCTGCCATCCAAGATGAAACAACAGGAAATAACTGTGTTTCTATCTAAAGAGATCTCAATGTAAATATTGTGAAAATGTATCTTAGATAACATTTATAGAAAGAAATTGAATGCACACAAAATGTAATTAATGACAAAAAATAATCTTGATCTTTGATATAGCTTTTTTCGTTAAAAGAGCTCCAGTATGGGGGAAGACCACCCAGACTGATGCACAGTTCACTGTTACTGTTAGATGACAACTAACAGTCTACACAGCATTTGTGAGAATATATTTTAAAGTAAGCATGATTCTCACAAAAACATTATTTTCAAAAAATATATTTATGAAGATTATTTATTACCACTGACCCAGTTTTTCTGAAGAATAAAGCATTAAGTGATGGTCTCAGGTTTTGTTTGTTTAGGATTGTTCTGGAGATCTGGAGCAAAATATACCCTTGCAGTCAAGATTGGGCCCAGAGAATCTGAAAGACTTTTGCCTCTTTTGCGAATTTTTGCCCACCCCTTGAAAATAAAATTATTTTTGCCACCAAAGGAGAGACAAAGATTATAATTACAGCTGTGAGCCATGTGTGCTGAAAATAAACAAAAGGTGTTAAGGATTTTTGTTTAATTAAAACTCAAAATTATACTCTATGTGCCAAGTCGATGACAATTTAGCTTGTTGCAACGCTGTCTTATTTCTCTCTGTGCTGGTCCACACTTTCCAAACCTGTTTCTGTCCTTTTATTTATCAGTATCCTGTTGTCAAAATATTGCCTTGCAAACCAAGGCAAGAAATAAAAGACCATTCCCTTTACCAGACTGCTTTCTTCCTATTCACTTCCCCCACCTTTCAATCTTCTAAAGATTTAAGTCAAATGAATTGAATTAAATGGGCTCTCAAGTACTGTTTCTTTTTTTATTATAATAATTTTATTTTCTTGGATCTGTAGCTAAAATATCACCCAGAGTACAAAATTGTGGCAATACTTTGAGATTAGATTGATATGCAAGGATAGATGCAGAGCGAAAAGGCTCTCTTTCTCAGATGACAGACTGCAGATGCTTCACAAAGGTGTTTATTTCCAAGAGGTAGCCTTCTACGCGCAAAATTATCAGCAGCCCTGAATTCAATTTACTGCAGGTTGAAATACAAGGACATTTTGGTATCGTCATAATTATCTGACTTAAAAACTGACGAACTTTGATTTGAAGAGGTCATTTTTTTTTTCTTGAAAGCAATAGAAAGATTCTAAAGAAATACAATAATACAGCAGGTATTTTGGCTAATATTCTATACAAATGGTATTATTGTTATAAATTTTAACACATTACGTTAAAGTGAATATTGAGATTCAGAAGGAAAGTAAATGACACCTTAAGAATCATAAAATGTACAAAGCAGTTGTAGACTGTGGGAATTATGGTATAGACCCCATGATTGGTTGTGGCCAGGCCATTGGCTGAGTATCATTGTTGAAACAGGGTATATATTTGACTACTGGATTTACTTGTGGATCTGCACGTGAGACTGTAGCTCCCACATACACACTCCTCAGGACGTCTTTTAAATGAGTATATGCTGTCTGTCCAGAGGGCAGTAACCACAGGCTATAAAGATTAGAAGGTTGACTGGGAGATAAGATGTGAGAGCGTCAGAAGTGATTTCAGGTCCATAAAGAAAAACTACAAAGAGGAGAACAATTAAAAGTTGGCAATACAAAGAGAGAGAAAATAATTTTTTCTTTCCTAAAAGTGAAAGGATTTTTGTATTTAATCCCTGCTTTTCTAGGAGAAGAAAAGATAACTCCACAGAGCTCTGTTGATAATTACAGAGTAACTTTCAGATTTCTGCAAAGTGGGAAAGAGATCAGATTTCATCAGGAGCATTAGAAAAAGCAATTTCTTGCTGTGTCAAGAATTAGAAGCTTCTCATCTACTTTTCCCCTTCTCAGCCAGTCTTAGCAAGAATATGACTCTCACAGAACCAACAAAATGGCGGCACTTGGTAGAAACAGGAAAAAGACTGCCAGCTTTGTATCAGCAACTATGTGAATGTTAAACATTATTTTTCATCAAATCTGTTAATTTAATACTTTGCTGGTAAAGTTTACAAGAAATGTTCATGAGAAAAGACATTAACTTGTTTAAGGTAAAACCATTTTTCTCTGATATAAAATACACTGAAGAAATTAAGATATTTATAAAAATTTTATCCAGGGCCTCTTGAGTCAGCAAGACAGGCTGTGATGTAATAGATATAAATCACTTCAATTTGTCATTTCAGATAAGTATTTTTATATCAAGCTGGAAAAGTTTTTTTCCAAAAGGTTTTGCAAAATGTTTTTAAAAGTTGTATTCCACAGAACCTAATTCACAAGGCGTTCTGCCCAAAAATGGGTTCTTTGGCAAAATCAGTTTGGAGAAGACGCACACTAGATTCCCCCACTTGGATATTTACCATGATTATAAGCATACCTAAGTTTCTATTGTAAAGAAATACATTTAATCTAGCATTTTTCAAGTCTCTTTGAGCATAGAGCCCTTTCTCCCTTTTTTCTTTAATCATAAACACCTACTGGTATCTCTTAGAACCTGTGTACCACAGAATATATTTTAGAAAATACTGTTTTAGGAAAAGGTAAAAATATTTTTAACATATGAAATACAGAGAGGTTACTCAGGTTATGTTATCTTTAAGGTTTGGTTATTAGTTTGAAAATCAAATTAAAAACAAAACAAATTTCTGTTTAGTTGATAATTTCTTGAGAAAAGAAAAATCCGCTTATATAGAAAATTATCAGGCATACTTTTCTTGAGACTAAGTTAAACTTTATTCTGACAAGTTCTTAATTTTCTCATACCAAATATTTTCCTCATCTTTATTATTGTATTAAAACATCTTCGTGTAATTATTTATTAGCTATATTCCCAAGTTTAAAAATTTACTTGACTGAACTCAGTGAACAGTTTATGTTGATTTCACCTAACATAGATTTTACTCAACACTTCATCTTACTCCTCTGTATAATCTTAGTTTATTCATGCACAAATGTGGTTAGTTACCTTGACTGTAAGAAAATCAGCTCTTAATTATTCACAATGAGACAAGAAATAACATGGGTCATTGTCACTCAAAAATAACAAAACTAGGGGCCGCCCCGTGGCGTAGTGGTTAACTCTGGTGCTCTCCACTTCAGCAGCCTGTGTTCAAGGGTTTGGATCCTGAGCGTGGACCTACACCATTTATCAACCCACACTGTGGCGGTGACCCACATACACAATAGAGGAAGATTGGCACAGATTTTAGCTCAGGGCTAATCTTCCTCAAGCAAAAAGAGGAAGATTGGCAACAGATGATAGCTCAGAGTGAATCTTTCTCACCAAAAAATAAATAAATAAATAGCAAAACTACTCTTATTATTTTATGTATATCTCCTCCAATATTTATGAATTATTTCTTGGTGGAACTACTAAGAAGTAGACGTGTAAGTTTTACTCCCTTTGCCCACCAATTTAATATAAATAAGCAACTTAAAATGTAGGATGCCTTTGTAAGCCACATGTCTGATAATCAGTCCAAGACTAGGAAAGAACAGAGAATACCTTTGGAATGGTTTGGGTCTCAATATCTAGATTTGCTCTATTTATAGCGAGAAATTATGCCATTTTGGTTTCACATTTGAGAACTGCAGGAGAAGAGTAGTGAAAGCATGTAAATTGATCTTCACTTACCCTATCCAGAGAGCCAGCTGCTTTAATTTGAAATATTCATTGAATATGTGTGCAATACCCATGGCTAGCCCAAATGTATTTCAGGAGATACAGCCACTTATTAAGTGCATGGAGTTCTGCCAATCCGCTCTGTTTGAAAGTAGGTCATAATTAAAATGTAATCACTTAGTTTCACTGGAATTTCTGCTTAAATTTAAGAGTCAGAATTAAGCAAAATCACGTTAAGAGGTACTTCTAGAACAGCAGGAGAGATCTGTCTTCCTTTTGAACTAGGCTTTTAGTTTACTCTTCAATGTTGCCTTTTCCGTGACTCTTTTCTTATTAACCGAAAAGGTGGTATAAGAAGATGCATGGACTCACAGGGTTCCATGACTTATTTTAGCCATGGATACTACTTATGCCCATTTTCAGGCATTATTCTATGAAGATTTTCTCTTGCAAAAGTTAATGAATACCTCTTTAACCCTAATTTACACTAATTATGGAAGACATTTAGCCACCCAGAGTAGTGAAGTAATGCATTTACAGTTCTTCAGAATTAGTCTGAGATGAATCAAAAGTATATTTAAAATTTCAAATTCTTTAAATGAGTCAGCTCTTCAAAACATCCAAATCGAATAATATGCAAATGAATTATTAAGTCAGATTCCATAAATATATAAACAGAAAAAGATACAAGGTTTACTTTTAATCCAAGTAATAGCTATGCAGTGCCTCCTGAAACTTGGAAAAAACTTTGTGTAGTTCCCTCTCTTAATTTCAGGAAATTTATTCACTAAGACAACATGAGTCTTTTTATTTTGTAAGAAAAGTCCTCTCTACATTACTAGGATTACAATATCTATCAATATCAAATCTACAGTCATTGACCAAGATGAAGTAAAAGGGATTAGACTTTTCCTTCCACCATAATAACTAGAAAAACAAATATATATATTTATATAAAACAATGGTAATTAGGTAGCCCAGGACTGGTTCCTTGAGAGAAGGATAACAAACAAAGTGAGCCATATGAGTGCCCCAGCTTACTGCTGATTATGAAGGCCATGTTCAAACCAAAGCTCAGGGTGGGGGAAATGCAACAGGGCCTAATGGCTTAGTTAAATTAAAAAGATAGAAACTAAAGAATACACAGTTAAGAATTGAGCCAGTTTGTTACTCCGCATAAATAACTCCCTTGGGAGCCTTTACTAAGATGTTATTAGAATTAGTGATAGAAGAGCAGTTTGCCAGCCTCTGGGTGCTGATTAGTTGTGTTTGGATTAACATAAGACTCACAATTAGTATCTACTTTCACACAACTGAGAACTTCACAAAAGGGACATTCAACCCGTGGAATTAGGTTAGAGGAAGAGTATACCATATTTATAAGGAAAATGAGAATTGTCCCATCCCATGTCTTGATCCGAAACGGAGTGCCTTCACTAAGGCAACAGAAATGTTGTCAAGGCAAGTCATCTTAGATGCCCTGCGATTCCTAATTGAGTGGACCAGCTGAAGGTCTGTGGCAACACAATAGTCAAGTAAGAAATCCTGAAATATAGCCACCTTTCTAGATTTCTGCTGTTTTGGAATACCAGGCAGAAGAACCACCCTCTCCAAATTCAAGATTTTACTTCTGAATAGTACGGGTAATACGGGTTCTAAAATCCTGTTGGGATCACCGTATGATTGGAAAATACGGAAAGCGAGGAATGTTTCCTGCAGGTCTTTCTCTTAAAGGGGTAATATCTCTCTGTCATATTTGGGACCATACTTGCAGTGGTCTAAGGACAATTCTTTTGATTTGGATAAATTAAGATATTTGCCGAGGCTCTTAGGCCTCACCCCAAGAAAGTAAATAACTGGTATTTATGGGATGAATATAATTCTAAAAAAAAATAAAATAAAATAAAGTTAAAAATGATTTGGTTTGCCAGAAGAAAACATTGAGAAAAATGAAAGAGGAAATGAGAGCATTAAAGGCTCTTTGCCTTTCACAGACCCTTCCCCCTCCTTCCTCTGCTGTCCCTGTTCTCTCTCTTGCCCTTTATCTCTTTATCGCTCCCTGCCTCAAACTGACTTTGGTGTGGGGTGAGGTGATGATCTTTTAAACAAGTGGTTCCCTCCATTAGTGGATTTCCCTGTAAAGAGTGCAACTTCTTTAGCTGGTAATGAATTACCTGTTCCGTTTGAGGACACAAGCCTACGTCCTTTATGGCCCAGCCCTGAGTGCATCTCACATCTTAGCTCAATTCCACTCCAAGAGTCCCTTGTCAGCCCCACACCCTGTAGGTAGGGAGGCAGACATGATAAAGAGAACTGATCAGAGAACAACTGAGAATTAGGTGAAAGATTTTGTTCCCGTGTGAAGGCAATAGGATGGCGAGTAGCTGCACTCATCTCTTGGGAAAAGGCAAACAAATAAGGTGTTAAGCTGATGAATGAAGGGAAACCAAAGCATCATAATTTAATGTTTCTTATCTCAATTTGAGGAGAACCAGTCCTTCCTAAGCTGGATCACTTTTGAGAAGCTACTCAGGACTCCCAGTCATCCACACACTTTTCACACCAGCTGATATTACTCATTTAAAGGCTTCTTTTCTCTCTGCCCCAGAACTTTGCAGAAGTGCTCCAAAGCATGTTTACAGTTTACAACCCCATGCGTGGAGTGATACGCTAGCTCCTGTATGGAGTTCTGCAAACAGCAGACTTTGCTCCTTTGATGGAGTAAACATGCCACAGTTCAGATCACCACATATCAAGGAACATAGTGGCCAGAGGAAGCTGACTATCCACCACCTTCCACAACCACAGAAGAACCCATCTTCATTAATTTTTGATGATGATAAAACAAAAGTAACTAATATGCATCCAAGTACTCAAGCTTTAAATTTGCCACAAAAATGTTTTAACTGGTTTGCTTGGAAGGCTGATGTAGAAAAGAAAAAAAGTCTAATCAATAGACAAAGAGAAATCTGGTATTTACAGATAGAAACTGTAAAAAAGCAGGTCTAATATCACTTGATTAACTTTTGGATGTAAGTTCTCTGCAGGTCCAGTATATATCCACAAAAGTGAATGCCTATTGTTCATTGAGATTTGGTTGACTGTTATAATAGTATAAATATTGATTTATACTGAATGCAAAAAAAATTTCCTATTGAGGGTAGGTTTGTCCTCAGTACTTAAAACAGTTAGAGACGTATAAATTAAACATTGGAAGTTTAATTTGTACCTTTCAATGGATGCCTCACAATAAAACTTTGACACTGGATGATGGCCATGGATGTCTTTATATTTCACATTTGGGAAAAATTATTGGGGATGATAGAATAATTACTAAGAGGCCTAAATGGTCGTAGAAATATGATGCTACTTATGTGATTGATTGAAACTTAGGAGAAATTTATTAGACTTTCCAAGGAAATCTCTTAATCAAAAATTTAGATTATCAGGGTCTAGAGTTAAGCTACTCCTTAAGTTTAGATTGGGTAAGACTTCATAAGGAACTACCAAATAATATTTAGATCATTAATCATTTGAAAATGCAAGCAATAAAGATAGCACAATAATTTGTAAAATTAATGTATGACTAAGAAAAACATTTGTGCACTGTTACCCGAGAATCTCATTTAACCATTCACCATTAGTATGATACATTCAAGGTTATTCCTCCAAGGCAAATAAGATACTAACTTTTTTTAAAAATTTGGTAATTCTGTTATTCTACAGTAATTCTGATAATTGCTTTGCTATGAACTTGCTTTACATTTAGTCAGCTGCAACTTCCCTAAGGACCTAGTAATAACCTCCTTAAAATGTAATCATCAAGGAAAATAGTGCCTCTATTTCCCAGTTTCTGTGGGCAGGTAAGAGCCTAATTTTTGAGGGAGCCTAGCTCCAAGTTTCAAAATTACCTCTTGTCGTAAAGAAGTTTATTTTTCCTTTGGATAAAGCCCGTGAGCTAACACAGATGATCTCTCCAACTATGAAGTGATTTTAGGATAAACTATATTCAATAAATGGTGTTGTCAAGTCCACTTATCTAGTTATTGTTTATCTTGAAAGCATCTATGTAATGGGTTGTATCTGCTTGGCTATATAAAGGGTGACATTTCTTTTTATCTATCTTTGCAATTTCTGAGTGGATTGTTTGTGATATGCACAAAATTCTGGTTTAATGTTTATATAAGAATAAAATTGTTTTATTTCTCCTCTAACTTTGTGAAGAAGTTTTCTAGATTGGAAGCAGATGTTGCTTTTAATTATATTTCTGCCACATCTCCAAATATTTGGTCATTAAACAACTCACTTCTAAACAACCCATGGGTAAAATATAAAATCACTAGGGAAATTAGAAAATAAATCCAATTAAATGATAGTGAAAATGCTACATAATAAAAGTTGTAAGATACAACTAAAGCAGTGCTTAGGGTGAAATTTGTAGCTTTAAGTGCTTATAAATAAAAAAAAAAAGTTTAAAGTTAATGATCTAAGTTTGCCATCTTAAGACTCTAGAAAAGTAAGTTAACTGCAAAGTGAGCAAAAGGAAAGAAATAATAAAACAGAAAGCAAACTAGAAAGAAAGAAATCAATTAATTCAAAAATAGAACACTAGAGAAAATGAATAAAACCTTAAGTTTTTTTTTGTAAATTTTTTTTTTTTAATTTTTTGTTTATTGCAGTAACATTGGTTTATAACATTGTAAAAATTTCAGGTGGACATCATTGTACTTCTATTTCTGCATGGACTACATCATGTTCACCACCAAAATACTAATAACAACCCATCACCACACACATGTACCGAATTATCCCTTTCACCCTCCTCCCTCCCCCCTTCCCCTCTGGTAACCACCAATCCAATCTCTGTCCCTATGTATTTGTTTATTGTTGTTATTATCTACTACTTAATGAAGGAAATCATACGGTATTTGACCTTCTCCCTCTGACTTATTTCACTTTGCATTATACCCTCAATGTCCATCCATGTTGTCACAAATGGCTGGATTTCGTCGTTTCTTACGGCTGAGCAGTATTCCATTGTGTATATATACCACAGCTTCTTTATCCATTCGTCCCTTGATGGGCACTTAGGTTGCTTCCAAGTCTTGGCTATCGTGAATAAGGCTGCAATGAACACAGGGGTGCATGTACCTTTGCAAATTGGTGTTTTCAAGTTCTTTGGATAAATACCCAACAGTGGAATAGCTGGATCATATGGTAGTTCTATCGTTGATTTTTTGAGGAATCTCCATACTGTTTTCCATAGTGGCTGGACCAGTTTGCACTCCCACCAGCAGTGTATGAGAGTTCCCTTCTCTCCACATCCTCTCCAACACATGTTGTTTCCTGTCTTGTTAATTATAGCCATTCTGACGGGCGTCAGGTGATATCTCATTGTAGTTTTGATTTGCATTTCCCTGATAATTAGTGATTTTTTTGTAAATTTATAAACACTTAGCAAGACTACTCAAAAAATAGGAGAGAAAAAGCAAATTATCAATGTAAGGAATAGAAGGAGACAGAACTAAGGATTCTATAGACATTAAAAGAAGACAAAGGAATATTATAAAGAGCTTTTGCCAATAAATTTGATAATTTATATGAAATGGACAAATTCCTAAAAAAAATCACACTTCTCAAAAACTCACATAAAATAGAAAAACCAAAATTATCTTCTATTTTAAAATTTGAATTCATTATAAAAAATCATCTCCTAAAGAAAATTCTAGGTCTAGATGGATTGATGAGTGAATCTTATCAAAATTGAAGAAGGGAGTAACAACAATACTAAAAAAACTTTCCAGATAATAGAGGCCAGTATAACCCTGATATCAAAATCTGTGTCATTAAAAGAAAATAAAATTACAGACAAATATCCCTTTAGAACACAGATTTAAAATTCCTTTAGAAAATATTAGCAAAAAAAATCAGAATATACAAAAAGATAATGTGACCAAACAGAGATTATATTAGGAATGAAAGGTTAATTTAATATCTCAAAATCAATCAATGTAATTCACTATATTGATAAATAAGAAAGAAAAAACATTATTTTCTCCATAGAGTCAAAGAAAGCATTTTAACAAAATTCAAACACTCTTTGTATACCAGGGATTGAAGTAAACTTCCTCAATCTGATAAAAGGCAACTATGAAAGACCTCAATTAACATCTGAACAAAAGACAAAATATTAAACACTTACATCCTAATATCTGGAACAAGGCAAGGATGTCACTCTCACCATTAAGATTAACATTCTACTGGAGGTTCTAGGCAATGCAATAAGGTAAGAAAAGTAGTAAAAAGCAAAAAGATTGAAAGGGAAAAAATAAAACTCTATTCATAGAAGACATGATTATGTCTGTGTAGGATGACTAAACTATTTAAAAAGCAAGTACTAGAAATAGTAAGTGAATTTTGCAATGTCACAGGATATAAAGCCAATATACAAAATTATTTGTTTCTATATAGCCATATCAAACAAATGAAAAATGATGTAAAAAAACTCAATTTATAATAACATCAACAACCACAAAAATTCTTATAAATAAATTTAATAAAAGTTGTGTAGGACTTCTAAACTAGATAATCAATATAGTCCTGAAACAAATTAAAGATGACCAAAATAAATTGAGAGATAGGACATGTCCAGGAATTGACACACTCAGTATTGTTCAGATATTTCTATACTGGTATACATATGTATTGCAATTCCAATCATAATCCCTACATGATTTTATACAAATTGACAAGTCAATTCTAAAATTTATATGATAATGCAAAAGACCTAGAGTAAAAAAAAAAATCTTGATAAGGCAAAACAAAGTTTGAGGACTTATACTATCTGATTTCAATAATTGTTATAAAGCTACAGTAATCAAGACAGGGTGGTATTAGCATAAAGATAGATAAATAGACCAATGAAACATTTTAGAAGATACATTGACTTAATTTTAACAAGGATGCCAACACAGTTTATTAGACAAAGGGAAATTTTTTCACTAAGGGTGCTGAAACAAGCAAGTATTTATGTAGAAACAACATGAACCTCAACACTTAACTTACAGTATACATGAAAATCTACTTAACATGGATCATAGACCTAAATATAAAAACTAAAACTATAAAATGTCTAGAAGACACAGAATAATACCTTCATGATGTAGGTGTAGCTACAGGTTGTTTTGCCACATCACAAATAGGAATAATTATGAAAGGAAAGAATAGGAATTTGATAGACTTCATCAAAATTAAAAACTTGTGTTCATCAAAAGAAATCATTAAGAAAAGAAATAGGCAAACCAAAGACTGGAGAAAAATATTCAGAAAAGATATATTTGGAAAAGGATTTGTTTCTGGAACATACAAATACACCCTACAAGCCAATAATAACATACAGTTTTTGAAAATCGTCAGGAACTTGAACATATACTTGACAGAGGAAAATACACAAATGATTGATAACCACATGAAAAGGTGTTCAATATCATTGGGAAAATGCATATTAAAACCACAGTGAAATACCATTACACAAACACTAGAATTGCTAAAATGAAAAAGATTGACAGGGGCTGGCCAGGTGCCACAGCCGGGTGGCACAGTGTGCACTCCGCTTCAGCAGCCCGGGGTTTGCAGGTTTAGATCCCAGGCACAGAACAATGCACCACTTGTCAAGCCATGCTGTGGTGGTGTCCCATATAAAGTAGAGGAAGATGGGCACAGATGTCAGCCCAGGGCCAGTCTTCCTCAGCAAAAAAGAGGAGGATTGGCATTGGATGTTAGCTCAGGGCTGATCTCCCTCACAAAAAAAAAAAAAAAAAAAAGATGGACAACTCCAAATGTTGGAAAGATGTGGGGCAACTGAAAATCTCATATGTTGCTAGTAGGAACGTGAAATTGCACAATCACTTTGGAAAAAAGTTTGGCAATTTCTTAAAAAATTAAGCATACGTCTACCATAAGACCCAGCAATTCCATTCCTAGATATTTACCAAAGACGAATGGAAACACATATCCACAAAAAAAGACATACAGGAACTCTTTTATCATCATAATAATCCTGATTTTTTAAGACTGATTTGATTATTGGGATGAATGAGGTGGGCTAGGACACTTAAACTTTCACTCAGTAGTAAACACTCATCTATTAAAAACCAGCTGTTGCAGAGGACCAAGAGTTCCCTACTCCAACATAGACAGGACAGTTTTGAAGGTACTCTAGGCTCTAATCTCAATTTAAAGATTTATATTACAAAGATTTTCAAAATTCATAATTATAAATCTCTTTCAGTTTGGTTCACATGTGTTATTTCTAATTTTCTGAATTTATTTCTGTGCAATAAAGTAAAAAGGAAGAAAATATATTCTTTTGGGAACAAAAGCACATAAGAAAATAATAAGAGGAAAAGGAAGTGGTTAATAATATTCTATTTTGAATGTTCATTATCTCTTCCACAAACATGTAAATCTTTTATTCTATTTTATTTCTCTTTCTGGAAAAAAAAATTGTTACAATAGTTGGAGAGGCAATTATGTTTTCCAAAATATTCTCTGGAGAGTGAGTGGCCTGCTCTTGGTCACAGAAGTGTGGAGCTGTGGTTAATTTTCCAGGAGTGATGATGACACATCACTGCACTAGATTATGCTATCCTGGCAGCCTCCGTTTAAGTAATTCACTGTGTGTCATTTCCTTTCAGAGGAGTGACAGTGTTTCCTCTCCCTCAGCCAAAAACCTCCTCAGGAGGGCTACTTCTGACCTGCCAAAGGTTTAGCAGCTTCAGGAACTCCCTAGGAAATTGTCTAATGAACTCATTGTGACAACCGATATTTAATGGTGACATGGTCATGGATCCAGAGCTGTATTACAAGTCATATACTTGTTGGGTGGAGGAAAAGGAAACACACCTCTATCATTCAACATAATCTTAAATTTGGTGACCAACTTTTCATTTCTGCAAATGAGACAGTTTTCATTATTAATTCCAGGGAAGAGATGGATGGGCAATTTGGAGATCAAATCAGTTAATTTTCTCAGAGGTGCAAGTTATCTTTTTCCCAAGATGAAGAATTAACATTTATTGAGAGCCTAGTCCCATTTCTAAGTGCTAAACATAAATGACCTCATCAATCTTCCCCTTTACACACAAAGAAACATACTCAAGAAGTTTAAAGGTGTCCAAGATCACACAGCTAATTGGTATTGGAGGTCAGGAATTAAACCCAGGGCTTTTTGATGTCCAAACTTTCTAACACCAACTATTGCCCTTTTCCTCCTTAAAATTAGATGAAAAAAAAATCTTCATGAATAAGCCACTTACAGAGCAAAGACTCTGAAAGAAAAACACACATTTGGAGAAAAAGTGTGTCAGTGAGTCTGTTTAGAAATGTTTACTGTAAGTCTTTTCTTACAGCAGTTCAGAAGAGCCGAATCTTTGTTACTTACAAAAATAACTGCAAACCAGGGCACACATATTCAGAGACTAAGATGCACTCTTCGAAATGCAAATACTGCAGTAAAAAACATAAATTGTGCAAATAGCTCAAACTTAAGAGCAGAAAACATTGCACTATAAAAACTAAAAGAGAAAGACAACCTCTGAAAATCCGCTAACAAGGCTGTGTAAGCATCAAAGATATTTAACTAGAGTGTGCAGACTAGATCCAGTATGCTTGTGACAGACATGTTTCAAAATCCATTAAATTCACATACCACTGTGATTTCAAAGGACATGAGCAAATGGCAAGTAAAGAATATTTTCAAGACAATCTAACAATATTAGCTATTGACTTTCTGACAGACAAGCAGAAAAATATAGCTGTTACTTCAAACATCTGGATGAAAAGTAAAAAATTCAGTTAATCGATAAGTTTTCAGTCTACATGATGCCCAATACTAGGTTTAATAAGCTATCAGTTAAACAGAAATGAAGACAAGAAAAAGAGGGAAAAGTGTGTTTTCCCCATGAGTGTGCTGGTATAAAGGTATAACATAAAGAACTGGACAATAAAAAGATAGATTTGAGGAAAGTATGATTGTAATAAAAAATAATGTGAGGATACTGGGTCGTAGGAAATAATTTTGTTTTCTAAATTTCAGTAATTTTCCCAAAGGCTCAGTGATCTAGGACTCAGGGTCTGTTTCCACCAATTCTTGTTGGTGAAGTTCTGCCTAGGGTTGACACCTGGCAAATGCATTATGTTTATATTTGAATGGTTATGTCTATTTGTCCCAGAAATTAAAGCACCACCATAGAGTTGATAGCACTAACACCAATTGAGAAAAAAAAAGATTTTCAGCAATGCATTGACATTATAGTTGCCCCTCAAAATGCATGGATACCACATGGAATGGTAATATAATTGGAATAACTCTAAGAAATCAGCACATTTTCAACCTGAAATCATTTTGTTTCAGTTAAATGACAGAAGATGGCAACACAGCATCATTATTCTCCTTTCGCATCATTGCCAAAATTCTCCTATTTGCAATCTACCTCTATTTTTTTCATCTAAAGTCAAAGACCATGGTCTCATTCCACATATTTGCGGTAAATGCCAAATCTTTTCTGTCACACTGCTCCCATTTTTCACTCCTTGGTCACTTGCTCTAGTCTCCTTCCTTTCCACCTACAAACGTACTCAGAATTGCCCTATCTTGAAAACTTTTAGTTATTCTTGTTACTTACCCACAAACTACTATCCTGTTTATCTTCCTTTTACAATTAAAATTCTTCAAGTGTACACCACACTCACTGCCCCCACCACCTCATCCCTACCCTGCACGCTCTTTAATCCACTGCTTCAGAAGTCTGTCTCCATTCTTCCACCAAACTGCCTTTTCAGAGACCACCAGTGACTTCCTGGTCTTGAAATGCAATGACCCTTTCTTAGATCTTATTTCTTTGAGCTCTCTATAGCTTTTGGCACAGCTAATCAGCCACCTCTTCCTTATAATATCTTCTATTAGAACAAAACTTTTCCTTATTTGAAGCACAGTATCTAATTTCATCCTACTTTTAAAAGCAAGATTGCAAAATCACATGACTAATGACTGTCTGTGTCTGTTGATTCTTGGTGCAGTGCTACTGTCATTATGCCACGCTGTTGAGATAGCATAGTTCAGTGGATAGGATCTGAGATCTGTAATTAGAACCAATTTCTCATTCTAATACCCTCTTTTACCTTAAATTCTCTTCATTACAGTTTCCTTATGCGTGAAATGGAAATAGCTGTGCCCACATTCGTAAGATTATGGTTGGGATTAGTGCAACATAAGTAAAGCCCCTAACTAAATTCTGTCATATGTGACACACAGTAGGCGTGGTTATTTCCATCTCCAAACCCTTCTCTACATACTCAACAACTTAGCGAGTAATCATTGAGCATCTCTTAGTCCTTAGAGGTAAACCAGAAATTAAATAGAAATGGAACTTATAAGAGTTTGCACTCTGACTACTCCTCACTTTTCCCTCCACTTTTGTGATGCTGCACTGTTCATATTCTCTTCTACCACTTATTTATTCCATTCTCTCTATGCTTTTCTTGGTGAGTCCACTTCCTCCTTCTTATGATTAGGCCATAGCCCAGAGTCAGTTCTCAGATGTCTGTTATTCTCTACACAATCTCTCCTATAGGGATGTAGAACTTCTCATGGCTCAGCTGTAACTACAGCTTTCTACTCTCCCCTAAACTTCGATTGTATATCACCAACTGCTTGCTGTAAATATTTGCTATATATTCAATGTCTCGAACAAACCAATCACCTATGCTACTCATCAGATTCATCTTAAAAACTTGCCTATTTTTTATTGCTACTAGGCCTGATGTCCTAGAGGAATTTCAAACTCAGCATTTATAAATCTATCATCCTACCTTCCTATAAGCTTGCAAATCTTTTCATATTCCCTAATTCATTGATGAGGCCACCACCCACCCAACCTCTAAAACCAGAAATCATATTGTTGTCTACTGCCCCTGCCTGTCCTCGACTCAACTATGTTACTTCCTTAAGGTCAGTCTCATCCACCCCAAGTTTAATTCCAGTCTTCATCGTCTCACAACTGAAATACTAAATAAACAAACAAAAATAAAAAAAAAACTCTTTAAAAATCATCTTATCTGGTGGCCGGCGCCGTGGCTTAGCGGTTAAGTGCGCGCGCTCCGCTGCTGGCGGCCCGGGTTCGGATCCCGGGCGCGCACCGACGCACTGCTTCTCCGGCCATGCTGAGGCCACGTCCCACATACAGCAACTAGAAGGATGTGCAACTATGACATACAACTATCTACTGGGGCTTTGGGGAAGAAAAAAAGGAGGAGGATTGGCAATAGATGTTAGCTCAGAGCCGGTCTTCCTAAGCAAAAAGAGGAGGATTAGCATGGATGTTAGCTCAGGGCTGATCTTCCTCACAAAAAAAAAAAAAAAAAAATCATCTTATCTGATACCCATTCTCCTATCCTCAAACCTTTGTTGCACTTGGTAACACCAAGTGCACTTGGTAACACCACCCTCACCATTTGCAATGCATTCGGTATGTTCCAGCAAATTGACGTTTGCACATTTCTCATCATTGTCCATCAAACTCCCCATAATTGCCTCTCCATTGTCCCATAAATGAAGCAAGACATTGAACAGGTGCTCAAGAACATCCTTCATAAGCAGAGTCATTCTTTCTCGAAAGTAAACTTTATGCAACCAGACTCCCCTGCCACTAGCCACCAGCCTTACAGCCTGTAAGGAGTGCCACACATCCTCCATACCTTTCATAACTCTGTGCTTTCACACATGATGTTCATCTGCTCAGAATGTGCTTCCCTACTGGTGTGCCTAGAAAAAGCCTGGCAATCCTTCAAAATCTTATTAGTGACAACGACTCCCTTATTTTGAAATATGTGCTACGGTCTTGGCACTGTGTGCATTCACTAACCCATTAGATGCTCACCACAATCTGTACAAATAGGCACTGTCATTTTTCCCATCTTATAAATATGGAAACTTTGGCACAAAGAGACTGAGTAACGCACTAAATATTGGTAGAGTTAAGATTCAAATTTCATTTTGGCTTCATCTCAAAGTTGTACTGAACTATGCTGACCCCACAGTGTTTGTTTATACCTTCTTCAGTGAAGCCTTTCCTTTTCCTTTCCCAATGCAGCCTTTCCTTTCCCACCCACTCTGCCCCAGGCCTAACCACTCATAATTTCCTCTTCTGGGGACTCTGTACCTTCTCTGTTCTCTCATTTGTATAAACTCTTATACATGTCTGGCAATGTCCAAAGTGCTTTTATAGTGTAATATTTTTTAATCGTCATAGTAACTCTATGAGAAAGAGTTTATCATTATCCTCATTTTTCTGATGGAGAATCTGAGGCACAGAAAAGTAATTTGTCCTAGGAAACACATAATTACAGTTCCATGGGCATTCTGAGAAGAAAGCCATTATTTTTACCATTTTATCCCCAGGAAAAAGAAAGGACATGGCCTCTTGAGGGAACTCCATAAGTGTTTACTAAACTGGCTATCCTTGCCTGTCCCTGTCCAATAACTACCTGTCGCTGAACACTACCCTTGGTCATGTTTTCACTTCACTAGAGAATTGGCCAACAGCAGGGTAAGATGACTTAATCTTCCTGATACCTGTTTTTTTACATATCTACCCCTTGATCAGAAAGTCATAATGGTTTTGTATTTCCTAAAGAATAAGGTTGAAACTCTAGAGCTTGGCATTGGATGCTCTCTCTAGTGAAATCCCAAACTACATCTACAATCTTATTTCACAATATAGATAAAAACTTCCACATATTGAGCATTTACTCTGTGTTCAGTACTCTTAAGCATTTCACATACATTATCTAATTTAACACTTAAACTCCACTTTATAATAAAGAAGCATAGATTCCAAGGAGCCTTTTATGCACCCAAAATGGTTCTGGATCCCAAAAATTTTCATATGTTTTTCTGGATTAGAATGCTCTCCAGTGACAGGATATTTCAGACCTATGTGTCTTTCAAGGATAATTTTCTAATTTCTTCTTTTTATGACCCATTTTTCAACTTTCCACAATTGAAAGATTAATGCCTTATTAAAACTAAACATTTATTATTTGCTTGTCATTATCACGTTACCCTATGAGATGCCTCTCGTTGTTATTTTTCTTGCTTTATTTTTGTCTTGCTTCTAGAACTCCAGTTTAAGTCTCCTAATGCAGGAATTGTGTATAAATATCATTTTATCCATATAACTTTTCATAAATATTATTGTAAATATTATTTGTTTGACAGGACATCAGATATAGAGGGTGGTTCAAAGTTTTTGTTCTCCTATAATCACTATGTACATTGGGAATGTGATATAATTTAAATATTCACATCAGGAAAAAACAGTAAATAGATGTAATTAATTAATAAATCTCTCATGAGAGAAAAAGTAAAGAAGGATGTTTGACAGAGAACAAGGTTTAGTGGAGATGGGTTGTCAATTTAGATAACTTCTTTTTTTCGTTTTTTTATCTTGCCCTGTGGAGATTCCATAGACATTTCTGATGAGATTTAATTTCTCTCTGCAATATTCACATAATTTTTTGAGATTAGTGCTTAAGCTTTTAGTGACTACAACCTGGCAAATAAGCATGTTCTCGTAATCATTACATAAAGCTTTGCATTTTTAGTAAACAAAAAATTTCCTTTATGTGCTCTTTCTTAGATAGTCATTTTTTGGAGAAAAAAACTGGATCTTCTAAATCACCTTAAGCAATTCCTTTATCTGAGAAACAAACAATCTTATCCTGATTTAAATGGGTTAAAAGATGTCATTGAAACTATCAAAATGTTATGTAGCCAAGTGGTGTCAAACCACATTGGCCTTGTATTAGAAGATGAGAGTAGAATAAGAATATCTTTCATTTTTCTTAATTTTAAAACCAAGAAAAACAGGTTTATTATCATGAGAAACAAAAAGGTTCTAACACGAATAGATTGGAAAAATCTCCTCTGGAAACCTAAAATCTCCTTGAGAATTCCATCAGAAAGAAAAACTACACTGTAAATCATTGTAAATTTGTATTCAATTTTTTGACTAAAAAAAAGCAAACTTCATCCATAAGAAATATGTAACAAAGGAACTATATTCTTCAATACTCTAAATGATACTATAAAAGCAATTCATTCTTTTTAAAGCAAGACTTTCTTTCCTTCATAATTGTAAAAATTTGTGCTGAATTTCCCTTAACTAGCCCGATAGTGTGGCTATTAAATTTTTAAAACTGGAATCACTAGGTTTTAATCATTGACCAGAATGCATGTATTTGGGATATGACTACCCAAAGTTAGGTTTATGAGGTACTATCTAGTGAATGAATTATATTATGAAAGAACACTAGTTTGTATTTTCAACAAGAAATAAGAATCTTAGAATTTTAACCTGAGAAGAATGCAGGAATAAAATAAGTTGTTAGATAAGATAGAATCCACTGATCAAGCTATAGTCTGCTGGTACTTTGAGAATTTTGCACTTATATCTGAGATATCATTGGTATCTGTTATTTCAATAATGTGTATCCAGTTTCTACAATACTGATATGCAAAACTGAGTAAATCTTTGAGAGTTCTTTCATCGCTATTTTGGGGGATTCGGGTTGTTTTTAATCTAAAGTACACGAAATATGTGACATATTGGATTTGGGGATAAGAGGGAAAGCATATTTATTTGATTATATATGGCATATGGAAATGTGCTCTTCATTTGAAAAATTTATTGAAGCTTGTCAGTAGCTTGCTTCTGTTGTTTATAGCCTGCCTAACCTGATGGGAAAGGGGTTTAATGCCAGTCTGAGCAGATAAAGAATACACACAAGTTCAGCATGAGTGGAGCTTAGAGTCATAATTCAGTTCCAGCAAACCACAATGTCTTTATGACATTGAGACCAAAAAATTTATTCTCCATAGTAGACTGAAAAAAAATTATCTTCATCAATTTCTAAAGTGTTTGAAATGACACCTATGTGTCCTTTTGTATTTTTTCAGCCTACTGTCTTCAAACAATGCTTTCTCAAATGGGGACTTTCGGTTCTCCATTGGCAAATGGTCCCATCTCTTCATTTATATTGTGCTCAATCTTGATTTCAAGTGGCAAGTCAGTCAACTGTTTTTCTGACTGTTCATTTCAACCATTTAATAAAGTTCTGCAGAAATTTTTTGTCAGATATTATTTTCTTAGTCCATATAATATTTTCTTAGCTCATATGAACAAAAGAAAGAATAAATAGATATACATTGTAAATAAGAATGGGATTTTTAATATTAAATTGGAGATTAACATCTTAATTTTGAATTAAAAAATAGAAAAGAAATGCAGAAAACAAATTTAGTTGAGCTTAAAATAATGCATGACATGTTTTTAAATTGTTATAAAAAGTGTGTTTCTTTAAATCTTCCAGTATCTTCTCTGCAATTTAGAGCATTGCTCATCTATAGCTCATTTTTGTTAAATCATAGAACCTCTCAGTCTCCGTAATAACTTATCAAACTACTTACAACTAAAAGTGTCACCTTTTGAATTACTAGTGTATTTTAATGGCACATATGATAAGTGAATTCAAAGGACAGGATAAAAAGATGTTTCCTTAGTGGAATCCTGTTTTTCAGAAATTCTTTGATTTTTTAATAAATTCTTCTCATTAAGCCAAGGAAATGAGTAAACTATGAGTAATAATAGACACATTTTGAATTAGTTGATTCTCTGAGAAATTTTAAAAAATAAATTTTGCATGTAACTTTATTTTCTTTCTCTTTGAAAATTTACTGGTGCTGAATTTTCAAAGGTTGGAGTATACTTCCTTATTATATTCAGCTTGATGGCAGTTCTCACTTATATCACAATAATATTATTGAATTGCCTGTATATTTAATCATTGCTACAATCTATATTCATATTTGGTATAGGAAATTATAAATACAATGACATTTATATTCAGTCTAGACACCCAGATTCTCAATCTGAAAACATGTCAAGGGTTTAGTAGCACTTTCATAGACATAACAGATTGAGAGACTCCAAGCTGGGCTGATTTTATACAGCAATAATATGTTCAAACAATGCACCCCCCACCTCACCCAGGGTATCCTGTTTCAAAATATCTCTGCTGAAATTTCACCTTCACAGCTATTTATTTATCATTAACAAACTCTTCTTTTAACTGGAAATATAAGGTACCACTTACAAAGGATTCAAAACTTAATGTGACATTTAAATAATTTCTCTTTTCAGAAAAGAGTTCTGGCAATCTCAGAGGCTAGCTATCGTCTACTACTAGGCAGCAAGTATCAGATAAAAAGTTAAAATGTAGAAGTAATGAACCAAGAGTCTGTGCTTTGAATTGGGCACAAGTGGTTAGCAAACAGACATGGATGCAGGAAAGAAGGTGGGAGGACAGCAAATCAAAGTTCATCTAAAGGTCCTTGTAGCAGGATTTAACAACATATATGTTTGCCATCATGGTGTAATATTTACCATGTTGCCTTCTTTTCAAGAATTTGCTAAAGAATAATCCATTAATTTTATAAAATTAATATACATTCTTTATTAAATTTGGAGTAGCACAGTAAATCACAAGGAAAAGTGAACATTAAGGGAACATCATTCCATATATCTTTTTATGCATATGTAGACAGAAAATAAATAGATAAGCTATAAAAATGTGTAAATGGTATCATGTTATATAGGCTATTAACTTCACTTGAGTTTCATAGAAGAAAGATGTTAAGTGAAGCTAAGAAAACTGCTCAACTTCAGATAATAGTTTAGATAGAAGTAATAATTCTTTATCAAAAGAGTTTTTCCTAAAGGATCTTAAAAGTTAAATAAAAACATTAATAAATGGAATCTTTGTGTTTTAACATGATTTCTCAATTTTAGACAGTATTGATTGACATTCTACTTAGAAAAAACAATGAAGAAATGCATCTACCACCCAAATATATTATATTATTATTTTTACTGGACTTAGTCTCCAAATGCTCTTCCCACAGTTTTTCCTAAATGTACTCTAATCACACTTTCACTCCAACCACTCTACTGAAATCACTTCATTAATGATCTCCACATTGCTAAATCCCATGCTCAATTATTTGTCTTTATTATACATGCACTAACAGCAGCATTTAACACAATTGACCCTTCCTTCCTGGAAACACTGTCTTCGCTTGGCTTCAAGGACATCAGAAGTCTTCACAGGTCGCTCCTTTTCTGTCTTCTGTGTTTGTACCTTCACTTTGACCTTTTAATATTGTAGAGCTCCTAGACTCAAGTTTCTGGACCTTTTTTCTATTTACACTCATATCCACTTACATAGCTTTAAAACCAAGTATCTATGGGATCCCTAATAACTCCTGCCCTGTGATCTTTCCTGAACTTCAAACTCATATATCGATTATTTACTTGAAGTTCCATGTAGATGTCTAATAGATATTTCTAATCTCACATGCCCCAAAATAAATTGTCTTTTTTTTTTTTTGTGAGGAAGATCAGCCCTGAGCTAACATCCATGCTAATCCTCCTCTTTTTGCTGAAGAAGACTGGCTCTGAGCTAACATCTATTGCCAATCCTCTTCCTTTTCTTTTTTTCCCCCCAAAGCCCCAGTAGATAGTTGTATGTCATAGCTGCACATCCTTCTAGTTGCTGTATGTGGGACGCGGCCTCAGCACGGCGGGAGAAGCGGTGCGTCGGTGAACGCCCGGGATCCGAACCAGGGCTGCCAGTAGCGGAGCGCGTGCACTCCACTGCTAAGCCACGGGGCTGGCCCCCAAACTAAATTTTCAATAGACAATAAACCAAACAATAAATAAATGAGTGAATAAGTAAGTAAAGAAAGCACATGCTCTATCTGTTGCCTTTTACATCTCAGTTGATGGTAATACCATCCTTTCAGTTAGGCAAAAGAAAAATCCGAGGATCTTTTTAACCCTTCTCTCTCATAGCCAACATCCATCCCATCAGAAAATTCCTACTAGTGCTACATACAATATATTCAGAATTTTATTTCTTCCACCATGTCCACTGTTACTTCCTTGATCCCATCTACCATCATCTCTTGCCTGGATTATTGTAATCACTTCCATTTATTTTACCTATTCTCTCATTCTCTCATATTTTGGATGGTTTGGTATCTATAATTGAACAAGAAATTACCTCTCTTTTCCTCAATGTAGAAATAACTCAGCTGTCTGCTGGCATTGACTAAGTTGCTCCTCATTCGTCTCTTCATTAAGTGACTTGCCTTATTCTACCTGAATGCCTGAAGAGTTCTTTATCAATGTGATTCAATAACGTAAGAAGGATATGTCTTAATGTTGTTCATTCTATACCAAGATTTCCTAGAATAACACAAGTTCCTTTGATTTTCAAGCTCAGTTCTCCCTTTATTTCGGGGAAATTATTGTTATACTTTTGTTAATATTTTTCTTAATTTTTTGGATTCTCTATCTGGAGGACTCTGATAATTACTTGGTTCCTCTATCTTCTTTTCAACTGTTATAATCTCTTTGCCAGTTTCTTCTTCATTTACTCTAATTATACTATACCTTTTCTCTGAATTGGGAATTCAGTTGTGAGCAACATTATAGTCTATTGCATTATATACATATGCGTATATATACATATATATATATATAAGTTCTATAATCAGGTCATTCTGATATAATATTATCACATCAATGAGTTATTATATTAAAACAAGTTTTATAACTTCTATAACAAAAAGCACATTTTTTTTCTTTTCCTTGGGTAATGTTTATTTACCCTCTGGGATCTTTGTTGTCTTCTCCTTTTCTTTATTTTTCTCTAGAAAGTTTGTTTAGTTGCTAGGCTATATATTTTCTTCTTTCTCATGCTTAATATTGGCAGCTTTGTCCAGAATTTCTATTTTCTCCCACATAATAAAGGGGCATTTTTCTTGACACTGCCCACGCTTTATGTGATACAATGTAAAGTGGTTGGTACCCTTTCTTGAGCTACAGTTTGAGAACTGGAGTTTTGCTATTACATGCACTGTTGGTATTTTAAAGATGTGAGAAAGTTAGAGAAAAAAAGCCCTATTTGTTTGAGTGCAGTCTTTTTTGAATAGCCAAGTCTCTGCTCTTTCTTTTGAGATTTTGTTAAGTGTCTTAGCAGAATTCATTTCACGGAGTTCAGGTGCATATTATTCCTGTGGAATGATCCACTTGGATTCGTGATCATTCTCCTGGAACACAGCGACCCCTGGTGGTTTTTCCTGCCTCTGCTGAGAGCCTGAGATCCTACTGGTGGCATAGAGAAGATTCTGTTCTTAAGGAGGTTTTCTCAAACTTTTTCTAGGCTACCTAATTATCCCCTTAATCTGATTTTCTAAAAATTTTTTGAATGTTTTTAATTCATCTTCTTTCCTCTTTATGGCATTTGAGAGATGGAGAGAGAGGTGAGAATTACACATCATACCAGAATCGGTTACTTTTCAAAATTTATATTGTGAGGTCGAATCACTTTGCGTATTTGGATGCTGCTAGTGAGTTCTTTGCTGGTTGTATCAGAGAATGGTGACTGTCTATCCTTATTATATCTTCTTCCTTTCTTCCCTAGCAGTAGAACACTTGTTCTATTGTTGTGTACATGGCTGCTCAGAACAGAAACCTTGCCAGCATCTGCTGTAGCTAAGTATAGGCGTGTGCCTAAGTTTTGATTAATAAAATAGGCAGAGATTTTTCTAGCACTTTCTACTAAACCTCCTTAAAAGACAGCAGGCACACTCCCTTTGCTATTTTCTTTCCTCTTCATCCTGCTGCTGGCCTAATACAAGGAGGTGATGGATGGAACTCTAGCCACCAACTTAGAACCTGAGAACAAGAGTGACACTCTATAGATGAAGGAGGCAGAAGCTGGAATAAGCCTGGCTCGCTGGTAATTCCATGAACCCACAAGAATTCTCTTCTGTAGGAGAAAATAAACAATACATTGTTAAATCTACTACTATTTTGGAGCTTTTTATCACATGGAGTTAAACATAATCCAAAATAATATGCTAATTTTACTAATTTCTGTTTATTGTGTCAAGTGTTGGATAAGGGGAGATTCTGTGATCCACCTTTGTTCCTCCATTATCATCTAGTGCTAACAGTTGTGTGGTGATTTGTTACTTCAAAAGTATTTTCATATATAGATGTGTAGATTTACACATATATATGTATTCATATATAATTTGTTGTTTACAAACTTTTGGTCATGAAGTTGATCATAATATTCCTTTATTACGTTCTAATTTCTTTTATCTCTGTATTTCTGTCCCTTTTTTTATTTTTAAATATTTTGCTTATTTGTGTCTTCTCTCTTTTTCTCTTGAGCAATATCACGAAGTTTGCCTATTTTTAAATTTTTCAAAGAATCAACTTTTGGCTTTTTTCATACTATTTTAATTCCGTTTCCTATTTCATTAATTACAGTTCTTCCCTTTATTGTCTCCTTTCTTCTACTTCTTCTGGATTTATTTGGCTGTTTAATCTTTAATTTCTTAACTGAGCTGCTTAGCTCGTTAATTTTTAGCCCTTTCATTTCTAATTTTGTAACTTAAATTTAGAATTTTTATTTAAGCTATCAATATTGCCTTGCTTATATATTTTATTTCTCTCATTCTTGTTATTTAGTTATAATTATTTTCAAATTTCATTATGATTTCTTCTTTTACCTATGAGTAGTTTAGAAATGGGTATGTGTTTTAATGCCCAAACATGGCGGGGTACGGGCCAGTTTATATTTTGTCATTGACTTCTAAACAAATTGCACTATGTTCAGAAAACACGGTATAGTGTTATATTGTTTTTAAAAATATGATGATGCTTAATTTGTAGCCAAGTAAATGGTCATTTTTGTTAATGTTTGTTCTGTAATTGTTAGCAGGTTCTAGATAAGTAGGGTTTATATGACCCGTTGGCTAAGTGAATCCTAGTTTATGTTTATTGTCCCAATGTAATCATTTATAACTCTCCTCTCACTCACAGAAGTGTACCATAAATTTTTTGGTTATAAGCATTATATTATTATCAAATCAAATATTAACTCAGGCTTGTCAATTGTGTTATTCAAGTCTTCAGTATCTTAACTAATTTTTTGGGCATTTGATTGTCTGATCAATGAGAGATTTGTTGAAATCTCCCACTATGATGGTGAATTTCTCAATTACTTCCTGCAGTTCTATTCATTTCTGCTTTATTTATGCTGAGAGTATTTTATTTGATACATATATGTTTATAATTGTCATATCTTCTAAGTGAGTTGAATCTTGTTCATTGACTGATTTTTCTTACTAATTCATTTTCGTCTTTATTAGCTATTTAGCTAAAAACAAAACAAAACTAGCCACACAGCTTTAACTTGGTTTGTATTTTCTGGGTTTACATTTTTCACTTTTAAATTTTTTGTGTTTTATTTTATGTGAGGACACCAAGCAAGTCTGAAAGAGTATACCTGTATATCTAAAATCACCCAAGTAGTAAGGGACAGAGCCAAAACTCAAAACCAGGCCACCTGATTTAAAATTCCCTGTCATCTTTAATAATAACCACAAACGTTGACTCAATGCCCAGTTTGCCAGGTACTGTACTAAGAGCTTTATATGTAGTATCCTTGCTCTTTCCATTAAACTCTAGTGCCTCTCCAGGTCACACATGGTACTAGTATATGATAGATGTTCTAATATATATTAAACAATAAAAAAGAAAAACAAGGGAATCATTTGAAGGCATTTTCTTTCTTGTACCAGATAAATGGTGCACTCTTAAAGCAGAACAGCTTTAAAATTGAAGGAAAAATTAGTGGTTTTAAATCTAGGTTAGACGTGCACACGATTTCTTCCATTTCCAGCTGTTGGTGGTAAGCGCTTCAGGTCAGCCTGTCTGCACTCTGGCACCTCTTAGACAGGAAGAACATGTGTGTGTTGCTATTTTTGAAACTGCTAAGGATGATCGGGACAGTCCCCTGGTGTGAAACTCATCGGAAATTCAACTCCTTCATTTAACCTATAATCTCAGCCATTTATGAAACTGCTGGTTTGATATCAGAGCCTCAAATGATACTTCTCAAGAAGCTGCTCCGAAGGCCAGATCCCATGGAACTAGAAGAACTCTTTTCTTTTTCCTTTCTTTCTTTTTTCAACTCTATGTTTAGATTAGACCCAGTTCATAATTGCAAGACTCCCAAGCCTCCTAGATTGACTCTTTTCAGCAGCCATGCAGAAGACCACAGCACAAGGTCCCTTTAAATAACCTTGACACTTATTTACCTTTATTTGACTTTCTGTTTCCAGCCTCTCAGGCCTAATTTTGATTGGGCCTACCGCTGAAAAAGAAAGGAAAAAAAAATCTGTACAGCGCAAAGGAATTATGTCCTTACTTACTTTGCTTCTCTCTGAAAAACATCCACCACATCTACTTAATAACGGCACAATGGCACGGCTGCTGTTATCTCGCATGGCTGCTGGGTGACAAGCTCTCAGAGCAAGCCAGTCGTCCCCTAGACCCTAACAACCTTGTGTCCAAGGCACGGAGGCTACAGGATTTTTTCACTAGCTCATCAGCAAGGTTGTTTTGTTAGGATCCAACTTGGACCTTAACTCATTCACTTATTCAATAGACTTTATTCACTGAGCACCTTCTATGGGCCAAGCATTGTGCACAATCCAGCAGGAAGACAGACAAGGAATCACAATGAGTTAAAAAAAAAATAGAGAAGTATAACATCAGAGGCCACACAGAGTAATATAAAACATAGAGTGAATCCTCTTTCTGTGAAACATAGAGTGAAAGCCTCTCACTTATGTACCAGTTATATACCCTGCTACTGAGTTCCCTACCTAGTATTCATGCTCATCTCTGGCATCCCCATTGTAGGAAGTCACTATCAGTTATCAGATGTCCCCATTTACCTTGCTGGACCTGAACCCATAATCTCCTTCACTCCAGAAATCTCTGTTAGGGGAGTGATCATGTCTACCTTGCTTAACTCAGTGTTCTCAGCATCTAGCAGAGTGCCTGGTACATGGTTACATGTTTAATAAATATCTACCTAGCATATAAATCAAAGAATAATTTTAGAACTGGTATGAACCATTGCTAAGCATTCAAATCCCATCTCTTTCCCAGCCCATACCTCCACATCCTCATGTCACATATCTCCATTTTGGTTCACAGGCCTGTGTGGCCACAGGTAGGATACCACTACCTGGCATACTCCCTCCTTTTCATTCTCCAACTCTGGCTCCTCTGGGATTCCCATATCTCATCTTCTACCTGATTCTGACATCTTCCTTAAAAATTCAAAGCTGTGAGAACACAAAGCCTGCCATGGAAGACAGCCAGACTTTCTGGGAAGAAAATAGCATACTAGTGGGTATTTGACAGTGCTGCCTTTGTAAATAATAAGATATTTGACATTCAAGACTATTTAAGAGGTGTGTGTGGAAGAAGAGTCGGCTGCCTGTGAGGTTTAATTAGCACAAAGGTCACGGCTGTGCCGCACATATTTTTGTAAGATACCATATCTAATTGTTAGGCAGTTAGACTGTGCTTATTTCAGACTGTCGGGGTTTTTTGGCTTAATGAGACAGTGCAGTGCATCTTCACAGATCGCTGACCATTGTTTGAAGTGTTGTGATGATAACTGCATTTAAAGTTATTGAGCTTGAGTTTAAATAAATTATACAGAGGTCAAAGAACACATATTTGGTGTTCCATACTGCCAGAACCAGTGAATCACAGCTTCTGAGAGAAAGGAAAACGTTTTTTAAAAACTCATGCCCTGTGTCTCACTGCTGGGTTTTTCTTTAGGCATTCCATATTTTGTAAAAATGAATGATTTATGTAAATGACCCCTGAAATGTCTCTATAGGCTCTCACAAATTTTCAGATGTCTTTTAATTAGATTAAGACTAAGTAATATGTATTAAAACTCAGCTGGCCATATACTTTGAACTATAAGGCTAAACAATGAGTATTGAATTTATTTTCAAATAGATAGAGAAGAAAACCTGTCATTGAAACATGCTTATATACATGTTGTTGGTTTCTGTAGATTTAAAAAAAGTTTGCCCAGTCTTATGAAAATCATCAGTGTCATTTTTGTAAACCTTGTTTTGGTATCTTCCCAATTTAGATATTAAGGACTTTTACAATTAGATAACGACATTTAAATAAACAGTATCTTCATAAAAGGAAAGTGGGTAAGTGTGTGACTGGGCTCCAACTACTTGCCAGACTTTATCTTAGAGGCTTCCATATATTATTTTATTTACTCTATACCGCAACTTACCATATCAGTGCCATTATTCCTATTTCCAATATGAGGAAACTGAAGCACAGAGAGGTTAAGAAACATGCCTCAAATTATGCAGCTAGTAAATGAGGGTTCCATGACATGAATTACTAAGTGTGTGCTCCTTCTACTTTATCCCATCGTTTAGATTTCCAAATTTTTCTTAATGCCACATTTAGAAAATACTTAGACATGTCTATTTAAACAAGATATGTTATAATAGTTATTTAAGTAATATAAATACTGTAATTAATAGCATCATATAGTCTGTTATTTTAAAAGACATTTATAAAGAATATATATATAACTGGCTTATCAAAATTTTACATACAAATTTGTGGCAGATGCTCTAAGCTATGTCACTTAACATCAATTCCTAGTCCTCTATAATATAGTCTAAAAAATTAAAATATTCTACTTCGTAGTGCCCCTTACTAGGAGAAGTAGTCATGTGACTCAGGTCTTCCAATGAAACATAAGCACAAGTGTGAGAGTCTACATCTTCTGCTTCCTTTTCCTTCTTGCCTGGAATAGACCCAAGGGGCTGGAGTTGCAGCCGTCATCACCAGGATGGTAGCCCGGGAAGTTAGAAAGGGTCTGGTTCCTGAATGACATTGGCGAACCACTACAGCAGCCGTAGATGGCTACCCTACACTTCTAGATCCATAATATAAATAAAGTTCCCTAAGTATATGTCACTCTAGTCTCATCTCAGTTAGAGGCAGCTCACTGAATCCCTAACCTCTCTGTTCTGATTGGGCCTGTGGATTCAACAGTGATTGTTATCAAAACTAAGTTTAGGGGGGTTAGTGTCCTGATGTGAAATTCAAGGCTTAATTAGCACTCATCCTTTCTTGAATTACCCGACATTCTTTTTGTCAAAATGGATAATCTTCTCCACAATAATATAGCCAAATGGGTTTAACAGATTTATTTTTCTTGCAGTCTTCTAAGACAGCTACCTGGAGGTCTTGATTGAAATTGGGCAAAGAAGTTGTAACATATAGTTTTGGCAACATCTGATCCTAATGCCTGGTTCAGTTGAGCATGTGGCCTTTGTTTCCACAATGGCTCTCTCAGAAATGAATGGAGTCAACCATCAGGGTGGAGAAACACAGGATTGCCCTGCCATCAAGTCTGGAAATAAGCAATGTTGCCAGGTAACTCTGCCCCCGTTCTAAACACTGAACGCCTCATAACAAGTGTCTTTAGGAAGACTGTTTTACGAAAATGTGTTTTGTCAAAAATAGTGTAAAAAATCGATATTGCTGGCAATAATAGTCACGATGAATAGTTCACGAAGAAGCAGGAGACTAAAGAGATTTAGATCTTCTCCAACAAAATAATTACCACTGAAATTTATCATCTAATTTTGATTTCCCAGTTGCTATTTTTATAAATAATTGTACAAGCTAGAAAAGGAAGAGATATCTGTTTAGAAAGTTAGAGTAGCTCAGACTCAAAACTATCCCCCAAACATAACAAAATATTTTAATAATACTTTCTGATTCCAGGTACAATTTATTCTACCATTCTAAGATTATTAGAGAGGCAAATATTCCCTTTAATCACCTGACAAAAGTGTGTTACACAAACTTTTATAGTATGATAGTGTCTACACTCGATTACTTCATCTTTATTCCCATTAAGTTTAAATATTTTTGTTCCTGACTCTTCGGAACCTCTTCTCCATTGTCTTAGTAAATGAATCCTCCATTTTCAGATGGTTCAAAAATTGTGTGAGGAGTGAGGAAATGGAAGAAGACAGGGCAAAGAAGAGGGAAGATTTAAAAAAAAGCCAAAAACAGCGAGAAGCTGGCTGAGTCAACCTAAGGACTTTTAAGAACAGAATTAACTTTCACGAAATTTTTAGTTATTGGTTGAGCAGCACACAAAGAGACCCTTCTCAAACACCCCTGTATTTTCAGTAATGTCTGTTAGAGACAAAAGTACTTTATGTGAGTAGCTTATTTGGCAGTCGTAAAGGTAAGAGCTAAGTTTCATAGGTGGGTCAATGTCATACTTATCAGAGAAAGCATTAGGCCCCCTGGGAATTCAAAGAGATTTCAGTGCTTTGGACTCTACTAACCGTGGATAAAACTTCAAGCGACCTTAACTAAGTAATAATGCACTGGAGAGCCCTCCTGGCCTTGGCCACGCACATGCTACAGACAACCATAGGAAGAATTGGTTTATCTCCCCTTGTAGTTACAAAAAATATGTGTTTAAAATGCATGTGTGTGTATTTTTTGTAAAGAAACTAAAACACAGATATTATAGCTGTTATTTCACAGAATTCTAGATTTGAAAAAAAATGCATTAAGTGACCCAGAAACAGTTTGGATAAGTTTCTTTATAGTTATTTTGAGTAAAAAGAGTGTGAACTGAAATTTTTCAAAACCAAGACTAACTGAATGGATATGATTTAACACTTTCTGAAAGTCTCTTATATGAACTGGTGAGCTAAATGAGTTAGACATTTTTAAAGGGATCAATTGAATTGATGGGACCAGTGTCATCTGTCGTTTTATGTATTCTATATGAGCAACTTGAGGACACAGGTTAAAAGATTTTTTTCTTTAATGGGCAGAAATGTAAGAATTTCAAGAAACACCATGACCCAGCCTTTCAGTATGTGCCTGAGTTCAAGTGTCTGGACAGTCTTAAGTCTCCAAAGAATATTAGATTGCTGGCAAGATAGCTAAAAGATCAGATATATTTCTCCCTAGAGGGGTTAGAAAGGAAAATAATGTTTGTCTTTTTTCTAAATACTTCTTATGATCTAAATGTAGCTGTATTAATGACAGATTACCTTTCATTAATAATTATAGCTTACATTGAAAAGGAATATGCACAATGACCACTAAAAAGCGTAGAAGATAATACTGTTCTAACCACATTAATTAATAAAGGATTATTGCTTAAAGGATTAATCTAAAACTTTGGAAATCCAGAATTTAACTAAAAGATAAAAGTAAATTATTAGGTCTGCTCTTATCTACTTTGAATGCACTTTTAAAAATCTGGATGAATTAGAAACATTCTCTATTGCTGTTATTGATCAATAATAAAAATGAGAACCATATCACTAACTCTACCTTATCATTCTTCTTCACTCCATATTAAAAACAAAAAATATACTGAGGAAGGGAATTTTAAAATATGAAAGAACTTTAAAATGAATTTTCTAAGTTAAGTAGAACCTTTTAAAGGGGAAATAGTTTAAAACAATAAAATTCTAAGAATTATGCACAACTTTTCTAAGACTTGAGATTACTTTCCTTTGCAAAAGAGAAAGTAATATCATAGGAGCAATACTTCACCCAGAAGAAAGTGTAATTTTTTTCTTGAAATGCTTTTAAAAACTATTAGAAGTGGTACAATTCAGTAATTGTTATTTTTGAGAGATTATCCTTTCCAGTATCTTGTCATTAACCTGATTTTGCTGTCCTATTTCTAAGTTTGGTCCATATTTACCTATCACTAAAGCAAAACTCAGATCTAGTTCCTACATTATTCTAGAATGTCTTTCTTTTTTTTTTTTTAAAGATTTTATTTATTTATTTATTTTCCCCCAAAGCCCCAGTAGATAGTTGTACGTCATAGCTGCACATCCTTCCAGCCGCTGCACGTGGGACGCGGCCCCAGCATGGCCGGAGAAGCGGTGCGTCGGTGCACGCCCGGGATCTGAACCCAGGCCGCCAGCAGCGGAGCACGCGCACTCAACCGCCAAGCCACGGGGCCGGCCCTAGAATGTCTTTCTTAATGTAAATATCTTATAAAACAATTTACCCAGTAAGAAGTCCCTAATTTACCTTCCTTTATGTAATTCTCTTATACATCAAACAGCATCTTAGCTGGGTTTTAGGGGCTTCTTTGCCCTTTTTGCTATAACAATACATTTTTTTACTCTCCAAAGTAGGAGGACACTTCTTCCCACTCACACCCATCCTCCCACAGGTGTTTATCCTTCACTGCAGCTTCAGATACCTTTACCTGAACTGGGAAAATCAGTGTTCTGCACTACTCTATAAAATTAAAATATCCTTCCCTCAGCACTGCCTCTGTTAACTATAAGTAAGGCTTTACAGAAAGAACAATAACAAAATCAAAAGATAGTCTAGACAAAGAGGAGACAGTTGCAGAACTGAGCTCTTTATAGGGCACATGCTCAGTAGCTATTCAATAAAAGGACAAATAAATGAAAATTAGGAAAATGTTGTACTCCCACACCTGCAATGAGAAAGGGGATAAAAATGTTTGTGGAATCCAAACTCAGAGCACATTTTTATTATAGAAACGTTGTACTAAATTGTGGTTAAATGCTACTCATATTGCAGTACTTGTTAAATAAGTTTTTATACAATGGCCTTAGCTTCTATCCACCATTAATTGCATTCTCACTACAAGAAATGGGTCTGAATTTCAAACAATGAACAAACACAGGTTACATACCACCTGTATTAGTCAGAGTTCCCCAGAGAAACAGAATTAATAGGAGAATATATACATATTTATATACGTATACACACATATATATAACATTAGAGAGAGAGAGAGAGAGAGAGAGGGAGAAACAGAGATTTACTCTTTATATTGGAGTCTGGCAAGTCCAAACTCTGCAGAGCCAATGTCCCAGTTTGAGCCCAAAGGCTAGCATGCTGCTGTAGAACCAGGAAGAACAAATGTCCCAGTTCCAAGGCCCATTTGGCAGGGGAATTCTTGGGGGATGGTCAACCTTTTGTTCTAGTCAAGCCTTCAATTGATTGGGTGAGGCACAGCCACATTATGGAGGGCAATCGGCTTTACTCAGTCTACCAATCTGTATATTAATTTCATCTAAAAACACCCTGACAAAAACACCCAGAATAACGTTTGACCAAATATCTGGGCACCCTATGACCCAGTCAAGTTGATATATAAAATTAACCATCACACCAAACAAAGAGAATAAGTCATAAACTTAACCTCTGGACTGTTCCATTTCTACATCAGGAACAGCAGTGAAAATGTCAGAAGACCTAGCATGAATACCCTGTCTGTTAAGAACAAAGTGTATTATTTGGGGAAAAATAAACTAGTCTCTAAAAGTCTCAGTTTTTTCATCCATGAAAATGCGTGGTAGTTTAGCTGACATGTCAGTGGAATAACTAAAAAAATCCACAAGAAATTCTTGAATTCAATTTCTCTCATTTTAATATCTGTAAGAATGGTGTGATCAATCATATAGAAAAACTATGAAAAAATAATTCAGCATTCAATCAAATTAAAAGTTTTAAGCCTAGGTATAAAGATACATAAATATGTTAAAAGACAACAGAATATAAAATTCAAATGTGTTAATTTAGCCATCTAGGTGGACATTACAGATCTCCTTGAATAGATGGAAGAATTAGATAATGACACGACCCAAACCCAGAGAGGGGAGTTAGTAGGCTTTGATAGGACAACTAAATATATGAAAAGTCACTTTCTTATACATGTTAAGTATGCAGTCACTGTCTTGGTCAATATTCTTATTTGTTAGGCAACCTCAAACATCAAAGAATGGATTTCTAGATATTATTTGAAATGAAAAATGTTTCTTTAGTGGATGCAAATCTTTTAAAAAACATTTTATTGAGGTAAACCTTGCAAAGAGAAAAGGGCATGGATCTTAATTGTGCCATTTGATGAATTGTGATACGTGCAACCATCCATGTAACCATCATCCCAATCAAGATACAAGGTGTTTTTTTCAAGTCTGAAAGTTCCTTTTTGACACCTTTCAGTTAATCTTCATTGCCACAGTAAACCAATATTGATATCTATAATGGTAAATTAGTTTTGCCTAGTCTAGAGCTTCATGTAAATGAAATCATATGGTATACACTCCTCTTTCCAGCTACTTCACTTGGTATAATGTCTGTGAGATTCAACCATGTTGTTTGACATTTAGGTTGTTTCCAGTTTTTAACCATTATGGACAGGCTGCTTTAAATATTTTTCTACAAGTCTTTTTGTGAGTAGTTTTTAGAATATAAATTTTGCACTTCTTTTGTTAAATATATTACTATGTATTTTATTTGTTTGATGCTATTATAAATGGAACTGTTTGCTCAATTTCCTTTTCAGAGTGTTTATTTCCAGTTTATAGAAATACAATTGATTTTTGTATATTGATCTTGTACCCTGAAAACTGACTGAACTTATTTATTAGTTTTAATAATTATTTTGTCAATTTCTTAGGATTTTCTATGTATAAGATCATTCCATCTGCAAATAGAAATGATTTTTGTCTTTCTTTCCAATCTGGATGCTTTTTCTTTCTTTTTCTTGCCTAATTACCTTGGCTAAAACATTCAGTACAATGTTGAACAGAAGTAGCAAGAGCAGACATCCACGTCTTGTTTCTGATCTTAAGGAGTAGGCATTTAGTCTTTCACCAGTAAGTATGATAATATTACCTGTGGGTTTTTCATAGATGCCCTTTATCAAGTTAAGGAAGGTCCCTTCTATTCCTAGAAAGGGTGTTGGATTTTGTCTAATGTTTTCTCTGCATCTACTGAGATAATCATGTGGTTTTGGTCCTTTAGTTTCTATCGATATGGTGTATTATGTTAATTGATTTCTAGATGTTGAACCAACTTGGAATTTATGAAATAAATCCCACTAGGTCATGGCATGAGATTCTTTTTATACACTGTTGGATTCTGTTTGCTACTCTTTTGTTAAAAATGTTTTTCTATATTCAAAAGAGATACCTAACTCTAGTTTCCTGGTGATGTCTTTATCTGCTTTTAGTATCAGGAAGTCCTGGCCTCATAGAATTAGTTGGAAAATGTTCGTTCTTCTTTTTGGAAGAGTTTATGTAGAAATCTTATTAATTCTTTTCTAAATGCTTGGCAAAATTTACCATTGAAGTCATCTGGGTCTTGCCCTTTCCCTGTGGAAAGTTTTTTGATGACTAATTCAATCTCTTTGCTCATTATAGATTGTATCAGTTTCTTGTACTGTAACAAAATACCACAAAGTTAGTGGCTTAACAACAGAAATTTATTCTCCCACATTCTGGAAGCCAGAAGTTCTAAATCAGTTTTACTGGGTTGAAATAAAGGTGTCATTAGGCCGTACTCGTTTAGAAGGCTATACGGGAGAATCCTCTCCTTGCATCTTCCAGCTTCTGGTGGCTATCAGAATTCCCTGGCTTGTGGCTATGTCACTCCAATCTCTGCACTCAGCCAGAATAGCAGCCACTGGGCTTCTTGGTTTGCCTCTCTTGGCATTGAACCTCCACCCTATGAGCAAGCTGGGGCAAGGCCAATTGGAGCCCCAGTATTGTTATCTTTCTGAGTCTGGAGTAGAGATTCTACCCTACAAACGGGGGGCTGAGAAAAGAAAGAGAGTCCTAGACTTCTCAGTCATTCTTTTATGGAATAAAGGATTTGAAACACAGAGGTGGAAACCTAAAAAATGCTGAAACCTAAAAAATGCTGACAGCCTGAGCTTCCCTAAGAGATACTGAATCCCTCAACCAGGAGCTGAGGGGAGACAAAGCCCTGTGTTCTTGGCTGCATATGCCTAGAGTGGAGCTTATGTCACATGGAACTGAGAAATGGAAAGCGGGAGCAGTTGTGGCCCAAATGCCACAAACTTTCACTCTTTTTAGTGAGATTTAGTAGATTTTTTAAAATAAAGCTTTCTTCATTTGCTCTATGCCCTTAGGACAATTTCCAGAGATTTTAAATTGTTGTTTATTTAGTTTTCACCAGTATGGTTGTTTCACTGGGGAGAAGATCCATGGAGTTCCTCACTCTACCATTCTGGAAGTCTCTTTCTTACTCTTAAGTGTTGGTCCTGGTCCCTAGATTTCTCTGCTTTCCAGATATAGGAGATAAAAGCTTCTACATAAGCTATCAGAGATGCTCTCTGGCTTTCACAGGTGACTTGTAATTGCCATTTAATTGCTCTCTGCCTTTCATTATATTTTTTAGGACTTCCATCAAGCTCAACAATAGTCATCCAATCCCATTTTCCTATTTCCCTCACATTTTGCAAAAACCTGATAACAATCTCAGCAGCTAATGCAATCCCTTCCACTGGAATACCATTCCAATTAACACCAATGAAAGTACTAATAATTGGACTGCCACCTCATGTCAGAAGCTAACCATGCTCTATCTACCACCGGTGATGAGGTTCTCATTCCCAGCTCAGTGATTAGAGATTCAGCTCAATGTTCAGGATGCTATTAGGAAAAATCCCTGGGGGTTAAGATCTGTGGAAAAGAGGGGATGGAAGGAGAATGAAGCAGAGGGAGGAGCTCAGCTAAAATGCAGGCCCTATGGCCTCAGTCAACCCCAAGGTAAGTTCCAGAGCTGAAATGGCCCATCAGAGTTGCAATGGATCAAAAGCATCCAGCCTTGATAGTACCATCTCATTCAATCTTTGAATGTGGGCCATGCCTTGAAGGGCATGACATTGAGCGAGGAGACTCTCTGAAGCCCAGGTAACTCCTGAAGAGGGCCTGCCAGCTGAAGGCTCTCAACCAATAGGCCTTATGGAAGCTGGGAAAACAAGTCATTGAAAGCAAATTATTGAAGGTAAAGCAGAGTGATGCATCACCATGTCTACCTCTATCCTAGACCTCACCTCCAAAGATGGGGGAGCTTTCAGGCTCCCTGGTATATATATAAGCTTGAATATAAGCTTATAAGTGAAAATATTCACTAACTTACCTTTCAGAATTCTATGTCTTAGAAGTGGCAAGACTTTTGTCCAAGGGCTAGGGCTTTTACTCTGGACTATAGCCAGAGAGGATTCTAATTCCCTTAGCACACTCCAACCTGAGCTTTCATTCCAAATTCACTGTTGATATAGAGCTATATCTTACTGTAGGATTCAAAATTTCAAGAAATCCGAGATTGCTGGGAAGATGGTGGCATAGGCAGACTCACCTCCTCCCATGAAGACAACAAATTGACAACTATCCTTGGAACAGTTACCTCTGAGATAGAACTGGAAACTGGATAAAAAGAATCCCCCCACGATAAGGGACAGTGTTGACTGAGATGGAAGAGGCAGAAATACTTTTCTGGAGAAGAAAAAGCCACATTCTAGCCACAGCACTTCACAGCCAAGAGCAATCTTAAGGTACGAAGCTTTTCCTGGAGGAGCAGGGGATCTGAGGGGGAGAGCTTTGCCACAATAAGCAACTTTTGAACTCAGCACAACTGAGAGGAGTGTCATAATATCTGGCTTTGCTGGCTATTAACGACAACAGGGACTACCCCCAGAAAATCTATCAAACATATGAGAAAGAAAAGCCTGCTCTTAAAGGGCACATACACAAATTCACCCATTTTGGAAGGCAACACAAAATCACCAGAAAAAAAAGTGCACAGTCCTTTGTTGAAAAGAGATTCACTTGATAGGCTCTGGGCACATCTCAGTGTTGCAGGAGGCAGCCGGGACCACCTCCCCAGGGACTGAGACATTGGCAGCAGCCATTATTGGGATCTAGTACAGGTGTGCTGACAGATGTTGGCAGATGCCATTGGAGTTTTTCTCCTGGCTTGTTAGTGGAGGGCTTTGCCCCACCCACTAGAGCACCAATTTAATCCAGCTCAGCCAGGATAGGCAGCTCATCTTAGGGACTAGGCCCATCCACCAGAAAGTCATCGGGCAACTTGTGGGCCCACAAAGGCAGGATGTGTGGGACCTCTGCAGCAAGACGAGTGGGTCTGCCTCTGCAGGGCAGGGCATGTGCGAGGGATGGGTCTGGGTTGACTGGCTGTGTGGGCCTGCAGGCAGTGGGGCTTGTCAGCCACAGGAGACTTGTGCTTGTCAAACAGCCACATAGGAGATCTACCCCACTTTCCAATGCCTGAAACACTTGGGGCTGGCACCACCCAGCTGCACTTCTGAGAGAGCTAACAACAGGCAGGAGCCCTACAGCAATTGTGAGCCCTTGAGGCTAGCAACCAGCCACATTGGGGGCCTAACCACTTAACAGAAAAACTGCAGTAGGAATGTGCTATTAGCCTTTTCAGCCAATTGTGCTGGGGCTCCCCCAATCCAATAAAGTGATTGAAGGGACTGTAGAAGCCACACACAGCTGAGCATTACAACCAGCCAGCCAGGGGGACAGCCTAGCCTCCCCCGGCACCTACAGCAAGAGCAAGCCCTGCCACATCAGAAGGACACATATAGCCCTCACAGGGGACACTCCTGGAACATTTGGAACTAGTGATGAGAGGGAAGCACATTGCTGGGCCTCATACGGCATCTCTTACATAAGGCCACCTCTCCAAGATCGGGAGACATAGTTAATCTACCTAATATATAGATATAAGCACAGAGAAAGAGGCAAAATACGGAGACAAAGGACTATGTCCCAAATAAGGGAACACAACAAATCCTCAGAAAAAGAGCTAAACAAACAGAGATAAACAATCTATCTGATAAGAGTACAACCTAATAGTCATAAAGATGGTCACTGATCTTGGGAGAAGAATACATAAATACAGTGAGAACTTCAACAAAGAATTGGAAAATATAAAAAAGAAACAATCAGAACTGAAGACTACATTAATGGAAATGAAAAATTCACTAGAGGGAATCAATTGCAGACTAAATGATACAGAAGAACGGATCAGCAAGCTGGACAAAAGACTAGAGGAAATCACCTAAGCTGAACAGAAAAAGAAAAAAGAATGAAAAAGAATGAGGACGGACTTTAACCAAAGAGGTGAAAGACCTGTACACTGAAAACTATAAAACATTGTTGAAAGAAATAGAAGAAGACACAAAGAAATGGAAAGGTATTCGATGTTCTTAGATCGAAAGAATTAACATAGTTAAAATTAGATTAGATTGGTGGTTACCAGAGGGGAAGGGGAGAGGGAGAAAGATGAAAAGAGCCACTGGGCACATGTGTATGGCCATGGCTGGTAATTAGTCTTTGGGTGGTGAACATGATGTAGTCTACACAGAAATCTAAATATAATGATGTACACCTGAAATTTATAGAATGTTATAAACCAATGTTACCTCAATAAATTAAATAAATACATAAATAAAAAGAAATCTCATGTACCTCAATCCCTTATTCAACATCTATCTTTTCCATCAATTGATAACATTGCCACAATTATGACAAAATTATTATTAGGCAAAATAGAGTCAAATCCAAGTATTCTGATTTGAAATTCTGTGGTCTGTAACTAACTCTGAAGACTGGGCACATCAGTAGAGACAGAATTCATCTCTTCCGTGAGATTGAGGAAGAATAGAGGAAATAGATACACCCTTTCTAAATTTATGGTTCTTTCCGGAGGATCCAAATTCAATATGTGGCCTAGAGGAAAAAATGCCTTTTATTAATAATATGGCCATAATTTTGGAAATGTCTCATCTTTTCTCAACATGTCTTTTTAATATAAATATTGACTGAAAGAAAGTTTTGTCTTAGCCTAGCAAAGCAAAGTCACTGTCCCCTGGATTCTTTGAGCACAATACTGTGTAAACTATAATGCTGGTCTCAGTAATGGAATTTGCTAGCCCCAGAATGGTATATATACTAGAACTGTGTGTAATAAACTGATAAATCCAAGTCTTCCTGAAGCTCCTGTGGCCTGGGTCATCTAACCATGCCAAATCGAAAGCATTTTAAAGTATACCTCCCATCTTTCCTCCCAACAATCTCTTTTTAATCTCTTAAAAATTTCTTTAACTTGATCTCTAATATCTCTAGGTCCTGTGGTTTTAGATACTTCCAAAGCATTCCAAATCTGTGTAGAGAAAAGGAATAATATCTCCAAGTAGAGATAGCCTTTCCTCCTGGGAGGTAATGGGCATTCTAATTTTGGGGACTTGCAGCAATTCTCAGATGCTTAGTGATTTTGGCTGGCTCTGTATTTAATATGAGAGAATTATAGAAGACATTTTCTAGACTATGTGCCCCAATATAAAACATATAATGCTTTCTATTTTGTTACATTCCATACATTATAGTATTTTAAAGTTGCATGGGAATATCGTGACTCATAGCAGTACCTTCTGCATCTATTTCCTGCCCCTGGCCATTGTGTAATAACCATGAAGTTTGAGAGGAATTGACCCATACATGCAGATTCAAGTGAGGACCCTGATGATACAAGCCAATCAATTATAATATATATATATATATATATATATATATATATATATATATATATATATATATTTTGCAAAAGTTATTAACCTGTCTCAATCTACCAGAATTATTTCACGGGGTTGACTGCTGACATATGATGCAAGTTGGTCTAATCAGAGCGAGGGATAAGAATTTGTTGATGAATTGGGGGAAGAAATGTGAACAAGGAAGCAAGTAGCCCAGGATCCTGCTGGGAACCATCCTAAAACTTTGATGAGAACCACCATACTGAAAGTTAGAGCTGGAATATCTCAACAGAACAGTCCCTACTGACATTTTAAGCCTCTGAATAACCGCTCTCATAAGCCCTCACTTACATGAGTAGAAAATTTCCTTTGTGATTTAAGTCCATTTGAGTTAAATTTTCTCTTATTTGCAATTGCAAGTATCCTAATTTATATAAGAACCTTAATACACACCATCTGGTTAACCTCTGGTTCCAAAGAGTTCACCTAGGAACTTAAAGGCAAAACAAAGATTGAAACCCAGGGATTTGGATCGCCATTCCTGGAGACTTTTTGTTAACTTTCCTCATAAGATCTAAAATACTCATTTCCATCTCCGGCCAAAATTGTAGTTCCCTTTCAAACGTGTGTATGATAATCCCAGAGCCTTGTGTAACACAGTTTGTTTTATTATTTGTTCCTTGGAAAAAAATTTAAAAAACACTAAAATAACTACCTATATAAAAATGAAGCCCTTAATATTTCCCTTGAAGCTATTATTCAATTATGAAACACTAGTTAAGTATTTAATCTGAACCAGGTTTTGTTCAAGAGATGGGAACAAAATGCCCCTCACAGTCTGATTGTTGAATCAAGTAAATGAATATATAATTATGGTAGGCATGTTTGGTCATATAAGAAACAGGACTACAAAATGCTGTGGAGGTCTGTGGGCTAAACTACAAAAATTGGGAAAAGCTTCCCACAAGAAATAACATTTACACTTGAATGATGGAGAGGGCTTTACTTAGAGGGCTGGGAAAGACACACCAGGTGTGAAGGTCAGCACAAATATGAAACTGTATTGCTTTAAAAAGGAAGGTAGAAGATCACAGAGAGAAATAAGACCTAAGATTACTTACTAATTAAGATCAAATGTGCACTTTGTATATTTCATCTAAAAGGATACCAGAGGAGATAGTTTCACAGTTCTCTGTGAGGCGAGAGACGGTACTAGAAAGGAATCGAGTAGATGGGAGTGGTGCAGCTGTACACAGTGTGGCCTAAGGGAACTTAAAGACTCACTTGCCAAGGACCATCTACTTCACTGACCTGCCACAGTGCTCCTGGATGCATTTTCAAAACAAAGCCCTGGCAGGGTAAAGCCTTGTTATCGATAAAGAATAATGACTTCATGAGAGCTACAAGAAGAGATTCTCAAAGCCTGAAGGAAAGGAATGGAGGAGATGGCCCATGATGAGAAGGTAGATCCCAGAAGGCAAGAGGACAGTGAAGTCTTGTGGTCCTGGAGGCATCAAAAGAGACCTAAAGGAGCACAAAGGCAATCCAAGTCATTTGACAGAGTTTATTCCTAGTAAGTAATCATGGAAAGAAATGGGTGGAAAATGGTCGGTTCACATAATTTAACTCAGAAAACTTTAAGGGCAGACAAGGGTTTTACTGGGTAATAGGTAGATTAAAATATCCCCTTTCTAACAGATGATATTTTTTAAGGAAAAGATCAAGAATAGGAGAATGCTAAAAGCAGCCATATCATATTTTTTTTTCCCATAACATTTCTGATTTCGTGGCACAAAATTAAATAGACCCCCATTTTGAAATGAAGAAGGAAAAAAGTAAATGATACATACAGCTGACCCAGCAAAATCACAAATGGAAAAAAGAGCCTTTAACTGAAAAATCTCGTTAAGGTGGAGAGTTGGCCAAGCTACCCTATCCTAGATGATTTACAGTCAGTAAAAGCTATCTGCAATTCTAAAACTGCAGCCCTCTGTTTTCTAATCTGAATAAAAAGTAAACTTTGCCATAGGTTTTGGAAGAAAATCACTGTTTTAGATTAAGATTCCCTGTTTATATTCAAAGACGTACAGTTGGTGAAAGCTTAGTGGCTAGAAGACCGTACCGACAGGAATAACAATAAGAGCTCATTGAGCAATTGCTGTATGTCACACCTTGTTCTAAATTATTTGCTTCTGTTTTTTCATTTTATCCTCCAACAAGACTATGAAATAGGACTGTTATTATCCCCAATTTATAGATGGGGTGCCTTGGGCATGTTGCCTCTTGTCCAGTGCCACTCAGTAAGTGACACAACTGGACAAGATCCAGGAAGGCAGACCCAACCTACTCTCTGTCTGCCTGTTAGGTGGAGATTTTCTGTTAATCTGCTACGTTTTGATATCACAGGAAAACTAACCAGAATAACAATTGTAATTGTGTTTAGGGCGCATTAACTAGTATATTTGTGTGGAATTAGGAATCGGGAAAACTGGGTGTGTGCCTCATTCTGCCACTGACATGCAGTGTTCTATTTAGACACGTTCTTCATACCCTTCTGCATTAGTTTTCTCATCTGTACTAAAAAAAACCTGTAATATACTTTAAAGACGCTGATGGTCTAAGATTTTAGAACTACACTCGCTAAACTTGACTACTGACAAGTCTCAACTTGCAGAGTACAAAATTGAATGTGTCTATATTTCAGGTTTTTTCCCCGCCTTTATGACATACCTCAAGTAATCACAGGGCACTGTATGTTTTTGGCACTGAATTGCAGCCTGTGTTGTCTTTTTATTCCTTTACAATGTCATCTGATTTGTCTCAACGTGATTTTATCTAATTTCAGGGCAGATAACACGTCTTCCTTGTTAGCATCTTTTGAAGCAAGATGCCTCCTCAACACATTAGATCCTCAACAAAAACATAACTGAATTGTGCTACCCTTTGACAACTTTAGTAGAATTCTGAAAGATAAAGAAACATCATTCAACCAGGGATTTCTATGAGGTTTGTAGAGTATTCCAAACCTACTCTTATGTTTGGACCGTAAATGTCACAAGACTAGGGAAATGTCGGTGGACTCTTGAAGGGATGTAGTTATATATTCCTCAAAGGACACGTGAAGAACTCGTACACTGGTCTTGAACAGCTGATTAATCATTGCCCCAGCAAATATATCAATATTTCATTAGGAAGAGTACCAGAGAGGAGATTAAATATATCAAACACGTAGGACTGCTTTTGGATGATTCAATTTTAAATATTCTACCCAACCATCACATTGCACATCTCCCTTTTTCAGTTGGGACCGGTGTTTGGAAGATACAGCATTGATTATGGAAGCTACAATTCTTATTCCTATATGTTTTTCTTGGAATTCAGGGCATCTGTCCTCTTTATGACACAGGGTGTACCTTGTGCTGATTTGTTTGGTGCCTGAGGAGAGGGATGTCTTTATGCTTTTCTCTCCAGACATTTCCCACCAAGCTTTCCCTCAGAGTTTTGGTGCACTTTGCTTTGAGCTTTCCCTCAGAACTAGTGACACCCAGGTATAATTTCAAAATTCTTCTTCCAAATATGCTGTCTGCATTCAGTAGCTGCCTGTGGTTATGATTCTCCACACGTTAGTTGTTCTTGGACTTTTTTGTTGTTGTTTGCTTTCAGGCATTCATAAGAACAGAAGTGTTACAGCTGCTTCTGAGATGCCGCAGTGGTCATGGCTTGAGGCTAAAACGAGACAGATGTGTGTTGGCTGCTTGTCACCTAAGACCTCATTTACAGCTAGCGGCAGCCTCCAATGCCTCTGACTTCCCTCCTGCATTCATATGAATTAATGAAATGTCATCCCCAAAATGTAAATACTGAAGTTTTGAAACCCAGATTTAAGTTACCGGAGAGTCTGCTCCTTTATCATCTTCGCAGATGTTCACTGGCGAAAGACAGCATTTTTGTGGCCACAGAAGTAAAATCCTGTATACAAACAGTATGTAAGCCACACAAGCTCATTCATTTCCACCATCAGACATGCTTCTGAAGGGTTTAATGTCTTCTTCACCTCCCCTAGACCCAGCTCACTTCTCATAATGAGGACTAAGGCCTCTCACCAAATTCAGCCATAACGATTGCTTTGCCTACGGGATTCTGAAAGCGTCCAATATTTGAGTCCTACAGCTTTACCCTCTATGTTATACATACAGTATTTTGTACTTATACAGTGTTACATGTAAGTAACTAGAGAATCTTACTAGAGATTCTTTCCCTAATACGTATAGGAGTATGAAAGAAAGTACTATATCTTCTACTTCTTCAGTATTTTTCCTATTACTTTGCATGAGTCTGGAAACACAGAAAACACTCTCCAGTTTATGTGAAATTCATCTCATTGGAAAACTTTAAAGGTTTTTTTCATACCCAGAATCAGTAACAGTATAGGGGAAAAGAAAATCTCATAAATTTGGTGTGAATATAAATTGTTGCAACCTTTCATGGAGGCATTTTGTCGTTATCTGTCAAAATTTTTAAGTGTGCATACATTTGAGTCAGGAATTCCACTTCAAGGAATCTAGTCTATGAATATTATCACTCAAGCAAATGAAGATATATTACAGCATTTTTTAAATAGCATTACTTTTATTAGCAATAAAAATGAAGTCAATCTGAACATTCATCAGTATGAGACTGGTTAAATAATGCTATATTTATACCACAGACTATGAGGCAATGCTTTAAAAAGTAAGGTGGATCCGATGTACTAAGAAAAAGAAAGTTCATACTATGCTGTTAAGGAAAAGACAACCAAAAAACACAAATAAAAAAGCAGCAAACAAACAAAAAATATACAAAAACACAAATTATAGCCTAATGTATAGAACAGTCTATTCTGGTAGCACAAACACCCCACATGTGCTTGGCGAATCTGTGAGTATGCACATCAAATGGGGGAGGGAAGAGGAAGCACTTTCACTTTGACTAATATTTCGAAGTTTTATTTAATTAATAACTAATTGTAATGCCTATTATGCTCCAGACACTGTGCTCGTGATCATTTCATTTCAATACTTTCAACAACTGTGCTTGTATAGTCATTTGAAAATATTTGTTTTTTAAATCTATGTTTTCTAGCCGTAAATATCATCACATTTCATCACAGATCTTATGCCTTTAGGAGTGCTGAAATTTGTTTATACAGGTCACTCAAGAAAAATGGCAAGACTACATTCTAAACAAGTCAGTGCTGCAGGCGTGTAGAATTCGTTAAGCTTATCACGACCGTGCTATGTGAAACCCCTAAAACAAATTCCCATAGCAAGGTGCATGATGTAAATTTTACATATGGATGCATATTAAGTTTTTATAGGAGTTACTGAAAGAAGTGTTGGCTTTCTAGCTGGACCACAATAAAAAGGAACTAATTGCCTTAAAAGTTGTCCTACACTTCTGCCGAGCATTACATGGGACCATAGTACCTCCAATTGGACATGACTGTAGACATCACGTTGGCCTTAACTGTGGATGAAAGTCATATATTGCTGTGATAAATATCATAATAGTTTGGAATAGACAGACCTGGTTCAAAGCCTTTCTCAACTACTTAGCAATGTGTGATCAGATACAAATTACTTAAAATCACTGCTTTGTTTTTCTCCATCAGCAAACCAAGATACTAAATATAAGTTACCTCATATGGCTATGTAACAGCTCATTAAGTTAATGCATGTAAAGCACTCAGTATAGCACTTGACACATAGTAAGCAATGAATAAAAGTTGTCTTCTGGTACTATTATTTATAATAATTTTGATGGTGGAATTTAGAATGTGTAATTCTTTTGGGGATACAAATTCTTTAGAAGATCTATTCATATGTTTTGTAATATTTTTCCACTAGTTTACTGGTTTCCTATTGCTGCTGTAAAAATTGCCATAAACTTAGTACTTAAAGTAACACAAATTTGTTATCTTATAGTTCTGAAGTTCAGAAGTCTAAAATTGATCTGTAAGGCTGCGTTCCTTTTGCAGGAATTAGGTGATAATCCATTTCTTTGCCTTCCGTTTGCCTATATTCTTCGGCTTGTGGCCTCTTCTTCCATTTTCCAAGTCAGCAATTGTTGGTCAAATCTTTCTCAAGTGACACCACTCTAACGTGCCACTACTAGAGTCAAGTCTCCATCTTCCTTCCTCTAATAAGGACCCTTGTGATTATATTGGGCCCACTGGATAATTCAAGAAAATTTCCCCATCTCAAAGTCCTTAGCTTAGTCACATCTTCAAAGTCCCTTTTACCATGTAACATTTTTACCTGTAACATTCACAGGTCCTGGGGATTTGGGCATTGGCCTCATTGTGGGGCCATTATTCAGCCTACTACGACTAGTAAATAAAGTCAGGCCAGTTTGAATGAATTCTCAAAATTTCTGTCTTTGTAACAATGAATTTGTAACAGGCTACACCACCAAAAATTGTAGCATCATTTATCTGTTACTGTTGGGGCAGTGTGCTAGCTGTAGAGGACACAGGGTGACAGAGCACTTTCTTTCACTGTCCTTAAGGAACTCTAGGAGATAAACAGACAAGTATTTACTGTACAATATACTGTGGTGAGGAGCTAGATAGATTGGGTCAGAGAAAGCTTCAGAGAATAGATGACTTTTGGAAGGAGGAAGGACTAAAGGAGTATAGAGTCCCCAGCAGATAAAGCAGGTAGGAGAAAGAGGGTTGCAAGCTAAGGCAAAGGAGGGAGCATATGCAAAGACTGACAAGATTTAAGAGTAGGGGATGTTCAGGGGAAAGCAACAGTTCAATTTGGCTGCAGCCAGTAGAATTATCCCATGAGATAATCAGATTGTACGTATCCATCAGTCAGCAATTAACGAGTGCCCATTGATGTAACAGAATCAGGTGCTCCCTTGAGAGAGTTTGTAATTTCCTACTGAACTTCATAATGTGCTTTACCAGACATCTTCTAAGACTATGATGCAATTCTGAATCTCATTAGAATGTAGGGGCTGAAAGCCATCTTAAAACCATCTTTTCAAGAATACCCTCAAGTGTGTTCCATAAAAGGCTAGATCTGGGAGATACAGATAGAGGGCTCTCAGAGAGATTTCATGGTCAAATAGATTTGTAAACCACTGTCTATTTTCCCTATTTTGAGATTAAAAATTCATATGATTATATTAACATATTAACCTGATAAATTATGCAAAAATAAATCATTTTTATTCAGAATTTCATAGATCTTATAGCCACATGAAGTTTATTTTTTCCCTTTGGTTTGTTCTTTTCTCAGAAGATTTGTGGAATTGAGTCCATTGGACAGTACGACGGGAAAACGACTCTAATCCGGTGCTTCTCAAAGGCTGTTCCTGGCCCAGCGGCAGCAGCACCACCAGGGAATTCGTTAAAAATGCAAATTCTCAGGCCCCACAACAGACCTACTGAGTCAGAAACTCCGGAGGTGGGGCTTAACAAACTGTGTATATACAAGCTCTCCTGGGGATTCTGATGCCTTGCTAACAAGCAAGAGCCACTGCTCTAAGCCAATCCCGTGGCCCAGCTGAGAATGCTCAGCCCCTGAGAGTTTCAATGCCCCCTCTGCCCCCATAGGTCGGAGTTTTACCGTGAGCATTGTCAAACCTTAGGCACCCCAAATTTCAAATTATTCTGCCACTTGATCATCAGCTCTTCCCAACGCTCTGCAGTGACACCCATTTCCTCAGCCTCAGCCTCCTAGCAACAGGCTGTGCAGTTGCTCTCTCTGTAGAGGATTTAGTCTCTCACACTTATGCTTTGATTCTGTATCTCTAGGTAGTACTTATAGCTTAAATGGACATGGTACATCTTAATACTGCCTCTGTCCCTACTCTAAGACAAATGGCAGATCAAACTATTGCTTCCTTATGTGCAAAAAGTCTTTTTCCTATCTTTCATCTAAAAAATGGTTTGGAAAAGCCCCATGATGCTTCTCTGTAGGCCACCTTATTTTTCTGAACTGCTCTGGAAGTAATCCAGCATCCTAGATATTACGATTAGGGGAGAAAGGTGAATTAGTTAAGCAAGAAGGATGAGGAGACCAAATTTTATAAAAGAGGAAAGAACCCTAAATTTAAATTTGAGTTAAGAAAGATAACTGGTAAAGATTATAAAAATATGAGGAAGAAAGGTGATAATGGAAAAGTTTATTCTGGTTAGTTTTGTGGTGTTGGTGGTAGCTTTTAACCTTAAGAAAGGAAAGATGATAAGGAAGGCAAAATTTGATTTGGAAAGCAAAACTTGAAAAAGAAAGCTTTTTTGGAATTTAAAATTTTTTTGTTATAATCATTGGTATTTTGCCTTTCCAATTATGTACAAGTTGAACAGAAGAAGAGCAAGTCTTCTTTAGCCATTTATGAGAATATATTTCTACCAGAGTGATTTTCCCTCCAGCTGTCACGAGCTGAGAGGATATATTTCCTCTGTGTAAATTTAAGAAGCCTGGCAGTGACATAAGTGGCTGGCAGTAAATAACACTACCACCTGCACTTAAATGGAATTTCTGATGTCTTGTTTTTCATTGCTGTCAGTAGTGTATCTCTCCTTAAGACAATATTTCATCAAACTTATAATGAAAATGATAATGTGGCCATGATTTATTTATAGCATACCTTTCTATTGGTTGGGTTGAGTTTTTGTTGTCGTGTTAATCAAACCCAAAATTGATTTTAGTGTAGCACTTGAAACTCTTCAAAAACACTTTTCCAAAATAAATACTTTTAAAAACATAGAAAGAAACAAATTTTCAGTATAACATCGGCTAAAATAATGCTTTTGCTTTTATTAACAATTTAGATGAAAAACAAAATTTCCAGGAAAACCAAGACTGTATGGCCATATCTACCTAGGTGAAATTGCAATTTCCCCCAAAGGTATTTTCTGAAAAGAGAAAAATGATCAAGAGAACTAAATCTTTAGCCACTGCCCATCTTCATATAGGTTGAAAGAATATACAAGACACAAAACCCCATTCAATTGAAAATGACTTTTGTTTTAATAATTCTAGGGCTTTCTTTTCAAACATAACATATTAGTAAACTTGCTGACTCATGAAACAAAATTCAAAGAATAGCATACTGTGTGCTCAATATTGAATTCGTATTAATATTTCATATTCATAATTCATATCACAAATCCGTATTTTATAAGTATGTGACAAAATCAATGAGGATTATTGGTCATAAAAATGATTTATAAGAGGAAGGGAAAGTTATATTGTTAGCACAGGGAAAAAAGCATGCAATCTAAGTTCCAGCACTCATTAGTTATGTGAATCGTGGGCAAGTTATTTAAACCCTCTTAGCCAGTGTCTTCATCTGTAAAATGGGTATAATAATATTACCTACCTCTTGAGATTGCTGTGAAGATTAATAGGTTAACATTTATAAAGTTCTAAGATGAGGTCTAGCATATAATAAGAGCTAGATAAATATTTATTAAATGAAATAAATAAATAAATGGAACCTAATGAGTTAGAGAAAATGGCCATTTATCCTCATTTAAAAATATTCCTAATGGTGTTAGAAATATTGTTGTCCACTGTTATCCACGGTAAAAATGTAATTGATTAGAAAATTAGTCCAGGGGCCAGCCCCGTGGCTTAGTGGTTAAGTGCGCACGCTCTGCTACTGGCGGCCCGGGTTCGGATCCCGGGCACGCACTGACGTACAGCTTCTCCGGCCATGCTGAGGCCGTGTCCCACATACAGCAACTAGAAGGATGTGCAACTATGACATACAGCTATCTACTGGGGCTTTGGGGAAAAAAAAGGGGGGGGAGGATTGGCAACAGATGTTAGCTCAGAACCAGTCTTCCTCAGCAAAAAGAGGAGGAGTAGCATGGATGTTAGCTCAGGGTTGATCCTCCTCACAAAAAAAAAAAAAAGAAAGAAAATTAGTCCATCCGTAAGAATGAGTTTAATGTTAATAATAAGTTGAGAGTTAGGTGCCTCAGCACCTAATCAATGACCTCGTGAATTTAAAGAATTATGAAGGTGTGAAAGCAAAAGAAGGAAAGATTACATATTTAGCAAGACTATTTTTGCATTCCCTATAACAGAGTATTCTTCAAGCTGCAAACTGAGTTCAAAGTATATTACATTTACATGATGAATAGTAGAGTAAACAACATAAAAAATACAAGTGCCCAAGGTAGGGCAAAATCTTGGGCATGGGAGATAATGCTAACTCTCAATGGGCAAAATGTGAATAATGTCAGTAAGTCAATAGTAAATAAATAAATAAATGATGTAAGAATTCATATATGAACATGACCCAAAATTTCAAAATTGAAATGGATGTTTGTGTTATTTCTCCATTTCACATTAATCTAAAGAAGTTACCTACCACAAATCTAACCAGTTACTAGAATTACTATAAGATCTAGAATTACTGCGGTTGTGTGGTTTGGTAGGGGGAGGGAGAGAGGGAGAATCTAAGTGGAGTTTTATCTAACATACACCATATCATATTATGAGAAATATGATGAAAACACAGACAAAAAGAAATGTGCCTCACTAAAAGGTAATTCTACAAGTGGTGCATTTACTTCATTTGTGGGCACCAGAATTTTGACTGCAAAAGTCAGTCCAAGCAGCAACGTCTAAAGAACAATGCTGGGACAGGGTCTTTGAGTTGGAACTTTAAAAAGCAAGAGAAGTGACTATTTAAGAATCACTAGTTCATCCAGTAAGGCTGCAGGCGTGGAGAGTCTATATGTGGGAGTCTCCAGGAATTAACTTCGATAGGCTTGTAAGGATAATGGAATTTGGATCTTGGCAAGAGCAAAGTGATGGACAACAGACTTTAAAAAGGAGAAAGAGGAGCTCCTTCATTTGAGAAAATAATTCCACTCGATCTGTACTAGGAAAATATGTGGTCCAGCGGAGTGGAAGAATTTTTCCCTGACATTTTGGCATTGTTGGGATATTCTCTAGAGCAGAGATTCTTCAGCCATTGTGTCACATTGCTCCGGGTTGCTGTGAACACACTGTAGCTGTGCTGGCATACTTTAACCAGCATGCAATTTTTTTTAAACTATAATTGAAGACGCAAATTGTTATGGTGATTTCTTTCAGACAAAACTTTGAGTAAAAGAAAGAAACAAAGCATAAGTCGAGATCAATACCAAGAAACATGTGTTTACGGTTATATACAAGAACTCCGACGACTAATCTTTTAAGAAAATGAAGTCAGGGAAGTAGCAGTTCTACTCAGAGTGGAAGGGTAACCAAATGAAGACCGTCATTATTATTGATCATTTTAGTCAATCAAAAATACGTATTGGCATGTGTTAACTGCCAGACTGGCACTTTGATAGGCTCCAGGATAAAAACACACAGTGCAACGTTTTTAAAATAATAGTGGTTTTCTCGAAATAATTCCTGCTTCATTTATAATTGTTTTGAATTTTGTATCATATTATTATCCTGTAATGTGGTGAAAAGTTTCATAAATTCAAGTATTCAAATATTTGCCCCAAATACAGAAAGGATTAAAAAACCACAGCTAGAAAGAGGCCCTGTGATTTCTTCAAAATATTCTCCTGAAGAGAAAGAACACTTTTTATGCTTGTAATAATCATCATTGCCTTCCATATAACAACACATAAATTTGGACTTTTAAGATTAAGACTGTGTCTCTCAAATTCAAAGTTTACTTATGTGGTGGCTCTAATAGCACCATAAACCCTTTAAATCCTTGTTCTCTGAAAATTCAGCTAAAGGTAAAATACATCATTCCTCATTCTAATTAGTTAATGAGCAGACTGAAGAGGAGAAAAGGCAGGAGGGATCTTCATCCATTAGCAGTGGTCTAAGGAAGTACTACTGAATCTACTGAAAGCAGCATCAAGGCTGACGCCAAAAATCCCAGTAAATACCTGTCAAACCCTGGAATTTTAGAAGCTCATAATGCTAGTTGACTTGCGCATTAGAAGCTCATAATGCTAGTTGACTTGCGCACCAGGATATCTTCTGTCTTTCAATATGCAATTTAGCCACCATGGCCATTACAGCAGTTATTGATTTAATTTTCAGTGTTTTAGTTTTGGATGAGATAAGACTACTAATAGCTGATTGTGTAACATAGTTGTTTCACTGAATCAATATTTCAGTGAGGATATGAGAAACTCTGAAAATCCTCAAACTTCTAGGGCCACAGTTAAGATACATTAATACATAAGGGCTTGACTGGCATTTAACAATGTTAAAAAAGTATTTCTGAACACCATAGAAAATATACCCAAAAGTAACACAATTGCACTTCTGATGAGAAAAGAAATGCTCAAGGAAACTGAAGAAAGTACACAATTGAGATACTACTCTGGAGCTCACACTAACTTTGTGACCAATCAAGATACTAACTCTATTAGTGTGTTTTTATAAATAAAGATTTTAAAATGAACTCCAGAGGATTGTTCCAAGAATAAGAAGTTTCTAGACTGTATCCACTTATAAACCAGTAGCTGATGATGAGTCAATGTTTTAACAATTGGATTTCAAGCTATAATAAGCCTTATTATCCAAATTCTGAATAGCAACATGAACAATAAGAAGAATTAATAAAAATATAAAAAATTTAATTCTCTTTCTATTTGTTCATTTAGTATAGGTGAAAGTGGTTTTTTTCTTACTTTTGTATTTCCTTCATGACATTTACCCAAGAATGGCTCAAATAGGGAGAACTAGGCAATCTAAGGTACTTATAAAACTTCTTTTTCTATTCACCTCCGTATCTTCAGATTTATCTTTTTTATAAGCATAGCAAGTTGTAACTGTGGTCTCAAATTCTTAGACACTTCACTCTGCCATCCACAGAATTCAGCAGAAGTGACACTAGGCCAATGTCCAAGCCCAAGGCCAGGCCTTAAGAAATTGGAAGCTTCTACTTGCTGTCCCTTGAAACATTCATTTTTAAAACCCAGATGCTATGTTAGAAGGAAGCCCAAGCAGCCTATGGAGAGGCCTACATGGAAAAGTCCACACGGAGTGCTCAGCCCTCAGCCTCATCTGAGCTTCTAGCCCACAATCACTGTCAACATACTAGCCATGTGAGTGACTAAGAAGTGGATTCTCCAGTCTCCTATTCACCTAGCCCACATGACAAATCCTGGGGCAGATACAAGCCATCACTAACAAGCTCTGCCCAAATGCAAATTCATAACCAAAATATATGACTGTAGTCATTTTAAGCCACTAAAATATTTTGTTTTTTAATGCAGCAATAAATAATCAAAAGGTATTTTGGTATCTGCATGTATGGGGTGGCAGGGAAGGGGAGGGTTCCTTAACAAAAATCTAAAATATGAGGCAATGAATTTGGAACTTGGTAGTGAAAAGTATATGGGAAATGCCTTAAATAGTAATCCTTAAAAGAAGCTGAAAGGCTGCGAGCATAGTTTTAATGGACAAGTTGTTATTGCAGGCTTAAAGAAAAGTAAGGAAATGTTATTGAAAACTAGAAAATAGATCCTCATTATGTACTGGCAGAAATTTTAGCAAAATTGTCACCTGCAGTAATGTACAATATAGGAAATATACCTAATTATGAGAATATTTCTAGACAAAATATTTCAATTACCTCCCGGATTAGTCTTGCTGCCTATGATAAAATGTGGGAGGAGAGAGATAAACTAAAGAATTATTTGTTAAATATAAAAGATCCAGGGCTTTATCTTAGTCAGTTTGGGCTGCTTTAACAAACCATCATAGACTGGATGACTTATAAATAGCAGAAATTTATTTTTCACAGCTCTGGGGGCTGGAAGTCCAAGATCAGGATTCCAGCACGGTTGGGCTGTTGTGAAAATCCTCTTCCAGGTTGTAGATAGCTGACTTTTCATTGTATCCTCACATGGCAGAAAGAGGTCTAGAGAGCTCTATGGGGTTTCTTTTATAAGGGCACTAATCCCATTCATGAGGGCACCACTCTCATGACCTAGTTATCTCCCAAAGGCCCTGTCTCCTAATACCATTAGATTGAGGGTTAGGATTTCAACATATGAATTTTGAGGGGACACAAATATTCAGTCCATTACAGTTCTTTAGGTTCAAAAATAAAACTCTTCTAATATAAAGACTCTTCAGATGGCAGAATATTCTCAAAGTGAGAAAGTATCTCAAGTCAAAAGTAAAATTCCTGGTAAGACAATGAGATCCTTTGCTAAGATCTCATAAAGATCTAAAATCATGCCTCATAGAAACTTTCAGTCAGACAATGCATGCTTTGAGTGTACCTCTCCTTTAGTAATGGAGTGTCTCTGAATTTCTAAGTATCCTAAGGACATATCTCTCCTTTAAATAACATAGCTTCTTAGAATATTAAGGGTGCTGTCTCATAGCAAGATCACATGAATCCAAAGGCAGAGACAGACTTATCTCAAAGAGATTTATAGATTTGTCTGATGGAGCAAACCTGTTCTAGATCGAATGTTTGTGTCTCTCCCAAGTAATATGTCGAAGCCCTAACACTTAATGTGGTGGTGTTTGGAAGTGAAGCCTTTGAGAGGTAAGTATGTTTAGATGAGGTCATGAAGGTGGTGCCCTCATGTTGGGATTAATGCCCTTATAGGAAGAAGAAGAGATATGAGAGCTCTCTATACATGCATGTACTGAGGAAAGGTCATGTGAACACATAACAAGAAGGTGAATGTCTACAAGCCAGGAAGAGGACTCACAGCAGAACCAAAATCTGCCAGAATCTTGATCTTGGACTTCCCAGGCTCTAGAACTGTTGAGAAATAAGTCACCCAGTCTAGAGTACTTTGTTACTGCAGTCCGAGCTGCCTAAAACAGAACCCTAAAACATTTCATAAAAACTCCATAAAGTTTTTAAACAGTTTTATTTATTTATTTATTTGTTTATTTTTTTGTGAGGGAGATCAGCCCTGAGCTAACATCCACGCTAATCCTCCTCTTTTTGCTGAGGAAGACCGGCTCTGAGCTAACATCTATCACCAATCCTCCTCCTTTTTCTTTTTTCCCCAAAGCCTCAGTAGATAGTTGTATGTCATAGTTGCACATCCTTCTAGTTGCTGTATGTGGGACACAGCCTCAGCATGGCCAGAGAAGCAGTGCATCGGTTTGCGCTCAGGATCTGAACCCGGGCCACCAGCAGTGGAGCGTGCACACTTAACCGCTAAGCCACGGGGCCGGCTCAAGTTTTTAAAGGTGATTGTTCTGGTGGAAGCACCATCGACTTGAATTTAAAGGGACAGAATCAGTACAAAATGAAAAGAGACTTTTGGACTTCCAAGCTCCTTTGGGTAATAGTAGGCTGAGGAAATTACTCAGCTTTAAATATAGACTATATTTTATGGAAAAGGAATGATAATTCAGAGGATGAAACCAAGACTCCAGAGGTCAGAACCAAGAGCTCTGAGGAATCATTCTCAGGAAGCACCACTAGACCTAATCAAGGATTAAGATTAGCTGGACTTCAGAATTACTATTGACCAGTGACTACTGTATGCCTTTTGTTTTCCCCCTTTTGAATTATAATGTCCATTGTAGTTATCCTATGCTGATTCACCATTATATGTGGGGTATGTATGTGGTGGGGGTACAAATCACTTGTCTCTTTAGTTCAAAGGACTTCAGGTCAAGAAAGAATCTCAAGGAGCTCTACCCAAAGAATTGCATTCGAGGATGCTCATTTGTACCTAGACTTGACTGAGATGTTGAGATTCTGTATCTCAAGTATTAACTTGTTGTTCTAACAAGATAGGACTTTGGGGAGGCCTTTGGAGGGACTGAGTGAGTCATGCATATGAGAGAAATGCCAATAAGTTTTGGTCATTTTAAAACATGGCCTAGAAATTCTTTGACACTCTTCCTATCAAGACATGGGATTCATATCCTATCACACTGAATCTGATCTCTGTCACTGAGCAATATAATATAACAGAATTGATGCAGTGCCTGTTTTCTGGGCCTCAAGAAACTGGCAGGTGCCACTTCCTTTTGCTAGAGATGCTTGCTCTTACAACCCAGCCACCAGTTTGTAAGGATGGCAGCCTGTGGAGAGGCCCACACAGCGAGTCATGTGGACAGGAACCAAGGCTCCTGGCTCTCAGCCCCAGCTGAACTCATGATCATTAACCAGTGCCGACTTGCAACCTTTGAAAGCAAATCAACTTAGAAATGAATCTTCCAGTCTCCAGTTGAGTAGTCCGGCTAATATCATCTAGAAAAGAAGTGAGTTTTCCCTGCAGAACCTGCCCACATTGCAATTTTATGCAGTAATGATTGTGATTTATTTATGCAGTAACAGACAACCAGAGGCTATTATCAGACAAATATTCCTCAAGAATATGAAGATGTTTTAATAATAAAATTATGAGTGCTATAGAAGATTAAGAGAGTTGTTCTTTTAAGCCTAATCTCTCTCTTTGTTTATAAGTTCACACGATCCAGGCCAGGTCTCTAATAAAACAAAGAACCTCTTGAAACTAGCTCTTTTTCTTTTAAAGGAAAAAGTAAGTATTAGAGATTTTTTTAAGTTAATTCAAAGTTTAAGGTGCATGAAAGTAATGAGCAAAAAATAGGAAATATTAATTGCTATATCCTTGTTGCTTGAAGAGATTGAGTCTGCCACAAGTTTTTTTTAGACAACTAGCATTGGAAACCAATTGGATTCATATTGGTGATATTCAGGCCAAACATTCATACTAGTTTCAATGTCCACAGGTAAAACCACTGACAAGTACAACTCTATTGTTTTTTATGACCATGTTATGGAATAGCCCAGAAAGTAAATCAAAGGTAATTTTTTCTTCCTCATAATATGGTGGTAAGGAAACAAATAAGGTCACTCGTCTCGCACTTCCCCTCCTTCTTTTCCTCCTCTTCCACCTCTTCTAAAAGTTAGAAGTCACCATATAGCCTCAAAATCTCGTTGGAAAGCAATTCATTTGCTTTTCAATCTATTACCTTTTATAATTAAATTTCAGGTAGACAATATGCTTTCAAGTTGTAAATGTGTTAATCAAGCAAAGACTATTCTATGAAATGTTAATCTTACCATTCTTTGTTAACTATGGGATGTTCGATTTGGTCTTTGTGGGAAGTGTGTTTCAAGTTGTATAGGGAAATCACTTTAGTCCTTGCTGAGTGAAAATATCCGATACATGTCCTGGAAAGTGTGCAGTTCACCAGTTTCAGTTGGAGGGTACAGCAGATGTTGTGTGATTTGGGTTACAACCTCAGCCATTTGAAACAATCAACTCCACTATTGACCAGAACTTCAGCAGACATGACAAGGATCACTTGATTTAAAGTTCTTTTGAATGACGTTCCAGCTGTTGACATATAGATTACACTAGATGAAAGGACCTGGTTTTTACGCAGCATATTTCTCAGACAACCACTCTCTGCACTGTTTAAGTGGGCTCAGTATCTGCTTGAGGAAAAATGAATTTAAATTGATGTAGTACCTCCCTCAACACTTTTCAAATGAAACAGGCATTGAGATAATTCAGAAATTTGTGCAAGCAACATCAGAGTTTCTTCAATTACTCAAAGCATCCTCCAAAACAAAAATAATATTCCGTCTAAGGCCCATATAATACAGATTATTATATAATTTACCTAACGTCTAAAAATACAGGATTACTGACACACTTGCTAAACTAAGGCACTTTTGTGTTTTTTTAAGTGGAGTCCACATAAGCTTTGGAGGCAAATAATCCTAGATTGAAATTAGAATTCCACCACTTAGCCAATTGAAGCCTGGAGCAGTCACTTAAATTCTGATTTTCAGTTTTCACATCTATTAAATGGAAATAACAAATTTTCTTGATTTTAAAAATTAGTGATAAGATAATAAATATAAAACAGCTGGCAAAACATCTGGTACTCGATAAATAGTGACTATTGCCATGATTATATGAAATATGTGAGAAAAATCTTGGCCCACCCCAGCACCAGGTCAGCCTCCACAGACCCAGTCTCCAGGCCAGCCCTCATAGACTCTAGCTCCACGCCCACTACAGCACCAGGCTAAACTCGGGGCCCCAGGCTCCAGTTCTGCACTCGTGCCAGGCTGGCCCTTCAACCCCAGGCTGGAGGTCCACCCCTGTTGCCCAAGGCTATGAGCCTGCCCCAGTACTAAGCCAGTACCCATGGTCCCAGGATAGAGGCCTGCCTCAATGGTCCCAAACATCAGGCCTGCCCTAATAGATCCCCGCACCAGGCCAGCCACTGTGAACTCAGGACCAAACACATCCCCAAAGACTCAGGTTCCAAGCCCACTCCAGTGCCAGGCCAGCCCCTATAGCCCCAGGCCCCAGGCCTACCTCCACAGTCCCAGGAACCAGTCCCACCCCATGGACCCAGGTGCCAGACCTGCCCTAGCGGACTCTTGTGCCATGCCAGTTCCCGTAGACTCAGAATCAGGCTCATTCCCAAGGATCTAGGCTCCAGGCCTGCCCCAGCACCAGGCCAGCCCACACAGACTCAGGCTCAAGGCCCACCCCAGTGGATCCTGGCACCAGGCCTGCATCCACAATCCCTGGAACCTGGCCCACCCTTATAGACCTAAGTGCCAGATCTGCCCTGGTAGACTCTGGTGCCACACCAGCCCCTATAGACCCAGAGTCCAGGCCTGTACTCATAGACTCAAGAGCCAGGTCCACTGCAGTGAACCCAGGCACCAGGCCTGCCCCTGTGAACACAGGTGCCAGGCCAGTCCCTATGTATCTAGACGCTATGTCCATCCATCTGCTGATACAGGCACCAGGCCAGCCCACCTGAGGACTCCAGCAGCAAGCCCACCTGTGGACTCCACTAGATGGCCCACCTAGAATCTCTGGACAGACTAACCGGTGAAGGGCATTCCCCACCAAAACCAATCTATAAAGACTGGAAGAGGTGCCTGCTTCTTCAAATGCACAGACACAACACAAGTCCACAAGGATCATGAATGATCAGTGAGACATGACACCATCAAAAGAACAAAGTAAAGCACCAGTAACCAACCCTAAAGAAAAGATCTATGAACTTTCTGATAAAAAATTCAAAATAATTATCTTAAAGAAGCTGAGTGAGCTACCAGAGAACACAGACAGCTAAACAAAATCAGGAAAACAATACATGAACAAAATGAGATGTCCGACAGAGAAACCATTGAAAAGAACCAAACAGAAATTCTAGAGCTGAAGAACACAATGACCGAACTAAAAAATTCCACAGAAAGCTTCAATAGCAGACTCTATCAAGAAGAAGAAAGAATCAGTGAGCTCAAAGACAAGTCATTTGAAATTAACTAGTCAGAGGAACAAACAAACAAAGAATCAAAAAGAGTGAAGAAAGCCTACAGGACATATGTATCAGACACTCTCAAACAGAACAATAAACACATTATGGGAGTCCCAGAAGGAGCAGAGAAAGAGAAAGAAACGCAAAGCTTATTTAAAGAGATATTGACAGAAAACATCCCAAATCTGCAAAGAGAAATGAACATTAAGATCCATGAAACCCAAAGAACTTCAAATAGATTAAACATAAAGAGACCTTCACCAAGACATGTTATAATTAAGTTCTTAAAAAGTAAAGACAAGAAGAGACTTTTGAAAATAGCAAGAGAAAAGCAACTCCACATATAAGGGAACTCCATAAGACAGTCAGTGGATTTCTCATCAGAAACCTTGCAGGCCAGGAGAGAATAGAATGCCCACTCTCACTACTTCTATTCAGTATAGTACTGGAAGTCCTAGCCAGAGAAATTAGGCAAGAAAATAAAGTAAAAGACATCCAAATTGAAAAGGAAGAAGTAAAAGTAAAATTGTCTTTGTTTGCAGATAACATGATTTTATATATAGAAAACCCTAAAGACTCTACCAAAAAAATTGTTAAAACTAATAAACCAATTCAGTAAAGTTACAGGATACAAAATCAGCATACAAAAATCAGTTGTGTTTCTATACACTAACAACAAACTATCCAAAACATAGCTTAAGAAAACAGTCCTATTTACAATAGCATAAAAAAAGAATACCTAGGAATAAATTTAAATAAAGAGGTGAAAGATGTATACACTGAAAACTATAAAGTGTTGATGAAAAAAATCAAAGACACAAATAAATGGAAAGATATCCCATGTTCACGAATTGGAAGAATTAATATTGTTAAAATGTCCATACTACCTAAAGCAATCTACATATTTAATGCAATCTTCATCAAAATTCCAATAACATTTTTCACAGCAATAGAAAAAAACAATCCTAAAATTCATATGGAACCACAAAAGACCTTGAATAGCCAAAGCAATCTTGAGTAAGAAGAACAAAGCTGGAGGAACCACATTATCTGCTTTCAAAATATACTATAAAACTATAGTAATCAAAAGAGTATGATACCGGCATAAAAACAGACATATAGACCAATGGAACAGAAATGAGAGCCCAGAAATAAATGCATGTACAATGGTCAAATGATCTTCAACAAAGGTACTAAGAACACACATGGAGAAAAGACAGCTTCTTCAATAGTTAGTGTTGGGAAAACTAGATATCCACATGCAGAAGAATGAAATTAGACTCTCATCCACCCCAAATACAAAAATAAATTCAAAATGGATTAAAGACTTAAATGTAAGACATAGCACTGTAAAACTATTATAAGAAAACATAGGGGAATATCTTCCTAATATTGATCTGGGCAATAATTTTTTAGATTTGACACCAAAAGCGCAGGCAACAAAAGCAAAAATAAGACTAATAGGGTTACATCAAACTAAAAAGCTTCTGCAAGCAAAGGAAATAATCAACAGAATGAAGAGACAATTTATGTGATGGTAGAAAATATCTGCAAACCATACATCTGATAAGGAACTAATATCCAAAATATATAAGGAACACATACAATTCAATAGCAAAAAAATAAATCATCTGATTTAAAATTGGGCAAAGGACCTGAATAGACATTTTTCAAAAGAAGACATACCAATGGCCAACAAGTATATGAAAGGCTGTTCAACATCACTAATCATCACAGAACCCCAGATCAAAACCACAATGAGATATCACCTCACACTTATTAGAATGGCTATTATCAAAAAGACTAAAGACAAGAAGTGTTGGTAAAGGTGTAGAGAACATGGAACCCTTATACACTGTTGGTGGGAATGTAAATTGGTAAAGCCATTGTGGAAACATTATGGAGGTTCCTCAAAAAATTAAAAACAGAAATACCATATGATCCAGCAACCCACTTTTGGGCATATATCCAAAGGAAGTGAAATCAGTATCTTGAAGGCAAATCCACACTCCCATGTTTATTGGTCCAGCATTATTCACAATACCCAAGATATGGAAATAACCTAAGTGTCCATTGACAGGTGAATAAATAAAATGTGACACACACACACACACACATACACACACACACACACACATACACACACACAATGGAATATTATTCAGCCTTAAAAAGAAGGAAATCCTGTCATTTGCAACGACATGGATAGACCTGGAGGACATTACGCTAGGTGAAATAAGCCAGGTTAAAATGACAAGTACTGCATGATATCACTTATATGTAGAATCTAAAAAAGTCAAACTCATAGAAGCGGAGAGTAGAATGGTGGTTGCCAGGGGCAGGGGTGGGGGAAATGGAAAGATGTTAATCAAAGGGTACAAAGTTACAGTTATGTAAGATGAATAAATTCTGGAGAACTAATGTACAGTATGGTGAATATACCTAATAATATTGCATTGTATACTTGAAATTTGCTAAGAAAGTAAATCTTAAATGTTCTCACCACAAAAGAAAAATAGTAACTATGTGAGATGATAGATATGTTAAATAGCTTGATGGTGGTAATCTTTTCAGAATATATACATATACCAAAACATCAAGTTGTACATCTTAAATATACATATTTTTTATTTGTCAGCTAAACCTCAATAAACCTGGAGAAAAAAAACCATGAGCTTGTGTTCTAAATTATAGTTTTCAGAGTATTTTTGGCTGCTATCACTTACCTGTTATGATATAAATCTTCAAGATAAAAATAAATGAAAATAGGGGCCGGCACAGTGGCGTAGTGGTTAAGTTCACATACTCTGCTTTGGCCGCCTGGGGTTTGCGAGTTTGGATCCTGGGCGCAGACCTACGCACTGCTCATCAAGCCGTGCTGTGGCGATGTCCCACATACAAAATAGAGGACAACTGGCACAGATGTTAGCTCAGCAACAATCTTCCTCAAGCAAAAAGAGGAAGATTGGTGACAGGTGTTAGCTCAGAGCCAATCTTCCTCACCATATAAATAAATAAATAAATAGAGAGAGAGAGAGAGAGAGAGAGAGAGAGATAGGAAGAAATAAATGTAAAATGCTATCATTATATAAAAATATGAGAGATTAATATAGGTTAGAGAAGAACTAGGTATTAGTGTGAAGAAGATTCTGACCTGAAATTCAACATGAGTTTGTGATAACGGTTCCTAACATAGCTTCCTAACACAAAAGAAAGAATTTCAAGTATTTGAGATATGGTGTCACTGTCATGGGCAAAGATGAAACATCAGGTCTACTATGGCATTTGTTCTAAGCACGTATTCTTAAAAGGAATATTGACAATAAGAGTCTCCACAGAAGAGAGACTAAGAAGGTTAGGAGTTTGACATTCATTTATAAAAAATGATGAACTCATATATACAGATACATTAGAGTAAAGGAAAATAAAAGGAATAATGAAAATAATTGGCTTTAAATATAAGACTGGGGAGCAGATTTTTCTTCCAAAAAGGCATATCAACAACCGATTGGTGAAAGGATGCATAATTTGGTGGAGGCCAGTGCTCCTGGAATATGACAATAAATTAATAGTGGAGCATTCACTGAGATACAAGTATATTAACCCTGGTTATGCACTTTCCGTGTAGGTAATCTCAAGAAGCATGACACTAGAAGGTGAATAATGGAATAAAAACTGAGGAACCTCAGATTATCTGTATGCTCCCTTTCAACTCTACACTTGTAAATATTCAAGGGTCATTTTTTTTTTTAAGCAAGAAAAAGGTAAGACAAATGTACAGGCATTGAAAGGCAATAAGCTGTTGTGAAAGAGCATGTATTTGGAGTTTTTTAAATCCCTGCTCTGCCTCTTATCCAGCAAATGCTACGTTTTTAACTCATTAATAAAAAGGAAAAACATTTAGCTCATGTTCATTTTAATTATTAAATTTATTAATTATTACTTTTTAAATGTATGTAGCATGCCTGTAAATATTCAAAGTTTATTGTAAAAATATGAATTAATGACAGTGTTTGTTATAAAATTTTACTCGTGCTTATATACACATAAAATACATGTTTTTCAAAAGATCAGTTTAAGAGAAAAACATTTAAGCTTTCTGTAGAAAATAATTTCTCCAATGATAAAAATTATGATTAGTATTTTAAATATTATTTTAAATATACTTAGTACACAAGGATTTACCCCCTCCTATTAAACAATTCACCATAGTCTATTTAATCCTTTACTATCATATATATTCTTATAAATGCATATTAAGTTACATTTTTCATACGAGTGTTTGGAAAAATATAGGCAACATGCCATTATGGTTTTTAATCTTTCATTGATCTATTGAAACTGAACAAGATTTGCCTAGATTTTTTGTTTAAAATTTTGCTCAATATTTGAGCAAATAATTTCTTCCTACAGCATGGAGATAGGATGATAATTCACTTTGCTTATCAAGAGTATCTCTTATTTGCCCTTCTATGAACTCAAAATTCTCATTTCATCTATGCAGTTGTCAAATGATCATTCTTATTGAACACTGAGTTTGATCATCCCTATATTTCAGAAAAATGTAAAAACACATAAAATTCCTCCTATGAATTCTAATGAAAATGTCAAAAAAAACCCTCAGTTTTAGAACAAAACTACTTAGAAATTTTAATATAAACATGCTTTATTATTTGATTTAAAAATTAAGTACAAATAGAAATATAGAAACAGTAAGAATTATTCCAGCTCTCAAATTAGTGATTTTATTTGGTGTTTAGCATGTTCAATTTCAGCCTTGGCTGAATCTAGCTCCACAGTTCACATTGTTTATTAGTTCATTTTTAACCAGTAGCCGGAATATTCTGCTAATGGACATGTATTTTGAGCATGGCTATCTTTCCACTCACCTCATCATCTGAATTTGCTGTCCGATAGGTGTTAACTGGACAGTTGTGGCCATGCAAATGAAAAGCAAATTGCTCTACTGGGCTGTTTTTTGTAAACATAAAAAATAATGTTTATGGAGACCCAGTGCTTGGGCTAAGTACTAGGTTTACATTCCCATCTGTTATATGTGCACAGCCATAATTGAGTTGTTTTTCCAGTTTTGGCAACTAACTTGAGTTCAGAGAGTTACAGTCACAAACCTACATATTTTCAGTCCATAGAAAGTTTCATCTACAAAACCATCCATTTTTTCCTAACAACTGTTTTTCCTCATCTTTAGATATGCAACAAGGATAGATTTTCAAGTAAAAAAAAACCTTATGTTAGAATCCCCCCGTCTGCTAACTACATGTGTGAGCTTAAGCTATTTACTCTCTGAAACTCAGCTTTCTCACTAGTAAAACAAAGATAATGAGAAATTAAATGAGTTGATGTGTACCAAGTGCTTAACACAGTGCCTGGCATATATAAACACTTCATTAGTGTTAGCTATTATTTCATTTTCATTGTTATTATCATATGTTTCTTCCAACATTCTGCATAAGTTTTCAACATATATATATTGGGACATATCTGCTCTCCAAGAGCTTAGGATGAAATGTAAACATATAAAGTATTTAGAAAAATAGTACCGTGATATGTGCCTGCTATTTTTGTTATAATTCAAGGATTTCTATAAATATATGAGAAGCCATAATAGATATTATTATTTTTCTTTTACAAATGTGCCTATTGAGAATTAGAGAGGAGCTATACTGAAAAAAGAATTGCATAGTAAGTATTCTTTCCATAGCAACATGCTACCATTTACTCTTAAATAAGAACTAAATTAGGGCCGGCCCCGTGGCTTGGTGGTTAGGTGAGCGCGCTCCACTGCTGGCGACCCGGGTTCGGATCCCGGGCGTGCACCGACGCGCTGCTTCTCCGGCTATGCTGAGGCCGCGTCCCACATACAGCAACTAGAAGGATGTGCAGCTATGACACACAACTATCTACTGGGGCTTTGGGGGGAAAAAATAAATAAATAAAATCTTTAAAAAAAAAAAAAAAAAAAAAAAAAAGAACTAAATTACATAAGTTATATGTTTTCATTTGTAAAATAAGTTTTTTCCATTGGCAGCCAAGATCAATATGGCTTAAAACACGGAAAGAGAAGACTTCATGGAAAAGGTCATGAAGAATGTGCTTGGAAGTACTAAGTAGGTATATGAGAGAAGTAATACATACCAGGGAGGGTCAAAAGCAAGGAGGAAGAAGTAAGGTGTCTGTTCTATATATAGGACAGAGAAGACTCTAGGAGTAGAGGACACACGTTGATGAGTTGTGGGGAAAAAAAGTATGTTAAAAGTGATCATTTTATAAAGAACCTCAAAACTCTGAGTATGAAGGAGATCCTAATAGCACATAGTGAAACTTTATTTTGGCGAAAGAGCGACATAGTGAAAGAGGGTGGAAGTAAACATCTTGTGTTTTCTAGATGATGCCATCAGTGTGTTTTCACATAGAATCTACAATATTTTATATGGAGGACCCACAGAGATACAACACAAATGTGATTATAATATCTGTGAAGAAAACTAAATGCTATCAAAACTAACTCTCCCTCTATACTTTCTACTTTGTTTCGTCATTAGACAGCATTTTCCATCCCTCCTTCCTTCTTTCAACATTAGACATCATTTTCTTAGCATTTCATTTTTAGCATGATCCTCCCTAAAAGTCACTGTACGTATTATTTAACATATCCAAATCGTTAGGAAACACTTTTGAAATTCAAAGTATGTGATGCAATTGTCTAGTGAGTTTCATTATTTTTGACACATACGAAATTGAACGAGGTTTAACATGATCTTGAATTTTGAAATCACCCAAGAAATAAACATGAAAAAGATCACATTAGAACAACAATTTAGACGCAATTCTCTTCACCTTGGAACAGGCCCTAAAAAAATCAAACTAAACAAAACAACTATATCACCAAAATCGAATAAAATTTGAGTGGATATTAACCTTGTACAGATAAATCAATCAAGTTGTGGGAAAGCCTTGGAGGGTGATAGGTATAAAACAGTATTGGAGGTTTGAATATTCCTAGGATACTATCTTATAGTCACTTAAACTGTCTAGCAGGCTTCCTCAACCTTCCGGAACATTCGTGAGACTACAAAGCCTAAAACCTGAATGTTGAAATATTTGCACTAAAAAAATATTTGAGGGGCCGGCCTGGTGGTGTAGTGGTTAAGTTCACACGCTCCACTTCGGTGGCCCGTGGTTCATGGGTTCAGATCCCAGGTGCAGACCTACACACCATTCATCAAGCCATGCTGTGGTGGCATCCCACATATAAAATAGAGGAAGATTGGACAATCTTCCTCAAGCAAAAAGAGGAAGATTGGCAGCAGATGTTAGCTCAGGGCCAATCTTCCTCACCAAAAAAAAAAAAAAATTGATTCAAGAAGTTTCAGCTCCCACAAATTTAACAGTGCAGAGGAAAACTCATTCTCATAAGAATTTTTCTTCTGAAAAGCTGATGGTTTGAATCTATTCTTAATTTAGCAGACTAAATTCGTTATGAATATGCAGACTATAAAACTAAAGGAAGCTGATCATGTTTTTATAATTCGTGAATTTCCCAACTTCTGTTAGAAATTTTTCAAAGTGCATCATCTGTTCCTACTCATAATAGAGATATGTAAGTATGGATTCATTATATCTGAAATAATTTGATTCTGTGTGTTTGTGTATTTTTGGGTAGGCAAGGTGGGGAACAGTTAGAAGGAAGAAAACTGCAGTGGTTAAGACAGGATAGAACTTTTGTTGAGATATTTTTGTTTTAATAGGTGAATAGGTTAAATGAAGTAATAGATCACTGGCAGTTGACAGTTTCTTCCATTTCTGGGCTTTGTTTTATAGTTCTAGTTACAAAACTAGTATTGAGGCCAGTACTAGTAGTCATGCAGAACTGCTTCCATCCAGGTAGTTGAGCAAAGTCTTATTCTGCTCAAAAGCAGAGATTATCTTTTTCTCGTTTTTTCTTTTACACGTCTTATAGTCAGTTTCATCTATGTGGTGTTTGGTAAAGGAATAAGAACTTCTAATCTCATTCTTAACCCTTATCAAACGGAAGAACTTTAAAAAATTTTAATCCAGGAATTCCTGGTGAAAGAAAAGGGGCAATACCATCTATATTTATATCACCTATATCTACATCTATCTAGATGGACACATACATATTCAATTTTTTGTAGTTGGTAGTATCCACCATGTTTTCACATTCAAGCAAACTATTTAAAATATCTCATTAAATGCAGAACTATTTTTTCTCTCCTCTGCTGGATCCATTGCTTTAGTTTGTGTTTCGCCTAAAGCAAACACTGAGACAAGGGTTGAGTACAAGTGATTTATCTGGAAGGTGGTCAAGGAAGTATAGTGAGAGAGGTGAGGAACTGAGAGAGTAAAGGGAGAAAAATCAATCAATGCCGTGTTAATTAGCTACTTACCACCCTGGGCAGCTGAGATCAACCCCACTAGGAGCTCTACGAGGAACCATGAAGAGTGAGTCCCAGCATTGTCCTACTACAGGATGGGAGCTGTTATTCACTGACTTTTGAGCCCCATTGGTTAAGGCTGTCCCTGAGGGAATAAATCCTCTGCATTTAACAGATTGCACCCACCCTGTGGAGTGGTGTTTCTGGTGTCTGATAAAGGAAAGTCCACACTCTTGACACAGGAGCTGGTGTGTACAGGGACGTGTCCACCACAGCTATGCTGAGATCAGGGGACGCTGCACAGTGCCAGAGAGGCACCTGGCACATCTGTTTGTTTGTTTGTTGTTTTCAACAATCATGATTTTCATATTTCATTCAGTTTCTAAGTATGCTGATTTTAAAGTCATCCAGACTTGCATTTAAATTCCAGTTTGGCATTTACAAACCTATGTGACTTTGAATAAGTTACTTAATTTTTCTAAATATTTCATAATCTGTAAAATGGTGCTCATAGTACATATGTCTTTAGAATTATTATAAGAAATGATGTATTGTATGGATAACTCTTAATTTAGTTGTTGGGGGAGAATAAGTACCCATCCTTACTACCCCAAGATATTATGTCTGAAATGGATGTAGGAGCTTTGAATCAGTCAGACGTGGGGTTGAATACTGGCTTACTGGTTATATGACTTTCAAAGAGAAATTTAACCCCTTTCATTATTAATCCTTCTAAATTTCATCTATTAAAAAGTGTAATAAAAACCAATTTCATAAATTTGCTGTGAGAGACAAGATATTACAAATAAGATATTACATGTAAATCACACAGCCTGGTCCATGGCGGGCACAGTAGATGTTGGTTGCCTTTCTCTTTCCCTCTGCTGCAGTATTTATTAATTCATACTTTTGTGCATTTATGAACTCATTCAACAATGCTGGTCTCTGGGATTATAAAAATGTTAGATTTATTTTTTATTTCAAATAACTCACAGGATATAAAGATAAGAAAATATGTTACAACATAATACAAGCTCTGGGAATGTGAAGAAGTGTCTGCCTTGCCTAGGGATGTCAAGGAAAGCATCATAGAAGAGTTATTATTTGAGGGCAATTTGGGAGGGCATATAATTTTATTCTTTTCTTTTTATTAGTAAATACTTTTTATCTATTTATGCCTCATGGGGAGGTAAACTATTCTGAACATGGAGAAGCACTCTGACATGAGAGCCCAGCTCACTGGGTCCTAATCCCAGCTCTGAATATCATCGATTGCAGGAGCATAACCTCTGTGGACCTCAATCTTGTTTGTTAAGAGCCTTTTTGAGCTCTCAACTCCAACACTGCAGTCATGGTACAGAAAATTATAAAAATAAATAAATGAAAAATAAGGTTGGATAGATGGATTATTTTCATATCCCTTAGTTATCCTGGGTGATCCAACAAATAAACTCCTGGAAGTGTAAAGATAAAGGTTGATGGCTTCACAAATGCAGCACGTGAAGGTCTCGCTAGCAGCTTTGATATTGAGGTCATGTTATTAAATACCAAAGGGCATTCAGGCTAAAGACATTTTGGAGAGAAATTAGTTTACCTATCTCTCTCTAAAAAATAAATGTAATTTTATTTTTGTTTTTCATATCACTTGTCTGCATTGTGAAATTAGAACTACACTATTTATTGCTGGCATTTATCATTTCTTTCCACGAATTCACTTCCTAAATGAAATACCTACCTTTTGATAAGCCTGCTTATAGCTAAATTTAGAAATCATCACTAGGGTTCTTAACCTCCTTTCAAAATTTATCTTTACAAAAAAGTATTGATGAAGTGACGTCAGCATCATGGAGGAGTGAGCTTTCCCATGAGCTCTTCCCTCGATAAGATACAACAAAAGGAACAGTCACAGACCAACAACAGAATCCCAGACAGTGAAAAGCTAGATCAGAAAGATCCACACTGCCGCACATCTGAGAGTGGAACGTGGTGGACCTCTGGAGGAAGTGGGGAGAGGTAAGGAGAACTCCTCTCCCTCCCCATCAGATCAGCAATCCTGGTCCACACGGCTCTCAGAGAGAGGGGAGGGGCGGCCCTCTGTGGGGAAACCATAGCTCTTCGGGCTCTCTCAGCCAGTGGGAAACTCCCACACAGAGGACTCAGAACTGCTATGGGGTACCATCATCTGAGCACACCAAAGAGCGGATATTGAGAGGCAAACGAGAAGCCCCCCGTGCCAGGGACCCGGAGGGCAAAAGAGAGAGCAAGTCCCCCACCCAAACCAGACCCTGCAGCTCAGCCAACCAGACCAGACCAAGCAATCTGCGGCAGACCACACCAAGCGATCCGACCTGTGGATCGCAACGGAAAAAGCGCAGCAGAGTGCAGGGGGCTCAGATTACACAGCCCTTTACCACCACACAATGGCGGCAGGTGGAAATTGCAACCAGAGATTTCCAGGATAAGGAAAAACACAGCCAACACAGGAACCACAATGCAAAGATACATGAAATCACCAGACCAGAAGGAAAATGACAAGCACCCAGAAACCAACCCCGAAGACACAGAAATCCATAACCTAAAGGACAGAGATTTCGAAATAGCTATCATAAAAGAACTCAACGAAATATGAGACAACACAGACAGACAATTCAATGAGATTAGGAGTTTCTTCACAAAAGAGATTGAAATCATAAAGAAAAACCAATCAGTGCTGATGGAGATGAAGAACACAATGGAGGAGATAAAGGAGAATCTGGAAACTTTAAAGAACAGAGCTGACAATATGGAGGAAAGAATTAGCATTTTAGAGGATAGGAATACAGATGTGCTCCAGATGGAAGAGGAGAGAGAGCTAAGACTAAAAAGAAATGAAGAAAGTCTCTGAGAAATATCTGACTCTATTAGGAAATGTAACATAAGAATTATAGGTATTCCTCAGGAAGAAGAGAGGGAAAGAGGAACAGAGAGCCTATTCAAGGAAATAATAGCTGAGAATTTCCCAAATCTGGGGAAGGAGCAGGAAATACCAGTAAGCGAAGTCAACAGGTCACCTAAATATGTCAACAGGCAAAGGCCCACTCCACAACATCTAGTGGTAAGGCTAGCCAGAGTCAATGACAAAGCAACAATATTAAGGGCAGCTAGACAAAAACAAAAAATAACCTACAAAGGAACTCCCATCAGGCTCTCAGCGGATTTCTCAACAGAATCTTTACAGGTTAGGAGAGACCGGAATGATATATTCAAAATACTGAAAGACAAAAACTTTCAGCCAAGAATACTCTATCCAGCAAAAATATCCTTCAGATATGATGGAGAAATAGTAACGCTCCCAGATAAACAAAAGCTAAGGGAGTTCACGGCCACAAGACACCCACTACAAGAAATACTCAAGAAGGCCCTCAGGCCTGAAAAAAAGAAGAGAAAGGGAATATAAAGCTTGGACCAAGGAGAAAAATAGGTAGTTAAACTCAGAAAAATAGTAGATCTTTACTGGAATAGGTTAGCAACCACTTAAATACTAAAATCAAAGATCAAAGGAAGGAATTCACCAAAAATAAATATAACCTCATCACTGTAAACACACAGGCACAACACAAGATAGAATAAGGTATAACAAGAACGACTTAGAAGAGGAAGAGGAAAGTGATTGAGTTGACTTAGTATAATGAAATAGGAGGCCATCAGATAATGAACTATCTCATACACAAGATTTTTTACACAAACCTCAAGGTAACCACTAAACAAATAATCAAAACAAAATCACATATGATAAACAAAGAGAAAACTAGAAGTGTCATAAGACAGAACAACCAAACTGAATTGGCAGTCTGAAACAAATGGGACAAGAAACAAAGGAAATGCAAAAGAACCAGAAAATAAGTGACAAAACAGCAACATTAAGCCCTCATATATCAATAATTACCCTAAATGTAAATGGATTGAACTCTCCAATCAAAAGATACAGAGTGGCAGGATGGATTAAAAAGCAAGACCCAACAATATGTTGCCTCCAGGAAACACATCTCAGCACTAAAGACAAGCACAGGTTCAGAGTGAAAGGATGGAAGACAATACTCCAAGCTAATGGCAAACAAAAGAAAGCAGGTGTCACCATACTCATGTCAGACAAAGTAGACTTCAAGATAAAACAGGTTAAGAAAGACAAAGAAGGGAAATATATAATGATAACAGGGACACTCCACCAAGAAGACATATCACTTATAAATATACATGCACCCAACATAGGAGCACCAATGTACATAAAGCAACTATTAACAAAACTAAAAGGAGACATTAACAACAACACAATAATAGTAGGGTATCTTAACACCCCACTTACATCAATGGATAGATCATCCAGACAAAAAGTCAATAAAGAAATAGTAGACTTAGGGCCGGCCCTGTGGCTTGGTGGTTCAGTGCGCGCACTGCGATGCTGGAGGCCCGGGTTCTGATCCCGGGCGTGCATCGAGGCACCACTTCTCTGTCCATCCTGAGGCCAAGTCCCACATACAGCAACTAGAAGGATGTGCAGCTATGACATACAACTATCTACTGGGGCTTTGGGGGGAAAAAAATAAAATCTTTAAAAAAAAAAAAAAGAAATAGTAGACTTAAATGAAAAACTGGATGAGATGGACCTAGTAGACATATACAGAGCACTCCATCCAAAAACAGCTGACTACACATTCTTTTCAAGTGCACATGGAACATTCTCAAGGATAGACCATATGTTGTGAAACAAAGCAAACCTCAATAAATTTAAGAAGATTGGAATCATAACAAGCATCTTTTCAGACCATAATGCTATGAAACTGGAAATGAACCATGAAAAAAAAACAGGGAAAGTGACAAAAATGTGGAGACTAAACAACATGCTACTAAACAACCAATGGATCATTGATGAAATTAAAGGAGAAATCAAAAACTATCTGGAAACAAACAAAAATGAAAATATGCAATACTAAACCACATGGGATGCAGCAAAAGCAGTCCTGAGAGGGAAACTCATAGCGATACAAGCCCACCTTAACAAACAAGAAAAAGCCCAGATAAGCAACCTTAAATTACACCTAACAGAACTAGAAAAAGAAGAACAAACAAAGCCCAAAGTCAGCAGAAGGAGAGAAATAATAAAAATCAGAGCAGAAATAAATGAAATTGAGACCAAAAAAAACAGTAGAAAGGATTAATGAAACAAAGAGTTTGTTCTTTGAGAAGATAAACAAAATCGACAAACCCTTAGCTAGGCTTACTAAGAAAAAAAGAGAAAAAGCTCAAGTAAATAAAATTAGAAATGAAAGAGGAGAAATTACAACAGATACCACAGAAATACAGAGGATTATAAGAGAATACTATGAGAAATTATATGCCAACAAATTGGACAATCTAGAAGAAATGGATAAGTTCTTAGATGTATACAACCTCCCAAAACTGAACCAAGAAGAAATGGAGAATCTGAATAGACCAATCACAAGTAAACAGATTGAAATAGTAATCAAGAACCTCCCAAAAAATAAAAGTCCAGGACCAGATGGCTTCTCCGGTGAATTTTACCAAACATTCAAAGAAGATTTAATACCCATCCTTCTCAAACCATTCCAAAAAATAGAGGAAGATGGACCACTTCCTAAATCATTCTACGAGGCCAACATCACCCTGATACCAAAGCCAGACAAAGACAATACAAAGAAAGAAACTTACAGGTCAATATCGCTAATGAACATAGATGCAAAAATCCTCAACAAAATATTGGCAAACCGAATACAGCAATACATTAAAAAAATCATACACCGTGATCAAGTGGGATTTATACCAGGAACGCAGGGATGGTTCAACATCCGTAAATCAATCAACATGATACATCACATCAACAAAACAAAGAATAAAAACTACATGGTCATCTCAATAGATGCAGAGAAGGCATTTGACAAGATATAACATCCATTTATGATAAAAACTCTCAACAAAATGGGAATGAAAGGAAAATACCTCAACATAATAAAGACTATTTATGACAAACCCACAGCCAACATCATACTCAACGCGGAAAGACTGAAAGCCATTCCTCTGAGAACAAGAACAAGGCAGGGCTGCCCACTCTCACCACTCCTGTTCAACATAGTACTGGAGGTTTTGGCCAGAGCAATTAGGCAAGAAAAAGGAATAAAAGGAATCCAAATAGGTAACAAAGAAGTGAAACTCTCACTATTTGCAGATGACATGATTTTATATATAGAAAACCCTAAAGAATCCGTTGGAAAACTATTAGAAATAATCAACAACTACAGCAAAGTTGCAGGGTACAAAATCAATCTACAAAAATCAGTTGCCTTTCTGTATGCTAATAATGAACTAACAGAAAGAGAGCTCAAAAAGATAATACCATTTACAATTGCATCAAAAAGAATAAAATACCTAGGAAAAAATCTTACCAAGGAGGTGAATGACCTATACAATGAGAACTACAAGATATTATTAAAAGAAATTGATGATGACATAAAGAAATGGAAAGATATCCCATGCACGTGGATTGGAAGAATAAATATAGTTAAAATGTCTATATTACCTAAAGCAATCTACAGATTCAACGCAATCCCAATCAGAATCCCAATGACATTCTTCATGGAAATAGAAAAAAGAATACTAAAATTTATATGGGGCAACAAAAGACCCCAAATAGCTACAGCAATCCTAAGAAAAAAAACAAAGCAGGAGGCATCACAATCTCTGACTTCAAAACATACTACAAAGCAACAGTAATCAAAACAGCATGGTACTGGTACAAAAACAGACACACTGATCAATGGATCAGAATTGAAAGCTCAGAAATAAAACCACACATATACGGACAGCTAATTTTTGACAAAGGTACTAAGAACATACAATGGAGAAAGGAAAGTCTCTTCAATAAATGGTGTTGGGAAAACTGGACAGCCACATGCAAAAGAATGAAAGTGGACCATCTGCTATCGCCATTCACAAAAATTAACTCAAAATGGATCAAAGACCTGAAGGTGAGACCTGAAACTATAAAACTCATAGAAGAAAATATAGGCAACACACTATTTGACATTGGTCATAAAGGAATCTTTTCGGATGACATGCCTACCCAGACTAGGGAAACTAAAGAAAATATAAACAAGTGGGACTTTATCGGATTAAAGAGCTTCCACAAGACAAACGAAACCAGAATCAAGATGAACAGACAACCCACCAGCTGGGAGAGAATATTTGCAAAACATACATCTGACAAGGGGTTGATCTCCATAATGGATAAAGAACTCACACAACTGAACAACCAAAAAACAAACAACCCGATCAAAAAATGGGCAGAAGAAATGAACAGACATTTCTCCAAAGAAGATATACAGATGGCCAATAGACACACGAAAAGATGTTCAACATCACTAATCATCAGGGAAATGCAAATCAAAATAACACTAAGATATCACCTCATGCCTGTTAGAATGGCTATAATCACCAAGACAAAAAACAACAAATGTTGGAGAGGATATGGAGAAACAGGAACCCCCATACACAGCTGGTAGGAATGCAAACTGGTGCAGCCTCTATGGAAAATGGTATGGAGATTTCTCAAAGAATTAAAAATAGAGATGCCTTGTGACCCAGCCATCCCACTACTGGGAATCTATCCAACAAACCTGAAATCAACAATCCAAAGAGGCTTATGCACCCGTATGTTCATTGCAGCATTATTCACCATAGCCAAGAAGTGGAAGCAACATAAGTGTCCCTCGACTGACGATTGGATTAAGAAAATGTGATATATATATACAATGGAATACTACTCAGCCATGAAAAAAGACAAAATCGTCCCATTTGCAACAACATGGATGGGCCTGGAGGGTATTATGTTCAGTGAAGTAAGCCAGAAGGAGAAAGACAAACACTGTATGATCTGACTCATATGTGGAATATAAACCAACACATGAACAGAGAAAACTGTATTGTGGTAACCAGGGGCAATGGGGGTGGGGGGTGGGGGGTGGGCACAAGGGGTGAAGGGAGTCATATATATGGTGATGGACAAACAAAAATGTACAACCCCAAATTTCACAATGTTAAAAACTATTAAAACATCAATTAAAAAAAGTATTGATGAAATATTGATTATCCCCTTTCCATAAATGAGCAACGAAGTAGCCAAATAAAAAGTTAAAACCAGGGTGCCTTTGCTTGTACTTCCTTAAGTTTTTTTTTCCCTCAAGGTGAATCCTAGTTTTGAATTTTAGCTCTTTCCTTTTTCATTTTTGAAATTTCAGTAATGAAAATGTTTGTGTAAGGTACAAAGCACGATGTCTCTCTGGATACTAAAAAGTCAGAGAGAATATTGGAATAGTCAGAGAGAAGAATTAGATTTCTCAAGGGACTGCTTTCTCTATGCCATGGAATCTGGGCAAGCAATAGCAAATAAAGTGTGGTGAAATTAAAAAAAAAAAAAATTCTGCCTAGTCCACTTCCTTAAAACAAAATCGTCTTCTTTCATCCCAGCGGGTCAGCCTTGAAGCAGCCAAGCTTTCCTTAGGAGGTTCTTGATTTTACCTCTGCTGCTGCTCTTTACGGATAAAATTTGAATATTCCTCTCTACAAAACTGTGTGAAGACTTTTCCCTCTTACGCATCCCTAGTAAAATAAAACACAGCTTGTTTCAGAGTTATGTTTTTAAGTTGAGGAATGGTTGACATAGTAAAACCAGAAGCATTTCTTGAGAAATAAGTGCTCGTGTTGGTTCTTTGCACTTTTAGGTGGTGAAAGGAAAGCTATTATTATTATTATTCGTGATCATTATTCAAAGTAAAAGCATTCATGAAGAATTAAGAAAAATGAATAAAAGAAAATGAAAAAATAAGAGCCACGGTGGTATCAGCAACTACTCATGGAAAATTCTTTTGGAAAAAATCATTAGGGGATAAAAGATCCAAAGAGACTCTCCTGACATGTATTAAAATAGGAAGAAAGAACCGTGTGAGAGGAATTTCAAGCCCATGTGTAGACATAGAGAAAACTTAAGAAAGTGTGTATCTAAGAAGAGAAAAGTCAGGATAAAAGTACAAGAAAGAGTATTATGAATACCTTAGCCACACGTGCTCACTTCCTTAGCTGTGACCCTGTCAGAGTTCCCATTCTATCTGCCTCTCAGGAAACTCGCCTCAGAGAAGAGGGTGGCTGATTACATTGTCTAAAGCCGTGTTGTATCCTGCTGTGTTCTAATCTCCCAGTGAGTATCTGTGATAATAGTTGATCTTGGAAGCTGGAAGGGATTTGTGTAGGGATATGCATTTGTGATTAAGCCTCTGCTAACATGATGGTGTTGTACTTTAATAGAAGAATTCATACAGCTCATTTTGGAAAGGAAATACTCCTGGGTGGAGAAAGTAGATTTGCTTTGGAGTTAGTGAATGATGAATTTGTCCTGTGACAACGTATCATTAGATTCACGCTAAGGGAAGCTTCAGCGAATCGTTATGAAGCTCAGTTTACCAGACTGAGTTGTTTCACTTACACTGAGAAATCCCATTTGAAGCACAGCCCCACACCAGGTCAAAACGCACAATACACGGAGGACAAATAGAAGCAATTAGACCTACTGCCTTGGCCTTGATGGGGGTCTGCCTCCTCCAGGAGGCCTGATTAAATTCTGGTTTCAAAGGCAGGCTTTAATGCGGTCATTTAACTCTGTCCTTGAAGTAGAGAGGGTCGTAAGTTCTGTTTTCACGGAAGCTCGGGGATGGGAAGAGTAATTCACTTCTGAAAAGGCAGCAGAGCGTTTTCCCTGGTGGACCTAAAAGTTTAACAGTGCTACGTATATACTGATGCTTCACATTATTCTTTTTAAGAATCTTGCATACATATAAGAATCTTTTAAAGATGATTTCCCAATATTTCAGCTTTTCTTCTTAGCCGAAGGGACAATTTTATTTTCTAAAATTCGTAACTAGCTATACTAGACTCCCTAAGTTTAGACTCTAGAATTTTCCTTATAGAAGTAATGTTCCGCTCTTCAAGTTTCCAGGGATTTTGTTTAAACATCAATATTATAGTTGTGGGCCGGCCCCGTGGCTTAGCGGTTAAGTGCGCGTGCTCCGCTGCTGGCGGCCCGGGGTTCGGATCCCGGGCGTGCACCGACGCACCGCTTCTCCGGCCATGCTGAGGCCGCGTCCCACATACAGCAACTAGAATGATGTGCAGCTATGACATACAACTATCTACCGGGGCTTTGGGGGGAAAATAAATAAATAAATCTTTAAAAAAAAAAAAAAATATTATAGTTGTGGTATATATATACCACATTAATAGTATAGTTCATCTGGTTTGCTATTATTTCTATTTCTCAAATTAGATTTACAGGCAAGGAATAGACTTTCAGTGACCCTTGCAGGGTGTTCCTAAATAATTCAGGAATAAAGGTAGACGGTCTTCTGATGAAGAGCTCTCTTTGAAAACAGGATTAAGTCATGATGCCCTCACTTCTACTCTAATAAACTCTTCCACTCATTCCAGTCTAGCTTCTGCTTTCCTCCTCAATATAAACACTCCCACTCACATCCATACTCCTCCTATCTCTCTGTACTAAGACTGTTCTTTTCCAAATCAACTACAATTTTTGTCGATCAAATATATACTACTCTCTCTCAGGCTTTCTTGGCCTCTCAGCAACATTCAATTATTGCATCACTTCCTTCTCTTGAAACACTCTCTTTTCTTGCTCTTTACGATGTCACAGTCTCCTGGCATTTATCCTCTCTTTTACAAGCTACTCCTTCTCCTTATCCATTACCAGATTGATTGTTCTGCTGTATCTGATGTCTAAACATTGAAGTTTCTAAAACCTCATGACTCATTTCTGTACAATCTATCCTTCTGTGATTTCATTTATGCCCATGATTCTAAAATAAGCAGGAGGGCTTCCTTGTTCAGTTGTGATGTGTGAAGAGTTTGGAAGCCATTATACCCTTCCTTACAACAGGAAAAAGCTGAACAAACCGCAAACCAACAATTTTTCTTGAAGCTATAAAAAAACTGAGGTCTCAGGGCAAATTACCATCCTAAAATCTGGAGAGACAGGTGAATTCAGAGAGTGGTAGCCAAGAACTGTTTACCTAAAGCAGAAACCACTGGAGCCATTATACAGTAGTAATAACTGAATGGTTGTTTTGACAAATTGCTGGACGCTTAGTGTGAACTAGCTTGAGAATGAGAAACTCCTAGGGGCCATAGTCATAAAAGGGGCCACCACACTTCAATGAGTTTTACCTGAGAAATTCCACATGGTTCTCATGGTGAAGAGCCAAGAAAGATCCCTTTGTGCCTTTGATATTGGGAGGAGAAGAATAATCATTGTGAAATATGTGCAGAGCAGTCTCTATAGCAAAGGCCTATTCTATACGAGAAAGGACATTACCAGAGTCTTATCCCACTTGAAGAAAGGGCATCTCTCCATCCAGCCCCCTTTTGCTTTCCCGTCTCACCAAAGGGAGGGGTGTGGGAAGCAAGAAATGCTTGTGCAGGAACAGCCCAGGAGCACAGGCCCACTGAAAGACTGAGATTTATTCATAAGATTCTTAGTGAGGTTCCTCTCACTAACGCCTTACCACCACATCAACAGGGCTCCGGTAAAACAGTAGCAGATTAGGGGCGCAAGAACTGCAAAACACAGACAGTCTCTGAGGATAAGTATTTAGGGAAACCCAATCTCAAAAAAGAAGATATAAACAAGGATACTAGAGGAATCTGAAGCCCCTACAGCTACCACAAACATTAAACACAGTGAAACTTGTAGCTAGATTAACATAAAAACTCACACTAGGGGCCAGCCCGGTGGCACGGGGGTTAAGTGCACGCTCTTTGCTTCAGTAGCCCAGAGCTCGCAGGTTCAGATCCCGGGTGCACACTGATGCACTGCTTGCCAAGCCATGCTGTGGCGGCGTCCCATATAAAAGTAGAAGAAGACGGGCACGGTTGTTAGCCCAAGGCCAATCTTCCTCACACACACACAAAAAAACCTCGCACTAAAGGCCTCATCTTACTTCCTATTGCGCCATACATCATGTCCCACTCTCAACAAAAAAGCGCAAGGCATGGGAAAAGGCAAGAAAAAGCACAGTCTGAAGAGATAATGTAAGCAGTAAAAGCAGACTCGGAAATGACACCAATGTTGGAATCGTCAAACAGAAATTTAAAGTTGCTAAGGTTACTACGTTAGGGGCTATAACAGAAAAAGGAGACAACATGCAGGAATGTGTGGGTAACATAAGCAGAGAGATGGAAACTCTAAAAGAAAAAAAGAAAATGCTAGAAACTAAAAAACTGTAGCATAAATGAAGAATATCTTTGATGGGCTCACCGGTAGACTGGACACAGCCTAGGAAAGAATCAGTGAGCTTGAAGATGTATCCATAGAACCTTCCTAACCTGAAATGCAAAGAAGAAAAGGAATGAAAAAAAAAAAAAAATCCAAGAGCTGTGAGACAATTACAAAAATGCTAACACGTATGTAATTGGAGTACTAGAAGGAAATATTAAAAAATATTTCACCCCTCTAATCCATTTTCTTCCCCTCTGCTGGATCTTTCCAAATATGTAATGTCAATTCTGGAAACCTAGGAATCATACTTGATCCTCCTTGTAAATAATTTTTACATCAAATTTGAAGATAGGTCTTGTAAATTTTACCTCCATTATACATCTTAAATCCATGTACTCTTTTGATCTCTGTCTAACCGGGCCTACCATCATCACTGTCTTTCGCTTACTTCTTGGTGTACTGACTGGCCCCTCTCCTTCCTCTCTTGTTCGTCTAACAATATATTCTCTATACTGCAACAAGAGGACTTGTCTTTAAACATAAATCAGACCTTGTCATTCCCCTACATTTAATGATTCAATAATTCTTCTCATTATACTTATATCAAAATTCAATATCTTGCTGCGATCTTTCAAGTCCTGCATAATTTAGCTCCTACCTGTTTCTGCCTCTCGTTTTTCACTGGACTCCAGCCACACGGTCTTCTCTCAGATCGTGAACACCTCAAGACTTCTCTATACATTCTGTTTTCTTTGTACCAGGATACTCACCCCAAACTTGACCTACTCTCTTCTCCGTATAACCAGCTTCTTTCGTGCTTCAGGCTTTCCTGAATAGACACAGCAAAGGAAGTCTGATCTATCTGTAATTAACATGGCTACCTTCTGCTTTCTTTTGACGCGTGTTAGCGTGCTATATCTTTCTCTGTCCTTTTGCTTTTAACCTATCCAAGTTTTTCAATTTAAAGTGGATGTCTTGAAGAAACATATAGTTGAGTCTTTTTTTAATCCACTCTGACATTCTCTGTATTGTGACTGGTGTACTTTGTCCATTTATATTTAGCGATTATTGATATAGTTGGATTAGTATCTACGATGTTTATAACTGTTTTTCTATTTATTGCATTTTTCTTCTTTCTTTAGCCCCCTATTTTTTTTGTCTTCTGGTTTCAACTGAGCATTTTATATGATTATATATCCAGTCCTCTCTTCACCTAGTAATTATAATTTTTTTAGCTTTTTAGCAGTTGCTCTAGAGTTTGCAGTATACATTTTTCGCTAATCTAAGTCCATTTTTAAATAACATTATACCACCCCTATGTAGTGAAAGTACCTTATAGCAGTATTCCCAATTCCTTCCACTCATCTCTAAAGACATTGCTGTCGTTCATTTCACTTACCTGTATGCTATAATCATCCACTGCATTCCTACTATTATTACTTTAAACAAAATGTATCAATTAAGAATAAGAAAAATAAAAGATTTTATTGACCTTTATTTATTCCTGTTTCTAATGCTCTTCTTTTCTTGATGTACATTCAATTTTCTGACCTATATCTTTTTATTCTTTTATTTTTCCCTTTCATATCTCTTAATAGTTTTTCTCTTCCATTAACTAGATTCTCTCCTTCAAGAATAACAATTGTCCTAATATTAGATCCTCTTTTGCCTTCAAAGCTCTCATTTTCTGTAATTTTTTAAATCTCTTTAATTGGATTTATTATGCTAAGTATTTCTCCTCAGGGCACAAATTCAATATTTTATTCTGTCTGTCCTATCTCTTGTTGTTTCTAAATTATTTATTAGAGCTGTAAATGTTGATGTTTTGAACTTGATTTGTTTTACTAGCTCTGAAATTTCCCTTCTCATTTTATTCTCTTGTTTAGTGCCTTGTCTTTGACCTGTTGTTTTATTGATTTTGTATTTTATTAAGTTCTTTATAGCTCAAAACATACTTGGAAAGTTTTCTTCCCTTCCTTGGACAATATATTTTCCTGACTGGGTACTTCATCTGTCTGCATTGCTATATTCCGTTTACTCACTGTTTTGCTATAATATGTTTGTTTAGTTGCTGGCCATTTTTTAAAATCTTGGTATTGGTAATGAATGTACCTCTAATCTGCACACTAATTTTCTCTGACATAGTGAGGGTGAATTCTCCTTGACACTCACATTTTACCCAAATTACAGTTTGAGGACAAGATCTTGTTTTTTCTCCATTTAACTGCAGTCTGTGAGTTTGTAGTATTGAAAAAGGGAAGAGGACACATGAAAATAAATGCATATCTTCTAAGGAAACTGTTTTTTATTATTTTTGGAATTCTTTTAAATGTCCTATAAAGAGCACAATCCTAAGGGATTTCCTTCTTTATTTTTTTATTTTATTTATTTTTTTTTTTTGTGAGGAAGATCAGCCCTGAGCTAACATCCATGCTAATCCTCCTCTTTTTGCTGAGGAAGACCAGCTCTGAGCTAACATCTATTGCCAATCCTCCTCCTTTTTTTTCCCCCCGAAGCCCCAGTAGATAGTTGTATGTCATAGCTGCACATCCCTCTAGTTGCTGTATGTGGGAGGTGGCCTCAGCCTGGCCGGAGAAGCGGTGCGTTGGTGCGCGCCTGGGATCCGAACCCGGGCTGCCAGTAGCCGAGCGCGCGCACTTAACCACTAAGCCACCGGGCAGGTCCGGGATTTCCTTCTATAAAAAACTTTGGCTCATTGGAAAAGGCAACTTCCTAGAGATCATTTTCAGTTCTGCTGAGATCCTACTCTCGAGGGATTCATTTTGAGTTTACCCGACCTCCCTGTTCACACTCTTAGTCTGCATCTCTCCAAACTGGGGCTTTCAGTGAGAAATCCCAGGATTTTCTCAGCTCACCTTTTATTCTCATTTATCCTTCTGATATGGAGGCTGGGAGGGCAGCAGAATTAGGAACTATTTTTATTTAGAATCTTCTATTTCTTTGGTCATCATTTTTCAAAGTTTATATCATAAGATTTTACCTCTTCCTATTTATTACATATGAGGGGAGCTAAAGTATGTGATGAGGCCTCACTCAATCATCTTTACCTAAAAATTTCTATTAGTTTAGTTCTTTTATAAAAAACAGAATTAAAATATTTTTTAAAAATCACAGGTTAAAAAATTGTTGGATGCCCATGTAGCCATAAGTACGAGTAAAAGGAAGCATTTATGTGATGATATGAAAATATCTCCAGGATACAAAGTTAAGTGGAAAAGGAAAAATACAGAATAGAGTGTACAATAGGCTTTGTGTGAAAAGGGGGGTAGTATAATCATGGTGTGTATGCTGATGTGCTAATATACGCATAAGTATCTCTAGAAAGATATACAGGTAATCGATGGGGATGGGAGACTTTAGACTGTATACTATATTCTGAGTTTTGACATTTTAAACATATGAATATTATGCTTCCTATTTTGAATATTACCTACTCAAAATAAATTTAAAGAGTTAACTTTAAAAATTCATCATCACTACATCTATTAAACTCTGGAGGCTGCCAAAACTATAGTTGTCTTTCTTCCTCTTCAACTAACTGCAAGCAAAATGAGCATAAGTTACTGACTATCCTTATTTCCTGGAGAGGCCAGCAACACCTCTTCCTGCAAGGACACAGTAAGTAATTTTGCCCTGTATTAGTTTCCATCTATTAGCTGCCATCACAAAACACCACTAACTGGATGACTCAAAACAACAGAAACTTATTGTGTCAAAGTTCTGGAGGGTGAAAGTCCAAAATCAAGCGGTTGGCAGAACTAAGCTTCCTCTGAAAGGTAGGGGGAACCTCCCTCGCCTCCTCCTAGTTTCTGGTGCTTTGATAGCAGTCTTTGGCATTTGCTGCACAAGTCCAATTCTACTTCATCATCATATGACACTCTCCTTGTATGTCTGTGTCTTGACACGGCTATCTTCCTGTAAGGATGCTAGTCATGTTGGAGTAGAAGCCCACCCTACTCAAGTAAGACCTCGTCTTAACTAATTACATCTGCAATGACCCTATAGTCAAATAAGGTCACATTCTAAGGTACTAACGGTTAGGACTTCAGCATATTTTGAGGGGGGAGTATGTGTGACACAGTTCCAGCCATTATAGCTAGACTTCAAAATACTAGGAATATAATGATTCCTCTAACACTTGAGCAATTCTCCTATTTGTAGAACAGTCATATGTAAAACCTCTCAACCACATATTTGTGGCTCACCTAGCATTCCCTTTAAACAGACTCTTATTAAATGTTGAAAAGATAAAAAATAAATCTTCTAAGATACTTATGAGGGATAAAGAAAACAATACGTACCACAACCATGTATATGTCAACCAGATTAAGAAAGAAAAAAATTATTATTACTTTACAGGCTCTAATACATTCCTTCCTAAAGCCATTCACTTTCTTATCTTCTTAGATGAAACAACTATACTGAATTTATGTTTTTCATAACATTGTGTTGTTTAGTTTTGCAGGTTTTTTGAAGTTTACCTCAATTGAATTGTGCTATTTGCATTCTCCTTGCTTCCCCTTTCGCTTAAGACTGTATTATTTTTTTTTTGCAAATTCAGCCTTGTTGATGGATGTAGCTCTAGTTCATTCAAGTTTCACTACTCCATAGTGTTCTACTATGCGAATACAACAAAATCCATTTAATCATTTGACTGTTGAAAGATTGATGGGTTGATTTCTAGAGATTTGTTTTTCTCTTTAAAACATTCCTGCTTTAAACGTCTTGTACATATTTCCTAGTGCATGTATAGGAGTTGAATCAATGTCACATATAGGAGCTGAATCAACATCATAAGAAGGGTCATGCTTAATTTTACTAGGTGATTTCAACTTGATTTCCAAAGTACTTGTGCCAGGGTATAAAGATCCCGGTTGTTCCACATTCATTACCATCACTTGGTATTTTCTAGCCTTTTAATATTTGCTCCTCCACTGAGTGTTAAAAGCTATTTCATTGTGGTCTTATTTTGTGCTTGTTGTCAATTTTGGTCTCCCCTTCTATGAAGTACATGCTCAAGTCCTTTGCCTATTTTTTATTATATTGTTTATCTTATTGATTTCTTGACTTTTTTATATTTCTTAATACCAGTCCTTTGTCAGATATATTTGTTACAAATATTTTCTTCTAATTCGTAGTTTGTCTTTTCACTCTAGTTATGATGTCTTTTAGTTAACACAAGTTCTTATCTTTAATATCATTAATTTATCAACCTTTCCTTTCACGGTCTCTGCTGTGTGTGTGTGTGTGTGTGTGTGTGTGTGTTTAAGAAAATTTTCTTTACCTAGATGGCTTAACAAATATTCTCCTATATGGTTTTATAAAAGTTTGTAGTTTGGGGCCGGCCCGTGGCTTAGCGGTTAAGTGCGCGTGCTCCGCTGCTGGCTGCCCGGGTTCGGATCCCGGGTGCGCACCGAAGCACCACTTCTCCTGCCATGCTGAGGCCGCATCCCACATACAGCAACTAGGAGCATGTGCAACTGTGACATACAACTATCTACTGGGGCTTTCGGGGAAAAATAAATAAATAAAATTAAAAAAAATAAAAGTTTGTAGTTTGCCTTTCACATCTAGGTTCTTAAGACTACTGGAATTGATTTTTGTACATGAAAAGGGGTAGGATTCCAACTTAATTTTCATTCCATATAGATAATTATATGTCCTGACATCATTTAATCAAAAATATTTTTCTACTAGTTTGTATAAATCAAAATGTATAAATTGTTACTATTTCTGTAGATATGTTTATTTTCTCATTTCAGTGGTTAATTTGTCTATTCCTTCACCATTGAACCACTGTATTAATTACTGTAATAATTAAATAATTCTTGATATATGAAAAAGCATATCTCCTCACTTTGTTCTAATTCCTAATTAATTGGTTATTCTTTACCCTTTGCTCATCTACATAAATTTTCAAACAAGTTTGTCAAATTATACACACAGACATATACACTTACAAAGAAGCCTGTTAAGATTTTTATTAGAATTGCTTGGATCTATTAATATAATACTGTGACTTTTGATCAATAAACATGATAAATACCTCCAATATTTGGTACTTTTTCAGTTTTCAAAATGTTCTTTTTTTATCCATAAAGAGCATGCATAACTTCTCTTAAATTATTCCTAGGTACTTTATATTCTTTGTATTTTCTATTATAATTACTTATTTTCTCATGTACAGAAATGTGTTTGATTTGTAGATACCAAATTTCTTTATCCAAAAAAACTTTTTGAATTCTCTGATTAAACTAGTTAATTGTATTCCTCTCATCTTTTGAATTATCAGTTACTGGGAAGGAAAATCTCACACCAATATTGTTATTTTTTAATATGTCTTGAGCAATTTAACCCATCTTCTGCCTGACTAGAAATACAGACTATTCTCATTTTTGTGGGATTTACCCACAGCCTTATTTCTACAGCCTTATTTCTATTTTTCTGACCTAATTATGCACCCCTAAACAATAGAGTCTAGTTTTGCCTATTGTTGAAATTCCTATAATTCTATCATGGACTATGTATAATGTTGCCTCTGGCTTCTTTTTCTCAATTCACCTTTTCGTTTTTTTTTTTTTTTCTTAATTGCTATATGCTACTCTGTTGTATGATTATCCTATGATTTAAACAGCCATTGAAGAGTTAGAACATTTTCAGGGGGCCGGCCCTGTGGCCTAGTGGTTAAGATCAGCGTGTTCCGCATCGGTGGCCCAGGTTCAGTTCCTGGGTGCGGACCTACACCACTCCTCAGCGGCCATGCCGTGGTGGTGACCCACATACAAAATAGAGGAAGATTGGCACAGACGTTAGCTCAGGGCAAATCTTCCTCAGCATAAAAAAAGAAGAAAAAAACATTTTCAGCTTACCCCAATACTGGGAAAACCAGCTTATGTTTGCTAATTCTCAGAGTAAGTTTTTAACACCTCCAATCAGCACAAATGTTCAAAACAGAGCGGTTTTCTCTGGCATTCCTTGGGGTGGTTAGCTATTTCTAGTTTGCCTGTACACCACTCATGAAGTCCTTCGTGCTTGCAACTTTATAGGGAGCCTCCTATTTGACTTCTTACCTTGTGTTTATGTCCTATCCCCTGAGACCTATGAAACTCAAATTTACTTAGTTTTGCAAACGCCTTCAAGGCAAAAAAAAAAGGCATCTGTGTCTCATCTATTTCTTCATTTAGCCTGACTATTCCTTCATTTCTTGTCAGAAATCTGATGCATTTAAGATCTCCCTTTTATGATATCCAAATCTGTAGTTGCTTTTAGTAAGAGGCTCAATCTTGGTACCTAGTTCACCATAATGCAAGAAAAGGAAGTAACTACATACACTTTTTCAGTGTGCTCCTGTAGCAATTTTAAAAATGGGCCTGCGGCCTAGTGGTTAGGTTCAGTGTGCTCTGCTTTGGCGGCCCGGGTTTGCGTGTTCGGATCTTGGGCATGGACCTACACCACTCGTCAGCCATGCTGTGGTGGCGTCCCACATACAAAATAGAGGAAGATCGACACAGATGTTAGCTCAGGGCTAACCCTCCTCAGGCAAAAAAAAGAGGAAGATTGGTGGCAGATGTTAGCTCAGGGCGAATCTTCCTCAGCAAAAAACAAGGTCCTGAATTCTTTCACAGTCCTCCCATTGAGAAGTGAAGTCTATATCTCCACTCCTTGAATCTGGGGCCTGTGATTGCTGAAACAGAGAAGTACACTGGAAGTGACACTGTGCCTTCGGGCTCAGGCCTTAAGAAAATGGTACATATTCTTCTTATCTCTTGGGACATTTGCTCCTTCAAATTATTTCATGTATGCAACTATTTACTTTGCGTAACTATTCCCACTAGTTAACCCAGTACTCAATTATCTCAGTCAGCGAACTAAGCAAATCAAAATTGTGGTCTCAACAATTATTCTACATGTTTTGCACAACCCATCAGTGTAATAAATGTATAGCAAAGTATTCATAACATTTTCAGAGAAAAGAAATTATTTTAAGACTGTAATTAATGACTTCATTCATATTTAATATAAACAATGGGTGCTAACCATATATTGAGCATCAAATATTAATAAGGTGATCATGCAAAATATATAGTAAGAAATAGGTAGGTACTTTTTAAACCACACATATATGATTTGTAAAAAGAAATGGATTCCAAAAGATATAAAGTGAGAGATCATTTGATTTAAAGTAAATATAAAAGGCAAATAATACTGTCTTAAACAGTGATTGTCAGCTATCACCCCAAATTAGGATCATATAGGGTTTTTTTAAAAACACACATGGCCAAACCCCATTAATATCCAAGGAGGCAGAGTTGAGAACTGGTTAAAGCAGTGGTTCTCAACCTTGGCTTGACATTATAATCATTTACAGAGCTCTTCAAATACAAAATTCCAGGCTGTATTCCAGGCCCATTAAATCGGGATCTCTGGGGACAGGATACATGCCTCGGTACTTTTTAAAGCTCCCAGACTTTTGCAATGTGCAGCCAAGTTGAGAACCACTAGTCTAAAATATCTGATTGGTTGCATATCCTATAATAATATAGGGAAAATACTTTTAAAAATTAAAAGTTCTATATAATAATTACGTCTGCATTTCCATTATCAATTCAGTCTAAATTAACATAAAATATAACTACGAACTCTCTTGAGTACATTTTCCTAAGACTAAGGAAAATCAATCCTCCTGGAAAGAAAAAGTCAATGGTATATAGAAAATTTTAAATGAAGTGGTCTATTCAAGTTGGAGAAACTAAGAATGTTTTCCTAATTGAGAAAGTGAATTAATTTATTCAATCAAAAGTCAGAATCTGATATTAATTTAACACTAAACAAGCATGGCTTCTCGCCTCAGGAAATGAGCAAAATATGGAATGTATTTCATTTATTCATAAAGATATTATTGATCATCTTTATATGCTAGTCATTGACTTAAATGCTGGAGATAAAGTAGTGAAAAAAATCAAAGATCCCTACCCACATGAGACTTATAATCTAACAGAGAGACAGAAAATTTTAAAAATCACACAAATATCTGTGTAATGATGAGCCATCAAAGGGGTTATGAAGGAGAGATTCATGGGGTTATAAGACATCTCCTAAGGGAACTTGGCAGAAGTGACATTGTGCCAAACCTGAAGAAACTGGCAGCTTCCACTGCCTGTCTATTGGACTCTCACTCTTAGAATCCAGCTACCATGATGTAAGGAAGCCCAATCAGCACATGGAGAGATCTACAGGGAGAAGCGCCAATGTCCCTGAGCCATAGCCTTAGCTGAGCTCCAGCCAACAGCCAACCCCCCAAATTGTCATCCATGTGCATGAGCAATCTGGAAAAGTAAATCACATTGTCCCCTCTTCCTCTAGTGTAGGGAGTCAGAAAGTTTGTTTCTGAAAAGGAAGCAGGAGCTATGGCATGTGCCAAGGCCCCTGGAAGAAAGGTCACTCACAGTGATGACCTGTCTGCAAGTCACAATATTTTAGTTGGGTAATTGACTGGATTATGTGCAAAGCTGATGAATATTACTTAACAAGTGTTTTGAGTTATAAAATAATGGAAAATCAAATATATTTTGTATAAAACATCACTATCAACAGGACTAAATGGTACTAAATGGAAAAGTAGTACACAGTAAAACATGTTGTGACTAGACTAACGGTATACACAGATAAATCAGAAGACATTTTTAAAATCCACTCTATAATTTTCAATCTAACCGTGTTCACTAGAATATTATGCTATTTTTTTAAACCACAAAAGATGAGCTTTATTTTTGGATTCAGCAGAAGTATATGCGATCAATAGACCTTTTTTCCTGCTTTTATTTTAGATTAAATGTAGGTAAAATGAAGAATCTTCTCATCAATTTCTGTGAAATACTTGTATTGAGTTGAACCTTATGAGTTCCAACACTCAAATACCCAGGCACACACTTAAATATTCAATTTCAACCCACTGATTATCAATTATACTCAGGCTGATCTAAGCATATCCTTGCATAAATATCCCCGATGTAAAGGCGAGCTGGAAGACGTGTGACACATAGTCATTGTATTCAGCTCTTTTCCTGCGATTTAGAAACAAATGTATGTTGAAGTGTTTTCCTGTCCATGTATTGCCTTTCTTCCCGGCACTTGTCAAGATATGATTAAAAATAGTGATACAGTATTAAGGCTCAGAGAAAATCCTGACACGTGATGGATTAAAGCACAAAATTAGTCAGACCCTATGATTTTCAGGCAGCTTCTGCAACTGCTTCTCTTTGATACACCATTGAGCTGAATTTTTATCCTTTTCAATAGTGCTCAAATACATTCATGACCTCCCAGTTCTTTTCTAGAAAGCACAAGCCTGCTCTTAAGCCTCACTGAGGTCTCCAACATCAGTAAGAAATTATAATTTCTTAAGTTAAGTACTCAGCTACACAGTAGTTCACGCTGTCTCCATTTTTTAATGTGTCCCATTGGGTATTAATAGTGTTCAGATTTATTTTTCATAATTTAGAGCTTGCCTTGTGAAATATTAAAATGCTTATTAATGTTTGGAAAAGTGACAGAGGCACTAATATATATTGCAAGCAGCACACTGCTGTTCTTCAGCCACATACTAATTAGCCACACATATAAAAATACCTCAATTAAATTTTCTCTTCATTGTTCAGAAGGCAAATACAAAAGGGAAAAAAGAAACACATTTAAAGAGCCTTAGGATAAGCTAGCGTTTATCTGAAACTGTAGCCATTGGCTCAAACTGGTCAGATAATACCTATGAACACATATTACGTATATAATTTTAAAAGGTTTCTTACATTCTCACTCATAGATAGAAAATAGTAAACTCCCATAAATTACTAAAAACCAAAGTAAAAATTCCACACTTTCAAATTTTGAATCTTCTGTGTTTCTCAGTCACCATTACCAGCACTTTTTTCCCCCAAGAATGGTAATGAATTCAAGTTGTTTCATTTACTTTTCTGACTGACTCCTGCAAGCTGCATTTGCAAGATAGCTAAAAAGATCTAAAGATTATGGATACACTCTCTGCCCACGAAGCTGTACCGTACATATATAGTGCTCAGTTCAGCTGATCTCACTAATCAAAAAGTAAAATTATTTTACAAAATCATACATTATACTGTGTAATATCCATATTTCTACAAAGTTACTAAACACTAACTTTTGCTTTCTGATACCAGTCACCAATATAATGGTCAACATCAAGCAAGATTAAGAATAAATTAAATCAATATTAAAGATATTTTGATTCATTGTTAATTTTAGCCACATAAAATTTGTAGAAATATGCTTTATAAGACTTTTGCTAGTAAAGGTGCTTTTGACCTATTTTCCACTTGATAATCTTTGCTGGAATAGAAGATAGACAGAAGAGAGAAATTAAGCATAAAGCAAAATATATTCCCCATTACCGAAATTTTTGACATACTGCTATTGTACCAATTTCGCCAACAAGTTCAATTTAATGAATTAATCACAGATAAGCAATTCTGTCCTGTATGTTAATGTGGCTGAGACCAATTTTGTATTTCTCCTTGAGGTGACCTTCTTTCCACTGTGAGAGTGCATCCTGCCTCTCCTATTACTAGTGAGTGACACTGGGAAATGATTTCATCCCTATAAGCCTTAGTTTTCCAATCTGATAGCAATAAGAAGTCAGATAGAAATAATAGTACCTACCTCAAAGGAAACAATTAAATGAGAAAGTTTACACAAATCACTCATCACAATGTAATTCCTTAAGAAGTATTCTCTTATCCCCATGTTAAAGGTATAAAAAGCAATAATTTCTGAAATGATTACATTCAACATTTTAATTGATTTAAAATTTAAACTGAAAGTTTAGGAAGTTATGTAAATTATGAAGGGAGGAATAGGAAATAAGGCAATGTAAATGTCAATTGGATGAGTACTTCCCATGGCCCCTAGAGCACAAGGTTATCATTCTGAAGACTTGCCGTGTTTTACTGAGATTTATTTATATTTCAGATAGATGTTGTTGGCTTTTAACTGGAGCACATAGATTAAGGTCAATGTTTTTAAGAAGTATTTTGTAAGGAAATTATAACATACTATTCACCCAGAGAAGGTTGACAAGCCATCTTTGTCTGATCATTTTTACTATATATACATGTATCGTGATTTTGACTGTGGGAGAGTGGCGTTTTCAGGGAATGCATATAAGGACATGAGATATTGCAAACAGTTGGATGGCTGAGTGCAAGTCAACTGTGGGGACTATTAACGGGAGGGTATACACTGACCAACGCCTATGCACTAGCTTGCATTATTGTTAATGGACAATGACAATATGAATTAGAGAATAAGATAACTCAAGAGACTGTAAGAAATTCTTGTTTACTCTTTGGGACTGAGGATTTATATTTTGTTGGTGCAAAATCTACTGTGAATAATAGATACGTTATAAACCTTTGGCCCAGAGGGATTAATATGGACTAAGTTTTTTTGTCATTTGTTTGCTGTTTTCTCTTAAGCTCTGAGGTTTTCAGAGAGACCAAAATTTAAAAAAGATCAAGAAATAAGAAATCTCTCCCTTTCCTTCTCTCTCCCTCTCATCTCTCTCTCCCCTCTTAACAGATTAAAAAAGAACCGCCCCCTACAGTAGATAAGTAAATTAAAAAACAAGATGACGGAATTCATATATTAATGAAGAAGATATATAAATATGTTTTGCTCATTTCGTATTTATTAAAAGGATTTTTTTCAGGTAGATAATTGAACACTAAGCTTATCATCAGAAATATCCGCCACAAAACCTTATTGGTTCTTGTGCAGTATATTATGTATGTATGATATTTCTCTTTATTTTCCACATAAAAATATGTCACATTAGACTACTGAGCCTACTGAATTTATTTTTTGTTTTATTTAAATCTTCTTACTCTATATTGTAATAAATTTGTTATAACTTTTACTATCTACTGTGGAACCTTTTATTAACATACAGCAATATTTATTAACCTTTGGGAGAATCACAGACCACTTTTAAGAAATTAATGAAAGCCATTCCCAGAGAAGTGCATACACTCAAGTACACACGTAGACACATACAGAGACATACACTTTCCTGCAGTGTCAAGAGGTTCATACGCATTCTGAGGCCCATCCATGAACCCATTCAGACCACAAATGAAGAAATCCTATCAAAGGTTATTTTAACATGAAGCTACGCAGCGTTCATGCTTTTGAGAGTTCCCGGGGCTTTGAATCAAAAGACATGGTTTCCTCTCCAAACTCCACTCCTCATTTAAGCTTAATATCCTCATTTATAAAATAAAAAGAAGTGGTACCTAAGCTCCCTTCTGACCCAAAATTCTCTGGGTCTAGGCAAAGAATAAATTCCTTTAAGAAAAAGAAAACTGTGTTTGAGAATTACAAAAAGAAAATCTGTTACAGAATATGAAGAAGGTTTTTTGTTTTTCTATAGTTTATTAACAAAGAACTTTGACTAGAAAATGCATGTGCCATCTGAATCTTGTTGATATACATGACTCTATAGCTTCCTGCAGTCTGGTATATTGGGGGAAAGAAAAAGTGAATTCATTCATAAGAGTCATATTTACCTATGATGATATGAACTATGTTTTGCATATTTTCTGGTTTTTTTCAGGGGTGGTTTAATAATATTAAATAATAAATTAATTGACTAAGTAGAAATATAAGGCTAAATCAAACATTTAGACAATAAACTCATTCTTCTAAATGATAGTATCATTTGCAAAAAGTGCCTGAATGTTTAGAAGGAATTAACCATCATGACTGTTGATACTGACAGCCTTACACATTGATTGACAAAAGAAAAATATGTACTATCATCAACAAATCTGACAGCCTTTGGTTGAGTTAGCTTAATTATGAAATTTGAAAAACAATGTATTTCTATTTGGAAATGTCTTAATACACATATCTTCCATTACTGACTTCAAACACAATTTTTTTAACACATGGGTTAAAACATTAAGTGAGAAGTAGAATCTAATTCTTCCTTCTCAGAAATTAGGGGAAACTTATAGCAGCAAGAAAAACTAGACAGGGGCCAGCCTCTAGGCTTAGCAGTTAAATGCGCGCGCTCCCCTACTGGCGGCCCGGGTTCGGATCCCAGGCACACATCGATGCACCGCTTGTCCGACCATGCTGAGGCCACGTCCCACATACAGCAACTAGAAGGATGTGCAACTATGACATACAACTATCTACTGGGGCCTTGGGGAGATAAAGGGGAAAAAAAGGAGGAGGATTGGCAATAGACGTTAGCTCACGGCCTGTCTTCCTCAGCAAAAGAGGAGGATTAGCATGGATGTTAGCTCAGGGCTGATCTTCCTCACAAAAAGAAAAAAAAAGAAAGAAAGAAAAACTAGACAGAAAGTATTCCACTTACAAAAATGTCAAAGAATTCTTGTGAGATATAGAACATAGGCGACCAGATTGAAGGAAGGATTGATTCAAAGCTCCCATCCTATAAGAGAACATCTTGCCCAGAAATCGGTGGAACACACTGTCACAGATGTGGCACATGAAAGCTAAGGGGGCATTACCAGAGGCAAGGGTGGGCAGTGAGCTTGTTGAGGGAACCTATCAGTCCCACAACCACTGTATAAATAATCTTGAATCAAGATATCATAAATAAAGGGGGTAGGAGAAAACTTTTGGAGGTGATATACATGTTTATGGCATGGATTGTGGTGATGGTTTCAAGGATGTTTACTTAGCTCTAAACTCATCAAGTTGTATACAATAAATACGTACAGTTTTTTGTACGTCAAGCATACTTCAATAAAGTGGTTTAAAAAATAAAATAAAGTCTCTAGGATGAATGGGGAGTAAGGGACAATTCTCTCTTGGCCTACAAGAGTTATCAAACTCTGTTTTAAGATTAAGCCTCTATAACCATAATGCAAGCTAATTAGATTAAATGATGTGACTTCATTGTATTGATGAAAGTCATTTGATATGGAATATACAGAATATATTTTATAGGTATAGAATATGTTTTAGTAAACCAACTATAATCTCAGAATCGATAATTATTTACCAAGAGTTATACTAAATTTATCTATCAAAGACAAATTACATGGCAAATTTGTATTTTAAACAAATTTAAGTTTACTAAGGATAAACTTAAATTCTAATAACTTTCAGATTAAATTATTCTCACAGAAATGCAAAATTTTAATTAAAAATGGACATTGAAGCCTCTACTTGAAAAATACTCTATTAGCAGTTAATTGCTGATATAGCTGAAAACATGGATTTCTTTGTTTTAAAAAATTTCCTTAGGGGCCGGCCCAGTGGCGCAAGCGGTTGGGTGCGCGCTCTCCGCTGCGGCAGCCCGGGGTTTGCCGGTTCGGATCCCGGGCGGGCACCCACGCACGGCTTGTTAAGCCATACTGTGGCAGCAGCCCATATAAAGTAGAGGAAGATGGGCACGGATGTTAGCCCAAGGCCAGTCTTCCTCAGCAAAAAAAGAGGAGGATTGGCATTGGATGTTAGCTCAGGGCTGGTCTTCCTCACACACACACACAAAATTTCTATAATGCAGCTTTTCACTAATTCAAACTGACTCTTCCCCTCAAACTGCCCCTCCCGCCCCGGTGATGTTAATTCAAATAGGTGACGTTTTACTGCTATGGCATTCTCCATTTCCAATTAAGAATGATATTAAACAAATCAAATTCAAAATAAAGCAGAGGCTGCAAAACTAAATTAAAAAAACAGTTATTGTGACAGCATTTTTTCTGGCTTACACATGACATAAAGACACTTTTTCATTAGCAATAGAGGCACCACCATTTCAAACTCTGGCAAACATGACAAGCATCAACAAGAAGGACATTAGCTCCCTGTATTAACTGCCACCAACTTAAATTCTGGAGCGGAAAACTTCTCTGTTTTCCCAAGTAGTTAAGTTTCTAAAGTATTATGATGCAAGGAACATAACTCTAAATTTCCCACTCTCTGTGCCTCTGGGCCTGTTAGATTTAGACTGCGATCCACATCAATCTGAGGGAAAGCTTTCAATTTAAACTTTCCTTTCAGCCAAATCTGAGAAGCTGTAAATCTTCAGATCTTGCTCTTTAAGGATGTGGAAATGGAAACAAGTCATCATACCCACCAACGATTTGTGGTTCCAAATAAGGGCCTGTAATGTAAGAAGTTTATCCTCGTGAAATAAATAACGGCGAAAAATAGGAGATATATTTAGAAAATTTCTATTTAGTGTTTCCAATAAGATTCAAGACAGCATTGCACCTGTGAAATTAGGCCAGCAGTTACGAAGAGAAAATAAGTTAAGATCAGTAAAGATAGTATGAAGATGGGAAAATGACAACTAATTTTAAATTTGTGTCAGAGACAATAAGCAGAATAATGAAGACTCGGGAAAATAAAACGGGTCAAGTAAAGCACAAATACATTCTTAAAACTCAAAAGAAAATAATAAATAAATTAAAACACTAGGAAAAATGAAAAAGGAAGAGCAGATTCAATCCACTTATAGTAGGAATCACAAAGAGAGAAAGCAGATGATTAAAAGTCGGGGATCCTGGATGTTCAGCACATGAAGGTTGTACCAGGACTCAGAGCTGTGAATTAGAACAGGCATGACAGACCATAAGATTCATTCACATGAGGACCACTTCAGAGGAATTGAAATCTGCATCTTATATTAAGGTGGTTACAGGACGTACAGGAGGATTCAGACTTTCAAGGCAACCAAACAGGTACAAGAAAGAACCAAATCCAAATCAGACTTGGCAACAACTAAGAGACAATCTTAAGAACTCAGGTTCGGAAGATGGACTCTACAAAGTGTTAATACAGCTGGGAAATGGGAACCTTTTAAAAATGTCTATGGACATTTAAAAAGGACGTAATTTGTGACGGCTATTGAGAGTGCTGAGACGGTTTGATTAGATTAAGAAGAAGCGATAATTAAAGACATAAGAGGAAAAAAGTTTCTGAGCTAAAGAAAGTTCTGAAAAATCACTTGGTACCAGGCAGACTTATATAAGTAGAAGAAAACATACATGTATTCTAGAAACATTATAAAATTTTAAAAATCTAAATGAAATTGATAATTTGGGGGAGCAGGGATGTAAATCATAAAATAGACTCAAAAAGAAGCAGCAGTCCACAGACAGAATTCTTCCCCTTCTTCTTCCTCTTCTTCCTCCTCACTTCTTCCTTCCTTCTCTTTTCTTCTCTCTCTCTCCTTCTCTGTTGCATTAGCTCTGTTTTGTAAGGCCTTACAACTGACTAAGCCAGGCTCACCCAGAATATTATCTCCCTTACTTAAAATTAATCTCCCTTACTCAAAGTCAACTGACTTGGGACTTTAATTATATCTGCAAAAATCCCTTTATAACAACACATGTTGATTAGTGTTTGATTGAATAACACGGGACTATAGCCTGGCCAAGAAGACAAATAAAAAAAAAAGCCGTCTGGACCAGAACAGAAAACAAGACTTTTCATCTATTTCCTTTTCTCCCCCACCACCCCTTTCCAGCTATAGGAGAAGTCAGAATCCACGGCTAGTGAGCTCAGGTGAGAGGAAGAGGACCCACAAGACTAGGATTTAGAGAAGCTGACCACATGTCAAATAAACACATCATCTCTAGCCTCCAGCAGTATAAAATTGTTGGAAGGGAGAGACTTTAAGTTCCTAGTTTTTATTATTACATTAAACCGGTCATATTAATTACTAAAATTAGACCACTCTTGTGACTGAAAGTCATCAGGAAGGAAACTTTTAAATGAGAGTAACTTGAAAATTGTAGGGACTTACCAGAGACCTTATCTGTGATTAATAAAAATTAGGCCACCAAGCAGAGTTACAAAGAGACGCTGAAGAAGGAATAAAATTGTTTCTTTCTGAACCCTATGGAATCTCTTTTGTTAGATGTAATAGTTTTTTATAATAATTTACATCTTCAATACCAGCTCCTTCCCTAAACCTCAGAGTAATATAGCTAACTTCTTCAATGTTTCCATTTGGAGATCTAACAGTCAACATACCTGAAACTGACTACCTGATTATACTCCTAAATCTGCTGCATTTCAACTCCTCCTCTTCTCAGGAAATGGCATCAACCTCATCCCACTTCTCAGTGCAAGCACATTTGAATCATCCTTTTTGCATCTCATTCTCTCATAACCCAAATACAATATTCTAGATTTAAAAACATACATATATCCTAAATCAAACTCTTGTCGCTGTGTATTTCACTACCACCTTAGTATCATTCCCCATCAACTCTGATCTGAAGTATAATCACCTTTCAATAGCTCTTCTGTTATCCTTGCCCACTATAAATCTGTTTTTAACTTGGCAGAGTTAACCACATAAAACAGTAGGTCACAAAAGTGAATAGACACCATAGAAAGCATAGTTAGGGAAACAGAAGAAGAAAAATGAAAATGTGAAACAGAAATAATGAGATTAAATGGATTCAAGAGACAGTGATCAATACAGTAGCCACGAATAAATATTGACCATACTACAACAGAGCAGGAAAAAAACCTCTATATTTCAAAACAACTTTCTTAAATAAAAGACTTGGAACTAAACATCAAGAACATACCCTGGAAACCTAGAGGAACGTATGTAGAATGGTCAATATCAGGACATAGTCTAGTAGAATTATTGAACTTTAAAGATAAATAGTAAAAGTACCATAGGCTTTCAGACAGTAAGTCAATTCACATATATGGGAAAGGAAATCAGATGGACAAGAGATTTTGAAAACAAAACTTTGTAGTAGAAAAATGAATTAACAATTTTAAGATACTCAAGGAATAGAAAATGTGCATCAAGAATTTTCCATCCAACCAAACTGACATTTTCATGCAAACCCCACAAATAACCATGAACATTAAAAATTCAGGGAATAACGTTCCTGAACCGCTTCCTATGGAATTTACCAGAGAACACACTTTCGACAACCAAGAAATAACTAGAAAAGTTTTGTGTAAACACTGGCTATGAGCACTAAATATATTTAACTGTAAAATAAAGATTATATGGTTGGGTTTAAATGTGACAGATTATTATTTAATTTTATTTTCTCTAGTAATATAGGTAGGATACTTGCAAAATGGGAAGGAAGTAGAACTGTATATAGAAAGTTGAATAAACTCACTGATTGCCTTGTAGTTATTAGTTTAAAAAAACAATTACTTTCAGTTACGTGCTGGCACAAAGAGAAAGGAGTGGAAAGAAAAGATTACTAGAGAGAAGAAAGAAAATGCTAATAACTTCAATACTATTCATAGTAAACAACCAAGAAAGAGTGTCTAAATGATGAAGAGTGAAGGGCGTTAGATAAAGATCTTAGTGTTAAAAAAAAATAATCCTTTAGAATAAAAATATAAGCTTTTCTAAATACCAAAAGATATAATAAGAGAGAGTGGGGAGGGCAAATGAAAGTGTGTAAAAGGAAGAAAATAAACTATAAAACTATATATACAATACTACCATTGTTCCACACGTATATGTATATGTATATATGTATATGTATGTGTACATATATCTTTTGTTACAAATATATATGTGTGTGTGAGCAAGCATATTGATCATTCCAATATAGGTAACACAGCATAAAATACCTATTAAAAGAACAAGTAAGTTTTTCCTATAGGCTAACAAAACAAAGTCCAATTCTACACTGTATTTAAGATATATAGACAGACGAGAGATAGGTAGGTACATGATAGGTGGATGGATGGATAGAGAGAGAGAGAGAGATGGTAAAGGCAAATGAAAAGAAAGCAGGGGTCACAACTCACAACCTTGCTGTCCAACAAAATACAATTTAGAACAAAAAATTAAACACTAAAAATGACAAAGAAGGATATTTTATAAAGCTAAGACTATAATTCATCATGAAATATAATAATTATTACTACTTATGAATCCAATGAAAGAGCAGCAATTTTCGTAGAGCATAAACTATAGTCATGGAAGAAAAAAAGATAAAAAAATTAACAATAGATGTAGCACACTTCTAGTAGAGAATAGAAAAAGTTGTAAAAGAGCTTCCCCACCCCTCCAGAGAGTGAGAGAGAAAAGTGGAAGACATACCTGTCTATGCCAGAATTGTGAATTATGTTACTTAAGCAGTTCCGGAGCACAGAGAAGAAAGAAAAACTTGCAAATTATTTTTGTGAGACAAATGTAATATAATGTTAACAAAAAAACATGAAAAAATCAAACAGAAAGGGAAATTACTGATAAATCTTTCTCATGGATATTAAGGCAGAAATCTAAAATACTACTAAAGTAAATCCAATAGCTTGTTAAAAATTAATATAAAAAGACCATGAGGGATTTATTCCAGGAATGCAACAGTGAATCAATATTAATAAAGCTATAAATTTAAGCTATCATTGTAATAGACCTAAGGAGAAAAAGTATATGAATATCTCTTCAGATCTTATAAGACATCTGACAACATTCAAAATCCTTTCATGTTAAGAGCATTGAATAAAATAAGAAGTGACTTAACTTCATTAATATACACACACATACAATTGTATACACACAAACACATACACACCATTATTGCTCATTAATGTGCAATAATGTGAAACAATAGAGTCATTCCTGCTAAAGAAAGCAACAGGAAAAGGATTCCTACTATCTCCACCATAACTGAGCATTGAATTGGAATAAGTGACAAGAGAAAGCAATTAGATACAAGAATTTTTAAAGGACCAGGTAAACCTATCTCTGTTTATGGAGAAACCATTGTGTATCTAGAAATCACCCACCAAAAATATTGACAGAAATATTGTTATAAAAATAAAGGAATTGAGTAAAGTATAAGCATCTAAAGCTAATACAAATAAGTAGATAGCCTTCCTATGTAGAAATAATAACTAATTAGAAGACACAATGGAAGGAGAGACTTCACATATCATAGCAAACAACAGTAAAGGTACAGAAACTAAGTGCTGAAATACACACACCCACACACACAAAGAGACTTTAACAAGTAGAGACACTCACCGTGGCATAAAGAATATTCAACATCACAGCTATGTCAATTCTCTCCAAGTTTATTTATAATTGTAATGCAATTCCAATAAAATTACCATCAGCTTGTTTTTCCCTGGAGCTACACAAGCAGATTATAAACTTCACTTGGAAGAGTACATGAGAAATTAGAGCCACAATAACTCTGAAAAGAAGAGTTAGTCCTATCACACACATGCAAGACAATTAAAAAGAGTACATGTGGTATAATTTGTTTAGATTGAATTCGAGAATGCTCATAGCTAATTTGGTAATATGAATCTAAAGAGTGGTTTCCTTTAACTGGGAGAAGGCAAACGGTGACCCGCTAGGGTGATGAAAACTTTTAAATTCTTGTTTCATGGTGGTTGTATGGGTATATGCGTATGTAAAAATTTTAAGATTTGTGCAATTTATAGTATGTGGGATTTTTTTTTAGTTAATAGGTTTTAATTTTAGAACGGTTTTAGATTGTCTGAAAAATTGAGTGGATGTTACAGAAAGTTCTCATATACTCCCTAACCTGCAGGAGAGGCTGACTCTCCTGCAAGTAAGAGGGGACTCCTCCTGCCTGACTCCCTTAAGCTAGGACATCTGTCTTTTCCTCCCTTCAGACTCAAATCGAAACATCAGTTCTTCTTGGGTCTTAAGCCTCCCAGCTTTAGAACTGGAACTTATCAGCTCTCCTGGTTCTCAGGCCTTTGGACATGGACTGGAACTATATCATCAGCTCTCTTGGGTCTCCAGCTTTTGCCAACTGCAGGTCTTGCGACGTCTCAGCCTCCGTAATCACACAAGCCAATTCCTTATAATAAGTCATACACATATACGTATATCCTATTGGTTCTGTTTCTCTGGAGAACTCTCACTAATACAGAAGGTTTTTAATTATTGATTCAGTTCCCTTACTCAACATAGGTTTATTTTGATTATTTCTCCTTATGCGAGGTGGTAGTTTGTGTCTTTCAAGGAATCAGTCCATTTCATTTCCTTTATCAATTTGTAGGCAAACAATTGTTCATAATATTCCTTTATTATCCTGTTAATGTCCATCAGATCATTAATGTCCATCACTAGTGATGATTCCTCTTTCATTTCCGTTACTATTAATTTGTGATTTTCTCTTTTTTTCTTAGCCTTTCTAGAGTTTTATCAATTTTATTGATCTTTTCAAAGAACCAGCTTTTGCATTTTAGACACTTTAATTTTCCCTAAATATTTGTTAACATTTTTCACAAGTTTATTTTGTTTGTACTGTCCTTCACAGTTGTTTTTTAAATTGCTTAATGTGTGTGTAGTCAAATATATAAATCTTTTCTTACTTTTGGGTTTCTTAAATTGCTTAAGAGAGCCTCTTACTCTACCTCACCTCCCCAAGGTTATTCAAATATTTTCCAAACTTTCTATAGCTTTATTGGTTTACATTGGACATTTACATTTTAAATATAACCAAAATTTATTTTACATATTATGAGGTATGTGTCTCAGTTATCACCCAGATAAAAAGCCTGCACCATTTATTAAACTACCCACTGTACTAGTTTAAGAACAAGCTAAGCTATAGAAACAAAGAGACACAAACATTCAATTTAATTCAGATACAAGGGAGCAGCTCCACCACCCTTATCACATAGCATCTGTCTCTGAGTCATCAGTTCCCAGATACCAGGAAGGGAAGATGAGAGCACACACCCAATCATTCTAAGGACAAGATCCAGAAATGGCACATACCAGCACCTCGCCTCCATTTTCTTTCCTTTTCCCTTTGGCCAGTATTTAGTCTCACGGCCATACCTACATGCAAGAGAATCTGAATAATATAATCTTTAGCTAGTGGGTCATGTGCCCTGCCCAGGTAAAACTCGATTAACATGGAAAAGGGAAAAAAGGATGTTAGAGCATTCCTAGCCATCTAGCGCAATTGTTTTTTCATTCTAAATTAAGTCCTTATGTATATTAGAGTTTTTTTCCTGGACTTTATTCTCTTCCACCGGTCTTTTGTTCTGTTGCTGTGCCAACACCATTCTCTTTCCTTTCAGTGGTTTTATAGCAAGTGTTAACCTTTGATGAAGTTTCTCTGCCCCTTACATTAATTTTTCTTACTTCTTCTACACAAATTTTAGAATTATCATAAATCTTAAACAATCGATATTCAAATTAAAATTGTATTAGTTATATTTATTAATTTTAGTGTATCTTCTTGTAATTGAGAAGTCAAATTATTCAATGGTTGTAATAAGCTTACTTAAAGTACTTCTGAAGTTTTCTAATCCTAAATACAATGTGAGATTTGTTTATTTGCAACAACCATACATGACTTATATCTTCTTCACGTTTATATATTTAGCTTCATTAATATGCCACTCAATCTTTTCCTCTCAAAGTCCACAACATTAGTATTGTTATTCTTACTTTTGATTTACACTTGCCTTATTTAGCCAATTAAATTACACTAAGAAATGTTTCAGTGTGTGGGGAGGCATTTCTATCTTTTATTATTGAATTTTGGAATTAATTCTTCATGAAAATAAATGAGCCCTTATAATCTATGAACTTAAGCTTTTCCTTTGATGACGAAACCAGCTCTATTACTTGTATGTCTATGAATTCTGTATCTGTTCCTATGTCTATTTGTGAAACTCTTCTTATTTCCAAATAACTGCCCTCGATCTGTTCTCCAAGTGTCTCATATTTTCATTAATTATTTCCAACTCTATGCGGTGAGGTACTTCTAATGAGTTTTTCCTATCACTAAATCAGTTCAGCCATGAACACACTATTTTTCAGAAATTCTTTAAATTCAAAAATCGTATTATTTAATTCATAAATCCTTGTGGATTTTATGAAAGTAATTAGGACTCTTCATAAATACCCCAGTGCTCTTCTCCCTCTAAGTACATGGTAGGATTACACTTTCCTACGTTTGCAATATATCATGTGACTTTCTTTGGCCAATAGTATATAAGCAGCAGTAATGTGTGTCATAACTGTGCAGAACTTGAAGAGCTCATGTGCAATTTTCCATCTTCCTTTACTCGGCCTTAATGGTCATTGAGCAGCCTGATTTCCTTTTTTTTTTTTTAAGATGATTTACTATGTAATATTTATTGACGCAGATTGAGAAAGCACTGCTTCTCCAAATAAAAGAAGTAGACTTTCATTCATTTATGAGAAGATATTTTTTTGTTGTTGTTTTTGTTTATTGTGGCAACATTGGTTTATAACATTGTATAAATTTCAGGTGTACATCATTATACTTCTATTTCTGCATGGGTTACATCATGTTCTCATGTTCACCACCCAAATACTAATTACAATCCATCACCACACACATGTGCCTAATTATCCCTTTCGCCCTCCTCCCTCTCCCCTTCCCCTCTGGTAACCTCCAATCCGATCTCTGTCTCTATGGGTTTTGTTTGTTGTGGTTGTTGTCTACTACTTAATGAGTGAGATCGTACGGTATGTAGCCTGATTTCCGTACTCAAGGAGAAATGGAACTGGGAGTGAGAAGGAACCAGGGAAGTTCATTGAATTGCTATTTTCCCAGAGGTCTCTTTTTACCTTTGCACCCGTCAATCCCCAACCATTGAGAGCTGAACACATAATAAGTGTTTTAGAGTTTTGTGGGGGTTTTTTATAAGAAGAACAAGTTGGAGAGGAGGAGGGAGAAAAAAGTAGATTTCACAGTCTACTGAGAGTGAGTGAGAGAATGCAGGATATACAACTAGATCTGTTAGCACCCAGAATAACAAATTTGAAAAGCAAACAAAGGCTAATGGGGGTCTTGCCACCCAATTGTGGCATACTTTGTTCTGGGTCTTACTCTTGATAAACTAAATGTATCAACAAAAATGTTCATTAAGATTGTATCAGATAATTTTAAACAAAGGTAAACATGTTCTTGTCCTTAGTCAACCACAATGCTGGCATCCATCACTCCATCTTCTTTACTCCTTGGTATAGCCTAAGTAGCTACAGAAGTTTATTGTTGCTAAAGTATCCCCTCAGTAAGGACACATCCAAAGAATCATATTCTATTGTCCCTAATTAGAACCTTTTGAAAATCCAGGACAGTTACTGCACAACAAGCAAAGAGAACTGAATCTAGTTAATTTTACTACTACAGAGCATCACTTTTAAAGCAGATAGACAACAGTATTTTGTAGAATAAATTTTATTACTCCATGCTCAAGCTTTAGGGACTCTTTGGGAGATGATAAACCTGCTCCTTTAGTGCTAAGAATAGCCAAAGTTGTTAAACACTTGGGGTTCAAGATCTCAGCTCTTTCAATTCCTAGCTACTTTCCTGAGAAAGCTTGTCCTAGGAAAATCGAATCACGACTGATTATAATATCTGTCTCCAAATAATTCTGGAAGATCATATCAATATCCTCCCACTTCACCCCCAGGGATAAGAAAATTTTCCTTTTAAATCTTTGAAATACAGAAGATCTTCTCATACTCTCCCTTCCTCTAGATAATTAGGGCTGATCAACCTAGGAATTATAGGTTGATCAGCCCTAGGAATTCCCCAAATAATTCCAAGATGTAATTGCTATATTTTTAGACTCTATTCTTTTACTCTACTCTTTTAAAGACTATCTCAGTGATTTCAAAATTATTTTTCCATCTTGGCCTTTGTGATGAAGTAGCTGACACTTCTTTCACTAAAAAAAAGAGGAAAACACTCAACCTCTCATAGAGGTTGAGATATTAAAAAACTTCATCTATAGCAGTTATGGTGTGGATATTTCTTGCAATAATAGTTTTTAGTGGAAATTTGCTGTTTACCTCTCCAGTATCAATTTCTCCTTCCTTCAAGCAATAATACTGTGATTTTCTATTAAAGCATTTACTCCTCTCCATCTGCCAACCAATGTGGTTTAACTAGAGTTGATTCTACTCTCTGGGGTCTCATTGGTCTAAGTTAGTCAGTCTATCTCATCCTCTGGCTAAAAGGAGCAGGACAGAGATGGACATAAACAGACTAAATAAATCTTTTTCTGGGGCTCTGGTGAGAGAGCAGATTTCTTTTTTCCTCTGGATTTTTTGGTGTGAAGTGTGAGGCTTACAGATTCTACTGCAGTCATTCTTACCATCAGGAGAGGATGATGGCAACACACAGAAGAAGATCTGAAAGATCAGTCCTGTTGACATCATTTAGGGGAGCGACAAGGGAGAAGGAACCTACGCCCCTGGTGTCTTCATGAAGCAGTGCACCACACTAGCCCAGGTAATTTTGTGAGAAATAAAAAAAAGTTCTTCTTTGTCCAAGACACTCTTATATTAGGCCTCTGGTACATGTAGCCAAATCTACATCCAGACTAATACATATCTAAGAATATAAGCATGATATAAGCAGTTAAAAGGTGCTTTACATTGAAATAGTACCCATTCTTTGACCTCAGCAGTGGACCCAGGAAATCTAATAAGAAGACAGTGATAGAGCATAACATGGTAGCATCATATATTGTTTTCATTTCTTTTACAATTATGAAACCACTTAGTATTACATATTTAAATAAACAAGGCCTGTGGTGGGCTTTGACAGATACTCTAAATGGGTATAGAGTTGTTGTTGTTGTTACTACTTTTAATGAATGTTGAAAGTTTATATAGAGCATAACCAAATTTGATGACTATTAATAACTTTCTTCCTGTATAATTAGCATAATAATGTTCTATTCTACAAATATGCAATTAAAGTCACTAATTACTCATGAAAATTATTTTTCATTTAGAGATTTAAAACTCATTGGTACTTTAATGAAATTCGTCGAACCTAGCAATACAATGAGAAAGTTGTTACTGTGGTGGAAACGTGCAGTTTTATTGATTTTCACCTGATATGAGGATAAACATGGATCATGTGTTAGGAATTCAATACTTTGGATATGCTGGATAACAAAATGAAGAGTCCCACTCAGTTCATAACAAACTGGTCCTGGTACATACAGTGACAGAGGGGCTCAAGGCAAAGGTCTGGATGTTGGTAATCGGAGCGTGTGTGGAATCTCTCCTGGGTCTTCACTCTTCTGTGGTAGTAAAGACTGGGTCCTTCTTTCTCTCTTGTCCACATTCTCCCATCCCACAGGCTCACATTGTCATTTCTCTAGGAAGCTTCTCCAGCTCTTAACACTGCATAGCAGGCTCTCTCACTTCAGAATTCATAGTACATACCGTCTGCATCACCCACTTCATACACATGTGAAACCAGGAGACAAACTTAATATAAAGTAGTATTGCAGAATTAGGTTTTTAATGCATTTATGCCTTTTTGCCAACATATTTTGAGCATTTCAAGTGCTTAGTTGAACTATGGGCATAGTTCTTGAGTACAAAATATATTTAAAAATACACCTTTATTTCTTTGATATCATATTGTCGGTTTCTGAGCACAAAATACTCTATAAATGTTTTGTTGAAATTAGTCTGTAGTCATTTCTATTCTCTTCACTGCATAATAATTGATGGATTACTGACAATGTAGGACTGAACTACATATTGATGATTTAATCCACTTCAAAACTGTTCTCAATGACTTTTTTAAACAAGTAAATAGGAACAGATTTTTTATATTTTGTGTATGTGTATATATAAAAGGATCTAGAGGTAGGTTGATCAACTTCCATAAATTGTAAGGCAAGAACTAAGGTAATTATTTACATTTGAATAAAAATTTTAAAATAAAATAAGAGTTGAGGGACAAAGTTCCAGTGTTGGGTAAGCACATTCTATTCTGTCTCTCCCGCTGAATGCAGCTATAAAGCCTGGACAGAATGTATGGAGCAGCTATTTGATGTTTCTGAAAAGTAAAGAGGAGCAGATAGATTAGGAAAGAAGATCAGAATGTGAAGTATCACCAAATTAGTGGTAAGTTTTCTATGTTTCTCTTACAGTATCTCCTAACCCCATCTCCATGTAGTCCAAAACAGACATGAACACTAGGGTGCAGAGAGAGAGCTCAAGAAGAAGCCCTCTAGCTCTGGCTCAAGAAGTGGAAAAGGGAGCTCTTAAAACACAGAAAGTGTGGAAATGCATTTTTTTTCCTTTTCTCTAGTGTCCCAAACCTCAGCCCACAAGCAATCCTGTGGTGAGGTGGCAGCAGCAGTGGGAACCGGAGCCTCAGGAACCAGAATTCTGAAGAGGGGAACCTTCCTTTCTGATTGGTGGACCTGTGATCCCATGAGGGTAGGTCACACCACCCATAGCTTTTGTCTCTCTGTTCTCCAGGTGTGAGTGCGGTCGTGGAAGCACGCGGCAAAGCATGGTCAAGAAAGGTCCTCCTGACTGCCTGAAAGACTGTAAAAGTGAGCCCCAGAAAACTGGTAAGAAGTGGAGACATTGCAGAGAGAGAGACAAAGAGAGAGAGAGAGACCCTCAGGAAAACAAGCCCTTAAAGTTGTTTATGAACTCTATAGTCTCACCCTCAAGCTGCACAAGTACAGATCTGAGGAGCCTTCCAAAGAATTTGAGAAGTGAACTAACTTACCGCCACGCCAGTCCCTGACCACTGGGAGGTGCACACATGGCTTACATTTGAATAACACTGCACAGACTTTGAAAACTGCGCTGACATTGGAACCACAGCACACAGAATGTATGTTGAAACTTGTGTCCTGAACCTAACTAGGTTGATTTTCTGCTGAAAAAAAATCATCAACACGCCTTATAGGATTAACAACAAGATTCAGAATTTTATAATATTCAAAACGTCCACACAGCAATCTAAAATTACTTGGCATATGTAGAACCAGGAAAATCTCAACTCACATGGAAACAGACAATCAGTTGATGCTAATGCATAGATGACAAGATGTTGAACTTATTTGACAACGACTTTAAAGCACCTACTATAAAAATACTTCAACAGGCAATTGTGAATATTCTTGAAATGAACAGAAAAAATATAGAGAAACAGCAAAGATATAAATGACAAGAAAAACCAATGGAAATTTTACAACTGAGATATACATAACAGAAATAAAAACTCACTGGATAGGCTTAATGTTAGGATGGGAGATTACAGAAGAAAGAGTCAGTGAGCCTGAAGAAAGATACGTAGAAACTATGAAATCTGAACACAATCGAGAAAACAGATTAAAATTAAATAAATAAATAGGGCCTCAAGGGCCTGTGGGACAACAACAAAAGGTCTAACATTTGTATCCTCAGAGCCCTAGAAGAAGAGGAGAAAAAAGTATGGTGCTGAAAAATTTTTTCAAGAAATAATGATTGAAAATGTCCCAAACTAGATGGACAACATCAGCCTACAGATTCAAGAATGTAATCAAAGCCCAAACAGAATTGACTCAAAGAAATCCACACACAAACATATCATAAGCAATTGTCTGAATACTAAAAACAATGAGAAGAAAATCTCTATAGCAGCCAAAGAAAATAATGCATTACCTACAGGGGAAGAACAATTCAAGTGGCTGCAGATTTCTCATAAGAAAACATGAAAACCAGAAAGAAGAAGAAGGTTTTAAAGTGCTTAAAGAAAAGAACTCTCAACTCATTATTTTCTAGCCAGCAAAAATATCTTTCAGGAACGAAGCTGAAAGAAAGCTATCTCAGATGACATTAAACCAGGAGAATTTGTAACCAACACACCTACTCTAGAAGAATTGCTGAATGAAGTTTTTCAATCAGAGACAAATAGTACCACAATTAAACTTTGAAAATAGGGAATAAAATAAGCAACAGAAGTGGTAAATATCTGATTAAATATAATAGATTATTCTTCTCCTATTAGGTTCTTTAAGATCTTTTTGACAGTTGAAAGCAAAAATTATAACACTGCCTGATGAAAATTTCAATGTATAATATGTAATATATGAGATGACTAAAACATAAATGGCAGAGGTATTTAAGGAAACCTACATAATAGTAAAATCTATTTCCACTTGCAGTGGTAAATAATTGATTCTAAGTAGACTGTCATATGTTAAGTATGTATATTGTAATCCCTACAGTAACCATTAAAAAACTCAAGGATATATAGTCAATGGAAAAATTAAAATACAACACTAAAAAATGTTCAAATAACCCACAGGAAGGCAGGAAAGGGAACAAAAAAAGCAAAGAAAATAAAACAGAAAAAATAAATAAAATGGTAGACCTAAAACAAAATGCATCAAAATTACATTAAATGGAAATATCCAAAGATACCAATTAAGAGACAGATATGGTCCAAATGTATATGTTTTTATTCAATTTGCTGATATTGTTATATATTATTCAATTTGCTAATATACATATAATATATATTATATATATATTTATATATATATAAAACCGTGACCAAGTGAGCTTTTTCCTGGTAATGCAGGAAGAAAAACTACATGGTCATATCTATTTTTGCAGTAAAATTATCTGAAAAATTGAATATCTATTTATAATTAAAAAAAAAAAAAACCTCAGAGCAAACTAGGAATAGAAGGAATTTCCTCAACCTTATAAAAGGCATCTTCAAAAAGCTATAGCAGGGGCCAGCCCAGTGGTGTAGTGGTTAAGTTTACACACTCCACTTTGGCAGCCCAGGGTTTGCAGGTTCAGATCCTGGGCATGGACCTACACACTGCTCATCAAGCCATGCTGTGGCAGTGTCTCACATACAACATAGAGGAAGATTGGCACAGATATTAGTTCAGGAACAATCTTCCTCATCAAAAAAAAAAAAAAACTATAGCAAATATCATACTTAATGCTGAAAGAGTACGTTTTTTTCCATTCCTGGGAATAGGAAAAGAAGGATGTCCACTTTCACTGCCGTTATTCAACATAATTTGGAAGTTCTAGTCAGTACAATAAGTCAACAAAAATAAATAAAAAGGATGTATATGGGAAGTGAAGAAATAAACTTGTCACTATATATGACATGACTATCTAAGTAAAAATCTGAAAGAAACTACAAAAAAACTTCTAGAAGGAATAAGTGAATTTGGCAAGTTTTCAGGATATAAGTCAACATACAAATCAATCATATTTTCACATGCTGGCAATATACAATTGAAAACGAAAATTTAAAAAATAGAATTACATTTACGATAGCTCTAAAAAATAAAATAATAAACTTTTGTATAAATCGAACAAAACATGCACAGGATCTGAGTAATAAAAAACCAAAAATGCTAAACAAAGACATTAAAGAAGATGTAAATAAATGGAGAGACATACCATTTTTAAGAATTAGAAAATTCAACATTGCAAAAATGTTAAATCTCCCCAAATGAACCTATAGATATAATGCAATTTCAAACAAAATCTCATAGAATATTTTGTAGATATGGACACTCTGATCTTAAATATATTTGGGGAAAAAAACTGGAATAGCTAAAATAATTTTGAAAAAGAAAACTAAAGTTGAAGAAATCACACAACCCAATTTTAAGATTTACTGTAAAGTTACTGTAACCAAGAGAGTGTGGTACTGGCAAAGGGATATGAACGTAGACCAACTAAACATTTCAGAAAGTCCAGAAACAGACCCACAGAAATATGGCAAATAGATTTGTCACAAACATGAAAAAGTAATTCAATGTAGAAAGGATAGTCTTTTCAACCAATGATGTTGGAATAATTGAACAACCATATGCAAAAAAAATTGAACAGCAACTTAAATTTCACAACCTATACAAAAAATAACACAAAACAGATCATAATTCTAAATATAAGAGGTAAAACTTTTAGAGGAAACTATGGGAGAAAATCTTTGCTACCTGAGATTAGGCAATGAGTTCTTAGACATGATGCTTAGAAAAAAATTGATAAATTAGACTGCATTGAAATTAAAATACATAGTTAGGAGAATGAAAAGACGAGTAATAGACTGGGAAAAATATTTGCAAATCCCATAACCAACCAAGGATTTATATCTGGATAAAAGAACTCTCAAACAACAGTAAGAAAAGAAACCAACTTAAAAATAGATAAAAATCGGGGGGCGGAGTCAAGATGGCGGCGTAGGCAGACTCTGAACTCACCTCCTCCCATGGACACAGCCAATTCACAACTACTCGTGGAAAAATTACCCCTGAGACAGAACTGAAAACTGGATGAGAGGAACTCCTGCAACAACGGACAATCCTAACTGAGGTGGAAGAGGCAGAGACTCCCTTCCAGAGAGGAAACACGCCGCCCTCACAAGCCGCCAGCTTCACGGCCGCCAGGAGCAGCTCACAGGTACGCAGCCTCCCTGGAGGCGCGGGGTCCTGAGCCGGGAGCGCCCCCGCTGTGGGCATTTTGTGGACCCAGCACAATCTAGACCAGCGGCATAATATCTGACTGTGCCTGCCACTAAAGCATTGGGGAGCACCCCCAGAAAACGCGGTTCACAAAGAAACTAAAACTGGCTCTTAAAGGGCCCACGCACAAACTCACCCGTTCCAGAAAGCATCCTAAAATCACCAGAAAGAAAGGTGCACAGTGCTTCGGTGACAAGAGACTCACCTAATAGGCCCTGAGTGCATCTCGGTGAGGGGTGAGACCTCTCCAGGGACTGGGACATTGGCAGCGGCCATTGTTGTGGCCTGGTGTGAGCGTGCTGACACAGACGCCATTGGAGTTCTCCCTGAGACCTGCTAGCCCAGGGTCTGCCCCACCCGCTAAAGCACCGATTTAATCCAGCTCAGCCAGGGCAGACAGCCCACCCTAGAGACTGGCCCCACCCAACAACAAGCCCTCAGGCAACTTGTGGGCCTGCATAGATTGGTGACTGGATTCTCTGCAGCCTGGCAACTGAGCCTGCTTGAGCGGGGCAGGGTGTGCACAAGGAGCGGGTGGAGAGTGTGGGGTGGTGGCGGAGTGTGTGGGGCTCCCGCCGTGGAGAGACTGGGTCCGCTTGGGGAGGTCGGGGCGCTCACACAGGGCAGGACTGTGTTGACTGTGTGTGTGGACCTGTGGGCAACAGGGCTTGTCAGCTGCAGAAGACTTGTGCTTCTCAAAGACCCACATAGGAGGTTTGCCCCACCTTCCAAAGCCTGAAACAATTGGGTGCTCCTGTGCCTGAGGCCAGCCCCACCCAGCTGCAATCCTCAGAGAGCTGACAAGAGACCTAATAGGCTAGAGGCTTACAGCAATTGTAAGGCCCTGAGCCTAACAACCTGCCATGCTGGGGGCCTACTCAGTTAAGAAATACTGCAACACAAATGTGGTATTAGAACTTACAGCCAACTGTGCTGGGGCTCCCCACACCTGATAAAGAGACTGAAGGGCCCACACAACTACAAGCAGCTGAGCGTAACAACAGCTGGCCAGGAGCATAACTCAGCCTCCCTGGGCGCCTAGAGGGAGAGCTAACAGGCCACAATAGAAGGACACACGTAGCTCACATAGGGGTCACCCCTGTAACATTGAGAACTGAGGGAAGCACACTGGAAGCCTCCTAAGGCATCACTTACATAAGGTCACCTATCCAAGAGCAGGAGACGTAGCTGACCTACCTAATACGTAGACACAAGCACAGGGAAAGAGGCAAAATGAGGAGGCAAAAGAATACATTCCAAGTAAGGGAACAGGACAAAACCCCAGAAAAGGAACTAAGTGAAACAGAAATGAGCAACCTACCCGACAGAGAGTTCAAACTAAGAGTGTTAAGGATGCTCACTGATCTGGGGAGAAGAATAGATGAACTCAGTGAGAATGTCAACAAAGAAATGGAAGATATAAAAAAGAACCAATCAGAAATGAAGAATACAATACTGGAAATGAAAAACTCATTAGAGGGACTCAAAAGCAGAGTAGAGGATACAGAAGAACGGATCTGTGAGCTGGACGAAAGACTAGAAGAAATTACCCAAGGTGAACAGGTAAAAGAGAAAAGAATTAAAAAGAGTGAGGACAGTCTAAGGGACCTCTGGGACAACATCAAGCGCACTAACATCCGTGTTATAGGTGTCCCGGAAGGAGAAGAGCGAGACAAGGGGGCAGAGAATCTATTTCAAGAAATAATAGATGAAAACTTCCCTAACCTAAGGAAGGAAACAGACATCCAGGTACAGGAGGCACAGAGAGCCCCAAACAAGATAAACCCAAAGAGGCCCACACCAAGACACATCATAATCAAAATGTCCAGAATTAAAGATAAAGAGAGAATCTTAAAAGCCGCAAGAGAATGTCAAGTTACATACAAAGGAAACCCCATAAGGCTATCAGCTGACTTCTCAGCAGCAACCTTACAGGCTAGAAGAGAATGGCACGATATATTTAAAGTGCTAAAAGGAAAAAACTTACAGCCAAGAATACTCTACCCAGCAAGGTTATCGTTCAAAATGGAAGGAGAGATCAAAATTTTCTCAGATAAGCAAAAATTAAAGGAGTTTGTCACCAAGAAACCAGTGTTACAAGAAATGTTAAAGGGACTGATTTAAGGGGAAAAGAGAAGACCACAAATAGGAAAAATTATCTATTTCCACGATTAGAACGTAATGGATACAAATGCACAAAAAAGAGGTTAGATATGATATCAAAAACATAAAAGGAGGGAGGAGGGGAGTTAAAGAGCACAGCTTTCAGACAGAGGTCAAACTAAAGTGACCATCAATTCTGTATAGAAGAAGTAAGGAACAGAGAAGGACTACTAAAACACCTAGGAAAAAAAAAAAAAGTTAAAAAATGGCAGTAAGTACATACTTATCAATAGCGACTTTAAACGTCAATGGACTAAATGCTCCAATTAAAAGGCATAGGGTGGCTGAATGGATAAAACAACAAGACCCATATATATGCTGCATACAAGAGACACACTTCAGACCTAAAGACACTCACAAACTGAAAGTGAAGGGATGGAAAAAGATACTCCACGCAAATGGCAATGAAAAGAAAGCTGGGGTAGCAGTACTCATATCAGACAAAATAGACTTTAAAACAAAAACTGTAAAAAGAGACAAAGAAGGGCATTACATAATGATCAAGGGAACAATCCAACAAGAGGATATAACACTTGTAAATATCTACACACCCAATGTAGGTGCACCTAAATATATAAAGCAATTATTAACAGACATAAAAACAGAAATAGACAGTAACACAATAATAGTAGGGGACTTTAACACTCCACTTACACCAACGGATAGATCATCCAAACAGAAGATCAATAAGGAAACGTTGGCCTTAAACGACACACTAGAACAGATGGACCTAGTAGATATATACAGAGCATTCCATCCAAAAACCGAAGAATACACGTTCTTTTCAAATGCACATGGAACATTCACCAGGATTGATCACATATTAGGCCACAAAACAAGTCTCCATAAATTTAAGAAGATTGAAATAATACCAAGCATCTTTTCTGACCACAACGGTATGAAACTAGAAATCAACTATAGGAAGAAAATCAGAAAAGCCACAAATACATGGAAATTAAACAAAATGCTACTGAACAACGACTGGGTTAACGAAGAAATCAAAGAAGAAATAAAAAAATACCTGGAGACAAATGAAAATGAAAATACGACATGCCAGAATTTATGAGATAAGCAAAAGCGGTTCTAAGAGGGAAGTTTATAGCACTACAGGCCTATCTCAACAAACAAGAAAAATCTCAAATAAACAATCTAACAATGCACCTAAAGGAACTGGAAAAAGAAGAACAAACAAAGCCCAAAATCAGTAGAAGAAGGGAAATAATAAAAATCAGAGCAGAAATAAATGAAATAGAGACCAAAAAAAAAAAGAAAAAAGAAATAAAACCAAAAGCTGGTTCTTTGAAAAGATCAACAAAATAGACAAACCTTTAGCTAGACTCACCAAGAAAAAAAGAGAGAAGGCACAAATAAGTAAAATCAGAAATGAAAGAGGAGAGGTTACAACAGACACCTCAGAAATACAAAAGATTATAAGAGAATACTATGAAAAGCTATATGCCAACCAATTCGACAATCTGGAAGAAATGGATAAATTCTTAGAATCATACAACCTTCCAAAACTGGATCAAGAAGAAGTAGAGAATTTGAATAGACCAATCACCAGTAAGGAGATTGAAACAGTAATCAAAAACCTCCCCAAAAATAAAAGTCCAGGACCAGACGGCTTCCCTGGTGAATTCTACCAAACATTCAAAAAAGACTTAATACCTATCCTTCTCAAACTCTTCCAAAAAATTGAGGAGTGGGGGAAGCTCCCTAACTCATTCTACGAAGCTGACATTACCCTGATACCAAAACCAGACAAGGACAACACAAAAAAAACAAAATTACAGGCGAAAATCCTCAACAAAATACTAGCAAATCGCATACAACAATATGTTAAAAAGATTATACACCATGATCAAGTGGGATTTATTCCAGGGATGCAGGGATGGTTTAACATTCACAAATCAATCAACGTAATACACCACATTAATAAAATGAAGAACAAAAATCACATGATCATCTCAATAGATGCAGAGAAATCATTTGACAAGATCCAACATCCATTTATGATAAAAACTCTGAATAAAATGGGTATAGAAGGAAAGTATCTCAACATAATAAAGACCATATATGAGAAACCCACAGCTAATATCATCCTCAATGGTGAAAAACTGAAAGCTATCCCTCTAAGAACAGGAACCAGACAAGGATGTCCACTGTCACCACTCGTATTTAACATAGTATTGGAAGTCCTAGCCAGAGCAATCAGGCAAGAGAAAGAAATAAAAAGGATCCAAATTGGAAAGGAAGAAGTGAAACTGTCACTATTTGCAGATGACATGATTTTATATATAGAAAACCCCAAAGAATCCACCAGAAAACTTTTAGAAGTAATAAACGAATATGGTAAAGTTGCAGGATACAAAATCAACATACAAAACTCAGTTGCATTTCTGTACACTAACAACGAAGTAGCAGAAAGAGAAATTAAGAATACCATCCCATTTACAATTGCAACAAAAGAATAAAATACCTAGGAATAAACTCAACCAAAGAGGTGAAAGATCTGTACACCGAAAACTATAAAACATTTCTGAAAGAAATTGAAGAAGACACAAAGAAATGGAAAGATATTCCGTGCTCTTGGATTGGAAGAATTAACATAGTTAAGATGTCCATACTTCCTAAAGCCATCTATAGATTCAATGCAATCCCTATCAAAGTTCCAACAACATTTTTCACAGAAATAGAACAAAGAATCCTAAAATTTATATGGAACAACAAAAGACCCCGAATAGCTAAAGGAATCCTGAGAAAAAAGAACAAAGCTGGAGGTATCACACTCCCTGATTTCAAAATATACTACAAAGCTATAGTAACCAAAACAGCATGGTACTGGCACAAAAACAGACACACAGATCAATGGAATAGAATCGAAAGCCCAGAAATAAACCCACACATCTATGGACGGCTAATCTTTGACAAAGGAGCCAAGAACATACAATGGGGAAAAGAAAGTCTCTTCAACAAATGGTGTTGGGAAAACTGGATAGCCATATGCAAAAAAATGAAAGTAGATCCTTACCTTACACCATACACAAAAATTAACTCCAAATGGATTAAAGACTTGAATGTAAGACCTGAAACTGTGAAAGTTCTAGAAGAAAACATAGGCAGTACTCTCTTCGACATCGGTCCTAGCAACATCTTTTCAAACACCACATCTGACCGGGCAAGAGAAACAATAGAAAAAATAAACAAATGGGACTACATCAAACTAAAACGCTTCTGTACAGCAAAGGAAACCATCAACAAAACGAAAAGACAACCTAACAATTGGGAGAAGATATTTGCAAACCATACTTCTGATAAGGGCTTAATCTCCAAAATATATAAAGAACTCATGCATCTCAACAACAAAAAAACTACCAACCCAATTAAAAACTGGGCAAAAGACCTGAACAGACATTTCTCCAAAGAAGATATACAGATGGCCAACAGACACATGAAAAGATGTTCAAAATCACTAACTATCAGGGAAATGCAAATCAAAACTACAATGAGATATCACCTCACGCCCGTCAGAATGGCTGTAATTAACAAGACAGGAAACAACATGTGTTGGAGAGGATGTGGAGAGAAGGGAACTCTCATACACTGCTGGTGGGAGTGCAAACTGGTGCAGCCACTATGGAAAACAGTATGGAGATTCCTCAAAAAATTAAGGATAGAACTACCATATGATCCAGCCATCCCAAAGCTGGGTATTTATCCAAAGAACTTGAAAACACCAATTTGTACAGGTACATGCACCCCTGTGTTCATTGCAGCGTTATTCACAATAGCCAAGACTTGGAAGCAACCTAAGTGCCCATAAAGGGACGAATGGATAAAGAAGCTGTGGTATGTATACACAATGGAATACTACTCAGCCATAAGAAATGACGAAATCCAGCCATTTGTGACAACATGGATGGACATTGAGGGTATAATGCAAAGTGAAATAAGTCAGAGGGAGAAGGTCAAATACCGTATGATTTCCTTCATTAAGTAGTAGATAATAACAACAATAAACAAACATAGGGACAAAAAAAAAAAATAGATAAAAATCTTGAAGAGAACCTTCACCAAAGAGGATATAAGGATGGCAAAAAGCACATGAAAAGATGTTTAATATCATTAGCCATCAGGGAAATGAAAATTAAATCCATAATAAGATATCACTATGTGCTATTAGAATGGCTAAAATAAAAAACACTGGTAACGCCAAGCTCTGGCAAGGAGGCAGAAAAACTGCAGCTCTCTTACCTTGCTCATGTGAAGGCAAAATGGTATAGCCACTCTGAAGGATAATTTCTTACCAAAGTAAACATACACTTACCAGATGATTCAGCAATTCTTGGTACATAAATATGGATAGCAGCTATATTCATAATTCCCAAAACCTTGAAACAAGCCAGTCTCAAAATGTTACATACTCTAAAATTCCATTAACATGACAGTCTTGAAAAGACAAAACTATAGTGATGGAAGCCAGATTAGTGGCTGTCAGGGCTTTGGGGTGGTGGAAGCACGTGACCACAAAAAGTTATAGGAGGGAGTTTTTTGGGGTGACAGAACTGTTTCATATCGTGATCGTGGTAGTGGTGATTGCACAAATCTAAACATGTGTTAAAACTCATAGAACTAAAAAAAGTCGATTCTACTATATAACTTAAAAATCAAAATAAATATTTGCAAGACAAATGACACTGTTAGGACGGAAGAAGAGATAGAGAGAAAATCACTTTGGTGATTGCATAATGATTATTATGCTTGCCCTAATGATTTTATATTTGTAATCTCTACTTCTTTGACAGTGAAATAAGACCATGTGTTCTATTCCCTATGAATCCTGAATGCAATACTTTTTGTGCCTACTGGATGCACCAACACATGATGGCTGACTGATGGCTATCGGTTCATATAGTGTACACCACTTAACACTCTGGGACAGGGCAGAAATTTCTGTTTGGGGATTTTTGTCAGCTTCTACGGTTTTTGAATTATGAAGTACAAACTACCCACATGTCTTTTTCTATAAATCTGTAATAAATTTCTCTCCCATCTGAGTTGCACACAGCAACAAGAACATAAATGTAATACATTCTGACACAAGGGGTGGGGTTAGGGCTAGACTGGAGAATTACTGATTTCCCATTTTCCTTCTTTATGTAAGTAGAAGCATTAACTGTTGTCTTGGCTAAGTTCCAGCTCAGGTAATTACTTTCTCCAAAAAATTTCCACTGCAGTTTTAATTGAACAATTTATTTTGTACTTCCTGTCTTAAATCATATACCTATGCCTGTTTTCAACTGCTGCAGAAATACATCTACTCTGAGGTAAAATTCAAGAGGCTGCAGATGTAGCCATTTTCATAGAGAAAGCAGTATACTTTTTTGAAAAGTATTTTATTCTCCTTCCGAATGAAAAAAAGCTGAGTAAGGTTGAAGTAGGAAACCCCTCCTCTTCAGTGAAAAGACAGATGATTGAACAGACTATTTATAAATATTTGATATCCTTGAGTCTTCCTGGTACACAGAAGCAGCAAGGCAGAGAACTTGTTAACATCTGATATTTTTGCAATACCTAAAAAAAATTAGCTCTCCATTTGTCATTCCCAGTGTCAAAGAGATGTCCACGCTAGTAGAAACTCTGGTCAGCCATACCCATTTATAAGTTTTCAGGAACGGTTTTTCAGAAAGCCATTTTTTTTCCAGGCATCAGAAGGTAATGCTGAAATCTAAATACTAAGCCGAAGTGATTATAAGGTGCTTTAATAAAGAAATGGGGAAGCATTATTATAACTAGGTACGACAGGTCTTTTTGGAAGATGGATTATGTCTGCAGATCCCAAACTTGCCTGGTAAGAATTATTTGAGGTACTTGCTTAACATACAGATTTCCAGGACTCTCTTGGAAATGAAAGGAAAAAAGAAATCATTATGTAAAAAATTTGACCTTATAAACCCTCCATCATCATTCCTAATCCAAAGTATCCATGTCAATTTCCCATCTACCAGCCCATATAAGGCTCTCCCATCTCAAGATTGACAACACAGTGGAATCACCTGACAAGATTTACAAATACTGATGCTTCATCCCCCCATGAAACATTCTGACTTGATAGCTTTGAGAAGAGGAGTAGGCATTAGTATTTTCAGAGCTCCCCAGCTGATTCTAATGTGCACCCAAAGTTGACACCTACTGAATAAGGGTGGTTCTAGAATAATCTAGAATAAGAGTGATGATAATTCTACACTGGCTTTCTGACCACACTACAGCAGCACTTTGGGTTCCGCAGAGATGCAATGCCTAAATAGATAGCACACACAAGTTCTAGAATGACACAGATCTGGGCTTGAATCCCAGATTCACCAGTTTTAACATGATCCATTGCCACTTAAAAGACAACTTGCCTGAGCCTCAGTTTTCCAGTTACGTAACTGGGAAAATAATGCCCGTGAATCAAAAAGGTGAACCAACTTGCCAGCCACATTCAACTTTCTCCTCTGGCTTAGCCAGCCCTTTCCATAGGCCCGGAAAGTAAGTGTCCTACAAATGGGGTGACTGTCTCTCCATCTGCCTAGAGAGTTATGCTTACGCTTATTAAATGTTGGTCATACCAGCTTTTATTCTCAAAAGTGCCCCAGTTTGGAATATTAACTAAGTATACATCTTTCCCATATACCACATTTTTCACCCATCCCTTATGATTGACCACACTGAGATATAAAGCTGACCCATGGAGTAAACTGAGCCAATCATATTCTTTACATAACTTTACTAAAAGATGGAGTATACAAGTTGTGTAAGTTATAGATGCTTCATAGCAAATTACCCCAAAACTTAGTGGCTTAAAGCAACATTTATTATTTCATAGTTTCTATAGGTCAGGAATCCAGGGGTGATCCCTCTACTTCAGGGTCTATCACCGCAATTAAGTCATTCAGACCTAGCAAGCAAGAAGTAGCAACTACTCTAGACTTATTGGTAAGACATCTGCATGTCAGAGGATGAGAAATAAATACAACCAAAATTCATGGACCTTCTACCTCAGTGAAGTTTTTCAGGGTCTAGCGGTGTGGAGCATGCTGAGCGAGCAAAGAAGGAGTAAAAAAAATTGTGGGCAGTATGGGAACAGTAAATCTCATTTGTACCAGAGAGTAAACTGGTTAGCTGTCAGCTAGCAAAAAGGTCAATCAGGGCGTTATACCCATGAGCAGGCCAACTAGGTGTATCAAAGAAAACATTTCCAATTCTCCATCAAACCTTGAGAGTTTATCTATGAAACAAATGTGACAGCTGTCTGTGTATAAATTCTGCCAGGCCCTTTTATCAATAGCGCCACCTCTGCTCCTTTTCTCTTGTCAGAAATTCTCACCATGTAGCTCCACTCCCAGACGACTTACCACTTTTCAAAAGTCCCTACTGAATTTCAGGGAGTCCATGCCATGAAATCTCTCTGGTTTTTTTTCTTTAGTTTCCTTAAGCTAAATTCAGATGGATTTTTTTTTTTCCTGCAACCAGAGTCTTTGCTAAAACAATTTAACTGAGCTATTGCAAAGATTGAAGCAAATAGTATAGATAAACTGTGGGAGCCTAATTGGACCTCATAAATAGAAGTTGTTCTAAGTCATGAGTACAATATTGAAGTGACTGAACTAGCTGAAGCATATGCGGAAGCAAGGGAATAGGTGGTTACGCAGTCTCAAAGCCATGTCCCATGAGGAATGGCCAGAGGAATCAGAGAGTTTAGCCAGGACAAGAGAATCCTCAGAAGGCATACGACAATTTTTTTTCCAAATATTGAAAACCTACCATATAGACGATGGCTCCATCGACGTAAAAGCAGGACATTGTAAGGAGTTAAAAGAGGATGCATGGAAGTGTTTTAAGTGGCAGGACCTTCTTCATCATTGAAGGAATTCAAGCGTAAGCAGCTTGTTGGAAATGCAGTAGATGTAAACCAGATGATATTTAAAGTCTCGCCAATCCTAAACTTGTATAAATTCATAAAATAAAGGGAGAAATTTGATCTTTCTGGGCCTTAGTTTCCTCTTCTATAAAATAGTTAGGATAGTAACTGCCTTCTCTACCTGTAATTGTTGGAAGAGCTCAATGAGACCTTAGAAAACTATATAATAGTCTATAAAATATAAATATTCTATAAAAATATATGTTTCCTATACATATATAACATGGAAGAAAAGTGAAAAATAAAACAATTCTTAATACTCTGGGGGGAATATTAACCATGATAAATCTTTAGCATGAGCTCAAGACTCAACCATCTTTTGCAAAATCAAGAAAAAAGAAAAAAAGCTGATCAGTACCAACTAGCAGGATCTAGAAGACCAGAGATAAAACTAACTTTAGGAAAAAAAGGAGGAGAAAGAAGTACTAATAGTGTGTTAATCTCAACCCCTCACTGCCATCATTAACAAGAACAGCTTTACCATTTGGCATTCTCCATACCCCTCACTTTATCTCTAGGGCTTGAGGTCTCACAACACTGTCTACTAAGGTAGTGCTTAGGACCTGTTTCCCCGAACAACGGATAATCTGATCATTGGATCACTGACACTGCCCCTCCTTCCAACTCCCCTTCGAGAACTACTATTCAGACAAATATGTACTGAGAGGCTCCTTAGGAACCAGGCACTGGGTTCTAGGCACAGGGGATACAACAATGAATAAGACATTATTCTCCCTTATGATGTTTATATTCTAGAGAGGACAGATAGATGTAGATAGATGATAGAGATAGAGATAGAGATAGAGAGACAGAGACAGAGATAGAGATAGAGATAGAAACAGAGACAGAGATAGAGATAGAGATAGAGATAGAGATAGAGATAGATAGAGATAGACATGTTGTGTGTGTGTGTGTGTGTGTGTGTAAGGACATTAATTATTTTCCTTTTTAGATCAAATCACAGTGGGATATTAGAATCAACTGGCAGCTTTCTCAAAATACATCCATATATTCTAATTCAGTAGATCTGAACAAAGGAAATTTGGAAAAGTAATTCTGCTACATATATTGGATTCCAAATAATTGTACCAAAAGGAGAATTAGATTAAAAAATAAAATTAACTGACAAAGGCTTCTCTTCAACCATCCCATCTCATCTATGGTAAAAATCTTAGCTTATGTGGCTGTATTAAACAATGTGCATGATTTAATACTTATTTGATGCTTGTTCATAACACAGATCTTCATTTAAAGAATTGTATGTTAAAGTATCTTTGATTGTTTATGGGATAGCCTAGTTCTTCCTAAACCATTCCTAATGTAAGAGCCTGTTCAATCAGAGAGCTATAACGATTGTATCACAAATCTACTTGAATAACTGCAATGATGGGTGACAAAGTCTTCAATAGCCTTGCTGAATAGAATGCTTTTAAGTAGGAAAGAGATATAGAGCCTGCACTATATTTCTCTTTCCATTCACATTTTCAAGAATGGTGTGTGGCTCTGTTTATCTTTCCTGAAAGGTATAAGGCCTCTCTGTACTGCTTCATTATTGTCACTGCTTCCCTAAAAGAAGCTGACAGGTCTCTCAACATTCCCTTCTATTATCATGCACTCTAGAATGCTCAGGTTATTTTCATTCTGATAGAAACCACATCACACTTGATCTGAGTCATTCTCCCTATACACCGATAAAGTCAAACTACTAGCCCTAGGCTGCTTCTATTGTTCTCTTGGGTTGTACTTAATAACCATCAGATTTATTAATTTATTTTTAAATCAAACCTAAGCAACATGGCATAGCACAACAGACACCAAAACCACAATCTTTTTTTTTTTTTTTTAGGGAAAATCTCAGATTTTAAAAGATATTTAATGGGTTCCCAAAGAAGTGATAAAACAGCTGGATATTTCTGAACATTAGGAAGAGGGATGTTATAGTGGAGAGAAATGAGCTATGGAGACAGACAAACTTGGGTTGGAATCCTAGCTCTGTCATTTTCACCGTAGCCCTAGGCTACCATAACTCACTATTTGCCTCAGTTTCCTTAACCATAAAACAAGATTTTAATACCAATCATTCAGGGTTGTTGAAATGCTAAGTGATAACGTATCATAAGCTCCTAATACAGTCTACATTTAGTAACTACAAGTATGTCTGGAATGACATAAATGAATGGACATATGCATGAGAAAACGTGCCCTTTAGTCAATCAAATTGCACGTATTATGAAAGCCAACTAAATAAAACAAGGTGTGAGGCACTACAAAACCAATCAGAGGGACTAGTAAAGATGGCCTTTTAGTATTTTATCTCTTCTCTATCAAAAACTGGAATGGCAGAGAGAATCACTAAATGTATAGGTTATCTTGTTCCTATCATCAGTGAGATTATAGGTACATAATTAATCATCCTTTCTGAAGCTGACATTTAGGGTGCCGTCCATACATTATTCTTTTCCTTTAGTTTTTTTTTTTTTTTTCTGGTCATTTACTGAAGTGATAGACTTCTGAAGGTTTAAAAAGGGAAGAAAGAAAGAGGCAAAGAAAAAAAGAAAGCGAGAGAGAGAAAAACGAAGGAAGGAAGAAAGGAAGGGAGGGAGGGAGAAAGAAGGGACGAGAAGAGGAGAGGAGAGGAGAGAAGAAAGAAGACACAAATAAAAAACTCTAGGATTTGATTTAACCTGACTTAAGAGCAAGCTGTATTATAATTCTCCTTGATGAATTAGTTTTGTTTTTGTTTTGTTCTTAAATAAGTGATTAATGGAAGATGACTTTAATAAATTTAGAAAAAAATCTGTTCTTGACATGTTTTTTTCTATGAATTCACTGTTGCCTTCTTTCTTAAGGATACAAGAAATACATGATCCATTCTTTTTATAAAATGTTCAAGTAATATACACACATGTGCCAAAATATGAAAGTACTCTGCTATCTCCATTTACTTCCAATTTTTTCCTACTGTCAACAGTCCTTTCTCCATAAATATAAAATAGACACAAAATGAACACATGGCTCAGTGCATGAATGATTAGACTTTGCAGTCAAGCAACCTTAGGTTTAAATCCTGGCTCCTCCTCCTCCCAGAGGTGTGACCTTGTATATGTTACTAACATCCCTAACTTCAGTTTCCTAGTCTGTAAAAGGGGATAATAGTGGTACCTTCTTACAGGATCACTGGGAGAATTAGCTAAGTCATTAAGGTTCATACAATAAATAGAGCTATTGTTCTTTCCATTTTCTTCATTCTTTTTTGGTTAATTTCCTTGTTTTTTATAACGAAATAATGTAATTCATTAATATTTGCTATTTTTTATTTTTACCTATTTTTTTGGTAGACTAATTTTTTAGAGCAGTTTTTTTTTAAAGATTTTATTTATTTATTTTTTCCCCCAAAGCCCCAGTGGATAGTTGTATGTCACAGTTGCACATCCTTCTAGTTGCTGTATGTGGGACTCGGCCTCAGGATGAGCAGTTTTAGGTTTACAGCAAAATTGAGAGGAAGGTACAGAGATTGTCCATACCCCCAGCCCCTACACATGCATAACCTCCTCCATCATCAACATCTTCCACCTGAGTGGTACTTTTGTTATAATTGATGAACCTCAATTGACGCATAATCATCATCAAAGACCATAGTTTACATTAGGGTTTACTCTTGGTATTATACATTTTATGGTTTGAACAAATTTATGATGGCATATATCCACCATTATAGCTTCATACAGAGTGGTGTCACTATTTTTAAAATTATACTGCTTACTGATATTCTGGAAATGCCTTTTGTTTAATAAGAATATTTCTTGCTTACCCTTCCATTAATGCTAGCTTTAGAATTTTATGATACTTCATTTTTATTTACTTGTGTGTTTTGCTGACACAAGCCAACTTCCCTGTATATAAAGTGATTGTCACTCTGCCGTAGTGTTCAAGCATCAATATAGGTATATCTATCACCCTCTTCTCATAGAAGAAACAAGGGAGAAATTACATGCAGCAGTGACAAAATCTAATCTTTGGACAAAAGAATGAATAGAAATAAATGTCAACAAAATAGGTCAATGCACATATCAAAAAGAAGAAATGTGGACACAGAGGAAATCCATATAATATTGTAGAGTAAAAAAAGTAACAGGAATACCTGCATCACTAGAACAGTCTTCTCTTGAGATAGACTGCAGCAGGATGGGCTTATAGATTCACACAATCTCTGATCTGGTGTGGTCTGAGAACAATGAGAAGCTCAGGGCCAAAAGTACCCCCTTGGCTGCCCACCAGGAAGCCTGCCAGGTCACCACTAGAATTTTTATATTTGTGTTCTTTATTAAAATGCAATGCCCATGGAAGGGGGCACATCGTAAGTTATTATCAGTCTACATGTAAGAGAAATGATTAAAGCTAGTTTAGAGCAAGGCACTCCAGGTAAGGGAAATAGGACAGGTGTCTAAGAAGGAGAGGGAGCATTTCTGGTGTGGGAAGCTCTGTGTGTGTGTGAAACAGAGCGGAACTAAAGAGATAGATGAGGGAAATGATCATATCTAAGACTCAAGTGCAAACAGTCCAAACAGGCAAATTTTCTCTCTCTCGTTTAAGAAAATGACCTACAAGCCACTATTATACGTAAGCCCTCCAGAACAGTATTGTAACACTATCCATCTTAAATGATAAAAGAAAAAAAAAAAAACTCAGAGACTCTAGGGTTGGGTAACCTTGCCAGGATTACCACAGCTACAGGCTCCCTGATTTATGGCAATGTTAGGAATTGGGGCTGTCTCCTTTCTGAAGTACAGCAACGTGCTCCAAAAGGGCACTCTGAATCACAAGGCATAAAGCAGCATGTCGAGGGACGGATATTCTGAGTCAAAAATAATGGTGATAAATCAGAAGCAGTGAATATGGCTATATGGTTTTATTTTGTTATATAAAGTTTCTGCTACACTTTTTAGTACACTCTGTTGGAAACTAAATCCCTGACAGTTACACACAACTATAGGGATTTCCCTTTTTAATAAGTTTTTTCAAAAATGATGCACTATGCTACACTCCAATATTGGAGGAGCAAGTGAATATCTTCAAGGGATATATAATATACAACCATATTTGTTTCTTTCATAAATTAACTGGAGTTCATTCTTATTTTAAAAATTAATTATAGGGCCGGCTCCGTGGCTTAGCGGTTAAGTGCGCGCGCTCTGATGCTGGTGGCCCGGGTTCGGATCCCGGGAGCGCCCCGAGGCACCACTTCTCCGTCCAATGTGAGGCCGAGTCCCACGTACAGCAACTAGAAGGATGTGAACCTATGACATACAACTATCTACTGGGGCTTTGGGGGGAAAAAACTGAATAAATAAATAAAATCTTTAAAAATTAATTATAGTTTACCTGTAAATATGCAAAAATGTAAATAAGCCTTGTTTTGATTACTAATGTTTGGTGGGCCCTGTATGTGTTTTAATTTTTAAATCCTCAAAAAGAAAAACATACACTTATTACATAAAGTTCAGAGTTCATTTAGTCATTGAATCAATTAGACATGAATGCTAACACTTTCCTCAAAGAACAGTCTGTAATACCTTGATTAGAATTGAATTAGTCTTAAAATTGTTTCCCTATTAAATTTCTTGGATTTCAGAGCAGTTCATCAGATTTGGTCACATGTTGAGTTACTTGTGAATATCTGTAAAATTTTTATACTCGAATAATCATGGGGTACAGCTTGCCATCTGCCTGTCTTGCCATTTGTTTCATCCTAGGGTAGACTCTTGGGTGCCAGAGCTTTAAGGTTTACTCTTTTGAGTACTTATAAACAACCTCCAAGTCCACGACATATACTAATTTACAGTTTGTCTTTGGCGCAAATTATAATGTCTTAGCTCTCGGTGACCTAAGGCAAATGTTACCGAGGCTCCACGTTATCTCGTTGTAACTCACATGTTTGATGTTCATATGTGTAAAATGTCCCCCTCCCTCCAAATAAATAAACAAGTAGAAGCCAATTGCTAGTACTGGTGAGGATGATAAAGAGAATGGGAAGAGGGCTAATTAATTCTTAGTCTTAAATCAGAGTTTTGAGATAAATGAAAAATTAGAATTTTGGATGACATTCTTACTTTCTTACTTTACCACATACTCTACAAAAAAGAAGCAAAAAGTGACTTGAAAAACTGATTCAGTGTTCCAACTTGTCCACAGCTGTCCGTCTATTAAGAAAGAAAACTAAAATCAAAATGGGAAAGGTGATGATTTTATGGTGTAAGAATGTGCAAAATTACCAATGATTCCTAATGGAAAAGTGATTTACATGAAAAGCTTTTAAAATATGTTCATGTTTGTAATATTGAGGCATCATGAAGGAATCTGGTTGTTGTTTTTTTTAATGGAAACTGGTTGATTATATTTCATGAATACCAATGTAAAAATAGCTTTTTCCTTTATGTAAAATAAGGAAGGTGAGGGGCCAGCCCCGTGGCCTAGTGGTTAAGTTCGGCGCGCTCCGCTTTGGTGGCCCAGGTTCGGTTCCCAGGCAGGGACAGACACCACTCGTTGGTGGCCATGCTGTGGCAGTGAACCACATACAAAATACAGGAAGACTGGCGCAGGTGTTAGCTCAGGGAGAATCTTCCTTGGCAAAAAAAAAGGAAGGTGGTATAATACAAAGAAAAGATTATGCCCTGAAGAATCAAACAAACCTAAATTCCAATCCAAGCATCACTTATATTAGTTATATGACCTTGGAAAGCTACTTAACCTCTTTAAGTTCTAGTTTCCTCATATGCAAATGGGACTTACAGTTGGTGGGTGCATATTAAATGAGGTAATACACACAAAGTGCCTGCATATGGGAAGCATTCAATACGTACTTTTTAAGAAAAGCAAGTGGTATCTGATTTAAGTTGTTTTTCTAGTGGAAACAATGACTCCATATTACTATTCATCATTAGACATCCGTGGCGCATCCAAAATTTATGTTTATGGCCATGAGTCAAATCTATAGACTTATCTTCAAAAGTAACTGATTCGTCAACTAGTCATTGATAACACATTTAAGTAACATAATTGGCCAGATAAGCCAATGTTTACATAGATTAAAAATAATAATAAATTAATTCATAAAATAAACACGTGTTTTAATTCAAATTCCAGTCTAATTATTTATTTACTGAATTACAGGAAACCAGTTATTCACAATGTTGATCAAAACGCATGAAAAAGAATTTTTGTGTCTGTTTTCCATGTATCTAAAATGAGGACTCATAAATATTCAAATACAGTTATAAAATAAATCCATTACTTTATCAGTACATTTTAAAGCAGTTTATGGTAATTATTTGTTTAGTAACTGCAACTTAGGAAATTAGTAGCAGAGGATAAGAGAAAATTCATCAATCAATCAATTTTTTATTATTCTGCATCTTTTGATATTAGTTAGCTTTTGATCTTCAATCATTACGTAGATTATATATTGCTTTTTACTGAACTGTAAAGTATAAGGAATATTTTTGAATCAAGATGTGACTCTGCAACTTACCAAAAATAACAAGTCTTACTTTATGCTTTATTTACCTTTTCAAGATTTTTTTAAACCATCTCTATTAAACGGAAACTCCTGGTTCAATGTGCTGATTAAAACAATTTTTTTCCAAGTTGTCAGTAAATCACTTGCTTTTCTTTCTATTCTATCTTCAAAAAATGACATTTATCATCCTTCTAAGAAAATAGATAAGGAAAAACGAGATACAGATCACTTTTGCATGAATTCTCCACGAATTCTCCATGACACAGGTCCATCAACGTGAATTAATCTGGGATCAGCAGGAGGTGGTAGAGAAGCAGTGAGCCCTGGCACTTCGCTAAGTACTAGAATATGAAGCCATTTATCAGCATTAAGTCCAGAGATAAGCTAAAACTATGTATTGTACCTCCTAATCTATATTCAGAATAACCTTTTAGTACTAAATCAAAAGGAGGCTCTGAACTGAAGATATACCAACTAAGTAAGCTTTTGTTGTATATACTGTAACAGAATATTAAATACACCTCTGCTTGTCAGGTTGAAAAACAGGTTGCTAAAATGAGCAAGGTTTCAATGTCCTTTCTCCGGATGATTCAAGGTGACATAAATTATTGTACAAGTACAAAAGCTTCTTTGATCACATTACTGAAACAGATTATTTTAAAACTGTTATAAGCAGTTCATTAGCTTTTCAAAACACGCCTTAGATTTTAACTTTATATTTTAAACAACTCTCCAATTATAATTTGCTAATAGAGTCTTACTATTTAACGTTATGGGTAATATTTAATTTTAATCTAATATCTTATGCCAGTAATAATAAGATATCGGTTCAATAAAATAGATTTGTAAGCTAATCATTGGCTATTGTTTAAAATTGATTAGTTTACTGATAACCTATCTCCTCACTAAAAGCATCTGTGATGGCCTAGGTACAATAAAACTGGAAACAACACAAGGCAATAGAAAACTAAAAATTAAAACTTGAAGGAATGACTGGCTTAGGAAAACTATAAGAATTAAGTTCAAAACTAAATTCTGAAGCTCTTATGAGGAAGAGTGCAAACAGCAAACATTGAGTTACTCACCAGTAACAAGTGGGGGAGGAGAGTCCTAATTCTTGTTACAGAAGTAAGAAAATAGTTCTCATAGGTTCACTGAATTTGCAAAAATAAAGGAGAAGAGTTATGTTGTGTATATATTAGTTTTGCTAAACGTATTAGAAAGTACTACAAATAAGGCTATTCTGTGGGGTAGGGCTGAAATAAGTGGAGAGAGAGAGGATCTAGATATGAAACATCTCAAGTGCTGTCTTAAATCACGAATAATTAAAAGTTGTTACCTCATTTAGTCTCAAGATTGACAAGGGATAAATGGTAAAAATACCCTTGCTGGGAACCTACCAAGAACCTACGGTGAAAGTATTCTATTTATTGTTTAAAAGAAAATGTGTCAGATACCAAGCATTTGAACACTCCTAGTAAAGTTTTATTGTAAAAGATAAATTTTAATTGTATAAAGTTAACTGTCCACTTGAATTCTTGTCTGGCTTTATGGCTGATGGAGGTAAGCTGCAGGAAGTGCTTTAAATAGGACCTATATTTTTTCCCTGCAAAGTAATTAGATCTGCTCATATTGTTAGGCAAAATATCCAAGTTCTATATTGTTAATATGAACAAGATAACCTTGAATGAACATTTTTAACAAAAAAAGTTCTCAAATGTCATCTCTATCTCTAAGAAAACAAAATATGGGTTCTGTAACATCTGGACTCAGTATCTTTCTTCCCCCGAAACAAAAGAGGTAATGTGCAGTCCTCTAGCCGAGACCAATCTTTTCACAAGTGCCCACGGATATCATTCTCTCCCGCCTTCTCCAGGAATATACTCTTATCAACTCTTCCTTTTTCTTCTGCATTATCCTTTTATTTTTCACTGGTTCTACTGGTTTTGAACTAGAATATTCAACATGTTCTGGTTTCTCCAATCTTATTTTTTAAAATTTTCTTTGTCCACATCTCCCTTCAGTTACAGATTCTTCTCACTATTTTATTTTCTTTTCATAGCAAGTTTGAGTTTGGTGTTGGAAAAATAAGTAAGGAGCACATCCATCTAAAGACTTCTATTTTTACTTATGAGGTCAGGACATAATGAGTCAGAATTTTGAAAACCATTGATAGTTTAGAACTGTCATCATGAAGACAGAAAATGAGCTTACTAGAGATACATACTGAGGTTGGTGAGCTATTAGAGTGACCATAGCTGATATCAACCTTCTCATTCTAATTATTATATCTGTTGAGAACTAGATGTCTTTGGTAAAGAATAAGACAAGTGAAAACATTCCACTTAATGAAACTGTAATTTTGACTGTGAAAACTAACTCTTGAGCTTGTGATTTCAATAAGTACCTTGAATCTGTTTTAACATATGCTTCCACATTTGAACATATTTAAATATCAACCAAATGGTTATTACTGATAAGCTTTTGACTTTCTGAATTTTATATGACTGTCTTGAATAAATATATCTTCACTGTTTTAGTTCCATATGGTCATTTTAAATGCAAATTTTTCTCTTGTATAATTATGTCATTTTAAGATGTGTGACTTTGTATTCAAAATGCAACAATATGCTTTCTGGGTTAAGATGTGGTCTCACTCGGAGTGTTCACTAAAAAAAAAGAGAATCTATAGCAGAGGTAGATTGAGGTTCAATGTAGAGGTGCAAAATACAGAGTGATTTGTAGGTTCTGTACGGAGCTCCGATCCCTGATTCCAGTCTATTCCTGATAGGAATCCCAGGCTTTGGAGCCCACAAATTTCTTCCATCAATCCTCCTTTTTATTCATGCATACTAAAATTTTTCTTGTTACTTATAGCACAGAATTTCTAGCTAAATCATCTGCAAAGACAAGATTTTCAGAAGAGTTGTTTCTATAAGCCATCTCTACTTGCTCACCTCACATCATTCAAAGGACTGTAGTCTACCTTCCACCTAGATTACTTAAGCAACGTAAAGATCATAATAGAGCATCTCCTATTATACCCCATCAATGATTTAAAATCATGTCGCATTTTAGTTTGCTTCATAGGTGGACCACAATACTCTTGCACAGGCTTTTGTTTTACTTGGAGTTCCTCCTCCCACTGGCCTTTCTTCTTCCTAAAATATGCCAAGCATGTTCCTTTCTGAAGCTCTGAGGGAGGAAGACTCTCCTCATCTACCTCCATGAACCCTAAGCACACAGGTAAGCATACAGGCACTTTTGTCTTGCCATGGTTAACACCCATTCACCCTAAAGTTCTCGGTTTTAAAGTCACTTCTACATTGAAACCTTCTCTGATTCCCCATAGCATGCTATACTTCTTCACAGAAATGATTACAATTTGTAATTGTGATGTAATTGTTTGATGTTCGTCCAAAGCACTATCCACCCAACATCCCTTAAAAAACTGTGGACTGCCTGAGGAAAGATGCTGTTTATTTAACACTATACATCCCATGCTTTCCCCAAAGTTCATGCCTAATAAATAGCAATACTTCCTGTCTAATTTAAATATAGATTTATGTTTATTCAGCCAAGATTTTTTTAGTACTCATACTACTTTTTGTTTATAAGGGAAGTATTTGAGGGTGTTAATTCTGTCAAATGTGTAATTCCCAGAGTCTGAACGCAGGGTAGTTTTCTTCTTGTGTGTCAATGTTTATCTACTAGAATTGGCTGTCTGTGATGCTGTCTTGAGACACACTCCGAGGCTGAGGCTAGGTTCAGCAGGAAAGAGTAATGAGACAGATCAATTCTCTCTGCTAGGGACAAAGGAGGAATCGGTGCAGTGTAGCTCTTGATTTTCATGTTTGACATCCTTGGCCTAGTAAAATTACATCACCCAGGGTGCTAACAACATACCTAGCTGAGTAATTGTCTTATTTAAATTATTATTGAGATTGAGTTCCAAGATCATCTTATTATTTTACTGGTTTGAAAGACATACAGGCATGAAACCTAATTTCCAGCTTAGTCCAAATGCTTCTATAGCTTGAATCCATTCAAAATGTCTCTTTGAGGAAATCAGTAGGTGGACCCTGGTTTGAATATCATATTACCAAATTAAGGCTCAGAAGAACTTAATGTCCTCTCTAACTCTGGCTCTTAAGTGAGTATCTTAATCTCACTAGTTTCATTTGCCCATCTGGAAGTGAAGATTATACAGCCTTATGTGAGTAACTATTAAATGAAACTATGCAATATTTTTAAAGTTATACTTAATTACATTTTTGTGAAAACAAATATTTTTTTTAATATTGGCTTTAATCTTGGTGTGATGGAATGGTGAGTGGCAAAACATCAAAAGATGGTAACTTAGATACAATTTCTAAAAATAAATAACTATTTTGATGTGAGGCAGTAATGCATGTCAGCAAAGAAAGGGCCCAGCCTTGGATGTGATTCCAGAAAAGAACTTAATGGTCTCATTTAGAATTACTATCACTTAACTCTTGGGAAGTAGAACTCACTAATTCAGGTTTCATTATGTAAACATCTTTGGCATTTCATTTACTTTCTGAGCACAAACAGCTGGCAAAACAATAGAAGTACAAGATTATTTGAAAATTAGTTCTTGGGTTAATTCTCAAAATTGCTCTAGGACAGAAGCAAATGTTTCAATCTGTTATGCCTTACTTGAAATTAGTATTTTTCTTCTTGGTAAAAAATATGATAACTTTTAAGGTAAAATCTGTTTGGAGCTCAGCATTATGATTTGTGATACAAATAAACAACGTCAAGAGAGTAAGTAAACACAAATATCACAGTCAGTCTTGCTCTCAGATTATAGTCTAGACATTGTCATTAACAGTATCTGTACCCCTTCCTTAATTTTAGGTTTAAGTACCCCACTTTCTGTCTGCTTCTAGCTCCCTTTAGTACTACAAATCTAATCACTTTTTAAAATCCCCTCTGTGACCTATAATAGATTATACAAACTTCCATCCCTCTCGTTTTCCCATTTCACTCATTATCCAGATTAGATTCCATATTTCTTCATTAAAATCCCTTGCATGTACTTTAAAGGCTTTATTGTGTCAAGCTAAATCTCAACTCTGGTTAAATCCAGCTCGCAGTCCACTCCGTGCACACTTGCACTGTGCAGCCAAGTCACCCTTAAATTTATGACCACAAACCTCAGATGGGCCCTAGTGCAGTAATGAATCTACTACTATGTCTTCTCTTCTCTTCTCAAACTTCTAACACGTTTTCCTTCATCCTCACCTCAGATCATGACTTGCTTCCAAATATACTGAAACACACAAGGAACAAGAAGAGCCCTTCTAAGCATTAACCACTCCATGTCCATCCAAGAATCGCCTCTGTCTCTGTTACACGCACTTCTCTCTTCTTAGATGAACCATTTGTGTTCCTATCTAAAGCCAATGTCTCTACTGTGCACTAGATCACTTCCCTTTTGCCAAAGGAATGGCATCACTTCAGTCTGGCAACTTTCCCCTATTTTTCCCACAAACTTAGTTATTTTTCAACTACATTATTCTTATCCACAAACATTACTTTTTTCATCTTAAAAAAACAAAAACAAGCTAACAAAAACGCTTGACTCCACATCCCCATCTAGCTACAGCCTTTTATCTCTGCTAACTTTTATAGTAAAACTTCTTGAAATATTTATCAGCATTTGCTGCCTCCTCCCACTCTCTCTTGAACTTGTCCCAACTAGGCTTTCACTTGACCACTCTACCAATACCACTCTTGACAATGTCCCCAAAGACTTCCACGTTGCTGAATCCAATGATCAATTCTCAGTCCTCTTATTACTTGATATAATAGCAAAATCTGATACAACTGACATCAGTGGCCACTTTGCCGGTTCCTCTGCATCTCCCTAACATCTAAGTGCTGGAGCATATATGAACTCAAGCCTCTGTACTCTCTCCCTATGTGATCTCTGCTACCACTGTATTTTTAAATTCCATCTATAGATTATTTCCAAATTTATAGCTCCATTAGGTACTTCAACCTTGACCTCTAGTTCTAATTATGTATTTGACATATCTGCTTGCATATCTAATATGCATCTCAAATTTTATATATCCAGAACCAAACTCCCAGTGTTCTCCGGAAATTCTGTTTCTCCCAACATTCTTCAATGGTTTCTCTGTCTTCTGCTACTATCTCCCTCGCTCACTTTGCTCCAGCCACACTAGCTACCTTGATGACTCTGAAACAGGACAGGCATACTCCTGCTCAGTGCCTTTGCCCTTGCTGTTCCCTCTGCCCAGACTGTTCTTCCCCTAGATATCCACATGCCTCATTTCCATCTATTCCTTCAGATATTTCCTCAAATATCCCTTCTTGGTAAGGCCTTGCCTATTTAATATTGTATCCCATCCCACCCCACTACATATCATCAGTAAATATTATATATATAATGTATTTAATATATGAGTAACTGTATTCTAAATGGTATATTAGAGGCAAGCATTGTTTTTCAAAGCAGGATACATTAATTACTCAAAGCATCATTCATTAATATGGTCAATCACATTCCTTTGGCATCCTTTAATTTTCTTATTGACCTGAGAACTTAACTACAGAGATAAAATTTTCTACTTTGTAAATAATAATTACTGAATATATTAATGTTTGATTAATAGAGATATTGCATTAGTTTTAGAAGAAAAACATAATAGGCCTGAGATGATTATAAGATCCAAATTTTGTTACTTTCCTTAAGGTTTTAATTCACATTGCTCTTCTTAAAATAAATGTAAGCTTTAAAGGAAAACAATGTATGATTTTCTTCTAAAATTTCTTATAGTAGTACATTATTTTGAGCAAATTAAAATCAAATTTGTCCCAAATCAAAAGCTTCAGTAGTAGCAACGCTACTTTTCAAAATGTTACTGATGATTTATAAAAGCAAATAAACAGAATCATTAAATGTAAGACAAAAATACAAGAGTTGACTTGATTGAAGCCTTTAAGGCCGTATTTGCTAGCCAAATCAGTGGTCTAAACGGGTGCTTTCAAATTTTATCATTCATTAGAATCACCGGAACTGGTGGCTAAACTGTAGATGACTGAGCCTTATCCCCAAGTTTTTGACTCAGTAATCTGGGGTAAGGCCTAATAATTTGCATTTTTATTAATTCTCCAGATGATGTTCCTTCAGAAACCACACTTTGAAAGCCACTGGCTTAAACTATCGCACAGTTTTACCGAAAGATAAACTCCAGAAAAAGCCCCCATTCTTTCCCACGCTTAGAGAGAGGAGATGGTATTCATTTTTTGTTCATTAGTTGGTGTTAGAATTTCCTTTTGTCCAGTGTGGAATTCAGACCACGCTTCATGCCAACACCACCAAAACAAAGCAATTTCAAGCCACATGGGCTTTAGGACATGTATCCAATAACAGTGTAATGTCCTAGATTATGCAGCCACAGCTGTAATCTGTAATCACACATATGACTCTCTATTGTATTACTTTTAAAAAGGGAAATCTGGGATAAAATGAACAGAAGCTTTAGAGTGTCATAGAGAATTATATCAAAATGAAAGTAATAGCACTTCAGAGAGTCTGATTCTGTGGTGTTATTCTTGATTTACTAACTAGATATGCAGCTGAATCTCTCAAAATCCAATTGCCAACCTAACGAGAAAACCCTTAGCTTCTCCCTTATAGCCTGTAATTTCCATTGACATTTTGCTATTAAAATATGTCTTCTGACTTAATCTAGATCATTTTACAACCACTATCTTTTCTCTTCACACTCTTTTCAATATTAAAAAGGCTATGGAGAGATAGAAAAATAAGACTATGGTGTGTACTGCTGACTGGAAAGTAGTTAGTGTGTTTGATTTACCGTAAGGTATAGCTTGATTGAGAAAAATGAGACTCTGGCACATACAGGGTTTATCTCTTCCTTTTATTTACAGTTCTTGATAAGTGGGCAACTGAAAAGACAACTCTTAAAATGAACACAGTACATCACAGATAGCCATCATGACTGAGCCTACTCAAATGGTAACATTTGTTTCCACTATTGGTCTTGAAAATCCTAGTTTAAGCCACTTCTTTCGTGGTGCCCCCATTCTTTTCAGTCTGTTAGAAGGTAATACAACACCATTTCATTCCGCTACATTTGAATTTTGAAGGGAATGAACTCTAAGGCGTTTTTATTCTAAATACTGATAACACCCTCATCTGTAAGTTTTACACACTAACGTACCTTACATAGACATGTAAATATTAAGATTTTCAAAAGTATGTAGTACTTTTTCATTGAAAACGTTGACACAGAATAGGAATGTTAAAGTAACTGTTATACCATCCCCTGAGATATCACGGCACATAATTATGAAGATGAAAGCCTTCATCTGAGCTCACAAAATTTTAAGAGATATCTATCTTCCATCGTGGTTTAATTTCTGAACTTAATTCTGAATCTATTTTTTTACTTGATGTCTTGGAGTTTTGCTATAGAAATTAGTGATTAAAGTAGCACTAGAAAAAAATAAAAGTTCAAAACCAGAATTTGTTTGTGTAGAAACAAAGGACTGAATGTGGTCTACAGGTTATTCTGACCATACAGAATTACTGAGCGTAGCATGTGCCAAAAGAACATCCACAGATTTTAAAAACTCAAAAGCTACCATGACTTTTAGTCATAAAATAAAGGGTATCTTACATGAGAAAATTAAAAGTATTGATTTAACAACCCTGCCAAGATAATCATGAGTTTGGCACTCTATCCGTCTCTATGGCATGACATTAAAAATAAAATCCAAGGACTTAATTGGAGCATATTAATGTGTGGAAGTTAATGAAAACTCAAGATACTGATATTAAGAATAAAATTTTCTTTGATTTATATGAAAAGAAAAAAATCCTTGATCATTAGTTACTATCTAATGGGTTTCTCTATTTCTCAAAAATAAGTAAAAAATAAATCTATGAACCTTGTGAAAAATACCAATAATAAAATATCAGTTGGTTTAAAATAAACAAAAGCAGACTAAGATTTTAACCACTCTTGACTATGTCTTAAGAAGGAATGAAATACAATTCCAGAAAATGAAAACCCCCTTTTTCAAAAAAAAAAAGAAAGAAAGAAAGATTAGTTTACCTTTCAGTGATTTCCCATTAATACTAGGAACTAAAATCTCTGCCATGATTCTAATTATACTTGTTAGACCCGACACGGCTGTTCATGTCCAGAGCAGTGGAAAGCAATACGGCAATGATTACTGGGGCTTCATTTATCCCTTTGTATTTAGGTTTTCTTAATATTCCGCGTCACTTTTTAAATAATTGAGGATGCTTTCACAGTTACAGTGTAACAAAATAAAAAATGGGCAAGGAAAAATAAAGATCAGAAGATAACATGAAGTAGGATGAAATGTATAGACATAGATGATGATACAGACAATGGTAGATATATAGAGATACAGATATAGATATAGATATTGATTATAGATACCATAAACTCCTACAGTTACTAAAACAGTGTTACAAATTTGCCTCTAGCTTAAATATTTAACCAAGGAAAATCACATTTTTTTAAATCTCAATCTTGTGAAATCAATAATGATTAAAAGTAAATGAACATATTTGAACAATAATAATTTCTCATTTGCTTCTGATATTCTTCAGATTTCTCTATAGCCCTCCCCTAAAAATTCCTAGATTTTATATTTTGCAACTGAAAGACAACAGTTGAAATTTAACTCCTCTTATCTGCTATCAACATTGATTTCCATGGTAAATATTGCTTATATTTGACATCTGTGTAGGACTGTTAACACATTAGTTTCTGAATTTTTCTCATATCATCACTATTCATTCATCTACATTTCAAGTTATTATTACTCCCGAGGAAATCACAAATCATGCTTAGTATATTTTTTCCTAGGAAAGGAAAAAACTGTTCATTTTGCATTATTAATAAGAACGATGAGAGTAAGATTAAGCATTTACTGCTAATGGGGTCGGGAGCCATTGACTAAGCAGAGCAGCACTATTGCTTTTCCAGCTTTTATCTCAAGTACCTGCTGGCTGCCTTTATCCACTCATTTAATCTCTTCAACTTTGAAATCTAATTTCTTCTTTTAAATCCTCTTTTCTTGTTTTGTTTGGTCTCCTAACCCTTGAAGTTCTCTTAGATAAGCTCTAAATTCAGTTGAAATAATCCCTACTGATTCTTGTGTTTCTCATAAAGCTTGAGAGCAGGAAAACAAACTCAGATCAAAAGCTGAAATAAATGTCACTGAGCTAATAAAAACAATAAATGCATTTAATATTTAAGCCAACAATAGATATTTGCAGCAGAAAGCAGACACTCCATAACAGCAAACACTTGGTAACACTCACTAACTGCTCAGCTGGTCCTTATATACCCCTACATGGCAGGTGCTATTATTATCCCCATTTTACAGATGAGGGAACTGAAGAGATGCAGATTAAATAGTTTGCCCAAAGTCACACTGCTAGTGAGGGATGAAGCTGTGATTCTAACTCTAGCAGTCTCCTCCAGTCCATGCTCAAACTTCCAAACTGCATCTCCTAAGAGGGCCCTGGTCATAGGCAGACCTTCCTGTTCCATATGCAGCTTCTTATATGATCCTGATTATTTGCTCTCCCATATCCAGCTGCTCACACTCCTTCCTAGCTATTTCACATTGCCAAATACAGCATAATCTAGATTAATTTATTCTACCAATATGCAGAATGATATTTAAAATCTATTTCTGTTTTTCATATGTGTAAAGAAAAGCCAAAAGAGAGAAATAGCAGATGAGGTATTTAACACAGATGGTCAACCCCTAAGGAAATACATCTTTAAATTCCCAAGCTAGTTTTCTAATCACTGGTTTGTGTAATTTTTTTTCTAGGTTCCCAAATATTACTGTTTATATGAAAACTGTGGACATTTTGAAAACCAAAATGTTGAATTTACCATAAGGTCTAATAAAATATTGGCTTAATCTTCTAAAATATCTAAATGTCACATCACAAATTTCAGTGTACTTGATGGGAATACTATCTATTGTTTATTGCATCTATGATTATGACTCAAATGATGGACAATTTGCATAATGAATACTTTCAAATTATAATAGTGCAAAGAAGCAATGGGTTAGTATACATAAAAAGTACAAAGTTGTTTCTGTTCTTTTGATTTTTCCTCTGAATAGGTAAGGATTTTAAGTTGGCATTTCTGGGTTCAATCCAATACAGTAAATCTTTATTGAGCACCTATTATCTTCAAAACTCTGAGCTAGGTCCTGGGGAGAAGGGAAGATATCTGCTCTCATGAAATTTAATAGCTACTAGAAGGAATCAAACATGTACAGAATAACTATAACACAATGCAAACTGCTAAGAAAATGAAGTGCTATTAAAATTTACACAAAGGAAAAAAATTTTGAAATTAGATACTCTGTAGGACTGGGTCCTGATAAATAAATAGATTTTATAGGCAGAAATGAGAGGAAGGGCACTACTAACAGAAACTAAACTAAAGAAACATCAAGAGCAAGGACAAAGTGGAAAGGAAGATGAATATAGGCTCTGGGAGAGGCAGCCTCTGAGCGTGGATTCCCTGTGCCACGGAAAAAAGAGAAGTAGGAGGGAAATGGCCACTTAGGATCGGATGATGGGGGCCTTGAATTTCAAGAAAGAATACAAGTGGAAGTCATAGACGATTATGGAATCAGAGAGTGATATGATAAGATGTGCGATTTAAGAAACTTTCTCTTGCAGCAGTGATTGGAAAGATGAAAAGATCTAAAGGCTGAAGGTGGGAAGACCCATTAGGAAGCTATTATAGGGCCGGCCAGGTGGCGCAAGCGGTTAAGTGCGCGTGCTCTGTTGCGGGAGCCTGGGGTTTGCCTTTTCGGATCCCGGGTGCACACCAACGCACTGCTTGGAAAGCCATGCTGTGGCAGCGTCCCATATAAAGTGGAGGAAGATGGGCACGGATGTTAGCCCAGGGCCAGTCTTTCTCAGCAAAAAGAGGAGGATTGGCAGATGTTAACACAGGGCTGATCTCCTCACAAAAAAAAAAAAAAAAAAAAAAAAGGAAGCTATTATAGTTGTCCAAACCATTGGAAATGAGATTGTGAGTCAGGCCAGTGACCATGCTAACAGAAAGGAAGAGATGGATGCAAGAGAAACTGCAGAGGTAGAGTTGACTTTTCTTGGTAATTTCTTAGACTTGGTTTCTGAGACAGAAAAATAAAAATAAAAAATTAATTCTAAAATGTCATGGTTAGTTGATTGTAAGAAATATGAAACCATTAACCCAGCAAAAGATCATAGAAGAAAATGTTCGTTTTAAGACATTTGATTGTGGACATGATTAATGTGAGGTGGTAGGGCAAAATCTATGTAAAGATACCCATCAAATATTTGTTAATTTGAGTGTGGAACTCAATGGAGAGACTGAGGGGATAGATGCATATTTGGGAGTTGTCCAAATATAGATGATAGTTAAAATTATGGCAATAAATGACACGGCAGAGAAAAAGAAAGAGAAAACAAAATAGAAAAGCAAACCTGAGAGGGGATTTTTGGAGATAATACATATATTTAGAAATAAAAGAAAAGGAGAGTTAGGAGGGAAATGTCAAAAGGTTAGCACAGAACAATGACACAGAAGCAGAGAATAAATTTTTATAAAGAAGATAATGAAGGGATAATGAAGGGAAAGAAATGAGAAGAAGCTGTCTGATATTATAACTAGGTGACCGTTTTTATAGAGAAACTTCAGAAGAGTGGTAGGGTTAAAAGCTGTGTTGCCAAGCAGTGAACAGGCAGTGAGGAAGTGTGGATGTGGAGTATAGAGTTATGGAAGTGAAAGCAAAGAGTAAGGTTTACTGAGAGTTATTAAATGGCAAAATACACTGTTGTAAACATTTGTTATCTTACTATTTTATTTTATTCTAATTTAATTTAATTACATTTGACAGCCCAGCATGTGAACTCTGCCCTATGTCTGTGGGATGTCCCACTGTTTAAATTTTGGTGGGGGACATTAAGAGCTATAAAGACAAGGCTCCCTCAAGCCTACCCTTTGCAGCTAGGGCAAGAACACAGGACTGGGGCATGTCCATGCACATGCTTTTGCCCACAACTTGGATTCTGGAGTAAGCTACACAGACAAGTAGGGAGAATGGGCAATTTCTTTCAAGAGCAGCACCAGAAACATCCTATTTCTAGAAGCAGCAAAACCAAGTGCCAGCCACAGCGGCTAGTGTACCACGGTGGCGGTAATGGCACTCCTCGGGCCGTTTCTGTAATATGATTTTGGTTGTAGTCTTGACTGTGCTGCCCGGCTTGGTTCTTTTCCATTTTTTGAGTCTGGTTTTCTAGCCTTCCAGACAGTTTGGAGAGCTACTCATTATGCTTTAAATGCGTGGCTTACCTGTGTATATCAGCTAGAATTGATTTCTGTTTCTTACAGTTAAGAATACTCATGGTGACACACTGGTATGAAAAAAGATTGAGGTAACTAAGAATTTTAGGCCTCTGGCTTGAGAATATTTGAAATGTCGGACCATGGTATACAGGCTGGGTAAGAAAGCAAGTGAAAAGAGTGAAGGATTAATTTTATGGAGTAACAAAAGCACAATAGGGACTTGAGAACTTGATGAGAATAAATAATAGATTCACAAGAACAAAACAGCAAGAGAAATTAGAGGAGAATTTAATAGTTCAGTAGAGCAGAATTCAGTAGATGACAGGGCTCCATGCTTTTCAGGCAACTATGTGGAATCAGTTTGACCTTGCCACTAACTCCACACCCTTAAGGAGTGGTTGCCACATGAACAGGAAACACAGAGGGAGTCCACATTTGGGTTTTACTTGGTGCTACTGTCTCCCATCTAAATCTTCAGACAGCATTTCCTCAGCCTCTTGATGCCAGTGCATCCTGTGGTTCTGCCTGGCTGACTTGATATCACCTGCTTTACTTTAGATTCCTTTTTTTTTTTTTTTTTGTGAGGAGATCAGCCCTGTGCTAACATCCGCCAATCCTCCTCTTTTTTTGCTGAGGAAGACGGCCCTGGGCTAACATCCGTGCCCATCTTCCTCCACCTTATATGGGAGGCCGCCACAGCATGGCCTGCCAAGCAGTGTGTCGGTGTGCGCCCGGGATCCGAACCAGCGAACCCCGGGCCGCCGCAGCGGAGCGCGCGCACTTAACCGCTTGCGCCACCGGGCCGGCCCCTTCTTTTAAATTCTTATATCCTAGTAATACTTGCATGTGGAAAAACTGAAAAAGAACAGAAAAGCATACAATGAAAAACAACACTTTCCTGCTTCACATCTCCCCAGCTAGTCTTGTTCCCCACAGGCAAACATCTCTATTTCTGTTTTAGATCTTCTGAAATGAGTTAAAAGAAAAAAAAAAAAATCTCTGAAAATCTCGACCATGCACACTTAGTACAATATGAGCCATCATGGCTAACACTCTGGGGGTGGACATGTCTATTCATTTGCTTGTGTTTGTTTGCTTTGAGAGCTTGTTTCTTTGACATGGAACTCAATCTCTGAGTTTAGAGACAGAGAGTGGAGAGTGGAAATGGCTGTATCTGTGTACTCTTTTTAAGTAATCAAGGCAAAGCACGAAAGTGTACAGCTATACATATTTTATTTGCCCGAGTATCTAGGGGCTTTTAATTATAAAGGACAGGTCAATTTTTTAAAAAGTACTTATCGTTCCCCCAAGAAAAATTTATAAAAATTTAAATTTGGTTGCAATTTATGCAAATTAAGACTATATCTAAATAATAATTTAAAAATTTTTTAAATTACAAACCCAGCTGACTTCAACTTCCTGATATAGATTACAAAGAAATTTATTACCAGAATATTTGAAAATTAAAAAAATGCATCTTAGGGGCCGGCCCAGTGGCACAAGTGGTTAAGTGCGCGCGCTCTGCTGCGGCGGCCCGGGTTCGCCAGTTTGGATCCCAGGCGCGCACTGATGCACCGCTTGTCAGGCCATGCGTCCCATATAAAGTGGAGGAAGATGGGCATAGATGTTAGCCCAGGGACAGTCTTCCTCAGCAAAAAGAGGAGGCTTGGCAGATGTTAGCTCAGGGCCGATCTTCCTCACCAAAAAAAAAAAAAAAAAAAGCATCTTAGTACCATTAAGGCTAAAAATGTTATCTATTTCATCCTCCTACCCAATGGAGGAACTTCGCTGGAATATTTCTAATTCAGGGCATCTACATAGTGGAAAACTCTGGTTATTAGAAATTTCTACCTGATTTTCAGCCAATTTGTTTTCTATAATGTTTTCTCTTTTGTCAAAAATATGCCATCTGAAACACCATAGCTTAAGTATACTTCATTCTCCAGAACCTTAAAATATTGAATAAAACAATCATTTCTCCTAGGTAATATTCACAGAAACTTTCATTACTTTTTATATGAAGCCAAACCTGTTTGTCAGTCTCTCTTAAAATGTGGCGACCTGAATTGAACATAATATTCTGGGCATTCTGTCATTGGTACAAGCATTTCACAGGATCAGAATGTTCCATTTCGAGTAATGCAGCCTAAGAAAGAATTAGCTGTCTTTGACGAATGTGTCTTCCAAAGTCCTAAGTGTTTTTCATATGTATTGCTCTCAAGCCAGGTCTCCCTCTATACCATTCTATATGCATGAGTTCTGTACATATTATTTAATGGGGAAAATGATGCATTCACTGCAGAGTTTCATTTAACAGTGTTTTCAGCCATCATTCATTTGTTCGTGCACAGCACAATCCAACAAGTGATTTCAAAGACCACAGAATAAGTTATCAGCTTGTCATAGGCTTGACATAATGAGGCTGTTAACAATTTTCACTCAAATGAAATAAATCGCCCTAAATAATAATTATGTATTTATTTAGTGTTATTACTCCTCAAGGCATTCTTCAATCATTGATTTACAGAACATTATGTAATACAGGCAAAAAAAGTTTTTGTTATGATACAAATAATGTGTGTGAAAATATATTAGCCTTACCTTATTCTAAAATCCTGAAAATTCTTCTGGGAAACCCAGCTCTCCACTTAGTAGTAGGTGTAGATAACTTTTCTTTTCTGGTAGCTCTCCAATCTGAGTTTTACTTCCTATTTTTGTCTGTTCATTCTAAATGCCTTATCAACGACGATCTTTCTACTGATATCTTTCTTTGAATGGTCATAATTTCTCATGCTGTCATGATTTCCTTTGGGGAAATAACGAGGGCAGTTACAGTGAATGCCAGTTGGGTATAGGGAAATTTGGACTTCTTTGACCTAGCTTCAAAAAAAGACAGGGAAAACAAACAATTATTGAGCATCCTCTATGGTGCAGGCAGTAGGCTGAGATATTCCAGAGATATGGTCTCATTTCAGTCTTATAAAAGATCCTGTAAGAGACATATTATTTTTGTTTCATAAATGAAAAAATTGGCAGAACTAAGAATCAAAGAGGTTATTTGGCCCAATATCAGATGTGATTCAGCTAAGATTCAAACACAAATTTTTCTGATTCTGTATCCATTCTCTTTCCTCTGTAAGAGCTTAGGTGAGATTCATTATATTCAGTAGTGGAATTAGGAATTATTTTAAGCATCAAAAAAAGTGTGGGTCTTTGGGTCTTTGGGTCTTCAGCATAGAGCAATTCTGCAAAGACATTAGAACCCCAGTTTCCATATACAATAGGGCTGAAGAGCTTTAAATATGGATTCTATTTTAAGGAGGTTCCAGGTGAAGAAATAGACTGAATACTACATTATATTTTCTTGCTCAAAGTAAAGTTGAACAAAATTCACAAATTCAGTTCCATGGCCTACTAGTGACAGTTTACAAATAGCTAAGAGACCCCAGAAGACTTTGCAGAATCCAGATACATTGGGCTAGCAGAGAGTTATATAAGGCATCTGCTGCTTAACCATCACCAGCTTGTAAATGTGATGATCTCACTCCGCCTCTTTCCATCTACTTGTGCCAATTTCAAGATGAACATCTTCTCCATCCAACTTGTCCTTTCATCTCCCAACTGTTTGATTTTCTTCGCAAAGATGAAGTAATAAGGTGATATTTTATGTTGTCTTTTTCCTTTCATGGACTCAAAAACAGCTCAGTTTGTTCAAATTTTCCATATCTTGAAGGAATGTCTGACAAGGCTTTTGTTGTCAATGGATTTCCTTTTCACAGATGGTTGGCTTGCTTACCAGCTGTAGTTTGATAGTTATTACAGTTAATTTACTTAGAAAATGAAAGCTTCACTCTGCAGCACAAGGGTATTTTACACTTAGCTGACAAATCCAATGCCCTTCTAATTGCACTGGCATGCTCAGACTGCCATGCCTGACCTTGCTCATAAATCTCTGACTCAGAAGTGTAGGCAGTAGCCTAGGTTTAGAAACTGCCATCAGCAGTCAAATTAAGGGTTCTACTTCTTCACAACTGTAGTTGGAGGGCTACCAGACGAGAGAGGGAGAGGATCATTTCAATCTTCGGAATGGAAATCAGCACACCAGACCTTGACTCATGACCGGAAAAAGAATATATCATCTATTAAATCGTATAGTAAAACCCCCCAAAATCTATATAGCTTGTATTCAAGAGCACCAGATCCTTGCACTCAAGTTCTTGAGTTACCAGGATCATGGTGAGAGTCAACTCAGGTGTTCTTTTATACAGTTCAATTTCCAGTCAAATAGAAATTTTGTTTCTGTCATTACTATGATGCAATAGCAATATGTATAATGTGTTGTCAAGGCTGTTAATGCAAGAGGATGAAGACATTGTCCAAACTCGATGTTTGGAGGAATACCAAGAAAACCCCATGACTCGAAACAATATTTCCACTCAGACGCTACACCTTTAGAATGTCATTAATTTGTGTGTTTTTTCCTTTGAAGTGTATTTATATTCCCAGGATGAACCACATGTTTCAAATATTAATGTAATATTAGATCTTTTCAGGTTGCCTTTCTCCCAATAGGAGAAATTTGGAGTTAAGAATCTTTTATAATGCTAACGTGGAAATGAGTTTGTGTATAATTATTAAGCGAAAAAGATAAATTGAAAATTACATGTACTTGTATATGTGTTTATCTACCTATGATAACAACTATTTAAGTCAAAAAATACAGAAAAAGATTGCAAGGAAATACAACAAAATAGTAACAATGATTGTTACCAGGAGTGTGGATTCTTATATTTACTGGTTCTGTATTTTCTAAATGCTTTATCTATTTTTTAACTAAAATTTGTTATAATAGTAGACTCTTGAAAAAAATGGTTAGTGTGCATTTCACATTGTTCAAAAAGCTAAAGGGAAACACTGGCACTAAGAGCTGGCTCCTAACACACCCTCGTGCTCCTCCTCTTATAAATTGCCTGGCTGGCTTCTCTAGCATCCAGGATGTCCTCCCACTTCTATTACAATTCTGTAGGCGATGTGTTCCCCTGACCTTGGTCAGCTCTTATGCTCTACATTCAGAGTTGTGTGAAGACTTCTCTATAACTTTCCTCATGTCTGTAAGTGCTTAGTTTCTACATGTCACTATCACATTCCTCCCTAAGGGAGAATCAATTTTTGTTGGATCGCCTTGTCCTTTTTTTAAGAAGTGCCTTTCCCAAGGAAAGGTATTTGAAATATCTTTCCACAAATATCAATCTGCTCTTCTTTGGGAGATTCACCTTCTATGGGATTTTATGTCCCATGTCCAGAAATTGTCCCTTAACACATTATAGCATTCTTCTTCTCCTTGGACTATGAGATACTGAAATCTCACATGAGCCTGTTTTTCCACTTTTTCCCTTCAGGTTTTAATTTTCTTCCAAAGGAAATAGTTGTGAGTGCCTCTTATTAGAGGCATCACAGTGTAAGCCAATACAGTGTCATTAATACATAATAATACAGTGTCACATGCTAGGTTGTTTCTTAAACCAGTGAGTGACTTTTATTCAATATATCTATCTGCCTATGAATTGATTAAATTATAATTATAAATTAAAAATAAAAAGTAGGGTCGTAGGATAGTAAGGCAAATTCCCTAACAGCCTTAATTTACAAATCAAAGAAGCCTATTGAGGATTGAATATCAGTAAAATTTCAGGATACCATGCCCTGTTAAAAAGTCATTGTTAGCCAGTGAATCCACATTAAATCAGGTGTTTAATTCAAGGGACTACTAGAGTTAAATTTAACAGAGGAGAAAGAAAAATCTATGATTGGCTATGACTTAAAAGAAATCATCCTGGCCATCGTTTAAAATTTTTCACATCTCTCTTGAAAGCTCATAAAGCAACTGATGAGTAATATATTTAGCAATTTTCAGAAACCTTGAGGGTGTAAAATGCCAAATGTAACCAGAAATCTTATTTTCAGGGATAATATGTATTTCTTTGAAGATTTCATTAAAATTAGGGGAGCAAGGGTGAATTGCATTAAAGAAAGACTGTGAATTTGAAAGCAGGCATTGTCATCTGGAGTTTGGGGTCAGCATCTCAATTTCTCATCTGATTTGTGTTAGTCTTCTCAGATGTAGAAAGGTCGTGAGCTTGGCTGGGGCTGTGTCATGCAGCTGCTCCGCTTTAGTGAGGAGGCTGGTCCAGGGAAGCTGAGAGCTGCTTCAGGTTCTATGGGCAAAGTTGATCCACTGGTTTCACGTCACATTATCGCTTTTCAAAGCTGAATGATGGATTTGGAAGTGGATCTAAGAAAGTTGGGGAAAGAGAATAATTTCTCATTATGCTTTGTTCTTATGTCTTTCTCTGTCCATTAACCTACCTCAGGAAACATTAAGCATCATACTTATTTTCACTGATGGCTAAAACTATTTGCTGACTTTCAGAAGTAAAACTACTTCCATATCCATTTTATAATATAGTTTCTGTGCATAGATAAATTTTTATATTTAAAAATATTTTGAAGGTATGAATTTAACACTGACAAATATACTTAATATAAGATGAAAAATACTCTATGTAAATTAGATGTCAAAATGATCATGTTGGACTTTGAAAGAGGCTCTCATTTTTAATGTATATTCTGTATTATTCCCTATTGATACATGAGGGCAATCAAATGGTATTTGTTCTCAGGAACAATCGACAAGTGTGATATTTGTTTTTCCTTTTCCATTTTAAAAGGGATAGGAAGAATATTTATATTGTTTTCCCTTCTGTTGCATAAAACTTTCCTGCTTTAAACCCAATTCAGCACAGTGTGCTGCAAAGTGAAAGATGTAACACATCAGTTACGCATTTGCTTTTTGTTATACCCAACAACTACCTTGAGTTCCTCATATCTCCACAGGTCTCCTCTGATTTGACTGTTTAGGTATCATGTAAATATTGTCTGGATCTATATGGTTTTACTTTCTTTTCCCCAGAATCAAATAATATTAAAAAGCAAGTGATGTCTATTACACATGCCTCCCCTCTTCACTGAAATTACCTCCTGTGTTCCTGCGTAACATAAATTAAGACTAAGATCATTGGCCAGCAGAAACATAAAAGATTTCATAGTCCTGACCCAAAAAATGAGAAGCTTCCGAAAGATTTTATGTTCTTCCAAACTGCAGTAAGGAACCAAGTTTTCTCCCACCACCTGCATCTTCCCCCAGTCTCAATATCATACCATAAACACCCATATCCATAGACAAGTAGGGGAAAAGGGAAGGAAACAACATCAGGTGGGAAGGAAATGATTCATCAGACTTGCATTCCATTTTTTTCTTACATGAGAGTGGGGAAGCAACCCCCCAAAAAAAGAAGGGAAGTGACCTTGTCAAATTCCTTTGTAAGCATGCCAATGATAGGGTTCCAGGCAAAAACACTAGTGGTATTTTCTAGAAAGGCTTTATGGATAGAATGCTTCTAGTAGGATATGTTACTGAACCAGGTTTGTTTTTGCCATCACCCGGAAAGCCAAACACTGAGATGATGAGATTGCAGCAGAGAGAGGGTTTAATCACAAGGCAGCCAAGTGAGGAAAATAGGAGATCAAGTCTCAAATCTGCCTCCCTGATAATGGGGACTTAGGGATATTTACGAGGTGGGGGCCAAGGTGGTCTGAAATGTGGAGATAGATGATTGCAGGTGAGGAGAGGTGAGGTAATTGATGACCTGCGCAAGCATAATCAGACTTCATGCCTCTTCAAAGGATGCATGTTCACAAATTGGCAATGGGATTCTGGTTAAGCCACAGTCTTAAATTACGTTTGTTTTACATGGATATTCTAATTCAGTTAGAACAAAGCAGATAATAGCCATTCAGAACATTTCTGCCTTTGACAGCACCCTTCTAATGAAAGAAGGACAAAGTTTTCTGCCCCTACTATTTCTAATTTTATTTTAATATTAGATTTCTGTGCAATTAATAATATGCTAACTGATAATTTTGTATCAGATTGTAAGCTTGGTAAATCAATATTAGTCATTTTGAGTGTTAATAGTATATTGATACACGAAAATTTAGATACTCAATTATTCATAAAGCATTTATTTTCCTCTTACTATGTGGCAGATACGGTACCATGCTAAAAGCTATGGCAAATATACAATCATAATCCTTTCTGGGAAGAGTGTTTAATATGTATAGAGAGTAAATCAGGTAATCAGGTAATTAAAGTAAAATGTGCCAGATGTTAGCACATTTCTAACTATGGAAACACAGAACAAGAACTGATGAGCAGGAAGGAGGAGTCAATGAGATTCCTCTGAATGGATGACTGTTGGTCTGTGTTTTGGAGACTGAATATGAAGTCAGGTCATCACATGCAGGAGGATAGAAGGGCTGTTTGCTGAGAGAAAAGAACAGGCATGCAAGCAAAGCATGAATGATGATTTTTCAGAAACAGATAAGAGAGTGTACGGAGTGACTGGAAGGCAAAGGATGTGCTGGAGTACAACCAGCCTCTAGTGCGATGCCATTTAGAGACTATTACAGTAGCTCTGGCTTGAGATTTTGATGGGCCCATTTAAGGCAGTGGCAGAGAATTTTTTTTAAAAAGGAGAAAAACAGGAAAGATTCAGTAGGTGCACTAAGTTGATATGAGTGAAAAACAAAGGAAGAAAGAAGGAGGATTTGTAACAAGAGCAGGCCTCTCAGACTTTGGGTTGAACACCTTGGGTGATGAGATGAGCTTGCAGAGGGATTACAGGAAGAAAAGCGGGGGTGTTGAAAGGCAGGCACACCACAATTCCGTCCACTGAATTCCTCCCAGTTCTTTGAACAAACTGAAAGTTTGTATACCTCTGAATCCTTGTCCATGCTATTCCCTCTGTCTGGGATACAGTGTCACCTCTCACCCTTCTTCTCAACACACTTCCACAGGACCTTCAGACACAGACCAAATATCATCTTCCAAATATTTCACAGGGGAGTAAGCACTTTACTGTTCATATATCTCCCTCTGTTATATGCCTTCTTCACATGCCATCATCATTATTCCTTAGCTTTTCTTCTTCCTCCACTCAAACTGTAAGGCCCTCCAGGGCAGAAGCCACACTCATTCCTTTAAACTCAGCACCTATCACAAAGTAAGCACACAAGCATTACTATTTTGTGTTTTTAGTATCTGTTATGCCTTTTCTAAATTAATGTTAATAGTACCAAAATCGATTAGCTTCAAATTACGTTTTATGTCAGTAGAAAAACCTGCATATATCTTAAGAATCAGATATAGGCATGGTTATTCATCTGTGCCTATAAATATTGTCACATTTTTTCTTGTGTGCATATAAGCATACAGTTAGTTTATGTATAAGTACCTTGAATAGCCAGGATGAGAAACTGTAATAATTATAATGGTAAGTCCTTTGATGATTCTCCGAGTACCCAAAACATTTGAAGAGACAATTAGTTATTGTTATTGTTGGAAATGATGTCTGAATTTTTATAATTATAGTCAGGCAGTGAATCAAGAATCAATGAATGTGTCACTTTCTATCTTCCAGCTTGGTTGCTTTCGTGCTCCATTTTTCCACCAATGTAAAGTGTTAATGCTATTGACTAGTAGTACCCACACAATAAACTCTTTCTCTCCTCTTTATAATAGACCATGGTTTTAAGAGCTAAATTGTAAATCTTTTTGATCTAAACAGTTTTAATTATCTTACTAAAAAAATGTGTGCCCCTTTACTTGATTACCTTTCTTAGTTCTCTCTCTAGGAACATGTCATTCTTTTTCTTTACTAAGCTCTGTTTCTTTCAACTACTCTCCAGATTTTCAAACGAATTATTAAAAACCCATAGTGTGCAAAAACTTTTCAATTTCCACTGGGTTCAATTCCAATTAACTCAAATTTTGAAATCCGTCTTAAAGGCTGCATACTATGTCTATGTTAGAACAAACTAATAAGTGAAACGAAAACATCAACAGCTCACATCACAAGCCTGGAGAATCATGGAAAGGGGAACTTTTCCTGAAACACTTATAATCTGAATATGAGCTCTAATGACCATTTTGATTAATTTCCAACAGAGAGGGCTACCTAGGCTGGAGTATTTTCCTACTCCTGCCTGCTCAAAAAAGATTTCTGTGTTTTGAAACAATATAACAATTAGCACTCCTGGCTGCTGCTTCTTGTTGCTCTATTTTTCTAGAAAAGCACTTCTTTTGGTGTTTGATGTTCTTTGATTTTTAGACATTCTGTCAAAAGTATTTCTTCAGAAAAGAAGTCCGTGGATACTGTGCGCCATCACTCCCACACTCTCATTTGAAAGCTAACAGAGAGTCTTAGCAGGCTTTCGTTGACTCTCAAGCACCGTTACTGCTGAGTACATTAAATAATACCCCCCTTTTTAGTGCATTTTCAATCTGAAAGAGAAACCCTGGATTTTAATGTGTGACGCTCTCTTGTACTGGGGAATTTTCTTTAAAAAAAACCCTCAAAAACTTCAAAATTATAAATGGCTACCAACTGCTTTATCAAGACTGTTTTGAAGCAACCAAGGATTTCGGGGCATAAAAATGCTGGAAATTTCCATTACGAGGCCTGACGTGGCTTCAAGCAGTTTTTTGCCTGTGAAGCAGCACTCAGGGTGCTTAGAGGATTTTAATATGATATGATTTCTTGAGGGATTTTTAGGTAATTATAATTAACCCCAAACCAAATACAAATTTCCCAAAGCAGTTCTATATCATGGTAGGCCTCCCAGATTTAGGCCTGTCCAATCAAGTTACCAGCCTGGATCTCCTGGGTGTCTCTGAAGGCCAGAGCACATCAAGGATGTCATTGTGATAATATCAGGCTTCCCTCCTTAATGAGTGGCTCAAGGATGCTCCCAACATGGAAAGTCATATTCTTGAAAAGCTTCTATTTTTTTTCCCTAGCAATGCCAGTCAGTGAGCATTAACTTACTACTACATAAGAAACTGGGAAATGGACTGCTGATTTTACTTATCTAGGATTAAGAAGGAAAATAACATTTAAGAGTCTATAATGTACCAGAAACCATGTGAAGCACTATATAGTCAATCTTCCCAAGAATCCTAAAATGAAGTTATCATTATTTTCATTTTTCATATGAGGAAATTCCAAATCACAGAAGACAATGTCCTAAATATGATGTTGCTTTCTTTGTACATTGTTTCATTTCCTAGTTTTGTGTTCATTTTTTTAATACTTTAAATAAAGAGAGATCCTTCAAAGAATTCATGCCTGTTCATGTCACTCATCTATTTACAACCATTTACTAGTTTTCATAAAAGAATGAAAACTAAACCCTTAACATGGTCCTGAGGTTCTCTATACCATCTCTCCAGTCTCTCCGGGGGCCACATTCCTTTCTTCTCTCTAATGTTCCAGATAAAGTCTTCTCTTCCAGTTCTCCCAGTGTGCTGGCTCCCTCCTACCCTAGGTTGCATATGCTATCCTTTCCATTCAGGAGATCTCTCGAATCCACTTCACTACCAACTCATCGAGCTAACTTCTGTTCATTCCTTAACATCATTTCTGCAAGATTATTGAAATACATATTTTGGTAGTATGAGGGCACATACTAAATCTTGTTATATATTGTATAACAAGATGCCCTATTATATGCCCTCAAAGCATCCTTTATTTTGTCTCCAGAGTATGTATTTCCATTTGTTAATTAATTGAAATGGAACTTTTCTTAAACACATACTTTCATATCACCTATAACTGCAAGGTCTAAGAGGGCATGGGCTCCCTCTGCTTCATCTACTGCTGTGTCCTCATGACCTAGAACAGTCTTTGGCACATAGTAGGTGCTGAGTGAATTTTTGTTGAATGAATGAGTAAAGCACTGTTCTACAGAATTAGCTTATTTATGTCACTTAAAAAAATCTTAGATGAGTTTACTCTGAGTTAACATTTCCAAGGATTTTGTTTTCACTTTTTTTCCATATCATAGAAACATTTAGCTATCTTTCTGTGAAATATGGGAATTCACAGGGTTGTAACAAGTTAAAAAATAAAATAAAAGACTGTTGTTTTCACTTTTGAGGCCGCAGATTGCATTTGCATCTGTATATCGTATTATTGATTATATAATTTAACCTACATTCAACAAAATATCATTTTGCTTCTTGACACTCTCATTTAATGTACATTTGTTGGTTCTGATAAATATGTACTTTAGAGAGTTATAAAGAACATTTGAGGTTGAGGAAAAAGAAATCCATCTAACAAAAACATAGCCTGACATTCCTTCTACTACTAAGATTTTATAAAATGTAAATAAAAATGAAATACATGTATTTGGGTTTCTATATAAAAAAAGAACAGTATATGTTCTGGTTTTACAATTTCTGTCTTGTGTGACCCCTTTGCAGGATTAAACATTGTTGACAAGTCCTTTCTTGAACCTCTCCTCTCTGGCTTTCCGTGACACCAAGCTTTTCCTCCTAATCTTCCTCCTTTTTCTCTTATTTTTCCCCATCACTCTGTTTTCTGGCTTCTCTTCAGCTATTTGTTCCTTAAACAAGCATATATTGAAAGGTCACTATGTATCTGGTGCTGGCTACATCCTGGAAATACAATGAGGAGGAAGACAAATATAGTCTTTATCCTCCTAAATCTTACTCTCTTTCATCTCACTAAATCCCCGTGAAGGATATCAACACAATTTTTGCTAACATCCTTATGTTGATAACCCAAAATCTGTATCTGGCCTAGACTGCTCTCCTAAGCTTGAGGATCACATAACCACCTGTGTAATGGGTATAAACCACTTACATGTCTCACAGCGTCTCAGACTCAGCATGTCCAAACTGAACTTGCCATTCTTCTCCTAAAACAAGCTCACACTCTATTTTCTAACTAGATAATGGTGCCTGTCTCACAATCTCCCAAACAAGGAACATGGATTTCATTCTGACTTTCCCTCTCCTTTATTCTTCAAATGCAATTTGTCCTCAAGTCCTATCTGGTTAACTTTTTCCTTATATCCTTTCTCACTGTCACTGTCCTAATTTAAACTCTCATCACGTTTATTCAGGATTACAATATTTATCTCAGAACTGGTCTTCTCTTTTTCATTTCTTTTTATCTCTAGCCCATTTTTCACACTGACACCAAAGTGATATTTCTAAAATTCAAGTGCAGCCCGTGCTTAAAACCCATTGATGGCTTCTCATTTGCCGAGCTTCGTAGTATCATGTGTGTCCTGATCTGATCATGAATTGCTCCTTCAGCTTCACATTCCTTACCTTGCACCTATGATGCCATCATATCATCAAGTTCTCTCAATGAAACATGATATTTTATATTTCTGTACTTTTACAATGCTTTCTCTCCTCTGTCAGAAATACCTTCCCCACCTTGTCCACCAGTCAAACTTCACCACCAGAATTCAGTTCAAATTAGACACCTTTTCTGTGAAGCCTTCCCTGACTTCTTCACAAAATGCTCTGCCACCACAAATTTTCACAAATGTAGAACATATTATCTTCTACTGCAATTATAAATTTACACATTTGCCACATAGTAGATTAGAGTGCTCCTCTGACAAAAATCCCTGCAATGAAAAGTCCACTAAGAAAGCAAAATGGGTATCACTAAACCATATTTATGGTAATTCAAACTAATATTTTATTAACTATTATAAATCAGAAGAGAAGTTGCAGAAAGTGTTTTCACTTTTGGTAAGGAGGGGAAGAGGTCATCCTTGGGTATTACCAGGTGTTAAAGTTTGGTGTTTTGTTTCTGAAATACCACCTACTTCCTGTCTTAGTCTCTGAATGATTACCTCTAATCTCCCTTGGATAGACTTTAGCTTGGGCATTTTATTAAGACCTACTATGTTCTTGACTACACTTCCTTATTGTTCATCTGTATGTTCCTTAACCCCAACCTGGTAACTTGAGTCTGATTCCTGACTGTTGCTTTACTTGACCTTACATTGTAGCAGAGGATACTATTGTTTGGCTACCCCAAATCCATCTTTCTCCCTTCTTTCTTTGAAACAGAACATCGGGGAGCTTATGGAAGTTTCCTCACTGGTACAAGCAGATATCCAGGAAGATTTGTTCCTCTTCTTCCAATGGAGATATACATGAAAATTTTTATGTATGAGATAATTGTTTCTGTCTGAACCTTTTTTCAAGATTTAATTTTCCGGAAGACATGAATCATTTTCTGTTAATGTTAATCACATTATAGTCTTGGCAATAAAGATGATGATAGCAATAAAGATTGCTTGGCAATAAAGATTCTAAGGGTTCTAAGAATCTTCAACTCCTATCCAAAACTTGCTGTACATGAATTGTGTGTTGGTTTTCTTGATCAAAAGTTACAACTAGAATATTTTTTTGAAATTGATGTTATTTGCACAGAAAAAAGTCATAGCTAGTAAGTGCTTAATGATTTCCTACAAAAAATGTCATTTTATCTCACTTTGGGAAAAAGGAAAACTGAGAGTCATGCTGAAAACCTTTTGGTTTGGGATTTACTTCTCTTGAAAAATTCATTAGAGGTAATCTTATGCTGGTACATGTGACAGGAACACAAAAATGTGAAGGTTCCTAATATTAATTAAACTTTGTATCCCTAAACAAGAAAATGATTTGATCCATAAAAAATTAGGCCCGCACTGCTTTGAAAGATCTTAGGGAAAAATGAGAAGTAAGCCTTACCTCCTGATGTAACAGCCTTGGGGAGATGGACCAGTGGGAAGCTGATCTTGCCCTAATGAACAGGAATAAGAGAATACTATAGGAGGACTCAGTTATGAAGCAGAATTGCTGCTACCAGTTAATAGCATCTATCTCGTTTGGGTGCCTCTGTAGGCTCAAATCATCTCCTCTGTAGCCAGTCTAATCCACCTCTAGAGGAAGAGTTCCTGGAACCTGAAAACATCCTGCCCTGGGAAAATAGGATGAGCAGTTTGCTAATGCCACTTCCTTCTTTGTCCAGTGTGCTAATAAATTTGCCTTTTTTCCTTTTTTAAAGCCTCAGTATAGTGTGCTCTCTCCATTCAGAATGTATAGATGGATTAGAGAGAATTAAAACAGGCTGTCCTTAATATCTCAAAATAATTCAGAAGTCTGCAACAATGATGATGAAAATGACAGTGAAATCTGGGATACTGCTTCAATCCCAGGATAATGAAAAAACAGGTGAAAACTCCCAATAAAATTCCTAAATGAAAGGATCCCCAGAAACCCCCATGACCTTTTCAATATATTTCAAGCTCCTTAATGATGCTTATTTATTTATTTTGATTAATCAAATAAATTAGCTTTGAACATCTACCTTTCTGTAAGGGAAATTTAGTTAGTTCCAGTATTGTTTTATTTAAAAGAAAGTATAAAAAACTAAGATATATATAAAAGGTACCAAATAATAAATAAAAATGTATTATAAAAATTAACTCAGTTACAAAGGAAATTTGATATAATGGAACTCTCCAAATCTAAGATTTAGTAATTTAGACAAGTATATTATAGACTAGAGATCAAGATACAGTTATAACTACATATAAAACTAAGTTTTATTATATAAATCCATACTAAGTACACTTTATCACAATGTAAAATCAAATCATCCCAATATAAATTTACAACATTAAAAAAGTTATAAAAGAGAGTTACTATGAATTCAGAAAGGATAGATGTTCAGTATAAATCTGATGAATTTTTGCAACTTTAAATTGCCTGAGATTATTACTAAAACACTTGAAATCTTCTTTGTAATTCTGCTCTCATTTCTCTAGATCCCCTAAGAGCTGTCAGGTGCACCCTTGGAAACATCATTGCTTTTGTTTTCATCAGTTCACATATTCCTGGCATTTCCCCATTGCTTGTCAAAATAATTAATATCTGGAGCAGAAGAAATAGGTATACTGCATTTTAATAGAAACTTTTTGAGAGAAACATGGTTAAAGGAATAGTCTATTAAAAGTGAGCTTTCTGTCTTTGACCTTTTGTTGCATTGCAAAAACATTTCTGATCTGCTTAAAGAATTATGGACACAGCTGTCATCTCTGTAGAGTTAATGAAGGGTTTATTTTCAACAGAATATCTCGCCAAAGTTTTCAAAGTTTGGATATTAATCAATTTAGGGTCTACCTCACAGTCAATGAGAATAAATATAACAAATCCATTCTACGGATAAGGCTGAAAGCTTATGAAAACAAGTGCTTATCACTTTGAATATACAATTTTTGCTTCCTTATCAATAGACATATGTAAGCCAATTGTATATTCTTGCCAGCTACAAATAGACTATTGACCACTTCACTGTGTGACCATGGAGTCAAAATAGCTTGGTAAATTAGAAGATCTAATTCTTTTCACAATCCACTGTAAAATACAGTGGCTCACTTTCCCAGGGTACAACAACTACTGTACATCTTGCATCCTCCTCTACAGATGCTAAGTGCATTTAGCATTACATCATCCTCCATATAACACAACTGGAATTTTTAGGACCCACTGCCTCTGCTTTTAGTCTATGGTTAGGAACTTTTGTCCTTTTATGTAAAGTCACTATCAAGAGTTACTTAAATCAACACAAGTACACAATGCCATAAAATGGGCAAATGGAATATACTATTCCAGGAACCAAACACCAAAAGTCCTAGTAAAATGGGGCTGACCCAGTGGCATAGTGGTTAAGTGCATGTGCTCCACTTTGGTGGCCCAGGGTTCGCAGGTTTGGATCCTGGACACACACCAATGCACCGTTTGTCAAGCCATGCTGTGGCGGCGTCCCATATAAAGTAGAGGAAGATGGGCAGGAATGTTAGCCCACGGCCAATCTTCCTCTGCAAAAAGAGGATTGGCAACAGATGTTAGCTCAGGGCCAATCTTCCTCACACACACAAAAAAAGTACTCACAAAATCACAAATATTTGGAAAAAAGAGAATATCTTTTTTTCTCTAAATAATATTATATTTTCTAAAAAATTCAATCTTTTACAAATTGAAAATAATTAAACAATGAAAAGAGTTGCAAATATCACACAGGTTCTTAGAGCATTTCATAACACATTTCTCTATTGGAAGACTCTAACAACATAAAGGCAAAAAAGGTGTTTGATGCATTTAAAAGGTTCCTAATTTTATACAGTCTGTAAGACTTTTGCTTCAAAATTTCAGATAATTGAAAAAAATGTATTAAAAATAGTTCTTGATTCCAGGAATTCTTAAAAATAATTCATGTACCACTTTTTAAAAAAAGAAGTAATTAATAAAGTAAAAAAATTATGTTTGTAAAAGTGTCTGGGAGAGCGTCTGACACAGAGCAGACACTCAGGGAAATCAACAGTCTCATTTCTTATCCCTCTTTTACCAAAAGAATGTGGAGAAAATTTTTCAATACACAAGCATAGAGACGTTCAGAAATGCTAAAATCTCGTCTTCAAATAGTAGTTTTCACATCCTGGAATTTTATTCTATTTTTACTTATTACTGATCTTTAAAATCTTAATAGATATTACAGATGGCAATTACATCAAAGCAGATAATAGTTTTATATCCTTTCATGAAAGTCTAAGGTAAACCAACGTAGAATTCAATTTAGCTTTCTTTTTGAAGTATGTAATTTCATACTGCTACACAACATCCCAAATAATAAACCTTCCTCCAGTTGCCTGTTGATGCCCCAAAATCCTTCAACAGAAGACAGACCTTTTATTCCACAATTATAGATTAGGCTTAAACATGCAAATGTAATTTGAAAAGACTAGCAATTTAGCTTCAACTCACCTCAAAGTTAAAGAGACTGATTTGTGACCCTCTCTGGAAGCCAGTTTTGACAGGCGTGAGAGGAAAAGAGAAGATTAAAGAGTGCAGTAGGGTAAGGAGAGAAGGTGAGGAGTTGAAGGGGAAATGAGTTAATCAAGGGAAAAGTTTGCCTTTTACCAACAAAGTCTCCTCTTCTGCCTTTCCGTTTTCCTGTCTCTTTCTTTCCCTCTGTCTTAGATCTCAAACACTCCTTTTCTTGTGAGAGTGACAGCCCCGTGCATATTTTCAGGATTGTAAAAGTCAAGAGGCACCAAGCTAGACATTTCTCCATGCATTCTTTTTAGATGTTCTAGATAAAAGAGTTGGTCTAGATTGATGGGATTTAAAAGACTGAAAGAAAAAGAACCATCGCAATCCCCTTATGGTTCTACCTAGACCTGAAATTATAGAAAGTGATACTTCCTCCTTTTCTTTTCTTTTCTTTTCTTTATTTTTGGTGAGGAAGATTAGCCCTGAGCTAACATCTGTTGCCAATCCTCCTCTTTTTGCTGAGGAGGATTGGCCCTTGGCTAACATCCATGCCCATCTTCCTCTACTTTATATGTGGGACGCCTGCCACAGCATGGCTTGATAAGCCATGTGTAGGTTGGTACCCAGGATGCGGGCCTGTGAATCCCCAGCTGCAAAGTTGGAATGTATGAACTTAATTGCTACACCACCGGGTGGGCCCCTCTCCTCCCTTTTTTAAAAGAAGTTTTGCCACTCTAGTAACATGTTTACATTTAGTCTTAATGTATGCAAGTCAGGAAAACTGAATTCATGGGTAGTTTCCAGGGCTATAATATAAATTTTCAAACTTAAAAGCCAATTTCTTTTTATAATTCTTACTCTCTCCCTTTCCCAGTTAAAATAAGACCAAAAAAATTACGTCTATTTCTGAGATTTACAAGACGTGGTCGCTATTTTACTCCCTCTCTGAATTCTCTTGCCCTTCTAGACTTCTTGCAGTTTGCTGAAGGTCAGGTTCCATGAATATTTGCTTCTATTGATTAGAATCGAATAACCGGTAGGTGGTAAAGTTGAGTAAAGTTCAGAAAATTGCACGGCAGACACAACAAGACAGAGATGCAAGGTACAATGGATTTGCGGCACAGCATGGGCCTGTGTAATTTAGCATGACCTTTCTGGTTTTCTATGCGGAAGTGTACTATTCATTAACAATTAGGGGAATTTAGTACGAACTGTGTGAGATTTATTGAATTTGAAGTTTTATATTGAATTTCTTGGCCTGACTGCATAGCAGGTGCAAAGTTTGCTATCAAGAGATATTTGAATTTTTGTTCATAAGAAAATTATCTAGATCATAATTTCTCTTCTGCTCCTTTTCTGCTCTTTTCCTCACTTCCAACACTACCACCATGGGAAGAGCCCACATAAGAATACTTTCCTGAAGATTAAAACTCCTTCAAGGGCATCTTAGAATTTAACATTTATAATGAGAGAGTTCTTTCCCTTTGGCCCAAGAAAGATTGCAGTTAAAAATGACTAAATACAAAAGGATGCCAAAAAAAAAAAAATACATATATAAGAGAAAAGGAATATATGAACATTCAGATTTTTTTCTAGGAAGGAGGATCATATATCTTGTTAATTTATGCTTACAGCATAAAATTTAGTTATACTATATTTATTGTGGATCAATATTTACCCTAGCAACTGTAAATAAAAGTTAATTGCTGGGGCCGGCCAGGTGGCGTAACGGTTAAGTATACAGCTCTCCACTCCTGGCGGCCCAGGTTCGGATCCTGGGCGCGCACTGACGTACCGCTTGTCAGGCCATGCTGTGGCGGCGTCCCACATAAAGTGGAGGAAGATGGGCATGGATGTTAGCCCAGGGCCAGTCTTCCTCAGCAAAAAGAGGAGGACTGGCATGGATGTTAGCTCAGGGCTATCTTCCTCACAAAATAAAAAAGAAAAAGTTGATTGTTTTTTAGGGTTCTCTCTCTGTGACTGACCACATTTCCCTGCCGAATGTCATTAATCTTACTTTAGTTATTCTTTCCAGTGTATTTTCTCAAGCTCTTTGGTATTATTACTCTGATTTATAAAGTGACAGAGATTTTACCACCTGAGTTTTGTATACGCCCAAGCATTAATTACAACTATTTTTTTAAATATACGTTTTTTATTTTCTAAAATATACATTTTTTATTTTGAAAAAATTCAAGATTTCTTAAAGAATAATGATTCCTTCCCAAAAAGTGCAAAAGTAGATAGACAGAAATAACTGTGAAGAAGTCATTTGACTGCATTTATCATAAATGTCTCTCTTTTCTATTTTGCAATTGGAAAAAGTCCAAGGCAGTAGGGCTGAACCATTCAGAGAAATACTGTGCTTATTGTGTTTAAAAAGCTTTGAAAGGAGGGAAATAATTTTTCCTTTTCTTGAAGCTTTGGAAGTTGAGCCCAAGAGGACTATGGTTGTGATATGAATTGTGTTGGAAATAAAAGTTTGTACATTGAATTAATCTTTAAAGATGTTTAAATGTTATTATAATTTATTGATAGTGTAAAGGTAGCATATGATAAAAAATTAGATAGCACCTCCACCAAGAAATTAAATGAAAATTTGGATTATAGATCAGTATTCCATTAGTACTAACTGATCTTTATTTAAAAGCTGAAAATTTTCTGTTTTTATTTTTAGTATTAAAGAAAAGAGTAGCAGCATCTACCTTCTTGGAACTCCAGTGTTCTGTTTTGTTTTTATTTAATCTTGCCATTAAGAAATCGAGAACTAATTAGAATTTTGGCGACAGGTGAAGTATGATAATTTTCCCTACCAGAAATAAAAATGGTCTTTTCCAAGTTCAAATTATTAATATAGTTATTTCAACTGCTCACTCTGCCTTCCATTTGTACGTTGAAATTAAAACGAAAAGGACAATCTTGATTTAGGGAACTCCAGAAATAATTGTATAGATTCCTCAGGCTGTCTCTAAGTTTATACTAAATTTTTTTTTACCAATTCAAGTAAATTATAAGGCAGTTAAGCTGTGAAGTAAGTCAAATTAAGGATTTGGTTTACTTAGATGTTTCTAGATTGATTTGGCTGGCCATGTTGATCAAATAAGTGCTCTTATTTGTTAAAGACAGTGAACAACACAGGGTCACAAGCAGCTCAGTCTGACACTGCCAGAGATTTAAAAAAAAAATGGGGGTCTGACGTGGAAATGTTAATTCCTCATTCACCTACCCACACAGCCGTGCCTAAAATAGTTACGTCCACTGTCACAGAGCAACAGTCTTCCTTCAGCACTTAGAATAAGTTTTCAAGTCAAGGTGATATTAAGAGTTGAGTTCAGTAGAAAGAGCACTGAACGTGGAATCATGAGGACTGTGTTTCAGTGTCACCATTAAATAACTCAACGCTCTTAGATAAATGACGACGTCTCTTGACCACCCTTTCTCTCTCAGCTCGAAAATGAGAGCTCCCACTAAATGATTTATAGAGACTCTTGCAGCTCAAATTCCTGTGACTTGTTCCAACCATACTCTTTTACCCAATCCATCTTCTGTCATTTGTAAGATCACTGGCCAAGCGATATTAGGGGTAAAACCAAAAGTGAAATAAACTTAATTTTGATTGGAAAACTCAAACTAGAAATTCTATTTCTATCTTATTAACTTATTGTATAATCAAGGCAGAGAGAAACAAAGAGACAGAGAGCAACAGAGACAGATGCAGGCAGAGACAGAGACAGAGGAAATAGAGGCAGCGCTTAAAAAGTTATTTATATATTTCTTCCCCACAATTTTTAGAAATTAAATATCTTCAATGTCTAGCCTGTAAGGATGCTCAAGAGAAAAGCCAACATATAAAAGTATTTTTGTAATGGGGTAAAAATTTATAAGATAATTTACAAAAATTATTGAATATAAACTACTCAGATATAACTGAATTTTTATTACAGATCATGGATCATATATAGTACACATTAGTGTTTTATCTTAATTTTCCAAGAATATGAAACTAAAATGTAGACAATCATAACTTCTTTTATTAGGTACAATATGTTCTTCATTATGTATTCCCACTAGAGAACTGGCTTTTGAGAAATATTTGGTTATGAGGTTTGGGGACTTAAAGAACTCCATTAATCTAGGTTCATGAGCTGATGAGCAGCGTTCTTACACCATCGTTTCAAAGTAACTTCTTATTGCTAACACTAGTTTTTCCATTACAGTTAGAATTAAAGACTAAGGAAGCTTGTTTGAAGGAAGCTTAATGTGGTTTTTTCACACCCAAAGACTGCTAATTTGCCACTGCAAATATATGACTAAGTACAGCAGTTATTCATCATTTTGACTCAACAACAAAATGAGCATTTGTGGCCATGCTATTAAAAGGCACAGAGAGCATCATGTAATGTCTTTTTCTCCTCTCAGACTTCCAGATACATTAAGATACTAAAGAGACACAGCCTTAGAATATTTAGTGGTCTTTAGAAAACAACTTGGGGGCTGGTCATGGGAGATGATGAATAAGCTATTCATTAAGTCAGTCATGAATATGAAAGGAAATTAGGAGTTGTCTACGTGTAAGTAAATAAGAACATAAACATTGAATCTAAATTGAAAAATATTGAACGATGAAACTATGTAAATGTTTCTCTATTTCTTGGAGTAGCAGAAATCTTTATCCTCTTAAAAAGCTTAAAATAGTTAATGTATGAAAGATTCACGAAAACTATATCTTTTGTTGTTGTTTTTCTGAATATCTGATCTTTTAAAGAGTGAAATTAACAGGTACTAATTGTCTGTTAGATGTCAAATCCTTATGTTGTTTTGGTTGTTGATGTTAAAAAATAAATTAGGCTGAAAAAGGAAAGGAAATAACCTTTACTGAGCATCTAGTGTGAGCCTAGCCCTATGCTAAGTGTTCAAAATTCATCCCATCTAATTTATGTTCATCAAAGGACGATGAGGGAAGATTTGCTCTTTAGATCCATAGGTCAGAGCTCTTACAGTTCATGAGAAACTAAAATGGCTTTGACTGATTATACACACTGAGAGCAACAATAATTTAGAGGCTTTCAGGTTTTTTAATATTCAATTTTTAAAATAACTTTTTATCAGTTTATACAAAGTACATAGCCAGATTGATTGCATTATTAACACTTCATCAGTTGTATCTGACCCATGATTGATTGCATTATTAACACTTCATCAGTTGTATCTGACCCTTGGGCGTGAAACCAACGCATAGTGGCCATGAAAGAGTTAAGAGATAACTAGTAAAGCTGTTGCAGTAGGTAGTCATATGTGTGACAGGGAGGGGGCTAGGGTGGCAACACGGGAATACCTTCCAATTACTTTGGTGAGTGGAGGGGCAAGTATTAACTAGAATTTCTTCTTTTTTCTATTCTTGATGCTCTGGCATCTTGGGGCTTGCTGAATAGGGATTGACTGCCTCTCCCAGGGCTCTGCAGTTCTTAGAGATAGCAAACAACTTGCCAGGAGCACACCTTTCATTTACAGACCAACCATCCGGGAGCCCATACCTCTGACCGTCTCCTTTATCTAACTCGCACTCACCAAGCCAGTATTCCTCTTGCCCTAAATCACCCCGGCCTGGAACCAGAAACTTAGGGACCACTAAGACAGCCCAGAGCCTGCCAAAATGATTCAAACCATCCAATCCTATTCAAGCCTGCTCAGGTGCTTAACCTGCTTCACCCAGTCCTTCCCGCAAAAACCATAATAGAGGTTCTAACCCATGCTTTCCTCTCTCTCCTTCCGCCTCCTGACCAACCCTGGTGCTTCCCCCAGGAGCCCCAGCATGGCGTGGCATGCCTTCTCCTCTTGGGAACTGTGAGTAACAAACCATCTGAACAATGGCAATCATCTCCTGATTTTTGTCCTCACCAAATCTGAATAAAAATAAAATCCCAGGTACATTTTAAAACAGAGTAATATTCAGATCACAGTCAGTCCTGAAGATGCTTTCTTCCAGCCAAAATGTCAAGGAGTAGGGAGGGAAAAAGCCTTCCCATGCTACCACTGCAGCTCCTTGCAACAGGAGACAGCTGAAGACAGGCCAAGAAATCACAGCGAAGTTCAGAAGAGCTATTCCTGGAGTAACTGAGTAACTAGTTGCAAAGATCTTTGAAAGAATATTGGGTATCTCCATATATTTTTATGCAATTGAGATTGGTGATCTCTAGAGCTATAGAAATACAGTTAATAAAAACTTTGTACTCAGGACTTAACATGTATAAATTTGAGCATTTACAAAAGAAGACAGGGAATTAGCTGTAATTTGTATAAAAGCCCTGGTGCAGTTAGGCAACAGATAATGCAGAACTCAGAAATATGTCACTGAAGAATATTGAAATTATGAAAGAAGGGGGGGGTTCTTTCTGAGATTTGAAGAAAGAAATGCCCCCCTACACCACAGGCCCATTATTCTAATGGGGAGGGTTTGGAAGAAAATACCAGAATCACATTAAATATGAATTGTAGCAATTCTACATAGTTCTCCTTCCTCAGCATAGGGTTAGCCACTTAATTATTCTTTAGTCATAATGAATTTTTTGGTTCTGTTAAAAAATAGGTATCTAAACCAGATGGACCCACTTGACAATTATAGTCATCATACTAATGCCCAGCCTAAACACATCAGGTAGGCATTTACCTTCATCCACACTGCCTTAATAAAGAATTATGCCATCTAGCTACCAGTAATTTTGTTTGGTCCTAGTGAACAGACAACCATGGAAGCAATCTCTTCATTCTAATTTGTCAAATCACTGGAGAATAAGGGTGGGGTGAAGGCTACCTGGGGAACAATCAAATTAATTGTTTGAATGTATTGACCACTGATTTTATTTACTGACTTGACTAAATCACATATTTATTTGTTCCTCCACGAGCAAATATTGATGAAGCACTACTTTGTGCCAAGCGCTCTGCTACCTTCTAGGTAACAACTGTACACAAACTGAGCATGTTCTTTTGGAGGTGCAAGCCTAGCAGGAAGCAAACATTGCAAAAGCAACCTCACAAAAACTTAATCTAGCATTATGATAAGTGCTATAAAGGCAAAGAAAGGGTCTATGAAATCGTGTAGTTAGGACACTGTGGGTAGATATAGCCCGAGTCAAAAATGAACCAATCAGCCATAAAAGTGATTTGATGTCACAGAATATTTTCTTAAAGAATGACTGAATTTTGTATTTCATAAGTATATGCTTTGCCTTTTGGAGATTTTGGTGAGTGAGAAACCCACTCAATCTAACAGTTCTTTTTATCTTTTACTGGTCTTTCTTCACGTCCAACAGAGTCTTGCTGTTTATCTTTTTTTGATTTTTTTCTCAAAATCTAATAGCTTGACTTAAGATTTCTCAAGCATTTTATAGGGCAAGAAGATGACATAAATTATTCACTTTGTAAATGTTAAGGAATTCTGCCAATACCAGCAGGAATATGTGTTTTAGGAATTATTTTATGGATCAATAAATATGCTATATCATTCATAATCTATCCATCTAATAATATGTGTTAATATTTCTGTGGTGTGTGTTGAGCTTTTGTTTCTGTTTAGGTAACTAATAATCTTCATAACAACAATAATGATGATAAAGTATCCCATAATTTAATAGTTATTTGGAAGATCTACACGATTATATGCTTTTAACAAAAGGAACATAGACAGTATAAGATTTATAGAGGCTCTACTCTATGATGTGCACTGAGGATCTGATTAAACATAGTTTGATTACTCAAGCTTAAAGATCTTGTCTTTTATACTAGCAAATTACCAATAATTCAATAGTGTGTGTATATATGGGTTTAATAGAATTCTCTACAATCACATTTAGTGTAATGACTTACACAATTGATTTCATTACTTCCATCTTATTTCATTTACGCTTATTAGCTATTTTCAGAATTTTTTCTCTTCTCACAACAACTCTGAAATGTAGTGTTATTATATTCGCTGTCAAATTGAAGGACTCTGCTTTTGATGGGAATGCTTTGGGTTTTTAATCTTTGAGTATGATTTCACTTTTTCATGTTAAGAAAAAGTTTGCAGGATGTTCCTATTAGGGTTTGAAGTTAAATTTTATCAAATACACTTGGCACTATTATAATAACTACATTTAATTTTTCTTTGCTCTATTGATGAGCAACTCTATTGATGAGTTTCTAATATTGACCATCTGCCTAATCCTGAAATAAAATCTCCTTGGTCATAGCGTGGTATACTTTTAATATGCACTGAGTTTTCAACTGCATTATTTTGTTAGTATTTTTACATCTGCCATCATGAGAGAAATTGGTCTTTGGTTTGCTTTTTGTGCTTTCTCAGGTTTGGGTTTCAAATAAGTAGCCCCTGTGGCATCTTCACATAAATTCCTGCTGACTGGCATGGTCCTGTGCAGGGCCCGCAGCCTGGCAAGCAGGATGCAAACTATGTACAACATCCTCTTCCACTCTTCTCCTTGACGAGGTGCTCCTGGGCAGTGAACACCTGTACAGCCTTATGTGGTGACCCCAGCATCAAGCTCATATTAGCTTCCTTAAAAGCTTGGCAACTTTTCCACCTTTATCTATGCTCTGAAACAGTTTATATAGCCTTAGATCCATCTGTTACTTAAGGTTTGAATAAAAAGTGACTGCATAACCATTGGTACATGGTTTTCTTCAAATAATGCTTCTATGACCTTTTATATTTCTTCTTTGACTCAGAGTTTTATTTTAATTTTTATTTTGAAATAATTTTAGACATACTTGTAAGAACAGTACAAACAACTCCCAATATTCATAATCCTGATTCACCACATTTTAATATTTTGTAGAATTTTCCTTATCATTCTATCTAGCTATACCCATATATTTTCTGCACCATTTGAGAGTAGGTTGCATACGTCAAGTCCTTTACCCCTTTAATGCTTCAGTGTGCATTTCCTAGTGTATCAGTTGCCCCAAATCTTTATAGCATTTTTTTCTTCTGGTACAGGTTGCAGGCCAGGACCAGGTGTTACAGTTTGAATGTCTTTTCTGTCTTCTTTATTCTTTGTTTTCATGACATTGGCAATTTTTTTTTCTCAGTGAGGAAGATTAACCCTGAGCTAACATCTGTTGCCAATCCTCCTCTTTTTGCTGAGGAAGATTGGCCCTGGGCTGACATCCATGCCCATCTTCCTCTACTTTATATGTGGGACACCTGCCACAGCGTGGTTTGATAAGTGATGTGTAGGTCCGTGCCCAGGATCCGAACCTGCAAATCCTGGGCCACTGAAGAAGGAGCCTGCAAACTTAACCACTATGCCACTAGGCCAGCCCCAACATTGGCAATTTTGAAGAATGTGCCAATTACCTTATAGATCCCTTAATGTGTGTTTTCTGATTTTTCTTCATGATTAGATTTATATTAGACAACTTGGCTAGAGTACTACATGAGTGATACCATGTGCTTCTCAGAGTATCACATCCAGATGCACGTGATACACTTCCTCCTTAATGGAGATGTTAATTTTATCACTTCTTGTCTGTCTTGTTTTCTCCACTGCATAGTTAACTATTTTTCTTTTTTTCTTAGTAAATAATTTATTGGGAGATACTTTGGGACTATGTAAATATATATTCCTCATTAAAATCTCCCACCCACAGAATCTACTTATTATTCTTACCTGAATTAATTTTTATTATTATGTTTGTAAAGTGGTAATGTTTTAAATTCTATCATCCCTTTTATATTTGTTTGTTGACATTCTTCTCTTGTCATTGTCAAGACAAAAAAAAGTGGGATCTTTTGTCTGAGCAAGTTGTCAACGTCTCTATACTTGAGTTTCCTTACCTCCAGAATGGTCAAGAATTATATTTCTCAGAGTTTCTGTGAAATTGAAATAAGATAGTGTGTGTAAGTAAATTAACATAATGGCTAATATAAAGTAGCATGCAATCAATGTTAGTCTACCTGATTTATTCTGCCCAAGAAGGTTTCTAATTTATTCACTTTAAAAGCCCCTGCCACGTTTAATGTATAATAAATGTTCTAATAAATGATAATGCTCTAATAAAATGATTTCTAGATAAAAATCATTCTGCAAATCATGCAGTTTGATCTCCCTCAAATTAAGCACATTGTTAATGTGACCATTTTATTGAAACAATGATAGCTTTGTCTGACACTAATCTTTGGATTTTCCTGTATAGTAGATGTGGGGTTTCCAAAATTCTGTAATGCAGCTGTTATTAGAAAAGTCAATATAAGTTCAGTTGCAGTTGGAAATAGATTTTATTATCTTTTATTTTTAGATGGTTCTTTAATTTCTGTCCCCTTTCTAAAGAAAGACTCAATTTCACTGTCCCTGGTATGTATTATTCCTATTCTCTTGCTCAATATTTTCTATTATTTATTTTCCCAAGTGTATAACTCCATTTGTGGTAACCCCTGAGGTCATGGATATCAGAAACAAAAGGACTGAAATAAATATGTGGAAAATATTGGACTCACAGACCACATTGGTCAGCAAACTACAATAACCCAGTGAGGGGTTGTAAAGGGCACGTATTTTAAAGGTCCCAGGGTCATCGTAGATATCAAAGATCTCTGAGTTCTTTCAATTTGCCTTGGGCCCTTTGCTAACACACCACACAAATCAGTCAACAGTCTTTGAACTTTTGCTTCCCCTCTGGTTTTGTGAATGTGAGCCATGCCAAACCTGGGGAAACCATGTTCCTACCTTACCTATGTGTCCCTATTCCTAAAAGTCACACCTGTTGGGAAATGAGTGAATGCAATGTGTTTTTTTTCCTAGTAAAGAACTATTTTTGGGAGTGATGTTGGCAAAAGGGTAGCACAGGAATTTCTAGCGCTTGTCCCCCCAACGCACACACATCAATCTGAACAACCATCCGTACATGAAAATAAATACCTTCACAAGAGCCAAGAATTCCAGGTAAAGGATTACAGCACCTGGGTAAAGTACAAAAATAAGAAAAGATGCATTGAGGAGAATAGTAATAGAGTCACGTTACCCCCATCACCCATTCTCCAAGCTGGGACAGCCCAGCTGGAAGAAAGACGCCCTCCTCCATGGAAAAAACAGAGTGACATGAGTGCTTGACTTCACTGCGTACCCCTGAGCTGGCCTGCCCTACCACCAGGCCCGCTCCAGTGGCCCTAAGTGGTTTCCTGTAGATTCCGACGAATCCAAGACCCTGGCTCACCCTGGCATCTTCCAGCTCTAGGGGCCCCAGGAGGCTCCCTGTGGCCCCAGGCTCCCAATCAGCCCCCAGAAACCCAGGTTCCCCATGGGGCTGAGCCCAGGCTGACTATTAGGGACCTAGGCTTTCAACCCATCCTAGCACCAGACTTGGTCCCATGGCCCCAGGCCCCTGGCCCACCCTAGCACCAGGCAGACCTAGACTCCACACCAGCTCTCTCAAACCTAAGCTCCGAGCCTGCCACAGCACCAGGCCAGCCCTGACAGACCCAATGCTCAGGCCAGCCCCGTGGCAACAGGCTCCAGGCTTGCCCTAGAACCAGGTCAACTCCCACAGACCGAGACACTAGGCTCACCCCAGTGGTCTCTGGCACGTGGTTGGCCCCTGTTGACCCATGACCCAGGCCCATCCCAGTGAACCCAGGCTCCACAGGTACCCCCTTCAGACACAAGCACCAGGCCTGCCCACCTGCCGACACCAGACCTGCCCACCCAAAAACTCTAGCAGCAAACCCTCTGTAGATACCACCATCCAACCCAACCAGAATCTCTGGACCAGCTGATTTATGAAGGGCTTTAGCTGCTGAAACCAGTCTGCAAAGAGTGGAATAAGTGCTTACTTCCGCAAATGTACAGTAAAGTTATAGAATAAAAATCAATACACAACAATCATTTGTGTTTCTATACACTAACAATGAATCATATGGAAAAGAAATAAAGAAAACAATCCCATTTACAATAGCATCATAAACAACAAAATACTTAAGAATAAATTTAACCAAAGAGGTGAAAGATCGGTACACTGAAAATTATGAGACACTGATGAAAAAAAATTGAAGAAGACACAAATAAATGGAAAAATATCCTGTGTTGATGGACTGGAAAAATTAATATTGTTAAAATGCCCATACTACACAAAGCAGTCTATATATTCAACATAATCTCTATCAAAATTCCAAAGACATTTTTCATGGAAACAGGAAAAATAATCCTAAAATTCATATGGAACCACAAAAGTCCTGAATAGCCAAAGCAATTATGAGAAAGAAGAACGAAGCTGGAGGCAACACACATTGTGATTTCAAACTATATTACAAAACTATAGTGATCAAAACATTATGGTACTGGCATAAACATAGACACGCAGACCAATAGAAGAGAATCAAGAGCCCAGAAATAAACTCTCAAATATACAGTTAACTAATATTTGAGAAGGGAGCCAAGAATACTCAATGAGGAAAGGATAGTTTCTTCAATAAATGGTCTTGGGAAAACTGGATGTTCACATGCAAAAGAATGAAACTGGACCCCTATTTTATACCACTTACAAAAATCGACTTGAAATGTAGTAAAGACTTAAATGTAAGACCCAAAACTGTAAAACTACTAGAAGAAAACAGGGAAAACACTCCTTGACATTGGTCTTGGCAGTGATGTTTTGGATATGACACCAAAAGCGAAAGCAACAAAAGCAAAAATAAACAAATGCGACTACATCAGACTAAAAAGCTTCTGCACAGCAAAAGAAATAACCAGCAACATGAAAAGGCAACCTACTGAAGGGAGAAATATATTCGCCAACCATATATCTAATAAAGAGTTAATATCCAAAATATATAAGAAACTCATACAACTCAATAGCAAAAGAACAAATAATAAAATTTAAAAATAGTCAAAGAACTTAAACAGATGTTTTTCCAAAGAAGACATTTAAATGGCCAACAGGTACATGAAAAGATGATCAACATCACTAATCATCAGGGAAATGCAAATCAAAACCACAGTGAGTTATCACCTCACACCTACTAGAATGGCTATCTGCAAAAAGGCAAGAGACAACAAGTAATGGCGAGACCGTGGAGAAAACGGTACCCTTGTGCACTGCTGGTATGAATGTAAATTAGTATAGCCACTATAAAAAACATTATGGAGGTTGCCCAAAAATATAAAAACAGAACTACCATATGATCCAGCAATCCCACTTCTGGGTATATATCCGAAGGAAACGACGTCACTATCTGGAAGAGGTATCTGCACCTTCATGTTCATTTCAGCATTAGTCACAATAGCCAAGACATGGAAAAAACCCAATGATGAATGGATAAAGAAAATTTGGTCTATATATATAGTGGAATATTATTCAGTCATAAAAAAGAAGGAAATCCTGCCTTTTATGGCAACACAGATGGACCTTGTGGGCATTATGCTAACTGAAACAAATCAGACAGAGTAAGACAAATACTGTATGTTCTCACTTATATGTAAAACCTAAAAAAGCTAAACTCATAGAAATAAATAAAAAAATAAAATTTACTATCTTAACAATTAAAAAAATAAAAGAAGATAAAATTGCTAAAAATAAGAGAAATATTTCATGATCAAGTGACCATTTCAGCAGGTCCCTTCCTATGACATCCCATTATAGGAAACATAAAAGAGGCTGCTTCCTACACAGCCATTCTAAAATGTTATCTCAAAGGACAGCCCCCTACCAATCAGCTTATCAGTTTCCTGTCAATCTTCCTATGAACTAACCTGAACAAAGATCCTTTTTCCTTTCAACTGGCTACAATCCATTTATCTCCTTGTTGAATTCATTCTTTCCCAATTTTTCCCACTGAATGTGCCCTCTCCAGCACCATTCCCACCCATATACATTGGTAGCCCCATTCACACCAGGTGATGGTAACTGGTGTTGACGTTGCATAAATAGGGGCTTAGTTTCCTTCCCCTCTTGCTTCAACCTGATCGATGAGACCATCCTCGGCTCATCTACATCAAGTTTACACTTGCTGTGGTCCTGCTTCTATGCAGTCAATCTCACTTGAACCAAGGCACTGGCCTCTGACCTTCTAAAAAAGCCATCTCTGCCTAGAGAGTTCTGCCACTCTGCCTCCCTCCTCAGACTGGACTGGAACCTTGCAGTTCTCTTTCATGCCCAGACCAAACACTGGTCTTCCATTACCGCTGTGAAATAGGATTTGGAAGCTTTTTTCCTCTCCCAGGAGCCAGCTCTACACCTGACCTTCTAATCATTTATTGTACTCCTTCATCCCTGCTGGTCATAAAGAGGAAAGTGGAACCCAGGGGATGGCACCAATTTATATCTCAAAATAACATAATTCTTCCCTGTCCGAAAAAAGGACACAGTTCAAGCCTTTCCACAAGTGCAAATTGAAGGAAAAAAAACAAAAATGGAACTAGTTCAGTCCAATGTGTGCGCACATTAAATCTCTTCATCTCTTAGCTGGTGATGGGAAATCCTTAAGTAGACACCAGTTAAGCACATGGGGCTTTGTATTCCAATCAGTTTGCTTAAAAGGATGGTGAGACATTCATCAACACACCCCAAGATAAATAATTCTACAATAATGAAAAAAATACTCTGGTTGCTGAAGTTTCTTCAGTCAGCTTCCTTTACAGCTCCAGGATCCTATGATGCAAATACAAGTGACCCAGCGGCATCCTGTTAAAAATTTTCTGTGGCCTTTGTCCTCATAAGGCAAAGACATTCACTGCCTTTGCACCAAAATATAACAAGCTGTAAGCCAATGTCTCCCTAGGTGAAAGGAACTTTTTGCTCTGTCTCCATCCCTCTAGAGGAATAAGAAGCTCCCACAAAAACCATGGGTGTTTAATAAATGTTTGCTAAAAATAACACTGGTATTTGGAATTCATTATTAGGAACTTGTTCTAATGGATTTCTCAGACTGTTCTTCAGATAAATCTTTGACTACCCCCTGATGAGCCGGAGAAATGCAGCAACTCTTAAATTGCCATGATTAACCTGATTTCTAAGTTGCCAAAATGTTCTATGGTATATATCTTTTCCAACTTGGAAGCTAATAAGCCTTTCCCTGAAAAACACAAGAATGCCATGCATTTTATCACTTTTAACACATGATTATTTATCACATCACTTCTCTTGATTCTCAGGAGTGAGATCTGCATACATAACTCTGGAATAATCTACATAAACTGTAAACTGCTACACAAATATAAACTATCATCCTCATTGCTAACACCATCATCATCACATTATTCATAACAACCTTTCGTTTTTCTCTTTAGAATCTCCTGCCAATCACCATTTACTCTCCTGTACACAGTCACGGCCCTTCTCGACCCTTTTTGCCTCATGCCTAAATATCACAATGTGTTTATAAACATTTTTTTCTAACTCCATGACCTCCCAGCCCCCAACCCATCACTCTATAGAACCACAAGATTTACCTTGCTAAAAAAAATGCACTCTCCATGTTTCAAAAACTCTAATTCAATTCAATATTCACTTATTGAGAACATACCATGTGCAAACATTCACTAGGAGGAAAGCAAAGACGAACAAGACAGGAGAGCAAAAATGTATACACAAATTATTATAGTCCTAGGCAGAACTGATAGATGACAGAGCAGAATTAAAACGCAGTGCTATGGAAATTCAGAGGTGGTAAAGCTTAATTTTGGTTGAATAGTTTTGGAAAAGTTTCATAGAGGTGATGGGATCTGGAGGCAGTTTCAAAGGAAAGGATGAATTCTGAAAGGTAGAGATAGATAAGAAGAGCTATACGAGAAAGAACTACAGGAGGGAGGCACTCAATCAGAAGAGTATAGGTTGTATATTGCAAACAGCAATTGAACGATAATGCTGAGAATGCAGAGTCTGTGAGAGGCAGTGTCCTCCATGTTCATTTCCATTGTAAATCTGTAGATCACATAGCCTCCTTAGGCCATCCACTATTCAGCACCCAGATTAGAAATAATAAAGGGAGAGTTCAAGAAAATGGAGAAAAAGTTAGGGTTCCTTTACTCTTTTATATCATCTGTTGGACGAAGGTTTTTTTCAATTTTACCAGACCAAAATTTTTACCTTATCTTAAAATGGAACAAAGCAGTTGCCAAGAGAGAGATCCTCAGTTCTTTTTGAAGAAAGCAAATGATAATTTAGATGACTAGTCAGAAAAATGTTGGGGATAGTTGTCTTCCTTATAAGTTGGATGTCTTGCTGCTCTGTGAGTTTAATCTAATAACCTACCTCTGCTTCTAAGAGTCACAAGCAACCGTGGGCACCTCCAAGCAAGAAACAGGTCACATTCTCTTTGGAGCACTGCCGTTTGCATTTGCATTGTACTGCTCCAACTCTGACACAGATTGTTCCCACTGCCTAATCTCCAGTTGCCGTGCATTTGTGTACTCAAAAACGTGGAATGAAAAATACTCAACAATTTACTTCATTTTGTTCTGTGAGTTTTATTTTGTTTCTCATTCACTGATCATTGTCAATTTTTTGCTCATATCAAAACTCCTGGTATTAGCAGGCATATGACAAGAATTCAAACACAGAACAATTCTTTATTTGAATTAGATGCGTGGCTGTTGAATGAGGACAGGACTGATGTAAAGATGTTGAAATTGGGTACAGAAGAGATAAGAAATTCTGCTCTTGGCACTCCTTGTTATTCAAATGACAGAGGCTGACTTTTGATTAAGGTAAGAAAAATTGTTTAAGTGTTCAACTGTGAACTCCTCATTGTTCTGTATTAAGACAAAACCAATAAAATGTCCAGTTCCTTCTCACCAAAGTGGCCAAACATATATTCTTTGTTATCATCTTGCTTCTTCTTCTTCAGTTTTCTGCTGCTTCTCTCTGTGTCGCGTGTTGTCCTTACTCACTGGCATCTGCCCATCACACCTGCTACTGTTTCAGGGCTCCTGCTGGAGCTACTTCTTGGTCTTTCCTTATATCAATGCTTGAAAAACTATGTTTAAGTACAAAACCTATATAAGTTAAATTTACTTACTCTCACATGCTCAAAGGGTTAAATTAATCCTACTCCTCCATTTAGCGCACACTTTCATCACTGGATTGCAAAAGAATCCTCTCTTGATGTATTTATTTAATTATTTCCTTTTATTTCCATTCTAATGTGTTTTGATATCCCTTAATATTAATGTAATCTACAAAGCTATGTATTGTAGTTTGGTGCGTATGAATTTTTTATCTCCACTAATGGTATTGTTCTATAGCTCTCATTGCAGTTCCTGGGCATATAATGATTGCTTGAGAACAAGAATTCTGCAGCCAGATTGGCCAAGTTCAAATCCCAGCACGTAACACTTACTGTGTGACATTATGTACCTCGGTTTCTTCATCTGTAAAATGTGGATAATAATAATACACCACAGGCTTGTTACGAGCTCGGAACAGTAATTGGCACAGAGTAAATACTACGTAAGTGCTACCTATTACTATCAACATTATTGGTATTTTTTACATAATAGTGTTTCATAAGCTCTCTCCATGTTATTATGTATAGCTGGGCTGTTGCTCCTAACGCCTGCAACCTATCCCATAGCACATGTGTCCACCATATGTCACTTCTCCATTCTTTCAGCTAAACTGCCTCCAACTCTCCACCATTATGATGCCCCTGGTATATGCCCCTGTGGACCTTTGTAAAAATATCTCTGATACCCAGGAGCAATATTCCTAGATTATAGGTCATGTGCACATTTAGTCTGAGTAAATACTCTCAGGTTGATCTCAGAATAGCTACCTGCCCCAGATTACAGGCCCACTAGTAACACAGGAGGGTTCATGCATCCTTGCATTCTCAGCAAATTTTCATTATCTGTAGCCAATCTGCTGAGCATAAAGTGATGCTTCATTGTTGCTTCAACTGTATTTCTCTAAATACCAATGAGACTGAACATCTCTTTATATGCCTGATAACTTTTGGGGTACATTTTCTGTGAGTAGCCTCTTCTGGCCTTTGCCTATATTTCATTGTGGTTCTAGATAACATGTCTTGTCAGTTTTAGACCACTGCAAATAATTTTCCCATTCTTATATCTGTCTGTGAATGTTTTTCATAATGCCTATAATTAAAAAGAAATCTTCAATTTTTGTGTAAATTAATTCATTTTTTACTTCATGATTTGTGCTTTTGAGATTATCTCTATGAAGTCTTTCCTCAACATTAGGCGACAAAAGTAGTCTCCTCCTATTAACTTTGCAGAATTAGTCTACCTGAAGTCCAACTTTGTAGTATTAGGTGGAAATTCAGTTTTATTTTTCCACAGAGTAAGCCAGTTTTTCCAACATTATTTACCAAACAATCTGTCTTTCTCCATTAATTTGGGATGAGATGATTTCTATGAAACACTTTGCATGGCCAAATGCTGGAGCCTGCTATATAAAGACTATTATAATGTTCAATTCTGGATGTTTCTCTCTAAGCAGATTACAGAGTTTTTTGAGTCAGGTGCACAATCAAAGTTTATATGCTTAATCGCCTCATCTCAAATTTATGTGGGCATTTCTTTTACCTAGCTACCATGGGAAAATAAACTCAAAGGAAATATTCATTTCACCTTCCCACTCACTCTCTCTTCCACTTGTTTAAAGGACAGACTTAAACAGGGCCTAGTTTGACCCTGGCTTTGAATTCCATTTCTAAGAAGTGGCCCTCACTGTTTCCTGTGCCAAAATTTGCTTAGAAGCCCGTCTTGAATTTCTATTCTTCTAGCTACTGTTGCCTCTCTTCCTTCTGACTCTCCACCTCACAGGATTTTATTCATTCAACAAATTTTGAACACCTGCTAAGTACTAGTTAAACTGTGTCAACAGTACAGTGAACAACTGTGAACAGTACAGACAGGGTCTCTGATCTTATGGAGCTAACAGTCGGGAAGACATTCATTAAATGAATAACCAAATACGTACATAAATTGCAAACTGTGGTAAGTGCTGAGAAGGAAGTTTATAAGGTACTATGTAAGTATATAATGGGGAGGCAGGGGTCTCACTTAGATTAGAGATTAGGGAAAGCATTTTTGAAGCAGTGGATTTCAAACTGTGAGCTGATGTAGATGTAAGAATTTGCCAGAAACAGTAGAGTGGGTATGAGAGATCCAGGCAGAGGAGCCACATATGATGGCCCTGAAGAGCGAAAGAACTTGATGGTATCCAAGTCTGAGGCCCTGGGAGAGGTCCAGGTGGCTACCAGGAAAGTTTTATATTGTGTTCTGGGGCTGTGGTCAGTGGTAATTGGAATTTGAACCGACTTAATATTTCTAAAATGGAATTCTCACCAAGACCAAGATTCCATGGTGTTTCTAGAAGCACTTGCAGATTAAGTAAATTTTTAAAAGATCTTCTTATATTTTTAGATGTTCCCTATAATAAGAGTCCTAAATCAGAATACAAAGAAGAACAAGACAGATAGTTTTTCCACTTGGGATGTAGAGAGAGACAGGAGAATGTCACTCCCACCCTAACTACAAAGAAAGGCCAGACAATCTTTATTTGAGCCTATCAGAGGGTCAAGATTTCAAAGCAACCGAGTGTACAGAATTCCAAAGTGTGACAGGGTCTTCCAAGGAAAATTGGGCACCACAAACTGTTTTGCTCTTTGTAGAGCATGCGAGGAAGAGGCGGCAAACGTAAAAGTGAATAAAAAGGAAACAACTAGACTTTTAGTTTTAACAAATCTTAAAGGCTTACTATAGGCTAGCATGACAATTTAGAATTCCTGGGAGCCAAAGACACAAGGGGAGTCTGCAATACCAACAATTTAACGTTACCTTCTACCAGTTACTCACAAGAAAGACTGGGGGCAGCACAGGAGACCTAGAAGAGCCGTTCTCATGGGCATAGGCATAGCGATAACAAACCAGCTGTAGAGATGGGTAATTGGCACAAAGCCAGGAGTATCTTAGACTCATCTCATACAAAGTAAAACCCTACCCCATCCCAGACAAATGTTGATAGCCAGTAGAAGAGGGTTAGAAAGAAACACCCTGTGGTGTTAGGAAAAGGCCAGAAAGCACACCTACCTCCAAATCCCATGAAAATGACTTCAGTTGCTGGCGGAAGAGTAGAAAACCTACACTCCTCACTCTGCACTGAACCTAAGAAAAACCCATCTGTCACTGGGGGAAGGACAGGAAATGCGCTTATCCTCAGGATCTGAAGCTGACGCAAAGCAGAGGTCTGCTGCATTAAGGGAAGAGCAGAAAATTTGTTTGTACCCAAGACTCTTCAAAGACACAAGGCAGAGTTCAGCTGCCATAGAGGGGAAAGTGAGGTATATTAAGAAAACTCACTCCTCAGGCTAGAGATACAAAGCCCTACTCAGGCTGGAGACGAAAAAGAGACGCCCCCTCCACTGCCACTATAAGTAGCCTTGAAGCAAGTGAAAAACAGCGGCACTCTACCACTGAGGGAGGTCAAAGAGCTGAGAGAAACCCATCTGTGGTGCAAGCAGGTAAGGCCTGCTAAAAACTGAGGATGGGTCTAAGATGGATGGGTAACATTCAGAACCACCACCACTTTCTCCTCCACCATGTAAATCCATAACTTGCTTTAACAACAAAATGGCAGCAGTCTCCCACTATAAGAAATTGAAGTCAGTAGTGTATTAAAATAACCAGCAATAACAAAATCCATACCCAGTCCAACTACTGAAATTAATTAAACTACACACACTATTAATAGCCCCATTGGAAAAGAGGTGTGACCATTGCAAGGCATAAACACTATTTACCTTAGTTGCTACTGATCTTTTATACACAATATCAGCAATAAAAAATTAGGAGACACAACATATCAGCAAGAAAAATAGATTCATATTCATTGTCAAGAAATCAAGAAGTAAAAATAAACAGACCCAGAGATGCTCCAGATGTTACCACTGTCAGAGAGAGACTTTAAAATGAATATGATTAACATGTTAAAAGATAGATGAAATGGACAAACTCTTGAAAGGAATAGGTAATCCTAATAGTCCTCTCTCTATAGAAGCCCTCTATCTATTAAAGAAACTGAAACTTCTCCCAAGCAAAACTCCAGGCTAAAACGGCTTGACAGAATAAAAGATTTAATACTAATTTAGGTAAAACTATTTCATAAAGTAGGAGAGTGGGGAACAGTAGCCAATTCATTTTATTAGGCCAGCCGATTACTATTACCCTGTTACTAAAACCAGAAAAAAGCACTACAAGAAAAGAAAACTACATATAAATATACTTCATGAATATAGATGCAAAAATACTTTTTAAAAGTATTAGTAATAAATCCAGCAATAAATAAAAAGGATAATAGATCACAAAGAACTTAGGTTTATCCTAGGAAAGAAAAGTTGTTTTAACATTGAAAAAAATCTATCAATATATATCACCGTATCAATTACTGAGAATGTACATGACCGTCTTTATAGATACAGAAAAAATATTTGACAAAATTCACATCTATTCATAATTAAAATTCTGAGCAAACTAGAAACAGAAAGGAATTTCCTCAACTCTGTAAAGGGCATCTATAAAACAACTACAAACACATACGCAATGGTGAAAGACAGAAGTCTTCTTTCCCCCTAAGATCAGAAACAAAGCAAGGTTATCTGCTCTCATCACTCCTAGTCAATATTGAACTGCAGTAAGAATTTTTAAAAAAAAGAAAAAGGATAGATTAGAAAGGAAGTAGAGCTGTCTCTCTCCACAGACAACATGTTTGTTTACATAGTAAATCCCAGGGAATCTACAACAAAGCTGCCAGAACTAATAACTAAATTTAGCAAGGTCACAGGATGCAAGGTAAATATTTTTAAAAAGTTGCATTTTCATATACTAACAACAAACAATTGGAAACTAAAATTTTAAAAACAATATCATTTACACTAGCATCAAAACAACATGAAATAGAGATAATTTCACAAAATATGTGTAATACTTGTACTCTGAAAACTAAAATGCCGCTGAGAAAATTTAAAGACATGAATAAATGGAGAGATATACTATGTTCATAAATTAGAAGACTCACTCTGTTAAGGTGTCAATTCCCCACAAATTGATCTACCAGTTAAACATAATCCCAATCAAAATGCCAGGAAGCTCTTTTGTAGAAATTAATAAGCTAATTCTAAAACTTACACCAAAATGCACAGGAACTACCTAGAATATCTAAAACAATTTTGAAGAATAATAAAGGCCTAAAACTTCTGCATCAAGACCTCATACAAAGTTATAGTAACTAGACTATTGTTTGGTGTAAGGATAGACACAGAGATCAATGAAAGAGAATAGAGAGTTCATAAATAGATCAATGTATATAATCAACTGATTTTCAATAAATGTGCCCAAGTAATTCACTGGGAAAAGGATAGTCTTTTCAATAAACTGTGCTGGAACAATTGGACATCTGTATGTAAATATGAACTTCAACTCATACTTCCTAACAGATATAAAAATTAATCCTAAACAGATCATGGACTTAAATGTGAGAGCTATAACTATAAAACTTCTAGAAAACAACATAGAAGAAAACTTTTGTGACCTTAAGGTAGTCAAATATTTCTTTGATAGGACACACAAAGCACAAACCACAAAAGAGAAATTTGACTTCATCAAATTTAATAACTTTTCTTCCTCAAAAGACCCACTAAATAAAGGGAAAAAAAAAGAAAACAAGCCATAGATAGAGAAAATATTTACAAAACTCATATGTGATAAAGGACTTGTATCCAAAACATGTAAAAAACAAAAACAAAAACACAACAGCTGGCTTTGTGGTGTGATGGTTAAGTTCAGCGTGCTCCATTTTGGTGGCCCGGGTTCGCAGGTTCAGATACCAGGCATGGACATACACCACTTGTCAGCCATGCTCTGGCAGTGACCCACATGCAAAATATAGGAAGACTGGCACAGATGTTAGCTCAGGGCTAATTTTCCTCAACCAAAAAAAGAGGAAGATTGGCAACAAATGTTAGCTCAGGGCAAATCTCCCTCAGCAAAAAACACAAAAAAACACAACAAAACAAAACTCTTAGAACTCAATAATAACTTTATTTATCTAATTTAATTTTATTTATTTAATTTATCTAATACAAAATATGTAAAAGATCTGTACAGACACTTCACTAAAGAATATATATGAATGGAAAGAAAATAAGCATATGAAAAGATGCATAACCTCATTAGTCATGAGGAAAATAAAAATTAAAAATCGGAATGATATTTCACTGCACATCTACAACAAATGCTAAAATTAAAAAGAGTTATATTACTAAGTGCTGGCAGTAATGCAGAGCGATGGGAACTATTGTATAGCTGATAATATTACAAATTGGTACTGACACTTTAGAAAACAGCTTGGCATTTTCATATAAATTTAATCATACAGTTATCTTAACCCAGCAATCCTTCCTAGTCATTTATCCAAGAGAAATGAAACATATATCCACACAAAGACTTCTGCCCAAATGTTCATAGTAGATTTATTCATAATATCCAAAATCTGGAAATAATCAAATATCAATTAACTGGGGAAAGGTTAAACAAACTGTGTTACATCAATACAGTGGAATACTCCTCATCAACATTAGGTAAAAACAATTGGTACATACAACGTGGATAAATCTCAAAATCATTATGGTAAGTGAAAGAAGCCAGACTTGAAAGGCTGTGTACTGTATGATATCTTTTATATGATACTCTAAAAAAAAAAGGCAAAACCAAAGTTTAGAAAATTTATCAGTGTTCCTCAGGGACTGAGGTAGAGAGAAGGTATTGACCACAAAGGGGCATAGTGAACTTTTTGAGGTAATGGGTGTATTCTGTATCTTGATTGTGGTGGTGGTTACATGACTATATATATTTGTCAAAACTTTTTATAACAGAGAGTTTCATACATACACAAAAGTACAAACACTAGTATAGTACCAATCATCCAGGTTTAACAATTATCAATATTTTGCTAATCCTATTTCATCTATCTCTTCCCGTATTCTTAAAGCATATCTTAAGCATCATATCATTTCACCTAAAAATACTTCAGTATGTATTTCCAAGTGATGAGGACTTTTTAGCATTGTCATACGAAACAAAATTTATGGCAAGTCTTTAATACCATCTAATAGTTAATAAGTTTTGTTTTGCTTTGTTTTTTGAGATGGGGAAATGATAGAATGTTTCCATGGTAATAAGAATAATGCAGTAGAGGCGAAAAATGATGATGTAAGAGAGATATAAAACAATATTGTTGGAGCAACATCCTTTTTATTTTTTGCGAGGAAGATCAGCCTTGAGTTAACATCAGATGCCAATCTTCCACTTTTTTTGCTGAGGAAGATTGGCCCTGGGCTAACATCCGTGCCCATCTTCCTCTACTTTATATGGGACGTCGCCACAGCATGGCTTGACAAGCGGTTCGTCAGCGCGTGCCCAGGATCTGAACCTGCGAACTCCGGGCCACCGAAGCTGAGTGCACGCGCTTCTGCAGAGCATGCGCACTTAACCTCTGCGCCACCAGCCGGCCCCAGGAGCAACATCCTTAAGTAGGCAAGAGAGCCATGGGATCTAGTGCGCAAGTATAGGAATTAGCTTTAGATAAGAACATGGGTAGTTCATCTATGGTGACAGGTGAGAAGGCACAGTGTTTGCTGTGGTGACAGATGCTGGGTTCCTTGACAAATGGGGTGGTAAGAGGGTGTGGAATTTCTCTTCCCTCTGCTTCTATTTTTTAGTGAATAATATTTGAGGTCATTAGCTGAAATGGAGGATGGACTAGATGATGTTGAGAATTTGCAGAGATAAGATAATGTGCCAAATAACAATCCAAGAAAATCAGAGAATAAATAACTAGGAGCATCCACTATGATTTTAAGAGCCCGCATGAAAGTTCTGGTCATAGATTTAAGGTGAGACTAATCAATGTGGTTGGGCATTTTCCTCCCACCACATTCAGTTCCAGGATGGTGAAGCTATCCACAGGCTATTAGAGATTTTTGTGGATTAGCTGATTAATCCCAATAGTCAGATAAAACGCATTTTGGATGATGCAACACTCAATCTGAGTCTAAAAGAATAAGTAGAGGTTGATCAGAAGAAGAAATGTGGTGAAAGGGAGAGTAGGACACACAAAGAGGCATTGAAAATACACAAAGGAAAAGAGGTGAGAAATAAGTGTTTGAGTTTAAGAAAGTATAGCAGTTTGATTTTGCTGAAATTTAAAATGGAAAAGATGAAATGATAACACATCAAGCTAGAAAGGGATGTAGATAGTGGAGAGCTTTTAACAGAGCTTAGTTTTATCCTGTGGGCAATGAAAGGTTAACGACTGGTTTTAAGCAGGGGAGTGAAAAGATTTAGTTGTATAGTTTGGATAAAATATTAAAATAAGATAAAACATATGTAAAGATCTGGAGAAAACAGATACAGAGTCGAGAAACCACAAAATGAGGCATTCGCAGCAGTCCAGGCAAGAAATAATGAGAGTTGAACCAGAGTACTAGAAAGTGGCATGAAATGAGAGGAGTTCAATCAAACAACTACTTAGGAGGTAGAATTAGCAGGATTTAGCATGACATATAGTGGTTGTGGGAAATAAATGCTAAAACTTTTAATTTTTATCTTAAAACAAAAGATAGACTTTCTTTACATTTAATATGTGGACTAATAATACATGTAAATAGTATCTAAATTAACTCATTGGAGTGCCTGCTCAGTATATTTTACTAAGGGCAAAGATCAAAAAAGTTTGGAGACCACTGATTTATTAGATATGGGTAGAAAGTGGGAGGGAAAAGGAATATGAAAGACTGTAGTTTCCGCTTGAGTAACAAAATGTCCTTTTTGTTGTTGTTGTTACCAAATGAGATTGAAAATAACAGATCAGAAGCCAGTTTTAGGGAGGAATGACACTACTGTCATTTAATTTTGCATGTGTGTTGAAGTAACTGAGGAACATCTTGATAGAGCTTTCTATCTGATAGTTGAATAAATGGGTTTAAAACTCACAAACTGAAGATACAGATTTGGAAACAATGTACAATAGTCATTAAAACTCTGAGAGTAGGTACGTGGAAGGTCATTGGGTAGGGGTAATAACAAAATGTTTGGTGGCAGAGATGGTAGTGTTGTTGGTGATGAGTGGTGCACGGACGAAAAGATGCTCACGATGAAAATCAAAAAGAAATACAGATGCGTGAAGAGAATTGGAAAAACTGGATACAGAAAAGTGTAGAATATTTCAAGGAGTATGTGACCAACAGTGTCAATGCAGGAAAAGACCAATGAGAATAAAAAGTGTCAATTGAGTTTTTACAATTGGTACATTCACATCCTTTATGAGAGCAGCATTTCAGGAACGTAATTGGTAGCAGAAAGAAAACTAGTTGGTTGAGAAATAAATAGGAGTAAGAAAGAGGAGAGAGTGAATATAGACCTTTTTTGAGAACTTTGGAAGAGTAGGGGAAGAAAGAGATTAATTTTACATATATCCCCTTCAATTCTTCTTTATCTCCATACCCATAGATCCTCATCATCTTTAACTGAACTATTACAATAATACTGTCTCCTGATAATGAAAGAAATGAAGAAAGAAAAAAGAGAAACAGTATCAGTAATAATAGTAGTAATAACAACTACAATGACGATATTTAAAATTTAATTCCCATTGGGGCAACCCATTTAGATAGGTCCAGTTTTTATTCCACTTTTGTAGATGAACAGAGACTGAAAGTGGTGAAGTTATGTGATCAAAGTCACACAGCTAGCAATGTAGAAATAATTGCTGTGTACCTTGAGATCCAACTACGTGTAACCCAGCGTCTGCTTGGCGCACTCTGCCTCTCAGATCCTCGATAAGACTAGACGGAAAGCCCAGGGGACTTTCCCAGAGCCACCTCTGGCTGTCATTTACTCTGTCTACTGAATTTTTAGTCTTGGTCCTATGTCATGAAGTTGTTCGTTTCTGTCCACTCTGTACTAGTAAAGAGGAGAAACTCAACCCTCTTCTTTAGCTTTCACAAAAAGAAACTCCATGGCAGGTGTGTTGAAAGGACATACTTTACAGAAAGTTTGGCTAAGTGGAGAGCAGGAAGTAATATCACAGCAAAGAGAACAACTATATATTCTGTATCCTTGCTTTTTTTTTCTTTTTTGTGAGGAAGATCAGCCCTGAGCTAACATCCACGCCAATCCTCCTCTTTTTGCTGAGGAAGACTGGCCCTGAGCTAACATTACTGTGCCGATCTTTCTCCACTTTATGTGAGACGCTGCCAAATCATGGCCTGACAAGCGTGCATCGGTGCACACCCAGGATCCGAACCCGGGCCGCCAGCAGCCGAGCCTGTGCACTTAACCGCTACCCCCTGGGGCCGGCCCCTCTGTATCCTTGTTTTTTAAAAGTCTTTTGAACAATTCTGCCAGTTCAGGCCTCTCTCCATGTTGCTTGATTCCTCTATCTCTTCTTCTCAAACACATACGCAGAATATGTGTTGATTCCATCCTGGATCTGCTCTGAGCCTCAGTTAAAGCTAAAATCTTCCGGTCGCTTACAAACGAGTCAGAGCACTTTGTCCAAGTTTTGAGAATTATGAGATGCAAAAATTTGAAGGGATGACCCAGCAGGCCCCAGACCACTGTCTAAGTAAAAATTTTATTGACATAATGGACCAATGAATTTTTGTAGGTTTTAAGTCCCATCTCTAGGAATTGCCATCTTCTGTTAACTATTTCCATAGATCTCTATGAATCAAGTCTCTGTGAGTCAGTAAACATACGCATACCTCTCTGACATTGCCACTACTATCTTGCTTCAGATGGTGAAGTGCTATGACTTGGACTCTATTATTTCAGAATTCTATCATTTCTATTGCTAGGGTTCCATTGAAGGAACCCAGTTCTGTGACACCATCTCCTATCATCAGCTGTGATCTACAGAGGACAGCCACCAGTGAACTTCTCAGTGACGCTGACTCCTTTCACTAGAACATTTCTTTTTGCTTTGGAAAATGGAGTGGCCTCTGTACTCACATAGTACATCTCTCTAGCATGCTCACTTCTCTGTGTCTTTTGATTTCTTCTTCCATTATCTGCGATGGCAATTCTGTCATTTCTACTTCACTTAGTGTGGACCATTGCCTTCTCCAAGCTTATAAGAGCCAACTTAGCTGCATTTTAGTAGCATTTCCTGGGGTCTTTGACAGTGTTAATTCCTATATCGAAAGAGAGCACTTCCATATCAATAAACTGCCTGATCTAACTTAATGTTCTGTTCTCTCTTGATTTAGTTATCTCCAGAACCCAGTCCCACACATATTCTCCAGACTCTTGCTCGTGCATGTTGGCTAGGTCCTTTCTCTTACATAGTGAGCCCACCATTAGCCTGGTTGAATTATGTGGACACTTGACAAGAGGAGAGATGGAGGAGAACATTTGTTGTCTATATCATATTCAGGAAGCGGTGGAATGCTAGTCTTCAAAATGGAAGAGTAGGCCACTTCTGTATGTTCAGAGAATTCAGGGAATGTGAGGATTTAAGGTTTTCAAGTGTGTAGACGCAGATGTTCCCATCTCAAATCTCAGTATTCCATATCTTCCCAATAAGAGGCTTTACCTTGATATAGCAGACTTGCAGGGTTGAAAAGAAAGTATTCTCTGGAGATCTACTTCCTTTATGATTAAGTCTAGGCCTGATGCTTGGTATGTCCTGTCCTCCATCTGTAGATGTGTTTACTCTTGTGGAGTTTACCATTTACCTTTACTCAACGTGAGCAATAAACCTGGGAATCAGTATTACCCTCAATATCCATACCCCTGAAATCTCAAACTATTGAAATTCCTTTCTCTGATTTAACTTTCTCCTCCTAAAGCCAGATCTATGGATCCTGCTCTAACCTCAACATAATTTAATATTGAGTCTATTATCCCTTCTTAATTTCATTTCCTTCCCTATCCAGTCCAAATCCCATTTCAACTCTTCTCTTACAAACGTTCACAAATCCCATGGCTTTCCCAACTTTCCCAACTTCTCTAATCAACCCTAAAGAACCAAAATATCTTTTCTCCTATTTATTTCCTCTGGATTATTGCACATTGCTGGAGAAAATTCACACTACAGTAGGGATCAGCTACAATAAAATTTTTGATTTTCATCTTCAATAGAGTCCTCAATGTTTTCTACCCATGATTGTGCTTACTAATCTCTCATAATTCTCTTTGTCAATGGAGTAAAGATGCTTCAAACCAAATATAACATGATTAAATCCTCATTCTTAATAAGTAATTAAACTTTCTTCCTTGTAAAAACAAAAACAAAAACAAAACAAAACTTGAGTCCATCTGATATTTTCTCCTTCACCTTCAGCTTACCTCCTACACATAGTCTCCAAAATTATCAGTCCTATCTTTCTCAGTAAGAAAAATGTTTCTGTTTTTTTGCACACCAACGTCTCCATCTATGAGTTTTATTTGGGAGTTTTCTAACAATAAAAATAATAATAGCTGTTATCTAATGAATGTTAACCATGTGCCAGTCACTAGGATAAGCACTTTAAATTAATCATAACATTTAATCTTCACCATAATCCTAAATTATCCTCATTTAATAAGTGACAAAACTGAGGCTTGCCCAAGTTTACAGAGCTAATAAAAGATAAATCCAAGTTTCAAACTCTAGTGGTCTAGTACCAGATCACACAAGATTATCATCAACCAATACTGCCTGCTCTCTTGCTTATCCACAATCTATTCCTATTCTCTTGTTCCTCTGGATCTCTAAACATGCTTAAGTATTTTTATCCTAAAACGACTTTTCTTTAGTCTTGATTTCCCTTCAAACCACTACTCTAGCTTCTTCTACTCCTGTATGATCAAGCTTCTTAGAAAAATAAGATAATATACACTTTATGCCTCCACTTTCTCGTCTCTAATTCATTCATCAATCCTCTATAGTCTGCCTTATTCTCTCATCACTCTAAGAAAATTACCATCAATCACTTGAATGTAAGACCTGAAGCCATGAAACTTCTAGAAGAAAACATAGGCAGTATGCTCTTTGACATTGGTTTTAGCAACATATTTTCAAGCACCATGTCCGACCAGGCAAGAGAAACAATAGAAAAAATAAATAAATGGGACTACATCAAACTAAAAAGTTTCTGCACAGCAAAGGAAACCATCAACAAAACGAAAAGACAACCTAACAATTGGGAGAAGATATTTGCAAACCACACATCTGATAAGGCGTTAATCTCCAAAATATATAAAGAACTCATGCATCTCAACAACAAAAAAACTAACAACCCAATTAAAAAATAGGCAAAAGACCTGAACAGACATTTCTCTAAAGAAGATAGACAGATGGCCAACAAGCACATGAAAAGATGTTCAACATCATTAACTATCAGGGAAATGCAAATCAAAACTACAATGAGATATCACCTCACGCCCGTCAGAATGGCTATAATTAACAAGACAGGAAACAACAAGTGTTGGAGAGGATGTGGAGAGAAGGGAACTCTCATACACTGCTGGTGGAGTGCAAACTGGTGCAGCCACTGTGGAAAACAGTATGGAGATTCCTCAAAAAATTAAGCATAGAACTACCATACGAACCAGCTATTCCACTGTTGGGTATTTATCCAAAGAACGTGCAAACACCAATGCGTAAAGATACACGCACCCCTGTGTTCACTGCAGCGTTATTCACAATAGCCAAGACTCAGAAGCAACCTAAGTGCCCATCAGGAGACAAATGGATAAAGGAGACGTGGTATATACACACAATGGAATACTACTCAGCCATAAGAAAGGATGAAATCCAGCCATTTGTGACAATATGGATGGATATTGAGGGTATAATGCAAAGTGAAATAAGTCAGAGGGAGAAGGTCAAATACCGTATGATCTCACTCATTAAGTAATAGATAATAACAACATCAAGCAAACACATAGAGACAGAGGTTGGATTGGTGGTTACCAGAGAGGAAGGTGGGGGGAGGAAGGCAAAAGGGATAATTAGGCACATGTATGTGGTGATGGATTGTAATTAGTATTTGGGTGGTGAACATGAGAACATGATGTAATCCATGCAGAAGTAGTATAATGATGTACACCTGAAATTTATACAATGTTATAAACCAATGTTACCGCAATAAACAAAAAATAAAAGATAAATCAACATAAACTAAAAAAAATAAATAAAAATAAAAAATCACTCCCTTGAAAACCAGTAGCATCCTGTCAATCCCATCCTCCTCAACCTCTCTGTGGTGTTTGATTTTTCTCTCATTCTAGAATCTCCTTCTCTTTACTCATGATACCATTCTCTTTGGCTTTCTTCTTCCTTCTTAAGTCCCCTACTTCTCAGTCTTATTTATTGCTTTATCTTTTTTGCTGAAATATTGGTCTCCTTGCTCTTCTCCCCCATTATCCCTCCCCTACACACACTCCAATACAAACACTTTAAAGATCTGATAACTGTCCTGAAGAAGCTTATTAACCAATTCACTGAGCAATGTTATACCTAATACTCCAAACACACTTACAGGACTTGTAGTGACCAAATATAAATTACTATACAAAGCATTAATGGTACATTGAGTGTTTGAGGAAGCATATGATATAATATTCAATTGTTAGGGTAATTCATTAAGGTAGATTTCTCAGAGGAGCTATGTGTCAAAGAAGTTGAGGAAAATGAATTCTCTGTCTCATCTGCTTAACTTGGAAAATATTATCATTCATTTTCCCTCATTCTCAAAGAAAGCCAAAGAAAACAATTCAGCAAGCTGCTTTAGTAATCAATCCTGTGTGTTTAATGATCCTTCAGCTATTTTAATTTAGTCATCCATGAAATCATGAAAAAAACGTCTGGTTAAATTCAGATTCATAGTCTTTACCATCACTTCTGTGCATGATCCACATCACAACCAATTAAATGAAATTTGCTCAGCTTTCATCAAATGCTGGAATGGATAGATTTGAAGATGGCTGAATATTCTTTTTATAAATGACTTATTAATATGCTCAAAGACATCCTATGGATTCCATGTGTTTCTTTTTCTTCTCCAGGCCCCACAGCCATAGTGTCATAACCATCCAGAGTTGGTGTCACACAGAGTTGGGTCAAATTCCTACATGGCCTTTTATGAGCAATACAACCTTCTGTTTATTACTTGAATTAAGTTTTCATTTTTTTATATATATGGTAGGAACAATTATATGCACATACTACAATTAACATATTGTTGTGAGAATCAATGAGATAATTTGTGTGAAAGAGGCTGACCTAAAGAGGGTACTCACTGAACATTGGTCCTCTCCCTTTCTTCCATTTCCATCACAAATTAAGACTATTTTCTTTTTGCCTGTTTTACCCTTCATTTCTATAACAAATAAAGCATTTAGTTTTCAAAAAGAATTTTTAAATCAGGTTGTTTCCAATTTGTTGGCATTATGAATGTGCAGCAATATGCCTTGCACCTCTCTCTAGCATACTGTGTTTGACATTCCCAAGAAAACTTAAATACATATATCTTCTGTTGAAGTCGTTGTCTGCTATCACTATAAGAGTTATGATAGAAATAATTATAAAGATATGGCCAATCTATGACTATGATGGCTCTGCACACTTTCCTGCTGCTTACTCTCTCCCTTCTGTTCTATTTAAAGAAATATTATATGGTTCTTTTTACTATAGAGAAGGTAGTGAAAATTAGAAATCCAAGTAGGGAAACGTGCCAGGAAAATTATGCATGTGGGAATTAGTGGACACTAAAATCTGAAAAAATATGTGTTGTGGGAGTCCATATAAAATATGGAAAAGACCTTCACAGATAAAATAGTTGTTAACCAAGATATCTCTAAAACCCAGTAAGAATAAGAGGTTGTTATGAAGAAGGCTTAAAATTGGTAGCCATTGAGGAACTCTAAGGTAAGTCGAGGTTAATTTAATGATAAACTGTAGTGCTTCTTGGGGAAAAAAAAAATGAGTGTACTTTTTTTTTTTGTCCACTAAAAATGGCCATACAGGATATACTGCAGAAATGGAGATGTCTAGTTTTCTAGAAGAGAAAGAAATGGATTTGAAGGAGATCAATATTGCTTGAAGAGTAGCAGAAACATGTGATTTTTAAAACTAAGTCCATTTAGGATTCATTCCAAAGGTGAAGATAGTGGCAAATGTTAGGAAAAATCTCTATCAGCTATATTTCACATGTCCCTGTAAATGGGGATGGGACCTACATTCTACAAAAAAAAAAGAGTGTAGCTCTATATAGAATAGTACCTTTACTTTACTTTACTTGTTACTTTATATATATATATATAAAATATGTGTATATCTCTCCTATTGGTTCTATTTCTCTTGAAAACCCTAATACACCCTGTCTACCCCCAACATTCCAGCTTTACTGCCATTGTCTGCCTTAAGACCATCAGAACTTATCTCATTAGTCCTTTTTATATCAGTCACCACAAGAAGCCCAAGGCTCCCTGGTTATTCCTCATCACCTAGACTCTCCTCTCCGTGTGACTCGGATGTCACCCTATTGGTAAGGCCTTCCTAACCACACTCATTAAAATTGCAACCCCATCCCTCCACACACCCAGCCCACTTCTCTATTTTTCTCCATAGCACTTACCACTATTGAACATACTATATATTACTTATTGTCTTGCCCACTAGAATTTAAGCTCCGAAAGGGCAGGGAATGTTGTCTGTTCACTGCTATATGCCCAATATTTAGAATGGGGCCAGGCATGTAGTAAGCACTCAGTAATTATTTGTGGAATGAGGAATGCACGCCGTGTTAGCATTTAACTGCTGAAAGATGTGTCTATGATTTCCTTCTTCAGAAAAGGTGGGAGACCTAGCTTTGGAATGCAACCTGGCACTCAGTCAGTGGGGCTGCCTCTGAATTGCTCACGGGGTGCTATTTGGGGAAACATTTTACAAAATCTTAGGGATCATGTGTCAGCTGTCTCTGAGGTCTTAGCCAGATCCACCCCCACTACCCCTGTCCCCCATCAAAGTCTTCTGGAAGACCCAAACAGCTGGAATGTCCCCATGGCCAAGGATGATTTTCCAGATCTGCCCCTCCTTCAGTCCCCTTTCTCAGTAAATGGCACCACTCTTCACCCAGTTGCTCAGTCTAAACACTAGGAATTATCTGTGATCTTTCCCTCTGATCACTCACATTGACCCCATCTCCAACACCTGTCTCCTCTTCCTTCCTAATACATTCCAAATCTGAATGCTTTCCACCATTTCTGCCGTTTCCACCCTAGTCCAAGCCAACACCATTGCCCCGCAGCGGCCTTAGAATTACTTCTGCTGCTTCCACTCTTGACCCCTACAGTCCATTCCCACGGAGCAGAGAACTTGTTACTTGTCTTGTTACTTTACTTTTCAGAGAGCAGCAGTCTTCTAGAATGCACTATATTTTTTTTTCTCTGACCCATTTCATCCCACGGTTTTCAGTTATTGGCTCTAAATGGTATGTCTCCTTCAGCAATTTCTAAATTTTTAAAGTTAAGATTGCTTTGCATTTAAGATGTTTTGGCAAGGACTATAATGAGAATTTTAAATCTGAGCAAAATCTCTTGAAGTTCTAAATGAGGCCATCAAAGAGAACATTCACCAGATGGAACCAGTGATTGATCTAAAGCCTGGAGTCTTGCTTTTAATCTCTTGTTTCCCCGCAAAGAGAAATTTTGCAGACTCTTCTCTCTTCTTAACGACTTAAACTAAAATATATCGTTAAAACAGAGGCACTATACTTTAGGTATATTTACAGAATGGAAGGTAGAAAATCTTGTTCTACATCCCAATCAAGAGACAGGGCACTCTGGAGAGAAGGTGGTGCCCTCCAGTTGGGGTTCCTGTTTTGTTGCTGCTCTTAGATTCATTTTTCACTGCTGGATGGAAGGCAGTCCCCAAAGTTCTCATGGCCCTAGATGATGGCCTGTGTCTGAGCCAGAGATTGCTCACCAAGATCTATGATTTCCTCTGCTTCCTTGAAATATTACTAGACTGCATTTCTTAGCTCCCTTCCTTCTAGGCAGGGCTTCTCCTCACTCTCTCGTTTCCTCATATACCAGCTGAGTATAGAGGATACTCAGAATGTAGAGGAGGGCAGATACACAGCTAGCACAATTCTGGGTATCTGATTCACCCCCGGATGTCAGGCTTTTGTGTGAACAATAAATAAGCTTTCCTTGTGTTAACTAAAATGTTGAGTTTGTTTATTATTGCAGTTAACCTATCCTTTTCACACCATATCTCCTTGAGGATCTCACACAAATATACAAAGTGAATTCAATAAAGAGAAAATCGTAGATACAGACAATAGCTGTTTGAGATAATTTCACAAGTAAAATCTCTGTTTGATGTGGGTTTAAATGTTTTTAACATTCCTAGTGAAAACATTGACCAACTCCATCATTAGTGTCTGTGATGGTTAATTTTATGTGTTAACTTGGCTAGGCCACAGTGCCCAGATATTTGGTCAAACATCTGGATGTTGCTGTGAAGGTACTTTTTAAGATGATATTAATATTTAAATCAGTAGACTTTGAGTAATGCAAATTACCCTCCATATGTGGGTGGACCTCATCTAATTAGTTGAAGGCCTTAAGGAAAAAAATAACCGACCATGAAGAAAAGAAAATTCTGTCATCGGACTGCCTTTGGACTCCATTTGCAGCATCAATTCTTCCCTGGGTCTCTAGTCTGCTGGCCAACCTTACAAATTTTGGACTTGCCAGCCTCTACAGTCATGCGAACCAATTCCTTAAAATTCCTGTCTGTGTGTGTGTGTGTGCATGTGTGTGTTTCTGTGTGTCTATTTTAAAATAAAGAGGCAGGTCATAATATAAATCTAGTGTGAAAAACAGTTAACTATTGCCAATTAGCCAATGTCAAGTAAAATGACATCTTAGGTTCATTTTGGAATCAATAGACTTGTCATAGAAATATGCTTAGATGTTTCTCATGAGTCCTGCTACTGTTTTTTATATCCTAAGTCTATCTCAACTTTTCAGTTACAATTATAAACAACAAATCCTTAGTACATATGGAGAAAAATAAAAATATGTGTATCATCTGTCTGATCCACACATGAGCCTATGAGCAAGCTCAAGACAGAAGTTATGTTTATTGAAGTATCCCCAGCACCTAGATCATGGCCTGTGTCTGAGCCACAGTAAGAAGGGAAAAAGAGAGGAAAGAGGAGTTACAAAACTGAAATCTTTCAATGATATAGAACCTAATACTACCTAGTAGCATGTCTAAGATAACCCAGAGAGAGGAACCTTCCAGAAACAGATCAGCTAATGGAATGAGACCTGGAAAAGTGGAGAAAGCCTCTATGAGCCATTGGGGTAACCAGTGTTGGCAGCGTGCAAAAGGCTGGTTTGATTTTTTGCCTGTGCTTTAGGCCATTCATTCTCAAAACTTTCTTCCTACTCATTATTCCCAGTAATTATTCAATGTTGGTAGAATTTGTTGTGACCAGTCCAGGGTGCATGGCCTCCTGCCAGTCCCCTTTGCTTTCCAACTTCCAACAGCTCTTTCTCTGCTGACTTCAGTGTCACTCCACAGGCTTCCCTGCACTCACTGTTCAATTCTTAAATGTTAATACACGTCTCGTTTGGGACACTTGTAAATGCAAAGAGTGTAAATAAATGTACTTCACACAAGTCATTTTAAAAGAGTTTAAAACTTTTTAAAGGCCAACTACATGCAAAATAATCAATAAGAAGAAAAAGGCCATTAATTGTATACTTAAGAATTCAAAAAGGAGTGCAAAGGAGGAAATAAAAGATAAGCAGAAAGAGAAATTCAAGTCCAAGATCTCTTGGCACAACATTTTTCTTCGTCTTTGTGATTGTAAACATTCATTTATAATAAATGGATTCTTTAGTGAACTTCTAGACCCAATTTTCACCCAGCCTTTTTACTGTAATGAAATATCAAGGTGGGAAGATAGATCAGGCCAACTCTTTAACGCCCCTGGCTTCTGCTCCTTTGATTCCATAACTCTAGGGCAGACTTGGAGTTGCCAGTTTGATTGCCTATAAGGTTTCATGCGGGGAAAAATTGAACTGGAACTTCAGCTTCCTTTAGGCTGAATATTACTTTGTAGTGATTTCGTATGTAATCTTACACGTAACTTGAGTAACCATATTCCACAGTTTCCCCCAAAGGGAGTTACTTTTTACTGAGTTGGGCCTAGGTTTCCAAATTCATGTTTTATATAGACATATATTTCCTACTTGATCTCTTATTGGACTTCTGCAGCAGTGAAACCTACTACAACGTGGATTATGTATGGGGGATACATACTTATCTCTGAAGATGACCCAGTTGCAAATGTGTCATAAGAGTTGAGCCCTGCATTGTGGAATAAACTAGCATATTGCAGTGCCCTAACTATATGCCACATAGCCACTCTGTGGTACAGACAAATCCTGAGAGAAAATAGGATTGAATAATGGATGATGAGCTGTGAAGACACTACTTTAAGCTAGAAGGCTAAAGCTCTGTGTTTTTGGCTAAGACAGGTGACATCTATCTTATTATATCCTCCATGACTATTTGCAGACATGGGAGGGCAGAACCATTCTGACTACAACTCATCCTCAAAACCAATTTCAAATACAACTGGACAACACCAGCTATAAACATTGACTGATTGGTCTGAATGAAAAAGGTGTGCAATTGGCTCAAAAGGAAAAGAATTTTTCTTGAACAACTGAACTAGATATAACTATAAAGTAATTTTAAAATTTCCACAAAGCACACACTGAAATCAATATCACTGCTTAGCAAGTTATATGTTGCATCACCTAATTCCTATGTAGCATTTAGGATTTTCTAATGCTTACAGAGTACAAAATAATCTGTAGTAGAATCTGATAGATGGAATAATGATCATTTCAAAGTTTAGTCTCTGACAAATATTTTAACATGCAACCTACTCAGCACTGCTTTGGGTTTATAATTATTTTTGTTCTTGAGAATTTTGAAAATAGAATTGTCATGAATTTTTGTTTACATCTGTAATGCAACTAGATTTTAGCTTCTGGAAGGAAATAGTTTCTGGCCTCTGATGACTCCACATGAGTTCAGTCTGTCTCTGTAACACTGACATGCTAAGTTAACAGTGGTTCCTTTGCAAGTTTGTAGCCCCAGACTCCGTGTTTACCTGGCTTCAACTGGACTTCTTACTGCACTCAGCTTTGGGGCACTTGAGAATTTCTCTGCAACTGACATGGCAATGCTGCTCACTCATTACCACACCCTCACTCCTCACCCCCTGTTCCCTGACAACCTGTGAATAATGAGTGAATCTTCACTGGGTGATTGTTTTGTGAAGAGAAGGGAACGATTTACCTGATAATCGTGGTCATCTATCAGACTGTGCATTTTTTCCTAATAAGTGATTTTGCTCTGTTTTGCTTAAAACTTATGCTGAATGTTTCATGAATTGGATGAGTGCTCTCCGGCATCTGTTTATCATGTCAACTAACATTTTCTTATGAAATGAAACCTTGGAAGATGCGAACTGGAAAACTGGGTGTTTAAAAAGATATATTACCTTTCAGAATGGGGGCTCTCTGTGCCTGAATTATAAGAACATCACCAGAGGTTTCAGAGGGATTTCGCTGTTTTCAAATCTTTTGTTCAAATGATCACATGCTGCTCAGCATATTGTGTGTCATTTGCACACTTCTTGAATCAAAGACCAATTTGTACTTAATGCTTTGAAAGATGGGAAGCACGGGAGCTGAGTACTTATTCAAGTATTCTTTTTTGTGTGTGTGTGTGAGGAAGATTAGCCCTGAGCTAACATCCGTTGCCAATCCTCCTCTTTCTGTTGAGGAAGATTGGCCCTGGGCTAACATCCGTGCCCATCTTCCTCTACTTTATATGTGGGATGCTGCCACAGCATGGCTTGATAAACAGTGCGTAGGTCTGCACCCAAGATCCGAACCTGCGAACTCCGGGCCGCCGAAGTGGAGGGCACAAACTTAACCACTACACCACTGGCCCAGCCCCTTCAAGTATTCTTGATGAGTAACATCTGAAGGTCTGAACATTAAAATCTCCTATTTAAAAGTCTGGCATCAAACCTTAAGAAACAAGCTAATGTGTCTGAGAATATTAAAAGTATAAAAGAATATTTTCTTCACTGAGTGATTGCTACTGAGGAAATGGAAGATTAAATAGGAGAATACACAGTAGAAAGTAGGGAATTTTAAATAATTATCTTATAAAATAAGATATAATTTATACATTTCTAAGGAAGCTTTAATACCATAAAAAATCATCTGCATAGTAATTTGCAATATCAAAAATACTTTTAATGATTATCACATTTAATATATTTTTAAATAATCAGAAATTCAGAATTTTTACTTATTTTAAAAAACATATTCAACCCAAAATATCTTTAACTTTTAGAAGTTTAGTAGGAACAAAATGAAGGAAAATGCATTTCGTTCTTTAGTTCACAAGTACATGAAAATTATATTTGGTAAATCTGTTTTGTTTTTGATGTATAATAATCGTTTTGGCTTCTTTCATTTAAAGAAATATAGCATCTAGTGGCACTCAAGTAAGTGTATCGCAATTGAGTTACTGACTAAAATGTGAAGATACCAAGAGAAGAGATAATGTTCTGTATAAATTTGTATCACTGGTGCCTAGCAAAGTGTTTGGTATATATTAGGGATATAACTAACTGTTGCGTGAATGCTTGACAATGGCAGAAAATAGAAATGTACAATGTTTCCACTACCAATGGAACACTGCAAACAATAACTTAAGAATAAGGTTGTGGCAAGGCTTTGTCCAAAATAGATGAGATTTACAGAAAATGCGGGTCAAACTTAGTACAAATAATAATGGTCACAACTTAAAATTAGACTCTTGCTTTTAGCAAAAATTTTAGAGTTTAGCTTAGAAAATGATAACATATGAAATTTGTATAGTGTTTTATAATTTAGTAAACAACTTCACATTATCTATTTGCTCCTCCCTCCTGGGATTTGGATATTAATATTTTATTTTATTTAATTGAAGGATAGCAGAGAGAAAGGAAACTACATAAAGAACTCTCATCTTAAGTGTATAAAGAGAAGGATTTTTTTTTTTACATGTATATGGTCCTGGGTAACCGCGCCAAAATCAAGATATAAAACACTTCTAGAATCCCACAAGCTTTCCACTATTCTTCATCCATTATCATTGATTAGTTTTGCCTGTTCTTGTAGTTCTTACAGATAGAACCATGGAATAAATGTGTTTTTGTGCCTGACTACTTTCTATCAATATAACATCTATAATGTTATAGCATGTACCAGAGTTGATTATTTTTTATTGCTGCATTTCATTCCATTGTACAAATATACCAATATTTATCCATTCTGCTGTTGATGCTGTTGTTATTAATAGAACTATGAACATTTTGTACATATATTTTTGTTGACACATGCACTCTTTGTCTTTTGTATGTAACTGGGAGTGGAGTTGCTTGGCCATAAGTTACACATATGTGTAGAAGATGCTGAACGTTTTTCTAAAGTGGTTATACAATTTTATACTCCTACCAGCAACGTATGTTCCCTTCGCTCCATTTGTTCCAACACTTCATGTTGGCAGTCTTTTTTATTTTAACCATCAGGTGGATATGTAGTAGTATTTCATTGTAGACTATCCCCATCTTAAAAATGAGCAATTACATGGCTTACCCATAATTACATATATAGTAGAAGCTATGACCCCTATCTTGGTTTCTTGATTCTATATTCATTGCTTTGCTTTTTCTATTACACAATGCCAATGTTTTGCCTTCCTTCCTCCCTTTCTTTCTGTCTTTTTTTATCTTTGTAATTTTCATTATGAAAAATTTCAAACACATAGAAAAGTAGAGAGAGTATAAGAAATAGCCATATACTCATAACTTAAATTTAACAACTATTTACACTTTGCCATGTTTAATTTATGTATTTTTTGGCAAAAATTTAAAAGTAATTTTATACATCATGACATTTCACCTCTAAATATTTCATTGTGCACTTCTAGAATAAAAGCATATTTTCTTACATAAAATGAAAATGCTTTATCTCAACTAAAACACTTAACAATAAGTTCCTAATATTATCTAACACCCAGTCCTTAATCAAATTTATCCAATTATTACAAGAATATCTTTTACAGCTGTTTTGTTCAAAATAAGATTCAGTCAAGACCACACATTCACTTGCTACAACTCTGTGATACTTTTAAGAATTTAATGCGTTTCATTATTACATTATTATTATTATTAGGAAAAGTATTATATTAAGCCTATATAAAGGTTTTTCTCTTCATAAATCCTTTGTAAAGTCTAAGTATTATAGAACATGGCATAGCTAAACATTCTCTTATGTATCGATTTAACATTTATTAAAACTCTGATGTGTTTAGACACTGAGTACAGTGCAAGACGTGGATACTACATGAAGATACCAAATACTTTATCTTTAAAAAAAAATACCCCAGAGGTGCTCAAATAAAAGAATAAGAAAAATGCAAGTGACATTGAGCAAAGAATTGGTAAATTAAAGAACTGATCTTGGTCTTTGTTCTTTAAAAGGATTGCTATTAATTATACAGTCTTTTTCTCACATATAATTTCCATTCCCAGTAGGAATTGATTAACCTTTTATTGTTACTATTATTACTAATGGGTGGAACACCAGATGAGAGAAGTCTGCATCAATTCTGAATAGAAAATCAAATGAAGCACACATACAGTTCTCAGTGCAAAATTGCATTAGATTTTTCTTGTTGCTCCAATTAAAATTTGAGTTTGTTTAAATATTCATGGCATATCTGGAGCAAATATGTGCAGTAAAAGTTTACTGTATTTTTTAGTATCTATTTCAGATAAAAGCTTGGGCCACTACGTGTGCTGGAAAGAACGGCCCAGATGCTCACAAAATAGCACGTGGCTGACCAGCTGGTTTGAGACTGCTGTCATTTTTTACCCCCACTAGTCTTAAAACTATTGACTACCATGTATTACTGCTCGGTTACTTCGGGGTTATTTAGATTTGCACAACCCTTACCTTAAAAAGGAAAAAAAAAAAAAAAAAAATCAGGGAGTCCTACCTGCTAGATGGGTTTCTTCTGAATACGAGAGAAAAATGAAAACTATTTCTTCTTAAGAAGGAATTGCTCTTGGTTCTTTGACCTTGATTACACACCTGCTAACTATCACTGTCAAGTATCACCAATCTCAGTTTCCTCAACATTGTCTCTTTTCTAGAGGCTGTTCCCGAAGCAGAACAAGGGCCAGCTTGCCTACCAGAGGGCTCAGCTGAGGGTCATGAGGAGAGTGGCCTTGACTTTCAATAGCTGGTTCAGGACTTGACACGAAAGCGGGGAATGCCAGTCAGACTCATGCTGGAAATGGTTCCGAGAGCTGCAGACACGTCCCCAAAGCAGTCGTTTTACTTATAAGAATCACTGATTCTCTCCTGGTGTTCAACATGTTGGTAACTACTGTGATTTGTTTGTTTGTTTGTTTGTTTTGAGGGGGAAGGTTGTGAGGACATGAACTTCAGTGGAAATAAAGTCTATACAAAACCAAATGTTTGCTACTAATACCTCTGTATCACAATGAAAATCTAGTTTAAAAAAAGAAGCAATTCAATCAAAACACACCACTTCAGAATCGATAGCTTCTGTGAAGCCCGGAACATTTAAATATGTTTGACTCAAATGCTTAACTTTGGTGGGTTGGAAAGCTAATTATACTTCCAACTTGCTCTAATAGAATTCCAAAAAGCAATGTAAAAATATAGTCCACTGAAATCAACACTGGACAGCTATTAGAATATTTTGTCTTGAGGTAACAAAGAATCCAGGCATCATTTGACAGTCTTCTACTCGTCCTTTCCTCCCACTTTTGGGGGTGTGTGGATTACACCGGCAGCAGCAATTGTTGCCCAGATCACAGTCCAATTCTTCCTCTCCAGGAACCGCAAAGTGTAAACAAAGAAGGTACCTCTACAGATAATTTTTCAACCATCTTTCCTTCCGGTCCACTGCGCTCAGCCGGGCAGGACTCCAGGATGCCTGCACAGTACCCAGGGCAGTTGCGCCCGCACTTCTGTGACTGGTCCTCCCACATTTCCGGTGTCCAGGAATGCTGCCCTTCCAGCATTCAAACTCAGAAAAGTAAAGCAGAGAATGCGCTCCTCAAACACCTGGGCAGGTCGCACTGCCTCCTCCCCTGCTCAGGGGTTCTCATGCATGGTCTCCTGCCTTCCTGCTTGATTTTGCCAGAACTGTGAGTTTTGCTGGGAGCAAAAGAAAGCCGACTTTCCCAAAAGGTTATGAGTAGCTAAACCAGAGGTTTGAGGCATTTATATGGAGAGGGGATCTATTTTTTCCTTTCTTCAGCGTGATAATATTTTTACTTATGAAGTCACTGCTATGTCACCCTTAAATTATGGAATGTGTGGCAAATACAAGTACAAAGCTTTTATTTCTTGCCAGAATTTTAAAAATGAGCGCTGGATGATGGATCCTTTGGGAAAATCAACCATAGAGAAACAATAGAGGAAAACAAGGTATCTAGAAATAGGAAAAAAAAAAACAAAAAAAAGCCATGAAAAACCTTTAGAGAGATAGAAAGTGGATTCAACTACTAAGTGTCAGAGTAACCTGAAGTGGAGTTTGGCTTGTGGCACAATGAGAAAATAGATGAGAGAAATGTCTTTACTAGAGAAAGCTTTACTTTCACCTCTCCCTGCTGTTAGTTTAGAATCATGCCTACATTCTCATTACAGAAATTAGGGAGAATGATTGTATGTTGATGAAGTTGTCCATGAGAATAATACAAAGGCTCTGCAGAAATTCTATTTGGGTGAGACATTGATTAAAACCACCATTGGAATTGACAGTCTGGGCACTCACTCTTCTCCCCCTCCATCTGTAAAGTCCTGGGGCTCTTAGATTAGAAACTAGAAGGACAACCTCCTCCCAATGTCATTTATTCCAAAGAAAAGCCCTCACCTAAGGAGATGCTTGGTGGAAAGATAAATGGCAAAGATTACCCATTGTCTTGGGGAGCCTAGTGCTTCTGTCCTGAAGCTTCTCGCCTCCTTTGTCCTCGATTTCACTAAGGGAGAAGCACATTAGGGTCTGGCCTTTGCACTTCCCCAATACATTTCACCATATACAGAAGCCAATATCTCCAGGTCCCAGGCCAAAATTGTACTGAGTACCATTATCTCAAATATTACAATCTGAAAAACATACATTATCTGAAATAGAACTAGTAGAACAGATAGACTAAGCATCTTAAATCAGCTTCCTCAGAAGCAGAACATGAGATGAGGATTCTTGTGCAAATGATTCCCAGAAGAAACGGGTAAAAGAGTTAGGGAAGTAACATGGGTGTGGTATTAGGCAAAGTACTATAGATTGTAGCTTTCAGTCTAATCCTTTAAAAGTTACCAGATTTCAGAGTTCTCCTGACTCAAGGCAAGGTAGCAGGAGCTTTTATACTCACATTATTTATGGGGAAGAAGAGAGGGAGAAGAGACAATTTGCAGCATTTCTGGCTCTGTCTAGGCTATGGACTCCAGTATCTAATAGCAGTCCTCTGAAAAAGAGCTGCGGGTACTGGCTGGAAAAGAAAACCCACCAAGTGCTGGGAGATCTGAGTGGAGCACTAACACTATCCACTTAAATCCACCTCTTGTATCATTCAGATACTCTTGTAGCTCACATTAAGTTTACTTCATCCTGTTATGGATTGAATTATTCAGGATCCAACCACATAGTAATTTGAATAGGGAGAGATAAAGAATTGTTAATTATAATAGGGGAATGGGTAACAAAGGGTTGGCTAGCAGGAAGCAAAGAGAATGCTAAACAATATAGGAATGCCAAAAAAAAGGATCAGCCATTATCCTCAAGGCTGAGATAGAGCCCGAAGGAAAACCTTGTTTAATATAAATTCGTGAGCATTTGGGAAAGGATAAGGAAGGACTAGACACATTTAGAAAATGTTAAAGTTCTTGCTTTGTTAAAAGAAGTATAAATATTAATTTTTAAATAGGCAAGAAAGTAGAAAAACAAACATAGGAAGAGCGGAATAAATTAAAATAAAAATTTAAGATGAAAAATGTGCAAATATATCATCATTGTCAATTTACATTGATTTAAAGTTAAAAAACTCAGGCTGTCAGACTGTATTAAAAAAAATCTGGCTACATGTTCATTACAAAAGATACGTCTAAAACATAGAATATGCAAAAGTTGAAAGTTAAAGAAGAGAAAAGTGTATATCAGGAACAAACGAACCAAATGATGTTGCTCTACTGACATCAGAAAAAACAACTTTAAAAAAACTTCATTAGAGTCTCTAAATAATACTAAAAGCTTTAATTCACCAAGAAGATATAAAACTATTCTAAACATGCAGGCATAAAATAAAATACTCTCAAAATATATAACGCAAAAATTGAATTATAGGAAGAAATGAACAAATCCACAATCGTGGCAGGTGATTTCAACATAGCCCTAAATCACTGCTATGTCATGAGAAGCTACATAAGGATATGAAAAATACATTTGTAACCTACTAACAAGCATAATTTGACACACATACACACAGGTGCAGATCACATTCTCTAATGACAAGAAGTAGAGATTAATAACAAAAAGATAATGATACTGGCTAAAGACAAGGTTGACATAAGGGAAGCCACGTTATAGAAAGGAAACCCTGTTGTGACTTTGAATGGCCTCTGACAAACTGGCCTGGCTCGATATGCACCCTCCAGGAGATCTAACTACTATGTTGATTTTGCTGCTCCTGCCTGTTCATGTGCCTCCCAGCTGCGATGAGATGATGGCTTTGTTCTTTTGGGTTCCTTGGGAATGTGATGACCCCCCGGCAGAGAGTCTGTGCTGACAGCCATCGTCAATGAGGACTGGAGGATCTGGTGTGGCGACTCCCAGTCTGTGGGACCAGAGGGTCAGCATTCCTAGCCCCCTCCCCTGTAGCCCACCGGCCTATATAACTGCTATAAGATTTGTGCTGCTTTAAGATGGTTTTTTGCAGACATTAGTCGGCCATCTTCCCTCTTGCTAGCAAGCTGTAATAATAAAGTCCTTTTTTTTCCTACCACCTTGCCTCTTGACTATTGGCATGTCTTGCGGAGAGCAGAAGGCCCACGTTGGGTGGTAACAATAAGTAAGTTTTTAAAAATCTCTATATAGTTGAAAGAATATAAAAACTTTTTTAAAAAACTCAGTAACCAGGGGCCAGTCTGGTGGTGCAGCAGTTAAGTGCGCGTGCTCCGATTTGGCACCCCGGAGTTCCCAGGTTCAGATCCCGGGCGCGCACCTTTGCACTACTTGACAAGCCATGCTGTGGTGGCGTCCCATATAAAGTAGAGGAAGATGGGCATGGATGTTAGCCCAGGGCCAATCTTTCTTGGCAAAAAAGAGGATTGGCATTGGATGTTAGCTCAGGGCTAATCTTCCTCACAAAACAAAACAAAACAAAACAAAAACTCAGTAACCAAACTATCATAATGTAAATTTAAAAATCCCTATAAGTAAGTGATACGAAATACTAACACACCAAATCTCTAAAGATGCACTGACAGCAGACCTGCAGAGGAAAATTTTAGCCTTAAAAGTACACTTTAACTAAGATATTCTGAAAATTAATAAATTAAGTGCTTCACTTAGAACTTAATAAAATGAAAATAGAATAAATCTAAATAGAACAGAAGGAAAGAAATAACATAGTTAAGAGCAGCATTTTTTTTAATTGAAAATAAAGACAGAATGGGGATGATCAATGTGGGAGATAAGATTTGGCCACCGTGAAATATATCTCTTTACCTTGATTATTTTCTCTGACGGACATTTGACCTCCCCCACTAACTGCCTAAAGAATTTGACATAGTAACTCCTTCCTGGAACAGATCTTCTATCTGATCGCTGTAACATAATGTAAAATAGATGTTACAATAGAAAAGCCACCAACAAGCCCATCTTATAGGAAGTTCTGTCTCTCTGGCCACATTCTCCGGATGACCCTGCATGGAGTTGCCACACAAACATTTACATTTATAAGGGAAATCTCCATTTGTAAAGCTATCTTCCTCTCTGTATTGGGAAGAGGGAGGATGACCTCATTTCTAGAAACTTATCAATGTGGAAAGTGAGGCCTTAAATCTGCATAATAACCTTACTCTTTACTGTGCTTTAGTGGTAATCTCCTGTAACTGACTCCCCCCACCCCCAACATCCTCCTTTGTCTTTAGCTGAACACGGTATTTAAGATGAGAATTTCTGCTATTGTGTTGAGAAACACAGTCCCTGGTTTGTCTCATGTATACATGTTATTAAACTTGGTATTATTTTCTTCTGCTAACCTGTCTTGTTAATTATTTGGCCAGCCAGAAGAACTTTAAGGGAAAGGACAGAGGGGGATTCTCCCTCTTCCCCCACATCAACAAAGTCAAAAGTTGGTTCCTTGAAAAGAGATATATACTACACAGACATCTTGTAAAATCTGGAAAAAAAGAGAAGAGAGAGAAGCACAGATAAATAGCAATTGATTGCAAAAGGGGACATAACTAAAGAAATGAGAGTTTTTTTAAAATAAGAGAAAACTACTAACTTTGTGCCAATACAGTTAAATATTTAATAAAATGGATATTTTCTTAAAAATATAACTTACCAACTTACAAAAGAAACAATAAAAAGCTTGAGTGGTGTTGGGGGAAGAGGGAGTATCTCCCTCTGCCCTTTTCCTTAAGGTTCTTATGGCTGGCCAAATAATTAACAAGACAGGTTAGCAGGAGAAAATAATACCAAGTTTAATAACATGTATACATGGGAGAAACTCAGAAATGAGCAACTCGTCCCTCTGTCTAAGCTGCTTGCTTAAGTATTGCAGCTAAAGGCGAGGAGCGTGTTGGGGGTGGGTAGTGGCCTGGGACTTCAGAGGGCAGGAGGACAATTCTTTTTGGGGTCATCTATAGATAATGTGGTCAGAGAGAGACAGAGTTTTTTGATAAAAGAGGCTTGGTGCCTTTGCTATTGTAACCTCTATCCTACATTATCTTTATAGCCATCATGATAGAAGATCTGTTCCAGGAAGGAGCCACCATGTCAAATTCTTTAGGCAGTTAGTAGGGGAGGTCAAATGTCCCTCAGAGAAAACAATCAAGGTAAAGAGATATATTTCAGGGTGGCCAAATCTTGATCTCCCACAGTGGTCCTATAAATATTTTTTAAATTAAAGCAGTCATTAAAAATTTTCCCAGAAAGAAAACACCTGACAGTTTTAGAGGTAATTGTCACCAAATTTTCAGGGAAAAATCATTTCAATTTTGTACATACTTTTGCAAAAACAGATAAAAATAGACACCGTTTCCTTTATTTAATGAATCCAGGATAATCTTAATACAAAATTGAAAAAGCACATTATAAGAAAGAAAAAGTCACGATCAATCTTTCACATAAACATAAATGCAAAATCACAAAGAATATTTTGGCAAACCAAGTCCAGATATTTATTGAAAGAATAATGTGTTATGACCAAGTAGGATTTATTCCAAGTATTCAAGAATGGTTTAGTATTCAAAAGTCAATCAATGTAATTCACCAGATTTACAGAATTAGGGAAAAAAATCATGTATTTATATCAATTGACGAAAAAGAAGAATTTGAGAAAATTAAACCTACATTCCTGGTTTTGAAAAAACATTGCAAACCAGAGGAAAAATTGAACTTCTTTAATCTGAAAAATGTATCTATAAAATTCTACTGTAAATATTATATAAATAGTGAAAGGTTAAAGGAGTTCCTCTTATGATTTGCAGCAAGACAAGTATCTCCACTATTGCATGTTTTATTCAGCGTTATACTAGATGCTCTACCAGATTGTACTAGACGTCCTAGCTAGAATATCGGAAGAAAATAAATAAAAAGTGTGAAGATTGGAAAGTTAAAAATGAAATTTCAGCTCTAATCATATCAGAGGTGATTGTGTAAAAAGGAAATCCAAAAGACTACAGAGATAAATAACTAGAATAGATTGCTGGATAGACGATTGCGTTGCACAAAACATTTCCATTTCTACATACCAGCAGCAAACAAAAATTAAATTTTAAAAAAATATTTCGGGTAGCATAAAAATTTTAAATAACTAGAAATAAGTATATCAAAAGTTGTGTGCAATCTTGATGCATAAAACTATATAAACTATTGAGATTAAAAAAAGAATAAATAAGGGGCCGGCCCCGTGGCCTAGCAGTTAAGTGCGCGCTCCAGCTGCTGGCAGCCTGGTTGGGATCCCAGGTGTGCACCGAGGCACTGCTTGTCAGGTCATGCTGTGGTGGTGTCCCATAAAAAGCGGAGGAAGATAGGCACAGATGTTAGCCGAGGCCAGTCTTCCTCAGCAAAAAGAGGAGGATTGGCATGGATGTTAGCTCAGGGCTGATCTTCCTCACAAAAATAAATAAATAAATAAATAAATCTTAAAGAAATGGAGGAATTTGAAGATTCAAAATTATGAAGATGTCAATTCTCCCCAACTTGATCTATCCATTCAATGCAATGCCAAACAAAACCTTCTCAGATTTTCATTTAGGGGCTAGGATAGGAATTGATAAGTTGATCTTGAAATTTGTGTGTAAATGCAAAGAACTAAAAATATCTAAGAAACTCTTGAAGAAGAACCAAGTGAGGTAAAATGAGTTGCACTACTCTTTATCAAGCTTATTAAAGTATAATAATTAGATTAGATTAGGTATTGGTGCGAGAATGAACAAATATACAAGAGGAATCAAATAGGGAGCCCAGGAACAGATCTCAAACATATATAGCACTTGATAAATGACAAAAACGTCACTTTAGAGCAAAATAATTCTATAAATCAATAAAAAGAAGATAGGCAACCCAATTGTAAACACAAAAAGAGCAAGAGACTTTAACAGACATTTTACAAACGAAAATATCCAAACAGCCAGTAAATATATGAAAAGGTTTCCAACCTCAGTAGTAACCGAGAAATACAAATTAAAACCACAATATAGCATTCCAGTTTTGGAGTAAAATGAAATAAGCACATTCCACCCTGTCTTCCTCAATAAATACAGCTATAAAACCTTGACAGAATGTGTAGAACAGCTGTTTGAAGACACAGAAAATTAAATATCAGAGGAAGAATGCAGAAGAAGACCAAAATTAAAAGTGCCACTGAATTGGCAATAAGTTTGACATTTTGTTCTTTCAACATCCCCTGACCTGAACGCAAAGCACTGGTGACCCCCAAAATGGGCACCAGTCAGAGAATCCCTCTAGTAATGGCTCAAGGAGGTAAAAAGGGAACTTCTAATGCTCAGAGAGAGCACAGCATTCCTTTTGTTTCCTCTTGCATCTCTCAGTTGTCTCGCACCCCAGCCCCTAGGCACTTCCATGGCGATGGTGGTGGTGGTAGCAATGACTGGTAAGGATAACCCACAGGAAACAAAATTTGATAGTGAGAAACTCTCTCTCCAGTTGGTGAACCCACGGTTCCAAGGGTTGGGCCAACCCCCATTGCTTTCTTCCTCTCTCTGTCATCCCAACACTTGGCCCTAGATGTGAGCACAGTTGTGAAATTATATAGCAGAGGGGGTAATTAAACTCCAGACTTCTAGCAGGAAGACCAAAAACAGTACTTGACTACCTATTGCAAAAGTAGTAGCAATGTAGTAAAATAAATGACAATATTGTAAAAAGGATGGGAGGAATTGGGAATATACAGTTGTAACATTTTTATACTATATGAAGCAGTATAATATTATTGGAAGGTAGGTTGTGATTAATTAAAGATAAAAGATATATATATTATCACATTATATATAGTTATAGTTATATAGTTATATATGTACATATAACTATGTATAATGTATTGTTACATATATGTAACTAATAAAGTGACAATGGTGGAGATAAAATGAAGCATGAAAAATATTCAATTAACCAAAAGTAGGCAGAAGATGTGGTAAGTCAGAACAAAACAGAAGATAGAAAAAACTAGCAAGGTGATAGGTTTTCATCTAATTATATCAATAATTACATTAAATATGAAAGATCTAAACATCAATTGAAAGAAAGATAGGATCAAAAGCAATTGGTCTGAAGACCAATTAAAAGAAAAATTGGATAAAAAAGCAAAACTCACCTACATGCTGTCTACAAGAAACCCACATTAAATGCAAAGACATATATAGGTGAAAAGTGAAATGATAGAATAAGATACATCCTACAAACACTAATCAAAAGGCAGCCGATATATTTATATTAATAAAAGACAAGGTAAACTTGAGAACAAAAAATGTTACTAGGATAAAGTGGGATATTACATACAAATAATGGGGCTAATTCACCAAGAACACTTAAAAACTCTAAATGTGTACACATCTAAGAACAGAGCTTCAAAATGCATGAAGCAAAAACTGATAGAATTAAAAGCAGAAATAGTCAATCTACAAGTATAGCTGTAGATTTTATCACTCTCTGCAATTTATAGAAAAAGTAGACAGAAAATCAGTTAGTATATAGAAAACCTGAACAAGACTATGACCCAACTTGACCTAATTAATATTTATAGGATACTCCTCCCAGCAAAATCAGAATATATCAGAATCTTAAAGTGTACATGAAACTATCACCAAATAATCCATATATTAGGCCCTAAAAAGGCTTAACAGATTTGAAATGATTGATATCATATAAAAGATATTCTCTGATCATAATGGAATTAAACTGGAAATTAATAACCGTAATATATCTGGAAAATCCCCATATATTTGGAAATTAAATAGCCCACTTCTAATTAACTCAAGGGTCAAAGAGGAAGTCAAAAGAAAATTAGAAAATACTATGTAGTTCTATTTGTTGAGCTAGGTTGTGGTTACATGGAGTTTCCCTTTGTGAAAATTCACAAGCTGTACATTTTCTGCACTCTTCTGTATGTGTGTTATATTTCTCAACAAAATGAAATAAAACATAGAATGGACGAAATTCCTAGAAAAATACGATTTAGCAGAATAGAGTCAAGAAGAAATAAAAAGGGAAGTTGGAACAAGACTGAAGTTGCAGTGGGCAGTCTAGTTGGGTAAATTCCCAAGCCCCCACAAAATCAAAGTAAATAAGAAGGAAAAGAAAAAAAATCTACAGACAAAGGCTGCAACAAACTAAATAAGTTATCACCCACCACAGACTCCAAAATACAAGCAGGCACAGCCAAACTGCAACAAGACATGTGTGGTATTGGCAAAGTGCCCCAAAAGAAGCAAAAGTAAAGCAAAAAGACTTCAGAATCCCAGAAACTGAATTGTCAACAGGTCTTCTCGTAAGCAGAGTCCTTGCTCAACATAGGAAGCTCAGCAGGCCAATACAAGAAGAGCAGACAAATCTACAGCAGAGCTCATGCATAAGAGTGAGGGGAACACAAAATTCCCCTGGGGGGATGTGGGCCATGGGAACTTTTGAAATTAGCCAACCAAAGCTCTCCTCCAAGACAAAGCCCTACAAATAGGAGAATTTACTCAGAATCTAAATTGAGCAAGACAGGGACGACTTGGCCAAGAAAAGGCACAGTACAGATAAAAATGGTGAAGGAGTATAGAGGAGACACGTCTCAGGAAGATCCTATTTTTAACACTTCAGAATACCCACAGAAGAGGGAGCTCTAGAGCCATGGAGCTGGGAGCATCTCCTGGCCAACATTTTCCTACTGAGTTCAGGAAAATCCATCTTATTTATACATGAGCAACACAAAAGTATGGCAGTAAAATCCTAAACAAAGTTATATAACAAAGTTATGTAAAAGTCTCCCTTTTAAGAAGACTAGAAAAATCTTTATTGAACCAAGGCCTTTATTAAGTGGTAACAATTTATTGTGTTATAAGATCATATGACACATGAGAGACTAAGATGATGTGTTGTGTGGAGCTTATTAGCAACCATTGTTCTCAAGTTTTGGCAAAAAAAAATTATAGAATAGAATTACCATAATATACATAAGACTCAGAGAGGTGGAATTTTTGCTTGGTGGTTTCTTGTAGTTAAAATGCATCACTGGGTCAGTAAAATATCTTCAAACATTTAAGGAAATTTTTAGTAATAGCAGAGAAGATAGAAGATGTTTGCACAGTGATGGATGACAGCATAAACCTAGATCTATTAAATTCAGGAGCTTGCATCATTAATGTCAGTAATTATTTCAAGCAGTGACTGCCCAGAGGAGAAGTGGTCTGTGCCACTACAGAAAACAACATAGCACTAGCTTTTGGCCATTGTGCAGATTTACAACTCAACAAAAACTCATTAGTTTGGGCTTTTCTGTTCTTTCTTCAAACACCTATGAGTATAATGAAATCGGACTAAATAGCCAAAAGATGTAGGCACATGCTTTTACAAGCGGCCGTTGTAGGTAGGGTTCAGGTTCTGATTGAATAGGAAGCCTTTGACTGTGTTTCCAGCTGGGCCCTAACTGAGTTTCCATATTTTCAGGCTCAAGTTCTGAAATTTTCAGCTTACTTGTTCCTTGCCCTTTAAATTTTGTTGGTTGGTGAATCTTTATTGAAAACAAATTTTTTTTCTGTTAATTTTACAAATATGAGTCTGTCTTGTGTGATTGTAGACACTTATGTAATGCCAAAGAAATTCCTGTCAAAGTAGATGTTTGAGATAATTACATAAGCTCAGACATTAAGAATATATTTAAAATATTTAATATGCTATTAAAAGTATAGCATCAGCAATAACATTTTCAACTGAGGAGGACAGATGATTCCATTAAAAAAATACATGATAAATCCAACAATAAAAATTCTGAAATAAAGACTCACTGTTAAGGTTTTGGTAAATTATTAAATTACTCTTTGTAATTTTTTTACTGTTTTACTTTTACTAATTCCAATTTTTCTTTGACATATTAAAAGAAAAACTGATTTCAAATAAAAAACAGAAGCAAAATCTTTTGGCTTAGACTACTGAAGTAACTTCATTTAATCTCCTCACCTCCACTCCTGCCCCTCTCTACACTTGACTACCAGCTGTTCTGTTACAATGTGAGATACCTTCCTGTCATGTTTATCATTCCTCCTTCCAAATCCCATCAAAATAATAGCACATGGGTAAAAAATATATTTAATCCATAACAGCTTTGTGGCTGGATTGGGAATATCAAAAAACCAAAGATCATAAACCAAAGATCAAAAAACCAAATGAATCATGATCTTTGGTCAGAAATGATCTTCCATTTCTGCAAGATGGAAAGAAGAGACTACATTGAGAAATAAGCCAGAGGTGGAGGTAAATCTTAATAGACACAGAGAAAGATTGATCCGACACAAAAGCTAGTCCTGGTACAGTCACTATGTATGGAGGGTAGGTTAGGGAACTGGGGCAGAAATCAATGTTGAGTACTTTCTGAAAATATGGAACATTATACTTAGGGATAATTATTATCCCTAATAATTATACTTAGGCCCCCCCTGGGTGGGGGGCCAGGGAGTAAATGCCTGGTCAGTCTACCTGCTTGGTTCATACGTGTACAAAGTAAAAATCTGCCAGCAGATAAGCTTAATACACATTTGTTGAACAAGTTAATAAATGAATGCAGAAAGATTACTTCTATTATCCACCAGCCATGAAAAAAATCAATGGCTTGAATTGCAATCCTGGAAGCACTCAGCTCCAGACCCACGGTTAGAGAAATTTCAACTATACCCACTCCCCCAATGAGACTGGAAAAATCACAAGGAGAAAATCCCCAGCAACAACATTTTCCAAGGGTTCAAACTGTCTCAACCCTGAATATCAATTCACTATTGCTCCTAACCTTCTACTCCCCAGCCTCAGCCATTACTGCAATAGTAGTTTATGACTCCTCTCCAGTTGTTCCTAATATCCAGTGTTGTAGATGCTACCATCCTTCTCCAACTCATCCCCTGGGAGCTATAACCCCTTCCACCCCAACAGAGAAATTTCTCTCTGTGTGACACTGATTCAATTACCTTAGATAATTGGATTTCTAAGTGATGAAACTCTTTTGTTCCACCCAAAGTAGCGCTATTCTTTTCGGAAGTTATGTCACATTCCTCAAAGACCAGGCTGAGGATGTGTTTGTGACATACCCCTGTCTTGCATGTTTAGACTTACTGAATAACAACTACCTTGGGTGCTGAATGGCCACAGGTCCTTGAGAGTCTACTGAAACTTGAGCTTTGTAGAGTGCTCTGCCCTGGTCTTGGTCAAACTTTATTACCCGAGATCCTTAATCCTGATATTTGCACATATGATCCTCAGTTTTAGTCTTTCCTTTATTGTCTCTTCAAACTGCGTAGGGAATCTTACGCACAAAGAACTCTAGTGGCCTGACAAGATGACCCAGATTTCCGGAAATGAATGGTCCTCTAAGGTAAACGAAATAGTCATCATTACCATTGTCTACTCAAGGTGTGTACAAGTTTTCCGTTTGAATAGCATGCTAACTATACTATTTTGTTAATCACTAGAACTGTTTTAGCATCACAATTTTTTTTTGCTCTTGGAAAGCAATCATGTATAATATTATGAATATAAATTTATTAGACTGGCTTATTCATCTGAAAATAGTCTGATTTCTTTTTAGTCATACCATGTTATTTTGACCTCAAACCCCTCATTGCCTTGGTTTGCCTCACTTGTCTAACCTCTTTGCCATGTTCCAAAGGTTAACATTTGTCAAGCCACGCTGATCTTCTGATAATTCTCAGTGGTTTAACATTGATCAGTCAAAACAGGAACTTTTACGGCTTAAAAAGTTGCGAGAATTTCTGTGATAGAGAAATTTGAGCCAAAAAATAAGAGATGATGCTGTAAATTTTGCTTCTTGACTTTTTTTATTCCACTGCTAGAGACTCTTTTTTCTTTTTCATCATTTTTTGTTTGTTTGTTTTCCCTTCCAGGCATATCAGAATCCCTGCACCCTCCACCACCATCATGCTAACAGTCTAGTTTGTATTTTTCCATATTTTTCTTTGTGCTCATATAACAGTTTACATACACACACACACATATACACATACAGGTTTTGTTTAACCAAAAATAGGCTCACGCATGTATTTTTGTGTATCTTATTTTTTGCATTCAAGAGTACTTCATGGAAATCCTTCAGGTTAACTGACAGAGCTCAAAGTCATTCGCTTTATTGGTACAATGTGTGGATGTACCATGATTTAGTCAGCCCTTCTATTGGTGGGCGTCTACTTTGTTTCCCGTTTTTCATCGTTAGGAACAATGCTGCCATAAATATCCTTATACCAATGTTTTTCATATGGGTGCCTTTATATATGTGGGAATCAATTCCTAGCAGAGGGATTGCTAGGTCTAAAGGTATATATATGTATTTTTAATTTTAATAGGTGTTGCCAGATTGTTTTCCAACACTGCTTCTCAGCCAACTATACATAAAAGTATTGCTCTAGAGGTTTTCTTTCTTTTAAAGTACAAAATTTTACACTTCTCTCAATAAATTTCAAATGTTCAATATTTTAAAAGGATGAATTATTACCGATAATTAATATTGCTTTCCATTAAACACTGTTCAATACAAATTTTATGAATCAAAGCACTATAGTTTCTCTTAATTCTCCAACTTTATCTGCACTAGCAATTTTGCCATCAAGTGAGAAAAAAAGGAAGTTAAACAGATGGCCTTTCCTACTATTTTCCTGGACACTTAATATCCTTAAAACTCAATTTACTGCCAAAGTTACTGTAATGGTTTCAAATCTTACCTTGCAGCGTTCAAGTAAAGAATTAGCTCCCCTCCCTACCTCTGTGCTAAAAATGGTTTTATTGTTGATTAGAGATTTTGTTTAAACTGAAATTAGGGACAATGGGAATAAGATGAAACTACATAATAGCATTTCATTCACAATGGATTCTGAATACAAGGGATTCTAATAGGCAGCATTTTTTCACTGTTGTTTATATCCAAAGGCAAAGTGTTTTAAGACAGTCTTTCTCTATTAATACCTGGGTATCATTTTTGAAGTGTCAAATACCCAGTAAGTGCTGGTTAATTACAATAATAGATCAGATTCAAAAAGAGTTCAGACTTGTTTTAGTGATATATCTGTAGGAAAAGAGTTCCTCAGGACTACCATATTCTCACGAATTATCTTAAAATAATGTTTTCTTATTTAAACTGAGATATATATGTGTGTGTTTATACAATAAGTTGTTTCCACTCACTGCACAAGAAATATATCATCTCCATCAGTATTCCACATTACTTACAACTCTCACCAAGAGTCCTTATAATGAGAAATACAAGGGCAATTCATATTTTAGTGCCTAGTATTGCCACAGCTCTTGCTGTTTTATAATCTCATTTAAGAAGCTTATTTTGAAAATGCCAGTGGAATCTAGGAAGGGGATCACCTGAAACTTTGATCGGCCATCTGTGCCTCACTGTGAATTAAGCTTCAGTAAGATGACACAAAATATTAGAACTAAAAGTTAGACTAGGATGATCCCAAGAAGTCATGTTGGTCAGTACCCTTGTTTTACACCGACAGAAATGAGGCCCGTGAACATTCAGGTTAGTTGTTCATGGAACCAAGACTAAAATACCTGCCTATTGACATTCTGTCCTAGTATTCTTCACTGCACTATGTGATATGATTAAATTTGAAAGGAGATTAAAGTTAGTAAAGCTCTAGACTGTGGAATGTAGAACAGGGGTGTCTTGGAAGGAGAACAGAAAGGATCAAAGCTGTTGGTTCCCTAAGGAAAATTAATGGCAAATGAAGAGGTGGGCGGGAGATAGAGAAGAGGTACTGATTACAGATTTTCTAAGCAACAGCTTCGTCCAGGGCCAGTGCTGCTGCAATATAGCATTTTAAAAGAGCATTAAACCTATTATCTAGACCCTCTCACAAAATAAAAATAGTACGGAAGGTGGCCTTTCAAGGTTACATCCTCAAATCTACTCTCTACAGCTATTTTATAACAGTCAAGAGGATTCTGTATAGTGCTTTATTTTAGCTTTGCTCTCATTAAGGACTATAAACTTAATTACTTAATATTCCTTAAGAAACACAGCTGGAAATAATTACTTGATTAGAAAAATTTACCAGTGTTCATTCTAATTCTTGAATAGATTCTTGTTCTAGAATTGCTAAAAGTTTTATTTGTCCTTTTATTCTGAAGGCAAACCTCTTTGCCTTCATGTCTCTTACAGAATTGCATTTCAAATACTATTTAAGGAGAAACAAAAAAAAAAAATCCTGCATGAAGTCTTTTTGAAAGATGCTCCTTATTAGCATAAACCACAGCTAAAAAAGTTCTAGAGATGTGTACTATTGGTAAATACTATGACGTATACAGTATATAATAAAAGAATAAGGAAAAGAAAATTTTGTTTTAAAAAAATTGTTTTGAGCATAGCATTTCATTCATAATTGATTAATATATTTATTTAATAAAATTGGTTGAATAGGGGCTGGCCCGTGGCGTATCGGTTAAGTGCGCATGCTCCACTGCTGGCAGCCCATGTTCGGATCCCGGGCGCGCACCGACGCACCGCTTGGCAGGCCATGCTGTGGCGGTGTCCTACATAAAGTGGTGGGAGATGGGCGTGGATGTTAGCTCAGGGCCAATCTTCCTCAGTAAAAAGAGGAGGATTGGCATGGATGTTAGCTCAGGGCTGATCTTCCTCACACACACACAAAAAAATTGATTGAATAAATAAAAAGTGATTTCTAAGTTAGAAATTCTTTAAAGAGAATTTTAAATAAAGCAATAGACCTAAAATTAGTTACTGGCATATTTAAAGGTATTTAATTTTCGAGATTAATTACTGCATCATGTTAACTCTTCTGCAGAAAATCAGTATTACTCATAATTACTCTCTCATTACTTATATTACTCTCTCTCTACAGGAGAGAGTCTGAATTATTTGGCCAATCAAGCTTATCTTATAGTATTTTCCCTTAAACAAAACTTCCACTCTAGCCAGAGGGGTTTACTCAAACTTCTCGTTGCTCCTGTGGTCTCACTGGGCTCAGGCTGTTCTCAATAGGCCTTCTACCACTCCATCCTGTGTGTTCCCTGTGTGCCTCCCGCTGTCTTGCTTTATTCCTGCCCCTTCTGGATGAAAGTCCTGCTCCTCCCATGATCACTCAGCTCAAGGTAATGCCTCCTTCCTCTGAATCTTCCTATCACCAGTTGCTCTTGATACCGCTCAGGATTCACAAAATATGAACTTGCACTCTTGTCTTTTTTGTTGTACAGGTCTTATCACTCTCTGTCATACTATAAGCTCCTTGAAGGTAGAGACTAATTGTCTTACATTTGATGTATTAGAGTAGACTCTCAAATACTCATCAGTTTGCAATTTATTTTGTTCTCAAGTGACCCTACCATATGGAAGGTAAATAAATATAATTTCCATATACAGCAAGTTTATGAATTTAAATATTGATCACTGCTTATATTGTACTATTAATAAAAATAAAGAAAAAGTTTAAAATGATCTACACAATATGATAATTTTGTCCAGGTATAAAGATTACATTTCAGAGCATGAGAAATGTTGGAAAGAAATATACATATCTGAATGTTCAGAGAGGTTACACTTGGGTGGTAGAGTTGTTATAAAGATGAAATGTGCATATAGGTACTTTGAAAACAATACTATGCAAAAGTGCAGAGTATTTTTGATAATTTTCCTTGGAGTTATTCTGTCTTTTCAGCGATGATATTTGGCATACTCTGTGTACTCGGCTAGGCCTGTCACTTCTATTTCCTCTGTTTTTTGCTTTTAGCTCTTTGGGTGAGAATTGGGCTTTCTTTAAACCTGGTGAGCCCAAGGCTGAGATACTGCTTAAATAAGCCTGAGCCCTGATTCAGCTTTCTTCCCCAGGATGGGGATGTAGCCTTGATGTGGAGTTTGTAAACATTTCTGCAACCAGAGGAACATGAATAGTTTGAGCAAGCTCTTTCTGAATAATAAGCTCCAAGAATAAAATAATAGTAACAAAAGAAATCGAACTTTTTAAAATTTTGCACCTCACTTTGCAGATTTGCTAGCAGATAAGCTTCCCTTGTTATTGACTCAGAGTCCAAGAGAACCCGCACTAGATATGCTGCATCTGCTCCTGTTCGATACGGCCTCCTCACTCCTGATAAATGTCTACCTCCTTGGCTAGATATCTCAGGAACTTAGTCTAACCTTATCTTACCCGGGTATGTGTTACTGTTGTCCTCCTGCCAATCCTTAGCCCAACTGAAATCCTCTTTCATTTGCACAATCAAGTGCCTTTTCTCGTTCCTGTTAATTTTCCTGTCAGCAGTTTTACATTCATTGTATACAATAGCTTGGGAATAATTTTCAGTGTACAAATGACTCTAAGTGTCAAAATGAAGAAAGTAGAATTAGGTGATATGTGCTAAAAAATTATCATATAGACTAATATTCAAAATACATTATTGTGATCGGATTTGAGTTCACTGATGAGACCGATACCCCAATAGCTATCTTTAGGTGTCCCGGCCTTCATACAGAAACAAGGTTTCCTTGATTGTACACGCATCTGCTAGTCAAATAGTATCTATTATGTCCACAAAACTGTTTACTAATTGGTAAAAATATTAATGAAGGGTATGATGAAACTATCTTAATTGCATCTGTGCTAAACAGTACACTTAGATTCTCAATATGAAACCTGACAAGAGATTTTCACATATTGAGGTGTATGGATTAGCTATTCTGGTTCAAAACTGATTCAGCTTGAACTAAAGAAACCTCACTTAGGACCAATCATACATTGTACATCTGCTTTAACCGCTAAAGTAAAGAATGCATTACACATTATCTCAAAGTAGAAGAATGCACTTTTAAGATAAGAATGCCTACTTCCCCTCCTACAGCCACCAGTATCAGTAACACCTGTATTAGCTCTCCTGAAGATCAATTCCCTTTCCTGGACATCAGGGTCGTGTTGACCTGTTAATTTGCAACTGAATACCGCTTTGAAACTTTGAGGAATACGTATTCTGGGTGTGTTTAATGTATGTTCTTTGTTCTAAAAAGGCATAAAACTGTACTGAAAATGATGCTTCCCCAGAACGCTTTCTTCCTTTGTGGAAACTGCCTTCCTGGGTTATAATCCCCAGCTTGGCTCAAGTAAAGGTCACTTTATCTCTCTTATCTATACAATGGTTATTGGTTATTTTGCCATTACAAATCTAATTAAACACTATGAAATTAAGAACATGCCCATCCAGGCACATCAAAAATTATTCAGAAAGCACAGCAGAAATGGGGGAACTCAAAGAAGCTGACAGGGTATTTAATGCTAAATACGATAATAAACCACCACATGATTTCAGTCACTTAATGCAAGGTTGACTTCTTCCTCAGCTCTCAGTCCATTGTGGGTTGGTAGGGAGCTTTTGCTCTTCACAAATTCAAGCATCCAGGCTCCGGGAGCACCAGAAAAGAGAAAACAAAGCTCATAGAGAAGGCACAGCTGCTCTTTATGCCTTGGACTGCTCACTTCACATTGGTTAAGCTGATTAAATGCCCTGCGTATACTTAGCCCAGGAAGAGGAAAGGGACTGGGGAACATGAACCAGTCTCTGCTGTACCTATCATACATTCTAATGAATGCTTTTTTTCAATTCTAAATAATTTGATAGTAAGCAAAATATTAATTTGAAAAATTGCTCTGAGGAAAATTAAAAGAAACACATAGGCAATGATGGACATAATACGGAGATCATTTGACCAAAAAAGTTATTTTGGTTTCCATTATCTGATGATTTCCAATGAAGCCGTAGTTAATTATATTTCATGTTGTGATAGAAAGGATTATATTTTAGAGATGCTCTAAACAAGATGAACTTGAGCATTTTAGGAAAAGGCTAAATATACGTGTTATTCCATAAAGAACAGCTGCCACATATTCTGATGATAGCAGATCAAAGCTTAAATCCTGGATTAGATGATCAAACTTTAACAGCCAACATTTTAATAACTGTCTTCCCCAATGTATCTCAAATGCACTCTATTAGCAAACATGACAGTCCAATTATTTCCATGGTGCTTAGCATTTCACAGTGGCCTATTGCTAAGAGTAAAATATGGGGTGGGAAATGTGCCAAAGAAGTCAACTGGTTTTAAAAGCTAAAATATTGCTTGTGCTGAAAATTCAGGGTTTATGTGTGGCTAACTGCCCTGACTCTATCTAAACTCATCAGATAAGTAAATACATTCGTACCTACCTAAGTAATAACTCTCTCAATATTCTGCTGAAAAGAAAATGTAGGTAAGTCAATTTTGCTACAAAGAACATGTGAGTAAAATTTTATGTCCCATAAAAGGAAACATTTAGGGGCTGGCCCAGTGGCATAGTGGTTAAGTTCGCATGCTCCGCTTCAGTGGCCCGGGGTTCGTGGGTTCAGATCCTGGGCACAGACCTACGCATTGCTCATCAAGCCATGCTGAGGTGGCGTCCCACATAGAGCAACTAAAAGGATGTACAACTATGACATACCAACTGTCTACTGGGGCTTTGGGGAGAAAAAAGGATTGGCAACAGATGTTAGCTCAGGGCCAATCTTCCTCAAAACAAAAAGGAAACATTTGTTTTATTTATCACTAGAGAATATAAAAAAATACAAAATACATTGATAATCCATTACATATTGACCATTATCGTTAAATCTAGAATATAAAAAAATAAACCTTTCAAAACAGGAAGGAAACGTGCGAAAATTGGATAAACTACAAAAATATGTCTAAACTTGGATGGTATGGGACTTTTATTTCTTTTCTATTTTATAACTAATAAGGAAAATATAAATAGGAAAATATAATCTGTTACTCCTGGAAAAGTCTGAATGAGGGAAAGGATTAGAACTATACCTAAGAGAGTGCCTGATCCACAGCAGGAATTTAATCAAGATATATTGAGTGACTAAATGAATGAATAAATAATACAGTTAAAAGAGGATTGAACTTCAGGTCAGAAGAGCTGGGTTCCAGGCTGTGCTACACCAATTAGCCACACAATAGCAAATAATAGCAGCTATATTTATTGAATGCTTACTAAGGAGTTGTTATAAACACATGCTTTACATCATAATCCTATGAGGTAGGTACTACCATTATGCTCATTTTACCAACAAGTAAACTGAGGCACAAGGAATTAAATAACTTGATGATGACAGAACTGGGATCTAAATTCAAGCAGTCTGTCTCCTGAGCTCTCATTTTACCACTGCATTATATTTCCCCTCCACATGATCTTGAGACTCCCTCTTCACTTTCTGAGTCACAGCTTCATCATTGGTGAAAGAAAGGTTTTGAATTAGCTTCCTCTGTATTTCCAGAAAGGTTATCCTATCTAAAGTGGATTTGGAGTTATACGTATTATTACTACTCTAAACCAGAGTTAGCAAAGGTTTCCTGGAAAGGGCTAGATAATAAATATTTTAGGTTTTGCAGGCCATACGGTCTATGTCACAACCATTCAACTCTGCCATTGTAGCACAAAAGCAATAGATAATACATAAACAAGTGAGCATTGTGTTCCAATAAAACTTTATTTACAAAAACAGGCTGTAATCAGCCCATGTCTAAACTATCTTATATAATAAAGGAATAGTAAGGCTAGATTTAGCAAGAACAAGTTTAGAAATATTCAGCATTATTGTGCTAGGAGAGATCTTGACACATCAGATGTTGAAGTCTTCTGCCTTCAAAACTACATCATTTAGGACATATAACTGTCTGTTTCCCTGATGGTTTCTAGGAAGAGAGACTATACAGATTCAAACACCAAATTGATCTGTCAGTTTTTATAAATACTACAAGATAAGCACACATTTGAACACCTGATTTATTTCAAAAAGGTGTAGTCTAGTTTCTAAATCATTGTTAGATTCCCAGGCTAGGTCACACAAGCCTATCAGATGCATGTTATAGCCAAAATAATGCCCATATGCAATAGTATACTCACACACACACAGAAGAAAAATTCTTACACATACACATTTTAGTTACTACCTTTGCTAAATAGAATTTAGTGAACTATTATTTCTATTAAAAATACATTCCACAGTAAAGAATGAGTAGAAAACATATTTGTACCAAGAACATAAGTTATTCCTTTCCTGCTATACCTACTAAGGGAGCTGAGGGGGAAATTTGGTCTAATGTCTCAAACTCTGTTTCTTCTGTATCGATGTGATAATTCAAAAATAATTTTGATATTTCATTCAGCAAGAAGTCTGATACTCTGCTCTGTGCCTAGCACTAGGCTAGAATTTCCGGGAGATAGTAATGAATCAACTTTCCTCTGTCCTTAAGAAAATTACCCTTAATTTGGGAGAGATGACATTCCTAAAGAAAAGTGTTTACTAATGACACGTTTGTTGAACAAAAATGCTCGCATTAAATAACAGCGAAAGTTAAAAAGCCATTCAAAATAATAATAGAAGGAATAGCGTATAAGACTATACAATTTTTTACCAGAGGGCTGTTAAGAAACCTTTTGTAATTTAAGAGGAAGGAAAGAATCTTTTGGATTAGAGTGATCCAGTCAAGTTTGGGGGTTAATGGTTGTAAAGTTTTTATATTAAATGTGAAGTGGTATAATATTCCTTGAAGGTAGACTGTGATAACTAAAAATGTATAGCAAAACCTGAAAGCAACACTAACATAAAGAAAAAGAAATACATCTGATAAACCAATGAAGGACATAATAAAGAATCAACTACAACATTCAATTAATCCAAAAGAAGGCAGAATAAGAAAGGGAATAAAAATAGTTGAGACAAATGAAAACCAATAGAAAGACGATAAATGTAAATAGAAAATGTATACCCAAACATATCAATAATTACATGAACTGTAAATGTTGCGAAACTTCCTAATTACAAGACATGCTTTGCCAGATGTAGGGGGCGGGGGAAGCTAGACTTAATTCTATGTTGCCTACACTAAAATCACTTTAAATACAAAAATACATAAGGATAACAGTAAAATAACGGAAAAAGATCATGCAAATCCTAAAGAAAAAAACAAAAACCTGGCATGGCCTCATTAATATTAAACATAGTAGATTTCAGAGCAAAGAATATTACTAGATGTAAACACAGTCATTTCACAAGGATAAAGCAGCCAATTCATCAAAAGGATATAACAATCATAAAAGTTTATACACTTAATGATTGAGCTTCAAAATGCATGAAGCTAAAACTGATAGAACTGAAAGGAGAAACAGACAAATCCACAATTACAGTTAATTTCAGCATTACTCTCACAATTGCTAAAACAAGTAGCCAGAGATATCAGTAAAGACATACAAACAACAGTATCGAACAATTTGATCTAATTAAAATTCACAGACCACTGCACACTAAAACAGCAAAATATATATTTGTTTTAAATGTACATGAAGCATTTACAAGGTAGATAATATTCTGGGACATAAAATAAGTTTCAATAAATTTAAAAGTATTAAAATCATATAAAGAATGTCCTGACCACAATGAGATTACACGAGAAAGTCGATAACAGAAGAATACCTGGTAAATCTCAAAATATTTGGAAACTAAATTACACACTTCTAAACAACCCACAGGTAAAACAGAAGTCAAAAGGTAAATTATAAAGTATTTCTAATTAAATGAAAATGTATAAACAACACATCAAAATTTATGGATGCAGCTAAGGCAGTATGTGGCGGGAATTTTATAGCACTAAACACCTATACCAAAAAAGAAGAAGGGTCTCAAATAAATGATTTTTGAAATCAGAAAAACCAGAGCAAGTGAAACTGAAATTAAGTAGAAGAAAGGAAATAATAAAGTTCCATGTGGAAATCAATGGAATAGAAAACAGAAAAATAGAAAAACATTGATGAAACTAAAAGCTAGTTCTTTGAGAACATCAATAACATTCTTAAACTTCTAGCCAGACTGATCAGGGAAAAAAGAAGAGAGACAAAAGAACGATACCAAAAATGAGAGGGGTGATATCACTACAAATTCTACACATACTAAAAAGGGTAACGAGGTACTATTATGAACAACTTGATGCCAATAAATTTGACAATTCGAGGAAATAGACAAATTTCTTGAAACAGACTACCAAAGTTCACTTAAGAATAGATAATTTGAATACCCATATATCTATTAGAGAAATTGAATTTTTTGTTAAAAATCTTATCACAAAGAAAATTCCAGGCTTCACTGGGAAATTCTACCAGATATTTAAGGGGAAAAAAATAATACCATTTATACACAAACTTCTAGAAAATAGATGAATATTTCTCAATTCATTTTATGAAGCCAGCATTACCTGATGTCAAAGTCAGAAAAAGAAAACTACAGATCATGAACACAGACATAGAAACTACTAACAAAATTTTAACAAATCAAATCTGACAATATGTAAAAATGATAAAATATTATGACAAAGTAGAGTTAATCTTAGGAATGCAAGGTTGATTTAGCATTTGAAAATGTTGGTAAGTCACCATGTTGACAGACCAAAAAAAAAGGAAAACTCTTATTACTTTGATATAAAGCATTTGACAAAATCATTTTCCAATGGAAATTCTATTCCTAAAACTCTCATCAAAATAGGAATTGAAAGGATCTTTCTCAGTTTGATTAAGGCATCCACAAGTAACCTACAGCTAATAAAATTGCTAATGTTGGAACTCTTCTGTTATGATGGATTTGTCAATTTCTCTTTGTAGTGCGCACTCTTTTTTAATAAAGTCAGCTTCATTGAAGTAAAATTTAAATACAACACAATTCACCCATTTTAAGCATACATTTCAAAGTAGTTTAAAAAATAGTCATGTAGCCATCACTACAATCATGATATAAATAAATGTCCTCTCTGCCTCTATGCAGAAAATCCCCTTTCTTCATCATCCCCCCTCAGTTCCTAGAAACCACTAATATTCTGTCACTACAGATTTGCCTTTTCTAGAATATCATACAAATCGAATCCTACAAAGCATGTATCCTTTTGTGTCTGGCTTATTTTACTTAGTATAATACTTTCCAGATTCATTGATGATTTTGTGTGCATCTGTAGGTGGCAACTTTTTAATGTTGAGTTGTATTCCGCTTTATGGCTAAACCACATTTGTTTATCCACTCACCAGTTGAGGTTGTTGTTATTTCCAGTTTGAGGCTACTACGAATAAAGCTATAATTATTATTCATGTATAAGTCTTTGTGTGGACATATATTTTATTTCTTTTGAGGAAATACCTAGAAGGGCTATTGCTGAGTCACATGGTTAAGTGTGTGTTTAACTTAATTAAAAAAAAAAGCCAAACTTCCAAAATTGCTGTTGCACTTTCCATTCCTACAAGAAATGTATGAATTCCAGTTGCTCTGCCTCCTTGCTAGCTTTTGCAACCAGGTATTTTTGTTTTGTGTATTTTAGTTATAGACATTTCAGTGAGTGTGTATCTCCTGTGGTTTTAATTTGCATTTCCCTAATAACTAATGATGATGAGCATGTTCTTTTGTGTTGAGTTGTCATCTGTGTATCTTCTTTGGTGAAGTGTTTGTTCAAATATTTTGCCTATTTTATTATTAGGTTGTTTTCTTATTATTGAGTGGTTAAAAATCTTTTTATAATGTGAATATAAGGTCTTTTACCAGATAAGTTTTGTAAATCTATTCTCCTAGTCTGTGACTTATCCATTATTTGAGACTGTCTTGAAGAGGTTTTTTTCTCCTTTGTAAATTTTGAAGAAGTCTATAAAAATTATAAATTTTTTCTTTTCTGATTTGTGATTTTGCAGTAAGAAATGTTTGCCTTACCAAAGGCTTCAAAAATTAGATTTTTTTAAATTTACAAATAGACATTATGTTAAAATAACAATGTGTACCATTGTCTTTGATTTCTATTTATTTTTGCATCTCAGATTTCCTCTTCTTTCTTTCTAGACTAATCCTTGAAAATTTTAGTTTTAGGTTCATTTTCCCATCAGTTTTTCTTTTTTTTTTTTTGGTGAGGAAGAGTTGCCCTGGGCTAACATCTGTTGCCAATCTTCCTGTTTGCTTGAGGATGATTGTTGCTTGAGGAAAAACTAACATCTGGGCCAATCTTCCTGTATTTTTGTATGTGGGACGCCATCACAGCATGGCTTGATGAGTGGTATGTAGGTTCATGCCCGAGATCTGAACCCATGAACCCCAGGCCGCTGAAGCAGAGTGTGTGAACTTAACCACTACGCCACCAGGCTGGCCTCTCATTTTCCCATCTTAAACGCTTTTGATCCCATGCCTCTTCTTTCCTGTACAACAATACTCCTAGAAACAGCAGTTTCCAAAATCTCTCCTCTCAGTGTCATTGAAACCCACTCCAACCAAACTTCTGCCCACACTACTCCATCAAAACTGCTCTTATGAAGGTCATCAAATCCAGAGGTCAATTCTCACTTGTTATCTTTATAACTGCATTTTCATAGTTTTAAAATTATTCATCTCCCCATCAAGACTGTGGACTCTTTGAGTGGAGGTGCTGTATCTCATTTATCTTATCCTGAATATTAAATATTTCATTATATGTGTAACCCTCGAAACATGTCTGTTTAATGAGTGACCAAAGAAGTTTCTTTAACATCTGGAATTGAAAAATCAAACTAGAGCACACCATAATTTAATAATCATAAATTTAGGTAGAATCCTGTTAGGAAGTTCAGATGAATTTCTGAGACTTACTTTACCTTCACAGATTCTTTAGATGCTTATATATCCTGAGGGGGCATAACTACAAAGATGAAGTTTTGAAAACAGATATTTGAAGATTTACGGGCACTTAAGTTTTTAACAAATTTGTTTACATTGTATCATAAAATATAGTTTATTACAATGAATCCTGTAAAATGTACAAAGTACCCATTCACAAATCAGAAATAAAGTCTGTCTTAAGGACTTATACTTTAAATAATTAAAAACAAAATGGGAAGGCAAGACTGTGCTGAATTTATTTCTATTCTAAAGAGTATTCTTAAAAATTGGTACAAAAATTCACAATGGTAGCTACACGAACTACCATATTTTACATTTTATTTCACCAAACAAATTGCTAGGTCATTGTTCATAGGACATTTATCAAATGAAAATGAAAGCTGCCTGACTCCAGCTGAAGTCATTTTTCCAAAATGTAATTGTTAGTATCTAGATCTGACTTCAGTTTCCAATCCAAATCACCAATGAATATTTTAAAATTAAGTTATAGTTCCTTCTCCATTTGTATTTCCAATTACCATGTAAGAGCTTTTAAAAAGAAATAAAGCTGCAAGTTTCTTAGGACCAATAACAATAACTCAGGAACAGAATGGGAATAAATGGAACCATAAACATGTATTACAGGTTCTGTGGAACAGCTTTTCAAAATTAAGTTTGAAAGTAGACAAAGCTTGGTGTTTTGTGTCACCTAGGACTCCCTTATTTAACTCACATCAGCCAGAGCTACAGTGAGCAATATGTCAAATTAATTTGCTCAATTTTCTTTTCTCAACTTTTTCAATGCCCTTTAGCAACACCATTACTGAGAAGCTATTGTTCGCATTAACAGCATAAAACCTGATTCTGAAGGTTGATATTGCACTAGCCTAAATATCACAAAATTGAAAACTGCATGGTACCAGTTGTTTCATCATACTAAAAGGAAAAATGAGTTTGTGGATGAGCCATTTCTGGCTGAAAAGGAAAAATGCTTCAGGATGGTTTTAATGGCTGATTTATGTTTCAGTATAAGCAATGAGTACAAAAGGACCTCTACCTATAATTTAAAAGACTTGCTGAAATTGCTGACTGAACAATTAACAATTTAATATTTTTGCATATTGTCTTTCATATACTAAATGTGACAGTTATAATATATGAAAATAGATCCTCACATACTGTATTAATCTCATTGAAGCAAAGACTTCTATTTAAACAAAATAAAATATAGTGTTAGTCATTTAAAATAATTTAGAAATCTCCTTAATGTTTCCAAGTTCACTACAAATCAAATCGATCGCTAAAGAAAATGTATAACAAATGAGAGTCAAATGCTCATCAGGATGAAATAACCAATCTATCTTTTAAATGAACCATGTAGACACTACATTTCACATGAAAAATTATAAATTGATATAGGTATCAAAAGCAATTCTTAGAAAAACAATTATGTCTGAGGACATAGTTTTCCTACCACTTGTCATGATAAATGTCATTTGTTCTCCACATGTAAAATAACCAGTTGTGGTTCTGTCTGTTTTCCTTTACACATGTAGACATAAAAAAATGAAGAAAACAGTTGTCTCTTCCTTGTCTCTAAAGACTCTCTCTGGCTAGTCAAACAATTATTTACAAAATTGCTGCTTCTTTCCAAACTCATTGGAAAAAACATTTTAATCACCTGGTGAAGGGGGCGATGTAGGTTGGGACTAGCTGTTAAACATTAAGAACTATAAGTAAGTTAAATCTAACTCTAAAACAACCTTACAAAATAACAAACATAAAAATGAATTCGCTTCACGTGATCAATTGAGCTAATACCTACTTGAATATATTATGTTCAAAAACTCTCAGTATTGGCTTACAATACGTGTATTCACAAAGCATATGTTGTTATGGACACAGATGGAAAATAATCAATCATTGTTTCCTTTAAAAATAAATATGACATAAAATTAAACTGTGCGCTCCATGATCTATGTGTTTTGCACTCTAATGTTCTGCATGTCTCTCAGCAGCACTGGTCGGTAGTTTTGTTCCAAAATTTCCATGTATTCAAAGTAATCACTCACTCGAAACCCATGCAGTGCTTCTTCCTGTCAAAAAATATACAGAGAAATTCATTCACTTGGGTAAAGGCACGTAATTCTAAGTTAATGAATTTTAAATAATTGATGTATCATTTTTTTCAGCTATAGACGGTTTTATGTTGCTAGTAAATGTACAATTGCTTTTTATTTAGTAGGCTGTGTATGTATATGATAGCAAGAAATCATGTCCCAATGAAACAAGGTTGTCTGTTTTCAAAACCAAAAATGCTTTACAGCTAACAAAATAGAAAACAAACTCTTAGATAATGAAATCTTCCTAATAGTTTGGATATAATAGAGTCTTAATTATAGAATGATTATTCACATTTGTAATTAGTAAAGACTCTAAAGCTTATCTATCAAAGGATAGTATCATATTGCAGGGAATACATATTCTACAGCTCTTGTTCATAAAACCATCAGCAGTCTGCAGTTCATAATGTTGGTACTATGCATGTCTGTACTAATTTCGAATTTAATGGTTAGTATCCCAAATGAGGCACTCGAGAATAAAAACAGTAGGGACATCCATTTAGAATCTTAGAGACTTTCAGGGAATTTTATGACTATTCCTTTTAGCATCTCCAAATACTAGCCATGTAGTACTTACTCTTCAGAGTAAGAAACAAACAAACAAAATTCTGCAGAAGGAAAATTATCCTTGATTCAATGTAATAGTATTATGTTAGGAGTTTTGAAAGTTATAAAAAATTTTGAACAATTCATGCCTTTCTAGAGATTACAGTTAAAGGCAAAAATTAATAACAAACAAAAGTAATTCAAAAGAATAAACAGTAATATATTATCCTATATCAGATATTGTGTTAGAGACAATCAGTTTATAGATGAGAGACATTAATGTAGGGTAGCTAGGAAAACATCACCCAATTCTCAATAAGAATGGTTGTTTTTAAAGGCCCTAAAGTCACTCGTCACTTACAAGTCAGCAATAGTTCACAGCTTGCAAATCACTTGGGAGAACATTACACTTCTTTTGCCGTGTATCATCTAAAATCTGGGTAGTTTGGGGGAAAAGTTAGTTCGTACTTTAAAAAAATTATTATTACTGATCTACAAGGCTGATATTATAGCTAAAGAAACGAAATGATGCTAAGTTATATACATAACATTACACCATTAAGGCTAGAGCTAATACTTCCCAACATAAAAATTTGTACTCTACTCTTCATTTTAAAATAATTGTGACATTATCTCATCCATTCTTTCATTTCTTTATTCATTAATCTGTTCATTCTCTTACTGTATGTAACGTTCTTGGTTATATGCTGAAGACACAAAGATGAATGAGACAGGTCCTTGTCCTAAAATATTAACAGCTGAGGTATATATCATGTCTCTAGTTTTATGGATAAGCAACTGAATCAAAGGGAAGGTGTTCATCTTATGAATAGCAGAAATACTAGGTCTTTGTAAATTTCTCTCCTATCAAAAATATTTCACTTTGCTCTTTGGGGAAAAAATAGGATCAAAGTAAGACCAATCTTACTGTTCAAGAATTCACTTCAAACATTTAGTGTTGTCGTCATGGAACTATTATGAATTTATCTATTCTCTTCATCTAAATTACCTGTGATTTGGCATTTATCACCTCTTCACAAAAACTACACCTAAGATGGAGAGGAATTATAGTAACGTTATTCTAACCAGATAATAAAAACCCAATGCCAGAAAAATTGTTTTAGTATATATTCATGATTTTTAAAAGAATGCTCATTGTTCATTAAATGTGAACTACAACAGGAGATGACAGCATTTGAATAATAGCTCTAATAATTCTTTTCTGGGCAAAAATAAGCAAAATCTATTTTAACATCTTTTAATTATTGTTCCACTTTAATTTAAAAATAAAAACTACCCATGGAGAGCCATAGCTATTACTCGATTTAAATATATTTTTTCCTTAGAATGTAGTTTTTGAAATTATAGCTTCCATTTTGGACATTAATTTTAAAATAAAGAGAAAATACCCTGATAACTATACTGAAGAGACACTCATAAAAATGGCAAATAGGGCTATTAAAGTCTTCTTTCATAAGAGAAAAATTAAATATTCATTTAAAAAGGAATGTTTGTAAATGATGTAGCTCATTATTTAAAATTTGTAGGTAATTTTAGCTCCGAATAAAAGTTGAGACTCTCTGAATTCCACTTTCTGTCTTCAAAGTGGAATATTTTTTAATTTATCCTAAATGTTCTCTAATGGCCTTTTTAGTGGATAACTTTTCCCTGTAATTATGACCAGTTAGACTGCCAACTTATCATTTAAGTTATAACAGAGCGTTTCCTCAGAATACTGCTTTATTATCATTTCATTTATAGACCTAAGTATTTTGGACTCTGTATAAACATATAAATTCCCTTATTCTTTAAATAGGCAGACATATGTAATTATATAAGGTAACACTATCCCATTTTACATAAACAGTGCACTATTTGTTCTAGAAAAGTTTTTTTTAAGAGGTTACTACTGCAGTGGTTTATGTTTTGGTTAGGAAGTTCATTTTGAGCATATCTCATTTTCTTTTTTGTACCTCATGGCTTTCCAACCAGTGTGCCTTCAATGATTTGCTCTCTTCATTAATTCTGAGTTTCAAATGTTGAATCATCAAAAAGCATTAAATATTACCATTCTAAACCAAAATGTTGCCTGTCTATTTAATATTATATGACGTGGCAAATACACAGCTTCCCTCTCTCCTTTGTATATAAAATCCAGTTTCAAACATGTATCTACTGGTTTCCTTTTACTTTTGAGAACATTTAATTAGAAGGTCCACTGAATTTAGGATTTTTTTGTTTTTTTAAAAAGGTAACCAGACTAGCCAATGAAAGACAATTTGATATATTAGAAGCATCACAGGATTTGGAGTCAGACCAAAAAAGGGTTCAGACACTTCTGTGTTAGTTACTAGATGAACGAACCTGGGAAAGTTCACTGATTCTCTAAAAGCCTCAGCTTCTCATGCATAAAATGCAGACAATAACAGCATCAGGTTGTGCTGTCTGAACTCCTTCCCATGTGCTATAAAGCCTTTGGTGATCTGGCTCCCGTCTCATCTCTTACCATTCTTACTCCCTCACACCTTGTTCTAGCCAGTGGTCATTTCGACACTTTCTAAGTGGGAAAAGCTTATTCATACCTCCGAGCTTTTGCACTTGCCTTGCTTCTCATTTAGAACAATTTTCTCAGAAGCCTTTGCATTGCTTTTTCCTTTGCTTCATTCAGGTCTCTGCTTACCCCTCAGAGTAGCCTTCACTGGACTCGATCTACATAGCACCTCTGACTTGCTTTCTGACTCCCTTACTATGTTTGATTTCTTTATAATAAGATCTATCAATACCTGAAATATTATATATTTACTCACATATTACTTATCTACCAGTAGAATGTAAAGTCAGTGTGGGCAGGGACATGGCCTGTCTTGTGACTACAGTGCCTGGGACACAGCTGTTTCACAACAGTTGAATAAGTCAATGAGTGAATGGACAATACCTGTAAATCCCTTTCCCCAGTGCGTGGCATTCAAAAAGCACTCAAGGTGTTAGTGGTGGTCATAATAATAATGACAAGAACATGTTTTTATTAACTGATGGTCTCTGAAATGATGGTCTCTGAAAGAAATAGTTTTTTTTTTTTTTTTGCTGAGGGAGACTAGCCCTGAGCTAACATCCTCTATTCTACACGTGGGTCGCCACAACAGCAAGGTGGGATCTGAACCCACAAATCAGGGCCTCCAAAGTGGAGCACACGGAACTTAACCACTACACTACAGGGCCAGCCCTCGAGATAGATTTTCTTGATCACAGTGCAGTTGACTCCTGTCTCTACTCTTCATTCAACTCCTTACCAAGAACATAACAGGACGATTCACTTAACATATGCAGATAGTACCACGTTTTCTTGCAATATCTCAGGAATATGCCTATTATGGAAATCAAGCTATACCTATACTTTCAAACATTATTTGTATCAGTTAAAGTTTCTGAAAATAATTTCCAGCAAAAATGTTTTTAGAGCTACTGCAAGCCCTGTAAATTTGGAATCTGAATTGAAGATAAGACCTTTTAGGGTGGTAAATAGATATAAACCACAAAAAGATTAAGTATGCTAACATGACATGCCTCAGTTTTATGATTTCAGGACCAAATTTAGGTATTTTTTGATATACTCCCTTCCCAAATATATTTAATTATTAACACATTTGAAAGGTGATAAAAAAAGATATAATAGCTCTTTATAAAATATAGAGGGGAAAAAAGTAACATAAGTCACTTTGGGTTAAATTGGAATAAAGGGTTGATTCTTATTAATAATCACCAGGAGGCATATAAAATAAAAGTTTACCACAACAGGTATAGAACTTACTGTACACCGAGGTCACTTAAAGAATTTGCGTTAATGTTAAATCTCACATAGGAAGTAGCAAATTATATAGTAAGAGTCACGTGAGAGAAGAGGTTTTGTGAACACAGCTCTGCTCTTTACCCTTGCTAACATGACCATTTGTGTTGTCTGACTATCATGTGAAAAAGGATCTTCTTTCTGGATCAAAGTGGTAGAAACACAACCTGCAAGTACTGTTTCTTCCAGGACGTTCCTCCTGGGGTACTTGGTAAAATCTGAAGTTCCTGGACCAATAGCCCCAAAACTTTCGAATCCCTGGTGTTGGCATTCTGGATTCAAGCTCCAAAGGTAACATTTTTCCATATTGTAAAGATTTTAATCTACATGAGATTTTATAGTAAAATCTGACAACTTAGATTTTATTCATGAAAATTCAGTTTTAGTATGTCTGGGGAGAAGTGCAGACATATCAATTTTAATAAGCACCCTAATGACCCTTAGGCTCAGTGAAGTTTAGATAGTGTGTGTGGTTCTGGATAGAATACGAAGTTTTTAAATATTTAGGATACAGTGTGTGGTTCTTGAAGATTTTAACTCAGCTGAAGGATATATGGACATATGTGATGACTAGAGAGAAGATTCAGTCGTGGCTGGGTAAATCAGGCAACAGGCCTTGACAACATAAGAGAATGTTCCTGACATAGATCTGAAGTATATGCCAGGTATTCCTATGATATAATACAATAAGGGGTCTCAGGGGCTGGAGAAAAAATGTGAACAAAAGTATATAATCTAGCTATGGAGTCAGGAGAAAACTCTGTTTCCTTTGCTGTGTTCTCTGCACATCTTTTTCTTAAGTAAAGAACAAGAGAAGGATGAGACTATGACATAGAAACTCAAATAACTGCTAACTTTTTTTTAAGCACTTGTTATGTGCCAGATAATGTTCTGGAGGTTTTTTACAGATGTCATCTCATTTAATTCTTTGAGAACTCTAGGTGATAGTATTATTTCACACCCTATTATACAGATGAGGAAGCTGAGGCATAGAGAGGTTAAGCAACGTGCCCAAGGCTTACACAGTCGGAGTGATAGAGCCAGAATTTGAATTCGGGTGGACTCAAATGATGTTAAGGACAATGCAGAAAACATATCTGCAAATCACAGTTGACATAATACTGAACAAGTTTTATCTGTTCCCTCAGATGAATTATTTTTAATTATGTATACTTTTGTCTTTAAAAGCTTAGTATTCAATTGTTTTTTTCTCAGTCTGATCTCCATTTCTTACCCTGTCAACATGCTCTGATATCAACAGCTGCAATAGCAACAACAACAAAAATCTCTCTTGACAATTTACTGATTGGGTCGAAATTGATCTGATTTCTTCGTAATTATAAATTGATTTTGCCATAATATGCAAGATTTAGTTGAAGCATTTTAATTAAGTATTTTGAGCCTTCACAGCCTGATTTTCACTGGAAGGCAATCTTTTCCTAGCCTGACATTTCAGTGAAGTTTGTCCCCAGGTTGAATTCACAAACTAAAACCAAGATCACTGCTGGCCTATTAGCATGCTGGAAAGGAATGCAATACAGCTGGTCGGCGAAAAGAGAGGGTCTTCTGAATTACTATTAAACTAACATTCTCTAAACCTGCTTGCTTGTGTGTGCGTGTGTGTGTTGTGTGTGTGTGTGTGTGTGTGTGTGTGTGTGTGTGTGAGAGAGACAGAGATAGAGAGATGGCTCCACCAAAACAAAACAAAACTTTAGACTTTCAAGCTCGTTGAGATATTTGAGAGTATTTGTTGGATGATGTTTTTCTCAAAGTTTCATGCCTTCAGATTTTCTGAACCATCATCTGTCACAGATAAAAATGTTCAGGACGCTAAGTCCAAAGACTAAGCCCTTCAGCATACCTTCAGAAGTCGCCTTCTAGCTCAGCACCAATCCATCAATCAGCACACTGTGGGAGTGAGACACTTAGCCGCTCTATTACCCAACCCACATTTTTGTTGTGTCTACAAGGATATTGTGAAAAACTCAGTCAAGACCTTGCTGATATCAATTTATACCCACGGCATTCATCTCATCTAATATTTTAGTGTTTTAATCCAAAAAGGAAAAATAAATCTGGTTTTGTTTTTTTTTTTTTAGTAAACCTGGGCTGTAGTAAACCAAAATAGTAGTAGTGTTCACCACCTTCTGGTCTAAGAAATTCCAACTTGTTTTTGTAATATATTGACCACGAAGAATTGTCCAGTGGGGTATCAGGAGTATAGGCAATGAGTATCGACTGTCAATTACCTGATTTAAAATCCTGAGCCTAAACCAAAATGAATATATGTTAAAATGAAAATAAGTTGCTATTTTCTCTATACTGCCTGCTTCAGACAAATATTTACTCCTAAAGCAATGCTTCTATCATGTCACTTTCTGTCAATACATGAAACTTAAACCAGGAAAAGAATTGCATATTTTCAATCTTCTGGAACCATCTCATTATATGAAGTTTCTCAGGATAACTGATAGCAGTTGAAAACATGTTTGTGGGTTTTCAATATTTTGGAAACTAATTCAATTGTGCCTAATTATTTAAACTTATTTACAACAGTTAGATACTTGTTCTGTTTTTATATAATGATTCAATATCCTCCTTTTAAAAAAGAGTATTATAAAAGTAGTATGGGCTCATTCTTCAAAAATCTTAAAAAAGCCCAAATAAATATATATAAATATCTACAATAAAAAGTAAAAGTCCCCTGTTCTACTTTATCTCCTCTCTCCTCTCAAAAGCAATCATTATTAAATATGTAGAGTCAGGGAATAACATGTATCTATGTAACAATATTATTATGGCTGTTTTATGTAGTTAAATGGAGAATTATCGATGTTTTTTTCACTCTTTGTACAAGTCTGAGATTTCAGATCCGAAAGTATAAAACAATTTCCAAGGTTTAATCCCTGTAAGTATAGTTGAATGAAGAATTTTTAAATCATACACTTATTTCTGACTTGGGGGATCTTCTGAGGGAAGTAGGAATCAAAATCACTTCATTAATCAAAATTTCAGTATTGGTTAATATGTGAATAAGCAAAAATAATGTGTATGTGTTTATACACCTTGCAAACAAGAGATTATAACAGGGCTTAATGGAGTAGTTAGAGGGCTGTATAAATGCATATTTAAATAAACTGCACTGGCATTTATCTCACAAGAAAAACAACTGCCCACCAAGAGAGATCAGTGACCTTGAGACCTACCTGCTGAAAATAAAACAATGGATAAAGTGAAGTCATGGTATTAGAAAGGCATTTTTCCTGATCCCTCATGAATGCAAACGGCAGGAGTAAGAATAAGAAGTAAGGTTAGTTCCAGGATAAGTGCTAAAATTAATTCTTTGCCAACATGTTCTTAGTTTGGATTTATACCAATCCAATTAAAAATTTAGTAATTTAAATAGGACTTAGGTAGTAAACATAAACTTTTCCCCTCTCATTTAAAAATTCTTTAGTTTTAAATTGATAGCATTATGCCCAGAGCACAACAGAGTTTGGGATGCATTTAAAGAGGTCACCATTTGCAAACCCTATTACAACTTCTCCATGCAGTAGTGAAGAAAGAGATGAAACTGCAATAATCACCAAAGTTAATCAGACTTAAAGACGATGAAATATAAAGACACCCTTCTGGCGGAAGGAAGATAAGTGACAATCATTTGAAGAATTGAGTAATGTTTGTTATTCAATGTGAATAGAACTAAGTTCATTCATCTTTCTCTTTATATTTATTTACATTCTTTGTTTATTCTATGAACAAGTATTTATTGACCACCTACTACGTGACAGGTAATGTTGAGGCACGGAAAATACCTTAGGAAATGAGACAGACAAAATCACAGTCCCTGTGGGGCTTACCATTATACCGGGGAAGATTGACAAAAATCTATATAAAGTAGTTTGAGCTAGTGACAAACACTGTAAGAGATACTAAAGTGGGATAAGAAGTTAGAAAATTACAGGTTAGGGGATATTCAAATACAAGAGTTCAAGAAGATTTCAGACTCTGAAATCCCTATAACTGCCCACCGTAGCTGATGAAAATGTCCATTACCGAAAAGGAACCCTCATTTTGTCCTAATTCCCATTTGCTTACCCTTCCCTGTTCTCCAAATTACCTCTTGTAGATCATTTTTCTTTTTCTACCTAAGTTTTCCTTCTTGATGTACAACCATTGTCTTGATATACTTTTTCATTAAGAATGTTTCTAGAATCATAATTCTAGTGATATATGTAGGAAGTTTGAGACCTTTTAAGGTCAGTATTTATGAAATAAAAATGCTTGATAGTTTGCTAATCTTACATGATTAATGACATTTATTTATAGAAAATCATCATGACATGGAAAATAGCTCTGACAAGTATCTAATGGTAAAGAATAAAGATAAACTTAATTTACATAGAAATTATTCGTTGACCTAGCGAAAATCTAGCAAATGACAAATGTTGGTGTATGCATGTAGACGTGTGCCTGTGGGATGGTGAGGGTAGCAGGGGGAGGGAAACATACTTCAAATTCAAGGAAAGATTTTAACTTAAAACAAATAGAGTTGGATTTCCATCGAGGATTGCACACAGGGATGTATTTATATGCATTTCTGAAAGTCCAGAGCTTCAAAAATCTCATTACCGTGAGTGAGAAAGTAAACAAATACATATCTTGTTTTAAAATATTAACTTATATATGGTAGTGACTTTTTAAAAAGAGTGTAATGATAGAATAATCTTTCATGGAAACCTTTTATAAAAATAGAAGTTTAGAAAAATATAGAATATGAAGGTATAGGAAATTACATTCAATGTTTTTGAAAAGTATCAAATCTCTGTATTAACATAGTAACTTGAACTTTTATTGACCAAATAAGAGATAGGAATATTGAAAAAAATACATTTTTTGGCATAGCATACTGGTTAAAAGCCAAGTTTTGCACCCAGACAGCTTAACTTCATATCCCAGCCCCACCACTCTCTAGCTGTATAATCTCAGGTGACTTACTTAACTCGGTGCCCCAGTTCCCTCATCTCTAAAATGAGGATGAGAATACTACCTACCTATCAATGTTGTTTTTAGGATTGGATGAGTGTCTAGAAAAGTGTCTGACATTAAGCACCTCATCAAAGTTAGGTATTAACTCTTAGCAAACATCCCCCCTCCCACCCATATAAAAATACTTACTTTTAGGAAAACCTGCAGATCTTGAATCTGAGTGTGCTGTAGAATGTCTTGTTGCAGATGTTTGAATATAGCTATACAGATATACACTTGATAATCAGGACCAAGGAAAACACAAGTAGCAATATAATGGCAGATTTCTATCCAGTCTAAATAGTTCCAAAAACACTGAGTTATCCATTGCAGGCAAATCTAGCACAAAAAGGAGTCAGTTCATTAGAAAGCTTATAAAACCATATTTGACTTTTAAAAAGCAGTAACCAATAACTCACACAAAACCAATGAAGAGCTTATTAGCATTTAATCAAAACAGACATTCTGTATACAAGCCTAACAAGGATGCTTCACCTATTTGCTTAATGCCTGAGAAAACTTTTATGGCCTTGGGACTCAAGACTTAGGGGTAACCGATGGTGTTCATACTGCTCATATACCTATTGCTAAATGCCTTTATTCATATGGTCCTCCTCTTACCCATAACACTAGGCCGCTCTCTACAACTAACAAATGCTAAGAGACTATTTTAATTCAAAGATGGAAATTTTTTCTATCCTACCTATAATCACAGATGTATAATTATGCAGGTGACAGATTGCTAAATGTTACATTAATGCAAATGGAATCTTGCTGAATCAGAAAACAATTTAAACCAAACAGAATTATGTAATATAAAAACTGGAAGCTAATGTACAGACTAATTCAAAAATTAGACTTTTACAAAAATCATTTATCTTACTTTTTGAATAACATTTGTTCAGATTATAAAAGCAATACATGTCCACTGTGGAAAAAACAGAAAAGTTTAAGGGAAAAAAAACAGTAACAATGACACAGAGATTAACATCGTTAACACTCTGGTACATTAACATTATTGGTGGAATTCTGTCTCTCTCCAAAAAATATGTCGAAGTCCTAAACCCTAGTACTTGTGAATGTGACATTATTTGGAAATAGGGTCTTTACAGAGGTAATCAAGTTAAAATGAGGTCATTAGGGTGGGCCTTATTCCAAAATGACTGGTGTCCTTATATAAACAAAGAGGAAATTTGGACAGAGAGACAGACACAGATGGAGGGAAAATGCTGACAAGTAACACACGGAGAATGGAGGATTGGAGTGATGCATGTACAAGCCCACATCCATCTAAGGCTACTAAAAGTTAGTAAAGAGGCATCAGACAGTTCTTTCCCTAATGCCTTCAGAGGGAACATAGCCTTGCCAACACTTTGATTCTGAAATTCTGGCCTCCACAACTATGAGATGATAAATTTTTGTTTTAAGCTGTCTAGTTCTTAGTACTTTGATACTGCAGTCCTAGGAAACTAAGACAATTAATTACTTTCCAAAATTCTAATTTTCATTTATGATTTACAAATTACCACTGAGGAAAGATTTCCTTTATTGAACCTCTCTTCTATAGTTTTATGTTTTGGAGGGGTGGAGAGAAGGGAATGGGAACAGATATGGTGGCTTATCTCAATTTGTTACAGAAGATACAGATACACAAATTTTCCTTTTTCGCTCTATTATTTTGTCCTTTTAAAAATATATTATTGAATAGTTTCTAAAATTGGTTTTTATATCCCTGATTCAATTTTATGGGATGCTGATTCCACTTTTAACTGCCTTTAACATGGTATATTCGCTTGCTAGGGCTGCCATAACAAAGTACCACAGAAATAACAGAAATCTATCTTTTCACAATTCTGAGCAGCGCAAGATCGTGTTGGCAGGGTTGGTTTCTTCTGAGGCCTCTTGCCTTGGCTTATAGACGGCAGTCTTCTCCCTAAGTCTTCACATCATCTTCCCTCTGTACATGTCTGGGTCCAAATTTCTTCTTATAAGGACACCAGCCATATTGGATTAGGGCCCACCCTAATGACCTCATTTTAACTTAATTACCCCTTTAAAGATCCTGTCTCCAAATAGTCACATTCTGAGGTACTGGGGGTTAGAACTTCATCATATGAACTTTGGGGGAACACAATTCAGCCCATACCAGATGGTATCACTGAATTCTTGTTTTCCATATATTATTACTCATGCCAACCACTAATGTGTTGATTTTGGCCATTATGGGTATATCTTTTCATCTCATTTTCTGGTCATATTTCCTGTTTTATCATTGATAATGCCAACTATCATATTTTCTTCTGTTTTTTACTGTAATTCTATTCCTAGGTATAAGATCTTCCTTTACAAATATTATGTTACCCTTCTATTATGCTCCAAAATCTTTTTAGAGACCATGAGTTAAAAATACTGAATTAGAATATATCTATGAATGTCTAATATTTGTCAACTGGCAGGGTATATTTAATTTCCTTTGGTTCCAACTTCACTGTTCACTTGGCACTAACAGGATTCTTCTCCCAGACCTCGACTTAGAGGACAGGTTGGCATACAGAGTTCATTATCAAACTCCATTGCCCACAAAATATCCACATACTGTGCTTCTACTGGACCAGGGAGAAGACACCTCCTGCTCCTACTTGACTAGAGGCAATACTTTCAATTCCCTTAATGTACTGCTGCCAGGGTTCTCTCTGTCTCTGTTCTTTGCTACAGCTATTAATGCCAATCAACGTATGCTCAGGCTGTGTTAACAAAAATAAGAGTCTCTGGTTGAATGAGGGAGAAACAACTGAAGAATGGAAATTAATACAAATGATCCCTGCAGTTTCCATTCAGTTGTCAGTTTCAGGGATGACTAGCAAGTAGACAAGGAGGAAGGGGTCACAGCTTCTGTCCATGTTCTTTCTAGCAGGCCTTACTGTTCTATAGGTTGAACTGTGTGAAACTGCTGATCACGGACTCATTTTGACCTTGAAACCCAGCAACTTCACATGGTTCAAACAAAAATACCTGAAGTTAAAATGTATGGAGGGAGATACTCATTTATCCTTCCAGTTTTAGCCTTATCGGTTAAAGAAAGTCACCCCAGAATCTGCAATTAATTCTATTATACATAGTTTCTAATGCAGTTGCAATTTTCTGGCATTTGCATACATTCAAGCATTGTTTTCTACACATTGTCTATTTTTCCTCCATTAAATGGAGATAATACCTGTCTTTTCCACGTATGAGAAATTTAGCAGAGGGAAAGTGAAAGATAACGAAAAGTACTTTGAAAATATATAAAGTGCTAATATAATAATATAAATGTTATTCTATAACAAAGGTACAAATGTTTATTATTCATTTAACAAATATATATCGAGTACCTAATATACAACAAGCATTATTATAATTTTTAAGTGAACAAAAGACATTTAGTCCCTACTCTCATAGAACTTACACCTAAAGGGGAGACGTACACTTTTTAAATATATGACCCTCTTCTCTTGGCAGAAATTGTGTTTGCTATTATTATATGCGCAAGGTACTTCAGAATTATTAAATTGTAATAGAATTCTAAAACACTATTCCCCTGGAAAAGTGCTGAACTATGAGTCAAAATAACTTGAGCAAATAACTTCTCTAACTTTATAAAATGAAATGGTCTGCAAATCAGCTGACAGGCTGGAATTCTAACAAGACAAAGGAAATAGCATGTGTCCAAACAGACATGAACTTTTTTCTTTAATGTTTTTTATTATGGAATTTTAAAAAAATATATAAAAGGAAGAAAACAGTACATGACCCAGATCCATCACAGCTTCAGTATTTTCATTGGTTGATATGTCTCAAGTCCAATTTCCTCTACAGGTTCCTTCTCCTTAAAATTTTTAAGATAAAATACACCATAAGTTGCTCTAAGTTTTATCTGTGCTTATTTTAAAACATTGAAAATCTCAGTTATCAATGGCATCAACATAATTCTTCATTTCATTTGTCACATAAGACAAAAATAATCTCAGAATAACACCACAAGCAATATGATTACTTAAAGCAGTAGTGTTGTTGTTGTTCTTTTTGTCTTTAGATGACGTATCACGAGGCACATACAGTCAAATACTATGTTTTAAAGTGCTTCTCATGAGGTTATACCACCAAGTGGGTACTAGTAGGTTCATTTGGTTCAATTTGATAAACAGAATTTATTTTGTTTATTTATATTATTATAGAAAATATTTAAATGATCCCAAAGTAAAAATACAAAGCAAAGTATATTCCCTGGCTCTTCAACTCATTCCTTCCCTATCCCTAAAAGCAATCATTTAAAAAAATATGGGACATTCTTTCATGTTTTTAATATAAACACATTTGTACACATACTTGTATCCCCACTCTTTCTTAAATAAATGGTAACATACTAAACACTGTTTTTTTCCCCCACCTTTTTCTCACTTAACAAAAGATCCCATATATCATTCCATGGCAATATACAGAGATATTTTGCACTCATTTTTACAACTGCGCAGCACTCCACTGTGGATAAATCATAGTTTATTCAACTAAGCCCCTATTCACAGACACTTGCATTGTTTCTAGTCTTTTGATACTATAAATGGTGCTATAAAAACATATTTGTGTGTACGCATTTTCAAATTTATGTCATGGTATATCTCTGGGATAGATTTCTATAAATGAGACTGCTGGATTAAAGTTAAACGTACATGTGATTTTGCTAGAAACTCCCTGTTATAAGTCTTAAAAATGAACTGTATTTTCAAAACCAAGCAGTTGAGTCCTGATATTCCTTGAAAAAAAATATTAGTTGTTTATGAAATGGTTTACAAAGAAAGTGAAACTAATTATGTTTGTTTTTACAGTTAACCAATGTTCTTGAGACCTAATTACACTTTAAAACATTTAAATGGCTTTTAAGGCTTATAGGTAAGAAAAATCACTTGCACAATATGCATCAAAATGTACCATCACCTTCCTAGGAAATTTTGCTCTTCAACCATACTTAAGCTTATGCCAAAGGATATTAACATGCAACATTGAGATAAACATAATTATTTTATCTGAGGTAAATTATTCTCACGTGTATCTAGATTTAAAAAATAATTTTCAAAGAATTCCATAAGAATTAAGTAAAAAAAAAGGTTAGTTAGAACAATTACGTATGGATACCCGATTAAGCTAAAATCGGTATGATCTAAGTGATCAAGTTTTATGATTCAGAGACACTATTTTTAGAACTCTTCTGGCTTTATTTTATTTGCTCTCACCATAGAAAGATTATTAGTAAAGACAGTAAGCAAACTAATTTCAAAATCAAAAGATGTGGTTTTAAGTGAAGTCCTTGCTATCAGGGTGAACTTCATAAGTCAATTCACTTCACTGATCCTGAATTTCTCCATCTGTCACATGAAGAAGTTAAAATTATAAATGAAATAAGATCTGGAAACATACTTCTTACCCTGCAAAGAGTTGCAGTAAATAAAAGGTACTTTTGTTGCACTTCTAGGCAAGACAATATGTCAGACACTCAAAGGACCTGAAGACAAGTCAGGCACACATACCTTTAAGGAAATTTAACTAGCAAGAGAGGGGGAAAGGACACAAATAACTATCCCACAAAGCAAGATATAGATTTCTACTAGACGAGTGGTATAGAAATAGTATCATGTACTTGTAGATGATCCCAAAAGTTTCCACTTGGACAGACGTTCAAAGATAAGTATGTGACAAGTAAAGACGGGGCACAGGGAAGGAGAAGGTATCATTTCAAGTAGCAACATTAGCCGCATGAGAGGGAAAGCCTGGGACATACATATTTATGGATATGACTCTAAACAAGGGGCCTTTCTAGTCTTGACATTCTGCTTTGCATTTGTGTGTTTCAAAAAGCACTGAGTCACAAAATATGAAATGCTAAAATCGTTTTCTTTAATCCTGCCTTCACAGTTGGGGAAAAAAACAGCAAATGAGAAAAACCAGGAGATTTTTCTAGAGTATATTCAGAAGATTATCCACATTAACCCATTTGCTGACACAGTACAATATAATAATCAATGATATGCAAAATGATGACCCCAAGGAATTACAGGAGATAAATCACTAAAGATACACAGTACTTCTTAAGCCAGGAGAGTTAATAAAATACAATAAGGAAAGCTTTTTAACAGGGGATAAAATTGGTCAAAAAGCTAATTAGAACATTTGATTTTCTGTTCATTTAAAAAGAAAGAAGAATGTGTATTCAAATTTCTGTTTTCTTTCCAATCTCAGTTACTCTTCTAATCAAGAAATATATATTTCTAACTACACTTAAACTTTTTTGTATTCTAGTTGAGTTTGTTTTTACTCTAGAGATCTGTGTATTTTATTTAGCAACCTAGCCACAAATCCTTCATTAATCAACCAATCCCTTAGTGTCTATAAATACACAACTTCAAAAAGCACTGTTCCTAATTAGATCAAAGTGAACAAGCTTTGAAATACAAAATTTGTATCTAAATAATTACTTAACCACATGCACCTATTTAGTTACTTAAGAGTTGTTTTCATATTTTATAATTAGCAATAAAATGGCAAATAATATCAACCAAGCAATTATGTGTACTTCTTAAGGCACAAAATGATTAGTTCACATAGGAAGCCATTAAAAGGCATTTTCACATTAGATGATTTAAGAAACATAATAATATTACTGATCAGAAATAATGCTATGTTTTGTTGTTTTGTGAGGAAGATTAGCCCTGAGCTAACATCCAAAGCCAATCCTCCTCTTTTTTTTTGCTGAGGAAGATTGGCCCTGGGCTAACGTCCATGCCCATCTTCCTCTACTTTATATGCGACGTCACCATAGCATGGCTTGACAAGCAGTGCATCAGTGCACGCCCGGGATCCAAGCCTGCGAACCCTGGGCTGCTGAAGAGGAGCGTGTGCGCTTAACCGCTAGGCCACCAGGCCGACCCCAATTTACATACATTTATTGGATAAATCTGCTATATGTATGCAGTTTCAAATTGATAAAGATAGATCAAATTGATAAAGGGATGACAAATTGATAAAAAAGATACCAAATTGATATAGTGGGGCCCGAGGTACTGCAAGTTTTCCCCACAGTCTTTGGTAGTCCATTTTTAAATTAAAGGATATATGTTAAGAACCAATAAACAATTGGAAGTATTAGACAATATACATTGTATTAATCAAGCTTAGAATGGCAAAAAGGAACTCTGAGGAACATATTGCTCCCTGGCTTGGATTTTTACAGTAATACAAAGAATGGATTATGGAGCTTATAGTAAATATTTAAGTAACTACTTCTAATCAGAATTAAACATTTGTTATTCAAAATTCCCAGAAGTGTTTTAGGTACATACACAGTAAGAGCTAGAATTAGCTGAGGAAGAGTATTCCCTTCTACTACGTTCAATTCCTTGCTATATTTAGACTCCTTATTAACTTCAGAAAATTTATAACTCAACAAGTGGAGTAACTTGCCACAAGTAAATGCAATAAATGACATAAGTGCTCCTCAAAGTAAGTAGAACTACTGTCTAATTAAGAGGAAAAGATTTCTAGTAGGACAAATCCAAAGGAATGCAAGGATAGTTTACTATTAAGAAATCTGTCAATGTCACGTAGACAGACCAAATAAGCCTCAAGATCAAGACAATCTTAACCATACAGGAACCTGACAAAATTCAACATTCTAATTTGATTAAAAGAAAGGAAACAAAATTCAATACTTCACATGGACTAGAAGGATTCTTCTATAGCATGATAAGGAATAATTCTCTCCAATAAATAGTTACTACTTAATGGTGAAATGCTGGATAAATTCCCCATAATTCAAATCTAAAAAAGTAAGCCATTACTATTTAGAATTATTCTGGAAAAATTAATCCTTTAATAAAAAATGAAGCATAAATAATATATGTTAGAAAGTTGGAGGAAAAAAATTAACACAATTCTGGAAAAAAATGTATAAACTAATGAATATAAAAAAGCTAATGACTTTACTAATTAATAACAATAACCAAAGAAAAAATAAAATTGAAAAAGAGATCTCAAGCCACACTAAATAGAAATATCTGTAACATGAAATGTACCACATCTATATGGAAAAAAAACTATAAGACTTTAGTAAAATATAATATAAAGAAAATAAATGGAAAAAACATACTATGTTCCTAGATAGGAAGGTTAAGTAGAGTAAGGACAATTTTCCTCAAAGTAATTTACAGTTTAACATAACAGCAATCTAAATTTCATCCAAATTCAAAAACGTCCATTTTGAACTAGGCAAAATCACCTTAAAGTACACATAAAGGAACCAATAGGTAGAAATAGCTAAATTAACTTTTTCGGGCAAGTTAGAAAGTAAATGATAGGCTTACTCTTATTCAGCATTAAGACATCATATAAAGTTACAATAAGTAACATATGATAGTAAAATAAAAATACAATCATAAATTAGTAAATAGTCAATAAATTACAATAGTAAATATGTAAAATATATAACTCAGAAATTGAAGAGATTTGGATAGTGGGGTTTATTTTAAATATGTACTAATCAATAAGAAACACACTAAGACAGGTGGGCAATTAAGAAAATTCAACTTGTTAACTAAGCTATGGAATTATAATCAACTTTGTTAATGTTCAAAACAACCCACGAAATTTTAAAAAGAGAAACAATTTTCACCTATTAATTTAGCGATTAGTTTTGAAAAAGCCAAATATCCAGACCTGAAGAATAGTTACTCTCTTCATTTCTGTTAGAAGAGTAAAATCAAAGCGATTTGATAATGTGTGTCAAGAGTCTTAACACTGTTCATATCTTTTGATTAAGTATTTCTACCTTCTGGGATTCTGACCTAAAGATTTAATTTTATAAACAGAAAAAGCTTTAAGTTCTAAAATGTTAATTTTAGCCTGATCATAACATAGTGAAGAAAAAATCCACACCTCCACCAATGAAGGACTGGCTATGCAGAGGGAGGGGGACATCTGTGGCTACTGCATGTGACCACATGCACAACTCCAGGCCCTAGAAAAATCCTTAAACCTTCCCAGATCCCGACATCAGAAACAGAGAGCTGGGCTTTCTTGTTAGATAAGACACAGTATCTCACACACCAGACACTCAGTGTTGGTAAGAACTCGCCCTCAGTTACCTCACTTAATCCTTACATTAGCCTTATGAAGCAGATATTATCATCTCCAATAAAAAGCCTACGTGACATAGGTTTTCAGAATGTTTTTGCCCTTGAACAGCTGAAACTGAATTTGAAATTTGTGAATGCCAGGGATCTACTATAAAGTAAACCTATATATTATAATAGATCTAGGGGAAAAAAACCCAAGTTAGTGATTTAAACACAAAGATATGAATACTTACAAAAATGATTAATATAATGTATTTCCTAAATTTGAAGAGAACGTAATTTTCTTTAAAGACATTGAGATCTGGGAGTTGAAGAATACTACTCCCTTACAAATTACCTGCGATGGTACAAAACCAGACATGTGAAAGGCTGAAAACACAAGTGGCACCTCCGCCTTCAGTAGCATTTCAATGTAGTGAGCACTGCAAAAATATATCGGATGGATGCCAGATTTTATAGTGTCATTAGGTAGGTACCTCTGCATAAAAGAGAGAAATTGAGAATTAATGAATCTGCAGCTAATTTAAAATAATCAAACAAACTTATCGAAACCTTCTGCTTTGAATTGTTACTTCAAAATTAATGTGGTGGCATAGCAAGTTACTGCAAATATTATAATTATGTAAATTAAAAAGTCAGAATGTTTAACACTGCAGAAAGCATAAATCTCAATAAAGGCAGTATTCCAAGACACAGGAATAAAGTTAACACTTTGTAATTTTGGCAACTTCAATCCCTGTGGAACGATGGGGACGGGTGTTACATGAAAGAATAAATAAATGTATGAGTGAGTACATGAGTAGTAAATGCTTTACATTTTAATACTAAGGGTACTTCAATATGCTTACCATCCTTGGCTTTGGTCAATGATTGTATAACTTCAAAAGTTTTAGTTTGTCAGCTCTTAGAAATATTTGCCTTGTCTCTTTTTTCTAAGTTAATGTTAACCCAAATCTGAGCTTAAGTTACTAATAAGTGAAATTGGGACCTCCATAAGAAATTCATCTCTAAAACTGGGGGGAAAAAAGCATAACGCATTTCCAAAGTTCTCAGGCCAACTACATGATATATATATAATTTATATTTACTTTTATATTTTACATTTATTTATATGTCTATTCATATATTATATATGTGGATATATAGCCACACATATTTATCTACTTGCATTTTTCAGCAATTTCTTCATAAAGTTGGTTATTTTTTCAATTTTGCTCTCAGGTACAATTTATCATCATGAATGCTCTATAATGTTTTGAAGAGTGTTACCATAAATCCAACATCTAACCACAATAACTTTTTTTTAACAAAGAATAAAGTCGAAGATGTAATTTTTTGTTAAGAAAACTATGACTAGCAATTATATCCTATAGACTTATAATAAAAATTGATACTCAGATTAGATCTGAAGAATATATTATTAAGAAACTTTCAGAAAGGCATTTTATGTTCTTCCCTTTACCAGGCGACTCTTATTTTTAAATCTTTTTAATAGAAGAAAGTTAATACTTTTAAATTAAAACAAATCAAACTCACATATAACAATTACATACGAGTTAAAATAAGGAAGATTTCTTTCAAACTTTATTGCTTAGCTGCTTTTAAGGATTTAGGCTTGAGTAATATATGAAAATGTCTGAAATCAGTGAGTTGATTTATCAGTGGTTTTTCTGTGTCATCATAAATGATGATCTACCATTTCACATTGCAGAAATATATATTTATAGAAATATATATTTTATGATAGGTTCTTAGGGAGATACCTTAGAGTACATACACAAAAAATTAATTCTATGTATTGATGACTAAAGACATACATAGCATATTAAATGGACATCATGTAGGCAACTTCAGATGGATGTCTAGGAAAAAAGGGCAAAAAACTCTATCAAGTAGTTAAAATAACAATACGAATTGAGTGAGAATTAGTAAATTAGTATCCTTTATCTTCTTTTGTGAAATATACAATGTGTTTCACTAATGACTATTTGTAGAGTAGAATTAATGAACCTAACAAACATAAATAAAAGCAAAACAAATCAACTTATGCCTATATAATATTTTAATTTTCATGGCAAACTTAGGTAATAGTTTTCTGAATATATGTATAATAGTAGTGTAAGAACTGTATGTATAGGAGATAATTCTTATGCAGTATCTTTTCTACATTGCATTGAAAACAACATATTTAGAGTGGGCTTGTTAAGAGATAGAGACAATAGACTAACCAATTACATTCTCAAAAAAAAAAAAGAGCCATTACTATGTAATGGATTCCCAACGATACGGCAAGAGTTTTTCTACTGTTATAGATTATACTCTGGTGGGAGAAATTATGCCATACTTGTTGGTGACACAGCTCCTAACACCAAGCCTTGCATAGAGTAGCTGCTCAACAAATTACTGACTGAATGACAAGACAAGATACTAATGATTGCACATTGTGATCACAGTAAACTCATAATAAAAGTTTTATTAACAGTCTATTCATTGCCATTTCATAACTCTAATTTATAGTAAATGGTGTTCATAAAACCAGATCAATAATGACAGCTCTGAGCCACATACACACAACAAAGAGTCTTCTGAATCAAACTTTCAATTATGTTTGTTATACTTATAGGGGTTTGATGTATTTTGCTTAGTCACAGGTCTCTGAAAGGATGGTAACTCTTAATAAAGATAACTCTAAATAAAATCCACAATACAGGATTAAGCAGAACACATGCAGGATAACAGCATTTAATATATCATCTAAGTAACATGTAAACTAAAATATAAACTATGCTAAAATTGTGAAAAAAATTATCAGCAAAAACTTTTGGCTTGAGGTATACTAGAAAGTGGCATAATGTGAAGAAAGAACTTTATACTCTTTCAGAGTATTTTACTTTAATGATTAAAAATGAAAGATATGTGCTTAAAAAAAATAGTGTTTTTTAGGGTTTTTCTTCCAATATAGTGGAAGTAGTTCTAATGAGTCATTTTACTCCTGATACTAAGTAACATTAGCTCTATGGTGCCACGGGAATTAAACAGAAAGACTATTAGAAAGAAAAACTCTCCAAACCAATCCAAATTGATCCAACTCAGTCCCATGCAGTCCTCCACTCTGGGGATCTGTGGACAGAGGATGGCCATGCTTTATGGGTGATGTCGCAAAGATTCTGTACAGCATGTGCATCACGCAGAGGGGTGAAGAGAAAACTCTGAAGATATTTTTTAAAACTTTGATTCCATAATTCTAACACATAAGTCTTTCTCTTCTGGGGGGGAAAAAAAAGAACATGGGAACAATGGAATCTTCAAATATGAATAAAATTTAAAGTCACATAGAAGAAAAGGAAGGGGTTTTGACACTAGTCCTCTTTCCTACAAGTGATTGGTCACATGGCTTACTATTGCTAATGCCCTGCAAGTGGGGTATAAGTGTGCCATGACATATGGATGGGTGGAAAATTTATATCTAAATGTATATTCGAATGCTATTAGAATTTTTAACTCTAACCTTTCCGTGTTAGGTAATTATTATTTTATGAGGAGTAAGAGAGGACTCTGTGTGTATGAGTACGTGTGTGTGTGTATATATATATATAAAATATATATTCCACGACCTTCCTGTTGAACTATACTAGTTCATCTGAGTATTACTTCAGCCTGATTTATCATCAGTGGAGTTTTGTGTGTATGTGAATGTAAAATACTTCAGTTTTTATTTCAATTTAATTTGTTCTCCTTTTTCATGTTTTTATTAATAGAGAAGGCATATATGATTGCTACTTTTATTGTAATTATTATTTGAGATTAGGTATTTCTACATGGAAAGAATTGATTTCTTGATCTTTCTTAACCTATCCTTTTGGTAACAGCTTTGATGTTAACAATTAGCCAAACTCTTGATTCTTGATAAAATTCCATAAAGAATGACTGTTTTATCATTTAGGAAGATTTTTTTCTTAAGAACAAACAATAATGGAAGATAATAAAATCAATACATTAAAGGGTTCTTCTGCTCTAAATGGCTTCAAAGGATAAATTTTTCAAGATATTTTTATCTCACTTGAGTAGATAGTCATAGTTTATAAAATTTTGAGAACTTCAAATTAATGTTTCATTATTTCCTAAATTGATTATCCTGGGCCAATTTTTTAAACCTTTTTGATGTAATTTGTCTACAACAATTTTAAGAATGCAGAGAATATAATATTTTTAAATACATTTTTAAAGTAATAAAAGCTAATGTCTCTTACATATTTCTATTTAAATTATTAATTCACACTTGACACATATTTATTGAGTAAATTACTATGGGCCATAGTTTGGGACACATCATTGGACACATCATTTGAACAAACAGAACATGCCGCCCTCATTAAGCCTACATTTCAGTGTATAAATCATTAATAAATACATAAATTAAGCAGCACATTAGGTATTGAGGTATGTTATGGAACAAAAGAAAAAAATGGAACAGGGTAATGAGCTTGGGGGATGTGAGAGTGGGGAACAGGTGGAAGCTTTTTTGAGGCTGATGACAATAACGTGAGATTGAGCTAGTGAAGATGGACAAGTTTGTGCTAATAGCTAAAGCATCACCACAACTGTAGACTTGCTTATTTAACCAATCTGCATAGAAACTGTCAGTGCCATGTATGAGACCATGGAACAAACAAAATAGGAAAGGGACCACAGTTAAATAATATATTAAGACTATTACTGAATGTGCTAACAAGTCAAGTGTCATACAGAAAACACCAATCCAAAAGATTACTAAACCAAAAACATTTATACTGTGGAGTGGTGACTGTACAAACGTTAGTAACTACACTTAGCTAACTCTGGATAGAGTCCTTGAAGAGGAATCTCAGCAGAATGTTACTTATTTCACAAAGAAACATTAAAACAAACTATGAATATTCAACTTGGTATATTCATACTTGAAAAAAAAATGATACCGTGGAAGGCACTGCATAAGTCTTCATTGATGACACAGCTGCACCAACAAAAAAGTGTCAAGGCTTTAGATCAAAAGCTCGTTCTAAAAACCATGAGTAACGTGTCACTCCATTCCATTCACAGATCTATATTCCATATTAAATGATGCTTCAAAGTGGTAAATGTAATACAATCCAAGCTGCCAGAGTCCTGCCTGATTTCAGTTTCATGGGAAGAAATGCTATTAGAACACAACATCACTGCCGTTGTTAAAAATAATGTGTTATGAAAAAGTTTATAGAGTCAAAGCAGAAATGCAACTTTATAAAATTATGATTAAAAATAGTTCACTGATGATGTTTGACAGTGTCACAATCTGAACACTAAAGTAAAATAGTTAAGACTAGTAGAATGTAGGTATCATTTTAAAATATTTGACATGAAAATGTGTGATTGGACTCAAAATCCATACTCATTATCAAAAGCAATTTCAACATTTCATTTGTAAGTGAGAGAGTGGAAAATCTAAGATTTTAAAAATATTCATGTACACTTTAACGAATTTTTCAAATTCTGGTTAACAGAAGGAAAATAGGTTCATTGATTGAAGAAAAACTAGAACATACTCTTTTTTATTTGCTTCCACCTGTTCATGTGAACAAATTTCTCATTATGGTGAAGTAGAAGAGCTGGTAAGTCTTACTCAGGAAATTCATACAGCTATTTCAAGCATAAAATTATAAAATTTCAATATTTAATATATTCATTGAGGGCCGGCCCCGTGGCTTAGCAGCTAAGTGCGTGCTCCGCTACTGGCGGCCTGGGGGGTTTGGATCCTGGGCGCGCACTGACGCCCCTCTTCTCCAGCCATGCTGCGGCCGCGTCCCACATACAGCAACTAGAAGGATGTGCAACTACAACGTACAACTATCTACTGGGGCTTTGGGGAAAAAAGGAGGAGGATTGCCAATAGATGTTAGCTCAGAGCTGGTCTTCCTCAGCAAAAAAAGGAGGATTAGCATAGATGTTAGCTCAGGGCTGATCTTCCTCACACACACACACACACAAAAAAATATATATATATATATTCACTGATGCTTTGCATTTGTTATCCTTATCATAAGTATATATGGTAAAAACATGTAACAAATGTTTTCATTTAACTCCATATATAGTCATGCATCTCTTAACGACGGGGATCCGTTCTGAGAAATGCGTTGTTCGGTGGTTTCGCTGCTGTACAAACTTCATAGAGGTACTTACACAAACCTAGATGGTATAGCCTAATACACACCCAGGCTATATGATACTAATCTTATGGGACCACCGTCGTATATAGGTCCACTGTTGACCGAAACATCATTATGTGGCACAAACTGTAGATACTCTCCAGCCCCCATAACTTATCCTTAGGTGCCACGTGATTCCATTGTCCACGTGCAACATGTCATGGAAAAACTTTGGGAAGCATTAGCACAGCTTATATAGTAGACAGTTTCCCCAAGTTGGAGATCTTAAATGGTATTAAATAAATAAAACAAAGTATAGAAACATTAATACATTGAGGGATGCAATTACCTCTAAACTCTGAGATCTCATGGGAAAAGTAAAATTTTTTAAAACATGCTATAAAACCTTAATCAAAACTTATCATAGACTTCCAAAATCTTAATAAAATGAGGTTTTTTTTCTCTATAGAATATGGTTACAATTTCGACTTAATAAATTATTTTCTTAAATGTAATTTAACTGAGAGATTCTAACAAAGCAACAAATAAAAATATCCATTCCATAGTTCTCTTTTTACCTAATTTTATAGTTTACTAAATGACGAGTTTAAAATTTAATAATGCATCTATTATTATTAATCTTTCACTCAGTTACCATTATTAGGTAGGACACTGAGTATCTGAGAAAATGTCAAATCTAGATCTTCAAAGAGAATCAGTCAAAAAGCATTCAGGTTATAAAATGAATATAAATGATTACGGAGTCCTCTACAAATAAAATAATAAGATCCCAATTAATTGAAATAGGATTTGGCTTAAAGTTTAAAACATCTCTTTAAAAACAGACTAAAACGTCTTACAGAAATATGTAGTCTTGGCAACCAAAGGAAAGCAGAGGTCAGAAGCCTGGAGAACTGCTGAAGAAATCGGAATGTTTTCTCTTTATTTCCCAACATTATCATGAACAAAGAAGACACAAACCAGTCGTGGCCAGCATAACTCCCCTGCAGGCAGACTGAAAACCACAGTTAAGGAACTTTTACAATATTTTATCTTACAAGACGAAATATAAGAACTCCATAAATATTCATTTCCAGGATCTCTATCAGGAAAGAGATATTAATGATACTTACTTCTCATTTTGTCTTCAAACAATTTATAAGCTATTGATGTTAAACTTTATTAGTAAAAAAATTACTTACATAGTAACTATTTTAATGTACTATTTGCTTACATGTCCAGTGAAGGCCAATGGCACTAGAACTGGAGGAAAAACTATCTGCTCTCTGGAAACACATCTGTTCAAGTCATTAACAAAATAGTACTATCCTTTCTCTAGTTCAGGTTATCTGCTAAATTACTAGCATAATCAAGTAGGAAAGTCCACACATTTTTAGAATTCAGTAATGCAAATGGTCTGAATGCTTTTTTTCCTACAAGTTAAACCCTATTTCTGAAAGATAACCAATTCAAATAAAATAGATATTTTATCCTTATTCTAGAGTCATTAAATCTAGAGTATTCTTATTCTAGATTCGCAACCCTATTTTTCAAACTTTCAATGTCTGAAAATATATTTTAATAACTTTACTCAGTTTAAGAGTCAATGAATAAACTGAATTAATTACTATTCAATAAAATGCATATTTAAAATAAAGAATAAAATACTATAAAGATGTATCATAACAAATAAATCACTATTATTAAACTATTATATTATAAATGTGTTAAAGTATTCCATCAAAGAATTATGAAAAATATGTGAGGAAAGGTCAACTACTGCGAATCCACTCAAAAAGGATACGAAGAGAAGCCTTCACGGGCGCCTGCTGCTGTTTCAGGAATCTCTCACAGTGCTTTAAGACCAAGCTGAGATCATTCTCTGCACCGTCTTTTAACAGATTGAGGGACTTGCCATACCTACATTAAAAACCCACAAAACACACAAAATGAAAAACATCAGGCCCTGCTTGCAAATTTATTTTTTGAAATCCATCAAAGTGTGGTCCTCTTGAGATCTCAAGGTTTTAAGTTCTCAAATTTCTACTTTTAGCATAACTATGCTATTCAGAGCACCTAGGAAAGGTTAACACTTGGTATATGTTCCTGATAATTATGACACATTTGGATTAGCAGTATTCATCTGGTAAATACTGATAACTTTAAAGGAAAATGAAACAGTAAGGAGAGAACCAAAGGTAACTACCGCAGATGAGTAGTAGAATACGAGCATTTTTTCCTGAACTTAATCTAAAACATGGAATATTGACAGGTTAGATTGACAGAATGTTAAGTTTAGAAGCGACTGTAGAGTTCATCTACCTAGTCCAATGGTCCTAAACAAGGGTGGCACTTCCTCCAGGGGCCACTTTGGAAATTATGGGGATTTTTCAGTTTTTATAGTAACTGGGGGCACTACTGATATTTGGTGAGTGAGTGAGGGCCAGGAGGTTAGACGTGGGACAGTCCTGCACAATGACAATTTGCAAATGTCCTGCCTCTTATTTGCATGGATGGAAAAGCTATTTCTAATTATCTGAAACTAATTCTGTTTCATATAAAATCATAAAATATTTTTCCTATATTTTTATTATACACTGAATGCAACCATGTGTAAATCAGGGAAAGATGTTACTTTTGTTTTGTATGAAGCCTTGCTAAGACTCGTTCACCATTTTGGAAAGTCACTTTGCCAATGGCAACACTCTGGTAGTATTTGAAGCACCAAAATAAAATCAGTCTCTATTTGTAGCTGCCACAGTCATGATTCTATGTGGGCGCCAGCTATGTCTTATACTATAGTTGTATGCAAACATTTCATTATAAATCACTTTCCATTTACTTCTTACCAATAAGATACTAGATTGAATTAGGAAAATATGTGACTAGCCTCTTACACTATCTATAAATTCCATTTCAGAATAGAAATAAGGCATTACAAAATAAAAGGCATGCATGGGTCACAAAGCATAATCAATGAGTTATACGCTCTATGTGGTATAGGTGGGTGAGCTAGAATTACTATCATTCTTTTCATTATAATGCTATGAATTTATAAAAACACTCAGTCTTTTTAAACAGCTTTGACATGTATCTTTTTTATATTTGATTCTGAAGATGACCCTTCAGAATGAGACTGTCAAGATTCCTATTTAATAAGCAAGAAGGGGAGGGGAGGTTCAAGGACTTAGTCCTTAACTCTCAGTCTGCTGTTTAGCTTGTCCATTTCTTCTGAAAATTACAATTTGACTACTAAAAATTCAAACTACTATAATTGCTTTATTCATTTTAACTTCTGCATCTATTCTTAAGGTACTTTTGCACTCATCACCATAGCTTGACAATTAAAACTAATCATAATTCAGAAAATGGTATGACTGTGCTACCAATGTGCTGATTTTTACAATGTTATTTTTGGAAAAAACCTGATAGTCGCAGAGGCTTAAATACACTGTAATTAGCCTCTGAAATAATAATGAACTGTAACTGATTCACTCACAGAGGTAATTTAATCAGGTGCCAATATCCCCGAAACAAAGTTATTTTCTGAGTGATAAACTCTGCATTTAAAATGTACAAAATAGTTGGCTGTTAAATTAAATACTATTAAGCACATATCAGGTAGACAAAACAAATTTAGAAATGCGCAGGGGAGATATTTCCCTGTGATATACCTGACAGTCATTTTAATGCCAAGCTGCCGCACAGATGAAACACTTTCCTTCTTCACATTTGCATCAGTAGCTGGAAACGATGGAAAACTGGGTTATAAAAATGTATAAAATTCTGCATAATAATCACATTTTAATTGAAAATTGATGAAAGCCATATTTTTACATATTTTAATGCGAATTCTGAAAACACTGATGAATTTGTTCTTTTAAGAGCTGTCAATTATAGTTTCAAAGAAATTAACAGGAAACTTTTTATAAATAACTTTTCTCCTATAGAAAGCAGTTAAAAGCATATTAAATACAAAACAAAACATTGTAGTTCTGAAGCATTCTGTTTTCACTTGGTTCTCAGAACACAAAAGCTGTTAAACCCAAAATGGTCTAGAATATTGTACTTTCATCAAGCAATGCATATGTAAGATTTTGATTTACAAATATATATAAGTTTGGCTGTGTACTTCTTAAAGATTCAAACATGAGTGTCAGGAAGGAATAAATAGTATTCTACTTATAATGTATAACAATGGACAAGGGTGGAGTGAACAAGTTTCTTCCTGCAGACGGATTTTCTTTATGAAGTAGGAATTGGTGATCATCTACGAAAGTGAAGAAGGGGTTGTACAGTACAGAGGACTACAGGGGAGGGTGGAAGTTTGGATTAGTCCTTGAGAACGCTGGATGACCAAGCTAACAGTGAATAGTCAAAAGCATCACTATACAGTATTAAGAGTGTAGCTGAATCTTTCCATCTTTTTGCTGAAGAAACTGTAGTGTGCATATACACACACACACGCATATGCACACACACACATGCAATTAAGGGAACTGTCCAAAATCACATAGTTGTCTAGTGGTAGAGAGGTTAGGGGTTCTGAATTCCATTTCAGTAGTTTTTTTTCCCCTACCATTACACAGTGGTACATCTCATACTATCAATATAATCTACTTAACTCATGGACTCATTCACTCCTTTTTATAAATCCTTTTTGATAAAGTAAGCGTGGAACACCATGCTAGAAGCTATGGGGGATAAAAGATAAATCATACATCATGCCCTAAAAGAACTTCCCATGTAGTGTCAGAGATAAAATTCGTATATAGATAACTCTGATAAAGATGTTCTAAAGTGCTAAGTGGAAAAAGAATGGTACAGATAAAGTGTTACGTGAATTCAGAAGAGGGAGAGATTAGGAAGAAGTGGCACTTAAACTGAACCTTAAAATATGGGTACACTTGAGATCTGCAGAGAGAGGGAACAACAAATTAAACATCACTGTTATCAAACATCTCCTCTTTGGACCAGCAATAATTCATCTTTCAGCACTCTTAGCGTTAAGGTACCTTACTTCTAGTTTGCCTACGACTTCCATGGTTTTAGCACTGAAAGTCTCCTGCCCCAGGAACTCCTCACAGTCCCAGGCAAACTAGACTGGCTGGTCACCTAACTAGAGTGGTAATTTTCTTAAAGAAGCAAAAATCAACATAAGTACTCAGTTAATCTCTTGATAAGCTACATCTGAGTTTTACTGATTTAGATTGGAACGTAATATTAGCTATATTGTTATATTTTGCCTATAATGACAGCAGGTAAGCTATAGTTTATATAGCTTAGAATTCCTTGCTATTTATAACTTTTACTGTGCTAATAGATGTCCCTTCTATCCTTAGGGAAGAAGGATACCAGTTCCACACCACTAGCATCACAGATTAAGCAAGGGAGACTATTCAATGTCTTCTCCAGATTTTTCAAACTGGAGTGAAGATGGAATTTTCCCTGCTACTAATCACGGGGCTATGAGGTGCCCTAGGTCTCCAGTAGGGAGGAATAAATCCAACATATAAGAAGAGGGAGAGACAGAGAAAGGAGATAGATTGCTAAGAACAGCTTTACCCTATTTATATGAGCCAACGATTTTGTCTTTTTCTGCTTAGACAAAAAAAAGAAAGTTTGATTTGAGTTTCCATCACTTGTTACCCAAAACATATATATCACAAATTATTCTCACTCTCACAAAATAATGGCCAATTTTTAAAACTATTAATTGTCATTCATATCTTCAATATAATTTCAAGTTCTTAGCTATAACAGCACTTTTTTTCAATTCAACCATGATTTAAACACAGCTTTACCAATGTCCACTACAAGACAATCAGGTTAAATTTGTTTAGATAGTGACCAGGAAGTTCTTTTTGTTTCAGAACATGAATCTGTTCCTGGTGATCCTATATTTTATGATTAATATATTTTAGTTCCCAAAGTTTAAATAATGTAAAACTTTAGTGATGTAGTGTGGGCGACATTGGCTAATTTTGCAAAATTTAAATGGTTTCAATAACACAAACATTCTGACTTTATATATTCCCATAGCCAAGGAATAGACCTACCTCCTATAAACTGTCATAATGTGATATAATGACAAGATTGATTTTTATAAACTATTGCCAGAATAATTTTAAGTTAGATTATAGGATAACACTTAAATTTCTAGTACATACAAAAGTGGATTATTAAACATGAGAAATATTTATCTTCATTAATATATGGATCTGTGTGCTTGTAATAATACAAATGTTTCCCTTCAGGAAAATATAATATAGATAGATACCTTAACAGTAGAGGAGGAGTGTGCAGTGGGCCAAGGGTGCTAAGAATGGGTATTCCCGACATCATGTATTCTATAGATCAGAGTGGCTTCTACCAGAAGATACTGACCTCCATATCAGTGAAGAATGGAATAAAAGTTAAGGACCAAGGTGAGAGAAGTTGCTCAAAGGGACTATGACCCTGAATGTTATATGAGGTTCAGGTTCTTAGTTCTTCCTCGTGGAAGGAAAGAGTTCTTCCAGAGTGGTCTAGCTGTCTGGCCTGGGACGAGTCCTTTAACTTTTCTGGGGTTGTGCAAATAATTTCCCAGGTCTATTCCCTCTCTAAAAGCTTATGATTCTGTATCTTCAGAGCAAAAACCTTACTCTGCACCTTTCAACACGTAATGATTCCCAATTATGGCTGTACATCAAAATCATCTGAGGAGAGTTTTATAACAGACCACTCCAGGCTATTGATCAAATTGCTGAGGGTGAATGTCCAGTCATTTGTATTTTTAAAGACTTCCACAGCTTATTTCTTGTGCACTGAAGTTGAGATCACACTTAAAGGAATAAAAGTTTAGATACACTTACAATTAGACAATGATACTCTACTACACAAATTTCACTTCAAAGAAGGTAAATCTTCAAAAAGGCTTTTAGATGAGGATATATGGAGGTATTAAACATACCAAAACAAACATCAAACATCCACCTTAAAAAATCACTAATATGAAATAGACATAGGTAACTTTAGCAGGAATAAAATCCCATTGGAAAAAAAAAAACATAAGAAATAGAAAGTTTCCTGAAGCAGGAATGAAGTCAGAAAATGGTTTACGGGTATACATTAAAGGAGAAGCTTCAGTTTAAAACTTGTATTTGATATGGAACATGACAACCTGACAAGTAGTAATGGATCTTAGACTACAAATTTCAGTGAAATAATCTTTTGTTACACACAACCTGAACTAAATATAACTTATGAAGCAGGAATTAAAATCTTCAGAAACAAAACAAAATTGATGGGGCAAAATGAGTAAGTAATATTCAATGATAAAAATAAATGTCTTCAGGGGACTCTGATGCATCACTGGTAACCAGTGACTTATTGAAATGTGTACAATAGTGTGTGAGATACATAATAGGTGCTTAATAAACACTGGGTGTATGAACGAGTAGATGAATGAATAAATGAATGAACACATCCAATGAACAACAAAAAAAGAAACTGTGCTTTACATACCAAATGAAGCAAAGTGGAGATGGAAACAGACATAGACTTAAAAATATTTTCTGTATATTGAAATCAAGTAACAAATAGATGATATAACTCCCACTCCCTGGAATTACTATGAAAACCATAACGAAATAAGTTGTTGATAAAAAAGTCAACCACACAACGACACCTGTAGCATCATACATACCTTACTTAACAACGCCTAATTCAATCTCAGCATTAATATTAAATTAACTATTTGAAATAACCAATCATTTTAATTAAAATAGAACAAAAGGAGTTGAAAAAATTTACTTAATATTAACTGAAATCACTCACTCTGGTAACGCATTCTGTTCTATCTTTGGTTTGCAAAGCTAGCACATAGAACAGCGGTAGAAGAAATTAAATCTATTCTGCATGGCACTTGGTTAATGATGCAGAAAAAAATAAATTTTCAGAGGAGCAAAGAATTTCTCCACTAGAAGAAAAATCTGTGGTTGGAGAAGCAGTCACTGCTAAGCTGTTTACCCACTCTTCTCAAGCCCTGTGGGGTCTGTTGTCAAGTCAGAGAACTCACACCATCCAAAGAACTCAACTGGTCACACTTTCTCCCACCTCCTTCCTTCCTTTCCCAAAATCAGTCTGCAGGTTCTGTTGCTTCTTTTTAACATGTAGCTGTATCTATCCATTTTATTTAATTCTTCCTAACATAAAATTCAATTCCTTGCGACCAAGCTACTATAAGAGTCACAGTCTCCTAATTGGTATAGTCAGCATTACTTGGGAAAAAGCATTTCTCTTTTTATGTCTTTGATTATGCAATTACCCTTGCCTGCAAGACTCTTCCCCTCTGGCTTTCTTTCAGCTGTGATAGCCCAGGAGGCAGTGCTGGTGCCACTCCTCCTGGTCTATTATTGCCGCCTCCTCTTGTCTTCCAAGATGGCACTTGTCAACAGGGATCACTCTTTCCACTGAATACCTGTGGCACTTACAACAATACCTCTCATTTGACAATAACCCAATTCAAATAGCATCCTTAAAAGCCCTAGCACATTGCCTGAAACAAAGCAGCCAGCTGAAAAATGTCAGTTTTCCTTCATTTCCTTATTTTCTATCTTACTATATGCAATTGACTTCATTCGTCATTTTAGGTGTATGCCCTATTTCCCCTCCTTGAGGACAGGGTCATTCATACTATATACCTCCTTGCAACTATCAAGCATACTCACAAACATGCTCCATAAATGTAAGATAGAAAAAAGCATATTTGCTGAATACCCAAAGAAAGTATAAAAGGTGCTTAACTGCATATATTAAGTTCAAAACTATTTTAATAGTCAAAAGGTGAAACAATGAAAACTTTCTGATATTTTTTCCAACCGTTTGATGAGCAACATAAAGAGAAGATGAATAAAATTAAAATATCTACTAATCTGAAAGGACTACTTAATTTATTATTTCAAATAAGCAAGTACAGTAGAAAAAAATCCCCAACTCGTTCCACGGAATTGAGCCGACAAAAAGGTAACGTCTGTTAAGATTTGGAAAGATACCTGTATGGATTTACAAACTGCAAATGTGCAGAACTTTGTTTGTTCGTTCCTCTTTCTTTAAGGGGATAAACAGAGAAACTAATTTGATTTTTCTAAATTTGCAAATTTTATAATGGATTGAAATCCCGAGGGAGCTAACAACAGATGGATGATTGTTATTCTAATTTCAGCTACCTTAGGGTTTAGCGAGCTGTCATTTTTAAAAATACAATTTCTCATTTCAAGAAACATGAAAAAACATTGAATATATCTATCTAGCATTTGCTTTGATACATCTTTTATATCAAAACATGGTTTTTGTTTATTTAAAGTAAATAGAGTAAAATTTTATAATAGCAAACCATTGTTCCACCAGCCAAAAAAATAAATGATAAAGAATGAGGATATCTAAAGCCATAGAAAAAGACAATACTAGCAACAAGCTTACCATATTATAATAATAAATATTAAGCAATCAATCAACAGGAAGCCACTTTATTTTTGGCTGTACTTTAAAACTCTAGTGGACAGTTGTTCAGCTGAAGTCTTTCAAGAATTTAAATTCACATTCTGCGTTTATCTGCCTACATAACATATTCAACAAAGCCAACATCTGAGATCTCCCTCAGCATAATTTAGAAATACGACAGAGGGCAGTAGAGTGCGTGCACACTGAGAAGTCTTGTTGAATATTTAGATAACGTATACAACATAATGTTAATTTTAGATTATTTACAGAAATATGACCCAACAGAATAATGCGCCAAGGAGAGCTTAGATATTGGAGATTATACCGAAGACTGGAGAGACAGCCACTCCGGCCATGCAAATCTCCATGATGACCACTTCTGACTTATTTCCTCTCTTACTCATAGACTTGATCATTAATCCCTGTATGTTTTTCATATACATTTTTAGGTTCATTCATAAAGTTAGAATTTTCTTCACAAATGGTTTTCTTCAAAATTCTCTTCACAATTTCTGTTTTCTTTCCTCTGTATTTCAGTTTCCTGATTTTAAACGTGATAATTATACCTACTTCAGAGAGGAGTTGTAGGGTTGAATGACATAATGCACATCAAGAGTCTCACATAAAACTCACAAGAAGTGCTCAATAGGTATCAATGACCCTTACTTAAACTCCAGATACATGCCACCTTATATTTTCCTCTCATTTGTTTCACTTTCTTACGTTCTCTTTTCCCTTTCCCAAATCTGCATTAGATGTCACTATGTGTAAATAATTAGGAATATGTTCAGATGTGTATTTGTAAATATCAATATATTTAGAATTGTTGTACAAATGTATTTGAATGAATATAGGTGCTTATGTAACAGTATATTTAATTCAATAAAAATATATCAAATGCTATAGTAAAGAAACAAAGGAGTTTGAGATCGAATGGAATAATTTAAACTAGCCATACACAATATAATAAATATCAAAATGTTAGTTTAAAGTGAATGCAATAGAAGCACAGAGGAGGGACTTCTGCTTCAGATAAGAAGGAAGGTGACATTCTAGCTGCAACTTTACAGTTGAGTTGGACATTATCACATGGGCATCAGAGGGAGGGAAAAGTTTATCCAGAAGGAAACGTAGGACCAAAGAGTTAGTGATGTGAATGCATACGATGTGTTTGGGCAGTGGTGGGTAACAGGGCTAGAAAAATAGGCTGGGCCAGACTGGAAACACTTTTTAAAAATTTTTCTTTTTATGGAGATATGATACACAGTGTCTAACTTGAATAAATAACACATATTTGAATGACGGTTTCTTCAGCAACAGAGAAGTTATGTCATCCTTACGAGGAAGAGTAGCAATATCCATGATGATCTATTATCATGAGCCTGTGCTACCTCCCTGCCTTCTTCACTGTCTCTTCATCTACTGACCCCCAAGTAATGGATATTCACTTTTAACAAATTTCGGTTCTGCACTCTACTTCATCCTTCACACAGGTACTAAAATAATCTTCCTAAAATAGACAAATCAAGTAAAGCTTCTGCTCAGAAATCTTAAATGGTTTACTCTATTGATATTAAAATTAAGATAAACTGATTGACACAGTATATAAAGACCTCCTCCTTCATTCTTTTATCCATTCTGTCTTTTATTTGTCAAACATTTATTGACACTGTTTTTCTAGGCATAGAGGATATGATAGGTAAGACACGGAAACTACCCCATAGGAGTTTACCATCACGTGAAGAATTACACATTAAGTCAGAATAGGAGAAAGACATGACAGAGATACGTATTGGCTTTATATACTAAGCTGATGATTTAGTAACTTATATTTCCAGCCTACACCTTTCCCCTAAATTCCAGACTCAAATATCCAGTATATAAGAAGCATATCTACTTAAATGTGTAATAAGCATTTAAAATATTAACTTAAAAGCAAGCTCCTAATCTCCTTTCTCAAATCTATTCCTCTCCCATTCTTCTCCATCTCAGTGTAAAATAATCCCCACCCTTCTAGTGGCTCAGATTAATGACTTAGAGTCTTCTTTGATTCCTCCCTTTCTCTCACACCCCATATTCAATCTCTTACCCAATTCTGTTGGCCCTATCTTCAAAATATACCCAGAATCCACCCATCTCCACTGACATCCTCATGCAAGCCATTACCATTTTTCATCTGGATCTTTTCAATAGCCTCCCACTGGTCTCCCTGCTTTAGCCTTTTGTCCTCCTTCAGTCTTTTCTCAATACAACAGCCATCAAGATCTTTTAAAAATGTAAATCAGAGCACATCATTCCTATGTTCAAGAACCTGAGATGACTTTCTTTTTATTTTATTTATTTATTTATTTATTTATTTATTTATTGTTTATTGCAGTAACATTGGTTTATAACGTTGTATAAATTTCAGGTGTACATCATTATACTTCTATTTCTGCATGGATTACATCGTGTTCTTGTGTTCACCACCCAAATACTAATTACAATCCATCACCACACACATGTGCCTAATTATCTCTTTCACCCTGCTCCCTCCCCCCTTCCCCCCTGGTAACCACCAATCCAATCTCTGTCTCTATGTGGTTGTTTGTTGTTGTTATTATCTACTAATTAATGAGTGAGATCATACAGTATTTGACCTTCTCCCTCTGACTTATTTCACTTTGCATAATACCCTCAATGTCCATCCATGTTGTCACAAATGGCTGGATTTCATCGTTTCTTATGGCTGAATAGTGTTCCATTGTGTATATATACTACTTCTCATACACAGCTGGTGGGAGTGCAAACTGGTGCAGCCACTATGGAAAATAATATGGAGATTCCTCAAAAAATTAAGGATAGAACTACCATACGATCCAGCTATTCCACTGCCGGGTATTTACCCAAAGAACGTGAAAACACCAATGTGTAAAGAAACATGCACCCCTTTGTTCATTGCAGTGTTATTCACAATAGCCAAGACTTGGAAGCAACCTAAGTGCCCACCAAGGGACGAATGGATAAAGAAGATGTGGTATATTTACACAATGGAATACTACTCAGCCATAAGAAATGAAATGACTTTCAAAACTTATATATCTTCCTCTCCTCTCTGACTTCAACACCAACAATTCTTCCCCCTTACTCTATTTCAGCCATATTAGTCTCCTTCCTGGTCATTTGCTGGAATTCTCTTCCCCTGAAAATATCTATATATCTTCCTCCCACTTCCGCTAGTCTGAACACTATTTAATATTATAATCCTCATTCCCAACTAGCACTCCCTAGCCCCTTCCCTGCTATGTATCTCTCATTTGCTATCATACCATTTGACATACTTAATCTTTTACTTACTTATTTATTGTCTGTTTTCCCACCAGATGGTAAACTCTATGAAGGCAAGAATTTTGGTCTTCTGTCACTGCTGTGTTCAAATGCTTAGAAAAGTTCTATTACATAGTAGAGGACGATATCCATTTGCTGTGTAAATGAACGTGTATGGGGGTGGGGAATTGGCAGTGCTAATAGGTAGTGTTCCTGAAAAACAAACATGAAGCATGGAGAGAAAGGGATGATGCTAGAGAGGAAGAAACAGGAAGAATAATGTAAGACCTTGGGTATCACAGTAAGAAGCTTAGGCTTTTATGTAGTGGTCAGTGCTGAGCTAATGGGTAGAGGAATGAGTGGGTCAGATTGGCACTCTGAGAGCAGCATGAAGAACACCTTTAAAAAGAAATCAGACTACAATTAGAGACACCAGGAAAAGAGGGTGCTCTAACACCCTAGGCAAGAAGTAATAGTGGCCTGAACTAACAGAAAGAAGAGCAGAGATCAATATAAGTAAACTTGAGATATATCAAGAACATAGAATTAACATGGTTTGGTGACTGGAAGGGAAATGTGGACTCACTTGTTGATCATTCCTCGGTTTCTGGCTTAGATAGACAGTAGATGATTGTACTGCCCACCAAAATAGACAATGTAGGAGGAGGGTGAATACCAACATGGTATGATGGGGTGAGGTTGCTGTTGGGCATTTCGAGTTTGAGGATTTCTGTAGCACATCCAAGTGATGTTTACCTATTAAGCAGCTGGAAATATGAGAATGAAGCTTAACAGTAAATCTGTGAGTAGAAGATGTGAATTTAGAAGTCATCAATATATAAGGTAGGTAAAATAGTACGAGCAGATGAGATCATTAGAGGATAGTGGATAAAATCAGAAGAGTGGAAGACGTTGCCTTAAGGAAAAACAACTTTTAACGGTAGACAGGAAAAAAGATCTCAAAAAGGAGTTAGAAAATTATAAGGAAACCCAGACATTTGCACAGAAGAGACTGAAAGATATCTGGAATGTCTACGGCACCAAGTGAGAGATTTTTAGGATGAGAAACCTTGGGCATATTTGTAATCTAATAACACATCTCTATGAAATATTATCTATTTGCACACCGAGGACTTTTCAAAATTCAAAATGTTTAAAATGTACCTGTATATTCCACTGAGGGGAAGTAGCATTCAGATGGGCTTTCCGAGAGATGAAGCACAAATTTTTCAAGTAACTCTACTAAAGCTGTAATAAACAAGAGAATAATTAGGACATTAAAGGTCAAGAATAATACGTGATGATGCATCTCTAAATCACAGACTAGCAGATAAAAGTCATCTGAACTTCTTCACAGTTACGCTCTTAAGGGGTCCAATTCAAAACACATAACATTTTAATATTCATAACAATGTTTCTGATGTAAATTAAATTTTAATAGCTTCACTGAGAACCTATTCAATGTAAAACTGGAAAGCAAGCATGTGTTATCTTTAGATTCTCTAAGGATTACTTCAGAATTTGCTAAATGATTTTAATACAGAAAGAAAATTATCATTAATTAGGCTATAATATCCTGTCATCATTATACACACATACAGAAAAGAAAATTACATGAACTCCAAGATCAAGATCAATGCATAGCTCATGTTCCTTTCAAAACCAGGACATTTTATGTGTTTTATTAACTTTCCAACTGATGGTATCTGTTCAAGGCAACCTGATCAAAAGTAAGCTTGCCAGGGGTTGTTGGGAGGAAAGCATGATAGGCAGAGTACAGGATTTTTACAGCAGTGAAACTCTTCTGCACGATACTATAATGGTGGATACAAGTCATTATACATTTGTCAAAATTCATAGACTGTACAACACCAAGAGTGAACCCTAATGTAAACTATGAACTTTGGATGATGATGATGTGTCAATGCAGGTTCGTCGATTATAATAAGTGTACCAGTCTGGTGGGAGATGTTGATAGTGGAGGAGGTTGTACATGTGTAGGGACAGGATATATATGGGAACTCTCCGTACTTTCCACTCAATTTTGCTATGAATCTAAAAATGCTCTAAAAAATAAAGTTTTTTAATTTTAAAAAATGTTGAAAAGATGTCTTTCTATCAATGGAATAGTAGAGACTGAGTCATTAAAAAAAAAGTAAGCTTCCTCTGTCTGTCTTAGAAAGGACAAATGATTCTTTTCTGGCCTGGATTGATAATCCCATATAGATAATGCCACAGTGTTTGCATATATTACCTCAAAATGGACATAACTAGGTGGATTAGAATTAATATGAAATCCAGGATTATTTTGCTGGAAAGAAATATTTCTATAGACTGATATGCTTATACATAGAGTAAGTAAGCTTTAGGCACCTTTTAAAATTGTGCCCTAGTTACATTTAAGATATTGACTATGAACTATATTAACTGAATGGACCCTTTTCCACATCCAAGTGCATTTTAAGCATATAATTCATGAAGGAAAATTACTGTTCAACATGTGAAAAATTTAAAATGAAACAGGAATAACATACTCTTTCCAATAATTGTAGCTCTGACAAGCTACATCTCACAATATTTTAATGGCTTAAGATAAAAATGAAAATTTTTATTCATTGAACTCTATTCATATTCTGATTTCAAATTCAAATAAGACTATTAAAAAGTATGAGAATGCAGTGGTTGAGGATCAGAAAGGACACCAGTATTGTAGACTATTTAAACTTATAGTTGTTTAGACTGGTTCTATCTTCACATGCAGAGACACAAATTCTCTCACTATAATTAAATCTCATTTTAGCACAACCATATGTTTGTTAATGTTATGCATTTAAGTAAAGTGCTTGAGTTAAGGGGAGAAGTCACAGCATACTGCTAAGCAATTCTTTGAATCCTATGCCCGAAATCATGCTTAGCCATCAGACAGACAGTGAAACACATTTCAGTGAATTGAGAAAATTCTTCATCACATCTGTGAAGAAGCTAAACACAATATGATTTGAAACTTATGAGTCACCAGACTAATTGCAGACTTTGCAAAGCACACTATTTTCCAGCATGTACTGATCTTGAAATATGAAATTATGTTATTAGATCAATATATTAGAGGCTTACAGATAAAGTAATTCTAGACTTCATATGCAAAAATGACATCACTGAACTACCTGGAGAAGGTTCTAGATTTCTAGTGATTCCAATATATTCACTTTGCCCAGCTAACCTTATGAACAGCACCATGTATTTCCAAATATTTTGATGGCTAGGCGATAGTCATGGAATAATGCTATAAACTGATCTACATATGGTGTTGAACCTGTGGCTACAATCTCATTGGCTCATCTCTCTAACCCAACGTTAAGTGTAGCTGAACTGCATAATTACTAGAGTGGCTATTTATCTCAGTGCGACCAACCACCTCACTCATCATCAAGTCACTGAAAATTCCATTATCTATAACTCAAGGAAATTAATTCATGTCATGAAACACTTCTTAACTGTAAAAACAAATTAACTCTAGGATATTACTATCCAGAAAGTAAACTATAGAATATTGCTTTGTCTTAGGTGGATTTTTTAATTTTAAATGACAGACCTGAAATTTCTATAAAGGATTTTAAATTATGAGCCTTCTTTTAATTACATTCATTCCTTGGGGTAGGACTATGTCATTAGTAGACTATAAAACCAAAATTTATAATCTTTGTGTATTAAAAGGGGACATGGGTTTTCTGCTGAGGAAAACCTGAAGGCAGATCATTCAGGAATACTTAGATATTGACTCTGCTTTCTGTCTTGGCATTGCCATCACAACAATAGCTGGTTCCAAAACTGGGTACATGCTAGTGACGGCAATCAGAAAAAGAGGATGTCAGAGGAAGAATATACTTTGATATTCTCCACGGTATTTCATACAAATAAAATCTAAAATATGGGGGGCAGCATCGAAATGTAAACAAATGGTAGATCAAAAGGAAAGCCTGAATTAAACGCTCAGAGCAAAATAAAAAGAAACTAAAATATAGCCAGAAGTAAATCAGAAATAACAAAAATACACTTTTTTATGAAGACTTGGCTCATGTCCTCTTGTTATCTGGAAGTAGTTATGTGGAGCCACCTAACTTGATCGTTGGAGCTCAATTTTGCCCCAACACTGTTCTCCACTAAAAGGAGCCAGAATCCATTGGTCTCTATGTTTAAGAGCAGGAAAAGTGAGTCTGGACAACCTCATTGTTGTGACTAAACCAGGATTCTTTCAGAGGCATACAGAAGAAAAAGTTTAAAAGGACAAAGAGGCCAGAGTAAAGGAAAAGCTCTTAAAGTCCAAGTTGTGATCATTTGGGCATCTGAAGCTTACAGTTACACAAAACGTATTATAGATAGTTACAAAGTATACCACAGTTTCCAATATTGTCTATCAGACATGTTGTACATGTTATCTAGTGACCAACTCAAATTATATGAATCCTACACCAGAATTCTGGTTATGAACTACGTTATCAATATTAGTGAACAAATATAGGAAGGACAAACTTAGAATATATTTAAAATTATATACTTAGGTCACAAATAAAAGATTAATGGGAAATATTGATTAGAAGATAATATGACAAATACAGAGGCTTCTTTTTGTAGGGAGGTGACTTTAGAAAAACAGATGTAAAAAGTTAGGAAATATTGAATATGCACTTGATTATGGAATCTACCGTTTAGGATGGATAGACATCAAGAGGCTAGTTTAGTAAATTCACGAGAAACTAGAGGTCAATCAGACCTACAGAGATCATCTTGACAATAAGAAAAAAAGCAGAACTGTAGAATGATTTCTATTTTAATGAATAAAAAGAGGTAGCCTATGAACATATTTGAAATTCAATCTAGTAGAGTAGAGTGTCTAACTATGTTATCTCTCAATGCTGAATGAAATCAACACATAAAAACGAGGGAAATTAATTAGAGGTTTAGCAAACATGTCCTAGTTAGCTCTATCTTAGGGAAAAGGTCTGGGATATAGTTGAGGATGGGGTGGGGTGGAGGAGAGACACACAGACAAAAATAAGGTCATGAAAAGGAAGAATCTGACTTAACGTTTTAAAAGATTAACTTGAGCCTGTGAGCTTTGGGTCATATAACCTATCACTTCTCCCAGCGACTCATTACAAGTGAGTGTAGGAATATCATGTAATCATACATCCACATTGTCTCACTTGTTCTTATAAACTGAAAGCTTGGAAGGAAAACTCCAGAAATACCAGGAGCCCAAGTCTAAGAAAGTTGGAAATTCTCTCTCCTGGTAGCTGTGTAGATGGCCTGAGTTTAAATCAATTTGGGAAGAGTATTGATGGGTGGTTCTTCCTCTCTCCCCTCCCTGACCATTACCACAAAGGAGAGTAGCTGCCCATAGCAGGGAGCAGAACAGGAAGTCAACAAGTAGGTTCTTAATAAGTCCTTGTCAATTGAATTCCTTTTTGTCTAGTTCCTTTTGGATTCAGACCACATAATTTACAGAGAAATTAAGATTAATTCATTCACTCATAATTATGAAAAAATATTAATGAATGTACACAGTATTTATTATGTATTACAGAACCTTATACAGAGATTTTTAGGGAGAAACTGGAGAATAGGTGATGATAATTGAAAAACGTTTTGTTCTTGATAACTGTAGACAGTTAAGACCCGAGTTGAACCAGATTACAGAGCCAGACTGTACATGTGTGTACACATACACACATACATAAAGAAGTATGCCTGCCTCACAAAAGCATAAATTGGTTTAATATTTCTTCATTGAGCTTACCTCTAAAATTAGTTCATCTTAGTTGACAGGAAATAAGTATGTTATGAGATACTGGAGATGTTAAACATTTTATCATAATCTATCTAAACCAGTATTATGCTTACCCGTGTTTTTTCGATAAATGTTGTTTGCCTCTGATGTGCAAAACATTAGGCACTAAAGAGCAGGTGCAAAGAGGTAGTACAGCAAAGTGATACAGAGCATGGATTTTGGTGTCAGGCTGCCTGGGTTCACATCTTGGCTCTGCCACTGTGAACTGGGCTAGTTACCTATCATTTCCAGGTCTCAGTTTCCTTATCCATCAAATGTAGACTATCTTATAAAGTCAATATGAAGAGTAACTGAGTTTTGTGTAAGCCACTACATCATGCCAGGCAGAAGTCTAAATCTATTTTTTAAAGTAGCTTAGGGCCGGCCCCGTGGCTTAGAGGTTAAGTACGCGCGCTCTGCTGCTGGCGGCCCAGGTTCAGATCCTGGGCGCGCACCGACGCACTGCTTGTCCGGCCATGCTGAGGCCATGTCCCACATACAGCAACTAGAAGGATGTGCAGCTATGACATACAACTATCTACTGGGGCTTTGGGGGGGAAAAAATAAATAAATAAAATTATAATAAAGTAGCTTACAATCTAATGGTGGGCACTATATCAGCATAATAGATAATTGAGGTCAAGACTCGTGGGAAGTACCCCAAGATTCCAAATAGAAAACAGTTTTAATGTTACTGTTATACTTGTTTATCGTGTTTCAGAGTCATGGATAATGGCTGAACAGGTGATTTTCTTTGTCTTATCACTTTCCCCATTAGAGAAACTCAGGAACTACATGTTTAACTGAACATTATACCAAGCTGCTGATTTCTCAATTTGTTCTGTACCTTCTGGTATGTGTAAAACCCACTGATAATCTATTTTAAATATTCTCCACTGTGCAACCAATGATAAATAAATAATTACAATATTTTATAAACATTTAGGGGTAAAACAGTTTGCTCATTTTACACTAAAATTTTGGAGAATGTTTGATTAAGAAATATATATATTTTTAGATATATATAAATATTTACCTTTAGATAAATAGACAAATATTTTAAATATATAAATATGTCATAGATAAATATCACTCTTCTCTGAAAATATAATTTCTCCAACTAACAAAATATAAACTTATTTTTATTTCTCACTTTTAATTTTATAACAAATAATAGAAAAATGAAAAACAAAAAGCATGGCTGATAAAGTACACAATTACTTTTAAGTTATAGATATCAAGGAGGAAAGTCAAGATGGTGGCATAGGCAGACTCTGAACTCACCTCCTCCCACAGACACAGCCAATTTACAACTACTCATGGAAAAATTACCCCTGAGAGAGAACTGAAAACTGGATAGGAGGAACTCCTGCAAAAGGACAATCCTAATCAAGGTGGAAGAGGCACAAACTCCATTCTGGAGAGAAAAAAACACTGCCTTCACAAGCCGCAGTGCCTCACGGCCACCTGGGAGCAGCCCACAGGTCCACAGCCCTCCCTGGAGGTGTGGGGCCCTGAGCCGGGGAGCGCCTGCACTGTGGGCATTTTGTGGACCCAGCACAATCAAGACGAGTGGCATAATATCTGACTTTGCTGCTATTAAAACATTTGGGAGTACCCCTAGAAATGCTGCTTCACAAAGAAATTAAAACCGGCTCTTAAAGGGCCCACATGCAAACTCACCCAATTCAGAAAGTGAATTAAAATCAGCAGAAAAAAAGGTGCACAGTGATTTGGTGAAAAGAGACTCACCTGATAGGCTCTGAGTGCATTGTAGTGAGAGGTGAGACCTCTCCAGGGACTGGGACATTGGCGGCGGCCATTGTTGTGGCCTGGTGTGGGCGTGCTGACACAGACGTCATTGCAGTTCTCCCCGGGGCCTGCTAGCCCAGGCTCTGCCCCACGCACTAGAGCACCAATTTAATCCAGCTCAGCCAGGGCAGGCAACCCACACTAGGGACTGGCCCCACCCAACAACAAGCCCTCGGGCAACTTGTGGGCCTGCATAGATTGGTGACCGGATTCTCTGCAGCCTGGCAACTGAGCCCACTTCAGTGGGGCAGGGCGTGCACAAGGAGCGGGTGGAGAGTGTGGGGCAGTGGTGGAGTGTGTGGGGCTCCTGCCATGGAGAGACAGGGTCCACTTCAGGAGGTCAGGGCGCGCACACGGGGCAGGACTGTGTTGATTGTGTGTGTGGACGTATGGGTGGCAGGGCTTGTCAGCTGCAGAAGACTTGTGTTTCTCAAAGACACACATAGGGGGTTTGACCCCGCTTCCAAAGCCTGAAACAATTGGGTGCTCCTGTGCCTGAGGCCAGCCCCACCCAGCTGCAATCCTAAGAGAGCTGACAAGAGACCTAAAGGCTGGGGGCTTATAGCATTTGTAAGCCCCTGAGCCTAACAACCTGCCATGCTGGGGGCCTACTCACTTAAAAGAAATACTGCAACACAAATGTGGTATTAGAACTTGCAGCCAACTGTGCTGGGGCTCCTCACACCTGATAAAGAGACTGAAGGGCCCACAACAACTATAACCAGCTGAACATTACAACAGCTGGCCAGGAGCATGACTCAGCCTCCCTAGGCGCCTACAGGGAGAGCAAACAGGCCACAACAGAAGGACACATATAGTCCACATAGGGGTCACCCCTGGAACATTGAGAACTGAGGCAAGCACACTGCAGGCCTCCTAAGGAATCACTTATATAAGGTCAGCTATCCAAGAGCAGGAGACGTAGCTGACCTACCTAATACGTAGACACAAGCACAGGGAAAGAGGCAAAATGAGGAGGCAAAGGAATACATTCCAAGTAAGGGAACAGGACAAAACCCCAGAAAAGGAACTAAGTGAAACAGAAATGAGCAATCTACCCAACAGAGAGTTCAAACAAAGAGTCTTAAGGATGCTCACTGATCTGGGGAGAAGAATAGATGAACTCAGTGAGAATGTCAACAAAGAAATGGAAGATATAAAAAAGAATCAATCAGAAAGGAAGAATACAATACTGGAAATGAAAAGTTCACTAGAGGGACTCAAAAGCAGAGTAGAGGATACAGAAGAACGGATCTGTGAGCTGGAAGAAAGACTAGAAGAAATTACCCAAGCTGAACAGGTAAAAAAGAAAAGAATTAAAAAGAGTGAGGACAGTCTAAGGGACCTCTGGGACAACATCAAACGCACTAACATCCATGTTACATATGTCCCGGAAGGAGAAGAGTGAGACAAAGGGGCAGAGGATCTATTTCAAGAAATAATAGATGAAAACTTCCCTAACCTAAGGAAGGAAACAGACATCCAGGTACAGGAGGCACAGAGAGCCCCAAACAAGATAAACCCAAAGAGACCCACACCAAGACACATCATAATCAAAATGTCCAGAATTAAAGATAAAGAGAGAATCCTAAAAGCCACAAGAGAAAGACAAGTTACATACAAAGGAAACCCCATCAGGCTATCACCTGACTTCTCAGCAGCAACCTTAAAGGCTAGAAGAGAATGGCACGATATATTTAAAGAGCTAAAAGGAAAAAACTTAAAGCCAAGAACACTCTACCCAGCAAGGTTATCATTCAAAATGGAAGGAGAGATCAAAAATTTCCCAGACAAGCTAAAATTAAAGGAGTTTGTCACCAAGAAACCAGTGCTACAAGAAATGTTAAAGGGATTGATTTAAGGGGAAAAAGGAAGAGCACAAATAGGAAAAATTATCTATTTCCATGATAAGAGGGCAATGGATACAAATGCACAAAAAAGAGGTTAGATATAATATCAAAAACATAAAATGAGGGAGGAGGGGAGTTAAAGAGTAGAGCTTTCAGACAGCGGTGTAACTAAAGAGACCACCAATTCTGTACAGAAGGAGAAAGGAACAGAGAAGGACTACTAAAACACTGAGGAAAAAAAAGGTAAAAAATGGCAAAAAGTACATACTTATCAATAGCTACATTAAATGTTAATGGACTAAATGCTTCAATTAAAAGGCATAGGGTGGCTGATTGGATAAAACAACAAGACCCATATATATGCTCCATACAAGAGACACACTTCAGACCTAAAGACACTCACAAACTGAAAGTGAAGGGATGGAAAAAAATACTCCATGCAAATGGCAATGAAAAGAAAGCTGGGGTAGCAATACTCATATCAGACAAAATAGACTTTAAAACAAAAACTGTAAAAAGAGACAAAGAAGGGCACTACATAATGATCAAGGGAACAATCCAACAAGAGCAGATAACACTTGTAAATATCTATGCACCCAATGTAGGTGCACCTAAATATATAAAGTAATTATTAACAGACATAAAAACAGAAATAGACAGTAACACAATAATAGTAGGAGACTTTAACACTCCACTTATACCAACGGATAGATCATCTGAACAGAAGATCAGTAAGGAAACATTGGCCTTAAATGACACACTAGAACAGATGGACCTAGTAGATATATACAGAGCATTCCATCCAAAAACCGAAGAATACACATTCTTTTCAAATGCACATGGAACATTCACCAGGATTGATCACATATTAGGCCACAAAACAAGACTCCATAAATTTGAGAAGATTGAAATAATACCAAGCACCTTTTCTGACCACCACAGTATGAAACTAGAAATCAACTATAGAAAGAAAATCAGAAAAGCCACAAATATGTGGAGATTAAACAAAATGCTACTGAACAAAGATTGGGTCAATGAAGAAATCAAAGGAGAAATCAAAAAATAACTGGAGACAAATGAAAATGAAAATACGACATGCCAGAATTTATGGGATACAGCAAAAGTGGTTCTAAGAGGGAAGTTTATAGCAATACAGGCCTATCTCAACAAGCAAGAAAAATCTCAAATAAACAATCTAACAATGCACCTAAAGAAATTGGAAAAAGAAGAATAAGAAAAGCCCAAAATCAGTAGAAGAAGGGAAATAATAAAAATAAAAACAGAAATAAATGAAATAGAGACTAAAAAAAAAATAGAAGAAATTAATAAACCAAGAGCTGGTTCTTTGAAAAGATAAACAAAATTGACAAACCTTTAGCTAGACTCATCAAGAAAAACAGAGAGAAGGCACAAATAAGTAAAATCAGAAATGAAAGAGGAGAAATTACAACAGACACCTCAGAAATACAAAAGATTATAAGAGAATACTATGAAAAGCTATATGCCAACCTATTCGACAATCTGGAAGAAATGGATAAATTCTTAGAATCATACAACCTTCCAAAACTGGATCAAGAAGTAGAGAATTTGAATAGACCAATCACCAGTAAGGAGATTGAAACAGTAATCAAAAACCTCCCCAAAAATAAAAGTCCAGGACCAGATGGCTTCCCTGGTGAACTTTACCAAACATTCAAAGAGGACTTAACACCTATCTTTCTCAAACTCTTCCAAAAAATTGAGGATGGGGGGAAGATCCCTAACTCATTCCATGAAGCCGACATTACTTTGATACCAAAACCAGACAAGGACAACACAAAAAAGAAAATTACAGGCCAATATCACTGATGAACATCGATGCGAAAATCCTCAACAAAATACTAGCAAATCGCATACAAGAATACATTAAAAAGATTATACACCATGATCAAGTGGGATTTATTCCAGGTATGCAGGGATGGTTCAACATTCGCAAATCAACCAAAATAATACACCACATTAATAAAATGAAGAATAAAAATCACATGATCATCTCAATAGATGCAGAGAAAGCATTTGACAAGATACAGCATCCATTTATGATAAAAACTCTGAATAAAATGGGTATAGGAGGAAAGTACCTCAACATAATAAAGGCCATATATGAGAAACCCACAGCTAATATCATCCTCAATGGTGAAAAACTGAAAGCTATCCCTCTAAGAACAGGAACCAGACAAGGATGCCCATTCTGACCACTCCTATTTAACATAGTACTGGAAGTCCTAGCCAGAGCAATCAGGCAAGAAAAAGAAATAAAATGGATCCAAATTGTAAAGGAAGAAGTGAAACCGTCGCTATTTGCGGATGACATGATTTTATATATAGAAAACCCTAAAGAATCCACCAAAAAACTTTTAGAAGTAATAAACAAATACGGTAAAGTTGCAGGATACAAAATCAACATATAATAATCAGTTGCATTTCTATGCAACTAACTATGAAGTAGCAGAATACTAACAATGAAGTAGCAGAAAGAGAAATTAAGAATACAATCCCATTTACAATTGCAACAAAAAGAATAAAATACCTAGGAATAAACTTAACCAAAGAGGTGAAAAATCTGTACACCGAAAACTATAAAACATTGCTGAAAGAAATTGAAGAAGACACAAAGAAATGGAAAGATATTTCGTGCTCTTGCATTGGAAGAATTAACATAGTTAAGATGTCCATACTTCCTAAAGCAATCTATAGATTCAATGCAATCCCTATCAAAGTTCCAACAACATTTTTCACAGAAATAGAACAAAGAATCCTAAAATTTATATGGAACAACAAAAGACTCCGAATACCTAAAGGAATCCTGAGAAAAAAGAACAAAGCTGGAGGTATCACACTCCCTGATTTCAAAATATACTATAAAGCAATAGTAACCAAAACAGCATGGTACTGGCACAAAAACAGACACACAGATCAATGGAATAGAATCAAAAGCCCAGAAATAAACCCACACATCTATGGACAGCTAATCTTCGACAAAGGAGCCAAGAACATACAATGGAGAAAAGAAAGTCTCTTCAACAAATAGTGTTGGGAAAACTGGATAGCCATACGCAAAAAAATGAAAGTAGACCCTTACCTTACACCATACACAAAAATTAACTCAAAATGGATTAAAGACTTGAACGTAAGACCTGAAATGATGAAACTTCTAGAAGAAAACATAGGCAGTATGCTCTTTGACCTCGGTCTTAGCAACATATTTTCAACCACCACGTCTGACCAGACAAGAGAAACAATAGAAAAAATACACAAATGGGACTACATCAAACTAAAAAGCTTCTGCACAGCAAAGGAAACCATCAACAAAACGAAAATACAACCTAACAATTGGGAGAAGATATTTGCAAACCATACATCTGATAAGTGCTTAATCTCCAAAATATATAAAGAATTCATGCATCTCAACAACAAAAATCTAACAACCCAATTAAAAAATGGGCAAAAGACCTGAACAGACATTTCTCCAAAGAAGATATACAGATGGCCAACAGACACATGAAAAGATGTTCAAAATCATTAACTATCAGGGAAATGCAAATCAAAACTACAATGAGATATCACCTCACGCCTGTCAGAATGGCTATAATTAACAAGACAGGAAACAACAAGTGTTGGAGAGGATGTAGAGAGAAGGGAACTCTCATACACTGCTGGTGGGAGTGCAAACTGGTGCTGCCACTATGGAAAACAGTATGGAGATTCCTCAAAAAATCAAGGATAGAACTACCATATGATCCAGCTATTCCACTGTTGGGTATTTATCCAAAGAACTTGAAAACACCAATTTGTAACGGTACATGCACCCCTGTGTTCATTGCAGCATTATTCACAATAGCCAAGACTTGGAAGCAACCTAGGTGCCCATCAAGGGACGAATGGATAAAGAAGATGTGGTATATATACACAATGGAATACTACTCAGCCATAAGAAACGATGAAATCCAGCCATTTGTGACAATATGGATGGACATTGAGGGTATTATGCAAAGTGCAATAAGTCAGAGGGAGAAGGTCAAATACCGTATGATTTCCTTCATTAAGTAGTAGATAATAACAACAATAAACAAACACATAGGGACAGAGATTGGATTGGTCTTTACCAGAGGGGAAGTGGGGAGGGAGGAGGGTGAAAGGGATAATTCGGTGCATGTGTGTGGTGATGGGTTGTAATTAGTATTTTGGTGGTGAACATGATGTAATCTATGCAGAAATAGAAGTATAATGATGTACACCTGAAATTTTTACAATGTTATAAACCAATGTTACTGCAATAAATAAAAAATTTTTAAAAAATGATGATTTTTAGGAAACAAATGCATATATAAACATCTGAACATAAAACAGCTTGTTAGCTGGTTTACAAAACATAGCTGCGGCCGGCCCGGTGGCGCAAGAGGTGAACTGTGCGTGCTCCACTGCGGCGGCCCGGGGTTCGTGGGTTGGGATCCCGGGTGCGCACCGACGCACTGCTTGGCAAGCCACGCTGTGGTGGCGTCCCATATAAAGTGGAGGAAGATGGCCACGGATGTTAGCCCAGGGCCAGTCTTCCTCAGCAAAAAAAGAGGAGGATTGGCAGATGTTAGCACAGGGCTGATCTTCCTCACAAAAAAAATAAATAAAAACATAGCTATTCCCTCAAAACAAAATTTCCTTAGGAGTTAAATTTATTTGGCTGGATGTGGCAGAGTTTCAAAATATCTGTCAATAAAAAGTTCAATAAGGTTGCCAAAATTATAGCAGTCTAGTATATTCAGGTGAAAGCGAGTGAAACCAAGCAACCTGTTACCCAGCCAAAGGTAGATCAGTGTTCCATGTCTGCTTACCAAGACCTCTTAGTTCAAAAAAACCTTAGTAGTTTCTCAGACTTTAATTTTTGTTCTTCAGGATCATAAGTTAATCAGAAGTCAATGGATTTCTGGAATTAGTATTATGTATTCTAGACATGCCAGTACTAATCTTCAGGAAACACAGCTTCTATTAATAAAATTTTCACACAAAAAATCCACAAAAATTAAACAACATACTCACCACCTCCACTGATTAGATCGGGTTTGGCCTTCATCAGTTTGCAAAATTGTCTTCGGCAGTTTTCTATCCACTCAGTTTGTTTATCAGACATTTTAAAGTGTAACAAAAGTTTGCCAAGATCATTGTCTAAGAAGAAAGATAGCATGTTATATTATTATAATAAGACATGCTAGGTACACTGAAAAATAAGTATTACTGTTAAGTATGTAAACAGTTATAAATTCCAGAAAAAGTATAGAATATATATGGCTTTCAAAGGAAAATAGACATTTTTCTATAATTACATCTTACACCATCAGTTGCTTTCTACCACATTTATTAAAAGCTCCTAAAAATAGATTATTGATTTATAACCATAATTCTTGAATACTCTTTTTCTTTTTTTTTTTTTTTTAATTCGTTTTTTCCCCCCAAAGCCCCAGTAGACAGTTGTATGTCGTAGGTTCACATCCTTCTAGTTGCTGTACGTGGGACTCAGCCTCGGGTTGGACGGAGATGTGATGCCTCGGGGCGCGCCCGGGATCCGAACCCGGGCCGCCAGCATCAGAGCGCGCGCACTCAACCGCCAAGCCACGGAGCCGGCCCGAATACTCTTTTTCTTATATGAACATGACTCATTACTGAGTATTTGATTTAATAGACAGTGTGGACCTTAAGAGTTCACTACATAGATTTACATGAACATTATTTATTCTTCATGTACATTCAGGCACAATTTTATTCATTTAAAAGCAGAAAGAAAGCATAAGCGTAGAAAATCGCTAGTCAATCATTTATTTCCTTTCCTTGAAAAAAATTATACTAAAAATGAATGGTACTGAAAGCGTATTTACGGCTAAAATATAACTTTTCTTTGTAAGCAATTTCATGAATACTTGGTGACTTCCATCCAATTTTAGTTTTGTTTTTTCATTTTAATTTTATTCCCATGAGATTTTTCCATCTTCCATTTTAATTTTATTCCCATGAGATTTTGTATTGAAAATGTCTATAAATAATATATTAAATGAAGATTTAGGTGTCATTAAAAAAGGATATACAAGTATGTATACATACAGGCATATATGGTATTTTCTAACACACATAGGTAAAAATTCAAGGGGGAGTAAAAGAAGCAAAGATGTTCTCTTATTTTCCATAAGAGCATGGTGAGGGGGGTAGGTAGTCACATGAATTCATTCTTCTTACCACTTTTCTTGAAAGTGATGTTGGAGATCAAAGGGAACAAGAAACTTTTGAAAATATAGGTTCAAAGGCCTGATTGCTTCTGCCCACAGATGTGGTCTCAGAACACTAATACTACAAAATACCTCCACCTAATCTCTACTTCGGATGATAAATACCACCAGGAAGACACCAGTGGTCAACCTCATGCTAGAAAGGGTTTCAACCAACTCTTCACCTTTTTCTTAAGATGAATAAAATTATAATAAAGTCCTTATTCTTACAGGTTTTAAAAATTAATCTTTCCACCATACCAAGCTATTTTAATTTTATTTTTCCATCTAATCATTGTAAAAATACATTCAATAAATATGTATGGAGTTCCTCTCATGTGGCTATAACAATCAAGACAGATAAGGTCACTTGCCCTCATGAAACTGACATGTCAATGCAAATGTATGTGTGTTTATGTCTGTATATGTGTGTACACACATACACACAGATTATAATAGTGTAATCAAGATATACATATCATTCCTACGATCTAAATTGGTTTTATTTAGCCCTAAATAAGAAGCTTGTATCCTCACAGTCCTCATGGCTATCATATATAAAATTGTATGATTAAACATATAAATAATAACTTAAGTATTTTGCTATTTGACATTTAGGTTACAAAAAACCTCCTCGTATCAAAGCTACAGAAATACTCTTTCATACAAACACATGAGTATTCGAATAAAGATAACAAATATACACATACTCACATAAATACACATAAACCAAAAAGAATGTGTAATTCTGATATTTAGTACTAATCTAATATATTCTCTTTGAATATTACGGCCAGAATAATCCTGTAACATTTCATAAATAGCCTCTATCAGAAGTAATAACTACAGAAAAATTAAATAGAGTAAATCAAAGGAGAAAATGATTCTTTTTAATAAAAACTCTCAAAACCTTTAATCTAAACTCAAGAAATATTTTTCTTGAAAATTTTCAAGAAATGATTTTCTTGAAAATTATGTTATTAATAACAAAGTTTTAATGTTAAATGTATCTTGATATAAATTAGGCAAAAGACTTAATTCAACAGCATTAAAATGGAATTTTTAGTTTCCATTTAGAATTTCCCAAGTTATTTCACAAGAACACACCACCTAGAGCCTAATAAGAATCACTAGTGGCACATGATCACAAAGACAAACGCAGCTGTTTTTCATCTTTGTTTCCCTCTCTATGTCATCTTTTCTATCCATGTGTAGCCCTGTCTCTTATAACCATGGATGTCCATGTAGCTCTTTCATAAATTACCTGCTATTTAAAAATCCTATGCTATCCTGCCCCTCTTCCCTCCTGCTCCACACTCTTCCTTTTGCTCTCTTCTCTCCTTTCACATTTGCTATTGTTTCACTTTTTCATCATCTCATTCTAAGGAAAAGAGCACAAGGCACTATGACTGTAAACAGCACTGAAGTAGCAGGTATGCATCTGAATCTATTGGTTGGTGGACTGAAGGGTCCAATGTGGATACCTGGAAATAGGATTTGAGGTAATAAAGAAATGCTGAGCTGGAGACAGAGAGGCTACAAGACTCCTAGAGAGGCAGCTTTGAATCCTTTACATATTTGTGGTTATGGTTTCCCCCAGCCTTCAATGCGAGTGTGAGCTTTTCAATTTGCATTCTTCACAGTTAAAAATATCTAGTGATTTCATATAATGTTAACTGAAAAACACGTATATCTGTGATATTATTGAGTTTGAGGGGAATGATACTTTCTTTATTTCCCCCTCTAAATTTAGGGCCAACTAAGAAGCAGATAGGAACAGATAAATGGAGTTCAAAATATCTGTGTTAGTACCAAAACAGGTAAATTAGGCACCATTTCTTGGATCTGCTGCCACATGGGCTTCCAAATGTCTCCCCTGAACTGAATAAACCTACTCAATCACAAACAATGAGACACAACAAAGTCCTTTCCTGACCGCACTTGTTAGAAAAGGTGTGAATATGACCTAAAGATAGGCTAACTTGAAAGGACAGCCTACAAGTAGGCTAATCCAAGATTTTCCATTCCTTCTCCCAAATTCACCTACTCAACATGCTTCCTACCTAACTTTGTGCAGAATAAGTGAGGAAATCCAGAGAGAGGCCAATAGTGTTACTCCAGCAAAGGCCCTTGGACAGGGAGAATGAGACACAGGGAAATGGAATCTTAGGAATGGGACCATCAGAACACAATAACTCTAAATTAGTGATTATGTGAGTAGAACAAATATGAATGATACATAGGAATTTGGGGAAACCTCAAATTCTATGTTTATAATCACACAAAAAAATTAAAAAACAAGTTTTACTCTAGTCATGATGGAGGAACTGGGAATAGACTTGCCCTCCTGCTGTAAACAACTAGAAAACTGGATAAAATATATCAAATACTGTTTTCAGACATTGGCCAATAGACAGTGCAGGACTGTCATGTCTGAGAAAAGGGAACCTATTGAGGTGAGCTTTACAACTGGTGCAGTTTTTTTCATGAAGGCATTTTCAAGATCACTGTGCAGGAAGGGGGATGTCATGGAGGTCTTGCTGAGTTGAAGAGACAGAAGTCAAATAGTAGAGACACCGAGGAGGTTAAAATTTGTGGATCAGAGTATTGGAAAGGAAGAGCAGAGGAAGAACTCCAGACATCTGTATAAGCTGGTTGCAAATTCATCAGCTGTGCAGGTGAAGAGTGAAACTCCACAAGGCTGGGCAACAGAGTATGTACACAGGGCTAGAAGAGTCTAAGTTCCAAACAGAGTGAAGAGTCCCCCTTAATTACCAGGGTATTCCACGGAGGTGCCAGAAAAGTCACACCTTAGTAATAGAGTTAAATTAGCCATAAAGTAAAGGCAATTCTATAACTACTCTAATACAAAAATGAAAGCCTTGAAAGATCAAAGTGATCCACGAGGAACTTGATGGCATGCCAAAAAATGTCCCTATTCTTTAAAGAAAACAAAATCCAGCACCCAGCCACGTAAAATTAATAATGTCCATTATTCAATGTAAAAAAAATAATTAACATGAGAAAATGCAAAAATGTGACTCATAACTAGTAGATAAATCAATTAATAGAAAGACTCAGAAAGGACGGAGGTGATACAATTAGCAAAGATTTTAAAGCTGCTATTTTTAAAGATTTAAAGAAAATAAGAATGAAAACGTGGATGTTTAACCAAGTTGTAGTTTATCAATACTGGATTCCCACTCAGTAAAAAGAAACAAGTGAACGGTACATGTAACAAACTGGATGGATCTCAAAACCATCATGCCAAGAGAAAGAAACGAGGCACAAAGAAAGTATCCTATATGATTCTATTTGTATGAAACACTAGAATAGGAAAAACTAATTTGGTTCTCAAAGGGACTAGGTTTTGCCCTGTAGGGGATATTTAAGCAATGTCTACAGACATTTCTGGATGTCACAATGGGAGTAGTGGGTACAAAGAGAGTTCTACTGGTATCCAGTGTATAGAGATCAGGGATGCTGCTAAAAATCCTATAATGCACAGGACAGCACCCTCTGACAACAAGCAATTACCCAGCCCAAAATGTTAATACATAGTTCTGAGGCTGAGAAATCCTAATGTACAGTAATAGAAAAATATCAGTGATTGTTGGCAGCTGGTGGTGGAGAGAAGTTGACTGCAAGGAACAAAAAGGAACTTTTGTGGGTCATGAAAATGTTCTATATTTTGATTTTGGTGGTGGTTATGTGGGCATAGATATTTGTCAAAATTCAAACTGTATTCTTAAAATGGGCATTTTGTTGTATATAAAAATTGGTTATCTACAGATATGTGTATATAAATGTGTGTCTAATTGAAAGTTACTTAAGTGACTAAAAGCTTCTGAGCATACTAGTGTCACTAAAATATGAGCAGTTATGGCTCATAACTTGGTATAAAGTCTATGTTAGAACTCACTAAATTAAAAGTATGAATAAAATGATTCACTTGCAAGAACCCTAATCACTATATTAAAGTGTTTTAAAGTATACGTTTTTAAAATTCTCATTAATGGATTGGTGGTTACCAGAGGGGAGGAGGGGAGAGAGGACGGCAAAAGGGATGATTAGGCACATGTGTGTGGTGATGGATTGTAATTAGTATTTGGGTGGTGAACATGATGTAATCAATGCAGAAACAGAAGTATAATGATGTATGCCTGAAATTTATACAACGTTACAAACCAATGTTACTACAATAAAAAATAAATTAAGAATACTTCCACCAAAAAAAAATTCTCATTAATATATCTTCATATGAGATTCTGGTTGCTTTCTGGGTACAATCCAGTTTCCTGTAATGAAACAAATATTCACTTTTTAGGGTTAAATGAAAAAAACAATTTATCTATTTCACCAGGAAGAACCCAGGTCTACATTCTGTATATTGATTGAATAATCCTTTTCTTAACTCACACTTTATTTTTAATAGCAATCATTTTCACATACTTCTAAACATACAGTATTATTTTTAGACATAGTATCATACAATAAATTAGGTTTCAGAATATCGATTATACATCTAGCTATGATGAAGTCATCATGGAGAACTACTATTTTGTTTTCCAAGAAAGGTTTGTTGTATCCAGTAAGTAAGATAGAGAAGGATATGCTCCTCCTCTCAGTGCTCCTTCGACCACTATGATTTATAGGCAACCATGAAAAACTGGGAGAGAAAGTAAAATATCTATTTTAAACTCATTTCTTGCTACCATTGAGGAAAATGGAGAAAAAAAGGAAATATCAAGTTTCATGTTTACAAAATTCACCAATCATAGCTGACAATATTTCATTCCGAAATTCTTTATGGTAAACACTACAGTCTTTTCATACCTGAGGATATTGTGTAATCTGTTTCTCAAAAGATTATTATATAGAAAAAAATGATTATATTGATTATAAGATTATTATAACATAAAAAAAAGAACCTCAATTTCAAGGGGAGGAAAAATGTAAGCTCAATATAAATGCAAAGAAAATCTGCTATTTACACAGAAAACTTTTAGTACTTCTTTCCTAGGATGTCAGTCAGTAATTCTGAATGCCTACTTTACACAGAATATCATAACAGATGCTGCAAAAGAAACAAGATAAACGGAAGATTTCATTAACTAGCAACAGATTCCTAGGCTTAATTTAGACAGTCACCCTTCTATTATCCTGCAGCTTATCTGTGGAATATTTGCTTTCCATTTGTGTTTTTGCTTATCGTCTTCTCTTCTTCCATGTAGGTTAACACAGTCATTTCAGTTAACTCTTATCATAATAAACAAGGGGGGACTTTGGAGTGGTCTCTAAGAAGCAGTTGGAAAGATGCCTAAATTCCCTGTTAGTTCTCTGTACTCTCTAAATTTGAGAGTATCTAGATTCTTATACATGTTTATTTTGTTTGAACAACTCTGTGTTCTTAACACATGACATCTATATTTTATACAGATTATTCCTCATTTTGGAATTATCACTTTTGCTTAGTATGTGATAATTAAGCACTTACTATAGGAGAAATTAGTGACGAGGTCTCAAAAAATGAGGAATTAGTTTTCCCTTATCACCTGCATCTAAACTAGCAGGTGATCTATTTCCCTTGGTTGCTACAGATATGCTTGTTTCAACATGAAAGTAGAAAGTACATGGAAATAAGAAGTTTTACTATTCAAAAGAAAATACTTATTCTGATTTTTAAAATAAGTATCTCAACAGCTGCAGCTCAAGATTTACTGCATTGGAAAGAAACCATAATCTCACACTCCCAGTCTCCTCAGTTAACAGGATGATGTCAAATACAAGTCATTTACTTTTATCTGCAGAAAATAAATCTTAATTCCAAGGTTAGAAGCAATAAGGAAAGAAAAAAGAAGGAGAAAATGTCTGACTCCACATACATGCCTAGATAAGTATTTGATAAAAGCAAGAATTCATCATCAAAAATATTTACAGATTGACTATATGTGTAAGACAGAAAAGGCTTTTAAAATCAGAACAAACGACAATATCCATCATGTTGTATTACATTTTATATAGTACCACACTATTTTTCAAAGCACTTGCACAGCTTCTCCTAGGGAATTCTATTTTTAGTTGATTGAAGGTGGAGTGGTAATCCTAAATCTTACATAATTTATCAGACTAGCAATGAAGGCAATCAGTCTACTCATTTGTTAATTGGGCAATCTTCATTCTTTCATTAAAATGTGGTTGCCCTTATAGGTCATCTTTTTCTCCCCTTTCTTCTCTTAAAAAGTTTATTTCTCCATACTATGTAGATAGTATTCCGATTTTGAATCTCTACTATTAGGACTGTATAATGGATTGTCATCCCAATTGTAAATTAAAAATACATGAAGATAATTCACAAGAACACGGGCATGGACTTAATGTCTAAATAGACAGAAACCATCAAAATCTCATCAAGTAGCATCAGTGAATAAAGAATTAAACTCAGTAAGGACATGAAAATTTATTAAACAAAATCAATACAGATTAATGAGAACTGTCTTGTTAAAATAAGGATATCGTTCCAATGGCAAAATAACAGTATTTGTAGTTGAAAAGGCTAATTTTCAACATCTTTTAATGCAAACAATTTAAAATAATATCAGCATGTCTTGAGAGCTAGGATAAAATATGTTGGCATCACAAGAATGTAACTACAAAACCCATGAACTTTATTTCTCATTCAGTAATCAGCGCATAACTCTGGAGACAGAAAGTACAGTACTCTGGTTCAGCTCCATCTATAATTTAGAAACTTTGTTTCCTTATTGACCACAATATATTGCAATGATTAACTCTTCTATAAACAGTAGTCTACAACTACAAAATGTTCAAAATAAACATATATAATAATACCTATCAAAAAAGGCTTTTCCAACCCCCAACAGATTAGTACATAAATATTGCCAATGGTTTGCATTTTCACTTGTGCTTTTATAAAGTACCAAATCTATGCAAATAATGTAGATTTAACACAGTGGCTTAGATTCACAGTCTTCACCTAAGAATGTAATACGGCCCTCACAGCCATTTGATCAACACATAGAACCTAATGATTCAACATATATTTTATACTGATTTCATTCAGAGCTGAAAATTTACAAACAGAAAAGCAAGTTCTACCTGGAATTCACTTCAATTGTGTATGACATCCTCCCTCCTTTTCTCATTTAATTTGTAGAAAGAAACACTACTTCATGTTGAGGCAAAAAAAAAGATTATATTATAGAGATATTTATATCTCACATATTATGAACTTTAAAATGATGTTTTCTCATACAGGAAAAATGTCATCTAAAAATATCCAATTAAACATATCTGAACAACTTGACTATAAAGATTTTAATATTTTTGGTGCATTCCATTAAAGGGAATGATTATCACCATGGAATTTACTCTCTTTCACAGTATTTGAAAGAGAACGTTTTGTCAGGCAGAAAATCAATTTCCTATCAGATAAGTAGAAATGCAGTACAGGAAGCAGTAAAGTTAAGATACTGAAGCTATAAAAGATTAAATTTGAAGTAATCACAGAATAAAGGCTGCGCATTTTTTTGGTTTTTTTCAATTGTGAAAAAATGAGATGTAATGCTAACAATGCATACCTTTTATGTGCTATAAAAACGTAAAGTACAACTTTGTAAATGATAAAATAACTATAATAAAGGTGTCTACTTCATGAATGACATATACAGAGGTCTAGCTCAAGGAGCTTCTAATTGCAAAGCTATTCATGCTCTAAAAAATGAGTCAGATCAGAGGTTATTCCAGGTGTGAGTAACTAAGTTTCTAAATTTACTTCGGATTAGCATAGAAGGAATTCCTAAAGTCCACTGACAAAGGTTTGAAAGATAGAGTTTAATGATGAGAAAAATAAAGGGAGAAGAAATCTAATATTAATTCATCCATTCATTCAATAATATTATTGCCTACTACCTAAGGCAGACAGCATCTTTATCTCACGGAGGTTACATTCTAGGCCAGCAGACAGTGAACAAATAAGTACAGAAGCACATAGTAAGGTATAAATGCTGTTAGAGAAATAAACAGGGCGCCAGAGAGAGATAAGCAAGGGAAGAAGTATATTTTAGATAAGCTGGAGAGACATCTGAAGAAGTAACATTCAGACAAGCTCAAAAGGTTTAGAAGGAACTATCCATAAGAAGAGTAGGAATTAGTACTCCAGGCAAAGGGAACATCAAGAGGAAAGGGCCAGAGGCATAACCTTAATGTATTTTAAGATGTGAAAGATGTTACCTAATCGTATATCTGATAAGCGACTTACATCTAGAATAAAAAGAACTCTTACAACTCAATAATGAAAATACAAATAACTCAATTAAAAAATGGGCAAAGGATGTGAATAGTCATTTTTCCAAGGGAGACACAAAAATGGCCGATAAGAACATGAAGAAATGCTCAACATTATTAGTCATTAGGGAAATGCAAATCAAAACCACAATGAGATAACACTTCCTATCTACCAGGATGGCTAGAATCAAAAATCAGATCACAATAAATGATGATGATGTGGTCAAATCAGAACTCTGTTCATACACTGCTGGTAGAAACGCAAAATGGTGCAGCTGATTTAGAAAACAGTAAGGCAGTTCTTCAAACTATTAAACATAGAATTATCATATAACTCAGCAATTCCACTCAACATATACACTACAGAGAAATGAAAATATGTTCATGCAGAAACTCATATATGAATGATTATAGTAGCATTATTTATAATAGCCAAAAGGTAGAAACCATCCAAGTGTCCATCATTAGACAAACGTATAAATAAATTATGGTATATCCATACAACAGAATATTATTTGACCATAAAAAGGAATGATGTACTTACACGTGCTACAACATAGATAAACTTTATGGATGAACCTTGAAAATATTATGCTAAGGGAAAGAAACCAGTCACAAAACACCATAGACCATATTATTCCGTTCATATGAAAGTCCAGACTAAAGAAATCTCTAGAGACAAAAAGTAAATTAGTGGTTGCTTAGGACTGAGTGAGGGGAAGGGGGAAGGGGTTACCGGGTTTCTTTTTGAGGTGATGAAAATATTCTAAAACTGTCTGTGGTCATGGTTTCATACACCTGTGAACATACTAAAAACCATTGAATTGTACACTTTAAATGGGTGATTCGTATGATATGTTAATTATATCTCAATAAAACTGTTTTTAAAAAGTAAAAAACAACCCATATGGTTGACACAGAATATGTAGGGTAATTACTATATAAAAAGAAAGGACATGAGATGAAGTGAAGGGCAAGGGAGATGAAAGAATGGGAAAGTAACACATTTGTTTATATAGGTGGCTCATATCAGCTGTCACTCTCTTCACTTCTTAGAAAGCCCCAAGGAGGTAAACTCTCAGGAAGGGCCTCTGGAGGGATGTATGAGTCAAGAGTGACTACTGAGGAGTTCCTAGGAACATGAGAAGTTCACTTGTGTCAGGAGTTACTAATATGCTTGAGGCTTTCAATGAGGAGCCATTGAATTTCTAAGATAAAGAAAGGCAATCAAGCGGCCTGGTTGCCTGTGACTGTGCTTCTGCCACTCTGTTGGTCCTGTGAGGAGTGCTAGAAACACACATGCAATGACAAAAATAAAACTTACTCTCCATTTTGAAGATACCAGCCCCAACTGGGTAAATACAGATCCAAATGGTTCTTGATAAAGATAGGAATTCCACAGTAGCAAGGCGTATAGGATACAGATACAATCTAGATTGCTGATTATTTTATAATTTAGCCTGAATAAACATTATAAAAATAATAAAAAAAAATAAAATGAATGCAGGATGCTAGAAAGGGAAGGGGAGCAAATTTCTCATTTTATTGAGATACGGCTCTCTGATGCTTCCGATAACGAGAGTATGCCATCCAATCCCTCAAGCCATTTTTATCTCTCAGTATGGAAGTGCCGGATTTCCCTTCCTCTCTAGAGAAAGGAGTCCCCATCCTGAACACACCAAAGTCAAACATAGTAGAGCAGACTGGCCAGTTAGGGGTGAAACGATAAATCCTGGGAGATCTAATTGTAGCTTAGGGAAATAAAAACAAAACAAAGCAAAACAGATTGCTCTCTCACAGTCTTCCTGTTTCACACAGGATGGGCATATGAGTCAGTCTCCAGTAGTTCACCTAACAGCTCCTGACATGCTAACCAGTACTTGCTTTTAACCATTGCCCAACTCTCCCTTTTCCCATTCCCCTTCCTTCTTTCTGATCTTCTGCACAGGTAACAATAAGTGACTGCACTGACTCATTTCTTCCTACTTTATCTAAACTTGCAGATAACAGAGAGATGATATTCTGAGTAGAAGTTATTTCTACCACACAGAAGAGAATTTTTTCACATGTGTAAAATGATTTATATGTGCTCACATTATGTGAAATACATATAGGCACATGTACGTACATAAAAGTGTATACTTATACATGCTTACACACTTATGTACATATATACATACATACATAGATAATATTAATCAGTAGCTTTTAAATGGCTTTTACATTTTAATATGGTGACCCTAAAAATGTGCACAAAGAAAAATAACTGACAAGATCATGTCTCAAGATTCTTATTTACAGAGGAAGATAAATCCACTAATAGCTAACACTGATGCCAATGAGCTAACAAGAGGCAATTTAACAGATGAAGAGATGCTAACTGTAGCAAGGAGGATAAATCTAGAAGCCGGGAGACAAATGAGGAGAATATCATCATGTGCACAAAACTGAAGTGATTTTTCTTCCACAACGGTGAAATGATATCCCAAAATTTCACAGTGCAAATGACGACTAAAATAACACCGATCAGAATCAGTGAATCATTACTTCCAAATCAAAAAAGCAAAATGGCAAGTACATAAACTCTTGGCTTTAAAATAGCTATTTGTGTCTTAAAGTATTACTAGCTTAAACACAGTATTTTTAAAAGTGCACAATGCTTAATTTATTGAACTGTTTAACCAGAAACATTACTTTCAACCTATCTTTATACCTGTTAGAAATGTATTTGACTCCATTTTTCTGAGTTCACAGAAACAGCATCACTGTACTCTCTTAGGTACAATGGAAAGCCAGACATGCTCTGACTTTCTCTCCCATTTTCTGCCATTCTAATACGAGTAGAGGATCAGTGACACATTAGCAATATCAGAATGACATATGTTTGACTCATTTTCAATTCAGAATGTATCTATGTAAAATCTCTTCCTGAGGTACTCCTGGGCTATCTACTGGTGCCTAGGTCATTCTCTCCTGCTTATCAAGAACCACAGAAATGTCAGGACCACTGTTATTAGCAAGTATTAGGTACTGCCGTTAAAAGGAAAATAATAACTTATTCAAACACTTGTGTTTTAGGGACAAACAGAAAGACAATAGAATTGCTGTCCAATGTGGTGGGAAAATATGGAATTAAATAAAGAGGCTTGAAATTGTACTAAACTACAAAACAGAGCATGTGACAGGAAGGAAGTCACAAATGTGTTGGGCCTGGTAGAGAAGCCATTGGAGAGTTTCAACTAGAGGAGTCATGATCCAACTCACATTTCAACAGCATGACACTGGCTGCGGTGATGAGAACACACTGAACACCTGGCAGGTTACTGCACTAATACAGTGAGAGAGAAGGGTGGTGTATGAGTGAAAGTGGCTTTATTTCAGATATGCAGAGTCAAGAGCATTTGCTGACAGATTAGACATGGGGTATGAAGACAGAGGAGTCAAAGAATGCCTTCAGGTTTATTGCCTAAAGAAGTGGAAGCACAAAGTTGCCATTTCTGAAATGAGGAAGAACACCAAAGGAATGGATTTTGATGGAGTATCAGAAGTTTATCTCAGACTTGTTAAGTTTGATATGCTTATTAACCTTCCCAGCTGAGTGTCAGGTGGACAGTTAGAGATAGGAGTTAAAGACATAAATCTGAGAGCAATCAGCATATTGCACAGTATTTTAGTCATGAGACTAGATGAGATCCTTCCGAGAGTAAGTACAGCTAGAAAAAAAGAAGATAACTGAGAACTGAGCCCTAGGGCACTCCAAAGTTTAGACGTTGGAGAGATGTGAAAGATCCAACAAAGGAGACAAAGAAGAATTTGCCAGAAATGCAGGAGAAAAATAAGATAATGTATTTTCTGAAAGCCAAGTGAAGAAAGTGTTTCAAAACAGAGGGAAGGCTCAAACATGTTAAGTGATAAAGGTAGGCCTAGTAGGATGAGGACTGAGATGTGACCAGTAGATTTAATCACGATGGAATGGTAGCAGCGAAAGCATGCTTAACTTTCAAGTAGGTTCAAGACAGAATGGAAGGAGAGTAACTGGAATACCAAGATTAGACAATCCTTCACGGAATTTTACCGTAGTGAGGGGAAAGTGGGTTCAAAAGAAGATATTTTAAATATGGAAGAATTAACAGCATGCTTGTTGGCTTATGGAAAAGCTACAGTGGAGATCCTCCCCCCAAACCCCAAGAAACAAAACAAAGATAAACAGAGAACTGGTAGAAGCAATATCTTTGAGAAGAAAGAGAATGGAATGTCATGCAGAAATAAATGGAGAAGTTGGTCTTTGTTAACACTGGCAGTTAATTCACAGTAATAATAGAAATTCTAAATTGGCACAGATGCAGCTAGGTGAGTTGATACATATCAGAAGCACATGGAAGCTCTTTTCTGACTGTTGTTATTTGGTCAGTAAAATAGGAAACAGTTATCTGACAGGAAGGATGGGGAAGAGGTGAGGAAGCTTTGGTGAGAGAGAAGACTTAAAAATAGTCACTAGGAGACTAGGAAAGTAAATAGACACCCTGACCGCTGGCATTACGGGCCCACCCAAGCATAACAACCACTCTGCACTTACCGTCAGGGCTAGACAGAGAAGCTATTATTACTCCCTATTCCAAATCAAAAGAGTAGAACAGAGAGAAATACTATACTCCTCTGAGCACCGATTCCTAGAAATTGATTATATATTTTTCTCTTCTCAGAGAAGTGTCCATTTAATCTTACTTCTTGATTTCTGTCTGCCTTGTTCAGTTTAAAATAAGGCACATTTTTTTATCGAACTATTTTGAAGAAACAAATTATTAAATGTGGCAATCACATAAAACTGATAATGAATGAATTTGTTGTTCAAAAAACTAATAAAGAAATATTTGTTTCCAAGTGAAACTTAGCAAAGATACCAATGCTATACCGTAACCAGGAAGAGAGATCAGGAAAAGGGTGGAGGCATCGAGAAGGGACCATGTCCTATACATCATTGTATCTCCAATACCTAGTGAGGCACCTGAAAATCAGCACTCGAGAAACATGTCAATTAAAGGAATGAGTGGGCAAATAAATGTTGAAGTCTAAAACAAGAATGACAAAACATAAAAACTCTGATTAAAAAGACAGAAAGTAGGATAGGAAAACATGAGAGTAACAGACTGAGAAAGGTCTGAGTTCAATGAGAGACGTGAGCCAGTGGGAAAAGAGTCCAAAATATCATTCTCTTAAGTCTCTTCTTGAAAAGAAGAGACCGCACTCCCATGTCTCTGAAAGCAATAGATTAGGTCACATGAAAGGAAAACACAAAGGCAAAATTTTTAAAGTGCATTATCAAGACAAATATTAAAAATTTTAAAAGCTCCCTCATGCTCTTTCTTTCTCTTTCCCTAACCTCTAGGTAGATAGAAAAAAAAAAAAAAGAATTTCTGTTTCTATGCAATTGTGAGATATATAAAGTATATTCAAACACTGAATAGAAACGAAAACAATGTATACCTTCTTTTGTGTGTGTGAGGGAGATCAGCCCTGAGCTAACATCCGTGCCCATCCTCCTCTTTTTGCTGAGGAAGACCAGCCCTGAGCTAACATCTATTGCCAATCCTCCTTTTTTTTTCCCCTTTTTCTCCCCAAAGCCCCGGTAGATAGTTGTGTGTCATAGTTGCACATCTTTCTAGTTGCTGTATGTGGGACGCCGCCTCATCATGGCCGGACAAGCAGTGCGTAGGTGCATGCCTGGGATCCAAACCCGGGTCGCCAGTAGCAGAGCACGTGCACTTAACCGCTAAGCCACGGGGCCGGCCCCAAAAAACAATGTATATCAACTGATGGCCTCTATTAATTGTTTTAAAGCAAATAAATGTAGGGAAAGGTAAATGGCATATGAAGTCTCACATAGAAGAAATTTTTTTGTTTTTCAACAATCACTCCATAGAATCTAACCTACGTGGAATGAATCTTATATCTGTTATTTCTTTCCAAAGCAAGTTTGATGGTGTTATAAAGATCATGTTGATATAAGATTTAACTTCTCAAACTGATGAATAGTGTGATCATATATCTTCATATTTCATCTTAGAATTCTCTACACTAGAAACTAAATTTTCATTGCTCCTGTGATAAAGTCTAAACACCAGAACTTGAGCTACACTGGCCTTATGGCTAAACTTGGCTTACCTGTCTAGGTTTATCTCTGGTGCCTTCATATTCCAAATCTCAGACATCCTTGAACTACTCATAGTTCTGAATATAATTTGCTCCTTCTAGCCTCTCTGCTGTTTACTCTGTCAAAAATGCTCTTCTATTACCCAGAAAACATATACTTATACTTCATGCCTTGCTTTAAACATAATTTTCTTCAGAAGGGTGTCCTGCTTATGTGCTATCCTATCAGGATACACATTGGGCTATTTAGCTCCTATCACACTGTGCTACCATATAATTATCTAATTCTTTGAATGTATTCTCTAAAAGTTCATGAACTCTTCTAAGTTGGATACTTGAATTTTTATTATATTTATATAACATATATTATATTTATTTTTCAAGTCTTGAGCACAAAGGACTTAAAGTATGGCACACAGATACTAAAAAATATTACTCTGTTCAATAAAGTTCTATGTGTCAAGAATTCATTCATCAAAAATAATTAATTCTTTTTTAAACCAAAATAAGCTTCTAATAAAAACTATTCAGCATCATACAAATATTAATTTACTAAGAAATGTGAAAAAATAAAAACTTACATAGAAATAGGCATAAATGTGTCCATGTATGCAAGCCGAATGAAAAATTGTATTAATCTCCCTTCATAATACATTCTCTTTTCAAATTATAACAACAAAAGAATTAAAATAACATAGCATTTGATGGTAAATATTTTACCTTGTTTTAGATCAGCATTTCTTGTAACTTCTGACAGATAGCAGTTTGGTACAGGATATGATGAAAACATTGGCCAAGGATATGGATCATCACCCTAAAAAAGAAGTAAGACAGATGACTTTAGGAAGTAGTTTAAAATAATATGGAATTTTAAGGCTTTCTGAAGTATCATAAATTTAAATTGGCTTTTTTTCCATAAATTCTAGAGTTGTAGTCTAACTAACCAAAAGCTATGATATTACAATTCAGTGCTCTGAGAATAACTATAATGAAATGTAATAGAAACAACATTGAATAAGCACCGAAGACAAATGTATGGTAGCTTGTTACCAGTCCTAGCTACTAGGACTGGTAATGATGGCATTAATATTTTTTTTTTTATGAAAGGAAAATTATAGTCTTCAAAAGAAACCTGTATCTCCTAAGTCGCTCACAAAACTGTTTCTCTCATGCTGTAAATCATTTCTATCTCATCTTTCTCAGAGTGACAGTCAAAGCAAAGATGTACTTAACACCAGCAATAAAAAACTATCCTTTAATAGAACATCAAACTTTATGAATACTGATGGAGGAGAGGTACTCAATATTGCCAATTAAATACAAACATAATATAATCATATAGTAAAAATTAGGTATCATGAAAGAGAAAGATAACAAAAATAAAAAATTCAAAGAAACAAGAAAAATGACAACTTTTTAATAAAACAGTGCCCTACTCTACAACAGAAACTCTCACTCATGACCCCTTGCCATGAAGAATATTATGTTCGTTTGCACGTGTTTACTTGCATCCTAATGTTTTTCTAATAACAAAAGTTCAACTCTGTGATGTAGACATTTGGAGCTGTTGTTAATGTCATCTGAGTTGGCTACCTTGCTTCAAAATATGTCAGAAAACATTCCCCCTTCCTCTTCACCTCACTCACCTTCTCTAGTATCCTTGGAGGCAAAATCCGTTCCATTGGCCCACCAATAAGATTTATTCTAACAAGAACGTGATTTCTTTCTACCGATAAGCCATCAATTATAAAATCCCTAAAAAATAAATATATCAATTTTGTTATCTCCTTAATTGAATATGATTTAATTTTAAAATCAAGTCAGTGGAATGTAAAGAAAAAAGGCAGAAAAATTTCTATAGAAAAGTCTGGAAAATAGGTTATCAATGTATCACTTAAAAAGGGCTAAATACACTTTTTATCTTATGGTTTTCTCTAAAAGAGAGCAAAGAAATGATGCAGATACAATTGACATGAGATGAATGAGATTAATAAATGAATATTTCCTTGACAAATAGTACTGCATTTAAAGAAATGGGATTAAGACATGCATTATTTCCATAATGCCTTTATCACATGTTTTAGCCAAGGTTCCCTTAAGTGCTAGACCAGTGCCTTAAATTCAAAATCTAAACGTTGCTTTTGAGCAGACTCCACACTTCCTGCAGCTGTTAATACTACCCTTCTATATCAAATCGAGAGTATCCAGTAATGTGTCTGGTCTTTCATAATTTTCCAAGACCTAGCCAGGATCGAGGCACATTTTTTTTTTAAATTATAGACACGAAAACAATGCCAGCTATTGAGTGTGTATTCAATAAATGCCAGCCAAAGAGGTGATGGCAAGTGTGATATGTTAATAGAAAAAAATTATCAAGATACTATCACAACCTCGTTTTGCAATAATCAGAATTTATGACTATGAACTATCATAATTAAGAGAATGGAGTAAAGAGCACCTCTACAAGGGGCACAAAAATCAAACATTTTCTTTAATGCGTCATCTTATACATGCAGCCTGAATTTAAAAGTGATACAACTTCATGGAACCATTAATAAAGTTAGGGCTTAACTAAAAACAAAAACCTAAATTAAGCAAAAACTTAGAAAGCAATACTCTGCAAGCCCCCTCCAAGAACTTCTATCACCATTTTTCTGTGACATTTATGCTTTAATTGCTTTTTACTCTGTTATTTAAATCTATTGAATTCAGATAGTGGAGAAACATTAAATAAACTATACAGAAAATTACTGTCTTAACAGAGCATCTTTAAAGAAAATTGTTGTTATTACCATGTCTTAATAGGGTTTTGTTTGTTTGTTTGTTTTCACCTGTGGCTCTCAGAAGTCTCTAAGATATTTTCTTCTTGAGCATTTAGTAGCATTTCAGATACTCGATACCGGGCCTCTAGCAGGAGCAGAGTGTCTAGATCACAGCATACCACACTTAATAACCTATATAAAGAAGAACAATAAAAGCAGACTTTGTAAAATCTATCGTAGAAGTTTAGAAACTTTCTTGGTGTCTCAAATATCCACACATGAAAATACAAATTTTATAAGAAAGATCATGTAGTTATTTCAAATATATTTTTAATCATTTTGAATAGTAATTGACTTCAAAAGTTTTTCTTATTGAAATATTATTTAACTACCATGGGTAATTTCTAACCTAGATTTTCAAAAATTCTCTAAATCCAGGAATAGCAAATTTTCTTCTCAACTGCTACTTAAATTAAAAATTAATTAGGGTACATTAGCAATTCTATAAAAACTGCAAATTGGTACCACGTTTTATTCAGCACTTAATTACAGAAAAAATGACAGAATCAATTTACTACCAATTCAAGAAATGTTCATTACGTGAAAGGTCAATGGCTAACTTTATAATCATCAGATAAAGCTGAGAACATCTAAACACACTGATCCATCTTAACATTACCAAAAGAGAGACAAGTATAAGTTATGTGGCTCCTATTGTGATGCAGGAGGATGTACACTGCACCATCGATGATATTCTCACCAGGAAAATTGAACCTGCAACCAATCCTAGATATCTCACTATCAGTTCACAGGAAATACAAGGATCAGAGAAATATGTTAAAAGACGCCACAAGGAGGAACCAATCAAATCCAGAACTTGGAGAATCCTACACATTATTACATATATTATTTCTTTAGGAAAAAAACTGCATTAAAAAAGAGGGAATAGAGGAAGTTATAAATTAAAGGAAAAATATCAAGTAAATGTGAAGATTTTGTTCTGATCATGCTTCAAGCAAAAACTGTAAAAGTGCAAAAAGTTTTTGAGTCTCACAGGAAAATATGGGATAGGTACTAGATGAGATCAAGGAAATAGTGTTAATTTTGTTAGATGTAGCAATGGCACAGTGGTAATGCTTTTTTTTTTTAGGTCCTTACCTGTTAGAGATACATACTGAATTATTCACAGGCAAAATGGCATTATAGCTGGAATTTGCTTTAAAGTACTTAAGAAAAAAATGTATACAGGAGGGGGCAAGAGATGAAACAAGATTGGAAAATATTGATAATTGATGAGTGATGGGTACACGGAAGGTTCATTATGCTACTGCTCGTTCTACTTTTTTATATGTTTACAAATTCTATGACAAAAAAGTATATAAAAAAGATAATGTGAAGGAGACACTGGGTGCCTATGGTAGATTGAGTGGTTAGGGAAGTTTTCACTGAAAGGTGGCATTTAGGGAAACAGAAGATCCAAGAAGAAACCAACCTTCTGATTACACATCTACTGATTTATCTTAGAGATACATTCAAACATAAGCACAATGGCCTACATACAAAGATGTTTCACAGTGGTATTAATAGCAAAAAAATTTTTTCCAGTGTCCACCCATAGAAAGAGGTTTAAATGTTTGCAGTACATTTTTATAGTGGTATACCATGCAGATGTTACAACAGAGCAGTTATATATGTGTTGATACAGAACTATCTCCAAGGTATGTTAAGTGAAAAAGGAGAAGCACAAAATGTTGTGTACAGTGGTAGTATTTCAATAAAAATGGAGAAACATTTAAATATACACACAAATATGTATTTGTTTTTACGTAGATCTCTCTCCAAGGACAAAAAAGAAATTGGTAAGAACTGTTAGCTCTGCGGGGGAGGATCTGAGACACTGGAAGGGAACAGACTTCTCATTGTATATCTTTTATAGTTTCTGAATTTTGGTGCAATTACATGTTTTACCTACTCAATAGCATCCATAAAAAGAGAGAAAAAATGTTTGGTGGATGCCTTTAAGAGTCAAAAATGGTAATTCAATATCACTCCCTAGAATCTTGTTAAAATAAGCAAATGCATATTAAACTAAGGAAAAAATCTACTATTACCAATTTAGAGAAATATTCTGTACTTAGTTTATAAAAGTAAAAACATTTTTGCTAGATAAAGTGCAATGGAACCAAAATGAAAGAATACTTACGCTACCATCTTAAAATCAGAAGTTTAAGTTAGCATTTCCCCTTTCTCATCCTAGAAATAATCCCAAGGATCGAGGGGAGAGGCAAATACCATATCATAAAAACTTTTAGCCACAAAATGAGTTGAAGGGCACTCAAAATAGGGCAAATACTGCTAGAGGGGAAAAGAAATTGAGAAAGGATGTCATGACTGCCCACAATGTGGAAAAAAAGCAAAATAAATTTTTCAAAAGAAAAGAAAAAGAATAAATTTCTAAGTAAAAACAGCAAATTTTTCAAAAATGAGGAGTATACAGTCATGTGCTACATAATGATGTTTCGGTCAATGACAATGGTAGTCCCATATGATTAGTACTATAGAGCCTAGATATGTAGTAGGCTATACCATTTAAGTTTGTGCAAGTCCATTCTATGATGTTCGCCCGATGGCAAATTGCCTAATCACGCATTTTCAGAACGTATCCCCATTGTTAAGCAACACATGATTATACTCAGATGAAAAACCTAATCCTCTGTCTGCAATAGTGGAAATGGAATACACAGGAGAGCAGCAGGAGGATTCCCGGTTCTACTATAAGTCTTGCAGTAGAAGGAGTATGGTGGAACAAGGAGTCACAGTCAAATCAATTATTAATTATTGGTTATAGGTTACAGAGACAATTATTAATAAATAAAACTGACTAGCTTCACAGTAAGGTCAGCAGAGACAACACGAAGAGGGGACAAAAACACTCCCTCAAGACAACTTGGGCCCATTGAAAGATTCTAGCTACCCAGGAACATGACCCTAATTTCTCTTCAACATGAGCCTCCTACAAATAGCTGATAACATAAAAAATCCACATCTCTCCAAAAAGAAATACCACAGGATGCATACAAAGGTGCTCCAAGAAAATGGAGGAAAATAACAGGATGAACAGATGGCAAACACACACACACACACACACACACACACAGAGTTGCCTTTAAGCACTTGAAAACTATGACCAAATAATTTTCCATGAATTAAAAGAGTTATACAAATGTACCAAATCAACACGTTGTACAACTTACACAATGTTATATGTCAATTATATCTCAATAAAAAAAAGTTTATTAAAGCAATGGTCTCCATGAAGCTCTCTGCACAAAATAGAGCTGGATAAGCACAGGAAGAAACAGTAAATCAACCAGAAAAGATAAAACATGAGCTGGAAGAGCTAAGGAAAGAAGCAGAAGAATAAAACTGTCATCAAAATTAAAGCACAATTGGAAACAGCAAAAAAAAAAAAAAAAAAAAAAAAAAGAGCAGATTTGCTAAAAGCACAATAAATGGTATAGGGAAAAGAATGAAACTGGAAAATATAATGGAAATAAAGAGTTTGAATTATTGATTTCTTGAAGAGAAAACAGAAATAACCCAACAGGATACACTTTTAAAGATGTTAGTCAACAAATTCTGAGGGAACAGCAGCCATGATTTAAGTATGTAAAGTGTACAGCATATCCCAGGGTAAACTGAACCAAAAGAGTCAACGCTGAGACAGAGCCTAGTAAAGCTATTAGACTTAAATAAAAAGAAGGAACCACTGGGGTATCCAAGGAAAAAGATCAAGTCACTAAGGGGAGGAAATCAGGCTGTCCTCAGACATACCCACAGCAAGATTCAATACCAGCAGAACAATTGAACAACACTGGGAGGAGAGCTAACACCATCAGATATTAAAACACAGTACAAAGCTGTAATAATTTTAAAAGTATAGTAATGACACAGGAATAAACAAAAGAAACTCCAGACATAGACTCAAACATATAGTGGAATTTAAAATTATGTCAAAAGCAGAGAGAATTTCCTGATTGACTGAATATGTGGAGACAAAAGAACAAAGATGTCAAGAATGACTCTAGACATTTTGTTAGAAAACTAGGAAGGATCAAGTTGTCACCAACTAAGTAATAAAGCTTTAAATTATGAAGGGAGAACCTAGTGACCTTTCTACTTTCCGTGGGCTACTAAATCAGCGACCAGGTAATGAAAATGATGCTCACTGTCCTCTAGTTTATGATTTGAAAGAAGGGGTTTATGGGATCTAGATGGACATTGAGATGATTCAAGGTGAACTGAAGCAACTCGGAAAACAAATCCACACCTGGACCGAATTCTCCTCATCAGAGAATGAGTAAATAGAAACTTTACCAAATGATGTAAGCCTTTTAAAGATCTTACAAGTACTAGGAATAACATAAAGCTTAGCAAATTTGATCCAGCAGTAAATTAAAAGAATAGCTTACGGTGACCAAGTACAGTTCATTCCAGGAAGAAAAGCATGGTTTATTATTAAAACATCTCCTGATGTAATTCATGACATCAATATATAATAGAAAAGAGCCATATAATCATCTGACCAGATGCTTAAAAGCTACTTGATTTAAGATTCAACATCCCCTCTCTATTCCCTGTCCTCCAAAAAATTCTAAGTAAATTAAAGAAAGGTTACTTTTAAAATTTGATTTAAAAAACAAATTTATCTCAGTGCAAGAGCTAAAAGCATAAACAGGAAAAGCATTCTCATTAAGGTCATGAGGAAAGCAAAACTGTCCATTATTTAACATTGTTAAGTTTAAGTCAATGCAAAAACGATGAGAAAAAAATAGCCATGCTATCTAAAAAGAGATAATAATGTTCATTATTAGAAGATGATAAAACTGTTTATTTAGAAACTACTCCCCATGACATAAAATTCAATTTACTTAATCTTAAGGAATATTGGTTGAATACCTACTAAGTGCCTACCACTGTTTTAAGTGCTAAGAATACATCACTGAACACACATGCACAAAAGTCCCAGTCTTTATGGAACGCAAAATACCAGAGGAGAGGAACAGACAATGAACAAAACAAAAAGTCAAAAAACAAAACAAAACAGAGCATGGAGACAACTAAAGCAGGGAAATGAATAAGGAAATCTAACAAGGGGGCAGTGGAGATGGATCACCGTATGCAATTTTAAATCAGGTGGTTAAGAAAGACCTCACCAAGAAGATGACACTTCACTAAACACCTAAAAGAAAAGAGGAAGCAAGCCATGGAGCTCTCCGGGGGTAAAGTGTTCCGGGCAGAGCAAACAACTTCAGCAAAGGACCTAAGGTGAGAGCATGTCCGGCATGCGTGAAGAACAGTCAGGGGGCCAATGTAGCTGAAGTGGAATAAGCAAGAGAGAAGTATTAGGAGATGAGGTCAAAGTAATGTTAGGGGTCCAGATCACACAGGACTCTGTAAGGCCATTATGATAACTCCGGATTTTTCTTTAATGACATGAGAAACCACTGAAGTATGGTTTCATCCTGATGATATGAAAAATCTTATGAGTACAGGATTCAGTTGATCTTATTTGTGCTTTAATGGGATCACTCTGGCTGAAATTAGGCAGGGGCAGAAGTAGAGATACCAGTTTTAAAAAAGCTATAGCAATAATTTAGATGAAGTAGTGGCTTTAAACAGGGTATTGCCAGTAGAGGATCTGTTGATTGAAAGAATGACTCTGTGTTGGATAGACTTTTAGGGTGGCCCCCACAATCCCCAGCCTCCTGGTACTCCTGCTCTTGTGTGATTCCCTTCCCTTGAATGTAGGCAAGACCTGTGACTTGCCTCTAATCAGAGTATGTTAAAGGTGATAGGATGGAAATGATTACCTGTATGTGATTACATGATTACATTACACAAGACTCTGTGCCCTTCTTGCTAGAGTCTCTCTCCTCTCCTGGCTTGGAAGAAGCAAGCAGCCACGTTGGGGAAAACCACGTGGCAAGGAACTATAGATGGCCTCTAGAAGTTGAGTGCAGCCTCAACTGACAACCTGCAAGGGCCTTTAGTCTCTAGGCAGCAAAAAAACAAGACACTGAGCCCTAAAACCATGAAGAACTATATTCTGCCAACAACCTCTGTGAGTTTGGAAACAGATCTTTCCCTAATTGAGCTTCAAATGAGGCCACAGCCCCAGCCCACACTGTGTCACACTTGACTGTAGCCTTGTGAGACTGTGAACCAAGGACCTAGCTAAGGTGTACCTAGACAGAAACTGAGAAAATAAATGTGTGTTGTTTTAAGCCACAAAGTCTGTGGTAATTTGTTACATACCAATAGAAAAATAATAGAAACTCCAAGGTTTACACCTAAGCAACTAAAAGTATGATGTTGCCATTTAGTTGACCTGGAGACAACTAGAAACTAGCAGGAAAAAATTCATATATATATATGAATATGAGAATTACGTAGGGTGACCAGTAACAAAATACAAAAAAGAGTTTACTTATAACATACCAGTAATAAGCAATTAAAACATTAACATGGAAGAAGAAATCTCATTAATACCAAAAAATATAACATAGAAGATAACAATAAGAAACACACAGGACCTATATGAAGACAGCTACACTGTAATATTGAAGAATGTAAAAAATTTCAAGAGAGACACAGCACCTACCTGGATGAGAATGCTAAATGTTATAAAGATGTGCATTCTTCTCCAATTCAGTTATGATTTAATTTAAATATACATTATGCAATGATTTCATCAAAAATTTAAGATTTTTATAAGGCTTAACAAAATGCCTCCACTAATAACTTCAAAGAAACTTTTTTTAAAAAGAGAAAAATGAAATGAATGAATAATTTGTATACCTACACAATCTCAGACATTTATCTCTATTTATCAGGTGCTTACCATGTTCTAAATTTGGGAGAAGAGTAACATATTTGGTCTCACAATAACTCTGTGAGGAAGGTATAGTTACTGTCCTCATTTCACATATGAGGAGAGAGGCACAGAGAGGTTAAGAATCTTGCCTAAGGGGCCAGCCCCGTGGCTTAGCGGTTGAGTCCGCGCGCTCCGCTCCTGGCGGCCGGGGTTCGGATCCCGGGCGTGCACCGCTTGTCCAGCCATGCTGGGGCCACATCCCACACACAGCAACTAGAGGGATGTGCAGCTATGACATGCAACTATCTACTGGGGCTTTGGGGGGAAAATAAATAAATAAATAAAATCTTAAAAAAAAAAAAAAAAAAAGAATCTTGCCTAAGACCGCTGTGGCAACATGGATCCAGAGTCCACGCTCTGAAGCACTGGCTGACACTGCCATATACTGTCGCACATACTGGGGAACGTAATGTAAGGCTACCAAAATTAAATTCACAAAAGATATATAAGACCTCTAGGGAAAAAACAACATTTTAATTAGAGTAATTAAAGCACACTTAAATTAACTGGAGATATATACCATGTTTACGGATTGAAAAACTCAGTAGAGTAAAGATGTCAGTTCACTCACTATTGATCTATAGATTCAATCCAATAATAATTAAATCCCAGTGGGCTGGTGTGTGTGACAAGCTGATTCTAAAATTTATATGGAAAGAAAAGGACTAAAAGTAGCCAAGATATTTTTGAAAAAGAACAAAGTGGGAAGAATCACTCTATCAGTTATTGTAACTTATTACAAAGCTACAGTAATTAAAACAACGTGATATTTGTACAAGGATGAACAAATATCCAACTGAACAGAATAGGAGTTCAGAAACAGACCTTTACATATTCATTTAGCTGTTTTTAACACATTAAAGAATTATTTACATATGTATACAAAGAGATATGAAGCTAACGTTCTACATATAATAGAGTTGTTTATAATAGCCAAAACTGAAAAACTGGAAATAACCCAAATGTCCACTACCAGCATAATATATCAACAAAACACGGTATATTTATACCATGGAATAATATACAGTGATGAAAAGAAACTAACTGAAATACATTCAACATTAATCTTAGAAACATAATGCTACACAGAAAAGGTAAGATGTGACAGAATATACAGTCTATGCCACCATTAATATAAAGCTCAAAGAGCAGCAAGATTAAAATATATTGTTTAGGAATATATAACTAGCCAGTAAAAATATAAAGTAAACCAAAGAAGTAAATACCATAAAAGTCAGAATAGTAAGTTTTCTTTGTTTACGTGATTGAGATTATGTGGACATTTATTTTACAACTGTTTGTTAAGCGGTATGTTTATATTTTATGCAATATTCACGTTTTTAATAGTTCATAAAAAAAATAAGCGTTATGCTAGGGTGAGTAATGGTAAAAAGTATAACATTATACCCGTAAGTATAAACTTGTATGCAACAAAGGAACAAATTCTGAATACTAATAAAAGAATGCATACTTTAATGATTATGCATAAAGATTCTTGTAAGACTCAGTAACAACTAATGCCATTTACTACTTAATTATGTAACCATCGAATAAACAGATTTTAATGGCTCATTAATTATACCAGCATATTTGTATAAGCTAGCAGCTAGAATAAACATGGAAGCAAAACCCACTTGAGTAAGGCACTTATTTGTTAGCCTAATCATAATATTATGGCTAGGTTTACCAAGTGAATAGAAGTGTGCAGATTATTTTATATCCACTAATCTATAAAAATGACCATAAGAACATGTCTCAAAACTTACATATTATCAGGCTTATAAGCAACAAATTGTGAAGTTTAATTTCTGTTGGCCTCAATCCAAAGTTCTCAAAGTTATGAAAAAAACTGCTGATTATTTCACGTATAAAACAAGCTGATTATATCAAGAAGTATTCCAAAGAAAGTCAACAATTATCTAAGGTGTATCCAAATTCATAGGTAAACTCGATAAAAGTTTTAATGGTACATTGTCAGTTTTTTTATGGGCAGAGATAAAATATTAAAAGAATAATTTAAGTTTATAGAAAGATATCAATAGTAAGTTACATAGGCAAATTTCAGAAGTGTTTGTGTGTATGTTATGTGTCTTTCTCTCTCAAGATACAGTCAGAAGTAGATTGACTTTCCCAACCCCAGACACAAACCTTCTTAGGTGAGGCCTTATTAGGTTATTTTTATCAAAATAAGAGAAGTTTCTGTACACCAAAAGACAGTAATCAGAGATCTTAGCTGTCGTTTATTCCCTATTCCATACACTGTTAAGTAGTGTGCAAACATTGCCCACACTATTATAGTCTTATGGCTCCCAGGAGCCCAGTGCAGCACCCCAAGGATATCGTGCTGCTGTTTGAAGGTGGTGAAGACATAAAAGTTTGTTTGCTCACAGCAAAGCTTTTGGAGTCATGATAGATGACTATTTAAAGGTGGGAGGGATCCGGGCCCCTTTAGTAACTCTGTGAAAGCATTTGCATATCTGTGGTGATATTCAGTCAAATCTATGGCCTCAGTTGAGTCAGGTTTATCAATGACATCCAATAAGACCTGCCTCACCTCACTTCCGGCACTGAAGGCTAAGTCCCTATCTCTATTAGACATTTCATGCTACACACAAGTATAATCTCTAGACATAACTTTCACCAAAACCTTACCATCATTAGATTTTCTCTTCCCTTGTCGCAATAAGCAAATTAAACCTTCTGTGAAGCAACACAGACAACCCTAAAACATATTACTTAAATAAAATGGTCACAATTTATAAACTGCATTTGAAAAAAAAAAAAATTAGCACAAGATATTGATGAGAGTCTCAGGATTTTCTCAACAGTCTTGTCACAATAGTGGAAAGCCAGCCATGTTTTTATTATTGATATCAAAACCCTCTGAAATATTAAATACAGACTCTGAGCTTCAGTGAACAAACTTCCCATATACATCGGAAGTTGCAAGAATTGCTCAGTCTGCCCAGTGTTCTCATCTTTCCCTAAGCCTTAGTGTATCTATTTATTATATGTAACAAAAGACATCATCAAGATAAAGTCTCTTTACAAGGGTGAATGAACAAAGCCTCTGTAACTGGTAAGATACTGCTGACGTGAATACCACAAGCAGTCTGCTTTCACCTGACATGGACAATAATACACCTTTATCACTTTATCAAAACTTAGTCCAAGACAGCCTTGATTGTCCTACTATCCCTCAGGTCATCATAAAAAACTACTCTACTTATAACATAATGCTAACTGGACCTAGGCAGGCAGGAAGTAGCTGGTACTCTAGATGTTTTAGTAAAACACATGTGTGCCAGAGAGTGAGACATTTCATTGCCATCTCAGTGAAGTTTCTGAGTTCTAGTGGTCTAGAATGTCAAGATATCATATATAACATGCACGATACATTACTAAATCTTATACATACTATTTACCACCAAGACAGTGAGATAATGCATGATTTTAGCCTCTTTGAATTTTGGAAACAACATCTACCTTATTTGGGTGTGCTGCTCTGAACTACTCATCAAGGAACCCATAACTCTATCAACTTTGCGTGACCCAGGGGCTAGACTAAGATCTAAAACTCAAGCAGGCTCCAAGTCAAGATAATCTATCACTTGAGCCTTTAATCCAGCAGATTTAATGTTGGTCAAAGTTTTAGTGGTTGATTAGATCCTTTATGGAGCTTCTGGCAAGGTGCAATACAAGATTCACAAAAGGGCTCCTAAGATTTTGGAGTAAATCCATGTTCTCTTTGTTACGTAAATATTCTTGTTTTATTATCATTTGATAAACATAATCTCTAGCCTCCGCCATCATGGCCAGTTTGTTCATAAGCCCATTTGAGTAAGCACTAGGGTAGCTGAGTAAAGAGGCTGACCTATCAACCAGAGGGATTATTTTCCCTCCTTTGGAGGAGGAGGGATTCCTTTCAAGAGCATTCATAGGAATCAAAAATATTCTTTCAAACTGGATATATTCTCAGAGGACCACATATATACCTTTTCCACCAATCTTCTTAAACCAATCCTCTAGTCTTTTTCACTCTGAGCCCCTGACCATCCAGCCCAACCATTCACCAGGTTCCGTAAGTCTATAAAATCAGTATTTTGAATCATATCTCCTTCTAAACACAGTAAATAAGTAGATATGGTACTTCAAGATTTTCCCTCTTTGAAAAGCTATAAAGCTATAGTAGTCCAACTCTAGCAGGTGATAGCATATCACACAGTATCATCTATGAACTCGATTTAATTTTTTCTTCTCCCTTGGCCACCTAGAGAAAGTTTCCCATGAGCCATAGGTATGTATTGTGAATGTGTGAGCCACATGTTCATATATTGTGTCCTCCGGGACAGTTTAATCTTCTTACAAATGATACTTGCTCTTGATAGTGGAGTTCTGTGTACATATAACTTTATGTTTATGTTTTGGAAAATCATATAATGCAAAATACCAGATTGGTAGCTAAATTTACATAGGGAGCATCCATGATTTAAACAACATGAATTCCCTGATCACAGATGATCTGGCTACAGTTACCACTGATGCCCAAATTGCCATAGGTAGAGACCAACACTGGACTCAAGACATAGCATATAACCTGAGAGACCAACCAACTACCTGGTGGCAGCCTAATTACATTAAATGCCTTCTTACTTCAGGTATGAAATTTGACCTCCATGACCACTATGCTTCTCTACCAAACACTTCTCACCAATTGTGTACTTACTGATGCCTTATTAAAGGTCACAGTATCCATAAAACACCACTTCTGACCAAGAAACTAATTTAACAACAAAAGTAAAGCATCAAGCAAACATCCACAATATTCACTGGGTCTTATAATGTCCCAGAAGTAGCTAATCTTAGATATCGGTGGAATGGCATGTTGAAAACTCACTATGACATCACGTAGGACACAATACCTTGCAATACTGAGGTGCTGTCCTATAAGATACTCTGAGCCAGCAACCAATCTATGGGGCTATTTCTCTTACAACTATAACATGGATCTAGGAGCTAAGGGATGGAAGGGGAAATGATAATTTTCTTTGGTTTTCTGACCTCTCAATTCCTTGAGGTGGGGCATGCAGGGGAATGGTGGTTTTCAGATCTCATTCCAAAAGAGAATATTTCTCTATTTCTACCAGAATGGAAAATAAACTTTCCTCTAACCTTTTGAGGCTCCTCAAACCCCTGGACTAATAAGCAAAATAAGGTAACTCTGTAAGTTGAAAGGATTGACAATAATCACCAAGAAAAAGAAAACTTTGCTGTGCAATAGAGGCAGAGGAAAGTAAAGTCTAGCATCCAGGGAATACTCTGTAGCCCCTCCTGATACTGGCATATCTAGCAGTAAAAGTTAATGGAATACTAATGCAACCCAATACAGAGAGCACCACTAACGGCTCAAGAACCACAGAATGAAGCTTGGGTTGCCCCACTAGATAACGGATCCTAACCAGCTCAGGCTGGTTGAGAATCAAGGAAAAATAGAATGGGTAGTAGGGGAAAGAAGTTATAAATAATCAACTAAATCCTCATGTCCACTTGTAGAGACAAGGACTATACTAGCTAACCAAATTTTCAACTTTGCTCTGTTAAGCAAACATTTATATATTAACCAATTTCCTTTTTCTTCCATCTCTTTCCCTTGCTATTTTACATAGGGTGTTGACTTGTAATTTAGTCTGCAGGTTAAAGGATGTGAATAAGTGATTGTAAGTGAACCGACAAAGAATGAAAGTCACCTAGAGATTTATGCTAACACTGAAGAGACTCTAGATCTCCCTGCTAGGGAAGAGAGTAAGAGCATTTTTGTTCGCGGGAGGGAAATTATACCGTGCTAGTGGAAGAATGTTATTGTGATCGCTGTTCGGAGCTTTAATGTGCTGAACTTTAAATGACTCAAAATATTTAAAGTGCTTAGAATAATATCTGGCATGCAGTAAGCACTGTTGTAAGCATTTGACATTATTATTATTATTAGTTATTATATTTTTATGGGAACAATCTTGAGATACATTACTGCTAGGTATATAGAAAAAACTAAGCAAATGGAAAAGTGATGCCTTATTAATGCTGAGAAAAATAAATTTGAAGAGGAAAGGAAATAGGATTATAATATATCTCTTGAATTCTCAGAGAATAACACAACTTTTTTCAGCACAGTACTCCTCCTCTCAGCTGCACTTGTCTCTGATTCACGATTTCCTGAAGGTAAACCTCCAATGTTCTACCAAAGTAGGGGAAGAATAGTCACCCAAGCTGAGTGGGGTAGGAGTGGAGGGAATGTGAGGGCATACCTGAATCTTATAATTTCAACTAATCCTATCATCTTATACTTTCACCTAACCCTCCACTTTCATCTCCATTCTCAGTGGTGCCTCTAATTCCTAGTACTTCAAGAATCTTCTGATACATAAAAAGCTGCTACTGGGCCTCCCCCACTATCAGCGTGGGTTTTAGTTTTCCCTGGCCTACTAAATCAGTTACAACTTATCCATCTGTTTTGTAGTTCCCAAAATTATATTGTGGAAGTTTTCATCCCATATCTGTCTCAAAAACTTCCTCCCACAATCCTTTCTTACTGAGAAAGTATCTCCATGAAAATAAGGGAGTAACCAAGAAACAGAAAATTGGATCCCAGGTAAAAGAGGATCCAACTCAGAAGAGAAACAAGGCAATTCCCAAGATGATGATGAAGAGAAATCCCAGGGAGGCTGAGACATAGGGCCAAAAGATCCTCCAGTACAAAATGAAACCAAAGTATGTGATACAAGAAAAAATGACAATAGATTACCCAAAGTCTTTTAGCTTATTGAGAGTTTATGCTTTCACAAGTATGAATAGCACATGGTCCCTGCCCTCAAGAATGTGAAAACCTTGAAATTATAAAATATAATTGGAAAGAATGATTGTAAGGCATTTATGTTGTAAAGCAGTATAATGTATAGGTCAGGCATTACATTCTCTGAAACCAGGCTATCTGGATTCAATAACCAGCTTCCCTAGTCATTAGCGGTGTCACCTTAAGCAAATGGGCTTAACTTCTCTGTGGCTCAGATGAGTCATTTGTGAAAATGGAGATAAGAAGAGTACCTATTTCATAGGGTTATTCTGAAATTAGACTTAAATGTAAAACTAAGACCAGTACCTGGGACATAACGAGCACTGTGCAAGTGTTATGCAGCAGCAGACGTAGCAGTGTATTTTTTAGGATAGTCTAGGTATACATTAGCAGATACACAGAAAATGGAGCAAATGGAAAAAATCACGCAATTATTAACTTCAGGAAAAATAAAGTAGGAAAAAGGAAATATAGTCATAGCAGACTACTTGGCCCATAAATGAATAATATTTATATAGCTATAATAAGGTAAACTTTCAATGGTGATTTAATCAAGATTGTGATAAAACTATACAGCAGAGAGAGAGGGAGGGCAGAGGAAATCTAAATCCTAAGCTTCTAAATCTCTGAAGACAAAAGATAAAATCTGAAGTTTAAAAATCAAGACATGGTTGTAGTATAAGCATGTTATTTAAAAATCTGGAGATGAATACCAAGAAACAATTCAAGGAGCTGAAAGGGGCAGCCTCTGAGCAGTGGGACTTGGGAGTGGGGAAGGATGGGCAGAGGAGTCCTCTTCATTCTTAAAAGCTTTCCCATACTATTTGGTTTTTTAACTACGTACACTTATTACTCTAATAAAAATAAATAGAAAATAGTGTTTGGTAGATGTCACACAGACCACAAACTAATATCTTCTCTAGCTGTTCTGCCAAAAAAGATAAATACAGACTCCGTGCTGAAGTGGAAAGTAAATTTAAGGCACAGAACCTGGACTTGCACTCAGTCCTTTGCTTTTGCTCAAATACATAAAACAAAAACAAGTATTATTTGTTTTCTAAGCTCTAAATTGTCTTTTTAAAAAGAATTCTTTTTACCTTATTAAATTTTATCTCTAATGTAATGAAACTGAATCAATATGATTTAATTTTTGTCATAAAAATATTTTGGGTAAAGAAGTTACTTAAAAATTTAAATGCCAATTTGACAGACCAAATGAGTTTATCTTGTTTATGTGAGAAACCTGAAATAAAATTCTTCCTGGCTAAAGGGTTTAGGCTTAACCACAGGAAACTGACATTATTGACCTACAAAAATGGAAGTGTTCTGAGGGGGCCAAAAATTAAAGTATACTCAGTCAGAATGTCAGGGCAAACAAACATTAAGGAGAGTCACCAGACTCCTAAGACTTGCAGGATTTCTTGCTAAACATTAAGACTCTACTTGGTTACTGCTCTTAATAAATAACAATGTATTGTTATATACACATTAAGAATATAACATCGGGGTCTGCTGGTGACATAGTGGTTAAGTTCACTCGCTCCGCTGAGGCGGCCCAGGGTTCGCAGGTTCAGATCCCGGGCGTGCACCGATGCACTGCTCATCAAGCCATGCTGTGGCGGTGTCCCATATAAAGTAGAAGAAGATGGGCACGGATGTTAGTCCAGGGCCAATCTTCCTCAGCAAAAAGAGGAGGATTGGCAATGGATGTTAGGTCAGGGCTAATCTTCCTCACACACACACAAAAGAATATAACATTAATATTAATTTTATATTGACCCTATAAGTTTTATGGTATAGTTATATGTTTTATATATATTATAAAATATAAATATACTAATAGAGGACTTCTTATGCATTGGAAAAAAACGCTCTTAACATGTTTCATTCTATAACCCCAAATAACTCGCAGACATCCAATTTATCACCATAACACTACACACAGCTGCATAAATTGTTGATGCTCTCCAGGAGACATTAATATAGCTTTGCATATGCACCAATAAGCATAACCTAGTTATAGTCAAAAGAACGGTCTGTGGCCAGATTGTTTTTATCAATGTGGTCAGGATATGAGGCACAGCAGCTCACACCAACCACGCTGTGGGCCCCCTGTGAGGTTCCCTGTTAGTGCTAACTTGAGGAGATCCCACTATGCTCTCTGGGAACCAGGATGCTAAGAGCTCTGCAGCTGAGCCTTAGGCCCAACTATCAACAAGAAAGATACAGACATTATTTTGCCTCAGATGCAAAGGGAGCCTCCCAGTCTAGTGCAGAAATGGGCATTGTATATCATTGCAAAGCTCGATTTTGAAAAACCATATGATACAATGTCTCTTTCCCCTAGTGTCCCCTGCCCTTACTCCTAAATGATTTAAGAATTGCAAAGTCATGATGTCAAGGTCTATCCTTTCTTATCTGTAAACCTTAGGACCAAAAATTTAGAATTTTTATACATTTAATAAGAAAATATAATGCATGCAGAGTCTGGAGCAATGCCTCATAATCAAGCACATTAATATTTCTTCGGCAAAAGATACTGATATTCAAATTCGGCAGGCTAACTAAAGACTATAAAGAGTTTCACATCATTTCAGGTAAGATTACATATGGACAGAAAATAGGTTTGTAAAACTATTTTAGCTTTTAAAATTTTTTTCTGAATTTTAGAATTTCATATCAGAGACTGTGGCACTTGAGGTAGGGTAATGCCAAGTTAATATCCATTATAACACTTATAAGTTTAAAAGAGTTCATGTTTTGTTTTGTTTTGTTTTTGTGCGGAAGATCAGCCCTGGGCTAACATCTGCCAATCCTCCTCTTTTTGCTGAGGGAGACTGGCCCTGGGCTAACATCCATGCCCATCTTCCTCTAAGAGTTCATGTTTTTAATGCATGGTATATAGAAATTTATTTTAAAAATCAAACCAAACATCTCTGAATTTCAATTCATTTCTGGAAATAAAAATCAGTGTCTCCTTAATGTGAATGTTTATTTGAACTACTTGAAGGAATAAAACAATCTCTGAAATTTGGGACTAATCTTTTCACTTGTTTTGGAGTGTATTTTGAATATGGTGGATCCCCCAGGAGTTTGCTAATAACTCAGATCAAATCTCACCACCAGCAGAATGAAAATTCTGTTATTAACTACTACATACTTCGTATGTCACTTTTTAAGTATTATCATCATAGCATGAACGTGAGCAGGGGGCACTTGTCCAGGGCACCCAGAATGGTTCTGTGCAGCTTAGTCTTGGCATTCATCTCCACTTGAAGGAATTCCAAGCATGCTCTTGGTTCGCCTCATGCTTGCAGTCAGTCACAAGCCCCTTCTCTTTACCCTGCCACTTTTTCCTAGTATTTCTTCCTTGAATACACTGAATCAACACATTTCTACTAACATTCTAAATACTTCCATGTATGCATCACCATAAATTCCATACACAGGAAAGGTGGAGCTATATTATGGAGCTCCTGGAAAGCCACATAAAGGAGTCTGGAATTGCTAGTTATTTAAAATGGGAAGGTGGAGAGCTTTATAAGGATGTGCTTCTTTATTGCATTAATTACTTCCCTTTTTTTTTTCATTATCTTAATATTCGATCCCTTACCAGGTAGTGAGGTTAAAGAGAATGAGCACCACATCTTATTCGCTCATCATTACATCCCCCACATCTAGCACAGAGCGTAATAAGTGCTCAGTAAATACTGGCTGAGTAAATAGAGAAGAGTAAGCTAAAAAATTATAAATCTTATTCTGTAGTCATATATAAAAAGTACTGCATATTTTATGTCACTACACCAAGAAACCCAGATTAACTTAATCTCCCTCCTGGGTAGAGAGGAAAATAGGGTCTCTGACTCATGAAGGCAGGTTAGAGAATGGCAGTAAAACACTCTGCTAACACAGGTGGATAGAAGGAAGGTGGAAGGCCAATGAGAGTATTAATGTCCTCATCTTTCATAGTAGAGAGTTGATCAGTACCGTCTAAAAGTGAAATATAATGCTCAAATCACTTGAAATGTTTTACATAATCTTTTCTCTTAACCTTAGACGAATCTCTGGGGAAATAATAACCCCAGGAGTGAAAAAAGTTATTTGAGATTCAGCAATTCTTTCTGTGTCACCAGGGTTTCTTTCTCTTTTCTATAAAATTCAGTTCAAATTTAAAATGGAAACTATATTATGATTCCACTTTTATAAAAGAATTTATTTCTATCTATCTATTCTTCTGTCTGTATATGCATAGAAAGATGTCTAGAATGATTTTCCTCAATGTTAACAATGTTACTTTCAGAATGAGGAGGGATTTTACTTAATTTATTATATTTAGTTTCCTGCATTGGTTAGTTTCTTTATAATAAAGATAAATTGTTTGAAAAGCAAAGAAAAAAAGTTAAGATGACTCTCAAGATTGAGCAACTGAATAGATGGTTGGGCCACTTAATGAAATGGAAACAAAAAATTTAATTTGTTTTTATGGGAGTAGATCCAAGAGTTTAGTTTTAGACATGTTAAGTTTGTGATGTCTGAGTAACGTAGGAATTGAAAGTTAAGAGGGAGTTGTATATATGAGTCTGGTAGCTCAGAATAGTGATTTAGGCTGGGATATAAATTGGGGCATCCATTGGCATATAGACAAAGGCAAAGGTATAAGTGGATGAACTAGGGGCAGAGTATACAGAAAATAAGTGGGCCCAAGACCAAGTCCTGAGTATTACAACATTCAGAGGTTGCTTAAAGAATGTAAAAGAGGAGAAACATCAGCCATAGGAGTGTGTGGTGTCACAGAAGTGAAGAGAACTTTTACACAGAAAGAAATAGTCCACTATATCAAACGCTACTGATAGTTACAGTAAGATGAGAATTAAAAAAAGAAGAATCCTCTAGATTCGCCAGCACAGAAGGTACACGTGACCTTGAGAAGGGCAGGATGTGCAGTTCTGACAGAGTTATAGAGTCAATGTCAAATCGAAGTGGGCTGAGGAGTAAGCAGAGGTGAGCAAGTGGGGAGAGTCTGCATTTTGCTGTGGTGAGAGGCAGAGAATTAGGACAGTGGCTGTAGAGAGATGTGAGGTCAAGGGAAGTTTCTTTTAGAGTGTGTTTTGTTTGTTTATTTGTATGATGGGACATGTGAAGGCATGTCTGCACGCTGATACCAATAGTAGAAAAGAATACGTTGGAAGTGGAAACAAGGAGGATAGGAGGGCTAGTCAAAAGAGCAACCTTCTCATATATTAGTCATTTATAATATAAGATTTGTAAGTAGGTCTCGGCAAATAAAAATTCAGAAATTTAAATAGAATGTCATGCTGTTGAAAAGTGAAAAATCCACATTTCATTAGGTCCTATATTAGCCTCATTGAAGTGCTTTGGTAAATTTAAATACGTTGTATCAAACTTAACTCATATGCTACTCTTAGATTTTCGAAGCAGAGAAAAAATAAAGTGAATGGAACAAGCAAAGCTAAATGTAGAAGCGAAACACATTAATGAGATGATCTACTGAAGAGAATGGTGCAATGATGGTACAATTAGGAACAAACAAAAACACTGTGGGAGTGAAAGAAAAAGATACACGTAAGAATTCAAAACACACAGAAGCATAAGATTTATATAATACAAAGCTATGATCTAAATTATCACCATTGGACCTCAATGACCAATGCTAGACTGAAATTAGCAGAAAAATGGAAGTAAATTATCTAACTTCAAATGTGTAACTTAAAAATACAACTGAATTAAATATTACTATGAGAATGAACTTCAAAACACAATGAAATAAATTTCTTGTCAAAGAAAAACTTGTTAAAAGGTAAATAAAATAAAACACAAACTTTTCCTCAGAAAGTGATTTTGTCATTCTCCTTGTCTGAATGCTGATGTTGTAAACATAGCAAATTACTTGGCGGCATGTGGGAGACTACTGGGATGCTGAAAAAATGAAGACAAAATTTATTTCCCAGTAAGATACAAAAACAGTATAGAGCAAGTAGATATAAAGAAACACTTGAAGTACCACTACTATGACATCTCTTACTAACATTTTTACGTTTTACGCTTGCTATGTGCCAGGCACTGTTATATGCCCTTTTAATTTTTCACATGTAATTCTCGCAATAACTCTGAGGAAAATAATGTAATTATCCTCCATTTTACAGATGGGTAATTGACATGCCACATCATACAACTAGTAAAGAGCAGGGACTCTGACCCCAGAGTCCCTAACCACTACATTTGCTAACCACTACATTTCACAACTCTACTATATGTATGAACAAGGGGATGGCAAATTTTCTAGCGTAGGACAGAACGACTCCATTTGGATATTATGAGAAAACATACACTATGCAAATTTATGTTTTATTCCCAGGAGCATTTTACTTCCTAGATTGCTTTTTACATGACTTAAAATCCTATTGTTAAATTTTTTGCCAGAAGAACACTAGAGAAAAATACTCTTCTACAAAAGAAAACATACAGAAAAAAAGAAATTCACTCAATGTATCAATAACAAGAGGCCAAAATCTATATTCTATAACTACAAAACTCAGAAATGTACTTGCTATGCAAAAGGAGGATCTACTGAATGGATTTTTCCTCGTATTCCTCATCACTGTTTGCTAGATGATGTAGCTGATGCTATACACGGAAAGTTAAAATTTAATGTGCAAATACATTTTGAGATAAAGGGGACACTATTCAGAGTTATAACAGCTGCAGCATTTTTCCACCTTCTTTGAACTAGAAAGTCCAAAAATGAAGCTCTGCAACTAATGAATGGTAAAAAAAAAAAAAAAGTTTGAGTCTAAGATCTACAATATATAACACCACCAGAGAAGGCAAATTTTAGAAAAGTAATTGCTTTATTTCTTAGGTAGAACATTCTTGCTGACCCCCTCCCCTCAAGCCTAAAAAAGTTACTTTGCTAGTAGAAAGGGGGTGAAAAAATCCCACCCCATGAAAATGGGAATTTTCTTTAATTCAGCTGCTTTTATAATTTTATTTATTTATTTTTCCCCCCAAAGCCCCAGTAGATAATTGTACGTCATAGCTGCACATCCTTCTAGTTGCTGTATGTGGGACATGACCTCAGCATGGCCGCAGAAGCTGTGCATCGGTGCACGCCCGGGATCTGAACCCGGGCCGCCAGCAGCGGAGCGCGCCCACTTAACCGCTAAGCCACGGGGCCGGCCCAATTCAGCTGCTTTTAAAAGTAGTAATTTATAGATAGGGAAGCAAGTTATATGTCTAAATAGGACGATACGATTAAGAATTTTGAGTCTCTGTAGCCCAAACACCTCTACCTATTTCCCTGCATTTGAACATGCTAAACAAAATGTTAAAGAATAGAAACTCAACCAGAAAGATTTAAACGTTGGGAAAACTGAAGTCAAAGAGTAATGATTAACATCAAGTAGCAAAATCTGGGCCTCAAGACAATTCATTCATTTCTAGGCCTCTTCCAAGACTATATTATGGCAGAAGACCAACCAAACACGGACCCAAGGGAACTCCGGTTGACTATGGAGTAAACTGACTAGTCTGCAAAACGCCTCTAGTAAATCCAGCAAAAGTGGAAGATACTATAATAATACAGAAACTAAATGTAGACAAGGGCCATAATATAAAAACCCAATGGCTATCATTTATTTTATTTTGTCTGTAATGTTACAGGAAGACAAATTACCTTTAAACATACTTTAAAAATTAGCTTATTTAAATACTTTTTGAAAGTATAAACATATGCTTCACTGTTTCTGCAACATAGAAAAGATATCTCAAGTAAAATTTAGCACCTTACCTCAGACCAAAGATGTGTGATTGTTCATAGTTGAATAAAGAACGAATCTTAGCTTCAGAATTAAGAATTATAAGTCTATCAATAAGATCCTGAAAAAGAAAGATTTAGAGTGAGACTATGCTTGACTGACACCATGTAAAGAAAACCAAATCAACAAAGATTTATTTAGATTTGTCGTTCTCAAATTTGGCTTTACATTTGAATCATCTAGGGAGCTGTAAAAAAAAAAAAAGAAAGAAAATTACTAATGCCTGAGTCTCACTCCCAGAGATTTTGAATTAATTGGTCTGGGTATGGCCTGGGCATTAAGATTTGTAAAAGTTCCTGAGATGAATCATCTAATGTTTAGCCCAAGGGGAGAATCACTAATTTATACCCCACTTTGGTCCTTCATGAGCAGCTTATGCAGCCAGTTAAATACTGATGAAGCTGCTAAAAAATGTAAACTACTTTGAAAGACAAATATGAAATCTATGAATGTGAAGCATGAACAGTGGATATGAATAGTTTTATCTAGTCACTATTTGAGATTTTCTTAATAAATATTCTCTGTTCACATAAATCAGTGGTTTCCAACCCTAGCTGAACATCGGAATCATCTAGGGAACTTTAAAAAATGTATATATAGAGAGAGATATATGTCCAGGCTCTATCCCAGAACAGTTAAGTCACTATCCCTGGAGATACGATTCTGGCATCAATATCCTTTTAAAAGCTCCCTAAGTTGTTGCAATGTGCAGCCAGGCTTAAAAATCACGATGCAAGGGCAGAGAAAACCTAATGACTTAGGTGCCACCAGTTACGCCAAGCACTGACAATTTAAGCCCGCCACACAAATTTGAGCACTCTCTAAAAGCTTTTCTTTCTAAAACGCCCTGCTTTTGTGTATATCTTTGGGTTCAGGACTAAGAAATTTATTCATAGACTAACACTGGTCTCTCTCATTGCTCATTTTCCTGACCAAGAGACTTGCTATCCTCCAGTGAGGTTAAATTCAAGATATTTCTATGGATAGGGCAAAATAAGGAAGGTTTTGCTAGGGAGTCAAGTCACATAACGTTTGCTGAGGTCTATGTGGATGATAGCACAAACGTCCTACCATCAAATAAGTAAGAGGCAGTGGAATGAGGAAGGAGGAGGAAATAATGGATCTCTCAAAATCACATTTGAAAAATACTTATCAAAACAGTATAAACTGGGTTTTGCATGAACGTGCCTAGTAAAAGTTTATACCAAACACTTAGGAGTGCATTTACTATTCTATAGATATCTTGTAAAAATGTGTGACTACTACTAGCATAAGAGTTTACAGTCAGCAAATATTAAATAAACCGCCTAGCAATGAAAAATAAAAAGATTGGTATCTTAAAATCATCTGCCATCGTTGTCTGCTTCTTAGCTAGGCACTCCTTGTTTCAAGGATTATGACAGAACATGAGGTGAGCAACTCATTCATATTCCCAGCTTCACATTCATATTCTCAATGATTGTCCCACTGCTCACTCCCTCTCTCTCTTTCCTAATTTCTCCAGTCTTGATTTAGCTACAGTGACAGAGCCACACAGCTCTCCTCGACTTGCCTAGGCACCTGGATACTCTTAAGTAGTCTTTGCAATAGACATATGGATAAACTTGTTTGCTATATAGTTCTTCAAATAGGTAGATATCTTTGCTGCTTAATATCATAATTTTTAAGAAATGATCTATTATTATCACTGTTTTTACCATAGTTATTCTTCACAGATTAATCTAGAATTGATTATACATCATTAGCTTTCTCTTACCTGAGAGGAGAGAGACTGTCAATTAGTTCTACGCATGGTAGTTTCTGAAAGAATTACTATAGATTTCTCTTCATCAGTAGGATACAAGCATAGGTGACTGAATTTCCACAGCTATCTGAATATAATACTAAGCTCAGACTATTTGATAGCTGGTGACACCTCACGACTCTAAAGTTTTAGCTCTGAACCTAAATACTAGATACTGTAAGAATAAAAGAAACAGAGAACGTATCACCAACAAGCTTAATGGAAGAGTAGATTGCAGCGATCTATCAATGATTGCAATTTGGGAGAACATATGTTATGGTAAGTAATTTCTTCTTCAAAGAGGATTACATTGATGGATCACCATTTAGGAAAGAAAACGAAACTCCCAGGAAGCCTGCTTTACAGAGAACTTCAGTTTCTAAGCACTGCAATGTGTGTCAATAAGTCAATCAGTTTCCTGAGTCAAGCAGCAGCTTCCCAGCAACAATCTAGTACAAGCAAGGCTTGGGACTCACAAAAAGGTGTCTGAAACCCTGTCTTTTTAAAGGATGCTGTCCAGCTTGAGAATATGATCAATAAACTGGTAGGCCAGAATGAGACCAAGACTGGAAAAACAAAGGAATATCCATACTATAAAAATAGATACATGTAGCTCAGAGCCGGTCTTCCTCAGCAAACAGAGAAGGATTAGCATGGGTGTTAGCTCAGGGCTGATCTTCCTCACAAAAAAAAAATAGATACATGTTTGAGTGCCTATTCTGTTTACAATTGCCCCCAATGGCCGTGTTGTGCTATCTGACCCCTTTTACTTAAGAAAGGGCCAAGTGAAAGGTGAGGGATAGGTCAATCAGAATGCAAACATTCTTGTACCTGCACTACTAGGAGTGGCTTGTGATTGGTTAGCCCATGAACATTCATAAATAAAACTCAGCCTGTTAAGATCCTTCCTTGGGATTTTTCAGAGTGGGGAGTGTCTTAGTCCACTCAGGCTGCTATAACAGAATACTATAGACTGGGTGGCTTATAAACAACAGAAATTTTATTTCTCACAGTTCTAGAGGCCGGGAAGTTCAAGATCAAGGCGCCAGAAGATTTTGTGTCTGATTAGGATTCACTTTCTAGTTCATACATGGTCAAGTTTTTGCTGTGTCCTCACATGGCAGAAGGGACGAAGGATTTCTCTGGGGTCTCTTTTTATAAGGCACTGATCACCTCCTAAAAGCCCCACCTCCAAACATCACATTGGGGATTAGGTTTCAACACATGAATTTGAGGGGTATACAAACAGTCAGTCTACAGCAGGGAGGTAGAAGAAAAGGCCATCTCCTGTTTGGTGGTGTAGTGAGTTAAATGGTGACGCCTGCCAAAAGATATGTCCACATCCTAGTCCCTAGAACCTATGATGTTACTCTCTTTGGAAAAAGGGTCTTTGCAGAGGTAATTAAATTAAGGGCCCTGAGATAAGATCATCCTGGATTATTCAAGTGAGCCCTAAATCTAATGATGTGTCCTTATAAGAGAAAGGTAAAGGGAGACTTAAGACAGAAAAGAGGAGAAGGTCATGTGAAGACAAATGCAGAAACCGGGGTTATGCAGCAACAAGCCATGAAATGCCTGGAACCACCAGAAGCTGGAAGAGGCAAGGAAGGATTCTCCCCTGGAGCCTTTGGACAGAATGTGGCCCTGCTGATACCTTGATTTCACACATTCCAGAACTGTAAGAGAATAAATTTTTGCTGTTTTAAGCCACCTACTTTGTGGTAATTTGTTGTGGCAGCCTTAGGAAACTACTACAAGGGGAGATGGTGAATATGTCAATATAGAGTAGCAGTCCCGTGCCCTCTCCTATAGAGAACATCATTTGGAGAAGAAGAAAATACCAATGATAATTATAGCAAACAATTATATAGCACTTATTATCTGCCAAGCAATGACTTAAACTTTTATATTTCATTTAATTCTCACAACAACCCTGAGATAAGAACATTACTATCCTCTTGTAACAGAAGAGAAAACTAAGGTCTAACTTGTCCAAGGTCACACAGCTTGTAAGAGGCAGAAACAGGAATCTAATCCAGGCAGTGTAGCTTCAGAATACAAGCTCTTAACCACTATGCTAAACTTTTAACCACTATATTATGCATGCCTTTCAATAAAGCCAAGATGGAGAGCAAGAGCAATAATAGGAAAAGACTGGGGAGTGGGGGGTGGGAATAACACACGCGCGCGCGCACACACACACACACATGTGGACCTGACTGTATTCAAAGTTCTATTTCTATTTGTCCCTTTTTTTTTTTTTTAGCAGCTGTGGCATACTAAAGTCCACAAACATCTTATTTAGCATATATTGACCATCTACTATGTGCCAGGCATTACACTAAGTACTGCAAACATAAATTCTCAAGGTTGAAAAAGAACTTAAAGATCACATATTCCAACAATCCAATAGGTTCCTGGATCTGATTTACAATATCTCCACCAAGAATAACTCAGGATGAGGAACTCACAGATTCCCAAGGCAGTCCATTCATCACTTTTAGTCATCTCTGACTAGAGTTTTCCCTTGGATTAATTCATAATTCATACTCATCAGTTATGCTGAGGGAACCATAATCAGCCACCACCTCTTGCTAAGAACACAAATTACTCCCGTCCCTTGTACTGGCATCCAAATGTCTTAGCTTTCTCTTATCCTGTGACTCAGAAAAAGTTGTAGCTGTTTTTTAGACCCAGAAGTTGTAAGTCAATAAATTTCCTTATGTAAATCTATAAATTTCCTCTTTTGCCGAAACTGATTCGAATTGAGTTTCTTCTATAACCAAAGGGATCCTACCTAAATACATCACTTATATAACCGAAAGTTAAGTGACAGAAACCAAAAAGCAATAGAAAATTGTACGTGTTAGAGGGAAAGAATATTTTGTGTCATTCACCTTTAATTTACTAAAGTACAACTTAAGGGTTGTTTGCAGGCCCTAGAGTTTTGGCAGATACTCAATACAAACCATGAAAAGTCAAGGTCTAATATCCCTGAAACATAAAGAATTCCTTAAAATTGAGAAGAAAAAGAACATAAAAAAATAACAAAAATAAACTGAAAAACCATTAAGAGAAGAAAAAAAGTCAATGGCCATTAAACATATGAAAAGATGTTCTGTTCTAATGAGAAAAATATAAAGTAACACTTCTCTCCTGTCAGACAAATATCTAAACCTCTGATCACATAGTCTTCTTACTGAGCCTGCCAGGAAACAGGCACTAGAATATCTTATTGATAGGAATGCAGAAGAATTACTCTTTGTGGATGGAAATCTAGCAATATACACCAAAATTATGTATGAATTTACCTTTCAACCCAGTGATCCCACTTCTAGAAATCTAATCCAAAGATACTGCGGCAGGCAGAGTTCTAAGATGGCCCCAACACCCTCAGGCCTTAAACACTAAAGCAGGTACTGCTGTGAAGAGATTTCTGCAGATGTAATTAAAGTCCTTAATTAGTTGATTTTAAAAGAGATTATCAAGGAGGCCCTGATCCCATCACATGAGCCACTTACAAGCAAAGAATTTTCTCTGCTGGTCACAGCAGAAGTCAGAGAGATTTAAAGCATGAGAGGGACATGACACGAGGGAGGTTTAACATTGTTGAAACAGAGAAAGCCACAGGACAAAGCCTTGAGAGCAGCCCCTGGCTGACAGCCAGCAGGAAACCAGGCACTTCAGTCCTGCAACTGCAAGAAACTGAATTCTGCCAAAAGTAAGAATGCATTTGGAAATGGATTTTTTCCCCAGAGCCTCCAGACAAGCACTTAGCCTGGCTGACACCTTGATTTTGGCCTTGTAATACTCTGAGCAGAAAACCCAGGCAAATAGTACTGGACTTCTGACCTGCAAAACTGTGAGCTTATAAATGGGCTTGGCTTTAATTTGCTAAGTTTGTAGCAATTTGTCATTCAGCAATAGAAAAAAAAAAAATATAGACACACTGGTAAATATGTATAAACCAAAGCTATTAATTTTGGCATAATTTATAATAGCAAAAAACTTAAAGAATCCAAGTGTCCACCAATAAACGAATGGATGAATAAACTCCAACCAGCATGTCCACACAATAGAGTACTACGCAACTGTAAAAAAGGATGAGGAAGAGCTCTACATACTGCTATGGAGTAATCTCAAGGTATAGAATTAAAAAAAATGCAAAGGGCAGGACAGTGTTTATATCATACTACCTTTGCTTAAGAAATCTTGGGGGAAAGAAAATGTATATACACTTTTTAAAGGGACAATAGAAGGATAAATGAAAAACTAACAAAAATTGTTAGCTACAGAGCAGTGCTACAGAATAGAACTTTCTGCGATGATGGAAATGTCCTCTAGCTGAACTATCTAATGTGGTAGCCACTAAGCCACATATGGCTAGTGGGCACTTAAACTTGAAATGTTGATAGTACTTAAAGTATATGAAATTCCAACTTTAATTACAATTAATTTAAATTTAAATAGCTACCTGTGGCTGGTGGCTATTATATTGAAGATCAAAATATATAAATGGAGACAGAAAAGGGAGGATTATTACATAAGCACATTCTGTGAATATACCTTGTTATATATTGGAATCATGTAATATTTTTCTATACTTTAAAAGACAAAAGAAAAAGAAAAAAGTAAGACACCCTCTCTAAATTTAAAATATTCTGAAACAAACCTGTCTGTCAAGTTAGTGACATAACCAGGCAGAGTAGACATTTACTTACTTCAAGCGACTTTTAAACACAATATTTTGATTGTACATACCTGGTGGCATATATTCTAAGGACAAAACTAACTGAAAAGAAATGTCAATATGCATTCACTAATCTTATTTTATTTTGAAACTATTATATGTACACTGTATGATAAACCAAATAAGTAATTTTGTTCATGTCATTAGGAACCAAGCTTTTCAGTAAAAGAAAAGAAATAACTAAAAACAAGTAAGAAAAATTATCAATATGGGGTCATGATTAATTTTTCTCCTTAAAAAAAACCCACAAAACTTATTCCCCTTGGCTGTCTACTGAAAGGACTAGAAATAGTGACAATCCTAGACAGTGAAACATTCCTAGTGCCCAGGTTATAGTTTCAAATACCACTTCCTACTAAAAGGAGCAAGGACTCTGAAGACGGCTCATTCCAGACCTGAGTGAAAAAATGTATACAATGGAGACTGGAAGATCTTACGAGAAAGCAAGAAGGAAAATATCAAACACTAATAAGTACATGTCAAAAGGACTCAGTACCCAAAGAAGGAACATCTTAATCATCAAAAGCAATAATGAGTGCATTGGTTTGAAACATAGACACGTAAAAGCTAGAAGTTCACAATGATAATAATAATAAAATACCCCTTTTGGAGATTATTAGAACACCAATTCATTACTATGAAAATTTATAAATAGAGAGTGTCAAGCCATTCCTGAAAGAACTGTATTTCAGGGTTTCCTTTATTAAATAATTCCAGTTAAATAAAAAACAACGACAGAACTACAATCACCATTTTATAGCTCCTAAAAAACAATGAATCAATGCAACCCAGAGCAAATAACCCAGGTGCTCTAATAAATCAATAGCATGGAAACAAAAAAGAGACGGAGAACTGTTTTAGAATAAGAGAAACTTAAAAGACATAATGACTGAACACAACATGTGAGCCTTGTTTGGATCACGACTTGACCAACTGCAAAAAAAGACATCTTTGAGACAACAAAGGAAACTTCTATATAGACTACATAATAGATAATATTAAAAGATTATAGCTAATATTTTAGATACGACAAAGCCACAATGGTTTACAGGGTGCTAATTCAAACCAAAAAACTCCAAAAATGTCCTTATCAGTTAGAGATGCATACTAAATTACTTACAGATAAACTGACATTATGCCCAAAATATGCATTATAATCCCCACCCCCCACCCCCCAAAAAAAGCAAGAGTAAAGGAGAGGAAACTGGGAATATAGTGGGGGAACAGATGGAAGAAGACGGACAGAAGGTTGATAAAAGCTGAAGTTTAGTGATGGGTATATGGGAGTTCACTATACTCTTTTTTTAATGTGAATTTGAAAATGTCCACAAAAGAAAGTAAAGAAAGCCCACCCATACGTGCCTGTGTGCACTCAAATACACACAAACACACACACACACGTCTCCTCAGTATAACTTCCTAGGGTTTCTGCCATTGGACTCCCAGAGAAAATAAAAAGCTATTGAACTAAATCCTTTTGAATAAAGCCTAAGAAGGATCTAACTCATTAAAAGTCTAGCCAGTAAGAAGAAATAAAACCAGGTTACTGAGAACCTACTATGCTCATAGTAGCAAAAACAAACCAAAAAAACCCAACTTGCTAGACTTTCAAGGCAAAAGACAAAATACAGTTCCTCTCCTCATGGATCTTACAGTCTATTAGGAGAGACAAATAAATCCAAAAATAATTATAAAATAATTGACATATGCTTTATTCATGGGCAAGGTACTATGAAAATACATTAAGAGGAATCTGCTAGAAAGGTGGCCAGAGAGGAAGGGCAGAGAAGATGCCACAGAAGGAGTAAAGCATGAATAAGTCCTAAAGAATGAGGAGGTGCTATCTAGCCAAAAGGCAAGGTTATGTACCTTCCAGACTCCAGAGAAAGAAAGAAACTTGTCCAAAGCCTCTGGAGCTTGTAGAGTGGAAAGTGAGAAGAGAAAAAGGGGCTGTGAGAAACAAGGAGAAGCTGCATGCCATGCAAAGGAATATGGAATACACATGGAGGCAGTCAAGACTTTAGACAACAGAATGACTGCATCTGGTTTTCACTTTTAAAGGGCCACTCTGAGGATAAATTAATGTGAGGATAAATTATAGGTTGAGACTGGAAGAAAAAGAGCAGTTAGGATCTCACTGAAGTAGTCTAGACAAGAAACAAGGGTCTGAGCTAAGGTGGTCTTAACAGGAATAGAAAAAGTACACAAGATCATGTTATTACAAAGGTAAAAATCTGGAAGTGGTGATTAATTGCATCTAGAGAAGAGGAGTCAACAATGACTTCCAGGTTTCCAGCTTATTCAACTGCATGGATGACGGTGCCATATGCTGAGATAGCAAAATAGGAAATGGAATTGATTTAGGATAGAGAAAACATTTTACAGTCACGCATCACTTAACAATTAATTAACGTTCTGAGAAATGCATCTTTAGGCAAATTTGTCGTGTGAAAATCATAGACTGTGCTTACACAAACCTAGATGGCATAGCCTACTACACACCTAGGATCTCTGGTACTAATCTTATGGGACCACTGTCATATATGCGGTCCATCATTGACCAAAACATTGCTTCGTAGCCCATGACTGTATTCAGTTCTAGACATGGTAAGACTAAGATGCCTATGAGTTTTCCAGATGTTCATTATCTGGTAGAAATCTGGCAGTCAAGTGAGTGATATAGGTCAGAGAGTTGTCAGTACAACTGAAGCCATGGAATTGGATGAGATCAATCTGGAGGACATAAGACAGACAGAGAAATCCACAAAGGCTATGCAGGAGAGACCAGAGAAGCTGGAAGAGAACCAAAAGTAGTGCCATCGTCATAGAAGAGAGTGACAATAAGGAGGAGCAGATCGACGGTGCCAAATGCTGCAAGGTAGTAAATTAAATTAAAGGAAGGGGGAGGTTCCATTGGATTAGGGAATTATATATTTATTGATGACTTTTGGCAGAACAATTTCAGTTAGGTAATCGAGCAAGACATCAGATTACAGTGGCTTCCAGAGTTGACAGAAGAGAAAGCAGAGACTTCAAGTATAGGCAATTGTTTCCGGAAGCTTTTCAGGGGGGAAACAAAGAAGAAAACAGCAGGATGGTAGCTAAAAGAAGACATAGGTCAAGGGAATTGTTATTTGTTTGTTATAATAAGAGAGTTTATACATGTTTAAATTATGATAGGAAGCAGTGATTCTTTTACAGAAGAATGTGACGTCATTGGGAGAGGCGGAATAACAAAACTGTTTGCAGTTAAGTGTTTTAAGACTAAATAGAAGACAAATTCTTCCCTAAGTGGAAAGATATCTTTGAATATGCACTGTAGATACCATGAACACTTAAGAGAACAAACATCCAAGCCATTGTTCTAGATTAAATAATGCAACTCATGTGTACTTGTTTCCCATAATTGACTTCAATAAAGGCAATAATATTAAGAATATTCTCAAAAACCATTCACTGGGCATCTACTATGTGTTAGATGCTAAGGATGACTAAGATATCCTACTTGCTCTCAGGCACTCACAGTGCAGTAGGGAAGACAGGCACATAAATGGCTAGTTATAAAACTACTTCAGTGCCAAGATACAAGTAAGCACAAGACAAAATAGGAACACTTCAAGGAAAAGACTATAAATTGAAAGTTTATTGATAAGAGCACCTATCTTTATATTTCATTCATACAAATTATCAAAAATTTCCCAAAGTAGAAAAAGCGTAAAAAATTAAAATGTTTGGGGTTAACAAGAATTAAAGGTATTCAAAAGGGCAAAACCATGTAAAAAAACAGTAACACACAGGACAAAGTGACCAGAAAATAAAAAGTAATGATTAATAACAGAATTTTAGTATTAATAAAATAATTCTTTACTAACACATATTTATATGTGTTTAATTCATAAACTTACCCAAAGATGAGGAATTAACCATCTCTGATGAAAACAAGTTACTCCTCTGGCAGTATGAATATGAAATAAATCTCAAATTAAATAAATATGTATATACTGCCCTCATGGGGCAGTAATATGTAGTTCATTAAAATATCAGCAGAAAAGGTTTTAGACTCCTTGGATACAGGTTATTCCTAATTATCCTAGCTAATGAAAGAGCAGCATTGGCGTGACTAATAACGTAAATCATCTAAAAATCATTCACACACATACTTTTATTTATGCCAAATCTCTTTGCTGGTTGGGGAGCGTTAACTGTGTATTCCAACAGGTGTTCTGACTGTTAGGTGGCCTGGATCAAAGATTCCATTCACAGATAATTCAGAAACTGATATTCCAAGGATAAATAAATCGAGTCAGCCTTTAAATGCCATTAAATATTGTTCCTTTTTTCCCTGTCAAATTGCATTTTTACTACAAATCTCAAAAAGTAGCATTTATAAAAGGGAAAAACTAAAAGAAAATGACTTACAATGACACACGTTGGGACTTCACGAAGAGAATATTCTGCTTTATTAGGAAGATCTTGATTGCCTACCAGCTCATAAACAGCAGGATAAGATAACAAGTTCACCAGTGCTAGAAAAGACTGGGAGGTGGGAAAGAAAACAGTCATTTAAATGGATCAATTTTTCCAACTACATCCACGGAAGAGCCATTAATGTAAGGTTTTATAGCAGTATGACCGCTAGGGTTAATTTTTTAAATTAACTTAATCCACATAAATGTGGAAACATACATATATGATAAGTACAAAATAGTTGACGTCAACAATCTATGTGCAGACACACATAATAACAATTGTAACAGAACATACATGAGAGCTGGAAAATATTTTAACATATCATGTATCTCCTGAAAAGTTTGATTCTGAGAAAAAGATGAAATGATCCATCTTTCTCGTTTGCATTGTTTTATTTGACGTGTAAGAAAACATAAAAGAGGGCTGGCCCCGTGGCTTAGCGGTTAAGTGTGCGCGCTCCGCTGCTGGCAGCCCGGGTTCGGATCCCGGGCGCGCACCGACGGACCACTTCTCCGGCCATGCTGAGGCCGCATCCCACGTACAGCAACTAGAAGGATGTGCAGCTATGACATACAACTATCTACTGGGGCTTTGGGGGAAAAAATAAATAAATAAAATCTTTAAAAAAAAAGAAAACATAAAAGAATAATATGTAGGGGCTCTGGAGCAAGATAAATTCTATATATTCTTGCACTCAGGTCACAAGGCTAACTTTACCTTTTAACTGCATTTATTGGAAATCCAACTAACCTAATTATAGTTAATTTTTAAAAGCCATGCTTTTCTTACCAAAACCAGCTCCTTTTCTGGTGCAATTTTACCAAGTTAATCTCCCCATGAAATTTTTAAGCTCCCACTCTCATTCCATCTTACTAAAAGCAACCTGAATGTTTTTCTCGGGTACATTTCATTCTTTGGATCCCCTGCGCAGAAGCTTGCAATGGCTGCCCGTCACCACACATCAAAGCTCCTTAGCGGGACTTTCAACGCACTTTACTAATTGACACTTTTGTTCTCTTCACAGTCTCGAAAGTCTCTTTTCCCACTTTTCCTCAGCATGAAGTCACCACTTCAGTCAATCAAATCTGCCTGTGGTCTCCTTGAAGTGACTGCCACATGTACGAACCTTTCTTATCCTACTAACACGCTCCTCCTTACTCATCCCTACTGCATCCTCCCACTAATTCATCCCTACTAACATCCCTCCCACTTACTCATTATCCCACTTCATAAGCTTTTAAAAGTTTGCCACACAACATTTTTTCTAGAAGGTTTTCCAATTAACTCTACCCATCTCTAGAAGCCTTATATTTTGCTGATATTTATATGTTGGGTTTGTACTGTATTAATTGCACTTATTTGTAACTATTAAGTTTTCTGCCGGTCATTTAAAATTTTCCATTAAACTCAGAAAATTTGAGAATCAAACAAAATGAGAATTTTCACTAAAATTAGAACAGTAAGAAAATTATAAAGAACAGTTAATTCAATCTCTCATTGAATACATGAGAAAACTTGAGAGAAGTGAAGTGACTTGGCCAAAGACACAATCAGAATGTTGGTAGCAGAACTAATTTATGTTTTCTTCTTTCCAGGCTAAGACTATTCATTACAAATCACAATATTCCTCCACAGTCGTGGCTATCCAACAGAACATTCTGTGGTGATGATGTCATGTAATCTGAACTGTGCAATATGATAGTCACTAGCTACATTTGGCTATTAAGCACTTAAGATATGATGAATGTAATTGAGAGGCTGAATTGTTAACTTTAGTTTTAATTTAAATTTACATAGCTATATGGGGCTATTTTCTATCATATTGCAAAGCACAGCTATAGAGAGAGGGAAGAGGGAAGAGGGGACTGCACTGAGAGTAACTTTGTTAATGTATCTCATTTTATATTGAAGCCACGTTATTGTTTTCTACAATTTAAAATAAAAGAAAAGAAAATCCCCAAAGAAAACAAAATCCCTAGGGAATAATATTTAGGATTACTAAGAATGTTTAGGCACTAGGCACTAAGAATGTTTACTCCTATGAGTTATTTCTAGATCTTTCAGTACATAGTTTAGAAGAATGTACAATTTTTTTAAAAGAAGAGTTAATCAGTTTATACTGACATTTCTAATTCAAAGTCAAAGAAGTTGAATAAAATTCCTGTAACCTTAAATTTGAATTAGAAATATCTTGTAGGGATTAAGAATATTATGCCACTTTATATAAAATGTAAGAACCTTGTAATCATATAGATTTGTATACCATTATACTGTTTGCTTGTCCTGTACGGTATAGCTCTCATATATATTACCTCTAACGATAAAATAATCTCACTACGTCATAGCTTTCTTTTAAAGAGTCTCATGTATTTACAAGAAATTCAGAGAAAAATAGGCTTTTATACTTACTCACCTATTTGCAATTTCCTCTTTTAATCCTAAAAACCCAAATACCCATTTGGTATCATTTTCCTTCAATCTGAAGAAATTCTTTTAGTATTATTTGAAATGCAAGTCTGTTGTAAAATATTTTCTTAGCCTTTATTTTAAAATTTCACTTTTATTCTTGAAGAATATTTTTGCTGGATATAGAAATCTAGTTTGACTTTAGTTTTCCGCTTACAGCACATTAAAGATGCCCCATTGTCTTCTGGCTTCCACTGTTTCTAACGAGATATGAGCAAACTCATCTGCTGTTCCCCTGTAGGTAATGTATGATTTTCTACAGCTTCTTTCAAGATTTCCTCTTTCTCTTTCACTTTTAGCAGTTTGTATGTCTATAATGAGCCTTACTGTTGTTTCTTTTGTATTTTAATTGTTTGAATATCCTTCTTTGGGATTCATTTAGTTTCTTGATCTATAAATTTACATCTTTCAAGAAATTTGGAGATTTTCAGCTATTATGTATGCAAATATTTTTCTGTCCAATTCTCTCTCTTCTATTTCTGGTACTCCAATCACATATATGTTAAACCTTTTGATAAGGTCTAACAGATCACCAAAGTGTTTCCTAATTTTTTTTCTCTCTGCTCTTCAGATTGTATAATTTCCATTGATCTATTCCAAGTTCATTGACTATTTATTTTTCATCTTTAAATCTTCTGTTAAGCCCATCTAGAAAATTATTTCAGATAATATTTTAGTTCTAGAATTTCTGATTCTTTTATAGCTTCTATTTCTCTACTATAACTTCTAATTTGTTCATCATTACAAGCATATTTACCTTTACGTTCTCTTTTAATAACTGCTTTAAAATTCTTGACAAATAATTCCAACATCATTTCACAGTCAATCTCTATTATTTGCCTTTTTCTGGAGTTTGAATCACATTTCCCTTATTTTTCATATGTCTAGTAACTTCGGATTGTATTTCATACATTGTGAAGGATATATTGTAGAGACGCTGGATTCTGTTATATGCCCCAAAGAGTGCTGATTTTAGTTAAGCAGTTAACGTGGCTGAACTCAAACTCTAAACTCTGACCCCTGTGGTAGGAGCATCTAGTATCTCTGTTAAGTTCAAGTGCATAGTTCAGGGGATAGCCACATATTTATACAAAATATATACAGAGGTAAGTACCCCCTAGGTACCTCTCTCTTTTGATTCTCCAGCTGCTGTGTAGCCCTAAACCTTGACTTGCAAGCTTGTTGAGTATGGATTTCTATCTCTGGAGCACCAACTGGTACTTGCCCTCAGGCAAAAATTTGTTCAATCTGGAATTTCAAGTAGTACCATTCTCTTCATCTACATATTGAATCCCCTCTATTTTTTTGCCTACGTTTAGCCATTCCAGTACCTTTAACCAGTTGATTTTTAAGTTATTTTTTCTGACTTTGTAAGTGTTTTCTACTGGCATGAACCATTCCACCATTACAGAAAGCAGAACTACTGATTTTTTTTTTTTGATAATTTTGTAACACCCTTTGAATAAAAATTTCCCAGGCTACCATAAAGCCACATCAGGAATCATCATTTCATTTTAGTGAAATTTGGAGAACATAGTAAACATATAAAAGCCATTGAATTGTAATAGAACATTGTGTGGGTGCTTCAGAAATTTTTTTGCCATATTACTCTAAATGACAGCATCTTCTCTCTGCCCACCCTCCTTCAAATAATCCTGACAATCTTCTATTAGATTCATGACCCAAGGGCAAAAAACATCCTTACTTTTTTTGTGTTAGTTGGCTGGTTTTAGTTTCAAGGGTTTTTTTTGTTTTTTTTTATAACATGGCTGGTGTATATTACATTTTATTAAGGGATAAAAATTATAGTAAAAATAATGTGAAATAAAAAATCCTTGTAAAACATAATTCCTAGGGAACACTGGGATTTCTATCATTCACTAAATTTATTTTGAAAACAAAAAAATTCAGAAATGAAAAAAATGAGGAAAAGAAAACTTAGGAAAGGCTGCTGGTTGTAACTGAATATAGATAAAGTCTGGATGAAGTAATTTCTGAGAGACATACATAAAATCTGTACATTAGTAGATAATCAAGTCAACCCTTACCTTTTGACAGCTTCGGTCAATAGGATCCACGGGAGTAGATCTGGGATGAGTCACTCGAACATCATCTCTTCCACATTCCAGATTGGCCCATAATTCAGTTATAAGTGCATTAATAAACCCTAAGAAGAATTATTTTACATCATATTTATATATTTACATCACACTATCTTTCTAGATTATGGAAGAAAGATATAATTATGCCTCTGACAAGACTGGTCCACAATGATAAAAGACAGACGCTTGTATTTTGTATAAGAAATAACCTCTAACCTTGGTAGAAATTATATTTGCTACTGTTAATATACCTTTATGATACTTCATTATCATAAAACTATAATGACTAAATTCTGAACGACTATTTCCCTCGAGGACTGAGTTTGGAGTCCCAGCATTTATCTTTTGGTCAATAACTTCTCTGAGCAGGTTTTTCTGAAAAATAAGGTATACACCTTACTCTGCAAATGAGCTAACAGTGAAAGGCAGCCCGAAAGGTGGTGTGTGTGAGTGTGTGTGTGTGTAGAAGGAGGTATCAAGAGGCAGGGTAGGCATCTAAAGAGTATAGTGTGTTCCCTTATTCTAATATAACTATTATTTTTTGTAATTTCATATGCTTAGAACAATTCTCCACTTCACACAACTTTTGGCTCAATTCAGTCTTTAGATTCTTACGAGTCAGATACTATATATCTAAATGAAAATGATTAGTAAGCCTTACCATTAAATTCCTTTATGAAGAATCAAATCATATGAAAAAATGTAAAAGAATATCTAATCATAAAATCAGTAAGTTCATAATAACTACATTAGAGCAGAAAGAGTCCTCTGGTATAACAGAAAAAGTATAGGCTCTGAAATCAAGAATATCAGAGTTCAAATGAAAAATCAGCCAGCTTATTAGTTGTACATTCTTAGACAAATCTCTTGACTTCTTAGAGCATCAGTTCCTCCATTTGAAAACTGAAATAACAGTGCTACATTCAAGGGTTGTCATGAAGTATAAATGGGATGATGTGTAGAGTTCCTAATATAGCACCCAAGACGTCATAGGAACTCAAGCAGTGTTAGTCTTCCTTCCTTTGTCCTGTGACCCTCTCGTGAAAAGTTTGATACTATGAAACTCAAACTTAATGACTTGACCAACAGGGAAATCAGGTTAAATCTAGTCTCCAATGCTTCCATTAACGTGCCCTGACTACTACAATAAATTAAATTTTACTCTAAGTAGAAGAAAAAATAAATCATTCAGCTTAGGATGACTACTGGCAAGAAATATGTTTCTTAATACAAGTAGTCCAAATTAGTTGAGCCAAAAATGTTTAAGATACAACATAAAAAAATATTTTCATTTAAGAAGACAATCAATAGTGATGATGATTCAGCAACTATGAGCTTTGAAAAATATAATCATAGCATCTCTATTAGAGATTACATCTTGTCTCTGGTTCAGAGTTCAGATAACCTTAAGATAGGATATAATAAATTTCCAGTGTTTAAACTTCTTAAAAATCCAACCCATATTAGACAATACATGCCGACTGCAAAGACAGTGGTGAAAGCTAAGTGGTGAGAGGGAGCTTTCAGGAAAGGAAGAAGACGAAAGGAAACAAGGAAATGGCAGGTATGTGTGATAATCATTATGATCGTAAATTCTGATGCACATATTAGCCACTGACACTGAGTATTAAGAAATCCTATCAGTCACAACTGCACCAAGAGAGAGGTTGATATCCTTTCATTTATAAGGTGAGGAAGGCTTCTTAAAGTATCAAGTATTTCTCAGTTTGGTTCATTATGTGCCACTGTTCTGAGGAAAGAAGAAAGTTGTATGTATCTTCACAGGAAAAAAAAATTCCCAGTGGGATTTCATGGAATAGAAAAGATAAAAAGAAAACCCCATATCTTTCTTCTGTCTAAGGCCTAACTTTAGAAAAAGAACTTTCAAGTAAATATCCTTATATTTATTTAATCATGTCAGCTAAATTTCCCATTGGCTTGCTCATTTTATGTAAAATAAGTATAATTCTAATTAAAAGAAAAAAACTTACCTGAACTTTGTAGGGCTATTGCGCCTGCTGCTGTTGATGCTACTTGTGTAACCAAAACTCCATAGCCAAACTTTTTATGCCTGCTGATCTAACAACATACATAAGGAATGACACTGAGAAGCAGGAAAACATAGCATGCGAATATTTTATTTACATGTTACACACACAGTTGCTGATTTTTTTTATTAGTATACTAGATATTCTTTCAAGTAAAGATAACAAGAGCAGCAAAAACAAACTCAGAAACTATAATAATCATGAGTTAACACTAATGTAATATTTTTAACAATCTTATTTCAGATCTATTCTGGTGCCAGCCCTAAAACTAAGTTGCTTTTTGACCTTGAACAAGTCACTTATCTCTCTAGGTCTAAGTCTCTTCATACATAAAATAAGGGTCTTTGACCAGATGAAGAGTAAGATTCCTTCCAACTCTAAATTCTATTTAGTATTTTATTCTTTAGGTTAGTTCTTCAATAAATTTCCTCATTAATAAATCTGTACTGATTGCCAATTTAACTGGCCTTTTAAATAATGAAACAACTTTAAAAAGAACAATGGTATCCTCTTAAAAATGACAATAAGTTATAGAGGAAATGTGATTTTTTCTTCCTAAGGAAGGGAGTTTTATTTATATAAATATATATATATATATACACACACACACACACACACACCAACACATACACATACACAGCATCTTCATCATTAATATACAGGTTTGTAAACAATGTTGTAGAAAATATTAAATAAATAATTTGCTATTTCACAAAGAAAGTATCATACATGCACTCATGGTAAAGTACAGAAGTGAATCTCTCTCTTAGCAGAAATCAGAATAAGACAATAACAAAGACATTCTACAATGTTCCTCCTTTTCAGACTTTGGCTAAGATCAGGTTGGCTTATAAATGGTTAACTTCCAAACAGAGCTAACCATTCAGAACTTATATTTTTTCAATGTTTCATTAAAAGGATCTGTTTTAATCAAATTTTAAAATATAACCTGTACATTCAGTTTTAAGGGCAAAAAAAGTAGAGATGAATTAGGGAAAGAATTAGGGTTTACTTCTTCAATGTTCTGCTGCTCATGTCTTTATATTTGCCTTCTTTTTCCATTTTTTACTCATATTTTCCATTTTCCTTAATTTATCATCCATTAGTTCTGCAGTTAGATGACACAGAAGTACAGCAAGATAAATGTCTATCCTTTTCCCACTTGCCTTCCTCCATAACGACTGAGAAAACACCTTACTCATCAATCAATCACCCCCATTGACCCTGCTGATTTAGATATGAGTAGCCATAAGGGCTTACCAAATTTACGCTAACTTTCAGAGAAGTCTGGGTCTCCACTTTCTCTTCAGCATAATTAAGGAAATGGCCTACTTGCTTTATTAAAAGATAACTGAGAATCTAAACTTTCAGACAATGTCTTGAACAGCCTAAAGCGTCATTAAAGAACTGTACTAAATTATAGGGCTGTAAGTTACTGAGGTTCAGGGAACAATATCTTCTATAAATTACCACCAGTGTGGTACAAAGGAAGACTAGATTGTTATAAAATTTATGAATAGGAAAAATGTACTCCTAGGTGTATTATCACAAGAGTAAAAGCTGTGTCTGCATAGTCTCAAGCATCTAATGAGAAATAAAAACGTCTTTGAATTGCTTGAATATTTTCAAAAATAGAACCCAAATGGTTAAGCAGTACACAAGGAGAGATTCAAACTCACCAGCAGAGAAATTCAAATTAAAACAACACAATTTCATTTATGTAAACTTAGAAAGCCTGAAAAACTTCTCTTTTTCCTATAGTCTGAATGTTCATGTTCCCCCAAAATTCACGTTGAAATCCTAACCCCCAAAGGTGATGGTAGTAAGCAGGGCCTTTGCGAGGTCATTAGGTCACGAAGGTGGAGAGTCCTCATGAACGGGATTAGTGCTCTTATAACAAGATCCCAGAGAGCTCCCTGGTCCCTTCTGCCATGTGAGGATACAATGAAAAGTCCGTGAACCGGAAGCGGGCCCTCACCTGACCACGCTGGCATCTTGATCTTGGACTTCCAGCCTCCAGAACTGTGAGCAATAAATTTCTACTTATAAGCCACTCAGTCTGTGGTATTTTGTTATAATAGACCAAACGGACGAAGACAATATTCTACAAGAAGTGTACATATCCAAGGGTATTACACATATCAAATACATTGGTATGGAAGCCTGGGGAAGGGGGACACATACAAGGTGAAATGAAACTGCACACCAGGAAGGACAGGGAATAAAATTAATCAACAGAGAAAACTTCCACGGACAGATGAGGACAGGATGCCATGAACCGAGACATATAAATAACTCAATCCTCTCTACTCAAGGTCCGTTTAAATAAAAACAAAAACGCACATCTGCACATACAAACCTAGTATCATAAACTCATGAACTAATGTTTAGATGTTCTATTTATGAAGGGATGGTCAGGGCCCTCTCTCAAGTACTACTTATTCTTCATAGGCAAAAGCAACTCTAAAACATTAATTATTTGGTTTTTTATAGGCTTAAACAAAAGCAGGAAATTAGAATTGAAGAGTAAGGAAGAACAAACATTATATTCACAATCAGGCAACCTAATAACATCAAGAAACAACAGCTGCTGAGACAAAGAAAACACTTTTAAAAGCATACTATGATCCTAGGAAGCCCAGAAGTCTAGGGATATTTACTATGACAGTAAAAAGCTGAATATTCCTCAACGACCCTTGTCTGAGAAAAGGCTCAATTGTATTGTAAGTTTTATTTAACAGCAGCAAGAATAAAATCTGTCTACAAATATTTTTGTTTCTTTTAAAATATGAGGCCTAAACTTTCACTGACATGTACATTTAGACCCAATAGGTTTTTTCCTGGAGTTTCACCTAGTTTTATTATATCCAGATGTTTGACATCATATTTATAGAAACATCTGGCTGATTAACTGAATTTTTCGATTCCATCTGGTTGTTTGCCATCCTGTAAACATAGCCACAGACACCGACATCAACTCTCAAATGCTTTCTGGAAAAAAATATCAAGTTAAATATTACAATGCTATATGGCTTTTTAATTGAGATTTAATAACCTCTTCATGCACAGAAAACAGAATGATGTTCATAATGGCTTTTACAGCAACAAAAACTCCTTTTGCCTGTGGCAGATGGAAATTCATACCTGTAATTTTTTTGCATATTGGTTGAACATAAATGTCACACATTCATTGATGGCACCTGTTCTTTGAAGAAGTAGTAGTCCTTTGGGGGTTGCAGCAAAATTTAGTAAATCATCTAACAAATTCTCTTCCCAAGCCAAACTGAAACAGGTAAAAGAAAGGTATGAATTTCTTTATTATACTCAAAACTGAAAAGAAAATATTTCAGCTTAATGCTAGTTAAATTTACAGAGTGCACATTGGTTGCTAAGTACTCAATAAATGTTTAAAAATAGGATAAAAAGTATGGTTTCCTTATAGTGAGTTCTCTTATTCTTGTATCTTCTATCCCAATAATTTTCCTTCACTGAATGAATCAAACAGTAACCGCATATGTCAACATTTTTATTACACCTCAGTTCTCTCATCCATGCCTTAATTTCATTGTTTTCCCATTATAATTCTGCTGTGCCTGGATTCCCCAAGCCCCAACTCACCATTATTTCTATACTTCCTTTTCATTATAGAGTATTTTGTCTTCAGACTTTATAAAGCATATCAGGCATATATTTTCATAGGTTTTTAATTTAACTTTTGGAGAATGACATTTTTTTCTCAGAACACTTCTAAAAGGAAGGCCAGTAACATTCTCCAGAGAAAAAACTTCAAACATTCAGAAGACACACAGTTAATAGAAGAGTCAGGGCTAGAAATCTGGAAACACAGGAATGGATATGAGCACTTCATTCGGAAGTACCAGAAGTAAGAGAAAGAAACTGTGGATATTAAAATAGGTCAAAATCAAATGTTTACATACAGTGAAACTGTGAGTATGGAAAAGTATGCCCTTTTCCCCCCTATGGAAGGTTCAGAAGTCTGCTTTAGAACTGATTATAAGAGAGATTTGAAATCCAGGACTTTTATGATCAAAAAAGAAATGATCATTATATGTTTTGACACATATTCCTCTGTGTCAGTCACACTGCAATGACCAAAAGATATAACCATGTCCAAATACAAAATAAATATCACCATGGATAAAGAGAACAGAGGCACAAAGAAGTGAATGAGACTCTAGTTTTGAGGCAAATGCAGGCAATGGAAACCACATTTGGCTCCAATAGGATTTACAAGAATAAAAGAGTTATGTACGGGACGCAAGACCAGTGCTAGGCTCACTGCTTAAGACGTATGATCGAGTGAGATTAGTAAAAAGAATATGTAAATAAAATTAAAATTTATAATTTATATATGTAAAGAAAATATTATAATAAACAAAATACATTGATATATATACATATAAATAAACTGCCTAAAACTGGGCCTTTTGACGAGCCATAGCCTAGGGAGAAAGGAGGATACAGATAAAGCCTCATTTCTAGAGATGAGCAGATGACCAATTCATTGTCTAGTTTTTAATTATATCTATAGTATCCCCACCATTGCTGACAGGAGCCTCAAAATGCCAATACTATATTTATTTAAAACATGGAGGTAAAAAATAAAAACCATAAAACTGCTGTATAGAGAGGAATGAAATGAACATAGAGATAGAAATTGGGAGAAATAAAGGAGGGAGGGAGGGAGAGATGAAAGTAGGGAAGGAAAAAAAGACATTTAAAAGTGGACTGGCAAACTTCAAAAGATACCTAAAGCTAAGAGCCAGCAGAATCAACATTCACAAATGAATCCATTCCAGCTGAATTTTCAGAAATAATGACTTTAAAATAATTTTATTTATGATGCTTAAAGGAAAGTTTTAAAAAACTTTCATAAAACTGTGAAGCCAAAAGCAGAAATGAAATGAAAACAGGTAGATTTTTTAAAAAGAGCCATTGGAAATCCTGGAAATATAAAAACATAGCCACTTAAAGCAGATGGGATAAATTCTAGGCCAGTCAAAAAATTATTGAATTACATGGTAGATAAATAAGAAATAAATGTTTGAGAAAACAGATGAGACATAGAACATAGACTGAAAGGTCTCAACATACATCTAATAGAAGCTCCAAGAGAAGAGAATGGAAGAAATATTTGAAAAGATAACACTGAAAATTTTCTAGATTTGAGAAAAGACACCAGTTGAGACTATAGATCCAAAGTACCAAGCAGGATCAACTTAAATCACACAGAAACAGCAAACATCTAAAAAAAGAAATTAAAAGCTATGAGAGAGAAAAGATATGGCCTATAAAAGAAAGGTGATTATACTAACAGAGTTATTAGTTACTACCTATTCCAAAAGACAATGGAGTAATAGCTTCAAATACTAACGAGAAGTATTTGTCTATCAAAACTTTTATACCCAGATAAACTACCATTTGAGAGAGAGAAATAGAGACAGAAGGAGTGTGTGTGTGTGTGTGTGTGTGTGCACGTGTGTGTGTGTGTGAGAGAGAGAGAAAGAGAAAAAGGAGGGGAAGAGAGGGAAGGAGGGAGTATGGCCACACACATACAAGCATGCTGGTGGGGGGTAGGGCAGTGGGGGGAGGGGTGGTTTGTGTGGGTTGAAGGGAGAATAGCCATTTTTAGACATAGAAAGATATGGATGGTTTACCACCCTTAAACTCTTAAAGAATAATTAAAGGATAACTATTTTGGGAAATTTAAAAATATACTTCATTAGGAAAAAAAGTGAGCCTATCAGAAAGAACGGGTTACAAGTTTCAACAAATGACATAAAAAATAGTAACCATGTCAACAAATGTAATATCTGTGAGAAGAAATGTTAGGTGATTAAAATGATAAATCCAAAATTCTAGATAAGTATAACATTAATAGTTATGGAGTGTTTAGAGGATCAATGACTGGTAAAAGTGTGCTAAAACCCGTGCTGCTTTTCAAAACATGATATGAATACCCAATTACTTTATACTTTCTTAGGAAAAACGTACAGTTAAATATATATTCAGAACTTAGGAATAACCACTTAAAAAAACATAAACTTGACTAATAAAATCAAAACCAAGGGAAAAATAAGAATAAAAAATTTTATTGATCTAAGATAAGATAAAGGAGAAAAGCAAATTCTATTCTATTTGAATGTAAACAGAAAATATAAAATAAGAACAATGAGCCCCTAATATATCAGTATTGCAAAAATGTAAAAAACTTAAACTCACCTAATGAAAAAATAAAGACTGTCAGATTGGATAAAAATACAAAATTTACTACTCCAAATGGTAAAAAATAAAGGGATGAAAAAAAATACTACGTGTTAACAGATAAAACTGATTGGTTGACCCAATCTCCATCTACAACTCCTTTTTCACCAACTCCCATCCAGTGAGAGGCGGCCATATGAAATTCAACAAGATGTTCACAAAAAAAATGTAATGAGAGAGATTCCTTTCCTGAACAAAAGAGAAGCCACCATGAAAAGAAATCATTTGGCTCTACCACCTTTTTCCTCTGAGAAGGCAGCTGTGAGGTATAGAGGTCTGCTAACCATTGTGCAACCTTGAGGGCAAAAAGCAAACAATGATGATGCAGAACAAGGAAAAAGGAGGCTGGGTCTCAAACAGCATGAACAAGCCAATGCCTGGACAGTCTACCATGATACTTCTTGTTAAATGAGAAAAAGAAAGCCTCACTGAGTTATCTGCAAACATGTTCTTAACTAACATACTATGCAAATACTAACTAAAGCAAAGTAGATTTACCAGTATTAATACCACAAAATATAAAATTTAAAGCAAAGTAAAACAGTAATAATATGAGACACTATATTTAATATTAAAAGGAAAAAATTACCAAGAAATAACAGTGAATGTTTATGTTCCTAATAGCATAAAAAGCAAATTTATTGTTAGTGCCATCAAATCGATTCAGACTCCTAGCGACTGTGTGTACAGCAGAGCAGAACCCTGCCCGATCTTTTTGTACCATCCCCTCATCTTCCAGCGCTATATCAGACAATGCTTTGCTGCTATTAATAGAGTTTTCATGGCCAATTTTTTCCGGAGGTGGGTGGCCTTCCTAGTCTGCTTTAGTCTGGAAGCTCCACTGAAACCTCCCCCATGCGTGACTCTGTTGGTATTTGAAGTTCCAGTAGCATAGCTTCCAGCATCACAGAAGTACGCAGCTGCCACAGTATGACAACCGACACACAGATGGGTGGGGTGGGGTGGTTCCCTGCCTGGGGAACAAACCAGGGCCATGGTACACAGAGCACCAAATCTCCACACTAGACCATCAGAGAATATAAATACATAAAACAAATCTCCAGAATTACAAAGAGAAATGGACAAATCTACTTTTATAGTGAATGAGTATACATCAAGCAGGCAAAATATTGGTGGAGTTTTTGAAAATTTGAATAACAATATCTGCTTCCAACGAAGAACACAGAATCGTCTTTCCAAGCAAAGACAACTTTTCGTTTTAAGTGACCCTGTACTATATCACAAAATCTCAACCAACCTAAAAGGATAGATATCATGCAATCTATGTTCTCTGAAAAGAATATAAATTGATTAGAAGTCAATAGTAAAATAAGACAGTAGTAAAAACAACTGTTTGGAAATTTAAAAATGTATTCCAAATATTTCATGGATTAAAGAAACAAATAATGCTCATCTCATACCAACTTTTCAATTAATGTAAAAGAGAAAAGATACTCAACTCTTACTATGAGATAATTTAATTTTGACGACAAAAATGAAATCAACAATTCTATCTTATCAAAAACTCTATTAAATCTTTTCTAAGATATTAATATCAGATGTTGAGGGAACTTCATTTTCCCCTGGCATCAAGTTTCCACATGGAGCACATTCCCCAGTTCAAAACTGTTTGCTTTTCTCCACCTACTCACTTTTCTTCCCCATAGAAGAAGAAGGGACTCAGGAGATTTGGAGGATGACCTAAGCATGCTGAGCTAAGCAATGCCTCTCCCCCAGTCGACTTCCTCTTTGCAATCCACACACTCTGCTCTGTTCTACTATGTAGCTAAGTTTGATCTCTGAAGCTCCGCCTTTGAGGGAAGCCTCTGGCTGTCCAAGGCTGGTTGTGATGGAAGGGTAAATCTGTCTAATTCTTCACGTCAATCCTAGGGAGCCTATGTTATTCAGTGCTTTGATTTGCTTGACTTCTTTATCTCTTAATTGGTTCACAACTCAGGAAAGAAAGGGTGGCATATAATTTATTAGTTCCTTCACACTCTAACATCAGAATCTAAACATATTACCAACAGTAAAACGTGTGTCAAATACATTCATTATGTTCCCTCTCACTTTTAGCCTATTGACCACACTATTTCTCCCACCTGGAATAATGTTTTTTCCCTTTTTAGACAGTTGATACCCATGTATTCATTTTAACTTAGTTTAATGACAACTTCTGGAAAGATTTCCCCCACAAGTCAGCTCCAATGGACTCTGCATGACCCTTGTCATATAAATTTAGCATACTGTTTCCACATTGTGCTTACTTATTTGTATTCTACACTACACAATAAGCTCTCTAAGGTGTACGGGTATCCTCAGGACTCAGCAAAACATTTGGTCCAATAAATATCAGAATGAATGAGGAGAAAATGAATGCATGAATGAAAATGAAAAACGACAGACAAATCATAGAAGATCTCAAAGAAAACATCTAAAAACTATCTCAAAAATGAACTGCAGAAATGTTTGTTCTCAACCCTTCATGCAAAAAAAAAAAAAAGGCAGTTGATTTAAGTTTGACAACTATTTCAGAAAAAAATTATAGCTCATTTTAGAGAATTAACTATTTGTTGAACCATTATACTGTTAAGGAAATGCAAAAGGCTTTTTGTTTGACTGGCTGTTTGGTTTCGTTTGTTTTTTTAAGTTGAAACTACGGGTACCTAAAAAGAAATTTTGTTTTTTTAATTTCTCTTAACTAAAAATATCACTTAAAGTTCTCTCTAATTACCTTTTTGGACTATGCCAACACTCAATTAAGAAGAGACTCTAGGAACATTTGTCACTAGATCTTAATTTAAAAAATACACATATTTTCCCCATTAATCTGACTCCATATCTTATTGATATTTGTGAAGAAACATGGAGACATCTAAATTAAAAATTGGTATAAATACTGATTTAAATAATTTTCCAAAGCCAAAATCTAATTAAAATGCACTCCCACACATTTTGAAAAGTCATAATTTAAATATAAATGGACTTCATTGGCATTTGAAAACACTTTCCTTCTAGTGAACTCCCTAGTTAGCTTTCCAATTTTAGTATTTGGTAATGCTCCAAGTTTTCTGGAAACACTACAACACGTCAAGTTTCCTAACCCAAAATGTAAATAGAGGATGAAGCAAGTAAAATATTGCTCGATTTTTTTTAAAGGTATAAGTATTATATGATCTCTAATGTTCCTCCTAGGTATAATTTTCATTGATCCTATATGTATATATTTACCTTCCCGTAAAATCATTTTGCTACAGTATTCTATTACATTCTCATTTTAAAATTATTTCAGCAAACCTAAAAAAACAGATGAGCTTAAATCAATTGTACTTACATGTTTTGGAATTCCTGGCTTACCGAAGAAACAGAATCTGAACCCACTACCGGAGTAGGAATTCTTTCTGATAGCAAACTTGTCTAAAATATAATAATTAATTTACATTATATATATATATTTTTTACTGATAGCATTACTCATAAGATCTCATGCTACATTTTTATATTTTATTCTTAATGTAATTAAATTACCTTCAAAATTTAAATTATTTGGTTCTTAAATATCATGCAAAGTGTTTCATAAATAAAGCATATAAATGGGGAAAAAAGACTTAGTCCACTAATATATACTATATTTGACTATTGCTACATTATGATTTCCAGTGTCCATAACAAAAACCCAGATCTCTGTAAAAATTGCTCACATTCAAGTTTAAACTTCCAAAGAAGTATGTCAATCTACACAAAGATAATTTATCTAAAGTCTCTCCTACCAGAAGACAAGACTTGATAGCACCCAGTTAGATCCTAGAACTTTCTCCTTCTGGGAAAGGTGGTACTGAAGTCATCTTGTGCCAAATTAGAAACCATTATGTCCCCTAGAGTATTGCGATGCTAAGAAGTCATACTTGCTCCAGTAAAATATTTTAACTGCAGTATGATACTACAATAGTGACCATATTTGAAATAAAGATTTGCAGGGAGGAAAAAAGAAACTTAAGAATGCTTACCTTCTTCCATGCCTTTGCTATAGATTCATGCAAACTATAAGGAATTAACACCTGCAAGCCTTCACAGGTACCATATATTTGACGACACACAGAAATGAAAGCTCCTTTAACCATGGGCAACATTTCCGATCCAGAAAAAATAGAAATATCTTCATCTAGAAGTTTTTTCGAAAACTGGGCAATTATATGTGCACCTGTTGGACTAAAAGATGAAAGCTAAAAGTGATTCCAAGGTTATGAATCATGATTTCATAAAGCACTACCAAAAAGGCTGGCCTTACCACAAACTCATCACTTGGTTGGCTTCCTTTTTGTCCTCCTCTAGCTTTTCTCTGACATGTCAATATTCCTGATCCCACCCATGTGCAGATGTCTAATAATGAGAGTAGTTTCAGTAGAAAAGAGGAAAGAATATATGGACTAAAAAAACAACAAAACTATACATTTAAAAGGTTATAGACACCATGGGTCTAGGGCCATACATAACTTCACTTGATTCTAGAGTGAAAACATAAATCTGAGTTCTCCATTCCTAGCACTTGTTACACACTCCCCATTCCATTAACAGGACTTAGCTCTCCTATCTCAAAGACTGGGACACACTAATAGTAATAATAATAATAGATAAGAAAGGACATAGTCAATGTTTATAATGTGCCAGGCACTGTTGTAAGTATTTTAAATGTATTAACTCATTTAGTCCTTACAATAAACCTATGAAGTAGGCATATTATTCTTCAATTTTTACAGATGAGAAAATACAGTTAAGGCTTACAGAAGATAAATGACTTGAACAATATCACATAGCTAACAGGAGGTGGAGCCAGCACTCAAACCCAAGCCATCTGGCTCCAGAACAGCACACTTTTCATTCTGGCTTTAAAAAAAAACAAAACAAAAATAGCAGGCAGTAGGGGCCAGCCGCATGACACAGCGCTTAAGTGGGCGCGCTCCGCTGCTGGCGGCCCAGTTTCGGATCCTGGGCGCGCACCGACACACCACTTGTCAGGCCATGCTGTGGCAGCGTCCCACATAAAGTGGAGGAAGATGGGCACAGATGTTAGCCCAGGGACTGTCTTTCTTACCAAAAAGAGAAGGATCGGCATGGATGTTAGCTCAGGGCTGAACTTCCTCACACACACACAAACACAAAAGAAATAGCAGGCACTAGATAGCATAGGGTACTGACTCTCCACGTACCCCTCACCCATCTTCAACAATTAGGACATTTTGCCCGTCTTGTTCTATCTATTCCCTGACCTCCCCCTCCCCCTCTACTGGAGCATAATATGATAAATCCCAGACATCATGTTATTTTATCCAGTGTACATCTCTAAGTGATAAAGGTTTCTATGTTACATGCTAATACCCCATCTAACAAAATTCATTACAGTTTCTTATTATCATCTGATAGCCCACTTCAAAATTCTCCGGGTTCTCTGAAGGTTGTCTTTTTATAATAGGTTTATTCAAATCAGAATTCAAACAAGGCCCATAGACTGCATTAGGCTGTTGTGGTTATTTAGGCCCATGAAGTGCATATTTAGGGCCCTCTTTTCCTTTTCCACACAGCATTGATTTGTTGGAAAAACAGAGTTTCTCCCAATGATTCTTCCCATCCATTCTTTATTTGGATAATTGCTTCACCACGGTGTCATTTAATGTGTTCCTTTAGTTTCCCATATGTCCTATCAAGTGATAATTAGATCTAGAGACAATTAGATTTAAGTTCGATTTCTGTTTTTTCTTGGCAAAATATCTTCAGAGGTGGTTGCTGCTGTATACCTCCTATTGAATCATATCATGAGGAGCATAGCTGGTTGACCCAATTTTAGTGGTGCTAAAAACCAATTGGTCAGATGGTATCAGCCTGAACTTTCCATAGGAAGTCCTCTCCACCAGGCTTCCACCTAAAGGTTTTAGCATCAATTCATGATCATTTCCTAAATCCATTATTTCTTTAGGGGTTACCAAATGGTGATTTTCTAATTATTTATTTTGTGTTTATTAGCTAAAATTTTTCTAGGAAGAACTTTTTCCTCAGTAACTTCATAGTTATATTAAAAAAGTAGTTGTACAGGAAAGGTTAGAAAAAATGCGTGAATCTTTTTTTATCAATTTGCAGAGTAATGAGTTGGTGCCCTCGCAACATCAATAGGTAATCGACAAGGTCTTTTTTTTTTTTTTAATTTTAGTATCTTTTTAAAATCATGTATTTTTATATATTTTATATGTACTTCAATTCATCACAGTCATTATTTTCTTGGTCCTCAAATTGCCCACGTTAAACTAGTAGGAGGATCCTTCCGGTAGCTTAGAGGTACTTTTGACACTATCCCATTAGTCTTACATAACTTCCTTACTGTCTAGAATGGTAAAATATCCCAGCATCACCCTGCACACTTCCTAGCCAAACCCAGAAACAGCTATTTCTTCAAGGATCCCTGCCTCTTCTTGGAGAGAAATAAGATATTATGAGACCACAATCTGGGTGCTAGTTCATTGCTAAGGGGTTGTCATTACTTCTAGGCCTTTCCAGTGCAATTTTTTAAGAAAAATAAGTTTATATTTACATATCCATTATGAATTTGAAATTCAAGTCTAATTTCTTTAATTTTATACTTTTATTTTTTCCTCATGTTAAAATCTTAGCTCTTTATGATGCTAATTGTTATTTGCTTCATCTCAGAATATGTGCATAATAGTTCCAAAATATATTGAATGCAGTTTAAGATTACTTTGATCATTTTTTTTGACCTTAGAATATATCGCACTGTAAATGTTCAATCAATTTAGGTCATTTGAAGTAATTCTTTTCTCTGCATGGGTATGTCACTAACATGACTATTTGGTGGTTAAATTCATTTCTTTCCATTAATTTGATTTGTTTTAAATTTGGCTTTTTTTTATTTAACTTTATTTTACATTTAGTATGTAAAACAGCTACATCGTTCCAAAGTCAAATCTAGGTACAACCAAGGTATAACCCCAGATGTCTCAATCCATATCTCCCTATCCACATTTTTTTCTCCCTTCCTCTAAAACTATTTGCCTTATTTTTCAGTTTATCCTTTCTTCATTCCCTTTTGAAAAATATAAACAAATATGATTTATTCATATTACCTTCTACTACGTAATAGGTAGCATTCTATAAACATTCTTCTGTGTTTTGTTTGTTTTTTCATTTAGTATCTCCTGAATATAACTCCATCACGGTACATAAAAAAGTCCTCATTCCCTTTTTACAGCTGCTAAGTGGTCCTTTGTGTGAACATAATTTAATCAATTAGCCTCTTGTTATTGGACACTTGAGAATATTCCAGTCTTTTGCTAATATAATTAATCAGAAACTCTTAACTACTACACAGTGAGGATTCAGAAGAAATTCTTTCTGACATTTTATGTCTTATTTGTTTAACTTCAATGTGAAGGAGACTTTCTTTAAAAAAAAAGAGACTAGAAATCACAAAGACAATGATGGGGAAAAACCTGACTACATACAATTAAATGATGTCTATAGAGCAGGAAAAAAACTTAAATTGGGAAGTGATGGACAATAAAAAGAAACCTTAGAATTCATGACAAAGAGTCTTCCTAATTTTAAAAAAGAATTGTTATATATAGATAAGAAAAAGACTTTCAGTTAAATATGGCATATTGAACACATACATTGACATCTGCTTCCTCCTAAAATACTAAGACGCAAAAGTAAACAGAATTTTCAGAAGGCTTTTATAGTCATCTAGAACAAGAAGAAAAGAAAGGATAGTGTGTCACTTTGTGATAGTAACAAAGTTTTGGAACCTAGAAAGCAGAACAACAAGGAGTAATTCAGGACCTGGAAAAACCAAATCATTGGGCAGTGTAGAAAACAGAATCAACACAATTATTTCATAGAACCTCTCAAAAAACTGAAGTTGGTAACACCAAATATCTCTGGAGTTGGGGGTAAAAGTGGAATTGAAAACAAAACGGTTGCCTGAAAGTCAGTTTAAGAATGAGTTTGACCTCCAGATTCCCTTCCACATTCTATGTCGCCCCTTCCTCTTGGAAGGTAGGCAGAGATCAAGAATGTAGAGGGTCCCACAGGGTTAAATCAAAGTTTATATCGTAAAGCTTGAGACCCATCACGTTTTCCATCCACTTGTCTTCTCCGGCTAGGCTTATACTCTCTTCAGACAGCTAAGAGCCTTCTCTATGGAATCTGACCAGAACAAAAAAGACTAAAGTTACTGACATTAGAGGTTCCCCAACAACACCATGGCAAGCTTCCCCTACAGCAAAGGCCACAAGTGACAAGTCCCACTTTCCTGAAGTTTTCAAGCAGCTTTTTACTGACTTTTAAATATTTGAAGAAATCTCTAATTTAAAGAGAGACTAAGGCCACAAATACAAAAATCAATTTGAAAGGAAAAAAGAAAATGAGAAATGAAAACTTCATTACCTTCATAGAGGTAAAAGAACTTATACTCATGAAACAAGAATAGGATGCTAGAGCAAGAATGTGCCCTTCTAAAAAAAAATAATACAACTTAAGAAATGAAAACCTCAATTTTCAATAGAAGAGCTGGAAAATAAAGATGAGGAAATTTCCTAGAGAGTAAAAAAAGAAAAAAAAAAAAAGAAAGGAGGCATAGAAAGTAGAACAAAGTCCAAATCCAAATAAAAAGAGTTTAAGAGAAGAAAAAAAGAATTCAACTATTTTCCCTAAATTGAAAGACATAAATCTTCGGATTAAAAATGTCCATCAAGTAGATAAAAGTAGAACTTAATCAAGAAACATAAAATTCGAGAACAGTAATAGCCAAGAGAACACTGAAAAGCTTCCAGAAAGAGGAGAAAAAAATAAAGCCACCCCATAATGATGAAAAAGGTTGCTACCAGAATAAAAGCTATGTATCAGACCTAAGCAGCAACCAGTCCTGAACAATATAGGCCAGAAAGCTAAAAACAAAGTCTTTAATAAAATTAAATTGATAGAATTTGTTTAGTATTTGAATATACTGAAAGAAGACTTAATTATTTACAAAAGACCATGTTGATGATTTAGCAATGCAGTGAAAGTTAAGTACATTAACAATTATGCCAACAAAGAAAAGAAAGAAAATTATTAACTCCAGAGAAAACAAGTTGTAAAAGGAAAGAAAGTAATCACATGGCTGGGCTCCAAAGATTGTTCATAAAGTGGATACAGTATGACTCTAACTAAGGCTATTGTTCACCATTTATCACACTGATGGCGGATGGAGGGGGCCAGGTGTGTATATTTGGTAGAGGATGAGGAAAGAGAGATAAATCATAATAAATCAATGTATAATGCCTTAAACTAAAAATCAAGAAGTATTATAAGCAAATGGTTTAAAGATATAGAAGTCAACTCTAAAGGAAACATCTAAAGCAGTTGAAAGTAGTTGCCTCTGGAGAACAAGGAAGAAACTGCTGCATTTTACAATAAGCCTTGCAAGTTTACTGTGTACCTATATAACTCTGAGATGATGAAAAAAAGCAAACTAAAAAACGGACAAATGATATGGAAAGGATCATTACTATCAGGAAATGAAAATAGCCAATAACCATATCTCCATATGAGCAATGAGATGCTAAAACTCAACAAGAGTCAGGTCAATATGGATCAAAACAAGATCTTTCACCCATTAGGTTGCCGAAACATTGTCGAACTTATTATGTAATCCTGACAAGACTATGAAAAGGGCACTCTTCATGCTTCTCATACACTGCCAGCAAGAAGGTAAAATCCTACAACCCTGGAAAATAATCTGGCAGTATCTATGAAATGTAAAATATACATGTCCCTCTGACCCAGCAATACTATTTTAGGACTATCTACTGAAATTTTAAAAAGCTAGTATATAAGATACTTATGAAGAACACATAAAATCTTTTACTTTTCCTATTACTAATTGACCTAATAGATAAGTTGTCCAAAATAATAGTTGCAAAAAAGTATTTGGTGATTATAGTTTAAGGAAAAGTGAAATGAATGACGGCAATGTTATGAGACACAAGAGGGAGGAACTGGGAATAATGTTATAAGGTTCTTGCACTACCCGTTAAGTGGTGTAGCGTTATTTGAAAGAGGACTTAATGCCAGTAATTACAACTAATTTGGTTGTAAATATTACAAACTTAAGGGCAACCACTAAAAAGAGTGAAAAAGAGAAGTATAATTGGTATGCTAAGAGAAAAGAAAAAAATGGAATCATATAAAATGCTCAATTAAAACCAGAGAAGGAGGATACAGGTATCCACACACATCTGCCTCCCACTGCTCCTGAGAACCCAGTAAAATAACAGTACAGTTGCACAAAAGGGAAACCCTTGAATAGTGGTAAGAATGGGAAGAGAGAGAGGTTTTAAAGATTTCTGGGAGAAGGGCAGACAGGGAAAGAGCAGCTCCAGATGACACAGGCAGAGAATCCCATGGTGTAAATGCCCTGCTTGGGCCACAGAGGAGGAGAGCCCATGGTAGGGTTTTGGGCTCAGAGTGGGCAAGGGCAGTGGGGCCCACAGTAGGGAGGGGTCTGTGACCTGCCACTACCCCAACTCACACTCACCTCAGGAGCATGAGCAGTTTTATCCCAGGGCAAAACTCTGAAAAAATATTTAGGGCAAGTGAAGGCTTCTCCAGAGGCAGAAGTGAGCACCCAAAATAAAACCTTTCTTTATTCTGGCATCTGGAACGTCCTCAATATGATAGAAAACTCTCGGCAATTCACTTGTTCTCAGAGAAAATCTGCCCATCAACTCGCCACACTGGTCCACACAGAGCTGCCAATCAGAATCCTGTTCAGGAAAGGCCTAGCTGGAAACTCTCCAACTTACAAAAAATTAAATGGAGGAGCCCTCATCTACATCTATTTTGTCTTAAATGTTGACAGAACCAGCAACATGAAAAGATCAAATTACACAGAAAAGCTGATCAGAGAGGAAAGAGGAAAACTCTGGAAATAGAAGAGAACAGCTAACTAGTGGGCTCAGAGAGATTTGGAAAGATTTCACAGCCATTAAGCAAGAACAGAAAACCAAGAAAGCCAATTACTCATGGCAGATTATCTCAGAGCCCTCCCCGCAAGAGCCCTCCCCTCAAGTCCCAGATAAACAGGGATCAAGAAATAAAGAGATGTAAACCCACAATTAAAAAAAAGAGAAGAAACAAGAATAGCCAAAAGATGTCAGCAGTGACTTAAAAGATGGAAAGCAGCAGCAAGATACGTGATAACTGAGGAGCAGCCCAGAAGTGGCACTGCAGAACTCAGCAGCAGCAAAGCACAGCCCAAGCCCAGAGGTCTGAGGCACCAGGGCAGCCAAGGGCAGGAGGAAAGTGGGGCTGAAAACAGCAGGAGTGGTCTAAGGTCTCCCAGCCTATAGCCCCTTCCCCATCCAGGAAGAAGACTGGAAGTTTACTTTCTAGAGTGGTGAATACCATTGCCACTAGCCACACTTAGTTTTTTTTTAATTTAAATCAAATAAAATGTACAACTCAGTTCGGCCTCCCTAGCCATATTTCAAGTGCTCAACAGCAACAAGTAGCTAGTGGCAACCTTACTGAACAGTGCAGATCTAGAACATTCCATCATTGCATAAAGCTGTACTGGATGGAGCTGTTCTGGAGAGGGTAAGCCTGAGAAGCTCGGAGCTGGAAGCCAGGTGCAGCTGAGGACAGCCATGTGGTGCCAGACTAGACAGGGAGCCAGAGACTCTGGAGTCAGCATTCTGGACCAGGAGGACCCCTCCCACACTGGGTCACAGGATCTGGAAACCAGGCATGTACTCACCAAATCCAGCCCATTTGACAAGTTTGAAAAATACCAAACCACGGAAGGACAAGAGCTCTTAGAAAATAAAAATGATTGTCAAAATAAATTCAAGAACATCCTCTATGTGCAAAGCAAAGAGACTGAAAAGCAGAACTACAAGGGAAAAGCTAAGGGACCCAGAGGATCACTCATGGAAATTCAATACCCAATTCACAGGCGCACCAGAAAGAGAATGCAGAAGCCGAGAAGTGATCCAACACACAACAGAAGCAAAGTCCTCTGTGTCAAAAGATGCAAGTCTTCAGCCTAAAATTGCCCAGCTAATGCCTATGAAAAGAAAAAAAGGCCTAGAGCAAGTCACACCCTCATGAAACATCAGGTCCTAGAAACTTTCAGAGGCAAAAAAAAGCTCCTGAAAAAGAAGAAACTCAGACATCGGACTTGCCAATGGTGGAGGCAGGAAGACAATGTGATTACGTCTTCAGTCTCCACCCTGCCAAGCTACCAACCAAGTATGAAAATATTTACTCTGCCTGAGACAGGTGGGAGTTCAGAGGGCTTACCTTCTACAAAACTTGTTAGGTACTTGAAGAAAACATCACGCACAGCACCCAGTCCACTGTTTATAAGGCATGTGTGTGCACACTAAAAGCTAACCCTTAAGCTACCATGTGTAAGGTGCTGTTTAAAGTTTCAACAGCACTGGGAGGCAGGTAGTGTTGATTGTCCCTAATTCACAGGTGAGCAAACTCAGGCATGGAGAAGTGTAATGACTGCGTGGTGGAGCTGGGATGTGAACCCAAGTGGTCTGAACCAGAGCTCAAGAGCCTAACCTCACTCCACACTGCCTCTCAACTTAGTCACTATTGCTACCTTCCTCCTTCCTGTTCATTGTCAGGAGTATGTGTTACATTCGTAAGGAGAAAAAAGAAAAAAATTTTAATCAGTGTGAAATAGGTCAAAAATAAAGAAAATAATAAGAAAAAAAGAAGTCACCCTCTTTATACTAAATTAAAGTTAAGGAAATCCAAGCCTCAAAGTCTCCCTCTATATAATAGAGATGACCACAGAGGCCTCCTCCTTAGCTGCTGTGAGATTAAACAGCGAGCCATGTAAAGACCTTTGTCCTGTATGACTATTATCAGAAAGACAAAATGTTCCCAGATGTAAACAGATTAAAACACACATATGATGGAAAAAATAAATAAATAACAGAAGGCAGAAAAAGAGTGGAAACAAAAAAGGGAAAGAATGAGGGCAACAAATAGAAAACAGTAACAAATATGGTAGATATTAATCCAACTATATTTACTCTAAATGTCAACAATCTAAATATATCAATTATAAGAGAGACTATCAGAGTAGATTAAAAAAACAAGATCCAAGTTTATGTTGTCTACAGAAGCCCACTTTAAATATAAGGACAAAGATAGATTAAAAGTAAAGGGATGGAGAAAGACACATCATGCCGATAACCAAAAGAAGGCTGGAGTAGCTATATTAATTTCAGACAGAGCAGACTTCACAGCAAGAAAAATCATCAAAGAAGGGTATTACATAATAAAGGGGTCAATTTTCCAAGAAGACTTAACAATCCTTAGTGTGTAAGTGCCTCACAGCATCAAAATACGTGAAGCAAAAACTGATAGAACTGAAAGGAGAAATAGATATAAATTGACTAATATAGTGCGAGATTAACACCCCTCTGTCAGTAATTGACAGATCCAGAATGAAGATAGTCAGGAACGACATAGCTGAACTAAACAACACCATCAACCAACTGGATATAATTTACATCTATAGACTACTTCACCCAACAACACTGGAATACACATTTCTCTCAAACTCACAGAGACCATTCACTAAGATAGACCATATTCTGGGCCATAAAATACACCTTATATTGAAAAGAATATAAATCATACAAAATATGCTATCAGATCCATAAATAAAACATAGGTCCAAAATAGTCTCCTGAGAAGTGTAAAACTATTTTGAACTAAATGAAAATGAAAATACAACTTATCAAAATTTGTGGGATGCAGCCAAAGAAGTGCTTAAAGGGAAATTTATAGCATTGAATGCATATATTAGAAAGAAGACAGACCTAAAAATCAATCATCTAAGCTTCCACCATAGAAAACTAGAAAAAGTACAAACTAATTTCAAAGAAAGCAGAAAATAAAAACTAGAACAGAAATCAGTGAAATGAGGGCCGGCCCCGTGGCTTAGCGGTTAAGTGCTCGCGCTCTGCTGCTGGCGGCCCGGGTTCAGATCCCAGGCGCGCACCCACGCACCGCTTCTCTGGCCATGCTGAGGCCGCGTCCCACATACAGCAACTAGAAAGGTGTGCAGCTATAACATACAACTATCTACTGGGGCTTTGGGGGAAAAAATAAAAATAAATAAAATAAATTAAAAAAATAAGGAAGTTGAGCTTATTAAAAAAAAAAAAAGAAATCAGTGAAATGAGAAACAAGAAATCAACAGAGAGAAAAAAAACTAATCTTTTTAAAAGATCAATAAAATTGATAAGCCTCTAGCCAGGTTAAAGGAAAACAAGACACAAGTTATTAATACTATCAGAAATGAAAAAGGGCTCATCACTACTGATCCCATGGACATTAAAAGGGTAATAAATGAATATTATGAACAATCTATGCCCACAAATTTGCTAACCTAGATAACTGGACCAATTCCTTAAAAGATACAATCTGCCAAAACTCAGGCAAGAGGAAATAAACCATCTGAATAAGCCCATATCCATTAAAGAAATTGAGTCAATAGTTATCAGTTTGCCAAAACAGAGAACACCAGGCCCAAATAGGTTCACTGGTGAATTCCACCAAACATTTAAGGAAGACATTGTACCAATTCTCTACAATCTCTTCAAGAAGACAGAAGCAGAAGGAATACTTCTAACTCATTATGAGGCCAGCCAAAGATAACACAAAAAATACAGACTGATATCTCTCATGAATATATATGCAAAAATCCTCAACAAATATTAACAAATCAAATCCAATAATGCATAAGAGAATTATATACCACAACCAAGTGAGATTTATTCTAGGTATGCAAGTATGGTTCAATACTCAAAAATCAATTAATGTAATCCATCACAACAACAGGATAAAGAAAAGAACACTTATTGCGGTATAATTTATGGACGCAAAATCCTACACATATGATATCCATTAACAGGGGAAAAGTCTGAATAAATTATGGTAAAGTCAAGTCAAAAAGTATATGGAGCTATTAAAAATGATGTCTCATTCTGTATTCACCTAGGAAAATGCTCACGGTTACACATAAAAAGAAAATTGCAGAGTAATATATATGATACCATTTTTGTAAATCAGAAATAAAAATTCTGTGAATATGAATATATGTTTCATGCATTGTTATAAGTGCAGAGAAGGTCTAGAAGCAGAATCAAAATGTTACCAATGGTTAAGCCAGGAGATGGAACTGAGTAAGGATAGAGAAAGTAGTTAGCTTTTCCTTTGTGCATCTTTGTACGGTTTTACTTGAAAAAATCACATGTGGCTTAAGAAGTTAGAAAAAGAAAAGTCTGAGGGAGCAAAAAGATCCCATCTAGAGTGACTCCTCCTATTCTTATTTTGAAATTATAGACATCAAGGCCTACTCTGCCTGCATAGTCCGTAATGTTGGTCACTCCTTCAACTTTCTGAAGATCATCTAATATGTCATTAGGGGATGGTCAGGAAACCTAACTATATCTAGAATAATTATCCAGATTTTCATTATTAACATATAGCATGACATCTTGGAAACTTTGAATCAGACTGAGAGAATACAGTAGTCCCCCCTGATCCACGGTTTTGCCTTCTGTGGTTTCAGTTACCTACAGTCAACCTCGGTCTGAAAATATTAAGTGAAAAATTCCAGAAATAAACATATTTTAGAGTGTTGCACCATTCTGCATAGCGTGACAATATCTCGTGCTGTTCCACTCCATCCCACGCGGGACATGAATCATCCCTTTGTCCAGTGTATCCACGCTGTATACCACCCATTAGTCACTCAGCTGTCTCGGTTATCAGATACTGTCACTGTATCGCAGTGCTTATAGTCAAGTAACCCTTATTTTACTTAATAATGGCCCCAAAGCACCATTAGTCTCCTACTGAGCCTAATTTATAAATTAAACTTTATCATAGGTATGTATGTATAGGAAAAAATATAGTACATGTAAGGTTCAGTACTATCTGTGGTTTCAGGTATCCACTGGGGGTCTTGGAACGTATCCCCCGCAGATAAGGGGGGACTACTGTATGCTAAAAATTCCACAAATTATTTAAAATATAGATACATACCTTTTTTCTTCAGAAGAGTTCATAATTTCTCCATAAAGAAGTAAGTTAAGTCCTTCTTCTACAGATGCAATTCTTGCCAAAATATCAGCTATATGAATCAAAGCTGTTTCAGAGTAATTTGGAACAGCCTATACATTAAAAATATAACAATTTTATGACATGCTAACATATCACAGACTAAAATTCTAGGGTGGCAGTGCAGTCTAATAAAGTTATATTATCACAACAAAATGAAAGTTAGTGATTGTTTGGTTGTTAAATAATATGTCTGCATTAAACGTGTCATTAGATTATATTGTTACCAGCACGGTTGGTGAGGCAAATACATACAGAATTTTTACCCAAACCAGTTATTTTTTATTAAGACAGCTGGGAGAATTGCTGCTTCTATTACAGTTTTATATAAATTCTGGTTGACAAATGGAGTAGCTCCTCTATTTCCACTTTGCCCTTTACTTCTCACTCACTGGGTTCTTGTAAACCCAATCTAATTTTATTACACATGGTACCTAACACACCACCATCCTTTCTAAGGGATACCATCCCTTCCTACAACTGAACAGGTCATGAGTTGTAGGTCTGACTAAAGACAGCCAATTCATGGCCAACCAATAGCCAATGATGTCACCTATTGAGAAAACATAGGCTAGACCAATCATATTTCCTTACTTTTGATTTTAAATGGAAGTACTAAAAATATCTTTGCTAGTGTATAGCAAATTAGTACAAAGAAAATACTAAAAACTAGAGAGTCATGTTAATGCTGGAGCCCATCTAGAAGCCTAAGTTTACTAAAGTCCCTGCTTTTTTTCTGGGGCCTATTTATTTACCTGTACCTGCATGGATGCCAACGCACATATTCTCGATAATAAATTTGAATATCTATACATTGCAACCAATACATTCTAATAAATTCAGTGGGTTAGCTTAACTAATAATGAGTCAGGTATACTCACCTGAAGAATTCCTAATTATATTAGACATTATAATATTAGACAGAATATTACTTTCATGCTAAATATCATTCTTAAAACAACTTCTCTGCCTAGAATACTTTCCTTCCTTCATACATACACACACAACTTTTTTTTAACTTTCTGCTCCTCATTTTCAATATTTTTATTTAATAGTCTGCCTTTCCTATTAGAGTAGGCTCCTTAAAAGCAATGAACATCTCAGTCACTTCTATATTTCAAGTACCCAGCAGAGATGATGATATAGTTGTGGCTCAATGGGTGAGGCTGAATGTCTTAAGTTACATACTGAATGTCTATTACTTGCCAGAGGGCTGTTCCTTACTCTCAAGAATAATTCCAGCATAATATAGCTACATTACACAAGTACATAACATGGGAATATAGAAAAAGAAACATCTAACTTTGCTAGGGAGAATTGGGAGAAAATTTCAGAGATAAACTATGGTCTGAAGAGAGGAATTTTTCATGTAGACCAAGTTTAAGACTTTCCAGGGTGAAGGAAAAGTATGCAAATATAGGGAAATATCAAACTTGTTTAGAAAATGCAAATGATCTGTTATAACTGGAATATATAGGGGAGAAAATAGGTAGGACACAAGAAAACAGAAAACTTGGCAAAAATCTAGTTTAAAAGTTTGAAATCTAGCAAGCAACAAGCAGGAAAGTATTGTTACAGCCTTAGTGGCAATACAGAGGATAGGCTAGAAAGGTGAAAGACTGGAAAAAAAAACAAGGAAATTATTTCAATATTCCAAGCAAGGAATTATCAGGGCTTAAACGAAAGCAGTAGTAGTGGGGATTAAGAGAAATACATGGATTTTAGAGATACATAGGAAAACAAATCTATAGGTCTTCATTACAAATTGCATGAAGAGAATGAGGAAGCAGTCCAGATTTACAGCAGTCCTACTCAGCACACGGGGAAATGAGAGCAAGCTTGAGGAAGTGGGGCAGTGGCAGAAAAATACTACTGTTCTGAAAATGTTGAGTTTGACTTGCTCATGGAATAACTCGAAAAGGCGGTCAGCAGGCAGCTCAAGACAAATCTGAAGCTGAAGAGCTCTAAATTGAGAAGTTAACTCTACATCTCACCCACGGGACTGGAAGAGACCATCCAGGAAAAGTGTACTGAGAGAAAAGAAAGTGAACCAGGTTCTGAATCACTGAAGACAGTAGGGACCTGGAAGGGGAGCCCTCAGAGGTTACAGAATGGTTAGAAATGGAGGGGAAAAAAATAGAGTGATTTTAGAAAAGCCAAGTAAAAACTTCAGAAGTTGTCTACTGCGTTTAACAATCAGGTAAATAATGGTCTGAAAATCGGTCACTAGTTAGATGTTTAGAAGTTATGGATAACAGCAATTAAAGCAGCATTCGTGATGTGATGGAGGCAAGACCATAATGCTATGATTTGAAAAATGACTGGGAAGAGAGGGAGCTAAGACAACAATGGCAGCCTTCCATAATTAAAAGTTTATCATTAAAAAGATCAGATGTTAGGTGGTAGCTAAAAATGTGCATTGGACAACCAAGAGCTCCTCCCATCCCAGCTATGAGACAGACTGAGACACATTTACGGGTACAGGAAAGATGACAAAAGAAAATAAAAAGTTGCAGATACATGAAAGCAAAGTACAAATAATAACTAGAGTACAAAATCCAAGAGCACATTTCTCAAGCTCTAGCATATGGTCTATATTTCACAATATTATTTATATTATGGCATTCTATTATATTAAGCTGCATTATAAATTCTGTTTCTTTTCTGCTTATTTTGTTTTCCCAAGGTTGACTGTAAGATCATCAAAATAATTTATTATATCCCCTTAATTTCCCAGAATTCCATACTTTGTACCACATTGATGTAAAAGCTTAATGTTTTCTGAATGAGCAATGAATAATGAATATAAGTATGGTAAGCAGTTGCCCAGTGCACCGAGGGGTGGGCGTAGGAAGGAGAGGAAACCAATAAAAACACTACAAAACACAGACATGGAAAGGCAAAAACCTTTAGCCTACTGATAAGCTTTCAGTCATTCCCCAGAAGCTTAAGTCATAGAAGTGGAGGGATATACTAGACAGACGGCAGTACCAGTAGTGGTGCCAACTTGGCCACCTGTTCAATGTCTGACCTTGAGCAGATCACTCCTTTCAGCCTCAGTTGTGAGGATTAAATTATATAATGTAAGGAAATATACTGTATAAACTGTGAAGAGACATACATATGTTCAGAATTGGGATGTCTATAAGCTTTTTTCCTAAAGTAATACTAGCTCTTCTTCATATAAAACAGAGCTGGCTCTTCAGACAAATAATCATATCTCCAAAGGCTATAAAATTGTCATTAAAACAAATAACAAAACAGTCACAAGATTTATTGGATTTGCAAGAAAAAGAGCTTAATAGAACAATGATTCTCAGTCTTTACAATCGGCAGGTCTAAGCCTGACCAGAAAAAATTTTACCGTGTTATATGTACTTTTTCCCCTACCTTATGACTAATCAATCAACTGATTGCATAAACTATGATTTAATAAATAAAAATCTGTCAGCATAAAATACATTCACATGTGGAAGATGGTATACTAGTTCAAATATATCAAATTTAGAAATAAAGTCCCATTGAATATTCACTAACACCCAATCAAGAGACTTTCTTTCTAGCAAATACCAACCTTAGTTCCTTTGATTAAACTATGAATAGGCTGTAGAAGTGCCTCAATCACAGTGCTGTTATATAAGCATTCAATCGCACATTCTTTTTGATCACAGAGTATCCGTAGAACTTCAGTCACCATACTTGCAGGGGAGTAATTCTCTGATAAACAAAAAGTAGTTCTAAAATTTAAAACTTTAAACATTAAGTACTTAATATGTTTTTTATTTATAGGTTAGCTATTGCTGTTCCAAAAAGTTCAACATCAAGGTTAAATAGTTTAAAAAAATCACACAACTCAATGCCTAAAGGATGATGTATTACCAAACTATAACCTGAAGCTTAAGTGGTTATCCATTAGCTTAACATATCTTCAAGTTAATAAGAAGTGAATAAATAACAAATATGAATGGCAAAGACAACAACATACGATGTTTGACATTAAATCATTGCTTGACAGTGAGGATGAGGTTTGAAGCAAACTTACAACTTTTCTCCAGCAAACACTTACTTGTATTCCCTTATTCTTTTTCTTAATGACTTATTCTTTTTCTTAAAAAATGTATTCAGGTGTTGAGCCAGGTAGAAAATTAGAGTCATTAAGACAAAATGGCCAAAAAGAAGGCAGAGAAGAAGAGAAACTTTTTGGAAACGACTATACTCCTTGCGTTACCATAAAACCAGTGAAATGAATGAGTATTTTTAAAATTTTCTTTTAAAATATATATAGGAAAACACAAATACACATAAATATAACACAGGGAATAGTCACTAAAATAAGTATGATATTTGTAGTTTTATAAATTAATGTATTTTCAGATTATTTGATCTCCTACTATACCCACAAAATAGTGTTTTGTGTGAAGAAACTAAGGAACTAAAAGTTAGCTGTGTAAGGCTGCCCTAGTAGGATACAATACTAAAGTAACACCAAAGTTCTTAATTTATATTACAATATTCTATACTCTACGAACACACCGACTTCAAGTTAATACTTGACAAAAAGAAAACACAAAAGGAAAGGTAAGTGATCTTTTTCAACCAGGTCCAGGTGAGAAACCCTGTTTGCAATGAGAGATACTATTGATGAGCATATGGTCATTCGTTCATCCAATTAGCTACTATTTTTGAGGGCCTACTATGTGCCAGTCACTGTGCTAGGCACTGTAGATAGAAGTAAGACAGACCACAAAACAGTTCACTAGATGGTAAACCAAGACATTAACAAGTAATTATAACAAAGAAGGAAAATTTTTATCTTAAAGGAAGCACAATCTGTTGTAGGAACATATAGCAGGGGGACTTAACCTAGTACTTTATACATGTAAATGCTGTAAAGGTAGAAAGAAGTCAGAGAGCTATTGTTAGGACGAATAAGCTATTATAATTGCACAGACAAAACCTACCAGTTGATAGATGTATTATAGCACTAATATACGGCCCAAACTATTTTTTTCTTTGATTCACTTGAGTCCCTCTCAGAATCTGTGCCAGCATTTCTAGAGTAACTTCCAGGTTTAGAATACTGTGAGTCTATAGATTATGGAGATATTTTGTTATTAAAGTGTTTTACTTTGGAAACTTTCATTGATATTAAAAGAAAAAAAATGTTATCCTTTAAATGTTAATATTTTAAAATACTTTTTATAAGCCAGTCAATAGCTAAAGACTAAAAGGCATTTTACTGGAAAATATGCAGTTTTTTTTCTTTATCCTTTCATAAGAGAAGATCCTGAAGTTCTGGATATGAGCTGAAATAAGCAAGCTGATCAAAACAGCCAGGAAAGTATAAAGGATAAAAAATAGCAAGAAAGAACACATTAGTACCTATCAATCAAACTTCCCTTAATATCATTTCTTAAGAGCATCTTGATCTCAATAAAGAACAACATTAATATTCTCAGCAAGATTGATTCTAAATAAAAATGTAGTAGATTAGGAACATCTTAAAACATCAATGAACAAAATTAAATTTCATGGTTTACTTCCAGGACCAATGTAATTTGTTATGAATAATACTGCATCTTATGAAACCTCTTTACTAAACTAGGTCAGTCACTCAAAACATCTAGATGATAGAAAATACCTAAAAATATTTAAATATTCTATTTCTCTATTTAAAATAGAAGCAGAATTACCTAAATGTGCTGCTGATGTCATCCTTGGACAACTTGGTGAGTAATAGATAAGCTGGGTAAACAGAACCAGAAGATCTGTAAGGGATATAGAACCTTCAAAAAGGAAAAAGGAAAAAAGATTATTTTCTAGCACACTCTTACAACTTAGAAAAATTTCACTGAGACTCCATCCTCCTATTCTGAGTTTTCACAGAGACTATGGCATAATCAGGGAGATAAGACAGAAGGCTCCAGAAGAACAAATTAGGCAACAAATTAGGTAAAAGACGGCAAGGCCCGTGATACAGCGGGTGCTACGTGAAGGTACAGTTTTACCATTTATTTTGAACCAGTCACTTAATATAAACCCACCATAGGAAGATCTGTGAATCTGATCAGGACTGTTTAAGTTTATTCAATTAGTAGCAATAAAATTCAGCTTAATGTGTTGGTCCAGCTGACTTATCTATATAGCACTGTAGAGCAGGGGTCAGCAAACTTTTTTTGGACCAAATAGCAAACACTTTAGGTTTGTGGCCAAACAACTTCTGTCACAAATACTCAATTCTGATGTAGCGCTAAGGCAGCCACGGACAATACGCAAATGAACGTGTGGCTGTTTTCCAATAAGACTTTTTGTGCATCAAAATTTGAATTTTATATAGTTCGTGTGTCACAAAATATTCTTCTTTTAATTTTTTCAATAATTTAAGAATATGAAAACTATTCTTAGCTCACAAGCCATACAGAACAGTAGACCCAATCTGGCCCATGGGCTATAGTTTAGCAACCCCTGCTGTAGACTCTTCACATCAAGATGCTTGTGAAAGCACATGTGAAACTTAAGGTAAACGTTCACCTGTGCTAATACAGTAGAAGAGATCTCTCAACTATGCATTTTGAGATGATCTGTGACATTTGATACGCCAAGATGTACATGTTAGATGTCAATATAAAGTGCTAAATTACAGATGATAGACATAAACTTCAGTGGAATATCTTCAATAACATCACAAGTATATATTCATCTTTCTATTTCTGTAAAGTTCAACAACATCCTGTAAAATGGCAGCTTTTTTCTTGAAAGTCAGTGCTCTCCTGAGTATGCATTATGCCTGAATTACGCTATCATGGGAAATACAAGAGAAGTAAATAAAACAGTTTCTTTTCTCAAGGAGCTCACAATCAGCCTAATTGAGGAGAAAAGATTTAAGTAAAATAACCAGAAAACAGTAGAAAAAAAGTGTTCAAAATGAAGATACTCCATAACAGGATTGGCAAACTATAGTCATTATGGCATAATTTTGTAAGGCTTGCAAGCTAAGAATTTTTTTTTTTACATTTTTAAAAGGTGTGTCAAATATGTCAGGGGTCCCCAAAACCATGCCAAGATTGAATGACTCACTAGGAGGACTCACAGGATTCAATGTATAGTTGTACTCCCAGCTATGATTTATGGTAACAAAAGGATACAAAGCAAAACCAAAGGGAGAAACTGCACAGGGTGAAGCCGAAGCAAACCAGATAACGAGTATCCAAGGGTCCTCTCCCAGTGCAGCCACGAAGATTACACTCAATTCTTCCAGCAACCAGCTGTGACAACGTGTGAAACGTTGTGTACCGAGGAAACTCATTAGAGACTCAGTTTTTATTGAGGGCTGATCACGTAAGCATCTAGCACACACCAGGATTCCAGACTCCCAGAAGGAAAGCGGGTACTCAGCATAAATCACACTGTGTGCACAAACAGTTTAGGCACAGTGAGCCAGTCTCATCAGTTCTGGGAATACTGAGAAATCCAAGTTCCCAGGTGCCAGCCAAGGTCCAACCTTGCAAGCAGGTCTTTCTAGGGATAGCAGTCTCAGGTCGGCTGTGATAACTCTTTTTTGCACATGAGCACATACACACACACAGGCACACACACACACACACATAATATGCAACAGAGATAGTATGTGGCCCACAAAACCCAAAATACTTACTATCTGGCACTTTACAGAAAAAGTTTGTTGATCTCTCTATACTGTATTTCTAGTACAGACTTAAAGATTTTGTGTGTGTGTGTGAGGAAGATCAGCCCTGAGCTAACATCCACGCCAATCCTCCTCTTTTTGCTGAGGAATACTGGCCCTGGGCTAACATCTGTGCCCACCTTCCTCCACTTTATATGGGATGCTGCCACAGCATGGCATGACAAGAGGTGCATCGGTGCGCACCCGGGATCCGGGCCCCAGGCCATCGCAGCGGAGCGCGTGCACTTAACTGATATGCCACAGGGCAGGCCACCTACACTTAAAGTCTTAAGGCAGGTAAGGGAGATAACTAACGGCACGTGCTGAAGTTTGATGGGGAAAACTTTAAAAATGAGACTTAGGGTAACAATAACATAGTAACATACCAAATGGTACAGCATTTTGCGGTTATAAAACAGTATTCTCAAACCTCATCTCTATGATCATCACAAAATTCTACGAGCCCAGCATCACTGATACCATTATCCTTTTTTACAGGTAAAGAAACTGAAATAACGGTTAAATGATTTGCCCAAAAAGTTATAGCTAGTTTATAGGAGAACCAGAACTTAAATGAGGTCTTCTGGTTCTCAATCCAGAACTGGATCCTTCAGTCTAGGATTTTGAAAGGCAGAGAGAAATAAGGAAAGCATGAAAGGCTGGATGAATAGAAATAGTAGGAAAAAGTGCATACTAAAAAAGAAAAAAAGGTAACACTTCAAGGTGTAAAAGCCACAAGAGACTAAAAGGTATGCCACTAAGTACCCTAGAAGAGACATGCAAAATCTCCAAATTTTAATAATCTGTAGCATATAAATCTTACCATATCTGAACATATTCATTTCTCCTAATTGCTCGTACCTTTTCTATTCTTCAGCTTTATAGGAAATAGTTTTCTTCCTTGTGTGTAGATCAATAATCTTCCTAAAAGGCACAGTGAGTGAATGAAATAAATATATTGTAATTCTTGTCCTGAGTAGTAGAAAGTTTTCTGTTTGTTCCCTTAAAGAAAAGCAAACAATTACATTTATTTTAATGCCATTGTATTTTACAGTACCTGTCTTCATTCCCTTCTTGAACGTTAAACAAGGTTGCTGTCTATAATGGAAACACTGTTGCTGTAAATTTAAAAAAAAATTATTATTATTATTATTTTTACTGTTTCCTAAGATCCTATAACAGCTAAATCTCTGGGGGAAAGCATTCATTACAAAATTTAACAAACCAGAAAAGTGTAACATGCATACAGTGTTCATTCTAAAACAAATACCATAAGATTGTCAGTTATCTGTCATCAAGAGGGACTTCAAGAGTAAGTCAAGGGAGGGAGAAAGGCAATAGAAAACATTAGTCGCTGTTTAATTCTATCAATTAAAAGTCAATACTACAAAAGAACATATTTATAACTATGTTAGCAAATCAAATTAGAATCTCTAATATATAGACACCTTTCAATATATGTAATTCATTCACTCATTCATCTGTACATTCAAGATCTACTGAGTACCTGTTTTACACAAGACCCTGAACTATTTGCTGGTATCAAAAACCAATAAAAAGCATGAAACTGGGCTTCCAATCCACAGTATGGCAAATAGTCTGCTATGACCAGGGCAGGGGGAGAACAAGCAGGAGAGACAAGAGGCTGCAGGGCAGCAGGGGCAGATCACAGAGGCCTTAGCTGCAGAAGGAATGTGGGCTTTATTGTGGATGTAATTGGGATGACACAGGGTTTTAAGCAGGAAAGTAACGGTCAAATATGCACATGGAAAACTGATGACAGCGTAAAAGGTGGATGGAAGAAGGTCAAGGCTTGAAATAAGACTTATTAAAAAAATCATGAGGGCCGGCCCCGTGGCTTAGCGGTTGAGTGTGTGCGCTCCGCTGCTGGCGGCCCGGGGTTCAGATCCCGGGCGCACACCGACGCACCGCTTCTCCGGCCATGCTGAGGCCGCGTCCCACATACAGCAACTAGAAGGATGTGTAGCTATGACATACAACTATCTACTGGGGCTTTGGGGGAAAAATAAATAAATAAATAAAATTATTAAAAAAAAAAATCGTGAACAAAAGCATCAGCCAACAGAACGGAGAAGAGCAGACAGATAAAAATAAACGTTTAAGGAAATGAAATCAATATGCCTTAGACAGGATTACATGTGGACCAAAGAATAAGAAAATTCTTAAGTTTCTAACTCATATATCTATATACATAGTAGTTTTTTCTATTTAAGTAATTCTAAAGGAAAAAACAAAAAACAGGTCTAGAAAAAGAAAGTGATTTCAGTTCTTGATATTTTAATATTGAAGTACCTAAGTAGCAACCAGATCTATATGCCAAGTATGATATGAGTACATGGGTATAGAATTCAGGAAAGAGGTATGAACTTAAACATTTCAGAGTCACCATATCCATATAAATATATAATATTTGAAACCATCAGAGTGAATGGGCTTCCCCAATAGAGAACACGTAGACTAAGGTGAGAGAAGAGCAAAGGGCAAAACATATAAAGTACAAACATATAAAGAAAAGAGCCTTTCAAGTGACTAAGGAAAATTTATTAGACAAGAATGAGGAAACACAAGAAAGAATGGTACCAGGAAGAAGAAGAAAGGGTCAGAGGCAACTCCTATAAGATGAGGACAAGAAAGAGTGCAGGTTGATAAGGGAAAGGTCATGGAGCAGTAGAGACAGAAGACTCATTTCCGTGGTTGAAAAGTGAAGAGGAGGTAAAGAAATAGGGCCTAGGGGTACGCAGATACTTAGATGAGCTTTTCTCTGAAGGGAAGCAGAGAAGTGAGGTATATATGAACTTGCTCAGTTTTTCATAGGAAAGATACATGAGTAGGTTTAGAGGATGCAGGGGAAGGTACCGACAGAAAGGGAGACCCAATAACAAGTGGAGCAATGTCCTGGTTCCAAAACAAAAAACAGCAGATGAGAACAGAATCAAGAACAGACAAACAGATCAATCTGGAACAGAAGGATACCCCCTCACTGTAGCCTAGAGAATGGGGATATTGATAAGGGCATACACACATGCATTCGTATGCAAAGACACAGGAAAATTTGCAGAATTCATATCTGGAAAGTTCCATTTATTCTCAGTCAAGTAGGATGCGAGGTCTCCTCTTGGGAGAAAAGTGGGCAGGGTCAGGGCAGAGGGCTTAATGAAACTGGTGAGGGCTTGCAATAGATGGAACATTGGAGAAAGAACAGCTAAGAGGATTCCAAAGCAACACAAAAAGAGTAGCTAATGTTAGAGAAACACATATGTGCGCTATCGATTTACATCACAGATGCTCTCTGCTCAGTTTCCTGAGGACCAGAGAAGATGGAAGACTGAAACGATCTAAAGCTGAGGAACTGCAGGCAGAAAACTGAAAGAGAAAAGAGCAAGAATTCTGAAAGAAATGTCAAAAGAATACAGTGAAGTCCCCCGAGGTCTTCACTAGATGCGGAAGAAACCAAAGCCATGAAGAGCTGGCAGAGTGGTAGGGCAAAAAAAAGCTAGATATAAGGTTTTAACATTAGAAATTAGAAAAATCTATGAACTTACAAATGACATAACTTACACAAACTTATGAATCCTTTTCCTTTTCTTTCTCTTGAAGACTAGTTCTGGTTTCTGTACTGTCTCCTCCACTACAAAATTTACCTTTGAAACCTGTTATTGGTCTTTGACCATTTTTCTTGCTTGAGTTAGATAAAGAATTTACCCAGGGATAAAGAAAATTATAGGATATCTTCATATTCTCAAAGAACTTACTATTTGGTTAGAGAAGTAACATAAAATAACAGAATGATAAAAGATATCAAATTCACATGGAAAGTTGTGTGATGTAAGCAAAAGGGCAATAAAAATTCAGAATAGGCAGAGAAGACTTCTTGAAAAATTTACAATAAAGTTTATTCTTTCACAACAAGTAAGATATATATTGGTATAGGGGATTATAGATAGGGGCAGTAGGAGTAGGAATAACAAAGGTCGATAGGCATTGGTATGCAGAAGAACCTAAGAGAAGAGTCACTTTAATCAATAACTAGACATGAGACTGGATAAAGAGAATAGGGCCAGATCATGAATCATCTAGGATATTTTAGCTCAGACTGAGGATAAGCAGAGAGGAATCACAAGGTGGGGAGTGGTGTCCAATAATAAAACAGTACTTTATAAAAATTTTCCTCCAACTAAAATGTATAAACGACTGATACACTAGAAGGGGAAAGAATGAACAGCACACTATCGCAGTGTAACAGACCAGGACATATACCCTTGTACAATCTGAAGCATTGCACATGGTAAGAATCAGTATAATGATACAGTAATTTCAAATGTAGATCTGTTACAAAAAGTCATCATTATGTTGTATCTTAAACTTGTGGAAAATATTTTCCACATTAGCAAAAGTAACCTAATTTACCACACTATTAACAAATATTTTAAAATAAGCTGTTACTAAGCTATTTTTATTAATAAAATTTACCATTTTTGAAAGTATGTAACAGAAAAAAATACTTACCACAAGGCTTTGAATGTCCCAAAATCTCATCGGCTTTCATGGTTTCACACAATTCAAAGTACTGAACACACTGCTGAACTGCTGCAGTTATCTATTAAAATAGTAACTTATTAATTCCAGAAGTTCACAGCCCACAAGTCCATGTATTAAAAGAAGTTTGTCAAGGCCATAAAAATAGGCTGGGAAAACATTTAAGAAAAACATTTAGAATAGTACCTTTCCAGGCCACTGACGTTCAGTCTCCCTGGTAACACTATAACTATGGCATCATTCTGGGAAACACTACAAATATTTGTGGACCAACAAACATTGCTATGATGTTGGTGTCAATGGTCGAAAAGAGACACGTACTTTACATTTTATAGTGAAAGATGCAAAAACTCTGGCCATGACTTTAAAAACTCTTGCCAACATCCCCAGTTCCCTTGCCTTAGAGTCTTTTCTTCCTACCTAGCCAGCAATATAGGAAGTGGATCAAGCCTTCATTACCATCCCAGATACCAGAATTGCTGAAACCTGAAAGAAAAATCTCATAATTCAAACAGTCACAATAAAAAACGATCTCCAACTTCTACTGTACCCAGTGACTCTCCAATGGGTCTCCATTCTACCTCCTTCCCCATTCTCCACAAGCAGAGATTTCAAGTCTTCTCCCCCTTCCTCTGCACACACTTACTTCCTGTAGATACCCTCTCATTCTAATTCTCAAATAAAATAGAAGCCACCAGTGAGATAAGGAGTGATAATTGCTAGATTTATTAATAAGGAGGTTTTTGGTGACCTTGAAAAGATCAGTTTCAGGCAAGTTTGGGGAATAAAATCAGACTACAGTGAAAAGGAATAGAACTGAAAAAGTAAAGGCAGCCAGTGTAATTCTCATTTTCAGGAAGTCTGGCTGTGAAGAAGAGAAAAAAACAGAGCAAAACATAGACTTAGAGTCAAGAATGAATTCTTTTTCAGGTTGGAAGGACATGGTCATGCTTAAATGTTATTGGAGGAAGCCAGGAGAGAGGAAGAGTTTGACTATGCAGGAGGGAAAGATGACAGTTGACAGAAAAACACGTGTCCAAGAGCAGGAGCAGCCAGGACCTAAGTGGAAGGAAGGATTAAGCTTTAGACAGGAAAAAAAGAGGAAGGGTGTGTGGATAGAGGCAAGTTCATAATTGTGGTGTCAAGGAATTGATGGAGTTCCCAGTCTCATTCATTCTTATGGCCTCGGTTTCATGCAGAAAAGAGTTAACGTGGCAGGACTTCTATTATTGGAAAGGCCTGCTTACAAGGTTGGGCCTTGACTAGCATCTGGGAACTTGGATTTCAGGAGAATTCCCACCACTTCAAGAACTGAGAAGAGGGGTTCGCTGGACCTAAACTGTACAAATAATGTGGATTATGCTGAACATCTGCTTTCCTTCTGCGAGTGTGGAATACTGGTACATGCTACCCAGAGGGTGCCTAAGTGATCAACCCCCAATTAAAAAAAGGGAGGGGGTCACTGAGTCTCTAATGAGCTTCCCTAGTAGATAACATTTCATATGACCTGTCACAATTTGATGCTAGAGGAATTAAGTGAAGTCTTGTGTGACTCCAGTGGGAAAAAGACTTGGAAGCTTATGCTTGGTACCCTCCAGACTTCACCCAATGCGCCTTTCCCTAGGCCAATTTTGCTTTGTATCCTTTCTGTGCAAGGAATCATAGCTGGGAGCACAACTATATGCTGAGTCTTCTGAGTCCTCTCAGCCAGTCATCAAATCTGGGGACCCCCCCTCATATCTATATGTCTTATCTAAATCAAACTTTAGAGATCCAGATCAATAATATGTAACTGCCTCCTGGAAATCTGGATCTCAAACTTTCTATGACCAAATCTACCAAAATCTAAAGTCATTACCTTTCCCAACTTTCCTATTTTCTTACTCCTATGTTACTGATCTCAATGAATGACATTAGGCACTCAACTGAGTAAGTCCTCACCCACCCCCCCATTCAAAAAGCCAAGTCCTCTAAATTCCACATCCTAAATACGGTACTCCTAAATATCGTACTTCGGGCCGGCCCCGTGGCTTAGCGGTTAAGTGCACGTGCTCCGCTACTGGCGGCCCGGGGTTCGGATCCCGGCGAGTACCTACGTACCGCTTGTCTGGCCGTGCTGTGGCCACGTCCCACATACAGCAACTAGAAGGATGTGCAACTATGACATACAACTATCTACTGGGGCCTTGGGGAGAAAAAGGGGAAAAAAAAGGAGGAGGATTGGCAATAGATGTTAGCTCAGGGCTGGTCTTCCTCAGCAAAAAAAGAGGAGGATTGACATGGATGTTAGCTCAGGGCTGATCTTCTTTACAAAAAAAAAAAATATATGGTACTCCTACCGTTCCAAATCTGATACTCACATAAATCTGGTAAATTTATCCCATTTCACACCATCATATGCTTAATTCATGCTTCCATCATCTTTTGCTTGGATTACTGCAAAGCCTCTTAATCTTTTTGTTTCAATGCTCCTCTCCTATCTCCACCTAGCACCTTCAACCCAGTTTCCAAATTTTCCAAAGCCTTAATATGATCATATTACTTCGGTACTTAAAAACTATCAGTGGCTCACCACACTTCCAGAATAAAGGCCAATCTCCTAAATTTTATATATTATAAAAACTCTTTATGCTCTGATATTAGTCTTATTCCTCTTATCCTCCAGATGCCCCACTCCCCAGCTACACACACATACACAAACACATAAAGATATACATCTACCTGCGTAAAAATCAGTCACCAAAAGCCAATTCAACATATCACCAGTCAAACGACTAATTCATCAAAAGCAAATTCACTAAAAAATCTCACCAATCTATCAACACATACCAGTTAAATTTGAAACACACTCAAAACCGACATTTACAACAAACTCAACATTTTTATTTGCAAAAGGGAAGGGGTTGAAGAGTTCCCTTAAATAGGTCTTTTCTACTTGTTGGAATTATGCCCTGCCCCATGCATGAATGAAACAAACTGAAGTTAACTGACACAGGCTCAATTTAAAGCACCCAAGAACTTTTCAAAAAACATCATCCACTTAATATTAGCTTTCAGGGAACTGATCTTCAGGAAGTTTCCCTAATACCAATTCACATTTCTCTTAGCAATCTATGTCCAGTCACATAAAATATATGCATTTTCCAAATGTACTATGTCTTTTCCAATCCGAGCCTTTAAACATGCTAGTCCACTGCCCTGAAATATTTTCCTGCCACTATCTTAACCACACCCCCTCTCTTTTCCAGGATAATACCTATTTAAGAATAAAAATTCCCCATAATCCACAGACAAGAGTAATTGTTCTATAGAAAATAAACACCAGAACCAGATTTAAATCTACTTAATAAATAAATGACAAATCTGTATAACTATAGGTATCCAGCAGAGCAAGTTTAAAACCTTATAAATCAATATATGTCAACAGATCTCAATGAACATACTTCTGAAAACCAATCAACAATCAGCGTTGGCCCCCTTGCTACTGAAAATCAGCCAATAACAACAGACCCACTCCAGGAAATATCTGTAAAAGCCAGTCAGTCTGTAACAATCTCACCTGAGTTGCCATCCTTCTGCAGTTGGCATGAATTCACTCTCATCTCTGAAAACCTATCAATCCCTGAGTTCCAAGCTTTCCCCAACCCTATACGATTAACAATCTGTTTTGTCTAACGTAAGTAAGCAATAAATTCAGCTTTATGCATTGTTTCAGATAAGTGGTCTTAATCCTTGACAATCCTGGAGCTTCCAAGAAGATTACTTTGAAGACTCCCTTGGCAGCATTCCACGGGATCCTCAGACAAAGAAGAGTGTCCACTGGGCCCCTCTGAGTCCCAAACTCTAATATTCCTTCAGATCTGCCACTGCATTAGTCTGTCTCAACAACAATCTGAGCTCTGACTTGCTACGTTGAGCTCTCATTGCTAAATTTATTTTGTTATCATTAAAATTTGTAATGAAACAGGTCTTTGTACAAAGTAGCCTTTTGTTTTAGAGTGGCATCATTTGGTAAATATGTTTGCTATTAACCTGCTTATTCTTCTGTGCTTTTTTTAGCTTTTCTTGCCTTTTATAGGGAGTCTTAATTCCTGTTTTGTTTTGGTTTATCTTGCATCTAGTGAGTATATAAAGGAGTGTTCCATAGGAAACAGGAGGAGGCACAGTCTAAGTCTCTAATCCAGTCCCTCCAGTCCTAGCCAGCCCCGAGATTACTGGCTACCAGTAACAAATTCACACAAAGGCAACTGGTCAAATTGCCTGGGTACTCCTACAAAAATTACATGAGGACACTCCTCAACTTGTCAATTCATGAAAGAGGGGAGTCAATGATTGTCATGTCATTGATCATACATCCCCTCCTAGCTTCCCCTTGGTCAGAACCTGACACACTATTCATAAACACACACTTTTGTCCAAAAGCGTAGTGATCTGTTTCATGTTTGTCTTGAGTTTGTCTAAGCTGCATCTCCCTCATGATAGAGCTCCTACCTCCTAAATGAACTTACTCTTACAATCCTAATTCTTGCACATACCTTGGTAAACAGCAACAACAACAAAATGACTTAATGATTGCGTTATGGAGATCTTTTGACATGACAAAATAAATATACCTAAGAAAAGCTCTAATGAATTAGGAGACAAAAGAGCAAAGAATAATCAGCTTCTTTAACTGAGAACTCAAAACACTATCTCCAAGACAATCTGTCTCAAAGACTCTTTAGTTCACTTCCATTCAAACCTTCAGAAACCCATTCTCCCTGCACTCATCTCTAACCAGCTTTATCTTCACCACCCACATACACTCATTTCTGTTCCTTCTACTCCTTCCCCTTGATTCTTAAACGTGTTACCTTTTATTTGAGAAGAGGTAACAATCACGTGAAAAGGTACAATCTCAGGAGACGAACAATTACATTATATAATAAACTCTTTAAATTGCAGGAACAGAACGTAGATCTATAGCAAGTAAATTTAAAACCTAGTTTAAAGAGTCAAGTTGAGGTAATAAAGAATGATTTTCCTAAACCTCAAGAAGATAGACAAATTTGCTATAAAATCCAGGATTTTGATACTTATTCTCCTGCAGTATCAAATATATACCAGCCAGTTCACTTAATTGTTAACCACTAAGACAGGAAAGAAAAAAAACGTTAAAAAATAGTATGGCAGGAAAAACCAGCGGAGAATTTAAATAACTTATCTGTCAATATGTTTTAAAATGACTTTGATAGGGCAAGAAAATAGGAAATGCACTACATAAAACCATATCAAAAGCCATTCTCTTAAAAGTAGATTGGGCAAAGATTCAAATTGTTAAAAATGAAAGGTTAAATATTTATGCTGAGAGCCAAAATGTTTTTCAACTAGTTCACGACTTTGCAATGCTATGGAAACAAAGCTCTCAACTTCCTCAGATATCTCTTTAAAAAATTGACAGCACCTACATAATTATTTGTTGCCTAATGCTACCTACCGAAAATGTCATAAATGTCACAGACAGAATTGCACAGAATAGCCACTAACTACATATTCATTTTAAACTAAAGAAAATTAAAAATTGTTTCTCAGTTTCCCTAATCACATCTCAAATTTTCAGTGGAAACATATAGCTAGTGGCTACCCTACTGGACAATGCAGACATTCTATTGTTGCAGAAACTGTTATCAGACAGCACTGATGAGAAGTTAGAGGAAATGCCTTAACAGGTCATAGTGTTAAACAGGCTGCTATGACTAAAGTCCTTATGCAGGGATCTCTTATAGAACAAAAGACAAACCCACGGAGTGGTCCAAAGTTCCCACCATAGATGCACAAAATCCGATCCTCAAATTCTGAAAAGAAAATGGGGACAAATACATCTTGCATCCATTTCTCCCAATGTTTCTTCTCAAAAGTTGGGCCAAGTTTACTTTTAAAAAATATATACCATAAATAATCTTTTGATATTTTGTAAATTTAGAAAAGCTTTAAGAGAAAATGAGGTTTAAGTTGAAACTCATGCAAGTTTGACCTGTTATGTACACGAAATAAAATATTTGACCAAGTTGACAAAATACTGATGTTGTTTATAATAAAGTCAATATTTGCAGGCTAAAAACTGATTGTAGTATAACTAGCTTTTCAACTGAGGAACAGATTTTAAGAATTAATCTATAAGAAACATATTTGAAATACTTTCACTGGGGCCTCTGTGATAGCAACAGTGAGTTCTTATTTGTATGTCAAACTATGAGGGAAAAAAGTCCTTCTGTTCTTTGTTTTGTCCCCTTTCTCTATTCTAACAAGATCAGTCCATGCTCATATGGCAACAACAATCATCTAAGATAGAAATGGGAGAGAAATGAAATGTGGAAAGACTTTATTTCAATTCAGTTTCTCTAAAGATTTTTAAGCACCTATTACCTCTACAAATAAATTCCCATCCTATCATTCAATACCCCTCTCTTCTCTTTCCAAAGCTCAATTCTCTTACACAAAACAATTATTGTTCTCCTTTCATTTTATGCTGTATTGCACTCACCCAAAAATGCACAATTCCAGGAATCTTTGCCTTCACCTGAATTCTAAACTCAAGAGTCTATCTAACTACATAAACCATATTTATCAGCTCAAAGTCATATTAGTATTTTTAAATATTTTAATAAATTTCATGTTTTTTATGTTTGTCTATTATTTATTAGACTTGCTGATTTCTTTTCAATTTTTCAGTTCTACTAATAGCAATAGTAGAAATTTTTTTCTACTTACATATTGTTCTACTAATAGCAATAAATGTAGAAATTTTTGCAAAGATATTTTACAGTATTAGTTTATATTTGGTGTAACTTGAATCAATTTTTGCAAATGCAAAAGCATTTATCATTCTGAGTTTTTTCATGCAACTTTCAGTCAAAAGCTTGAGTATATTTTATAGAACCAACTCCCTTACAAATACCTGATCTGAATTAAATTATACGATAATAATTAAAAATATGGCTTATCTCAAACTAGCTTGTTAGCAGCCCAATTTACTATGTAGTTACATATTTTCTAATTGTTATCCTGACCGTATTTTAAGTTCCTGCTTTTCTCTTTTTATATTTCACAGAATGGTAGTTAAAAGTCACATAAACGGAGGATTGCTTCATTATCCAATATTAATTATCAATCAACTTTGCACATTTCAAGTTATTACATCATATATCTTTCTGTGATATTATTACTCAACATAAGAACAGAAATGCAGACTTACCAGAGACTTATATTTCTTTTCAAGAAGTCTTAGTACTGCAGTTCGGCTATAATATGCATGCTAAAATTTGGAGAAAAATGGTATTAATATTCAATCTATATCATTCAAAGTCTATTTTTCCTGCATCATTCCAATATCATAAATTACACAATAACTTAGTTTTAAATTATTGTAATCAGTGCAAAACAGGTTTTTCTATGTACAATGGATTTTGAGCATAGCAATCACAAGAATGCAAATTATATCAAAAAACTGGATCATTCATTGACAGACCAGTAGAAGAACATTCTATCCCTCAATTGTGTCCAGGTTCTACGCTAAGCTATTTTAAAAGCACCACCAAAAGACATGTTTCTGACTACCAGTATATGACAGAGTCTAAAGGACAGATACAAAAAAGGGGGCAGAGGGGGGATGATAACCCTCAAAATGAGGAGACTGTACTGTCTATATATGTAGAAATCTGCCAAGGTTGAAATGCTCTAAAGGGACAGTATTTTAATCATTCTCTGCCAATCATATTCTTAAAATGATTCATAGTGCCAAAAAAAAACTTTAATTCTCTCCTTATAGCTAAATATAGTTGAGATTAAAATGAGCTTTTTATGCATTGTACAAAGCAAGGGGAAAATATACATAAATATTACTTAAATTATGTTAGATATCATTAGTGTTGAATGTAATTTCTTCATTTTACTTAAGAATAAAAATTATTAAACAGAATAGTATTCAGTAAAAACTATCAGAATTCTGGGAAAGAGAGTTTAATTAAATGGAGATCTGGTTAACTGAGAGTTAATGAAAACCCTGTATGTTTTAACACTTGTAGCTTCAAATGTTTTTAAAAACGATTAATCCTTTTCTCAGCTTTAGTAAGAGAAATATGTTGATATACAATATGTTCTGAAAAGAATTCCTCATAGTGCATCCTGTAGACCAGTCACCAACTATAGCTTTCAGGCCAAATTCAGCTGCCACCTAACTTGGTATACACAGTTTCACTGGAACACAGTCATGTCCATTCATTTATACATTATCTATGGATGCTTTGGGGCTACAACAGAGAGTTGAGTAGTTGTAAGAGAGACAGTACAGCCCACAAAGCCAAAAATATTTACCGTCCGGCACTTTACATAAAAAGTTTGCCAACCTCTGCCTTGGATGAGCGTAGAAGAACGTGATAAATTTTCATTAATACTACAACACACTTGGGGAGCTGATTTTTTAATCATTTTCTATTGGTTAGATTAGTTTTCCTGTGATCTGCCTCATATTCTTAAGAATCAAATATTGACAATAAAAATGTTAAGTGAAAAAAGTTAACTAATTATAAACAGTTAGTAAAATATAATTTTCATTAAAAAAGACCTAAACAGATAAATTTTAAAGCATACATAATAAATATAACTACACAAAACAAAATCGTAATAATTGTTATCCTTGTGTTATAGAATTAGAGAAATTTAATTTTGTTTATGCTTTTACTTATTTTGCATATTTTCTATAGTAATAGTGTAATTTGATAATCAAGAAAAAATTAAGAAAAAGATCAAATGTCACATGTGAGGAATAAAGAGCTCAAGTTAAATTAATTAAATTGAGTAAACATTTATTAAACACATACCATATAGGTCAAGTAAGGGCTAAGCACTCAACAGAATTCTGTTTTGGTTAATTGCAGTTTAGATAACAAAAGGCAAAAAAAGCCATCAGCCAGATAATGTCCAAATTGTGCAGAGAAGTAAATGAACATGTTGTATTTTGCGTGGCAAGTCATGGCCCCAGTGCCTCCCTTATCCACTACGATAAATACATAGTGTCCAGTAGACAGGTTGAGAGGGACAAAGATGTGAGAACACAAGCCAACACAGCTACTAGTACTGCCAGACACAGACCACTCTTATTGCATAGCAGATGAACAGAGAACAGCATTAGGACCTCTTTACTCTTAACATTAGTTTTGTTACCTCCCAAGGGCGGGTCTTCTGCTCGCCACAAGACATGCCAATAGTCAAGAGGCAAAGTGATAGGAAAGAAAGGACTTTTTATTACAGCTTGCTAGCAAGAGGGAAGATGGCCAACTCATGTCTCAAAGAACCATCTTACAGAACAAAGATTATAGGCCAGTCATATAGGGGGATGGTCTGTGGGTGGGGGCATACATCTGTTCTTAGTGACTGGTAGTCTTTGGTTTTACTGGATATGCATTGGAGACCGGAGCAATGCCCTATACCCTGATCTTTTAGTTGTCTTTGATGATGGCTATCAGCATAGACTCTCTGTTTGGGGGTCATCACATTCCTAAGGAACCCAAGAGAACAAAGCTATCAACTTATCGCAGCTGGGAGGTATATGCACAAGCAGGGGTTGTAAAATTTACAGAGCAGTTAGATCTCCTGGAGGGTGCTTATCCACCTGGGTCAGTTAGTCTGAGATCATTCAAAGTTACAATAGGGTTTCTTTTCTACAATATGGCTTCCCTCATGTCAACCTTGTCTTGAGCCAGTATCAGTTTCAGTTCCAGGACATGGCGAGCTGCATAGGAAATCAGGCATTAAAAAAATTCAGGTATTAAATACATTTTCCAAACTGCAGGTTCAGGAGGAGGCAAATGAAGGGATATTTTCAGACTTATCTCCTAAGCCAGAGACAAATGTGCATTCAACCCTTATGTTCTACTAATCTGCTTAAAAAATCTGAAGGTTTTAAACTAAAGAAAACCAGATTTGGGCTAGGTCATTCAATTTAATAGATGTAATGGTAGTAAAATTACCATTTACAATCCTATCCTGGCTCTGTTACTTGCCAGCTAAATAATCTTGAGCAAGTTGCGTAACTTCTCTATGCCTCACTTGCTACATCAGTAAAATAGGGCAATAATACCACCTATCTCATAGACTGATATAAGAATTAAATGAGTTAACACATGTAAAAGCAATTAGAACTCTTAACACACAGTAAACACTCAAAAATTAGCTATTCTTTGAAACAACATAGCAATGCACTGAAAGGTATAAAAAGCACACTCCATTTTTCCTTACCATCCACTTTTTGAACCACACAGCCTTGGTATCAACCAATGCAAGAAAGAAGATTGGGTCCAAAATCTTTTGTAAGACAAGATGGCTTTGATCATGTTTAGCTGATAATAAGGACAAAGTACTTTCCACAATTTCTTCCATATACCTTCAAGTTTGGGAAAGAAGTGATTTTAGGAAAAACAAATGCTAAAATATATAAATATATATATAATACTGGCGATATATTTTATATTTATGGAATGATAAAGTGATAATTTTTAGAAACAACTGTTTTTTTATATTTCAATAAACGGCAGAGGTGCGATTCACACTAATTTTTTCTGCTTTAAAAACATGTTCTTTCTACTTCAACAAATTTAATTCTCCTTTTTAGATTCACAGTTGCTCTTACAACCTTATGAAAAAACTTTTAGAACCGAAAGGAAAAAGTTTAAAGAACATTTAAGGAACTTGTCCAAAGTTCCAAAAACCAATGAAAGAATCTGAGGCTACCACACCCTCCTTTTACCTTGTTGTGAGAAATAAATGGTGGAAAACGGTACCTGCGTAGAGCCATTCACATAGCTAAGGTCAAAACATGAAAAGCTAAAAAATAAACGTTAATCCCTTCCCAATCATGTAAATCAATTAAGACTGTCTCCACTCTTGGTATTTGAAATGCAGGTGGGCCAATAACACTTCTATATTTTATGATGGCATAAATTACGGGACTTACTTCTCAGGGTGACGAATCCAGAAAGATGGAACCTCTTTCTGATAATCATTTAGGAGACGAACCTACAAAGCAGTGCATAATAGTTCTCAAAAAATTAGAATTCTTAAATATAAAACTATTTAAATAAAAATAAAAGCATATTATAGCAAATGAATACCTTTTTAAGTAAGCGAATCACATTAGGATTAGTTATGTCTATACCAGTTGAAAGAGTAGGAATATGATTTTCTCTAGAAAGAAAGTATAACTCTAAATATTTAGCTGAAAAGAAAAAGTAAGAAAATAAGATTATTATACCATTCATATATAGTACTTTCTGAAAAAAGTGATTTCCTATCCATTTTTCTTAAGTACAAATAAAAGAAAAAACATTTTAAAAAATGAATTAATAAACATACCCAAGCTTATATAAATTTCCTTGGTCATATGTAATGGTGAAAGTGTAAATGTCTGTGCATAGAATTTTAAAATCCGGTCCTATGGAAACGAAACAACAAGATTTAAGTCCAAGATTCTTACAAAAATGGTGTATAGATGAAAAAGAATCATTTCTCACATAGTGAAAAGCTTAGAAAACGAACACAAAATAAAGCATTCAGAAACTTGAGTAGGAATGTACCTATAAAAACATCACATTCTTGTGTTTGTGAGCAAAAAGTAAAACTGACCAAAACTAATAGTAAATCTAAGAGAGCAGTATACTGTTGTAAAATCTGGTAACAGTAGATACAGACATGGAGAGGGTGAGGTTTGATAGAGGAAGGTACAATGTAAAGGCGTCAAACAAGGGAACAATAGGAATACTAAAGGTTAAAAAAAAAAAAACCCACTCCTTTCCAAATCCAACCTTTTTTATTTCTTTAATTGCTTACATTGGTAGTTTCAGTAATTAGACATTTAGGACTCTAATAATTTTGCCTATTCCCAAGAAAAAGATTACATCTTTTCAAAATTTTACATTATTAACACTTAAAGTAGAAACTATCACAAGATAAATGAATAAGAGGAGACAATATATATAGTTAGAACAGTACTTGGGACTAGTAGGTCCTTAGAAATGATACCTATTACTATTATTTTAATTATACCAACTTTAATATTGTGATGAAATTAACCCTAACGGTGAAATTCAACTTCCCATTAATAAAAACAACCTAAAAGTCCCTCAAATGTTCTACTCTGTGGAAAAAAACTAATAATCTTGCCTATTTCAAATATTAGGAGAATACACATAAAAAATGGTTACCCAAATGACTAAAAATATCTTCTAATAATCCCAAGAGATTCCTACTGAACACAGGATATTAAATACTTCAGGGAGTCTATTTTTACAGCTGCAGCAGTTGATAAGTATCTGTCACACTTTCAAACACTACAGGCTTCACTCAGTTACACGTAAGAGTCCTTGTGAGTAGGAAATGAGGAAGCAGAATCAAACTCAAGAACGTGGATCAAGCATAAATTCAAAATGAAAAGAACGCCATGCCTTCTTTTCTACTCAAAAATGTTCTATTACCATTTCCTCTCTATACAACTTCTTGCAATTTTATTAAGTTAAGATTGACAGACTCTTGCTGCACAATAATCTATAACGGTTAAATAAAGCCACTTATATTGACCCATTACATCTTTACTAAGTTTATAAAGTTATATAATTTTTTAAATAATGAAAGGAAACCTATTAGACTACTATTCTGTCTTTGTTAAGTAAGGGAAAAATACAGGGAAATTTACAATTGTATTTCCTGTTAGAGAGCCTTGAAATGTTAAAGGTGACCCTGAAATATCTTTTTCCCCTTTGAAGTTGTTGGAATGTGGAGTTTTTACAGAAGTCTGCATCACCCTCTGGTGTTAGTAAGGTTGAACTGCATCCAGGTATTAGGTAATTATAAACACCTTTTCCCCCTTATAAAAATAAAAAACCACTTGTGTTTCCAAGCCATTATATCTTCATTGATGGAAATGTGCGATTTTAAACAGACAAATGTAATGAGATTTTTGTTTATAATTGTTTACTGTCTATCTCCTCTAATAGAATGTAAGTTCTATGAAGGCAAAGACTTCTGTCTTACTCACTGTGTTCCCTGCATCTAAACTAGAATAATGCACACGTTGTAGATATTCAATGCATGCTTGTTGAACAGTTAGCAAAATTTACCTCTTGTACTAATGTCTTAAATAATTCTGTATAAAACACCTTATCAATTTTAAAGCCAAATTTTCCTTCATTAACATACCAATTATGAAGAAAAAGATAGACCTTCTAAAAAACCTAATTTGCATTTAAACGTGATACAGGGATGCAGTCAGGATTTTTTTTTAAATTCACATCATAGATGTTATCGATAGAATTACTACACTTTTTAATATAATCTTTTCATCATATAATAAGTGTTCCTGAGAAGTCAAATGCAAATCATTTTTTACATAAAATCACTTTCTCTACTGACTTCACAATTTTACAATTTTTGGAATTTTCTATATTTTGTTTCTGATTCATCTCAATTATTTTCTAAACTCTTAGCTTTAGTTTTCTAACTTCTCTTTTTAAGCAGTTAAGCAATCTCTAAATAAACACTTAAATGCATAAGGGAAATGCTTATGAACTTTAGAATAAACTCTAACAATGTTAGCTCAGATTTTCATATATCATGAATTCTTTCAAAAACACTTTAAATATTCTTTTAAAATATATTTCTTAATTCAAAAACAATGCCACAAATACTTGGATATTGCTTCACAAGATAAACAAAATGCACAAGGTAACATAGTCTACTATTATTTGGCAATGACTATGATATCGATCATACTTTGAGTCTAATTGTGAAACAAATTGATTCCATTAAAGAAAATCTTGATAATTCAAAAGGTGGAATTGAAATTTCATGAATATTTGAGCTACTATTAAAGAAAACCATCATATTCCATTTGTTTCTGGAATAGTAGGAAAACAATTTATTTTTAATATTTCTGTAAGCGTTTTCTTACACTAAACACGGGATCAGGATCTGAAAGACACACTGTCAGTTTCTCACAGAGAGTGGTCCAGTTTTCACAGTTCAGTACATCAGATGGTGGAGCTGAACATAACATTTGCAAGGCTTCATATCTGACCTATAATTTGTTAAAAGAAGATTTTTATTAATACCCAGCCACTAGAATACCAAGTCTCCAAATATTTAAGAAACAATGAAAGGCAGAGTCTAGATAATTGTTTTCAAGAGCCAACTGATGAGAATCAGATGCCCTTTTATGAAACAATTCTTGAGAACTCATTTTTTAAACTATGTGTTAAGCAGAGAAAAAAATAGATCGTTATTTTATGTAAAGCAAAAATTAAAACACCAAGAGTGTTAGGAGATTCCAGGTCACATGTCTAAGTGGAAAAGGAGGAAGGATGGTGCCTGAATTTGAATCACCGGGGCAAGGTTTTCCAGGGTCCTTCTCCCACACTTTCCCTACTTGAGTACACCGCACTGGTGGTCCTACAGTGTGAGGGCTTTAATTTTAAAATGCTGCCTAGATATGCCCCTAGTGAAGAATTCCCATTTCAGGAAATATGAACAATTCTCACAAAACAATTAATTTGAACTTGTTTTTGCTGCTACACCATATTTTCTTCGAACCACTGAGGTAGGGAAAAAAAGTCATTCAGCAGTATCATGCAAAATTGAACTTCTGTATTTTCACAGAAAGCTTACTTTTGAGTTGTTCTTCTCAAAATCCAATCAGAATTCATTCAAGACAGTATGACCCAAGGGACAGCAGTGGGGAACAGCTCTGCTCCAACTATGAAGGGAGCAAAGCTTCCCCCCACCCACTCTCCAACTAATGACAAACAACACAGGGATTCCAACCTGTTCCCCAAAATCTGGTTCCCCAGATGAAATAACTGAAGCTTATTAAATAAGTTTATTAAGTAATAAGTGATATTAAAAGAAAGAAAGGTAAAGAGTCAGAGATAAGAGCTAAGATCTCAGGGAAACCAGACACTCTGAATCAGGGTGTCAAGTTTTAGGTGAAAAAGAAAGAATACACATGTATTTAAAAGTATCTATAAATCCATATAAAAGAACTCCTAAATACCACTTTAATTGTGATAGGGATTAGGGGGACTATGGAGAAAGTTTAAAAACATTAATTTCTCCTTTTCAGTTAATTTTTAGGATAAAATCCCATTAAGAATTTATTACTTGCAAAAGAAGAATAAAGGTTTCTGAACAAGTACAGATTTCCAAAGGATCCACCTGAACTGAAGACAATAATATTGTCATATAAAAGTAAAGTCCCATTTCCAATATCTTTTGCAATGTTATCTTTACTAAGAACCTAAAAATAAATCAGACCACAAAATGCGGAGAGGAAAAAAATTCTTCTCTGATATTTTAGAAAATCAGTGGGAGTATATCATAATTATTCATCTAGTTGGAAATGAAAAATTGAAGAAAAACAATTTCAAAAATTGAGACCAAAGGGCAAGATATACACAAGTCTTAGGTACTTCAAAAATCCTATCATATTTTCTATTTCAGACTGACTTTGAAAGAAGACTTCATAAACAGTAATTTATACAATCTTTTAAAATATAAACAGACACAATTCAATAAAATTGCTTCTTTAAAATTCTTTTTCTAGGGGCCGGCTGAGTGGCGTAGCTGTTAAGTGCGGGCACTCCGCTGTGGTGGCCCGGGGTTCACCGGTTCGGATCCTGGGCGCACACAGACCCACCACTTGTCAAGCCATGTTGTGGCAGAGCCCCATATAAAGTAGAGGAAGATGGGCATGGATGTTAGCCCAGGGCCAGTCTTCCTCAGCAAAAAAAGAGGAGGATTGGCAGATGTTAGCTCAGGGCTGATCTTCCTCACAAAAAAAAAAAAAAATCTTTTTCTAATAAATGGACATATGTATCAAAGTTGCTCACATTTTCCAGAAATAGAGCATTAAATGAAGATTTCCTTTTTCTTCAAAGAAATCACTAAAATATTACATACAAAGCAACAGTGAAGGAACAGTTTGGAGGACAACTGCTCATAACTTCATCACTTCAAAATGGAAACTAGAAATAAAAATTTCCTCTTAGAAACCATGACAAGTCTTGAAGGAGAGCCTCCCTTACTCTGTGACCTTTCATTTCAAGACTGGGAAGTCTAGGAGAGCTGTCAGTCTAGGATTGCCATAATAATAAAGGCCTATCTTCAAGATAAATAGTCCAGCTGCTACTGGTCATAATCCAATATATTATAAATACATGTTTATATCTGACTGAACTTGACAGCTATCCTTTAAACTTACCTCTTTAGGTTGCCCAGGATCCAACTGGTCTAAAATCAATTGTAATTTTCCTTGACAAAATTTGTAGCTCTGTAACACAATTGACAGAACATTCATTTATTTGGTAGACTTCTAGAAGTATTGCTATAAATGATTTCTTAATATAAGTCCAAACACAAAATGCATTCTGAACAAGAAAAGGGGCTGACCTATTTTGATTTGGCAGCAAATTTAGAATTTTTGTTTCCCAAGGCATTTAAATGGAAACTGAATGTCCCAGTAGAACAGTGTACCTTCATGTATATGAAAACTGTTATTATTTGCTAAGCAATTGCATTAGAACACTACAAGACTCAAAAGTTGTAAAGCCAAAATGTTTTGTACCCAGAAATGTGAGCTGTATGAAACAGAAAGATAAAACAAACAAGAAAGCACTAATAGTATCCAGGCATAGCTATAATGCTGCTTGAGATTTTTTCTTCCTTTTCTTTCCTGTCCTTTTCCTTAGCCTTTCTCCATGCCTCCTCTTTGGTGAAAAATTCCATGAAGTAAAAACTTCCATCTAGAAAAAAGTTTGTAGTAGATCCATAAGCTATTTTGGAAAAGGAAAGGGATTTTTTCTGGCCAAAGGCCATTTAATTATGAATAATACCTAAAGTAATCATCTAATAATAACCAACATAATAATAATAGTTGCCATTTATTATCTATTATGTAACAAGCCCTATACTATCTCAATTCACAATGGCTCTATGAAATATGAGAAATATGAAAACCAAGAGGTTAAATAACTTCTCCAAGTCACCCAGCTGTTAGACCTCAGATTCCATCCACATTAGAGCCTCTTCTCTTCACCATCTATACCCTCTCCTGACATGTTCTCATCCAGCCCTTTAAGTATATCATGATGACTCAAATTTGTCACTTCACCACCAAAGTTACATATATAATTACCCTCTCAACATTTCCACTTGGATGTCTAATCAGCATGTTAAACTTGTCCAAAACAGAATCCGTGATTATTTCAAACATGCTCCTCCCTCAAACTCGCCCATCTTGGTAAATGACACTACCATCCATTCAGATTTTGACTTAGGTCAAAAGTAGGAGTCAATTTTGACGCCTCACTTTCCCTCATTTCCTACATACAATAGCATTAAGTCCTGCAAGACACCTTAAGTTTCACATATCTTAGCTCCAACTACCCACTACCCTTTCTCTGCTAAAACCGCAGGCCAAGGGGCTATCAACTCTAGTCTAGACTACTTCACCTATCCCAACTGGTCTCTCTGCTGCTACTCTTATTCCATCCTGCTTCACCTCACCATCCATTCTCCGTTCATAGTCAGACGGAGCTTCTCAAAACTGTAAATCACATCCCTTCATCTCCCTTCCTTCAGCCCCGCAAAAGACTTCCCACTTTACTCAGAATGAAATAGAAAAGTTTTACTTCATGACCTGGTCCCTGCTTCTCTCTCTAACCCTCTCTCACACATTCTTCCCTCTGCTGCCCAGGCTTCAGTCACACTGGCCTTTCTTCCATCCCTGGAAGATGCCATGTTCACTCCAGCCTAAGAAGCTTTGCCGTTGCCATTCCTCCTGTGTGGCAATGCTCCTCCTCCAGAGATTTGCGTGGCTGCCCTCTCATCACTGAGACTTGGCTCTTTTCCACTACAGTATCCTCAGTACCTGAAACAGTGTCTGACACAGGGTAGGCACTCAAGATACATTTGTTTAATACAAGACTGACTCCAAAGCCAGTCTTTGCACCGTGTTACACTGTCCCTAACAATACAGGGCGCATAGAGCCACTCCATAACAAATCCAAAATAGCCTGATATTTCATATTGTCGAACATAAATTTTTTTAAAAAGGCTTAAAGGTGTCCTGAGTTTTACTCCTTTCTAAAAATATACAGTTCAACTGCTGAAAAGTCTGTACATGCTACTTTTTAAAATTAAAAGTACTATATATTAAATAATAGAGCTTTAATTTTGAGTTTTCATTATACTGAAGTTAACACACTAAAATTTATGAATGATAACTACTAACAGTAAATGTAAGTAATATTTGAATGTGTCTGTCTTGTAGGCATCATTGTAAGAATTAAGTGGGAAAATAATTGTAAAATCTTTTGTTTCATCATTATTAAAATTTAAAAATTTGAAGTAAATTCCATGTTTCTCAGGAAATTTTCTATGAGAAAATATAAGCTGACTCCACCTACCAACTGCCTATTCAAGATCGAGCAATCTAAAAATATGTCATTTTTTCCATAGATTTCCATTCTAATTCAGCTTCTTTTCCAATAGAGAAGCATGTTTTACAGCCCTAATAAATGGGGAGCCAGACATTGAACGTTCCCAACTATGGGGAGTTCATGTTTGGTGAGATAACCAATATTATGTCAAATAGCAGTCAATAAAAAAGGTAATACTTTGTTCTTAACAAGATTCATTTGCTTCAATGCTCCCCATGACTAAGAATTCATTTTCTAGTCTCCTTACGTACAATACCCCAGGAAGCAACCCTTACTCTCTGAAAATGTCTTTGCCTTTCATTTCACAAAAATGATCAAGGCTAATCAACATGGTGATCCCTCAACTTCCCTCCTCCTCCCCTCAATATTATTCTGTGGTGAACTGTTAACCACCAAATCCAAAGATCTTTTCTTAGTCTCATCTCCTTGACTTCCTTCTAGCTTTCATTACAGCTAACTAACCATCACGCCTGTCTTGAAATTCATCCCCTCTTAAGTTCCTACCCAGTGCACTATGGTTTGGTACCTGCTTTTCTGACCCACCCTTTTGTTTCTACTGGCCCTCTGAAAATGTGTTTCCTAAAGTTTCACCTATTTAGACGGCTTCAGTAGTAACACCTCTGCACAGATGACACGCACTGTGTTATCCGCAACCTTTCTACCAAATGAATCCCTCATTTTCAACTACTTGTTACACCACTAGGGAATCTTACTAATATCTCAAATTCAACATACCTTAAAAAAAAAAAAAGAACTCACCTTATTTTTCTCCACACCTGAACTTCCTCCCTAATCCCAGGCATGGTTAATGACAGCATCATCTTCAAGCCACCTTGGCTTGAGACCACAGCTGTATTTAATCCTACAAAGCCTCCTCAGTTCAGGCCCCTTACTTCCTTCTTCAACCACAATGATAGCCTTCTAACTTATCTCCCTACATGCACTTTCTCCCCATCTCATGCCCTTCTGCATACAACTGTCAGGTCAATCTCCCTGACACATACTTTTCTCTTCAAAAACCTAAAATGATTTCCCTTAACTTACAAAATACAATCCAACTTAGCTTTTGAATGCAGTCATTTACTCCTCAAATATTTATCTGGCATCTACTACGTGTCAGACAGCTGCTTTGTACCAGGCACAATGATGTTATAGCAAGAAACTACAAATAATGATTAAGACATAATCCTTGCCTTTATGCCATAATCTAGCCTTAATCCACCCTTCCAATTTACTCCCCAGAAACTCTTGTTCTAACCCTTCACATAAACTACTTACACGATTCCAGATATGACAACATAGTCTTTGTTGATTCAGAGCTTTTGTCTATTCCCTTGTCTGAAATACTTCCCTCTATAGCTCTTTGATATTCTTAGTTATAAGGTCTCCTCTTTGGAATTCCCATGATACATTATGTCTACCTTACAATTGTTATTTATGTACATATCCTATCCCTTTACTATCTCAAGTAAGCTTCTTGAAGAAATAATGCATATCTGAATCATCTTTGCAGTTCTGCAATGCCTGACACAAGATATTGCACATAGCATATGCCCATTATACACCTGTTGGATGAATATACATCCAAAGAGTTGAAGTCCCTCAATTCTACCATGTTTGCCTTTTCTCCCAGGTTATAATGTATATTAGAAAAGCATAGCCTTTAAGAGTCACTTGAGTCGAGTACCTTTATTAATCTACTTACTACCCTATAAGATTCCTTTAATTATCTTCTTAAACATAGTACAAACTACTTTTTAAAAATGTTATTTAAGCAATAATTTGAATTACCCTAGAAATCAGAATGAGTCTAATACCTGTCTTAAACATTACCTATATTGAAGGTCTCTTTTTGTGTTATTGTGTATCAGTGGATGAACAAGAATTGCCATAACAACTAATTATAAGAGCTTATTTAACTAGAGTATGTAGATAATGTGTTCCATTGAATACAGATTTGTTAGCTGTTCTAAACATTTCTCAGATTGAAAATTCTTAAGGAGGGGAGCAGTATCTGCCAACTTGATTTGTAAAGCAACACAAGATAGATCTGTTGGTGATATCAATCCAGATAAATACTTCCAAAAGGAAAGTTCTTTTAAAACATATTTACATATGTGAAGTATAAACTAAGCAAATAATTTCTGAGCAAAGTCTAAGCTGAAAAGAGCAAGAAATAGAATAGGTTGATAGTCTAAGATGTATTTGGTCCTCTAAGTCTGATCATATGAATCCTAATTAAAGGTATTAAATGCTAAAATAAGATTTGGATACACTTCCGTCAGAGGCAATTTACCTAAAGAATGCAAACCTAAGATGCACTCTATAATTTTTTCTTCCACAGAGATATCATACTCAATTACTTTATTACAACATATATTAAAGAATATTCACATTATTCAATGACTACACTTTAAATTAGAGAAAAGAAAATCAAACCACCCTCAAAATTAATTTACCATAAAATTCTATATTTTAAATGTTTGGTTTATAAATGGTATAAACAATTGAAATATAACCAGTCAAAGAAAGACAACTATTACTATTATTCAAACAATATGGCTACAGAAAATAAGAGAAACACATAAATATTCAACTTAATGATACTTCAGGCTTTAATATGTCTAACTGTACAATGGTTTCTTTCCTATTCTTAAAAGAAAAAGGAAAGAAAAGAAACACCACTCAATGATGATGACAACGATAACAGTAAACACTTATATAAATGCTTAGTATGTGCCAAATATTGTTCAAAATGCTTTACATACATTAAATCATTAAATCCACAAAGCAACCCCAAAAGGTAGATTCTGTTACTATCTCCACTATAGCAGATGAGAAAACTGAGGCATTGAGAGAGGTTAAGGAGCCAAGGTCCACAGCTCATCAAAGGCAGAGCCAGAGTTTATTTCAGACTGGTTTGATTCCAAGATTCAGAATGAATTAGCTTCATGTAGAATAGCATTTTCAAATTTGAGTGCATCTAAAACTTTTTTTTTTTAAAGATTTTATTTATTTATTTTTCCCCCAAAGCCCCAGTAGATAGCTGTATGTCATAGTTGCACATCCTTCTAGTTGCTGTATGTGGGACAGCCTCAGCATGGCCGGAGGAGCGGTGCGTCGGTGCGCACCCGGGATCCGAATCCGGGCCGCCGGCAGCGGAGTGCACACACTTAACCGCTAAGCCACAGGGCCGGCCCCATCTAAAACTTTTTAAAGTATGCACCCACCCTTCATTAAGCCCTAAATACAGAACAAAGTTAGTAATTCAAAACAAAAACAAAGTTTCAGAAACATTTTCAAATAATAAACTCAGTTTTTCTTAATTTCTTAGATGTTTTCATCATATTTTAACAACTTCTATACTTTACTTTAAAAGTGATACCATGGAGAGGTAATGACAAAAATCTATTAATATTTTAAAGTATAAAGAAACTTTAGGTATTCATAAAGAAGAATATTAGCACTGTTAATCAAAGAAATCAGTTTTTCTGGTTTTAAACTGTCTCAAGAGATTACTATTAAACAAGCGAGCAAAAAAAAAATCTCACACCCGCACCTACCCAGTTCTTCTCCCAAACAATCCACCTGTCTCAGGTCTAACTCTAGGCAGCTGCACTATTAATACTCCTATGTTCATGTCTTCTAATCTCAGCTACCTTTCCCTTTCACTTCTACATTTTGAAGATTTTAAAAAATCTTTAAACCTATCTTTCTCTGCTTATAAGACAAATAATAAGAATAATCAAAATCTTATGAATTGAGGGTATCTGCAGATGGGGGAACTTCTGAAGTAGAGTTTGGCCCGTGGTTATCCTAGTGTTCTGGCTGACATTGCTGAAAGAGAGATGAGAGTCTTGTAATCCCTCAGTAGTAATATGAAATCTTCAAAAGTAGAATTCCTCACCAAAAAAGAGCATTGTAAAAGCTTTGAAGATCTTAGGCGAGGCCGGAAAATGGGTTGAACTCAAGATACTCTGATTAAGATTTGAGTCGTCAGGGCAACACATAAACTCGGGGAGTTGAAAGCACACACCTTGAGAGACAGGGGAAAGGCCACGCACCCAATACAGGAAGAAAGCTGCTCAAGAAAATCCTTACTGGAGGAATTCAAAGCCTAGCAACAGGATAGACTTTAGATTGTTCCCAGAATGTTCCCAAGAGGTAATTCAAACACAAAGTTGAAGGTACAGTATCTTCTTTTCAGGAATTAAAATACAGGAAAGACAAACCCTGGCCTTTGTGTGGAGGGTGGAGAAGACAGGTGACTGGTGAGGACAGTAGCACTATATTAGTTTCCTATGGCTGCTGTAATAAACTACCATAAACTTAGTGACTTAAAACAACACAAATTTATTATCTTACAGTTCTGGAGGTCAGAAGTCTAAATACATTGGCAGGGTTTTGCTTCTTCTGGAGGCGCTAGGGGAGAATCCATTTCCTTGCCTTTTCCAGCTTCTAGAGACCACCTGCGATTCCTTGGCTCATGAGCTTCCCTCCACCTTCAAAGCCAACAATCACATCACTTGACCTCGACTTCAGGCTGCCCAGCACCTTCTCCGACTGAACCTCCCGAGTTTCTCTCATACAGACCCTTGTGACAACATTTGGCTCACGCGGATAATTCAGGATACTTTCGTCATCTGAAGATCCTTAATTTAATCACATTAACAAAGTCTCTTGGACCATGTGAGGTACCAGGTTCACAGGTTCTGGCCATTAAGACATAGCTTCAAGGGGGCCATTATTCTGCCTACCATAGGTACCAAAAGATGGATTTCAAGGAGAGGTTGCCTTGAAAGCAAAGAAACAGTAAATGCATTAAATAGGTTCACGTCACGCAAGAGCAATAGGTGACTGATATTCTAAACTCACCTTCTCCGTTTAAAGTGCACACCATGGGTTTGTCTTGGAACATAATAAAAGTTGGCAGACTATAACACAGCATAATGCCTGTGCTATACTACACTGAACACTGTCAAAAAGAGGAAGACAGAAAAACTGCAAGAGGAAAGGATATGAATTTTGAAAGCATAATATAATTAGAGGTAATCCTCTAATCTCCTAGCAGTAGAAAAATAGTTAGAAACCCAGAGAAGCTCAGTTAGAAACCATAAGGGACCACAGCTGAGAAATTTTCCCTTTGAGTATGTCTCTGAATGACATCCATTTCAGAACACCCTTTAAGAGACAGCAACAATGAAAGCTAACATGTATGGAGCAGCGGCAACTGTTCTAAGGACCTCATATACATTAACTCAGTTAATCTTCTCAACAGCCCGATGAGGTAAGTGGTAATATCATTCCCGTCTTACAAATGAAAAACACTACAGCACAGGGAAGTAAAGACATTTGTCCAAGGTCACAGAGCCAGTAAGTGGTGAAACCAGATTTGAACCCAAGAAGGCTCCAAGTACTGTAGCACAGAATAAAGAGAAGAGACTTCGGAGCGAGAGAGACCAGGCTTAAATTCACAGTGCACTCCTAACTAGCAATACAAGTTTGGGTAAATTACTTACCTATTATTGCAAGCCTCACTTTGCTTCTGTAAAGTGGGCTAGTAACACCTATAACGAATATAAAGCCAAGCAGAGGAACCAATATATGGCAGAAGTCTCAATAACAGATAGCTAGTATTATTATTTCTATCTTTCAGCACTGTTTTGCAGAGACTTTTTCCAGGTTTAATCACAATACCAAATCCTTTCAGTGCTCTGCTCACAACTACAGTAAAAAGCAATCTCTCAACTTTATTTTTAATATCCTCAAACTTACACTAATAGTCTCCATGGACAGCAAGGTCCAAAGTTTTTCAATAATGGATCAGAAATCATATATAATCAGATTGCAACTTTGTAAATAATGATAATGAAATAAAGCTTATTCTATTCACAAAATAAGCGTTCTACTAGTATCAAAATAGCAACATCAAAATTGTTTATTCAATCTTATTCATAAAACGATTCAGACAGATTTTTTTAAGCCCAGAGCAAGTAACTTATCAATTTTGAAGGCATCATTAACAACATCAGTGTTTAATAGAATGAATGACTGATATACTTTCAAAGACCCTTTCAATTCTGAACATACTAATACTAATTCAGCCTCTCTTTGGTGAGTTACATGTGAGAGAGTCTCTTTTCACTAAACAAAAGCATATCCAAACATCCCCTAGAGCTGGGCCACACTGAAAGAGCTTTAGGGATAATTCTGGCATTCACACGCTTCTTTCCAAAAGTCCAGGGATCCCACGCCTTGTTGGTGGGCATAGTTCACTTTCAACTCAGTTAGTCTCTTCCGAAATAAAGTCATACTCCCAAGGCAGGCACTTGAAAATGCAGATACACCCTGTGGACATCCCAAAGGAAGCCATATAAACTTAAAGCGTGATCCTTCCCCAAAATCAAAACAAAACAAAATTAAAAAATAAGAATATCCTCTGAAAGTATGATCCTATTTCTACCAAAGCTTTGAATTTCTTCAAAAATCTATGATTCTATGAGTGGAAATAATTTAGCATTTGGCGTTAGCAACGGAACTGCCAGCTACTCAATCAATCCTATTTAGATCTGAATACTTAGAACAAATTAACAATGCTCCATTTTTTTTCTCTTGTGGTTCAATTTCAATATATACAGATGGTTCATCAAATAAGTAAGAAAGTAAAATCTTTTGAGCCCCAGAGTCCTAAAGTTGGGGGTTTTTTGCCTTTTAATTCCAGAAAGACCTTGATCTGAAAACATAGTTCAGTAAGCTATTGAATAAGTCATCTGATTGCAATAAATTAAAACCTCAGCTTCTTCCAAAGTGTCCATCAACAAGGAATGAATAAGGGCTACACATGAAAAAAATTCACTATTTTGTCGCCTCCTCCGTCACATCAGGTAATCAACTTGACTTGTAAAATTCAAAACTCAGCACAATATCTCCTGCTAAACGATGCAATGGTAGCAGAGCATCTTTTAAGTTCTACTTTGACTGCTTCCAAAGCAGTTTTTCCTTCAAAAATGCGGCCTCAACTGTGACCAAATACACAGTTTTTTCATGTTTCACCCAACTCCTCAAATGTCTTTTTGGTATAAGGTTAGGATCTATGTATAGTTACGTCCTTGTGTTAGAGCTAATTAGGTGAGATGTTGCACTAAAAATATCAGGTAGGATTCACACAAAGGTCAAACAGACTACATTTGGCCTGAAAGTTTCTGTGTGGAAGTTCATGGTGCATGCACTGGTATCTTTTGTCCTCTACTAGGACTAAGCTAGCCATTGGCCTATCTTTCTCTTAGCTCTGCTTTAGCCAAATGACAAGGATTCCAATAACCTGGAAAGAGAAAATGTAAAACCTCGAATCTCTTGACATCAAAAAAAGGGCTTAATGTTTTAAATGTTAATGTGTTAAAACTAACAATTTGCAGCAACCTTCATCTCAAGAAGATAACTAAGGGAAATGTTTTATCTCCCTATCTCATCTATAATGTAGTTAAACTTTGATTATTAAGGATTAATTGGGAATAAGATGTTTTATTTAACTAAAGCTTAAAAAAATTTCTTTCAAGTGTTACTATTTTTTTAAATCAGAAATCCAATAGTTTATTTCCTTCCCTCATTAAGAATTGTCTCACATATAATGTAATCATTCACTGAACATATAATTCTAGAAGAGGTTATCTCATGGATTAAATCTTTAATATTGTTATTTTATTGTTTATTTTTCTTCTGAATCTTAAAACTAGAAAACAGAAAAAAAATCTAGCTAATAAAGCACGTATTGAAGCTAGTCATTATTAAACACTATTTCAAGACATGAATGCAAAACTAAACAACACACCTGATTGAATGATGAGTCACTGTCAGAGCAATTGTCTGTGCAGTAGCTACTGCTTTTCTCCTTTTGCATTTTTTTCTGCCTTTCTTGACTTCGCATGTCATCTTCTTCAAACTTGTTAATCATAGATTCCACCACTACCATCATGATGTTCTTCAGGGAATGCACCATTTCTTTGTATCTTTAAATTCAAAGCAGTCTTAGTAAGAGAAAGACTATTAGAACAAATTAAAACATTCAACTAAATTAAACTATCTGATTATTTTTTCTGTAAAGTCCTTTAAGAATGCAATTCTAAAGAAAAAAAAGTCATCTTTTCTTAAAGAACAAAGGGCACAACAGAATTTACACAACAGGAATAAAAGTTAATAGGAAATCCAAAATGTGTGTTATTTCCCAGGATTTTTCATCTGGCTACATGGACCAAGGTAGTAAAATTAACAGAATCTAAGGCAAGATGTTCCAATGTCATAGATTCCAGTAATTAGCAACCAAGTCAACTGTTAATATCATACTACCAAAACACAGCTTGTTTACATGTCACTTTTATTCCTTGTTTTATTTGTATCTCGTTCTCTACCCTCCTTTCCTCTCTTTTCTTTCCTTCCCTTCTCCCCTGCTTATATTTTATATCTATAGGCATACGTAGCCAAAACTGAGAGCTAAATAACAGCTAAGCTGTTAGTGGGTCCTTTCAAACAGAGGCTAGAGAACGCACTGTCAGGGATGTTAGGAAAGAGATTCCTAAAATTGCTAGGAGTTTGAACTGGATAACTTCTAAAATTCCTTTCAGTTCTATGGGTCTAAGAATCTCAAAAAGAACTTATAATAAATTTCTCCTTTTCTTATGTGCAAACTCCCACGCATCCATATTAATATTAGATTGAGATCCCCAAAAACCCAAGAAATAGAATTTTAGAGCTAGATGAAACCATAAAAATAATCTAGTCTACCCTTTATTTTACAAATGAGGAATGTGACCTTGACCACTGAAATTTCTATATTTAAAACAAAAGGGCATAGAGATTTACATAAACATGGTAAATAAAGTACTAAATTTCGATTCAGAAAACTTGGATTAGAATCCTAATTACCCACTAGCTTTGTCATCATAAATGTCTCATTTTCCTCAACTATAAAACGAGATAAAAAGAATACAATCTGGCTAACCTATTTCACATGACTGTAGCAAGAAATAAATGAGAATATATACCTCAAAGTTCTTTGTAAATATAAAGCATGATACATATATTTATTGTTTATCATTATAATAATGGAAATACATTAGGAAAATAAGCACAGAAACTTTCTTTATATTTCAAGTTAATGGTCACTGTAACTGCACAAATCAAAGGAAGAATAGGTAAGGTACTCTCTCTCACAAAAGCAATAAAATCATGCTGGTAGATTTGGCTAGAAATAGTAGATGGAGATTTTAAAGTTTAAAGAAATTTTAAAATATATTTTAAATTACATATTATATAAATTATATATCATTAAATATATGTAATTTATATATATGATTTTCAACATATTAAATATTTAATCATATTATCTAACAATATATAATTTATATAATATACAACTATAAATAAATTTAATATAATACGTATAGTTATATACATGTATATTTTTAAAGCCTCAGAAATTATGAGACTATATAAAAATATTGAAACAACATTGAAATCAGGAACAATACAAGGGGAAATACATACAGAAAAGAACTGCTACGGAGGTGAGAAAGAGTCCAGGGAAGATCCAAGTTGAAAGTAAAGGGATATAAAGAGCAAGAAGGAATCCTAGACACTCATCAGACTAATTGGCAAAGTACATACAGGATAACTGAGCCAGAAGGCCCAGCTTCCTCCTCTACACTTTCTGAGCAGCAAGAAACAGGGCACTATAGCAATGCCCTGGTAGCAGTCAATAGCTATCTACCAAAAGCTGCTGTCTCCTTCCACAGTAACTGGACTATAGCTGGGCATAGGACTAAACCACACTCCCCAGACCCCTTTGCAGTTAGGCACAGCCATGTGAACAATATAAAGTCCTGTCCCCTTAAAGCTTACAATATGGTGATTTAATGAAGGAATATAAAAGTCAATCTTAGTGATTTACAGAGTAAGAGTAAGGGTAATTAAAAGTCATAAAAAAAATCTATAAGTTTCATTTTACATGTTTCCTCTAGAAAACATGAATTTTTGAAACCACTGACATGAATTCTTCTGCAAGAAATATTGGCAAACTGGCCACAGGAAGAAATAAGAATGATAATTTTTAAAATTAAAACAAAAAGAAACTAGAGAGCTATACCAACAAGATCAAAAATTAAATGAAGAACTTAATAGTAGCCACTGCAGTTTTGAAAAAGCCATGGAAAACCAGATATAGGATAGAATATGGACTCCACTGAGAAGATTCTTTCATACTCCAAGAAATCAAAATAAGAAAAAGCTCTAACAGGTAGTAAATAAAAACCACATCAATTAACAAAGAAAATGCACATGGTAAGTACTTCACTTATATAAGAGTCATATATGATAGCTTCCACAATCGAACTCTTCCATGGCAAACCTCAAAATAAATATCAAAATGTTTAATTAGGAAAGTAATTTGTAATTATTACAGTAAAAATGTTGTTGATACATGTACTGTTGCCACATTAGCCCTAAGTAATTTCTGATGAATCATAAAAGAAATAAAAATTAGAAGAAAATAATACTCTGTACAATTTAAAATCTTTCACCCATGATTCACAAAGTGGAAGGCAAACACTCATTAAGACATTTAAAATCTTTGTGAGTTAATGATTACTGTATTAATTTTACACATGGATAAACTGAAACACAAGAAAATTAAATGGTTTACCCAGAGATAAAAAGTAATTTCCTAACAGTCTCATATAAAACTTTGCTCTTAGCATTAAAATGCTTTCATTTTCTGACTAATAAAGTGTTTTAGTACTCTTTTTAGAATAAGTTTAATAATACTACAAAAAATAGACTACTAGGAATTACAATATTATCCAAAGACGGAGATGACTCGTTTGTTTGTTTTTTTCTCCAAATCAACAAATAAGAAATCTTGATCTCTATGGCTTTTATTTAATATATATTAGTGGTTTGAACTTGGTAAATTTATTTATAGCTGTACATTGTCACTTTGTTCAACAATATATTTATTCAAATAGTACAATCAGTTGTCACAAAGGGAAAGAAGTCCCGTCCAAAGTCACAAAGAAAAGTTTGACTATTTAAAAATAAGTCAAATTTAATGCTTTAAAATTTGAAATATTTAAAATATTATAAGCTCAGGTATATATTCCAAGTTTTCTAATACTGGAAAAATGAGCTATATTCTAAGCTTCAACGCCCACCTTCAAACTGCAGTAGGAAGCAACCAGGATGGCCCAGCATGGAAAGAACCCAAATGCTAAAGGTACCCAGAGAATCACATACTTCCAAGTCCAGAGACTAAAATTAACAAAGCAAATGTCATGTGTTCAAATCATCACCAAAAATAAATTTGTGGGATCCAAATTAAAAATATTTTACTGTGCATAAAAATTATGTAAAATTTTTATAAGCCTAAAAAAATCATTGCCATCTAGCTTCAGAAAGCAATTTTTTTCCTTTTTTTTTTTTTTTTTTTTTGGTGAGTAAGATTGGCCCTGAGCTAACATTTGCTGCCAATCTTCCTCTTTTCGTTTGAGGAAGATTTGCCCTGAGCTAACATTGGTGCCCATCTTCCTCTATTTTGTATGTGTGATACCGCCACAGCCTGGCTTGATGAGCGGTATGTAGGTCTGTGCCAGGGAACCGAACCCACAAACCCTGGGCCACTGAAGTGGAGCACGTGAACTTAACCACTATGCCACCAGACTGGCCCCCAGGAAGCAATTTTTAACATCAGATTACACTAATTTGCTAGCTCCCCTAAGAATTAGAAGCCAAAAATTAGAGCTACACTAAGAAGCATGAATTACAGAGACTCTAGAAACCTACTCTACTTGCCCATCCCACCCTTTATAGCCCTAAAGTCTCCTGCTGTGTCACACTTCATGCTGGGGGAAAAAAAACAGACCTTCAAACATCAATCATATGGCAAGGATTGAAAGATAATTAAAATGAGGAATCTCCAAGTAGCTGAGCTTAAATATGAGAAGGAAACTTCAAACCTTCTTTCATCTCAGTTACTACTATATATTAAATTTTTTTTTTGGTAAAGAAGATCAGCCCCAAGCTAACATCTGTTGCCAACCCTATTTTTGCTGAGGAAGATTAGCCCTGAACTAATATCTGTGCCCATCTTCCTGTATTTTGTACATGGGATGCCGCCACAGCATGGCTTGATGAGCAGTGCGTAGGTCTGTGCCCGGGATCCGAACCTGCGAACCCTGGGCCACGAACTTAACCACTACGCCACTGAGCCAGCCCCATTAAATTGTTTTTTGAGTGAGAGTTAGGCATTTTGTCATGTTGTTCCACTCTCAAGAACCCAGAGTGGCTCCCTAATATCTATAGCATCCACTCGGTTTCCCTTCACCTGGCCAACTTTTAGCCTCATGACCTCTTTAGTCAAAAAACAAGGTTTTTGAGGCATCTATATTGTTCCCCATCTTCTGTCAGGATAGAAAGGTAGGCAAACAATGAAAAATATACATGGAGAGCATTTATAAAAGGTTGAAGGTCAGATACGTATATACAACACAGTTCCTCTCCTTAGGAATCTATAGTGGATTAGTAGGAAGTCAAGAACACAAGCAACCGTACAAAGAACAATATGAGAATTCTTACAGGGCAATATACACCGAAAAGTGCCCCCAAAAGGGAACTAAGAGACAGACAGCCTCCACACTGGACTCCAGTATCCAACAACTGTACCACTCGGGACAAGTCACTTAATTTGCTTCTCTGGGTCTGTAAAATGAGGGGCTTAGAACAAATGATTTCTAAGGTATTTTCCAGCACCGATATCTTAAAGTTCTGTGGAGTTTAATTTGATAAAAACTGTGCTCCTAAGTGACCAACTTACCTTTTTTAGAGAGTTTATTTATCATCCCCAGTATCCATCCTCCTCCTCTTCCATGTAGTATTAGGTTAAAACCCCTCCCCAAAGTTATCACTGTGGGCCCATGGTCATCAGCTAGGTATTGTCTCCCCTGTAGATAAGTATGGGCATATGACCAAGTTTTAGCCAATAAAAAGTGAGTCGATAAAGAACCTTGCCCTCCACTCTCCTTTTGCTTGGCCAGGTTGAAACAGTTATGGAGTTAGTGGGGCTGCTCTAACTATGCAGTTGAAGGTAATACCCAAGGACAGGGTTTGGCAAAATGTGTACTCTGGACCTAAACTAACCTATCACCGGTTTTTGTAAACAAAGTTTTCTTGGAACATATGCGTGCTCTTTCATTTACATATTGCCTATGGCTATTTTCATACTACAACAGTTTGCTAAGCCTAAAATACTTATTGTATAGCCCTTTACAGAAAAAGTTTGCTAGCCCGTGCCCTAGGATGTGATGGAATAATAAAATAAAAGGAATCTGGGATCCCTGGATGAACTCATTGGGCAGATCCACCTACCCACCCTGCTCTCACGTACTTGTGAACTGTTATGTAAGAGAAAAAAAATTGCCTTCTTTGAGCCTCTATATTTTGGTGTCTATTTGTTATAGCTGTTTAATGTGTATTCTAACTAATATACTCTTCCTCTACATTTCCATGTGATCTTTTGCCTATGTCACAGCACTTACCATACTGTATTGAAACTATTTCAAGTATCTTTTTCAGTGTAAGATCAATTCCCAAAAACACTACAGATTATTGGAAGGTAGGAGGCACCCTATTCATCTGTTTAGCCCCAAGATCTAACATTTAACGTACAGTAGTTACTTATTAAATATATCATTAGTATAGAAGGAGGGAGAAGAAAAGAGAAAATAATTTATTGCTAAAGTCAGAATTATCAAACATTGATAATATAAAATTGATTATATTGGCAAGAGACAAAGTCATTAATGCAACTAACAAATACCTATCAAGTACCCAAGATGTACCAGGCATTTCTGAGGCACTAAGGACACAGAAATAGACTAAAAAAATGATAAAAATAAGCAAACACATACATTATCCTTTATTAATCAGTGACAAAAAGAGTTAAGAAGAAAAATAAAGCAAGCTAAGGGAGAGAAAGTAACAGGGAAAGGCTACTGTTTTATATAGAGAGGTCAGGGAAGGCCTCTCTGATAAGGAGACATTCAACTGAGATCTAAAAAGAAGTGAAGGAGTATCAGGAACAAGGCAAGGATGTCCCCTCTCACCACTGCTTTTCAACATCCTACTGGAAGTCCTAGCTAATGCAATAAGACAAGAAAACGTAGTACAAGGTAAACAAATGAGGAAAGAAGAAATAAAACTGTCTTTGTTCACAAATGACATAATCTTCTATACAGAAAATCTGAAAAAACTGACAAAAAAACTCCTAGAACTAATAAATGATTATAGCAAGGTTGCAGGATACAAAGTTGATTGATACCTAAGTCAATCACTTTCCTATATACTAGCAATGAACAAGTATAATTTGGAATTAAAAACATAATACCATTTACATTAGTACCAAAAACAATGAAATTTTTAGGTATAAATCTAACAAAATATATATAAGATCTATATAAGGAAAACTATAAAACTCTGTTGAAAGAAATCAAAGAACTAAATAAATGGAGAGATATTCCATGTTCATGGATTAGAAAGACCTAATATTGTCAAGATGTCAGTTCTTCTCAATTTGATCTATAAGTTCAGTGCAAACCCAATCAAAATCCCAGGAAGTTATTTTGTAGATATCAACAAACTGATTCTAAAGTTTATAAGAAGAGGCAAAAAATGAGAATAGCCAACACAATATTGAAGGAGAAGAACAAAGTTAGAGAACTGATGCTACCTGACTTCAAGACTTACTATAAAGCTACACTAATCAAGAAAGTACGGTATTGGCAAAAGAATAGACAAATAGATCCATGGAACAGAATAGAGAACCCAGAAATACCCTTAAATATAGTTAACTGATCTTTGACAAACGAGCAAAGGCAATACAATGGAACAAAGATAGTCTTCTCAATAAATGGTGCTGGAACAACTGGACATACACATGCAAAAAAATGAATCTAGACACACACCTTATACCCTTCACAAAAATTAACTCAGAATGGGTCAGAGACCTAAATATAAAACACAATATCTATATTATCTGAGAAGATAATATGCGAGAAAATCTAGATGACCTTGGGTTTGATGATGAATTTTTAGATACGACACCAAAGGTATAATCCATGAAGTAAATAATTGATAAGCTGGACTTCATTAAAATTAAAAATTTCTGCTCTGTGAAAGACACTGCCAAGAGAATGAAAAGACAAGACACAAACTGGGAGGAAATATTTGCAAAGACATATCTGATAAGGGACTGTTATCTAAAATATACAAAAAAACTCTTAAAACTCAACAACAAGAAAACAACTTGATTAAAAAATGGGCCAAAAACCTCAACAGACACCTCACCAAAGAAGATATACAGATGACAAATAAGCATATGAAAAGATGCTCCTCATCATATGTCATCAGGGAAATGCAAACTAAAAGAACAATGAGATATCACTACACATCTCTTAGAATGGCCAAAATCTGGAACAGTGACAACAACAAATGCTGACAAGCAAGTGGAGCCACAAGAACTTTCATATATTGTTGGTGGGAATGCAAAATGGTACAGTGACTTTGGAAGACAATTTGACAGTTTCTTACAAAACTAAACATACCCTTACCATATGATCCAGCAATCATACTTCTTAGTATTTACCCAAAGGAGTTGAAAACATAAGTCCACACAAAAACCTGCACATGAAGTTTATAGCAGTTTAATTCATAAGTGACAAAACTTGGAAGCAACTGAGATGCTTGGTATATCCAAACAATGGAATATTCCTCAGCGCTGAAAAGAAATGAGCTATCAAGCCATGAAAAGACTTGGAGGAAACTTAAATGCATTGTATTAAGTGAAAGAAGCCAATCTGAAAGGCTACATACTGTATGATTCCAACTATATGATATTCTGGAAAAGACAAAAATACAGACACAGTAAAAGGATCAGTGGTTGCCAGAGGCTGGGAGAGGGAAGGATGAATAAGCAGAGCACAGAGGATTTTTAGGGCAGTGAAACTACTCTGTATGATACTATAATGGTGGATATATGTCACTGTAAATTTGTCCAAACCCAGAGAATGCACAACACCAAGAGTAAGCCCTAATATAAAGTATGAACTCTGGGTAATAATGATGTGTCAATGTTGGTTCCTCAGTTGAAACAAACATATTACTCTGGTGGAGAATGTTGATAATGGGGAAGTCCACCTACGTGTAGGAGCAGAGGTATATGGGAAATCTCTATATCTTCTGCTCAATTTTGCTGTGAACCTAAATTGCTCTAAAAATAGTTATTTAAAAAAGTGAAGGAGAAAATCAAGCAAATATTTAGGGAAAAGGCACTCTAGGTAACAGAAGCAACATGAGTGCAAATCCCTGAGGGAGGGCTTTGCCTGGTGTGATTGAGAAAGCACAAGACTGGTGTGGCTAGAGCAGTGTGAGAGGGAATATGATAAGAAATGAGGTAGGAGAGGAGGAGAAGGCTCATGGTGGGCCTGCTAGGCTACAGGAGGATCTCTGGATTTTACTTTGAATGAGATGAGAAGCCTTCAGAGAGTGTTGAGTGGAAGAGTGGCACCACCTGACTCACTGTTTTAAACAATCATTCTGGCTGCTATGAAGGAAACAGACAGTGGGGAGCATGAGTTAGGGGTGCTTTCAAGGAACCCTGTTGAGAGAAAATTTACTTTAAAATATTACTGTGGGCATACTCACTCTTTAGATTCCTGAGTTCTTTTAGTAACTTGCTGCACAACTGTGTCATAGCCAGATTCCTCACCCTGATTCTGATCAGACGTCCATTTTTCCATTTCTTCTTCAATCATAGACCCCAAAGTGTTGCATATATGCTGTCTAAGGTATTTCACAAATTCATAGCTGAAACAAATATTTAAAAGAATAAATGCAGTAAATATCATGAACTCACTTATTAACCATACCCCTAAAAAATGTTAGCACAGAAAGATATGTAACATATTCAGACTTCTTACCTTAAGCTGGAATTAAATTATTTATTCAGCCCAAATCGTCAAGCTAATCTAGAATTTTGTTGGGTTTTTTGTGGGATACTAGTCAAAGATCATTATTTAAAGATGACAGGGAGTCAGAAGTAAATTTTGGGATCAACCCAACCTTTAATGGATTAGGAGTCTTTTCATATTTCTTTTTTATGCTTCTATCTTTAACGTGTGATGGTTAACGGTGGGGAAAGCAGTTGTTAAAGATTTTCATAATTATTCAAGCTGATGAGGAAAACCAGACTAGAATAATAGTAATTATGACAGAATAAATAGGAAAAGGTTAAGCTCCATCATCAGAAGAGTTTTTGTGTACATTTTGAAAGTGGTAACTGACCTAAATTTCACCTAATCAGCTCTTGTCTGACTATGTTTACAGAGAGAAGTATCTCAGACATGTCAATCCATTGTACATTTGTCTTCGTACTGTTAGGTTAATGTTAACATTAAAATTAGTTCGCAAATTCAGACAATACAGCAAATATGAGAAGGCAAGAGTTCCAAAAGTGGATAATTATTTTATGAAACATGTTTACTGAAAATAAAGAGCAATGATTATAATTTATATCACGATTTGGAAAGGTTAAAGTTTTTGTGGTCTCTGACATTACAAAGATAATTTAGGATGGGCCATTTTTGTAAATGCCACTATGTTCAAGAATTTCAGTTTGAATATATCGCTGTATAACAGTCTCGCATATATGCAGTACAGAAGATCAAGGTAAGCCTAAATAATTTTCTTCCCATAATTATGAGTCCATCGTGGTATCCAGCATATGATCTTCAGTCCAATATTTATTAAATGATTGAATACCCTCTACAGAACAGCCACCTTACCCAGGTAGTCAAAGGATTTCATTTTTAATTTTAACTGCTTTTGATTGGGATTTCCTGCCCTGCCCATTTCTCTGTAACTCCTAACACGCTGCTTCCTGGAATCCCCACGGCTGCTTCAGTAGTGTAAGTGGCAGGCCTGCCATAGACAGTGCAGGCCTCAAAAGTCAGGTAGAGATATGTGACATAAAGCCATGTGGTATTATACCAAAAGTAGAGGCTAAGAGTCAAAAAGACCTGAGTGCGACCTCTACTATTCTAGTTGTGCGACCCTGGGCAAGTCTCAGGTTTCTCATCCGTAACTTGGCAATGATCATGTATACTTCATCCCACTACTTTAAATTAAGTAGGCAATAGACAAGAAACTTAAACTTTATAATTGTAAACTGTAAGATTAAAAAGAAAGAGTGCAGCAAATGTATTCTCCACTCCCATAGCTTCAACTTCAAATTCAATACAAACAGGTGATTTCTTTAGCTCTTTCTTTTGTCAAAACATCTCTCCAGAATGCCAGACCTGTATGTAACTGCCTGATGGACAAGGCTACTTTATGTCCTTTCACCATATCAGTCAGCATAACCAAAACCAAATCTATCATGCTACCCACCCATTACAAACCACTTTCTCTCCTAACATATTTCTTTGTTAATGGTACCATCCTTCAACCAGATACCTGTGTATAGCCTCGGCTTTAACTACAATCTTCTCCATTATAGCTCTTATCTAATTAAGTAACAAATTCTATAATTCTATAAATTCTTCCTCCACAACTTCTCTTTCCCTTCCCACTGCCACCAGATTAATGTTCACATCTTTGTAACCTTTAGCTAAACAATTGCAAGAGCCATCTTAGGTCATCCTATAAATCAGCGGTTCTCAAACTATAATATGGATCAGAATCACCTGAAGGGCTTGTTAAAACACAGATTGCTGGACCCCACTCTCAGAGCTTTGATTCAGTAGGCATACAGTGGGGCCAAGAATCTGCATTTCTAACAAGTTCCCAGGTGAGGCTGATGCTGATGCCAATGCCAATGCCAAGGCTGCCGGTCCCAGGACCGTAATTTGAGAACCACTGATCTAGACAGATTCTGTATTCAGACAGCTTTTAAACTAGCCTAAGGTTCTTAGAATCCGATCAGCAGATTCCTACTCAAACAAGCAGTATTAACTCAAAATATTAATGAATAAACGTACATTTAGTTGCTTTGTATACAAATATTTAAAATATGTAGGAATCACTTTATGATCCTCTGTATTAACTGACTTTTTTGATTAAAAGACCAAGCATCAACGCAATAACAGAATAAGCAGGTCCTGCCTTAGTTTTAGGAATCACATAGAATTAGTTTTTAATTTTGGCTCCCCCACTGATTAGCTGTGTAACGCCCAAATTACATATCCTCTCTAGGCTTCAGTTTTTTCCACCTATAAAATGCGGACAGCATTTCTCTTGGAAATCATTATAAATAGTCTAGATAACATATGCCCTGCACCTAACACAGAGCCTGGCATAAATTTAACAATCACTAAGTGGCAGCTATTATTACTATCATTATTATTAAATTTAAGAGACACTTTGCCATTGACATTTAAAACTCTCTGAGATCCCAATTTATCCTACCAGATTTACGTCTCATTACTACGCTTTACACACGCCCAGCACTCTCCATGGTTTCTTTTCCCAACACCTTTGATGATATTATTTCACCTATTTAGTGCTTTACCACCACCTCTCCTTAAGTAGGATCATCTTTTACAACCTAAAATGCTACCTCATGATATAGCCTTTCCTGGTTCCCCAAAACTTGACATTCTTTCTCTCCCAAGCCCCAATAGCACTTTGCCCCTCCCTAATAGCACTTAAAATATTCTGTCTTCTGGGTAGTCAAGTGACCTGCTTTATCTTCTGCTTGGCTCCTGATCACATCTAAACCCAGATTTTTATATTCTTTATATCCTTGAGAACAGGACAAATGCACTTATCAGCGTATCATCTTCAATACCCTGTACAATACTTGTTGGACTGAAATATAGCACTGGGGAAGGGTTTATCTCTTCCTTTCCTACAATGTCAGTGGCTGTCAGTCTGAACTTGCTTATCCTTTTCACATATTTGTTTTAGCGGTTAGCTCCTTGTTGATTAAATGCCTATTAATAATTTCAGGTAGCATTATGCTATAACTAACCTCCCATACATGGTCTCTCATTCTCCCTACATTCCCCTCTGTAAAGAAAAAAGAAGGGATAAAAGGAAAGAAAGGGCAGAGCAAAAAGAACTCCCCTCTTCCCCACTACCCACCACATTTCTGGCACTAACATTATTTTTCAGGACTCCCAGACTGAGACCACAGAATACTCTTTACCTTCTCCATCTTCAGCACCCCACGCCCACCCACTCTATCATCTCCGTCCAGTCACCAACACTTGTTAACATCTCCTACACATCCCTTGGCTTCATCACTTCCTTTTCTTCATTTCCGTCAATCAGTGCAAAACCACATCACCTCAGGCAGAGACTACTGCAGCAGCTTCTTGTCTTCCTACCTTCACTCTCTTTCCTCTCGTGTTTACCCTGAACGCTGCAGTCATATTGGTCCTCAAAAATCACTGATTTACTTCCGCGTTAGAGACATTTTACTCATACCAATACCTCACAGCACATCACGTACGCGTCTCAATAAATATTTGTTGTATTTAAAACTAATTACTGGCTGCCTATTATCTTTAAAATACAACTTCCTTGGCCTGGAATTTAAATACCTAATCAATCAAGGCCCTTTATCAGGGCATCTCCATTTAAATGAGGTCACACTCAATATTCTGGACAAACAAACCACCAACCATGCTTATTCCTATATAACCAAGGATGGACTTTCAAATGACTACCGTGTGCTAGACTCTGTGCTAAGCATTTTATTGTTTTATTTACAATATGAGACAGATAAAATAGATGAGGACATAGATGGAAAAGTTAAAGAGCCTTGTCCAATTCACAAGCTACTAATTCAGGTCCACCTTACTCCAAAATCCATGTCATTCCCACAACCCCACGCTCCCCCAGAGATGTAAAAATTCCAAAAATGTTCAAGTAATAAAAGAGATGTTCTGTATTAGTGGTAAATTGAGATTGGGAAGGGAAATAAATACATATAATACTCATATTTTTACCAATTTGTATACTATTTAAATTTCTTTCATTTAGGTAGGTAAATCTATTAAATTGTATTTTCTCAAAATTATAATTAGCATATTAAATTTAAAAGTATAATTTACTTAAAAATTTATTTTAAGTTATTCATTGAATTTACTTTTAAATGTTTAATATTTATACTCGATGTTTAGCTAGCAACTTCTAAGCTTTAGTAGGTATCTATTAAGAACAGCAGAAAAGGAAGACAAAGTTATTTTGTAAACTTAATGTCTTGCAATATTTGATCAAAATAACAAACACTAATTTTTAGAAATACTCCAAACAAAACCCAAACTTACTGAATCATATGTATAGAAAACAGCCCCTAATCATCATCTAAGCAGTTTTTGCTTCTTCTGGTAATTCATCATTGCCTTATATTACTTAAAGATCTTCCCTTATACAAGCAAACTTCTCATCCCTTTTAAATCTTTTTTTCTAGTTTGTATATTTCTAATTATAAACCAAATCTTTGCATATTCTATACAAAATAGTGAAAACTTACACAGGCAAAAAGAAGAACTCAAAGATTAAGGTTTCAAGAGAATCCTTCAAAGATATTCTTCATTTTTTAACATTTGACAGTCCCTATACTGCCTCCACACACACAGCTGGCTCTGAGATATAGTTGGCAGATGTGCATAATGAGATCTGAAGAGCCAAAAAAGATGTGTGTTCTCCACAACTACCTTATTTCTGTGTTAACATTTTCAGAATTAACATATCTACCTGTGCTGGAAAGACTAAGAATATAATATTACAGGAATAATACATCTTTGACTGTCATGGACTACAATAAATATGACTTCTATTTATTTATATTTTAACTGAAATTTATTAATATTCATTGTTCTTTTTTAAATTTTCTAATAACAGAGTTTGTCATAGTTTTTTAAAGGATATGATATATACAATGAATAAACAGATTTAAAATTTTTATACTTTTAGAAATCTATGAATCAGTTTACTTCAGGTTTAAGTTCTAAATCTTACATTGATCAATCTTGCAACCTTAGACAAAACATCTGACCTTGCTAAATTTCAGTTTCCTACTACTTAGTGGAGATGATAATCCTAATATGAAAACTATTGTTTATTATATATACTATTTTTTATACCTTGACACTTTTATCACCAAATATACTATACATATATATGACTAACCTTATCTGTTACCTTAAAAGTAATTTAGTGAGAAAAAAATTTGGTTTCAATGACACTATTACCAAATGAATGCAAAACACCTTCTTCCAAATATTCCTCCAAGAGGGACATTAAAACCTAAGAGGACAGTTCTTAGAAAGAAAGAAAAATGTGACTTCACCACATTTCAGAAGCAGCTCAATTAAAATACACAACAATTTGCCTGATCATTTTGCTCTACCACTGATGAATATGAAATTTTTCACAGTCACATAGGAAAATTTTATGAAGTTGAGTAAAAGAACATTCACTTTTTTCCATTCTTTTTTCTCCAGCTTTATTACCTAGATTTTGCACGAAAATTTAATGATTTTTTCCATGATGAACTTCTGACATGTTTAAAATGTTTATATCAAAATATACACAGATATAGAGATTACTATTACAACATAAGGACATAAAAACTCTAGTACAAGTTTCTTAGTTATTTAAACAAGCAAGAACTTTTTCAAGCATATATAGAAAAATTTATCAGTGATGATATGTTTTAAAGATATTTTATTAGTGTAAGTTATGAATTATAACGCTGATATGTAGAATTCTTAAAACAGATATTTCAGAATCATAGGAGTTATTATATAACAAACTTAACTTTATATAGCATATTAGTATATAAAAGGCTACATAAAAGAAAATGAGCATTTTACATCACCAACAACCTTTCAGGTCAAAGAATAAACTTCCGAGTCATGATAAACAGTTACTAGAAATGTATTCATTAATTATGGAAACACGCATACCATTCTTAGCAATTTCTCTATACAGGGATAGCACTTAACATAATGGACGTTTCCCTGAAGTTACCACTTACACACACTAGAGTTCACTAATTTAAAAAGTCACTGGTAGATTCTTCTGTAAAACAAAGAATAAACCCAATTCAATAAATATTATTGTGTAACTTCTGTATCAAACCAAAAATATATCAGATTAGAGGGCTAAAAACATGAGACCCTGTGTTAGAGACTATTACAATCATTAGGGTTGGTTAAGTATTTAAAAAAAAAACAAACTATAATATAATTCTCACTGAAATGCAAGTTAAGTATGCTCTAACTCTGGTTCTCAACCCTGGTTGCATATTAGAATCACCTAGAGAGCTCTTTCAAAAACAACAAGGCCCCACCTTTATCACTCCCCCTCTGCCAAGCCCCTTAGGAAATTTTAATTTATTTATGGTAAGGCCCATCATCAGTATTTTTTTAAACAGCCCTCAACTGATTCTAGTGTAGCCAAGATTGAACACTAAGGCTGTTGGTTTTATAAAGGGCCAGTCTAAGTGTAAAAATTTACATAACACATACATACATAATGAAAGCAATGTCCTCTTCCCTACCGGTCTCTCTCAGGCCTCAAATCCTTGCCGCCACTTTTCAGAGAAAAAGGGGAAAGCTTGCATGTTTTAGAGAATGTGTACAGTTTCAGGTAGAAAAACAGAAGAAGTTATGGAAAGCAGAGAAAGTCTAGGGCAGCCGCCCTGTGGGGCAAATCCCCAGATAGGGCTGTACTGCCTCCACTATGGTTCCTCCCTAAATGACTGCATTTCCCCCCATGTGAATGTATTATACCACTTGCAATTCCATCATTTATGGACTCAATCATTTTAAAAACCATCTTCTTACAAAAATGCCAATAGCCTAGAGACACCAGTTTCCCCTATAAGTCTGTTTAGTAAGATTATTTTTCTTGCTAATACCAGGACAACATCATGTGGATTTAAGGAACCAATATTCTGATAGTGAAGATGGAATGAGAGATAATTCTGAAGTATGAAACACTTTGGGAGGCAATATATACCTAAGTGACTTAAGAACATTTAGTGTTCAAGGAGAGTTAGGTCAGTGAAAAAAAGACGTGAAAATATGAGTACCTGGATTAAATGACCTTTAAGATCTCATTCAACTCAGAGATTGTAAGATTCTATAAAAATACCAAAGACAAGCATCTCTTCCTCTTTTCCTCTCCTACATAAGGAGTACTTTCTCCTAAGACACAGACCTCAGGCTAGTGAAGCTAATACATGAATTTTACTATCTATACTTTTAAGACTACAAATTACTTTTAGGATTATAAATCTTACTTTTAACATTACAAACTAGTTATAATTTGATTGTGCCTGGGTTTTTTTAGGTAGGCCACAAGTAAATCTCTTTAATAAATAGTAAATATTAACTATGCAAGTTAATCAGCAGGCATTTAATCTAACTAATGAACTGTTGAAAAAGAGTAAATTACATTATTAAAACAGTTATTAGACTGCTGAAAGGAACCACAATGATCCAACTTTAACTTGAAAAGCGTTTAAAAATTGACACAGGTAAAGCAATCCTTATAGGCAAATGTGTAGCCTTAAACGTTTACATTTAAAAAAAGAAGAAAAGCTGCAAATTAATGAGCTAAGCACTCATCACAAAAGTTTTAAAGGTTTCCCAGGAAGAAAAAAAAGCAAATAGCAGAAATTAAAGAACCATAAAATAAAACAAATAATAGAAAGGAAAAACAAAGCTAATAGCTGGTTTCTTGAAAAGACTAATAAAATTAATAAACCTCTAGCAAAACAGATAAAGAACAAAAGAGGGACAACACAAATAAAAATCAAGAATAAAAAGGGGGACATAACTACAGATACTGGAAATATTAAAAAGGTAATAGGATATTAATGAAAAACTTAACACAAATTATTTGAAAATCTAGCTGAAATGGACAAATTCTCAGAATATGATCCTAGCAAAAACTCAGTAATTTACAAATATTTTAAACAACTGTTTGCATGTGAAATAAAAACCAGAAATGAAACCCCATATTTAATGCTTGATGTAGATGTGTGTGAGGTCAATCAGTATTATGTGAGTATACAAAACATTAATGACCAAATGAATGAATCTGAGAAAGCTATAGTTTTTCTATATGTCACTGTTTAAGTAATAAATCAACAACTAACCAATAAAAGCTAGTCTCTGGTATCTCCAAAATAAAGAGTATTATCATCCAATATCAGCTATTAGTAGTGGATTCAATGAAGAAATAAACAAGAAGATTATGGAAATACAAAACAAATCATATGTATAACCAGAAATAATAATTAAATTAGAAACTCTATATTATTGAATTCCTTCCACGTTTTAAAACTCCCTTGAGAATCTGGTGAAACCTGTAAACGCTCTCCCCATAAAACTGCAAGTGAACTCAAACTTTTTCATAGAATATTAAAGGGCTCAGGACTCTCTGACGCCCATGTATGAAATGGATAGGCGTTCTAGACAAATAGAACTTCATGGCATCCAAGAGTCAGTCAAGGTAAGGTAACAAGAAAAAACTTAAATGTCCTCTACGTAAGATCAAAATAAAAGCAACCACGGAATTAAAAATACCACTACTACTAATAATAAACTGAGGCACTCGGAGGTAAACTTTCAATGGAAAGGCTTAATTTAAATTATATGAATCAAATCCAAAGAAAAATACAGGTCTCTAAGGAAACACATCCTTGAAGATTTACCTCAAATGGTACCTCTCTCATTAAACTTCCTATCTCTACTACTCCCAAACCAAGAGCACTCTGTACCTCTTCTACAGCACTTACATTCCTGATAGGTGTCACAGACATTTGAATATGTGCCTTATCCCTTTATAGGAATTTAGGCTATTCCACTGGAAGTTAATAATCTCACTTCACTATTCCTGCAGTGCTCAGAATGGATAACTGTTGCAGCCACTGAAATATTACATCAGCAAAGGAACAGGGATCTCGGGAACTCAATGCTTTTAGGTATAGTGACAGGAATCCTTTGAAATAATACAACTAATCTTAAATGAATAACAATAATTTGCAATTAATGTTATTATGTTGCCCAGAAGAAAAAATAAAGAATTAGGATTGTGTTGGTTGTGTCAGTAAAAACACAGGGAAGGCAGAAGCTTTGTAAAGTAAGTAAAGAATAAAAATCAATTCAGCGTTAGGGTAAATAAACGAAAAAATGAATCTCCAACTTGGGCGCTATTTTAACAACAAACAAATGAACTTTCTTTATCTAACTGCCCTTTGACCTTTTCTGGATCAGCTGGTTTGTCTGCTTAACACATGAAAAGCAATTTTACTTGTGAAAATTTTCATCAGTTTCCTCCAGATGTAAGAGGATCTCCTCCGCGCACTCCAGGGAGGGAGCACCCCTGATTTTCTCCTTCACGCTCTGGAACAGCTGCCTCAGCATCTCCTGCAGCGTCGCCTCATCGCCGCCGGAGAAACGGGCCATCCTCTGTCAGAATCAAATTCCCAAGCCCATTACTACGGGTCCGAGCAAACGCGGCGCACTGCGCACGCGCCCCCCCCCCCACCCGGCCCGCGCACAGCGCCGTTCCCCGGGAGACCGCGGCCAGCGCTGGGGGCGGACCCGCGGCTACCCACACGTCTTTCAGGACAATAAGTCACCTTACTTTGACAAAGCAGGGTCCGCGAGGTCCGGCCTTTGGTACTCGTCGTTGCCTGCCGTCGGTACCAACAGAGCTCAATGTCCCTCGACTAACAGCAAAAAAGAGATCCTGGGAGGCTCTGACGGGTGGGCCCGACGGCGGGCGTCAGCGCTACGCGTGACGCCAGCACGTTGACGTGTCGTCCTGGGCGGGAGGGATTGCCGCTTGGCGACCGGCCCAGGCTCCTAGAGGAAGGTACAGGTGCGCCAGCTCCCCACAGCCTCGGGGTTGTAGGTGGGAGGGAAAAAAGTACGGAGAGAAGGGGGTCAAGAAAAGAAAGAAGTGAAACTGAAATTAGCCTGAAAAGTTTTCATTGAGTGAATAGTATTAAAATGTTGCAGTGCTGTTTTCCTCTATCAGCTAACATCTGTTGACTCCTACCCTTTACCAAGCACCTTGCTAGGAACTATGAAGAGGACATCCTCTTAATCTAACAGAAACAAAAAGAAATCAGCGATTGCAACGCAGTGCATTTAAGTTTTATGCTAGAGAAATGCACCAGGTGGGTGCTGTGGAAACCCAGAATCACCTTTTAACCCGAAAGAAGATTCAAGGAAAGAAGCAAAGACAACAAATTGGACACTCAAAGGATAGGGACCTGAGAGAGTGTAGCATTTTCCGGTGCTTGAGTTGGTAGAGGTAGAAGGAGGAGGTGAGGACGCTAGAGAAGTAAATGGGACACATCTGAAAGAGTCATATTTGGCACGTTTAAGGGGTTAGACATTTATCCTGCTAGTAGTAGGATACAACTGGATTCCAGAGGGACACCATGAGATATAGTATATAAAGATCACTGTACAGGAAGCTGCAATGGAAAATCATTGTCCCTCATCTGGTTTCCAGTCTAATAATTCCCCAGACCATGGTCATGTCCAAGCTGCAGGGAGCCAACCCAGAAGAGTATGAGGATCAGATCCTGGTGTCTACAGAATAGTCGAACCCAAGCCACTGATGAGTGGTTCAATGTCAATAAATTCTCGCTTAACCAGCCTTATATTTTACTCCCCTGGTCCAACAAGATCTGGTACGCTTCACCTGTTGGCCAGGATCAATGACTCCTTTAATCTCTATGCTGTTACTTTCAGGAGTAAAAGTATGATATATCTTTTCTAGCTCCAGCAGCATGTTTTTTGGTAAAATGTATGCTTAGTTGTGATTTTCTCACTACTACATTAAGGAAAAAACATACTAACAGAGTAGGCATACTTGTAGCTTTATTTGTGGGCAAAGCTATAAAATCCAATATGTATATGTGCGTGTATGTGTGTGTGCGTGCTTGTGCACGTGCACAGAATCACCAACAATGTGACAGCTGCATTTTCAGACTAACACAGGTGAGTTGTATTGCCAACTCAAACACCAGGATTAATACAGCCATTAGTGATGTGATTTTCTGAAATGGTAAACTCTTATTGGTAAAATTCAGAACAAAATAAAATATGCTTTTCTTGATTTACATGGCTTTTGTATTCCTGGAAAATTCAGTGTATTAAAACTCTGCCAAATATTATTTTTATATAAATGGAATTAGTTGCTAGACTAAGATACTTATCAAGAGCTTTTTCATCTACATGAATGTCCAGCAGGACCACTGAAAGTCATAAAGGAACCAGAACAATTATTTTTATGTGGGAAATTGTCCTGTGTGTATTTCAAGATGTTCGGTGTTCCTAGCTTACACTACAAATGCCAGCAAATGCCAGCAAATCATTGTGATGACAAAGTGTTCCCACGTTTCTAAATGCCTTCTAGGGGGTGGGGGTGATTTGAACTGCACACGTGGAGAACCACTGTTCTAAACGATAGACCTTAGGAAGAAGAAAAATAACCTTCATAACTGAGATGCAAGAAGGAAAGACAGCCAAAAAGGGGGTAAAGCATTTAAGTAAATCTCAATAAATAATGTCTGCATAAAATAATGATCTGTAATATTCTAATTTTTGAAAGTAAAAATGCATTGTACTGAAATACTGTAAACAAACATGCATAAGTAGGAAGTGGAATGATAAGTTGAAGTATTCTGCGATCCTTGTATTTTTCTACAGGGAGTTTAAGATATTAAACTTGGTTAGGTAGGTGTGGTAAAATTTCAAATGTAATCACTAGAAGATTGGAAATAGAGAATTTAAATTCAAAAACTGGATGGGGCCGGCCCGGTGGCGTAGTAGTTAAGTTCACGTGGTCCGCTTTGGTGGCCCAAGTTCACAGGTTTGGATCCTAGGAGCCGACTGATGCATTGCTTGTCAAGCCATGCTGTGCAGGAGTTCCATACAAAGTAGAGGAAGATGCGCATGGATGTTAGCCCAGGGCCAATCTTCCTCAGCAAAAAAGAGGAAGATTGGTAGCAGATGTTAGCTTGGGGCTAGTCTTCCTCGCAATAGAAAAAAAAAATGGAGGGAAAATATGTAAGGATAGAAAAACAAAAAGCCCCAATAAATTCAAAAAACGGTCAAGAAAGAAAACAGAAACATAAAAAAATAGGAAAAATTAAAATGTACAAAGGTAAATGATAGAAAAAGTCCAAAACACTGATAAATTTAAATGACTCAACCCTACACTTAAAAGAACTGTCGGATTGGATTTTAAAATAGCAAACCATATGCTATTTATCAAAACCTTAAAAACATAGAAAAATTAGAACTAAAAAGATAGAGAAAGATAAACCAGGTGAATATTATCCAAAAGAAAGCTGTTGAAGCTATATTCATGTCAGCAAAAATAAAATTTAAGAAAAAGGATGTTAGGGATATAGCATGTCACTTCATAATTTTAAAAAATTGTTTAATTCAACAGGAAGATATAATAATTTTGAACTTTAAGTAAGCAAAATTCTTAATCTCTCCAAAAGTCTTTAATATTTTCCAAAGAAGGTTTCTGCACATGTCCTTATAAAATATCTTTAAATAAGATGCACTTCAGGGGGCTGGCCTGGTGGCACAGTGGTTAAGTTTGGTGCTCTCTGCTTCGGCGGCCTGGGGTTCATGGGTTTGGATCCCAGGCGTGGACCTACGCCAGTCATCAAGCCATGCTGTGGTGGCAACCCACATACAAAATAGAGGAAGATTGGCACAGATGTTAGCTCAGGGCCAAATTTCCTCAAGCAAAAAATAATAATAATAGTTAATAGATAAAATGTATAAATGTCAGTGAGGAAGTATAAAACAATGTTATTAAAAAAAGATGCACTTCAAAGTTGAATCCCTAAGATCTATGTTTTTTAGGTTTGCTTTTTCAGTCTGCAAGAAACAAGTAGCAAAAATACAGTTGCCTCAGCGATTACGCAGTTAGCATTTATGAAGACTTGAAATATTATTTATCATTGTTGAAGATACAAAAGCCTCTCGATATCCAAAAACTTGTGGCATCCAATTACCTTGTTGTTAATACTGTAATAGCCCTACCATTTTCATGACCCAGTTTGTCTCTTCATTATCTCTGCTTCTACTGATCATCTTTTCCGTCAGTGCCTCCTGCATTCAAAACTCCCTAAGACTCTGTAGAGGATGCCGTGGTACACAGGCCAGATTTCCCTTCAGGACCAAGGGAACTCAGGACTCAGGACTCAGGACTCATGCCCCCAGCTCCTGGAGTGTTGGCTGCTGACATTTCACAGCTGAGTCCCTCTTCAGGCATTGCCCTGGAAGAAGGAAGCAGCCGTGCACAAAGTTATGCTCCCTCCCTGAGGGAGGCCCATGACTGATGACTGGCCAATGTGGTATCTAACAGGCCATCCTTCTTGCCTCAACTGGAACAACTCTATCCTTATTCCTAATTGTGCTTCCCACCCTTCTACTAGATGTTATTCCCAAGAGCACACACCAATAAATCTACTGCATACAAATCTTACATTCTCAGAGTCTGTTGCCAAGGGAATGCTATTTGCTGCAGAATCTGACTGGGTTGATTAAATGTTATCCCATTATCCAATACATGGTGTTCCTAATAGAATGAGTTTCCCATGATGGCATAAACTGCTGATCTTTCTTACATCTGTTCTGTACATGTTAGACTTTTGCCAAGGCACTGATTTTTGTTCCAAACAGATATGGCCACAGTAGCTGGGGCAATAACCTTAAACATGGTTTTTATGTGTTTGCTTTAATTAAAAACAAAAACTAGGCTGAGCATAGAAGGCGCTTGAGCCTCGTGGACTTGCAGTGAGATAACACATGTAAAAGACTAACAAAGACCTTGAATTTGGGGAAAGTGTTCAGTCACTATTGAATATTATTATCATTGTTGCCCCTTTCTGCAACTGTGAATTAAATATTTTCATAGAACTTGGCCAGGTCCAATTTTATGATCCAATAAGATAGTAAAGGCATGTCAAATTTTCAAAGTGTTGAAATTGGCTTTTTCCCCCCTAGCTATAAATCAGAGTGAAATTAGGGTATGAACCTCCAACATCCCTAATTAAAGCCTTTTTTATCTTTGAGATCCCCCGTTTTAGAATGGTCTTTGTTTTTTCCCAGAGGGATAGTGTCATCAGATTTGAAAACCAAAGACTTACTGATGAAAAATACCTCTAAAAGTCTGATATAGAGTTTGACCATTTACCCAAAATATAAGTGCTTGGCATCGAGGGTTTGCTCCAATGTCTGGAAAAAGAATTTTCATTAGTGTCGGTATCTATCTTTCCTTATCTGCAGAGTTCATTTACTAATTCTACCTAACTTGGCCTAAGGAACTTTTCAAATTGGCCTCTAAGCTATTGTCCTATCCCTGTCTTATCAATCCTGCTTTTAACAAGATGCCAGCAAGACAAGAATCTCACTCTTCTGAAAGTAAGGTTATAATACATTCACCTCCATCAAGTGTAACTGAATCTTTCTTTTGAAGACTTGACTTTAACACAGTTTTTAAGTACTTTACCCAGCTCTATGATTTGAGGGCATATTACCAGCCCATAACCAGAAGTCTTTTATGTAAGAATTGTAGATAAGCTATTCCAAGTCTTATTCCTATAAACATATGACATTTGCTCCCTCATTAAACTACATGATACCTGCTAATAGAGTAACATGCAGTCATTTTCAGACTTAGGCCCAAACTTCAAAGTTCACTTATATTTTATATTAGTTTGGGTTACAATATAAGCCACTGTAAAAGAAAGAGAAGGGCAAAAAATAGTAGCTTAAGCAAGAGAAGAAGTTTATTTACCTTTTATGTAGGGATCCAGATGTAGTCAGTCCCAAGAAAAAGCATAAAATGTCTACCTTCCAAATTGTGCAAATGTAGTTAATTTGCAGAACTTAATTCATATCCAGAACACTAGCTGCAAGGGAGTCTAAAAATGTCACTGATGGAACTACTGCCTTTACAGAACAGGAGAGCACAGGAGAAGGAGTGGGGATTTGAAGATGAGAGAGCCAGTCTACAGTACCCACCACTGTGGCAAACAGCACCATATATTCTAGAAAAGAAATTGATCATCCATAGATACAGCTGAGTGAGAACTCAATTTAAACTCCCATGACTGGCTGACTGGCTGAATATTTTTGTACCTATTCAAGTAACCAGATTCTACCTATAAGTCACAAGCTTTCACCTTTGACATTGATCTCTCATCTTCTCACATACCTATAACTACTTATTTTTAAAAATTATTTTAGGGTATACTAAAAAGATACCCAATTTATATAATTTATTTGGTTATTCATAATATTTCTTTGCTTTTACTTGGTTTTGGTGGTTGGCGTATAATTTCATATTCATAGACATGTTTAAAACCAAGAAATGTTAAGCTAATAGAATAAAAATGAGGTCATCCAGTTGTGCTGTAGGGATACCATTCTGTCAATAAAAGTATTTCTTTGAGATAAACATATGATCCTGAGAGAAAGAAATAATGAAATTCAAAGCCAAACAAAATGCAACTTATTACTATATAGCACTATTTATAGTTTTATATCACCAGTAATAATGAAGAGCTATTCCATACTTCTAAGGTGCTTTTTGTTATACTAAACACTATTTGAAATAATTCAAACAACCCTTAGCTGGTGTGTTTATATAGTGTAACTGAAAGCTCAAACCAGAATAGTTATAAAAAGATATCAATTGGCACCCGACTTGACACTAGTAATAAATTTCAAGGCGTATACATTCCCTAATTAGCCCGAGTGTTCAGTTGGGAAACAGGTTTAAGGAATCATTGTGTAGTTAATTCTCAAAAACATAGGGTTGTCTAGATTATTAGAGGCCAAGATTATACATTATATCACAAGTATAAAACTTTATCCTGCAAATAGTGGCTCCATTGAAAATTTTTTAGCAACGATAATGTAATTCATATATATATATTTTTACTACCCGGGATCCTACGCTGTCACAAGTTTTAGGGAAATATCTAATGGTGCCTCTCATTTCTTTTTTTTAAATTTTTTTCCTTTTTTAATTGAGATATAATTGACACATAACATTGTATTAGTTTTATGTGCCTCTCATTTCTGAAGCCATATTAGGAAGATTCTTCCTCTCTCAACCCCACACCAGCAAACACAGGCAGGTGACACAGCCTGAGCCAATCAGTTGCTCCCACGTGGAACTTTGTTGGTAATCCAATGGAAAAGACTTGCTATCTTCTCTGCTGACTTCTCCTGATCATAGATTACTAGAGGAATTTTTTTAATCACACAATATACAAACATCACACGTGACACCAGTCAAATGGCAAAAAGTAAATGGGATAAACCAAGGGAAAGAGAGAACAAGATGAAAACAATGATCTTAAAGCATCAAATACATTAGTACAATAAATATTGCCACTGGCCTTCTAATTTATAAAAACCATCTCACCTCAAGATGGCAGAAATATGTAATGACTATCACACAGACTTCAATGACAAAAAGTTTTATTGAAATTCCATGACCCACAATGTATATTGAAAGGCAAAATAAATATAAGTAGCCATACAGCTAATTTTTACTTCACTGTGAACTTTTAATACAGTTGGTAATCCTTAAAATTGCTTTCTTTTGGGATTTTTTAAAAATGTAAAGAATAACCAATAATGCTAAAACAGAAATGAATTAAATTATAAAATACTTCTCTGAAATATTAAAAAATTCAAATTAGATCCAGCCCTGGTGGCCTAGTGGTTAAGTTCAGCACACTACACTTCGGTGGTCTGGGTTGGTTGGGTTCCCAGGCACAGACCTACACCACTGGTCAGTGGCCATGCTGCAGTAGCGACCCACATACAAAATAGAGGAAGATTTGCCACAGATGTTAGCTCAGGACAAATCTTCCTCAGCAAATAAATTCAAATTAGTGATATAGTCAAATATTAAATTGAGGAAATTAAAATGTTATGTAATAATGAATACTAGACATATGAAGAAATCTTCAGCCACATTGATAACCAAAAATACTGTAAGCTAAAACAAGGTAACCATTTTAAATTTACAAAATTAGCAAAGTCTTAGAGCATACATATATTTAGGGCTGAATAATATGCGATGAAATGATTACTCTTTTACAATGTTATTAGGAGTGCCAATAAGCAAGATCTTGGAAAGTGGCAATATGTACCAAGAACTTTAGACTTAGTAATTCCATTTCTAGGAATCTACTCCAAGGATCAGAGATGCAGTTGATGGATTTATTATAAAGAGGTCTACAGACAGGTTATTTGTAACTTTAAAAAATTGGAAAACCTCCTAAATATTTTATAATAAGTTGAAGGTTAAATAAATTATGGTGCAGCTATACACTGTTAATGTCAGCCATCTAAAAAAATATATTTCCTATGAATGTTTAATAAAAGGGTAAATATTCACATTTTAAGTGGAAAAGTTTGAACATAAAATTATATACATTCACCTAATGTATATTTATTACGTGTCTAGAATGTGCAATGCATGCTTATGTACTAGGCAATACATATATATATCACAATTATGCATGAAAATTTCTTCTACCACAATTGTGATATTAATATATATGTGCTGGACATAAAATCTTAGTCCAAGGATGGTATAAGTACACTAAATCCTCATGCACTATAGAAGAAAGACAATGGAGTATATCTAAAGTTGATAATTGGTAAATAATGGCGTAGTTGTATTATATTGAATTAATAAGAAAACTATCAAGGCAGTTAAAAACAAACATTTGAATATGGTTTCCTCTGAGAAGTTGAAACCTCTGGGTGATGGGGTTGGGCAGCAATGAGGCAGAGGTGCTTACCTTTTGTTATAAGTCCTATGACACTATGATTTTTATTAATGTGTATTTGTACTTTCATTTTATAAACAGAATGGCTTTTTAAAAGCTGGTAGTGCATAGGGTCCCAATAATAGCATGCCTCTTTCCCACCTAAGGTCAAAACTAGCTGAGAGGTAAACATACGAGTCAGACAGCTGGAGATAAAATATCAACTTCATTAAAAGTTTAATTGAAGAATATGTATACGGCACAACAGGCTTGCTACTATTTCACCACTAAATTAGCCTTTACCCACCCAGTCACTTGCATAGCTGTAAAATAGCAGGCCACCCCACAGAGACAGGCAGAGAGCAGAACAGAATGCATGCATCCTGCATGTAGGCTGAGGCTAAAAATCAGAGGGAGAAAGGAGTTGAAGCAAATGTATTCTGTTTCTTCTTGCAGAGTCGCTGATCATCTCTCACTCACTCGCCATCAAATAATCAGACATATATAAGACATTGACTCTGTGCTAGGTCCTTGGCTACATGCTATGCTAGGACCGGTGAACAATAATTTAGGTAAGACGAGTCTACTGTCCTCAATGGCTCACAATCTAGTAAGAGAGATGTGTGACGTGTAAGGGAGATGTGTACAAATAATTAGACAAGATGCTACATATCATCTTGAATGATTCCCTCCAGTTCTAAGAATCTATGTTTGGGGAGACCTTTCAGTTCATCAATTATTTGTCCATAAAAGGATAGTAGTTTTGTTGATTTTCCTTTAATCTTGATGTATAATACTTTCATTATCTAAGTAAAGCTGTAATAGTCTAATTTAAATTCTTCAGCTGCCTGTATTTGTCTCTTTATTACTTTTGAAATTTGTTTTCAAGAACAGTTTTTTCATATATATAGATTTAAAATAGCCTTTGTATTCTGTAATATTTAATATTTTTAGTGGCAGTTTTCAAATTTATTGATACAAGTCTCTCAAGAATAAAATTGATCATATTCTTTCATTTCCCTGGTACTTTTTCTGTTGACACTAACTATGAACATTAGGATAATGCATTTTAAAGATAGCAAGGCATTAAAATAACATTTGAATTGGAAGAAATAATCTATTTTATGGAATTTGGTGATGAGTTTTTCTGTAAAAATTTGAGTAATCTTTTTTTCTAATACAGATATAAAAAATTACTAGCATAACCCAATAATACAAAATTCTAGTAAATTATAAAATTATGGTAAAATGTCAAAAGTACTCTTAGACTACCAACAGTAAGCACAGTAATTTTTAAAGCCTTTTTTTAATCATTTCAAGAAATTTATTTTACTATTAATCAAAGTCACCCGTACAATATACATTTGTTATAGCTAGAAACACCCTATAAGAAAGATTTTACTGGGTTTGTATGATGTAAAAGTTATTTGGCCTGTTAAGTATGGCAACTTGAACATATGCATTTATTTGTGCTCTATCCAGAAACCCCACTAAAATGACAATAAAGAAATACAAAAGACATAACCCCATAAGGACAAAGAGAATGTTGAGAGGAAATAACATAGAATTTGGTTTGTTCAAGTGTTGAGACTATAGATGAGAGTTTACCTACTCAGACATAGGCTGACAGTTCTTCATAACTTGAAGTCTCACCTCATTCTATATAAGGAAGCACATTTTAGGAAGAATACTTATGGTTTATGTAGAATTTTCCATAAGTCTGTGGGTCCTCTGAGTGTAAGTGAGGATGTAGCCTGAAATCAGACTTCATCAGATACAGGTAGATATACCAGAGAAAAAGCCTTTGGTGTGCAAGCTACGTAGGCATGGGTTTACTGAGATGACAAGAGCAAACTAACTCAAGAGAGAAACTTTATTTGTTTAGGAGAGTGAAATGAGTCAGAAGACATAGCTCATCAAACTCAGGAGGCTACATCCTACAAAGACTTAAGGTTCCATGACTTTAAATATCAAGTATACCATGATGATTCCCTAACATTTATCTCCAGCCCTAACATTTCACCTGTACTGCAGATTCTTATATACAACTGCCTATTGAACATTTCCATCTGGATAGACAATAGGACTCTCACATTTTAACATTTCCAAATCCAACTTTTCAAAATACCCTGCCTCCTCTTCCTTCCTGAGTCTCTTCTAGATCGGTAAATGACCCAACCTCATTTCCAGTTGCTCAGCCTAAAATTTTGAAATCATTCTTGACTCCTTTCCTTCAGTCATATACTGTACCCACATTACATTCAGTGATACCATCCCAGGTCAAGACACCATCTGCTCTCTCTCTGATTTCATCTCCATCTAATCTTCCTCCATCCTCCCCTAGCCACTCGATACTTACAGACTTCCTTGTTATTCCTAAAACACATTAAGCATTCTCTTACATCAAAGCCTTTGATGTTTTGATTCCCTCTGGCTAGAATGCTTTTCCTTTCAGATACTCATATAGCTGACACTGTCACTTCCTTTTTCTCTGCCAAAACATCAATAAAGCAAATAGAGATCAGTGAAGAGAGATCTTTACTGACTACCTTATGTTAAAAAACTAAACTAAACTAAATAAATAAATAAACTAAATACCCTGTCCCAGTCATTCTTCACAAAGTTCTCTTCGATCTTCATAGTGTCTGATTATTTCCTGAGCAGTTAAAGAATCATGCAAAAACTTTTCAACTCCTTCCTTTGAAAATTTTAATATTGATTTTTTACTTCACTTTGAAATGTCATCTCTATTATATCTTGGTGTCTCGGTAGAAACTTCCAGTTTAACATCTTACTACATTTTTTCTATGTTATTCTTCTCTCATTAGAGTTTTAGCTCTATAGATGCAGAGACTTCATCTTTTTTTCATGGATATAACTCCAGTGTCCATAATATTGCAGGGTACATAGCTTTCTAGAATATTTGTTGAATGGGTGAGTAAATGAACACAGAAGAGAGTCAAGGAATGATCTGAATGATGGCAAAGAGAAATATCTGAAAGGCAGAACTGATAGACTGGAGTGAGACCCCAGCCTCTGAACTCCGACAAAGATCAATAATTACACAGCTATCCGTGAACAAAAACAGCTGTGGGAGGGCTGGCCCTGTGGTGTAGTGGTTAAGTTCGTGTGCTCTGCTTCAGCGGCCCAGGGTTCATGGGTTCAGATCCCAGGCGCAGACCTATGCACCACTCATCAGGCCATGCTGTGGCGGCATCCCATATACAAAATGGAGGAAGATGGGCACAGATGTTAGCTCAGGGCTAATCTTGCTCAGCAAAAAGAGCACTGGCAATGGATGTTAGCTCAGAGCCAGTCTTTCTCACAAAACAAACAAACAAACAAAACAAAACAAAAAACAGCTCTAGGAGTGCTCTGGAGTCCAACTTAGCAACACAGTGACACAGAAGAAAACCTGAGGATAACTGCACAAGAAGAGAAGGAAGACAGCTTCATTTTGCATCCCATCCTCCAAGCTGGCATCGCGCAGCACAACGAGGAAACTTCCCAGCTAGAAAGAGTTCCCCTCACCAGGAAAGGAAAAGCAGGGTGAGCAATCAGCTTCCCCAGCCTTTAGGGGCACCACATGAAGGTCCTGTTTAGGTTTCACCCCACCCAGACCTGCAAAGCTGAGACATATAGAGACTATAGAGATGGCTAGGGACAAGGAAGAGAAGCAGGGGTGACCAATGGCAGACATGCAGTGGGAGAGACCAAGGTTCACAGTGACTTGCTCTGCAGACGAACACAGCAGATTTCACTGCTGAAAGAAACAATAGCCAGCACACCTGCTGTGGACCCCCTGCAGTTTTCACCAGCTTTTGCCCCACAGGTAATCGCATTCATTGATACCAACCAACTGAGTCTCTCCTCTTCTCCCTCCCCCCACCCCCACCAGAGCCCAAGAACCACAATGGCAGCCAGCCCAGGCCTCTACAGCTGCCCTACTGTAAGATGACAGCCTAGCCCCCTGCAGCTGACTACTACCACCATACACACACTTGGGCCTAGCCCTTCCAGCTGTGCACTTGCACACTGCCAGCCTGACACCTGTCATCAGCATCCACTGCAGTACACATGTCTGGGTAAGAATGCAGACATGAGAGGGCACTCTGACTGCCAGGTCCCCCGCAGCTGCCCTGTCTTTTGTAACTGGCCTGCATCACGGTGCTCCAGTGTCTATTCTCACCACTCCTATAAAACATAGTACTGGAAATCCTAGCCAGAGCAATCAAGCAAGGAAACGAAATAGAAGGCTTCCAAATTGGAAAAAAAGAAGTAAAATTGTCTTTGTTTGCAGATGATATGATCTTATATAGAGAAAATCCTAAAGACTCCACCAAAAAACTGTTAAAACTAATACACAAATTCAGTAAATTTGCAGGATACAAAACCAACATACAGAAATCAGTTGCATTTCTATACATTAGCAAGGAAATATCTGAAAAAGGAATAAAGAAAACAATCCCATTCACAATAGCATCAAAAACAATAAAATACTTCAGAATAAGTTTAACCAAGGAGGTGAAAGATCTGTACACTGAAAACTACAAGACTTTGATGAAAGAAACTGAAGAAGACACAAGCAAATGAAAAGATATCCCATGTTCATGGATCAGAAGAATTAAAATTTCCATACCATCCAAAGCCATGCATAGATTCAATGCAATTACTATCAAAACTCCCATGGCATTTTTCACAGAAATAGGTAAAGTAATCCTAATATTTTGCACAAAAGACCCCAAATAGCCAAAGCAGTCCTGAGAAAAAAGAACAAAGGTAGAAGCATCACACTTCCTGATTTCAAGCTATGCTACAAAGCTAGTAATCAAAACAATATGGTACCAGCATAAAAATAGACCACATAGACCAATGTAACAAAAAGAACCAAGAGCCCAGAAATAAGCCCTCACACTATGGTCAACTAATATTTGACAAGGGAGCTAAGATTACTCAGTTGGGAAAGGATAGGCTTTTCAATAAATGGTGTTGGGAAAACTGGATAATCACATGCAAAAGAATGAAATTGGACCCCTATCTTAACACCATTCACAAAAATTAAATCAAAATGGATTTAGGATTGAAATATAAGAACTGAAACCATAAAACAACTAGGAGAAAACATAAGAGAAAAGCTCTTTGACAACATATTGGCAATGATTTTTTGGATATGACATCAAAAGCAAAACTAAAAAGTGGAAGTACCTCAAACTGAAAAGCTTCTGCACATCAAAAGAAAACATCAGCAAAATGAAAAGACAACCTACAGAATGGGAGAAAATATTTGCAAATCATATATCTGATATGGGGATAATATCCAAAATATATAAGAACTCATAAAACTCAATAGCAAAAGAACAACTTAAAAAATGGGAAGAACTGTATAGACATTTTCCCAAAGAAGACATACGAGAGGCCAACAGGTACATGAAAAGGTGATCAATGTCACTAATCATCAGGTAAATGCAAATCAAAACCACAATGAGATATTATCTCACACCTGTTAGAACAGCTATCATCAAAAAGACAAGAGATAACAAGTGTTGGTGAGGATGTGGGAAAAGGGATCCCTTGTTCACTGTTGGTGGCAATGTAAATTGGTTCAGCCACTAAGGAAAACAATATGGAGGTTCCTCAAAAAATCAAAAATAAAACTACCATATGATCCAGCAATCCCACTTCTGGGTATATAACCAAAGGAGTTGAAGACAGGATCTTGAAGAGATATCTGCATTCCCATGTTCACTGCAGTATTATTTGCAGTAGCCAAGAGATGGAAACAACCTAAGCGTCCGTCAGCAGATGAATGGATAAATATATGGTGTATATATACAATGGAATATTATTCAGCCATGAGAAAGAAGGAAATTCTGCCTTTTGCAACAACATGTATGGACCTTGAAGGTATTGTGCCAAGTGAAATAAGTCAGACGGAGAAAGGCAAATACTGTATGGTTTCACTTACAGGGTGTAGAACCTAAAAAAGCTGAACTCATGGAAACAGAGGAGAGTGGTGGTTACCAAGGACTGGGGGGGTGGGAGAAATGGGGAGAGGTGGATCAAATGGTACAAACTTCAGTTATAAGATGAATAAATTCTGGGGATCTAATGTACAGTGTGGTGATTATAGTTAATAATACTTGAAAGTTGCTGAAAGAGTAGGTCTTAAATGTTCTCATCAAAAAAGAGAAATGGTGGGGCCAGCCTGGTGGCATAGTGGTCAAGTTCACATGCTCCACTCTGACGGCCGGGGGTCACAGGTTCGGATCCCAGATGTGGATCTACACACTGCTTATCAAGCCATGCTGTGGTGGTGTCCCACATATAAAATGGAGGAAGATTGGCACAGATGTTAGCTCAGGGCCAGTCTTCCTCAGCAAAAAGAGGAGGATTGGCAGCAGGTATTAGCTCAGGGCTAATCTTCCTCACCAAAAAAGAAAAAGAAAAAAGAAAGAGAAACGGTAATTGTGTGACGTGATGGAGGCATTGGGTAACACTATGGTGGTAATCATTTTGCAACATGTAAGTGTACTAAAGAACATGCTGTACACTTTAAACTTACACAATGTTATATGTCAATTATATCTCAATAAAGCTAGGGAAAAAAAACAAGAATGGCAGACCTAAAGAACGGCCAAATTGGAATCAAAGGCAAAGGTGTCTTGGAATACAAAATAAAATAAAAATAAAATGAGAAATTAACTGAAAATAAAAACGGAAATGAGAAATTAACTGACGTGTTTGACCACATTGAGATATCTTGCTTGCAGTTATCTTGGAGAGTTTTGAGAGAATTAGTGATAGGAATATAGAAAAACAAAGCTAACAACAACCACAACCACAACAACAAATCAAGCAAGCATTGACTCCTGGAAAAACAAAGCATTGCACAGAAAAGTAATTATAATCACAACATCCTATGTGGCTTGACATTGAACAGTATTTCCCATGTCACAAAAACAGAAACAATGGTTATAGATTTAACTAAAAATTGTGATATAACCATATAAGCAGATGAGGTGGGGAATATATATATTACTAGAGTGCTACATATTTGTCTTCCATATCAGGAAGTCAATATACACTTAAAGTTGAAAAAAATCAAGAAATAGCAGTATAAATATTATATTTTAAAATATGGAGGTAAATAAGACAAGAAAAAATTAAGTATTTAAATTGCTTGTCTCTCAAGGAAATCCCATCTCAAGGATGGGAGAGAGAGGACTGAGCATTAGTGTTTATTGATTAGAAGCCTTGTACTATTTGCCCTTTTAAACTATACACATATATTATTTTTTTTAATTATATTTAAAATGTATATTTTAAATTGTGAAATGACTACAAGTAAGGATGTAAAAAGATAACATGTAAAATTCAGGTCCTCTATAGGACCAGAATCTACATCATGTTTATCTAAGATGGGATTCTCAAAGCAATTTCAGTGAAATTCAATGCCAAAGTGAAGTTTAGAATTTCTCCTACCAAAGCCGTATTTAGTATCTCTACTTTTATGGTAATCATTGTCTTGCTTTTCTTTATCTTTGCACCATCAAAGGTTTTATCTAACCAACAGGTTGTTGAGTGTTGCCTCTTTTTGACTGTATGTAATGAACTCTACTGTATATAGTCTTCTATGGCTTGCTCCATTTGCTCATATATACGTTTGTGAGATGATCCATGAGGATGTGTTGCTGCCACTAATTTTTCACCACTGTATACTACTCCATTTTTTGCCTATACCACATTTTTTGCTCAATTTACTCTTGATTGACATTTGAGTTGCTTCCATTTTTTTTTGCCATTGCAAACAAAACTATTAAGTCATATAGAATTGCAACTGCCTTTTGCATATTAATTTTGTATCCAGTAACCTTACTAAAATCCCGTCTTAATTTTAGTAATTTATCTATAAATTTTTTACTATTCATAACATCCACAAATAATGACATCTTTGTTTCTTTTTTCCAGTCCATATCCCCTTTATTTCCCTTTCTTACTATATTGGACCTCTAGTTGACATTGAGCCTGAGGGTCAGATTGTGGTTCAGATTCTCAGTTATAGCTTTTTACCCTTCTCTGTGCAGCACTTAAGTTCAAGAAAGTTGATTTTCCTTATTATCTTCTGGGGAGTGAGGTGGGGAGGGAAAGTTTAATGCTAGCTCATCATTACACATTTGGTAATTTGCTATCCCAGTTTTATGAAGGAGGAGTGTCCTCCTATCAGACTCCATATCTTGGACAAGTCTTGGGCTTTGTTTCCTGTTCCAATACCCTGTGGGGACATGGAGAAATCTGGTTAGGGAAGAAGCCAGTTCCGTTTCTCCACTTACCTTTCTGAGTTCCTGACTTCATTTGGATAATTGACCTGAAACTTTCTTATTTTACTATCAGTTCATTGATGCATTTAAGAAAATTTTATTAAATATACTTTATCAGAAACCTTTAGCTGTTTTCATTGACAAGTCAATCCAGCCACCTGCCTGCCATGTTACAAGAAAAAGCCAGATGAATATTGGAGCTATGAAAACAAACCAAGTTGCTGATTCTTCAGACAAGATGCAGGAACTAGTTTAAGTGAACCCTTTGAAGTAAGGCCAGTTTTCTAAACAATTTTGAAACTCTTTCTCAAAAAGTGATGATAATGCCAAGATTTTTTTTCCTTTTCCAGCGAAAGCCATTTACTACGCATTCTACAATAGGTTGTGAAATTATCAGAAGAGAACAGAGTGCATTTATTGCACCCTGAAGTCTTTTCTCTTGGTGAAAACACTACTACGTTTTTCCAGAAAAATTATCTCCATGCCAAAGTGTATTACACCAGTCAGTTACACATCAAGTTTTGAACCCCAAACACCTACACAAAGTTCATGACTGGCTCTCACTTCTCAAAATAACACAGTAACGTTCCAGCATTCATCAGAGACTGCACTATTCTTTTGTGGTCTGTTTGGTGTGCTTTTCCAAAGTGACAAATCAGAAACCCGTAATGTCTTCAGAATTTGTGCCAAGTGCACATAGTTGAGATTACTTGGATAAATAATGTTAATCTTAAAGACATTTGCTATTTTTTGGAATGACAAAGGAGCATTCATAAAATTTTATGTCTAATTTACTTTGTTTACTCTATGGGTGTGACCCTTTATTGTTTGTTTGATTTGCTATTTAATTCAATATTTTCTGAATGATATGACAGGAATCTTGAGCCCCATTTTATTGCATGGAGTATATCTGAAGTTATGAGACTGGACTCACATATTCGGAAAAGCAAAACAGTCACTAAAATAAATGGCATCAATGACAATCTTCTTAATAACTGTATAACAAATTGGTAAAAATAATTTGTTGTTTCAAAATCAACAACATATAGACTGTCAGCTTCCAGAGGCAAAACTCCTTTTTTGTATCTATAGTGCCTAGGACAAACCCTAGCATGTGAGAGATGCTAAATATTTATGAAATCAATAGTAATGTTGAGGAATATGAAATAGAATTCCCCAATTGTATCACGAAGAGGATGGCATAGAGAAAGAACATTGGCTCTGGAGTTCGATAAATCTGTGTTAGTTGTTCATTAATTTCCTGACATTAACAAGTGAGTTTCCTAACCTGTGAAAGGAGGGTAACAATGCCTAAGTCACAGGGCTGTCGTGGGGAGTGAGACTGCACATAAGCAACTAGCATAGTGCCTGGCTCTGAGCTGTTATTCAGTAACGGCCATGTATCTACTCTCCCCCACCCGCATTTTCAAACATGATTTAAAAATTATTTCTTTTACAATTTGGCATTGACTATGTTGCCTGTATCTGATTTCCATCATGGTGCTTTTTCTTCTTTACAATAGCACTTCTCTTACAAGGCATCACACCTCTCTAGTTTCTGGCCAAATGGCAAGAGATTTTTATTAAAAAGAAGGAACACTGTGTACAGGCCTCCCACTTTATTCACTAATTTCATCCCTGACCATAGCTTATTCAATGAACATGCATTTCAAGGTAAAATAGAGTTCATGTCAGTCCTGGTCTTAACTACAGCAGGTATCACTTGAGTGGTGGTGGTTGGGGGAGAGGGCTCTTAATACACTGACTATTTGAGATTTTGTGATTCAAAGGCTTATGTTGACTAATTCAGTACAATATAAAAATATACAGTCTGATAACATGGAAACTAATTTGAAATAATTCAACAAATTGAGAAGATAAGCCACTCACTGAAATTACATTTAATTATTACCTCTCTAGCTATCTTAAAAATGCTTTCTGAGTTACAAGTAATATCATAAGATAGTCAGAAATTCATAAATAGCAGAAAGGAAAAAATATATTCATATTCATTCTTATTTGATCTACATATAATAAGAGCACTAGTAAGAAATGGATATAAAATACCCCTTTTGCCCTGTCTGAAGAGAATAATGCAGTAGTCAGCTCTGTTCCTTGTCCTCTCTGTCATGAAATAAATATATATATTAAGAAAACCAAAAGACTAGTCGTATTTGTTATCTATTGCTGCATAAAGAAATTAACCCAAAACCTAGCATTTGAAACAATAAATATTTATCATCTCATGATTTTTGTAAGTCAAAATCCGGACATGACTAAGCTGGGTATTTCCGCCTCAAGGTTGCTCACAAGGCTAAAATGTGTTAGCTGGGGCCAAAAAATAAAGGAGCTTTCATAGAACAAGAAATTTCTCTTGGAAATTAAAAGTATAATTGTCAAAAATTTTTAAAGAATCATAGAACTTCTAAATGTTAATGTCAAGAATATTTCCTTTTATTTATAACAAAGTTACAGAGTTGCACATGGAAGAGAAGATAAGAAAGTTGAGGCCGGCCCGGTGGCTTAGCGGTTAAGTGCTCGAGCTCCGCTACTGGTGGCCCGGGTTTGGATCCCGGGCGCGCACCGACGCACCACTTCTCTGGCCATGCTGAGGCCACATCCCACATACAGCAACTAGAAGGATGTGCAACTATGACGTACAACTATCGACTGGGGCTTTGGGGACAAAAAAGGAGGAGGATTGGCAATAAATGTTAGCTCAGAGCCAGTCTTCCTCAGCAAAAAGACGAGGATTAGCATGGATGTTAGCTCAGGGCTGATCTTCCTCACAAAAAAAAAAAAAAGAAGAAGAAGAAGAAAGTTGAATGACCCAAACCAAGAGATCTATATTTGCCCAACAGAATTTTCAGAAACAGAATAAAGGAAATGAATGAGAAGCAATAATTAAAGGTATGATTTAAGGAGAAAAATATCAGAACAAAAAGACATAAATCACCATGTAGAAAAGACTTGACTAATGCCCAAAATGATGAATGTAAAAAATATATTCACATCAGTGGGCTGGAGTGGGGAAAGGTCACAGACAGAAGAACAGGAACCAGATGCCACTAGAACTCTATGTCTATATCTCCATTCTACAGTCAATAGTTGAAGCCCGAAAATAACAGAAGACAAATTCTGAGGGGAAAATAATTTTCAAGTTTGAAGTATACATGCAAACTATCAATTAACTGTAGAAGAAGAAAAAATGACCTTTTCATATGAGCAACTGCTCAAAAATTTTGCCTTCTATAAACCCTTTCTTAGGAAGCTACTGGAGAATGTGCTTTGCAAAATGATGTAGTCAAGCAAGAAAGTGAAAGACATGGATGCAGAAAATATAAACTTCAACACAGCAAAGAGATAAATAATTTCTTAAATGATGGTGAGTGGATGGCTCAGAATGACAGCTGTGGAGCAGGTGCTAAAATTAACCACTCTCAGCTGAAGCAGGAAGATGGCGGGCCCCTAGAGTGATTTTTCTAAGATCTAAAGGAAAACGACAGATTTTCTGATTTTTAAAACCATTTCAAGAGTTTCTTTTAGCTTTTTTTAGATTTTGTTACAGAATTTAGGGAAGAATTAATGATAGTTATATCAAAACCTGAACCCTCCCCAAACTGAGGTGATTATTAACTCCAAAAGGAAATGTAACTATTGTACAATTTATCACTCAGCAGTGAACAATATGTACACATATTTGTAATAAATTTTGTAATAAAACATAGCCATAGTCATAATAATGCAAAAACTAAATGTTGATTTCACCAAAAATTGTGACATAATATACTAAATGAATGGATGGCAATTGTTAAAAGGCAGCTAAATCCTCTTCTTTCACAGTAGGAAATCAATTTATAATGCTAAAACTTATAGATTGAGAAATCAGAATTTAAGCAAAAGTTTTAGAAATACAAAAGTAAATTCTAAAAGAAAAAATTTGAGTCGAAAGTTCAGAAGAGAAGTTATTTGGGAGTGAGGAGGAAATGAAGCTCTGCTACTTTTCATTATAAACCATATACTACTATTTGACTTCTAAATTTTGTACATGTGTTACTGTAATACATATATATACATATATACATATATCTATATATACATATACACATGGCATATTTGTTTACAAGTACAGAAATTAACCCAAAATAGACCAAGTGAAAATACCATACGTTGCTGGGCTATGGGGAAATTTCAAGCAAATTTAGGACTCAAAGCCAAGTTTCAAAGTCTGCTCATTACTCCAGCCTGTCTTGCTCACTCTAGGGCCACAAAGGTCCTTGTCTCTACTCACATTTATGTATTTGCTCCATTTCCCTCTCACAGATGAACATTTACTTCTTCTCTTCTTCCCTACAACTTCTGCTCGCTGGCTGCTCAGGCTCTCCAAGGAGCCAGCTCTGGCACTGACTTCACAAGGAGAATCCAGGATGCACAGTTTTCAAACTGACTTCATGTCAGTGTCCCTCGGTTCAAATTCTAAACACTGAGAAGGGATGGAAAAAGATACTCCACACCAATGGCAGTGAAAAGAAAACTGGGGTAGCAATACTCATATCAGAAGGATAGAACTACCATATGATCCAGCTATTCCACTGCTGGGTATTTATCCAAAGAACTTGAAAACACCAATATGTAAAGATATATGCACCCCTGTGTTCATTGCAGTGTCATTCACAATAGTCAAGACTTGGAAGCAACCTAAGTGCCCATCAAGGGACGAATGGATAAAGAAGATGTGGTATATATACACAATGGAATACTGCTTAGCCATAAGAAACGATGAAATCCAGCCATTTGTGACAACATGGATGGACATTGAGGGTATTATGCAAAGTGAAATAAGTCAGAGGGAGAAGGTCAAATACCGTATGATTTCCCTCATTAAGTAGTAGATAATAACAACAACAAACAAAGACATAGAGACAGAGATTGGATTGGTGGTTACCAGAGGGGAAGGGGGGCAGGAGGAAGGCAAAAGGGATAATGTGGCACATGTGTGTGGTGATGGGTTGTAATTAGTATTTGGGTGGTGAACATGATGTAATCTATGCAGAAATAGAAGTATAACGATGTACACCTGAAATTTATACAATGTTATAAACCAATGTTACTGCAATAAACAAAAAATTAAAAAATTAAATAAATAAAATTAAAAAAATCAAATTCTAAACACTGAGACTCTGAATGATTAGGTCTACGTACATATTGTCTACCCTTCATGGGATCACACAGCACAAACATGACCACGAAAGCCCATCATTTCAACAAGGGCTCTGAGAGGGGTACCATTTCAAAGAAATGGCTGCTGTTGGAAAGCTACATAGACAGACCTCATTCACCTGCTCTAATTCCATGCTCACCAAACTACCCTTTAACAATTTGGTTTCCCTTGAAGCTTGCCTACTGGGGAAAAGGGCACTGGCCTTTGGGAGTTATATTTCTCTTTCTAAATGAATAAAGTGGCTTCAACAATATAAGCAAAAAGAGAGAAGATAAACAGAGAGGATCAATCTACAAAGAGGAAAATAGAAAAAATACGCAAAGGGAAATAAAGACAAAGAGAGAGAACTAAAAAATTACTTGACTTTTCAGTTCTTGAGGTTTGGCCTCACATCCTGAACTTTCCATGATATTCCCCTGTAGCCTGCAGATATATAACATTTTTACTTGATCTACTTTGAGTGAATTTCTGGTTTTTCAACTGGGGCACATTGACAAAAATATTAAAAATTTTAAAAGCTTGAAACACTGTGTCAGATCCTACTGCCAGACTGTAGTAAATTCTGTGCTGGCCTATGAGTTTTCTTGGCAGCCAGCCAACTTTAGCTAATCATCCTTGACTCAATAATATTTATGGATTTGCTTACTCAAACAAAATATCTCTAATAAAAAGTCTACAGTAATATTTTTACTTGTACAAAGAAAACTAAATAAGCCCTGATAATTTTAATTAGCAGTAAAATATGAAATGTTGTCACTGAGTTTTGCTTCCTCAACCAATTTGTTTTTTTTTTTTAAAGGGCACGGAAGGGTATGAATAAAATTATGATAAACCTAGCACTTTTACATTTTGCAGATAACAAAGATAGTGATAGAATCCAATATCTCAATACCTTTAATATGTGTCCTAGGTGTCAGGCTGGCTTCCTGTGTAGTTCTCTCTGAATCCTGTCTAGGCCTTCCTTCAAATGTCAAGACGTAGAACATGGCAATGATTGTCGTTAATACTCATCACACCTTCTACTGCCCGCAGTAGACATAAGGGAAAAAACGATAAGAATGGTATTGTAAGTGCCTGCATTAAAGCAGCCACAAGGCAGGGCACGTGGATAGAAAAACGTGCTTTTAAGACAGACAAAGTACAGTGTTATCCACTTTCTAACTGAAGAGTCAAGACGCCCAGAAAAACCCAGTTGTGAAAAAATAGCTGAACTCACTGGATTCGAATGTTAAAAAAAAAGAAGAAGAAATGAAAGAAAGAAAAGAAAAAAAAGCATAAGGTAAAAGAAAATGTGTTCCTTCAAATTCAGTCACAGTAAGTGCAAACATACACTGTTCTACCTAATGTCACATAATTAATTTATTCTATCAATACTTCATTATTTTTTCTTAGCTTAGGTTGGGGAAGGATGTTAATAATTCATAGTATCTATGATAATATCTTTAAAATTCTCTGTCTTGTCCAATAGCCAGTGATCTGGAAATATATTACTTTCCAGGTTAGTAAACCAATGAAAAAAGTGTATTTTACACGTTCTTCTGTTGCTTGTTGTTTAACCTACATCAACCAAAAGTCTGGTCCTAAGTTTTGATATCAAGACAGAGCTTCCTCAGGATAAATTTTTTTTAAGGCTAACGATCTCATTTTCAGCAGCAATAGCTGGACCTAAAGGAAGGATTAGAATCCCAGTGAAGAAACTACGTGTCATCAGCTACTTCACCACACATTTTCGGAACAGAGCAGACAGTCTCAAGGGCCTGTGGGTAAAGAGTAGATGACAACCAGGATTCTGCCCCCTGTTAATTCAGTGTCTTGCTGTTTGGCTTTCTGATGTTTACTTTCTACATATAATTAATCTTGGCAGTTGAGAACTTACAATTGCCTCTCTCCACCTAATGTTGAACTCTTTGCTTCCCTTTCCATTAAATATTACAAAAGAATAATTCGGTATGAGTGCAAAAAGCAGCCAATAGAAGAAGAGAAGCATAAATATGATTGCATTTACCTGTATCCTGCGTATTGTCACCCCTTTTCTCTAAGTCGCTGGGATTTTACAATAGTATTTGAATGAGAACTTACCCTCTCATGCAACAACATTAGTTTTTTTCTGGGCCAACTTCTCTCACAGTTAAACATAAAGCACTACTTATACTCACTATGAGAAACTGTTAATATGCATTTGTGGTAGAAACAATAAGTTATGCAGGGAAAAACTGAGTGATTCATTTTTTCCCAAAGGTCTAATACTTAGATCTACTTTAAACTATTTTCTAAGGCGAAAAGTCAAGACAGATTTTTTGTGATATGTAGCTGTTAAGGCTTTGAATAAGAGAAAAATGTAATAATCTGCAGCAGTCAGATGCTAGGCTCAGGTTCAAAGACTGTTGCTATTGATTGTGTACATTTTTATTTCAGAGGATCAGTGTATTTCAGAAAAATGCCTCCCTGTGGTAGAGAATAACAACATAGCTCATAACTTTCTTCTAAATATTCAAGTGAATGCTCAGAGAGACCTTTACTTGGCCCTTCAATAAGCTGTTTGTAAACATGAGCCAAAAGAAGTATCAGTTTCATCCTAAAGATGAAATCCTTAGATTTTTTACACTAGTTGAAGAATATTTTATTTGAAGAATATTTTCAACTATTGATTTATCTTCTTTTAAATTTCAGACGTTTTTCAAATGATTACACCATCTGTAGCATATTTCAAAAATTATTCCTACTCTAAAAACTCATTTTGGGGTGTGATTAGACAGTAATATAAAGCAATCAAACATTTTATCCCTTGGTAATAACTAAATGGTGTATCACCTTATCCACTCCTGATTCTACTTTCTCATGATGAAAGGACGGATCAGCAATAAGCCATATCAGAGAATCTGGAAAGTAAGTGAGATTTACTGAACTGGGTGCTATTCGGTATTGCTATTCTGACCCTCCACTTCTCTTTCATGTTCCAAGAGAATGTTTCAAATTAGCAGAAATTCTTCCTCACTGAATTTAAAAAATCACTTGACAAATAAGGCATTAAGTTCTCCATTCTCTCGTTTTTGTTTAAATAAAATAAGGAATAAAATGATCAGAGATTCAAAAATAATTCAGAGATTCAAAACGCATAGTTCAACTAAATATACTGATAAAACAGAATTTTAATATTATTTTTGTCAACTTTTAGAAACAAAGGACACTACCCAAAACACGTATTTAATATACCTACCTCTAATGTGTAACTCCTTTAAGGTGTAATATGTCATTACTTTTGACTAGAATCAATTGATCTTCATTTTCTTTCTAAAGGTAGACTTGTCTTACAAAGCTTACCATATGTCTAAAGAGGCCATGATTTGTAATTATAGCTATTTTTCTATATTTATTTTTCCAATTGAATAGTAAGCATAGCAAGGGTTGAAAAATAAATACTAAATATTTATATAAGTATATATCTGTATTAATTACCATATATTCTGATTTTTTTCCTGATTAACAACTCCATTTGTTGCAGAAAAAATATTTAAATATTTTCATAGTCTTTTTCTTTACCTGCTCACTATGAATAATTCTCTTTTGCCTCTTAAATTCCTGGGTCTTGTGCAGATCAAGGTACCAAGTGAGGGAAGAATTGAAAGGAGTTTGAGCTAATTAGATTGCTTTAAATTGGAAATGACAAAGAGTTGTTTGCAGAAGAAAATTACAGAAAAGAAAAAAATAAAGGAAAAGAGAGCAAGAAAGGTAAGAATCAATGCAAGCTGGCTTGAGGGGATGTTCTGAGGATGAGAGTTTAGGGTGATCTGCTCTACGATGTGGCACAGGACCCTAGGAAGACAGGTGAAAAAGAGGATTTAAAGAAATTTATTGTATGTTCTGACTGAAACACCTCTTTAGTGTTTTTTTGGGAGACATTGGTAAATTAAGTTGTTTTCCAAATTTTTAGGAATGTTGTATTATGTTTTTTGTATGTGTGTTTGTTTTCCAATTACACACCACATTCAGGTTGATTTCCAAGTGAGAGCAATGAGGTCCAGCTTCATATGGATTATAACATAGATTACGGATTTTTGCTTCACTAAGTGGTAGATATTTAATCTGTAATTTCTAAAAAATTAGTCTTATTTTTCAATTTCTTCCAAGTTTTGGTGTGAGCTATAACATAATAAACCAGATGATTAGGAAGCTAATATATTCTGCAGCTTCCATTTGGTTACAAGTATCGAATAGTTTATGAGAAGATATTTAAAACCAAAGTATATAACTACACAAATTAAAACAGATTGTGACACGATAAGACCCTAATAATACATAACTAACATTTATTGAAGGCTGACTCTGTGCCAGGCTTTGTTCTAAACAGCCGATTGTGTTAATTAATTTTATATGCTCACTACAACTCTATGATGTAGAACTAGGTTTTTCCTTATTTTTTCCAAAGAGGAAACTGAGACAGGAAAAATGTAAATAATATGCTTAAGGTCACACAACACCAGCTGGTAGATAGTGGTGCTGTATTCAAAACCAGACAGTCCAGTTCCAGATCCCGCCTTCTCAACCTCTCTATTATGCTATCTCTTTACTTAAAGCTTATATTTAATCTATAAACTATAGAACATTATATTACTGGTACTTGCCCAAATAGAAAAAATTATTTCATAATTAATAACAAAGCATATATAAGGAAATCAATTTTCACAACATGAATTTCAAAATAATCCTATTCTCAATAATACAAATAATATACTTTGTACTGTATTTCGTTTATGTTCTACCCCAATCCATCTACTCACTTGCTTGCTGGCTAGAGCTGCCATTGTTCCCACTACTGAGTAATGCACACATAAATCTTAGTGTGACTTATTTGAGAAAAAAATAGCAAAGTCACTTTTTTTCTGCATTTTTTCTTAAGTGAGAGAAAAATATAGTGTGTCAGGGTGTTTCAGACTTATAAAGAGAAAATTTGACTAAAGGCTTTTAGGAACACTTAGTTTCTGCCCATGTATGATACAGAAGGATGGAAGCTGTCTGCAGAGAGTGGTGATAAATAGATTGATAGATAGATAATTATATATTACATATTGTAATGTATTTAATATGTACTGTATATATTTGGCAACACTAATAGATATAAATCTTATCGTTGAATCTAGGTTGCTCCCGAGGAAGTTGTATCAGATTTCTTCATTGTTGCTCTAGGGGCATAAAAGGGCTGAGGGCTGTGAACCCTGGGGACACAGATATCAGTTAAAATTCATGGTCACTTTCCAGAGCAATGCATGTAACAGAAATGTGGATTGGTCTCGGCAAGGCACTAAAAGGGTCAATCTGTGGACAAATATATCCAATGGTCACCGGTGGTAACAATCCTGATGGGATAGCTATGGAGCAACCTCTCCTTCATCATCTCAAAAGACAATTCTCCTGGGGATGATCTGTACTGAGGATTTACCAGAATCATCTCTGTAGCTGTTGAAATAAAATTGCCGCTTCCATAGGGAATTGCCTAGAAAACGACTTTCTCATGGAACAACCTAAGTCACTTCCAAATACTATACTTAAGGGACAATTTTGAGAATGGTGAGAGCATTCGTAACATTCTAAGAAGATGTTCCCACAACCACCTAGATTAGGTTGATTTCCCAACTATCCTACTGCGTTGTTCCACAGGACTCCCTAAATGTGGAATTCAAAACCCAAAAACTTTTCAACGTGTGGATGAGTTCATCCACAAAGCTATTTAGTTAACTCCGAAAATATTTTGTAGGTTTTTTATGAGTGACATTTTTAGTGAAGAGAGATGAATGCCTTATGGGAGACCTTCAGAAAAATCTCATTTGGGGAACTTGAAATATCTGCCACCATCATGTAATGACTTTTTTCCTCTGCATGGAAAATAGGTGAGATTAACGAACTATGATTTTTGTCTGTTGCTCTTACTCAAAGAACTGATAGGATCCACAGCCCTTTCCTAGAATATAGGCTGCTATCTCTGCTGGAGAAGAGAGTTTCCTGCATGTAAATCCTCAGCTCACAGCACCTTTGTTTAAGTATCAGTCTTGTTTTTCTGTTTCTATGAAGGATAGGGAGAAACTTGCCCTCTGTGCTCCAGATGAGGTATGAGGATTATGAGTGGGTCTCACCATGGGCCCACAATTTCTTCCCTGAGGAAAGTAATAAAAGGGGTTGGAACACCTTCACCCTTTCTGACATTAACCCAGTCCTGCTGGTGGCGGCTCTGCTGTAGGTGTTGAGCAAGCCCTTTGTCATTCACTCCTACCTCTGGAACTCCAAACCACTTGGAATATTAAAGAATCCCACCTTCAAGCAGAGGGCAGGAGCAGTGCAGGTAATATCTGGATATTGCTTGTAGCTGTGGTTGAGATAGAATAAAGGGACAATGAAACTTTTTTGGCTGATGTCTACAGCTTGAGGACTTACACTATTTTTCTCTTTGTGATATAACAGTTTCAGCAAGCAGACTAACCCCAAATGGAAAGTATCTCTATTTTTTACAAGTCGTAGAACTGTACAGAAATCACCCAACTTTTGACTGAAATTCTCCAAACATCGATCCCATGTAAGTGCAGATCTGAAATAATATGATAAACAAACAAACACAAATTAAAAAATAAGCGTAGATGATGAGGGAAAAATTTGCTGACCTAATAACTTTGGAAGTATGTGGAGTCTGTAAGACTAAAGGCAAAAGAAATTGTACATAAACACTATACTCTAGTTGATAAAATTTTTTTCCACAGTGGTATAGAGTAACAATACTTTTTTTGTGTGTGTGTGTGAAGAAGATCAGCTCTGAGCTAACATCCATGACAATCCTCCTCTTTTTGCTGAGGAAGACCGGCCGTGAGCTAACATCTGTGCCCATCTTCCTCCTTTTTTTTCCCCAAAGCCCCAGTAGATAGTTGTATGTTATAGTTGCACATCCTTCTAGTTGCTGTGTGTGGGACGCGGCCTCAGCATGGCCGGAGAAGTGTTGCGTCGGTGCATGCCTGGGATCCGAACCCAGGCCGCCGGTAGCGGAGCGCGCACACTTAACCACCAAGCCATGGGGCCAACCCTGGATTCAGTTTTATATACAGGATGAGAGGGAGATCCTGTTTTGTTTTTGTTTTTGTTTTTTCCAGATGATTAACCGGTTATGTTAACATCATTTATTAAATAAATAATCCTTTACCTAATTAATTGATATACCACTATTGTAATATATTAATTTTCTGTATATCCTTGTATCTATTTCTGAATGCTTTATCTGTTACACTTACTAGATATTTCTTCTCGTGCCAATACCTTACTGATTTGGTTACAGTGGCTTTATAGAAATGTGTAATATCTAGTAAAGCAATGTCTCCATCATTGTTCTTTTTCATATTTTTTTTTTGTTTACTCCTGGTTATTTATTCTTCCACTTGAGTTTTAAATAAAACTATTCTTTTCCTGTGGACAATTGCAGGGAAGAGAAGGGTGCTGTCTGCATGCCTTTCAGGAGATCACCGTGGACTTGAGGCCCATCCATGACAGCAACCACGATCACATGTCTTACTTATATCTACCTCTCTTCCTCTTTCCTCATCTTGCTCTCCACACTGCCACTCTCTTATTTTCTGTCAAGTAAACTCTTTGCCACCAAGACCTTGTCTTAGGCTCTACTTTGGGGGAACACAAACTAAGACACTTTTTTTTTTTTAATAAGAATAAAAATATTTTATAACTTTAGCTGATATTTCATATTTATATATTTAAAAATATTTTATAACTTTATCAGCTTTAGTTGATCCCCATGGGGTTGGTATGAAGTGTACTCTCTTCCAGTAATTTTTATATGATTGGTGATTGGTATTTTGAGTTCCTTTTTTATCAAATGGATATTTTGGAGAGTTTCATTGATTTAAAAGTAGCTAAGCATTTTACAGTTGTAATTAGAGAATGTGGTCTATAAAAATCTCTATTTTGAAAATATATTTTGTCTTCTTTTTTGATGAAGTATATGATCAATCTTTACAAATGTCCCATGGACATGAGAGAATGTGTAGTCCCTGTTGAGTAAAAGGTTCTATGAATAAATCTGTCAAAGAGAGCTTCTTTCTTATATTATTTAAATAGTCTGTGTCCATCTTGTTCTGTCAAGTAACACTTCATTTTTAAAATTATATTCATGTTATTTCTGGTTTTTTCTTTGTACATTTCATTGATAATATTCAGTGCACACATTTTTTTTTGCTTTATCATTACATAATTTAATGCTTTGGCCTAGAATTTTCACTGGTCTTGTCTTAATTTTGCCACATCTGCTTTCTTTTTTTTTTTTTAATTTTATTTATTTATTTTTTTCCCCCAACTATCTTTTGCCCAGTAGATAGTTGTATGTCATAGCTGCACATCCTTCTAGTTGCTGTATGTGGGACGTGGCCTCAGTATGGCCGGAGAAGCAGTGCGGCAGTGCGCGCCCGGGATCCGAACCCGGGGCTGCCAGCAGCAGAGCGCACGCACTTAACCGCTAAGCCACGGGGCTGGCCTACACATCTGCTTTCTTTTGCTTTTTCATTTGCCTGGTATAATTTTGTCTGGTTCTTTATTTTTAATTTTTCCCTTCTACTTTGTTTTAAATATGATTAGCTAGATTTTTTTTTCACCCAAGCTGACAATTCTGTGTCTTTTGTGAGAACTGATATAAATTTTAACTGATCATTTTTTATAACTTTGCCTTATTTTATGTTCATATTGAACTATTTTTTCCCTAATTTCCTTTCCTTTCCTTTGACTGACATAGGCATTTATCTTTTCATTCCCTTTTTTCTTCTTTCTTAACTGATAAGGTCTATTATATTTACCAGTTCTACTACTTTTTACCTTCCTATTCCTAACAAACATAATTAAACTATATTTCTCTATTATTAGTTTAAAATAAAATATCAGTTATCTCTTCCACAAAGTTTCCTTACTTGGCTACTTCCTCCATAACAAGATGAAAATTTTAGAATTATTTTATATTCACACGGTTCAACCAGCCCTCTGAGTAAAACTTTTAGCATATTTTACTCACCTACTCGGTATCCCACTCTATCCACAACTTTGTTTTTTTCTAACGCACTTTAAACTTTTGGATTCCAGGCTATTATTGGAATTCCTCTTACAATTTGCCTCTTCTGTTTCAAAAATCTTTACTTCATGATTGTATTACAAATTCCTAAGCAATAATACTCATTCCTTAAGATTTGTAACTTTCTACATGAGATTCACTGCTTCCCATTCCTTTCTCACCTCTTTTCTCTTTCAAATTTGAAAGTTCTCTTATAATTCGTTTGTCATTTGCTAGAATATTTCCTAAAGTATTTTTGTTATTAGACTGGGTATATAACTGTTATCTTTCTGAATCCTTGTAAGTTCAAAATGCTCTTCGTTTGCTGCCACAGGTTAATGGCTAAACTGGAGAATGACTTCTTCTATGGCATTTCTCTCCTCTCAATAGACTGTTGTCATTATGTGCTGGGTGATAGTTTCTCATACTACAGATGAGAAGTCTGATACTAGTTGTTAATCTGTTTTTTTTCTTTCTGGAAAGAGCTTCCTTTATTCTTGTAATGCAGAAATATGATCAAGTCATGCCCTTTTCAATGAATTCTGTCTGAGATACAGTGAACCTTGTAAATCTGTAGACTTTCATCAGCAGAGGAAATTTTATTTTATTTTCTCTTTGTTACTTCTCTGTTTATTCTTTTTTCTCTTTCTTGAACTCCAATTTTATTGTGTTCTGACTACTGAAACTGTCCTTCAAGTCTCTTCTCTTTGCCTCATGATTTCTATCTCGTTCTGTATTTTTCTTTTTTTTTTTTTTTATGGCTTATTTTTTCACTTAATGTCCAAACTAATAATGTATGTCTCAGCTGGGACCATTCTTTTTTTCAGTTAATCCAATGAGATTTTTTTTTTTTAATCATGATTCTTAATTCTGGAAAGTCTTTTTTTGTGCTATCATTTTGCCCCTGAAGTCTTCATCGCTTTCTTTTTAAAGGTTAATTCCGCCTCTTCCATCACTTTTAGTCCAACGACAGCCATTAAGTTTTACCTTGATCTTCACCTTTCTGGTTAGTGAATCTGCTTAAGTAGTTAGCACTTTCCCTTCACTCATATTTGAGCTCCTTTGGCTGTTCAGTCTGTTAGGCTCCTTCCAATAGCAACAAACTAGCAAGTGATAGAAGGTTTAGCAGTTGATTGGTTTGTTCATCTTTTCTGATGAGCCAGGTTTCTTTTTTTTGTATTAGCTCTTCACCTTTCCTCTTAGGCAGAGAAAAGGGCATATTTGCTCTTTGGTTTCACCAGATGCAACAACAGCCCTCTTCCAACCACAGGACAGTAAACAAATCAGCCCAGTGGTTCATTTCCAAGATTGCTGAGTTCAGCTTGTTTCCTTCTAGGTCCATAGGCCATTGGAAAGCACAGCCCTCCTCAAGAGAATTCACAGACTTGCTTGAACTGCCTCGTGAAATACTGGACTGCACAATAAGACTTGAAGAGACATAGACCATCTTTTCTGCTGTTGCTTCCTCAGCTCTTTCCCGGCACCGAGGAGAATGAATTCTTTTACCTGAATTCTCATGCTCTGGACAACCCTCTTCCTCTGAGGGCACATGTGTGACTAAAGAAGGAACTGACAAGACTGTCAGTGATCCTGTTAAGAAACCTCCGCCCTCAAACCCACCAACAGTCACAGCCTCACCAACATAATTTACCTGAGAGACTCTTTGAAGCAATCTAACCTCCTCATGTCCCACAACCCCGATCCACCTGCTTGGAACTCCCTTTCCCCACTTGTCTTAATTCTTTCAGATTTCTGATCAAATGTGACCTCCCAGAGAGGCCTTTCCTGTTCATTCTACGTAAAATAGCACAAACCCATTCCTTTGTCCTCTTACCTGCTTTATTTTTCTTTGTAGTAATCATCTTATTTTTCTTATTATCTGTCTCCTTCTACTAGAAATTCTATAAGAGCAGGGATTTTTCTGTTTGTTATTGCTATATCCTTATCACCTAAAACAGTGCCTAAAATGTTATAGTTGCTCAAAGTGTACTTTTTGAATGAAGAAATAAATGAGATTCTAGTACAAACTGTGGCCTCAGATGCATCTTCTTGACTTGGTCAGCTTGCAGATACAGTTGTTTTCTTAATCCATACGCAGAATAGGGGGTGAGAAAAAATCCAGGATCTGTGCTCAAGCCACCTCCTGTCTGAATACTCCCACCATGGGCCATGTGAATTTTTAATGTAATCACTTTTATTTCCAAAATGATAAAATAAATTTGTGTGAACTCCCAGTCAAAGATGGCACATGGAACATATGCATCTATTTCTATTTCTTCTTTAAACCACACTAAAATGGTAATAAAGGATTTTTAAGAGCATAAACTTACAAAAGGGAGAATAGATGCAAAGATAACAGCTATAAAATTTTATAAACTAGAAAGTGAATAGATAAGCAGGAAACGATTCAGCAGACTTGAGAAAAATTAATCTTAAACTAGCAGAAGGGGAAGCTAAAAGCCAAGAGAGGTTTAAGTCACAGTATTGCCCAAATGCTAAGGAATTGGCAATCACAGATACCACTAGTAATGGAGATAATCCCTATCTACAACTTGGAGACATCTGGGGATATATTCTCTGAAGAAACAAACAGAAGACTCTAGACTTGGAAATCAGTGTTGTGGCAGGAAATGTATACTCAAAACAAAGACATTACATGGATATTTGCATACTCAAGGCTGAAGCCACCCCTTTAGCTTCCTCCTCCCTTAGTAACCACACACAGACAGTTAGATAGTCACCCTTTGTGCCAGAAATGGGTAGAGTCTGGACCAGCCCAAAAAGAGAGAACAAACTTCTCAGACAGATCGTCCTACAATTACACACAGTCCTTATGCCATATTGTTCTATTGCCAACTTGGCTAAGCTGGGAACTACGTTTACCCTTTTCTGTGTGGTTCTGAGTTAGAACTGACCAAGAGAAAAATTTGCATGAAATTTGGGGATGAAAGTGAAGAAGTGGTCATTACTCTAGAGAACCCCACAGTTAAACATCATGCTGAAAAGTACAGAGTTCCTGGTAGTTTCCTGCTCATCTCTCCTTCTCCTCAATTCCATGTCTAGCACCTCTTCCTAACTATAGGCCCTGGTGACAAACAGCATTTCCAGGCCCATCACCAAACACCTGGTGGCAAACCTGCAGAGACAGCACTGAGGTAATAGTTTCCTACAGGCCTCTCCTTGAGCTCCTGTTTGTATTCTCACTCTGGTGGCTGGACACGCATGGTTTCTTAGACTCCCCTAGAAATCCCAACTTCTCCACCCCCCTCAGTGCCTGAAGAAGACCTTGCTAGTGACTTCTCCTCTGATCCACCAGTCCTTCACTTCCAAGACTCCCTTCCAGCCCACTTCTGTAGCTCCTCCCACAATTCTTTAGGTCTAATCCCTTGGAATAATCTCTTAACATTTATAGACTTAGAGAGTCTACAAACCCCATTCATGTGCTCAGAGTTTCCAATCAGCTTTTTAACTTATCACTCTTTATTTGTCTTGACTAAGCATCAGGGGAAAACCTCTAATAGGAAACGCCTCTAATAGGAAAGACCTAAAATAGTTAAAAAGCATAAAACAGCTTATAGCAAACAGAGAGAAAAAAAACTTCCTTCCCCAAAATACTTTACTATCATAAATCTCCTTTGAGAGAAAAGAGACAATATTGCAGACACAAAAACAAGACAGGATTCTATTATAAACAAATATTCAGACAACAAAAAGAGCCCTGAGAATGAGAAATATAATAGTAAAAATGGAAAACTCATCAAAAGAACTGAAATGTAATATTGAAGCCATCCCCAGAAAGTGGAACAAAAAAATAAATAGATGAAGAAAAGATTTTTTAAAAAATAGAAGACTAACCCAGAGGGTCCAAAATCTGAAAACACTGGCATTTAAGTGAGAAAAGAGGAAGCAGATAGGAAGAAATTAACAATGAAATAATTCAAGAAAAGTCCCCAGAGCTGAAGGAAGAGTTTCTAGATTAAAAGTTTTCGTACACTGTCCAACAGAATGGAGGAAAATAGGCCCCCATCAAGGTACATCACTTGAAATTTCACAACACTGGAGAAAAAGATCGTAACAGCTTCTCAAGAATAAAATCTGATCACATACAAAACACTAAAAGTAAGAATGAGTTTAGAATTCTAAATATCAATAATGGAGCAATGTCTTTAAATTTTGAAGGAAAATCCTACACCTATTCAAGTAGGAAGGTAAACTTTTTGCCTGGTCAAGTAAGAATTTAAGGGTGAGTAGCTTCACCCACCCTTTCAGGAAGCTGCTAGAGAGATAGTCAACCCAAGTAAAAGTTCTGACAATTCCATCCTGTGGGTTTTTTCCCCAGACCACCAACAATTCTCCGACACCAGCCGGGTGTCCTATAATTCAACTCAATTCTGGCACTATCTACCTGGAGAAAGCATCAGATTCCACAGGTTAAGGGCTCAGTCCTACAAGACTGTCTTCCTCACCCTCACTTCAGACACCAATTGCAAGTTACCTTGCTTATCACCTTATCTATCACCTGTGCTTCTGACCAGCCAGCTATAGATTGAGGTTTCAACAACCCCCTCCTTGGGTTCAATTAATTTGCTGGAACAGCTCACAGAACTCAGAGAAACATTTTTCTAACTAGATCAGTGATTTATTGTGAAAGGATATAACTCAAGAACAGCCAGATGGAACAGATGCATAGGGCGAGGTATGGGAAGAGAGAGTGGAGCTTCCATGCCCTCTCCAACCGTGCCACTCTTTACTCTCTCCAAATTTCCATGTGTTCACCAAACGTGAAGCTCTTCGAACTCTGTCCCTTTGGGTTTTTATAGAGTCTTTATTACCTAGGCATGATTGATTAAATCATTGGTTTTCAGTAACTGATTCAACCTCCAGCCTCTCTCCCCTCCCCAGAGATCAGAGGGGTATGACTGAAAGTTCCAATCCTCTAATCACATGGTTGACTCCACTGGCAACCAGCTCCCATGGTTAGGTGCATTCCAAAAGCCACCTCATTAATATAATAAAAGACATCTTGATGGCTGTCTTCTCAAGAAATCCCAAGAATTTTAGGAGCTCTGTGCCAGAAAAAGGGAGGAATATTGAATATATATTTCAAACCATGAGAGAAGTTAAACCGAGAAGAATACATGGGATAGAACAAATATGAGAGGTAGAGATTTCTTACTTGATGCTGAAGGGAGTGAAGACATACCAGGAAGAGAAGGCAGGTTCAAAAGTATGAAACCAAGAATGTGTAAAGGGCTATGTATCCATAGATAACTCTTCTCTGTATAGTAAAAAAATAACATTTTGAAAAAAATGGAACAATTGCTTCTGTTGATATGATCTATAATGCTGATGATGTATGGAATAGACTGAATGACGTATCAATGAATACATGACCTAGGTTAACATGAATGGTTATATTAAAGCCTAGTGTTTCTCTTTTAACCAATATCTTAGCAAAAGACTTCTGCTTCTTGCTGAGTGCAATGCCTAAAACACATAACACACACAATCTGTGCAAGAGGATTTATTTTGATATAATTGATATGTAGATATAGATATACATGTACATAGAATATCTTCAGAAGTTGGATATTATAAGAAGCTGTTAATAGTGCTTGCAACTCTGAGGGTGGAAAACCAGTTAACTGGAGAGAAAAGAATGTGAGGAAGATTTACTTTTCTTTTCTGAGTTTGCATTTTGTTGCCTCTGAATTTTGTACTATGCATATATTACCTATTTCAAAAATCAAAATAAAACACAAGAAAAAGAATGGCTTTAGAATTCTCAATAGCCAGTGAGAGATAGAAGGCAATGGAATAATGCCTTCATATTTCTAAGGAAAAATTATGACTTAGAATATAACATAGTATGTATGGAATTATTACCTAGAATTCCATACATAGCCAAACTATCAATCGGGCATGAGGATAGAATAAAGATATTTAGATATTTTCCAGTATCAAATGCCTCGAAATACACTTCCTGGGTACCATTTCTCAGGAAGCTACTGGAAAATATATTTCCACAGTTGAAATGAGATAAACATAGAAAGACAAAGATATAGGTTATGGGAAATAGAAAATTCAGCTCAAGTTGTTACTGCACAAAATTGGGGTTCTCTTGCCCAATGAGCATAAAAAAGCCAATTAATTACAGCATCAGCTTTTGGGTAAAGAAATCAGCTTTATTCTGTGAGATCGATCTGCAGGGAGACAGGAGGTGTGTGTCCTCAGATCTGTCTCCTTGATTCAGGATTTGGGGCAAAATTTAAGAGTTAGGGAGAGTTTAAGAGTTTAGGCTGGCACACAGAAATGGTGGCAGGGCAAGTTTTGATTGGTGGGCTTCAAGCATTTATGGTAAGGATCTAAACATTTATGGTAAGGGGGAAAGGAATTTTAACACTGGATCTTCCTGAATGACGGACCCCTCGCTTCTGATAAGAGTCTGACTTTTAAGTTCCAGTCATGTCCCGGTACTTTGGTTTTGTGGGGAGGAGAATCCTTGGTTTCGTGATTAACTCAGGTCAATATTTCTTGTTCTGCACATGATCTGGCTATGTGACTTTTGCAAATTTTCTGAAAGACAACTTCTTAATCACTCTGTTGATAAGAGATGGGGTCTGTTCAAACTGGCTCTAAATGGGCCTGTGGTTACAAAGTGAGAGACAAATGGAATCCTCAGGTGAAGGGCGATCCCAGGATCACTGCTGTGAGCCAAGCCTAGAAGATTTCCAATCCAGTTAGAGCTGGTCAGAGACCTCAGAAACCTCCAGGAGAGACTGCTTCCAAAAGATGAAATGGCTAGAGCCCCTAGTGCCTCTGAGAATCCTGAGAGGAATTTCAGAACAGTGGTTTGTGCCATTCCTGGCCCTGCTTGCCCTCAGATGCATTCTTTGCCATTCCCCTGCTCTACTCTGTGTTTCAGGACGGACGGCCCTTGGAGACTTACTTTCTCAGGCTTCCGTGGTAGCTTGTGTCATAGTCTGTTTGGGCTGCTATAGTGAGATACCACAGACTGGGTGGCTTACAAACAACAAACATTTATTTCTCACAGTTTTGGAGGCTGGAAGTCCGAGATCAGGGTGCCAGCATGGTTGAGTGAGGGCCCTCTTTGGGTCACAGACTCCTCGCACTATCATCACATGACAAAAGAGACAAGGGAACTCTCTCGGACCCCTTTTATAAAAGGATTAATCGCACTCATGAGGGCTCCTCTCTCATGACCTAATCACCTCCCAAAGGCCCGACTTCCTAATACCATCACATAGCGCATTAGGATTTCACATCTGAGTGTTGGGGAGACACAAACATTCAGACCACAGCAGCAAGCTTATGACTGAAGCCACTGGTGAAAGTTTAGAGGAGAGAAAGGGAAGGAAAATCAGATTATTTATTCCCTTCCTTCTTTATCTTGGATGACTTTTTAAGCAATATTGGTGTTTCCTTTTTGATTCCAGCTCTCCCTGGACATGAAAGCCACAGTTTCAGACCCTAGGGTACAGCAATATCACCTTCCTTTTTTTTCTCTTTAGCCTAGAGGTGCTGGTAGCTTTCTGCTGTTGCTAAATTTTTTATTTATTTCACTGCCCTCTTTCAGCTTCTCAACTTCTGCCTACATTTCAATTCCACGCATTAAATTCCCTTTGTTATAAATACTGGAAGTGGTTTCTTTTTTCTTGATGAGACTCAGACCAATGCATAGTTGAATTACAAAGAAGTACCTAGAAATCTAAGAAAAACAATACAGCAAAATAATTAATAGAAGGGAACAAAGTTTGTGTGGGAAAGAGAAGGTGCTCATATTTTACTGTATGACTCAGCTCATTTTTGTTTAAATGGTCAACATAATGCAAGTAGTGAATACTGATCTAACAAACATTAGGTGTACACTTAGTAACTCAAACCTTTCAATCTGATAGACCAGATCATAAGATTTCTCTCATAAAGTAGATAAATATTCCTTCTACTTATAATGGCTAGGATGTCTTGCAGTCCCATTGTAGAAGGAGAATAAGATATAGAGGCAGGAAAAGGAAAGCCCTTCCCTCTGGTGTAGGTGAAGGGGAGAAGAAAGTAGAGAAGAGAGAAGGAGAAAGGAAGTGCGGGATGTGAAACATGTGGACCCTGATCTACCTTTTCCAATCTTCCTTCCAGAGAAGGCAAGTAACTTGGGTAAACTCCAAAAGCAGGGAGCTTTAAAAGGAGACTGACTTCTCAGAACCAGAGGCAGAACCACACCAGGTAAACGTGACAGCATCTCTGGATTCTAGCTGGGAGCTTGTCAGGGGACTGCTGTGGTAAGGATGAGGGTTCTCAGAGCTGGAGGCGGAAGAACAGAACACTTGGGCTGGGGTTTAGAAGTTTAGACAGCACTAAGGATTGCCAAGGTGGGACTGAGTCAATGTGGAGAGAACGCCAGATCCTCATGGAGCTGAAGATCAAGAGAGAACAAGCTCATTGCCATAATTGACAACCATGGAGTTCAGCAATGGACACAGCCCAGAAATGAAACAAACCAGCCAGTGCACTCCTAAGGACCAGACTGAAACCAAGGAGAGCCTGTTTCCCTCTGTTCTCTCAATGTCCTGAGGTCCAATAACCCCATCCCCACCCAAAAGCTGCCATCTTGGAAGGAACCCAGAAGGGGAGCAGAATCCCAAAGAACCTGAGTAATGCAAGGTAAACTGAGTCACCTAACAAGAAAAATTAAATTATTGGACTCTACTGTTTCAAGCTGATTTGGGCTAAAATTGGTTTATGTATTTTGTTCTCATGAGCTAGGAGACTTAAAGCTACTTTTTCTTTACACATTTGAGTTGTAGTGGAGTCAGTTTGCCGGCTCAAAATACAGAAATCTAGCTGCAGATGTGAAGATTTTATCTGTGAGAAGACTGAAGCACAGAGAGCTTAAATGTCATTGCCAAGGTTAAAGCTGAAAAAAAGAAGGGCAATTTTAACTACACTTGACCTTAGTAGAAAGCTACCCCTCTTTGCCAAGTCCAGGGATTTTGATTCCATGGTGAGGGTTCTTATCCCTATAATTGACTCTTGAGTCCCTACCTCTCTTTTCCCGCCCCAACTTCTGGTTAATGAGGCAGCTCTTGATTCTGCTCAGGACTATGTGTCTGATGTTTCTGACAGACACAATTAGCTGTAAAAAATTACAGTTACAGATAGCTAGAAAACTTAAAAGTTATTTTACAGCAGGTCACCTATGAAAACAAATCAGGGAAGAACCCAAAGTCACTGATAGACTCTGAACAGATGTCTTTGGCGAGAATGGAACGTAGGAAGGACAAAATTCCAAACCATAATCCCACTCCAAGAGTTCTAATAACATTGATACAGCTTTCCAAGTTTAAGGTTTATAATGACAGTAAAACTCTGGTGAAAATACAAGTGGAGAATATATCAGCTGACAAGAGAATATTTTCAACAAGAATGACCACTCAGACTTTTGACAACTACTTGAGTGTATGGATGATCAAAACAGAAAAGTAGCTAGTAGATGTACGAGGATTCTGGACATGGGGCATTTTACCCCACCCACCACTTCACTTCCTTCTACAATTTGACGTGCTCCTGGGCATCAAGGAACTAATTATTTTAACTGTTATTCTGTCTCTGTGTGTTTTAAAATAATTTTTTTTTTTTTTTGTGAGGAGATCAGCCCTGTGCTAACATCCGCCAATCCTCCTCTTTTTTTGCTGAGGAAGACGGCCCTGGGCTAACATCTGTGCCCATCTTCCTCCACTTTATATGGGACGCCGCCACAGCATGGCCTGCCAAGCAGTGCGTCGGTGCGCGCCCGGGATCCGAACCAGCGAACCCCGGGCCGCCGCAGCGGAGCGCGCGCACCCAACCGCTTGCGCCACCGGGCCGGCCCCTAAAATAATTTGATTCCTACTCAGTGCAAGCCCTCAACAAAACTGTGGGTTCTTGTTATAATACTTTGTCATTTATAACCTTCTGTTGGATATATTCTCTCCGGTCATTCTCACAGCATTCTGTGTGATAGACGATACAGATGAGAAACTGTGGTTCAGAAAATTAAAGTGATTTTTCCAAGGTCGTGTAACTGGAACATGAGAAGCGAGGATTCAAAACTGAGTCTTCCAATTGCAAACCTCTTTCCACATGGATTCCTTCCTGGATTTATCTTATTTACAACAGGGCATTGACTCCCTACCCTTAACTCTGCCCTAGCATATTACTCATACTTTTTCCTTATCATCAGAAAGTAGTTTGTCAAGAATTACTGTCAAGAATTCTTAATCTGGTGAACTGTGTTGCCCTCCTAAATTTAACTCTAAACCAAATTATGCATAAACAGAGATTCCTTCGCCTGAAGGCCTGAGATTCTGAAATTTTCTGTAGTGCCTGACAGACCTTTTTGATCCATCACATTTAGTCACATCAATCATATCACCTTGAAGAATACATTGTAAATAAAATAATGTAACGTGATTGATGTGAACAGATGTGACATGGGACAACTAAGTTTCAGTTTAAGGACCCAAGGAGAAAAACACCTGATGCTCTATAAGGTTCACTAAACAAAGTCTCCATTGCTAACAGTATAAACACAATTTACAGGATTCATTTTCTCAAGTGGGAAAGAGAGGAAATACAATATATGTAAATAGTATAATATATGTTTATCCACCATGTGTGGGAAGAAAATTTCCTCTGAATGTCTGAAATCTAACATTTCCCATTGCATTCCAGAGCCAAGTCTAACTTAGCAATGCTAATCCACAGGGGAAAAAATAATGTTTTAGGAAATAAATTGTTTATCATTATTATACATATGGATGAGAGCATTTCAAAATAATTCAATATATTTAAGAGAAATAAAAGATTTCAACAGATTTGAAATGTAAATATTTTATTGGGAATATTTTTAAAGCATTTTAGATGGTGAATTCTTAAAAGGCATTTACATTGTTACCAAAAGTTGTGACCATTCCTTTCAAGGTCTTGTTTTTGTTGAGTTTCACTTCATAATTCAAGCCTATGTGAAACAAAGATCAAAATATATAAATATATTTTTAAAATACATATATTTTAAACTAACTCCTATTTTCCTGAGAGTTTTTTCCCATTCTTGAGAGACGTAACATTCATATATTTAAGTATCTTGGAGGAGAGAATAATACTTGATAATCAATCCAAGGCTTTTAAAGCATATCTTTATTGTCACTTTTTAACATTCTCTCTTTCCTATCTCTATTACTCTCTCTATCTTGCCTTCCTCTCCTTCTCTTTTTTTTCTCAAGGATTTCTTTTACAAAGAGAATCCCCAAGATTCCAGAGCCTGACTCTCAGATGCTGTGCTTCTAGCCCCTCGTGTGCACAGTTTGTGTTTCCTGGGAAGTACAGACAGAATTCTCCAGACAGAGCTTCCACGTCAAGGTGGTGTCTAAACTTGGCCACATGACTGAATTCCTGAGCCTGAGGTTTCTTATCTTTATACTTGAGACAATTACAGCTATATATCTCATGGAGTAATTTGTGGGAATTAAAAGAGACAATTCTAAAGTGCTTAACATATTTAGTAGCAGTAGTAGATGCTCACTATATTAGTTTCTTTTCTTCATTACTTAAGGGATTGACAGTTGAATCTTTTTGTTGAAGCTGTAGTTTTATCTCCCAATTTTGTATCTTATTTCTCTTCTTTAATGCCCAAGAAAGGGGATGAAGATGAAAGCTACAGGTTTCTTCTCCTCTCTCTCTTCTCTAATTTGATTTAAGTGCGTATTACGAAGCGTTCAGCATGGTGCCATACCCCATAAGAACTAAAGATGAATAAAACAACATATAGGGAGGTGAAAATTGGAGAAAGGAGTGGAAAGGCATTATAATTAGGAGACAAAACACTATTATTAGGAGACAAAACAAAACCAGACCCTTCACAGTAATCCCACCCAGTCAAGCTCCTAGCCCCTCCTCCAGAGAAGTCCCTTCTTCAGCCACATGGGAGGGCTTTCCATGCCCCAAACTTTCCTATCTGTGTGCTGTTGCGCATTCTATTGTTTTTAACTATAATATCCTTCTCTCTTCTCTCATCAAAATTTTACTTACTCTTCAAGAACCATCTCGCATGTTATCTCCTCTGGGAAGCTTTCCCTGGTTCTGTCAGATGACATTAATCACTGCCTCTCTCTCTGGCTCCACAGCTCGCTTATAACATTAGTGTAGTCCCAGTGTTTACTTGATAGTCTCCTCTACAAAACTGCTTGAAGATAGGATCTTGTCTTACTAATTTATTTATCTCTAGCAAGAAAATTCAGTATATTTTTATAGAAGATTAAATATATCAAGATCTATGTAGTAATCATTCTACAGTCACATTGTTCTTAAAATTTATTTAAAATAATATTTCATGGATGTTGAGAGCTTAAGGCATTTCTTCCAACTTCCTTGTGTGGGGGATCAAAATTGGGTACCCCAAAATGTGTCTATTTGGCTTGATTATTTTTAAGAACAAAAGACTCTGAAAGAAACTTTGACCTTCCCCCTAATTGCCTAAAAGAATTTAAGATAGAAGGGCCTGTCCTAGGAAGGAGGTATCACCACAGATAATTCTAGGTGTGGTAGACAAGAAGGCATCTAGCAAGGGCCATTTTATCAAAAGATCTCTTTCTGGTCCCATTGTCTATAGATGTCCCAGCACATTCTTGTTTACCAAACATTTGCTTTTCCATCTCCATGTAAATTGCCTTCCTCCCTTTTGAAGTTTCAAACCACTACCCCCAACATCCTCCTTTGTCTTTAGCTGAAGATGGTATTTAAGGTGGTAGCTTCAGCCATTTTGGCGAGTTACTCAGTTTTCCTGGGTTTCTCCCATGTATACATGTTATTAAACTTTATTTTATTTTCTCCTGTTATTCTGTCTCATGTCAATTTAATTAGGCCACCCAGAAAGACCTAGAGGATAGAGGAATAGTTTTTCCTCCCCTATACCTGCGTAGCACTCAACTTATAAGATTCCCTCATGTAAGCACAGTTACTAACAAGAAGCAGAGAGATTTGGAGAAAGCATAAGAATGGAAGATTGGAAATGTGATTCTGTCCTAGCTTTGCCGCTCATTAACTGTATCACCTTAAGCAAATCATGTCTTTGGGCCACAGTCAACTCATCCGTAAATTAAGAAGTTAAGCAATATGATTTCTAAGATCTTTTCAGGCTACAACATTCTACCATTCTACAAATCCCAATCCTAAAATCTTAACATTGTGTTGTTTTCCTCCAAGGACTTATACTGATAACACTCAGTTTAAATGAAAGTTTAAATTAAGATGAGGGTGGTGACTTCAATACAACTGGAGAAGAGTTATTGTGACTGGGATGCAGTGCCATCTCTTTTTTTGTTAAAAGTTTGGCAAAGGTATCAATGTTGACATGTGGTGCTGGTTGCTCTGAGTACCCAATCAATGATTGCCTTAGGTCAGGTTCCCTAGAAGAAGAACCAGAGATGACGATTCTTGTTCAAATGATATATTGAGGGAGTGTTCTCAGAAGGAGAGTGAAGGAAGAGGAATAAGGCAGGAAAAATAAAGCTCAACAGGGATGTAGTCTCAGCTGAGCAATAGCTTTAGTCTGATCCCATGGAGAAGCTCTGGAACGTGAATTACACCACAGATTTGACTCACTTTGAGGCAAGGGGGCTGACCTTTGGATTTCTATGTCAGTTAGTCATTGGCCAAGGCTGAGAAAGTACAGCCTCCAAGGTAGGTGAGTTGGCTCCTGGCTGCCACTTGACCTAGGGCAATTCCATGTAAAGAGAAAGGGGAAGCTTTGAGTTGTTAGTGGTTAACACTAACAGCCCCTATAGGATGGGTGCTTCAGCTGATAAAAGGAATCTAGGCAGGTACCAACACCATCCTCTGATTAAAATTCCTTTGCTTCCCAGTGCAAAAGCAAGTACTCAAAAAAGTAGAAGTGTTTCCATGTTTGAGGAAAAATGTTAATACTAGAATATTCTATGTTCTGGGTGTAGCCATGCATTTACTCATTCATTTCTTCATATAGTCAATTAAGAAACGTTTATTGAGTCCTGCTTACTATGATACTGAAGAGGAGGAAGACTTTCCTCTACCCACTCTGGGTCCTTTCTGACTGGGCTACAAATTAAATTGACATGAGACCGAATAGCAGAAGAAAATCAAACAAAGCTTTATAACATGTATACATGGGAGAAACCAGGGAAACAGAGTTTTCTCAACAAAATGGCAGATGTTCTCTTCTTAAATAGATTTAGGTAAAGACAAAGGAGGATGTTGGGGGAGGGGGAGAAGACAGCTATGGGAGATTACCAGAAATCACAGTAAACAAGAGTACGCAGATTTAAGAGTTTCTGGAGATAAGGTCATCTCTCCCTTCTTCCTGGTACAGAGAGGGAGATACCTTTACAAGTGGAGATTTCCCTTTTAAATGTAAATGTTTGGCAAACAGAACTTTGATAAGAATGGGTTTAGCAAGGACCCTCCCAGTCTAGCCATACCCAGAGTTAAATTCATTTAGGCAGTTAGTGGGGGAGGTCAAATGTCTCTCAGAGAAAATAATCAAGGCAAAGAGATATATTTTGAGGTGGCCAATTTTGATCTCCCACAATACCCACTCCAGTAAACAGTGCAACTGTGTTCAAGTCAGATGCCCTTGAAAGTGGCAGTCTAATGATTTCTAGTGATTTAGTATAGGAAATCATATTTTTTAACAAGAGTTCATCACTGGGTGAGATGGATCCTTGCACTATTCTTTCTGCCAAGGGCCTCTGGAGAATTGAACAGATAGCTTAGGCTAAGCTATATGTACCAGACGGTAGACCTGAGTCCACCAGGAGCACTAACCAGTGACCTGTATGTGTCAAGACCGAGGACCCCTGGATATTACCTTTGCCAAAAACAGAGCTCTTCGCAGCATAAGGGCCTCTATAAGGTGTTACAGAACATGTGGGGCTTTGAATTTGTGTGTCTACAAGTTGTATGTTAACAGTTTATTTTTTCCCCTTGTATAATATTTGTTTGGTTCTTTCCTCTTGATTAAACTTCTTTTGGGTTGTTAGTGGGCAGCATGCTTGCAAGTAAGGAAGTTGTTGCCAGCTTGCTGGAATGTGCAGAGAGTATTCACTACAACCCTCAATGTCACCTAGGTCCTATGAGTCACGGATGTCTCTAATAGATAGGGAAATTCATATTTAAATCACTTCCTTCCTGAAAAGAATGACTGGAAGAATGACTCCAAGGTTTCCAGCCTGACTAAATAAGGGATAACAGTACCAGCAATGAGACAGAAAATACTGGAAGAGGAGGTTTGGGAGACAAGCACGTGAATTGGCTCAAAGAATGTAACAGCTCTTTCCCATCCATGCAGATACCTCTTAAAAGGTCTCCTCTCATGGGAGGCTTTGCTTCTTGAGCCTAAGAACTCCTTCTGGCCTATCGCCGTCTCTAGTACATCCGTTTGGATTCAGTTCTTACTCTTATAAGTTTCATTGTAAAGTTTCAAGCTGTCTTTTGCTTCCTTAGCCACTTTGCCTGGTGTATATGTGTTGTCATTTACCCATTCTTCATTTAGGGACTGGGACTAACCTCATCCTTTCCATGCGTAGCCTTGAATTATGGAACCCCAGACCCAGAAGAGCCCCGGATTCCCCAGTCACCAGGAAGAGGAGATCTTTTATTTATCCTTGAGTCCTCAAGTGTTCAGGAGGTTTTGGGTCTCTAGGGCAGTGGTTCTCAGTTAGGGGCAATTTTGCCCATGGGGACATTTGGCAATGTCCGGAGACACTTTTGACTGTCACAGTTGGAGGGAGAGTGCTACTGGTGTCTGGTAGATAGAGGCCAGGGATGCTACTTACATCTTACAATGCACAGGACAGCCCCCAGGAACAAAGAATTATCTGGTCTAAAATGCCAATAGTGCTGAAGTTCAAATCTAAGATACTAAGCACATTAGCCTTTTTCACATCAAGACTGCACAACTTGGCTCTTCTCTTTACTCGGGTTGCAAAATCATCCCTTTCGGATAACAAGACATATGCGCTTATGAACAAAGGGCTCCCCAGTTTCATGCTCAGTCTACTTGCAGCTGCCAGTGAAGAGGTTGAAGTGGCCAAGGAGTTCTGTAGCTGACTTGCTGCTGCTCTCCGTGGTCTCATCCCTCCCTCTAGTGGTAAGCATTGCAAATGCAGCTGGAAGGACAGAATTCCCCATTCCCTGGCATCAACATAAGGAGGGTTGTGGTGGGAATTGGAGTACTGTATTCAACAGACTATTCCCCAACCCAACTTCCAAGAACAAAAACATATTGGAAACATGATAGAACTTAAAAAAAAGTGCATGAGGTCAGCTTGAAGGAAATTTTATTTATTCGGTTACAGTGTAATAATCATTCATTTTTCATGAAGATAGAAATAAAAACCTACTGCTGTTAAGTGTAACCCATTTATGTCCCTTCAGCATTTTTGAAACCACCCCTAGGATTCATAGCATGAATCTGAGTTCAGACATTTACTAATTGTGTGATTTTTGGTAAGTAACTTTTTTTTTTTAATGATTTTCTTTTTAATTTTTATTTATTTATTTTTTCCCCAAAGCCCCAGTAGATAGTTGTATGTCACAGTTGCACAGCCTTCTAGTTGCTGTATGTGGGATGCGGCCTCAGCATGGCCAGAGAAGCCGTGCGTCTGTGCGCGCCCGGGATCTGAACCCCGGGCCGCCAGTAGCGGAGCACGCGCACTTAACCGCTAAGCTATGGGGCCGGCACGGTAAGTAAATTTTCAAAGCCTCGGTTCCTTCTTTGTTAAAAAAAAAGAAGTTCCTTCATCTGTATAATGGTACCTATCCTATAGGGTTTAGTGAGGAGTAAGTGAACTGTTGTGTGTGAATCACTAAGAACGGTGTTTGGCATTCAATAAGTGGCAGCTATTATAATGAGTATTAAGTTATCTGGACACACTAAGCTCTGGATTCAGACGGGCAGCATCTGTCACCTTCTTGCTTTGCATTAGGTAGGGAAAGTTAGAAGTGTGCAGTGCCTCTCCTCTGGCCTGCTCAAAATCTACCCCAGGCCTCTGTAGCACAAAGTTGCCTGCTTTGTGACCCTCTATAGACACAGTCTTCCATGGTTACCATTGACAACCCCATCAATGACCAGATTTGTGGCCTATTCCACTCTGCAGCTCTAACTCCTAACCAGGAGATTGAATGGACTGACTAGCTCTTGATCTCAAGTCTAGGAAGAGCCTATTACATAAATAAGTGACCTGGAAGTAATTATAAACACCCCAGCAACTCTGGGTGGGCTTGGCTTCATAGCAACCATATTCAACACCACCCACTTGTTACTGCCCCTCCTCTCCCTTTATCACTCAAGGAGATGAGCCCCAGGTACTTGTGGTCTAATTCAGAGACCACTGTGATACAGAAAGGAGAGAGAGAAAGCTTTGTGTTTGTAGATGCAAATGTAGTTGGTAAAACGGTAAAGAAAAGAGAGGAAATGATTATCATAAAAATATTATAGCTGCTGTAAGGGGGAAAAGAGAGTGCATGATGGGTTTATGGGGTGCTCATAATATTCTCTTGACATAGGGTGTCACTTTTTTAATTATTTGTTGAACTGTACTGGTATGTTACATATTCTTTTCTGTATGTGTGTATTATATTTCACAATTAAAAATTACATATACTAATATCACTAATACTATTATGGCACAAAGGATGATATTGTACGGAAAAACCAGGTATCAGTGACTCCAAATCTCTCAAAAGAGTTGGACAGTGAATGGAAGGAGGTTTTAATAATATGTTAATCAATGTATTTTGCTTATATTTTCCTTTCTGTGCATGCCCAGGAGTGATATACATTGAAAATATGTATTTAAATCCAAAATAATTATTTCAAGAAATATAAAACAAAAATTCTAAGTCATAATAAAAAAGCAGATAGTTATAATAAAAAGGAGAGAAAATTTCTCATGAGTCTGTTGATGCCCTTTAATATCACCCAATACCCGTGTATACTGGCCCAGTCAGCCTTATATAGTCAAGATTACTGCCTACAACTGGTCTTGAACGTCATTCTTCGCTCTCTCCTAGCAGAATTTGACCTGGAAACCTCTGCCTACATCTCTTTCCTGTGGGAGTTGGCTGCAGCAGTCTCCTCTGAAGCTTGGAGGCACTACCTCCCCAAATAAGGGCCTCTCGTGAGCTGAAGTTTCAGGGGGTGACAGCCACAAATTCTTGCCAGAAGATCCTTTGGCCAGGAAATTTTGTAACCTTTGACTTCACCTGAGCCAGCAGATGGAATGAAAATTATTCATAAATGAATATGTAGAAAATAAATTAACTCTGAATATATTTAATGTATATATAGTATATTTAACATTAATAATATATTTAAACATTAGCAATAGGACAGAATAATTCCAATTTTGCAGAAAGACCACTTATGTAAATGACTTTTATGACTGTAATTCAATGCTGCTATACATGAGCACAACCTCTTCACACACAATGGCTTTGACAGAATTGCAGACACTCGTTTAGCTCTTCATTTACTTAAAGCAAAGAATAATTAACATATTCTAATCACTGCAAAAACCTGTTCACTGACCCGTGATAATTTAGAAGCTTTCTTACCTTCCCAATTTTAAGAAATTCCTTTAGGGGTTATTTTTTAATCCCTCCAACAATTCATAGGTGGTTGGATGAATGAACAAATGAGTCCCTCTGTCAATCAACAGATTTCATTTATGGCTCCTATAGAAGAACAAGACTCTCATGAAGCAAATAGAACTGACAACTGATTTCATAAGAGACACACTGAATGAGACAATGTACCTGAAAGAACCTTAGAATGATGTTTGGAACATCATAAGGATTTAAGTAAGGTTTTTAGAATTTCAATCTAAATGCAGTGTACCTCTCAGTTGCTTATTGTAACACATGTAAAAATATGGAAATTATAGAAACAATAATTACTCAGAATAAAAATTCGTGGCATAAATAAGGATTCTAAAAATATTTGTTTTATGAATAAGTGGATTCCAATAGTTCTTAGATCCAATTATTATTTTAATAGATTTTCCTAAGTTTATTCCCGTGCATTTTTTTACAGAGGTGAGATTGTACTGTATATATCATCTTATATTCTGCCTTTATGGCTTTATATTATAAAATGTCCTTTCCCCATAAACACTAAAAACCATTTGAAAATATAATTTTAATGGCTAATACATTTTATATTCCTTAATTTACATTTCCCATATTGTTGAGTAATAGGATTGTTCAAGGTTTTCTTTTGTTTTCTGTTTTAGCTTTATAACTAAAGCTGTAATAAACACTGATGTAAATCTGCACCTGTTATTTCTTCACACTGATTCACAGGAGCGTTATTAAAGGGTGAAATTGTGTAGTAAATGTCTGTTGATTTTCCTGACTGGCCTCCATTTCCACTTCTTGTGGTGACAGCACCTCACTTTGGAGAATCCCCCCTGTATCCCAAGAGATTTGGGTAGAGCCGACTCCATCCCTGGCTCCAAGGTGTGCGCAGGACCAATGCGAGGGCAGCTAGGGCATTCTGCCCTCCTGGCTGCTGGCACTGACTGGTCAGGACTGAATGTGAGACCCAGCTCAGGCAACAAGACTCAGTGCTGGGATTTTCCAGGAACTACTGTGGAAAAGTCATTCCCTTTCACTAGGGATTGCTAACCCGGATTGATATAAGCCCAATTTTCTATTGACCACTGGAGAGAACCTGCCTTGGTATAAAGCTAACACGGAGGAAACTCAGAAGCTAGAGATGAAAAAAGGCAGATTCCCAATAACATAATTTCAGTGGCAGTTTCCATCCTGAAACTAGGATGTAATAATTTTCTTTTTGACCTAAGTGGGTATAAGGAAGGGTGTTCTATACTTGCAACCCTCAGAGACCAGACTAATTGAAAGAGTGTAGCATGTTTAAGACTGATGCTTTACTGCTAAATTATTTTTAAAAAATTGTAATTTATACACAAAGCAGCATCGAATAAGGGTATCATCACACCCTTATCAGTGTTTCACATTGCTATTTTAAAATCTTTACTAATTTTATACAGAAAATGCTATTTTTTTAAAGGTGAAGTGAAGGAATGATAGGTATATAGATATGAGATGGTAGATAGTAAGACTCTTTTTTTTTTTTTGAGGAAGATAGGCCCTGAGTTAACATCTGTTGCCAATCTTCCTCCTTTTTTCCTTTTTTCTCCCCAAAGCCCCAGTAGATAGTTGTATGACATAGTTGTACATTCTTCTAGTTGCTCTATGTAGGAGGCTGCCTCAGCATGGCTCGATGAGCAATGCTTAGGTCTGCACCCAGGATCTGAACCAGCGAACCGCGGGCCACCAAAGGGGAGTACATGACCTTAAATGCTTTGCTACCCAGTTGGCCTCCTATGCTATTTTATTTTAATCTATATTTCTCAAATAACTAATGGTGATATTTTTTTTTAATGTGCTGATCATTTTGATTTCTTTGTTAATATTCTTTGCCCATTTATCTATTATTGTTACTGATGTTATGCAATCTGAATTAGTTTTACACCGGGTTTTTCTAACTTTTATTTCCCATATGCATTAGAAATATTTTTTTAATCTATTGTTTGACTTTTATGTGTGTAACATCTATTTTTTCCCCTAGAAATAGCTCCAATTCAAACTTGAGGAGGAACGATCTGATAAGAAGAGCAAGCATGTTCAGTCTATATTCTTATTTAATTTACTTTGTAGAAAACATAAGTTTCAGTTTCTAGAACAATATGCATAGCATCTCTTGACTGGCTCTTTTTTAATATTTTTAGCGTTCTTTCTTTGTGTGTCTATGTGTGTGTGTGTGTGTGTGTTTGAGGAAGATTAGCCCTGAGCTAACATCCATTGCCAATCCTCTTCTTTTTTGCTGAGGAAGATTGGCCCTGGGCTAACATCCATGCCCATCTTCCTCTACTTTATATGGGACGCCACCGCAGCATAGCTTGACAAGAGATGCGTCGGTCTGTGCCCGGGATCTGAACCTGCAAACCCCGGGCCACCGAAGCAGAGCGTGTGAACTTAACTGCCATGCCATCAGGCCGGCTCTTAGTGTTATTTCTAATAAAGTAAACTTTGATATCATGTACATTTGTGATCATTTAAACATTTCCCTTCTTCCTTCCCACTTCTCCATACTCTTTTATAGGGAATTTATCAGAAGCAACAACGGAATTCTCAAGAGAAGACAGTTTAAATGACGAAACGGCTATTTACACCAATTTTATTAAGTCTTTAAAATTATATCAACAAGGATTATAAAACCTCTTCTAAAAGTCAAAGACAGTGAGTGCCATCAGACTGAGGGGAGCTTAACTGAATTCTCTTAGCTCATTTTATCTAAACTACTCCTACAGCAACAAGTTCTCCAAAAATGCAAACTTGTCTAATACGTATATACCACATTACTCAAGAAGAGAGATAAAACTATCTAATGGAAATGATTATCCTCTTTGGGGAAGTGGGTGAAATGGCTTTTCACCAAACACTTGTGGCCTTCCTTATGAAAGCAGCAGCTTGACGCTTGACTATTATGTCTTTTGACAAGGCGAACATAAATTCTATGATGATGCCAATAAGACACTGCAAGTTGTTGAAGAGAGCCATTATTTCTCTCCCTTGCTGAGTATTTGAGTGTGAGAAATACGTGTGTTTCGTTAGGGAAGATCAAGATCCCAGAAGTGCCCCATGGCGTTGTCAGTTTATTTTCTTAGTGAGGTGATCATACTTCAAAGGGAAAACTACAGGAATATTGAGTTGGTTTTTTGGTCTCTATATTCCACTGGGATGTAAGTCTCTTGAGGTCAGAGACCCCATAGTATTCAACGTTGTATTCTCAGTGCTGTTCAGTGCCTGGATCCTGGCAGGCTGCAATGATTACTTATTGTAATAAATGGATGAATGAATGAGCAAGTGAACTAGGCCAGCTCTTTCTTCATTTTATAGGAAAAAATAGTATGTCTGTTATACTGAATTATAGCTCTACGTCATTTTGGTATCGGTACTAATAAGGATTATAATAATAATAAAATCTAATAAACTAACTTTTTCTGAGTTCCCATCATGTGCCAGGCACTAGGTTAAACACTTCATCTGCATGATCCTAATTTTTACAATTCTGAGGTGGATACTATTATCATCCCATTTTACAGATGAGAAAACTAAAGAAATCCAACAACTATGGAGAAAAGCAGGAACTTTCAATAGGAGCTCTTCCTCCCTGTTTTTTAGTTTTTGCTACTTAAGTGACTTGTCCAAGACCACGTTGCAATTTAACAAGACAGTCAGGATTAGAACAGTTTTCCAGACAGTCAGATGAAAACAGTTTCCTCATTACCAGAGGGACTTTGACGTGCTTCAGAATCACCTGCAGATCTTTTTAAAAATATAGATCCCTAACTGCTCCCACCCCAAGATTCAGATTCAGTATACCTCTGGAGGATCCCAGTCATCTACATTTAAAATAAGTTCACCAATTAAATATCATATTCTGAAAATTTAGTATCACTATTCCAGAGCCTACTAAAAAGCTAGCAGGATTCCAATACGTAAGTAAAAATGAATAATGTTTAGACAATATTTTAACGGTAAAAATGCTTTTCATTGTGCAGCAGAGTCTGCTATCCCATCATCATGATCTGTGCCTATAGATGGAAGGTTTAGAATATATACACAAATAAAAATGTAGGCTTGAAATCTTCTGTCCGTATCCCGATTTGGTTTTCAGAAGGAATCAACATTAAGAATAAAATCTTACACCTCGGAAACATAAAGGACAAATTCATGCACATACTACATTAGAATGACAGACACCTGCTGTAGCAGTATTTTTCTTCTCAAATACATGACTTTCTACTTTCCAAAATGTTTTACTATCAATCTGACAGCTTTGGAAATTAGCACGATAACCAGCAACGACCTTTAGACAGGTCAATTACACACCGGAAAATTTCAGTAAATATGAAGGTTAGGTAAATTAAGATAAGCAGGTATAAAGCGAACAAATTGTTTCTACCCACTGACACTGGTTTTCTAAATGATAGCCTGCCGAATTGTGTGTTATTTGGGTAAAAATGTAGCTTTTTACAACAGGTTTTTCTGTGATTTCATTTGTGTTTGTAAACCTGAAGGAAATACTCTCCTAGCTTTTAAACCTAATTCATCACGTGGGAAAGGATTTAGAGAAAGACTGCAACATAACCCACTCAGAGGCCCATGACTTTCTATAAACATGAGCCTTAAAAGGAAAAAAAAAAAAAAACAGGACAATTCAAAGTGCTAAATGGAGAAATAAGAGACCTGGATTCCAGTCCTAGATACACAATTAATTTATTTACTAGGCCTCTGTGGATCTCAAGTACTTTAATAAAATGGGGAGGTGGAGGATGGAAGAGAAAGAGAAATTAGAGAATCTCGAGGATCCTTTAAAATAGGCGTTGGCAAATGTACTCTGCTAAGAGTCAGAGAATGAACATTTTAGGTTTGGGGGCCATACTGTATTGGCTACAACTACTCGCCTCTGCCATTACGGCACAAAAGCAGTCATAGACAATACGTGCACAAACGATCGTGATGGCATTCCAATAAAATTAAAAAAAGCTTTATTTACAAAAATGGCTGGTGAGCAGGAGTTGGCTGTGGATGGTAGTTTGCCAATCCCTGCTTTGCAGTCTTTCCTACAATACTATGAAATATGATATTTAGGCTTCCAGAGTACTAACTATAGGCCATAATTATTTTAAGTATACTAAAGAAAATTGAATAATTATGGTTTAAAATAAACTTGTCAGTATTTTTCATACAAAACGTATTCATTTCCTGATATATTTAGTATTAGCCTGCACAAGAAACTTTATAGTGTTAACATTTGCCAATGCATTTTCCTTCAGTAATGCTCTCTTTCCCTCTGCCAGGAATATCACTTACGAAAAATATGTTAAAAGCATACTTAAACACACACACCCTTGTAAATACCAACTAACTCACAGTGGTTAATCATATCATATGGATAATTAAGAGCTCAGGCTTAGGAATCAAGTAGACCAGGCTTTGTCTTTCAGTACTGTGACTTTGGGCAAATTACTTAACTTCCTAGAACATCTGTTTGATCAGCTGTTAAATAGATATATAATACTTACCTCATTGGGTTAGTATGAGGATTAAATGAGATAGCATATTAACATGGTGAAAAGGAAGAAGAGATTACGTTCATATATTATATATAGCATTCTTTCCTTCTAGATGTTCTTGGCATCTACTTGTCATTATCCAATAATGCCACAACTGTAGTGAGAGAGTCAAATATATCATTAGACCACATATTTACAATTAGTAGACAACTGATGAAGTTTTTGTGGGTTTTTGGTAAAAAAAATATGTTTTTTGGTAAAAATAATTTTTCTGATAAATTCTGGTCTTTAAAAAATGAATTTATGATTATTCTTAGAATGAGTCAGCTCTCCTTGAAATGCTCTCATTCTAAACATTCTATTAGCTCATGGTTGGTAACAGATTTTGCATGCCAAACAAACTAAAATGTAGCTTTTTTTTTCATTTTAAAACAACTTTTATGGAAAATGGCAGTATTTAAAATCTCATGAGAGCAGTTCCACTTCCAATAATGATAGAGTAAGAGCAAACCAGACTGAATCCTCCACAGAAAACAAACATGAAATCTAGATCTAATATAAATAGCAGCTACCTGAAGCACTGAAGAGCAAACAGAAGAAGATGGACTCTAGTGGAGTGTATTTGTCTAGAAAAGTGGAGTTCCATAAAGTTCCCATTTTTTGCAACTTCCAGCCGAGGCCAAGTGCAGATGGTGCTTGATCCAGGCGGTGGGGCTGTGAGGGAAAATGGCCTGGTGAACCAGAAAACTGAAGCTCAGAAAACTATGGCCACTGAAGAGAGTAGGCAAATTTGAGAAGGAAAAGAATCAGAAAGGGGGTGTGCAAATTCTTCCTGCCTATATCTTTGGCTCACACTTTACCTACACATGTGGAACAGATAGAAAGCATATTGGCCAACAGTAATCAAACTGAAAGGAGACTAAAGCTGCCACCCAAGAAACAGAGTTTGCAGTTCAATTTTGCATGGAGTACAACAGGTTAAATAATCGAAAGGATTTACAAGGCTCCACGGAGCGTACTCATGCAAGATTTTTATTAAAGGCAAAAGATATGGTACAGCAAGAGAAAGAGGGTAAAAAACAAAAAACAAGGAAGGAGGGTGTGTGAAACCTCCAGGCACAGCTCTTCAGGGTCTGTCATACTTGCAAAATGAATATGAGTTTCATCTCAGGATTGAATTGCCAAGATTTTTCTGATAAGTCTTGGTTTCTGGAAAGCTGCCCAAAAGTTTCCAGCAGACTTTTTTATGTTCTTCTGCGTATAAAAGCCAAGCCTTAAAGTTTAACTGACCATGCCAGGTGTAATTCATCAATAAACAAGCCAGTGTTGGGTGCCTCCAGGGGGGTTTTGAACTTAAAGCAGCATATTATAAATCATTAGTTAGCTGACTGACCTTTTCTTGGCCAAGGTAAGGTGCCAGACTTCCAGACGTCCCTGGAGATAAATATCGTTGTTCAGCTCTGAAATAATTTTATCCTACACAAATTTCAGTACGATAATTGCCTGCTAAAACAAAAGAAATAACACACATCAGGGAAAAATAACAGAATCCAGAATCTCAGCAACTTAACCTTCATAATTTCTAGGGTATAATTAAAAATTGCCTGACGTATGAAAAACCAGATAAATGGAACACAATGTCAATAGAAAAGAAAATCAACTAAGAGCAACCCTGAGATGATTCAAGTATTGGTATGAGAAGTTAAGGGGTTAAAGTGGCTATTTTAACTGACTTCAATTAAGTAAAACAAAGTATGCTCACGATTGAATAAAAAGATAGGAAGTCTCAGATAGAGAAATAAAAATGATAAAAGAAAAACCAAATGGAAATTCTAGAAGAAAAAATATAATATGTTAAAAAAAAATGAATAGACTTAGCGGAATGGAGATGACAGAAGAAAAAGCAAATGAATTTGAAGATATAGATCAAAAGAAATTATTCAATATGAAGAATAGAGAGAAAAAAAATGAACAGAGCCTCAGGGACCTGTTAGATGACAGCAAATGGTTCTATGTACATAATAGTACAAAATGAACATGAGAATGAGAATGTAACAGAAAAAAAAATTCTTTTAATTGAAGATATCATGGCCCAAAATTCTCAAATTTGATGAATGAAGGTTTCTGTTACAATAGTTGCACCATTGAAAACCAAAGATAAAGAGTAAATCTTGAGAGCAACGAGAGAAAAAATGACACTTTGCATATAAGAGAATAACAATCTGATTAACAACTCACTAGTCAGAAATTAGGAGGCCATAAAAGAGTGGAACATTAAGGTTCTTTTAAAAAAAACTATCAGAAAAAAAAAAAACTATCAGCTCTAAATTTTATATCCAGTGAAAATATCCTTGAAAATGAAGGCAAAATAAAGAATAAAAATGTATAGAATCATCCTCATGCCATCCGAATCAAAATCCCAACAGTTTTTTTTTCTTATTTATCTTTTATTTTGTGTGTATGTGAAAATTCAGATGATTTTTTAAAATTACATGGAAATGCAGGGTCCAGTACAGCCAAGACAATCTGAAAAAGTAGAACTAAGCTGGAGTACCTATACTATCATATATCAAGATCTATCATAAAAGTACAGTAATTAAGAGAACATGTTATCAGCACAAAGATACACAAACTGACCAATGGAACAGAATACAGAGTTCAGAAATAGACCCAGACAAATATATTCACCTGATTTATAACCAAGATAACACTACAGTACAATGAGAAAAGGATGGTCTTTTTAACAAATGATGCTGAGTCAACTGAATCTCTATATCAACAAAAATGTATTTTGACCCCTACTTTATACCATACACAAAATCAATTTCACAAGTATTGCAGCTCTAAACGTGAAAGGTAAAACAATAAAACTTTTAGAAGGAAACATGGGAGAATATCTTCTTGATTTTGGTTGAGGTAGGCAAAGATTTCTTTAAAATATTATAAAAGGTTAAAACTTCTTATAAAAGGAAAAAACGATAATTTAGATTATATTAAATCTACAAATTTCTCTTTATCGAAAGAAACCATTAAGAGGGTAAAAAGGTAACCCAGAGGAAAAAAAGGTATTCACAATACACTTATCTGACAAAGCACTCACAGAAAGAATAAATAAAGAACTCCTACCAATCATGAAAAAAATGACAGACAACTCAAAAGACCTATGCTAGGACGTTCAGAGGATTTTTATTTGTAAAATCCGAAAAATAGAAATTACCCAAAAGCCCATTAACAGTAGAGAAGATAAATAAATTGTGGTATATTCATACAAGGGTATATTACACATCAAGAATAAGGAATGATCTATGACTGCTTGCAGCAATACAGATGGAAGCAAAGAAGCCAGACACAAAAAAAGTACATTCTTTAAGATTCAATTTAATTAAAGAGGGGAAAAACAGGAAAGAGTAGATAGTGATTACCCTCGTGGGAGAAATAATGAAAGGAAGGGGCTTCACAGAAAGCTATGGGGATGCTGTTGATGTAATTTTCCATTTCTTGATACGATCATTGGTTAAACAGGTGTATTTGATTTGCAAAACTCCTTTAAACTACACTTTTAGGATATGTTCCCTTGTCTGTCAGTATGTTTACACATCAAAAAGCTGGTACAAAAGAGAAGAGACAGAGAGGGAATCATCCAGAGCAAAAGTGACTAACAAGTCAATGACAAAGGAGGAGCTCTAACTTATAGCCCAGAATCCAGATCCTTCCACTCAGAGGCCAGGGGACAAAGTGGGGATTGCACAGAAAGGCCATCAACAGAAGGGCCATTTGGTCTGAGCCTCCTATTCAAGAAAGGCCTCAAATGTGGAGTTTTGATATAATTTCCAAATAAGAGTATACATATAGTTAGGAGATAAACTGACAATTTGAAAAGGAGAATATGTTCATTGAAAACCTTTAAAAATTATGGGCTCATTCTGCCTCATAATGAACTATTAGGCAATTTTATACTGTTTTTAATAAATCCGGTAATTTATTACAAGACACAAAATTATATAGCTTTGTGGGATTTTGTATTAAAACTGTTAAATAGTTAATTTATGTTAAAGTATACCAAGGATTTTATAATCTGACTTTAGCATGTCTTTATTTTTAAGGATATTAGGAACCCCTCCAAATGAATCTGACTTATCAAGATTGCTTGTATATAAAACCACAGAAATACTAAAGAAGTAATAGGCTTGCCATAACTGTTTCTTAAATCTGAACCCAAAATTGCAGTTTTCAGTGCCTAATTAAGGTCTAAAATAAAGATTGATTTCATGTCCTGTCTGGGTTAGTGGTCAATTCATTAAAAACGTCTGTTAAAGCTGGCTATACTTTAGAATTTAGTGTAAACACACAATATGCTGTCTTTTTATGGATGGATGTAATCAAAAGGTCTGATTCACAACTCTGTCGTCTTTTCCTCACTGAATAAACTGTTTCAAAAAAAGCCAAGAAACTTACTAAAACTCTTACCATGAAAATCCACGCAACAAGAGCTTTATCCATTGCCTCTATTAACGTGTTAGATTAAAAAATAAATAAAAACCTCTATTACTTATAATAGTCATAACTTGGTTTCTTTCACTTTCCATATTTTAATATTTGAATTTTAATATTTAAAATCCACTAGCATTTTATTCAAGAATGAAAACAAAAAAACTACTAAAATTATTGAAGGGAAATCGGTTACTGGACTGAATCCCACCCAAAGCCACATGAATCTCCAGTAGATTAAAAAGTCACCTGAACTTTCCAAACGTGTCAAGTCTGCTATCTTGACTGGGAATTTTATAAAACAGGATTGTCAGGAGAATGTTGAATACCAGCTGTCTCTGCTGCTTACAAGATCAGAAGTCGAGTGATAACAACCTGCCTACCAGTATTTCAACATGAGTGATCCAGGGCCAGGTAAACGGCAGGAGCGTGGGGGTGGAGGGTGGGCTGGAGAGGGTCAGTGTGAAACATGAGGGAAAACCCACTGAACATGAATAAATGTGAACTTCACATGGTGTAGGATTCAAGTTATGAAGTAAATATAAAGTATTATGAAGTATTAAGAACATATATTAACTTGAAAAGCATTTAAAATATCCATGCCCTTATTAGGGGTAAAATCATAACTTCTGGTGATGGGGCCATTCAAATGGAAAATTGTTAAAATATCACTATGTGTCCTTAATATTCGCCAACTCTTCTGGTATCTCCTTTCGAGTCATGGCTTTCACTTCCTCCTCTTACCACCAGCAATCCAGGAGCTTCTTCCATTTTCTAGTGTACTAAACGGCACTATATAAGCGGTATATAGTTTCCCTGTTTTATGATGTCTGTAATTTGCTTTTAAAAACCTCAGCAAAGATACATTACTATAAATGTGTGTGTTTGTTGGTTGAAGTTACATGTAGAGGCTGCATACTTAATCAACAATTCATGGTCTAGGGGTGGGTGGCAAACATACATCAGAAAGGCCACCTCAGAGAGGACTACAAGTGCTTCCATATCTATGTCTTTGAAACACACCAGACATTTGCTAATTAACATCCTGAATGCCAAATATGGATTTTCACCGGTGAAATCAGTGGTTTGTTAATCAGTATAATGAACGTTAAAAACAGGCTCTCCTTGGTGAAATTAGTGGTATTCAACATATATAGATTGGCTATAATTTAGAGACTTTTGCAAGAACAGGATTTACGAAACTGTTGATTTGACCTCAAAATGGTCCTGTGTCCGGTCATTGGTTTGGAGGATATCTGGTAGTTGAGTCTTTCTATTACAATAGGAGTGCTGTTTCTGGAATATTATCACTTCTGCCTTAAAATAACTTTTCATGCAAGGAGGTGGTCTCAGCATCTAAAAAGAACAGAGTTGAGACTTCATAGAGAATAAGACAAGTCATATGAAATGTTTAGTGCCTGCTTACCAATAAGTGTTTATTAAATAACTATCTAAATGTGAAGCCAAACTCGGCCTGAGGCTTGTTTTATTTTAAGCTGGTACTAACGTCATGGGGGAGTAGCCTTAACACAACTCTTCCTTTTGTGATGGCCATTAATATATACCAAAAAGAACATAAAAGTTGTGCACAACCAAATTGGCTTAGGTCAGTTCACCGACCTCTTGTTTATTTCTGCTTATTCCCGTAAGAATTTATATCCCCAGTCTTTTAAAGCTCTCTGTAAGTCACAATGCTAAACTAAGTTTTGTTATTTTTTTTTTTTACCCTTTCCAAGAATATACTTTCATTTCCATTTTTGCTTTCTTAAAGACTCCAATGTCTTAATCCAAAGGTGGAACTTTAATGGTGGAAAATCTAGCTTGCAGAGGGAATGAGTGGGGAGGATGGTTTTGGTCTGAAAGAGTTTTGGATGTCCTTAAACTATACTTCATTGGGTGATAATATTCTGACTTTATATCAGGCTGACCCTGGCCTCTAGCCTGTTGTGTAGATGACCACATAAATCTCCAAGGCTTTAAAAAATCACCTACACCTTCCAAACATATTAAGTCTGCTACAACAGTTTGGATCTTGTTTTTATATCAGTAACCACCTGACACTAAAGTTCCACTTGTTTCCAGTAGCAAATAATTAATTAGTAAGACAACTGGAGGCTCTCTTAAAGGTCTACTGGGGTTTTTAAATTTTGTCATTCTTAGAGCTATGTGGACTGTAATATTTTTAATACATACAGAATTTATTGTTACTATGATGCATGATTTTTTAGAGATAATTGTGTTGTTTCATGCTATCCTAAGTGAAAATGCTATTAAATTTGGTGGTGTCCATAAAGCACATGTACTGTATCAAGCTGTCCATAGGTACCTTTCCCTGTGCACCAAAGCAGACTTAGACATACAACAGAAAGGCATTTTAACGACTTTGGTAAGTGGTGCTATAACCAAGCATATAAATATTTCATTTGGGAATTTTTATCCCAGCTGACTTCTGAAGCAATGCTTAGTCTTTTCTTTTTCTTTGGCATCATTCAACAAGTATGTAAATAACTTTGTTCATACATTTGTTATTAGAACTATATGTTTGTTCATGTTCTTGATTGTTTGCAAACATTTTTCACATAAAAGAATCACCTCCACTTAAAAAATATTCTCCAGGGGCCCGGCCCCGTGACCTACTGGTTAAGTTAGGCACACTCTGCTTCAGTGGCCCGGGTTCCTGGGGGCCCACCTATACCACTCGTCAGCAGCCATGCTGGGGTGATGACCCACATACAAAATAGAGGAAGATTGGCACAGATGTTAGTTCTGGGCAAATCTTCCTTAAGCAAAAAGAGGAAGATTGGCAAAAGAGGTTAGCTCAGGGTGAATCTTCCTTGTCAAAAAAAAAAAATGTTCTCCAAATTTCCACTGCATCTAGTACAATACCAAACATAAATGACGGCAAATGATTATGCTGACGAGATAAGTACTTTGCTGAATGATTTTTAATTAATTAAATAATATTCCTTTTATTTGTTCTAAAATATTATCATATTCTCTCATTTGTTACATGATATTCAGCTGACTTGTTAGAGCAAACAGCCAATTGCCAATCCACACAAATGCCTTATTGTCTCTCTTGACATAATCAAAACTAATACACGTGCAAAATCAAGAGTGTCAGATCCAAAACCTCTAGCTTTGATTCCAGTAATTTATTTTTAAGTGGGCACACCATTAATAGAACACTTAAAAATAGCAACCCTCTCTGGAATCATAGCGAAAAAGAACATGTTCCTTTAAAAAAAAAAAGTAAACTAATATTACTTTTCCCACCATTATTTGCTTGCTTTTTCAAAATTCAGTTAAAGGAAACTCAAAGCCTAAAGCTGAATGAAGTTCAACCTGATACTGTTTCTGTCTTTACCACATAACTTAAAAATCCTCACTAGCACAGTTCCTGAGACATAATAAACATCTCCTGAGTGAACGAATGTAAACATTCACAAATGATCTAAAAATTAGCCAAGCTTAATAAAGAAGGTGCAAGTTTTTAAAGTGAAAGGATTAAATGGTTTACCAGTTACTTCCTATGATGTTCATTTTCACTCTGTACAGAAGGGGGAGCCAAACACATATTTATCCACTGGCTGGGATTCTTTCCCATTAAACAAAATAAAAAAAATTCTTCCCTTTACAAATACTGTTTTTGTCTGTAGCCACACGGTAAGATTCACTTGCAGACAGATGTGAGCTACACAATGAGTTCAGATTTTACCCAGGTTGAGACAAACTTTGATACTTACATATCTCTCAGGGATGATAAAATACTAAATAAATGGGAAGCAAGTTTCAGTTGTCAGATCCCAGAAATACATCTATTGAAAAAAGATTCTAGCCCAAGTCGGTAATATGATGTGAAATCTTCACTAGTCTAAAGGAAATATGGTTGATCAACAAACAGTCATGTTAAGAACACATTTTCTGGCCACTTAGGTAGAATATTTCTGAACTTGCATAATATTGAGGTCCAAATTAACTTTTTCTCCTTACTGTCCAATAAATATTAGATAAAGTGGAAATTTGGTGCATAGAAAGGATTATTCCAATACTAATGGAAGGAAATCCATAAGACAATGCTATCTTATTCCAATACAAATTCATCCTAGACCCTTCCAGTCTTAGATAATCCTTTTATGCTTCTACAGCTGCCTTTGGAGTTCCCCACAGGTACTGCAAACTTTTCAACTCTGATCAACTTGCTCTTACTTCAGAGTCAGCTGATAACTTCACCTACTTTAATTGAGAAGTTACCTTCAATTCTAGCTTCCTAATGCCTCCACTCTCTAGCTCGAAACATTTTTTTTCTTTATGGTCTATATTCACTCTTGTTTTAAAGGAAGACCTGTCCTTTTTTCAAAGTTAAGACTCCCCCGGTACCCGGGTGATATTTTCCTTACAAATGAGCCTACTTGTGGCCATTTTAAATACCCTTCCCTTTCCCCAATTCTAGGCCTCTTTTCTTATTCTTTTTCTTTGCCTGCATTAAATGAGGAAATCCACGAAGGCTGTGTGTATGTTCTTTCTGGCACACTGCCTACATCCTATCTCTTAGTAACCTCATCGGTACCTGTGGTTTCAATGATCAATTCTATGAATATAATCCCAAATTTTACAACAATTTTAACCCGAACTCCACAGCCCGTGTCTTGAGTTGCCAGTCAGATAGCTTTCCCTAGATGTTTCAGTTCTTCATACCAAAATATTCCAAATTGAAATCATTAAATTTCTTTTAGTAAATCAGTTCCTCCTCCAGACATCCTTTTTGGTATTAGTAACTTTTTCCCAGTCAAAACTCCAAAATCAGTTTGCACACCTCCTATCCCTTGTCCTTCCCATTCAATCTGTCATCAAGTTCTGATAATTCTTTCTTACTCCTATATCCTACTTCAGGTCCTTATAACTCACTCCTCCACCATTACAATATTCTCCTTACTGATCTCCAATTTACAGCCACCAATTATTTTTGAATGTTGTTGCTATTCATTGAAGTGAGAGTAATCCACCAGGGTTTGCGTGAGATAGGCATCTAAAATCCTTAAAAATTAATCCATTTATCTCTTAAAATTCCAGACATTGGTATTTTGAAACAAAGGTAAAAATCAAACAATGCAGTTGGTTGTCACGTTAAGAAATACTTCTCACAATTCTGAAAAAGAGTTCCACTGTGACAATAATGTGCATTTCTCAACTAGCAGAGCAACATGGGTAACAGAGTCTGAGGCCCAGCTCATGGTGTTGCCTAAAGAAACTCTGCAAGAGCTGTAAATGGCTGTCCTTATCCCTCAAGAGCAGTGTTGCCTGACTAGCAAATTAGGCTGCATCCATTTCTTCTGCATAGACAAGGCCTGGCAATCAGAGAAGATACAGCTCTGGGAAGTCAAGTATTTATATTAATGAAACCGGATTGGCATTTCTGAGAATATGAGAAAAACACATTTTAAAAAATCTATCCCACAAATTTTGCAAACCACTACAATGGAGACCAGCTTCTAAGGTCAGATAAGTGGGATTCTTTATAAAAGCAAATTATTGGTCAAAATGCAACTCACCAGCACTGCTAGAGTATGAAAAATAATAGGATAGCCATTTGGAGAAGCAATTAGGTGTCCATGACAGAAAACTATTATGTTCCAACACAGAAGCCATCACAGCAACCCAGCTCTCCCTGAGCATTATTACTCATAGGATCACATTTTGGCGCCATTATTCCAAAAGGGAGAAGATCTCACTGAATGTCTTCATCTTTTATGAAGGATCATGGGAAAATCATTTTAGAAATACAAGATATCATACATCCCATATGTTAAGAGAACTAATTATTTAATTAGTGGCTCATGCTATGGCCAATCTTTATGGCTTAGAAAATGGTTCAAGGGATATCCATGAGTAACTTGAGAAGTTCTTTAGTTCAATTTCCAATTGGTCATATAGGCAATAGACTAAAGAGAAAAGGTAGCAGAATGCTTAGACATCAATATCCTTTTATAGACTGAACAGAACATAATTGGAAATAAACACAATTTTTTGCTTTAACAACCCTGCTATAAGACAATTGCAACTTTTCTTTCATGCAACTAATTGTGAATTAGCATTTTAGGAAATCTTTTTCATAAAATGAATAATTTTAGTAATAACTCTACTTAATAAATAAATCTACAAAAGTAAAGCAAATAATTATGTAAATTAAGTGAAGCATAGACTTTTTTTAAAAAAAGGGGGAAGAAAAGCAGATTTTCTTATAATAAAAAGATTAAATCACATTTTCATGAATGTATTCTGAATCTAAAGAAATAATTTTTAGTTAGGAGAAAACAATAGACTTGTTTGAAGGAAGGGACACTATAATACAAGACCAAAACAATATTTATGGGTTGCTGAGGTTGAAGACTTGAAAGTCAGATTACAATTTCTATATCTTTTTTTCCCCTTTTTTAACTTAAAGAAATATGTACCCTTGGAAATAGTATAGCCAGCAAATGAGAGAGCAAAACTATGTCTTAAAACTATAACATTTCAAAAGGTGTTTTATTAATTATTTTAATGAAAGTATGTTTAGGGAAACGTATCTATCAGGAAATATTTGCCTTCTTCCTTTTTTCTGATATTTGTATCAGTGAGAAAAGAGTAAGAAATAAGGCTGGATGAGTTTGCACTTTTTCCAGAGAATAATGGCCAAGACATTTCCCCATCCAACTTCAGGAGCCACACTGAAGCCTGTTTATGGGGCATTCGCCTATCACAGCCTCCTGGTACAGCGTCTGGGGAGTACTCAAAGGAGATACCCACTCTAAGAATGAGGCCACAGGACTGAGGCTATTGCAAACCCTAATGCAGAGTGCTGAAGAGGGATGACCAGGGAAGCGGTTGGAAAAGAGCATAAAAATTATATGCACAGCTCTACTGTCACTGGGCAGAAAATTCTCCAGTGGATTTTAGAGAAGGAGATGGTCTCAAAGAGGGTCAATAGTTTGGTACCCACTTAATGCCAATTTAACATATGAGTATTTCACAAAAAATATTCTGACATTTCACTAAAAGAAGACTTTGTTTTTAGTGCAATAGCATGAATGGGGCTGAAATATTGTAAATTTTCAGTTCCCTGGAGATCTGGTAGAGGTCAAATTATGAAGATTTCACAGTCAAAATGTATTATATATTATACAGTTATAAATACAAATACAGTTTTTGCTAAATGAAGAAAGAGTAAAAATTCAAAGCAGTCAAGGTGTTGGAAGGTGGATCTGGGATGGGCGTTTTTGAAATGTCTCTCTCTCATCCCCACCATTTCTTTTGTCACTTGTCCCTACATAAATTAAAAGGCAAAGAATTAGATCATCAAATAACTCACTCACACCCACCTTCAACTTCACACACCTCGGCCAATATGAATCAAGTTTGCACTGGCTATACTCTTTTCACCACTTTTATTTACTGTAAAATACATATTTTTTTTTACTTGGGAAAAGGTTGTAATATTATAAAATATACTTTTTATTATCCCTGGATTTTTGATGAAACAAGCACTAATAAAACCAGTACTTGTTATCTGTAAAGAGTAACTACAAGTAGTGGCATTCACGTCTCCAATGCTATTTCATTGCTCTCGTCAGCAAATTTAAACTACAACTTTATCTCGACCTGGCTACTCCTCTGCCTGTTTCCCTCCACCCTCCGTGTTCACCGGCCGCCTCTCCACTCTCCTCCCCTTTCTTCTGGCTCCTCCTCCCCCTGTTGAGTCATTGGCTTGAAACTTTTAAAAGCTCTGTGCTCCAAGTTAGAAAAAAGCTTTTACGAGGTATCAGCACTTTTCTTTCATTAGGGGGAAGGAGGGAAGAAAGTACCAAAGAGCAGCAGACTTTTAAACTTTAAATAGCCAGGTCTGAGAGCCTGAGCCTGCGTTTTCATTGTATTTCATCCTGTAAGGAGCTGAATCACTTGGCGAGCCTACTTCACTTCTTTTAAGAGAAAGAGTAAGTTAAAAAAAAAAAAAAGAAATACTTTACCTATCCGTTTCTTTTATTACAAGTAAAACTTTTCTAAAGTTTTTGAATGTGTTCAGTGTAGCTTTGATAGGATGCTGTAAATGGACTGATGAAAGTGTTCCTGTAGTTTTCAGGTTAAAAGTGAACGTTTGATATTTACGTTTTTGACTTAAAATGTTTCTACGAAAAATGCAACAACAGGTAAAATAAGATTCAGACCTTTCTGATTGGAATACAGCATTAGTTTACTGGGTATTTGGTTCTTCATTTTAGAGTATACTTTTACTTTTTTTGTAATCAGTAATCGTCTAGGTGCTTTGTAACTTGTTGGGGGAAGGGAGCTCAGGGGCCTGGGATGCGGATTTGACTGACAACATCACCAAAATCAAAGTGCAAATTTGCTTAGCGTGCTTGCTATAGAATTCTACGCTTTGTGCTTTTTATATGGAAATCTTGATTGATGTTCCACAGCCTTGCAAAGCTGACTTCTTAAGTGCTTTGTTAAGCCCTTACGGTTACTTGACTTCCACGTGGTCCCTTCCTAAAATTTTCCCCTGTAAACAAAAAAGTAGAAAAATCAGAGTTGTAATATTGAAGTTTTTAAAGCAACAGTAAATAGTTAGTTCGTGTAAGCAACCACTATGGAAAAATCTGAGACCCTCAGGAGAACCACCTTTTACTCGACCACGTTGACAATTCAGGAGATGAAATCCCTTGAATTGGGTGATGGTTACTTACAAAGTATAAGAGGGGGAGAGCAGACGTTTACAAGAGTGTATGCCAGGGTGCATTTCCAAAACCGTCGCCTAAGACAGGAGCTGCTGGAAAGAATATGAAACGAAATTTCTTAAACGGTGCCTTGGAGGAAACTAACCTACCCCACGCCCTTCCTCCTGTCGGAACCTGTAATAGACTTCAGAGCTCTGGGGCAACTTTTTTGAGTTGGTGCTGCCACTAAGCAAAGATGACGCTGATTTGTTATGAAAAACGGTTGAATTTCTTAATTGCTCTTATGGGTAACACACATTCTGTTAGCCAGAAATGCAACCATGCATTTTCGTGCCCGGGAAGGAGTCTGTCTAACTCCACAGACTAAAGTAATGAGTTTAAATTCTTGGTGCGACCCTGCAGTTTGAAGGAGTTGCACCAGAGAATGCTGAAAAGCAAATAAAAATGAAAGCGTTGCGGAGGCGGGGGACCCGACGGGGGCCGGCGCGGGGCGCCTCCTGCCATCTTAGCCTCCGCCCCGCTCGCCCCCGGCTCCTGCGCCGCCCGAGCCGCCGGGCTTTGGAGAGGTTTGGCGAGGTCCCTCAAATCCTTCCAAGTGCAACCGAGCGCAGGTCCGAGTTCCGCCGCTGAAGAGGAAGGGGAGGGGGAGAGCGGCGGGGGGGGATTGACTGCATGCCCAATGGAGAAGAGGAGCAAATGATTAATTGAATTAAACGTGTCGATCTAATTTCCCTTCCCTTCCCTTCCCTCTCATCCCCATCCACAGTGTCCTCCTTTTTCGTAAACTTGTTGAATCCTACCGTATGAGCATTGGTAAGGGAACCTGAATACCGCGGGGCTTACCTAACCGGCACTAGTAACTCTCCTGGAAGTTCTTGAAACTTCCCAAGAATGGGGGCGGAGGGGAGGGCGGGGGAAGCCCGGTAATGAGGCTAATGACGTGGCCTAAGGCAAATGAGTACAGGATTCCGAAACTCAGTCAGTTCCGAGCAGGGGGTCTCCCACACTGCCCTCTGAGCCATCCAACTGTTTACAGGACATCTCTGATAAAGCTTATCAGAAGCGCTCCTTGAACATCCTCATCCTCACCCTAAGGCGTGCCCGTGTTTCTCTCTACAAGAGCAAGTGGGGGGTGAGAGCTATAAACTGCGGGAAAAATAGACATGGCTTTATTTGGAGGTGGGTTTAATTTCTCTTGCTTGCCTAACCAAGTTAGTAATGAGAAGATGCTTAATCTCACCCTTGGAAAATTGAGCCCACTTGAACTCAGTCAAAAGTGCCCCGTGGCATATGAGATGTTTTTTAAGAAGCCTAATTTTTAGCTTGGTACAAAGATTGCTGAAATTAAATCCTGTAGTAATGCAGAGAAGATCTCATTAAACTAACTCCATTCCCAAGAATAAAATAAACCAGTTAGATAGAAATTACCTCTGGGGAAGAGTAATTCATTTTTCTAGGTAGGCCCAATTGACTGAAAGCTATACAAAGGGCAGGAAGTACTTTCTGTCTTGGCGATGTGTTGAATTCTGTACTGCTGGAAAGTGTTCCCCCGATGTGTGATGCTTTGTACTTCCCTAAATCAGGGTACAGTTGTCGCCTGTCCTTTGCCTGGAAAATGCAGTGGTGGTGCTTTGCTCCTACTTTCTTTGCTGTTTAAATTGTTCCACAGTTTTCTAATACCTTTTGTAGTTTATCACACAGCTGCCCCATCCGCTCAGTTCCTCACCCTTTGCAAAGGGATTCCTACATTAGCTACATTACCGACCCTTCCCGGGGAACATGGTTCCCAAGATTCTCTGTAGCAAGCATCTACAAGGGTGTGTTTTCAGATATCCAGAATTGTTTTGTTTCTTAGATGTTTCCAATTCCTGTGATGGAAAACTCCCGATACAGTGCATTCCTTCGTTTCTTTTATAATATCCAGAGGTGTAACTTGGTATGAGCCTCATAGCCTTTCTATCTGTTACCCGAGGGAAAGGAATGATAGGCAAGTCAGCAGTGATTAATACCGTCTACTCCACCTTTCCTGTTCTGACTTCCCTTCAAGATTCTCTCCGTTGTTTGAAGAGTGTGGAAGCTTACTCACACACACACCAGTCCAGCTCTGGAGAGAAAAGTAGCTATCTAGTGTTTATCATTCATGTTGATATTCAATATAGACGACAAGTTAAAAAAATCCCCAGAGTTTCTCCTCCATGGGAGGTTAATTTATTTATTTAATTTGAATTCTTGGGATAGCTACCTAAATTCTCCACATTGCCTGTCTAATTTCACCTTTTGGTTATGTATGTATGTACTGTCTTTTGCCAAAATTAAAACACAAACCGTGGTGAGCTTTATACATGGTTTAGCCTTAAAATTTTCCATAATCTTCACATCCAAATTTCCCTAGCTTTCTAAATAATTTCTAGAAAATACATGTTTTATGGAATGCTTAAAATTCACAGTAATATAGAAAAATGGAGGTTTGTTTTTTTGTTTTTTTTTTTAGCAATTTCTGTAAGCCAGATACATTCTATAGGATATGGCTTTTTTTATGATTTGAGGCAGATGCCTCCAAATAGAAACACAAAGGCAGACACTCTTTATGGTCATTTCTCCCTATCAATTGATAAAAGGTAAATTCTTCCTTCTCATAAATCTGCATGGGATTGCTAAAATAGCAATTGTGCTCATTACAAGAGCATCTTGAAAACTAATGTTGATTACCATTAGGAAAAATGTCAGTCATTTCTTAGTTGCTGTCTTGCTACAGAAAAGATTCCAAAATTAGAAAATAAATGAGTTGTATCTATATCTAAAGATTTTTTTAAAGAGTAATAGCTAAACTTTATTGAGCTCTTACTAAGAGCTTCATAGGCATGGGTTATCTCATTCAATGCTCATTGAAGAAAATAGAAAGTTCTTAATCAATACATTTGTGAGAGCCATAATGGTGTTTTTATATGGTGGCAAAATAACTAGGCTCTTCAGTCAAAATAGTCAATTTGGAGGTGGGGGGGGGACACAAAGAACTGACAGAAATAACATTTTTAAAGTCTATCAGATCACAATTGAAGAACATGGCTTTTAGCCTGCAACTTCTGACTTAAGAGTTTTTCCTCCAGCACCCCAAAAGCGACAGTGAGAAACTTCTGTTGAGGGGGGGGTTGAATGATAGGTATTGAACTCAGGGAGAGATTGTCTCTTATTGGTAAACAGCGTCCTCTCTTTGGATGGAATCTCTTGCCCCTACCCCCATCTCCTCTCATTGTTCTGTGGAGGCTGATTTAGGTTGACTGTGTGATGAAGAGGGATGAGAGCCAAGGAAAGAAAGGCTTATTAGTGCCCCCCCCCAAAAAAAACTTTATGTAGTTCAATGCCACACATCAAATGCTTGCAGAAATGTAACGGTATCATTCTGTACAAAGGAATCGAAGGATAGTGAGGGAGACATGAGGTAGATTTTTAAATAGAATAGATGTTTATATGGAAGAAGTTTGATACACCACAGAGTTAGGCTAACTGTCATGGTATAAGGAAGCAAAGGTTGTGTATTATCTGATGAACTGGGAAATATTTTCCATGGTCCCTGATTCAAATCACTTAACTGCCTGCATAGACTCAGACTATATTGTCATATTAACCAGGGTTAATATCAGCTGCTACTCACACCCTTCAGAGCCTTTCCTGAGATTTGTCATTGTTGAAATAAACATAAATTTAAACAGCCTGTTTCTTCTTGTGTTCTCAGTGATGGTTATATCGTATGGTACAATCAGTGTTAGAAAAACACGGAATTGGGAAACAACCACAAGATTTTGTTGTTGTTTTTAAATCTTAACCTGTAACAACGCAATAGTGAAACTGAATAAACAAACATCTGTGATACCTGGTGCAGTTCTGCAAGAATCCCAAATCACTTTTATTAATTCAGTCGTATTGCCTGTGCAGGAATCATTTGAAGCATGTTGTTTCAACTGACAGTTCTCTGTTTCAGCAATTGTCACTTGAAAATTTAATAGTCCATATAGTACTGACAATACTACTTTTTTGCTGTGGAAGTCCCCCTTTTCAGTTACTAATTTGAAACTTTAGAAGTCTGGGATGCATAACTATAGTTAAGAGAATCCCAAGGAGATGGTTAAAAAAAACAAACAAAACTGGTGAAACCTGGTGCCTTTTTTTTTTGTACAGGCCCTGTTTAATTCATTCAGTAGATATTTATTCAGCATCTCTTACTCTTTAAAGCACTGGGAATACAGGAGCAGACAAACTCCCTCATGGAGTTCACATTCTAATTGAGGAAAGCAGGTAGGAATAAATCCTTGTCACGGAAGGAGACAAGCAATAAACAGGTAAATATACATCAAGTAGAGCTAAGGGCCATTAAAAAACAAAAAGAAGGGGCTGGCCCTGTGGTGTAGTGGTTAAGTTCACATGCTCTGCTTGAGCAGCCTGGGTTCACTGGTTCAAACCCCAGGTGTGGGCAGATGCACCACTCATCAAGCCATGCTGTGGTGGCATCCCACATACAAAACAGAGGAAGGTGGGCACAGATGTTAGCTCAGGGCCAATCTTCCTCACCAAAAGAAAAAAAAAAAACAGGACAAGGGGAATAGGAAGGAACAGGGCTGGAGTACAGCTAATGAGGTGAGACCAGCGCAGAGACCTAAAGAAGTGAGGTAGTGAGCCAGGTGGATGGGGCAGAGCTGATCAAGGCAGATCAGTTTTTTTTTTTCAGCGTTGGCTGTTTGAGGAGAATGGCTTGGCAAGCAGGGTGACTAGGGTAGTGAGGTGAAATCTCAAGAGAGGTGATGATGGCTGAGATCAGGCCAGGAGCAGGGGTGGTGGTAAGACTCAGTCATAGTCTGTTTTTTGGGGGAAGACAATGTCTATAGTATTTGCTGACAGATTGCATGTGGGTTATGTTAATTATGTGTGGGTATGAATATTACCAAAGAACATCTGACTGTTGTAACTGTAGAGGAATGGTCACAACTGAGCCTACTCAAAGACGTTTACTGCAAGGGACAGGGGTTCTTATAAAAGTTAAAAACATTAGGATTTACATTTTAGTTTTGCAGCTTAAAATTTTTTGGTTTTAGTATATTAGAAACACACACACACATATGGCGTTTCCTTTTCCCTCAAAAAAATCCATTAAATGATTTTATCAAGAACTTCCATAGACATTTCCTTACACATTTTGAGACTTGATGATTTTATTCTTTCAAATATTAATGACCTTCATCTTCCCTTAAGTATTTACTTTCAACCATAAAAAGGTGATAGATGTCAAGTCTCGCTTTAGTTTTCAACAGTCCCATCTATTTTATTTTAAACCCCCACTCTCAACTCATAGTTATCTCTTCTTGGGAAAATCTTTAAAATTGAAAGTAAAATATTTTCTAATTCTCCTAATAATTATTAGGACCTTAATGACATGGAGCGACTTGACGGCAGCTTTGGCACGGTGATTGTTTTCGAGGCTCTTGCAAAAGGGACGGTCGAAAGTAGTTTAAAATTGAAGCTTTATTTTCATTTTGAATAAAAAGTTTGAGTCCTTGGGCTCCTGGAGGGCAGCAGATGGAGGTGCAGAGAGTGACAAGGAATGGTGCAGTGACGGGTGAGCTCAGTTCCCAGACACCCAGAGAGCCCTGCTCCTCGTGCTAGCCCTCCGCCCTTGGCCAGTTTAGACACTCTGTCCCTTTCTGCTCTCCTGACAGTTCACAACTCCTAAATATTTTGAACAAGAGAGCATCAAAAATGTGAAGAAACTATTTTTTGCCTCCTGGCCTGAAACCTTACTTCAGAATCACCTAGGGCATTTGTTTAAAAAAAAGAAAAAAACAAACAAAAAATTGATTTCCCAGGTCCCACCCCCAAAAAATCAGATTCATTCAGACTGGTGAATGCCAGGAATGTGTTTTTAACAAGTTCTGCCCAGTGATTGTGGTGCAGTTCAGGAACCACGGCAGAGGATCCAGAGAATCCTCGGGCAGGTTTCATTTGGTGGCCTGTGGCTTTTGGCCTCTACTCCAGAAGGCCATGAAGAACAATGGAAAATGTGATCTAATATGATACATAGAAGGCACAAGAAGGATGGTCCAGCTGCTGTCAAGCAATTGCTCCTAACAAGAACTTTGCACAACTCCTTAACCTAGACCTTAGTCTACATATAAGGTTCTAATTTGGAAACCTAGAGGTGAAGGCATGAATACACATGATATACATTCATGTACCAAATAAGAAATATATCTGTCTCCTACTGGTGAATATGAATGCGGTATATAGTCTGTAAATCAATGACAGGAATTCGGTAAACATATAATTATTCTCTTTCCTTATAAAAGGACATTAATTTTTCAACTAAGACTTGGAAAAATGAAAATATTAGCGGAGGCAGGGGACAACTAGTTGATAGGACTTTTGATTCACAACAAAGTGCACAACTACCAAAAAGATAACTGGTTTTTTTTGCCTCTTCTTGAGAATCACAAGCATTATAAGCCATCACAGTGAACATTATCTGATGGTCTCTATGATAGTGGTAATGACAGGTATCTGCATATTATAGGACACTAGGTGTCCAGTTGGATAATTCTTACTCAGGTGAAAGAGTATAACTCATTAATACAAATGACAACTGCGTGGATGCTTAAAGAAAAGATAACTTCGCAATTAAGTTGCTGGTGTATTAATAAAGAATTACTACCTAGAGAACTGCTATGTCATACTATGTCACTATGGGGTGTTTTCCATAGAAGGTAAAGAAACTGAGTAATTAATTGGCACAAGCATCTACACAATCATATTTTGCTTTGAGCAATGATGAAACACTGACCAAGATGACAACTTCTCCATGTGCCCGGTCGTATTTCTAAACATGTTAAGTTTGTCATGAGCTCAATCATTGCATGAATTGATGAGATGTGTGCAAAGAGTTTACCATTTTATACTTGATTGTTTTCATTGTTTTTTTCCTCTCCACAATTGGAGTATCTGAGCAAAAGCAGATGACACTGGCAAAATATTGTAATTCTCTACAAACAGAATTAGGGCCAATTTACTCATCATCACATAGAAACTGTCTATTGATTTAGCTCCAAAAATTCTGTAATGTTTGTTTGACCCACCTGGACTGTACTTCTTCACTTCCAATGTAGTATTTTTTGCTAAATTGTAGGTTTTTTCTTTTACATTCTCTCACCATCAGACTGTCCATCAAAGCTAAATTACTCCCTCTCACTTCAAGCCATCCCTTGGCTGTTTAACTCTCTTTGTCAACCCTACAAGCCTTTGTTCTTGTTTGACTGTTCTTTTCATACAGCAGTTTTACTGTCTAATGTGTCACTTCAGAATCTAAAATGGCCCTTCCCAAAAATAGAAGGGAAGCTCCCTTTTTTATGACCACTGGAAGAGCATTATTTCTGTGACCTGCCCGCCCACCTCCACTCTTCCCCAGCATTTTTTGGCACCAGTCTCTAGGCTGTCATTGAAGATAGGCATCAACTGCTAATTTAGATAGCTGGTAGTTGAGCTTTATGGATCAGCCATCTCTTCTTTTTTCCATCCAGGAAATCCCAGGCCAGGTTTCCATTTCGTTTTTTCTGGCCTCTATAGACAGGAGACGCAGGCATTAGATAGAAATGAAATGTTGCGTGTTGGAGAAGACGGCTCCCCTGGATTTCATTTACTTTCTACAAGGAGAAAGCTCATGGTCCAATGCCAGATGAGAAACTTCTTTGTCTTCAGATAATGAACATATTTCTAAGAAGCCTATATAATCCTACTTTTAGTTACACTATTTAAAATTCATTACTAAGCTCCTGGAAAGTCTTTGCTTTGCTTGTTTTTAATTATTAGATAATCTTTGACTGCTTCATGCTTTTCTAAATCCTCCAATTCCTACTCTCTGCTGAAAATTAGGCTATGTACTCTATGCTTGCCACATGTAATGTTATTTATTTCCTTCCAGCTTTCAGCTCTTACAAAGATTGTATATATCAAAGCATGAAAACATTTCTAGCTTTAACCCAGCTTTGTTATAATTTTAAAACCAGTGTGGGGCATTGGAAAGCCTTGGCCTTGGGATCATAAGTCTTCTTCTGGCTCTCCTGATAGCTGAATATTTCATACACCCTTAAGACCTCAATTTTCATCAGTTAAATGGACTATTAGCAATTAGAAGTATAAATTGAACTAGATAAATAACGTTTGGGATCCCTGCCATCTCTACAGACTTGAGTCTTTTTCTCATCCCCAATAATGGGGAAGTCCTAGGCTTAAGATATCTAGGTATTGGTAGGAAGTTAAATTGAATATATAGGCTGAGGGCCCAAAGCCCAGTAACAGACCTTGAAAGTATAGCAATCAAAAGATGAAAACCAATCATTTTTGCTAGAGATAAACTTTAAGGTGGTCTTTTTTATTTTTCAGGCTATAATTGATATTGAGACAAATTGAACTTTTGCTTGAAATGTGATGGACATTGAGTCTTTGTTTTTGAAAATAGGTTCCTACATATAATGACACATTGGGTCAATGGTGTATTTCAGTACAACGTATTTTTTCCCCTAGGCAGAAGAGAGATTTCTGAACCACCTAAGTCACTGTTTATGAAAAAAGAGAAGTATAAATGACCATTATATAGGGTATGCACAAATTACGCTTGAAGTACCAAGGAGAAACATTTCAGAGTACAATGAGCAATAAAGTGCCATAGTACAGGATTGAAGTTTGGAAACAGGTTGTATGCATGTGGATGTGTAAGTGTGTTCATGGGTGTCCTTCTCTCGATTCTTAGATACCCATGCTTTTTGAATAACACACATCAGCATTTTTCTTAGGCCTGCATCCGGACACAGGCCTACCAGGCAAGAACTGTCCTCATTTATCAGACGGATAAAATAAGCAGAGGCACTTAGCACAGACAGCTTCTCAAGTCACATGGCCAGGCAGTGGGTGAGCAAGTAATACATCTTCGCGGGTTAGGATTGCAATTTACTCGGCACACAGGCTCTGTTGCTTCTAAGACTTAACTGTATCTCAAGAAAATTTGTTTGCACTTGGCTTTTTTTGGAAGAGTGCTAGAAAGATATGAGACCTTTTACAATATTTTGACTGTCATCTGAAAGTAACTATAAAACTAATCATTCACAGTCCATGATCATTGAGTTGTTTTTTTCTTTCTTTTCAGGGGGCACCCAGGCAACATGGGTGATTGGAGTGCCTTAGGCAAACTCCTTGACAAAGTTCAAGCCTATTCCACAGCTGGAGGGAAGGTATGGCTGTCTGTCCTTTTCATTTTCCGAATCCTGGTACTGGGGACAGCGGTTGAGTCAGCCTGGGGTGACGAGCAGTCTGCTTTTCGTTGTAACACTCAGCAACCTGGTTGTGAAAACGTCTGCTATGACAAGTCCTTCCCAATCTCTCACATGCGCTTCTGGGTCCTGCAGATCATATTTGTGTCTGTCCCCACCCTCTTGTACCTGGCTCATGTGTTCTACGTGATGCGAAAGGAAGAGAAACTGAACAAGAAAGAGGAGGAACTCAAGGTTGCCCAAACTGATGGTGTCAATGTGGAGATGCACTTGAAGCAGATTGAAATCAAGAAGTTCAAGTACGGTATTGAAGAGCACGGCAAGGTGAAAATACGAGGGGGCTTGCTGCGAACCTACGTCATCAGTATCCTCTTCAAGTCTATCTTCGAGGTGGCCTTCCTGCTGATCCAGTGGTACATCTATGGATTCAGCTTGAATGCCGTCTACACTTGCAAAAGAGATCCCTGCCCGCATCAGGTGGACTGCTTCCTCTCGCGTCCCACGGAGAAAACCATCTTCATCATCTTCATGCTGGTGGTGTCCTTGGTGTCTCTTGCCTTGAACATCATCGAACTCTTCTATGTCTTCTTCAAGGGTGTTAAGGATCGTGTGAAGGGAAAGAGTGATCCTTACCACACTACCGCTGGCCCCCTGAGCCCCTCCAAAGAATGTGGATCTCCAAAATATGCTTATTTCAATGGCTGCTCTTCACCAACAGCTCCTCTCTCGCCCATGTCTCCTCCCGGGTACAAGCTGGTTACCGGAGACAGAAACAATTCTTCCTGCCGCAATTACAACAAACAAGCAAGTGAGCAAAACTGGGCTAATTACAGTGCAGAACAAAATCGAATGGGGCAGGCAGGAAGCACCATCTCCAACTCCCACGCACAGCCTTTTGATTTCCCTGATGACAACCAGAATTGTAAAAAACTGGATGCTGGGCATGAACTTCAACCACTAGCCATTGTGGACCAGCAGCCTTGCAGCAGAGCCAGCAGTCGCGCCAGCAGCCGACCTCGGCATGACGACCTGGAGATCTAGCTCCAGGCTTGAGAGCATCAAGATTCCACTCAATTGTGGAGAAGAAAAAAGGTGCTGTAGAAAGTGCACCTTAGGTGTTCATTCTGTTCCAGTGGAGGTGGTACTCAATAGCCTTCATCATGAGGCTTAGAAACACAAAGACATTAGAATACCTGGGTTCATTGAGGGTGTTTGGGATAGGTGGGTGGAGAGGGAGGGGATAAGGGAGGTACATGTTGGTATTTAATGTAGTTGATTCAGAGAACTTAAGTTCTAAATAAAAATTGCATTAGATGATACATAGGTAAGGGCTTTTTCTCCCCCACACACCCCTAAGAATAGCTCTGTGTATGTGAAAGAGCGGGTGATATTTTTGGCTAAATACTTTTTTGTTTTACCAAGAAACAAATAACTTTGGCCAGGAAAAAGTACTTCCTGAGCATCTTATTTCTTTTTATCAAGAAAAAGACCGAGGATTGTCTTTATGTCCCTGCTAAAACATTCCATTGTTAAAATTTGCACTTTGAAGGTAAGCTGTCTCGGCCTGACCCTCCAGGTGTCAATGGATTTGTGCTACTATATTTTTTATTTTTGGTATCAGTTAAAAGTTCAGACAAGGCCCACAGAAAAAGACTTTCCATGCATTTGCAAATCTCAACCAATGATACATACATCTTTTTTACATCCACTTGCATCCTATTATTACCATCACTTTTTCATCATTCCTCAACTACTATTCACATTCATTTAGTGGTTTCTGTAGACATTTTTAAAACAATTGGGATGTCACTTAACATTTTTTGAGTTAGAATCAGGGGAGCAAGCCATGCTCAGTATTTAAAAATCACTTGTACGTGTATGTGTGGAAGAGTGTGTTTTATTTTGTCATGTGTTGGTACAAGCAGATGCAGTATAAACTCACAAACACAGATTTGAAAATAATGCACACATGGTGTTGAAATTTGAACCTCATGGATTTTATGGTGTGGGCCAATATGGTGTTTACATTATATAATTCCTGCTGTGCAAGTAAGGCACACTTTTTTTTTTTTCCCTAAAATATTTTTTCCCCATGTATCCTATTATGGATACTGGTTTTGTTAATTATGATTTTTTTTTCTTTTTTTCTCTTTTTTAGAGTATAGCAGTAATGCTATTGCTGAAATGAATGATTTTCTTTTTCAGAAATGTAATCATTGATGCTTGAATGATAGAATTTTAGTACTGTAAACAGGCTTTAGTAATTAATGTGAGAGACTTAGAAGAAATGCTTAGAGTGGACTATTAAGTGTGCCTAAATGAATTTTGCGGTAACTGGTATTCTTGGTTTTGTCCTCCTGAATACACATTAATTCAGAACTTGTATTCTTCTATGAGTTGGACAGTCTTTTAGAGTGACCAACAACTTTGATGTTTGCACTAAGATTTTATCTGGAATACAAGAAAAGTTGAAAGAGGTTTCAGTAGTACACACATGTAACTAATTTATTTGAAATATATCCTAAAGAAATCTACCAGTTCTTCAAATGCCTTTTAAAAACTCATCACAGATCATTAGTGAAAATGCAGAATATCATACTTTTCTTCTTGCATGTCAGCTGCATAAACAGTTTTGTACAATGAGAAATACTAATTTGTTTGACATTCCATGTTAAACTACTGTCGTGTTCCGCTTCATTGCATGTAATGTAGACCTAGTCCATCAGATCATGTGCTCTGGAGAGTGTTCTTCATTCAATAAAGTTTTAATTTAGTATAAAGACAGCCTCTATATCCTGTGTGATTTTTAAAACTTTTTTTGCATCTATTCATGATTATCAAAGACTTTTCCATGGGTTATGAGGATTTGGGCAAATAAGATTCACAAGACTTAGGAATCTCTAAAAGGATGAGGTAATCATTAGCTAGGCTCAGTGCAACATTGATTGTTAACATTTTTGGATATTTATTCAACTGAGAAGAAGCTAAAGTATACAAATGTTGAATTTGGAATATGAGATTAATGAGATATGTGATCGAGTTAAAATAAGGTAATACTGAGTAATTTAGTAGATCTATACATGACAGAAGTAAGCATAAAAAGAGAAGCATGCTGAAATTTTAAAGTTTTCCAGCTTTGTGGAGACAAAAGAATAAGAACAGCACTGGTTTGAGTAAGGTTATACTCTGTGACAAAAGAATGAAATAGATCTATGATTCCATTATTCCAAGACATCATGAAAATACAGAAAATAAAATTTTTAAAATTCTTAACACCCAAGGAAAATTGAACCATTCAGTGGGAGTAGAACAATTCTGGGCAACTGATAATATTGCTGTAATTTTAAGTATAAAATGTATTAACACTTTCAAGTCATTTCAAGAAAGGTTTTTTTTGTTGTTTTTTTTTTGTTTTTGTCTTTTTGTTGAGGAAGATTGGCCCTGGGCTAATATCTGTTGCCAATCTTCCTCTTTTTGCTGAGGAAGATTGGCTGTAAGCTAACATCTGTCCCCACCTTCCTCTATTTTTTATGTGGGATGCCACCATAGCATGGCTTGATGAGTGGTGCGTCGGTCTGTGCCTGGGATTCAAACCTTCAAGCTCCAGGCCACCGAAGCAGAGCGCGCAAACTTAACCACTCTGCCACCTGGCTGTCCCTCAAGAAAGTTTTTTAGCTTACTCAAATTGTTTATATAAATATTTACTATCACAAAGTAAACTAGTACATTACTGGAGCATAAAAATATTACTAATTTAGAAATAATCTAGTCTAGTTCAGTTGTGCTTTTTTTTTTTTTTTTTTTTTTTGATGAACAAAGGTTGGGAGATTTGCCTAAAGTCAAAGGATTATCTAATAACCAGTTTCCCAGTCAATATGACTGGTAGTGTCAACATTTCAAGTATTATTTGGCTGGCTGAGAATCCAATGGGAGAGGCAAGTTTTCACTGTGCATGTATGTGTTTGCATTTACTATGGGAAACGGAGAAACTGATGCTTTATTTGAGTGTATGCATTTGTGTATCCTACACAAGCAGTGTTCATAGAGTATGGATAGACAAGTGATTAGACTACTGATTGTTGGAGTAGTAGGGTAGAGGCATAAAATAGGTTTCTGATGTATGTGTGTGGAGGTAGGAGGGCAAGTTACATCTTTCAGAAATAGTCATAGTCCATCCTGAACATTTACCAACTTTAAAGCTTTTTACTATTTAAAAAAATATTTAAGCATATTATAAATATACACAGTTTTAAACTATGAAAGTATATGAAATGGAAAATAAAACCTCTCAGCTCTCCCCATTCTCCAACATACCCATCAGAGAAGTTCTAATTCCCATAAGAAATCAGTGTTAAAAGTTTCAGGCACCAATTACATATTAGGCACTTTAAGCAATGGAGATTCTTAGAATAACCCCACAGTCCCTGCACCATGAAGCTTATAAAGTGAATCCTTCCAGAAGTTTTTGAAATGATGTTCCACTCTTCATTCTGCTTATTTAAATGCGCTGCCTGCTTTCCACAACTAAATATTAAATTGAACTGTGTTTAAAAATTATGAGAAAATGATGTAGTTTCATTCTACAAATATTTATTAGATACTCATTTTTATCATAAAATTTCATGTTTAAAAAATTGGAAAATTTGGAATCTTCTAGAGGTAGTAAAACTTTCTGTGATGGTAGAAATGTTTTATTCTGTTCACTATGGTAGCCACTAGCCACGTGCTGCTATGGAATACTTGAAATGTGGCTAGTGAGTCCGAAGAAATTAATTAATTTTATTTCAATTGAATACTCAGATGTGGCAAGTGGCTATCGGATAGGGCGGTACAGTTCTAGATTCTGCTGGGGAAAAAAAAGTTAAGTATTTGGATGGAAATGAGAGAGAGGATGGTCATGTTAGAAAGAGGAACAGGGAAGAGAAACTTCAAAGTCTTTTTTTTTTTTTTTTGTGAGGAAGATTAGCCCTGAGCTAACATCCAATGCCAATCCTCCTCTTTTGGCTGAGGAAGATCGGCCCTGGGCTAACATCTCTGCCCAGATTCCTCTACTTTATATGGGACGCCGCCACAGCATGGCTTGACAAGTGGTGCGGCTGTCTGCGCCCAGGATCCGAACCTGCGAACCCTGAGCTGCCGAAGCAGAGCGCGCAAACTTAACAGCTACACCACTGGGCCAGCCCTCAAAGTCCTTTTTACGGTCTTATAACAATATTTCTTATTCTGTAAACAATAGGAAACTCTTATTTTAAGCAAAGCCTCAGCTTTTATGTGAAATTCCCTAGCCTTTTGTTAGATAATCATATTTTTTATATTATCATTGTTTTATTTCAGAATTTTATAACAAACTTAATGCTGCCTATTTTTAAAAGTGGTAGGATTGTCTAATGTCTTTATATATTGGCAAGAAGTCCAGTGCCCTTATTTGGTTCAGTGCATCAGCGCTCTAGCCTCTCTGGGTCTTTATTAAGCTTCCAGGCCACGGGCTGTTCTTTTACCTTATTTTGAGAAAATTGTTGAGCCTCAACCTGCCCACACACTGCCTCTCCTAAAAATTCCACACTTCAAATTCCAACATGCAGAAACATCTGTGCTTTGTACTCGGAGGGAGAGCGAAATAATGAAGTTTAGGGGCTTATTAAAGTCTTAAAGTGAGTACTTTTTATAAACAGCACACCAACAGTGTAGAAACATGTTTATAGTCTTTACCGGCTCCGAGATTCTGTTTTTACCTTTTCTCGGTTGGGCAAATATAGCTGAGTCCTTGGCATGTCAGAATTTGCAGCTGGCAATTTTCAGAACTCAAGAGCAGACATGGAAACAAACACCGTAGAAACACTGCTTCAGAAAGAATAGGGTAAGAAGAGTATCGTGTAAAGAAGAAAGCTAATTTGGAGGGAAAATTCTACATTTGCTTCCTGGTCTTCAAAAATGTTGAAATTTTAAGTTGCATTATTTCTTCTGGTCTCTGAGTGTTTCTTTCAAATGACCAAAGGCTTATTTGGACTATGACGTGTAGAGTAATTTCAGCGCCCACACGCTTTCCTGTTGAATATAAAAACTGGCTCAAGAAGCACCCACTTTAGAAAGCAAATGCTGTGCCCAAGTCTTATTTAATGCAATGAGCCATCTGCCCCAATGCAATACGGAGCTAAGTGGAGCGTGGTCTGGCATCCATGTTGGAATCTCGTCAGTCAGTTACTCTTTACAAAACTGTTCATCAGAATTAGTATGACGGTAAGATAGTTTTTAGTTGCTAAGGTAGCAGAAATCATGACTTATTTTATTTTATAAGCAGATGAAGATATGTGTAAGACTGCCTTCTGCTTTGAAAAACTTAGGTCAGAGTTATATATTTCTTACATTCAGGTATATTTATTAATTCTGAGCACAGTTAACTAATTTAGAAATCCTTCCCTACAAAAATTTAAACAAATCTTAAACCTAAACCGTAAGAAAATGACTACGATTGAGGGTAACTCAAAGAACTCTAGAGGATAAAAGGTAAAATATTGAGATTTGTTAATAAAGGATTGGAAGCCTCAACTCCAGCCAGAGTCCCAGAGTATGAATTGGCCATTGCCTTTGAAGACTGATGTGATTGTGGCTAAGTTCAAGTTTTCCTCAACTCAGAGCAGCTGGAATTACATTGGCCTTTACAATTCTCCAGCATATTATCTTCCAGTCATCTAAGCTACTCACTATATACTTATTCAACGATAGACAACTGGAGAACTAGTTAAAGACAATGTTTGTTATGAGACAATTTTCCAGATTTTGGCCAAGTTTGTCAATGGCTGCCTTTTTCTGGGCAGGTAATTTAAAAATATTTGGGGGGAACCATTTTATATTCATGAGTTTCAAATTTCAGCAAGACCAAAGTAATTTAAAAGTTAAATGTAACTGCATCCAACATCCTGTCATCTATAATTCAGTGTAAGTTAAAACTATAACAGAGATTTGTCTGTTATATTGTTTTCCATATACTTGAAATATCTTATAATTCATAATTTAAAAAATTAAAAAATGACAGCAGATACAATAGATTATAGGGTGATTGAGGTTATTTCTTTCAGTTTAAAACTTTCAACCACATTTCTTCCCCATTTTCACTTTCTTAGTTTCTTCAGTCTAACCCCTCACCAGAATTTTCTGATTTGTGATAGCTTAAAATATATATATACTTTCCTCTCAGGTTTTGTTCATAACTGGTTTCAATTCTGTAATTTATTTCCCACTCTGAATCTATAATTGAAGTTAAAATGGATTCAATGATATAAAGCTTCCATCAAATTCTTTCCCTTTTTTTTTTTTACAAACATTTAAAACAGTTTTGTGGTTAGACTTTGTTAATTTGTGGTATCAAACGCTTCCTTTTGTCATATATACCTTATACCTTGCTCTCTGAAATATTTACCTTTTAATAAACAAGTGCCAAGTTAAATATTTCAATAGTAACGCTGGAATAATCTAGCAGATGTTTAACATTTGTAATTACAGGGTATCATTGGAGACCATCAAAAATTTTGTTTAATTTTTGTCTTCACTCTGGCCCTCACTTGTCTGGAGGACTTGCAGAGCTTTGTAATTAAAGAGTGTGAGAGCTGTAGGTGATGGTTATCTAAAACTCCCAACATGGCAGATGTGGGAACCACAGTGCCATTTGGCACCTGACCAGTCATTTTCAGTCAGCGTTATAGCCAAGCTCTGCCTCTAAAGTGATGATTCTACAGGATAATTAGCTATTAGGTGTGAGAGAGCAAAGAGCTGAAGAAGCTCTAACCTATTACAAGTAACACTAAGCTAGAGAAAAATTTCAGCGTGGGAATCTGTTCATACAAAAGTACTTTAATCTTATAAGAAGAGACTAGTTCTGATAGAAAAAAGCGTGGTTAGCTAGTAAAGAAACTGACAGCTTTTGGTTTATAGCGGCACCTTAGTTTTGGAAGTAAATTATTAAAACAAAATAATTCACTCTTTCAGGGCCGGCCCGGTGGCATAGTGGTTAAGTTCTCGAGCTCCACTTCTGTGGCCGGGGGTTCGCAAGTTTGAATCCCGGGCGTGGACCTACGCACCGCTAGTCAGGCGGTGTTGTGGTAGCATCTCATATACAGGAAAGGATGACAGGCACAGATGTTAGCCCCGGGCCAGTCTTCCTCGGCCAAAGGAGGAGGATTGGCAACAGATGTGAGCTCTGGGCTAATCTTCCTCACCAAAAAAAAAAAAAAAATTCACTGTTTCAATTCGTCATGAATCAGTCTAACACAGTGCTAAGCCCATAGTTTGTGGTGACAAAGATAACCTGATAATTAGTTCAGGTATTTAGACATGATTTTGTTTTTCTTTTAAAAAATATTTGTAACGGTCCTCTCAATTTGTGGCTAAATACAAGAAGACCTTTAAAAGCAGGCACTGGTTTTAAAAGCCTTGTTACCTTAAGGCTGAAAATGCTTTCAAGAATTAAAAACATGAATGTCTTAAGATTTTCCAAACATTCTAGGACTTCTGGGGAATTTCCAATACAGTATTTGTAGGACATAAACTGTTGCCTCTTGAAAAGTGTTCACAAAACTTGGATAATCAATAAAAATGCGCCCTGTGGTGAAATGATATGTCAGGCAAAAATGATGTAAGCGGAATTAGAGAAGAAATTGCAAGAAAAGGATGTCTGAAAAATTCTTGCCACATTAAATAAGATTTGGTCTTGTGTTCATCCTTGTACACTTAAAAAGATGGTGCTTTGAACAAATCTTGTGCCCTGTCTTGTTATTTTTAGTATCTCCCCAAACCATAAATACAACCATATGTCAGGGCAAAGCTGTATTGATGGTTTGGACATGGTGTACTTAACTTTTATTTTTACCATTCATTTCCATTTATAGCAAGTAACTTGTATTTTTCATCAATGATCAGATTTTGCATATTTTTAGTTGTTTGTGGGCTGGAGGTTTGAGGAGTAGAATGCTTTTTCCTCTCATGCTTTCCAATGCCCATAATTTCAAGCATGAATTTTTTGAGAGTCTATCTAGGAGTGCTTTTTTTTTTCCTTTTTTAATTTGTGGTTCTAGGAATTTTTGAAGCTGGTAGAAGCACAGGTAAGCTGAAACTGGGAAAGTGTTTGTCATTTATTCACTGTGTGACCTCGAATAAGATATATAACCTCTGAGCCTCAGTCCCCCAACTATCAACAAAAATAGAAATTTATTCCTGCAAGGTTTTGTGTTAATTAAATGAGATATGGGTAAAGAGCAGAGGCCATGCAGTAATTCCTTGGTAAGTGGGAGGCATTAACTAATGGTTACAATTTCTTTCAAGGGAAATGAACAAAGTGAAAGGTAGCATTGCCAGGAAAAAAAAAATCCATTACAGTCAAATCCTGAATGTCAAAACATTACCTCTGTGTTTTCTACTTCTACAAAAATTGTAGTAAGTAAAACAATGATGTGTCAATTTGTGTAATCACAAGGCCATTGGAAAACAAATCTTTGTGCCTTACATCATATGCAATGTTTTATGTGAAGACTAGAAAATAATAACAGCATAAATACGAAAAGAAAACAAGGTGAGAAGCACTGTAAATAAATCCAGTCCCTACAGTGGATAGGCACATACAGTGAGTCATCTTCAGACCTCTGAGAATTTGATGAATAAATATCAACCCATAAGGATAAGAGTCAGACTGTGTCCCCACCATAAAGCAGCTAGAAGGAGTATTATTAACCTACAAAGGAAAAGAATAGAGAAGGGAGACAGAATGAATTTCCAGTTTGGAAATCATTAATGGCTCCCTTTGTCTTTATGGAAATAATGACAGCAATCTTTCACTAATGATGCCTCTAAGTCATTATATCAGCTGGAACTGGGCTCTTGTGCAGGCTCGTTGCTCTTCATAAGTCTCTGAACTGTAGCTCTTCCAGACTTTTTCCAGCACTTCCAAAGCTCTCAGTTTCTTTCCACCTGTAGTCCTTGTACAAACGGTGCCCTCTGCCTGAGTCACATTCCTCCTTCTCTTTTATCAGGCTACCTCCTACTCATCCTTCAATTCTCTATGAAATCTTGCTTCCTCCTAGAAGCTTTCTCTGATTTCCTGGGCTGCCGGTTTTATACTCCATGGCACCTTGCTCTCTTCTTATCACAACATGGACTAAATGGTTTAGTGTTTGACTTCCCTAACATACCGTACTCACTATAAACATAGGAGACTTTTCTGTGCTGTATCATCAGTGCTTAATTTTATCTGGCATAGTAATAATAGCAATACCTAACAATTACTGACTACTAATTAATGAATGCAATTGTAGCAGATACAACTCTCTGGCTCTATGTCAGATATATCCCCGTCAGGGAAATAGATAGTCAGGTTGAAACTCGCCATTCACATTATCAAATTTTTCCTCCTTTTTCTATGCTCATTGAAGGACCTCTTTAGTATATTAATATACCCTTTTATGCACAACAAACCTGAAAGATAATTATTAGTATCTTCCCTTTACAGATGAGTAAACCAAGGTTAACTAACTTGACCAAAGTCAGTAGCCGTAAGTGGCCCAGTCAGGATGTGCAGTCGTGTTCACATTCTCTTAACTCCTCTGCCCTCCCAAATGGCCTTGTAGAGGGGACTAGGCTGATCAGAGAATGTGAGGCTCTGGTCCAATATTTAGATGTATTTCTCATTATAAATGTATGCAGTGGTTTCCTAGTTTTTATATCTGCTTCATATTTGGAGAAAACATTAGACCTGCCTTCCAGAAATAGATCAGCTCTGATAAACTGACATTTGAGCTCCATACCCCAGCCTCCAGTGATTTCACTAAGATAATTCTATGGTGTGACACTCTCTCTGGATAGTCAAGGCCAGCTCTTGGGAATGGCCCTACATCCATCTAGTGGCAGCTGCTGCGAATTCTTCCTTTTTTCTTTCCTCTCTTCGTTTCTTTCTTCCTTGCCCTGCTTCTGCTGTGGGTGCTGATCCTCCCTCTTCCTCTTCTCTCTCTCCTCCTCTTTCTCCATCTTCTTCTACTTCCTCTTCTTCTCTTTCTTCTCCTTCTCCTTTAGTTATAAAAGCAACACAGTCTCATCACAAAAATACAAAGGCAGAGGTATGTAAGAAAGTGAAGGCTTTCTCCTACTCACTCTCTAAAGGTAACTTAAACACAGATATACACACTGCATGCGAATTGTTTTATTTATTCTTTATAGTGAACTTCCATGTCAAAATATATGGACCCACCTCATTTTTAATGGCTATATAATATTCCACAAGGTGAATATTCTGGACTACATTTAAACTGTTCCTCTATTATTGGACATTTCAGTTTTTCCCCATGTGTCATTATTACAAATAATACTGCAATACTTGTACACATATCCTAGCAATGTGTTTACAACTAAAACAAGAGACTTTAGTTAGCAGAATGCCCTTTTTTCCCTATGTGACATATCTCAAATATTTCACTATGCTGTATAATCAGCATTTGGTTCTTAATATGATTGACATTATGTTTGGCTCATGATAGAAAAAGTCCTGATCATACTGGCAATTTTTGGTTCAGAATAATATGAGGTATTATCTTACGCAATCTCTAAGAATTTTGCCAAGGGAAGATCAACAGCTCTGCCAAAGACGTCTATTTCCTCTGCACTCAGCAATTCCTTTTCACTTTCTGCCTAGCTAGCTGCTGGATACAAAGACCTGTAATTAAAAGACAAGATAAATTTCAATATGACACACTGTATCACTATGAAGATCAAGGAATAGCATAGATCGGCTAACTTCTATGTGTTTCTTTCCTAATAAACACTAGTTGTTCACACTGTAAGTAGAGCATATAGCTTTTCCAAATAATATTTAACAAAATTATAAAAGTAATGAATATTTATTAGAGAAAATTTGAAAGAAATTTTAAAATTAACAAAAAAAGGAGAAAAACTATAATTTCAACATCTAAAGAATGATTAAATATAGAGATTTTATTTTAATACTTTTGAATCTATGAATAAATTTATCTTTATTTTGAAAATATTAGTGATAGTTTTTATATGAAAATCTACATCCTTCAATGTTTTTAGATATAACCTTAAAACCTGCACATTTTTGCATTGACAGACTCTTTTAAATGTCATTGAGCATTTGAGCCATTGTTTATCTATTCATTCCTCTATTGTTGAACATTTAGTTTGTTTTCAATTTTTTTGTATTGTAAGAAACATTTCATGAACAACTTTGTTCATTTTTTAAAATTTAAGATTTGTTTATTAGGATAAATTCTAAGAATTAGAATCAAAGGTTTGAACACTTTAATGACTTTTTTGAACCTAGTGAGAATTATATTTGGTACATTTTTATTGCTGTTTTCATAGGTGAAAACTCTCATTTTTATTTTAATTTACATTTCTTTAATAGTGACATTAGTAATATATATATCTATATATATTTATATAGTTATCCCTATGGTATTTTTCTCATATGAAATGGGTGCGAACTTTGCCTTTTCCTCTTTTGTGGTCTTAATGTTTTTAAGAACTCTTGTTATAATAAAAAGTTATAATAAAAAGTGAGCTTGTCTTTCTTTGCTATGGCTCTTTTTCTAGCCTATTATGTGATTTTAAACTTTAAAACATTCGTGCGTTTTTTGGCATGAAATTTCTTAGACTTTGTGTAGTAAAAACTTTTGATCTTTACTCCCAAGATTAGAAAACCCTATCTTTCACCTGGAGATTTGATAGTCAACCACAATTTTATTTTTGCAGTTCGTTTTACTCTTTTATTTTTATTTTATGTTTGACTCTCTATTACTCTTGTATTTCTGGAGTAGAATGTATGTTAAGGCATATATTGAATTTTTTCTAAATAGTTGACGAGTTGCCTCAACACAATTTTCTTTTTAGTAACAGTCCTTTATTAAGATGAAAGCTATTGGTTAGTCTCATTGTAAAATATTCTGCACACAAAGACAACAAATCAAAAGATGAGTAACATTGTTGCCAAGTTCTCAGGCACCAAGAACAAGGGAAGGAATAAAGTCAGTGTTTACACAGGGAGATCCCACCTGGGGAGGTGGGGAGGAAGAGGGTTGTGCAGGGAGGTGAGTACAGTGTGTATTACATAAATGGGTCAGTTGTGGGATGGAAACAGTCAGCTCTGAAACTATGGTGCTTGGAGAGAGCCTTGCTGCCAGCTGAGGGAGTTGGACCAGAAGCAGCAGTTTGCAAACCATGTTCCATGGGGATGGTTCAAGGGCTCTCCCAGGAAGGGGTGAAGAACTAGGAGGAGTTTGTATCCCTCTCTTCTCTCTTCCTCCGGAAAAACACTTGCCTTTTATCCCTCTTTCAATATGAGATTGTATTTGAAGAAATGATTCCAGTGCTTTTTAAAATAACTTTTTATTATAAAAATTTTCAAAAGTACATGAAAGTAGCAAGAATAATATAATGAATTCTCATACTTCATCCATGATCATTTTGTCTTTTGTTTTGTTTTGTTTTTGGTGAGGAAGATTAGCCCTGAGCTAACATCCATCGCCAATCCTCCTCTTTTTGCTGAGGAAGATTGGCCATGGGCTAACATCCATGCCCATCTGCCCATCTTCCTCATTTTCCTCTGCTTTATACGTGGGATGCCTGCCACAGCATGGCTTGATAAGCAATGCATAGGTCCACACTCGGGATCCGAACCTGCAAATCCCGGGCCATCAAAGCAGAGCGTGCAAACTTAACCACTATGCCACCGGGCCAGGCCCCCATTTTGTCTTGTTTATTGCATCTCTCTCTCCTCCATGCTTTGTTTTTTAAACTCAAATGTTTTAAAACAGATCCCAGACGTTCGGTCATTTCACCTATAATATGTTACTCTAACTGAGAAAGACACCTTCTTTTTCAAAATAAAATTATCATGCCTTTTTCACATGTAACAAAATGAACAATGATTCCTCAATGTCAACTAATACTCAGTCTATATTCAGATTTTCCTGATAACTCAAGGAGTCTTTTTACAATAGATTTGTTTGTATTTGAGACCAAACAAAGTCCATATGTTGTATTTTGTTGTGTCTCTTAAGTCTCTTAACAGTCTTTTCTCACCTTTCTATGACATTGAATTTTTTGGCTAACATAATTTTTTGAGTTGTCCATCTGTTTCTCATTGATTTGTAATGCTTGCTATGTATATTATAATTTACATATAATAGAGTCAGTTCTGGTCCACTAAATCAGTTTTATTGAACAATGTCCAGTGTTACACTATAATGGCCACATTAAAGTTACTTTAATTTCAGAACAGGTTTTATTATCTAGAAGGGCATTTTAGAGCTCAGTCTACCATTTTAAAACCTACTTTATTAAATGTTCTTATTTACTCTTCCAGATGCTATCTAAGATCCTTTAACTTTCTCAAAGCAAAAAAGGGTGTTTCTAAATGCAAAGGTTTGGGTCACAGGCTCTCCTCAGACATAAAAGGCTTACATAAACCAATAACTTCTGTATTATTTTTCATTTTTCTCTACAGCAAAATTTTCTAAAAATGAATCTAGAAACCAAATTTACTCGATACCTTCATTTAGTTCAAATGTTAATTTGAGGAAAGAAATGATTTGTAGTAAAACACCCAGACATAATGCAAAAGACAGGAAATGCCGTGAAGGAGAATTGGACTTGCTGTGGTTTGAGCAACAGATGAGGACGCTTTTTTCTGCTGGCTTCTGAACTGAATCCAGGGGAAGAGTGAGAAGATGGGAAGCTAGAGATAATGATGTTTATGAAATCAAGGTAAGAGTTTAAAAACCTTTTATTGATTTAGTAATCTTGATTAAGAAGGAGGAGAATAGGCAGGAAAGGCAAGGACTTAAGCTTATGCATTTTCATTCACGCTCTAAAAAATTGTTTCCTTTGAGATCTAGCCCCATAGCAGAGAGAATTTAGATGACCAGTTATTTTAGTTTTATGCTCTATCTTGACATGCTAAGTTCAAAATTTATTGCTCTGCCTACAGATTGTGAGGATGAAATTTCAAGCTTTTGCAACTTGTTTAACTTGTTTGTAAGATGAAGGAGGATCGATTTTGACATCTAAGACTGCGTAGGGATAACTGGCTGATTTCTTAACTCTAGGTAGGACACTGTGTATGAAGGTAAAAAGGAAATTAAAGACAAATTAGCTAGATTTTCTGAGGATACTGAAATGTGGGACTCCAAAGTATGGGCCTCACAAACACAAATGACCCTCTTCTTACTGGCAAATGACCCGCATGTTAGGTCAGTCGAACGACCTAGACTAACACAGGACATAAGGTCAGATAATTTCTGTAGTTGTTTTTACAGCAAAGCATGAGAACTCACTGGAATAGGGTCATATTAGGAAAGTTTGCACCTGTCAATTTAGTCAGTTGTTGACAAAGACTTATAGACTCTCATATTTTAATTTGCCAGGTATTGGCACCTCGCAGGTCACAAACAGGCTGGTGCAAACATCTTACGCATGGCATGACTGATTGTATACCATCTTCCAGGCCACCTTTTGGCCCAGAACCAACCAAACACCTGTAATCTGGTATCTCCTGACATCTTAAGGCAGAGAGGAGTTAGGTGTTGTCTCTTTTCTTCTTCCTCATTTTACCTTTCATATTCTCTTTTTAACTATGTCATTGATTTTTACTCAGACATGATTCCATTTTGCACTTTCACTATTAACCCTCGGTTTAAGAAATATCCCTGGATGCCTGGTAGATTGAAGTACAGGCCCAGACAGTGGTCAGATTGTAAAAGGAACTTCTGGAAAAGAAATTATCCCAGGAGTGCTAGCACAGCCCTGAAAATGTCAGGCTCTCCCTCAACTCCATATTTCTGCATATGTTATTCACATTGTCTGCAACGTGTTTCTTTACCTAACTTATCCTTTCCCATCTTTCAAAACTTTTCTTGGTCATCATATCTTTTGTAGATAGCCCCTCCTGTCTGGGTTAAGTGCTTCTACCATGTGCTTCTATAGCCAAATACTTCTCTCTGTCATAGCATTTATCACACTATATTGTAATCATCTGTTGTTGGTCTGTATCTTCTCTATTAGAATGTGAATTCATTGATGGCAGGAACTGGTTATAGTCACTGTTGGTCACCAGTGCCTCCCATCAGGTATGGCACACATAGTAACTTCTAAGGATAACGAATAAAGTTTGATTTAAGGACATCATCTCAGGAAGAGAAGGAGGGGATGGTTATTCTGAGTGAAGCAATATGTCTGCCAGACAATCTTTTGGTCCAGTTTCCATGGACTCATGCCTTTGTCCTAGAGAGAAGGGTTGAGGAATAAAAACTGAGAAGGGCATTTCACTAAAACTCTTGGAAGATGCTAGGAACTCATGGCAACACTGCTTTAGATGCACACAACTGGGTATAATACATTCTTTCCATTCTTCTGATCACCAGCAGCAGCAAGGACAGCTTCTAAGGATCAGAATCCTTGGCAGCCAGTGACCAAACGGAAGAGATGGCAAATGTTGTCACCACCGTAGTACCAGATAGTTCTGTTTCTGAGCACATGGGAGACAAAATTGTAACTGTTTTCCATTCAGTGCCCTTGTTCTTTGCTTCTTCTTTTGTCTTCCTCTCTTTTACTGCCTTTTCTGTTTTTAATGGAGCATTTTTTATGATTCCATTTTCTCTCTTCTCTTAGCATATCAATTATACTTAAAATTTTTTTAGTGGTTGCCTCAGAGTTTGCAATTTATATTTTCAACAAATCTAAGAACATCTTCAAATAACACTATAAAGCTTCATGGATAGTGCAGGTACCTTATAACAGCGTGTTCTCAATTCCCCTCTCCCACTCTTCTAACATTGACGTCATTCATCTCACTTATCAATAAACTATAATCGCCCAATACATTGTTGCTGTTATTACTTTGAGCAAGTAGTTATCTATTAGATTAATTAAGAATAAGAAAAATAAAATATTTTATTTTACTTTCATTTATTCCTTCTCTAATATTCTTCTCTCTTTATATAGTTCCTGACATATAGTGCATGCTAAATGATAATAACCCAACATTATAATACTGTTTTGAAGGTAGAGAAGGAGAAGAAAGGTAGGTGGTGCTTTAAGTGCACTAATTCCCTCACTTTTCATAACTGGGAGTAAAAACATAAACACGGCTCTATGATTTAAAGTTATAATGGAACCACCAGAAAAACTAAAAAGAGAGTATATTTATGGTCATGGCATCCACAGAACGGAATTAGGGTGCTGGGGTCTGTGGATACTCTAGGTTTTGCTGGAATTTTTCTGTGTACCTATATGACAATAATAATATTTATGATTATTATTTAACAAAAATTATAGCGGCTAGAAAATTATATTCAGAAAATATTTATGCATGTGGGGAAAGATTTAGCTACAAATATATTTCATGTCAGTGTCAGTGAAATATCAACAACATGAATAAGCAGCATTAGAGAATTGGTTAAATAATCCTACAATGAAATCCCACTCAGCCATTAAAATAGTGTAACTATAATGATATGACAAAATTTTCACAATATACCAAGGGTAAATAGCAGGTTAAAAATCAATCTGTCTAGTATAGTTCCTTTAAAAAATATAAAGACATTTAAAAAGTATGAAATGTTCATAATCTATTAGTGGTATTGTTTTTTTTAATTTTGGGGGTTTTTTCTCAAAAATTATTTTACAATGACTATGTATTGATCCTATAATAAGAAAAAATGTTACTTTTAAATTTTAAATTTTTTTTTTTTTTTGTGAGGAAGATCAGCACTGAGCTAACATCCGTGCTAAGCCTCTTCTTTTTGCTGAGGAAGACCAGCCCTGAGCTAACATCTATTGCCAATCCTCCTCCTTTTTTCCCCCAAAGCCCCAGTAGATAGTTGTATGTCATAGCTGCACATCCTTCTAGTTGCTGTATGTGGGACACGGCCTCAGCATGGCGGAGAATTGGTGCGTCAGTGCGCGCCCGGGATCCGAACCTGGGCCGCCAGTAGCGGAGCACGCGCACTTAACCGCTAAGCCACAGGGTCGGCCCTAAATTTTAACTTTTTATTTTGAAATAATTAAAAATTCAGAAGAGTTGTAAGACTACTACAATAAATTTTGATAGACCTCTCATCCTAATTCGCCAACTGTTAACACTTGTCATGTTTCCTCTATCATTTTCTCTGTGTGTATATATTTGCACACAAACACATTTATATGGGGGGGGGGCAGTGTGTGTGTGTGTGTATTTTTTCTGAACCATTTAATAGTAAGTTAACATCATGCCCCTTTACCAATGAATTGTCAGTATACATTTCTTAAGAACAAGAATATTTCCTACGTGGCAACAACATCACATTATATCAAGAAGTACATGTTATCAGCATAATTTATCATTTGTGCTGTTAGCCTTGACCACTTGGTTAATATAGTGTCTGCCGAGTCTCTCTACTGTAAGGTTACTATTTTTTCCTTTCCATACTCTTCTTTGGAGATGAATCATTAAGTCCAGCCCACACTCAAGGAGAGAAAAGATTAATTTCCTTCTCCTGGAGGAGAATACCTACATATATTATTTGTAATTCTTCTATAAGGAGGATTTGTCTACTCCTTCATTTATTTATTCATTCAATTATTTATTTGTATCAGTATGAACTCATGTATATTTGTTTTATACTTTGGATTATGATAACTATTATGATAATAGTATTGTGTTGCCCAAATTGTTCCAGGTTTAGCCAATGGGAGAGCTTTCAGATTGGCTCCGGTGAGACTTTAACATGCCTCTATCCTTTTGTTTTTTGAGCATTCATTTACTTTCTTATACTAAAAGATGCTCCAGGCTCCTCTTGTATTTTCTCTGCCCCAGTCCTAGAAAAGCCATTTCTCTTTTTATTGAGAATGGTATTAGAAACCAAGAACTGTGTGCAGGTGTCCTGGTAGCTTCTGGGGTATTGTTGCTTCTATGAACACTGCAGGCAAAATTATGTGTATGTGTATTAATCAATGTATACACATACATCTATAATCATCTATCTATCTATCTGGCAAGAGATTTCACATATTGAAGTATATGGGGTAACTATTAGGGTTCCAAATAGATTCAACTTGAACTAAAGAAGCCTGACTTATGCCTTATCAAACATATATTGTACATCTGCCTTAGCCATTAAAGTAAAGAATGTACTCTTGAGATAAGAATGCATACTTCCTCTCCTATGCCCTATTGGTAATGCCCTATTGGTAATACCCGTATTAGTCCCTTTCCCGACATCAGCGTCGTGTTGACTTGCTAATTTGCAGCTAAATACCTCTTTGTAACTTTGGTGAAAATGTATCCTGGGTATGTTTATTGTATGCTCTTTGTTCTAAAAAGGTATATGATTGTACTTGTTACTGAATCATGTTCATTTTTGCCGGTCGCCCGGAAAGCCAAACACCAAGACAATGAGATTGCAGCAGAGAGAGGGTTTAATCACAAGGCAGCCAAGTGAGGAAATGGGAGAATGAGTCTCAAATCCACTTCCTCCAAAATAGGGACTCAGGGATATTTATGGGGTAGGGAGCAGCGTGGCCTGAAATGTGGAGATTGATGACTGGAGGTGAAGAGAGGTGAGGGAATTGATGATGTGGGCAAGCAATTGATGATGTAGTCAGACTTCATGCCTCTTCATAGGACTCATGTTCACAAAATGGTGGCATTAGCACAATCTGAAGGTGGAGTTTTTAGCCTTTTGACGTCAAAAGGTCACTTATCAGACATCTGCGATGGGTTGGTGGTCTCAACCAGCCTGAAGTGGACAAGGTTCTAATTCCTTGACCCTTCTAATTGACCCAAGGAGATGTTATCTATAGGAACCTAGTGGTAGTCAGATAGCATATTGTCTAAACAGCACAGTTAACTATGGGCGAGGGAACAACTAAAAGTTATAATCAGTAATTACAAAAAAAGGAAAAAAAACTTTAGTTACTAGCTACTTAATCATCAATGGCTAACTGTTTGCCAGTTTCATACTGAAAACCATGCTTCTCCAGAACGCTTTCTTCCTTTCTGGAAAAGGCCTTCCTTGGTTATAATCCTCACTCTGGCTAGAGTAAAACTCACTTTATTTCTCATATCTATAGAATGGTTATTGGTTATTTTGCATAGACATGTCTGTTATCTATTTATCTATAAAACTAAACATGAGTTCATACAGATGTCTCAACTCATCCAGTGCCACCTGGTTCTGTCTAGACTTCTCCACTTGATTGTAATTTCTTTCTCTGATAGTGAGAAACCTGGTTCCCATAATCTAACACTAATTTGCCTCTTTGTTCAAGATAGTATAGACGTAAAGTACTTTCAGAAGTGTTAGACCATTCTCCAGGGAGAAACAAATTTACAGACTAGAGCACAATGTTAATGCAGAGTTCTTTTGTCTTTAGCCTTGGAGTTTCCAATCAAAATATTGTTTTTCGGGCCAGCCCTGTGGCTTAGCAGTTAAGTGCGCACGCTCTGCTACTGGCGGCCCGGGTTCGGATCCCGGGCGCGCACCAACACACCGCTTCTCCGGCCATGCTGAGACTGCGTCCCACATACAGCAACTAGAAGGATGTCCCACTATGACATAAAACTATCTACTGAGCTTTGGGGAAAGAAAAAAGGAGGAGGATTGGCAATAGATGTTAGCTCAGAGCCGGTCTTCCTCAGCAAAAAGAGGAGGATTAGCACGGATGTTAGCTCAGGGCTGATCTTCCTCACCCAAAAAAAAAAAAAAATTAAAGATGTACTTATAAAAAAATATATATATATTGTTTTTCAAAGTTCCTTAGGTCAGCTCTTTTTTCCACATCTCCTTCACAGAGGTTATGTCCTACGTTTGTAATACACTTAGAATCATCGTCACAGTGTGCATTTGATAACCAAATTGCCCCAAATTTGGCCTGTGGTTACCCCATCAAGCTGGCTTCTGTGTCTTTCTTATACATCCCTATCATTTTCTGAGTGCTTCCCTACATTCTGGCACCACAGGATGGTCAGGGCTCATATTTAACTCTTTCTATCCCAGCTAGGACACAGTCAGCTCTTTATAGAGTCCTAGGGATATCATTGCTTTAGGCCTTTTTAGTGGACAGATTTAAGAAAGATGTGTGTATTTATAAAAGTACATGGGCCATGTGTGTGTGTATATAATAGTTATTTTGAATTTAAAATCATAATGGAAGAACCACAGGAATTAGCAGCTAATGGGCGTAGAAATGTAACACCATCTCCATCACAAACATCTTCTTTACTATTTTCTAGTCAAACATGTTTTCCCTCCAGAACTACTATTCAGAATAAATTAACTTTTTCTTTCCAATCCTTTTGTTTGTTTTTTTATTGACAGTTCTGAAACAGTATTGTAATCTGCATTTTTTTCCTTAAAAATAAGCTTTTACAGAATTGTATGGAAAAATGCATTCAATTACAAAAAAATCTACTTAAAAAATTTTGGAACATGTGTATTTTAGGGAATTTTACACAGTAAATCACAAAATGTGATACTTTAACCCTATTGAAAATTTTAAGGTAAGGAAGGAATATTACCCCAAATAGACAATCCAATTTTATAACTGGTGTTTTTCAGACAATTTTGGTACCCCATATTAAGTTCTAATGTCCTCATCAATGACTTTCTTCCAAAGCAGATACACTACGTGAAAGTGACAAATAGAAGATTGTGTGTGTGAGGGGGATATCCTCACTCTCATTTTTTATCTCATAGCCATTTGAACTAGGCAGTTGGTTATGCTGATCTTGAAAACCCAATAAAATTCTGGAACTATTATCTGGGGTAAATTTTTCCACTGTCAATTTGAAAACTGAACATATTTTAATATCATAACTCTATCATCTCACTATGGAGTAAATATTTTGAACTTTGCTTCTGTTTAATAACTTACATGATTAGATTCTTGTGGAAATAAAATTAAATTTCAACCAGGCCTTGTAATATGAAATTAAAACAATCATTGAAAAACTTACAGTATTATTTTTTCTGTCATAAAAATTTAGGTTGGACACTAAATGTAATATGAGAACTTGTAGAACTATCTCATGACCCTTTGATTTCCCAGACAATTTGAATAAGGTGAAAATTTGGGATGGATATTAATATTGGTTTGTGATGAATATAGATTTAATAATGGAACAACATTGCAACTGGATATACATAGACAATTTTATGAGATAAGTGAGATAATTTTATGAGATAATTTTTGTTTTAAAATTATTTTTAACCTTTTTACTATAACTATAATGTATTTGATGAGGGGGAAGATCCCTCAGATCATTTGGAAATTGACAGTTGCTCTTCAAACATTTCTTTTCCTTGGTGGGTAATCTTAGCTAAGAAATACTTCTAATCTTATGTAAGAAACATACATCATCTCTGACTTGTCAAATCAATCATAGTCAATAAGCAAAAAGTATCCTCTAAGATTTAAGATGTTATATAGAAGCTGTTTATCTAAGGTATATTAGGAATAACCACATCCTATCAAATTGTTCCATTAAGCTAAAAGAGGGATAAATTAATGACATTTAACTAAGAAAGTTCTCAGGTTTATTTGTTTTTGTTTTAAGCAAAGTTGACAATTTTGACATAACTTTTTAGTTTTACTGCAGGACAAAGAGAAGACAATGAGGAAAAAGTTTATGAATTTCTCAGTTCCTTTTATAAAATATTGCAACTGAAAGTAGCCATCCCTTACACATACAACCATCAACTCTGAATACAATATGAATTATACACAGGAAGTGGAATTTACTTAGATGAGTTCTGGCCTTTTTTTTAAAAAATACACAAGCATATTATGGAACACTGCAGCTTCTGTAATTTGAGTCAATTTAGAAAAGCAAACTCCTGTCTCCATAATGTAAGAGAATAAGAATAGTTTTTCCACATAAGTCATACAGAATAAACAAAGTTCACAGTCTGATTTACTTTTATCAATAGGTAAAATGATTCACTGCTATATTTGCATGGGTTATTTTGATCCTCAGAAGTTCCTAAACGCACAATAAATTTAGCATGTACTTATAGCTGGGTTTTCCAAAGCAAGAGAGTGATACAAAATGTATTAAATTGCCTGAAGTTCATGGCAAAAGAAATGAAATGGGATAATTGAATGTAAAATGTTTACCAACTTTATCGTTTCTAATTTTATGACAGATTTAAGCATTGAGACCTGATTGATGTCTTGATCCTGTCCATTAGGAACATTACTCCATTCTATATTTTAACACCCCTCAATGCCATCTTTTGTTTGGTGTTTCATTTTGCAATTTATATGATCATTTCATCCAACTTTAATTTTTCTTCCCAAGATTTCATTTCATGAGCATAACAAACTTTATTATCTTTAGCAAGTTGAATATATACTTGTTTTGGAGACCAGGCAGATTTTTTTTTCAGTTTTCATTTATTGTCATCAGCTTTGCCTATGATGAGCCATCCTTAGCTTTTTGGAAGCTTTCAAATATAAATATGTTATAATCTGAGCAAGGTCTTTTTGCTTTTCTATGCATTATTAACTTTCTCTTTTATTAATGCTTTTTTTTTTAAAGTTGTTGCACGATTTCTTTTTTCAAAGTCATAATCTGACTTGGAGTTAGCTGTTCTTGAATTCTGTTCCCTTTAAGCATCTTCATATATCTGGGTTCCAGCTTTGAATATGGATAGTTGTTCTTTAGAAAATCGAAAGTATAAAGTCAAAAGATTCTTTGGATGACTAACCAAGGTGGATGAAATCATCTGGGTACGTAGATCAATCCGAAGCACAGTCCACTTCCACAGCCGGCGCAGAGCTCCCTCCTGACTTTCCCTGAGCCGTTAGCGAGCCCCACAACCCCAGCGAAGTGCCATCACACCTGCGAACCTACTGTGCAGAGACCGGTCCTTGACACAATAAAACAACTCCAACCATAACACTTAGAGCTCACGTGGGATCCTCCTGAGTTTATCACGCTCGTGGCTCTGTTTTTTGTTTTTAAACTATCCCTCTTAGAAAATATCACATGATTTAGCTTTAGATTTGGGTAATGCATAAAATGACATCCATTTGGTTAATCTCTGTGCAAATATTTATAATGTTAATATTTTAAGATACTGTCTGCAGTATCTTCAACATCTTTTCTTTAGGCTTTCATTCAGCATTTAAACATGCCCAGGTCCCTCCCATAAAAACACAAAACAAACAGAACAAGAAGGAACCTCTCTCACCACAGCCTCTGTCTGGCAACAACCTGGTTCTCTTTTTCCTCCCCTTCACAGCCAAACTTCTTGAAAGCATCTCCTGTATATTCTGTTTAAACAAGTCCCATTTATTCTCCGACCCACTGAAATCTTGTTTCTGCCGCGTGTTGGAAAGAAACCATTCTCATGTGATCATCGATGACATATACTGTTATAACCAAGGGACAGTTTTCTATCCTTGCTTAATCTTTGGGAAGCATACGTCACTATCAACAACTCTCTCATTTGAGCTCAGAACTGTCTTCTGGAAAATATTTGGACATTTCAAAGGAATGCAAAACATAACATGTTCAAGATAAAATTAATCATATTTCCCCCAAATCTGCTTCTTAGCTGGAGTTCTGTAGGTCATGAATGGCATCACTGTCTACTTCATGGATGGATATAATTTTAGTCATTTATATTTACGTTCTCACTACTTCACAATGTAGATATTCTGGTTTTGGGGATGTAAAGATATTTTGTGGAGTAGAATGCAAAAAATAACATATTTTTATTAACTAAATGAGAGAAAATGTATACCTTTTTTTTCCCAATCAAATTCCACTTGAGAGGTTGCTGTGTGACCAAAAATAAAGTTTGTAAGTGGAACCTGGAAAGAATGTGTGCTATTCCACTTTCTTGGAAATTAGAGAAAGAAGATGGCCTCTGAGAGTTAAACTAGCAAAACCTACAATTATTCAAAAAAGATTAGTTATCTGTAGGAGTAACCAAAATACGACTTAAATTTCTAACTGGATACATTGGAAATACCCAAAAGTCTTAACAAAGCGTTCTGGGTGTAATCTCACTGGAATGTTTAGTAAACTCAAACCTAGTCAATTGTAAAATGTATGGAAAGCTCAACCTGGAAAGAGATATTTAGCTAGAAAACAGAAAATAAATTGCAATGAGTCAGATATTGACATGTATATAGTGAAAGTCTTGAGGCAGGTATCTCATCTCTTTGGTGCAGATGTAGATCTCAGAGTCTTGGGACCTAGTGCCATTAAATGTTTCAGTTACATAACCGATACCCTTTTCGTGCTGGACTATCCAATCATAAATTGACTTTCCATGGAGACGAGCCTACATGAAAAGAATATGGCTAAGCCACACATTCTTACTGGTTCTTACTGGTTCCAAAATACAAATAATACACAAGTACATTGGCCCTGCCATTATACCTCAGTCTCTTTTGAATTAGCTAATCCAGTCATCTAAGACTTCTCAATGTTAAATTAGTCTGTGACTTCTAGGGTCAAACTCTAGAAAATGAAGGTCTAATTAAAGTAATTCTGGCCCCTAGCAGAATGACTACTTTTACTTGAGAAATTCTTATATGCTTGTGTAATTGATTAACCTTTAACCAGTGTTTTGCTGCTGAAACTCTACAAACATATGCAATTAAATGCTACTTAATTGATTTTTCCTTCGCCATTTCTATAAGAACAGTACGGTTAATGTGTAACGTCTATTAGTTTTAAACTTTAAAATTTTTTTTTTTTTTTAACTTTTTTTATTTATTTATTTTTCCCCCAAAGCCCCAGTAGATAGTTGTATGTCATAGCTGCACATCCTTCTAGTTGCTGTATGTGGGACGCGGCCTCAGCATGGCCGGAGAAGCAGTGCGTCGGTGCGCGCCTGAGATCCGAACCCGGACCGCCAGCAGTGGAGCGCTCGCACTTAACCGCTAAGCCACGGGGCCAGGCCCTTTTTTATTTTTTATAATTTTATTTATTTATTTTTCCCCCAAAGCCCCAGTAGATAGTTGTATGTCATAGCTGCAGTTGCTGTATGTGGGACGCGACCTCAGCATGGCCGGAGATCCGGTGTGTCGGTGCCTGCCTGGGATCCGAATCCTGGCCGCCAGCAGCAGAGCGTGTGCACTTAACCGCTAAGCCACGGGGCCGGCCCTAAACTTTAAAATTTTCTTACTATATTACAGACTGGTACCTATATTCACACATTTAGTATTTGTTACTCATATGAAAACTATGCCAATTCTTCTCACTCCACCATTGTGAATTACCAAGATGATCTCATTCCATTCCACCATTCAACATGAATTACAGGATGAGAAAGAAGCCTAAACACGCCATTTCAGAACACGTCCTTTGGTCTGATGCTAATCTCTTGATTTTCTGGACATTTCTTCTTGTATTTCTTATCATTGATTTTCCAATGAAATTTTAATTTTTCTTTTTAAACATATTAACCTTTAATAAGCATCATTATCAAAACCGTAATTCTCTTCTTTTTTATATTTCCAACTCTAAACATACCTGTCAGCTTGGATTCCTTTTTCTTTGTTCTTTCCTTTTTTTTCCTCTCCTAGTAACATATACAGTTTTAGTTTAATTTCTTTTTTTTCTAAATGTTTTTCCTTTTGCATTTTCTTCTGAGTCATCTCCAATATTCAACATAAAGAATGTTATCCTAGTTGCTGAAGATGCAATTTCTGTACTGCTCTTCAACACATAAAGACAGTTTTGCTCTCTATAAATTAAGGAATTAAATTGAGGATAAGCATTCTGCTTGTATCTTTGAATTTTCAGTACCTCCTATACTATTTAAAATAAAATGGGACCCATTGGTACATATTTGCACTCACGAATAAACTCCTTCATTTTTTCACATGAATGTATTAAAGAAAAATCGATGAAGCTATATATTTTACTTCCTAGACATATTTGAAATGTGTAATTAAGTGGCTTGAAAGGTGTTAAAAAGTAGAAAATCAATCACATAAGAATGAGCTCCACAACTAAATATATCTACACTTTTAAATTTTTCTACTCTTACATTTAACAAAAAAATAGTATGGGTATATGTGGCATAGTCCTGTGAAGATAAAGCCTACAAAACCCCTTGAAAGACTCAAAATTTTGCCCTTTTCTATTTCTCATTGTGTTTGTGCATTCATCTTTATGTACTCTTTTAACACCTCATCTCTTATTTTCTCCATCAAACTTAAAAAAGGCCAAAATTTGATTAGCTCACTATTTAGGTGGTCCAAAAGGCAATATTATTTCCATATAACAGAGAGCGTTTTTTTGTGCTTTCATGAGAGAGATTCTCATGGAAAAAGAATTTTCTCATCTGCCTTTTTCCTCCTGCCATGTCCTCCCACAAACCAAAATTGTAATAGTTACTGGTGGTATTTTTTAATTTTTTTGTTCCGTACCAAGTACTGTCCTAAAAGGGTTTTTTATATGTATAATTGTATATATTTAATTTCAAAATGACCACAATTCTTATTCTTATTTTTTTCAATAAAAAAGAATCAGAAATGTTGTTAAGCATCATACGAAGCCATTTTTTTAAGCCTTTTGTAGGCTAGAGGCTCTATTCCTCCAGAGCATATATAATATATAGAACTTCTAGCATCCTTGATAAATTATCCTCTTAACTGGGTTGTTCTAATCTGCTCCAACATTTTTTTCTAACTTTTATTAATTAGTATTTTTGCTATCTTTGTAAGGCGTTTCTGGGCCTATTATCAGATATAAAAATACCATATAAAGTATTGTTAACATTTAGTGATTTGTTGATACACTAACCATGAAATGGCAGTGCATTGATGTGGCATCTTTATTCTATTGAGATGACAAATTTTTTATTTGCTTATTATATTTCATGGTTGAGTCGTCAAACACTTTTTAAATAGAGATGAGGTAGATTAAGGTTAAGTTTAGAATGTTCCTTTGTTTTTGAATAATTTTATACTATTTGCAGTAGCATATCTGCATTAATGCCTTTCTTTTATTAGTTTTGAAATAATATCCTAACTAAATTTTCCTCTACACAACTTTCTAGAAATATGGTTAGTATTTAATGCTGCACATATAACCTATTGCAAGAATCTAATAATTGGGATAATTTATGTTTTGTGCTACATTTTTTAAACTAAATAACAGGCAGAATAAACAAAGTCATTGCAAAATCTTGAATTTTTTTGGTAAATTTTGATCACATATTCTATTGTGCACTTCCATTTCACTTTAATTGCTTTGGTTCATTTTAATTCTATGTAATTACTAAGTATAACAATAGATTATTGTAATTTTTTTAGGGATAGCAATTTAATAAACTTTAGAAGAATTTTCCTGGTCCTATGACTAACCAATTCTCTCTCCGGGATGCCATTTGTCTGGTTCATTCTTTGGTTTTTACGACAGAATAATTTAACTTTGGAAGTTAAGTGTGGAAATGAGGGTAGAATAGATGTTGGCCTTTTTGAGAAGCGATGATCTATGATTACAGGAACCTAGAAAAAAGCACTGGGGGGAGATAAGTGCATCTATTGAGAAAGTGTTAATTGTGTTCATTTCAGGTTGATGCAATCTGGTTAGTTTGCATAAAGAAAAGTTTTTCTGGTGAGGCAGGTGTTTAATCCTTTCAGAGAGAGTGGGTGTATTCAGGTGTGGTCTTGTCTCTCCAATCTGGAAGATAGTTTCACCTCCCTGCTTTGTAAAGCCCACTGTGTTTGGTAGATCCGAATTAACCAAAACTCTCCTTAGGATAGTCCTTCAATGATGTTATTTTATTTTGAGATGTATCCACACAGCCCCCTTCCCTCCTTTCACTGAGCTTTCAAGGGGATTAAATGATCATAAACAGCGTTTTCTTTTCTTCAATTTAGACCTTTAAAAGTTATATCTATGTAGATGCTCTGAATCAATAAAGGGAGTAGTTTGGACCAGTAGCTGTGCAAGCTTCTTTTTGCAGCAGATAGCAGTAGGAAAAAGTGAAGGCTTTCTGCTTGTAAAAACATTTACTGTCTCCTAGCAATCTGTAGTGATGCTATGCAAGTCTGACAACAGATAAATGTTTTCCAATGTCATAAAACTTGAGAGTAATATAGGAAAGTTACTTAAGTGTTTGCCTCAGGAGCTCATGTCCTGATTCTAGAGTTTCAGAAAGCCTTGACTACAAACTAACTTCACAGAATCATCAGTTATTAACAGCAAGGTAGCCTTAAAACCATAGTCATTTTGTCCAACCTCTGTATTTTTGAGATGGGAAAACTGAAATGTTAAGAGGTTAAATGACCTTTCAGAGTCACATGATCATTTTAAGTATTGAGCAAGGACTGAAATACTCACCATTCTCATTTAAAATTTGTTGCTTTTTCCACTTTGGCATAGTGTCTCACCTAAGATACTTAGGGCTGAGGCTGAACAGACTGGTGAGCTGGAGAAGAAAGCAAGAACTAAAGAGTATCTGAAAAATTACTTGTATTTTTAAGGCATATATGATGGGATACAACTATGTATAGTCAGTACAAATGTGCACCATTCTAATCAAATTACCTGCTTCTCAACTGGAATTGGGGCATGATCAAGGTGCAGATGCCACAGTTAGTGGGTGTATGCAACTACGTAGTTCATAAACATAAAGAGTGGGTTAGACCAGGGTCGAAAACTCATGCGTGGAGCATCCAGGAATCAGAAGTGGGCCAGGTGGTGACTGCATTGAACTAGAGAGCAAATGATCATCTATAAAATGGGCAATGCATACTCAGCTCCAGCTGATGTAATGTAAGAATGTTGAGCCCAATGTTGCCAGATCTTTCTATTTTTCAAAAAAATAAAAATTAATATCTGGATTTTTAGATTCAGTGTATTTACTGAATAAAACCAGCCTACACTTAGAATTGCCAGGTCTAGCAAATAAAAATACAGGATTTCCAGTTAAATTTGAATTTGTTTATCTGTTTATATATATTTATCTGGCAAACCTAAACCATAACTATAAAACCAAACCTAACTATAAGTCACCCACTTCTTTGCAAACTCTAGTTTGAGGAAACAATAGGTATTTTGACTCTTGTGGTGTGTACCCACCTCTGAGGCTTGTCAATGACTTTTACTTAAGGTATCAGATATTATTTTGAAGACTTTGGTTCAGAAATGGTTGTTCTCCTTTTACACAATAGTAAATTATTTGAATATCATATATTTTTTTTGCTGGGAAAAATTTACCCTGAGCTAACATCTATTGTCAGTCTTCCTCTTTTTTTTTCCTCCCCAAAGCCCCAGTACGTAGTTGTACATTCTAGTTGTAGGTCCTTCTAGTTCTTCTATATGAGCCGCCACCATAGCGTGGCTACTGACAGATGAGTGGTGGTGTTCCGTGCCGTGGAACCGAACCCAGGCCACTGAAGCAGAGCGCACCGAACTTTAACCTAGGCCATCAGGGCTGGCTCTGAATATTATATTTTTAAGGTGGCAAATTTCACGTTACATATATGAGAACAAAATATATGAGTTTCTTTTAATTGCCTAAAGAATATAGCAAAAGTGAATAAAGAGACACTTTTATTGTTAGCTTCTAGTAAAGATTAATGTTTTTAATATAAGAAATACTTACATGAAGGTTTTCTGGGAAGAAAAAATTCCTATGTATTATTACAGGCAAACATGATGATAACAGAGGCAGAATGCTCAGTCTCCTTGAAGCTTTGCCCCTGTCTGTTCATAAAATCAGATAGACTGAGAACAAGCTGCAACGAATCCACCAAAGTTATAATTAACATTAACTTGAGCAAGAGTCGTGGCTCCGCTTAATGTTAAATTCTGTTTGATCTTAATTGAAAGGAGGCTTGGAGTTACAGGAAACAGACCCTCACATTGAAAAGCCCGTGGTAATATGTTTAGAATCTCCCAAGAAACACAAGGCAATCTTGAGAGCGTAGACATTTAGAAGCGGATAAGTTAAGCCTTTAACACCTCACAGCAGCAAAACTCTTCTGTCATGCTTTAAAGGCCTCGGCTCTGGGATTTATTTTCTCCTCATCTAAAATAGGCCCAGAACTGAACTTTGCTTTTGAAGCGGGTAATTTCTCCACAATACGTTGTCAATTTGTTTTCCATTACCTTCCTACTAATGCTTCGTTATCTCTCACGGGGTACCATCTTTGACCTTTCTGAATAGTTAAGCTTTTTCAGAGAAAGTACTGAAATAGAAGCAGGCTGAATAAAAAATTTTTAGAAAGTCAACTCATCAAGTGTTCATTTAAGTTTCCCAAGTATGAGGCATAATTCTAGGCCCGGGTTCCCGCTCTCGAGGAATTGAAGGGGGAGACAGAGACACAATAGAGACCAGAGGACAATAGACTGCATGGATGGGGACACAGGAGGAACCTCTTCATTCTTTCGGGGGAGAAGGGTAATATTTATGGAAATTGATTTTTGACTGGGGTTTTGAGTGCTAAATAGGAATTTGCTAGACTAATAAGGGAAGAAAAGTCATTGTAGCAGAGGGAACACCTTGAGCAAAAGAATTACAATTACGTGTTTGAGGACTAGTAAGCACTCTGGAGTGGTGCAGAGAGAATATTGTGGAAAAGACAGAGAAGGAGGCACGCAGTCTGGAGACAGGCTGTGAAGATTACATATTTTATTTGCATACTGGAAAGTTTAGGCTTTCTCCTGAGCACTGGAGAGCAAGAGATTATTAGTTAGGTTGTATTTTAGAAAAAGACATGGGCACAGAGCATGGATTGGCAGGAGAGAGAGGAGGCAGGGGGGCTGTGGTTACACAGCAAGTTAGAAATCGAGAAGCAGACTGGAGTGGGAAGTGGGGGTTCGAAGGGTAGGAACCGGAAGCAGGTGATAGAGATGTTTCAGCATGAGAATGGGCCTGGAAATTAAGTAAAAAAGTGAAAGGGGTGCCTCCAAGACAACTGCAGACTACTGTCGGTCTGTAGGCCAAATCTGCCTCAGCCACAGGTTTATAAATTTGGAGATTTTTTTTAGAGGGAGGAAAATTGTTCAACAAAATGGTTTTTTTTCTTCTGATTCTAGACGCTTTTCATTTTGAAAAAATTTTACAAGAAGACAATTGTTCAAGAACACCCATATATACACTATGTTTATCAACTGTTAATTTTGCTACATGTATTTTTTTACTTTTTTTCTTTCTCTCCCTTCTCTCTCTTTATTTATTTATTTATTTATTTTTGCTGTGTCAATTGAAAGCAAGTTTCAAACACGAGGTCACCTCCCTCCTAAACACTCCAGCATTTATGTCTTAAGAAAAAGGATATTCTTCTAGAAAAGTTTCCATATCATTATCAAACTCAAGAAGTTTAACATGATACAATAATATTAGCTTCTTTACTATCCGTATTCAAATTTCCCAATAGCCCCAACAATGTTGTGTGTGTGTGTGTTTTAAATCCACGATCCATTTAATAATCACACATTGCATTTAGTTGTCAGGTCTCTTTAGTTTCATTTAATGTACAACAATGTCCCACCTTTATTTGTCTTTTGTGACATTTCGTGGCATTCCTGATGAGTTCTGGTCAGTTGTGTTGCAGAATGTTCCTCAATTTTGATTTGTCTGATTGTTTCCACATGATTAGATTCAAGTGAAGCCTTTTGGGGACTGCTGTGTACATCCCACTGCGTTGTAGTAGGGGCCCATAAGTCAGTTTGTCCTATTCTTGTTATTGGTGGTGCTAAATAAGTCTGACCACTTGCTCCAGGTGGTCTCTACTAGACTTCTCCATGGTGAAGCTGTCTTTTCCCTTTTGTAATTAATAAGTAATCTGTGGGGTGATACTTTAACATGCTGTGTCTATACTGCTCCCTAACAACCTTCTACCTTATGCATTTGGCATACATCGGTGATCCTTACTTGGTTGCGCAATGTTGGAAAAATTAGGAAAGTGCTCACAAAAATCTGGGTTCCCAGATTCTTGCTAAAAATTGGCAACACTGGGTCTGCCTTCCTGAGCTACAATAATTGCTAGGAAAGGAGCAGTGTTTGTCTCCTAAAAAGGAGGCTCTGATTTTCAGTTTGCCACAGTCCCCACCATTCCCAGTTATTTACCACTACCCTACTTCATTCACTTTTGGATTCTATTTCTCCTCTGTAACCATTTGAATTTGCTATCCTTGTCCTGTGTTTTCTAATGCAGAGATCTGATGGCTGGTGATGATGAGGGATATGGCAGCCAGGAGAAGGATCTTAAGGGAAAATATTGACAGCTTTGGTTTTAGATGTTTCACAAGAGTTGGCAATCATTGTCAGAAAGTCAGAAGAGCCATCTAAACTGGATGTAAGATTTGAAATTCTAAGGTGCTAGTTAGATGATTTCTTCATTTCTTCAATATATTATCTAATCGATTATAATATTACAATACAATGTGATCATTTATTTACATTCCGTCTCCCTTACTAGTCTATCATTTATCTTTTACCCCTACACCTGGCACATATTTAAACATTCAATAAACTTTATTGAATGAGTGAATAAATTAATGATTCATATGAATGAATATACTTATTTGTCAAGAGGCATTTGAGGAGGAAAATATTCATGAGGCAGGTAGCATGAACCTCAAAGTCTGGAGAAGTGAGGGGAAGGTTCACATGATCTGTAGATTCTGAAGTGTGATGAGGTGGAATGAGCTGCCTCTGCTCCAGGTAGCCTGTGGTAGGAGAGGTCATCAGGGGAGAAACATTTCAGTGAAGGTAGGAAGGTGGTCAGAGGGATCTGTGAATTAAACATCGGTAGAATGGACATTAGCAGTGAGGTTAGTGGGCAAAAAATGGTACCAAGATGTCAGAATAATTTGGTGACTCAATAATGGGCAAAAGCAGAATGGTGGCGTCCAGCAGCTTCAGTTTGAGGCTAATACAGGCTGAATATCTAGGTCGTGTTAGGGACCTGATAAGGTAGAAGTTGTTAGGGTTTGTTCCAGATTCCGGAGACAATGTTAGTGGAAAGTTATTCTGTAAGAATTTCACCCAAGTATCTGCAGATGGAATTAACTTTTTCCACATTCCAATGGAAACAAGAGCAGCCTGCAGTAATTTGAAAGTCTTCTCTTAGGTTGTAATTCGAGACTACATTCAAATTGTTAAAGTTGAGACCCTCTGCAGCAGAGTGGAGAGTGCAGACCACAGAGAACAGAGGAACTGGTTGGAGGAGAGGATTTGGTCAGATTAGACTATAGTGGTGCTCAAATTTTCCTGTGCATCAGAATCACTGAGGGAGCTTGTCAGGTGTCTAGATTTAGACAAGACCTCAGAAGATTCCAATTCGCCAGACCTGAGGAACCCAAGAATCGTCCTATTTAATGAGCAAGCCATGTAATGACAACGGCCACACTTAGGAGTCATTGGTTTAAATTTTAGAAGATATTCTCCTCTTGAAGGAGAATTACTGCTTCAAAAGAGGCTTCTGGTTTAAACTGTAAGAGTAGAAAAGTTAATCTCTGATTAATAGCCAGTTTCTCTTGTGGTTTGTAGTTGAGAGCAACAGCTTACTAGAAATGTAGTACAACTTTGCACACTTGGCTACATAGCTACATATCTATCAAAATACAGTATTATTCCCCAAGGAACCTTAACTTGTACCTTTTGGGGAAAATAATACTGTGAAATTCACAACCGACTAGAAACATTCCATTGTTACCAAAACGAAAATATTCCTCTCAGAGTGTGTGTGTGTGTGTGTGTGTGTATACATTCTTCACTTGACCTTTTTTCATTATTTTGCTGTTTTTGATAGCTAATTATTGTGCTTAATTTTAAAGACTATAATGTGGAAGTTACGTAAAGTTATTTAACAAAGTATTACCCATGTCTGCTTTTGGATTTTGCAAACTTTTATAGGACCTGAGAGCAATAGATTCTTTCAGTTCATTTCAGCTGTTACTGAGTATCTGCTTCAAGAGGGGCAAGACTGTGAGTTGTACTGGGGCTATGGAGATAAATAAGATGCAGAACTTGCCTTTAGTTCAAAAGTGCAATAAGAAAATGTGTATAGGTGTATAGGTAGCCCAGTAATTAACCACACATCACCTTGGGAAGGGGCAGGACATAGAGAGGAAAAGAGCATCCTCTAGAGTCAGAAAGCAGTAGACTCAAATCTTAAATATCACCTCTTACTGGCTGCATGGTTGACCTCTTCAAGCCTCAGTTTCTTGATATATAAAGTGGGAATGATCCTCAGGCAGCTGTTATAATGTTTAAATGAAATAGTATTCATATGATACTTAGCATGTTGGTGCTTGGCATTCAGTCAGAACATGGTACCTTTATCAGAAATGCTCTCCTATTCACATTCTAGAGCAGAGCTACAGGGCCTGGTGCACTGTGGCTTGATACTTTTAAGATCTTGTTTTACTTTTGGAGTATTATATAACTTATGGTGTCTTAGCACAGAAAAAGAATTTCTTTTCATATTTTATTTATTTATTTATTTATTTTGTGAGGAAGATCAGCCCTGAGCTAACATCCATGTCAATACTCCCCTTTTTTTGCTGAGGAAGACTGGCCCTGGGCTAACATCCGTGCCCATCTTCCTCCACTTTATGTGGGACGCTGCCACAGCACAGCCTGACAAGTGGTGCCTCGGTGTGCACCCGGGATCCGAACCCGGGCCACCAGCAGCGGAGCACACGAACTTAACCGCTACACCACAGGGCCGGCCCCCTCTGTTCAGATTTTAAATGGCCACTCATATATTGTACTTCTTGGGTTTGTTTTTTTGTGTGTGTGAGGAGGTCTAGCCCTGAGCTAACATCCGATGCCAATCCTCCCCTTATTTCTTGAGGAAAACTGGCGCTGGACTAACATCCGTGCCCATCTTCCTCTACTTTATATGGGACTCCGCCACAGCATGGCTTAACAAGTGGTGCGACGGTGCGCGCCCATGATCCGAACCTACGAACCCAGGGCCACCCCCGGGGCCGCCGCAGCAAAGCGCGTGCACTTAACCGCTGCACCACCGGGTGGGCCCTTGAGGTTTTTTTTTTAACTCAAGTATTTTAATGAGAAAATTTATAATTTATGTAAGAGAGTTTAGCTTTTTGGGTATAAAAAGCATCTTCTACCTACCAGAAATAGAGTCTCTTGAGCTTTTGCTTGTTCTGGTGTAGGGACATTAACCAGCAGTGTTTATCTAAAATACCTGGCAAAAGTTTCCTTGAACTTCTCATTTTGAATAGACACAGGAGACATAACACAAATGGTTTGTTTTGATACCCTGGCTGTAGACATCTTTAAAATACAGGCTCTGGATTGAAAAAGTCCCTAGTTCCTTTTTTACAACTGCACATGAGTGTTCTGTTTTAGAACTAACAGAGGCCAGGCAAAATTGCAATATTGACAATGGGAGATTCATGAAAACTCCCAAAGTTAAGGTCTGTTTTTGCAAACAATGTAACCTCAAATCCTAGATATGAGATACTTGGTGAGCTCAAAATGACCAAGTCACTCCCTACTTGGACATTTTGTGCTTCACAAAATGTAAACTCTCTTTTAGAGCTTTAGAAAAATGCAACATTTTCAAAGGATGAATTTAGCTCCTTCAGTTCCTGATGTTAGCCAGGATTATGAAATAGGCAGGACAGGACCCCATAGACAGTTGGTGATGATTGATGAGTGACATGTGTACGTGAGAGAGTTTGGAAAGAATAAAGGCAATATAAGCACCATAGGAAAGAAGCTGAACCCAAGAAGTTGTTTTCATTACGTTTTGTGTGTCGTTAATCAGGTTAGAAATTTTTCAGAGTGAACAGTCTAATCTCTATATCAATATATTGAGGATCTTTTGTGTGCCTAGCAACGGGTGAGGTAATATGAGAATTAAAAACAATAGTAAGAACAAACATGCCAGTGGATCCATAAAGCTGCCTGAAGTCTTTTCAAAACATGTGGTAATGGAAACAAATAAAAAATATAATAAAACAAATAACGACTCCTGTCCATCGTGACCTATAATATCCTCAAAAAAGATGTGATTATCAAGAATCTCTAGGTTGAGTTAATAACATTAAACTACATCATGCATCTTCAACATGGGTTTTAAGTCCATTATCAAAATATTAAGAAATCATTTCTTTTATTATGGTGAACTAAAGTTTTTTTTCTCAAATGGAGGCTAAATAAGCGAAAAGAATTTTAAGCTGTAGCAGAGAAGGAATTGAAGTTGGAATTGAAGTGTATTTTTTAAATGATATTTCATTTTGGGGTTTGTTCATTGAACAAATGTTTCTCAAATTCACTGTATGCTCAGCACTCTGAAAGGTACTAGGGGATGAGGTGTTGATCAAAACAGACAAAGACACTGCTCTCATGGGAGCCTACATTCTAGTGGGGGAGAAAAAGGAGAAACAAGAAGACATATTGATGAGCAAGAATATTTCGGATACTTAACACACTATTGGCATCTGAGGTAACGCCGAGAATCTTCTTCCTTGGTTTTTCGCTCTTTTTCCCTGGACTGCTTCCAATTTTAATTTGTTGGCTAGATACAACTGCTCCTAAAACTGTAGGTAGGAGAAAAAGGAGGTAACGTAAAAATTAAAATGTCATTAATCTGGCTTTAAGGGCCAAAGGAAATGGATACTTGGCTGAAGATTAAGTAAGAAAACAGTGGAGAAATCTTCAACAGTTACAGATTTAGCCAGCAGTTATGTCTAGAGCAGGACTGTAAACAATTTGTACTTTTAAGTTGTCCAAATTCTGTCATATTCATTAATCATATTTTACAATTAAAGCATTGCCAAATTCATGCCCTTGATAGGTTTTCTAAGCCTTTCCCTCTTTTCCACTCCCATCTCATAATTATTTAAATTTTATTTTTGTACTTTTTGAAGTTTCTATTTTATCTCTCTTTTCCCCTATTAATCTAATTTGGACCATTGTCCAATTGAGTAAAAGAATGTTTCACCAGAATGTTTAACCTATTTCTTGACCAAGGAAGGATTCTTATCAAACGTTTTTCAAGCACAATTTTTCATTATATTCCTAGAGATACATGTTAGGCTAGAACTCTCGCAAATTGTTACTATACCACAAAGGATCAGAAATTTAGTAGATTGTACTTTGTAGGTTGTTCCCAATCAAGTGATTGATTTTAATAACATCATAACTAATGAACTTATTTGGGATACATAGAAAGTTTGTTTTGAAAATAAGTTCAGTAAACCTTGAACACAAAGTAAACATAGAATGCTAACTATAAGGCCCATCTTTTTTTTTTTGTCTCTTTTTTCTTTTATTTCCTTTATTTTTTGTTTTCATATTTGTTACCTATCTGGTCCCATAAGAATGTAAACTTCTTGAGGGCAGGAAATTTCTCTTTCTTTTTTTTTTGTGAGGGAGCTAACATCTGATGCCAATCCTTCTCTTTTTTGCTGAGAAAGATTGGTCCTGGGCTAACACCCGTGTTCATTTTCCTCTACTTTATACGAGACGCCGCCACAGCATGGCTTGACAAGTGGTGCGTCAGTCCATGCCCGGGATCCAAACCCGCGAACCCCAGGTCCGAAGCAGAGTGCGCAAACTTAACCGCTACGCCACAGGGCCGGGTCCCCAATCAGTTTATTAACGAGGCACACTGATGATTTATTTTGGACCTAAAGTAAAAGTAAGAATGGCAATGTTAAATACACAATAACTTTCATCATTAGGTTTAAATTGATTCTACCGCAGAAATTAACTACCGTGAACTTGCCATGGATTAGTGAAGAGCACCACCCCAATTCTTTTCCTCATTTCTCTCTTGGGCCTTGTTCTTTCAGCTACACTTTGCCCATACTCCCCAGCTCCACATCCTCCTACACTGTCCTTCAGGAGGCCTGCAACTTCACTACCAGTCAGAAAAGTCAAAAGTACCCTGGGCTGCTCAACAGTGGCTGAACGATCCCCTTAGAACCTTGAAATTCCCTTTTTCCATCTACCTCATGGAATAATGACCTCGTTTTGGGTCCAAAACGTTCGTGCGGATCCCCTAGATTGATTATAACTTGTGGACTCAGAAACAAAGGTAAATACAATTCCTGATAGTTTTGAGAAAAAGTAGACAGTTGTATGAAATATTTCTAGCAAACAAAGAAAACACACTCTGGCAATGGAAATGAAGCGTTAATATTTAGAAGGAGAAAAAAAATGAGCGAGAGTAAATTTTAAAAATATTTTCAATGTCATCAATTTATGATTATAGAAATTAATCTCTATGAATTCTATGAATTTATTAATTTTTATCATGTATGGTAAAAATCATAACAAGACAGAGAAGATAAGCATTTCTTGAGACTTTCTTCAACTACTTAAAGGAAAATCTTAATGTCAAGTTCTCTTGAGGTAGTTGGGTGCATAATTAAACACAGCACTGTATATCTTGATGAACTCTTTTGCAAGAAATCTCATTTGTTTAGCGAATATAAAAATATTCTAAAATATAGACACTCTAAAAACAGTCATACTATGAACAAACAGAAGAAGAAATAAAAATGCCTTTTGTGCATAAGAAAAGATGCTCAAACTCAGTCACAATAAAATAAATGCAGATAAACTTATACTGAGATATTTTTTTTTTACCTGTCAGATTTATAGAGATCAACAAATTAGAGGACATAGTTGGCAGGCTGGTCAGTGTATAAATTGCCCAGATCCATCAAAATTTCAAATACACATATTCCTTGTCCTAACAACTCAACTTCTAGGAGTTCATCCTACACATATACTTGTATATCTGTGAAATGATGACATCTACAAGGTTATCAATTATAACATTTCTTATGATTCAACATAGTAGCAAAGATTGGAAATAATCTAAATATTTAAAATAGAGAACTGGTTAAATACATTATATTTTCCTACAAAGGAAAGCTATGCGGCCATAAAAAATAATCAGGAAGATCTATATCAGCTGATGTAAAAGAAAAAAATCTCCCAGTTGTAGTAAGAGGAAAAAGCAAGGGTCATAGTAGTTTAAAAGAGGTGCCACCATTTTTTCAAAGAGAAGGAAGAAAATAGATGAGTGAATTTGCATTAAAGACCTAGAAAAAGGCAAGCAAGAAGGGGACAGTACTGGTTGTTGATGGGAGAAGGGGGCAGGGGAGGGGAAAGAATTGGGTGGATACAGTATAAGTGAGGGAGGAAGACCTTACTTTTCTCTATATTGCTGGTTGGATTTTGAATAATGGGAATGTATTAGCTTTAAAAAAATAAATACATAGATCATTAAAAATAAAGTGAATTTTACTAGCCATAAAGTAAATCATTGGTGTATACTTAAAATTTAGCACACAAATTGTCATTTAAAACACACACCTTAAAACTTAACTTTATGGTAGGTGACAGAACCCCTAGCATATTAATTTTGACTTTGATATTTCCTCAAACTCTCGAAAAGTGCCTCTCATCCTGTGTGCTTGACTTGACAACTGTTCACCTGAGTCTCCATGAGGACTTGATAATGCAAACAATGAAATTTATGTAATGATAAATGTAGAAAACACTCCTTCATATTCCAAACCCTTTCTAGAATTTGGCTCTTGCCAAGATTATACCCAGCCAGAGTGGCAATTTTCCAGTTTACAATCAGCAGCCTCCCTTGCCATGAGTTAACAATAGTTGTTACGTGTATTCAGTTCTGCCCCGTAAACTGTCAACTGAGGACATCCAAAAGTCTCAGCTGTGTCTGAGTGTGTGCAGCAGAAGTCAGGTGTTTTGCCTGCTCCTAATCACGACCCTGCACTCAGGAGACCAACTCTCTATGCCTGCACAATGCTATAACCCCCTACAGTCGGCCCTCCATATGTGGAGGTTATGCATCCGTGGATTCAACCAACCGCAGATGGAAAGGCCTACGATGGTTGTGTCTGCACTGAACGTGTGCAGACTTTTTTCATGTCAATATTCCATAAACAATACAGTATAACAACCATTTGCATAGCATTTACATTGTCTTAGGTATTATAAATAATCTAGAGATGATTGAAAGTGTATGGGAGGATGTGAGTTGGTTATATGAAGATACTAGGCCGTTTTATTTAAGGGACTTGAGCATCAGGGATTTTGGTATCTGCAGGGTTCCTGGAGCCAATCCCCATCAGATACCGGTGGATGGCTGTGCTATAGGGTTGTGTTCATACTTCAGAGAGAAGCAAAGGAGTTAGTATCATGGGAGTGAGTCTGGTAGTAGGGGAACAAATAGGCAGTAGAAAAATGGATGGATGATACGTGGTTTTCTCCAAAGTCTGGAAGCTCAAGGTGAATGAAAAATATATTCTTCCTCTTACGTTGCGTTTCTTCTGCGTCAACTGTCTATTTAATTCCGCTGTCCTGTGAACAAGCTGAAGAGTCGTAGTTTATCTAAGAGAGACAAAATCTGACAACAGGATATCACTCAAACTGGATGCTGGATTTGTTAACACTTGAGACAAAACTCTGGAGCTCTTATTTAAATAACATTGTCACCATATTTTAATTTAACTGATAAAGTTATAGTTGGGGTGGAAATGCTGTCTGTGTGGTTAAAACTTCAGGTTGCTAGGAAGTTTGTCTTTTAAACTTTGATGATCATCTTGTTTGGAAGAAATAAAACAGGCTCTGAGAGAACTAAGAGTGAAGGTTACAAAAACCAAGTGAGGAGGGGAGAGAACTGAGGATATGGACAGTTCAAAAATAACAAAATTTTCTTTTTACAAGCAATGTGCTTTGAGAAAAAGATGATGCTTGGTAACCTGAATGACTCAATATTGCCTCAGCTTTCTACCTTATTGTGTGTGGATCTACTTATGTATCTTTAACTTTTGCTTAGGAGTATGTAAGTGATATTTCATTTTCCTTCCATTGAATTAAAAATGTTCTTCTTTTATTTACATTCTTCAGATTTTATGAAGGCTGCGGGGACAAAACACTTTACCTTTCTGTCTTTTCTCTTGTGAAACTTCTGCCTCCAGAAACTGAGAACCTTTGATTGCTAAATACAGAGCTGGCCTATTCCCTTGGGAATGATTCACAGAACGTAGGACTGAAGGAAGAGGAAGTGGGGTTGGTGCCACTTCAGAGGACATGCAAATACAGTGGTTTAGGTCATGTCTTAGCAGATAGCTTTGTGGAGCTCAGATGACCAGTTTCCAGTATTTGCTGTGCTTATCTTTCCTAGTATTTCTAAAGAATATGAGGCATTTACTGATTCTGTTTCTGGAAGTGAAATTGGGATTTCCAACCGGAAGCTGCAGAAGTTCACAAAGATAATTAGGGAGCTGCAGTCAGCTCCTAGAAACCTCGTCAATGAATCCTGTTTGGAAGTATATCCTGTACTAGAATTAAGACATTGCTATGTTTTGTATATAGAGAGAGATAGAATCAGTGAGCTGAAAGGAACTTTTGAAATCTACTTCAAAATATTTTATAAATGAAGAAAACAACGCTCAGAGAGGCTAAGTAATTTTGTCATTGCAGAAGTTCAAAGATTTAGCTTAAATCCTTTGTTTTGTACCTACATGTTCAATGGCTTGCAGTTGTTTTGCTCGGTACAACGGTGTAATTTAGACATCCTCCAAGACAGAAAGAAAATTTCTGATAATCCCCATAGATAATCTCTAAATTCCCATTCATTTTATTTCCTTTTTTTTTTTTTTTTGTGAGGAAGATCAGCCCTGAGCTAACATCCATGCCAATCCTCCTCTTTCTGCTGAGGAAGACTGGCCCTGAGCTAACATCTGTGCCTATCTTCCTCCACTTTATGTGTGACACCACCATAGCATGGCCGGAGAAGCGGTGCGTCGGTGCGGCCGAGATCCGAACCTGGGCCGCCAGCAGCGAAGCGCGCACACTTAAACATAATGCCACGGAGTGAGCCCCTCCCATTTCATTTAAAATTTCTCTGATTCCCAATGGATTTACTGTTTCTGACAAAACACAGACCTAGAAAACTGCCTTTATCTTAGGGATTCTCTGGCCTCCACAATCAAGAGTCCTCCTCTCCTCATTCTGCTTCCCTATCATGCTCTCTAAGCAGGCGTTGCAGACACACCCAGACTGTGGATGCGTGCTTCAAAATCTGGTTTAGATATGGAGCCAAATGTGTCACCATGTCAGACAGATATTTCTTCCTCCTAGCTTCATCAGGTTACATCTGGTTTCTGAATCATGAGGAGGAGTGAAGGCTGAACATCTAAGGCAGTGTTAGCTCAATGGAGAAAAAAGCATACTGAAAAGTAGCTGGAGCTGTGGTGGGCACGGAAGTCAGAGGCTGTGGAATATCCATGAAGGAATGGTCATAGGAATTAAAGATCTCACGTATGACTCCCTTTGACCTCAAGAATCTACAGCTGACTGGAGATTCCAATTATATCCCGGCCTTAAACTTGCAATAATGAGAAACACAAAAAGTTTCGTTTACTCAACACACTTTATCAAGTCCCCTAGGCACAGACAACACTGTCTCACTTGAGCCATAACATTCCATCAGGTGCCCTGAAACCCTGCTCTTCCTAATTCCAACAGCTCATCTGAGCTTTCGGATTTGTCCATGCAATTTCTCCTCTGCTACTAATCATTTTATTTTCAAAAGTGGAAAAGCATGTTATAATGTGAACAGCTTGATTCTCAAGTCAGCAAATCAGAAGATCTAAATATATGTAGGAAAAATTAAAAATGTTATGGCAGTTTGTGGATTTGAAAAAATGTTCTGATTTTTTCTTCTTATGACATTCATGTTCTCCCGCCCCCTCCTCCAACTTCCTGCACCCCATTTCTACACCCACATGTGCACGTATATCTACCCCTTGAGCAGCAGTGAGAGATGGCCATTTTTTCTACTAGAGAACTTGAAAAATATGCAAGTGTTTTTGCCCTCCCAAGTCTCACATAAGACAATCAAGCTAATCTTTTTTTTTTTTTAAGACATCAATAATATTCTGAGGGCTGTCACACCCAAGCCTCTTGTGAGCAAAGTGTAGAGATTGTCACATTTTGGCCAATTGACCCTGAAACCTTGGCTTGACCCAGAGGTTGGAATTTGAGTCAAGGGCCACAGTCTGTGTGATGGCCAGCGGCCTATGAGATGGTCTGATGTGGGATTGCTCCTGGAAGCTGTGCTCAGACCCGATAGTGAGGAAAAGATCAAAGGAGATTTTCTTTCCTGGTGAGTCTGAATTTAAAATACACAAAAGAGCAGAGTGGTACTCAAACGCAAAGGATGTCATCAAGGGCTAGGAATATGTTGGAAACATAAATGCAGTTAAGTAGCTTTAGAAAGAGATACAGAGAGCTGAATCATGAGACCAGCATTTTCTAGAAGGGATACTATCTTCAGTGCTGTTCCAGGGCACCAGGAGGCCAAGGATTTTGAAAAGATTTCCTGTACTTCCCTTGTAGTTTATTCCTGCAGCAAACAGTCTTGGCCTATGTCAAGTTGAGGGTATCCCTTTTCCCTTAACTTGAAAAGACCCAACACACTATTAAAAACCTAACTGCTTAAAACACTGGAGGCTGATGTGCTCAGACTTTCCCCTGAGCTATGGCAGCACAAGGTATTTTTTAACTTCACATGACAAGGGCTAATGATAGTGCTCTTTCTTGACTCATCGTTTGAACATTACTAAAGCTGCAACCCCAGATTACAACCTTATTTTACCACAAGATCAAGTGCTGTGAATAAGAATTGCAGAGGCAAGAAGAGAAAAAGCCACAGATATGGCTCTGGCTTGTGATGTCCTAGATTTCCCTTAAGTGTATTAACTATGGCAAGATAAAGGTCAGCAGAATTGAAGAGATGAACAACAAAATTACTGAATTTCAACTCTCATCACGGCAAGACTGAAGCCATGGGAAAAAAATAGAAGTACGTGTCCATTACCATTTTGATAGGTTTTGTTTCACTGTTTTTCTAAACAGCATAATAGATCTTCTGAACAGTCAATCTTCACAATATTCACTCTGTACTTTCCTTATCATACATCTAATAACATTTTGTTAATTAATTGTATAATGCGTTCATTATTTCTATCAATGATGTGAGGAAGGGAACAATGTCTTTGTTTTCCTGGTATCTCCCCATTACCTAGCACAAAATTTGTGGGGCCCAGGGCAAAATTAAAATACAGGATCCCTTGTTCAAAGATTACTAAGAATTTCAAGAAAACAATAGCAGAACATTAAAACAACTGCAGGACCCTTCTGACTGCAGGCTCTGTGCAATTCTTCAGATTGCACACACCCGAAGCTGCCTCTGCTAGGACATAATAGACCTTCAATAAGTATGTGTTAACTAAATGACTTAGTGAACAAGTATTCTGAATGAATAAATCTTTTATTCTGAGGACTAGAAATGAAATACTTATAGGCAAATTAGGTCTACAATACAATTGATTCTCCAATAATCAATTTCATATTTTCCTATTTTTAGTCCTGCTTTTTTCCCAATGGTCCAGAATCCTGAAACCTGCTCAACCTTAAGAAAATGCATTAAATTTTGTGTTACCTTTCATTTCATTCTTGTCCATGTACAAGCTCAATAATTGTGGCAACTCTTTCTTTTTCAACCACTATCTTCCAATTGCTTTGGATATATCAAGTTTAAACTCTGAAAGACCCTAATTTATATCAAATAAATATAAGTTTATATTTTAAAAAATATTACCATGCATACACTACCTTAGTAATATTAAAATAATAGGGTAGGAGAAAGTGCAGTTACTTGCAAAACCAGTATGCCTTATATCTGGGTAGTCTCAAACCACTGATAAAGACCAGACTACTTTAGAAAGAATAATAAGTTGAAGGTGAAATTTACTCAGTACATCACAAATCAATGACAAATAAGTTTCTCCACTCAGTCCCTGACAAAGTATTTTTCTTCAATTGAAGGAACAGACTTGCCTTTTTCCAGAAATGACTTGATTCTGGAACCATCAGAGGAAACTTCTTTTGAGATAAATACATCTCTGCAGTGATATGCTAAATCAGTTCATGCAGAATAATGAGTTTTTAAAAATGTTTCATTTTTGTTCCCTTACAGTTAAAAAAAAGTAATCTAATAATAAATCGTGATGGTTTGCTTAAGGTAAATCCTATAGGATTTTTTCTTTTTTTGGCCAGTATCAAGTTTCTTATTGCATATTGGTCCCATGAGCCTGGATCTATTCCAAACAGTATCCATGCTACCCCTTTTCATCCTTAAACTGACTGACTCCTATTTTTCTTCCTCTGTGTTTCTTCAAAATGTATTATGGAGGTTGAAACTGCATGGATTATTCTTGCCTCGATAGTATAAAGAAAGAGAACAGTGTGTGGAAAGGGACAAACTTAAAACTTAGTTTTGCTGGTTTCCTCCTGTCTTGCCTTGGAAAAGTTATTTAATCTCTCTGAATCTCAGTTTTACCTTCTGTAAGAGGGAGATGATGCTTCCCTTGCAATATTTGTTGTAAGATTAATGATGATACAGGTAAATTGAATGACATATAAGTACTTAAAATACGGTAGAGATGATGATGATGATCATTAATTCTCATTGTTTATAGCTATTTTTCCTTTCATAAAGTTCTTTTTTTCTCATAATCAAGGGAACACATGCTCATCATAGAATGCTGGTAATATGCATAGAAGTCTAAAGAAGCAGGAAAACAAATTATCCACCATCCTAAGATGAAAACAATTTGACAGATTCATATCCTGTCATTTTTTTGTATAAATCTTTTTCTTTACCCAGTTAAGATCATACTTACTATGCCTTTTAGTTTTTGCTTAACATTATGTCATAAAGATGCTCCCATATCATTAAAAATTTTCATAAATGCAAGTTCAATTGTTGCTAAATAGCCCCTTGTATAAATGTGGGGTTTTTTTGACTGAGCTATCAAACCCCCTTCATTTCAATGACAAAAGGGTGAGAAACACCTAAATCATTATCTGTGAAGTGTGGTGGTAGTTTGCAAGAATGGGCAGCTTTGACCTTGTACTCTCAGGTACAGCCTCTCCCACTCCAGAGCAGCTATTCATCAGTGATCTGATTCTGAAGCAGCCACTTGGAACCAGTGAACAATAAAGGTGGTCCTGTCCACTCTGTATACTTCCACGCTAAGAAAACAACAACCATTGAAGCCAGAAAATGAGAGTTTCTGAAATGGCACATAGTCATTACCATGTTGACAGAAATAAAAAAAGGTGAAGGAGACTTATAAAGAGATACTCCCAAGGATTCAGCCTTTTGACCTCTCGAGGCAGAAGACTTTTAGAATTCAGAAGAACAAATGATAAAGAGAGAAAAGAAGGTGGCTGGAGTAACTTTTGGTCCAGCTCTAGGATGGTAGGTGGAGAGCAATGTCCCCTTTATTCAAGTCCAGACAGGAGGAGCTTGGTTACAGAACCGATGATAAGACACTGGACAGGGCCAGAAATATAAAATTTCTAACCCTTCAATAATTTGCAAATTGAGAGTTAAATATATTGAAAAGTGATACAATCATATATGTTGTTTGATACCATGAATTAAAGCATGATGTGTATTAGTGAATAACACAAGAATGAGAAATTTGTTTGCTGGGAATATCTGCCCAAGCTAACTGCCCTTTAAGATAAATTATATTGGTAGCAAAATAATGGAAGTCATAAGAGGAAGTAATTATAAGATGTATAATAGTATTTTTAAACTTACCGTAAAATTAAGATCAAGTGATTGACAAACAATATTAAAGATTCTTTCTTCTCCTTTGTGAAATGGACTCTTGACAGATGAGCAATAAAAACAGGGAGGAAGTGAAAGATAAATTGCTTAAAGAGAAAACTGACCTTGCAAACAAGTCTGAAAGGACAAATGACAGCAGTTGACTTCATTTATAAAGATGATTCTTTTTGAATATATCTCAATAGTGGGTTTTAATTTAATTGCAGAGGCCTTGAAGAGGTGTGCTCTCCAGGAAGGGTAACATATCTCAGCAGCTAACCCTAGAGAGCAGGTAAAACCTTCCCAAAGAGATCTGGAAAGCTCAGATCTGGCACCTGAAATTCCCCTTCCTGGCTTATCTTTTATTCCTTCTACTTCCTATTTTCACTTCTATCAAAATCAACCAGATTAATGGCAATGAAGTGGTTTAAGAGAACAAAAATATTAACATTGACCTCTCTAAAGACAATGATTAATAGCTTTCATCAAAATTAGGAAACGTTGATTGCATATAATGAAAAAAGACTGTATAAAAGCAGTAAGCCCAATGCCTAGCACAGGTTGGTGGACTGTATTTGGTTATTTGCTTTCCCTAGAGTTAAAATCAAATATGTAGGAAAAAACTGAAAAGAGGAAAGGGTGAAATGGTTATTATTCCTGATTTGATATCATTTGGCCTTGTTTTTAAATTGTCTGTGTTTTAATGGTAGCCACTGATTTCTTTAAAAAATCTCTGCAACACAAAGCAATTTGTACACAACATGTTGACCCGGCTAATCTTTAGATTTGTTTTGTGTGTGTGTGATGAGCAGCAGTGACATTAATTTTATTTTAATTATCATTGCCCAAATTATGTTGTATTAATAATATCATCAACAAAATAAAAGTTCTTAGTGATCTATTAGTAACTTTAATCTGAAGCAGGATTTAAAATATGAAAATTATACCTATATTGGAAAGAAATTAATAGATAACTTAATGATACTGTAATAGATAATTTAATGACATAGCTGATAGTAAAGCCCTGCCCTAGAGCCTGTGAAACCACGACCAAAAGAATAGTGCAAAGAATAAAGAGAGCCAACTCACATAGCCCAAATTACTGAATATTTTTCCTTTCAAAGCCAAAATATTATGATTGCTTTAACATTGTGTTTGAATGGACATTAAATCTGATCTAGTAAAGCAGCAGTTTTTTTTCAGCCTTAAATTAAAGAATTTAATTAAATCAAGAATTGTAGCATATAGGACATTATTAATCATCTGGTCTAACCTTCTATTTTTATAGTTGACAAAATTGAGAGCTAGTTTATACCTTGCAAATGACTTCTAAATCTATTGTGTCACGTATTATTTACTTCAACTTTGAAGGGATATATTGCAGAGTTTTGCATTGCCACATAACCTCCTGCACTTTTCTATATTCTTCTTAGCATTTCCTTTTATCATATACCAGAGGGCTTTGAAACATGATAAAGATGAAGGGCAACAGTATAATTAAATGAGCAATGTGGGAGACCTCTGAGGGCTAAGCCATAGAAAGGAACTCTAGTTATTTATTGCTCCATAGAGTTTGTTCTCATAGATTTACTGGGTATCTTACCATGAAGTGGCCAAAAATCACTACCAGTCAAAGTCAGGATATAATCTGTGGCTGACCTTTTATGAAGATAATGATAGATAAAACAATGTGGTCTTGAATTTTTTGCTAGTTAAACTAGTCATAATTTGTAAACATGAACCAACTAAACTTGACTTTATTGTTTTAGGCAAAAAGGTCTACATATTTTATTTTGGAGTTTTCCTTGTATTTTTTCCCTATTTGTGTTCAAAAGTGAATCTGTTAGCTCAAGGAAAGTCAGGTTTCCAAGGAAGAATTGGAGATCTTTTTAAATGGATGAAAAGAAAATTCATTTCTCTGCCTGCAAGGAATGTTTGTTGTCTGTTGAGTAGAAGTGAATTTACTTTCTACAGTTTGTTGTTGAACTTTTTTATTCTTTATTGAATTGTGAAGAAATACCCATGGAGGTTCATTGCTGGGCAGGGCGTAGGCCTTCCAAATATACTTCAGTTGAAATTACTTAAAAATATAAATTATCTATCTAGAACTAGAAGGAGCCTACAGATTTGCCTTGATGACATTTTCCATCCTGATTTGTTCATTCATTCTACAGGGAAACCATCTACAGGGTGTTCTTGAAGGCAGGGAAGTGATAAGGGAGCTCCACCTTAAATAAAACCAATTTCCACCTCAAGTAAGTCTATAAAAGCCAGGAGCCACTCTTGTTAGAAGTTTAAAAACTTTGTAACTTGCCAGCACTCAAATCTTGTTTCACTATTCCCACAGTGATTAACAATGATACTTTAAAATGAAAAGGGTCTGCGTGCTTGGCTTGCAAGTCAGACACCCCTACCTGGACCTGAGGTGGCCATCAGCAGTGTGGTGCCCTTCCACAGTCATGAGCAGAGAGGAACCCTGAAGGGCAATGCAGGCGACAATGAGAGCAAAGGAAAGGAGGAAGTGAGACTAGAGGTTGCTGGCCTGGAACTAAGGCGTGATCCTGAGGCTGAGATTTTTCTATGTGGAATTCCTTGATTTCCACAGAAATGATTTTGTATTTGCTTTCTGTGATTTTGATCCTCTTCCTGTTCTAGATCAATTAATACTAAATTAATTGAGGCATCTGAGGAAGAGCAGAAAGGTTAGGAGAAGATGGAATGTTAGCAGATCTGAGTTCAAATACCGTTCATATCATTTATTGGATAAGATATTTAGCTTTTCTAAGAATTGGCTTCCTTTTCTATAACATAAGATTTTTTTTCTCTGTGAGGTTAAAGAGAGAGGATCTGTTTGGTACCTGGCACCAACTAAGTAATCAATAAAATATCCATTTATTCAGAGTCAACAATTTCTGAAAATTGCTCAATAACAGTAGGCATCTGTGAGAGAATAGAAAATATATGTATTGATCTCTGTCCCTGGTCCCTGACACAGGGCTCCTGAAACCCTTGTGATTTCCTAGGTGATAAGAGCACCAGGAGCATCTTTTGTTCTATTGATGTGACTCTGGGTGGCTCCTGGATGGGGACTGGTCACCAGAAAGACCAAGCCATGATTAGAAGCTTGGAATTTTCAGCCCCACCCCTCATCCTCCAGAGAAAAGGGGCTAAAAACAGAGTTAATTGATCATGCCTACATGAGCATAAAGCCACCATAAAATGCCAGTAGTACAGGGTTCAGAGAGCTTCCAGGTTGGCGAACACATCCACACTGGGAGGGTGACACACCCCAACTCTATGGGGACGGAAGCTCCTGTGCTCGGGACCCTCCCAGATCTCACCGTATATATCTCTTCATCTGGCTGTTCATCTGTATCCTTTATCATATCCTTTAATAAACTGGTAAACATATAGGTGTTTCCCTGAGTTCTGTGAGCTGCTCTAGCAAATTAATCGAACCCAAGGAGGGGCACGTTGGAACCTCCAATCTACAGCCAGTTGGTCAGAAGCACAGGTGATAACCTGGGTCTGCGACTGGTGTCTGAAGTGTGTGTTTGTATTGTGTTGGGGGGCAGTCTTGTGGGACTGAGCCCTTCCCCTGTGGGATCTGATGCTGTCTCCAGTCAGATAGTGTCAGAACTGAATTAAATTGTAGGACACTCAGATAGTGTTGCAAAGAACTGCTTGGTGTGGGGAAAATCCACACACATCTGATGACCAGAAGTGTCAGAAGTGGAGTGTTCTGTGTGAATAGTAAAGGAGACACACAGGCAAGAAACACAGGATATAGACTGAACTGAGGTCTTTTCCAAAAGAGCATCTGTGAAGAATGAGGAAGAAAAGCGGTCAAGTGTTTTAAAGGTTTGCTTTAAAAAGTTCCAGCAAGGGAGTGTATTATTGATAACATAGCCATGCAGCTCTGTGATAGGCACTCAGTTTTAAATGCTTACAAGCTTTCTTGTGAGTTATCATTGTGGTGACGAAGTAAATATGTAAATGAACTTAACCAACATAGGAAAGTACTTTTGTGGGCTGAGGCATCTAAGAATATACCCACATCCTTATTCTAGAATTGGCCAGGGTGAAGATTGTTATGGTTTTCCCCTAAACAACTTTCTTAGCTTTGACTTTGGAGAAAGGAGAGACGTGAACAGTTAAAGCATCTTGCTCATTTCTCACACTGTGATGTAAATTGTGTCATCCAGCCAAGAATTTAATTAAAGAAAAAAATTGCAATTAATGAAATTAAAAAATTTTTAAATTAAAATTAAATTTTAATTTTAAATAAGGGGGCTTCTATGACTTCCCTTGGGGAAAAAATTCAATGAGATAGCATGAAAGGTTACAAAATGGAGGCATTTTTATCTGCTTTGGAGATATCGTAGACGAAATCATCCATTGTGCTTATCTTTGCATAGTGACTTTGATAAAGAAAGATTCTTTGTGGCTTAGGTAACACCAAATGAAATGACTACTTCAGCTACACAATAAGTAGAGGAGCTACAGCAGTGTTTCCAGGAACAAGGATGGCAGGCAACAGGTGTCGTTTCAGCTATCCTCCACTATGTGTGCTTAAACACAGGGTGACTGTTGGAGATGGTCAGACCCATTCACATTTGAATCTCTGAACCTCTCGCTGCGTCCTGAGTCAGGAGTATGCATTCAGGGGTGGCTGCTTTCTGAATATCCACTCCTTTAGGTGGAGGTTAAAAGTGACAGATTTGTTGGTTACCAGAGGGGAAGGGGGGAGGGAGGAGGGCAAAAGGGATAATTCGGCACATGTGTGTGGTGATGGGTTGTAATTAGTGTTTGGGTGGTGAACATGATGTAATCTATGCAGAAAGAGAAGTATAATGATGTACACCTGAAATTTATACAATGTTATAAACTAATGTTATAAACTGCAATAAACAAAAAATTTAAAAAAAAGTGACAGATTTGTTTAAACAACAACTGAAATCTCTGGGAGGTTGAAACAAAAAAAAAAAAATGGAAATACAAATTGACCTATTCAAATACTCAGTTTTCCAAAACAATGCTGTACATTTAGATGTTTTTTGAGGGTCCAAGTACTTTGCTATGATTGTGATTCCTTACTATCTGGCCTCATATGCAATCATTACAAAATATGAGTTAAATAGAAAGCACCATGACTGTTGTTTGTACTCGCATATATGCTGTTATTTCTCATCTGCAGGACATATTACTCCATCAGGCAGCATTGGGAAATGATAGAGAGCATGTGTTCTAGAGGCCTGGTTCAAATTATGGCTCAGCCCCTTCCTAGCTGTGTGACATTGGGCAAGTTGCTTAAACTTTTTGTGCCTCAGTTTCCTAATCATCAAACCAGGATAACAAAAGCACCTATAAAGTAAGCCTAGTGGGAGGATTAAATGAGTTAACATAAAGTGCCTGGCTCTTAACAAATGCTAGCTATACTTTTATTGATATAACATTTATCTCCCCTGCTAGACTCTATGGAACAGAGGGCTATCTTTATCGTCATTTTATTCTCCACAAGAACCATAATGACTGATACACAATAAGTAGGCCAGCAAAAAAAAAAAAAAAATGGGTCCAACAAACTGAACATAATAAAATTTGTTAGAATAACAACAACAAAAAATAACTATAGCTTTTAGTTAATAATGTATCAATATTGGTTCATTAATTGTAACAAATGTACCACACTAATGCAAGATGTTAATAAAAGGTGAATGTCTGTGCCTGCGGTGGGGGTAGAGGGTGGGTATACGTAACTCTTTGTACTACCTGCCTGATTTTTTTGTAACTCTAAAATGGTACTAAAAAAAATCAAGTCAACTAGTTATGCAGAAAGTAAGTACAATAAAATAAGGGCCTACTAATGAGATTCAGTCTCTTTAACTAAGGAGATTCGATCCTCTGTGGCCAGATGGTAAAATGGCTGAATTAAAGGAACTAGGAAAACCTGAAACTGAGGTAAGTCTTGTCTGAACACCAAGGTTCTGTTGAAAAACATGATGGTTTATTCCCACCAACCCAAAACAAAAAAAGCTCGCTTGGGATCAGTAAAAGTCTTAATTTGCTAAAGAGATGAGCCATGGAAATATTATAGACAACAATATATGTTACAGTTTACATTTTACATTAAGTTGCTTTGCTTATGGATAAGTCTTGTCCTAAAATAATAATTGTACTGTTTTAAGAAGATTGAGGATATATCTAATAATTAAAAAAAAAATCTCCAGACTGGGTCAAAACCAGTGAATGCCAGACTGATTCAAAACTGGCACCCTTAGTAACAGGTGCCTAATAAATGTTTGGTGAAGGAGTAAAATTGAACAAGGGGACTAAATGAGGCTGTCACAGGAATGGTGTTCCTTCAATGGAATGGGGTCACACGCAGAATTACTTTGGATCAATCACAATAATTATATCCCCGAATTTTCTTCTACAGGTTTTGACCTAACAAAATTATCAGTACACAGCTTCATCATATATGAGATACGGACTATTTATAAATATATAAAAAATAGTCACAGAAAGATATTTGGAAACAGGATCAAATATAAGCCTAACCTGGGGTACAATTTTAATTTTGTGACTAACTCGTGCAGAACTTCCATTCTATTCAATATTTCCTAATTTTTAAGTAGAGAAAACCATGATGGTCTAGTTTCTCCTTCAGAAGCATTTTCTCAGAATTGAGGTATTGATTATAAGTTGTATGTAGTATTTTTTAATGTTTAATTTAAAGTAACTTAATAACCTTCCTTTATTCCTATGCAGATGGGAAACTGTTCAGAACGATGCTCTGGCGACTATTCATGTAGCACTGTTTGGGGAAATATATCAAACCTATAGGAGTCTCTGAAAAGCCTGGGTCCTCAGAGGATCTTGCTTTTGATGTGAGAGCAAAGGCAATAAAAGATGTAAAATAACTTGAGCACTTCTGAGTGCCCAGCACTGTTCTAGACACGTGGGGCTACATCAGAGAACCAAATGGATGCTAAGCCCTTCCTCGATGGCGCATACTCTTCCCCAGTGAATTAAACTAGGCTGCATGACCTGGTTTGGTCCTTTGGGTATAATGCCATATGAAGAGGAAATATGGGATTGGTAGAAAGTGTGTTGTGTTTTTGTAACTAAGCTGCATTTAAAAGAAAGAAAAGAATGGAGTAATCTCTCATGTCAAAAGGATGAGTGTTCAAGCAGAGAGAGAACGGCATAATTGGCCATGGGAGAGTGCGTTGGTGGGGTCCTGAATTTGAATACTGAATCATCCATTGTCTGCTTGTTAGCCGTACAGCCAACCTGAGCCACAACTTCCTTATCTGTACAGTGGGCCATCGGGATGACAAAATGAGATCATGTGTGCAAAGCTCTCTCCTGCCACCTAGAGTGGACACTCAGAAAAGGGTACCTACCTTATCGAATTTCTGAATCCAAGATTTTTATTTATATTGAATATCTTTATCTTTTATAGTTCACTGAAGAGATTAAAATTTATCTCTGATACCTAGATTTATCTTGCCTAAAATTTTATTTGCCATATTTTAGGCCATGCTACGGGTTTACATATATATTACAAATATGTAGCTTGAGTTTTTAGGTCACTTCATCCATTTCCACAACACTTTGCCATCTGAAAATAATGTTCCTTTTGTTGTATATAAGAATGACGTTATTTAGTATGAAATACAACTATTTGTATTATTGATGCAACTTCCTGTGTAAGTTTATGTAGATGTGCCAGACTGGGAGCCTGGGCTCTGTCTCCTCCTTTATTCTGATGTAAGCTTGACTCTTTTGTTGTTGTTGTTAAATTAAAAGAATTTCCTTGGAATTTAGCTTTTAAGCTATAACAAGCCTCAAACACAATGTCAGGTCTTTCAAAACTTTCTGGCAGAGCTTGGTTTCGAGAAAATAAAAAGGGAGGCTCTAGTGGATGGGAAACGATAACTCACAGGGAAAAAAATGGTGCAATAATACCACAGACAATCTGGGGTGTGTATTCCCAGACCAAGTAAGGAATGATGTTATATTTACAGTGAATGGCCTTTGGAAAATATTACCAGGTTCTTTCTAGAAAAGGTGGAGAGAATTAGAGATTTATTCTTGTGTATAATTATTCTGTGTAGATAAAAGGACTTGATATGTGTCATCTCATTTGCCCTCGAAAACAATTTGGTGGGAGAAAGCAGGTACATATAATTTCTTCCATGTCTACAAATGCAAACGGAGAAGCTGATTTTGATCCCTAAGTTCAGAACTAAATTGGCCACCAACTCAAGGTAAGAATCCAAGCCTCTCTCCATCAGCTTCCATAACTTCTTTTCTTAATTCCTAATCACAGTAGCCAGGTCCAATCCCCAAATTTAGGGAAAGAATCAACACTATTAATTAGTGACCAATTTCACTGATCCTGAGGGATGAAAAGTAGACTTTTTAAATACTTTCTTTACTCAAGGTCCTTTTCCTTTGGTTTGTGTTTCAAAAGTTATAAACCTCCCTGTTTCCTTGTAACAACTATCAGGATAGCTCCCGACTGGGCCAAGGCTGTTGTACTTCTTTTTAAGACTATAACAATGGCATAGTGGAGCTTTGAGCTTAATATGTAGACTCTATCCATTCCTTGAAAAACTTTTTATAAATGTGTAAACTAAAAACAATCTGCTAGATTAACACACAATGGGTCGCTTGTAGAAGGCACCACTGAGCCTGGAGTCAGAGATGGGTTTTGATTTCCACCTAGCACCACAATTTCTAATTGTAAAACCTTGAACTGATCACAGCCTCTATGAGTGTCAGTTACCTCATTTGTGAAATAAGGGTAATAAGAACGCCAGCATTGTTTAATGACAGCATATTTTTATCAGGATATATATTTATATATATGATAATATACCTGATAATATATATTACTGTACTGAGAGTAGACATTATCATATATAGCATAAAAAATTTTTTAAATAATAAAATGTTAAACATATTAGTTGTATAGTCCATGAAATAAACATAATTGGATTTTAATGTGCTGTATTTAATGAAATCTAAGATGTCATAAATTGTAAGTCACGCCATTATTTTATGTACCACTATGAAGGAAAAATACCTTGTCAATTAAACTAGGACACAAAGCTAACATGCATCCTGATTTCAGAGATATTAGCATCTGAAAAAAAAGCTCATTTTATTTTAATTTATGGAATGTAGTAAATTACATTGTCACCCTATGTAACTTATATTGTGTCATTTTCAGACTTAACTGTTGTGAAAGAAGCATGGTTCTTAAGTCTGCAATTTGCATATTCAATTTAAAAAGTATGAATTTGAGAGTAATATACTGGCAGTCAAGAGCCTAGGTTCTGGCATGACAGACTGAGTTAGAATCTACTTTCTACCATTTAACCAGCTGCATGATCCTCCATAAGTAGCTATTACTATCATCATCATCACATTATTATTGTTAGGAATATTGTTTATGATATGCGACAATAGGCAATCCCCATAGTGACTCATTAGTGTTGATTAGAGAAAATTAATCCTATCCAAGCGTGCTTGAAATATTTTCTATTGATCACAAAAGAACTGAATGAAACTTTAGTTGATTTAGGCAACCACATCTCTATTTCTGGAGAAACAGCTTAGAGCTCTCACGCCGCTGACAGTGGGTCAGAATCTGATGGATGAAATGTTCATACATACATCTGACTACAGCGTGCTAACAAATCATTTCCTCCAAATGGTGCTCTTGTCTTCATGTGCCTCAGTTAACAGTACAGTGGTTCTCAGAAAACATTTGGAACAAATGTGCACTCTTTTAAAAACATATTATATTTTATCCGAAACCAAACCTGTCATGCTAATTTCAATTTTATTCACAATAGGTAAGAATATATTCTATTTTTGCTGGAAGAAAAAATACTCAATTGAAGTCAATATGTTTTGCCTATTGTGAGCCATAATGAGATATACAAATGATATATAAGTAATTTATCAATAAGTCCAGGATACCAAAAAAAATTATTTCATCTTCTTTTTCTTTTTGGATTTATAGAAAAGAGCAGCGTCTTGACTCTGTCAACTTGCCTACTGGAGTAGGCAAATTACTAAGACTCTCTTGGTCTTCAAATTGGTGACCCATAAAATGCAGATAACACCAACTCAACAAAAAGTTGTGAGAATAAACAGATAATATTAAAGTGTCTGATATGTAATATAGACTCAAATACACTAGTTGCTATCTCTTCCTTTCCTCTTAGAATGATGTAGGCTTTATTTTGTTTCCATTTTGGATTCTCCAAAGGGCCAAGTCCTTCCTTTTGACATTCCTGGAGACTCACATATGGCAACTCTGAATGAGAATTTGGTAGCATGAATAAAAGACTCTTTTCTATGCATTCAAAATATATTTTCAGAATGAAAATTGAGGATGGTTGGGAAAAGATCATTGACCCTTTCTCTAGCACTCCACATCAAGTCTAAGCTAAATACCAGACTCTTCTTATGCCAAGAAGAGGAGTTGTGTTCATTGTTAAAGTTTGTACAAATGTGCTCATGGATGTAAAGGCATTCACTTAGGCAAACTTTTCTACTCAATTTGGATGGCATTGGCTGACCCGTAGTTGACCTGCCGTATAAAGTTCAAATCAATTGGGTAATGGAGGGAATTTCTGCAATGTCAAAACACAATGCTCACTCAGTATTCTCCGGGCTACTCTGGGGATTGTAAAAGCTATAAATCTTTGATCTCCAGCCTCCAGTTCATCCCTGGTCCTGTGTGGCTCTCCGTAAAATTAAGTCTCTCAGCGTGGCTGTCCAGAGTAACCACAAAAGAATGTTTTTGCAGTAGAAACAGTTTCCCTGGACAGTTTTTTACCGAGATCAGCAGTGAGCCTCTGGCTTCCTGATACTTATGGACTTCTTAGTGTGACACTTTTCACATCAGTTATTCAGAGAGAAGCATTGTCAGTGCAATGGGAATTGGCCCATGTCAAGTTAACAGAGCTACACTGCCAGCTGAGGGAGACTGCTGGTATAGAAGCCTTCTTGCAAGGAGGCCCATTTGACATTCACGAATCAGGAAATAAACGACATTTGTGATTCAAGATCACGTTGTAACTTTAATAAAGTCCATGACTAACAAAGTCAAAAAACACATGAATCCAGGAGCGTCAAGGTTTTCTCTCAGCATTCAACTCAACTTTGTTCGTAATTGCACAGACCTCACCGCCTGAGTATGTCAAATTCACTTTTTCCTTTCCTTTTTGGATGGCAATGCGTGGAATGCCCTTGTATAAACACAGCCAGGGCATGAGCACAGTTCTCCTTCATTTCCTCAACTCTTTGTTTTGCTATGCCCTCATTCTCCTGTGTCTGCATTCTTTACCACTGATGGACTCAGTCAGCATCACCCAAGAAGTGTAGAGGAATTCATGAAGTAAAGGCTGAGGAAAAAATCAAGCTAAAATAATAATGATAATAAAAAGTAGATCTATTAGTCAGGGTTCTCCAGAAAAACAGAATCATTAGGCTGTAATATGTACAGAGAGAGAGATTTATTTTAAGAAATGGTCTCATGCCGTTGTGTGGGCTGGCAAGTCTAAAATCTGCACGGCAAGCCTGCAGGCTCAGACCCAGGGAAGAGTTGATGTGGAAGTAGAAATCCAAAGACAGTCTGGAGACATCATTTCCTTTTTCCTTGGGGGACCTCAGTCTTTTTCTGTTAAGCTCTCCAACTGATTGGCTGAAGCCCACCACATTATGGAAGATGATCTGCTTTACTCAAAACCTACTGATTTAAATGTTCATCACATCTAAAAAGTTCCTTCACAGCAACCTCTAGTCGGATGTTTGATCAAACATCTGGGTACCATAGCCTAGCCAAAGTGACACATAAAAGTAACTATCACAGTGGGATATTCACTTACAATAAATTGAAAGAACATTTAGGCTTTAAAATTTAATAAATAAAATATATTTTACAAAAAAAAGAAGTAAATATAATTGTGAATGTTTTTAAGTCAATCGAAAATAAATGTGATATTGGCAATTGTTCTGAGAAGATTGCAGGACTCCGGCCAAAAAACTAACATAAATCGAACTCTTCTACCCCCCTTCTCTGAATTCTATTTTTGGATAATCTCTTAGACCTGTGTTTGAGGCCAATTGTGATAATTTTTTCATATCTTTTTCTAGTGAATTTTATGGCTAAAATTCTTCGTGCTGACTCTTATGAACCTAATAAAAATATGTGAAGATTAAACATACAACATTCTTTTCACATATTTCGTATGTTAATCGCATTCAAAATAAACATTTTGAATTAAATATGGTACACGTATCTTTCAATATATACCATATATGATTGTGTCTAAAACAAAATTTAAGCGACCATTGGGAATAAGAGCATCACATTTATGCCTTACTTCATTGGCATATTATTATCTCAATCCTTGATGAAAGATGAGATAGGAGTTACCTGAATTCTAATGACTCTTCTAAATAAGACCAAAAAAGTTTGCTTTGCTGTTTTGATTTTCTGATCTTCAAATTTGCTTGTTTATTAAGCTTTCATATTTGATTTCCTATAGTTGGATGGAATTATTAGGCATGCAATCAGCTTCCCTGAATGAAATAACGATCTACCTAGAGGCAGTTGACTAGAACAAACTTCTTAAAGTCTATCTTGTTTATTTCAACAATAAAATTTTGAGTTAAAACACCAAAAGGAAATTCAACTGGGGATAGTCATCAATGAAAAGATGGGATGAATTTGGGTGTATAAGGAAAGGAATAGGCGGGGCAAGAAAATGAAGTGCCACCAAGCACAGGATGTGTCATATTGTTGACCCCATTAATTTACATTGCTAAGCAAAATAAATGCAACTCTTCTCATCTTCAAAGCACTTCATAAAAGAAAACAAAATTAAGTACCATAATACTAGGGGTAATTTCTATTTTGCTGATGAAGAAACAGATGAGAAATTCTGATGGCCTTTTTAAGGCTGCGGTTGAGCTTCGACAAAGCTGGGATTAAAAAAAGAGCTCCCTGCTCTGTCTTCACCAGGGCACTTCTTTCCCTGGATCCTGCAAGTCGGTACAGATGAATCACCAGAAGGGCTGGCAATCTGGCTGCCACATGGAAACAAGCAAGCCCGGGATTCTCTCAGCGTCCAGGGGTTGCTGGTTCAGTTTGGGTAATGCACAGGACAGCAGAAATTCAGCAGCACAGTCTCCGGTTAACCCAGAAGACAAATAAAACCCTGATGCAAACAAAGAGATGCTCAAGACATTTGCAGTGCCATCCCAGAAAAATTCAAAACAAAGTAATAAAAGGAAAGTTGATCTGTTTGGAGCACCACTCAGGAATTACAGGCTTTCTGTGCCGACATCTCCTCCCTGAGGAAAACTATCAATTCTGAAAAATACACCCAGTTTCAGGAAGGCTACTTCCCAAGGCAACTTTCTGACTTGATATATTTGAAAGTTGATTTTGCCTTGAGACATTTTGCTGCTAATTTGCAACATGGAAATAAAATGGCCTTGGGAGCTTCATACACATTCTACTTTAAGAAAAACTTTGTCTTATAAAGTCATGGGTTTTTCTTAAACAGACTAGACAGCTTGTAGGTGTTTGGCCACAGAGATATTTTTGTGGCTGTGAAAATTTCTGCCACCATAGACACACAAAGGGCACAGAGCCACGTGGTCTGAGCCAAGCACACCTCTTGGCCTCATCTCCTCTACAGGCCCCCAATTCGTACATGAATGTGAAATGAATTACATTTCAGTCAGAAACAAAATGAATATTTTCTCTGGAGTCTGAAAAAGTTGAACATTTTGCTTGGCTTCCTTCTGAATAAGGTATTTTCAAAGCAACATAGACCAGATCTCACACAAATGTCATTTACCCAGACTGCAGAGAGTAAAATTATCCATTAAGTAAATCACGGACACTGTTAACATTTCCCTTGTTACAATATCTAACAATGATTTTTAAAAAATTACTGGTCTCCAGAAGAAAGACGGCTGAAGTTACTGTAGAAGACAAGCGGAGTGTTCTTCTGTAATCTGTAATATTTTCCTAAGTTAACAACCAGAAGGATGTCAGGAGCAAGCAGGCCCGAGCCGGTACAGCACTGCTACAGGCTTATGAAATACATGGAACAGACTTGTCGCATCATGATTTTTCTCTCCCAAGTTACATACTCAATGTCAGTATGCCCTCTCCCAAGGGATTTCTTAAGCTCCCCTTCTAGTTATTATTTAGAGAAGTAGATAAAGAAAGGTGGGAAAATATTTATGAAACAACTGAGAATTATTTCTGCTTATAAGAGCACTATTTTTCTTCGTTAGCCAACGTTTGGCTTGGAGGCTTGTGTTTCTGTCTTTCCATTTGGAGACACAAACTGCAGTCAGCCTCGGATCTTCCCCGGGAGGGAGGTCTTGGTGAGGAAGCCTAATTTGGGCAGGGCAGCAAACAGTGAAAGCGCTGTAGACTCTAGAACAAAACGCTGTTGCCTGGGCCACAGGCCATGCCCCTTTGTGGGTGCAAATCACACTGTGTTAATATTCTATGTTGGCAAAAAGCAAAGCTGTAAGAAAGAAAGGGAGGAAAACAAAACCCACAGGAATGGAACTCATGCTTCCAGTGCTATCTGCTCTCACGAAATGTCAGCCGTGTTCATTGAAGGATGCTGGAAACATCGCTGACAAACATTTTCCATACTAACCCCAAATCAGAGATTTAGTTTAGTTTTTCTTGAAGGCAGTTTGGCTCATACTAGTCACAAACTAAAATACAAATAGCTAGGGGGAGGAAAGGGGGAGCACATCTTAGGAGGAATTTGTATGACAATGGAAAATGAGGCTCTGCAAGAGGAAACAAAAATGGTGCTTCCAGAGTGACAGAGAGTGGGTGGAAAGAAGCGCTATAGATACACCATTTCCCAGTGTTGCCCAGGATGAGTTATGTCCCGAGGTAGCAGAAGTGGCAAGCTTTCAGTGGATTACAAGGGACTGGGCTATCCTTTTCCTAGTCTATGGTTTTACTCACTTAAATGAAAGCCTGAACAATTTGGATAAGAAAAAACACACCGAAAAAAAAAAAAAAAAAAGAAAAAGAAACACTGCACTGAAAGATGGTATAATTTTTCACTTTTTTATTAATTTGTAAAGTTGGAGGCTATTATGTTGTCATATTTTATAGTCTAGAAATAGAGGAGCTCTGAAAAACATTTCAACGGAGATTTCTGTCAAAATGGTCAACATGATAGATCTAAATACCAACCGTGAGAGAAGTGATGTGTTCAGATTGCTCTTAACAGCACCTGCTGGTGGGAGGGAGGGTGCTAACCTCCTCCAAAACCAAGCACACATAAAAATATTTAATCCTAGGGTAGACACTGACCCTTCCTGTTTCTATGTGAATTGTAATATGAGAATAATGCAAATAGGAATTTTAATCTTATAGGTCAAGGCCTGATCCAGTGAGACCTCTTCCTTTATGCTTTCTCCTATCTTCTCACTGATTGAGTAACTGCCTTCTCTGCACTTCTTGGCACTCAGCTGTGCCTCCATTGTAGCTCATGTTCAATTTGTTTTATAGTCCAATGTTTTGTATGTCACCTTCCCCCACCAGACTATAAGCTCTTTGAGGACAGAGGACTTATCTTACTCCTCTCTATATATATTCTCATCGTTCTTACCATTGTGCTTTGTACCCAATAAGTGCTCAATAAACAGTTGTCAAATTGAATTCATATATTGAATTTCATTATGTAAGCTAGGTAGCATCTAAATCATCTAAAATATTTTAGACATCATCATCACTTGGGTTTGTATAGTATATTTTCTCTAATACCTAACTTGGATGATCTCATCTGATTTTGCTACATCTCTGTAATAAAAAATAGACTTTGGGGGCCAACCTGATGGTGTAGTGGTTAAGTTCAGTGGCCTGGGGTTCGCGGGTTTAGATCCCGAGTGCAGACCTGCACACCGCTTATGAAGCCATGCTGAGGCAGGCATCCCACACATAAGGCAGAGGAAGATGGGCACGGATGTTAGTCCAGGGCCAATCTCCCTCAGCAAAAACAGGAGGATTGGCAACAGATGTTAGCTCAGGGCTAATCTTCCTCACAAAAAAAAAAAAGTAGACTTTGTTCTTCTCATGCTTAGCTATAGAAACTAAAATGCAGAAGGGAAAAACAAATGTTTCACAGAAGGTTAGTGACAGAAGGGTCAAATGTATATCAGAAACAGGATCCTCAAGTCTTTCTCAGTGGTGTATGTAAAAGCCCAAGAGTTGGGATTTATCTAGATGCCTTTAAATGTCTTGGGTCTCATGTTACATAAATTGTTAAGTAGAACTGTGCTACCTGAGTAATAGCTCATTGGAAATTGATATTCAACACGTGTAACAGTAGAATAAAAATGTATACAAGTGCCACTTACCTCTGACTCTTCAGAGAAGCTGTAGGCTACAACCAGATCTAATGACTAAGGCTCAGAGAGTTCCTAGCAAATTTGGGCTAAATTAAGTAGGAAGAAAAGATGATCAAAAGCAACAAGATTAATGGATAACTTCTTTTCCCTATTTTTTTCTTCTAATTTTGTTTTCTGAAAACTTTTATTGGCTTCCTTAATAATTCTTACTTTTGAAAGTAAATAGAAAAAATAATATAAATGCAACACCCTGAACAGGGCTACTCAAAGAGCAATTGAATATTGTCAATGCCAATACAAAACAGCTGAAGTTTTTGAGAGAAAATAAAGACCTTTTAAAAGGTTGGAGTGGATATCTTTTGTTTTTGTGGGTCCAACTCTATTCCCCACCTTTTTCTAGTATCATTTGCTGCTGCTTTGTTCCCGGGGTTAGGGCTTTATTTATTTTATTTAGTTACTTGACAAACACTATAGTGCTTCCTATGAATGCCAAGCACTGTTCTAAGCACTTCACAAAATCACTCCAATATCTATAATAACCTTACAAGATAGATAGTATTTATCTCAATTTCAGAAAAAATCGAGGCAGAGAGATTACTCAATCTGCCCAAGGTTACACATCTCATGAGGCGTGCAACTACGAAATGAAGCATCATTAGTAACTGTGTTTTGTCCTGCGAAGCCTCACCTCCTTCAAGAAGGACGCTTACCAGAAGCTAATGGTTTCTCTAACTCATCCTACTGTCTCTCCACTTAAACACTTACCCTTTTCTGTAACCCACAAAAACAGATTTGTTATCAATACTTTTCACTTTTGGTCCAACTGCTTTGTTCTTTGTTCTTTGTTGATATATATCAACTGAGTCAGACTGACACTTCCTAGGAGAAAGTGCTCTTTATGTGTAACTTTCACTATGCGGTGCCCATCCTGTTCATGGAACAAATAACTTCTTAATAAACTGGACTGGAGATTAAAAAGTAATTCAATTCAACAAACATTTATCAAGCACATGTTAGATGTATTGTACTACGATAAGCATGGAAATGATCACAGAATATTTGCCCTTACTGCTAGCACATGTTAATAGATGATATTAGCACAAGGAAACAAGATAGATTGCTGACCCTTTGCTGTGAAGGGCTGCGGGGCTCTCCCCTTCGGTAGCCCAGCGCAAACTAACTTCTGCTAGGAGCCGGCCTCCATGAATGATGGTTTTTCAGCCTTGTAAGGCCTGGAACATGTTGCCTAGCAGGAGGCAGGCTTCTTGTCTTCTACTCCCATTTGGCAAGGACACCTCATTATGTAAGGCTGCCACTGTTTATCTGCACCATATTTATGGTTTTTACAAGGGTTATTCTAAGGTTTGGCAGATATGGAGAAATATTTTATAAAGCAAGGGTGTAGTGGGCAGGACCTCAAATGAAATTTCTGGAGTACATCTAAAGTACCTTTAAACTCTTGTTCATTCTAAGGTGATTTAATGTCTTTTTTTTTTTTTCATTGGTGATATTCATCAGATTTAGATGAGAAGTAAACTCTTTAGGCCAGGGTACTATTACTACATTGCAACTCCTAAGTTTTAAAAACTCAAAGTACATTTAGTCGCTGCTGGAAAATTGAAGTTTATTTCATCTTTAGCAAGTTTTTCTAAAATGTTGGAATCAGAGCAGCACCTAATCTTTGGAAAGTCCTCTCTTCACTGGCCAACCTGAATCCCATAATCTTGTTTTTAATGGCTTGCAGTTAACACCCTGATGCTTATGAATGGGAGTTTTTATAAAGGTATGTTTGGGGAGAAGCAGTGAAGTGCCAAGTGTCTAATAAGAATTAGTTCTTTATTCAAACATTATTTTATTGTTAGCTTCATTGGACATTTATACCTAACAGTCGCTACATAAATCTGGAAATTAATAAAACAGAACCTCCACACAAAAGAGCGATCACTTTACGTCTTTGTTCTAAAGCTGATTTAATGTCCCTGGGTATATAAGAACCATTTTATGAGCAGACAACTTCTATGGTGTATTTCCAATGCCACCTAGCATATTTTACACTTTAACATACATCTGATTTAGATTGTTTCCACCTGATTAAACACCTTAAAAAGAAAAAAAGTAGTTTAGAATTGCTTCTCGGTCCCAATCTAGAAAAGTAAATATTTCCATTTAAAGGAACTGCAGCATATGAAAGTAAGTAAGTTTTAGAAGTCCGATCAATTTTGTGGTGTTCTCTGCAAACTTGTCATAAAATAAAGGTCAGTCTTTCAGAATTTATTAGAAATCACGAAGCCCTTTCATCTGTGATGAAATGAAGAGATAAAAATGCCAACTCTACTATACACATATGTGTTCCTGAAAACTGCAATAAATCTTCCATTTTATAACTAAAATCCCAATTAAAATATTTCCAAAGATCTCCCTATTTGGAGGAATAATGTGGTCAATACTCTCATAAATAATCACCTTTTGAGATACCTGTTTGGTAAGATTGTATTTTAGCAAAAGCAGGATAAACTTGTAGTACAAAGTTTTATTAATTTGCAACCACTTCAAACAAAGCAATAAACAATAAACGATATGAGTTTGCAACAACATGACTTATCACTGCAAACTGTTTTCCTTGATGAAAGAAATAGAAAAAAAAGACTGCTGAATATTTGCAATCGACTCTTCAAGGCACAGCTATCAACAAGCTGAGAAGGCTAGGGGACTATTTTAAGCAGTATAAGCAAAATCCTGGTTCAAGAGATTGCCTTGGTCTGATAATACTGTAGACTTGGTATACTAATAGTTTTTGTTTGCATAAATGACTCCCCATATCAAATTATAAACACATCTCTCATGTGTAGTATCTCATGAAAATACTTTCCAACATTTAGTGAAATTATAAATTTCATTATCATTATGATTTCCTTCTTTTTTCATTGCCTGTCTTTACTCTCAATTTCACTCTCCTTTTTTCTCCTTATTACATTTGTGTTCTTCTTCTTATAGATAAATAAATGTGAGACATAAGTACTATCTTAGGATAAAAACAATTTTCAAGAACTAATGAGCTAGACTAACCTGATGGTAGATGGAACAAAATCTAGTGTTTTTTTGATTTTTTATCCTTTGAAATTTGACCTATTTATATAATTCATATACATATCTATTACTTTAAAAGAATTGCTGAGGTTTTAACCCAAGAAGACATAGTTTGCCATTTACTCAGTTGACAAACATCTATATTGTGTTATCTACCTTGCATTTTCTCTTGCCAAGCATTGTACTTGTGATTGGAGATACCAAATCAATATGACACGGACTTCACACTTGTGGAGCTCAGTCTAACGGGAGGTGAAAGTGAGGGTTATAGAAATGTAGAAATTACCCCCGCCCCCCCCACACACAAAGATTAATAAGAGGAGTTGTTGGGCACATAAGCAAACTGACAATTTGTAGGTGCACAACTAGTTGAGACATAATAATCAATATTACATCGTCAAGGTGGAAGGAGTGGAATTGTGTATTATGAAAATTCAGAAGCCATAGTGTGTTACAAATCAAGCATGAGATAACAAAATAGCATGATGGTAAAAAAGAATTATGGTTCAGGAATATAAATGGAAATAGAACAATTAGAAACCATGAGGTAATCCTTCCATGAGATAAACTCTTCGTCATATTCAGTGTAGGTAAGGCCTTTTATTGAGGTCTAACAATTTAAGTGAAATTTAAAGAACTTGAATGAGATATAAAGAGAAAACAAATATAGGTACACTCAAATATGAGAAAACCTGTTTTGTTGGGAATGCTTATATGATTTGTAATTATTTGTACTGGAGAAGGGACTGGTGGGATGAATATCTATAGTTTTAAAACGTATCGGGCTGGCCCTGTGGCTTAGCAGTTAAGTGCTCACGCTCCACTGCTGTCAGCCTGGGTTCGGATCCTGGGCTCGCACCGACGCACCGCTTCTCCGGCCATGCTGAGGGCACGTCCCACGTACAGCAACTAGAAGGATGTGCAGCTATGACATACAACTACCTACTGGGGCTTTGGGGGGAAAAAAATAAATAAATAAAATTATAAAAAATAAATAAATAAAATAAAATATATGAAAACTTGGGACCAGCCCGGTGGTGTAGTGGTTAAGTTCACGTGCTCCACTTCAGCAGCCTGGGGTTCGCAGGTTTGGATGCCGGGCACGGACTTACACACCGCTCATCAAGCCATGCTGTGGTGGTGTCCCACATACAAAATAGAGAAAGATTGGCATAGATGTTAGTGCAATCTTCCTCACCAAAAAAAAAAAATATATATATATCTATATATATATATATATGAAAACTTGTAGAAAATAACAATTAGTTCTCTTTAATATAATCAAAACAGAGAAGAGAAGGAACCTTTTTAGATGGGTGCAGAAGTTTATGTTAGTCATTAGAACTGTTCTGAGAGTGAGAGTTGAGAGTGACTGGAGAAGCACAATAAGAGTAATTAGAGTTGAGAAATAGTCCTGGGAGAAAGGGCTAAAATAACACTGTTTCAGCTGGAGGAAAGAAAGCTACACTTGGGTTCACATGACTAAAGAGACCAGAGGACAGCTCATCTGTTGCCCCTCCCTTCCTCCCTGCCAATTACAACATGACAATGATATAAACTATAGGAAACAGTTCTATACTGAGTCCAGACATATCCCACTTAGGCAGAATGACTCAAGAGTTCCAGGTTCCATATTTTCCTCAACGACAGAAATGTGGGAGTTGGAAATGAGGAAAGCAGTTTCATCTGAGCCTTAGCGAGACATTCAATGTGTCTCGGTGATGATGGAGTTAGAGTTCTGTCCATATGGTTCCTCTACTTAGATCAGACCTGGGAGGGTTGAGCAGGTCTTGATATAACCAAGTTCTTTCTATTCCTCCTTGGTTGTTTTCCCAACAGCAAGGGATTAGGCTGACTTATGTTGAGAAAATGGCAGAAAATCTCAAAAGAGGATGGGTCCCTACTTAAAATTGACTCAATAAAAGTTTTCTGGACTTCCGAAAAAAGAAATATTTTGGTAACGTGTAGCAATTTTTTACATATCAAGAGACAGACTATATACCAAGTCTTTAGAAGAAAGTTATGTAACTTCAGGTGAGAACTTTCTATGCTAAAGACTGTGAGAAAACAGGAATGAGTTTATTAGAGATATTGTAAAATCTATTTTTCAAGAAACATTAATGATTAAAATAAAAGAAAAATCTACTTAAGATGGTTTAAACCGGTCCTCACATCTGTTACTTACAAATTACTGGGGCTTGCTGAGTAATGTTGATGCTCTAAATAGAGGTGGGTCTAAGATGGTGGCTAACTGGAGACCTCCTGATCCATCTTCTCATTGGATGGAGATCACTCAGCATCTGGATTTGGGGCCCTGAAGAAATGCTGGCCCAGGAGCCTGGAATGTGAAACCTGGAAATCTGAATTTTTATCTGAAATTTGGATTAAAAAATTTCAAATTAAAATAAAAACACAGTGTGGGTCAAACTAAAGATGTCTGATGGGGCCAAGTCTGGTTTGTGAGGGTACCCATTCGTGATTTCTGGTTTAGACTCATTTCTGTTTAGGAGGAGGATTGAGCCCATGGCCCCTCATAGGGCCTTGCAGCCAGATATATTTCCACAGTCAACAAGTCTTCCAAAGTTTTCTCTATCTTTACAAGTCATCAGCACCAGATTTTTTTCCTCTCATGATTGAATGCTGCTGAGGAAGATAGGGAAGAGAAGTTTGGTACCAGCTTTCCCAGAGCTGAGCTGATTCTCCTTCACAGATGGGTCATGCCTTGGCATCAGAGCAGAAATCCTGTGGGGAGGATGAGCTATTGGGGTCCTAACAGCAGGGCATAAATCAGGTCCTACCTTAGAAAAATACCTGTCAGTCAGGAGGTTGGATGAAGTGGCTCCTGGGGTTTCAATCCAGGCCCGGATTGCACGGTTCTGGGCCATTTCTGGTGATATGTTTTATTCTCTTGCATTGTAAATATTTTCTCCTTCCTTTAAAAAAGTTCTTCTGCCTTCAAAAAAGAATTGCTCTTTCCTCCCTCACCAAGCCTTAAAAAGTGAATACAAAGAAACTTTGAACTCCTCCTAAATTGACAATGAACCTTGAGTGTTTTGTCTATGGATTTTTAAAATTGGATAGACTAACATTCCGAATGATGCAAGCCTCCACCACTAAAGGTTTAATTCGTACCTAAAATGGTGCCATTATTTTGGGTAATGATATATAATTAAGTCTGTCGACCGTGTTCTCATGCTTTTCTATCAATGATTCATGGCTGTTGTCAAAAAGCAGCCGTAGATCGGAGATCTTTGTGTTAAAGCCCTTGTTTGAAATACCCAACAAACAGGGTTTTCTTGATTCATCAGATCATCCAGGTAGCTCATGTGCTTTTGTAAAAACCTGAATCTATGCCAGGCTCCATTTGTATTCACTGCAACTTTTTTTCTAGAAATGTGTATGATGTTATCATAAAATACAATAAAAAGAAAAAGATAAGGCTGGTTTACACTAAACACATTCACTACTGTATATTCCACAACACAACTCTGTGAGAAGAAACCAGGTTATGGGATCTAGAATCTTCTCTCCCTCAAAGATAGATATTGGTATCCTAATAGAGCGTCTTATTTTTCAGAAGAGGATAGATGTGTAGAGGGACTTACTCCAGAGGAGGTGCTCTTCCCAGCACTTTTGTAACTGAAGATTCTAATAGCACAGGCCCGTTTCTCCTCACAGAAGCTGCTAGAATAACGGACGTCTATTCCTTGGATAGCAAGCCAATTCATTTTAGTAGCAGTCAAAAACCAAAGTCAAACTCCAGTATCATCTCTTTTCCGTGGCAGCAGCTGAACTTCTAGAGGGCACAGCAAACCAGAGGGCTTGCTCAGTAGAGAAAGGATTTTCTAGCTTAGATCCTTAGCGCTGGGTAAAAAGAAACCCAGACAGAGTTCAGATAACATAAACACTTTAAAAGGGTAATTTGACTCCTCACAATTTAATGTAATGGCATTCAGGAAATAAAAAAAAAAAAAGAATTTGCTCTTTTCAAAAAAGGAATTCTTCAACTTCAAAACGTTCTTGCTGACTGTTCAATACATGTATCTCACAAAACACAGCTGCTTTTCAAAATTACTGTCAGGGGCAAGACAGAAGTGTTTGTTTTCATAGATCTAGAAGTAGAAAGGAAAAAGGGAAAAAGTAGGGGTTCATGTGGTTTTTCACTTGAGGGGGGAAAAAAAAACGAGTTTGATCATGAAAGAGGAATCTGTTTTCCCTAGACCCTGGATAATTTCTCTCAGCTTTGGCTTGATTTTTATAATGAATAGTTTAAACCCAAATTACAAGTTTGAATTAAGAGCTCTTAATCTAAAATCCTTTTAGTCCTAGCAAGAAATAATTTCAGGGATTCATGTGCTGTTGAAATTACTAGTCATATATTTTATTATGGTTAATCACAGCTACTATTAAAAGAGAGGTAATAATACGTGTTTTCCTCTGCTAAGATCAGCTGGTGAAACTGATTCTCACACAGTTGCAATGTTCTGGCTAATTATCTAATCATCGAGACAAAGACAGACCGTCCTGGGCAGGCTGAGGGGCTCCCAATCAAAGGAAGAGTTTTGTAGATGGTGTGACCTACTTATCATTAAATATGCTGAGTTATTCTAACTGCTGCCAGTTTTGAGAGTCAGTGCTATTATTTCTCTGTTTGAATAGGTGGAACACAGGCAACAACATTCTCAGGGATGGGAAATAATATTCATAAGCTTTCCCCTATAATCTTTTCTTTTACTACCTTCTAGTTGCATATATCAACACATTTGTTACTGTCACTGAACTGATCCTCACATTTCAAGAACACTCAAGTATTATTTGCATTTTATAGATGAATAAAATCAAATGGTATCGTGTGAACACAGCTAATTCAGTGGCATAATGTAACTACTTTGTCTTGAATTGACCTCATCTTAGGTGTGTGGCGTTCATATTACATTCTAATAGTTCATGTATTTCTGGATAAACCTCTGAATCTCTCATATTCTTGGTGTCTCTTTAGTAGCACTATTTTTGTCTCATGGGAGTGAAGTGCAGTGATTGGTTTCATGGGAGTGGTCAGTGTAGTGATTCTCAAACAGTAGTGTCTAAAAATAGCCCGAGGCGTGTGTCAAAATGCACATTCCAGGGCCCCTATACTGATTCACGAGATCTGTGTTGGAACCCAGGAACTGGTAATTTTCACACAGATCCCAGGTGACTCTCATACAGGTGGTTCACAGATGGTATCTTGATTAACCCTGATCTAGTGACAGTCCTGAGTGAAGGAGAACCATCGGGCTTATTTCTTCACTATTTGATTTCCTGGAACTTATTCTACCATTATAAGGTTTGGCTTATTTTCTCCCATAAAATAGAAATTAGTTGAAATCCCTGGCTCAGAGAAGCCTTCTGAATTTACTGTTCATAAAATGTTTAGAAGTCCTGAGTAAATAGGTTGTGTCTGTGTTGTGCCCATGAAAATTTCAGTTTGACTGTCATTTATGGAAAACAGTTTGAGTATCTTCCTATTAAGACCAACATGATCTCAGGAAAAACACTGGGATGGGAATTAAAAGATCTGGCTATGTTTTAATTGTGACTTTAACTACAGCTAGTTTGTTTTTGCATTTAGAAATAGAGAAAATATAAATCTACGTTGACTGCTCTAAAGAATTTTTGAAAATACCAAAGCAGATAATGTACATACAAGTAACTTACAAACTGTACTTTGATATACAGTTATAATAATGCCACATGAATACTGAATACAGGCAGAAGCACCTTATTTCACACTTTGTTTAAGGGAGTCATTAGTTTTTAAGGACTTGAACAGAGAGAAATCTTACGGGGAACATTTCCTGGTTTGGAAAAAGCTTCTCATAAACATTCAGAAAGTCATTGAATGAGTGGGAGATTGACAAGTGTTTTCCTCTGAATATTTCTCAACAATAGACTCACACAGTGTTTATATACTTTGTGGGAGTGTGTTATTGGGAAGCTTGTCTGTGATATGTGATCATGACCTTCAGTTGTGAAAAATAAGATGTAAGTGGACATCTGTGGCATTACTCTTGCCTGGGCCTCAGCCACAACGTAACTCTAGCTGCACTCTTCTTCTTTTTAATCTACCTATTAACATGTGCTCTATAGCCCAGGTTAGTTTGTGTGCCCTCGCCCCAAATTCATACTTTGAAGCCTAACCCCCAATGTGATTGTATTAGGAGGTAGGGCCACTGGGAGGTGAGTAGGTCGTGAAGGTGGAGCCCTCGTGAATGGCATTAGTGCCCTTATAGAAGACACTCCAGAGAGTTACCTTGTCCCTTCCACTATGTGAGGTTACAGCAAAAAGACAGCTGTCTGTGAACCAGAAAATAGATCCTTACCAGATACCAAACCTGCTGGCGCCTTGATCTTGGACTTCCCAGCCTCCAGAACTGTGAGAAAGAAATTTCTGTTGTTTATAAACCACCCAGTCTGTGGTATTCTGTTGTAGCAGAATGAGCTAGTATAACCCACCTGATGGTAATGCATGTTCCTGAGGAGAATGGCCTCTGGAACAGCACATAGTTCTGATATCACTATGAACTGCTAGCCATACCATAATTTTGGCATATAGAACCCTTTGACAGAAGTATCAGTAACCATCACTGTGGTTGAACACACATGGAAACAGCATCTTTGAATAATTTGAAGTTAGTCAAATAATCCTTGAAAGCAGAGAGAACTGATTGCCATAACCACAGACATATGACCTGCTGAGTATAACTTTTTATTCCTGAAGAGAAGCAAAATAAAATTGAGGAGTAAATATTTATTAATTTTGCTTTTGCTTTCAAGAACTAGAACTTGTAGTACTTTACAGTATTAGGATGATTTTACAATCATCTAGAACCTATACATCTTTGCTTTTGGTGAAAAATTTGAATCGGATTGTTGTTCTACTTTAATATTTTGGTGCTGATTGACATTATCTTATAGGGAATACAGGCTAAATTTTAGTTAAATTCAAGGCTGGCAGATATAGACACTGAAAGATGAAGGTGCACACAGAATTTATTTGGATTTTTCTTTTAAGAATTAAACATGAGAAGCCTGCCCCGTGGCCTAGTGGTTAAGTTTGGCGTGCTCCTCTTTGGCAGTCTGAGTTCAGTTCCTGGGCATGGACCTACACCACTCGTCGGCAGCCATGCTGTGGCAGCAACCCATATACCAAATAGAGGAAGACTGGCACAGATGTTAGCTCAGGGCAAATCTTCCTCAAGCAAAAAGAGGAAGATTAGCAATAGATGTTAGCTCAGGGCGAATCTTCCTCAGCAAAAAATAATAATAATAATAATAAATGATAATTAGCTAAAAGGCATGCAAAACTATCAAATAAGACAGATGGTATTTGATGCAATTTTCTTTGGATGAAACACAACCACCATGATAGCCAGTCGTGTATGATGAGAAAGTCCAGGAAGTGTTGTCCAACTACGTAGGAAAATTGCCACTGGCATTGCAGACCTGGAGATCCATTTTTTTACTGGAAACATACTCTCCTTCCTGTAGAACCGCTGCCTAATTCTGGCCAGCTTGTCTTTATTTCCCTGAACATACTTGAGGTTTAATTTACAACCAATCTTTGATTACTCTCAAGGGTGCCATTTCTGGAATAGGCTTAAAGGTATATATCATGGGATGGAAAGGCTCAATTATTGTAAACCAAATTACTAGCTTCCTAAAATTGCTTGACTTTATTTTTCTGCACTTAATTTTTAAGGAGTAAAAGCACATAATGACAAAGCAATCTCAGGTGGTGAATATTCTTGAAAAAGTAATTTCCAAGGCATATTCTTGGGTCACTTGCAGATCCAACCTTTCAACTAAGAAAACTGCATTAAAATAATTGCAAGAGATTATTGATATTTGGCAAGATGACACAGTTTACAATCAAGTATCACTAACAAAAGTTTGTCTATAATTAATTTGTCAGATCTTTGAAAACAAAGACCTTGTCTCCCATTTTTTCCCATCTTTCCTAAAGCCTTTCAAAGTGCTGTACATATAAGGAAACACCCTGATGATCTGGCAACCAGGCTTTGGACACTCAGGAGCATCAATCAGTGACGTAAGACCACTAAAAAATATAAACACATAAAATGAAAGATTTATTGTAGGGATTTGATCTTATACAATAATTGTGGGAGCTGTTGTGTCTGTGTCTGGTGCTAGAGTCTGAAGTTCACATGACAGGCAGTCGGAGGGGTGGATGAACATGAAATAGGAAAAGCTGGAGCCTGTGAAGCTAAGCCAGAAACCACACGGAAGGGCTGGAACTTCTGTCAGTCTCTCTCTGCCTCCAAACTGCTAGCTTCCAGGATGGGGCCATTTTATGAGAGAAACTGGAGCCTTTCATCTGGGAGCTAAACGTGCACTTGGCCCAGAAGTGAGAGAGGCTGAATCAGAAGATCCAGCAGGAGCTGGAAGTGTTGAGGGCCCAGCTGCTGCCTCCTGCCAGCAGAGCAAGGCAGCGGATAAGCGGCAATGTGTAGATGCAACAGTGCATTGTTCCCTGCACCAACTTCTTGAGGAATATGTTTGTTCTTTCATTTCTACCTTCCAAATCTTATGCAAGATGTTCCTTCTTAACTATGAACTATGTAGGGAAGGGTGTTTTAAAAACTGAAGTTCTAGTTGAATTAAATTGGATAATACAAATCCACCACAGTTTAACCTTTGTTAACTTGGCATCGAAATACATCTCTTTTAATCATACTTAACTTCCAAATAAAGACAAAAGAAAAATCTTACTTCCACCTAACATAACACAACTACCCCTTTACACCTGGAAACACACTAATGCTCCCCGCAATAAAGATATAAAATCCTTTCTCTCTCCTTTGGGGATTTTCAATATTCTTCTAACTGAATCACATTTCCCCTTCAATATAAAGTAACTTAAACATTGAGCTATAATGTTAACTACTATTCATTCCAAAGGTTCTAGGCCCTAAGCAGTCCTGCCTGTATTGGACTATTGTTTTTTGTCTCCTTGGGAGCTCTAAGAGGAATCCCAGGAGATCTTCTACATTCCAGACACACTACTCCTTCCCTCATTGCATAGTAGTAACTCAATTTCCCCTTGATTTTGGTATCAATCATCTCATCTGGTACATATTGATTCTTTGATGTAAGAAGTATAAAGAGGCCTGGTAAAAGTCTCGTTTTTCAATTTAATGGAACCATTGCTGTGTCCCATTTGTTGAAGCCTTCCTCCGTTGGTAACTAAAGCTCTAGACCAACAGAGTTCAAAATGCAAAGACAGGAATAAAAATTTCATTAGTGGATCATTAGTGGTAATTGTTAGAGCAACCACTTCCTTGTATACTCCTTGATTCCCAGAACACTAAACCCTGGCAAGAGGAGAAACAGTATCAGGTACTTGTCTTTGAACGAGTGTACATACTCCATTCTGAAGGCCATTGCAGTCCTGCAAGTTGTTGCCACCTAGATGGTGCCATAATCAGATCTTCAAAATTCCCTTCTACTATTTGTCCAGCTAACCACTTCAGGGTGACAGGGAATATGGTAAAACCAATGAATTCAATGAGCATAAGCTGATGGCCACATTTCATAGGCTGTAAAATGAGTTTCTGAGTCAGCACTAATGCTGAGAATAAGGCATATTGTATGTTCAAGGATGATGATTTTGGCAAAAGCATTACGGAGAAGGAAAGCAAATTCATATAGTACAGTATAAATTCAGTCCAATGAGAACAAAGCACTTCCTCTTCCGTGATGGAAATGGTTCTATGTAATAAATCTGCCACCAGGTGACTGGTTGGTTCCCCATCTCCCCAGTGAGTAGTGCCATTATGGAGACTCAGCCTTGGTCTCTGCTGCTGTTGAATTGGGCATTCAGCACTGGCTGTAGTCAAATCAGCCTTAATGAGCGGAAGTCCATGTTGCTGAGCCCACGCATAACCTTCATCCCTGCTACCATTTTCATGAGCCCACTGGTCAATTGCAGGGCTGGTTGGGGAAAGAGGCTGACTATTGTACACATGATGGGTCATCTTGTCTACCACTTATTAAGATCCTCCTCTACTGAGGATTCTCTTTGGTGTGTATGCACATACATATCTTCACATCCTGTGCACATCCAGAGAGGTGTGAATACATATCTCTTCCCCAGGCCTCCATATTATCAGTTTTTCAATTGTGTTCTTTCCAACTGCCTGACAACTCAGTCAAATCATTAGCTGCTACCAAAAAGGCAGTATAGGTTCATATTTCTGGCAATCTCTTTTTCCAGGTGAAATGAACAAACAGGTGTATTACTCAAAGTTCTGCCTACTGTGATTTTTCTTCACCATTGTCTTTCAAGGCACCTCAGCTTGGAGCTGTAATGCTATAGTTGTCCACTTTCAGGTAAAGCCAGCCTATCATGCAGAACCATCTGCAACCCAGGCTCCAATATTTCCTTCTCCAATTAGCTAATCATGGGAAACTCCCCTTAAGGTCATAGGTGCAGCTTGAGAGGGAGGAGGCTATGTGGCAGAAATATGGGTCATAAGCATCTGTGCCACTTACGCATGCAACTTCTTTGTGTTTTCAGGACCCAGTCAAGTCTGATCTTGTATATAGTACTTTCATATAATGATGGAGTACTGCTGTACGTGCCCAACTTTATGGCTTAGTAGGACATAAAAGCTATCGTAAGCACTCAGGTCTCATGGTAACTTGGCAGCCTATGTTCAAGGGTTCAGCTTCTATTAAGGTTTAGTAGCAAGTGAGATCCTGATTTTCAAAAGGATAGTAGTAGTAGTTTTCTACTGAGGAAGGCATAGCTTTGTTCCAAAATCCTAATGGTTTGTACTATAATTCACCTATAGGGGACTGTCAAAGACCCCATATAGCATCCCTGTCCACCACTGATGCTTTAAGCACCTTCAGATCTGTAGGGTCATACAGTACGAATGGCATTTTGGCTTACATGGCAGCCCGGGCCTGTTACAAAGCCTTTTTCTGTTCTGGGCCCCACTAAAAACTGGCAGCTTTTCAGGTTCCTCTGTAAATGAGTTGTAGTCACACTCTTAAATGAGTTGTATGTTGCCTTCAAAATCCAAAGAGGTCTAGCAGCATTGTCTCTCTTTCTTAATGGTAGGGGAAGCCAGACACAGCAATTTGTAATCCACTTAGAAAAGGATATGCTCCAGATGACTAACTCCCAGAAATTTCACAGAATTTTTGTAGGATTTATTTCTCACTTGCCGGCACACAATTGTCTCACCCGTTTCTGGGGTCATCACTACTTCCTATTCACTTAATGCACTCAGCATGAAACCATCAACATAATGGACCAGAGAGAACTGGGAGGTGATCAAGGTCCCTGACAAATGACTGAGAAGTTGATATAGCCTGAGTTAGGACAGTGAAGGTGGATTGCTGATCCTGACACTACCTCTAAGCTTCCAGCTTCCATTAATGGGGCATCCTGAAGGAAAAGCTAGCTCCCTTCGGTATGCACCTGGCCTAGGACTCAGAGAAGCTTTAATAGCAGATCTAGCAGGATCTACAGATGCTGTCAGCCCAGATGCTGCCCCCGGCCAACTGGTAAACCCGCAGATAAGCACAGATGTGCATAACAGGCAACAGAGTCTTGGGTGCTGCACTGACCTCCTGAGCGTAAAGGAATATGGCTAGTCTTGCACTTCTGGCTTCCTGTGCAAATACTTCCTATGGACCATGCTAACTAAGGATACGGAGGGAAGGAAATTCTGGGAAATGTAGTTCCAGTTTATCTAAGTTGATACAATTCAAACTCATCATATCAGAATAGCTTTCATCTCAAATCAACTTGCAACAAAAACGTTTGAGAGCAAGAAACTTCCCCTAAATGCCTAAAACAATGAAAATGTCTGCAAAGAGTAGAAAGCTCAAATAAGGAATTCTTCCCATCTACTTCACCAATAAAAAAGAAAGATTTACTACAGCAAGCTGGTGAAGTTCGTGAAATATTACATTTGTGGGGTGAAAGGTAAGAAGGGCAGGAGAAAATTGAAGACAGAACAGCAAAGGAAAAAGGAAAAGCAGAAGAAGTAGGTGATGGAGATCAGAAGCAGGGGGTAGTGCTGAGCAGAAGGAGGCAGTGGTGGGGATGATATACAACTAGCAACACCTGTCAACAGAAGAGCGGCAAGGACCAAAAATCGGAATCAAGAGCAGCTTCCCTCTGTGGGCAGGAAAATGTCTATCTGGGCCTCACTTGGTTGCTCGTGAGCAGGCATATGGAAGCTCCATTCTCACAATTAAAACAGACAGAGGTCAGCAAATGGCTCCCAAGGAACAGTGTTCACGGTCTTTTTCAAACACATGGCACTGCTTAAAATAGCTAATCTAAACTTCCTGCAAAATTTACTTGTATAAAACAGTTCCTTCCTCAATAATTTCAGTTTAAATATATTTATTAAATTTTGTCTAAATTCGGGCCGGCCCGGTGGCTTAGCGGTTAAGTGCACGCGCTCCGCTGCTGGCGGCCCGGGTTCGGATCCCGGGCGTGCACCGACGCACCGCTTCTCCGGCCATGCTGAGGCCGTGTCCCACATACAGCAACTAGAAGGATGTGCAGCTATGACATACAACTATCCGCTGGGGCTTTGGGGGAAAAAAATAAATAAATAAAATCTTAAAAAAAAAAAAAAAAAAAATTTTGTCTAAATTCAATGTTTTTTGATATCTATTTTTATAATAACAGCTATCATTAGTTTTTATGATTATCAAAAATTAGAACATAATTACACATGTAACATTATAAATTATATTTAAAATACTGGATAAGATGGTTTCTACTCAATCTTTTGGTCCCACTGAAGCCAACTCTCTCAGAAACTTAAGTAGATTTGCACATTATGAACAAACTTAGTGCATCTCCTTCAAAGAGTCCAAGAAACTCAACACTTGAAAAAAAAATTACATGACATATGGGTAATAATCCTTATTAACTTTGCTTGGTTAGGTATAGGATACTTCAAAGACGATTATAAAGTCTGAATTCTTTCATTCAAAGAAAAATCCTGCAGAAACTATCACCAACATCATAAATCCATTTATAGAAAATTATCACTATATTTTCCTTAGATGTATTTTATTAAGACTTAGAAAAGAATGATTTAATTGAAGAAGCATGGGTCAGTTAGACCAGAGATCTGATCCCAGGCACCCAGGAGTTTGGGACTTTGGGCAAATTTCTTAACTTCTCTAAACCCTATTTTCTTTATCTGTTAAATAAAGGATCCTAATACCTGTCTCATAGGGTTGTTATGAGGATTACATTAAGTATATATCTGGCCCATAAGTACTCGATAAATGTTAGATGCTATTATTTGCACCAGATCATCAAGAAAATCGATAAAATCATAATGAATTAATGTTGATAATAAGAATTCTTATAATTCTCAGAGGGAAAATTTGAAGTCATTTTTCCCCTTAGGGTATCTAGTGATTTAAAAACATTTTTCATTTTAATTTGAACTGTGTTTAACTTTTCTTAAAATATGTTCAGTTGTACATGGCTTAGATGACCAGAAATTTCATTTTCCCCATTTTGTTAATAAACAAAATATGATTGGCCATTACTTTAAGGCAGAGGAGAGAAGAAAAAAATTAAAGTCCTAATTATTTTAAGTAAGGTATTTGATATCTTGTAGAAATTACTGTTCTCCTTAGCTAAATTTGTAAGGAGATTCAAACAATATTGTTTGGAGCTGGAGGAAGATTTAGAGGAAAATGAAAAAAAGGTTGAGGGCGGAGAGGAACCTAGATACAAAGAGTTGATTTTTTTGTAGGTCGTTGGTGACTAATCTTCTTATTAATGCTATCTTTGTTATTAATCCTGCATAGGGCCCTATGCTCATATAAATTATTCTGAAAGTTACTACATACCATAGAGACTCATTTATGTATAATCTACTAAAAATTCATACCATTTTCAAATGCAGTACTTATTCAAAATTTTAAAATGCGTTTAAAAAATCTTACCTCCACAATATTCCCTTAACTCAGGTTTCTTTCTAATTTCTAAGTAGGTACATATCAGAGGCGGTTCAATGGTGTATTTCTAACAATAAACAAATTCACAAAAATGACAGATTGTGTTCTGCAGAATGCTTAGCTTCTTGACCCTGAACCAGACCTACACGCTTAACTCTGATTAAGCACAGTTTATCATGACCTTGTTTATAACATTTACCATGAACAGTTTCATAAATGTTATACTTTCTTTGCCCTTGTTTCTGTGTTAATGTTGTTGCTGCCACAGATCTGTGGAAATTATGAAAAACAGTTATCTAACTGATGTGTTCAGGGGACTCCTGCCAGAATCACTCACATTTATACTTATTTCAAGGGTATCTGGGAGAGTTTGTGCAGATTAATCCAAGGCCTGGGCTTGTCATTGACCCCTCTCTGCATTTTTTCTGGAGGTATAAGTGAGAGAAAGAAGAAAACTTGTGATCAATTCTTGTGATCCACAACAGTGGAAGTTTTTCTGTATTCATTTGCTTTTTTGTGTGTGTGTGAGGAGATCAGCCCTGTGCTAACGTCTGCCAATCCTCCTCTTTTTTTGCTGAGGAAGACTGGCCCTGGGCTAATATCCGTGCCCATCTTCCTCCACTTTATATGGGACGCCGCCACAGCATGGTTTGCCAAGCAGTGCGATGGTGCGCGCTCAGGATCCAAACCGGCGAACCCCGGGCGGCCACAGCGGAGCGCACACGTTTAACCACTTGCGCCACCGGGCCGGCCCCATTTATTTGCTTTTTTATTCATTTCTTTTTGATTTAATAGCTTTGTGTTGAGAGAATGAAACATCCACAAAAAATTAGCATCAAGGGAATGATGTAATACATTTCAATGAGATAAGATTATTGGAGGAGATGACAAATGAGGATGTGGCCCTTGAGCAAGCCCAGAATGCCTCTGGGTCAAAAAACAGATGAACTCAAGGCTAACTTAGATGTGCATGTCCAAAAACAGCTCATTTTCCAGTTGGACTTCTGTACATGTACAATAAACCTACAGTCATCTGGTAAAATGGGGGATTCTGTTGTTCTGGATAGCCGTTTCTTCTGGAGGTCTCCAAGTTTGCCATTAGAAAGTTTTTGTTTTGAAAGGTTATAGTTCTAAAATATATTTTAATTGCATTTGCTTTGGTAAACATTGTATATTGAAGGTAATTTAATTTTTTATTGAAGATATGGAATGATTATTCCATTTGTAAGAGAAAAATTATCTTAATTTTTTTATATAGGAGAACGCCACCAGATTGCTAGTAAGTGACATAAAAAAAAATCAACAGGGAAAAGAAACACTCAGGTTATTTGCAAGGCTGATGGAGTGACAGCAGGGGGCCTGTGCAGCTGTCTGGCTGACTGGGAATTCAGGAGACTGGGAGATGATTCTCAATTGTATTTTACATTGGATTTTGCACGACTGTGGGGTAGTGTCATCATGCAGTTTTATTCTGTCTCCTTGATTTTTGTTGTTGTGTTATTCATTTCTCTTTTTTAAAAAGGGACATAGAAGGTAAAGTCTATGATCTTCAAAGCAGTAAAAAACAGAATTCTGTATGCAAAATATTATACAAATACCCTCTCTGATCCTCAGGACTAAATTATGAGCTGCAATTTATCATCACACTTTTGAAGTGGCAAACGGGCCCAGAGAATTAATCATTTTGCCCAAGACCATAGAGCTAACAAGCGGCAAACGCAGGGTTTAAATCCAGATCTGTCTGACAATGAAATCACTCTTCTGTCTACGACACCACATTGCAAAGGCAAAGCAGCTTTCTTCTAAGTCTTTTGCTCTGCTTCTGTAAAATCAACCTTAACAATCTTTATCTTTTTGTTTTCTGTTACAACAGCATCTTCAATTACTAAGTTTCTCACATTACCTTTATCTATTTTTAGCTCACATTTGTGTGTGCCATGTGTTTTTTGCTTGTTGCTCCAGGAAAGAGAACGTAGCATTTGCAGTACCACCCTCCGTATTTTCTGCTTACACATCTCCATGGCATTTGTGTATGTTTCTTGAATTGTAAATACATAGATTATCTTTAAAAGAATATACACAAAAAAACTGGTTAAAATGATTGTATTTTGGGAAGGGAGCTGAGGGGCAGTGTGCGAAAGAGAAATAATTTTCTCTGTATAACTTTTTATTCTTTTTGAATATTATACTATGTGATATTTTACCAACTGAAAATTTGGAAATATGTCTATATAATGGACATTTGGGATATAGCTACTAAAGACCATGAAACACTAGAGATATTTTTATAAATTCAAAACAGAAATGAAATATTTTAAATCGTGCCTGTGTTGTTTATTCCCGATTCACTGTGATTTCAGAAGTTTCCAGATAATCTAAATGCTTTTGGTATTTGGAGCTTATATAATAAAAGAAGACACATGCAACAATAATTGCAGCACGAAATTTTAGAATTAGAAGGTATATTATAGATGATTTAGCCCAATGACTTTATTTATTTATGAAGAAACTTCTACTTGTTAGTGGCAGAGCTGGGAAAAAACCAGGTCTTTAGACTGTAAATTCAACATGGCCTCTAATATGCTGTATGGCAAGGATTGGCATGGTTAATTCATAAGAACAAAGATACCTAGAAAAATGACTACTATACTCTGAAGATCAGATATCTTCTCTCAGCCACATCTTTAGAAAAGGCATTTAAATGAAGGAGGATTTGTATCAAAAATTAATTTGCTTATTTTTCTGAGAGTTCTGACTCTGGGAGTGCTTTATGTAACTGTCATGACACTTTGGGAGAAGATATTATTTAGTAGCAATAGTTATTTTTATGTGATTATTATTACTGTCCAGTTAAATGTGCATATGTGTGTGTATTTTAAAAGTTTATTATTCCACATATCACAACCACAGTAAGCAGTGTCATCATGGTAATAAATTGACAATAGACAGTGAAGTTCATGATAGCCCAAGGTATAATCCAGCAGTGCCAGTAGAATATTCATTATTTTTTAAAGATGTTTAGAGTCAAAGAATCAGCAAGTGGAAATGACTCACCCAGATAATAATCCAATCTATTTATTTTGCCTAGTTTAGGTAGGTCATTAAAAAAAAAAACCTAGTAAATTTCTTTGACATGATATTTAAAGGTATCAAATATATGGAATAAAATATATGTATCTTTGTTTCTACATGTTGGCAATATTTCCCTTTTTGGTTGATTCTCTGGCCATTTTTCCCTGTGGTCATTTTTTTTTTTTTTTTTCCTGTGAGGGAGATTGGCCCTGAGCTAACATCTGTTGCCAATCTTCTTCTTTTTGCTTGAGGAAGATTGTTGCTGAGCTAACATCTGTGCCAATCTTCCTCTATTTTGTATGTGGGAAGCCACCACAGCGTGGCTTGATGAGTGGTGTGTATGTCCTTGCCCAGGATCTGAACTTGTGAACCCCAGGCTGCCGAAGCAGACTGCGTGAACTTAGCCTCTATGCCACTGGGCTGGCCCCTCTGTGGTCATCTTTAATGAATGAGTCATACCCATTGTAATAGGAATAATATAAGCAAGAAAATCATTGATAGATTCTGCTGTGTAGGCTGATTCTCTGACATGGAAAAGAAAAATGGATGTGTGCTATGGTGATCACATTTGTAGACTCACATGTATGAGTACTAGATAGCTCTTTTCCCACAATAGTTTCCTGCTTTTAAATATATATATCCCTTTCCTATATAAGAGAAAACTCACCCACTGTTTTCCATTACTATGTTATGTCACATTCTGAGTGTACTCATCCCCCAGCTAAACTCTCAATCTGGTTTCTTTCATTTCCCCTCTCACTAGGGTATGCTCTGACAGTTTGAACAAGGATATCGTTGAAACAAGCCTCAACTTTTCTAACACCATTTTCCATGCAATTCAAGTTAATTGAATTTAGAAATTTGGAGAAAAAGAGATTTCAGGAGAAACAAACAACTTTGTATTTTTCCCACATTTCTAAAAAGTAGGTTTTGATTCAATCCAGCTCACATCTAATTCTTTGCTTTTTCTCTTAGATTAGCTCAGATTATAGCATATTTTGCAGGCTACTTATTGTATTACTTTGTCTACTATTTGTCTACTAAAATAACCTTGTGAAAATTCCCTTTATAAGACCAAGATAATAGAGCCCTAAGTCAAGTTCAAAGCAGAATTTAGATACATAAAATTAAATCATTTTAGCACCCAGAGTTTTCTTTTAACATACTGGCACTTTCAGTTGGCTTTACCAATTAAAAGAGTTAATTTTGAGAAAATAGCTATTTGACACATCTGTGGTCTATTAAAGAATGATTAATTAATGTCCAAAAGGAAAAAAAAAAAACATATCAACAAAATTTGTGGTTAAGTCATGATGGCATTAGGTATTTTTATCAGCCTAAGTTTTCATACTTGTGACTGCCTTCATTAGTGGAATATTCTCATTAGCTTGGTATGTTATTATACTATCCTCAGAGGTATCTGGGGTGGGTGTCCAGCAGATGATGTAACTTCCCAATTAAGGAGTTGCAGTGCTCCTGATGTATATGGCAGCCTCATTTTAGAAAGTTCTTTTTCTAAGAAGCTTTTTAAAATGATGACCAAGATTTCTTCACCTGGATCACGGCATGCCACTTAATCCTTTTTAAATCATGTGTTTGAAGAATTGCCTAAGCCATGAATCTTTTGTGTTATCGAATAAAGCTTTATTGGAAATATTTTCCTCTGTAATTTAAGCTTATTTTTGATGGTACTTACGATAATTTTAGCAATTAAAGAATCTTAATTGGTGTCTGGGCATGAATTTTTTAACACACAAATATTCAGTGATAGATTAATAGTACTACCTATCTCAGACTGAATTTATACCATCATCTAAATTATCTGATAATTAAGAAATTCATATTTAGACTTTAATTGCCTAGAAAATTAGCTTAATTTTCCTCTTCATTTTTACAGAATGAAACAGTACTAGAGTCTTCATTAAAAGAAAAATATACATACATATCTATCTATCTATCTATGTTCTTAGCCATGATTTTATAACCCCCTACCATGTTTCAGGCATTGTACTTGGTGTTCGTAGTACGAATATAAATAAGAGCTAGGTCTGCCCTCAGGAGACCCTCACAATCTAGAGAAAGGGGAGACAAAGATACAGCCCCACACTAACAGCCGTTGTTAAATTCTGCAGGAGAGGTGAGAACAAGGTGCCATAGGAGCACAGATGGGAAATGGGAATGAGGGTAGCAGGAATTTACAAAGGAAGTAAAGCTGGTGTGAGATTTTAAGGCTGAGAAAAAGAATCAAAAAGAGCATTTCAGGTTGGAAGGGACACCATGATGGAGGGCAGAGAGATGTGAAACTACAAGGGAATTTCAAATGATTCAAGATGGGGAAGACATAGGGAAAGTGGGATGATTTGGCCAAAGATTCATGAAAAATGGACTGGGGCACATTACACATGATACAGAGTGTTATGCTAAAGAGGCCAGACTTCATCCAGTAGGAAATGGAATCCTAAAAGTCTTTGAGAGGGTTTGCTTCTTTATTTTGGAATAGCAATTTGAAAATTGCTTCTAGACTTAGAGGAACACTAATTGCATGAGTTAGGGTTGGTAATTAAACAAATATGGAGCACGCTGTAGTCCCCATCTCTTTCTTGGAGATTCATCGTGCATGTTAACAGACTAAATGCTCGAAAAACCTCTGTATTAAATAAGCCTGTTAATATTATTTAGCCTACTGTTTCCTACATGTACATGTCATGGAACTCTCTTTTCTGCCTTTTTTGTCTCTCTTCTGCAGCATACTTTAGGAAATTCTATTTTATGAAGATAACTCTTATAGCTATGTGGAGTGTGGATAAGAAGGGAAGAGATTTGAGGCTGAGGGCCAATATGGAGAGACATAGATGAGATATGATTGCACTAACAACAAGTATCTATTTTGAAATTAATGTTTATTTTAAAATTATGGAATTTTTTGATGTCTTTGTTTCAAACTTTTATGCAGACATATTTTAATTTCTGTTTAAATTGAACCAGTGAATTCAACTTTTGTGAAAATTTTTCTTAGAATATCCACTATAAGACCGTAATGAGAGATTCTTTAAATGGTACATACTGATTTTCCTCACTAATGTGCGGTTTAAAGAACTATGCAATTCCTTTTTAAAAAATCCTGGCAAAATACATCTATGTTAGTTACAGTTACTACTGTCAGCTTTTTTAAACAGTCATAGCTGTGAATAACATCAGTGAATGAAATCCATTTGCTGTCTGTGGCTGGAAATTCTACAATTTGGAAAGCTGGAATTACTTGGGAGTGGCCATTCAAATGTGTCATAAGGGTGGTAATATCCTCACTGTTTCCCCTTAAAATCTGGCCCACACAAAATGCCAAAAAATTTGTAATATGTTCAAATGAAGTCTGATTTTTCTAACAGTTTCTAAAGTTGGAAAAAGTATGGCATACTGTAAAATTTGCACAAACTTTCTCATTCTCAATTAGATGAAATATTTGTAGTAAATACTAAAAACTCCATCACTCTCTCATGAATTCTGGAATAACATATTGTAGGTACTCAGAGATGTCTTTTCCTTTAACTTAGAGAAATACAATTTTCTCTTGTTTCTCAAAACTCTCAATTTGCTGGTGACTGCAATATCAAGTCCAAATCCCTCTCCAAAACACAGAAAATATTTTCATGTGGAACACTAACACTAAAAATAGGAAGGCTTTTTTGGCTTACAACTGTTGAAAATTATAACATTTAAAGAGAGAAGAGTGAGTTAAATTGCTATGTTAGCTAAAATCTTACTTTGCCTCTATAAATCTGCTATATTTAACCCATAAGGATATATTTTTATATTTCTTGAATGAATTAAAAAGAAAGTGCTGTTTTTTCTAACCTTTTGCATTATTTGGCATTAAATATTTCATTTTACATTATTCAAGAAAGATATTTCCTTTACTTAGTTAGGATACATCACCTGTTTCAGTGCTTAACTTTCTCAAGAGGGAGTCTGCGTTATTCACAGGTCCTTGAGTTTTTGACGTGTAGTTCATTTCTTACTGTGTTTTCCTTTTATATACCTTTTCATTTCTTATATCTTGATTATACAAGGTTGTGATGAGAGATTTGCCTATCATAGCTCTGGGCATATTTATATCTCCCTTCTTCATTTCTAACTGATTAGGATGGATTCCTCTTTCCCTGTAGAATACATGCAAATTGGCAACACTGATTTCCAATAGTCTTAGGAATATTGCACAACTATAAATATTGTCTTTAATGGATACTACTTTTCACAGTCCCATAAGAATCCTTAGAAGGCAATCTTCAGACTGGCAGTCTGACACCCTTACATATAATTTTTCAAATCCTTAGCACAAGAAGCAACCTGGTGAAGAGCAAATACTTTCTCAGGGGCCTTCCCCATATAGAGGGGGCAGAGGTCCCCTAAAATGGATCAGTATTGGAGAGATACACATTGTCCCTTGAGGCCATTTAAAAATAGCTATAGATGAGTGGCAAACTGGGATCTGAGGAAATAAGAAGTTGGCTAAAACAGTTGATGTTGGAAGTGAGAACAACACACCTATTTGGCTCAGAATTTCAATCAAATGCCATATTGGGCAAAAGCCCTACTTCCTACCTATTTAATATCTACCTGGGAGGGGAAATTTGGACTCAACAAAAAACAAGCTCAACAAGATTTAAAGAGCCAAAGATTTGAATATTGTGTGAATCATTTGCTCTGAGTAAATTCCACTGGACTGTGAACGTGTCTGGATGCACACGTCAACTCAAGTCCTCATGGGTCAGCTTGCCTCAGAGAAAACTGACTCAGAGAAGCACATGGAACAGTGTTGGGATAGATTCTAACTCATTTGTTTTACGTACACTAGGGACTATTGTCATGTATTAATAAGGAGATTAACAGCCGTAATAAAACAAAGAAATAAATCTTCAGTATGCCAACAATTTAAGCAGCTCCTCATTTGTCAGTGTTGCAAACAGAACCAAAGTGCTGTTTTATGAAAATGTTCCTCAGAAATTTTATTGGATTCTGTTTTGATGTAAAACAACCTTTGATGCTTATTGAAACTTAATTTAAGCCATTTTAGAAGCCTGTATTTTAATGAAAAACATTCTTTTCAATAATTTCATGCACAATCAATGATTCCATGATTTTTAATGCAGACCTCTTTTTATGTTAGATTGCCTAGAAACCAGATCTGATACGTTTGGGAAACTTCCTGTATCAAAGAACAGCAACATGTTACATGTCTGATAATCTTTATTTCCGTAAAGAATTAAAAATATTCCTGTATTTTTGGCATCCTAAGCAAATAGCAACCAGGGAAAATCCAAACCAGAGATTTGTTAGAATTCTTATAACTTCCAATTATTATTGAAACAGTTGAATTATCTTTGAATTTTCTTCTCCATTGCCCTGCCACCACCATTTTAAAAAATACACGTGGTACATCTACATTGTTAGCACACGTAAGCCATTCCTAAGTGTATTTTCTCCCTTTTATCCCTTAGTTAGTCTTAAAGTGTCAATGCCCCTCTAGTCTCTTGGTTGCCGGAAGCTCATTCTCTAATAGATTCCTCAGGAAAGGCCCGTGGGAACATATTCTCTGGGATCTTGCTTGTTGACAACAGCTTGAGTGGGTCCTTCATTCTTGGAAGTCAGTTTTGCAGGATATAAAATCCTTGATTCACATCTGTTTCCCATGAATATTTTAAATACTTACTCGATTTTCTTTCAGCATTAAAAATCTCCTAAAAAGTCTGATGAGAATCTAATTCTCTTTTCCTTGTAAGTCACTGGTAACTTTTGCCTAAATGCCCAAAAGTTTTTAAAGTCCAGTAATTTCATAGATATGTCTTAGTGTTATTCTAGGTATAAAATATGCTCTTTAAATTCAGTGTTTCATTTTTTCAAATTTTATCAATTATAGTTTCATATTTTTTTTTTGGTTTTCTTGCTTTGGTTTTCCTATCTAGAAACTCCTGTTATCTGTATGTCAGATCTTCTTTCTCTACGTTCAATATTCGTTGCTTATCTTAAGTCTGTTTTCCTTAGCTTATTTTTGATTTTTAATCTCTTTTTTCCCTTTTAAATTTCTATTTCTTTTATTCAGTTACTTGTATTCAATTGCTTTCATGTGGTTTTAGTTTAGCCTTCATTTCTGAAATTATTTCATTTTTAATTCTGTCCTGAGTTCTGTCATGCCATTTCTGAGTTTTTCTAATTTAAATCAGAATGTTGTTCCTTCACATATTATTTGTGTAATATCTTTTAGTTGTGTTGAAATAGAAAGTTATAGTTTTGGTATATTATTTTGTGGGCATGTCTTTTGGGTGATTTCATTCTCTGCAGACATGTTATTTTGCTCCTATTCTTTTTTCTTTTGTTAGTTTTATATGGCATTTCACCTTGATCATTGTGGTGGGTTGAATAGTGTCTCCCCCAAATTCATATCCATCCAGAACCTCAGAATGTGCCCTTAAAAATAGAGTCTCTGCAGGTGTAATTAGTTTGTAATCAGTTAAGGACCTCAAAATGAAATCATCCTGGATTTAGGGTTGGTCCAAAGTCCAGCGATTGGTGTTTGTTCTTATAAGAGGAGAGAACAAAGCGAGAAACACAGAGAGAAGGAAGCAGTATGAAGATAGAGGCAGATATTGGAGTGATGTGTCTATAAGCGGAGGAACACCAAGGACTGCTAGCAACCACCAAAAGCTAAGAGAAGGACATAGGATGGTTTCTCTCTCAGAGCCTCCACAAATGAACCAACCTTGTTGGTTGACATCTTGATTTTGGATTTCTGGTCTCCTAAACCATGAGAAAATACATTTCTGTTGTTTTAAGCCACAAAGTTTGTGGTAATTTCTTATGGGACCCTTAGGAAGCGAATACAATCTTTTCCTGTTGTCCCTTTTTATGTGAAATCCATTTTCCTGAAATGTTAGAAGTAACTATTATTCAAGAGTGGCTTTTCTAACTTCACAGAACTCCTGCTTCCGTTTTGTGTAAGTGCATGTGTGTGTAAGAGTTCAAAAACATGGCAGCTTAATTTCTGAGATTTCCTGGGTTTTATTTTGATCTCCCCTTTCCTACATATTCTGTTCAATTTTGATCTGTGGCCCCCTGTCCTGGAATGGAGCCTTGGCTGCTCAGCTGTGAGAGTTCCTGGAGCTGGCCCGCCTCAGCCTCTTCAGGCCTCACTATGTATCTCTCGCCCTCACTTGCTATTGGATTGGGCAAAATTCCCAGTTTAGCTGCTGCTCACAAATGGGCATGCAACATTTCCCAATGAATACCTGTTGGCTAATTTGGCTATTTTCTTTCTCCTTCACAGACACCAATAGCATGTAGGTCTTGTGGCTATTGATGTTTTGTCCCTACCCTCTTGTTCTGGAGTTTGTGGTGATACCTTGTCACATAGTTTTATGGCAAATGTTGTCTGTGGGTTTTTGGTTTTGCTATATAACTTCCCTGTCTGATTCTGTGAGAGGGGATCCAGAAATATTAAAAACCTCAATCACCACCCATCACCATCAGCTTCCCAGAATCCTTTATGCCTAATTTAACTGTAAAAAATTTCAGTTTCATTGCGGTGCTTTCCATATAACTGAGATATGTCTCCATGTGTCATTTAATTATTAAATAATAATACCCCCTGCCCTGGATACTCTCCTGAATTGAAGTCAGTGTGTTTTGATTTTTTTTTTTTTTGAAACAGTCATTGAGTTAAGAATAGTTGATAACTTTAAATATTAAAACCAAAATATTCTTTAAAGTTGGGTTTGGGTTTTTAAATGGTTCCTATAATCCCTTACTGGTGTTCCCTCTCTTCGTTTCCTCCTTCCTTTATTTTTTAAAAATTCATTTTTTTCTTATGCACGCAAATTGTAAAGTCATAGTTTTATAAAGCTATTTAAATATCAAGGTCTACTTTTCTCCCTCCTCCTCATTTTCTTCACTCTAGAAAAAATAATTTTTAGCTTTTATAGCTTATTCTTTGCCTATTGACTTCCATGTCTCTAAATTAAATTCTTCTCTTGCTTCTTCCTGATTATTTCAGTTTTAGGCATTACTCCTGCCTTTTTACCATATAAGATAAAAATTTAGTGTCTTTTACCACGCAATGGCCTTCCTTACTCCAGCTCTTCTACTTGCTCACTTCCTGTTCCCTCACCCTCCCTATTTAATTATATGATACTTTTGCTTCAATGACAGTATATTTTGTTAGATCACAGTCTACATTATGATGATAATGTAAATGCTACTCACAACTTCCTCCCAAGAGTTAATAATTGTCTTATTATTTCTTGTTTACTTGGTTTTCCATGTCTTCATCAATAATTGGAGCCAAGATTCTCTGTCAGCTGTTTACTGTGTTCAGATTCATCAGACAGTTCATCAGTCTCATCTTGGAGCCCTCTGACTTGGAACCCTCTGGGCTTCTCCAGTTGACATTGGTTGCTCTATGTCTTAGTCCATTTGGGCTGCTATAACAAAATACAACAGACCAGGTGGCTTATAAACTGCAGAAATGTATTGCTCACAGTTCTGGAGGATGGAAGTTCAAGATCAGGGTGCCAGCATGCTCAGGTTCAAGTGAGGTCCTCTTCCCTCTTCCCAGTTGCAGTTTTTTATTATGTAAATGTTCAAAGTTTTCTCTCTTTACTCTCAGCCATTTGGACCTTCACCTCCCCTCCCATCTAAACTAGTGGTTTTAACCAAAGGCAATTTTACCCCGTAGGGGACATTTGGCAATGTCTGGAGACACTCTTGGTACACTTTTGTTGTCACCACTGAGATTCCTATTGGCGTTTATTGGGTAGAGACCAGGGATGCTGCTAAATATTCCAAAGTGCACAAGACAACACCTCACAGCAAGGAGTTACCTGGCTGAAAATGTCCATAGTGCTGAGGTTGAGAAACCCTACTCTAAACCATGCGTTCTCAACAAGGGTGATATTGCCCCCAAGGAGGCGAAAATTGGTTCTTGAGGATGGGTTGGTGGAGGGTCTTAACAATTACAGTGGTTCATGGCCCTTCAAAGGACCATAGCACAAAAACAGATATATAGCATATTTGTGGTATTAAAATATCATAGGAGGGACAATAGGGGAAAAAAATGACTGAGAACATTTCTTAGGGGGAAAATAGTGAAAAAAAACATTGAGAAACACTGGTCCAAGCTGAAGAAGGTTTTGTTATTACTAGTCAAGTTTGGTGGAACTGCATTTGTGATCCAGATTCCGGAGGAAGGGAAGAAGGGCAGAAAAACAATACAGCGAAGATTTAGGGCTAGTGGGAGTTTTTCCATATGATTGTGGAAAAGAGGGTTCTGAAAGAACTACAGGAGGATAGATGGGCAGAAAAGAGCATAGCATGAATTTTTCTAGAGTAAAGTATGTGCCCCTTTCATACTATCTGGGAATAGGAAGTATGATCCCTAATCTTTCAATGCAAATGATCTTGCCCATCATTTCTTTCACAGACTACACCTCAGTCTCCTGGTGAGAGAGCCACAGCCAGGTAGACTTAGAATAAATCTTCTGTAACAGTTACTAGCTGTGTGGACTTGGAGATATCACTTGCTATCTCTGAGCTTAAATTTATTCATTTGAAAAGAAAGAGGATAAGAATCTTATCTTCTAGGATTGTTGAGAGGATTAAAGATATATACACAATGCCTAACTCAAAAGATGAGAGCTATAATAATGCTATTTTAAAATAACATTTTAAGCAAAATGTTCTTTATGTAAATTATATATAAACATAGTAACATCACCAACGTCCTCCCCAATGTCCTCCAGTCACCCTTGGTCAACTCACATTGCACAATATGCTTTTCTGGTTATTGGAGGATGCAGTACGACCATTGCGGGTGTATGTACTTTGATGAGTTGTGTGTCCCTGAGAATTTGTGTATGGCAGCAAGGCGGGCAATGGGGAGTCATCTACATCAATCTGTAATTGGGGTAAGGGAGTGGGCATATTTGTCGATACATCTGATGCATATACAAATGATAATATGGCAGCTCCATGGCTCTGTGTGAATGTGATCTGTCTCCAAGTGTACATGTATTGATTCCAGCTCACCTTCAGGACAGGATTTGCTTTTTTTTTTTTTTGGTGCCATGTGGAAGAAGCTCAAATTGAAGAACACCTGTGTCAGTTTCAGCTTCACTAGAAGGACAGAGATAGCAGAAATCAAATATCACATATTGTGCAACTATTTCCAAATGCTGCTCTCAAGCCCTTGAAGCTACGGTGTAGATGGACATGACCTTCATAACTTGAGCACAATTTGATCACAGCAAAACTAAAGGATATTTGGGTTTGCGTCCCTTGCTCTCCCTTGAGAACGTTATTACAAAATGTTCTACTACATTCCATATTTCTTTGTTAAAATCCTAACACAGTTGCTGGTAAATTAGTGAGACTTAGTGAGCACTGGAATGGCAAAAATCATGCATAGTAGCTTTATGTGAGCTTTGTGTTAAATGATTTGGTCTGTCCTAAGATAAATGAGCCAGGATATCTTATTACAAATTATGGAAGATATCAATGTTAATTTTTTAGAGTGGGTATTCTGCTAAACACAAAAATTGGCCTTGATGCCTGTATTCAGAGTTTAGTGTTTGTGCAGCAGGTAAAAGAGAAAGAAAATCGTGGAAGAATTCTTGTTGAGTGAATCATTGGATCTCGCTGTGTGTTCACTCTTGTCAGTTTTATTTCAAAATGTAAGGTAACGCCTGTCATATGTGATGTGGACTCATCTGTACTGATGGGGCCTGTATTGTGCTAGAAAACAAAATCAGTATTTTGTGGTTATATAACAAAGAAATACCTCGTATTTTTATGGCCACTATTGCTGCAAGATTGTGCCGTTGCCACCATGAAACAGAAAGGTATTTATTGCAGTGAGCCCAGTAAACTTCATCAGAGACTATGCTTTTAACTTTTGCCTCTTGCTTGCTTTTAATGGAAAGTAACCCTGAGCATATTATCTGTCTTTTCCTTAAGATAAATCAAGCATTCATTCATTCAATAAATATTTATTGAGTGCTACCACATGTTAGGCACAGTTCTGGGCACTATAGATACAACACTAAAATAGAGAAAATCTGGCCCTCATGGAAACGACGTTCTGGCCAGAGGAGACTAACAATAAGCAGTATAAAATATATAAGATAAAGAGTTAGCTAGCTAGAAAAAAATGGAGGAAGAAGGCTATATAGTGTTGGGCAAGGGTGTTTGTAATTTTGGATAAAGTGGCAAGAGAAGCTTTCACTGAGAAAATGACTTTTGAGTAAAGATGTGAAGGAATGAAAGAGCTAGCATATGTCTGTGGAAAAGGAATCTTAAGCAGAGGTCACAGCAAGTGTGAAGGCCCTGAAATGAGAATGTGCTTGGTAACTTGAGAAAAAGGAAGAGGGCAGTGTGTCTGTAGTGTGGGAGCGGGAGGGCAGAGTAATAGCAGAGGAGGTCAGAGAGATAAGGAAAGACAGATCATTCAAGGCCCTCAGACCATAGAAATGACTTTGGCTCTTAACATGCATATGAACATTTAAAATTTTTCCTTTTATTTTTGACCTTTTCTCTGAGAGTAGAATCATCCACATAGTTACAAAAAGATTTTGGATTGTTACAGTAGGAATGCAAAGAAGAGGAAATAGTATATACATATATATTTTTTTTTTGGAGGGGGGAGGATGTTCCAAGCTAGCAATAAAGCAGGAATTCAAAGAGAAAGTAAGTTAATATTTAGGTTTATTTCACTTTCAAAGAGGCTTTTGAGTATCAAAAGGAAAGCCCCTGAGGATTGTAGAACACTATTTATGCTATGAATGGGACTAGAAAGAGAATAGAGACTGAAGACCTCTCTCCCTGCCCCACCGCAGGAGTGACTGGGTGATTTAGGAAGGAAGAGAAGGTGGCTGGGTGTGACCTTGAAGGTTGTGGGGGGTGGGAGGGAAGGGGAAGTGGAGTGCAGGCGTGTGCTTGTGGAGAAGTTTGCAAGAGAGGCAGCAGCAGGCAGAGAGGCTGAGTAACTTTGATGGTCATTGCCAGGGAATACGCGCAAGCCAGTGTCTGCAACTGTTGTGCAAGAAATCTTACATCCAAGCTGCCTACTCCCTGGGGGATTATCCAGCAGAAGGACACTCATGTACGCCCTGAGACTTTGCTGAGCAACTCTCTCCTCCCCACTGCCCTGAGTAGATTCCTGCAAGGACCTGTAAGACAGCCCCTATTCATGCCCTGGACTCGAATAATCCTGCAAACAAAGAGGTGGAGTCAAGTCGGGGCCTTGGATGTCAGGGGAGAAAGGGTCCAGGCCTGATGCTCAGAAGAGGCAGGACCATAGGGCGAACTGCATGGTTGTACCTCATTAGGTAGAATGGCTGGATTACTGATGGACAGATATTTATTCTATTTTAAAAATACTTATGAATATGAAAATATTAAAATTTTCATTTCTGTTTTGACCTTTTCTCTGATATACAGAATCATCCATGTAGTCTCAAAAAGGATTAGGATTGTTACAGTGGGAACACAAGGAGAAGTATCCTTTTTTTTTTTGTGGGGAAAGGTTGTTTCAAACTAGTAATAAAGGAGAAATGCAAAGAGAAATATCAATTTTGTTGGGTAACAGAATTAGTAATTTTAATTAGTGACTTAAAATATAGATAACTTATCCTTCAGCAGATATATTTGGACAGGACATTTATTTAAATATGCAGGTAGAACAAAACAGGATAACTTCTAGAGATTTTATTAGGAAAATTCCATTTCAGATATAGACTCCCTGGTAAAGAAGTTTTATTAACTTTCATTTTGTGCAGAAACAGCTGATTTATGAAATAAATTTATTTATTTATTTGTGAAATATATATGGATAGTATCTACTATGCGCTGGAGCTGTAACAGTGAATGAAGAAAAGCCTTTGCCCTCGTACAGCTTATATTTCAATAAACTGGTACTGTTGAAATAAATTTCTAGGCCCAAGATGGAGCAACTTCTGCCTGGGGTGCCATGCCAGCAAACTGAAACTTAGATAATTTCTGTGTCCCTGTATATGCTCCACTTAACCAGAAACACAGTCTATCCAGTCAGCCAGTCGCCAAATGCCAAGCCAAATCTAAGCTCTGTACTTATTTACTTGTTCCTTCTCACCTCAAACAAGAGTGACTATGTGGCCTCAGTCAATTACATGTTTTCTATTTTTCTCTTCCTTGTTCTTATTTTTTATCCTACAAAAGATTTCTGCCTTCCCTCCCATTTTGCAGTTCTCCGAAATGAGACTGTCTGCTTCACGAAATGTTAAATAAAGTTTGTTTGCATCACCTAAATTGTTTTCTTAATCGTTTTTTTAACAATAGATAAATATCTAAATAAAATAATTATAGATTGAGTCATGTTCTATAAGTTTTTAGTTAAATAATAAACTAGATTATACAAACTGTAATATTTAGATGAAAGATAGTCTAATAAATTTCTGAGTTCACAGACTAATCCAGGAGTCTGCAAATTACAACCCCTGGGCAGATCTGGACTTCTACGTGTTTTGGTAAATAAAGTTTTATTTGAACACAACCACTCTCATTGTTTATGTATTGTCTAGTTTCTTTTCTGAGTTACAACAGTGGAGTTAAGTAGTTGCAACAGATACTCTCAGCCCACAAGGCCTAAAATATTTACTCCCTGGGCTTTTACAGAAAATCTTTGCTGACCTCTGGGTTGATCCAAATATAACGTGAGGCAATGAAGTTTGAAAATTTTTGGATTACACAGGCAACACCCTTTCCAAAGTTCTTTTAGACAGTGTAGGAGATGAAATCATATTTATGTGTAAGAGAGTGTTTTCATCACTTTTATGATCAAAGCATCAAAAGTCATATAAATGCATGTGATGACATGTATATTCAAAGCTTTGAGTTTCTCAACATTACTAAATAAAAGCTACAGCAAAACAGTCATTGTGACAAAAACATTATAAAGTACATAATCTTTCTTATTTTAAATTACATATGGTTCTCTTTCATTGGATTGTTACAATAAATCTTCGTTCAAGCAATTTTTGAAAGCATATTTTGAGAGCAATAGCAGAGCATACACTGTTTAAGAACCAATGCTCTAGAATCCAGTCTGTTATCATTGCTTGCCTGCCCCTCTAGTAGACTCCTACTAGTTTCCTGGATGCTCATATGGCTCTGCTTCAGTGCATCCTCTGTAGTCTCTGTGATTGCTTCCTTTTGAATGCTATGCTTGACACCCATTTTTTACACTTATTTTCTTTTCTTCATCTATCTCAAATATTTGTTCCTTTTTTCCATATTCCTACATTATGGTGTACATACCTACATTATATAATATTTGAAGAAAAGTAAGAAGAGCTACTAGCATTTCTATATCCTTTTGCCCTGTCGCTCTGTTTTTATTCACATATAAAATTTTCCTTTGAAATTTCTTGAACTTCTGACCTCTCTTTCCCTCTGGTTCTAGTGTCATTCTTTTGTGTTCCTCTTTCTTCATTTCATTATGATATATTCGCTCACGATCACAGCATATCCTCTTAATGCCCATGTAGTAGTTACTGCACCCGTCATTTTGGTGACACCACACAAATGCTCCAAGTGTATGATTAGGGAATAGAGAGTGGGGAGGGAGCTCTTCTAAGATTACAAAGTCTTATTTTGTAATTTTGCCCGACTCTGCAACCCTTCAATCCACACAGTTGAGGCCATTTAATTCCTATCTGTAACTTCAACTCAACCTCTCAGACCAATTTCCCTTAAGTAGTAGGAATTTAGAAAAACTTGGCCAAATAATATCATATCAAGTTAGCCTAGCTCCTTGTTCTTTGACTTTGTACAACAGATTAAATAAATAATCATTCTGTGACCAAATTATTTCTAAGAACTGGTTCCCCTTATTGAACCCTGCATGTACTATGTTGTATCTCAGTTCGCCTAAAATTGGGAGGAGTACCTAACTTGGTCATTCAGGTTTTGTCCATTCACCCAATTTGATAGCTGAGACCATCTTCTTGACCTCTGTGACCCGACCCTGCCTTCAGGGAGAATCAACTTGATTAAATTGAGAAGAGTCTTTAAAAGCAACAAAAAATGTATGTACCCTGTTGGAATAAATCTGTTACTCATGATTATGGCTTTAGAATTGGTCTTGTTGAAATAAGCCAGACATTACCTCTTCACATCTAGGTCTTGGGTTGGAGAAAGGAATGAACGTACATTCTTCACATTCCTTTTTGAGCTTCTGAGCACTGCTACGGAAAATTAAAACAAAACAAAACAAAAAAACCCCAGGGTAACTAATATCCATTGTATTCATAGTTAACCACTTCTCCTGGGCCATGAATACTGATGGACAATTTTCTCTATTTCCTGAGCAAGTTTGTCCTTCCACTCTTCATTATGGTGATTTCAAATCTAATTAATTCCCTCCAAACATCTGACTTCAGCTATTTTTCCTTTACTTTTCACCTCATTTTCTGCAAAGAATCCTGATAGAGAAAGTAGAAGTCATCAGATAGAAACTTTCTATGTTCTAGCATCACAGCTACATAACTCTGTATGCCTCTCACCTTTCTTTCCCCCTTTCCTCCAGTTTTAATGGAAAAGATCTGCCTCTTTCCGTCTGAGGCTTCCCCCGCATCCCTTCACTGGACCTGAGCATTATCCTCTCTTCTTTTCCGTCTCCCACCTCTTCCATTTTTCTTGCTCTTTCTCACTCATTGAATTCAAGGGCATGATATTTAAAAAAATAAAATAAAAGGTAAACAGGAAAAAGGCAAGAATACCAAACAAACAGTCCCCCTCCCTGGATCTCATATCTCTTTTTAGCTACTGACCTCTATCTTGCTTTTTACAGCCCAAATGCTTGAATAAGTTACTCATAGTTTTTGTCTCTGCTTTCTAACCTCCTGCTGGTTTCTCAAAGCCCCACCATCTGCTTCTTACTCTACCACTGCCCGGAAACTGCTTTCATCAAGATCACAAATGACATCCACGTCCTTAGATGGGCCCTTGACTTGCTTGCTCAAAAGAATTTGACACCTTTGATCATTTCCTCCTTCTGAGAAGCACCCTCTCTTATTAGTTTCTAAGAAATGCACTCTTGTGATCTTTCTCTTAATTCTCAGGCTACTTTTCTTCAGTCTTCTTTGTTGGCTCTCCTCTCTATCCATCCTCAGGAAGGCTGGTTTCCCTCAGCACTATGGCTTTGATTTCCTTCACTCTGTATTCTATCCATTGTCCTTAAGTAATCTTCATCCCCTCTCATAGCTTCTGTCATTATTTATACTCTAAAAACTTCCCCCAAAATGTCTAGTTCAGATCTCTCTCCTGACCTCCAGACCTATAAACCTAATAGAAGACTTTACACATCTGTTTTGCTGGCTTGCAAGGCATTGCAAATCCAACTTGCCCTAATCTGAATTTATCAAATTCTGTTCCCAATACCCTCAAAAATTCTACTCCACTCCATTTGTTTCCTATCACCTTACACACTGACTTGCTCAAAACTTCGACATAGGGTGTCTTTCTTGACTACTTCTACTTAGCCCCAGCATCCATCATATTAATCTTGAGGGGACGTCTAACTTGACCACTCAGACCTTGTCACTTCACCCAATTTGGTAGATGAGACCCTACTCCTTGGAGCATGACCTCTGTGACCTGACCCTGTCTTTGAGAGAAGCAACTTGATTAAATTGAGAGGAGTCTTTACAAACAACAAAACTGTTCTTACCCTGTTGGAATAAATCAGTTATTCATGAGGATGGCTTTAGAATTGATTGTGTTGAAATAAGCCAGACATTACCTCTTCACATTCAGGTCTTAGTTTGGAAAAAGCAATGAACCTGCATTCTTCACATTTTATTCTGAGCCTCTAAGCACTGCTTCGGAAATTTAAACAATTCTTAAATCTCTTAGGACAATGGAGGAGGCGAAATGGACAGAGTTTTTTTTCTGTACCACTGCCACCACCTTAGTTCCTGCCACTTTCTCAATTCCAGAGCTCTTAGTATATCTGTACCTTCACTTTTCACTTTGATTGAGAATTTCCAGTATAGATGTCTGTTTTCTTCCACTAGTTTGTGAGCTTCTTGGGTGAGGAACTATAATTTATCCATCTTTGTATTTCTAGCTACTTACCTATTTCAGTGCCTGGACCTCAGAAGGGAATGAATAAACCAACAAGTGAATGAATCCCCTAATATTCAGCTACCTGCATGCCCTGGACTCCACCTACTTTTGTCTTTTGGAAGACCTAGGATGCCTGTCCACCTCATCTCCATGCCTCAAGGGAATTGGCCTAAATTATCTGGCCACCTGGTGAAAGTGGGATTGACAGTTATGCAGATTATATTAAATCTCAGCTCAATTTTGCTAACATGTACATTTTGTACTTCCAGACTCTCAAAGTGGGTGCCCATGACCCATATCACTGTGTATGAGAAGCCATAGGGCACATATCTTCTTGGAATATCAGTTTTGGTCACTTAGTTCTTTGAGACATAATATTTATATTAAAACAGGAAAATATTATGCGGTCAAATGCAAATTTTGTGCTAACTTTAAAGATAAAATACAAGATTTCAAGACATGAAACTTCAAAGAAATGTCATGGTGGGGTGGGCCAGTCGCTGCTAAGTCTTCGTATCCCTGGGGATATGTCTTTTGCTCTTCTATTTGGGGATACTGAACTTCAGATGTTAAGTCTAAAGTATTGTAGGTATGTGGTGTGTAAGTGTGTGAGTGTATGTTGGAGGAGGGTTTGTCCATGAAGATTCTACAGAAAATATTTTGTGCAACACAAAAACCACATCACATTAAAGAAAATGTGAAATCTTTTCAGAGTTCAGTATATCAGGGCTAGCACTAAATAACTCAGTTTACTTCTGAATTCTAGGCTTTCTAATAACAAGATATAACAGTTTTATTAAAGGAAGATGAAGTTTCTTATATTGTCCTTCCCAACAGCCCGTATGTAGTCACATGCCTCACTGCCTTACTGATTGAATTGCTTGTAATGGGAATATGGGAGTAATCTGTCACACACGGAGCTAGAAATCTCTCTTGGTATGTCTAGATTTAAGACAATAGGATTTGAATGTTATTGTATTAACAAACAAGCAAAACCAACAGAGCATCACAAAATTAGCATTAGTAATTCAGTTTAAGGAATTTCCATGAAGATTTAGAAATCCCTTTAGGGAAACTATAAGACATGCTTCTGTGTTTTCTGTCATGGCTAACCACAACAAAGATTGCATGTTTCCTTAATTTTACCAAAAGAAACAGATGGAGACCTGAATTTTGAGGGCTTTGCTTTTTAAGGAGTCCCTACTAACAAATGATTTAGATACACTTATATTAAAAGTCATCATTTTTCTTCCATGTAAAACTAACAACATGAATTTAGCTGCTCTTTCAGTTCTGAGACAGAAGTGTTTTAGGTCTATTCAATTTTTTTAAGAAAGAAGATCATGAGAGGTCAATAGAGTCCAGAGAGCACTGACTAGCTGAGTGACCCTGGAAAACTCTTCCTTTGATATATCCTTGGTTTCTGTATCCATAAAAGAAGGGGGCTGTACACAAATCTCCAAGTTCTTTCTCCCTTAAATAGGCTGTGATATTACTGTAATAAACAAGGGTCTGGACTGAGGCTTTCCAAATGCAGGTCAGGGAAACAGGTGACATCTCTTACTTCTAGATTGTTCGTCAAGTTTACATTGCATATTGGTCATAAATTTATCCAGTGAGAATACATCAACGAAGACAATTGAGGCCAAGCGCTGCATTTTTTGGTGGTTTCTCTTTTTAAAAATCTTTATTCAGGGTCCGGCCTGGTGGAGTAGCGGTTAAGCGCACATGCTCCGCTGTGGCAGCCCGGGGTTTGCAGGTTCAGATCCCAGGCACGCATCCAAGTACGGCTTGTCAAGCTATGCTGTGGCGACGTCCCGTATAAAGTAGAGGAAGATGGGCACGGATGTTACCCCAGGACCAGGCTTCCTCAGCAAAAATAGGAGGATTGGCATCGGATGTTAGCTCAGGGCTGATCTTCCTCACACACACACACAAAAAATCTTTATTCATAGATTGGAAAAGCTAGAAGGGAAAATGTGAAATGAACATGATCCTTAGACCTTAAAGTCCTTCAATAAAACAGAGCAAAAGTGTTAGGAAAATCTTTGTGCTCCTTGTTGGCTAACACAAGTTAGTGATCTACTTGAAGTAAGCCTCATGTTCTTATTTTGTTATGTCTAGACAGCCAAATTCTTTACCGCAATTCAAAGAATGTGCAGGCAGTGTTGATGACATATTAAAAACAGGAAAACAAATATGATAAATTTCCAAATTATGCTTTTTAAACTCATTGAAAAAAATAAGGCTAAGAATAAGTTTCATAAATAGTACACTCACTTCTTCAGCAATATGTCCAGGATATTTTAGAGCACAAAAAATGATTGTGGGCTGCAATCTGAAAGCCTTGGAAGATTTTATTTTACATAATTTTGAAATGAATGTGTGCACAGAAAACATTTCTATGATTGAATAATGACATTAAAACAGTAATTCTTCAGCACTGGCAATGGGCTCAGATGGTCGATTTGAGTTTTGCGGATTAAACCAAAGATTCTTGGTAAGAAACATCAGTGTATTATAAATAGCAAGATGAAAATAGAAAACCATTAGCTCAGCAGGAGCTGTACATTTGGGAGAGAAGAGAGAAGATTTGAAGTAGTATCAATACGACAGATGACAAAACTCTAAGTTTACTTAAGAAAAAAACTGTTACTGAAAATAATATTTGACAAATTTTAACAGTATAGATGAGAATTTTTCTGCAATGGTCCAGTAGGTATATTGTCTGTCACTTACATCAAATAGAACAAGGCAATTTGAGTGACTCACAGTGGGAAGACCTTAGTTCAAGCTCTGAGAAAGCAGCCCATTAAATTAACCTTAATGTTGACAAATCCCTTTCTGAAAAATCAGGACCTATACAGACTAGTCTACACAAGGCAACCTGTGACTTATTTGCCTCAAATCATTGTTCATAGGAGGAGTCACTAAAAGAAGTTCACCCTTCCTTAACCTTATGGTTTAATTATGGAGAGAAAATATAAGGACATTTTTTTCTTTTGTATACTTGAAAGGTTCCCCGAGGCCACAGTGGAGAACTGGGCTCAAGTCAGTAATGAGTAACAGAGGCGACTATTAAAATAATGGTAGTTGTAGTAACGAGAAATCCTTCCCAAATCCCAGAATATTTCCCAATAAATGGCAGCATTTCAGTAATCCTTATAGTAAGTCTTTAAGTAGTGTTGAAAATTACTTATATGCGGTGGTTAATTGAATTTTTCTTTTCAGTTACTTGCTGAGCCCCAAATGCTAAGAATTTGTGCTTCTATTGAAAATGTCTACCCTCTTCCCCAGAGGAAGCAGCTTGGGGATTAATACAGGTAGGCACAAATATAGGCAAATGGAAGATGAAAGATTATAGTCGCAAAGATCAGAATATCAACTGACACGCACTGATTGTAGCTTTAAGGAACAGGTAGCCAGGAAAACCTATTTGCCTGTTCCATTTAAAAAATACTGGTAAAATATCAACATGTCACATAGAAATATTTTTACAACTTTTTATTATGAAATTTTAAACCTATACAAAAGTGGAGAGTAGCGTGAGTCCTCATATACTTCCACCCAGCTTTAACCATTATCTCAGACTTTTTACCATTTTTTCAGTAAATATTTCAACCATTAGCTCCAAATTATAAAGATTTTAAGTAACCATTATCACACTGAAAACTTTAAAAATAATTCAAATGGAAGTATTTGAAGTATCCGAACTTTATGTAGTTCATTTGGCATGGAGAAATTATATCTATAATATGGAGAAAAACATGAACCTGAAATAACCCAGTTCTCTCAGTTCTTTCCAGAGGCTCAGTCCAATTGTACAGAGAAACAAATTGGGTCACCCCAGTAAAACAGAGATTTCATTTTCTGTCATTTTTAGGATTCCAGGTATATGAATGCAGATGTTGAAGAGTCAAAATGATAGAGTTTGTATATGATTTGGCTTTCCTGAACTCAAGCATATGATCATTCAGACTTTTCTGGAGGGGCAGATGGTGGCACACAACACTGGGGAGAGAAACCAAAGGGACAGTGGTCAATGATAAAAGCAAGTCCTGTGGCAGCAAACTCTTTAACAAAGCCTTAACTGTTACAAACCATATCACCAGTTCAAATTGTCATCTTAGGAAAATAGAATAGGATATGGAATACATTTATGTAGTCAGAGACTTTATAGAGCTATGTGATGAGCGCAAAAGATCAAATACTCAGAAAGGAAATCTTTAAAGTTGCAGCACGCAGGCAGGAAGGCTATCTAGTGTCAATGAGAAGATACTATAATCTGACACTAGTGTCACTCACTTTAGGGTAAAATAAGGATTTTAATGGTTAATTTTAGCTGTCAGATTGGCCTGGCTATGGTACCCGGGCGTTTGACCAAACACCAATCTAGATGTGGCTGTGAAGGTATTTTTTAGATGTGAATAACATTTAAATCAATAAACTTTGAGTAAAGCTGATTATCCTCCATAATATGGGTAGGTCTCATCCAATTAGTTGAAGTCCCTAAGAGAAAAAGTCTGAGATTCCTTGAGAAAGAAGAAATTCTACCTCTAAATTGCCTTCGGACTCAAGACTGCAACACTACCTCTTCCCTGGATCTCCAGCCTGCCAGCCTATCCTGCAGATTTTGGACTTGCCAACCTCCACAATTGTGGGGATCTTTAAGGCCAAAGCTTTTTAATTGAGCCAATTCCTTAAAATAAAATAAATCAGTCTCTATCTCTATCTATCTGTATCTTTATCTCTATCTCTATCTCTATCACCTTTATCTATCTCTGTCATCTCTATGTCTATCTCTACCATCTGTATCTATCCATACACACACACACACACACACACACACACACCCTGTTTCTCTGGAAAACTCTAAAACAGGGATAAAAAAAACTCTTTTGCGATTTAGAAAAAAAATTATATTTGAACAATGTTATATATTTCGACTAGGCTCTCAGCAAATCTGGAATCATACGATCTTAGAATTGGAAAGGAACTTAGAGCTAATTTTGTCAAAATTTCCACCTATCTATTGTTAAAAATTATAATAATAAGGATCAAATGATTCACATGTATGATGTATAATCTTCACTACACTCCAAGTTAATATTATTCAATTTTATATATTGGGAGATGAGGCTCAGAGAAATAAACAACTTCTCCAAGATGACCTGGGTGGCAGTCACTAAGCCAGTATTTGAATTCAATGCTATTTGAATCCAAAGTCCATTGTCTTTCTGTTAGGTTAGACGGCTTTTCTTCAATGTAGCTCCTAAATGCTTGGACATTTTTGGTCATGTAGAACTTTTGTGGTGCAGAGGCCATTATACAGCAACTGTATATATATTTTAACATCTTTGTTTGAAAGGTCTTCTCTATTTTGAGTCAGATCTTACCATATGTTTTGCCCTCTATAGCTACATTTTCACATGTCAGCTCTTCAAATACTTGAAGCTAGTCATTTGATCCAAAATATTTCCTTTTTTTAAAAAAATGTTTTGTCATAGGAAACAATTTCCAGATTTCCTCCCTCTTGATTGTTTTTACTGATGTTCTTTGGCTAGCTGTCATTGGTAAGCTCTAACACTATTTCAAAAAGTTTAACTCTAGTAGTATCTGCCAAGAGGACAATGGAATGCATTTCTTTCTTGTTCTAGATACTATGCTATCTTAGTGCAGTCTACATTTGCTAGCTTTTAATGTAGTCTCATGTCTCCTTTTACAGATTCCTTTACAAGAACTGGTCTCTCATCTTTGTATCTGTGTGGTCAATATTTGTAAAACTTTGAATTTATCTACATTAAAATTCATATTATTAGCTTCAACCTAATAGTCAAGTCTACCAAGGTATTTAATATTGCATATTTTGTCTTTTTCAGTGGACAATTTTGGTTATGTACAATTTTGGTAAACTTGTATAAACAATTTAGTTTTAGACATATTGAATATAAAATATTAGAGCAACATGCTGGTAGAAAAGTTTAGTGAAACTCTGGGAGAGAAATAAAGTTTGGGGCTTATTTGCACTGAAGCCTCAGATGAAATCATTAGGAGTGAGAAAGACCATAAAAAATGAGACTATCAAGGATTGATCTTTGAGAAACAATTGCATTTAAATATGGGAAAGCTCACTTCGGGTAGCGAAGAGAAAGCAAATTCTTTAAGGAATTTGAGGGTAGGAATCAGCCTTGTTTTGAAACATGGTAGGGGTGCAACAAATATTTTTAGAAGTAGAATCAGTGCAAAAGGCAAAGAAGCAGCGATTAGAGAGGAAGGAAAACAAACAAAAAAATAGTAGAGCCCTGAGAAAGAATGCAGTCTACACTGTCAAAATTACAAACAGATCAAAGAGAAGGAGAAGTGAGAAGAGACTACTAGATTTGGCAGTCATAAAAATGTTTGCCAGTGATATCAGAGGAAGCAGTTCTAGCCAAATGTTTGGGATAGAAGTCAGATTGTGAGGTGTGAAGGAGAAGATTGGTGATGAAGTTGCAGAGGTTGAGTACAGATGACTTTTTCCAGAAGTTTAGTATGTTTAGAGAACTATAGGCTGGTGGCTCTCCTGAACAGGTAGAACCAAGTGTTTTTGCAGTTAGAGAAGATTCACTGGCAGAGAGATTGATGATGCTAGAAAGAGAGGGAATAATTAAAGGCATACAACATTGAGAAAGGAAGCCGGGATTGGATGAATGGAACTGAGTTTGTGAGTTTTGTTAAGAAGGATGAACCTGTTTTCCACAGATAGAGTCACCAGGGAAAGGCAGGCAGGGCGGGTTATGATTCTGTGTAACACCGAGGTGGAGATTAAGTTGTTATCAGGTAGAGAGTGTCGAAAGTGATTAAACTTGGCTCAGGAGGACTTCAGTCGCTCATAATAAAGCAGCAACCATGAGAGTATAGTCATGGTTGCCTCAAAATATGTTGAAATTGCATTGAGGAGTGTGTTAGTTTGCTGGGGCTGCCATAACAAAGTACCACAGTCTGGGTGGCTTAAACAACAAGAATTTATTTCCTCACAGCCTGGAAGCTGGAAGTTTGAGATCAAGATGTTGGTAGAGTTGGTTTCTTCTGAGGCCTTTCTCCTTGCCTTTTGGATGGTTGTCTTCTCTATCTTCATATGATTTTTTTCCTCTGTGCACGTCTGTATCCTAATCTACTCTCATTTTTTTCATTCAACAAATATTTAGTGAGCCCAGCATTGCACTAGGTGCCATCGACTCAGGCAGCATGTAATATATAATCTACTCTTCTTATAAAGACACCAGTCATATTGGGTTAGGGCCCTCCCTCCGACCCACATATAACCTCATTTTACCTTAATTACCTCTTTAAAGGCCCTGTCTCCAAATATAGTCACACTCTGAGGTAATAGGTGTTACGACTTCCAACATATGAATTTTGGGAGGTGGGTATAGAGGGATGCAATTCAGCCCGTAACAGGAAGAATGCAGTCAACAGCAGACAAATAAAAGAATTCCACTTCTTTATTTTCTTATAGATGAATATGTGGTAGAGAGTAGGGCTTCTCTAAACTTAGTGTGTGTGGTAAGCAGAATAATGGCCCCAAAGATGTCCACATCCGAATCCCTGGAAACTGAATACATTACTTTATATGACAAAAATGACTGTCAGATGTGATTTAGTTAAAGATTTGGAAATGGCAAGGTTATCCTAGATAATCCGAGTGGGCCTAATCTAATTACATTGGGCCTTAAAAGTGGAAAACTTTCCCCACTGAGTTGAGGGTTAGAGGGAGATGTGATGCTGGAAGTATGGTCAGAGAGATGCATCACTGCTGGCTTTGAAGATGGAGGAAGGGAGCCAGGAGCCAAGGAATGTGGGAAGCCTCTAGAAGCTGGAAAAGGTGGGGAAATAGATTCTCCCCTAGAGCCTGGAGAACGGAACTCAGCCTTGTCAGCATCTTGATTTTGGCCCAGTGAGACTTGTGTTGCACTTCTGACCTACAGACCTGTAACGTAATGAATTTGTTCTAAGTCACTAGGTTTGTGATAACTTGTTACAACAGAAATAGAAAGGCGACATGGTGAATCATCATAGGAATCACCCGAGGTTCTGGTTCAGTAGGTCTGGGGTGGGGCCTAAAAATCTGCTCGTCTAGTAAGCTCCCAGGTGATGGTGGCGTTGCTGGACTGTGGACCACACCTTGAGTGGGAAGGCTTGAGAGATCACGTATTTAAACCTCCTCATATTATAGGTAAAGGAACTGAGGTTTAAAAAGAGGTTGTGAATACTGCCAGAGCTGTCTTCAACTCCCAGCCCTACCTTTCTCACTGTGTGTACACTGCACCAGAACTAACGAAAAAAAGAAAGAAAGAAAAGAAAGAGGAGGCTGTCAGGGAATAGCAGGCAAAGAGAGGTGTCAGCGTTTGGAAAATTTGGCTCGAGAGCCTCTGTGTGTTTACGGTGCCTGCGAGGTGTCCTGATCGACACTTAGCTGATACAGATTGTTAATTACCAACATCTTAGTAAACTCACAGCTGTTTGCTGGGTGCAGCAGGCTGATAGTCCTCTCGGTTCCCAGGGGTGTCTAACTTCCTGGGTCAGCAAGTTCAAGAGAAACATTTCAGGGCAAATGGGCATTTTGTTGTGACGATTTAGTGGGGTAATTTCCAGGAGGCTCAAAAGCTCAAAAGCTGTGGATCGTCTGTAAACTCAGAACTGTAAACACGGAGGGAGTGTTTCCAGTGACCTGAAGGGTATGTTCTATGTTTATCTTGCTGCCCGAGGCGCTCTGTAATTATGTGAGAGCAGAATGTCAGCTAATCTGCTTGCGGATGACACTGGCAAAGGGCTGGAGGAAAACTGCCAGTGGATAAAGAGGATAAAGAACTCCCACATCAGATGTCACAACAAGGCAAGGCGAAAATCTGAAAGGAAAGGATTCTAAGAATGTGGCGGGCTTGTGAGTAGAGGTTGGTGAGCAGAAGTTTATAAGGAGGAATGAGGAGGAAATTGCACAACCAAAGCTACGTGGAAAGCTTCTACTCTACGGAGTAAGGAAGATTCACGGGTACCAGCCCAAGGGCTCTCAAACAACTTGGTGCCTGAGTGTCACAGGAGGAGGCTGCTGAAACGTACTTTTCTCAGATCCTATCCCAGAGTGTATTTTCAATTTTTTATTGTGGAAAATTCCAAACATACAAAAGCAGAGAACAGAGTATCTTGAACTCCCGCACACTCATCCCCAGACTTGATAATGATCATCTCATAACCAATCTCCCCTCATCTATTCCACCTACTGAAGGCCTTCCCTCATCTTCCCCTCTCCACTGGAGTATCCTGAAGCCAAGCCCAGTCATCAGGGAAAAGCATTTCAAGTAGAGAGAAGAGTAAGCATAAACAAGCCAGGACGGAGGGTGCCTGGTATGTTCGAGCAACACTAGAGAGGTCTACGTAGGTGGGATGGAGGGAAGGAGGAGGAGGTTGGTAGAGGATGAGATCAGAGATATCACAGGGCAAATAGATGAATAGACACACTGGGTAGGTCTTTGAGGCTCATTGCAAGAGCTTTGGCTTTTACTCTGAGTGGGGACTTCAGAGCAGAAGGGACTAGCAATTGTGGGAAGCCAAAATTGAAAAGGCAAAGAGGGTGAAGGAGTATTGCTGGAGCCCCGCAGAAGAGGAGCTGATTGATAGGAGCTATAGTCATAGAGTCAACTTTGCTCCAAATTGGGGTGGGGAGGTAAGTAGGGGAATTATCACCCTGATTCTCATGGTAATAAGAATCAATCTCCCTGGTAAATAGAGAGTAACCTCCATCTCTGCATCTCTGTTCAGTGGAAGGGGAGATCTGAACGGTCAGAGGGCAGTCTCAGCTTCCAGTTAAATGGACCATGACTATGTTCCTCATTGGAAGCATTTCTCCCTTGGGACTAGGACCTCCAAATCACCAAGCCCAAGCCTGTGAGGACAGACACCCAAAATTCCTTCAGTGGGTTAAGTGTATTAGTGAGAGGCATCCCTCTCACCCTCACTCATTGGTTTCTGGATTTTTGTAATCTGGCAATGGAGGAAACAGTACTCCTTAGTCCCAATTTCACCAATGAGCTAAGGCACCATTCTTCCTTGGTTCCTATTCTATAGGCCTGGGCAGAAATTTGTGGGGGTGGGGGCAGGGGGTAAAAAACGGTTCTTGATTTTGTTCCCATGACTTGTTAGGCTTTTCACTCACCCTGTGGTTAACTAAGCATATGGTGGTTTCCCTTGGGAGAGGAGACCAGAAAATTTCAGGGCAATGCTGCTCCCATCTTCATGAGGCTTCTCCTTAGAGATCCAGCACCACTTTTCTTGTACATATTGTTGACCAGTTTAGCATTTGATGTTAAAATGCTCTGAAATGAGTCAGAATCTGGTATTAATTAAATTAAGTTAATGGCTATGTCATACTCTAGACTAGAGGTTCTCCACCAGGCGAATTTTATCCCCTAGAATATTTGGGATATTTGGCAATGTGTGGAGACATTTTTAGTTGTCACAACTGGGGTAGAGGGGGAGATAGAGTTACTGATATCCAGTGGGTAGAGGCCAAGGATGCTGCTAAACATCCTACAATGCACACGACATCCTCCACAAAAGAATTGTCTGCTCAAAATGTCAATAGTGCCCTACAGAAGTCCTGGCCTAGGCTGAAGAATTCACCATTTATTTGATTTCCTTTCTTAAATTTTTTCTAGCCCTGCTGTCCAATATAATTTATCCGAGCTAGGCAATGAGCCTAAATGGTAGAATAAAATTTAAGACAATGCCAGTGATATAAATCTACTTCGAGTTTGAACAATTTAACTCCTCCTCCTTTTATTGTATTTTCAGGGAGAAACTAAAGCCCCAAATTAAATCCTTTAATCATTTATAGTTAAACTTGTTGAAATTAAAGGTCATGGTTATTTTCTGCTTTGTCTCAGCCACAGAGGTCTCAGTCAGATGCATGTGTACGTTTGGGGTTCCTTTTGCAGCTGAAGCTTCAGGCATCCTTCACTAGGTGTACAGTTGTTTTAGCACGTTAGCTGAAACTAATTGCATTAATTCAACCTCACACTTTCTATGCACCCTCTTTGTAAAGAATCTAAAAAGTTAATATGACCCATAGTCTATCACAGTCCCAGCCCCACACCCATAAACACCAGCAAATCTCTAGTACCCAATAAATGGTAAAATAAAGATTCATAGTACTGTCGCCATCCAAGGACCCCCATGGACACAATTACTAGTTTCTAAGTGGAAGCGAGTCTATCAGAAACTGAACATCTTCTTGGTCTCTTTCTCATCGTCTTGGTTGGTTTATGCCAGTTGTCCAAAATCCTCAACCTGTGACTTGAAATTTGACAGGGAAACATCTCCCATGAAGATGTTAACTACGGCTTTACGTTTATCTTGGAGAAACGATCCCCTGATCCAGCCGCCTCCTGTTTTAGAATGATGTGTAAGAAAAGTTAAACTTGCCTAGGAAACTGGGTGCTACCCTCATCCACCAGATCTTATCTGAGCTTCCTTCTTCCCCATCTTGCGTATTTAATAATCATTTCCATTTTTTTCTTTCCAACCTTGCATCCCTGGCCTTCCTGAATGGAAGATTCAACTGTTCAGTGGCACAATCTTCACACTCTCTTTGGAGCAGGTTGCCACCCGTCATTTGTAGCATGTTTCAAACCTAGACGTTCTCTGCCTCACACTCCCCTCTAGTTTCTACGTCTCCATGCTCTCTGCTGCCAACACTTAGTCCTCTGGAAATCCTCAGGCTCATGCTACACACCTTCCTGGAACAGCTTTCCTTACAGCTTATACCAACACATAAGTGTTGGTGTCTCTGAGGTGCAAAACACACCCTTTGCATTTTTTTTCTGGTTTTCTTTTCTCTTAAATTTCAACATGTGACATTTTTGCAGAAACTTCATTTTATATTTGTTCTTAATGCATGAATATTATTATATTACTTTTGAAGTATTTCTGATATCCAAAAAACTTTGGAAACCTCTGCTTATGACTTTTCTAATGCTTATTTTTGTCTTTAGAGTAGATGATATATTTTGACAAGCACTTGATATTGAAATCTTATTTTGCTGGCTTAGAACATACATAAAAATTTGCAACTTGTCAAGACACGAATTTCTCTGTTCTTGTGTTCTCTCAGCTCTGCCCTCCCGATATACTTGCAGATATGCAGTTTAAAACTACAAGCTCAGAACAAGAAACTGATGTTGGTTGAGAAGTTCTGAATGTCAGATTAAATTTGTAGCAGGAGTTTATTGGAATTAACTTTTGTCATGGACACGTTAAAAAGAGAGAGGCAAATAAGGAAGGGTCTAGAGTGACATTTATTGTAGCTAATATTTTATAGGAACAGTATTGTCTTGTTCTTTTGCATATTTATACAGATAGAGGTGGCCATAGCAGTTAAAATAAAAGAAATGGAGACTCCTCTAATGATTTTAATACCACCCAAGTTATTTTAGTGTCACATTGAAAACTACTAGTGAGAATCTCTCACACTTCTTTTTATTCAACAACTTCTTATCTCATCTGAATATCTATTCTGTTGATTTCCGGGGGAATGTTTACTGCTAAGACAATAGGCCATGGGTAATCTACTGAGGATGAGATCTTTTTTTTCGCTTTGCTGAGGAAGATTCCCCCTAAGCTAACATCTATTGCCAATCTTCCTCTTTTTGTATATGAGCTGCTGTCACAGCATGGCCACTGATAGAGGAGTGGTATAGGTCTGCGCTCAGGAACCGAACCCAGGTTGCTGAAGCAGAGCATGCCTAACTTAACCACTAGGCCACTGGGGCTGGCCTGAGATCATTTTTTAATGCACCCTTTAAGAAGTGCCTTAGTCATCTTTATTTGTTCCTTCCTTTCTAGTAAAATATATATTATCATTTGCTTAAAATTCTCATTCAAGTAAATAACATATAAAAGCTGACTCACGCATTATATTTAGGTATATTGATATATAAGACACTTTAACAAAATAAAAAAGACAACAGTTTTTATTGTAGAACTCAAGAGATAGATGTTTGCTAGTAGTTCTTAGGAGAACCAATGCTAATCTTGTAGATTTGGTTCTTGGTGTGGCGTGGGGACGATAAAGAGGGAGAGAAGGACTAATGCTTTCTCAGTTAGTAAGCTTTTGGTTGGAAGCATCTGAATATAAGTTTAATCTGACTAAACAATAAAGGATTTTATTGGCTCACATAACTATAAATCCAGAGGTAGGATTTAGGCATAGTTTAATTAGGGTTCTAGCAATATTTCTTGGCTTTTCTCTCAGCTTTGCATTGTCAAAGTCAGACTTGTCCTCAGGTTGTCACGCCTCATGCTCTCAAGATGGCTGCCAATAGCCACTGGGGCAACATGCTTCAAGTTCACATTCTGTGGGAAGTAGAGAGGAGTTTTCCATTATTGCCTCCAAGAGTAAAGAAAGATCTTTTCCAGAAGTGGCCAGCAACCTTCTCCTCATATCTGAATGGGTGGAATCAGACCTTTCTGAACCAGTCACCAGCAAGGAAATGGGATTATCCTTAGTTGGAGTAGACCTGTCTCTTGAATTAAGAATATTTTCCCAAACTGAACAACTGCTCCTCAATGGGAGTGAGTTGAAATGGATGTTAGGGAATCAATCACAATATTTACTAAAAATGTGAATCCTGTCATAGAAATCTAAAAGGACTCGTTTTTAACCTAGGAAGGATCTTTATTGAAAAAAGCAACTTCTTCCCTATGAGCCTATTAAAGAGAAGCAGTTAACCCAGAGTTAACATACTCCTATTGGTAATTTCAGTTTTCTACCTCCAGTGCAAATGGTATACGGTCTTAATGTTCTCAATAAAATCATCAGTCTACCTGAAAAACCAGAAGTCAGATCTGATATGGTAGCCAGTGAGCCCTCAAGACCCACTGCTTTCACGACTCTGAGCAATGGAGAGAGGCTCTCTGCTTACTGAGAGGGTGTGTGCTGTTATGGAGGTCGGGGATCTGTTGTGGTAAAGGATGTGATTGTTCCCACTTCTCTGCTAAGCTCCTTTAAAGAAGGCTACACACCTCTACCCCTCTGAGTCGGGTTTTGCCATATAAGTTGCAAAACATATGGCAATGAACGTGAAAGGAAGTAACATATGTCACATGTGAGCAAAAGCTTTAAAAGGCTCTTTTGAAAAGAAAAACCTCTTTTTTCTCTCTGCCAGAAAAATGGCATGTTCAAGAAGTTTTCTTCTTTTTTTTTTTTTTTTTTTTGTGAGGAGATCAGCCCTGTGCTAACATCCGCCAATCCTCCTCTTTTTTTGCTGAGGAAGACGGCCCTGGGCTAACATCTGTGCCCATCTTCCTCCACTTTATATGGGACACCGCCACAGCATGGCTTGCCAAGCAGTGCGTCGGTGCGCGCCCGGGATCCAGGCCAGCGAACTCCAGGGCGCCGCAGCGGAGAGCACGCACTTAACCGCTTGCGCCACCAGGCCGGCCCCAAGAAGGTTTCTTCTTTAACTTAGGTATTAGATGAGCAGACGTATGTTGCAAAACAGCAGCCAACCAAGATTGCCAACATGTAAAGTGAATGAGAAATAAACCTTTGTTGTTGTAATCCACAGAGATTTGAGGAGGTTATGTGCTACTGCAGCATAATTTACAAAAACTGGATTTTATTATCAGTTTGGCTACAAGAAAAAAAAAAAACTGTGTTATCTTGGATAAGTCATTAAGCCTCTCAAACATAGTTTTCATCTATAAAACGAAAAAAAAGATCTTAGATTATATCCATGAAGCTTAACATTTTGACTACTAAACCCAAAGTCTCTAAAAGCTTTGTCAACTGATTAAATTGCATATTGTAGGTAATGATAATGTATTTTCCCTTCTTTAAATAATTAAAGGCATTTATAACTTTCAATCGGCATAAGATAAATCATGCTCTCATAATAAATTATATGATTCTTGCCCAAAGAAGCATTTTAGTTTGTCTAAACTACCCCATTGCAAATAAATATGTATTTTCTGAGTCTTTTCAATATATAGACAATAACTAAATCTCTTTCTTTTTAGGTCTCCTAATGGGGTCTAAAATGCCTCTTTTCCAAAACAATTTACTTTGTATATAGTCTTTGTCTTTTTCCTAATTTTAAGTACGTCGTGATCTGATAAATGGTTTAATTTAAATGTAAGGGCAGTTAAATTGCAGCAGTTCTAGGGATTTCATTAAGTAGGGACTTTTCTAGCTTTATCTAATGAAATCAGGAGAAATTGAATTTTTTGAGAAAAATGGGAAAACAGATTTAATACAATTTACAAAGTAATTGTACCGGAATACACACACACACACACACACACACACACCACTGCACATCCAAAACTTTTGCTAACGAGTCTTCCACTCATCTTGTCCTGCAGTTAGGTTTTGAAAATGTCATGCAGAAGAATATCTGTGTTTTTTTTTGTTTTTTTTGCAGTGTTTAGAAAAAGTATTTAACGGAGAGAAAAATACCCTACGAGAACCAGTTCTAAATGAGATATGAACTAACACTTTGTCCCGATTAGGGAGTGCTAGAAGCTGCCATACCTGCTCCCACATCAGGCAATATGAGAGCACCAAGGCCTCCTAGCTGGGCTCTGGCGATTAGAAGAATGACCACCAATGAATACGTGATTTAAATTTTAAGCAAATTTTAAATGTTTTCTTTTAATTTTCTTGTTGAGGCAATAATAGACATAGGTAATTTAAATGCCCTTTTATCATAGGCAGAGGATATTTTACATTCAAGGTTCCAACTCATTTTATTTATATATATTTAGATAGTAAAATATTTAAAATGCTAGAGATGTTGATAAAACTCATCTCATTTTTTTTTGCCCCAACTACTCCAATACATAAAAATGTGGGTTTGTGTTTGATCTACACATGGCAAGGGTGAGGGATGGGGAATGATGGAGAAACAGCTGTAGGGAAGTAATTCTATTAAATTTTGCATTAACAAACCAGGCTATATTTCAGAAAATCTTGATAGTAAATATCTCTACCACTGTATATTTATGTCTCTATTTTTCTTAGTGACATTTTAAGCGTCTAACAATTGTACACTGAGTTTTATTACAAAGAGTAACATTTAGACAAATTAAATCTAACTAAAATCAACATTTATATGACTATGTCTAGTCTCAAGAACAGCAAACAAGTTGCAAATACTAACGAGATGATATTCAAGAGCTTATTATATCACTATTCATACATGCGGGTGCAGAGGAAGTGACTGGGTCATTTTGATGGTCAAATGTTAGATGTGTTTATACTCAGCCACATAGTGATTTTCCAACTGAGTATGGATTATAAACAAATAGCATATTACTATCTAAAGGGTTTTAGTATTTAGTGAAGGCCAGGAGAAAGCTAGCCTCGAATGAGATTGAGAAAAACACATGTGTTCTGTATTTAGTGAAGTGACATTAATTAATATTTAGGATAACTTCAAATCAACCTCTTACCAAACAGGCCTCCTGGACAAGCAAGGTACTTGTGATACTGGGCAGAGTGGGGTTTGTGAAAGTTTTTGCTGAGAGTGGAGCTAGATTGGAGCCTGAGATTCTGAAGATCTGATTAATATAGTATTCAGCAGGGAATCTGGAGTTGAAAGTTAAGTGGTTATTCCAAACAAAGGGTCAAGCTGGGGAGACTAGGCACAGAAAGAGAAATTGGACTTGAGGTGATGGAGTGAATCAAAGGCACGTAGACCAAACAAAAGGTTCCTGGCAATATTCCATGAGACTCAGATGCCGATGTTTTATAACCTGTGATCCCCCTATAGGTGATGAGGGAGCCAGTTGTTAAGGTGCAGTGATGGTTCATTATTAACCAGAGGTTGAAAATGTCATGTTTTGTTTGATCCATATAGTACTTACCCATAGAGTGATTTACAAGAAATTTGCATTAGTTGCCAACATTTAACACTGAAGATATTTTATCTATGTATCTCAATTTACAGCTTTTCTGAAAACACCAGAAGATCTACCATTATTGACCTTGCTGTCATGCATAGTGTCAACAGCCTTTGGCTGAGTTGCTCCTGCCCCCTGCAATGGGCATGCACTCTCCTGTCTGCCACAGTCCCTGCCAATCCTCACTGTTCCCAAGTCAATGGATGGGAGACAGTTGCCTTTTACCATCATACTTATTTTGTTGTTTTGTTTGTGGTAGAATTAAGGCAAAACAGGTATTTCTTAAATCCATTCTGTAATTTTATATTTCAGAATTTTTTTTCAATTTTTAAAAGACTTTTATTATAAAACATTTTGAACTTATATAATAGTAGATAGAATAGTTCAGTACTTTCATGACCCTATTTTATGGCTTTAACTGTCATTACTCAAGTCCAATCTCGTTTCATCTATACCCCCACCCACTTCTTCCAACATATTATTTAAAAGAAAATCCTTAACAAATCTCATATTATCTGTAAATATTTCAGCATGTAACAATAAAAAAATAGGGACTCTTTTATAAAACAATCACATAGCCTTAATATCATAATCACACCTAAACATTGGGAATAAGTATTTAATATCATCAAATACCCAGTATGTTCACATTTCCGGTTGTCTCATAAATATATGTTACAGTTTGTTTAAATCAGGATTAAAATAAGGTTTACATAAGGTAATTGATTCACATGCCTTTTAAATCTCTTCTAATTTATAACCTGTCTCAGTCTTTCTGTCTATTTCTCTCTTTCTTCTGGTTGTTTGTTGAATAAACCTGGTTTTGTACAATTTGCTACAGTCCAAAATTTGCTGATTGCCTCCCCATGGTAAAATTTAGCATGCTCCTCTATCATCTGTATTTCCTGTAAATTGGCTTGAAATTTTTGGAAATAATATTTCATAGGTGATGGTGTATTCTATCAGGAGGCACATAATGTCAGGGTCTCTCTATCTCTCTCTTCTCTCTCTCATTAGCAGCTATTAGTGCTCAATGCCTAGATCCATCAATTCATTAAATGTTGCAAAATGTTGATAGTTTAATTAAACTAGCTCGTCTTTATTTAGTACCTGGAATACTTCTGTTAAGAAAAACGTCCCCTTGTCTACTATTTGTTTACCTAGTGGTCCAGTTCGTATAGCAAAGGCTGAATAAATGCTAGATTCTTCTACTCTATTTACGAGTTTCTCAAAAAAATTAGCACCCTCCATTTGGGATTAGTTTGTATCTTTTAGTATTATGAACTCATATATTTAACGTATTTATCGTGTTTCAATCCATTGCAGTTATTATCCTTATTGATGCTTATATTTTTTGATCTTTTGTTCAGTTTGGCTCTTGAGTATTTTTGACATAGCCCTAGTAAACTTTGAAAATTTCTTTGCTATCTGTTGGACAAAATGTTCCAAGCTCATCTTGTACGTTTCCAGCCCAGACATGAAACCAACCATTTCAGGAATCCTGGCTCCTTTGAATGGGAATTGGTATTTAAGAGCATAATCTGGGTAATGGGAGCCATTCTCTATCAAATTGAGAAAGTTAAAGATAGCTCAGAGGACTATTTTTTTTTTTCTTAAACCTGGTCCATTTTACTTATTTATAATGCCTTTCTGGCCCTCATTAGCATTTCAGTTTGCAACCCCTGGTCTAAACCAATTGTAAACCACTCTATACTGTTCTAAATGCAAAGTATCCTACAACAGGGTCAAAGGTAAAGGATGTGAGTTACTTTACAGTAAGGAAAAGAAAATGAAGAGGAAATAATTAAAAATTACAAATGATTTTATTTACAATTCTCGGTCTGAACTCCTATTTATAAAGAGCAGGATGCTGTAGACACTGTTTCTTCACTTGTGAAATAAACCATGCTCTCGATGTCCAGGAATAATTGCTTTATTTACTTTGAATTTCAAAGGATCCTTCTCTTGAGATTGTCTATGGGTAAACACCCTATCAAACTGATTAAAATTAAAGTGATGCTATATTTACCTGACATTTTTTATTTCAGAATAGGAAGATAGAAAGCAAACTAACATATACCATCTAAACATGTTAGGGGTTTTCAAATACGTTATCTCATTTCATTCTGATAATAACTTTCTAAGGTTGTATTATCTCCCTTTTTTACAGAAGGATATAAAATCTGGAATTGCCAAAGCTACAGAAAAAAATCACCAAACTTTTTCTACTGTAATTTTTTAAGAACCCAAAAGTAAGGGGAGAAATGTAGGAAGAGGGAAAATGTTCTATTAGTCATCAAAGTGAATATCACAGAATTTTTGGATCCATTTTGTGTGGGAAAATTCAACCCGAGAAATTGATTGACTTGCGTCCATTCTCAAGAAAATATTACCTGAAGAGGAGGGTGTGTTTATAGGCATTGTATTAGCCAAGAGAGGCTAGGCTTTGCAGAATAACATAAAGAATTGTTTGTCTCTTACCATTGCATTTCCAGTGTAGGTCAATAGGAGGCAGGGGTGGGGGAGGTTCTACTCCATACAGTCACTCAAGGATCCTGGCTGATGAGGCCTGACCCTTTGTGTTTTAGCTACATCATTTGTAACAGGCGATAAGTGAGGTCTCTGGAGAAGAAGAGAGACTGTGAAGAACTCACACACACAATTAAACGTCTAGGATTGGAGAGACATATATCACTTAGTTCACACCCCACTGGGCAGAATGAATCCAATAGCTCCATCTAACTAAAAAAGAGCTAGGAAGAATAATTCTCCCATATGCCCAGAAAGGCAAAGAAAACTAGATATGGTGTTCTTGGGTCAGGGTCCCTGGAAACAAACTCTGAGATGGAGATTTGTTTGTAGTAAATTTATTGGGAAGTGCTCTTAGAAACATCTCTAAGAGAGTGAAGGAAGCAGGTTTGGAGAGAGAGAGAGAGCTTGAATTGTGCTGCAGTTGCAACAGAGACCAGAGGTGATGGTCTAGGGAGGTGTGGAGCTGAGATGGTCCTTCAGAGTTGTCCTGAATTAAGACAAAGTGGCCAGGCTTTCGTACCCTAGCATCATTGGATACAGGCTGCCTTTAGCTTCAAGTTTAATGGGGATGACCTTTGTTTCCTGATGGATTGCAATCTATAAAACCCATTTCATAGGTTAAATCCTATTAATCTTAATATATCAGATGAATCTAATCTATTTCAAAGTTGATATTTGTCTTCTCATTTAGTGAGAAATTTGGGAACTCTAATCATATTTGCTTTAAGTTCCTAAGGAACCATAGGACAAAAACTCTTCTTTAAAATTTTACCATTACATATGTTGCAGAAGACTTTTTATTTTTATGATCGTTAAGCTTTTAGATAATAGTCTCATCCTCTGGGGAAAGATTGATGGTTCAGTCATTTCTAATTCTAGAAATTCCAACTTTGCCAGGAGACTACTAGTCTTAAAAACACAAGAGAAATTGTGTCGTCTACATAAATGTCAGTGTTTGCCTTTCCACTTTTATTTCTAGGGTGTGCTGTGATGTTAGTATTGAGAAGTATGTTATCAAACCAGAGGTTTAGAAGACAAAAACAACGAAAATGCTGGAAAAATGCCACAAATAATAAAATATTGCTTAAGGTTTGGAGAAAAAGATTTTTTTATGCGCTGTTTTGTGTATAACTGTGGAAAACTGAAAAAAAAAAAGAGGGGAGGAAGCATTGTAGTTTTTTTAAAATGTGATTTATAGGACTTTAGTCAATATTCACCTGTTAAATAGGTTATTTTCTAATCCCAAGAATAAGCAGAAGAAGAACTGTATTAGAATATATATTTTGCAATATATACAACTTTTGGGTAATATTTTTTTGGTCAAGATTTACCATAAAATGGTCACAATTTATTACATTATAATTCTCCTATGAAATTATTTTTCTCTCTTGTACTGTATTCGCTTTATGCAGCTGCTTACAATGAGTTTATGAACGTGGCAGCCAGTGTATTTATATGGAGGTCTGCACCGCTAGCAAAGTAGCAAATAGTCACCTGTAGCTATTTAGCTTGTGAAATGTGGTTAGTCTGAGTTGAGATGTGCTGTAAGTGGAAAATACACATGAGATTTTGAAGACTTTTTATGAAAAAAAGAATATAAAGTATCTCTATTTTTTTATTGATAACTTGTTGAAAATAATATTGAGATGTATTGAGTTAAATAAAATATATTATCATCATTAATTTTACCTGTTTTTTTTTCTTTTTAGTGTGGCTACTAGAAAATTTAAAATTATATATGTGACTCAAATTTGTGGCTCTCATTACATTGCTATCAGACAGTGTGATTCAGATGCCTCAGTTTTTTTCTCCAATATTTTATTCTGGAAGTTTTTAAACAAATAGAGAAGTTGAAACAATTTTACAGTGAATATCTATATCTTTTTGTTTTTTGTTTTTTTTTTTTGTGAGGAAGATCAGCCCTGAGCTAACATCCATGCCAATCCTCCTCTTTTTTTTGAGGAAGATTGGCCCTGGGCTAACATCTGTGCCCATCTTCCTCTACTTTATAGAGGACTCCGCCACAGCATGGCCTGACAAGCGGTGCATTGGTGCACGCCCGGGATCTGAACCCAGGCCACCAGCAGCAGAGTGCGTGCACTTAACCTCTATGCCACAGGGCCAGTGCCCAGAACATCTATATCTTTTGCAATCAACATTTTGCTATACTTGTTTTGTCACGTATCTAGCCACCTCTCCATTTTTTCTGTTTCTCCACTAATCCATCTAATTTTTTGATGTATTTCAAAGTAAGTTGCAGAGATCATTATATGTTCCTCCAGAATCTTCAGCATGTAGAATCTTTAGTCTTGGACTCTATTAAAAATTGAAAATCCCTTTAGCCATGTTTTTGTTTCTTTAGATTTGATTGTGTTAGTGTACAGAGACATAAACAGACTAAATATATCAAATTGGATTTAATAATGCTTCTGAGTAAAAGGAACATTTAATCTCTGTTGACATTAAAGTACAGATCTAGATTACTCAATAAATATTTGGAAACTTTATATCATTAAGTACGGAGTAGAAAAAAAGTCTCCCATATTCTGAGCAAGTGGTAGAAGGTCCAGGCTGTGTTCCATGCCAATTGTGTGACCATGGGTGATCGTACAATCTCCTAGAGCCCTTGCTCTCAATATAATGCTCATCTCACAAGATTACAAAGATTAAAGGCAATAATATGTGTAATTGACTGACTGGAGGTTTTGACATATAATAACTTTTAAAAGTAAGCTTAACTGGAAATCGATGTAAAATATTTGGAGTATTGCCTGGCAGGTAGACCGGGAGATCCTTTGGCAGTGTAGGAATATCTCTAAAAAGAAAAGTGAACATTCTTGTAGATGGTTCATGGTTCACAAATATACTCAGAAAGGCACATGTTATGTAAAACCCTCAAAAGAAGTGTGCATTTATTTCTTCCTTGTTTTACTTATAAATATATTATAGAAATATCCTAAGACTTCTGTCAACATTGACCAGATTGAACTTCCTAAACAATTTGGACTTGTGCCTGTTCTGAGATTGGAAACTTGAAGAGAAAATGTGTTTACGCAATTGTTGGTGATTCACTAACAGATGATGTGCTGGTTGAAAGGCCAGCAAGTCAAGGAACTGAAACAGAATAGGAGGTTTAGCTGTGTTGTTTTCCACTTTCTGTGTATAGCTATATGGCCAAACTGTATTAAATATCTTTAACGTTTTCATTATATTGGACATTTTTTACTTTTGTTAAAGTGACATGCACATAATTTTAAAAAAGCTTAACAAACAAATAAAGCCAGAGGTCCTTTCCTTTCATAGATTCCTTGGCCTTTACTACTCCTTAAAGGCAACTGTTTTCAACTTTTAAACTATTTTGTGATTTACTTGCATATTTCTAAATACCATCAAATATTGATAGCTCTTGGTTCATTCAGTTTAGATATTTTATATTTACTTTCTCTTCAAGTAGGTAGAGATTTTAGTTCTTTGACATTTTTCTTATCATGCCTACATCTGCCCAATATAGTTGTAACTTAATTTTTAAAATCCAAAGTTAGAATTATTATTTTGACTACGTAAATTTTTTTCATTGCTGAGCCAAATGGTATGGGTGTGAATTCTTTTCTTACACTTTAAAATTTTTCCTGGAGTTAATTATCACTTCATATTTTTTCATTTATTTGGTTTCTTTGAACCAGGAGTTAAATTTTCTACCCCTTCCAATGGTTCTCCAAAATGTTTCTCAATAGGTTTTCTACAATTTAAACCTGTCAAATAATCTTTCATTTACTTTTCTTAATGGAAGACTTTTCTCTTGAAACTATCTATCTTCCTACTCCGGTTTGGACCAGTAGCTATGTAGGCTTGCCTTTGACATTGGAATTTCCTTCATAAATCTCTCATCTTTGACCTCAATTTTCCAGGACTCATGTTTTCTTCTTCTTTGTTTAATCACACATTTTAGAAGAGAACTTTCCATAATAGCTTTCTGAAAAAGGATAAGAGAGAAGTAAATTTTTGTGTCTTTGAATAATTGAAAAAGTCTTTATTTTTACCTTATATTTGATTAATATTTTGGTTGGCTATAGAATTTAGGATTAAAAATTATTTTCACGAAGAATTCTGAGGCATAGTTTTTGTCTTCTAGCATTTAATGTTGTAGTTGAGAAGCCAATTTCCAGTCTTTTTATGTAATTTTATTTTTTTAAAAATCTGGAAGCTGTTAGGATCTTCTTTTCAACCTTGTTTTTTTTTTTTCGAGATTTCATAATAAAATGCACTGTCATAAGTCCCCCCACCCCTCATTAATTTTATTGAACACTCAGTTGGCCATTTCTATATAGAGATTATTTTCCTCACTCTGAGAAATATTTTTCTCTGTCTTTTATTTTTTGGAAGGGGATAATTTTCTCCCCACTCTCCTCTGTATTAGTTCTTTTTGGGATAGATGCTTGTGGAATGTGGGACATCTTGGATCAATTTTCCAATTTTCTAATTTTTTTTCTATTTACCATTGTTTTTGGCTTATTAATTCTATTTTTCTAGGAAATTGTTTTGACTTTATGTTCTAACCCACTTATTGAATATTTTATTTGAGTGTTATTTTTAATTTCCAAGAACACTTTTTTGTTTTCTGATTAATCCTATTTTCATAGAATCCTAATCTTGTTTCATAAAAGTAAAATAATTTCACCTTTTAAGAATGTTAATCTTAGTTCCTTCAACATTTTCTTTTTTTTCTGACATCATGTTAGCTTTCTCTGAAGTGCACTTCACAGTTTGTTTTGGTCATTGTCTTTCATGTTTCAGACTGTCCCTTAACATTCTCTGATAGCAATATATATTCAAGATTGAAGCAACATTCAATTCAATCTCTATCGAAATTCCATTGGCATTTTTCACAGAAGTGGAAAAAACACTCCTAAAATTTATATAGAACCACAAAAGACCTCTAATAGCCAAAGAAATCCTGAGACAGAAGAACAAAGAAGGAGGCATCAAACTTCCTGATTTCAAGCTATACTATAAAACTATAGTAATCAAAACAATATGGTACTGGCATAAAAATAGACACATAGACAAATGGAAAAGAATTGAGAGCCCAGAAATAAATGCAAGTTTATGTGGTCAACTAATATTTGACAAGGGAGCCAAGAATACTCAATGGAGAAAAGATAGTCTCTTCAATAAATAGGGCTGGGGTAATTGGATATTTACAGGCAAAGAAGGAAACTGGATCCCTATCTTACACCACTCACAAAAATTAACTCAAAATGGATTAAAAGTTTAAATGTAAGACCCGAAACCATGAAACTCCTAGAAGAAAACATAGTAATAAAGCTCTTTGACATGGGTCTTGGTAATGATATTTTGGATATGACACTAAAGCACCAGCAACAAAATAAAAAATAAACAAGTGGGACTACATCAAACTAAAAAACTTCTGAACAGCAAAAGAAACCATCAAGAAAGTGAAAAGACAACCTATGGAATGGGAAAAAAATATTTGCAAACCATGTATCTAATAAGGGGTTAATATACAAAATATATATAGAACTCATACCACGCAATACCAAAAACACAAATAACCCAATTAAAAAATAGGTAAAAGGCCTGAATAGACATTCTTCCAGAGAAGATATATGAGAGACCAACAGGTACATGAAAAGATGCTCAATATCACTAGTCATTAGGGAAAAGCAAATTAAAACCACAGTGAGATATTACCTCATGCCTGTTAGAAAGGCTATCATCAAAAAGACAAGAGATAATAAGTGCTAGTGTGGATGTGGAGAAAGCGAACTATTGTGTACTATTGGTGGGATTACAAATTGGTACAGCCACTATGGAAAATAGTATGGAGGATCTTCAAAAAATAAAAATAGAACTACCATATGATCCAGAAATTCCACTTTTGGGAATATATCCAAAGGAAATGAAAACACTAACTCAAAAAATATCTGCCCCCTCCACGTTCATAGCAGCATTATTTACAATAGCCAAGACATGAAAACAACCTAAATGTTCATTGGGGGATGAACGGGTAAAAAAAGTTGTGGTACATATGTACAAAGGAATATTATTCAGCCATAAAAAATAAGGAAATCTTACCATTTGTAATAACATAGATGGACCTTGAAGGTATTATGCTAAGTGAAATAAGCAAGACAGAGAAAGAAAAATACTGTATGATCTCACTTATATGTGGAATCTTAAAGAAAAATACAAAACTCATAGAAAGAGATCAGACTTGTGGTTACCAAAGGCAGATGGGGGTTGTTGGGGGGAATTGGAGGAGGATGGTCAAAAGGTACAAACTTCCAGTTATAAGATAAATTAGTACTAAGAATGTAATGTACAACATGATGACTATAGTTAAGACTGCTATATGATATATAGGAAAGTTGTTAAGAGAGTAAATCCTAAGACTTCTCATCACAAGAAGACATTTTTTTTCTTTTTTCTTTTCATCTTTGTTTTTATTTTATCTATGTGAGATGATGGATGTTAGCTGAACCTATTATAGTAATAATTTCACAATATATGTAAATCAAACCATCACGCTGTATGTCTTAAACTTATACGGTCACGTATGTCAATATCTCAATAAAACTGAAAAAAAAAAAAAGAGCAAAGCACCGATAAAGGGCTTGGAAACTCTTTGCATTGGGGTAGATTTGTCCATTGGACTGGTGGACCCATGTGGTTTTCATTGGGTGGTTTAATGTTTCCAGAGAAAGATCCTCCAGATTCGTGCTCTGAGGTTGTAAGTCTAATAGCCGGCATTTGAGAGCTGGGTGGGCCCAGGAGCTGTTTACCTCACAGTTAAGTATGTAGACTTTTACTAAATTCCATCTCACCTTCTTATCACCACCAGAAATTAAGTTTAATATCTTACTCCAGAATTGCTTTGGGTCTTGTTTTCCAACTCTGAAATAAATCAGGTTTAATTTCTCTTGGAAAAAAAAATTCATTCTCTGCAGTGTACCTGAGGGGCAGTTACCTAATAGGACAAAGACGGGGCAAACTGATCCTTTCAAAGATTCATAAATATTCCTGCTGTCTTCAAACTCCTGACATGCCCACCTTCAAAGATACTTGATACTTCCAATTATTGAGACTTTTGGGGGATCTGAACCACAAACTGGGTTATTTTGCATCAGGATTCTTTGTCCTAAGCACGTGGATTTGAATTCTCTTCCCTCTGCTAAGTCATGTTCCATTTCTTTATCTGCTTTCTAAGTTTATAATCATTTGTGGATGGAGTTACAGATGTTTCCTGTCTTCTTCCATTGAAGATGGAATTTGTGCTTCTGTTTCTTGTTCTCTTTGATTTGGGGAGGGCATTTTTAAGAGAAGAAATAAGAAGGGTTTTTTTTTTTTGTTGGGAAAGATTCACCCTGAGCTAACATCTGTTGCCAATCTTCCTTTTTTTTTTTTCCCCCTCCCCAAAGCCCCAGTACATAGTTGTATATTCTAGTTGTAAGTCCTTCTAGTTCTTCTGTGTGAGCTGTCACCACAGCATGGCTACTGACAGATGGGTAGTGTGGTTCTGTGACCGAGAACCAAACCCAGGCGACAGAAGCAGAGCGCACCAAACTTTAACCACTAGGCCATCAGGGCTGGCTCAAGAAGAGTTGTCTTTACTTAACCGTCCAATTTTAAATACTTTCCTTTCTTCTTCATCTTTGTTTTTCAATTCCCTCTTAATATTGTCTGTTTCTTAGTCTTCTCTTTTTTCTTACCTTAAATGCTATTTTTCTTAAATAATTTTATTTATTTATTTTTCCCCCAAAGCCCCAGTAGATAGTTGTATGTCATAGCTGCACATCCTTCTAGTTGCTGTATGTGGGACGTGGCCTCAGCATGGCTAGAGAAGCGGTGCGTCGGTGCACTCCCGGGATCTGAACCCCGGGCCGCCAATAGCGGAGCATGCACTTAACTGCTAAGCCATGGGGCCGGCCCTTAAATGCTATATTATTTGTAATTATTTCACATATTTGTTGACTAAATAAATATTGCTTCAATATAAGGTTATTGCCCACTGCTAAGTAAATGGTTTTTTCACAGAGAGGCAGTCTCAGCTTGTCTGCCACCTTCTCCTGAACAATTTCCCCAAACCTTTAAAGCTAGAAGAGGTTCCATTCCCATATGGGACCTTAATACCATTGTAGCATTTACTATGTCGTATTGAAATTATAGGTTTACTTGTCTTCCAAAAATTTCGGTAAGAGTAGGGTCTGCATCTTGTTCATTACTGTATTCCCAATGCTTAGCTCAATAACCTCATATATAGTAGGGAATACTTGGGAAATATTTGTTGGATTAATGAAGGTTAAAATACATAGATAGCTTTCATTAGTGTAAGACAGTGAAATACTTTAGTTCATTGGACTTGCTGTTATTATTTCAAATTACAGGAAATAGTGAAAACTAAAAATTTTAAAGATCATATATCAGCACTAATTATCATTTTATTCTCTTACTGTAACTGGTGAAAATGAGACTTCTTGAATGTTGCAAAGAATGCCTTTCAATAATTCCATTAATACTTTTTTGTAGTTTTCATTACAGTTTTGTTAACCCAAATTGTTTTAACTTTCTATAACGTTGCTTTTCAGGTCTTAAGTCTAGTGTGTTTTTAGAATTTTTATATATTGCATACTTTTATCCTCACTGTGAAGAGCTTCATGAGAGAAAGGAGGCAGACATTTTAATATACTTTTTCATACTGAGATTAAACAAAAAAAAAACTGTGAGTGGCAAGATTTATATACATGACATATTTATGCTAGAATGAGGACACCTTTGCACTATCACATATAATTAAGATTGTCTCTCCCAGATTAGTTCTTGGCTTACAAAACAAAATGCTTTCCCAGGCTAAACTTCAAAGTAGGTAGTGGCTTCAAAGAGATAGATATTTAGCACAGACAAAAAAAAATTTAAGAAAACCAAAACAAAACAAAGAGAGAGGGAGCAATGGCTCAGAGGTAAGAGACATAACTAAAAATATGGGGTTAGCCTTTAGAAGTTTCACTGAGAAAACTTTGAAAGTCAGTTAAAATACTATAACTTAATACATTGGAAAGGAACATTAGATAATCAATTACTCATATTATGTTAATGCTTTGTAATTTTCCCAAAAACACAGCTAGCTTTACGTTTCTTTAATTTAGCAGTAAGCAGAATTGAATACTTACCTGAATTTTTAAATTGAGATGAAAACATAATACAGTGCACCACATTTAAAATAAACTATTAGGAGCGTGGCCCAGATAAAGTAGTTTTGTATCGTCACTGTGGAAATACCTTTTGAGATGTCCAAAGGGATTTTTCAATGCATTCATCTGAGCAACTAAAATATTTACTGTTGATGTTATCAGCACTATGCGCAAGTTGTCTCTTGAACATCCGTGATTAAAAAATGGTTTGGCTTTGCTCAGTGTTTTGCTCATCAAAGGAATAAAGCATTACTGGAGATTTTCATGAATAATCTTTTTAAATACCATGAATACAGTTAGCTATGTCCCTAAAATAATGTTTTCTAGTTCCCCTTTGACATAGTTATGTGTGTATGTAATAACAGTAAAACAAAGAGAAGACTGAGGTATATTTAGGTTGAGAGTTCATTAAAAGGAAAGGGGACAGTATACATTTCACAAAATTAACTCCTAAAGCCTGTCTTTATGGGGCCAGCCCTGTAGCATAGCAGTTAAGTGTGCACGCTTTTCTGCTGGAAGCCCGGGGTTTGGATCCCGGGCGCGCACTGATGCACTTCTTGTCAAGCCATGCTGTGGCGGCATCCCATATAAAGTGGAGGAAGATGGGCACAGATGTTAGCCCAGGGCTAGTCTTCCTCAGCAAAAAAAAGACTGTCTTTATTGTACATGCTCATTAATGATCATTTATCAAAAATAAACAAAAAGAAAGAACAAAATGCTCAGTTACGCTTTACATCCACACAACCACTGTTAACATTTTAGCGTATTTTCTTTAAATAATTATTTTCTATGCATTTATTGTTGATGTCTTAAATTTCTGTTGCGGGCTATAAATAACAATCTTTTAACTATGACAAAGAAGGACTAAGAGAAGAAAAGTAGAGGGAGAGATCATGAAGAAATGGGTCAGAAAAGGGAATTAGGAAAATTTTGCATCAGATACTTTCCAAATAGTGAACATTGGTTTCTAATGACAGTGTGAAAACTGCAATGAACAGCCAGACCCAGAAGCTGTGAAACCGCTGGACAATAAAACCTGCAGAATTTAAGTGAACACGCAGGAAACATGGGTGTACAAATACACTTTCACGTTGTCTTCCACTACCACTTTTTTTTTTTTTTGTGAGGAAGATCAGCCCTGAGCTAACATCCGTGCTAATCCTCCTCTTTTTGCTGAGGAAGACCGGCTCTGAGCTAACATCCATTGCCAATCCTCCTAATTTTTTTCTGCCCCAAAGCCCCAGTAGATAGTTGTTATGTCATAGTTGCACATCCTTCTAGTTGCCGTATGTGGGACGCCGCCTCAGCATGGCCGGAGAAGCGGTGCGTCAGTGCATCCCCCGGATCTGAACCCGGGTTGCCAGTAGCGGAGCGCGCGCACTTAAAAGCCAAGCCACGGGGCCGGCCCTCCATTACCACTTTTAAAATTTTGTGAGAGGTGATCTTCTGCTCCTATGAAAACTCTGGTAGTGTCATTTTCCCCTTATGGTCACTTTACATTGCAAATACTTTCTAAATCAGACATTAGAGTACCTGTCCCTTGTAATAGTCAAAGTTTCCAGGTCCATTCAATGTAAAAGCTATCCCCTTTCCCCAGTTAGCCTTTCCAGAGAGAGAGATGTGGTTGTCTCCTTCTCTCTTTGTCCTTCATCTCCAGGGAGGATAGAGAGGGAAGGGGAACAGAAAAACTTCCTATTTGACTAGGACTATCCTGAACTGACTTCTTGGTTTCTGGGCCTGGCCAATCTCTACAGCTGACTCTGTTTTTCTTGCATGAGATGATATATCCTCTTGCAGGTTGCATACACCTTCCTCATGCCCTAAGAATCTTGGGATACCTTTAGCTTCTCTCTGCTGAGGCCTTCATGCCTGCCGCCTAGGCCCCCACATGCCTCTATTAGTCAGGACATAGGTCAACTCCACGCCTGCTTTCTGTTGTGCATGCTCCACATCTGGTCTTGGGGACCCTCACACAGCCTTTGCCCCTATAGATTCTGGGAGTGCAGGCTGATTCCAAAGAAGCCTGTCTCCTTCAGCTCATCTCTTAGCACACAGACCATCTCTTATTTTTTTTGATTTTCTGGACATCATGTCAGACACCAGTTCCCTACACTTCGCTAACTGGAGGTGACAAACAGTGAGCCCTTTAAATGGTCTCTTTGAAGTCCCTTTCACTAGATTGAGGTGTGGATGGAGAGACCTTCTCCCTTGATGGGCATTTGTCTCACAGCCCAGCTATTCCCAAGAAACCATCTTCAAAAATTCTTTCTCTCTCTCTTCCTGAGCACACACAGAAGAAAGGCCATGTGTGGACACGGGAGAAGGTGGCCCTCTAAATGTCAGGAAGAGATTCCTTACCAGAAACCAATTTTGCTGGCACCTTAATCTTGAACTTCCAGCCTCCACAACTGTGAGAAAATAAATTTATGTTGTTTAAGCCAAAAAAAAAAAAAAAGAAAAAAAAATTCTTTCTCTCAATATGAATGTGAGGTTGAAGTGTCATGAAACTGATTTTGATATTTTTCTCTAACAGTTTCCATTTTAGCTTGGCATCTCACTTTGGCATCTTTTTAGGGATTTGGCTAAAACTTCCATTTTGAATCCTCTTCCAGAAGCATAAAATGGAGGGCCTAACATAGTCTGTGAGACCAGGAAGAATTCTCATGAGGAAATGAAGAGAGGAATTTCACAGACTTCAAGAAAAGAGTATTTCAAGAATGGAAGATTCCTCTACAGTGTTAAAGGCTTTGAGGAAGGCAAGTAAGAGAAGAACTGAGAAGAACCCATTTCCTTGGTAGCAAAAATGTTGTTGGTGATGTGGGCAAGAACAGTTCCTGTGGAGAAGTGGAGGCAGAAATGAAATTCTAAGAGGTTGAAGAAAGAAGGGGAAGTAAGGAAATGGAGATCACAAGTTTAAGGAAATGGAGACCACAAATTCTGAAACTTCAGAAAGTTTAAAGTGGAGAAGAGGGAAGAGTTGGGAATTCTTTTTAGATGGGAGAGGCAGAAGACATTTAAGTGCTGCAGAAAGGAGTCGGTAAATAAAAAATAATTCAGGATACCAGAGAAAAGAAGTGACCATCCAAAGGATACATAGGTGGGCTCCAGAAAGCTGGAGTGGCTGAAATCTAGAGCTGAGGTAATGATTAGCCTTAAGCAGGAGAAATGTCTCTTACTCGCCTACCAGTAGGAAAGAATTAGTGTGAATTTAGGGAAAATTTGAAGATTTGGTGTTTGAAAGCTGAGGGATTTATGGCCCGATGGCTTCTACTTTCTCTGCTCAATAGCAAAGTCCTGGAATAGAGGACTTTTTTTTGGAATTGAGAAAAATAAAGTGAACCTGAATAACAGAAGGCCTTAAATATTCTCTTATATCTGGATTTGACATGATAGGAGAGACACGATTCAGAGGAAAATTATAAAATACATAAATATAGGGTTATTTTGATTATAATTTTAATTAGTGCTTAATCTGCATAAGAACCTGTGCCAAGCATTTTAGAAACACACATCCTATTCCCCATTTCCACTTACTTTGACTGTAGATGACGTTCGATCCATTTTGGCTCGCACAGATCATTCTCCATACAGCAGCCAAAGTGGGTCTTTTAAAAATGCAAACCATGTCATGCCCCACTTAAGCCCTGGCATGGCTTCCAAGCGCCTGGAGATAAATCCTGCGTGTTCTGGACCCTGCCTATCCCTTCAACCTCACCTCTTCCTTTGTGGTGTGTTACATTGTTTTGGAGTTATTTTAAATAGGCCAGTTTTTATTTCATTTAATTTTTCTAACAGATTTTTACAGGAATATAAACAAGCTATTGATTTTTATTTCAGACAGTTTACAAGAAGGAAATATTTCGAAACAAGATTTAGGTTAAACTTTTTTGCAGTACACATATAGAAGGAAGGCAGCACAACAAACCAACTCTCCTCCAAACCCTGAATTCCTTTGTCATATAGCTGGAAATCTTATTTTGGTTTCAGTAAGAAAAAGAAAGCTCTGTAGAGTGGTACATTCTCACTTTGTCATACGAATAGGAGAAACCAATGCATGGCAGTGAGAATTATGGGAAAATGCCGGCATCTAGTTTCTCCTCCCTTATTTATCCTCTCCCTTTGGCTCCATTCTGTTTTTATACAGCTCTCAACCTGAGTGAATATGTCTTGGGCATAATGTCAAGATATATTTTCTATTATTTGTCATAGTGGTGCTTTTTGTACCACTACATTTAGCTTTATTCCATATTTAAATGAACCCATAAATTTAGGGTAGTTTTACTAAGCCATCAACATTTTCTGTGGGGATAAAACATGGCTCATGAGGTTTTAGCATGGAAATTTTTTTCCCTTTTCTTTCTTTTTTTTTAACTAAGTTAAAAAGAATTTTTCTGGACATCATCAAATCTTAAGACTACCAAAAACAAATAAACAGGGCCGGCTCCGTGGCTTAGCGGTTGATTGCGCGTGCTGTGCTACTGGCGGCCCAGGTTCGGATCCCGGGCGCGCACCGATGCACCGCTTGTCAGGCCATGCTGAGGCTGCGTCCCACATACAGCAACTAGAAGGATGTGCAACTATGACATACAACTATCTACTGGGGCTTTGGGGGGGGGAATAAACAAAGAAGATGATAAAGATATTGGTTTGGTTTTGGTGGTTCTTTGTATTCTAGTAATTCAAAAGTGAATAAGCAAAACTGAAAATAATTCCTACTTAAATGTTTTGGGAGAAGATCATTAGAAGTTGTTTATTAATTCAGTGTACCAACTGACACCTTTGGCTATTTTGAAAATTTTGCAATGGGTCAATAGATTTCCAATTTATATATCTTAAAGGGAATGTTAGAAAATACAAGACTATTTAAGTAACAAAATTATCTCACATTAATATGTTTGAAACACTATGCATATTTTTCTATGATTTATGAGCTGCTGCTCATTTTTATAAGAATTTTTAAGAACTTTCTTTTAGTAACACTCCCTTAAAATATCTCCAAAACTTGTATAACTTTTGCAAATAATATTTATGTAGTAATTAGCAAGGAAATAAATATTACTCACAAAAGCCAGAAAATAAATCTTAATTTAACATAGTTCACAGTTTTATTTTACTTTTAGTATATATACACAGATTGGTTTCAGCTTTGTTATGGGGCATTTACATCCAAGCATATAATTTGTTCTAACCAATCATTTTTTTACTCTATCTTAATAGCTTTCATGACCTCTACTCACTCAATGGACTCTAAGAGCAGATGCACTTGTCTTACTGATTTTGTTCTTGCTTTCAGGGAGACATAAAGGAGTAGGAAGAACCAGAAAAGATGGTTTACCCAAACGCTACCAGAGCAAATCTGATACGTGATGATCTGGTAGGGCTTCTAATTCAGACAATCCTTTCATCTTTGGCAAACAGCTCTATGGTTTACCCAGAATGCCAGAGGAGACTGGCATCTTTATGCCCCTATAGCATTCTCTGCATGGGATTCCATGCTTTACAACAGTGGTTCTTAAAGTGTGGCCTGGGGACCAGAATCAGCATCACCTGGAAACTTGTTACAAATGCAAATTCGTGGGCACCACCCCAGATTTGCTCAATGAAAACCCCAGAGGGTAGGGCCCAGTAACCTGTATTCTAACAGGGCCTCCAGGCAACTCTGAGAGCCACTGGCCAATACATAAGCTGCACACGCTATGAGGGGAGCTATGAGGCACAGCTACGAGGGGAGGGACTAGAGCTCCATGCAGAAGAATACGATGGATTTATTACACATGGCTGTAGTCAGCCTTCTTAACTGAGCCACGCTTTCCTCTGGGTAACATGGCAGGGAGGACATATGTATGCAGCCTTAGATGAGAGAAAAAAGAATAATTCCCCTTCCTCTCCTTGAGATCTATACAGTTTAGAATTTTTTTTATTACCAGACAGAAATTCCAACACAAACTGTTCAAGTAAAAAAGACTATTTATTCAATAACTGACGATCTAGGGATTAATAATAGTAACAGGTAACATTTACTGAACACTAAGTATGCGTCAGGCACTGGTCTAATTGCTTTGCATGGTTTAATTGATTAATACTCACATAAACTCTGAAGATGGTAGTATAACATCTCCATTTTAGAGAGGCAGAAACTGAGGTACAGTGAAGTTAAGTAGCCAGATTGGGATTCAAACCTAGACAGTGGAACTGGCTTCGAGCTGGCTTGATCAGAGGTCAAGTCTTGTCATTGGAAATTTTTCTGCTCCCAAAGTTGAGCAGAAGTCCTGAGTCTGACTCATATCGACTCAGGGTCGTAGGCTCATCTCTGATCCAATCCTCAGAGCTGAAGGTGAAGTGAGGAAATCAACCCTCATCACAGGGTATGGTTTTATGAGAATATAGGTGAATGGGTAATGGGTATTGGATCATATTATTATTTTTAATTGTTTATTATTTTTTTAATTGTTAAATAATTATTTTATTTCTTTCTTTTATTGATGTCATAATAGTTTAAACATTGTGAGATTCCAGTTGTACTTTATTATTTGTCAGTCACCACATAAATGCACCCCTTCACCCCTTGTGCCCACCCCCCACCCCCCTAGCCCCTGGCAATCACCAAACTGTTCTCTCTGTCCGTGTGTTAGTTTATATTCCACATATGAGTGAAGTCATGTGGTGTTTGTCTTTCTGTCTGGCTTATTTCACTTAACATAATACCCTCCAGGTCCATCCATGTTGTTGCAAATGGGACAATTTTGTCTTTTTTTATGGCTGAGAAGTATTTCATTGCATATATATACCACATCTTTTGAATCATGTTATTGAACCATGGGAAGGGGAGAGTTGCGTGATGATCTGAGGGACAACTGTCACCAGCGACAAGTTATTGCCAAGACTCCCCCTCTTCACCTTTCCACTTGGATTTTTTTTCATAGGCACTATCCTCAACACCAAACAATTTCATTCTCTAGTTCTGAGTTCACTGATCCTAGAGAAGAGCTCATATTATCTAAGCTTAGGTGATGGGTCCAGCACTGAGTGACTCAGTTGTGTCCAGAAAGCCAAAATAAAATAAGAATAAGGACTGTCTGTCTGTCTTACAGTAGATGCCATTGGATGCTTGCTAAGCAGCCATTCCCTCCTTTCTTCTTTCAAGTCAAACTCTAATTTTGTTCACATATCTACTTTCCTTTGCACAACCCTATCCTTAGAGAGTGGTGGCTCCAAGCTCCAGTGGTGAATTGGTAGAAGCTAACCCCTTGTAGATATTGTGTTAAGAATGGATATATAATCTAATTCTGGCCCAAGAGATGTAAGGGGACTCTGCTAATGGTTTTCCGAGATGTTGTTTTCTTCACTGATAAAAAGAAATTTATCAGATCTTTAAAAAAAAATCTTCTCTAGTTAGTGTAAAAGACAGCAGCTGAAAACAGAATAAAAGTACTAGCTGAAGTGACCTGTTCTCACCAGAGCTGGGTTTTGCTTTTGATTTGATGATTATTTAAAGAAATTGTTAATGTCTCTGTTTCACAAATGGGTAGTCATTTCCTTGTCTTTACCTGGAAGCGCCCGTAAATCACGTGTTTCATTTTAAACTTGTAAAGGAAAAATGAAATGATAGCTCTGTATGGTTGGCATTATTCATCTCTCCCTTCTCCCCGCACCCCCAACTTTCCTGTTAGTAGAGTCTGGTACTGTTTACGCGTTTTCCCAAAGGCAAATTCTGGATAGTTTCATTTTTAGTTTTTACAGAACTTTATGACCGATGAGTAGTTATCTTCCAAGAATTAATAATTAGGACACTCTGATTCAAGTAATCAGTATGTGCCCTTATTTCACTTCCGTATGTAATAGCTCTTCTGTGTTTCTTTCTTCATGATCAAGTCAAGGAAGCTGAGAATGAGTGTGGTAATATCAAAGAATAATTTTTCAAGGATGTTAAAAATCATGGGTATTATACAAATAAAGAATAAGTATATATCAAAGATTTATCTAACTCATCAATTAGGGAAGCAGGATGGAAAGCTGATTCAAAGGACATTTGAGGAACTGAGCATTGACATGCAATGAACAAAAATGTTGGATTTCTAGATTAGATACAAACCTGGATAACATCCTAAAAGACAATAAAACCGTATGTTTTGGTTATAATTTCAACCAGACAGAAATTATTTGCATCTCTACCAGACAAAATCTACAAGGTAACATGTAACTTTAATGAGTTTGGACTCTGATCAGTAATAAAGAGCATGTCCAAAAAAGGTTCATGGCTCTAGAGATTTCAATAATTCTTGAGTGAGCCTGTTAAACAATGCTCCAGTGTGACAGTGAAAGCACATGTAATCATCCTTCTACCTTACTCACAAGTTTTTCCTATTTTTTCTTAACTACAATGATACTACAATGTAGTTATGAAGATTAAATATTATATGTGAAAATGCTTCGTAACATACAGCCTCATAAAAATGTAAAATGATGTTTTTGTAGGTTATTACTATAATTACACAATATTCCAAAGGCAAGCTTGACATAAAGAAGGCAAGTTAGAGTTAGACTGTCAGTCTAACTCATTTTTTTCCTGAGATCCTAAAATAGACATTGGTGCCCCAGATGGCAGGATGAGAATAAATTTCTCTTAACTGGGACACGATATACGCAAAAACTTAGAGGAACCGCAAATCTTCTAACTACTCCAGGGAGAAGTGTTGCAAAATAAAATTTGTTTGTTTTCTTGTTCCAACCTGAAGATAACGCCAAGAAAAAACTGTGAATGTCCTACTTCATTAATTCAACTAGTAATGCATTGAGCACCAAAGAGGTATCTTGTGTGTCCTATTGTGGGGAGACAAAGGGAAATAAGATGCTCATTCTCTCCATAAGGATACATATTTAGCAGCAGAGACAACACAAAAATAATCAATTGGAACAAAAAGAGGGGGAATAATTATTTTGTTTTGAATAAGGGCAACATGAAGCTTTGATTAATTAACTATTGTTTATTTAATCATTTGTAAGTTGGTAGCAGTATTTCTTGTTTTTTACTGGATACTATTCACTCTGAATTGTATCTGAAACTGCATATTGCTCTGTCTTTATATTTTGTATTTTCTTTCTTCTTTTTTCTTTTTCTCTTTCTCTTTCTCTTCTATTTTCTTTCTTCTCTTTTCTCATATCTTCAAATATAAAGTAATTGAAGAAAAATAGTAATTTAAAAAGATTCTCTGTAAAATTTTTGATTTTTTAAATAAAATGTGATTTAATAAGTCTAACAAAAATGTTAGCTTGTTGAGGGGCCAGGCCAGTGATGCAAGTGGTTAAGTGCGCGCGCTCCTCTGCGGTGGCCCGGGGTTCGCTGGTTCGGATCCTGGGTGCGCACTGACGCACCGCTTGTCAGGCCATGCTGTCGTGCCGTCCCATATAAAGTGGAGGAAGATGGGCATGGATGTTAGCCCAGGGCCAGTCTTCCTCAGCAAAAAAGAAAAAGGAGGATTGGCAGATGTTAGCTCAGGGCCAATCTTCCTCACAAAAAAAAAAAAAAAGAAAAATGTTAGCTTGTTTAATAATCAGGATTAAAAAGAAGAAAACTGACCTGTGTTTGAAGAACCAAATTGAAATAACTTTGTATTTCTAGATTTTTCCAGTGATTCTACAAAATTTCATGAGTATATAGTAAAAATTCTGAAAAAATAGTATCATTTTTACTATAAACCAGTAAGTCATTGTTAATATAGTTAAGCTAAACTAGAGACATAACCCACAAAAGAAAAGCTGGGCTATATTAATGAAAACAATGGGAAGAAAGGAGAACACTATTTCTGAATTGCAGTGATTATTAAAATTGGATAGTTACCAGAACTATGTGTTTCCTTTGTGTTTGTGAAAATCCCCTAAATATGCTCTTCCAATTTTTTATAGAAAATTATTTAGACTAATAATTACTTGATATTTCATCATTATTCATTCCAGTTTCTAAAGTGCAATATGTGGAAAGGCCAAGAGCTTCCCAGAGGATGGAATGTGTCTGCAATGTCACTAAACTCCGTAAACCCCAACAAACGGGAAACTCAAGTATTGTGTATAGTTTGCTACTGTTTGTTCCAGACAGACGTTTCTGTATTATCACTGTTTATTCAGAAAAATCTTTATAGCAAACATGTGGTTTTATCTTTAGAATAATTTCAATATAATAGAATTCCAAATAGTTCTGGTAAAAGACCTAGATGCTATCTGGGCTAGAACTGTAAAACTGAGAATTCTCATTCATCGATACTCTAAGTTAGTTCCATATGCTAACCCAAGATGACTACCAAGAAAAATTATCCAGTGAAAAAATAAACTATGGGGTCATATATATAGTCTGATTCCATTTATATTCAAACTACAACACGAAAGTTTCAATTTATATACCAGTGTGGAATGGAAACCAATATTCGTCTATCATTACCTATCTGAGTGGAAGCCTCTTTTTCTATCTTTCTAGTCCTTGAATTTACAGCACTGGAAATACACACACACACACACACACACACACACATACACACACACATATAGACTTTTCCATGTGTATATGTGTAAATGGATAAAAGGATGAAGGGATAGATAGATGAAAGGGAATTTTGACTTTACATACACTTGTGTGTTGTTTGATTTTTTATAATGAGCATATAATCATGTATACTTTTAAAATAAAGTAGAAAGTCAAGACGAATCATTTTTAAAAAAGAAGAGATGAGTTATAAGTTCTGACATGAAAATACATATATATTATATATGTTCAAAATATGTATTTTATATGAAAAAAGCAAGTTACAGAATAACATGGTGTTATCTTATTTATGCTAAAGAAAAAGCAAACTGTGTTGAGAGGGATGTTGAAGAGACTCTTTCATTTTTCCTCTACATACTTCTGTGTTGGAGTATATACAGAAAGTATGTTTTTATATACTATACGTGTTATTTATCAAAAATGAGTTTTTGCAGAGAATTACCTTATTGTTTTCTTTCTGCTAAGGGATGAGTCATAAATAAAGATTTGAGGAACTGTTTAATATACAGTCAATGACTGAACAGGAAAAATCTGTTTCATTTTGTACAGGAATCTCAATATTAATCAATGGAGTAACGTGAACTTTTCTGAAATAAATTTTTGATACTTTTTTTCTCAGTCTCCCTATAATATTAAGTTCTTTATTTCCATATTATATTTTTCATGCTTGATATCGCTAACGAGATCTTCTTAACTGCTTGATGCTTACAATATTCTCTCTTTATTTGATGAGGATATTTTGTGTATTTTAATCTGGTCCATTAATTTTGCTTTCTCATGGGAAGGTTGAGTCTTTCTTTCCTAGAAGCTTCCACTTGTACTCCTCAGGGGTCTGTTTCTTTTTTCTGTGTGTGCATATTCGTGGAAGCACCATCTTCCTTGCTGGTGATGTGTGCCTGAAGGGAGAGATGACGGCTCAAATCCCAGCTGACACTCCTCACGGTGAAAATGAAGTGTGTGTTGGGGGAGTGCCCACAGAGGCAGAAGAGCCTCTGATACTGTGTCTATAACCTGCCCTGCCTCAACCTGTGCCAAGCACTGCTCTTTTCCAGGGGCGGCCTCTCCCCCTTGTAGTTACCACGAAGGGGCTCAGCAATGGGAAGCCGCTTAGTCCGTCTGCACTAGCTGGTTATTGTATACTTCCTACTTACCCAGGGGCCAGTGATGCCCACATGAACTGCCACCTATGGCAGGCACTGGACTGGAGCCTATGTTTTCTGCCCACTCCTTGAGCCCTGTACGGTGGAGTGGGCACTGAGCTGGCCAGTAAAATGTGAGGAGAGAAAAGTACAGAACTAGAAAGCTCTGCTTCAGGTTCTGTGGGACCTGACCTACCTTCTGATTCTCCAGGGGCTTTTCACAGTCTTTGACTTGGATTTTAGGATTCATCGAACTCCTTTTTAACTTTGTGGCATCTCCAGGTTTGGGTTCAGGGGAAGGATTGAACAGTCCATGCTTGTTCACGATCCTGACAACTATACCAAACTTCAGCTTGGAATGGACCCACCCCCCAATCTCCTCTGCTACAGCTGGCTTTATTCCTCTACTAGGTCCCAGCTATATCATTTCCTCAGGGAAGCCTGACTCACCTCCTTCTACTTTTCTACATGATGCTGACAATTGGTATTGTATAAGGATTTCTTTAATAACTGGCCATCTCTCTAGATGTTAAGGTCCGTGAGAGCAAGGGAAATGTCTTTTTTTCTTGTTTACAGCTTTATCTGTGACCTCTATCGCAGTGCCTAGACAATTGCTGAGACCTCATGAATATTTTTCGAAGGCAAAGTAAAAGGAAGAAAGAACAAAGGAAAGAGAAATAGATCTATTTTTGTTAAAGTGGAACATAATGTATATCTATTCAAGCATAATCTACTTCTGCATTAGTCACATCTGTAGTATATATAAAGCATGGAACCACAGACTGGCTTTATCTTGGATGCTAAATGACATTTGGCCTTCTCATTTTATTAATATCTCATTTTATTAATATCTTGATGTAGACTGAAAGTAGATGAATTTTCTGGAAAAGAAACATAATATTTTACAGCATCAAATAAAAATTAATTCTGGATTATCCATGAAGTGTTAACCCTGTATAAAACTATTATGAATGAGTAAGAGACTGTAGAATTCCCAGGATATAGAGAATTTCTTACTTATAAGTCTGAAAATCTGTGTGAAACATTTAGCGAAAAATAAACTTTCTTTACTGAAAATAATGACCACAGAAAACCAGTGAAGATTAAATAGGAGTAGAGCAGTAAAGAAAAAAAAAAGAAAATGATAGGCACTTTCAAGATCCTCTTTCTAAATACCGTAACAATTATATCAGCTCATCTCCTATCTAACGTATAAGTGAATCACTCAGACTATTGTCTACATGTTTCCTAAACCAGATAGTTCAATTCTAGGCACATTTCTCAGGTTCTTAGAGGATTGGTTCATAAAGGTTTTTAACGCCAGAGTATGTCAGGACGTAAAATGATGTTACAACTTTAGATTATTTTTTGTCTGGGCACCAGGATGTGGTAGAAGAACTTGGCGCTTGAATGTTATCCTCTTATTTAATCCAATTCTTCCTTTCCTGGTTCAAAAATTTAATCTCAGAGACATAGATGGATGCATAAATGGACAAGACTTATCCCTCCCATCTTCCCCTCCCTTATCTATCCAGTTCCCCAGGGTTGTCATCTTCCTTTGTGATCTACAATTAGAGGGTGAAGTCAATTGCTTTACAAGGAAGCAAACAAGCAACTTTTTATCTACAAAATCTCTGCTCTCCTCAGTATTAATTCTTTCGCAATACAATTTCTATTCATTGCCAATTTGTTTTGTTCTTTTTGCTTGCCATTGGGCCAAATTTCTCTCCTTCATGTAAAATTCGTAGTGTGGAAGTTATCAACTACCAATTAAGGGAGTTCCAAGTGCTAGGAAGGAAAACAAAACAAAGCTCTCAGCAGGCAGGGCTCATATCGATAAGTGAAAAGCACCAAATCAAGGCTAATTCACATAACTTCAGAGCATGACTCAGAGCCACAGACATGAGTCACGGGCTCTCATTGAGATAGGGCTGGCAATGCACTTGGAAGAGCTCAGTGTACGCACAAAAGGTTGAAAAATGCGTATCCGTTGTAGACACATCAGTGTGTTGCAAAGATGCATCTTATGACTAGGACTATCATGTCAATAAAGGATGATAGCATCTGTGAAGAATGAGTGTTTCAAATGACCCAGAACAGAGTGCATTGTGAAACAGAGGCTGTGTTTATATTGAGTTTGTTACTATGGCTATGAATTTCCAGTACGAGGAGGAGTTTTTGGTAGTACTCTATGGAACAAACAAGCCATAGCCACTTGAAGACATGCCGTGAGGAGAGAAGTAAAAGCAAGACACGTCATGCCAAATCGTCTGTGCTCAGAGGCTCATTCTCACTATCTTCTTTGCCATCTGATTGGCCGAAGTCTATGGTTATCAGACGCATTCCCGGTCCTCACTTTGTGTGTCCTGCCAGTCTTTTTTCATGAAACTCGATTTTTGGATTCCTCTCTCTGTTGTGCTATAGATCATATTGCTTTTTTCTACCCTTGGATCCACTTTCTGCCAACGCTGGTAGGGATGTTGCTAGAAATCTAACTTACTCTGGAGTCTTATCTTCCACTTGATTTGTTGCTTACTTGTCACTTCCTCCAGCCCCAACCATATACATGCGTGCAGAGATTCTTCACTCTATTTTCTATTCTTCATTCAATTTTCCAACTCTGTGAGTTATGTCAACCTCTCAGCCAGGATCAGTGGTGGATTTATTATAGATATTAGCAGACAGAGTCTACTGGGTAGAGGAAATGGACTGAAGGACATTGATTCCTAGGTAAGTGGGAAATAAAGTATGGATTCAGAGATCTGAAAACATTGAATATGCTAATTAGACATAGAAGTAAACAGGATAATTTTTTTTTTTAAGAGGAGGGTGTTGGATGAGTGAGGATAAATGGTTACACAGGTGAGGTGACAAGAAGCCACACAGAGAATGGCACTAGGAAGTAAGAGGGGAATTTATGCCATGGAAGGTTGTAGGATCACTGGTCTAAATTCTTGGTGGGAAAACACAGAAGACAAGAGATAAATGGCCACATCTAGTCCATGTTTCTTCCTTCACTGAATTATTATATCTGTGACCAGGGCAGATCTCAGGCAGTATAGGATGGTGGTGAAAAGAACAGATTCTGGATTCAAGCAAACCTGGTTTCAGGTCCCAGCTGTACTGGTTAATACTATGAATTTTGGCAAGTACAAACCCTCTTTGGGCCTCTCTAAAACAGACTTAATTATCTACCTCTTTGAAATAGTTGTCTATGCTCACTGTCTCTCTCTACCTCCTAAACTCCTTCCCATCAAGATTTTTCCCCCATCATGCCATCCACTCTTTCTGTGGTCACCAATAACATTCACACTGCTAAATGCACTTATGTTCAATTCTCAGGACTCATCTTACTTAACATGTCAGCTGCATTTGGCAGAGTTCCTCCTTCCTTCTAGATATACTTTTTTCTTTTGGATTCAAGGATACCACACCCCCGGTTTTTCTCCTAGGCCACTGGTTGCTGCTTCTTGGTTTTCTCTTACTGATTCCTCCTTTTCTCCCCAAACTCTCAATGTTGAAGTGCCACCGAGTTTAGTTCTTTTTCTTCTTCTCCATATACATTCCCTCCCTTGGAGATCTCAACCTGTCTTGTGGATTTAAATTCTATGTATATGCCATAGATTCCCAAATTTGTTTCTTTAGCCCAGACCTCTCCCTGAACTTCAGAATTCTACCAAATTGCCTACTGAAAACCTCCATTTGGATAACTAATGGAGATCTCACACTTAAGATGTCTAAAATGGAACTTCTGGTCTACTCCCTCTAAGTTCCTCTACCTACATACAGTCTTCCCAGCATCATATGATGATGATTCCAGGCCCAAATTTTTGTAGTCAACCTTTTTTATACTCTTTTTCTCGTACCCCACATCTAATCTATCAGCCAATTCTACCTTCAAAATATACCCGATCATTTCTTACCACTTCCTGTGGTCCTACCCCAGTCCCAAACCATCATCTTCACCTAGATTATTGCAATATTTTCCTAATTGGTCTCCCTGCGTCTGCCCTTGGCTCGCTACACTTTATTCTTAACGCAGAGTCAGAGTGATCTGTAAATCAGATCATGTCAGTCTTCTGCTTAAAGCCTTCTAATAGCTTCATATCTCACTCAGAGTAAAAGCCAATTCCTACAAGACCACCTCCTCCACCCCTCACTCCAGTATCTCTCTGACCTCACTTCTTTCTCTATGCTCTGCTTTGCTCTCTCATTTCCAACCACACTAGCCTCTATTTGCTACTTGAACATGCCAAGCATGTCCCCATCTTAGTGTCTTTGCACTGGTGGTTCATTCCACTAAGAACACTATTTTCTCCAGATATTCTTATGGCCAACTCCTTAACACTGAAACCTTTGAGATTTGTTATATTAAAAACTCAATGAGTCTTCCCCTGACCTTCTCATTTAAAATTGTAACCTGTCCCACCTCTAGCACCCTTGATCCTCCCCTTAAATTGCTCTACTTTTCCAGAGCACTCAGCACTCTCTAAAAAAAGATGTAATTTGTTTCTTACTATGATTACTGCTTATCATTTGACTTTTTCCAGCAAAACGTGAGCTCGAATGGGACACACATTTGTATGTTTGGTTCACTGCTGAATTCCAAGCACCTAGATAAGTGCCTGGCACACAGTAGGATTTAATAAATATTTGTTAATTTGAATATATAGATGCCATATTGGTTTTTGAGGGCTAAACAACATGCTCTGGACCTTACATTAATGCAGTGCTTGGTCCATAAAGCTAAAATGAGGATAGCTATGAGCAAATACACAGGGTAAGAAAATGTCCATGTCCTCAGCCTTCCTTTTCTCTATTCTTTTCACTCAAGATGCTGCTTCATTTTCCTATCTTAAGACTCAGATAATCAGAGAATCCATGAAAAGATTTCAATAAGTTTAATTTCAAAGCACGTGTATGAAGTAGCTGAATATACATTTCTTGATTATTTGATAATCAAAAATGCATATTATTTTCCAAAAGCTTTCCATTTTGAGAGATAAAAGTAATCTTTAGTCAAAGAAATGTATCTCAAACTGGATTTGGGTGCTTTAGTGAGCTGAAGTAACAAAATATTTTAGGGATAGAGAAGTTTTTGTGATACATCTACAATCATATTATATGTGGGGAGTTTTGTTTCACCAATGACTAAATGACCTCATATATAAAAAAATCCTTAAAGAAAATTCGTCCAAAGAAAGTTCATGATTATAAAAACTTCATTTGTTGGGAAATAGTCTGATAAAATTCAACCCACGTTGAAAAAGCAGGTCCATGGTTTGACATCTTTTCTTATAAAATAGAATAAATTCAATTCCCTTGTGTCAAAAGTAGGAAGATATATTGGGAAGTAATTGATCCATAGCATGAAGAAATTCTTTACTGTGAACAATTATCTTCACTGTCTATTGGTTCTAATCCATTTCATTGAATTTTAAGCTATATAAATAAGTATTCTAGATGTAGCTAAAGATGATGGATAAGCAAGATAAGCGTTGTACATGCCCACTGAGATCATTATATTATTGCTTCAGTGTTGAATGTTTCTTGAATTGTATTATATTACAAGCAGTGTGTTAGAGAAATAAGATACAGCTCTGGCCTCAAATAGCTATGGAGAAAATTAAGATAAAATATAAAAGATACCACAAATTAAATGTGTACAAAAACCGTGGAAGCAGAGATGAGGCATGATTGCTTCTGATGAAGAGGTCAGAGAAGGTATTTTCTGAGCTGAGCTACAGAAATATGAGTAGAATTTCATCAGAGACAAAGAAAGGAAGACACTACAGGCTCAGTAAATTAAACCCATGGAAAAAATAAGGAAGAAGGTAATGTAAAAAAAATTAAAAAATGGGAGAAGAGGGGTGGATTTGTGATTAGAAATCAGAAAATGATAGAACTGAAAAATAAATTGATTTGCCTAGTTCTTTGGAAAGAAATAAGACATACCCTTGTATCTAGTCCAATCAAGAAGAGGGAAAAACACATATACTCCAAACAAAAAAATATGTAGGAAATAATCACAAATAAAAAGGAAATGAAAGGAATTTTATGAAGTTACTTTCTTCAATTCTCCATTTCATGCAAAAGAAATGTGAAAATCTAGATTAAAGGAATAATTTTGGGGGAAAATATAATTTACCATAACTGATTCTAGAAGAGTTAGGAAACAATTTCAGTATCCTCAAAGAAAATGAAAAAACATTTTATAATATGCAAACTCCATTTTTGATAAAAATTCTTAAAATAGAGATAGATAGATGCTTTTATGACGTAATAAAATGTATCTGCTTCAATACCAATGCCGGGATTAGGCTTAAAAATGAAACACTAGAACAAGTTGCATTAAAGTCAGAGATGTCCACAATTGCTATTATTTAATATTGAACTCTATATCTTAGACTGACTATTAGACAAAAGGGATAAATTAAAGTTATAAATATTGGAAATGAAGAAATAAATTTACCAATATTTGTAGATAATTTGATTGTCTGTCTGGACAGCTCAAGAGAATTACTAAAAAAAACCCCAAACTTTAAAAACAATAAGGAAATTCAGTAATTTTTCTCGAACAAAATCAATAGTTGTCATTCAGGCAAAAACCAGTTAGAAAACATATTTGAGAAAGACTTTATCTCAATACCATCAAAAAGAATAAATACCTAGGAATAAACTTTCCATGACAGGTACAAGATCAATATGAAGAAAATTTTAAATCAATATTGAGGGACCCAAAAAGACATTAACAAATAGAAAAACATATTGTGTATTTAGATAATAAAACTCAGCATCAAATGTGTCACTTTTCACTAAGGTAAAAACCCATAAATTTAGTATTATTCAAATAAAAAATAGTATTTGAAATCAGACAAGATGATTTTCAAGTTCACTGAAAAACAGGTAAGAAAAGTCAGAATATAATAGGGGGAAAAATGAATTAATGGTGGGGGGGGTGTTAATAATTCTACAAGATATTGAACATGTTATAAAACTACAAGAGCTAAGACAATGTGACAGTCACTCAACTAGACATATCAATGGACAGAACAGGAAGTCCAGAAAAAAAAATATATCTATGTACTTATATATGATTTGTATATATCACATACAGAATATAGCACATGTTAAAGGTGGCATTTTATATCAGTGGGGAAATATTATCTGCTAAGCATAAATGACATGGGGAACATTTGCTATCTGTCTGAAAAAGGTCAAATTCATTCAGATTTTCATACTTTACATCAGAATGACTTCCTAATGTTTCATAGTTGAAATGTTACAAAAAAAAAAAGGAAACCACAACGTACTACAGCAAAACTCTACCATAAAACAGGTGAGATATCAAAATTCAATTGTTTAAAATGTGGAATTGTATTACTATAAATTAATGAAATGACCAAGACAGCAACAAGCCTGTGTAGTAGATCAAAAGTTCTGTGATAACCAGCTCTGCTGTCCATATTCAGTCCTGGCTGCGGTTTGTCATCCTCTCCTGGCAATTGTTCATGTCTGCTTAAATATTGATGCAGAAGATTCTTTTTTTTTTTTTTTTCGTGAGGAAGATTAGCCCTGAGCTAACATCCACGCCAATCCTCCTCTTTTTGCTGAGGAAGATTGGCCCTGAGCTAGCATCCATGCCCATCTTCCTCCACTTTATATGGGATGCTGCCACAGCGTTGCTTGACAAGCAGTGTGTCGGCGTGCACCCGGGATTTGAACCTGCAAACCCCGGGCCACCAAAGCTGAGCTCATGCACTTATCCGTTATGCGACTGGGCTGGCCCCGATGTGAAAGATTTTTGGTCTATGGTTGGCAGCAGCAATCCCAGACCTCTGAAGAATAGTTGGCAACCATTTTGTCAGTTCCCTCTGGGGAGACTATGAACAGAGAATACTTCCATAAACAGGGTTGCCTGGCATTCTATTCCCAGCTTTGCCATCCACTTTGTACCTCAGCTCACACCTAACTGGGAATAAGAAATGAAATCTAGTTCACCTTTATTTGAAAATGGAGCCTGTGTAAAGATGGGAACCCATTGCTAATCACATTATATCCAAGATAAGATTTTCATATGAATTGTGTGGAACTTTACCATAGAAGAAATCATGGAGGAGTTTTCAAAATCATCTTGGAATGGGGAAGGCCTTTCTAAGTGTTACATAACACCAAGAAGATATTAAAAGATATATTGACAAGTCTGAGTAAGGTAGAACCCAGTATATACAAAGTCTAAAGATAATAACAGACTAGAGAAAAATATTTGGAACTCAGTTTTAATTTTCTTAATATATAAAAGCTATCTAAAATAACTTAAAAGCCAACAGCATCCTGAGAGACACATATTCAAAGGATAGGAACACATGGTTTACAAAATACTAAAAAAAAATACATATACATGTTTGTAGAAACTCAACTCATTTACTATAAGTGAAATGAAAATTAAAATGACACTAAGATCTCATGTTTTACTTACCAAATTTCAAATATAAAATATTTCATAACATACTCTATGAGCATAAGTGTGAGGAAACATTAGCTCTTGTACTTTTTTATACATTGCTACTGAGAATGTAAATTCTCAGGCTTCTATCCAGCAAGTTACAAATGCACATATTCTTTGATCCAATAATTCCATTTTGGGGGTTCCATTCTACAAATACTTGTGTAAATGATTTGTATACAAATTTATTTATTGAAGTATTTTCTGTAATTATAAAAGATTGAAACAATCTGAATGTCTACTAATAGGGCCTGGTTAAAGAAATGATTGTACCTCCATACAAGGAACTATCATGCAGCTGTGAAAGAGATGGCTAATCTATATACTGATAGGATTTCCAAGATAGACGATTAAGTGCAAAATGCAGGGCTCAGAACAGTGTGAATAATATACACCCCATTTCCATAAAAAAAAGAAAATATGCATATATATTTTATATTTACTTCATATAATATATATTGATATACATATTTCATAAATACATTTCATATTTATGCTTAGAATATCCCAGAAGAGATACACAAGAAACTGGGAGCCTTAGTGCTGTCAGGGTGGGGAATGGGGGTATGTCAAGGGTCAAGACGGGGTGAGACTTTTTACTTACATTTTTATGTATTATTTTTTATTGAATATACTTGACACATAACATTGTGTAAATTTAAAGTGTACAGAATGTTAGTTCGATACATTTGTATGTTGTAATATGATTGCCATTGTAGTGATATTTAGCACCTCTATCATGTTATAGAATTATCTTTTCCTTTTAGTGGTTGGGATAAATAAGTTCTAGTCTCTTGGCAGGTGTGATGATTGTAGTACAATATTATCGTCTATATTCATTATACTGTTCATTAGATCTCTATGGCTCATTTACTATTCGTTGCAAGTTCATACCCTTAAACAGCATCTATCTTATCCCCCACCCTCGCTGTTTTCATATTTTGAATTTCGACAATATGAACCGTAAAAAAATTAAAGTATCAAAAGGGTTCTACTACTAGCACAGTTTATAAACTACTCATTTTAGTTTAGCTTCTTTATTTTAAAGAAGAAGAAAATAAGACCCAGAACAGTGGTGACAGAAGGGTACTCAGCTTTCTGCAGACAGGACCAGAGCTAGATCCTAGATTTTCTGCCTCCCACTTCAGGACGAAGTCTACAACATCAGAAGAAAACAAACTTACATAACTGGATATTATGAAGAAATCAACCAAGGAAACAAAACCAAAATTGAAAGTATATTTTAATTTCAGATTATACTCTACAGTCTGATACGAAATATTCTGAAAATGTTGCCATTTCTCGTTCATGAAGATGTTAGATATTTCTCCACCTTACTGCATGGTCTTGAGTAGCTTCCTTCAACAGTAGTGACAGAAATTAAGCCTTCTTTATCTCTCACAGGTTCTCCTTTGTGATCAAGATCTTATATTTGCGAGATAACTACCTAAGGTCAGAAAAGATTATCTGCATCTGTGGAACAGAGATTTCCTCTGTGCCATGCTGAGTGACACCATTTCCTTTAAGACTTGGATCCAAACTCTCTTCTTCAAACATCTTAGCATTCCTTGCCTTTCCTGAATTATTTCCTCTCTGAATGTGCCTTAATTCTATGTCACTTCAACTCCTAAAACTATGATTTATGGAACATGTCCTTCCTTTCAATTAAATTGTACAAATATTTAGTGAAGCTCCAACCATGTTCCAGGTACCATGTTAGGACTTGGGATAAAAAGATGAATAATACAAAGCTTCTGCCTCTAACGAACTCAGTTTAATCAGGGGTATAGATTTATCTATTTAAAAATTATTTATTGAGGGCTTACTATGTGTCAGGCATTGTTTAGTGTTAGGCATAGCAGTGAAGAAACATACAGAAATCCTGACTACTGAAAATTAGATAAATTTGATAATGGATTGCATATTAGCCAATATGAGGGGATTTTTATTAATTTTGTAGGTGTGATAATTATTGTGGTTATATAAAAGACCTTAGTCTTAATATATGCTTGCTGACATATTCAGGAGAGAAAGTATACAAATTACTATCAAATGATTCAGGAATTTTTTTTTTTTTTTTTACCTGGGATATACAGCCTTCTTCCATAGTAGAAACACACTCAAACCAACACTTTTCAAATCTTTCATGAGTTCTTCTTTGTAACCAAATGGTGTATTTGTTAGATAATTGCCTGTGATTAGAAGCTATTATCTGTATTTATTTTATAAAATTTTAAAGTATATGTCTATATCTATTTCTAGATAGATTAAGCAAACAGTGGAAGCATGTTAACAATCATTGACTCTAGATGGTGAGTAGAAGAGGTTCATTGTACAGTTCTTTAAAATTTTTTTGTATGTTTGATATTTTCCATTTAATATAGCCTTGGAAAAATCTCTGTCCACTGGAGCATACATTCCAGTCGGGGGAGACAGACATAAAGAAAGAAATAAGTCAAATATATAATTTGTCAGATGATGATAAATACTGTGGGGAATCATAAAACAGGGAGGAAGATGAGAGATGTAGCTTTAACACAAATAATTTATAAATCTACATGATTGACTAATTTTTAAGTGCCATGGGCACAATGACTAAGGCATGATTTCTCCTCTGTGAGACATGCAGGAAAGACCTGGAGAAGAGATTACTGGAGCAAGATTTTAAAGGATAAATGGAAATTTGCCAAAGGGACAAGTTCGGGGGCTAAACCCTGAGAGAATATTCCAGGACAGATTAATAGTGAGAATGAGTGATTCCCAAGCTCTACTAAAAAGATTTTAGTTCAGAGGTCCTATAATATACATGTTTACAAAGCTCCACAGATAATTCTAATGTGCTCCAAAAGTTGAGATTCTGTAGCATGGAAACAGGTATAACTTGTGGGAAAAAACAAAATGAGGGAAGTGGTTGGAAATGTAGGCTGTTGCTAGGCAGGAAAGGGAATTTATAACAAGGTAAAGATTTTGAAATTTATTCTGTAGGCACTGGGAGCCATAAGAGGCTTTAACCATGAGAATTACATGAGTGATCATATCTGATTTTAGAAAAATAACTCAGATGGTGTGTTTATGTAGGTGAGAGAAGGGAGGTAGTAGAGGCAGGGAGACCAGTTAAGCTACCCCAGTAATTTGAATGAAAGCTGATGAAATCTGCTCTAGGTCCCTGGAACTTACAGTAGAGAGATGTTTGGCAGAAGATCGGATAGATTTTGTTGAGGAAACGTGAGTGAGAAGAAGGATTCTAATTTTCCTGATTTTATGAGCCACTAACAGACTTAGGGAAATAGAAGAAACAGTTTGGAGGGGATGGAGAATATACATCAACTTGCAGTTTTTGAAAAGCTTGTGGGACACATAAATGGATCTATCTAGAAGAAAAAAAAAAAAACACAACCCTGAAGCTTGAGCAAGTTTTGGGACAAAAAAATAGAGATTTTGCACACATTACCTTATGTGTGGTATGTTGGAGCCCTGGGTCCTGGACTTGGTGGACAAACCTACTGATGCCCATGGAAGATACTAGGCAAAAGAAAAGAAAATGTGAGCAGCACTTAAGAAATGGTCAGGGGAGGAAGAGGTAATGGAAGCCACTAATTCTTTTATGCCAAAGAGTTTAGAAATTCCTCAAAGACAGAACAGTGTCTTTTACTTCCTTTGTAAATTTCCAGAGCATTAGTGCAGCACAAACAACAGGTATTTAATAACTGCTTGCTGAGTTGATGACCTAATGACACATATAAGAATCAAGATTTTGCCTATTAGCAATATCTCCAAAGTCTAGATGAAGGATTTAGAATCTAGTATCAAATACCAATATTAATGAATCAAAGAAAACAAGGAATATTAAAAACTAATCTCTTTGAGTTGTTTTTTTCAGTGTTAGAACTCAACCTATAATCTAGTTAATTAAAAAAAAAGACTATTCAGATATAAACTACTTATAGGCATTTTCCAAGTGCTTTAAGGATTATATGTTAACATTTCTGTAGATATTTTACTCTTTTTGTGCTTAGCATTTTGGGTTCTTTTTCTCACATTAGAACATTAGTCTTAATAATTTTTAAACATTTAAAAAACATTTGGCTTCTGTATATGATACCATTTATATGGTTCTTGCCAACTATTAATGACATTTCATAAGTCATATCATAAACCATTTAGTATCTTTCTAGGAAAAAGAGTCTTTTGACTACAGGGACTCGTGTAGCTACTTTTGGCTTATTTAAGCAGCCAGGCTAATTGAATGAAAGGCAGCATGAACTGTAAGTTGTGTGATAGTTGTCTCATCAGATCACATAGTAGTGATAGTTGTCTCATCAGATCACATAGTAAACCAGAGGAAACAAAAGACCAAAACTCTCCATGGCTTATTAATTAAGTGAAAAGAGGGAAACTAAAATCAATCATAGGAAATGTATTAGCAATGGTTACTCATATGGCAGCTGGATGACCTTCAAATCAAGACTACGCAGATGTGTTGAAAGAGATGGAAGATGAAAAGCATAATATTTATTGGATCCAGTGAGTCTCACAGTGCGTCTTACAGGATTCAGGCTCATAATTTCCTAAGTGACTCAGCAGCATTGCACAGTCGATGCTTTGAAAAACCCAGTTCCTCAAGACAACTCTGAAGTACTAAATGATGCTTTGCTGACCTATGTTATTAAAATCCTTCTCCACGTTACCAAAATATGCTCCTGAGTGGTGTGTTTACCTGTTGGATTGACTAATTTCTATATTGTTAAAAATATCCTAAGAGCCCTTCCCCCACACAACAACCTACTGAATTTTCTTCCGTAAGTCTAAATAACTGTAGGAGTCAGAGCCGTTAACCCTTCAGTATTTGCTGTGTTATTTTGAGCTTCTTCCAAAGATTTTCTAGTCATGTGCCGAAAACAAATTTCAGCTAAATAATTAGTCTTCGTTTAGGAAGAGGCTGAAAGTATGGGGAACTTAAAGGGAAAAAAAATGAGAGCAAAGCTATTGTAATCCCCACAGGCAAACACTTCACTCCAGAAAAGCAGATTCCTTTTCAATTTACAGCATAAAAACAACCTTGAGAAAATAAACATCGTGACTTACTCAAGTTTCCATCACTAAAAGTTGTTCTTCACTAAAAACACCAAACCACAAATCTGTGTAAGAAGTGACAGAGGCCAGGGTTCTAATATTTTTTGTTTGATCAGGTTCATTGGTTTTTGAACACTGCTAAATAAATAATTTTATCAGGAACTAGAATAAAAGGTAGTTAATGACTTGACGTTCACAATTGGAAGGTTAATGTTTCTCAGTTCCAAGAATTTAGCACTAGGTAAATCTTTATTATAGCTGATAATGAATAATTTACAGTAAAAAAGTATAAATCATATTCTGCCGTGAGTTTAGCTTTCCCGGGAAATAAGCATACTAACTAGCACTGTGTCTGTTTACTCGTTTATCTTAGCTATGTTAATAAAATTTAGGATGTTGTCACTAGAAGCAACTGTTTAGTTTGCTAACATTCCTTTAGGAAATATACTATGTTTAGACAGACTTTTAAAACAATCAGCATCCGGACCAAACATCTGATAAACTGTACGGCAGGAATAGCTACTTTAATTTTAGATAGAGTAACGATGACTTATTTCCTCTCATTGCAGGTCTGTGGCTGCTTTTTTTTAGGACCAGTAGGAAGGAGTTAAAACTCGGCTTTGTACAGACTGGGAAAGATATTCCCTAACGCTTCTAATTAATCACAACCTTACTTAGTCTCCAGGTTTATGGATCCCAAACTCTTTTCTAATTAGGTTGTAATTAGGAGTTAATTTATTGTTTTGTATGCCTGAAGTATCCTTTGGGAATAACTTTACTTTTAAGCCAATGTATGGAATATGAGAAAGTTTGTACATCTAGTAAGGTAGTGTTTGAAGATATTTCTGAAAATTGTATTAGAAAAAGATTTCCAAAGACATTTACGTTCATCTCCTTTTCTCTTGTTCTCCCCTAAATGAACATAGGGATTTCTACTACTTGGCTTGAAGAAAATGAAGAACAATAAAATTAGATAATTGCCCTTCATTTTTTTTTGCCTTCTCTTCAGATCTCCACCAAAGGCTCTTACATAGCATAAAGGTTAATTTATGACAAAACAGCTACTGTGTTTGTCCACATGTAATAACCAAATGATTGTGTGAAAATTCTAGCCTCTATTGTTCCTTTAGTAGGAAAGTCCTTGAAACCTTTGAAACCAAAACGATTTTTATGAACTTCAAAAAGGTGTGATGGCCAATTGTTTGAAGTCCTGTGAGAGAATTCTCCCACTTATTCACAGAGCAGTGTTGTGATGTTAGAAACGAAAATGCTTTCCAGACAGGATGTTAGTACACGCACACGTGTCTGCTGCTGTGATGTGGGAAGTACGAGACCTCCAGGTTTACAAGGAGACCGGCTGTAAACAGGATGCTTGGGAACAGCTATGCACACAGTGCCTCTCTCCTTGGAGTGAGGAAAGATTCGAAGGTAATAATGGCAACATTCTGCTGGAGTAAATATAAAAATACCATTTAAATCCTTTTCTAAATATCTTTTATATATTCTCTATGTATCCCAAACACAAATCCTGATTTAGGCAATAGACATTAATAACATCCTTCAAATGTTCCAAGCACAGCACACGTCTAAGTTCTTTGTTTTTTTAAAGAAGCACTTCATTTTATGATGATATATAAAAAATAAAACAATAAGAGAGATTTGATCTGGTGACTTTTGAGTTCTCTTCAAATCAAAGGTAATAAGAGTTCATAATTCTAGCAGTATATAGGCATGGCTTTTTGATTGATTTAAACGCAAAGTTTCTCTGTACATTAATTTTACAGTTATATTATTGTATATAATATATATATAAATTATTATGGCAAGATATAAAGGTTTACTATTCAGTAGGGTTTATATTGCTGTAACCATTGAGCCTGTAACTGTTGACCTTTATATCATTCTTTGGAAAGATACAAGTGAAGGAACACGTTAACAATTGCCTTTGGTTGGAACGGGCTGCCCAGGAACACCAAGGCAAGACATTTTAGGCAGTAACCGTATTCTCTCTGAGTTGTCTCTATGAGATCCTTATTAATAATCAATAATCAATTGTGGTCTCTCTCAATTCTTTTAAAGGCAGAATCAGTGTGATGAATCAAAGGAAGGTAGTAAGGAATCCAAATTTCCAAAGAAATGCTCTCTCATATCCAGTTCCCCAAATCATCATTACCGTTCTTAGGCTTCCTCTTTGCCTTCTCTGCATTTTACCACAGCAAACTTCCCACAGCCCTGCCATCTCCCTTTGCCTCCTTGCAGTGAAACTGAAATCCGAAAGAACCCACACTCCACTCCAGCCCAATTTACGTACGTCTCCATTCATATTTTTATCGATTCCCCTGCCTGTCCTCTTGATCCATCTTCTTTCTACCTTCAGTTCTTGCTCGATGTGTTAGCTTCTCTTTCAAAGGCATCTGCAACTTATATTCACGATTCCCTGATCTGAAAAGAAAAATACAAGTAACAGCTGCTTTGATTCTGTGTGCTCCATTTACCTATTAAGAGAAGACTCTCTCTTCTTTTAATAGCCAAGCCTCTCAAGTCACATGCATTGTTTCTGCTTCCTCACTGCCTGTTCACCATTCAATGCGCCAACATCTGGCTTCAGTCCTTGCATCTGCCTTTTACCTTAATTCAGCTCCCAATGAGGTGATCAGTCAAGTACTAATTGTTAAGATTAGGTTGTTTTTTTTTTTCAGTCTGGATGTTACTAGACTTTTATGAAGCATTAGAAATTGCTCATCACCCTTTCCTTAAAACATTTAAGTCTTTTGGTTTTGGTGACAACTTACTTTTGGCTCTCCCCTTCTCCCTGCTCTGATTACTTTTCAATCTCTGTATGGACTACCCTTTCTCCAGCATTTCTAAATACTGGTCATCCTCAGGTATCTGTCTTGTGGTCTACTCATTCTTCATCCTCTTCCTGAATGATCTCAACTACCAACTATATGTGGACAACTCTTGTTGTGAGCTGACTTGAACACAACTCTTAGGTTCTGTTTAGTAGATGATGGTAGCCACAGAAGAAATGTTGGGGAGGGTGGGAGTTAGCTACACCACAGTATCACTACCAGGTAATAAAGAGAGCACATCTCAGATCAAATTCTGCTACACATATAAAACATTTATTATCTCAATATTTGTTAGAAAGTAATCACAAAAGAAACAATTTGTGCAATGAGTTCTGCAGGCCAGGGGAAATCCCAAGATTCCAGAGGTAGTGGTTCTGTCACATCTATCATCAGTGTCTGACAATCAGAGTCCTCTCAAGTTTGTGGCTGACATTCACCTATGGCATCACTAAGACAGCAGGCTACTGACTTTGCTGGTTTCTTATTCTTTGTTCATGCACTGGTAGGGATGAGTAGGGAGTATTTTAAAATGTTTTATCCAAACCACATATTGTTAACATCTTTACTTTCACTGAAAGCACATTTCATTGAAATAATTTAGAAGGCACTCATTTCACCAATAAAAATCCATTTCTGGGGCCGGCCCGGTGGCGCAGGCGGTTAAGTGCGCACGTTCCGCTGCGGCGGCCCGGGGTTCGCCGGTTCAGATCCCGGGTGCGCACCGACGCACCGCTTGTTAGGCCATGCTGTGGCGGCATCCCATATAAAGTAGAGGAAGATGGGCATGGATGTTAGCCCAGGGCCAGTCTTCCTCAGCAAAAAAGAGGAGGATTGGCATTGGATGTTAGCTCAGGGCTGGTCCTCCTCACAAAAAAAAAAAAAAAAAATCCATTTCTGACAATTATAATGCTAATTAGTAAAACATTGGTTTTGATAGAGATCCAGATGACAGAAGGACTTGTACTCGTAGGAGGTGCCTCTGGAGTATGGGGTTCTTTTTTTTTCTTTCAGCATTTTTGTGGTATAATTGACAAATAAATTCCCATATATTTAATGTCTACAAGATGATTTGATATACATATACATGGTGAAATGATTATCACAATCAAGTTAATTGACACACCCATCATCTTACCTAGTTACCATTTTGTGTGTATGTGTATTATACATGAGAACACTTAAGATCTACTCTTAGCAAATTTCAGGTATACAATACAGTATTATTAACTGTAGTCACCATGCTGTACATTAGATCTCGAGAACTTATTCATCTTATAACTGAAAGTTTGTAGCCTTTAACCAACATCTCCTCATTTTCCCCATCCCCCCAGCCCCTAACAACCACTATTCTACTCTCTATTTCTATGAGTTTAACTTTTCTAGATGCCATGTATAAGTGAGATCATACAGTACTTGTCTTTCTCTGTCTGGCTGATTTCACTAAACATAATGGGGTTCTGGAGTAGAGGGTCAACTCCTCTTGGACTGCATGCTTGATTAGAGATGAACAGAATCTGGCTTATAGCTTAACTTAAATATCTTATATAAAATATCACACTGTATATGTGGAAGTATTTTAAAGTCAGTTATGAACATCATAGCAACTCCAATTTCCAGTCTTTATCTTCATCTCAGAACTTTCACCCCAATTTCAGGCCCATGCAAATGATTCCATCAGAAACTCAGCCTGCCAAAACCGAATTCATATTTACTTCATCCACGATCCCAAAATGTTCCTCCTACATGTTTCTCACTCCTTTGTATTAGCTTATGATCAGTTACCCCCCTTCCCGGACTCTTACACACATGTAATTACTCAACAAATCTTGTCAGTGTGGGAGCCAAATTCTTCAAATCCCAACTCTGTTATTTACTAGCTATGTGACCTCATGCAAGTTTCTTAACCTCTCTGAACCTCAATTCCCTTTCTTTAAAACAGGAATAACATCTGCTTCCCAGGTTCAGTGTGAGGGTGAAATGAGATACAGTAAGTAAAGTGCCTGGCATAGACTTGGAACATGGTAAAGACTCAATAGATGTTAGTTTCCTTCCTTCACCCTTTCTCCTACACCGTAGTTGTCCTTTGATGACTTAGTCTGTGCCTTTAAACTAATTCCTAATTAATTCAATCAACAAATATTCATTCAGCCTCTCATGTGCTTAAAAGGTACCCATACAAAGTGTTGGGAACCCAATTGTGACAAGGTAAACATTATCTTTGTTCCAATGGAGGGATATTTTAATGGAGAAAACTGGTATGAAAAAGCAATCAAATAATTAATTATTACAAGGTAAATTGTGATAAGGATTATGAAGGAAATACACAGGAAGCTGAAACAAAGAACAGGAGCTGGGGGTAAGGATGCTAGTCTGTGCCAGGGCTACTCAACTGCAATGTGTGGACGGGTACAGTCTACGAAGTGTTTATTCCCTGTTTGCAACAAGAAAAGTGCAGACATTGAGAGTGTTTAGAAACTTTTATAGCAATTTGACATGGCTGCAGTAGCCAAATGTGTGATTGATAATTGATTAAACAGGGTCGAGACCATACAGTCATGTTACACACGATGTGAGCCGTGTAGAAATTCTAGGTACAACAAAACCATGTCACAACTTGTCATATTTTAAGGTGGGTTTGTCAACTATAACTCAAATGTGTATAAGATCTAGAATCTATTTCTTTTATTTAAATATAATTTAAATTTAACTATAACTTGACAGGATAAATTCCTGGAACTGGTTACTGATGAAGGAATAATTAAGAATTTTAAAAATATAATGTTCCTTGCTTCATTTGGATCAGTTAAAAATGAAAATTTTTGCATGTGCTGAATGACTTTTTTCATTCCCATTAGTGTGCCTCTGAGATGTTGATGTCTCTACTATGAATGTAATTCAAACAAAACATAGAGGCAGTTTAAATATATATACTATCCTCTGCAAGTAGAGTCGTCATCAACTCAACCTCGATTAGATAAATTAGTAAGCAAAAAATAAAGCTCACTTGCCACGTTAAAACTTTAAACATTGATACACGCTATGTTTGTTTAAAGTGTGTAAATAGGCTTTTATTGTTGGGAGTAACTATTTCACTAATAATTTTTGTTTAGTTATAGGTATGAATCAACAAAAAGTTATGAGTATACTAGCAAATCTGTATATTTATTGCTTATATACACACTTTTAATAAATAACATGACAGTTTTTATTTTATTTTGTTATTTTTCCACATTACTTTTGTTCTTATTATATTTACTAAAATGTAATCTTATGTTTGATGGATTTCATAATCAAATATCGAAATTTTATTTTTAGAACAGCTATTTTCTATTTAGTTTTTCTACTAATTTATTTTTATTGCAGTTTACAAAACTATTAGTCCAAGTTGGACTGGGAAAAAAATAAATCTAGTCCTTGCCACTGGAGAAGCATTTCTGTAGATGGGTGGTCGGGGAAAGCTCTCTATGGAAGGGACAATAAAAGCATGAGAATTGTGGCCTCCTACTTCGCAAACATCTCCAAAATTCATGTCTCTCTGTGCTGATCCTCATAGTCACCATCTTGGTTCAGACTCTAATCACCCATAACATAGACATCAGCAAAAATGTATGGTGTCGGGGAAATTCTTTCTTTTTTGATTCCTCTTCACATCTTTTGTTTCTCTTCTATATCGACCTTGGAAAAAAACAGAGAGACCCATCTCTCTCTAAAATTCTGGAATGGCTATTGTTTGTACCACCTTCCAGATATTTCTTATATGCTGCCTAAATTTGTTAAGTTTTTATGTGTGTGTGTGTTTATATGAACACATGTTTATTTATGTGTGTGTATATGTGTGTGCATAGAGAAAGATAGAGACACAGATACAGAAAAAGAGAGACAGACAGACTACGTATTACCATCTCCTAAACTAAATCGTGTATTCCGTACAGGTATGGGTTACATCTTATACTCCACATCCAAGGGACCTAGCATACTGCCTTGCACATAGTATATACCTAATAATTGTTTGTTGTTGATGGCAGTGCTGTGATAAGTCGAACAATGCGTTCCTCTTCTACTGATTCTGTTTTCTGTCTCACTTTCTACCCAACAAAGTCAGTATAATTTTATTAAAGCCCATATAATTTTGTTGGGGAAGAAGTTTTGGGACCTTCAGTTATTAACTCAGCTAACCACAGGATGTCTGTGCAGACAGCAGACCACAGTGGCCTGGTGGAAAGCTGGCATGGACATGTATACTCTGGGACCCTCCAGATCTTCCAGTTACCCCATGTGACCTTTCACCAACTCATTGGTGCCTTGAACAGCAGTGAAATAGAGTCTCTGCTTTCACTAATTTCTGAGCCCTTAAAAGAAATGCAATAGACACCTCTCCCCCAAAACTCTCATATTTAACAATTACAATTTCATAAAGGAGACATTCAATTTAAAAATGTAAATAACAATGAGAAAAAATGTACACTAAATGTTTGCGGTGTGACTCTTGCCTCCGAACTCAAGACTAAGTGAAACCTCTGTTTTCTAAAATCAGAGCTCATGATTCTTGCAGTAATGTAACTGTTTCAGAGAAGGCCATTTGAATGCACAATTCAGTACTTTTTCTGGAATTTAAGAACAATATATTTTTCTCTCCTAGAAAGTATCTTATGCTTGAAAGAAAACTGCCGAGTTTCTTTCTAACAAAGCGAAATGACGACTCTCAAAAATAAATGATCAAACAATTCATAAATCTAGATATAATATTAGATTTAGGAATAAAGATCCGAATTTCAATGACCTGGTGATTAAAAAGGCAATTTTAAAGTAATTTGGAAATAACCTAGTATTTTTTGGTAGTATGAGGTTATCAGAAGGAGACTTTCAGGAGTTGTACAAAGTGATTCGTTTGGGGTTCATTAATTTTCAGAAACAATTCCTCCCTGGGCTGATTTCAACATCTCTCACATTCCTAAGATCCCTTCTTTATACGTTGAGTTCACGAGGGGAAAGCAGTTTGCAAGAAGAAAACTCTCAAGCAGAGACACAGAAGAATGAGAGAGGCATTGGGTTGCAAACGCTTTTCAGTCAATAAAACCCAAACCAGGTTCCCTTAATTTTTCAAACCTTGTGTATTTTAAGAAAATTTAATCCACATGTGTCTTATTCATTTACAATGAAATCATGGAATTTTTTAAAACAGCTGTTTAATGTCAAAAAAGTCATTTCAATATTTGAGCTTCCTCCAGTGAAAACCAGAGCTGCATTTCTCCATCAGAAATTGATTTGAGGATCAAAGACTGAAATTCAATTTGAAACTTTAAACCTATTCTTCTGAGGTGAACATTTAAAATCCATCAAAAAAGTTGTCCCTCTTAGAGAACTCATAAACTGAGAGGAGATTTTGTTCGTTTAAGTCTGTTCGACAATAGAATTTGGAACAAGTTTTATTGGAGGACATTTCAAACGTCAAAAAACTATTCTTTTTCAAAAGGCAGTAAAGCAAAGGCAAAACTGATAAGTGTTATAATGCTTTTCCATTATGAAAGATCAGATCAGTTCACCAAATATTAATTAAGCAGTTTAACATCATATTAGAGTTCTCCAGAGAAACAGAACCAATAGGATGTGTGTGTTTATATATGAAGAGATTTATTGTAAAGAATTGACTCACACCATTAGGGAGGCTGAGAAGTCCCAAGATGTGCAGTCTGCAAGCTGGAGACCCAGGAGAGCCGATTTGTAGTTCCAGTCAAAGTCTGAAGGCCTGAGAACCACAAGAGCTGGTGGTGTGAGTTCCAGGCTAAAAGCCAGCAGGCTAGAGATCCAAGAAGAGCTGCTGTTTCAATCCAAGTCTGAACGCTGAGAAAGACCAATGTCCCACCTCAAACAGTTAGGTAGGATGAGTTCCCTTGTATTCAGCCTTTTTATTCTAGTCAGGTCTTCACCTGATGGGATGAGGCCTACCTACATTAGGGAGGGCAATCTGCTTTACTCAGTCTATGGATTCAAATGTTAATGTCATCCAGAAACACCCTCACAGACACACACAGAATAATGTTTGGCTAAATGTCTGGGCATCCTGTGGCCCAATCAAGTTGACACATAAAATTCACCACCACAAATATGTTCTAGCACAGCATTAGTCACTGGAAATTCCATGCTAACAATGTGTGCCCTGTTCTTGAAAAGCTCATAGTCTACAAAAGGCAGCCAAGCATTTAAACACAAAATTTCAATGCAAGGCGATAAATCCAGTAACGCAAGGTGCAGCGAAAGAGCAAAGGTAAGAGTGATTAACTCCATCGGGCTGTGAGGAGGAGGGTTAGGTGCCTGGTGGCAAAAAATTGACAAATAAAAATTTGTTTTTTCTCTTTACATGGCTTCTATGTGAATCAAGTAACTTAATAATAACAGTTCTTATTTATTAAGCCACTACTCTGTGCTTGGTAGAGTGCTAGGCAGATCATCTTGAAACCTCACACACAGATAAGGAAGTTATTGTTATTATCATCATTTTGTCATTGAACAAAATGGGATCAGGAAGGTTAAATGGCTTTTCCTACTTTTCTTAGTAGGATTCAAATCCAGAGTCACTTGACTGATTGGAAAGTTCATGTTCTTTTCACTATTCCACTTAGCCTTTCATTCAACAGTGTTTCCTATCAGATTTATAAGTTTACTCTCATTTCAAGACAGTAAAATATCATTGTGATTCTAGTTTTCCATTTCAATTGAATTTGAAAGACACTGTGTCAATAAAAGGTGTTCTGAACTCTGAACGTGTAAGGGACAATCTGATCAAATATCAGCTCTGTTGGGGAAGAAAGTGATTGCTACTCTACCATTATCATAGATATCATGATAGATTTCTTTTTATTTGTTTAGTTATTTTATTGAGGTCATATTAGCTTATAACATTGTATAAATTTCAGGTGTACATTATTATATTTCAGTTTCTGTATAGACTGCGTTGTGTTCACCACCAATAGTCTAGTTTCCATACGTCACCATGCATATGTGCTCCTTTACCCCTTTCTCCCTCCCCCTACCTCCTTCCCCTGTGGTAATCAGTGATCTGTTCTCCTTATCTATGTGTTTGTTTTATCTTCCACATATGAGTGAAATCATATAGTATTTGTCTTTCTCTGTCAGACTTATTTCACTTAGCTTAATACTCTCAAGGTCCATCCATGTTATGGCAAATGGCATGATTTTGTCTTTTCTTATGGCTGAGTGGTATTCCATTGTATATATACACCACATCCTCTTTACTCATCATCTGTTGATGGGCACTTGGGTTGCTTCCACGTCTTGGCTATTATGAATAATGCTGTGATGAACAGAGTGGTGCATAAATCTTCTTGAATTACTGATTTCATGCTCTTTGGATAAAAACCCAATAGTGGAATAGCTGGATCATATGGTATTTCTATTTTTAATGTTTTGAGGCATCTTCATACTGTGTTCCATAGTGGTTGCACCAGTTTGCACTCCCACCAGCAGTGTATGAGTGTTCTCTTTTCTCCACATCCTCTCCAACACTTGTTATATCTTATTAATTCTAGCCATTCTGACGAGTGTGCAGTGGTATCTCATTGTAGTTTTGATTTTCATTTCCCTAATAATTAGTGATGTTGAACATCTTTTCATGTGCCTGTTGGCCACCTGTTTATCTTCTTTGGAAAAATGTCTGTTCATATCCTCTGCCCATTTTTTGATCAAGTTGTTTGTTTTTTTGTTGTTGAGTTGTATGACTTCTTTATATTTTGGAAATTAACCCCTTGTTGGATATACAATTTGCAAATATTTTCTCTCAGTTGATGGTTTCTTTTGCTGTACAGAAGCTTTTAATCTGATCTAGTCTCATTTGTTTATTTTTTCTTTTATTTCTCTTGCCTCAGTCAACAGCGTATTCGAAAAAATACTGCTAAGACCGATGTCAAAGAGTATACTGCCTATATTTTCTTCTAGGAGTTTTATGGCTTCAGGTCTTACATTCATATCTTTAATCTATTTTGAATTAATTTTTGTGTATAGTGTGAGATAATGGTCTACTCTCATTCTTTTGCACATGGTTGTCCAGTTTTCTCAGCATCATTTATTGAAGAGACTTTTCTTTCTCCATTGTACCTTCTTGGCTTGTTGGTCAAAGTTTAGCTGTCCAAAGGTATGGACAGCTACCTTTGGGCTCTCAATTCTGTTCCATTGATCTTTTCAACATAGTGTTGGAAGTTTTAGCCAGAGCAATTAGGCAAGAAAAAGAAATAAAAGGATCCAAATTGGAAAGAAAGAAGTAAGACAGTCACTATTTGTGAATGACATGATTCTATATACAGAAAACCCTAAAGAATCCACCAAAAAACTATTAGAAATAATCAGTAAATACATAATCAACAAATATGAATAAAGTTGCAGGGTACAAAGTCAGCATACAAAAATAAGTTGCACTTCTATACACTATTAATGAACTAGAAGAAAGAAAAATCAAGAATATAATCCCATTTACAATCGCAACAAAAAGAATAAAATACCTAGGAATAAATTTAACCAAGGAGGTGAAAGACCTATACACTGAAAACTATAAGATCTTATTGACAGAAATTGAAGAAGACACAAAGAAATGGAAAGATATTCCATGCTCATGGATTGGAAGAATAAACTTAGTTAAAAGGCCCATAGTACCTAAAGCAAACAACAGATTCAATACAATCCCAATCAGAATCCCAACCAGAATCCATGACATTCTTCATGGAAATAGAACCAAGAATCCTAAAATTTATATGGAACAACAAAAGACACCAAATAGCCAAAGCAATTTTGAGAAAAATAACAAAGTTGGAGGTATCACACTCCCTGACTTCAAAATATACTACAAAGCTATATTAATCAAAACAGCACGCTACTGGCAGAAAAACAAATTTCTTAAAGGTAAAATCAAAGGTAGTGTAAAGAATGGTAATGGAAGCAGCAAGATTCCCCCTAGAAAATGCATGTGTAAACATCAACCATTGGTTAGAAGATAGTCTCTTAAATAAAATAACAGAAGTAAGCACTAAAAGAAATTTTAAGATAAGGAGTCAAGTCATACTGAAAATGGATGGTAACATCAAGGACCAAGTCTTGCTCATAGAAAATCTGATTCCACTTTCATCTTTTTCTGCTCTGAACCTTGAGATCATCCCTCTTCAAACATTTACTCCTGCCTACAGCTCAGTTTTTCTCCCTCTTGGTCATTTGATCACTGTTTACATTCATCTTAAGGCGGCATAAGAGAGGCCCACTCCTATCATCTAGAACAGGGGAAGCAACTAACTCTCGAATTTTATTTTTGTGAAAACAAACAAAACAAAACAAAAGTAACTTTTGTCAGACCCTCTCAAACACAATCTAAACTCATATTCACTCACTCATGAATACACGTGAATACAAACATCTTCGCATACAGAAGTCCATTTTATGACAGAAGAAAAAAGATAATAATCAACACTTAAAGGGAAACGAGTAGGTGATACATGAAAATATAGACTAATGAGGGGATCAGGAACAGGAGGTGAGAAGAGTGTGCTGGGTGATAAGGATGGATGCATGAAATCTGGGTTGGTATAAGCAGCACGATATACATCCAGCCACTGACCACTTCCAAGCTGATGGCCAAAATTTCCAACTAGTCTTATGATACAACTTGGGAGTATTTTCTTTCCTTTTAAATTCTCAGCATGTGAAATAGTGATGCTAAAGTCTTCTCTTCTGTCAGCTATGGGAGGCTGCTTGAGACTTCCCATTGCAGATTGAAAATCATGAGCTTTTGAATCCTGGACCTCAATTCCAGCTTTTTCCCTTATTGGGCATCTCTCCATGTTTCAGTTACCACATTAGTTATTGCTGAGGTGAGAATGGGTGGCTAACGGTACCTACCGCATGGGATTTCTGTGAGGAGTACAGCAGCTTAAAACAAAGAGACAAAAACGTGGCACACAGAATATACTCAACAAAGGACAACAGGGAGTAATTACCATTTTTCAGGTGATCAATACCAGGATATGAAAGAACACTATGAAATGACTCAGCAAGCCTTGAATTTACTTTTTTACTATAGAAAAGAAAAGGTCACAGAAAGAACAAGGAACAAGTGCTCCCTTGCTAGGAAGTAATTTATGACGGCCTCAAACACTATGTCTGCTATGCTTTGGTCTGTGAAGAGTAATCCTTTTTTTTTTCTTTTCAAAAAGATCCCTTAAATGCTAACAGTGTTCTTCTTTTCTTATGGACAGATATCAATGGGAAATTCATATTTAGAAAAACTGGCTCCTTTGTGATACCAAGAGTCAAACTTTTGACTCCAATAAATGAGTGCTTGGAGGATGAACCTAAATTTACTGAGGTCAGAGAAAGGAAGATAATTAAGAAATGTAATCATAAAAATAATCTATTTTCCTATTCCACATGCCTTAGCATAATACACATAACTTACTTTCTAGAATATATCATGTTAATAACACCAGTATTATGGAATCGATTGCTATGTGATCTATCAGTCCTATTTGCAAGGTTATCATGAAAACTTGGATAATCACTTAATATCTCTGAGCATTAGTTTCATATCTGAAACTTGGAAATAATAATATCTATCTCACAGTGTTATTGTGGGTGTTAAATTAAATAATAATTGTCAAAATATTAAGCATATTGTTTGAGATGTAGTAGGCAATGTCTGTATGTGTTAGATAAGCCCAGTGTCCTGCTGGTTTGCCTTGCTTCTAATCCATCAGATTGTCAAGAATATGATTCAAGAGAAACATTTAATATATTATCTCCATGATGATCAAATCAAATGTCTTTAAGAACTTTCCACAAGGTATCTTTCCTTGCTTTTTTGGGAGCTACCCTAGATCCTGCTTCTAATCTAGGAGTTCTTGCAATCAAAAATAGACAAAGAATTTTGAGGGGAAACCATAATTAAAGAGAAATTAACATGAAAAAGAAAGTGAGAGATTTTATTCATAAAGTAAATTTAGGAGTAATTATAGATCATTTTAGACCCTGAATTATAGCGATATGATGAGTGTTTATAGGCAAGAATTCTTCGACAGGGTATAAAGATGAGAGAAGAGTTTCTTTTCCATCACATAAAAAATGCTGAAGTTTTTGCAACAGTCTTCTGATGACTAGAATCACCTTGAAATCAAGGACATATCCTACCCTGGGAATTAGATGTTATCTCCATCCCTCCCCTTCCTGAATGTTGTAATGAGGTGCTGAGTTCCAGCTTGCCATGGAAAGGAGGTTGGGGACTGTGGGGTAAGGGGAAGAATTTATTTAAAAAGATAAGCTGTTGGGAATCTTGGGCCAGTATCCCAAAAGGTAAAAAAGCATTAAAACCATCTGTGCTGGCATTAATATAGTTTGAAATACTGTAAATTACCGGGTTGGTTCTGATCACTAGAAAGCATTGAGTAAACATCTATGTGTGGCACTATACAAAGAAAATTAAACAAAAATGTCCCACTACATGTGTATAATTCCAAGCTACTTTTATAAAGGCATTGACAAATCCAGTGAGTCCACAAAAGTGTGTTCAGGTGTGCCTTGTGTACCAGGGGACTCAGGAAATACATTGCCCTACCCTGTAAAGTTAGAAGGATCTTAACATAACCGGCATCAGGAGAGAGGCGTCGGGAGAGACTGCCAGTTACGGACTCTGGTGCTGATCAAAAGAAATCTGGCAGAAACAATTGCTGGGAGAGGGGCAGCTGAGGCTCTTTTCTAACCCATGCTTGGGAGGGCAAATGACAAGCACCTCCTCCAACTCAACAGGGAGAAGCCAAGTCCAGGATGTTTAACATTCATTAGGCACCAGATACTGAGCAGATCATGTAAGAGATGCATATTTATCCATGTGAACCAAGTAGGTAATGTCTTAAACATGCTACATAATTTGATACATGTTGAAGACAGTTTTTGAAAGAATGTTTGATTTAATAAATGCTAACAAAAAAGGAGTATGTTCAAATGTGGGGAGGAGCAGATATATTTTTTCCCCCAAATGGGGAGAAAGAAGATATATTTTTGTCTGTGTTCCTATGTTTCTCCAGGGACAGAAAAGTTATCTTCTAAAGGGATACAGCATAACTTTTTTCTATGACTTCTTAAACTAAGATGGTAAAATGACCTTCAAGAAGTATCAAAGTAGAGAATCAGGTATTAAGATAAAGTGGGTTTCTATTGCTGTTTTTATCCAACTAGGTGATGCCACTTACATTGTGACCCTGGTAAAGACAGCACTATAGAAGAGGCCCTTGCTAAGAAACATGCTTGTATATGTATTTTTTCAAATAGATAAATTGCCTGACTGTTCTTGGATACATTTATTCCATGATAGAAGAAGAAAATCTTGAATCATTTCTTTATTTTACATTTCTCAGCTGTTTGAAAGGACTGTTTTATCTTTGCGAATATGACATTAGTTTTCCAAATAATAGTAAAACTACTTTTTCTTTGCTGCTATTCATAATTATTTTCAGAATCAAATAATTATTCAGTTTATACTGCTTCTTAGATCTAGGAAAAAAACGTTTCAAGGCCATTCTATTTCTAAGATGTTACAACTTTAGTAGCCTTGATAATTCTCTTTTGAAAGTTAGTCAATTGAAAATTTGGACATCAAGTCACTAAAACTATTTATGTGACTAGTGACTATAGCTGCAAGAGATGAAATGCTGACATGTCAATAAAAACAGCAAGAGAGACCAATACCTCTGGGGACCGTGTACTTGATTGGCAGTGATGCCTCCATGTGCCTGCTAGTTCCAGAACCCCTTCTGAGACAAGTGGCTAATGCAGAATGAACCTTATGCATAGATGGCTACTTGGTAACATACTTACCTGCCATCTTGGCAGGGGCTTTATCTGAGCCAGAGGTGACCCAGAATTTGAGCTGGTTCTCTAGCTGTGGGGCTAGATTCTAGATAGTAACTGTCTGACCCTGTCAACTCTTCAAGCCCTACCCCAGACTTGCTGAATCAGAAATTGAATCAGCAATTTAATTTTTAGCAAGCCCTTTGGGTGATTCTGATTCACGCTAAAGTATGGGAATCACAGCTCTAGACTCTGAAGCACAGAGGAGGGGTGTTTAATTTGTCCTTGGGCAGTCAGGGAAGGCTTCTGGAATGAAGGGTCATTAATTAGGATAGAAATATGTCACAGGGAGAAAACTAGAACAGTTGTTCTACATAGAGCGAGCAGTTTAAGAAAAAGTATGGAGGGATTTGTTCCATAAAAGGTGTTCAGAAAATGGCATATAAAGTGCGGACATGAAGGAAAAATAGTGAGAAAGAAAGTTGTAGGTCAACTTATTGCAAACCCTGTGTGCCATGTGAAGTCTTAGCACCTTTGATGAGCCACTTAGAGTAATGTGGAGTGGCTAGTTTAAAGACACCAGATAGGAGGTTGTTGTAAAAACCCAGGTAACATGTGGTAGAGCTATAAAAGAGAGAATGGACTCAATAGTTCCTCAGGAGGTATAATTACCAGGATTTGGTGCTTGATTGAAAGAAGCAGAGAGAGAACAATAGGATGACTACTCGCTTTCTAGGATGGGTGAGAGGAGGGCAGTTTTGTCACCAAATGCGATGCGACACGCAGGAGGAGAATGTGTGTGCGTGCATTTAGGCATGTTGAGTTTAAGTTGCTATAGGCTAACCTTAAGAAAGTTGATATTCAATAGGAGATTAAATATTTATGTCTGAAATGCTAAAGAGAGAACAGGCTTGAGGTTGAGCAGTATATATGGTTGTTAAAACCATGAGAAAAGATAAAACTCCTCATGGGGTACAATGTGAAGCTATAGAAGATTTGTTTCTCCCTAATCATTAATAAAAACCTCTTTTTTTGTGTGTGAGGAAGATCAGCCCTGAGCTAACATCCAATGCCAATCCTCCTCTTTTTGTTGAAGAAGATTGGCCCTGGGCTAACATTCGTGCCCATCTTCCTCTACTTTATATAGGATGCTGACACAGCATGGCCTGACAAGCGACGTGTTGGTGCGGGCCCTGGATCCGAACCTGCGAACCCCGGGCCGCTGAAGCGGAGAGCACACACTTAACCGCTACGCCATCCAGCCGGGCCCTAAAAACCTCTTAATAATCTGATAAAACTATTGATCCTCTTCTCATAGAAATGCATTCACAGGCAAAACTTTGCATATAATCTCCATGTTCATGGACCTCCCAAAGCTGCTTCTGCCATGTCTAGGGATCTAAGTGAAGAACACTTGATGTAAAGTTCCAGTTGCCTTAGAAATGATGAATGAAATAGTACCAGCTCATAGGCTGTGTGGTAAATGCTCAATATAATGTTAGAGAACAATAACAACAAAACAAGTGTTTATTAATTCAATTCCCCAAAACCAACTTAAATTCTCCCATTTTAATTCTCTCCTCTCAGCTCCCCTCCTTTTTTACTTTCTTCACAATATACACCTTTCTCCCATTAGGGGAAAAAAAAAAAGGTAAAGCAAAACAGGTCCCTCTGTCCATACAGTCAAACCCTCTTGCCCTGCGTCTCTTCACTGGCTTTGTTTCTTAGGTGTTAGAATCAGGCCTTGTATTGTCTGATGCAGTATTTCCCACAGATTATATGAGAAACGCCATGGGCAAGTCATATTTTTTGAAGCCATGATTTTGAACTAGGCTTTACAATTTATGAATTATATGATCTAAGCTTTCCTATCTTAACTTCTAAAACCCAATTTTCTTATCTAGGAAAAGGGTTCATGATTTCTGTTTTGCAGAATAGCATCAGGATTAAATAATTTAGATTTTGCAGAAACATGAATCAGAGTGCTCTGTACACAGCACTCTGTGTTGTCTTTTCCTAGATCATGATCATGGCCAGGACCTGAGGGAAGTGTCCATAGGGAATGATTAACCACCATTAGGTAGCTAAACCATCCCAGGTCTTTTAACTAAATGAAGAAAAAAATAATTACCAGCTCTCGTCACAGAGAACATGCTTGCCTGTGGTTGGAAGGAAATGCTTTGATAAGCTGCATGGAGTGTGAGGCGAGATTCCCCCCTCCCCCAAGGAGTATTTGAGTAAAAACAGATGGTCATTAAACTGACTCCCTGGGAGGGTGGCTTCAATGTAAAAGGGAGCTTTAATTCATTATGAAGGTTGTACAGAACTGAGCCATGCCCCATGGCTGACTTGAACCTTCCCCACCCTGCCCCCATGTGGCTCACAGCTTCTTCTCTAAATCAATGTTAAATAAATATTTTTTAAATATTGAATTAATATTATGCAGAGATGACCACCTTGTATCTCTGAGTGTTCCCATAGTCTTAGTATAGCTAAAATATTGGGGTGAACTTAGTTGTGGGTGTACAATTGGGTTCCCCCAAATGGTGCAATTGATATGTCATGCTTCACTGAGGTTATATTCTAGAGCTAGGGCTTGCTCTGATTTTATTTTGAATCTCAGCAGAACTGACATCATGTTCCTAGAAAAAGTTAGGAGTCTGAATCTCTGAGGAAGCCTTGGGGACTGACACAAGACAGGGGCAGACTTGGGTGTGCCAAGTTGTGATTGGTTCTATTTTTATACTTCTGGGTAAATTTTTTTTTTCCTGAGAAAAGGGGTTTGGAGTTTAAATTGTTTGAAAATGCACTTGAAATATTTGTAAAGTTTACACAATTGCAGAACAAATAAAACGATAACGTTTCTCAATTTACGTCATTGATTTCACATATCTGTATTTCAGTTTTAGAGGACTTTTGACAGTTTGCCCCCTCTAGGAGTAATTCGTCTTCAGCCTCACTCCCATGCCTCACTTCTTCTAGTTTCCTCTTCAATAAATAAATAACAAAACCCCCCCTCTACTTCATAGATTGTGTGGCAAATGTGTGAAATTGTAAAGTGAAACAGCATGGCTTTCATTTTTAAACTTCTGATTGTTGGCTTTTCTCTGTAGTTTATTCTTCCCCTTAAAGTAAGAACACTAATATTTGACCAGTTACTTTCACGGCCAATCTGTCTCCCACTCCTCTGACCAAACCCCATTTTATGTTTGACAAATCCGTTTGGCTGTGATGGAGGAGAGAGGTAGACTTCCAACTCTTCGTGTGGAAGATGAGTCCCACGGTGAAATGCATAAGTGATAGAGAGGAACTTACGTTTTAGGAGGACCAATGATGTTAAAAAATAAGATATTTCTTGATTCTTTTGTAAAAATCAATATCTTTAGTTTTGGGAAGGGAGCATGCATGGGTTTCGAACAGGAGATTTGTTACACATGCTATAGATTCACTGCCAAAGGGACAAACCACTTAGTGTAAAATGGAGCTTAAATCTTTGGTGATCAGAACACCATTTCAGGAAAAATCTGCTCTGAAATGTGTACTAGTGAGCCCTCTCAAAAATCACTGTGAAGATGAGAGCTTGAAGGAAGACAAATTGTAATATACTGCTTATAAATTTGCTACACTCACCCTTCAAAGTACTTTGAATCAACTTTAGAACTGTTTTTGGATCGGTGCCTGTGAAAAGATGTACCATGGGCCAACGTGTTTCCTTTTAATTAGAGAATGCACACAATTTAGGGAAATAAAGGTGAGTCTTAGAAGCTCTGTTTAATGGTTATCGGTCATAAACTTCCTTTTTTATTAAAATTAGCTTGTAATAAAAAGAGAAGCCACTCTATAGTACAGATTAATTGTCCTAAATTAATTTCCTTTTATTTTTTTCATCCAAGTTATAGGAAAAACTGAATAAAAGAAAGAACTCTTGAATTTCCAAGGGTAAATGAATTTGGGGTCTTGGAAAAAGGGGTCACAGAGAAGAGTGATGGCCCATAGTGATGAGGTAGGAACTGTGATATGGGAAAATATAAAGAACAATGAGCAAAATGGAAAAGTACTGTTGTTTTTAAGCAATTCATAAGAATTGGTGAAATTTTCTCTGAGTACCATACACACACACATTCTCATGCATGCATACATGTGCTGCACAACCAAAAACCCAGGGGTTTCCATTAAAACTGGAAGTTAGAACCATAGCTAATGTGCAATGTAAGCAGTTGGAATCAGGAGGGCTAATGGATTCCATAGTCATCAACCACCCTCCTGCTTTGGATCACAGACCAGGGGGGCATGGTTTAAATATGTGAAATAATTGCAGAGATTACATAATACAACTTTAAATTGTAGTTCATTTTAAACAGACCACTGTTATTTAGTAAAATCCCGTGTGTGTGTGTGTGTGTGTGTGTGTGTGTGTGTGTGTGTGTCTAAGGGGCATGTGGTTTGAGGAAGTATGATTTATGTGATCTGGGGAAATCCTTACAAATGAATTCCATCCCTCCCGATCAAGGTAATACATGATTGTGGCAGCTACCTGCTTAAGCTGATTTCTATTACTAGTCTCTGATCAGTATCTCTGTACTGCTTGTCTTATACGCTAGGGTAGTAAATAATAACAGGAAGCCATTAAAATCAGTATTTACGGTTAAATCTTTGTTGGTTGCCCAAGACGGTTTTTGGTTCTGCCGTGTGGAGAGAATTGTTTCTATAGTACACTTTCAAGATGATCACAGCCTTTATAAGATGTGCTTTACTAAATATAGTCTTCCGATCCGTAAGGAAATCTCACCTCCCAGAGCAGTTTAGAGTGTCAAGGAAGGTTGCTAGATGAATTCGGTTCTTCATTTCTCATTTCTCTGAACTATCTCTTGTGAAACTTATCAGTGCTATGCATATTCAGGGAAATGTCTTAGTAAAAAGGACGGACATACAGCTCCAAGGAATCAATGTAGCAACTAGACAAAAGCTTGGGTCAAACAGAACTGGAGTACACTGATGTATAAGTAGCAGAAAATAGCAAGCTTCAGGCTGTTGAAAAAGGGTCTTTTTGTCTTTTAAAAGTTACTATATATACAAAATAAAAGTAAATTAGCCCTCTGTTCCTTGGTTTCAATGACAATAAAACAAAAGGGCATTTACTGGATTTGCCTTGGTTGCTACATTGTTTTTCAAGATTTAGAGTCTTCTAAAACAGAATATTCCTAATTTTTCCAGAGTTTTAGATACTATATATTAGTCTCCAGAAAATTTATTATATTATGTCAGTTTCATAAAATACATTTCTTTAATAAGCACTAATTTCAACAGTTATATAAGAAAGACAAAATATGCTAGTTTTTAATATTATAAAAATAATTATTAGTTTTACATATATTCATATGCATATCTATAAATATCTGTAACTGTTCAATTTATAGTTTATGAACAAACTGTATTTTAGAAAGTTCCTTCTGGTTTTATCATTTTGAGTTTAGGATGTATTTTTTTAAAGATAAACTTTGATGACTGTTGTTTGACTCTGAAATATGAGAACATCAAATCTCACTTAATCCAACATGCCCACGAAAAGGAATATTAATAATGCTCTTTGACCTACAGCTGCTTTATGAAAAATGCATTCCTGGTTCCAACTTAAGATATAGGAACACGTTTTTGTTTATTCTTTTACTTCTGGTGGTATCAACAGCTCAAAATGTTGGATGGGATGGAGGCAAGAAAAAAACACCGAAGATGAAGAAATTCCTGTGTGTGCCTGTGTGCCACCTCTCTATTTGCATAACAAAAAGCAAATTGCTAGACAAGTTCCTCTTTAGGTATTCTAAATTGGAATGGACTGAGATTTGGAAGTAAACTATACCACAATATAGGAAATTTTAAGTCGATCATTTTCAGTCTCTTGCTATACTTCCCCCTCCATCCATCTATCTAGTTAATTCATTTTTTAAAGTTTATATTGTTTGTTCTTAGATTGTGAGTCTTTCAAAATAATGCCAATTGTTCAATATATGAAGGAACTTCATCCCTCAAAGTAATTTCGATTTTCTTTTGACTCTTATGTTTTTGGTTGCAAGAAGGCCTAAGATAAATTTGGCAACCTCTTCTATTTTAAAAATTTAAAATAGGGGAAATAGAGAAAAAGCTACCAAACTCAGGATCATACTGAAATTGAAATAAGTTCTAATTCAAAAATTATTCTTTCCAGCCACTAGGATGAAGACAAATTGCAGTTAGGCATTGCAGTAGAATAATCGCAAATGTATTTTCTCCAAAACCCTAAGAGGCTAAGTGGTTTTCTAACAAAATATTTTATCATAAGCAGAAGCTTTCAGATACATGTATGACCTATATGTCTTTATCTAATTGCTGCCTAATAGAATTCTACAGATTGCTAAAAGTCTTTTTTAATGCAATGATATTTTATTAATGTGTTTAAAAATCTTTAAGTTCAGGTTTGTTACTCCAAAGCAAATGTGACAACCCTCAGGTAAAACATCACAGTTCTCCCTTGCTTCTCTCTCAGTTTCCATTCTCCTCTTCAAAGGCCACCACTGTTATTTAATTCACTATGTAGTTAGGTACACGTTCTTCCAGTCTGCTAAAAGTCTTTTAATGAATCTATTTTTAGATCTTCAAAAATGAATTTTTTCCTGCAGTTTTTGCTTGAGAACTGTTTAAAAGAACTAGTATTCTATGAAGCACAGACGAATAAAACAATTTGATATTTTAAATAAAACAACTGGCTTTTATATTCATGAAACTTCTTATACTACAGACTAATTTTGCTTTCTTGAAATTCTGGCTTTCTTGATTTTCACAATACAGCATTTCCTCGGCTCTCCTGCTTCCTCTCCGGTCTTCATGGTGGTGTTCTTTTTTTTTTTGACTCTTTTGCCCTCATCCTCTTCCTAATTTCTAAAGGTAGCTGTTTCCCCAGGGTTCTGTCTTCTCTGTTTTCATTCTCTCCCTCTTCACTCTAACAGCTTCAATTACCACCTCTACTGAGATGATTTCGGAGCCTATGTGTCTGTCCCAGTTTTTCTTCTGCATTTCTTTCTGTCCGTGTAAAAATCTTCATTTAATTCTTCCACAAACACCATAAACCTAACATGTTCAAAAACAAACATTTTCACATTTTCTTTAAAAGCATCTTGACTTTTGCTTCTGACTTGCCTGATTCTGCTAATAACAGCACCATTTTCTCAGTCGTCCAGTGTCCTCAAGCCTCTCAGATGTCCCTTATTTTCCTTTGGTTCCTAAATCAGTCACCCTATTGCCATGTCCACCCTCTCTCTTCCATGTCTTCTGCCCTACCCTTGTTTCAGGCAGTCATGATTTCTCCCCTGGATAGTATAACAACATTTAATAGGTGCTCCTGCGTCCTGTCTCTCCCCACTCTGAAATCCGTCCTGTACACTTACAAAGTAATCTTCCCAGAGTGCAGGTTTAATTGTATCAATTTTCTAGCAAAAATCCTTAAGAACTTACCATTTTCTGCTGTATTAAATACAATATCTGCCTCCTGGCACTCAAGTCTACCACACTCTCATCTTCTCACGGTGATATGCACCTCAGCCAAACAGGAGTGGTTGGTATTCCTAGGAAAAACTGTGATTCCCTACCTTTTTGTCTCCATCAGTCCTGTTTCTTTCACGAAGGATGCCTACCTTGTCATCTGTCTCGACTTTCTAAAGTGCCATTTAGTCTTCAAATGCTACAACTATGCACCCTAGTCAGATGCAATTCCTCTATTTCTTTTATCTTTTTCCTCACGTAACATTGTTTGTATGTTTCTAGTGGTATCCACCTTATTTTACTTTGCACTTTAGCTATTTAAAGATGCATTTATTTCAGTTTAACACATTTCAAGGTATTCATATGTGAAAGAAAATGAAAAGCATCAATTACAGTATAAGGTATCTGAGGGAAGGGGCTGCCTTATTCATATTTGTCTTTGATGTAGCACACAGTAGGGGCTATGCAGTAGAAGATGCTTTAATTACTATTGGTTTTACTGAGTTATGAAAAGAAGACACCAATAGCATTTAATACACGCACAATTAGACATAAGCTTGCTCACCAGTTATTTGAGACATCTTAGAAAATATTCCAAACAGTCCTAAGGAATGTTTTCTTTCCGAATTTAGAAGTCAAGATGATTAATTTCAATTTTTCTTTTAATGACGTGGAAGTAAAGCTGATTTTACTATTTATGCCCAGGGGCAATTGCTGCCTCTGTGTTCAGAGAGTTATGAAAATACAAAAAGATTTTTTTGGTCTTCCTTCATATTCTTTCACGCATTGGATCACTTTCCCTTATTTTTTTAAGCCATAAATTAAGGAATAATATTATCTCCTTCATATGGTGGTTGTGAGATTTACTTGAATTAATACATGTGAAGCACTTAGAATAGTGTTAGGCATAGAGTGAGCACCTGATAGTATTTAGCTAATATTATTATCAGGCACAAGCAAGGCTGCTCCATTCAGGAAGCAACCCCAGAGTGGCTGGAATGGACGCATCTGGAGTTGCGCACAGATTCTCCCTACACTCCTATGGTAACCATCACAGGCCAATTCCTACTAGCCCTATTGTATCTATTGCATCAGTAACAATGTTGTATCAAAAGTTGTTTTGTAGGGGCAACAAGCAAAAACAGGTAGTCATGTAGCTGGAGCATGCTCAGAAGATGGAAACCTTATCCTCAGATGACCTCAAGCTTCCTGGGAACCAAAAGTTCCCTGACTACAGAACTCAATGTAAAGAGAAAGCAGAACAGGGAACCTAATAAGAAGCAAGGGGTCCCTTGATTTGTAGCACACTGGACCTATAACACTGTTACCCTCCCACTTTCCAATCAGATTCTGCCAAGTTAACATTTTATTTTATTTTATTTTCTTCATTACAATAATTTTTTTTTTTTTTTTGAGGAAGATTGACCCTGGGCTAATATCTGTTGCCAATCTTCCTCTTTTTTCTCCCCAAAGCCCCAGTATATAGTTGTGTATCACAGTTGTAGAGTTGTTGCTTTTCTATATGGGACGCCGCCTCAGCATGGCTTGATGAGCGGTGAGTAAGTCCGCGCCCAGGATCTGAACCAGCAAACCCCAGACTGCTGAAGTGGAACTTAACTGCTGCGCCACTGGTTGGCTCCCAAGTTAACATTTTGTATAACCACTCCCACTCCCACTCCCAACTCCTTAAAAGTCTGTCCCCACTTCCGCTTAGGGAGACAGATTTGAGCCTTGCCTCCTGTCTCCTTGATGGTCGGCCATGCGGTAAAGCTCTTTCTTCTTTCAAAAGCTGATGCTGTAGTACTGGCTTCTAAGCACATTGGGCAGCGAGCTTTCGCTCAGTAGCCATATCTTTGTCTAAGTCCCCCTCGGATGCTGCATATCTGGGTAATTGGGACTAAACTGAACTGTGCTTGTTTCCCTCTTTCACCACGTATATCCATCACCACTTCCAAGTAAATGTTACTGGTTGTGTTTAGATGGGGGACTCTAATGCCTTACTTTTTCATGGTGAAACAGATTCCATATCAACTGCTTATTTAAAACTATACTATGTTAGGGTCAGCCCCGTGGCTTAGCAGTTAAGTGTGCGCACTCTGCTACTGGCGGCCCAGGTTCGGATCCCAGGCGCGCATCACCGCATCGCTTCTCCAGCCATGCTGAGGCCGTGTCCCACATACAGCAACTAGAAGGATGTGCAACTATGACATACAACTATCTACTGGGGCTTTGGGGAACAAAAAAAAAAAGGAGGAGGATTGGCAATAGATGTTAGCTCAGAGTTGGTCTTCCTCAGCAAAAAAGAGGAGGATTAGCACGGATGTTAGCTCAGGGCTGATCTTCCTCACAAAAATAAAAAAACATACTATGTTAGTTTCACATAAGCTTCATACGAAAAAGCAACTGAGTCTGACTTATTCATCACTATACCTCAGCCGTGGCACATTGCCTTGTGTATTGTAGGGGCTCAAAAAACATTTGCTGAATGAATGAGTCAGTTGATGGAGTTAAATGAGACATGATTTGTTTTTCAGACCTTTGGAAGATATCCTATAGATGAACTCCTTTTGAGAACAATTAACCTACAATTGTTTTTAGTACACTCCTAAATTACCCCTTATTTTGTACTAATAGCTTCTTTGCAATATCCTGGTGAAATAATTCTATTTATTTCTCTTACATGTGAACCCTCAGTATAAGAAATTGGGAGTAAAATCTTGTTAACATCTAACAGTATTAGAAACATTCTACTCACCTACATGAAAATCATCTAATAGGATGAAATAACATTTAGCAGGTGCTTACTATGTGCCAGATACTGTTCTAAATGTTTTGAAAAAAAATAAAAGCTATGTTTTCCTAAGTGCAGGGTGGTAACCTGGACTGAATCTTGGAATGGAAAGAGGACATTAGTGGAAAAACTGGCGAGATCTGAATAATGTCTGGAGTTTGGTTAATTGCAACATATCAATGCTGGTGTCTTAGTTTTGCCAAATGTACCATAGGAATGGAAGAGGATAACGTTAGAGGAAAATGAGTGAAGGTTAAATGGGAACTTTCTGTGCTATCTTTCCAACTTTTCTGTATATTGAAAATTATTCCAAAATAAAAAGTTTATTAAAAAATGCATTCATTTGTTTAATCCTTAAAACAAACCTGCGATACAAGTGCCATTGTTAGCCCCATTTTACACAAGAATCCAATGTGCAGAGGGGCTAAGTTATTTCTCCAAGGTCAACAAACGCTATCAGTGCCAAAACACTGGCATTAAATATAGGCATCTCACTCTAGGTTGTATGCTCCTAACCAGTATCCCTTCTCTCTTGATTCAAGGGATCACTAAGTTATGTAGTAGATGTAACCACAATTCTGTTGTTAATTCTAATTTCTGAGGCTCTGGTCATATTGTTGGGTGTTGTCCATTTCGTGTGGCAATGCTATTCCCTAAGAAGCTTGGACTGGGCGCTATTAACTTTCTGATTTCAGAAAGCGGCACAACCAGCCACTACCCACTACCAAGACTACAAAGTCCAAATTGAGCACATTTTAATTGGTTCTCATAGTCATGACTTAAGTTCATTCATGTCAGACTGACCAATTCTGTGGTCATTTGGTGTTTATGAAGAGAGCCTCTGTCCCAGCTCCCTGAAATGGTGCACATTCCACCACCTTTCATGGGGGTCAAGTCTGTACAAGGATCACACTTGGGTGTTTCCTCTGTCGAACTACTTATAGCAAATACACAGTTTCTGAAAAGGAATGAAAAGACACACAGAGAAGGAAAATATACTAAAGCAAAAGCACTCCAGAAAAAGGTAAATAAAAAATTACTCATAAACTTTAAAGTCTATGGCCAGAATTTGAAGCTTAGAGGTAGCTAATATGTTCCAAATAATCTTATTGTACATAGCAGTCAAAAACCTCTTTATTCTTTAATGAGTATTTCTGGCTGCTTTCTTACACCCTTGAAAACTTTATGTCTTGCCTGCACGGCTGCAGCTGTGACCACAGGCCACTTCTTTTTCTCATTATATTGCCTACCTATTTGTAACAATATCCTTTATTGTTTCCTTAACCACAAACAGCACTGTGGGAGAAAGAAACCCTCAGCCCTCCAGTATGACACATGAAAACATGTGGGGGCGGAGAGCCAACAGGAAGGGAAAGGTTTTTTTTTCTTCACTCTTTGATGCTATTTCAAAGCGCACTTGGCACTTTTTTTGGTTTCATTTTGCTTTTTAATTCAGCCAATGAACATTTACAAGGTTTGCAATATATTGGGAAAAATGAAATTATTTATGTTTTTAAAAATATGTATGGGAGTTCAAAATTTAACTTATCTAAAAAGAGTGTATTATTTCTCTATATATTTAGACTGTTGATGAAAACATTTGACACATTCCTACTGGACTCATTTTTCTTCTGGATACACTTCTTGTTTTCACCTAAAATATGGTGAAAACAAATACTTATTGTAAATCCAATAACATTTTATTTATTCCTGAGAAATACATTTCCCGTTATGCCCTTGACTTATTCTCTTTTTGGACAAATTGCTTAACAATTTCTGAACCTGGATACTTATAACTATATTTTCCTTTTGGTTAAATATGTCTAAGAAAAAATTTTTTTAATTCATTTTTTATTTTATTTTTATTTTCTCGTGAGGAAAATTAGCTCTGAACTAACATCCATTGCCAATCCGCCTCTTTTTCCTGAGGAAGATTGGCCCTTAGCTAACAGCTTTGCCCATCTCCCTCTATTTTATATGTGGGACGCCTGCCACGGCATGGCTTGATAAGTGGTGCGTAAGACCGTGCCTGGGATCCGAACCTGCGAAACCCGGGTCACTGAAGCGGTGTGCGCAAACTTAACTGTTATGCCACCAGGCCGGCTGGCCTAAGAAGATTTTTTTTAAGAAAAATTATTTTGTAACAATTGATGGGATAGTTCAGGGATAGTTCAGGCTCTAGTGCTCCTAAGTAATTGACCAACAGGAAAACAAGTACCAGGAAGAATGAAGACTTTTACGTGAAGTGCTTTCAGAGGGTATTAATGCTTATCTGAGTGGGGGTTATGATGCCAGGCTCAGTGTGTTAATGTGAGGCTGATAAGAAACCTTTGCTTGGCAAGATAAAGAATGAATCAACTAAATGTCATTTGTGATGCTGACATATCCTTTGAAGATGAAAAATAATCAGTATCTCAGAGTCAAATTAAAGACTCAACTCTTGGTAGATTAAGGCGAAGAAGTTTCAGATTTGGGTAGAGTATGGTTTCACATTCCATAGGCCATTTTCATTTAAGTGCAAATAGCTAGAGCAAATGATTGTGGATATATGAGCCGTGATTAGAAAGTAAAGAAAGAAAGGGCATAATACATATGGCTTCAGAGACATTATCATCATCATAAAAGGCCATTGGACTAGGTATTTATGCCTGTCCATACAATAAAGAGCTGCAGAAATATGGTCCAGGAAGATCTCAAATTTAGATTAGAATATGCAAGCAGTAAACAAGCAGATGTTACATTTTGTAGCACAAGAGAGAGTTACATTTGCAACCCTGCCATTGAAGGTTAATAACTTGAGCATGATTGACCCTACACAGGAAAGTTAACACATTTTCCAAGCATTTTATTTTGAATGTTGCAGTCATCTATGGAAAAAAGCAAAGTAAATAGTTCTGTTACTATACTTGCCTCAAAATACCCACAAATGTGATACAGTATTATTCCTTGTGCCAGATAAAGAATGTTCAAAATTTGGTTATGTATATAGAGAACTTCAAAAATCATTTGTACCGTACATCTTCAGAATTACTTTAGTATCCCACTGCCTTCGTTAAAAGAAAAATATTGCTTCTTGTACATAAATAGCTGATTGCTACTATCACAAACGGAAGAGAATGAAAACAGACCAGAGAATGAAAACAGACCAAATCATACGTCTACATTCCATACTGTTTACTTTGTTATCAAATTAGCTGAAATGAGATACCTAGCTAGCTCACGGACATTTCCTAGGCAACCATCATTCTTTATTCTAAATTTTACCAAGGTCTTAGAATTCTTAAGATAAGCTGCAAAGAATCAAATGCAAGCCTAGGAGAAAGAAAACGAAAACAACTTTTGATATTTTTAAGACTCAAAACCTGAACTTGCCTAACGTTTTGAAGCACAGAACTCCAAATATCCGTTCCACACATAATTAGATACGTGTGTGTGCATGTGTGTGTGTGTGTGTGTGTGTGTGTGTGTCTGGAGGGGGAAGTGGCTAGGTAGAGGGAAAGAGGGAACAGACTGCTTACTTTAGTTACATGCTTCCTCAATTAAAGAATAGTTTTTATGTTTCGTGTCCATAAATGTTTACTTTAGTTTTTCAAAATCACAAAGAATCATGAATTCTATTCTTTCTAAGAAGTCTCATTTGACAAAGATTTTCTATTGGGCTCTTCACCTTATTGTAGAGGTCCTACAACTGAGACAGTCCTTGGTGTAAAGAAAGTGCAAGATACATTCTATTTCCACACTTCTTGACATCTTGCAACCACTTTCAACTGTTTCTACATGTCAGGAATTTTTCTTCTTTATCTTACATCCCTATATTCTATCAATGTACATGTATAAATCATTATAATTCCTATTATGCAAGAGAGATGGTTACACTTTTGTTTAATATGTCTGCAAAATCTTCTCTCAGGTAGAATATCCCAAAACTATAAATATAGTTTGCATGAAAATAATATTCATTATGTTATCTTACCAGCTTATAATAATCAATGTTTTAATTCAAAATTCATTTCCATACACCTCAATTATTTCTTTTTTTTATTGTGGTAAGAAAACTTAATGTGAGATCTACCCTCTTAAAAAATTAAGTGTATAATACAGCATTGTTATGTATAGGTACAATGTTGTAGAGCAGATGTCTAGAAATTACTCATGTTGCATAACTGAAACTTTATGCCTGTTGAACAACCACTCCTTACTTTCCTCTCTTCCTAGCCCCTGGAAACCATCATGCAACTCTGCTCATATTTGACTATTTAGATACCTCATATAAGTGGAATCATGCAGTGTTTGTTATCTGCATGAACAATAATCACTTATTTCACTTAACGTCATGTCCTCAAGGTTCATCCATGCTGTCACATATGGCAGGACTTCCTTCTTTTTTAAGGCTGTATAATATTCCATCTTGTGTATATACCACATTTTCTTTATCCACTCATCTGTCAATGGACATTTAAGTTGTTTCTACCTCTTGGCTATTGTGAATAATGCTGCAATGAACAAGGGAATGCAAATGTCTCTTTGAGATCCTGATTTCAATTCTTTTGGATAAATACCCAGAAGTGGGATTGCTAGATCATATAATAGTTGTATTTTTATTTTTTTCAGGAGCCTCCATACTGTTTTCCATAGCAGCTGCATCATTTTACGTTCCCACCAAGAGTGTACAAGGGTTCCAATTTCTCCACATCCTTGCCAACACTTGTTATTATCATTATTATTTTTTGATAATAGCCATCCTAACAGGTGTGAGGTACATCTCATTGTGGTTTTGATTTGACATTTCCTTAATGGTTAGTAATGTTGAGCATCTTTTCACACACCTGTTGGCTATTTGCATGTCTTTTTTTGGAGAAATATCTATTTAAGTTCTTATATATTTTGGATATAAACCTCTTATCAGATCTATGGTTTGTATGTATTTTTTCCCATTCCTTAGGTTGTCTTTTCACTCTGAATTGTTTCCTTTGCTGTGCAGAAGCTTTGTAATTTGATATAGTCCTACTTGTCTATTTTTGCTTTTGTTGCCTGTGCTTTTGGTGTCATAGCCAAAATAAATATCAAGAGGCTTTTCCCCTATGTTTTCTTCTAGGAGTTTTAGACTTTCAGGTCTTATGTTTATGTCTTTAACCCATTTTGAACTGACTTTTCTGTATGGTGTAAGAGAAAGGTCCAATTTCATTCTTTTACATGTGGATTTCCAGGTTTCCCATTGTGTATTCTTGGCAACCTAGTTAAAGATCAGTATACTCTGTATTCATGGGTTTATTTCTGGGCTCTCTATTCTGTTCCATTGGTCTATATGTCTGTCTTTATGCCAGTACTATACTGTTTTAATTACTGTAGCTTTGTGTTATATTTTGAAATCAGGACATTTGATGCCTCCAGCTTTGTTCTTTCACAAGGTTGTTTTGGCTATTTAGAGTCCTTTGTGGTTCCATATGAGTTTTTGGATTATTTTTAAAAATGCCATTGAAGTGTTGCTAGGGATTGCATTGAATCTATAGGTCACTTCTTTGAGTAGTATGAACTTTTTAATAATATTAAACTTCCAATCCATGAACATGGGATGTCTTCCCATTTATTTGTGTCTTCTTTAATTTCTTTCATCAAGGTTTTGTAGTTTTCAGTGTACAAATATTTCACCTCCTTGGTTAAGTTTATTCTGAAGTATTTTATTATTTTTGATGCTATTATAAATGGGATTGTTTTCTTAATTTTCTTTCAGATAATTTGTTGTTAATGTATAGAAATGTAACTGATTTTTGTATGTTGATTTTGTAACCTATGCCTTTACTGAATTTGTTTATTTGCTCTAACAGTTTTTGTGAAGTCCTTGGGGTTTTTACATATTAAGATCATGTCATCTGCAAATGGAGATCATTTTATTCTTTCTTTCCTATTTGGATGTCTTTGTTTCTTTTTTTGGTCCAATTCTGGCTAGGACTTCCAGTACTCTATTGAATAGAAGTGGAGACAGTGGGTATCCAAGCCTTGTTCCTGATCTTAGAGGAAAAGCTTGGGCATATGTTTTAGTCTTCTCTTTCCATTCCCAGAGATAAGCCAGGGACTGGGAATCTTGTCAGTCGTGTTGCACTGAGCTAAGGGAGGGGGTTCTTGTGGGTGAGTGCATACTAGTCCAAATCTTCCTTAGGGATCTAATAGATCTAGAGTATTCTTGGGACCATCAGCTCTCTGAGACATGCGAGACAGACGCCAATTCTTTGGCAGCCCTTGGAAAAGTTGGGACATTGGCTGCATGGTCCAAATCTTTTCCTCTCTAGGAGAAGCTTAGGATTTAGGGTTTTGTTTTTTTTTTTTTACCTTCTCTCTCTTCACTGAGCCAGGGGAAGGGGCTACAACAAGGGCTTGCATGCTAGTCTAAACTGCTATCTTTGTTCTCTGTGGATCCCAACCTAGAGTCCTTTTTTGTTAGTGCTCATATTCAGGCAAGGAAGAAACCAGTCCTTCAGGAAGCCCCCAGAAGAATCAGAATGTTGCATGTATGGTCCAGTCCTTTCCTTCTCTCCCCAAAAACAAGGTAGGAGCTGGAGGTTTCCTCCCAACTATATGGTGTTATGCTGGGGGAGGGATTGTGGTGAAAGGGTATCTCAGATTTTCCTACTGTCTTCAATGTGGCTGGTTTGGGGTGTGCCTGGGATGCAGATGCCTCTCAACTGATTTCTGGATTTCTCACAAATGGAATTGGTCCATGTATTGTTGTTGAATCAGTGTGTCCATGGGGGAAGGAGGGTCCAGAACTTTCTATTCCACCGTCTTGCTGATGTCACCTCTCCTTTCAATTATTTCTTTAGTCTCTCTAGGTACTTAGTTTGACAGTCATACATATATCTTGTATGATTTAAAATTGTTAAAAGAAAACTGGGTTTGAGATACATCACAAAGTAACATAACATCACTATTCAGAAAGTTAGTAAGAAGTGGTTAAATCTTTTGTGTAATTTTATGCAATTGTCCTAATGCAAGGTTCTATCTGATGTGTGGCTGCTAAATTTTCAGCAAATGAGTTCTTATTTTTGCTAAACTTGCTATTTAAGATGTGTAGGTTAATTGGAATTAGATGAGAAATTGCTAAATATTAAAACTTGAAAGAAGATTTTACAAATTTGCAACCTATTTTAAGCTAAAAATAAAGAAAGAAACAATCAGAAATTGAAGACTGTGCAGTGTCTCTTGCTTTCCGACTTGACGTACAGCAGTTAGAGGTTAGGTATGAGGTATAGAGATTAAAGACCATATTGGAAGAACAGGTCTAGATGTCCTAAGAAAACAATAAGTTGAATAGACATTGTGATGAAAATGAGATGATCTCCTTGAAGACCTACAGTCTCTATCAAGTAAAGATGACCAGAAAAGAATGTAGCAATAACCTCTGAGTCTAGGCTAGAACACACTTGGTCATACTTAAACATCTAAACAAGCTGATCAGAGTTGGTGTGTGACCATTTTAATAACTGGAACCTGGAAAGAGACAAATAGTACACTGTGCTGAAGTGGAGTTTAGGAATAAAGTCTAGGATTGATCAAACTCAGTCTTTCTATAAGCCTGGTTTATCTTATTAAATTGTCAGTTTCAGTTGAATAAAAAATCTAAACTTCCCAAACAAAGAGCTCGAGAGAGGAGAGAGAACCCCTTCTCTGCTTACTTGGTGGGCATATATTTAACAGACATATTCTAGGTAGTTAATATTCCATTTACTTGCACAGAACTTAGTGAAAGGTTGGGAATGAGAGATAACCTTTGACTGTTAGCTATGATTCACAAAAATTACAAGGGTCTCAATTTTATTCTCTCAGTGTAAAAATTAGTTCACGCTTCAGATAAGGTAATCTGAGTATATATAAATTTTGTTGTTGTTTTTCTTGACTGAAAGGCTTTGGACCTGTGCTTCCTTAAAGCACACTGGAAAAATGAAAACTCCCTAGAGAATTATTTTCTCTTTTGACATACTAGTCAATACATACTAGTCACCTTACCAGCCAGGAAACTACAAATTATCATGGTTCTGAAATTGGCAGACTGAGGCGATTAGTTCCCTGGAATGCTTGACATTCCACGTCAGTATGTAGAAAGAAAGAAAAAAGAAAGAAATCTTTCCTGCTGGGAATATGGTAGAAATGTTAGAATTCTTTCCAGAAGAAGAAGAAATCTAATCCACAACAGCACATTGTTTGCATGTTTTCCTAGGCTATATTTTCAGCCTTGAAAACTTTCACGCATGTGCCTCCTGCCAGAATATGACATTTACCACTGGGACTGAAACTAGCACCTGTGAGAAGCAAATCCATGACCATTAAAATATTCAGTCCCTGGATGGGACAAAACAAACCCTTGTTTCATTGAGGTTGTGCCAGGAAAAGGTCACAGTTTAGCTGGCACTGCAGCCATGTCCAGAAAGCAGTTTACCAGGCACGTAGTATTCACAGTGTTGCTGGGACTCTTAAACATAGCTACATGGAACTAGATTATAAGATGCGGCTATGTTTGATTGGTACACTTCATGTATATGGTATGATGCTTACTTTGATTATTGCGCGTACTCTCCTAATATTGAAATCTCCTCTTGGCTTCTCTTTTTACCCTCTAGACCAGGTAATATAAGTGACTGAAGCGAGGCTAGGTTTAAGAAAAGTCAGCCAATATGATTTTTCTGCACTTCTGGTAGAGATATGGCTGTATTGCACAAGTGATGCAACTAGCACTTAGCCTCACTGTGTACATGACTCTCAGGAATGGTAGGCACTAGAAAACAAAATGGAGAGAGCTTGTCCTATCCAGGAGTGTGGCGGTCACTTAACTCTACTTGAGTGTTGCCACACAGGATCTGGCTCCTGGTGATAACAGATCCTCCACATTCTCAAGAGAAGCTGTACAATGTGAAATCACTTAATTTTTAATTTTTAAGTGTTAATATGTGCCAATCTAGTCTGTAAGTCATTCAAAGGCAGAAACTGTATGTTTTATCCTTCAATTCCAAGTAGTACCCTTAGAAAGGAGATCAATATTTTCCCCCCCTTCCATATTATTTTAGTAAATTAACATGACCTAGGGCCTGCATATTTTTATAGACATGCATGTGATATATAAAAGAGGTGGCCACATGGTAATATTTTGCTTATACTTTCCCTGACAATGAAAAGAATTTTGTATTAAATAGGGTAAAATAGATAAAAAAGAAAATTGAAGTGTAATATGGATGAGAAATTTGAAGAAACAATTGGTCCTACACAGTTTCAAGTTCTTCGGCCTGGACACATTACATTCCAGAGTATGGAGAAAACATTAAAAATCATCAAACTACTTAATAAACATTTGAATGAATGAATGAAAGAAATATATCTAGGATGCTGAATCTAGTTAGATAAATTACAAGAGATCCAAATTACTAATGGTCCAAAGACATGCGCCAGCCTTGAGGAAGTTTTCACTGATCTGTGCATAAATGAAAAATTATAGACAATTATAGTACATGGAGTATAAATATTTATTTGTATCTGGGTATGTATATGTGCACAGATGTCTATTGTCCTTTTTTTTTAAAGGACTAATTTTCATTTTGAGATTTCTGTTCTTTCTACTTTTTGAATATTAAAATTATAATATTATAGTAATAGTATATGTTAATGATTTTCCATTTTCTTGATTATCTCTTTTGTCAAAATAAAAGGCCATTAACTCCAGTCAGTCCCCAAAATTTTATTTTAAATTTTTCTTGATACAAGAAATCCAAAATTCTGAGAACCAGTGTATTGGAAGCTCTCTAGAGTTCCTAAGGCTCGTCTCTCTCTTATTTCACATGTTTATCTGTGATCGTGTTACATTTAAGATGACACCAGCCTGGTAGATGGATGGAGATTCAATTATGTAGGATGACAGAATGAGAATCTACAAAAGGCTTAATAGCTTGGAAAGATGGGCCACAGATTACAGGATGAATTTTTAACATGAACAAATACTCTGTGATTTATTCAGGAATTGAGGACCCGAAGTTATCTAACCGGGGGAGAGAGATGCAATCCAGTGTGAGATCCAGGAACCATTAATAGAACTACGTAGAAAATTGTCCTGTTCAGCTCTGCCTTTGACGACAGATAAATAAATGAATGTTGCATATGAATTTAGATGTCACTTTCAGGAAGGATGCCTCTGAGCAAAGTAGGGCTCATTCTGTGGAACAGGAGCAAGGAGGCAAGGATTCTGATCCATGTCAGATGTAGAACAAAATCCAGGATGTTTGGCCTGAAGGAGATTCAAGAGGATTATTGTCAGTATCAAATACTTGCAGGTATAGAGATTTTCTTTCTGACATGAAGGGGAGGACAGTTTACCCTGGAAGCCATGTGTTATCATTCCCATTTTATCAGTGCCACAGACGATTGTGTGGGTTGGTGTCTGAGTTGTGCAAAGAATTGGAATTAATGGGCTTTGCCTCTACTACACGTGGGATTTGTAGCTAGTCACATCATTTCTCTGAGCCTCAGTTTCTTCCTTGTAAAATGAGAATGTAGAGCTCAGCAACTTTGTTTTGTGTTCTACGAATGCTGTAACAAATTACCACAAACTTGGCTTAAAACAACATAAATTTATTATCTTACAGTTCTGGAGGTCAGAAGTTTGAAATGGGTCTCACTGGGCTAAAATCAAGGTGTCAGCAGAGCTGGATTCCTTCCGGAGGCTCTAGGGGAGAATCAATTTTCTTGACTTTTCCAGCTTTTAGAGGCCACCCACATTCCTTGGCTCATGGTCCCCGTCCATCTTCAAGGCCAGCAATGGTGAATCAAGTCTTTTTCACTCACTCTTCTGCCTCTCTTTTCCCCATTTAAGGACTATTGTGATTACATTGGGCATACTTGGATGATCCTTATAATTCATTGTTTTAAGCTCAGGTGATTATCACATTAATATCATCTGCAACCTTAATTTTTCTTTGCCAGTAACATAACATGTTCATAGGTTCTGGGAATTAAAACACAGACATCTTTGGGGGGCCGTTATTCTGTCTACCACATCCTTTAAAGTCATTCTCAGTTTTGCCGTCCTATGGATCTGAGAGATAATATCATCTTGAGACTGACTTATTACAAAGGAATGAGACAAGTCGCAGGGAGGTGAGTGGGTCTGAAGTTTGTCACCACTCATGGCATCCTCTTAGTGTCCCACAGAAATTCCACGTATATCTGAACCACCAAATGTGTATGACACTGATTGTTATTTCCAACCAGTCCTCAGCTAAAGACCATCACCTGAATAGTTTGATTCCTGATATCATTGAAATAGCTGTCAATTTTCCAGGTGATTGGATGTCATCTGGTTACCAGTTTTTGGCATGGAAGTGCACAGAGCATGAGCAGAGCTCCTTCGGGATGCTCGAGTGGTTTCACACACAGTAGACCCTATTATGTGGCAGTCTGTGTCTAGCCTTACCAAGTCCAGACGATGCCCTTCCTTAAGAATGAAATGGAGTGTAAGATTGCTCCCTTGCCTCTAATATCACTGTGCTGAGCAGAGTAGTCATGTTAGAGAAAATGGAACTTACCCAATTACCCTTCCCTCTGACTCTCAGTGACCAAAAGCACACTTTAGAAGCATTCCATATGCCACTCAAAAACAGGGCATAACTCACCCCAAACAGCTAGAGAAAACCCTGATAATCATTATTCCAAACAGGCTCACCAATATTCTTTGAAAAATTTTTACTAGAATATTTATGTTCTTCACTTTCAAAGTTGAACGTGTTCTATGAACCCTGTCCAGAATAGAGGAGTGAGTAGCACGACAGACTCTATTCCCAACAAACAACCATTTCACTGGAGAACATTATTAAAACAATCATTTAACAAATCTAGAGGTTGCCCTATGGGCATACAGAAAATGGAGAAATGTTCATTCAAGAAAATCTACTAAATTTCTGTAAGAACAGTGAGAGTCTGTGGCATTTGAGCCACAACCTACTTCCTTCCTGTCCCTCTCCCCACAGCTCCTTATGAAAACCACTCCAGAAGCTCTAAATCTGATGGGTGCAAAGAAGATGGGGGCTCTCTCTCCCCCATGGTCCCAGTCTAGGGCTATATTTTCAACTTATGAGGATCTGGCTGTAAGCTTTTCTCATCTCCCTCAGTCCCATGTTGCAAAAGCTTTATTTTAGGCAAGAGTAGTTGAGAGGATCAGGTCTCTCTTCCTCCACAAGCCTTGTTCCTAAAGCAGAAACTCTACCCAGGCATGGCAGACCATCACAAGGCAGGACCCCAATCGCTTCTGCCCAGCTCATTTATAAGGTAGACATTTCACTCTGGGAGAGGCAAGCCAAGAAAACTAGGGACCATCATTCCATGCCCCCAGTGAGTTTCCCCAGCACTTGCCTGTCAAGCAGAGGTATCACTCTGTGGGAAGCAGCCACTGTCTCTGCCTCCAGCTCTTGTGCAGTGCCGCAGAGGTTCTACCCTAGGGGAGAGGCAGGCTTTAAAGACAAAGAGTTCCATAGCTGTCCCTGAAGAAAATGACTTGATGTGGAACAGAGCATGGAGAGTTCCATGCCTAAGGGCATTGTTGAGAAGAATAAAGATTGTGGTGTCAAGTAATTAAAAGGGCTCTTATAACTCCATGATGCAAGTAGAAATAAGCAAAATGACCAGGCAATCAGAAGTTTAATAGAGAGAACCAAGACAGGACACCTAAGAAGAGCTCTCCTGGGATCACAGTCAACCCTGCAGGTAGGGAGTGCTGTGTGTAAGCTCCAGGCATCACTCACTCAGGAGCGATCAGCAGAAAGTGGGGCAAACTTGAAAATATTCCCCAAGCTGCATACAGATCAATCAACAAAGGACAGAAGCCTCGCTGGCACTAGGACTTTAAGCTCAACCTCTGACCAACCACTGAGTGCATAATAAGCTACTCTTTCCTAGGGGCAACTCCTAGGAAGCCAGGCCTAAAAATAAAATCACATGCATCCTTAACAATGTGAAAGACTGTGTGCATGCCCAAGACTGTGCCCTTTCAGAAATTAACAGAGAGGCAAAATAGAAGCTACGAATCACTGGTTGATTCTGCTTTTGAAGGGGTCCAGATGTGAAACTTAGCAGGCAAGGACTTCAAAGCAGCCATTGTAAGTATATGCAATGAACAAAAGGAAACTATGTATAAGTAATTAATGGAAGGTGTGAAGACGTTTCACGAAATAGAAAATATCAATAAAGAGATAGAAATTATTTTTAAAAAGCCAAATGGAAATTCTGGAGTTGAAAATTAAAATGACCAAAAATAAAAATTCACTACAGGGGCTCAACAATAGGTTTGAACTAGCAGAAGAAAGAGTTAGCAAATTTAAAGATAAATCAGTAGAGAATAGACATTAAATTTAATCCACATATAGAAAAAAGAGTGTCAATAAAGGCAATTATGAAGGTAGTTGTAAAAGAACGTATAATTGCATACTTGTCTTTTTCTTCTCATACCTAATTTAAAGATAAATTTTCTAAAACATGTATAATTGTATTTTTGGACTTATAGAAGTGTAATATATTTGCTAATACCAGCACAAAGGAGGCAGGTAGAAGCGAAGTTGTATTGGAGTAAGAAAATGACACCAAATGATAACTCAAATTCACAAAAATGCATAAAGAAAATCATAAGTTGTAAATAAGAAGGTCAATATAACAAACTCTGTAAATATGTATTTGTGCTCTTTTCTTGTCTCGGCTTCTTTAAGACATAAGATTACATAAAGTAATAATTGTAACAATGTATTGTTGGATTTGCAATATATACAGGCCTAATGGGTTAGGGAATGGAACCATGTAGGAGTAAAGTTTCTTGATTTCACTAGAATTAACTCAGTATAAATCTGAAATAGGTTTTATAGGTTAACATGCATATTGAAAGTTCTAGATCAAACACAAAGAAAATAGTTTCAAAACATATAATTAAAAAATTTAAAGGAATACAAATGTTACACTAGAAAATATCCACTTTCAAGAAAGACATGAGACATCTGGAGAACAGAAAGCAAAATGACGGGTATAAATCCAGTCATGTCAGTAATAACATTGTGAAGGGACTGTGCTGGAACAACTGGAGATCCACATGCAAAAAAATGAATCTAGACACAGACTTTATACCCTTCACAAAAGTTAACTCAAAATGGATCACAGACCTAGATGAAAAACACAAAACTATAAAACTCCTAGAAGATAACATAGAAAAAAACCTAGATGAGCTTGGGTATGGCAATGACCTTTTAGATACACTACCAAAAGCACAATCTGTGAAAGAAATAATTTATAAGCTGAACTTCATTAAAATTAAAAATTTCTGCTCTGCAAAGGACAATGTCAAGAGAGTGAGAAGACAAACCACAGACTAGGTGAAATATTTGCAAAAGACACATCTGATAAAGGACTGTTATCTAAAATATACAAAGAATTCTTAAAACTCAACAACAAGAAAATGACCAGCCCAATTGAAAAAGGAGCCAAAGACCTTAACAGATACATCACCAAAGAAGACATACTGATGGCAAATCAGCATATGAACAAATGCTCCACATTATATGTCATCAGGTCAATGTGAATTAAAACAACAATAAGATACCACCATATACCTATTAGAATGGCCAAAATCTGGAACACTGGTAACACTAAATGCTGGTGAGGCTATGGGGCAACAAGAACTCTAATACATTTCTGATGGGAATGCAAAATGATGCAGCCACTTTGAAAGACAGTTTGGCAGTTTCTTACAAAACTAAACATACTCTTACCATAAAATCCAGAAATCATACTTTCTAGTATTTATTTCAAGGGAGTTGAAAACTTACATCCACACAAAACCTGAACATGAATGTTTATGGCTACTTTATTCATAATTGCCCAAACTTGCAAGTAATCGAGATTTCCTTCAGTAGGTGAATGGATAGATAAACTGTGGTACATTCAAACAATGAAATATAATTCAGTGCCAGAGAGAATGGAGCTATCAAGCCATGAAAAGAAATGGAGGAAACTTAAATGCATATAACTAATTGAAAGAAGCCAATCTGAAAAGGCTACATACTGTATGATTCCAACCAAGGACACTCTGGAAAAGGCAAAAATATGGAGACAGTAAAAAGATCAGAGGTGGCCATTAGTTACCAGGGAGAGGGGAAGTATAGGTAGAGCATAGAGAATTCTTAGGGTAGTGAAAATAGTCTTTAAAATACCATAATGACGGATACATGTCATTATACATTTTCTCAAACCCATAGAATGTACAACACCAAGAGTGAACTTTAATGTAAATTATAGACTTTGAGTAGTTATGATGTGTCAATACAGGTTCATCAGTTACAACAAATGTACCACTTTGGTGGAGAATGTTGATAATGGAGAAGGCTAGGCATGTGTGGGGGGAGGGGGTACGTGGGAAATCTCTGTACCTTCCCCTCAATTTTGCTGAGAACCTAAAACTACTCTTAAAAAATGAAGTCTTAGGGGCCAGCCCCGTGGCTTAGTGGTTGGGTGCTCATGCTCCACTACTGGCCGGGTTCCGATTCCGGGAGCGCACCAACGCACCTCTTGTCCGGCCATGCTGAGGCGGCATCCCACATACAGCAACTGGAGGGATGTGCAACTATGACATACAACTATCTACTGGGGCTTTGGGGAGAAAAGGGGAAAAAAAAGGAGGAGGTTTGGCAATAGATGTTAGCTCAGGGCCAGTCTTCCTCAGCAAAAAGAGGAGGATTGGCATGGATATTAGCTCAGGGCTGATCTTCCTCACACACACAAAGAAAACAACAAAAATGAAGTCTTAATTTAAAAATGTAAATGAATTAAACAACCCAATAAAAAGTCAGAGATTAGATGAAAAAACAATATCCAAATATATGCTGTCTACAGGAGACATATTTTAGATTTAAAGATACCGATAGGTTGAAAAGAAAAGAATAGAAAAAGATATACCATGCAAACAGCAACGATAAGGGAGCTGCAGTGGCTATACTAATCTCAGACAAAATAAACTTTAAAGTAAAAAATGTTACTAGAGAAAGAGTAATATTTCATAGTGATAAAAAGTTAACTTCATCAGAAGGATGTAACAATTACAAACATATATGCAACCAAAAACAGAGCCCCCCAAATACATAAAGTTAAACTGATAAAATTGAAGGAAGAAATAGACAATTCAAATATAATAGTTGGAGACTTCTATACCCCACTTTCAATAATAGATAGAACAATTAGACAGAAGAATACAAGGTTGGTTTAATATATGGAAATCAATCAATGTGATACACTATATTAACAGAATAAAGGGAAAAACCACATGATAATCTCCATAAATACAGAAAAGACATTTGACAAAATCCAACACTCCTTCATGATAAAACATACTCAACAAACTAGGAATAGAAGGAAACTTCCTCAACTTGATAAAGGACATCTACAAAGAACTGACAGCTAATACCATAGTTAATGAAAAAAGATTGAATGTTTTTCCCGAAGTTAAGGAAGAAGATAAAGATGTATTCTCTCATCATTTCTATTCAGCATTTTACTAGCTAGGACAGTTAGGCAAATAAAAGAAATAAAAGTCATCCAGATTGGAAAGGAAAAAGTAAAACTATCTGTATTCAGAGACAACATCATCTTGTCTGTAAAAAATCTTAAGAAATACACTAAAAACTATTAGAACTAATAAGTGAGTTCAGCAAGTTTGCAGGATACATGATCAATATACAAAAATCAATTGTATTTGTACACACCAGCAATGAGAGTCTGCAAATAAAATTAAGAATACAATTTCAATCACATTAGCATCAAAAAGCATAAAACTGTTAATAATAAACAATGATGCACAATAACTTGTATATTGAAAATTGCACAAAATCGTCAAAGGAAATTAAGGAAAACCTAAATAAATGGAAAGACATCCCATGTTTATGGGTTGGAAGTCACAATATTATTAACATAGAAATACTACCCAGACTTGATCTACAGTTTCAGCATAATCTCTACCAAAATCCCAGCTGACTTTTTTCCAGAAATTTACAAGATGATCCTAAAATTCATATGGAAATGCAAGGCACATGGAATAGCCTAAACAATATTGAAAAAGAACAAAGTTGGAGCACACCTACTTTCTGATTTCTAAACTTATTACCCAATTGCAGTAATCAAGACAGTGTGATACCACATAAGGATAGACTTACAGATCAATGGAGTATTATTGAGAGTCCAGAAATAAACTCTTACATTTATGGTCTATCAATTTTTAACAGGGGTGTCAAGACAATTCACTGGAGGAACAGTCTTTACTGCAAATGATGCTAGGACAACAGGACATCCACACAGAAAACACAAAAGAATGAAATTGGACCCCTTCCTTGCACAATACACAAAAATTAACTAGAAATCAATCATAGACCAAAATGTATGAGCTAAAACTATGAAACTCTTAGAAGAAAATTTAGGGGGCTGGGCTGGTGGCACAGTGGTTAAGTTCACACACTCCACTTCAACAGCCCGGGGTTCGTAGGTTAGGATCCTGGGTGCGCACCTACACACTGGTCACCAAGCCATGCTGTAGTGGCATCCCACATACAAAATAGGGGAAGATTGCCACAGACATTAGCCCAGGGACAATCTTTCTCAAGGAAAAAGAGGAAGATTGGCAACAGATGTTAGCTCAGAGCCAGTCTTCCTTGCCAAAAAAAAAAAGAAAATTTAGGAGTAAATCTCCCTTTATTTGGATTAGGCAATGGTTTCTTAAATATGACAACAAAAGTACAAGTGACAAAAGAAAATAATAGATAAATTGGATTATAGCAAAATTAAGAACTTTTGTGCTGCAAAGGATGCCATCAAGAAAATGACAAGAGGGCCAGCCCCAGTGGCCTAGTGATTAAGTTTGGAATGCTCTGCTTTGGCAGCCCAGGCTCAGTTCCCCGGGCACAGACCTACACCACTCATCTGTCAGTGGCCATGCTGTGGTGGCGGCTCACATACAGAAAGAGGACGATTGGCAGTGGGTGTTAGCTCAGAGTGAATCTTCCTCAGCGAAAAAAAGAAAAAAGAAAATGAAAAGCAACACATAGAATGGGAGACAATATTCGTAAATCATATATCTGATAAGACACTGGTACCCAGAATATACAAAGAACTCATAAAATAATAAAAAGACAACCCAGTTAAAAAGTGGCAAAAGATTTAAATAGACATTTCCCCCAAAAAAGATATACCGAGGAAGATGTTCAACATCATTACTCATTAGGGAATGCAAATTTTTCACTAGGGGATATGAGTTGGAGAACTCTGGTGATAGAATATTCAATATTTCAGAACCTACAAGGAATGGTGATTTTTTATGTATGCCCGTACTTTATAGGTTTTTTTTTTAAATAATTTTATTTATATTTTTCCCCCAAAGTCCCAGCAGATAGTTGTATGTCATAGTTGCACATCCTTCTAGTTGCTGCATGTGGGACGTGGCCTCAGCATGGCGGAGAAGCGGTGCGTCGGTGCGCGCCCGGGATCCGAACCCTGGGCCGCCAGCAGCGGAGCGCGTGTATGCCCGTACTTTAAACTTACTGCTAATTTTTTGTTTGCGTTTAGTTATATTGCAAATGCTCATTGAACCTTGTGATTACGCATGTAAAATTGCTCAATCTCTCTCTCTCTAGATAGATAGATATATATATAAAATTCCTATTATAATTCATATTGTATTCTAGTTTAATTTTTGTTAAAACTTCAGACTAATAGGACATTCCATACTTAGCTGGAATGAAATTTTATTATAAAAGAAACAAAAAATATGATGATGGGAACATTTATGTTTAAGTAAATTTTAAAAAACTAAAACAACTATGCTTTTTGTGTGTTTATTCAGACCAAGGAAAAAGTAGAGTGTGGGTGAGATTCTATATGATATCATTATTCATAAAGTATGGGAAAAATAAGAACATAACTTGAGTACGATGCTAACACTAATTTAAAAGTAAAGTATATCCTGGAAATGTATGATATAGGCAGTTAAAAACAACAGTCATAACAATAGTCATTACAGCTGATAAGTGACCGTTATAAACAAAACGAAAAATAAAATCGTTGTTATTAAAACATGGAGATTTTGACAATTATATACAACTCTTTCTTTTTTGTGATAGTAGAAAACAGGTTTTTTTCCAAGGTCTGTTCTACAAAACCTTCACTAAAATATAGCCAAGCCTCTCTTGCCTTTCATTGGTATCATATTAAGTACTCCCTAAGTTGGAAACAATAGGCTCTAAAATTATTAATGTTTCTTTAAATTAAAAAAAAATGACCTTGGAATATCATTGATCTATTTTTATCATTAAATATTATTACTCATTTTATACATATATATCATTGTTAAAGAAATAAAGAAAGCTCTTTCATTACTGTGTCATCATCGAAGGAAGGTAACAGGTATTAGAATTATAAATAGTTTTTTCAACCAATGAAGACATAAAACAACTCTGTAATCCTTCACAGAATCCAAAACCCAGGATTTAGTGAGAATCAATATTTACATGACTAAGTTTTCAAAATGAAGTGTTCTGTTCAGGTTATCATAATGGCAGAAAGATTTTTTCCCCCTCCCCGATTATCCCCCAGCAATATTTAAAATTAAAATCAATATTTAAAGATTCATTACTTTGGAATGGTGTTACCATCCCTTATCAAATATCCTTTCCTTCTCCTCATATGAGTGTTTGCTGAATTCACAAGTGGGCGAGAAAATTTGGCTTAGAAATGTAAGCCTTCCTGTTTCCTGAAATTCCCAGCATATTTCTTGTAAAGGTGGAAAATTTCTTATACTAGTGCTGCATGCAGATTAAAAGTCAGAAAAGCCCTCGTGTTTTCTATCTCATCTGAGTTCCACAGAGTCCAGCTTCTCAGCAATACAGATCTCCAATTCTGATAGGGAGCTAAAGGCACAGTGAGTATTCAGCAATCCCTTCTGTTTATTTATTGCTTATCAAGGGTAAGGTTAGGCCTTGTGAAAACCTATGCCAGTCAACCTTTTCCAGAGACTGACTTATTCCAGGGAACTAATTTAATAACCTACACTGAAAAAAAAATTTTTTTCTACTAGAGATATCTACCTCAGAAATGAAGAGTCAACTGAACCTAAAAATTTGATATACTGAAAAGTGTATAAAAATCAGAAAAAAACACACCTACTTAGATTGAGAAACCTACTAGAGCCTTATTTTGGCTGGTAGAAACTATCTCCTTAGGTGAGTACCTACAAAATGGTACTCTATTTTCCAAGCTGTCTCCTTTCCTTCTGATTCAGTATTTATATTTGATTGATATATTAAATGAGCCTGCAACCTGCTCTGATCTCTACTTTGTATAATGTGATGAAGCTATTAATAGTCTTTGGTCAGGGATCACCTGTTTTATTTAGACCTTCCCTCCATTAAGGAGTCCAGGAGAGACTGTAGTGAACACTTAGTGTTTTTGTCACTCAGCATTATTTCACGTCCCCTTTTTTGTTTTTGTTTTTGTTTTCAGGAGAGAGGAGTAAAATATACAACGTTCCTCTAGACAATTTCTTTTCTATTTTCTTCATAAGTGATGGCAGTGAGATTGAGTCTACTCTCTGCTGCATTCCATATTCTGGAGTATGACTTGGTTAAGCCACTGGCTTATTCCAACCTTCAGCCATAGTGATTGAAAAATAATCCAATCAGAGTTCAGGAGATGAGAGAGAACATTTGCTGAGGTTGGTAGGAGAAAAATGGCTTTTTCTTTCCCTGTGGGACATGGTCAAGGAGGTGAAGTCAAGACTTTCCGAAGCCATGCTACTTACTCTAAGGGGAGAACCTAAAACAGACAAAGGGACCAATTGTGAAGCCTCAGGATAAAGTTACAGAGTGCGGAGCAGAGAGATGGAGAAGAACGGGCATTTGGTCATACCGTTTGAGCCACTGGAGCAAAGCTCATCTGAAACTAAATATGTATATATCTAGACGTTTAAATTACTAATGGATAGATTTAATTTATATTTGTCAGTTTAATTTAGATTTTCTGTCACTTGCTGATGACACAACCAAAGAAATGTTACTTAACTGAGAAAGAAGTGAAAGCTCATTCATCAAAAAAAAAATGTTCTTTCTTAATGCACATAATGTTTTTGACCATAGGAAAACTTATCACTTACAAAGTGTGTGTGTGTGTGAGAGAGAGAGATTGGGAAGCACAAACAGTGAAGAGTCACACATGGGTAGGTGTGAAGCTTGTAACAAGCAGATGGTTGGTTCCAGTCTTGAGAACACAGAGGAAATACCACCTTGGAGTTCAGTGGTTTTTTTGATGCCATGCTTAACGGTGTGTTTTACACTGTGAATTTCTCGGACACTAGGCAAGCCTATTTTAGAGGCTTAAGCCATGGTGCTCACAAACTCCCTGGATGTCCTTAAAAGGACAGGAAACACTGACGTGCTGCTTCTCTTTGTTCACATTTGGATATTACTTAATAGAGGGTCAATGATGTCTGCTAAAGACCACAGATGGCAGCTGCCTGCAATTTCCCCAATTTTCTATAATTTCCTCTGGGCTTTGTGCTTCAAATGAACAAAGAGGAATTCCTTAAAAATATTTTTTTTTAGATAAATGCGATACTTACGTTCCATAATAAACACTAAGTTATAATCTCTCTTTTTCCCTAATAAATTCTACCATACCTCTGTTGGATTTCCTGTTACATTCACCCCTACCAGGCAAGTTCCTTTCCGCTTTTACTTCCACTTTGGAAGACTGGCTCTTTGTTTTGTTCCTTCCCTGTCGTACACCATTAAAAAAATGTCAATTTTAGGAACTCTTCGTGTTTGAGTATTTTTCCTTTTGTTCCTATTTTGAAAGACTGCAAGTTTGCATCTAATTTGTCAAAGAATAAGCATTTTTATTATTTCAAATCTCATTATCTGAGCTAGGCTTGAAATCAGGTTGTATATACATGGTTTAAAGGAAAAAGTCTTGGAATCCATTCATTTGATTTTATCAAAGTGAAACTTTGCCCTAATAGTTCAAGCCTTCCAGATATGTCCAATTAGTGGATTGAATTACCTGGATTGACTCTATGTAAAGCCCTTCTTTTCTTCTCTCTACTCACTCTTTAGTATCTAAAAATGTGGATTTGGCTCTGATGCTCCACTGTAAATATTTCCTCAAAGTTTACCAATCCTAACATGGAATCCAGTCTCCAATCTTATTTTTCATGGCACTTCTATTGCACTTTACATCAATTGCCTTTATTTCTCAATACAATCTTTTGCTTTAACTGTTAGAATGCAAAATCCTGGGCTTTGCTTTTTCTTCTCACATCCCAAATGCAAGCATTTCAAATACTTCCCTCTTTAATTTTTATCTCTCTGTTTCTTTTTAGTTTTGCTCATTATCCATTTCCTAGACCTCAAAAGTCAACTCCATGCGTAACTTCAAAATCTATGTTCATCAGCTTCAACTACTATGCTGAGAGCCAAATCCCAAATGTTCAGTGTCTGCCTAACATCTTCATTTGGAAATCTCTGTATTATTTCAAATTCAATAATCCTATTATCTTTTAACCTAAAGAAGAACTTCCTCCTTAGACTGAACAACTAGAAGTCACTGTTTATTTAGACTTCCCACTCTCTTGAGGGCAACATCTACTCAATCAGCAAATCCTCCTTTTCTTTCTATTTCTCTTCTACAGTTCTGGAACAGATCTTAATTACCTTTTGACTGATGCCTTGTAAGAATTTCCTCCCTAGGCCCCTCATATCCAGTCTCTCCCTGCTCATGTGCACCAACAGGTGAATCTCTTTAAAGCACCGTTTGTTCTTTGCAGACCCTCATTCAAACTCTATCATTGTCAACTAATACAATCACAACTTCCTAACATAGCCTTTAATTGCCTCTACTACCTTTTCAACTTTAGTGCTTGCTGCTCTCCACCTGGAGAGTGAGGATGCTTCCCCATTCATTACCTCTCCAGTTCATGCAAATCCTTATATCTGGAATAATTTCTCTCCATCTCTATCCGTGAGAGTTCAGCTATAAAGCTGTGGAAACATCAAAGCCTTCAGAATCCCTTCTTTCCCACTTGCCTCTTTTCTCTAACCTCTCAGTAGAAGTGTCCTTTCTCTTTTTGACTTTTACTATGTTTTGTTATTATTTTTTAATTTGTTATTTTTATTTAAGATTATTTTTAAAAAACTTGTTTTGCATTATTATTTATGTGTATCTTCTTGACAAGAAAGCTATAAGTTCCTTAAGAGCTGATAATTCATATTATTCCCTTTTTTATTCTCTGTAGTGCCTAGTAAAGGCACTGACTAAGTGCTTGAGCAAATCTTTGAATTTATTGCCAATTCTGTGCAAACTTAACGAGGTTATGAAACAGGTTTCAACACTTTAAACTTCATTTTCTTCATAAGCAATGAGATTTTCTAAGTGGGAGTAAGAATTTTCTTCTCACTAAACCATGTATAACTCTATGTAACATCAGACTGAATTAGTGAAGAAAATATGATATAAACAATATGACTGAAGCTCAGATATTTTCTCACTATCTCTTGGACTTTTGCAGTAGCTAGAGCTGGGTTCAAAGACTGAATCTACTACTGAATAGTTGTATGGCATTGGCCAGAATACATAACCTTTATGAGCCTGTTTTCTTATTTGCAAAGGGAGAATAATACTCCATACTGATGATAACAATAAAACAAGACAGTACATGTAAAGAAGCAATACAGAGAACACACTCAATACACAATGGCCACTATTGATATTATCATCTATGATGGACCACTTTTTCTTAGCTAAAATTTACATGCCCATCTACCAAGCAAGATCTCTGAAACTTTAGATGACTCTCCAAGCAAGATTGCTCCTCTCAAGTTTATCATGTGTTGCACTCCCTGTTTTTCTCAAATTGCCGACATTCTACCTTGCTTGGATCATAAAATCTGCCATACCTCCTCAAATTGCTACAAAAGAATAGAAAATTGGGAATTACTTTTACTTGTTGAGATTCAAAACTGTTCCATTTGTATAGCGCAGTCCCACACAGATGGGAGCTCTATTTTTTACTAAATTCTAATATTATAAATGTTTTAATCTATTCCTCTTATTACCATTTAAATGATAATCTTATCTAAATTAGAAACAGTTCGAGTACACATTTTGAGGAAAGAATCTTCATAAACTTCCATAACTTATGATCAGTGCAGCAGAGGTACCAACACACATGTCACATTGCCATTATCAGTCATTCCCGAAATCTGTCTAGTGATTTACAGTTTACAAACACCAACAGTACATCATCAACTTTGAATTTTGCAAAAACTCAGTTAGGAAGGCAGCGCAGGTATCATTATTTCAATATTATAAGTGAGGAAACAGGGTCTCAAAAATTAACTTGCACAGTCACATGGCTCATAATGGAGAGCAGCATTCAGAATAATCTTTTGACTTCTAATCAATGATATTTTCATCTAATTTCCCTAAGTCTTGGTGTCCATGAACTGTATGGCAAAATTCATTCTGTTTGCCAAACAGCAGAATTTTAAGACAAACTAGGTATCCTTCTAAAAAATTAACAGTCTTGTTCTTGCTAAATAATACAATGAGGAATTCTTTTCATGTTATTGTCCACATTTTATGGTTAAATATGTGTTTATACTATTCTTATCTTGATATAACACTCCTCCAACTTTAAGTAACTTACGCCTTCTCCTTCCTTCCCTCGTTCCTTTGGCATGTAAACTGGTTGCAGCTAAGTGAGTCAGCAAATAAGGGAACATTTAAAAATATATATATATTTGATGTGTACATACTTTGCACGAAAAACAAACAAGAAAACAGGTGCTGGTAAATGGTACATTGATCACCTTCATTCAAAAAACTAGTAAAATCTGTGGAATATTGTAAGAATATTAATAGGAATTTACTGTAAGAATTATGTAGATAGGAATACATTTAAATATGATTATCACTCATCAATATTATAATAGTTCATTAAAGACAGAGTTATTTGTCCATGAGGATAGAGCTATCTGAGTGACAGAAATAGGTGATAGCATTTCTATTTTAGGTATTAGAATCATAGTCTAGGGGAGACACCTTTTTTCCCCCTAACAATTGATTCTTAGGGCTCAGAATAACTCAAGGTTATTTAATTCTGAACATAAAAAAATTCTCATCGGGGCCAGCCCGGTGGCATAGTGGTTAAGTTTGTGCACTCCACTTTGGCAGCCTGGGGTTCACAGGTTCGGATCCTAGGGGCTTGACGTACACACCACTCATCAAGCCATGCTGTGGTGGTGTCCCACATACAAAATAGAGGAAGATTGGCACAGATGTTAGCTCAGGAACAATCTTCCTCAAGCAAAAAGAGGAAGATTTGCAAAAGGATGTTAGCTCAGGGCCAATCTTCCTCACAAACAGAAAAAAAGAAAGAAAAAAGAAATTCTCATTAATGTTTTTGGTGTAACGCAAACATCATCGTGTATTGCCTCAGTTTCCCCATTAGTAAAATGAGAATAATAAAACTTACCTCATAAATTTTTGTGAAGCATTATCACATACACCTAGTCCACAATAAATATTCAATACATGCTAGCAGTACTAGCAGTAGTATTTTTCCCTCCCCACCTTCAACATTAAACACATGGTGTACTTGATGGCGCAAATGGTCACAATTCTCCACCCCTCCCTATATCAATGCCCTTTGCAACGTGACTTTATAGCTTCTCAGCAGGCCTTGTGATTCCCTTTTACAAATAGAATGTGCAGAGAGTCACTGTGCCTTAGATAGTTTCATTTTTGTCTTGGGACCTCTGCCTCCATTGTATAATCAAGCTCAGTCTAACCTAGCAGAGAATGTAAAAAAAAAAGTCATGTGACTTAATGGAGACAGAACTTTCGCTTGGCTTGCCCAAGGTGGGTTAGGTAGCTGCTCGCTTGACATTCAACGAAGCGACCATGTGAATGAGCCCAGCTGGCATGCATTGATTTTGACTACACAGAGTATACTGATGTAAGGTGCATATGGTTTTATTTTTCATAAAAAATTGAGGCAACAAGGAATTTAAGAAATAAAAAGAGGTCATCTTGAGAAGCACTAAATACTCTTGAAGCTAAACATTACCTCATGAAGGTTTTCCTTGTATGAATAAATTCTGAAAAATACTTTAATCATCTGTTATATAGAAACCTTAATTTAATCTGACATGAAATTGTTTACTTTTTTCTCAGATCTAAATGAGAACTTTAATTCCTTGTATTATGTTAGCCAAATACACCTACCCAGCATTCTTTGTGTAATGATAAATAAGAAACTGAAAATTTAGACACATCTCTTGATACATTCGACAGTCCCCATTTCCTCTTCCGTTTTTGTATTTAGTAAGATTTAATAAGATTGGAATAATATTTACTTTGGTGTTTCTTTGAAAAATATTCTAGAGTAAAAATGTAGGTAAGTTTAACTAGTACCTCTTGTAATACAAAAAGGACCTGGACGTTGAAAAAATATTTTGTAGACATCTCTTAGAATGAGACAAAGTAAATGAACACCATTAGAACAGGAGGATGCAAACGAAATAGAAAACCAATTTAACTTGGACGAACCTCTGGAAAACCTAAGCATTTTGTTTATTAAATTTCTAGACCCAAGAAATTGTTATTTCAGTATGTTCAAAATATACAGCATTTCCTACCCTAAACAAACGTGCTTCCTAATTTAGCATAAACTTCCTCACACTAATTAACTTTAAATATTATTTGTTGTGGCCAATGACACCGCTCTATCCACCTTGTTTTCCCACCAGAAACATACGTATGACATCCGGACATGATGAGGGAATACATTTTCACTCAAGTTCCCATGAGCTGCATCACCCATTGTTTGAAACACAATAAACTGGCAGAGAGTGAATGTATAATAAAATAAGCAACAGTTACTTGGCGCCTGGAAACACATGATGTAATACAATTACTAAGTATTTTGTAGGGCAAGCTGTGGCTCTTATACCAACCTTATGACTGCTAGTGACTAGCACAGGTCTACACTATTTCTCACTCAATTTCCTCTATTGATAAGAGCCAGACACAGTCTACCTTTCCCTAAGAAACAAATGTTTCTGTGACATCCTTCAAGGGACTAAGAAACCATATTCTGCTCTCATATCCAGTGAAAAATTATTTTGAGAACTTGAAGACACTAAGACTCTTTTCCTCTTTCACAAATATGAGCAAATATAATGTAGTTTCTTCTAAGGGGAACCGTGGGCTAAAATAATTAAGCTTACATAAGGAAACTAGAGGATTATTATTAGACTCTAATATCAACTCATGGTCAAGAAAAAAATTTTCAACTTTTTTGTGACTAGGCTTTCCAACTTTATGATCTGTGGCCTACTTAAGAAAAAAAACCTGTTAGAATTAATAAATGATATTCGTAGAGGTAGACAATAGACAGAGTAGGTGCTTTCAATTTCTATTGTCCCCAAATGCTCAGTTTTGTATATTACTTCTTTCTTTTAAAGTAGATCAAGTCATAATTCATCAATAAGCCACTAAAACATTTTCACAGTCAACTTTATTTCAGAATATAATTTACAGTTTATCCACCTAAACTATTTAAATAGCTAACCAATTAGTAAAAATATTCCAGATTATATTTAACTATTTCAAATGGAAGTTGAATTTACTACTTGATCGGCTAAGTGATTAAAAAATTAACTTAAAAAAACTGTACAGGGGCCGGCCCAGTGGCATAGTGGCTAAGTTTGCGCTCTCCACCTTGGCAGCCCGAGGTTTGCGGGTTCAGATCCCAGGCGTGGACGTACACACTACTCATCAAGCCATGCTGTGGCAGTGTTCCATATACAAAAAAATAGAGGAAGATGGGCACAGCTGTTAGCTCAGGGCTAATCTTCCTCAGCAAAAAGAGGAAGATTGGTAGTGGATGTTAGCTCAGGGCCAATCTTCCTCACCAAAAAAAAAACCAAACTCTACAAAGTATACACATAGAATTAGAGAGAAGGACCTCGTTAAATTAAGCAAAATAACAAGAACAACATAAACTCTTAATGAGAAGAACAGCATCACAATTGAATCAAAATAGGAAAGAGAAGTGGAAACTATTCTTGAATGGTTTAGAGTCCACCATTAGGTTCACTTTTACAACTGGACAGTGAATAATTTTTCATTTTCAAAAGAATGGTTTTAATCCACAAAATAAGAAGTTCCAATTTATTTTCTACGTACTTTACCTAGAAAATATGGAACTTAAGTTGAGAAAACTTCATAGTAATCTCAAAGGCTTCTCGTTTCAGCACTGTGATTAGTTTCCTAGTCTATTTCCTATCCACATCATGGATATGATGAGTCATCCTTTCTCTGAACTACATTCTTTCCCCTTCAATGAATAATCTTTCCAGTATAAATCTGATTGACCTTCTCACTTTGTGTCTTCCTTCCCTTTTTTTCTAACTTGAATTACTTAAAATATTTGTTTTGAGTCTTGGGGTCATCCTGAATATGATTATACACCATAAGGAATTAGCTTTCCCTTTCATGCAATGTGACTAATATAATCAGTTAGCAGTTAACATAATACATATCTATCATGGTGCTGGATAATCAGAGACTTAAAAAAATTGGGTGGTGGCTAGGCAAATGGATTCTGGAATCAGAATGCTTGGGTTCAAATCTCAGCTCTAACACTTACTAGTTGTGTGGTCTAGGAAAGTTGGATGAACTTTCTGAGCTTTTATTTGCTTATCTGGTAAAAGGGAACAATACTAATACTTGGCCTAAATTACATTTATTGGTGAGAGAATTAAAGCCTTTTTGGAAACTAAGCATCAGAAAGACAAGCTAAGACAGAGGAATACAGTATTGTGATAGGGAGCTATTAATTACATTTTAAAACAAATTAGTACAGTTTAAAAAAATTTTAAATGTATCAAATTTATAATTTGTGTATTACAAGCCTGGAAAGAAAAAAACCCATGTTTGATCCTCCATTATGTATATACTGACAACTATTTCTATTATGTGTGTAATCATGAGGATCTGTGTTCCCCTTTTCAAGAATATCTTTGTAGCAAGAAGGTAAGTTACAAAAAAAGTTAAGATATAAGCATTTTGTATTAAACCCCATGGACAATGCAAATATGTGAATGGAACTTTAGCAATTTGTTTTTTATATCTTTCTTATCTCTAGCATTCCTAAAATAAATTATCTCGGTCATATAAAAAACAAGGAGTATCTTTGCTTTTTTAAGTGATTATTTTTTTGTTAAGAAAAATTACACAGCTAATTTTTTCAGTTTAAAAAATGAAAATAATGATAAACAAAACTAAGGAAATTATCACCAAAATTCCTAGTCCTGAGATAACTACTTCTAACAATTAGGTGTATCTAGTTTCATTTGTATATGGATATATGTTTTATAAAAATGGGATCCAAATATGCATTTTATGGTCTTCATTGGTAATCCCTCTGCCTAGCACAATGATTGGCATATAGTAAAGTTTCAATAAATATTTCAGTAAATGACCAAATGAATAATTGAGTTATAATGACAAGCAAAGGAAGATTCTCTTAGAAATATTTGATGGATTTTATAAAAAATATTATCAGGATTCTTACTGGAATTATTTTATATATTTAGATAAATTTGGTGGAGAAATGCATATTTACTATATTAAGCTTTGCATTCACGAAACAAAAAATATCTCTCCATTTACATATGTCTTTTATATTTCACTGTGGACGTTTCAGTTTTCTTCAAATACATTTCAGGTATTTTGATTTTTTTGACTGAAGTTATGAAGGAAAATATGGTTACAATAATAGTAATCGTGGTTATTTTGCTTTGTTTTTACTGTTAATAGAAGTACTTCTAGTGTTTCATTATACAGTGTGATGTTGGCAGTTGGTTTCAGAAAGATTGTTTATCATACTAATAAAGAATATTTATTCACATTTTACTATGAGCTTTTATAAGGAATTGCTTTTTCTGGTTAATCAAGATGACCATTATTCTTCTTTGATCTATTAATGGGATAAATTCAATGAATCAATTCCTTAATGTTAAATCATCTTAGTATTCTTGGAAGTAATTAAAATAAGTACTTCCTGGTATTTTACTTAAGGTCTTAGTATTATTTATAAGTGATAATATTCTCTGGTTTTCATTTTTCTTTGTGATCTCTTTCAGGTTTTGGCAACAAGTTTATGCTAGCTTCGAAAAATGAATTAGGAAACCATTCCTTTAATGCTAAGATCAAAAAAATTTAAATAGCATAAATATAAGAATTATTTCTACTTGGAAGGTAAGGTAGGGCTTCGAGTGGAATAATCTTTATCTGTTGTCTCCTTTTGCAGTAGACTTTGAAAACAATTGAACTTTTAATTTTGAGATAATTGTAGATTCCCATGCAGTTGTAAGAAATGGTATACAGACATCCCGTGTACCATTTATGCTGTTTCCTTCAATGGTGATATGTTGCAAAACTATAGTATGATATGACGAGCAGTATATTGGCATTAATATAGTCAAGATACAGACCAATGACATCACCATAAAGTCACTCATCACTCATATTGCCCTCTTATAGCCACATCTACTTCTCATGCTTCTTCACCTCCTTGACTCCTACCAACCACTAATATGTTCTACATTTCTATAATTTTTTCATTTTAAGATGTTATATAAATGGAATCATATGGTCTGTTGCCATTTGAAATAGGCTTTTTTTTCCCTCTCAGTATAATTTTCTGGAGATTTATTTTATTTATTAACAATTCTAGTTCCTTTGCTTTTCCATATAAATTTTAGAATAATCTTGCTTATTCTAAATAATCTAGCTACAAAAAATCCTGCTGGGATTTTCATAGAAATTATATTACACCTAAATATCATTGGCATCTTTACTATAATGAGTCTTCTAACCAATGAACACAGTCTCTTTCTCCATTTATTTAGATCTTCTTTGATTTCTTTCATTAATGTTTTGTAGTTTTCAGTATACAAATTTTTGTATGTGTTTTGTGGATTTGCACCTAAGTATTTCATTGCAAATGAATTTTATTTGCTAATGTTTTCTTAAGGATTTTTGCATCTGTGTTCATAGAGTTTATCAGTCTATAGTTTATGTTATGGTATCAGGGTAATACTAGCTTTACAAAATGCCTCTTCTTTTATTTTCCTGAAAGAGATTGTGTAGAACTGGTGTTCATTTTTCTTTAAGTGTTTGGTAGAATTCCCCAGGGAAACCATCTCTACCTAAATATTTCTTTTTAGCTAGTTTTAAAATTACAATTCAATTATGATTGAATTGTTTATACTTTTTGAGTAAAAGGTCCTTTTTAATCTAAGTTGTCAGCTTTATGTGTGTAGTGTTGTTCATAGCATTTCCTTATTATCCTTTTGATGTTTGCAGGGTGTGTAGTGCTATCTCCTGTTTCATTCCTAATATTGGTAATTTGTGTCTTCTCTCCTTTTTCCTTTGTGAGTTTTACAAGGTATTTGTCAATTTTATTGATTTTTTTTTTCAGAGACTGCTTTGTTTTGTTGATATCCTTATTGTTTTTCTGTTTTCAAATTCATCTCTCATCTTTATTATTTTTTTCATTCTGCTTGATTTGTGTTTGCTTCAATTTTCTTTTTCTAGGTTCTGAAGGTGGGAGTTTAAATAATTGATTAAAGACTTTTCCTCTTTTCTAACTTAAGCATTTAGTGCCATTAATTTCCATCTCAATACTGCTTTAGCTGGATCTCACATATTTTGACATGTCATGCTTTCATTTTCATTCAGTTCAATGTGTTTCTTGATTTCCCCTCAGACTTCCCTTAGGTCCACGGACTATTAAGAATTGTGTTAGTTCCTAATTGTTTCGAGGTTTCCCCCAGTATAATTTCTCTTATAACTTTCTCTTGTTGATTTCTAATTTGATTTCAGTTACTTAACCTGTCTCAGTTTTTTTCATACGTTAAATGGGGATAACAGTAGTTACCTCATAGTGTTGTTGTGAGGATTAAATGAATTAAAACTTAGTGGCTGGGACATAAACACTTAATACATTGTATTATTGTTATTTTAAACAATTAAGATCTTATACGCACTGCTTCAGAGAATAGGAATAAAAGAGAAAGCTCTCTACTTTGTTTACTAAGGTTGTTTTAACATTGATACCAAAGCTGCTGAAAAAGAGTATATGAAACTAAAATTATAGACCTAGTCCCTTATGCATATAGATGCAAAAATCCTAAAGAAATTATTTTCAAATTATTTCAGTTGCGTATTAAACAATAACAATAATACTTCATGAAGAAAGTCGTTTTCAAAATCAAAAAAATCTACCAATGCAATGTACCACAAAACTGGTTAAATTAGAGAAAAAAATCATCTTAATAGATGTAGAAGCATTTAATGAAATTCCGCAATCAGTCCTTAAAAGCACAAGCTAACAACGTAAGAATATAAAATAAATTCCTAAACCCAAGTAGAGGTCTTTATCAAAAACTCAACAACAAACAATACATATGATATTGCAACATTCCCATCAAAGTCAGAAAGACAAAAACATTTTGAATCTTCAACACTATACTGGACAGCTTAGACAATGCAATAATTAAGAAAAATGTGAAGAATAAAAGTTTAAAAAAAAAAAAAACATATTGGTATATGATGGTTTGTATGGATAAACCTAAGATTTTATAGGTAGGCTTTTAAAACTAAAAAGATTTTAGTGTTGTGATTGGATAAAATATCAATGTATAAAAATCAATAGGTTTCTGGAGCCAGCCCAGTGGCGTAGTGGTTAAGTTCGCACGCTCTGCTTCGGCAGCCCAGGGTTTGCAGGTTTGGATCCCAGGTGTGGACCTATGCACCGCTCATCAAGCCATGCTGTGGCGGCGTCCCATATAAAGTGGAGGAAGATGGGCACAGATGTTAGCCCAGGGCCAGTCTTCCTCAGCAAAAAAGAGGAGAATTGGCAGATGTTAGCACAGGGCTGATCTTCCTCACACACACACAAAAAATCTTCAATACTTAGAACTAAGTTGAAATAAATATACGTGTATTAGTCACTATACTGGTATCAACCTATTTTATGAACCAAGCTCATTTTCACCCCTTTTACTACCAGATTATGGTATAGGTCAGGGATCATTGGTTATATAAAAGAAAAGCAAATGTGGATATTTGGAATGTAAACGTTAGCATTTCCCACTCTGGTAAGCTCAGTGGGTGATATTAGAATTGAGCCAAAATGCAAGGACTTACTTCCAAACAGTTTGACCTAAAATAAAGATAACAGAGGAGCTATTTTCTTTGGTTTCCTTTCACAATTGCTTTGGGTTTTTTGTTTGTTTGGATAAAAACACCAAGCATCATTCCATCATTTGGTTAAAACATATTTCTTGCAGAATCTCTTCCTTTCCCAGATGCAGAAAACAGCTCTGTTTAAGTTAGTAAAATAAATCCAAGAAATAAAGGAACTATTGTCACCTCTTTGTCTGGTTGATAACAAAAGTCTGTGTGAAGCTCCCATTCCAGAGGTGTGTTCACTCAGTTCTACAAAGTGGACACTTTTTATAAGCACCAATTTCCTCTGGACCTCTTGATGTTTCAACTAAATGAAGTTACTATTACCTTATAAATAGTCAAAAATATGGCTTTTTCCTATTAGCCTCAAGAGGATTAGTTTATATTTCCATCTCAGTTTTAAATTGCTTTCCTATCTAATATTCATTCTGATATTTATAGCAGCCTTGTGAGATAGGTAAGGCAAGTATTATTATTCCTATTTTATATGTGAAGAAGTAAAACCTCAAAGAGATGATGTGATTTTCAGTAGAACTGAGTCTTCTGGCCCTTCCTTTAGCAGTATTTTATTAAATTCATTTAGTTAAACACTTACTAGTCAACATATATTCATTGAGTGCCTACTTTGGCCAAACTCCATTGCAGGAACTCAGCTGCCTCTCATGTTTGATTATCACTGTTCATAAGTATTAGAAAGATTTCTAGTGGCAAAAACTTCTGGTATTAATTGTGAAGAGAACAACTCTAATTTAATTCTTTAGTTTTAAAAGCTGGTCTATTTTACAATTACAGTTTTCTCAGACATCAATTTTGATAATGCACTTACCCCAAGTTCATGAGAATACAAATAGCAATATTTCTGGTATTGAAAGCTATGAAGTCAGTATTTGATAGCAAATATTTCAAATTCTTTTCCCCAATGGCTGATTAATTTGGAGCTTGCAAGGTGCTAAGTTAGACCCTTGATTGCAGCCTATGGGCTGCTTTAAAAATTACTAATCCACCAGATATTAGAAGCCTATAACTTTCATCCACCAAATACATTCTAATATGTTCTATGTTGTTTGTATTCTTTCTCCAGATATTTAATACCATCAGTCCCCTTCCAAGTAGACATAAGAAAAACTCGCTTCTTTTTGCTATAAACATATCCCACAATATTTATTCTATAACTTATAGCAGATATACACTGATTTTTTTTCTTTGTTGATAACTTAATCTCTTGTGAATGCAAGGAAGTAACACAAGGAGAGTAGTAGAGAGGCAGTAGTGAATTCAACAGCATAACTTCTTTACTGCACTAGCCAAGTGCATCTCAGATCATTGTTCATATCCCAGTATGTTTCAATGTTCAGACATGGGAGTTTTCCCACTACATATTTATCCAGTTATTCCACACCATAAAAAGACTTTCCTTTCACCATTGAATTACCATGGTACCTTTGTCAAAGATCAATGGACCATGTATGTGTGGGTCTATTTCTGGACCCCATTCTGTCCTACTGATCTATTTGTCTATCTTTATGCCAGTACTAGAGTGTCTTGGTTACTATAGCTTTATAATTTTGCTTGAAATCAGATAATGCGACTCTTCCAACTTTGCTTTTCTTTTTCCAGATTATTTTGGCTACTCTAGCACTTACGCATTTCCATATTAACTTTAAAGATTTTATTTATTTATTTTTTCCCCCCAAAGCCCAGTAGATAGTTGTATGTCATAGCTGCACATTCTTCTAGTTGCTGTATGTGGGACGCGGCCTCAGCATGACCAGAGAAGCGGTGTGTCGGTGCGCAGCCGGGATCCGAACCCGGGCCGCCAGCAGCAGAGCGCACGCACTTAACCACTAAGCCACGGGGCCGGCCCCCATATTAACTTTAGATCCACTTGTTATTTTCTACAAAAAAAAAGGCTCATTGGGATCTTATTCAGATTAATGTTGAATCTATAGATCAATTTGTGGACAATTGACATTTTAGCAATATTGAATCTTCTTATCCATTAACATGATATATCACCATTTAAGACTGATTTATTCCAGCATGCTTTGTATTTGTATTGTAAAGTTTTTGCCCATCTTTTGTTAATTTTTTAAACTTAAGAATGTGTTATAAATAATTTTGTATATCCTGCATTGCAACTCTTTTTAGATTTGTTTTCCAGTTGTTTGCTGCTAGTATACAGAAAGACAATTAATTGATTTTTGTATAGTGACCATGTATTTTGCAAACTCACTAAATTAACTTATTAGTTTTGAGTTTTTTATAGATTCTTTTGTATTTTCTAGGTAAAATAATCATTGTCTATGAATAAAAATCATTTTAAGTCTTCCATCTTTTTCTTTTCCTTTTCTTGTCTTGCCTTAAGGCATTGGCTAGTACTTCCAACATAATATTTAACAGAAGTGGTTAGAATGGATAGTCTTGTCTTCTCAAACTTAAGTAAAAATAATAAATGACAGTTAAGTATGATACAGTTGTGGTTTTTCGTTGATATATCTGAAAATGACTGCTCTTTTTTAGATTGAGAAAGTTCTCTTCTATTCCTAGTTTTTTGGGAGTGTTCTTCATGAATGGTGGTTAAATTTTCTCAAATTCTTTTCCTCCATTTGTTGAATTGATCATATTCTGTTAATGTGGTGAAATTTTACGTTGATTAAATTTTGAATGTTAAATAAATTTTGCGTTACTGGGATCAATCCAACATAATCATGTGTAATATCCTTTTTGTATATTGCTAAATTCAGTACACCATTTTATATCATTTTTGTGACTATATTAATAATGGATGTTGATCTTAATTTTCTTTGGCATAATATCTTTTTTAGGTTTTAATATTAGCGTTATGCTGGTATGATAAAACAAGGTAAAAAATGTCCACTCCTTCTCTAATTTCTTTAACAGTTTGTGTACATCTTTTTCTATTCTTTTACTTTCAATATGTTTGTGTTGTTGTATTAAAACAGGTCTCTTGTATTCACCTTAGAGATGGGTTTTTCTTTTTTATCTGATCTAATAATCTCTGCATTTTAATTAGAGAGTTTATTTCATTGATGTTTAATGTTATTATTGTTATAGTCGGATTAAGTCTACCATCTTGCTGCTATTCTTTTTTTTTTTTTTTTTTTTTAAGATTTTATTTATTTATTTTTTCCCCCCAAAGCCCCAGTAGATAGTTGTGTGTCATAGTTGCACATCCTTCTAGTTGCTGTATGTGGGACGCGGCCTCAGCATGGCCGGAGAAGCAGCGCGTCGGTGCGAGCCCGGGATCCGAATCCGGGTCGCCAGCAGTGGAGCGCGCTCACTTAACCACCAAGCCACGGGGCCGGCCCTCTTGCTGCTATTCTAGTTGTCCCAACTTGTTTTCTAAATTCCTGTTTCTCTTTATCTGCCTTGTTTTGGGCTAATCAATTATTCTTATTTATTAGTTGGTGTACAAATTATAATGCATCGTTTACTTATTATAGCTTGCTTGAAGTTCTTTCTGTATGTAGTCATGTAACATTCCAACTGTTATTCTCATCCTTCATTCTATTGTCAAACATTTTACATCTACATGCATAATAAATTCTATAACAGCACAATTTTTGCTTGAAACAGTCAATTTATCTTTTAAGGAAACTACGAGAAGACAAAATAAAAAATAATCATTTATAGTTACCTGTATATTTGCCATTTCTGGTCCTCCTCATTTATTCCATTGTATCCAAAGTTCCTTGTCATGTTATTTGATTTCAGACTGAAAAACTTTGCTTATCGTTTCTTTGGGTAGGCAGGTCTGTTTTGGTAAACTCTTTAAGCTTTCATTAGTACAGCATGTTTTCATTTCACCCTCATATTTTAACGAAATTTTTGCTGGATATAGACATTTAAGTTGACAATATGTATTTTTTTTTTTTATTTTCAGCACTATAAACATGGTATTCAATTGTTGTCTGGCTTCCACTGTTTTTGATGATAAGTTATAGTTCTGGCCACTAGTACAGCTCACCCTTGTCTAGAACACTGCACTGAAATTTCCAAGTACTTCAGCAGCTTAGAACTCCAGTCTCTATCGCCTCAGATTAGCAATATCACTGTTCAGCTTTGGTTTCCCCTCTCTGCACCATCCCAGGAAAGCCAGGCAGAAAATCTAAGTGAACATGGGACTCATTTTCATGTTTCCCTTCCCTCAAGGATCAGAGTACTGGAATTCCTGTTGTTCAATGCCTGAGAACAGTTGACACATATACTTTGTCCAGTTTGTGGTTGGAGGACTAGTCAGGGACAATTCACTCTATCATAGCCAGAAGTGATATATCTTGCATTGTTTTTAAAAGCAGGCCAATATACCCAAATGAAGCACATCTGGTCATCTTCTATATTTCATAAAAATTCTCCTTTTTTTGTTGGCTGCCATTTATTCTTTTGCTGTCCTTGCAATATGGATAAATGAATTTAAATATTTATCACCAGTCTTCCTGTTATATTAAGACTGATGGCAAAAAGTTTTTTCCAACTATTCCCACCCATTAGTTGCTATGGTGTAGTTTAGAAAAGATAAAAAACCACCAACATTTTGGGAAGGAAAAGGCAAAAATCAAGTCAGAGACAAAGGCTAAAATAGCTTTTTAAGATTAAAAAAAAGAGATCACTTAAAAATATATATATTAAAGAAGCTCTAAGAAAAAGTTTTGTAATCATGATACAAAATTTGGGAAACAATTTAACCTTAAAATAGTTAACTTTCATTATTGAGAAATAGTGCATTTTAACCTAGTTATTATTTAAGTAAATTTTAAGGCCTGAGGATAATCACTATTTCATTCACTAGTAAGTTGCAACTTTGTGAAGTGTAGTTTAGAATAAATAGAGTCAGGAAGTTGCAAGTTACCACCCATCCTGGTTTGGGATGTGTCACAGATATTTCTGGAGTCTAAATCTAAGTCAGATTTTACCTTTAGAACATATCACAAAGATCAAAAATGATCTGAGAATCTTAAAAATAATCACTTTTGAAACTCACTTTTTTTTTGGCTAGAGTTAGCTCTTTCTAATAATTCTGTATTACTTATCTTCTAATTTTTCCACACCTATTTTTTCCTTCTTTCATTACTGAGTTAGCATATGTTTTAGAAACAAATCAGGTTGAAAGCTTAATAATAGAATTATTATATGGATAGGAGATTGAATTGGATGGCTTCTAAGACTCTTGATGAGAGATCCACTTCAAATTCAAGAATTTTTTAGAAAAAGGTAAACTGATAAAGGTGGCAGCAGCATACATTCATTTGTGAAAGGGACAAAGCATCTGATAAAATACTTTGTAGTATAAATGATAGATAGATGATAGATAGACAGATAGATGATAGATAGATAGTGATAAAATTAAAACTGTTATTAATGCCCAACAACTCTTTTCATTTATTTACCATTACGTAGAAGAGATGAATAAAAGATCCAGAAACATTCTTTCAGGCTAAATCTATCAATTGGATATGTCTCTGTTATATAGGTTGTGTCCATTTATTTATTGTTAGTTATTCACAATAATCCAGTGATTTATTTCAGTTACATAGCCTGTTTATGTTAATTAATAAAAGTTAGATTTATTCTAGTCAATTCAAGGATGGAATCACTACATGTATTTCTGACTCCAGCTGGTTTTTCACAATGATCCTCTTAAATTCTACCTATCTCCCCCACAGTGTGCCATTGTTTTAAATATTCTTGATCTTACAGTCAATATTATCTGCTTAAAAATATTTAATAGTGTCAATCTGCTCATAGAAATTCGTTTTCCCTGAGAGCTATTCCATCACTTCTTCAAGGTCTAAATCAAGACTATTCTCCTCCAAGAAACAGTAGTAGCTCTTTATAGCCCACAGAGATCTTATCCTCCTCTCAACTCAGAGGACAATTGTGTGTGTGTATGTGTGCATGTGTGTGTGTGTGTGTGTGTGTGTATGTATGTAGTAATTGGTCAATTATTCATTTAGTACATTTGAATTGCTACATTATTTTTTCTTAACTTTTTATGTATTTATAGCTATCTCCATTGATATTGTAGATTGTGAGCTCCTTGGCCATGGCCTATGTCCTATATTTTAAAGTAGTAAGCCAAGCTCTTTTTATATGTTAGGTGGGTGATCAATGTGTGTTGATTGATAAGCCGCAATTCAATCTAATCAAATCAAATTTTCATACTTATTTCACCTACAACCCTATTCTATTATTTAATTATTTTAAAAAATCACTGAAAGCAACTTTAAGTCAACTACTTCCGCTTGTTCAGTTTTTCTAGATGGGCTTTGGGGTTGAAGGTGCATAAGGCAGGGGTAAGCAGCCTGAGGCTGAGAGCAGAGGAGCAGAGCCTCGTCAAAGAGTTCTTCTCTGTAGAGGGAGCAGTGGGTGAATGGCAGGGATGCAAAATGCAATTTTTATTAATCAATTTATTGATTACTGATAGGTCATGAGAGTGTCAAGGAGTTCAGAATGAGGAAGTATTCATGATAACCTTAAAGATGCTAACTGCATGGGGGTATGCTCAGACAAAGAACAAAAACCCTATTGCATCATCTTGATAGCACATAAACCTAATATTCATTCATTCATTCATTCACCAAATATCTTTTGAGCTTATACTATGTTCTAATTTCCTGTTCTAAATTCCACTAGTTTCTTCCCTCTTACTCTTAGAGATGTATTTTTGGTTGATTCTGTTTGAAATTTGTTTTGTTAAAAAGAAAAAAGAAAAATTTGATTTCTGTGATCATTAGTCTTGTCTTGCTTATTCTTTTTTATTTATCTTTATATTTGCTATTTAGTTTTGTTTTTTGTTTTTTTGCTGAGGAAGACCGGCTCTGAGCTAACATCTATTGCCAATCTTCCTCCTTTTTTTTTCTCCAAAGCCCCAGTAGATAGCTGTATGTCATAGTTGCACATCCTTCTAGTTGCTGTATGTGGGACGCGGCCTCAGCATGGCCAGAGAAATGGTGCATTGGTACGCGCCCGGATCCGAACCTGGGCCGCCAGTAGCGGAGCACGCGCACTTAACCACTAAGCCACGGGGCTGGCCCAACTCTTGCTATTTAATAGATTTCCTTTTTTGTAAACACTGATATCTTCAAAGTTGTATTTCAAACTCTGAATACCACCCCATCATCATGTACCCATGTCATTTACTTTTGTTTGGTTCTCTTGGGAATTTTCTTAACTCAAGTCTCTGAGGCTGCATCAGTTTCCACTTCTTTACATGTATATTCTCTTCAACTAACAGAAAAGCCAAGTCAGTTAAAAATTAAAACAAAACACAATAATTGCTTTACTGATTTAGAAATTGCTATAGCTAATTTAATCTATTGTTTGAATGACTAAATTCTCTTGACAGCCAAATCACCCATGCGTATACAAATCCTAGAAATCAGAGCTGGTGAAGATAGTGGCAACTGTCTCGTCAAAACCCTTATTCTGCAGTTGAGAAGATGGCGTGTAAGAGATGAAGCAATTTGTTCAAGGTCTCACTCCTAATTTGTGTCTCTTTTTACGGGTTGCCAGTAGAAAGGTTAAACTAACAAGCTTCATTTCTTTGGTTCTCACTGAAATTACTTCTTTTGTCATTAATAAACTTTGAAGAAAGAGAACCAAGAAATGTCCAGAGGACAGGAATCATCACAGGGCCTTTCTACTTGTTTACTCCTGTTTATTTCTTTGAATGTTAAATTATGACTTTCCCATTGCTTCTGACCCTTTTTATTTTCCTGTACATAGTGATGATCCAAAATTGCCTTTCAATCCCTGAGCACCATTTCCTTTCACCCACCCACATCTATTTTTTTTTCTTTTCCTCTCTGTCAAGTTAACAATATCTGTTGATATTTCTAGACGATAAATCATGTGTGAAGCAAGACAATTTTTAAAGTTCTGGCACCATAGTTGATTGGTCTAAATATTTGTACAACACATGCTGTTGCTTCATAGATGGCTGCTGATAATTATTTTGAGGCCAATAAGCAAGGTTTCCCTCTAAGGCACAGACTGGGATTCAAAAATATTTGATAGAGGCAATTGAATTGGAAAGGATGATGGAATTTGCTGCAATTAAGCTGAGCAAAGCAGTTAAAATGAGATCCAGATAACACTGTTACTGTCTTTTACTATCTGTGAGATCAAGATTTATTTTACACAAATTATTCAAATGGATGTCATTAGGAGAAAACTTCCTACAGACTATAGAGATTTAAGAAATTATAATCCTTTCTTCATAGTGGAAATGGTAAAATGTTAAAATGGTAACACTAAAGTTAAAGATTGTGATATATGTGATTTGTGGCTAACTGTGAAGGGAAAAGAATGAACAGAAGCTAGCCAACATCTGCCTTCCTCAGAGTTTTAGTTTTTTTTGTCCAGTGTTTAAGAAATGTTTGGCAGTTACTTTTTCCTGAATCACTATGATAAAAGCATTGCCTAGCAAATGTATCCCAGATGAATAACATTGGATTGTTTGTGAGATGATAACTTATCTCTTTTCAGTAATTCAATATTTTACCTTCAGTAATAAATAATGCCTAATTTTTTGGCAATATCTCCTTCTTTCATAAGCTTTATTGAACTGTGTTCTGTCACCTTAGAGAAGTGGGCAAGGAGCACACAAAGGAAACAGGTGATAAAGGATTATGAGTTTATCATCAAACAACTTTCACACTTTCTATGTCAGATTGATGCCGTATCTCATGATTACAGGCTGGAGTACTCTGTTTTAGTGAAAGAATCAAAGAATAGTAGAATCTGAATGGACTGTACAGAAAGTTTTATCTATTTTTAAAAGTTTTACAAATGAGAAAATAAGTCCTCAAAAGCTAAATGACTTTCCATTTATTCCTAAAATTTCTATCTATTGGTAGAATTTTCAAGGCTGCCCTGATTTCTATATTTTGAATTTAAGGGAGTCTGTTACATTAAAAATGCTTTAACTACCTTCCTATTCTAATACTAATAACTGGCATAATGTGTTATATACCAATTATGTACTAAACTCCATGCCACACATCATCTCAGTTGCTGTTCATTACAACTCTCTGAAGTATCTACTCTACTTTCCTAATTTGATGGATTTGAAAATCAGGCTTAGGTCAAATAACTTGCTCAAAATCACACAGCTAGTCAATGGTGGACCCAGAATTTGAATCACAGTAGTTTGCTTCCAGATGTTATATTACATTTAAAGAGAGACCTTACAGGTAGGTGTTAGATATATTAGGTGTTAGATATATTAAATGGTAATAATATATGAGCATAATAAATATATATATTTCTTTGACCTGACAGAGCTTAAAATTTAGTTGAGAGTTGGATGCTGCCGTAAGTTATAGCCATAAAAACATAACCAGCAATATTAAAAGGTGTTCAGCACAGCATATGAGCCACAATAAATGCTCTGGATATTTGTTGAATGCATGAAAGAAAGGCAGCAAATGATAAATACTAAGTACGTAGCACAGATAATAACTGCCACTCAAGTTTAGAGGAGGAAGAAAGAAAGCATGGCTTCCTGAAAACGTAAATTAAACTACGTTAAAAAAATACCCTAATGAGAAAAACATTGACATTGCTTAGTCTAATAAAATAACACAAAAACTATCATATTAAGAGACTGACAGCTATCTCAGTATATTGTCTCTGACAGTGACAAAAGTGATGTTTTAACAGCAAGCGCTGTTGTTAATAAGCAATGTACTGAAACATCTACTTATCTTAAAAACTTTGTCACATGAAAGTAAAGACCATCTTTCATAAGCTTGACTATCTAACGTATATCAAAATCTTTGGCACATACTTGGCACATAATAACATTTCTGGATTTGAAATTAAATTATATATTTCTCATGTGTGAATTCAAACTACTTTCTGAGATTATCTCTAAGGGATGAAAATTCCTTGTGTTGACCATACTCCATTGAAATAGAGCTTATTTTTATTTGTATTTCATAAAAATCCTCAGATGTCCCATTCTTTTGCAGGCTCATACCATGCTTCCTTTCACAATCTAATGGGCTTAATCTATTTTTCAAGTCTGACTTGTTTTTTCTTTCATTTTCCTTTCACTGTTTTGAGGCTTTTTTTTAGAGTTTTGTATAATATTTAAGGAAGTTTCGAACCTTAGTAATATGAAATTATCTCTATTCTGTTCAGTACCATACTTTAGTTATTTTAATATGTATAGTATTTTATACTATTCTTAGTAACTCTGGAAAAGTATATGTATGGATTTTTCGTATAGAGAATTGTCCCCATACCAAAGGAACAAACCAGACTTTGCTGTGTTAATAATTCTTTTAGGTAGTTTTAGGCATACTGTTTGTTATCACAAAACAGTAATTCACTAAGGGATTATAACCTCATTGATTCCTTGAGGTTACTGAATGTCTGACATCTTCCCAGGAATGCTTTACATACTGAGTGAATGCAGTTCTTCTAAAGACATTTTAAGGACATTTTGCCTCTTATCTTGTGTATTGATTGGTATCCAAGCAAATGTTGAACCCTCCTGTGTTATTTACACACAGTCATTTAATGTAGATTCTTTCTCATCAAAAATTATTTTTCTAAAAAGGAAACATCTTCTTTCCATGTTCTTACCATATAAACACATGACCTGTGAAGCTGTTTAAATGTGGGTGGCTAAGAAATTGGTCATCTCTGCTGCTGGTTACCCCCAATACAGAGCAGCCTATATGAGAAGAATGTTAGAATAAAAAGATGTTAACAAGAAAGTCACCTTCATGAGAAAAGAATGTATTGAAATAATTATTTTGAAAGATATAGAGTGTATGTATGTATGCATGTTAGTATTATAGTACAATAAATATCAGGAACTAAAAAATAACCTTTTGTGAAGAAAAAATTGTTTAAATTTGTATTTTAAAAAATCTGCTCTGTATAGACATTCCATATTACTTTTTCTAAAACATTGCCCGTTATTCTACTGTCCCATCCAAAATGTTTTATCTTTGTTTGTAACATACAGTATTAATACCTTAACCTGGTATTGAAAGGAAAATCTATTTTAAGCTTACCTGTACAATCTTACCTTTTGCCATTCCCATTAAAGAAACTTCTATTCACGCCATAATCTTTGACTTACTCTCTCTCAAATAATTTTTTCTTTTTATTCTTTCTAAATATTTTCTATTCTCTGCTTATTACAGCCCATAGTGACCTCTCTCTCCCTTCTTGCAACTCACAGTGCTTATTATTTATACCTCTTATTTATTCACTAATCAAATAATTTCCTCTAAAGAGTGGCTTGTGATTAAGGAGAATTGCCTTGAAAGATAAGAGACCACAATTGCAATGTTTAATTCAAGTTTGCCAACAAGGAACTGTGTGATCCTAGCAAGTCAATCAAACTTCTCTTGGTTTCAGATTTATAAAGTCTAGGTAAACATTTTAGTATATATTTTTAAAAAACCTCTTCCAATCTAAGATTCTGTGTTCTGTAAAATCACGGAATGCTCAGATTTACTGGTCTTCAAAGAAATACAAATTAATATCACAGTGATTATCACTTTGCACCCATTAGACTAGCAAACATTGAAAAGAGTTTTAACATATACCATTTTCTGAGACAAGATGAAAAATCACTCTCATTCGTTACTGGTGGAGATGTGAAATGTTTCAGCCTTTATACATATGTATCATTTAACTAAGAAATTTCACTCCTGGGAATATCTTATAGAAATGAGAAGCATCAATATTTAAAAATTTATATATATGGATATTAATTGTTGCATGTTTAATATCAAAGTCGCAGCTCATAGGAGCAAAAGAAGCAAATAAAATCTGATGGGGAAAAAGAGTGTGTCCATCAACAGGTCAAATAGATTTATGATTCATTCAAACTATTATGAATAAATGCATTAGAGTTATACGAGATGATTTGTGAGAACTTCCATGAAGTTTAGTTGGGTGAGAAAAGTGCATAAAATCATTGAAAGAGCAGGATTTATAGGATGCAACCATAACAGCATTTCTCACCCACAATTGCTCTTACAAAACTATTCAGCAGAGCTCTAGAATTTCTGCTGTTGGATAAAATATTGGGCAAATTCATAGTTTACTGCTCACTATTAGATAATAAAATATCTTTCAATCATTTTGGCTTAAAAAAAGCCTCAGTTCGATAATTAATATGTCTAGTCAATGTAGTAATTAAAGACTTTGTTCAAAGTTAACAAAGCTTCTCCTCACTCCAGCTCTGGTTTGAGGCTAAAGTGAAGGCAGTCTGCCTGCCTGTGTTTCTATCCTTCCTCCCACAATTGGCTAACTATGATTTCTGACTCCTCCAGCATGAGAGGAGTGGTGGTGGAGGAAGAGAGGTGGAAAAATATGTGAAGGATCAGGGAAGATTTTATGTGACTAAGTTATCCTGAGTTGGCACTCTGGGCTTGGCAGATGTTTAAAGCTGACTCTACTTCTAATAGATGGTTTGTGGGTTCTTTGGAGAACTTCCCATAACTGGGCATGTCTCCCTGCAATTCACTTGACTTGGGCTGATGCAACACTTTTTTCGGGTAGTTTCCAACTTCTTCCTAGTCTCCTAGGCATCTGCTGTCGCACAGCCTCCCTCTGCCGAGGTCTCTTCACTACTCCAGATAGCCCTATTAGCAGGATTTATAACAACCCTACACCAACTCTCCCTTCTGTGGCTCACATCTTGTCCACAGGAAAGATGTGTTTTTGGTCTTCTATTGATAGACCACAGTTAATTCCCAATAATGGCCCTCTACTCTGCCGACCCAGATTCCTTTAACAATTCTCTCTTCTTTAACTCTGTCAGCACTAGGATCATATATCAAGCTCTCCAAATGGTTTCTTTGAAGTTCCTCTGACTAGGCTTGAGGTGAGCCATAAGCCCTTCTACCCAGTCTTCCACGGGAGCGGGAATTGGCTCTCTTGGCAAATTGATATGTCTCTTCAATGAAATCCTCTCTTCAGTCTCTAACCTTGGCTTCTTCAACTGCAACCCTTTTAAATACTGAAGAAAGGTTTGGGAAATGGTTTGAAATGTGGTTTTCAATCCTCTGCTTTGTACATCCTATCTAGATGATCAAGTAGTCGGGCCTCAGGAAAAACCGAGATAGTTACCTTTTAATATATTTGCTATAATCCTACTCTCTCTATATATTAGTTATCTTTCATTGTATAACAATATTACCATAAATTTAGTGGCTTAAAACATCACACATTTATTATGTCACAGTTTCTGTGAATCAGGATTCTGGGCATGGCTTAACTGAGTCTCCTCTTCAGGGTCTCACATGGCTGCAATCAAGGTGTCAAGTTGGGGATAGGGTCTCATCTCAGGCTCAGCTGGGGAAGGACCCACTTCCAAGCTCATGTGTTTGCTGGCAGCATTCATTTCCTTGCTAGTTGGTGGACTGAGGGCCCAAGTTTCTTGCTAGTTGTCAGCTGGGTGCTGCACTCAGTTCCTTGCCATGTGGGCTTTTCCAATATGGCCACTTGCTTCCTCAAAACCAGCAAAGGAGAGACAATCTTTCGTCAAGAAAGACATTACAATTTTATGTAACATAATCACGTACATGTAATCATGTACACCCAAACACTTTTGCTGTAGTCAGTTGATTAGAAGCGAGGCATAGATCCCACTCCTACTCAACATAAGGGAAGATTATACAAGGGTGAGAATATCAGCAGGTGGGGGCGATGAGGGCCACGTTGCAGTCTGTCTGCCATAACATGATAAATAACGAAAAAATCAGATACGTGTGTGTCTGTGTATGAGTGTAGCTATGTATCTGTATAAAATTGCATGGCAGTGGAGATAACATGGACAAAGACACTAGCTTTGGATATAGCTCATCTTGGAGGGGAATAATGGGATGTGTTAGTATAACAAGGAGGAGAAGGAGAGAGGATTGCCAAAAAGATAGAAAAAGAAAAAAATGAATTCATTTAAAAATAAGCATGTGTATGATCATGTTTATTCATTTTTATAAAATACGTATATGTGAATTATATATACATATATATGAATTATGTGTAAAGAAATTAAATAAAAACTGTCACAAAAAGAAAAAGATTTATCCTCTTGCTTTTCTTAAAATGATTCTTCTAAATTTGGGTAATAGAGCTGAAATGTTATTTTTCTTTTGGAAAAAAACATTAAAAACAACAACAGCAGCAGAAGCAACCCAAATAGCATTTTTATATATAAGTTATTGAAGACTTCAGGATGTTAAACTGTTTCTGTGCATGGATGTAACAATAAACTTGCTTTTTCAAAAACACACACACACATGCACACACGCAATGTGTATCAGGGCCCAGTTTTGCTCTAAATTTAGTTTACAGCACAGGAGAATGGAATTTGTTTAAGTGATTTTCGAGTGATTAAAAATTGTCCATAAAGTTCTATTTTGGAGCATCCAAGGAGAAAACACCAAGTAGAAATAATCAACAGATTTCAAATAATTCAGAATGCCTGAAAAATCTCACTATTTGGAAACCAAGAACTACATAAAAGGCTGATTCTTATATTATGATTTAGTTACGTAGACACACTGATAGTCTAGCTTCTTTAACAAAATGAATATAAACTCATTGTTCCAAAGAACTCAATTAGAAAGTGGTCAAAATTTTGGTAGAAAAAATTGAGAGAAAAAGGCAAAAGAGATTAAAGCCTTATCGGTATATTGAATCGATGGATTTAGAGAAAAATTCAATCTTTGTCAGTTTCTCGTGGAGTCTTCCTACTTCAGCCTAATTTTATAGCCTGTCTTCCTAGTCTTCCTTTCTTCTTCCTCTTTCTGTGGCATTAGTTGCTTTGACTCCTTTCTCTATTTCCTCGTCTTTCTTAATCCATTCTAGATCCCGTCTTATCCTCATCCTTTTTTACTTCAACAAGTATTCTCTCCTCTTACAGAGTTGATCACTTTTCAGTTCTCCCCCCTTATGAGGCTACATCGCCATTATTGCACTGACATTGCTGTCTCATATTTATTTGTTTATTATCTGTCATCTCCAGCAAATTGGGATCCCTGCTTCCTCTCTTTATCACCAGTTAACGTGTACTGTGCTTAGCATATTGGCAATAGGTGTTGATCAATGAATGAGTCTTTCATTTATTTTTATAATGTTTCCTTCCTCTATATCATCACTCACATATACTCCTCTGCCCTGTCTTTACCACTTTCTGTTCTACAGGGCCTAAACATTTTATAGACAAAAGGAACCTTAGAAATGAAGCATTGAGCATTTCTCAAGGTGCAGTCTGTCAAGCTTCCTAGACTCTAGATCTTAGAGTACTCATTAAAAACGTGTATTCCTGGGTGCCAATGCAGATCTACTGAATCAGAACCACTCAGATAGGATTAAGGAATTGTCCTTGTCAGCAAACTTCTGGATTATTCTTATGCAAATTAATGTTCCAGATTTATTGTAGCACAATCCCTCAATTTAGAAATAGAACCAAAAGGAGTCAACTTAGAATCCCTAGGGCTTGAGAAGTCATTTAGGGACTCACCTGATAATATCTGAGATTGTGACAAAGGTTAGTGCATTTCTTAATATCTTTTCTTCTGATTTTGTGTGACTTAAAAAACACGTGGGGACAAATGCTCCTATTTTTAGCATTAAGTAAACTTCCCAGAGAATGTTAGATGGCTTAGATAGTACCATGAAATTGACTTGTGCTCAGGCTATAGATGTGATGTTCTTGAATCTGCATTGGAAGCTGGCCTGTTTGCAGTTGGGTATGGCCTAAATGAGAAACATTTATGGCCATTCAGTAATCATCATTGAGCTCAGGTAATAAGAATAATCCATTCTGTGTCCTTAGATTCTATAATTTAGCTAAGCAGAGTTTTCACAGTTGTATATTTCACAGGACTTTCTAATGGTTTTCATTGGTTTTGTGTGTCTGTTATTGGAAGCAGTAGGAAGGCTGGAGCACTATTAGATTATAGAGCTAAGTCATAGGTTTCTCTTAAACATGCTGCCTTTTTAGTTCGTTTTTTGAAAGGGCTTCATTGATTTTCTCTTTCGAGGTAAAGTCCTTCTGCCCATCTTAGAAAGCCTGACTGTAAGCAGAGTGAAGCTCACGTATGAACTGTGACAGCCATGTGTATTTGTCATATATTTTCTCTCTGCCTCTCCTGCTTTAATCCCTCTACTCCTTTCTTCCTTCTCCTCCTCTTTCTGCCTCCCCCTCTCTTTCGTCTCTCTAACACATGTATACACAATTAAGGAGTGAAAGAAACAAATTAATATCACTCTCAAATTGTTAACAAAACTCAGATGTGTTTCTAATTTAAGACCAAATTACAGTTCCATTTTTAGTTTTTCCATACACAGCTGCATACCATGTTATTCACAATTTTTCCTTTGCCAAAGATACCGTTAAACATGGATTTAAAAATCTGAGAACATTTTTCTTGAATATTGCCTTCAAGATCACAAATAATCTTTTACTTGTTCTTCATAAGAATTCTGAAATGTCTCCTAAAAATGTTACTACTTATGTGCATAAATTGAACTGAACAACTGAAATACATTCTTCCCCATCACGTAAAATTGCCATACTAAGTTTTTAAGCCCATGCGCATGTACCTTTTGGTACACATGCTTTACTTCCATACTGAACAGATTCACCCCTGACGCTGACCACTGCCCACCATTGTGGTCTGGCTGTTGTCTCTTTTCAATCACCTAAAAAATTACTTATAAGTAGAGAACTTGAAGAAACTTTGAGTAATAGCCTCTAGTCAATCACTTTCTCATAGAACTGAGACCCATATGCGTTGACTAACTTGCTTTTGCCTGCAAACTAGGCCGTGATGAGGATGGGTATAGAGGCCAATGCTCATGCTGTCCCATTCTTATCTGTCAGTGATTTCTTACAGAATTTCATGCTGCCTATCATACTTTTGGTCGCTCCAGCATGTCTTTATGGCATGGTGGTTTTGATGTAAGCTATGCAGGTTCAAACCAAAGAGACACGATATTTTAAAGGAGACTCTGAAGTTCATTAAGCATTATCATAAATGTAATCTGGAAGGTGATTTTAAGGCTTATTCTTAAAGAGTAATTTGGACAATAATATCCTTTCTAAAACCTGTGGCTTAATTTGGAGGCTGATATGCTGCAATTAATTTCCATAAACCCATTAAAAAAGACTATTTCTCTTCATACTTTCTTCAGATCCCTTGTATACAAATTTTTAGGTTGTTTCCTGACCGACAAGAACAAGATTTTAAACTTTATGGGGTGAGAGTTATTGTCCCTATCTTATAGGTAAGGGAACTCTTAAGAAGAGATTTGAACTCTTTGTGAACATTTGTGAACTTGAGAGAACAGGTGAAAATAAGCACGTTACTAAACGTTCCTGTAAGCTTTCTAAATCCTATTAGGTAGGGACAAAACAGTCACCCCACAGAGCTGTGGAGATGGTCAAATGAAACAATGTATATGAAGCTCACATCATAGTGTGGGACCATTGTAAGCACTCAGTATGAGATCACTATCACAAAAAGTATTATTGTAGATTCTTTAAAGTTTTTAATTTAAAATATAGGTGGTGGGGCTGGCCTACATTTTGGGGTGGCACAGCGGTTAAGTTCAGCGTGCTGCACTTCGGCAGCCCAGGTTCGCGAGTCTGGATCCCGGGTGCAGACATACACCACCCATCAAACCATGCAGTGGTGGTGACCCACATACAAAATAGAGGAAGATTGGCACATATGTTAGCTCAGGACTATTGTTCCTCACCAAAATATATATACGGATGGAGAATGGTGTTCTTCAGAGAATTTTAAGCATACCCTGATGAGAGTTTTCAGGGGTCCTTTGGGGGAGCTCCTAAAGGAGCTTTATAAATAAATGAAACTATCATGGTGGGAGTGAGCGATTAGTCATCTTTTTTGCAACGTGATGTTTCACAGACTTCAATCGGGCAAACTCTTTTGGATCAGGACTGAGAATTCCTGAGATGTAATATGAAACAAAATGTACCATGTTGACAGTTTGGACTTGCAGACTGTTGGTATACTGGCATCCCCAATCTATAGTAAAAGTCTGTTTGGGAGCATAAATTGTATGACTTCACTTCAATATTCGCCAGGCCAGGCTATAGGGATTGTCCTCTACATTTAGGAGAAATTTACATGTGCTGATCTCATAAGATAAATAAATCTATAAATTAATGAAACAAAAAATATGAAAGCACTATTAATCCTTTGAGGGGAAGAAATGATACAACTCCAAAGGAGTGTTATGTTGCCTTTAATGACGGATTTGGGGCAGTGTTGGGGTTGCCAAGTGCAATGTTATTGCATTCACCCCATATAGACGTGGAATGAAAAATGCTTCCAACCCACAAGTAGTATTTGAATAATTTTCCAGGATGCTTCCAATAGCTCCATAAGCAATGTATAGTATGTCCATTATAATGGAGTAAAATGGGTAATAACGCAGGAAGCTTTTGATTAGTTTTTACAGAAAGCACCATAATGTTTTTCAAACAAAAGCAGAGCCACTTCATATTTCCCATCCTTCTTCACTGTCTTTGATGAAAATAGGTATTAGAGACAGAAAGAAGTAAATGGGCTTTAAGGAGCAGAGTGGAGACAGAAAAACACTTTTACATAGAAATCAAATAGCACTAAAATTGCAAAATAATGCCCAACGTGGTGAACTCTAAAACAAATGTGTTTTAAATCTGGGTCTGGAAGATTTCTGTGGTATAATCCACAAAGAAGGCTGAGTAAAGAACCATCTCCAGTCAAATCCTCCTCAATGGGAACTGTAATTTGTGCTTCCTTTAGTTATATCTGAGGGAAAAATTAGGCTCATTTGTCTTCAAAAGAGATTTTAAGGTAGAAGGCCAAGCAGGTGTACAAAGGATTTTGGATTAATAAAAATGTAATAATCTTTCTTTGAAGCCAAATAACAGCATACATCTGGGTTGCCTAGTACTTCAAGTATTTATCTTAAATATACAAGTTAAGCAATTGTTGTAGGATACGGTGCACAGGGGTAATGAGGGGCAGCTCTGCTAGCCTGGGCTAGGTTAAAATGGGTTTTGAGGGGCATCAGAATGAATGCCCAGAGATCTTTTTGATCTTAGCAGACTAGGAGTGCTTTTTTTGAAAGCATATGTACTAGAGAATAGAGAATAAGACACACGTACACAGCTAAGAGTTCACAAAGCTGTGCCTGAGGGTTCTTTAATATTAATAATTGCTAGACTCTGAGATGACACAGGCCATTTGATTACATGAAACAAGCAAACAGCATTGTGCTGTGCAGATTTATATGAAGAAGCTTAAATGTCCAAGACTGGGTGATTCAGACAACTTCAGTACCTTATTGTGGGCAAGAAGTTGAGATAGTCTCATCTAATTATAGATTATTCTGAAGTGCAATGTTGCTGAATGAATAGAGTGAGAGTCACGCTGGTTCTGAGAACCAAAGCATGATAAAGATGAGGCTCAACATCTTCATACAGCCCTGCACCACTGAACTCCTGAGACAATATGCATATGTTCAAGCGACCTATTGTCCTGCTTTTTTCCCCAAAATGTCTTGTCATCTCAGAAATTGCACATATGCTCAGTGGTGTCCACCTTAGAAATTATTCCTTGAAATGGTGTTTTCTCTATAAGCAGTGAATTAAATTTCCACGGACGTATGAATAGGCAAATCTGAAACAAATTCCTTGAAGGAAAGTTGTATCTTCTTCATCTTCATGGAGTTTGGGTTAAAATGAGTAAATTGTCCAGGGATAGCTACAGAATTTCTAAACAAGGAGTTCAGGTATGAGACTTGGCTGAGAGTGAACTTATATTCAGGCTATGATAAAATAGCAAAGCACACTGTTTTACTTGGATGGTATGTTGGTTTGGAGTGAATCCAGAAGGGGCTGGTAGAGATTAGTGGGAGCAAAGCCCCACCACGTCTTTCATTGGTGCCTCCAAAGTAGGTGCAGCATTCAACTTAGCCACTTAACGAAATCTTGCTAGTTGGAATTGACATAAAATAAATTACATATATTTATACATTATACAACTAATATACGCGTTATATACACACACACTCACAAACGTACATGAACATATTGGGTGTGTATATATTACAACCCAGTTGTTGATGCTCACTTCAGCCTCTGCATCACGCACTGCTAGTAGAGAGTCAGTATTTATCCTATCTCTCCTTGTGTTGCTATTTCTCTTATGTATATTTTCTCTCTTTACAAGCACAGTAGGTATGAAGTTTTCAAGGGCATAAATGCTCTCATGGACAAATGTGAAATTTTAGGCATCATATGTATTTGTAGACAAGAAATGACATCAGTACAGATCAGAATAGACAAACTTTATACAGCTTTTGGCAATAGTGTGAGGGCATGAGACAGTGTGGTTTAGTTAATCTTTATAAAGGAATATGGATGTGTCGTAAATGTATTTCTATTTTTTAAGGGATAGTACATATTTCGAGCCACTGACCATACTCACTAAACATCATCACTGTCTCCCTGGGCTACTAAAAAGGCTGTGGCCTCAACCAGACCTCACTGGAAGGTGCCAGCATGGAGAGTCTTAGATGACTGTGACCCGGTTTTTCATCTAAGAAAAGAGTTGATATTGACATTAAGAATTGGGAAGGGAAGGAAAAAGAGGTAGAAAGACCAAGAGATAAAATTTTACTTCTTTTCAGTGAAGTCAAAGCCTCAGATCTACATCAGATTTCCCCAATGAGTCTCTGATGATTGAATATTGATTACTGGCCCTGGCTTTTAAACACCCCAAGAAGTTTTCAGTTAGCATATACATTATTATAAATTTATACAATTTTTCAAACCAAGATAGTTTTGGTTAAATCTGTCAAATTCAACATATAATTTAACATACATTTTTTTTTCTAGGACATGAGAAAGGAGCTAGTAGAGACAGAAGAAAGATGATTACATAAGCAAACAAATAACAAAAAGGTTTTGCATTGCCAAAAATGTTTGAGAATCTCTTTGCTGGGCCATTCCACTTCCTTATTTATTTATTTTTTCCAGAATGAAATGGTACATAACATATTTCACTTCCTCTTTCCCTTAAAAAATGGTTATAGCTCTGTTTAGTTTGAGGTCAGTCTAACCATGTCTCTTACTTAGAGGATGTCTAACCTCAGTGGCTGAAATAGTCTCCCTTCTGGTTGGCTGAGGAACATTAATGACAACAGATATTTTGTACTACTTTGGTATCAAAAGGAAAAACAAAGTGAATTTTCCAAACAGCAGCTCCATGGAAGGAACATACCCATATAACTTATTGGCATTCATTCCATAAAAACAAACTAAAAATCTAAACTGGGAGCAACTATTGTAAAGCATCTAATTATGTGAAATTTATTTATGTGTTTATTTATTTTCTATGTAAAACAAAAACAAAATTTTAAAACTACTCTTCCATAATGGTTAAGGAAAAAAAGAGGATAGATCATTTTCTAATGACAAACCCTGAAGGACTGGTCTTTGCCATGAGAATCTTTTTTATTTTATTTTTTTTGCTGGGAAAGATTCACCCTGAGCTAACATCTGTTGCCAATCTTCCTCCAATTTTTTTTCCCTCCCCAAAGCCCCAGTACATAGTTGTATATTCTAGTTGCAAGTCCTTCTAGTTCTTCTACGTGAGCTGCTGCCACAGCATGGCAACTGACAGATGGGTGGTGTGGTTCCACCCCTGGGAAGTGAACCTGGGATGCTGAAGTGGAGTGTGCCAAACTTTAACCACTAGGCTATCAGGGCTGGCTCTGCCATGAGAATCTTGACTAGAGTTTCTGAAACGATTTACAATCTTTACAAGACTAGTATGATCATGTTGCAGCCATTTATCTTTTGGTGTTAATTGCTTTTAATCCTTAGAGCCTTATCCATTAACCTGTTCCCTGGGGAAGAAGATAAACATTTGTGTCAAGTCTTCAAGTCTCCATTAGCAAATCCTAACACTAAAAAATCTCATATTATTTGCTTAGAGTTGAGCATTCTCAAGGGGATAAATTTAATTTTGAGGAGTTTAATCTGAACTATGGCTACTGTGAATATATAATTGTCTGCTGTCAAAAACTGTCAGCCTTAACATGAGGATCAGGAGCTGGCTAATCTGTTGTGACTATCCTTTTAATATCAAGTACCATCCATGAAATAACACTGAGCTCCACCTTTTGACCTTAAAATAAGAGCTTGAGATGCAAATTCATATATAAAGGATTCTGTAGGTTTACGCATGATAGAAAACGTTTATCTGTCCCCTAAACATGAACTCCATTATCCCAATGGAAACACCAAGTAGTGATGGTTTACCCCTAGGAAGCTTTGTAGGAGGCAGTTTGCATATAGAAGTTAGAAGACTAATTATAACTCACATTTATAGAGTGATTTCCATGTACCAGCCACTGTTTTAAGAGCTTTATATATCTTCACTCAAGTAATCTTCTTAATCTATGAAGGAGTTACTAATTATCCTCCCCTTATTAAATATAGGGAGAGGCATAAAAAAGATGTTAATCATCTTGCCCAAGGTCACAAAACCAGCAAGTAGAGGAATTGGCATTCTGCACCTAGGGAGTTTGGCTCCAGAACTTGCCCTCTTGATCATGAGATACACCATCCCTCAAGACTAGATGTCATAGTAATCATAATCCAAACCATAAAGTTAGAAGATAAGATCAGTGTTTCTTTCACATAACCCTGAATAGATGCATTTTACAAAATTTTAAGTCATGGATTTTAATACAAATATGTTAAATTTGGTAATAAAAGTGTAAATAAAAAATATCGTGTGTCATATATATACTGAGCACTGGTATAAATATATCATTCTGTTAGCTACTATAAAGGGTGCACCCATGCATCAAATATGGTTCCTGTCCTCCAGGAAATTGCAATTTAGAGGTCAATTATATAAAAGCTTGCAGAGAGATCAAGTAGAGGGAAACATATAAATGATATAATAAAATACGTGAAAGAGCCATATGAGTGTGTAAACACAATGAACTTCAGAAACTCAGAACACAGAGAGAGATCACTTTTGATCTAGGGTAGATGGCATCTAAACTAAAACTCATAATGCCGGTTGGGAATATATTATAAAAAGGTTTGAATGTCATGTGAAATACTTTTAGGCTGCAGAGAACCACTAAAGACTTTTGTGTTGGCAGGTGGCATGTTCAAATGAGTTTAATACAGCAAGGAAAATCACTTTGAAAATAGTAAAATTTAATTTAGATATAAAAAGACCAATGGTTTTAATGAAGATGAGAAAGTAATAGTTATTTAAAAATTAATGGGAGTCGGCATGCAAAATGAATTAGAGGAAGAGAAAAATAGAGATAGAGCCATAGGTGAGCAGAAACAAGGTAATGACAGACCTGAATTAGAATGGTGGCAATAGGAATGAAACATATCAGATGAGCAAGCAAGACCGTAGAGGGAGATCCATAGGATTTGGTATTTAAATATTTTCATTCAACACTCATTTGACAAATATTAATTCAACACCTAATATGTGCTAGCTTCTGTTTTAGGCACTGATGATTCAATGGTAAACAAGGAAAGTTAAGTCTCTGCCTTCATGATCTTATAATATAGTGAAACAGATAATAAACATGTAAATAAAAACATAATTTAAAATAGTAGTAAGTGGTATGAAGAAAATGAAGCAGGCAAGAAGACGGAAAATTAGGAGCAAAGGAGTGGCTATTTTACATAAAGTATTTTAAGGAGACTCACTGAAGAGATGACATTTGAGCAGAGACTTGAAAGATGAAAAAGACTGACACATGCAAAAATCTAGGGAAGAGAATTCCAGATAGAAGCAATAACTAATACAAATAATAATTTGACTTTCTTTTTCATCTAACAGAGAAGAAAGTAAAGTATTTTTAAGAAGGGAAATGGTATGACCTCATTTACGTTTTAAGCAGATCATTCTGACTGTTGTATAGAGTACAGACTGTGGGAGGTCAAAAATGAAAACAAAGAAACCAGTGTTTTGAAGGTAGAACCACCAAAACTTGCAGGTGGATTGAATGTAGAGTGAGTGGGAAAGAGGAATCAAGAATGTCGGCTAAGTTTGATCAACCGGCTGAATGATGGCACTATTAACTTGATTGGATAGGATAGGAGTGAGTTTGAGGATTCAAAGGTTCATGTTACGTTTGAGATGGCTCATTGTATCTATTGTGTAAATATTGTATAGGCAGCCAGAAAACTGACTGATCCCTGAGGCACTGCAACAATCAGGGGTTAGAACAAGAAGAGGGGGCCTCAAAGAAAACTAAGGAAGGGAAGTGACAAACCTAGAAGAGGGTAGTATTTGAGAAGCTGAGTGAAATAAAAGTTTTAAGAAAGGAGAGGTCAAGTATATAAAAATCTGCAGAGAGATCAAGTATGACAAGAACAGAATATTGATCATTAGATTTGCCAAGATGGAGGTCACTGGTGACTTTGACAAAGGCCGAAGAAAAAAGATTGATTAAGTGAAATAAAGAGAGAATTTGAAAGCGGAATTGAAGAGAACACACATGGATGACTATTTTGAGGAGTTTTTCTGTGTAGTAGAGCAGAGGAATGGAACAGGAGCTGGAGAAAAATTTGAGTATATGCAAAACTATTTACATGAACAAATATATTTAGGAATATGACCTGTGTATGGGATATAAATAGGAAATTGATGATACGGGGCATAAAGGGGATTGCTGTAGAAATAAGGATCTTGCTTAGGTAAGCGGGGTTGGGAAATAGTGCAGAAGAGGAGGGGCTTGTCTGCCGTAATAGCATCCAGTGTAATAAGAGAAAAGGCAAAGTTTGGAAACACAGATGCAGAAGAGTAGTTAAATTTGACAGAATATAGATTTTTGTTTTATTACTTTAATTTTGTCAGTCATATAAGAAGCAAGGTAAGGAAGGCAATAGACGGTTGACCAGATCAAAGATAGTCTAAATTTATTTTGGATAGTGGAAAACCAATTTTGCCAGGGAAGTATAGTGGAATTTCCAGGAAATGTTTAATGCTCCCAAGAGATTTGGGGTTTATGATTAAAGTGAAATCTCAGCATGATAGTGTGATTTTCTTTAGCCACGTTCAGCTGCCCTGGTAGACGATGAACAGGATTAAACTTGACTTGGGGTTTTGCAGGGGGTTACAATAGAAGGACAGAAGGGCAAAAGAATTGAAAGTATGCATTAAGAGTGATCTCAGTGAGGAAGCGTGAAATCTGTGTTGGGTTAGGAGGAAAGTAAGCAATAGATAAGAGTTCCAGTGAAATTAAATAATTGTTGGAATGAGACACCTAGAATAATTCGACTGGAAAAATAGGAAGTAGTGGTCATAATGAGTTGTTTGGAATCTGTTTCAGAAAGTATGTGCCAAGGTCTAAAGTATAAGCAAAGAATTCAGTGGCCAAGTGGGGGTGAAGGGAAAAAAGCTTTGGAAGGGAGGTCAAATAACTGAGATGTGAGAACAACAGGTCTGTTTCTATGAGGGTGTTGGGTTTGCCAAAAATGATGGCAGTAATGTTAGTAGGGAGGAAGCAAGTGAGCCAGATGCTCAGGTTTTCACTGAATAAGGGAAAATGACCTGGATATCAGTAGGTCTAGGAGAGCAGTGAGTGGTAAAATCTTATAGGGTGAACCTTAAGAGATTAGGAGTTTGAAGGAAGAAGGAGGAGACTTAGTCTGTTAAAAAAGGATAAGATATTTATTTCTAAGAGATGTGGAAAAATTTAAAATGGTGAAATGAGCAAGGAAAGATTTCTCTGCTGAAGGATAAACATTCAATGATTAATGGGGAAAATTCAGGTGGAAACTTTAATAATAGATAATATTTATTGAATGCCCAGAATTATGTGTGTTATCTTACAAACATACTGCAAGTTAGATATTTATTACTCTCATTGGTAATGGAGGAAAATACAGTTTAGGGAGGTTGAGAAAATGCCCAAGGTTGTCACAAGGCTTGTAGCAGAAAGGGTTGAATTTGGACCTAGATCTGTCTGATTACAGAGCCTGTGCTTCTTCCATCTCACCTTATTATCATTTGTTTATTCAATCTATTTACATGGAATAAAAATATAATATATGATATATTAGGATCAGAAGAAAGTGCTGAGATAAAACACTAAAAGACAGGAATGGTCTTTTTCTCTTATGTTCTAAAAAGCCAATATATTCGTTTTTCTGAACGCTTAAAATGTACCAGGAATTGTGGGAAATGGAAAATACAAGAGAAAGATCTACCCTCTAGTTGTTTATTATCTATTTATGAGTAGACATAACAATTATTCACATACACTGTATACATAAAGATAGCTATACAATAAGTCAGTGTTTCAGTGCTAAAGAGATGTTACAAACAATAAGCACAAACTAAAGTGTACAGGGGTAGAAATCACTGTGGGCTGGAGAGGTTGAGAAGGATTTACTGAAGATGCAGAACTCTGCTGGACTGCAAAGGATGGAGAGGACCCAGAACAACAGGAGTGAGGAAGCCATTTCAGGCAGAAATGAAAATAGGGAGCAATGGCAGAAATGCTAAAAAGCATACTCTTGTGCAAAAGAATACAAAGAATGTCTTCAGCTTTACTGAGTTTCATTTTGGATATGTGGGAGGTTTATATGGGAAAAAAATAGGGCATTGGACTAGAATAGTAAGTTGAAATCATATCGTGAAGAATCTTGAATACTAGGATAGGAGTTCAGACTTTTCTGGAAAACTTTGAAGGCTAAGCTGAGGAGTTGAAATTTGCAATGATATCCACTAAGAATACATTCTTCGTTATGAGAGTGCAGGGATGAAAAGTTTGTTGTATAAACTCTGGCTCTCCTTCACTGCTTGCACTGAATGCTAGTATTATCCAAGGATCTTCCAAATGAATCCTGGCCATTCTTATCTCTTTCTTAGTCACATCTCAGAGTTTCTTCATTTTAATCAAGCTACTTGCAACTTCCGCACACATCTAGTCCAGCACTACCTCTGGATGTGTTTTGCTAACGTTGCTGCTCTGCCTGGAAGGTCCTCATTCCTCAGCTGCATGACCCCGGCTTTGCTTCCTCCAAGACCTTGCTAGAGGCTCCTTTTCTCCTAGATGCCTTCCCGGACTAACTTCCCTCCTAGGAGATCAGCTCCCAGCTTTGTATTTCTTGGCACTCCTGGAGTGTTTGTAGGTATGTAATTTTGGCTTTGCTTATGTTGTCTGTGTGTTTCTTTTGTTTTCCTTGGGGTCAACGACCTTGTCTTCAGTTCTTCAGTGTTCTTGAGTGTAATTAGCACTATGCTTTGAAAACAACAGAAGAATACAAAGAAACAGCCTTGAACCCAGCCTTGTGTCTCTGGATGAGATTATCTTTGGTTTGTAAGTAACAATAATAACTAACAATAGTGTTTCAAATTTAACTATCATTTATAATTTTGGATCTGATCATAAAATAAGATTTTAAAAAATTTCTACATCTAAAATTTCATTGCAGTTTGGCAAAAATCTTTTTTTTGTTAAGAACCCTAACTTAATTGGAAATTCTAATGGAAACTTGACTGAATCTTATCTGGAGACATTTATAACCTTTTATAATTCATTTTCTATTTTCCAGTCAAACAAACAAATAATGCATTCTTTCTTTTTTATTTGTAGCTTCTTTGGAAAGAAGATACTTGCCAATCATGGGTGTTTTAAGGATCATTTCCCATGACATTTCATTTAATTAAGGAAAGCATGCTGTAGAATGTAGAAGCCCAGTGTCCCTAGACTTCCCTTTCCAAGTGCAACTTTCACCCTAATAAAACTCTAATCGTCCTACGAATGAGTATATTTAAAATAGCTCTCTAGTTGATTTCTGGGTCCTCAGTCTCTCCACTATCATATATGGTCCCCCTTTTCCTTCCTCACCTTTTTCCTTTATCATATTTATTAATAAGTTCATGGAAGGGCTTCAAATTTAAAAAAAATATATAATAAAGAAGAAATCTCCATTTAGTGTTAGCTTGGTTAAGTAATTACTTGAAACATGTTAATGTTATATACAGGAGGTACAGTTTATCTCCTGTATAGATATATGGTTTATCTACACGTAAGAACATTTGTACTTATTAACCCGATAGAGTATTTTTATTCTCAGTATGCTTACAATTATTTTCTATTTTACTTTTATAAAACCATAAAATTTTAGAGTCAGAAAGGGCCTATTATATAAGCTCCTCATTTTAAAGAACTAAGAGATTCATCTAAAGAGATGCAACCAGATAGCTTCAGAGCTGAAACTGGCACTTTTTAAATTAGAACATACAGAGACACACAGACACACACACATATACCATGGTGAAACTTCTGTGACCTAGGTCAGCATGGACCCTGGGGTTACAAGATGTTTAGGGCATGCCTGGCCCTCTGAATTTACAGAGAGTGGGGAAGACGAATAGATAAAACAATTACAATACTGATTGTTATAAGAAATACATGTGCAAAGTGATATGGGCGTTCAGAAGAAGGGATTTAGGAGAAGTCTTTAGAGAAAGAGTCATTTTAAACTGAGTTTTAAAGTTCAACTAAGATTCTTCTAAATTGAGTGTAAGAAAGAGGGCATCAGAAGCAGAGGAAACAACATGAGTGAAATATATGGAGGTATTAAAAGTGCATAGCTTATGCAAAGAATGCTGACTAGTTTCCTCTAATGCCTGGTTGAGGAGGGTCATTAAAGGGAGGAAAGCAGCCTGAGACAATGAAGAAAAGGTAAATTAGAGCTTGTTTTTGGTAGACCTTGTGTAGCATGTTGCAGGTTTTAGACTTTGTACTTCAGAGACAATGGGGAGACACTGGAATTTTTAAAGTGACAAAGTCATGTGATTAGATCAGTGTGTCAGCAAGATAAATTGTGACCATATGATAGCATGTATTAGAGGGAAGAGGTTGTTGAAGTAATTCATATGAGAAATGATCAGGATCTGAACGAGAACAGTGTCAGAACAACTGGAGGAGACAAGTTTGATTCAAACATTCTAGATGCAGGAATAACAAGTGTTGGTGACTGAATACATTTAGATGATGAGGGAGAACTTGAAGTTGGCTTTTCTGGTGAATTACTGGGTGCCATAAAAAGGACATGAAATATACAAGAACTCATTTTTTTTTTTTAACTGAATTTACCACAACTTTTTTTTTTTTTAAGGAAGATTGGCCCTGAGCTAACATCTGTTGCCAATCTTCCTCTTTTTCTTCCCCAAAGCCCCAGTACGTAGTTGTATATCATAGTTGTAGAGTTGTAGCTCTTCTATGTGGGATGCTGCCTCGACATGGCTTGATGAGCAGTGAGTATGTCTGTGCCTAGGATCCGAACCCGTGAACCCTGGGCCGCCGAAGCAGAACACGGGAACTTAACCACTACACCACTGAGTTGGCCCCAGGAACTCATTTTAATGTTCTATACATTAAACCATACTGACAATGGTTACCTCATTAAATTTTTTAAGACTACCTAAAAGTTCTATTTTCAGATATAGATTTTGTCCAATTCAAGTTTTCTTTTTTTTTAATATTTGTTTTTTTATTTATTTATTATTTATTTATTTATTTTTTGTGTGTGAGGAAGATCAGCCCCGAGCTAACATCCATGCTAATCCTCCTCCTTTTGCTGAGGAAGACCAGCTCTGAGCTAACATCTATTGCCAATCCTCCTCCTTTTTTCCCCCCAAAGCCCCAGGAGATAGTTGTATGTCATAGTTGCACATCCTTCTAGTTGTTGTATGTGGGACGCGGCCTCAGCATGGCCAGAGAAGCGGTGCGTCGGTGCGCGCCCGGGATCCGAACCAGGGTCACCAGTAGCAGAGTGCTCAAACTTAACTGCTAAGCCACGGGGCCGGCCCTCAAGTTTTCTTAAGATAAGATGTAAACTCCTATATTTTAGTAATAAAGAATTAAATTTGAACTTCAGTGTTTAACAATAAGTATAACAAAAAGTCAGGAATTTTCAGATGCTCTGTTTATTTAATTACTTTTTGAAAGACCAAATTTCAAAAGAGACTAAGCACTAATGAATGTGTAAGTTTATGAATGCTTGAACTTTGGGGAGACATTTTGAGAAATTTGAAGTCACAGCCTCTTTATTGACACATATAACATGCACATATTCATATATATATATACACACACAAAAACTATTTAGGACTTACTAGACTTATGTGTTAAAAATTGTTCTAAATGATTTACAAATATTGACTCATTTGTGCTGCATAATAATCCTATAAGGTGGGTGCTATTATTATTCCCTTAATTGTATTCTGTTTACAATTATGGAACCTGAGGCACAGATTGTTTAAGAAGTTTAACCAAGGTCACAGAGCTAGTAAGTGGCAGAGCCTAACTTTGAATCCAAATGTCTGGCTCCAGGATCCTTGTTATGTGTTTTTCAAGAATGTAAGAAACTCTCATTTGCCATTGTTCCTATATACTAATATTCACATAAAGCATTGTTCACCCTTTACCACATAAGTTATTTGCAAACTCTATGTATGAAAGGAAAAATAACATAATCGTTAGACAAAACTCTAAACAGGAGTGTGTTGGATGAATATTCGGTAGATTGGCAAAATAGATATGGTCTGTTCATTGAATCTGAAATGCAGTTATGGGTCTTTGATTCAATACTCATAGACTCTAACAAACAAAAATCTGTCTGCATACACCATTTTTACTTTATTTCTGTAAAAAAGGATGAGAGCAGACACAAAACTTAAAGGTGTTATTCAGCAATTGGAAATTAAAATTTACGAAGTGTATAAATGCCCTTGAGTGTATAACTTGTAAAGACAAGTTAGTAACATTTTGATCCTGAGAAATAATCAATCTATTTATAAATAATTCTGCAATTTTTTGGTCCAGGAAATAATACACATAGACTTTGAGAAGTAAACAGCAGGAGGAAAGCTAAGGGAATATAGCTTCAGTGGATTGTGTCAAGAAATGGAAAAAGCCATAATAATAATAACTATTCTCTTTCCCCTTAGCTATCACGGCCTCTTCAGTTACCATTTGTCATTTAGGAATCCTACCCAGTCTCATTTTATCCAGGATGCTTTCCTTGACTGTCTTAAACAGTCCTCCTCATTGAAAGCCTCATCACCAGATTCTACTGGGGCACCCAAAGAAATACATGCGACTCATACTAAAAAGTCATTGAACAGATTAATGGCCTACTACCCATGGCTCACATTCTCAGATGCTTCATGTTAAAGAACTGCCATGATTTTAATTTCTGTTACTCCATATTGGTTAAGTTTCATAATTTCATCTGAGAAAAATGACTCAGGGCATGGGCAGACAAAAGGATTGATTCTAGGCATAGATCTATGTGGGAGATGTATTTTAGCGAACCTGGGGTAATGTTTAAATGCATGGAGGTGTTCCATGGAGGAAGACTATATTTGATCAGGTATTTATGGGAAACGCCACCTCGTCTATATCCCCATTTGTCCCCCCAAATAATAGACACACATCCTCTTACTAGGTTCTGTTTATTGCCTTGCAAAGAGCTGGGGATAATAAATATGAATTCTTATTGATTTATATGGAAAAAAACCCCTCGAGTTTCTTCTCAGTATGGAGTAGAAGTCCAGCCACCTGGATTCTAGCCCGCAGTTCAACACTAATTAGCCAGCTGATGCTGGTGGAAATTCCCACTTCCCCTGGGTCTCACCTGTACAAAGGTATAACACTATGTCTTCTACTTCCTAGGATGTTGTAATCGTTAAATAATATACCAATGTATATTCTAGGAAAGACTAAGTTTTTCTTAGTCGCTCTGTCCTGTTGATTTTACTAACAGATGAAGAGTAAGTTGTAAATGAGAAATAGAAGGGAAAAATTAAATTTGTATGTGTGAGTGTACGTGGTGCTTGTTTTTCACATTTAAAGGATAATATATTAGTAATGGACTTAGCTTCACACACTGATTTTCTCTGGGGTCACAATGAATTGGGCCAGTCTATTCAAAGTATGAGACTTAACCATCATAAAAGACCAACTTTGCCCTAGAATATTGAACTAGGGTTATCACTCACTGATTCTGCAAGAAGTATTATGACATAGTTTCTAGTGGCCTGAAATAAATGATAGATAACAATGACAACAGTAACAAATATTGGCATAACACCATTTACAAAAGGGCTTTTGCAAGCTTTACCTTGCTGAACTATCCTGGGAGGTAGAGGTCATTTTTATTTCCAATTCACAAATAGGGAAATGGGCCAAGGGACATTAACTTTGCCAGCACCACACAGTGAGAAAGGGACAGCTGTGACCTGACCTAGGTCATCTGAAATCAGTTTCTGAGCTGTTCCCCCTATACTGTATTTCATTCTCCAAAAAAACAATTCCTTTTAACTAAAAAAAAAAATCATCTAATTTTTTTTCTACTGGCGATTCCCAGAGCCAGAACTGAAGCTGTTAGGTATGAGACAAGCACCCCAGGGAGGATAAAACCTGGAGATAATAACAGCATGGCTAACATTTCCAGAGTACTTGCTTCCTGCCAGATATTGCTATAAGCACTTTGCACTCATCAATTCTTTCAATGGTTATAAAAACGATGAATCCTGTGATATAATAGTCCTCTCCCCATTCACAAACACTGAGATTAAATAACTTGCTTTTGCCTGTGCAGTGAATTAGTTGAATATCTGCATTTGCACCTAGGAGGCCTGGCTTTGGGGCCCATTGCATAACCACTTTCACTAGGCCTCTCCCACCAGGCTGTGTCAGCTACACTTGGTGGTGTCCCCAGCATCACAGTACCAGGGCAGGGCCAGACTGGCAGACAGAGCAGTCACGAGGAGACTAAGGAGGAAAAGGCATACATTGTTCAATGATGAAAGGCAAGAGGGCAAGAGGGAGGTTTAGCAAGCAGAGCAGGTGAATCTCTCCGTGATAGACTGTTAGCATCAGGCGATGGGCTTAGCTGTGAGGCTAGCACACGCCAGGATTCTGGTTCCTGAGGACTCTGGGCAGAAGCAGATGGTACACAATCCCAGAGAGACAAAGGAATCAAATGGTGGGATGGTGGGTCTCACCTGGCTAGACCATGGTGGAGTAAGCCGGGGACCTAACTGTTGGAAGAGAAATGCAAGGTTGCATTTTACAAAAAGAAAAAGGAAAAAAAAAAAGACAACACTGTAACAGCCTAGGGCACAAAATTGGAATGGGATGACCAGTATGGGTTTATACCTCACTGAGTGGGATGGAGGCTGCCGTGTCGAAGAGAATGGCTTTTAGGCATGGTGTGCTCTAGCTAAGAAGCTAAGGCCAGTTGCTCTTTGAACTTCTATTTTTTAATCTACAGTACTACCCACACCAATAGCTTTGGAATGAATAAAACGAGAGATCATCAATATTACTGGGAAGGAGGGCTTCGGGTTCAGATTCAAGGGCAAAGATGAGCCCGTATGTGGTGGAGGAAAGGGCTACAGCTGTGAGATTGGGTATCTGAGGCTCAGTCTAGATGTCACTTCCTCCAAAACATTTTTCTGGATCCCCAAGGCTGATTTTATTAATCCTCTCTGCAATAACATTGCATTTTTAAGCACACTTACTGCTTTGAACTGTAATTAGCTTTTTTCTTTCCTTATCCATTGTAGGAATTTGGTTGAGGATTGAATTATTCATACTCCTTGGTTTGTGTCAAGTAAACATTAATAATCAACGAAGACCCCTCCTGTCTTATTTATCTAATTCCTTTTAATCGACAGTCTCCATATCCATGCCCCTCCACACTGAAGGCCATCCTTTAAAGGTGTTTCCATATATCTTTTTATTTGTATGGTAAATGGGCATTGTTGCTTTGTGTGCGTGTATCTCAATTTACATGTATGGTATTGTTATAGATTTTTTCTGTTTCTTCCTTTTTAATTTACTTAGCATTGTGTGTTTTTAAGATGCATTCATGTTATTTTGTTAAACCTAATTCTTTGATTCTAACTGCAGCAAAGCATCCTGTAGTGTGCTTCCGTGGCAACGGAACCTATATTGTTTCCAACTCCTTGATAAACCCTTAAGAGCTTAGGTGAGACTTTCTCTGGCGTAGATAACAGGAGAAAGAGTGCTCACTCATAGCAATTTGATTACAGATTGCCTAATTGCTCTCCAAATGGTATGCTTTTCAATTCATGTTTCTGTCTAGATTATATATTTCTTGAGGGCAGGGAGAGTGCCTTACTCATTTTGGCTTCCTCACAGCCTAGCTCTGCAGAGAAAGCGATTAGTGCATATTTATTGAATAAATGAATGGGACCAGATAGGCCAGAATGTTTCATTTCCAAAGGCAAATAGCACCGTAGAATACATGGTGAGAACCACATCACACCAATTTACCTACACGGAGAGTCCTCTTTCAGTTTACCAGTGAGGGGGAAAAAACACTATTTAAAAGCTGCTAGAGCTTAGGGACTCTGTGTCCTGTCTTTGAATTGCTGTTTCCGCAAAGAAGTGGAAGTGCTTTCCGTTATTTTGAGTGAAAAGAACATGCTCTGTGGGGCTTCCCATAATTGTTCCGAGAGCCAGCAAACTGAACCTCCAATACCACTTCTCCCAGAAGTCAACAGCGTTTCCTCTCTCACTGTAGCTTCTGGTTTAAAAAAAAAGAAAAAAGTTCCTGTTTGTGATGAACAGAGGTCAAGTTTCTCTGTGGGAACGTTCGGAAAGAATTAACATTCTTCTCCAGACAATGTCACAGTGCCATAGAGCACGTTTTCCCTTCCACATAGAATCCTCGTGTGGAATGTGTGTAGCCTGGGTTATTCATCAGGGGATGACAGACTTATGGCAACATGAGGGGTCAATGCCAGACCAATTGGAAGATGAACATTGGTGGCTGTTTAAAATAAAATGATACAAGTTCCTATGAAATCAAGGCTACAGTGGTAAGTAAGTAGCATTATTGCCTAAAACAAAACTCAAGTGTTCCCAAGCATTAGTCTACACCCTAAAACAACACAGTTCAAAATACTATGTATTTTTCAATCATCTATACTTAGAAAAAATTAGACAAAAATAAAAATAATAAAATCCATCATCTGCTGTAATGTCTAATTTTTAAATTTTCTACCATGTTTATAGCTCTTATAATACTGGAATTTTTAACTTTATATTTAATGTCCAAAATATGTTTTTTTCTGAAGCAGAAAGAGCAAATGTTTAATAATAAAGTGATAATAGTTTGATAGTGGCAGGGAAAATGTAGCATCATCAACTGACCATTTTCATTTGATACTGTGAACCTGAGAGCACCTGAGAATCTGGAGTCCTGTGTTCCAGAATTGGCATTGCTGAGTGGCTGGGTGGTCTTAGACTTTGTGCCTCTTCACAGGGCTTCTGCATCTCTAAAGCAGAGGCTATAGTGGACAACACTAAAATCTATTCCTGTAGATTTGGTAAAGCCCGGAAATTTAAATCTTATCTCTTGCCTGTGAGAGGGATTGGGTCAAACTAAATATCTGACTAAGAGTTTTGCATTAGTTTCGAAATTACAATGTTCTCCAGGAAAGCTCTGTAAAGGATGGGGAGTTTTAGTTTTCCCATCAACCCCAGCAGGGTATGTTTTCCAAGAAGAGTGTTATAACACACACCCAAAATGAAAACAAATTTGGAAAGTCCTATGTAAGAATGGACACAACAAACGTTACAAAGGATGGCTTTCCCTAAATATATAATCCAATTCTCTACAACCCCCTCTTAACGAGATTGGCTTACTACCTGATCAAAACGTCCATTAGCAAGAAACATCTCAAAGATGCCCTCTGAGAAATCATTAATCTCTGAAGTTGTATTCACCACATATTATTTGGTCGTGGTATCAGAGAAAGATGCATCCATGTTAATATCAATGACTAATGCTTATTGAGTGGATAGACACAGTTCTAAGTTGTTTGTATGGGCTGATTCATTTAATCTTCACAAAAACCCCATCAAGTAGCTGCTAATATTGTATTTATTTTATAGATGAGGAATTTGAGGCTCAGTAAAGATAAGTAATATGTTCAAAGTTTACAGATAGAGAACTGAGCTGGAATTCAACTCAGGCATTTAGCTCCAGAGTCCATGTTCTTATCCTTAATACCATGATGAATACATATCAAAAATGGTATTAAATTTTGAGGAATTCCCCTTCCTTTCTTTTTCCCTTCTTCCTTCCCTTCCTTTTTCTCTCTCCCTTTCTTTCATCAAATATAATTTAAACACCTACTACGTGTCAGACACTCCTAGGTACTAAGATGAAGTCCAGTATTGATGCTGTATTACATATGTCAATGTTCCAATTATCATTTTACTTCCAAGGCTCTCACATAACATCAGAGTCAGAAATTATCTCAAAATAATTCAGAGTCAAACCAGTTCAGCAAAGAAGACCTCATCATAGGGAGAATAAATTCTCCTTGATGGAAATAGCTTAGATATCAGTAAAAAGCTTTAATTTTTAATCCAAACTAATCTGATCAAGCCTAATGCAGTAATTAACTGAACTGTTTATTGAATAAAGTTTATGTATCAGATAGGTATAGACTGCTCACAGCCGTGGCTGGCATTCCTCTTGACGCTGAGGAAGATAGAATCATAGAGAATGGTGCAAAGCCTCTGTGCTCAGGAAACCTAAATTCTCATCTGGGAGAGAGTCAACAGTAAATGAATAAATATGAATTCGGATAGGGAAAAGTCCATTAAAGGTAAAAAACCACAAGTGAATAGAGAGTGATAGGAACCAGTGAAGGACTTAACATATAGAGGAAGGCCTCTTTGACAAGATGATGTGTGAGCAGAGACCTGAATGTCCTGAAAGAATAAGTCATGTGATTTGGGGAGAAGAGCCTTCCAGACAGACAAAAAACAGTCCGTGAGTGTAGCCTGTTCCAGGAAAAGCAAAAAGGTCAGTGTGACAGAAACAAATGAACCAAGTGAGCAAGTGGTTGGAGATAAAATTGGAGCTGAAGGTAGGGGCCCATTCATGTGTGACCTTGGGGGCCACAGCAAGGACCTGGACATTATGGTAAGTGCGATGGGAAGCCATTTAAGCATGTTGACAGAGGATGCTTGTCCAATGATGAAACCGTACCAGGGTAAACACGGGAAGCACTTTAGAAAGCTGTTGTACTACTCCAGGCATGATAAGAGAAGATAGTGGTGATGATTACAAGAGATGATGGGGAAAGCAGTTAGAAATGGCCACCTTAGGGGTATATTTTGAGAAGAGTTACTGCAAAATTTGCTGATAGATTGGATGTGTGGTGTGATGAAAAGGTGCTATTCAAAGATGATTCTCAGGTTTTTGCCTGAGAAATGGACTGAGTTGTGGTGCCTTTGACTAAGGTAGGAAAGAAGGGAAGAGGAGTCAGTTTTGTGGAGGAAATCATGAGTTCTTTTTTGCCATAAGAAGTTGAATTTTCTATAGTATATTGAAGCGAGGATGTTGAGTTGGCAGGTTCTGGAGTACAGAGGAAGGATCTAGATAGTGTTCTGATTATCTATTGCTGAGTAACAAAATTCCCAAAGCTTAGTGGCTTAAAACAACAGTAACATGAATTTTGTTTCAAATCTTCAACTTGTGTAGGCTTGATGGGGACTTGTTTCTGCTTCATTTGGCATCCACTGGGGCAATTGGAAGGCTGCATTCTGGATCATCTAAAACCTCACTTACTCACATGTCTGGTGGTTGATGATAATGGCCATCAGCCATCTACTGGGCTGGGCCAGAACTCCTTCACATGGCCTATCCATGTGGCTGTGTGACTTCTCAAAGCCTGGCAGCTGGGTTACCAGGGTGCACATCCCGAGAGAGAGAGATAGAGCCAGGGTGAAGATGTACCACATATCCTAACCTGGTCTCAGGAATCCCACAGCTTTACTTTTGCCTCTTTCTATTCATTAGAGGTGAGTCACCAAGGTTGTCTCATATTTAAAGGGAGGAGAATTATATTCCGTCTTCGTTGGGATGTGCAGCAAAATATTTGTGGATGTGTTTTATTTTATTTATTTTTTTTGTGAGGAAGATCAGCCCTGAGTTAACATCTGATGCCAATCCTCCTCTTTTTTCTGAGGAAGACTGGCCCTGAGTTAACATCTGTGCCCATCTTCCTCTACTTTATATGGGACGCCGCCACAGCATGGCTTGACAAGCGGTGCGTCTGTGCGCGCCCGGGATCCGAACCGGCCAACCCCGGGCCGCCTCAGCAGAGCGCGTGCACTTAACCGCTTGTGCCACTGGGCCGGCCCCGTGGATGTGTTTTAAAACCGTCACAGTTTAAGAAATAAATTTGGGAGTCAATGGCATATTGAGGACATTTATACCCATTAGAGGGGATGAAATAGCTTAGGGAGAGAATAAAGTTAGAAGAGAAAGATGGGCAAAGATTAAGCCCTGGAGGACAGCAACACTGGGAGACTCTCGGAGGAAGAGGAGCCAGAAAAGGAGACAGAGAAGGGGAAGACATTGAGGTAGGAGGAAAACCAGGAGAACATGTGTCTTGAAAGCCAAGAGATGAAAAGTGTTTCATGAAGGAGAGAAAACTGTGCCAAATACTGCTGATGGCTCAGATAGCTTGCATCAGATGAGGACAGGAAACTGGTGACTGGATGTTGTAAGATGGAGGTTGTTGGGGACTTTGACAAGAGCAGTTTTAGTTACATGGTAACAACATAAACCTGATTAGAGTGACTTAAAGAGAGAAGTGGGAGGTGAGGAAGCAAAGGCCATTTTCCAGGCTTCTGTCACATGTTCTGCACTGTACAAGTCCCCATGGGGTCATGATAGAGAAGATAAGGAAGGAGAGCTAAGGAAGATTAGAAGCCTATGGGAAATCATTCAGGTAGGGTGTTTATTTTTGGCTGTGGTTGAAAATAATCCTTCAGGGCATATTGGCTGCACTTTTGTCCTCACTGAATTTTTGATGGCCGAACTATCTCCAGTTTTAACACAAAGGTATGACTATACACTGATTCTTAAGATCCACTTTTGAAGTAGTTCTTATATCCTGACACTGACAGTAGGAGACACTTCTTATCCCATGACATTGACAGAGGAAACTGTCAGTGAATAGACTGAAAATAAAGCAGGATCTTATCAGCTATAGGGCACCTTCTCAGTGAAGAGCAGAGACAAGAACCTACTGCATGTAAGCATATTTTCCGTTGATCATTTGTGTTGTTTCTTTTTCATTTTAAGCAGAGAAGAAAGAAGCAGTTCAAAATGGGTCTTGACATATTTAACTCTAATTTTTAAAGCTATCCTTTAAAACTGCACTAAATTAGGTCAATTACATTTTCTAGGTAAGAATATTAACAATAACTAAGACTTAGTGATCACTTTCTAGTGATCACTGATCTAATCTTACCCATTTTCATCACTCTTTAAAACACTTAATGTATTTTAAATCATCATGGGTTCAGCCCATCTTACAAATGAGAAAGCGAAGGCTCAGAGGGATCAGATGGCTTGCTTAGAGTCAGACAACCAGACCTAGGCTACTCAGTAATTTGGCTTGGAGTCTGGGCTCCTAATCACTGAGCAGATTGCCCTCTCAAAAACACGCTCTCTTACCAGAAAAGGCAAGCCAACTGCAACTGCTTTTCAACAAGTTTTTTTTTTAAGTGGCCAAATAAAATTTTATTGAAGTATTAAAAACATGCACCTCTCAGCTAAGAAGAGAATGTGAAACTCTCAGCCTCGTGGGTGATTTCTCTTTTTTTAAGTAGGAAAAAACATACTGCATTGCTCTAATTAAAAATACACCACCACAGAGGAGAATGCCAATTGCCTCTGTACTTTCAGAGAGCAGAGAGTTCTGTCTTGAAAGCAGCTTTGTTTGAAAGACAAACTAGGAGGGAAAAGTATTGGTAAAGTTTCATCAGGAGGCAAGCCCTGTTCTCTGGGCCAGCGGCCATCTACTAGTTCTCAGAAATGTCTAGGCTGCTGCCTTTCTCCAAATTCAAGTTAAAGGAAAGCTATCTGAGTAAGAAATATCAATTATGCCCCTGGGGTCAAAACCTTGTGGGGTTAAGATGAGAGCCTGAGACCTTAGTATTAACTGGTTTCCTTGCCCATCAACCCATTGGCATCCAGCTAGGAAGCAATATTTAATTTAATTCAGTAAAAATATATTGAGCAGCTACTATGTACTGGCACTATTTGTGGTCCTGGGGATACAAAATGAAGGAGACCAAGTTCCTCAAGAAGCTGATAGTCTTTCTAATATGGAAGAAAGACAAGTAAACAGGTAATTAAAGTGTATAGTAGGTACAGTTATTATTGTTCAAGCAGGTAGGGGATGATTTAAGAGAAGATGATAGTTCAATTAAGCTTTGAATGATAAATATTGACATTCTATAGCAACTAGGTGGGATAGAGACAGAAAAAATATTCTTTTACAAGAACACATGAGAGTTTTTGAAAGACAAAACAGGAGAAGACATGTACATTACTGTATTAAGTACACGTTCATTATGATATAGTCAAACAATACATGAATGAAAAAGTAAAGAAATCTGAAATCTCAATATTCAGAGACAATCATTCCCGTGTCTTCATTAGGGAATCGCATGAGAGTAACACTTGCGACCTCTCTTCCCCCTTGCTCTTTCCCGTAAGATGAGAATTGTTTCCTCTGATCACGAGCACAGAGCCTTTGGTAGAGTTGACGTTATTGGGCAGGACGTGTTCAGCTCCACTTCTGCTTCTAAGCAGCAAGCACACATTCTAGTGGCAGATCAGGAGACCCATCACTCTGTTCCCACTGCTGGAGCCCAATAGGCACAAAGAGTGAAATTTCCCCTTACAGATGCCTGGGTGGGAGTCAGGTTTGCAGAATTAGAATCTCCTTTGGGTAGGTTTTCCTGAGGTAAGACCCTGATGGGAATACTGGGAAATGCGTCTGGCCCTAGGACTAATTTACATTCTTCAATCTAGAGTTAGCAGCATGAAAGCTTATAGACATTTTGATTTCTACCTGCTTTCTGTATTTATTTGTTAATTGTTTCATGTTTATTCACCATCTATGAGACAGGAACAATCTTATCTCAGAAAGTTGGTATAGTTAATGCTGCCTGACTATGCTTGGCACATAGTTGGTGAAGAGTAGAAATTAGCTCCTCTCTCCACGTTCCTGCTCTAAAAAGCACTCAGAATTTTAGAGGCAGAGATTTCCAAAGAGATCTGTCTCTTCCAGAGTCTCTACTGATGCATGATCCTGTCCCAGAGTCCTGTGTTTGAAAGAGTCTAGTGAAAGGGAAAGGACTATCTGTGATTAACTCTAAATTTAAGACCAATGCAAAACCTATCCACAGATGAAAAATTTTAATTATTGGAAGGTTCTACACTAAAGCATCTATACAGTTCCATCACTTTTCTAGAGTTTGCCTCCTGGAGAGACATAGTAAGTCTACCATTTCCACTACTTGGTAATCATTCAAATATCATGCCATCCTCCCCAAGTTAAAAATCCTCATATCCTCAGCCATTCCTTGCTTAATATTGGGCAGACAGTAATTGCTCAATATTGATTAACTGAGCTCCCGTCTCACATAGCCCACCGTCTAATCAACACTTATCTCCATCTGAAAGGAGTAGCTCAAATTCAGCATACCCCAAATGGTACCCTTGATTTATTCCCCAATCTTCCACTTCTAATCTTTTTTATTTCAAAATGAGACGTATCTATTCACCTAGCTATTCATGAAAAATTTAAAAGCCATTTTTGCATCTTCTCTTTTATATCCAAAATGTAATCCAAAAGCAAATCTTGTTATATCTTTGGTGATACTTCTAAAATATCTCTCAAATCCAACTACCTATCTGCCTCCATCTTCATCACCAGCACCCTAGATCCAGACACCTTTATATCTGCCTGGATGCTTATAAAGATCTTCTCAGTGGTTTCCTAATTTTGCTTTTACCCCTCTTTGATGCAACTTTCATACAGAAGACAGAGCAATCATTTAAAAATAAAAAATAGATCATGTTGTTCTCCAGCTTAACATCCTAGAAGAGCTTTTCATTGTATTTAGAATTAAATCCAGAAAAATTACATACCTTACAAGTCTCTTCTTAGTTCTCTAGCCTCATCTTGTACAATTACCTCTCTTTCTCAATTCTACTTCTCTATTCTATATTAACCTTTCTCTATTTTTGTTCTTGAAACAAGTCAAGATTTTTCCTGTTCAGGGTCTCTGCACATGCTGTTCGCTCTCCCTTGATAGTCTTTCCGTCTTCTCTTTGTATGGTTCTTTCTACTCATTACATCCCAGCTCATATGAACTCTCAGAGAGGCTTTCCCAAACCAGCCTAAGTAACGTAGCCCCCAATGTCATTATTATCTGTCATAGCATACGTCTACATTTCATTTCTAGCACTTATCACTATCAGAAATTACCCTGTTAACAGTTTACTTTTTTATTGTCTGTTTTCCTTTATAGTATATTTCTTGTTCATTACATTATCCCTAACATCTATAACATTGCCTGGCATATAGTAAATGTGAAATCAATATTTTTTGAAAGTGTGAATAATAAATGAGGTTGCGTTTGGAGTCTTGGATGTTTGAAATATGAATTTCAGAGATGGAGAATCTGTAGGTGTTGGGAAGGTCCAAAACGTGGTTAGGGATGTGGAGAAGAATTGAAGGTTACTGGTATGAGGAGGTTAAAGTATGTAGGAACCGAAAGTCTGGATGGTCATCTATATGGACAATCACCCAGATTGATGATGGATCTTGGGTGGGAGGAAAGTGTCGAATTCATGTGCTTCTATTCTTGCCTTTCTGTCTTCAAGTTTCTGGAAAAGTCTTCCCTGGAGTTTGATTCCCATTAGTACAACAGACTAGTGGTACAGTTTTATTTCCCTAAATTCTGTCATGATTTCCACTTACTAACTTCATGAATTTTGAGTTCCCATAAACTCCTTGATATACTGATGTTAACAACTGGCTCCTTGAAAGGAAGAGGCCCCAAATCATAGCATTTGCCATTTCTATGCTATAAATGTTCCCACCATGGCAGATTTCAAGCTACCAATGTGACATCAGTCCAGTCACAAAATTCATGAAAATTTAACAACTGGCTCCTGAGAGCCTGTATGAGCTGATTCCAGCACACCACTATGAATAAACCCTGTAAGAAGCTCCCTTTCATTCTCATTCAATCTCCCTTTCCTCCCCCAGCTTCCTTTCAAAAATCTTGCCATCTTGCCTGGGAGTTTTTCATCCTATCTAGCAAGTTGAAGATGATAATAGAATTTCCTCAAGCATTTTCATGCTCCTTTGGCATCAGAAGTCGAGTTTCTGTGAAGCTATTGAAACTTCAGTCTCAGGACCCCATACTTGCATGAGTTCTTTGTAACACCCAGGAAGTGCCCAAGCAATTCCTTAGCAATAATTTTTTAAAATTATTTTTCTTAAATAAGACAAGAGTCTCCAAAATATTATAAACTTTAAGACCCCACAAAACCTGACTCTGCCCCTGTATAGGACATCTAACTGATTACTACGTCAAGCAGAAACATGAACATACGTATTCTGTAAGTGACCATCACAGGTGCCTTGGCATTTACGTTTCTTGAGTCTCTGAATGAATTGAACATGCCTCCCAAGCAATGAAAATGCTCCTGTGGATACTGCTGCTTTGTGATTTTTTTCTGTCTCCCTATAACCTTGGCTTATCTCTTGGGGTACTAAAAATATGTACTACTTTGCATCAGCCAACATCAAGCCTGTTTTTTTTTCAGCAAGTCCAGATCACACATGGGTATAACCTTAATATCAATATGCCAAAATATTTTACTCATGCTGTCCCTTAGTTTTGTGGTATCAGATTATCTCTATAGTTTTCTATCACTGATGGTCCTAGGCCTGTCCACAGGCAATCAAGAGTGAAGCCAACTCAGAGTTAAAGGGCAGTACCTTCTAAAGAGTGAGAGGGTCTATCTTCTCCTGATTCTGCTCTTCAGGACCAGAATCCCCTTTTATCCTTGAAATTGATGAAAAAAGAAAAGACAACAGTTTTACAAAGTAGAATAATACCTATCACAGATACAATAACAATTATATCTTTTAAAGCATGATGTTTTAAAGGTTGAAAACTCAAATATTTTTAGCCAGATAATTCAGTTTCCTGTAATACTTTTAGCCAATACTATGCAGGTACATGGAAACATGGAGACTGACAAATGTGAACACTGAAGCACTGGGTGGGCCAGTTTAGAAAGTGGAGGCATTGTCCACCTATGTAAGCATGCAGTTGTATTTCCAACACAATCAGCTGTCTGAATTCCATGCCTAAACTTAGCCAATACATTTTCATCTGTTAGTAATTAGGAGGTATTTTTAAATGTTCCCTGATTCTGTCTTTGGCATTACCTATAAATCGAATTACAGGAAAATAAATTTGATTTTGAAATCATTTTGGAAATATTTCCTTTTTCGTGTATTTTGTTGGTATGCAGTATTTACAGGCCTAGAAAAGGAAACACGGGAAATACAACCAACTGTGGCAATAAAAAGGCAAGAAAACACTACAGAAAAAAAAAGTAGAAGCAGAACCACTAATTACAAAGAATACTACATAAAGCAAGAAAGGACAGAGTCCATTGATTTAAAATCCAAACACTAGAAAAGATAGAATGACTAAGTAGATTTTTAAAAAAAGAAAAGGCGTGATTTCACACTCCACAAAGGAATCCTTAGCTTCACTGAAAGTCAAGTGATTCCATTTAGTTAGTGCCCCAGGACTTTTACGTGTGATTTAGTTTATAAAAATTCAAATTTCATGCAGCTGTCCAGGAAAAAATCAGTTCAGTAAAATAAAATAAATCTATAGTATCTTTGGAGGTTTCTCCACCATCCTTCGAGCTGGCTCTGTATGCTCACATATTTTTTCTTGTCATGCTTATCTCAGTCTGGAAAGCTCTTCTCCTTTCATAGCTTAACAATTCTTGAGACTTAATCCTCTTCCTTGAAGCTCCATTTGGAAGTGTTTCTCCTTTTTCTCAAACTGCAATTTTCTCTATCCCATGATAGCACTTATTTTACTGTGGTATATTCAGATCAGTTATTCTCATTTTTCTTGCCAACTAGATTACTTTTAAGATGGAGGCTGTCTTAGGCCTCTGTGTATCTCATGGTGCCTAAGAGCAGAGCTTTGGGTATGACAGAAAATATGAAAGTAAAGAAGTTTAGGGCCTGGCCTGGTGGTGTAGTGGGTAAGTTCATGTGCTCTACTTTAGTGGTCTGGGGTTCATGGATTTGGATCCCGGGTGTGGACCTACACCACTCACCAAGTCATGCTATGGAAGCGTCGCACATACAAAAGAGAGGAAGATTGGCACAGATGTTAGCTCAGGAACAATATTCCTCAAGCAAAAAGAGGGAAATTGGCAACAGATGTAAGCCCAGGGCCAATCTTCCTCACCAAAAAAGAGAAAAAAAAAAAAGATGTTTAAGGGGTCCTAGATTTTAGACTATTCTCTCACATGACAATGTCAAATATCAAGTGCCTTAAGCAAAAAATAGTGGTGGTTTTTAGGCTTAAGAGAACATGGACTTTGAGTCACATGGCTGGGTTTGAATCCCAGCTCTCCCACTTCCACACTGTGTGATTTCTCACAAATGGCTTAAGTTCTCAGGGCATCATTTTCCTCATCCCTAAAATGGAGAAACAACAGTTATCATAGACTGAGTAGTCAAAATGAGACATACATGAAAAGAACTTAGAATAGTACCTGGCACATCAGCTCTTGGTGCATGTTAGCAATTATTAGTCATAAAGCATATTGATACACTACTACAAGAATGCATAGCACAGAACTCTGTTCCCATTATGCTAAACAAGAAGAACAATGACTGACAAATATGACTTATAGCTTGATTCTAATGTTGTGACAATGACTATTGGTTATTTTAATTTTCCTTGCAGTCTTTTTTTAGATTTTCTAATTTATCTACATATATTAGTTTATAATTGGAAATTAGATATTGTTTCTTAAAAAATTGAGGATGAATATAAGTAAAAATTTGAAATAGGAGAGATGAGCTTGGACCAAAAGTATAAATTTGACTTAAAATTATGTTGGGAGAGTATGAAAATCAAACTTCTACTTCAACCATGTACTACACCAATGAGGAACATGAACGGAAACATCTATAGGAAACCTCTGGGAGTTTTCTGAGGAGCTGATGTTGCACGCTGGGTTCTCGGGAAACATCTGATTATCTTCCAATGCTGAGATTGAGTTTGAGTTTCAAACAGTTTATTAGGGGTCAACATTTGGAAAGGAAGGAGAAGGAAGAAGCTGAACTGTGAGGCAGGCCCACCAAGGCCTTGGCCACCCTGTGGGGATCTCTGGGATGAGTGTCATCTGCCTGAGTGTCCCAGCTCAGCCCCTGACTTGCTCAATCACTGCGTGTGGGCTGCTGTAAATGTTTTACATATATTGTCACAAAATACAAGGTAGTGATGTTATTTGTTTTATATGTGTTTTATCCTTCAGTTTTCCAGATGAGGAATCTGAGGCACAGAGAAGTTACAAGTCTCTCTCGAGATCGCTCAGCTAGTGAATTGAATCCCAGGCAGCCTGGCTCTAGAGCCTAAAGAATTAACCACTATTTTACTGTCCTTCAGAGAAAGAAAACTTATAACTGCCTTATATGACTTAGGTCACCAGGCCTAGCTGAATTCATTCCAAGATAGTGAAATAAATCACGGATTGAATTCTATCAACATTCTTGGTAAGGATTCAGATTATGAAAACTCATGGAAAGTTAGGTATAAGGAATGGATAGATACTATAAAAATTTCCCAAAAGAAAAGGAGAGCTGTGCATATGAGCCATAAATTAGACAAACTAAAAATGAAAATAATATCATGGATCCAAAATGGGTTCACTAAGAATGAATCTCACCAAATACTATATCTATTCTTTTACTGGTATGTTTATTCATCAATGGATAATTACAGTAGGATTGTGTTGTAAAAGTCATTACTTTCTATTGTTAAAGAGATTATAAAACAGAGATTAGACCTGACTTTAGAATTAGGCAGAATATGTAGTTGCTTTCCTGACATAGTTCAAAGAGGGCATTTAAGAAAGTTAAATCAAATCTATCAAAATCCTGTCATGGGGGACAGATATTACCATTCTTATTGCTATTACTAATTTAGGATCTTTTAAATAAGTCATTTAGTTAACTGCAATTATTTTAGGAGTATCCATGGTATGTGGGATACCACGAAGGCTAAAAGTCTTATCTGAGTGTAAAATTCTGTGGTTCTTAATCCTCTGGAGTTTGCATCCCTTGCATTAGCCCTATGTTACCTGGGGAATGCTAAAGCATCAAGCAGACATTGGCTTTTGTGATTATCACATTATCCTCCACCATCACTCAGCAGATATAGGGATACCATTCAGGGTCAGGACTAAAATCACTCAAGAATACTGGTACCTAGATCCTCTTAGGAATAAAATAGGAGAAGCACAAGGAAGAAAAGGGTTACAGTGAAGAATCCATAATCTTCAAAAAGTACCAGTAGCATCCTCCATTTTTACATCGGGAATCCTTCACAGTATGCAAAGTGAAAACAAACAAATTATACCTAGATGATGAGATGAGGTATTGAAAGAATTTAAGTTTAATGAAAATATCCAAAGATATCGCTTTATATGTATTAACATTTTAAACTTTTGAAAGAGGTGGAAGGAACAAACTTTTCATTGTTATGTAGATGTGTGGAGAGTAAGCCAGCAACTTTAAAGCCAAAACCACTGCTGACTCACTGACTTTGCAGAAAGCAAGACCCTAGAGAGAAGCACAAGTTAGATATTGACATGTACTCTGCTGTATGTAAAATTTTCTCCAAAAACAGAAAGGTGGTTTATTTTCTCTTTTCCTCATGATTACAAGATGTCATAATAATTTAAAGTCAAGAAAAATCAATAGAAGAAAATTTAGCACATGCATATTCAAGATAGCTTAGAATCAAAGTCATCTCAAAAATACAACGTTAACTTTAAATAACTGATATCTCTAGGATACAGTAATCTGGAGTTGAGAAAAAAAATCAAGTGGCTGATAAGGCCGATAAAAAATTAGCACTAGATTTATGTGTGCTATATTAAAAAAATATTGAAATTGTTGATAGTAGTAAGAGCAATAAAAATAAAATCCTGAATTAGGGAATACATTTTCTTCATAGAGTGTAAGGTATTGTAGGAGAGGAAGACATATCCTCTACCCTCCCTGGGTCCTTCGGGCTGGGCTACGAATTAAAATGACATGAGACAGAATAACAGAAGAAAATTAAACAAAGCTTTATAACATGTATACATAGGAGAGACCCAGGAAAAACTGGGTAACTCAAAAAAATGTCAGAGGCTCTCCTCTTAAATACCATTTTCAGCTAAAGACAAAGGAGGATGTTGGGGGTAGGGGTTGTCAGTTATGGGAGATTACCAGAAAAGCACAATAAACAAGAGTACATTTATGCAGATTTAAGTCCTTGCCTTCCTTATTGATAAGAGTTTCTAGAGATAAGGTCATTCCTCCTTTTCCTGGTATAGAGAGGGAGATACCTTTACAAATGGAGATTTCCCTTACAAATGTAAATGTCTCTTACAAAGGATAACTTCTACTTTTACCTGGTTTTCAGAGTTTCTCCTACGTCTGCAGTTTTTAAAAGTAATAATCTTCGTTGGCCCAAAATAATCCTCATGCCAAAGAAATACATTTGGGGGTGGCCAATTCTGATCCCCCACAGTATTCTTCCAGTTAATTATTTTGTTTATTCTCCACATACCACCCCTCCCCTTAGTATGTGGATAATAGATTCTATTTGTTTTACAAATAAAGAAATTAGGAGACATAACAAAAGTAACAAAGTAACGGGGTCAAGTTATCTCCAGCCAACCTTCCTTTACCAAGGACATCAAACAGAAGCAGGACAGATTGTTTCACAGAATGTGTCTTCTACTAAAGAATAACAGTAGCAACAGGTCCTAATTCTCTTCTATATTCTCCGTATATTTTCTCCCTTCTTTATCCCTCTCTATGTGCCACTTTTTTCTCTCTTCCCACTTGTTATTTTTACATAAAGAAAATAATCATTGCTTCCTGGAATCCCATGACTCTGCAAGATGAGAAGAGCAGTGGCCCAGAAGGAATGGTAGTAGTTGCACATATACCGCAGGGTTGATGCCTAAGCATTTAATTAAATCAGACTTTTCCACAGGGACCATAGACTATCTAGATTGAATTCCAGTTGGGGGATTCTTGGGCAATCATCATAGCAGAAAAACCAAGAGTTAGATTTTTTTTTTGTTTTAACAAAGGTATTGGGCAAGCAATGTAGTACAAAAGATAGTATCAAATAGCATCAGCTTTAAATATTTAAATTCTGACCACAAATAACAAAGCAATCCTTTTAGCATCCCAAATAGCAAAAGCTGCTGTTTTCTTCTAGGGAAATAACACCATGCTTGGGATAGAAATCTTGTGGCAGGGACTATGGCAGCTGACATCTGTGTGAGGGCACTAGCCATCAAGGACATGGTCTGAGTAGGGGTCAAAGGAACAGACAGAGGGCCCCTCTTTCATCCTCTCCTCTGAATCTTCCCTCTTCTCTGTACTCTTAAAAATACTCTTAGATAGCAGTCAAGCTGAGATGCCTATTATTAGCCAATTGAAAATAACAGATTAATTTAGCTATCACCTTTGTTATCAATATCACTCCTCCCATAAGGCATTTGTCTAAACAACTTTGCCTACAAGAATAAACCTTTAGTAGTTGGATTTTAGGCAACATTAACAGAATGGTGGTAAGACATTTTTGAGTTTTATTCATATCCCTTCACATCTTATAGGCCTGATTCTATACATATATGTATATGAATGCATCTATATGTACATGAATGTATATGTATGTATCCACCTTTTATACATATGAACCTCATTTGAATTAGCACAGGATTTGTCCAATAACTAAATCAATGGTTAAGCCAATTACAATCTCCCCTTTCTATTTGACAGTTATTGAAGTTCTTCTGAGTCTTCTCATTTTCTTATTTTTTTCTCTCCTTGGATGAGATGAGTAAATTTGATGGATTTAAATACTATCTTAATGCTGTTAAAGAAGAGCCAAGGGGGAAAATTTACTTTACTAGATATTAGGAGATAGCACCGAGCCATAATAATAATAATAAAAAAGTATGGTCTTGATAAAAACATAAAGATAAATTATCAGACCATAACAAAGATCAGAAGAAGACATATAGGATATAACTTGTGAGGTAATTGCAAGAAAAAGCAATACGAAAAGGGTAATTTTCTTTTAGCAGATAACATTGGAAAAATTGGCTCGTTATATGGGGAAAAAAAACTAATGTTGTGCCTCTACACTATACCACATGCAAAAGGAGTCCAGGTGGATTTTATGCCTAAATGTGAAAGGTAAAACTTTAAGTTAATAGAGAAAAACTTAGGAGGATCTTTTTCTGTCCTAAGAGTGAGAAAAGATTTCTTCACAAAGTGTCTAAAATCTCAAACCCAAAAGTGAAAAATTGATAGATTGCTGTATTAAAATTAAAGATTTACATCCAAAAACAACAAAAAAGCCAAAAGACAGAATAGACAAAGATAATTGGACTATTAAATCGCAATAAGGAATTACTATCTAGGATATACAGTGGTTTTCTACAAATCAACACAGAAAGAGAAGAAAGCCAATGGATAAGAGGGGACAAGATGATGAATAAACAACCCCCATAAGGGAATAGCCCAAATGGCTAACAAATATATGAACAGATACTCAAACTCACTAGTAACAAGGAGAAAAAAGGAAACTTAAAATGTCAGACACCACTGTTTAGATATCAGAATATCAAAAATTGGTGAAGATATATAGAGAGAAGAACTTTTCTGTGTGCTGTTGATGGGACCGTCAGTGAATACAGCCAGTCTTCTAAAAAGCAAGAGGAAAGAACATAGGTAAGTTAAGTACGCATGTGCCCACGAGCAATGACACCCCTGAGTATCCTTTCCAGATCATTCTAACTCAGGCACACAAGCAGCCATGCAGAAGGGTCATCACAGCATTTTTTTGTGTTATTAGGGAATCAGAGTCCATTCGGCTCAGGCAATAGATGTGTGAAATGTGGTTGCATTGTTGGGAATTCCGTGCAGGCTGAGAGGCAATGGACCAGCTGTCCAAACAACATAGATAAGCACAGTGTTGAGTGAGAAGAGGAGAAGACAAAATGAGATTTTAGCTCAATTTATGCAAAACCACACGAGCACATAAAACAATATTATATATTTGAGTATGTAAGTCAAGGACATGAGAGAGGGTGCTTGCAAGGTGAAGAACGAATGGTGAGTGGAGTGTGGGTTGAGAAAAAAAGGAAAAAATAAAACAGAATGTAGCCTTGCTCAGACTGATTTGCTGTGAAATGAAGAGAATGACCACTGAAGTCCATCAAAAGAAGAAATAAAAGGGCCGGCCCCGTGGCTTAGCAGTTAAGTGCGCGCACTCCGCTGCTGGCGGCCAGGGTCCGGATCCTGGGCGTGCACCGACGCACCACTTCTCCGGCCATGCTGAGGCCGGGTCCCACATACAGCAACTAGAAGGATGTGGAACTATGACATACAACTATCTGCTGGGGCTTTTGGGGGAAAAATAAATAAATAAAGTTTAAAAAAAAAAAAAGAAAAATATTGTTTATAAATGAAAATTTTTGTTGTGAACTTGCTTAATTGTTACTTCCTAGAGATATGATTCCTGTTCGTGCTTTCGGAAAGGTCCTCCTCTCTTATTCTCTACCACAGCCCCTCCTTTGATTCTTTGTTCACACTTGCAACAGTTTGCAGTAATTTTATTTGCCTATTCACATACTAATTAGTCCCTGCTGGCAGGTGGGCTCCATTAAGGAAGGTGCTGTGTCTGTCCTGTTCCTTGCTACATCTGCAGCATCTAGCACACAGGGAGCACAACAACATTTGTGGTGAATGAATGAATGACTGAATGAACTTTAGATATAGAAGTTCACAAGTTCTCAGAACTGGAAAACTTAAAATCGAAATTAAAGGATTTTGTGTGTGTGTGTGAGGAAGATTCGCCCGGAGCTAACATCCGTTGTCAATCCTCCTCTTTTTTTGCTTGAGGAAGATTAGCCCTGAGCCAACGTCCATGCCAATCTTCCTCTACTCTGCATGAGGGATGCCTCCACAGCATGGCAGATGAGTGGAGTAGGTCTGCACCCAGGATCTGAACCTGTGAACGCCGGGCCGCCTAAGCAGAGCGCGCAGAACTTGAACCACTCTGCCATGGCGAGAGCCCCTAAAGCATATTTTTTTAAAGGGATAGACAAATATGAGTGAGTTTTTACAAAATCATCTTCCTACCTTACTATATTAAAAAAAGGTTTCATCCATAAGGTCTAGGAAACATTTTACAAAAATAGAGGACTATATTTAATTCAATTAATAATTTAATTGTTAAAAGTATCTATATTGTTCAGTATCTGTATTGTATTCAAAATATCAATATTGTTGCGACCACATAATTACAGCTTTCAAGTGTTATAGGTATATTTTCAGGTGTTCTTGGTATGTCCTATACAAACCACTCTTTTTTTAATAAAAAATAAATATATATATATTATATATAAAAATAATCTCTGAGGGGCCAGCCAGTGGCAAAGTGGTTAAGTTCACACGTTCTGCTTTGGCAGCCCAGGGTTCACAGGTTCGGATCCTGGGCACGGACCCGTGCATCGCTTATCAAGCCATGCTGTGGCGGCGGGCATCCCACATATGAAGTAGAGTAATATGGGCATGGATGTTAGCCCGGGGCCAATCTTCCTCAGCAAAAAGAGGAGGATTGGCAATGGATGTTAGCTCAGGGCTAATCTTCCTCACCAAAAATAAATAAATAAATAAGTAAATAATCCTTGAGTAGAAAGTAACAATGGATATAAATATAATATGAACTTAAATTATTCACTTGTAAAGAAAAGAGAAATCAAATTTTAAAAATAGATTGTTTTGCCTTTTAAGATTTTAAAATACCTATTAACATCAGCCGAGGCTCATACTACTAACCCCCTCCATATGTGAGAGCTATTTGCCTTGAGAAACTGAGTCACAAAAGGATTGTTTAAGGTCACAGCATGAATCAGTGACTTTGCTCGGAATGAAAACCCAGACTGCTGACTCGCTGCATTCTAGGTGGTGAGCGCTCAACCACAGTCCCCAGCTGCCTTAGTCGGTCTGAGGTCAGGCACCAATGTAAAGAAATCACAACTGCCTTCAATCACGGCAGACAGAACTCTATAGATATTGACATGTGTCCTGTGGTATTTCTATTTCTCTTAAAAAAGGAAAGACTATAAGTAAAACAATCGAAGTACACTAAAACAGTAGGAAAGAGAAAGAATCTTTAGAATTTTTACTTACATTGCATAGACTGTATAAAAACGCAAAGCCCTCTAAAATACCCATGCACGATACCACATTTTACCAAGAACAAAATTCTCAGTTCCTTACTATTAACAACCCAAGGTATATCAGCATTTTCCTACTCTATTATAAATGCTTTCAATTACAAATGAAGTGAGTTGTTTAGTTGCTGAAATGGCTGGTACTTTTGTATACCAAGGTCTGTTGTATGCATTGTCAGTTATTCTTTCAATATACATTTATTTAGTATCTTAGGCACCATGCTAGGTGGCAGACAGTCTTTGCTCTCATGAAGCTTACCTTCTGTTTTCATGAATAGATTAAACTATGCTTGCCCATGAGATGAGCATAAAGGCCCAGACCTATTTTATTTTTTTTATTAGAATATTTACCATAAAGTGATACCAATATTATTAAAAAATTTTCTATATAATATAATACCTGTAGATATTTGTTAGTGCTAAATTTAAAATGAAGCATTTAAAAATGCTTGTAATGAAGCATTTAAAAAGAAGCATTTTGGGCCAGGCCTGGTGGCCTAGTAGTAAAGTTCAGCATGCTCTGCCTCAGCGGCCTGGGTTCAGTTCCTGGGCATGGACCTACACCCACTTTCTGTCAGTGCCCATGCTGTGGCGGTGGCTCACATACAAAAAGGGGAAGATTGGCAGTGGATGTTAGCTCAGGGCAAATCTTTCTCAGCAAAAAAAAAGTATTTGAAGATGTGAACTGCTTGCTATACACATTGAAAATGAACTGTGATTGTAGGTAATGACATACGTGGCTTGTTACTGGTCAGAAATGATAAGCCATGATACATTCATAAGGATGTGGATATTATACACCTTTTGAAAATCAAACTGTATGTACAGCCATAACAGAATTGAACCGGGCTGAAATATTCAGTTGATTATTTTCACTATGGCCCTAGTATACTATTAAACTCTATAATAGATATTCAGAATCCAATTTAATCATGATCATGTACAACAGACTTTTAGTACAATTTAAAAAGCATACAGAGCTTCCAAGTGGACACCTGATAATTAGGTAATCATAATCCTTATATAGTTAAGAAAAATATATGTATGTTTTTAATGGTAAATTACAGTTTAAGAATTGAAATTGATTTAGAAAGGATGCCATATTTTTCTCACAAATATGCTTGTGAGATTAAAAAAAAAAGAGGATAAATATCCCAAAATGGAATAATTAAAGTGAAGAATGCCCCATTCAGAGATTCATGGCAAACAACATTTCTTTGACTAAACGGATACTGTATAAAGATATTCTATTTGGAAATCCACATACGTGGACCGAACAGAGGCCAGAAGCCCTGACTCACAGTTCCCAGCTTTTAACCACTATCTTACTTCAAACTCCCCAGACTCCTGCAGTGAGGAAATAACACATGAACGAAAATTGTGAGGAATGAAGTCCTCAAATTGCAGAAAGCAACATGGTATAGTGGAAAGAGTTTGGCAGTTAGAAAAACAGTGTTGAAATCCTGGGCACACGTATCTTTTCCTCTTTACATTTCAGTTTTCTCATCACTAAGGGAGGAACAATAATGCTTAGCTCTTAGAGTAGATCAAGGTGATAATTGCCATTCATAATGGTGATGATGGTGATGATGATGAAGATGACGATTGTAGATGTTGGTGAGAATGCCTGTCATGAGGCAGACTCAGTGTTAGGAGCTCTGCATGCCCCGTGCAGTCTATTGGAGTGGTAAGAACATGAGCTTTGATGGAGTTGGAGGGAGTGGGGTCTGAGAAGTGGCTCTGTGAATACTGTATGTCCTTGGGTAAGCTACTTTCTCTCCGAATCACAGGTTTTTTTTTGTTTTGTGAGGAAGATCAGCCCTGAGCTAACATCCATGCTAATCCTCCTCTTTTTGCTGAGGAAGACCGGCTCTGAGGTAACATCTATTGCCAATCCTCCTCCTTTTTTTTTTCCCCAAAGCCCCAGTAGATAGTTGTATGTCATAGCTGCACATCCTTCTAGTTGCTGTATGTGGGACGCGGCCTCAGCGTGGCTGGAAAAGTGGTGCATTGGTGCTCGCCGGGGATCCGAACCTGGGCCACCAGTAGCAGAGAGCGCACACTTAACTGCTAAGCCACGGGGCCGGCCCTGAATCTCAGTTTTTTTATCTGTAAAATGGAACTAATAATCATATCTTATTCTTAAAGTTGTTGTGAGGATCAAGTGAAAAATACCCTATATAACATGCCCTCCTTACTGCCTGGCTTATGTTGGGTTCCTTCCTTGCTCTTTGATATGAAACTTGAACACGTGAAGCCACTTCTCCCTCGATGGAGGGAAATCATTTAACCTAACAGTGGCTTGGTTTTCTCTGCGTGTGGAGAGAATCACTCACTCCTCTAAAATAAAGAGAACGGGGGTGTTATGGGCTGATTTGCATCCCCTCAAAAGTCATATGTTGAAGCCCTAACCCCCAGTACCTCAGAATGTGACTATTTGGAGATAAGGCTTTAAAGAGGTGACTGAATCAAAGTGAGAATTGTATGGGTGGGCCCTAATCCAAACTGACTAGTGTCTTTATAAGAAGAGAAATTTTGGACACACAATGAGGGACACCAGAGGCGTGCACACCCATAGAACAAAGACCATGTGAAGACCCAGAGAGAAAGTAGCCATCTGAAGGCCAAGGAGAGAGGTTTGGTTTCAAAACCAAGCCTGCCAACACTTTGATTTTGGACTCCAGAATTGTGAGAATATACATTTCTGTTGTTTAAGCCACCCAGTCTGTGGTATTTGTTACAGCAGCCCTGGCAAACCAATACAAGGAGTTTCCCTACCTGCAAGGTGCTTGCTTCGCATCCCTTTAAAAAAGAAGCTAGGTGCCAGCTTTCCAGATAGTTTCTGTGGCTGGCTCAGCTTTGTCACCAGTGTAGTGTCTGCGGCACAGGGTTCCAGGCATTCACTGTCTAAACTTCACATAAGAACTCTGAGGCCTACTTTCTTCTTGCCCAGAAGATTGTATTGTTAAAGAAAATATTGGTGTGATCCATTTTTGCATATGCCAGTGGTTTAGAAAATACACAATGAGTGAAACCAAGCATAGAACGTATTACCAAGGAAAAATGGATAAATATTATTATTGATGAACAAATGGATGGGAATTCAAGGAATGTAAGAGGTACACATCCTTCCATACAGTACAGGGTGCCTCCTATACAACTCTATATGTGGTCTTATATTAATGCTTGCTTGAAAAACTTTATACTTTATTAGCTTTGAAGAAGAAATGTATTCCAATTACTATTGACATTAAAAAATAGAGCATCAAATACTTGAAAAAATTGGACATTTTTATAAAAGCCCTAGGCATTTGAGCTTTCTCAAGATGCAATACAAAACCAGCAGTCTACTTTAAAACAATGACTAGCGATGGAACAAACACGGGGGGAGAGAGGGTTGGAAGAACTCAGACTGTGAAAGCTAGGATTGTTTAGAATGTGAAAAGATGGCCAGTGGAAAAGTCTTGAGAGTAGTAGCAGGAGAGAAAAAAGAAAGCACAAAATAAGTTATGAAAAGAAATTGAAGGTATTATAAAATTCTTAATTCTTAAATTTTTTTGCCTAATGTTTAGCAGACCAATTAATAGGTACCCAGGCTATAACTATGATTTAGAGAAGAAAAAGATTGCTTCTCCCCCATCAATTCCCACTGCTTCATCATCTTTGGGCCCCCTTTGCATAGGCTGTTTCCTCTCCCAGGAAACTTCTCATTTATTCAAGAGCCGGATCACTGTCACTTTGTTGTATGTTTCCTGACTCTTCCAGAGAGATTTGTCGTTCCCTGAACCATATCTTGCATCTCTTTTTGTTAGCACGACACTGCATACACATTGATTATGATCCTTAGCATGGTGTGTCATGATTCAATGTGCTAATGCATCTATTTCCACTAGCAGGTCAGAGATACTTGAAGGTGAAGACCCTATTTTTGTATCCTTAGTGCCTTATTCTGTGCCCACCATAATATAGATACTCAATACAAATTTGAAAAAAGTCATTTTCAAATATATATGGAAATATATATATTTCAATAACAAATATACATATTTGTTACATAAGCATCAATATAGTCTCATAAGAAAAATTCAAATTATGCAGAACTATAGTGAGCAAAATGGGAGCCACTATTAGTAAACCTACTGAAGCTGAATATTCTTTTTTTCACTTAACAATATATATGTAGATATTTTCATGTCAGTAGCTTATGTTTATTGGTAACAGCTATGTAGTATTCCATAATTTGGATTTACTGTAATTTAAGTAACCATGTATTCATTCATGATCATTTAGTTCTTTCTTCTTTTTTGTTTGGTTGGTTGGTTTTGCTATGACAGCTAATGAAGCAATGATCATCTTTGTACCTACATCTTTGAGCACATGTACTGGTATATTTTAAAAATAGATTACCAGAAATGGAATTGCTCCAGCAAAGAAGATAAACATTTAAAATATAGGTAGAGACTGACAATTTACTTTCCAAAGAGACTAAACCAACTTAGACTGTCCACGACAGTGTGAGAATGTTCTTGTCAATGAATTCTAAGCAATAATTCATGTTGTCAATCTTTCAATTGTGCTATTCTGATAGAAAATATTATGTCATTAAAACGTTTTATTTTTCTGATGACTAGTGAGAGTGAATCTAATTTCAAATGTCTATTAGGAAGTTATATTTCTTTTGGAATTATCTTTTTTATATTTTTGTCAATTTTTTAAAACTTGGGTTGCTTGCCAATTTCTTATTTATTTTTAAGAACTCCTTATATAGTCTGATATTAATGTTTAGTTGTTAAATAAGTCACACACATTTTTTTCCCAGCTGTTACTTGTGTTTTAACATTTGTATGGTGTTTTTGTCTTATAGAAGTTTTTTGTTTAAATATATTTTTAGAAATGTGGCTATATGTGTTAGTTTATTCCTTGTGTTTTCTGGAATGTTTAAAATCTTGCATAGGAGGGCTTTCAATACCTCCAGTCATAAAAATATTCTCCTATATTTTATTTGTTTTATAGCTTACTTTTTATGTCTAGCTTTTTTATTCATTTGGAGTTTATTTTTGCATACTGTATGATATGTAGAGGTCTAATAACAGTTTTCTAAATGAATAAACCATTATCACCAACTATTTATATCATAGACTATATATCTTTCTCGTACTGATTTGAAATACGACCATTATCATAAGTATGTGCATAATAGGCAAATTCTATTCATCTTTTTCTCTCTATTTGCACCAAATAGAATAAGGACTTGATTACTTTAACATCATAGAACCTTTTGGAATATGGCAAGGCAAGTCCTCTCTCATTCTTTTTAAAAATGTTTTTGCTATTAAAGATTTCTCTTTTCCATGTAAAGTTTAGAATTAGCTGGTCAGGGCCGGCCCCGGGGCTTAGCGGTTAAGTGAGCGCGCTCCGCTGCTAGCGGCCCAGGTTCGGATCCCGGGCGCGCACCGACGCACCGCTTCTCTGGCCATGCTGAGGCCACGTCCCACATACAGCAACTAGAAGGATGTACCACTATGACATACAACTATCTACTGGGGCTTTGGGGGGATGAATAAATAAATAAAGTTTAAAAAAAAAAAAAAAGAATTAGCTGGTCAGGTTTTATTTTAAAATACCAAGGTGGGATTTTAATGATCCATGAATTATAGATTAATATGAGAATTGAGTTATTTATGAAACGAAGTTTTCCCATGTAGGAATATGACATAACGAATGGCTCTAATTACGTAATTTTGGGCAAATCACTCAACCTCTCTGTGCTTTAGTTTTCTCACCTATAAAACAGGGATTCTAAGAGTACTGATCTCAGAGACTTATTATGAGGATGAAATGAGATAATATAATGAAAGATTGCAAGATATTACCTAATATTTTATATGTGCTAGTAAATAATGTTATTAATATCATTATTGTTATTATTAATTGATTAGACTATTCTGTGTCTTTCTAAAATTGTGTAATTTTCTGCATCTAGGTCTTACACATTACTTATGAGATTTAAATGTAGGTATTTTATATTTTCTAAGTGATACTGTGGTTTTATAAATTATTGATTTTTGTTTATTGATATCATAACTGAGAGTGACTGAACTCGTGTTGCTTTAAAAAGTTTTCCAGATGATTTTCAAAGAAAACAATCATACTCTCTGCAAATACCTACTTTCCAAGATTTATGCCTCACATTTTACTTGTCTCATTAAATTAGCAAGGCTGAGTTGTAGCAGTCTATGGAGGCCAAGTAACATAAATGAGTGAAGTAGGAACTGAGTCAAAGTGGGATTGGTGGGAGCTATAGTAAACTGGGTAATGCGTTCTCTAATGGCATTAAAAATATAGCGAGGGGGACCAACATGTTTGGTCCAAGGAATGCCATTTTTTGACTCCTCATTTACATAATCATCACACTAGATTAGCAGTTCCCAAAGTGGGGTCTGGTGGCTCTTGGGATTTCTCAATACTCTTTGGAGGTCAAACATGTTTTCATAATAATACTAAGACATCATTTGCCTTTTTACCGTGTTGATATTTACATTGATGGTGCAGAGGCCCTGGTGGGTAAAACTGCTGGCTCTTTAGTATAAATCAAGGCAGTGGCTCCAAACTGTCCTAGAAGTCATTGCATTTTCCATTGCCATGGAAACAGTAAAAAAAAAAAGAAAATGAAAGAAAGAAAAGAAAAGCCAGTTTCACCTAAGAATATTCTTGAAGCAATAAAAATTCTAGACTTTATTAAATGTCAACCCTTGAGTACACCTCTTTTCATATTCTGTGTGAAGAAAGGGGAATATGCACCAACACCTCTGCTGCCTACCGAAGAACAATGGCTGTCTGGAAGAAAAGCACTTTTGCAATTGATTTCTGAGCTGAATGAACTAGATCCTTTGTTCATGGAACACCATTTTACTGGAAATAAAGGCTATAGACAAACTATGGTTTGGGGCACTTGGGTGTTTCGTGAAATCTTCTCAGAAATGAGCAAAATGAGCCTTTACATCGAGGGAAACAACTGATAAAATTTGCCATCAATGATAAAATTCAGGCTTCTGAACAATAATTAGAATTTTGGGAAACTTCTAACCAACACTAGGAGCTTCGCAATACTAAAAGGATTTTCTGATGTGATCAGTGGTGATATTAATGGGTGCTATTTTTTGATATTGTGTAATGAAATGTGTCAACATTTAGAAGATCTGTATTACTCAGTGACTCAATATTTTCCATTAGACTAATGTGCAATGTTACAAAACCATGCATGAGTAAAAAGATCCATTCAAAATGCAAGATAGACTAATGGATTATAATGTAACAGAGTATGGAAAGTTCATGATATAGTTTCAGATCCCCCATTGCTATAATCTTAAGAAAATATAGCTTGTTGAGTTTGGGTGTAGTATCATAGAAGAATATTTATAATTATCTGAAAAATCTACCCTTCTCTTTTCCAACTACATATTTGTGTGAAGCTGGATGTTCATCATTTACTTCAACTAAAATAATATATTGCAACAGATCAGGTGCAACAACAATATGAGATTCCAGCTCTATTAAGCCAGACATTACACAATTTTTTCAATAAAAAATGTAAATGGCACTCTTTTCACTATTTTCCTTTGAAAAATATAGTTATTTTCATAAAATCATTATATTAACGGTAAAATCATCCATGTGATGGGTTTTTTATTTCCAATGCGTTAACAAAAAAATAATTTTAAAGTTTCTCAGTTTTTACTGCAAAGACTCACTTTTCCCATACGACTTAGCGAAGAATCACTGCCAACTCTTTCTCCTGATTCTCAACTCCTGATGACTCCGCTGTTTACCTTTGACCAAGCTAAACACAGACCCTCTAAATTCCACTTTTTGTCTCCTAAATAATTAGCGGGGCTTCCTCTCCTGATAAAAAAAACCTAGTTAGATATAGAGATAAACATTTCTTATTCAACTGACTGAGACCCCTCTGATGAGAAAACCACTGTAAAATCACCCACCTATAACTTGTCTACTCCTCCCTATAAAAGTCTAGGGCAAAATCTCCATGCAAAGACACTCTCTGACCTTTGGATCTAGAGTGTTCCCCCTATTGTAACAATAGTTAAATAAAATCAAGTTCCTCCTCACTTGGTTGATTTTTTTTTGCCTTTAATATTAAGAATTTCATACTTTTGTTATTTTCTAGCTTTGAAAATATGTCGAAGCCTGCAAAAATAGGAAACTCTGGGCTGACCTTTATTTTTAGAAACATACAACGTTTATAATGCAAAATTCTTCCATTAAAACTTCAACCTCGTGAAAATGAAGTTGTATTTCCTTATGTACGTACAATTTTCTCTATGATTTCATTCAAGAGAAGGAAAGTACCTGGTGAATCAGGCAGGGGTTACGTGGCAATAGAAGAGAAAGGGCTTCCTATGTGGGCCACACAACAGGATGAAATATCACTACATATATAGAGCAATTTGTAGGGCAGAGAGCAATCCTCCATTCTTAAAATGTCTCTTCTTTATGCTTGGGCACATGTGTGTGTGTGTGTGTTGGACGGAAGGAATCCAGAAAGTGACATTTGAGTAATTCTGCATCAAGAAACAGAAAGCATGAGACATTGATCTAACACTGTACATTGATATCAGCCTTGCCTTAGCGGGAATTAGTTGCCTACTAAGAAAGGAAGAATGCAAAGTGAAATAAGTCAGAGGGAGAAGGTCAAATACCGTATGATTTCCTTCATTAAGTAGTAGATAATAACAACAATAAACAAACACATAGGGACAGAGATTGGATTGGTGGTTACCAGAGGGGAAGGGGGGAGGGAGGAGGGTGAAAGGGATAATTCGGTACATGTGTGTGGTGATGGGTTGTAATTAGTATTTTGGTGGTGAACATGATGTAGTCCATGCAGAAATAGAAGTACAATGATGTACACCTGAAATTTTTACAATGTTATAAACCAATGTTACTGCAATAAACAAAAAATTAAAAAAATAAAAAAATAAAAACCTCAAAAGATTAAAAAAAAAAAAAAAGAAAGGAAGAAGACAGGATGGTTATCACAATACTTGGTTGTGGGGAAGGAGAGGAGGAAGTACACGGAAGCTGACTGCAATGTTGAAAGAGTCTAATTGTTCTTCCTTCGCAATTCCGCCAAGGGCCTATCCTTCTTGGTTTCAACATGTTGGTTTTTTGATTCCATTCATTGACTCAGGAAATCAGGAAGCTCCCAATGAGACCAAGAGTCAAATGTTTTTTCATGACTCATTAATCCTTGCCCTACTGCTGGACACAGCCCCTTTCAGGCTACGTGCTTGCATAGGTGCCCTGGCCAAGAAGCAACCAACGGCAGTGCTGCAACTTCCTAAGGAAAGACGTGCTCTCTCTTCGTACTTGAATCTGGAATTCCTGTCACAATTACAAAGCATTTTTAATAGTAGTAAGTATAAAAACAAAGGGAAAGGTCGGTGGATACAAGGTCTCTGGTGAGTCTCCTGCTCCTAGTATAATGGTAACTTCCTGTGAAGAGATATTATTCCCATCAAATAAGGAACTCTAAAAATACAGACTTTCGGAAACAGAGATATTTGTTACACTTTGGCAATGTAACGCAGTCTAAAGACTACTAAGAAGAATTTTATTAACTACATCCTGTATTGTTACAGAGAACTCAGAGTTGAAAAGAAAAATACCATTACTGACTTTAAAAGTCAACGTACTTAACTTCAGATATTAACCCCGAAATATTTTTGATTGGTTTATATAATGCAACCAAATAACTCATTGTAAATTGGGCTATAAATTGATTGATCAATATAAATTTAAAGTAAATCTTCACCAAAGTTTTCCTACATTGAAATATTGAATGTCCTTTTGTAATATTGATAAAAATAAAAAATATTTTGGCAATAATACCTTTGGCATTATATACCATCATTCTACTAAATAATTTTATCTTTGGGAATTAATTACTCATTCCCAAGAGGCATTTAAATACATTCAGATATTTTAAATTATTTGGTTTCTTCCCTTAGATATCAAGCTTAATTTGATTGAGAGCTGAAGTCATATTACATCTAAATGTATAGAAAGTTTCATTTCTGAACATAATTGAATGTAAAAAATAAAATTTGAAATCAAAAAGTTTCCTGCATAATCTGAAAAATTTAGAAATGGAGGAAAACTGTCACCATGTTGCAAATTTCAAGATTTACTAAATTTCTCAGAATTTTTAGTGGAATATTAAAGTAGCCTACTATTGGAAGGTATATCTATTATATGCTTTTTTTTTAGTGAGTCAGAAAGAAAATAATCAGAACAAATATTTTAGACATTCTCGTACTATGTGAAAATGTAATATTGAAAGTTCTCTAGTGAACAGAATCTCATAGTTACATTCTTTACTACTATTCTACAGCAGCTTTTTCTGAAAAGAGGACTATTTCTGAAGTGAGGGTCTACTTTGTAAGAGAAAAAAATCAAAAGCTTCTGAACTTAGGAAAGCACACTTAGTCAATGTGATAATCCTCTGTCATGCTGCTCTTGGAGACCACTCAACAGACTTGTCATGACAACCTGAGAGGAGCTTTCCAGAGGTCTGCTGTGAATCAGGCCTCAGCAGTTCAGAACATACCAGATGACTGAAATCATCTCCATGTTTTCATCAATAATATCTTCGACTGTAAAAGCTTGAGGTATATTATGTAAAACATCAGAGAAGTCCCAGACAGAAAAGGACCAATCATCTCACTCATCTGTGAGAAGAACGTTTGCCACTAGTCTAAGGACTTCACTTCAAGTCTCAGCTTGGCTGTAAACTCACCGCATGATGCTGGGAGAGATTCCTGCCTCCTTGGGTTTCTTCACATATATCATCCAAGACATACACAGATTGGACCAGATGACCCAGGAGATTTCTTCTAGCAAACTTACTATGTTCCAGCTGTAATTAGTCAAGGAAAAGTTTTTTACTATCATGAATACATATGTTATAAAAGAAAAAAAAGCTAACTATTAATGGCTAGAAAATTCAAAATTCTGAAAAGAAAACAAAATGATTCTGTGACATTTGTGAGACAATTATATGCCCCACATAGAAAATGCATTTAAAACAAAAAAACTAGCTAATTCAGTCCCTCTTCCATCTTCTCTCTCCAGTAATCCTTCTTTAGCTATTACCAGGAATGTACGGTATGACCAAAGTTAACAAAAGCAGTTCTCTATGCACGGATAATTCCTATCCAGTGATCAAGGGCGAAAAGCAGTGACCATGCGTTAAAGGGTCAGAGCTGTGTGTCAGAGGATGGTCCACATTCCCACTGAGAACAAGGCAAAGCTCTTGGACCCTGTGACCCTGAATCTGTTTCTTTGTGAAGTTCAAAAAGAGACTCAGTGAAGTGCTAAATAACAAACTTATCCACGGGTGACTGAGAATGGATTTACTCCCCGGGAAATTAAATCAGAGCTCTTGAGGGTCTGAGTTCATCCTGATTTTTTTAAAATCCAATTTCTTACGACCTAACCCAAGACCTACTTTCATTGTACCACCCACTTCATTTGTGCTCATGGAACACTGATTTTCTTAAGCCATTCAAACATTAAGATCAAAAAAAGAAGGATGAGTATCACGAACAAAGAAAGTTTTGTTTTTTCTTTGACATAGCTTTGTTCTGCAAAACAAAACAAAAATAAGAACGCCAAAACAACAGCAAAAACAAACATAAGACTTCCTACCTGAGCTAGAGAAGAACTAAAATATAGCAGCACATTTCGAACTAGTATAGGGCAGAAAAATCTCCCTTAGATTATTGTGCAGTTTAATACTTAACTATATGGACATGGATGCAGCACATTTTTATTACAAAAATAAAGAGTTGTCCACCTTGTACTTTTTACCTTAGAATTGGAAAGGTAAAGCCAATAAAAATGATGGAGCATAAAACGCTGTGCTGGATAGATTTTTACATCATAATTTACAAGTTGGCTTGGAAACATTTACTCTTGTGAGAGGAGCTAGCTCCGTATAATTTCCCAACTCTATTGGGCAAGAACTGTTAAAAAGAGAAGAAAGAGAGGGAGAAAGAGATAGATTGTGAAAATATCTTCTTGTATCAATAAAGTGAAGCAGAATTTGAGCTATTTTTATAGACATACATATAGTGCTAAAAGTTCAATTATATCTTATTAAAAAAATTTAGTAATTTTTTCCCCTTGATTTTTAATGAGAAATGTCCTTATAACATTATTTGTCACTGTTGAAAATCTTTTCTTTGGTTTCCGTTTTAGTACCTAGACTTCTGTTTGCCAACTGCTACCCTTTCCTTCCATGATCTTTTCCCTGCCTTCCTCTTCCTCATACCTCAATTTTCTCCTACAGGCATTTGATGTCAGGGCCCGGCCCCCCATGTCCCCACAGCACTTTAAGTGGAAGGCCCTGAGAGGCAAGTGTAGGCGGGGAAGTGGGAAAGCAGCCAGGCTGCAGACCAAGGGGAAGTGAACTATCCTCAGAGAGTCAAGCAGACATTCAGAGCCCCAGAGAGAGAAGTCAGAATGACAGTTTGCCCTTTATCTAGGTAGCTGGCCTCTTTTTATTCCAGTCCCTCTCAAGGTGGCTTGTACTTCCTTTCTGTTCTAAAACATCCCTTAAGTCTTTCCAATATCCCTCTTCTTCCTGCATTTTTACTTTCACTTTTTGGAAAGTTGATTTTAACCAGACAAACTGCTATAGACTCTTTGTGTCCCCCCCTCAAATTCATATGTTGAAACCGAATCTCCAAAGTGAGAGTATTTGGAGGTGGGGCCTTCAGGAGATTATAAGGTCATAAGGGTGGAGCCCTCTTGAGTGAGATTAGTGCCCTTATAAAAGAGACCCCAACAAGTTCTCCTGCCCCTTCTGCTATGTGAAGTTACAGCAAAAAGACAGCTGTCTGTGAACCACAAAGTGGACCCTCACCAGATACCCAATCTGCCAGTGCCTTCATCTTGGACTTTCAGCCTCCAGAACTATGAGAAATAAATTTCTGTTGTTTATAAGCCACTCAGTCTACGGTATTCTGTTACAGCAGCCCAAGCTGACTAAGACACAAACCCTAACTTGTAGCTGCCTGTCTGTGCATATTACTCCTGCTACTGTGTTTCTAAAATAAGTGGTGGTTTATGGCTTTAAAACAATGGGAATATCCTATGTTAATTTGACTGTGTGAAGGAATGGAAGAGGTTTGTATCAACTATTTTCATTAACTATCCCTGAATAGCTGCTATAGTTTTGAGCATTCATAAAGAATCAAATAAATGAATATGAATTGACAGACAATTGGTATTCTTCAGGTGAAACTGGGTCAGCAATGCAGTATTTCCAGGCTTAAGGAAGAGGAAGGGAGCTAACACTTATTGAGCATTTGAATCTGATACCTCATTTAATTGTCACACTGCATCATCTTGTTGAACCCCAGTTTGAACCCAATCCTTCCTCCCTTCCTTCCTTCCTTCCTCTCTCTCTCTCCTTTTCTTTCTTTTCTTCTTTCCTCCCTTTCTTCCTTCCTTTCTATCTTCCTTCCTATATTCCATGCTAATTATGCTAATTAGATCTCAAATGGACCCAGGACACTAAGAGTAAGTTTAAGTTGCAAAAAATAATAGAGGAGAAGCCCTGAAGCATGAGGACAGAGAAGTTATCTTTTAGAAAATGACAAAAGTGTCTATATGGACCACTACTTTTTCAAAAATTTCAGAGACTGTTGGGGTGAATGGGAGCTTTCATCTGGCCACATATATTTTTTAATGTTCCACATAATCTACAAAAGCTGTTTCCTTGGATTGCGAGTGTATGTAATTGACCTAACCCATTATGTTTGGAGTTAGAGGAAATGTGTTCACTGCTGTCCCCATGTCCCTCCTGAGCTATTAGAGGAGAGGACCTCTGCTTCTCTCCGCCACAGGAGTATGACGAGGAACACATCCTGCTTCTCTCCAGCCCCTGCTCACCCCTCAAGAGGGCAGCCCACTTTGCTTCTGATCTCACGTTCTATCTGTGATGACAGGGGCTCAGAAGAAAGCGTGCTCTAATCTCCTTCTTTCGATTTCTCCATCTATACCTTAGTGCATGCATTAAGCTAAGGTTCCCCAGAGGAAGATTTTGTACTCCTGGTCATTATGTTCTTCAGAACTTGAGATCCTCAATGATTTTTTTGTCTACTCAGTGTCCCCACAGGCTAAGAAAGGTGAGTTTAAAGTCACCCACCACCTTTCAAATTTTATTGATTTCTTTGCATTCCCTTCAGTTTTTGTTTTCTATATTTTGATACTATGTTCTTTGGTTCATCAATGTTCAGGGTAGTTTTAAACTTGTAGATTGTATTCATGAATATTATATAAAGAGACATTTTTTGGACCTTTAATAACTGTTTTTTTCAATTCAGCACCATTAAATATTCTCATCAGAACCATGACTTTAAGTTTCATATGTCTGGTATATGTTTGTCCATGTTTTCAATTTAAATATTTTAAAATTATTTTTTGTAGATTTATCTCCTATTTAACATATAGTTAAAAAAAATTTTGTGTTTCACAAATGAAAAGACTTTTTCTTTTAATGGAGCATTTTATCCTACTTTTAAAATGGTTGCATCAGATATGGTCTTCTGCCACCTTTTTTTATGTTATCAACTTTTAATCTTTTCTTATTTCCTTTTACTTAATTTTAATCTTTAGTTATATAATTTGCGTTATCTTTCATCCCTTCAGCCAAGTTTAAAATATGTTGCCTATTTTTAGTTCTACTAAAGAATGCACCTATAATTTTAAATAAGATGAACTTATGTCTCTCATTTTCTGTAATTTCACAAATGGAGTAATCATTGATGCTCCTCTGAGAAATCAGCAAAAGTAATTTCCTTTTGCTATCAACTTTTTCTTACCCAATTCTTACTTTTTACATTCTCGAATTTTTGTTCCAGTTTATGTACCACCAATTTAATATTATCTCTTTGCACTATATGTTCTACTTTAAGAATTACAAATGCGGCATTAGATTTTTTTAACCTTAATTGACACAGCCATTTGGAATGAATTATGTGTGGTAGGGCATGCTTTGGACTTTTCTTTAAGTACTCACTTGTCTTAGTACTGAAATTTCTCAACCATTACGTTTTTTATCCACCTCTTGTCTCTATTTTTTTTATTCAGAAACTTCCGTTAGATATTTGGTAAGGAAGGTTGACCCTGAGCAAACATCTGTTGCCAATCCTCCTCTATTTTGTATATGAGATGCTGCCATAGCATAGCCTACAGAGCAGTGTGTAGATCCACACCTGGGATCCAAACCTGCAAACCCCAGGCCGCTGAATTGGAGTGTGTGAACTTAAACACTATCCCACCAGGCAGGCCCCACTTAACCTTTTTTTCATATACTGAATCTCTTTATCTCTCTGCAGTACCTTCTAGGTAATTTCCTATTCATTTATTCTCTCTTCAGTTGTATCTAATCAGTTTTTTTAACTCAATTCTTTGAATATCTAATTTCAATGTCTATATTTTAATCCTAGAAATTTTACTTGGTTCTTTTTCAATTCTGCCTTTTTAAGAACAACAGTGTTATATTCTTTATTTTTTCTTCTTAAACATCATTTTAAACATAATTCTTTTTTATAGTCTTTATTTGATAATTTTATCATGTTAAAATTTTGTGATCTAATCCCACTATTCGTGTTTTGTGACTATTGCTCATTATAGATTCTTTTCATTGTATTTTTTTTTTTTTGCAGGGAAGGATTCACCTTGAGCTAACATCTGTTGCCAATCTCCTTTTTTTTCTTTTCCTCCCCAAAGCCCCAGTGCATGGTTGTATATCATAGTTGTAAGTCCTTATAGTTTTTCTGTGTGAGCCACTACCACAGCATGTCAACTGACAGACGAGTGGCGTGGTTCTGCGACCAAGAACAAAACCCAGGCTGCTGAAGTGGTGATAGCACTGAACTTTAACCACTAGGCCATCAGGGCTGGTTCTGTTTTCGTTATGTTTTAAAAATTCATCTTAAGTATGGCTTTATCTAGGGAAATATGTTACACTGGGGTTGAAAGAGGCTTTGCATCTTTTTCTGCTGAGTATCTCAGAACTATCATTTATCTGACTTCATATTTTTATTTTTGTTTCTCAGTGTGATGGTACTTGGGCCATATATGCAGTGTAAATTTGAACCCCAATCCCATATGAGGGCAGGGCTGTGTTTACCAATTCCCGTGAGTCCAGGAAGACACAGAAAAGTTTTTTGTTTTCACTCTCTGCCAAAGGGTGAATTTTCTATTTTTTACTGTTTGTTTCAGTTTTATGGATGAGGTATGTTTCTGTACTACCTTCTCCTGCCTCCATGTGGATGCTAAATCCAAACTCTTCAGCTACTATGATTGACAACATTCCTATCTTCACTCTATCCTCAAAAATGCTGAGGCATAAGTTCATCAATTTATTTTTCTGTAATTCAGTTATTTAAAAAAATTTTTAGTTTAAATTTCTGGCAATTTCTTATGAACCTGTCTATTACATCTTTAAATATTTCTGGCAGTTTCAACCATCCTATGGTGTTTTCATGCATATTAGTTCTCTAAATATTTTATCATTATTATTTTTCCATCATAGCTATCATATTTTCTCCAATTTCCTCATTTCTGCTTTTTGTAGAGTTTTCTCAAGCACATTTTCATATCATTGATTTGGTTTTCTTTAATGTCTGTTTAGATCAGTTTCTAATTAGATTTTTTGTCTTTCAGTGTCATTGCCCCTGATTTCTTTTCTTACTTCCTCCATTTCTTTTTTAATGATTTTATTTTATAAAGTCCGTGTTGGGGTAAGTTTCCTTGAAAATATGAAGAAGTTATACTCTGTAGTTTTCTTCTGCTATGTGAACCATGTCTTCTAAAATATTGTTCACATCCTGTATTTTACAATTGGTATTCATTTTCTTCTTCTGTAAAATTTTTGCTCATATTACAAACATTCATTTCTGCCTTCTCAATTTCACCTTTTTGGATGATCATAATTTACCTGGGTCTGTTAGTTGTCTAAAATAAAACAAATGGAATCTCCTTGGTAGTCTTTCTTGCTTTCCTGGATACTATTTTTGTTGAAGATATTTGTTCTAAGTTTAATTATCTGGTTGCACACGAGTGACAGGAAGCCAAAACTGTGGTCAGTGTGAAAGGTTTGTGCAATGTCTCCTCAAATTTTTGTGTAACTCTGCACCTGATTCCCCTGGGCTGGGGTTTTCCTGTCCCTGGGAGAGGTATCCTTTAACATCACTTAGCTTCACACCTTAGGGTGAGCTATCAATTTTTCTAAGACTTGAATTTACAGTTTTTCCCTCAGCTCATGGGCCATACGCTTTATTAACCAACACGTATTTTTCTCCATATGTTTAATTCTGGTCTGCTGTTATAAGGTTATCATGCTCTATATCTTATGCTTCCTGATTAGTCTGATCAGAAAAAAAAGGGAATGGGAAATTTACATCTTTATTGAACACATTTTCCTCTAGCCCCTGTTCCCTTTCCACTTTGCAAGAGGAAAACGGCCCTCATGTCTGCTGTTTCTTGACCTTCCTGCAATCCACTCACACTTCGAGCCTGTGCCTTTCCGAGTGTGGTGTGAATCATTGGGCATTTCTTCCATCCAGTCCCTGCAACACTGTCCTGTGCTCCTACACTAGAGAATTATATGTCAGATCCCAGTGTCCAATTCAATTTGGCCCAAATTATATCACATGTGAGAAATGTTCTTCAGAGATTTTAATATTATATTGGAACCTGTCTTATTTTCACCTTAGATGAAAATTTCTTCTCCAGTTCCCTCTTTGCCTATTTCTATGTACATTTTTCTTTTTTTTTTTTTTTTTTTTTTTAATTTTTTATTTATTGCAGTAACATTGGTTTATAACATTGTAAAAATTTCAGGTGTACATCATTGTACTTCTATTTCTGCATAGATTACATCATGTTCACCACCCAAATACTAATTACAACCCATCACCACACACATGTACCAAATTATCCCTTTCACCCTCCTCCCTCCTCCCTTCCCCTCTGGTAACCACCAATCCAATCTCTGTCCCTATGTGTTTGTTTATTGTTGTTATTATCTACTACTTAATGAAGGAAATCATACGGTATTTGACCTTCTCCCTCTGACTTATTTCACTTTGCATTATACCCTCAATGTCCATCCACGATGTCACAAATGGCTGGATTTCATCATTTCTTATGGCTGAGTAGTATTCCATTGTGTACATATACCACAGCTTCTTTATCCGTTCGTCCCTTGATGGGCACTTAGGTTGCTTCCAAGTCTTGGCTATTGTGAATAACGCTGCAATGAACACAGGGGTGCATGTACCTTTACAAATTGGTGTTTTCAAGTTCTTTGGGTAAATACCCAGCAGTGGGATGGCTGGATCATATGGTAGTTCTATCCTTGATTTTTTGAGGAATCTCCATACTGTTTTCCATAGTGGCTGCACCAGTTTGCACTCCCACCAGCAGTGTATGAGAGTTCCCTTCTCCACATCCTCTCCAACACATGTTGTTTCCTGTCTTGTTAATTATAGCCATTCTGACGGGCGTGAGGTGATATCTCATTGTAGTTTTGATTTGCATTTCCCTGATAGTTAATGATTTTGAACATCTTTTCATGTGTCTGTTGGCCATCTGTATATCTTCTTTGGAGAAATGTCTGTTCAGGTCTTTTGCCCATTTTTAATTGGGTTGGTAGTTTTTGTTGGTAAGATGCATGAGTTCTTTATATATTTTGGAGATTAAGCCCTTATCAGAAGTATGGTTTGCAAATATCTTCTCCCAATTGTTAGGTTGTCTTTTCGTTTTGTTGATGGTTTCCTTTGCTGTGCAGAAGCTTTTTAGTTTGATGTAGTCCCATTTGTTTATTTTTTCTATTGTTTCTCTTGCCCGGTCAGACGTGGTGTTTGAGAAGATGTTGCTAATTTTCTATACCAATTTAAAACACATACTTAAATGGTTTCAAAGTTCAGGGAGTCAGAACATTCTAGAAAATATGATGAAAAGGAACTCTTACTACTAGAGATACTAGGGTCTCTTTACTGTTTCTAGGGTAAAATATATAGAAAATACAATATTACATGGAAAAGAAGATTTATTTCTTGTTTGCAGAGTACCAACTTCCCAGATCACCCCAGCACGCATTGTCCCAGCACGCATACACCCAGGGAATGTAGTGTGCTGATGGCTCATGGATGTCCCTCTCCAGGAGCTGCCTTCAGTCAAAAGGAGCTGTCTTTCTTAAGGTTATGGTTCCATAGGGGCAGCCCACATCCAGTAAAGCGTCAATGTGGAGTTATGAGGCCTGTCCCTGGCCTCAATTTCAGACAACTCTGAAGGTCCATCCATCTTCTCTCCAGAGTTCTCTGTGGGATTAGCAGAGGCCTGTGCTGCAATTGCATCATGCATCACAGTTCAGCTTCTCCTGCTGCCTTGTCCTCACAGGTGTCATTCGTTAAATCCCTGTCCAATAACCTCCTACACGCAAATCTTCGCTCCAGAGTGTGTTTCCAGGTAATTAAATCTACGAAGGTACAAGAAATGGTTTTAGGGAGCAGATGCTATAATGCAATTTTGCAGCTGGATGACCTCATCACCTGTGGCAGGTAGAGTCCCAATAGCCTCTGTCATGCTGAAATTCTGCAATTACTAAAATTTTCACTAGTGGTAAAGCGGGATGAGATAATATTGAAAGGGAATGCATTGGCTGGTGCACTATATAAGGCATTTGCGAGTTACGGGAGAAGTAGTAATTATAAGAATTTTGGAACTAGATGTCTGTTGCTGGATAATACTGATGCACTGGGGAAGACAATGAAAGGCTGAAGGTTGATTAGTCAACAATTTAAGACAAAATAAGAAAATCAGAGGGCTTCCTTGGCAGTATATAAAAAGACTCTTTTCTCTTACAGCTGGAAGGGCAGAAAAATCTGAGAATCAGATCTAAGATTTAAGAGTAAGGCTAAAATTTTCTCTCTAGAGAAATTTTTTTTTTTTTTTCTAGAATTGCTTCCTCAGTTTTTTTTTTTTTTTTTTTTAATTTTTTGTTTATTGCAGTAACATTGGTTTATAACATTGTAAAAATTTCAGGTGTACATCATTGTACTTCTATTTCTGCATAGATTACATCATGTTCACCACCAAAATACTAATTACAACCCATCACCACACACATGTACCCAATTATCCTTTTCACCCTCCTCCCTCCCCCCTTCCCCTCTGGTAACCACCAATCCAATCTCTGTCCCTATGTGTTTGTTTATTGTTGTTATTATCTACTACTTAATGAAGGAAATCATACGGTATTTGACCTTCTCCCTCTGACTTATTTCACTTTGCATCATGCCCTCAATGTCCATCCATGTTGTCACAAATGGCTGGATTTCGTCGTTTCTTATGGCTGAGTAGTATTCCATGGTATATATATACCACAGCTTTTTTATCCATTCGTCCCTTGATGGGCACTTAGGTTGCTTCCAAGTCTTGGCTATCGTGAATAAGGCTGCAATGAACACAGGGGTGCATGTACCTTTGCAAATTGGTGTTTTCAAGTTCTTTGGATAAATACCCAACAGTGGAATAGCTGGATCATATGGTAGTTCTATCGTTGACTTTTTGAGGAATCTCCATACTGTTTTCCATAGTGGCTGCACCAGTTTGCACTCCCACCAGCAGTGTATGAGAGTTCCCTTCTCTCCACAACCTCTCCAACACATGTTGTTTCCTGTCTTATTAATTATAGCCATTCTGACGGGCGTGAGGTGATATCTCATTGTAGTTTTGATTTGCATTTCCCTGATAGTTAGTGATTTTGAACATCTTTTCATGTGTCTGTTGGCCATCTGTATATCTTCTTTGGAGAAATGTCTGTTCAGGTCTTTTGCCCATTTTTTAATTGGGTTGGTAGTTTTTGTTGTAGAGATGCATGAGTCCTTTATATATTTTGGAGATTAAGCCCTTATCAGATGTATGGTTTGCAAATATCTTCTCCCAATTGTTAGGTTGTCTTTTCGTTTTGTTGATGGTTTCCTTTGCTGTGCAGAAGCTTTTTAGTTTGATGTAGTCCCATTTGTTTATTTTTTCTATTGTTTCTCTTGCCCGGTCAGATGTGGTGTTTGAAAACATGTTGCTAAGACTGATGTCGAAGAGCGTACTGCCTATGTTTTCTTCTAGAACTTTCACAGTTTCAGGTCTTACATTCAAGTCTTTAATCCATTTGGAGTTAATTTTTGTGTATGGTGTAAGGTAAGAGTCTACTTTCATTTTTTTGCATATGGCTATCCAGTTTTCCCAACACCATTTGTTGAAGAGACTTTCTTTTCCCCATTGTATGTTCTTGGCTCTTTTGTCAAAGATTAGCTGTCCATAGATGTGTGGGTTTATTTCTGGGCTTTCGATTCTATTCCATTGATCTGTGTGTCTGTTTTTGTGCCAGTACCATGCTGTTTTGGTTACTATAGCTTTGTAGTATATTTTGAAATCAGGGAGTGTGATACCTCCAGCTTTGTTCTTTTTTCTCAGGATTCCTTTAGCTATTCGGGGTCTTTTGTTGTTCCATATAAATTTTAGGATTCTCTGTTCTATTTCTGTGAAAAATGTTGTTGGAACTTTGATAGGGATTGCATTGAATCTATAGATGGCTTTAGGAAGTATGGACATCTTAACTATGTTAATTCTTCCAATCCAAGAGCACGGAATATCTTTCCATTTCTTTGTGTCTTCTTCAATTTCTTTCAGAAATGTTTTATAGTTTTCGATTGTACAGATCTTTCACCTCTTTGGTTAAGTTTATTCCTAGGTATTTTATTCTTTTTGTTGCAATTGTAAATGGGATGGTATTCTTAATTTCTCTTTCTGCTACTTCGTTGTTAGTGTACAGAAATGCAACTGATTTTTGTATGTTGATTTTGTATCCTGCAACTTTCCCATATTCGTTTATTACTTCTAAAAGTTTTCTGGTGGATTCTTTAGGGTTTTCTATATATAAAATCATGTCATCTGCAAATAGTGACAGTTTCACTTCTTCCTTTCCAATTTGGATCCCTTTTATTTCTTTCTCTTGCCTGATTGCTCTGGCTAGGACTTCCAATACTATGTTAAATAGGAGTGGTGACAGTGGGCATCCTTGTCTGGTTCCTGTTCTTAGAGGGATAGCTTTCAGTTTTTCACCATCGAGGACGATATTAGCTGTGGGTTTCTCATATATGGTCTTTATTATGTTGAGGTACTTTCCTTCTATACCCATTTTATTCAGAGTTTTTATCATAAATGGATGCTGGATCTTGTCAAATGCTTTCTCTGCATCTATTGAGACGATCATGTGATTTTTGTTCTTCATTTTATTAATGTGGTGTATTACGTTGATTGATTTGCGAATGTTAAACCATCCCTGCATACCTGGAATAAATCCCACTTGATCATGGTGTATAATCTTTTTAACGTATTGTTGTATGCGATTTGCTAGTATTTTGTTGAGGATTTTCGCATCGATGTTCATCAGTGATATTGGTCTGTAATTTTCTTTTTTTGTGTTGTCCTTGTCTGGTTTTGGTATCAGGGTAATGTCAGCTTCGTAGAATGAGTTAGGGAGCTTCCCCCCCTCCTCAATTTTTTGGAAGAGTTTGAGGAGGATAGGTATTAAGTCTTCTTTGAATGTTTGGTAGAATTCACCAGGGAAGCCGTCTGGTCCTGGACTTTTATTTTTGCGGAGGTTTTTGATTACTGTTTCGATCTCCTTACTGGTGATTGGTCTATTCAAATTCTCTACTTCTTCTTGATCCAGTTTTGGAAGGTTGTATGATTCTAAGAATTTATCCATTTCTTCCAGACTGTCGAATTGGTTGGCATATAGTTTTTCATAGTATTCTCTTATAATCTTTTGTATTTCTGAGGTGTCTGTTGTAACCACTCCTCTTTCATTTCTGATTTTACTTATTTGTGCCTTCTCTCTTTTTTTCTTGGTGAGTCTAGCTAAAGGTTTGTCTATTTTGTTGATCTTTTCAAAGAACCAGCTCTTGGTTTTATTAATTTTTCTATTGTTTTTGGTCTCTATTTCATTTATTTCTGCTCTGATTTTTATTATTTCCCTTCTTCTACTGATTTTGGGCTTTGTTTGTTCTTCTTTTTCCAGTTCCTTTAGGTGCATTGTTAGATTGTTTATTTGAGATTTTTCTTGTTTGTTGAGATAGGCCTGTATTGCTATAAACTTCCCTCTTAGAACCGCTTTTGCTGTATCCCATAAATTCTGGCATGTCGTATTTTCATTTTCATTTGTCTCCAGGTTTTTTTTGATTTCTTCTTTGATTTCTTCATTAACCCAGTCGTTGTTCAGTAGCATTTTGTTTAATCTCCATGTATTTGTGGCTTTTCTGATTTTCTTCCTATAGTTGATTTCTAGTTTCCTACCTTTGTGGTCAGAAAAGATGCTTGGTATTATTTCAATCTTCTTAAATTTATGGAGACTTGTTTTGTGGCCTAATATGTGATCAATCCTGGAGAACGTTCCATGTGCATTTGAAAAGAACGTGTATTCTTCGGTTTTTGGATGGAATGCTCTGTATATATCTACTAGGTCCATCTGTTCTAGTGTGTCGTTTAAGGCCAATGTTTCCTTATTGATCTTCTGTTTGGATGATCTATCCGTTGGTGTAAGTGGAGTGTTAAAGTCCCTACTATTATTGTGTTACTGTCTATTTCTGTTTTTATGTCTGTTAATAATTGCTTTATATATTTAGGTGCACCTACATTGGGTGCGTAGATATTTACAAGTGTTATATCCTCTTGTTGGATTGTTCCCTTGATCATTATGTAATGCCCTTCTTTGTCTCGTTTTACAGTTTTTGTTTTAAAGTCTATTTTGTCTGATATGAGTACTGCTACCCCAGCTTTCTTTTCATTGCCATTTGCGTGGAGTATCTTTTTCCATCCCTTCACTTTCAGTTTGTGAGTGTCTTTAGGTCTGAAGTGTGTCTCTTGTATGCAGCATATATATGGGTCTTGTTTTTTTATCCAGTCAGCCACCGTATGCCTTTTAATTGGAGCATTTAGTCCATTGACGTTTAAAGTAGCTATTGATAAGTATGTACTTACTGCCATTTCTTAACTTTTTTTTTTTTTTTCCTCAGTGTTTTAGTAGTCCTTCTCTGTTCCTTACTTCTTCTATACAGAATTGATGGTCACTTTAGTTTGACCTCTGTCTGAAAGCTGTACTCTTTAACTACCCTCCTCCCTCCTTTTATGTTTTTGATATCATATCCAACCTCTTTTTTGTGCATTTGTATCCATTACGTTCTAATCGTGGAAATAGATAATTTTTCCTATTTGTGGTCTTTCTTTTCCCCTTAAATCAGTCCCTTTAACATTTCTTGTAACACTGGTTTCTTGGTGACAAACTCCTTTAATTTTTGTTTATCTGGGAAAATTTTGATCTCTCCTTCCATTTTGAACGATAACCTTGCTGGGTAGAGTATTCTTGGCTGTAAGTTTTTTCCTTTTAGCACTTTAAATATATCATGCCATTCTCTTCTAGCCTGTAAGGTTTCTGCTGAGAAGTCAGCTGATAGCCTTATGGGGTTTCCTTTGTACGTAACTTGACATTCTCTTGCGGCTTTTAGGATTCTCTCTTTATCTTTAATTCTGGACATTTTGATTATGATGTGTCTTGGTGTGGGCCTCTTTGGGTTTATCTTGTTTGGGGCTCTCTGTGCCTCCTGTACCTGGATGTCTGTTTCCTTCCTTAGGTTAGGGAAGTTTTCATCTATTATTTCTTGAAATAGATTCTCTGCCCCCTTGTCTCGCTCTTCTCCTTCCGGGACACCTATAACACGGATGTTAGTGCGTTTGATGTTGTCCCAGAGGTCCCTTAGACTGTCCTCACTCTTTTTAATTCTTTTCTCTTTTACCTGTTCACCTTGGGTAATTTCTTCTAGTCTTTCTTCCAGCTCACAGATCCGTTCTTCTGTATCCTCTACTCTGCTTTTGAGTCCCTCTAATGAGTTTTTCATTTCCAGTATTGTATTCTTCATTTCTGATTGGTTCTTTTTATATCTTCCATTTCTTTGTTGACATTCTCACTGAGTCCATCTATTCTTCTCCCCAGATCAGTGAGCATCCTTAACACTCTTAGTTTGAACTCTCTGTCGGGTAGGTTGCTCATTTCTGTTTCACTAAGTTCCTTTTCTGGGGTTTTGTCCTGTTCCCTTACTTGGAATGTATTCTTTTGCCTCTTCATTTTGCCTCTTTCCCTGTGCTTGTGTCTCACGTATTAGGTAGGTCAGCTCGTCTCCTGCTCTTGGATAGGTGACCTTATGTAAGTGATGGCTTAGGAGGCTTCCAGTGTGCTTCCCTCAGTTCTCAATGTTCCAGGGGTGACCCCTATGTGGGCTACGTGTATCCTTCTGCTGTGGCCTGTTTGCTCTCCCTGTAGGTGCCCAGGGAGGCTGAGTTATGCTCCTGGCCAGCTGTTGTAATGCTCAGCTGCTTGTAGTTGTTGTGGGCCCTTCAGTCTCTTTATCAGCTGTGGGGAGCCCCAGCACAGTTGGCTGCAAGTTCTAATACCACATTTGTGTTGCAGTATTTCTTTGAAGTGAGTAGGCCCCCACCGTGGCAGGTTGTTAGGCTCAGGGCCTTACAATTGCTGTAAGCCTCTAGCCTATTAGGTCTCTTGTCAGCTCTCTGAGGATTGCAGCTGGGTGGGGCTGGCCTCAGGCACAGGAGCCCCCACTTGTTTCAGGTTTTGGAAGGTGGAGCAAACCTCCTATGTGGGTCTTTGAGAAGTACAAGTCTTCTGTGGCTGAGAAGCCCTGCCGCCCACAGGTCCACACACACAGTCAACACAGTCCTGCCCTGTGTGAGCGCCCCGACCTCCCCAAGTGGACCCAGTCTCTCCACGGCGGGAGCCCCACACACTCTGCCACCGCCCCACACTCTCCACCTGCTCCTTGTGCACACCCTGCCCAGCTCAAGTCAGCTCAGTTGCCAGGCTGCAGAGAATCCAGTCACCAATCTATGCAGGCCCACACGTTGCCTGAGGGCTTGTTGTTGGGTGGGGCTAGTCTCTAGGGTGGGCTGCCTGCCCTGGCTGAGCTGGATTAAATCGGTGCTCTAGCGGGTGGAGCAGACCCTGGGCTAGCAGGTCTCAGGGAGAACTCCAATGGCGTCTGTGTCAGCAAGCTCACACCAGGCCACAACAATGGCCGCCGCCAATGTCCCAGTCCCTGGAGAGGTCTCACCCCTCACTGAGATGCACTCAGGGCCTATTAGGTGAGTCTCTTGTCACCGAAGCACTGTGCACCTTTCTTTCTGGTGATTTTAGGATGCTTTCTGGAACGGGTGAGTTTGTGCGCGGGCCCTTTAAGAGCCAGTTTTAGTTTCTTTGTGAACCGGGTTTGCTGGGGGTGCTACCCAATGCTTTAGTAGCAGGCAAAGTCAGATATTATGCTGCTGGTCTCAATTGTGCTGGGTCCACAAAATGCCCACAGCGGGGGCGCTCCCCGGCTCAGGGCCCCGCGTCTTCAGGGAGGCTGTGTACCTGTGAGCTGCTCCCGGCGGCCGTGACGCTGGGGGCTTGTGAAGGCGGCGTTTTTCCTCTCCAGAAGGGAGTCTCTGCCTCTTCTACCCCAGTTAGGATTGTCCGTTGTTGCAGGAGTTCCTCTTATCCAGTTTTCACTTCTGTCTCAGGGGTAATTTTTCCACGAGTAGTTGTAAATTGGCTGTGTCCACGGGAGGAGGTGAGTTCAGAGTCTGCCTACGCCGCCATCTTGACTCCGCCCCCTCTATGTACATTTTTCAAGTGCATTTTTTTTCGAGATGCACTTCTGACTCATAGAGCTAGAATAGTAGTTTATTTATACTAGTGGAAACGGATTTAAAGGAATCCTCTGTTAAATATGTGTGACCATACATTCTTGTCACTTTGGGCAAGTCACTTAATCTTTCTAAGCTTTAATGTCCTCAGTTGTAAAATGGGTATAATAATACATGCCTCCTTGGGTGGTTGTGAGAATTTAATTAAGTAATAAATACAAATCCAATTACAGCATTCCCTGGATGTTAACTATTATTACTAGAATAGTAGTATTTCAGAAATTGAGATTTTTCTATTTGGGAGTCTGCTTTTAATTAAAGCACTCTGTGTTTTTGAAGAGACAGAAGAAGCACACACAGTTTATTTTAACCAATCATTCTCTATCACCTGACAAGTTTCAGCGATCCTTGGAAAATCCTATCTAAAAAGAAAAGCTGTGACCTACTATCCTGAATCTGAAATAAAAAATAACCATCTGTACCAAAGGATGCTGGCACAGTTCAGTAATTATAGCATTTCAATCAAGGTAAAAGGAGGTTAGAAATGAAACCTACAAAGTAAACAAAGCAAAAAAAAAAAAATTTTTTTTTCACTCTTTAGTCATATCATTGCAAATTTACAAAGCAAGTCTATTACCAGAAAAGAATATAACCAAAAGTAAAAAAATGGAAGATGAATAATTAATGTATTCTATTGGCAGTGTCAAAAACACACACATAGCCATTTTAGGTAACATGTTAGTAAGAAAGATTCCTTTACTGATGGCATTGAGCTTACATCATTCATTTTTGCCATCTGCAGCCGGTAAAGATTCACATTAACCTCCAGGAACAAAATGTGCCAGACTATGGTTCCACTTTTAAATCAAGTTGCAGTGAATCTGAAGAGAGGAATGATGGAATTAGATGCTATTAAGCAACAGTTAATAATTACTTAGGTATTTCTGGCTGAATATATCCTTAACTCTGTAACCTAAATATTTTTAACTCAAAACTCAGTGACTAAAAAATTATGTCACATTACATTAGAATCCCAATTGGCATGCTTTGGAGTGTCTCCCCAATTCCTTTGTAGGAGTTCCAGTCTTTCTCAGGGCTCCCTTGCCCAAATATCCTGATATCTCTCAGTGCTCAGGAATCAGTTCTCTCTCTCTTTTTTTTTTTTTGGCTGCTGAACAGGAATGCATACGATCCAGTCTATACCACTTCCTCCCAAAGAGCTGACTGCTCAGTCCTTCTGAATTCTGGAGGTCCCCACTCCACTGTCTTCTGGAGCCATTGAGGGTTCCTGAGGCTTCTATAGCTACTGCCTCCCTGGGGTGACAACTTAAGGGCCAGGTCTCGATAATGTGATAGACTTCCTGTTGGCTTCATGTCCATCTTCAGGCTCACTGCCATTGAAACTTGGGTCTTTGAGTCTACTAAAGCAAAAGTTTGGCCATGACTGAGTCACCAGCTTCCGTTAGTTGAGGTGGTTCCTCAGACAAAAGGGAGGATTCTACTTTCTTCAGTCAAGAGTGCCCAACACACAGGCACACTAACTTGGGCCCCAAGGCTTATAAATCTAGTGGTGTGAGCCCAACTTGTCCAGAACCAACATCATCCATCCACAGTCTCATCTCCGTCCTCCGTTCCTGACATCTCTCCTTGGTTGACGCTTCCCTTGTCTCACTGTAAATGTGCATTGAGTGCTTTCTATGTCTAAGGCACTGCTCAAGTAATGGTAGATAAAACAGAAATAGTCCACCATTTGTTTTAATCATTTTTATCCTCAACAAGTCATGGTACCTTCCAAACCCTTTTCTCCTAGAAGGTTCTTCTACTTCCTCAATATCTGTATATTCAAATAGTTCTGTGGGATCAGCCACGTAGACTCTAAGGCCCAATCAATATGTTGTGTGAGGAGTTGTACAACTCCAAATAGCGAGAGAGTCTGAGCCCTAGGTCCCTACTCATCAAAAGCTTATTGTACACCAGTGGTGTACCAAGGACAGGGCAGTGGGAATTGTCTACACTGGGTGCAGGCAGTAAGTGTGTCTTGGTTGTTCTGCTCTTTACTATCACCAACACCTGCAATTCTAAACAATATCAGTGTTCAAATACTCGTCCCAGAAAAAAAATCATTTATTGGTCTAAAGTTGAGAGTCAACAAACCTTTTCTGTAAAGGGCCAGATGGTAAACTTTTTAGGCTTTGAGGGACATAAAATCTATGTCACAATTACTCAATCTTGCCACTGTAGAGAGAAAGCAGCAACAGACAGTAAATAAATGAATGGGAGTGGCTATGTCCAAATAAAACTTTATTTACACAAATAGGCAGCAGGCAGGACTTGGCCTGCAGGCCATAGTTTGTGGTCTAAATTAAAAATAATTATTGTGTTCACTGATGTTTTAATAATACATGTAAAATTAAAATCAGAATATTTTTTCACTTATCTTCTAGTAAACATTGTATTCTACATGTAAATTAGTTCAGAGAACCCCCCGTTATAGAGGCTCCAACACAGGCCGACTCAACTACATGGTTTAATTTCTAGAGTAAATTCTTAACAGTGAGGACTTTTTTGAGCTTGCTTCTGCCTAGCTGCAGTCTCAAATCCCTGTAGTATTATTTATATTTGTGCATTTAGATATAGATATAAAATAAACAATGATCACAGTAATGAAAAGAGGAAGAAACAGAAGCTGGGTCATTTTAATTTTATTATACTATGTCAGGGTTGTCAAACCATGGCTACAGCTGGCAAGCTGAGAATTATTTTTACATTTTTTTAATATTTGAAAAAAATTCAAAAGAAGAATAATATTTCATAACATGAAAATTATATGAAATTCACATTTCAGTGTCTATAAATAAAGTTTTATTAGAACATAGCTGCACTCAATTGTTTATGTGTTGCTACAACAGCAAAACTGAGTAGTTGCAATAGAGATCATATGGCCTACAAAGCCTAAATTATTCATTACCTGGCCCTTTATAGAAAATATTTACCAACCCCTGTTCTATGTGACCACTTGGAGTTTTTGTATTTAAAAGTTAAAACGGAACTATAAAGTATAATATTTTTGTTTGGTAAATGTAAATTTTAATTTACACATGAGGTTTTTTTCAGATTTTGAATAATATATTTAAAATTGAAAGATATTCTTCTCTTTTACTTATTGTTTTAAAACTGAAGAAGGAATAAAACTAATAATTAATACTATTGCACCCTGTATTAGTCTGCCAGGGCTGCGATAACAAAATACCACAGACTGAGTGGCTTAAACAACAGAAATTTATTTTCCTACTGTTCTGGAGGCTGGAAGTCTAAGATCAATGTGTCAGCAGGTTTGGTTTCTTCTCCAGCCTCTCTCCTTGGCTTGTAGGTGGCTGCCTTCTCGCTGTGTCCTCACATGGTCTTTCCTCTGTGTGCATACATTCCTGGTGACTCTCTCCGTGTGTTCAAACTTCCTCTTCTTATAAGGGCCCCAGTCAGATTGGGTTTAGGGCCCATCCCAATGGCCTCATTTTAACTTAATCACCTCTTTACAGGTCCTATCTCCAAATACAGTCACATTCTGAAGTTCTAGGTGTTGTGGCTTCAACATATGAATTTGTGGGGGGCACAATTCAGCTCATAACATGCATTATAAATTATAAGTACAATCTTAGCTTGCTAAGCCTGAAGGGAAATTGAATTCCACTTGTTTGTTTTAGAGATGAGTGAACAAAGATCTTTCCAAGGCAAGCCAGCAGCAAAACAATGGGAGCCCAAACCTGAGCTCAATGCTCTTTCCACTAAAGATTACAGGATTTTTTCTTCTGTTTCTTTCACTGGCTGCCATTGAAACAGTAAAATTGTAGTACGTCATTATATTACCTCTAGTAGAAAGTTTCTCATTTTGGTTTTTACTCTATACGTTATTGTAGATACTTCTATGATCATACTATGGAAAACAGAAATTTGGAAAAGTCTCCACTAAAAAAATAAAAATAAAAGGTCTAGAAGCTCAGTTCCTTAATAGAAACTCTGATAGGAACCTGACGAGAAAAATTTGTACAGGAAGCCAATATTTTTAATGATTTTAAGGGCTTTCTCCTTCCCATCTGTCCCCCAAGCTGCCTTTTAAGGAAATAAAATATATCTGGGATAACTTAAGAAATTCTTCTGATTTAAGGAAAAATCAGGCATCATGTGTTTTCCATAAAACAGCAATTTAAGCTCTATTCCAAGAGGATTGAAATGTTTGTGAAAGAAAAAAATGTAGTTTTAATTACTAAAATCAAATGAATTACACTTGCAGAAAGATTATTTTTCCTAAAAGAGGAATATTTAAAAACAGAGGAAATTTTTCCTGCAAATTTCCCAATTTCTAAAAGTCATTTAGTGATCATTCACAAATGAAAAACACACACTGTTATCTGGGGCCGAGGCCAGACAAATTTGTTTATAAAGAGGTCAGAGCATTTCAAAATGCTCGATGCTTATCACACACATAGGCTCAGGCAGTAGGCAGTGGGATGAAGGGAGGCATTTTCTTATAAAACTACCAGGAAGTGATCTTGAAAGCATAGCTATAATTTTTCAGATAAGGAAGCAGCACATTTTGCCTTTTTTTAAATGGTTAGCGTGACCATGATTTTGCAGAAACCTTTTTTCCTGTACAAATGTCCTGGACTCACTCCGGAGTTTTGAATCGGTTAACAGAAGAGGGCAAGGTGTGCTTTCTTTTTAAAAAACTAAGGCTAACTGGCTGATCTCGCTGCACATGTGCTCTCACAATCTAGCAACATTTTAGATTCTTGGCCTATAATATCTCAGCTACTGGAGTTCTGGCCTCAATTTTGTTCTGTTCTTCTCTGTAATCCCTATGTGGATGATATAAATTAGGGGGGTTGATAATAATTATGGAATGCTTTGAAGCACACTAATTAAATTTGCAACAATAGCTGAAGTTTTTTTTTTCTTTTGGAAATAATATTGTTGGTGTTTTGGCTCTCTTTCTTCTACAGGATTTATTTACACTATACTATTTTCCTGAAGGATTTGCAGTAGTAGCCTATAGAAAAATGAAAGAAGTTTCTCACTGAAAGGAATTTTGGAGATAATCTAACTGAAGCACCAGTTCTTTAGAGTTGAGGGAGCCGAGATGTAAAAAATTGAGGTGATGTTCTAATACCACATGATAAATAGAGTCAGAGCAAACAGTTGAATCCATGTCAGATAATTATTCATCTTTTTCTTCCTATGTCATCCAAAATATACAAATTCAGATATGTTAATGATCTTTAAAAGAAAATATAACGTCAAGTCCTGTCAGTGGAAGAGTAAAGGTTTTTTTCTTTTCCCACTTTAATAGATGTTCCTGTTTTCTTCCTTCTGAAATTTTGGTCCTTACTGGATATAGTTTTGATTTTTTCAATGTTTAAGGAAAAACTAATTAGGAGGACTCATGTTACCATTGTGTCTTAAGAGGCCAACTGATTGCTCAGACAGGGCTGTAACAAAGAAAGAAATTTTAAAGGGGGCGATGTGTTCCAGAGATTGGTTCTCCAGTTTTCTAGATCCTTAGAATTTTTTTATCAGTATACTTCAAGATGATGAATTAAGTCTTATGAAACTGACACACAATAAACTTACTAGAAACTGATTTACAAAGAAAGTCCAGTGACTGACTTGCAGTGAAAACAAAAACTACCAAGCAGACAGAGTATTTTGTTTACTGAGCAGCAAATAGAAGAGATGTCAAATTATAATCGAGAGGTTGCTCAGAATGATTTAATCAGCATCAGGCAAATTAGACAGTTTGAATTGTTAGCGTCGGCAGTCTACTGATAACCCAATTTTTAGTTCACGTGACATACTGAGAAGCTAAGGCACAGAGAAACTTTTAAAAAATGTATTTTGTGTGTGTGTGTGATATTAATAGTTAACATACACTTTTATATCTACAAAATAAAAATGACTGTGCATGTAACTAAGCACATTTCCTTAAATTTACGTTACTCATTACAGTGGCTTTTGAGTCTTTACATCTATGTAAAGAAAACATCCCTTTTAAAGAAACATTTGGATATTTGTGGCGGTAATGCTTCAGATTCCTACCTTAATGGTAGAAGATTCATTTGGAATAATTTGTACCTACTGTTAGAATGTTGCTGTACACACTGATTTAATGCTAGGTGATCAGGCTCTCTAAGGGAATAATCCTTACCCTTCAGTAGACTACTAATTAGGCATATACTTTTACCTGGAATGTCCACTCATTTTAAATGTTCTCTGTCCATCAAAACTCAGTCCTCCATCTCTTGCAAAATCCACCCGGAATCTCCTTATCTCCTTCAGAAAACCCTGCATGATGAATTCTGTCCGATTATGCTACTGTTATCATTTCAGAATTGACATGCTCATTTTTAAATCTATTAATTAATACGTATTTGTTGATTTTAAATGTGCTTTTTGTCCCTGTTATTTAATGACTATGTTAGTCAGCCTCCAAAATGGACACAAACATTTTCCCCTCCTGATATTTTTGAACTTAGTAGTACCCTTCCATAGTGAATCAGGCTAAATTGGATAACCAACTATACATAAAAGATGTAGAAACTTCCTCCTCGCTCTCTTGAATCACACACTCTGGGAGAAACCATCTGCCATGTTGTGAGGACACTCAAGAAGCCCTATGAAGAGGTTCATGTGGTGAGGAACTAAAGCTTCCTGCCAACATCCTTGTGAGAAAGCCATCTTGGAAAAGAATCTTCTAGCCCCAATCAAGCTTTCAGATGACGGTAGCCCAGAAGGACATCTTGATTGCAACTCATGAGAGATCCTGAGCTAGAACCACTCAGTTAAGCTGCTCTTATTTTCCCACAGCAACTGTATGATAATAAGTGCATATTGTTTTAAGTTACTAAGTTTTGTAGTATTGTGTTATGTACAATAAATAATGTAATGATTGATTGTGTTCTATATTCAAGCTAATTGAGGTCATAAAATTTGCCATTTATTTCCTTTTTTGCACAATCTTTCAGGCATAGGAGAAGTAGCAGAATAGATACACATGGTTAAAGACAAATGTGGTAGAGAAATGGTGACCTTGCCACTGTGATTCAGTGTCTCAGCGTTTTTCTCTATAAACTCATTGATGGTAGGGACCACAGTTTACTCATCTTTATATTTTGTAATCTGAACTAGATAAGCAGGTACCATAATCTAATCTCTTTTTTCCTATGACCAATTTCAATGGTGGAATATCTCCCTAGTAGCTAGAAAAATGTCCACTTTTTTTCCTTGCCCCAAGTTCCCACATTAGGTAATAGTCTTTTGCAGTTTTGGTAAACTGTGTAAAATTATTTTTAATCTCTCTTTCTCTCTCTTTCTGTCTCTCTTTCTCTTTCCCTCTCCTTTTGTCCTTCCTTTTTCAAATAACCAGCTGAGGATGGATTGGAGGAAAGTTCTAAGAGTTTAATATACCTTTTTTCCCTGTTTAAAGTAGGAATAATCTCTTCTTTTGAAAGAAAATTTTAGAGAATTGCCTCGGTTTTTTTATCTTTGATTTCTCATTATAACTAAGCAATCAAAAATATATCTGAAGGTGGGGTAACCAGTGAGGAATTGAAGTATAGAAATAAAAATCATGTTGATAGGACAATAGATGAATTAGAGGGTTTTAATTTACAGCCATTGCTGGTCTGTCATGAACAGTGATAACCATTTTGCAAATATTAGGGCTGTTTTCATCCACATAAAAAGTTTTGTTATTTAGAAGGTATATCAGTCAATATTCTCCAAAGAAATAGAACCAGTAGAAGACATATATATGCATGCCTATAAAGAGATTTATTTCAATGAATTGTCTCATGCTATTGTGGGGACTAGCGAGTTTGAAATCTGTAAGACAGGCCTGCAGGCTGGAAACATCAGGAGTTGATGCTGTAGTCTGTAGGTGGAATTTCTTCTTCCTCATGGAAAACTCAGTATTTGCCTTTAAGGCCTTTCAACTGATTGAACAGGCCCACTCACATTATGGAGAATAATCTCCTTTACTTAAAGTCAGCTGACTGTAGATGCTAACCACATCTACAAAATACCTTCACAGCAATACCTAGATTAGTGTTTGATTGAATAACTGGGTACCATAGCCTAGCCAAGTTGACACCAAAAACCATCATAGAAAGTGTAGATTTAGAATTAGCCATACAGCTCCCATTAATTGTAGAAATTATAAATTTCCTAAACAAGATTATCACAATAAATGTTTCTAAAAATTTTCAAAGTCAACTCCACATTGATTTTTGTTGTTGTTGAAGAATTTAAATCCTTTTTTTAGTAAACTGGTTTGTCTTAGCACTGTATCTGAAAAGAGGTCCTGTGTCTTAGAAGATTTCCAACTTTTAACATTAAACTTCTATTTCTCAAAATAAAATGATCAAGGGCACATAATCTCAGTGAGAAGAAGAAAGTAGAGGCTGGCACAGTCCCTCTAACATCCCAAATTTTTTCTTTTTATTTGTTGCAGATTCTCCACTGGTGAAAAGCTTTGGTTTAATTTTAATCAGAAACAGCTGTTTCAGGCAGATGCTCAGCGTTCAAAGACACTATGTATGCAATTATAAAAACTTTCATTTTCAGACAACAGGAGTAAACCAATCTAAGTTTGCCTAAATTTACCAATCTAGCATGCCTACAGATTCACATTACATCCTTGTGTTTTGTTTAAGAATCTACCTAATGTAATGCTTCCTAGCAGCTAAGGAAACAACTCTCAAGGCCTGGAAAAGCCAGTGTCAGGTCCCTGGTGCGGCTGCCTTTTGTCATCTCTCCAGATATGCAAATTGCTTATCTCAGGCAGAGATGTTTACACTACCTCCAAACAAATGTTGCTTATCTTTACCATTAACAACAAATATCACTCATAGTTACTGACCCAATTACATTTTTCAAAGTAAAATTCTTGGCTACGTGCCCTTCCAATAGGTTGCCAAAAGACACTAGAAAGAGTTTGTAACTTCTGCTAACATTTCCAAAACATTTAAAATCCAACTGAGAATTCTAAGCATTTACCCTCCTGGGATGTGAATGTTTGTCACTTGCTGGGCTGATGTGTTGTCACTTAGCTTCTATCATTTATTGGGACAGAATTGCCTAATGGGTTAGATATTTCTGAAAGGATGAACCGATACTGAAGTAAACACAAGTGGAAAGGCCATATCTTTATATTAGAGTCTGTGCTCAAATATAAATAAATTTAGATAAGCATAACAGTTTTGATAAGCCAACAAATATTGCAACTTCTTTAAACATCCATTATAGAAAAAATGTTCAAAATTCTGGATGGAAATGAGGCCATTTATAGTCTTCAAAAAAGTTGTGTTAATGACCATTGATAAAAGACTGAAAATGGCTGGTTCTAGGCCTGGCACTGCCATTGATTAGTTACGAGATCTCAAGGAAGATATTTTACCTCTTTGGGCCTCAATTTCTTCCCCTGCAAAATGGAGAAGTGGGACACCAGCAGGAGCTCCCAGACTCATGGGATTCATGGGTCAGTAGAATTAAAAACAAAAGAAGTTGACGTTGGGCTGCCAACATTTTTTTCTTTTTTCTTTTTGCTAAATAAGAGCATTTTATTTATTTATTTATTTATTTCTCCAAAACACAGAATGATATTTTATTGAAAAAACAGCCTGTTGTTAGCTAACTCCATTGAAGACAAGAAAATCATATATTTAGTTAAGTGCATTGACAATTTTCTACTTGGATGTGCTGTTTAATGCTAAACCTTAACATGACAATGAACTCACTCTCTTTTACCTTTGAAACTGGTGATTTTTCGTGACCTGCCCAATATTGTCAAAGGCAATACCATCTCCCCAGGACTTCAAGCTTAAAAGCCTGGGGTGACTTTTGCCCTCTCTTTCTTTTCTGCTTCCCTCAGTCCCTTGAAGAACTAAAGTAAGCCACCCAAACTTGTATTTCCCTACTATAAATAAGGGCATTTTAAAAATATAAACTTCTGCCATCTACTATCCTCATCATTTTATTAAAGAAAGATTTGAATACCATAAAGTGGGAACAATATAATCTCAGAATAATATCAGTCTTTTAAATGGAATAAACCTAGATTAAAGAAAAAAAAATGACTATGTTGTCCTTATTTATCTCATTTATCCATAGACTTGTCAAACATTCGTAGCAATGTTTGGGAATCACTAGTGAAAATGATCTCCAAGATTTACTCTCCCACTCACTCACAGACTTTGATGCTAGGTTGGATCCTATAATTCTAGAATCACATCATTAATTAATCATTTTCTTATTGGTTTATTTTTTGTTTTCATCTTTTTACAATCCATTTTTCAACATAGACACTTACTTAAATTTCTAATAGACATATTTATAGTTCTATAGATAAACCTACAGTTTTATAATAATGTGTGAAATGATACTAGCTCTCTACTGTGTGAGACCTTCCTTATCAGGTTGTTATCAGAGTATATGAAGTGCAGGGAATACATTCAAGAGGAGCTGGTGAGATTCTCTTCTGTAAATATTGTGTTTGACCTTGGGAACATCGTGATTTGTTCTCCATGTATAGCTGTATAAATAATCTATCTGACATTTTGAGAAATGACATGCTCTTCCCAACAGCACTTTACAGGCAAATAAAATCTAGAATTTTTTAAATTAAGAATTTTTACCAAAAAATAATTCACACTTTCTTGTTCTCTTAAAATAAGAATAATGTGCAAACTAACTTCTTTTTGATAACTGAGGTCATAGTGATAAACTCCAAATGCTGTGACCTTGAATGCCATTGAAGTGAATAGTGTAGTTTTGCTCCCATACTGAATGCCCCCACACTACTAGACTATGCTACCATAATTAACATTCTATGGACCAGAAATTATACTAAGTATTTTGCAAGTATTATCTGATGTGATCTTTACAATAGCCGTATTAGGACATAGATGTATTTGGGGTTCATTATTCTGCCAACCACAACTACCTAGATTTTTAAAACGTAAGGAGACCAACTGAAATAATTTGCACAAATAAGGAGTTAGGAAAGTCAGAGTCGAACCCCGATTTTCCTACTTTGCAGAGCCCATCTTACTGACCACTGATCTGCCCACAACTTCTATGATTCTGTCTCCTCCCACCATATTCCTGTCTCATCCACCTCCCGTTACTCTAACAACACCATGCTGACAAACATACTCCTAACTTATAACTTCTAATGCATATTGGGACCCAAGCCAGAAAATCAAGGCTGCTAGAATTAGGGTTCAAATAAGGAAAAAGCTTTGAGTGAGTCCTGAGAAGTTTTTCTTCAAATACAATTTATGATTTTAACACTTGGATTTCATGACATTTTGTGTGTCTTCTTAGAGGCCTTCTTGCTTATATTCAGATTCTCGTCCCTATGAGAACACCCTTTCTGTGAAGTACCCAGTGATACGGTTCTGCATATGATATAAATGTAATGCCTATGTTATCTATTTGATGGTCTATCGTTTTGTGTCTTCTGCTCATCTAGTCATATTCTATAGCCATATTGCACCATAAAGTGAAAGAGAGTGAGTTCCTCAAAATGGTCCCTCCATGTTTTGATTATTCCTGTACCATATCAATGCTTAATTTATGATATTCTCATACAAAAAGTATTGACAATCATGATAACTGTGATGTTGTGATTTATAATAAGAAACATATATTTGGTTGTCCCTTCTTCTGGCATAGAGCTGCTAAAACTCTTGGAATTTCCTAAGTGACTACAAGCAACAAAGTGCCTTTCGTTATGTTAATGAGGTGATTTGGGACCAGATCTAAGGATGGAGAATGGTTGCTAGGGGAACCAACTGTGTGAGTGGAGTGTTGGAATTTTCAGTCCCATCCTCCTGAGCTTCTGGGAGGGGAGAGGGGCTGGAGGTTGAATTGATTGCCAATGGCCAGTGATTTAATTAATCATGCCTATGTAATGAAGTCTCCATAAAAATTCGAAAGGATGGGGTTCAGAGAGATTTCAGATTGGTAAACACCGTAGATACGGGGAGAGTGGCGTGCCTGGAGAGGGCATGGAAGCTCGGTGCCCTTTCCTCCCATGTTTCCCTATGTGTCTCTTCTTATTTGGCTGTTCTTAAAGTTATACCCTTTTATAATATACTGGTGATGTAGTAAGTAAAATGTTTCTTTGAGTTCTGTGAGCTGCTCTAGCAAATTAATTGAACCCAAGGAGGGGGTCATTGGAACCTCTGATCTATAGCTGGTTGGTCAAAAGCACAGGTGATAACCTGGGTTTGTGACAACCATCTGAAGGTGGGGGGTGGGCAGTCTTGTGGGACTGAGTGCTTAACCTGTGGGATCTGATTCTATCTCCAGGTAGGTAGTGTCAAAATTGAGTTAAATTGTAGGACACCTAGCTGGTGTCAGAGAGCTGTTTGGTGATGTTGAGAAAAAACCCACACATTGGAATTGGAGTCGAATCATTCGATAACTCAAAGTCAAGCTATATGTCATAAATTAACCTTAGTTTAGTAATGGCATAGGCCAGATTCTCTTGAAAATAGATTCTTAGATGAAAATTGGCCTGCAGGTAGTTTTTTGGTGAGTTCTCTTTGTGACAGCACTTTGAAAGATAAGAGAAATAGGATTTGGCACGGAGAGAAGCAGAAGAACTGCAATGCAGTTGTAACAGAGACCTCGGCCATTCCCACAAAGAGCTCTGAGAATGGGATTGCACTGCAGAGACATTCCAAAAGCAGGAGGGCTGGGCGTTTGTAACCCTGCATCAACTGGTCATTGGATGCAGGCTTTCTTTGGAAGGAGGCAGAACCTTGGGGAGGCAGCTCCTTTCAGCAGAGAGCGTCCCTGAGAAGATTCAGCTGACAGCCATCAGCAGGTTACACTACCAGCAGTTGTGGGAATGAGAGCTTTGGCTTTTAATGAGGCATGGGCAGTGCACCAAGGCATTCACTGCAGTGTAACCCTGTGCGGCTCAGATCCGTTTTGCTTTGTAAATAAGTTTACTCCATCTTGGAACAACTCTTTCTTGCTGTGTTCCAAAGCACAGTCCTCAACATCATTTTTAAGCATTCCCCTTCAAGAGAGAATAGCAGGTTTCTTCTGCTGGCCCACAATGTTTAAGGGAATCTGGGGATACAAGGTTTTCAAGTACATTGACGCTGATGTCCTATCACAAGTTTCAGGGTCCTAGTCCTTCCTAGTTGGGTCCCTGCAGGAGAGTGTTGAGAACTCATCCGGTCTCTGCAACACCCTTATGTAAGGCCTGGACCTGATCCTCAGCTTTTTGTGCCTCTGGCTACAGAAATGAGTCTCTTGATATGCTGCCTAGGCCTTCTGGCTTTCACATTTCACTTGTATTGGTAATTAATTGCCCTCAACTTTTAATTTTCTTTCCCTAATGTCTCCGTAGCTTCTGGCAACAACCATCGGATTCTACAAGCCTTATAATTAGTACTTCCTCTGAACCTCTCAAACATCTGAGATATTTCCATTATCAGCATCTTTCCTTCCACTTGTATCCCATCCCAATTGCACTGTGGCAGCATGCCAGAGACGCTCTGAACTCCACCTAGTATCAGTGATAGATCCTCATTGCTGCTGGGAGGAAGTTGATTCAGCTCCAAAATCCCATTTTAGAACAGATTCCTAGAGCCAACTCTCTTAGATGAGTTTCCCAGGAAATAGGCTCTGATAGAGATTTAAATGCAGGAAAAACACCTCTAAAGGAAAGAGAGAAGCAAGACTAGGAAGAGGGATAACCCATATGTGAGGCAGTATCTACAGGGGCTCTCAGATGATCCCTAGTCGAGGAAAGGGAGTTTGTGCCTTTACACCCCGGTGTCTAACAATCACTGGATGTGAGCAACATCACCTTGGGTGAGGCAGAGGGTGATGCCTTGGGAGGGACTCAGCTGTGAGCCATTAGTAGGCAATGATCCTAGCAGCTAAGGGATTAAGTACTTTGGTCTGGAAAGAGAATCTATACTTACTGACCCAATAACATCTTTCAAAGTAAATTCTTGGCTACCTGCCCTTCATATAGGCTGCCAAAAGATACTAGAAAGAGTTTCTAACTTCTGCTACCACAATATCCCTTACAAATAAATTTTGATTTGTAGCCTAGAAATGCTTACATCTATTATCTTCTTCAGACTCAGTCATTTATTTATCTTGCATTCAACAAATATCTAAAAAATAACTAATGAGTTGTCATCAAGCACTGGGCTGGGTGATGGGAATACAGCAGTGTATCTGACAGGCAAGTTCCTTCCTTCATGGAAATTACATTTTTGTGAGGAAGATAGGCAATGAACCACTTCTTAATTCATTTAGTTAATATTTATATTAAGCATCTACTATTTTGATAAATTCTACTCTAAGTACTGAGGAAGTCACAATGAACAAGACAAAGAATGTCCCTGCTCTCAAAGATCTAACATATTAGTGGAATAGATGGAAAACTTATAAGTGAAAAAACAAAAGAATAGAATCGTTTAGATAGTGACAAATGCTATGGAGAAAATAACACACAGTAACGTGATGGAAAGTGACAGGAGTGGGAGGGTGATCAAGAAGGGCATGTCTAAGCAGCCGGCATTTGAAATAAGTCTTGAATACCAGTCATGTAGAGGCCAGAGGGATGTGTGTTCAAGCATAGGCAACAAGTGAATGCCCTGAGGGGAACAGGAAGAAGCCAAAAGAAGCATGTGTGCAGACTGAGGAGGGAAGGTAGATGGTGAGGTCAGAGAAGTGGGCAGGCCTTGCAGGCCATGGTAAGGAGTTTGGGTCTCCTTCTAAGTGCTGGGAAACCATTGGAGGATTTTAAGTAAGTACATGAAGAATCTGATGTAAGTTTTTCAAAAAGATCATTATGACTACTATGAAAAAATTGAGTATGTGGGGATGGATGTGGAAGTGGTCCTCCAATTAGAGGGATATTGCAGTAGTATAACATAGAAATATTGGTAACCAGATAGCATAATAACAGTAGAGATGAAGATCCATGAATATTTACCGAATACATTTTGGAGATAGGGGTGATTGGCTGATAGACTGGGCACAGGAATGAGGGAAAGACAGAAATCAAGGATGATCCCATTTTCATTTGAGCGTATAATAGACAAATAAATGAGATAAGTGAAAGTGGCAAGTGCTCTGAGAATGATGTGATAGGGAGTAATAGGAGAGACGTCTTTCTATGGAGATGGCACGGTCATGGAAGGCTCTTGTGAAGCTAGTGTCTGAGCAGAGATCTGAGGCATAAGAATGAGTTGGCCAGGTGAAGATATGGGGCAAGGGTGAACAGTCCAAGGAGAAAAGTCCTGACATGACAGCAAAGACTTAGTATAAACTGGAGCCCATTATGGCTGGAGCACAGAGAGGAAGGAGAAATGCTGTGAGATACGATTGGAGAGGAAAGCAAGAACAGGAAAAAACTACTGACTACACTGTTCCTGGACCTCTATTTAAATTAGCCAGTGCATTGATTAGATAAAAAGCTATGAGTGGGAACTGGAAGAAGACCAGTATGGCTACGGGCAGAGTGAAGTTTTTACAACTCCCAGTATTTGGCAAAGTTGATTTGTTAGACCACTTATTTCCAAGGGCCATTTAGAGATCTTTTAATTGTCCTTCAAGATTCCATATGACTGAATCAATGAAAAATTCATTTGTGGCTTTTATTTTTTTATTTATTTTTTTAATTTTTTGTTTATTGCAGTAACATTGGTTTATGACATTGTAAAAATTTCAGGTGTACATCATTGTACTTCTATTTCTGCATAGATTACATCATGTTCACCACCAAAATACTAATTACAACCCATCACCACACACATGTACCGAATTATCCCTTTCACCCTCCTCCCCCCCCACCCGTTCCGCTCTGGTAACCACCAATCCAGTCTCTGTCCCTATGTGTTTGTTTATTGTTGTTATTATCTACTACTTAATGAAGGAAATCATATGGTATTTGACATTCTCCCTCTGCCTTATTTCACTTTGCATTATACCCTCAATGTCCATCCATGTTGTCACAAATGGCTGGATTTCATCGTTTCTTATGGCTGAGTAGTATTCCATTGTGTATATATACCACAGCTTCTTTATCCATTCGTCCCTTGATGGGCACTTAGGTTGCTTCCAAGTCTTGGCTATTGTGAATAACGCTGCAATGAACACAGGGGTGCATGTACCTTTACAAATTGGTGTTTTCAAGTTCTTTGGATAAATACCCAATAGTGGAATAGCTGGATCATATGGTAGTTCTATCCTTGATTTTTTGAGGAATCTCCATACTGTTTTCCATAGTGGCTGCACCAGTTTGTACTCCCACCAGCAGTGTATGAGAGTTCCCTTCTCTCTACATCCTCTCCAACACATGTTGTTTCCTGTCTTGTTAATTACAGCCATCCTGACGGGCGTGAGGTGATATCTCATTGTAGTTTTGATTTGCATTTGCCTCATAGTTAGTGATTTTGAACATCTTTTCATGTGTCTGTTGGCCATCTGTATATCTTCTTTGGAGAAATGTCTGTTCAGGTCTTTTGCCCAGTTTTTAATTGGGTTGGTAGTTTTTTTGTTGTTGAGTTGCATGAGTTCTTTATATATTTTGGAGATTAAGCCCTTATCAGAAGTATGGTTTGCAAATATCTTCCAATTGTTAGGTTGTCTTTTCGTTTTGTTGATGGTTTCCTTTGCTGTGCAGAAGCTTTTTAGTTTGATGTAGTCCCATTTGTTTATTTTTTCTATTGTTTCTCTTGCCCGGTCAGACGTGGTGTTTGAGAAGATATTGCTAAGACTGATGTCGAAGAGCGTACTGCCTATGTTTTCTTCTAGAAGTTTCATAGTTTCAGGTCTTACATTCAAGTCTTTAATCCATTTGGAGTTAATTTTTGTGTATGGTGTAAGGTAAGGGTATACTTTCATTTTTTTGCATGTGGCTATCCAGTTTTCCCAACACCATTTGTGGAAGAGACTTTCTTTTCCCCACTGTATGTTCTTGGCTCCTTTGTCAAAGATTAGCTGTCCATAGATGTGTGGGTTTATTTCTGGGCTTTCGATTCTATTCCATTGATCTGTGTGTCTGTTTTTGTGCCAGTACCATGCTGTTTTGGTTACTACAGCTTTGTAGTATATTTTGAAATCAGGGAGTGTGATACCTCCAGCTTTGTTCTTTTTTCTCAGGATTCCTTTAGCTATTCGGGGTCTTTTGTTGTTCCATATAAATTTGAGGATTCTCTGTTCTATTTCTGTGAAAAATGTTGTTGGAACTTTGATAGGGATTGCATTGAATCTATAGATGGCTTTAGGAAGTATGGACATCTTAACTATGTTAATTCTTCCAATCCAAGAGCACGGAATATCTTTCCATTTCTTTGTGTCTTCTTCAATTTCTTTCAGAAATGTTTTATAGTTTTCTGTGTACAGCTCTTTCACCTCTTTGGTTAAGTTTATTCCTGGGTATTTTATTCTTTTTGTTGCAATTGTAAATGGGATGGTATTCTTAATTTCTCTTTCAGCTACTTCGTTGTTAGTGTACAGAAATGCAACTGATTTTTGTATGTTGATTTTGTATCCTGCAACTTTACCATATTCGTTTATTACTTCTAAAAGTTTTCTGGTGGATTCTTTAGGGTTTTCTATATATAAAATCATGTCATCTGCAAATAGTGACAGTTCACTTCTTCCTTTCCAATTTGGATCCCTTTTATTTCTTTCTCTTGCCTGATTGCTCTGGCTAGGACTTCCAGTACTATGTTAAATAAGAGTGGTGAGAGTGGGCATCCTTGTCTGGTTCCTGTTCTTAGAGGGATGGCTTTCAGTTTTTCACCATTGAGGATGATATTAGCTGTGGGTTTCTCATGTATGGTCTTTATTATGTTGAGATACTTTCCTTCTATACCCATTTTATTCAGAGTTTTTATCATAAATGGATGCTGTATCTTGTCAAATGCTTTCTCTGCATCTATTGAGATGATCATGTGATTTTTGTTCTTCATTTTATTAATGTGGTGTATTACGTTGATTGATTTGCAAATGTTAAACCATGCCTGCATCCCTAGAATAAATCCCACTTGATCATGGTGTATAATCTTTTTAACATATTGTTGTATGCGATTTGCTAGTATTTTGTTGAGGATTTTTGCATCGATGTTCATCAGTGATATTGGCCTCTAATTTTCTTTTTTTTTGTTGTCCTTGTCTGGTTTTGGTATCAAGGTAATGTCAGCTTCGTAGAATGAGTTAGGGAGCTTCCCCCCCCCCTCAATTTTTTGGAAGAGTTTGAGGAGGATAGGTATTAAGTCTTCTTTGAATGTTTGGTAGAAATCCCCAGGGAAGCCGTCTGGTCCTGGACTTTTATTTTTGGAAAGATGGGTGATTACTGTTTCGATCTTCTTACTGGTGATTGGTCTATTCAAATTCTCTACTTCTTCTTGATCCAATTTTGGAAGGTTGTATGATTCTAAGAATTTATCCATCTCTTCCAGATTGTCGAATTGGTTGGCATATAGCTTTTCATAGTATTCTCTTATAATCTTTTGTATTTCCGAGGTGTCTGTTGTAACCTCTCCTCTTTCATTTCTGATTTTACTTATTTGTGCCTTCTCTCTTTTTTTCTTGGTGAGTCTAGCTAAAGATTTGTCAATTTTGTTGATTTTTTCAAAGAACCAGCTCTTGGTTTTATTAATTTTTTCTTTTTTTTTTGGTCTCTATTTCATTTATTTCTGCTCTGATTTTTATTATTTCCCTTCTTCTACTGATTTTGGGCTTTGTTTGTTCTTCTTTTTCCAGTTCCTTTAGGTGCATTGTTAGATTGTTTATTTGAGATTTTTCTTGTTTGTTGAGATAGGCCTGTATCGCTATAAACTTCCCTCTTAGAACTGCTTTTGCTGTATCCCATAAATTCTGGCATGTCGTATTTTCATTTTCATTTGTCTCCAGGTATTTTTTGATTTCTTCTTTGATTTCTTTGTTAACCCAGTCGTTGTTCAGTAGCATTTTGTTTAATCTCCATGTATTTGTGGCTTTTCTGATTTTCTTCCTATAGTTGATTTCTAGTTTCATACCGTTGTGGTCAGAAAAGATGCTTGGTATTATTTCAATCTTCTTAAATTTATGGAGACTTGTTTTGTGGCCTAATATGTGATCAATCCTGGAGAACCTTCCATGTGCATTTGAAAAGAACGTGTATTCTTCGGTTTTGGGATGGAATGCTCTGTATATATCTACTAGGTCCATCTGTTCTAGTGTGTCATTTAAGGCCAATGTTTCCTTGTTGATCTTCTGTTTGGATGATCTATCCGTTGGTGTAAGTGGAGTGTTAAAGTCCCCTACTATTATTGTGTTACTGTCTATTTCTGTTTTTATGTCTGTTAATAATTGCTTTATATATTTAGGTGCACCTACATTGGGTGCGTAGAAATTTACAAGTGTTATATCCTCTTGTTGGATTGTTCCCTTGATCATTATGTAATGCCCTTCTTTGTCTCTTTTTGCAGTTTTTGTTTTAAAGTCTATTTTGTCTGATATGAGTACTGCTACCCCAGCTTTCTTTTCATTGCCATTTGCGTGTAGTATCTTTTTCCATCCCTTCACTTTCAGTTTGTGAGTGTCTTTAGGTCTGAAGTGTGTCTCTTGTATGCAGCATATATATGGGTCTTGTTTTTTTATCCAGTCAGCCTCATTTGTGGCTTTTAGTTTTAAATTTTGAATTAATTTTTGGCAAGTTTACCAACAATAATAATATGTATGACATGTAATGTCAAAACTCTCTATTTTCAATGTTTTTGTAAGACAACACAAACATTATTCTACTCATTCTATCAATGAGTTAGCTTGCGTTATGGAGCAGTTTAGTGGATTTCGCCAAAATGAATTCCTGATTAATGGAAGAATTAGGATTAGAATTCAAGTCCCTCATTTCCTAGTGCAGAATCCTTTCTAACAGACCCCTTCTTCTCTGTACATGACGAATCATTGCAGAGAATTCTGCTTAGCAGAACATAATTTGGACTCTTGATGTGATCAAGACTACAGAGAGAAGCTGCAGAGAACAGCATTCTGCGCAGTAAGGAATGCTTACAGGCAAAATGGTGAGGAAGAAGCAAGCTGGGAAATTCAAAAACTGAAAAGGGAATATTGCTTAAGCCTTTCTTCTCCCATTTCTAGTCTTCCCTTTCCTAGAAACTGCCTATTTTTCTAAGATCAAGAAAAAAAAATTAAACTGTTAGTCTCTCCTTCACATCTACTTTACAGCTGGGGAAGTTTTGTCTTTTTATCACTTCTTTCTTTTTATACTTCTTTTCATTTTAACCCTATAGATTGTCTTTGGATTTTCTTTTAAAAAACCATTTATATCTTAAGTATCTGGAGAACAGGGACAGCATCATCCATGCATTCTGTACAGGATATAGAACATTGTGTGAATATGTAACAAATATTTTCACAAGGTGATTTAGCTTTTTTTTTTAGGAAGAAAAACAACAAGCAATTATAAAAGGACAATGACTACTTATTGTTGGTTCATTGGCTAATAAATGCCTGTCCAAAGAATATAAGCATCGTATCTGAAGCTGAGTCTCAACACGTTCAAGTGGGTGCATGTGGGTTTGGAAACTCATATTGGTCATAGATTGTGGCTGACTTGACAAAAAGGAGTGTAGACATAGACCAAAACAGGTGCCAACAGCGAAACTCCTTCTGTTTCTCTTGAAATAAGTCTTTAAAAAGCATTAACCTCAAACTCTGTTGAATAATTCTGTGTACTTCTGCTGTAAGAGCATTAGATCATGGTGTATTGATTGGTCCTTCTGGCAGTGAAGGTGTGAGATCCTTACTTCAAAGTAATCCAGTGCCTTGAAAAGGTGTTATTTGTTCATATATTAGAAAAGCAACTCAACTCTTCTCAATAGTCTATTTAGGTATACGTAGGTTCTTCTGCAGTATAAACTTTTGGGACATGAATGGATAATTGTGAAATTCCCTTTAAGTTCTTTAATTTCTCCATTTGAAACAAAAGAATATATTCCTTCTTCATCTTGACAATTAACTCACCTTATTATTAGGTGAAAGAATCTCAAATTAATAATAACAAAAAAAGATATTACTCAGAATATTTAGTTTTGAAATGGAATTTAATAGCATAGGTAGAAAAAGCTAGGTGTGTGTTTAAAATATCTTGATTCTAATAATTTGACATATTAATAATAATGACATAATTTTTATTATTACATAGTATATGGCTATATATTTTAAATGTCTACTTGATGTGGTTGAAACAAACTCTATGATGAAAGCCGACAACCTTCCATTTCTTTGTTCTCCTTCCAAAACCTTCTTTACTGATCACAGCTACTCACCTGACACTCATATACACTGGGCATCCTGAAAAGACGTTTGAAAATATCTTTTCTCTGAGAGATACACAATTTCACTGTCTATCTCATGCACCTCTCCTTCTCTCTGCTTTATGAGTGGTAAAATCACACAGCATGTTTTGTTATCCCAAGACTGTGAAAAGTATTCATCTGTTAGACTGAACGTTTTTCATACAGATGTTTTTATCACAGAGAAATAACACATTTTTTCAAGGTGGGTTTTTTTGGGGGAAAAAATCTAAAAAAAGATCAAATACAGATATGCTGAGTAACAATAAAGAAGCAACTATCTCCTTGTTCACGTCTTTCTGCTACATCGTACGTGCATTACACGTGCATTTGTACTTCTTTACATAACCTGCTTTGAAGACTAAAACATTTTGTATAATTCATTTCTGTCAAATAATTATCTCAAAATATACTTTATAAAAAGTAGAAATGAGCTTCAGCATACTGCAGTGACACTCCAGGAAATAGTTTGGAACCTCACTAAGAATATTGTCAGAATTTGAGAGGGATTTGTTCTAGGCGTGACATAAAATGTAAAAACTGAATTTCTTGCACAAACTTGAAACCAAAACATCGTATAAACTCTCTGTGTTTTGGACCCAACATGTCTCTGTCTATCTGGATAAAAACTATTGAATGCACATTTTTTGGTGAATTGTCAACAGTGAAGCATGAAAACAGATGTGTTCCTGCTATTTTCATTATTAGGGAAATAGAAGCAGCTGTGCTGGGCTGGTGTGCGAGGGAAGCTCTCAGTGAGGCCTTCGCACTCTGGGAGTCGGAAAACTTGGCAGTGTAGACCAGGATTTACATCATGAACATCTTCAAACAAGGCCACTGGGGATGGTTCGTGGGCACTGTTCAGGGCTTCACTCCTTCCTGGAGTTGTCAGTTCAGTTTTTCTGGTATCAAAGTTTTGTATGGGAATGTATGCTAAAGCTAAGCAAAGTTATTATGGCCTTAATTTGCATAAAAACAGAAAGAAAGACTATTTCAGAACTGGGCTTTGTCAGAATTTGAGACCGTGTCATTTAAAACAGAGAATGTAGCTTACATGTTTGGGATTAACAAGACAAACTGATGATAGTGCTTCGATATAGTTCTGCTAAGACTATCTGGAGAAGGAGGACCAAATATTTCTAGACACAATACACACAGTGGGGAAGAAACCCAGCATGTTTGGTGAAAGAAAAATAAATCAAAGTATAAAAACAGAGTCTTCTTTTATGCACTTGCAGACCTGACAGTAACCAGATGGTAAGTTTTTTGCATTGAATTGGTAGTTTTTGTGCAGAAGGGCTATTTTTGGCCCAGTATGGGAAATTTGTCACAGTAGTTCATTTGTCTCAAGCTTTCTCTTCCTTCTGTAGGAGTCTGGTGTTTGTGTTTGTGAGTGAATTTGTGTTTGTGTGTGGGGGTGGAGTGTTTGTGTGTCTGTGCATCTGTGCGTGTGTGTGTGCGGGGCTACTTATATATGCGGTTACGTATTCATCTGCCTTTATATAGAGCAGAAGTTATTCCCTGGCAAAGAAAACAGGCAAAACGTGAGCAAGATGAAATTGGATTTCTCTGTGTTGATCTGAAGTTTGAACTGATGGTTATATTGGTGTTCAGGGTAAGAAAAGATTAAAGTGAAGAGACTCATAAAAGAGAACGGTGACATTTAACTCTATACAAATTTTCTAAGCACTGCATTTATTGACAGTATCTTGAGAAATTTTCTCGTGTGGAAGAATAAGATCAAGAATGAACATGATTATATGGGCTTTAGATAATGAGACAAACTACTAAGCTTGTGCTTTCAAATAAAGCTGCTCTACTTTCTCTAGGGAACTGGAGGAAAGCAGCCCAGTGCTGTAGCCTTAGTCAGAATCTTCAAGTTACAGAAGTAGCTGCAGGTGTTTCTAATAAGAAATGAAATTCTGTAGTGTCTTAGCATTCATTTTCACAAACTGTAAATATGCCAGAATCTCCTAAAACCCTTTGATGTGTTCCCCCTCTTGTTATAGACCTCAAAAGACTCAGATTATCAAGTAGTTTTAAAAGAAGAATGAGGAAGAAGAGAAAATTTAGGTATAGGTTCCAAACAGTCTTGGTGTAAACTCTGAAACTCCTGCCCACACAAGCAATCATGGAGAGCTACTCAGAGAAAATCTTTCTTTCCCAGGTGAAATATTTTTGATTATGCAAGTTCAGCTCATATGTTAATTTTATTTTCAGAACATTCCTTTTCTCTCAGTCTTTCTCTTTTCCCTTTTATTTCTGGTTTTCAAATGGTATTACTACTGGCTTCTGTTTGACCAAGCTCAGATAAACTTAGAATGAGAAAATGGTTTAAACATTACAATCACGGAATGGTTATTAGGAATGCCAGTTCAAATGTGCTGGATGTTTGATCAACTATCAATGAAGTTTTATTTAAAAATTAGCACAAATTTGGTCAAATCCTATTGATGTTTAAAGACCAATTTTCAAAAATAACTATGTCCAGGTTGCCCCTACTGAGTATTCTGGGCTGATGCAAATTGAATGGGAACTCAGGGACCTCCACTCTGTAGGAGTAGGGGTAATGGCAGATGCCAAGGGAGGGTAAGGAGGCAGCTTCAGGCTCTGCTTTCTCCAGGTAGCACCTCTGAGAAGAGACATATATGACAGCACCCTAACCCCCATAGCAGGGCCTGCTGGGATCAATTTCTAAGCTTTTATCTTGCTCACTCTCTTGTATTCCTGCCTTCTCAGGGACATTTAATCCCCATTTCTTTGGGCTTGATCTAAATCTTACGGAAGTACAGAGAATGTGAAGAGAGTAGCAGGTCCCAAAACTTGCTCACTCACAACTCCTTTACACTCGAATGCAAAATTGAGTCCACGGTGTAAAAAGTCCTCAATTTTCTTTTTCCTAATTCTGATACATTGACTTGCAAGCATGCCCTCCAGTCTCAGAGGATGAGACCTTCCTCATGATCAAGGTCAGTCTCTCCACCATGCTCATGATTTCTTCTCTTGGAATGGGATCTCACTCTATCAGTTATCTCCCCCACCCCCAACACCTTCAACCCTCTTCTCTTCATCTTTGCTTTTGGCCTATATTGTACACAAATCTCTCCTATCCTTACAAAAAGTCCCACCAAGGGGCCGGTCTGGTGGTGTAGTGGTTAAGTTCTTGTGCTCCACTTTGGTGGCCTGGAGTTCATGGGTTCGGGTCCTGGGCATGGACCTACACACCACTCATCAAGCCATGCTGTGGTGGCATCTCGCATACAAAAAATAGAGGAAGATTGGCATAGATGTTAGCTCAGGGACAACCTTCCTCACCAAAAAAAAACAAAAAGTCCCAGCTTGACTCTGTTTCCTGCTCTAGTCATTGCCCTGTCTTTCTTCTTTCCTTCCCCTGCAAACATCAAAGCAGTATTTATTTGCTCTCTCATCATTTCCCTCCTTCACTCTTCAACCTACTGCAGTCTGGCCTCTTTCCCACCCCTTGGAGCAATTCTCTTACACCACTCGCTCGATTCTCCTCTTACTTCTCTGACTTTCCTTCTTGGTTTCAGCAGAGGCTTCCTTTTTCTTGCCTTCCTCTAAAATTTTGATGATCCTCAGATTTTCGTCTTACAATGTGTACTTTATCTGAGAGATATCATTTTTTCTTCAAAGTTTTAACTATTGGCTGTTCACTAAAGACTCCCCCAATAGATTTCTCCAGTATAGTCCTCTCCTGAGAAAAAAGTATCTCATATTTACTTCTTCTGGATGTTTACACTTGCAATTCATATAGGCTCTTTCATCTCAAAACTTTCCAAATGAATGCATCTCCTTTCTCTGCTCCTTCTATGATTCCTTGACTTTGCCTTCTCCCTTTCATTCACACTATTACAACTGAACCACCACCAAGCTCTACAGACTTTATTTATTAAATATTTCTTGACCCTGTTTTCACTCTCTCATCATCTCTTGCCTGGATTACTATAACAGGTGGTCTCCCTGTCTCAAAATTTTTATTCCTTAAATCTACCCCTCAAGCTCTCCACCCTCCTGGATAGGTAATATTTATGCCAGTGATTTGGGGCCTCATAGTATCTGCTAAGTATTGGAAGCTAGCCAGGTGGTAAAGGTCAGATTAAGGGCATTTGTTTCTAATCCAAGGCAAACGTTTCAAACAACCTCTAGGAAGTATCCATTATGTTGAGAAGGTAGCATGGGGAAGTAGAACATAGAAACAAATAAATTAAAAAATAGTAATTTTAGGTTTTAAAATTATGTCCAAAACCTTGGCTGTGGTTACTCCCAAATGGAATTGAGTGGGAGCAAAAACATTGGAAACTTACTAAGTTTTTGAGAACATTGTATTGTCAGGGAATCTACAAGCTAAGTTTACAAAGAATTATTATTGTTCAAGCTCTAAATCAGATCATTCTGTACCAGAAGAAATCAGACTGCAAAAGCTGAGCAGCCCTCAAATATACTTCAGAGGTGGCCACAGAGGACAATAGACTAGAAAGGAACTTCCCAAAGGGCAAAGCCATGAGCTCCTTACAGAGAGAAGAATCAGGGGCAATCAGACTGGCTATATAAGAAACTTACCCTAAGGCAGGGAATCGTTGCGGTTCTTAGCCAATAGCCCTTGATAATCTCGATGGACAGATGACTGTTCAGTGTTTCCCATTTTTCCCTGTTTTAAATTAGAGACTTTATGACAGTTCTCCTAGTCATATTCCACCGTTGTAAATTTGGTACATCTGTGTGTGGGGGGAGGACACATAACTTGTCTTTTATTTGATAGGTTGTCAGATGCTGATTGAGACTTGGAGAGGGCTTGAATGTGCTCTATGTATAAGAAGAGTACCGTGGATATTTGGTTAGGCAAAAAGGTGGACTGTGGGAGAGATGGTAATTGATCCCCAATATGTGTTCCCTTCATCATGGGAATGGAATTTTAACTCTTACAAGGTCATCCAAAATAAAGAGTACTTTTTCTAGCTTCCCTTGAAGCTGGTTGTGGTTATGTGATTCAGTTCTGGCTTATAGAGCAGAAATAGTGTGTGCTTCCAGAATTTCCCTTAAAGAGATGTCCTCCCCTTACTCCCTTTGCCTTTTCCAGTTAGAAGAAGGAGGGGTTGGGCCATCAATTGAACACAAGATGGAAGCCACATGTCATGAACGTTAGAGCAATTAAATAGAAGGAGCCTTTGTTCTTGATGCTCATGGAGCCGCCATGCAAGCCAAGTGACTCATTTGGGATCTCTTTCTAGCCCAGAACCAAACTGATACAAGAACTACTGTAAATTAAATGAAGAGAAATTTTACAAAAAGTATCCAGATAATCCAACATAATTAATTCAACTTCATTATTAAACCATGTGTTCATTTGGAGAGCTTTTGTGTTATTTACTTTTTCAAAAGTAGTTCCAAACTTCCCCTGGAATCTGCAATATCAAAGTCACACATTCAGAGTTATTTTTCCCTTCACCCATCTTCATTTTACTTGGGGAGTGTGGTGGGATGTGGGATGGATGTGGGGCACAATTAGAGGACAGATGAAAATGAATGATCAGTTTCCACTCTCCTCTTTTTGGATATGTATTTATTATGCCTCATTTGCATTGAAAGCGTAGTACTTATATCACTGCATATTTTGGTAAATATTTATAATGGTCAAAATCACCAAGAGATTAATTTCAAGTGAGCATAAAAATGATGAAATGTGTAGTTAATTTGAGAAATCTAGGGAAAGGGTAGTAGTAAGCACATTTATGAGGGAGTTGGAACATTGAAGGCCAGGATTTCCTTGGCCATGGAAATCTAGAAAATTCTAAAGGCCATTCCATTTGAGCCTGGTGGATATATCACCAGAAAATCAAATATTTTTCGTCTCCTTATCTGTGTACTCTCTTTTCCTGGCCTGGGAGAATATTTTAGATGATGTGGGTGGGCTCCAAATGCCATCACCTGTATCCTTATAAGAAAGAGGGAGAGGGAGATTTGACACACAGAGAAGATGATGTGAAGACAGAGGCCAAGATTGGAGGGTTGTAGCCATATGCCAAAGAATGCCAAGGAATGCTGGCAGTCACCAGAAAGTAGAAGACTCAAGGAATGGATTTTCTCCAGAACCTCTGGAGGGAGCAGGATCCTGCCCCACCCTTTGATTCTGAACTTCTGGCCTCTAGAACTGTGAGAGAATTAATTTCTGTTTTTTTAAGTCACAAAGGTTGTGGTAAATTTTTTGCAGCAGCCGTAGGAAATTAGCACAATGGGCAAGTTTTAACTGTATGATATACATTGAATTGTCTTCTTTTACATAAGTGTATATACCAAGGTTACTCACTCATTCACTTTATTCACCCAGCAACTACAGCTCTTTTCTGGTGATTGGGTGTGTGTGTGTGTGTGTGTGTGTGTGTGTGTGTGTAGTCACGCTGACTTTGTCTTTTCAGGATTTAAATAGACAGCATGATGCTATGGCGGCCTTTTCTACGTGCCTCATTCTTTCCTGCTCTTCATGAGTTCAATCTCTCTGTCAAAAAAAGAAAAAACAAAGCTATGACTAAGTTAATTACTTGAAGTAGTTTCATCTAATAGCACTGTTCTTTGCTGATACATGCAAGCACAATTATTACTCCACCTGGCCTGGCAGTATGACAGACATTTGATGGATGAAAGGTTTTACAATGTATTTTATTCTTCTAAGCATTGCACAGGCCTTTATTAGGGTCATATCCATGACAAACAGACCATATGTTTTAAGGAACTAAACAGCTGAGATTTAGAAGTTAGCAAGCTCTACAGACAAGGGCAGCCGAAGCCTCTGCTGTCATTAATCTATATTCTACTAGAGGAGAACAAAGAGAGAGGCATGGATACAAGAGAGGTATGGCTAATATTTGACAAATATTAAACCAATGTGTTTTTATTCCTCTCCCCCGTAAACTGTGTTCCATCACAGTGATTCTGTTGGCGTAGCCCATGGAAGGCGGGTGCTGACAAAGGCAACTTCAGAAAGAAGGGAGACGTGTGGTAGTGAAAGTCTGTTACAAAGTAGGCAGCCAGCATATCCCCTTGGCCCACTAGCTTATGGGCAGAAAAAGAGAAAGAAAAGATAAGACAGAAATAGGGGAATGAGACAACCAGACATGGGCTTTGAATGCAGAAAGGCATAAGGGCTCTGGCCCCACTCCCCACTAGGTCTCTAGGAGGATCCCAATGACCAGAGTGGCCACACAAAAATGTGGAGTGGCCCACACTGGGTTAGTGGGTGGAGTGGCATAGACAGGCTGAGACAGAGTTTTCTTTTTTCTCCTGAGCCTCCCCCAGGTCCTATGTAATGTGAATGCTGAGTTGGCAGCCCAGGCCCTGGTCAAGCCAAGCAGACTCAACCACAAGTTCATTAGGTATAGACGTCGGTGGTAGACACCAGCAGAGAGCACAAGGATAGGATTGAGCCACCCATAGCTCACTGATCCAGCCAGTACACTAACAAAGGAGCATAGGGTGGTGGCTAAAGGCACGGGTCATGGAGCAGACTGCCTGGGAACAACTCCTGGCTCTGCCATTTACAGTGTAGTAATTTTGCACAAATAACATTGTTTCTCTCTGCCTTCATTTCTCTAACGGTAAAACTAGGGTAATAAAAGTATTTACCTTATAGCGTTGTTGCAAGGATTAAATTAAGCAATGCACGTAAGCCACTTAGAACAATGCTGAGATTATAATATTCATTAAACATCATTGAGTTACCCAAGAACCAGTGTGAGGCCAGAGATTCCGCTTTCCATATTGTTTTGAGGTGATATAAGTCCCTTTCCCTTCTACTCAGGGAAATCAAGGAGTTGAGGAGATACATGTAAAAGATGGCATAATTATGTATTAAACCAAATCTAAAGAGACTATTTAAGCATTTGGATTGAATTAAGTTTTAAAGTGGAATATAATTCAAATAATTTCTTTTTCAGTTTTCCTTGCTACTAGCTGGTGGAGTTGGGGGCAGGCTCATGAGTAAGACTAGATTAGTTAATAGACTAAGAAAAGAGACTATTTTTTTTTTTTTTTTTTTTTGCCTTTATAAACATATGTGTAGTATGGGTAAATATCTGGTCCTGGGCCTCAAGTAAATAAATGAACATTTTCTGGTAGTGATGAATTGTTACAAAACCCCAGTGGGTGAAGTCAGGTATAATGGTTGTATAATAACAATCCCAGCATGGTTCTAAACTGATTATACGCATTGCTTAAAGTATTTGTACTTTATATGTACAAAGTGCTGTATAATAAGATAGCAACAGGACCAGGGAAGAACTCCCTGAGAAGGTGACACTGGGGTTTAGACTTGAAGTTACGAAGGAGCAGGCTTACTTATATTTGGAGGAAGAGCTTTCCAGTTGGAACAGCAATGCAGAGGTCCTGAGGCCAGAATGAATTGCTGCTGTGTTAGGAATGGAGGGAAAGCCAATGTGGCCAGAACAATGGAGATCAAGGCACATGTGAGGGAATATTTATAGATCATGATAGGGAGTCTGGGTTTTATTCTAAAAGAAATGAGAAACCACTAGATGTTTTTAATCAAAGAGCAAGCTGATCTGATGTACATTTTTACAAGTCACTACTTTGCATGGAAAATGAGTTGTAAGGGGATGTGAGTGGAAAAGTAGTAGACTATGAGGCAGTCCAGAAAAGTGAACATGATAGTTGGGACTAGGGTGATGGCAGTGGAGATGGAAAAATGTGGATAGATACAAGACATATTTTGAAGTAGAGCCGACAGTTTCTGCTGATGCATTAGATGTGAAGTTTAGAAATTAAGGACAATTTCTTGATTGTTGGCCCCAGCCTGGATGAATGAAAGCAAATACCCTTTACTGAGGTCAGGAAGAACAGTTTGGGGTAGTGGCCATGGGAAAGGGCAGGCATCAAAGATTCTGCTTTGGACATATTTAGTTCACGTCATATTTAGCTGACACTTGGCTTAGTACATAGCCAAGTGTCAACATCAAATGGGCAAGTAGTATGAGTGAGTCTGAGCTCTGGGTAAAGGTCATGGCTTGGATATATAAAATCAAGTGTCACCAGCCTTATAGAGACGTTTAAAACCAGCGGACAAGAACCAATCCCCTAAGTAGAGAATATAGAAAAAGGAGAGGAGAGGGGTTGGGATTTATTTATGATGAAGCAAAACCTAAAACAAAACACAACAAATAAAGAAAAAAGTGTTTCTCTATCCATCTTTCTCTCATGTAGTTGTAAATGCACTGGAAACGTGCATGAATACAAGTTAAACTTGTAACAATGATTCTGTGATGGGTGTGGTATTGGAGGTGGTTGAGGGAAAATGTTTTCTTTTTGCTGTATTCATTTCTGTATCATTTGAAGATGCCTGACTTAAATATACTAATCTTATTTCTTTTATCATTAAGACAAAATACTTGGAAAGCATCATAAATAATACATATCCATTATAGACAATTTAGAAAATGGTGCCAAGCCAGAAAAATAAAAGAAAAATCATTCATAATCCCATATCTCAGAAGCAATCACTTAACATTTTGGCATATGGAAATTTCCTTGCATAAATATATTTGAATGTAGAACCTTAAATATAGAATCTTAAATATTTTATTTTTCGTTTTTCACAAAAAATGTTCTCCAGAGTTTGTGTTATTAACTTCCAGTCTCTCTCTCTTGCACCCTCATCCCTAGAAACAGGGATGTACTTGAGCTTTCCAGAACATATTCCAGCCCAAAATTTGCCTACAGCTGCTGAGAGAATACCTGGCACCAAATAGTCATTCAACACACATTTATTGACTACAAGAATAATTGAGAGGGCTCTCAGGACTTACAGTGTGGACATGTGAAATAGCAGACTGTGTAGACGAGAAAGTCACGTGAAAAGGGAGCTGTATCAAAAGGATTCAGAATAAGGAAGGAACATTTGAAATCACAGGGATATAGTATCTAGGGATTCATATTCTAACCCATGCTGCCCAACAGAAATATAATGTGAGCCACATACAGTATTTTAAACTTTCAAGTAGCCATATTAAAAAAAATGAAAGGAAACAGATAAAAGTAATTTTACTAGGATAATCCAGTTAAGCCAATGTTTTCATTTCAATGTGTAACCGATATTAAAATGATTGAGATATTTTATATTCTTTTTTCATATGAATTACTCGGAATCCAGTATGTATTTTATACTTTGTGCACATTTCCATATAGAGTAGTAGCATTGCAAGGGCTCAATAGTCACATGTGGTTAGTGGCTACTGTCATAGACAGCTCAGGTCTAACATGTACAGAGAGGAAGGAGGGGAAAATCCGGTGTAACATTGTGTTCCTATCCTTGGAGTAAGACAGCACGTGTCCAGAAGCTCAAGCTTGAAGGATTTAGGAACACTGTATTTCACTACCTGTGGATGAGACGTAAGATGAATCAGAGAAGTTGAAAATATTGATGAGAGTAAAAGATAGGAAGAAATTTTATGGTGAAGAGTGACGGTAATAATCATAATGCAGAAATGGAAAGTCCAGAACTGAGAGTTGCGTTACTATGATACAAGAGAACAAAATATAGCTACTTCAGATAGGTTATCAAAAAGTTTATGTATTTAGACTTTGCCAAAGGCTGAGTGTCTTTTCTGTTTTTTTCTGGTTTATTTTTCATGGCTTCTGTGGAAAAAATTTACCATTTCAGAGGTTCTTATAATTTATTGCATATTTAATAGCATTTTTTGTTTGTTGTAACTCAAAATCCAAAGCGGTGATTTCCATTTTTGTCGCCTTGAATTATGAGTGAGTCAAAATCTCTAAAATAGTACAAGGTGGCAGCAATCACTAAGCAGGACTTGACGACAGTACCTCTCTCTCGCTCAGTAAATGGGCTGTGAGCTCAGATAGGGCACAAAGCGGAGCCCTGGCACCTTTCTTAGATAAGGGCACTAATTATAGTGAGGTGGGGTGCTATTCATTTACATCCTCTGGTGCTTCTGAAGAAACAGGGGCAGTGATGTGTCAGAACCGATAAGAGACGCTCAGAAACTGGCTGCCTGGTTTTTGTCCATAGGGAGAACATCTGTGACTAAAGACATGTTAGACCTTCTGGGAAAAAACTCGAGACAATCTTTATGGAGGAGTTTCTTATAATTAGATTCTCCATTCATAAACAAGTAACACACTTGAGTCGTCTCCTTATTTCTTTTTTTCTGGTGGAATGTTTTAACTCTTGGAAGGGTAGTTTACAAATTCTTACCAGTAGAAAAGAAAAAGAAAGAAATAGAAAAAATTACTCTAAAAGCAGTAATTTTTTTTTACATATTAAATCATTTAGTTATTTGAACAATGTCCTGGTTTTCACCATATCTGTGAGCATCTGATGATTTAATATGCAACAATCATCAGCAAATATTCTTCTATCACAGTCTTTTCTTACTCACTTCCTCCTGATTATATTACCTAAGTACCCGCAAGGATAAAAGTTTTATACTATTATTTAGCTTTTTTGGTTTTGACATCCAGTAAGCATTTAACAAATTTCTTCAATGTACTTTTCAATAAAGAAGCTAAATTTTCTTGACTACTTTTGATTCAACTTTTTTCTACCAAAGTTGTATATGTTTTAAAATTTAGGACTAAAAAAAGAGCAAAACTTTATTTTTATCACAAACAGTACAAAATTGATTCATATAGGCCCTAGAAACTTGGCTACAGAGCTAAGCTTTTGACTCTAGTTATACGAAGTCTCTCTTGTGAAGAACGTGTCTTCATGATCTATATTTGGTCCAAGTTTAACCCTCTGCCGGTGAGGGGAGGTGGGGCAGGAAGTGAGGGAACGAACTGGGCTGTGATTTGTGGTGGAGAGGGTTGCTGGCTGTGGGGATGAAGAAAGTCTATGGCTCTTGCACAAATAATGGCTTTTGAATGTCACAGGCAGAACTCTGGTCATTTGTTGCAGGATAAGAAAGTACTCTCCATTTCTGCATTTTTTTTTAGGTTAAATAATTTTTTAGATACACTTTTTTCTTTAAAAGACATATATATTGTTCATTGAAACTGATAATGTTAATTCTACTTGAAAATTTCAAGGTAATTTTCACTCTGTTTTCTTCTTAGGCAAACCCATGCTTCCCACTTAATCCTAAATTGGGGCCTCTTCCTCAAACTTTTAAATAGGTCTAATTCATGAGAGTTCATGGCAAGATCTTAAAGTTCACAGTGGTGGATCTCTGTGCCAGCGGTCACTCTTTTTTTTTTTTTTTTTTTTGTGAGGAAGATCAGCCCTGAGCTAACATCCATGCCAATCCTCCTCTTTTTGCTGAGAAAGACTAGCCCTGAGCTAACATCCACGCCGATCTTCCTCCACGTTTATGTGCGACGCCGCCACAGCATGGCCTGACAAGTGGTGCGTTGGTGCGCACCCGGGATCCGAACCCAGGCTGCCAGCAGTGGAGCAAGCGCACTTAACCACTACACCATGGGGCCGGCCCCCAGCGGTGACTCTTGAATGGCCTCATTTGGATCACTGGGAATCAGTCCTCAGAAGGAAGAGCACCCAACAGTTAGTCAGGCTTCTCCAACCCCAGTCAGGCTTCAGGGAGAGAGGACTTTCTCATCAAGAAAACCCTTGGGAATCCCCCTTTTAAAGTCTGCTTTCATCACTTTGAACCTTCAAATTTACTATAACCTATCTGCTAACGATCTTATACGACCGAGGACATTTATTTTATTTGAAGAACTGTTTCCCTTGCTTCTTCCAAGTTATTTTCTAGAAATGTCTTCCATACAACCAGGAACAAACGATTAGGCAAGAAGGAATTATCCAAGCCAGTCCATGGTAATGGAGGAATGTAGTTCAGATAATTTACATTTGCGCAGGTTTTATTTTTATCTAAAGGGAAAAAAATTGCTGATTTTAAAGGTTTTGTTGTGTTGGGTCTATTTGTCTGTTTCTTTGTTTTATTTTACTTTTGCTTTTTTAAAGACAAAAATATAGAGGGAATCTCTGAAAGATTAAGTAATACTCTAGGTGTATTCAAGACAGCTAATTACTGCATTGGGTTAGTCACTCTGTAAATACTAAAAAAAAAAAGTACAAATCCAACGTGTAGTAAGTCTCTATGAAGAAGGAATAATAATTAAGGAAAAAATTTAAAATTAATTGATAGTATTTAAACCAGCTACAGTTGGGGTATGTTTTATAAAGCTGTCTTAAAAAAAGGAGGGGAGTTATTACTACGGCCAAAAGAAAATATTATAGTCAGAGATTGACGTTCAAAGTTAATAACACCTATAAGATTAACATGCTCTGATGTAAGTTTCACTGTCAAATTGTTAAAAAAAAAAATGACTCAGTCTTCATTTACAGGATAGTCGGTGGCCTGTAGCAATCTGTAAGGATGAGAGAGAAAAAAGAGCGGGATTAACATGTCACTCTTTCGTGCTACCAGACCATGGGACCTGCAAATCCTGAGAAAGAGGGAGACTCATACAAGGTCACTTGGGATTAGGCATGCAAACTAATGGCCTTACTCATTGTTCCAAGGGGTCCTGTGATTGGGCTTGAAGCCAACACACTTTAGCCAACAAAGTCTTTCAATTAGGTACAGTCCTAATGCCAAGTTTCTCAGCGAGAGCATGTGAAAGGGCTCCTTTTGACTTTTGATCAAATCCATTTAAAATCTTTGCCATGGGACCCTGAAAATCGCCATTTAAAACTATGTCTGGAATGCCTCACACCTGAGAACTAATATTAGGTACATGTTCTTACAATAGAGATTATGACCAATGGATTCACAATGTCCTTAAGTAAATGGCTTCAAATATTACTGTGGACCATGGTGGAAACAGGAAATCCATTTACACTTGCCAGCTGTGCTAGACTATCAGGTTTTTTAGGGCAGGACTTTGTCTTACACCTCTGTACAGGTGCAGAGCCTGACACATGGTAGATGCTCAAGGAATGTTTTCTTTGATTGGATGGGTGAATTAAAAACAGCAGTTTTGTCTACTGAGCTTGAGAATTATGCATCAAACAAACAGGTGATTTATAGTTTGGAAGACCCTTTTCTACCCTATTTTCCCAGTTACCCATCAAGAGACCTGAAATATTTGTCCTTTTAGGACAGAAGAAGAGGTTTTGACACTGAGAAATCTAGCCCAATGGCAGTGTGCCTGTTTTTGGAAGTTGTTTAATCCCTCTTGCTTTGGAATGCTCATTTGTTTTGTGATGTGAAATCTCCTGCCTTGGCTGTGACCGTGGAACTACAGAGAAAGGCTTTCACTTCAGTGCCCTTTATTTTCTTTCCAAGTGGAAGAAAAACAAGGTTTGACTAACACTTGGTACCGAATACTTTGTTTTCAGATCTTATTTGTCTTTTCTATTGAATTTTTTTGGTGACAATAATAAAACAATGACTCACAATCCATAAGAAGGATTCACACTTGTTCCCTTTAAGAGGGATGTTCCCACAATTTCAACTCGGCTAGGTGGACACAGTAAGTGGAGACAGTGACCCCAAAAGCAAGAGAGTTAGAACAGACTGCGGCAAATTCTGCGGCCTGTGCACAAGATTATCTGCCTATTCTGCTAAGCTCTCCTACATGGAGCAAAATGTATCTTCAGAGAAAGGAATTGAAATTGCTTTTTTCCTGATGAGAAATGCAGGAATTTATAAGATATTGAACACTTAAATTTTAACCATGAGGGCTTTGAGAAGGGAAACTATAAAAATTTACTTTTAAAATTTAAACAATATTTGCAAACTCAAATGTCTATAGCAACTAAAAAGATAACAAAGATTTGTGAAATGGGCCAAATGGCGAGGTAGAGACTGTGTGGGGAATGGTAAATTTGTGCCTGTTTCAAAGTTGTTCAGATTCTTGAAACATACACACCACACACACACACACACACACACCCCTACATAGACACTCACAGAGTCACATACCTTGAGATAAACATATCAGTGGCTATATGTAGCCCTTTGACCATTATTTTTTTTATAATTTCTTTTTATTGAGGTCATATTGATTTGTAATACTGTGTAAATTTCAAGTGTACATTATTATATTTCAGCTTCTGTATCACTTTCTGTATCATTTCAGCATCGTGTTCACCATCAGTAATTAAGTTTTTATCTGTCACCATACACATGTGCCCCTATACCCCTTTTGCCCACCAACTCCCTTCCCCTTTGGTAACCACCAATCTGTTCTCCTTATCTGTGTGTTTATTTATTTGTTTATCTTCCACATATGAGTGAATTCATATGTTATTTGTCTTCCTCTCTGACTTATTTTGCTTATCATAATGCCCAAGGGGTCCATCCATGTTGTCACAAATGGCTAGATTTAATCTTTTTTATGGCTGAGTAGTATTTCATTGTATATTTATACCACTTCTTTATCCATTCATCCATTGATGGGCACTTGGGTTGCTTCCATGTCTCGGCTATTGTGAATAATGCTGTGATGAACATAGGGGTGCATATATTTTTTTAAATTAGTGTTTTCATGTTCTTTGGATAAATACCCAGAAGTGGAATAGTGGAATCATATAGTATTTCTATTATTAATTTTTTGAGAAATCTCCATACTGTTTTCCATAGTGGCTGCACTAGTTTATATTCCCATCAGTAGTGTATGAGGGTTCCCTTTTCTTCACATCCTCTCCAACATTTGTTACTTCTTGTCTTTTTGATAATAGCCATTCTGACAGGTATGAGGAGATATCTCATTATAGTTTGATTTGCATTTCCCTAATAATTAGTGATGTTGAACATCTTTTCATGTGTCTGTTGGCCATCTGTATATCTTCTTTGGAAAAATGTCTGTTCATGTCCTCTGACCATTTTTAGATTGGGCTTTTTTTTTTTTTTTTTGATGTTGAGTTTTATGAGTTCTTTATATATTTTGGAAATTAATCCCTTGTTGGATATATGATTTGACAATATTTTCTCCCAGCTGGTAGGTGGTCTTTTTGTTTTGTTGATAGTTTCCTTTGCCGTGCACAGAAAGTTTTTAGTCTGATGTAGTCCTATTTGTTTATTTTTTCTTTTGATTCTTTTGCCTGAGGAGACATGCTATTCAAAAAAATGCTGCTAAGGCTGATGTCAAAGAGCATATTGCCTATGTTTTCTTCAAGGATTTTTATGGTTTCAAGTCTTATATACAAGTCTTTAATCTATTTTGAGTTAATTTTTGTGTATGGTGTAAGATACTAGTCTACTTTCATTCTTTTGCTTGTGGCTGTCCAGTTTTCCCACACCATTTATTGAAGAGACTTTCCTTTCTTCACTGTATGTTCTTGGCTCCTTTGTCAAAGATTAGCTACCATAGTGTGGCTTTACTTCTGGGCTCTCAATTCTGTTCCATTCTGTGTGTCTATTTTTCTGACTCTGGCCATTGTTTTTAACCCATGAATTCTACCCTGGTGTTGTGTTTACTTTTTCCAGGTTAGAACAATTTTTCCAAGTGAGGGTCAAGCCTGGCTCTGCTTCTTGTCATGTGAAATTTTAAAAAAGGTGTGATTTCAAAAGAATTAAAGATTCAGCCCTGTGAAGGCTAATTCCTTTCTAATTCACCAAAAACTCAATCCACCCCTACCATGACCCAGTAAGGTCTTAGACTTGAGCTTTATTCAGTACTTCTCTCCTTGAGCTCCCCCTAGAGGTGAGAGTCTGCCACTAACAGGCCCACTGCTCCCATCACTGTCTTCTGAGAAATGAGGAGATCAATACACAGGAACAGGGGCGGCACTGAGATTATTGCTAAGAAAACACCATTCAAGGAAAATAAGAGCAATATTTATATGAATTTCTTCCTCACGTCTTGTGCTCTAAATAAATATTTAGGGCATACTATATGCAAAAAATTCTGATAGGTGTTTTGGAAAATACTGAAATCACCAATAACGTAATTCTTTTCTCTTTGGGAAAACTAAATACACACGAAAAGCAACATTCTTTCTGCCTTTCTGACATCTTAAAATTCTCTTTCACTAATTTTTCTACTACATACTTCTTAAGTAACAATTTTCTTCAGAATTCTTTTCAAACCTTCATCTTTTCTTGGTTTACTTTCCTTTAATTATGTACTCTCATTCATTCTTCTGGTTTCAACACCACCTATTTTCTGAAGATCTCCACCTTTATATTCCCAGACTGGACTTTTCTTTGAGTGAGAGATTCATGCTTTCATTTTTCTGCTAAAATTCTTCACTAGAAATTTTGAGTCACTTCAAATTCAGCATACTCAAATGATAATTCAAGGCCATAAGTATTTAGTGCCAAATGAGCATTATCAGTGGTAAACGCTATGAATCTAGAAGATCACTTTGGGCTGAGGATATTTGGGAAAGTCTCATGGCAGAGACAGACTTGGGCAGAACTTCAAACAAGAGCTTGTTTGTGGGCAGCAGTGTAAACAAAATTGGGAGCACATCTATCACCATTTCTTTCCATGGAAACTTTTTCTGGTGTTCCACTTTCCAGGTCCGAGCTCAGTTTTGACCTTATTACAATCCAAAAAAAAAAAAAAAAGACAGAGAGAGAGAGAGAGAAAACTTGCCTCATGGTGATTTCTTTCTCTATCTTTATGTGCTTTTTTCCCCTTCCAACTGGAGAGATTGGAGATCTGAGACCAGATAAGCAAAAAAGGACCCAGCCACATTCTGCTCCCAATAGAAATATACACATTTTCTCAAACAATTGTGGGTTCCTCTACTCCTGAAAACCAAAATGGGCAATCTTGAAACCCTGGTTGAGAGTTGGCTCTTGAATACCAGGCATTTTCTTTATTCATTCTGCATCCACTGAAGAGTGTGGATCTGGCCCTGCCTTTGTCCCAGCCGAGGAGCTGAATGCAAACTCTGAAACTCACAACATTGCCCTGCAATCTCGTAAAAGGACTGCCTGCTTTCCTTTCCCTCCCTTGCAGTGGCACTTCCACCTTAAGTAGCTCTCAGCCCAGCTAGACTTTGTACAGTGCCATCAGGCTAACTCTTTTGATGCTTGCTTCACAATAAAATAAATGTTTTCTTCTTTTTATCTTATGCAGTGTTGCTATTTAGAAGGAACATGGAGAGGCTTTTCTGTTCCCTGAATAATCACAGTAGTTGCTTTTCCTGTAGGGAACTGTAGATAATTAAGAACATGATTTTTTTTCACTGTATAACTGGATACACCATAAAACTCTTAGCTGTGTGCAACTTTTTCATGAGAAAGAAGTCTCCTTTTTACTGTGATAGCCTCAGGGGTGAAAGAAGTTATTCTGTGACAGCCTACAAAAAAGGCAATACAGTTGTGAAAATTCAATCAAAAACAATAGGCTCCATTGAGTTCTAACGTTCTGTGGCTTTTTCTCCCACATTGACAGTTACAAAATTTTTTAAAAAATTTTATTTATTCTTTTGTAGCCTTTGAATAGAAAATTGTCCATTTGCAAGGCAAGTAAATACCTTTAAATGTTTATCAACCAGTGTCGTGAAAGAGATCTTTTATAATTACACCTATTGGAGTTAATTGGGCTGCATTGTGTATCAAAACTTGTTTGCCATAATACTGGCTTTTTTCTTAATTGAAGTGCTCTTTGGTGAGTGTGTTTAATGAAGGGCTATGTATTTCTTTTGTAATTCCAAAAGTAGCAAAAGATTTAGCCCAGAAGAATAAATGAACAAGCATTTGAAGAAAAAGAGAAAGTTTCCCAATTTTCATTAATTTATAAGCTAGTGTTTGCATTGGGAAGTAGTAAAAAATTTGTTTCGTTTTTAAAGTTAGAACAAGACAATAACGCACTTGGCTTAAGATCTGGTGGAGTAGTCATTTGGCTTTTAGGAATGCATCCTACAGAGATACATAGAGTTCCTGCCCCACTGGAGCTTCAACAGAATGAGGAGCATGCCCAGACTAGGTACTAGCATAACCTGTTTCAAAGTTCAGGATACAGATATGGTTATAATATAGACATCTCCACCCCCTCCTTCAATCAATCACTTACTCCCCTACACTTCTTTTTAGAAACAGCAACAGTATCTCTCTTTAAACTCTTCTCCCTCCAAAAAATAAAATTATCCAAGAACTCTAGAAGCTCACTCAGTCCAAAGGAAATGAGTGTGAGGATTTGTCCTGATTCCAACGCCAAGCAGAGAGAGAACTGTGCCTGATTAGACCCCTTCTGCCATTGCTTCTCCCTGGCACATGATGTTGATGCTAAGGACTCAGCCTGCACGGCTTGATGGACAGTGCTTTGTGTACTGTTGCTGGGTATTCTTGCTGATATATACACATACCAGGCCATAGAGATGCCGTGCACTATGTGCCAAAGTTATAGCTCTTTTTGGTTCATATCACTGTGCTCAGCTACTGTTCCTGAAAGCACATAAATGGAGGAAAGAGAATTCTGGGCATATAAAACAGCATGTGTAAAGACTCAGATGCAGGGGCAGTATGACTGTTCACATAGAGAAAAATACTGGAAAACTACATAATTTTTTAACAGCAATTAACTTTGGACTATAGGATTATGGATGATTTTGTTTTCCTTCTACTGTTTTCCACTTTCTTAGTTTTCTGCAATAAAACCACATTACCTTATTATTTTAAAATGTTTTAAGTACCCAAGAGAGTAAAAATCAGTGACATTGGAAAAAAGTTGAACCTAAGAGTAATATTATTTTAAAAATGATATGAGGCAGTACTCAAGCTGAATAATGGAAGGGAAGGGAGACAATGAATTCTGGGGTGGTACCTAAAATACTGGTGTAGGAATCCAGGTCTAGAGTGAAAAGGTCTTGGCCTGGGTGCTAGCAGATGCTGTGAAGAAGGTTATAGAGCTATAAGAAATAATTTAGGGCTGAATTCAAGATGGAAAGTTTTCTAGTCTGTTTTTCCTATTGCATAGGCACCACATATACCAGATGCCTGAGAATTATCCTTAATCCTTCACTCTTCCTCCTCTTTCAAGATTTTTCTGTCCTTGGTTTTCTGCAGTTTGAACATGATAGGCCTAAGTACAATTTTTCTGTATTCATCTTGCTTAGTGTTCTCTGACCTTCTTGGATCTAAGGTTTGGTGTCTGTCATTAATTTTGGAAAATTCTCAACCATTCTTTCTTTATATATTTCTTTTGTTCTCTTCTCTAGTGTTCTAATTACATATATCTTGCATCTTTTGATATTGTCACACTATTCTTTGTTGCTATCTTGTATTTTTTGTGTGTGTGTGAGGAAGATCAGCCCTGAGCTAACATCCAAGCCAATCCTCCTCTTTTTACTGAGGAAGACTGGCTTTGTGCTAACATCCGTGCCCATCTTCCTCTACTTTATATGGGACACCGCCACAGCATGGCCTGACAAGCAGTGCCTCGGTGAGCGCCCGGGATCCGAACCCGGGCCGCCAGCAGCGGAGCGCGTGCACTTAACCGGTATGCCACGGGGCCGGCCCCTCTCTTGTATTTTTTTCATTCCTTTTCTCTTTGCATTTCAGTTTGGGAAGCTTCTATTGACTTATCTTTAACCCCATTGATTCTTTTCTCAGCTATACCCTGGTATGTTAACGGGTCCCTCAAGGGCATCTTTATTTCTATTACAGTGTTAGTGATTTTTAGAATTTTCTTTTAATTTTTTTCTTAGAGTTTCCAACTTTCTGCTTATGTTACAAGCTATTTTTGCATGCTACCTACATTTTCCATTAAAGCTTTTTGACATATTAACCAGAGTTATTTTAAATTCCCTGTCTGATAATTCCAAAGTCTATGACATATCTGAGTCTGGTTCTAATGCTTCCTTTGTCTCTTTAAATTAGTTTTTTCTTGCATTTTAGCATGTCTTGTAATTAGTTTGTTTGTTTTTTTGGAAAGCTAAAATGTACTGGATAGTAAGAATTGAATGTAAATAGTCTTTTAGTGTGAGATTTTTATCTGCTAGGAGTAGGGTTGGGCCGTGTTTAATGTTTGCTGTAGCTGTACGTGCCAGGGACTTCAAATTCCTCTAGCGTCCTTGACTTTGTGTCTCCTGCTGACTTTGGGCTGCTCTAAGAACTCTTCCTGGGGGCCGGCCCCGTGGCTTAGCAGTTAAGTGCGCGCGCTCCACTACTGGCGGCCCGGGTTCGGATCCCGGGTGCGCACCAACGCACCACTTGTCGGGCCATGCTGAGGCCGCGTCCCACATACAGCAACTAGCAAGATGTGCAACTATGGCATACAACTATTTACTGGAGCTTTGGGGAGAAAAACGGAAAAAAGGGAAGAGGATTGGCAATGGATGTTAGCTCAGGGCTGGTCTTCCTCAGCAAAAAGAGGAGGATTGGCATGGATGTTAGCTCAGGGCTGATCTTCTTCCCCCCCCCCCCCAAAAATTAAAATTAAATAAATAAATAAATAAATTTGGAACTCTTCCTTAGATAGAGACTGCATCTTTCAGTTTTATAATCCTGTAATCCATTGTTATTACACTGGAGCCTTGTTTGTGTGGTGGTGATATGTGGGGGGCTGGAGAAGCATTCTATAGTCTTATGAAAAATTCTCAGTCTTTTAGCGAGACTGAGTGTCTGGGATGTAACCTTCATAAGTGGTTCTTCAGCTTTTTTGTCTCCTTTTAGGAAACAAGAAGGTTAGAGGGAATAGGAGTTGGGAAAATGTCATTTCCACAGGTTGGATAGGCTCTAGTAAAGTCTTTTCCTTTGGAAGTAGGCCTTTGTTATGGAGAGCACCGGAGCTCTGCACCTATTTCAAATAGATGTTTTTCTCCTCCTCCTGCCAGAGCCACAAGCGGATTTTCTGGGCTTTTTACACAAAGAAACTGATGGGATTTCTGGAAGCAGGAGCCATGAAAGTTGTGAGTGATGCCTCCAAGACCGTGCCCCTAAAGAGTTTTCACTCTCATGCTAGCAACACTCAGTCCCCAGTAATTCACCAAAATTACCATTTCAGTGTTCCTGCTGGTTTATGGTTCCAGAGGCTTCCTCCCCCGGTAAACATATCTTGGCTGTGACTTTCTGGATTCTCTTGTTTCACCAGATTTGGGTGTGGTGCTTGGCCTTGTGACTTCAGTTCTCTGACGAGTTCAAGAAAAGCCATTGATTCTCAGTTCGTTCAGTTTTTTTTTGTTGTTGTAAGAACAGATTCCAAATTTTAGACATGTCAGAGCTGAAAGCAGAAGTCTTCTCTTCTTAAACCTTCACAACCAATAAATCACGGATTCCTGGTTTTATCTTCTATCTCTTTAATTCACCCCTCCTTTTTATTCCCACTGCTATTGTTTTCCTTCAGGCTTCTTTCTCTCCAACTTAGATCATTTCAGAAACTTTGTAAATCATTCCTGTGCCCTTAAATCCCTTCAAATCATGGTGAGCATACATCCTAGTTTTGCAGGGACAGTCCCAGTTTATGCCTATTTTCTGAGTGGGATGTTAATAGTGCTCCTTTTTCAGTCTCGAAGTGTACCAATTTGGCAACAATTATCAGTTGCCAATTATCAACAATTACCAACTACCTACCTTGAATAAATCTTGCCCTGAATCTGCCTCTTTCCTCAAATGATCTTGCTAAAATTTAAATATCATCATGTCCCTCCCCAGCATAAAACTCTTTAAGTTCTTTTCTCAATCCTTGGGGTAAAGTCCCAATGCCTTATTATACAAGGGCATCCAAGGTCCTTCATGACTTGTCTTGCCTTTTTTGGCTAGTTTTTATCATGCCTTTCTCAACCCCTTAAATTTGAAGATCTAGCAATATAGAGCTACTTGATATTCCTTGAACACAGCATGTTGTTTTAAACGTTGATACCTTTGTTCTGAAACCATCCAAGACCCATTCTTCCCCCCACCAGCCCTTCCCACCTGTCTTTCCCAATTTCGGTTATTATAAATCATGTTTAATTAATCATCAATCATTTATAGTTACATATTATTATAACTATTGTTTTGAAGGCTCTGTCACACATATAAAAACATTACACTACAAAAACTTACTCCAAACACTAGACTATAAACCCCTCAAGAGCAGAAAACATGTCCTAATCATCTGAATTCTTAATGTCTAACACAATAGGTGCTCAGTAACGTAGGTGGTACTCAACAGTCACTCTGTTGAGTTGGTTTAGGAGACAAGAGAGCAATGAAAAGTTCTAGTTAGTATCAAGGGTACACTCAAGTTAATGTCATGAATTTATACAGAATAAGGGTCTCTTAGACCTATGATTTCTTTTAGGAGAATTTACAATGCTAACTTTCCATAATTCTGAGATATTAAATGATTAGAGATGGAAAGAGTAGGGCAATTCAATGATTTAAAAGAAGCAACAAAAAATAATGGGAATAATAAAAAAATTCATCCTTCACCTCTTGGCTTTGTTCCTATTTAGAATTCCGGGTTTCTTTGGAGTTCCATGCTGGCTTCCGGTGCACAGCATGCCCCTTTTGTTCTTCCCAATCTCAGCCCACTTTTGTAATCTCTGCTCTCACGCTCCACAAATAACTACCACCTGGCTGCCCCCTTGAGCCTAAAGTTGAACACACCAGCAGTGTGGTTAGCACTTTTGGAGTATGTTCAGAGGAATTGGCCTATGCAAGAAACATGAATTTCTGTGTTCCCTGGAACCTAGAGTGTGCTCTTGAAGGGAAATCAGAAGCATATTGCTTGACCCTATAGATACCTCACATCATTGGGAGAAGGATAGCTGAAAGAGAGCCCAATGGGGTCCTCTAATGATTAGTGCTCAGAGTAGGGGCTCCTCCTCCCAAAGTCTAAGGGTAATATTGAAGTGAGGACTATATAGGAAATGGCAGAGGATAGCATTATGTTATCATTACATAAGCAGATTTTTAGCATAGCAAGAGGTGAGAAAATGTTTGGGGGAGCCATAAAGTCTGCACTTAGTAGAATGGGGCCCCACAGGACAGAGTGGAAGGACCAAAGCTATGGGTAGAAGTAAATATAAATTAGGGGTGAACATTTCCTCCATCTCTGCCTTTCCTGGCTGCCTATGGCTGGGCATATTGGTTTCCTTATCTTAGCGACAAACTCACCCCTCTTTCTTAAATAAGTCTTTTCCTTGCTGCCCACAATAGGCTTTGGAATAAGAAATTTCTAGACTCAACTCCTTCTTCCATGAATGATTTATGTAGTCCAGTAATTTGGGTGGCATGATCTCATTTCTCATAAACCTGAGAAGATTAAGATGGATTACCAGATTAGTTTGAGGAGAGTGAGAGAGTAGATGGTTAGAAATGAAAAAACAGGAAATATCCAAGTATAACCAGATACATATCAGAATTTCCCATGTAACCTTTGTGCTATGGTGGTGTATAGAGGTTTTGTCAAGAAACCTTCAGTTGCTAGAGACTTTATTGGCTCAGTCTACTGGAAGTCCAGAGAGAGAACTTATTTCAGCCATAGATGGATTCTCAAATAATTTATCAGTCATCTATTTTTTTTCATCTATCACAGATAGAGTTCTCCAGAAGCAGATACTGAGATGGAGCTCAGGGTGCAAGCTGTTTATTAGGGATCAAGACCCGTGAAGGGAAAGGCAGAGGAAGAAGTGAAACTATGATACAGGTCTGCAAAACCTTGGCCCACCCTGTGGGGAGCTCTGTATTAAGTATTGACCATGAAGTCTTTCCCAAGATGGGCCAAAATGGCCAGGCTTTACACCTGACCTTGCTCAGTCACTAAAGTGGGCTGACCCAGGAAGGGCATGACCTCAGGAGAGGCAGCACTCTATAGCTGAAGCAGACTCTGAAGAAGTTGACAGCTGGAGGCCATCTGCTGACCACACTCTCTGTTGATAGGCAACCACTCCTTCCTTGAAGAGAAACCTAGGTGGCACATCTCCACGTCTACTTAACCATTTTTGACTCTGCTTTTTTTTTTCTGTATGCTGGCTTTATTCAGAAGATCTTCTGAAGTTATGGCAAAAGTGTTCAACCAAAGCTTTAGACTTCTGTTTACCAGCTTGGTAACTTTAGAGGAAGAGTCTCTTTTACAAAATTTCCAGTTAATGTCCTGAGATTGAATATTACTCATTTGGTTTGGAATCAGGACTCGACTTTCAGAGCTAGGGTGCCAGGTTAGCCCCAACTAAACTGCATGGACTGAGAGCAAAAGTGGAGATGTTCCCCAAAGGTACATCATGGTACTTCTACCAAATAAAGGATGTTGGGGAGTGAGGAACAGATGTCTCCTACTCTGCTGATACTCATGCACTCTGGAGCCTTTTATAGAATGGCCTAGGGTCCCTAAGTAATTGTGGGATTGCACTTAATTGTAGGTAGAGGATCTCAAAGTGCATTGTTAACATTGATGGAGACCCTCATTATTTCGGAAGACATGACCTTGAATTCTCTATAAATAAGGGAATCCATAATACTACAATGTGTTAATTATTAAAAAAAACTCTCTCTTTCTACTAATTCTACCAATTTTCTGGAGCACCATTTGCTTTTCTTTTATTTGTAATAGAGTAGAGAATAACTGTGGTATTCTGCAACATACTGAATGGAAAACTAGCACAAGAACACAGTAACAAAGAGCCTTTCATGCTGCAAGGGAGAGGATTCCTGTTGGCATGGAGAACTTTCACCAATGGACTGCTAAACTGTGAATCTGTGAAAAGAAAGAGATTTCTATATTCAGAAATATTGGGCACATTGAAAATAGTGTCAATTTAATGTGTATGTGTGTGTATCTATATATATATGTACACATACAATTTGCTGTGTCTATATATGTATGTATGAATCTTTTATTTAAAATCTCTTTCATTGGGTTTATGAATGTCTGCTCTTCTTTAGAGTGCTATGTCTGTTTCTCTTAAATAGAATAAACCAGGACTTATACTCAAGGGGCACACATCAATGTAGCCACACCACTTATTAAATATTGAAATATTTTTCTTCTGGTTGGGACATGGTGAATGCGATAAGCATTAAAATTAATTAATGAGTTCCAGCACGTGTGGTATTTCTCAGAAACCACACACCACTATGAGTCCAAGATTTTTTTTGTTTGTTTTTTTGGGCACTGGAGCACAGAACTAGGAGTCCTGCTGAAGAGATCCTGTTATTTGTTTCAGGTATGGAGGAATTTCTTTTTTGTTCAAATGTCCGTGGCGGGAAGAAGGGAGACCCACACAGCCACGCTGAGGAGAAACTTGGCAATGGTTGAAGAGTTGGGGAGAAGGCTGGGGCACAGACAGCACAAGTAGGGCTTAACTTGCAGCTTGTGGTAGTGATCACTCAGGTCTAATTGGGAAACTTTGCTTTATTGGAAAACTTTCCCCTGGGAGGTACTGACCATCCCCGTACAACGTGAGGAGATTATGAGAAGGGGATCTTCCTGGGATCCCTTTTAAAGGGCAAAAGAACGTGTAATGCAAGAAGTGACAGTGAGGGCCTCCTCTCTGGCCCCTCCCCACTGCCCATGGCCAGTTCTCCCAGTGGAGAAACATCAAGATATCCTGCCCCCCACCCCCACCCCTGCCTGCTCCTGACACTCTTCCAAGAGCTGGTACTTGCTAACCTTGCAGCAATTGCCTGTTGTTTCTATTTTTCTCTTCTTTCCCCTCCTGTGTTTGTCCTGCTTAGTAACTGTGCTTCAACCAGTTGTCTCCACATCAGCACCAGTTGCCTCCTGACTGGACTTGGAAGGGAGGCAACCATCCTGCCCTTCTTGGGTGGAACAAAGCAGACAAAATATGCAGATTCTTAACTCAGGTAACTAGAATTGGCCAATAACCACCGTCCTTGTCCCTTCTCCTGTCTCCCCTTTGTTTTAAGGATTTATTATTAGTTAGATATGGTAAAGTCAACAGAGCAGGAGACAATAGCCATTGAAAAAATAGTTTATTATGCATGCAGATCCCAAGAGAAGGAGTACATGTTACACTAAGTGGGGCCACAGGGAAGCACGGGGTCAGTCAGGAGACGGAGGGAAAGAAGAGAACTGTGGGCTGGAGCCTTTATCATGGTTTTTATGGGAAAGAACAGGTAAGGCAAAGAAAGCAGGTTTGGGATTGGCTAAATTTGAATAATTTCAGCGCTTGGAGCATAGGGACTTTCCCTAGCCTCGCATCTGGCCTGCGGTGATTAGGGCGGGTGCATAGTGGTGAGTGTCAGACCCTAATAAGGGAGGTGGCTGAGGGTGTAGACTCTGAATTGGGTGGTTTGTATTTGAAAAAAGTGCCCCTGGGAGGAAGATTCCTCCTGTTGGGAGGGGAGTGCATCAGGCTAAGGCAAGGTGACTCAGCCATATCATCACATTGTCTGGAACAGGGTATGCCTGGCACAAGCTGTGCTTGGCATATGCGTGTAGGGCAGATGTTAAAGCACCAAGTTTACAGAAGCTAGAAACGTGATGAACACACCCTTCTACTCTCATCTTCTTTCCTTCTCCCTTTAGCTTCCATACTCCTGCCAAGAGGCTCATGACAAAGAGCCAGTGCCCTTCGCTCTTGGACGGTGGGTGGACAGAGACAGGGAGAGTGGAAATAGAGATGGAGTGGCAGCATGAATCTCCACTGTCTGCTGCCTCATGGTATCCTCAGTCACCCAATGACCTTCACTTCAGTGGTGATGTTTTCGGAAGAATTTTATATGTAAAATCTCGGCTAAGAAAGGAACATTGTTTAAGCTAGTTATCACTCTGGCAACCAAAAATTACACTAACAATTTTAGAATCATTAGAACGACTTCATGAATGATTTTTACTACAAATTTGAATGTTTGGTAAGCAAGATATATAGGGCTTAGAGACTATATATTTAGAGAATAAAAGGAATATTTTTTTACAGTCTTGATTTATATATTAAAAGTGTCAACTCTGTATTATATATTTTATATTATATATGCATATATCAGACATTACAAATTTTATATGAATTTAAATGACTCTACATTTATTACACATGGCATGGACCATTCTTGTCACCTCCAACTTGTCAAATTGTGGTTCTGTTTCAAAGCCTATTTAAAATACAGGCTCTTTATAAACTTGCTCATGATCATGACTTGTATCTCTTCTGTTGTCTCCTTCCCTGGTTTTTATGGTGGTAAAATCACTAATCATTCTTTCTCCCAGTTCCTAGAGCAGTTGTACTTTTCTAGGGATGAATCCATCTCCAAATCACTGGGACGAGTCTCCTCTGAAGTATGTATTCCTAGCCCAGCCCCTCACCCAACTGCACATACAAAAATATATCCATCTAGGAGATATTTGAATCTGAAGCAGTGTTTCTTACAGTGTATCAAAACCACTTGAGGGTAATATTGATTGAAAGCAGGAAAAACTAGAATTCTCTGTCCCTACTTCCTCTTCCAAACTGAGGAACTTAATCCTAAACAGTGTTCCCTGACAAACTGACATTTTGGTCACGTGCTCTAGGGTGGATCCCACTTACTAATCTAACCCAGATCAAGGCTCATAATGGCCACTGGGCTTCCACAATATTCTCCAAGTCCAAGTTGTTCCTGAATATTCCTGATAGCAAAGCCCCTGTGGATGGGTTTTTATCTTAGGTCTCATCATCCCTCTCCCCTTCCACGTGCCATTCCCCTACATTCTGCATGCTCAGTCACCAGACCTCTGCTTTGACCTGTATTTCAAGTTTTTGCAATGGTATCCTGCTTTGTTATTTAGACGCTGAAGGATCTCTGCCAGTATGGAAGCCCAGTCTCCGTACATCATAGATTTCCTAGATGGTGACAACAAGCTTGTCTATAATTCCAAGTATCTCCTTCTACTGTTATTGGCTGGACCTGCCCTCCACCAACCCGCAATTCAGCCCTAGTGGATGAGTTTATTCCTAAGACCTGGCGATTCTCTGCAATTAAATTTTGCTTTGAGTAATTGGCCATGTCTAAATAATGAGTGATGATCATGTCTACAAAATGTAGTGGGATATAGTAAGCATCCCAGTGACATTTGACCTCCTCTCACACACTTTATATCAAAAACATTGGCTTGTTTTGTAGTTATTTGGATTCAAGGCACCACTCCTCCTGTTATATTTGGAGGAGCCGTATCTCCTTTCATCTACAGCTCATCCTTTCACTTTAGCTTTGAATTCTCCCTGCTTCCTGCTCCTCAGAAGTCTTACATGTGGTTATTTGATAAATGCCCACCTCCCACACTGACTGTGATTTCTGAGAGGTCAGTGATCTTATTCTATTTTTCATTCCCATTGCATCCCTAATGCCTGGCAGAGTGCCTGGCACATAGGAAGTGCTCAATAAATATCTGTTGAATAAACGAATGAAAATACTAAGGCCCTTGAAAGTATGGGACTGTGTAATGTAAACCCCATCTTGGAATCTACTATTATGTTACTCAGACTCTCAAAATATGTTTAAATGATGAATGAAGATGTTCTTGGAGAAATATATGACTTAATGCTATGTCAGAATTTATGGGCTTCAGAAGATTAATGTTCAATTTCAGAGAAAACTATTCTGCCTGAATGCTTAGACCTAAATATAAGAGGATATATCCCTGAATAAAAGTTAAGACCAACTTTAATTATATAGAGCATTCCTAAACTCATTTTGATGGTAAATACCCACATTCCTATTTAACTATCTGTTTAGATAATTTTCTCCTTTTCATGTTGGCAATGAAACAGAATCAGATTGACCAAATGACTCAACACAGTTCCTAACCATTGCACGAGCCAACAGAAGGCTCATTCTGAGCACTTTTTTGCATTAGTACACACCTCCCTCATTTATTATGGAATGGAACTGGTATTTCCTGCTTCCACAAAGAAACTCAAACCCCAGTTGATACATCAAGGACTCAGAAGGAGAGGGCTGTTTTCTCTCTTCATCTGTAGAACAAGGAATCCTCTCCTCTCCCCACAAAAACATCCACAATAAGACTGAGGGACTAACAACTTCCACCTCAATTCTCTTTGTTCTATAATGGTGCTGTCTGTTGGAAATTTAATGCCAGCCATAAATACGAGCCACTTAAGTAATTTTAAATTTTCTAGTAGTCACATTAAAAAAAAGAGAATGAGATGAAAATAATTTTAGTAATATATTTTAACTTGAAATACCAAAAGTATGTCTTTTCAACATGTAATCAATATGAAAAGTTATTAATAAGATATTTTACATTCCTTTTCTGTTCTAAGTCTTTGAAATCTGGTGTGTACTCTATGCTTATAGTACGTCTCAGTTCAGGCTAACCACATTTTAAGAGCTTAAAGCCGCATGTGGCTGACACATTGGGCAGTCGAGTTCTAGAATGTGCTTTTGTGCTATAGTTTCCCATCCAGTCAGAAGAGATGTCCCCATTCATCTTCACTGCAGCCACTGGCACCCTAGTGAGAAAAGGCAACCTGTTGAAACCTCTGAAAAGTTTGAAGTAGATTTAAGAAGTGAGACCTGTCCAAACGCTTCAGTTGTCTCCACGCCCTGCTGACCACAGCTGCAGTTGCTGGTTTACGCTCAGCTTTGATATAGTGTATGTGGGCTGGTGCTGTTCTCATTGCAACAATTGTTACACGTTGCTGCCCAGGCTGCAGTGTTGCCCCGGCACACGGGAGGATTTTTCCCCTTTAGTGTTAAACATGGCCAAGGGTGATCAAGCCAAACTGATGCAGCATCTCAGTGCCCAGCCCTTTTTAGACACACTCACATTTGTTTTTTCTGTTTTTCTTACTTGGATAACTCTGAAGATCAGATAGCACCCTCCCAGGCCAAGTACCTGTAGATGTTAATACCTAGAATGATTTTTTTTTTTTTTTGGTGAGGAAGATTAGCCCTGAGCTAACATCTGTTGCCAATCTTCCTCTTTTTGCTGAGGAAGATTGGCCCTGGGCTAACATCCATGCCCCTCTTCCTCTACTTTACATGTGGGACAACTGCCACACCATGGCTTGATGAGCGGTGTGTAAGTCTGCACCCAGGATCTGAACCTGGGAACCCTGGGCCGCAGAAGCAGAGTGCGTGAACTTAACCTCTATGCCACCAGGCCGGCCCCTAGGATGATATTTTTAATGAAGGTTCTAATAGAGGGGACCAATGAATTTGTGGAGAATTCATGAACCAACCCCTACTGTCATGAGAACTGCATAAGTTTTCTTATATTGTGATTAATATGTAGTCTACCATGAAGATTATACAGCAGATTCTGATCATTTCCAGCTCAAATTTCTTAGGGAGTGGTTGATGATAAACCTTAACATAAGATGATTTTCCTGGTTTTCAAACTGTGTGTCTTAGACCTCACGCTTTCGCAGGGCCTGCTGCAGGGACCCCTGGGGCAGGGGAAGGCAGAGAGTGGGGATCAAGCATGGCAGGCAGAGACCTCTAGGCCCCGTCTCTGTCTTCAGCCAGAGGAACTCTGTTTGTTTTTCTTTTAATGCTTCTGGGCAAGATTTAGTATGCATAAGTGGTTTCTGTGCCAAATTTTTAGAAAACCACCCTCCTAAGGGAATTGTCTCTGTTTTGGTTCAGTCTGAATCTTCTTCTGTGATCCCCATATTGCATTTTTACCCTGCTGTCTGTGCTGGGATGCCCATTTTTTCCTTAGGGACTTTACTACTAAGCACTTAGTCTTTGCTAATGCAATTGCTCAAAGAAAAGCCTTTAAGTACCAGATCTTTTAAGCTCATTTTTATTGTTTTTGTTGTTTTCTGTTTATTAAAGTAATTCACGCTTATTGTGGGAAAATGAAAAAGAAAACCAGAGAGAATAAAGAAGAAAATAAAAATCATGCATAATTGCATCACACAGAGATAAATGATGTTAACATTTCCTTCTGAATTTTAATAGATATGTATTTTAAACTAAATTGGAATCATATTTTACACGGTTTTGTGTCTTGTTTTCCTCAATTAGCATCGTATTGTGATCATGTTTCTATTTCATTAATGCATAATTGTTATTAGCTTTTCTAATTCTTAATCCTTTGTATGTCTCATAATTTACTTAACCATTCATCTATTCTTGGAAATGTTGATCGTTCCTGAAGTTCCTTTATTAAAAAAGATGCTTCAACTATCATTCTTGTATAAATATGATGCTTCAATGAACATCCTTGCACATAAATATTTAACTACTTCTCTAAATTTATTTTCTAGGAATGGAATTACTAAGTAAACAATCTTTATAAATGCTTACTCTGTATATCGCTTGAACATTGCCCTTTAGTATCAAAATACAGCCCCACCAGTAGTATGTGTGTCAATATAACTGCACCCTTTCTGACTTTGAGTTCAATACATCAAAAGAGTCTTTTTCAGTTTGATTGGTTAAAAAAAAAAAAGGTAGTTCTTTTTTCATTTGCAGGTCATTGATAGCATGTTACAGGACATTTGTATTTCATTGTCTGGAGAGATGTATCTATCTATCTATCTGTCTATCTATCTATCTACTCTATCTATTCCTTTGACAATTTTTCTTCTGCTATGTTAATAATTTTAATTTTATTTATAAGAACATTTTCTATATCAAGGCTATCAGATCTTGCCCTATTATATTCATTGTAAATACAAATGACCCAGTTTGTCTTTTATTAATTTTTTTTTTGATAGCATAGGTTTGGTCATAAGCACTCTTCTAATCTCCATTTATTCTGTTACTCTCAGTAGTTTCATCCACACATGTGGCTTTAGTTACTATCTGTTACTACATTGGTGACTCACAAACTTACATCTCTAGTCCAGGGAGCCCAAGAAGATATATGTTGAAGATATATGTTGGTATGGCTTTTATCTAACAGAATGGAAAGTAAATTGATAAGAAGGAAGCCCATAAAGCTTGCAAAGGCATTGTATCAACTTAAACTAAAAGAGAGGAAGATGGCACAAAATTAAGAGAGGCCTTTGCAAGCCAGCCTGATGGTGTGTTGATTAAAGTTTGGCGCTCTCACTGCTTTGGCGGCCCAGGTTCCTTTCCTGGTCGTGGAACCACACCATTCATCTGTCAGTGGCCATAGTGTGGTGGTGGCTCATATATAAGAACTAGAAGGACTTACAAGTAGGATATACAATCATGCACTGGGGCTTTGGGGAGCAAAAAAAAAAAGGAGGAAGATTGGTGATAGATGTTAGTTCAGTGTGAATCTTTCCATGCAAAAAAGAAAAAAAAGAGAGAGGCCTTTGGAACTCCTGAACACATACATACATATCCTTAAGATATTTGTACGTCTTATTGGTTCTATTTCTCTGGAGAATTCTGATTAATACAGGGGATATATAACTTGTGTCTTTACTTCATAGATCTTCAATTGAGAGGAGCTATATTTGAAGAGTTGTACCCAAGGAAGTACATACTTTGAGACTAAGCCTGATGTCATACTGAGAAAAGACTTGTCAAGGGTCTTGGAGGAGGTCAATGTATTTTCCATGTGGGAAGAATATACATAATTTGGCATTTGTGATATTATTTGACACTCTTCCCATTATGAAGTGGATCTATACTTCTTCCTCTTGAATTTGGATGAACTTATGATTTGCTCATAACTAATGGAAGGTGGCAGAAAGGTGATGAAGATTCCACCTTGTTTGCTAGAAGATTCTCTTTGGTGCTCTGTGTCATCTTGTAAGAAGTCTGACTGCATTGAGGCTACCATGTTGCGAGAAAGCTTAGCCAATTGGTAAGACCAGTATGTAAGTTCTCTGGCCAACAGCCCCCGCTGAGCTCCCAACTGGCAGCATAACCATCAGACATATTGAGTGAAGACACCTCCTGGCGATTCCAGCCTTCAACTGCAGAGTCAACTCCAGCTTCAAAGTCTTCTCAGTAGAGGCCCCAGATATTATAGAGCAATAGCAAGCCATCTCTGCTGTACCCTATCTGAATTGCTGACCCACAAAATTGATGAGCAAAAGAAAATTTTTTTTTATGTTACTTAAATTTTAGGGTCATTTGTTACACAACAATAGTAAATGGAATACCCTTCACATGCAACATGTCTAAAACCAAACAGGTGATTTCAGTTTTCCAATCTATAAGAAGGTCTTGTCAATTTTACTTTCTACATTTCTCTTGCTTCCATCAGCTTTTCTCCATTTTCACCACAACAACTTTCATTCAAACTACAATACTTCCTGGCCTAGATTATTACAGTGTCTTCTTAGTTGATCTCCCATTTTCCACATTGAAGTCAGACCTGATTGTATTTCCTACCTCCCATTTCTCACCCCTACTCCCACATAACTCTAATGTTTCCCTATTATTCTTAAAGTAAAATAAATATTTTTAACTTGTCTTATGACCGCTCGCATGGCCATCACCTACCTCTCCAGCCTTATCTGGTTCCATACTCTGACCCTTGATCTCCGCACTCCAAATACCCCTTCACCTTTTCCACCCAGCTTCCACGGTTATATCTTTAAAAATATCTTTGATTAATGTAGTAATTCTTTTTTTTTTTTCCTATTTTTCAAATACTGGATTACTGCTTCAATATTCTCAGTTCCTCAAATGTAGCATGCACCCCCTTTCCTTTCCTCCACCAAAAAAGCTAGTTATTCTTCATAGAAACGCCAGGACAGGGAAGCTGCCCCAGGACGGGGCACTGATGGTGCTTAAACTCCAGCCTCTGAGGGAGTCTGGTTGTGGTCCAAGAGTTAAGGGCCTGGGTCTAGGGCATAAGTGTCCACCACGCCAGGATCCGCCCAGTAGAGGGACAAGTAGAGGAAGAAAGAGAGAAGGACCAGGGGTGGGAAGATGGACTGGGTCAGCTGGTGCCTGCCAGGAGTGACTCCTGCCTTAGCTGTCAGCCCCAACCACAGTGTTTGTGCCTTGAGCTGAGAAGGCAGCCCTTGAGGCCAGAATCCCTGGGACAGTGGTGATCCAAGACCCTGAAAGAAGGAGTGAGAAGAATAATCTTTGCATCTCAGATCTTTCCCAGAGGACAGTAAGACCCAGACATCCCCTGGTCCTCAAACTCTGGAGCAGAGATGAGGGATGAGGTCTGAGGGTCAGCCCTTGCTGCCTCCTCACTATTTGCAATAGATGTAAATGTGACCAATAAATCCTTTGAAAGAACCAAAACAAACAAACAAAAAGACTGTTGGCCGTGCTGAGAGCAAGGGTCAAAGGCTCAGGACACTCCTATGAACTATGCCCTGTTGGCCAATATATTTCCTCCTCATCCTTCAGATATCAGCTCAATCATTGCTTCTCCAGGAAGGCTTTTCCTGAGTCCACAATTTAGAACAAATCTACACATTTTATGCTATCACAGGACCATGCACCTCCCTTGAAATCTCCTATCATATTTTTAATTTTACATTTATTCTGTGATTCTTTAATTCATATTTGATACTCTCCTCCCGCTAACCTTCCTACACACACATGAGATTGTAAACTCTGTGAAGGCAGGGGCTCTATCTGTTTTTGCTTATCTTTGTATTTCTAGTGCCTGGCATTCAGTTAGGACTCATAAATACTTATTGAATATATGAATGAAGACAAAAATGTATATAGTAAGCATAAAGATCTTTTGCTTTGTTAATTTCCTTGATCACTCTAGCGCTTATAATCATGTCAGTTAGTTATTCACTTAAATGCTCTCTTAATTGTTGTATGTGCACACATATTCAAAACCATATACACACATTTATCCCATTTGGAAGTATTGTGGTGTTTGCAAGATGAATATATAACCCGTATTTTTTCTAAATGTTTAACTATTCTTTGAAACAGCATTTTTGGAAAAATCTACTTCTTGCCCACTACCTTGAGATTCTTCCTCTAATTAAAATAATATGTAATAATATCTTCTAATTGGTAATGACCTCTAATTGACTTGACCTATTAATAGCTCTCACTCTACCCATGGCTTGGTCTCTCCTTGACCATCTTTCTAGGCTTGTCCAAGCCAACCCTCAGCTCCATTTTGCCTTTTATATGTTGTATACCCTTTTATTTGGATTTGATTTTTGTTCTCATGGACTTGATACTTCTGTATCAGCTATTTGAGATCCAAATCCTCTTTGGTCCATGGCCGCAGTCAAAGACCTGCCCCACACACCTTCATGTCAGACATTTGCTCCTAGAACTTCAGACTTCGTTATAGCCAGAAGGAAAGGTTGAATCACATATAGGAAACCTACTGATCTATCCAGTCACATTTATGGATTTTCAAGTTATACCATGGTTATTTAAGTGACTTTAAGTAACTTAACGTGGTGTAAAAAATCTTTCATGGTATTGAGATGCTCACATCTCTAAAGATCTTCCTGGTAATCGCTCCTATTTCATTGTTTATCCCTCTTCCCATCTCTAATTTTGTGTTTTCACCCTGCTTTTCGGATTATACTCACAAAAGTTTACAATTTTTCCTTAAAGATTCACGTCTTGAGTTTGTTTTTTAATTTTACTATCTTCTGATTTTCAAATGCTGGATTTCTGCTTTAATATCTATAGTTTCTTTCCTAGGGTTTATTTTGCATTTTTCCCCTGACTTTTTTGAGTTCAATGCATGGTGGGTACATTTATATTCTTTCAGTCTCTTTTCAATATTAAAAATACTATATATTTTTAAAAACCAGTATATATTTAAAATAGAATTCCTATATAAGTGCTGCCCTGGACACATCCTATAAGTTTTGATATACAAGGTTTCTATTGTTTTAATTTTCAAAATAACCTGTGTTACCATTTTGATATTTATTTTTATCCATATTTTTGGTCAGAGAATATTTTAAAACTTGGATTTTTTTTTTTTTTTCTTTTGGTAGTTTGTTCATTTTTGTGTATGTGGTTTAATTTTATCGTAGTCAGCTACTTTGGTCTATTCACTCTCAACTTTTCATATAGTTTACTTTATGGCCTCATATATGATTAACTCTTGTGCAAACTTTAATATAGATATGGTACCCTAATTCAAGTGTATTAAAGTTTTTATTATAATTATCTTCATTTTTAATTTTCCTATTTGAGATTAAAGGCTGTATCACTACTTGTATTTCTAAGTTTTGGCTTCTTATAATCTGATGTTATATACTCAAGTTTGTCATGACTATTATAACTTCGTTGTGGATTGTATGTTTTTCAACACATGAAAAAACTCTTGCTCGACAAATGCTTTTCTCTCTTTTAAAATAATCTTTTTATTTGAGAATAGTTTTAGATTTCTAGAAATATTATAAAGATAATACCCTTCACCCAGTTTCCCCTATTATCAACATTTTACACTACCATGACACATTTGTCACACTAATAAATCAACAGGGGCACATTACTACTAACTTAATCTCAGACTTTACTCATATTTCACAAGTTTTTTCACTAACTTTTTTTCTCTTCCAGGATCTCGTGCGACATAAGACATTATATTTAGTTGTGCTCCCTTAATCTTCTCCAGTCTGTGACAGTTTCTTAGTCTTTTCTTGTTTTTCATGTTCTTGACAGTTTTAAGGAACACTGACCAGGTATTTTGTAGAGTGTCCCTCAAGTTGGGTATGTCCGATGTTTTTCTTATGGTTTTGTTGTCAGTGCCAGTGGAGTTAATTCTGACTCCTAGCAACACTGTGTAAAGCAAAGGGGAAACCTGTCTGGTCTTTTTGCATCATCCTCTCACCTTTCTGTGCTTTATCAATGCTTCACTGCTATTCATAGGGCTTTCATGGCCAATTTTTTTGGAAGTTGGTGGCCGGGTCTTTCTTCCTAGTCTGATTAGTCTAGAAGCTCTGCTGAAACCTGTCCACCATGGATGACCCCGCTGGTCTTTGGAATACTGGTGGCATAGCTTTCAGCATCACAGAAATATGTAGGCACCACAGTGTGACAATGGACAAATGGGTGGTGTGGTTCCCTGACCAGGAAAAATATGAACACGGGCTGACTGTGAGAGTGCCAGATCTTAACCACTAACCCACCTTCCTCCTGGTTAGACTGGAGTTATGGGTTTTAGGGAAAAGGTGAAGGGCCTTTCTTCATTACATTATATCAGAAGAGTGTGCTATCAACATGAGTTATCATTGGTGATGTTGACCTTCATGGCTTGGCTGAAGCAGTTTTTACCAGGTTTCTCCACTGTAAAGTCACTCCCCCACCTCCCACCTTTCCCTATTTTATTATTTGGAAGTAAATCATTAAGAGCAGTCTACACGTAAGATGAGGGGGGAGGGTAGATTTAAGTTCCACCTCCTGGAAGGGGGATGCCTTTCACATTTAATTATACTTTTAGATTGCCTTTAGTTTTATATTTGACACCTGAACTTTTGTCTGTCCATCTTTTTTTCATTTATGTTGATCCTGTATCATTTTACTTTTGGTCTGCTGGTTTTATAGTTGGATTTTATTTTACAAGCCAATGTGTGACTCTTTGTCTTTTGTCAGAGAGATTTCTAAGGATTATGTCTTTATTGATTGATTCCAAGGGATGCTATTTGCTTCTAACATGTTTATCAGACAGACAGCCTCTGACATAGCTCACCAACCCTGGGAGGGGCAGGGATTTGCTGCCTGTGATGGTGGAGCACTCAACTGTCTTCTCTTTGACAGCAAATTCTCTGGATGGGGTCAGCCTTCTTCACATATCACAGAGAAGAAAGGGGGCACTTTAATTTCTTTTGACAGAGTGAGTCACATCTAGCTAGGAATTTGGCCTAAAAAGAAACTTCTTATTGTGTAGCACCATAATCTTTCTAGTTCAAATTTTAATAGCTACCATTTGTGTGTTTGGCATTATCCTGAATGCTTTACATATAATGTCTTATTTTATCTTTCCAATATCCCTAAGAGTAAACTTTGTTCTTCCCATTTTATAGATGATAAACCAGAGCTCAATGAAAAGTTGTCACTTCTAGGAAATAGCAAGAGTTTGAAAACCGGCCCATTTTACTTCTAAACCTGTGTTATCTTCCACTGCACCAAATCCCCCAGTAGACAGAAAAATCCCTGACAGAACATTCATTCTGCTTCCCAACCCTTCATGGAGCTTTCCAAAATTTTGCTTTTATTAACTTCAGGCTCAGAATCAAGTAGCGATTGTAGTACTATCTTACTCTTGTTAAGTGATGCAAAAATCAGTAAGCAGTGGTCTAATACAGAGACTCACCACAGAGAAAACAAGGTATAAGTCACAATGTGAAATTATTAGGAGAGAAGAAAGCTCACTTGAGATGAATTCAACTCAATAAACACTGGATTAGCCCCTGCTATATGGCGATCCTTGGGGAGATGTAAAGGTGAATTAGACACAGTATTTGCACATAAGCAGCTCCCAGACTGTGATAAGTAAACATGATTTGTATTTCGTAAGAATGGGAGTATCCAAAACATGAGACTGTATCATGAAAATAAGGATTACAGTCAGAAGCTATGTCTCCATTGGCATTGAAACGCCATGCTCTGCTCCTGAGTTAGTGACTAAGTTGGAAGGAATAGCCTGGAGTGGCATGTGTTTTTTTAGCCAAGAAATTTCTAGTTTCGAAAGACTTAACAAGTTTCATAGACCATTCAACTTCTCCCTAGGATACAAGCAAGACTTTTTCAGTTTTAAAACATCTATTTACAAAAATGTTTGTAAAGTAGACTCTTCACAGACCTTTCAGACAACTACTAAACATTAGCTTGGCATGTTAAGAGATTTCTAATATTATTGTCATAATATTGCCCACATAAAAGTGACTGTAAATCTCCCCCCCACTGCGAGAAGCAGAGTATCATTTTTTTTAAATGTCTTTGATTTAAAAACATAGTACATTTCAAGGAAACAGAACATGTTCTTGGTAGTTTAGTTAGTATTTGCAGAGTACATGTTGACTAGGAAAAATTAAAACTCAGCATGCTCTTTTCCATAACTTAATATTAAGTACCCAACGTATGTTTGAATCTTGGCCTATAAAATGTGCTTGAAGCTAAAATGTTACAGATTTTTTAAATCAAAACTTTATGTGCAATCTTCTATCTGATATGGAATATTGGACTTCAGATTTCAGTGGGATTATCTTCAAATCTGGTATTTGTTGAAATGGTATTTGTTGAGAAATTAGACACTCTGTCACACATTATCTAATTTGGTAACATTAGAAATGGTGCCAAGTTTTCTACGTGCAGTCTCTGTCCCTCTGAAAAACTTGTAAGGAAAATTCTAGCAGATACTGACAGCAGTAAAAAATCTTAGTGTACTAAAATTTAAAAATGTGTAGGTTCCATTGATGAAGATAGGTAGGAAAGTACTGTATTTAGATTAAGGTACATGATGCTAAACCTTGCCTTACGTTTTTATTACGTCTCAAGTTGCAACAAATCAAAAAAAGATAAAACTTTATGAGACTACAGTTATTTCTTGTACAGACACTTGCTTGTAAAAATTCTCTGCCTTCATTTATTTTTATTTTTAGTTTAAAAGCTAAAGCCAAGACAGAAAGAGGCAGACAAATGAGAAAACCCAAATCAAGGTAAACATTGTTTTAGCAAAGCACAACATTCTGAAATAAACCAGAAAGAACATTATCCTGAATGTCACACTAGGTGTCCCATTTTCCCTCCCCCACAACAAAACTTGCTTTACCTTTCTTAGGGAAATTTTCTATATACAACAGATACCATTAGAGAGAATATTTCTGCATACTTATCTTTCAGAAGTGTGTTTCATATGGAATGCGTTTCTTTTTCTAATTTACAGCTGATAGAAATATGAAAGCTATCCAGACCCTGCCTGGAGGTTGAACAGTTTTCTGTAACTGGTGCCATAAATACTAAGAGAAAAACTAAAACAGGGCTTGAATTGAACAAGCACCCACATGTTTGGGTGTATATCTGAGTTACCCAAACCCCTTGAGTTTCCAACTTATATGAAGGGATTGTGAATTAAGATTCTCTATTTCTTCTTATTTTCAGCTGAGTAGAAGATGTCAAGAGCTTTAAAAAAAGATAGACACTTGGCAGTTTTTGTGTGGTCACATGGTCAACAAATTAATTGTGCATAAAAAAAAGAAAAATACTTTTATATGCCAATATAAATTCCATAGAAGCTTAAGAAATTATAAAATATAATAATAATAATAATGGCATAATAATTAAAAAAACATAGCCTAAGATACTCTAAAAGCTAGAAGAGTGGCTGAAGTTAGATTAATTTGATTGGTTTCTGCCTTGTGTCTCCTGCTTTTTCCTTCTCCACCCTCCTGCCACTCTGTCCCCTAGTGGCCACATGCAGGCCTAGGGAAATAATCATGGTAGATTAGGAAGTTTTTCAGGAAGCTCTGCCGACCAGTGGGTGGCACTTAAAAGAAAGTCATGTCACCAGCAAGACACGATCTTTTCTGTGCTGGGGATAAGCCATGTTTACTAACTAGTTTGTGAGTTTCAATACTCTCTTCTTTCCTAATTTTCCTAAATACCTACTTGTTCTTTAAAATGAAGGTCTTGATATTGAGCCTGATTCAAACCATCTTCTTTTCCAGAACTGAATGCTGGTTGTTGGGCCCATCCACTGCCTGGCACCTTGTTGTGTGTGAACAGATCTCCCAGAAATCAAGATGCAGCATCTCACCTGAGAGATAAGAAATCTAGAGACCTTTCACTGCTGTGCCTCATTCATTTGTTCATTCATTCATCTGTGTATTAATCAGTATATTTATATATTTATTCAATGAGTCCAAGAGAAATTTTTAAGGTGGAACCACCAGGATTTAGTAACTGATTGGATATAGGGAGAGATAAAGGGGAAGCCTTTACCAATTCTGGTTTTATAAAAACATTGCCAAGTGAATTTCTGCTACCAGAGATCTAGATTATCCACTTTATTCCCCTCTTCCTCTTGACTCCACTGAACAAAAAGTACCCTAGGAAAGGGATTCTTCTGTCCTGGGCCTACTATCATCTGTCCTCTGCACTTACTTCTCTAACAGGCTTATCTTTCATGCTACCTGGGGACACTGCTCCCACTATGGCAAATTTGATCTTGAAGTTCTTTAAAAAGTGATGATTATAAATTAGAAGTTAAACCTACTTAAGATTTATGACCTTTTTTTTTTTACTATTCAGTGTAAGTGATCATTTAAACTCCATATTCAAAAGCTACCCTAAAAAATAATAATTGCATAAGCTAAATGTCTTTAGGTATTTTATGAAGCATAGCAAAATATTTAATAAGCAAGTGGGATTTGGTATATATTTCTCATCCTCAGGAGAGCCTTCCTTCTGTGACTATGATGTGATTTTATTATTGCATCTTACAATAGAAAAGAAAGATTTAATTTGTAAAATAATGACACAAAATGTGATAAAGAAATTACATTTTTAAGAAAAGGGAGCAACTTTTTTCTTTTTTTTTTTTGTGAGGAGATCAGCCCTGAGCTAACATCCGCCAATCCTCCTCTTTTTTTGCTGAGGAAGACGGCCCTGGGCTAACATCCGTGCCCATCTTCCTCCACTTTATATGGGACGCCGCCACAGCATGGCTTACCAAGCAGTGCGTCAGTGCGCGCCCGGGATCCGAACCAGCGAACCCCGGGCCGCCGCAGCGGAGCGCACGCACCCAACCGCTTGCGCCACCGGGCCGGCCCTGGGAGCGACTTTTTAAAAGTTATAAAACCAAGAAAATGAAGGAAGACAGGCTGTTTTCAATGCACGTCTTGTATTTCTGTAAAGTATTTCAAAGCAAAAACTTTGTATGTAAAACAAATGGCTTCCCATGGAAGGCATGTGATTGATTGCCAGACAAGTGATAAAGACTAGCTTTGACTTGATCTTGTTTTTCCTTTTTTCATACATGAGCAAACTCTATGTTTGAACTCATTAGTTCAAAGCCCACCTTTGCCAGCTAACAATTGGTGATTAGAGTAGACTTAATCCTAATGTACCTCCCAGAGGCATGCTGATAAAAAGAAAACACTGCTGATTCTGTGCTTCCTTCACATAAAAATCTTTCTAAAGAGATTATTTTAAAAGTTTTTCTTTATCCTCTGTATCTTTGAAGAACTTAGGAATGGTAAATATCATCTTTTTGATTATGAACTTGCACACAAGAACTAAGTGTGAAGTGCTTATTTTTCTGGCCTGGTTATGTTCAGACAAAACAATCTTTTCACACTGCTCTGTACAAAAGGCTGTCTTTTTTCTAAGACGTTGGGAAATGAAGTGAAAAACTATTTTAAGAGTCCTTGTTCTGATTTTCTCTAGATCTTCTATCTAAAAACATTGGAAGCTAATAAGAAGACATGAAGAATTGACTTTAGTTTCAGTAAAAATAAACTTTTGATTTTCTACATGCAATTCATTAGGCACCTCCAGTGTGCTTTAATAATATTCACATTGGTCAATGTCATCTCTTAACACTAAGATTATCCAAAATTTCTGTATTCTCTATGTCAACAGAGTAAACAAACACAAACATCTGTTTAGAGCACATATATGGTCTCCCTATAAATATATAACTCTATGGAAACAAACAGAAAGTCATTGGAAAGAGAAATGATAGTGTCTCAACATCCTGGGGTGTGACAGCATGATTACCCTGGCCCCACTGCTAGATGTCCAGGAGGAGTGATTTCTTTCAGAACCTGATGCTTTCTCAGGCTCAGAGTTATGTACAAATAATTGTGTTAGCATGTCAAGGCATTTGGCACATCGTGAAATCATAATCTAAGAGTAATTCGTGATTCTAAGGGCTGTGAACATGCTGACATAATGTAAATGGATTAGATTTTAAAAGTATAAGACAATTTTTATGGATGCATGCAAAAATAATTTTGCATTCTATGAAAACTGGTTTTTTTATGTTATAAAAAGAAGCCTGTTAATTCCTTTTTTCTAGATTGTCTTAAAATATACTTTATTTTTCAATAAAAAACAATCTCATATTTCTTTTAGCAACAATAGTGTCTTCTGTGTTTGTTAATGATATGGGTATACTCAGTTACCTCAGAACATTATTTTCTTGTCTGTAAGTGGGCATTCCTTTAACTTTTTAAAGTCTTATTTTCTTGACGAAAGAAAATGTTTGCAGGAAACACAAGATACTTAGCCTAGTGATCCTCCTTTTTTCTCAACTACAACCTTTTTCTTTATAAGTAAGCTGAAAATAAATAGGAAACATTTGTTCTCTTCCAGGAAGGTTTTGAAACATTAAGAAATAAGAAAATACTTTTCAAAGTGAAAGAATTTTTTTAAAGTATGACCTTTAAAATAAATAAAATATAGTCACTGTTGAAACATCAGGGAAAAAAGATAAGAGATAAGTAAAGAAGTAAAATAACAAATATCCAATGTTAAAAAATCAGAGAAAAAAAAGATTAGAGGAAAAAAAATAGTAAAATAACTTTTAATCCCATGACCTAGAGAGAACCAATATTAACATGTTGGTGGGCACCCTTCAGAATTTTTTGCATACATGCATAATCAATGTCTGGTTTTCAACTTTGGGAATTAAAATAATGTTGTATTTCTTTATTTGTGAAATTTAAAGGACTTAACTTTGGTCCAGTCTTTCCTAAGGATCTTTTAGCCAAAGATTCTCAAAAATCCCTGACTAATTCTGACTATAGGAGAATCAGTCCTCATGCTAGCCTCTGCCCTCTTTTGGGAGAAGAAAATCTCAGATATACCCTTGCAGCCAATCGCCTTTCCTTCAGTCCTCAAGACAGCGACCACCCCAACTCTAGTGGTCTGCGGCCACCAGCAGCTTTTTCCTGCCATCAGTTTTCTCTGCGTTCTGTTCATGGAACCAGAATTCAAATTTACTTCATTTAGATCAGAAGTCAGCAAACTTTTTCTGTAAATGTCCAGAAAATAATATTTAAGCTTTGTAGGCCAAGAGGAAAACTCAAGGATATTAGGTAGGTACTTATATAATAACACAGAAAACAGATTTCTATACACTTTTTAATTGATGAAATTTAAATATAATAATAATAATCAAGTACTACAGTAGTCAGATTATGTCAAGTACCACAAAATAATATTTTGTAATACAGGTATACTAATAAGAAGAATGGATTTCTCTTTTTGTGGGGTGTGGGTAACATTTTGCTTAATTAGCGTTCAAAGTCTCGGGTTAATTGGAGTTCAGTGTTTCTTATCATCAAAATCGATTGCAAATATTCATCTGTTAATGCTATCTGTAATGAGATTTTATGTATTTCATCTTTCAAAATGTCTTTTCACAAAGATAGTGCTGCCAAATATTGTTATCAATCCACCAGAGTATGATTTTAATGATATTTAAAACTTGAAATGCATTAAGAAAATTCTGTTCTTCTTTTGATATTTGCCTTTTAGCATGTCATTACATTTCAGATTAAACTCTTCCAATTGAAGGTTAGGTGAAAACTTCTCAACTGCACAGTTAAATGGATTTTGAAATAATGAAATTTTCTTCCACTTGCATCATGGTTTGAAAAACGCTTCTAGAATTGTAGTTTGAGCTCAGAAAACATACTTGCTGCAAAGTTGTAGGGGGATGAAATCTTGACTCTTGTTTAAACTTTTGCCAGCACATAATGTGTATAAAGCGTATTAAATTTGTCATTCAAGAAAACATTACTTGTCAAAATGACATTACTGCCGTATGTGTTTCACATATAAACTCTACTGCTTTGTAATTTTAGATTTAATTCATTAAGAAACATTATCAAGGCTGCTGCAAAAGCTAACTTCTAAAACTATTTAGTATTCAATAATGCTGATTGAGGGCAGTTCTTCTTGTTGAAGAAGATTTCACAAGCTTAGTAAATTTGTCCAACAAGCCATTTTCTGCTTCACACATATTTATTCCCACCATTAGTTGTAACACGTCTTAGCAGGTTCCTCTGCAGATTGTACTGAATTAATGTTTCTTCAATTTTTTTGGAAAAATATTCTCTCCTATAATTCTTTCACACAGGCTATTCATAGACCCCAATTATTCAGTCATGTCAAACTCGGCATTAATTCTTCAATTGAATAACAACTGAGCAGTATTGATAACATCTTTCCTTGGTATCATCAAGAACCAAGGAAAACTACTAAAAATAATTTCTTTTATTTTTTTGATTGATCATTGAAGTTTCTCCCTATATCCTCAACTCTTTGAACAAATATTCTCACTCTAAGGCTGATAGCTAAAAGCTACAAAAGCTATAACAAGCCTTTTAAAGACAGAAGGCTTAAACAGATTTATTTTCTCTAGATCCATTTCCTCAACTACTGCAATCAAATACAATCTAATTCACCATTTGTAAATGGCTTTTCTTGTTTGGATAACAAATGAGCAATCTGGATACTTACTTTGGTTGCAGCTTGATTTTTATTTTTCTGAAGAAATTCTGCTGTGATGAAATATTCCACATTAAGTTTTCTAATTTTTCTGATTGTTCCTTTTCTTTGAGTTGGAAATATTGTATAGAATGCTTAGTCTGGTAATGTAGATGTATATCGCATTCTTTTAGCATAGCTATGTTGTCACTACATAATAAACACTATCCTTCATCATCTAATTTGATAATAAAATAACCCAACTCCACTGTGCCTTAAAAGCACAACTTTTAAAGTCCAATTTTCTCTTATTTCCTTGTGTTGACATGATAGGTATGTACTGGTAATTTATAAAAGTCATGTTGTGTGCAGCAATATGCACGGCATTGGAAATGCTATTGAGTTACAATTACGTTACTGTGATTTGTAGTGCACTGAGCAGGAGTTGAAATGATGAGAGTGTCCCATATGGTCTCTGCTGCAACTACTTAACTTTGCCAGTATAGCATGAAAGCAACGATATATAATACATGAACAAATGAGTAGGGCTGTGTTCCAATATTATTTCATTTATAAGTGCTGAAATTTGAATTTCATGTAATTTTAATGTGTCATTAAATATTATTATTATTTTTAGTTAATCTCAACCTTTTAAAAACATTCTTAGCTCATGGGCTGTACTGAAATGGGTAGAAAGTCAGATTTTATCAGTGGATCAGAGTTTGCCAATACTTATGTGGACTAAAAGCCTTCTCTTTCTGCCATTTCTGCCTCTATTCATGAAGAGGAGGAGGAAGAGGAAGATGAAGAGGAAGATGGGAAGAAGAAGAAGAAGAAGGGGGAGGAGGGAGAGGAGGAGGAGGAAGGGGAATAAAAAGGAGAAGAAGAGGAAGAAAGAGAGGAGGAAGGTATCTTATGGTACAGCTCACTGAAGTCTACTCCTTGTGGTCAAAGTCACCTCATTTTCTATCCCTAGAATCCCACTTACACCTCCTTATGACTCTAGTTTTTTATTGCGAATATGAAGGAAGAACTAGCTGCTATAGTCCCAAAGTAAGATTTAGGATTGATAACTTCCTAGGATTATTGGTAGAGAAAATATTCACTGACTTGCCCTCCATGCCATAATAAAAATGACAAAATAAGGCAGTGCAATGTGGTAAATTTTCAAATATCTCGGCTGCTCAATTGTATTCATCTCCGTGTTGTTGGTGTAAGCCTTCATGCATGTATTATATATAAACTGGAGATCTCCCCACCTACATTCAAACACATGCTTTTAGAAAGGAAAATCGTAGAGAATTCAATTGGAGCTACTACTTCTCAGGAAGAGAAACTAAGTCAAAGGCACTTGTGCTTAGTATGATGTCTTTTGTAATGATATCATACTCAGTTGGGCATGGAAGGGTCAAATGTTTCTCTAGAATAATAATGGTGGAGTGTATTGATCTGAAAAGAACAGGCCAAAGTAAGGCCAAAAGATAAAAAAAGAGCCTTTAATTTTTCACACACATACAAATTTATGTATCCATACATGTATTTTGGATTTGAGTTTCGGTTTTGAAATGTCAGTGTCCACCTTGATGAGCATTACCTACCCGATGACCTAGTGTGAAAAGAAGCCATGTTTTCCCCTGGAGTACATACTGAACCTGTATTGAAACAATTATATTGACTTTTAATCATGTAATTAGAATGCATCTCAATTTCCTGAACCATAGAGATTCTCATAAGCATTTGACCAAAGTCAGAGGTGCCGTTAAAATTGCCGGACACAAAATAGACCAACAAGAGAAATTTCCGTCTGCTGAGGAATGTGGTAAGATTTCTCAAACAAGGGGTAAAGAACTGAAACAGGAGGATGAAGAAGGATTACTTTAGGGAAATGTGATTCTGAAAAAAGAGGGAGGTTGGGAAGAAGGAAATTTTGTGAGGATCTAAGTGTGGAAGTATAAAGGAGGAGCTACATTAACCACATTGGAAGGAGTTTCAATTTTCCTTCCTTCTCATTTTATTACCATCTAGAAATTTGCCCAACTCATGAATTTTGCATCAGTGTGTTTAATGTGGTGGAGGCTGGTGATACAAGGTGGTTACCGGGAAGGATAGACTGAGAAATGGGCAAAAGAGATTATAGGTGTCCTTTTGGACGTGTTAGGGGATTATCCAAGTCTTTAAGAGTGTGTATCTTTGATTGCCTAGGCTATTTTGCAACTCCATAGGGGTAGGAAACTGATAACTTATAGGAAACTACAGGTAATGCAGATGAATCTTTTCCATAGCAATGGAAATGAAACTGTCCCTTAGAGATATAATCAACTTAAAGAGTAATGTTACCCCATAACAATGGTTCTCAAAGTATGATTCAGAGTCCCCTTGGTGTCCCAGAGATCCTTTCGAGAGACCTAAAAGGCCAAAACTATTTTCATAACAATACTAAGATATATCTGCCTTTTTCACTTTTATTGTTTCATAAGTTTACAGTGGAGTTTTCCAGAAGCTACATGACATATGGTATCACCACGGGTGAATGCGTAAGCAGATATGAGAATTCAGATGTTTTCTATTAAGCCAGACATTAAAGACATTTGCAAGAATGTAAAACAATGCTACTCTTCTCTCTAGATTTGTGTTTGTTTTGGAAAGTATGACAAATTTTTAAATATATTACTGAGGATTTAAAGCACTATCTCTCACCTCAAACTTTTACAGCCATTATATTTCTTCCAGTATTTCAAGGTTTCAATTTTTTATATTTAAATTTTAGTACATTTGTAATTTATTTTGCTTCATGGCCTGAGTAGAGATCTAACTTTTTTTTCTGAAGTGGTTGGCTAGCCCATTTACTAAATAAATTTTCCTTTCTTAATCATTTGAAATGGTACCTGTGTCATATATTAGATTCTTGTATTTACTTGGTTGTTTCTAGATCTTCTATTATATTACATTAATTTCCCTCTATTTTAGTACGTTATGGAATTTTTAAATTATTAAAATTGTATAATATATTTTAATGTATAGTACAGTAAGGGCACCCTCATTATTCTTTTTCACATTTCTTTTCCAAAATAAAATTCTTAAGGAAAACAAATATGTTCAAAAATAGCAAGTAAATATATGAATTATGTGTAAACTGTTAGTAAAGCATTGAACAGTCTTTTTTTTTTGCATTCCACAAGGATTTTATTTTTTTCCAGTTTTATTGAGATATAATTGACATATAATACTGCATAAGTTTTAGGTGTACGATATGATTTGATATATGTGTGTATTGCAAAATGATTAGCACAACAATTTTGGTTACCATCCATCACCACACATAAGTTAACAAATATTTTATTTTTTGTGATGAGAATTTTTAAGATCCAGTCTCTTAGCAACTTTCAAATGTATAAAACAATATTGTATAGTCTTTAGACAGAGTTGAAACTCAGTCTACTAAAAACCAAAAACCCATATTGGGCAACTACATGTGCCACATACCCTATGCAGTACTTTACCCTGACGTATATGTTAGTTTTGGTTAACTCTTCTTTCTTAGCCAATGTTTCAACTCATGTTTTAATCTTAGGTGGAATATAAGATATCTGAAAAGTATTAATGCACTTGTTTAAAATTTACCTATATTTACTGTTTTTTCTTTCCAAATCTCTAGCCACTCTTTCTCATAATTAATTATCAGTTTGAAAAGAACAAGAATTCTTTCATTTTCAGCAAGGTTGCAAGTGTGCCAATCAAAATGCGCATTGTTGGCTGAAAACAAAGTGGCACAGTGTTCTCTCCTTTATTATGAGCTATGAGGTTGTCATGATTCTCTAGATATTTGCCTTGGAAGTTTCCTCTTGTACTCCTTTATAACAGTGGTTAAGAATGGCATGACAAGCGATAACACAAATTGGCAAGGTCAAAAAGATTTCATTCCCTAAAATTGTCTGCTATCTTTTTTGCATGAAAGATGATGAATATTAACAAATAACAATTAACTTCTATGGTGTTTAATTCTCAACTTAACTGGCCATGAGGTGCCCAGATTAAACGTTATTTCTGAGTGTGTCTGGGAGGGTGTTTCTGGATGAGATGAGCATTTGAATCAGTGGAGTCAGTAAAATAAATTGCCTTCCCCCATGTGGGTGGACCTCATCCAAACAGAGGAGGGCTTGAATAGAACCAAAGGTGGAGGAAGGAGGAATTCACCCTCTTTTTTTTTCTGCCTCACTGATTGAGCTAGGACATCTGATCTCATCTTCTCCTGCTCTCTGACTGGGATTTACACCATTGGCTCCTCTGGGTCTCAGGCCTTTAGACTTGGACCAAATTACATCACTGGCTTTCCTGGGGCTCCAGTTTGCAGATAGTAGATTGTGGGACTTCTCATCCTCCATAATCATGTGAACCATTTCCTCATAATAAATCTCCTGTTTTGGGTTCTGTTTCTCTGGAGAACCCTAATACAACTACCTTTGGTATAAAAAAATTAAGAAAAGCAGCAACAGTAACGGCTGTGGCATTTTAGGAACATATTTGAATGGCTACTCCGTAGCTCCCCGTCATTTTAACTATTCATCCATTTATTTGTACTAAATAGTTCCTAAACTTCTCTTGTAAGAGGATTTAATTGTTTTCTCTTCTCTTTTTTCAGTTTAATTTGTATAATATGAAGCCACGTGTAAAATGTCTATACGGTTCTTCGCATGAATGTTTCTTTTCTTTACTCAGTTCTTTAGGCTTTCTACATAAAATATCCTGGCGTGGCTAACTTATTCCACATGTCACTGCCTTTGAAATTCCAAGAGGGGTTTCCTGTGATCTGTTGGCCTTTCCCACTTTCTTTCTTCTTTTTTTCTCTCTAGATTCTTCTGGGCAGTAATATCAAATAACTATGAGGACATCTGATACTTCCAGAGAGAGGATTTTCTAGTTGAAAAAAAACTTTTTGGAAACAGGAAATCATTTTTAGTTGACCACATTCAGAGTTCCAAAGCTAAAAGCTTTGGAAAATTTTATTTTATTGCTTTTTTATGTTAGCATAATGTAGGCTCCCATACTTAGTCTGGATGTTTTTCTTGGAATTATTACCTTAGAAAGTGATACATAAAAATGTTCTGCAGGATGTAGCCTGATGTGTGTGCCAATAGTTCTTTCCTTCTGTCTATCTATCTATTGGTCATCTATCATCTATCACCTCTGTAAAATAAGAAATGTATGTAAAACAGTAGAGCTATGTATTGCAAACAAATAAAACTAGAGAGATAAGCAGTGATGTACAATGTAATATGAAGGAAATTATTTTGGTACTCCATGAAGAATTGTTATGATATATAATACATTTGGATTTATGTGCTTGCTCCCAAATATGCAAATTGCTTTTATAAATTATAAAAGGTTTAGAAAAAGACAAGGACTATGACAACAAACAATTATAATGTCTTAATTTTGTTTATATGGAGACAATTGACAATAGCACTACTTTGACCCAAGAAGTCCAGGTTTAATGGATAGAGTCTATAGCAAACCATTGAAATAGAAGTAAATCAATGGGAGCTGGATAACATTCCCTATCCACTTTGCTTGCCTCTGTCTTCTCAAAATGTTACTTGCAAGCAACAGAGAAAAAAATTAGTGTATTACCTCTTTCACAATTTGTTTTTGGTTGCATTGGATAGGGTTCAAGGAGAAGACTGAAACATAGGTTAAGCGTTCATCGTTTTTGAGAGGCCATTAGTTCATTTTGCATAACCGTCTTGGGAAACTAAAGGAAAACCAAAGCTACATCAGCATTTCTTTTCTGTATGTGCCATGTATCCTGAGACACACAAAGGAGAATCACCTCTTCCTCTGGTGACCTGAGTTTGGAGCTTCCTGGGAGAGAATGAGTGACTTTACACTGGACACCCTGACGCCTGAGCATCCAGCCTCATTAATAGCCATGGGAGCCTACTGTAACAAAAAATGAAGTCCAGGGCAGTGTAATCTGCTTCTGGGCTGTGAAAGCCTCTGAAGAGAACATGATACACGGGTCAAATTCCCGATGCTACTAGGGGGAGAGCTGAATATGATTGTTTAGAGAACTTCAAGGGGAAGTGCCTCTCCTTACCCCACTGTATGCTTCCTGCCACAGAGATCCATCTGGAGTATTCACCACTGTATCTGTAGTGCTTACAACATTGTAGGTGTTCAATGAATGATCAGAGAATATAAAAAATGCTATAAACTGACCCATAGGGCTGATCACACTGAGCATTCCAGCCTCAAAAGGATCCGGGGCCAACTGAGGATTTTAGAGGACGTTAGATGTATAGAAAGCTCTAGTGGGAGATGATTGTCACAGGAGCTGCGGCCAGGAGGGAAACCACCGGAAACCATAACAGTCACTGAGAGCAGAGTGAAGTATGAGAAGCAGTGGTAGGAGAGCTACCTGGAGTTGCATCTGTTGCTAACTGGAGTTGCCATCGAAAGCATCAGTCCAAAAATTTCAGCCCCCAGCTCTCTGCTGGGTCACCAAGTTTATAAGTGGCAGATTTAGAATTGAAGGGGCAAAGGGAAAAGGGTAAAAAAGTAGGTGACTCTTGGTTTATCATTCAATTTAGTGCAATCTAGCACGCACTTTTTGTGGATTCACTGCAAGCTTAGCATAGTTGCTAAACCTCTTATCTCCTTGAGCCTTAGTTTTAAATATCTGTAACTTCAATTGTCATCTCTTTAGGGTTTGGGCGAAAGAACTGACTCACATGAGCTCAACCCACATAAGCTTGGGTTATACCAGAATCAATGATTCTATCATTGAAAAAGTTTTAAGTATCTACTAATGTTTAATAAATTGCACTGGATTGACTGCAGAAAGGAGTGCCTAAATATGATTCAGAGTGTCCCATTTCATAATATTTTTCCTGAGTCGGCTCACCTGGCTGGGAACTGTACTTGTGTTTAATTTTTCCAGTTCATTACCTCATGCTAGGTACCTCTATTCAGAAAAGATCCATCTATGTAAGGGTTATTTTAATCATATTATAGCAAAATTCATGCCAGGAATAGCTGGTATATTCACAGAGCGCTACAGCAGGTGCTGTGAGTGGATTTTCTGCTGAAGAGCCAGATTCCCTAAAAGAAGATTGTCAATTTCGAGGAAAGCAAGTGTCGTCAGCTAGACCGACAGTTCCTAATACTCAACTGAAAATGAGTACTCAACTAAAAATACTCAACTGAAAAATGAGTCTAAGGAGATTGTGAGTAGCTGGACCATCGGAAATATGTTCACAGAACTAATTGGAGAAAATAAAATTGGTTGCTAAAATGATTTCAATATAAAACCTCAAGAGACTATGTCTGATTTCTTCCAAGTGGATGGAGGTGAGATGGATACCAACATCAACCTCTGTGTGCTGAGATTTCTTGCTACTGCCAGTAACATGGTGTCTTTCCTTAGCCACCGACTGTGGCAAAATTCTACTTTATTTTTTAATGAAAATTCTGGAAGATACAGAAAATTAGAATAAAAGAAGAAAAAGAAATCATCCATGATTTTATATTCTCCAACAACTATATTGATATATTTGTATTTGTCTGTCTAGAAAAATCCATTTTCTATATATGTGCTCTGCATTTTCTTGGGAGTTATTTGTTAATATTTACAGAGCATGTATTAGCCACGGTCCCTAGATTTTCTACTTATCACTATATTTTATCCTCACCCAAATCCTACAAATTAGGTACTATATTTTACAGATGAAGAAACTGAAGTTCAGAGAAGTTCCGTAAAAGCCCCATATACCACATAGTAAAAGAAGGATTGAGGTTCACACCCAGGGCTGTCTGATACCAACAGCCATTTGTCAGCTCTTAGGGTTTATTGCCAGTACTGCAAGGCATGTCACAAACACAAACATACTTGAAAATGGATCATCCACAAAGGTATTAACCACTTTTTTAAGGGGGAAAAAACTGGGCTACATTTCCTGAAAACTGTTAATCTATGCATTTATGGTTAAATTCCACAAGGCTGGAGCCACTGAGACCTAGATGTCCTCCTAAAGTAAAGGTCGCCTTTCACAATCAGAGACATTTGGCAAGCCTACCTCAGCCGCATGTATTTATTTCTCACATATGTGGCAGCAAACAAATGTGAAGACACTGCAAAGCACCGAGGAGCTTGTGCTGGAGACTATTTTATCCCAGACTTGACATTTAAGCTCTCTAGGGAAATGTTAAGTCGTTGAGGTTTTATGCAGTTCTAGCAAGAGCACAAGAGGTTTTAATATATTTTTTAAACAACTGGACAATTATTAAGAAACACAATGCAGCCTAAACATATTTACTTGAACTTAAAATGGACTAGAATCATTGGATTCAGATTTTCCTAATCACAAGGGTGATTATACACAGTTCAGCTTGGGTTTAGAAGTTAGGCAGCATATATTGAAAATCTCACCTGTATCAACACCTGTTCTTTGCCTCAGCTCCTCTGAAAAGTTGGGATAATAACACCTCTGAGTGCTGTTATGAGGGACAGTGGATAATCCATGAAAAATATTCAGGACTATGCCTGACTCATGGTTTGAATTTAAGAAAAGTTAGCAGTTCAACACCAGAACAGGTTAGTCAATGGAATCTGTAACTTGTAAATATATTCTCTTCTTTTTTTTTTTGCTGAGGAAGACTGGCCCTGAGCTGACATCCATGCCCATCTTCCTCCACTTTATACGGGACGCTGCCACAGCATGGCTTAACAAGTGGTGCGTTGGTGCACACCCGGGATCCGAACCTGTGAACCCCAGGCCCCCGGGCTGCCGCAGCGGAGCGCACGCACTTAACCGCTGGTGCCACAGGGCAGGCCCTTAACTGCTGGTGCCACAGGGCCAGCCCCATTCTCTTCTATTTTTTGATGAATTTTGCATACTACTCCTTTTCATCTTGTAATAAATGATTTAAAATTCAAGAAAATACTCCAAACATGCAAAATTCAAAACCATTATTCTTAGACTTTCATCTCATTGTTCTTTATGTCATACTTGCTCAGTATTGATGATTTAATTCAACACTAAGAGCTCTCCTTCCTGTTTTACATCAATTGCCAAGTCATTGAAGGTACTAACCATATATCCTTATTATATTTATTAGCTTTGTATCTCTGTGATCTCTTAGTATCAAGTCATTCTTTTCTCTATCATTTTAATGATTTATCCAAACTCCAAATCACAATGTTTAGAACTACGAAATTGAAATGATCAGGTGCAGGAAAAACTATCAAGCCTAACAAGCGTTAGCAAATGAGAAAAGATGGCTCTAAATCCCTGTGCTGCCCTTCAGTCAGTGCAACCTTGGGCAATCACTCATGAGTCTCTGGTTCAGCTTCCTCAACTGTAAAATGATCATAATATCTGTCAGGCTTTCCTCCAAGGGTGTTGTGAAATAACATTGTATGTGAAAACTCTGTAAACTCAATAGCATGAGAGTATGAGAGCTTGCTTATTTAAAACTTCACAGTGAGAGGCCGGCCCCATGGCTTAGCAGTTAAGTGCGCACACTCTGCTAGAGGTGGCCCAGGTTCAGATCCCGGGCGTGCACCGACGCACGGCTTGTCCAGCCATGCTGTGGCTGTGTCCCACCAACGGCAACTAGAAGGATGTGCAACTATAACATACAACTATTTACTGGGGCTTTGGGGAAAAAAAAGGGAGGAGGATTTGCAATAGGTGTTAGCTCAGGGCCGGTCTTCCTCAGCAAAAAGAGGAGGATTGGCATGGATGTTAGCTCAGGGCTGATCTTCCTCACACACACACACAAAAAAAACAAAAAACTTTGCAGTGAGACAAGATAAAAGAAGTGAAAGCCCCCTATAAGCTGTACGGTGCATATGTTACACACGACGTTGTGTGGGGGCTTATTTATTTAATCCCTCGTGATGGAGGCACTGTGCTATGAGCTGAGGTTTTGCAACATTGTAGAGGCTTTCCAGAAAAGACAGCACGCAACACTAAGTAGAATCCGATAAAGATCAAACAAATGGTCTTGAGAAAGTGTACTGTAGGTGTCCAGAGAAGGAAGCAAGAACTAGGGGCTGGCTGGGCTCTTCAGGGAACATCTACAAGGAAGTGGGGTTTTGTCCTTAGCATTGGATTTCGGGTAGGATTGAAATAAACAGAGGGCAGAAGGGGGCCTTTCAGATGGAGGAGGAGCCCGAGCAAACATGTACGGAGGTAGCCTGAGCGATGGGCTGATTCAGATACAGTAGAACCTTCCCGTAGGGAAGCAGTGGGGGATGAAACTGGCAAGACTGGGCAAGTCAAAATGGAATGCCAAGAGAATCATGCGCTTTGTTAACACAGCACATTTAAAAGGAAGGATTTTGAGCAGGAGAATGGTGTGGTAAAAACTGCGAACTCTAGCTTCAGACAAACCAATTTCTAAGCCAAATTGGCCTTTTAGCCAGTGTTTTCTTAGGCAACACTTAATGGACACACATGGTACAGTGGAAAAAGTGTGAGCCTGGGAGTCAAGGGTGGACCTGTGGAATGTGAGGCCTCTTTTCTGGACCTACCTTTTGGCCAATGTGGCAGGCAAAGTAACCATCATCTTACATCCTGGCTCTTTATCACTTCTGAAAACATTTTTGCCACATTTCTTCTTCATTGAATTTGTATCAGTGTTCCTCCAGGTTAAGATTATAAAAACAAGTTAAAAGATGTTTTTTTCTAAAAGTCCTCAAAAAAGTTCCAAACTGTCCTGTCTGCTGTTAATTCTTTTTCCATTCCTTTATTTTTCAATCTCCTTTAGTTGGTTATGTTGCCTTTCAGCATAGAGTGTGTTACTACATCACAATTAGAAGCACATGATTACATTTTAAGTGACCATTTCCTGTCCAGATCCATCATTAAAATGCCCTTTGTTGCTAACAAATTCCAACTCACATTTAATGCTATTTTAACATCAGATATATTCTTATTATTTAAAATTATCTTAAGCCAAGCTTTGTACACAGAGTTTGAAAATCATCTTTGTATCTCCTGAGGCTTATGTCAATTACATTTTTGGCCAGAAATAAAAATATTTGGTTCTAAAGTTACAAGTGGGTGCCATATTGATTATTTAGGTACTGATATGCTAGCAGTAAGGCTTTTCTTTCCTTTTATTTTTTTAATTAGAGAAGATAAACTGAATCTACCCATCTGCCCTTGGTCTCTCAAAATTCGAAAGAGAAGTGAACTTAAGTTTTCACACATTCCTTGATTTTTGTCTCGGCTTCTAGAGCGTGGCAGAAACCTGTTATCCTACATACATATGTAGATTTGGAAACACCGGTGTTTGAACCATGCTCCACAAAACCTAACTAGTGTACCAGGGGCAAGTCTGCTATAACTGCCCGAGCCAAGAAAGAGAACTGAGTAGAGTCAGCAAAGGCATTGCACTGAGGTATGACAGAAATATGGGAGCCTAAATGGCCTAAATGGGAGAGATTCTCTACTCTCTCTCAGTAGAGAATCAAGAGCTACAATTTCTAAGTTTCTCCTTATTTCTTTTTCATAGACATGAGATAAGAATTGAGGTAAATTGTCTCAACTTCAAGAATGTGTTATTTTACTTTTCACATTGTAAAACTATATAGATACTCTATATCCCAAATAATAATGGTCTACCTGTGGATCAATTTGAGATCCTTGGAAAACAAACTTTAAAAAATGGTGGAAATGCCTGATGGTGATATATGAGTCTGGAACCATGATAATATCATTGCCATCTGAGTCTTACATTGTTATAAATGAGAAGGGACTTAGAATGCTATTACCATGAATTAATTCCCCATGCCTGTACATCAGTAAAATTTTACAAATATAAAATGATCTTTTCAAAATGGTGTTTCAGGGTGTTTACCTTCTAGTTTTTTATTGTAACACCTATGTTCAGAGGTGAAGTTATCTGAAACTAGACATTAAGATGGTCAATATATATCCTTGGCTTTTCAACTAGCTTGGTTGTGGCCTGTTATAATCTCTCTTTGGAAATTTAGATAAGCCTACTCTTTTTCAAATAAAAATTTTAAGTAATTGAGGGATTTTTTAATAAACAACTCTAATTCCTATTGAGAAAATCAGGATTTATTACTGAAACAAAACAAAACAAAACAAATTATGGGTTCCTTATAAGACTAAAAATATCTCTTGCCACTTTTTGAAAGCTGTGTTTTCATAAATTGTGTTTTCAAAGCCAGCGCTTCTCCCAGATGATGAAGTAAATTGAAAACTGAATGTTTTAAATGCAAGAAAGAATGCTTGTGCTGGGGGTGGGAAGGAAATGATGTAATCTTTAGAACTATACTTAATTCCAACTACGGTTATTAATTCTCACCTTTTAAACTCAAGAAGCCATTAATACTTGTAAAATATCAGTTGTGCACATGTCTATGGCATGATCCAATGACACAAAAGACGTAGTCACTGGTTATACACAAATGGGAGAAATAAGTGAATGTGTATCTTTGTGTGTACATGTGTAAGAGTATGAGAATAGACATGTAAATATTAGAGCACATTTTAGGAAACACAAGAATAAGAATGGGTTTTAATATACTGTCATGGAAATGTGCACATAAATGGGAAATTAGAGACAATACGTTAAGTAAACCAAATAATTCAAGGAAAAGGTGAGATTGCGTGGTTTAGAAGGATAGGAAAGTGATTTGGCAGAGAGAAAGCAAAGAAATACCGTGTGTCAAACACCACTACGTGACCTTCCAGAGCCACGCTCCCTCCTTTTTCATCTACCTTCTGCCTCAAAAATGGGCCTGCATCAACTACATCAACAGGACCCTGATGTTCTCTGGCTTCTGAATGAGTTTGGGACTTAATTTCTTCCAAGTTCTGCTAATTTCTTCCTTTCCTCAGTCCTTTGGGATTAAGAGTGGTAACGCCTCATTGCTGCTGGCCCCTATTCCCGCCCTATCTGTGGTGATTCACTTCCACTCCACTCAAACTTTCATAACGTGTCACTTTGTAAATAAGTACTCATCTAATCATCTCTTTTCTGTGGGGACCTTGGCTGATACATTAGCTGGTACCAGCAGCGGCCCCAGAAACAGACTCCTTGAAATGAGATTCTGGGATTGGTACATTGTATATGTGAGGAGTGTAGGGATAACCTCTCTGCTGGGGATGTGAGGAGTCAGGGGTAATCCTTGGCATACTGTAGCATCATCAATATTCAGGTTATCACTATGGTTGCGTGGGATGCTGAGCTGGCAGAGATCCAGTGGCTGTGCCACTTAGCTGCTCTGACAATTAAGATTTTAGATTACCTTAGCTTCTTCTTACAGTCCCAGAGAATACAGACAGGGAAGAAGAGAATTAAAACTATGAACATGTAATTACGAATGTGCACAGAGTCACAAGGTTTCCCGAGTAACTTTGAAGAAGCCCCTCTCTCCTATAGTCACCTGGAAGATAGAGCTGACAATCAAGCTTACCGTATGATTGTAAAGGTTGCAGAGTCACAGCACTAATTATAAACTGGGCCTGCCAGATCCCTAATGCTAAGAGAAAGGCAGTTATCAAGAAACAATGGTACCCTGTCTCATTGGATAGGACATGGTGGTAGACATAGATGAAGTTAAGAACTCTGAATTTCCAAATCCCCTTGAACCCCTCATGCCTGACAAGCAAATCTTGACTCACTTCAGACTCTTACCCACCAGTGGGCCCGTAATGAGGGTTAGAACCCAGTATAGCTTGGACCGAGGGTACAAAGCCTATTCACAAAAAGAAGAATGAAGTCTCAAGTCACTCCACCAGTTAAAAAAATCCCCATCCAGCAGAAGTGCTTGCAGAGGCTAAAGCTTTTAATCGGGTGGTGGAAAGTAGGCAGTTATGAAGTAGCTGGCTACAGAGAGAGAATTTAGAAGCTGGGTTTTATGGTACTCCATTATTTTTTTCTTCCCTTTTTCCCATTAGTTTCTTATATGAAAAACAGCAGTCATAGCTAACATTTTAGACTTCAGGGAGGAATATAACTGAATTGCCCCATGGTGATATGAGAGCTGATGAGACTTTGTTCTCTCTGGTTGCAGGCACAGGCTTTCCACTCAGACAAAGACAATATTGGGTGCTGAGGGGCAAACAAGGCTGCCTCATCTTGTACTACAACAAAAAGCCATCCGTACTCTCTGATTTCATGTCAAGGGGACGCCCAGTAGAAGGTAGGAAGTAGAGAAGAGAGTGATGTCAGGGAATTTATTCCCTTAGCTCCCTTCTGGTGAAGTTACGTAGGGCTGGCTGTGCCTTCAATGGGAAGTCCCTGATCCTCCTCAGGTGGCCTTCTGTTCTCACCTCTTTCCTGGTGAGACCTTCTCTTATCTCTCTGGACACCGGGTGGAGGAGGGGAATAAGAGCTCTGTTGTGGTTGGTCCTGGGTCCCTGCATAATTCAGTTGTTTCCTAACCTCCATTCACACCTTGGTCATTAGCCCTTTCATAAATAAATCTTCCTTAAGCTACTTTGATGTGAGCGAGCCATCTGTTTCCTGTGAGGAAGGACCCTGACAGGCACTTAGATGACTGATAACAAACATGCCAAAACCAACTTTAGAACATGCAGAGGCAAATTTGGCAAGCTTCACTGTAAAAAGAAAAAAAAATTCACTGAGAATTTTCCTCTATTATGTATCTTTTCTGAAAAAGACATCACTGAGTCATCTAAGAGAACACAGGTTTTCAGCTCCAACCATTACTGAAATGATACTGACATTCTCCATGAAGGATGCTAAATGTCCAAGTCATGGAATGACTGGCATCTAGAGTAATTCTTTGGAAGCATTCAGTGAAGATAATCTCTTCTAGAAGCCTTAAAAAGGTCTACTAATACACAACCATTTACCATACCACTAATACAAAACTATTTACCATAATTAACCTCCTAATTCCTTCTCTTCTCATTTTACCTCTGTATACTCAGCCTAAATAAACATGACATCATCATGTAAATCACGTGCTTTGAGAATTTTCGAGTAGTGATGGTGGATTTTTACTAATCCATTCAATTTCACTTGCTTATTTCTCTCTGGTGACTAATGGTGAGTAGCCAGAGAAGGTAACTCATCTGCCATGAGGTTTCCTATCTGGTTACCTATCTACCAATGGGTTAATAAACTGTACCAAAGAGTTGAAACACATTCCAAGTAATTAAAATCCATTAGGTTTGCTGGCTTTTACGTAAAAATCTAAACCCAACCAAACAAAAAGAAAAGAAAACATTGTCCTAAGCTGGAATTAGGTTTGTTGCTTTTCTTTTGCTATTTTCTTTGCTTTTTCTTTCTTGAAGAGTTTGCTTCCCTCCAATGTGCTTTGCACTGTGTTTACTGTGCCCATTCCACACATTCCCTTTGGTGGTTGCACTCTCTCTTGGGTGGCTACATTCTCTCACCTCAGTGGTGGCAAGTGCATTTTAAGCCCCTTTTGTGAGAAGTCATTTTTTGTTAAGAGTTTGAGTTGTTCACAGTGCCTTGACACTTCGAGAAAAAGAATATTAAACACAAAAAGAGGAAGCCACTGATGAGCATTATTTAATGTACAATATTGTGTAGGATACACCTCTACCAACTAATTAATTTTGTGACTGTCTATATTGATGCTTATTAAAGTCCATTTCACATTTGTATTAATAAGAGTAGATTTTTCCTTCCATTTCAAACTGGTTTCTATGGATTTCATTGGTCCTTAATGTATCTGGAAAGGCCTGACTAACTTCTTCCCAGGTATTGTCTACTTTCTGACAGTGTTTGGGTCAACTCTTGCACATGACTCATATTGATTATACATCAATTGTATTATCTTCTCTATTAGATGATAAATTTCTTAAGAGCAACATTAGTGTTTTCCTTCTCAATTATTCTATATACTTTCTAGTGCTTGGAGGGCTAGATCTTCAGTGGGTATTCAATTTATAATTGATGAGTAAGACATGCTTTGAAAACCAAGTTAAGGAACATGCCCTTAACCATAATGCTTTTATTTGGGTAAATGATTAAACCACATATCTTATCTAAAGATGAGCTATCCAGTATTAAATTATGTGGGATCCCCTAATGATGGTCTTCATAGGAAAGGATACTTTCCTATAAAGACGATTTCCATTTACCATTTCTGTTGATGACGTCAATTACAGAGTTTGGAATTTGCTTATGAAATTTGTAGAGAGTTCTAAATTTACAGGGGTAACAAAAACAGGTAAACTGGCCCTAATACTTTGCAAAAATGGCCTTATAAAAATCTAATGGATTTTATTATGTTCAAGAATGTAAGAGATTTTTTTAAAGTCATGAGTCATGAGATTTTGTCCAAAGGTGACCAATATAATAAATAATGCAGTGCAGAATGAACAGAGAGCTATATCATGCAGAATTTTTTATTGCTAAGAGAAAAAAAAAAAGCATTAGTCTGTTTTGAAAGTAGTGATATTTCTTTACATTGTTCTCATTTGGGATTTTTAACAAAATACATATTACTTTAAGATGGAACACTATTTCATTGTCATATCAATTTTACCCTCTTGCTTCAAGGAGTATATTTCATACTCTGAAGAGTTGTATATCCTAAGGCATAAGTTTGTCACCTTAATTTGGATAGTCACCTGGTGAATTCAGTGGATTTTCTCAGGTCCTTTTCAGGTCACTGTTCTATTATAGTTGTGGAAAAAATCATTACTGTGTGGAGTACCAAGAAATTGTGGAAAATTTCTCCTCCCCCTCCTTCAAACCCCATAGAAGTTTACATCTTCGTTTGCTTTTGCATTACTGTTAGCTTTATACTTGTCTTATTCCTTCATTATTCTATCTTTAAAGGTAGGGACTGTGACTTATGTATCTTCTCATCTCTTGCATCAGTAAGAAAAGTTCTTTTCATATCAAAAGTAGACCCCAAAGTTTGGTGAGGAGAACCATGTTAAAACCCACTCTTTCTGTTAACTAGCCATGTGATATTTGATGAATCACTTAACCCGGCTGGGTCTCAATTTCTTCATGTGTAAAATGAAGGAGTTGAACCAGCTGATCTTGAAGACCTATTCCAGTTCTAAAATGGTCCAGAGTATATGATGGTAATAATCGAGCATTAGTCATGCATATTAACATAATACCACTAGAAATCTGTGGAACATGTTTATATCCCAATGTATTTGGATTTCATCTGCTACTAATCATCCACAACCTACAAGAAGGTTTGGATTCCACAGTTTTATTTAGGCGTACCGATTTATTTAATGCGTACCGATAACTGCTCCTACTCCATGCCAAGTCTGAGTAAAGGAATCCTTCCCTGTATGTTAAGTCACTCTGGAGAGATGTTGCACCTCCTCGAAGAATTTTTGCATTGCAGTATTTGCATTTCTTTGCCATGTTCCCCCAGGCAGAGACTTGTCTGATGAGGCAGGCAAAAGAATTCAAGATGAAAGTTTTGGTTTGTTCTCTTGTTTTTTTATCCTGACTTTCTAACTAACCTGTACTGAAGCAAATGACTGAGCACTTTTTTCCCCCTCCAGTTTACCTAATTAGGAAAAAAACGAGGGATAAAAGCTGCTGACTCTCGGGTATGTATGGTAAAGATCAAACGTTAGCGAGGGTTCTTTGTGATGAAATGTATTCTGAAATAATGAGTTTCCTCAATTTCTAAAACTACATATTTCTTTTAGCTCTACATTCTGAAACAAAGCACACACATACCCCCGCCTACACACACACTTTGCTGAGCTGCAGTTTGGCACAGAGGGTGTGACTGTAAAGTCATAATAAACAGAGTAGCCAACAGAAACCACTTAAGTAGGCCCACCTAGACGGTATGACCGAGTTGAGGATAAGCCTCACTGAAATATTTCACCTGGCATGGGTTCAAGTTTTGAAGCTGAATGAGTCTGCTTTTGTTTCTCACTAACCCTGGAAGAAAGGGGACTTGTCGGGGAGGAGGAGGGACTAGAAAGAAGGAATGAGTTAAGCCCCCAGCATCTTTAGCTCTTTTCCTTTGCTTCTTTTCAAACAGGCACACCACATTGAATAGCATGTGGAAAATTGGCATTTCCAGTGAATAAAAATTAACTGGCAAACAACAAAAGGAAAAACGGAGGAATGCTCTTGGATGCTGTTTGGCTTGTCTTGTCTTGTCAGAGAAGGAACATGTGTGAATCAAATGGTTTAAGATGAATTTTACCTACACTTCTGGCTCCTGTTCAGATGTCTTAGATTTCTTAGGCAATTTCGTTTACTTGGTAGGGTTTTTTAAAGTATGATTCTTCTGTAAGTGAAGGATAAATAAGAAGACTATAAATGTAATATGGGTGAACAACTGTTCAAATGTTCCGCTTCAGAAAACTTGCTCACTTTTGTTTTCTTTTGGGGAAACATTTTTAAAAAGTTATTTAAAAAGCCAGAAAACCAACAAAAGTACCTGTAGAGTTGGAGAAGATTGCTAATCTGATATTTTCAAAGAAAGCGTGTCTTTTGAAGAAAACACACACACAAAATTTCTTCAATATAAAAATACACATGCACAATAGTTTTGCCCCCCTCCCCAATATGCTGCATGCACTTAAAATGTTTGAAACTAAAATCTCACTTACTCCCAGGAATTTAGAATTGTTCATTTGCTTCACTCTGTTGTGAAGTTACCCACTGACTAAATGTATTTGGTCTTAGGAAAAAGCCAGAAACCAGCCTCATGGCTGTCTTGTTCCTTGCTGTCTTTGGAGCAGAAAACCATCTGACATAAAACATAGTTTATATTTTTATTTAAAGAAATAATCTGCTGAATACAAAACAGATACCCTCTGTCATGCCAACTCTATCATGACTTGTGATTGAATCCATTAACGTAGGTATCTGGTGAAAAAACATATGTTCAGTGACAGAGATCAACTATTCTAAGGAATAGCTTCACGTAAAGTTGCACAAGTTTATATTTTAGTGACAAGGATGTCAAACAAGTCATCGCATATATAAAATAACTCACAACCAAGACCTTTACAACAAGATCAAGGACATGAGGTTTCCACTACTCTCAGACAACGTCATTAAATTATAATGACTGATGGTGCATTTCAAACAGTGTTTAACTTTCAAAATAATTGTACATTAACTTCAAGGGAAAATATATCATGAGGAAAAAAATTACCTACAGATGATACTGCTCAGTAAAGCCAAACTTCATAATTTGGTATCAGGCTATAGCCATCTGAAAGGCAGGAACTTTCAGAACCATAGACTAGTGGAGTTGTAAGGGAACTTAGATGACTCAATATAACTATAGTAATTTATGGATGAGTAAGCTTAGGTTCAATGACACTAAGTGACTACACAGCAAGTTATGAGCAAAGCTTCGTCAAGACGCAATTTTCCCAACCCCTCAGCCCTATGCACATTACCCCACAACACATTTCATGTCATTTCTGAGGTGGCATACTTGTCTCCATTTCATATCAGTGTCTCTGGCATCTAGCGTTCATAAGAGAGAAGTACCTACGTTGGAGTCGAGGAGACCAGAATGGATGGCTAACCAAGTTTCCTTAGGAAATAGTGGCAGTGTCTCTTCCAAGCCCAGAAACACCTGCCTGCTCACTTTAAATAAGTGTAGAGTGAAAGGAATATTCTACTTTCTTTTGAATAGAAATAGAAGCTCAATTCCTGAGAAAGAAACCAAGTTCTTTTCCCCAGCATTTTGTCATTTCGATGAGTCTCTGCTAGAAGTTGACAATATCTTTCTGAAGACAAATATTCCTACAAAATCAAAATGAGAAAGAGAACTGCTTTCATAGCTTTTTCAGTGACGTCTTTTTCAATTTTGTTTCTGTGTGTGTCTGTGTGTGTGTGTGTGTGCGTGTGTGCATACTATGTTGACGTATTTTTAAGTATTTGGACCATAAATGAAGAAGGAAAATTTTATAAGTGTTCATTATATCAAATATCCCAAATGTAATTTTTATGTTCTAAACTGGTTTTACTCTATGACTGTTTTGTTTGATTTTATTTGTTAAAAATAAAATTACAAGATTTAAAGTAGAACGTGTTCCGTAGCCTTTGAAAGGTTTGTAATTGTTGACTGCAGCAGCAGGTGATTCAGAAAGGGTTCAGAAACTATTTTACCTGGGCCTCCAAATTAGTTGCCGTCTGAATCAGTCCAAAGTGTTCAGCTTTCACAGACCAGCTTAGCATCATTGCCAAATTCAGGTTGGTATGTTCAGAGCTCATTGAATGCTTTTGACCAAGGGTTTGTCATTATTTAGAATTTTGCAAAGTAACAAAGAATAATTATTGAAGATAGAAAAGTACTTGCCTGTGAAAACAAGTTTTTAACACTGTTCCTCTAAGAATAGTGTTCTATTTTGATACCTCATATTTGTCTTGTATTATGGGGAGTATGCAGCTATGCCTCAACACTCATCTTTCCTGGAAACTTTCCCCTCTTTCTTTGTCTCATAATAGTTGGCTTCTAGTGCTATAGGATAGGGTGATTTAACTCTCCAGGAAAGTATTATTTCTAATCCCATTTTTCTTTTAAGTTCACTTCTAAAGTCACTTAATAAAAGTCAGCTAAAACAAAAGCTCTTACATTCCCTTTCTAGTTAGTTTAATGTCTAACTAGTTTAATTTTTCTTAGATGTTTGTTCATAATGTTAAAATAGAGATTATGCTTTATATAGAAAACAATGATTCACCTTCTGAATATGTGAGATGCACAAATGGTGAATTATTTATAAAATTTATGTTGTCTGTAATATAACATGTTATATATCCTTCAAGGATCACCAAAAATGCTATCTATCTCATTTTACTCTAAGCAGCAAGAAGAAGCCAGATGAGACCTTCAACATGGCCTGGAAATCTCCTTAGCTAGATCACCCGTTCCTTAGGTACATTTTCCACTTTCCATGTTACTGTAGGCAACAATGCTGTTAACTTTCTGCCACTACCTAACAAAGATCCCTTTCCTCAGTATCCAACAACATTCCATCACTTTTCTTTTTTTCTTTTTTTCTTTTGGTGAGGAAGATTGGCCCTGAGCTAACATCTCTGCCCATCTTCCTCTATTTTGTATGTGGGATGCCACCACAGCACGGCTTGATGAGGGGTGTGTAGGTCCGCACCCGGGATCTGAAACTGCGAACCCCAGGCCACTGAAGCAGAGCGAGTGAATTTAACCACTATGCCACCAGGTCAGTCCCCCATCACTTTCCTTTAGCCCTCTCAGCAGCCTCTTCAAAGATAATCAGGCTTTGCTGAGTCTCTCCAAGGCCTCTTAGGTTTTGTTCTAACATTTTCCTTAGGTGCTTCCAGATTCTTCCTATTACCTCATCCCAAAGCCACTGGTATATTTTCAGATATTTGTTGCAATAGCACACTACTTCTAAGCACAAAAATTTGTATTGGTTATGTATTACTGTGTAACAAATTCCCTAAAAAGTTAGTGGCTTAAAACAGGAATATTATTATCCTTCGTAATTTCTGTGGATCGGGAATTTGGGAGCAACTTCCTGGGTGGCTCTAGCTTGACGTCTTTCATAAAATTGCAATTCCTATCTTTCAGCTAGGACAGCAGTCACCTGAAAGTTTCACTGGGACTGGAGGATGGTCTTTCAAGGTGGTTCAGTTGCTGGGCTGGCAGGGTTGTGCTGGTTGCTGGGAGAGGCCTCAGTTCATTACCACATGGATCTCTCTCTCTTTTTTTTTTTTTTTGGTGAGGAAGATTAGTCCTGAGCTAACATCTGTTGCTAATCCTCATCTTTTTGCTGAGGAAGATTGGCCCTGGGCTAACATCCGTGCCCATCCTCCTCTACTTTATATGTGGGATGCCTGCCACAGCATGGCTTGATAAGCAGTGCATAGGTCCACGCCCAGGATTCGAACCTGCAAACCCCAGGCCACTGAAGCGGAGTGTGTGAACTTAACCACTACGCCACCAGGCTGGCCCCACCACATGGATCTCTGGATAGCGCTGCGTGAGTGTCTCGTGACTTTGCCATGTTGGGAGACAATTCCCCATGGTCTCTCACATCTTGTGAGCAGAGGAAGTGAAAAGTTCTCATGTTCTGAATTATCTTTTCAAGGGTGTTTGTATAGCAAATGCCTTGGTAGGTAGAGATAGTCTTCCTCCAGAGCAGAGTGCAGTTTATTTTTCTTCTCCCATATAATAAAAGTAATGTCTCCTTAAGGCAAAATCAAGCAGGTTTATTGCTCATTATAAAAAATTGGGCTTCCTAAACTTGGGGTCCATCTCCTTTAACACAGTCCACTGCATGGGGAAGCATTGCTTGGCCCACTTTGCACTGGCATATGGGAATTGGGGCTTAAGGAACTGGCACAATGCTGATACACTGGCTACTTCCATTGTGTTTTCTTTTTTTTCAAAAGAGACTAGTTATAACTTTATTTATTTATTTATTTTTTAAATTTTTTGTTTATTGCAGTAACATTGGTTTATAACATTGGATAAATTTACTTCCATTGTTTTGAGTAACAAACTATTCTTTGAGTGTGACCCAGGAGTCTCGTGTCTTCTACTACCATCCACAAAGCTGTGGCAGGGTAACTTGTTACCTTGCAAGTAGGGTAAAATCTCAGATTATTCACAGTTCTTGACAGGCATCTGGCTTCCCCCCAGAGTAAATAATCCAAAAGGCCAAAACAGAAGCTAAGATGGCTTTTTGACCTAGCTGAGAAAGCTACAGATCGTCATTTCCACAGTAGTCTATTGGCCAGCCCTGATTCAATGTAGGAAGTAACAAATACAAAGGTGGGAATACCAGAAGGTAAGGATCATTGATCATTGATATCTGGCTACCAAGCTGTCTTAAAAATTGTAAAAACGTGAGCTCAAGAATAATATGTTGATTATCTCTGTTCAGAGCTCAAACTAATATCTTTCTACTCAAAAATATTATTTGTTCAATTGTATTGCTCTAAAAATACTACATGTGGTGTAGGGAGCAAGATTTCCATATGAAATGTGATGAGTAGGCCCATAAAAATAGAAAGTATTTCTTAGTGTACCTTTTATTATATAATAAACAGAAGAAATCACAGCTTTGAATCAGAAGTGGTACACTAGCTTAGTAAAGACTCACAATTAGAGATATTACTGGCTGATTTTGATTGCCTAATATTTTCCGCTTTATCAAAATCCTCTAAACATTATAGAATAGAATCGAGAAAATAAGATTTGTGGAATTTGTGACCAAATTTCAAACACTCCACCAACATGAATTTTTCAAGAATGAGGGAACGAGAAAGGATAAAAACAGTCTAATGCATTCAAATAACTTAATTGGAGAAGAATAAGTAAAATTAAAGATTTTCTTTTAAATCAGATTTTTTAAAATTTAAAAACACTTTTTTAAATTAAACTCGACATCTGGAGTCAAGATGGCGGCGTAGGCAGACTCTGAACTCACCTCCTCCCGTGGACACAGCCAATTCACAACTACTCGTGGAAAAATTACCCCTGAGACAGAACTGAAAACTGGATAAGAGGAACTCCTGCAACAACGGACAATCCTAACTGGGGTGGAAGAGGCAGAGACTCCCTTCTGGAGAGAAAAACGCCGCCTTCACAAGCCGCCAGCGTCACGGCCGCCGGGAGCAGCTCACAGGTACGCAGCCTCCCTGGAGGCGCGGGGCCCTGAGCCGGGAGCGCCCCCGCTGTGGGCATTTTGTGGACCCAGCACAATCGAGACCAGCGGCATAATATCTGACTGTGCCTGCTACTAAAACATTGGGGAGCACCCCCAGAAAACCCGGTTCACAAAGAAACTAAAACTGGCTCTTAAAGGGCCCGCGCACAAACTCATCCGTTTCAGGAAGCACCCTAAAATCACCAGAAAGAAAGGTGTACAGTGCTTTGGTGACAAGAGACTCACCTAATAGGCCCTGAGTGCATCTCGGTGAGGGGTGAGACCTCTCCAGGGACTGGGACATTGGCGGCGGCCATTGTTGTGGCCTGGTGTGGGCGTGCTGACACAGACACCATTGGAGTTCTCCCTGGGGCCTGCTAGCCCAGGTCTGCCCCACCCCCTAGAGCACCGATTTAATCCAGCTCAGCCAGGGCAGGCAGCCCACCCTAGAGACTGGCCCCACCCAACAACAAGCCCTCAGGCAACGTGTGGGCCTGCATAGATTGGTGACTGGATTCTCTGCAGCCTGGCAACTGAGCCGACTTGAGCAGGGCAGGGTGTGCACAAGGAGCAGGTGGAGAGTGTGGGGCGGTGGCAGAGTGTGTGGGGCTCCCGCCGTGGAGAGACTGGGTCCGCTTGGGGAGGTCGGGGCACTCACACAGGGCAGGACTGTGTTGACTGTGTGTGTGGACCTGTGGGCGGCAGGGCTTCTCAGCCGCAGAAGACTTGTACTTCTCAAAGACCCACATAGGAGGTTTGCTCCACCTTCCAAAACCTGAAACAATTGGGTGCTCCTGTGCCTGAAGCCAGCCCCACCCAGCTGCAATCCTCAGAGAGCTGACAAGAGACCTAATAGGCTAGAGGCTTACAGCAATTGTAAGGCCCTGAGCCTAACAACCTGCCACGGTGGGGGCCTACTCACTTAAAAGAAATACTGCAACACAAATGTGGTATTAGAACTTGCAGCCAACTGTGCTGGGGATCCCCACACCTGATAAAGAGACTGAAGGGCCCACAACAACTACAAGCAGCTGAGCATTACAACAGCTGGCCAGGAGCATAATTCAGCCTCCCTGGGTACCTACAGGGAGAGCAAACAGGCCACAGCAGAAGGATACACGTAGCCCACATAGGGGTCACCCCTGGAACATTGAGAACTGAGGGAAGCACACTGGAAGCCTCCTAAGCCATCACTTACATAAGGTCACCTATCCAAGAGCAGGAGACGTAGCTGACCTACCTAATACGTAGACACAAGCACAGGGAAAGAGGCAAAATGAAGAGGCAGAAGAATACATTCCAAGTAAGGGAACAGGACAAAACCCCAGAAAAGGAACTAAGTGAAACAGAAATGAGCAACCTACCCGACAGAGAGTTCAAACTAAGAGTGTTAAGGATGCTCACTGATCTGGGGAGAAAAATAGATGAACTCAGTGAGAATGTCAACAAAGAAATGGAAGATATAAAAAAGAACCAATCAGAAATGAAGAATACAATACTGGAAATGAAAAATTCATTAGAGGGACTCAAAAGCAGAGTAGAGGATACAGAAGAATGGATCTGTGAGCTGGACGAAAGACTAGAAGAAATTACCCAAGGTGAACAGGTAAAAGAGAAAAGAATTAAAAAGACTGAGGACAGTCTAAGGGACCTCTGGGACAACATCAAGCGCACTAACATCCGTGTTATAGGTGTCCCGGAAGGAGAAGAGCGAGACAAGGGGTCAGAGAATCTATTTCAAGAAATAATAGATGAAAACTTCCCTAACCTAAGGAAGGAAACAGACATCCAGGTACAGGAAGCACAGAGAGCCCCAAACAAGATAAACCCAAAGAGGCCCACACCATGACACATCATAATCAAAATGTCCAGAATTAAAGATAAAGAGAGAATCCTAAAAGCCGCAAGAGAATGTCAAGTTACATACAAAGGAAACCCCATAAGGCTATCAGCTGACTTCTCTGCAGAAACCTTACAGGCTAGAAGAGAATGGCATGACATATTTAAAGTGCTAAAAGGAAAAAACTTACAGCCAAGAATACTCTACCCAGCAAGGTTATCATTCAAAATGGAAGGAGAGATCAAAATTTTCCCAGATAAGCAAAAATTAAAGGAGTTTGTCACCAAGAAACCAGTGCTACAAGAAATGTTAAAGGGACTGATTTAAGGGGAAAAGAGAAGACCACAAATAGGAAAAATTATCTATTTCCATGATTAGAACGTAATGGATACAAATGCACAACAAAGAGGTTAGATATGATATCAAAAACATGAGGGAGGAGGGGAGTTAAAGAGTACAGCTTTCAGACAGAGGTCAAACTAAAGTGACCATCAATTCTGTATAGAAGAAGAAAGGAACAGAGAAGGACTACTAAAACACTGAGGAAAAAAAAGTTAAAAAATGGCAGTAAGTACATACTTATCAATAGCTACCTTAAACGTCAATGGACTAAATGCTCCAATTAAAAGGCATAGGGTGGCTGACTGGATAAAAAAACAAGACCCATATATATGCTGCATACAAGAGACACACTTCAGACCTAAAGACACTCACAAACTGAAAGTGAAGGGATGGAAAAAGATACTCCATGCAAATGGCAATGAAAAGAAAGCTGGGGTAGCAGTACTCATATCAGACAAAATAGACTTTAAAACAAAAACTGTAAAAAGAGGCGAAGAAGGGCATTACATAATGATCAAGGGAACAATCCAACAAGAGGATATAACACTTGTAAATATCTACGCACCCAATGTAGGTGCACCTAAATATATAAAGCAATTATTAACAGACATAAAAACAGAAATAGACAGTAACACAATAATAGTAGGGGACTTTAACACACCACTTACACCAACGGATAGATCATCCAAACAGAAGATCAATAAGGAAACATTGGCCTTAAACGACACACTAGAACAGATGGACCTAGTAGATATATACAGAGCATTCCATCCAAAAACCGAAGAATACACGTTCTTTTCAAAGGCACATGGAACGTTCTCCAGGATTGATCACATATTAGGCCACAAAACAAGTCTCCATAAATTTAAGAAGATTGAAATAATACCAAGCATCTTTTCTGACCACAATGGTATGAAACTAGAAATCAACTATAGGAAGAAAATCAGAAAAGCCACAAATATGTGGAGATTAAACAAAATGCTACTGAACAACGACTGGGTTAACGAAGAAATCAAAGAAGAAATCAAAAAATACCTGGAGACAAATGAAAATGAAAATACGACATGCCAGAATTTATGGGATACAGCAAAAGCGGTTCTAAGAGGGAAGTTTATAGTGATACAGGCCTATCTCAACAAACAAGAAAAATCTCAAATAAACAATCTAACAATGCACCTGAAGGAACTGGAAAAAGAAGAACAAACCAAGCCCAAAATCAGTAGAAGAAGGGAAATAATAAAAATCAGAGCAGAAATAAATGAAATAGAGACCAAAAAAACAATAGAAAAAATTAATAAAACCAAGAGCTGGTTCTTTGAAAAGATCAACAAAATTGACAAACCTTTAGCTAGACTCACCAAGAAAAAAAGAGAGAAGGCACAAATAAGTAAAATCAGAAATGAAAGAGGAGAGGTTACAACAGACACCTCAGAAATACAAAAGATTACAAGAGAATACTATGAAAAGCTATATGCCAACCAATTCGACAATCTGGAAGAAATGGATAAATTCTTAGAATCATACAACCTTCCAAAACTGGATCAAGAAGAAGTAGAGAATTTGAATAGACCAATCACCAGTAAGGAGATCGAAACAGTAATCAAAAACCTCCCCAAAAATAAAAGTCCAGGACCAGACGGCTTCCCTGGTGAATTCTACCAAACATTCAAAGAAGACTTAATACCTATCCTTCTCAAACTCTTCCAAAAAATTGAGGAGTGGGGGAAGCTCCCTAACTCATTCTACGAAGCTGACATTACCCTGATACCAAAACCAGACAAGGACAACACAAAAAAAAGAAAATTACAGGCCAATATCACTGATGAACATCGATGCGAAAATCCTCAACAAAATACTAGCAAATCACATACAACAATACGTTAAAAAGATTATACACCATGATCAAGTGGGATTTATTCCAGGGATGCAGGGATGGTTTAACATTTGCAAATCAATCAACGTGATACACCACATTAATAAAATGAAGAATAAAAATCACATGATCATCTCAATAGATGCAGAGAAAGCGTTTGACAAGATCCAGCATCCATTTATGATAAAAACTCTGAATAAAATGGGTGTAGAAGGAAAGTACCTCAAAATAATAAAGACCATATATGAGAAACCCACAGCTAATATCATCCTCAATGGTGAAAAACTGAAAGCCATCCCTCTAAGAACAGGAACCAGACAAGGATGCCCACTCTCACCACTCCTATTTAACATAGTACTGGAAGTCCTAGCCAGAGCAATCAGGCAAGAGAAAGAAATAAAAGGGATCCAAATTGGAAAGGAAGAAGTGAAACTCTCACTATTTGCAGATGACATGATTTTATATATAGAAAACCCTAAAGAATCCACCAGAAAACTTTTAGAAGTAATAAACGAATATGGTAAAGTTGCAGGATACAAAATCAACATACAAAAATCAGTTGCATTTCTGTACACTAACAACGAAGTAGCTGAAACAGAAATTAAGAATACCATCCCATTTACAATTGCAACAAAAAGAATAAAATACCTAGGAATAAACTTAACCAAAGAGGTGAAAGATCTGTACACCGAAAACTATAAAACATTTCTGAAAGAAATTGAAGAAGACACAAAGAAATGGAAAGATATTCTGTGCTCTTGGATTGGAAGAATTAACATAGTTAAGATGTCCATACTTCCTAAAGCCATCTATAGATTCAATGCAATCCCTATCAAAGTTCCAACAACACTTTTCACAGAAATAGAACAAAGAATCCTAAAATTTATATGGAACAACAAAAGACCCCTAATAGCTAAAGGAATCCTGAGAAAAAAGAACAAAGCTGGAGGTATCACACTCCCTGATTTCAAAATATACTACAAAGCTGTAGTAACCAAAACAGCATGGTACTGGCACAAAAACAGACACACAGATCAATGGAATAGAATCGAAAGCCCAGAAATAAACCCACACATCTATGGACAGCTAATCTTTGACAAAGGAGCCAAGAACATACAATGGGGAAAAGAAAGTCTCTTCAACAAATGGTGTTGGGAAAACTGGATAGCCACATGCAAAAAAATGAAAGTAGACCCTTACCTTACACCATACACAAAAATTAACTCCAAATGGATTAAAGACTTGAATGTAAGACCTGAAACTATGAAACTTCTAGAAGAAAACATAGGCAGTACGCTCTTCGACATCAGTCTTAGCAATATCTTCTCAAACACCACGTCTGACCGGGCAAGAGAAACAATAGAAAAAATAAACAAATGGGACTACATCAAACTAAAAAGCTTCTGCACAGCAAAGGAAACCATCAACAAAACGAAAAGACAACCTAACAATTGGGAGAAGATATTTGCACACCATACTTCTGATAAGGGCTTAATCTCCAAAATATATAAAGAACTCATGCATCTTACCAACAAAAAAACTACCAACCCAATTAAAAAATGGGCAAAGGACCTGAACAGACGTTTCTCCAAAGAAGATATACAGATGGCCAACAGACATATGAAAAGATGTTCAAAATCATTAACTATCAGGGAAATGCAAATCAAAACTACAATGAGATATCACCTGACGCCCGTCAGAATGGCTATAATTAACAAGACGGGAAACAACATGTGTTGGAGAGGTTGTGGAGAGAAGGGAACTCTCATACACTGCTGGTGGGAGTGCAAACTGGTCCAGCCACTATGGAAAACAGTATGGAGATTCCTCAAAAAATCAAGGATAGAACTACCATATGATCCAGCCATCCCACTGCTGGATATTTATCCAAAGAACTTGAAAACACCAATTTGTAAAGGTACATGCACCCATGTGTTCATTGCAGCGTTATTCACAATAGCCAAGACTTGGAAGCAACCTAAGTGCCCATCAAGGGACGAATAGATAAAGAAGCTGTGGTATATATACACAATGGAATACTACTCAGCCATAAGAAATGATGAAATCCAGCCATTTGTGACATCATGGATGGACATTGAGGGTATAATGCAAAGTGAAATAAGTCAGAGGGAGAAGGTCAAATACCGTATGATTTCCTTCATTAAGTAGTAGATAATAACAACAATAAACAAACACATAGGGACAGAGATTGGATTGGTGGTTACCAGAGGGGAAGGGGGGAGGGAGGAGGGTGAAAGGGATAATTCGGTACATGTGTGTGGTGATGGGTTGTAATTAGTATTTTGGTGGTGAACATGATGTAATCTATGCAGAAATAGAAGTACAATGATGTACACCTGAAATTTTTACAATGTTATAAACCAATGTTACTGCAATAAACAAAAAATTAAAAAAAAAAACACTTTTTAAAAAATATTATAGAATTCATAATTTAACTAGGAAAAATGATTTGTAGTAATCCTTAGATTGCTTACAGTTATAATCATGGAGTTCAACTGAATTTTTGTGGAAAGATACTAAAATTCGTAACAACAAGTGAATTTGGGGTAAGTTGGAGACCCCCTCCCAACTTACAGTTGCGTGCCATTTCATGTACATTTAAATTTGTAAATTCAACTTTGTAATTAAGGGAAAAAGGAAGAAAAGTGGTTTTTACAAAACAAGGCCCTTAGCTACAGCAAATTACTTCCTCTGATGTTCAAAGAAACAATTATCTGTTCTTACTCTAGGGAAAAATGATTTACTGTAGCGAACTTCTTGAGAGATGGAATGATACCCAAACTATGTTTACGCTACTTCATGTACAATTTAAATGACTTTCAAGGTTAATTTTGACATATACAATCCTTCCCCTGTAAATATCTTCAGAATCTAATCACTAAATATATTGCAACTACACTATGCACTGTTTTTATGAAATTTTAAGACAGAAGAGAAAAAGAGAGATTGGAGTGTGGTGATGTTTTTCTTTTAAATATATGTAAATCAAACTGTCATCGTCAAGTCCTGCCCCATTTTGGTTTATGATAACAGCTCAGCTAATAGGACAGGCTTCTTTGCAGCACAGTGACTGAGATTTATCAAAAAAACCTGCCACAATCTATGCAGAAACAATTTCCAAATTCTTATCCAGTTATTACATTTCCTGGCCTGGGAGCATAATGAGTTTAAAGCATTAATTAGGAACACATTCCATCTTTTGCATCCCATGGTTAAACTGTTTAATTAAAGGCCTGGAAGTCTTCTGGGCAAAACAATCAGCACATGGTGTGATCATCTCCTTCTTATTCTCTTTGCTTTGTGCTTCTTCATCTTTTGGAACGTAATTCGTTTATTTTAGGACTGTTTGGCACTCTCCACTTAGGCAGCAGTAGACAAAAGAAGTCAGTAGTAGTTTGGTTTTGTAGATTCCCAGAGAGATTGATTTCTGGTGGTTGAAGACAGTCATGCATTGCACAAATATTTATTGAGTGAGTGCCAGCCAAGGTTCCTGACACCACTGGTTGTTTTGAAACAATTGATGAATCAGATGTAGCTCCTTGTTTATGTATGAAGGAGTGTTCAGGCGAGAAGGGGTGACGAGACAGGGACACAAGCTATCTACAACCCAAAGAAGCAAGGGGTAAAGTGACGTGGTAAAATGTTACAACAACACAGACAGTGAAAAAATTATTTCTTGACAGGAGGAATTAAAAGAAGACACACAGGTGAAGCGTGACTTCAGGTCTACTAGAAAGGATTTAGACATGTAGAGGTTGGGGAGTGGGAGAACATGGGGAAAAAAATGAGAACAGGTAGGCAGGGGGAGTGTGGGTCACCAAAGCAAAGCACACAAAAGGAAATAATGAGGAAGGAATGAGAGTTAAGGTAAAGCACGGAAGCTAGGCTTCAAACTCTACAGTAATAGGGAACCTCTGACAATTATTTTTAGTGGGGTTGTGATATAATCTAAATTTGCTTGACTGCAAGAAAGTGAAGGTAGTAAGACCATTTAGGAGGTCAAATCCTGCAGGGTCTTGTTAGGTCTTTTTAATGGTTTTGAACTTTATTCTAAGACCAAGAAGAAGGCATTATTAAAAATTGGGAAACTAGTTATTTAGATTTGTATTTTAAATAGCTAACTCGGGCTATAGTACAGGGATTGGATTGGAAGGGGTAAGAATAGAAAGAGAGAAAAGAAACTAGTCTGTCCCTTGTAGCTCTCAGTATTTGCACTCTGCCCTTTTTGTTTGATAGTCCGTTTTACACAATGACAGCCCCTTCTGGCTTGACTTGGTATCCTCTTTCAAGTGTCTTTTTGATGTTCACCTTCTGGTCCCTCACCCTGTGACCATAGCTAAGAAATGTCTTTTCCTTCAGTAGAATCAATACACTGGACCCACTTACTACATGGCTACCCCAGTAGGAGATGAGGAGGTAAATAGAGAGATATACTGTTGTCATTGTGTTTGTGGTAGATTTTTCTGTGTGTGATTGTGTGCGTGTGTGTGTGTGTGTGCGTGTGTATACATGAGCAGGGGCCCATCTCAGAATTGGAGTCACAGAGTTGAAGCTGGGTATAGGAAAGTATGAGGCTGGACCATGAAAGCAGGTGGGGGACAAAGGGAATCAGAATTCATGTCTTAGGCTCAGCAGTCTCAGGAAGCAGGGACTCTGAAACTTTTAAAAGTCTGTGGGAACAGGAGTAAAGCAGGTACTGTGTCCCAGATGAAAGGGCAAAGTAACATTCTGCCAAATGGAGTGAGTGCTGGAGCTCCCTGAGGTGATGGCAGACCGGAGAAGGGAACCTATTTAAAAGCAGCTTTAACAAAGTCTGCGGGAAAAAAGGGGATTGGTACGGCTGTAGCAAGTTAGAACATATATGGCTACCTCCCCATTAACAGAGAGCAGGGTCCATGGTCAAAATCCTATCACCTTAAATGCCCTATGGGAAACCAGCTTTTATACCTATGGGTCGATAAGAAAGATAGTTGAACCTTTCGGTGACTAGAAATATATCTTCTGAGGAGAAAGGGCTATAATTTAAAGAATTTTCTGTTGGCCTCTCTCCATGCTGTGTTAACCCTAAGACCCTGTGACTAGATCAACACTTCCAGTGTGGTAAGGAATAAACGTATTAAAAACGCACTTTTATGGGTGGCAAAACACGATGTGGCAAGAGATTGAGTCTCTTGCTCAAAGTTACACGGCAAATTGGTGTGGTGCCAACATATACACAATTTATGATCAGGTCAATGGGTGGGTGTGCATTTGTGAGGATAAAAGACCAAACTTAAAACCCAATAAAAAAGAACAATTGATGGCATAGATGAGAAGATGGCTCACCATCAGAGGAGCAGGTGTGGCACCATTTTTATGACCTGCTACTTTTATATTTGATACCAAAGCGCCATATAATGAAATGTAAGAAAACATTTAGAACATTCAGTTTATGAAAAGTACTTGCTTTCCTAAGATGACGTGCCCATTCGTGACACTGGATTCAATGCAGCTATTTAATGGTAAGAAATCTAGCTTAGAAAATTATAAAACAAGGAGTCATCAAGGCCCAAGCCCACAATCATTCTTTAGATAACTTAAAAGTTGTTTGCATCATTAAAAAAAAATATTTCATGTCTGTCACTGAATAATCATATAATCTCATGTAAAAATAACTGTATTTGCCATTAGTCTTCAATCTGAGGCAAAAATAAAACTCTTTAACCAGAGAAACATCTCAAAATATTTCACTATTTGCCTATAATTGAGTTTATACTGATTTTCTGACATTTATTCATTAATTTATGCACTCAAGAAGTTGGCAATTTTATCCAATGTCAAACAGCATAGGTCCCTGTTCGCAAACAAGTTATAGTTTAAAAAGAAAGGCGAATAAGATATAGTTAGTTATTTCTGTTAACAATAATTACTTTATAAATATGTGAAAAAGTGATGTATGGTAGAGTTTTTTCCCACATTTTTAAACGTATATATGTATTATACATAATACATTAATGCATAATACATATATGTATTAAAAATCATTTTTAGGGGCTAGCCTGGTGGCGTAGTGGTTAAGTGCGGGGCACTCTGCTTTGGCGGCCCGGGGTTCGCAGGTTCGGATCTCCGGCACACACAGACAGACGCACTGCTTGGCAAGCCATGCTGTGGCAGCATCCCATATAAAGTGGAGGAAGATGGGCACGGATGTTGGCCCAGGGCCAACCTTCCTCACAAAACAAAAAAAAAAGGTCATTTTTCTTTCTTTCTTTTTTTTTTTTTTAAGTGCCCTTTATTTTTTTGTGTGTGTAAGGAAGATCAGCCCTGAGCTAACATCCATGCCAATCCTCCTCTTTTTGCTAAGGAAGATCGGCCCTGGGCTAACATCTGTGCCCATCTTCCTCCACTGTACGTGGGACGCCGCCACAGCATGGCTTGACAAGCAGTGTGTTGGTGTGTGCCCGGGATCTGAACCCGGCTGCCAGCAGCAAAGCACTCCCACTTAACTGCTACGCCATGGGGCCAGCCCCAAAAACATCATTTTTAAATGATTTCAGCCTTTGAAGTTGGCTTAAATAAATTTTCCTACTCTAAGATTTAAAAATGATTCTCCTGGGCCGACCCCGTGGCTTAGTGGTTAAGTGCGCACGCTCTGCTGCTGGCGGCCCAGTTCGGATCCCCGGGCGCGCACCTACGGGCTGCTTCTCTGGCCATGCTGAGGCCATGTCCCACATACAGCAACTAGAAGGATGTGCAACTATGACATACAGCTATCTACTGGGGCTTTGGGGGAACAAAAAAAAGGAGGAGGATTGGCAATCAATGTTAGCTCAGAGCTGGTCTTCCTCAGCAAAAAAAAAAAAAAAAAAGAGGAGGATTAGCATGGATGTTAGCTCAGGGCTGATCTTCCTCACACACACGAAAAAATGATTCTCCTATATGTTTTCATAGTATGCTATGATTTCATTTTTACACGTATAATTAAGCTATCTAGAATTAATATATTATTAAAGAGAATTTTTAAATATCTAGCAGTTCATCAACCACCATATGGTATTTTCTCTACTTTAAATAATGAAATAGACAATACTTTTATTCTTGGAAATTTTTATTTTTATTATTTATTATTTTAAATTAATTTTTATAAATATTCTTGGAAATTTTTCTGACTGTACTTATTCATTTTATTAATCTGACTAGCTATTTGAGTGACAATTAAACCATATTTTCATTATTGAAACTCAAATTGGTCTAGCAACCTTCACAGTTTCATTGACTATAACCTCAGCTGGACCCACAGCACTGCTAAGTAATGCCATGTTTGTTGGCACTCTTTCCCATTCATCTGTGGCGAGTCCAAACTTTTACCTACCTCATCTCCCAGAAGCTCATGTTTTGTCCAAGAATAATTGCCTGGAAGTAACAAAGGGAAAACGAGGTGACAAGAGACACAGTTTTCTCTCTTCTTGAATTCTGTTATAGGTTGGACAATTAAGAGAAAATAAATTTTCAGATCTTAAATATTAAGTACCCTTATTTTCCAAATTAACCATTTGTGATTGTTTCATTGTCGTTGTTGTTCCTAACAAGGATCACTCAAGAATCTTATTTAAAATTATCTTTACAGAGGCAGTGTTATGGTGTAGTATTTAAGAGGGCTGGGTCTGGAGCCACACTAGGTAGGTAATTTGAATCCTAGTTCTACAACTAACTGTTGTGTGCCTTTGTGCACAATAATTAACCTCTCTAAGACTCAGTTTCCTCATCTGTAAAATAGGGATATACTAGTACCTGCTTCACAGGACTGATGTGAGGATAAAATTCATTTGTATGTCTAAAGGATCTTCAGTCATGTCTGGGACATAGTAGAAACTTGATAGATATCATTACTGTTAATACATTTATTACATCAAAGCAGCAAAACCTACTTTATTAAGTGAAAAAAAATGGTTTGAGGTTACTTATGTAGAATTATTTTGATATTGTCCAAGTGAAACTATCAACTCATTAATTTTTTTTACTTCACATTCAGCCAGTTATGATAATGTGAAAGCATAACCTGAATGTCCCCTTTTATTTTTATTTTTACTTATCACATGACACAGCCAGTGCTTTAACTCATAATATTTTCTAGACATTTTTACCCATGATAGTTTCAGCTCTTCACTCTTTCTCATAACCTCTTGAATCCAAGGTTTTTTTTCCCTCATTTTTCTTGTTCTTATTGTCTGAATAGAGAGATAGCACAAGTTAGAAAATACATGGATATTTGAGGGCCGGCCCCGTGGCTTGGTGGTTAAGTGAGCGCGCTCCACTGCTGGCGACCCGGGTTCGGATCCCGGGCTCGCACCGACGCGCTGCTTCTCTGGCCATGCTGAGGCCGCGTCCCACATACAGCAACTAGAAGGATGTGCAACTATGACATACAACTATCTACTGGGGCTTTGGGGGAAAAAATAAATAAATAAAATCTTTAAAAAAAAAAAAAAGAAAATACATGGATATTTGAGATGAACTTGAATTTTAATTCGTGTATATGTCATTCATCACCAATGTGTGATTTAGTGGACAATTGATTTAATTGCTGTGAGCCTGAATATCTTCAGGTCTAAATTGTGAACTATAAAACCTACCTCATAAGATTATTGTAAGCATTAACTATTCTATATTTAAAATACTTAGCAAGGTGATGGCACACAATAGATAATCAATGATAGCATACAGTTAAGCACAAACAGCAGAAAGGGAGCAATATTCCCAATGTATAATACTCAAATTATAAAAATTAGAATAAAAATGAAATGTCACTTTTCACCTTTAGTTTGGGGAAAAAAATAAATATTTAAAAAAATATCCAGTATGGCAGAGGGTTGGAAAAAATTGGAAGTCTTAAAAACTGTTTGTGATGGGGTAAACGGTTACAATTCTATAGAAGACAATTCTGTAGCATCTATCAACATTTGAAAGACAGTCTTTGCCCCCCAAATTTCACTTTTACGAATCTGAGGTAAGGAAAGTCAATAAATACAACAGGCTGGGAATCCAGCAAAACAGTCTAGGCATCAGAAAAGTGTTAATCAAAACTAAGGTGGAGGGGGGCTGGCCCAATGGCATAGAGGTTCAGTTCACGTGCTCCACTTTGACAGTGGCCCAGGGTTCGCTGGTTCAGATCCTAGGGGAGGACCTATGCACTGCTCATCAAGCCATGCTGAGGCAGTGTCCCACGTAGAGCAACTAGAAGGATGTACAACTATGACATACTACCTATTTTGAGAAGAAAAAAGGAAAAAAGGAGGAAGATTGGCAACAGATGTTACCTCAGAGCCAATCTTCCTCAAAAAAAAAAAAAACCCACAAGATGCAGAAGAAGAACTTTGACACTGAACTAAAGGCCACCAGGTACTCACTAAGTCAATGGCTCCTCTAATTTCAATGTGGGTATGAATCATCACTCACAATACTTAAAATGGAGATTCTTGAATGAATTTCCAACAGGCTCCCATGTAATTCTGAAGATGCTGGTCCTCAGATCACACTTGAAGTACTAAGGCTCAAGTACTTCCTGCTAACACAATACTTTAAACAAGAGAGTAAGGAACTGATCACTTCTGTCCCCATTCTCGCCCGTCCCCACCAGGGACCAATAGCATTCAAACTCAGAGCACTTTTTCTGATGATCCCATACTGTGTCTCAGAAGCCAGCTCAATACAATGTCCTATCTTTCAGGTACTAATTGCTCAGTTCTACTTGCATCATATTCAAATACTAAGCCACTTTTCACATTATTTTCTGCCAGAGGTTCTCAAACTTAAGTGTTGGTCGAATCATCCTAAGAGCTTGTTAAATCACAGATTGCTAGGCCCAATACCCAGACTTTGTGATTCAGTAAGGGTGAGACGGGGCTGAGAATTTGAACTTTTAACAAGTACCCAAGTGACACAGATGCTTCTGGTCAGGGACCACACTTCAAAACCACATTTCATGTGATAGCTTACATGCAAGAAAACCGAAACCAAAGCAAACAAACCAAGTCATGCCGATACCAAGTGATAGAAAAACCCAAGGTTGAAATCAATGCAAAGGAAATATTTTTCTTATTTGAATAAGTCAAACTGGAAAAGCAGGTTCTTTCAAGATCCCAGAAGAAAAAGGAAACAAGATTGGAAAAAAAATTTGAAAGCCAAGAGCATTCCCTGGAAAACGCCCCACATCCAAGTGAGAACACCGGAAGGGGGAAAAAAATCTTAGTCACCTTCTGAAGCAAGAGAAACACTGATTCATAAGACGGTGAGCATTGTTCTTAAAGTAACGCTTGATAGGGGTCCGTCTTGTAAACTATAAGAGAAAGTATCTGATATGTACCCATATTAAAATAACTATTTCTTAACTATTCCCTTAATAGGAGTGTTGAGATGAAGTACTCTAGGTGTAAGTGTAATCCTTTATGTAATTCAAGAAGAAAAGAAGAACTCTGTGACTTTCTTACCTTCCTCAAGCGTTGGGAATACTAAAGTGCTAAAGAAATAATCAAGGAGAAGCAAAGGTAGAAATTTTGTTAGTAGTAACTGTTCCTTTATTTGGGGTCTGTAAGTGTGATTCTTGGGACTGAAACAATGCCTTTAGGAATAAAGTAAAGTTTTCTTGGCAAGGTTTATCCAGGAGAGGATTTGGGGATTCAGTGAGCTTGTAAATTGCCACTGTTCCTAATGTGACTTTTAGAATACTTAATGTGAACATCAATAAGCTTCTGGGTGGTTTGAATTCTTTCTATTCCTAATGTTAATTGAATTAAAAATTAACCAGGAATTTATCCAGAATGATTCAACCACATCAAATAGACAGTATCTGTTTATAAAATTTCCTCTGAGTTTTGAAAATTTAAAAATTTTTTTAGATGAATTAACACCTTACCTTGAGAAAACATCATTTACTTTTGAAAATTTGAGGTCAAGTTAGCCAATAATAATGACAAGGTTGTCCTAAAAAGCCCAACACATTTCAAGGGCTTATATTATAAATATACTCTTTAAAAATGAAAATGAGTTACTAAATTTAGAATAACTTTTCCCAAAGCAGAAACCAGGATTCTGAAAAGTCTTTCAAAGTTCTTTAAGTTTGAGTTTATTCTTATTGTTTTTAATTATTGTTACTATATAACTACATAAAATTCAAGGAATGCTGACATATATACAGTTAAGAATGAAATTTCCTCAACCCCTACTAAGAGGCTTATTTTTTCTTCTAGAATTTTTATGTTGTTTATCAGTCAACACACAATATCCATGTGTGTGTATGTGTTGTCTATATATCTGTATGTATAGATTTTTTTTAACAAAAATTGGAACATAAACTACAAATATTAATTTTACCTTATTTTTCCCTATTTCCAATTTCAATATCATGGAAATTTTTTTCTATTTACACACAGAATGTGTAGACCTATCTCATTCCTTTTAATAGTGGTATTGAATTTCAAAATATACACATCTACTAATTCAATTTAATACTTTTCCCATTCATAGCTTTAAGATGTTAACAGATTTTTGCTACCACAAACAGTGCTGCAATGAATGCTGTTATAAACACAACTTTGTACACATATAGAACAGCTTTGTAGAGGTAGCATTGCTGTATCAAAGACCATATGCTTTTAAAATTTTGATTGATCATGCCAACTAGTCCTCCAAAGAGCTTGTACCAATTTATCCTTCTACCAACAATTTTTGTGAGAGTTGTGTTTTCCACATCCTTTCTCATAGTGAATATTGACAAAATATGTATTCTTTTCCAAACTAATAAGTGAAAAATTATATCTCATATTCTTTAAGTTTATAATTATTTGATCGTTAGTTCAGTTGAAGGGACAGTGATGAATTCATCCTAGTAACAGTGAGAGGAAGAGAAGGATGGGTACAACACAACATTCAGTGTTCAAAGAGTATTAATTAAGGTTAAGGCTTAGCTAGTGACATAGCGGCCCCAGAAGACAGTGGCTTAACTACTATGTAAGTTTTTTTTTTCTCTCTCCTTCATGAAACCTTCTGGCTAGTCTGGGCTGGTGGCCAGCTCTGCTCCATGTGGTCATTCAGGGACTTGGGTTCATAGCATTTGCTACACCTAGTATATTATCCTCATTTGCATAGTGGAAGCAGGGTTGTGAATATCTACATTCCAGCTTGTGGGAAGAGGAAAGAGAGAAATTCCAGGGCAAGAAATTTCCTTTATGTAAATACAGTAGACATTGCACACACCATAGGTTCTCACATTTCAATGTCTGGAGTGTAGTCAACTAGCCATATGTAGCTACAAGGGAGGCTGAGATATATGGTCTCTAGCTGGACATGTATTTGTCTAAAACAAAAATAATAGATTTTAGCTGTTTTTCTGGCTTTTTAAATGGAGAAATAGTTGCTTTGCCCCTAAATTCTATGGGTCTGCCCTGTCTGCACCAGAGACTTCATATAGCATCCCCAGGATCAAGAAAAAAATGTTTTCCAGGTGATCAGTTGTTAGCCTAGGAAGCTGAGACTGTGTTAATTTTCTCCAGTAAAGATATCGCTCCTGGAATAGCAGCTACAATGAGATTAAGTTTTTGATAATCCAGTCGTTCTCGAAAACCATCTTCCCAGGGGCTGATTTCCTGGGTCCTTCTTCAAGAACGTCCTTGGTCTGGAAACTGAGTGGGAGACTATAAGAAGTAATAAATTCCCCCTTTGGTGACTCAAATCAGATTTTTGTTTACCAGACATACACTTTTCCCAACTATGTAGATCAAGTAATACCTCGTCGGCTGCCTGTCCACTTTATACCAGAGAACATTGTCATCAGTTAGTCACAGCCACAGATTTCTGCAGGTCAAAACACTGGTTGCCACTCAGTCTCTGTGGCTGATTACGGTAATTGCAACCACCTTTTTTCTGAGGATTAAGCACTACCACATGGTCTTTCCCACTCTAGGATTGCATTATTCCCATTGAAATAAGAGATCCCAAGAAATGAGAGATCCTAATACAATGGCAGCATCTTTCACCTTTATTTTCAGTTTGCCAAAGACAGCCACCATACAACTTTTCAAGGATGCCATTCTCGTCTTGGTGAATTTTCTTACTTTTTTATTGCCTAGATGGAAATAGTGTTCTCTGGAATCTCATGATGGACAGAGAAGGAAGGCATGTAGCTTGTATATCATAAATCTATCTCAAGAGTCTCAACTCTCTAAACCTTTAGATTCCTTTTTCCACATTAGAGCAAGGAAGTTCTGGCACCTTGACATCATGAAACGTTGGTTTTCATTGAAGGCTGCAGTCGTTAACAAAGGAAACTACTAGAGGTTCTTAAGCTACTTGAGCTGGCACATTAAATTCAACCTGCCAGGTAAGTACATATCTTTTGATAAGTTGGCCCAATTCACACTTATATTTTGTCTGTTTCAGCATAACGTTCTTAGAAACCGTCCCCACATAGCTCATCAGGTTCCTACTGATACAATTTAAAAAGATTTTCTAAGTCTTATGATGCATACTCTGTCTCTTCTGAAAATAGGCTTAGCAATTCTCCACCTGAAGGATGTTGGGATCTTGCTCTAATTATGAGTAGAGAGGCAATGAGAGATGGTAAGTGTGTGTATTAAGAAGAACTGACATCCCTTTGTGAAGCAAAATCCCAGATGAGATCATTGCAAGGTGATAAGATGCATAGAAATATTATTTTTCTCATACAGGGGAAGAAAGTCTACTCCTTCAAGCAGAAGAATCTCAGGATGATTTGGGGGATCAAAGTTCACACCTTCAAATGGGTCTATCCAAATATTCTCATCCCAAGTCTCAGAGACCAACTTCTCAAACAACGCTTTAACCTTATCATAAGGGTCTTGGTGATGCTGTGCATTTATATAATGTAGCAATTCTGCAGCCTACACAATTATATTTTGGTCTCAATCCTCAGGCATGTCTGCCCCATAGTTACTAGAGAGAAAGGGTTCTTTTAAGGTTACCACAGAAGTTTTTTGTTCTCCATTGGTACTTTGGGTTTGAAATTTAAGTCCTGTACTTATCTTTTTGTTTTTGTAAGCTCTCAGCATAGTCAGAAATAGCTAGTCTGCCCCATACTCTTTGTAATTATCATTATTGTCATATAAACAAAATGCAACAGCCATTTGATATCTGGCTCTCAATACCACAACAGCACCGAGTAATTATGATGCCATGACATGCCATTACTGGCCTCCCATTGTCCTCCAGGAAGACCATGTGTTCATCAAATATGTTAACAAACCAGTCCCAAAATATCATATTGAGGATCTACTTTGTATGGCTACCCCAGTCAGAATCTCTACAGAATCCAGAATTCTCCCCAGATGGTTCCAATGAAGAGATTTTAATGAAGGGCCTCTTATGAATGTGTGTGTGGGGTGAAGGGATAGTGAGGCGCTCGTAGACTAACATCGGCAGGAAAACATATCACTCCTAGAACCAAAAAGTCTAGGATAAAATGAAGTTACTCAAGCCCAGAAAGAGCTAGAATTGAAAAAGGGGCCACCTGGCTGAAACTTTGGTCTGAGAAGGATGTAGCTAGTGCTGAATATACCCGCCAAGGCATGGAAGCATCAGGGAAGAAATACTCTGACTTCGCTCTCCTTCTATCCTCCAATTTCCTGCCAGTGCTTCCATTGTCTAAACTTAACTGTAAGCCAAATAAAAAGGGAAACTAGAAGAAGTAGACCTTGGATGTCAGCCTCCTGGCCACAGAGTTAGGCAGGGGAAGGGAGAAAAGGAACTGTGGAGGGGTACATGGGGATTGGGAGCAGAGGATTCAAAAGGAGAACTAGCAGCAAAGGTAACTATCTCACAGGTCATCTCATTTTATCCTTTTATTAGTACTATCTCCATTTCCCCACATTTTATAAATAGAGAAAGTGAGGGTAAAGTGGCTAAGTTGTTTAAGATCACATAGCTAATGAATGGTCAAGCCAAGAATGAACCCAGGTCTGTCTAGTGAATATTTATATTCCTTCCTCTTCTACACCATATCGTGACTTAAACTTTAGATCTGAACATGGACATGAAAGGAGATTGAAAGTGTTGGAGTTGGAATAGTGGGAAAGAGCACAAACAAAACATGCATTTTTGATATTCTTGAAACAGTTATTTTAAAGACACTTATTTTCTTAAGAGAACTTGGCACAATCTGAGATTACTTCTTTACAAGTTTACCATCTGTTTCACTGACTAAAACGTAAGGCTCATAAGGACAAGGATTGTGTCTCATTTATTGCCGTATTCCTGGTGCTAAGATCAGTACACAACATTTAATAGATTCTCAAAGGAATATTTGTTGAATGAAAAAGTAAGTAAATGAATAAATGAGTGAGTCAGGATATAAGCATATTCCTTTGGAAAGCTGGGAGCAAAGAATTGTAGCCTGAAATATTAAATTTGCAAATAATCTTGAATACCATTTAACCTTTCCTGAATATTTCCAGAAAAGAGATATCAAACTGTATAGGTATATATTCCCTTGTTTCAATACATTAATAATTATAGTTATGCCTATACTAAAGGCAATCAGTTCTATTTTCATTCAAATTTTGACCCTTATAATAACAAAGATATTACCTTGCCCAGAGCAACCTTTTAAATACGTGTTAAGAAACATTATATAATTATTGTTTCTCTTAGTTAAGATAAAGTCACTGGTTCCTTCAGCCTTTCTTCACATAAACTAATTTCTAGATACGTTACCCTCTGGATGCCCTCTTCTGTGCATAGTCCAATTTTTCAACAGTTTTCTTAGAATTTTAAAACTTGAGGACATGACCTCAATATAGTATTCCATATTTTGACTAACTGGTAAAGAGCAAAGTAGGATAACTGCCTTCTCTTTCAGGAAATCCGTCTCTACTAATCAACCTATAAGTAAAAGCTATTTTCCTTTGTAGCCACATCCTGTTGTTAATTCAAAGTGAACACCCAGGGCACTAAAACCATTGAGCAATTTTCACAAAAACTACTCTTAAGTCAAATCTATTGTGCATAGGTCCAGTTGATATTTTAAAAACAAATTTCAAGTTTACTAGACAATTCGCACAAGAGCAACCATGTCTGTTTTGCTCACAGTCTATTGTAACACTTGGCACAATACCTGGAATACAGTAACAACAGTAACAACCACACAATAATGGTTAATACCTATGAGCACTTACTTGTTTTCAAGGTAAAGGATACATATTGGGTCAAATTATTGTTTCATTCACTAGAGTTAGCTCCTGATTCATTAGTGGGACTTTTGCATTACCAGCTTTGCCTACACATTTAAAATACGAGGTTTAAGATGGTGGTGGAGGGCCGGCCCCGTGGCTTAGCAGTTGAGTGCGCGCGCTCCGCTACTGACGGCCGGGTTCGGATCCTGGGCGCGCACTGACGCACCGCTTCTCTGGCCATGCTGAGGCCCTGTCCCACATACAGCAGCTAGAAGGATGTGCAACTATGACATACAACTATCTACTGGGGCTTTGGCAGGGGAGGGAAAGGAGGAGGATAGACAATAGATGTTAGCTCAGAGCCGGTCTTCCTCAGCAGAAAGAGGAGGATTAGCATGGATGTTAGCTCAGGGCTGATCTTCCTCACAAAAAAAAAAAAAAAAAAAAAAGATGGTGGTGGAAATCCATCTCATTGTGACGTTCTTTAGGGTTCCCTGGATGCTGACCTTACAGTCCAGTCTATTCAGCCTGTGCGGGCTTACAGTGAGTATCACCAGATACAAAGGCCCTATGCACCTAGCACTCACATTTTCTTATACACTTTTCCTTTTCTCATTTCCTAGTTTTTAGCTGTCTTTTTTGCACAACTTGTCTAATTCCATGCTTTACCTAAAACATAATAAGGTAAATGGAATAAAGGAAAGGCATTGCAATATCCAAGGACATACTGGGATTTGAGAAGCATAATTTTGTTTGAATGAATGTGAGATAATGAAAAATATTTGTATAAATGTTTGCCCATCTGTGTGAATGGCTATGAAATCCTCTGTGTTTATCTACAATTGGCGTTATGGCATGGGGTTGATAAAAAGTATACAAATGATTTTCTTAAAAAGAACATTTTTTTTTTAATGGTACCATTTGTAATCTATAACAGCAGTGGCAAGCTACATTAGGTTAATGTACAGCCTGAGGTGGAGTCAAGAAACAATGGGATGTTTTACCCAACCACATCCCTTCCTATTGGTCACTGGAACAGACTTTATTTTTCTCAGTTACCCCTCCTGCCACGTGCCTGGCAGTTCATGTGCATGGGTGGAGTATATTTTCCCACTCCATTGATGGTGAAGTTGGGCATGTGAACTTTTTAGCCAATGGATCTGGAATTCTGAACTAAAGTCTTCAGGGGATTCACACGTTTCTGCTTGCCTTCTTGGCCGCCTTTGAGTCCTCTTGAGGAGACCATGGCTTGGGCAGCTCCTGGTTCTACTAGTATGGAGATACACAGAGCCCACTAGCAGCCAATCTGAAACCTGGGACCCAAGCCCAACCAACCTACACTCTGCAGCAGAGCCCCCCCAGACAAACCACAGACCTGTGAGAGGGAAAATAAACACTTGTGGTTACAAGGCGCTGAGATTTTGAGTGGTTTGTTACCCAGCATTTTAGTAGGTATAGCTACTTTGTATAGTTACATTGGATTTGGAGGGCAAAATTAATATTGAAAGAGGAGAAAGGAAAAATCAAAGCTGAGAGCAATGTCAGGAAAGGAGCACAAGAGAGAACTTCCCTTTTTAAAAGTTGAGAAAGGAATAGAAGTCACTAAAAAGAACCTAAGTCCTTTTCACCTTCAATTCCTGACCTCCTCTCAAATACTGGGTTAAATGAGTTGTCATCTTGCCATATTAAAATTTTAGTTTTTATGGTGTCTACTAGTGAAAGTAGTAAATAAAAATTACCTAGAAGCAAAGGAAGATTTAGTTTTATTAAGAAAGGATAAATTGGGGAATGGAGGGTAGCACAGATGGTCTGTGGTTAAATCTAAATGAATCACCCTTTCCAGTGAAATTCTTTGTGTGTCTCAATTAGATTTAAATCTTAGAGACCCATTTATAGGATACACTATATCTGCTTTTGATATCCCAATCACGTGCCACAGAAAAGATAATATGGGCTTGGAAAAAACTAAAAGAAAAAGACACTTTCTTCTCTTGGGGAAAAAAACATTTCTAAAACATGCTGCAAGTGGGTTGAAGCTTTGTTTTAGGTACCTTTTGTTCCCATCCTGCCATGAGAAGCTGAATGGAAAAACTGATCCGCTATTTTTAAAACTGGGAAGTTAGAAAGTAACTCTTCAATGCTTTTATGGGTATATAACTAATGAGAAATAAATCTAGTTACATTCTTTAACTCCTGCCACCTCCCAAGAGTGGTGGCTCTAATTTAGCATGACCTGCTATCGGCTCAGGAAATTTCCACCCTGAGATTTTCCTAGCAGAGTCAAAATCAGTCACAGTCGAAACAGATAAAGATTGTTTTTATGCAAGTGTCTGAAACTGCATTTAAATTCTTTCTTTAAAAGTTGCAAAGGGCTTGGCTAATGATTTTCCATAGCGTCATTTTTAAACTATTTTGGCATGTTCTATGAACAGTATACACATTTACTGTTCAAAAATTAATAAAAAGGCATTATATATCTTGGAACAGAGTATCATTGAGAAAGCAAAAATCCATCCCAGCACACTGACGTTATCCAGCCTACTAGGAGTGACAGACTTAGGCTTGGGTAGACCTTGGCCTGGCAGTAGATGAAAAAAGAGGAATTTGGAACAGGCTGAGCTCTCAGGCGAAATGATGATGTGGGTCCCAGGTGGAAGGAACACTGGGTAGGTTTTGGAAATGTCTTCGCTCCTTTTCTGCAGCTAAGTTAACAGTATATTCTCCAAAGACATTCTTTTTGTGCAGTTCTAGGGCTACTATAAGGAAAGTTCCAGAATCCATCCATGCTCTCTTCATCTTTTTCCCCCCTGAATTCTGTAAGACTGTTCAAGAAAATCTAGTGAAGAGACAGGGGAAAAACATGTTGGAGATAGAGTTGTAAATGAGGTCTGAATTCATAATGTGGTCAACTACTAATTACATGGTGAGTAGACAAAGAAACAAGCACAGAACTGTCCATTCCTGATCACGGGGATACTGGAGACAAGGGGAAGAGGAAGGAGCTTATGGACAAAGCCAAATTACAGTTAAAGCAGAAGTAGTCAAATGGATTTAATTAAAAAAAAATTATCTAAGGCATATCCAATATTTGGGTGCAAATATTCTATTCTGCAGACATCATTTAGAAGTGTAAAGATGATACAAATTTATTTCAAAGACACTAAACGTCAAATAAATTCAAAAAACGTCAAAAATATGTCCAAAAGATTTACTGTTAAATGGTCTGAACTGACTATCTATCCTTTGTCGATTATTGGAATAAGAGCTGAGTTAAGCAGAATTGACCAGGCTCCCTTCCCTTTTCTACCTAATTCCTCCAACTTCCCAGCCAAGATGCTAGCCTTTACCTGGGTTGAGTGCTGACCCTGTAATTCACTCTCAGTGGTTACACATAAGCCTGTTAGAGCAGAGACTGATCGTACCCTCTCACCATCCCAGCACCTAGCACAGTACCAGTATGTAGCAAAGGCTTCATAAAATATTTGTTGTATAAAAAGCATGAAAGATAGGCTGTTGGCCAGGAGTGGAGCGTTGGGATGTGAGGGGCTCAATGAACAGCTGTTAGGATTTGAGGGGCTCAACTTCTCCACTGTGCTTGGTTCATGAACCAGCTGAAAAGTAGGACAAAAGAGTAAGACAGATGGAAAACAAAATAATTCATGATAAAGCTGATAAAGTAGTATATGGCTTAAATGTGTGGGCAAATGGACTTCCTGATACTGATCCTCAGAATTAGATAAACATCTCCACCGAGGCACAAGCAGTGCTGGACCACCAGATGCCTTCTGCTGAAAACAGAATGTGGACAGAAAGGAGCTAGTTTATAGATTTCTAGTTTCTTCCAGATTCACCCATCAAACTGAATCTTTTGTCTCCTTGAGGAGGAATAAATGAGGGGTGGAGAGAGGCTCATAGTATCACATTAGTGGGATTTCTTCGCAAGGAAGGCAACATTAGGAATGCAGAGGAGCCATCCTCCCACCTTCTAACAGCAAGCGCTGTTATAGAGCTGATGGTGAGAGGCAGGGGTACTCTTGTCACATAAAATAGTATCCATTGGTTACTTTGAGTTTCAGATAGCAAATGCCTTCCAAAATGTAGACTTTTTGATAATTTGTAGAAATTATAGAAGTTCCCAAAGGAGTTCTCACTGTTTGCCTCCACAAATTAGTGTTAATCAATCCCCAAATTATCAAGAGTTGAATCTAACTTCCCAGACTGCCCTTTAAGCACAGAGACAAATCCTGAGCATATCATTATCCCTCAGTGGAGGCGTCACTAAAGGAGGCCACTGATGGAATTCCATGTGAATCATGGGGAAAATCCAAATGTCAACTTAAAATATTTTGAAGCTATTTTGGGATTTGTGAAACATGGTAGGCTATAGGAAATCCTTTGGTTAATTCTGTATACGTGGTATTTTGATACCATAACATACACCCAGGTAATTCTTCAAAACATACAAATATGGATTTGTATCTCAGTTCCAAGAAAAACAGAACCTCACCAAAATCCAAATTTAACTGATTTTAGGCTCAAAAGTCATAGAAACTACTAAGCAGCACATGGTTCCCATCAGAACGTAACTGAGTCTGATTAGCCAAAAATTCACCCTTGAGTTGTCAAATGGTTTAAAAGCCACTGAGAACATGGTCAAAATTATTAAATTATATTTAAGGAAAAATTTCACCTTATTTCACTTTTTATAATGGAATTTTTTCTGGTTCTACTTATGTAAAAACTGTCAAATAGGGGCAAATGATTGAAACTTGTCAAATGTAATTATTTAAATAAATGAAAGGATTACAAAGTTATACCTACCTGGAAAACTTAGGAAGTAAATAGAAATGGTTTAAAAGAGGAAGAGAAAAAAGTTAAATAATCAGACCTACACATTGTGTTTAGAGAATTACATCTGTCAGGGAATTGTTTTCTCCTTGAACTGAAGCTAAGTCAGTGGAAAATTCTGATAAAAATCACAGATTTGATAAAAATTCATGAATAATTCTGTTTCTATTTTTAGTTATATTTCTTATGAAAAAAATCTGCAAAATAATTTAGGCACTTGGAGAGTGCAACTACTATGAGTTCTGATTTCATGTGGGTTAGCCACAAACAGATATTTCTGAATAGTGTAAACCACCTTATCTTTGCATTTTTTTTCATGATGTTTTCACAGGAAATGTAATAATCTCTTAAAATTTTTATATGTCCTTATCATTTTATAGTATTATATTATCATATAGCATATCATTTTGTCTAATCTTCTTTTACAAGATAATTTTAAGGAAAAATTTAAATATAGAGTCACATAAATACATAGAATATTACAGAAATAAAGCTGCTACATTCTCACACTTCCTTACCTTTTCCATTTCTCTCACCTCCACCTCTTGTTTTTCCAACAATTTACTCAGGAATATTTGCCAACCTCCTGGTGCATGCGTTCACTCAGAAAGCTTCTACTCCAATTAGTGCTTTTACACACTATATTTCTTCAGTGATTCCTAAATTTCTAACCTGGATGTTCTCTTCTCCCCTGTAGTTCAATCCTAATTTTGTATTTCCTAAGAGAATATTTTTTGGGGGAAACTATGTGATCATCTAAAACTAAACTCAACAGTTATAAACAAAACTCATGGTCTCTCCTTCACATTTACTTTCCCCTCCAACTTCGAGCTGCATTCAGAGGCACTGTGTCTATTCCAGTCTCTGAAGCCAGGAACTTTGGAGTTATCCTCTTTCCTGCATCTTTTCTCCCTTATGTCTACTCCAGCCATCCTTCTCACTACATCTAATTTATCATCAAATAACCAAGTTTTTTTTTCCTTTCACATAGTTCTCTGTCATGCTATATCTTCTACAATGGGATGCACGAAAGATCACTTAGACTACAAACGTTAATTCCATCAGTAGAGAGATCGCTCACTCTGAATAGCAACTGAGTTACTTCAAAGGTAACTCAGGTAGACATATCTACCTGCTGCCAAAATAATCATTCCAGCTATGGATTATCAGCAGACTGATAAAAATAGGTTACAATATTTTAAGACTTATGGGTATGAAACTATCAATTAAAGTACACAAAGTATTTGAACCCATCCTGCAGCACTTACTTTGATATTGCCTTAAAGGAGCCCTCAAGGAGCCATATCTTTTGTCCTGGCTTCTGGGACTGCTCATCTACTTGGGGGCAGCGCAGTTTCTGAAACTGTGAGTAACGAGTTATTGGCATCCATAATTCTTTAACCTTTGTGGTCCTATGACACAAATTTTGTAATATTAATCATTCACACTCCTTCCTCTGAGCCCACCTCCTCATTCCTTTTACTGCCTGCTCGCTAGCAAGAGAACTAGCCATCTTATGAGACAACTTTCAATTCAAACTTGTTAGAAGCAGACCATGGATTAAAACAGACAGATTATAAGAAATTTCCGTTCCTAGAAATTTTGCTTACTTATTTATTTATTTTAAAAAATTATTTGATAAATAAGTACAGTGATTCTGTGTTGGTGTAACCATGTGAAAGATGAGCACCAAGAAAAGTGTCATCACAGTAAGAAGCTTTAGCCGTTACATAACGAGAAGATAGTTGTAAACAACTTATACATAGTAGTTTAGTTTATACATTTGTAGACTTTGCTTTTTTTGAATAACAGTTCTTTGTCAAATGATATAAAAAGTTCACTAAAATTATGTCACATTATTAAACATACCTGTATAATTTAGTTGATTAAAAGACACGGATGAGTTTAACTGATCAAAATGCATGGTTATTTTACTAACTCAACTCATTAATCAGCTAACAGTGGAGTAATCAGTAGTAATTAGCCATCAGGCTCTTTTTCATGGTCATTTTGCTAATTAAAATGTTAGCTTTAATTTGGAGCATAGGAAATATAAATTGAAAACTACTTATTCTAACTACAAATTACAGTGACCAATCCATTATTGGTTTACTTGTTAAAATTTCTGAGATGGCATACAGGTCCTGTGAGTGTTTCCATATTATAGGACCTGCATGTAAAATTACTTATCAAGTAAGTGTTAGATGAAGTGGAAGAATTTAAAAAATACATTGAGATCTTACTGTCATCTCATTTTAAAAAATAAAACGAAAAAGCTTCTGCACAGCAAAGGAAACCATCAACAAAATAAAAAGCAACCTACTGAATAGGAGAAAATATTTGCAAATCATCTATCTGATAAAGGGTTAATATAGAAACTATATAAAAAACTCATTCAACAAAACAGCAAAAGAACAAACATTCTGATTAAAAAAGTGGGCAGAAGAACTGAATAGACATTTTCCCAAAGGAGACATGCAAATGACCAACAGGTCCCTGAGAAGGTGCTCACCATCACTAGCCCTCAGGGAAATACGAATCAAACCCACAATGAGATATCACCTCACACCTGTTAAGAGACAAGAGCTAACAAGTGTTGGCAAGGTTATAGAGAAAAGGGAACCCTTTTTGCACTGTTGGTGGGAATGTAAATTGGTGCAGCACTATGGAAAATAGTATGGAGGTTCCTCAAAAAATTAAAAATAGAACTACCAAATGATCCAGCAAACTCACCTCTGGGTATTTATCCAAAGGAAATGAAAACAGGATGTCGACGAATTATCTGCACTCTCATGTTCATTGCAGCATTATTCACAATAACCAAGTTGTGGAAATAACCTAAGTGCCCATCAGTGGATGAATGTGTAAAGAAGATGTGGCATATATATATATATAACGGAATATTATTGAGCCATGGGAAACAAGGAAATCCTGCCATTTGTGACAACGTAGATAGACCTTGAAGGCATTATGCTAAGTAAAATAAGCCAAACAAAGAAGGACAAATACTGCATGGTATTATTTATATGTGAAATCTTAAAAAAACAAAAAAAGTCAAGCTGGTAGAAACAGAGAGTAGAAAAGTGGCTGCCAAGGGATAGGGGGTGGGGGTAATAGGGAAAGGTCGATAAAAAGGTACAAATATTCAGCTATTAAATAAAGGTCTAAGGATCTAATGGAAAACACGTTCACTGCAGTTGATAACACTGTATTGTATAATTGAAATTTGCTAAGAGAGTAGAACTTAAATGTTCTCATGAAAAAATAAATAAAAATGTGAGGTGATGTGTGTGTTGATTAACTAGATGGTGGGCATCCTCTAACAATTTATACTATATCAAATCACCATGATGTTACGCTTTATATATCTTATGATTTTATTGGTCAATTATACCTCAATAAAGCTGGAAATAATTTAAAAATAAAATGAAAAATTTTATTCAAGCCTGTAAATTACTCCCTATCAGCTGTCACCTTGCCGAATATCTTAAAAATGCCTAAACAGAATTTCAGCCCATCTCAAGGGCTCAAAGGTATCAAGATACATTTATCTTAGTTAATAAACTTTTCTAACAGAAAAATAGAACAAATCCATGAGTGAAACGGTGCCATTGAGGAATTGTTGTTCTCCTGTTATCACTGTAATTGCTATGTTTATAAACATATGGAGAACTGGAAAGAGAATAGAGGAGAGAAAAGAAGAAAATTTAATTTTGTATTGTTCATTCCGGTCCTTATAGCTGTGGGGCCCAGGGGTGATTATTAATGAGGATTCCAAGAGGTCTTTTACCTTATTCATCTGAAAGTCTCTGATACAAGGAATGTTCACGGACAGACTCCCCAGGCTCTGCTTCCTGAATACCTTCTGCTTTAGGCAAAGCTACACACAATTGCTCATACTAGACAAAGATCTTATTTTTATGGAGAATTCCATGGACTCTATGGACACCCCATTCCAGTGTTTAACAACTGTCATAAAGTTCTGCTTTCTTCTATAAGTTCATTTTTTCTCCCTGCTCTGTGTTCTGATGAGATTGAGAACATCTGGTCCTCATTCCTAATATAATGACATTTCCTGCTCCAGAGTTCCTTTCTAAATCACCCTCAACCTTCCCTTCTTAGGAGAAATTCCAGGTCAGCTCACTCTTCTTTAGAGTCCGGTGTGCCAAGCTTTTAAGTATCCTTGCCCTCCTCTGAACCCAGAAAGAGCCACTCTTCTCCAGCCCACAACTGGAATCTCCGCTGAGAGGAGCAGAATTTCCCACCTGACCCCTGCTGAGTATTCACGGGACCGCCGTCCAGATCTCTGCCAGGCAACTGCTCATTCATTCCAGTTCTCAGACATGCTCGAGGAAGAGACACTATTTCATTTCAGGGAAGGACTTTCTTTCCATCAACTTGCTTTCCTACTTTGTCCCATGGGGAAAGGGCAGAGAAGATTGAGCTTTGGGAGTCAAGTGGCAGACAGCTGTAGTTTCGGCTTCCAGCGGTCACACAACTCCAGAGGGACCGGAAGGTCAAGGGAAGCATGTGGAACCGCAGGCTGTTCACGTGGCTCGGAGGAGGAGATGACCAACTCTTAATAAAACACCGTCTGCTGGACATGCCATTGGGACTGGCATGCTAATTGAAAACAGCAGGCGTGGGACTGCAACTCTTTGACTTTAGCACTCAGCTTGGAATAACTTTTCCTTCCACAGGAAAGGCGGTATTTGGCCAGTAAGTGCTGTTACATATTAAAAAAAAAGATCCAAACAAACCAGCATCACTGCTCTAGAGGAAGATAAAGAAACATTTCTCTTTGTTTACTTTTTCAGTTAGTTCATATCTCATTTATCTTCTTTCAACTGGGCCAAAGCCTGACACTGCTGTACACAAATATTTTATTATCTTAGGATAGAAAATATATATTAATCCACTTTATCTTTCAATAATAGCAGTGCCCTGTTATTTTTATTATAATTCTTATTTATTTTTCTTAATCAAAATGACATGGGCACATAGTTCAACATTTCTATATTGTTTTTGTTGAATGGTGGCACCCTGTCTACCTCACTCCAACCCATGTTCCTTTCCTGGAAGCAACTGCTTTGTCATCTTTTGGCTATTTCCTTTGTTACTTCTGTTCCTTTAAATAATGTATTTAGTGTTAGTTTTGGGTTTTCAATTTTAGGCATTATATATTGACTTTCTACCATGGAAAATGAAAATTTAGCTTGTGTCACTCCCTATCTTCTTCATTCACTTTCTATTCCCCAGCCTCTCAATATAGTTATATCATAATTTTGGCTAAATAAATAATAAGTATGCACATTATTATGAATAGCATATACATATGCATAATGCTGTTTACAGATAAACTATATACGACAGTATGATTACTCTTCACCTCTTGCACTACTTCTTATTTTCCCTAGAGTATACATTTTCTCATTTTTCATTTGTTTAGTTTTCTATGTACTTATCACTAATTTATTCTCACTCTCTGTCCCAGTCACCTATATCTCCTTTTTAAATGTTCAGACACATCTAGTATTTTATTAATTTATTTTTGTGGATACATGTCTCCTATAGCTATGTGATCTGCTCTAATCGGGACCGATGTCCCCCTTCACCATCAGCCTGGTGTTTCCATTCATTTCTCTTTTGAGCAGATCTTCTGTTTTCTGGATTCCATCTCTTCCTCCTTGTGGATTTATTCTCTCAATTTGGTGGAGACATCCTCTCAATAACTTTCCAAGAAGGTATACAGGAGTGACATTTTTGAGATCTTTCAAGTTTGAAAACATCTTCATACTCTCACATATAATAAATCAACCATTTTTCCGGGTATAAAATTCTAGGTTGATTATCATTGTCACTCAAATTCCAAAAGCTTTGCTCCATTGTCATCTAGTTTCTAGTGTTGCCATTAAGAAGTCTAAAGCCATTCTGATTCTGCGTCCTTTTTATGTAATCTATTTTGTTTTCTTTCTGGAGGCTTATAGGATCTTCTTTTTGTCCTTAATGTTCTGAATTTCACAATAGTGTGCCTTGCTAGAATTCACTATCAGCACTGTGCTAGGTACTTATTGGTCCTTCTCAATTTTGCAAAATTATCTTGAATTATATATACTTTGTGATTTCTTCTACTTGATTTTCTTAAGTGTTGTTTTTCAAATGCTGAAACTTTTGGATCAATATTCTAATTACCTTTATTCCCTTTATTCTATTTCTTTTACCATCTACTTCTTGTTTTTTTCCCCCTCTCATCTTTATCATTCATTCATTGTATTGGATTTTAAGTTTCTACAATCGTATCTTTTAGTTTCAGGAAATTCTTTTTTGTTTTTGCTTCTGTTTTTAGAATTATTTTAGGGTAGAAAATGTCTATTAATCCATTTTCTGTTTGATATTGCCTATTCTTATTTCATAGATGATACATATTCTCATATCTCTGATGACGGTATTGATTCTCTTTTTCTTTTTCTTCTGACATTTCTTCTCCATGTGCAGACTCTGGATATCCAAGTTGTTTTTAGTCTGTTTCTTTTGGAATATTTATGCCTTTTTTGCTAGCAGATTTCTTCAAATGTTGACAATCATTGATTGTCTGCTCTTAAGTAATTAAGACTATGGCACAAATAAGCTGATTGTAAATTTAGTTCTCCCTGTATACTTTTTTTTTTTTTTTTTGCTGAGGAAGACCGGCTCTGAGCTAACATCTATTGTCAATCTTCCTCCTTTCTTCTCCCCAAAGCCCCAGTAGATAGTTGTATGTCATAATTACACATCCTTCTAGTTGCTGTATGTGGGACGCTGCCTCAGCACCGCCGGACAAGCGGTGCTTGGGGCACACTCAGGATCCAAACCCAGGACGCCAGTAGCGGAGCCTGTGCACTTAACCGCTAAGCCATGGGGCCGGCCTCTGTCTCCCTATATACTTTACTCTTTGTGTTAACTGACTGAGTCATTTCGTTGGGCGAAGTCTGTATATAATTATTGGGGCTTTCTCTTGGGCTGATCAAATTCCCTGAAGAATAATTCTACAGTCTTCTGCCTGGGAGGTAATAGTCTGCCTGCTAATATTCTGGAAGCCATGTAGCAGAAGAAAACTGGTGACTCAACATTCAATATAAAAACTTTCATTGTATTCTCCTGTTATCTGTAATGATCCTTAAATCTCAGCTCTTCCTAGTATCTCCCAAAGCATATCTGCTTTATTTTCTCCAGAGGAAAAATATTGTATATAGAGCTGGAGTGGGAGAAGGGAAGTAACATGGGATGACAGACGACTTAGGGAGTCTAGCAGTTTCTTTTTTTTTTTTTTAATGAATTATATTTATTTATTTATTGATTTATCTATCTTTCTTTTAAGAGTTTTATTTATTTATTTATTTATTTATTTATTTTATCATTATACTTCTATTTCTGCATAGATTACATCATGATTCTTAAAAAAATCTTCAGGGCCGGCCCCGTGTCTTAGCGGTTAAGTGCGCGAGCTCTGCTACTGGCAGCCCGGGTTCGGATCCCGGGCGCACAATGACGCACCATTTCTCCGGCCATGCTGAGGTCGCGTCCCACATACAGCAACTAGAAGGATGTGCAACTATGACATACAACTGTCTACTGGGGCTTTGGGGGGAAAAAGGAGGAGGATTGGCAATAGATGTTAGCTCAGAGCTGGTCTTCCTCAGCAAAAGGAGGAGGATTGGCATGGATGTTAGCTCAGGGCTGATCTTCCTCACAAAAAAAAGAAAAACTTCAAATGATACTCTTTTCAGCTCCCCCTTCGATTCACTTTCACAGATACTCTATACCACTTTACTGAGCCATTTAATTCATTATAGTATAAACTGAGTTACTTCTTGTTTTCCTAACCATTGTCTTAAAAATCTGTTTTCTCAGTCTTACAACATCAATTACCACTTATTCTGCTTTTGAGCCTTCCAAATTTTCTTCTTATCATTTCCATTTCTCTTTGACCTTGTAGATTTCATTTAGTAGGCTCTATTTTGATATTTTAGTGAGTTTTTAGATGAGTGAAGGAAAATTTATGTGTTTAGTATTCCTTCTGTAACCTGAAATCACCTTGGTTACCATTCATTCTTTCACTTATTCGTTTAAAAAGTCTAAACCAGGAAAACAAATGAGCAGACAATATGGGAATAATCATGAAGGAGACATTAATCCACAGACCCTCATACTTCCTATTGCATTCCATCTACTAGGTTCACAAATTTGTATTATCTCCTTGAGTTTTGTAGAGATTTGAGCTGGTAATCTCTTCCTATAGACAGAAGTAGCTTCGGATTCCAGCCCTGCCATTTGCTAGACAGTTGGCTTTGGACAAATAACCTAACCTCCTTAAGTTTCAATCTCATCTCTAACGTGGGGATAAAATAACTTCTGTATGCGGCTGTTGCATGAATAGATGTATTGTATGCAAAGTGTATGGTGTGTGGCCATTAATATTACTTCATGACTTTCCAAAAATTATTCCTCTAAACTATTGCTTAATCTAAAATATCTAAAATGTTTAGTTTTCTTTGCTTAGTATTTTCTTAGCTATAGCTATGACTAGATCAAAGTTAAATAAACTTCCAGTGGATATTGATTATAAATGACATATTCTGATCTCAAAATTTTGAGATAGAAATACACATTATAGTAGTTGTTTTATAGTTGCTTTGTTCCTGATCTTAGCAGAAAGGCTTTCAATTTTTCCACTGTTGACTATGATGTTTGCTGTGGAGTTTTCATATATAGTCTATATTCTGTTGAGGTATTTTTTGTCTACTTCTAGTTTGTTGAGTATTTTTCTTATGAAAGAGTGTTGAATTTTGTCAAACACTTTTTCTGCATCTATTGAGATGATCATGTGATTTTTATCCTTCATTCTGTTAATATTGTGTATCACATTGATTGAGTTTTGTATGTTGAACCATCCTTGCATCCCAGGAAAAAAATCTCACTTCTTCATGGTGTGTGACCCTTTTAATGTACTGTTGAATTTGGTTTGCTAGTATTTTATTGAGGATTTTTGTATCTATATTCATCAGGGATATTGGTAGGTAGTTTTCTTTTCTTGTAGTTTCTTTGTCTGGCTTTGGTATCAGAGTAATGCTGGCCTTATAAAAATAAGTTTGGAAATGTTCTATCCTCTTTAGTTATTTGGAAGGGTTTGAGAAAGATTGATATTAATTCTTCTCTAATTGTTTGGTTGAAAAGAAGTCATTTGGTTCTGCGCTTTTCTTTGCTGGGAGACTTTTTATTGCTAATTCAGTCTCCTTACTAGTTATATGTCTGTTTGATTTTGTATTTCTTTATGATTCAGTCTTGGTAGGTTGTATGTTTCTAGAAACTTTTCTATCTCTTCCAGGTTATCCAAATTGCTGCCATATAATTGTTCTCAGTAGTTTCTTATAATCTTTTTTTATTTCTGTTGCATCAATTGTAATGTCTTTGCCTTCAATTCTGATTTTATTTTTTGAGCTGTGTCTCTTCTTTTCTCAGTTAATTTAAAAAGGGGTTCATCAATTTTGCTGATCTTTACAAAAAACTCTCAGTTAGATTGATTTTTTTCTATTTTCTACTTCATTTATTTATTCTTTGTTTGTATTTTTATTTATTTATTTTTTTAATTTTTTGTTTATTGCAGTAACATTGGTTTATGACATTGTAAAAATTTCAGGTGTACATCATTGTACTTATATTTCTGCATTTATTTATTCTTAATCTGTATTATTTCTTTTCTTCTGCTAACTTTGTTCTTCTTTTTTTAGTTCCTTGAGGTATAAAGTGAGGTTGTTTATTTGAGATCTTGCTTCTTTTTTAATACAGGTGTTTACCACTGTCAAATTCCCTCTTAGTACTACTTTGGATGCATCTCATAAGTTCTGGTATGTTATACTTTGTTTTTGTTTGTCTCAATGTATTTTACAATTTTTTTTCTGATTTCTTCCTTAACCAGTTGGTTGTTGGGAATGTGCTGTTTGATTTTCACATATTTGTGGATTTTCTAGCTTTCCTTCTGGTATTGATTTCTAGTTTAATTCCTTTGTGGTTGAAAAAAATACTTAGTGTGATTTCAGTTTTCTTAAATTTATTAAGACTTGCTTTGTGACATAACATGTCAAGTTCAAACTTTCACCTTTGTTCTTAGTGGCCCACAACTTGGCATCCTTTCCTGTCAGTATTTAGATTCAAGCAAGACAGAAACCATTCCTTCTGGTGGCCCACTGAAAAGTCTGAATGTTAGATGTATGTCTCAGTCTTTTCTTTCTCTTCCCAGGGGACGCCAGGAGTTGCAAATTTCCTCCCCATCATCTGCACTGTGCTGGGTGGAGGCACTCTGGTGAGTGAGTGCCTTGAATTTTTCTACCAGCTTTGATGCAGCTGATTTCATACTTGCCTGGGGTGAAGGAGCATTTTAACTGATGTCTGGAATTCTCACAAAGGGAATTGGCCTGTGTATTGTTGTTGAATCAGCATCTCCATGGAGAAAGGAGGGTTTGAGGCTTTCTACTCTGCCATCTTGCTGATGTTCTCATTCAAAGCATGATTAATTTTGTAAATAATAACAAAAGTTCTCTAAAATGTCAAGCAGTTATTAGAGCATACAGGTATGTTATTAAAAGGTGTTTTGGATAGAGCCAACTCCCAACTCTCCTTTCCTACCTCTCTCTTCTCCAATTCACACTGTGATTGAACTTGAGATTTAAATAGCAAAAAGAAGTTCTGAAGGAAGGGGACCTTACAAGGAGATTTTGCATGAGGTCCTACTGATATTTTTAGAGTATGTGAAATATGTCTCCTGTGAAGTAAGCTTCTAAAATTTCATGTCTTTTCTTTTCTTCATCCTTCAGCCTTGAAGTTGGAAACCATATTTCATACTAATAGTCTTACAGAATGAGTGTCAGAACTTTGTGTCACAAGTGGTTCAAATCACCTGAACTCCCATGGCCTCTTTCTCAAATATCTTTGCATGGAGAGATGAATCCCAAATTTAAAATTTTTTATTAACTGTCAACTTTCCATTGACCGATGGTTGATTTTCTCTTTTAATAAATCACTTCCACTCTGCTAGACAGTGGGAAACTTCCTGGTATATTTCCATGGTAACTGAAAACAGTTTGATGTTCTCAGCCTCTCCTTGAATATTTGGATTAAGATATTAGAGAACCTGCAAAGTCTTTGTGTGCTGAACATGGAATCATCACATAGTTGTCAGCTTGCCAGAGAGACAAATAGACTCAAACTGTAGTTGAAGGAAAAGTATTCTTCCAGTCAAAAGGAAAGATGAGCACACTGGGTCACACATTCCAGTTTGAAAGACTGGGCTCAGCTATATATGTATGGATTTATATACATACCATAGAATATCAATAATAAGTAATTCATAAATATTCCAAAAACTTTTTTTTCTTAATTTTCTCCCTCTGGAATAGAGTATGTATATACAATATATTCCATTGTCTTGGAGCTCTTCTTTGTCTTACCTCCATTTTCTGAATTTATTTTACTCAGCAAGCACAGTGACAAAACACAGAATGGAATAAAATCTTTAACCAAGAAAAGGTGAACAATAGACAAATAGTTATTTTAAATACTTCTACCCAAATAACTTTCCTTAGGTGAACAAACATACCTAGTCTAATAGACCATAAAGCTATTGGTATATCTTTTTGGCTCTTTGGCCATAACACTTTTGGTGGAAATTTATCCTAATACAAATTTTAGGAATAATGTCAGTAAACAAATAATCTTCAAGCAACATTTATTGAGCACTTAATCTGTTCCAGGCACTGTTCTAAGTGTTTAATATATATTGTCTAATTGCAATGACCACAACAGAGAGGAAGATGTTAAGTAACCTCCTAAAAGTCATACAGCCAGATAGTGAGAGAGCTGGAATTAAAATCCACTCTGCCTAACTACAAAGGCCAGTGCTTATAAACATTATTTTATTCTGCCCTCACTCTTGGTGTTCAATGAGTAATAAGACATGCTACTTGCCTTAAACAATGAAGGGATATAACAGGAAAGAGATAAATTATAATAACCTCATTCTACTCTGTTTTATGGTAAAGCTAATCAGTTATCATGAAAGAGAAAATCACTTCTTTATATAAATATATATATAATATTATACATATATTTCATTGTGAACCTATAAGAAGTCTCATTTTTTGTCAATATGCTAGTCCAAAGACTGAATTGTGTGCACTGTACCTTCTTAAAGCTCTATCCAGGAAAGGATAAGAAAGTTTATATGCTTTTTTTTCTTTCCTAGATGGCAAAAAGCCCAGACATTTTGTTACCATTCCATGATAAACACTTGTCTCTCCAGTCACCCACGTTCATGATTCATTTGTTAGGGGCTTAGTGGGCACATTTTGGCCAGCAGCCTGCCATGTGCCCATGTCGGGCCTTGAGTGAGTTCTGTACAGAGGAAGTCTCCTTTTGACCATACAAGAGCATGTGCATAGATTTCTAACCAGAACCAGCTTAGCAATGAGATAGGTATGCAGCACAGGAAAGGCCTAAGGAGGTACCTCGCCCATGACTTACCACGGGAACCATGCTCAGCATCCAGCATCATTGGCTGTGAACTGCAGTCTCATACCAGGAGCACTGTAGCTGCATTGTTTTATGGTGCCTCTCTACAGGTTGGGTAGGACAGAGATGTGACTGCTTTAAGATCTCATCACTGTTTGGAACACATGTGAAGCAAGTCTAGAATTGCTGTACCACATAATGACTGTGTACTTACCTTTTTTCATGGTGATTCAAAATGGTCTTTGGAGCTACGCAGCCTCACTATTTAAAATAGCCTCATCATATAAAAATAAAGTGAGTCTCCCATCAACACTGAATCTAAAAATCTGCATAAAACTGCACTTCCGCCCTCCCACCCAACCTTTACCACACTTCTTGGAACTTGAGCTCTCTCCTCAAGGCCGCCATTGTGCAAAACACCAACCATATGAAACTTAGAAAATAGCTGAGAATAGAAAGTAAATGTAGGGAAAGTGAAAAAGCTATAAAATAAAAGATCAATTAAAGCCATATCTTTTCTTTTTCACTTTCTGTGTTTCTTATTCATTCTTTCAATGAATAATTATTGAATGCCTTCTATGTGCAAGGCACTGTGGTAGGCACAAGAGGGGGGGGAGATCATTTTGAGGCACAGAATATTTCAGTAGGTAGGCTGGTGCGGGGTAGAGTGCCAATAGGCATAGTTTAAAAAGGAAATAAGTACAGCGTACCCAAAAAATTGAGCAGCAGGCACCATTCAGGTGAGAGAGGAATAAACACAAAGAAGTCAAAATATTCCCAGCATATACTGCCCAAAATTTTATCCACAGCCAGCCCTAGATCCAGGAAAAAAGTAAATGTGTGTTTTCTGCCTCCTTCCTCCCTGAACTCAGAGCTCTGTCTCAAATAAAATAACCACAGTTCAACTTAATTATACATTCAATAAGCTTCAGTTGGGAGAAGCAATAATTTGAAACATTTTTTCCGTGGGAAATTATGTTTAAGAGCCAAACCATTTACAAGCAAATTTTGAGAGCTGTGTATACCTACGTGGAATAATGGTTGTTCCCCTTCACAGGACTTAACTTGTCCTATAACTATATTTGTAACTATGTAACTATGTAGAGTTTAAGTAGGCATGTAAGGGCAGGCTGAATATGTAGTAAAATTTCTTTCTTCACAGTTAAAATTTCAAGATATATTTATAGCCAGTATCTTTCCATCTATAATAGACACAAAGTAGTTTTCTTTTGGATCTCTAAGTATGAGATTTTTTTTATCCAAATATTCACTAATAATATATTAATTATACATTTAAAGTGTTTTCCTCTTGAGTTTAAATTTGTGGTAGAATTCTTCAAACTTTAAAAACCTGGAATTCACCCTACTCCTTCCTGAGTGCAGTTTTCAAAGCTAGTGAAAGGAATGATATTTTCAACTCTGTACCAGCTGATAGTACATACTTAAATTCTTGTCAGTAATTTCAAATGATTTGCCAAGAGATCAGCTTAATTACTTGAGGAGGAGAATCTTTAAATCTGAGGTTGCTGTGCTGTGACACAGGTAAATTCTTGCTCTATTCTTTTTCTTCTCTGCAATTTCTCAGACCCAAACACTCTATCAGACCTAACTACTTTTTAGGAATTATGTTTGGTGACATTTCAGTCTTGAGACTTCATCCTTAGTTTTTATGGGACCTGAATCTAAAGAGATAAATCAGAGTGGTTGCAAAAATCTGAATTAATCTTGTTGAGATTCCACTGGTGGCACAACTGCTGATTTGGAATATTGGTTGTGACTTTAGTACTTTTGGTCATGAAGACTGAATGCGAAATATTATAACATTTCATAAAATGTTATAGAGTTCATTTTGGGTCACTATTGTGGTTCCCATTTGTATTTTTCTGGATAACGCATTCAACAGCAGAGTAAGTGTCCCGTATGACTGACATTCTGAGAAAAAGAACTGAAAGGTATTTCAAATTTTATGGATAGAAATATCCCAAGAGAATCAAGTTATCCCAGAAATATTATTAACATATTAAGGTAGAAATCTCCTCTCACTCTGACTGTGTTGCACTAAGAGGTTCTTCACAGAGAAGCATAAATCAGAGAAGGGTGAGTCTTGGCTCTGCCACATCATAACTCAGAGCCTGTGTTTTTATGCAAATAACTTAAACCTTCTGGGCCTTGATGTCCACATGTGTAGAAGAGAGAAGTAAATGGTACTATACGGAGTGGTTGTGAAGACTGAATGAAATTCTGCACAAAACACACCTAAGAAAGTGGCTGGGACATAGCAGCTTTTCAATAATGCTAGCTGTATAGCTACATATGCCAGGAAAAGAAATGTTGAGCAAGTAAATCACCACAATCCTTTGAGTTCCAGGTCTGAGTCCTAAAGAGCTTGAGAAATTTAAAAAGCCTGGCCTTTTCTTTGACGGGTGTGTGTGTGTGTGTTTAGGGGAGCTGGGGTATAGGGAACACATGTTTATGACGTATGAGAGATTTAAGTCCAGTTCTCTATTTTCTTTCACTCAACAGGCAAAAGAGTTTCATGCGCTCACCCTCTTCCCTCTTCATGCTTATTTGAAGCATGAAGTCTATGTTCTTTAAGAGTATATGATTGGTAATGGGAGTGGATCATATAAACTAGACTCTGCACTTGTGTTAGCTAATGCTTAACCCTTCTTGGGTCTAGAAATGTTTTAACGTTATTAAAAACCTAGCTTCTTAAGGAAGTACTAACTGAGAAATTGTATTGTTGGAAATTTCAGGAAAGACTACGGGGGGTCATTTTTAGGGAATGTCCTATAAGTTATCTTTGGAGACTTCTGGACACCCTTCTGAGCACAAGGCCAGTTGTACCTGTGGCTTCCTTGTCATTTCCACAGTCCACTTCAGGTAAAGGTGGGGCTGTGCTATCTAATCACAGCAGCCTATATGACTTTATTCTTTAGTTATAGCATATAACCTCTTTGTGAAAAAATTTAGCAAAATATGCTATGAGCCCTGTTGATATCTAAATAGTCATATCCAGTTAAAATTCAGTAACTTATAATTTATCCACAGAAAATAATTCAAACAACAATATACAAACATAATGTGCATAAAGAAATTCACTGCAGTGTTATTTACAATAATGTTGGACATAACATAATTGCTCAACTGGAGGGAAATGGCTGAATAAATATCAAAGCAAGCTGATGAAATATTGTGTAGTTGCTAAAGTAATAATTATGAACATGATGTAATAATGTAAAAGTGTCATGATATAATGTTAATTAAATGAAACAGAACAAATATCATATTACCTCCTCATTGCAACTTCAGAAAATGTGTAAGCATGGATAAGTACTAGAAGTAAAAACTGCAAATTGTGTGTTATGATGGAAATTGTGGATGTTCTTCCTTGCTTTTTCTATGTTCTATATTGTCATAATTCCATTTGTACAACAGAAATAAATATTGAGTAAGCAATAAATAATTGAATATGATCTACAAAATGTGTAGCACTATACAAAATCTGTTCAGGCATAATTCTGTATATCAAGGTTTAACTTGGTACTATTTAAATTAATATTATGTGAATAGTTCAATACATATAGTCACTTTTATGTCTCAGTTAGTATATCTGGAAAAAACAGAGTAAAGGTAGTGAATTAGAAGTAGAAGACATGGATTGTTGCCTCAACTAAGCCACTAACTGACTGGTAACCTGAGACAGTTCATTCTTCTGAAACTGAACTTTCTTACCTGTAAAACCTGGGAGTTGAATTGGAAGGTTTTTCAGGTAACTTTCTAGTCTAAAGTTCTGTGATACTGAGCTTATAGTTCTTCATTCAAACCCTATCCAATGTTTACCCCCTCTATTCAGGCACTCTCTCACATGCTAATAATAATATTAATTACTATTATTGTATTTATCTAGAACATTTGCTGAAAATGTGACTTAGTTAAATCCCAAATGATTGTAAGTTTTATTCACTATTAAAAATTTCTTCCCAACTCCCTGTCTATCCTAGAAATTTATCTTTGGAGTTGCATAGGGTAAAAATTATACATAGATGATCACTCCATCTGAAAATGAAAAATAGAGTCTAAGTATTTTCTGCATACATGCTATTTCTTTTAAACTTCTTCAACATAAAACAACGTTTTATGACCAATTTCAATTTTGCAATTTAATTAGGAGATCACAGAATTATGAAATAAAGTTTTCCATAAAAAATATGACTGAGATCAGGTACAATTTTCTTGTTAATCGCAACTGCTAACTGTAACTAATTAAAAATTGGTTACGTTAGAATTAGGAGTGATCATATCATTTTGCTTATGACTATAAAACAAACTACTGAGGATATTTAAAAATAAGCTCTAGCAAGGAGCTTCAAAGAATCTCTAAAAGAAAATATATTCTAATTCCTACCACCTTAGAACTAACTCTAATCATCACAAATGAGCTGTAGAGTTTGGGCTGTCCAGAAGCAACTTGCTTTTTGACATTTTTGGTGTCAGGAAGGAAACCAATTGCCTTTAATCAGAGACTTGGGTAATTAGTGCAATTCAGGAGCCCACCACCTACAGGAAACGAAAAGACAGAACACAAAGTCTGTTAAAGTAACTGGTTTTCTTTGATCTTCAGTAAAAGTCTGTTTGCTGCAGTACCCTGGCATTCTCGACTTTACTGAATGTGAGGGTTCATAGTGGACACATGTTGGCGGCTGATTTCAGTAGGAAACTCCACGTCTGTCTCTCTGCTCCCTATTTTTGTGTCTGACAAGAAGCTCTTCCTTCTGGAGATAAACTCATGAAACTTTATCTGATATGGCATGACGTAAAACCGTGTCAGTTTGAGAATACAGATAAGTCTGGATGAGCTACAAAATGTTTAGGCCTTGTGGGAGCCAACTAAATTCTATTAAAACACTTTCCTCCAACAGTTTACAGTGTACACTCAAAGTTAGTTATCCAGTAAGTATCTATAAAATATTTATTTGCACCAATACATAGAATTTTTAAAGTGCAAGGAAAGACAAAAATAACAAAATAGTCAGCACCAGCAACCCCAAATTTTAAAATTCCTTGGGCTTTGAGGTTTGATTATTTAGCTCAAGTTGTGGGTCGGATAAGAGACATTCTGGTCAGAGGACTTATTATTTTAGATGCTTTATCTCCTGAGTAATATTGGTGATGTAGAGATTCCAAGAATGTATGGTCAGGGAAGGTGCAGAGAACAATATTTTCATCAGAGCTGGTTGAGAGGTTGGCGAGAGAAAGACAGCAACAAATTAAATAAACTATTCCCATAACCCCTGTGTGCCTGTTACACTAATGACCCCTTGCTCGGAGAGCAAGTGTAGAATTGACCCAAATAAAGCCTGTTTAGGTATATCTGTTCATCAGTCCAACTTTTACTAGTTTCTCCCATGCACCAAGCACTGTGCCAGGCATGGGATCTTGCAATGACTGCGAAGACAGCCGCTACCAGGAGCAAACGCTCATTTCAAAGCCACAAGCCTAAAATGGCTCTTCTAGATTTTATCCAGTGATCATTCCACATAATTCCTTATGGTTCTGCCATTTAGATATTTGGCTTTTGAACTCAGGCAGTTGAAACAAAGTTGAGAACATTAAGACTGATTAGGATAAAATGCTAGCAAGGACCTTTAGGTTTTCATTTTCCAAGTTTGTCCCATGAGCTCCTCCTCAGTGACATTTGCCTAAGCGGAAATAGCTACAACTATTTACTTCTAATTGGCAAAAAAGGTTTGGTGTGGCTTCACTAGGGGTGGGAGAGCAAGGGGAAAGTTAAAGTTTTCACCTCATTTTTAGAATTCATTTTTTTCCCATTTCTCCTTTTAATTAAATGAGGGCTAACACCTAAGCTACATGCCCTTTTTGACTATAGTCTTTCTAATTACCAAAAGCTTAAATGTGGAAAATGCAAGAATTATGCACATTAGTGACAGGTTTTACCCTTGAGAAATTTTCACACAGTTCTCCTTGCTCCTTCCTTACTTTATCACCTCCAATATACCTATGATTTCAAGAACAGCCCCATGATTTGAAATCCAGTTTCTAAAATTCAAAGGTGACTTTTCAGTCCATATATTTATTGATTCGTTACTAACTTTTTAGTACTGGAATAGGGTTTTAGAGCTTAGTTTCATTGGAGTTCATGTAGTCAGCTCCATTAATTTATACTAAGGATGAGAGGATTTTTCTGATTCACACAATTTGTTTCAACGGAAATTGAATAAGACCCCAGGTTTCCTGACTCCCATCAGTGTTCTTTCTGCCACATCTTTTTATTTCGGGGTTTACGATGCAATTTTACGTATAAATAACACCTGAGTTTTTTAAAAAAATAAATATTTTTGCTAATAAGCAGCAAAATGAAACACTGGAATCCAGCTGGTGAATTTTAGTGAGGAGTCATAATCTCTGATAAATTGAGACAATGGGAGAAAGAAAACAAGAGCCCTCTCCATCCCAGTCACTCCCCAAGAAAATAATTCTCCTCTATTTTTGCTTGTCTCTTCTGAAGACTAGATCTTTCTTGTGGGATTGTTTCAAATGCTGGATTGTGGATGGAAACATTCTCTGAGAAACAGGTCAAAAGTAAAATCATGATGTTGTCATGATGTATTTTAATAGCACCCCTGAAATTGGTTACAGAACATACATTTTGTCTGATTCTAATTATGTGGAACTCCAAAGTCATTTTGGTAACAGAAACTGCTCTAACCTGTCATTAAACTCAGCATCTATTTTTTTTTAAAGGGGTAAAATTGCTTTGGTAAGAACTTTAAAATTCAAAAATCTATTAATGAATCAGACCAACAAAGCTTAATAAAATGAAGGATCTGTATTAATCTTTACCTTTATTCATGATTAAAGCATTACTGCAACGTAATTCAAAATGAATATATCTTTAGTCTTTTATGGTTATAGATAGAATAAAAAAATTATTTTTGCCTCTAAACCCTACTTGATGAAGAATTAGTGAGATATAGACATTGATATATGTCTCTAAAGTTGCATTTCCCAGGGAAATACCTATTTAGCTCCTGATTTTTTTGTCAACACATTCAATACATAGGGAAAGATATTGGGGCTTTCCGAACTAAAAGCCAATGTATGACCAGCAATGTTAAGGGATTTTGAAAAATTCAAAACGATAAAAATGAGATGGGAAAAAATTAAAGAAATAATAAAAGAAAATAAATCACCCAAACTGTCAAGCTTTCTTTATTTATTGAAGGAAGCATTTAGGAGACTAGGTGTTGATTCATACGTTCTCATCCTTCAAGATGAGATAATGTTCACACGGCCATTTAGGGCCATCACTCTTGTCTACATTGTTTGGCAAGCTTTAGGGAGAGGCTTCTGTAGTACAGTAATACCTTCTCTTTGCATATACTTTTCATCTCAAAGCAATATATAAGCATTACACCTCCAGTTTTAGGAAACCTTGAGGCACAAAGTAAAAGCAGGATGGATGTGATCATGGGAACATCCACAGTGAAGTTTTAACATCTACAGTTAAATCTGTCAGCATCAGACTTCCTGCTGTACCGCCCACCGTTTCACACAGTTTAGCCAGCTGACTCATTTAAAACCTTAAGGCTAATCACAATAAAGTAACGAGTCATCATTAATAAAACAGGCAGATAAATAAATGTCCCAAATTCCTCACTGGGGTACTGTACTCCCCTGAGTACTTTTGGAGCAGGTGTATATCAACTACCTAGTCTTTTGAATTGCTAAGACTATCTGTAATAGTTGATGTACTTAGGGAAGACATGAAATGTTCAGAGCTCTGGGCTACTACTTGCCAGGCAAGGGAAACTGTCAAGAAGTGATTTATCATATACCTATGAAGAAAAAATTAATTGGCAAATGAACTTTGTTATGATTCTTAATAACGAATCATAGTTTTATGTGTATGGTGGAATGAATTAGTCAGAGATCTCTTCCTGGCATTTCTGTCTACATCTTCATAATTCATCCAATGGATGTATTCAAAGGAAGCCCTTTGTTTTGCCTTTTCTCTGAGTTTAGAAGTCACATACTGTGCACAATAATATTTTTCACTCCTATCAGGTGATGTAATGATAGGAATGTTTTTAAGATCAGCAGGTGAGACATATGTAAATACAACGTGTTATTGACAGAAGCCAAAATACCCATTCAAGTGCTAGAGAGAAAACAGAAATTCATCAGGAGTCAAAATTTCAAATAAGACTTCCATATTAATCAGTGCTGATTTTAATCATATTAACTATTTCAATAAATTATTTTCTTTTACTCTTTTCTATTCATTTTTAAAATATTTAACAGCTTTATTGAACTACAATTTATATACTATAAAATTCACCCATTGAAAGTATGCAGTTTGATGATTTTTAGTAAAATTTAGAATTGTGCAACTGTCATCACAATCCAGTTTTAGATAACTTCCCTCACTCTAAGAAGTTCTTTCATGTCTGTTTTCAGTGAAACCTGCTCCCACTCCCAGTCCCAGGCAACCACTGATATAGTTTCTGTCTCTATAGTTTTTCATTTTCTAGAAATTTTATATAAAAGGTGTGGTAGGCAGAACAAAAGCCCCCCAAAGATGTCCACACCCAATTCCTGGAACCTGTGAATATGTTACCTCACATAGCAAAAGGGACTTTGCTGATGTGAAGAAGACCTTCAGATGGGGAGATTATCCTGGATTATCTTGGTGAACCCAATCTCATCACATGAGTCCTTAGAAGCAGAGGACCTTTCCCAGCTGAGTGAGAGAGATACAATAATGGAAGAAGGGTCAGAGAGATGAATGTGAGAAGAACTTGACTCAACATTGCTGGCTTTGAAGATAGAGGAAAGGGACCATAAGCCAGGTGGCTGCTAGAGGGAAAAAGTCAAGGAAACATTCTCTTCTAGACCCTCCAGTAAGGAGCAATACCCAATATAAAAATAATTAATGATCTCTTTTGAAAGGATTGTTAATAGTTTATTGGTAGCATAGAACTTAAGCATCATGTACAGCCTTGAAAACCTGGCGCTGTCCTTGTTGGAATGCAAAATGGTAGAATCCAGAGAGGCTGGCCACATTTTAATTTTCTACTACCACTTTCTTCCCATGGGACCACAGAATAAATATTTTCTTCCTTTTAATTTCCATCCTGCTGTTGTCTAAATATTGCGAGTCTAAGAAGAACCATTTAAAAATTTTTTTAAGTGAAACTAACATTAGCTAGTTATTAGCTACTATATTTCTTTTGCACAGTCTGTATGCACAGGTGAATTTTCTCTAGTGCTCAATCTTTCCTTCATTTATTAGGACCATTTCAAAATGTGAGTGAAAATGTCAAAATCTGAATATTTCTGTTTACCTTGGACTCTGAAAGAATCAATAGGGCACACTTGACATTTAGCTTAATTACCATAATCGAAATAAATCATGTAGGAAAATGTCAGTGAATGCAAAATAATATCCTTCTTTTCACGTTAGCTGGTTTAGTCGTTTACCCCAAATCTCTATTTATGGGAAAAGATTTGGAGAGTCTTCTCATTGTCAATCTATACTTGAGCCGAGTTGTGTAAATATATAGAAGAAGATCTAGACATCTTCTAAGATAACTGAATTTTGGGTTAGGGCTAATCTCACTTCATCTATTTGGCATATAGAGTTGCATTTTATTAGAATTAAAGAAAGCAAGACATAGCCCATTTACAGACTTTTATTTGTAAAAATTATAAGAGGAAGCTTCTAGAAATGGTTAGGATATGTTAAACCATACATGTCACTGGGTAATAACCCATCCTGAAAACTATTTTTCCTGTGAGGAGTAATTGTTGAACTCTAGTTTTTGCTAGTATATCTGCCATTAGATGAGGTGAGTCTGAATGTACTACCTAGAGTTCAGGCAGCAATTTCTGTGTTTGGAAATTTTAAAAATTAGTAAATCCAGGTTTATTTCATAAAATAAAATATTTTGAATCCCATTTAATCAAAGAAAAAAAGTAAAGATAAAGCACAGTAAGTTCAATACTGAGATTAGCTCAGATTGAGCTCTACAGACAATGATTCCATTTCTGACTGTGACGTCAGTATGCTTTTAGGAATCATAGTAATTGCCACCATAATGTGAAATTCAAATACTCTTAAGTTTTTACTGACTGATCCTTCGCACATCCTTCTATGCTTTTTCTAATCCAAACTTTTATTATGTATGTATTTGTAAAAGTTGAAATCCTGACATTAGTTACTTTATTTTGTGTATATATAATATATATGATTATTTTAAAAAATTTTATTAGTGAAACAAATAACAAGAACAGAAAATTAGAGGCTATTTTCAGCACTTATCTATTGGTCGTGGAATTTACAAACTAAATTCCCACAATGTTTGTGGCATATTAATTATTCACACAAAAATTTAGAGAATAATTCATAGATTTCAAAGAATCTTCTAAGATTACTTATACACTGTTTATTATTAGCTTCTTGACACTTTCTGATTTTGGTTTTGATTTTGTTTTTCTTTTCATGAGAGAGTACAAATATCAATTGAATTAAACTCTCTTATGTGTTATTTCCAAACTATTTAAAATAGTATCTGATGGGTGTTTTTTGTTCATCAAGAAACTATAAAAATGGACAGTATAATCCAAAAGTAAGGTTGTTTTTATTACTACTATTCTTATTTATTTATTTTTGGTTAGGAAGATTAGCCCTGAGCTAACATTTGTTGCCAACCCTCCTCTTTATCAGAGGAAGATTGGCCCTGGGCTAACATCCACGCCCATCCTCCTCTACTTTATATGTAGGATACCTGCCACAGCATGGCTTGATAAGTGATGCATATATCTGCGCCCAGGATCCAAACCTGTGAACCCCAGGTCACCGAAGTGGAGCACGGAACTTAACCATTACATCGCCGGGCCAGCCCCCCACTACTATTCTTATTTATTACTTAAATCGGGCTATCTTTAAAATAGTCCTGCTTGAATTGATCCCCCAGTTTGTCATTTATTACCTGAATTGCTGTAGTCTTTTTTTTACTTTTGTAAAACGTTGTCCTTTAAATTTATAAATTTATGTTCCGCTCAGTACCTGGGACAAGTAATACAGGAAGAGTGTCCTCTTCCATTAAGTGAAAAGGGGCACACAATAAAAAGTTAGGAGGGAGAGCCTGAGTGATCAGGGGAATTGTGGAGATCCTTCCACACCTCTCCATGTCCAAGGAAATCCAGAGTTCCTTTAAGGATTTTACGCTGTGCACCATATTTTAAGCAAGGAGAGGAGCAATATTAAGCTTTGTTATATTATATTCCAGTTTTGCATTGTTATACTATTTTACAATATTTTGTAAAGTATTTTGTAACGACAGTGGAAATCACAAGAGAAATTTCTAGCTATAATGAAGCGCTAATTTATCTAAACAGATTGAGTTTTTACTTTATGAAATCAGTGACTTTTCTCAATTGCCATGGAGATAGTAACTTCAAATGATAAATTTCTTCATGCATATGATCCTATTTTGAGTAATTCATTGAGGTCCCCAATAGTTTCCAACCTTTTCTTTCTGAGTTACTTTTATTTTTTTTTCCCCAAAGCCCCAGCAGATAGCTGTATGTCATAGTTGCACACCCTTCTAGTTGCTGTATGTGGGACGCGGCCTCAGCATGGCCGGAGACGCGGTGCGTCGGTGCGCGCCCGGGATCCGAACCCGGGCCGCCAGTGGCGGAGCGCACGCACTTAACCGCTAAGCCACGGGGCTGGCCCTCTAAGTTACTTTTAATGTATATAGTTTGAGCTGGAATAAAAATATGCACAGTTATTTTTTAAAAAGCTAGGAAGGTCTTTGCATAAGCAGCATTACTAATAATCATAACCCTTTTTTTGTTTTCTATGGTGACATTCTTAGATTTCAGTAAAAGAGAAATGTAAATAAGTACTCATTTTACAAACTGATGATTCAAACTATTACAAGTTCTAGAAATATAATTTTCTGTTATCAATATAGGAAAATATAATTTTCCTAGTTAACAGGCTAAGAAATGTCACTTCTGATAATCTGGTTTGCTGTCTTCCTTGTGGGTGGCTGAGTATAAAGGGACTTTTTTCCTTATGTCTCAGATGACATGGGCTTTGTCTTAGTCTTGCCTGGCATCCTGAGAAGTCTATATGACATGACTCTGCCTCTCCAGCTCAGTCTTTTCTCTAATTTTTTGTCGAAAAAGGCCGCATTCACATTCCCCAATGTCTTTACCTTGAATTCCTGAAAACATAAAGTGTTGTAGATAATACTAGTAAGTGTAATTTTATTGCTTTCTTTAATAGTTTTAGCTTCTTTGTTTCCTTTTTTAACTATCATAAGCAATGTATTGAGTATACATGCAGTCACATTTTAATAGAATGTCAAAATAGAAAATGGAAAAAGGACATTTTGCTTTTTGGATTCATCGTGAGAATTTTCAAAACCATTATTTAAAAGGAAAGTTTCTCAAATATATTGAATAATAATAGCACATGCTCTTTGTTGGCATACCCAAATCTGAATTTGAATGTCAAAATCCATTTTTTTGTTTCTCTATAATTTTCAGAAAAATTCTTGTATACAAATGTAAGCCAATAATCAAATGGAATAAGGAGATTATGTGATACAGCATCCTTATTTCAAAAAAAAATTCAGTATTGTCAAATCCACTTAGAAGTATCCTGACTTTTCCTTTTAGTGACTTAGCGGCCTTGTAATAATTTTAATTCTGTTGAAAATTTTGTGTATCAGTAATGAATTAATGCTATCAAGATGACATAATTTTTAGTATAGGTGGACATTAAAGAAAATGTGTACATCAGGAATTTTTCATCAGAAAAAGTGAGGTCACTTTCTTTTATTGTTATCTGTGATTCTATATGGGATCACATGTGCATTTAGGCCTACGTGTATACTATCCTTTAATTTTTTAAGAGATGAGATTATCATTAATTTTTGAACTAAGAGGACTCAATTTGGAGCTTAAAACTCAGAGAATAGTGAAAAATAAGGGTTGTCTTCTGGATTTACTAGGGTCAAAATGCAATATCAAATATCATAGACACTGTCCTTTACAATTCCTGGTATTTTTTTCACTTTTGAGGATATCCTGATGTACCACTTGGCCTTCTTGTTTGACCTCCGTATTTGCCAAAACAAGTCTCAATGAGGTGTAGAAAAGATATTTGGGGCCAAATGATACATTGTGGTTGAAAAACACTTGCCTCATGTAAATAGAGTCTTGGTGAGAGAATATCTAAGATTTGCCTCTCCAACAACAATACAATGTGGTCTTGAAAATAATTCTGGTATTATTGCTTTAATTTGTTTGCAAGTACAATTTTAAGGGCTTAATCAACATTCTTAAACATGAGATGATCCTTTATCAAGTTTTTAGGTTGAAATTGTTTGAAATATAAAAAATCAGCATAGTGTTTGGTTTCAATTTAACTTTTTTTTTAAAAAGGATTGTGGCAGAAATAGTTTTCTAGAAGAAAAAAATTCTTAATATAAGAAGTGGCATCTTACAGAGATTGTCATTGTTGTCCGTCTGTTATATTGTAACTCATTGCCGATTACATAGAAAAAGAATTTCCAATGGTGTGACTTTATATATATTGCAATAAATCTTTGCTTGAATCTTATGTTTGCTTGTTTATGATGAATTACAAAGTAACTGTTGCAATGGCTCTGCTCCTCCTCATGTTTTGTGTCTTGTGTCGTGGTCAAAGATTATAAGTGAGGTTTTCTTCACTGCTTGGTTGAGCAATGCTCTCGCAGGTGTGTATATAAGGTGAGCTTGCTGAAACCAGCTAGTTAAGGACTATTGCCAACTTCTGAGAGCCTTGTGTATCCTCTCACAGTTTGTAACTACAAAACAAATTTTGTTTTCAAGCTTCATATAAGACCTAACTTGGAAGTCCTGGAAAATAATTTACGTTAATTCTTTGCATGATTGTTTCTTCCCAAAATTATATTTTTATGGCCATCACCATTATGCAACACCCTGCCATAATGCTGATGCCTTTTATCATCAAAAGATGGCAATGGTATTCTTACACTCTAAACATTCACAGCATTACCTTTTCTTTTCTATTATTTACCAAGTGTTAAAGGCCTCAGGGGAGTCAGCAAGGTGAAAGTAGAGATTTGTCATCAGACAATCCCAGGTTAAAATTCTATTTCTGAAACATTTTCGCTATGAGGACAAGTTTCTTACACTTTGTTGGCCAGAGTTTTCTCATGTAAAAAATAGGGCTAAGGGCGCCGGCCCCATGGCTTAGCGGTTAAGCGCGGGTGCTCCACTGCTGGCGGCCCGGGTTCAGATCCCGGGCGCGCACCGACACACCGCTTGTTGGCCATGCTGTGGCGGCATCCCACATAAAGTGGAGGAAGATGGGCATGGGTGTTAGCTCAGGGCCAGTCTTCCTCAGCAAAAAGAGGAGGACTGGCAGATGTTAGCTCAGGGCTGATCTTCCTCACACACACACACAAAAAAACAGAGCTAAGAAGAGAGGCTAAATAAATGATAGTTATCCTATTACGCTTTTACCTCAGACTATTTAAAATGAAGATGACTTGTAAAAAGCTGAGCAACAAGGATTAGAGCAACAATTAAAATGTACGTAACTGTGTCATGAAAGACCGCATGACAACATCCTTTAGAAACAGTAACTCTGTCACTTATGTAGGATAACTTGTAAGATAGGAAAAAAGGAGATGTTATTTTCTCTACTATCATTACAACCTCTGGGTTGGGTGGTGGTGTGTGTGTGGTTGCTGAATCTTCTATCTGCCTATATATTCTGATTTGTGAGTATGTGTGAGAATATGTGTGTGTGGTGTGGGTGTGTGTAGATGTGGATATGTAGATGAATCACTAGAATTCAGAAAGCCTGGATTCAGGACTCAACCCCCACACTCACTTGTTCTGTGATCTAGACTCTTAATTGTTGTTTCTTCATATTTAAAAGAGGATAATAACAGTTTCTGTCTAAATGTCACCAGGTTCTGATAAAATTCACATGAGATAAGTATATGCAAGTGATTTGTAAACTGTAAAGCACCATAAAATGTGAAGAATGCTTATTCAAGGTGTGTATGTGCTTTCAGTTAGAAAGCAAATGCTTCAATGCCTTACCATTCTCTTTTAACATTTTTTCTTATAAAATAAAGCACAAACAAAGAAAACTTCACAGAATAAGTGTATAACTTAACATATTATTATAAAGTGAATACCCTTGTAAACACCACCCAGATCAAGAAATAGAAATTTGCCAGAGACCCCAGAAGCTCCCCTATGTGCCCCACCCTTATTATAACCTCTTGTGTCCCCCTAAAAGTACCACTACTTTAATTTTTATAGTGTCATTTGCTTGGATTTCTCTATAGTTTTATCATCCAAGTATCCAATGCTAGACCTAATAATTAAGTTTTACCGACTTTTTAAAAAAGCAGCATGTCTTTTAAGCCTCTATTAATCTACAAGTTTCCTCCTCTATTCTTTTCTCTTCCTTCCTGTTGAAGAATCCAAGTAATTCACACTAGAAATTTCCCACAGTCTGAATTTCATTGATTGCATACTCATGGTGGAGTCAGTTTTGTTTCTCTGTTCTCTCTGTTTCCTGCAGATTGGCAGCTGGATCCAGATGCCTGATCAAAATGATTATTCTTTTGGCAAGACTATGGCTAGTGTGTTGGGTTTATTCATCAGTGTCTTGTTAACAGCCATTGATGCTCAATGCCTAGATCCGTTAATTCACAGGACATTGCAAAATGGTAGTACTCAAATTCTGTAATTTCATTTTCACATATTAGTTGAAATACTTTTATAAAGCAATGGTTTCCCTCATATACTTTTGTTCACCCAGTGGTATAGTTTGTACAGGTAAGGCAAGATAATTGCTTGATTGTTTCAAGATAATGAATTGCAAGCATTAGCCTTTTTGAAGTTCAGATTTTTCCGTGGTGCCTTGACCAGTTGGTTTTTAAATCTTTTTGACATGACCTAGTAGTCTTCGATAGCTGCAGATTTATATTCTACATTTCTTCCTTCATTTCTGGAATTACCCATTTCTTTTTGAAGCCCTGGTTTCTTTAAGAGGGAAATGATATTTCAAAACCACAATTTGAGTGCCAAGAGCTTGTGATTTTTTTCCTAAGCCTTTTCAGTGGACAAGACTAGGAAATGTATGTATATGTGTTTAGACATATATTTAAATGTATGTATATAAAATATCTCATGACTTACTGATACTTTCAACTCATATTTAGTACTACTGAGTTTTTACTTAACCTCTTCTGAAATATACCCATTTTTTCATTCTTCAACACTAACCTTGTTCTCAAGGATACAGGGGATGATAAAATTAGGATTTCTCATAATAATTAAATTATATAATATATAATTATATATAATATATTATTATTTATTTATTAATGTATATTAATAATATATTTCACATTACACACATGACAACCTCAGAATAATACTCCATATGATACTGAGAATTATGTATGTCAGTTTTAGTAGATATTGTTATAAATATTTTCCCAACATGATTTTAACCTATTTTACTACCGTGAGCAGCAGTGTTAGAGTTCTAGTTGTTCCACTCTATCACCAACACTTGGTATTGTCAGTCTTTTTAATTTAGCATTTCTGATGGTGTATGCAGAAGTGCCTCATCACGGTTTAAATTGATTTCCATGATGAGTTACGTTGTGTAGCACCTTTGAAATTCCCTGTCTTGCTTCCTAAGATGGAAGCTTAGATCATAGATCTACAACCTTTCTTATTTTTTATATGAATTTAGATGTATAAACTTCACAGTGAGCACTGCTTTAGCTGCATACCAAAAATGTTCACATGTCTCATTTTCATTAGCTTTTAGTTCAAAATATTTTCATATTTCCTTTGTGATTTCTCCTTTGACCCATGTTTATTTAAAAGCATGTCACTTGATTTTCATACATTTGGGGATTTTCTAGCTATCTTTCTATTATTGACTTTTAGTTTAACTCCGTTATGGTGGGAGAAATATTCTGTTTTATTTAAATCCTTTGAAATTTGTTGAGACTTGTTTTATGGGTCAGCATATGGTCTGTTTTGGCAAATATCACACGCACACTTGAAAAGACTGTGAAAAGTGCGATTGTTCAGTGCAGTGTTACCCAAATATCAATTATATAAAGTTAATAGTTGTGTTGATCAAATATTCTATATTCTCACTATATTTTATCTACTTGTTCTATTAGTCACCGAGATAGGTGTGTTAAAATCTCCGATCATTATTTCCGTATTTCTCTTTACACTTCTCTCAATGTTTTCTTTATTTTTTGAAGCTATGTTATTATGTAAACTCAAATATTGGATTGTTATGTTTCTCTATTGAATTGATCCAGTTGTCATCATGAAACTTCTCACTTTACTTCTTGCTTTACAGTCTACTTTGTCTCATATAAATACAGATACATCTGTCTCATACTAATACAGCTACACTTCTTTTTCATTAGTGTTACACATTTTGAGTTGATTTTTGTATATGGAGTGAGATAAGGATCCAGTTTCACTCTTTTGCATGTGTAAATCCAGTTTTCCCAACACCATTTATTGAAGAGAATGTCCTTTTCCCACTGTGTGTTCCTGGCAACTTTGTCGAAGATCAATTAATCATAAATGAATGGACTTATTTCTGGGCTCTGTATTCTGTTCCATTGGTCTAAATATCTGCTTTTATGCCAGTACCATGTTGTTTTGATCACTATAGCTTTATAGTATATTTTGAAATTGAGTAGTGTGATGCCTCCAACTTTGTTCTTTTTGTTCAAGACTTCTCTGGCTATTTGTGATCTTTCACAGTTTCGTATGAATTTTAGGATTGTTTTTCCTATTTCTGTAAAAAATTCCATTGGAATTTTCCTAGGAATTGCATTACATATGTGGAGCCTAGGTCCATGGGGCCAGCGTGAATCCTGGTCTATGGTCTGATCTGGTACTGGAGTTGACCTTATAACCTGAATCTTCAGGGACTGGCCTGGTGCCTAAGCCCACAGAAATGGGCCTGATCCTGAGTGTGCAGGAGCCAGTCTGCTGCTGGAGCCTACTGGGGGCAGGCCTGGTGTCTGCCTGCATGGAAACAGGCCTGGTGTCTGGGACTGTGGTGTTGGGCCTGAATCCTAGGTCCATGGGGATGGGCCTCAGAACTGAGTCCATGAGGTCAGTCTTGGAGCCTGTGCCTGTGAGGGCTGGTCCAGTACGAACTCTACTAGGGCAGGCCTAGACCCTGGGTCTACTAGAGCGGGCCTGGACACTGCTTCTGCTGGATCTTGGGTCCACAGGTGCTCTGGTGGGCCTAGAGCCGGGGAGTACAAGAGCAGATCTGGAGCCTGGGTCCGTGGGTGCTGGCCTGGAGCCTGGGACTGTGGGGCCCAGCCTGACACTGGGGTGGGCCAGGAGCCTGTGGCTGTGAGAGCCAACCTGGAGGCTAGGTTTGCAGGACCAGCCTGGCACTAGGGCAGGCCATTAACCTGGGGCCGTGGGTGCCAGCTTGAAGCCTGGGGCCAGCCAGGAGCCAGCCTGGATGTTGGGTCCACAGGGCTGGCCTATAGCCTGGGTCTGCAGGAGCAGATGTTACTGTCTAGTGAAGTTTTCTTTGTATTTATTCTGCTTGGGATTTGTGGACCTTGATAAGCCTAGTGATGGGTATCTTTTATTAGTTTTAGATATACTTGGCCGTCAACTCTTCAAACACTGCTTTGGTCCCATTCTCTTTTTCTTTTCCTTCTGAGACACAAATGACATGTCTATTAGACCATTTAATTACGCCTCCAAAATTCTCTTACACTCTGCTTACTTTTTTCCATTTTTTCTTGCACTTCTATTTAACTATGTTTTATTAACCTTTCTTCAAGCTCACTAATCCTGTCTTCTGCTATGGCCCATCTCCCATTGCGCTCATCCCACAAAATATTAATGTCTGATGTTGAAAATATTAGTTCTAGGATATCCACGGTTTTGATATAGATTGATCCCATTTCTCTGTTGAAATTGTCTCTCTCTTCATCCTTTTTGGATTAGTTTTCCTCTACATGAACACACTAATTATACTTATTTTGAACTCCTTGTCTGCTATCTATGGTGTCTGGGTCATCTATTAGTCCACTTTTTCTGTTTTTCTCTTTATAATTAGTCACCTTTTCTGTCTCTTCATATGTCTAGAGATTTGTGATTATATGTGTTTAAAAGAACATTGGTCTCCAAATGGTATTTTCCACCAATTACATCTCTTCCCTTACCCTAATAGGTAGATAAAGTGCGAGTGTGATTACTTTAATCCAAGGGTCAGGCTGTGTTGTAGTTTTAGTAAGATTCAGTCTACCTTGGATTGTCAGTGCTCTTTAGGAATGGTCCTTCAAAGATTTTAATTGAGATTCTTGTGCAGTCTCTGTTTATTCAGCTTTGTAACACTGCAAGAGATTGAATTCTTTTCATAGAGATTTTGAGCTTAGCTCTTTAGACTTCCACTCCATGCAAGTTTCTAATTCTGGGAAAAGTCTTATAAGGGGGACTGACCGTGCATTTGGGGCAGGCCCCTTTCCTTTATGAGACTTTGTTTTCCAATCACTAAGAGATTTTGGGAAATTTCATTCTGTCTTTTAGAATGTTTGATCCAGCCCACAAGCCTCCTGTGTAGCCCCAGAATCTGCCAAAAACAAGCTTAAGTATTATATTATAAATACTATTATTTGTGAATGCTAAATAGTGAAAGCAGTTTTTCTCTCTAGAGGATATTAAAACTGATATAAAATGATAACGTTTTATTATGAATTTTCTTGACCTACTCATGTGCAATTAACAAATGTTTACTTGTATGTTCTCTCACATTGTAATCAGTGTTATTTTTATAGTAAAGCAAATTTTAAGATGATGACCATTGAAAACATTTCAGTCAAGATAAAATTCTTATTGGAGGACTCTAGTTTCTGCTAAGCTTTCTTTCATTTCCAAAGAGTGAGCAAGAACTGTTTCTTTCCCGTTAAAGATTAAAAGTTATCAAACAATAAATATTCAGTACAGTAACATGAAGACAAAAGAAAGGCTAGAAAATGATATCTCACCCCTTTTCCCAGGCTATGTCACTAATCCTGTTGCTCCAGCATGGGTGAGGTGGTTTAAAGGAGCAGAGTAGGGGGTGAGTTTGGAAATTCTTCAAGTTCACTTTTATTTAAATGTTAATCTCTAGAAAGCTACTCTCTGAATATTATTGTACTCCACACCTACAATGGCTTGATTAGAAATCGTTGCTCACGTCTCAAGTTGAAGCAGAAATTAAGAGTCTATGGTTCTCACACACAATCAAGGAGAAATTGTGAATTCATAGAGCAAAGCCTTTTAAAACAACATGTGTGTTTTTTGCAGCCCATGTGCATTTGTTCTACTAATTAAGCCAAGATCATTTTAATGAGAAATTGAGGCTAAGGATTGGTGAGTTATGTTCTAAATAAATGCCGCTCAAATATGAGAAGTAATTAAGAGGACACAGAAGGAACAGGATTTAAAAAAAAAAGCAAAGGATCTTCTCTACATTTCAATGTTGCACATCAAAGCAGCAAATCTATTAAAAGTACTCCCAAGAACTACCATATGATCCAGCTATTCCACTGTTGGGTATTTATCCAAAGAACTTGAAAACAACAATTTGTAAAGGTACATGCACCCATGTGTTCATTGCAGCGTTATTCACAATAGCCAAGACTTGGAAGCAACCTAAGTGCCCATCAAGGGATGAATGGATAAAGAAGATGTGGTATATATACACAATGGAATACTACTCAGCCATAAGAAACAATGAAATCCAGGCATTTGTGACAACATGGATGGACATTGAGGGTATAATGCAAAGTGAAATAAGTCAGAGGGAGAAGGTCAAATACCGTATGATTTCCTTCATTAAATAGTAGATAATAACAACAATAAACAAACACATAGAGACAGAGATTGGATTGGTGGTTACCAGAGGGGAAGGGGGGAGGGAGGAAGGTGAAAGGGATAATTCGGTACATGTGTGTGGTGATGGGTTGTAATTAGTATTTTGGTGGTGAACATGATGTAATCTATGCAGAAATAGAAGTATAATGATGTACACCTGAAATTTTTACAATGTTATAAACCAATGTTACTGCAATAAACAAACAAACAAAAAAACAGGATGACATAAAAAAAAAAAGTACTCCCAAATTGCAGGTACTCTAGAAAAATCAATTAATCTAAGAAAGCTATCAAGTTATTCCTGAGTTCTTAATGCAGTCCTAATTAAAGTGCATTCTGAGTCTCTGAATTTTATTACAGAATTAAATTCACCAAACAAAATCTCTCTCATTTAGTTGTGGAAAACTTAATTCACAGAAATAACTCAATTGAATAAAAAATATATATATGAGTAGCATCAATAAAATGTCTGAAAGGGTGTACCAGGGCTGTTTTTTTATTGTTGTTTCAAATGTGAAGAAAACCAACTCAAATCAACTTAAGCAGAAAAGAATGTGTTGGTTTATGCAACTGAAAATTCAGTTTGAACAAGGTTTGGTCACAAACCAATCCCCAACTCATCACTATGGATGGATGGGTACGGGGGGGACACGTGGAGGGAGACATTAAGGTGCTTGACTGGCCAAATCTGGACCAAGTGTTCTAACCCTGGAACCCCAAGCCAAAGTAAGAGGAATATGGTTATCTGAGCCAAAACTGGAGGATGAAGGTTGCTTCAAGGATAAGGGAAAATGAATTTGAGAAGGCATGAATTTAGAAAAAGAGAAAAGAAATAAGAAATAAGAAAACAAAAGGGCAATTTTCATTGAGTGGTGGAGATTGCAGTTGAATTTCATTTTGTTCCTTTTTTTCATCTATATTCTCTGATGTGAAAAATAAACTAAAATATTGGCAGTTATTCTTACTGTGATGTGCAAGGATAATAGAAAATTAAATTAGTAATAAAACCCAAAGTACTATCATATACAGAAAGCTTGGACTCCAGATAAGATACTCCATGTGAGTGAATTCCTAGCTCAATTAACTCATTAAAAGTCATGTTTAACCAGGGTTTCTGGGCAGTGCTGAATGCCACAGTGATTCTTTGGGCTGGAAGAAGGGCATGCACTAGTCACTCTCCTCAGGAATATATCTGGACCAGAGTTAATGCCAGAAATGCAGGCATCAGACCTTAGGCAAGAACACTCTCAGACTCTCAATTAATCTTGGGGTTTCTAATCTCTCCCTTAGGAATTTTAATCTGTTCAGTGAATGGATCAAGAGGTGCAGCTTAAATTCAAGAAACAGAAATTCAATCTTTGGAGTCAGAATCTCAGCATCCAAATTCATTTCATGAGTCTATCTCAGAGTCCCTGTAAAAGAGGAAATGTATGGTTGGTGCACTCAGAGTTTCAACATGATATTGAAAAGGAAGCACTTACAAAATAGGCTTATTAGAAATGAATATGGGTTTTGTTTTGCTATTACAATAATTTTCTATGTAAAATATTGCCATTAAGCTGATTTTCTGCAATTAGTCTTTCCAAAGGTAGCTGTCAGGAAAGAATGGGTCACACCAAGGAAAAAATATTATTTCTACATTGCAAATTAGAAATCACATTTGCTAATTTATGAGGCTTATCTGCTTGCTTGTGATGAATATCGGAGTTAAGTGTGTAAAACTTACATTCTCCTATAATTTATTTCTTCTTGAAATCAAATAAACTAATGTGTGATTTTAAATGATTTATTTCAAAATAAGCAAAAGCTTTAGTTCCAAGGTCTTTTATCCTCAAAAATGCACCAATAATATATTTTAAATATCATTGCCAGTTATTTGAAAAGTAAATAATCCATAATGTCAAGACACACAGAGTGAACCCTAACTTAAACTGTGGACTTTGGGTGAAAATTATGCGTCAATGTAGGTTCATTGATTGTTAACAAGTGTACCACTCTGGTGTGGGATGTTGATAGTGGGGGATGGGGTGTGTGTGTGTGTGTGTGTGTGTGTAGGGTGACGAGAGGGTATACAGGAACTCTCTGTACTTTCCGTTCAATTTTGCTGTAAACCTAAAACTGCTCTAAAACATAAAGTTCATTAATTTAAAAAAATATGCACATAAATCTATTTCATGAAATTACATGTTATTCTAAAAAACACCCCAATAATTATATTCATAGCGCCAGAAACTCAAGCTAGTCACAAAACTTATACTCCCAGTTTTTCTAGTTTATTTGTTCTCTTTAGGTACTTCTTTTCTTTTTCTCAATTTTCTCATACTAATACAATTAATCTTTTTAAAAAAATTAATTCCTTCAGCTTATATTATTTCTGAAGTCTCCTGGAGATGGATCTCAACTCACCTTTGTAAAAGTATGAAGCACAGGTACTTTATTCTTCCCGGAATAATGCATTGTGTCTTTCACTTTTGTAAGAAGTCAGTAACAAACCACTTACCATCTGTTTGCTTAATAGAATATTTCAGTCAATGGGGCTGGTGTCTGGAGCCAGGCAGGCCTGGTGGCACTGGGCTTTAGCCAAACATTTCAAACCATTTTTTCTAAATTTTCTAGGTCCAGCAAGATACAAAGCTTGTTTTACCAAGTACTTTTTCTCTTTCATTTTTTAATTTGTGCACATTGTGAGGGAAATGTAATCCATCTGTTTCACTGGCACTTAATTCGACAAATTATTGTTTTGTAAGAGGAATTTGATGTCCAAGAAGGCTTGTGAGCCTTTTTATGAGTATTTGAAAACTTCCACTCTCCTCCACTGAGACCCATTAGAACCCCTGGGAAGTGGGGTTTTCCAAAGGCAAATGGATCTCAGAGTGTAGAAGGCATTGGTTTAGTGAAAAATAGTGTGCTCTTCATATTCTTCATCCTAGAAAAGTTTTGTCGGGTACCAGCAGAAGGATTAATTAAAAATACAGTCTAGTGGATTTAATTATTAGGCTTTTGTTCCCAGTTTCTTGGCTTCTTTTTAATTCTTTCTAGTCCCAATTATCCCTAAGTGGCGTGATGTGTGGTTCCCAGCCTATATAATTTCTTTCTTCCATGCTCTGAGCATCAAAAGGTTATGTTTTCCTAGAAAGGCTTTGATTACCTCTAAGTGATTCCTTTTCCCTGGGGCCTGGCTCTGTGTACACTTGGGTAGGTTTGCGCTGTCTGTATGGCCATGCACCAAGCATATTCCATATCACTAGCTCTGCAGGATCCTGATGTGTGTTAGATTTAACAAGCCTTTGTGGACTCATGAATTTTGGAAACACTGGGTTAAAGGAAGCTAAACAGATTTCTTTACTTCAGAATTTTAGGGCCTTTACTATTTTAATGAGCATTATGTGTCCCCTAGAGAAGACAGCATATAGAGTGCTGCAGAAATATGTTCTGCCATGGAACATACGTTTCTCAGAGCATCTTGACTAGAGATCTGTGAGAAAAACTTGGGAAATTCTGACCTACATCTTTCCTTTTTCCATTTATTTTGTTACCCTCTTGGTGTCTGGTGTCTATTGTCTAAAGACAAACAACAAACTGCCTTCTTTTAAAATTTAATTTTCTTTTCATTAGAAAAGACAGGATTGTTCTGTTTGACTGAAGAGACAAGCCTGCCATCAATACAGTCTGAAGTATCAAAGAATATTTTGCAACCATTTGAATGGAAATCCCCACTTGTTTGCATTGTTTAGTGAGAGGTGTGACAGCTTGACCCTGGAAAACCTGGGTTCTTTTAATTTCTACCAGTGCCTTACTATATAGTCTTTATCTGTTTTTTTTTTTTTTTTCTTTTTTAAACAAAATCCTGTGAGAACTGGTTCATATTTACTAAGCTGGGAAAAGAAGGAGTAGAAGGAAATTTTTTAAATAGCCTAAAAGTAAAAGGGAAATAGTGTTGGGGGGCCAGCCCAGTGACAGAGCGGTTGGGTTTGCGAGTTCTGCTTTGGCAGCCCGGGGTTCGCTGGTTCAGATCGTGGATGTGGACCTATCACCACCCATCAAGCCATGCTGAGGCAGTGCCCCACATAGAAGAACTAGAAGGACTTACAACTAGGATGTACAACTATGTACTGGGGCTTTGGGGAGAAAAAAGAAAAAAGAGGAAGATGGGCAATAGATGTTAGTGCAGGGCCAATCTTCCTCAAAACAAAACAAAACAAAACAAAAAAAGGACAGCCTTTTCTATAATAGGGAGTTTGTTTTGTCTATTGACCTGTCTACCTGTCTATCTATGCATACATATAAGAATATAGGAATTTGGAATTATTTTCTTTTTCTTTCTTAAATCATTCTAAGGTTAACCTCTCTAAAATGACTTATTATTTGTCATAATTCTACGCATCAATTTGCTACCTGGTTAAGGAACCACCTTGGAAGATGAGGGGGTGGAGAAACTATCTGAAAACACCCATGAAAACAGAGAACAGTCACGTCCTTTGTGGGAGCTCATATAAATCTTTCAATTAGAGGATGCCTTAGGAGGTGTGTGCGTGTGTGCGTGTGTGTGTGTGTGTGCAGGAAACGGAGGGAGGTCATGAGTTCGTGACTCAGAAAAGAAAAGAAAGAACCTCCACCGTTTTCTCTGATGAGGCAATTCTACCCCAGGAGTGATACATTCTCTCTTGAGCAGCTTCCTTTTGTTCTATCTCTAACTTCCATCTCCATTGTTGGGTCACAGGATGCCCCTACACACACAGTCATTGTTTGTTGAAATCACCTGGGTTAGCCATGAGCCTTGCCCCTCACTCTGCCCTTGTATTCCATCCCCCAGTTTGCTCTAGAACGGTCAACAATGATGCTCTTTTCCACTGCTCTGATTCTGCAAGTATCCCTCAATGTTGTTCCTATTAACAAAGAAAGGGAATCACAAAGGACTCGTGACTTCCTCTCTGTTTACATGATGTATTTTTCCCATTATACATAGCACTATAAATTCATATATTCATTTGTAAACCATTCCTGTGATTCTTCATTCACTCATATGTTCATTAATGTATGTATTCGTCCACTTAACAAACATTTATTCAGCACCTACTACATAGAGATTAAGAGTGTTTCCAAAGTTTCTCACTTTGTAACCAAGTAAAAGTCATCCTAGATTTTCTGTAAAAGACTCCCAGATGAACTGTAAACACAGAACAGAATAATATTAAAAGCCAATATCAACATTAATGGCAAATTTAATTCAATTTACCTTAGAGATTATTATCTTTTTTTGGGCTTATATAAAATCTACATAATTCTAAGATTAATATTGGGTCCAGAATCACAGGGGATAATAATTTGCTTAAAAATAATATTCCAAATAGCAAACTGAGTCATTCTACCTTTTCCGTGTATTTCAAATTCTGATTTTATTATTCTTTTATTTTAGTTGTTAAGTGAAATATCACTTTGCAATGAAAGTATCTTAGAGATAGAATAATATAGATTATAAGACAAGTTCCATAATAGAATTAAATGCTACACTGACATCTACTCTTATGTTTTTTGTTTGCATTAGATAAAATTTAAATAACTAGTGTGGAAAAAGGAAATCATTTCTCCAAAGAAGTTTTCAGAACATTTTAAAAACAAAATAATTTCCCTTTTATGCTTATATCACCAGTTCTCTTAAATATTTGTAATTCTGTTCTTCTGTCAACAAAGCCCCTTTTCTCTTCTTTTATTTGTATGGGATGTCCCCCGAAGAGTTGTTTATACTCAGTCTTCAATTTCTTTCCTTCCTTTTTCTATTAATCTGGCTAATTAATTTGCTAATTTGGCTTCACTTCAATCATCATTCCTAACTCTTGCCTACCAGTTGGCCAGACTGAAAATATTGGGAGTTATCCTTGACTCTCCTGTACCTCTCACACCTCACCTCCAATCCCTCAGCAAATCATGTCACTTCTACCTTTATATGTTATCCAGGATCCATATTGACTCTTGATTGACTCATCACTTCCCCTGCTACCACCTAGTCTAAGTCCTTGCACTAATGGTGGCAGTTAGACAGGTTCAACTGTTAAAGAAGACTTTTGGGATTCAATGAAAATGCTTGTAAATTGTAGGTTTATTGTTGGAAAAGCATATGATAAAGCAATAGCCTTAAAGTGAAGATGCATTCTGGCCAAAGGCTGTCTCATAACAAGGGATCTGAAGAGGCTGAGCAGGCTCCAAGTGTCTTCTCTGCAGGGCTCTATTGTTATCTCTCAAAGATCAGGGACCACAGATGGATTTTTAACTGGGACTTTTTATAGCTTGCTGGTCACGCCAGTATATTTTTTGCTAGGTAACCAGCCCCAGTGTTAGAGCCCTCTGGGGGTCTCACTGAGACCAATTAAAAATCATCCGTCTCACAGTTGTCAATAAACAAGATAAATAATGCTGACAAACTGGTAAAAACCACCATGAAACTTGTCTTGGACTCATGGTTGCAAAGCAACACTATTATTCAATAAATGTCATGACTTGACTCTAAGTTAGTGCCATCCAGATATATCTCTTACTTCAGCAAGACAGCTCAGGCCGATTCCTGGCCTGCTGGAGTTAACCATCATAGCACAACCACCATGAATTCTCTCCTGAATTGTTGTGGTTTTTCCTGCTTCCATTTTACACTTGACTGCCTATTCTTAACATAACAACTAGAGTAATCCTTTAAAAATACAAGTCAGAATCTGTCCTCTTCTGTCCAAAACTCCCTATGAATTCTTTCCTATCCTGGCCTAAAAGGTTCAAGCAATCTGGAACCTTTATCTCCTTCCCTTTCCAGCTTCCTCTACTACAACTTTCCCTCTTGCTTACTCTACTCAGGTCACACTGGCCTCCTTACTGTGGAGGCCATGACTAGACAAGGCCTTTGTACTTCTGTACCTTGTCCTGACATACTCTTCCTCCCGATAGTTGTTTGGCTTCCTTCCTCATGTCTTTTAGGTCTTTTCTCAAATGTCACCTTCCTAGTGAAGCTTCCCCCAATTACCTCATTGAAAATTGAAAACACTCCTCTCCAAGTGTTTTCTTTATTTCTTCTCAGCTTTAATTTTTCTCCAAATAACTCATAACCATCCAATACACTATATGTTTTACTATCTTTTCTTTACTGTCTTCTCCATTGATTGTAATCTCTAAAAGGAAAGAGATGTTTATTGTTTTGTTCATTGTTGAATCTCTAGCACTTATAATAGTGCCTAATGAATGAATGAATGACTGTTATAAATTCATATCTGAAAACCTAGAGCATTCATTAGAACTCTGGGCTTAAAAGCATACGAATCATCTCCCCAAACACCAGCTGTTTATAAAAACAGAGGTCTCATTTCATAATACCAAGGAAATGCTGAATTCCAAGAAGTGTCTTGGATCTAAGCAAATGAATATAATATCTACCTGAAGCAGACTTAAGGAAAATATCCTAAAAATTCAAAAAAGATCATTGCTTTTAAATTTCCTTTATAAATTTGAGCTTTTAGACTACAAGTTAACTGAAAAATTAGATAGTGTTTTCTGTTAAACTATAAATCAAGATACTATGAGATAAATCAAGATCACTCCTCAATTCCTAGACATGAACAGGCATCTGGAATCTGGACATGGCTTCCCATTGAATTGATCATGGAAGATTTCATGGAGGATACACACTGAGGCTGAACTCTGGAACCACACATCCAACTGCCCAGGTTTCCACCTGTGTATCTCCAAGGCATCTCTAACTCATTACGTCAAAAGCTGGCACTTCATCTCTCCCAGACTAAATCTGTGGTCCTGTGTTAATCCCAGTCTTAGTGAATGGTACCAGCATCCACTTAACTGAAAAAACTATCAAAACCTGGGAAACATGTCTAACTTTCCCTCAGCCCCAGAAACCAACCAAACATTAACTTTACCCAGTGAATATTTGTATGTCCACCATTTGTATGCGCTTCTTTGATCACCACTAACACTACTCTGATTAATGCCACCTGTATTTTTTACTTGGATTCTCACCAAGACCTCCTGACGGATGACCCCGTCTTCTGTCTCATTGACCTGCCTGTTCTCCATGTTACAACCAAAGTAAACTTACAAAAATGTGAATTGATTGTGTTGCTCCTCTACTTCTGTGATTTACCATTATTTCCAACATAAAGTTGATACCTCTTAACATGACTGTCTTAGAAAGTCCCTGGCTATCTCTCCAGCCTCAGCTCTCATGACCATCTCCCTTGCAGGCTAGGGGTGCACCAGACTGAACTGCTTTTAAAATCTACTGTGTGCCACTCTGAATTCTACTGTTCCTTCCAGTATGATTTCCTCAGAGAAGTTAACTTTGACTTCCATATTACAACCCCTTACCCTACACACACCCTACTCTACAGACTGAAAGCAGACGCTCCTGCTTTGCATTTCCACAGCCCTCTGTAACTCCCCTCTCAGAGTACTTACGACACTTTACTGTAGTTGTTTAACCACAACTTTCCCACAAGACTATAACAATAATAAACATTAATTAAGTTATTACTACGTACCAGGCTCCGCTTTAAGCTCAATACACAAGTTAACTCAGTACTCACCAAATTTGACAAGGTAGGTACTACTTTCATCTTGTTTTATAGTTGAGGAAACTAAAGCACAGAGAAGTAAAATAATTTATGCAAAGTCACACATCCCAGGAGTGTCAGAACAGTTATACGAAGCCAGAAACTCTGCTCTCAACTCCTACAACATCCATGACAGAACACAACACTGCAGACGCATTTTAAAAAATTGCTTTAATTGTGAATAATTTCCCAATGAATAAAGCAAAACAACAACAAGACCCAAAGACTTGATCTTCGTTTGAAAAATCCATAGATCCTTTTGCACTATAGCTCATGTTTTCTATGATCTCCACTTTCTATTTTCTCCCCGATGGAACTTGTTTCCTCCTTTATGATATATGTTTGGTCACTATGGGAATTAATGTTTGTGATTATCGTTTATAAATTCATTGGGACTCAGCATCATGACTACCTTATTTACTTCCAGATGCCCAATAGCAAACAAAGTTTCCAAGCAAAATATAGGCACTGGATAAATATTTGTTGAATGAATGAATAAATGAATTGAACAGAGACAGTGGAGAAAGTACATTCAGATCCAGAAAATTACATAAGTAAAGTAATTTCCAAGAGGTTTTTTTATAAGGCTATTATAATTATGTTTGGAATTTTTCTTGAAATCATGGGCTTCTAAAGTTCCTCTAATTATGTAATTTTCTGGCCTTAAATAGTACTTGCTGGGAGTAAGTAATGACAACTCTTTGCTGTGCCCTTTGTGCACTCTCAAATTAAGATTTGAGCATCATTACTGATTTTCGTCTTTTCTCTATTACCATGGAAGCAACTTGCTGTTCAGCCAGTAACTATATTCAATGTAAGTGTAGAGTGTTAGAATAAACCAAATAAACAAACAAAACCCCCAGATCTTCTTAAATCAGTACCATGAGGACAGTGAATATTGGTGTTGTGGCAAAGACTCTAAGAACTTGTTACAAAGGTTAATAATAATGTGATTTCTATTTACTGGAGAAATAGCAGGCTCTGGGATCCTTTGTAGAAAGTTAGTCTCTCTTTCTCTTCGGCACAGATTTTCTCTGCCCGGCAGAAATCAATTAATCTTTGTATGCCCAAGTTTATACCTCTATAAACTGGAGAAAGCCCTTGCTACCTATGCTTAGAAGAATGTTCTGATAAATAATGAAGTCATGTCTGAAAAACACTATATAAAAACAAAGTGTCATTATGATTTTTTTATTCAGAATTAGCCTGTTTTCCACAGTTTCTAACTAGCCTATAATAACTGAAGGACAGTCCAATATTTTTTGACCCCTTTTTCTGGATTACTCAAGCAGCTCCTAGGAATGCTAATGTGTACATATAACACTACACATACTGGAAACTAGTCTACGCTTAAACCAAAAGTTTACATGTACAGTGCAAGACAGCTGTTAAAAAGAAAGTGAGAGGAACTTGCCTTATTTTCAATATTTTCCAAACTAAGCAACATGACCTGGTCCTTTAATATGGTTAGATTCACTTTCTGAGGTAAATGTTCAAAAACTAGTTATTGAGGAAGAGCAAAAATGTGATACCAGTTTCTCTGAGCCAATAAAGAAAGTTGTCAACTTTCAAGCAATTTTCAAGAAATTTCATTACAGAGCATTGGCATTTGGGGAGGCACTTGGGTATCGATGCAGCAAATCTTTAACTAAATAAGCAATTGCTTAAAACAGCAACAATCTGACCTCTGCTTTTCACTGGTATTTGTGATATACAGTAGCATTTACAAAGTGCTTTTGGGTTGGAATAAGAACATTGCCCCATATTATACAGTTATTCACTGTCTCTGTACAATCTTAACTATTTTTAGTTTGGGATATTGAAGAAAATGTCTTTACGGGTTTTCTACTTCACAAACTAAGTTAAATTCCAATTTTCATGAAGCAAACTCACTCTCTTCATTCCAGGCAATGCAACAGAAAGTTGTGAGAGTATTAACCACACTGAGCCTTTATCAAAATGTGTTCAGACATGGAAAGGCATACAATAGATATCTAAAGTTTAGTAAAAGATGTATTATTAAGATATATTTCATTATGATTATTTTCTTGATCTTTTGTCATTAACTTCTTTTCAAACGGTCATTTACATACTGCTCTGCCTGTATAAAATTTCTCATTTTGAAAATATCTTTGCCAAGAGACTTTATTTCCCCTCTTTGAATAGGAAAAGGATCTTCTTTTGGTTCTTCAAATTTTTTTTTGGCAACTCTCCTCTCTTCAACTAAGTGTGAAGAAATCTGAGGTCTGAGGAAGGAATCTTGTCTCTACTAACATCAATTCCGTGTTATTGATTGGCTAACTGGTCTTGGTGACAAAGACCTGGAAAAGAAGGAGAAATAAGGGGGTCTTAGGTTAATACTAATACGAAAGAGGATTTAAATATTGAGTTACACTGAAGGACAGTTAAGGAAGACCGTCACCTTGGAGGTGAAGGTGAGTAGGATAGAGAGCTTCTATGGGATACCAAAAGCCTCCAACTTTATTTTGGAAGGAAGGGAGGACTGAGTTTGCTTATCTTGAATTTGCCTACATAATTCAATCATTCTCAGGCATGAGCTCCTCCCTGCTTACCAGAAGTCTCCTCACACCCAGGAACATATGTTTTCAATTGGAAAGTGCTTGCAAAAAGACCACCTGCCAACAAAGGGAATGTTTTTCCTCTCCCAGTGGGGGTCTTACAGACAGGTTTTAACATAGTTAAACAGGAACTGAGCAAGAAGCCTGGAGTAATGATGTTACACGCTAGCCTGCTTATTGAGATTTTCTTTTAAATAGAAAAAGGAAATGTAAAAGATATTAAAATGATGGTTTTTATTCCTTTTATTGGTCCTCCAGCAGAACTCTTGAGTCCTTTCTTCCCCCACACCTCCTCTCCATATTTCTTTGTTCAGTCATGTTTTGTGATACGACCTAATGGTTTTAACCAAATAAACAAGCAAAATATTTTAAAAGTTTCTATTTTTGAGAGCTACTACTCTAAGCAAATACAAAAGTCTGTGCTTGTGAGCGTATCCTATTGTTTACACTACGGTTATTATATAGTCACCAAAAGGGCAGAAGGAATCATGGAGGCTATTGAAGAACTAACAGTTGAAACATTTAAGTATTAAAATTAACCTTGAGCACCAAATGGCAAACTTCTGTGCATAAAGAGTGAAGTTGTTTGGGGGGAAACTGAGGAGGGGAATGAAGGCAGGAAGAAACCAAATATCTTCTAAAGAGTTTAAGAATGGGGCCATTCCTTACTTATCCTCCTGGTTTCTGCCATTTTCTTTTCACACATACTCAGTCACTCTGTGAAGTGTAAACAGATGCCAGGAGATCGAGTTCTGGGGTTTGATACAGGTTTTTTTCTTTTTTAAATGAAAAAAAATCCAGGATGAGGAAATCTCAGTCACAATATTAGGTGAGATAAAAAGCTGTGGGTAAATGGTCACTACATATTTCATTTCATAAAATCAATCTCACAATCAAATAGCTAGAGGGAGTGCTTCCTCCTCTGACATTCTTAGAGTCCTCCTCATGCCCCCATTGGAGCACTTTACATTAATCTCACAAACCCAGAGAATGCAAGTAAAACTACTCCATAAGCAGCGATAGCCTTGTGTGGGGGTCTGAGAGGACCGCCTCGTGCAAACACTGCAGGCACATTCCACAGGGATGAAAGTGATCTCAGACGCCCAGCTACAGTTGACAAAATCTAGGAGGCAGGTGGCAAAGTGGTGACATGGTCCATGATGACAGCCAGAAAGCAGTTCCAAGTTAATTCACAGACAGCTCCAGTTTCGTTCTGTATCACATTGTTATGTGGTAGAGACAAAATGCAGCGAGGAAAAAAGAAACAAAACAACAAAAAACTCATTCGATAGCCTTCACTGTTGTGTAATGAGGTTATAATGCAGAGGTTTGCTCCCCATGGGAGGTCTTTGAGCAATTCACCACCCAGGAACCCCAAGTAAACCAGATGAACTCTGCTTAAAACAATAAGCCGAAGGTTCTGTAATACATTACCTCACCAGGCAAAAGTGAGGAAGAAACGGGAGTATAATAAGGAAACAGGTAAACTTCCGATGGTTACTTTCTCATGCTTCCGATGGTTACTTTCTCATGACACACTTCTCTGGAGAATTCCTAGGCTAGCGCTGTCTCACAATAACTTGCTTTAAAAATAACACAACAGAAGCGTGTGCAATTCATGTTTAGTGACCTGAGAGCAATCTTTCAGTAAGACAGTGCAGTTAAGTCCCTGCCAAGGCAACCCCTGATCTGTAATCCTCTAGGAAATAAGGATGGAGAGTATTCCAGAAATATCCATTGCTTTCTCTTGTTTATCATGGGAAAATCTATTGCTTAATGTGAGTTTTTGTTCTTTGTCTCTAAAGCCTCATTCTACGTGCAAATCATGAGGTTCATATCCTCTTGCTCTACAAGGAGGGAAACAAAATCTTTTACTTTTGCCAAGGAAGTTAGCATTTATGGGATTTATTTTCTTGTGTATAGCTATCAGCCCAGAACCACACATCTCACCAAATCCTTTTCTTATGTAGCATGTCTCCAATATTAGAATGAAAGAAAAAAGTAGCATTTGAAGATAAAATCTATTATTTTGTTCAGAATACTCACAGAGTGTAGCAGAAATGGATATCAAGTTTTAGAACAGAGTGAAGGTCTGAAAAAAATCACTATTTTTTTCTCATCATCATGACTTCAAGAACTTGAATTCAACCAATTTGACCTTTCTGCCTGTCACCTAGCCTTCCTGTTTCTGCCTCTCCCTCTTAACCTCCTTCTTTCACTCCTTCCCTGGGCAAACATTTATTGATGACCACTTACTGTGTGCCAGGCAATTGTGCCATGCTCCAAAGGTGACAGAAAAAGAGTCTAAGGTGAATAAAAAGTTTTCTCTTTTATGTTTCACTTTATACACTTCTGTGTATTTGAACTTTGAACTTTGAAATATTGGAACTTTCTCCCAAGAAGTGTGTATTACTTTCTTTAAGATATTCTAGGGGCTGGCCCTGTGGCTTAGCAGTTAAGTGTGCGCGCTCCGCTGCTGGCGGGCCCGGGTTCGGATCCTGGGCGCGCACTGACGCACCGCTTGTCTGGCCATGCTGAGGCCGCGTCCCACATACAGCAACTAGAAGGATGTGCAACTACAACATACAACTATCTACTGGGGCTTTAGGGGGAGAAAAAGGAGGAGGATTGGCAATAGATGTTAGCTCAGAGCCCGTCTTCCTCAGCAAAAAGAGGAGGATTAGCACGGATGTTAGCTCAGGGCTGATCTTCCTCTCACACACACACAAAAAAGATATTCTAAAAGAACTTTTATAAAAAATATCGTGATATCGTAAAACAGAGGTCAACAAATTTTTTCTGCAGAAGGCCAGATATATTTTAGGCTTTATGGGCCATATGGTCTCTATTAGAGCTACTCAACTCTGCCACTATAGTGTAAAAGCAGCCATAGACAATACCCAAATAAATAGGTGTGGCTATGTCCCAATAAAACTTTATTTACAAAAACAGGTGGTGGCCCAAATTTGGCCCAGAGCTCTAGTTTGCCAATTCCTGATCTAAAAGACAGAAACAAGGCAAACATACTCCAGGCAAAGATAATTCAGCGATTATTTCCAATAGCATCATGCATGAGCCATAGTAAACACTAAATTAAATGTCAGAGCACACTGATCTTAAGAAAATTATTAACCACCTCTGGGCTTCAGTCTCCTCATTAACAAATTCATGTGGAAACCTGATTAGATACTCTTGATCTCCATTCCTGGAAATAACTTTGTGCCTCATCTCTCTTCCTTCCATCTCGTGAGGATCACAAACCTGAATGAGGTTTTGAACATAATGCCATTTCGGGCCTTGAGAATGAATCTCACATTACTTTGAGAAGGCATTTTCTGATCCTGACTTCTAAGTAATATGTCTATTAACAACTTTATATATGAGTGGCAATCATTACTACAGCTGAGCTAAACTATGTAGAGCACCCATTCCTTGATCATTTTTCCAATTCTAAATTTTCGGTTTTGTCTCATCATGCGTCAACTTCTATCATACGAACCAAACTTGTCAAGAATAAAAGCTGCTTGCTACAATTTCTCTGAGTAATACATGTAAAGAACAGGCATCTCTTGTCATTGACATGATCTGAAGTGTAGGAGCTGGCAATTCTGGGAGAGTAAATTATGAGTCCTATTAAATAAATAGTAAGATAAGTCACAATTCATTTAACAAGCATCTTTATATACATTTTATCATATGATCCTCATTACAACTACATTAGATAGCAAGAATGGATATTATTTCCCTCATCTTTCAAATAAGAAGGTAGAGAATTAGAGAAATTAAGTGACTTGCCCATTGTTTACATCTAATACACAGCTGAGCAAAACATTCATGCCAGCCAGATTCTAATTTAGAGTTCTTCAAACCATGCCAGCCTTATACTTTTGAGTCACTTCAAAGAATTACAATATGACTGTAAAATGATGAAACAGCAGTAGAAAAATGACTATTAAATTGCACCAATAAAAGTAGGTGTTTTGAAATAGAGTTCTAGGAAGTAGGCAAACAAAATGCATCACCACCAATAGAAACAACAGACGAAGAGGCGACCTTCAGGGCCTGTAACCCACACCAAAATACCAACCTCACACACGCAAAGGTCTGAGGAGTTCAAGCTAGGCAGACCTTTTCTCTTCTGCTCATGTTTACAGAGATCTTCTAGGAGAAAGTAAAATGATAAAACGGTTAATCTCTCTTTAATTAAATTTTTTCAAAATAAAAATAGATTTACAAGTTGGACATTTTAAAAATTAGATTGTTCTCTCATTAAAGTTGGAGATTTGGTCATTCCAGATGACAACACAGCTATCAATTATTTCTGAAAAACTGTATTTTTGTTGATTTATTTATCACATTTTTCTTCGTTTTTTTCACACTCCATCTGGTTTTATGTATTCAGTGTCCTTTTCCTTTTTGCCAAGTTCAAAAAAACACACATGCATCACTCTGCATCTTCAAAGCATTTTACGAATACTATCAAATTGGAATTCTTTAGTGGTTTAAAATTAGCTCCTCACACAATTTAGCTCCTCTAAAATACCTCAGCAAATGGTTTTTCTTTCATTGTTTCCAAAATAAAAAAAAAAGAGAAACTTTGTTTCCATATTTAAGCAAATATTATCTGTATTTTATTCAGCATGTATTAGAGCATTTGTACAGTCCAGGCTTTTAAAGAAAAAAAATTAAGAAATGGCTAATACCTGTTTTTGTTTTTATTTTTCCTGTTAACATTGGTTTAGCACATTCTAGGTGTCAAGCACTGTGTGGCTGCCATGTGTCCTGACACGAAGAAAAGGAAGGGAACCTCTACCTTCTGGGAACTCATGGGTGTTGGGAGACAGACACACAGACAAGTACCCCATCGTTAGAGCAGGCTGTAGTGAGGGCTAAAATGAAAGCCAACGATGAGGACCCAGCAGCCCGCTAATACCAAGTGCTTACTGTGGGCAAAGCATTTTCCAAAAGCTTTTTGCACAATTAACTCAGTTAATACAACAAACTGCAGGAAATAACAAAGTACTATGAAGTTATGGTGGAGGGGTAGAAATTAATTTCGACTGCTTAACTAGTATTTGGCCAAATTTACCAGCATTTTGAAAGCTTCTCAAATTGTTTTTCTTTCTTGCCTCATACAATGGTCTTATCAGCTACCTTTAGGAAATGTTTTTCATTTTTCCCCCTTTAATTTTATAGTTTGCAAAAATCCCCTGTTAGGGGCTAAATAGTGCCCCCCCCCCAAATATCCATACAGAAGTCCCAACCCTCAGTGCCTCAGAATGTGACTAAATTTAAGGAGGTAATTAAGTTAAAATGAGGTCGTTAAGATGGACCCTAATCAGATATGACTAGTGTCCTTATAAAGAAAAGGAAACATGGACACAGATGGGTACAGAGGGGCCATGTAAAGACACAGGGAGAAGATGGCAACCCACAAGCCAAGGAGGGAAGCCTCAGAAGAAACCAACCCTGCTGACACCTTGATCTCGGACTTCCAACCTCCAGAACTGTGAGAAAAGAAACTTCTGTTGTTTAAGCCACCCAGTCTGATACTTTTTTTTTTTTTTAGGAAGATTGGCCCTGTGCTAACATCTGTTGTCTTTCCTCCTCTTTTTCTTTTTTCTCCCCAGAGCCCCAGAACATACTTGTATATCATGGTTGTAGAGTTGTAGCTCTTCTATGTGGGACGCCGCCTCAGGGTGGCTTGATGAGCGGTGAGTAGGTCCGCGCCCAGGATCTGAACCAGCGAACCCCATGCCGCTGAAGCGGAACATGTGACCTCAACCACTACGCCTCCAGGCCAGCCCCTGTGATGCTTTTTTATGGCAGCCCTAGCAAACTAATCCAGCCCAAACTGTGCACCTTTCTCACATGATTTTTCATCATATTTACTTCTATTTTATTTATGCCTTGTATTTTTTAAATAATGCTTTATAAAAAGGGCACAATATTTAGAAAATCAAAATTGAAGGGGGAAAAAGCAGGGCCCACATGGCACTACCTGGGCCACCAGCACACTGAGTGACCTTAACCCCGTCACACAGGAAGGGTGCTCAGTCACCAGCAACGCATCTACCTCTCGAAGTACATTCCCGGCCCTGATGGCAGAAACAAAAACTTGTCCTTTAAAAAGTTTAAAAAACTGATAAAATTCACATCATCATAAGAGAGCATTTATTTAAGAATTGGGAAAAGAAATCAGAGGGTCTCTTGCCCTTTACCAACTCTTAATTCTTAGTGCTAATTTATAGAATTTTTGAGTTTGTATGAACTTTTCTGAAACATTAATATCAGCTGTAAGAGTGGCCTGGGCCAGGAAAATAAACATTTCAAGATAAATAAATGTAAAAAAATAAATGTAGCCTGTGTATAGCCTCAAAAATTGTATAAATTATTAGTAAAATTATTTTTTGTGTGTGTGAGGAAGATCAGCCCTGAGCTAACATCTGTGCAAATCCTCCTCTTTTTGCTGAGGAAGATCGGCTCTGAGCTAACATCTATTGCCAATCCTCCTTTTTTTTTTTTCTCCCCAGAGCCCCAGTAGATAGTTGTATGTCATAGCTGCACATCCTTCTAGTTGCTGTATGTGGGACGCGACCTCAGCATGGCCGGAGAAGTGATGCATCAGTGCTTGCCCGGGATCCGAACCAGGGCCGCCAGTAGCAGAGCGTGTACACTTAACCGCTAAGCCACGGGGCTGGCCCCTAAAATTATTTTTGAATTCTGAGCACTTGCTGGGGGTGGCAGGAACTATTAGAAGTCATTCTTGTTTTCTTGATCTCTTGGAGCTCTGATAGAGCTTCTAAGAGCTTCAAATTAGATGTTCTCATAGCCTAGATTGATATTCGGATCTGAACAGAAAACACAAATGACTCTTTGCGACCCAGAGGTTTCAGTGATGACAAATATTTTTAATAAATAATATTGAATTACTTTTTTTTTATGTTTTATGCACCTCTTCTTTCTATGAGCAACCTCTGCTTTTCTGGTCTCTTCCCTGGCAGGGGTCTCAACTCCTAACATCTCTCCCCAAAAACTTGCATTTCACAGAGTCCTACAGTTCCTAAACATCCCTAAAGGAAATGCTTTTTTTGGGCCATGACTTTTACTCACCTGGAACATTTTAGCTAGATTCCGTTTTTCTCCTTTTTTTTTGATTCTCCTGGAGAATATATTTTTAATTATTATTAATTTTAAACACTTTTATGAACTGTGATAAACTTAAGAAAAGTAAACACATTCAAAATTTACTTTTTTGAAATGAATTATCCATTTAATCTAGGTTTACAAATGCACTGCTCTGAGGTTTATTGTTGGCTTATAATTTTTCAGTCTCCTCTGTATTGTCCTTGTTTCCCTTTTCATTTCTGACAATTATTTTTACCTTTTTATCTTGGTTGTACTTGCTAAAGTATCTTATTACTCTTTCCAAATTACTGGTTTTTGTTTTTATTCATCATTTTTTTATTTTTTATTGTTTTCTAGTTAGTTGGTTTATACTTTCATTGACATTAATCCCTTTCTTCGATTTTATGTTACTTTTGTTTTCCTAGATTCTTGTCTTAAAAGCATGGGTCATTTATTTTCAAGTAGATAAATTTAAGTTGGTACATTTTCTTCTCAGTCTTGCTTTAGTCTTATTCCACTAGTTTTGTTACACTGAACTTTCCATTTGTTTATTCAGCTCCAAATAGTTTATAAGTTCCATATTGATTTTTGTTTTAACCTATTAATTATTTGGAATTGTGTGTGTGTTTAATTCGCTTGTATATGGAGGTTTTTTGAGTAGTGGAATTTCTTGTAATTGTTGATGAATAAGTAAATGTAGCCCGTATAATATCACCTTTATGGAATTTGCTGACGTTTCCATTGTGGTCTAGCACATGGTAAATTTTTGTGGCTGTAGGCTGTGCGCTTGAAAATGATATGTAGTTTTGTGTGCATGGTACAGGCTTCTTTGTATAGCTACTCAGTCAGGCTTGTTAAGTGCATTACACAACTCCTCTGCAGCCCTCCTTATTAGGGGGTGGTTTCTTGGTTGGTTTCTGAGAGAGGAATGTTCAGCTTCTCACTGTGATTATGATTTTGCCCATTTTGCTTTGTAGGGCTATCAGTCTTTGCTTTATATATGTGCTACTCCAGCTAACCATCTTATGGTTGTCCTGGGTTCTGTGGCCCCAGGTATCCACTACTGAGGCCACAAAGGTGTTAAAGGAACTATTTGTGAATGAATACTAGCGCAAATAGTTGCACATTTAAAGTTGAGGTTACAAAGATCCCTAGCACTGACACAAGGTTAAAATTCCCAGGTGCCAGCCCCGTGGCTTAGCGGTTAAGAGCGCACGCTCCACTACTGGCAGCCCAGGTTCGGATCCCAGGTGCACACTGACGCGCCACTTGTCCGGCCAAGCTGAGGCGGCGTCCCACATACAGCAACAAGAAGGATGTGCAACTATGACATACAACTATCTACTGGGGCTTTGGGGGAGAAAAGGGGGAAAAAAAGGAGGAGGATTGGTAATAGATGTTAGCTTAGGGCTGGTCTTCCTCAGCAAAAAGAGGATTGGCATGGATGTTAGCTCAGGGCTGATCTTCCTTACAAAAAAAAAAAAAAAATTCCCTACAGACATGACACATTCCATCTTAAAGAGAGGTACCTATTCTGAGAAATTAAGGAAATCATAATAGCTACAATTTATAAACCCAGGCATTTTATATTCATTACAGCTAATCTTTACAATAACACTGAAAGTTACAGATGAGTAAATTGAGGATTAGAGAAATCAAGTAACTTACTCAATATCAGGTTATTTATAATAGCAAAGCTGGAATTTAAAACCAATTGTGTTTGTTTTTCTAAAGCTTGCCGTTTCTTTATGTTACCATTCTATGCGTTATTATGCAACATTTGTAATCTAAGAAATACTATTAATTTTATTTTGAAAACAATTTATTTTAAAGAAACTAAAGTGACATTTCTAGCTTTGAACTTGATCTAAAGTGGGACAAATATAAAATGTAGCTACCAATTTAGATTTTTTTTCAAATTTTATACAATGGAATAAACACTTAAAGATATCCCTTCAGACTAGGTCTTTAGATTCTGGGGGGAAGAACCTCTCTAACAAACGTATTGAGTTCAGTTTACCAAAGTGAATAGGCGTCACCACAGGATTTAATGGGAATGTGTGAGTACCGGTTTCTGTTTCTCCATTTAAGGCCATGTGGATGGCTCCATTTAATACTTTCCTCAGCCTCACTCTGCCATGAGTTAAGATAACAACTCAAGTCAATTTGGGGCCATTCAGTTATTTCACATAAAGTTGACAAAAACATCTGGACAGTTATCAAACATCTGGATGATGGATTAAATCTATGACTGAACTGATGGAATACTTGGGCATCCTGAAAACAAACCAGAGATATCCTTCCCAACTCTCTAAGACAGAAATGGGTAAATCGATATTTGTCTTTAAGATCTTTATTCATCTGCCTAATATTCTAAATGTGTACATAAGAAGATGAACATTGTGTGTGTCGTGCACACACACATACATGTGTGTTACATTCCTATCATCCCTTGAAGGGATTTGTGTATTTAGTTTTTGTGGCTGAATATTAAAACAAAAATGAAGAGAACAACTTGGAAAGATTTTTATAAAAACAATAGAGTCACCCCACACTTATTATAATATTGTTTGCAGTTAGCCAGTTTTTTTAAAAGTTTTGTAATAGAAGCAATAAACAAAAATTATAAAAACCAGGAACCTACTAGATTATAAAAATTCAGAAAGAAAAACCTCAGCAATATTTAATACATCAATATGAAACATACCCGTGTAAGAAAAGTGTTCAATGACAAAGCCTATGAAATAAATGCATAAAAGGAGAGAGAAACTGAATATGATGTCTTTGAAAGAGCATTCATGTGAAACTCAACAACAACACCTCAATTGCCACAATAATATACACCAACGAAAAGCTCACAATGTAAGAATTAGTAATTATCTTAAACTGAATTTTTCTCATATTGAATTAAAGTAATTTATATTTTGTTTTCCCAAATTACTGATTTTGTAAATTTGTTTCATTTACGTTTTTCCATTTTTTTTCACTTTTGAAGATGTTCACTCCCAGTATAAAGAAGCCCATCGTATCTTCTCTACGTGAGGCATACATAAAAAGTATGTATTGGATTTGTTGGAAACAAATAGAAATAAGCATAAAATGGCAATTAAGATCCTGGGTCTGGAGCCATGATATTTATCCATCTCAGTCACACATGCAAAAGACACATAATCCATGCATCCAAAATTGCCTCTAATTTCTCTCTATCAGGAAAGTTAGTTAATCTATCTGTGCCTCTGTTTACCTCACTGACAAAATAATGATAACAAATGCAATAAAGTCATTTTGAAAATAAATCAGATAGCACACACAAAGCATTAGTACTCAACACACAGCAAAAGCTCAAAACCATTAGGAAGAAAAATAATTCACTGGTATATTTTTTAGTATCAGGTTTTTAAATGGGGTTCTGTGAATATTTGTTTAATGAAAGGTCCAATGTACCTAGAGCCATCTTTTTCACAGAGAGAAGAATGGTAGAAAATTAGACTAAAGACCACAAAGAAGAAGATGCAAGGGATAAAGTACAGGGAAAATTGTATTGTTTTCCGGAATATTAAGGGGACATAAAGGAAAAGACACTAGTCTTTCTTATACGCTGTCTTGAACATTTTACGGACTTATTCTTAATGCCTTGAAATCTTGTTTTTGTCCCCCACACTCTATGTCATGAATCTCAAAGATCATTAAAAATCAGCACTTTCTATGGTTTCATCGTCAGTGTTCCCTCTTCTTGCCTCCCACTCAACCTTTGACAATGTAGATGGACCTCTGCCTCTCTCTGTTACTTTTACTTTTGATAACATGGCAATGTATTGATTTTTTTTCCTTTATCTATTTTTCCCACTCTTCTTTCTCCTATGATGCCTTTTCTTCTTTATTCTATGGCCGTTCTTAGACATTCTCCAAGACTTTTTGCACTAGATAAATGAGACACAATACATGAAACACCAAACCCAATGTCTGATATATAAAAAATGATCAAAAAATATAAGTTCCCTTTGTTGTCCTACATCCTTATTTTCCCAGTGATGACATCAGTGGGCATGACTTCAATAATCACTTCCACATAGATGAGGCTTACATTTCTGTCTTCTACTGACTTCTCACCTCAGATTTACTCCTCTTTTCCTGCCTGCCTACTGGATGACCAGCTGTTCAGCCTCAGCTCTTTCTTTCCCGTCCCTTGTCCACATATCACCATCCCCAACTTCTGTGTAAGTCCTCTGACTTTTTCTGGTACTGATGATTTATTTTGATCACTCTCTAAATATCAGAGATTACTTTCATTCTTTGTTTTCACCTGTAAAAGTCACTAGGTCCTGGAGAATTTACTTTCACAGTCTATCACATTCGTGTCTTCTTTTAAATTCTCAACTTCACCCTAGTAGTTAAAGACTGTAGCATTCAAACCTGGGTGATTTATCATAGAATGAAAAACTTCTCATTCCAAATCTATGCTTCCAATATTTTGTTGTCACTAATACTACATTAATCCTCCTATAAATGTGTCTGTAGTATTTCTTTGATCATGCTAATTCTTTTTTAAAAGAACAATGTAAAACTTCTCCCAAATACAAACTTAATACCTTTTGCGATATTTATTGACTTATGTTTATAGACTTATCTTTTATGATTTTAATTTTTATTCTGTGTCTTAACAAATCTATGTTAGCAAGAGCTCTCTGCTTCTGCCTTGTTCTTTCTTACCCTATCTTTCCCTCTATGTGAGATTTTTTGCCCCACTACCATTGCTGATTGAAATTGAACCTATAATTCAAGGCTCATTCTATGTACCACTTTCTCCACTGAGTGACTGTGATTTATAAGAAGAAATATATATTCGGTCTTAGTCCCCATTTCTGGCACAAAGCTCCTAAAACAGTTGGGATTTCCAAAGTGATGTGAGCAACAAAGGTTGTTATGTTAATGAGGTGACTTTTGGACCCCACCTAATAATGGGGGCTTGTTGCCTGGAGAACCAACCATGTAATTAGAGGGTTGGAACTTTTAGTCCCACCTCACCTCCACCCCTCTACCTCCAGAGAGGGGAGAGGAGCTAGAGGTTGGATCAATTGCTGACGGCCAATGATTTAATCAATCACGCCTATGTAATGAAACCTCCATAAAAAGCTAACAGGACTGGATTTGAAGAGCTTCTGGGTTGGTGAACACTTGGAGATTTTGGGAGAGCGGCACACTCAGAGAGCGTGTAAGCTCTGCATCTTTTCCCATACTTTGCCTATGTATCTCTTCCATCTGGTTGTTCCTGAGTCGTGCCCTTTTGTAATAAATCAGTAATCTAGTGAGTAGATGAGTTTCCTGAATTCTGTGAACTACTCTAGCAAATTAATTAAGCCCAAAGAGGGGGGCCATGAGAACCTCTAATTTATAGGCGGTTGGTCAGAAGCACAGGTAACAATCTGGGCTTACAACTAGCATGTGAAGTGGGGGGAGGGAGAAGCAGTCTTGCGGGACTGAGCTCTCAACCTGTGGAATCCGATGCTATCTCAGGTAGATAGTGTTAGAATTGAGTTGAATTGTAGGACACAGCTAGTGTCAGAGCATTGCTTGGATGTGTGGAGAAGGCCCCATTCCACACTTTGGAAATTGGGTCCAGTTTCCCAAAAGGGTGATCCTATTCAATTCTCATGCTTAGACAGCAGGAAACATGTATAATACAGCTTTCTGTGGCTCACAGCCTCCACCACTGTGCCCTGTACCTTGTCAATAAGTAGCACATGTCTGATGGATCTAGGGACACATCTGTTCTTCTTGGGTTCCCTGCACTTATTATCACTATGTGCTCTAGAATAAAGCCCTTTGAGAGAAAGGCCTTCATCCTGTATTTTATATTTTATTTCACTGCAGTTCCCAGGGACATTCCAGAATCACCTAAAAGAAGGGGGAATTTTTTTATTTTATTTTGGTTGTTGGTTTTGAAGAGAGCAGATCGTTATATCTCACAGCTGGAAGTAAGAAATGGCAACGAGCTGTGGTCAGAATGAGCCATGCCAAAGGGCCTAATCTGAGTTATCAGAAATGCAATTTCAGCAACAGAAGCAAGAACCACTGTAACCACGAGCAGATTTGAGCAAAATGTGATAGGTCTTGCACTCACAAAAGCTCAGCGCTTCTGATAAAGAAAAATCTAAGCAGAGGCCAGTAAGAGAAATGCTCAGGAGAAAAGAGTCGTTTGGTGCTGCTGATGGCTTCTTCACCAGCAGGCGGAGGCTGGGAGGTTCTGAACTGCGGCTGGTGCTGAGAGGAGCTTAAATATTCACCTCAGCCTTTCAAAAAGGGATTCACTAATATTTTTTCCCACAGTTTTAGAGATGAATAAGAGAAAGTAAACAAGGGAAAGAAGATTTCCCTGTTCTGGCACACTTAATCCAAATGCTACCACTATGTTTTGATAGCAATTTAGGGAAGTGTCTCCACCCGCTCTTATCTCGGTGGTAAGAAGTTTTTATGAGGTGATTGATATGGACTTCAGAATTTATTTTTTTAGCACTAATTTTTTACATTCTCTTCCTTTTTCATTCTCCTTTGGTAGTTAGACGCTGGCCAGTTCTGCAGAAAAACCAGCTTGAGAAATCATTTGCTAAAAATGAGCTTTAGGAACAAAGGTCTCGAGATCAAATCCCAGCTCCTTTGTTAGGGTAATAATAAAGATAATTATAAACAAAATGAAAAATGTAAACAAAAATTATAGCAGTTTCTATTTGTTGAACACTTACTCTGCATCAGCCATTATGCTGAGGATGATACATTTATTTTCTCATTTACTCTACCTATCAGGCCTTTGAGGCAGGTATTACTAACTGCATCATGAAGATGAAGAAACTTTAGCTGCAAAAAAGTTTTACTCCCAATCCGTGTGACTGCAAAGCCCGTGTTCTTCATTCCTGTGATTTGCCTCTCCGGCTTTCCAATTCTGTCTGTCTCTTAACTAACTTCTCTGAAGCCCAGTGGCATTAGAAAGCAGGGTCTAACCATCACTCCTGTTGTGATCCTGAATTTTGTGCATGGGATTCAAATTCAAGAGGTTTTTTCCATTGTTTATGCTGAGGAAGATTCTCTCAGAACTAACATCTGCTGCCAATCTTCCTCTTTTTTTTTGTATGTGAGCTGCTGTCATAGCATGGCCACTGAGACAGAAGTGGTATAGTCCACTCCCGAGAACCAAACCTGGGCCGCCAAAGTGGAGCATGTTGAACTTAACCACCAGGGCTGGCCCTAAATTCAGGATATTTTACTCCATATTAGTCAGAGAATTTCTCAACCTTTTACTTCTCTCCATACCGTTTACACCTAAATTATATTTTATACTCATGAGCAATAACAAAAGTAAAATGAAATGCAAGTTATTGGCTCCAAAAGAAAGGTTACTTAAGGGAAATTTTTGAGCGCTTAAACTTAATCAAAACTTGCAAGGACCATATGAATATTATACCAATGTGTACTCATAAAGTTTACAGATTCAGAGTAAAAAGCTACTTTTGGAAAGGGAAATGGTTCATTAGAGATATTTAGTCAATATCATAATTTGAAGTCTAAGAAGAATTATTAAGACTGTGTGATAGTTAACTTTATGTGTCAACTTGTCTGGGTCTCAGTGCCCAGATATTTCGTCAAACATTATTCGCGGTGTTTCTGTGAGAGTGTTTTGGGATGAGATTTACAGTAAAAATGGTGAACTTTAGGGGCTGGCCCCATGGCATATTGGTTAAGTTCGGCATAGTCTGCCTCAGCGGCCCAGGTTTGTGGGTTTGGATCCTGGGCATAGACCTACACCACTTGTCGGCCATGCTGTGGCAAAATAGAGGAAGATCGGCACAGATGTTAGTTCAGGGTGAATCTTCCTCAGCAAAAAAATTAAAAATAAAATTAATTAGTTAATTAATTAAATTTTAAAAAATGGTGAACTTTGAGTAAAGCAAATTGTTCTCCATTATGTAGGTGGGCCTCATCCAATCAGTTGAAGGCTTGACTAGAACAGAAAGCTGACCTCTCCCCAGCAAGAAGGAATTCTCCAGCAGATTGCTTTCTTGGTTCTATAGCAAAGTGCCTTTGGACTTGAACTGCAATTCTCTTCGAAGTTTCTGACCTGCTGCCCTCCCCCATCAGATTTTGAACTCACCAAACCTCCAGAGTCACATGAGTCAGTTCCTTAAAATAAATCTCTCTCTCTCTTTGCATACACACACACACACACACACACACACACACACACATTGTGTTGGTTCTGTTTCTCTAGCAAACCTTAACTGTTACAGACTGTTAGAACAACATCAGTTTATATTTGAAGAAAAGTTTCATCATCATTTTGAAAATTTGAAATGAAAAATCTCATTGAATTAGAAATCTCTTTGCATTACCGTCAGAAATTTTGAGATGATACTGGTCAATGAAAGAACAGAAAGAGCTGTTAGATTTAAGAAAAATTGCATTTATTAAGGACGATTTAAGTAGTTCGAGTTATCCAAATTCTGTTTAATGGTGAGAAAGGAGTTTCCACCAATATAAAACGAGAGGTTAGTACACCTCTGCCATTTGCTACTTTTTCTGAGAACAAAGTTTCTTTTAGATTGATGACTATCAAGATTTCAGAGAAGTCACCATTAAAAAGTCTTGATTAGAAATTTGGTGACACCACTTCAAACATAAATTCTAATATAAAAGTTATATTCACGTTTGCAAATTCAAATTTCTTAGCATAAAAAAATTTGAAACTATTTTATTTGAAAGTTTTATACAAATGAAATTATTTAGTTTCTTCTCTAACACTTTGTATTTTATTTTTCTTATTGTAATTATTTGGTCTAAATAAAATGTAACGATTTGTTTTAAAAACCAGGATCAATGTGGACTCCTTAAACCCCTCTACCCTAGTCTATACCTCTAAGCCACATGAATATTATGACTTTCTACATGTCATAATACAAAAAAAGTTGGAAACTGCTGAAAAGAGAAAAAAAACTGGACTTTTTTTCTAAAGGCAATAAAGAACCAATGAACTTTATAAAACCAGAGGGCATTAGAGATTTGCATATAATTCTGCTTACCACATTGTATTTAGGTGGCTTTGGGATTTCATGCTAGGAAGTAATTTACATATGTTTCAGACTTTAAAAGCTTTCAGATACAATAGCCTGAGTGCAATGAACAAGATGAGGCAAGACTAGATACATGGAGACCCTGTGGAAGATTGCTGCAATAATCCAGACGAGAGATGATGTAGTCTGAATCAGGGAAGTGATGGTGGTGATGGAGAAAAGTGGGAAGATTTGGGAGATAATTATGAATTAGAGTCAACAGGATTTTTGGTTGCTTTGATGTGAGGAGTCATGAAGAGAGAGGGAAGAATCAAGTTTCCTGGCTTGAGTAACACAAATTGGCAACAGTCCCTATGAAGAGCTCCGCATTACCCGACTGTGGTGTAGCATGACATTCAAACTAGTCCTCATCTTCTTCATCCTCAGAGCATGGTGGTGGCCATCAGGTCCTGTTCTCAAAGAGACCAAGAAACACAAGAAGACCATCTGCTCCATTGACCAAAAAAGAATGAGAATAGCTTTTGCCTCCTTCACACCACAGTTGGGTAATGCTCTTCGTAGGGACTGTTGACGATTTGTGTTAGTCAAGCCAGAAAACTTGATTCCTTCCTCTCTCTTCATGTCTTCCCAGAATCCTGGATCAGGTAAATGAATTATCCTTTAAGACGATCAGACCTAATGTTAGGCAACTATATTGTGGCTTCCTGACCTAAACTTTATTTCACTTAAGTGAGAGTTCACTCCTTAATCATTCCCACTTACCCTCCATTACAATTTGTATTGCTACCTTTTGTTTGTATGTATTCAGTTAAGTAAATTTAGGGATCCACTGTGCCCTTGGGGGATTTCCTCTTCAGGAAGGGCAAAGGTATCAACAAGGCAGTAAGGAAGTAGATCAGCATATTCAAGGAGGGATCTTGGAAATCACTTGATTCATCTCATTTATTTTATAGGCAGGAAAATTGGGGCCCAGAGGTGAGGTACTATGGGCTGTGAACAGGGGAAGATACAGGGCAGAATGTGAAAGATTACTAAAAACATAAATGTAAATGGATTAATAAATCACATCAATTTATCCATCTTAACAACATTTCACAAAATTAAGACACCATCAGTTGTAAGGCATGGGAAAAAAACTGCCAATTAAACTATGACAAAATGCTAAGGTATCGTCATTGTAAGATACATCCCAATTTCAGATTTGTTAGTATTAAAAACATACGTGTGTCTTAGAACTGATGAGCCCCCAAAGCAAAGTTGTCAACCAAAAATTCCTACAGCAGATGGTGGCATTTCTGTCCTACTTTTAAAAGTCAAGAATCTTTTATGCACTAAGACACAATCAGAAATTATATACAACTTAATCATTTAAGAATTCTTGTTTTTCTTGTATTATAGCAAAATGGACTCACAAGTCTGTGTTTGGTCTCATCCAGAATTTTGGTTACAAGAAAAAATGATAATGATGTGTAGTTATTCACATGCAATGAGAATAAACTCAGACATATTTTGGAAGGGGTCACACCACAGAACTTCTGCCTTCTGCTTTATTTCAAAGCTTACAGCATCAGTTGGGACAAGTCTAAGTAACTCTGGAAACACTCAGATGGTACAAAATGCACGCTTACATTTATTTTGTAAGCATCCTTTAGACATGAGTCATTAGATGAATTTCTTGTTCTAAGTAAATTTATCGAATTATTATTGTCATAACATTTTAAGTCAAAAATGCATAATGAAAGCACATGCTCTAAATTAAAGGAAGGAGGAAATAAGGTGTGGGGTGGTGAAATGCATAAACATGTAAATGTTTTCCAGCCTTCTTTTTTTTTTTTTTTGTGAGGAAGATCAGCCCCAAGCAAACATCCATGCTAATCCTCCTCTTTTTTTTTTTGCTGAGGAAGACAGGCTCTGAGCTAACATCTATTGCCAATCCTCCTCCTTTTTTTCCCCCCCAAAGCCCCAGTAGGTAGTTGTATGTCATAGTTGCACATCCTTCTAGTTGCTGTATGTGGGACGCGGCCTCATCATGGCCGGAGAAGCGGTGCGTCGGTGCGCGCCCGGGATCCGAACCCGGGCCCCCAGTAGTGGAGCGCCGGCACTTAACCGCTAAGCCACGGGGCCGGCCCTATCCAGCCTTCTTAAGTCAGATTTTTTTTTCTTTTGAGGTTAGATTCTTACATGAAATGTATGGAAAAACTTTCTTGGAGGTGTAGTTAGAAATGCAGCACTAAAACCTACCTTCCTGCAACGTGGCATGACTTACTCCTAAGAGAAGTAGCATAATATGAAAGCATACGTTTTGCTGTATGTTGCCAGATCTCTTGAAATCTTTTTCCAACTGACTTAACATGGTTGGGAGAAGCATATTTCAGATTTGTCGTTAGAGATTATTATAAGTCTCCCCACCACATGGTGTCTAGGTGGACTTTGGGTTTCAGTGCCGGTAAGTACTCTTCTTATATTCCAGAATTTAAGAGCTTTTGGAAACAGCAACCTCATTGCATTCTTGAGAGGAACATGTTAGACAAACACTCGGAAAGTTATATAGATTAATATAGATTCAAGATATATTTCTAGACAAGAGATTTAATGTAGAAAACATCAAGATGGTCATAGAAGATTCCACACTCCCAGCATTCTTACACAAATTTATGTGTTACAAACAAAACAAAACAGCTCCTAAAGAAGTATTCTTACTTTCAGTGTCCTTGACTCAAATTTTCTTTCATTAAAGTTGCGGGGATCCCGAATTTCCTAGACTTTTTACTTAATCTTTGAGTAGGCTAGTAATGCCTATGGTGTTTCATTTGATCTCACATTAAATTCCCTATATTTTTTAAAAGTATAGATGAAATATCATTCAAGACAATTTATCACAAATCTTTAGTAATTTATGGAAATGGAGATGGCATCAAGAGATAGTAGAGTAGAGCTCTCTTTCCTGCCTGTAATAATGTCTTTCTTCCTTGAGTTTCAGGGGGAAAATGAGAATGATGTGCTTGGAGTAAGAAAGACTAGACTGAACAGAAGTGAGCGGAGTGCTGAAGCTTTATTCTTTGTTTCCCTATTTGAAAGGTGTTTATTTAGGACAGGCAGAATACACCGGGAGACCCAAATCCATCAAACTGACCAAACACATTGACAGTTAACCGAAGGGTCCAGAAAAACAAAAAGACAAGAGTGGGGCTGTATGAATGACACTTGCAGTTCAACTGTCATCCAACATTTTCTTTCTTTTTCCTGCCCTTCAGAGATCATTGTAAGTTAAGTGATTTTCACAACTGTAAAGTAACCGAAGCTTCAGAAAAACATTTAAAAATAAGTTTATGCCTACATGTCATAATTTATCTTTTCCTACTCCTCAAGTTTTCTTCTTATGAACATATGTATTTCTTTTAAAAAATCTAGTAAACCATTTGAGGTTTTATTTTTTTCACCAAAGTAATCGATATTTACCATGCAATCATTATCTCCAGCCACCAGGAACTCAATTTCAAGAATTCCATGAATTTCACCTACAGTTTTAAACACTAAGTAATGCATTGTGCACCATATAACCGTCCTAATGAAGAGTGTGTATGTATTTGCATGTGTATATGTGTTTGTGTGTGTGTGTGTGTGTACAAGAGTGTGTGTGTGTGCATAGTGTGTATTTTCAGATTTGTAAAGAATTTCAATAGCCTGCTATGTCAATACCTCTACAATCCAACCCCAAACGTGCTAATCTCTTACTGTAAGATAAGTGCTAAAAATATCAGTTTACCTTAGTCAATTTCTGACCCACTGACCGACTTCATTTTCAGCCTGGTATGGTACGGTTTCTTTTAGATACTGAGAATATGTAACTTCATTTTTGTAGCCTAATAACTAAACAAAAAGATAAGGGCATCTACGCAGAGAATTCAGTGAAGTAACTGACTGGAAATGACTTTGCATTCTCCTTTCCCGGGTTGAGCGAGAGGAAGGGGTGCAGAAGGTGCTGTTCTAGGGACCTTGATGGGATTCCACAATGAGACATCTTCTGGCTTACTTCACTAGAGCTCATGCTGGGAACTTCTAAGTCATTCGTAAGTGTACAGAGCAAAATCAAGCTCTAAATTGCAGACAGAGTAAGACAAGTAGGAAAGATCAAAGTGGGTGTGGAATCCTTGAGTGCCAGTGGGGAGGAAGGTGTGCCAGGAGGAGAGAGGAGCTCCCTGGAGAAGTTCTTCCCAATAAGCTAAAGGAGTATTTTATTGAATTCTTTGGTCCCTGGGTGTTGGCAAACCCTGCGGTCTTCAGGGTGCAGCCTAGGAGATGGCAATGAGAAAACTGACTACCTGCAAAACTAGTTAGACCTCTTTTTGAATGATGGGACTCGAGAACCAATCAGGTTTTATTGCTCTTTCACACTTGCAAGTCAAAGTTTCTTCACTCATTCTGTCTCTTTTTTGGAGCCCCAGGTCATTTGTCAAATAACTGTATTTGAATGTGTACTCACCATTGGCATTTTATGATATTCTGGAAAACACCAAAGCAACAGGACTTCAAACCAACACTCAATCCAGGACCTACTCCCAGTCTCTGATGCCAGTGACGATTGGTTTTATGGCGATGTAAGCTAAGAGTCTTTTACAGCAATGCGCGTATATGAGAATCAAAGAGTAGTGGTGATGGATACATCTGAAACATCATATTCAGTAGTTTAACAACTTTAGAGTTTGTGTGTGTGTGTGTTGTGTCATCATAATTTATTTGGCTATTTCAATGAACTTCGAAGAAAGGGATGAGATTTTCCATACCTATTAAAAGGGGACATGCACTAAAAAGCTGAGTTACACTTTTCTTTTCTTATACAGGCATAGGGCTAAGTGCAGTTATTGTCCAATCTACAAGAGTGGGTGGAGGCGGAGCTCAGATTGTTGCAGTGTATGGAGCTGGTAGCCAAGAGCTGCAGTGAGGAAGGCTGAACCACACTGCTCTCTTTCCATGATTCTTGGGTCATCCTGCTCACCAGTATTTTTGCATGCTATCGCACTGCTTCTCCTTTCATGCACTGGACTCAGACTTCTAAAGGAATTTAATTGATGCTTTTAGTGTAGAATTATAACTAACAAATCCATCCACCATGAAGGCCACTTCATACTCAGGGCTCTCGACACCACCCCTGAGCTTTGTCCTCATGGAGCTCATTAAGGAACATAGACCATGATGGAAATAAAGACCGAGGCCTAGACAGGTACAGGTACTCTACGGCACCTTCAGCCCCATGCGAGGTATATAATAGGTCTGAAGCTGGAACAAGAAACATTTGTTGAAATACATACATACTTCTGCAGTTATGTATAAGCAATAAGTGAAGAAAATAAGAGTGGAAATATAGACAATTGCTTCAACATACAGAAAGGGACATCAATACATTTTGCAAATGGCTTGTGAGATATGTTTTTTTATATTAGCTCATAAAGTCATTTTACACATGTTTATAGAGAAATATAAAAATACTTTTAGGCCAAATGTTCATGGACAAAAATGTTTAGTAAATCAAGTATTCTATTAGAATTTAAGCTGGAGATATTGATGTTATTTTAGTTTTTGTGAGTGAGTGCAGGGGTAATTTTGACAAGTGAAGGGATAGTAGTAAGGAGTAATCACAAATTATTACAGATTTTATGGCATATAATTGATAGTATTTTCCAAACTTGTGGCCTAAGCTATGTATCTGTGAGTGACAGACAAGTATCTCATTTTTTTATTTCAAAAGTCCTTCATAATAGTACTTTCAAGGATCCTTTAGCAGTAGAATCAGTAGTTAAAATTCATATCTCGTGTATCGCACTAAGAAGCAGAGAATAATTTATGGCTAGACGTCTCAAATTTCAAGACAGTTTCCTTCCAGACACATCTGTGCACCAAATGAAAATGAAAAGCATTTCATTGTGTAGTATATCATTTGATTGGGGAATAAGTGGAAGATTTATTGCTAATAGTTTCTTTCTCTGTTCCCATTTAAATAAATAACACGGAATGGGAAGGAAGTTCTAGTTTGGTAGTGTCTTGATTACAGTCTCCAAAAGCAATGATCTATATTTCAAAAAAAAGAGTCGTCATTCCCTCAGCTAGTAGATAAAACATTTAAAATTTGTATCTTAAAAATAAACACTCCTACAAGAGCATGTTTCTTCCCCAATGAACCTCGGCATACTCTGTGTATTAACTATCCTTGCCATTGAGTAGAGAAATTGCAAAATTTCTCCTACATACCCTTAATCTTTACCACTATTTCAAAAGCAGAAGAGATTGCTGAGATGGCTTAGTCCAGCAAGTGCTGAAACAAACCCACCAAAAGAGAATAATTGTGAAGTATAAAACAATTAAAAATTGTATTGAGGAAAGAAGGAAAAAAATATTATGCTGTCTGTTTTGGAATTTAAGACAAGATGACAAATGACTCTCTAAAGTTTTTTATTTTGAAAAATTATAGATTCACAGGAAGTTGCAAAGATAGTAGAAAGAAGTACCATGTAGTCTTCATTCAGTTTCACCAATGGTTATGTTTTACGTGACTGTAGTATAATATTAAAACTAGAAAAATTGACATTAGTACGATGTGTGTGTGTCGTTATATGACATTTTATCACGTGTAGATTCATGTAATGACCACCATAATCAAGATATAAAACTATGCCATCACCGCAGAGATCCCTTCCCTCTTGCTACCCTTTTATAGCATCCTCCTGCTACCATCCATAATCTCTGACAACCACTAATTTGTTCTCCATCTCTATAATTTTGTCATCTCAAGAATGTTATATAAATGGAATCGTACAGTATGTGATGTTTGGAGATTGGGTTTTATTTGTTTATTTTTTTTCACTCAGCCTGATGCCCTTGAGATTCATCCAAGTTGTTGCATTATGAATAGTTCATTCCTTTTTACTAGAATAAATGTCCCGGACTGCCAGTACTGGGTTGTATGATAAGTGTATGTTTAGTTTTTAAGAAAACTAAACTGTTTTCCAGAGTGGCTGTACCATTTCACATTCTCACCAGTAATATGTGAGAGATCCAGTTTCTCTGCATCCCAGCCTGCGTCTGTTATTGTCACTATTTTCACTATAGTTCTTCTAATAGGTGTATGGTGATATCTCATCATGGTCTCAAATTGTATTTCCCTAATGCTAATGACTTTGAACATCTTTTCATGCACTTATTACCATCTGTATATCTCCTTAAGGAGATGTCTGTTTATTTTAAATATATTCATAAGATACCAAATGATATCACAGGATACCAAGTGATTTCTTTAAGTAGTGAGTGTATTTATTAACTGAACATGTTGACTTTCCTACAGAGGGTCCTTTGTGACATAACCCCAGGAGTTGTATAGAATAAAATTACAATGCCTATACCATCCTTTAATTAATGACCGTTAGTGAAGTTTAAGAAACGTTTTCAAAACAGTAAAAAGCATAAATAATTTAAAATCCCCAAACAAAATGAAACAAAGAAAAAAATTAAAAGACCTCAATGCTTTCCAGATAATTTAAAACAATGAGTAAGCTTATAATTGTAAAAGAACACAAAAGAAAGGCTTATAATAATGCTTTGTCTAAAAAAATATTTTGTAGAGGATAATATGATATAATGAATATATTCATAGCAATCAGAATGGAAGAAAAGATAATTATTTAATATAATTACATTTCTGTGTAGATTAATTTTTCAAGTGGCTTTCTTTATCCTTGTTTTTACTTTTTATTAGCACAGGGAAAGCTACTGACAAGTCTTGACACACAACACGATAATTAGACTTTCACAGGGGAACCAAATGCTGACATGATAGTTACTGAAACTAGAATTTGAACAGAGATAATAATTCTCCTGAATAATTGAATTAACTTGGGTGAAAGTACTCATTCAACCAATATTCATTAAGCACCCATTGTGTATCTTTATTAAGCAAGTGCTATGCAAGGATCTTGGGATTCATGGACAAATAAAACATAGTCCATGATTTTAAGAGACTTAAAATATAGTAGAGAGAAACAGAATCATAAAAAGCTTAAGTGCACTTATACTTCCTTGAAAATTTTAAAGAAGAAGAATGATATCTTATGGTCCACGATGGTTAATTCTCTGAACTTAAAACTATTCTGAATAATTATTTGATAGTGTTTACTTACATGGTACTTTAATTTCTAATTGATTTTCATTTAGAAACTGTTTCAAATTCATGAACAAAACATAGCAAAATGAGAGAATGAGGAAAAGAGATAGTAGTTGAAAGCAACATTCTGTACTTAATAGTTATGAATTATATTCTGTTTATTTTGCTCTATCAATTTCTCCAAAAGATTTGATTTGGTTCTGGCTAATGGAAGTGTAATATATATCTGTTGTGTACTATAAAGATTTACATAGTTTGATTAATGACTAAATGCTTGTACAGATACTAGATTGTACATGTGGGCTGTTATGTTGTCATATTAGAATGCAAGATGGTATTCTAATATTAGAATTCACATATTAGAATGTGTATAGTCATTTCCCATAAATTTGATGTGTTTCTCAGACTGAAGACCCCAAGAAAGAAAAAGTACATACATAAAGTAATCGTGCTTCCTATAGATCTGGAGGAATTTTACAGGACCAGAAAGGGAAGGATTGTTCCTAATTCCACTCAGGACTAAATACGAAGACATGAAAGAAAAGATGCTATTTGGATAGAAGATTTTTTTGAGTGTTTCAAATTCAAAAGACATAAATGAAGTGTGTTAAAAATATCCATCTCTCTGAAAAATATCTGAAATAGAATTTTCCTTTTAAAGATCTAGTGAGCCAGGAAGATGGACTGGATTCTCAAGGTCACACTAACCTCTAAGGAATCTAGGTCTTCTCTATAAGAACAGAGCCTCCTCCTCTCCTACCCCCCACCCTGATCAGGTGAGGTAATGGCATTCTGTGACTGCTTTCTTAATGCTAATATCATAATAAACAGTGCCATCTACTGACTAAATTATATTATTGACTACCTCTCAGAAGTAGTAAATATTCATAGGATTGTAAATCCTACTGTGATGTTTGTTATATATGTTTACATGAGTCACTTGTATGTACTTACTTAAAGCTACAGGGAATATGATGTTGTCTGTTTTGAGCTTCTTGTTTTTTTACAGATGAGAAGATTGAAATCCAAAAAGACGAATCAATTTGCCCCAAATTTTGACATAGTATTTTTCAGTGAGCACCATCATAAACTGAACCCTGGGAATGAAAGGAAATTTAACACTTTGGAGATGGAAATCAATCTGCAAAGTTGTCCATCCATTGGGGAAAAAAATATGGCAGATATGATTGATGACAAAGGTAAAATCAATATAGCAAAGCAAGTTGGCAAACTGCTTATGTAAAGTTTTGGGAGAAGGAAATGCTCATGTGCAGTAAAAAAATGAACTAGGAAATACTGAGTTCGGGCTATTTTGTTCCTCTGTTTTTAACAACAGAGGATTGCAATTATTTAATGATTGTTACAAATGCCTGATTTGTCCTCACAAAAGCATAATAGTATATAAAATGAACCCACTTTGCTTTAAGACATATCCTATCAATACCAACTTAAAGCTCAGAACTAAAATACGTACAGCTATATTATATATAACCTTCAGATTTATGGCAATTTGGCTGAGCAACATAGAGCCAACTCAATGAAAATGCTCCAATTTTTTCATTATTAAGAACTAAGCCGTGTTTGGTTTGTATTCGTGCCCAAAATGTAAGTTATTTTTCTATTAGGTCACATCTAAATATTACATTCAAATGGTCTCATAGTTGTATCTTTTGCAGCATTTTAGTGCAGTATCTTATTCAAGCAAGGGACTTAAATATTTATGGAATGGAATACTGGTGGAAGGATGGTCTACTCTCTCATTTCAGGTAGTAAGTTGTCAGGTTGATTCTTACAGTAGACCCAGGTATTTTGTTGTTGTTGTTGTTCGTAGGCACATAAGTTTGTATAAAACATATGGGAATATCAGAAAATATGCAGCAAATTGAAGAACTTCGTGTTAACCAACAGCAAAACTAATCATACTAGAAAATATTTCCAATCATAGTGCTCAAATTTTATCCTGTTATCTTCCATGTTTCAAACTTAGAAAAAAACTAAAAGCACTGAAAACCCAGGTTTGACTTTGATTTGAGACCCTGCAAGCACATAGAGTTTCAGAATGTGGCTTTCTTTCTCTGCTGCTCATACCCCCAACACTTTTCTAGGAGTCAAACTAGAGCCTTCTAAGGAACCAGAGGCTGCCAGAACTAAGACGCCAATGGTAATAACGTAACTGAAGCACTGGAGAAAAGTGCTTTCATAAGGGCCGCGCTGCCCTGAAGGATGTACATGGCATTGAAAGTGCTTTGGGGACTAAAGACAGGGACCCGTGCTGAGAGCACGTTGCGAGTCTCCGTAAAGATGTCCTCTGGGCACAGGATCAGGATGGAACCAGAAATGCCGACTGCAGCAATTAGAGCAAATCCCAAAACCACACGACCATTCAACAGAACACACGGATACTTGTTCTCCCGACATGTGTATTGGGGTTTGGATAGGATTTCAACATAGTTCACACTCAGCATCTTCTGTTTCCAGAATCTTATTTGATGAGCCCTTTTCGTTCCATTATTTGATCAGAAGACTTAGAAACTGACTCTTTCTACTTCATTTGCCTTTTCATCTCAGAATTAAGTTTTATCCTCTAATTGCCATCTATGCCGTTGTATTTTTGTTGTGTGCTCTTTTTTACCCCATATTGGCAGAAGTTTTAGACTCATTTAGATGATATTCATTGGTAGGTGAGAGATGAAATCAGAATCATACAGTATGAACCAGTATGAACATGCTCCCCTTTTTCTTGCTTTCTCTCTGTTATGGTGAACTTCTGCAATTCTCAGGCATCCAAAGCTAAAAGACATTTACTATATGACTAACCAATATCTTGGGCTAGTTATAAACTGCTTCATATAAATGTGACAGTTAATAAATTGACTTTGGATATGATCAACTCTAAATTTAAGGGAAAGAAGCTGTGTGTGTGTGTGTGTGTGTGTAAAAGAGAGAAAAAGAAAGAGAGACGTTGAAGCATACACACATTTGTAGAGACAACAGTAGCAACCAACGCAGATTATTCACTCTGGGAAGGCAAGATGCTCAACCCATTAGCTCATTGTTTTATTTTTAAGCACAAATGTGTTGGAAGGGAATTTTAAAATTTAGAATGCACCATACAATTTTCTATAAAAGCAAAGTATTTGCCATTTTCCAGGACATGGCACCAGGGTGATAGAAGTCCACTTCCAAATTCAGACAACAGCTCCCTAATATACAGGCAGAAGAGTTTGTCTACCATAAAACTCTGAGTTTTTTTTTAATATCAGGTGAAGACTTAGTATATGTTTGAAAAATCATGGTTCTTCAGTGAAAAATCTCATCGAAGATTGTGCCTATGACATTCCAGAGAGAGTAGCAACACCTACTGTCCATTTCATGCAAGTCACTGTTGTTCGTGGTTTTAAAATCATATTGACGTAGAGAGAAGTCATTTTTTTTCATTTTTCATTTTTATTACTTCTAAAAGGTAATTTTTGCTAAATTCAAAGGCAAAAATACAGAGGAATCTGTTTAATTTTACACATGTAAAAATTCTGAGAGTGAGATGGGATTCTTAATGTGCTTGTTTTCCCTTATGGAATAACTTCTTTACCAGACAAATTCTCTGTAATCGTCCAGGGTCATGCCTCAAATTAGCAAATGCAATTCGTGAAAGTAATTCAAAGTGAAGTTAAAGTGTGTACAACAATTATTTCCTGCTTATATACCAGGTGACTCGTTGTGTGACATATGATAGGATCTAGCCAATCTTTGCTGTCCAATCAGCAGACAGCAAAGCTCTAAAAAGTAAATTCTCTACTTTGATTCATGTGCCTCAATTACCACCTTTTAGAGTAAATCTTGAAAGTTGTTAAAAATTACAACCAAGAATCTGCCACTAACCATGATCAAAAATTAGGCCTGTGGATTTTGGATTAGTTCTAATTCCGATTCATTTGGAAGAAGAAAAACTCATGTCCTGCCCACCCACACTCGCTCCTGATTAACCATCTTTCTAGAGTTGCCTGAGGAGGAAAGAACAGGGTCAGCTGCTGTTTCAGCCACCCCAGTTCTTTAGAGCCCAATTCACTGAACTACCTGTATATCTACCCACAGTTTTGAGCAGATCCTGCTAGAGATAGGTAGGTATTAACAACCTCTTCAATTCTGTCAGGTAGAGCTTGGAAGTAGGTGTCAGTCTACAGAATCAAATGGCCCAATCAGGAAGGTTGTGCTCTAATGTACCACCTCTACAGGACCCCTCAGGTGGGTAGACCTGTGTTTCCAAGCACACATGGGATAGATCAGAGGCACGCCAGGGAAGCCATTCAGGGGAAATCTAACTCCATTCAGGATGGGGTATCAGTTTAGGTTTTTCTCTTCTTAGTTCTTTAATCTTCCCATCTAAAACAGAGCCCTGGTTTGAAGACCTGCCTAATTCCTGACAGTTTCCCTTCCTCAAGGGCTATATCTCCCTCATGTATTTCCTACTGCAATAGGAGGTCTTTTATAAATAGGATGAAAATAGAATTTAATATCTTTCCAGATGACTTTTGAGAGTGAGAGAGAGAGAGAATGATTTAATATCTTTCCGGATGACTTTTGAGAGTGACATAGGGATAATAGACAGGCCTATTAATATTTAATAGTTCTAATTAATAATTCAAGAATGCATGAGAAAATCAGGATATATGGACACCCCAAAATAAGCCTTTAGGGCTTTATGAAAAGAAGGTTGGGTCCAATGCTGCTCGGAGGATACCTTCCCAGTACTCAAAGCCCATTCCTTTATGATTCTTTCCTGTCTTTCACGACAAATGCTCACTGGCAAGGGATCATCAACTCTATCCAGCTCTCAGCTTTGTAATTAATCTACCTTACATTTACCACAACTACATTATACATACACTGTCTTATACACAGCAGGAAGACATAGTAGGAATCAATGGAATAATCAAGTAATATTGCTGATTTGCCAGGTTAATATGGATGTTCAAGGTCTTCAGAAATCGATTATCTAACATTTGCTTGGAATTATCACAGTTCATTTGACAGTGTCCCTTGTATTCTTTCTGGCCAAGTATCTTATACAAAGTAATGAATGATTAGCGTATTATTTATTCAGAGAATTGTCATCATTATCACACACAATTTATCACATGGGATTTTTTCCTTTTGGCTTGAGTGTATTTCAAATATAAATTTTATACTTGATAATATTTTCCCTTCTAAATTTTAAAAGGCAGGTTTTGAAAACATGGCTGCACTTTCTATCATGCAATTTTTTCCTGTTTCTAATGGTTAGTTGCCACATATCCTTTGTAGATATTTTGAACTTCTTCTTCTTCTTCTTTTTTTTTCTTTTGGTGAGGAAGATTGGCCCTGAACTAACATCTGTGCCAATCTTTCTCTATTTTGTATGTGGGTCACCACCACAGTATGGCTGATGAGTGTTGTAGGTCTGTACCCAGGATCCAAACCCGTGAACTCGGGCTGCCAAAGCAGAGCATGCTGGACTTAACCACTATGCCACTGGGTCAGCCCCTGAACTTCTTTTAATAAGTACTTTTACTACTTTTAGGAAGTTATGTTTTAAAAAAGGTGAAAATCAAAACCACAGTGAGATACTGCTTCACACCTATTAAGATGGCTATAAACACAAAGACAGATAATAACAAGTATTGACAAGGATGTGGAGAAATCAGAACCCTCATACACCGCTGGTGGGAAAGTAAAATGATGCAGCCACTTTGAAAAACAACCTGGTAGTTCCTCAAACAGTTAAACATAGAATTACCGTATGCTCTAGCAATTCCACTCCTGGGTATATAATCAAGAGAAATGAAACCATGTGGATACACAAAAACTTATGCATGAACGTAGCATTATTCCTAAGAACCAAAAAGTGGATATAACCCAAATATCCATCAACTAATGAATGGATAAATAAAATGTGATATGTACATACAGTGTAATATTATTCTGTAATAAAAGAAATGAAGTACTGACACATGCTACAAAATGGGTGAACCTGGAAAACATTGTTCTAAGTAAAAGAAGCCAGCCCCCAAAAATCACATATGGTATGATTCCATTTATATGAAATGTCCAGAATAGGCAAATCTATAGAAATAGAAAGTAGATTCATGGTTGCCTTGGACTGGGGGTGTGGGGAGGTTAGAGAGTGATAATTAAGGAGTTCAGATTAATTTGGGGGGTAATTAAACTGTTCTAAAATTGATTGTGATGATGGATGCATGACTCTGTGAACATACTAACAGCCAGTGAATTGTATACTTTAAAGGGGCAAATTGTATGGTATGTGAATTATATCTCAATAAAGCTGTTTTTAAAAAAGGTAGCTAGAGGGCCGGCCCCATGGTGTGGTGGTTGAGTGCGCGCGCTCCCCTGCTGGAGGTCAGGGCTCGGATCCTGGCCGCGCACCGACACACTACTTGTCAGGCCATGCTGAGGCGGCGGCCCACATAAAGTGGAGGAAGATGGGCACCGATGTTAGCTCAGGGCCAGTCTTCCTCAGCAAAAAGAGGAGGACTGGCATGGATGTTAGCTCAGGGCTGATCTTCCTCACACACACAAAAAAAGGTAGCTAGAATAATAGGTCAAGGATGCATTCACAATTAAGAGACGGGCATAAAATGTCATAAAATTAAAATAGAAGTACATAGGCAGTTAAGCCAATTACTAGTCAAATCATGAAACATACAACTTAGGGGTGATTTCTAAAAGATTCACAGATAGAAAGAATGGCTCAAGTCCTTGAAATTTAAAATCCAAGTTGAGTAGTGTTATAAAGATAAATTGCCAGAGCTGTGACGGATTATCATAACTGGATAAACCCTACTAGATTTATTCCCGACAGAAGATCTGTCCATTAAGCCACAAGGTAGAAATAACTGAAAAATATAATGGCTGCTAATGAGTATTCACATGTGAACTTAGTTTTTCCTCAATTTAAGGTAGTGTCCATGAAGATGAGACATGGAATTTAAAGCAGCCTAGGTTTGAATCCTCTGTAACTTAATAGCTGTGTGACCCAAGGCAATGTACTTCACCTCTCTAAGCCTCAGTCTCATCATCTCTAAAATAATATGTACTGTCTAAGTTGTCGTAAACAAACAGAAATACTCTTGGCATACCATAAGCCCCAAATTTGTTATTTGTATTACTCCTACTTTTAAAAACATCAATACAAGTAGCCATAGCTTGAAGCATCTTTCCTCTGGCAATAGATTTTGGGCAAACATAGGGAAGTAAGCATAAATGTCTGCTGATGAGACTGAAACTTAAGCGTCCAGTTGCTGTGTGACTCCATCAGCGATGAGTGAGGATGAAGCTCTAAAAAACTCGAAGTCACAAAGGATAAGTATCTCATCCAATGGAATATTATACCAGTCACTCTGAGAACCATGAACCAAGGCTGTGAAAACATTTCAATTCTCTGTGGATTAAGTGAACATTTGTACATATAATATTTCACTATTTGTTGTGTACTCTGATCTATTTTTACATTTAAAAAGAGGTTTTTTTCTATTTTCTTGTGCTTTGGTTTTATCTTGGCAAGTACTGATTAATTTTTTGCTTTATTCCCAAGTTTTAGTGTTGGAAGAAAATCTAGGAAAATCTCCATTGTATCCTCAGGAATAACTGATTATTATGCTTTCAAGATTATGAGATTACTAATAGAAACAATGTGTAAAAAACACAGAGTACCATTGAGTTATAAATTATTTTAATGAGGAATATATTACTTTCTGCTTTGCAAAATAGTTGAACTGAATATTGACATAGAAAAATATTTATTGCTCCAAAATGACAAGATCAACTCTTTTTTTTACATATACACCTTCCAACCTCCATATAGGAAAGAACATCTACCAATACAGTAAGGAGAAGGTTCAGTATAATACAAAAGCTCAAGAGCACTAGATCTGCTTGAGACTATTGGGGTTTAATTTCTGCCTCTCTGCCTGCTAACTGTGATTTTGAGAAATCAACTGCTCTATGCTTTGGTTTTATTAACTTAATAATAATAATAACAACAATAAAATACTAGCCTAATAGGGCTTCTGTGTGTGAAAATTCTTTAGAATAAGACTTGGCATGTAGTAAGTGCTCAATATAGGTGTTATCAGTTAATAATTTTTTTAATAATTCGTCAAATTAAAAGGGCAAAATATCCAGATTCCCTTATATTAAAACATTAACAATATTTATTACTATGAATTAGAAAATTGCCCTCTCAGAGGCAGGGGGCTGTGCCATATCAATCTTTGCAACCCTGGTATCTACACTAGTGCCTGCTATGTAGTCCACACTCGATAAATGTGTGTGGATCAATTCTCCCCAAGACTTGGGCATGCCTGGTTCCTCTCACCATCCCATCTCAGGTTTAGGTCTTTGCCTCAGAGACCCCTTCAGGGAGCACTCAGTTAAATGCAGCTCATCACTCCCCATCACTCTACACCCAGTGCCTACTTTATTTTCCTCACATCACTTATCAATACTGCAAATTATCTTTTCCTTTATCTGTTTACTTATGTACCATTTTTTATTCTTTCTGCTAGAATACAAGGTTCATGGAACTCATGAAACTGGTTTGTGTTTCATTTGCTATATCATCACAAACAGTGTCAGGAACATGCTAGTCTCTTCACAAATATCTGCCAAATGAAGGAATATATTTTTGGATGAAAATATAGTTTTATCAAATAAGGCAGTAGCTTGTAAAGAGGAGATATTTCCCCTCATCTTGCTGCACTTTGGTTTTCCAGGAAGTAGACTTTGTGTTTGGGATGTTTACCAAGGAGTGTCCTTGGGATCCATAGCTGTGGAGGGGGAGGGGAAACGTAGACTTTCTCAAGGCAGGAACTGAGCTGTGATGCGGGCCAGCAGCCTCAGCCAGCTCCTCAAGGAAGCTCTGGAGCTGAAATGGCTCATCAGAGTTTTCCTGCATTGTATCAAATGGCCCTACATGTATACCTCTGCCTCCATCTGAGGTTGTCTGTGGACCACCTACAAAAGGTCATGACCTTGGTGAGGGGCTGTCTGCAGCTGAGGTGATCCTGGAAGGGCCCATAGTTCAAGGCTGTAGGCAACAAGCCCTCTTTCCTGAAATGGAGATCTGGGTGGTGTATCTTCACGTCCACTACACATTCTGTATTTCTCATTCTTTCTTTTATAGTTGTCAGTCATTCACTCAGCAAATATTAATGTATGTTTCCATAAGCCTCAAGTTCTGAGAATTTAACAATGAAAAAACAAATCCTTGCCTTCAAGGAGCTAGCATTCTAGAAAGGGATGATAAATAATAAACAAATACATATACAATGATGCATCGCTCAACGATAGGGATACATTCTGAGAAATGCGTCGTTGTGCGAACATCATAGAGTGTACTTACACAAACCCAGATGGTATAGCCTAATACATACCTGGGCTATAAGGTACTAATCTTATGGGACCACCGTCATATATGTGGTCTGTCGTTGACCAAACTTTGTCATGCTGCACATGACTGTATAATAAATCACAAAATTATAAGTGTTATCAAGAAAAATACCTCAGGTTAAGATGAGGAAGTGATATTTTAGCTGACATCTGAAGGAAGTAAGGGAGAAAGCCATGTTCATAAAGGGACAAAGAGCACACCAGAGAGAAGGAACCACAAGTGGGAAGCCCCGTGTATTCACAAAGCAGGAGGGACCAGGAAGAGGGTTGTAGAATGTGAGATCAGTGAGTAGGTGGGGGCTGATTTGTGAGTTGTATTCTAAAGTTCAAATTTTGGAAACAGATTTTTTTAATAGTTTTCTGAATTTCTGCCCAAAAGTTATTCTTTTATCCTGACAAGGGATTGTTAGTTTGGGATTTGACGATTCCTCCTACTTGTATGTTGTTCCATGAACTTATTTGGCCGTTTACAAATAAGGGGCAAGAGAAGTCTCTGTAACCGATTGGTTGTAATTGTACCTCCCAGTCGAAGTCTCCCAGATGTTTGCTCTGTTTTCCACTTTCCTGAGAGCCATTTTTAGATGCATCTGTTTGCCAAATTAATATCTCACATCTTGTTTTCCTTTCCTTGGAGGATTTGTGTTCTTTTGAGAGCTTTTATTTTTAATTACTTTTTCTTTATATTCTTATATTGGTTATTGGAAATGGATGTGACATCTAGGCTGGTGCACAGTACCCCATAAAATTTGTCATAATAGCAGAACTACTGCTCAACAAAAACAAAACAAAAAAAGGCCATGCTATGCAGTCTAATCAGAGGGGAAAATGAATCATTCCTCCTAGTATTCTTAGAGAAACCAGGTGGTTTTATCATAAATATTCTACTTTAACATATGTAAGCCATTATGCAACAGAAAAGAGGCAGGCAAACAAGATCAAAGTTGTAATCTTCAACTTGCATCAATCAAGGAAGGAAAGACAGAAGGAAGGGTAAGATCAAGTATCCTCAGAGCCCAGAGGAAGCTAATCTAGTGAATTGCAGAGTCAAACACCTAGTCCCCAACACTCATGGTAGCACAACAAGAACAAACATGAGCCAGTCTCAGCTGGAGCAGATTCTCCAGCATCTGAGTTCACAACTGCATCTTCAGTTTTCCCCATAGTTCCTAGAAGGAATACTCTGAGAACAATGGCAACTCCTTCTCATGCTTTGCTAGAAGCCTCAGAATTTACATCAATGCCAATGAAAGTTTAGAATTACTCTCATTTAACTAGAGATAAGGAAAACGATAGAAAATGAGGGGAAATATTGCACAAGATTGAACTGAATTAAAAACTGGAGAATAATTTCTTACCAATCAATGTATTCTTCTCACTGAAAGTAGGCAAAGGGTACTCTAGAATGTGTTCCCTCTCCATCTCTCTTTCATAAAGGGAAGGGTAGAAAAACTATCTTCCTTTGAGGGCAGAGTAGCACTGTCTGATACACCCTCAAAGGCCCTAATATGAGCTGGACTATAGTCAGGGTCCATGTAAAGGCAGTAAAGTCTTCAGCAGCTGCCCTGCAAGTGGCCTTCTAGCTGCTGACATTTGCCATCTTATTTTCACTCTCCTATGAGGAAGAAGAATATAGGGATTAGAATGATACTCCATCCATCCACAGCCCTGAAATGACTCAATGGGGCCGAAAGAGCTTTACGAGGCACTCAAATAAAATTAAAAGCTTAGAGCATGTAACCAAGACAACAGTGTAATGGGGTCTCAGAAATCCTAAATTTTTATTTCTCTTGCTTTCCATGTGTGCCTTTCTTTTTTTGACTTTGCACTTGCCTCTGACGTCTAAATCTTTTTTTGCCTCTGTTCTCCTATGTTTGACAAGATGCTAACAGGTTAGTACGAAGAAATGAGACACTGATATGGCTTGGAGAGTTAAGAAGAACTTCACTGGGATGTAGGGCCCAAAGATGAAGTGAATTTGATAGATGGAGAGGGAATGAATATGACAATCAAAAGAAAAAACAAGAGCATTCCGCACACACCAAACAATTTTTGCTGGGGAACAGTGTGTATGTGGTGGGGGTTGGGCACAGGTGAAAGGGGAGGAGGTGGTAGGTGGTCTCGGGCAGGAGCGAGGAGCCTTAGTGAGGATGACAACTATCCTTCTTTGTATGTCTACGTACTCTTTCTATGCATATTTTTCCCTTTTCAACATGGTTTCAATGTAGCTCCAATCCTTGGTCCCAGTTGATGAGTCCAGTCATCTTCTGCTCTTATATGAGCTGAGTTCTTGTGCTAAAGCTTTGGATGGGGATGGAGAAGAAATAAATAAGAATTTTTTTTCAGTGCCTGGTCTATAAAACGTAAAACTCATGTACCATCAAGAGTTCTTTGAAAACAACTGAAATGGTTCTATTAAGTAAAGAGCAAAATTTATTAGAAGCATGCTGAAGACAGAACAGAATCATAGGGACAGATGAACAAACTTTGGGAAACACAGGAACCTGAATCTTTGGATCTAGTATCAGATCTCAGGGACTATCTCTTTAGAGTGCTACAACTGGAAGACTCAGATTCACTCTTTCCTTCTTCATTTGTCTCCTTTCAGGACACAAATTTCCACATTGAAAGTGTGATTGGCCTTGCTTAAATAACACATCAACCACTGCAGGGTAGGATGAAGGATGGTGAACGAAGTGGGGTCCTATGATTGCCGTCCCACAAAAATCATGTGGCATGGGACAGGGTCAGACATTCACCCAATGAAGGAATATCGAGTAGATCAAAACCAGATGGGTCCATTATAATTTGGAGACTGACAGTGCTCATGTTTTCTATCATGATAACAAAAGAAGGGCAACAGAAAAAAGGTGGTTGAGAGGGAGGGGGATAGGGAGGGAGGAAGGAAGAGAGAAAAAAAATGAATAATTAGAAATGTCAAATTCTAGAATTTTGAAAGATGTTGGGTTTGCCACGCTAGACACTACTGCAAATTCCTGGCACACAATTTGCAACAAAGAAAATAACAAATGATACATCTATTATCTTTGAAATAAAACGTTGACGTGGCTTTGTGTTATGGAAAATTCTCTTGAAACTTATTCTGGTAACACTGTCTAATTACATAGTCTGTACCTATTTTTCCCCTTGTACATGTTTTAAAATCACAAACAATACTTGAACTGGGTTAATGGCAAAAATAAAGACTAGGTAATTTAGTAAATATTTTTTTCCATTGCTACAGAGTTCATTGAAAGGAAGCCCATCTTCAATTCTCCTCAAAGGCGGATAACACATGGAATACATTTGCAAGCTTCTCATTGAAAGCAATCAGCGAATTCAAGTGCCGTCAGTCTCTCCACCCTGACCCAGAACTTTTAAAATTCTGTTTTTACTAGCTTTGTGCCAGTTAAAATAATGGATTTATACAACTTTGTTTTACTTTATATTTACTTTATATTATTTTAAGAAAAATTGTTTAAGCTGATTTGATGCTTTCATTTAATTTTTTCCATTGTTCCTGCTTTTACATGCAAAATATATTAACACTTTGACCAGCCTTATTGCTACCTTTTCCTAAGATTTACAATCTGTGGCAACAACACAAATGTTCATCAGGAAGACAGTGCTTAAATAAACTAGGCCTATGCATATATGGAATACTACGCAGAAGTTAAAAAGAATAAGGCGGCTCCATCTGTGTTGTCAAGAAATGACACTGAATGAAAAAAGCAAATTACAGAACATACACTATCTTATATAATTTATGTAAAAATTAAACAAAAGCAAAATTACATACATATCTATATAAGAACATTGAAGAGGGTCTAGAAGAGCCTAGAAGAGTGTGCATCTGGGGAGGGAACTAGATTGGACATAGTAAAAAAAAGATATGATTGCTTTTTGGTGTTATCTGACTTTTAATGGGAATGTATTACTAGCACAATTAAAATAAATTTAAAAATCTTAAAAGAATCATTATCTAAAGGGGTTTAAAAAAGCCAGTAAAAATATTGTGAATAGTTGTCTTCATTACCACAAATCCTCAGTTAATTTAAACTCACTCTAATCCAAGTGCACGTATTCTATCTTCCCAATTAGATAAGTTTTTTAGAGGTTAGGAGTCAAGTCCCTCATTTCAACATTCAGCCCCTCTAGCATTGAGTATATTGCCATGGTTCAGAGGGGGTCAGTAATGCAAGGATCAATGCTTTAGTTCTAGTCTCTAGTAATTGTGTCTTATCGTATGCCAGAAGCTTGAAGTTTTAGTCCTCACTGGGAGAACAGAGGTATTCTCAACAAACATACCATAAAAATCAATAGCAAACTCCTAATGAGCAACAACTAGGTGTCAGGAACTACAATAAGTGCTTTGATAATATAGATCTGTCTTAACAAGCCAGTGGGGCATGTCAGGTGTTCCCAATCCTTTCTAAACCTTAGAATCAATCGCCTCTGGAGATTTTAACAAGAGATTCTTATTCAACTGATAAAGGATAGGCCCCAAGCATCACTTTTGTTAAAAGCTCCCCTTTGATTCCAAGTGTACAGAGGGTTGATAACCAGTGAAATAGGCATTATCGACACCCCCAATTTGTCAAAAGAAAAACATAGCACTTAAGTAACTCGGCAAATGCATGATGGTTAAATAACTCAATAAATACATGATGAGGTGAGTCTGGCTCCAAAACTTGAGTTCTTAAAGTATGTAGCGATAAAAGCATCTTTTGGCTTAGACACTTCTGTATTCAAGTGTTAATAAGTGTTGGCCTTGGGCAAATAATTTAATCCTTTTAGTCCTATAAGTTTACTCAGCTATAAAATGGGCATAATAGTGACAACTTTACCGTGCTTTTGTGAGGATTAGAGAGAATAAAATGTATGTAACACAGTGCCTGCAACATGGTAGGTGCTCAACAAATGGTATCTGTTATTACTAATACTTAGGCTTCAATATTATTAACAAGCTCTGACAGATCGATAGAGGAAGTCTCCATCTTGCCAGGGTTTGCTTATTTCCTCCTTGCTGTGAGATGTGGCTATTTTCCTAGCACATAAATATTTCACTAGAAGAATATAATATGATTATAATCCAGATGCTATTTATCCTAACCTCAGACCTTGAAATGTCTCTTTGAATCCTTAATACTTAAGTGTTAAATTGAAAGCATTATATTCAGAACAGGGTTTTAGACAAAGTCTGAGATTCTATATGAAACCTGCAGCTCATCCTGTGGAAAGCATCTTCCAGAAACATTATATGTTGTGTGACACATGTGCTACATTATCCACTGATATAATTGACATTACTTTGCTTTTATTGGAGTCAGTCTGACCTTTCACGAGACTGGTCTCTTTTGTTTTCATTAATTTATTTGGAAGATAATGTGGTCTGAGGGCTAGACCTGGAGCCAAGGAATGCCATGGTTCTAATCCCAGTGCTACAGTTGACTCTCATTGTGGTCCTTAAAAATTAATAATTCCAAGATTTGTACCTGCAGAGTGAATCAAATTAGGTAGCAGTCCTGGTACCATTCTGAGAAATAAGATGTAAAAATGCAAAGATCAGGAATGAATAAAATGTTTTTGTTTACTTTTGGTGCTATATGGCCAAAATGGCCGTGGCATCTTGGGACAGCGGCTAATCCGAAAGAACTGTCCAGTCTTCCCGTAAATAAAAGAAATAGAAAAACTTGCTCATTAGGAAAAAATTCTACTGTACATGTGTATGGGAATAGAGAGGTATAACGTATGTGGCTTACATTATGCAACAAGAACAGTTATAAAGCAGAGCACAAAATGAAATTGTCCAACAGCAGTCTTAATTTAACCAAAGCACTAACTCATTGAGTAGCATGAGTGTTTCTAACTACAGTGTCTTGTTTAGTTTCAGTAAGGTTTAAGAAAAATTGGATAGTGAAAATAATGTTCTTGACTTTCCAGGTAGTATAAAAACATAACCACACATGTTGATATTCCAGTATCACATCTCTGCAGATGTTAGATGCACAGACATTGCTGTTCACCTGGTAAATGATGAGGCAGGAGAAAAAATAATCAATGTATCTTAAATATACTAAAAATTAAAGTTTATTATTCCAAGTCAGTATACCTTTATCAATGATTCAAAACAGTAATCAAAGAACACATAAAAAATGGATTCCTTCAAATAGTTCTAAATATTTATCATCTTATTATCAACTTACAGTAGAGAAAGAGCACATATTTTAAAAGTTTTCATCTAATTAATAAATTTATACTTGGTAAAGTAGTCTAAAATGTAGTTAACATTATTTGTATTTACTTAATAAAGGCATTAGATTATGAATAGTACCAAATTATTATTTTTTAGTTTTCATTTGTTAAACTGAGATTAAACATTATATTTAAAATTTAAATGTTCATCTCTCCTTTCCCCGTACTACAACCCAAATTGCTTCAAGAACAAGAACTAGCTTTGTAAAATAATGTTTTGCTGACACAAATGACCATAATTCAAATATAGATTAAATTTCACTTTCTAATTTAAGGACTTTTTTAAAAAATAGAAATTTGTTTGGAAAGTAATGGTTTGGTGTTTACTGAACCTCAAACATTTTTAAGGAATCTTTGATCTCTTGTTCACTCATAAATCTCTCAGTGACAGAGTAGTGGCTGTTTTAGTAACATAAAAAAATCAGGTCACAACCCTCCCCTTTACTGCTCAGAAAATTTTCTCTCTGTTAGACCTTTTTAAAAGAGCATCTCATCTAATTATCATAATGTTTGAGTCTTTGGGATAAGCAAGATCGGAAAATTAAAAGAAAAAAGATATTTTTAAGGTAATCTTTTGGTGATTTTATTTTGTAAATTCAATTCACACTTGAAAATAATTTCCTATTCATTGTCTTTTGTGATTTTTTTTTGAGAGTGTATGAAGGATAAGCTAATTTTTTCACTTCTTTCTCTGCCATGAATCTAGGTTTTCCTTTGCAGAGCTGAGTAAATACATTCAAAAACTATCACAATATTTCCTGATAATTTTGGAGGAAAGCAAAACAAAAACAAACAGTTCTGTAAACTGTTATACAAATAATAAACAACATGATTTGCATTACTTTCTTTCTCTTGCCCTTTTATTCTTTGGGCAACTCTGCCCATTTATCTTCCTCTAAACTGAGAAAATCATGACAGAGCTACTTATTCTCACCACAGCTGTCCCCAGAAATACTGGCAGCAGGGTCAGTAGAGTAAATGAAGCACACCTGAGGCAAGACCACAGCGCAAGATTTGTGTTTAATGTGTGTCTTCTTTAATTAGTCTCACTAAGAATTTTATCCAGACTTTCATGATTAAAAGTGACTAAAAGTTATTCAGATAATAAATTGGAATTGATTCAAATCAACAATCTGTTCTTTGAAGAAGACCATTGTTCTTCAAAATATTTCATGTCTGCATTATAATGAAATAACACCTATGCGCATAGTGTGAAAAAATATTAGATGATTATATTAAGCATTGCATTCTAGGATTGTCTCATAAGTATAGGAATAAAAAAACTTAAAAAATGATAAGGGTACACATTTTATAAGTCGTACTGTTCTACTTCAGTATTTGAAAAATGCCATGTTTCATGGTTTGTATCTTATTAATTGTCTTTTTTGTAACGTGTCAGTGTCAGTATGTCCATTCTAGAAAAAAACAACAATACATGAAAGATATATTTCCAAGGCCAGTGTATATTTGTAACTTTAAAAAAGATAAAATAAAATAGTGGAGGAAGTGCGTAGGTTTTGCATAAATATACATGGGACAACTAAAACAGATCTGTGATGAAGCAAATTGTTTGCATGTGTGGCTTTATCGTTATAGCCAAAATGGCTTACTCAGTCAAACATGTGAGCTGAATCTGGCTCTTGCTCTAGAAATTGTCCAGCCCATGTCATACTGCCCTCAACACCTCCCAACTCTGCTGGAATAGTTTAACTCTGCACACTTATATGTGGCAGGTATTGTGTTAGGCATTGTTCTAGACACTGCAGGTCATGCCAAAGTAAGATTCCCCAGAGACCTCACAGGGCAGCAGGCATAAATAGTCACAAGTCAAAATGGAGTAAAGCAAAATTTATGAAGTTCATGGGGATTTAAAGGTCAGAGAGATTCTGCCCACTTTAAGGAAGTGAGGGGATGATAGAAAATGGTTTCTTGGAGGAGTCTTTCAAGAATACAGAGGATTTGAAGTGGTGGAGAATGTGAGGAAGAAGTCTAAGGCGGGAAACCCAGGAGGAGGATGTAGGGGCTGAGAATTGAATGTTAAGCTAGGATAAGGAATGGGATTAGAGACTTGTATACCTTCATTTCTCAAGCAAGATTTGAGCCAATTAAATCATGAGCAAGACTGCTTTGCCATGGTAAGAACCACTTATTAATAAATAAAAAATGAAAATCTGTTTCATATGACTGGATACAGCTCCTTAACTCAGTTCAATGGAGCATTCAAGATCAGAATAATTTGATGACATTACTTAGAACTAATTTTATTGCTTTATATATTTTTGAAACTGAACACCTTCTTTTCTATATATGCAATAATTTAAAGTGTAATCTACCTGGGCAAGCAATATTCAAATGGAACATTTCTGTTTCCTTCATGAAATGCACGTGAGTGAAGTCTGTACTCTACCAAATAATTTGTTTATTCAGAAACACAAATTTCTTCGCATTTTATAGACCAAAAATCCTAATTTTCTCATCAACATTTTCATTTTTCTATCAGTATTATCTAGAAGTCAAAACTAATCTATAAATACTTAATAATATTTCATAGGGATGGTATTTCATAAGTATGACACCCCTATTCTGAAATGTATTGGGATTATATCTGAACCTATGTCTATTGTGTATTCCATTTACTTAGGAGGAGTGAATTTTATCAATATAAAGTAAACCATAAATTAATATGTGGTTGTCACAATAATTCACAGATTTTCTTTTAATTTAACCTTTACTATAGTTTTATAGAGTCATGTTACCATTCCCATTATTTATGAGAAAACTGGTGATCATCAAAGTAGAATAATTTGCCCACAAGCTAGTTGCCCACAAGTATGGCTACTATTCAAATACAGCCTATTAAATTCCAAGCCACATATTCTTTCCATTATATTACAGTGTCTTTTTGAAAGAAAAGAAAGATGTATCAAGTAAGACATGAATTGTCAAATCGTAGTGTTTGATTTATATATCTATATACAGATAAAAATTATTACTGGGATTCATTTATTATTGGTGTTTTGTCTATTCCTTTTAGGTTGAACATAACAGTAGAATTTTAAGGTATCAAACAGGCATTGTCTATTTCATAAACAAAAGAAACCAGTTTATGGATATTCACTCATTTCATTTGTATCCTAAAATCAATAAGGCACTAAATATTTCACATCAACAGGGATATAAACTCAGCAGTGTTCAGGATTGGAACATCCAACATTTTTTCTCAAATCTGAAATTCATTTTTCCAAGGAATTCATCCCATAATTTAAAAGCCATGTTTGGTTGAAAAGATAATAGGAAAATTTAATCCAAATATTTCTGATTCATTTATACTCAGGCTCATCAAAAAAATTTTTTTGGTAAGGGCTATGATGAATAAAAATACTTTTGAGGACTGACTAAAACACTTTGATTTTTTTCAAAAATACAACAATTAACAGAGTATAAATTAATTCAATACTTTGAAAACCAAGGAACTATAGGTAACACACATGTATAGCAAAAACTCAGAAGTAAGGAAGGAGGGGAAAAAGGAAAGATGGAATGAAGGGGTGGAGAAAGGAAGGGGGAGGGAGGAAAGGAGAGGGAAAAGGAAGGAAAGAAAAAGAAAGAGAGAAGGAAGGTGATTATCTGATGTTTTCATATTGCTTTACAGCTTCAAATAGTCTTTTCACCTATATTACCTCATATTTCCTTTACTTTTCAGGTATACTTCACATTTCCTGAATTTGATGTCATGAGTTCTATTTTATAGCTAACTAAAGAGATTCAGATTGTTACCTAAGGTCCCTGAGGTCACACAGGTAGTTGAAAGTAAGATAGCCATCTTTAAAACCTTTCTGAAACAGTTTGGGGTATAGATTGTGGTGTAGCTGTGATTTTCATGATAACATCTATGCAAAGCGCGGGGCTCTACCTCTCCATCAGTTGGTCTCAAACTTTAGCACGTCCCGTACTAACTGGAGGCCTTGTCCAAACACAGATTGCTGGCCCCATGCCCAGAGTTTCTGATTCAGGACGTCTGAGGTGAAGCCCAAGAATTTGCATCTTTCAAAAGTCACCAGGTGACACCGATGCTGCTGGTCTGGGGACCACCTTTGAGAACTACAGATATAGCCAGTCCTCTGCAGGGTTGGTTTCTGGGCACCTGGACGCTGTATAGGTGGTCTTTGTATCAGCCACTACTTGTCACAGCGCGTGCGAGCTAGGACTACCAACAGGAAGTGAAATTCAGAATGAAATCTGATGTTTTTTCCCCTTCCTCAGTTTTAGACTTCCCAAACCAGGGAGAATTCCCTTTAAAATTGACCTGAGTGGCACAAGCCAGTGCATGCACAATCCAACAACCAACACACACCACTCACCTTCAATTGTCTGCACTAGAGGCCCTTTCTGCCTTCCACAGTCACCCAAGCAGTGTTACTTCCAAGACTCAAATTAATACCTTCCTTGTCTCTCAGTCAAACTGCTTGAAATTCTTCCAAGAAGATTTACTCCTACCCGTTAAGGAATTTTCTCCTAACATTTCCCTTGTCCAATTGTGAAAAACTGTCCAATAATTTTTTTCAATAACTGCTGAGAAGCAATCATTGGCTTCTCAGTTTATTGAGTGGGGAGCCTGCAGGAGTGGAAGGCAGTCTAGGTACCAGCTGAAGGGAGGAGAATGCAAGTCCGGAACACAGGTTGGGGGGGTGATGACAGGAGGGGAAAGAGGGAGATAACAGCCAGAGTAATGTGGCCACTGGGTCTGGGAGGTGTGGGAGAAAGATTCTGAAGATTGAGGGAAGGTACAAAGAGGAGTGAGACTAGTTTGCTCCATGGCCAAGTCCACACTGACAAAAGAGAACTTCCATGTTCATAAAGCTCCCGCAACCTTCCTCACATAGGTGGTGTGGCCTTCAATGGGTCAGACTGATTTTTTCAAGGCAAGAGAAAACTCTCAAGAAAAAAGTTTAGCTCATATTCTCAGAACATCTTCAGAAAAGTATAATCGCTAAGGAACAAGAGTATTGATAGCATTTTTAAAACATTTGAATCAAAAAATATGATAAGACTTTGGGACTGCATGAATATCTCTGAGTCTTGGGCCTGTTCAAGAAAGGAGAGTCAGTTTTATCTTTTAAAAATCTCCTATACTATTTTCTTAATCTGTAAACTTTTAAATAACAGACAAAGACTCAAGTTCCTCCTCATCCAGGGTGAAGTGAGGAAGCTGATACTGTGAGTCTCACCATCATTTATTATTCTTCAGTATCTCTCAGTGAAAAATATTTGGATGAATGACAGGAAGCATCATGAGCTGTGAACCTGCAAAAGATATTTCACAGATTCCTTTTTGGACATTTTGTTACTTTTCTCTGAGCTGATATCCTTTCCATTTTATGCAGGAAAGATCATTAAGCATTTCAAAAGCATAAACATTTAACGTTAAAACTTTTGGTACTTTAGTTATAATATTATTACGGCACTATAGATCTAGAATAGGATTAATTTCTCTGCCCAGTATCTATCAGCTGCAGTTTTCGAGAAGTGCCTTTATATTTCCATCCTAGGGGCCCAATCAGGTAGGAATAAGAATGATTCTTTATCTTGTGCAATGCCCCCAAGTCTCTTAGGTCACCAATCACAGAAAGACAACGTGGTTGCATTTTCCTGGGGAGTCAAGATATATCCTCAAAGTACTTTTACCAAATGCATGAAAGTCATCAGTGTGAATCCTCCCTAAAATATTATTATTATAATCACATGTAGTCAGTGCTTTTTAGATAGTGAACCATTTATTATAAGCAATATAGCATTTGATCATCTCAACAATTCTGTAAAGTTATCCCATTCTGTGGGTCGAAACACTGAGGTTCAGGAACATGAAGGGACTTGCTTTAACTCACTAGTCAGGAGGTGATGGTGTGGCATTTGGAGGTCTCCAGGTGCCAAGGTTGGGCATTTGCCTTATGCCTGCTTGCCTTCTAACAGAAGCACAGCTCTAAGAGGCTTACCTCCACAGTCACCAGGACGCAGAGGAGGGGAAGTCACCCTGAGAAGCACAGAGCTGGCCCTGTGGCATAACACTGATTTCCAGAATCCTTCTCCTCCCCTCCTCCTTCTCTTCCTCCATGTTGTTATCGTCATTGTCTTCCTTTTTCTGGACAAAGTCTAAATTGAACAGCTTAGCTGCTAATTAAAGACAAATAACTTAGAGGCCCGTGCTACAAGGACGTCATTGAGGAGAAGGATCCCTCTCACTCACCTAGCCCGTCATGAGTCATACCAATTCCTTCTTCAGGCAGGACCAGGAATGGGGAATCTTTCCGAGCTCTGCATTGGACCTGGGACATAGTGTTTGCAGCTCCTACTGAGGAGACGCAGGGTGTTTTATCAATGGCATGTCAAACAGGCCTGTTCCGCTTCCTCCAGGTACAGACGTGGGGGCCTAGATGATGTTGTTAATCATTTCCATTCATAAAACTTTCTGTACTCTAAATAAAAATGTTCAAATATTTAAGAACAAGTCCAACTCCATAAATAAATGTGTGCACAGCAACATTTCATCTCAGTAACCGTAAGACAGCCCAGAGAGATCAGCTCTCTCTTCCACATGCATCCCTGACCTCTAACATCCCAGGGGTGCACCAGGCAATGGAGGGTGTTGGCAGTGAGGTGGGGAACAGAGGGGCTGGGGGCTACTACATCAAGACAGCCTCAATGAACTGGAAGGGTGATTTTTCCATATTTTAGGCTGGATGTTTGGATTAACTATCAACCAAAGCCATCTGTCTTAAAACAGAATATTTTGCCTCTTTCACGTTTGATAAATAAAAGCCTTAGGTTTAGATTCTAATTTCACTGTTCCCTTTAAGTTTCACTCATACGAAATCCAGGATAGGCTGAATAAAACCATAGTATAGCCCCCCATTCCAGCACTCCCTCGCAATCTCTAAGCCTGCCTAATGATTTTACTGTTTAGGGAAGATGATATTAACCTAATGCAGGGCTTTTCTGGGAAAAATCTGCCTGCATTATCACTGCTTGACTCTGAGCTAGAAAATCCTGAACCTTTTTTCAGTGACAAGGGGAAGAGAAAGCATTTTGTAAAACACATTCCTCAAAAAGAACAGCTTGGGCTCATGATAGGAAAGTAGTCTACAGCAAAATAATAATAATGACGACAACAACACAACAACACAGGAACAAATTTCTACGTAAGAATGTTGAGTTGTGTCTAGAAAGTAAACTAAAAACCATTAGAGGGCCGGCCCTGTGGCTTAGCAGTTAAGTGCGCGAGCCCCGCTGCTGGCGGCCCGGGTTTGGATCCGAGGCGCACAACGACACACCGCTTCTCTGGCCATGCTGAGGCTGCGTCCCACATACAGCAACTAGAAGGATGTGCAACTATGACATACAACTATCTACTGGGGCCTTGAGGGAAAAATAAATAAATAAATAAATAAAATTATAAAAACCATTAGAGGGTAGGACCAAGTCTTATCTTCTTTTAATCTCCCTCTGTGCTTACTCAGCTCCTTGTCTATGAACAATATACAATAATATTTGTGTTTGCTTCTCTATTAGCTTTTTTGTTTTTCTCCAGCTGACAATACGGTTCCCCTCACCAATCCCAGTGCAAGTGAAAAATTGAGACAGAGACTGACCTGGGGCTGAGATAACAAGTAGATGGTCTTGCCCTGGGTGTAACACCAAGGCCACCCTGGATCCACGGGCATGCCTTGGGGCTCGATCAGTATTTGGGAAGGTGAAACTAGGATGCTAATGTGATTTACAGGCCAGGTATTCATTGGAGTCAATTTCAAACATGAGCAGATTGTCATTCATACAGGGTGTCCTTGCTGGGAAAACACCAAAAATCTAAGGCTTGGAGACAGGTCTTCTTACTTCTTGTTTCTCTGAAAACTTCCTTTTTCTTCCTTCCTTTTTTTTTTTGGTAGAAAAATACCCTTCTACCTTTAGGTAGCTGGCTCAGAATACACAACTCTAAGGAGAGAAGAAAAAGAAATGAAGAAGTAGGGATCCTATATTAGGACCAGATGCCGCTGAGTAGCCAGTTGGATTTCTCTCAATAATATTCTTCCTTCTTGGAACCCTATAGGATATTATAACTGTCTTATATCATGATTTTGTATGAATCTATGTCAAGCTGTGCTACTTCACCCCCTGATTACCTTTTTTTTTAAGAGGAGAGATCGTGCTTTATTCATGTTGTACCCCGTAAAGCACTTAGCACACTGCCTAGTTTCTAAGAAGTGCTTAATAAATGTTCATCATTATCCTAGCCTGGATTCCCTAGAAAAAAATTGCTTGGTGCAAAATATTATGTGTTAATACTTTACTGGGGAGGAAGTGCAGGAAAAGAGGAGGGAGGCAGGGAAGGAGAGAGAACAAATATAAAGTGTGCATGATCTAGCCGGTTACTGCTTATGGTCAAATAGCACTAATTGTTTGATATTACAGAATTATCTTCAGAGAGATCATGTGAACAACCACATCACAGGACAATTCATCCAGAGGGAAGAAAGAAGATGAATATTTTCAATATCTCCTATCTCTCATTGGCCAAAGGTTGATGGCTCCATAGGCCCTTAACACCCCTGAACTTCCAAGTTGCATGCGCCCAGGCTCTGAGTATGTCTGCAGCACCCCATTCCTGACAGCCACAAGTAAAACAGAAGTTGATTGGAGACCATGCAGAGTTAGTCACTATAACATTAGCCAGGGAGGATCAAGTGGCCAAGAGCCCCAGTGACAGTGAGACCAAGAGAACCTCAGGTGGGCCAAAGAGGTGTCTGAAACTTTGGTCAAAGTTGCTAGAGCTCTAGGTTAAGGACTAGCTGAAAAGCAAGATTCCATTAAACTATTTCTGAGGTTTATTGGGACAAATGTCACTCGACCATACTTATGCTATACTGTTAAGGTACTACCTTGGAACCTTTTTATCACAAATGTTCTTAACATTTAGAACAATGTCATGTACACTCTATATAAACCATATATGCTGTTAAAAGTGTGTGCTAAAAAAAATGACACAACATAGTGCTAAGATCAAGTTTGTCAGTTGAACACTACACAGTGGAACCACACTGCTAATGGTACAAATGCTTCTTCTTCCTTAAGATTTTCCAACTGTGAAAAAGAATGAAAAATCCATGAGAATTTGTAGCATGGTGGAGTAGCACATTTATTTATTATTTATTTATTTATTTTATTATTATATATTCCACACAGGTAAGTACAATCTAACAAGTTATCAAGTGAGCTTCTACTCTGATGCAGACAGGTACAGAAGATGCGTGAATAAGAAGCAACTCTGCTTTCAAGTTGCTCCCACTTAAAGAGAATGGGTAGACAGCTATACAACTGTCAGAGTATTAGAGTTTCTACACTGTGAATGCAAACTCAATGGGGGGAGTGGTTCACCAGGCCTTGGAGCATAAGGTAAGGTTTCAGACAGGAGGCTACGTTTAGGTGAGGCTTGAAAGGATAAACAGAATTTTACTAGGAGAAAGAGAAAGGGAATAACATTCTAGACAGAAGCAACAGGAGACAAAGGCTCTTGTCCGGTAAACATGATCCCAAATGAACAGGAAACACCCTTCTGGGAACTTAACTTGCATACAGTGTTGGGGATTTAAGAGTTTCTTTCATCCTACGGAAGAACTGGAATTTGATTCTGGGGTAAAGAGAAAGATTCAGCCTAAAGAAGCATTAGAACAAAAGCCAGAGAAGGTGCTAGTGCTTCCATCCTCAGGGCACACCCATTGTGAGAAACTCCCCTTTGACTCTGCCTCTTGTCCTCGGGTGATGAAGCCTCTTGCCCTTTGTCTAGTTTCCCAGGAGACCTCAGTTGTTTACACTGATTCAGGGGATGAGGGATGGGTGGTGAGCAAAGTGAAGGCATGGAGAGTTTCAGAATATTCTGATGGAGGTTGAAATTTCTGATGGGTTCCACCCACTCCCCTCAGCTAATTGAGAACCAGCCTTGTGCTGAGGTCCTTCATTCTTCTATAATGGTTATTTTAAAATAAAATAAAACATAACTTTAAAACTTTAAAAAAACATAAAATTTTTAAATATTATTTTCTTTTCTGCCTTTTTTCAAATTAGTAAAAATATATTGCCTTTTTTTGTTTGTGTTTTTGAGCATTGATTTGCGTATCCACTTATTTAAAAATTCATAGAACGATGTTATACTCTTCTTCTCCACTAGACAGGTTTACTAATCCTCCTTAGCAGCATAGTAAAGAGAAGAAGAAAGAAGCTGGGGGAATTTTATTTGAGGAAATTCTACAAAAAAAGAACGAATATTTTTTTAAGTATTTACTTATATATTGCCTTTCGCGTTTAAAAAATCCTGCTTTAACTTAGAAAAACCTGACACAATTTTTTGACAAAAACCATATATTATGCAATTCCAAATAAGTTCTTTTTTGGGAGGAGGAATAGAATCCTAAAACAGGTTGCATTTTACTTTTAATTGATTTCTGAATACCCATGCAGTGTGCTGGCACTATCTACTAAAAGAGTAATAATTTATTTTTTTATTAGCTCAGAAATGCCATACTATTTAAACTCTACAGCTAAATTTCTGTGGTGAATATCAACTACCTTTGGAATATATTGTTTGTCTATAACACCAAAAGTCAAAAATTTACCTCAAGAAAGAAATACAGTTTCCTTCTTAGACTGTGAACCATTTTTTGGTGCACAAACACACATCTAAAACACATCACAACTACTTAATGTTAAATCCTGTAAAACTGCAATCAATCTAATAATGAAAACCCAGAAGATCTCCTTCCACCAATTAACATAGACATTACAACTTCCCTTTTTATTCAGAATTGTCTCACCCTTAATTTTTGTGTTTTCCAGAATATTACAACACTGTGATACAGCAAAGGTTATCATGAAAACCCTTCTGGAAGCTTAATTTGCATACTAGATCATTTCAGCTCCTACAAAATGCAGCGGCAGCTTGCTTACTAAACGGTCTCAGCCAAATGGATCATATTAACGTCTGGGCACTATAGCTTGCACTGGCTACCAGGCTGTTTCTGGATGCAGTTCAAAGGGTTGCCTTTGATCTATGAAGCTGTATACATTTTAAGCCCAAAACTCTTTATCCTAAAATCACCCAGAGTGGGCAAGATGAAACAGGGAACCATTACTGAAACTGCTAGCATCATGATTCAAAGTTAGCACCTTTCTCGGTCAAGTCCACCAAGTGGCCATTACCTGGGAAATTCAGCTGCACTTTTAGTCCACTCTTGACTGGATGGTCTAATGTAGAAGACAAAGGTATAACTCTTCCATAACATAATATTTCTTGTATTCTAAGATAAAATGTGAAATACTTTGGTATATTTAATTTGCATTTTACTATCTTATACACCTTGATTAAGGTATGTAATTTTTTTTTTTTTTTTTTGGAGAATGTCTTTTTTTTAATTGAAATATAATTAACATATAACAGTATGTTAGCTTCAGGTGTACAACATAATGATTCATATTTGTATATATTGTGAAATAATCACAACAATAAGTCTAGTTAACCTCATCACTACACAGTTACAAATTTTTTTTCTTCTGATGAGGACTTTTAAGATTTACTCTCTTAGCAGCTTTCAAATATACAATACAGTGTCGTTAACTGCGGTCACCAGGCTGTATGTTACATCCCAGGTCTTATTTATTTTATAACTGGACCTTTGTACCTTTTGACCTCCTTCACCTATTTCCCCACCCTCCCACTCCCTGCATCTGGCCAATCTGTGTATCTATGAGCTCATTTTTTTAATTTTTAGATTTCACATGTAAGTGAAATCATAAGGTATGTAATTTTTTAAAAAAGGAAACAGATATTATTAATTCTGAATAATTTTTTCTATGCACAAAGATTTATTATTATTTTAGATCCCTAAATTTAAAAAATTAATCTAAATAATACATGGTGGGTTTTCTTTTTAAAGAAAAATTGAGATTGCATGCGGATAAGTGAAAAAAACAAAAAGAATTAAAATCACTCATCATTCTACCATCCAGATATTCTAGAAGGTTTATAATGGCCTTGAATTCAGCAAAGGGCTATGTACCTACTATTAACTAAATTAAGAGATGCTCATTTAGCTCTTTATTTACTCATCAAGTAAAACACAGTGCTACACACTGGGTTAAAAAGACAGATAAGACTTGGAACTTGATCTGAATTAAAAGGAATCATGCAAATAATTAATGACAATATATGTCCTATAGGGTTATAATTGTAATATTTGAAGAACATTTAAAGAACAGTAGTGGCCCAGAGGAAAATAACTAACTCAGTCTGGGGTGGAAGGGAGTGTCAAAGCAGAATTTAAAGAAACAATAAAATTGAAGCTACATCTTGAAGAATGAATTGAACTGTGTCAGGCAGACATGGGTGGAAGGAAAAGGAAAAGCACTAATTCCAGGACTAGAGTGCTGGATTCGAATCCTGACTCTGCCTTGACACATGCTATCTGAATGACCTTCTCTGAGTTACTCACTTACTCTGTGTCTCAGTGCTCTCATTTCCACAAAATGAGGTGAATGGTATTTTACTTCAAAGAGTTGCTTGGGGATTAAATGAGTTAATCTATATAAAGTACTTAGAACAGCTTTAGCTGTTACTATAGAGATATGTGAAATATCAGGATGTATTAGGAACCAAGATTACTTGGGCCATTGAGTGCAGAGAAAGAGCTGGGGAGTTGTGGAAAATGAGGCTGAGAGAGCAAAGTGGGGGTCAGATAATGAACAAGCTCAATTACCTGCCATGCTGAGGAGTTTGGACTTTCCTCTGTTGGCAAAGGAGAGCCAATGAAATCTCTAAGGCAGCAGAGTGATGTAATACGATCTGCAGATCAGCAAAAGAATTTTGGTGGCAATGGAGAGAATGAATTAATAGAAGGAAAGGGATTGGGGGGCATAATAGTTTACAAACAAATTGCTACCGTGATCACATATTAATAGCACTAAGGAAGCCCTGACTGCATTTTCCAAGTTTTTAATGAAAAGCTTAAAAAGTTCAAAATTGATGTTATGAAAAAAGGCAGCAAACAACGTAAGAAACAGGCACCTCGATGCCATTTTTATTCTTCCCTTCCTATAAAATGCCCCATGTGTCTCTTAAACCCTATTTGCATCTCACCTCCTTGAAGTCTCCTCTCATCAGTGGCCTACTGCCAGGGCTGTACCTCATTTAAATCTCCAGAAAACTGAGCAAAGCTGTACATTAAATAGATTTAGAAACCAACAGAAATAGCTTTTGATTAATTAACATCAGGAAAGTTGCATAGGAGGAGTTGCACTGAAGGGAGAATGGGATGCCTTCTGGAAAGGAAGAACCGGAAGTAAGAATGCACAGGGAGAGAAAGAAACCCAGCATTTTAATGAAAGGAGAAGACCAACTTCACTAGAATCAGAGACTGTGATAGGGGCTCATGGGAATAAACACGAGCATAATTCAGATATGAAAGATAAAAGTGGCAATGTAATATTATCTTTCCCTGGTTCAGGGGCAGACAAAACACCACTTGTTCTTTGGCTTTTGATTCTCTGTGTATTTGCACATTTTTCAACTTACCTCATCTAAATTATTTTTTGGATAAAATTAAAAACATTTCACTACACACTTTTTCTGTACTTTTTAAACTCAGATGATATTTATAGGAAAAGTAATAGATATTTTTCTAATTCATCTCTACTGCAATTATTGGCAAGGGTTAGAGCCATGTCATATATAAGATATACGTACTTTTTTTCTTTTAAATATGAAATCTCCTTCTCAGACCTAATAAAGATGAACATTGACTCAAGTGCTCCAGTGTTTTCAAAACTAAATAACACTTTGAGTCTATATTCAAAATTAACTGCAAACTTTCTCTAAAAAGAAATTCTACACCAGGGAAATGTGGAAAGGAAAAATTCTGGTGAGTAGCAAGGAGTGGGAATACTGAACAGTGATCCGTCTCTGAGTTAGAAGTTATAGTAAACCAGCTGCCTGATCCGGGTTAGGGCTTTTCATGCTAAGGCTGGATAGTGGAAAATCTTAGGGAGAAATTTTCCATTCATTCACATACTTCACTGCTTAGAAATATGAACCACCTGTAACAGGAGCCCCAGGGGATTAGCAAAAGTCGTGCAGATTACCCATTAATGGTTCAGACCCCCTCCTGTTTGAAATTCAGCCCTTTTTTTCCCTCTGCACATTTCATGATCTCCTCCACTAATTATTTGGAATTCGTTCGTAATAAATGCCTTATGTTCCCCTTGCGAGCCATGCTCGTTCACTAACAGTTCACTTTTTCTGTGTGATGTGAGCACCACAACAGAATTCCAAATGAAGAAAAGATAAACTTTTGGTTGAACTGTGTTTGTTTTAGAAAAGGAAAAGAAAGAAAACTGTTTATTTGGGCTGGACTGAATGGTCCGGTCATTGCATTTTCTCCAGCGATTCTTTCATTTTCTACTTCTCTACAGACAGGAAATACACTTTTTAATTCTTGAAGAGAATCTAACTGTCATTGGACTGAGTGTACAAAGCTTTAAATAATTTGTTTAAAGATGCCATTCGATTGTTTATTTAGTAAAAACACATACGGATTTGGATCCAGGACTTCAGCCAAGTTATTGAGCATTGGCCTTTGGGCTATGGCACCCTGCCAGTATTTGCAGAGACCTACGTCTCTGGAGTGTCTCTAAGAAGTACCTAGTCTCTGTATCTGTCGGGTTAAGTGCATCACATTTATTTCACGTTCAGCAAATAATTTTTATAAGATACATTTCAGTTCCTACTAATAAATAACTAAAAGCTCATTTTGGCCACTGCTGTATCAGCTTCTAGACCAGTGGTTCTCAACTGGGGGCGATTTAGCCCCCTGGTAGACATTTGGCTTGTCACAAATGGGAGAGTGGTGTGCCACTAGTGGGCAGAGGCCAGAGAATCTGCCAAACATCCTACAGTGCACAGGAAAGCCCCCTCTAACGAAAAAATTATCTGCCCCAACGTCAATAGTGCTGAGACTGAGAAAAGCTGACCTCGACAGTCACTTACTATCTCTGAGCTTTCATTTCATCACTTGTAAAAAAGAGATTGTTCGGAAAATTCCTTGTAACCTATTCATGCTACATAAATGCATGTGTTTTCCTTTTCCTATATCAGGCATTATGGACCTTTAATTACATCAGAAATTCCTCAGTATCTTTAAAGAAGCACAACTTCTGAGACCTCAGAAACACAGAAAGCCATCTCATGGATATGGTAATGATGCTTTCAGAATGGGCTGTAGCAGAGCAGCTGACCTCCTGTCTGGATGCAGGAGAGTTTTTAAAAGCAACATTGAGGGGCCGGCCCCGTGGCTTAGCGGTTGAGTGCATGCACTCCGCTGCTGGCGGCCCGGGTTCGGATCCCGGGCGCGCACCGACGCACCGCTTCTCCTGCCATGCTGAGGCCGCGTCCCACATACAGCAACTAGAAGGATGTGCAGCTATGACATACAACTATCTACTGGGGCTTTGGGGGAAAATAAATAAATAAATAAAATCTTTAAAAAAAAAGCGACATTGAGGAAACACATTCAGTGGATGTTGCAGCTGGCACCCGTCATCTCCAGGCTCAGATATCCAAGAGGTGAGGTTTTGAAGGGATTACTGTCGTGTTTATTTAAATGGCCAAGGATTAAAATAGTAATGGTACTGGGGAAAGTAGTAGTGAATCAGGAACTAAAAATCACTGAGAAATACAACAACCAAACCAGGTATTGACAAAAATGATAGGGGGCGGTGATATTATTATCATTATTCTACTTAAGTACATTATAATAATTACAATTATGTTTTTATAACCATTTATCTATTTTAGGGGCCATATCTTTTTTTTTTAATGTTTTAATTTTATTTTTTTTGTCTCCAATTATTTACTATGATGAATAAGGCAAAGGCTTTTATTTTATTAATGGTTCACCCTCTTCCACCCCAATAAGGGCCAAGGGAAGCAAGCTTCCTCTGTCAGTTCCATTCACTAGAGAAACAAGATGCTTTCTTGTCTGACTTCCAGGCAAACCACTCAATTTCAAACTGGAATTGCTCAAATTTGATCTTTGTAGAGTCCTCTAAACTTTCCCACAGAAGTTCCTTAATCATAGATCTCCTTGGAACAAATGTTGGTTTTGCCAGCCAAACACATCTTTCCCCCTTTCTTTGATGACACCAGTCTCTTTTTTGGGGAATACCCTCCCCCACTCCTTGTGGCTCTGAGAGTCTGCCAATCACAGTATCCAGGCAGATGGCCAAAGCGGTGGAATATGGGCCTCAGGAATGGCCACTGTAATTGACAAAGGTTAGGTACCTGATCCAAGAAAATTAATCAGCAATTTTCTCTGGGATTTTCTTCTTTTTTTTTTGGTATGAACATTCGGGGAAGAAGGAGAAGAGAAACAAATATTTGGCACCACCAGCCTGTGATGGAAGCCCTTCTGCAATAGGAGAAAATAAGGTCAAAACTAAAGAAGAGCACATCTGAGTGAGCTTTAGTAGCTTTTATCTTTTAGGAAAATTTCCCATTTCACACAATTTGTCAAATCTATAGTTGTAAAACTTGGTAATAATGGTCCCTTATTAACCTTTTAATGTCTGTAAGATCTGAAATGATGTCCATTCTCTCATTCCTGATATTGATACTTTGTTTTTCTCTCTCTCCCTCATTTTTTTTTTCTCCTGATTAGTTTGGTTCAAAATTTAACAATTTTATTGATCTTCTCAAAGAAACACATTTTGGTCTCATTGATTTTTCTTGATTATTTTACAGTTTTTAAAATTTTATTTTATTAGTATTTGCTATTATCTTTATTATTTCCTCCCTTCTGCTTAATTTGGATTGCACTTTCTCTCATTTTTCCACCTTCTTCAGGAGGAAGCAGAGGTCATTAATTTTAATCATTCTTCATTTCTAATATAATATTTAATGCTATAGAGCACTATCCAAACACTAATTTAGCTACATCTCACGATTTTTTAAAAAATTTTCTCTGAATTCAAAATGTTTTCTAATTTCCTTTGTAATGTTTTCTTTGACTCATGGACTATTTAGAAATGCGTTGTTTAATTTACAAATATTTGAAGATTTTCTAGATATCTTTGTTATTGATTTCTAATTTGATTCAATGGTGGTCAAAGTTATATGACTTGAATCCTTTAAAGTCTGTTAGACTTGTTTTATGGCCCAGAATATGATTTACCTTGGTAAATGTCCCACTTGCACTTGAAAAAAATGTACATTCTACTGTTGTTGGGTGGATTATTCTATGAATGTCAATTTGGTCAAATTACTAGTGTTTTTCAGCTCTTCTCTAACCTTGCTGATTTTCTGTCTATTTGTTCATCTTTTATTGAGAAAGAGGCATTGGAATTTCCCACTATAATTTAGACTTATCTGTTTCTCCTTTCAGTTGCATTATTTTTTTACTTCATGTATTTCGAAGATCTCCTATTAGGTGCCTACACATTTAGGATCGTTACGTCCTCTTGATGAATGATCTTTTCATTATTGTAAAATGACTCTCTTTATCCTTAGAAATATACCTTGCTCATAAAACTACATTGACTAATATCAACAGAACACCTCCAGCTTTACTTTTGTCCCTAAAACAAATCAGGTTTATTTTTCTATTAACGTTTTTCCTTCACTGGTCCTTTTGCTGAAAGACTGTTCCCCAGGAGGTTGACATGATTGGTTTCTTCTTGCCATTGAGGTTTAAGCTCAAATGACACCTTCCCAGAGATCCTTCCCCTGACCCTAAAATGGGAGCCTCCCCTCCTAGTCATTCTTTTCTTTCTCTTTTAGCCTATATTATTTATTTATTTTTATGCTCAGCACTTATCACCAGCTGACATTATTTATTTTTAACGTTTCTATTCTCTCCTTCACTAGAATGTAGAAGAGTATGTCTTCATCACAGCTGTTTTCACCACTAAAAATAGTGCCTGGTAAATAGCAGGCACTTGATAATTATATGTTGAATAAATGTATGAAGGAAAGTAAGAAGGAAGGAAGGAAGGAAGGGAGGAAGGGAGGGAGGAAAAATGGAAGGAAGGAGGGAGGGAAGGAAGGAATAAATCAATTTTGAAAATCTACTATGTTCCAGAGACAGTTAGAGGTCCTGGAGAGTACAACATGAGTAATATAAGTTGTGTATTTGTCATCTCACACTAGATTATGAATCCTTTGAAAATGGAAATGAGGTATAAGTGCTATATTAGAGACATAGAAAGGGACTTTGGGAAAATCAGAGAGGGAACAACTAATTATGACATATGTATGTTGGGAAGGAGATCAGAAAAATCTTCATAGGGAAGGTGACAATTGAGTTGCATCTTGGCATATTTATTTATATAGTTGTGCCAAAGGGAGAAGAACATTCTAGAAAAAACACAATAGCCTGAGCAAATGTTGGGAGGCAAATGTATTTATACTAGATTTTGTACAATGAAATATATATTTGAAAAAAAGTGTTCAAATTTTCCCCTAAAATTTTTCTAATGCAAGTAAAATTATTTTATAAACATAAATTCTTAGATACAAAAAATACATTAACTGATATGTAGAAGTTTAAGAAATAATTTACTATAAAGTTACGTCTAAGATTAATACATATTTACATATATTGAGCCTCTTAGGTGTATAATAAAAATAATTTTCTCATTAAATCCTGGAGTTATAGAACATGATTTTGTTGAGTGTAGAGTTTTTTTAATAAGTTTAAATAGAAAATCACTTAAGAGCTGTTATCACTGATATTAATGCCTGTTAAGTTATTATACAACCTTAGCTTTATAGATCAATTTGTATAGTTTATTGAAGAAAGATTTTCAATGTTGGCTTATAAGAAATAAAGCAATATCCCTCCCCCACTTGTGCTTGCATTTCTGCTACCATACTGGCATTTATTTCCTCTAATTTGTGTGCCAGAAAATACACATCCTGATATTGAAAAATACTGTCAGGATGTATGAAAGTACATTCCTTCTTAATGTGGTTTTATTTTCATTTGTATTGCTGAGTCATTGGTGTAAAAGGTGCTCTTTTTTTTTTTTTAATTCCACTCTACTCGTTTCTTTTCCTTTTTTCTAGTCTAAGTGCTACATACATGGCTAGGGAAATGTTTGATATTTTAGAAGAAAGATTTCTTATTTTAGTTTATTTATTGTGAAATCAGACAATTATGTCATTGATTTAATCAGTATTACCCAAGAGTCTACTATCTGCTAGTTTTGGGGGATATAGCAGTAAAAAACACAATAGAATTCTTTGCCCTCATGGAGCTTATATTTTTGAGGGGAAAAAAATTTTTATAAAAAAGATATCAATAAATATAATAATTTTAACTAAATACATAAGAAGTAAATAAAATAAGAAACAACAGCTGAGAGGAGACAAACAGGGAGGTGAGAGACGTCTTCTCTGAAGAGGGGATATTTGAGCTGAGCTCTTGATATGAGATAGAACCAACTGCCCAAGAATATGCTAGAAGTTTCTAGGAAGAAGAAGTAAGCTTGATGACATGTAAGGCATGTCAAGAAGACACAGTGTGGCCACAATATGAGAAATGGAAAGCAATGTAGTAATGCACTGACGGATACTCAGAGGTCTAATTTTTTTTTAGGGATATATAGTCCATAAAATTGTGTTTAAAATTTTTGCTAGTGCGATGGGAGGTCGTTGGAGAGTGTTTAAATGGAGAAATGACATGATCTAATTTACGATTAAAAGATTATTTTGGTTGTTCTATAGAGAATTGCCTATAGGGGGCAATAATGCAAGCAGAGAGACCAGATGGGAAATTATTGCAGGATCCAGGGGAGAGAGGATGGTCCCCGAGGACCAGAAGATTGTTGCGGAGATGGAAGGAGAGATTGAATTTGGGATACAGACATTAGAGGTGGGGCTGGCAAGACTTGTTGCTGATGGACTGAGTATGAGGAGTAGGGCAAGGAGAAGCGTTAAGGAGAGACTTGGCATTGCATTAGCTAGACCTTAGGTTGGAAGCCTAGTCCTGATACTTGCTAGCTATGAATCCTCTGATAAGTATTTTACCCTCTGAGACTTTGGTTTCTCATCTTTAAAATCAGGATAATGATGTCTGGAACTGATAGTATTCAAAAAGGTAACTTTTGTGCCATGTCTGGTAGAGTGCTTGAACTCAATAGGTATTTGATAAATACAGTACTTTCAAGGACTTTAATAAATAGGTATTCAAAAAACTACCATTTATTATACAACGCATTGTGACTTCTGCAAGACATTTAATAAAATCTCTTCTGATATTTGGCGAAAGAGTGAAAAATCCCTGAACCTGGCAATAGTAATTATATGTAGTCAAATCTGATTGACTGCACAAAACAAACATTGACGACTGGACTGCTGCCATCTGGAAGGATATCTCTCTCTTCTGTCATGCCTACGCCTCTACCCTTGGCCAGGCAAGTGTTCAACATTTGGTTAACACTTGGGTGAAGAAAGAAAAGACACGACTATCGATGTTTTAGTTGACACCAGACTAGAAGAGAGAGTTAATAGGAGAGACGTTGGAATCAGGTCTCAAAATATTCTCAACAGCCTGACAGCCGGGGCCAGAAAAAACAAGGAGAAATTTAAGAGCTAGAAACACAAAGTTCTACATTTCTGTTAAAAAAAATTAGCCTCACACGTACAGGATTAGCAGCAATTCATGTGAAAGGATTTGGCAGTTAGAGTTGACTGCAAGGTCAGAATGAACTTGCAGCATGACTTAGCTTCTAAAATAGTAAAGACAATTTAGGCTGCATTAATAGAAGTCGAGTGTCAAGGACAAAAGTAGGGATGGTTCTATTGTGTTCTGTTCTGATCAAAGCCATCTGGAGCATGTCCATTTTTTGAGGCCATAATTTATTCTTTTATTATTGAGTAGCTACAATGAGTCATGTAAGACTGAGATGGTAGGAATACAAAATTATATCAAGTAGAGATCTACTCTCAAGGGTGTCACAGTGGAGTAAGAGGAAACTGACATATATGTAAATAACTAACATACAAGGGAGAAAGAGATAAATACCTCAGGGAAGATAGCAATAAAAATTAATGCAGACATTTGGGATCAATATTGGTCACTATCAATTGTAGAAATCAAAGAGGTCGGACTTCATTCTGCAGGCAATGGGGCAGCCATTGGAAATGTTTGTATTGGGGAATGAAATAATCAAAGCTGCATTTCAGGAGAGAAAAGAAAAGAGAAACAAATACCCGGTAATTTACACATTAGTCCATATGATTCTCACTGCATTGTGGCTGTGGGATTTAGCCACGTGAGGCAGGATCAGGAAAAACTGATGGAAATTGCAAGGAGACAGATTTTGATTTAATATAATGAATTTCTATCCATCACGTTGTTCAAAATGAAAGAATTGCTGGTAAGCAGGTGACCAACTTTTCCACTGGGAGAGTTCAAGCAAAGACTGGATGGCCATGTCTCAAGCCCTGCATGAGCGGATGCAGTAGTTGCCCGTGGGATTTCCTTCTAGTCCTAGAGATCTTGGAAGTCTATGCTTTCATGGCATCTCAATATGCTGATTAGTTAACATGGTGAGAAAAATTATTTTTGTATTTTGTTAGCTTCATATATGTTCTTTCTATTCTCTAAAAAAAATCACCATATACTTTTAAACATTATTATTATTCTTTATTAAAGGATCATATTGAGTTTTTCTAACTGCTTTTGTCACATTGTTTTATTTTAATTCATTATTCATTATATGTTTTGATGAAATAGCATTGATTTTATTTTTAGTCCCAATAGGAGATCTTACCAATTTAAAATGAATCTTCATTTTAAAATATAAACCCCAGAAGATAAAATAAGATGAAAACTATTAACCACGGGTATATGTGGTTCTAGATTATCAGTTAATACAACCCATGGGATAATCTATATCCTATGTTCTTTCTATGTTAAACATACACATAGGCAATAGAAGTATAGAAACAGTGATTTGGCTTTGTAATTGATGATTTTAATTTCAAGGACAAAGATGAAGTATATTAACAGTTTACATCACAAATTATTATTCTGATTTCTTAACATTTTTAACAAAACAATGTTTTTTCAAGTTTTTGTTAGCTTTATGTTCATTCTCAATATTGTCCATAAAATACCAAAGAATAAGCAATAAAAACATGTGTCTACACTATTACACTAGAGAAAGTACAAATCAATCACCGTGCTGTCACAGGCAAGGAAACATCCAGGAAAGAACAGGAAAGGGGACCATGCACAGGCTTGTAGTGATAAATTACACTGCTGCCAGTGCACGCAGCTAAATCAACAGTGGCCTGACTAATGTCTCCTCCACGTAACATTGCAGAATGAAAAAGAAAACTTTGCAAGTTTTCATTGGGGATTGTTTTTAGCACACCCAGAGGTCTAGTGAGAGGAAGAACATGTATGAGAAGTTCCTTTCTTTAAAAAATTTGTTGACTACACTTGGTTTAATATTTATTAACAGAAAACTTACCTTGAGAATATTATACTTCTACTTGTACTTTATTTATAAAAAAAGAAAAAAAAAGATTGCCAGTTTAAGCAAAATTTGTATTGTCTTCCAGAATTGTATAGTACCAGAAAATATGATTTTGCTAGAAAAATCAAAACTGACAACCCTTGCGATATTTAAAGACATCTTTTGCTGACAAATAAAAATGAGGATCAGATAATGTTAGAGAACAAAAAAGGTAAACACAACTCTGAAATTGCTAGCAATTCCCTATTTATAGGAGTGAAGCCAAGTTTGATTTTTTATTTAAAAATTTTTTTCTTTCACAATTTTCAAAATTTCGTTTTTAACATTGTGTCCCAACTAGCCCTCCTTTTCAGCAGCGAGCCAGCAAGCCAGTTCCTATTGGTGGGAGATCCTACTGTCTGTTTCCTTGTTTTCCATGACCTTGACCGTTTTGAGGAGTACTGGTCAGGAATTTTTTAGAAGGTCCCTAAATTGAGATCTGTCTGATATTTTCTCCATGGTTAGACTGGGGTTGGGAGGAAGAATACAGAGGTAAAGCGCAATTATCATCACATCGTATCAAGAGTACATTCTATTAGCATGACTTACCACCATTTATGTTAACCTTGATTATATAGCTAAGGTAGAGTTTATCAAGTTTCTCCACGATAAAGTTACTTTTTCTCCTTTTTCATATTGTTTTGAAAGGAAGTCACTATACGCAGCCCATATCTAAAGCAATGAGGAGTTATGCTTTATTTTCCAAATCATCCTAAAATCTAATCACAGATTAGATCTAATCTAATCTAATTTCCTAAGCAAGCTTCAGCAACATATTGGTAGCATAAGCACTAGCCACCACCTTTGACACAGAAGTAGCAACACGTCAGCCAATGCTGTCACATTTGGGTACTCTCCCAGTTCCCACCCACGTGGTTTCTAAGTACAGCTGGTGACTCCAGGATCTGAGCCCAAAGAGACATGAATGTACTGAATGAGTCTATAAAGCAGCATGGATGCCAAAATCGTATTACTCGTTAGTTACACTTCCTCATGTTTAGTTCTTTCCTTTTGCTTAGTTTGCTAAATTTCCCCCCACTTTTAAATTAATTTATGGTCATTCTCTTTCCATTATTCTTTTCTTATTCTGCCTGATTTCCTAATTGTCTTATTCCCAAGTCTCCTTTTACAGGGCACTTATAATGACTTAGCAAAAAATCTAATCAGATCAACCTTAAGCAATACCATGTTGATTGGGCCTTACTTCCATATATTGCTGATCACACCCCCGTGCCACATGTGCTGAAGCTGAAATACTAAATTCCCTTGAGCAAAGGGTAAACAGCAACTGTTTCAATGGCGACACCATTAGAAATTAATTTTAGAAAATACTCACTTGAGTTTACATAATGCTAATGAAAAGAGAGATCCCAAAAGCTTCAGTGACATCAGTTTTCTGCATTTTCTTCCAAAAATATTAACAGGACATATATTATCCCCATTCTGAACCAGATGCTGAAGACAAAAAGACATCAATGAACTCACAGACTAGTAGGAAGCAGTTGCCTACCCACACGGTATAGTTGCGAGTTATCACAAACAGTTTTTCTGCATTTATTCTGAAATTCCAATCATTACTGCAACTCTTTTTGTAAAGGTTACATTAAAATGTTCCCTAACACTAATAATTAGAGAATTACAAATTAAATAATAATGTATCTTTTTCTAAGCCTAACTGATTGACAATGACTTAAAAGATTGGAAATATGCAATGTTGTTAGGATGTGGTTCTATTATTAATTGATTGCTCATGTTCTTTGGTTGTTTTAAACTAGGTTGTTCATCTCCTTTGTTTGTGGGAACCCCTTTTGTATTTGGTTTATAGTTATTTCATCTATCATAGATTTCAGATGTTTTCTGCCGTTTACTTGTCTTTTTTACATATTTATAACATTTTTGCTATTCAAAGAATTTTAGTGTTTTTTTTTTTTTTTTTTGTGAGGAAGATCAGCCCTGAGCTAACATCCATGCTAATCCTCCTCTTTTTGTTGAGGAAGACTGGCTCTGAGCTAACATCTATTGGCAATCCTCCTCCTTCCCACCTCCCCCAAAGCCCCAGTAGATAGTTGTATGTAATAGTTATACATCCTGCTAGTTGCTGTATGTGGGACGTGGCCTCAGCATGGCCAGAGAAGTGGTGCGTCGGTGCGCGCCCGGGATCCAAACCCAAGCGGCCAGTAGCGGAGCTCGCGCACTTAACTGCTAAGCTACGGGGCCGGCCCCCAAAGAATTTTAGTTTTATATGGCCAAATTTATTAATATTTTCCTATAGGATTCTCCTTTTCATATTCTTTTTACATTCTTAACAAAAATGTTAAGTAGAAAATATTAAGATTCAACACTATGTAAACAATATGATCCTAATTTAAAAAAATAATAATAATAAGCAGAAAGATAAGAAGGAAAGAAATTGTACTTCCCTAATTTTCCAAACTTTCTTTAGTTAATATGTATTATTCTTATAATCAGAATAAGCTATAAATGCAACAAATATTTTTAAATGTGCAGATGTATCTCAACGAGAAAGTGCATGAACCCTCAAGCACTCACTACCATTTTAGCATGGAAAGGCCAACATCCTTGGAAACAGAGCTTAGGGTAAGGCAATTTTAAGCAAATGATAGGAGAGAATTCAATTTTCCTCTTGGGACAGACATTCCTCCTCTGCCAAGACTGGTAAGGCTGGTATAGCCTGGACATAAGAGAAAGGACACTGAACACCTGGGAAGTAAAAAGAGCCAAGAAGAAAAAAATGAAAAGTTGAGTAAATGCCACATCACTCCCTTTATCCATATTTGAGTGAGGGCACTCTTTTCAGTCAGTAACTGAAATCTGTAAATAATTTGAGAAAGGCAACAGGGATTTGGCGGTTGTTCTCTTTTTCCTTAACAGACGCTATATGCCTCTGAGTCTATAAAACACAGCCATTTAGACCACAGGGATCAAAGCAAATGGGAGAGTTTTAAAGCAGTGTCATTCAACAAAAGACTGGAACTAGCAAAATGGGAAGAAAAGTGCTGCCTGGACAGAGAAAGCAAGGATTCAAAAGAACTCTGACCAAGAACAGATTGTACTTGGGAGGCTTAGGAATTCTCTTTAGACCAAGGGACAGCTATGTGTAATAAGCGTGTGACTCTATTCAGCCAGTGGGCTGAAGAGTCTGGCAAGGGGACAGCAGCATTAGGAGGACTTGGGCTCTGAAGCCAATCTCACCTCCCCACTTATTTACTCACTGTGTGACCTGAAGCAAGTTGCTTTGCCTCTCCAAGCTGCAACGTCCTCATTTGTCAACTGGGGACAACAGCGGTGTCAGCACACAAGACGACTGTGAGAAGTGTGTGAGCTGAAGCCTGTAAGGATCTTGGCATAGCTCTTGCCTCACCGCGTAGAACAGTGCCATCACCTGGGGGGTGCTCAATAAGTTGTTGAAAGAATGAAGAGAAAGCACCCAACAATCAGCTAAAATGAGTTACTGTTTTAGGAAGGAAAGTAGCAGGTAAAGTGTACAAGACGTACGTGTTACATTTGCTAAACGTAGGGGCTACTGCTCTGTGCCAGTGTAGTATGGGATGTGGTAAAGGAAGAGCTAGGGTTTGACACGGCCCTTGATGAATGGGATAAATTTGAACAGATAAAGAACAAGAAAGCGAAGAGACAAAAAGAATAGGATGAGTAGAAGCTTTAGATGAGGCTACACAAATCATTTGTGAATCAAGCAAATGGAGAGTGGCAGGAGATAAGGTGGAAAATGTAGGAAAAGTTGGGTAGGGCTCAGGGAGCTAACAGAATAAATAATATTCTATCATTGAAAGTTAGGTGGTGGATCACAAGTGTTTTATCATCATCATCATCATTATTATTATTATTATGCTTTATAACTTACATATATGGCATGTGTATTCATTTGTATTTATCAAATATTAAATAATATATTTTAAGTGGACAAGGGCTGGACAGGAAGGATTGACATGTCAAATTGCCAAGTGGAAGGAAGATGCCTACATTTATGTTTAATGGAAAAAACTCTTATCCCATGCTTCTAATATAGCTATTTTCTCTGTTAGCATTCTGCTCCTGTCCTTGTGGACTCAATAAAATGGTATAAATTTATTTTCAAATAGATTATTACAAAAGAAGGATATTTTCTACAATTTCCTTCATCTCGGAAATTTAAGACTCCTTCTTAACCAATTCCTTAGCATATTTCTGAATATTATTGCTTTATTACATGACTGAGTGTAAGATCTAGCTCACAACTAAAGTTACCAAAAGTTAATTCATTGCACAATAGCCTCTTCTGGTTTCCTGCTATTTTACTGACATCATGCATTTTTGCTGAGAAACTGACTTATAGCTCAGCCTGTTTATCAACATTTCCTTTCGACAATTTTAACATTTTAACGGTTAAAATAATACAATGCATAACATCTAATTTCAAAATAATTTTGCATAGAGTTTCTCCAAAAGAATTAGGAGTTTGCTCAAGATAGAGTGGAGACTCTACTGGCCCCAGGAGAAAAGTTGGAAGAAGGCTGAATTGTGTTGGAGGGGGCAGGACTGGGCACTGGGAGAGGTGAAGGAAGTCAGCAAGGTAGAAGAGTTCATGCTGAGACCAGCAGTTCTGGATAAAATTGAAGAGAGAAACCTTCGAGTGGGCCTAGGGCCAATGTTTGGGGAGGGGAAGGAAGAACACTAGAGAGGCAATTACAGGAAAGGCCAGAAGAATTTTAAACAAGAAACAGATATACGTTCAAGCAAAATGTGAACATTTGTGCCCTGCTAAGTGAAGGAAATTTGGATGTGGAGAGCTGTTGCAGATCTGCCCTTCCCAAGTGCTGGCAAATTCTCTGAAAATTGATATTAAGGCCATTAGGCCTGATCATTACAACACAACAATAACGATAATATAAATAAAAGTACTAGCAGTAGTTATTGATCAAGAGGTTTCTGTGAGCCAAAACTGTGCTAATTGCATTGCATAGATGAACGCCCTTCTTCCAACAACCTGTGAAGTGGGCGTGGTTATAGATAAGGATAGTGAGACCCAGAAAAGTTAAGTAACTTGCCCAAATTCACAGGATCAGTGAGTCCTCAGGGAAAGTAGAAGCTGCCAGAGACTTCCGAGTTTTCTGTGTATATTCAGGGCATTCTCACCACATTCTATCACTTTTACAAAGTTGTCCACAAAAGTTTGGCTCACATTGCCCCTAAAAGAATTCTGAAAACGCTTCTACTCCCTGGCATATTTATAAGTTAATGTTTGTATTTTTCCAAAGTTTAAATAGTAATAAATGTGGCAATTTCTGATGCAGTCTAAATATAGACATTTTAAAATAAAACTCTCATCACTTTAATTTATCCACTGTACCTTATATATCGTAGTGTTTTAACTCCAGTCATTATTCATTTTTAAAATATATGAGTAACTTTTTTAAGTTACTATTTTGACTACTTCCCTTTCTTTGAACTCATATTTCCATCCCACTTTCCCCATAGAATTTATCCTATTGTAATACATCTTTATACTTAAAATCACCCTAATATACTTTCTTATAACAAAGAAAGTATTATTATTTTTCTTATACTTGCCTCTTTAACACTGATTCAACAGAATTAAATTTGAAACTTTTTAGCTCCTCTTCCATGAAAAATATATTGCTGAGACACAGACGGCACCTTGAAAAGGAATATTTCCCAGACACTGATATTTTGAATGGTCTTTTATTTGTCGCTGTGAAGTTGCCTTTTTTCATTTTTTTCACCTTCTGGGACAATATTTAATGGCAAGATTAGGGGTCGGGATGTCTTTTCTTTTAAGTGGAAGAATGGCAGTTGTGAAAGGAGAGGTGGAAAGTGGAACCCACTGACACCCCTGACCAGAAATTGAGTCCCTAAAACTCTCCATGCCAATGGACCTCTTGGAAAGTCTTCAGATACCCCAGGAGTACTCATGCCCAGGTTGGAAGGCTGCTGACAAATGATACTAAGGAGAGTGGAAAGAACACCAATTTTAGAATCAATCAGATGTGGGCTTGAATCCTACTGCTGCTCACAGCTTGTGTGATCTTGAGCACATTACTTAAAACTCTGAGTCTCAGGTTTCTAGTATGTAAAAATGAAAACTATAATTCTGAATATTCCGGGTTGTTGGGAAGATAAATGAGACGATGTGTGTAAATCCCTTAGTATAGCGCCTGGAAAAATGCACTCAAGAAATATTAATTTACTCTTAATAAGTTTCTTAATTTCCTAACAGAGGTAATAGTACTTATTCCACGGGATCTGTTGAGGGTTAAAACAGGTAATTTCGGTTTTGTTTTTCTTCCCTACTAGAGTGTCAGAAATTTTAATTTATCAATAGATTTTAATATTTAATTCAATACATATTTATTGAGTATTTATCATGTGCCAGACACTGTTCTAGGTGCCTGGGTTGCAGAAATAACTAAAACACAGTTCCTGGTCTCAAGTAGCTCACACTTTGGCCACAGAGATTAATGAGATTAATGTACCTACTAACTGTGCTATAATGAGTTAACTAGGTATTGTATTTAGGATATTTTACTGACTTCTGGGAGAACAAATTCAGTAAAAAAATGAGAACAGATACTAAATTCTGGTGGTGTGAGGAAAAAATGGGAAGTAAGAAAGTGGAGGCAGAGTATATAGACTACTTCATCAAGAAGTTTAAATCATAATGGAAGAGAATGATGAAGGTGGTTGAGCAGGAGGCAGAGGGAAGGCATGTGAGAGATGCTAGTATATTTATAGACCCAGCAAGAGGGACTAGTACCTAAGACAGAGAACCAACATTGAAGAGGCAAAAGTGAAGGCAAACAAAGTGTGGATTCCAGAGGTGGTTGGAAATCACAGCTTTAAAGCAGAGTTGGAAGACAGGGAAAGAAAATAGGTAAGGAAGGTAAAAGAGGAAACATAAATTTTGGTTATTGCGTCTGGATTTCTGATGCCAGGTCACGGTGATATCCATCTTTCAATGACGAGGCATCCTGCTTCTGCCATCCTTATGCCAGATCCAGCTACAACATCACTAACTCAGTGCACTGAGTTTGAAAGTGAGACTTTAACGATTAACATAAACAAATGATAACAAGAAGTTAATCAAAATAATAAAATTCTCAAAGAACTCTTTATATTGATTTTATTTAGATTTCCCTACCCAGTGCAATCCACAAACCCTGGTCTTACAGCTTACAGTACTGGGGATCCATCTACCTCTAGAAGAAGTACCTCTTTACAAATTAAATATTCCTCACCCACAATTCCTTCTTATGTTTTCTCATCCAACCAGAGCCAAGGCTACATGATCTTCAAATTTTAATTCATGTCTGCATGGTTTTCTAGAAACATAAAAGAGTAAACCTGTTTGGGGTAGGGGATTTGTAAAAAAAAAGAAAAGCCTAAATTTTTTTTAAAGTACATTATGTGCTATTATTCACTTATTCTGTCCTTAATGCAATAAATTTTAAGAAAGTTACTGACACGATGCATGAGAAATGGGAAGATTGAGGGTGTGTGGCAATTTGATAGTTCCCTGTAGGAAAAAAAACGTTTATATTATGTGTTTGTAGGCTTAGAATTTTACCAGATGTCCAGATATTATTTTGTTCTTTCTTTATGAGAAATTCTTTTGAAAGTCTACCAAAAGTAATCCTTGTCTAGCTGTTCTCTCTAAATGAAACATATGCTTGGATCTGGAATTACAGATAAATTAGAATTAAATGTATATCTAAGTCAAACTAAATCGTTTCCAAGTTTGAAAGTACTAACAACATACTGTTTAACAATAATAACTAAAATCGCCTCCATTTAGATGGTGATATCTGGATCTCAAGGAAAATGGAGATCAGTTTGTTATTGAATTGTCACTTTTAATATTTTACATTAAGTATCTAAAGGTAAGTTAAATGGGGAAAATTAATTTTATATTTAATAATAAAAATAGTTTGCTATTAATTGTTGATTACTCTGTAATGTGAACTATTTAATATAAGCCATATGATTTAATCTTCCCAACTATCCTGCTATTATCCCTGTTTTATACATGAGGAGGTGGATTCTTAGAAAATAAAAATGATTTGTATAAGGTCAAAAAGACAATAAGTGGCAGAGCTGAATTTTGAACCTATATGGTCTGAATCTAGACTCCATGCTCCATTACTCTAAGCATTATTTTTTTAAATGTCAAGAGAAAAGAATTATAGTTCATGTATGGAACTCACCCACAATGTGCACCGCAAAGGAAAAAAAAATAAAAAGACGTGAAGGTAGCATCAACCTTTTGACGAACTCATAGGACCTATTATACGGCTCATGCTGTACAAGAATTCAGTAAAAACGTTCTCACTGTGAGCTCTACAAACACTTTAGGTCATACTCTGCAGCCAAATGGATTAAAATCATCCAGTTTACAAAGAGCGGCATCAGATGTGATGTAGCTCTGTTAGGTTTCAGTAAATAAAGAGGTCAGGAGTAGATAGTTTCCATACGAGCAAAGAGGGTTTATTTCCTAGAGCATGATGTTAATGCCTTTCTAGGGAGCCTACAGGGTTTTTCACAAACTTTGAAGGAAAAAGTAAATTAAATGCCAAAAAGATTACTCAGAAATCTCCAAATTTATACAGAAACTCCTTGATTTATATATTCATTGCTACAGTACCTAATATTTGCCAAGCACAGTTCTTTACTTAGGGTTCTCCTGACCTAAATTGGACAATTAGGTACAGATTTTATAGATTAGAAAACTAAGATTCCATATTAATAGTAGAGATGGTACTCAATCCACAAACTGACTGTGCTCATCCACTACACCAAATACAGCCAGTGAGGACCTCAGAGGATGCTTCTAGAAGCATTCTGAATAGGATTAAAGCACAAGTAAATCAAAGAGAACCAGAACAGTGATCAGGGAGAGCAAAGAGTTTTAAAAATTATGTCTCATTCAAAGACTTGCAGAAAAAGGGTAAAAGTGTTAATGCTCACTGAACATAGTGGAAAGGAAGAAGATGAGACTGGAGAGAGACGGGAGCCTCTTCCTGAAGGGCCTTCTGTGTTGTTGTATATAGCTAAGATTTTGTCCTAAGGACAATGGGAAACCTTTGAAAAACTTTAAAGCAGATGAGTGGCATTATTAGATTTGCATTTTAGAAAGACTACTCTAAGTGCAAGTAGAGTTTCCCATGGCATGTAAAGAGGAATGGAATCATAGTGAACATTCAAGGTCACAATATCCTTTGTCCCCTCAAATTATCTGAAATGTGTTCTAATAATATTTACAGAACTGGTTTTTTTTTTCCTGAGGAAGATTAGCCTTGAGCTAACATCTGTGCCAATCTTCCTCTACTTTATATGTGGGTCACCGCCACAGTGTGGCTGACGAGTGGTGCAGGTCCACGCCCAGGATCCGAATCGGTGAACCTGGGCCACTGAAGCAGAATGCACTGAACTTAACCACTAGGCCACAGGGCCAGCCCCTACAACTGATTTTTAGACATTGTTTTTCTTTTGCACCGAAAAATTGTAACCATCACAAATTGTTCTTGAAGACTGAAGTAACAACTGTGGATGTTTTTTGTCCACCATTTCAGGCAGAGCCCTAGGACTATCTTGTTAGATGGTGCCCTTCCATTCGCAATGCTCTGCCTTAGGACATAGCAGGAAGATGTCATAACTGGGAAATTGTATTGGAGGATGGGGAAGGAAAGATATTAAGGTGATTTATCCTGATGCTACTCTATAAAATGGGGGTTAGAGAAAGGAGAAGCTAAAGGCAGGAGACCAGTAAGGAGTCTATTGAAGAAACCCAGATAAGAAATAATGAAGGCCTGAGCAAAGGCAGTGGAAATGGAAATGGAGACGAAGACTTGGCAAATGTTAGAGGAAGATAATGGGAAAAGAAGGACTCTAACATGGTTCTTAGGTTTCTTGTTTTGGTGTCAAGGACAATATATAGTACAGGAGGAAGTACAGATTTGTGGGAGTAAGAGCATTGAAAGAGCAATGAGAGATGACCGTTGAATAGTTTATCTTCAAGTATCTTTGGCACATCCAAGTAGCGTTATTTGTACTAAATGAAATACATGGATTTGGAATATAAGAAATTGATGGAATATGGCTGAAAATAAATGTGTGTAGGTTTAATTGATCATCAGATAATTAGGCAGGAATGCCATCTGGAAAAATTATATATTGGGAAAGAGAAGAAACCTGATATTAGAAGCCTAAGCACCACGTATGGGATAAGTAATTGAAGAGGAGACTGAGGAAGAATGTCAGAGAGGTGAAATCCTGATATCACAGAAGACTGGATGACATCTTTCAAGAAACGGAGTGGTCAGAAAGATCTAATGCAATAAAGAGAAAAAAATTTTCTTTGGTGGGCAACAAGGAAGTCAATTATCAATGTAAAATCTATGTAGTGCTTATATTCATTAAGCTTCACAAACTGGTGGTATAATTCCAGATTTCCAACCCAAAATGTGTTCACTCTAACAGCAGAAATAAGAATTGCGTCAGTAAAGAATATACAAGACTATCACATTAAGTATAAGAATGAATAATACTGAAAGAGAGAGAGGGAGAGTGTGTGTGTGTGTGTGTGTGTGTGTGTGTGTGTGTCAAAGACAATATTATAAACCAGGGAAGGATTATTCAACAAATGTTCTGGGACAATTTGCCAGCTACTTGGAAAAAATCAGTTTAGCTCTTAACTTTACACTCTATGTAAACATTAATTCTAGACGACTTGAAAGTTAATTTTTTTAATTATAGAAATTTGAAAAAAGTATACAGAAGAATCACTCACTAATTTCAGAATGGAGAAAGACTTTCTAAGATTAAAATCAGTGAAAGAAACCAAAATGAAAAAAATAATTTGCATACAAACAATTTGATAACATCTGTATATCATAAATCCTGTAACTAATTAAAAAAAAGTTAGAAAAATATTAATAAAAAATATTACAGACCAAGTTAAGAAATCATCTACTGAGGAGGATTATGGAAAGACAGTGGAGTAGGAAGCACTAGGAATCTATCTCCCCACCTAGATAATAATTACACTGGCAGAATCTGTCTAATGTGACTATTTTGGAACTCTGGAGTCTATTGAAGCCTTGTGACTTCCAGGGGAGGGCTTGAATTTTAAATTGTGGTTCATGTTGGTCAATTTCATCTCTTAGCTCAGCAGTGACTAACTATCTCCCATTACGCATGGGCAGCAGATGTGCATGTGTTCCTGGAATAGCTTGCACATACCTTGCAGGATCCAGGGTGGGCAATGACAATGCTTTCCTCCAAATATCAGGGATTTGTGTTTGGATCAGTGATTGCTACTTCTGATCACGGAGGTGCAGACACAGAGCTAGGCAGCCACTGTTGCAATCCTTCCCATCAGGCTAAAGCAACTTCCAGCTGATTTAAAGGGCCAATGTCTTTTTGATTCCATCAGTTTTGTCTTTTTTTTCCTTTTGGGACCCATACACTAACAACAAGGACGTTCAAAAGTGATTGCATATACAAGGAAAATTAGAAAGACACTGCACATACCCAGGCTCAGAAAAGACCTGAGAAAACCTTAAGTTTTAACTCAGGCTGATCCTCACCATGGAGACAGCCGGCAACAATAAAAACAAAAACAGAAACAAAAAACAGCTGACCCTGGGGGGGAGGGGAGAATTTGACTACCAGGGTTACCATTTTGTTACTTTAAAATGTTCAGCTTTCAATAAAAAATCACAAGACATACAAAAAATGTGATGGCATGGACCAATCAAAGGAAAAAATAAATAAACCAATAGAAATTGTCCCTAAGAAAGACCAGATGACACACCTAGTAGACAAAGACTTTAAGAAAAACTGTCTTAAAGATGCTTAAAGAACTAAAGGAAGACATAGAGAAAGTCGAGAAAATGATGCATGAACAAAATGGAAATATCAATAAAGAAATAGAGAACCTAAAAAAGTAACCAAAAAGGAATTCTAGAGCTGAAGCATACACTAGCTGAAATGGTCTTGAATTAGTAAAAGACATGAGTTAGTAAAATCATAAATGAAAGTAGAGAAATTACTACCATTCTACAAAAAAGAAAAGGTTTATAAGAGAGTACCTTGAACAACTGTACACCAACAAATTGGATAGATTCAATGAAATGGATAAATTCCTAAAAACACAAAGCCTACCAAGACTGAAACATGAAGAAATAGAAAACCTAAATAGATCTATAACTAGTAAGGAGATTGAATCAGTAATCAAAAATTTCCTGACAAAAAAGCCTTGGACCTGGTGGTTTCACTGGGGAATTCTATCACACATTCAAAGAAGAACTAACAATACTTCTCAAACTTTTCTAAAAAATGGAAGAGGAAACACATCCTAACTCATTGTATAAGGCCAGCATTGCTCTGATACTAAAACCAGACAAGGACATTACAATACAATAAAAGTACAGACCAATATTCTTATGAACATTGATGTAAAAATCCTCAAAAAAATGTTAGCTAACAAAAATCAGCAATATATTAAAAGGATTATACACCATGACTAAGTGGGATTTGTTATGGAACACAAGGATGGTTCAACATATGAAACCCAATCAATGTAATAAACCATATTAACAGAATGAAGAACAAAACCACATGATCATTTCAATTGATATAGAAAAAGCGTTTGACAAAATTCAACAATGTTTTACGATAAAAATGCTCAACAAACTAGAAATAGAATTTGCTATGGCCTGAATTGATTCCCCTCAAAATTCATTTGTTGAACCCCCAATGTGATGGTATTTGGAGATGGGGTCTTTAGGAGATAATTAGGTTTAGATGAGGTCATGGGGGTGAGTGCCTCATGACGGGATTAGTACTCTTATAAGAAGAGACATCAGATAGCTCGCTCTCTATAAATCCACCATGAGAGGACACAACAAAAAGGTGCCATCTTCAAGCCAGAAAGAGAGCTCTCACCAGAACCTAACCATGCTGGCACCCTGATCTAGAACTTCCAGCCTCCTGAACTTTGAGAAAATAAGTGTCTGTACTTTAAGCCATGCAGTCTATGGCATCTTATTGTGGCAGCCCAAACAGACTAACACAGAGGGAAACTACCTCAACATAATAAAAGTCATATTAGAAAAACCCACAGTGAATATTATATCCAATGGTGAAAGACTGAAAGCTTTTCCTTTAAGCTCAGGAACAAGGCAAGGATTCTCACTTTTACCACTTCTATTCCACATGGTCCTGACAATCCTAGCCAGAGCAATTAGGCAAGAAAAAGAAATAAAAATCATCTAAATTGGAAAAAGGGAGTAAAATTATTTCTATTTACAGATGATATGATCTTATATGTAGAAAACTCTAAAGACTCCACCAACAGCTACGAGAACTAATAAACTCAGCAAAGTAGCAGAACACAAGGTCAACACAAAATAATCAGCTGCATTTCTACACAATAACAATGAACTAACTATTGGAAAGAGAAATTAAGAAAACAATTCCATTTATAATAGCATCAAATATAATAGAATGCTTAGTAATTAACTAAGGAGGTGAAAGACTTATACAATGAAAACTACAAAACTAATTGCTGAAAGACATTAAAGAAGACATAAATAAATGGAAAGACATCCCATGGTCATGGACTGGAGGACTTAATATCTTTAAGATGTCACTACTATCCAAAGTGATCTACAGTTTCAAGGCAATCCTTATAAAAAATCCCAACAACATTTTTGCAGAAATGGAAAAATCCATCCTAGTGGTACATACATACAATAGAATACTATTCAGCCTTAAAAAAGAAGGAAATCCTTCCTTGTGTGACAACATAGATATCCCTAGAGGACATTATGCTAAGTCAAATACACCAGTGGTAGAAGGACAAGTACTGCATGATTCCACTTATATAAGCTGTCTAAAATAGTCAGACTTTAAGCAGACAATAGAGTGGTGGTTTTCAGGGGCTAGGGACAGAGAGAAATGAGGAACTGTTTTTCAATGGGTATAAAGTTTCTGTTCCGTAAGATGAATAAGTTCTAGAGATCTGCTATACAACACAATACCTATAATTAACAATACGGTATCGTGCATTTTAAAATACGTAAAGAGAATAGATCTATGTTAAGTATTCTTACGAAAAGCAAAACAAAAACCACAAAAGAACACAGGAAATTTTTGCAGGTGCTGGATGTGTTTAGTATCTTGATTGGTAATGGTATCATAGGTGTATGCATATCTCCAAACTCATTAAGATGTATATATTAAACATGTGCAATTTTTGTATATCAATTATATCTCAACAAAGTTAAAAAAAAAAAAGAAAAAAAAGAATAGTGGGTATCTCCAGGGGGGACTGACTGGAAGGATATTTTCTGCAGTGATGGAAATGTTCTATATCTTGATCTGCCTGGCAGTCACAGGAGTGTACACATGTAAAAAGTCGCCAAGGTGTACACTTAAGATTTGTTTATTTCACCATAAGTAAATTAAACATCAATAAAGAAATTTTAAAATTCAAAAGAAAGAAAAAAAATTCATCCTAAAATTCATATGGAATCTCAAGGGATACCAAATAACCAAAAGAATCTTAAAAAAAAAAAATTGGAGGACTCACCTTTCCTGATTTTAAAACTTACTCCAAAGCTACAGTGATCAAAACAGTGTGGTACTGGCATAAAGGCAGACATATGAACCAACGGAGTAGAATAGAGAGCCCAGAAATAAATACTCGCATATTATAGTCAAATGATTTTTAACAAAGGTGCCAACACCATTCAATGGGAAAAGGACAGTCTCTTCAACAAGTTGTTCTGGGGAAACCGGATATCCACATGCAGAAGAATGAAGTTGAACTCTTATCTAACATTATATACAAAAACGAACTCAAAATGGATCAAAAACCTAAATGTAAGAGCTAAAACTATAAAACTTTTAAAAGACAATATACAGCAAAATCTTTATGACATTGTGTTTGGCAATGGTTTCTTGGATATAACACTAAAGGAACAGGAAAAAAGCAAAAAAAATAGACAAATTGGACTTTATAAAAATTTAAAAATTTTATGCATGAAAGGACACTACCAACAGAGTGAAAAGGTAACCTACAGCAGGGGAGAAAATATTTGCAAATCATCTATCTGATAAGGGGTTAATATCTAGAATATATGGGAACTCCTAAAACTCAACAATAAACAACCTGAGTCAAAATTGGGCAAAGGATTTGAATAGACGTTTCTCCAAAGAGGATACGTGAATGACCAATAAGCACGTGAAAAGACACACACCATCACTAATCATCAGGGAAATGCAAATCAAAACCACAATGAGTTATCACCTCACGCTTGTTAGGATAGCCGTTATTTTAAAAACCAGAAAATGACAAGTACTGGCAAGGCTGTAGGGAAATTGGAACTCCTTTGTACTCTTGGTAGGAATGTAAAATGGTACAGCCACTGTGGAACACAGTATGGTGGTTCCTCAAAAAATAGAATTACCATATGATACAGCAATTCTACTTCTGAGTATATATCCAAAAAAAGTGCAAGCAGGATCTTGAAGAGATATTTGTATACCCATCTTCGTAGCAGCACTATTCACAACAGCTAAAACACAGCTGACATTGACAGATGTCCATTGACAGATGAATGGATAAGCAAAATGTGGTACACACATACAATGGAATATTCTTCAGCCTTCAAAAGGAAGGAAATGCTGATACACGCTACAACACGGGTGAACTTGAAGACATGCTAAGTGAAATAAACCAACTACAAAAAGACAAATACTGTATGATTCCACTTATATGAGGTACCTAGAGTAATCAAAATCATAGAGACAGAGAGTAGAACACTGGTTATTAGGAGCTGGGGGAGGGGAGACTGGGGAGTTATCGTTTAACAGGTATAAAATTTCAGTCTTGCAAAATGAAGTGTTCTGGAGATAGATGGTAGTAATGGTGGCACAACAATATGAATGTACTTAATATCACTGAACTGTACACTAATAATGGTTAAGAAGATAAATATTACGTTGTGTATTTTACCACAAAAAAATACGTAAAAAACAAGAAAAGTCATCTACAAATATTTATGTGTATGGTTATTGAGCATTACTTGTAACTGGAACAAAAAGTGCAAATGACCTTAGTGGCCAATAATAAGGGTTTATTTAAGCTAAGTTTACACATTATGCTCTAGAGTAAGCCTTAATGTTATGGAAAATGGGTAAGTGCATATTAATGGCAAAACAGGTCGCAGCACAGTAAGTACAGTGTGAACTCAATTTTGTGACACCTAGTGAGGTGGCTTGGAACAGAAAACATTTGAAAGGACATACACCAAAATACTAATATTCTTTTTCAATAATTTCCAGGTTTTAAAATTTTTTCACAATGATTACAAACTGCTGTTGTAATTAGAAATTACATATAAAAATGTGAAAAAGCCTATACAAATTAAAGAAAAATATGAATTAGTAATAAACAAAAACATGAACCAGCATACGTGAAAGAGAAATATAAATGTCTAAAAGCATATGAGAAAAATCTAACCTCACTGGTAATTAAGTAAGGTAAATTAAAACAATTACAAATTATTAAATTGAGAGAAATAAAATACTTATTGACATCGTGGCACCCTCATCCCCTGCTCTAATGGGAATTAATTGTTACAGGCTTCTGGACAACATTTTCATATGACTCCAATTCCACATATCTTAATAAGAAAAGAGAGAGATTGGAAGAGACTATTGGAATCCAAGACAGATTTAAAGAATCAGGCCACGAAAAGGGCAAGGATGCAGTTCGTGCACCACTGAAATTGGAAACTTGGCTGTTTCTGTAAGTGAACTTCACTGCCCTCTTCATTGCACATTGACTTGCTCTGCATCATGGACATGAGAGCTACTAACAGCTTTGGTGTTTTACATTTTGTAGCTTCAGCTCCGGGAAAGATACTGACTTGCCTCCACCTTAGCCTCTTGTCAATAAATGCTGGGAAGATACTCAATGACCTATATTGGGTGAAATGTTGGCCCTAGCCAATGAACTGTGGCTGTAGGAGCAGAGTTAAATAGTACACGGAAAGTTCTTTGGAAATTACATGGTTAGAAAAGGGTCAAGAGTCATTTCCAGAAGAAGAGGCAGGGAGGTGCTGCACAGTCCAAGCAGTAGGTGTCCCCCACATGGAACAAGACCCTTTACATTTGTAACCTTTGACCCAAGTCTTATGATCCATCTTAAGGAGATAATCAAGAATATTGATGCATTGATGCACAGATATTTATCACAAGAAAAATTGGTTTGCATACACACATACACATGAATTATAGCTCAGCCACCTTACAAGAGTGGGCTGAACTTTGGCACTTTTCCTAACACTGCTCACCATCAATGGAGAAGGATGTGGCAAAGAGTGACCAAAGCTAGCCCACGAATATTCTCTGGCTCTCCCATCTTCACACGTGGGCTTGTACAACTGGATAAGCAAGGCTGCAAAGTTGTGTAGCTTCAGCACTTTAAATGTCTTTAGGAAGAGTTGACCATATTTTTTTGCAAATGAAATCTCATACAAAATGGTAGATTGATAGAGTATAACACTATGTCCGGAAGTTATGGCAATAAAAATTTCGTTGTTTTTACACACTCCTGAAAGAACATACTAAGAATATCATAGTTACATCTTTATATCAAAAATCCTATAAACTAGTAAAAAAAAAAAAAAGACTAGGAAAATATTTCCAACAAATATTGGGGACCAAATTAAAACGTCATCTACAAATATTTAGGTATAAGATTATGAAGCCTACATAGCCATAATAAATTAAAGGATAAAAAGGATGTTACAGCACATTTCCCTGTTGAGACAGGGACATAGAAAGACAGAGAGACAGAGACAGAGAGAGGGACAGCTGGTGCTATAGCTGGAGAAAGGCACTAAAAATCTTAAAGAAAAAAACTTAACATACAAAACTCAGCTTCTTTCCAGAGGAGGTGTAGAAATGAGACTTCCATGTGCCAAAAGAGTGGTACTTATATTTTGTTTTAATATATTACAATAAGCATAAGCAAAACCTCTATTCTTAATGTGTCAGATACTGTTCTAAGAGCTTTACATATATTAACTCATTTAATCTTCACGATCACCCTAGAGGGTGGTTTGTGTGGTTATCCCATTTACAGAGGTTTAGTAGCTTACCCAAGACCCTCAGCTGGTACTCTGAAAAGCCAGAAATGAAATCCAAGAGGTCTGGCTCCAACACCTGGGCCTTAGCCACTAGACTGGACTGACTCTCTTTACTACTAAATTCATAAGACAGGCTACTACTCTGTTTTAGAGAAGTTACGAATCTGTTTTGTCGTTGTAGAACATGGGAATACGTTTTAAAACAATCTATTGAACACTTTTCATTTTGTGTTTTCTGCAAAAAACTAAGCAGTGGTGTTTCGCCACAGGGAAAGTGCGTGCTTAAAGCCCACACACTCTGAGGAGATTATTTCCATGCTATATTTGTAAATAGTCTAAAAAACACAAATTATTATTTTGAAAGATTTTTCAATTCTCTGACTTGACAAGAATGTCAAGTTCTTGGCTTCATATTGAAGGTAAACCATTACATTCTAGGATTGCTTAGGAGAAAGCTTTGAAAGCAGTGAAAATAAAGCAGTTTTCTCTACATTTGGATTTTCCATTTCTTGACCATTTTAATACGGTATGTGTCAAGGTAAAAGTATTTCACTAATGTATATAGCATGATCAGCAGAAAGGTAAAATTTTATAATCTGAGTTTTTTTGTAGTGACCTTCTTTCTTGTTACAATATATAACAAAGAATTACTTTTTTTTTTTTTTTTTTTTGTGAGGAGATCAGCCCTGAGCTAACATCCGCCAATCCTCGTCTTTTTTTTTTTTTTTTTGCTGAGGAAGACTGGCCCTGGGCTAACATCGGTGCCCATCTTCCTCCACTTTATATGGGACGCCGCCACAGCATGGCTTACCAAGCAGTGCGTCGGTGCGCGCCCAGGTTCCGAACCAGCGAACCCCAGGCCGCCGCAGCGGAGCGCGCGCACTTAACCGCTTGCGCCACCGGGCCGGCCCCACAAAGAATTATTTTTAATAAACTTTAATGACTGTCACTCATTTACTTATTTTTAGCTATAATAAAATAGATACTTCAAAAGTGACTTTATTTGTATGAAAATATAAAATACATTAGGTATTTACCATCCAATAGCCAAATATACTTGTGTGGAGAGAAATGAATAATCTTTTCATAAGTTTGTGAAGTTGATTTAAGAGAAATCTTTGGCTGTCCCTCTAAGACTTTTTTTGGTAAGAAAACCATGTTGTCATGAATTGTTGAAATAATGTCAAGGAAAGAGTTGAAAGAGATAAAAAGTTAATTCAGATAAAGATAAAATCCCCAAAATAATACAGCTGAAAGAATGAGAGGTTTTTTTTGTTTGTTTTTGTGAGGAAGATTAGCCCTGAGCTAACATCTGTTGCCAATCCTCCTCTTTTTGCTGAGGAAGATTGGCCCTGGGCTAACATCTGTGCCCATCTTCCTCTACTTTATATGTGGGATGCCTGCCACAGCATAGCTTGATAAGCAGTGCGTAGGTCCGTGCCTGGGATCCAAACTTGAGAACTCTGAGCTGCCAAAGGGGAGTGAGCGAACTTAACCTCTACGCCTCCAGGCAGGCCAAGAATGGGATATTTTGATGCAGTCTGCTGAAATGTGGTTCCTTGTGGATAAGAATCATTGTTTATTCCAGTGTGTAATCCTAACCCCTAAGAGAGCGCCTGTCATTGTGCTAGAGAAGTCTATTCATCTCTTCCACCAACATTTATTTTTGTGTGTGTGGTTATTGGCAGGCTGTGTTAGCACTAAGAAAAGATAGAGGGTATAGGCTGGGAAAAGGAGACGGTGCTCCTGTGACTGAAGACAGAGCCTCATTTTAGAGGGAGAGGAAAATGATTCTATTCCCTGCTCTGGTGGAAAACCACTGTAAGCCTCTGGTCCTGAGCTGTGTGGTTTGAATGGCCATTGAATAATTGAATTCAAGTATATTCATTGACTTATTCCTATTCATAATATTGAAATCAGGTAACTGTTTACATAACATAATTCAAATACATTGGAAATGCCATGTGCTATGTTCTTTCTTTTGACATTGTCCCCTAAGTATTCTATGTTTTGTCTGCTTTCTCCAAAAAAGTATAATTGATTATTTCTCCCCATATTTTGGTCACTAGGGCATTCTTTCCCATTTTTCTCCGTGTGGCCTGGGCTTCCTTACAGCACAATGGCTTGGTTCTAAGAATAAACCTTCCAACAGAAACTATGCAGAAGCTTTACCAGACTTTATGACGTGGCCATGGAAGTCACATACTATCACATCAACTATAGTCACAGGTCTACCCAGATTCAAGGAGAAGTAACATAAGACCCCTCCTCCTCAATCTTTATGGGAAGAATATCAATGTCACTGTAAGAAAGTCATGTGTGATGGAATATAATATAATATAATATAATATAATATAATATAATATAATCACAGATCATCACAATACATCTACTATAATACAATATAACCTAACATAACATAACATCATAACATAATAACACAACATAATGTGGGGCCATTTGGAGAAAATACAATCTGCCACAGTTCACTCTCTGGCCACAACTTTCACCCTTCCCACGTAAAAAAAATACTCATCCCTTCCCTCAAGACCCCCAAATATCATCTCATTACAATCCTGCATCTTGTTAACTAAATCAGGTTGAAGCGTGGTTGAAGCTCAGGTATAGTTCCTCAGTTATAGCTCTTTGAGTACAGTTCCACCCAACTAAAGATTTTTGAAATAAAAAGGCAAATTATCTACTCTACCATCATATGCAACATACGAAGGTGGGATAGGCATAAGATAACCACTATGCACCCTCCCACTCAAAAAGGATGAAAATGTGAGGCCCAGAGGAGTCAAGGGTCCATAGCAATTCTGAAATCCACCTGGCACATATTGCCAGTTCCCTGATTGGGGCTCAGTCCCACTGCCTGGGGGTCGTTCACTGTGGCTCTTGGCTCTGCCATCAAGGCTCTTGGGTTTACCCTTCCTTTTCCATAAAATTTAGCCCATATATACAGTAGAATAGGATTTTACATCTGCTTCTTGTCCATAGAAGTTAACAACCCTGAAGTCCTCTTTTCCTTTTGTACTGTCCCTGTTCCTGTTAGTCTAAGCTGATATAATCCTTTTAAAAATCTTCAGGGGCTTTTGTGTGTCAGTTTGTAATGGACTCTATTATAATCTACCCACAAATATCTTTGAGATAAATCCTTCTTTCCTGGGATCTTTGTGTGCCTGCAGAAGTAACAACATCCCTAATATTCTCAGAAGTATGCCTTAAGTATATCCTTAAGACCCTTATAGGGCCTTTTGCCTGTTTGAAAGGAACTGTGAGATAATATCTCAAATCTTTTATGGGTCTTAATAAGGGCTTCATCTTTAGGCCGTGTTTTCTCTTCAGTGCTCTGAATTTGATGTTTGTCCAGAAGCCATTTCTTAATTTTAAAATTATTTTCTGAATAAATTAAGTTGTAGTATATATATACAATGGAAGATTACTTAGCCATAAAAAACAGGGAAATCCTGCCATTTGCAACAACATGGATGGTCTTTGGATGGACCTTGATGCTAAGTAAAATAAGTCAGACAGAGAAAGACTAAATACTATGTGATCTCACTTGTGTGTGGAATCTAAAAAAAATCAACAACCACCAAACTCATAGAAAAAGAGGTCAGATTTGTGGTTACTAGAAGTGAGGGTGGGGGGGGGGATTGGAGGAAGGTGGCCAAAAGGTACAAACTTCCAGTTACAAGATAAATACTAGGGATGTGATGTACAGCATGGTGACTATAGGTAACACGGCTGTATGATTTATAGAAAGGTTGCTAAGAGAGAAAATCCTAAGAGTTCTCATCATGAGGAAAACAATTTTTTTTTGCTTTCTCTTTTTATTGTATTTATATGAAATGATGGATGCTAACTAAACTTACTGCAGTAATCATTTCACAATATATGTAAGTCAAACCATTATGCTGTAGACTTCAAACTTATACAATGATGTATGTCAATTATATCTCAATAACACTGGAAGAAAGTAAAATAAAATTATTTGCTATCTGAAGAGGCTGAGAAAAAGAAACAGTTTTATTTATTTATTTTTTTAGACTTACAAGCCTTGACACTTTTATATTAAATGGTTTGTTCCTTATCTTTTGTCTTCTCTAGCATGTTATTACAGGCAGCAAGAAGTCAGATGATATTCTTAGTACTCCTGTTACAATAATATTCTCATTTATAATGTTAATTTACATAGTCTCTTTTTCTTTGATTAAATAGACTTACAAAAATGAGTCCTTCTTTCCATTTTATTGATCTTTTTGAAAGCATGCATTTCTGGTATTATCAAGCAAGCCTAATTTGTTTTGATTTCTAATTTATTAATGAATATTTATTAATTTATTAATGACTATTTTACTTAATTTACTTTTACATATATTTAATTGTTCTTCTTCTAGTTGGTTAAATTCTTTCCCTTTGAGCATTTAGAGTTATAAGATTTCAATTGAGAATAATTTTGGCCACATTCATCATTATTTATTTTTAAATAGTTTGCAAATAGTGTTTTTAATTTTTAAATTGCCAGTGGCAGGTTTGAGCTTTTATTTTTTATTATTTTTTTATTACACTGTTGTCAGAGAATGTGATCTGTATAAAATTTTCCTTTTCTCTTTAGAACTTCTTGAAGTTATCTTTTCAGTCTAATAGTTTCAAAAACCATTCCATGTCTCTTTGAAAAAATGTGTATTTGTTGTTTCTTGTATATATTTATATACACAATATATATTACATCAAGTTTATTAAATGTCCTATACAATATTTTTCTAGTTTTGATTTTTTTTTTAGTCTACTTTATCTGCCTTTATTGGATATATTTTTTTAACTCAATCTAAGATTTTGTCTTTTTCCAAAAGGAAAACTTATTTCTCCAAACTCTAGCCCCTCTGTGATTCAAATATTGAAAACTTGGAAAGATATACACCTCCATTTTCATTGCAGCATTATTTACAACAGCCAAAATATAGAAGCAACCTGTGTCCATCAATGGATGAATGGATGAAGAAAATGCGGTATATAGACACACACACGCACACACACACACACACACACACACACAATGGAATATTATTCAGTCATAAAAATGAAGTAAATCTTGCTATTTGCGACATGGATGGAACTGCAGGGCGTTACACTAAGTGAAATGTCAGACGGAAAAACACAAATTCTGAATGATCTCACTTATATATGTGAAATCTAAAAAAAAAACAACTGAACTCATGGATACAGAGAATAGATTGGTAGTTGCCAGAGGCAGGGAGTGGAAGGTAGGCAAAATGGGTGGAGGTGGTCAAAAGGTACAAAGTTCCAGTTATAAAATAAATAAGTCATGGGGATGAAATGTACATCATGGTGACTACAGTTAATAATACTATATTGAATATTTGGAAGTTGCTAAGGGAGTAAATCTTAAAAGTTCTCATAACAAGAAAAAAATTTTTGTAACTCTATATGATGATGGATGTTAACTAGACTTATGGTGGTGAGCATTTTGCAATGGATACAAATATCAAATCATTATGTTGTACACCTGAAATCAATATAACGTTATGTCAATTATATATTAGTAAAAAAATTATTAAACCATAGAGTATTTCTTTGAATAATTTAAAATACACATAGAAGACATAATAAAATGAATTATTTGTTGATGAACTGCATTGAATTAAATGCTAGATAATGTCTTTTTAAAAAAAACATGCAAATCTGAGAGTTCAACCAATAGTATTTAAATTTCATTTGAACTTTTTTGTAAATGAAAGCCTACACAGAAGATGAATATGCAAGAGATAAAGGTAGAATTATTCTGATTGAAGCAAGGGATCCACACTATGACTGCCCCCTCTGTCCCCACCCTTAACCCATCACCCCTCCTCCACAAAGGTCTTTGGAGAAGCTTCATGAATCCCCAGAAGTCTATCAGAACACTTAAACACTAGGCCAGTCCTCTAATATACCTGAACAATTCCTTGTAAGTGAAAATCTTTGTGGCTTCTTAATTAAACAATGCTTTAATGGCTTTTCTCTTTGTACTTTAAAGAAGGAAAAATATGAATAATTAGACCTTGAGATTCAAAAATCAAAAGCCAGACGACAGCCCAAAAAGATTCCTCAAGATCTGACAAGAAACGAACCCAAAATGATGACTCAAAATGAATCAAGATGAAAGCAAAAAATAAAACCCAAGAAAGTCTCCTCTCATCCAGCACACGAGACTTCTCAGGAGTCAAATAGCCAGCTACCTCTTCAAAGAGAAAAATCACCTGTGCTTATAGCTTTGGCATAATTACAGCATGCCACCTAACAACCTCTGCTCACTGACTCCTTGACTAGGAATGTCTGTCTCCTAACCCCATGCGGATATTCATTTTCTCCAGAAGCTAAGCTATGTATCTCTGCATCAAACACACTCCCACACTTCATGTTAAATCTTCATGAAGCAACTCTGTCTGCATTTACTCAAAATGCGAACTGAATAAAAAAACTATTCAGGCCTTGATTATAAGTAGAATCTTTTTTTAGGTAAAAATCTTATTTCTTCCTGACAGCTAAAAATGCCTTTCTGAGATTCCAAATATTTATTTTAAAAACTCACCTAGCCCCTAAAATAGCAGATTTGCCTTTTATAAATCATGAATGAAAGTATGATCTAAAAGCCGGATTTAATTATCTTGTAAAGCAAAGTCCTGCTAAGCTTATTTAAACCCAAACTTTAAAATAATTGATTTTTACTTTCAATAATATATAATCACTATAAATAATAATTTTTTTCTCTACTATGTCCATATTGTGACTTAAGTCAGAGTGGGAGGCATTTTATATAACTATCAAATCTCTCAGTCAACTAGAGATACACTTTCTCAATTGTTTGACTAGACTTTAATATTATAAACTACATAAAATTTGTATGTAAAGCTAAAATACATTGTAAGAAATCTCAGATTATTTCTTATTAAACAACTTAAAATTTCCATAAAACCAAGAGGCACTCTGATGTTCCATTTTCAAAATTCATTTTTATTGATTTTCATTTCTTTTACATCTATATGTGTTTCTGGGAAAAAACAAACAGCATGTCCAAAGAGAATATGTGACAGCGCGTGATGCAGCATTTTGAACATTATTTTGACATTCTAATAAAAGTCAGGACATACCTCAAAGCATACATCAAGAACTATTACTTACAAACCCAGAGCAAACCAAATGGAAAACAATATTCTCAGCAATTTAATTTGGATTACATTTATCCATGTTTACTTACTTCTGTACACTTAGACACACTAATGCTAAAAAAATTAATGTTGGCAAGAGGAGCTATGCTAAAAACTTTTCCTAAGACATTAATTCCCTCTTATCTTTTGGAATGCATAATCTGTAAATTTTACTGACATTGTAAATCAATCAAAAGTGCTTAGCATGCCAAACTAGTGTATGCTTCATAGCTAAGTGTACAATAATGGAAAAGATGAAAAACATTACTGCACCCCTGGAATTGGTGGGAACACTTACCTAATTACATAGCTCCTCAGCCCCTGCCAACTAAAAGGGCAGCAGCCAGGTGGAACACCTTGATTTGCCACGTAGTTCTTTATCAGGAATGTTCAAAAATATTTTATTAAATTAAAAGAGGTAAGAGTCAAAGATCAGCTATTAAACCACCCAGAAAAATGTCCTCTTTCAGCCTTGTTTTTGGAGCAATAATTTCTGTCAGAAAATATGAATTCTGTTTTATGACAGACTGATACTACTCAGGGGTAAGCTTCAGCTATAATCTTCTTTGACATTTGCAATAATTTTGAGTCTTTCCGGTATGGCATAGTTTTTAATAAACCCAACTGTTAAACAATTGTATAATCAGTGACACACCCAAAAGGGCACAGGGCCTCTTCACAGAGAGGGAATAACTCATAAAAGCTTTCAAAATTAAAATCAAAAATCAAATAAAACAAAACAACTCTCCTTTTATCAAGATCTAGGAACAATAAGGCTACACCCTCAAGATGAATAGTCAGCTACAGATTTTATTAAGTATAATTTCAGTGCAATTCTGGAGTAAACTACCCATTTTTCTTCGTTAGAGTAATTAATTCTTAGACAGAAGTCACCAGGAAATGTCCCCAGTTGTGGTTCCGCTTGTCTGTCTCCTGTTTTTGCTCATTTAGTTACCAGTGGTTCCTTCTCTTGTGCCCTGGTTTCTTACCCTCCCTGTTAGGTTGTTTCCACTCTGTGTAAGAAATACCAGTCTTTGCGTATGTTCAGTACACATATTTCAAAATAGAATACAATGTCTCAAACAAATATGTCTATATCAATAGCTATTTGTGTTTGTATTTTCTGCTGAATGAATGGTTGTAATTATAGAAGCACTATGTAGCATTACTGTCTTCATTTCACATGATGCCAAGTACCTTCTACAAGATACCACCTTCTCTGTTCCTTAGTACTAGCACGGGTTTGATAAAACACTTCAGGTCCGCAGAACAATGGGAGAAAAAGGAAAATGAAATTGTTAGTGAACACTTACTATGTGCCAGACTAGTCACTCCATATAAATCTTATACTTTATCTCATCTAATTCATATACTAACTCTCTATGGTAGATATTTTTATCCTTAAACTAAAATTAAAGTCATCAAGTAAGACTTCAGGAGGTATGTGCCCAGGTTGTATACTAGTTATTCATGGAGCAAAATGTGAATAACCTCTGGGTCTCAGCCTGTGTATATTACAATTTCTAGTCTCCATGGAACCTAAAAGAGTTTCCTGTCATTGCTAGTGAGACCTTTGCTCTATAGTTATTCTTTGCTTTGTATATTCAAATTTCTTCCTATTCCCTTCTCCTGCTTCATCTTGTAGAAGCAGTTGAGGTAAAACCAATTGCTTGTGGCTCCATTGGAATTTTCTTGTTTGACTATTTTATTACTGCTAGCTCAGTGATCTTATACAGAAAGGACTTAGCATTGTCTACGCCAAGGCAAGGGATTTACAGTTGGTGCTCCTCAAGTCATATTTTTGTAGTAATGTTTAATATTGCCTTTAGGGACTCAAAGATATGAATAGAAGACATGTTTGTTCATTTTACAAGTCAGCAGCTTTGTGTGCAAGTTAACACACAAGTGTAGTAGAGATCACTGGTCAGAACCCTTATAGATTAAACGAAATTTGAAGATTGAAGTAAACTCAATAAACTAGGGAGAGAAACAGAATTAAATTCAATAAAGGATGTCTGCTGTCACCATTCTTATGCAACATACTGCTGGAAGTTCTAGCCAGTCGATAATGCAAGGAAAGAAAATTAGTCAGACAACTTGGAAAGGAAAAAATAAAACAGTTCTTATAGACCCATGATATCACTGTCTATGTAGAAAATTCCGAGGAACACACAAACACCTCCTAAAACTAATAAATGAGTTCAGCAAGATTTCAAGATACAAGATGAGCACGCAAAATCAACTATATTTCTATATAGTAGCAATGGCACTAAAATTTAAAATACAGTGCCATTTACAATCATTCAAAAAACTGAATACTATAATTCTAACAAAAATACAGGACTTGTCTGCAGAAAACAAAAAACAATGATGAAAGAAATCAAAGAAGATGTAAACAAATGGAAAGACAACATGTTCATGGTTTGGTCCACTCAAAATAGTAAAAGTATTAATTCTCCTCAAATTGATATATGGGTTTAATGCACTTTTATCAAAATCCTAGCATGATTTTTTTTAGATATAGACAAGATTATTCTAGAATTTATATAAACAGACAAAGAAACTAGAATAGGTAAAACACAAGTGGCAAAGGAAGAATAAAGTGAGAGGAATCAGTCTACTCAATTTCAAGACTTATTATATAGCTAGAGTAATTAAGAATGTATAGTATTGGCAGAGGGGTAGACATGTAGAACAATGGAACAGAACACAGAACTCAGAAATAGTCCCACACGTATATGCTGAACTGCTTTTTGTCAAAGGCGCAAGAACAATCCAATGAAGGAAGGATTACCTTTTCAATAAATGGTGCTTGAATGGTGGAATTCAATTCCACCATTCAATAAATGGTGTAATTCAATTCCACCATTCAATAAATGGTGGAATTCCAGAGGCAAAAAAACGTGGAATGACATAAGTGTCACATCTTATATAAAAATCGACTCAAAATGAATCATGGACATAAACGTAAAAGATTAAACTAAGTCTCTTAGGAAAAGAAAATAGGAGAAAATATTTGGAATTGAGGCCTGGGCAAAGAATTGTTACTTAGACCTGACACCAAAAGCATAATCCATAAAGGCAAAATTGATAAATTGGCCTTCATCAAATTTAAAAATATTTGCTCCTTGAAAGATCTTGTTAAGGTTAAGAAAAGCTAAGTTAGAGAGAGGGACAAAATGTGTGCAAGCCATATATCTAACAGGACTAGTATCTAGAATATATAAAGAACTTTCAAAACCCAATAGCTAAAAAATAAACAATCCAAATAGAAAATGGACAAAAAACAAGAACAGATTTCTCACCAAAGAAGATATGTTGATGGAAAATAAATACCTTAAAAGATGTTCAATATCATTACCCATTAGGGAAATGCAAATTCAAACCACAATGAGTTATCACTATGCACCTAGCAAAATGGCTAAAATTTAAAAATAGTGACAACACCAAATGCTGATAAGTATGTGGAGAAACTGAATCACTTGTACATTGCTGTTGGAAATGTAAAATGGTAGAACAACTATGAAAAATAGTTTGGCAATTTTTTAAAAAAGTTTTTAAAACTAAACATTCAACTAGCAACCCACCTTGCAATTGCACTCCTGGTCATTTATCCCAGGAAAGTGAAAAGTTATATTCACAAAAACCTGCACAGAAATGTTCCTAGAAGCTTTATTTTTAATAGCCAACAACTAGAAACAATTCAAATATCCTTTAACAGGTGAATGGTTAAACAAGCTATGGTACATGAAATATGGAATACTACTCAGCTGTAAAAATGGTCTAGTGGTTAAGATTGGGCACTTTCACCACCATGACCCAGGGTCGTTTCCCAGTGAGGGAACCACACCACCCATCTGTTGATTGTCATACTGTGGTGGCTGTGTGTTGCTGTGATGCTGAAAGCTACGCCACCAGTGTTTCAAATACCAGCAGGGTCACCCATGGTGGACAGGTTTCAGCAAAGCTTACAGACTAAGACAGACTAGGAAGAAGGTCCTGGCCACTCACGTCCAAAAAAAACTGGCCATGAAAACCCTATGAATAGCAGCTGAGCATTGTCTCATACAGCACTGGAAGGTGAGACAATGGTGAAAAAGATGGAACAGGGTTCTGCTCTGCTGTACACAGTGTTGCTAGGAGTTGGAATCAACAGCACTAAAAACAAATAAAGATAATAAACTTTTGATATATACAAGAACCTGGGTGATTCTCCAGAGAATTTAGTGAGTGGGAAAAGCCAATTTCAAAAGTTAAATACTGTTATGATTCCATTTACATGACATTCTTGAGATGACAAAATTGTAGAATTGCAGATGAGATGAGTGGTTGCAGGGCTTAAGGAGAAAGAAAGGGGAGAGAAGTGGGTGTGTCTATAAAACAGCAGCATAAGAGATCCTTTTGGTGACAGAATGTTTTGTATCTTGATTGTTTCAATGCTAATATCTTTGTTGTGATACCGTACTGTTTTGCAGGATGTTACTGTTAGAGGAAACTGAGTAAAGAGTCCATGGGATCTCTTTGTATAATTTCTTGCAACTGCATGTGAATGCATAATTATCTCAAACAGTTAAATTAAAAATATTTGGAAATTGAAGTAAACAATAAACTACAGACAGAAACAATTAAATAAAATCCAGTATAAATTAGTCCTTGAAAACAACAACAATTGGATCAGAAAAAATTTTAAACTATACGTTGCATTATTTTAATTCATAAAAAGCAACTCAAAGAAGTGCCCTTCATTCCTGTATTTGTTCAATACTTCATTTATTTATTTTCATTTAACTGAGTCTTACTGAACGTTAACTAAGAACTTTGAAGACATTGTACTTCCCAAGACACTTAAAATTGTATAGAACATTGAGAATGTAATTTCTTATGGACCTTTGACATTGACTTAAAATGTTCCCTTAACAAAATAATTTCATTGTGTACAAACATGAAACTAGGGATTAGGTCCTTATGCTTATGGTTCTCAAGTAGCAATAAAATAAACAGTGAAATCTACAGCAGTACCTGGCTACAGTCAGTTCATCCTAATGATCCAGAATGTGCCTATGCATACATGAAAATACAAGATATTCAAAAATTAAAACACAAGCATAATTTCAGAGGTAATATGTAGACTCTACAAGGTCCATATACCTTGTACGGGAAAGACTGTAGGAATTTATATGCAAATAAATAAAACTAAAACCTAATAAGGTAATAACTAAAAACGAAAATACCTTCTTAGTTTGTAAAGGAAGCACCTAATGGTGCATGTACATTTATACTATAGACTATATTTCTGTAGTCCAGTTCAGAAAGAAGTGTTTGTGACAGAAAATGATGTGGGAAATATCTGACCCAAAAGTGAACTAAAAATAAAATTTTAAAACTGAAAAATAAATGAAAAAGAGAAAGGCTGAATTGAACTAAGCTACTTGGGTTGAAAACAAAAGATACTAAGTAGTGACAATAAGTTTCTGAGGGCAGATTCTACACTTAAACAGAAGCTTAGGGAGTTTAGATTTAAATAAGTAGGAATCAATGTAGGAATGATGATTATGATCTGTCACTAAATGTGGCTGAAAAATTCCCTTGCTTGAATTTCGAATGTAGAAAATAAACATTCCAATCTGCCTGAGGTTTATCTGTATCAGTCAATGTCAGAATCAACTCAGATAATTTACATGAAGAGAATTTAATTAGGGACTATTTACAAAAGGCAGAGTTAAGGGAATATACAAGAGATTTTGTGGCATCTAGAGACTATAACAACAGAGAGTCAGTTACCCACCCCTGGGACTGAAGGGGCAAGAGCAATGCAGAGCCCAATGCGAGTTTGAATCTTGGAGAGGGCTTGCCCAGAAGGAGCTATAATCCTCAAATGATGCGGTGACAGCCAAGGATGTGGTGTTAAAGCGAGTGGGAGAGGAAAGAAAGATACCAGTATGGATCTATGCCTCTCTCTCTCTTTCCTTCCACCCTCCTCCAATCTCCAGCCAGTGAATGGGCATGACGGAGAAGAAAGCAAAGACAATAACCAAGACACTACTTAACCTTAGTAATGCCTGAAGGTACCAGTCGATGACAAACACTCATTGCAAACTCTTCCAGATCTCATAATCCTGAAACCTCTTCGCATCAACTTACTGAAGAAATAACAGAATATTCACGATAATCGTGAATTAGTGATGTACAACATTTGATGTTGATGTTTCAGGTGTTAATTTCTATAGAATAAAGATATTATAATAGTCTTCTGTGATGCATCTTCCCACTCCTTTGGTTCATAGGAAACAGATTTCCCAATCATTAGAGGCATTAGCTAATTTGTAAAAGGAGCAGACAAGGGAGTTTTATTGATAACATTTCACGGATTTGAACACCAGTAGTGAATTCTTTTTCTGTGTAGAAAGATGATCTATAAAGAAGGGCTTCTGATAGATACATGAGGGTTGATCTAAAATTATTACTATGTAACTGGAATATCAGGTTGATATGCATGAGGGATGGATCATTTCTGATACCATAAATTAAAAACTAATTTTCTTATGATTAAGAAGTAAAAGACATAGTTAAGATTTTAGGATTCAAGTTTCATTGACTTCATCAAAACATACAAGTAGTTACATCATCATTTCATCATCATGGATTGAAGGTTAGTCTTTCATCTATTAATTTTACGGTAAAATGTCCCAGAACTTGAGTAAAATCAGGCTTTTATTGTTTGTTATAAGATTTTCTAGATATATTTTTAAACGTTTGCAAATTACTCACTTTACCAAAGGGTTAAGAGAGTGATTATCTGAGTAAATTTGAAGTCATTTAGTTTAGCTGTGTATTTCCGTGTATGTTAATTTATAGGACAGTACTAAACATGAACTTGAGTATTCCCCAAAGGAGAGTAAAAAGAGTTTTGGCACTGTGATTTTGAAGAAATCTAAGTTTAGTCAGATCTCTTTACTGATTCATGTTTAGAAGCACTATGTGTAAATAATCTATCAAGATAGATTTTAAATGAATTACATGCAATTGATTTAAAGATATTTAGCAAGACACAAAACAAAAATCTCAAGGACTGAGGCACTTGCTTTCTAGTAAGTAATTGCTTAGAAATCAAAAGCATATCAAAATTTTCCATTTGTTGTTTCATTTAGAATATTAGAACAAGAATTTGACACAGTTGGGAAGAAAGGCATGTCATGTCATCTCTTGCAAAAGCCATTGTAAATGTTTTATTGGGTAGGGGGCTTGAATAGAAATTTAAAGTGCTAATAAGCTACCTACTATCATCTTAAAGGACAATATTTCTCTTGGACTGATTATTCTCATGAAATATTTGTGTATTTCTTCCCAAGTTTACTTTTTAAGTTTCTTTAAAATCTTTGTGGAAATTCACCACCCCAAAAAATATTTACCTAAAAGGGAGCCTGGTGTTTGAAAATAAGGAAGTTATAGTATGAATTCTAAATGCAAGTCTAGATATTTTTTTCAAATCAATTCAAAGGACAAATAATTTGGCAGTAGATACATTTGAGCAAAATATCATGAGCACTCCTACTGTTGGTGCTCAAACTAGTCCACCCTTCTAATGAACTTGGCTTTCTCCTTTACTTCTAGATTTGGTGTTCTTAATTAAGTAACCAAACGGATATGGCTTGGTTACTTAAAGCAAGATGGAACATAATGGGAATTATTAGGGCCCTTCAAGGCTACTCAACATGACTGGGCCAACCAAGAGCAAAGGAAGAGGGTAGACACAGCTACAGATGCCAAGTAAGGAACCAAAGTCCAGTCTGGTAGCCTTGGTGACCAGGAATCAAATAAGAGGTTTCAATCTTGGCACGTGGACAAGATAGAGGTTATAGTTGTTCCAACAGGTAAGAAGAACATAGCAATGGGGAATTTAATTTAGGCAGGGGGTACATCTCCTAAGTCCAAGCAGGCTGTAAAATGCTGATATCAGGAAGTTATATCTAAAGATAACAAGAACTTAGTCACTTAGCTGAGGTTCTGAAGCAGAGCAGTAACATCATCAGACATATATTTTAATAGGGAACTCTGGATGCCAGCAAGGCCAGCTGGGAGGCTATTTCAATCACCCAGGTAAGAGATGATGCTGACTTGAATCAATGTGGTGACAGTGGATGTGTGAGAAATGGTTGAATTCTGTATGTATTTTTACAATAAGACCCACAGGATTTGCTGATAAACTATGGGAGAAACAAAGACAGTATACATATTTCTTAGGGGTCTAGGCAATATGGGTGACACAATTATCATTAACTAATATGAGCATATAATATATCTTGACTTTTGAAACTTAAAGCAGGTACTTTTGAAAGCTTCAGAGCATGCTATTAATAATTATTCTGAGAGGCAAAACTGTTGTATCTGGATACCCTATCATTTAATGAGCTGGGAAGACTGTAGGAGGAGCTGAATTGGGAGTGGGGAGCGTTGAATATCAAGAACTAAGTTTTGGATATTTCAAATTTAATAGGCCTATGAGATATCTTAAGGAGAAATTGCATGTAGGTCACTGAACATATGTTTCTGAATTCAGAAGAGAGTTCTTGGGCCGGCCCCGTGGCTTAGCGGTTAATTGCGTGCGCTCTGCTGCTGGCGGCCCGGGTTCGGATCCCGGGCGCGCAGCGATGCACTGCTTCTCCGGCCATGCTGAGGCCGCGTCCCACGTACAGCAACTAGAAGAATGTGCAGCTATGACATACAACTATCTACTGGGCCTTTGGGGGAAAAATAAATAAATAAAATTAAAAAAAAAGAGAGTTCTGGACTGGAGATGAAAATTTTAGTGTCATCAGCACATTGATAGTATTTAACGTCTTGAGACTAGATAAGAGAAAAAGGGAATGAATATAGCCAGATAAGAGAAGAAGCCGAAGAACTGAGCCTTGAGCCCCTCTGATATTTAGAAGACAAGAGTATGAGAGCAAGCCAGCAAAAAAAAAAAAAAAAAAAAAGTAAGAACTTTGACCCATTTAGGGATAAATTTCTGCCTCATGTAGACATAACCCATAAGAACATACCTCCAATTTGTTTCCAAAAGTTAACACCTAATACTAATACTAATATATTGTTTGCCTTTTCAAATATATCAGAAAATGGTGGACTTTAAACCACTTATTGAAATCTAATCAAATTCTATTTATCCACACAGCTAAAGAAACTCCTATCTTCCATTAAACAGTGTTAAAATACTCTCATATACCTTCTGCTAATGGCCCACAAGTGGATTTTTAAATAGAATATTTCACAGCCTGTGTCCTGATTCAACTCAAGCTGAATATTATAATCACTAATAGAAGACTGCCAAAGCCAAGTTCCCAAGGGAGGTGGTAAGAAACAAAACAAACCTTTGTAAAATTATTTGTATAAATTTCAGCGGGACAACGTAGAGAAGGATCACTAGTCAGAGTATGGACAATATCATCATCCATCAGGCAACTTCACTAAGAAGCAAAAATAGAAGTCTTTTGGCACAAAATCAAAGACCATATTTTGAAATGAAAAAGATCAACAAAAGAACAATAAAGACTTTAAATTTTAAATGCCCATCCTTAAAACCTCCCTCAAAAGAAATTTCTTTGTTTCTTTAACTTTTTTTATGATTGAGAATAAGTGTTACTTGCACTAGAAATCTGTCAGATTTTTATTGCTGTGTCCTGTGACAAAAAGCATTTCACAACAGACAAGGGGAAAGCTAAACTGAAAGTGTTTAAAATTTAGTTTTGAAGAAATTGGAGGAGACTCATTTTTCCTAAGGTCCCTAGCATCCAAATGTTTTTATAAAATGTATAAAATTTTATTAAAACCCTATCTTTAAACTTGAGAATTTTTTTATAACAAATCTGAAAATAACCAAAAAAGAGAAGTTTCAATCTAAGACCAAACTATATCTCTAAGACCAAATTGCTTACAAGACATTTTGTTTTGAATACCTGCAAGACAACTTGTCCAAAATAAAGAACAAAGTTGCCAGCTAACTCAAAGTGACAACTATCCCCAGTATGTCCATCTTCCTCAATAAACCCCTGTGTTCTAGTTCTCTAGCATAAAATATTAAACTATCTTTCATTTCTTTTTCTTTTTTCATCATCATTTATCTAATCAAATACTATCTTTTGAAAATATTTTTTGCAGTGCAACTCTAAGTAGGAAACTTTCTTTTTTAAAAATATTGTGTTCTTTTCTCACGGATCCCAGAGAACCATTTCATTAAGACTGATAGGCGCAAGGCTATCAAAGGTTTTTAAAAAATCCCATTAGCAGTGAAAGAAGCATACAAAAGCCCCTCCCACACGGAACTTGTATTCTGTTGGGAGAGACAATAAATAAATCACTAAATTATAGTAGATTAGAAGGAATAACTTTTAAAAAGAAAAATAAAGGAGGACAAGGGATACTGAGTGTTGGGGAGGGGGAGTAATTTTAAGCAGGGTGGTCGGGGAAGAGCTCACGGAGGGGTTGATGGGTCAGCTAAAATCTGAAAAGGGTGAGAGAGAAACCATGAGGATACTTCCAGGAGGAGATTCCAGACCCTGTCTGGAACAGACCAAGTGCCAGAGTTTTGAGGAATAGAGAGGAGGCCAGTGTGGCTGGAGCAGAGGGAGTAAGGAGAGATTGGTGTGAAATGAGTTGAGAAAGTAATGGGGTCAGAACTAATAGAACCTTGTAGGAACTTTGAAGAACTTTGTTTTCACTCGGAGTGAGATGGGCAGGCCCTGGATGATTCTGAGCGAAGAGTGACAAGATCTGATTTACTTCTGACTACCACGTTGAGTACAGTCTATAGGGCTCAAGGGTGGAAGCCAAGAGACCAGTAATCTTAGAGAAGCATGAGGACGGAGGCTCAGAACAGGATGAAAGCGATAGAGGTGATAAGCGGCACAATTCTAGATCTATCCTGAGAGTAGAGCCAAGTGGATTTAACCACATATGATGTGGATGTGACAGAAAGAGCGGAAGAGTGCAGCCGTTGACTGAGATGGGGGTGATTGTGGGTGAAGCAGATTTGGGGGTAAGATCTGGTTCAGTTGTGGACACATTAAATTCGAGATGTCTATTAGGCACTCAAGTGGAGGTGTTGAAGTAGTCTGAGGTTTAGGGAAGAGAGATCATTAAGAGCATGAGGAAATATGGGGAAGAGAGCTGAGATCTAGGCCTGGAGGGTCTCCAATATTAAGAGGTCTCTGGGAAGCAAAGAAAACATTTCTAAAATTTCTGTTTAGTTCTTTTTCAAATGAGCTAGTCCTTCTTCATAGTTTGCTATTGCTTTCTTTATGTTTTGGTTCCTTATTCTGGTACTGAATCATTCTAAACATACATTTTTTATATTATCTTTCACATTGTTTTCTTAATATCAGAAGTTCTTGACACATTAACTTTACCATGGAAGAGTCCTTTGAAAATGCATGGTACATTTGCTTCCGCCAAGTAGCCCAACAAATATCATTTTTTTAGTTGATTTCTCTTTTTGGGGATACCAAACCTCAAATTCGTGAGGAAGATAGTCCAAGATTTTTATTTTCTTCAGCCAAGGCTCCTCACCCTGAGCCTAGACAGAAACATGCAAGTTTCCTCTGCAGTTCTTTTGTTTTGTTTTTAAATTTTATCTGTTAACATAAAACCTTTTGAGAAACTAGGTTTTTTCCCTAGTTTTATTGAGGTATGATTCACAAAAATTGTATATATTTAAGGTGTACAACGTGAGGTTTTTGGTATATAAATGCACTGTGAAATGATTACCACAATCAGGCTAATTAACATACCCACATACCCATATCCTCACATAATTACCTTTTTGTGTGTGTGTGGTGAGAACTTTTGAGATCTACTCTCTTAGCAAATTTCAAGTATATAATACATTGTTACTAACTATAGTCACTATGCTGTACATTAGGTCTCCAGAACTTATTCATTTTTACTAAAAGTTTGTACCCTTTGACCAATGTCTCTCCAATTCCCCCACCCTCCAGCCCTTGGTAACCAGGATTCTACTCTCTGGTTCTACGAGTTTGACTTTTTTATTTTCCACATCTAAGTGAGATCATATGGTACTTGTCTTTCTCTTATTCCACTTAGCATAATGTCCTCTAGATTCATCCATGTGGTTGCAAATGGCAGGATTTCCTTCTTTTTAAGGGCTGAATAATATTCCATTATATATATAAATATTCCATTATATATATAAATATTCAGTTACATATATATAAATATTCCATTTTGTATATACATATATCACATTTTTTTATTTATTCATCCATCATTGGACTCTTAGGTTGTTTCTGTATCCTGGCTGATGTGAATAATGCTGCAATGAACATGGGAGTGCAGATATGTCTTCAAGATAATGATTTTACTTCCTTTGGATATATATCCAGAAGTGAAATTGCTGGATCATATGGTAGTTCTATTTTTAATTTCCTGAGGAACCTCTATAATGTTTTCTATAATACCTGTACCAATTTACATTTGCACCAGTAGTACATATATATAAAAGTCCCCATCTCTCAACATCTTTTTCAACACCTGTTATTTTTTGACTTTTTGATAATGGACATACTAACAGGCTTGAGGTGATATCTCACTGTGGTTTTGATTTGCATTTCCCTGATGATTAGTGATATTGAGCACATTTTCATATATCTGTTGGCCATTTGTGTATTTTCTTTGGAAAAATGTCTATTCAAGTCTTTTGCCCATTTTTTAATCATGTTATTTGGTTTTTTTGCTATTCAGTTGTATGAGTTCCTTATATATTTTAGCTATTAACCCCTTATTGGATATATGGTTTGCAAATATTTTCTCTGATTCAGTAGTTTGCCTTTTCATCTTGTTGATTGTTTCCTTTGCTGTGCAGAAAATTTTTAGTTTGATGTAAATAACGTAGGCTTTAATAGAAGATTTCTATTTAAATGTCCCTTCTTTTGAAGATTCAAGGCCCTATCTTCAGTCCTCCCATGGGACATTAAACTCAAACCCTGCATCAGTGGAATCTCCCACCACTTGTACTCTGTAGTACAAGAAATTAATTGGGACATTTAAAGTAACCTAAAGCATCTTTCAATTTTACCTTTCTACCCAATTGTCAGCAATAAATTATGTGCCAATTTTATTTCAACATGGTGCCAAATATCTTAATAAAAATGAATATTTCTTAGTCATCTGAATCTTTGGTCTATATGACAAAACTTGCAGATTTTTAAAAAGTACCTGTGTTGACTCGATTTTTTAATCTGCTTGTTGAATGCAGCCATAATCTGAACTGCCTACAAAGAACTTCTCCTTTCTTCCATTCTATTTTTAAGGTGTCTGAGAAAATTTATTAGATAAAGAGATGGAAATAAAGAAGGCTATTGTAGGAATGTTTCCACTTAAGGAGTTCTTCCTGGTTGATATATATTTCTGTGTAAAGTTGGGGGGTCTTTCATCTCTGTCAAATCTTTGATCCTAGCAAAAAGAAACATGCCAGATGAAGGCAATAAAAGGAAAGTTTTTATGAAGTTCTCTCTTTTTGAAGATGGTTAAATGTTGAAAAGTTGCCCCCCGCCATTATACCTGTCCCTGAATCTTAATATGAAATCTTAAAATGAAAATTCATATAAATAGGACTTATGTAATAACTTGAGTAAGCCAAATACAAAATGAATTTTCAAATTGCTACATTTCCAAAAGCAGCTACAGCACATGAGAATTTCCTTCCATAGGGGAAAAGAAGGAGAAGAGAGAAGAAGAAAACCTTGCTGAGGCTGTATTTACACAAGCAAAATAAAGTAGAAAGTTAAGATACTCTCTGGGGAAACTGGTGTCTCTGAAATGGTATCTCAGCCATTCCATTTCTTCCTCCTCGCCTCCACCGCCCCTGCCCTTTTTCCTTTCTAAGCATCTCTCCCATTTCAGTGACGTGCCAAAGGTGATTTTCACGACACAATGCCCAAAGTCCATTTTACAGTTTTTAACGAAGCTTCCACAGAATCATGTGAATTTTATTAATTCTCCACACAATTTCTCTATCTAGACTCAGAGAAAGGATGTGAAAGCCTGTTCTTCAGCTTCTGTCAGCAGATGACAAGTTCTATTCTTTTCGGAAAAGACTAGTCTGCTGGGAGTTCATGCTGGTAGATGTGTAGAAAAGTCTAGAAAAGTAAGTTTAGATGGTCTCAATTCTCCCCAGATGTTTTTTTAAAGTACTTTAACTTCTTGAAGCACTGCAGACAGGAAAGGAGGTGGTATGATTCAAAATACTCTTGCCAGAGTGATATACTCAAAGACCAGGGGCATTTACAGCTACAGATGGTGTGACATCAGCACATCACATTCTTGTCTTCTTCTCTTGGTTCTCCTCTACTGGAAGGATTAGTACAGAAAAGTCTTTTGAAATTTCTTAAAAAGTAACATACACCAAAGTTTCTAACTGGACCTGAACTTTTACTCATCTGCTCTTGGGTTTGCTTTCCTTTGGAATCATAATTGAAAACAAACAGAATTTCTTAGTAATACTAATGTAACCCTGTAATTAGAAAGTGCATGAAAGGAGCTATATTTCCATTTTCCCTATTTATATTGTACTTTCCAGGAAAGAGGCATGGTATTTGGAGGTTGGGGTAAAGGGGTGATGGACAATGTTTCTTGTGTGCGTCAGTAATTGGTTTTGAAAGTTCCTCAGTAAAAAATTGCTTTTAGTTTCCACAATAAATAAAATTATGCTTAGGTATTAAAAATGCACTCGCTATTAAGATACAAAGAAGGCAAAAATTTTTGCCGGTTTCTGGTTGACCATCTGTATTGTTCTTTTGTGACTTCAACAGATATGTTTTAAGAAGAAAAATGGTTGGTAGTGGAGATTAAGACATTTCTTTAAATAAAGCATTTTAGAAACTTTCATTTCTAAAGATTTAATTTCAACACCGGGAAAGAATTAACTGCTAGAATTGACAAATTATAGAAGGTGAATTAGGGGGAGGATACTCTGTGTTTATAGAGAACTTTTTCCTAATAGGCTTAAGATTCATTAAAAAAAGTTAATTATAATTTCCCGTAAAGTAAGTAGGAAGTATGCATTATATTTTACAGATTAGAGTCCATAATTCTAAAGCAAATAGAGATTTAATAACTTGATAAAGGTCATTGGCAAGTTCTTCACACCACGAAACTGACACACGAGTTCTCTAGCATTCTACACAGTTTTGTATTCATTAGATAATGTATGACTGATTTTGATATGGACAAATCTTGACCTCAAATACTATTTATATAAACAATTAATAAACTTGACCTTAAATGTTCACTGAGTAAGAAAAGTCGCCTTCTGTTAGACAAATATGGTAGTGGCTAGGTGGGTGTGCTACTGATTTTACCAACAGACTCTTCCCCGAAATATTGCATCATCATTCTGGAACATATGCCCTTGCCCTCTTTAATTATGTGTTTGGATGGAAAGCTACTTTCTGGAATTATGGAAGTAGCAGTTCAGCATCCAGCCTCTGAACTGAACTGGATGACCTTACCTTATAAAGAAATGGCAAAAAAGGCGCTGACCACAGGCTTGTCTGCTGGATCCAAAGACATGTTTGTGGGCAACAGTGCTGGATACTGTTGAGAAGTATGTGTCTTTCTTTATAATCAGCTTTTTAAAGGTCAGAAAATAAGAGAAAAGAAGAGAGGAAATAAGAGGCAAGGAGTTGATGTTGTTGACTATAAGACTGACCATTTTATCTTTGGAAATTCTTCAAGCTAAAGTCGGGGCCTGATGATAAACAAAGATATGAGAGGCAATATGGCTCCCAAGAGAGATTCAGAAAATGCAGAGCAGTCAGACACTCCTATTGATATCAATCTAATCAAGCCCGAAATTTATCAGTTATGTAAATTTTACACTGTGCTAGATAAATACATTCAAATAGCATGCACCTGTGCCCCATGTTGGAGAGTCTTAATAGATTAAATTGCAACCGTATTGTTTTTTATTCTGTGCCAACATAACTGAATCCCAAAACAATACAATAGGAAATTACTAATACCATCAAAAGTCATTAATATGGTATGCAGTTATCTTTCTTGTCAAGTTTGATATAGAGTCTCTGTATTTTTCCAAAATCAGTTTCAGCCCAACTTCCCTTAGTAGTTTTGAAAATGCAAACAGAGCAAAGCTGAGATGGTGCACTGCCGCCAACTATATTCCCACAGGTGGATTTAAGTTAGTGTTACACAGTCCAAATTGTTAAAGAATTGGCAGCTGTAATATTGCAGTCTGAAGCTCATTCCAGCAATTCTAAGAGGAAACAATACAGAAAGATTTTTTTTAAGAATGTGGATTCCTTTACTAATATTTCATAATTTTGTGTGTAGGAGGGATCTTATACCATCATTTCCTCTAATAGTTAAGGAAGTTGAGTGACAGACAAGTTGTTTGATTTGTCCAAGGACACACAGTTAATACGCCAGTAAGAGGGCCAAGGACTCCAGTTTCTTGGCTGATAGTTAGGTGTTTGTGATGGGAGCCTTTGTATAGTTGCTGTGTCACTTTTTTCATATGCTTAGTTATTGTTGTGATATTCTTTCCCTGGTAACTATTATAAAGTTCGTCTCAAAGTTCTCAGTGGCAAGTAGAAAGAGGGCATGACTTTGGAGATATGGAGGTGGAAACATTGACAGGTTTAAAACAGACAACTGGACTAGATAGGCAGTCTCCGAAAACTTGAGAGCTTGTTTTTGTTTCTGCTTTGTCTTAATAGCTGTGGACAGCAGTTTGCTTTGCCTCTTAGAGTTTATTTTCACCTTTAGAAAATAAGAACCATATCCGTTGCCCTATCTACCTCAATGGGTAGTCAGAAGCCTGAAATGCAATCATTTAGATGAAAATATTTTATAAACTGTAAAGCACCTTGAGTGTGGGCCATCATTATCACAGAGAGCCACTCAACTTTTTGAAGATCTCCAAATTGGGTTTTTAACTGGTAAGAAATAATAGCACTAGTACAGAGAGAGGCTTACCATAAAGCCATAGGTTAGAAGAAGCAAATTTGATCCAAAGTGGCCTCCTGCCCAGGAGTTTCAAGAATCAGAACGGCTAACACACCAAGGGCAGAACCTTGAGGCAAGCAGATCCTTTCACAAACAGAGAACATTTTTACCCTTTTCAGCCTAGAGTGAGGTGTTGAGATAATTGCTGTTATTCACTTGACTGTCACTTTCTAAAGTGGTGAAGGCAATTATTTATGATGACCTTTATTACCTGAGCAAAAAATATGTGGCGATACATCTTATAAAAAAAATAGTGTTTGGGTCTCAAGCATTGTTACATATGAAACTTTTCCCAAAGTAATATTTTAAAATAGTATTATTTTATATTCTTTACAAGCTTTAGAGTGTTGTATAAACAATAAATACGTTTAGAGTTTAAAATCCTCTGGAGGGAATAATAACTTTCAGTTGTTATTCTACCTGGAATTCTATACCTGTCCCTGATAAAACTTTTTATATTGTGAAGGTATTTTGAAAGTCTAGACTGAGATTTCAAATCAGTTTATGTATACCAGATGAGTTCTTTTTGGAAGGACTGACAGACTAAATTAATTATAACAAAAGAACGAAGGAAGGAAGGAAGGAAGATAAAGAAACTCTTAGAATGAAATATTCAATAATTGTTCTTTTGTTCATGTCTGTTTTAAATTATTTTAAATACACTTTTAATATTTTGTAGTTTTCTGCATAAACTTATGCGATTTTATCAGTATTGTTTCAGAATTCAAATATTTGGAGAGGAAATAATATTTATATGTAACGAAAATAACATTTACTATCTTCTATTCCAAAGCATTTGCAGCCTCTGAAGTCACCATCTTCTTCATTATCTACTAAAGAATACTGTTTATTCTAGTCCCATCTTATTCTCGTTCATCTCCCTAAATAGTTTATATCTAGTAGAGTACAACTTACTTTTATAAACTTACAATTTAAAAGAATTTTGTCTAATTACCTAATTACTCCCATTTCATTGCTTTAGAACAGAAGCCAATGAAATGTGGCCTGGGGACCTAATCCAGCCCTCCACCTTTTATTTATAAATAAAGTTTTATTGGAACACAGTTATGCTAATTTCTTTATATATTGCCTATGGCTATTTTTGCCCTACAATGGCAGAATTGAGTAGTTGTGACAGAGACTGTGTGCACACAAATCCTTTATTCACTATCTGGCTCCTCACAGAAAGAGTTTGATGACCCCTGCTTTATAGCATCATTGTCCACTCAGTCCTACTAAACCCTGTGGGAGCCTGAGGACTTGCTTCCCCAACATTCTTCTCGCAGATCCCTGGGGATAACATGCCTCTCAGAAATTCAACAATGAGAGACATGTCCATCCACACCCACCCTGGTCTTTACTTCTCAGTGGGATTCTACATAGCACCCTGATGGTTAGCAAGTGGCTACTGATCCTAAGGCCATTGCACATCCTTGGTATTGAGTTACCAATTTATAATGTACAAAACTACCATACACGTGGCACTATTTTCCTCTCCAGAAGTCTCACTTTCAATACTATCCCATCGTGGGTCAATCTTCAAGATAACTGCCAAAGTCTCTTCCTTGTCCATTATTTTAAAAGATCACCCTATTTTTAGAGTTCTGCTCTAAAACTTTTCCCTAAAAATGATTCAGAATATCTCACTTCCCTTTCTATTTCTATTTATACACCCCTTTATATTTATATACTCGTATATCACATTGGCCCATTCTTTCACTATTTCATTCTCACGTCCACACATCTGCCTAAAATGCACTTTGCCATGAGCCAGCTTCCACCATATGGATTATATCAACATCCTAGAAGATGATAGAGCAAGATAATAGAAACCTGAGTTCATGAAGACCTGTTGCGACAGAGCCACCTACATACCTCAAGCCACCCATCTCCATCTAAACTGCTGTGTGAGGAAGAAATAAACTTCCTTTTTGTCTGAATCACTGTACTTTAGGTATATTTATTGCATCAGATTAGTCTGTACTCTAACTAACGCATAACTAATTTCATTTATTTAATCCCAGATTCTCATTAACTTTGTTTTTTAAAAAAGTAGTTTTACTGGCGAAAGCAATTAAGTGCAGAATTCTGATAAGCTAATAACTCTTCTCTTTTCCTATTTATCTCTTTAGTCTTCCTGTAACTTAAAAAAAATTAAAATATTTCTTCCATTTAGTGTTAATTTAATTTCTGTTTGGAATAGCAATACATGTCCTATCTTTGGTAAAAATCCAGAGTTCTTGTCTCGTGAAACAAATTTTTGATGCCTTCTCTGAGGCAAGTGAAAGCCCTGTACCTTGATGATTTTAATTCACTAACTAAAATCTCTTAGATCAGAGGACTATCTGTGTCCTGATAGTTGTTTATCTTCAGACAAAAAGGGACTGTTAAAATAACTTTGGCTACATTTAAATTTAGCCATGTTACTTGTTTCTGTGAATGTTGATAACCAGATATTCTTCAGGCTAACTAACCATTTTTTTCACCTATTTTAAACATATTTGCTTTCATAGATGAGCCAACATTGACCCCCTATGCCTAATTATCAAAGTGAAACACAGAATGAGAGTGTTTGCTGAATTTTGACAGTTGGGAAAAGTTGAGTAGAGTCGAGTCAATTAAATGGTTATAAACTTTTTAAATTCTGGCCAGGGAATTTAATGTTCTGATACAAAGAAATTGAAATGTATGGGGAAAAATATCTTCACACAATTATACAATTCTAGGAAGTATGTATGTCAAATATTGCAAATCTTTTGAGAAAACAAGCCCTGCAAAAATACAAACAGCCAAGATAGTGAATCTTTTTGATCAAAGAAAGCCTATCCCACAAAAGCCCACTTATGACCTTTTGTTGTTAGTTCTGTCAAGTCAATTCTGACTCCTAGTGACCCTGTGTTAGTGACTTTGTGTACAGGCAGAGCAGAACCCTGCCCTTATTGACAATGCTCTGCTGCTGTTCATAGGGTTTTCATTGGCATTTTTTCTGGAAGTGGGTGGCCAGGTCCTTCTTCCTAGTCTGCCTTAGTCTGGAAGCCCTGCTGAAACCTGTCTACCACGGGTGACCCTACTGGTATTTGAAATACCCTTGGCATAGCTTTCAGCATCACAGCAACATGCAGTTGCCACAGTATGACAACCGACAGACAGGTGGTATGATTCCCTGACAGGCAAACCAACCCAGGTCGGAGCAGTGAGGGCGCCAAATCAAATCTTAACCACTAGACCACAAAAGCTGGCAATTGATGAACCTTAGGAGAAATTAAATAGTGACCTGTAAGGAGTGTTACAGGAGTGCAGGATCAGGCTGAGTGATTTTGACAAACAGATTGAAAATCTATAAATTAGAGTTGTTTTAATTCATCATTAAACCAATGTCATTTAAAAAGCTAATACCCCTGAAAAAAACAAGACAATTTAAAATGCTTGGTTTGATTTATGTTCACATTCATTTTACTTACAGGCTTTACATTTTCCCACAGGAAGACAACTATAAGATATATCTCATATCCATCAGGGATGCTTCTTTTTTGGCTGACGAATGAAAACAATATGCCTTTTCAATGGCAAATAGGAATGTGATCAATCACGAGGAAGGAAACACAATTCCTTATACTCAAAATGCTGAGATTAAATGACGTCTTGGTGAAGACTATTTGCAATAAGCTATGTCAGAAACTTCAGGATGTCATCAGACCTAATAATACCACCATGGTGTGAGGATCACCAGACTGTTTCTAAGACAGGTAATGTCTGTAGTAATCTGTTTCAGAAGGGGAAAGGAGAGCAAAGAAAGATGTCTTAAAAAATAATGGGGAAAAAAATAACGAGAAACAGACAGCTGGTAGGTAGAAACAACCTACCAGAAGTCTTCATGGGGCAGTAAAAAATGTCACTTTTCCCCTGATAGGCTCAAAAGTCCCACATTTTTCAGACTTCAAAAAGCTTTTATGTGACTTCTTCCTAGTTTATTTCCCAACAATGAACTATATTTTTAGCTTGTTAAATATCATAGTCAAAATGTGCAGGAAGTACACTTAAACCTTAAGTTTTCATGAAGCCTCAGACAAGGAAATTGAACTAGTTTGTTTTTATTGAAATGGTGAGTTCATAGGCACCAGCCAAAGCTGAAGTTAGACATTCTGGAATATTAGAGTGTCATTAGTTTTAGTAGGTTCAATTTTCAGTCACATTATCATATTATGTTTCAAATAAATTTTAGTCTACTGAGAGATATAAGGATATCAAGTTTTAGGTTCTCTTCTTTGAGAATTTTGCTCCTCTCTTAGCAGGGGAGGGGTATCTCTTTATAACTGTCTTGGACTTTGACCAGGGGAAAGAAGAAGGAAGGATGTAGTATTTGTTACAGTGGATGTCTTTGCCACATGGAAAAGTAGAAGAGAAAGCAAGTGTAATGTATTACTAAAGAGTTTTCAGGTGTTTTGGGATAAAACTTTATTTTTATTTGCATGCTTTCAGTAATTCTCCCTCTGAACCCTTGAGCACTTTCAAAGTCAAAGCAATTTTAACGGCATTTTCCCCCCCAACATTGACAAGTGTGTTTAAGCCACTGAAGAAAATGTTTTCTAAGTTTGTTTGAAAAGTCCTTCAGCTGTGTATGTTTCAAAATGCTCAGTGCAGAGTATGAGTAACCTGATAGAAGGGAAACATTAATAAAAAAATTTTTGAAAAGGACTTTTAGATAAAAAAAGCATCTTTAAAAATCCTTAATAGTTTTATTAAACATATTTATTAAGCTACATAATCAGTTAGGATGATTAGAGAAGTAAGTGGAAAGTGAGCTGGTACAGTTGCGAAGGAAGTTTCTTCCTACCTGGGGTTGTGATGTCATGTGATGTCATAACCCAACCTGTCATGGGCTACACTGGCCTGGGACCCTTGCAGAGGAAGGGGTTTTTCAGATGGCAACTACTCAGTTGCCCATTTCTGCCTCAAAAAAGCCAGAAAAATAATGTCCAGAACTAATTTGCTGAGTTCAGGAGCCCAATGTAGTGTGTTTGCTCTATCAGGATACCTAACAGCATTCAGTGAGTAACAAGACCAGGCTTCCTAGGGAGCCGGGTTCCTGTCCTGGTTCTACCATTTACTGAGTGGTAGTAGGGGAAGTGATGTGGGAGGGAGGAACCTTGAATAAGTGACTTCATGCATTCAATATATTTTTGCTGAGTAGTTATCAGGCATTCGTCTATTCGATAGGGATAATAATTCCCACATCATAACATTATTGTGAGGATCAAGTGAGTTAGTGAATATAAAGTACTTAGCAGACTGCCAGGCACACACAAATAGCTCAATATAGGGCAGCTGCAATTATTATACTAAGTGCAAATAGCCAGTAAAAAGCTTACCTTTGGGGATCTATTGTCAAAAAGCACACATGCAAAACAACTACAGATAAGGAGTTAGGTTACACAGTGATTAAACCATTAAGGCTCTTAAGAAAAGGTTCTTAAATTCTCTCTAGATATTTGTATCACTTTATATCTTGCTCATGTTATATCCTCTAAGTTTACAGCCAAAACAATAATATGCTCTTTATTAAAGAATAAATTTTTAGTAGGAAAAGCATTATGGAATGTGTACTTGTTCTTATCGATCTAGGCCAGAGGTCTCAAAGTATGGTCCATAGAAACCTGAGGATCACTCAAAACACTTTGAGAAAATTATATTCACAATAATCCTAAATTAATATTTGCCTTTTTTCACTGTGTTGACATTTGTACTGATAATGCCAAAGCAATAGTGGGTAAAAGTGCTGGTGCCTTAGCATGAGTCAAGGCAATGGACCAAACTGTAGTAGTCATCATTGTATTCTGCACCATCACTTGCAGTAAGGGAAAAAATGCCAGTTTCACTTAAGAATATCATTGATAAATCAGTAAAAATACTAATTATAAGAAACCTAAGCCGGGTGTACACATCTTTACATTATTCTGTGTGACAAAACGAGAGGACACATAAGGCATTTCAGCTGCATGCTAAAGTACAATGGTAGTCTTGAGGAAAAGCACCTGTGTGATTGTTTGAGTGCTGAAATGACCTAGCCCCTCTTTTCATGGAATTGTTTTTACTTGAAATAATGACTGACAGACAAGGAATGGTTAATTAGACGTGGGTGTTTGGAAAACATTTTGTCAAAAATGAATGAAGTGAGGAGCCACCCTGTGGTGTAGTGGTTAAGTTTGGCGCGTTCCACTTCAGCAGCCCAGGTTCAGATCCCAGGTGCAGACCTACACCACTCATCAGCCATGCTGTGATGGCGACCCACACATAAAGTGGAAGAAGATTGGCACAGATGTTAGTCCAGGGCAAATCTTCCTCAGCAAAAAAAAACAAAAAACAAAAAAACAAAGAATAAAGTGAGCTTGTCATTTCAAGGAAAACAACTGACAGTATTTGTTGCCAGTAATAAAGAATATGAGCTTTCATAGGAAATTTAGAATTTCAGGAAATCTGTATCTGCCATTGTGTGAATGTGATAAATTCCAAATACTACATGTTTAGAGACTTATCTGAGGACATCAGTGGTGATATTAACAAATGGTAATTTTTAATATTGTATAACAAGATGTGTCGATCTTTGGAAGATTTGAGTAATTCCCTGAATTGCTAGTCTTCTGATAACCAATGCATGATGTTACCAAAAAAAAAAAAGCATGGATAAAAGATCCAAAGATCCATTCAAAGTTCAAGGTAAATCAGTAGATTTTAATATAAGATGATAGAAAAAGTTCATACACATGGTTTCAGATTCCATGTTGCAACTAACCTTTAAAAAAACTACAACTTATCAAGTTTTGGTATAGTATTTAAGGAGAATATACACAATTATCTGAAGAAGCTATCAAAATAAATCCTCCCTTTTCCAAGAGCATACTTGTATGAGGATAAATTTTCTTCATAAACTTCAATCAAAATAATATATTTCAACAGATTGAATGTAAAAGCAGAAATCCAACTGTCTTCTATAAAGCCAGACAATAAAGAGATATGCAGAAATTTAAAACAATGTCACTCTCACTAATATTTTTGTTTCTGAAAATATAGTTATTTTTCATAAATCTGTTACTATGTTAACACATAATGAGTTTATTACTGTTATTTTTAATAAATAAATATTTATAACATCTGTGTTTTAATTTTTATATGGTATATAATCATAGATAGTCATAGATATAATGCACAAAACAAAAACTCTTTGGGGTTTTCCACAATTTTCTAAGAGTGCAAATGAGTCCTGAGACCCAAAGATTTGAGAACCTCTAAAAATCAATGACCTGAGATTCTACCTGAAGAAGTCAGAAAAAAAAGAGCAAGGTAAACCCAAAATAAGTTGACAGAAGGCTATAATACAGATAAGATAAAGCAAACAACAGAGAAATTTAATAAAGCCAAAAGATAGCTTTTTGAAAAGATCAACAAAATTGATAAACCCCTAGCTAGATTGATCAACAAAAAAGGGGAAAGAGAATCTAAATCCCCAAAATCAAGAATGAAAGGGATTCATTGCAACAGATTCTACAGAACCTAAAGGATAATAAACGAACATCACGGACAACTTTATGCTGACAAATTGACAACTTAAACGAAATTGACAAATTTCTTGAAAACACCTTGCCAAGACTGATGAGATGGAAGAGAAAATCTCGATGGCCCTCTTTTAAATAAATTGAAACTGTTATCAAAAACCTCCCACAAAGAAAATTACCATAGAAAGGCCATTGGTTTCAGTGGTAAAATCTACCAAACAGTTAAGGAAGAAATATCGCTAATCTTGTACAAATTCCTTCAGCAAATGGAGAAGGAGAGAACACTTGACAGTATTTGCTGGTGGACTGGAGGTGAGGAGTGAGAAAATGAAAGGAATCAAGCTGACATATAGTTTTGGCTTGTGCTGACTGGGTAAATTATGGCATCTCCTAGAATGGGGAAGGAACAGATGTGTAGGAAGGAACAAAACATGCATTAGTAGCAGTGTTTAGGATATTGAAAGTTTGATATGCCAAGTGTGTGTGCCAAGTCTACAATTGGATTTATGAGTCCGAAGATCTGTGGCGTAGTCCAGGACAAAAGCTATAAATGTGGGATTTATCAGTATATAAAGCCAGGATTGGGATTACCTGGAGACTGAAAGCACATGGAGAAGAGAAGGAGCCACAGGACTGAATACTAGAGTATACCAGCATTGAAAGGCAGAACAGAGGAGGTTAAGCTGGCAAAAGAAACAGATCGCATAGGGACTGAGGTAGTAGGGAAACAAGGAGATGCACAGACATGAAAACAGTGGTCTTTTCTATCAAATGCAACCGAGAAGGCAGGCACAATTGAATTGGCTACACAAAAGTCATTGTTGACCTTGACAAGAGCATTTTTAGGGGACAGTTGGAGAGGGGAGTCTTACTGGAGTGGGTTGAGGAGAAAAAGCAGAAATAGAGAACATAGGCAAATCCTTCAAGAGATTTTGCTATAAAGGGGAGGAAAGTAATTTATTAGTAGATTGTAGGTGCGAGGGTCAAGAAAATTTTTTTAAAGATTATAATTCCAATGGAAAAATCCAACAGAGATGACTACATTAGCAATGTAAGAGAAACGGCTGAATTATATGAGCTAAGCCCTTGAGAAGGAGAGCAAAATGAGCAGAGAGGTTGGGAGGGGAGGCAGAGTAGGGTTCTGATTTGCTGGTGGGAAAAAGAATGTATTCCCATCAGATGGCTTCAGTTTTTTTTGTGAAGCACAAAGGTTAGTCAGCAGATGCACAGAAGAAAAAAGGAGGATGAGACAAAGTGTGAAATACTGGTGTTGGAGAGGGGGAAAGTGAGCACTCCAGGGAAATTTCATAAGATCGTAGGGCAGTATTGAATGCCCACTTCAAAATATTGTAAATTTAAAGTGAAACCAGTTAGCTGAGTTGTATATTTTCCAGCAATGTTCTGTTACTTTGATTTAACTAGGAATAATTGGACAATTAGTCAGGGTTGTGGAATTAAAAGAAACGAATTTGACAGAGTGAAAGAGAAGCAGAGAGGTTGAGTGTTTGCACAACCATCCGCTCTCCTAACATCATCAGAGTAAGACAATTACCAGGGACCTTTTGCTTCAAATCCACTGCTAAATACAGTTGAAAGGGATTCATTTTTCTAGAGGCTGTGGCTATTTATCCATGACCTTCATAGTTTTCAGTGGAAGAAGGGAATGGTAGTGGCCCGCTGCCCTGAAAATTCTGCCTGGCTTTTAGATTCCACCTTCTTGTATTTTCATCAGTCATCTGACCGCAAACGCTGCTATCTCAGGTATTTCATCCTCTAGTGGGATACGGAGACCTTATCTCTCACCCTGCTCAAATGGAAACTTCGTTGGTATGTATTGCTTGAGCCTCACACAATTCCTGTACAAGAGAGAATTTGTTCTTTCTTTCTTGGGACAGGAATCAGAGTGACAATATTTCAGACACCAAAGATTTGATAGGGGCTGGAGCATCATGACCCACAAAGTAAATAACGTTGTCCTCATCCAATCTTACTCATCCTCTAAAAGGCTCACTGCGAGGTCATTGCACTTGTGATCTGTAAACCAGCAAGAAATGAATCCTATGCAGGCTGATGATCTATCTTTAGAGCTCACTAGAGTTCTTGGCTCTTCTAACGCTCACCACATGAAATGTCTCAGTCATTTTTGACAACGTTATCACCCAACACGTACATGAGCTTTGCTTAACACTACTAGCCAGTACTAAAATATAGTACCAGGCTCTAAGATCAGTTGTTCTAGACTGAAAATCTATCCCAAAAAACAGGAATCTGCACATCTAATTAGTTTTCTTTCATAGCTTCATTTGGTTATTGGTCATTATAAGTAACAATATTTATAATAACTAATGTTTGAGTGCCATCCTAAATGGTTTATGTGGATTAACTCATTCTTCGCAGCAACTTTATAAGATTGGTACTATTATCATTCCCATTTTAAAGGTAAGGAAACTGAGTCACAGAGTAAGTAACCTGCTCAAGGTGAAGGTAATAGGTGTCAGAGCTGCAATTTGAACCTTTGCATTCTGGTTCTAGGACTTAGTGATAATCACATGATACTGCCCCAATAATTTACTGAGCTTGAATAAGAGAAATGGTTTATTTATTAGATTTTGTCACCCTGTTTCTACTAAAGTTTTATTTTGGCTTACCCTACATTTAAAATATTGTAGATCTGATCATTTAGCTTTAGGAAGTTGTGTTTGCATGAAAAGGAATCAGACTAGATGAGTTAGTAGAATTTTCTAAATCCTTCTTCCTATATCATAGTCAGAAAAAAATGTAAGTTTGAACTGTATAAAGTTGCGTTATTTTACCTTTTTTGACTAATAAAAAAGGCAATTTTTTTCTGGCTCAACTTAATACAAAGGGGAAGCTATAAATCCATATTCAGTCTAGCTCTCTGCTTTATTTCAGTATCATGATAACTTTCGCTGTCATTCATGATCTCTCTCCTGGCCTTCCTTGTATCAGGAATAAACACCATCTCTTGATGAGAAAGCAAGTCAGGGCCAAGGGCATGGACTGTGACTGAGGGACAGATAGTGTCTTGTAAGATGGTGCTTGGCCCATGATGCCTGAAGCCTCCTGACCTTGGCCTCACTTGTCCTATGAGCTCCTCAGTCCAAGGACTCAATAATGTGAGATGTGACTTGCCTCACAGAGTAGACTCAATCCAAGCCTTGATTATTTTACTGTTTTTCAAAGAAACTCCTCTTGAAACCTAACAGAAAAATAGTCAATTTTTCTGATTGAAAAGTTAATTTATGATAGTATCTGAGAATGCTGTCAGACACTCAGGAACCATAACACCCACAAGGTGCTAAATTCCTCATTTCTCCCACAGGATTTTTCAATGCTAAAAACGGCATCAACACTAGTATTCCTGGCAAAAGCATTGCTAATTGACAATCATAAGAATCCAGCTACCGTGTTTACTGAGTGTGAACAAGAAATGTCGTCACATCCAGAAATTCCAAAATAGTTTTCTTTCTTTAGAAAATGTGTATCATTCCAGGATAAGCAGCAATTCTCTCACGTGCTCTAGTCTATGTCATTGGCCACCGCTGAGTCAGAACAGAGGTGACTTCTGGGCTATTGAAAGTGCCATTTTCTGTATTTTGCAAGTGTGGCAGTCTGGATGTCATCACCACATGAAAAGGTTGACAGAATGGCCATTTTAGAATTTGCCCAGCAAGCCTATAGAAGGTATGAGAGGTGTCAACTGGAAGATAAATGGTTCAGTCAGGGAACAAGAGCGTGGTAGTTATCGCTGACACAGACCATTCTTCCTGTCAGCAAGATATCACCAACATGTCTTCCAATATGAGGTGATATATTTTGGAGCCACAAATAAGGAATATAATTTCTATCCACTTCAGAAAGAGATAAGCGTGAACACCTAAAAATGACACACCAATATGAGGCAGACTGTAGAATAGCTAATGACACTTGATTTTATAATCCCCTCCTCCCAAATTTCCAACAGTGTTTACCAAAATTAGTGTCATTAGACAGGAAGATATATAATCTTATAAATATTTTGGAAGCCATCTCCATTAGCCATCGTATATTAAGATATCATGCTGGAAAAATTGTCTATAATTAGAGTGATGAAAAGAAAGAAGAAAATAAGCTACTAATAGCCAGAAAGAAAATACAAGCACTATCTTCATAATACTGAAAATGATCCTGCTCTTGGCAGGACCTTGGATACCATATAATCCAATTGTTTTCTCTTTACAAATAAGGAAACTGAAGCCAGAAAAGCTAAGCAATATGTATTTAAAAAGAGCATTTCATTAAAACTCAAATCAACCTTTAATTTTCTTATGAGTGTTTTTTTATCATCTTGCTTCTGTCAAGATTACAGAATGTCTGAGCTACCAAAGGTCAACAGAAAATTGAAGACTTCCAGCTCTGTTTATTACTTGGAAACCAGTGAGGTATACTCTACGTGACTCCTGGGAAAGGAGACACACATCTATCTTTTATGTCCCACCTTCTTTAGCTATTCCAATTAGCAAAGCTCTCAACAAAAAGATAGACATTAAGACAGTTTATTTTGAAAAAATATGCAATTTTGAAGTTAGAAGAGTTGGATTCTAAAATGTTAAGGCTAAAAATTCTATCTTGAGAATATATTGGTATAAATTTATTTAATAAGATAGAAAAGAGGTACTATTATAGGTGAACAGCCAGGCTACCCTCAGACAGGAAAATGGACAGTTTGTGCCAGCTGGTATATAAGAAAAGACTGATGTAAACTATTACTGTCCCCACTGGACATATGCCAGAAGAAAGAAAGAAAGAGAGAGAGAGAGAGAAGGAGGGAGGGAGGGAGGGAGGGAGAAAGGAAGGAAGGAAGGAAGGAAGGAAGGAAGGAAGGAAGGAAGGAAGGAAGGAAGGAAGGAAGGAAGGAAGGAAGGAAGGAAGGAAGATATTGGGTAACGTTTCTTGTGACATTTCTCTGTTATCAAATCCCTCCTAAATTACCCCCTATTTTCACCCACTCCCCCTCCCCAACACAATATTGTTCTCCTTTCCATTGATTTATCTCTTCTGGCCTCTTTCTAGATACCATAAGTACTCAAGCTACATCTGGAATCCTTCCAAGCTTGCTGTCATCACAGTGTTTTCACATAAGTACTCCAAAAATTCTGTTACATTGATGACATGGTGAATGAGTGAATAAATGAATGGAATGCATTAAAAGTTGGGTTTTAACCTCTCCTGTTATCTTTATAAACCTGATCATGAAATTGCTCCCTATTAGGAAGAATTTCCTTGGAAAATATGTGGGGTCTCTCCGCTTGGCTAGGACAAAATAGCGTACCCACACTATTTAGGTTTCCCCTGCAACATGTCCTTTTATTCTGGCCCCTTCTGGGACAACAGTAGGGTTATTAACAGTCACTTGATCCAACCAAATCTCTGCAGGTAAGAAATTCCTTCTAGAACATTTTTGAGAAATTATTAGTCAGCCTCTTATTGAACACCTGTCATAATAAAACTTACCCTCTGTCAATGCATTACAATCCGGTGCTGGTCAACTCTGATTAATAGGACACACCTCCTTACACTGAGCCCAAACCTCTTTTCCCTTTAACATTAACCTGATGCACTAATTTTGTAGCCTCAAGCAGCGTATAGCAAATCAGCTCCTCATCCTTCAGACTTACATTATTTGACATTAGCTATTATTTCTCCTCTTAGTCTTTGCTTCTATTTACTAAGCATCTCAATGCTTCCAAATCCTTCCAGCTTCTGTCTCAAAATATGATCCCTAACTGTAAATACTGCAAAGGAAAAGTTAACCCCATCAATACTGGGCTCTTAGCAGTCATATAAGAATGTTATTTGATAAACTAATTTCACTGTAGAAATGTAAATAGTAACAACTCATTACATTTTGTGGCCTAAATATTTTTTAATAAATATTATCTTTTTTGATCTCAGAGAACTCTAACGCAAGCATGGCTAAAATTATTATTTTAAATCATAGTTTATATTACTTGAGAAAGATTTGACTTTGAGATTGAAAAAGAAGCAAGTCTCTAATGTCCAACTTCCAGGTTGTGTGATTGATAGTTGAGATAGGTGTATGTGTGTGTATACATGTTTTGTAGGGAATATTTAATAAAAACATATTTATGTGCCCCTTAAATTTTACCCAAAGGTAGCATACTATCATAAACCTAGATCTTACAACACAAAAGACTCACAATATATTGAAAAGTCAAAAGAGCTAGTTATTATGAGATCAGTCACATTAAATAGTCACTTTAGAGACCTAGAAGCATCATTGGGGAACATGGTAAAATGTAGCTAAAAGTTTAATTATTTCCATGTGTGTACTATACGACCAGAAATAACCTGAGTCTTGGGAAGCTGACTTGACTCTTTGCAGAATGATCCAAATTATATTAAATTGTAAAATAACCTGAAACCTAAAACATTCTTTTGCTTTTATTATGAGGTAAGCATTAAAAATAGTATTTAACCACTAAAAATTTAGTTGCTTTAATTAACCTTTGAATTTTAGGATCTCACACACAAATGTTACCTTTTCACATGTTTCCCAAGGTATTTAATGGCATTAAATCCTATTCTCATAACAACAATTCTGTTCACCAAAGGCATTCTTCAGTTGTTTAACAAAAAATCTTTGTTCTATTAGGGGAAAGGATTTATTAAAACTCTTGGATCTTCCTATAAAATTCATTATCAAAGCCATTGATTTCTAAGTCACTGTTTTTTATGATTTTAGCATGAAATTTGCTAGTTTACTCTTAGAATCATGAAAAACGCTGTAATTTTTAATTTTGATTCAGATTATTTTGATTAGACAGAATAAAGATTTTAGGAAAGATTATCTCCTCTCTCATTGAAATCACCTTGATATTCCATTGCCTTGTGATTTTGACCTTTGTAACATCACACTGTACGTTAGAAGCCTGGCTCTGCTACTTACTATATTGGTGACTTTGGTTAAGTTATTTAACATCTGTGAACATGGTATCATCTGTGCAATGGGGATAAGATCAAAGGTTCTTTAGGAAAATTAAATGAAGTCATATATGTTGATGGCTCAGCACAGTGCCTGGCGTCTCATGCACACTCATGACAGTTTTCATGGTTTTATTAACAAAGCATTTTGGCATCATACTTGATGAGATCATTACCTTTATTCTCCTTAAAACTCTTTTTCTCAGCAGTTTTAAATATAATAAAAGGAGAAATACACTGAGTAGCATCCTGTTCATTTTCATATTCATTAAAATGAGCCCAGCTATAATTCTACTGTAAGAATTCCACATCATCCTTCCTTATTAATTTTATAGATCATTATTAATAACCTGTTTTGGCTTTTTAACCATGAGAAACCACACCTATTCAATGCTCTATCACAACCCAGCCACTTCCTCATGGGCCCGAGCTTGTCCAACGTGAAGTACTACACCTGTGCCTACGTGACAGCCCTAATTTGGGAAATTTTTTCAAAAAACAGCAGTTTCTTCAAATACAACCTTTTGCAAAGTCATTGTTTTAGATGTTGTTAAGACAATCGTCACAATGTCACCGAGAAGGTAAATTCTATATGTATTAAAACTTGTAGTATGTTTCAGCCTCACATAGGACCATCTGTCTTGGGTTCCTAATCTACTAGAAACATTAAAGGATCAATAACTGAGTGAATCCCACTCAGTCTTTTAACCCAAATATGTCATCCTATCTTCTCAAATCACGCAAAGACCTAGCGAGACAGGCCATTTATTCAGCGAATCAACAACTATGTGAGTGCATGTCACTGAAAAAAGAGCAGAGGATTCAGCAGTGAGTAAGACAGACATCATTCTTGCTCCTTGAACTTACATTCTAGAGGGAAAAGAAAAGCAAACACCAGTTTTAAAAGAATTGTGGCACCTGTGATAAGTAGAATGAATGATGTTACAAACATTGAGCTGAAATAGAGAAGAATGCCGCAGGGTGGTGGAGATGGATGATAATGGTAAGGAACCTCCTTCAGGTAGGGGAGATGCTGAGAATATGACACAAAACCCTATCCATAAAAGTTGAAAAGCAGCCAGACATACAGGGTCTTGTGCAAAAGTTTTAGAATTTATTCTGAGCACAACCAGAAATTACTGAAATGCTTTATATTTGGAGTGATGATGTCTTACTTGTGTTTAAAGATCACTTTAATATTTTCTCTACGTTAATTCAACAAAAAGTTGTCTAAACAAAAATGCCTTTTTTGATAAATTTGATTTTGTTTTTCATTTTAGAAATTATGTCATTGCTCAGAGTCAGTTCAGCAAACATATATTGAATTTCTGGCATGTGACATGTCCCTGTGCTAGACACTGTCCGTGTAAAGATGAGTGAAAATGGTCCGCATGTTTGTCTATTGGTTAATTCTAATTACTGAACACCTATATACAGTGTTTTGTCACTATGCCTATAAAATAATTTATATTTCAAAACCAAACAGTGTGCTAGGGCCAGCTGCGTGGCTTGGCGGTTGGGTGAGCGCGCTCTGCTGCTGGCGGCCCGGGTTCGGATCCCGGGCACGCACCGATGCACCGCTTCTCCGGCCATGCTGAGGCCGCATCCCACATACAGCAACTAGAAGGATGTGCAGCTGTGACGTACAGCTATTTACTGGGGCTTTGGGGGAAAAAAAATAAATAAATAAAATTTAGAAAAAAAGAAAAAAAACAGTGTGCTAGAATTATATTTCCTCGTCACAGGTCCAGTGACTTAACTCCTGCACAACTCAAAAAGGAAGGCTGCTAGCATCAAAGTCAATTGTAGTTTCTTTTCTAATACTCTATGCCACTTTCTAGTTTGCTTTGTATTTTAATTATGACACTCATACAACTTTTTTTGTTCTTCTAGAGTTTCAGCTCTAAGAATAATCTGTCTTCACAATATTCTAGAGTTTTTCATTCTTTTAATCTGGTAATGTATTGTACGGAAACTCTTTTTTTTCCCTGGAGACATACTGTCCCTGAGCCCACCAGTCCCCTTCTCCAATCTGAACTAGGTGTGTTCTAGACTGTCTGTACAGCTTACATGTGAACACTTCCCCTCCCTGGTTCCTGAGTTAGATTCTTTCTTGGATCCCAGCCCTTCCATTTTCACGGAGTTCTCCCACACCCTTACTAGAGGAACACCTTACACAATCTCTCTAGAAAAAATGCGTAGATGGTAAGCCTTCTCAATCCTTGCACGTCTGATAATGTTTCTATTTGGTCTTCACACTCAGTTGACAATGTTGACTGAGTATAGAACCATAAACTCAAAATCTTTTCCCCTCAGAACTTTAAAAGCATCCCTCCACCACCTCCAGCCCCCCACCCCCCCAGTTAAAAGCAGAGTTCCTCTTCTCCTTCGTTGCCTCCCTATTCTCTTCCTATTCTTTCTCCTCATCATCTTTCTGGTAAATTTTTGAACCTGTTTTTATTCTTTGTGCGTGGAAAGTTCATGATGATGTAATTTTCATGTAATCTGGCCAGGCTATGGGAGGCATTTCCAGTCAGAAGACATTTCCTTTCTTCAGCTCTGGGAAATTTCATTTTATTACTTCTTTGATCATTCGCTTCCTTTTACAATTTCTGTTCTCTCTTCTGGGACTCCTGTCTAGTGAGACGTTCACACATTGGGCCTTTTGGAGTAATCCTCTTTTATCTTTTTTTCATATCTTCTCTTTTTTTTCTTCCTATATATTGGGAAACTTCATCAGTTTCATCTTCTAGCTCTTCCATTAAACCATATTTTGGCGATCTTTCTCTTTTTTAGATTTCCTAGCTCTCTTTCTGTTTTACATAATCATTCATTTCTTATTATTTTCTTCTGGTTATATGAATATAATAACTTTTGCATTTCTCTAAATACAGAAATTATAATTTTTGATATTCTCCTCTGTTCTCTGAATAATCCCTGCTTTCTCTGTGTTGTGTTGTTGTGTTAATCATGATCTTTCTCTTTTCTGCTTTCGGTTTTACTCACATGTCTAGTGATCTCTACATGTTTTTATTTTTAATAATGAATGCATAGGCTGATGATTGATGGTTGGGCGGTTTCCTCTGCTGCTGAATTTATACATCTGTTTTTGAAAGAAAAGGCAGGCAGAGCTCTGAGTCATTGGGCAAAGTTTGTCAAAGGGCAAGTTTAGTTGGAGAGTACAGTTGAGAAGTCCCCCTGGAGGTTTGGGTCCCCATGTCAACATAAACAGAGTTTTAATCTAGACACCAAAATCCACCTCAGGCAACCTCAGATCTTCCTCAGAAAACTTGTTCAGTTGCTCTAGAGAAAGACCTTTGCTGTATTTTTTGCATGTAGGTAAATCTCAGCTGCCTGTCATTTAGCACATAGGTATGGGCAGGTGGGAGGGGCAGGACCAGAAGAACAGTTCCACAGACGTACCTTCAGTGGTCCTGATTTCAACTCCACTCCTCAACCCCAAGTTTTTCACTAGGACATTGGCTCCTCCCTCCTCTGCAGCCCTGAAATAGAGTGCTCTGGACCACAGTTTCTATTGCTCTGTTTACTCAGCCATTCACTTCCGTCTGCTTTCTGCTGTCCAGAAATGTGTTCCATTGTTGCCTTGCTGAAGAGCATGTGTGATGGAGAATATTGTTACAGCCATTTTTGGAAAATACAATCTGCCACACTAAAAAATGCTACAGAAACCACTACTAGTCAATTTCAGCACAGTGTGAAATGGAGCAAGTGTTGGGTAAGGGGAGGGGTTCAGAAAAAACAACTCATTTCAGCTCATACTCATTCAGAAGACATCTATTCAGAACATAAGCTTTCCTACTGTTTAATTTTTGCCCATGTAGTTGCTCCCCTTTGTTAGCTGCTCTTCATATTCTTTAAGACTTTTAAGATCTTGGGAAAATACTAGCTCCTCTATTCAATTCAGCTCAAGGAATATTTACTGATACTGACTCTGTTGCAAGTGTGCTCACAATTTTTCTACTGTCTCCTCCCCCACTCAAAAATAAGAATTCCCTAATTTAAACACACAACCTATCTTGTAGCTTTTTATCTGCTTATAATATTGTACCTTGTATGCCTTGATTATAAGACCTATGGAGTAAGGGACAAGTCTTCCCCATTTTTATGTCCCCTAATGCCCAAAACTTAATAAGTATTTGTTGGATTAATAATAAGTTTCTTCGGAAGCTCAGACTCTAAATTTTATGTCTTTCTGTAACAGGAGAATTCCTCAGGAATATTTTTGTTCTACCCAGAACTCTTAAAAATGTGGTTTTATGATTTCTCAACCTGCAGAATAGAAATGCAGTGAAATGAAATCTCTCTCTTGGACTGTGAAGGGAAAAACGACTTAAGGAGCCAGTCAATAGGCATAAGACCAAAACATCCTCAAGAACAACAGCCTGAACTTTTAAAAACACAATAGTATGAGTTTATTTAGAATAGTCAGCACAGGACACACAGGCATCAGTAATTCCTAACAGTTTCCCTGTATTCAAGCACCACGTGATATTTATAACTATGGCAGTACAGCATTAGGGCTAAGCACAGGAATTTGGGGGTCCAAATGCTTAGATTCAAACCCCAGCTCCTCCATTTAATGACTACATGGCTTTGTGAATGTTGTTTTTTCTGTCTGAGTTTTGGTTTCTCCGTATTTAAGAAGAGAATAATAATGCCTATGGCTCTTAGAACATAGTAAAACTCAGTAAATGCTAGTTGTTACTATGCGCTTAGTCTCCTACACCAAAATTACTTTAGATACATTCAATTTAACAGAAGTATGGGCAGTACTTTAGAAAGATTTCTATCTAAAAAGAATCAAAAAGAAAAAAACAGGAAATGGGAGAGGAAATTGATATTTATGTAAAACCTACCATTTTTAAGCAGCTATTGTGTTCCAGGCACTATGATAAGAGTTATATAAAAATTTCCTCATTAGAAACAACATTATTATAGGTATTTTTATGTTCCTTTTATATATGAGGAAACTAAGGCTCAGAGATAATCCCCATCTATTTTTTCAATCATTCAAGTAACATTTACTGAGATTCTACTATCTACCAAATACTAGCATACAAAGAAGAGCCTACGGGCTTGGATCATCTTCCAGTCATCGTCATTTATTTCAAAAATTCATTTAAGTAAAATTATTTATTTTCTACACTAGATAAGTGATTTATTATTTTATATAAATAATTATCAAATATACATTTTCAATGTGATAAATTGATGTACTCATAGTTATTAAAACATGATCAATAAATGTTCAAAGGATATCTACATATGAAAAAAACATGAGAAAGAGAAAAGATAAAAAGTATAAAATAAACCTAAGCCCTTTGAATACAAGTATTTTAATATGTAGGTCAAATTGCATACAACATTCTCTAAAGCTGCCCAAACTATTCTGTTAAGCTATGATTTAGTGGCATTAAATATTTCCTAAAGTAATATATATATATATTTTATAAATCTTGAAATCTCCATCGTTATCCAAGAATTTTCTTTGTAATGTTTTTCCAAATAGGATTTAACTACATAAATATAGCACAGTTTTTCAGGGAAGAAATGGTCAACTCTCTTCCCCTGTCTTTCCTAGAAGTTCTGGGTATTTTGCTATTTGTTACCATCTTTATCATTTTTAAGTTTGGCAACTTTGGGAATCATGTAGGCAAAGGACTAGATTTCAATGCCATTTTAATAGGGCATTTAATAAATATCATGATATATTGGCTTACTTGCATTGACTTTCAAAGCTGCAGTTACTTGTCAGCCCTTGAGGCTGCTTTGATTGGGCTGAACATTTAAGATGTGATTCAAGTGGTTTCTTCCTCTAATTCCCACTGACGGAGAAGTTTCCTGGCATCAGAGCTCTCCTGGCAGAAAATGATGGATTCCAAAAAGAGAGATTGGGTACAGCCATTTTAAAGTTTTATCCATATTCATTACTTTCTCATCCCATATCCAAACCATCACTGAAACTGGCAGAAACCACACTATCATCTTAGGAGGTAAGAATCCAAGGTTCTACTACTGGCCCTGACATTCAATAGCTCTGTAGCCTTGGCTAAGGCATTTAACCATTGGGTCTCCCAGTTTTTTCATCTGTCATTTGGGTTATAACATACCCACCTTTCAAAGATAAGGAAAATAAAATTAAATCACGTTTATGCAAGCAGTTTGCAGTTTTTAAGGTTCATGACTATGCTGGCATAAATCAAAGACTAATTCCACAAAATGGTATCCACTTTTACCCAACCCTATCTTATTTGAATGGTCTCTCATTCTCTCACCATACGCTCCTCATAGTACCTCAATAAGCTTTATAGTCACAATTCTCTTCGCTGGAGTTCACAATCCAAACTCACCGACCGGTGCTCTCTTTCAGCATTCCCTAGCTATCTTTTTGTTAAAAATAGTATTTGTTTACTGCTCTACAGTTTATAAAGCTCTATACTATTGAACTTAATTCATACAACAACCTAGTAAGCTGCCTATGGAAAAGGTTATCTCGTTACCATGGCTGTTGCATTGCAGTTCATGCCCCAGCTCCTTCTGCAAACATTTGATGTAACAGAAATTCTAAACCACATTTTGCAGGTAAGAAAACTGAGACTCAGAGAGGCTAATGAGAAAAAATAAGAAATAGATAATTAGCTGTAAATCCATGGGTAAATCTAGGTCTATTAACTACAGATTCTAAGTTTTTGCTGCTGGGTGATTATCTCTTCTCTTTGTAATGGTTCTTATTGATGGTATCCTCATGTATGTTTACTTGGTCTACATTAATCAGCTGTTCATTTGTTAAACTAAATACTTTAAAATTTTTAAATCTCCCACTTTTTCATTTATTTTCCCAGTTCCAGAGAAATATAATATATTTCTTATTATTATAATATATTATAATAATTATAATATGATATAATATAATAGTAAAATGAGAGGGAGAAAACAGCCAATGTTTTATATTAAGGTGGCAAAGGCTACCAATTTAAGCATTCCCCATAAAATGATAAATAATAAGACTTTGAACAGGGAATTAAGCTGCTTTCTAACACATTCTGAGACAAATCTTCTCTCTCTCACTCATTATTTTGTTGGAAGTACTTCCAATACTTATATTGGAACTTATAATATTGGAACTTATATTGATACTTATAATATCAATTATGATTATTGTTCAACTCTAAGCACAAAAAACAATCCAAAAGCAAATGTAAATTTTGTCTGTATTAGTGTGTCATTGCTCCTCTGTATTTTTTACTATTTTTATTTATATTCACATGTAATCTAATCTCAAGGATTCAAATGTTCATAATATTTCAAAAACACAATCTTCTTCGAGAAGAAATAAGCCACATTTCTGTTAAAAATGTTTATTAAGCTATGTAGTAGTGATTAAATGCCAGAAAAGTAGCATGCATGTTTCAAGACAGTACGAAAACCTGTTAAATATGAGGAAAAAATATTCTTTATCCTCATTTTCCCCTCACTTGTACTGGGTGAATAAAATTCACTCACTGGTTGAATAAAATTCAGATTCAAGCATTGCATCAGCTAAGGAGTAAGTAACATTGAATCCAAAAAAAAATGCAATTTTAATATTTAATAACAGGTAAGAAAAGTTGAAGACCTTAGAAATTCTCTTAAATGTAAAACCTTAAAAACATGGAAACAATAAAAATGAATCATAACATTCAAGTAAATGAAAAAAGGTATTTAATATTATCATTAATAATAGAATGAAGATGTAATAATTTACACTTGTGCAAAACGTTATACTTTTCAAATATTTTCTCATATCAATTCATTGCTTATTGCCTACAATTTCTGGTCCTCAAATCTTGTTGATGTTGATAATTATCAATAAGTATCAAAAATTTTAGCTGTAGCACTCACAGCTGCAAAGAAGTCCAGAACAATGAGGTCTAGATTTCCTCAAAAAAACTTCCAAAAGGAACTAGTGGGAGATGACATTTGGACAAGATAAGAAGACTCATCTTCCTTTGCTGTTTCATCTACAAAGTGAAATGAGTTTGTCTCGTCATTTTCTGTTTTCATTTCATTTTTTGACACACTTCTGGCATATATCCTGTTCTCTCTTCATAATTTCCACAAAGAAAGGAAAAAATTGAAGAGCCCAGCATTTCCAGATGTGGTAAATCACCATCATGAGGAATTTAGGTGATTGTCACCTATTGTCCTTGATTTTGATATTTTTTCCTTTTTCTATCCACATGTCCTTCAACACCTACTACATGTCCCCACACCTGCTAAGGTCTCTTAGTGGGACAAATAGTAGGTGAGTCAAACAAAGACCAAAACTGCAGACTCATCAGCCATTTGCCACGCATTTTGTACTAAATCTGCTGATAATTGAAATGCAAGTGCAGGTTTCTTCCACATTTTTAAAAGGACAAATATATTACTGCCAAATAGACATTTTGTTAATAAGAAAACTGGCTCAGAAAAAAAAGAAATTATATCATTGGGTAGAAAATTATATGGCAAGTCAAATCTCACCAAGTGTGGTATTTTGTGGTTCCGCTATAATAAAGCAAGACTAGATGACCTTCAATTGAGTTTCCATTTAACATTTAATTTCTTATTACTAAGGCATTGGATCCGTATATAGGAAAATTCAGAACTCAAAAATAAAGAACTAGATCAGAATCCAAATGTAGATACTGATTCGGATTATCCACATTAATCCAAATGTGGATAGGGAAGAGAAAGCCTGAAAAACTGTTAAATTATCTGACCATTGAACACTAGGAGGGTCAAAAATAGACCAGGAAAAGAATCAATCCTAATTCTTCACAATTTAAAATTTTTATCATTCATTTCATTTTAAATATTGAATCACGCCTCCTTATTTATGACTCATACCGAAATTTTTCTTTTTTCTTTATAGAAAAAAGAAAGTGATCCTTTACTAAGACCTTGAATCGGCAAAGAGCCAATTCTTCCTGCTACTTCTTATTACTGGGACAACAATGTTGCTGTAAAGAGTCAAGTAATGATTCTGTCCTCGGAAGAGACTTTTTTGGTGTCACCAACTTCCCTATTGATGATGGCATCTTTGAAGTCAAGTCTAAACCTGAAGAGATCCACCTCGGTGAAGAAGAATTTGATAAATCAAAGATCGATAATTGGTTGCCAAGTTCAAGCTTAAGCACCTGAAGAGCATCAGAAAGGACAAGAAAACTAGCTTTCCCTCCACAAAGTTTGTACATTTTACATGCATATTAGTCTTCTCCCCAACATTCAATCCGGTAGAAATTGACTTGTATCATGAAGGGATTGACTTGTATACATCCGTCCATCCTGAAACCAATGGAAAAGGTCTTTGGAGATACCAAATAAGAGGAGACACAAGTCTAACACTAACATGTTGGTGGTATTAACTTCATTCTCTGAATTCAGAAACTCCTACAGAATTTTTTTAGTGGCAAGTAATCCAACTAGAGCATAAATTCCTTTCAGGCTCTTTGTTATGTATGGTATAGAGGTTCCTATGTGGTGTGTATGGCTATAAACCTGAAAATATCTAGGATTTGCTCATCTGGGATGTCACACTTACTCAATGTTCTCTGATATGACGGTGAAGTAATAACTGCTATGATTTATGACGGTGAAGTAATAACTGCTATGATTAGACATAAAATACCAATCCCCTCCCACCCCCCAACACACACAAAAATATACTACTTACTCAGTTAGTTAACCAGCCTAATGTCTTTGTTCAAATTTACGAATGTAAGAAGGCAATAACCACAGGTAAGAATTTATTGACAAACTTGAGTTCACAGATATACAAATTAATTTGTTTGACATTCATGCTAATAGCATTCTTAAAATGTATGCTGCTGAGAAAAGTAGAGGGAAAATGATGATATTAAATAATCTAAAACAAAGGAAGATTTTAAACACATGGTTCAAGAGACCGAGAAATACAGAGCAGGGAGTTCAAGGTGTCTTCTGAGAAACTCGCATAGATCCTTCCACAATAAGGCCATGTTAGAGATGAGAAACTACTAAGTTGTGATCAATAACAAAGATAAAAAGAGCATTCCTATCCAGTTGGCTACCTAAGAATCAGACTGCTGCTCGGGAAGATGAAACCGTGAACAGAAAGAGATGGAGGATGTTTGTAATCCCATCATTACTTTGTGGCAAGAAGGCAAGGCCAAGCCTGGCGATGACTTCTAGCTTCTCAGTTGTGAAGTAACTCCACCAGGAGGTGTCACTTCTAGACCCAAGATCCAATAGAATGGCTGAGCAAAGCAGATATACGTATTCTATTAAGCTGACATAAAATTTGAAGGACTTATATTTGTAGCAAAGACAGTACAGTGGCAGTTTAAGAATATCCTTTGAGATGCCATTTTTACGTATTCTGAATTCTTGAATATAATTTTATCGATACCCTAAATTAGTGGAAAACACAACTCATGTCCTTTAAAATAAAGATTTATTTAAAACTGGCACCATTAAACACTTCATGATAGACATTGCTTATTTTTAGAGGACTTTTATTTAGTTTCAGTGTTCTAATGACAGAAGTATTGAATCTTTTTTTCATCCCATTGACTACTCTGTTGCCCAGTATCCAGAAAGAAGCACAAAGCATGCTTTGGCTGAGTTTGGGGCTCTCTAACACTGTGAAAATTGGGGCGTTCCCTGGGGAGAAGGATAAGTAGCATTACATAATTAGATGTACCAAATTTTCTGCTTAGCAACAAATTTGTGTAAGCAAAAACATGTATTCAGCTTGAGTTACTTTGATGAATACTATAGAGGCCTTTGGAAGCCTGGAAAAATCTTTTAGCCACATAGGGATGCTAATTTACAAGGGACAGAAAAGCAATATGCTAATTTTTGTAAACATCTATTCTTTGGACAAACATTCTGGAATACTACGAAGGGACAAGAAGAGGGAGTACATCTCCATTATTCTCAGAGAAATAAAATAGCCTGATCCTAATGTTCTAATTAAATGGGGTTTTATGGAAATTTTACTTCATGGACAGAGCTCAGATTTTTTAAAATGCTTGTTTGGTTATAAAGTCCTTGTGTTGCTTTTGTCTGAGGGAGATTTAAAATTTTCTGTCTCCAAGGGAGCATTTTCCCCCTTCTGAAAATATTTTTGGTAACCTACTTCAACTGGGTTCTTGGGGAAAAATAAACTCAGAAATCTCTTTTTTACATACTCCCACCAGTTCAGAAATTTTACTGAAAGCATCCCTGACATATTTCCCTTCTACCTCTGTCTAACACTACCAATAAGAGGGAATTCATTACCTAAAAAAGTGGGTCATTCATTTTGTGAACAGCTCTAATTGATCTAAAATTCTTCCTTACAATGGCTTTTTAAATCTTCCTTTCTTAATATTTGTGCCCTAGTCTCAGTTTTGCCATTTAAATATAACAAAATTAATTTATTCTTTCTCCTATACAACAATCCTCTCGATATTTAAAGACAATCATTTTAACTTCCTTTTCTGGGAAAAATTACCCCAGTTTTATCAACCTTTTCTCCTTTAGCTTATATTATTGTTTTCATTGCATATATCATCTTTTTAAATTCGTGATTATTTATGTACGTCTTTCATGCCTCAAGAAAATGTAAGTTTCTGAAATGTTGTTAACTCCTATCTCTATGATCACCAGAGTTTCTTTGCACATACTGAACATCAGCTTATTATGGTAAGTCATGGCTAGGCCTGTACTGAAACCTTGAGTAGGAGGCTCAGTGGTGCAGCAAGAAGTTAATCACAAAATAAAATAGGTTATGAGACTGTGTTGCAGCAAGCAAGACAACCCAGATGTAGACATTAGGACCAGATGACACGAAGTGAACTAAAATAGTACCCTCTCAGACAAGCCCAAAGATAAAAAGGAATAAAAGACAGGAATCACCTATGGTTATGGATTCTCTATCCACGCTGGCTGCAAGGAACGCCGAACTGAAGACATGCTTTCTTAGGAACAAGTGAGTTTGTGGGGAGGTATACATCTTCAAGCTGTCATTGTCCTTGATATCTGGTCTATCTTTCACATAGTTTATTCCTTAATTCTATAGAAAAATAAAAGCAACCTCAGCTGAGACTGATATCCTTCCATCAGACTTTGTGATCTGTCCTAGCTCTCTGGTCTATTACTATTGGAGGGAAATAACTTCCAAAACCACATCAAACAAAGAAGTTTCAAAAGCTCCAATTCTATTTGATTCATCATCCCTGCAGATTACTGGCAAGATTGCAGGATACAAGATCAGTATACAAAAATCAATTTTATTTCTATATACCAGCAATGCAAACTTAGAAATTAAAGTTTTTAAAACAGGTGTCATTTATAATAGCACCAAACACATGAATAATTACGTATTAATATAATAAAATATATGAGATATCTATAGGCTGAAAACTACAGAACACTGATTAGATAAATCAAAGAATATTTAAATAAATGAGAGAGATCATTTTCTTTCTACCTGAAGAAATTTTTTAAATATGTTCTTAGTGTAGGCCTACTGGTATTGAATTCTCCCAGGTCTTGTGTATATAAAAAATATTTCACCTTCTTTTTTGAAAAATATTTTCATTTGGTATAGTATTCTAATTTTATAAGCTTTTTTTTTTTCTTTCAGTGAAGATTTTCCACTGTTTTCTCACATTCTTTTTGAAGAAAATCTGCTATCATCCTTGACTCTGTTCCTCTGTACATAAAGTGTCTTTTTTCGCTGGATCCTTTTAAGATTTTTCTCTATATCACAGATTTTTATTATTTTAACTGTTGTATGCCTTGCTATTCTTTTCTTCATGTTTTTTGTGCTTGAGATTTGTTGACCTTCTCGAATTTGTGGGTTTATGGTTTTTCTTAAAATTTGGAAATTTCAGCCATTATTTCCTCAAATATATTTTTTTTGCCTCCTACTCTCTCTCTTCTCCTTTGGGGACTCCAATTACACATATAGTGAGTGTCTTGAAGTTTTCCCATAAATTTCTGATGTTCTGTACATTTTTTTTCCTTTTTTCTCTCCAGAAAGTTTATATTGCTATGTATTCAAGTTCAATCTTTTCTTGACCTTTCCTCCTTCAAAATCTAATCTGCTGCTAATCCCATCCAGTGTATTTTTCATCTCAGACATTGTAGTTTTCATCTGGGGGGAATTTGATTTGGAACTTTTTTAAGCTTTTATGTCATTAAAAAACATTTTGAATATACGGAATACAGTTATAATTTTTGATGTCCTTGCTGCTAATTCTAACATCTGTTTAAATTCTAGGTATATTTCAATTGGTTATTTTCCTACATATTATGAGTCATATTTTCCAGCTTCTCAGAATGTCTGAATTTTTGATTGGATACCAGATATCATGAATTTTACCTTGTTGCGTGCTAGATATTTTTGTATTACTATAAATATTGAATTTTTTCTGGGATGCAGTTAAGTTATTTAGAAACAGATCCTATTGTGTCTTGCTTTTAAGCTTTATTAAGCAGAACCAGAGCAGCTTTTAGTCTAGGGCTAAATATTTCCCACCAGTGATGCAAGACTCTCTTGGATACTCTACCCAGAGCCCCATGTGTTATAAGGTTTTCCAGTCTGGCTGGTAGGAACAGACACTATTCTGGGTCCTGTATGACTATTAGGCACTGTTCCCTCTAATCCTTTCGGGTTGTTCAGATAGTTTCCTCACAAGCATGAGCTGATCAGTACTCAGCTGAATACTACAGTGTGACTCTGCATATCTCCGGAGTTCTCTCTCTGTGTAGCTCTCTTCTTTCCAGTACTTTGTCCCTGTGAACTCTGAATGCCTTGATCTCCCCATATGGTCAACTCTATCTTGTCAACCTAAGGAGTCTGTTGGACTCTGTCTAGGTTCTTCCTCCCTACACAAGGACTTGGACTCATTATCAAGGAATTCAAGTGGGGAATTGTGGATCTTACCTCATTTGTTTCCAGTCTCTCAGGAATCACTGTCGTTTATTGCCTGATGCACAATGCCTTAAAACTATTATCCCATATATTTTGTTTGTGATTTGGTTGAATCAGGCATGAAGGTAAACCTAGTCCCCATAACTCCATCTTTTCCAGAAGCAAAGTCTCAAGGGAACTACTGAAATAGGTTCATAACTGATTTCCTCACTTCTAGATTCACTCTTCTTAAATTTTACTGTTATTTTTTTACTTAAAATATTTCTGTAACTCCATATCACCACAGCAATAGTGCTCGAATATCTCTCTTTAGACAGTGGCCAGGTCTGTGGTTAAGTTCTTATCAGAAAAATGAGAAAAATAAGAATAGTATATTGAGTTTTAAAAACCACTTCATTGTGAAATATAGCATCAAAAATCTTCAGCATGTATAAAAATAATTGTACAGTTCAATAAGTAAAAATCTATTTAATATCACCAAATTAAGAAATAGAAAATTGCCAAGCCACATATATATGTAGTACTGTGTTTTATCTTGCTTCTTTTTTTCAATAATTGCTTCTAGTTAAGTGAAGTTAATTACAGCAAGATATGGGGGATTGCAGTTGGAACTTCACTGAACTGAGGCAATCACAATGACTTCCCCAAGGAAGTTAGGTTTAAACTGAGACAAAGAATGAGTAGGAGGAATCTAGTCAGGGAGGAGAAGAGACGTAATTTGAGAATAACTGGTTTTTCCAGGCAGAAGTAACTTCTGGGTAACCTCAACTGTCAAACACACACACAGAGATATACATAACTGGGAAAGAGAAGGAGATAAGACTGTCTAAGATAGGTATTAAAATCATCACAAAACTGTGTAAAATGTCATTGCTATTAAACTTGAAACTTCCAATAAAATTAATATTTTTCTAGGAAAAAATAACTATTATTGAAAAAGAAGAAATCAAACACCTGGCTACACTGTTAATCGTGAAAAGATTTTAAAAGTCATAAAAGAATTATTCGAGTAGCTATCTTGGTTTTAGCAATTTTGTGGGTGCTTTCTTTCATATTTACAAAGAATAGATAATATTTCTTCTACAAAAATTATTGAGGCATGAGAAAAGGTGGAAGGCTGAAGTTCATTTTAGGAAGCTTTTAAAGATAACACAAAAATCTACAGATTAATCTCATCTATAAATATCAACAAAGATTCTAGAAAAATCTATCCAACATAAATTAAATGGAGCATGACCAAGAAGGATTTAGTCTAGGAATAAATAGATAATAGCAAATCTATTAATAAATTAATTTTATCAACAAATAAAATTGATAGTTTTATGCAATACTGAATATTGTTATTAAACAAATATTTTCAGAGCACCCATGATATGCCAGGCACTGTTTAAGTTCTGGGGATACAGAATAAGTAAAACAACACCTGTGCCATCATAGAATTTACCTTATAGTGGGAGAGAAAGATACTAAATATCTCTAAAAAAATAAAAGAATAAATACTATAATTTTAGGTAATGCTAAGTGCTATGATCAAAACTATAACAGAGTGAAGGAAAAATGTCAAAGAAAGAAACAGCTGTTTTAGAAAGCAAGTGAGAAAGAACTTCTCAGAGAAGTTTGGATGATGCAGAGGAGCTTGCTAAGAGAATATTTGAAAGAAGAATTTTGCAGGCCAAGAAACAACAAATGCAAAGTCCCCAAGGTGAAAATGCGGATAGTGTGCCTTGGGGCAATAGGAAAGCCAATATTGGTCGACACATGTGGGGTAGAAGGAAAAAAATATGAAATGCCGCCAGAGAAGACAAGGGCCAGATTTCTCAGGAACTTTCTTGCAAAGATTTTATTTTAAGTGTTAAAAGGATGCCAATTGGAGGATTTTAAGCAGAAGTGATGTAATCTTATTTCCATTTTTAAAAAGACACTCTGCTGTGTAGGGAACATATTAGAAGCCACAAGAATAGAAATAGGAGAACAGGAGGACATCAGACTAGTTGGGTCTAGGGAGACAAATGTTAAGAAGTGGTTGAAGTGGAGAAACATTGTGAAAATATGGGGACAGATTCGCTGAATGGGATAGTGTGAGAAATCAAGTCCACTTCATAACAATGGGGAGTTCCCATGAAGAGAAGATGCGAGGAAAGGGGCGGTAGAGATGAAGATCCGAAGATGCTGCTTTGGGCACGTAAGTTAGACACTTGGAGTAGCATTAGTTGTTGCTGCATCCTCAGAAGTGGCTTCCCTCAGGGCTCTGAGGCAGCAGACCCTGTTGTTACCCGATTCCAGTGAAAAGAAAAGGAAAAGAGTAGAAAGCAAACCGCTTCCTTATAATAACAAGATTCAGAAGTTGAAGACATCACTTCCGCTCCCATCACACTGGACAAAACTTACACCTAACGTGGCCTCCAGCTGGACAGCCATGTGTCAGCTGTAACTCAGGGGGGTCTATTATTACAAAGGAAGAAGAGAAAGCACAGCAGGGAAGAATGAGCAGTCTCCAGCACAACAATTAACAGTCTCTGGCAAGACACTCAAGCAGGATGCCAAAGAGGCATTTGATATACAAGTCTAAAAGCAGTTTCCGTAACTTAATAAATGATATGTCTGTAAAAATGGAAGCTAACATATGTAGAGTGAACTATTAGAGAATTTCTTTTAAAAATCAGAACTAGTACACAATTACTGACTATTATTTAACATATTTATGGGTTAAATAATAATTTAACTGAGAAATTATTAGTACTAATAATAACTAATGAGTTCAATAATGTGACAGATTTCAGAAATATGTAAAATATATGTTACATATATATATACACATATATATGAAAGATTACATTTATAATAGCAATAAAAATATGTGGTTTCATTGTAGAAACTTTAAACTATGGTAAATTAAGAAGTAGAAAGTAAAGATCACCTAACATCACTCTTCGGAAGTGTGCACTGTTAACACCTGCTTTGTTTCCATGCAAATATCTATCGATTGTTTTTTTCTTACAAATCATGCTCATACTGCCTATATATTTTTTAACATGCTTTCTCTACCTAACGTGTAAGATTACCATTTTCCTATGCTTTTACATTGCTGGTTTTTAAAAAACATAATTTTTGTTATCACATAATAGTTCATAAATGGTAAAGAACTGAATAAGATTTTTGGGTTCCACCAACTAAAAATACTGATATTTCTTTGTTCGAGGGGAAGAAATGATTCTCCAAGCAACAAGGATATATCCTACATTTCAAAAGCTGTATGACATTAACAGACACTCTAATTACTCTCTTTAAAATCTCTGGTGTTAAGACAATTGGCAATATAATGACAGAAATATTAAGAAGTATCTGGATTCTTTGTTTTTCTGAACTACCAATAAGTCCCAAGCTGCCCTGATATATTGCCTTGAGACATCACCGTTACAAGAAAGATTCCTCTACATGTTTATGAGCCTTAATTTGCAGTTTTTTACTTGTAGTCACAAGAAACTGCTTCCCTAAAGCATTGTCAGGCATAGACAGAAGGGTGCACATCTTTCAGACGTGATGAGGGATGCTTCTAGCAGTACTTTCCAAGCCATCACCTAAGGATTCCATATGACCCAGAGAGGCGTTGAGGGCTGTTGTTATCTTTCTCTGCCTCCTCGCAGCCTCCCCTTCCCCAACCACAGCAAGACCACTCTCATTCATAGATACTGAAAAATAAAGAAAAGGAAATGAAAGAAATGATAATCTGGAAGGAAAAAGGAAATTTAAATCAACTTGGAATGCACGAAGCCTGGAAGGCCAAAACCTGGAAAAGTGTAGAAACCCATCTGGCGTTCAACCGAGCCTCTGTTGTCTAATCTGCAAAAGACTGACGGGAACAAGTCATGACTGAGCTCTACCTCCACGCCAAGCACTTTAAATACATGACTTAATTTAAACCCCACAACTGTCTATGGTGGGGATTGTCATCCTTACTCTATAAAGGAGGGGCTTGAGAGTCAGAGTGGTTGGAAATCATGTCTCAGGTGATGCAACTAGTAAGTGCCCCAGGCAGGATTCCCCACCCAGCTCTTGGTGACCCCCAAACACATGCCCCTTCCATTAGTCACAGTAAATGCCACTTATCGCACTGGTTGCTGTGAACAGTAACGGTTTAAGTGCCCATGATTACATCTCAATAAATGTTAGTTGACTGAATGAAAGCAGATTATAGTCAACTATTAAGGGAAAATCCATATTAAGGTAAATTTGCCAAAGATCTAGAAACTGGTATTATTTACGTGACCTATAAATTGCATAGTTATGGAGTACAGTGAAGAATGGGAAAGGCTGTTGACATTATAACTGAAAAATCTTCATTCTATTATATTATATATAGGAAATTTATATATTTTCATATTTTTAAAATTTGTCACATTAAACTCTTGTATTACTTTTAATAGTTAGAGGCCAAGTTTATAAAGGGCCTTGGGTACTAGACTTAGGAATTTTTTTATTTATCTACCTTGGAACCCCACAAAAGAATTTTGAGCACAGTAGTAACAGCACAAGGTTTGCATACTAAAAAGACCACTCTTCAAAGATTTACTTTGTGAGTAGAATGGTATCTCAGTGAAGAAAGCCTATGTTATGTTGCAGTCAAAAACAAATCTAAAATTCTCAGCGGCTTAAAACAACTAAGGTTTATTTCTCGGTTTGTCTCAGGTTTAGGGTGAGGGTAAGGGTGCTATTCCCTTTCATCCTCATTCAATTCAAAGACTGGCTGGCAGAGCCTTCACACGCGACCATCATCAGCAATATCAGCAGGGGGAGAGGGCATGGTGACTTGAGCCTTTGCCCAGATAGGTTCCCACCAAGAAGTGACACATGTCACATCTCACATTTTACATAAGGACAGAACAGTGCAGCTTTACCATGTGCTGGGAGGAGGAGAGTTGAAAATATTGCTGAAGAGTACAAATTATTATCACTAATGTCTTGAAAGGAAATGAGACTGGAGTTAAGAAGATTAGTCCAGCCACTGCTGAAATTCAACATGAAAGAAACATGAGGCCCTGAGTGGGGACACTGGCTGAGGGGGAAGAAAGAATGATGGGGATCAAAGCAATATTAGTCAAAGTAATAAGCTACAGGGCTTGAAAATTTCTTAGATAAACATGGGGAAAAGTAAAATAAAAAATCATCTATTCACCTACAGTCTTGATGCAGCTTCAATTTTTTCAAAGTAGAAAGTGGTTTTAATTAACTTTTTAATGGGTTTAACCTGTTTTTTAAAAGTGCTCAGCTCAGGGCAAGGGAAATAAATAATTTATCCAGAAAGTTGTCCACCGATTTTTTTCCTCAACATAAAAAACTTAAGTTGGTTATTGTAAAAAAAAATCTGTTTGAGAAGATTGCATTTAGGAAACTAATCCAGAAATCATGTTAACAAGCTAAATTCTAAATTCTGTTTCAAAAATGAAAACAATAATCACCTCCAATAACCTTCCAACAAATCTTCATTATTAACATGGTCTGAGAACAGCACTAGAATTTGGAAAAATATGATGGGAATAGAATAAATTTATAGCCTAGAATTGAGTTCTGGGACTATTATTTCCTAAGTAAAAACCACAGAATTAGTCCCTGAAGTAATATATTATTTAAGCTGTAAGGAGCAAAGTGTTTGTGGTAAACATGTTCAAGAATCCAGAAGTGAATACTAATTTAGCAATGAGACGTACTTAAATTATTTATGCCAAATAAATGGAATTTTCCTGGCAAGAGTGTCAGAAGGTCTATGGCATTGCTGTTAGCATTCTAGGAGGGGGAAACACTGAGTCAGCATTTTCTTACTCTGGTCACAATGTTGCTTTACCACAATAGAGAGATTGTGAAACAAAGCACATTCTTTCCCATTTCGAGATGATGATGCATGGCTGTGCTGGCGTTTGTTTGTTTCTCTGCTGAGAATTGCATCACAAGCCCCAACAGGACGAGGTGGAATGTTGAGAAAACAAAAATTCAACTTGATCTAATTTGTGTAGTTACAGTTCTGGGTGTGGGCTACTCTCCACATTTTAAGTTGAATTATTAGTTACAGGAAGAGAAAGTACACCTAATTCCCTTCAATGTTTCAGTCAATTTTCATAACAGTCATAACCTGGAAGACGCTTTAAGTGTTGATCTTCCTAAATGTAAACTTTAGAAGATCCTTGAACAACACCAGGCAAGTCAGAATCCGTAAGGAAATATCATGGCAGAACATTCTACATTCCTTTTTTACTATTCATCAACTCCCTCTTTGTCTTCAAATCATGGTAAACAAAGCGATAGAGGACATTATTTATTTTTAAATTCAGAAAAATTACGGATTTTAGATTTAATGAAGTATAAATATCCACAATTCAGAACTAATTTTTCATCAAACTTTTAGTTGCTTTCTTCATTTTATTGTGATATAGAATATTTAAGTAGATATGCAGACCCCCAAGAATTAGAAGACTTGTATTATATTTCTAGTTCTGCCGTTAATCTTAAACACAAAATTCTTCTATGTGCTTCAACACCCTTGTCTACTAAACAGATTTATTCCCCCAAACAAATCAGATAATTTTTCCATTGGAAAGGTGTAAACAACTTGTCTTTCTGAGTGCAGAAAACCAAAAATCCCCTTTCCACCCAAATTTCTTAGTATTCTTTGTATGGAATTTAGAGTAAACAAACTCTCCTAAATGTGTCTAAAATAATAGCTAAAGCATTGTTTTCCCATTAAAAAGCTCTTCACAACCTAATTTGCAACTCCTAACAATCTTTCAAGTAGACAGGAAAGACATTACTTTCCTGTTTTACAGAGAAGAGAACTGAGGTTTAAGAGGTTAAGCAATATTTCCCAAGGCCACATCACTATTCAGATGCCTGGCCCAGAGTTCATTCTGCTGCACTATATTGTATATTTACTGATAAACCATACTTTTTAAAATATGACCTACTTGACAAACACTATTCTAGCTCTCTTAGGACATACAAAGAAGTCTAAGATATGGTCACCAACCTTAGTAAGTGTTAATGTATTAGTGAGTCAGAGCACCTGAATCCAAGGAGGAACAAAAGTAGCAGGAGAAATGTCAAATGAAAAGTTACACAAAATGAAGTCTGCCTACTATATATATATATAGAAATCGAGAAAGAGTCTATATGAGCTGAAGCATTCCAGAAATATTTCATAGCGGGTAATATCTAAAACTCATTATTTGGGCCGGTGAGTGAAGTTAGGAGACTTTCTGATTAGGAGAGGGAAAGTTTTGCTAAAACACAGAGACAGGAACAAGGGTGTGTTCCCTAGACATTGAGGATGAGGATGCAGATGTGCCTGAAGCAAAGCACATGCATCAGAGAGGACTGAAAAAATGTGTGGATACGTAGGGCAGGACAGAGAAAGCGTTGTTGCAGTTACCTTGGGGTAAATATTGAAAGAGGACAGTATTCTAAAGTAGATGAAAGCTCTTGTGTAAATTCCATTTGAATTAGTCAGATTAGCCAGCTTAGTCTGCCTAATACATGTAAGGTGTATTTGAGTCAAACTGGAGCCAGAGTGTTGTAGCAATTTAAAGTTGCAGGGATCAGCCTAGATGGTAAGCCATGACAGTGAGGAAGAAGGGATATCCATTTTTTGTTAAAGAGTGGGTAAATGAGAACAATTTAAAGAGCTTTTGGAGGGTGCTACATCTGGGTGCTCAGAATAATGAAAGCAGAGGAGTTTCATGGAGAATGTGGTTAACAGGCATTCATATCAGATGTGAAGGAAACTGCGGACTGATGGAGAAAAAATTCAGAGCTGCTAAAAAAAATCACATCTCTAGATAATCTTTAAATTTTATAATCATTTTTGTAGTAACAATATGAGATTACAAGTGAACATAAGCACAACCACTCACAGGTATACTTATAATACCTGATGTACATAGAGCTGTGTTATAACATTCTTTGGGCTATATTGTAAGTGTAGCAAAATGATAATTGGGATGTTTTCGTTGCCCTGAGATTGGTGACTAAGATCCAAGTCTGAGAAACAAAGAGATATTCTATACTAACCAACTTAAAGAGAACTACAAACAATTGGAATCACTCCTCCAGCATAATAACGCTGTTCAGCAGTGGCTGAACCCACTGCTCCCCTTAGTAATCACCACAAGGCCCTCCCTCTAGCTACACAAGCACGGATGGAGAGAGAAGAGGGAATTGGAATAAAATTGTTGGAGTTGTAGGAAAGGATCATTGTTTTTCCCTCCCTTCCCCAGTACCAAGTGGAGGAGGGGTGGATTCAAGACGATTATTCATAGAGAGGTGCCTGGAAAAATAAAAAAAGGACACTGATATTTCATTCCTAGTTGGACATTAGCTTATGGAGTGGACTTATTGATCTTCCTCAGCATTATTTTGAACAAAGGGAAAAGAGAGTGGGAAAAAATAGGATAGAACAGAAAGAGAGGGCAGCTGCAGAAAGTCTGAACCACCACCATGAGGAACAGAAAGGAGGTAGGTCAAGTGGCTGCCATGGAAGATAGCTAGTGTTGAGCCCTCTTGCCCCTTCCAAGCCCAAGATGTCCACATAGGTACTCTAGCAGTAAAAGGCTTTGCAGTGAATATTTAGGAACACACTCTGAAAAGTGGTCAGAAAAAAATCATATTAGACGTGGTCCCTCACATCAGAGAACCTTGAAATGGGAAGACCCCGCTCCACACCCACAAGGCACCCCAAGGAATCCACACATGCACCCTAAAGGAGAATCAGCACCAAACGGTATCTTCTCCAGAAGGGCATCAAAAGGCAAAAAGAGAAGCAATACAGGTTTCAATACAGACATTCAGCCCTCTCCAACTTCCTCCTCCTTTTTTAACAAAGGAAAGAAAACACACACATACAAACACACACAGAGGAAAAAAGAGAAGGAGTGAAAGATCAGACATGTCTTCTCCAATTTAAGTCCCTTGGGACAAAGCTGCAAGAGATGAGTAAAAACAGAGAAAGATTAGCATTTAAGAGGATGACAGCTTTTTATACTTGAAAGCTGCCGTAAAGATATGGAATTTGCCCGAGATATCTTTAAATGAGAGGATGGGATAGTCAACAGCACATGATGGAAGGCAGTGATTGGAAAACAAATGAAAGGCTTAGGGTAGTTTCCCACAGATCAGGGTATTCAATAAACCGATACGTTAATGACTTAAGTATGTAGAGTATTTTGAAAAATATTTGATACTCGTGAAAGTCGTTTTGATTTTTTTGTATAGAAACAGAAAACATATCTAAAGTTTTGGAGGCTTTTTGTTTTTAATTTCAAGCAAACACAAGCTATAGAATGGAAATAGCTTGTCTCCAGAATGAACAAAATTTAATCTATAAGTTAAAATGCAAATAAACTACAAACTATACAACAGAATTGGAAACTAGATTTTTCTTTTAGAAAAAATATTTTCTTCTAAATGTTTTCAAATAAAAATGCATCAAAAGTTCAATTTAGATAAAAAATTTCAGCTTTAGAAAAAGTAGTAACCTCGCTTTCTTAGAGCTTATGAGTACATGGCAGATAAATATATCATTCTTAAGTTACATGAGAAAACAAAACGGAAGAAAGCAAAGATAAAAAAACAAAAGCTTGCTTTAAAATGAATAGCAATCTTTATTACCCTGTGGGAAGGCCAAATAACAGCTTATGTCTTATTCCAGATTCAGTGCAATACCCTTGCTCCCTTAATGGAAGTAACAAAATAATGGCTCTTATCAGAGGGATATTTTATAATTTATAGAAAAGTATTTCAAAACTTCATTCTTGTGGATTTCAGTGTTCCTGGAGTGTCTGTAGGGCTCTCTCACAGCATGCATAGCTACAGAAGATCACTTAACCAAAGCTGTTTGTTCCAACTGCCTGCCCTGATACTAAAGCATTAAGAAACCCTGAGAAATAGTTATAGGGTTAACCTGTTGTGATTCAGATAAAGTTAGACATCAGGAACATATTAAATGCTCTAAGTCTCTATTTAACTAAGCTATGATTCCCATTTAGAATCTGCATGAGCCACTTGTTTTGAATAATAACTTAGAAATTAAATTCTAACGTAATAGATGGATTTAAAGTCTGACTGTCTGCAGCACACGAAGCAGTAAGAGGTTTGAACATAAAGTCCACAAGCCAGATCAGAATATACCACTACTTCCTAGTCATATCTCCTATTTGTTATTTATGTAATGTTTTTCACTCTAAGCATTCACTCAACCCAGCATCATTCTCCCTATAGACGGAGAATGTTTGGCATTTACTTGCTGTAAGATGAGAACTCCATGGACAAAGTTCTCACAACAGCAGTCCAGGCCTCCTCCTCTTCCTAATGTGCCCTGAAATGGTTCCAGTTGATTGTAAATACTTGCCAGGAAGTTCTGAAGTGTGTCCAGTTGTTTTTTTCAGCTTGTTGTTGAGAGCCTTCACACCATGGCCCCAAGCTTTAATTTCTTCCATTTGAGAAGAAATGGTGATCCAGTCATCCTTCCGTTCACAGGGCCTGGAGAAGTCCTCTTTCATTGCAGATAACCTCGGGTTCCGGCATGTTCTTCGTTAATGAAATCAATCCTCAGGATTATAAAACTGAGATAGCTCGATGTGATCTGACAGATAGTCTCCAGAAACATAAGCCAATTGAAATCTGAAGAGCCTCGAGGGATTAAAACACATTCCGTACCTCTGTTCAGCTTCCCAGCACAGGTTTTCCCCTAATACCTCCCAAGATTCATTCTACCTTGTAGTCTGACAGCCTCTTCTACGACATCTATGTATTCAAGGAAAACAGAGCTACATAGAATATGACAACATAAAACATAATGCGGTTAAAATCACATTCCAATGACAGAATGGCTTTGAAATAAGAATCCAATGACTGAGATTTCTTATATGTTTTCCCTAATCAATAAAACCTAGTGTGAGTGATGCATAATTTACTGATTTAAAATTCTATTATAGTCACACTTAGATTAAAGTTACAGTCTGATTAACCAAAGACATATTTCAGAATGATAAAATTTCATGCCATTAAGTTTCTGTATTGCAAGTTGAAAAATGACATTTTACCTCACCATTGGTATTACCACCCCGATGTTACAACAAAGTTCAACTCCATTGGCAAGGGCCCAACTATCCTGATTAAGTACAGCTTTAACACCCCAAAGAGACGTTGGAAAATATTTTCATGATGCTGGAGACTCCGATGCAATTAAAAAATATATTATTGAGCATTATAAATGCATAAAGCTCATCCTTCATATTTATTATAGCATTTAATGGTATTTTTTAATGGCTAAAAATCTACTATACAAACTGTTAATTCTGCCCATTATGACTGAGATAAGTTATGAAGAGTGAAGACTCTTGAAAGATATAATAATTCCAAACAGATAAAGTTAACACACATCTTCATACTAGTTCTCCAGTTCTGGGAAACAGTAAAGTTCCTTTAAATGTATTTCAGAGGCAAGACTAGAGTCTATGTGATGTCAACAGGCCTCCTCCCCAGCGGTCTTTGTGTGCCTTCAATATGTCAAAGGAGATAAGTTGATCTTTTTGTGTTACTGACAATAAGACAGGAAGCAGTAACTACACCCTCTTTGGTATTTCAGACAGCTCCCCCTCCTAGCCTGCATCTCCAGGCTTAGTTCGAAGGAGACTAGGATTTTCCTTCTGACAAGAGAGCCTCTCCCACATCAGGAGTTCAAATCTCTCCCCACAATGGTTTTCTCTAGTCGCAGAGTTTCTTTAATCCCATGTTACGGATCTTATCTACAGTACTGGTATTTAAAAGTAAGTTCTATATGACATTAAATTGTAATCAACTCCTCCATCAGTCTTGCCAAAATTCCCTTAAGTAGTGTTTCCAAAAATTCCAGTCAGTTCACGACATTATTAGGTTTTCCAATTGTACCACCCATCTTTTTCCTAATGATATTCAATTTAATCATCTCTCTTCTATGCACTGTACTTCATGATGTTTGTTTTAATCTCCTGCGAAGTTTCTTCCAGATTTTCAATGTGTTTGTCATTTTCCATAATTTAGAAGTCCAACTTTGCTATTTTAGGCAAGAGTACTTCTTTTCCCCCCAGGGGAGTCATGTTTCTTAATTCTGGAAATAATTTCCCCAAACAAGAGTTTCATGTGGAATTCAGAGTTCTTGACAGAGTCATTTTCCCTCTAACGTGCATTGTTGTTTAGACGTTGTAGAAAACTAATCATTAACACACCTGATGTCAGTGCTAAATGTGTGGCTCAAAGAACCATACACCCTAACTGTGTTTCCATGACGAAAAGCTGGATGAAAAGTGGAAAATCTACTCTATCACCCAGATGAGTGTCTATTGTTAGAAACAAAGTTTTAAATGTGATTTTAGAGAAATTGGGCTTTGATTTTCTAACATAATCCAATGGTGGGTTAGAAAGTTACTCTCTCACATGATAGCAATTCATCTGCTGAGTTTGTAAGAACAGAAAATGATAGTAAATGATAATAAACTTGGAGGAGTTTTCATGTTTAAATAATCAATTAATGTCCCTTTAAAAATACATATGTATAAGAACATATATAGAAGAATACAAGTGTAGAACTATTTGATTTGACTTGTTTTGATCAAATTTATTGAGTTATAAGTTACATAAAACATAATTCACAAATTTTAAATGTGCTATTAGATAAGTTTTGAGAAATATGTGCAGTTATATAACCACCAACATAATCGTGATATAGAATATTTCCATCATCCTAAAAAATTTTCTTTGTACCCCTTTGCAGTTAATCCTTTCCCCCCATACCCTGGCCCTTGCAAACCACTGATCTGCTTTCTATCACTATTGTTCTGCCTTTTCTAGAATTTTATATAAATGGAGTCATACAGTATATATTCTTTGTGTCTAGCATCTTTCACCTAGCATAATGCATTTGAGATTCATCCTTTTTGGTTCAAGTCTCAGTAGTTCATTCCCTATTGCTGATTAGTATTCCATTAGTTTGCCTTTCCAGTTCCTCACTTCCTAAATCAGGATTAACCTAATTCCAGAAGAGCTGATGGTGGGAATAGTAGTCCAACTATGGGAAACCCCACTCCTACCCTCAAGGACGTGGCCCAATGTCATGACATCCTATAGGTGAAAACACTGTTGGCTTCAGATCCTTCCTGTGCTCTGGGCTGACCTCTGCAGGTGGTGTTTCCCTGGCTTAACGTCAACTAACTTCTGGCCAATGAGAGGGTATTGGAGGGTAGGGGGAATGGAGTGACCCTAGCATTTCCTTCACCATCCTTTGCTTTTGTCAGCTCTTTTGAAAGAGGCTGCACTTCCTCTTTGGCTTCAGCTCCCACCAGACAAGCCCACTGTGGTTCCAGTTTCCATCAGGTCAACCCAACCCCTAGGCTCTAATAACACCATTTTATCTCATTCCTTTGTCTTTCAGGTCTAGTGGTGATGAACACTTTTGCTGCTGACAATTTCTTGGTCCTCAGTGTTCCTTGTTTGGTTCTCTTCCCCAGTATCACCTATGTAACTAATTCCCTGCATTAAATTTCCTCTCCTGTAGCTACTTGAAGTGCATTCTGTTTTCCTGGTTAGAGCCTGCTAGATCCCAAAGTTCATGCATTGAAACCCTAATCTCAATGTGATAGTATTTGGAGGTGGGCCTTTGGGAGGTAATTAGATCATGAGGAGATTAGTGCCCTTATAAGAAGGGGCCAGAGAGCTAGCTTGCTCTTTTTTCCAGTATGTGAGGATACAACAAGAAGTCAGCAGTGTGCAATCCTGAAGAGGGCTCTCACCAGAACCCAACCATGCTGGCACCCTCATCTCGGACTTCTAGCTTCCAAAACTGTGAGAAATAAATTTCTGTTGTTGATAAGCCACTTAGTTTGTGGCATTTTGTTATAGCAGCCGAAGCTAAGATAGACCCTGATTACGTTTCACAAAGTCTGTGTTACTTGGTCTTATCCATGTTCATCTAACTTTTAACACAAAACATCTCATTTGATCTTCATACAAATGCTGAGACGTAATTATTATTCCCATTTATAAATGAAGAAATGAAGCCTAGAGAAGTTATATGTCTATCATACAGAAGGTCACAGTCCTAATAGGTAACAGAAGTTATGGTTCTAAGAGGTTGAGAATGGATTGAAGAGGCTGATAATAGGCATGAGAAGTGCTGAGTAGGCTGAGTGTGGTTAGCAGAGAGTAGGAGAGTTTACATATCCTTGGGAAAAAGAGTAAAAGTATTCTGTATTCTGTTCTATGTGAATATAAACTTTCTGATCCTCTTTTCTGATCAGAGTAGAAAGAATACATTTCCAAGATTAATAACCACAAACAACATAGCTGAGGCTGTGGTGATCCCCTTTAGCAACAATATCAGATCTGGCCTAGCAGCTAAAACTGGGGCTACTATTGGTTGATTTGTGGTAATCTGCTAACATCCTCCAGGATCCACCAGATTTTTGCAGGGGCCAGACTGGCAAAGCAAATAGAAATATAATGGAAACCACCATCCTGGATTTTTAATGTCCTTAACGGGTGGTGCTAATCACTGCTATTCCTCCTCAGGTGAAACATTGTGATTGATTTACTGTGTGGTCAGGGGACGGCAGGTAGTGTTAGATGGTTCTATTTGACCTTTCGTACTACAAAAGCTCTTATCCCAAAGGCCAAGGAGTCAACGTGGGGAATGTGCCAAATAGCAAGCATGTCTACTGCAACTACAATCAGAAACTAGGGTAATGCCACCAAGTAGGTCTGTGGACCCAGGCGTGAACCCACTGCATTTTACTGCCTGGCTTCCATATGTCCCTAACATGGCATCATGATGGCAACCTAGGCCCTGTATCTAACAGTTCCCAAAATATTTGGGCATTTTCCTTTCCTTATTTTATAGTAACCTGACTAAATGTCTGTAGGTCCCTCTGGGGGAAGAATCGGGGACACATTACTGTGTACATTGCCATGGAGTTGCAGAGTCCTTCCTCTAGAGAATCTGGCCTCTCTTTCAGTCAATGGATCCAGGTGTGAAACTGCCTGAAGGCTGGAGATCATGAGTTTTAATTGAGGTAACTGCTCTCAGCCTCCTGATCATCGACTCCTAAAATTCTTTGTAGAGATCAAGTAGTAAATCGTTGGTTATCCATTTATTTTACTGCTAGAGATACCATGTTCTATTAAGCATCTCCATAATTCTCTGTAGCTCAGGCCCCCAGGCTGCCTCTCTAGCCTTGCCACTCAGTATGATAATTACATATATTTGGCTCCTGATTCATAAATGCTACTATCTGGCCTTCATTGTTTCAGCATGCCCCCATCCACAGTGCTATCAGTTCTGCAGTGGCATTCCTATCATCAGCCCTGGCCTTCAGAGGCAAGACACCACTGAATTACTAAAAGAGGCAGGTATCCCTCTCACCAGCACATTGCTGATGGCCTTGGTGAATAATGTGTCCTCTGGGCCTTCCCATGGAACATATTCCTCTGGTGGGTCTTCTGGGCTTACGTAGTTTATTCACTTTATCGTGAGCCCTTCTCTGAATCTTCTACAATGCTTTTTTCCATAGTCTGCCATGGAAATTCTGGCATTTCAGTCTCACTCAATGTAGGCCAGAGGTCAGCAAACAATAGACCAAAACCAGCCTGTTACCTGTGTTTGTAAATCAGGTTTTATGGGAACACACACACAGCTACTCTCATTCACTCTCATTTATGGCTGCTGTTCCACTACAATGCCAGAGTTGAATAGTTTCAGCAGAGACCATCTGGCCTGCAAAGCCTAAAATATTTACTATCTCTCCTAGCAGTAAAAGTTTTCTCTCTCCTGGCATAGGCCATTGCTTTTTCCATGCTTCTAGAAGCCATCCTAGTAGAGAGATATTTGCCAGAGTGTTAAATTCTGTATTCTGGAAGAGTAGTCCCAAATTGATAAATTCCCCTTTATCCAACTTTATTTTCTAGTCACCTTGATCAAGCACTATCTAGTCCCCTGTGGTCTCCCAACTCTTGCCAATACATAGTGGCTAGGACCTTTAACTCTTTGGGGTATAGTCCCTTCCTCCATCATCAGGTTCTTCATGTTCTTGGCTGTATTATATTGTACCTTAACTCTAGTTATTGGTGTAGCAGTTATAAGGGGAGGAAGGGGCATATCCTAAGGCAGACACATGTTGCCTTGCAGGGGAAAGGGTTCTGCTTCATTTTCAAACAAGGAAGGAGTTCTACTTTCTAATAGGGAGGCTACTATGCAGATCCAGATTTATGAGGACATCAACTCAGATCTCCTCATCACATTTGACAGTATCCCATTATTTCCCAACCAGTACTTCAATGTTGACATAGCAAGTCTGCTTTGCTTGGAAGTTTAACCTCATTGGAGCTCAGCTTCTCTGACAATTAACCCTGGTCTGGGTCCTAAGCTTATTCTTTCCCATCACTACAGGTGGTGATAGTCTTTTTATATGCTTCCAACCTCCAAGAAGGTTGTCTAGCTTTCATATTTAGCTTTTGATTGTTGAATAATTGCTCTCTACTCTCTACTTTATCTTTGTCTACAGCATCAACCAAGTCTGTCATTACAGTTACTATTCCTCCTATATTTCTAAATGCCTAATACAGTGAACCAGTTAATGAATTCTGTTTCGCCAGTGTACATTCCAGGCTAGCCCAGTACACCACTGTGAATGTTTTAACAACTGCACTGCCACTGCACCAAGGAGTGTCTGTCCTCCATCTACTACCAGTGATGGGATCCTCCAGCCAATAACATATAATATATTTCTATTCTCAAGAATGTGGAAAAATAGAATCTGGAATGGGGAAGACATAACTAACATCCCAGATTCATCTGTTCATCTTTATTTGTAATTTTTGCTGGTCTCACTTAGAATTTCACAAGACAATTAACTATTTCTTTCCCATTGTGTCTCCTTTCCCAAAGAGTGACCAAGTTTCTTGAATTTGATATAAAGGATTTCAGAACCCGGTAAGAGTTCTCATTACTAATAGTACCAACATGCTAATATCCATAAGATGTCAAAGTCAAATATAAATATTAACTTGCAGGTATAATCCACCCTATAAGGTAGTCACTATAGTCATCCTGCATTAGGAAGGGCTTAGAAATAAAAAAAATTAACTTACTTAGAAATAAAAAAACTGACTTTGTTTACATTTGGATATTTAAAATTGTGCTAATATCGTGCTTACTTTTAAAATAGGAATAGAAGCTAATATAAACACTGCTTAAATTCCTTCATGCATAGGGATTTTTTTTTCTCTCCCAACCTAACTTGTCTTGTTCCGTAAGAGTGCTAAGAAACATAAAGGTTAGAGAGACCACTGAGGGAATGACCTTCACTGTTGAAATATACTAGGTAATGGAAAAGATTAAGAAAAAGAAACTGGTTTCACGGCAGGGATTTCAACCATAAATATTTAGACACATCTTATCCAGACCTAACAGGGCTGAAAGAAGGAACATTTATATTTGCTCAAGCTTTCAGAGATATTAAGGAAGAAAATAAAAAGTCAATCATATACTGACTATGGAATACCATATAGGATATATGTTACCTGGGCAAATAGTGACTTTCAACATTTTTAAACTTGAACTTGAAAGAAATCAACTGCTGTGTAAAAATACTGATGATGGGGAAAAAAATGGTATGTACGATAACAAAAAGAGGAAATGGGTTCTTAAACATAATGTGAGCAAGTACAGAAGTGGGGTTATCTAGAAATGCGGGGAACAGAGTGTGAGTAGTTGCGAGTTACAAAGAGAAAGATGGAAGAAGCACCTGGGAGAGACAAGAGATGTGAGTACAGCAGGGAGAGATGCTAACGGCTGATGAGAGCGGAGCACGAGGCAGTTAGCAATGGGTAGTTTTCAGTCTTGTCAGGTTCCTTCTCCATAGGTTCTAGACAACAGGAGTACAGAGGAAGGCAATGTACACTTTAATAGAGTATGTGAATCGTGCAAATAAAAACATCGTGCACGCTGTTTGTCTCCTCATAATCGATCATATACATTAAGGGAGAAATTACACACACACATACACTCCTCCCCAAAGCCATGAAAGGATTTCATTTTATCATGTCATAGTTCTCAGTTTCTCTAAAATGCAACCAACTGGACGCAAACTTGTATCTGCCTTTGAAATGTATTTCTTTGGATGTATATTAGTGTGTGGGTATCTCTAAGCCCTGGAAATTCTCAGTACTTCTGGTAAAGACATAGAAATATGAAACATGTTTGAGTTATAGGTCTCTTTTCCTCTGCAACCTGAGTATAAATGACAGAACCTCAAAAGTGAACACGGAATTAGATTCAGCCCAAACCAGAACTCACCAGTTAAACAATAATAACTGTGGACCACTCCTTCTACTAAATGGAGTAGGACTTGCTTTAATCCCACAATCCTTCTCTTCTAAACTGCTAGACCATAAAAAAAACAAATATCATCTAGGAAGAGGACATTTTTGTCATTGTCGTAAACTATTTAAAAAGTTAAAAAAGAAAAAAATATCCTCATTCTGTAATATTAAAATAGGTAATGGCATAAATAAGGATAATAATTTAAAATAGCAAGTCATATCTCAATTTTAATTCTGAATTCAATAAAGTGGCATCCATACCAACCACAGAAACAACTTTCTTATGCAACAGATAGATGCATAATTAAGAGCTTAGCCTAATAAAGTCCTAGATTTTTAAAATTGTTTAAAATATTAACCAAATTAATTAGATAGATGTTTATGAAAAGTCAATGTGCATAGTAATCTGATATTTGATGTAATTGTTTCCAAACTAGAAGACTAGACTTCACAATCCAAAAATAAAGAAACAGCAGACCCCAGAGAACAAAAGCTCCATCAGGGCAGGTAAAGATGAAAAATAGCCAATACCTTGGAGGTTTGTGGAAAGGTCTGCAGTCAGCTTTTTTCTCTGGAAACAGGCAAAAATGTAGTTGCTTTTCTCAGAGTGTTCAGAAGTCTAAATGATGATTGAAATGTAAAAAATGGACACTCTGAGGTGTGTGTAGATGGGAGAATGAAGTCAGATTGCAGACTGACCATCTGCCAAAAGTTGATGAAATGCACAACAACTACAGGAAAAAACAAATGCCTTGAAATTCACCAATAGCAACCATACAAAGAAAGAAATCCAACTTCACCCCATGAACTTTGAAAAGTGATGGCCAAGGAAAGAAACAGGATTCCGGCTAGCAGAGCAGGACTCCTAACCAGGGCCTCAGAAGCTGTACTGGGGAAAGAAGGAAAATCAACCAAATTCTGACAAATTTCACCAATACCACATCATCTGTAGAGATATAAGAAACTAGAAAAGGTCATAGTAAAATCCTCAAGAGTAGATGCCCAAATTATTAGAGAATAAGGCTTGGGCTCTCAGCAACTGCAGAAGAAACTCAGGGCTCTCCATTTTACAGATCTGAAACCACAGATTATACTGCCACAGGACTAAGGGTAAAACTCCAACTAAATATAGGACAAAATCTACGAACAGAAAACAGAGGCCAGGTCATCTAACATAGGCTGCATTCAGGCCTTAACAAGATCGCCTCCTTCCTGGCCCATCCCCACCAGCAGGCTCTGAAAAAGTGGCAAGAACTTCCATAACACAGCTCTAAAACTCACCTCATGGGGAGGAATAGTTCTCAGACATGGTAGCTAAAGGCAAACTACAACCACTCACTCTCTGAATCAGTTCCAGCAATAGGACTGTTCAGAGCTGCTCCTATTTAGCATAAGCTAAATGAAAAGTAACTATACATGTACACACACTACACCAAACGAAAAATGAAGAAAAAAACATCAGGGGAGATCACGGCATCCAAAAGCCAGATGACGAATTTATTTTGGAAAAACGATCAAACAAGTCCAATGAAAAGATCATTTCCTACAAATATATCATGCTGTAAAAGAACTTAATAAGAACATAAATTTAATAATATAAGAGCTCAAAGCTAAGAGAAACAACCAAGTGAAATAAAAAGAGAAACTCCAGAGCCAGAGAAAAACAGAGAGCCCAAATACCATTTGCAAAACAATAAATAAATTATAAACATCAAGCCACAGACAAAAAGGAATGAGATTACCAAGCGCACGTGGCAGACATGGACTGAGAGTTTAATCAAGTAGAAGGTGATACACATGGAAGGAAAAGATGATCCAGGCCAAGGGGCTCAGCATATGTGGTATGGCATATGTAACAAACGACATGGAAAATACATCCAAAGACATAATATAAAAGCTTCCTAGGGGCCGGCCCAGTGGTGTAGTGGTTAAGTTCGCGCACTCCACTTTGGCGGCCTGGGGTTCGCAGGTTCGGATCCCAGGTGCAGACCTATGCACCACTTATCAAGCCATGCTGTGGCAGGCATCCCACATATCAAAAAAGTAGAGAGAGATGGGCATGGACGTTAGCCCAGGGCCAATCTTCCTCAGCAAAAAAGAGAAGGATTGGCAACAGATGTTAGCTCAGGGTTAATCTTCCTCATCATGAAAAAAAAAAAGTTTCCTAAAGTAATGAAAGAACTAAAATGGCAAATCAAAACATTTAGGAAGTCCTGGTCTTTCCAGGAAAGTAAAAAGTCCAACCAACCAAAAGATAAATCAAAAGAAAGATCTCGGTGAAAACAACATTGAAGAGGATTGTGTTGTCTGATGGGTGCTGAATTCACCTACACGCAGGAAAAGCAAAACTAAATATAGTGAGAGTTATGTTATAGAAAAAGAATGCTTGAGAACAGACAAAGTAAGAGGAATAATATAAGTAATAAAGACATTGAAGGTCAGTAAGGAGGTTGGAGGCAATATAAGGCTCACTTGCTTATTTTCACGTGATAAGAGGTCACATAGTACTATATAAAAATTAAACTTAGAATTTTGACACCACACTGATGCTTTTATAATCTTTTTTCTTGACTTTAGTGAGATCTTTATGAACTCTTGTGATAAAGAATATTTATCCAAACTACAACAATCTATTTAATTTTTCTTTGTGTTAAAACATATGTTAATACTGCTAAACTAGAGTTATTGTAGGATCTCATTTGAAAAATTATTACTATCTGTGTATGTGTGTTGCCGAGTGTACGGCTATTGGCATAGAAGTACAGAGAATTTTCTGAAATAATATTTACCTAAAGCTAATGATGGTTATTTTAAGATTATGAAATTTGGGGTGATATTTTGCTTTTTTCTTTGCTGTTTTCTATTTTGCTTAAATTTTTCATGTACCATTATTATATCAACAATAAAATCATTTTTCCTAAAAATTGGGAAGAATTAATGGCCAAGATAGTGACCAGTCATATACTTGGAAATATTTGGCTATTTCACAGTTTTCTTGGCTGAGCCTTTGTTGAACTAAACAATTTTATCCTAAAGCATAAAAGGCTGTTAACCAGCTAAAAATAATGGGTTTTGAGAGAAGGAACTGAACAAGAGAAGTGCAATAAATATGTTTCAAGTCCAGAAAAGCACTTTGGAAAAGCATTGTCGACAGTCAAAAATAATAATAAAATTTTGCATTTACGTAGCGCAAAATTCTCACCTTCAGAGTTCTCTTCACAGCACATTTAATTATTTCTCATAGAATACCCTGATGATACTAGGAACAATCTTGTTTTTTATTACTGAAAAGGAGAAACAGTTACAAAACACGTCTGCTTCTGTCTAAGTTTATGGTTGATTGTTTATTGTTTTCTAATGTTGAGGACCTTGAGTGTGGAGCAAATAAATTAGTGAGTTAAGAAAAAGCTCACAATTTAAAACCTAAAGGACATTCCACTTTTACATCAATGCTAACCCAATACATTTATATTTTAACCTAAATGTATGTCATCTTCATGGGGTTCGTCATCCATCATTTGCAAAAGTGCATTATGCGTTCAAACTCCTACTTAGAAATATAGAAAATTAAACTAGAAGAGTCTCTAGGCCAATCCCTCTCATTTTACAGACAAGAAACTGAAATCCTGGAGCTAAAGGGGCAAATGATTTGCCAAAATTCATATAACTTGAGTTTAAACTCATATCTTCTCTCAGGCCTTTGCTCTTTCTATATCACACAGCAGCACTTCTCCTGAGTCCTGTTTTCTTTAAAAAAAAGGAAGACGGCAAACCCTTGTGTCACATCTTTGGTGGTCATCTTTGTGTCACACAAAGAAATAGTTGAACAAAATTCCTCTTTAAATTCCTATAAATCCCATTTCTGTGTAAAAAACATAATAGAAAAAAATCTGAATTATTACTTGATTCTACTATGCTGTAAAAGGCCCCTCACTCTAGGAAACCAATATGAGGCCACATGATAGTCAACATGGCAAAGTTACTGTAAGTTTCCTTGATTAGGAAGTAGGAATTTCTTATCAAAAATACTAGTAGTCCAACTAATCTTATAGGTGGCTCCAATTTCTAGAACAACATGACATTTCAGAAATTAAAGAGTTTTGGTTTGAGGCTGGCTCCATGCCACAGTGGTTAAAGTTCAGCATGCTTCACTTCAGCAGCCCGGCTTGGTGCTTTGGATCCCTGGTGTGGACATACCACCACATGCTGTGGTGACCACCCACATATAAAGTAGAGAAAGACTGGCACAGATGTTAGCTCAGGGCTAATCTTCCTCAGCAGAAAAAAAGAAAAAAACCAGAATTTTTGTTCACAAGTTCAATGTACATCATATACTGTGGTGATGGTGTAAATAGCTTTAGCTGAAACAATAGTCATACCTAGAAGAGTTTCATCCTTTTAAAGTTATTCTCATTTCTGGAACACATTTTAAGGCACTTTTTGTTCATTTGTTTATTTGTTTCAATATACCACATTTTAAGCCTCTCTACATTGCTTGGCAATTCTGTTATGTCATTTTCTTATGGTTTGCTGCTTATATCTCTCTGAAAAGTGTCACTTAAGTTTATAATCTCTTGTTCATTTCAATTCAATTTAACAGGAATATACTAAGGACTTGCCAGGTGCAAAGAATTGTCCTAGACACTGTGACAGACTAAAGATGAGTGCAACACAACCCTTACCCTTAAAGATTTAATATCAAGGAGGATAATACTACATAGAAAAAACTAAAATATGAGTTTCAATGTGAAGAGTATGGATACAGAAATACAAACGACACACACTGAGGGAGGTCAGTAAAGACAGAGGTGAAAGAACCATGCTGGGGAGTGCTGACTCACAAAGGGCTCATCCAGTGGCCTAATTCATCAGCTCACCCCCTAGACAATATAGCGATATAAAACAGCTATAGTTTGCTACCGTAAATCTCCTCCATTATCAAGAGAAATTCAATCTCCAATAAATTAAATCTATCCTCTCTTACTTTCATGGTGCAATTAAAATTTCTTACATGTTCAAAATCTTCTCTCTTCCCTGATTTCTCTCTTTCCCTGCTTAGTCCCAGCAAAGTGGCCCCAATAGTTAAAGCCAGGATTATGGTCTAGGGTCTTCTCCATTGAGGCAAGGGTAGTATCTTCAACACCTCCAAATATATATCATGCCAGATCCCAAACACTCAGAGGCCTACATTTGTCATTAAAATGTTGAAGTACCATTCCCAAGCGCTCTCATGCAAAAAATCAAGAAAATTGACAAAAACAAATGTAACCACACTCCTTTTAATGCACGTGCATCATTTTCTTATGTAATATTATTTCACTAGCAAAAGCAGCATCTTCAGAACTCAGTATTAGTTACAATACCATCCCACATGGCTAGGTGTAGCCTTAGAAACACTTGGTGCTCATTAGATGTGGGGACAGCAAGAGACAAGGGAAAAGAAAAGTGGCTTCTCAGGACAGCTTCACCAAAGTGCCAGTTAATCCAATCCAATTGTTTGGAGTGAAAACAGTTTCTTGTCATTTAGTTAATCATCTTTGCCAAAGTCTTGCAGAAACCTCGTACTCTTCTGCTCTTGGCACTTTGAAATAGTTCAGTCTGTGGCTCTGGCTGAAAAACAGGATAAAGAGTAAAAATCAAGCTGGAAATGTCAAAAACGTTGCCACTCACAAACATTTGACACAATCAGTCCAAACTCGACATAAAAAATGTACCTTCAGATGCCTTTAGCCTGGCCCTGGAAATAAATACCAATAACAAACCCCACTCATTAGAGAAAATAATCAAGACTCAATGAAAATAAAAATACAACATATCAAAATTTATGGGACACAGCCAAAGCAGCGCTTAGTATAGTAAATGCTTTTATTCAGATAAGAAAAAAGATTTCAGATCATTAACATAAGCTTCCACCTAAAGAAACCAGATAAAAGCAGCAAAATAAACCTAAAGAAATAAGTAGAAAAGAAACCATCATTGGTGAAAAAAATCACTGAAACAGAAAACTAAAAAATAGAAAAAAATCAATGAAAAAAAAGTTGGTTCTTTGAAAAAAATCAACAAAATTGATAACTTGTTGCTACACTGAACTAGAAAAAAAAAAACACTAATTACTGGTATCAGGAATGAAAAAGGCACTACTACCAACCTTACAGAAATAAAAAAGATTATAAGCTAATGCTACACCAAAAAATTATACAGCTTAGGTGAAACAGACAAATTCCTAGAAGATATAAATTACCAAAATTAAGTGAAGAAATTTTCTTCTAACAGAAGAAGAAATAGAAAATCTTAATAGAAAGAAATTGATTTAGTAACTAAAAATATTTCCACAAAGAAAAGCCCAGGCCCAGATGGGTTTATAAAAGAAATGCTCTGCCAGGGAGCCCTGGTAACCTTGAACATCTCCACAAAGAGCATGTAGGAGGCCCCATAGGCAAGGCTTGACTGCAGCCTAACCCAAGTCTTGATGAAACGACCTGTGCTTCCCTCTGGAGCGAGAGGAAATTAGTGTGTTGAGGAGTTGCAGCAAAGCAATTTCTCACTCCCGTCTTGTGGAAGATTGCCACTAGGCAGTTTTCTTCCATCTCCCTGGTTTCAGTTGAGTGCAGGACTTGCCAACTCGCCCTCCCAACCCTTTCTTAGGATACAGCTGAGGCTTCTGCAGAAGTTTATAAAACTGCTTGGCTATAGTTTAGAGGCCACTTCTCCATGACAGAGTGACCTACTGCTTGTACTGTGTGCCATTTGGACTCTGGTTGGGTGTCATCCATGGGACTAGGGATGTGGGGAGTTGAGACTGTGTTGATCATGCTTTTGTTGTCTGTGTAAGTAATAGATTGAATTCATTTGGGCTTACTGTCTTCTTATACAACTGATCTATGGAAATATGTGTGAAAAGTCAACTAACAGCAGCAGTAGTCATACTCGTGACCCAATTAGCCACTGCACTGCTGTTTGACTGCTGGACCACATCACAGGTGAATTTCTCAAATATTTGAAGAATAAATAATACCAATTCTTCCTCAGAAAATACAGGCAGAGGGAAGACCTATTAATAGTGATTGGTACCCTGACACTGGTTACTCGGAAACTAAGGCATGAAGACAAAGACATCACAAGGAAAGAAAACTACAGACCAGTATCACTCATTAACAATGATGCAGGGGGGTCCGCCCCGTGGCTTAGCGGTTAAGTGCGTGCGCTCCGCTACTGGCGGCCCGGGTTCGGATCCCGGGTGCGCACCGAAACACCGCTTCTCCCGCCATGCTGAGGCCGCGTCCCACATACAGCAACTAGAAGGATGTGCAACTATGACATACAACTATCTACTGGGGCTTGGGGGGAAAAAAAGGAGGAGGATTGGCAATAGATGTTAGCTCAGAGCTGGTCTTCCTCATCAAAACACGAGGATTAGCACGGATGTTAGCTCAGGGCTGATCTTCCTCACAAAAAAAAAAAAAAAGAAAGAAAGATGCAGGGGCTGGCCTGGCGGCACAAGCTGTTAAGTGCGCGGGCTCGGCTGTGGCGCCCCGGGGTTCCCCCGGTTCAGCCGGGCGTGCACCAACACACTGCTTGTCAAGTCATGCTGTGGCAGCGTCCCATATAAAGTGGAGGAAGATGGGCACAGATGTTAGCCCAGGGCAAATCTTCCTCAGCAAAAAAGAGGAGGATTGGCAGATGTTAGCACAGGGCTGATCTTCCTCACAAAAAAAAAAGACGCAAAACTCCTTAATAAAATGTTGGCAAAACAAATGCAACAATATATAAAAAGAAACACGATAGCACACAGGATTTATCTCAGTAGTACAAGGATGCTTTGACATCCTAAATCAATTAACGTAATACACTCTATTACTAAAATAAAGGACATAAACCACGTGTTTGCAATAGATACAGAAAAATTTTTTGAAAAATCTAACAGCCACTCATGTTAAAAACTCTCAACAAATTTCACATGAAAGAAAAATTTCTCAACCTCATAAAGAACATATACAAAAATTTCACAGCTAATATTGAAACACTGAATGCTTTCCTCCTAAGATTGGGGACTAGGTAAGAACATCTGATCTTGATGCTTTTACTCAACACCGCACTGGAAGTTCTAAGCCTAGATGATGATGATAATGATAAGAATAACAATAATGATAATGATAACAATAAATAATTACAGGCAACCATATTGGAAAAGAAAAAGTATAAAACTGTCTTATTCATTGTTGACATGATCTTGTACGTAGAAAATCTCAAAAAATCCACACACACACACAAAATCTACTAGAACTAAGAAATAACTTAAGAAAGGTTGCAGGATCCATCAATAAATATAAGTCAATAGTATTTAAGTGGACTAGCAACGAAAAATCTGAAAATGAATTAAGGAAACATTATCATTCACAATAGCATCAAACATAATAAAATACTTAATAAATTTAATGAAAGTAGTGTAAGGTTTGTACGCTGAAAATTATATAGCATTGCTGAGATAAATTAAAGGAGGGAATAAATAAATGTCCTTCTAAATAAATGGACGGACATTTCATGTTCATGAATTGGATGACTCAATACTGTCAACATGGTAACTATCTGCCAATTGATCTATAAACTCAATGCAGTCCTATCAATTGTAGCAGGCTTTTTTTGTAGAAATTGACAATCTGATCCTAAAATTTGTATAGAAATGCAAATGACATAGAATATCCAAAACATTTCTGAAAAAGAACAAAGTGGAAGACTATCTGATTTCATAACTTACTATAAAACTTACTATAAAGCCACAGTAATAATATAAATACAGTACTGGCACAAGAATGAACATATCAGTGGGTCAGAATTGATAGTCCAGAAATAAACCCTTGTATTTATAATCAGTTGATTTTCATAACAGCTTTATTGAGACATAACTCATTTACCATTAAGTTTATTCTTTTAAAGTGTGCAATTCCCTGATTTTTAGTATAGTCACAGAGTTATGCAACCATTAACATTATCTAATTTTAGAACATGTTCATTAGCCCAAAAAGAAACCCCACACCTATTAAAAATTAGTGCCTATTCTCCAACTCCCTCCCGCCCTAGGCAACCACTAATTTATTTTCGAGCTCCATAGATTTTCTTTTTCTGGACACTTGATATAAATGGAATCATACAATATATAGTCTTTTGTGACTGGCTTCTTTCACTTTACATAGTATTTTCAAGGTCCATGCATGTTGTAGCATGTATCAGTACTTCATTCCTTTTTATTGATAAAAATATTCCATTATATGAATACACCATAATGCCCAAACCCCTTTGCCTTTTCCATTTTTCACAAATTCATTGTTTCTTTGTTTAAAAGTTATAAAAGCTTCCTGCTCACTTCTTCGGGCTTTCATTCTCTTATGAATGGTCCCAGGTACCTGTAAATATTCAATTAAATTTGCATATTTTTTTTCCTGTTCATTTGTTTTATGCCAGTTTAATTCTTGGGCCCAGCCAGAGACCCAAAGAGAGTAGAGGAGAATTTTTCCTCTCCTACATACTTAACATGTTATTTTAAATTTTTTTCATTAATTTTTAGATCTCCATAGCTGGCAGATAATGTCACACTCAAGCAGCTGCTTTGCCACCAGCATCCCCAGTAACAGTGGGGGTCATTTCTTCTGTATCAAAGATCCAAGCCATCAATGCCACCCAAAATTGGTCATTAGATCCTTCGAACAAACTTTCCTCCAAACAGTTATCCTTTCACATATGTGATTTTTGTTTTTCCAGAAAATTCAAAGCAATAGGAAAATAACACAGAAGCAGCAGTATGATTAAGAGAAAGGTGATTAGAAAGCAGAAGGGCCAAGATTTAAAATAATTCCTGGGTTCTTGCACAGAATTTTCCTAAAGCCCAAATTAGGAATACAGAGTCCTCGTTTTACCCGCTGTTGAGGGAGAGTGCTGTAAAATAATTATAAGCAAAACCAGAGGATTTTATCATGACTGCACATAAATACATCGCGGAAAGTCAGTGTTCCATTTGACTTTCATCAAAAAGTGGCAAAAAATTAACTAAAGAAATGAAGCCTACCAAAAAACGTTTACAAGCTAACCGAAGGATAAATTCTATTGTTTTGTCAGGATTTTTTTTTAAATAGAAATCTTTATAAATGCATAATAAAATAGCAAGGGCTTAAGAGAGACTTATAATTTAGACTTTGGACAACTACATTGGGGGGGGGGGGTCCAGGTATTCCATGCTGCTGGCTAAAGACGTGGTGCCAAATATGGATGTTTTTATAGAGTGCGAGCCCAGAAGTACATCCAATAACCAAGAGGTAAGCCCAGGGCAGGGGGAACAGGAGGAACAGGACATCCTTTCTCCAGGACCTACACAGGTTTAGATGATCGGTGCAAGGTATGTGGCTGACAGTGGGTAGAGGCCTCAGCAACAGGCAATCCACGTAGAAAATGGGAAACCGACAAGAAGGAAGCCCAGCACTTAGAAACTGAGGATAGCCCAGCACTGGTACCAGTACTAGGTTCAGAGAAAACCAAACTCTTGATTTCTCCCTGTTTCAAGACATAAATCTGAGGTGGGACAGAAACTATAGAAAAAGATTATTCATTCCAGTGATAGAGGGTTTGGTGACAGGAGCCAACAAGGACATTATACCTAATTCAGTGTTTGGCACAAGGTCAATGCTCCGTATTGATTTGTTGACTCGAATTGATAAAAGACAATATTTGGCATGGCCAGTTCCTTGTAAAATAGTATACGTGGTAACCTCTAAATAGTTAGAACAAAAATGTAGATGGAAAAAAAAGAGGGTAACAAAGATTTTCCTCTTTTACATCCTAGGAACTGACTCTCTCTTAAGTTTAAGTTTCTAATAGCTTGTTAGCTAACCTCAATAACAGAATATCCATACCTAAGCAATGGAAGGGTCTAAACTTTACAATGGCACTGACAGCAAGGGATAAGTAAGGGAAAAATGCAATCCAACAAAAATCCATAATTTCTTTTAGATAATCTTTTCCTCACATTTTGGTTAAATGTCCAAAAGTGAAATTCAATGACACCCTCAGAAGCCTCCCAGGGGTAAGACTGTCTCATTTTGTTAACTAGGTACATCAAAGACAAGCGCAAAAAAAGTTGAATGTACTTCCACATTACATTTTCACACTACATTATACATTTTTCAGTTTATATTTTCAAATTTATAGGCTGGATATTTGGAATGACTTGGTTAAATTGGCATCGGCACCAAAACCAAAACCTTCTTACCTCTGCTGTCCTTAAAAGATACTATGGTAATATATGTTCTGTGACCATAAAAGCACTAAGTATAATAAGGAAAGAAGATATCATATGAAAGCAACAGATATTATTTTACAAAAATTTATTATTTACAATAAAAAACAGACTATTTTTAAATGATGCTATGAACTCTAGGAAAGATATTTTTGTCACTTGTAGTATATTAAAAATATAATTGCACTCATCATAAAACAAACATTATCAGTATTGTTGTTCTCTCAAGCCTGCAGCCAGAGACCAGCACAGCGGGGTTTATTGAGTTAGAGCATTGCATTGGTCTCTGCTATTTCCCCCTGCTCAGATTTGGGCCATCGTCACGTGCGGAAACAAGGGAGGCTGACATTCAGGCAAATGTTTTAGAGGTTTTGAAAATTCACATGGAGGCAAACATTTAAATCTATAACTAACGTGAAGGTTCAGGAATTTTAATCCTTCAATTGCTATAGTTCTTCATACAACCAATTTAGGTAAACTTAAGTAATATAACACACGGGCTAAAGCACAGGCTTTGGAATCAGAGACTTAAAATGGAATCCTCACCCTGCCTCTTATTAAGCAACTTGGGATAAATATTTAAACCTCTCTAAATCTGTTTCTTCCTCTGTAAAAAAAATAAGAATAATCTTGTTAGTTACCTTGTAGGATGTCTTGAAGATTAAGTAAGATTATATATGTTAAGAGTTGAGCATTGCCTGGCACAGAATAGGTACTGGGTTTACAATCTTCATTACTCTGATTCTTGTTCTTATAAACGGGGTCCTGCTTAGGAAGCCTTCGGACAAGTGTTGGAGGGATGATTCTGATTTAGCAGATAACTGTGCCAGCCACTGCTAGGTGGGCAGGCAACCTCTGCTCTTTACCAGAAAGCCCCTGTGGTTAGCTGAATGTTGGCTCCCAACACTAGCCCACACTTAGGCTAATGCGACAGGCTCCGCTTAATAAACGTTACTAATGTTTCTAATGTGCCCACTAAGTATTGGAAGAGAAATTCGGAGAGCTCTTCCAAATCTAAACAAAATTATTGGATTTGATTCAAGCAAAACTTCTGCTCATTCCCAAACTGTTTGAACCAATCCCCAGAACACAGAGAAAAACGATTTTTGTTCCTTTTAATCAGGAGTCTCTTTTTGATGCCTATGTCATCTTGTAGCAGGAGCCTAAGGAACACTTCCCTTATTAGTCATTAATGCTGAGACCTACAAAGCATTCATAAAACTCATACTCCAACTCTCAACAATCATCAATCTCTAAATTTAGTAAACTTTCTAGCCAGAGTCTCCATCGCCAGTATAATGAGTGACCAGTACACGCTCAATGGACCATGGTTCTTTGTCTAGCAACACATTGATTCTGATAGATGGCAAAGGCCAACACAGAACAGACCCTGAGGGGAGCTGTTGAGAAGATAGCAGTATTGCCTATTAAGTGTAGCACCATTCACCTACACATACACTGTGAAAGGTCTGAAAAATCATGTCGTTCTTCTCACATGCCCATTCCAGTGTACACGTTTAATTTAGCATAGGAGGTCTTCAGGGATCTGAATCCTGGTTCTTTTTAACAGTCTATCTACCATCTAGACAAAATGGAGTACAAAGAAGCACGACTCTTCCCTTCTGTGTTCCTAAAGGAGAACATAAAAAGCATTTATTCATATCAGCCCTTACGCGGCACTACATTTGAGTTGGAAATTAGAATTATTTTCTACTGCTTTCCTATTTATTTCTTTGAATATAGGGTACAGAGTGAAAAGAAAGGGCAATAAAAATGAAACAAGTGATTTGCCAACAGATAAAAATAGCTTCACTTGCATCACACCTGAATTATTAGTATAATTTACCTTTTGCCATTTCAGTGTCCTTTTTATCCTACACTGTGACAGGTGGAAGGAATCATCTTCTAGGCAACAGGCTGTTGCCCACCAGGGGAAATCATCCCTCAAAGAAAGTGCAAAATAGTTCAACTCTACTAACTCTTGCACACAAGAAGAAGTAACTTGCCAGTCATTTTAGGTAGATTTCTGCCACTGTCCTCAGTTCCCTTGAGCATTCACAGGAATGCAGTGTCAGCAAGAAGGATGCCCATCCACATGTCCTCCACACACAGGCTGCTGCAGCCACACAATGATGAGCCATTACTCTTGCTGGATATAGATGCTCTTCCTTCTGGCTCCTGTGGAAGAGGAAAGGGAAGTGTTCTGTCCATTGAGTCCACTGCAGCTCCTGACAGAGAACACTGAGAAAATCTTTCTTCTGCCTGGAGCCAGAGTTGGGGGATGGGAAATGCTTGAGAGGGGACTAAGTGGGTTGTGGGTTGAACTGCTTTATCCCAAAATAGGAAGGATAATCATATATAAGGAGAAGAGAAAAACAATGCAAATACAGTGTTTTGAATATGCTAATAGTACCTGCTGGTTTATGATCATCACAGATAGTGCAAACTTCTACAGGTGAAATATAACTTGAGCCAATTTTTCTGGAAATACCAACACAGATGGAAACTGTGTTTAAAATGAAAAGGAAGAAAAAAAAAAAAACAGAATTAAATCCTCCAAAAATTTTCCAAGTTTATGATGATTGTATTTTACAGGACTAAATAAATTAAGAATATTTCTTCAATAAAAATTTTATTTTCATCAAGCTTTCATTCAATAAACACTAGACTAAAATATGTATTCTTGAAATAATCTGAGATGTGAGCAAAAACGTATTCACAAAGAAGTGTTAACTTCAGATTAAATTTATAATAGTAAAAAACAAGAAACATTTTAATGTCCAAACCAGAAAAGTATGTATTCCAATAAAATAGCATAATATGTAGACATTAATAGATTGTTCACAAAGTTTTATTCATATGAGAAAATACTATAAGGTGAAGTTAAATAGGACAAGTAATGTGAAATAGAAAAATCAATATGTTTGATGAGAGCTGAGTTATTCTGCCAGAGAAAGTGAGGGGAATTGTTTTCTTTCTCTCCTGAGAGAGATGGGGTTGAGAAGAGAGAGGAGGAGAGAAGGCCAAATAACATGAGGAGATCACCCAGGAACTTTAAAGAATAAGAATTGCTAATATTCAATTTTAGTATCGCATTTGCCAAAGTAAACTCTGGCCCTCTAAGATCTTCAGTTAGAGTCTGTTACAAGCAGAGTCTTTTGAGAGAAAGGTATTTGGGAGAAATTCAAAGATAGATATAGATTCCACCTATGGGTCAGGGCTTGGACAGATATAAAGAAGAACTTCAAATGAGAATTTGTGAGGGGCAGTGAGCTGGAGTCTGAGGTGGCCATGAGGCTTGGGAAGAGGCCCAGGCTTTCAAAAGAGCATGTGCTCCAAAGCCCCATAGTGAGCAAGTGGCAGAGAAAGTCTACACTCTTAATGTTGCCTTTTTTTTTCTATTCAGTTGCCCACCTGTGAGCTTTGCAAATCATTCTCTAATGGAAATGGTTACTTTGATAATTGGGGAAAGTAGTAGTGAAGCATTGAAATGAAGACATTTCGTTACCCAGATGAAAGGACCATTAAGAAGCTGTTCAAGGACACTTGGGTAACATTCCTGCCTACAGATCAAGCTACAGATAGCATGTCATCTGATTGAAAAGGGAGCCCAAAAGGGACAAGCAAAGAAAAGCAAAGAAATTTAGACTGCAGGAAAGAAAAGCCAGCATCAGAGAAATCAAACGGAACATGGCTGGATATTCTAAGGGAACATAGGAAAATCTTGGAAAGCTAGAAGATGCTATAGTTGATCAAATGGTACAGCTATTTGGTAAGAATTAATATTCATGGAGTGTTTACTGAGAAAGGCCCTGTGATAAATGCTCTATGTGTATTGGTTCATTTAAATTTCTCAATAAATCTGTAAGATAAATGCTATAGTTATCACCATTTTAAATGACAAAATTGAGGCACAGAACGATTAAATAATCTAGCCAATGTTACTCAGATATTAAGTAATATAGACAGAATTTGAACCCAGATAGTCCAACTCTAGATCCCCAAAAAACAATAATAAGAGCCTACTGTGTGCTGGGCACTGTGTTAGGGGTGTCACATGAATTCCCTGTATAATCCACACAACAACCTCTTGAGATAGGAACTACTATTATTTATATTTATGGGCAGTAAAACCAGGTCATCTTGGTTTGTGGGGAAACGTATCTTAATGGTTCATATTTTATCACAATTTATGGTACCAAGATCTTTTTATTCTCCCATTTGAACATAAACTTTGAACCCCATGGACAAGAGGCATACTACCATTATCATAAGTCTGTTTATTATTTATATAATCATGCATTTATTCATTCAGAGGACATTGTGTAATAGCCAGATGTTAGCGTTTTCCATGATAAAAACAGGAAGGTAATTTTTAGGCAGGAAATGTATTTCAGCATATCGACCTTGCTTACCTATACCTGCAGCATTAGCGAATTAGCTACGTGTTCATGATCCATGCATGCTATCAGTAGTTAGGGCTCAAGTGATCTCAACTAAGTTTAATATTAGTTGACATAAAGCATCATTAAAGTGATACATTTGGTAGAGCTGTTGGAGATAATACGAGGAGAATGGAAAGGAAGAACATTTTAAAAATTATGTTTCCCAAAGCAGAAGTCTAAGCTCTTGCGTACCTGAGGATTGGGCTAGGCTGCTGTACTTCGTTTCAGATGACTATAGCACCCTCTGGTGAATAACGTTTATATTTCACAATTTTCTCCAAAATAGCATACGTGATGTGTTCCAAAATCTACAAGTGTCTTTTAGAAGTAGTTCCTTTGGTCTTTTTTTTTTTTAATTTTTTTGTAAGTATATGCCCAAATTGAATTTACTTCATCTCAGAAGCTGTTCTAATACCAAAGTGAGTTTTATATTACATGCAAATTCTGCTTCCGGAAAGAAATAAGAAATAGAGAGACTTGGATATCTTGGATTAATCAAATTAGTTGCAGAACATACTAATTTAGAAGAAGCAGAAGTCTGTGAATTTTATCTACAAAGTAATATAAACCAATAAAATTTTTTCCTCATTTTAGTATGTAAATTTCAAATTTTCACTGGGCTGAAGCACGTAAATATATCCATACACCTCGCTTGCCCACCTCTTTTAGATCTGTACTCACGTGTCTCTTTCTCAGTGATATTTTCACCAATCGTCTTATTCATACACATAGCCCCCAACATCCTACACACTCTATGCCCTTCTCTGCTTCATTTTTCACCATAGTTAGGATGGCCAAATAAATTTTTGTCCAAACCAAGGCACTTTTGAGAGTGAAAAGGGATGCTATTGGTATTCACACCGGGGCTATCAGTATTCAGCAGGTAATGGGAACACTGTGACATGGTCTCCTTATGCATAGCACCTGTCATCTTCCAATGTACTATATATTTTACTTTTTACTTTCTTTCTTTTCCTGGTAAAATTAAAGCTTCACAAAAAGCAGGAAGTTTTGTGTTTTTTTTTCCTCATTGCTATAACCCCAGTGTCTAAAATAATGCTCATAATAGGTGCTCCATAATATCGGTTGAGTAAATGAATATGTTCACCTGCTGTGATTATTCAATATGGCAGCAAATTCTTGGTCACTTGCCTCATTGAGAGGTGGCACTTATTTCCCCTTCCCTTCAATCTAGGCTGGCTCTCTGACCTCCTTGATCAATAGAATGTGGCAGAAATGCACTGTGACAATTCCAGGCCTACGCTTTAGGAAGATTGGCAGTTTTTGCTTCCTGACTGAGAATTCTTGTTCTCAGCATGCTTCCTCTTGCCACCCAGCCACCACTCTGTGAGGAGCCCAGGCTACTCTGGTGGACCGGACCAGCCCAGATGAGCTTCCAGCTGACAGCCGGGATCAATGACCAGGTTTTGAGTGAGCCATCTTGTCTGTTCCAGCCCACTTGAATCCTCAGGAACTACGGTCCCAGCCAACATCATATGGAACAGAACTGCTGGGTAAGTCCCAGAGAAATAACAAAATGGTTGCTGTGTTAAGTCACTAAGTTTTGGGTGGTTTGTTAGGCAGCAATAGATAACTGAAACATCAGCTGTATCCATGCTAGACACCATGAAGGGCACAAATTGAGGAGAGTAAGATTGGTCTTTAGAAACTATGAGTTTAAAGAGAGAGAAAAATAACTCATTTACATGAATAATATATTCTTGTTCAGTGATTACTGCCACAAAAAGCCAAAGGTAACTTGAGAGTTTGTAGGATGAATGTGTTCAAGGGGAATTTGGGAAGTGAAGACAATTTCATGAAGTTGGTAGAGAATGAGGAGTACATCACCAAGTAGAATTTGACAATTCGAGGTGGAGGGGCAGAGTTACCAGTGGAAGCAAAGCTAACAGCTTGAGCACAGAGGTAAAGAAGCATGAATACTTATTCCTCTAACAGCAAGAAGTTCAGTTTAGCCGGGGCATGAGCTTAATAAAGAAAGGAAAGGAAAGCCAGAAAGGAGGATTAGAAATAGGTCATGGAGTCTTGAATGTTGTGCCAGTAGTTGGATTTCTTTCATTGTCAGAAGTAAGTCAGATGGATTTTTTTAAACATCCACTGAGTTTTCCATAGGTGATTATAAACATCATGCGTAATCACTGTAAGTGGGAACATTATTTTAAATATAAAGAAGAAAATAAAATCACTTCAAATTCCTCTTCCCAGAGTTCATCACTGTTCACCTTTCCTTCTGGCATTTCCTCTATAGACACATTATTATAATTGGAACATGGCAGACAGAAACAGTTTGCATCCTCACTCTTTCATTAACATTCATTCCATGATTATTTATCCACCTAATTAAAGACTTTTTAAGACAGAGTTGTAATATTTACTTAAAATTTATCATATGAAAATATCAAAATTTCTTTAATAAATATCCTGCTAATAAATGTTTATACTGTTTCCAAATTCAAACATAGCTATTATGGAAATGGAAACCAATTATGCATTTACCCAAATGTACTTGGGATAGTACCATCAGCCTACACTGAAGGATTTTGTAAGAAAGCATCCTATGAAATATTGCTATAGCTTTTATGGACTGAATGTTTGTGTTCCCCCAAAATTCATATGTTGAAGCCCTAACCCCCAGTGTGAATATATTTGTAGACAGAGCTGGTAAGGAGGTGATAAAGGTTAAATGAGATTATGAAGGTAGGGTCCTAAACCAATAGGGCTGGTGCCCCTATAAGAAGAAGAAGAGACAGCAGAGCACTATCTGTCTCCACCATAGAAGGACAAGAAGGCAGCCATCTGCAAGCCATGAAGAAAATTCTCTTCAAGAACCTAATTGGCCAGCACCTTGATCATGGACTTCTCAGCCTCCATAACTGTGAGAAATAAGCATCTATAGTTTAAGCCACCCAGTCTATGGTATTTTGTTATGGCAGCCAGAGCAGACTAATAGAGTTACCGTAACAATTTGGCTGAGAGCATTGTTAATTACATTGTACTGTTCATATTTAAGAAGAAAAATTTCTTTTTGTAATGAGAAGATATCTGTTTTATTATCTCATGAACATTAAACTGAACATGAACCTTCATGTTCAATTTGCTTTGTTTGCTAGAAATCTTACAGACAAATATGTGGTTCTTTTCTCTTTGCCCCAATTTCCTCATTTATTATTTATTTCATATTTAATTATAGCATATGTATCTTTATAAATAACATTAATCCTTTTTTGGAACAGGCAATTTGCAAATAAATAAATGAAAAGATGAAATTAAATGAACATTATTTCAGCCACTCAGGAATAATTAAATACAACAGTGTAGTGATGTAATGGAATTAAGCATTATGCAAACTGTTGAACCAGAATCATTATGTGAATTGATAGACAAATATATCAATACTATTTACATATAAATGATATGGCGGAATAGTAACAGAAGTCATGGAAATTGCATATTTAGTCAGGGGAAAATCTAAGAAAATATACTTACTTTCTCAAATCATAGCCAGACAAAGAAATGAGATTTCAAAAAGTCCTTGAATAAAGAAAAAAGGTTTAATAATTTAAGGAAAGACAAGTGTTGCCTTCATAACTTTCATTAACAGAGAAGACTCCGAAACAGAGAGGATAATAACTGAACAGGACTCTAAAGGAGATCCAAGTTAAATAAAATAGATGATATAAACATTTTCCAAACTGATCTTCGTTGTAGACATGGTGTGCCTTAACGTAGAATGAATAATATAATAAATTTTCTCATGTGTCTCTAAAATAGCATCATACTAATAACATGCAACTGAATGGGCCACATGGCTTCCTGAACGTGCAAAAAAGTTTTCTCTGAAAGCATTACTATGTTTGAAGAGGTTCGATTAGTCACACAATGTATCTGGTCAGCTTTCTCTGTAGATTGGAGGACGGTTTTAGGGCTAAGTGAATGATTGCAAAGTGGGAATGTGTTGGCAGGAGCTGAACAGTACTTTGAGAATTTCAGCCAGTAAAAGTTAAGTTCAAAATCTGTTTGGATGTTTCTGTAATACAAAAGAGAGAGGAGGTGAAGTTTTGAAAGGAATACAGTTCTTCAATTTTTGAGAGGAAATGTGTAATGTATGCAAAATGTCATATTTTTTAGGAGGCAAGATCCTCAACTGAAGCTTTTTTCTCTAAAGATGTCTAATGAAATATTAACTAGAGACGTCGAGCATTTAGTTATGATAGTCATGTCTGAAGTTGTGAAACAGGAGAAAGAAGAGAGGGTTAGTCAATATATCGAATGGTATTTCATATCAGACCCATGTGGTACAGTGTAAAGAACATGGCTTTGAGGACCAGATGTCCTGGCTTCAATCCTTATCTCTATGATCCATGAAATGTGCAAAACCAGTTCATATACATGCATTTTCTAATCCTCCACAATGTTAGCCCAAGTTATGAATGAGGACACTTGAGACAGGGGCTATTCATTTGTATGAGACCACAAAGCAGGTAAGTGACTGAATTGGAATTCTGGTACAGGTTACTCTAAAGTCTATATTCTTCCCACTTCACCAAAAGGGGGTGGAACGGTTGCAGGAACTGTGAAAGTTCTGCGATTCTAGCCTGTCATAGTTTCATACATGATAACAGAAGACATAAGACTCAGGGGTCTGAGACAAAGAGCTTTATTACTCATAGTACAGCAAGCAGCATGAGTTTCGTGTTTAAGTCGGTTCTTCCCCCCACCCCAAACCCCATGGAGGCAATGTAGAGAGGCCCAGGTCGATGCTGAGCACACAGGGGGTTTGGTCACAGTTTATGAACCCTGAGTCTATGAAACTCCTCAATCTTATAAAGGGTGATGCTAGCTAACTTTGTCCTCCTTTGTCCAAGAGGGAGATAATATTTTTACTATGCTAGTTGGGAAACAAATTGCCCTCTATCTCCACAGGGTCTATAGAGACCTTATCTCTATCTTCCAAGAGAGTTTGATATACAAACATCCCTAGAAAGATAGCCTGGGACAAAAGCTGTCATAGTCATATAGAAATTGCCATGGAGAATTGCTCCTCATCGACAGTATTGGAGGAAAAATCTAAATGAAGTTGATTATGAGGCCTACCAGACAGTCTGACAAAGGCCCAGCGAGGTGTGGTTAAGTTGTGCTCACTGCATGTTTGCATACATTGATATCTCCATCTGATTTAAATTCCTTGGGGTCTAGGGTCTATTTCACCAGCCTATTCACAAAGGGACACAAGGCAGAGATGATTGGGAGCAAGGAAAAGACGCATCTTGATGAGATTAGCAAAATTAGGTAAGATGCAAGAGCTCCAGTCAAGGGGACTATGCTTGGGGCAGAAATTCTTCTTCAACAGGAAAATCTAAGCAGAAAATCAGTTGAATGAATTCATCTGTAAGGACAAGCTCCATTCAATTTACTGAGCACTCAGGAAGTTAATGTCTCACTCCAGGGCAGGAGCAGATTTGTTTCCTGACCAGAATCATAAAGATATTGTCTCTCTCCGGGGCAAAGATGGTGAAATTTAGCCTGCAGCACCAGATACTAGCAAGAATAATTCCAGACTTGGTAGCCTTAGAAGCTTTAATATACTTCTTGCTCAGATTAAAATTAGCTTGCTAGCTGGGCAGAGCTGCACTTTGTTGATGAAAGCACTTCCAGGGGACAGAGACTGAGGGAGGCAGAAACCGACAAGAGAGAAGAGATAAAGAGCCAAGTTGGGAGGTCACTTTTTCAAAGAGGTAGAAAATCACCAAGTGAAATGTCAACAGCAAAAAAAAAAGAAGTGCTTTCTGTACAGCTGAACTGCCGCCACCTTCACTCGGGAATTAGACGTGAAATGGCAAGCCAGCTCAAGAGTAGAACCTACCCGAGAGCAGAGCCAAGGAATTGGAATCCGCAGAGAAAATGTTCCCTCCTTGTGATTTAAAAGAAAACATTAAAGAGCTGAGTTAAATTAGATCCAAACTGGTTTGAAATCCAAGATATTACCCCTTTTTTGTTAAATCCCTGGTCACTAGATAACTAAACACTTGCAGGCTTTTAAGAATGCTGCTTTAAGGCCCTGTATTATTTGGGAGAATATAATCTTTTTGCTTAATTTTTCACTCTGGTGAGCAATCGCATAGTCTGTCGTATTCAAATCCTGCAATCGTTTTTTGTAAAAACGTATTATCTGCCATATTATATTGCAGTCATTTCCATAATAAAAGTTATAGTTAAAGCTGATAACATCACTAATTAAAAGAAAGGTGTAGATATACAAATATATATATAATTCCAATAAATTTCTAAGAATAACTCTGAGAATAAGCTGAGACATCTTTTTTATCTATGAGTCACTATATTCTCTTGCTTTAATTTAAAGTTTTGACCATAATAAACTTTTCCCAGGTCTGAGGGAGCAAGGGCATCGCTTCTCTCCTAGCTCTTCAGTTCTCCTCCACTTCTATGTAACATCTCATTGTTCTGTGAATCTCTTTCCTCCTCTTGGCTGCTAACATCCGCTGACCACTGAGTAACTCCTCCAATTCTTTGCAATTTGACTCATGGTTGTCTCCACCCCAAGTGCTTTTGTCACCTTGAGTCATCTCAACATCTATACAGATGATCCATCCCACACAGTAGCATTATAATTTGTGAACCTTCTTGCTTCAGCTACCTTCAACCTACTCTCTGCTTCAGTCACCCTCTCCCAAAGCACATCATCGTCAGCATAGGGAGTTATTCCATGTTTGGTTTCCTTCATTCAAACAACTCTTCTTCAATCACTATTTCCTTTCCTTTCAACTTTCATGCCCTTGCTAATATCTCTTCTACCTCTGAGAAGGACAAAAGCCCTTGAGGTCTCCATCCCTCCCAACCTATTAATCCCTTTCTACCCGCTTTTCATTCTCTAGAGCCCATGGTTTGTCTAGCCAGCATCTCCAAGTCCTTAGCACCCAAATTATTTGACTGAAACTAACCAGGCAAAGAATCTTAAAGAATACTACAAACTCATCTTATCTGTTCCTACACTTGGGTGACCAGGCTCTACTGAAGAAACATCATAGACTATATAGCTTGGATCTTCATGAGTTCTCATCTCCTAGATCAGTTAGACCCTTAGCACTGCCTGGCAATTCTGCTATGGCGTCCCTATAAGTTATTTATAGTTCATTTATTCTCAATATAGCTCATTCGTACTTCTTCTAAGTCTAGATGCAATTTGCTAATCAAGGGCCATTTTTAACATAACCGATATTGTCAAAGATACAGTGGATATGTCACTTTTACCAAATTTCCAGGGGAACAGAGATAGAATGTTAAACTAATGTCAACTTCTCATACATAAAGCTGAAAGGTTTTGTTAACCCTTTAGCCAGACAACCATTGAAAATTTTATTGATACAGTTCTGCTTCCATGGCTATTTTCCACACTAATCAGTAATTTCTTCCACAGTAATCTGAATCTTATTTGTATGTGTAATGCTACATTACGTAGATGCTCCATAACTACTACAGTCTGAACATATTTAGAAAGCAGTGAAAGAGTTTTCCTAAACTCTCTAGGAGCCTAAAATTAATCCATAACTGAAAGTATAGTTTAATTTTGAAAATCAGAAAATATTCATATCAAGAAACTATGAAATTATGGTCTGAATACCATGCTCTAATTAAGGAAGCAATTAAGTATGAGATATGCATTAGTAATATTTTCTTCAAATATATTTTAATATTTTGAAAGTTTTAGTATTTGAATGAGCAATTCAGTTTAAAAGTACATTATCTGCAATAGACTGATAATGGCTCCCAAAAACAATTCCACGTTCTAATGCCTAGAACCTGTGGATATTACCTTATATGACAAAAGACATGATGTAGTTAAGGATCTTGAGAGGAGGAACTTATCCTGTATTATCCAGGTGGGCCCTAAATGCAATCACGTATATCCTTAAAAGAGAAAAGTAAATGTAGTTTTGAAAAGACACACATAGGAGGAGACGATGTAAAGATGGTGGCACAGACTGAGTGATGTGGCTACAAACCAAGAAATGCCAAGGATTTGACAGGCACCAGAAGCTAGAAAAGGTGGGGAACAGATTCTCCCCCTGAGAGTCTCTGGAGGGAGCGTGGTCCTGTCGACAATTTGATTTCATATTTCTGCAAACTGAAACTATAAAAGAACACATTTCTATTGTTTTAAGCCACCCAGTTTTTGGCAGTTTGCTACAGCACCCTCAGGAAACAAATATAATATCACTGTGTGTCAGGCACTATATGAGGCTCTAAAGACAGGAATATTAAAAAATATATTGGAGGAGGATGTGCTCCCGACCACAATTAGCTCCCAATTTAGTGAGGGAGGCTAACATAGAAATAAAAAATCACCATATGATATGGTTTTTATATTGGAAATATGTATTGGGGCTATGGAAACACAGAGAAGAGATCTAGTAAACCGATGTGGAGTCACAGTCACATGGAACAGCATCTGGGAATCAAGGAACTAAAAGAGCATGATAGTTATAGAGAATGGTGAGCAACTTAAAGTGGACCATAGGGGGTAGGGGAATTGAAGGGAGATGAAAATGGGCTGGTAGATTATAAAGCAATGCATTATTCCTTAGACAATGGAAAGTCATTGAAGGTTTTCAGCAAGAAACCGATATACCCTGATTTCTGTTTCAAAAAGATAACTCTGAAACATTTATGTGGAAAATTCACTTAAATGGAAATACTCATTCCCCTGATGATGCCCAAAAAATGAAGTGTTACCTAACTAAAATGGTTCCAATACCAGGCAATGAATTTTCATTTGTTTTGGCAACCTAGTCACAAGCAAGTATGCTTAAATTCAACTACTAGACAGGTCATTAACATTTCTTTACTCAGCCAAAATAGAATTTTCAGTACTTTTCATTCCTAAAAGAGGAAGTAGATTCAAGTAGAGAGTCTCAATATATTATATGGAGAATTTAAAAGTATCCAAATGGGTTTTTTAAGGCAAGAATCTGGGAAACGTAGCCTCCCAGAAAAAGACTTTTTATATCCTGATTTTTCCCCCTCTAAATACTGAGTAATTTTCTCCAAAGGCTATGGAGTGGAGAATAAATTCATTATGGCCTCATGGGTAAGAAAATTATTAGCCTGATTGAGTCCATGACTTATTCCTCCAGAAGAAAAAAGAAAATCCCTAAGAAAGAAAGCTGTTAAGGGCTTCTTAAGGGATAATAAATGCAGGTCTTAAAAAATACAGGAAGTAATAGAAACAAGCTGCTGACCAAGTTGTAGCAATAATGATCTCACAGTTCTCACTGTGGAAGCAAAGCAAAGAAAAACTACTTCCTAAAGCAGCCACAAGTAAGTGAACAGAAGTTGAGATAAAAATCTGCGTTTTGTGGGTTTAACAAATAATGCAGAAATACCAGACCAAATACACATTTTGAAACTGTTCCCTTCATCCAACTTAGAGGTATTTGTTACTTAATCAGCCCACTTTTTAAGACTTCAGTGCCCAGCCAAGCATTGACCATTGACCAAGAATTACAAAAGCAATAGTCTTGAATTTTCAGCATTAGCACCAGTCTACAAAACTATGAGACGTTGTTGACCCAAGTTCTATTTAAAAGACAAACATTTTTATTTTCAATGATGAAATCAAACCATAGATCTCTGCTTTGCTTTTATCCTTGATCAATATAGCCCACAGTCAAGTAAGGGGCCAGTAAATATCTGAGAGTATGAACAACGAACATAGCCAAACAAGTCTTTTATTTGTGCCTGAACGTTCTAGATTTACCAGTTAACCGTTAACTCTGCATTTATGTTTTGCTCTGCTGACCCTAATAAGTCTTTCTTCTTCTTTTATTTAACAGATGCTGATTATACATATGGGAAATTCAATAAATGGAGAAGATAAAATAATTGTTAATGAATTTATCACTGTATTTTGTACTAGTGATAAATCTGCTTGTAAAATTCATGACTCCCAATAAATGTATGACTGGAAAAATAATGGTATTTGAAAAACAATAAGTATCTACTGTCCTACTCTACCACACACTATAGACTTGGCACGGAACAGGAAAAAAAGTAAACAGTCCTTGCTTTCCTGGTCAGCAAATCTAACTTTACTACTGAATCAAAGTTTTACAGCCAAAAGAAAACATTTGTGATACAATAGTAATTCTTTAAAAAAGGATAATGGTGACGATGTTGATAGACATGAATTGGAAACAGGATGTTGGACTCGAAAATCAGTGTGACAGAATTGCTGTTTCCCAACAAAGGCCCCCACACCATAAGGGCCTAGTTCATTCTAATCTTGATCGTACTCCTTAATTCACATAACTGTGCTAATTCCTCTCAGTTGTTCATTATGATGCTTATTATGTACAAAGTGTGATGAGAGACATCAAGTAGGTCTGCTGAGAGTAGAGACCGTGTGGTGTGGGGGCGGTGGTGGGGATCTCTGGGAACCCTATACAAGGTGTCAGATCAGTAATAGTGCCTGTATCTGTGAGTGCATGTGTGTGTATCTGTGTGTGTAAAATTTTCAGTTCTCTCTTGTCCTGGGATCTAAGGAGTTTATACAGTTAGAATGATCTTCAAGATTATCAAATCTACACTTAGATATAAGACTGGTAAATCTTCAGACCATCAGTTCTCAGCAGCTCTATTTTGTGCTTTCAGAGTCATAGAAACGATGATTTTGAGATAAGTATCTGAGGCAATATTGGACTAACGGGTCTCAAAAGAAGAGGATCCAATTCAGCGTTGGTTGAATCAGCAAAAGATTGAAGAACGAAATAAATTTTGAACTGCATTTTCAAGGTTAAAGAGATATTTTCCAGGAAAAGAAGAGTGAATGGATATTTTAGACAGAGGAAAATACATGTTCAAAGGTACAGAAGCATGGAAAGTTCAGGGCACAGAAAGTAGCTCTGCAATGCAGTAGGAATCTAGAGGTTTGGAAGAAGATGAAATAAAAGTCAAGCTCTCTGCTCTCCACGCCAAAATTTTAATCTTGGATTCTTATCTCTGCTCCCATCTTCCCTTCCTCAACATACATTCTAATCACATTCCCCAAATCTTTATCCCTAAGCACCGACCTTTCCCTCGATGATCCCGTACCTCCAGAAAGCTTGTTGTATTAGAAAAAGCATGAATTTGGAACTGGACAGAATGGAATTGAACCACTGCCTGCTAAATTAGTAGCTATGTGGCCTTAAGAAAGTTACTTAATCACTGAGTCTGAGTCTCTTCCCATGTAAAATGGGAAGGATAATACCTTTCTCATAGTGCATTCTGAAAATTAAATGACCGAAAGCTACTTGTCTCTAGAGGCACAAACATACGGCATATATTTATGATTTTAAAAAAAGTTAGTTCTCCCCTTCCACTACTATGAGAGAGCTCTAGAAAAAGGCATGCCTTTCAAAGGCAGATCATCCTGATGTGAATTTCAGCTTCTTCGCTTATAACTAGCTATATGGCCTTGGGCTTAACTCTCTAATCTTCTGTTTTCTTATTAATAAAATAGAAATAAAAAATTCAATCTCACAAAGTTGTACGCACAAGATAAAATACACCTCTCCCCTTGTCTGGCATTGTAGATTCTCCTCCCCTGAATATTCTCTCAACACCTATGAGAATATGCTGACAACTACACTTCACCTCTCCATCCAACCCTTACCAACCTCTTCACTACTGGTAATTGCATCACCATCTTCAACTCACACTCAACACCCTTCATTTCTAGGCAGTCACTAGCTATTTCTGACTTCTTTCTTCCACCTTAGGGATTATTAACACCCAATGTTTTTCTAAAAGTCAAATATAAGTAGAAAGAAAACTGGTGAGTTTAACTTCATAGCTCTTCTGGGCACTCACTAGAAGACAAAATTAATGTATATTACATTAATAATAAGGATGGGAGAGGTTAATCTATCAAACAGTTATTATTAAGGACAGAATATAGATCAGTTATTTGAAAGACTCTCAAAATCTTACTCTCAAGGTTACAGTCTATTTGAAGGAAAGGAAGGATCTCGTGTACCAAGTACAATACATAGTACATAGCCTATTTTATCTTTGTAACAACCTTGGAAATTAAGTAGGTATCAGTATCCTCATTTTTATACAAATCCAACTGAGTCTCCCAGTGGTTAATAACTTGTCAACACCAAAAAAATAGAGGCAGAGTCATCTTCAAATAATTTTTGTGCTTACTTTAGAAAATCAGTTGACTTTTTCTTCAGTCTGCAGCTCTTTCCTATCACACATTTATATATGCTCTAATGAACTGCCTCCAGCCTTAAGAACTTTTCATACTTCATTGAGGAAAATATCCCACTATCTCCTGAATTTCTTGGTTTAGCAACATGGCCCAGAATGGCAAGCTAATCCACAGTGGAAAATAGTGTGTCTATCCTGAAGCCAATTTAAGAGTATTTTTAACATATCTATCTTATAATGGTCAGAAAAGCCTATGAAGCAACTTTCAACCCCATAAAATGGAATCAGAGCTCTTTCCAGCCTTGGGTCCATCACGTCATTAATGTGTCTGGATTTTAGTAAACAGTGAGAATTCCAAGACTTTAATAGGCCAGCAAACTCTTTTGAAATCTTGCAGCAATAATCAAATGATCTACTTTACACAAGAAACAAGCTTTAATCTTACGTCGGAAAAACAACAAAAAAAGCAAATCTATGAGTTGACAACAAAGTCATAGAATAGCATATTAATCATTACTGAAAAACTCAGTGCTATTCTTGGCCATGAAAGTTTAAATAGAAGATTCTATATGCCATGATTATATTAGAAATGTTGATAAGGGGCATTTTACAGTGCTGTTTTTAGACAGAATAAATTCATAAACATGGCATCAGTTGAGAAATGACTAGTCATAAATCTATTTCTGAGCAGTGAGTAAATTAAGAGAAACATATGAAATAACTAAAATTATCCTCTTCCATCTTGTTTTTTCTATGAAAGGTCCAAATATGGTTCCAATCAATGAGAAGATCTTTATGAACTCTACCTTTGCAAGCCTGATTAGAATTTTTTTTAAATGCACAAAACAACTATAAAAGCGAAATCTGTTGAATAATATAATTTTTTTCTCCAAATTATTTTTCCAAATTCTCTGCCAAAGCAAACACATGGTACACGTTAGTCAGCTGGGTTTGCATCAATTCATCAGTTATATGAACTGCACTGATTTTGTTGCCAAACCTATTACACTAAATCCCACTGTTTTTAAAACCTAACTCCAAACATCCTTTTAAGCTTGCAGAACATTCTAAATGTAGCTTAAATGTACACTATTTTTAAATTACCAGTTTTTGTTTTTAGCAAAATTATGGAATATTCCTCCTGGATAGATCCCACATTAAAAGTCCTTTTGGTACCTGCTAATGGAAAGTTAAGATATAGACCTTTGTCTTTTTGACATGAAGTATAGAGAAAGGGAAAAGCTTATTTTCTTTATTTTTGTTAAGATTTTATTTAAACATTCCCAAAAGCAATAAGCTGTTAGAATAGTTTGACAAGAAATGTTATCAGATGGTTGGAATCCAGAATTTTAATGCACAAATGTGCATTTCATTCTTTCTCCCACAGACTCACTGAAAAATTCACTTGTTCTATCATAAAACAGAAATGACTCATTCACCCTATGATGATTTTAACCCTCACATAAAGAATATTATATTTATTGCTGTCCTTGGTCTTCAAAGATAAGGTTGATTGTGATGATTACCGTCTCCTTGGTTCTGAAGAAAAAAGACCTAACAGAGAACAATAGCTCTTTACATGAATAAGCATAAATTTTTATAACAGCAATAAGAAAGCAGCTATTTAACAGACATAATGTGAATCTGCTACAATTTTCAGAAGGTTTTATTCTCAGTTTATGCCAAATTCTAGCTCTTAATTTTAAACATTGAAATTTAAATTTAAATTTAAGATACTTGAGATTCAATTCAATTCCAGATACCTGAGATTTACCTACCTAATTTGGATTTGGAAAACTCAGTGTAACATTATATACCAACGTCTCACTGTAAGCCAATGATTGAGAAGTTCAGAAGGAAACGTCCACAGGCCATCACCACATATACTTGGATCTGTTCCCACCTACTCTGTCATACCTCTGGTTAGAATGGATAAACTCTCTGCTTAGCCTTTGCTCTCAGCAAAGGCTAGCCTCTCCACTTGCATTCTAATCTCATCTACACTTTCCAACACAAGAACACTGCTTCGGCAATTCTCACTTCTCTCTCCCACATCAATTTTTCTACCTCTTCTGAATTGTTCCATTAACATATAAAAATGTTATTCTCTCATCCAAAAAAAAAAAAATCCTCTCGTCATCTCATTTCTCATCTCCTTCCGTCTAGTAAACATCTCATACACCTCCTTCCCTTTAAAGGAAAACTCCTCAAAAGATTGTCTCTGCAAATTCTATCTTAAATCCACTCTACTCAAGATTTTCTCCCACCACTTCACTGAAACTGTTCTTACTGAGGTCACCTATGACCTCCATGTTGGGAAACCAATGGCCACTTTCCAGTTATTACATTACTTGATCCCTCAGCAGTTTTTGACACAATTGATCACTCGTTCTGCCTGTAAACACTTTCTTTGCTTCTAGGTTCCTACAATCCCAGTTATCCTCCTTCTCTATTGGCCATAGTTTTCATTCTCCTTTGATGTCTCCCAACAACCTCTGAATGTAAATTGGTTAATTGTAAATCCTATTACTTATTCTAGTACATAAATTAAATCATAATGTAAAAATAAGTTGGGTGTTCAACAATTGGTTGTTTTAATTTTTATTAATAATTCTTATTTTTTTATGGAGTATCTTATATTTGCCTGCCAATGTTCCAGGAACAAGAATACGTGCTCTGCTCCAGATCCCAGCAACAGAATATGAACTTGAGTGGAGGTCTAACTCCTAAGCTCTTTCCATTTGCTGCAATAACACTTGACTTGTTTATATACCAGGAAGAACACTGTCTACTTTCTTTGTGAAGAAGGATTTTAAAACGCAATCAAATGTATTAATTTCTCCCTTCCACTTGTGCCTCAAAATATTGAACTCCATAGCTCATCTCTAAACAAGCTTCTTCCAGGATTTTTGGTTCAGATTATGTTGGATGTTCTCATTAATTTGAAAGAGATGTCTTTTTAAAAAATAGTATTGTAACTTTTTATCCTAAAGTATATAATATCTCCTAGTGAAACAGTTTGCTCATAAGTAATTCTGCCAGTTATAAAAATTGGTAACTAGACGTCAAAGGAGCTTTGTATTCAGCAATAGCACTTTGTAGAATAGAAAGTGACATTCCATCTCTTGCTGCACCAATACTGGTGCAGTAACTATACTAATATTGGCTGATATAGGTCTCCATTTCAAATACAGTTTGTAATGCAGAAATGATTGGGTGAATTATAAACAGCGATCATCTCTCTCTGATTCTCTAATATGCAACCAAATAACATCTTATTACACGTTGATATTGATAGGGTAATCCTCTGATAGCAGCATCAAAAGTTTTTTAAGGCTTCATATTTACAATATTAGTGGAAACTCAATATCCTTACTGGAATAATAACTCAGAAATATAAATTTTAGTCACTGAGGAATACCTTTCAATGAGCGTGCAGCTCTTAACTCCAAATGGAACATAACATTTAGTGAATTAGTATGTATCTACTTAGGCAATGTTAGAATAGATGAAAATAATCAGAGGAGAATCTTAATAATGGAAAATAATGTCTTATAAGCTTACATTTCTGAAATCTACCCCTCCTTGCCAAATCTATGAGGAGTCATTAATTGATTTTGTCTTCTCCTATCTTACCAACTGTGTAAAATGATTTTTTCATCATATTTTAAGAAATTTATGGTTTCTTTGATGATAATTCAATAGCATTTCGATTGTTGAAATATCTTGATTCAATTTTAATATTTTATATGCAAAGCTTAAGATTTTATCAATTAAAGAAAAGTTTATTGTATATATATTATTACTAGGTCTTAAAAATGGTGAATATGCTCTCATTAGATACTATAGAAATAAAACTTTTCAATAGTAAATCATGTCACTAGAATCAATGCTACTTACCCAATGAATGAGACTAAATGCCCACAGTATGTTTATAGCCAGAGAGCATTTTGAGAAGATACTAAATTCACTGAATTTTATGAATCAGGCCATTTCCTGAAAGTTTTTGGTACACACATGAGTTATTTATATATATTTCACTTTTACTTCTTGAGAGTTGATTTATAAGATCACACAAAATGGAAAAAAATAATATTTCATCTCACAGAATATTTTTAGGTTACATAAAATTACTTTAATACAAAAGAAAATTTAAATAAGATTTTATATAATAGATTTAAATATTAATTTTACAAATTTAAATATTTAAATTAAATATTCTCACACACAGAGTGAATAGAATTAAATTATCCCACATCCCAAAGTACTATTTGCCTACTTTTATGGAAGATTAGTTGTTCAATAAATATATTTAGGTTTATCTTCTATTCTAGAGATGTTAGATTCCAGGAATCCTTAAAAGGATGAGGTATCATTTAGGCAAGAGACAGACATGCAAATGAATAAATTACATAGTCTATAGAGGCTATCAGAGAAGAGTAAACATTTCTATGAGAGCAAATAACTAGCATCAAATTAAGATGGGAAACTGGGAATTAAAGAAATAGTTAAAGAAGATATAAAATTGGAGCTCAGTCTTAGGGTATGAGTAAAGGTGTGTCAAGCAGTTAATATAGAACTCAATTAATATAGGACATTTGGGCTTTACCTTGTAATGTATATGATAGAATCTGGCATTTTACATAGGAGAGGGATATTATTAGATTGAGATTGTAGAATTAAAAAATCTAGAAATAGAGTGGAGGATGGATTTAAGGGAGTAGAGGCTGAAAGGCCAATCATTAGACAGCTACTATAAAAGAAGTTAGAATGAAGTTTATTGAAAATGTATATGACCTAAATTAAGGCAAGTCCATTTTGACAACATATGATGTGGGATAAATTCACATAATCAAATACTGCAGATTATCCTGATTCACAGTGTGTACAAAAAGAGACTCAGAAAAGACTTCAGAGTAATGTCCAGAAGAAGTGAACAGGAGGGAGTAATGTCATAGACACTGAAAAAAAGAACACTTAAAGAAGTTCTACATAGTCAACAGTGTCAAACATCATAGATGGGTTACACAGGATGATGCCTGGAAACGTGCCACTGGATTCAGTAATCAAGAGGTCAGGGTGGACCTGAGTGAAACCATTGTTAATAGAACAGTGGGAATAGAGGTCAGATTGTATTCTATTGAAGAGAAGAACAGTTGGGGAAGTAGAATCAGGGAATGGAATGAGACTACAACTTCATAATGTTTAGCAGTGAAAGGAAAGATGATAAAAGTGTCACAGGGGAAGTTGAAGGAAAGTTTTCAAAGGGTTGTGAATGCTTAAGTAGGCTAAGAAGAAGGAGCCAGTGGAGGAGAAGTAACTAAAAACTCAGCACAGAGTAAATAATTTGTGAACTGAGACCCTGATGAGGCAGGAAGCAATAATAACTCATAGTAGCAGTGATGGCTAACAGAAGTTCATAGTTTGTACCAGGCAGTACTCTTCATGTCTTCAATGTTTTAATTAATGCAATCTGTTTCAGAACCTCATGAGGTGCATGTCTTCATTGTATCCATTCTCCATAGAAATGGAGAAACTGAAATGCTGAGAGGTTAAACAACTGGGCCAAGTGGTGAAGGGAAAGTTAGAACCCAGGCAGTTGGGAACCACAGACTGTTCTCTTAACCACTGTGCCCTACTGCCTCTGAGGCCTTTCGAAAGGACATGAGATACAGATTCTTCTAAAATAGGAGAGAAAGAATTGATGATTGACATCATAGGTATGTATAGAGAGAAATAGGAGAGAAAGAATTGATGATTGACATCATAGGTATGTATAGAAGTGGAGGGGAGAGAAGTTGAGTAACAACTCACTTGATAACTTGTATTTACTCTATAAAGGAGAAAGCAATATCATCTATTGATTATTAGGTATTTGAAGATAGGGTAGAAAGTTCAAGGACCATAGTAAACTCTTAGAGACACCAGATCAGGCAACTTAAGAACCATTGTAACCATTAATTATCAACCTATTGACCAAATCACCTTCCCTATATTATCTTACATCCTTACAGAAAACTCTAAAGGATAAGAATTATTATTCCCATTTTACATATATGGAAACTGAGGATCAATCAGGTTAATAATGGGCTCAAGACCACCCAGATAATAAGTAATGAAGTTGGGCTATGAATCAAGGTCTATCACCAACATCCATGCTCTTCCACTCTGCCACAGTCCCTCAGAAAAGGAAATGGAAATGGGGAGCACTAAGGGCAAATAGAAATAGTACTGAGAAGTATTGAAGGCACACCCTAGAATGAAAATCATAAATGCTGCACAACATCAATCTGCAAACATAAGCAATGTTCCACACCAACCCAAGGTAATTTTTGAATCCAAATTAGAAACAGATAGTGACTGTTTTAAATTGTGGTAGGGAACTAACTGGTTAGGTGAGGACAGTAGAAGCACCAGTTGTAGAAGGAAAAAGTAGAGCCAGGAAGGAGCTGTTAAACTAAGAGACAGGGGATAGGTTGTGGCCGTGAGGACAAATGGAAGGTTGACAAGAAGAGACAACACGAGAAAAATGGAAGAATCACAGGTATTTAAGAGTGAGATCTCTGGAGCGATGTCAGCATCATGGCAGAATGAGTGGTTCCCTTTGTTTCTCCCCTCTAAGTTACAGCAAAACAGACATTCAGTGACCAACAGAGGATTCCCTACACAGCACAAGAGGATGCCTGAAAGATCCATGCAGCTATACATCTGAAGGTGGGTGGACTGGACCCCCAGGAAGCAGTGGAACTAGGAGAGAAGCCCCCTTCTCCCTCAGTGGTGGTAATCCAGGGTGGAGATCCTCATGCAGCAGCCAGCACAACTGTGAGTGGAGATGGGGGCAGCCCAGGCCGTGTGCAAACACCCATGGAGTGGCAGAAGCCCCACCTGTGCAAACATGCCTACCAAAAGACAGTGGCCCTGCCCATGTGACAGTTAGCAGAGCAGTGGCAGAGGCGGCATCCCAACCCACACAACTGCAAGTAGACAGGGTGGGAGCAGAAAAAACAGCCTCTGCCCTCCACAGTGGTAGCAGGTGGAATCTGCGACCAGAAGCATCAGGAATCACAGCAAAATCAGTGACCCAGCCCCCAGCGGTGGCACCCATGACACCAGCTCCACCAGCAGTTGGGGCTGCATATGAGACCCTGGGTCCCAGGGCCCCCACCAGCAACAGTGACACCCATGAACCCAGCACCCCTTGCAGCAGTGCAACCAGAACCCCAAGACAACCCAGGAACAGCAGTGCAGGTGATGCACGGGACAGTAGCATCCAACTCTGTGGACATCCATTGGAGGAATACAAGATGTAGCTGACTCCAAAAACAGCAGAAATGTTTGCAGCCTGTTGACCCCAGTGGCATCACTGGAGACTACAGCGACATCTAACAGCAAGGCACCAGTTTCCCCAGAGGCAGAAGCAGCACAAGGAAGGCACTGATGATGCTTCTGGCAAAGGCAGTGGAAGATGGAAAGTGCAGGCTCTAAAATACAACCAGAAACAGTACAGGACAAAGTAGCCAAAGCCATACACAAGTAAGAAAAGGTGACTACTACCACAAATGCACTGGCAGAGGACCAATTCATCAAACACCGTGAAGAACTGCAGTAACATGGCAGAACAGAAGCAAAATGGCAACTCTCCAGAAACCAAACCTGAAGTCACAGAAGATTACAATCTAACTAACAGAGAACTCAAAATAGTTGTCATAAGGAAACTCAACAAATTACAAGAAAACTCAGAAAGATAGTCCAATGAGCTCAGGAATAAAATTAATGAACAGAAGGAATACTTCACCAAAGAGATTGAAGCTCCAAAAAAACAAACAAACAAACAAATAAACAAACAGAAATTCTGGAGATGAGGAACACAAATAATGAGATAAAAAATAATATAGAAAGCATTAAAAATAGAGCAGACCATATGAAGGAGAGACTTAGTGAGCTCAAAGATAAAAACCTTGCAATGATTCGGGTAGAGGAGGAGAGAGAACTAAGATTTTTTAACAATAAAGAAATTATTTGAGAAATATCTGACTCAAGTAGGAAAAGTATATAAAGATTGTAGGTATCCCAGAAGGAAAAGAGAGGGAGAAAGGAGAAGAGAGCTGATTCAAAGAAATAATAGCTGAGAACTTCCCAAACCTGGGGAAGAAACCAGACAAGCAAGTACAAGAAGCTAATAGAACTGCTAATTACCTCAATGCAAAAATACCTTCTCCAAGGCATATAATATTAAAATGGCAAAGGTCAATGACAAAGAAAAAATATTAAGGGCAGGAAGACAGAGAAAATAACCTTCAAGGAAACCCTCATCAGGCTTTCAGTAGGTTTCTCAGCAGAAACTCTACAGGCTAGCAGAGACTGGGATGATATGTTCAAAATACTGAAAGACAAAAACCATCAGCAAAGAATACTTTACCCAGCAAAATTATCCTTCAGCTATGATGAAAAAATAAATGCTTTCCCAGACAAACAAAAGCTGAGGGAGTTCACTGCCACTAGACCTGCCCTACAAGAAATGTTGAAAGAACACCTCCTGTCTGAAACAAAAAAGCAAAGGTTTACAAAGCTTGGAGCAAGGAGATAAATAGATAGACAAAGTCAGAAAATTGCAGCTCTATATCAGAATAGGTTAGCAAACACTTAATTATAACATAAAGGGTGAAGGGAAAGAAAACATCAAAAATAACTGTAACCACTTCAATTTGGTCACAAACTCACAACACAAAAAAGAATAATTTGCAACAACAATAACTTAGAGGGGAAAGAGAAAAGGAGTGGAATCTGCTTAAGCTAATGGAGATAAGAGACTATCAGAAAAAGGACTATCTTATTTTATACAAACCTCACGGTAACCACAAAATGAAAAATCAGAACAGAGTCACAAATCATAAATAAAGAGAAAACTGAGAAAAACAACACAGAAAACAACCAAACTGAAATGGCAGACAGAAATACAAGGAAAAAGAAACAGTAGAAATATAGAATAACCAGAAAACAAAAGATAAAATGGCAGTATTAAGCTTTCATATATCAATAATCACTGAAAATGTAAAGTGATTGAATTAACCAATCAAAGGACACAGAGTGGCTGGATGGATTAAAAAACAAGACCCAATAACATGCTGCCTCCAGGAAACATATCTCAGTTCTAAAGACAAACATGGGCTCAGAGTGAAGGGATGGAATATGATACTCCAAGAAAATGGCAAGTAAAAGAAAGCAAGTGTAGCCATACTTATATTAGACAAAACAGACTTAAAGACAAAAAAGATAATAAGAGACAAAGATGGGCATTATATAATGATAAAAAGAACATTCCACCAAGAAGACATAACACTTATGAATATATATGCACCTAACACAGGAGCACCAAAGTATATATGGCAACTATTAACAGACCTAAAGGGATAAATTGACATCAACAAAATAATAGTGGGGAATCTTAATATCCAACTTATATCAATGGATAGATGATCTAGACAGAAAACCAACAAGGGAACAGTGGCCTTAGGTGAAACACTACACTAGATGGACTTAATAGATATATATAGAACATTCCATCCAAAAACAGCAGAAAACAAATTTTTCTCAAGTGCACATGGAACATCTCAAAGATAGATCATATGCTGGGAAACAAAGCAAGCCTCAATAAACTTAAGAAGATTGAGATCACATCAAACATCTTTTCTGACCACAATGGTATGAAACTAGAAATCAACTAAACAAAAGCTGGAAAAGCCAAAAATGTGTGGGACTAAACAACTTGCTTCTGAACAACTAGCGGATCAATAAAGAAATAAAAGGAGAAATAAAAAAATACCTGGAGACAAATAAAGACGAAAACACAACATACCAAAACTTACAGGATGCAGCAAATTTATGGGAAATTTATAGGAATACAGGCCTACCTCCAGAAACAAGAAAAATCTCAAACAAACAATCTTACACTATACCTAAAAGAACTAGAAAAAGAAGAATATAAAAAGCTCAAAGTAGAAGGAAGGAAATAATAAAAATAAGAGCAGAAATAAATGAAATAGAGACTAAAAAAACAATAGAAAAGATCATCAAAGAAATTAAGATCTGATTCTTTGAGAAGATAAACAAAATTAACAAACCCTTAACCAAACTCACTAAGATAAAAGGACAGAAGACCCAAATAAATAAAATCAGAAATTAAAGAGAAGAAATTACAATGGACACCACAGAAATGCAAAGAATTATAATACTACGAAAAGCTATATGCCAACAAATTGGATAACCTAGAAGAAATAGATAAATTCTTAGAATCATACAACCTCCCAAAACTGAATCAAGAATAAATAGAGAATATAAATAAACAAATAACAAGTAAAGAGACTGAAACAGTAATCAAAAACCTCCTCAAAAACAAAAGTCCAGGACCAGATGGCTTCCCCAGTGAATACTACCAAACATTCAAAAAGATTTAATACTTATCCTTCTCAAACTGTTCCAAAAAACTGAAAAGGATGGGATGCTTTCTAACTCATTTTACGAGGCCAACATTACCCTGATACCAAAACCAGAAAAGGCAACACAAAAAAGGAAAATTATAGGCCAATATTGTAGATGAATGTAAATGTAAAAATCCTCAACAAAATATTAGCAAATGAAATACAACAATACATTAAGAGGATCATACACCATGATCAAGTAGGATTTATTCCAGGGACGCAGGGATGGTTCAACATCCACAAATCAATCAATGTGATACACCTCATTAACTAAATGAAGAATAAATATCACATGATCATCTCAATAGATGCAGAGAAAGCATTTGACAAGATCCAACATCCATTTATGATAAAAACTCTCAATAAAACCAGTATAGAAGGAAAGTACCTCAAGATAATAAAGGCCATATATGACACACCCACAGCCAACATCATACTCAATGATGAAAAACTGAAAGCTATGCCTCTGGGAACAGGAACAAGATAAGGATGTCCACTCTTTCACCACTCTTATTCAACATAGTGCTGGAAGTTTTAGCCAGAGCAATTAGGCAAGATAAAGAAACAAAAGGGATCCAAATTGGAAAGGAAGAAGTAAACTGTCACTATTTGTGGATGACATGATTCTACGCATAGAAACCATAAAGAATCCACAAAAAAATTATTAGAAATAATCAACAAATACAGTAAAGTTGCAGAGTACAAAATCAACATACAAAAATCAGTTGCATCTCTATACACTAGCAATAAACTAACAGAAAGAGAAATCAAAAATACAATCCCATTTACAATTGCAACAAAAAGAATAAAATACCTAGGAATAAATTTAACCAAGGAGGTGAAAGACCCATACACTGAAATCTATAAGACATTATTGGAAAAAATCGAAGAAGATATAAAGGAATGGAAAGATATTCCATGCTCATGGATTGGAAGAATAAACATAGTTAAAAAGTCCATATCACCTAAAACAATCTACAGAGTCAATGCAATCCCAATCAGCATCCCAATGGCATTCTTCATGGAAATAGAACAAAAAATCCTAAAATTTATATGGAACAACAAAAGACCCCAAATAGCCAAAACAATCCTGAGAAAAAACAACAAAGTTGAAGGTAGCATACCCCCTGAATTCAAGATATACTGCAAAGCTATAGTAATCAAAACAGCATGACCCTGGCAGAAAAACAGACACACAGATCAATGGAACACAATTGAGAGCCCAGAAATAAAACCACACATCTATGGACTGCTAGTCTTTGACAAAGGAGCCAAGAACATGTAATGGAGAAAGGAAAGTCTCTTCAATAAACGGTGTTGGGAAAACTGAACGCCATAAGCAAAAGATTGAAAGTGGACCATTATCTTACACCATACACAAAAATTAACTCAAAATGGATTACAGACTTGAATGTAATGCCTGAAACCATAAGACTCTTAGAAGAAAATATAGGCATTGGTCCCTTTGACATTGGTCTTAGCAGTATCTTTTTGAATACCATGTCTACTTATGAAAGGGAAACAAAAGAAAAAATAAATAAATAGGACTACTTCAGATGAAAAAGCTTCTGCACAGCAAAGGAAAACATCAATGAAAAGAAAAGACAACCCACCAAGTAGGAGAAAATATTTGCAAATCATATATTCAACAAGAGGTTAATTTCCAAAATAAATAAAGAAATTACACAATTTAACAACAAAAAAATGAACAACCTGATCAAAACATGGGCAGAAGATATGAACAGACATTTTTCCAAAAAAGGATACACAGATGGCCAACAGGAACATGAAAAGATGTTCAACATCACTAATTATTATGGAACTGCAAATCAAAACTACTGTGAGATATCACCTCACATCCGTCAGAATGGCTATAATTAACACAAAAAGAAACAATAAGTGCTGGAGAGAGAGTCCTGGAGAGGATGTGGAGAAAACTGAACCCTAATACACTGCTGGTGGGAATGCAAACTGGTGCAGCCACTGTGGAAAACAGTATGGTGATTTCTCAAAAAAATAAAAATAGAAATACCATACAATCCACTTATTCCACTACTGGGTATTTATCCAAAGAACATGAAATCAATAATTCAAAATGATATATGCACCCCTGTGTTCATCACAGGGTTATTCACAATAGCCAAGATACGAAAGCAGCCTGTGCTCATCAACAGATGAATGGCTAAAGAAGATGTGGTACATATATAAAATAGAATACTACTCAGCCATAAAAAAGACAAAATAGTGCCATTTTCAACAACATGGATGGGCCTTGAGGGTATTATGCTAAGCGAAATAAGTCAGACAGAGAAAGACAAACACCATATGAATTCACTCATATGGAGAATAAACACATAGATAAGGAGAACAGATTAGTGGCTACCAGAGGAGAAGGAGGTAGCGGTAGGGCAAAAGGGATAAATGGGCACATATGTATGGTGACGGATAAAAACTAGACTATTGGCGGTGAACAAGATGCAGTAGATACAGAAACTGAACTATAATAATGTACACCTGAAATTCACACAATGTTATAAGCTGCTATGACATCAATAAAAAAAAAAAAAACTTTTAACAAATCTTATAGTTCAAAAAAAAAAGATAGTTTTAGTTTTCATAAGCTAAAAGCTATGTAGAGCTTTGTTCCCTTTGAGTACTGACGTTTCACACTATGACATTTTCTTAAATTTCAATATTTTGATGTCTCATAACTTTATTTAAGTGTGGGAAGTTCTTCATCTGCTTTTGAAATTCTACGAAATATACTGAGTTTTATGCCACTATTTTATATTCCATTCAGTGGCTAGAAAATCCAAAGTGAAGGAGGTACAATCCTGCTATTGGCTGGATCAACCATCATCACAGAACTTGGATAGTAATGGACCACAACCCATAATTTTCTACCGCTAGAACCCGGCTGATGACAGAGCTTGCACCTTCTGGCAAAAACTAATAATTCAAGATTACAAGTATCACGTTACAAATAATCATTTTAACCCCACATTCCAAGACGTTGCATCCAAACAACAAGCTCTTTGAGATCATTGTTCCAATATCTAGCTCAATTTACCAACAAATTAATGCACAAAATTTATTCTAGTTGACTGTAACTGCCAAGACCTGAGCAGCTCAGCTAAAACTTCTATCCTGACCACTTAAAGTGTCTGAAGCAGTGGAAGAATGTTACTGCTTGATTGATCTCCTGATCAGTTTACAGAGAACAACCTGTCTTAATTTGACTCAAAAAACATAAGTACTAGGGCATAGCAGTTCGTCACGGGTTTAAACTCGGACAAATCAGTAGCAGGATTTTCCACTGAATATATATTTTTAAATAATGGTCTAAAGTGGTGTATCTATTCCACCAAATGTTGTGTTGTATAACTATATGTCATTGATGATTATCAGAAATGCAGCCCCATACAATGAGAAAGTGGTTTTGTAAACCCTAGCTCCACTGTAAGAGGCAAACTTTTATACTGAAAAAATATTTTAAGAGATATAGTCTTCCTTATCTCCTTTCCTACATGCATAATAAGCAGTAAAACCTGGTGAAGGCTGAAATAGGTATCTTAGGTTTTACGTTCCATATCCTTGAGTATACCAGATTATCTTCTAATACTGATTTTGTAATGTTCTGCCTTGCCTAGTTTTTAAATATTACAAAGAAATATGTTTCTACTACTCTTCTTGGAAGATTAATTCTCCTCCAATCTTTAATGCCATATTCAGTCCTTAAAACACCCATGTAAATTCTTTCTCACAGTGAAAGTTTTACTTGTTGAACTTTTTTTATTACAATATAATAGAACTTTATATCTTGAAATAAAAATATATACCCTCCACAACAAGGTAGCTACCTAACCTGATAATATGTTATGTATGTGAGGAATGAGATGAATTTAGCTATTCAGAAAGGGTTAGTAATTCATTACTACACCCAGTAGAAATCATTCCCTCCTTAAAGATAGAAAAGACAAAGCAAAATGATCTTTAAAAGTGAAATAATAGGTTTAAAAAAATGGCAACTTGTTTTTGGGTTGTATGACATGGTGGGAAATACGACCTACTTAGAAACATAAAAAAAAAAAAAAAAAAACAGATTCTCAAGAATTTTATAAGCTATCATTATTTCCTGATACTGTTCATTTTTATTTTTTCCTTTGTTCTCACTTTTCATTCATTTATATACTCATTAATATATATTCATTAAAACATACTTCTTTTTTGATCTAGAATTGACTTAATACATTGTACAAATGCCAATCTTGAAGTTGATATATTTTATATTGGGACAAAATCCAGAAATACATAGAGGTATGTGTGTGTAGGTATGTGTATGTATGTATGTGTACTCCTTATTTTATCTAAAACTTAGGAAAATTATTGTTGTCATATTTCCAAAGCAGAGTGCTTATAATAAATTTGATAAGGTACATTATCTTTTAAATTGATCCTTTAAGACTAAATCTAATGTATATATGATAGCATCCATTGGTGAATAAGCATCAGCATCATCACACTATAATCCTGCCTTTATGCTTTATATAAGGTAAATGGAACTACCTTTATTGTGAATCTATTTTGACAATATTAACAGTTAGGAAAACAGAGAAGGAGAATTTTTTCACTAAATTGCTTTATTTGCTATAAAACCTTGCTATGCTACAACTTGACAAAGTAGCATGCTGGGAAAAAAGAGGTTTTTCAAATGGGGTACTTTGGCTCTGAGATAAACAAAAACAAGTCAGAAGTAAGAAACACAACAGAAACTGCTATGAGTAAGAATTGGACATACCATTGATTATTCCTTCATTCAACAAGCATATGTTTTTCACTCACATCACAGTCCAAATGAGTTTTGCCAACTGGCGTTCCCCATGATTTGGGATCTGGCTTCTCCATTTTTGTTGCTGACATCTTCAGACCCCCCTCAGTGTCCTCTACATTCAGCCAGCCAATGAGCAAAGAGCAAAAGTAAAGAGTATCACACAGGATGCTCTATGACCAGGCTTAGTAATGGTATACATCACTTCCACGCACATTCATGTGGCCAGAACCAGGCAGATGGCCTAATCTAACTGCAAGGGGGATCAGGGAATCTTGCTTTCAGGGTGCCCATGAAGAACTGGAGTTGAGTGTGATGCTCTGAATTGCATCCCTCAAAAAGGGTATGCTAGTGTCCTAACCCCAGTACCTTAGAATGTGACCTTATTTGGAGATAATGTCTTTACAGAGGTAACGAAGTCCAAATGAGGTCATTAGCATGGGCTGTAATCTAGTCTGACTAGTGCCATTATAGAAAGGGCAAAATTTGAACACAGAGACAGACATAGACCCAGCAATAAATCACGTGAAGAGACACAGGGAGGAGACAGCCATCTACAAGCCAAGAAACACGTGAGGCAACCAAAAGCTAGGAAAGGCCTTGAACAGATCCATCCTAAGCATCTTCAGAAGGAGCACATCCCTGCTAACACCTTGATTTCAGGCTTCCTGCCTCCAGAACTATGAGATAATAAATTTCTGTTGTTCCAAACCACTCAGTTTGTGGCACTTTGTTACAGCAGCCCTAGCAAACTAATACAGTAAGCCTCTTGCTGGTCCCTGCCACCCTTCCATCTCTGATAAATAGAGGCTGGGTTATTCAGAAAAACCTTTCCAAAGAAAGCAACCAACTAAAAATTCTGGGTAAAATATTTGTAAACCTCCTTAAAAGCATCAAAGAACTGACAAGAAAATACTAGGCCAAAATGTAAGGGAAGTTATGAAGCCAGGGTACCAGGGCAACAGAGACACTTTAGCTTTGAGGACATCTGAGATCTAAATAAACTTGAGCATAAGATTTGGCAGGTCTTTAGGGTGAGGAGAACAGAAGACAAGGCTTAGGACCTACCCAAGACAGAGAGCCTAATACAGTGCTATCTAAAAGAAACACAATGCAGCCTACATATATACTTTTAAATTTCTAATAGCCACATTGTCAAAAGTAAAAAACAGGTGAAAATAATTTCAATAATTTATCTAACTCAAACATTTCAAGATATTTCAATGTGTAATAAATAGAAAAATTTATTGAGATACATTACATTCTTTTTTTTTATGCTAAGAAGTCAAGATCTGATCTGCATCTTATACTGACAGCATGTATCAAGTCTGACCAGCCACATTTCAAGTGCTGAACAGCCACCTGTGGCCAAAGAATGTAGTATTTGACAGCACAGGTACAAACACTCAAATTAAAAGGCATAAATGATCAGGGTGGATTAAAAAAAAAAAGCAAGACCCAACTGCATACTATCCATAGCAAACAAACTTTAAATAAATGGGCTCAGCTAGATTAAAGGTAAAAGGAGAGAACTGTCACTTATACCAAATGGAATAACATCCTCCTCCAAAACAGATAAAATCTATGAAAGAATAGTTATCAAAACAGTGGACTCAAGCAGTGAAAAATAACGATTCCTGAGACGCTGGAAACAAATGAAGGAAACCTTCCGAATATTCACCTCACTATCCAAAGAAATTTGAGCTGTAGTACAAGAAAGGGATCCATATCGAGTCCAGCAGGTTCTCTGAATTGAGGAGAAGGACCTTAGAGTAGAGGGAAGCTTAGGCAACTAGAATTCACAGGGGAGAGCACAGGAAAGAGAGAGCTGTACTGAAAGAAAACTCGAGACCTGCAGAGAAGCCACCTTGACAAAAGCTAAGTACTGACCAGCAGATACATTCTAAGAAACTACTGAGGCCAAGAAAGAGCCATTAGAAAGGGTTAGAGGGAAAAATCCTTGAAGTTCACATAGGACCAGGAATAGTCCCTGTTCACATCAGCTAGAGTTAAAAAAAAACAAAAAACAAAACAAAAAAAAAACTCATATTTACAGGAAATTGGGTAGAGTACCCAGAAGTGTTTTGCCACTGTAGGGGGGGAAAAATTAGCCCTAGACTAAACACTATTCTGGTCCTGCCTAACAAAAGCTCAAAAACAAAATAAAACGTTTCCAAGTAATGTAACTGCATCCCGAACAAAGTTCAAGAATATTTTTGGGAATACAAAAATATCCAGACCACAAGAATATAAAATTCATAACGTCTGGCATCCAATCAAAAATTAGCAGGCATTGCAAAGAAGCAATATAATACAACATACAGTGAGAAGAAAAATCAATGAATCAAAACCAACCCAGAAACTACCAGATGATAGAATTAGTAGATAGGACAATAAAAGTTATTACAATTATATTCCACTTTTTTAGAAAGCAAAAGAAAAAGAATTTTGAATTATCATAAAATGTTTTCAAAATGTATTGTTACAGTGTACTGACAGCAAGACTTTATAACATAAAAAAATAAATGTAACAATTTCTAAACACTTTATATAAGTTTAAATTTTGAAGTGTTATCATTCATTACCTAACCTTCTGTGCTTAATGGTTATTATATCCAAATGAAGAAAGGAAATACTTGTGATATGCTGCAAATATGTGCATACCAGACATACATGAAAACGAAACACATATGATAAAAAAAATAATGCAAAACTTCAATGAGTTTTGCCTTTTTATACCTAAATGGCTTTTCTTATGACAGGGAATACAAGACATTGGTAAATTACATGTTTCTATTTCCTCTCTATCAGTTGACAAACTAAGAGCAAGCGTGCCAAGTCATTTTCAGTAAGTGTAAAAAACAGACCATTATTTATTAAGAGTATCCAGTGGAGAGCATTTTGATCAGAAGGAAGGGAACACTTTTCAGATGGAAAGGCTAGATCTCCTCATGGTAACTGAGACTGCCTGCATTCCTCTGAGCTCCTCTGTGGCATCAAAGCAGTTTTTGCTTAACCCTTTGATTGCTAACATTTTCATCCAGCTCAAAACGCAGGGTCCTAAGTTCTGCAGTGTACACACAGCATCACAGGCAAAATTTTGCCTTTGAAACAGAAAAACAGGTAACTGTAGGCAGTCATCCATTCTCTTCAATTTATTTTACCCATTGAATAAATTAATTTTTTTAATATTAACTATTATTTAATTTCTCTGAAATATTTCAGAAAATACGAAGAAGCATACAACAGGGTTTCTGCCTTCAGAGACCTAACCAAACAGTTGAGGAGAATAATTGATGTGAAAGAGAGAATAATAAAAGATAGCACAATGTAGTAGTAAATTAAGTTCAGTTAGTAGAATTTAAGTGAATTCTTATCGGAGGATAAAACTCAAACGTCATATAAAATTTTCCCATTGATTTTAGAAAGGTATTACTTTCCGGATTGGAAAGCTGCTAGTGTTTTGCTGATTCTTATGGTGACCTAATGATGTCTCTTAGCAACATGTTCTATTTCATTAAGTAGACTTTCTCTCCTATGGGATAAATCTGCCTGAATCCTTAATTTACATGATGATGAGGAGTGTCTTTCGATCACTGTTGTTTGCCTAAATTCTGTAGTTAGTATTATATTTCTCCATCAGTATATAAATATCACTGAATGACTTCAGCCCTGTTGAATTTTTATTGCTCTCTTCCAGATCAGATTAAAGAGAATACAACAGTCACATACATCTTTTATCACTGCAAGGGCTCTATGTAGTGTAATAAAATAAATAAATGTAGTGTAATAAATCTGCATCTTGCTATCAAAACTCTATTTTCTCAGGTTTCTTTAAACTCAATTCAAGGATCCTCAAGGTATTTTAGGAAGAATGCATGGTTTAAACAAACTTGAATAAAAATAAGCTCATTTCAAATAAAGAATATATGGATAATAAATTTTAATGTTTCTTTATTTACAAGTGAGAGAAATAAAAGAATTGATTTCTCAGTTTTCAAAGGAATGTAAGACCACAGACTACGATGGAGTTCTGATATCTGGGCAGGTGATGAAGAATCTGACCCCAGACTGCAAAGCCTTGTGATATGTGACAGGCGATTGTGAGAATACTGTCACACACACACACACACACACACTTATTTTCTGTACATAATTGAAACTGATTCATTACAACAATATCAATACCTCTGTATAAGTACTCTAAAAGTGAAAAGAAATCTAAATCCATTGAATGAGGAGAAAAGGAGAACTAGCTCTCTGAGAATTAGCTATCTGATCCCAAAAGCATTCATCTTCTGCCCCCACTGCAAATAGCAGCCTTTGACACGTCTGTGCACTTTGTGGGCTAAGACACAAGAAGGATTTTGAAAATGTAAATCATTAAAGAAAGCCAGAATGTGTTCTTATTAAATTATTTAAGGGTAAACATTCCAAGAGATCCAATTTCTCTCATATTACTAGTGCCTTTATAAAAACAGAAAAGAACATACATGCAAGCGATATTTGAGGTTTGAGGGAGCCCCAAATTCTTTAAAAATGACTTTGAAACTTCAAATCAAAGCACAATAAGCCAAGTTAGAAACCAAGGCACATCTCTACAACAGCCGCCATTGTCAAATTTCCTCAGATGGTTCTTGTAAATCAAGTCAAAGAAGACTAAAATAAAGAAAAAAATTTAAAAGATGGTTAAGACTCAACTCTTGAATTGATCTTTACCAAGTGACAGCAATCTTTTTTAAAAAATCAAACCTGAATTTGAGCAGCCTAATCATTAAGATATTTTAGTTCACTCTGAAAAAAAATTTTTCCAGTAATAATGTAACAGGAGTCTAAAGGTATGATTTAAGGATACTAGAAACTGGTTAAAAAGAAGAGAGAGAGAGAGATAAAGACTTGATGATTTTATAATAAATTGGTTACATAAGCCACTGGAAATGAATTTCTTTAATATAAAATTGAAATAGAGCAGAAAGGGATCAGCAGGCCAAACCAAAACCCACTAAAAAGACATCTGCAATTGTCTTTTAAAATCTGTTATAAGCAAGAAAAAGAGAAACCTACTCCTACTTCCTGGGCAATAAAACATAGAAAGCTCCATCTGAAATAAGTGAAAAAAAACAGAATCCTGAAAATAGTTCCCATCCAAATTATCCTTTAGTATCTTCTGTTATTATAGGAAAAATCAAAATCATTAGTGTTTAGTTTGCATATATAAACACCCAGTAACATCAAAAATTATCCCACTATTTGAGCTAACCCCAATCTAGGTATGAAAAATTGCATTACTTTCTCATTTTACAAAGAGAAATTCAAGGATCTTGGTACAAGCTCCAATAATTTTAGAAAATTTTATAAGGAACTAGAATATTTGTGTAAAATAAGGTAGGATCTTAAAAACAATGAAGGATTTGCATCATTTCAGTTGCTTAAAATATTAAAACACATTTTTGGCAGGCTGTTTTGTTCCTTGTTTAGTTTTAAAGGTTCTAAAGATGATTTTGAAATTATCTCATTCTCCTGAATGTTGAGAGCTCACTTTTAGTATTTAAATTATTTTATTAAAAAATGCAAGAGAGGACATAGTTTTGATAGTTTAAAATACAGATGTGGAAAAGTTAACTAGTGATCTTGATAAGTAAGAAATTATATTTTATTAACTAAGGAGAATATTACTAATTACAAAATGTTTATTTGGTGTCTGAATAAGACAAGTGTGGAAAACCAGATCTTTTAACTTCCCAAATCTTAGCATTCTAGTAAGGAAGACAGAATTGTACATAAAGCGTGAACCAACAGCCTTAACTGACCCACTATCTTCATCTGCTGGGTTTTTTTTTTTTAATTAGCTAATTATTCACAGCCATTTTTAATTTTCTTTAATCAAATCTCCAATTTTCCCCATAACCTACTCCAGATCTCCCATTTCATTGTCAGCAAGTGATTGTGTGCCTCCTCTCCAACAAAGGAAGCACAAGTCATCAGACAGGGACTCCAATTCCCTATAGGGAATCTATAAACCTTCTTGTATCTGTGTCCATCCTTTCCTCCTGGCCTACTGATAAAATAAAGAGGTACCGCTCGTCTCATCTAAGGGCAACGTATAACCTGTGTGCTAGAGCCCAGCCTCTGATGCTTTACTAGGACCTGTCTCTTAGTTACTTACTTTATTGTCCACTTGCCCATCTTTCCATCAGTATCATAAACAGTTTCAAATCTCGCTCATCTTTAAAACCTTCTGTCGTTTCCCCCCTAACTACAGTCGTATTTTCCTTCACAGCAAAATTTGTCAAGAGTGTGGCTTTATATTCACAACTGCTTTTCCTCACCTCTGTCTTACCTGCCTGCAGTCTAGGTTCTATTCCCACCTACTCTCTCATATCGGACTTTTACTAAGGTAATCAATGTGCTCCACATTGCTCAACAAGCAGATGCTTTCCAGTGTTCGTGGGGCTTAAGCTTTCATCTGTAAAAGTCAAAACAGTTCACCACTCCTTGAAACACGTTTCCTTTAGCTTTTGTGACACTGTATGCTCCCGGTTTTCCAGAAGTTTCCTTGTGGAGAGACTGCTATTAGAATAACTTTCCTGGGCTCTGTCTGTAGCTTTCCATACTCCTCTCCACAGCAAGACAGAAGAGAGATTATCTGATTGGTGAATTTAGTAGAAGGAACTGGGCATGCTCAAATCCACCCAATTCTTCTCTCTCTTTGGGATCTGCCTGCTGGCTGAAATCAAACATATGCTCTACCACTGCCGTAAATTTCAGGCCCTCATGGGGAAAACCTCTTATTGGCCACTAACTTGTGACTGGGTAACTGTAAGAAGGGGTGAAATTTGAGAAAGCTCTCTGGGCTAACAGACTTATTGTCATGTTCTCCAACAGCTTTGAAGTTCACAAAGCTTTTATTTTATTCTCTCTCTACCTGATGTTTCTATGTTTCAATTGGTGTAGCACAGGGGTGGAGAAAAGGACTTTTTTATTTATTAATTTTCATAAAATAGTTTGATACCACACAGATATATAGATGGGAATATATTTTTTAAGACCTCCATGATTGATGAAACAAAAAAAATTTTAGGGGCTGGACCCATGGCATAGTGGTTAGGCTCGGCACACTCCACTTCAGTGGCCTGGGTTCATGGGTTTGGATCCTGAGCATGGACCTACACCACTTGTCAGCCGTGCTCTGGCAGTGACGCACATACAAAATAGAGGAAGATTGGTTCAAATGTTGGCTCAGGGCTAATCTTCCTCAAGCAAAAAAAAGAGGAAGATTGGCAACAGATATTAGCTTAGGGTGAATCTTGCTCAGCAAAAAAAAAAAAAAAAAAAAAAAATTAATTTGTACGGCTAATGAAAAATATCCTAATCTCTTAAATTCTTAAAATATCAAATAAATGACTATTTGAGCGTCAACAGATAAGGATAGCAATAGATTATAACTCACCGAATTAAATAAGAGTCACGAATCTATGTTGATAAGTGTATATAGAGAGAAATAGATACAGGAGAAGGAAAAGCTCTTCCTTACGTAAAATGTCGACTTATAAATATAGAAGGAATGATGGTATTAGAAAATCACCATTTTGCAACCATCAGAGTAAATATTTGTTTAGGCAAAAATCATCAGTGAATGCTAAACTCAGCAGAGAGGGGGATGAATTTCATGAGGAACGGGATATTTACATAGTCTCAAAATATCTCCCCACAAATCTCTTGTTAATTATAAAATGAAAAATAGTAGCTCTACAGTGGAGAAAATAGAAACAATTAGTCAAGTGATCAAAACTAGCATCCTCTATAGCAAGCAAACAGATTCACTCACATGCCTTAGCATATAGGACGCTGAGCAGGACATGTCATCACTTCTGTGGTATTCCAGCCAAAAATACATAACCTAAATCTAATAGTGAGGACGCATAAGACAAATCCAAACTGAGGAAAATGCTACTACATAATTGGCCTGAGTTCTTATAAACTGCCAATGTCATGGAAGAGGAAAAGGCTGAGAACCTCTATTGGACCAAATAAGGCTAAAAAGACACGACAACTAAAGGCAATAGTTGGCTCTGGACTGGATCCTGGACAAGGGAGTATTGCTATCAAGGACGTTATTGGGGTAACTGACAAAACTGGAATATGGACTATAGATTAAGCTAACATATGGATGTTAAATTTCCTGAATTTGATGACTATATTGTAGTTATATAAGAAAATATCCCTATTCTTAAGAAATGGAATTTGAAGAGTTAAAGAGGCATGATGAAATCTACTTTCAAGCTATGTAGAATATTTTTTCAGAAAAATTATAGTATATACACATATATATGTATATGAAAGAGGGAACAAACCAAATGTGGCAAAATATTAACAATTGGTAAATTTGAGTAAAGGGCGTCTAGGAGTCCTTCATACTATACTTGCAACTTTTCTATAGGTCTGAAACTACTTCAAAATAAAAATGTTTTTAAAATACTGAATACAAAAATTAGAGTCAAAATGCTTTTCATTAATTATACTTTCATATTTTCTTTTTGCTAGAAAAGATTCACCCTGAGCTAACACCTGTTGCCAATCTTCCTCTCTCTCTTTTTCTTTTCCCTCCTGAAGCCCCAGTAGGTAGTTGTACATTCTAGTTGTAGGTCCTGCTAGTTCTTCTATGTGAGCCGCCGCTACAGCATGGCTACTGACAGACGAGTGGTATGGTTCTGTGCCCAGAATCTAAAGCTGGGCCGCCAAAGCAAAGTGTGCCGAATTTTAACCTCTAGACCATCAGGGCTGGCTCAATACTTTCATATTTTCTCCATAAAATCATTTTACATTTTCAAAATACATTCTCACACCTTATCTACTTTGCACTTACAGCCATCTCACAAAGAAAATACATAAGACTATTGTTTCTGCTCTGTAGATAAAGCAATGATGATCAGAGGGGCTAGACCACTTGCCCTTGGCCTGAAAGCTGTGAGGGACAAAAGTCGAGCGTAGAACACACATGTTTTGACTCATTGTCCAGTGTCCAGGACTCAATGCAGGAAGAGAAATCCAATAAAGAAGCACACAATGTAGCCACGAAGAACCTAGTGTACCTATTACAGATGTATAAACATGTAAGTATGTCTCCTAGCTAGGTGTGAGTCCAGCACTCAGATAGACTGCATTCTGCGGGTCCTATTCTCAAAAGACAACTCCTCCACCCTGTTGGTATTTGGAGGCAAAGGAAAGGCATTATTTGGAGTTTTCTTATGAGTATTTGATTTTTTAGCCACCAGGCTTCTCTCAGTAATCAAAAGCATTTAAGTTCAGTCAAAGTTCAATGAAATCTAACTGAACAAATAAAAGGAGAGGCAGATCATGCCGCCCCCACCATCATTCTGGCACATAGAACACCATCATGTGTTATACACATGCATGGGAGACATCCCTCCTTCCACTGTCCAGGATAAAGTGATGAAATAGTACCAAATATCTTTGCTCCCAGTTGACTCTGCTGCAACCTGAAGCTTCCATATGTTCCTTTTATAAAAACAAGTTCCATTTGGTAGTATTTATCATATATTTTAAACATGAAATGTATACCATCTTCACTAATTGCATAATCAATAATTAAAAACTAAAAATTATTTGACCATATGTAGATATCCTTAAAAACTCAAACTGAGTTAGAGTGAGGCTTGACATGCCTAAAACAGCAGTATACTATTTTCTTTTCATGTCCTTAAATTCTATCTTTTCTAATGTTCTTTCCCCTGCACAAAACAAACTTGTGACCAAAGATTAACTATTACTTCACAGGTAATTTGGTCAAGCTCTTCAGAGTGCAAAAAGAAGGCAAAATATAAATAGAAAGTTAAACTTATTATCATAAAGTCAAATCATACAAATAGAACAAAGATCAGATAAACTATTGGAAACTATTTGAAGCAAAGAAAGGCATTGTGTGAGTGCAATACAATGAGAGAGGAAAGAAAAGTTCAGGTATTTACGAGCTTATATCTTAACATAATCTTTGACTTACTAGACATAATACTGAGTCTTTGTCTAATTAAATATCTGCAGTACATAATTTGAGAGAGAGCCGTAACATTTGAATAGTAGAATATGTTTCCTAAGAAGTTCTGGTCTGTTGGAAGGAGGAAAGCCATGCCGTGCTCATCCTTAACCATAAAAGGCAATTGTATTTTTTGGTATGAATAGATTCTAAAAGGTGATTTAACTACAGTATCATTATCAACATCTGTAAGCGATTATTCTGTTTGCTGCTTTTTTTTTTTTCCTTTGAGGAACAGATTTTTAAAGTATTTTAAGAAAGTGTTTATTTTCATATATCTTGCATAAAATTAAGACAGCTACATAATGCAAATTAATTGCCTTAGTCAGCTCAAGCTGCCATAATAAAATACCATAGACTGAGTTGCTTAAACAACAGAAATTTATTTTTTCACAGTTCTAGAGGCTGGAAAGTTCTATCAGATTAGGGCCCCATTCTTATTAACTCATTTAACCTTAATTACCTCCTACAGACTCTATCTCTAAATAAGTCACATGGAGGGTTAGGGCTTCAACATATGAATTTCCTGTGGATACAGTTTAGTCTATGGCATTAATCAATCGATTAAGTTTGTTAGAAATGATCTTGAGAGTTACACAATACTATTTTCTACTGATACTTCTTGACCCAAGTGAAAAATAAATACATTAGTATCTTGATTGAAAATGATGAAGGCTGGAATTGTGCAGTCTTCCTGTTGACCCCACCCCAAAGATAAGAAGCAAATGTTAGTAATTTTCTAAGACTGAAGGATTTGTTAAATGTTTGAGACCATAATCATTAGTTAACAGGTCATTGCTAGTATAATTACAAGGTCTTCACATCTGAAAGTTGATGTCAAAATATGTGTTTTCTTTTCCTCTGCTGTGTTTTTAATCTAAGGTTTAAATATGTGTGTCTTAACGAAAACCCTACTGAGTTTATGTTGACATTTTATCTTAACAACAGGAGTCAGTTTTCCTCACCATGAAGTCCATTGGGCATATGGAGAGGCTAGCAATCATCAAAGCCACAGAGTCAAGCAATGAACTGGCAGAGAGCATGTTATAAGATTCTTTTGTCAAATCCACTAATAAAACAAGACCAGTAAAAACAAATTTGTCTTCCTTTTTGCCTTTTTTTTTTAATAAATTTTTTGTTTATTGCAGTAACATTGGTTTATAACATTGTAAAAATTTCAGGTGTACATCATTGTACTTCAATTTCTGCATGGACTACATCATGTTCACCACCAAAATACTAATTACAACCCATCACCACACATGTACCGAATTTGCCTTATTTTTACTTTGACTTTTGCATTCTCCTTTTGATCCTTACATCTAAGACTGAAGAATATCAGATTTGACTTTTAGGACTTACTCTAAAATATCTGAAACAAAGAGCAGGTATTTTCCTGTTGTGATTTGGTATCTATTGGCTGAGAGCAATAGATGTGAGAAAGTAATGCTCCTGGCCTTTCTGCCTTCTGCATGCCAAGCCCTGAACAAGTCATATGACAAACTGAAGTTCCCATGAAGAAATGATTTATGTGGCATATTTGACAATGCAGGTGAAAAAGTCAAAAGCACATCGCGAGATATAAAATATTTTACCAGTTAGAAACACAGTTTTAATTGAGGACCTGACCAGACAGAAGTTAAATTTTAAGCAATATTTGTGAAAACATCATTTGTTATTTTTAAATAGTTATTGATTGTCCATAAAAATGAAGATGTACAAAATGTTTTAAACAAATCCCACAATTAGCCACCCAAATGGTATTCCTCCATTTGTTTTCACCTATTTTTTAAAAACAGTATCTGAAAAAACAATGAGAGTATCAGATTTAGTTTTTTGTTTTCCTGCAACCACACATCTTCTGAGGGTGTACTAACAAGAATTGTCACTGTCAAACAGACAGTGAGAGAGGGAAGAAATAGGGCTTAGACGATCAGCCCTGTCTAATTGCTGTGGCTGTGTCAGCCATCTAAGAGAACATGGCAAATAGGAATAGTAAAAAAGGAAGGACACTGAAGAATCAGAAAGTCAAGGGGCTGGTCCCACGGTGTAGTGGTTATGGCAGGCTCCACTTTGGCGGCCCAGGTTCACGGGTGGGGATGCCAGGCGCGGACCTACACCACTTTTCAGCTATGCTGTGGCCATGACCCACATACAGAATAGAAGAAGATTGGCAACAGATGTTAGCTTAGGAAAATCTTCCTCAACAAAAAAAAAGAAAGAAAGAAAGTTAAAACTATCTTCAGGGAAATAAATCCAGTGTCAATATGTGGTTTCACCATTCATGGGTTATTTCCTTCATGAGATCTCTTTACTTGGTTTTATTTTGTTTCTGGTATATAAATGGGTTAAAGATGTTTCCTGTGTATTAGCCCATATGTTGTTTATTTCTTTATAGCACATTAAGACTATTAGCCCATGCCCACCAGCCCCAAACTCAAGTTCTTACTCATCCATCCAACATAGTCCAAATAAGCATATTTTTAGCCGTTTAGAGCCTGACTGCTTTGTGTACCCCACAAAGCAGCATTCAACACCCACTAGCCATAAATAAGACAAATCCTATGGTCACAAAAGACTACAAACATCTGTTGCCCTTCTGAGTTCTCTGATCCAGAGATACCCCACTATGCTCACTGCTGAGGGTCTTCACCTAAAAGCCATCACCTAAATGTAGTGTAATTACATGTAATCTCCCTCTCTGAACTCCCTTTCCCCCAGGAGTTCCTTTTCCTTCTTCCCCTTTTGGATAGTAGCCTTGTGTTACTGTCTCTGGAAGATCTCCTTCTGCAGGGGACTTCCCCTCTCATGCGCCCCTGTCCAAGTTTGTTACAAATTATTGTCATCTCATGGTCCTGTCTTTTCCTTGATCAGCCCCCAAATCCTCAAATTCACCACAATTTCCTTAAGCAAGTCATGGATTTAGGGCAATTTGAAAAATGAAATTATGGTTGTATCTGGCTCACCAATAAACAAAGGAAAGGGCAGTGTAAAAACTAGGTAGCAATATATGTGACCTATTAAATTATAAATCCACATTTAATGAATCAGAATTGAAAAAACATATTGTGGATTGTACAAAAAATGTAAAATTCAAAGTATAATTATAAGCAGCTTAATTTTATGAATCAATTGAAAGCAAATGAAGGAGGAATTGGACAATATGACAATTATATTTATATAGTACAAATTTTGAAAATTTGGAGAAGATTTCTACTTCTCTGTAACAGAATAATGAACAATAAGAAAACTAGACAGATCAAGGGTTGGAAAACTTTTGCTGTGAAGGTTCAGATAGTAAATATTCTAGGCTTTGCAGGCAACATACAGCCTCAGTCTCCTCCTCCTTTTCCCTCTCCTTTTTCTCCTCTACTTCTCCTCCTCCTCTTCCTTCATCTTGTTATTCTTTTTAAACAACCCTTTGAAAATGTAAAAATCATTCTTAGTTCACTGGCCATACAAAAACAGACTGCAGGTTAGATGTGGCCCACAGCTGTTGTTTGTCAACCTCTGATATAGATAAATAAAACTAGGCTATTGTCTTTCCAGTTTTCCAGTATACCATAATCTCACTACTTGTTTTGTATTCTCATGCCTTTGAACTTGCTGTTTTCCTTACCTGGACTGCCTATTTCTCTTTCTTGGCAAATTCAAGACACATATCCTTTAAGACAAAAGTTATGTTCTACTTCCTCCAAGAAACTTATCTGACCAACATAAGGTAAAACTAATATTTCTGTTATGAATATAACCATGAAAGTCTATGAAATACCACATAATTCATTATTCGCATTCACAATTCCAGGTACCAATAGCCAGGTGCCTCATGTACAACATCTCTATAGTTATATTGAGCATGTTTCAATATTGCAACTCTTTTAAAGTCATGCTTAATACTCTTTAATTTCAGATTAAGTGAACTATATTGCATTGCTTTTCTGTTAAGATTAATTCTACTAAGTTAATACATTTGTTCTAACTGGCTTTAAAACAACTATAGACTCAGGGAGGTTCTGCATCTGCTTAGGATTCAGAAAACCACAGGAGAATGTTTCTATCATCCTAACAACAAGAAAAAGTTAAATAATCTACAAAATCATACATTTTCTTTAGTCCATAGGAGAGTTGAGGTTGCAAGGCAAGCAAATGAACTTAATTCCAAAGAGTTACAAGCTCTCTGAGAAGAAACAGTACACACAAATTTTTACATTTCGCAAGGCATGAAATGATGAGGTGATCACTATAGAAGTGGATAAAAATAATTTACATTAAATTTTAACAAATTCTTAAAGGCTGAGAATTGATTGGCACATAAGTTTGGAAAAACTGAAATCTCTAGAGACAAGTTTGTTTTGCACTCAAAAGCTTTTTTCCACAAGCCAATTCCACGAAAATTAAAGGTCAGGGCAGAAAACTGGGGAGAGCCTCCCTCAGTAACACAGGTGTGCAGGTGGTCAGCCACTGGGGAGCAGATACAAAACTTCTATGTACTTTCTCAGATCCTTCTCTTACAAAAAGAAAAAGCATTAAGTTGCTGGAATAGAGGCAAGCAATGCTACTGCTCCTAAGATCCAGGCAAAAATCCTATATTTCTGAGGTAGGAGTAGAGGAATAACCCATCTGCTTCTGGGGACTGAATAGGAATCCCTCCCATCTCCAGGACATAGACACATCTACTGTTTATGGGAGATGAGTAGAAAGGAAAGAAGCAAATCTTTCTGCTTCTGAAAGAGGGGCAGGTAAAACTCTTGGACTCAAGATCCTACACTGATGCAAAGCGGAGGTCTGCTACCAGTGGAGAAGGAGCAAGAAACACTCTCCCACCCAAGATTCCCGACATATGTAAGGCAGAGTTTGGCTGACATGTGGAAGAAGGCCAGGTCTATGAAAACTCCACCCCCAAGCCCCAGGAGCAGAGATCTTACCTAAAAAATGAGGCTAGACCAAAATAATAGAGCACCATTTTCCTCTAGCATGAGTAGCAATCAATAGCAATCTATTTCTGGAGGAGGAGTAAGAACATGGAGAGAGATCCCCTCTGTAGGACAGGCATGGAGAGACTACTTAAAGCTAAAGGTGGAGCAGAAACACTGAGGAAAACTCTCCAGCACTCCAGGCTCCACTCCTAGGACAAGATAGCAATAGCCCACTACTACAGGAATTTAAAGCCTACAGTGCAATAAAGGCTAAAATAGTAACAAACCAACCCAAACTCAGCTTAAGTACTGACAAGATTGACTCAACTCTCCATAATAACAACCTGACAGAAGAGATGGCTGATTTCTGATAGTAAATAATTTTTACCTCAGTCTCTACTGTTTTTCTATATACAGAATCTGGCATTCAGTCAAAAATCATAAGACATGCAAAAAAGCAAAGGAAAAAAATCATTGTCAAGAGGTAAGTCAATCAATAAAATCAAACTCAGAGATGTTCCATATGGTAGCACTATCAGACAGCAACTTTACAATAACCGCAATTAACATGTTAACAGATCTTCCAGAAAAGACTACAAACAAGAACTATATACAAGAAAAAACTATATACAAGAACAGACAGGAAATTTCAGCAGAGATATTGAAACTATAAAGCAAGAATCAAATGTTACACATTTCAAAAGCACAATATCAGAAATGAAGAAGTTCTTTCACATCCTTATCAACATACTGACCCAGCTGTGTAAAAAATCAATGAACTGGAAGATAGGTTTATAGAAATTATCCAAGCTACAATAGAAAGAAAAAAAAAGCAGCTAGAATATCCAAGAAGTAGAGGGAAATATTAAATGCATTAGTATGCATGACATTTGAGTCCCAGAAAAAGAAGACAGAAAAAACTATATAGAAGAAATATTTGAAAACAACCAATATTACAGAGGAACAAAAATAAAAAATTACAGCAGACTTCTTATCAAAGACTATAAAACCAAAAGACAACGGAATGACATTTTAAAAATACCGACAGAAAAGTCTCAGAATTGTAAACGCAGTAAAAGAAAATCTTTTAAATGTTAAGATAAAATATTTTTTTCAGACAAAACAATAATGAGAATTCATTGACAGCATACCTACACTACAAGAAATATTAAAGGAAAATCTTCATTCAGCAGGAGCATGTAACCAGAAGAAAGTTCAAATTTATATAAAGAAATGAAGGGTGCCTGAAATAGTAAAAATGAAAATAAACATAAAGATTTTTTTTATTATTAATCACTTTAAAAAGATAAAAGACTGTCCAAACCAAAAATAGCAATAATATATTGTGGGATTTATATGATGTAGAAGTAAAATGTGTGATAATGATAGCATAAAAAATGAAATGGAAGAAATTAAATAAACTCTATTTGAAGATAGATTCTGATGAGTTAAGATGTACATGGCAAATGCTAGACCAACCACTTAAAAAAAAAAGTAGAACTAATAAGCCAATAAAGGAGATAATAAAAAATAATCAGGAAATCAAGATGGCGGGGTAAACAGACTCTGAACTCACATCCTCCTGCAGACACAGCAAAGTTACAATTACTTGTGGAAAAATTACCCGTGAGAGAGAACTGAAAACTGGATAAGAGGAACTCCTGCAACAAAGGACAATCTTAACTGAGGTGGAAGAGGCAGAAACTCCCTTCTGGAGAGAAAAAATGCCACCTTCACAAGCCACCAGCTTCACAACCGCCCTGGAGCAGCCCACAGATCTGCAGCCCTCCCTGGAGGAGCGGGGCCCTGAGCCGGGGAGCACCCCCGCTGTGGGCATTTTGTGGACCCAGCACAATTGAGACGAGTGGCATAATATCTGACTTTGCCTGCTACTAAAACATTGGGGAGTACCCCCAGAAAAGCTGGTTCACAAAGAAATTAAAACCGGCTCTTAAAGGGCCCACGCACAAACTCAAACCGTTTCAGAAAGCAACATAAAATCACCAGAAAGAAAGGTGCACAGTGCTTTGGTGAAAAGAGACTCACCTGATAGGCTCTCAGTGCATTGCAGTGAGAGGTGAGAACTCTCCAGGGACTGGGATATTGGCGGCGGCCATTGTTGTGGCTTGGTGTGGGCATGCTGACACAGACGCCATTGGAGTTCTCCCTGGGGCCTGCTAGCGCAGGTCTGCCCCACCCAATAGAGCACCAATTTAATCCAGCTCAGCCAGGGCAGACAGCCCACCCTAGAGACTGGCCCCACCCAACAACAAGCCCTTAGGCAACTTGTGGGCCTGCATAGATTGGTGACTGGATTCTCTGCAGCCTGGCAACTGAGCCCACTTCGGAAGTGCAGGGCATGCACAAGGAGCAGGTGGAGAGTGTGGGGCAGTGGTGGTGTGTGTGGGGCTCCTGCCGTGGAGAGACTGGGTCCACTTCAGGCCATCGGGGTGCACACACGGGGCAGGACTGTGTTGAATGTGTGTGTGGACCTGTGGGTGGTGGGGCTTGTCTGCTGCAGAAGACTTGTGTTTCTCAAAGACCCACATAGGGGGTTTGCCCCACCTTCCAAAGCCTGAAACAATTGGGTGCTCCCGTGCCTGAGGCCAGCCCCACCCAGCTGCAATCCTCAGAGAGCTGACAAGAGACCTAAAGGCTGGAGGCTTATAGCAATTGTAAGCCCCTGAGCCTAACAACCTGCCATGCTGGGGGCCTACTGACTTAGAAATACTGCAACACAAATGTGGTATTAGAACTTGCAGCCAACTGTGCTGAGGCTTCTCACACCTGATAAAGAGACTGAAGGTCCCACAACAACTACAAGCAGCTGAGCATTACAACAGCTCATCAGGAGCATAACTCAGCCTCCATGGGCGCCTACAAGGAGATCAAAGAAGCCACAACAGAAGGACACACATAGCCTGTATAGGGGTCACTCCTGGAATATTGAGAACTGAGGGAAGCACACTGCAGTCCTCCTAAGGCATCACTTATATAAGGTCACCTATTGAAGAGCAGGAGACATAGCTGACATACCTAATACACAGACAAAAGAACAAGGAAAGAGACAAAATGAGAAGGCAAAGGAATACATTCCAAGTAAGGGAAGAGGACAAAACCCCAGAAAAGGAACTAAGTGAAACAGAAATGAGCAACCTACCTGACAGAGAGTTCAAACAAAGAGTGTTAAGGATGCTCACTGATCTGGGGAGAAGAATTGATGACCTCAGTGAGAATGTCAAGAAAGAACTGGAAGATATAAAAAAGAACCAATCATAAATGGATAAAACAATACTAGAAATGAAAAATTCACTAGAGGGACTCAAAAGCAGAGTAGAGGATACAGAAGAATGGGTCTGTGAGCTGGATGAAAGACTAGAAGAAATTACACAAGCTGAACAGGTAAAAGAAAAAAGAATTAAAAAGAGTGAGGACAGTCTAAGGGACCTCTGGGACAACATCAAGCGCACTAACATCCGTGTTATAGGTGTCCGAGGAAGAGAAGAGTGAGACAAAAGGGCAGAGTATCTATCTGATGAAATAATAGATGAAAACTTCCCTAACATAAGGAAGGAAACAGACATCCAGGTATAAGAAGCACAGAGAGCACCAAAAAAGATAAATCCACAGAGGCCCACGCCAAGACACATCATAATTAAAATGTCCAGAATTAAAGATAAAGAGAGAATCCTAAAAGCCGCAAGAGAAAGACAAGTTACATACAAAGGAAACCCCATAAGGCTATCAGCTGACTTTTCAGCAGAAACCTTACAGGCTGGAAAAGAGTGGCACAATATATTTAAACTGCTAGAAGGAAAAAAATTACAGCCAAGAATACTCTACCCAGCAAGGTTATCATTCAAAATGGAAGGAGAGATAAAAAGTTTCCCAGACAAGCAAAATTTAAAGGAGTTTGTCACCAAGAAACCAGTCCTACAAGAAATGTTAAAGGGACTAATTTAAGGGGAAAAGAGAAGACCACAAATAGGAAAAACTATCTATTTCGATGATAAGAGGGTAATGGATACAAATGCACAAAGAAGAGGTTAGATGTGATATCAAAAACATAAAATGAGGGAGCAAGGGAGTTAAAGAGTAGAGCTTTCAGACAGAGGTCAAACTAAAGAGACCACCAATTCTGTACAGAGGACTACTAAAACACTGAGGAAAAAAAAAGTTAAAAAATGGCAGTAAGTACATACTTATCAATAGCTACTTTAAACATCAATGGGCTAAATGCTCCAATTAAAAGGTATAGGGTGGCTGATTGGATAAAAAAAAAAGACCCATATATACGCTACATACAAGAGACACACTTCAGACCTAAAGACACTGACAAACTGAAAGTGAAGGGATGGAAAAAGATACTCCACGCAAATGGCAATGAAAAGAAAGCTGGGGTAGCAATACTTATATCAGGCAAAATACACTTTAAAACAAAAACTGTAAAAAGAGACAAAGAAGGGCATTACATAATGACCAAGGGAACAATCCAACAAGAGGATATAACACTTGTAAATATCTACGCACCCAACGTAAGAGCAACTAAATATATAAAGCAATTATTAACAGACATAAAAACAGAAATAGACAGTAACACAATAATAGTAGGGGACTTTAACACTCCACTTACACCCACAGATAGATCATCCAAACAGAAGATCAGTAAGGAAACATTGGCCTTAAATGACACACTTGAACAGATGGACCTAGTAGATATATACAGAAAATTCTATCCAAAAACCAAAGAACCCACGTTCTTTTCAAATGCACATGGAACATTCTCCAGGATTGATCACATATTAGGCCACAAAACAAGTCTACATAAATTTAAGAAGATTGAAATTATACCAAGTGTCTTTTCTGACCACAATGGTATGAAACTAGAAATCAACTATAGGAAGAAAATCAGAAAAGCCACACATACATGGAGATTAAATAAAATGCTACTGAACAACTATTGGGTCCATGAAGAAATCAAACAAGAAATCAAAAAATACCTGGAGACAAATGACAATGAAAATATGACATGCCAGAATTTACGGGATACAGCAAAAGCGGTTCCAAGAGGGAAGTTTATAGCAATACAGGCCTATCTTAACAAACAAGAAAAATCTCAAAAAAAACAATCTAACAATGCACCTAAAGGAACTGGAAAAAGAGGAACAAACAAAGCCCAAAATCAGTAGAAGACGGGAAATAGTAAAAATCAGAGCAGAAATAAATGAAATAGAGACTAAAAAAAATAGAAAAATTTAATAAAACCAGGAGCTGTTTCTTTGAAAAGATCAGCAAAATTGACAAACCTTTAGCTAGACTCACCAAGAAAAAAAGAGAGAAGGCTCACATAAGTAAAACCAGAAATGAAAGAGGTGAAATTACAACAGACATCTCAGAAATACAAAAGATTATAAGAGAATACTATGAAAAGCTATATGCTAACAAATTCGACAATCTGGAAGAAATGGATAAATTCTTAGAATCATACAACCTTCCAAAACTGGATCAAGAAGAAGTAGAGAATTTGAATAGACCAATCACCAGTAAGGAGATTGAAACAGTATTTGAATAGACCAATCACCAGTAAGGAGATTGAAACAGTAATCACCAACATCCACAAAAATAAAAGTCCAGGACCAGATGGATTCCCTGGTGAATTCTACCAAACATTCAAAGAAGACTTAATACCTACCCTTCTCAAACTCTTCCAAAAAATTGAGGAGGTGGGAAGCTCCCTAACTCATTCTACAAAGCCGACATAACCCTGATACCAAAATCAGACACGGACAACACAAAAAAAGAAAATTACAGGCCTATATCACTGATGAACATCCATGCAAAAGTCCTCAACAAAATACTAGCAAATCGCATACAACAATACATTAAAAAGATTATACACCATGACAAGCGGGATTTATTCCAGGTATGCGGGGATGGTTCAACATTCGCAAATCAATCAATAATACACAACATTAATAAAATGAAGGATAAAAATCACATGATCATCTCAATAGATGCAGAGAAAGCATTTGACAAGATACAGCATACATTTATGATAAAAAATCTGAAGAAAATGGGTATAGAAGGAAAGTACCTCAACATAATAAAGGCCATATATGACAAAACCACAGCTAATATCATCCTCAATGGTGAAAAACTGAAAGCCATCCCTCTAAGAACAGGAACCAGACAAGGATGCCCACTTTCACCACTCCTATTGAACATAGTATTGGAAGTCCTAGCCAGAGCAATCAGGCAAGAAAAAGAAATAAAAGGGATCCAAATTGGAAAGGAAGAAGTGAAACTCTCACTATTTGCTGATGACATGATCTTATATATAGAAAACCCTAAAGAATCCAGCAAAAACTTTTAGAAGTAATCAACGAATATGGTAAAGTTGCAGGATACAAAATCAACATACAAAAATCAGTTGTATTTCTATACACTAACAAGGAAGTAGCAGAAAGAGAAATTAAGAATACAATCCCACTGGTGGTTACCAGAGGGGAAAGGGGGAGGGAGGAGGGTGAAAGGGATAATTTGGCACATGTGTGGTGATGGGTTGTAATTAGTATTTGGGTGGTGAACATGATGTAATCTATGCAGAAATAGAAGTATAATGATGTACACCTGAAATTTATACAATTTTATAAACCAATGTTACTGCAATAAACAAAAAATTTAAAAAAAATAAAATAAAATAAAAATAAAAAAAGAATACAATCCCATTTACAATTGCAACAAAAAGAATAAAATACCTAGGAATAAACTTAACTGAAGAGGTGAAAGATCTGTACATTGAAAACTATAAAACATTGCTGAAAGAAATTGAAGAAGACACAAAGAAATGGAAAGATATTCCGTGCTCTTGGATTAGAAGAATTAACATAGTTAAGATGTCTATACTTCCTAAAGCAATCTATAGATTCAATGCAATTCCCAACAAAGTTCCAACAACATTTTTCACAGATAGAACAAAGAATCCTAGAATTTATATGGAACAACAAAAGACCCCGAACAAGTAAAGGAATCCTGAGACAAAAGAACAAAGCTGGAGGTATCACACTCCCTGATTTCAAAATATACTACAAAGCTATAGTAACCAAACGAACATGGTACCGGCACAAAAACAGACACACAGATCAATGGAATAGAATCGAAAGCCCAGAAATAAACCCACACGTCTATGGACAGCTAATCTTTGACAAAGGAGCCAAGAACATACAATGGGGAAAAGAAAGTCTCTTCAACAAATGGTGTTGGGAAAACTGGATAGCCACATGCAAAAAAATGAAAGTAGACCCTTACCTTACACAATACACAAAAATTAACTCCAAATGGATTAAAGACTTGAATGTAAGATCTGAAACTATGAAACTTCTAGAAGAAAACATAGGCAGTACGCTCTTCAACATCGGTCTTTGCAACATCTTTTCAAACACCACATCTGACCGGGCAAGAGAAACAATAGAAAAAATAAACAAATGGGACTACATCAAACTAAAAATCTTCTGCACAGCAAAGGAAACCATCAACAAAACGAAAAGAGAACCTAACAATTGGGAGAAGATATTTGCAAACCATACATCTGATAAGGGCTTAATCTCCAAAATATATAAAGAACTCATACATCTCAACAACAAAAAAACTACCAACCCAATTAAAAAATGGGCAAAAGACCTGAACAGACATTTCTCCAAAGAAGATATACAGATGGCCAACAGACACATGAAAAGATGTTCAAAATCACTAACTATCAGGGAAATGCAAATCAAAACTACAATGAGATATCACCTCACGCCCGTCAGAATGGCTATAATTAACAAGACAGGAAACAACATGTGTTGGAGAGGATGTGGAGAGAAGGGAACTCTCATACACTGCTGGTGGGAGTGCAAACTGGTCCAGCCACTATGGAAAACAGTATGGAGATTCCTCAAAAAATCAAGGATAGAACTACCATATGATCCAGCTATTCCACTGTTGGGTATTTATCCAAAGAACTTGAAAACACCAATTTGCAAAGGTACATGCACCCCTGTGTTCATTGCAGCGTTATTCACAATAGCCAAGACTTGGAAGCAACCTAAGTGCCCATCAAGGGACGAATGGATAAAGAAGCTGTGGTATATATACACAATGGAATACTACTCAGCCATAAGAAATGATGAAATCCAACCATTTGTGACAACATGGGTGGACATTGAGGGTATAATGCAAAGTGAAATAAGTCAGAGGGAGAAGGTCATATACCATATGATTTCCTTCATTAAGTAGTAGATAATAACAACAATAAACAAACACATAGGGACAGAGATTGGATTGGTGGTTACCAGAGGGGAAGGGGGGAGGGAGGAGGGTGAAAGGGATAATTCAGTACATGTGTGTGGTGATGGGTTGTAATTAGTATTTTGGTGGTGAACATGATGTAATCTATGCAGAAATAGAAGTACAATGATGTACACCTGAAATTTTTACAATGTTATAAACCAATGTTACTGCAATAAACAAAAAATTAAAAATAAATAAATAAATAAAAAATAAAAATAAAATAAAAATAAAAAAACAAAAAAAAAAATGGAACATATGTTCTGATCCATTTTTCTAAGATTACTCTCATCCATATTTCTTTATCTCAATGAAAGTAGCATTATTGTTTCATCTAATTATGTAAATAATAATACCCAACATAAAAATTTCAAAAGAAACACAAATATAAAGAAAGAAAAAGTCCCACCTGAGTCCCACCTTCCTGGGAAAATTACTATTAACACTTTGGTATCTATCTTTCACACATTTCTTTAACTTTTTTCATTTATCTTTATTAATGGCTTTATGCCATCATTTATATGACTCTTGTCTGGATATTAAATATCATATCCTTAGTAGAGTTCATTACACTGTTAATACAATATGACATATATATCAATCTGTTACCCTTAAAAAAGACTGTTACAGTCTAAGTGTGGCTTCTGTATACATTCACGTGACTAGAACTGCAGCAACGTCCAAAAATCATTTCCTGCTGCATACTTAATTCCGTAATCATGTAGGGATTCCAGATAATGGTTTTCTGCTACAAATAAGGTGATAGTTACTGATAAGAGAGTGGAAAAGGGAAAGGAATCTCTTGACGGAAGAGTAAGACGGTAATATATTTTACGGAACTGAATTTACTGAGTCATAAGATCTAGATCTCGTGATTTGTGTGTTGACATGCTCAAGATTTTTAAAAAGTGTTATATTTTAGCAGTTATTTTATTCATTTATCCAAAAAATATTTAATATCTACTTTAAAAATCAAAATAAAACATAGCTAACTTCACTGTTTTATAGGTAAAATAACCTCAAAAGATAATAAGTAACTCGAAAGTCTACAAGCATTGAGGAAGTGTCCAGAAGCAAAGGTTCATCTCCCTTCAAAATTTTGGCTCAATGACAAGCCATGATCTAGTATAATGTCATATTTACACATCCAGGATTAGATTACCCAAGAAGTAACCAATTATTGTTTAATAAGTGAAATTTTTTATTCTATTCAAGGTACACATAATAGAGAAAAGAAAAATTGACACCTATTAGACTCTTTTACCCAGATTGTCTCACCTGATCCTCAATACTACCTTCCCAGATAAGTAGTGGTATCCCATTTTTACAAACAAGAAAACAAAGAAAATAAGTTATTTGACCAAAGTCTTACAAGTAAGAATATGGCAGGAGAAAGATTCAAACTCAGATCTGACATGAAACCTCATATTTCCACTATTCCATGTAGTTCTCAGATGAAAAAATGTATATCAGTTATCTTCGAAACTCTTCCTGTAGCCTAGTGATAAGGATCTATAGACTGGCATAATGTAACATACAAGAGTGACAAAGGTCTCTTTTGGTTGTTTGATTACCCATGTGGATTGGATGTATCTGCCAAGGAATACTTAATGGATCTTTAAAGTGGCTTAAGTTATTATATCAACCATGCCTTTTCCATCCATGTAGACACCTGTGAAAATACTTTTTCAAAGTTGATAAAGGACCCATACTTTCTATTTGACAGTTTTAAATAGTTAAACAATGCAATAAATACAAAAACTAAAAGTTGCACAGTAAATGCAGCTTTTATTGACTGTTTCTACTGATTAAGGAAAGGGAAGTTGAAAACCAAGTAGGAAAGGTCAGTGGGCACCAACCTTTGTTAAAGACCTGCAACATGTCAGGGACTTTGACCTTATCTCATTGATCTTCACAAAAACCTTCTTCTTGATAAGGAAATAAAAGTTTATTTGTTTAATATGAAAGTAGACATCACCATCTGGTGCCCGCAGGCTAAATTTCAGCCAAAGAAGTATTTTTAATTTTAATTACTTGCCAAATTTAAAAACCAGAGGGTTGAACACGGAAATACATACATCCATCTTCTCTGAGAAATTAAAAATTCTGACAACACTGAGCATGGAAACAAGTGATTTCCAGTTTGGACGAAGCATAGACACTCCAGATCACCAAAGCCCCATGCTGCCAACTTCATTCATTTCAATGTTGTCAGGTCACTGTAGGCATTTAGATTTGTGATCCTGGCTTAGGGTAAATTGTTCAAGGTTATATTGCTAGTAAGGCGCAAGGTTAAAACTCAAAGCCAGTTCTGTTTCTCTCCAAAGGCTACACTCTAATTTATGACTCCTGGTAAGGTTTTTTTGTGCATAGATAAGATGTACATTGAAATTTTCCATAAATGATTCTGATTTCTTCCCTGCCTTTTAAGAATCACTGCTGTAAGCAGCATTTTCCTGAATACCAAAGTTTCATCTTCACCATTTTTATTTTTAGCTCAATTATTCACTTTACCCATATATTGTATATAGACTCAAGTCAAAATAAAATTGGAGAATCATTAAGTTAATACCAATATTGCTCTCCCTCATTTAGGTATGCCTTGTAATTCTATAATGCACAGATAACACTGAAAAGCTTTATTTAATTTCAGTGAAAGCTGTAAATAATCCACTTTGTGGACAGATTCCCCTCAAGTATCAATATAATGAACCAAATCTTTATAGTGTTTAAACTTTTTATTAAAACTAACTCAGTTTGCTGTGTCATCACCAAGCACCTTTATGTTTTAAGAGAACTTTTAAAGGTACTTACAGTTAATAGTTAAATATTACTAACATAAGGAAGAAATAATTCAATATGTAGACATTCAACATTGAGCATTATGGATATAAGTGTAAAGAGCATGATTTTCAGACAGTCATGAGTATAGAGATATGCTCTGCAGCTTAAAGAGGGTAGCCTTGTCGAGATGGGCAGCTTAAACAAGTTTATTCCAAATAACCTAGAAACTCCTACATGGTTACTGAGGCATTCTGAAAGAGTCAGTCCCACTATAAGCCATAGCATTTTTTTATAATAAACCTGCAAACAAAGTTGATTTGGCTACTATTTAAATATAGATGAGCTGAAAAAGCTAATGAAAGAACTACTGTGGTGGGCATTAAGTCTTCCATATCCTCTATGAGCACACTGCTATTAAAACAAGTTCCAGACGGCTGGCTTTGCATTTCCTCCTTTTTATGTTGGCAAACATATATCTTCTTATACTTAAATACATTAAAACCATGTCACTACTAGGAAAAGCTACTAGTCAACAAAATAGCTGAAATATAATCAAATAACATTTTCAAGAGGAATAATCATGACATAGTACCATTGAGCTCACAAAGAGGCAAGCTCTCCATGTTGAAGTATAATTGCAGGCACTAAGTGTAACATTCACTACTTAAATTTGTTTTAGAAAATCAAAGAATAGAGGTTGAAGTAAAAAAATCTCCATAGTAAACTTAGGCTAATGAATTTTAAATTATTTTAGAAAACCGCATAATATTTTAATATTCTCCATCATAAAGTTATGCTTTAAATGCTTTTCATTTATATAAGTTTTCAACAATATATCATTAGTCTCATCCAACAAAGTTAAAAAGTATACATGATTTTTAAAATAATATTTTGAGCAAAATCACAATATTAATTGTGAGTTGAATGTAGCCTTTAAATCTTTCTGAATGCTCTATAGTTCCAGGATTATGAGTATCTTCATAAAGTAGAAGCTTCTTTCAACTTCTTGGCCTTTATTTCCTGCAGGTAGCCCTCAGCCTGCATCTTCCTTAAGAAAGTCTACCTATAGTAACCACAAACTGTGTGAAAACAATGACCTGATAGCATACACCAAAACTATTTCTTATGTAACTTTTATATGAAACCAATCAATGTTCAGAAAAGTAGATAAAAAGTTAATTTGTTTACATTCTTTATACTTAGATGATATTTTAAATTTTTTTCTGCCTATCCAGTTGAAAATACTTATGTAGTTGAGTAGCTGAAATTCCATGTTTTCTGAGTATCTTTCACCCTAATATTGGGAATAAAATAGATTAAAATTGCTTTAAGTGGTATACTTAACTTCTTTATATATCTATATCTAAGCATTAATAAACTTCTCCAGTTAATCTATCAAATTGACTCTCAAAATTGCTTCATGGACATAATTTCCATTTTTAAAAAAAAACTTAGCAAAATGTAAAACAAATGTATGTATTTAAAATCCCTTTAAAAAACAAATAATAAATCTTTCTGTTTTTCAATTAATGATAGAATTATCAATACTTCTAATCTCTTCTTTCTCCTGATAAATGGTTGATGCTCATTCATGGATGAGTTGTAGAGAAGGAAATACCAACATCACTCTCTTTCAAGGACTGAAATCTTACATCTTTGGGTGATAGAATGGTGGTACTAGTGACATTGAAAGCATAATACCAATAAATTCCAGCTCCCAGATTGTCATAATAATAAATCAGAAATTATTTTAAAAGTACTACAAGCGTGTACCTCACAAATTATTCAAATGCCATAGTCAGACCTGATAATGTAGCTCATAAACGCATAAGTGCAAACATCCTTAAACCATGAACTGTTATCACTTATTTTGCAAGCTACAGAGTACTGAATCAATAAACAAGAGAGGATTTCAAAAACTGGTCACACTCTTAGATCACAATATGAAAAGCAGCTCAAAGGATCTCCTTGAAGGTTTCTAATAGCTAAGGAAAGAAATGAATGTCCCATTAATGACTAATTTAATTGCTACAAGATAACTAATAAATCTGGGAATCTGGAAAATACGCATGGCTGTCTTAAAGATAACAACAATTTTATCTAAAATGTTTGAAAGTGTGTGACTCTGAATTGGCACACACAAGAGTGGAATGGCTTTTGTTTTTTTTGTTTTTTAGGTAGAATTCAAAAATAGTCTGAGAGCAGTCAAAGGTCATGGTGAGGAACACGGATGTTGAAATGGAGGAAAGATGGGTTTGACTGCCAATTCTGCCCCTCACTAGCTCTGCAATTTAGGGTAAGCTAATCAACCTTACTAGATTTGGTTCAGTAGAAGTAATATAAAATCATTTGATAATTATTGAACATCCATCTGTACTAGGCACCACTTTCGGTGCTAGAAATTCAGCAGTGAACAAGATCCATGATATCATGGGGCTTAAATTACAGTTTTCAGAGGAGGGAAAACAATAACACGTAAGCAAATAAGAAAGATAATTTTATGTATTGATATGATAAGTAGCAAAAAATAAAAGTAAATGATGTGTTAAAGAGAGCCTGGAACCTTCTTTAGATGAGATATTATGGAAGACCTCTCTGAGGAGGAGATATTTGAGGTAAAGAGGAGGAAAAGCCTCCAGCGTGAAGATCCTGAGGCAGAATGGTCCAAATAGAGGAAATATGCATTTCATTAGATATCCACGGGGATTAAAGGAAATGATAGTATAAATGGCTTAACATAGTGGCTGATACATAGAAAACACTCTACAATCAGTAACTCTAATCAAAAGAAAAATACTTGCTTATCAATGATCCCCATAACATACATAATTCTTATGTGGAACATCTTTGCACATAAAAATCACATAGTATCTAATTTACATCTATTATGCTCATCTCTTTGTGATGGATTATTAAGGACTGTGGCATATAATATTGATGGCATTCTTGAAATTCTGACTATTAATCCCAGTAAACAATGCATGGGTGAAAAATCCATATGACTGGCAAAGCAAAGATTGAACACTCCAAGAGAAAAAGAAATGTCAAGGAAAGGAAGAGGAAACGGTTCTAGACCAGGGGAGAGTCAGGGAAGAGGATTTTAGGAATTGTCAAAAGAGGACCCATGAGCCAGAATCCAGTCCATGTTTATCCACTAACTCACTCTATGTGAAAAGAAGGAAGAAAAGTAAGAGGGGTGTGTGTGTGTGTATGTGTGTGTGTGTGTAGCCTAATGTGGCCAGATATTTTTAGTGTGTTGTCTGATTTATCTCTTACTAGTCCTATTTGAACTACTTCTGCCTCCACTTAACAACTGAGGTTACATAACTACATGAGCTTAGAGAACTCATTTTCCTAACGTGTATAACTAGGATTGACTAGATGATCTCAAATCTTTCCATATAATTTTAAAAGCCCATGATTCTGATAATAGGAAAAGAAAAGTATCTATGTAAGTAAAGATGATGGATATAAAGGTCCTAAAAAATAATTGGCCATGTGACCTGTCAATCTTGAAAAAGACAGGCTTCGAGAATATTTGGCTAGGAACTGTAGTCCTAAAAACATGAAACTCAGTTTCTTGGGAGATGGGTAAAGAATGAAATATTCAGACAAGGAAGACCTGGAAAGAGGTCCTAGGAGATCTGTGGGAAAATCTGAATAGCCATCCAAACTAATCAAGTTTTGTCCAAACCAAATATCCAGGCCTTTAGAAGTTTGCCAGTTACTAATCAAAACCCCACTAAGTGCTTATTATCTCAGGCAGTTTCAAATAACATCAAACTATCATGTAACATAATGAGTAAAGCCAAATCTGGATTTTGTCTTAGAGCTACACAGACACAAAAATTTGTCAGAAGTAGCACTAGCCTAGTAACAATTTAAGATAATTTTAATTATTCTCATGTTATTTCACTCTTAAAATCATCCCAGTGATTTTTAAAAGGGGTTAAGAAAACCAGTATTCCATAAAAACTGAATTATTAATGATAACTATTTGGAAAATTAATAGTTAAAGATTTTGCAAGTATTATTTAACACTCTATTACAAACACACTGTAAAAAATTAAGATTTACTAACGATGAAATGAAAGCCTTAGACAATCAATTCTAAGGTTCTTATGTTTTATAGTGTTAGGTAGACAAATTTTGAACCTAAAATAAATTAATAGTACTACTTTGATCTTAGTGCATTTCATTCCCTTTTAAAATTATAACAATATTTCATCACAATAGAGGCTGTGATATCAATCAGCTTTCTGCAACTATGGTATAAATCAGTTTGTCAGCCAATTTTTTAAAAAAATACCTTCAAAAATCTCAACAAAATGATGAAAGTATTACAGTATAATCTTCACATATTTTATTGATTTATTTTGACATGAAATAAGTATATCACCACGAAATACTACAGTCATTTTTTCCACTTTTAATCAACTTGTTTCTTTTCCTTGAAACAAAATTAATGAAATGTCAGAATGGAAAAACATTCAGTTTTACTGAAGGAAAAAAATATTTAGTCTTACCAAAACACACAGGTTCTCTCTTTCCTCAATGTATGTTCCATATGTACATTATGTTAAAATGAGAAAAAAGAAAACAGAGTCTATGCATATGTGTGTGTGTAAATATCTTGAAAGACAAAGGAAAAAGCATTGGGAATTCTGAGAAGATGGTGTGGCCATGTCTCTGCCTTCTTCTTTATCAAGGGGCATTCACCAGGGCGTGGAAGATGGAAGAACTCAGATGACACTTCCAAGAAGCTCTCAGTCACTTGATATCATATTTTTATATTTGAATTCTCTACACAATATTTATCCAATATTTTCTTACTTATTTAATTCTTACTTATTTGTGGGTTGGTTTATTTCTACCTGCCTCCACTAAAACAGAAGGTTCATAACAACAATCACTTTAACTCACTGGTTCACCATGTATTCTCAAAGGTTGGAAAATAATTGACCTTTAATTTGACAATGAGTGAATGCATGACTAACCACCAACAAAACTGAGAACCATAAAACTTCAAACACGTAAGAAGGAAAAGGAATAAATTAAAACTTGATCAAACCAGAAAAAATTTAAACAAAGACACTAAAATAATGGCAAAAATAAAATGAGGTAGAAGAAATACAAGCAAGGATTTCAGCTATTTCAATAAATATAAAAATGTCACTTTCTCCTACCAAAAAGATAATCAAACTGTCTTTTTTTAAAGCAGCTTTTTGTATTTGAAGACTACAACCAAAGAAGTGACAATGAAAGATTGAAAACAAAAGAATAGATAAATGCAAACAAAATGAAAATTAGATTAGATATTTAATATTAGATATTAATAATTAAATAATATTAGATAAAGTGAAATTTAAAGCTAATGATATTGAAATAGAAAAGGGGGGGATATTGTAATATATCAGCAAATGATATAATCCATCAAGAAGATATAACAGTAATATGCACTTAAGCAACAAACAACATGAAAATTTTGAAAAATTAAGAACTCCTGGGATAAAAAGATCAGTTTGATTAAAGTTTAATTATAGGAAAAGATTTTATTATATCTTTTTCAGAATTTTACAGAGTGAGAAGTCAAAACATCAAGGATATATAATATTCAATTAATTAAATTAATTATTAAACATATATGTATATGTATAACAATGCATTAAAAACAAAGAATATATGTATTCTTATATTCAAAGAACTTAAAAATATACATCAATTTTATAATGTCATATTTTAAAAATTCTAAAATTTTTAAAAAGGAGATATTTCATAGGTCTCATTCTTTAAATATAATCCTATAAAAGTTTATACTAAATGATACAAATTTATAAATTAAAAAAATTTCCCATGACCCCAAGATAAAACAGAAATTACAAATTATCCAAAAAGTAATTAAAAATATTACATTAACTCATACGGCACACAGCTAAAATAGGACTCAGATGACAATTTATAGCTGAAATGCATTTGTTATGTATTTATTAATGCATAATATTTTATAAATGCATATATTAAAAATAACTGAATAAGCATTCGCTTTGAGGAAAAAGTAAAAATAGTATAATAACCAAAACAAGTTAGATAATGGCATTAACAAAAGGAAAGTAGAAATTCCTAAAAAGGAAAAGAAAGAAGTAGAAAGAACAAAGAGGTTGACAAGAAAAACTAGAAAATGTGGCCAAATTAAAAATCATAAAAGATATTATAAATATAAAATCCTATTACCAAATTTTTTACCAGTTCAAAGAGTTTTTATTGCTGTATTCTACCCCAGCTTTAAAGAACAAGTAGTTCATATTTATTAAACAACTCTGAACTACAGAAAAAGAAAAATTCTCTAGTCTATTTTATTAAGGTAGCCAACCTTGATTCTAAAATCCAATTAAAGATAACCCAAAAGGAAGAGAGAGAAGAAGGGAAAGAGGAAGAGAGACGGGTACTGGCAGAAGAATAGAAATATTGATTTTTTTCTGAAAAACTGCCAAACTATTACCAAAGGAGATTTCTCATTTTACATTCCCAACAACCATGCATGAGGATTCCAATTTCTCCCCATCCTGATCAACACCTGGTATTGTCCATATCTTTTACTATAGCCATCTGAATGAATGCAGAGTAGTATGTTCTTGTGATCTGATTTGCATCTAACTAATGACTAATGGGTATCCTTTTAGGTGCTTATTGGACATTTTTGTGTATTCTTTGGAGAAAAATCCTCCTCATGTTTTTTAATTGAATTACTTTGTTTGTATTGTTGAGTTGTAAGAATTCTTTTATATTCTGGATACTAGTCCCAAATGATGAAGCACAATTTATCTGTTTTGTTGTTGTTGCTTGTGCTTTTGGTGTCATATGTAAAAATCTGTCGCCTAATCCAAAGTCACAAATATTTATGCCTCTGTTTTTGTCTAAGAATTTTATCATTTTAGCTCTTACATTTAGGTCTGTGAAGCACATTGAGTTAATTTTTGTATATGGTGTAACACAGGAGTCCAAATTCATTCTTTTGTGAGTAGATATCTAGTTGTCCCTGCACAATTTGTGGAAAAGACTAGTCTTTCTTTATTGAGTTCTCTCAGCACCTTTGTCAAAAGCAATTGGCTATAAATATAAGGGTTTATTTCTGAACTCTTGATTCTATTTCATTAATCAATATGTCTATACTTACGTCAGTACCACATTGTTTTAATTACTGTAGCTTTAAAGTAGGTTTTGAAATTGGAAGTGTGAGTCCTCCAACTTTATTCTTCTTTTTCAAGGTTGTTTTGGCTATTCTGGGTCACTTGGGTTTCCATATGTTTTGGAATCAGCTTATCAATTTCTGCAAAAAGGGCATCTGGGATTTTGACAGAGTATATTGAATCTTTAGATCAATTTGGGCATATTGCCATTTTAACAAAGTGAAGTCTTGTGATTCATGAACATGAGATGTCTTTTTGTTTATTTAAGTCTTCTTCAATTCTTTTTAATGTTGTTTTGTAGTTTTCAGTTTATAAGTCTTAAACTTCTTTTATTAAATTTATTCTTTAGGACTTTATTCTTTTTCAATTCTATTGTAAATAAAATTATGCTTTAAATTTTATTTTTGGATTCTTCATTGATACTATATAGAAATACAATTGATTTTTGCATATTGATCTTGTACTCTGGAACCTTGTTGTACTCATTTATTATCTCTAATAATTGTGTGTGTGTGTGTTTCTTAGGATTTTCTATACACAAGATTATGCCATTTGCAAATAGAGATAGTTTTATTTCTTCCTTTACAATTCAGATGCCTTTGATTTCTTTTTCTTGCCTAATTACTCTGGCTAAAACCTCCTATACAATTTTAATAGAAGTGGCGAAAGTGGAAGTCCTCATCTCTTTCCTGATCTTGGTGGGAAAGTTTTCAGTCTTTAACAATTAAGTTTGATGTTAGCTTTGAGTTTTTCATAGATGTCCTTTATCAGAGTGAGAAAGTTCTCTTCTATTTCTAGTTTGTTCAGTGATTTTTATCATAAAACGTTGCTTTGTTAAATTCTTTCTCTGCATATATTGAGACGATCCTGTGAGTTTTGTCCTGTGTTATATTAATATGATGTATTATATTGATTGAATTTTGTATATTAAACCAACCTGGCATTCCTGGGCTAAATCCCATTAGTCATCATGTAGAATCCTTTTCTTATGTTGCTGGATTCGGTTTGCTAGTATTTTCTTGAGGATTTTTGCTTTTATATTAATAAGGAATATTTTTCTGTAGTTTTTCTTTCTTGTGATGTCTTTGGTTGTGGTATAAGGGTAATAATGGTCTCATAGAATGAGTTGGGAAGTGTTACATCTTCTACTATTTTTTGGAAATGTTTGTGAGGGTGGGTGTTAATTTCTCTTTAAGTATTTGGTGGAATTCACCAGTGAAGCCGTCTGGGCCTGTGCTATTCTTGTGAGAATTTTTCTTTAACTAATTCAATCTCTTTATTTGTTATAGGCCTATTCAGATTTTCTATTTCTTCTTGCATTAGTTTCAGTACTTTATGTCTTTCTAAGAATTTGTCCATTTCATCTAGATTATCTCATTTGTTGACATACAAATATTCATAGTATTCTCATAATCCTTTCTATTTCTGTAAGGTCAATAGCAATATTTCCTCTTTTATTTCTGATTTTAGTAATTTGAATAATCTCTCTATTTCCTGGTCAGTCTAGCTAAAGGTTAGTCAACTACATTGATCTTTTCAAAAAATCAACTTTTGGTTTTGTTGATTTTCTCTTTTAATTTTCTATTGTCTATTTCATTTATTTCTGCTCTAATCTTTGTTATTTCTCTCCTTCTGCTTTATTTGATTTAGTTTGCTCTTCTTTTTCTGGTTCTTCAAGATGGAAGACTAGGTTATTGATTTGAGATCATTTGTTTTTCTTGATATAGGCAATTACAGCTATATATTTCCCTCTAAGCACCGTTTTAGCTCCACCCCATAAGTTTTGGTATGTTGCAGAACTGTTTTTATGAGCCATAAATTGGTGCCCTTTTCAGGAGCTAGTTATCAAGAAATAAAGATTCAAGGGGCTTATGTTTAGACTGGCAGCAATATTGCCACTCATGTAATCTAATATTGTCACTCAAGAAACCTGCACATTTAAAACTGATCAGTACTCAATTATCCAGATTAATATTCCATTCACATGAAAATTCCTACCGTCCTACAGTCCATACTGCTACTGTCTTCTAAATACAGAGAAGTAGATAGGGGAAAGAGTTTGACAAGTATCTCCACTTCTAGAGTCAGCTAAAACTTTTTTTGATGCTTCATTCCATTTTAGAACATTCAAATGGATTAGACAATGTTGATTAAGTATTCTGTGATAAGGGTAGACATATCTCTTTTTATTTTATGTATATACTTTCCTCACAAATCCCTCAACTTTACTGTCTTCTGTCCTGGCTCACATCACTTGAGGAAATAGCATAAAACACCTGACTTGTGTTCTAAGAGGTATTTGTATTCATCTTCTTAGGAAAAAATGGCTTTTGAAAGATCCAATTGTTTTTCAAAATACCCAGAAAAATCCTGACAAGATATACTAAAAACAAAGCAATCAAAATTGAAGGTGCTAAGACTGCTTTATTTCAAAGTGCTTGTTTACTCATAATACTGAAAACTGGGCCTTTCTCTAAATCAGTTTTATTAGCTACAAGTCACGGTGGCAGTTTTAAAACACTAGGAAAATTACTTATAAGAATATTCTAACAGCCACATGGGTCATTGTCTTTATATTTAACTGAAAAAAAATGTGCAGAAAAATCTACCAGTCATTTTTTGATTCATCACTCCCACTGGACTTCTGAGACTCTCCTCTTGAATATCCAATAATGGCTTGGAAACATTTTTCTTTTCCACTGTGGCTTGACTTATTGTGAGGTTTCACATTTTTAATGGGCTTTGTCTTTTTCTTTATTCTCAATAGCACTCACATTTTTGGCCATGACTTACCTATTATTTTGTAAGAATTCACTTGGTTTTCATTCTCTCTACATAGCCTCTTTTATATACTAAGAAATTTGATCAATTAGAATATCAGTTTCAAAATTTATGAAACCTGGAATTTTTTCTTGCTTAGTCTTTTCTTTCTAGCAACTGGCTAGTTTTTTAAGTTTTAGTAATCCATAAATCAGAAGGAAAATGTATACTTTCATTTCTCTCATTGAGTCCAATTTGGCTCTCAGAACTAGGCCTCTTTCCCATAGAAATCAAACTCAGACTTTTAATTTCCTTTACCTCATTCCTTGACCCAATTCAAAACAAAATTGTAGTCTTTTAAGTCCTACTTGTTATATCTAATATTTGACCTGAAGATAATATAAAGAAGCTTTTTTCCAAGCAAAAATAGACACAAGGACCTATATCTTGCACTGGAATTTAAATTTTTGATTCATTAATCCTTTACAACTTCTTCGGTTCTTATGTCTGACCCTAAACCCTTTTGACACTATTTACCTAGACTTCCTTGCAATATATGTCTGGAGATTACAAATGGTGGAAAGCCAAACAATCCTGATCTTTTTAAGAACAAGGGAACCTCTTTTTTTTTTTTTTTTTGTTTTTTTGTGAGGAAGATCAGCCCTGAGCTAACATCCGTGCTAATCCTCCTCTTTTTGCTGAGGAAGACCGGCTCTGAGCTAACATCTATTGCCAATCCTCCTCCTTTTTTTCCCCAAAGCCCCCCAGTAGATAGTTGTACATCATAGTCGCACATCCTTCTAGTTGCTCTATGTGGGACACGGCCTCAGCATGGCCGGAGAAGCGGTGCGTCGGTGCGTGCCCGGGATCCGAACCCGGGCCGCCAGCAGCGGAGCGCGCGCACTCAACCGCCAAGCCACCGGGCCGGCCCGACACCTCTTTTTTTTAACTCACAAATCATGCATTGTTTAATGTTCTTGTTATCTGTCTCAAGGAAAGAAATAGAGATGAACCAGTTCATAAACAATTTTTTGCTTCTGTTAAGTCCAATTAAGGATCATAGAGCTAAAGGCAGGCCAAGTAATGAAGTGTTATTAAAAACTATCTCCCTAATTTGCAAGATACACCCAAATGAATATTCCAAGGCTTTCTCTTATTACCTTCCAAATAACCAAAAATACTCAGACTCTTATACTTATATTGAAATGTCAGCAATTCTAAATCATGAGAAATTTAAATGGAACTTTCAAACAAAAAGAGACCTTAGAGATCTAATCAAACACTTTTAAATGAATAAATGGAGGTGCAGAAGGCCCAAGACTTGTCAAGGTCTGGTAGATATCTGATTCCAACACAAGTCGCTAAATCCTAGCCGCTTTTTTCCTCACTAAGCTTCCTGTTGTACAATGAAGTGTCTCTTAACCTTAGAACATGTTTCACAGGTAAGAAAGCATGAAGACATAATGAGGAAAATAACTCCAATGAAACTTTTAGCTACTAGGTCACAGGTTTTATGAATTTTGCTAGGATGAAAATGCTCAACAAAGATAAATACAATACTCTTGAAATCACAGTTATTTCTAACTATGAGTAAAATATGTTTTAAGGAATCTTTAATCTTATTTCTTAATATTTAATAGACACTTTTCAAAGTTGACTAAACTTAAAATTAGGTGGGTCAGCCTTCTGATTCCTTGCCTACCTCTGTTTTTCTGAAATAAAAATTATAAAAATCTTTCCCATTACCTGAAATAGAACAACTCAAATATTGTCTAGCGTTAACTGTAACTCCATAATTATGCACTATCTATAGTGTTCATGTGTGATACGGTATGTATCTTTTTTTTTCCAAGTCGACAGTTCTCCATTGGTAGGCCTGTTTCCATTAAAAGTAAAATATCTATTATTCTGAGGCTTGTACTGAGGGAAGCACATTTTAGAAAAATTATTTTTCCCCACAATAGTTCCACAATTTTGCCTGACTACTATTTTGGCTTAAACTTGGAACCACAAGATTAAAGTCTAATGTTTATAGTCCTTTCATTTCAATTTTATTTCTCTGGACTGTCCATAATCCCTTCTAATCATTTCAGCTATGGTAATTTTACCAACTATGATAATGCCTGCTCCAACATGCAGATTTGATGTGCGTAGCTATGTTATTCCTCTGGTTTGGCACATTTGTATCTTACCATCAAGCCTGAGTTTTCTCAGTAGGCCTTCTTTTAGCCTTGTAGTCATTAACTTGAAGTACTACTTCTTGCTGAAATGTTAGTTCTGTCCAAACAGTCCACTATAATCCTCCTGCTCTATGCGTTATTATTCTTGTCAGAGAGAAAATTTAAAATATGAACAAAACAAACCTCCATTTTCCTCTGCCTTTCAACTTTATATCTAAGAGAAAGCGTAAGCGTGGTTTCATAATATTAAGTAGTATTTCTTATAAAGATACACGTTTTTAAATATCCTAAACCAAGACCTATCCAATAAGTAAAAGCATGCTGGATATTTCTAAATCAAAAACAGGGTAAAACCTCTTCTAGAAGAACATTTATAAGCCAAGAGGCTCAACAAAATATCTGAGATTCAACTTAGGAAATAAAAGTCAAAAATCAAATTATCAGCAGAAAAACAATAGAAGCATGTAAGCTTCATGTTTCTATAAAGACTTTGAGACATTCGAAATACTAATAGCAACTGCTGTTCGAGTGGCTTATAAGTTCAAAGAAATATATTTCACAAGCTACTAGAGCCTTTTAACTCATTTTGCAGAATTCCTAAATGAACTGTCAGGCTCGTCACTGCAGAGAAGTTGTAGAATGACTCTGAGGAGAGAGGCAGAAGGGTCTGAAAATGGACGACTGAGGATTTCCCAGGTTGCTCTTCTCTCACTCTTCTCATGGGATTCAAAGTAGTAAAGCTGCCCTGAAATTCACGTGTCATTTTCAAATGCCAGTGTGACCCACTGCATCTGATATCTTTCCTGGTTATAGAATTCTGGGGACCTAGCCCAATCAGCACCCAGAAAACATGACATTAGACTATAGTCTATGTCTCAGGGCCACACATTTGGCAAGAAGCTCAAAATCCAGGAGCTTTAAAGGCCATTCTGGAGTGTTACACAGATTCAAAATATTTCTGAGAGGCTTCGGGTCAAATCAGGAGAAATTAAACACTGTCAAGATGATAAAGTAATTCAAATCTGTAAAAAATCCTTGAATGCAATCATTCATAAAATGACAATGAAATAAAATGCGTCTAGTATTTTCTAGATATCATCTCCAAATGAAGACATATATTCATATAATAATAAATGATCAATAATAACTATACAGTAGTTTCTCTTAATCTGCCTCAATTCTTTTGAATTTGTACAAGAAGAACATTTCGGAATCAAAATCATTTTTAATGATTGAGCAGCTAAACAAGCTTTAACAAAGGCCGTTGCCATTTAGATGAAAAAAATCCAGAAGCCCTTCAGGACTAATTAGGTAACATCAACCCTCGATCCTCCCTAATGAGGCATTTGTAAGTCTTAGACCTATTTAACTTCCTAAACTTGAAAGCTACATAGATCTGTCAGAGTTCTTTCTTTAAATTGAAATAATATTTTGTATTTTGCCCTTAAAGTGTTAAGAAATGTTCCTGGCATTAAAAATTCAGTGTCAGTGTAAGTTAACAAGGAACTTTATGAAAAAACCTAAAGCAGTTCTCCAACTCACAGAAGACAAGAGTAGCCTATGAAGATTCAGGGCAGTGTTTTAATAATTCATCCTTCTATTGTGTACCTTGTTAATTATTGGACTCCAAAAGTCCAAGTCCATTTCTAGACCACATTCATTCAACTACATGTTCTTCATCCTGTTTTCACAAAGTGGTTCAAAGTCCATGTAATTTTTAAGTGATTATAATATATGTGGAAAGATGTGGTCACTTGTAATCCATCCTGTGCCTGCATAATACTAACCACCTGGAAGTGAATCAAAGCTTGGGTTACCACTGCTCTATTCTCACCATGACTGATCAGTTTGGTAGTATGCTCATTTTTACCCTGAAGAAAGCAATATGTATGAAATCAGAGAACCATGTTAAGGAATAAACATTTGTTTTGAATTCTTTAATCAGAAAATGCTAAAATTTCATAATAACAAATACGAATATTCCATTTTAAGAGCTAAAGCAAAATCTACATGTGGGATTTGTTATAAAAGATTTTCAGTGTTTTCTGTGTATACATTTCTATGAACGAGACAAAACAGTAGGTTATCTTTAAGTAAAAGTAACTGAAAAGGCCCTGTGCTCAGGCCTACTCTATGAAGGCCTAGGTAGATCTCGAATGCCTTTTAAGATCATGTCACAATGCTACATATTAACTTAGCATCATTTAAATTTAAAAATTTGAGGAATTGACCTTTAATATGCTTTTTCTCTTCTTTCTCCCTCATGAAAATCATTGTTATCATTAAGAATTAACCAAGCCGTCCTTTCAAGAAAATAAAGAAATACTTATAGACACTTTTCTCAGATACATGCTTTGGACAGGAAAATCACTTCTTTAAACCAAGATTTCAAACTTTTTAAAGTAACAAAACTTTATCTTGTGCCTTATTTTTGCAAAATCTCCACCTGAAGAGTGGAGATGTATATACTAATTGTGCCAAAGTCAATTAAAACTGGTTTTAGTTTTTTAAATATAATTATTTAGCATTTGAAGTTGTTAAAGATTATGTGCAATGGATTTTTTCGTCTCATACGGTTTGTGGTCTTTAGTCATGTGTGCTAAAAAGTCCAATTGTTACCCGTTGCCTTCTGCACACTAGGATTGCATAAAGTGTTTAGTTTGATTTAAATTACAGAAAATGTTTTCAAAGCCTGTGTTTTCTGTGCCTCTGTTTTAGACTACATATGAAGAATACTGACTTAAACAAATATTATGTCCTTCTCCTTAGGGAAGAATATTATTTGGTATCTAATGAAAGTTCAATATAGGCTAGCACACAGTCAACTTTTATTTTCTAAGTAAAAATTTAGAAATCAATATTAAAAGTTTTTGCATTGGGAACTATAAAAACAATAATGGCAGCAATGAAGGTATAGAGTAGTGCTGGTTTATTTTCATATTTAGGTGCTAAAATTTGGAGGTGAAGTCCCAAGGAGGAGCAACTAGGAATGGTCCTACTTTGTACTTAACCTTGTATAGTGCAAGACACTCACAAGCGTGGGAAGACCACGTAAATAGCACCATAAAATAGAGAAAAATTTAAATACTGGGCATTAATTGATAAATCTAGTAAATAACAACATTACTATTACTATGATAGCACTTTTTACGCCCAATCCATACTCACTTCTTCCCTACCCTCACTATACTTCCAGGCTAGGAGAGTAAAGAGAAGTTGTCTGTGTTCAGGATGAAGAGTGAGCTACAATTGTCTCAACAAGCTTGAAGCCGTATAAATTGTCAGGTTCCAAAAGAGGCTCAGAAAATAAGAACTTGGCTTTGATTTTTAAAAAGAAAAAAGTGTGAAATAAAGCACAATCAAGCAGAGGGAGCAGGTCAGATGAAGAACTTTCTGAGATCCCCTAAAGCAATGGGATTCAGCAAGAGGGACCGTTTACAGTAAGCCCATGGCTGAGGGTCTGGATGGGAGGATAAGTTAGGATGCTGACTCCAAAAATTTCCTAATAGTTTTTCCATCTTAACATGTACCTGCAGGAGTTTTACATAAATTTTCTCTTTAAAAAGTAGTAAAATGGAAGTAGCCCTATCTTATATTAAAACATACCATAAAGCTACTATAATTAAAAGAGTTGGATGTTGATGTAAGAAGAGATACAATCAATAAAACAGAAGAACTACTATAAATACTTAATATTAATTTTAATAATATATTACGTAATATACAGAGGTCAAATGAACAAGGAAAGAAAAGAACTTTCAATAAATGGCTCTGAGACAATTGGCTATTTTGGGGAAAAATCATTTTAGATCACGTTCTCATATCAAAAAACAAAATTTCAAGTCATAAAAATTATGTTAAGGGTCAGCCCCGGTGGTCTAGTGGTTAAGTTTTGTGTGCTCCACTTCGGCGGCCCGAGTTCAGTTCCCAGGCACAGATCTACACCACTCGTCTGTCAGTAGCCATGCTGTGATGGTGGCCCTCATACAAAATAGAGGAAGATTGGCAACAGTTGTTAGCTCAGGATGAGTCTTCCTCAGCAAAAAAATAAATAAAAATAAAAATTATGTTAAAATGCTAGGAGAAAATCATGACTTTTTACTAACCCTGAACAGGAAGGACACTCTAAGTTTAAGTCAGTGGGAGAAATCATAAAGGAGAAATATATTTGACTCTATGGGAAGGTCAAATTTTAGTGTGTAAGAAATAGCAAAAAAAAAGTATGGTGAATTAATTCTTTGAAAGGATTGAAATATTGTCTTGAAACACAGAGCAGGTTAAGAATTCTTCCAAAAGCTGACAGCTTCACTTTTTTCATGTCACCAAACTTGCCCTCTGGTTGCTCGGAGATAAGAGTTCTATTTCCCTATTTATGACTCCCAATTCTTTCCACTGATAGAGAATGCACAAATCAAAATAGTAATTTAGAGATATAACTCAATTAGGTACTAGCATAATAAAATCTCTTTTTAGAAAAATATTGTATAAGCTGCTCTTTTAGCTTATACAGTCAGTTTTCATTTGATACTGTCTATTAAAATACAAATTGTGCAAATAGCAATAACTATTGTAACAGTTCACATCCCCAAGTCAGGAGCCTTGAAATTCCCAGCAGGAATCATTTTGGTTTTTATTTGTCTTCCTTAGGGAAGAACACCTTTTGTATTCTGTATTTTGTATATATGTTTTGTATTTATACTTATATATTAATATTATTTGTTATATATAATTATATATATATTTAAGAAAAAAATCCTTTTTTTAAATACTAAAGAGATTTTTATGTATTAGGAAAATATTGTTCTTTTCGCCTAGACCTTTGCTACGTGAAGATCAAATTAAGGGTGCCGACCTGACATTGCTCTATAAAGGTACATTAATTTAACACACGCTAGGCTAAAGGTAGTCAAAGCAATCTTCATAATTAATGATGCTTTGCTTTTACTTTTACCTGGATTTCAGGTCCAGAGTGTGATTAGACTTCAGATTTATGAGACAGTTTGATTAGCAACAGTTCTAGGAATTGATGGGTCTATAATAAGAATGATCACTAATGAAGCATGAAACTATGTGGCAGGCACTATGCTTAAGAGTTAACTGAACTTTTTTCAACAAGAAAATAATTTTTTAAATTTAAAGCATTATTTTTTGCCATTATATATATATATATTTTTAATTGAGGTCATATTGGTTTATAACATTATATAAATTTCAGGTCTACGTCATTATATTTTGACATCTGTATAGACTACATCCTGTTCACCACCAAAAGTCTAGTTTCCATCCATCGCCTATAAATGTCCCTCTTCACCCCTTTTGCCCTCCCCCTACTCCCCTTCCCCTTTGGTAACCATCAATCTGTCCCCTCTATCTACGTGTTTGGTTGTTGTTGTTCTTGTTGTTGTTTTATCCAGCTATTCCACCTCTGGGTATTTATCCAAAGAACACAAAAACACTAATTCGTAAAGATACATGCACCCCTGTGTTCACTGCAGCCTTATTTACAATAGCCAAGACTTGGAAACAACCTAAGTACCCATAGATAGATGAATGAAGAAGATGTGCTACCTATGTGCAATGGAATACTACTCAGCCATGAAAAAAGTTGAAATCTTGCCATTTGTGACAACATGGATGGACCTTGAGGGTATTATTCTAAGTGAAATAAGTTAGATGAAGAAAACAGATACTGTATGATTTCACTCATATGTGAAAGGTGAAAAAAGTTAACTTCATTTTTAATCTCTACCATAATTTTATGAGTTATGGACTCTCGTTGTCAGTGTGTTAGAGACGAGGAAACTGAAAGCTTAGCATGGTAAAGCAATTTGCCCAGATTTACATAAGTAACAAATGGTGAAGCTGAATCTAACTCCAGAACTGAGTGCTTAACTACTATTTTATTTCAGACACCCTCCTCCACCATACATTGACCTCAAATAATGGAAGCCTAATATTTTTATGAAAATTATATTTAAAACCTTTCCCATGATGCTAAATTGTAAAATAGAAAGGACAAATGCAGTCTATTTCAACATGTTTTCTAAATTACATTCAATCAGTTGCTAGATGTGAAAATATCTAAATAAGGACACAAATTTGTAGATTTAGTCTATATACTGGGGTCAAATTTTGGAGGATTTTTTTTTTTTTTGAGGAAGATCAGCCCTGAGCTAACATCCATGCTAATCCTTGGAGGATATTTTAAAAACCATTTAATTTCAGGGAAATTAAAGATCATTTGGGATTTTGTGATTATTCTTTTATGCAATTACCAGGAAATTTTCTATGAATATGTGACGTTTAAGTATTAAGAATTACTCTTCCTGACTTTCATTCATAGGACTTTGATCTTAAGCTAAGAAATCCCATATATAATTTCCAGTGTAGTACACCATGGTATCTCATATGATGATTTCACATAGGTAACAAACAGCAGGATATTAGCCCTTTAGAAATAAATATTTGTTTTTACTCAGGAAAACAAACTTCTTCTTTTAATAAAAAACAAAGAAAGTGATTCCCAAACACAAAGAATTTGTTTTAAAAACCACTGTGTATCAGCAGAAATATTGTCCCTACACGTCTATTAACTGATGCCAGCATGCTTTTTTAGCAGTTACCACCCCTTCCTGTTAGAATTCTTATTTTTGGATGAGTGATCAATTGTTTCAAGTGGATTTTCCCCAGCAAGCTATAGGTTCACCCCAGCTGCAAAAATTTTCTAAACTCCGAGCAAAGGCTCCATAGGCGAAATCAGGGTATGATCTTTCAAACACAAACAGTGTAACTCTGTAGGAGTCTACTCAGGAATTTGAGAAGAGAACTTTGTAAGAGAGGTAGGTTTGTAGCCTTTATGGCTATTTGCAAACCTGACCCAAAAAAATGATTAAAATCCATATATAAATGACCATACTTAACTCTTGTATAGGACGTCTGATGTACTAAGTTTATTTAATTTACCAACGTTTCTCCTATACTAAATACATATTACTAGCTATACTAAAAAGAAATTAAGTCAGAAGCTTGGAACAATTTTTTCAGGGGACACCAAATGTTAGTGTCAAGCTTCTAGTCTTCTAACCCAAAGTCAATAATACTGAGGGTATCCCTGTCAGCAAATATTGACAAAACACAGATTTCCCCCAAGAGATTGGATTTATTCCCTGTCTTATTTTCTAAAAGGAACTGGAGTTGAATGTGTAGAAATATGAACAGAGTTGAAAAGATAAGAAACAATTTGACATATGTTTGCATAATTATCATCCCCTCAGAGAAGTGTGATGGATATGAAACCAAATTTATTGCCCTTGCCCTTGTCAGATTCTGCAAGGATATATCCAGTTGCTAAACTACCAGAAAATTCGAGTTGGAGTGGATCTTGTAGCCTGAACATGACTCAAAAGGGCTCTACATCAAGATAATATCAACATCAGGATTCCATTGCTCTCCATTTATAACAATCATGCTACAAAGTAAGTAAAAAATCCTACCTCCCTCTTACAAATGTCTCACATTTTCCCTCAGCCAAAGGCCCTTCTTTTATTCCATTGGTCTATCACAAAAGCAAATCCTGTATTGCAAAATGAAACTTCGTTGCACAAATGGGGTTACCTTCAGTGGCAGAGACTTTCAGTTATCTTCCAGTTTCCTGTCTCTCTTCCTTCCTTTTAGGAACATTCTTCTCCTTAAGATGTGATCACTCAACCAGAGAATATATTTCTCAGCATCCCTTGCAGCTATGTGTGACCACATAAATGCTTTTTTGTTAATGGTATTTAAGCAAGAGTAATGTGTGCAATTTCAGCCTTTTATCTTTAAAGATTTTATTTATTTATTTTTCCCCCAAAGCCCCAGTACATAGTTGTCTGTCATAGCTGCACATCCTTCTAGTTGCTGTATGTGGGACGCGGCCTCAGCACAGCCGGAGGAGTGGTGCCTCTGTGCGCACCCGGGATCTGAACCCGGGCCGCCGGCAGCGGAGCGCACGCACTTAACCGCTAAGCCACGGGGCCGGCCCCTCAGCCTTTTATCTTTAAAAGAGAAAATCGCTTGCCTTCTACTTCTCTTTTCCACGTCTCACAGTCTAGAAATCAAATGATGGTGAGCCAGTGTCCACTAGGCAATCAAGGACAACTTTAAGGAATAACTGAGCAACAATATAGAAAGAACCTGGGGTCCTGAACAACTCAGCAGCCTCCTGCTGTTAGTTACATTAAATATCTGTCTTGTTCGAGCCACTGTGTTTTGGGATTTTTTTGTCACAGCCTCTTGCCTGTATCCCAAGAATACAAACAATTATTCAAATTAGAACTCCTTTCACTTCATTTCAACTACTTTTATGTGTTGAAACAGTGCTGCTGGTGATAGTTTTGCCCAGGTATGTAGCAAAAACTATTATGGCGTCAGTGTTTTCGTATTTTGGGACAAACAAAAACTATTTTGTAGTATATCCCTGAGCCACTGGGCTTAAACAACCTTGGGCCATCCAGGCTGCTACTATTTAGGTCCAGGACATTTGTTTTTAATCATTTCATTATACTATCAACATTATTTGAAGTTTTTCTTTGCCATGTTCTTGCATTGAATCTTATTTCTGCCTTTTGATTATTATCATAGAACGTTTATTTGTGTGTCTGTTTATTATCCTCTCTCTATATGTGTCTGACCAAGGGCAATCTGGCAATAGTATTATTTCACTGATATTCACTAAATTTCCTGACATTTGACAGACCCTCCCAAGCTCTCCCCTTGGAGTAATGCTGGATATACAAGACCTACTGTGGCAATGTTGCTGCAGGTGTCAGCCTGAGTTACTGTAGCCCCAGTATCCACACATTTCCATCACTGATGTAAGCTTTGTTGCTAACGTTCTACAACCCGGATTTTTTGGAAACAAGGAGATCACTCTTCTCTTTTGTCCTTTAATCCTTTTTTTTTTTTTTTTTTTTAAAAGGCAAACGTTAAATTCTCAATGATATGGTACACAATTGCTTTGAAAAATGCTTACATAATATCTGTGATTTCCAATCTTTCTTACAGCTAGGAAAAAAACTGCTTTTTCTTTCATCTTTGGCCTCACAAATCAGAGTATTTTCAAAGGGAAAAGAACCCTAAGGACTGTATTTTCCAGGAGTTTTTAAACTATGTTGCAGGCACCCTACAACTCCAGAGAAGTAGCTTAGAATATTCCTGAAGTTGGAGGAGGGCTGCTGAGTGGGAGGTACAGGGTCTCCCCACTCTGCTTTGAATGGAGCAGCTTTTCTTTCGCTTTTTGTGCATGTTAGGGTTCAGTTTGAGATTTTGTTTTTTAAATGAGTCTCCTAATATCTGAAAAGCACTGATCTAGTCCAAAGCAGATGAGGGAATTAAGAGCTCAAGAGAGTAAGATTTACCTGTGAGGAGAGAGCTGATTGGTGGGGAAGGTAAGATGGGATCCTAGTCTTTTGACATCTGGTCCAGAATTTTTATACCCAAGCTACAGAGATTATTTAATAAAATGTGGGCACCCAACCACTCACAGTTAAGATGACATAGCTACTCTGGTGCTCATGTGACTATAGGAGTTTCAACATCAATTTCAAATTTCTCTATAATTTCCATTTGGCTTATAGTTCAGAATAGTGTGAAATGTTTTAATTTCTGTATCCAACACTTAAGATATTAGTATTAATATTTTTCCACTTTAGAAAAAGCAACTTTTTTAATCAAAAAGGAAATTATGACTGATTACTCTAAAAAAATAAAAATAAAAAATTTTCTAAAGAAAGGAAATTATGATGTGGTAGAAAGCACAGGACTGTAAGTTAAGAAACATGATTTCAAATACTCCTCTGCCACCAAAGAAATAGCTTTGTGCCCTTTCTTTGTCATCGTGTCATCTTGACAAGCCTCAAGTTTCTTAGTTGTTAGTCATTAGTCTAAGTAACTTGAAAGCTTCCTTCCAGATCTAAAAATGTAGGATTCTCTCTTGTAGATGAAGTCTGTTCATCTCTAGATCAAAAAGTAAAATGAATAACTAGTCAGTGTATATCTCTCTGCACCGTTTATGTATGCATGCATTAACATATGCCTACAAATCAAAGGATCCATGCTTTTCATTTTATGGTTCTACTTTATGTTTTTCCCATTTTTTAAAATAAATTGTTATTTACATACAATAAATTCACCCTTTAATTGTACAGTTGTGTGAGTTTTAGTGAATATATAGTTACATAATCACCACCAAAATCAAGACATATAGCAATTCCATCATGCCAAAAAATTCCCACGCCCCCTTGTAGTCAACTCCACACACCATCCATATTCCCTACAACTACTGCTCTGTTTTCTGTCACTGTAGGTTCCCCTTTGCTTTTTTATCTATTTTTTTAAATCTTGAGCCTTCTTACTTTCTTAGTTTTATCTATAGCTCTAAAAGTTTAATCATATACACTGCACCTACTCTGATGGGTGCCTTATATTTTGTTTAATTTTAACAACATCTCTGTGATGCAGGCACCACTGCACCTATTTTATATACGAGGAAACTGAGACTCATAACAAGAGACAATTTTCCAGGGTCGCATAGCTAGTAACCAATGGAGCTCGGTTCCCTAATGACCACAGTACCACAATGCAGCCACTGCTTCAGCCTGCTTCCAGATTTCTTTGATGTTGAGAGCAAAATAAACTTCTATTTCTTTGAGCCTCTGTTATTTTGAGTTTTCTGTTTTATGAAGCTAAATCTAACCTCATTTCTTTTGGATCCTCCTTTTTGGAACATTGGATACACTCTGCTTATCTCTACAGCAAGCTTACCAGACCCAGGGAGACATCATAGTTTAATTTATGGGGTTACATTTTGGAGCCATGATTGTAGCCACAGGTCAAAGTACATTCTCAAATTCACATTTTTAAAATCTTCATCCATCGGAATCTAAATCTATATTTCCATTTGTTCCAAACCCAGAGGAGGACAAGGATGATATTTATTGGAGCTCCTATATCACAACTTTTCTTTTCATTTCTAATTTGCCAGTTGATTGCCCGTTCTGCGATTCAACTTGTGTTATGTATAATTAAAAAAAAAAAAGAAACTGCTTAGTCTTGATTTTAGCATGCACATTAAAAGTACATTTTATGCCGTACTCACATACACAGAAGTGAGTTTGCTCTAGCAAAGGTAACCCTGATGCTCAAATATGACAAATCCACTTCACACTCACATATGCAAGATCCACAGGCCAACATCTCTCCCTTTTAATCCCCTAAAAATATCACGTACAGTAGAACACAGCTCTGAACCAGCTTTCTTAATCTTAAGGCTATTGACATAAGAAAAATAACGTCTACTATAGCAAAGAAGGCTAGGATGGGCTATGAATAAAAAAGGTACTAACGTGGGGAAGAACTAAACCCTGCATTTTAAAACATTGTGCATTCACGTGTGCACTTGTGTTAAAGAAACAATCTGATGAAAGTTCACAAATATTTACTTCACATTGAAACATGCATGAATATTTTTATAAGATATAGGAACAATACAATTAAAACATCAAACCATTACATGAACAGTACATAAGCAAGTTACTTGAATGAATGGGTTAAAAAAAAATAAGGGAAATTGTTGTTTTTTTAGCATTGGAATCACTAACTTAAGGAAGGGGAAATAATGTTATCTGGTATTGTTAGATGATAACATAACTAATCTTTTAGAAATGGAAAGGAAGTCATAGTATGCATATTTCTTAGGGAAGAAATTTTTCTCTATTCTCAGTATAAGAAGAATCATACTTTTTGTGACCAGTGGCTTTGTTTTATGGACTTTCTGACTGTTGGACCCAATTATGTTTTCCTCTTTTTTTTCTTGACTGCTGAAGCTTTGGAAATGTTTATGTACCCCTTCCAGCAAACAGATATAAATTCATGACCTATATTTTGTGTTCTAACATCATTCCAGAGGTCATCTTTTCTTCCTAATTTTTTCCTTTTGCTTATTTGAAATCATTCATCTTTTTAAATGTAGATATCCTTGTACTATTTCTTAAATCATTTGTGGAATAACACAAATTCTAAATTAATTAACTAGTAAATTATGCTAATATTGGTATTTTTAGTTACACACTTAAGACACCTAAAGTATTACAGGTATTACAACAGAATGTGAATGATAATTATATTATCATCTGAAATCTATTAGATCAATAATCAAGTATGGTTACAGAGTCCATGGCTGTCAGTGGTATAATTCTATTTAACTCATAGGAAAACAAAGATGTGAGAAAGCAAATAAGTCTAATGGTTCAAAAATCAGAAACCTGATTTTAGTGCACTGTGACTGACTCGAAGTTCAGACTAGCATGTCAGTTGTTCATCAACAGAATGAAAGTTCAAGTTAATCAGCTTTATTGTTTTAAAAGTGTAGACATATTTAAATATAACCATACCCATGTGTTTTGGTTGGTTCAATTTCTTATTACAAATGAACTCAAGAGAAAAATGCATCTGCTATAATGTTTGTGTGGATATATGAATCAGTACAACATTTTACATAGAATAAAATAACAAATCAAAAATGCTTAATGCTGATATAGTTTTCACTGGCAGTGCAGAGGAAAGAGAAGAGAAAACATTTCTTCTTTTCAGAATCCTTTGCCTTTCTTAGGTTCCTAGGCAATTTTGCTCTAAAGCTTTCTTTCTTGCTTGTAAACGTTCAATATCATTAGACTGAAAGAGTGTAACTGGGGAGGTTCCAATTTCTACCTCTTCTAGATCAATTATTACATGTCAGTTGTTTTTTTTTTTTGTTTTTTTTTTTTTTTTTAAAGATTTTATTTATTTATTTTTCCCCCAAAGCCCCAGTACATAGTTGTCTGTCATAGCTGCACATCCTTCCAGTCGCTGCATGTGGGACGCGGCCTCAGCATGGCCGGAGGAGTGGTGCCTCGGTGCGCACCCGGGATCCGAACCCGGGCCGCCGGCAGCAGAGCGCACGCACTTAACCGCTAAGCCACGGGGCCGGCCCATGTCAGTTGTTTTAATGCCCCCTCTCACTTTCAAAAGTGTCCTGATTTGAATGATGAATTATATGGTCACCCTAAATATGATGGATTTCAGTAGCTCTCAAGAATGGTAGAAAACATAAGGCCCTTACTCCCAAATGGTCACGATTCTGTCTCTGGGAGACAAATTAATGATGCAAAAAAGGAGGAGGATCACTCTCTGAAAACTATGGTTAAACATTTTCAAAAACTGTCACTTAAATTATCTAGGCTTAGAACATATTTAGGGATTTATGTAGAAAGTGCATGAAAATAATTCTAATAAGAGTTAACGTTTATTAACTCCCTACTTCTAAGTGTGCCAGAAACTATGCCAAACACTTTTAGATTATCTCATTTATTCCTCAACACAGTCTTGTAAATATTATTACCACTACCTTCATTTTACAGATGGAAAAATTGAAGCTTAAAAAGAATAAGCAATTTACTTAAGGTTACATAGCTAGTAAGTGACAGCGCCAGAATTCAAACCTAAAATTGACACTTTGGCCAGAGGTCTTTACAACTAGCAATATTCGTATCACGAATACATAACGTATCCTCTTGAGGGGTATTATAACATCAGGAAAGCCCTGCCTCACCTGTCCCCACCACTCCCCCCCGCCGCCCCCACAACTATCAGTAATCCCAGAAATTCTATCCGGAGAAAGACGTTCCCTCTGGCTGTGTTTAGTTAGTGGGTGGTGGACATTTTAGGGTTGCCATCCATTGTATTCTTCTCTTCACCTAGTCGAACAATTTCCAATTTAAATTTGCAGATTCATGTGGTTCTGAAGAAACCGACTCCATCTTCTGGCCCAAGAATGAAGCATATGACCTAAGATCAGCCAATTTTGTGTACTCTTTCCTTTGGCCATAAGAGTTGGCCCAAAGATGGGCAAGTGACAAAACCTGAAAGCCTCAATATTTACAGTTAGAATACTGGAACACAGATTCATTTCCATGCTAGGCATGAACAAGAATATGTATAGTCCTGGGAGTTACTGGCATCCATTCAGGAATCAAAGATAGAAGTAACACCAGAATGCAGAGCTGGGAGATGGAAAGAAATTGGGTGCTACGTGGCATTTAATAATACACTGGATCAATCTTCATCTATCTTTGGCTTTTTAGCTATGTGAGTGAGTCAGTTTCAAGTATTGCTTAGAGCCGTTTTTAATTAGGCTTTCTATTACTTGCAACTGAACTCACCTGAATTAATACATAAGGAATAACATTAGTGAATTGAGTCTATGAAGTGGACAGTTCGCTTAGAAAGAGTGATGTTTGTAGAAGTGGGATATGACACATTCCAATTTTACCAAGTTACATTTTTTATAGGTCATTGTGACTTCCCTTGGTGGTGTCAGTTACCTACAAAATCATTTTTAAAAGCTAAATTTCTATATTTTCTTTTAGCTTATAAAGGCCATTTCCATATCTTGTGTCATTCTATCCTCATAACAACAGTAAAAGATGGGTATTATTATTCCTGTTTTATAGATTTTAAAATATCCCAAGATAATAAATCTACCAAGTGGCTAAGAACAAGGATTCAAAGTCAAGTCTTCTGAATCAAATCGTTTTTTTATTTCTGCCACCGCAAGCAGAACTGGATTTCATCTACACATAACATTGAGTGATGGACCTTAGTTCTCTAAGGTAGCTGAAAACAATAGCAAATGCTATCAATGTGCTGATACTTGACAATGTTGCCTGGGAATATAAAAAATAAATGATGTTTATGAAAGAAATATCTACTTAACTATCATTATCCTACCTTTAACACCTAGTAATAGCCTAAGATTCTGCCCTTGAATCATCTTGAAACCGAGGATGAAGGAGTTTCCCTGGATTAGGGTGAAACCGTGCCTGTACCCACAAGGTTCATGTGGAAACAAAGTAACCAAACTTTCTGAGCTCGCCTTGCAGAACAGCAGGAGGACCACTCAGAGAGTAGCTTGCTGACAGCTCCCCACCTGACTAAGCATCACACAGGAGCATTGAGAAGCTAAAACGACCGACTGTAAGCCTCACACATCATAAACTAAAGATCCACCGCAGGCAACACATAGAACCCCCCAAATTTGCACATGGGGCCCGTGAAGAAACATGAAAGACAGTCACCTCTGCGCAGAGGACTCAGAACTTCAGCCCCCCAAGGCCACATGCTCCCCTCCCCATCTTATTCTCACAGTGTGCTTTGGAAGAACGCTTAGAACTGCACGTAGGCAAGCCAATCTGTAATGGGTAAAAACAATAACTTGTTAGCAGAAAATTTATGTCCTCTGCCCAAACTGTTCCTTCTGTCTCAGATAAGGAAGTAACTGACATTTTCTTAGATTCCTCAGGAATGTTGCATTCAGGAGATCCGATACGGAGACACGCCCAACATTCTGCGGTCATGTCACCTGACATTTTCCTCTCCAACCCCATTTGTCTTATATAAGTCATTTCCAAATCAGTTCCCTTTAAGATGGGTTTTTTAGGATGGTAGTCCACCATCTTCTGATTTGCTGGCTTATTGCTTATTAAAGTTCTTTCTCTACCACCGCCTGCATAGCCATTTATCTTGCAGCAAGTAGATGGAGCCCTTGCTTGGTACCAACCTGAGTGGACTTGTGTCTGGTTTTCACCATGTTAATCCACCTCATCAGTGGATTCTTCATGTCCAGAAAGACCTCTTTGATAATCTGTGGGTTTTGCCAGTCTCTGCTATTAAATGGAAACAGCCCAAATTTCCAAATAATAATGATACTAACAATTAAAAAATAGCATTTGATACCTTTCAGCAATTCTATGATAAAGGTATCCTTATTATGATTCATATGTAGATGAGGAGATCAAGGCTTAGAAAGTTTAAGGGACTTTCCCAAGGCCACACACTTACTGTAAGGGAGCTAGGATGCTATCCCAGATTTGTTGGATCCCCAAGACAGTGCCCTTAACTAGCTGTGCTACAATAACACCCCTGCCTTTGTCCATCATTTTTGCCCAACGCATATGTTGTTAGAACTCCATCCTACAAGTACTGGCATGCTGCTCTCTCACTGTCCAGTTCAACACCTCCCATAACCACCATCATGAGAGCATGCCAACTCCAGTTTCTAATATTTCTATTCTTCTCTGCCAAATCAAGATTAACCTTTTTTCTCATGACTTACCCTGAGATTTGTAACAATGGGTGATAATAGGTAATCAGTTAAATTAATCATTGCTAATGGGTTGATATTTAATGTGTAATGTTTTCTCAGAGAAAATAATATTCTAACCATTTAAAATAGATGCTAGAAAATGGTGATAAAGGGGCAATATAAATATTATAAACCAAACTTATGTCAGTGGGGAAGGAGGCATGGGAGTCAGCAGAAGGGCAATATTCTGGGTCAATTGCATTCTGACATCTATAAAAACTATGGCATAAGCCTCTCAGTCCACTGCTATGTGAGTCAGATCTAGCTACTGTCAGTCCACCATTAACTATATGTATGGGAATTGCTCAAGTAGAATAATAAGGACAAAACCTTCAGTGTATTACTCCCAAAAGTATAAGAATAGCAGTATGTTTCCATTGGCCTAAACAAAGAGCTCACTTGTCTGCCCTCACCCCATGAACCATGGACCAGCAGAAGATAAACAACTGTGTGATGCTCTACAGGTTTGCTGAATTTGCAAGAAAATAACCAAGGCCAAGTGAAGAAAATCTATAAGATTAAACATTTAGAATGAATGGTCAGTAAAATCTCAAGTTGTATGCTATAGGATAATGTTGTAAATCATTTTTAGATTTCACCTGCTTTCCAAAAATTTTATTCAGACCATAATATTTTTAGCGTCCTGTCCTCATCTCTCAAAACATTTTTATCCCTCAGAGGTGATCTCTCCACTTCTGTCACTGGTTCTCAAATCACTAAGCCAAGAGACCATACCTTATAGCTATAAGAATACATTACCCAGACAACTGGAAGAAAAGCAAAATTATTCCATTTATTTTATTGCCATCCCTCAGTCATTTTTGGCCTATAGCCTGATTTCCACTGGCTTTTTAATGAGATTTGCATCTCTGCAAATTTGTGCTTATTTTCATGAGAATGCAATTTCTCATATCCACTTGTCTGCAAGCCATTCCTGCAGGAACGGGTAAAGCACTACCCAGAAGGGAAGTTGTCAGTTCCCTTCAACAAAGTGCCATCCATCAGAAGGCTGATGTCCAAATCGAATTTTTGGCAAAAGGTGGCAAAAAAGTGCCAGAAAGTCTGACTTTACATGTCACAAGACGCATAATACTGCTGTTTAGAAAGTCTTCAATTTGTTCTGTATAGTTTGACACTTTTCTAAGTCAAGACGTCTTCCCAAAACCCACAACCAAGTGCATACCTTCTCACACACTCTAATAGACTGGAGTTTAGGATGCAGCTGAGGTCTTATGTAGCCTATAAGACTGATTATTCCTGTGATATCAGAGGGTCAAAAATTAGCACCTCCTCTCAAAAGTCAGGAAAATATATAGTCTTTAGACTGGCATCAAACAATATTATTGGCACTTCATTCAAAATGATGTTCTGGTGTTAATTTGATAACGCCTGTAAGGTTGTTTGAGCTCATATGAAGCCACTCTAAATATGGACAGAACTTGTGACAATAGCTGTTAAAATCTTCCTTCTTTACTACCCAGTAATGCTTTTGATTCTTAAGCTCTTTCCCAGACCATGGCCAAAGAGAGATATTTTGAGAAAAATAGATATCTAAACTATCACTGAATCTTGTCAGGTCTGCCTCTTGTTTCTCTTGTCCCTCTATTTCTTATCCCTCTATTTCTTATCCCTCTATTTTTACCACTGCCGCCGTCTTGATACAAGCTAAACAGGATCTCTCACCCATATTTCTCCAATATCTTCATAACTCATCTTTCTCCCAATCACACCCAATTCCATCCACTTTTCACTCTGCAAATGAATTTTTTTTAATTGTGTCATGTTTTCTCCCCATTAAGACAGTTGCTTAACTTCCCATTTCCTTAGGGTAAAGTTAAACAACATCTTAATATGGACCACAAAGCATAAGAGGGTCAGGGCTGCCTTCCTTTCCATCAGCAATCTTTCCCGCTTTGCCAATCTTTCTGCCCCCCATACTCACCATGGTCTCCCTTGCCTCCAGAACCTTGAAATGCTGATCTTTACCTACTCTCAATTATCCCACCTACCCCACCTTCCAGCATCCAGTGCTTTATTGGCTCACTTCTACTCCTCCCACAGTCTCGGCTTTAACTCTACTTCCCCAGGGAGTCTTTCAATGACCACTGGCTTCCATGTCATATCCTTGTGATGTATTCTCATTGCACTCTGTTCTTCACCTTTCTTGATAATCTTAACAGTTGAAATGATTTATTATCTATATTTTCTACTAGGTCATAAGTTCTGTGACATCAGGAACTCTGTCTACACCATGTTTGACAATGTGCATACCCAGTGCTTAACACACAAATGGAGCCCAATAAATACTTGTTGAATGAATTAATGAAGGTGATAGGACTCTTGGATTTTTGCTCTAATAACAAAAGTCTTCAAGAAAAATTTGCCAAATCCTAAAGTAAGTGCCCACACACGTCACCATTTCCAAAAACAGATTCTAATTTCTATTGAATTTGCAGAACTTAATGAGCCATTTTGAGCATAAATGGAATGCAGAATCAAAAGAGTATCTTGAAGTCAGTTTTGCATTTTGTCTGGAAAAAGATCATCTAAATACATGGGAATATTGATGTATATATTAATATACCTTCACTCTCATAATGTGTGTTCCATGCTTATTGCTTACGGGGAAAACGTTTAGAGGAGGGAAAAGTAAAACCCTATGTGTGTATGTATGCGTGTGAGTGTCATATATATATAAATGGTTAAAATACCTACATATTAAAGGTATATGTGTTACCATTTCTAACTTGTCTATTTGTTTGGGGTTATTCTCCTCTTTGTTTTTTCTATCATCTCATCATTTTACTGTGGATTTTTCCATAAACTTTATGGAATTCTAGCAGAAATCACTTGTTTATTTAATGACAGGTACATTCAAATTTAAATTTTTCCAGAGCTGATTCCTGAACAATATGTATCTCAGAGACTTTACTTGATAAAGCAATATAAGACGCAGTTTAAAGATAGTAGATAGAACATCAAAGAGACAAGTGGAGAAATAAACAATATGCATGAAACAGGAGCTTCCAAAACATACCCAATTTCTTAAATATTTTTTTCTCTATACATTTCATAAGTGAGAAATGCACACAATAGCATATTCTCATTTTTGTTTTGGGTTTTAATTTTTATTATTTAAATACTACCTCATAAAAGTAAAGATAATAATTCAATTAACTCATATATCCATCAACTAGGTTCAATAATTACCACATTTGTTTTATCTATATTTTTTCCTTTTATTCCCAGACATTGTATCATTTCTATTTTACATAACTTGCTATTTATCTCTAAAAAATATATGAACTTTTTCTTTCATAATCACAATATCACAACAAACAAAAATAGCAGTCATTCCTTGATATCGTCTCTTTAAAGCTGACTTGTTTGACTCAGGACCCAAACACCCCCATACACCACATTTAGGTGTCATGTCTCTTAAATCTCTATCAGTCCAGAGTGGCTCCTCTTCCAGTTGTTATTCATGCCTTTGACTTACTACAGAAACCAGGTCTGTTTTCCCGTAGCGTGTCCTACATACTGGGCTTGCTTGTTTGTTTGTGGTGACATTTAACTTGTCCTTCTATCCTTGTAATTTGTTTTTAAAGTGAAATATACCTAAACAAGAATATCTATTTGCCAAAGAGATGTCTAAAGACTCCATAATAATTCATAGTACTTTTACTGCACTTTGACTTTTCCAAGTTATTTATTTATACCCACTCAGGTAGCTAGTATTGTTTGTATTTCGATCCTACCTATTTCAATATTGATTCAGGGACTGAGATGAGCTTGATCCTTCACAATGAAGCCATCATGGTCAGACTACAAGTCTCTGAAGAGGTGAGGACAGGAAAAACCTTAGGTGCTGAAGACTGCAATGCAGCAGAAATGAAAAATCAAGCAGGGGCTGTGGACTCAGACAGTCTTGGGTCCTCATCCCGTCCTTGCCACTTACTAATTGTGAGATCCCAGACAAACTACCTAACCTGTTTGTCAGTTTCTTCATATGTAAAATGCAGGGTGGGGGGTAATCCTACCTACATCACAGGGTTAATGTGAGGATTACATGAAATAACACATGTAATGTGCTTGTATATTGCCTACCATATAAAAAGCAGTGTTTTTAAGATATGAGAAATTTAAACGAGATATAAAATGGAGCATATCATGGGTTAGTCTAGTTTACTTAAAGTGCCTTTCCCTGTATCTGTTAAAAATATTCCTAAGATGGAGCTATTTTTATTACATACTTTCTTATATTACCAAATGTAAAAAGTTTATATTGTCAAGAGAATGAAAAGTCAAGCCACAGGCTGGAAGAAAGGGCTGTTATCCTAAATGTACAAAGAACTCTTAAAACTCAACAATAAGAAAATGAACAACCTGATTAAAAAATGAGCATAAGACCTGAACAGACACCTCACCAAAAAGAAAACGAACAGATAGCAAATAAGCATATGAAAAAATGCTCAATATAATATGTCATTAGGAAACTGAAAATTAAAACAATGAGATATTGCTACACACCTGTTAGAATGCTGAAAATCCAAAACACCAACAACAGCAAATGCTGGTGTGGGTGTGGAGCAACAATAGCTCTCATTCATTGCTGGAAGGAATGCAAAATGGTACAGCAACTTTGAGAGACAGTTTGGCAGTTGCTCACAAAACTAAACCTGATTTTACCATACAGTCTAGCAATCACAAGCTTTGGCATTAACCCAAATGAGTTGAAAACTTATGCCCACACTAAAACCTGCACACAGATATTTATAGCAGCTTTATTCATAATTGCCAAAACTGGGAAGCAACCAAGATGTCTTTTCCATAGGTAAATGAACAAATAAACTGTGGTACATTCAGATAATGGGACATCTTTCAGCACTAAAAAGAAACAAGCTATCAAGCCATGAAAAGACATGGAGTAAACCTAAATGAATATTACTAGGTGAAAGAAATCAACATGAAAAGGCTATATACTATATTATTCCAATTATATAACATTCTGAAAAATCAAAAACTATGGAGACAGTAAAAAGATTAGGAGTTAGGGGAGAGGGTGGGATGAACAGATGGAGCACAGAGGATTTTTAGGACAGTGAAACTATTCTGTATGATACTATAATGGTGGACACATGTCATTTTACATTTGTCAAAACCCATAGAATGTACAACATGAAGAGTGAACCATAATGTAAACTGTGGACTTTGGGTGATAATGATGTCTCAATATAGGTTCATCAATTGTAACAAATGTACCACTCTGGTGTGGGATATTGATAGTGGGGGAGGCTGTGCTTGTGTGGGGGCAGGAGGTATATGGGAACTCTGTACTATCCCCTCAGTTTTGCTGTGAACCTAAAACTGCTCTAAAAAATAAAATCTAAAAAAACAAGTTTATGTTGTAATTATTGCCATCACCCTCCTTCCAATACCATCACTTTATACATGCACAATTTATTTTCCTATTTTTAATTCTTTCCACTTAATACCATTTGACAAATATTTGCCTGTGTGTATGTGTGTGTATTTTCTTATTATTGCATTCTGCCTCTAGACTGTAAGCACCATGAGAGCAGGAACCTCTTTCTGACTTTGATCACTGTGAGCCAGTGCCTGACTCATAGTAAGTGTTCAATAAATACTATTGAATGAATAAATTGTTCTTGTTTCTTGTAGCTAAGGTAGATGATTCAAAATATCAATCACAGGTAGACCTTAGAAATAGATAAATTTTAAATGACTTAAGGGCCTGGTTGCCCAAAATATGTTTCCTATCCAGATCCCACTGTGCATGAAAACATCATTAATCCAGGTTCTCACAAAAGTTTCCCTTTAAAAATATAAACTCTAAGTAACTCACACTGAGGTTTTAAATGCCATATATTTTCCACTTAGTAAGAGGACCTAGGTAATAATAGAAAGTGATTTGTGCAAAGGAAAAACTATAACAAAGGTGGTAAGGACGGTAAGATGGAGGAAAAAAAGTCACCTACTTTAAATTTCTGCCTAGTACTCTATTATAGAATCCCAGATGGACAGATATAGGAAAAGACACTGAAAATCTGAACCATACTAAACCAGTGAGAAGCTATTCTGCTTTTAAGGATTTCAACAGATGCCACTTCCATGCCTCCTCAGTTATTTTGATGTTTTATCTGGTAAAATTTTTACTTCTGTCAAAATTTCCTATTGTACATCAAATCACTTGTCTTTTGAATAGCAGACTGTATTGTGAGCTCATAATGAATTTGAATAATGTCAGGCTACGTAAAACCATTTCCAAAAGAAACACAGAAATAGAAAATTAACCACTTATTCTGTTTCCTATTCAACTAGAGAGGGTTATCCACATGGGTACAGGGAACGGACTTTTCACCTGCATATTTAGATATAATTTAGCTCTTTGTTCAGCTACCAGGAGAATAATTTTACAAGGTTTTACAGGAATTTGTGGATTTTTCCATACTCAATGACTTTTAATAATATTTTTAAATCTTTGAGAATTAGGAACTAGATGCCCAAAGATTAACTTCTCTGAAACAATATCCAAGACAGACTCTTTGATTTGATTTTTCCCTGTACCTTGACTGTCAAACATTTTTTTGATGCTGACTTTCAATACAAAAACAAAATTAGCAGCAACTGTGCACTCTGAGAAAAATGAAATAAGATTGCTTCCAGCAACACCTTCGGCCAAATGCTTCTTAATGTAATGAATTTTTGTCCTCCGGGATAATTTTGGCAATATAATAATATTCAAAATATACTTGGACCTGGGGATATCATGACCAGCAAATCACTTTGGTACTGCTGTACCCACATGAAATAGCTATTAACCTTAAGTGATTGTAGAAAATATCTTAATGAGATTATTAAAATAACTATCAAAAATCCACTCTCTCAGACTTTTAGCTATTATGACAAATTTTTTAAATTATATTTTATATATATGTAATTCACACATGGTAGAAAATTCAGGCACTTTGGGATGGAGAAGGGTTATTTTAAGTTCCAGATTCAACTCCTATTGTTATGGTCAAATTACTTGACCTCTTTAAGCCTCAATTTCCTTATAAAATAGGGATATTAACACCTACTTTCTAAAATTATTTTATCATAAAGAAAAAGTATTAAAAATGCCTGAAAAAGCTCTTGGCATAATAGGTGCTCAGTAATTAACAGTGGAGGAAAAATTAGCTGTTGGGTCCAGGTCAAGGGTTATATTCACTGGACATTGCTCTCTTCCAAGATTAGTGTAAACTGACCATTAAATGGTGCAACAGGTCTGGATATGGCCAGCCTGAGTATGGGACATACTGAGTCACTATCTTAAGATCTGGCTCAATGCCTTCATTAGGATTTGGATAAAGTCACTGTATCATATTAGAGTGAAGTTGGCCTATATCAGCTTTGTTTCCATTCACCCCAACTGATGGACAGGAGAATAACAAGTTATTCCCTCTCTAAATGTTATACTTCAACACAGAATAGTGACTCAATGAAGGTCTGAAGATCCAGTTTCATTTAACTTTATTTATATCTTTTTTCTAAGAAACTCATTATTCCCTATGACTTTGGTTTTGCTGATCAGCTGAAGGAATAATCTCAAAACAGAATTACACCCCATGCCCTTTGAAGGGAGGCTGGACTTACTGATTTGCTCCCAAAGAATAGAATATGGAAAGGGGGGGGAAGCAACTTTACCATGGAGAAACCTGGAAAACCCTACCTCTGCCAGGTGACCAAAGTCAACATCTATAGTGACAAGTCATTGATAGCATGTACTCCCTGAAGTGATGAGAAGGGCGCTTCAACTCTGATATTCTTCCCCAAAACCCATAACCATAGTCTAATTATGAGAAAACATCAGATAAACCCAAATTGAGGGACATTCTACAAAATCTCTGATCAATATTCCTCAAAAATGTGAAGGTCACAAAAAATAAGGAAAGATTTCACAAAGTACAGGAGACTATAGAGACATGATGACTACAAGCAATTTCCATTCCAAGATTGAATCCTGGAATAGAAAAAAGCATTAGTGGGAGGACTAGTTAAATCTGAATAAAATCTGGAGTTTAGTTAACAGCAATGTACCAATGTTGGTTTCTTAGTTGCGACAAATGTACCATGATTATATAAAATAGTAACACTAGGAGAAACTGGATAATGAAGATACAGGAACACTCTATACTATCTTTGCAAGTTTTCTGTAAATTGAAGTTATTCCTAACTAAAAAGTTTAGTAACAGAATAATTTTAAAAATAAAAGTAAAACATAAAACAGAATTATAGGTAAAATGAAATGCAGCTAAGTAGCTACAGTCTTCATTTTACCTTTATTTTAATCAAAATAAAGAGACTTTAAATATACAAAGTATAAGATTTTCTACCATATCATGTACATTATGAATCAATAATTTGAATAATTTAAATTATTTTGGTCCAGTTGTCCAAAATGTAGACGGATGTTCATTTTTTGGAGTCAAAAGTCTCATTAGCTTCACCAAGGGCTCTAGAATTCAAAGAAGGCTTGGGAGGAGGAGAAAAAAGAAGAAGAGGAGAAGGAGGAGAAATGCCATTCATGAAGTACAGCCTGTGGGACAGGATGTTAAGGATCTTGTCTGAACTATCTCATAGAACCCTCACAATTCCCTGAGTTAAGTATCATTATTATCCCCATTTTTACAGTCAAGCAAAAGGAAGTTATGATTTCGCCCAAATTCACACTGCTAATAGCCGGGAGTATCTGACTGTAGAGCCCAAATAAGTGTGTTTTCTATTATACTGCCCTCTTGTAAGCCAAAAACGTTTTAAGGCCTCTTGCCCACATGGATGAGAATAACAGAGCTCTAGCTGCAATTTAAAAATGAAAAAAGAAAAAAAAAATTTAAACAAAGCCAAGAAGGCATTGACAAAATTTAGGAAATTATTCACTAATTTGTTAAAGATGCTTAATTTACAATCTGTGAATTACCTAAGCCATGAAAATATCTGGCCTTATGGATACCTCTGCATTGTTTTTGATTGCTTTTCTTCTAAAAAAAAATTAAAAGTTGTATAGAACAACCTAAAAGCCAATAATAAAACCTGTTTCAGTTTTGAGAGCTGTGTCAATTTAATTTTGGTAGCTCAAATAGCAAACCTTGATTAGAACTCAGTTCTGGACTTCTTGTTCACTGCTCCCACCCTTGGGAACATTATTCTTGAAACAGATTAGAACTTGTGGAAATGGCAACAATAGTGCAAGCATAGGTAAAGAAAACGACTGCATTTGGGAAGCCTTATCAAAAAGGGAAAATGTTCTTTCCTTTCATCAACTCAGGAGATTCTAGCAAACTGTCTGCCAACTTACATATTTTCACCAGTATTATTTCTTTCAGATGGACTTACTGCATCTCCCATCTGTGCAACCGCTGGGCATGCTCACAAGGTTGTGAAATCAAGACCCATCCCTGTTGCTAAAGTTTACAATCAAAAGAACAAAAACAAAAATAAGCTTTATCACACAGGACTGGCAAACTCAGGGAAGACCTAAGACTTACCCATTATGAAAACCTAAAGTGAAGCGTTTGTTTCAGAGAAAGAAAAGATGGCAATGAGATGTATATGGGTATTTGGTCTTCAAAGGCCTGGAGACATTAAATACACAGGTTTCTTTTCTGTATTATGATTATTGACCGCCACTCGGGTTCATTCTTTCTTTTGTAGAAGTGCATTCTGCCTTTTGGAAGGAAAACGCTATGATCTTAAGCTCACTGATTTATTCACGGCACATTCTGAACCCAGGGGTGCCCATAACCTTGTTATCATCAGAGACAACATGGAGCATTGGAAATAACGAATCCCCTGATATAGCTCTGTGAAACTGATGCGCAGGTTCTCCATATCACATTAACATATCCAAAGTGACCTCACCAAGTCACCTTTCATGCTACGTTTCTCTCCCCTCAAAATTAGGGAATTACCCCTGTTACAGAAGGGCTGATTCTTCAATCCTTGCAGTAAGTTTAAGAGATATACAAATCTACTACCAGTAACGAGTTCTTTGGTGTGCGGTAGCCATTATCAACCTAAAAGCTGTACACAGAATCCATGTAGCCTGAATTACCTGATTGATTACCATATTCAAATTGGAAAGTCCTTACAAAGTTCTTTGCACAGAGCTTACTACGTAATAAAGACCCAACAAATCTTGGCTATTATATGGTTATTGTTAGTTTTTCATGGTCCTCTCTCTGATGCTAACACTTGAAGGAAACACATTCATGAAATCATAGAGACAACTAAATCTGGAGAAGTCTATAAGCTTACAGGCCAAACTAGCATAATAAAAAGGAAAAAAAAAGAATCTAAGATTTCACAACCTCTCTTCCTGATTCATTTCAGTGCTTAACAACCCTGTCAGAAAATTCCTCAATTATTCTAATCTAACTACGTCATATTGCAATTTAGGTTCCTTTCCTCATGTTCTGGCTTCAATGGAGATAGAGAACAGATGGTCACTGTCCTTTGCGTAATAATGATTTTAAAAATGTTTTGTGGGTTCAAAGACTAAGTAAATCTTTCCTTGATTATTTTCTTCACCTTAACAAATAAGTCTAGTTCGTTTGTGCTAGTCAGTAGCACTATGTTTGAACACAGGAGACAAGTGTTAAATATCAAGGAAAACATATCCATCATTATTAATGTGTACAAAACATCCTCAAATTTGGCTATTTTGAGTAGGCATCTGTATATACTATACATCAGCAGGATAGCAAGTGATTTCTTTGAAGATCTCTTTGAAGAAGAGATTTCTAGGAACTAAATACAAAATAAAATTCAGAATATTATTAAGTAACCAACAGTAAAACAACTTCTGCAAAAAATGAAAATAATCATTAGATTCGTTTTGCCGTATTTTTAAACTCACGTTCAATTTAAGAAGGATCTGAATAGTTTTAGCTTAATTTACTTAAGCTACTATAAACTTCAGACCAAATTATAGAGATTTATATTTTATAGAAACAAAACAACAAAATTTTCAATAAGAAAAACATACATCAACAAAGACTCTTTGATAAGTTTGATGAGTAAAGCAGACGTCCGTTAACTTAGCTGACAAGACTTGAGAATATGTCAAGGACTGAGTAGATAAAAACAGAAATTTTTGCTAAAAAGTAGCATGTGTAAGACATGGACAGCTAGGGCATTTTTGCATATATTTTAAGAGTGAAAGATTTCTGGCATCAAAAGGACAGTTCGCTTATTTGCATCTTCAGGGATTGAATTTAATCTTTCTAGTTGCTTGTTATTTTGTGTTTCTCTTTTCTATGATTTTTTTTATTTTCCACTAAATTTGTTGTTGACAGCCTCTCTCTCTCTCACTTTCAAACATTTCCAACAACTTTCGAGCTTTAAAACACTATTCCATTATTAAAATCAAATTCTATCGCTGTTAACCAATCCCTTATATTTTGGAAACTGTAAGAATTCAACTAAAATGCGTGAATAGCTTTTTGTCGCCCTTCGGCTTTGGGATAAAGTGTTGATGCTTTACGAGTCAGATCTCATTTTCACAGGAGTTGGACCAACCTATAAATAGGACTGAGCATCACATATTTTCCTGACTTGTTTTTCTGCAGATTTATATTCACCCAAATCCAACATGCTTTTTCCTAGGAAATATTCTCTTAACTTTTAGCCTGTTCATTTCCAGGAAAACTTAATCTACTTGTGTGGGAGTGTGGGATTCTGTTGTGAATCATCTCACAAAGTAACTTAAAAATCAGATTTAATTTATTTAAATGGAAGTTAACTTCCTTTCTAAAAAACAAATATATTGCCTATCCTTTAAATAAATGTATGTCCATCTCACACGCTGAGAGATTTGTTATCTAAAAGCCATAGCACCAATATACCCATGTTTTTGCTAACAGAATATGCCAACTTCTTTTTCCTAATTCTTGAGTATTTTTATCCTTGAGTTGCCCTATAACCATAATATGTAAAAGTAGAGCTTCCATTCATCAGTGGAAATAGGGAAACTATGTATATGTAAAAATCTTATTTTATTTTAGATAAAGAATTAAAAATAAGTTCTAAGAGAGTCTTCTTTGAAATTCCAGATTTTGTTAGACCCTTCTTTTGAATATTTTCCTGATACATTGTACTTCTCCTTCAACATAAAAACCACAGTTATAATTTTTAAAATTATTTCGTGAAATTAGTTGTTTAATCTCTCTCTCTCCTGGAAGAACTTAAATTCCATGGGGGTGGGAGTCATGTCTCTCTTACTCACTAGTGCACTGCTGCATAATGTAGGCACTCAAATATCTATTGAACGAAAGAATTAGTTCATTAATTTCAAGTTTCTGATATCTAATTAAAATTGGGAATAATCTCCTATGGCTCCAAGAAACTTTAGAAACTTTGATTCATGGCACTGAAACCTAATTATTTTGGACCACTGATACTATTTCAGCTGTGTTATAGAACATGAAATTGGTAAGGATAGAGAAAGTAAGAATGCTTTTCTCAGGTTCACTAATCACTTCTATAAATGACTAAAACTGACTATCCTGATAGTCTCTTTTATTTTAAACAATCAAAAAATGGTTGGGTGACAGTTCTGTCATAGAATAGTTATTCCATTAAACACGTCACTATAAAATGATCTTGTGATGCTAATCATATCCCTAGAGACGGTTATATAAAGAAAATTCTTCGCTAAATCAACAGAAAGCAGATATTTCTCTTGCCCTTACATGTCAAAATTATAAAGGCATGCGACTATATAAATTATGAACCACTTTATGTTTGTTTTATTCACGAGAGTGTAAAACTAATGATGGGGCAAATCCCTGAAGTTCATTGGCTTTCGTCTTTCCTTTAGGACCAATTACATAAAGAAAATGAGCTCCTATAAATAAATGTTTTTGGCTCATCTCATTTCTCATTTGGTCTTAGTAAACATGAATATTTACTTGGAACTGTCAACTTTTGAACAAGGTGTCCTGCTTCCAAAAATATTTATTTGGATTCTGGCCCCCTGACAAAAAAAACAGATGTCAGAAACCAGCCTGGGTAATACAGTTACAACACAACTTATCTGACTGTCAGTCAGAGGACAACCCAGGGAGGGTCAGATCCACAACACATTTTTCTCTGTTTCTTTAAACTCAAACAGTACTGGGAAAGTTCCTAATGTTTGGGGGACTAGAGAGCTAATGTTCTAATTCTGTTAAAATATTTTAATGAGACCATCCTTTCTCATCGATACCTGTTAATCAGTCCAAAGAGAAATATTGATCACAGGGAGTTATCTTAATTAAAACAATCTTAATAGTTCTATGTAATTTAATATAAAAATAAGGAGAATCTGAGATATTTAAATAAATTTGTTTGTAGGGCAATAGGATTAGGGACAACTTTTTTCCTTGACGACTCTAATAAAGCCTTCAAAAGCAATGCAACCCAAATCATCAGTGGCTTTGATTTGTTTAATACATAATAAAAAGCTTCGCTAGCCTCGCCAGTGAATGATTTGACAAAATAAAACTCTAGATTCGAACCCTATTACACGGTATATTAGCCAGAAAATGCCAAGAGCAGAAGGCAATCATCGGATGCGGGGTCCGTGAAGCAAATTTACTGGAACTGTTAGTAAATTTACTGGATCATTGCTTTTGATATTCCACATAAATCACACAGGTCACTGTATTTAGAAAAAGTGTTTAACTGCCTAAACGCAATGTTAAACAATTACAACAGAATGCTCCCTGATATTGCTTCTGTTGAAAATGCCCTGCCTTTGGTTCAGCTTTTCTTTCAGATGCAGACAAATGTGATTCAATCTTTATTCAAATAAAGGGCATGGGATAGCTTTTCAAAACCAATAACAGAAAATTACTTTTGGAAAGCCAGATAGAGAACACACCTCCGCTTGCCTACCTTAGTACAGAGCTGCCGCAGATTGCAGTCCTAAATCTAATTTCAGGCGGCTCTCCAGCCAAAAGTGCTTATTAAGAGCAAATGCGCAATAACAGAAAGCTGCTGCCATCTACAGGCTTCATGGAGCTTTATCCTAAATACTTAAAGATTTTTCTCAAATCAAAGAGCAAAGAGCCCCTATGGTAAATAGATTTGATGTATTGGCCTCCATTCCCAAAAAAGAATATATGAGAAAGCTCCCTGTGTGTTAAAACCTTCCAGATGATCTCTGAGATTTCTTCATATTAGCTGGACTTTATCTTTTAAACCTGGATACCTTTAACAACAACAACACAAAAGTATTTAAAACCTAAAATAACTTTTGTAAATTGGCTTTCTTGTATTAAGTAATATATAGACAGTTCTAAACCTCTCTCATGACCTTATCTATATTTTCACAGCAGTCTTAATCATCACCTAATTAATTTTTTTCCCACTATAACCGCTTAAGTAGTACTTACAGATTACTATTAAATGCAACGTGGCAAAATGATTAACTGCTCAGAATCTGAATTCGCAGGGCTCGTCTTCACATTCTGGCTCTACAACCTGTGGAACGACATTGGACAAGTCACTTGGCATCTCTGGGCCTCAATTTCTTCATCATTAAAGTGGAGAGAATACATACTCCATAAGGGTATTGTGAGGTTTAAATAAAAAATACCTTAAGGGCACAAATAACAGTCTTTTAGTTAATTTAGCTCAAACAGTTAATTTAGCTCATTAAATGTTAGCCTTATCATAATAAATGTTATTATTATCATAGTAAAAGTCACATATGCAAAAGTAAGGAATGGTATTTTATTATCTTATTATCTTTCTGTGTATATGTAAATTTGTGTATGGCATATATATTTATGCAGCTATTATACATTATTATGCAGGTAAATATACGTATGCAGGTATTATGTACATTCCCATATGTCAACATAGTAGGTAAAGCCAAAGTATTTATCCCAGTGGTTCTCATACCTGGATGAGCATTGGAATCTCCTTAGGAGCTCTTAAAAATTGTGGCTGCCCCAACTTCACTCTCCTAGATTCTGACGTTAATAGGCTATTTTTTTCAAAGCTCCCCAAGTGATTCTAATGTGTGCCCAAAGTTAAGAACCAGTGTTAGATATTCAGTTGTGCATTTTTATTATATAACATAACAAAAATTAAAATATAGATGAATTCTTTCAACTATGCACGAGTTGAAAATTTGCTATATTTACTAACTGTATATCTAATTTTACCATGCCCTATACATTCCGTTTCAATTATGTCTATGATGAATACATTTCTTTACAAAATAAGCCATTTTCTTAGTTTTCAGCAGACTCTGCCAGTGGATTAAAAAAAATTATATTTATTTTTACCTACCAGCAACACTACCAGTGAGGATTCTATTATTCAACATACCTGATCATTTAGTTGAGGCACTTTAGCTTGTTAGTTTGTGGTTTAAAGAATTGAGAGCATTCTGTAAGCTTAAATCCTCAGCAAGCTACCCGCCAAATTGGAACAAAGACTAAAGAATAGGGGCCGGCCCTGTGGCTCAGCGGTTAAGTGCGTGCGCTCCACCACTGGCGTCCCGGGTTCAGATCCCTGGCATGCACCAATGCACCGCTTCTCCAGCCATGCTGAGGCGGTGTCCCACATACAGCAACTAGAAGGATGTGCAACTATGACATACAACTATCTACTGGGGCTTTGGGGAGAAAAAGGGAAAAAAAGGAGGAGGATTGGCAATAGATGTTAGCTCAGGGCTGATCTTCCTCACAAAAAAAAAAAAGACTAAAGAATAATTATACTTCCACATTTGTAATCTGACAACAAATGAGACAAAAAAACTAAAAAGGAAGAAGTCATTATAGTCCAAAGAGGTTAGCATTTTACTTTTCTATAAGTATATTTTGAATTCTTAAAACACAAGATAATATTCACAGAGACTGAATCTTATCTTGATTAAGTAGCAGATAATCAACATAAACATTTAATAATTTAAAAATTATATGCAGGCTTATGTTACAGACAAATTTTTTTATTCACTGCCTCATACCATAATAATTACTCAGAATGTAAAAGTTTTATGTATTCTAACTGCATATTTGAGTTACTTCTAACAATTTCAGCGTGGCTAAAATAATGCTGTCAATTACAGTATAAACACGCAGACATAGCACCAAATTAGTATCCTTCAGTAGCAACCTTAACCTTTTTTGTTTTTTTTGTGAGGTAGATCAGCCCTGAGCTAACATCAGCCAATCCTCCTCTTTTTGCTGAGGAAGATTGGCCCTGGGCTAACATCCATGCCCATCTTCCTCCACTTTATATGGGACGCCGCCACAGCATGGCTTGCCAAGCAGTGCGTCGGTGCGTGCCCGGGATACGAACCAGCGAACTCCGGACCGCTGCAGCGGAGCGCATGCACTTAACCGCTTGCGCCACCCGGCAGGCCCCCCAAACTTAATCTTAAAATGGAAATTTTTAGCAAATGATTTGCTATTTTCCAAGCAACGCTCACCTAACAAATATTGGCATATTTTTAGAGTGTAAACAGATGTTTTCCCACCTCGTCCCAGAGTATCCATCCTCATACACCGTATGTGCAGTCCTGTGTTGCTTAATGAGGGAGATATGTTCTGAGAAGTGCGTTGTTAGGTGATTGCGTCGTTGTGCAAACATCATAGAGTGGACTTACACAAACTTACATGGTGTAGCCTACTACACACCTAAGCTATATGGTGCTAATCTTATGGGATCACTGTCCTATACGTGGTCCATCATTGACCAAAATGTCATTGTGCAGCATGGCTGTCATCTAGTTCAGATATAATTCAGACATTAAAACTACAAAAATGAAACTATTTCACCCAAAGTTGCAAATTAAAAAGCCTAGGGAGGAAAGTAGACTTCTCAAATGTAAGCAATCTATAGGGCAAAACATGGCATAATTACTTATATTTTGTGTGAATTTAATGCACTAAACGCACAGGCACACACGCACACAAGCAAGAGTTATAAGTACTATTAGGACAGGTCTATAATCTAAACTAGAAGAAAGGGCAACAGAGGAAGAATTTTTCCCAAATAATAATAAATAAAAACTACTGTTCTTTATCAGCTTAATGCCAAAAACCGTAAAAAACTAAAATCAATCAGAACTGACTCAAAATGAGTAAGTCTCAAAAACATCATAAGGCCTAATAAGTCCATTACAAAGATGAAATAGCTATGACTTTCAACTGTCTCTTTGTGTATAATCCACACGATGCTAGACATTAGGCAGAGTTATCCTAGTGTTAGAATGACAGGACTTTAGGGATGCAGTTCTGGTAAAGGTCATCTAGTCCAGTACTTCTCAAGCTTTTAAAGCTATGACCATTTCTGAGAAATAATAATGCTAGCTAATAATTGGGTAGATGCATTGGAGACTTACCACGTGCCAGATACTGTTCTGTGTGCTTATACAGTAACTAGCATTATTTCTCAACTTTCTAAAGAAGGAATACGAGTTTGAGTGTCTTGCCAACTATTACCAGACCTAGCCAGGATTCAAACCCAAGAAGTTGGCTTCAAAGCCCAGACTGGCATTCGCTACAATGTATGGCGATGAAAACCAAAAATATGCCTTCTATCGATATTTCAATTTTAAAAATATGTTTTTAATTTCAAATATTTTATAATGTTTAATAGACTTTTTGAAACAATTACAAGCACAGAAGATTCTGGTTCCCCTTCCTTACTCTCCAGGTGGAAATTCATCGCTCTTGTCCAACTTCCCTGTTTTACAGATTCGTGCTTTAAGAATAGTTCTTAAATACCTATTTTGGGTGATGAATCAAAGACAATCTTTTCCTCAACAATATTTTCAAAAATAACTATACAATTGAATAAAAGATGTTAAATTTAATAAAAAATGGGAAAGCATCTGATCATTCAAAAAGCAAAAGATTCCCTGAAGGCCTCCTGATACAAGTAGTATTAAACAGAATCCTAAAGATTTGGGCTTAGATAAATTTAAATGGTTGAGAAAAATGTTCCAAGTATAAGGAAATTATGAGCAAGAGGGCCAAGATAAGAAAGTGCACAGTGAATAGGAAACAAAGAGTCCAATTTGCCAGAAACAAAAGGTATATAAATACACATAGGAAGAAATAATGTTGAAGGTAGACGAAGGAGGTTCTGGGAAGCTAGACAGTTCTGCAAACAAGGGTATATGAGGTAGATGGGTATGATAAGACTAGAGCTCAGTTTTAGACAAGTAAATCTGGTAGCAATGTATGAAATAGACTGGTATGATAATGAGATACACCTGGCAGGAGAACGATTAGAATGGCAGTGGGAACAGAGCAAATAGGAGGAATGAGAATAACATATTATACAAGTAGAACCCATACGTTTTGAGCAACAACTGAGAAAGAGGAGTCTAAGAGGACACCAAGTTCATGAGACAGGATGACTGTGAAGATGAAGGGCCATCAACAAAAATAATGAACTCAAGAGAACAGCAGATATGGGAAGATGGCCCATAATTTCAGTTTGAAATGCCAAATTTGAATGGTCAGAACAGCCAGGGGAAGGTATCTAGCAGACCTTTTTTAAATGTTGCATTGAAATTTAAGAGCAAAACCAGGGTTGGGGACACAAATATAAGTGTTATCTTATATTGCTTACAGATTCTGTTATAAGATATGCAAGAGGATACCAAGGCAAATAGTACAGAGTGAGAAGAAGTAAGAATTAAAGCAGGTCCTTGGGAAACATCTACATTGAGGAGGACAAGAGAAGGAACTGCAAAGAGAAAAGTAGTCATCAAAGAGCGTGGAAATTTAAGCAAGCTGTAATTAGGAAATTATGGGTGGGAAGAGATTTGAGAGAGTATGTGAGGGACAATATCAAATGTTACAGGGAGGTCAAAGGTGGTAAAGCCTGGGGAAGTCCAATTGGATTTGTTAATGTTACTGACATCCTTTTAAAAAGTGTTTGTGGTGGGCAGAATAATGGGTCTCCCAAGATATCCACATCTAAATCCCTGGAACCTGTGAACATGTAACCTTATATGGCAAAAGTGATTTTGCAGATGTGATTAAGGTAAGGATTTTGAGAAGGGGATATTATCCTGGATTAGCTGGGTGGGTCCTAAATATAATCACAAGGTCCTTACAAGTGAAAGAGGGAGACAGGAGGGTGAAAGGAAGAGATGTGATGATGGAAATAAAGTTTGGAGTGATGTTATTGCTGGCTGGGGGGCCATGTGCAAAGGAATGCAAGTGCCCTCTAGAAACTGGAAAGGCAGGGAAATCCATTCTCCTCTAGAGCCTCCAGCAGGAACCAATCCTGCCAGCATCTTGATTTTAGCCCCTTTCATAATTCTGACCTCCAGAATTGTAAGATAATAAGTGTGTGCTGTTTTAAGCCACTAAATTTGTAGTAATTTGCTACAGCAGAAATAAAAAACTAATACATTTCAGTTAAGGGGTTAAACTAGTTGCTACTCTTCACATAAACACTTGAGCTCTGGAGTTAAGAAACCTGAGAGTGAATCCCAATGGCACAAGTTACTTAATTATTCCATGCTTTAGCTTCCTTGTTTATAACGTGAGGATAATAATAGTGCCTACCTCACAGGGTTGTTGAGACTATTAAAGGAGATGACATACATAAAATATTTGGACTAGTGTTCAGCGCATAGCAAGAATTCAATAAATGTTGATTATTATTATGCCATATGATGAAGGATTATGGAGTACCCTACACAGAGAAGAAATAAGGCAGTGAGACCTAGAGAAAGCTGAGACCTGTAGAAGCTCAGGGATCTCAAGGTCACAAGACTACTTTGAACTGATCCAAGTCATATTCCCAGTTGTGTTGGCCTCTGGTACAATAGAGCTTTTGCACTGTATCTCATTACTTGTGGCAGAGACTGCTAATTGCCCCCTTCACTTTAGTCGTAGAATCCCTGTATTTTCTCCCGGCATGGGGTCACAAATCAGACTATCTTTCATAGCCTTCCTTACAAATAGATGTCCCCGTGTGACTACATTCTGATCAGTGAGATGTGAATAGAACTGAAATATGTGACTTCTGGGCCCATCTTCTGAAAGGAAGATGTTCAATCTCTGCTTTCTCCTTCCCCCATCCTAAGGGCTAGAATTCCGGCAAGGTGCCGGCGAAGCAGCTCCTCCGTCTCCTAGGAGAAGACTTCATCCTAGGAGATAGTGGACAACAAATGAAAGGAAATCAGATTGCTAACAGTGAACAGGGCTGACCACTCCCTCGGACCATCCTCCTACCTCTGGACCATTGCATGAGAGAGAATAAACCCCTATTTTGTCTAAGCCGCTTGATCCATCCTCTGTATATTTATACTGTTCCTAGAAATAATTTAATGAAATAGGAGAGGAAAAGGAAATATAGAGCAAAAATAGAGGAACCCTGAGGCTTCACATTGATAAATCTAATCATTACTCTAAGAAAATATTGGAAATCTCTTTTCTGAAAAGTAATAAAAATATTGATCATAACTTTAATTGCAAGCATGTTATGTTCCAGGCACCAGGCTAAGTTTTTTGCATACATTGTCCCATTTAAGCTCTACTATATTTTTATGAGGATGGTCCTAATATATCCCTATTTTCAGATAAGAAAGATGAGTTGATGACATTGACTAAATTGCCCAAGGTCACATAAGTAGAAAGCAATGGAGTTGAGATTTTTAACCAAGGTTGGCTTAATTCTATAATCCCAGGTCTTAATCACTATATATCCTACCTCCCATGCAAGAATAGTAAACAACAATTTAGCACTTTTGCAGGGTAGTTAAGCTACTAGGATTCTCTATCACATATACTTTTATACTATATTATAGTGAAGCAGTTGTGATTTTTTTTTAATTTCCACAAGGAAACATACTTTACGTAATTATCTCTTTTTTTCCTAAGTTTTATGGATGTCTGAACAGTTTTTTAATTGGAAATGTAAATATAAGTTGCATGTCTTATGTGCACACACATACACAAACCCATCAACATTTTCAGGAAGTTAACAACGCCGTGAGCTGGCTTGAATCGTAAACAGAATGTAAGGGAACAGCTGTATAGGATTCAGAACCTAAACTGGTAATCTGCTGCTTGTTCAAAGGAGTCAATATTAATCAAATTATAATTTCAAATTCTTATATATCCTTCAAATAGACATTCTTCAATCAAACAGTTACTAAAGATTATTTCTGGAAATTTAAGCCTATCTCCTAATTACATGTTTTTTGATCTTTGAATGAGGCTTCTCAAAAAAAATAGATTGTAGTTTTGTTTAAAGACTACCCAGAAACTTCAGTCCTTTTTCTAAAGCTTATTATTTCCTTTGAGTGGAATATATATAGTTGGGCATGAGTAAATACCACTAATTTGAGATTTGATTTCTAGATCAGCAGTCAGTTCAGGAAGGGACAGCAAAACCTGCTTGTGTATATGCTATTGACATTTGGGCCACTATTTAAGAATATAAAAATTCTTCCATTAAAACTATATCATCAAAACCATGTAACATATTCCAAATGAGCTGCAAATTTAGTGTTTCAGAACTAGATTTAACAGGACTCAAATCTAGGCCCAGTGAAAGAAGTATTTGAATACAGATAATTTCAAATTTAAAATCATAGCTTAGTTATTGCCATAGACTGAATGTTTGTGTCCCTCAAAATTTATGTGATGAAAACAAATCCTCAATGTCATGATATTAGGAGGTAGGACCTTTCGGAAGTGATTAGGTCATGAGGGCAGAGCTGTCATGAATTAAATTAGTGCTTTTATAAAAGAGATCCCAGAAAGCTCCCTTGTCTCTTCTGCCATATGAGGACACAATGAGAAGACGGCCGTCTATGACCCAGGAAGCAAAAATGCAAACTGTGTCATCATGGAGCTCTCAGTCTATTAGGGGAGTTGATTTCTAATCAAAGCACCATGAACAAATGTTAAATCACAGCTTTGATAGATGTTACGATGGAAATATGTAGATTTGTAAAAATAGGACAAAACAGGAGGACACAATATAGTCCATGATATCAGATAGAACTTCTCTGAGGAAGAAATGTTTAAGCTGTACCGTATACTGAAAGATTAAACGAAGCTACCAAAGGGGAGAAGAGTGTGCAGGTAAGGGGAACTGTATGGGAAAAAGAGAGAGTATTCAAGAAACTCAAAGAAAGCCAGTATGGAGCTTGGGGCAAGATGAGGTTGGAGGAGAAGGCTGAGCCAGAATTGGCAGGGCTTTATACATCATGCTAATGATTTTGGTCACTGTCCTAGGAACAATGAGAAGCCAATTAAATATTTTAACCAAGGAATGACAGGTGGACATAAAAATATTCTGGCTGCATCATTAAATTTAGAGATGAGCAAAAGTGGATAATAGGAGAGTAGTTTGGAAGTGTGTTAGTTCAGGTCTTCTAAGAAACGGATGCCAAGATGGAGTTAGAGGCACAAGAGATTTATTTAGGGTAGTGTGTGTGAAAGATAAAAAAGAGAAAGAGCTGGAATGTCCAGTGAAAGATTTCAGATGCAACACAAGTCTGAAATCTGTAAAAGAGAGATGTCAGGAGGAAGGATTGGGTAGGAAGATCCTCAGACTGCTAAGCAGCCTTGACAAAGTCTCAGTCTGCCCAAAGAAGAGCTCCAGGAAAGAGACTGCTCATGGAGGAGTTCCACACTGGTGACAAGAGACCAACCCAACCAGCCGTTCTGTGATATTAGTCATCGGCTGGGGCTGCAAGAGAAATGTATGACTTCAGTTCATAAGCTGAGGCTGATCCTGGAGGCAACAGCAGTTAACTGCACTGTTTATGGCTGGTTCTCTCTTGAAGGGAGATCTGAGCAGTCCCCATTCACAGAAGAGGAAGGAGTCGACTCAAAAATCCAGGCAATAAATGAGGTGCGTGGTGATGAAGACAGAGATGAAGCAAAGATGATGGATTCAAGAGATATTTAAGAGGAATGGAAATGAGTAGTGAAAGAAAGGGCAGCATTAAGAAAGCCCTTGGGTTTCTGGCTTGTACAACTGGACACATGGTAGTGTGATTCCCTGCGACAGAGAGCCCTTTGAAAAATGGTCAAGGTGTCTGTGGTAGTTAGTTAGTTGGTTAGTTAGTTAGTTAGATAGTTTTAGTGGGGATGCTGTGGGAAGATAATGAATTTGATTTTGAATATGTTGAAATGAGATGTCTTTGAAGCATTTAAGCAAAGATGCCTGGCATGTTAAGTCATACCGATATGAGATTGACTAGAGTCAGAGTAAGAGAATAAAAACAGGAAAGGAACTAAAACTAAGCCTTGAAAAAGTTTGTGAATGGATGGACAGAGGAGAAGAAGCAGGTAAAAAGAGGCAAATAAAGTCAGACAAATGTGAATTACTATTATGAGTTTTACTTAAAACTAAGTATTTAAAGGAAAATGTTATTAAGAATGTAAAGAGTGGGGAATGACAAGGAAATGGCACCTCGACTAAGTGAAGAACAATTAAAGTTTTGCCCCTCATTTTCTTCATAATATGGTTAAAATTGAAGGAGAATCAATCTCAAGAGCAAAATTTCCACGAAAATTGTCCATGCCTTTTCTGGGAAGTGAAGGGGTGGAAAGCCTTCCTATAATCATCCCCAATTTGTAGGAAGAATAAGAACTCATGTTCCCAGTGGCAAAATGCTAACTAGCAGCCAAGAAGTAAAGAGTTTTGTCAAGAAAATGCAGATATGACTATTGGGTTTTTTTTAATTCTCTCAATGATGCAATATAAAGATAAAATCTGGGTAGAGCTGCTGAGACACTAAACCAAAGAAGTGATAAATGTGACCTAGAAAGTTTGGTAGCAAATTAGGATTCAGTGCATGCCCTAAAACCAGGGAAACATCCCTTGAGATTCCCAGAACTTGAAGCAAATTATATTTTGAAGAGAAAAGTACTCTAAAATTGACTTTAAGACATGATCTTTGGAAGAAATTCTGTTGGGTTAATAGCAGGATACCATGACGACCAGTAAAGCAAAGTCATGTCTACATGCTTTTTACTTAGTTAATGTTATGTGTGAAATGAAGCTTATCAAGGATTCTCATCCTACATTTTAATGTGCAAGTGTAACGTATTTGTTGTTAAAACTGGCTTTCCTGCCATACACATTCCTTGCTGGTAAGCACTTCTTTCCCTCCAAAAGTGCTTACCTCAAAGTTTGTATGCCAATAGGTTCTGAAATGCATTGACTTGGAATTATATAACTCATAAAAAGTTATATAACCAGTCATCGAATAACTTATTGTACAATATTAACTGTAACCAATTTTAATATGGCTGATTTAACTGCTGACAAATGGTCATAGTGTCCATAATGCAGTCATAGCGTCCAAAACCCTTTTAGTTAGCATGCAAACCTGGCCCACCAAACCAAAACTGAGAATCAACTCCTTACATCTTTCCAGAGTGTGTTGAGTTGATTGTGGACTACCACACACTGACCATAAGGTGACATCAATGCATCGTGAAGCCATCATGAGCAGAGGTCACAAGACGGACTGGCTAGGAGTGAACAGTGGCCAAGACAGAAGGAAAGACTGACCAATCCTTGGACCAGGAAGAGCAATCGGTTCACCCCGTTTCCCTTACTTGCTCGCAGTTGCAGCTTTACTTATAGAAAAGAATAAACAGATGAAAGTTGTGACTGCAACTTAGTTGTGCATGATTATGGTCAATTTCTCTTTATGCTGCCTACACATTGACTTCCAGAACCCAGGTCTTTTTGTTAACCTTAAAGTACTGTTCCTCAGAATAATGCATTAGACAAAACTGGTTATGTGTATTTGGCCAAAGAAAGTGTGTGGTGTAGAGGGGAGGAGAGGAAGGGAGAGCAGGAGAGAGATCTTTATATTGAATTTGTTCCCCCAATCTAAACAAAGCCTTGTCCTCCACTGTCCCAGGGAAAGGAAGTCATGCCAAATGCAAAGAAAAACAAACAAACAAATATTATCTTGAAGACTTATTTGCTATTTAGGGACTTTTTAAAAAGTAATTGTGATCATATATGATTTCACTTTGAGGACTAAGTTTAAAACTAACATCCCCGCATCACCACCACCACCCATTCCCATTAATATGTCTACCATTAGATGTGTACTGGGAGAAGGCAAAACATCTGATCAAGTCATAAGGGAAGTGTAGAGGTATTAAATTCTGGTATTAAATTGTACTTTGTCACCAACAGTTGGCTTATTCCTTTTTCCACAGCTGTTATAGAATAACCTTCTTCTTTCTTACATTCCCACCTACTATTTACCATGGATCCCCAAAATTCAAATTATGGCATTTGTGAAAATACAGCTACGATGCCTGTTAAAGAATAAACCTGAAGAGTATGTTTTTCAGTTTGTTCTAAATATCTCTATAAGTTGTAATAAGGTTTTATTATATACGAAGTGTGGGAAAATAATATGACTTTAATAATATAAAAGAACACAAGTCAATTGCCCAAGAAAATTCTAAAGAAGTAAATAAATTCCTTAGTGAATAAAACAATATTGCAGAAATAACAGTGTGACAAGCTGGAGGAGACCCAGAATATGCTTCTAATGTTATTTTAATGTTGTGAAGGGATTTCAGAGGAGATGGGAAAAATTAAATGTATTTACAAAGATTATTCTAAATACTTGAAAAGTATTTTATAGGACTTTCATTTCAATTGATTATGAAAATAGAGACTAAACTCTTCTAGAGTCAGAGGAATATAAAGAAGAGGGAAGGAAGGAAGGAAGGAAGGAAGGAAGGAAGGAAGGAAGGAAGGAAGGAAGGAAGGAAGGAAGGAAGGAAGGAAAGAGAGAGAGAAAGAAAGACAGAGAAAGAAACAAAAGAAAGAAAGACGAAAGAAAGGAAAGAAAGAAAGAGAGAAAGAAGGAAAGAGAGAGAAAGAAAGAAAGGAAAGGAAGGAAGGAAGGAAGGAAAGAAGGAAAGAAGGAAGAAAGGAAGAAAAAGAAAGAAAGAAAGAGAGAGAAAGAAAGAAAAGGAAGAAAGGAGGGAGGGAGGCAAGAAAGAAAACAAAAGAAAGAGAGAGAGACAGAGAGAGAGAAAAAGAGAGAAAGGAAGGAAGGAGGGAGAGAGAGAGAGAGAGAGAGAGAGAGAGAGAGAGAGAGAGAGAGAGAGAAAGAAAGAAAGAAAGAAAGAAAGAAAGAAAGAAAGAAAGAAAGAAAGAAAGAAAGAAAGAAAGAAAGAAAGAAAGAAAGAAAGATGGAAAGAAAGAAAGAAAAGAAAGAGAGAGAGAAAAGGAAAGAAAGAGAGAGAGAGAAAGAAAAGAAAGGAAGAAAGGAGGGAGGGAGGCAGGAAAGAAAACAAAAGAAAGACAGAGAGACAGAGAAAGAAAGGAAGGAAGGAAGGAAGGAAGGAAGGAAGGAAGGGGAAGAAATAAAGAAAGAGGGAGAGAAGGAGAGAAGGAAGGAGGGAACCAGAGAATCTAAATTCTTATTCAGGGAAAAAAATGTTCTAAATCAAATTATTGTCACTTATAAAATGATTAAAAGAACTACTAAGGCCTTCTAGAGCCCAAAACATTGAAATTACCTAAACTTACAAAAGATTACCAAAAATTTCTCTCAGGTTTTAGGCAATAGCCTAATAATAATAAAATATGTGACTCTCACGTAAGACTTTTCTACAGCAGATGTTGAACTTTACTGAGATAATAGAAAACATTTAAATCAATTTTTTTTAATTTTTTGTTTATTACAGTAACATTGGTTTATAACATTGTATAAATTTCAGGTGTACATCATTATACTTCTATTTCTGCATAGATTACATCATCTTCACTACCCAAATACTAATTACAACCCATCACCACACACATGTGCCGAATTATCCCTTTTGCCCTCCTCCCTCCCCGCTTCCCCTCTGGTAACCACCAATCCAATCTGTCTCTATGTGTTTGTTTGTTGTTGTTATTATCTACTACTTAATGAGGGAGATCATATGGTATTTGACCTTCTCCCTCTGACTTATTTCACTTTGCATAATACCCTCAATGTCCATCCATGTTGTCACAAATGGCTGGATTTCATCGTTTCTTATGGCTGAGTAGTATTCCATTGTGTATATATACCTCATCTTCTTTATCCATTCGTCCCTTGATGGGCACTTAGGTTGCTTCCAAGTCTTGGCTATTGTGAATAACGCTGCAATGAACACAGGGGTGCATGTATCTTTACGCATTGCTGTTTTCAAGTTCTTTGGATAAATACCTAGCAATGGAATAGCTGGATCATATGGTAGTTCTACCCTTGATTTTTTGAGGAATCTCCATACAGCCTTCCATAGTGGCTGCACAAGTTTTCACTCCCACCAGCAGTGTATCAGAGTCCCTTCTCTCCACATCCTCTCCAACACTTGTTGTTTCCTGTCTTGTTAATTATAGCCATTCTGACGGGCATGAGGTGATATCTCATTGTAGTTTTTATTTGCATTTCCCTGATAGTTAATGATGTTGAACATCTTTTCATGTGCCTTTTGGCCATCTGTATATCTTCTTTGGAGAAATGTCTGTTCAGGTCTTTTGCCCATTTTTAATTGGTTCTTAGCTTTTTTGTTGTGGAGATGCATGAGTTCTTTATATATTTTAGATATTAACCTCTTCTCAGATATATGGTTTGCAAATATCTTCTCCCAATTGTTAGGTTGTCTTTTCGTTTTGTTGATGGTTTCCTTTGCTGTGCAGAAGCTTTTTAGTTTGATGTAGTCCCATCTGTTTATTTTTTCTATTGTTTCTCTTGCCCGGGCAGACATGGTGCTTGAAAATATGTTGCTAAGACCGATGTCGAAGAGCATACTGCCTACGTTTTCTTCTAGAAGTTTCATGGTTTCAGGTCTTACATTCAAGTCTTTAATCCATTTGGAGGTAATTTTTGTGTATGGTATAAGGTAAGGGTCTATTTTCATTTTTTTGCATGTAGCTGTCCAGTTTTCCCAACACCATTCGTTGAAGAGACTTTCTTTTCTCCATTGTATGTTCTTGGCTCCTTTGTCGAAGATTAGCTGTCCATAGATGTGTGGGTTTATTTCTGGGCTTTCTATTCTATTCCATTGATCTGTGGGTCTGTTTTCGTGCCAGTACCATGCTGTTTTGGTTACTATAGCTTTGTAGTATATTTTGAAATCAGGGAGTGTGATACCTCCAGCTTTGTTCTTTTTTCTCAGGATTCCTTTACCTATTCGGCGTCTTTTGTTGTTCCATACAAATTTTAGGATTCTTTGTTCTATTTCTGTGAAAAATGTTGTTGGAACTTTGATAGGGATTGCATTCAATCTGTAGATTTCTTTAGGAAGTATGGACATCTTAACTGTGTTAATTCTTCCAGTCCAAGAGCACAGAATATCTTTCCATTTCTTTGTGTCTTCTTCAATTTCTTTCAGCAATGTTTTATAGTTTTCAACGTACAGATCTTTCATCTCTTTGGTTGAGTTTATTCCAAGGTATTTTATTCTTTTTGTTGCAATTGTAAATGGGATTGTATTCTTAATTTCTCTTTCTGCTACTTCCTTGTTAGTGTACAGAAATGCAACTGATTTTTGTATGTTGATTTTGTATCCTGCAATTTTACTGTATTCGTTTATTACTTCTAAAAGTTATTTGGTGGATTCTTTAGGGTTTTCTATGTATAAAATCATGTCTTCTGCATTAGAGTTTCACTTCTTCCTTTCCAATTTGGATTCTTTTATTTCTTTCTCTTGCCTGGTTACTTTGGCTAGGACTTCCAGTACTATGTTAAATAGGAGTGGCGAGAGTGGGCATCCTTGTCTGGTTCCTGTTCTTAGAGGGATAGCTTTCCGTTTTTCACCATTGAGGATGATATTAGCTGTGGGTTTGTCATATATGGCCTTTATTATGTTGAGGTACTTTCCTTTTATACCCATTTTATTCAGAGTTTTTATCATAAATGGATGCTGTATCTTGTCAAATGCTTTCTCTGCATCGATTGAGATGATCATGTGATTTTTATTCTTCATTTTATTAATGTGGTGTATCATATTGATAGATTTGCGAATGTTGGACTATCCCTGCGTACCTGGAATAAATCCCACTTGATCATGGTGTATAATCTTTTTAATGTATTATTGTATGCTCTTTGCTAGTATTTTGTTGAGGATTTTTGCATCAATGTTCATCAGTGATATCGGCCTGTAATTTTCATTTTTTGTGTCGTCCTTGTCTGGTTTTGGTATCAGAGTAACGTCAGCTTCATAGAATCAGTTAGAGAGCTTCCCCCCCTCCTCAATTTTTTGGAAGAGTTTGAGAAGGATAGGTATTAAGTCTTCTTTGAATGTTTGGTAGAATTCACAAGGGAAGCCATCTGGTCTTGGACTTTTATTATTGGGGAGGTTTTTGATTACTGTTTCAATCTCCTTACTGGTGATTTGTCTATTCAAATTCTCTACTTTTTCTTGATTCAGTTTTGGAAAGTTGTATGATTCTAAGAATTTATCCATTTCTTCCTGATTGTCAAATTTGTTGGCATATAGCTTTTCATAGTATTCCCTTATAATCTTTTGTATTTCTGAGGTGTCTGTTGTAATTTCTCCTCTTTCATTTCTGATTTTACTTATTTGAGCCTTCTCTCTTTTTTTCTTGGTGAGTCTAGCTAAAGTTTTGTCAATTTTGTTTATCTTTTCAAGGAACAAGCTCTTGGTTTTATTAATTTTTTCTATTGTTTTTTTGGTCTCTATTTCATTTATTTCTGCTCTGATTTTTATTATTTCCCTTCTTCTACTGATTTGGGGCTTTGTTTATTGTTCTTTTTCCAGTTCCTTTAGGTGCATTGTTAGATTGTTTGAGATTTTTCTTGTTTGTTGAGATAGGCCTGTATTGCTATAAACTTCCTTCTTAGAACCCCTTTTGCTGTATCCCATAAATTCTGGCATGTCGTATTTTCATTGTCATTTGTCTCCAGGTATTTTTTGATTTCTCATTTGAATTCTTCATTGATCCAATCGTTGTTCAGTAGCGTTTTGTTTAATGTCCACGTATTTGTGGCTTTTCTGATTTTCTTCCTATAGTTGATTTCTAGTTTCATACTATTGTGGTCAGAAAAGATGTTTGGTATTATTTCAATCTTCTTAAATTTATATAGACTTGTATTGTGGCCTAAGTGATCATTCCTGGAGAATGTTCCATGTGCATTTGAAAAGAACGTGTATTCTTCGGTTTTGGGATGGAATGCTCTGTATATATCTACTAGGTCCATCTGTTCAAGTGGGTCATTTAAGGCCAACATTTCCTTATGATCTTCTATGTGGATGATCTATCCGTCGGTGTAAGTGGAGTGTTCAAGTCCCCTACTATTATTATGTTACTGTCTATTTCTCTTTTTATGTCTGTTAATAATTGCTTTATATATTTAGGTGCTCCTATGTTGGGTGTGTAGATATTTACAGTGTTATATCCTCTTGTTGGATTGTTCCTTTGATCATTATGTAATGCCCTTCTTTGTCTCTTTTTATAGTTTTTGTTTTAAAGTCTATTTTGTCTGATATGAGTATTGCTACCCCAGCTTTCTTTTCATTGCCATTGTGTGGAGTATCTTTTTCCATCCCTTAACTTTCAGTTTGTCAGTGTCTTTAGGTCTGAAGTGTGTCTCTTGTATGCAGCATATATATGGGTCTTGTTTTTTTATCCAATCAGCCACCCTATACCTTTTAATTGGAGCATTTAGCCCATTGATGTTTAAAGTAGCTATTGATAAGTATGTACTTACTGCCATTTTTTAACTTTTTTTTTCCTCAGTGTTTTAGTAGTCCTCTATACAGAATTGGTGGTCTCTTTAGTTTGACCTCTGTCTGAAAGCTCTACTCTATAACTCCCTTCCTCCCTCATTTTATATTTTTGATATCACATCTAACCTCTTCATTGTGCATTTGTATCCATTATCCTCTTATCATCGAAATAGATAGTTTTTCCTATTTGTGGTCTTCTCTTTTCCCCTTAAATCAGTCCCTTTAACATTTCTTGTAGCACTGGTTTCTTGGTGACAAACTCCTTTAATTTTTGCTTGTCTGGGAAACTTTTTATTTCTCCTTCCATTTGAGTGATAACCTTGCCGTGTAGAGTATTCTTGGCTGTAAGTTTTTTCCTTTTAGCAGTTTAAAAATATCGTGCCACTCTCTTCTAGCCTGTAAGGTTTCTGCTGAGAAGTCAGCTGATAGCCTTATGGGGTTTCCTTTGTATGTAACTTGTCTTTCTCTTGCGGCTTTTAGGATTCTCTCTTTATCTTTAATTTTGGACATTTTGATTATGATGTGTCTTGGTGTGGGCCTCTTTGGGTTTATCTTGTTTGGGATTCTCTGTGATTCCTGTACCTGGATGACTGTTTCCTTCCTTAGGTTAGGGAAGTTTTCATCTATTATTTCATCAAATAGATTCTCTGCCTCTTTGTCTCACTCTTCTCCTTCTGGGACACCTATAACACGGATGTTAGTGACTTGATGTTGTCCCAGAAGTCCCTTAGACTGTCCTCACTCTTTTTAATTCTTTTTTCTTTTACCTATTCAGCTTGGGTAATTTCTTCTAGTCTTTCATCCTGTTTGCAGATGCATTCTTCTGTATCCTCTACTCTGCTTTTGAGTCCCTCTAGTGAATTTTTCATTTCCAGTATTGTATTATTCATTTCTGATTGGTTCTTTTTTATATCTTCCAGTTCTTTGTTGACATTCTCACTAAGTTCATCTATTCTCCCCAGATCAGTGAGCATCCTTAACACTCTTTGTTTGAACTCTCTGTCAGATAGGTTGCTCATTTCTGTTTCACTTAGTTCCTTTTCTGGAGTTTTGTCCTGTTCCCTTATGTGGAATGTATTCCTTTGCCTTCTCATTTTGCCTCTTTCCCTGTGCTTTTGTCTGTGTATTAGGTATGTCAGCTATGTCTCCTGTTCTTGGATAGGTGATCTTATATAAGTGATGCCTTAGGAGGACTGCAGTGTGCTTCCCTCAGTTCTCAATGTTCCAGGAGTGACCCCTATATGGGCTACGTGTGTCCTTCTGTTGTGGCCTGTTTGCTCTCCCTGCAGGCGCCCATGGAGGCTGAGTTATGCTCCTGGCCAGCTGTTGTAATGCTCAGCTGCTTGTAGTTGTTGTGGGCCCTTCAGTCTCTTTATCAGATGTGGGAAGCCCCAGCACAGTTGGCTGCAAGTTCTAATACCACATTTGTGTTGCAGTATTTCTTTTAAGTGAGTAGGCCCCCAGCGTGGCAGGTTGTTAGGCTCAGGGGCTTAGAATTGCTATAAGCTTCAAGCCTTTAGGTCTCTTGTCAGCTCTCTCAGGATTGCAGCTGGGTGGGGCTGGGCTCAGGCACGGGAGCACCCAATTGTTTCAGGCTTTGGAAGGTGGGGCAAACCCCATATGTGGGTCTTTGAGAAGCACAAGTCTTCTGCAGTTGACAAGCCCTGCCGCCCACAGGTCCACACACACAGTCAACACAGTCCTGCCCTGTGTGCACACCCTGACCTCCTGAAGTGGACCCAGTCTCTCCACGGTGGGAGCCCCACATTCTGCCACCACCCCACACTCCCTACCCGCTCCTTGCACAAGTCCTGCCCCACTGAAGTGGGCTCAATTACCAGGCTGCAGAGAATCCAGTCACCAATCTATGCAGGCCCACAAGTTGCCTGAGGGCTTGTTGTTGGGTGGGGCCAGTCTCTAGGGTGGGCTGCCCACTCTGGCTGAGCTGGATTAAATTGGTTCTCTAATGGGTGGGGCAGACCCTTGGCCAGCAAGCCCCAAGGAGAACTCCAATGGCGTCTGTGTCAGCACGCCCACACCAAACCACAACAATGGCCACCGCCAATGTCCCAGTCCCTGGAGAGGTCTCACCTCTCACCGAGATGCACTCAAAGCCTATCAGGTGAGTCTATTTTCACCAAAGCACTGTGCACCTTTCTTTCTGCTGATTTTAGTTCGCTTTCTGAAACGGGTGAGTTTGCACGTGGGCCCTTTAAGAGCCAGTTTTAATTTCTTTGTGATCCATCTTTTCTGGGGGTACTCCCCAATGTTTCAGTAGCAGGCAAAGTCAGATATTATGCCACTCGTCTCTATTGTGCTGGGTCCACAAAATGCCCATTGTTGGGGTGCTCCCCGGCTTAGCGCCCCGCTCCTCCAGGGAGGGCTGCGGACCTTTGGGCTGCTCCCAGGCGGCCGTGAAGCTGGTGGCTTGTGAAGGCGGTGTTTTTTCTCTCCAGAAGGGAGTTTCTGCCTCTTCCACCTCAATTAGGATTGTCCTTTGTTGCAGGAGTTCCTCCTATCCAGTTTTCAGTTCTGTCTCAGGGGTAATTTTTCCACGAGTAGTTGTAAATTGGCTGTGTCCGTGGGAGGAGGTGAGTTCAGAGTCTGCCTACGCCACCGTCCTGACTTCTCTCCTCCTAAATGAATTTTTAACGACAAGAAACTGCCTCTATCTGAATGACCTCCAGATCTTGAAAAAAACTCATTTTATGGAATAGACATGTCATCAAAACGTTGTTCATAAACTTTTATTTTTCCTAATGGAATCATATTTCTCCACTAACTTATAATTTCTAACATGCTTTATCTTTATCCCAAGTCATTCTTCAACTGGCAGAAATGCCTAAAAATTTGGCTTTTAGTTTCTCTGTCAGGAACCTGTCCCATAGTAAATGATTTATAATTTTAAAACAAAGGAACCAATAGATTCCACTTTTTTTTTTTAAGAAAAGAGGCTTTGCAGTGAATGTTTTTATGACACAAAGACTCATGTAACAGAATGGTAGTTCAAAGAATACTCACCTTACCTTCCAAAGGTTAGAATAGGGTAGCCTGTGCTACAATAGCAAATAAATCTGCAAGCATCAGTGACTTAACATACCAAAGACTTTTTATCACTTCCTGATATTAGTTAGGGAGCACTTCAACGCATCTTTCTTTCTTGTGGTAACTCAGGGATTCATGCTCTCTCCATTTCAACTCACGGCTTCCAGGATTTCTATGGCAGTAGAAAACGTAGCTAGAGGGTCCTAAAGGATGATTCATGGTCAGGCCTGTAATTTGCATGCATCACTTCTGCACATCATCAGAATTAGACAGATGGTCTCCATCTAACTGCAAAAGGAGCCTATAGATATTTGATGAGGTCTTAAACTCTCAGCCAACATTTTTCAGCGTTTATTACTTGCAGATACACTTCAAAGAGTATCTGCAGCACATTGAAATTCATGCTGTAATAGGTTTCTGTTAAGTGTGTGTATATGCATGTTTGAATAGACGAGAAATCACTCAACCGTACCTTGCCTGACTGAACAGTAAAACTCTCCTTCTACAGGTTCTCATCTTCCCTCAGCATTCCATTAACTGGAAACTTTCTCTCCTCTTCCATCCGTTTTTCTTTCCCTTCCTTCAGCTGTTGCCCTGGAGCAGCATCCCATCTCGAACTTATCTGTTCTCATTTAACTGCAAGACTGGTCTGAAGTATGACCTACCATAGTAGAAGTAGTTAAAATGCAGGTGACTCAGAAAAAAAGAAAGGTGGAAATCATTAGCCACCACCCAACACTCAATTGCCCACTGCTACCACTAAGTCTTCCAACCTTATGCATGGTGTCAAAACTCAAGTAAAGGAACAACATTCTAAGCTTCAAAAGTTCAGGCTTATTAAAATCCCCTATCCATAGACGCTTTAAGGAAAATGACACAAGAAATTAGTTTGATGGCATGCTACGTATAGGAGAAAAGATTTTGCTCAGCATTGTGTTCTTATTTTACACATTTGGGAAGAAATTGTAGTGCTTTGCAATTATATAAAAGCTGCTCTGTTTGCTCAAAATCTGCTTTTAAAATGTCAATCCCACAAAAGCAAGCAGAAACTGAAGAAACGATGGCTCCTTTTAGAAGAGAAGCAAAATAAGAGAAATCCACATTTGACTGGATTTTCTCAAACTGAAAAGAGAAATCCTAGACATGAGGGAGCCACAGAGGGGTCAGCCCTAAACTGCATACAAATACCTGTTAAACCATTGGATGAGTTCTATATTTTAGAGTATAGGTTGAGATTTCAAGGACCCAGGTGGAAAACTAAATTTGCTTGGCAGGGATTTCAGTAGTTGCCTATTCCTGGGAAGACAGAGTTTGGAGTTCAAGTCCAACCAAATTAAAAGGAATTAGCTTTCCATCAAAACTCAAGAAGTGACAGCCTTACAAATAATGACTGTATCCCAAGACTAATGTATTGGATTAAAGGTAAAATGAAAACAAACCACGGAATCAAGGTGATTTGTCAGTGATTTAACTGCCTATTCAAACAAAATTCAACACTCTTCAGAGCAAGCAAACAGAATCAATTGTCGACAACACATCATCAATAATGTTTAGTATTAGACATGCAAAGAAGCAGACAAAATTGACCCATAGTCAAAAGATAGTATCAATAGAAGTAGAGCCACAAACAACCTAGATGCCAGAATTAGTATACAACTACACAATACATATATGTTAAAGAAATTGTAGGAGAAGATAGATGTACTAACTAAAGTGATGAGGAATTTCAAGGGAGATTTTTAAATTTTAACAAAAACATGAGAATTTTTGAACTGAAAAATATAATATATGAATACAAAAATTTATTGCATTAATAGCAGATCAGACTCTGCAAAATTAAGACACAGTGAATGTGAAGACAGATTAATAACACCGAGGAAAACAGTAAAAATAAACACTGAATCAATGAACTATATGATAATATTAAGCTGTATAACATAAGCACCATTGGAATTCCAGAGGGAGATGAGAGAAAGAAAGGGGCAGAATAACATTTGAAGAAATAATGGCCAAGTTTTTCTAAGTTTAAAAAAAAGGGAACCCACAGACTCAAAAAGCCCACTAAACCCCAAGCAGAAGAAAGAAAAACAAAACTGCTGCTTACATGATAGAAGAAGAAAAGGAAAAGGTGCTTACATGATAATCAAACTGCTGAAAACCCGAAGTAAAAAGAATAATCCTAAAAGAAACCAAAGGAAAAAAAAAAACAGAGAAACTTTGATAAGAATAACAGATGACTTCTAGTAAAAATAAATTGAAGTCAGAAGACAATGGAACAACATCTTTAATAAGTCTGAAATGAAAAAAGAAAGCTGTCAACATAGAGTTCTGTATCTGGCAAATTATCTTTCAAAAAATAAACACAAAATAAAGTCATTTTCAGATACACAAAATTTGTTGCCAGAAGAACTAAGAAATGCTAAAAGAAGTTCCTTGGGCTGTACAGAAGTGATACCAGGTGGAAATGCAAACAGAAAAAAATGACAAGCACTGAAAATAGTAAATATGTGGGTAAATACAAAAGATATTTTTTTCTCTTCTTAATTTCTTTAAAAGGCCATATCTTGTTTAAATAAAAATATTCTGCTTAGAATGTAGAAATCTGCAAGAGCACATCACTCTCCTCCCAACAACAATAAAAAGCCAGATAGTATTAAAAAAAAAACTTTTTCTTGAACCTATCAGAGACCTCAGGAAATAAGGCAACCAACTGAACTGAACTTCGAAGTGTGACAAGTCCCTCTGCAAAGAGATCGAACACATGAACTCTTTCGTCTTTGGCAGAGCAGAGGGGGTAGAGGCAGCTGCCAAAAAAGTAGGCAATAATAAATCAGCTAAAACTTTACCAAATTCCTAAAGGCCAATTGTGGGCTTATAAAAGTTTGGAATGATTTAGAGTCTCAGAAAGAAGGGAAGTTCACAATCACTCCCAAACTCTTTTCCATGACCTCTACTAGGTACTCATAAGAAAGATTTGGGGCAGGGCAAAAGACCAGGGAGAGCCACTCCCCTCATGGGGACACCAAAGATGCACAGGCACAAATCACTGCTGCTTCCCTTCTCCAGCATGAGCCAAAAACCTTAAGATGCTGGGCAAGAGGCATATTCTTGCCACCACAGCCCAGGCACTGATCACTGCTTCTCAGCAGTGGAAGGAATTGTATCTCTCACCCCAAAGAATCAAGCAAAGATGAGTCATGTTTCCTGAAGAAGGGTAGAAGCAAAAGCTGTTTCTGTGGAAGCAGCAGGAAAAGTTCCTGAGCCCATGATCCTACACAGATACAAAGCAGAAGTTTGCTCCCACAGGGAAAGAGGAAGAAAATTATACCCTACCCAAGATCCCCCAAAGCTATGGTACATAGTTTGGCTGTTACTGGAAGGAAGAGCAGAAATGCTGAGAAGGCCCCATTCCCAAGGTCCAGGCATACAGGCTCTAAGACTGAGGCTAGACAACAAGACCAACTACAAGGACTGCTCAAATCTCAGGGTTGAGAAAGAACACTGAGATAAACTATCTGCCACCCCAGACTCCTTAACAAGCACAAGGTAATGACAGGCCACCACTAGAGGAATTTGAAGCCTAATATATAGTAAGGATGATGATAACAACAACAAAACCTAAAGCCAGCTCAACTACTAATTATACGGACTAAACTCCCACAATAATGAACTGACAGAAAAAAAATGCATGTCATTCTAAAGCATAAATATTATTTCTTTCAACCTCTACAGTTCTTCTCCACACAATGGATGGTAGTCCATCAAAAATGCAAGACTTGTCTGTTAGTCAGTGTTCCACAGAGAAACAGAACCAACAGGATGTGTGTGTATATTTATAGAAAGAGATTTATTTTGAGGAATTGGCTCATGTGATTATGGAGGCTGACATGTCCAAAATCTGCAGGGTGGGCCAGCAGGCTGGAGACCAGAGAAGAGCTGTTGCTCTAGTTGAAGTCCGAAGGCCATCAGGCTGAAGACTCAGGGATGAATGAACATTGCCGTTCAAGTATTAAGGCTGTCTACTGGCAGAATTCCCTCTTGCTCAAGAAAGGCCAGTCTTTCATATTATTGAGGCCTTCAGCTGTTTGCATGAGGCCCACCCACATCACGGAGGGCAATCTGTTTTACTCAAAACCCACTGATTTAAATGTTCATCTCATCCAAAAACATCTTGACAGAAACATCCAGAATAATGTTTGATCATACAGTCATGTGCCACATAATGACTTTTTGGTCAATTACAGACCACCTGTACGAAGGTGGTCCCATAAGATTAGTACCATATAGCCTAGGTGTGTAGTAGGCTATACCATCTAGGTTGTTTAAGTACACTCTACGATGTTTGCATAATGACAAAATCACCTAAAGACACATTTCTCAGAATGTATCCCCGGTGTTAAGTGACGCATGACTGTATATCTGAGTATCATGATGTTATCAAGCATCACAATTTGCTTTTTAGTAAAAGCAAGAAAAAAAAGAACATTGTCAGGAGATAAAACAATCAATAGAATCAGAGGACAAAATGCAAATTACCAATATTATAAATGACATCACTACAGATCCTGAAGAAATTAAGATGATAAGGAAATGTTATGAACAACTTTATGTCTATAATTTTGATAACACTATAGGGCGGTACTAAGTTACACAGCAATCTTGAGGACATATAATTCCCTTATGTTGATGGGTAGGGGGATGTTGAGTAACTGTTAACAATAATAGAATCTGCTATATCCAGTAATCCCATTTCTGTTAAAAATACTATAATATATGAATATGTGTACAAGGAGGTTGCAACATTATTTTTAATTGTAAAAACATTAGAAACAACCTGAATATTCATAATAGAGAAATGGTTGAATATATCTTAGTACAACCTTACAATGGAATATTTTGTAGATAAAAAAATAATTAGAGCTATAACTATTTACCTGATATATTGTTAAGTGAGAAAAAATATAAAAAAGAATAAACTGCATGTATATGTATATATTTTTATGAGCATGAAGAAAGATGTTAAAGGATAAACTCTGCTATTAACATTGATTACCTCAAGCAGGTAGAAATGGTTGGGAGAGGATTAGTAGAAGATGATGATGAACGTGTTCCTTATACGTGTTTGAATGTTTTACTGTTTTAAAAAAGGCATATATTACTTTTGTAATTAAAATGAATAAAATTTTAGTTTTAAAATTAATGTGTTCCCAGAGAAAAAAGTAAAGGATGTGTACTTTTCAGAAAAATTAATTCTGAAAAAAGAAAAGCTTGGGAAACGAAGACCTAAATATTCTATTATTGCCAAAGGGACTAAATCGCCAAATTGCCCATGATTGGAAGAGAATATTGGATTTACACTGTGTAAATGCAGTCCAAAGTTGCAGTGAAAGACATACCCAGCCACCAAAAGTGGGAGAAAAGGTAAAAAGGTTCTATTGAGTATAAGCAAGGCCAAAGAGAGGGTGGGCTTCAAAATGTAACAGTAGAATGTCATACCTTAACTGTCAAATCGCTGGCCAAGAGGAATCTAAAAAAGTTGAACTCATAGAAACAGAGAGTAGAATGGTTGTTGCCAGAGGCTGGGAAGTGGGGGAAATGGGGAGATGTTGCTCAAAGGGTACAAACTTTCAGTTATAAGATGAATAAGTTCTGGGGGTCCAATGTACAGCATGGTGACTACAGTTAACAGTACTGTATTATATACTTGAAAATTGCTAAGAGAGTAGATCTTAAATGTTCTCACCACACACAAAAAAAGATAATTATGTGTGGTGATGGAGGTGTTAACTAACCCTATCGTGGTAATCATTTCACAATAGATATATGTATCAAATCATCATTTTGTACATCTTAAACTTACACAATGTTATATTTCAATTATATCTCTATAAAACTGGAGGAAAAAGCAGAGAAGAAATGAAGTTATTCTGAAAGACAAGAGTTACTTTCAGTATGAGCCAACAAAAGTTCAACGTTGAAATCATTGAAGAGTAACACGGCAGGAACTTGTACAGACATCTAGAGAAGCAGAGACGAAAGACTGAGCGGACTGCCTGAATTCTCGATAGGTTTCCAGTCTCAGATTATACTTTGTTCTTGAGTCCTAGCTTTCTATCTTTGGATAATACAGGATACCATGTATCCTTTTAATAAATTTTCCTTGTTGCTTAAGCTATTTCAGGTGGGTTCCTATTCCTTGCAAACTGTGTTGTTTTGCATACTTTTTTCTCCTGAGCATTGTGACTTTGCCTATTCAGATATATAATCATCTTCCTTACATATGGGCATCTCAAGTATACATAAGAAACCTCTGAGACATTTCTATCCTCCTAGTCATGAATAGGTCACATACTCAAACCTAGTATTGGAAAAGTGTCCTTTAAATATGGAATAATAACAAGAATAATAATAATAAAGAACAGTTCATATCATGACAACTGTTAACATCAACTTTTAAACTTTATCTTCATATAAATCTTGTCTCAGCTATAGCTTGAGTTAGAAAGGCTTAATCTCCTGAAAACTATAACAATCTTAAATCTTTCATTTGCCAGTTCAACAACTGTTAATCTTCATTGTGATGATCAAGCAACAAGTTGATTTAAAATAGTATTTTCTTCTACAATATAATTTACATAGTACGGCTGGGTATCTTTTGGAGTACTCAGACTGTACATTTCCCAAAATCATTCAACTGAACAAAAAAATACTTGAACACTTACTCTGTGCCTAGTTATGTGCTAGATGCTATGAATAATAACAAAATTTAAAAGATATATATTTGGCCTTGAAGAGTTTATATAACACTTGGTGAGATAGGTACAGAAAAACACAAATATAATGCCATATACACATTAGCCATTTCACGATACGTACCTGATTTAAGTCAAGGCAAATGATCTTTAAAGTGGTAAATTGTTTCCTCCCACTTTGCACTCTGTTTGTAGCATGAAGTCTTCTCTTCTGCCTATATGTCAATCCATTGTATTTTACAATACTGTATTAAAGTAATCCATGCAAAACTGTTCCTAACAAACTGTAAGCACTTCTACACCAATTTCTCTTCATCTTGTTTACATCTTGAGTATTCAGTAGAACTGAATAAACGGTCACTGAAGTGGAACAAAATTGATGCTGCCTATACTACTTGAATTCCAAAAGGAAGACCCTAGGGAGAGTGGTAGACAGTTGACACGTTTTGAACACCCTTCCCTTGTTTGAGGAATTTCCCACCATTTAAGTCCTGCCTTGCCAAGGTAGAAAATCCACCTGCAGTTAGGAGCAATTCTGAAACTCAGATGTTCTGCTGGGAGACCTTAGTGAGGAAGTGCACAGGATCCATTTTCTAGGGAGCGGGGAAGAGAGAGTGTAACCAGCTTTCAGCCACAAAGTGACTGCGATGTTGTGTTCCTGGTGCAACGGCAGCAGGGAAAATTCTAACACATCGCAGCAGCATGAGTTTCCCTTCAGACAATTCTACAATGTGGTTCGGGCATTGTTCCTGGACATTCACCTTGAATCTGGTTCTTCGGATCTCCAATGATCCTGTGAGCTCCTCGTTATCTTTTTAAATAAACTCCTTTTCTGTTTAATTCACCCAGACTCCTTCTCAGTTGCTTGCAGTTAAGAATATTAACTGATGCAGTTAGTTTGAGCAAAGGAAAGCAATTCTAAGAGTCACTGATATATTACAAAGTTAGATTGATACTTTTCTGTGTATGTGGGAAATAGGGGTAATCCTAGTTATCAGAAGGACTATATTGGGAAGAAACTCATTTTGTAGGGAATGGACCAGGATAAGTAAGAACCAACACTCAAGGCTACATTCCTTGAAATCCTGCCATCCCTGAGAAGATCAGACAAGTTGATGTGAAGAAATGAGCCTTCCAATCACTCCAGGCTCACGCAGGGAGAGGCTTAATGGCTTATTTTTCTTATTTCAACTGCTATTGCTAAGATGTGCTTATACACAGGAACTCAATAGCAAAATTATGCAAGGACAGAAACAATAACATTTCTGAGGATCTATGAAGCCAAACATAGACTGTGTGTGCCGAGTTTTTATTTAAATAATGTGGTGCACGTTTTGTTTTCTCAGCTGCAGTCTATTGTAGTGGAGTAATTTGACTTTTAGTTTATGAGTGATTCTAAAGTACCGTTGGAGTGAATCCACCAGCTCTTGCCAACAATGGGGGACAATAATCTTCTGACCAGTGGTTTCTCGAGCCTAGCTACACAATGGTATATCCTAGGGGAGATTTTAAAAACACTGAAGACTCGGTCCCAGTACCAAAGATTCTAACAATTGTTTAGGGGTGTGACCTGAGCGTCAGGATTTTTCTATTTTCCCAGGTGCTTCTAATGTGAGCCAATGTTCAGAACCTCAGATCTGGACCCTGGCTGCTCCACAGACCAGCAACTTGTGGAAGTTTGTTAGAAATACACCATCTCAGGCCCCACCCCTGTACTACTGAATCAGAATCATGCCTTAAAAAGGTCCCAAATGAACTGTACAAAAACCAAATTTTGAGAAACACTGGCCTAGACTATTTTTATATCTTTTGGGACATTTAATAAAACTCCATGATCAGTACTGTTGAATAAAGATTGTCTCTTCATCTCCTGTCTTTTCCTTCCCCTCTTCCTTCCTCCTCCATCCTCTCCAATCCCTTCTAGTGTTGTTTGAAGCATCCTCAGCAAATGTTTCTCTTCAGGTTAATAATTTTTATACCTGAGATTATGTTTAAAATCCCCATCTCTCTGGAAATTAACCATTTCACAATTAAGCTGGCTGTGTCTTAACATACTGAATGTACTATGAAGCATAAGCTGATACTAATCATAGGTGTAGCATGTAAGGAAAACATAATTGGTGAAGGATATCTTGCATATAAAGGATATTTAATTTTGTAACTTAAATTTATTATATGCATCATTCTAACTTGATTAAATTGGCGATAATATTGTCAATTGAGATTTTTACTGAATGAAGGAACAAGCCCTTCTGAAATTTAAAAGTAGTTATATTTACAAAGTCCCACAGCAAGGGAAAACATCATAATAAATTATTTTTCAAGAAATTGGATTGGTTTTGTTTGGCTATTTCTCCTTTGTTTTGCTGTTTTTCTTTGTTTTTATAAAAAGGAATAGCTTAAGAGAAAAGAGAAATTAAGAAAGCATAAACATATATTCCCTGTAATTACCATTCATTTGTCTCATGTTATAACATGGTATTTAATCCTGACAATTTCATGACTCCATGAATGCTAGATATAAGTATTTTAAATTTTAAAAGTTGGTGTTTTAGTTTGCAACACGGAATATAAAATCTGCTACCCGGGGAAATTCCAGAACCTTGATAACAGTTTTTAAATGCAAAACCAAGAGACTCCCTTCAGAGGCACAGGTCATCATTGCACCAGATTTAGACCAAACATTCTCCCGTCCTTTTCCTATCTTCCCAGGACTTCACAATATCCGGGCTGGAATAGATTTCTCCTGCTCTAAGTTTCTTTCACCTCCGTACTTACCCATCCTAAGAGTGCTCACACTTCAGTATAATTAGTCCTTAGGTGTCTATCTTCCCTGAAAGACGTTAATTTCAGGGAGCGAGAAAACAGATCTAGCTGTTCATTGCTATGTTTCCAGGTAGGGGCTCAATAAACTGTTGTAAGAATCGAATAACCAACTAATAATGAGTGATATCCAAGTACACATTTTATGCACTAAAGTTATAACAAAATTTTTTCCAATCAGAGGACAAAATAATTATAGAAGTTAGGAACTCTCTTATAAATCTACCCATTTTTAATTATAAGCCTCTCTTATCAATCTTAATAAGTGGAAATGAAGCACCCGGGAAGAAAAATTCTGCTGTTTTTTCCAATTTGAAAATTGTGCCATTCAGCACAGAATAAAAATAAGAATTCCCTCTTCTCACAGTCATCTGTGAAAATCACACTACAACACAGGTCAAGCAGTTCTGACTGAGAATATAACTTAGAAACATTCCCCATTTTGTTTGTCATGAGTATTTTCTTCAAGATTGTTGATATAGTCCACACAATTCCATGCCAGCCTTTTATATTTTCCTTATTTATGGCTTCTCTTATCTGAATACACTCTTTGGTGATAAGGATGGGGAGGGTGGTGGTTAGTTTTCTGCAACGCTCTCTGCAAAGTCATATTGGGCTTTGTTAGGAGATTTCTCTATTTCCTCTTCATAAGAGATTATTTTTTATTCCCTATTCCCTTCTCATAATAAAAATATTCTTTATTTGTCATATAAGCTGCAAGAGTGTAAGTTGGAGGCATCTTTGCCCTTATTGATTTCATTTGTTCTCCTCTTGACACATAGTACCCAATAAATATTTTGGATGAACTTAACCAAGCTAAGTTAACATGTGGTACAGACAAAAGTTGAATATCCTTTTATGAGTTTTTAGACCAGGGCAAGAGACTAGATTTTCATATACCCAATTGCTGCACACAAATGTCATGAGAGATATAAATCAAGTACTTTGACAGGTCAAAAGATTCATGTATCTTCACACTCCACTGCTGTAAGCATCTTCTCTAGGCACTACAATGGAACTACTAGAAACTACTATTCCTCTTAAGAATTGCTGCCAAGTAACACAAAACCCAAAAATGGTGGCCTAAACAAATCATGTGTTGTGTTTTGCTCACATCATGAGATGTCCAGAGATAAGTGGTTGATGGTATTAGTTCAGCAGCTCAAGAATGTCAGGGCTGAAGTCTGTGCTGCATTCCTCTTGATCCTTCCCTCAGAATGGCTTTGTGGTCATAAGATGGATGCTCCATATCTGGAACCCATCCACTTTCCAGGCAGAAAGGACAAAAAGACATATACCAGGTGAATCTGGTTGTTTTGTAAAGAACTTTCCCAGAAACCTCACTTCCACTTACAAATCATTGGCTACAGTTGAGTTACATGACTTCTGTTATCTGCAAAGAGGCTAGGATTTTGTTTTGGGTTGAATATATTGCTGGCCCCCAAATATCTGAATTCTCTGAGTATGAAAGGGAAAATGACTATTGGGTAGGGTACATTAGGCATACATTTTTCGTTACCTTTCCCTAAAATGAGATTTCTTTACATGCCACTTCTACTGAGCCCTCTCATTGGCTTCATGATTCTCTCCTAACAACATCAATGTGCTTGAGATCTATGTGTGTGTGATGGGGGGAAGGGGAGGGGTAAGGAAGGCATGGTCTGTGGGATGTGTGTAATATGGCTATGAATGTGTGTGAATGAATTACCTTCTCGTCCATAGTAACACAAAGTTTATAATACAATGAAAAATCAATAAATTTGGGAGAAATCTATTTTTTTACAGGAAAGAACACCAAGAGTATTTCATTGCTTAAATTTTTATGCAATGAAAGAAGTAAATGGTCTGTAATCCATTCTTTCCTTTTGCCTGTGAAAAAAGAAGATGATCCAAACTAATCTTGAAAAAGATGATAGACTCTGACACACAAACTAATGGTATTTGAATTATAGGTAGAGCTTGAAAGGTAAGATTAGATAAGATTTTTAATTTATTAGTCTGATTTGACAATATGATCCTTTGTTTTATTTTACACTAAGATATAAACACATGCACTTTAGAGGATCACATAGATTTATAATTAGGCCAAAACTTTGAAATCACTGAAGATATTATAAGAGATAAATTCAGGGAAACCTATTAAGAAGGTAGCAGTTGTTCTTTAAGTAGGAGTGCTAATTACATGCCCAGAGAGAAATATGTAAATGCTTACCATTATTAAAGCAATTGTAGAAGTATAAAATAGTGATGCTTACCATGGATATGTTTAACATAGATTGCAAATACTGTACTAAAAAAAAGAGTTGCATATCTTGATTTCAAGTTGATTTCTTTAAATCAGTTCTCTCATAATGGTTATAGCAGGAAGAAGTCTAAACATACCCCCCCCAAATTCCCAAGTCCTATATATTCAATAAAATACTAAGCTAGGTACTGTTTTGAAGGAATTTTGTAGATGTAGTCTCAAGTTAGCTGACCTGAAGACATCAAAATTATTTGGAGGAGAGAGATGACCTAACCACATGCGCCCTTTAAAAGCAGAAGAGAAAGGCAGAAGAGGAAGTCAGATAGACTCAAAGCCAGAGAAGTATTCAGTACACCATTGCTGGTTTGAAGATGGGCAGGGACAGATGTGAAAGAATGCAAACAGCCTCAAGGAGCAGAGAGTGGCCCCCAGCTAGCAGCCAGCAAGGAAACAGGTACCGCAGTCTTAGAACCTCAAGGAATTGTTTCTGCAAACAACAGGAATGAGCTTGGAAGCAGATTCTTCTCCAGATCCTCCAGAGAGCACCCATTCAGACAACGTCTTGTTTTCAGTGTTGGGAGACACTAAGCAGAAAACCAGAAGGCTGGCCTTCTGATCTACAGAACTGTAAGCTAATAAATTTGTGTTGCTTTAAGCTGCTCCATGTGTGGTAATTTGTTACAAAGAAAGAGAAAACTAATATAGATTTTGGTGCTGGGAGTGGGGTGTTGCCATAACAAATACCCAAAATATGGGAGTGTCTCTGCAATGAGACAGCGGGTAGAGGCTGAAACAAGCCTGAGGAGAACTTTAAGGAGCATGATAGAAGAAGCCTGGAATGCCATGAACAAACTGTTTGTTGAATTACGGATATTAAGTACACAGCTGGGGAGGGATCAGAATGAAGCGAGGAACATGTTATTGAAAACTAGGGAAAGAGGATCATTGTTATACTGTGGCAGAAAGATTAGCCGAATTTTGTCCTAATTTATGTGGAAAGCAGAACTTTTAAGCGATAAACTTAATTATTTAGGTGTGGTTATCTCCAAGCAGAGTGTTGGAGGTAATGGCTGGTTTTAACCTGCTGCTATAGTAAAATGTGAGAGGAAAGAGACAAATTGATGAAAGAACAGTTAAACAAAAAGGAACGAGGGCTTGATGACTTGGAAAATTCTCAGCCTATGCTGATGGCAAAAGCTGCTAAAATTAAGAGATTGCTTCTGAAAGTGTAGCATAGCAAAAAAGCTGAGTGTGTGGCTGGGCGCTTCTTTACTCAAATCTTGAAAAGATCAAAAGGTCAGAATATTAAGTCACAGAGATTAAGGGTTTGCTTCATAAATCATCTCAAATCAGGGAGCTTCTAGCAAGCTTAAGGGTGTTGTCCCTCAGCCATTTCAACAGAAGCCAAAAATAGAGAAGATATTACCTCAGAATGATTTGTGGACTTGAGATCTGTCTAATGGGATGAATCCCTGTGCCAGAGACCCACAAGTTTCTTGCGAAATCTATGTCAGCAGAAATACTGCCAGCATAGACGAAAAGGGAAAAAAATTACAAAATGAAAGGAGGTTGTTGGATCTTGAAATTCTACTGGCAGGAAGTAAGCCAAGAGCCCAGAGAGTGGAATTGAGAGCTCAGGGAGGAGAGCTGAGAACCACAGAGAGTTATTCCCAGACTTTGAAACCTAAGGGAGTCTGTGCAGAAATTTCAAAATTTCTTTGGACCAGTGACTGCCTTTTATTTTCCTTTTCCCCGCATTTTGAGCCATAATGTCTGTAACTATTATCTACTTGATGTCCCACCATTTTATGTTAGGAGCAGATTAAATGTTTATTTAGTATCATAGATCCACAGATGACATGAATTGTGCCCAGGAGCCTCATCTGCACTGGTTTAGATGCTTTAGATGACGAGATTTTAAATTTTGAGGCTACGTTGTATTGGAATGAGACTTTAGAGACCTTGAAATGCGATGATTATATTTTACATGTAGAACTGTTATGAATCTTTGGTGGCCAGAGGGTGGACTGGGGTAGATAGAACTATGGTTTTCCAAAGATGTCCCATCCTAATCCCCAGAACCTGTGAATATGATAATATATCACTCCTGTGATTACATAATATTATATAGTACAGTTAACCTTAAAACAGGGAGATCACACAAACCCTAATGTAACCTAATCTAATCACAAAAGAAGAGAACTTTTCTAGCTGGCGGCAGAAGGGAAAGTCAGGAGAAGGATTCAACAGGTCATTGTTGACTTTGAAGATGGAATGCACGTGGGCCAAGGAATGCAGATAACCTCTAGAAGCTGAGAACCATTTCCAGCCAGCAGCCAGCAAGGAAACAGGGACCTTAGTCCCATAACCACAAGGAACTGAGTTCTGTTAACAACCTGAATTAGTTTGGAAGCAGATTGCCGTCCCCCACCCTCTGAAGCCACCAGATGAAAGCCTGGACTAGTTGTCCCCTTAATTTCAGCCTTGTGAAACTAGAGTACCCAGATGATCGCATCTGGATTTTTGGCTTACTGTGAAATAATAAATGACTGTTGTTTTAAGCCACAAAGTTTGTGGTAAATTGCTGCACAGCAATAGAAAACTAATATCATGTTGAAAAAAACGAAAAAACTTTGTCCTCTTTCAAAGTGGCATCAGAAATCATCTTGCTATAGGAACGCTGTTCATTTTAACTAAGTGACAGATGTATTTTCTCTGACTGCAGCCTGTGAAAATTATTTGTATGTGAATCTAGACATGCAAAATGAATCTCAATGATTTCCTTTTCAAATTGAAATTTTAAGTTAAAAACAAGAATTCAAAAGGACTAAGTGGGGTTAATGAAGTAAAGGAGAAACTTTGGTTCTTAAAGCTTTCTTAATTGATTAATTTAACAAATGTTTTTTGAGAATCTATGATGTACCAGACATGGCGTGTGTTACTAGCAGGGTCAAAATGGACCAGACATAGTTGCTATCCTCAAGAAGCTCAGAAGACAGATGAACAATAATCCTAACAATAATGACCAGCATTCATTGGATACAACTTGTGTGCCAGGTGTTGTGCAAAGGTTTTATCTGTTTTTTCTCCTTTTCAACAATAGATAAGTCCACGATAAAGGACGTGACAGAAGAATTACCCAGGCAACACTTAACGGTACAGAAGAAACTAGCAAATATTGCTTGTGAGGGAGACTGAGAAGGTTTGAGCTATGAAATTGAAGACTAAGAACTCACAAGACAGAGAAGATAAAGATGAGCATTCAAAGCAGAGAAAATAGTATATATTAAGTCTTGAGGATATGAACCAGTGAGGTTTATTTGAGAAAGTTATAGGGACACTAGTTCAGCATGAGAAAAGAAGGTAATATTGAAGAGATAGGCGGAAGTCAGTCAATGGAAGAACTTGTGTGCTTAGCTAAGGAATTACAGACTTGTGCTAGCTGTTCCAAAAATATTTTAAATTTAGTTGTAAGAATAGACTCTTTTCTCTTTGCCATCTACTTCCTTATTCTTGCTTTCAAGGAGATTGACCTACCTTGAAGAGAATACATACAAAAAGAAAATAAGTTATTTTAGAAACCCTAGTGAAAAATTACTTAGTGAATTTCACCTGATTCTACCCACTTATTTTAACCACTGGGGATGGGGCACCCAGAGAGGTTACACTATGTACCCAAGTCCCATACCTAGAAAGGTGCTTATTAGGTGTCTGGACTCAAGAATTCTGACTCCTACTCCAGGAATATTTCCACTATACCTTAAGTTATTTTTGTAGTTTTCACATAATGATGTTTGAAAACTGAAGTTTTTGTCCTTAAAAGATTTTAAATATTATTTTTAAAAATAGGTAAACCTTTTAAGGCAAGTGTTCAGAATGAGTTGTACAGTTTAGAAGTCTAATATAATACACATAACTAAATGAGTTGGCCTTTGCTCGTTTACTCAAAAGAAGGAAGAAGTGGAACAGATGAGAAAGGAGAGGGTAAAAAACACTGATCTCGGTCTTTGAGATGCAAGCATTGTGGTTGGAAACACCCTAGCCATACCAGCCAGAGTACCTTGGAGTCTTGGGCTATGCAAAGACAATTGATATTAATCTTCTTCACAAAATCTTAGGAAATTTTATTCACCTCCTAATAAGAACATCATGCCCAGGAACTCCATGGAAGCAGATTGGACTCTTCTTAAGCCTGACACAGCAGAAAACTTGCATTCACATTTTTACAGATAAGTGTCTGTCAGCTATTATAATCTCTTCTCTAACTTTTTTCTCTATATACACATACACACTCCTTCCCACCACTATCCTAATTCACATTCCATAGTGATAATCTATATTCCTTAACAAATGAATCTTCTGATGTTTCCCTTCTGGTTTTTCTATCTTTTTTTAATACATAATTTTCTAAAATGGAGATAATCAGTCATAATCTCAACCCATTCTGGATGCCCTAGTACCCTCACCTATAATAATGTCAACCTTGGAAGATAAAATTCCAATACCCAGTACCATCATATGAAAAATCTCAGGGGTATAGGTTTTCTATCAAGAAAAAGAAAATTGTGTATTTTTTAAGTTTCCTATATCCATCATAGTATGGACCCAAGACAGAGAAGAATGTCCACAAGTTATCTTCATAAGATAAGAATTCTCACCCCAAAAGCTTTCTAATGAAGTGAAGAAAGATATTGATTATTTAAACGGGACTTTTTAGACTTAGGAAAGTTTGCTTTTTTAGTCAAATAATACTTTGTTGGGTTTAGAAAAAGAGAAGGGGGGAGAATAAAATAACCATGCCAATAAATTTGAAATTGTGGGCAAGATGCTTTATAGAAATTAAATATACATAGCTATTAAAGAAGTTGAATCTATCCACTGTGGGCAATGATATTAGTGTTCAAAATAATTGCAGCCTCTCTTTACGATACTCTATGCCTAAGGGAGAATCGTATATTCCCAGCCTGTTTAATCAGGCATGGCCATTAGACTCCCTTTGGCCAAATAAATGTAAGCAGAAGAGATGTGTCCCACACCCTCCAGGCAGAAACTTTAGGAGCCAAGACACTGTTCACCATGAACTCTTTCCCTCAGCCGTGTAACTGATAATCTTACACACGGAGGCAGCTCCATCATCCTTTTATCTGGCATAAAGTGATGGGAGCAGAACCACGGGTGACCCATATGGGAGAAAAAGAGAGAGCCAGACAAAAACCTTTCTTTGAAAGCCACTGAAATGTAAGGTCATTTGTTGTTACAGCCTAACCCAGCCTATCCAAAAATAGGAGAGAATTTTCCCGCTTGCCTAAAGCAAAGATGACACTAAATAGTGAAACATTAGAAGTGTGCTCCCTGGGATAAAGCTAAGGATGCCCACTATCAATAAGACTATATAATATTGTATTGGAAGTCCCAGCTAGCTCTTTAAGACAAGAATAAGAAGACAGATAATAGATGATAGATACACAGATACGTAGATACATAGATGTTTGTTCATATGTATGGTATCTACATATATATAAAGAATATATATGAAAGAATATATATATGAAAGAATAAAACAAAATTGCCATTTTCCCAAAAGAACGCCATTTTCCCAAAAAAACTGACAACCAAATAACTACTATTAATTAGAGACTTTAGCAACGTTGCTAGATACACAGGCAATGTACAATCACTGCAGAAAATCAATTGCATTCCCATACACCAACAACAAACAGCTGGAAAATGAAATTTTTTAAGCTTCCATTTATAACAGCAATAAGATACCAGAGATAAATCTAACAAAAGATGTCATGAAGAAATCATAATGTATTATTGGAAAACATTGAAGAAGACCTAAATATATGGAAATCTACACCTCCAAATTAATCTATTAAATCAATCAGTTATATTCAAACTCACAGAAGGTCAGCTCACTGAAGTTAACAAAACTGATTATCAAGTGTATAAGAATGAGCAACGACCCAAGAATACTAAATATAATATTGAAGAAAAATAGTAAGATTCAAGATAAAAAAATATAATACTGAAGAAAAATAATAAGGTATGGAGAATCACCCTACTGACACCTTGACTAACTATAAAGTAAAAGTAATTGAGACAATGTGATATTGGCACAGGGATTTAAGAAAAAAATAAGAAGAAAAATGGATCAGAAAGAAACACCAGAAATGAGCACATATGAGAACTTGGGACATGATGAAGATGAGATTCTCACATATTGGAAAGTATCTTTAAGGCCTTCAGGATAGGAAGAATAAACCATTAAGGAAAAGATTGATAAATTGACTATATTAAAATTTAAAACTTATGCTCATCAAAAGACACTATGAAAGAAAGAAAAAGAGTGAGAGGGAGGGAAATAGGAAAGAAGGGAAAGAGAAAGGATAGAATGTCCTTAGAAAGGATATCAGCACTACATATAACCAGCAGAAAATTAGTAGCCAAAGTATATAATCAATAAAAAGGTACAACTCAATAAAAATGAGGAAAGAATAAAAGAGTAAATTCCTAGAAAAGAAAAACAGAATGGCCAATAAACCTATGAAAATATGATAAAACATTAGTAATCAGAGAAATACAAAGTTAAATAAGATACAATTTCACACCCTTCAAATTGGCAAAAGTTTAAAAACCTGACAAAATGAAGTAATGGGAGATTTCATGTATTACCAGGAGGGTAAAATGGTGTAATCACTCTGGAGAACGATTTGGTCTTATCTAGTCAAGTGAAGATGTGCCTTCTCTGTGATCCAGCAATTCCACTCTTAAGTATGTACCCTAGAGAAACTCACACAGACCACCGTGAGACCTACACAAGAAGCGTCATCACACTATTGTTAATGTCAACAACTTTCTCATCTATAAGATGGAGATAAAATTAATACTTATCTCATAGGGTTGTTATAAGGAATAAATGAGTTAGGACATGTAAATTCTTAGAACAGTACCTGAAACCATGCAAGGGCTTACTAAGAGTCAGCTGCTGTTAATGAACCCATTTTCTAGGACTCCCCTTACATTACATATTTTGATTCCCAGCACCAACTGCACTACGCTCAAAACTTGAGGTATTTTTCTTTGCGAGCTTTCTTCCCTTCAGAACCGCTGACCTCGTTTAATGGGTTGCTCCCTAGGTCCCAGACAAGTCGGCTTGCCATGTAATAAGACTGCAGCCAGGCCTGCTGTGATCTGGGTGGGATTTTCTCATCCTCTCAGGTCATGTTTATGCTAAAACTTTTCTCCAGAGGTGAGCTGGGCAACTATCCCATCTCACATTCTCCCCAGTGAGGTCTGCCAAAGTTCTTAAAACTATTTTGATCTATGAGATCAACAAATGCTAAATCATGCCAATAGGCACTTCAAATTTACCCCTTGACAGGATTTTTAATTGTAAGATTCTACTTTAAATAAATATAAAATGAAAGCAAGAAAGATGGAAGGAAGGGAGGAAGGGACTGAGGGAGGGAGGAAAGGGAAAGGAAGGGAAGGGAAATTGAAAGAAGAGATTCCAAATCCATATAATTAACAACATGGAGAAATGCTTCTGGCAACCTTCTCCAAAATTTCAACATGAGTAAATTTTGCATTCCACCCTTACAGCTCTTTTATGACTCCTCTCCCTGTTTGAATAATTACTCCCATTCTCTCAGAGTTGTGTCCTTTGAAGCTCTTAATCCTATAAACAAATCTATATTAAGGATTAATGGGTACTAACATAATAATGTGTCATACTTTCCAGATAAAATATTGACATTTCTAAATGGCCCCTAAAATAGGTAAAATCTATTCACCAGGATTCTCTAAAAGTCAGTTCCTTTAGTGTTAAAAGTTTTAGTCACCATGGTCATTGAATATTCTGGAGAAAATTCTGGGAGAAATTCTGGAAAAGCAGACTTTTAGGAATCTGCCAACTTTAACCGTCTGCCTCATTTATAGGTAAGATGATTGGCTATGCAAGTAACCTCCATCCCACCCACTACCTGTTTCATGTTATAATCACAGGGCATTGGGAGGGAGGATTAGCTTAATCTGAGCATACAGTATGTATATTCTTCTTATTAACGACAAATTTATTTATTTTAAAATATTTACAAAGCATTACAATGTATCAGGCAACTATTAACCCACTTAGTTACAAGGCATTATTTGATTTTTGCTTTACTCTGTATTTAACTATGCCTTTTTCCATTCTCACAGCTAAGACTTGCTCCTGTCCCTTCTCTTTGTCTTCCCCCAACCCCGCTCCCATTTCCTCAAAACAGACAGACAATAAAAGTATGAGGACAGGGTCCATCTCCTGGGGGAAGAGGACAGCAAGAGGTAGGCTAATGGCAGTGAACTGGGAAGCAACCTAGGATTCAGTGGAGTTATGACAGTCGACCAGAATGAACCAAAGCTCCCAACCTAAAGATGCATCCTCTGCGGTTCTTTTTGCTAAAACATTGAAGGATTATATATTCTTCTTCTATTGGGGGAAGCTGCTTGCTGGAAGAATCTGTGTGAATGTTTTGTGATACGTCTGCACATGTATGGGGACGATCATGGGACACAGGTTCCGTGATGTCAAGTGATCCACTATCACTGTATAGCCGTGAATGAGTAAGACTAAAAATTAACCCTTATTCAAACTGTCAAAAGGATGAAAACCACATACAGAATTAACCAAATGCTGTTTATTCAGAGCTTACTTTAGTAAAAATGTCAGCTAGTCAGTTTAGTTCTGGTAGACTGGAAAGGGTGTGAAAGGAGAGTGGATTTTATAGTGAAACGAGGAAGTCTTAAGAAAGTCTTTGATTGGTCAGTGTTCTATTAAGGTGGGATTTCCTATTAGGATGGGATTGAGGCTTTCTCATTGGCTATTGGCAGCCTTAGATTGGTTCGTTGTCTCTAGGCTGGTTAGGGCCATCTGAGTTTTCCTGTCTCAATAAAACACTATCCCGTGTGCTGCTTTAGGGTTCAAGTTTTGAATAAGCAATTCATGAACGTAAATTATTTTTCCAGTAAATACACTTTCACAATTTTTCATGTACCTTTATTGTCTCATACGCCCCATATTACACAAGCTTTTACAAAAATAATGGTTCTTACCATTGTTCAGAAACTCCATATTCAAGCATTTTATAGAAAGTTTATGTATAAAGTGCCGTTAAAGATAGTACAATAAAAAATAGTGCAATAAAATAATAACTTTCGTTTAATTACATTATGAATTAATAAGCCCATTAAAATGTTATGAAAACCAAATATAGTTCATCATTTTAAGTCCAAATGCATGGCAGTTGAAAAATAATACTAATCTTAGGATCTGGATCTCTAATCTGATGATCTCTATTCTTACTAAGTCCATAATTTTTTGTTTCTTTGCCTTTTGGAGACAAAGTTCCCTGGATGTTGGGTTTTTTCTTTTTTATTTATTAACAAAGGACAAGTGAACAGCCTTTTTTCTTTTTTGCTCTTGTTGAAATGGTATTTTATTAATTTTTTAATTAGTGTTCCTTCCAACAAGTTGGGATGACCAGGACTCCTCCCTCCCTGCCATTTATTAGGAAGACTGTTGCAATTTCCCTTTCCTTTGTCTGGTTGCTTCAAACACTCTAATCATCTTATTCTGCATTTTGGTCAGCAATGCCTTTTATGCCCTTCAGCTTTGTCTCTTCCCACGACCACTCTAAACCTTTTAATTTTATAGTTGCAAATGCTGAATTATTGCTGCCTTTCATCATAAGTCAATTTCTCCCAGACTCCTCAATTATCCCCAGACTACCACTTTGAACATTTTCCAATTGTATTGCACAAAAGTAGTAAAGTCGGTCCAGATTTGCTTGTTAATACTAATAAAGACACTCAGTGAGTTTGTACCCCAGATGAGGCCCTTTGCTAAGTACTTTCCATATATCTTCTCATCCAATTTTCCCAGTAATTCTATAATGTACGAATTTACTATTAAGGAAACTGAGACTCTGTGAGTTCAGGAACTAGGAACTTTCATGTGATCACACGGACCGTAACCGGGGAACCAGTACCTGGTCAATCTGATCCCAAAGTCTGTGTCCTGCCTTATTCCTCAAGTGATGCCAGAGAACTGTCTGCACCAGAATTACCTGGAATACTTGCTAAAAATACAGGCTCCAGGGCCCACCCCAGACCTCTTGAATTAGTACCTCTGAGCAAAAGAACCAGAGATATACACTTTTAACAAGTTCCCAAAATGATTCTAAAGTTTGAGAATCACTGACTTTAGTTGAGGCACACTAAAGTTTGAGAATCACTGAACCACAAGGCCTGTGTTGTATATATTGCTCTCTGAGTCTCCATCACCAAGCACAGTATCTGGCTAATCGATAACAAGTGTTTGATGAACTGAAATCAACCAAGTCTACCGTAAGGAAACGCGTTGGTATTGATACAGTGCCTTTGACTCTTTAGAAAAAGGTTCTATGAAAACATTAGGGGACATTGGTTTTTTTACATCCAAGTTGGGTATGCCTAACGCTGGCACTGTGCCAGCTTAGTGAGAGCCACCTTCATTTGGCACACACCATAGTAAGGCCTTGCACAATGCTTCTGTTATGGGAGAGTTGTTGGATGGCTGAGAGAATATCTCAAGACTGTCCATGATTTAAAATGATGTAAGCCTCAGATTTTAAAAAATCTCTTGCTCAAGATGTCCTTTTCTAGTTAATAATAATGGTTGCTTAAAATTGACTTCCAGCGTCCTGTGGTAGTACTGGCCACCCCTTCTAGTCCAATAATATGATTGTTAAGAAGATTTACTATGAACCATTATCTGAAGCAGCCATCTGCTAGCGATATAATTAATTACGTGCATAAATAAGTCAGCTGGTCAGCAAGAGGCTTTGGCTTAAAGTTAACGGGAGAACTGATGGCTATAAAAGGTAAAATTTTTAAATATGTCTTTCTTATTTGGGGGAGGACATGGGGTGTTGACTCTGGGGTATCACGGGGCTGTGCCACTGTTTTTCTTTAACCTTGTCTTGTGGGAAATAGGAAGTACTAAGTTGATTGTCAAGATAATTGTAAAATCTTTACTGGGTGATTAGGAATATATATATGATCCTTCCACTGCCTCTTTCCTGCTTTAGGATAAAGACAGGAGACGATAAAGAGAGCTAAAGGAGGCTTTATATTCAGGATGATGACCTCTGGGTAAGAAGCAGCCTGGGTATAAGCAGAAATTACTTGATGACAACATGGGGTTCTCTTAGCCCCTCATTTGAGGATATCACAGTCTCGGTCTTCAAGTTAAAGCCCCTACATTAGGAAGCCAACAATAATCCGTGTCACCCTCTCCAAGGGAGTTTCCGCCTTTGGATGTTTTCCTGTGCCAGTTAAGCTTCCACTCCTTGCTTGTGCATATATATAGGGACAGCAAGACATTGACTCCTCTTTCTCCTTACCTCGTTTTGACGAGCACAATGTATGAGAGAGTGCACCATGATGATCATTTATGCAAGCCTCACTCCGAACTATTATCCAAAATGCATTTCCACCTGGAATTGAAGTTGTCTTACTTTTCATCTCACATCTGATTGACTACAATAATCATTTAACTTACTAAACTACTCTCAGAGAGTTTATACTTCATTAAAGGTTTAGAGTACCCCAGCTTATCTGAAGCCCTCTTAATCAGTGGAGACAATTATATTCATTCTCTTGAATTTTCCTAACAGTTTCACACTCAAAGAATTCTCTCAAGGTTTGTGTGGATGTTTCTCCATTGTCTCTTTCCTTCCTACCTGGGTCATAGGCCATACGTGGTTCTAAGATTTCTTTTCCCCCATTACTTCCCCACAGAGGGCTCAGAAGCTGCAGGTAATTCTTGCCTACTCCTCTTCTTGTGCTATAGTCACTAGCAGCCAGTTTGCTGGTTCCTTTCTTCGTTTTAATAGCCAAGAATCCTGTAGCTCCTAAGGTTTGACCACAGTCAGTGTAGTAGTCTATTGTCCTTGGATGAAACACAATGAAGGTGCATCCACGTGCTGAGGAAAAAGCAGTAAAGAAGTATCTTGGGACTAAAGAATCCCCAAAACTGAAGCAAAACCGCTGGGCAAAGCTTCTCAAAATCCAAGATTTCAGAGCAAGTCCCATCAGATATATGCAATATAGCTGATACATAACACAAAAATTAAATTAAATCAGTGTAGTAAGAATAGAGAGATCAAAGGAATAGAAAAACCCCAAAACAGATCTCAGATACCATAGAGGAGATATCATAAGTCACAGATGAAGAGGAGATAAGGCTGAAATACTTGAGCTTTGGAAAATACACAATTTAGATACTCAGTAAGTATAAATTACACATGGATTCGAGTTATTTAGTCTGTAAATATATGCTTATCTAATCTCTGGAAGGGAAAGAGTTTTCTAAAATAAAAGCAATGAAAATAATAAAAAAGGAAAGTTTGAAAATTATGAACAACCCAATTTAAAACTTTGCAACATTAAACAATAAATAAAAATGCAAAAATTGAACAAAATTTTAAGATACTTTGCAAAAACAACAAAAAGTTACACTTTTTGATAAGAAATAAGAAAAACACCAAGCCCTCATTGATAAATGAACAAAGGTAATTATAAAGAAGAATTGGAAATGGATAACAAACATTTGAAAAATATGCTCAACTGCATTAATAAAGAAAAATACAAAGTAAGTAAAAACGTGATGCTACTATATTTTAACCCACCAAATAAGAAAAATATACTCAATATTTGCAAGAGCTTAATAATATGAGCACTCACATGCAGTGCTGGTGAGAATGACAACTGGTAGAGCTTTTCTGAAAATAACTTGACAATGTATTTCCATGTCTAATAATTTATCATAAGCAATAAATAAAATATAAGACATATATTTGTGTACAAAAAATCTTCAATACAATATTATTTATAATAACAAAAATTGAAAACAATTTGAAAGTCTTACGTTAGAGGATGATTATGATACATCTGTAAATGTAATAGTATATAGCCAATAAAATTATGTTTAAAAGACTTGAATGAAATGCTTATAATGATCATGTAGAAAAATCACAAAATTGCTTGTAAAATAAGATTTCAACTCTTTTTTTTTTTTTTTGCAGAGGAAGATTCATGCTGAACTAACATCTATTGCCAATCTTCCTCTTTTTTTTGCTTGAGGAAGATTATCCCTGAGCTAACATCTGTGCTATTCTTCATCTATTTTATATGTGGGTCACCGCCAAAGCATGGCTGACAAGTGGTGTAGGTCTGTGCCTGGGATCTGAACCCATGAACCCAGGCCACTGAAGTGGAGCACGCTGAACTTAACCACTAGGCCATGGGGCTGGCCCATCAAATCTATTTTTAAAGAACCATTCTTAAAAGTTAAAAGGAAACATGCCAATATGTCACTGGCTATTTCTCGACAGTGGAATTGTGTGTGATTCATTTTTTCCAATTCTTTATCCTGATTAGTCCTTTCCACATTTTTCTTTAAAAAAAAGCCAGAACACAGCCACACACCAAATAAGGAAAAAGTTTGCCACTCATTTTTAGGTCAAGAATAAGATAATTAAGAAAAAAGTGAGTAAATTTTACTTTAGTTTGGTTTTAGAAGTCCGCTTTAATAGTGAAAGTTGCATAAAATATTTCAAACACACAACCTAAAAGATACACATCAGACACATTAGAGTTATTGACTATGTGGGGATGGAAGAAGGGAAGAGGGATAAAAGGGAATTAATGAGAAACAAAAATAAACTGTTCTAACAGAGACATAAAATGGCATCCTTCAATCGTTAGCAAATATGTCCCAGGCTTGATTGAGGTCAACTAAATCGTAGTTTTAAGATTGTGTAATGTTTAGGTTTCATGGTTTACTTTTTGTGTGTATGTGAGGAAGATCAGCCCTGTGCTAACGTCTGCCAATCCTCCTCTTTTTGCTGAGGAAGACTGGCCCTGGACTAACATCCGTGCCCATCTTCCTCCATTTTATACCAGACGCCGTCACAGCATGGCTTGCCAAGCGGTGCGTCGGTGCGCACCTGGGATCCGAACCGGTGAACCCCGGGCCGGGGCAGCGGAGCACCCCCACTTAACCGCTTGGCCACCTGGCCAGCCCCTTGTGGTTTACTTTTAAAAGGTTAATCACTGCTTTTTAGAGTTAAGTCTGTAAACTTTACATAATGAAGCAAAAGACAATGCCATACTCCGTTTACAGCATGAAAGAGTTTCCAGACTGGTTTCTGCCCTGAAATTTTCTTCTCCTTTCCCTCCACTGTTAGCCTTGAACCACAGTGGATCTGCTTACAGAACTCAGCGATGAGAGGCTCCTCAAAAGAATAGCCAAAACTTGTCTAAAATAGTGTCATTAATTTTATAGAGATTTATCAGAGAATTTTAAAGTTCTACCAACACTAAATTTGCATAATGGTCTTTCCAGTTCAACTTGAAGGACATATCTACCTATGGGAATTATTTCAGAATATTACAGGTTAATTTGGTCTTTAGAGATAGAGTAGAGACAAAAATGAAGAAAGTGAGCATCACTTCATTTTAAGAGAAACAGTTGTCTCTTTTATTTCTTTCTTCCCACGTATAAGTGCTTCACAAATGGCCCCTACTTAACAGAAGAATTAATAATGTCCATCTTGCAAATTACAAGACTCTAACCATTTTGTTTGGCATTCACAAATTTGAAGTTACTTATTTGATAGGACAAATATATGATCATTAAAACAAACTTGGAAATAGTACAAAATTCATCAGAACTGAAAAAAAATTATATATGTTACAGAATTTACAATTCTCTTTTATCTTTATTAATAACACTTGTTCCTCCCTAAGCCATCACAAATCACTAGAAACGATTCTGAGAAAAAAGTCTCAGAAAAACCGTGCTTTAAAGAATTACTGAGAGGGGCTGGCCGGTGGCGCAGGCGGTTAAGTAAACGCGCTCCGCTGGGGCGGCCCGGGGTTTGCCGGTTTGGCTCCCAGGCGCGGACAGACGCACTGCTTGTCCAGCCGTGCTGTGGCGGCGTCCCATATAAAGTAGAGGAAGATGGGCACGGATGTTAGCTCAGGGCCAATCTTCCTCAGCAAAAAGAGGAGGATTGACATCAGATGTTAGCTCAGGGCTGATCTTCCTCACAAAAAAAAAAGAAAAAACTAAGAATTACAGAGAGAGAAGACGTTTTGGTTTTAGTTAAAAATGTTTTAATTCTTTAGCTTCTCCATGTCGTCTACAGGATAAAGTCCAAATTCTTGCATTCTGCCATCTAAGGTCCTGTACTTCTTTCTTCTACTTTCCTACCTATCTTTTCACTCATGTAAAAAAGCCTCCCTCATTCAACTCTCCGTTCCGCTCACATTCAGATCCGAGTCCTCCTTCAATAGGAGATTGTGGCCGCAGTCCAAGTGTAAAGCTGACGGAATAAACAGCAGGAAAAAAATAGAACAGATGCTCAAAGGTCATTTTGAAGATAGAAACCACTTAAGTTTCTTTCCTAGGAAGTCCTAAGTTATACAGACAAAGAATATGAAGGAAGAAGATAAAGAAAACTGAAAAATGATAATAATACTGTCTGGTCCTATTATTGAATGCTTCGGTTATATGTGTATTATAATCTCCTTAGGGTGAGAACATTTTTTATATTTTTTATTTATATATTTACTTGTTTTTCATAGTGGTAGGCACCCAGTAGGCATTCAGTTAATACCTGTTGAACACATAAACAGTATCAATTTTTCCTTGATTGCCATTTTATTACCATCTCCTTTTGTTTAAAAAGTGTCTATGAATGTTCACATTTATAATAAAATATGTTATTTATGACAACTTGAAAGGCAAAAATTGAGAAGTCTGACAATATCAAGTGTTGAAGAGGATACAGGTCAACTATAACACTTACATAACATGAGGAAAAGAGTAAATTGGAGCAACCGCTTTGGAAAATAGTTTGACATTACTTTGTACAGGCAGAAGCTGTGCTAGAATTTCCACTTCTAGAGAAACTCTTACAGACACACGGCAGAAACTCTTTCACATGTGTTCCAAAAGGCTCATGGGAGCAATGTTTGTAATACCAAAGTAGCATTAGAAAAAACCCAATGGTCATCTAAAAGAAAAGAGACAAATTGTGGTGCGTTCGCAAATGGAATAATAAAAGAGTAGGCATGAGTAAACTATAATTTGCAACAACATAGTTGCCTCTTACATACATAATTAAGTGAAAAAAGCAAGAATCAGAGGGTGACATACAGCATGACACAAATTTTATAGCTCAAAACAAGCAAAAATAATACTATATTGTTTAGGCATTATATCTATGCATATGGGCTTTTTTATTTATTTATTTAGGGCAAGAGAATAACAAATCTCTTGTCGATTCTCAAGCTAGAGGAGTGAGTTAGGAGGATAAGAGAGGAAGCAAGTACCCAATTTAGATGTCAAACATTGATAATATTTTTTAAGTCAATGACAGTTTCCTTGATATACATTATGTAATTATACTTTAGAACTTACATGTGTATTACATATATTATTGTTAGGTAGCTGGTATTTTTTAACTGATAATAAAGGGAAAATGTTCAAAAAATAACAGCCTGAAAAAAATTTGTTTTTAGAAAAAAAGTTGGGTGTAGTTATATATGAACATGATTTGTCGGTCCTACCCTAGAGAAATGGCAGTGTACTAACAACTAATAGCAGCACGTGACAGTGGAAGGCTCAGGATTATAATAAACTTACTGAATTCATTACTTGTTTTCACTTTGTTAACTTTTTTGCCCCATCAAAGTACTCTGGACAATAAACTTAGTTTGTCCAACATATGGGATGAATTAGACCGAAAATCTTTTATTTCACATTTTCTTGACCAGAACAGTCTCTTGGTTTAACCAGAACACTGGCTTTGTCCTCAAATTTACCAGGGACAAGTAGGAGGGGAAAAGTTATGACAAACATCAATTCAAGTGTTTTTGTTTAGTTTTTCTGTGTATTTTTGCAGCAATTTTGTCACAAAGAACTTTTCCAGAACTTCATGTTGTCTCATTGTGATACAAAACCTTCACTCTTTGATGTAATATGCAGATCATTAAAAATTGCAATGTACCTAGAAAATCTTGAGCCTGTTGTTTCCCATCTCCTTTCAAGAGATTTTGTCACTATTCCCTCCTCCCCTTGGCTACCCTAGCAAACTAGTATCCTACCCGCCAGTCTCTCTTTCTGAATCCACGTTTTCCTTAGGAAATCATTCTATTCCAAGAGGAATGTTTGCACTATCATGACACATCAAAAGTATAGCTTGTCCTTGAATAACAACACAATACTTCTAATGGCAGTAATCCTTATGTCTACGAATTTTAAATATCCACTTTTCTGTTACAAGAGTAAGTTTTGTGTCTCCATGTTTTGGGGGATATGTCTTAAATTTTTTTATTCCTGAAAGTAAGAGATATGAGTGAATGATTGAACAAATGTTTTCCAGCAATACAAATTCATTGTAATTACTAGGAATTAAAGGAAACCCAGAGAAAATCCTGCTTCATTAGCATCTCTAAATTCCCTATTTATTCAGTGTAGGAGAGAAATCAATAAGAGGATTGTAAAGAATTTTAGCAACTAGGGGTTAACTAGAAATTTCTGAATTTTCTAAATGTCTTGAAGTATCCTGTTCCTCCCAATTCTTTATGCCCTGGTCCCTTCATCTTCTCTAACTTTGGCTCATTCAAATTTACAGAAGCAAACTAAAGAGACATTGACTCCATGAAAGTTAACAAAAGCCAAGTCACTAAATATTTCTTGAATAGTACAGTAGATTAAAAACAGCAATCTGCAGCGTAGGCGCTAATGTACTTGAGAATCAGAAGTCTCTTCAGAGAATCCTTCCGTGCTGCGAAGACTCCTTTACTCAGCATCTCTGACCATCATTTACCTTCCAGTGATAGGAAAGCATCACCATCAAGGGTGGCCCATTCCATCAGTGGACAGCCACGTTGGTTAGAAAATTCTTATGCTAAACTACAATTTATGACTTTGTAGTTTTCCTACATTTGCTCTTTACCAGCCTACTATAATAACAAGCCTGTCCTCATGTTTATGTAAGAATTTTAAAATAATGCCTATTTAAAATGTCCCTTTTTTCTCCTTTGTTCCCCTATAACATTCCCCGTAGGACACAGTTTTCAGTTTTTCTTCAACAAAGTTTCCATTTCTTTCTCCTGCATAGCATTTTGTCAATGTAATTCTAAAAACATGGTAACCAGAAGCAGATGTAATATTTTGGCTGTGATTCACCTTATACTATCAATTCTAGACTTCTATTACTGCAACCAGACATAATGCTAACTTTTATATTTAACAATTATTCATTCAGCAATCACTTACCAAGTGTCAATTAAGTGCTAGGTTTTAGGTTAGGCCTTGGGGATTTAAAACCAAGTTGCCCATACCCTCAAGTAGAGGCATTTATACTATTAGCTCATGGGAAGCATGTGATCAGTTAAAACCCAACTCTTCTTCATTTGTGTTTCTGCAATCAGATCACTACCTTTGTCTACTCATATATAGAGACATTTACCTCCAACACTCATGAAGTTCCCTGTGACTTTAATCACAGCATTCCCTTTAAGAATAACAATTTTGTGTGTGTGTGTGTGTGTGTGTGTGAGGAAGACCAGCCCTGAGCTAGCATCCGATGCCAATCCTCCTCTTTTTGCTGAGGAAGATTGGCCCTGGGCTAACATCTGTAGCCATCTTCCTCTATTTTTTTATATGGGACACCACCACAGCATGGCTTGACAAGCGGTGCGTCAACGCGCACCTGGGATCCAAAGCTGCGAACCCCAGGCTGCCGAAGCAGAGCGCGCGCACTTAACCACTACGCCACCGGGCCAGCCCCAAGAATAACAATTGTTAATTCTAGTGCCCCATACTGTATATTCTGTTTATTAATCCTTTATGTCTTTAAACCAAAGACTAGACAAAAACATTGCTCTTTCATCTTCTTAAATGGCTTTTATAAAAATGAGTAGCATAGTTTCAAGGACAGACACCTATCGTGAGATTTGACCTCTCTGCTCTGTGTAAATCAACATGCAGCACACCTTAGGTACAATGTTTTTAACCAGATCAGAATTTCTCAATTCTATCATCCACCCTGCATTTTAGCAATTGGTTCACAAATGAAAATTACACCAAGCATATCAAGTGCTTTACTCAAGTTATGTTATGTGTGTCTTCCTGATTTACCATATTAACAACTCCATTACAGAAGGATTTAAATTTGTTATGCCTTGTTCTCAGTGAACTCATTTTGAAGTCTTGCAATGTCAATCCTCCAAAGTGCTCACAATTATTTTATTACTGCATTGTATACTTTCGCTAGAGATTGAGATTGTTTTCAGGTCTGTCATTCTCAAGACTCCTCTTTTCATCTTCTGGAAGTTGAACAGTTAGCTGTCTACAGCTTTCTGTCACTTTTCATCTCCCACTCCTCCCCACCTCCCTACTCCCAACAGGAAAACTCTGATTCTAGTTAGAAGCAGGAGGTCAGTAATGCCAAATGAAGACACAGACTTAGGTGCGAGTGGAAATGGCTGAGAGGAGGCTGCCTCCGCATCCTGTAAAGAGGTGATTTTCAAACTACTTTCACAGCCCATACAATTTCTTCAAGTGAAAACTTAGTGGTAGCCCAATAACTAAAGCAGTTACTTGAAGCTTCTCTGGTTGAAGGAGGGGAACAGAGCCCTCCTTCTAGAATCTTACTTCTCACACTTTAATATGAGTATGACTCTTACCTGAGGATCTTATTAAACTGCAGATCCCAAATCAGTAGATCTGTGGTGGGGCCCAACAGTCTGCTTTCTAATACACTCCAGAGGATGCCCATATTCTGACCCAGGGACCAGACTTTGTACAGCAGGACCCTGGGCCATCTTCACAGTTTCCTAGGGTTCCCCAAAGAGTCATACTTCACATGGTTCTAGCATTTCCACCTGTTTTCTCATATCTCCATATCATCTCCCTCTGTGGTAGGCACAAAGATGTCTACGTCCTAATCCCTGGAACCTGTGAATATGTTAGGTTACATGACAAAGGAGAATTAAATTTGCAGGTAGAATTAACGTTGTTAATCAGCTGACCTTGAAATAGGAGATTATCCAGATGGATCCAAGGTAATCACAAGGGTCCTTAAAAATGGAAGAATGAATCGCCTCATAGAGAGATGTGACTTGAAGAATTGTCATGGAGATACAGTATTGCTGTCTTTGAAGATGGAGGATGAGGGCCAGGAAGCAAGGAATGTGAACAGTCTTTAGAAGCTAAAAAAGGCAAGGAAACAGATTTTGCCCTAGAGCATCCAAAAAGGAACGTAGCCCAGCTAACATCTTGATTTTAGCCCAGTGACTTGTGTCAGACTTCTGCCCGACAGAACTGTAAGATAAATTTGTGTTGTTTTAAGCCCTGAAATTTGTGATTGGCAATAGAAAATTATTATACCCTCCTCATTGTGTTTTTCACTAGATAACTAAAGAGCTAGCTCTAATGGTCTATATAATATCATGACTTTCTCTTAAAAAAATTGAAAATATTTGAGTGAAGCCTTTTCCCCAAATTGCTAGTTCATTTTCAAGCTGTGAGTTGTGCAGACACTGCAGGGGGTCTCTTTATGCAGAAGTCCATGATTCCTGCATATGACAAAATAGTATACTTTACGTTACTAACTCAGCATCTGGATTAAAAAAAAACATTCAACTGTTTTGCTGATTTTAGAACAAGATTTACTACTCAAACTAATTTCTTAGAGTGTGACTTTAAATGCTACATTTTGATGTTATTTAGTGTTCAAAAAATGTGTTACCATTACTGCTTTAAAAGAAAAAATAAAAAACCCATAACATAATTTTTTATTAGTATTTTTCTTCCTCATGGTATTTAAAGAGAGCTTTATCACATTTACTACCAAATAAGTTTAAATATCAGCATGATAACTTTTCCACAACTCTAAAGTAGTAAGAATTTTGGTTGGAAGGAACAAGTACAAGCACTGAAATTGAAAGCATCAAGAGTTAGACGGGCCTCTTACTTGAACAGTCTTTAACTTTCCAGGGATTTTTGGGTGAGGATGGGGGGAAATGTCAATAATATTAAAACATTCTGAGATTGCATGTCTCTAAAAAATTGAGCTGCACCACACAACAGTTCAATAAAGGAAATTATCTGAAAATAAACACATACCATTTGCATGGCAAAACCTCCCCATAGGAAGTAATGGAATTGCTACAGAATGTAAATGAAATAACATCACAAAACCTGTGGATGAGCTTTATCTATTCAGATATGGCGGCTTCTGCTTCATGCATCATTCAACGACCTACATGCGAGAAAGGGTCACTTCCAAGTGGCAGCAGGGCTAGCTCTCAATGTAAAATGTGTGACAACAACTCTTATCACACTGTCTGTTCCCAACGCCCACTAGGAGTGGAGATCTGGGGAGAAGGGAACAAGGGGAGATCAGAATAAGAAGGGTATCAAGAGAGGCTTTAGGGTCTGTCCCGGTGGCGCAAGTGGTTAAGTGCGCGTGCTCCGCTCTGGCGGCCCCGGGGTTCTCTGGTTCGGATCCCGGGCGTGCACCGACACAGTGCTTGTCAAGCCATGCTGTGGCGGTGTCCCATATAAACTGGAGGAAGATGGGCATGGATGTTAGCCCAGGGCCAGTCTTTGTCAGCAAAAAAACGGAGGATTGGCAGATGTTAGCACAAGGCTGATCGCCTCACACAAAAAAGAAATAAAATAAAAAATAAAAAAAAAAAAAAGAAAGAGGCTTTAAAGGGAAAGAAAATCAGGGAAGGGCTTCAGAATAGGAATATAACAGAGTAGATAGAGGGGCATGGGTTCTCATCATTAAGAGTTTGTAATTTCAAACAACTTAAACTGACCATGATTTTAGGAAAAAGAGAATTTATTGAAAAGTTAAAGGGTTGCTGAGTTGGAGAACAGCTGAAAATGAGGGCAAGGAACCACGGCCAAACCATTCCACAAAACCAATTCAGATAAATCACCACTGCTTCCGTCACCAAATGCTGGATGCCATGGGTGGCTCTGGCACTGGACATTAAAAGCCTTGGCCCTAGAAATTTGGTATTAGTGCCACTGCTGCTGCAGCCCCCCATCACCAAAGTGGGTTTTCTCCAGTGCTGCTCTTTTCAATCAATAACTTCTTATTCAAAGTTGGAGGAGGATATGTTTGTCTGATTGGTGGGACATAGGTCATGTGCTCGCATCCTAGATGAAAGGAACCCTAGGAAAGCAAATGTCAAGCATTCTCAATCTCTATATTATACAAGACAGGCTCTGCCTCTCAACAAGACTAATTACATAAGGGAATTCTAAGAATATAAGAAGAGACTTCAGATGTTGATCAGCCTCCAGCCCCTCAAGAAATAGGGCAAATATCCATTATAAGCAACCTGAATTGAATGAAAAGGAGAGTGGAATTCAGTTATTGCTGATTTCATTCAAATAAGCTTGAAATTTTTTAGAATAGCAGAAGATAGAAAGCCTCTTTCTACCTTCCCACTGACTACCTCTGAGTCACTATCTGCAGTTCAAGAACATCAGTTGATACCTTAGGAAATTATACCAATGAGTCAACCCCAGGGATGAGTCTGTGCAAAAGATTAAATAAAATATATTATCAATTGTAGACTTACTGAAGATCACTACAAACCCTACTTATATTTCATTTTTTTCAGGCACAAATTAAAATCAAATATCTAGCTTTGTAGTAAGAAATAATAAAAATAGATTATTGATTAATTATAACACCATCTTAAGCATTCAATCTTGCTGCATTGGCCCTCTCCATTTAATGGTAATATATGAAAATATCTAACCAGAATTGAATACACAGTAATGTGCCAAGCACTGTGCTAATTACTTACAAAATTATTCTGCTCCATCTATATATCCAACCTTATGAAGAAAGATGCTGCAATCATTCCATTTTAGGGATGAATTAACTGAAACTTGCTGCAGTAAGAGACTTGCCAAGGATCACACAAAAATAGCAAATCTAAGGCTCCATCCCAGTTGAGTCTTTGTTTCAACTTCCAGCTCTGTCTAATTCCAAAACCCAACTCTGGTTACAAAGTGCTGTAGAGGAAGTTAGACAAGGACTACTTTTCCCATTTTTGTTTTATTTATCACTCTCTCTTCAGTGTTAAAATGATCTATATCAAAACCTCAGCAACAAAATCTGAAATTGCAGTTGAAAGTACTTATGTGACCAGGGGCTGCTCTAGGGTGTGCGAAGTCCTGGGCAGAGCCTTTGCAGAGCCCCTACCTGTATAATCAATTTGATTTTAACATACATTACAAAATTCATAGGTGTAACTTATTGATGAAGATTCAGAATAATGGGTAGAAAAGAGGTACTTGTTTGTTTATTGTCCCATCGGTTCTTGTGAAGAGTCTTCATAATGTCCTGAGGCCATCTCTTCCTGTTCAGGTCTAGGACACATCTTTGTGTTCTTTATTGTCAAATGTGTTAATTTCGTCATCTCCCACTGTGAGACTGTGTTATTATCGCAACGCCATAGTTCTTTAGAGCCTGTTTGTATTGAAATCTTCTTGCCTGTGCAATTGCCTAATATCATTTACTTAATGTCGGTTACATCATTACTCATGATATGCTGAATTCCTATTAAGGCCAGGTTCCTGAAGGTTTCCCACATCACATCACTGTAGAGTTCCTTCTGTGAAGCACCCAGTAAAGCCCACTCCTCTGGGGTGAAGTTCACAGTCACATCCTCAATGGTGACTGACTCCATTCCTACATTTACTGGGTCCCCTAAGGTCCTTCCTATGACTCCCGAGGTCGGTACAGGTCACAACCTGACAGAATCGGCAGCAGAGCCACGTAGCACATTTAATGGCGGGGAGACGCGACCCGCAGCGTGGCTGGAGCGAGCAGCCTGACATGCTGAATTAACCCTCATGCTGCCCATGGATACTGGCTTCCAGTGATTCTCTCAAAGGTTGCTATCTTCTTCCCAAAGAACGATGATGATGACCACGAACGCAGTCGTATCCAGAGTATGCAGGAAATGGGAACACCAATTCATTTACTGGTCACGTTAAATTTACTATTCAGAATTTTATAGCATAAAAGTAGAACCACACATCTTCCAACAATGTCGACCATACTCCTGCCTTCCACACACTGCCCATCAAGGAGGATAGACAGGGGATCCATGGGCAAAACAAAATGGTCCCATTTACACAAGGACTGTGCATCCCTTATCTCACATGGCTCCTTGAAAACTGACTGACACATGACAAGGAGCCTGCAGCGGAGTTGTGGTGGCCAACCTGGGTGCCAGCAGCGGGGCTGCAGAGGCACACAGAGTAATGAGGGCTGCAATCCCACTCTGCACAAGCTTTGGGCTGTACTATATGCAACAACAAGATGTTTGGTTTTGTAAACGTTTCACTTTTTTTGCCTTTTTATTTCATTCTCCTTGGCTTAAAATAAATTCTGTGAAGAGAATTACACGTATAAGGAGACCTTGAAGTCACAAATTCTCTATAAATACAGCTACTCCAATCTTAGTGAATTTGAGGACATCCTGTCACCATTTTTCACTCATTCTCTTGATCACCAGTTTAAATATCCTGCTCCTCCTGTCAAATTATATTTAAAATTTAGCAACTGTCTAATATCTTACAATGGTCAATATTTTGACAAAAGTCTGTATAATGTTGCCTCAAGAACAAATCATTAGTTAAACAAACAATTGGATCAAATACAAAAATCAAGAAACACAATGTACTAAGTATTTGCTGAGGAATCTTGCCTCTGGCTGCACAAATATATGTGCCCAGTGACATCTGTTTGAATCTATCCTCCTAGATACAAATTGGTAGTTTTGATCTTGTGTTTTTATGCTGCTATTAACTGTGATCAAAGCATCCAATGACAAATTGTACAGATATCACTGGAAAAAATAATGTCTGCTGGAGACCAGTTAGATCAAATCATGGGGGGAAAGACATTTATTTTAGGTGTAAAATTAGGAATGTTTAAAAGTTTTTGTGTTCCTGAGTTTGTTACATCTAAAGTGAAAATAATATGTGTAGCACAATACACTGAATTTTGTTACTTTCTATTATTTTATGTTGCCTTTTTATCTACAGAATGATACAGTTAATGTTTTATCAGAATTTTATCATTAGTCTTTTTCAATATGTAATTTCATTTTTTCTTGTTCAGTAACAGAATTTTAACTAGCCAAGTGTCATTCTAATTCAAAATAGGAATAAAATTATAACAGAATTCATTTAACAAGGATTTGGATAGCAAAGTTTTCTATTCCATTAAGGGAATGGTGGGCTAGTGGCTATGTATAGCTCAAAGTGTGACATACCTTCTCTAGTTAAGTAAATGCTTATTTATACAGTATCTACAGAAAACCGAAGCATATGAAGAATCAGAAGTATTCCCAACAGAAATTCCTTTAATTTCTGATACAAGCCAAGCTCTTCATCCTTAAGAAATAGTTTGCGTAGAGAAGTGTCCTGAATTCTCCCAACAGTGCACTTCCTAGCTGATCCAAGTAATACATTTTGTCTTTGTACGTGAGAAAGTGTTTAGTAAAACCAGATGGCCCACTGTTTTCCTGTCCTGAAGCTACTGGCAAGAACGTATTTGAGGTCAAAAACCTTACAGATCCTAATAACATGAACAGACACTTGAAAACTCTAGTTCATCCATAATTAGATTATTTCAGCTATTCTCCACCCGACTCTTATTAAGTCACGGTTTGTTATCTGAAAAATATTATTCTAACATGCATAGAGCTCAGATCTCCTCCACCCCCACTCTTGCAAAAGTCTGTGCAAGACCTATGCTGTCATTTGAAGTGCTAAGGAACCAATGGGGAACTAAAACTAGATTTCAACCCAGCATTACATCAACCCATCTTTATTACTGGATATCCTGAGTGTCACCCCTGAATATTCAACTCAGAGAGAATCACTCATGCACCAGGACCCAGCTCGACCATAAAATCTGTATGCAAAGACAAGTAGATGTTCTAGGACAGTGCTTCCAAAGGAATCTCCTAGGGATCTTGTTACCATGGAGATTCTGACTCGGCAGGTCTAGAGTGGGGCCTGAGGATCTGCATTTCTAATAAGCTCCCAGGTGATGCCAATGCTGCTGGACCATGAACCATTTTGAATAACACATTTCCAGGGCTAGATAATGTTCAGAATTCTGCTGCTGTCCTTCCTCCCAACTTCTCCCATGATTTGTTCCCAACCTACTTATTCTCTTCTCCATGGCCCACTTTTCATGAGACCCCATGCCAACTCCCCTTCTCTTCACTATTGGTGCATCCAAGAAGTTTGTAGCTTTGTCTCCCTCTCCAGCCTCCACGTTTCCCATCTCAGCTGAAGATTTTCTCTTCCAGTCTCCGGCCTCTGAAATCTCTTCCTTCATTTTGACATCACCTCCAAAACTCCTTGTAGGGTAACCAGTGTCTAGACAATAAGAGTAGGGGGAAAGGGTGAAAGAAGACCCTAAAGTACCAAAAGGAAGTATGAGATAGGAAAGGTGCCTTTGAGGAATCTGAAATCCATTTGAGTGATATCAGATGATTAAACCGAAAAATTTGCTATCAGTGCAAGATTAAATGTATGGTCCAAGTGATCAACCAGTGCTTAGGAGTTCAGAAAGGAGAGTAATTAATCACAGTAGACTAAACTAGGGAAGCTTTATGAGAAATAGGTGGGATAAACTCTACTTTAAAAGTGTGTAGGGCTTAGATAGGTAAAGTGGTGTGGGAATGACATTCCAAGGAGAGAGAATAGTATGAGCAAATGTGCAAGGGTAGAAAAGTTTTAAGCAAAGGATGTGAGGGGATCAGTGAGTACAGTTATCAGAGAGACGCAAAGAGTAAATGTGAAGTTCCTGAATGCCAAGCTAAAAAAAATTATTTCTATTCACAGGTGGTAGAAGACACTGAGGTTATAGAAGGGAGTGACATGACTGGGATGATCCAACCTCCCGTTTTGCCTGAGACAGTTCCAGATTACACCACTGTCCAGGCATAATTATAATAATTATTAATATCTTCCCTTTCATCATTCAAAGTGATCCAGTTTGACCAATAAATTATATAGTCTCTGTAGACATAACGGAATTAGTATTTCACTCAAGTGGATTGGAACAGTGGTATGCAGCCTGCAGCCCCAAAATGCCTGGTTCACAAATGGAGGATTGTACGGGCTGCTAAAACAGTATATTTGCCTGGTGTGGTTATGCTGATTATCACATGTGGGTCAAACTTTCTTTGTAGTTACACATTATATATATTGAATTTATAAAATATAGATAAGTTAACTAAGTACCATGCCAGCTTATAAATGCAGTTTATTTTATGGTTAGAATTTTTCAAAACATAAAGTTCAGAGTGAGAAAATTCATAAAGGAATGTATGGAAGTGACCACTGAATTACAACGTATTGAGAATAAGTTAAGACGGCAATGGCAGCTTGGGGAGTGTGGGTAGGGAGATGATTAGGATGGCAACAGGCGTGAAAAAATAAGTTAGATGTTAGATGCTGAATCAACAGGGCTTAGAACCTACCTGGCTACCCAAGACCAGAGAGAGGAAAATGTAAAGGATGATTTTTGAGTTTTAAGCTTGAATGCTTGAAAGAAATAAGAAATACAAAAGGGATTGCAGAGTAGGAGAGAAGAGAGTTCAGAAGATAAGCTGATTGCATGATTTTCAAGGGAACGTATCCAATGAGTATTTCAATTTATCTTTTTGCCTTGGAACTGGATACTTCTCTTTCATTTTTTATTTATAAAAGTCATATCTATAGTATCTATAGTGTCTATTATCTCTTATATACCTTTACATCCAGAGAAAAGAAAATTTAATGAAAACGAATCTTGCCATTTTGTGGCTATGTCAGATTTCTAGTTTATATTCCCAGTTTCAGAGACATGGAGGTTCAAAACATGTATGTTATTAATTGACTGTATTTTTTAAAAATTAAGTGATCATCACCAGAAAAATTATCTGTTATCAGTATGGTTCACACTATGTGACCTTAGATATCAAGCCATGCCCAAATTCAATGACATATGAGAAAGAAATTTTTATTAAAAATTGTAAATGAAAGAGACAACTGGTTTGATTTACATATGTAAGGATTAGTCTGCCTTCTTTACCAAATTCAGTTTACATCAGCAATGTATTCCTGCTTTACTTTCTTGTCTTTCAATTCCTAAACCAGACATAATTGGGATTTGTTATTGCCTGAACAAGAAATGTATAAGGGATTGGAGGAGGCAAAGAAAACTATTAAAGTTTTCTTGGAGCTAGTGCTTTAAATCTATCCTCTTATTCACTTGCCCTACACATGGCTCTTGTCGGTCCCCTAAGCCCAGACTGCCCAGACTTTGAACCTTCTGGGCCTACCTTGTCCTTGGTCATATGTTCCCACCTGAGTCCTACGAGGGTATCTGACATCCGTACTCAAGTACACCCTGACTCTTGTTTTCCATCCCAGTTTCTAACAACATTTCAAACTAAACCTTTTCCACTCAGAGATACTTCTGGGCGTCTTACCACCAAGTAGTTTGATGATATTTGTATCCAACCCAAATCATATTTTTAGAGTGGGGAAAAATCTTGTGGAACACATAGTAATTTTATAGATGAGGAAACTGAGCCCAGATTAGTCAGAATCATATAGAAAATTTGTGCCAGATAAGACTAGAAGCAAAATGTTATGTCTTATAGTTCAAGGCTTTGTTTACCACAAAAGCTTCTTTATTCCTTGGCTGTGGTCCTAGCGCTGAGACCAAATTTAATGATAAATGTATTTTGATCTTTAGCATATACATCATCCTATCACTTGTATCCTCTTACCAAGCATCCTGTCCTCTTACTAAGTTTCATTTACAAGATATAGGTAATTCATTTTCACTTGTAAAATTGAGATACTCCCAGGGTGAAATATAATAGCTACTGAAGCAATACACTAAAAACAAATTAAATTCAAGCAACAGGGAAATAACATTATCAATTTGAAAGGACATGGGGAATCTAAATGATGTTGAGCAACTATCAAAATGAAAATGTAGATACAGCTCAAATACACTGTCACCTTAGTAATGTTCTTGGAGAACTACTGCCATCAAGGAGAAGTTTCATGGGTTTTTATAATAAGTCAGAACTTTAAGATTTCCCAGGAGCACAGAACTAATTAGATTGTAAAGTACTATTTCTAAAGAATAATTCCACATCCTAAATCACCAACACGATGATCTAACAAGCTGAAAACTCATTTTGTGTACAGACTTCAATTCTTTTTAAAGATAAATTAAACAAACAACGACACAAATGCATTATCCCAACCCTGATAGTTGCTACAAAAAAGCAAAAAAAAAAAAAGCATAAAAATCATAGTAGAATTCCAGAGTCTCAAATGCACATCTTGTTCCAGCAACAGACCACATGAATTTTGTCTTTCCTCATTGAAAACCAAAACACTAATTTAAGTGCTTCAAAGCTAGCATGGTTTTTGTGCAAAGCACTTATTGGATGCTTCACATGGAAATAAATCAAGAGATGATGAAAAAAATGTTTTTCACAAAAGAGTGAGGATTCAGAATCCAGGTCAACGTATTCTTTTCTTCTCCTTTTTCTACTTTCCATAGCAAGTCCCAGAGGAGAAGAATAGGCATAAAAAATGAGACACGAAGAATAAAAATGTAAACATCTAACCTGCCAAGTCCTCAAAAGAAATATATCAATAGAAAATAAAGATAAAATGTGAGGTTTGTTTGATCTCTCAAGTATACTGAGTGGGTGCCCTTTTTTGCTTAAAACCCTTTTGTGTGTGCATCTTTAAATAAAGTAAATAGAGGTAAAAATAACAAGATTTCTTATAAAATGCCTTTTTAAGAAAATTAACAAAATGAACTTCTATCAGAAGTCTTATTAGCTTTTTTTTTTTTTTTTTTGCTTTGAGGAACTAGATACAGACTTCTGAGCTAATGAAAAGTAAGAAGATATTTCACATTTGTGTCCAACATTAGAAAACACTATGTCTCTTGGGCCGGCCCCGTGGCTTAGCGGTTAAGTGTGTGCGCTCCGCTGCCAGCGGCCCGGGTTCGGATCCCGGGCGCGCACCGAGGCACCGCTTCTCCAGCCATGCTGAGGCCGCGTCCCACGTACAACAACTAGAAGGATGTGAAGCTATGACATACAACTATCTACTGGGGCTTTGGGGGAAAAAAATAAATAAATAAAATTTAAAAAAAAAAAGAAAACACTATGTCTCTATTGGATGATTTTGCCATCAGTAAGTGATAGTGGTATGGATGATCTTTTTTCTTACAGTTTTAGTCTTTCAAATATTCATGGTATGGCAAAAAGCCCAGGCATAGGTCAATCCCTCTTGCTACACTTCTGAAAATTATCTGGAGGAAAAGTAACCCAAGTCATTGAACAACTACTGTGTTCCTAATTTGATGCTGAAGGCGTTAAATACAATATTTACAGCAACCTTAGGAAATAGATATTATTGACCTTCTATTAGTAAAAGGATTATATGGCTGAGATAGTGAGCAAATGGAGAAATGAGAATTCTAAGCTAAATTTTTCTGACTCTAAAACCCATTCTCTCTCTACAGCACTGTGCTGCCACTAGTAACTGCGGATGATCAACCAAACACGTGAATTAGACATTGATTTATTGCATTTACGAAAAAGACCTCATAAACTCATTTAATTGCATTTACTGATAGCTAGAGAGAAAATATATAATTATTTTGACAGGCTATCCTGTGAAAACACCATGATTACGTTTCTATTAAAATATCACTGATGTATATGCAACTAATACACTCTTCTAAGTAATTTAGAAAAATCCCTAAACTATTCAGTGCATCAAATTTCTGAATATGTATTTAATTGCTCTCATTTTCACCCATATTTCCCTACTAGAAGAGATAGTTTGTGATAAGATGATTTCACATATGAAATTCCAAAGAACTGTCACAAGATGCAACTTCAATTGATTTCTAATAATAGATGTGTTTGCTGCAACCTTCCATTTTGAACAAGTACATAAGGAATGGCTAACCAGAGACTTGAATACAACCTGTGGCCAAGGAACAGTGTGTGTTTCTGTGTGACACTAACTAGTACATAGAGAAAGCTAAGTCATGTTGACCTCATTGAAATCAATCTGTCATCCAGTGAACTATTTGGCTTGAATAATCTATGGATTCTTGATGCCTCCTTGGTTCCAAATATAGTCATTTATTCAGTTACCAAAAACATCAGTCAAACATGAAAATGTTACAAAAATCCTTCAAGTCTTTCAGCCCAGAATCACTTTCTGATTTGTAGTAAGAGAATGAGAATGTTGGTTGCTCCTTTATCATACTGAGACAGCAATAAGCCACATAACATTTAATGATCAGAAGCCTCTTAAAATGAGATATCCACTCCTTTAAGACTCTGAACTTTGCTTTACTTTAGAAAGGAGTGTTTGGCATTGGATTCATCTCCCTCAAAACCACATTACTGCTGAGTGAAATAACAGAACTAGATTATCTAAGCATGGCAGCCTGCTAAGCAGCACATTTCTGAGTGGTTATCATAGACCATACCTCAGATGGCTGTTGTAAGGCCCCAGGCCAAAAGCAAAGTGATTCACAAGAACTACATAAATCAACTAGAAATTATTGTGTTTGGCTTTCATATCACTATTATGAAATGAAATTAATATAGACTAATAAAGAAAAATCGGCTACGTGCTAAACTCTTTCTTTGCCTTTTCCTCATGTTCACAACAGCCTTTGGTTTGAAATGTACTGTGGGGGATCAGAATTTGCCACCCCAAAATGCATCTCTTTGGCTTGATTATTTTTAAGAACAAAAGACTCAGAAAAAAACTTTGACCTTCCCCCTAACTGCCTAAAAGAATTTAAGATAGAAGGCCTGTCCCAGGAAGGATGTATCACCTATAGATAACTCTATGTGTGGTAGACGGGAAGGCACCTTGCAGGGTCACAGCCCAGCAAACATTTGTCCTAGTAAGGCCATGGCCCAGTAAGCATTTGTTTACCAAACAGTTGTTTGTCCATCTCCTTGTGAATTGCCTTCCTCCCCTTTGAAGTCCCAAACCACTACCCCCAGCTTCCTCCTTTGTCTTTAGCTGAAGATGGTATTTAAGGTGGTGGCTTCAGCCATTTTGGTGAGTTACTCAGTTTTCCCATATACACATTTTATTAAATTTGTCTGACTTTCTCCTGTTATTCTGTCTCATGTCAATTTAATTCTTAGACCAGTCAGAAGAATGTAAAAAGTAGAGGAATAGTTCTCCCTCCCCTACAGTACCATAGGATAGAAACTATGTATAAAATTTTCTGGCTTAAAACAGAAATTCTGTAGCTTGTACCTGGTTTCTGGCTACTCTACCAAGTAAATTATCTTATGGACACCAGGAACATTCTCAAAGTCAACCATGTGACAAAGGATGCAAAAAGACCACGTATGCAATGAGGTAAAGAAAGAGAAAGGTGTTTTTCATACATTCAGAAGAAAAATGTCAGCCTCAAAGAATTTGTAGAGAAGGCTAATCACCAGTTTTCAACAGGGAAAACTGAGTTATCTGCTTGGGTAGGTCAAGAGAGCTACTAATGAGCAGTATACAACTCTACGTGTTGCCAGGGAAACTCAGACTTCTGCCCTCCCTAATTGGAATTTAGTAAATTTCAAAAAATTGGAAAAGTTAAATTATAGACCAAAAATAATATAGTAATAATAATAATAGGTACCATTTCATGAGTAAGTATGATGTGCCAGGAACTTAGCATTCATTACATCATTAAGTCACAACACTGCTATTTTAGGAAAACTCCATTTAAGAGATGAGGAAACCGGAGTTCAGAGATCAAGTAATGTCTGCATTCACTTGAATGTTACTTCCCTGAGGGAAGACTTGGTATAATTCACTAATGTACCCTCAGCTCCTAAAACAGTGCCGCATACACAGTAGATGTTCAATAAATAATCATTGGTGGATGGTCTGAACAATTCCAAAGTTGAAGGCACTTTTCCATGTGCTGTGCTACTTCTCCAGAGATGTAAGAAGACAAGTTTAAAAAAGGAAAAAAGAAGAGGAAGGAAGGAAGGAAGGAAGGAAGGAAGGAAGGAAGGAAGGAAGGAAGGAAGGAAGGAAGAGAAAGAAAGAAAGAAAGAGAGAGAGAGAGAGAAAGAGAGAAAGAGAAAGAAAGAAAGAAAGAAAGAAAGAAAGAAAGAAAGAAAGAAAGAAAGGGAAAGAAGGAAGGAAGGAAGAAAGAAAGAAAAAGAAAGAAAGAAAAGAAAAGAAAGAAAGAAAGAAAGAAAGAAAGAAAGAAAGAAAGAAAGAAAGAAAGAAAGAAAGAAAGAAAGAAAGAAAGAAAGAGAAAGAAAGAAAGAAAGAAAGAAAGAAAAGAAAAGAAAAAGAAAGAAAGAAAGAAAAGGAGGGAGGGAGGAAGGAAGAAAAAAAAGAATATCATTTTCTTAGTGGGGAAAAAAATCTTCTATATTTTCAACTGTTTAAAACCAATGGGCAATTATTTTTATATGCCATCCCTGTCTTGCTAATGAACAACTATATGCCTGTAAATTCAACAAGTTAGATGAAATGGATAAATTCCTCAAAAAATATAAACTACCAAATCTCACTCAAGAAGAATAGATAACCCGAATAGCTCTTTATCTATTAAAGAAATCAAAATTAACTTTCTCACGAAGAAAACTGGATCCCATTGTCACTATCTTCCTCCCTTCATACCTAATCAACAACCCACGCTTATTGATTTTTCTTTAAAATTTCACCTGTGTCAATCTCTATCTTCTACCATCACCTGGACAAATCCTTTTTCAACTTTTGCCTAAATTAGTATAATAGCTTCTAAGATGTTACTCTGCTTTCTTTCTTTCCTGGCAAAATCTCTATATTATTTACAGCACTTCTCTTATTCGCCTGCGAAAATTACTGAAGACAATTTTAGGATTCCCCTTTGTCTGCAGAAGCAGTCTCAACTCTATTGGGAGTCAATTTTCCACAAATCTATCACATTTTGCCCCTCTTGTGAAACAAAGCACTGACTGGCCTCTGTTTCAGATTATCTTTCCAAGGATCTTTGTATAGAAGATAGAATGTCTCTCCTTCTGGAGCACAGGGTAGGCGTGCTACTTTCCAATATACAATATTCATGTCCCCTAAACTCATGGATCTTTGCCTGTAATGAAACCTACTATGTGTCTACATATGTCTACCTGTCATCTGGCTACAAATGTCTGGCTACAACTACAAATGTCATCTGGCCTTCTTTGTATCACCACATGGGAATTAGAACTCAGCACAAAAAATTGTGATACTCGGGCTACTGATATTTCTTTGAGTGATAAACAGTCTTTCGTCTCTGACTAAGAAATCTCATGTCTTATACCAGCATTCTTGAAACTGTGGTTAGCAAATGGAATAAAATTTTATATCTTCTACAGTTCTTGAGAATAAGAATTACCTGGGGAGACATTTAAACACACCAATGTCCAGTCGTCATCATATCAATTAACTCAGAATCTCTATAAGTGAACCCCGGGCATTGGCTTTTTTAAAGCTCCCAGGTAATTCTAATACGCAGCCACATTAGAGTGCACATTAGGCCCTCTAAAATCTGACTCAAATTTGCCTTCTCAAACTCATTTTCCAGGTAGAAAAATGGACACAAATAAAGGAAGAGACTAAGCTGAAGAAAGAGAGAGATCTTCACGAGAGAAAACTGAAACTGAGAAGGATAGACAGATACAATGGAGAAAATGAGATTCTGAAAGCCAGAATAGAAACATAAGAAGAAAGAGATGCATCCTGCCATTTGCAACAATATGGATAGACACTGAGGGTATTATGTTAAGCGAAATGTCAGATGGAGAAAGCCAAATACCGTATGATTTCCCTCATATGTGGAAGATAAAACAACAACAACAAACAAACTCATAGATATTTGGTGGCTACCAGAGGGGAAAGGGAGTGGGGGAGGTGACAGAGGTAAAGGGGCGCATTTATATGGTAACAGATGGAAACTAGACTTTTGGTGGTGAACATAATGTAGTCTATACTGAAGTCAAAATATAATGATGTACACCTGAAATTTATATAATGTTATAAACCAATCTTACCTCAATAAAAAAAGAGAAGACATTAGGAAAGGAAAAAATATCTAAAGGCTACTAGGACCCGACAAAATCTGAGAAAGGGAGAGAGAAGAAAAACCTCAGGAAACAGAAATGAACGATTCCTCCAAGGAAGCCAGGATCCTGGAAACTATGAAGAGGTGGCTTCCTAAGATGCAAATACAGAATCCATTGTAAAAGTGGTTGGAGAACAACCCCTTAAGGATAGGATAGCAATACTAAGTTGTTAAAGAAAATAAAAATCTGCATAGAGTTGAGAGGACAAAGTCAGGATCATCACAGTAAAATATTTCAAAAATTATTAAGTGAATTTCAAAGTGATACACTGCCCTGAAGGTACATGCCAGAAATGCAGGTGAAATTAGGACTCTATAGGATGGCAAAGCAAAGATGGGGCACATTAAAGTGGAGCCAGGCAGGACGGAAGCCGACGGAGTCTGAGTTAGACGTTGGTTTGTTGGGAGACTAGCTCCTGGGTGGGATTATCCAACTCAAAAAGCATACATTGAACTAGATATATTTGACAAATAAACGTTTGGCAGTCTGAGAATCCCACTAACTCAGTATCAGCTTTTACACATAATCTGGAGGAATAGGGTAGAAACATAAAGAATAAACTAAAGGGAAAAACGCTATTAGATCAAGCAAACAATGCTAGAGAAGAAAAGGAAACAACTTAAGAAGCTGATTAAAAATTCAATTGAGCTTCTCTGAAGATGTAACAGAACAGTCAAGAGAAGAGAAACTAGAGACAAATACCCTACAGCTGCGGAAAAAGATGTGGGAGAAAATAACCTTACTCAAGACCTGGAACATTTAGAAACTAAGTACAACACCTTACAGAGCAGGCCCCCAGGGGCACAGGTTTCAAATTATCAAAGGGAACTTCAGCCCAGAAATCTATTAGGAGTGATTCTCATGTAGGTACTAGGGAAAAACTTCCTTAGCAAGAGGTTTCTGAGATTCTGCAATTCATACTAATAGGAAAGAGCAGGTACAGGGCTGAAATTGCCTGCTCACAAGATATTCGGTGACTGTATCTCTAGAGAGAGTCTGCACTCATTAAGCTCTAAGAGCCAGAAGCACAAGATTCAAAGGGAAAAACAGGCATTGAAAGGGTTTAGATATGCAGAAGGAAAAGAAAAACACCTCAATTGAGACTCATGGGCCAAAGTTGCCACCATCATAACTTCTAAGCTTGCGAAAAATGTACAGAGTACATGGGTAGATTCCCTCCCCAATTTTGGTCATGGGATAGCACCAAATTAACTCTTGCTAGGAGAGACCTCAGGCTTTCAAGTTCCCTGGTCAGGGATTTGAAAGAACTGTAATCATGGACAGGAATCACAGCAACTCTGAACCAAGAAAAATATCTTCATCTAACTTCCTTCTCCTAAATACTACTGGGACTTTGGCACCGCGAAGTGCAGGGTCCTGGGAACAGGCTTTTGCTTGGGATCACTGCTCTAGAGGATTGAAATTGGCCCATTTTCTAAACTGGGTGAGTGTGGGGTTGTGCTCAGATAGTTTTTTGTTATATTAACTCTTTGGACACTTTTTTAAAGGCAAGAATATGAAAGATTTAACTGATACAACTAAAGGAACTACATATATTTCAGTGAAAAACCCTGGCCATGGATGCTTTGGAAAACCTGACTCTACCCAGACACTAGAGAGAGAATTAGAAATTGGGGAAGACTTGAAGTCCTGTGATTTTATTTTAACTTAAGCAATATAATTTGATTTGAAGCTTTAAATCTTTGGAATCTCCTAGGAAATTTTATAATTTGAAGGCATTTATATTCAAATCTGGGACATCTCTGTGTTGATGGCAGTTAATTACCAGAGTATCTTAATGTTTGCTTTCAATCTCGTTGCAAAACACTGAAAAGCGATTTTCGACATTATGGTCAGCCTTGGTTACAAAATGTTAATTTAATTAGGACACTGTTCTGACATTTCAGAGCCTTCTGGGTGCTAAATCTACACTGACAACGAATTGTGGTAGAAGCCTCAGTAATTGGGAGAAGAAGGGTGACCTCATGAAGAGGGAAGCTGTCTCAAGAAGTTCATCTCCTCCCCAAAAAGGGAGAGCCACACTCCTGATGGACCATAGGCTTAATGGTTAAACCCAATGGATTAAAAACAGCAAAAACAGTAACTCCATGGAATGTGGCAAATACAAGACGGGAGAAATTCAGTGTATTCAACTGACAGATTTGGGAACAGGGACTAGGCAGGTAGAGCTGAAATCCTTCCTTTCCCCTCCTCCTTTTTGAGAACAATTTGCCTGCAGAGAGTACACGTTATCCTCGATCCTTGACTCAACAGAAATGTTAGAACTCTGCCCTGGGGAAGGAGGCCTGCCAGAGTCCACACAGGCCTGTGGGTGGTAAAGTCTACCTATTTATGAGATTCAGTATTTATGGGGTTCAGTATCTTTGCCACATACCCAAGACGAGTGTACCAACAGCTCTGGCAATAATAAAACTAACATTTAGATCCTCCTTGGCTAGACTTCTTTTTCTATCTCAGTTGAATCAGAATTTAGAGGAAAGAGTCAGATGGATTTTATGTATCACTCCTCTCCAAACCCCAAATCTCTTTGGTTCTAAAAGCCCAACCAACACTCCGTTGCCTCAAACCGACAGCTCTGTTACCCACCTGACCCCAAGTAGATATTTGAGTGTGACCCCTGGAACAGCATAATTATAGCAGGAGTAAAAAAAAGAGTTTACTGAATAAGCACGGATGGGATTTGGTGGTAGATTGGTACCAGATTGGTAAAAGGAAGGAAACTTCGCAGATGGTGCCAAACGTTTTATTTTGGGGGCAGGGCAAGAACATGAAAAACAATGGTGCTGCTGTTAAAAGAAATGAGAAATCAGAGCTCAGCCTGATATCACTACTTTTTGGTTTTACAAACATTTACATAGCACATACTTTGTGCCAGGCACTGTGTCACAAGTTGGTTGACCACAGACGAAAGGGCGTGGAGGAAGCTCTTTGCCAACTACCCCTGGTAGCACCAGCAGCAGCATCAGTAGCACACAACATACAGCAGAATGTAAGCTCTCTGACGCAATCCTTTACTTACATTCACCAAAGAACAGGAAAAAGAGATCTAAATGCATGGTAAACAACAATACAGTAGAATCCCTTTCTTTCTCTCAATTCTCTTGCTCCCCCAAAATTTCCAGAAACTCAGTCCCCAAACTCCCAATTTCTTAACCCAGAGGTTTTCATGCTGCCTCCTCTTGCTCCTGGTTCTTCTCTCTCCATTTCCCTTTGCACCTGATGTCCCTGAACCTTCCCCACAGACTGCGACTTCCTGAGGGATGTCGTCTTGAATGTCCATGACTTTTCTCCCCAAGAATCAGCCCCCTGACTTTATCCTTTCCATAGCCGCACCTGTTCTCCTCACTTGGCATCACATACAACCTAAAATCCTTTCTGGAAATGTCAGAATCCCTTTGGAAGGTGGTTGAGGGAAAGACGTTAAGTGAGCACAGCCAGAATCCTCTTCAGGAGAAATTAGAGGGGTAGGACTGAAAACATTTATACAATTTCATCCAATAATAATCATAATAATGAAAATATTGAATGTTCGCCATATGCCAGCACCCATGCTGAGCACTCTTACATGGACTATTTCATTTCATGTACTGGTTTTTTGAGATACTTACTATTACTATTTCTGTTTTAGAGAGAAAGGTACTAAAACTTAGGAGTTAAACATTGCCCAAGGTCACAAACCTAGAAAGAGCTGGAATCCAGGTCTGTCTGACTTGGGAATCTTTAACCTTCTCATACCTTGTTTACTCCATGACAACCATATCTTACCCTTTTCTTGCCATCATGCCCCCAAAAAATTCCAATTATTTTCAATACTATTTAGTGCAAAATACCAGGAATCTTAAAGTACATAGAGTATCATGGTGTATAAAAGTATGCACACAGAGCCAGCACATTGTCAGCACTCAAGTAATATTTGCTCATTTGACTTATAACGTCTAAAACAAAATCATACACCTCCACCCAGTCCTTAGTCTCCAAATTAGTTTCTCCAAGTTTTCCTTCATCTATAAAGTATACCATTTCCCACACTACCCCACCCCCAGGTCACAGCATCAGCCTAACGCCCACTGTCTTTCACAGAATCTGTTCAGTCGGTATCTCCTGTTGAGGCTTCTTTAAAAATGTCCCTCTCATCAATCTTTTCAGGACTATTATCATGCCTAGCCTAGGCCTTCTTCGTTTTAGACCTTGAAGCACCACAGGCACACCTTAAGTGAATTCCTATTTCTAGTGGCCCAATTACAATAGATTTGGCACACTACATACTAACTTCACACAAACCCTTCAGTCGCTTACCATTGTCTTTAGATCAAATTCCACATCCTTTTGCCACAATCTGATTCCCCCGTCTCTTATCCCCGGGTCAAAGACTCAGCTCCAGATGAACTGCTGCTCATTGTTCCCTGAACATAGGTTTCCATTTCTTTCTCCTAAGTAAAGTACCAACGACCAGTAATATCTGAAACTGGGCACATTCTCACTCACAATTAAAGATACATTAATTACAACAATGCAATACAACATTTAATCCTGCAGATAAGCAAAGACAAAATCTAAAGGTTGATAGCACTCAATGTTCATAAGGATGTGGGAAGACAGGCATTGTAAGTCCTGGACAACAAAAATGACTTTAGTGTTTGGAGGGCTATGTCTATCAAAAATTTAAAAGGCATCCCTTGTAAATCTAAGAACTTGTGCTAAAGATACTTTAAATAAGCGGGCAAATATATATGCATACAAATTTATTTACTAAACATTGTTGTGCTATTAAAATAATACTTAGGAAATAACCCAAATGTCAAATAAGAAATAAGTAACCAGTAAAATAAATCATTATTCCTCTATACAATGGCATACTGTGCTTTTGTGACTATATGTGTGTGTATATGAATATATATATATATGGTTGATCTGTATGTACCAACAAAGACGCATACTTATATGTTGTTAAGTGCAAAGAATAAGTTGCTGCAATAATTTCAATGACTCTCAAGGGAATTGTGCTGAGTTTAAAAAAGACCACCTTAAAACATTACATACTGTAAAATTCCATTTATATAACATTATGAAATAACAAAATTATAGAGGAGAAGAACAGGTTAGTGATTGCCAGGAGTTAGGGATTGAAGGTGTAACTGTAAAGGGGTACATGAACCGTGTGGTGACGGAACAATTCTGTACCTTAATTGTGGTGGTAACTACAGGAAGTACACAAGTGATAAAATTACATTGAAATATACACACACACAAACATAGACACACGCACATGCACAAATGGGTGCATATATAACTGTTAAAATCTGAATAAGCTCCGTGGATTGTACCAATGTCAATTTTCTGGTTTTGATACAGTGCTACAGATGTTAACCCTGGGGAAGAGTAGGGGAAGGGTGCATGGGACCTCCTGTACATAACTTTGCCACCTCCTGTGAATATATAATTATTTCAAAATAAAAATATTTTTAAAAATATATAGGCACTCTCTCTGCATTCACAGAAAATACAATATAATAGTGAGTGTAAAGATTGTTCAGTTCTTACTAGGATAGAAGGCTGAATATTGTTAGTACTTTGAGAGAGGTATAGATGTTGCATAAAGAGAATTGTTAAAACTTTCTGACATAATCCTGTAATCTCTTAATAAATCTTTTTGTACATAGCAAAAAAATAGAAAGTTTCAGAATAGACATAGAGTTATATCTCATTGGTGTAAAATATATAAATGTTTACTGATTAAAATATTAGGAAATATCCACACCTGTTAATAATGGCTGCCTCTCTCTGAGGAATGTGTTAAAGAAAGCAGGACGAGGAAGGGAATTTTATTTTTTATGTCATACATTCCCATATTGTCTAAATTTCTTTTGTATTGGCATATATTCCGTCTCTTTTCTTTAATTTTTTTATTGAGGTAACATTCATTTATCACATTATATAAATTTCAGGGGTACATCATTATATTTTGATTTCTGTGTAGACTACATTATGTTCACCACCCAAAGACTAATTACAATCCATCACCATGCACATTTGCCCTATTACCCCTTTCACCCTCCTCCCTCCCTTCTTCTCCTCTGGTAACCACTCATCTAATCTCTGCATCTATGTATTTGGTTGTTGTTGTTGTTGTTGTTGTTTTTATCTTCCACATATAAGTGAAATCACACAGACTTTCTCCCTCTGACTTATTTTGCTTAGCATAATACCCTCAAGGTCCCTCCTTGTTGTTGCAAATGGCAAGATTTCATCTTCTTATGGCTAAGTGGTATTCCATTGTGTGTATATACCACATCTTCTTTATCCATTCGTCCCTGATGGGCACTTAGGTTGTTTCCAAGTCTTGGCTATTGTGAATAGTGCTGTAATGAACATAGGGGTGCAAATATCTTTTCAAATTAGTGTTTTCATGTTCTTTGGATAAATAGCTCAGAAGTGGAATAGCTGGCATGTATTTCTTTTATAGTTTAAAATTGATCAGGAGGATAATGAAAAGGAAGACGCTGAAGGGGAAAAGAGAAGGAAAGAAGGAATTTCTTCCTCTGAGCCTTTGCTCATCCCATTTCTTTAAGGCCCATTTTAAGACTTTCTATCCTACACAAGGTCTCAACAGAACTCTGAACTCCAGAGGCATTTTACTTATTGTCTACACTACATATTTTGGATTTAGAAAAGCCTTCTTTGAAATACTAGATCCTGGAATAGCAGGTTCTCATGAAACGTTTATCAGAAGGTAATACTAATACCTTACACTTGCTAAAAACGGATTGCTCACAGATTATCTACACCAAAGTATCTACCGTTACAAAGAAGAGAATAAAGAATATGTTGATTTGAGAAACATAGACTTTAATGAAGTACCAAGAGTCTTAAACTTCTGGGTCAACTAGTCTTTCAGAAGAAAAAAAAAATGCAATCTTAAAGAATTATTCAGATTTAATAAAGAAAGCCTTTAGGATTATTTGAACATAGCCACTCTTTTAGAAAAGCAACCTAAGTTTTAAAAATTATTAAAACTCATATTAAAGCCTAAAAAGTGCTTCTGTCCAGCCATGCCAGTCCAGGGCTGATCAACCCACTGCTGTACCATTTCCTGCAAAAAGCCTGCCCTGCACTCTTGTGGTGGCTTCTGTTCTATGCAACAAACATAAAGGAAAAATAATCCAAACCTAATGCAACAAACATAGAGGAAAGATAACCCAAACTGAAAGATATGCCACTGCATTCAGACCTCCCGTACATTTCACAGATGTTAGGGAAGAGAAGAATTGTTTAATGTATATGAAGGCATGGCAACAGTACACAGCTTCAAGAGCTGATCTGAAGTATTTGAGTGTAGACCTGTTTTCCATCCTCCATTGATAGTTGTACACTGGATGATGATCTTGATATTTGTACATTTATCATTCACTTGAAATAACTGAAAGAAATGGCTATGATATATGAAAATTTTCTTCATTAAGGGCTAAAAATTAATTTTACAATAACACCAAGAAAAAATTATACCTGCATTTTACTCTTCTCCAAGCAATTATTGTATACATGCCAGTATCTCAAAAATATGACATGATGTTATCTCAATCATTAAATTACAGTACATAGATAAAAGAGATTCAGTTTTATTCAGATGCAGAATAAAGTATAAAAAGGCTTTAGGGATTTTCTATTGATTTTCCAAGATAATTGTGCCTTGTGCACCACCTAGAGGAAATATGTAAAATATATATTGAACATAAACACTTGTGTTGGCTATAGAGACAGATTGAACAATCTCATCATGAGAGTTATAAAATAGAAACGATTTTCACCTGCCTGAGATGATTTTCATGTAGTCCTGCTGGAATATGATTTCCAATCTATCTAGATGAAGTCAGATGCTGACTGGAATCTAACATGATTACTTAGAGTTGCAATTACCTAAAATTTTTTCTTGAACGTAATTTAAACTCGAATTTCCCTTAGTCGATTAAAGAGCCTACAGCTAGATTTTCTTCTAACATTAAACCAAAGTCTATTTATTTAAAATTAAATGTAACACTGTGTTACCAACAAATAGTTTAAATAACAAGGAAAAATTTCTCTCTCTTTTGTTCTCCATACCAAAAAAAAAAAAAAAATCTGTATTATTGGCAGGAAAACTGAAATGTACATTATAAAAACTTCCAAATCTAAATGTTTTATTACCAAAAATGAGAAGAGACAAGAATTGAACTTCATCATCAAACATTTTTATCAAATATCTTTCTGGGCCTCATAACAAGTATGTAGTAAAGTGAGTTAAATTAGTAGTTAACTACCTTCTATGAGTAAGCATTTTTAATATGCAACTCTGTCTATGGCAGATATTCTGCGTAGTTTCTAAAAATAATTGTTACTATTACATGTAAACACAGTTTTTTAAAAATGAGAAGAGGCTCTTTGCTCTTACTATGCTGTATTGAAAGCATTTAATCAGGACTAAAACTCCATGTCCCCATCTCTTCTCACTATATGCTCTCTCTTCCTAATTAGTCTCATTTGAAAATAGTCTTAGTTACTAACTGTATGCCATTGACTCCAAATTAATATCTGCAATACAGATCTTACTTCTATATATTCAAAAGGTGACTCAGCATCTCTATTTGTATGCCTCGGGGACAATTCAATTCAACATGTTCAGAGCCATTATGTTCTTTCCCCTAAGACTTGCTTTTCTTGCAGCTCTCCTTTGTTTAGGTGATGGCACCATGGAACTTGAAAGTCATCCTTGACCACTGCCTCTCCTTCTGTTTCCAAATCAAATCCATTGTCCAAACCACTGATTTAGCTTTTAAATAACTCTCAAATCTCTTCACGACCGTCCATCTCCACTTCTGCAAGCCTAGTTCAAACAACACTTCTGACCTGGGCAATTGTTGTAACTTCAAACTCATCTCCCTTCGTCACTGATGCCCATGCTCAGTTCACCACACAACAGCCAGACCATTCTCCTCACATTGCTCCCACCCCACAAACCATCTTAGAATCCTTCAGTGGCTTCCCAATGATCCTACAGATCATGACTCCTGTCTTGAATCAACCTAGAAAGGCCCCATTTCACCAATCTCATCTGGACCCACTCATGTCACATTGCTCTTCTCTTTGTCCTTGGTGCTGTAGCCACCAGAATTCTTTTAGTTCCTCTAAGCACCATTTTCTTCTCCAAACCTGGACTTCGTAAATGCTGTTGCTTTTTTCTGAAACAATCTTCCTTACTCCGTTTTCATCTAATTACCTGGTTCTCAGTTATCCCTTAGATCTCAATTCAAATTCACTTTCTTAGGGAACCTGCCCCCTGAGATTAGGCCAGAACTCTTCTCTTATCTGTACCCTTTGTTGTTCCCATGTGCATAGAAATACTCTCTGGTTTTGCTCATCATTATATTCTCAGTGCATGGCCTTGAGTTAGGAAGCACTTAAACATTTCTTGAATGAGTGAATAAATACAATGAATGACAATGGTCACTTTTGTCCTCATTCCAAGAAAAAAATCAAGTGAAAGAAAGAGTACCTGTGTTTACCTCCTCTCTCTCCCAAGACTCAACGAAAACGATAGCAGAGGTAGACACAAAAATGGTATAAATCAGCAATGAGAAAGAGAACAGAAAGCAGGAGAATCCACAAATCATTTCAACAAATTTTGGGAAAACAGAAAGCAGAAGATGAACTAGTGACTGATAAAGTAAAGCAAAGGAAGATGCTGTAAAGTATACACATAGAGAGGGCTGTAGCAGAAAGTTGATCTGCCCAGTGGAACCCAGAGGACTGAGAACGTTGAAGTGCCAGCGACAGTGGAGGGTAGAAGTGAGGCATGGGCTAAAAATGGAGAGATTCATTGAAAGATTTCCAAGAAAACATGTTATCCACACACACACACACACACACTCACCTCTCTCACCCAGCATCTTTCTCAGACAGTCCAACTGCCTAGCATTTACCCTCATCCCAACCCCGGGTGAAAGAAAGAGAGAAAAAGATAGAGAAAGAGGGAAAGAGGGAAGGAGGGAAGGACGGAAGGACGGAAGGAAGGGAGGGAGACAGGGAGGAAGGAAGGAAGGGAAAAAGAGAGATAGTGGAGGAGGGCAGGAGAGAGGGAAGGAAGGAAAGAAGGAAGGAAGGAAGGAAGGGGGGAGGGAGGGAAGGAAGGAAGGAAGGAAGGACGGAAGGAAGGAAGGAAGGATGGAAGGAATAAAAGCAGCCATTCCTCTCTATAAAAATCAAATACACTGCTTAGGAAGAAGTAGGGCAGCTTGTGTGGGAGTTGGAACTCTGACATTTCGGAGTCCCAAATTATAACGTTCAGCTCCCCACCCACACACCTTAAAACAAAGCTTGCCAGTGCGGTAACCGCCTTTGACAGAAACTCACTCAGCTTTTCTATTACTTCTTTCTTAAATATAAATGGACAAGTAAGAACCATCGAAAACCTGCAATATGAATGAGAAAGATCAAAATAAGCAAAAAATGACTCCAGGAAAAGCAGAGGTAATTCATCAACAAAGGGATCTTAAAAAATAAATACTTCTTACTGCATCCTCAGAGATATTCAAGAAGATACTATATCTGTTGCATGTATAAAACAAACAAAAAACAAGAACAGGATTCTATTAAAAATTGAAAGTCAGAAAGCAAGCGTGTTAAATTAAAATGTGTCAAATTAAAATGAGTACTAAATGTGTCAAATTAAAATATGAATACTAAAAATCTTCCAGAATAATAGAACTAAAGACAAGAAATAGAAAATATAAGAGAAAATAAGACATAGATGATTACTCCAAGATGTCTAACATTAGACAGAGAGATCAGAGATAATAGAAGGGAGGTGACAATACTAATAAATAATAATAGAAGAAATCTACAGCTGAATTACTTCAGTGAACGTCTGCAGATTGAAAGAACTCGTGGTGTGTCTGGCTCAACGAATAAAAGAAAGACGTACACTGGGTCATATCGTTGTAAAACCTCAAAACAATAAATAAAGAAACTATATTTAAATTTTCCAGTGTAGAAATAATAACAGATTTTTTAAATAGTAACAAATCACACACTATCATCGGAATTATCAGTAGTACTAGAAGATAGAAAACAGCGGAAGAATTATGTCAAAATTCCTAGAGAAAATTATTTTCCACCTAGAAATCTGTATGCAGCAAAACAGTCCATCAAATGTGAGGGCAGAAAAAAAGAAAGATTTTCAGACATGGAAGCAGTCAGAAAGTTTAGCTACTATGGTGCTTTCTGATGAAATTCCTTTAGGATATACTCCAACAAAAAGAAGGAGTAAGCCAAGAAAGAGGAAAATGCCAGTAAACAGTGGATCCTACTCAGAAGAACAGTGAAGGTGAGACCCAAGATGACAGCTGGGCACCAGAACAGCAGGTCATACACGGTAGACCAGGAGGATGGAGGGCTCCAAGCAGGAGATCTTGGCGGAGAAAAGGTCCACAATATCATAGACCATACGATAGGAAGTTTGAACAAAATTTAAAATGTAATAGAGGCAAATGATGCAAGGAAAAAAAAGAAACCAATTAGAAACTCTACAGGAAAGAAACAACTGTAAAAGAAAGGAAATATAAACATAACGCACTACTTAACTCTCCAGCGAACAGTATCTACATGATCATAATAATATTTGCAGTGTCTATTGAATTTCATATTTTAGAGTCAACTTACAGACAAAGTATGAAAGTATTGTGGTTATAGAGTAGACTGCAAGTGGTGTGAACTTCGATAGAAGTGAAAGTGGAGGGGAAAGGAGAAGGGAAGGGACGACAGGGCTTCTGCCCACATTTTATAGAGTGGAGTCAAAAGATACTCTCCATAGTTGAAGAAACAAGAAATCGAGGTAGTATAAAATGTATACTACATACACTAAACTAAAGCTATAGCGTAGAAGATAAAATTTTTGATAAAAATATGTTGAGAAGCAGAAGAATACTGGAAAGCTTGGTAAAAATGAGCTAAATTCTCATCTATCATAGCAAGAAGTCAATAAAGAATATCTAAAACTGACAAATCTAGGAATAGATATGTAAGCACATTTTGGAGATATCTTAAAAATTTACTAAGTGTGTGATAACTAAGTTAACCCCACTATGCCTATTTTCTCATCTGTAAAATGAGAATAATAATAGTACATACTTCACGGTGTTTATTATCAGAATTAAATAGTTAATATATGTAAATCTCCTATAATACCACCTGGCACACTGTGAGTGCTACGTACAACTAAATAAATATATATTTGATGCCTTTTGATGAGTAATACTGGTGGAGATGGGGAAGGCAGCCGTAGGGCTCTTAATTTTCATGATTTACTCTTATTATTTCAATTCTTTTAACAAGGATAGGTGTTACATTGATAACAAAAAAAAATTACTTGTTTAAGTTAACTTGAAAAATCATGTTTTACCATTGAATAGGGTCAATTCCAAAGCCTAGAGATACAAAATTTAAATTTATTGGATGAAATTTTAAGGTCTGCTATAAAACTAGTAAAAATATATGTAAAGTCAAATCTAATTAAAGGATTAATGTGAGTACAACTAAGCCAAATTCTCATCCTTCTATGGCAAAAATGTTTGGGTGCTCTGCTCTCCTTTGCTATGCACATGAACTGTTCCTTTCCTCTTCACTTTCTTTCATTCTCCCTCTGTCTCTTTTCCTCTTTCATTGTCTTCTCTCTATATATACAGGTTGCCCAGCTAAGCTTTAGGATGTTAGTGGCCTGTCTTACAGGGCTTGCTTATCCCTGTTAGGGGTATTTAATACTCAATAGATTGGTGTCCACAGAAATAGATATTTCAGAAGTTAAAATTTATTGATCTCTATAACGTAGTCATTGTTGTAATACATATCATAAATGCCATTTATTCAATGTTATAAATATATTATAATGCTGGAATGGTTTCCTAAGATCTCAGAAGTGACTACACTTTTTAAATTTAAGAAAATAACTTTAAAAAATACTTAAATAAATATGAGCCATACTTGAAGTGTAGTCCAAAATTCTCTTGTCCTAATGAAATCATTGAAATAACTCAGAGAAATCATGTGCTTTTAGCATCATCTAGACAATTTTTTTAAACCATACCTGCCAATAGAACCACTTACTGTGCCTTCATGTCTTATCATTAAGTAAAAGAAAACCGATATCAACCAAGAGGAGAAAATCTGATCCTAGGGAATACAACTCTCTGAAGAATATTCAGTGATGTAGTTTTGCTAAGAATGAGAAATTCTAGTGTTGAGAGAGTGGAACTTAGGAAACTAATCATATTAAACACAATTTTGGGGCTTCTTAGAATGAGATTCAGGTTTCTTTAATAGGCATTTCTCTTATAAGTGATCTTTCTACTTATGCTGTAATTGTTTTTAACTCAGCGGCCAAAAATAGCGCCTTCATTAACAGGTCGCAGCAGTAACTCAGCGTGAACAACAGGGGGAGCTGGAGGCGCAGGCCAGCCGGTGAATGTCAGCGAGGCTAGTGTTTCACTACAGCCTAACCACGCCTGAACTTGTCCGAGGCATGCATAGGCAAAACTGCACCGTGAGGATGTGCAAAGCATATTGATCGAAATAACTGGGAAATTTCTTCATTCTCAAAAGTAGTATGAAAATGTCAAACTATTCTTAATGGAGCCCATTCTTGCCAAATATTATTTATTGGGCAAATATAATTAGGAAAAGATCTTAGTGTCAATTTATTTTTAAAATATTTCAGAAACACCGATTTCAAATTCTGTATCTCAGCAGCTCCGTGACTCCCGTTTTGAGTACCATCAATCAGTGCAAAGAGTCTGGGCTCCTTAGACAAAGACTTTCCAGCTCAGCGTGGGGAGTTTAGCCAAAACAAATCATCCCCACCCATGACTTCTACTAAGAAGGACTTGTTAGGGTGGCCCAGTTACAGACTTCTTCCCATAAAGGAGGCATTTTTAAATTCCTATTCACTCTCTCTTCTCTGTTGTATCATGTTTTTCTCACTTCTTTTTTTATACATATTCTTTCCTTTGTATTTTACTTTTTTTCATTTTTCCTTCATTTCCACAACTTCTCTTCTCCAAATGTCTCCTACTTGTTCTTTCCAATTTTTATTTTATCTTTTATTCCAAACACATCTTATTTCATCCCCTGCTTTTTACTGCTCTTTAATTTCTTTTTAATTTCATTTTTTTCTCATTCCTCTTTTTTTCTTCCATCTGTTTCCCTTCTTCTACAGTCTTAGTCATCATCTCAAGAAATTTTTCTTTCTCTTTTCACATTAATTTTTTTACAACTTATTCTCAAAGAGTTTATTTTCTTTGCGTAAAAACAATGGTTATAGAATGTATACACATATCTGATTTTTTTTTTGCATACTTTTCTACAATAGTGAAAATGAGTTACTTAAGCTTAAAGGTCTACATTCCTATAATTCTAATAATTTTCCCTATCCTTTTTATTTTTTCTTAATTTTCTTTTTTTGAGGTAACATTGGTTTATAACATTATATAAATTTCGGGTATACATCATTATATTTAGATTTCTGTGTAGATTACATCATGTTCACCACCCAAAGACTAAATACAATCCATCACCATACACATGGCCTAATCACCCCTTTCGCCATCCTCTCTCCCCCTTTCCCCTCTGGTAACCACCAATCCAATCTCTGTCTCTATGTGTTTGTTTGTTTATTTTAAAAGCTACCTCTTTTCCACCTTTGTGAAGTGGGAAGTGCAATATCTGTGGCTGTATTCGCTGATTTACTTATTTTATCAATGCTTAATGCATGCCTACAGTCTGTAAGACATGTGCCAGGCACCAGGGTTGGAGGGAGCAATAAGGAATGAATGAGGAAGATAAAAATGAAAAAGACATGATTCCTCTGTTGTTCATAATATAATAAGAAACAGATGCAAATAAATATCTAGGCAATACAATACCAGCACCATCAGAAAAACAGAATATTTTTCTCTGAGGATATGAGATTCGTAAACACTCTTTATAAGGAGACAGCTTCTGTGAGGAATCTTGAAGGATGGAGGGATATCAATGAGTGTAAACGGAGAGAAGATGAATAATAACATGAGGTGAGAGGGGAATAGTTTAATCGTGCTAAAGCCTGGGGTGCGTGGGGAAGAATAACTGGGAATTTGGGACATTATTTGTCAGACAATAAGGACAGTCCCTCTGCAGTATTCACAATAGATTCTGACTTTTGGTAAACCTCTTCCACCTTTCTGTGGACGCAGTGGGAAAGACAGAATATCACAATGACTAATCCTCATCCTTTCTTTGCCTCTTTCTTCCGTTGTAAAATGGGATAAAAATAGTAATTAATTCATAGAGGTTTCGTGAGAATTAAATGAGTTAATAAATGTAAAGTACTTATAATTGTTCCTGGAACATATTGAGTGTGGTAAAGGTGTTTCTTATCGTTGGTGTTTTTTGTTATATTTAGGGTTGAGGCCAATTCAAATACTCTATACTCTTTCCATGAAGCTTTTTTTTTTTTGGTGAGGAAGATTAGCCCTGAGCTAACATCTGTCAGCTCCTCTTTTTGCTGAAGAAGATTGGCCCTGGGCTAACATCTGGGCCCATCTTCCTCTACTTTATATGTGGGACGCCTGCCACAGTGTGGCTTGATAAGCTGTGCATAGGTCCGTGCCCAGGATCCGAACCTGTGAACCCTGGGCCGCCGAAGCAGAGCGCACAAACTTAACCACTATGCCACCGGGCTGGCCCCTCTATGAAGCTTTTTTTAACCTCTCCAATTCACTCTGATCTTTTATTTCACTGTACACCCAGTTAGTGTTACCCACTTAATATTTAATTATTCTCTAAATATTTTGTGTATTTTCATTTTGCGTCTTCATTAGATCTTAAGTTCCTTTTGGAAGGTACCACAAAGTACTGTATACTTGCTTGACTTGTCCCTGGAACCAATATGATTCAAGACAGCCAATAAGCACTCAAAGAAACATTAGCTGAACCCGTCAATGCATCCATATCTTAAAAGCGAGTAAGTGACGGGTATGAAATGTAAGCCTGCACATTGGTTAGTGGAAAGTGAAAATTATAGATAAGCTCAGAAATACCTGAGAAGAACTGCTTAAATAAATACAGTATTTTACTGTTTCAGGGTTATTTGACAGGATCAGGGAGCATTTATTGCACAACTACTATTACCTACCTATTACATGAATTACAATGAATTCATTACTTAATTAAATTTTCACAACAACCTTAAGAGATTCTGTAAATGAGTGAGGCTCAGAGAGGTCACACTGTCATTAACAATGACAGAGCTAGGGTTCAAATCCATGTCTACCAAACTCCAAGTATGTGCTCTTTCTTTTATAACATCTTTCACTGACATAAGTAAGATAAATTGGAGATTTATCTCCAATTATTATCTCTAAATTTTTAGACTAAACAGGTATATTATATAGGCAGAACAATCATAGAAATACAAATAAAGTGAGAATAAAAAGTAATAATGTGTATTTCTAGAGTTACCCAAGGAAAGCAAATAGGAACTATCAAATGCCAAAAAATAACTGATTTAAAAAGTTAGAATTCTGCCAATCTATTGTAAAGCCCCAAAACGTATTAATATTGAAATTTTTCAAAAGTGGAACAAATGCTTCTTTTTTACAGGTGGTATGGAAAATCTTGTACAAGTGTTTATTGAGGGAACAAAGTTCATAATAACAATAAAGTGCTTTGATTTTTAGTCCATGCTTTTAAGGATCAGCCTAAATTATTTCCTAACTCCATGAGTGGGCTATTTCTTTGCTAACTTGGAGTAGAGTTGATGCATCGCTAAATAGAGCCTGCCAAGGCCTTTAGCCAGCTCTGGTTGTTAACTTAGTTGATAGAGTGTTACCTAAAAATCTGCTCCTCTCATTCATTCATTTATTCATTTTTCAACAAATATTTATGAAGCACCTTCAATGTGCCAGGCATTCTTCTAAAACCCTAGGATACATCAGTGAAAAAGCAAAGATCCCAGTCCTTACTGAAAAAAAAAAAATGGATTAGAGATGTATGGAGGGGTGGTGGTGAGAACTGCAATTTTAAATTGGTTGGTCAGGGTAGGCCTCATAGAAAATATGGCATTTGAGCAAAGCCTTAGGGGAGAGGAGGGAGGTAGCTCTGAAGATATCTAGGGAAGCTGCATTCCAAGCAGAGGAAGCTGTCAGATCAAAGACAGTTAGGCAAAGTGTTCCTGACGTGTTTGAGGAACAATAAGGAATCCAGTAGGTCTGGGAAGAAATGGGAGTAGTAAAAGATGAGCTCAGAGATGAGTGCTTATTGGCTTTTACTTGGAGGGAAATGGGGACACTGCAGAGTTTTGAGCATAGGAGTAACACGTTTTGATGTATATTTGCCGTTAAAAATAAATAGCCTAAAGCTGTGTAATGACTTGGTAAAGGATAATTTAAAAGTAGGAGGCCACCAAAGGGAAAAAATGATTTGACTACAGCTAAAATATCAAGTCAATTGTTTTCCTTCTTATGTATCAAGGATTGCGTATTCGTTAAAGCTCTTCTAGTTAACGACAAATATCACAGAGTAAAGTTTAATTTTAATTTAGAGAAATAATTCTCTATTCATCTAGGCTTAGAATAATACCTTAATAGCTCATCACTAACTTTCGATTATTAAGATAAAAATATTAATAGCCATTAAAATGCGTTTGTCAGTTTATATGGTCATTACAAATCAACTAGGTTAGTAAATGTTTTGATTAAAGTTGTTTTAATATGCAGAGTGGTTTGCCTTTTTGGATCTCGTGAAGTTTTGGTGCAGTTGGTGTCACAGACCTCCTGCAGAGAGGACATGAGTAGTCTCAGCTGCAGGGCCTCCAGCAACGCCAGTGTGCAAGGGAGGAAGAGTGAACAGGTAGGACCAGGGTAGAAGGAGCCTGGCTACTGGCCAGATGGAATTGGATGGCCAGCAGATCTGATCACAATATTCAATGGCTATGGTAAACTTCTTCCTCACCTGGGTCAGTACTGATACCCAAGAAAGGGAAGCCAAGGAGTAGTGGGGCTACTGCAATGATCACCTAGGGAGTCAGTTTGCTAAGGCTGCCATAACAAAATATCACAGACGAGGTGTCTTAAACAAGAGAAATTTATGTTCTCACAGGGCTGGAGGCTAGAAGTTCAAGATCAATGTATCAGCAGGTTTAGTTTCTTCTGAGGCCTCTCTCCTTGGGCTGCAGATGGCTGCCTTCTTACTATGTCCTCACATGCACATCCCTCCATCTGCGTGTTGTCTGTGTCCTAATCTCCTCTTCTTATAAGGACACCAGTCATATTGGGTTAGGGCCCGTCCATCTGGCCTCATTAATTACCTCTGTAAGGGCCCTCTCTCCAGTCACATTCTGAGGTCCTGGGAGTTAGAATTTCAACACATGAATTTTGAGGGGACACAATCCAGTCCATAACGCCTAGCATCAAGATCTCAGTGACCTATCTGATTGAAGCAAGACATAGACTGGAGATATAGACTGACATAGACCCACTCACCTAACTAAGCACTAGGCAAAGGAGGAGAACCAAAGATCTTTTTGTTTGGTTGGTTGGGTTTTTTTGGTTTGTTTATTGCAGATTTTGATATTTTCAAAAAGCAGCAAAGCAATCATCATGGAAAAAGCAGAACTTGATTGCACTTTCTTATACTTCTTATAATAATCTTGTTAAGTGGCCTTTAAAGGTCTTAGCTGGCCTGTGGCCCACCGCGGATAAGAGCTGAGCGAGAGGCCCAGCTAAGTGGGTGAGTATTCAAGGCAGGGCTCTGGACCTAGCCTGGGAATTAGAACGCAAATCAGAAGACTGCGACTGAATCCCAGTTACAGGGACCAGAGGAGTAAAGAGAGTCAAAAAGGAAGGCTGCCACTGTGGATGGGGCATGCCACATACTCACTCCAGGCACATCTGATAAGAGACTTGGGTACCACGTTTGGTTCGGATCCCTTTGAAGTCCTCAGAGAGTAAATCCTAAACAAAGTGGTGGAAAGACATCGGCCTTAAAGTGAAAAATTTTTTAATCAAAACACTAAATATGTATCATCCTGGTTGTGAATCTATGAGAACATAATCAAACCTCTCTAGGTCTAAATTTCAATAAATATCTCTGTAAACTTTAGTTCCTTTTCTTTACTCTTTTTGCACAGCGGAGTAGGGCTGGAGGAGATAATTATTGACAATTGTAAATTTAATCCAGTGAAAAGTATATCAGAATTAAATAAGGCCAGAAGCAACATGGAATATATCCTCAACCACCAGTGCCCGCAGTGTCATGTAATAAAATCTACAGTTTCCTGGCTTTGCATTAATATGTTATGGAAATGTTGAAGAATAAAGAAAAATTTCAATCTAATAGTCAAAACTCTCCTGAACACCAAATATTAGATTCTTCTCTATCAAGCTTAAACATTTGCTATTGCCATAGAAGCATCATGTTGACAATTCTGGTTGCTAGGAGCGTCACAGGGTTGGATACATATACAATAGCATTCTGTCAGCTCAAATGTGGGGCTTTTCAATCAGTAAGACTTGCTTTTCATATACCAGCACAATAATAGGAAGTATAGATTTACCATGCAAATTATACATGAAAATGTGAATTCACTACTCTGGAAAAATAAAAGCACCAGTATTTAAGGACTTATGTTTAAGGATTTAAGCATCTTTCAGAGCGACAAAAATAAATAAATAAAAGCCTTGAAACAAAGCGGATGCTAACCAGTAAGTAGAAGAATGTCTGAATATATTGTGCTGCACACACACCATGAAATACCAAGGAGTCATTAAAAGAAGTAAATTATAGCTATGCCAGCTGACTTGAAAGAATTTCCACCATGCAATGTCAAGCGAGAATAGCAAAATGCATAAAATTATGTATATACGGCAACGTTCATAGCAGCATTATTCACCATAGCCAAAAGGTGTAAGTATTTAAAATTTGAAATATGTTAATTATCATTTATATTTAATTTTGAATTTTACTACATATTTCTTAATGTTTTATAATTTAAAATATATTAAAACTAATTTTTCAATTTTTTGATTTATTTTAAATAACATTTTATGAAATATATTCAAATTTGGATTTTAAATACAATTATGCTTTGAATACAATTACATTTCTAATACTTTGATCGTTACCATCATAGAACACAGATTATGTGAAAACCTGATGACAACCTAACAAATGATTTTGCTGAAATGAAGGCAAGAAAAAACAATTTTATAGAATAAACTATATGATGATTTATGTATTATATATGTCTTTATTTTATTAGCAGTCTAAAACATCACTTCCCAATCAACAGAACACCAGACAATAATTAAATTTGGTCTTCTTGGATATTTTGCAGCTTAGTGTCTAATAAAAACTATAGCTTACACATATCTTTCACATTTGTTATTATGAAGATATACATGTCAAGGCAGGAAAATAGAACATACTTTATTAAACAGTTTGTTAACTTGATTTGTGATCTTTAAACATTCTGAAATATGTATGTGGGCCTCCACTTTTACTTTTGACCCAGGCTACCCAAATCTCCTGGTCTGGCCTGGAAAGTGCTTTGAATACAGGATTCATGAGAATCCTGAGGTTAGGACACCTACAGAACGGCATAGGCTACTAGCTCAAGATATCTTAATGCCCAGTTTAGTCAAGAGTGGAGAAAGCCAATACACTGTTTCTAGTCAATACACAAATCCTGAACTTCATTCATTTCACTAAGAAAACATCATTTCCTCTTTTATTATTCTAATTAACAAAACTTCTGGTGTTGATTAAAAAAATTAAGATAAAGCCTTCAAAGAGTAGGCTTTTGATTAGTGTTTCAAATGCTAACTAACCACTCCTAGAGTGCGCATTCCTAATTAGGGTATTTCATATGTTAACTAACTGCCCCTAGGGTGTAAATTACAACGAACTATCACACTATATACCACTGTTTAAATAGCAGTATTTTAAAGTAAATTACAGCAAATGTAACAATCACCATATATATAAGGGCTTTAGAAATCAAGAGTTCTGCCATTAATTAGCAGTTCTTTAAAGCGTTCTTGCAAGTCTTTGATTCAAACAATGCCAGACTTTTCTCTGAAAGGTCAGAAGGCATCAATTCTATCCTAAGATGCCTCTATTTGATCTCTGCTGTAGGAACCACACCGTGAGCACCTAGACTGGAAAAGACATCTCCCCTTCCAGCCAGTCCTTGCAGCTGCTCATAGTACTTGGCCAAACTTTACAGAGGTTAGAAGTGTTCCAGTCATTGCCACCTCTCCCTACACACCTCTCAGATCATGGCACACGTCTGTGACAGTAACTACCTCCTCACCGAAGCCGATTTCTCCAGTGTAATCTGGTATTGAAGGTATGGGTAGATTTCTGTGCTCATGCCATACAACCCAACTCATTTAATCTTTGAGGGGGCTCAGATCTCTACCCTCAAATGATTTGAATAAAATGATCATTTATATCCCAGTATCTAGAAAGATGAAGTCCAAACGCCTTCTGTCTTGATAGGCCACCACCTCCACCTGGAGCAAGACCAGTTCCAGGAGAATGGACACTGAAGCCCTAGCATGATGCTATTCTAGTGTAAATAATGGAAGGCTTATATCATGGGCCATGTTGCTAACCTACTACATTTTTCTAACGCTTCTAGTCGTTTTAAATTTTCTGGACTTGAGTTTTCTCTCTTATCAACATCTCTCTGCATGGGCCTGGGCCTCCACCAGGATACTGATGTGTGGGGTATATAGATTCCTTCTATTTATCAGTTTAGCTGTTGGGGTGCCTGTAAAAGAGTACCTCCATCCTGCTTACAGAAAGGCTAAGAACTGCATTAAAGATTTAGATCCCTCATCTGCACTAGCTGCTATACAAATTACCTGGCTTATCTTGGTGAGGTCCTGCTTCCTGTCTAACATCTACAACTGGAAGAGACTGGAGTTAAGGTGACCAACCTCCTGATTTGCCTGGGGCTGGGGTAGTATCTGAGGCATAGGACTTTCAGTACCAAAACGGGAAAGTCCTGCACAAGCCTGGACTTGTTACCCTTGTTGGGTGACTGGTTGCATTCTAGCAAATTTGGCATACAATGGAAGCTTCATGTAGAGCAGTCCCAGCCTAAGTCTGGTACAAATGGTTCTAATAGATTTCCTACTTAAAAATCTCCCCCAGCCAGTGCCTTTTGCACACAAGATGTTGCCTTAGAAAAAGGAAAGTTCTTCTTTGACCTTGAAAATTTTAAGAAATTAACTTTCATATTCTTCTAGCTCTCGACTTATTCAAAAGCCTACTATAGGGTCTTTAAGCATTTTATCATTGTCACCAAAGGGTCGTTTGTTTCAAAGATAAATGACCTCAAGCCTGGAACTCTATGATGTTCCATTACTGTCTGGCATTTCCAAGATTCTAATATTTGCTCTACCAATAGCCCCTGAATCACGTGTCTCTCATTTGAGCTATCCTTAAGCTCTCCTTCTCTTCATTTTCTTCTCTTATAAACTAAAAAGTTTATATGAACTGCGATTTAGTAAGTTGTAAGGAGTGTCCTTATTATTAGGTAGAGTACATTTTATCCAAAGGGTTTCAAAAACAAACATTATCCATTCAACGAATATTTATTGAGTAGTTCCTCTATTATTAGCACTGCATTTACTGCTAAGGATACAAGAGTGAACAATGCAAGCACAATCTGCCAGGCTAATAAGGGTTGCTGAGAAGTAAGTGAGCAACAGCAGTGCGGTAAACACCACAAGAGTCAAGTTCCACATGCTGTGGGAGCACGTGGAAGGAACAACTAACTCAAATTTGGAAGTCATGGAAGACTAAACGGATGGTTAGCACTCATCTGTTCATATATATGTTGATTAATTTAACAAATATTTATTGAGAGTCCAATGTGTACCAGGCACTGTGATGGCTGTTGTGGATCAGAATGAATGTAAATATGACACAGTCTTTATGTTGAAGGAGTTTCACAGTCTAGTATGAAAAAAATACATGTAAATAAATAATTACAATAGGATGTAAAAAGTGCTATAATAAAGATCTCCAGGGAAGGTTTCACAAAAGAGGTGACTTCTGTATGGAATTGTACTTAAACTTGAAGGTTAAGGAGGAACTTGCTGGATAATGGGGAAGAAGAAGGGCCCTCCACGCAGAGGTAACAGCTCGTGAATGACCAGTCAGGTAACCACAAGCAATTGAGTATGGCTAAGGGTAAAGTCTTTGTGAAGAGTGGTAGACAATGACTGGAATGGAGGTGGAATTAGATCACAGAAGGTATTTTATGCCATCATAAAGAATTTGGTTTATTCTGAAAATTATGGGAAGCCGTTGAATGGTTTCCAGTCAGAAAGTGACCTGTGCAGATTTGTATTGTAGAAAGATATCTGTAAAGATCATGAGGGTGGACTGGAGGAAGAAGCAATTTATCTGATCCTCAAAACCACTCTGTGAAGTGAGTATAACAGGTATTTTCACTCCCATTTATATATAAGGATCTAGGACTTGGAGGTGTCAAGTGGTTTGCCTAAGGCCCCCTAGTTCATTCCAAAATTGAAGAAAATCAACACTTTGTCCAGATAGGAATGTAGATGGAAACCTCTACGCAGTTCACCTTCGGCTTCAGTCATGCTATCCCTGAAAATAATCTTTAAAACCTAGTTCTGGCTGCACTGTTGATTCAAACTAGTTTTGCATAATTGATTAGATAGAATTTGTACAGTCTGAATCAGATGCTTTGAAGCATCAAAGTGCTCCACAATATGGTTTTCTATTTCCTAGGCAAAAGCCTAGGTCACTCATATTTTCTAATGTTATTCTAAATCTTCTAAATCTTATCCTCCAGGCTGCAAATGAGCCATGGAACGATTCCAACTTTTTTTATTTGGAGCCAACAAAAGGCAATTCACTTTAAGAAACTGACGTTTTTATCCTCTAATATTGTGAACATTTCAAAATTGTTGACACTGGCTCAAATCTGTTTCTTCTGATATTTATGGGATATTGTAGGTGGCAAATAATTGTGAATTAGCTTGATTTGGTTTTCTTCCCTTCTCAGTTTTATAAATAAGTGCAAATGAGCCAATAATGATTTTCTCTTCCCCAAAAACATCTCTAATTGGTACTTAAAGTTTTCAAAAAGTTTATTAATTACAATAAATATTAAGGATTAAGTTCACAGAAAAAGAAAACACAGTAGTTTAAATTATTCCTGGAACATCTGGATTTTGTTAAGAGGTGAAGGGTGAGTAATTACAACTCTGTCCATGTTATTGACTAATTTTTCCTCTATAACAATGGTTCTCAAAGTGTGGTCCCAGGGCCAGCAGCATCTGCACCACCTGGAAACTTGTTTGAAAAACAAATTTTTAACCTGAACCCCAGACCTACTGAGTGGAGTTGGGGGAGAAGCAGCAATCTGTTTTTTCAGAAGCCCTCCAGGTGTTTCTGATGTAGGCTAAAGTTTGAGGCCCATTGGTATAACAGAAAAAAGCATGTTTCAGACTATGAAAGACATGGTTTCAATTCCAACCCCAGCCATGTGATTTTAGACACATCATGTATTTCCTGGTGCCATCACCAGATTATTTGGTTAATAACTTAGCCCCTTTGCTGGCCTCATGAGTATTATAAATACTACCTGGTAAATGACACTTGTTCATTTGTTATATTGGCAGTATCTCCCTTCCAAGTGATTTGGATGCATGCTTAGGTTTGAAAACCACTGGTCTATAAGGTGCAATATATTGGAAGCTGACCAGCTACATAATTTGAAGGGCCCGATGCAAAATGAAATGCTGGGTCCCTTGTTCAAAAATTAAGAATTTCAAGATGGTGACAACAAAGCATTAAACCAAGTATGGGGCACAACTGAGCACAGGCCTACCACTGGACAGGTTGAAGGCCCAAAGAGGAGTTTCTGCTTGTATCAAATCACATCTTTTTTTTCAGATGAAAATGATACAATGCCATGAAAGTAGGCCACATTTCCCCCCCTTACTTCCTGAGCTGTCCATCTCCAGAGACAGACTGTGCTCATTAGCCTCCCCATCTTTGCTCATTGTTGTCTTCCTTTTAGCTATCCAAATGCATTTGTACTTCAAGACCCAACTTAAGGTCCCCATCCTCCATAAAGTCTTCCCTTACTACCTTAACTCACTTAACTGTCCTTTTAAACTTTTCTAGTACTTGCTTTATGCCATAAATTTAACTCTATTTTTTTTTTTAGTTTACTTTTTTTGGTTATTGTTTTCGTTTTTTGGAAGAGTGGCCTTGAGCTAGCATCTGTTGTCAATCTTCCTCTTTTTTTTTTCCCCTCCCCAAAGCCCCAGTGCATAGTTGTATATCCTAGTTGTAGGTCCTTCTAGTTCTTCTACGTGGGACGCCGCCTAAGCACAGCTTGATGAGCGGTGAGTATGTCCGCGCCCAGGATCTGAACCAGGGAACCTCAGGCTGCAGAAGAAGAACACAGGAACTTAACCGTTAAGCCACCGGGCTGGCCCCTAGCTCTTATTTTTTTAATATCAATGATTGCTGATCATTGTGTTCATCTTGTTTCTTAAGTTAGAATATAAGCAGCTTAAGCATTGAGGTGGTGCCATCATCATACAATGGAAAGAGCACAGGCTTTTAAGCTCAATCAAGCCCGGGTGCAAATACCCTCTCTCATTTACTAGCTGTGATGTAGGTAAATTAATCCACTTTTCAGTCTCAGAATCTTCATTGGAAAAATGGGGTAATAAGATGTACTTCATAGGGGTGTTGTGAAGATTAAATGAGATAATATATGCAAAGCCCTTGGCATACATAAATGCTCATCAAATATTAGTTCCTCTACCAGATGTATCCCATCATACATCTGATTTTGTTTCAGAAGACCAGTGCTGAACACAAAGTCAGTAGTCAATAAATATTTGCTCTTTGGAAATTGAATTTTATTTATTTATTTTTTTGTGAGGAATATCAGCCCTGAGCTAACATCCGATGCCAATCATCCTCTTTTTGCCAAGGAAGATTGGCCCTGGGCTAACATCTGTGCCCATCTTCCTCTACTTTATATGGGATGCCTCCACAGCATGGCTTGACAAGCGGTGCTTCAATGAGCACCCAGGGATCTGCCAGGGCTGAGGCAGCTGAGTGCACGCGCTTAACCCCTATGCCACTGGGCAGCCCCTGTATTTTATTCTTTAAGGTATTATTTTACACGTGCCCAGGAAGTAAACCAATCCTATGTTGAATTTCGCATAAAGCGTTAATTATCTCTGACTTGTGAGTAAATTCTTATATTCACATGCTGACTTTTGCAAAAAAATTTTAATTTTGTACAATTGTTTATATTTTCGAAGCATTTTCACACCTCTTATGTTATTAATATTATCTTACATGGGGGAATAGAGAGATATTCTTATTCCCAATGAGGAGACGCGGAAGGCTGGCACCAACAGATCAAGGGATTGTTCTAAGTTACACAGTACCAGTGTAATTTAATATCCACTAAAGCGTCCTCAAAGCTTGGTCTAAACTCAGATACGCTGACTCCTTGTTGAATTTTTTTTTTCCACTATACCAAACTATCTCTGGCAAACAAGAATATACCTGCAAAGTACATGCAGGAACAATTATTTTAATTGATTAAAACAGCATAAGTGAGGCTATTTCTTTTTATACTGGACATATAGACGGCATTCAATGGTAGTTGCATTAAAAACAGCATGTACGGTGCCTATTACACTTTATGGTTCACAGTAGTACGTGCTTTTGTAAAGAGTGAGCTATTATTTAAATTCCTCTTTTTTGCTAAGCGTATTTTAAAGGGACCATTTTCTCCTAATGAAAATTTAAGGACAAGGTTCACTATTTTTAAGATAGTTTCAATTTGGGGCCTAGCACATCATGCTTGAAAGCTGCTTTTTTCCCCCCTTGTGAATTATTATACTCCTTCCTCCTGACGGCGCAAGCCACACTTTCCTGCCAAACTTATGACTCAAAGGCCCCTGAGGACTTTCTGTAGCCTCCCCGTCACGGCCCGGGAACCCAAAGCTGCTTCCACGTGAAACAACCAAAGACGGTCCCCTAAGCCCAAGGTCCGCTACAGTCAGGGCCTGGATAAAAGGCGAATCAGAAGGCAGCACACCCCTCTGCTCCCACCCCCTCCAGTCTGCAGCATCCAATCCGTTTTCTCTGTCGCGCGGTCGGCGCCTGGGATTGGCCGGGATCGGGACAGGCGCGCGACCAGTGCGCACGGGCCGAGCGCGGCGACTTGTCCGTCACGTGCGGCCGCCCGGCCTCCCCGCCTGGCGGGGCTGGGGGGCGGGGCCCGGGAGCTGCTGCGCCTGCGTTGTGGGCGTTCTCGGGGAGCAGCTGCCGCCGCCGCCGCCGCCGCCGCCACCGCCGCGTTCGGGCGTAGAATTTGGAGTCCCCGCGCCTCGTTAACAATGAAGCAGAGTTCGAACGTGCCGGCTTTCCTCAGCAAGCTGTGGACGCTGGTGGAGGAAACCCACACCAACGAGTTCATCACCTGGAGCCAGGTACGCGGGAGGGCGCGGCGGCCTCCGAACCCCCTGAGTACCCGCCGCCTCCCTCGCGCTCTCCCGCGGGCTTGTCTCCCGCGGCCTGCGGCTCGACGCCGGCTGCGAGGCCCGCGGCGCGGCCCCGGCGGGGGCCCCGGGGTGGTGGGCGCGGGAGCCGGGGGGGCGGCCGGCGCGCTGGCTCAGGCCGCGGTGGGGGAGGGGCGGCCGCGCGGGGCCCGCGGCCGGGAGGCCCCGTAACGGTCCGGCCCGGGCGCCCTTCGGCACCGGCCCGGCGGCGCGAGGGCGGGCCGCGAGCCGGGGGCGCGGGCGCCGCGTTCCTGCACACTCATCCCCCGTCCTCCCGCCCGGCTCGCGGGCTCCGGGTCGCCGGGGGCACGGGCAGCCCCGGGCCGGCTCTCCAGCGCGGGGCGTTATCTGAGGAAATCTTGACCCCGGCGACCCGCGTCTGTCGCGGAGACGGGCACGCGCCGCCTTACACCTGGGGTCCTTGTGGGGCGGGCTTCGGGGGAGTGGGCACACGGTCACACACAGGTGGCGGCTGATCGGTGGGTCTTAAGATGTTACACAGACAATGGTACATTCCTCCTCGGAGGTTCTGAGCCGTTGCTGTAAACGGGTTTTTATGATGATTTTCATCCAGGTGCTGAGACTGGTGTCCACTAACTTAGTGAGGAGCTGAAATGAATCACTAAACAGTTGCCAGCAGAGTGGTGTGTGGATGCCGTGATTGTTGTTTGATCCCAACTCTGCCACGAAACGGAGATGACCTTAGCCAAGCGCCTTGTGTGGCCTGAGTTTCATCGTCCATGAGATGAATGGGTTGCCCGGGTGATCCGAGACTCCTCCTAGTTCCAAATAGTAAAATTCTAAGCAGAATGATTATTCCATAAACGGCGTTTGCGTTGGAATACGCTCTTAAGCTGTTGGAATCATTTTGTGAAGGGGGGTGGATTTCTCTTATTGTAGATGATCGTGTGTTTGGGATATTTTCTTGTTTAGAGGTCTGGAGACGAGGTGGTGAAAACTACCTGCACAGGGCCTGGCACCTGTTCAGTGCCGAGTAATTGTTATCTCCCCTCTTTCTCCCTTTCTTTTCTGTTCTTTTCCTATTATAGGAACTCTCAGTTTTATTATTACATTTAACAGGGAGCACTATATTGAGTACATGAAGTTTCGACTACTATAACACCATATTCTGGTTTATGTTACTGTCATTCGTTGATTTTTTTGTTTCCCTTCTAGGACTTAATTTTCTTGAAGGTTAGTATCATCAGCTGGATGGTGTGTATTAAGCATTTGCTGAATTCTGTACAGTTGTACTAAGAAAGGTGAAAATAAGGAAGCCAGCCGCCAGTGTGCACTTAAAAATAAACAGATGTCTCATGCTTTTCATCAGTCAGAAGGATTAAAAGTTGACGAGGATGGATCAGCACACGCTGCTGTTACTCAGCCTTTTATTCGTGTTAGAGATTGGACTGAGTCTCCTCTCCAACCCAGGCTGACTTTATCATACCTTTTTGCGTGGGTAGGCCTTGTTTTTATTGCCTAGAAATGGTACCTAAATATATTGGTAATTGGTTTTAATTAAGGGGTATTATATCAGTGGCAGGTCTGAAAATTCTCATTAGCCAAGATATTTTAATAACATTCTTATTTTATGGGAAGTATCAAATGTGGGGAGTTTCAAACTAATACATAAATACATCATTTTATGAATTCTGAGCCAAATACAGAAGCCACTTAAAAATGATTCTTATTTATCCCATTATTAAGTCTAAGCTTATGTTTTAACTACTCATTTTCTGATCATAATGAGACAAATGAAATATAAAATCAGTGAGAGCAGGGACACTCTCTGTGCCAGGGACACCCAGTAGGGACTTAATAAATGTTTGATGAATCAGTGAAATCCTTGGAATATGTAATGGAAGTGGTAGGAATGTTGAAGATAGAATTATGCCTGAAAAGAATCTTAGAGATCATTTATTTGAGCCTCATCATCATGTAGATGAGGATTTGAGGCTTAGACAGGTTAGATTACTTACCCATAATTGCAAAGCTAGCCTTTATTGGAGGTGGGACTATAACATAGATTTGTGACCTCCCAGATCAATCTTCTGTCCATAGCATTACCTTTAATACATATTGGCACAATATTTAGTTTTATGTCAAAACGTTAGCCCTCCGCAAGTCAGTGGACAATTCTGGATTAATGTTGTCTAGGGCTAAGCTTAGTTGCTTAGGGCTGTCTTGCTTATTTTACCAGATTTTTCCAAATCAGTGTTAACAATGAAAGGTAAAACTTTAATTAAACAATGATGTTAGATGGAAAAACCAAAATAAGTTACTCTCGTCTTTTAAAAGTTGCTATTTATGGTTGTTTCTGGTTTCCTTCAGACTTGTTTTGCTGAACTTCTATTGAGGTAATTTAGCATTTATACTATCTGAGTGAATATTAAGACCTTTTAGAAGCAACAGATGTTTTGGAAACCAGGCAATCTTTTATGCATTTTATTTTTTACTTGTGGAAAATAATTTATTCTTCTAGCTTGAGTGTTAGGCAAGGAGAGAAAACTCTTACCAACTGCAGTTGGAAAAGCTTGGCTTAATATTCCTGAAGTTCATATAACTTTAATTTTCCTTGAAACTTGTAATATGACAAAAATGAAAAATGAAATAATATCCCCATTCTAATCATTAATTATAGAAATATAATATTTTGAGCAAATTATACTAAATGTGTTATTGATTCAAATAATAGAAATGTCTTTAGATCCAGTGCGTCTTTAAAACGTATTGTACATGTTTTTTCCCAGATTCTCCCCTTGGAGTTTTCTTTTTCCTTCCTTTTTTTATTTTTATGTTCCTATGACTTCAAAATTTTATATAGCTATTTTGGCTCTGGTAGGCATTCTATTGCAAGAATCAAGGACAAAGATAGTACTGTTGGACAACCTAAAGCTGTTTTAAATGTAACGGAGTCCTAAACAGAGGGCACAGGTTTAACTTGGAAGCAACTGGGGAAACTTGATATTCAGGGACAAGAGGTTGTGGAAGTTGAGTGGAAGTTCTTGCCGTTGTTGATAATGAGGGACAGCCTTTACTGTTACTGAAATTTGATACTCAGTGTATGTTGAAGTGAAGCAGTATAAAAGAAGGAAAGAACTGGAAAGTCATTGTTTTGCCAGTGTTATTACCTTTGTCTGAGTTCTTCAGATTGCTTGAGAAGACCAAGAAGTGATTTCCACTAAAGACCTCATACTCATCTGTTCCATCTTTTTTTGCCCTGTGTCATTCTCTACTTCCCTAACCCTCTCCAGTCAGCAGAGACAAATTATGAATTAGGAGGGAAAGGGAGAAAAACCAGAATTTGTTCAGTGTTTTTTAGCTGTTTTGGATGAATTTGAGCAGTAGGCCCTTAGACTTCATAGTGTTATGGTATTTTAAACTTCCCAGCAACCATTGCATAATTACAGTATTCCCAAGTGAAAACAAGAAAGGCCCCAAGTGTGGCAGAATAAGGGGTAAAATACACCTTAGGTGGGCCTACAGAAAAGTTGGAAGATTCATTGACAAGTATTTTTTGTTTGTATGCATAAGAGAGAATGAGCTAGAGACTCAGAAGGAATGGTTGGTGAACATTAAGAAGTTATAGACTGATTGTTTAAAAAGTGTTACAATTTTCTATTCTGAAAAGTGTTTTAAAGCAATGTGGTTGAAATATTAGATTATTAGGTAAGAATATTTTGGATGTTTTTAACAAGAGTACCAATTTGAGCAGTAACAACTGTTACCACTCTTTGGAAGCTTGCCAACATTATGGGTAGAGACTGAAAAGAAGCTACCCATCTCTCCTACCCCAGTCGGTAATGGCTTTCTGCCCCTTGTAAAATGTGCAGGGAGAGTTCTGTGTTGTACTGCTTGGGCTTCGCAGGTTTAAACAGCAGTAAGGTGGAATTTTTGCACTGAGAGGGTATTTACAACTTTTTAGAGTGGTGACTGATAAGCAGAGACACAGAATGATATGAGTGAATGAGGGTTGTATGTGTGTGTGTGAGAGAGAGCAGATATAAGCAAGAGGCATTCATCTCTTTATTTGATATAATGCAAGAGTTGAAATTCTAAAAATATAATTTGGCCCACTGTGACCAACAATTCATTTATTCAGTCACTCACAAATATATGTTGTGAATCTGTTATGACCAGACAGTGTTCTGGGTACCAGGAATTAGTTCAGTAGTTAACAAAGTGGTTGCCTTCATAGAGCTTACATTCTACTGAAGGATATTGATAATTAAAAAGTAAGCAAACACAAATAATATACTTTTAGCTAGTGATAAGTACCATAAGGAAAATAAAACAGAGTAAAGAGAGAGTGTATCAGTTAGGGTCTAGTTAGGAAACAGAAGTCTCCTACACAGTAGGAAACAAAACACACAGTATTTTGAACCGGGAAAGTTTAATAGAATTACTAACTATATTAGGGGCATTGGAGTGAAGAAGACTCTAGAGAATATAGGAATAGCAGTTATAAGAAGCAGCCATCATTGCTAAGGCTAAGATAGAGTGCCCAAGTAAGAGCTCTTTTCCCCTGAGTCTAAGATTGACCTTGTTAAAGTATGACCGTGTTTCACTGAATGGCAGAGAAGTCACTGGTGCCACACTGGTGGAACTTACTGGAAATCCATTCTTTAGAACTTTCCAGAAAATATGCCATCTAGGACAGGGGTTGGCGAACTATGGCCCTTGGGCAAGCCATCTGTTTTGTAAATAAAGTTTAATTGGAACATAGCCATGCTCAGTTTCTTTACATATTGTCTATAGCTGCTTTCTTGCTACAAGGGCAGTGTTATGACTTTATGATCTGCAGGCCAAAAATATTTACTATCTGTATCTATAAAGAAGCCCTTCCTCTAGGGTACCCTAGAAAGCTGTTCATGGGGAGATGTCTTGCCAGATATACTCTGATTTGAAAACTCCAAAAGGGAGAAGGAGTGCCAGGGGAAGCTGCTGGCCTTGGGCTGCTGCTGACCTCCATGCACTGCAAGAGCTAGGTGCTGGAGAACCTGGATAACTGCAGGAGCCCACCAAGGACGCACTGGAACCAGGAAGGAGAACCCCTTCTTCTGACAAAGCTTAACACCGTGCCAGCTAGAAAAAGAGACATTTAAGGGACCCAGAGCAGAGCAGACAGTGAAGAATGAATTTGGAGCAATGCATTGGTCACTAGCATGTAAAATGACTAGGATTTGTGGGTATTTTAGGTAGAGTGATGAGGAAAGCTTCTCTGAGAAGATGACCTTTGAACAGAGACCTGAAGGATTAGAAAGGATGGGCCAGACAAAGGGGAATGGCACATGTAAAGGCCTTGACCATAGTATGTTCATGTTATTGGAGAAGACCCATGTAGTTAGAGTATCTTGAGAGAACATGCGAGTGAGGTCAGAGAAGTAGCCAGGAGCAGCTGGTATGGGGCCTTAACTGTGGTAAGGAGATTGGAAAATGAGGGAACTAGTTAGAAGACTCACAGTTTTCCACTATGGTATTGAGAATAGTGTGGCTGAGACTAGGGTGTTGACAGTGGAGATGGTGAGTTGTTAAATTTGATATCTACTTTGAAATCAACTGAAAGCAGTTGATAAATTGGCTGGTGTTGAAGGAGGGGACAGAAAAGAATTAGAGAATGACTCATAGATTTGGTCTGAGCAACGGGGAAAATGATGCTACCATTTGTTGAGATGGAGGAAGATTCAGAGAAATGCAGGTGGGGATTCTGTTGGGTCATATTAACTTTGAGATTATAAAAGGATCACTAGTATTATTTGAAAATCGTTCATTTTGCTTACATTTCATTGACCACACTTAGTCATATAGCCACACATAATTTCAAAGGAGGTGGGGAAGTGCAGTGCTAGGGAAGTTGAACAGGAATGTTTCTAAACAGCCTGAATGACTTCTGCACTCCAAGATGTTCAAATGGAAATGTTGAATAAGAGATTTGGATATAAGACTCTGGTGTTCAGGGTGGAGTTTGGAGTTTGTGAGTGGTAAAACCATGGGATTGAATGAGGTCATCCAGGGAGACAAATGAGGATAGAAGGGACTGAAAGATAGGGTATGCCAGTGTTCAGAGGGTATGAAGACAAGAAAATGCCAGCAAAGGAGATTGAGAAGGAAGAGTGAGAAAGGAAAAATAAAGGAATGAGGTCATAGAAGTTAATGGAAGAAAATGGTTCAAGAAAGAGAAGATGATCAACTGTGTGAAATGCTGTTATGAATATTCTTATACACCTCTCCTGGTGTATATAAGCAAAAATTTTTATAAGGTGTCAATATATATATACACACACCTATGTTGAAGAGTCTAATTGCTGGAAAATAGAGTATGAAATGTTCAATCTCAAGATAGTTCAAATTGTTTTCCAAAGAGATCAAACCAGCTTGTACTCCTATTAGCCACGTATGAGACTTTCCATTAATCCACATCTTCAAACTTGAATACTATTATTTTTAATTTTTACCAATCTAGTAGATGTAAAATGTTATCTCAGTGAGGTCTTAATTTATATTTCCCTGATTACTAGTGAGTTCCAACACCTTTTCATATTTATTGGCCATTTGTGTTTCCTATTCTATGAAATGTTTGGCCATTTTTCTATTAGGTGGTTTATCTTTTATTATTTGTAGGAATTCCTTGTATATAGTTTATATTCGTTTTTTGGATATGTGGTTGCCTATATCTTCTCCCAGTTTGTGGCTTATCTTTTTGCTTCTGATGAGTAGAAGTTCTTAATTTTAGTATAATTTAATATATCAATCTTTTTTATGGTTCATGCTTTTTGTTTCTTTAGGATATTTTCCTTTACTTACCCCAGGGAGAGGAAAATACTTTTTCTTCTCTCTTCTTTACTTTTTCTTCTCTCTTCTTTTCTTCTGAAAGTTTTAAAGGTTTGCATTTCATATCTAATTCACCTGGAATTGATTTTTTGTGTAGTATGAGAGATCCAATTTCATTGTTTTCCATAGTTGTACTAGCCCCTTATTAAATAGTTCCTTCTTTCCCCAGTGTTATGTATTGCTACCTCTGTCTAATGGCAAAATTATGTATAGATATTGTGGTTTTGTTTCTGGGTCCTCTGTTCTTTTCCATTGGACAGTTTATCCTTGTGCCCATATCACATGTCTTAGTTACTGTAGCTTTATAAAAAGTCTTGCATTTGGGAGGGCAACTCATTCTTCCATATATGTTTTAAAATCAAGTTCCATTAAAAAAAAATAGCCTATTGGGATTTTTATTGGGATTGTGTTGAAACTATAAATCAGATTAGGGAAATGGATATCTTTACAATATTGAGTATTTCCATGAACAAGGCATATTTCTAAATTCATTTTGTTGTTTAATAAAGTGTTATAGTTTTTTGCAACTAGGTCTAGCACATCTTTGTTAGATTTCTTCCTAGATATCTTATAGATGTTGAAAGTGGTGTCCTTTAGTTAAAAATACATTTCTGGCTGTTGCTGGTAATTAGAAATACAAGTAACATTTGTATATTGATAATAAACCAGTGAGCTAATCATTTTACTGATTTGGGTTCTCTAAGTGTACATCCATAGCATCTGTGAATGATGGTTTTGTTCTTCCTTTCAGAACCTTATACCTTCAACTTGCTTTCTTTTTTGCAATGGCTAAGACCTTAGGGTGTCAAATAAAAGTAGTGATCATGGGATTCCTTTTTTTTGTTTTTAAAGGGGATGTTTTTAATATTTCCCCCTTAAGTTACTAGCTGTTAAAATTGAGAGTTTTTAATTTATCTTTTTGTTGTTGATGTCAAACTTAATTGGGTAACTTAAAGGGGAGAGGGGCATGCCAGGATGGAGGATACAGGAAAAAGTTGACTTTGGGGGAGTAGGAAAATGGGTTTGAAATAGACAATAGGTTGAGAACATAGTGAGTTAAAGAACATTGTGTAAACATGTTAGCAATTGAAAATTCAAGTGTGAAATTCGAGAGGGTCAGAGGCAGAGGTAGATATGATAATCATCATATATAATATAGTCAGTAATTAGACACTATAGTGTGGATGAGATTGCCTAAGAAAAGAGTGTAAAAGGTGTCATAATCAAGCCTAGAAACGTAAAAAACACACTGCCTTTTGATAAGCGGAAGACAATTGAAAGGAAATATGAGAGATAGGAGACCCAATAGTGTATAGTTTCAAAGCCAAAAGAGTAGAAGATTTAAGGAGGGGATTGTCAGTAGTACCAAATGAAATGCCATGGAGAGGTGTAGGATGATCAGGACTGAAAAGAAGGCATTGAATTTGGCATTTGACATTGTAGAAAAAAGGCCTACAGTAGAGTGAGGGAAACCAAAACCAGTTTTTAGCAAGAGTAAGTAGATGGTCCTGAATTGGAGAAGGGGGCTTTGAAATATTTGTTTAAGTTTTGCAGTGAAGAAAAAGACAAATGGAGTGGATAGATTGAGAGGGAAGTAAGGTAGAGGGAAGTAAGGTAGAGGGAAAGTGCTTTTAAGATAGGAAAAGATGTATGCATTTTTAATTTTAATAGTTATTATCTAATAACCAACACTGATTATTGTCAACCTTTTTAAATTTTGCCAGTCTAATAAGTTAAAAATCATTATTTGTTTTGCTGTACATTCAATTATGAATGACACCATGCCTCTTCTAAATTTTACATTGGATTTTTCATCTTACTGATTTGTTAGAAATTTTTAATTAAGGCAGTTAACCCTTTGTCATAAATCTTTAAAGTGTTTTTTTATGTTAATTTTTTAAGTTTATTGAGTTTATTTTATAACTCTTATCAGTTGGGGTTAGGTTCAGATAAAAGTAACAGAGATCCAAACAACAGTGGCTTAAACAAAATAGAGATGTATTTTTCTCTTAGGTCTGAAGATACTCAGTCATCTGCTGGTCTTTTCAGCCATACTTATTTCCTGTACCTTAGTGGTTGCTGGAGAGCTAGCCATTACTCCAAGTTCCAAGCAGGGATATGGGATGTAGGAGTTTGACACTTTGAATCTTTCCTCTTTTAGAATCTTTTCTGGAAGCCCCACTCAATCCATTCTACTTACATCTTATTTGCCAGGTGTGTTATTTGGCCACCTCTATTTGTAAGGGGGACTGAGAAATGTAGTTGCAGCATCAAACAAAATTGTGATTCTGTTAGTAAGAAAGTAAAGGATCATCCATGCTGTTGCAAATGGCAGGATCTTTCTTTTTTAAGGCTGAATAATGTTCAGTTTTTTGTGTGTGTATACAATTTTTTATCCGTTCTTCCATTGATGGACACTGAGGTTGTTTTCATGTTTTGGCTATTGTTAATAATGCTGCAGTGAACGTTGGAGTGCAGATATCTCTTTGAGATACTGATTTCATTTTCTTTGGGTATATACCCAGAAGAATGGTAGCTATATTGCATGGTAGTTCTATTTTTAATTTTTTGAGAAACTCTCATACTGTTTTCCATAATGGCTGTACCAGTTTACATTCCCACCAGCAGTGTACAAGGGTTCCCTTTTCTCCACATCCTCACCAACACTTGTTCCCTTTTTTTTCCTTAGAATAGCCATCCTAACAGGTATGAGGTGATAGCTCATTGTGGTTTTGATTTGCATTTTCCTGATGATTAGTGCTGTTGAGCTCCTATTCATATCATATACCTGTTGGCCATTTGTATGTCTTCTTTGGAAAAATATCTGTTTTGGTCCTTTGCCCATTTTTTAATTGGGTTGCGTTTTTTTTTTTTTTTGCTGTTGAGTTGTATGAGTTCTTTACATGTTTTGGATATTAATCCCTTATCAGATGTATTGTTTGCAAATATTTTCTCTCATTCCATTAGGTTGTCTTTTTATTTTGTTGATTATTTCCTTTGCTGTGCAGAAGCTTTTTACTTTGATGTAGACAATATGTTAATAAGCTTGACTGTAGTAGTCATTTCTCTGTGTGTATATATCAAATCATGATGTTGTACACCTTAAATATATACAATTTTAGTTTAGTTTTTTTTTTTTTATGAGAAAGATCAGCCCTCAGCTAACATCTGATGCCAATCCTCCTCTTTTTTTTTTTGATGAGGAAGATTGGCCCTGGGCTAACATCCAGGAACATCCGATCTTCCTCTACTTTGTATGGGATGCCACCACAGCATGGCTTGACAAGCGGTGCATCGGTGCGCGCCCAGGGTCAGAACCTGTGAATGCGGAGCACGTGCTCTTAACCCCTGTGCCACTGGGCCGGCCCACAATTTTAGTTTTAAAAAATAAAAATACACATAAAAAAGAAAGTAGAGGAATTTGGAGATAGGGCAGGCAGCTAGCAAGTCTCCATGAATAAATTTATTAATTTTTGCTGCTATGGCTTCTGAGTTTATGATGTTGTAAAGAGTGAGATAGCAGTGAGTTAGAACTGAGCTTTTGTTTTTTCCTTCCAAATGGAAAATTTATTAACTAATCTTTTTCTTTCCTGATTTCCCCCCTGATTTGAATACTATCCTTACTTATTAGCTATTAAATTCTCAAATAGATTTGCTGCTTCTTCTGTCCCCTCTAGTCTGTCCATTCATCTATTGACTATCCCTTCTTTAGTACTGAACTCTTGTAGACACTATAATTCTGACATCTTTAGAAGAGTTAACGCATCTCTCCCCATTGTTTTCAGTATTTTCTTGCCTATTGTTAAACGTAATTATTTTTACAAATGAACTTTAGTACCTGTTATTTGGTTGTGTTAGCGTCTCTTTACCTCGTCTCCAAATACCTTTTTTCTTTTTCAGTTGAGAGAGAATTTAATATGTTAGTTAATTTAGGGGGAATTGACAGCTTTACAACACTGTATTTGTCCCTCTGTAGCTTTTTTCTTAAAGGTCTTGTGTATTTTTAAAATTTATTTTTAGATTCTTGATGTTTTTCTATTAGAATCTTTTATTCCGTTTTAGTTTTAAATTTTTGTTGTGGTGGTGGTAAAATATACATAACCTGAAATTAACCATTTTAACCATTTTTAAGTATAAGTATATAGTTCAGTGGCATTAGGTACATTCACATTGTTATGCACCTATCACTACCATCCATCTCCAGAATGTTTTTCACTTTCTCAAACTGAAACTTCATACTCGTTAGATAATAACTTCCACTCCCCTCCTTCTCCTAGCCCCTGGTCACTGTTCTACTTTCTGTCTTTATGAATTTGATTATTCTAGATATCTCATATAAGTAGAATCATACACTATTTTTCCTTTTTTGACTAGTTTGTTTCACTTAGCATAATGTCTTCAAGGGTCATCCACGTTCTAGCATGTGTCAGAATTTTCTTCCTTTTTAAGGCTGAATAATATTCCATTGTATGCATATACCACATTTTGTTTATCCATTCGTCTGTCAGTGGACATTTGGGTTGCTTCCACCTTTTGGCTATTGTGAATAATGCTACTATGAACATGGGTGTACAAATAACTTTTTGGGTCCCTGCTTTCAATTCTTTTGAGTATATACACAGAAGTAGAATTGCAGGATCATATAGTAATTCTGTATTTAACTTTCTGAGGAACCACCATACAGTTTTCCACAGCACCTGCACTATTTTACATTCCCACCAGCAGTGCACAAGTGTTCCAATTTCTCCACATCCTTGCCAACACTTATTTTCTGTTTTTTTTGTTTTCTTAATAATTGCCATCCCAGTGGGTGTGAAGTGGTATCTCATTGTAGTTTTGGTTTTCATTTCCCTAATGATTAGTGATGTTAGGCGTCTTTACATGTGTTTGTTGGCCATTTGTATATTTTCTTTGAGAAAATGTCTGTTCAAGGTCTTTGTGCATTTCTTATGGGGTTGTTTGTTGTTGAGTTGTTGGAGTTCTTTATATATTATGGATATTAACCCCTTGTCACATACACAATTTGAAAATATTTTCTCCGATTTCATGGGTTGCCTTTTCACTCTATTGATAGTATTGTTTGCACAGAAGTTTTAAAGTTTGAGGTAGCCCCATTTGTCCGTTTTTGCTTTTGTTGCCTGTGCTTTTTGTGTTATCCAGGAAATCATTGCCAAATCCAGTGTCATGACACTTTTCCTCCTCATGTTTTCTTCTAAAGTTTTTATAGTTTTAGCTCTTATGTTTTGGTCTTTGGTCCATTTTGAGTTAATTTTTGTATATGGTGTAAGTTAAGGGTTCAGCTTCATCCTTTTGCATGTGAGTATTCAGCTTTCCCAGCATCATTTGTTGAAAAGACTGTCCTTGTCCCACTGAATGGTTCTGGCAACGCTTGTCAAAAATCTTTGCATCGTATATGTGAGGGTTCATTTCTAGGCTCTATTCTATTCCACTGAGCTGTCTGTCTTTATGTCAGTACCATGCTGTTTTGCTTACAGTTGGTCCCTGACTTATGGTGATTCGAATTTTTGACTTTACAGTGGTGTGAAAGCAATACTCATTCAATAGAAACTGTAATTCGATGTTTGAATTTTGATCTTTTCCCGGAATACTGATGTGCAGTACGATACTCTCTTGTGATGCTGGGTGGTGACAGTGAGCAAAACTCCCTGTCAGCCATGTGATCATGAGGGTAAACAACTGATACACTTATAACCATTCTGTACCCATGTAACCATTCTGTTTTTCACTTTCAGTACAATATTCAATAAATTACATGTGATATTCAACACTTTATTATAAATTAGGCTTTGTGTTAGATATCTTGCCCACTGTAGGCTAATGTTAAGTGTTCTGAGCACATTTAAGGTAGGCTAGGCTGAGCTGTTATGTTCGGTAGATCAGGCATATTAAATGCATTTTCAACTTAACAGTATTTTCAGCTTATGATGGGTTTATCAGAGCATAACTCAGTTGTAAGTCAAGGAAGATCTCTACTGTATTTTTGTTGTAAGTTTCAAATTGTTTATTTTTTGTATGAAAGAACACTAATGACTTTAAATATTAATAAGTAATCCGATATCTTACTGAATTATAATTTTCAATTGATTGTACAAAGATATCATTATTTGCAATAGACGTAATTATAAAATACTGCTTCCTCTCAAATTTTATTTCTGTCTAATTGCATTGGCTTTAAAACAATGTTAAATAATTGTGCTGGCTACATACTGTATTTCTTTTCTTGTTTTTGATTTAATGGTAATTCTTCTAATATTTCCCCATAGAGCATGATGCAGCTTTTGGTTTAAGACATACTTCTAAACTTTTGAGATTGACATCAGAAAGCTTAATTGCAGTTTGGTGTTTAATTGCAGTTTGTCACTTAATTGCACTTTGTTTCTTGTTGCCATCAATAGGGATAAAATGCTGGTCTGAAGGTATCATGGAAGGACTGCACAGTTTTGGGGTCATATGTATCACCTAGTATCAGAGGACCTTACCTAGTTGACTTTTTCTCTTTTTTTCAGAATGGCCAAAGTTTTCTGGTTTTGGATGAACAAAGATTTGCAAAAGAAATTCTTCCCAAATACTTCAAGCACAATAACATGGCAAGCTTTGTGAGGCAACTGAATATGTGTGAGTATAGATGGCACTTTATTTGGAGTAGCTGTCATCAGCCACTGATTAAAACTATTTTTCTTTTTAGTTTGTTAAAGGCAAATATGATATTCCATAGAAGCACCATTGATTTTTGACTTTTGTCTATTTTAGTCATCTGAATTTTGAATCTTTTTTCAGATGGTTTCCGTAAAGTGGTGCATATTGACTCTGGAATTGTAAAGCAGGAACGAGATGGTCCTGTTGAATTTCAGCATCCTTACTTCAAACAAGGCCAGGATGACTTGTTGGAGAACATTAAAAGGAAGGTGAGTTATTGTCGACATGATTTAATTAGGACATTACCGTATAGCAGACTTGGCCACGAATTATATTTCAGCACACAGGTTATATTCAGCACAAGGTTGTTCCTTGTTGGCATGACGTAGACTAATAAAGCTTTAATTATTTCCCTCTATTTTATGTTCCTTTTTTCCCTGCACTCAACTGTACCCAGGACTCACTCTTCAAACACTTTCTAGAGGGAAGGAAGATGTTTACATTCTGACTGAGGGTGAGGAGTCATCCATATTGGGATGGCTCACTCCTTCTAATTTAGCTTAAAAAATTTAAGCTCCTGCTAGTATGTCAGGGCTTTTTCTGTAGTTCACTGCTGAATATCCAGTGCCTAGAATAAATCTCTTGCGTATAGTAGGCATTTAATAATACATTTTTGAATGAACGATATCTTGCTGAAATAAGATATTTTTACTTTTGTCTATAAAAGTGGGGGACAAAAAGGGTAGTGGACCATGAAAGAAAGTGGTCCAGTGTGCAGCTGTTACTGCATAAGTTTAATTAAACATGGAAGGTGATAATAAAGAGGCTTGGGGAAATTATAGGGAGTTTGGTGGAAGGAAATGAAAAAAAAAAATCCCATAAGATGTTCCTGCTCTTGGAAACTTCTCCACATTAAAAAAACAAAAAATAGACTGTTTATTTCTTATTCTCTCTTTTTGGTCTGTGCAGTTTATTCTTTTCCTAAATCCTATCCTGGGCTTTTCAGAAGTAGATCTCATTTCCTGAATGGGCTACAAAAACTACTTATAATTGGAAGCTTTGGGTTACAATTATGGTGTTTAGTATTTGTTTAATCCCCTAAATTTGCTTTTTGAAAGGTTTCATCTTCAAAACCAGAAGAAAATAAAATTCGTCAGGAAGATTTAACAAAAATTATAAGTAGTGCTCAGAAGGTTCAAATAAAACAAGAAACTATTGAGTCTAGGCTTTCTGAATTAAAAAGGTAAAGTATTATTTCCAAATATAATCCTGATATGGAGGTTGGTGTGTGTGTATATTGGGGGTGGGAGGTTGGTGCTTTAAGTACTTAGATCATGTTGTTGAAGCCAAGATCAGAGGTCATTTTTATGTAAGTCTTGGTTCCCTTTATTTTTGATTTGTAGCCATACGCTTTGCCCCAAAATTATATTTTCTTGATGGTGATTGAAAGAATATATAAACCTGGGCAATCAAAACAATTTGATGCACAAGTCTTACTGATGAAACAGTAGATCTTTCAGTTGGTGTAGGAAATACGATTCTACTTAGGTTAGCTTTCATATGACGTTCACACACATGAGGGCACACAAGCCATAAAAAATACTATAGATGTTACCCATCCTTTCTTTCATGGTGTTTTCTTGAGACTTTTCTGGCCTATCTCTTAGGAAAAAGTAGGTTATAAAAATAGGGAAAAAAGGACACAAGAGACTTGCCCTAGTTGATACTTATTTTACATAGACTTGAGAAAGTGTTATTCAAACCTTTTATCTACAGAAAGATGCTTTATTTTGTTTAACTACAATTCTTGGCCCTATTCTAACTTGCCACAGTACCTACTTGTGTATTGAGTAGATACGTACTTCTCTTCTTAGTAAGTAGCTGGGATTTTCTCTTATCCTAATAGGTGCCAGGGTTTTGAGAGTAGTTATATATTCTCTCTCCTGTTTCAAATGTGGGACATTAGTTTAGCTATCTTAACTCAAGTATCTTCATTAAAAGAGTAACCTTGGACTTGGATTCTCTTTGTGAATAAGCCTTAATTTTAAGCTTTCTCATTCTGCATATTTTATTTAACCACTTACGCTGGTTTACTTTGTGTATCTTGTGTCTACAGAGGTGCCCTTTGACCCAATTCCTTTAATCTCAGGTTTATCCTTTAAGGAATGGGATCCCAAATTCATTCTATAAGTCTTAGAGGTAACCATTCTCCTGTGTATCTTTAGTACGCAGATGCCAGTATCGTTAAATTTCTGAGTCAGAAAAAGTACAGTAGTTATTCAGTAAGTATTAAAGAAAGCCTCATTTTCCGTACTCTCTATACGTAAATCCAGTCTCTTTTGTAATAGTTGGAATTGAGGGAGATGGCTTTTGTGGAAATTAACAAAAGAGCAAAAGTTAAAGCTTTTAGTAGGTGGAGTATCTTTCATGCCTTCTCAGCATTATTATTGCTGCTAACATTTAATAACAGTGCAATTTCAGTAAATAATGGTGAATGAAGGAAAAAAAACTAATAGTACTGGGCAAGTTATTGGTTTGTCATATTTGGATATGCTTTAAAGAAGAACAGACTTTTTTACTGTTTTCATATGCTTGTGTATGAGACAGACCTTAGATAGTTTTAAAGTCTGACAGACTTGAGTTCAACTTCAGCACTTACAAGTTACCTGTGTGATCCTGGGCAAATCCTCTGAATTCTCTGAGTGTCAGTGTCTTCATCTATAAAAGAGATGATAATTCCTTTCTTGACATATTTTAGAGAAGTTTAAATAAGTAATACACATAAAATGCTTAGCATAGTGCCTGGAGCATAGCAAGTGCTGCGTAAAAGTCACTTCCCAGTAAGAATTGTTTCCTGAGCATAGTCCTGAATTCACTTGGTAGCCACAGTGGAAAGGTTAGGTTGGTAATGAGCCAGATTGTCAGAGGAGTAAATTGCCTACTACTATATAGATACAGGCATGAGTCCTAAGTTTTTGTATATATACTGCCATCAGTAGGAGATACTACAATTATGAAGGAATGATTCTGGAGTTATGTCAGGATAGCTGTCATTCTATATAATTGAACCAAAGTTTTCCTAGAGCTATGAAAGTATATAGTAAAAACTAGTTAAGTTCTCTGGTGTTCTTAATTAAAGATAATGAGGCCTGGCTTTCTGACTGAATTTTTTTGTTTTTTAATAAATGATAACATAGTGAGAATGAGTCCCTTTGGAAGGAGGTGTCAGAGTTACGAGCAAAACACGCACAACAGCAACAAGTTATTCGAAAGGTAAGTATTTTTTTCCCATGACCGTAATCTACATTTGTTTAATGAGTACCATTTGTGACCCAAAAAAGTCTCTATTGAAAAGTCAGTGATTGATCTTAGTTTCTTATATATTGGGTACACAGATAGAAGTAAAACTGTGAAATCCGACAAATTAAGCCAAGTGTTATATATCCTTTTTAATAAAAAACATTTCTCTTTAGCAAATAAATATGATCATTCCATACTCCCAGCCAGTGTCTCATTAGCTTTTAGTAAATGACCTTTTGCCTAATATAACAGCTTTAAAGATACTTTATTCTTTATATAATTATATAATTATATAATTCTTTATATAATTAACACACTACCAATTCTTAACATTTTTTACAATAAAAGACATAGCCTCACTGTGTGGGGTTTTCTTGTTGTTGTTTTTACTACTTTTTACTCTAAAAGGCATAGGTAACAGTCTTGGAAGATAAATGACTAAAACTTTCAAATCAATTGACCAAATTATGAGTTCAAAAAAAAAAATGAGTTACCAATATATTCCATTATTAGTCTGTGCAGAGAAACAGTTAATATAATGTTGTAAAATAAATCCTGGATTTTAGTATCTGAGCTGAAAATTACTGGCGGAACTGAAAATCTCTCTGTTGCATTGTGTGCTTGTGATTTAATCTTTTCATATCAGATTTCATATGTTAATAAGAGGTGAAACATAAAAGTAATTAAGGCAGCTATTTTTTGCTCATGAGTAAACTGGACTCTTAAGCAACAGGTTTTTGGGGGGGAGGGAGGGTGGGAGAGCTTCAGCTTGTTCATGCTTAGAGGCCTTTAGCTAAAAATAGGGTTATGACTGATAGGATCTGGGTCTAGTGGAGTAAGCTTAGAACAAAGATGAATGGTAGTTGTAACCTTTGGCCTATAGTCAAACTAGATATACTATTTTTTAAAAATGAGTATGCAAGTCAAGGTTGAAAGTAGAATTCAATTCTCAATGTTTAGTCCAAGTACATATATTTTCAAAACTTCCATAACTGATTCCAGTGTGCAGCCCTGTTAAGAATACCTGATTTAAAATGACAGATGTACCTTAACCTGTACTTTAAAAAATGTGTTAATCTTTTTCAGAAAATAATATTTTAGTTAAATATTAACTTACAATACTCCATAATTTCTTGTTTTTTTTCCCCTAAAAGCGAGGATAGTTGGTAAAATGCTTATAAATCGTTCCAGTTTTTCATGAAAGCTAGCATTCTATCTGCTCAGATTTGAGTTTGAATCTGTATTTTGGTGGGGTTAGAGAGTTTACATAATGCATGATGACAGCCGATAATTTTTCTCTATTCCTGGAATTGGTTCCGACTCTGCCATGTGCTCTTTGTTCTTGGATGAATTGGAATAATATATGTGAGGTACCTGTTACAGGACTTGTTCAAGTACGTAAGTTAGATGCTGTAAATGTTAGATGCCTTAACTTCTCCTTCAGGAAATAGACTGTACAACATGATACAGAAGTATCAAAAGAGAACTGAGATGTGGAACAAATTTCAGGAGAAATTTAGCCAGTGATTCATGTTTTTATAAATTCCACCACTAATGTTTTTAGAATTTTTCCATAACGCTTTTTTATAAATTAACAAAAATAACTGAAGTTGAATTATTTTATAGCTATCTTTAAGCTTAAATGTTGTCTTTTCATCAGCTGTCAGCATTTTCTTTTGAATAAGCAATTTAGCGGCTAACCTCCTTTTGATAGACTCTGATGCTATCTTATTCTTCAATTAAAATGTCTGTATTTTTCTCCCTGAAACAGTTCATATTGATTGTAAGGCAAACCATTTAGTAGCCTCTTTTGGGAGAGAACACATAATATTAAAGCTATACAGTATATATTTTTAATTGACATTTCTCTATTTTAATCACGTAATTACATTTCACAAAGCTTACAAGGACCTCTTCTTCAAAGAATCTAAATAGTCCTCCTATCACTTTTGGCCTTTTTTCATAGTCTCTCAGTGATCTACTGCTTTTCGTAGTTCACCATGTGATCCTCGCATTTTTATCTCCTTTAGGAAGTTGACAGTAAATTTCAAGGCATACGCTAAGTCAGTATTCTTACATTCGCATCAGTACCACCTCAGAGGGCTTGTTAAACACACACATTGCTGGACCTCATCTTCAGAATTTCAGATTCGACGATTCTGGAGTGGGGTTGAGAATTTGCATGTCTAACAAGTTCCTGGGCCAATGCTGCTGGTCTGTGGACTGCACTTTAAGAAACATCGTCATTAAATATGAAGGATTGTTTGCATGTCTTGAGCTGTTTAATAGTTTTTCTTCTAAATTTAATCAGACTTTGAAGATTAAACCACCTTCTCTTGATTGTCAGTATGTGTATCTCAAATGTTTAAGAGGAAAACCGTCTGAGAGAAAAAGGTTTAGTTGTTTATTAGAAAAAAGCATAGATATTCCAACTTTAAAACTGTGAATTTATTTTTGGATAACCTCTAATTAAGTGTATTTTTGAGTTTATTTCTGTTGCTGTATAATTAGGTATGCTGTATAATTAGGTATTTTATGGCAATATTTTTTTATTAAACAATTTTTATATTATATTAAAACAATTATATTTCAACAATTTTTCCAGAATCAGCCGATAAACTTTTTGTAACTTGAAAATTTTATGATTTGTTCTGAGAGAGCTGGTGATTTCTTTTGCCTCTAATTGTATTACGTGGTATAAAAAAATGTTGCCTGTCAAACACGTTTTTGTTTTTGCATCATAATCTTCTTGAAGGAATTTTAAATAAAAAGTTGGGATCTATATCCAGGCATGCTTGGTACTTACACCAAAAGAAACAACTGAACTGAGTATTGGATAGGTAGATAGATGGATGAGTGGGAATGGATGGATGGATGGATGGATGGATGGATGGATGATGTTTTAGGCATCTCTGTATCCTAGGTAGCAGCAGCTTTATTACAGGTTATTCTTCTGCCTGGAAGCTGGTATATTTCTTTAGATATCAATTGTAAGGTGCATTCAGATTTCAAGTATGTTAATATGTGAGAAATTATGTGACTTAGAGAACATACAGTATCCAAATTAATTTTATATGACTTGTAATGTGGACTAAAGAATTTGGAATTTGTAATGGAAAATTTATTATGTATATTTTCCTTTTAGATTGTCCAGTTTATTGTTACATTGGTTCAAAATAACCAGCTTGTGAGTTTAAAACGTAAAAGGTAAGTGTTTATGATAAAACCGTTTGATCTACACATAGACCACCGAACATTTTAGTGTTTAACCATGAATGGCCTGCATTTGCTGAGTGTATGCCTGTTGTCCCAGATGAACAGTCCTTCCTTGTTAAATTATACTCTCAGCATTTCAAGAGTAGTATTATTTCCTACTGTTGTCATCCTGTTAATATTTTTGAGGGATAAGGGTAGCCTAAATGGTCACTTTACAGATACACACACAGTTAATAAAGAATTCATTTTCATTCACGTTAGCAATTTAATATAACATTAGAAGGCCTGAGTCAGAGAAACTCCTAAAAAGAAGCCATGTGTTGAAAAAACATTAAAATTTTTTTACTTGACCTCTCTTATGTTTAAACCACCCATAAGGGTCTTTAAAAACCTGTATATTGACCAATGGTTGTGATACCTATAAATGTCAGTAACTGCCATTTTCACTACGAAAACAAGCATCGTGGACAAAGGAATAGTTGTAAGCAGAAAAAGATTATCTTTTAAGGCTAAGATTTTAGCAAAGCTTGGTTATGCTCACAGCTTATGCTGTGGCCTTAACTCTACTTCCACTAACTAGTTCTTATGATGTTACCTATTTATTTTTTACTATGTAAGTACAGTTTATAAGGAGTTAATAGTTCAGTCATCAATGAAGTATTTCTGGAGAGAGTAGTTTATTATATTTATTAGACAAAAATAGTACCGAACAATGGAGAAATAAAAGTCCTAGACATACTCATCCCCTAGTTTCTATTCTAAGATATAATTATTTTTAAGAGTTCCTTGTGTATCCTTACTGAAATTTTTTATTCATTATTTAAAGTTGTGTGTGTGTGTGTGGTGGGGGGTAAATTATTAGAAGCAGTTTAAATTCCTTGTATGTTTGTTCCACTGAACTTCATGAATATCTTCTGATTTTCAGGCCTCTACTTCTAAACTCTAATGGAGCCCAAAAGAAGAATCTGTTTCAGCACATAGTCAAAGAACCAGCTGATAATCACCATCATAAAGTAATTTTTTAGTTGAATTCTATTTTATATCTGTTATCTCAAACTAAATTTTATTACAGCAGTATTTCATGCATTCCAAGTTTAGTAAATAATAATCCAAGTGCTCTTTCTCCAGTCTTATTAAATCATGACATTATTATTTGCTTTAGATTATGTTAAGAAATAAACCGTTACAAATATTGTTGTCTTAGTTGCCTTTTCCTAAGTGTTTTTCTCCCCGCCTTCAGTCTCCTCTCGTACCTAGAGATAATCACTATTATTAATTAGTATTTATCATTCCCATGGCCATTTTATATGTGTGAATACCTGAAGAGTGTTTGGTATTATTTTGCATATAAATGATACCATTTTGTACATTTCATTTTGCATTGTGGCTTTTTTCACTTGGTCTTGCTTTTGAGACTTACTAAACAGAGATTTAGTTCATCTCAATGACTATATGATGTTAATTTAATATTATGGTGATATAGTTATGCATTCGTCCATTGGTTATTTTAAATTGTTTCCAACATTTATTATAAATGTGCACAGCCTAGACTGTTTTTCACTGTAGCAATTTCAAAACATAGTTTTGTTTACCTTCATTTTTGTCACAGGCTCGCTGGATAATTTGTCAAACTTACACTCAGTGGCAAATTAGTCCAGTCCACAGTCCAGACTTATTTGAATATCTGATTATCATTGTTACTTTCAAATCTTAAATTCTAAATACTTAATGATACATTGCTCAATGATGGGGATATGTTCTGAGAAATGCGTCATGAGGCTATTTTGTCTTTGTGCAAACATCACAGAGTGTACTTACACAAACTAAGTGGTGTAGCCTACTACACACCTAGGCTATATAATACTAATCTTATGGGACCACTCTTCTATATGTGGTCCATTGACCAAAACATCATTATGTGGCACATGACTGTACTGCTTTAGATTTATTATTAAAGTATTGAGAGTTTGTTCTCAGGCAAATCAGAGTTAACCTAACATCTGGTTCCTCTTCCTACCTACCACTGTTTCTAAATAACCAAGCATACCTAACTATTTTTAGGATTGAAGACTCAGTGTAAATGGATGAAGATTTTTTAATTTAACTGCATTTATGTATTTTTAAATACTGTACATCTTTTGCCTCCGTATTATCTAGTGTTGAAATTTATAGATTTTTGCATTATAATAATGACTGTAATTTGCTTTAGAGAATTGAATGCTTTTTTATTAATGTACCTATGGTCTGAATATATCTGTAGCTGAATAAAAAAAATTGCTAAAAAGCCAGGCTGACATTTAACTGTGGAATAGTTGAAATGTTTTTTTTCCTATTAATAACACCACTTAATGAGTAAGAAGAAAACATATGTCAAACAGAGTAGCTTGAGATTGAAATAACCCCCATCCCCACATTGGCCATCTTGTTATGCTTGAAATTTCTGGGGAAGTTCTAGTTTTTTTACCCTTTGGGTAAAAAAAAATACTTTAAAATTTGAAGATCTTTTCATAGAAACATTCTGAGGCATGTTATCTTCAAGGTCCCTTACGGTAAAAGAAATAAGTAGAATGCAGATAATACATTTCATCTCTCTGTGAGTTGGTGGTACTAATACCAATTAGTGTGTAAGTCCTGTAAGGGCAGAGAACATACCTGTTTTGCTTACCATTGTATTCCCAACATTTAGTAAATAGTAGGTGCCCAATTAGCATTTTTTTAAATGGTATGTTGTTTGGTAATCAATATAATTTCAATTTTTTGATATATTTTCTCCCTGATTTTTTAGGTTCCACACAGTAGGACTGAAGGTTTAAAGCCAAGGGAGCGAATTTCAGATGACATCATTATTTATGACGTTACTGATGATAATGCAGATGAAGAAAATATCCCAGTTATTCCAGAAACTAATGAGGATGTTATAGCTGATCCCTCCAAGTAAGGAGATCGTGAAATAAAATTTATGAAAATATTGGTTACTTTTATTATTAAAGAGCTAAATTCAAACCACTTTATTCTTTGATAAACTAGTATCTGACTCATTTTTGGATTATTAAACTGAAAAAATAAGCCAAATTATTCAACCGAATACCTCCCTCCCCCTAGCAAAAAGGCACCCAACAAAAAAAGTAATGAGAATCCTGAGTTTTTAATTTTGGAGTTAAACACCTTTAATTGATTCTTTGTGGTCTTGTATGAAGTATCAGTATTTGTGATTAAGCTACTCACCCAAGAAATTTAAGCCTTTTGGCAAGTGGTTTGGGGGGAGAGTTTCCATGGAGAATGAATGGATAGAATGAATTTATTGAATTGATCTGAAAAATGTAATTGATTCTTTCTCATATTGCTGGTCTAGCTGTAGCCAGTACCCTGATATTGTAATTGTTGAAGATGACAATGAAGATGAGTATGCACCTGTCATTCAGAGTGGAGATCAGAGTGAACCAGCCAGAGAATCCCTAAGTTCAGGCAGTGATGGCACCAGCCCTCTCATGTCTAGTGCCGTCCAGCTAAATGGCTCATCTAGTCTGACCACAGAAGATCCCGTGACCATGATGGATTCCATTTTAAATGATAACATCAATCTTTTGGGAAAGTGAGTGCTCATCTAGATGTTGTCTAAATTTATTTGCTTTCTTTGTTTACTTCACATATTCTGTTTCTCTTTGAGTGATCTTCATTTCAGATTATGAACCCATGTAGTCTACCTTTCTCTGTTTTGGTCAGGGGTCAGCTCTGCAAATGGTATTTTGAGAAGGATTTAATCATCCCAAGAGCAGTCTTGGGATTTTCTTGGCAATTCTTTAGATTTCTTTAGTGAAATACTTGTTTTGGATGTCCATAAAGTGTGTGTGATTGTGTGTAGGTGTGTTTTTATCAGGACTACAGAAAACATAATCTCTATTAAGGGACTTATTTCATAGCATAAGAAAACCAGAAACTAGTAGCAATAACTAATAATCAGAGGTTAAACATTTTATAATTTATAGTATAGAGGAAAAAGACAAATCAGATCGTGTTGTTGCAGAACCTTTTTTCTGTAAATACTAAAGGTTTGTATAAAGGCTGTGAGTTCTCCATTAAAAATTTTCAGGAATCTCAAATATTAAATAGGATTCTTAAGGTTAAGGATTGGTAAGGAATCAGTAGTTTCTAGGAGTATTTTATCTAGCTAGATTGCACTGTGATTTTAAACATAAAAACAAGGAAACCTAATATTTGATTTTTTTTTTTATATCTTTTTTCCTTAGGGTGGAGCTGTTGGATTATCTTGACAGTATTGATTGCAGTTTAGAGGACTTCCAAGCCATGCTGTCAGGAAGACAGTTTAGCATAGACCCAGATCTCCTGGTTGATGTAGGTACTTTGAATAATCTTTGCTGTACTGGCAGTTTGTGTATTTACATATAATATTTATAAGTCAATACATCATTTTCTTGTATTCTAAACTGTTTTTGCATTTTCTTTTTTTAAATGAATGGTTTTGTTTATCAGAAAGAATGAGCAGATGGGTTCAGGACAGTGAAGAAGGGTGATCACTACCCCATCTGAGTAGCAGTTCAGTTAATCTCCCTGTAACAACATACCAACTCTGTTCAACAGTACTGTTAAATACAGGTCTTGTCTGGACTTGTTGCTGTGTTATGTTTTGCTCTAGAATAAATTATCACTGAATAGAAGTCTGTGGGAATTAGTAATAGAGATACTTAGCCAGGAAATAGCATAGAGACACTTCTTAATACTTTGAGAATTAATGTTTTCCACTCAGATGTGTTATATTTCATTATATTTGCTATACTTTTTAAATTTTTGTGTTCTGAGACCTAAGGTTTCCCTGCTCCAACCCCCACCACCTCCTGAATGAACTTGACTCCAATGTTGTCTGGACTGTGAATCCTTATCTACCATTTCTGGCACTAACCACTTTTCTCACTCTCTTTCCTCTTGTTCCTTCCACTCTTCCCTCCTTTACCTGAAGCTTCCTACATGGCCTGATCCCATCCACATGAATCTTGTTTTCTCCCCTATTCCCATTTTCTGTTGTGAATATGTTTCTCTCTTTATCTTGAGAAATTTTGTTGCTCCTTTTTTTGTGTTTCTTGCCTTAAAATGCAACTTCTCTCACATCAAAATATTCTAGTCTTGCTCTTTTAAGAGCTTCTTATTGAGGCTAAAAGGAATTAGTCCTTTCTTACTCTTCAATCTTATTAATTTAACACCTTACCCCTCTGCTTCTCATCATTCTTTGTCAATGTCACATGAATTTATCGTCTTTTCCTTTTGCCAAATCATCAGTGCCTCACAGGATAGATTTCACCTTCTTTGAAGATTTTCTTTCTGGCTGACCTGTGTTACCATCTTAAGTGAATTCGACATCTATGTTAATGACCTACTTCAACTTATTAACAGTAACTTGACAGTCCTTCTTGATTCTTTCAGTGTTTGTCCCCACTCTGAATCCAGGGACTTTTTAGGATATCTGTCCCTTAGATCACTGAGAAGGAAATAAAAATCTCAATTCTGACCCTCTGCAAATCCTTGCAGTCCTCAACTAGATCATTTTAATTCAACTTGGAAACATTTATCACCCTCAATTGTCCTTAGGACCTCATCTAGCCAACTCTTCCCTGTTCACAAAGGATAATTCTCCATGCCCTGGTCTTCTCATAAGCTGTGGAATCTCGTATTCTTTCTTCTTAGAGGTAGTACTTACTTTCTTTTCAAATCCAATTTGTAAACCTGCCCTCTGCCTCTCTGTTTTTTCTATCTCTGTCCTTGATCTTTCCCGTCTGCCTTTAATAGGTACAAATGTTCCCTATCTTAAAAAACATTTTGACATGTTGTACTGCTCATTTAACATTCTGGTTCTCTAATCCTTTCACTATAAAATTTTAGAAATGAATGGCTATATTTGTTACTTCTTTTTTTTTTCTGTACTTCTTTTGAAACCCTGTACTGTCTTGCTTGTTTACTCTAAGCCTGTGCTGCCTATGTTGTCTTGGTTTACCCATCCATAGTAAGTAGGCTGCGTTGTTTTTCCCCAAATAAGGCCACTGGGCTAGTGGAAGAAGGTTTGTTTTGAATCAGACAAATTTGGGTTCCATTTTTGACTCATGTTGCTTAATAGCTGTTACTAACTTTGGGGAAGTTAACGTCTCTTGCCCAGTTTCCCTATCTATTAAATGTGGCTAATGCTTAATGTGAGGGGTTGTTGTGAGGATTATAAATTATGAACACTATCATTATTAATACTATTGATTTTCCACAATAGAACTTTTTTTGTGGAAGTTAGAGGTACTGGGCCTCTTTGTTCTCTTTCTGCCTCCCTAATCGTTCTTTGCTTTCTCCAAGAGCTCTTCTTTTTCCTGCTGTGTTCTACTTGGGGGTATTTCCCAGGGTACCCAGTCTTTTATCCTCTTTCATTTTTTCTACTTCTCTTATTTTTCTTTTCTTCCTCTGTGAAGGGATTTTGGCTTATAGGATTGCTCTCAAATGTGTATCTTCAGCTCTTAATATTTTTTAAAGTAAACTTTGGTGGAATTCTAATTCCATGCTTTTGGGGTCATCAGTTAGATCTTGCCTTAGATTATTGTGTTTAACACGTAACTTTTCTTAATTCTGTAAACTAGCTACGCTTTTCAGCTTTCTTATGTTCTTTCTTTTTGTTTTTTTTTTGTAAGGAAGATTAGCCCTGAGCTAACATCTGTTGCCAATTCTCCTCTTTTTGCTTAGGAAGATTGGCCCTGGGCTAACATCCATGCCCATCTTCCTCTACTTTATATGTGGGACATATATCAAAAGCATGGCTTGATGAGTGGCGTGTAGGTCCGTGGCCAGGATATGAACCCGCAAACCCCAGGCCGCCAAACCAGAATACGTGAACTTAACTACTACACCACCGGGCCGGCCTTCAGCTTTCTTATTTTCTATAGTGGTATCAGACTTCTCTTTACTCACCCAGGATAGTAATCACAGATTCATATTGGTTTTCTTATTTTTGTCTCATCATTCACCAAGTCCTGTATATTTTCCAAAATAGCATTCATAAGCCATCCCTACTCTCTATTTCCACTGTTGTCTCTCTCATCCAAGACCTTCATTATTTCATCCTTCAGTTATGCTGTATTGTTGTATGTGAAAAATTCATCCATAGGCTGCCTTGTTCTCTGAGATGGCAAAAATGGTAAGGACATGAATAAGTATGCTGAGGAGTTCATGGGTTATCTCTGCAGAGTTCAGTACTGAGGGACGTAGTGTAGAGTCAGCTGGAGGGGCCTGGCCTTAGAATTCAACCGTGTCAGCTCCTCATATGTGATATGCTTTTTTCTACTTCACACCATGAGTCTTCTGGGAATACAAGAAGGTATCCCTGAGTCAGTGGGTAGGGGGAGTGGGGCATAGAAAGAGTGCAGAGTTTACACTGCTGGACCTCCTCAGATGCCACTCTCAGTAGGGCCAGAATCTGGTCAGGCCTCTGAGGCTGTGACAAGGTGAACTGGCAGAGATTGGCAGTCATGTGTAGCTATCTACTCTAAGGAACTGAGTCTCTTCCACTTCATGGATCAGTAAGTGGTATGAAAAGGGGAAAAGTTAATGAAAGAAAGGGAAGAGCGGGGGGTATTTACAGGGCTACTACGAATGTGGAATCTAGCTGTGACCTCTCTGCATTTCATTTTATCCTGTGAACCATTTGGTGTGCTCATTTTCCTAAAATGCTTTAATTGCTATATTTCATTGCTCAGGCCACTCCCTAAGGCTCCTGTTGCTGACAGAATGTGGTCTTGTCCACTGACTGGGCTTGCTCTACTTTTTGAACCTTACATATACTACTTACTGTTCAACTCAGAACTTTTACGTTATTTGGACTGGTTGTCTTATCTGTTTCTAGAATTTACCCCACAACCCCTCCTGCTTCTCTCTCGTTGATAATGCTATGACATTGTACTCTTCCCTCCATCCTCTCCTTTCCAAGTCCTAACCATTCTGCAGGGACTGATGCATTTTGCATAACTTCATCAAGACGAAGTTTCATCCTTTGTGTGTGTGTGTCTTTCTGTCTGTGTCTGTGTTTCCCTTCTTTTTCCTTTCTCTTTACTCCTTAGTGCCTTCAATCCTCCCTATCCATTATTATTGTAATATTGGATTGTATCTGATCATATGTTGCTATTTGATGTTGTTCTTATCTTGTCTTTTAGATTGTAAGCTCCTGGAGAGCAGGAATAGTGTCTTCATCTTGTAGTCTTCATGATGTCAGTTATTTCTTAGATGCTCAGTAAATCGCTGTGGAATGAATGACTTTGAAGCTTATGACTTAAACAAAAATTATGTCTGTAAACTGAGTGGACTTAGGAGTGCAGTAAGCAGTGGTCTTAGCATTTACACCTCTTGGTAGGTGAGATGAAAAGAACTAACAAGGAGGTATGCCATTTGTTCAGAGGGTTCCACTTGAGGTGTAATTTAGGAGCCACTGTCATAGAGCAGATTCTGTACATTTATCATGTAATTATCAGGCGGTCAGTGAAGGCTTAGTGTCAGGGCACGGAACTGAGCTCTGGGTGCCACTTAAGGTGAAAAGCAGTTAGGGAGAGAAAAATAAATGAAATGAAGGAGAGGGGAGGTGGGGAAAACCACCACTTGTCTCAAGTGATTTATTCCAGTGTTTTATAGAGAAATTCTTACGTCTAATGTGTGGGCTAGTTTGCTCTGCTTTTGTTTGTTTTTCTTTCTGCTTTCCTGCTTTTCTCCTCCAAACTTATTTTACTGTCTGGAAACTTCCTAGAGTAGGAGCTACATCTCTTCACCCAACATGGCTGTATAAAAATTTTGAACACACAGTTAATTATTTTTTAATATTTTTTAAACTTATTATTTTTCTTGTTTGGTCTTTCAGCTTTTCACTAGTTCTGTGCAGATGAATCCCACAGATTACATCAATAATACAAAAGTAAGTTTTAATTCATGTTGCTCAGGACCCATAGCTGTAAGAATCTGAAAAAAGCCCTAGTAAGTAGAAAGCAATATCACTCCCAGTTAGAAAAAGCATTTTATATTCTTAGTATGTGTGATCAACATAGTACAATTCTAGATGAAAAATTAGCTTTTGGTTATGGGGTAAATCATTGCCCAATTCTACTGGCACCTGTGCAGTTAACTACCATTATCAAATCAGCCCTCAAAGTGCTGGGAGATAACCTGACTAAACTTGGCACGTTCAGGTATATCAGTGGAATGAATTATTAAATTATGATTTCTTCATGTTTTCTGTGCTTCATTTTACATTCTTATTTCTTCTATAAACAACTTCTCGGGGCTGGCCTGGTGGCGTCGCAGTTAAGCGCATGCACTCCGCTTCGGTGGCTCGGGGTTGCAGGTTTGGATCCCAGGCACATACCCGATGCACCGCTTGTCAAGCCATGCTGTGGCAGCATCCCATATAAAATAGAGGAAGATGGGCACAGATGTTAGCCCAGGGCCAATCTTCCTCAGCAAAAAGGAAGATGGGCATCAGATGTTTAGCTCAGGGTTAATCTTCCTTACAAAAAAAGAAAGAAAGAAAAAAACAATTCCCAGCATTTTTTATTGAAAATTTGCTGGTACCCTTATTCTTAAATAAGTTCCTTCCTTTTATTAGCATACAGTAAAAGCTTAGGGATTTGTACTAATTGTAGGTAAGGCAAATTGAAACAATGAAGTATGGATTTTGGACTTGTCTTTAAGTAATGGTTTTTGTTATTTTCTTAAACATATAGGGAAGTCCAGTTGAGATTAGCAAGTGTTGACAAATTCTTTAGAACTAGTTGTTAATGAGTAATAAGGACAATTTGAAGTTGTTAGAGCAGATGTTTAGAAATCATTCTGTTACTTTGTACAGCTTATTGTCTTGAATGGGTATATACTCCTGTTTATCTTATATTTAAATCAAATTGTTTAGTAATCCCTGTTTTTCATCGAATACAAAGGTAAATCAAGTCCTCTGAAATTTGTATAAATTCTAGATTAGTGGAATCAAAATTTTATTTTGATTGTTCTTCGTAGTCTAAAAATGAACACATATCAAGTAAATATGAGTGATTAGAGTGAGGAGGTGGAATTTTTCTGACTATTGTCATGTGTGAGGATAGCCTGATGATATTTTCTACATTTTCCAAGTTACAGCCTGGGTAACTTAGAGTTGAAGGAATTTGTGAATTTTTGAACCAGCAAGTTGATTATACATTCAGTATTTGGATGATTTATAGCAGTTTTGGCATATTGTAAAGGCGACTTAGTAAATATTTTTGGTTTTGCAGGCCATATGTTCTCTGTCACAACTACACAGCTCTGCAGTTGTAGTGCAAAAGCAGCCATAGACATTACAGGAAAGAGTGAGTGTAGCTGTGCTCTAATAAAACTTGATTCATAAAAACAAGCAGCATGCTGAATTAGGCATGTGGATCGTAGTTTGCCTAGATTTATATGATAAGATTCTATGGACCACCTCAACACTGTATTTCAGTAAATATGATATTACTGAATGTTAGACCTTAAGTTGAATGAACCTATATCATGCATTCATGTAGTGAATGTGCTGTACTGTTTGTTTATTGCTAGACATTTAGTCATTCTTGATTCTTGGATCATCCTCCTTATTCCAAAAGCTAATAGCTTAAATACAGTTTTCAGAAATAGTAGTTAAATAGCAAATTGCATATTGCTCTACAGTATAATAGAAAAATTAGTGACTTTTCATTAGAGTTCCAGAATCTAGATTAATGTTTTCAAATAATTGGCACATCAGCTTTCATTCCCTTGCTCATGACGGGTATTATATGACATGGATTACAACACTCTTTTCTAATAGATCGGGATGTCTTATACTCCTCAGTACAGGAATCTAACTGACCACTACTCATGATTAAGAATTTGCATGGGGGTGGGGACAGCCCCGTGGCGTAGCGGTTAAGTCCGTGCGCTCCGCTGCTGGAGGCCTGGGTTCAGATCCCGGGTGCACACCGATGTACAGCTTGTCGGGCCATGCTGTGGCAGCGTCCCATATAAAGTGGAGGAAGATGGGCACAGGTGTTAGCCCAGGGCCGGTCTTCCTCGGCAAAAACAGGATTGGCAAGGATGTTAGCTCAGGGCTGATCGTCCTCACACACACACACAAAAAAGAATTTGCATGGGAGATGAAACCCATTTGTCATCCTGGTTCTTATGTTTTAGAATAACAACAATAGCATTCGAAAATACCTATTTTAGGAAGTATAAAAATGGTGATGATATTATTGCATTAATGTTTATTGTGAATGCTAAATGAGAAATTTTTTATGTAAATTTTTGGAAAGGTTTAAGTAGTTTTTATTATATTTGGGGCTGTTCTTTGAATCCTGGAAACTTGTACTGCTTGATTTTAAGATGAATATCAGGGGAATTATAGGAGTTAGTATGCTTGTTACACCACATATATACTTAATCAGCATGCAGATATCTGCGACTTACAGCTACTCAGGAAAAATTGTGAACCTCCTCACCTTAGTTTGAACATCGTTGAAAAGAACACTGAAGAACTTAACAGCATTAATGATTTAATCCCCTTACAATCAGATATAAGGAGAGAAGACAGTGGTTGAAAGAAGCAATTTAGATGACAGAAAAGAACTGAAAGAGCCACAAAAAGAAAATGAAGAAACACCACTTCCACTTTGAGGCTTCCAAATAAAGAGATAACTAGGTTTAAGGATGTCACCATGTCACCCTGAGCTGCTCTAAATATGTTCACTGTGCTAAATATTCTGTTTGTGAGTGAAGAGAAATGTGTAATACATTTTTAACCAAAACTGTTTAAAATGAGTTTGTTTAAAAGAAGTCTCTCTTAATTAGCAGTTTGAAACCAGCCATCTTTGATTCATTTCCATCTTTTACCCTTGACAAATTCTGTCTATTCTACTGTTGAATTGCCACCTCTTTTTCATACTTAATTGTCATCCTAGTTCAGGTTCTTTGTTTCATCCTTGGTGACAGCAATACTTTTCTTAACCAGTCTTGTTACCTCTACTCAAATCTCTTTCTGTCTCTAATCCATCTTTCCTGATGCTCTCCCTTCCCATATATTTCAGATAATATACCAGTATTCACATGCTGTACCAGTTTATTTTTTTCTATTTGTCAGGAACATATAAAATATGAAACATATTTTTAATATTTTTTCTCTTTTAGTCTGAGAATAAAGGATTAGAAACTACCAAGAACAATGTAGTTCAGCCAGTTTCAGAAGAGGGAAGAAAATCTAAACCCAAAACAGGTCAGTATAAATGTAGTGTTAGTTTCTATAGATTTTTTAAATTAAGAGTCCTACTTAGAAACTAATGAGAGCCAAAGAAAGTCTTGCCATACTTAACAGTGAACACAGAATGTACTGATCTCAGTTCTCTGCATAATGTATCAAGGTTCCAGCATATAGAGAAAATTGAATTGCTGAGGTAATAGTTCTTAAAGTTTGTCATGTTTTTGGGGTTTTTTTTTTCCTATTTAACTTGAGGAAAACTGAAAGAACCCTCATTTCTTAATTGTTAAAGACTTCTGACTTACACATTTTTAAATTTATTGGCACAAAGTATCATATTTCTTATTTGGCTATATAGGGGATAGTGTTTGCATGCACATCTCTGTTTCCATTTTTTCCACCTTTGGCTTGAACTCTGTATAAGCTGGTGATAAAAGCATTTTTCTAATCTTTATTGTAGATAAGCAGCTTATCCAGTACACCGCCTTTCCACTTCTTGCATTCCTCGATGGGAACCCTGCTTCTACTGTTGAACAGGGAAGTACAGCATCATCAGAAGTTATGTCCTCTGTAGATAAACCCATAGAAGTTGATGAGCTTCTGGATAGCAGCCTGGACCCAGAACCAACTCAAAGTAAGCTTGTTCGCCTGGAGCCATTGACTGAAGCCGAAGCTAGTGAAGCCACACTGTTTTATTTATGTGAACTTGCTCCTGCACCTCTGGATAGTGATATGCCACTTTTAGATAGCTAAATCCCCAAGAAGTGGACTCTACATGTATATATTCATCAAAATGATGAACTATTTATTTTAAAGTATCATTTGGTACTTTTTTTGTAAATTGCTTTGTTTTGTTTAATCAGATAACTGTGGAATCAGAAGCACCTTTTGCTTTTCTCACTAACCACACACTCTTGCAAAGCTTTCAGATGTTACTCAGCTACATAGGTACACAGGATTTAATGCACATTATTGGCAAATCTCTAAGTTGGATTCAAATGGCCATTTTTCTCCAATTGTAGTAAATTGGATTTCTTTTTTACATATGCCCATTAACCCCAGTTACACTTTTGTTTGTTTGTTTTACTTGTTTGATGCTGTCTGTTTGCATTGAGTGTAAGTCACTAGAACTAATGGTAGACCTCCTAAAACTTTCTCTGTTCCGGTTACTTTTATTAAATATTTTTCACTTGGCTTATTTTTAAAACTGAGAACATAAAGTGCCTGTATCTTGTAAAACTTCATTTGTCCCTCTTGGTTCAGAGAAGTTCATTCATGTTCAACAGGAAAGGCAAAGTTTACTTGAGTGCTTACTGTCTGATGTGGCTCCAGCTCCACATACACAGAAAGAAGGGGGTAGGATATCGTCAACTCCATCCCCCTCGTTGGACTAGTTTTAAGTAAAAGTTTTCTGGTTTGTGTTTTTTGAACCATACTGTTTAGTAAAATAAATATAATGAATGTTGCATACTAGTGTCTGTTATGTGTTTTCTTTGGAGGTGACAGTCCTGTGTAACAATTTTTCCTTTTCATGGAAAGTAGATAGACTTAAACTGTAAACTGTGTCTGTTGTCCATTATCCTTAATATGAGTCACACCAAGATCTTTGTGCATCACCTCAAAAGATAGACTGTGTATTGCAACAGGGAAGAAATATAATTTATCTGAATTTAATGTGTTTTAAAGTTCTTCTTTGTTTAAAAGTTATACTAGCTTGCTTTCTATGTTTCTAATAAAGAACTGAGAGAAGTATGCCTCTCATTGTCCCAGTTGAGGTAAGAACATTATCACTGCATGCCACTGAGGGTCTGCAGTTTTTGCCCTGAGAGAAGATAAGAGAAACAGTCAAATCACTTCCTCCCTTTGAAACATTTGCTCAGGAGGGTTATAGAAACTTCATGCAAGGCCAGGGCACCTTTTTATCAACTCGAAGGCAGAAGGCTGGAAGCAATGCAGTTAATATCTGAATATTTTATAGTGCTGTTTGATGAGGAATTACAAAGATGGCCTTCCTGTTGGCCATACTCTGTCTCTTGACATCTTGCAATTTCTCTTACTATGATGTAAAAATTAAAGGAAAGCCTGGCACAGAGGGATAGGAAACCCCTCCTTAGCAGATCCTAAAATACTTGGCTCTGACAATGGTATCTGGGTGAAATAATTCAAGACCCCAACATAGTTTTCTGCATAGACTGTAGAGGTCACGTTCTTAGAGGTCGTTAACATGAGATAAAGAGTTTAGAGACTGAGAGGAGAAAGAACTTTAGAGACTTTCTTTTTCCCTTCCCTTCCTCACAGTGGGATATGATCAAGTTTCTTCTTGGGGACATTTTGGAGCTCTAGAAGTATTCTGAAAATAATTTTGAAAAACTTTATACTTCCTAGTACTTTTTAAGTTGACATTTAAAGTTTTTCATCTTAAATTTAAATGGTTAGAAGGAATTTAGGATATTGCTAATACTCCTGTTTTAAAAATACAGTTGTTAACACGCTTCTTTTAGATGTATCTAAAAGAATCTAAATACTATAGTGATTTGATACCCATCATCATCCATTCCACTTCCCCCAAAGAATTTTATCCTATTTTTATTATGCGTGAAAGTCAAACATTGAGGATACTGTCATACTTCTCTGCAAGCAAATAAATTGTTTCCTGTAACCTTAAGATTCTAAGCATAAAAGCTTGACAATTATAAATACACAGTTGATCAGAACAGCATAAATATATGTGGCAGAGACTGTTAACTGATTGCCAAACCATTTCCTCTTCCTTCAATGCAGTTAGATTGTTTCCATCTTTGTATACAGGGAGCTATGTAACTGAATTCTAATAAACCAGAAGTGAGGTACAGAATTTCCAGGTCTGCCTGTGAAAACCTCCCCCTTTGCAATCCTCCTGGCTTAGAGGAGAACCACCCATCAATCCTGGACACTCATTGTAGACTTCAGGTGAGGGGGAAAACAAACTTTTATTATGTTCTGCCTCTGATTTTGTGGGTTGATAGGTTAGTTTTTAGTGTTCACTCATAGAATATAGTTCAAGTTTTGATGAACTATTATTTAAGAAGTAAAATTATATCATAAATACATAGTGGGATGAACAGGTCTCGGGTTTTTTTTCCTCCAATTATTTTTGTATCGGGGTAAATATTATCAATTTAAGAGTTAGCATCAATTTTAGTCCTTTTTGTTTTTATTGTTGTGAAGTCCTAAGAAACTTTGTAATAAAAAAAAGTGTATGAGAATGGAAGAAATTTTCTTATAGCAATGTCACTCAATTCTTTGAACGCCTTCAGAATTACATACTGGAATTCACTATTATTTTTTTTTTATCATCAGCTGGTGACTTAATTAGATCATCTTTCAATTTCATTGGAGGTAAAAAAGAAATCACCTGAACTGCAAAAGGATATATATATTTTTTAACCCAGTGTCATTCTCTCTCATCATTATTTAAAATTGTCTCTTTACTGGGTGTTTAGAGATTTTTATCCAAAGGGCCTTGGTAAGATTCAGAATGGATAAGAGGTATATCTTTGTCAAATGTGAAAAAAATGAGGGATGATGCCTTGTCCTCAAGCATCTTTTCAGGCAGATCAACTTGAGGAGAGTACACCTGGAAATTGAAGATCTGGAAACTGATTCCTTTAAAAATAATCTAGCTTGTGTTTACCAGAGGAAGTCTGTATACTGTCTGGAAAACAAGTGCCACAGCATGAAGACAGTTTAGAGTACTCCCCATCTTCATCCCACCTCCAACTTTCTTTTGCCTCAGGGAGATACATATAGGGCCACAGGAGATAGCTTGTGACTTAGAGCTAAATGTTCCTTGAGGGTGTGTCACTGTGTTTCATAGGGATGGTATACTCAGGAGTTTAGAGGCTAAAGTGTGAGGACAGTTTCCTGCAGACTGGGAGAATGACCAAATGACACTCATGATGAACATATATCGAATGCTACATTTAAGAATTAGAGCCTAGACCTTTGTTTCAAGCACATATGAAATATTTTTTGAGAACTGGTTGCACGTTAGGCCATAAAGCAAATCAACAAATTTCAAGGAATTGGTATCAAACAGACTAACTACAATACAAATAAGCTAGACCTTGACAGTTTTGAGGAGTACTGGCCTGGTATTTTGTAGTGTCCCTCAATTTGGGGTTACCTGATGTTTGTCCCATGATTAGAGTGAGGTTATGGGTTTTGAGGAAGGAAGACCACAGAAGTAAAATGCCATTTTCAACATACATCAAAGGTACCTGCTATCAACCTGACTTTTCACTGTTGACGTTAACTTGGACTTAGTAGATTGGACTGTCAAAAGAACGTTTCTGTGAGCCCAAATTTTCTACAATACCTCCCAGGCTGTCTCAAGAACAACCCAAGCAGCCCATGGCATCACCACCTACGTGCATCAGGATTCTGTATCCCTGTCTGCTGGCCCACACTGCAGATTTTGGACTCGTCAGCCTCCATAACTGGTGAGCCGATATAAATGTCTTTCTCTATATATAAATATCCTATTGGTTCTGTTTCTTTGGGGAACCCTAATACACACACTAAAAAAGGGACAAAAGTCCTCTTTATCCTATATCTTAGGGCACAGAAAATCAGGGTGGAGGAATGGAACATCTTTTGCCCAGTAAATGGGGATGCTTTCAGAGCTGTCCCAGGGCAGTATTAAAAAGGGTATGAAACTGGCCAAATAGTGACACGTTGAACACAGAAGATCAACAAGACAGAGAATTAATTGAAACACGTAAATTCTTAAAAACTGATAAATTGAAGCTAATCAAAATTAAACACTTTTGCTCTGCAAAAGACCCTTATGTTAAGAGGATGGAAAGACAAAGCTACAGACTGGGAGAAAACATTTGCAAACCCCATGTCCCAAAAGGACAAGTATCTAGGATATCTGAAGAACTCTCAAAACTCAACAGTAATAATAATCATTTAGAAAATGGCCAAATATGAACAGACATTCCACTGGAGGACATACGGATGGCAAATAAACACATGAAAAGGTATTCAGCATCATCAGCCATTTGGGAAAGGCAAATTAAAGCCACAATGAGCTATAACAACATGCCTATCAGGATGACTAAAATAAAAAATAGTGACACCAAATGCTGGCGAGGATGCAAAGAAACTGAATTGCTTATACATCGATGGTGTGAATGTGAAATGGTACAGTCAGTTTGGAAAACAGTTTGGCAATTTTATTGTAAAACTAAACATTCAACCTGTCCACAAGGATCCCTCTCTTCATCCCTAACTGGGCAACCACTAATCCATTCTCCATTAATTTTATCATTGCCAGCACGTTATATAAAGGGAATGATACTCTATGTGACCTTTTGGAATAGGCTTTTTTTAACTTAGCATACTTCCCTGGAGATCCATTCAACTTGTGTGTACCAAGAGTTCACTCCTTTTTATTGTTAAGTAGTAGTCTATGATATGGAGATAACACTGTGTTTAAACATTCACCCACTGAAGGACATCTGGATTGTTTCCAGTTTGGGCTATTACAAATAAAGCTGCTATGAACATTCATATACAGGTTTCTGTGTGAACATAAGATTTATTTCTCTGGTAAATGCCCAGGAGTTTTATAGACATTGCCTTGCCTATAATATTGGAGAAACTAAGACCATTTCAAGTGAATTATTGAAAAAAATATATTGAAATTTACTAACTCAAATGGGATAGAGCATTTTGTTACTAAAAAAAAAAAAAAAAAAAGGAATTGTAAGGGACTTTCTTGAATACGATCTTAAGTGTCAGAGAAGGAAGCATCAACTGGCAACTTAAAAAATGCCTGGAGGACACATCAGGTGTAGAATATCCATCAAATAAAAAACATTCTCCAAACTAAACTGGTCCACCTACTGAAGATTCTTTGGGAGAACACCACTTGAATTACCTTTGAGGTCCAACTTCAGGGGATACCTACATAGGTCCAAAAGGGTAAATTATCACCTTCAAACGATTCAAATTTTCAGGACACAAAATGGCCAGTTTAACCCTCTAGTGCCAGATTCTTTTTATACACAGGAGGAAAATACAGCTGAGTATTACAGCCACCTAAATTTGAGTTGCTAAGGAATTAATACACCACACATTTTCTCTGAATTCATTTATTTAGAGATAGAACACAGCCATTCAAAATCATGAAACACAGTGTCAACACAGAATAAAGGTGGGGAATTGAGTTGTTATATTTCATTTATATTAATAAATATCTTAAAAGAAGCAAATGTAGAATTTACAATTTATTAAGACACCAATGACACAAGTAACTAAGAGTTTCTATCTAAGGTAACTATCATACAGCTTGATTTTCAGGTTGAAAGATTATAATAACCTATATTTCAATTATATGGCAGCAAATACAAAAGCATTTTAAACATCTTTTGAACTGTATAGCATACTGTAAGCAGGATCATTCTCCTGGCCTCAGTTTATGGGTGGAGGCATCCTGGACACCAGCAATCCACACCACATAAATTGTCCACCATTAATAAGGTGTAAACTCTATTATACATGTCTTCTTCTGAACAGAAATTACTTTTGAATACCAGAAAGAATGCCAGCTATTTTTGGCAGACTTGGGATTTCCCAGCTTGGCCACTAATTAGCTATCTAAACTCTTTAAGTCTGTGTTTCTGTTTCTTCATTATTCAAATGAGAGGACTGGACTAGATTTTGTCTAAGTATCTACTGAAGCCTAATATTTTGCAGTTTCTTCCTGTCCTGAATGAAAAGTTTATCACCTTTGATTTTCAAAACGAACGTTCAAAGTGATTTTCAACAACTTCCTTCTAACCCATGATTATCCTTTTCAAAACTTTTGTCTAAATCCTTCAGAGTTCCTAACATCTCCATTGAACCCATACTTTTGCATGTGTTTATAAAGACCAAAACAAAGTTCACTATGTTGGTAAGGAAGGCCACCCCTATCCAGGGAAGATTACAGCCTAACTGGGTATTCCATTTAGTACCCACCATCACCAATCTGACTTTCTTTGAAGGCTCTGTGTCTCAATCTCCATCATAACCTACATTGTTGTCCAACAACCACTCCCTACCTGTAATAAGTTCCTTATCTTCCTATCAAGGGAAAAACCTAAAAAGATTTTTCAGACAACTGGCATTTAAGTGGCTTGTTTATACAACTTTAGCCACATTCTTTGCAATCTCCTGTAGGACAAGGCATCACATATTTCAAAAGGCAGCCATACATTTCCATTTGAAAAAGCTTAAGTTCTAACATACTTTAAAAATCAAACTGTCAAGCAGTTTGGTTTTCACTTTTATTTTCACAGGTACAGAGCAAAAGATAAACCTAACAATGTCCACTTTTCCTAACTCACCACCATACTCATAAAACTGTCCCTTTGTAACTCATTCTAAAACACGTATCAATGCGCTTGGCAAGAATATAATGAATACAGTGGCAAGCGGTAAATCTAATTCATGCCAGAACACTGGAGAAGTTACATGGGAAGCCACACATACACAACTTTACAAAAGTTGGGAATACTGTTAATTTCAAATAAGCAATGATCAAAATGGGACTTTCATGCCGGAAGTCCTGTTCAATCAAAATCACGATTTGTAAGAACAAGTGGTGCCACCAGTGTCCAAACATATAGCACGATGCCAATCCAACTAGAAGAGATTTTCACCCAGACAGCTGTCCACTGACTTTTCATCTCACGAGAAGGCTCATACCTAAAATTTAGGGAAAACAAAAAGGGGAGCAGTTTATCAGCTATCAAGCTACCACAACACTTTATTACTTCAGAAGTGTTCTTTGTATACAATTTGTGATAACAGATATAGTTGCTGGACTAAGCTGTTGCCCTGCTTTCCATACTGCTTTACTAGCTAATGTGATGGTAAAAGTCAATAATTTTCTTTAATGGAGTAAAGGACATAGGCCTCCAAAGTAGCTCTTTTTACAGAATACTCAGAGGCTCTATGTATTTCTGGCTTAAGTAGTTATGAGGTAGTAGAGAAATGGAGTATGACCTCTGGATAAGATGTTATTATAACAAAAGATTTATCAATCCTATCCTGTATAAAGAATATAATCTGTTCAAAGTGTATTTGGGAGCCCCTCCCCCACTCTTCACCTTCTCAGATTTAAGAGACTAGGAAGGAAATACAACCAAAATTTAGCTGATTTTTGTGTTAATGAAACATACTAAAAATATTTTTGATCTGAAGTCTTAACGTACTATTACTTAATAGCTAGAGCTGTGAACTGAGAACTATTTGGATTCTTACAGCTTAATATGCTGCAGTATAGGAATTTTTAAAAATACATATTTTTCAATAATAAATGCCAGTAAAGGCTGCCCTCAAAGAAATGAGCTAAAGAATAATCTTTTTTCTCCATCTTTTGCTGGTATTCAAAGTCTTCTTACAAGTTGTTAAGGGTATTATGCATTAAAAACTATTAAAAACAGAACTGCCCAAACCATATAGTTTACCTTGAATCTTAAATTGAACTTTCCATTAATCATTTGGACAAAATTAGAATTTTTAAAAACAAAATAATATAAATTACTACCTTCCTCTTACCAGGAAAAGATTTATGGGTTAGTTTTGAAGTGATAAAAGAGCAGAAATTACAGTTTTGAAGAGTTCCAAGGATCTATCTATGTTAATATATGCACATTTCAATTTTGAAAACTTCAGAGCCTTTAACAACCGAGTTTGAACAGAAGAGTCTTTTACTGTACTATGTCAGGAACTGGTTACAGTATTAAAAAAATAAAAATAAACATGGTGTTAGATCAACTATCAACATGTATTTCTGTAAGAAATGTGTTAGTTTTATGAAACTTTCTATTTTAATCTCTTCAAGATTTAGAAATATTTCAATGTTTGTTATTGCTAAAGCAGGGAACTAAAGTCTACATTTCTCACCCTGATCTCACTACTCATTAGCTGTAAATTTTGAAATATCTTCGAGGATAAAAAGTACTTCATACCACATGTTTTGCAATGGAATCATGAAAAAGCCATCAGAATTTCCTCATGCAAAGTTTTCATGAAACATAAGTACCTGTACCAGTTGGTAAGGGTCATCATGATATAAAGTGAGGCCAGGAAAAGCATGAAGTGAAAGAAGGAATAACTGTAAGTAACACCATCCTTTTCATTATCTACAGCTCGGTGAACATCATCTCCATCCTCTGGTGATCCTTCACTTCTGGCTCCACCATCTTCTATTAATGTTGATTCATCACTTGTTAGAGTCAGTTTATTAACCTGACTATTGTTTGAGGTACGGATGCTGCATGAAACAGTTTAGGGAGAAGGAAAGGGTCACTTAAACAGTGATTCGTAAATGGCTAGACTTCTTATTTTTTAAAAATTGATAATTTTTCTTACCTTGAATAAAACACACACAATAAAAAGAGGATTAGTCCTACGATTCCTTGAGCATGCCACCACTGGACAGACTGCCCCTCCTTTGGGATAGTGCTTGTTGTATTGTACCCAATTATGCTTAGCAGACTTGGGTTGCAGTTTGTTTCTGTAATGTAAATTAAGGTCAAGTTAAAATGTTAGAATAGTATAAGAAGTAATTTATTTTTCAGGGCATAATTATAGTTCTTTTAACTCTTTATACCCTTGCAAATTCAAAAACTTTTTGCAGGAAAAGGGCACAAGAAAAAATACTTTAAGACAACTTGTATTTATTAATAATGAGACCTTTTAAATTTTATAGTGCTAATTTTATAGTGCGGGAGCTGAGAGAGATTACTAAGCTCTTTATTGATCAGGAAATAGACGAAATTTAGATGACCTCTCTATTAAAAAAATCTAGTAGAGTTAGGAATAAAATTCAGATGTTCTAAACCAAAATGCATTGGCTTTTCTACTATATATTGTGAAATAACAATAGTTACTTTATGATGTTTATCAATTTGTCAAAGTACATTGTTATATAAGCAAGACTGCTTATGCATAAACCAGTTATTAGAATTTTAGCAAACGCTTTGTGGAAATGACCGACTAAGTCATCATGACCTAATGCTTCTTCAGTTTAACTCTTTTCTTTTTTTTGTGAGGAAGATCAGCCCTGAGCTAACATCTGTACTAATCCTCCTCTTTTTGCTGAGGAAGACCAGATCTGAGCTAACATCTATTGCCAATCCTCTTCCTTTTATTCCCCAAAGCCCCAGTAGATAGTTGTGTGTCGTAGTTGCACATCCTGCTAGTTGCTGTATGTGGGACGCGGCCTCAGCATGGCTGGAGAAGCGGTGCGTCAGGGTGCGCCCAGGATCTGAACCTGGGCCGCCAGCGGCGGAGCACGTGCACTTAACCGCTAAGCCACGGGGGCCGGCCCCAGTTTAACTCTTGTAAGAAAGAAGTAGAGTAGGGATGGTCAAGTATTCACTGAAGAGTCCATAATACGTTTGTTCCTCCCACAAAGCCAGATGTCAATCACCATCTTATTAATGAAAATAATTCTTATCTTAAAGCCATTCAGATAAGGATAATTTCTAAAGCAAATCATTAATAATGTTCTTCTAATCATTTACCTGGACAAAAATAATAAGGGATATTTCTCTAATATACTAAAAAAACCCTTTGTCCTCCTAGTGATAAAGCACCTATAGAGTTTGTAAACTCAAGGAAATGAGATTCAGCTAACATATAACTTTTTTTTAAAGAAAAGAGACCATTTTCTTCCTTTTCAAAAAACAGTCATTTCTCACTAATTTGTTTCACCCCAAATGACATATATTGGCTTCTATTTCCATGGAATACAATGTAAGTGGCCTATAAAGAGATTCATTAGAAAGGCCAATTATATTCACTTGCAAGGTAGTCACAGACAAGAAGAATGAGTGAAAAACCCTATACTGTTTACAAATGAATCAAGAACCATTTGAACAGCTTTTTCTTTCCTTCTATACATACTATCATATACACTGTGCAAATTAGGTATATTTCTTATAATTTTCATATAATTTCTTATAACTTTGTTAGTGAAGGAAGAAACTAAGTGGAAAAAAAAACAGCAATACATCAAAGATGAAAATGGTTTTATTTCCATACTCTTTATTCCTCTAGGAGCTTAATTTCACAAAATGACCGTCTTTGGAAAAAAGAAAAGTTGCAGGATTTATAAAAAGAAATAAACCCAAGCAAACAAGATACCTGGTTCATTGGTCATAGCAGACCATGTCAAATACATTGTGTAGACTGTAATGACTGAAGACTGTAACAAACCAGATCTCGGTTGTGATTCCTACAAAAAAAATTAAGCAACACAAATAAATATTCTGACATCATCCAAGATTCAGGAAAACTTAGAAAAAGAGAAGCTTCATAAAAACTAATGATATAAACAGCATACTTGGATTTTTGGCAGTATAGACATTACAGAAGCACCAAGGCAGAGGAGCATGTTGACACTGATGAACGCTTTATTTTCTGAACAACTGGCTGGATGAGTATAATAAACAAAGAATAGGACGATAGCAACTAAAGACAGCAGATAATTCATAGCTGTAGCTGATAACAAAGCTGTGGAGGAAATATAATTGGACAATTAGATTTTATCACAAATATCAGGAATTAGGCATAGGCCTCATTTTAAACACAATCTTATTTTATTCAAAAATACATTTTAAGCAACTAACATTGTCAACATTATACAGGCTATAAAAGCAGGGAAGAATATTAATTCTGAACTTTATCATAGAAGAATTTTGTAGTCTTTACACATAGCTCACTATTATGGTATTTTCAAGGACAAGAAGCAGTAACATAACATAATTTTTATTAGTAGTATTATCTGTATCACAGAGTTTACAAAACATTCATGTTAGCCATTCTTTCCAAAATACGGAAAAATAATTAGAAGAGGAATATAGTTATGCATCACTTAACGACAGGGATATGTTCTGAGAAATGCAGCATTAGGCGATTTCATTCTTGTGCCAACATCAGAGTGTGCTTACGCAAACCTAGGTGGTGTAGCCTACTACACACCTAGGCTGTATGGTACTAATCTTACGGGACCACCATCATATATGTGGTCCATCGTTGACTGAAATGTTGTTATGCAGCACATGACTGTATTACTTAAGGTTTTTAAAGAACCATAATCATTCAGCTGTAAACAAGGGCATTAAGAAACAAAATTATTTTGTTAATGCTAAGCCCACAAAACAATGATGCTTTTCCTCATCAACTAAAATCTTAAAAAAATTTTATTACGGAATAGTTAAGTCATTATTATTTAATAAGACAACCTAAATTTCTTCTATGTCAATTTCAACATACACGTTTTAGTTTTTGTGCTAATACAATATACATGTATTTATGTAGATGGGCCTCTTGCAGGGGATCCATCCAAAAAATATTTACTGAATGCCTACAAGGTTCCAGGCCCTGAGGATACAGCAGGGGAACAAAACAGAAACTCCTGCATTAGACTTTGCATTAAAGAATGAGGTATTCTATGTAAGTGAATTTTCCAGATGACTAAAGCTTACTTCTTTGAATACCAAACTCTGTTTTAACCAGTGAGATCAAATACCACAAAGTAGTTGTGTGGGAGAGATATTAGGTTAGCAGATACATTAAATTTAGCTTTCACTCTGATTTAAAATAATTTTTTAGCTGAAACTCAGATCATTTCACATAAAAATCTAGACTTATGGCTTCTTTTGAAAAAAATCAGAAAAATGAAGCCACACTGGGTTCACATTTTCATAAGGCAGTTATTGGCTGGAACTGAGCAGTAGCTATACACTTTTGACAGGCCCTTCACACTCTCCAATTCATCATAGTCCCCATTATTAGCACGAGAATTGAATATGCACTTAAAGTGGTTCTCTTCCCTAATTTTTGTTCATCTGTTGTAAAGCATTTGAATTTTGACCTTGTTTTACACTATAACCATAGGACTCAAGTTTATTTTTATAAATAAACAAACATTAATTACACTACTATCAGAATTCTCTTAGGTGTTACTGATACACATAAAGGCATCCTTTAAACTTATATAAAATGTTCCAGAGTTGCTTTTTCTATTTTTTCTGCTTGCTGATGTTTAGAAATTATACCAGTTTGTTTATCTATTTCTAGCAGTCCTGGTCCCTTTAATATTTTAGTTTTAACCTGCTGTAGGCTAGGATATTAGGCTATAAAACGTAATATTTTCAGCAATACGCTTTGAAACATCTATTCAAACCAGTCAGGGTCTTTTGGATTATTTCCTGGTTCTTTGGTATGTTCCTAGTTGATTTACCAAAACCTCTCTCAACAAGTTGCTGACATAATGTGATAGAATGCCACTCACAAACTTTGGAAGTAAAAAGCTCTTCACAGAAAATTATGCCATAAAAATTGTGATTTCTTTATAGTCTACATATCTTCTCTCACCTTCAAAGTTTCAACTATCCTGAAGATGTTCTCTAAGACAAAAGCTTACCTGCATACCAACACCTTGAGTTCCCTTCTTCCATTTTTTCAACCCATGATTCATTCCATGAATGGGCAAAATCAATGAGTAAGACCAGCTGTATGAGGATGAAGCAAAAGGCACCTGCCATGCCTACATAAAACCACACTGAAAGAAAACCACACACACAAATGAGTGGCTGGTTCAGTTTTTATTATTTCATCACAATTACAATACACAAAAACTAAAATTTTACATAAATGCCTTGATTTTACCAACTGGAAAACAAAACAAACAAAAAAACAAGTAGAGTTACAGTTCCAGGCAATAATTAATTCAGTTTCTTTATAAAATATCAACACAATTAAAAAAAAAAAGATTTCTTACCAGTTGTAAAAGTTCCTTCTGGAATGAAGAAAGCCCCAATAATAATTGCAATTGCTGCAGCAAATTTAAAGAACCAGAATCTAAGAAAGAAAGATGATTTTTTATTCATAAACATTCATTCAACAAGTAGTTTCATATATAAAATCTTTTAGGAACATCTTAAAGAATAGCTACACTTTATGTGATTTTTCTATTCTTTCTGAAGATATCCTGAAAATGAGAAGTGAGGACTATTATAGGACAGTTGTAAGAAAGATATAGAAGTCCCCCCGTTATCCTCAGTTTCACTTTCCATGGTTTCAGATACCCACGGTCAACCACAGTCTGAAAATAATCCTATATCACAATGCCTATGTCCTTCATCTCACTTCATCTCATCACACAGGCATTGTATCATCTCACATCATCACAAGAAGGGTGAGTATAGTAAAATAAGATATTTTGAGAGGGAAACCACATTCATATAACTTTTATCACAGTATACTTGTTCTATTTTATTATTAGTTATTAATCTCTTACTGTACCTAATTTATAAATTAAACTTTATTATGGGTATGTATGTATAGAAAAAACACATAGTATACCTAGGGTTCAGTACTATCCACAGTTTCAGGCATCCTCTGGGGGTCCTGGAATGTATCCCCTGCAGATAAGGGGGAACTACTGTATATTTGTTACTAATTCATTATGATAAAATGAGAATATTAGTTCCATTTCACAGGCTGATTTTACAGGATGAGTGAGATAATGTCTGAAAGTGTAAGGTGCATTGTACAAGTGAGTAGGTTTTAAAAACATGATAAATAGCTCCATCAAAAACTCTGATGATAATTTAAAACCACCAGGTTTAAGATATCAGCATCACGGCATAAGACGTCCCTACTTTTTGTCTCCCTAGTTTTAACAACTAATTAGGCATCCATCCACAAACAAAACTGCCTCTGTGGGAGTTGTGGGATCCAGCAACATACGCCAAAAAACCTGAGAAGAGTCTCAGCCACCTGTGCATTTGCTAATAGGCAGACAGACTTTGATATGGGCTGCGGAATCAGCAAACCTGCCCCAACCCCTTTTGACCAAGGTTGGGGAAAATCTGGAGAGTGATGACTTTTTCAAATACTTGTGGACAACAGAAATTTGTAAAAGTTCAGCCCTCCTTAGGGGAGATTCCAGCATGCCACGTGAGAGAAGAACAAAACAAGCTTCAATGCAATAGAGAGGGCAAGAGAAACTTTGCCCAGTGCCACGCCTCCACCAAGGCAACACAGCACCAACGTTATCTGGCAGCAATCTCTCCAACAGGGGAAAAGGAGAGCTGTGAGTGACCGGCTACCCCAGCACTGTGGGACAATTATGGAGAAACCAGTTTCTCTCCAGCAGCGCCTTCATGTACTGAGGCAGAACCTTCATGACTAAGGGGAGGGAGGAGATGGGGAAAGAGGAAGATAAGAGTATCAAAGAGCATTAAGGAACACAGTTCCTGCTGACTGCACTCAGGACTTAAGCAGCAAGTCTGCCCACAAGCCTCTGGGAGAACCTCAGATGAGAATCCCTCCACTGGCTGTGCAGGACCTCAAACATCCTGAGTGCTAAACCCACACCTCCCTCCACTCTGCAGCTAGCTCCTTGTGTGCACTCCCCTGAGTGCAGCTGCGAGAGCAGAGATAGTAATGGGAGTGCTCTGAGAAAAACAGACCACAATCTGTGGGCAAAGGAAAAACCACAAACTTGAGCTGTAGTGCCACTTTCTGGAAAACAAGAGATTTCCAGTAGCAAGCCAGGTGAGTTGGAAGAACCAAAGACAAAGCTTAAGAATTCTGCCATAAAAGGGAGCAAGAAATGTACAGCAGATATATAAATACAAGGTCAGAGAGAACCCACATATAAGATCAATGAGCAGCAGACCCCATCTGAAGGCAAACAGTAAAGATTTGAGGTGTCTGCTACTTCAAATGTTAAAGCAGCAACACAGAACTACAACGAACATGAAGAATCAAGAAAATATTTAATCATCAAAAGATAATCATTCAATAACTAAGCTCAAAGGCATGGAATCTTGTGATCTGGTGGACAAAAAAATTCAAAATAGCTGTTTTGAGGATACTCAACAAGCTACAAGAAAACACAGACAATTAAACAAAATCAGAAAAAAGAATATATGAATAAAACAAGAAATTTAGCAGAGTCAGAAATCATAAAAAAGAACCAAACAAATTCTGGAGCTGAAGAATTCAATGAAAAAATGAAAAACGCCATAAAGAACATGTACAGCAGGGGAGCTCAATGGAAGACAGAATAAGTGACCTAGAGGACAGGAATTTTGAAATAACTCAATCAAGGGTGAACAGAAAGAAAAAAAAGGAAAAGAGCGAAGAAAACCTATGAGATTCTAATATTAGAATAATCAGGGTTCCAGAAAAGAGGAGAGGGAGAAGGAGGCAGAAAGTTTATTTAAAGAAATAATAGCTGAGAAAACCTGAGGGCAGGCTTAAACATCCAAGCTCACAAAGCTAATAGATCATGCTATTATCTCAATGCAAAAGGACCTTCTCCAAGACATATTACAGGGATACCTCTGAGATATTGTGGGTTCAGTTCCAGACTACTGCAATAAAGGCAGTATTGTAATAAAGCAAGTCAATGAATTTTTTGGTTTCCAAGTGCATATAAAAGTTATGATTACACTATACTGTAGTCTATTAAGTATGCAATAGCATTATGTCTTAAAAAATACATACATACCTTAATTAAAAAATGTTTTATTCCTAAAAAACGCTAACCATCACTTGAGCCTTCAGCAAGTCATAACCTTTTTGCTGGTAAAGGGTCTTGCCTTGATATTGATAGCTGCTAACTGATCAGGGTGGTGGTTTGAAATACTGCCAAGAATTGCCAAAATGCGACACAGAGACACAAAGTAAGCAAATGCTGTTGGAAAATGGCGCTGATAGACTTGCTTGATGCAGGGTTGCCACAAACCTTCAATTTGTAACAAACACAATATCTGCAAGGTGCAATAAACTGAGGTATATATATCATCAAATTGTAAAAAAATCAGATAAAGAGAGAATCCTAAAAGCAGCCAGAGGAAAAAAGATTGTAATCTACAAAGAAACTCCCATTACACTATCAGCAGATTTCTCAGCAGACACACTACGGACCAGGAGAAAACGGAGTGACATATGCAAAGTGTGGAAGGAAAAAAAATGGCCAGCCAAGAATACTATATACAGCAAAGTTATCCTTCAGATATGAAAGAGAAATAAAGACTTTCCTAGATGAAAAAAAGCTGAAGAATTCAACACCACTAGATCTGCCTTGCAAAAAACGGTGAAAGGAATTCTTCAAGCTGAAATGAAAAGATGCTAATTAGTGACATGAAAATATATATGAAAGTATACAACACACTGGTCAAGGTAAATACACAGTTAGATTTAGAAAACTCTAATTCTGTTAACACAATGGTGTGTTAACCACTTAACTGTAAAAGTTAAAGGAAAAGAGTATTAAAAAAACTATAGCTAGTGTAACGAAAATACACAATATAAAAAGACATAAAATGTAACATCAAAACTATAAAAGGAGAGGAGTAAATGGGTAGGGTTTTCATATGCAATTGAAGTTAAGTTGCTATCAGCTTAAAACGGACTGTTATATGTAAGCCTCATAGTAAACACAAAGCAAAAACCTAGAGTAGATTCACAAAAGATAAAGAAAGGGAAACAGAGCATAGTTACACAGAAAATCACCAGTTTACAAAGGTTGGCAAAACAAAGGGAAAAAAGAAACAATAGAAATACAAAACAACCAGAAAGCAATGAATAAGTTGGCATTAGTAATTCCTTATATATCAGTAATTACCCTAAATGTAGATGTACCGAATTCATCAATCAAAAGGCACAGAGTGGCTGGATGGATAAAAAAACAAGAACCAACTATATGTTGCACACAAGACTCACTTCAGATTCAAGGGCACATGAAGGCTCAAAGTGAAGGGCTGGTAAAAGATAGTCAATGCAAAAGGCGAGCAAAAGAAAGCAGAGGTAGCATACTTTGACAAAAATGTTAACAAGAAACAAAGAAGTAATAATATAATGATAAAAGGGTCAATTCTATTCAACAAGAAGATATAACAATTGGAAATATATACATACCCAACATCGGCACACCCAAACGTATTAAGCAAATACTAACAGATCTGCGGGAGAAATGGACAATACAATAACAGTAGTGGACTTCAATACCCCACTTTCAGCAATGGATAAATCATCCAGACAGAAAATTAACAAAGAAACACTGGACTTGAACCATACATTAGACCAAATGGACCTAAGAGACATTTATAGAACATTTCATCCAACAGCAAAAGAATATACATTATTCTTCCCAAGTACACACGGAACATTCTCCAGGACAGATCATACGACAAGACACAAAACAAGTCTTAGCAATTTTAAGACTGAAATTTTACCAAGTATTTTCTGACCACAATAGAATGCAACTAGAAATCAACAAGAGGAAAGCTGGAAAATTTACAAGCATGTGGAAACTAAATAACACACTCCTGAAAAGCCAAGAGGTCAAAGAAGAAATCAAGAGAAAAACAAGTGAAAATGGAAACACAACAGAATACAGACCAGAAAAATAACAGAAAGGATGAATGAAACTAAGAGCTGGTATTTCAAAAAGATAAACAAAAGTGACAACCTTTTAGCTAGAGTCAGAAAACAAGAAAACTCAAAATCAGGAATGAAAGAGGAGACATTACAACTGATACTACAGAAATGCAGAGATCATAAGAGACTGCTATAAAGAATTATATGCAAACAAACTGAATAACCTAGAAGAAATGAATACATTCTTAGAAACATATAATCTATCAAGACTGAATTAGGAAGAAAGAGAAAATATGAACAGACTAATAACAAGGAGATTGAATCAGTAATTAAAAACTTCCCAACACAGAAGAGCCCAGGACATGATGGTTTCACTGGTGAATTCTACCAAACATTTAAAGAAGAATTAATGCCAGTCCTTCTCAAACTCTCTCAAAGAAACTGAGGAGAGGACACTTCCAAACTCATTTTACCAGGCCAACATTAGCCTGATGCCAAAGCCAGGGAAGGACACTACAAGAAAAGAAAATTATAGACTAATTTCTCTGATGCACATAGACATAAAAATTCTCAACAAAATGTTAGTAAACCAAATTCAACAACATATTACAAGGATTATAGAAACATGACCATGTGGGATTTATCCTTGGGATGCAAGGATGGTTCAACATATGCAAACCAATAAATATGATAATTTAATGAAAGATAAAAATCGTATGCCCATCTGAATAGATGCAGAAAAAACACATTTCACAAAATATAACATCAACGTTTTATGATAAAAACCCTCAACAAATTGGATATAAAAGGAACACAACTCAACATAATAAAGGCCATATAAACAAACCCACAGTTAATATCATATTCAATAGTTAAAGAGTAAAAGCTTTTCTTCTACAATCAAGAACAAGACAAGGGAGCCCACTCTTACCACTCTTACTCAACACAGTACTGGAAGTTCTAGGTAGAGCAATTAGGTAAGACAAAGAAATAAAAAACATCCAAACTGCAAAGGAAAAAGTAAAATTGTCATTAGTTGCAGATAATACGATCTCATATATAGAAAACCCAAAGACTCAACCAAAAAAATGGTTGGAACTAAGCAATAAATTCAGTCAAACTGCAAGATATAAAATCAACATACAGAAATCAGTTGCAATTTCATAAACTAACAACGAAATACCTGAAAAAGAAATAAAGAAAACTATCCCCTTCACAATAGCATCAAAAGCAATAAAACACTTAGGAATAAATTTAGCCAAGGAAGTGAAAGATCTGTACAATGAAAACTACAAGACTTGATGAAAGAAACTGAAAAATGCAGACAAATGGAAAGATATCCCCTGTTCATGGATCTGAAGAATTAATATTGTTAAAATGTCCATACTACCCAAAACTATCTACAGATTCAATGCAATCCCCATAAAAATTCCAATGGCACTTTTCACAGAAATAGAAAAAACAATCCTAAAATGTGTATGAAACCACAAAAGACCCCAAATGGCCAAAGCAATAATGAGAAAGAACAACAAAGCTGGAGGTATCACACTTACTGATTTCAAACTATACAACAAAAGTATAATAATTAAAACAGTATGGTACTGGCATAAAAATAAATACATAGACCAATGGAACAGACTGCACAGCCTAGAAATAAACCGTTGCATATACGATCAACTAATATTTGGCAGGGGAGTCAAGAACACTCAATGGGGAAAGAACAGCCTCTTTAACAGACAATGTCGAGTAAACTCGATAACCACCTGCAGAAAAATTAAACTGGACTCCTATCTTCCCCTACATCACTCACAAAAATTAACTAAAAATGGATTAAAGGCTTAAATATATTTAAGACCTGATACTGTAAAAGATATCAGGAAGATACTGATACCAGGAAGAAGAAAACAGGGAAGAAGGTCCTTGATGTTGGTCTTGGCAAAGAGGTTTTGGATGAGACACCAAAAGCACAGCAACAGAAGTAAAATCAAACAAGTGGGACTACATCAAACTAAAAATCTTCTGCACAGCAAAGGGAATCATCAACAAAATAAAAAGGCAGCCTACCAAATAGGAGAAAATATTTGCAAACCATATATTGGGTAAGGGATTAACAGCCAATATACATAAAGAACTCATATACTCAATAACAAAAAAACAAACAATCCAATTAAAAACTGGGCAGAGGAACTAAATAGATATTTTTCCAAAAAAGACATACAAATGGCCAACAGGTATATGAAAAGGTGCTTAATATCACTAATCAGCAGGGAAACGTAAATCAAAACAATTATGAGATATTACCTCGCACCTGTTAGAATGGCTATCATCAAGAAGACAAGAAATAACAAGTGTTGGCAAGGCTGTAGAGACAAGGGAACCCTTGTGCACTGTTGGTGGGAATGTAAACTAGTTCAACCATTATGGAAAACAGTATGAAGGTTCCTCAAACAATTAAAAATAAAACTACCATATGATCCAGCAATTCCACTTCTAGGTATATATCCAAAGGAAATGAAAACAGGATATTGGAAAGATATCTGCACTCCCATGTTCACTGCAGCGTTATTCACAATAGGCAAGATATGAAAACAACCTAAGTGTCTATCAACAGATCAATGGATAAAGAAATTGTAGTGTACATACACAATGGAATACTATATAGCCATGAAAAAGAAGAAAATCCTGCTATTTGCAACAGCATGGATGGACCTTGAGGGCATTATGCTAAGTGAGATAAGCCAGACAGAGAAAGACAAATACTGTATGATATCACTCATTGTGGAATCTGAAAAAGCTGAACTCGTAAAAACAGAGAATAGAATGATGATTACCAGGGTCTGGGGTGTGGGGGAATTGGGAGATGTTATTTAAGGGTACAAACTTGCAACCAGAAAATAAATATGTACTGGAGATCATGTACAGCATACTGATTATAAGCATCAATACTGTATTAAGAGTTCAACTTTGCTAAGAGATTGGATCTTAATTGTTCTCACCACACAGAAGAAATAATAATTATGTGACATGATAGAGGTGTTAGCTAACGCTACGATGGTAATCATATGAAAGCAACACTTTGTACACTATAAATCTACACAATGTTATATGTCAATTATATCTCAATTAAAAAAACCCACAAAGATGGTTGTAAGAATGCTACACGTATGCTACTTTGAGAAGAGTTTTATCTCAGAGAATGGTTGTGATAGCCATTCTGTAATGCATATTGAAAAGTGTTTAAAAACACATTAATAAAGATGGTTATAAGAGTGCTAAAAACAATAAAAATAAAATAAAACCAGTGACTAAGGGAACAAAATAAAGTCAATGCCACAGCATATTTTTTCATTAATATTTATATTTCACTTGTTCATTCTTCCTCTCTTTCGTAGCATATGCTGATAAGTAAGCAATAATAGATACTCAAAAAAATTCCTTTAATTTATAGGAAAAAAAAAACAAAAACACAGAGATAAAATTTAAAACATTCAAAATGAGTACCAGAAGTGGTGCTCTATATTGTCAGAGATTAATAAAAGGGACCCTGAAGTTTCTTTCTAGGTTGTCCAGTACAACCAACCATTTAGAAAAATCAATCAATCGCCCTGTTTATGAATAAAAGTTTTTCATTTTGGTTGTAATGTAGATCTAAGGAACTGAGTTCAGTTTTACATAGTGAGACTGGTCCACCAAAAGCTAAGAGAAGAAAGGAGGAATAAGCTCCTCATTATCAGTTACAGATGTGGCAGATCCTCTTTTTAGGATGAAAATATAAAACATTATACATCAGAGATTATACCAGTAAATGACCCAAGGCTACTATTCAATATTTATATTTCCAAAGTCTGACATTCTCTAGTAGAGGCAGGATTTTCTTACCTTGTCATTCATGAGTAACAAAATAATTCTGCAAATTGTATAAATTTATTCTACTTTGAAGTTTCTCTAGACAGACTTAATATTACTGAGAAGCAGCTCCCAGACTTCTATATTGCAGTTTATTCAAACACGCACCCATTGTGCACTGCAGCTCTCGGGTCACTGCTGCTCTTCACTTTGATCACTAGCAGAGAGAGGACAAGATGGAACATGGCCAAGCCAAAGCACAAACGGTAAACCGCTTTATAGCCAACCAGAACATTACACGGGACGACCCCTTTCTCATGCTCACAAAATCCAGGAATCTAGAAAAACAAAACAACAGTTTGTGATCTAGAATTCTTTCAAGTGAAAATTCTGTGTAATCAAATAGTTCAAGGAAAGGTTTAGAAAACTGAAGTTTGCTTTACAGTTTATGCTTAATAGGTAATCGAGGTAAGTCTGGAACATTTTCATCAGATAGAAGTTTAACTCTTTTTTCACTTTATGTGAGTACATGATAAACTACAAATGCCAATTCTAAACTGGATGCTTATTTTGACTTGCAGAGTAATTCTACATTTTTAAAAACTTGCATTCCACTGTGATATACTGAATTACCTATACAAGAAAAAAGAAAGATACAATAAGTAAATGTTTGAAGAATTATAAAATAACTAAATCAGTTTCTAAATACCAAAGAAAAACATAATGGCTTTTCAATGGCTTTAAATTCATTTTCAGTTTTGGTCCCTTACTCTACAAGTGTCGTTTCTGATAATGAATGGATGTGGATTAATAGCATAATAGCTGGCAGTGATTCTATTTTTTTAACTTAGAATCTTAAAAAAGACTGATGACCATTTCAGAAAGTCACATGGGAATTAGAATACAAAAAAATATTTTGAAGTGAAATAAATGGGAGTAGTCATCAGAATTACATACATTATTCATATGTATGAGAATTAAAATTACATTTCAGCTAATGGAGGAGCTACTTCCTTTTGCTAGTTCCTACACAGTCTTGATCTCACTTAAATCTTACCTTCCTGACCCACTTTAAACCTTATGGCAATATATACTTACTCATACTTACAACATGTAATCACTAGCACCTTTAATTATCCCACTCCATTATACGAGCGCAGCACATCACCTGGCCAATTCCCATCATTAAGTTAATTCAATCATCTGCACTGGTCAGCTTACAGAAGTACAGTAACAACCCCCAAATATCAGTGGCTTAAAATAGCAAAGGTATATTTCTTGCTCATGTACATGTACATAATCGGTCCTGAGTAATCAACTCAGGATTCCAGGCTGTTGAAGAAGCCACCATCTCAAATGACATGCAGGTTGTGACAAAAAAGAAAGGAGATCTTGTATCAGCAAGTAGAGGCTAATGGGTATCACTTCCTCTCACAACTCACTGACCAGTACTACAGACATGGCCCTACACATCATGTGCACACTAGGAAATGCAAATCTTTGATAACCTTCAGAAAGCAGAGAAGCAGAAATATTTGGTGATGAGAAGTAACATCCACCAACTAAACTATTCATAACCACAGTCAACTGGACCCATGACAAAACCATATAAACATCTCTTGGCATGTATTTTGCTTATACTCAGGACTTGAATAACATTAACTGAGCATCCAAATGTCATGTACAATGCTAGCTACTTTCAAAATCATAATAATCTAATTTCCTAAACTTTCACTATTTTTCCTTACCCCACGGCCAACCCCAAGCAGACAACTTTGAAAATGGAGCTTATCTGGCGTAAATATTCTCTCTCAACCTCAAATTTCCTATTGTCATTCATCTTGCTCTGGAGGACCCACTGAGATTCTAACATTTACCTGATTAGAATTACTTATTTCCTCTTATTACCATAGCGTATTTTCTGTACCACCATCATAGAATTTAACAAGCTGCCCTATACTGCCTGTCTTTCCTAAAACATCATGAGCTACTAAAACTGGGATTACATATTACCTTACTTTGTACTTTACTCTGTTTCCAATATACAAAGTCAGTTTTATGCATACACATACTATACATATGTTCAGTTAATCAATTAAAAAAAGGACAAACCTTATTCAGTTGTTCTTCCATTCCTGGTATCAACATTACACATGCAACACACACTCCAACAAGCAAGAAAAGTGCATAGATCAGCCTCGTTACAGTGGAGTTGTTTCCACTAGGACAGCATCGGCACAGCAAACACGGGGCACTGCCACACAAACATGGTATCTGGGAAAAAATATTAAAAATCAGTATGGTTTAAAATGATACAATGAGGGCCGGCTCCGTGGCTTAGCGGTTAAGTGCGCGCGCTCTGATGCTGGTGGCCCGGGTTCGGATCCCGCCCCGAGGCACCACTTCTCCGTCCAACGTGAGGCCGAGTCCCACGTACAGCAACTAGAAGGATGTGAACCTATGACATACAACTATCTACTGGGGCTTTGGGGGGAAAAAAACTGAATAAATAAAATCTTTAAAATGATACAATTAAAATTTACATTCCATCCGCTCAAAAAAACAACCCAATGAAATTAAAGTAATCACCAAGGGACAAATGGTTATCTGGTTCACACACATTATCTATAAACTATTCTGCATAAAGATGGAACAAAGTCAAACATAAAAACACTTGCCGTCTATATCAAGCAAAATGAATAAAATCAGTTAAAACAACATAGGGAAAAAAGTTAGCAGCAGCAACCAAAGTTTAGCTAAAAAAAGAAATGGAATATTCATGATTACAAGCCCATCTCCAGCTCCTGCCCTTTAGACCCTAGAAATCATACTGGTGAATTCACAAAATCCTGAGAATTCTCAAATACTCCAGAGCAGGAGTAGAAGTGAATTGGTATCCTTATCTTTTCCCTCTTCTGATTTGATAGTTGTGATAAAGCGAAAATTACTACTAGAATTAGGCAAAACAGGATAAGTAAACAATTGGCGCTAGCTAAGTTTATCCAATGGAACTTCACACTAAACTAGTAGATACCCCAGGGGAACAACATACTTCCCTGATCAGAAGAGGTAAACACTGGTAAGAGCATTTAACAATATCTCAGAAAGACAAAGTATAAGTATTCTCATAAGGACTGACCATAAGCTAGGTTGAGCTCCACCATACCATCAGACTTCAGGAAGTGGGACAGACTAAGACATCCCAGCCCTGTAACTATAGCTCTGGGGGAAAAGAGTCTCAGATACCATAGGAAGGGAGTATAATAGAAGCCAGACACACTACAGCAACCAATATAAGGCAGGGACAAAGCAGCTTATTTTAAGCTTCAGTAAGATAAAAATAAATGTCATGGCAACTATGCAACTATATTCTAACAAAAACAAAAACAAATAACTAAGCATGCCCCCTCAGACAAAATAAAAAAGAAAAAGGCATTTGAAGAATCCAGTCTGAAATAAAATATAACTCAGTTAGAAAACGAAATTCCCTACAAGTGCTTCACTTGAGTTATAGAAAAATAACAAAGACCAAACAAAAAGGAGAGCTCAAAAATGAAATGGGAAAAGAATAGAACAAGATGGAAAGGGGACTGCAGGGCTAAATAAGGAAAGAAATGAGATGGGGAAGAAAACTTAAAGAATAATTAACTATCAAGAAACAAAACAGACACAGCTGAAAATAAAATCATTGATGGAAAAAAACTTGGGATAATTACCATAAATTCAGGCCAAGATGGAGTAACAGTGACCAGACTTATCCTACTGCCTTAATCAATGAAAAATCATAAATGAAACAATGGTTTTTCAGACAATTAACAACACGCAATGCAAGACAGTAATTTCTGAGAGAGAGGAAACAATGTGAACTTGATGACTGTCCCATCTTTCTCCCTGGGGAAAGTTTCCAGTAGAGAGGAGAATCCAGGCAAAGGCCAGCAGTCTACCTGAGTTGAGGAGACAGAGTTGGAAGCAGGGACAGAGTTGGGTGTTCAGGGAAGTGAAGGCAGCTAGAGTTCACAGGGCTGAATCCTGGAGAGGAGAAAGCTACACAGAGTGAGCTCTGGAGATCTTCAGAGGCTTCAACTTGAGTCTTCAACAGAGCACTCATCAGTGCATGTATTTGAATAAAATGCCCAAGGGGTGGGGAGGAGCTGGTATTCCCACCAGTCCAAGTAGAAAAATCTTATAACCTATGCGACATTGAATAGAGTTGTAAAGCTATTACTGAGTACAGGGGGAAAAAAAAAATCAGCCATAAAACTAAAGGCCGCTCCAGTCTCACTTAACAAAGCCTAAAAGCAAACATCAAAAAAGATCAAATTCTCTTCAAGTAAGTCACCTATGTCCAATAACAAAGCGCAAGAATATTTTTTAAAAACACAAGTATATTCAGCACACATCAAGGTAAAATTTATAAGGTCTGACATTTAATAAAAAACTTATAGGCATACAAAGCAGCAGGAAAAAAATATATATAATGAAGAGAAAAAAAATCAATCAAAATCAACCTGGAAATAACATAGATGACTAAATACAATTACAAATAATGGCACTGTAATATTATTTTAACTATACTTCATATGCTGAAAAAGGTAAAGAAAAACATGAGCATGTTAAGGAGAGACATGGAAATCATTTAAAAGATCCATATCAAACTTCTTGAGAAGAAATAAAATATTCTAAACTAAAAAAATACTGATAAGACACTGCAGAAAAGATTAATGAATCTGAAGACATAACAAAAGAAATGAGTGAAAAGACTGGGACAAAAATGAACAGAGAATCAGTGTTGTGAGTCAACTTTAAACAGCCTAGAGAGAAGAGACAGGAGAGTTCTTTTGAGAAAATACCGCCAAAATGTTCCCAAACTTAAGGAAAACTATAAACTCGCGCAACCAAGAAGCTTAACGAAACCCTAGCAGAATAAACATAATGAAACTACACCAAGTCACATCAAAATCAAATTGCCTAAACATAATGATAAACAGAAAAATCTTAAAAACAGGCATAAAAATAGAGGCACATTATATACAGAGGAACAAAGAAAGATATCAGACTTCTAGCAAGAAACACTGCAAGCCAAGTGAATACTGAACAAAAAAACTGTAAACAGAATTATATACTCAGTGAAAGTATCTTTCAAAAATTAAGGCAAAATAAAGGTATTTTCAGACATAGAAAAAACAAAAGAATCCAAAACTAGCAAACCTAAACTACCAGAGCTGTTGAAGGAAATCCTTTAAGCAGAAGAAAAGTTATGCCAGACAGAAATATAGATCTACACAAAACAAAGAACTGAAATGGTAAATGTATATTTTTTCTTATATAAAAGTTACTTTAAAAAATAATTATCCTTTTAAAGCAAAAATAATAGCAATGTATTGTGGCAGTTTATAACAAAGGTAGAAGTAAAATGTATGACAACTGCAAATAGGCTGCAAGAGCAGACATTCAACTACAGTATTATAAGGTTCTTAAACTAGAAATAAAGTGGTAGAATATGACATGAAGGTAAATTGTAATAAGGTGAAGATGAACAGTATAAACCCTGAAGTGACTTAAAAACATAAAACAAAGAAGTATAGCTAGCAAGCCAAAGAGATAAAAGAGAATACTACGAAATGTCCAATTAATCCAAACTATGGCAAAAAACTAGGGAAAAGGGACAATAAACATGTGGGACAAACAGAAATATGGCTGATTTTAAACCCAAACATAATCAGTAATCCCACATTCAATGTAAATGGTCTAAACACTCCCAACTAAAAGGCAGAGATTGTCACACTGGATTAAAAAAAAAGATTCAACTCTCTTTTGTAAAAGAAACCCACTTAAATATAAAGACAAATAGGTTAAAAGTACAAGAATGGAAAAACATATACCATGCTACAGTAGTATCAATCAAAACAGATTTTAAAGCAAAGAATCTGACCAGAGGTAAGGAGGGCCATTTCATAACGAAAAGGGGACATACATGGAGATATGGGATATTCTTGGAGAAGCCCTACAATTCTAAATGCTTCTGCATCCTAAGAAGACTTCAAAATACATGAAGGAAAAACTAATAAAACTGAAAAAAGTAACAAATCCACATTTATGCTCTTTTGTTAACTGAAATAGCAGAACAAAAATCAGTAAGGATACAGAAACCTTGAACATTTTCAAAAATTGTGCCTAACTGACATTTAGGGAACACTTCATTTAACCAGAGCAGAGTACAAATTATTTTCAAAAGTATACAGAACATTTAACCAAAACAGACCATATTCTGGGCCATAAAACAAATCTCAAATATCAATAAATATAACATGATTCCAATCACATGACATGTATTCTTGGCCCACATGGAATTCAGTTAGAAATCAATAACAGAAAGACATCTGGGAACTACATAACTTACTTCTAATTAACCCACAGGCAGAAAATATCACACAGGAAATTAAACAGAAAAAACATAACACATCACATATGTGAAATACACCTAAAGTAGTTTTTAAAGGAAACTGATAGTATTAAATGGCTATATTAGATAAGAATAAAGGTTTCAAATCAATGAGCTGAGCTTCCACCTTAAAAAACTATTAAATGAACAACTTAAACCAAAATAGGCAAAATAAAGAAAACAATAAAGAGAAGAAATCAATGAAGTAAAAAACAAAAACAAGAAAATCAGTGAAAGCCATTTTAGACAACCATTACAATTGAAAACCCTAGAATCAGCCCGATCAGGATAAAAACAAGCAAGAGTGAATACACAAATCATCAATATCAGAAATCAGAGAGAAGACAATACTACAGATCCTACAAGCATTAAAGGATTATAAGGGAAAAGGATGAGCAATTTTATTCAACAGCTTAGATAAAATGGACAAATTCCATGAGAAACCCAAATAACCAGAAGTCATTCAATAAGATATAGATAAGATAAATAGCCTGATATCTATTTAAAGAAATTGAATTTGTAGTTAAAAACCTTCTAAGGCATAGATTGCTTCACTGGTGAATTCTATTACACATTTAAGGAACAAATCATACCAATTCTAGAAAACTCAAAATACTTCACACCAGAATCACTCTGCCACTAAATCCAAAGAAAACAACAGACCAGTATCCTTCATGAATATAAACAAAAAAATTCTTAATATCTTGTCAAGTCAAAATCAACAATATTAAAAGTATACAGACTTCCAGTTTCTGTTTCCCCATGTAAGGAGCTTGGAAGTCATCACTCCATTCTAACAACAAGAAAAAAGTCAAACAGATTAAAAAATCAACAAGTCTCCTAGGATCTGTAAGAGAGGTGATGACATAGGGTAAACCTGCCCCCAAGACTGGAGAGAGAGACAGGCAAAACATAGGGAGTCACAGCTTTCCAAAGAAAAGAATCAAAAGTGGAACCAGTGCCCAGGTAGGATAATCTGAACTGTAATTGAATAATTGCTGGAGGCTCACTGTCGAGAAGTCTGAAAGTTAAAAATTCCAGGGAGACTCAGTCATAGACGGGCCCCCAAAACTTTATCAATTTTACCCTCCAGGAGCTCACACAGTTTCTCACAGCAAACATAAGAGAAAAATTCCCTCATGCTTCCTGCAGTGGTGGGGAAAAGGAACAATTTTAAAATATGCCAGAGCATTCTGTTCTTCTTAACAAAGTCTGCCCTCAGAAGAAGCTAGTTAACCAGAGCCTAACCTGCTGGGGTATTACCAGAGCCTAAATAACTTATGGGAAGGGAAATACTCAACTCCAGCCCACTCTAGCCATCCTCTCTCACCTAAGGGGAGAGAAAAAATTGAGAAAAGTTGTCAAGTTCACAGTCCAGGGCCACAGGCTCGCTAAAATATTAGGGCCTAATCATGGGACTATGGAACGCTTCTACTTCCCCCACACCTGAGCACATGACCAAAAGTCTATTTATAGCAGTTCCTTTTACCTGGTACATCATGTCCAGCTATCAAGAAAGACTTACAAGGCATACCAAAAGGCAAAAAACACAATTTGAAGAGACAGAGCAAACATCAAAACCAGACATGGCAGAGATGCTGGAATTATCAAACTGAGTATTTAAAACAACTATGATTAATATGTTAAGGGCTCTAATGGATAAAGTAGACAGCATGCAAGAACATATGGGCAATGTAAGCAAGGAGACGGAAATCCTAAGAAAGAACCAAAAATAAATGCTCGAGATCAAACACACTAACAGAAATGGAGAATGCCTTTGATGGGCTTATTAACAGACTGGACATGGCTGAGGAAAAAATCTCTGAGCTTGAGGATATCTCAATAGAAATCTCCCAAAATGAAAAGCAAAGAGAACAAGGACTGAAAAAAACCGAATACCCAAGAACTGTGGGACAACTACAAAAGGTGTAATATAATGGGACTACAAGATGAAAGAGAAACAGAGAAAGGAACAGAAAAAACATTTGAAAGAAACAATAAAAGTTTTCCCAAATCAATGTCAGACATATATCCCAAAAAGATATATATATATATACCCTACACCTAGGCATATTACCTTCAAACTACAGAAAATCAAAGATAAAGAAGCCAGAGAAAAAATATCTTACCTATGGACGAACAAAGACAAGAATTACATCCAACTTCTCCTCAAAAATCATGTAAGCAAGAAGAGAGTGTAGTGAAATATTTAAAGCGTTGAAAGAAAAAAACCCCACCAACCTAGAGTTCTGTACTCAGCAAATTATCCTTCAAAAGTAAGGAGAAATAAAAACTTTCTCAAATAAAAATTGAAGGAATTTGTTGCCAAATTGTAAAACTGCCTTGCAAGAAATGTTAAAAGTAGTTCTTTGGAGACAAGGAAAATAATACAGGTCAGAAATTCAGATCTATATAAAAAAAGAAAGAGCATCAAAGAAAGAATAAGCAAAGATAAAATAACTTTTTCTTATTCTTAAATGATCTAACAGATAACAGTTTGTTCAAAATCATATGAGCCAAACGTATTCTATTATGTATGCATACCGTATGTATCTTATGTGTATATACATGCTTATGTATGCTTATATATATGTAAATGAAATGAATGACAGTAATGATACAAGGGACAGGAGAGAGGAATTAAGATTATTTTGTTACTATAAAGTACTTACACTACCCATCCAGTGGTTTAGTGTTATAGAGAAGTGTATAGTGAAGTGGCAGTGTTATATGAAAATGGTTTAGTTGTAAATGCATATTGCAAATTTTACGGTGCTATAGATTGAACACTTGTGTCATTCCAAAGTTCATACATTAAAAATCTAACACACCAGATGATATTAGGAGGTTGACCTCTGGGAGGTGATTAGGCCAAGGGGGCAGAGCCCTCATGAAATGGGATTAGCGCCCTTATAAAAGAGGGCCCAGAGAGATCTCTCACTCTTTCTACCACGTGAGGACACAGGAAGAAGTTGGCAGTCTGCAACCCAGAAAAGGACCTTCACCAGACACAGATGACGACCATGTGGGCACCCTAATCTCAATCTGCCAGCCTCCAGGAGGGGGAGAAATAAATTTCTGTTGTTTATGTACCACCCAGTCTGCGGTATTTTGTTAGAACAGTCCAAACGGACTAAGACATACGGCAACCATCAAAAAGAAGTATAACTGGGGGGCTGCCCCAGTAGTGCAGTGGTTAAGTGTGCCTGCTCTGCTTTGGCGGCCCAGGGTTTGCAGGTTCGGATCCTGGGCGTGCACTGATGCACCGCTTGTCAAGCCATGCTGTGGCGGCGTTCCCATATAAAGTAGAGGAAGACGGGCACGGATGTTAGCCCAGGGCCAATCTTCCTCAGCAAAAAGAGGAGGATTGGCATTGGATGTTAGCTCTGGGCTGGTCTTCCTCACACACACACAAAAAAAGTATAACTGATTTGCTAAGATAGGAAAGAAAATGGAATCATATAAAATGCTCAATTAAAATGACAAAAGGCAAAAAAGAGTGAAAGACAAAAATAGGAACAAAGAACAAGGGCAACAAATAGAAAACAATAAAAAATATGGTAAATATTAATCCGACTCTGTCAATAATCACTTTGAATGTCAATAGTCTAAACATATCAATTAAAAGACAGAGACTGTCAGACTGGATCAAAAAACATGACCCAATTACATGATGTCTACAAGAAACCCACTTTAAATATGACACATACATAGAATAAAAGTAAATAGATGGAGAAAAATATACCGTGCTAACAATAATCAAAAGAAAGCAGGAGTAGCTGCATTAATTTCAGATAAAGCAGACTTCTAACCAAGGAAAGTTATCAGGGATAAAGAAGGGCATTACCTAATGATAAAAGGGTCAATTCTCCAAGAAGACATAACACTCCTTAACATGCATGCACCTAACAAGAGTGTCAAACTATGTAAGGCAAAAACTGACAGAACTGCAAAGAGAAACAGGTGAATCCACTATCATAACTGGAGACTTCAACACCCCTGTATCAGAAATGGACAGATCAAGCAGGCAAAAATCAGTAAGGACATAACTGAACTCAACACCACCACCAATTAAATGGATCTAATAGATATCTATAGACTACTTTATCCAACAACCACAGAATATATATTCTTCTCAAGTTCACATGGAACATTCACTAAGATAGACTATACCGTGGACCATAAAATACATTTAAAAAAATTTTTAAAAGTAGAAATCAGTCTGCTCTCGGACTACAATGGAATTAAACTGGAATCAACAACAAAACGACTACTGGAAAATCCCCAAATACTTGGAGATTAAACAATACACTTCTAAATAAACACATGGGTCAAAGAAGAAATCGCAAGAGAAATTTGAAAATATTTTGAACTAAATGAAAATAAAAACACAACTTATCAAAATTTGTGGGATGCAACGAAAGCAGTGCTTTGACGGAAATTTATAGCATTGAATGCATTTACTAGAAAAGAAGATCTAAAACCAATTATCTAAGTTTCCATGTTAGGAAACGAGAAAAAGAAAAGCAAATTAAATCCAAAGTAAACAGAAGAAATAATAAAAACTAGAGCAGAAATCAAAGAAATTGAAAGCAGAAAATTAATAGAGAAAAAGCAATGAAACAAAAAAGCTGGTTATTTGAAAAGATTAATAACATTGATAGGGCTCTAGCTAGGCTAACTAAGAAAAAAGGGAGAGAACACTAATTACTAACATCAGAAATAAAAGAGGTAACATCACCACAAGTCCTATAAACATTAAAAGAAAAATAAAGGAATACTATGAACAACTCTATGCCCATAAATTTAATAACCTAGATGAAATGGACCAATTTCTTGGAAGACACAAGCTGCCAAAAATCACACATTTCAACAATCTGAATAGGCCTATATCTATTAAAGAAAATGAATCAGTAATTAATAACCTTCTAAAACAGAAAGCACCAGGCCCAGATGGGTTCATGGGTGAATTCTACTAAACATTTAAGGAAAATTATATTCTCTACAGTCTCTACAATTCTCTACAATCTCTTTCAGAGGACAGAAGCAGAGAGAATACTTCCTAACTCATTCTATGAGACCAGTATTACTCTGAATACAAAATCAGATAAAGACATTACAAAAAATGAAAACTACAGATCAATATCTCTCATGAACATAGAAGCATAAATCCACAACAAAATATTAGGTAATCAAACCCGACAACGTATAAAAAGAATTATAGACCAGAATCAAGTGGGATTTACCACAGGTATGCACCGTCAGTTCAACAATCAAAAATCAATTAATGTAATCCATCATATCAACAGGCCAAAAAAGAAAAATCACATGATCACATCAGTAGATGCAGAAAATGCATTTGATAAAATCCAACACTCCTTCATGATAAAAACTCTCAATAACCTAGGAAGAGAAGGAAACGTCCTCAACTTGATAAAGAATATCAACAAAACACCTATAGCTAACATCATACTTAATGGTGAGAAGCCTGAAGCTTTCCCACTAAAACAAGGTACAAGACAAGGATGTTCCCTCTCACTACTCCTTTTCAACACGATACGGGAAGTTTTAGCTAATGCAATTAGACAACAAAAGGAATAAAAAGAATACAGACTGGAAAGTAAGAAATAAAACTGTCTTTGTTTGCAGATGACATTATTATCTACGTAGAAAATCCAAAATAGACAAGAAAAATAAGTGACTATAGCAAGATTGCAGGATAAAAAGTTAATAAATAAAAGTCAATCACTTTCCTATATACCAGCAATGAAAAAGTAGAATTTGAAATTAAAAACACAATATCATTTACATTAGCATCCAAAAAAATGAAATACTTAAGTATAAATCTAACAAAATATATACAAGATTGATATGAGGAAAACTACAAAATTCTGATGAGCAAAATCAAAGAACTAAATAAATGGACAGATATTCTATGTTTATGGATTAGGAAGACTCAATATTGTCAAGATGTCAGTTCATAAACTTGATCTATAGATTCAATACAATCCCAATTAAAATCCTAACAAGTTATGTTTGGATATTGACAAACTGATCCTAAAGTCTATATGGAGAAACAAAAGAGCCAGAACCCAACACAATATTGAAGGAAAACAAAGTTGGAGGATTGACACTATCTGACTTCAAGACTTAATATAAAACTACAATAGTAATCACGACAGTGTGATATTGGCAAAAGAACAAATAGATCAATGGAACAGAAAAGAGAGTGCAGAAACAGACCCGCATAAATACAGTCAACTGATCTTACTATAAAACTCCTAAAAGATAACAGAGGAGAAAACCTAAACGACCTTGGGTGTGGCAATGGCTTTTTAGATACAACACCAAAGGCGTGATTCATGAAAAATATAATCAACAAGCTAGTCTTCATCAAAATTAAAAAATTCTGCTCTGCAAAGGCCAATGTCAAGAAAATGAGAAGACAGGCCACAGACTGCATCAAAATATTTGCAAAAGACACATCTGATAAAGGACTGTTATCTAAACTATATAAAGAACTCTCAAAACTCAACAATAAGAAAACAACTCGATTAAAAAATGGGCCAAAGACCTTAACAGATACCTCACCAAATCAGATATACAGATGGCAAATGAACGTATGAAAAGATGTTCCACATCTTGTCATATGCATATGGAAAATGCATATTAAAGCAACAGTGAAATAGCACTACACACCAATTAGAATCGCCAAAGTCTGGAACACTGACAATGCCAAATGCTGATGAGGATGTGGAACAGTAACTCTCATTGACTGCTGGTGGGAAGTCAAAATGGTATAACCATTGTGGAAAACAGTCTGGCAGTTTCTTACAAAACTAAACATATTCTCACCATATGATCCAGCAAGTGCACTCCTTGGTATTTACCCAAAAGTTGAAAACTTATGTCCACACAAAAACCCTGCACATGGATGTTTATAGCAGCTTTATTCACAACTGCCCAAACTTGGAAGCAACCATGATGTCCATTCAGTAGGTTAATGGACAAATAAACTGTGATACATCCAGACAATGGAATATTTTTCAGCGCTAAGAAGAAAGGAGCCATGAAAACACATGGAGGAACTTTAAATGAATATTACTAAATGAAAGAAGCCAATCTGAAAAAGCTACACACCGTATGATTCCAACCGTATGACATTTCTGGAAAAGGCAAAACTACAGTGACAGTAAAAAGACCAGGGTGGGGAGTGGGTGGAAGGAGCAATAGGCAAGGCAGAGAGGATTTTTAGGGCAGGTAAACTTGTCTGTACGCTACTACAATGGTGGATACATGTCACTACACATCTGTCCAAACCCATAGAATGTCCAACACCAAGAGTGAACCCTAATGCAAACTACAGACTTTGGGTGATTATGCTGTGTCAATGTAGGTTCATTAATTGTAACAAATGTTTCACTCTGGTGGGGGATGTTGATAATGGGGGAGGCTATGCATGTGTGGGGGAACAAGGTATATGGGAAATCTCTATATCTTTCTCTCAATTTTTCTGTGAACCTAAAACTACTCTAAAAAAGCTCTTTAAAAACGAGTATATAAAAACAATAACACGTGACCCAGTGGAGTCTAGTCAGGGAATGCAAGGCTGGTTAACCTTTTGAAAATCAACCAGTGTAATTCACTGTATTAGCAGACTAAATATGGTCATTCAATGGATGCAGAAAAATCATCTGACAAAATTCAATAGCTATTCATGATTAAAAAAAAATACAAACAAAAAAACTTCGTGCAAACAAGGAATAGAATACCCTCAACTTGATAAGGGGCATTTACAAAAAACCTACAGGTGCGATTCATACTCCGTGTTCAAAGTCTGAATGATTTCCCTTATGATCCAAAACAAGGCAAGGATACTTGCCCTCGCCATTTGTCAAAAAAAGGGATTTTTGATAAAAGTGCCAAAGCAAATCAATATAGAAAGGATAATCTTTTTAACAAACAGTGCCTGAAATAACTGGATATCCATATTTTAGAAAAACAAACTTTAAACCATAATCAAACTAGATATCAAAATTAACTTGATTTCTTAGATACAATATAAAAAGTGCGACACACAAAAAAAAGGAAATTGATAAAAATTGAGCCTCAGCAAAATTAAAAACTTATGCTCTTTGAAAGGCACCATTAAAAGAATGAAAAGACAAACCACAGACTTGAAGAAAATATTTGCTAATCAGGTATCAGATAAATCATTGGTACCCAGAATATATAAGGAATTTTCAAAACTTAATATGAAAACAACCAAAATAAAAAAATGGGCAAAATATCTGAACAGAAAAAATTTAAGAAAGAAAATATATGAATAGCAAACAAGCACATGAAAAAGCGCTTAATGTCATGTGTTATTAGGGAAATGCAAACTAAAACCATAATGAGATACCACCACACACATATTAGAATGGCTAAAATCAAAAAAACCTGATAATACCAAGCACTGACAAGAATGCAGAACAAATTAGAACTTTCTTTGCTGGTGGGAATGAAAAATGGTACAGTCATCTTGGAAACCATTTTGGTTGCTTCTTGTAAGTCAAACATACACTTACCATATGACTCAGCAATTCCACTGCTATTTATGTAAGGAAATAAGAACTTACAGTCACACAAATGTGACTTTATGAAATGATTACAGCTACTTGACCACCAAAATCTAGAAATGCCCCTCAACTAGTGGACTAACGGTGGTATATCCAAGCAATGGAATACTATGCAATACAGAGAAACAAACTAATAACACAACAATATGAATGAATCTCAAATGAATTCTACTAAGTAAAAGAAGCCCGATTCAAAAGGCTATATGCTGTATGATTCCATTTATATGACATTCTGGAAAGGCAAAACTCTGAAGACAGAAAAACAGGGTTTGCCAAGGATTGGACGGCAGAATTTTTTAAGGTGGTAACTGTTCTGTAGTGGTTACATAACTGCGTGATTTGTCAAAACTCACAGAGTTTTATACTACAAAGCGTGAACTTTATGTAAATTATATCAACTAAAAAAATGACAAAAATGAATATAGAAAAACAACATTGAAGGAAAACAAAGACAATATAACATGAAAGTAACTGGTGTCCTTAAAATAGAGAATTCTCTAAATAAACAAAAAAGGACTTTCAAAGACATAACACAAGAAAAGCTTCCTTAGACGAAGAAATGAATCTGTATTTTCAAAAGAACACTATTTTCCAGAAGAAAAAAAAAGTGATAAAAGATTTAAAGTCAGACATATTTGGTTACTTAATTTCAAAGATAAGTAAACTCTTCAGATACCCAGGCAGAAGAAACAAGTCAATTGTACATGTGAGGAGATGTACTGGGAGAGAGTGGATACCAGGGCAGTGTAAGACAGAACACAATCCATAGAAATACAAACTTTTGAAGCAAATGGATATGCTATTATACCAGTCCACAATGTCTCTCAAGAACATAACAGACATTTTTAAATATGAAAGAATTCAGGATTTCAGCATCCATTAGTCTTTTTTGAAAAATCTATTAGATGACAAAATTTATCAATTAGGAGACATTAAGATAAAAATTTGGGAGAAGCCAAGGTAAAAAAGAATGCTTAGAGCTTTGAATCCACTTAAGTGCAGAGCAGTGGTTCTCATCACCTGGAGAGCTTATTAAAACAGAATGCTGGGCCCTCGTCAGTGTCTCCAAGTCTCCTGGTGTGCTGATGCTACTGGGTCCAGGGAACACACTTTAAGATTGACTAGTTTAGTTCTAAGACTAAACAACTGTGGGAATTATGGTTATAAAACATAATGGCCACATATTAAAAAATACAAAGTGATTCTGGTTAAAGACGGCAGACTGAATAAACAGTATATGAATTTACCCATGCTCCCTTTAGAAACACCAATAAAATGAAAAATAAAGAGATTATTTAAAGAAACAGTAAACTGAAAAGGTAAAAAAAAAAAAATAACAGGAGAATAAATCCAGAAAGAAAGTAATAACTGACTTAACAGGCCAAAAAAGTTGAATTATAAGCCATCAAAGGAAGAAGTCAAGAAGCAATAAAATTTGTACAGCAGAATCCCCAAATGGATCAGGAACTGGTGGTACCAGGTGCCTCCATAAGTCCACGAAGGTAGAGGTGAAAAAAGGATTGGGTAAATGTCTCTTTAAAGAGCAGTTAAGACTCCCAGATTTCGTTCCATTTTTTGCTCTGACCAACTGAAGAGGGTAAACCCCGGCACTATTGTAATTTAGGCTGAATCATTCTTTGCTGTTGGGGGCTGTCCTTTGCAGTGTACAATGTTCAGCAGTATCCCTGGACTCTAACCACTAGATGCTATTAGCATCCCTTACCTCAAGTTGTGACAATTAAATATGTCTGCAGACATTGCCAAACGTCCCTTGGGGGGCAAAACCATGCCCAGTTGAGAACTACCACTACAGAAAGGTCTCCTAAGAGGAATCTCTCTAGGAAACTCTCCTGATGAAAAAAATGTTTACCTACTATTCAGCAATTCCTTTACTTTTTTTGTTAAATTCAGAAAAAATTAAATTTAATGGTTTAAAAATACATGTTTAGCCTGCTACCATTCCTATTTTTGTCTGTTCATTCACCCATTTCTATGTATGCACTGAGAGAGAAGGAATGTTAGTGGTGGTGGGATTTTTTTGTGACATTTTAACTTTGTACTCTGCATTGCTTGACTATTCATAGCAACTATGAATCATTTCTACAAAAACAAGTCATTGTACTAAAAAATACAAACCTAGCAGAGGATGACACAAAATAGGCAGTCAGTAATCACTAGCTCTTTCTTCTTAACTATATTAAATATCTTGGGCAAAAAATGATAGCTATTGTATACAAGGTCCAGTCATTCAAAAAATCAATTCTAGTCACTAACACCATTGTTGAGATTGGGGTGAAGAAAAGCACTTAAGTAGGCATAAATTGCTGGTACTGTGGTAGTTACAGGATTAGGCAGGAGGTCCACAGATGTTTATGACAGTGTTCAAAGTAATCACGAATCAAAGAGACATGAGACGCATGAACCAAGAGACGCATGAACCAAGGATTATGATCAATCTACTCATGGGCCACTTAACAGCAAAAAAAAATCAAAGTGAAATAAAAAATCTAACACTCCAATCTCTACACAGTAGTATTACATGTCATTTTTCTCTTGTATACTTTTTCCATAGTTCAGAAATTTTCTATAGTAGTTTTATAAATTAGAAAAAACTTATAAAAACTGATGAAGCCTGAAGAAACTTAAGCAAAAAACGGGATTTGTTTAATTCTGCCTTAAGTGATCTAATTTAATGACTTGAATACTTTTGAAACTCTGAATAAACTTTAAATTCGTCAAAACCTCTAAGTAAATGAACATACTCACTGTTAAGACCCTGGAAGAAATGGATTTGTATATTTCAAGGCAAATTTCCTTTCAATTGCTATCAAACTGCGCTAAAATTGAACAATCCAGGAAAGACAGAGGCACCAGGAAGGAAAGGGAAAAAGATGATCAAAATTGCATACCATAGAATCAATTCCTAGACTGGCCACAATAATCTAGAACCGTGAAGAGCAACCTTGGCCACCCAGCCTCTCTACCTGCCAAGAGATCTAATTACTGGAAGATAAGAAAACTGCCTCCTTGTTAGCATCTTTCCAATATACCTTGATATTAACAGTGATTAAAAGGCAGTGTCAATTTTATCACAGTTTTCTAGTCAATGAAGATGGAGAATTAGGTCATAAAAACATTAATAGGAATATAATTTTTCCCATATTGTTCACTAAAGCTATTTTCTTTCTAACTTAAAACATATAACACACAAAAAAAATCCTTAAAACTGCTTTGTTGTTTTTCACCATATTTGTCCTTGAGGCAAGAAAAGTTGCTTATCACTGATCTGCAAATGAGGACAAAATGGAAAACATGTATTTCTCCTTTTAAATCTTTACTGTGTACAAAGAATATGCCCACTTGACAAATGGACAAAATCTGACTTTACAAATCAAATTACACCACATCTTCCCCCAAAAAACAATGAAAACAATCTTAAAATAATCACTTATTATTTTGTAATACATTTTATTTATTTACATTAAATATGCCTCCTTTGTATAAAACTTGAGTCAACAGACTCAAGTAGATTCTCTAATAGCTTATTGAAATAAAAATATACCAGGTTTCCATACCCAACAACAAGAAGTATAACATAATCAAGAGAATTATCTGGATTAGAGTAACAAATTCCAGGTATTACTTTATTAAAATTTAACATTTATAGTTCAAGCCATATCGAGAACTTTTTGAAAAGAGGCCAGGCATGTAAAATAATGAAAATGCTGGCTAACGTATATAACGGAGTCAGAGACGCAATTGTTAGAAGTGGAATTTAGAAATCATGGATTAAAGAAATATGATTTGAACCCAAAATTCTCGCCCAAAATTACAAATATCCTCATTTACTGTAAGGTCAATCTTTTTTTTGGGGGGGGATATCTTAAAATGAAGTTTACCTGTACCACTTTAAATAAGAAAACTTGTCACTATAATGAAAAATGGGTTCACTCTAATGCTACCTAATCAAAATTTAACGTACACCTAAACAGGAAATTTCAGATTACAGAGGCATGCTTTATATCAAAAGACACAAGGTATTTAATACCACAGAATTGACCAGCTTTTTCAGATACACAAACTATTACTTGGAAGGACAGTCATTTCCTCACACCATTAAGGTCGAGGACCCAGCCGCGAAGCTAGGACTATTTATTTCAAAACAGTATTACTACATCAATATCACTGCCAGGCCGTCCCAAATAACAGGCACTTCTTAATTGTTAGTCTGCGCGACAGAACAAAGAGGCCGACACGCCTCCAGGGATGACGGCGCTGCAGTCGGAGGTGGCGGGGAAGAGAAAGGGTACTCCACAGAGGAAGGGGCCTAAGACCTTTGTAGAGATGGCCTAGGCGGACACAAGAAAAGAACAACAGAAAGGGGCCTGGAAGAATGGGGAACAGCATTCACGAAAGACGGGTGGCGAGGGAGACCAGGTCTCTTCTTCACTTCTCCCCTCGGGGTCATCTTCCCATTTCCACTGCTCCTCACCGCCACCCCGGTCAGCTCTTCACAAGACTCAGAGCCCCGAAGCTGAGTCAGAGTGACCAGGGGACATACGGAGAAAATGGGGACTGAAGGCACTCCCTGTTGGGTGGAGTACCACGTACCCGCCGGGCCTCACCCAGCCCCACTCGGGTCCCTTTCCCTTCCGCTCTCACGCTAGCACCCCAAAGGCCGCCAAAAACCACCTTACCCAGCTCGCCATGGAGCACAGCCCCAGGACGCTCCCCATCTCCACAACGTCGCAGGCGCAGCGGACCCCGACAAAATGGAGACAGCGCTTCCCTAGCCTTTCCTGGCTTATTTACTATCTGCGAGCCACTTCCGGCGCAGAGCCCACCCCGCCCCTCAGCTTTGCGTCACTTCCTTCGAGGCCTGGGTGGGGTGGGATGGGGGGGGGGGGGGGGTGCTGAAATTGCGCATGCGCATTCATAGAAACCGGCGTTGTTTTGTTCGGTTCTGCGTATTCTAATACCGCGGGCTGAAAGCAACTGGCTGACGCAGGGCTGGCCGTAGTTTGCCAAAGTAAGAAAGCGGTGTGAGAAAAACCCAGCTTTACTTACTATGTGCTCGAATTTGAGTATTGGTAGAGGATAGAACTGGTTGATGTTTTGTCTCCCTCTATCGAAAGAACCTCTCTTACTGCTCTTGTGGGATTGCTTTCTCTTTCTCGATTCGTTTTCCCACTTTTGCTTCTTTTTTTTCCCACTTAATATTCTCAGTTTATTCCTCCAGCCCACTGCCTAGGACAAGTTTTATTGGGATATTTCTGTTCATTTGGTTGCTTCCAGTTCTATCACTTCTGTTTGCTGTTGACACACATTTTAATTTCTTGTCCTATTAAGATGTTATAAGAAGTTTTCACATTCAAAAATTTTTAATTAGTTAGATAAGAAGACATGCTAATTATAAAAACTCAGACATATTATTGATCATTGAATGTCCAGCTGTTGAGGAGACATTTGGAAACCTTGCTTGTTAGGTGATAATGGACCTCTCCAGGAAATGTATTCACACAGAAGTTCTAGTTTTTGTTTTTATGTTGATTGGTCCCTGAAGATATTCTGGGAGAAGAGTTTGGCACACAGAAATAACTAAAACTTGAAATAGTCGTTGTCATAACTAATAAGAAAGTGTCATAAAATCTACAAAAATTGGATGGGTGAAGGTGAGGTAACACCCAGGAATCCCGGAGAATGGTGCCCGTTAACTGATAGGGAACAAAAAGGAAAGGAAGTGGCTAAAAGATAATTGGTTTAGTTTGGACGTGTTGAACTTGAAGTCTCTGAGATGCTACCCCTCAGCACTTGAAAATGCAAGCTTAAAAACCAAGAGTTAATGAGATACAAAATTTAAAGTAATTTACATTGCAGTTTTAGCTGAAGATATAGGATTGAGGAAAATAACCAAAAAGAAATGGTTTAGAGTTACAGGAGGCCTTAATATGGAACCAAAAAATTTAACACTGGAAGAATTATCAGGTGAGGAGAAGGTATTGACTTAGTTTTTACCTTCTTGCTTTGGTTGTTAATGTCATCTCCACACACCCCTCCTTCCAAGTTCTGCATTTTAAATTCTACTTTCAGTATAAGTTGTGAAAATACTTTTAGTTAGCTACTTGACTCCTCAGAATCTCAGTATTCTCATTAGTAGTATATCAACTCTAAAAGGTTGTGAGGATTAAATAATATCACATGGTTTTATAAATGATAGATAGCATCATGAGTAGTATATTGTAGACAATCAGTCCAAGCTAGTTTCCTTCCATTTTTTTCCTACCAAGACTAACTAGCTTCTGTGGCTTGCCAACCTAGAATAGACATAGTATATAGCCAAAGGGCTACTTCAGTTTCTCAGGTAATTTCCCCAAGTTACCTAATGTTTCCTTGTCCTTGGGAAGGGTATATTGTGACCCATAACATGGAATCTTATTTCTCAGACTCCTTGATAACTTTTATGGTGAAGCTCAGATAGCATTTAATATTCATTGATCATCTAGAGATCTATTAGTTGCAATTTCTGATCTCGGAGCTGTGTCTTTTCCTCAGGCAGGCTAGAGTAATTTATTTGAGATTGACCTCTTGTATACAGATCCAACAATAGAGTGTTATCTTCGCTATAAAGATGATGTCTTTTATACAACAAGCCTTGGGAAGACATTTTGGGGAATCTGCAATTATGGGAGATCAGAAGAGGATCTACCAAATCCAGTTAAGAAGAAGAGTTGAGCATATAGTAGAGAGTTTCAAGAAAGCGTGCCAGAGCCACATTTTCATCTCCATAACAAGATTCATCTGGATGCCTAGTGGGCACTTAAATGCAACATATCAGAAAGTGAAGTGTTTATCACCGAATAAACTATAAACATCTTTAAAATTTGAAATATTTTGACGTATAAAAAGGTAAAGAGAATAATATCATAACCATGAACTTTCCACTATCCTTGAGAAATAAAATATTACAATAGAATTGCTCCTGATTGCATTGCTTCTCCCACTCTGCCACGAGATGATCATGGTAAATGAATGTTAGGGACCAACTAACAGTCTGTGCTACAGTGTCTTCAATTTACTGACAGTTGGGTTATCCATATATTCTTTATTGATTTGTAGATGGTTTTAATATATTTTTGGATACAAATTTATTGTTGTGTGTGTGGCAATTACCATCCCCCACTCTGAACTTATTCTTTCGCATTTTTATGGTGTACTTGGATGACAGCTCAGTGTAGTTTTAAAATTTATTATAATGTAGTCAAATTTAGCAAACTTGACCCTTAAGTTACATGATTTTGTTGTGCAGAACTTCTTACTATTACCAAGATTTTGAAGATATTTTCCTCTGTGTATTTTCTTCTAAGTTTTAATTTTTTGCCCTTCACACTTAGGTTTTTAATCAACTTAGAACTGATTTTTGTGTTATGGTGTGAGGTAGAAATCCAGTGATGTGCTGGTAAACTGGCTCTCCAGGGGGAAAAATAGCCCTGATATGTATGTAGCATTTGCTGATTTCCGTGGTATAAGTACTCTCACCATGGCTGATTCCCATCTACCAATGGTTTAACAGTACACTTGTGAAATTGTTGACTATTTAGCAACTGGTCAGTTTGATCTAACTCCAGCATACAACTAGGTCCAATTGTATTTTAGTTTTTGTTATGGATAACCAATTGTCCTAATATGAATTAGAGAGTAATACATTCTTTCTTTCTCATCTGTAATACCGTTGTTGTCGTATATCATGTATATCATGTGTCTGTTTCTGAACTCTCTTCTGTTTTATGCACTGAATTGTCTATCCTTGCATCCTTAATACATAGCTTTAATTATAATTGCTTTAAAGTAAGTCTTGATATCTGGAAGGGTGAGTTTCTATACCTTATTCTTTTCTCCAAACTTGTTTTGGTTATTCTTGGTCTTTTGCTCTTCTCTATATATCTTAGAGTCAAGTTGTCAAGTTTGGATGATAAATTATATGTTCCCAGTAATCATAAGACTGATCATGTTTTAGAGGTGTGTGATAAATTTGACAATAAGCTTCTTATTGGCTAGAGAGTTTCTCAGCAAGACGTTATTTGCATTTTAGGACAATATTATGTGAGAGCTTTACAAGGCAGATTTGTTAGCATCCTTGACCTCCACTCAGTAAATGTCAGAATTATTCCCTACTCCTAATTATTGCGATACCCTCTAAGGTACAATATAACCACTGGTTATAAACCAATGGTAAAGCAAAGAAGGAATTAATTATTCATTATAATTAATAGAGTGTCTCCTTGCCAGCTGTGAAAAAATTAAAATGATGGCATTTTCAGATTTGAACCAAAACGCAACCCAAAACATGTTTTTTTTCAATACATACCAACTATTCAGTAGGAGCACAATTCTTCCAGGATACTTCTTATAGCACAAGTCAAAGTCACAATGCCAAAGTACAAATTAGTAAAAGCAAGTAAATTAGGAGTTTAAAAAATACTGTCTAAAAAAAAAAAAAGCTATTTAATTACTGAGTTCTCTTATGGTGTGACCTGATTTAGGAATCAACCTTAAAATATCTCAAGTGGGCAATTTCCAAAAACTTTAGAATATTAAGTTTTTGAGATGTTGGTAGGGAGCCACCTCAAAAAAGATTTCAAATAAGTTTGGGTGGTACAGCATATTATATTCTTGTGATTGATGTTGCACATTAACATTTTGAAGTATCTAAGAATTCCTGCTGTCCTAATGTTTTTTAAACTTATTTAACTTTGAAAAACCGTTTTTCTTTTCTGTAAACATGTGTTAATATCTATCAGCATTAATATGCTGTGGAATATAGTTTAAAAAATACTGATGTAGGAAAGTATGAACTGCCTAGCCTCTGGCAATACTCCTAGAATATCATTTTTCATAACTGAGCTTTTGATCAGAATATAGCATTAGAGAGCTCAAGGTTATATTCCTGGGCAAGAATCTGAGCATGAATGCTCTATGTTGCCAATTAAGGACAAGATATAAACTTTAACATTCAAATAAATGGAATGTAAAATTAATCGTATCTTAGGGGAATTCAGGAGTAAGACCAAGACACAGGTCAGAATAGACATGCACAGAAGTGAGCTGAGAGAATTCTGGAATACTATAGTCAGGCTTAAGGTTTTCCTCCCTTGCAGGACACTTGGTCCTGTCTAAAACGTCCATAAGACATGTGGTCCACACTGAAAGGTCCTTGATATTTGGTCATATTTGGTCCTGTCCAAAACTTCCATGGAAACATTGGGTCCACACCAAAAGGTCATTGATATTTGGCTGTGTCCAACACCATTTGGCACGGACCAAATCTGCTCATGGACATTTTGGACGGGACCAGATGTAAAGGATCTTTTGGCGTGGACCAAATGTCTTGTGGACCAAATGTCTTATGGATGCTTTGACAGGACCAAACGTTTGCTAATCGTTTTCCTCGGAAAATAGTCCGGATTCATTGTCACACATGGATAAACAAAGAATTGAAGCTCCCAAATAGAGGGTGGTTGTCATTTGAGCCTGAGAAAAATGTAAAGGAAGGTTACCAATCTTATCCTGGTAATAGTAAAAATTTCAATAATGCGTTCATCAAAATCAATTTCAAACGAATGTAATCCCCAGGATGATTTAGGCACAAAATTTACCCTTATGTAACTAAGTTACTCTGAAATATAGACTTGACTATCAGTCATTAAGTATTATGAGAATATCTATGCGAAATAATAATTTTAGTTCCAGAATTTACCTGTCTGGCAATAAAACTATATCTTCAGTGGAAAGGAAAAAACTTAGCTTTATATTTTCTGTGGCAATCCATGCCTGGCTTCAAATCAGAAGAAGGATCAAAACACATCTCTGCTTTATAATACTGTGGAAATTACTGTCTGATCTGTAAAGAGGTCATTCCTATTATCCCTAATTTTCAGATTATATTAAAGTACAAGTTTAAGAAAAACAAGGGTAGCCCTGGCTTCATATTGAATTCATATAGCATACAGTAGTCCCCGCTTAACCAATTTCCATTTCCGGGATTTCAGTTACCCACAGTCAACCGCAGTGAAAAATTTTAAATGGAAAATTCCAGAAATAAACAATTCATAAGTTTTAGATTGTACACCTGTTCTGAGTAGTGTGGTGAAATCTCGCACTGTCTCACTCCATCCCATCTGGGACATGAATCATCCCTTTGTCCAGTGTATCCAGCTGCATGTGCTACCCACCTGTTAGTCACTTAGCCATCTCAGTTATTAGATGACTGTCATGGTATCACAGTGCTTGTGTTCAAGTAACCCTTATTTTACTTAATAATGGACCCAAAGTGTGAGACTAGTGATGGTGGAAATTTGGATATGCCAAAGGGAAGCCATAAAGTGCTTCCTTTAAGTGAAAAGGTGAAAGTTCTTGACTTAATAAGGAAAGAAAAAAAAATTGTATGCTGAGGTTGCTAAGATGTACAGTAACTTTTATTAAAGGACATTGTTATAATTGTTCTATTTTATTCTTAGTTATTGTTGTTAATCTCTTACTGTGCCTAATTTCTAAATTAAACTTTATCTAGGTATGTATGTATAGGAAAAAACATAGTATATGTAGGCTTTGGTAGTATCTGTGACTTCAGGCATCCACCGGGGGCCTTAGAACATATCCCTCACAGATAAGGGGAGACTACTGTAGTCTATGACTGATTTTTTTTCTCCAGAATAAGGGCAAATAATGAAATATCTTTAAAAAAATTGGTTACAGACACATCATAATAATGCTCTACTCTTTTTTTTTTTTTTTTGCTGAGGAAGATTCACCCTGAGCTAACATCCACTGCCAATCTTCCTCTTTTTTTTAATTTTTTGTGAGGAAGATTGGCCCTGAGCTAACATCCATGCTCATCTTCCTCTACTTTATATGGGACGCCACCACAGCATGGTGTGACAAGCGATGCGTTGGTGCTCGCCCGGGATCCAAACCTGTGAACCCCGGGCCTCTGAAGTGAAGTGGAGCATGCACACTTAACCTCTTGTGCCACCTGGCTGGCCCCAAATCTTCCTCTTTTTATATGTGAGCCACCACCACAGCATGGCCACTGACAGACGAGTAGTGTAGGTCCATGCTCAGGAACCGGACCTGGGCCACCAAGGCAGGATAATGCTCTACTCTTTATTAAGGGTTTACTATTATAGAGTAATATGGAACCAACATTCTGGACTTCATGACATTGTACCTTTGGAGCTACCCTATCACTTACTCCTGAGCTGCTCCAGTTCCTGCTGCCTGAAAATTAGCACTGTTGATACTTCTCTTCTCTTAGGTTAAGATTGTTCCTTTCCTACTATCTTTGCAAAGCATAGACTAGGAAGAAATTAGTTCAGTATCTTATGCAAGGGCTGGCAATTTTAGGAGGCATATGGAATGTATGGAGTTCTTGTTGCAGATTGTCAATGATGACCCATACGAGTTTTCACTGGTAGCTTGGCTGGTTGCTGCTGCCATGCTCCTTTCTATCTTGTCTAGTGAGTATCCACAGACAATTCCTTCCCCACTGCTTGTTGCTGGAGATGCCTGTGCCTAGAAGTGAGTAGTCTGTAGCCTTTCACCTTCTTCTGTAATTCCTCATCCATATCCGTGAGGAAATGGTTTAGAATCTTGCATGTCACATTAAAAGTTCCCAGTTTAACCTGGAATCAGTGTCCCTCCACTAGTTTAGCTGAAATCAGACTTATGTTGGTCCCAAGTCCTTCCTGCTTTTATGCACATCTCCATATGAACTTTAAAGTTAATTTCTTAATGGCCTATAGCTATGAAACATTGTGAGAATAGAACAGATTTTGAGGAAAATAATCAGATCATATTCTGCTGGAAATTAGAAATGTGCTGCTCAGTTCCCCTGTCCTCAGAAACTAATGAGGGCTAAGACATCTTGGGCACCCAAAATAAATTGTCTTAAAGGATGAATAAAATTTGTGCATAGTTTATTTTGTACAATATGAGGAGAGAAAGGGCCTATGAAAAGTATTTTATGGCTTTAATTCTAAAATAATTAAATCCTAAACATAAACATATTTAAATATTTCACCATATGTTCTGTAAGAATAAGCCAGAAATAGATTAAGACGTAGTAACCCATAGGGGTCAGTATAAACTTAGAATTGGAAGAGACAGTATCCTGATTAAAGACATGCTTTTGTCAGTGAAGACAGACTTTGATATTTTTTGGGGAAAAAAAAATAAACCAAGATAAAATGTGAAAGATACGAACACTCTCCTAAATTACCTTAATATTAAAATAGCAAGTGAACAATTTTCTTTCCACACAGATTTTCATTTTTTGCCCAAATCTAAGCCAATAATTCCCATGACAACTGGTATGTTTATGCCAGTGAAGTAGATGACTACAAAATTATAATATTTATTTCAGTCAGAACATGTATAAATTTGTGGAAAAAATCAAATATTCACCATGTAAATAATGAAGTAGATAGAGATTTCAACTGTTTCTAATGTTTAATTAGGGTTTTATAATCACTGAGAGCGACTACATGAAGAAATGCTAATGGTATTTCTGAAACATTTTGCATCTCAAGAACAGTTAGCTAAAATTTGTTTAGGATTTATTGACCTCACATAGGAGTTGATAAAATATAATATTATCATATATTAAAGAACTTTTATTAAATTCAAGCATTTATTCACCAAAAATGTTACTTATGCTGCCAAAAGGAACCAACTATTTCTATTTTGGCATTCATCAGATTTTTGAGTTCTTATTAAATATGTTATTAAGACAATGTCTAAATCAGTGCTTTACAGTAGAAATATAATGTGAGCCACATTTGTAATTTAAAATATTCTAGTAGCCACATTAAAAAGAAAAAGAAACAGAAGAAATTAATTTTTAATAATACATTTCATTTAAACCAGTATATCCAAAATATTATCATTTCAACACGATATTAATATTAAAACTATTAATGAGATGTTTTACATTATTTTTATGTGAAGTCTTCTAAATCTGGTTTGCGTTATATGCATTTACAGCACATCTCGATTCAGACCAGCCACAATACAAGAGCCCAATACCCACCATATTGGACAATGCATATCTAAATCTTGAGGGAGAAAATTGAGGCAATTATCCAGATGATCCAGTACAAGCTAAACAAACAAACAAACATACTTTTCTTTGTATAAATTATTTAGATATTTCAGGATAAAGTGGTTTTAAGCCTGTGCATTTACTTCTGGTATCAAATCTGTTTCATCTAATTGATTTTTTGTATAAAATTAAAATCTGAGAGAAGGGTAGATGTTAAGTTATTATCATTATTTAGGCTGTCATACTGCCATTTTATATGTAAGAAATTCACCAGATTTGATTTTCAAGTATTCCAAATATTCCATAATTCTGTTTTACCAACTAATCATTTGAGTTTCTATGGCCTTAGCTTTCTCCCCTCCAGAATTAACTATAACAACAGGATGCTCCCCCTAGGCTCCTGACATTATAAGCAGGCTGATCTCAAGTGACTTCAGACAGTGCTTGTTGATTCTCAACACCTCATTCCACTGCCGCCTTTTCCATACCCCGTATAACACTTCCGCAAATCCTTACATACAGCACATCTCTTTTTATTCTCTTTCTGCTGAGTGATCAAGAACTCTGAGTACTCTTTTTTCACAGTTTTTACTCTGTTGAAGATTTGCTTTAACTTCAAAAATGATTAGAACAAAAGTGTGGACACCCTTCCCCTGTTTTCCTACCAAGTTTTACCCAATCCAATAACTAACTGGTAAAGTCTTAATTTCTTCGTAAGTCATCCTAGTATTTCCTAGTATTAAGGTCTTAAGATGTAGAAGCTATTCAGCATCACCTGCAAAAATCCTAGGTTTAGCTGCTTGGCAGCATCTAACTCTGTCATTTGTTCTATTGTTTCTCCCAAACTTTCATTCAGGGTCCTGGTATAGCTTGGCCTGGCTTCCACTCCACTGTATTGCTCATTGATCTGTCCTCCTCCAGAAACAGTCCTACCTTCTTTAAAGATTTAGTGTCAGAGGAAGCTAGCGTATGAACAAACCACAAGCCATATTCCATTGACATCTCCTGAAGGGAATTTCCTGCCTCAGTTGACAGGACTTATTAATATTGTACAGAAGAGTTCGCTCTTCCTGGGAATCATCTAGTTTTTGAAATCTTCTCAGGGGCTGTAGGGCTGAGAGCAGAGCTCTCTCCACCTAGTTTCTCTGCTATGGAGAGAACATTTCCAGCACCATTACTGTGAATGCCGTGCACATTTCCCCTTCTCAGCAATACTGACCCAGCAGTTTAGATGCTATAAAAGGGCACCCCTTGGTTCAGTTCTATGGTATGCTTTGATCCGGGCATGGTTGGACACTGCACCACAGTTTAGCTATCCCAAATGGTAGTCTTTAGTAAGAGAGGAAAAACATAACCGAGTCTGTTAACATAATAATATATGGGAAGTATTGCTTTAAGAATTAGCTCTCACTTACAAATGGAGTCCAGAAGATGGACTTTTCCCCCTGGATCTCCATACAGAAACGGTCTTGGATTAAATGGCACTAGAAGGAAGTGTTTCAGAGAAATGCTTAAACCTACAATAAGGCTGCCAGTGCTTAAATGCTAGCTCTCCTTCAAATTAGCTGTGTAATCTTGGGCAAATTCTATTTTCTGTGCTTCAGACGCCTCAACTTTAAAATAGGGAGAGTTAACAGTACCTTCTTCATAATGTTGCTATGAGGATTAAATGGAAACAAGTAAAGTGAGTAGAATAGAGTCTGGCCCATGGTAAGTGCTCAATAAATATTAGCTACTATTTCTAAATATCAGTGACTTTCTTGTCTTTAGTCTTCTTCTTCTCTAATCTCTGCCACCCCCGAACCCCGATTATTTTCTTAATCATTGAAACCCTATGTGTGGCTCTCAGTCAGATGTTTCCATCTAGTTTTCTCCTCAATAAAACTGGTAGGTAGAATAAAGTAGGGGCTTCAGGCACCTCTAAATAAACAACTATGGGACAAAACGAGCTCTTTTCTTATTTACATTAACTTATTAAAGCACAACTCCCTTGCATTGTTTTGTTAAGAGAATATTTCTTGCTTTCTTCTCTCCCTCTCCCCCTCCTGCTCCTTCTCCCCCTCCTCCCCCAAATCCTTTCCTTCTTACCAAAGACTCCATCTCAGGAGTAAGAGAGGTTGGAGGTATATAGAACCTGTCCTGGAAGGAGGGCAGTTCTGGGATTGGTTGACTAAGCATTTAAGCATGATAACAAAGAAAGAGAGAAAGAACTGGGGCTGTTCTGGTCCCCACTCCCCTCCAGCCATCAAGACACTTCTTCAGGGGCTGGACTGGTGGCGTAGTGGTTAAGTTCATGAGCTCCGCTTTGGCGACCCGGGGTTTGTGGATTCAGATCCCGGGTGCGGACCTATGCCCCACTTATCAAGCCATGATGTGACACTGTCCCATATAAAGTAGAGGAAGGTGGGCGTGGATGTTAGCCCAGGGCCAATCTTCCTCAGCAAAAAAGAGGAAGATTGGCAACAGATGTTAGCTCAAGGCTAATCTTCTTCTTCTTCAAAAAAAGACTCTTCTTCAGCCTCATAGCCAGAATTATTTTATGTCTTTGCTTAAAACAACCCCTGGGAGAGAGAAAGGAGAGATTATGATAGGCTTCCTCAGCAGTATTCTCACATGGGGCCCTGAAGGACATAGCCTTGGATCATCTCTGAAACTAATTCAAGCTCTGTTCCTGGGCCACCTCAAGTCTAGAAGCTGCTTCTTCCTCAAGCAAATTTTTTAAATTTGGTGTATTAGTTATCTTTCAATAACAAAAATTATAATAAAAATGTCATTTTATATAAATTATACAAAACAAAAAATACTAAAAAAAAAGAAAAAAAGATTTTTTTATTCACAATAATTAGGAACTTAAGTCAGTAGGATTTCCTAAATTGTTATAACTACTCATCTTCTTTTCTAGGAAATAAAATACTTTTGTGAGTGTCAAAGCTTTCTTGTTCCAATTTCTCATTTTCTATAGAAATGATTTCTAGGTTTGAAGGTCTTCCTTGTAACACAGTACACCTTAACTAGTTGTTAATAATTTTTAATTTGAGAAGCTACTTTCTCCACTGGCAAATAACGTTGCATAAATATTATTTTATATATATATAAATACATATAAAGTTAAATATATTCTAAAAGCTATAAAAGTATTTAGAACTAGTGCTAAACATAATGTAATATTTCAAGAGGAGTCACACCAAGGAATTCAGTTATTTGAAACATTTCTCTTGCATAAACGGAAATAGCACAATATTTATCAACCCTATCACAAAAGACATTTACTTCCATCAATTTGAAATTTGTTATAACAAAGTTAGTAGAATAAGATACTTCACTACAGTACAGTGCAAAATAATTATACAAAATTGCCCATCATTAGAGTTAATAATATTTATAATACAATTAAAAATGTTCCCATTAATAGAAATGTCTGTGCTGTGAATCATGCCTCCTTAGGTGAGGAATGACTGTATAGTACCTTTCTGGACAGTCAGATCTGACAGTTCGACTCTGTAGTCAGGAAACATGGAGATAGTGGCTTTTGGATGGATAACCAACAGTGCCTAATGCTTAGCAATTGCAAGCTGGCAGTCTACAGAGTGGTTAGGAGAAAAAAGGAATTAAACATCTTTAGGTAAAACAGTGCATCTCCTCTGCGCCACAGGCTTCACAATGTCCCATTGTGTTGCAGTCACTTCAACCATTTGTACATTTATATTTTCATACCTTCATTTTTAAAATTATTCTCTCCACAAATATTTTAAATGGCTTAATGTGAATGCACGCCACTTTTATTTTTCATAACTCTGTTTTAATAATGAAGACATTTAAAGCAATGGATTTTTCACTGAATAACTTTCCATTTCTTGTAGATATTAGTATGGAAAGTTCTCCCTTTCATTGTTTTCTATAAAGGTTATGATTTCCTTTAAAATTCTTTTTTTGATGTGAGCATTATCAGCACTACTGATACTTCTTAATTTCCAAATAGAAAAGACTTATCTAATGTTATTGGCTTATGACTAGAAAAATGCTATCAAATCTCTTTCTGATTGGTTTTTCTAAATGTTAACACTGACATAAAAAGAAAAAGTATATTATCTATTAGGGAAATGTAAAGATCCATAGATGTATTAATTTAGGCTTATTACTTCTATTATTCAATTCCTCTGTCCTTACTTATTTTTTGCTTACTGGATAAATCCAATTATAAATGGGCTTTGTCGCATCTCCCACCGTAATTAACTTTTTAAATCACATTCTTGTTGCATTTCTTACAGTGTTTACTTGTATTTAGTGGCTATTTCTTTGTTGTGTTCAGGTTTATGGTTATATTAACTTCTTCAATTATGACTTTTTTAATTACACCAAATCCTGCTTTATTCTGCTGTGTATCACCTTAATATTCACTTTCTCCAATATTTATATTACTATTCCTTCTTGCTCTTGATTTGCTTTAAATGATATCATTTGACCTTCTGCTATTTCAATTGAAGCAACCAGAATTCTTACACTTCTCTCCTCATCATCCTGCCCCACTTTTTGTTATTTTGCCATTTCTAAGGCATGAGGGCATATAACATTTACATTGTCCTCTGACCCTCTATGTTAATTTTAATGTTAGTTCTATAGTAAAGTATGGTCAATGTTCACCTCCAGTATTTTGCTGTAGATTCTTGAGTCAGCTTTGGTTTAGTGAGGTTCTTCTCTGTGGATTCCCCAAGAAAAAACTCATGAAAACAAGATTCCTTGAGTTCTTTCGTGTTTAAAAGTGTTGTTTTACTTTATATTTGAATAGTAGTTTGGCTGGAAATAAAATTATTGTATCACTTTCTCTTAAGGATTGTTTTTAGGTGTTTATCAATTGTCATTTTTTTTAAATTAAATATTTCTCACTTGAGGTCAGTCTGATTTTCTTCCCCTTATGAGTAACCTATTTTTTTTAACCTGCATCTGCAAAGGGTTATTTTATTAATTTCAAGTCCAGTTACTTTACTACAAAATATCTTGGTATTGAACATTCTGAGTCAAGTTTCCCTGAAGTATGGGGAACCCTTTCATGGATAAATTCAAGATTTACTTTTTTCGAGAAAGTTGTCTTCAATTATATCTTTAATTATTTGCTTATTTCCATTATTTTATAGAAACACCAATTATTTATACGTTACATCTCTTTTGCCTACCTTTCATACATAGTATCTCCTTTCTAATCCTTTTAAACCCCTTATTTCTATTTTATTTTGCTCAGTTTCTTCCACTTAATGCCTGACCTCTGCTAATTCACATTACCTCCATTCCTCTCATTTCCTCATCTCTCCAGTAGGTTTTTATATCTATATTTGCTTTGTGCTGTTGGTTCATAGATGTTAATTTGCTTTTTTAAGGTCATGGTTAACTATTTTGTTTATTCTATGGCATTGGTTTTTCAGTCCATGATCATCATCTTCCGTTTGTTTTTCTTGTTCCTTTTCTCGTTATTCCTTATAATATCCTTATATAGATCCTGTGCTCATAATATTTTAATTTCTCATCTTTAAATGGTGAGTTTTGTCCTGGACTTGGTAATTAAAGGAGATGCATGTGGAGAAATGGCCAGCACCATGTTCCACCCTATCTGAAACTTTCCTTTTGACCGAGGATATTTTTTTTTTTTTGCAAGGTGAGAAGGATAGCATTTATATTTTATTTCTCTTTAGCCAGTGGAATTGTTCCCGTCCTCTAGCACTCCACCAAAGTTTCTCACTTCTTTTTCTTCTGTTTTCTTTTCTCTTTTCTTTCGCTACCACAGCTTCCTTCCTTCACATATGAACTTATTTTTATGATACTTCGGTTAACCCTAACTCTGCTTTTCATACCCAAACTAGGTCCAAAGAAGCTTTTTTTTTTTTTTTTTTTGGTGAGGAAGATCAGCCCTGAGCTAACATCCATACTAATCTTCCTCTTTTTTTGCTGAGGAAGACCGGCTCTGAGCTAACATCTATTGCCAATCCTCCTCCTTTTTTTTTTCCCCAAAGCCCCAGTAGATAGTTGTATGTCATAGTTGCACATCCTTCTAGTTGCTGTATGTGGGACCCGGCCTCAGCATGGCCGGAGAAGCGGTGCCTAGGTGCACGCCTGCAATAGGAACCCGGGCCACCAGAAGCGGAGCGTGCGCACTTAACCGCTAAGCCACAGGGCCAGCCCCCAAAGAAGCCTTTTTAATCATTATCTACTAATGGTTTTTGCCATTGCAAATAAGGAATTTAGGTTTTCATATAAAAGTTTGCCCTCTCCTATTGAAAATTGGATTTTGCTGGTTCTTTTGGGGATTTACAGTCAGAGCATCCCCACTTTGTATGTATTGTACTTGTATTTCATCTCCAGCAATTTTTGTCAGCCTTTTCTCCAATTTCATCTAAGATTTAGCTGTCTGCTGATTTTGCTGGAAATGAGATTTTGTGGTTTTATTTTTCTTTCTCTTCATTCTATTTGGATGATTTCCAGGCATAGAATGGGGAAAATGCCAACTTCCACTTCCCTCTTGGAACTGGAAGCCTAGTATTGTGACTTGCGTTTCCTTTATGCTTCAATCACTCCACACCGCTTGGAGTTTACCTAATGTGCCATGAACTTTCTTATCTTCCCACTTTTGCTCATGTATGTATTTCTACCTGAAATATTTCCAGCACCATTCCCCGTAAATGCTTTTATCTAGCTCATACCGATTCATCCACTAAAACTCAGCTTGGGTGCATCTCCTTTACCATATTTCCCTGACAGCCTCTCCTTGTTTTCTTGGCTAATCCTTGACATTAAGTGTGATGACTTATCTACTCTCTATGTGACTTGTGCAGTTTTGCATGACTGCATTTACCTCATTATATTGTTATTCTGTTGTATTTTATTAATGTCCCAAACCATACTAGGCTTCTTGAGGACAGTGACTGTGTCTTAGGCATTTTTGTAACCTCAGGCTAGAAAAATGTTAGGCTTGTGATAGGCAAATTAATAAAGCTAGTTGAATGAATAAATAAATCATTGTTTAGAAAGAAAAGACTAAAAATATTGGTATACTGATATGTGATCAGCAACATCACATTCCTGAACATAAAGAATTATTCATTTAGAGTTTAAGGTTTTTAGAAAGTTTGATAAATAATTGTATGGGTATAACTATAAAAATTAGCAATTCAGCTCAGGAAATATAGATTTGTGTGAATAATATTACAATGAGCGCGGCTGTTTATTTCTCAGAGATTTCCATAGCAAGTTTGTTTGCTGTTAAAGTGGAAATGTGATTTTTGTTGCTTCTAGTAACACAGGCTCTGTGATCTGTCAGCAAGTAGTACTCTTTCTGTCTTTTGCATCCTCACCAGTAATACTTACTGCGATTGGATCTTAGCTGACAATTCTCATTCTTCAGTGTAAGAGAAACATTCTATTATTCTTTCTGCAATAAAAAACTGGAAAAGATAGCTTTATAGTAAAAAAAAATGTAAGTATTACTTTCATATAATCTAGAATCAGATATCTTAATGTCAAGTTTAAGGGTACAGTATTTTGCTTTTAATCCCTTGAGAAATATATTTCTGACATTTAGCAATATAAATCTGACATATATCTTCCTCAGTTGTGTATGAGCAAAACTGCACTGAACTCAGATGTTTAATTCTTCTATAAACCTTTTGGAAATAAAGCCAGGCACATGAAAAAGAGCATCATATAATATTTATTTTTTTATTTTTTTTGCTTTGTTTTGAGGAGAAGGTAGTACTAAATAGATTACATACTATACAAAGCAAATATAAAAGAGCACATTTTATTGTTCAACCAAATAAAAGATGTAATAAAACTAGTTAAATACATACTTATTGATAGGAATAATCAAAATTATATTGCATGATCGTTATAAATGATAAGAAGTTCTAATATGCTTACAGATGCCTTCTTTGTCTTCATTTGTGTGTGGACAAATAGAAGGTAAACATGGTGTTTTGTACAATGTTTGACTAAATATATATGGTGCCTAAAAAGGATCTCACCAAGATGTATACTAGAGAACATTTTCTATATTTCACTCCTAGAAAAATATTGAGTTTTCAACAAAGAAATCAGTTAAGGCTTCTACTGTGATATAAAACTGATACCTTCATTAAACTGCTCCAACACTTTTAAACAATACCAATCCCTTGAGTAGCCTTGGGTAAATAAACCACTTAACTTCTTTTTTTTTTTGAGGAAGTTTGGCCTTGTGCTCACATGTGTTGCTAATCTTCCTCTCTTTCTTTTCTCTCCCATAGCCCCAGTACACAGTTGTATATTGTAGATGTAGAGTTGTAGCTCTTCTGTGTGGGACGCTGCCTCTGCATGGCTTTATGAGTGGTGAGTAGGTCCACCACCAGGATCCGAACTGGCAAACCCTGCACCACGGCCGAAGTGGAGTGCGTGAACTTAACCGCTATGCCACCCGGCCGGCCCCCTACTTAAATTTAAGTTATATCGTATGTGTGATAAGTAAATATCATATGTGTGTGGCGATGGTTGGTGGTCTTGGTACAATTCTGAGAGAGGGCAGGAGACAGTGGCAGATATCTCACCAAATTCCCAAAAGTGAAACTAGTGGAAAATGTTAGAAATGGAATACAGCCATCAAGAATAAACAAAAGCATCTACATTTATCATGAAATTCAAGAAATCATTCAAATCTATAATAGCATATACTTAAAGAATTTTCATCAAGGTACAAAATAAAATCCAAGGAAACTATGAGCACTTTGGTAGAACTCTTCAATAGTAAAATTGCTACTAGGTTGGTACCCTGCTTCACGTATATACGTTACCTTGCTTGGTCATGAGAAAATCTAATGACGATTAAGAGTTCAGTCTCTTGAGCAAATTGCTCAAACAGTTTGCCTAAGTTCCCTCATTTGTGAAACAGGGATAATTATATTATCTACTTTATAGGGCTCTTGTGACGATTAAATGGTATAATACATGTAAGGTGGGTAGTGGCACAGAGTAAATCCTCAAAAAGGTGTTCTATTACTTTCCTATTGCTGCTGTAACAAATTACCACAAAGTGATATAAAGCAACGCAAATTTATTATCCTACAGTTTTGAAGGTCAGAGGTCCAAAACAGGTCTCGTTGGGCTAACATCATGGTGTTGGCAGGACGGCATTCTTTCTGTGAGCTTTGGGGAGAATCCATTTCCTTGCTTTTTCCAGCTTCTAGAGGTTCCCCACATTCCTTGTCTTGTATCCAGTCATCACTCTGACCTCTGCTTGTGTTGTCATATCTCTTTCTCTGACTCTCCTGCCTCCCTCTTTATCTAAGTATCCTTGTGACTACATTGGGCCCACCTGAATAATCCAGGCTAATTTCCCATCTTCCTTAAATTAATCATACCTGCAAGGTTCCCTTTGCTTTGTAAGGTAATCCATTCACTGGTTCTGGAACTGAGGATGTGGCCTTCTTTGGAGGGGCCATTTTTCGGCTTACCACAGGTGCTGTGATTTTGGCAGTAACTGCAGAGTTTGTCATTGCTTGGTTAATGAGTTTTTTATTCTCCTTAATCTTTTTATAATTTCTATCTATGGAAAATAACATCTTTTAAGAAAATATTTCAATATTATTAAAAAATAGCACATTTGCAAAGTATTTATATGAATATTTTAATGAAGCTTCTGGTTTCTTTCCTTAAGGTCTTCTCTGGAGAAGCACACTGCTACCACATTTAAGTAATGTGTGGTCTTCACATTGCCCCAAACACTATACCCAACATTTAAACACATGATACCCATGCAATTACTGTATTTGCAAAGTGAAAACATGCCCGTTACATAAGGTGTTTTCAAATAAATATTTATTAAATTAATTAATGAATTATAGAGCTGGTGTGAAATGAACTTGACAATTCCTTTTAGTTCTGTTTCTGTGAATTATTCCTGCTTGAATGCCCCACTATAGTATAAGTTCCATAAGGTCATAGATTATTTTATATGCTTTGATAGTAGTATTTTGTATGTTCTGATAGTACTGGGCATGGCTTTGCACATAATATACGTTCAATAAATATTTATAAATGAATGAATTTAAGAGTAAATTGAGGGCAGCGGGAAATAAGTGAAGGAGGATTTGGATGACACTGAGTAGTTACTTAGGGTTCCTTTTTTCCTTTTCTTGCTCCTGTGATAAAAATATTTCTTTAGGATACTCAAAATTTCTAATGTCTTTCAAAATTATTTTCTTGGAAAGAATCTAAGATATCAAAATCTGGAAATCATGTTTATTTTTTCCCCAGATAGATTATTATTTTCTATGAAAAAAAATCAAGCAAGTATGTTAACAGTCCTAAATGAATAGCTATTACTAAACCTTATAACATTAACAAATCTAGAGAAAAGCAATCCATGACATTATCTATTGAGAAAATCTCTCAGGGTTTCCTTCCTACCTCCTATCCCATCCCCCAAATTCTAGTAAAATAGAAAGGCTTTAATGCAAAACAATACTAAGTTGAACTCTAGCCCACAAAGCAAAATTTTATGTTCTATTTTGTTCTTCCTCAGTGATAGAAACTGTAATAAGTGTGGTACGCTATGATGTAATATCTCAATAAAACTTCACTTGTCTGGTGAATCTAATGAATGGGACCTGAAAACATTTGACCTCTTTTACACATGAGTGGGTAGAACAAGTGACTGTCCTGGAAACAAAACTTGAATCTATGGCTTGTATCAGAATTTAATTTAGAAAACCAGAAATACTAGTTACTACGAATTTTTACATTTAGAATAAGCCAGAAATATGAGATGCCATGAATTTTAACTAAGAAATGCCTTGCAACCTTGGAGAATTTAAAAACTTTTCCTCTTAGCTTTTAGAAATATCAAACCAATTTAAAGGTTCACAGCATTCACAACATCCCCTATTCCAGAAGGTATCAGTCTTGACTTATAAAGTTGGGATTAGAGAGATGTGGAGAAGGAAGCAAATCTTGCAGAAAGCATGGTTGCTTTTAACAACAAAACCCATGAGATGCTCTCAGTCACTGGGGAGAGAAGCAGAAAAATAAACTGAACTGAAAGGATAAAGCTTGATTGTGAATATTATGTAAGTGAATAAAAAAGAAAACACCTCACCCGTAATGTGATTACAAATAATTCCATCATTATAGGCACATCTTATTTGTCATTTGTTGTTCCCACAATTCTCAGAGGATTTTTAATTTGGTATTTACTTAGAAGTAAAAATAAGATTTTTCTAGTGCATTTACTCCCTCTTCCAAAAATGCCTGCAGGCAATGTTAGTTGCAAATGGATTGATTTTTGATTCTTTAAGAGCTCTTCAATGCCTCTTCGACAATACCCTCTCCTGTAGGCCTTGGTAGGGGAACAATGTCATCAATTCTTTTGACTTTCACAGCTTGACCTTTCTTTTGTATTTCAAGGCAGAATGTAGGCTTCATAAAAAGCAGGCATTATAATACTTGAGAGATTTGCGTAGGCATTATTTATGCCAACCAGTAAATATGGTAGCTTTTATATAGATAAAACCAATGCTTTGCCTGAGAAAGTAGAACAGTTGACTATCTCTTCTAAAAATAGGTTGATACTATATATATTTATCTTTGAATTAGACTTTCAGTTCCAAATAAGAGTTTTATTCTATATAGATGTTCAAATTTTATCTTGAAAGTATACCTTAAAACACTTGGAACTTGGGCCAGAATGTTTAAGATTAAGAACCCTGACTTATTGTATAAGGTTATTGATTATGTCCTGGGGTAGGGGAGAAATATATGGAGTACAAAATAGCCTGCAATTTAAAAGAGATTGTGTAGATCGTTTCTCTGCAGTAGTAAGGTTTAGTCCTGCCCAAGGCAAGGTAATGGGGTGCTCTAGATTAGAGGCACTTTCAAAATCTTGGAATTTTGCCATGAATCATAGTTTTAAATTATAACCAGATTTGTTCTCTTCTTAATACTCCATCTAGGCAGTGCTGGAATTATTAGAGATAATTTGTCCACTAATGACTGATATTTTTGTAATGTATATTTACTTTCAAAACATGAGTGTCAAATTAAGAAAGCTGACGCTCCTGAATGATATTCCATTTCAAAAGGAAAAAGAAACAAGAATATTTTAGTTGACTATTTATCCATTTTCCAGGTTAGTCCCTTGCTTTTATATTTAGTTTAGAGGCACAGACATTTATTCCAGGGTAGGAAAAGTAATCACCTGGCTGGTTTTCCTCTACATGACTCTTATCATCATCACCATCATCATCATCAACAACAATAATAATAATAATAAATTAATTCAAAACCTGTACTGTATGCAAGCCATTATTATAACTATTTATATGTATTAACTTGTTTAACCTCGTCACAACTCTATAGGGGAAATATTGTTAGTATTCCTATTTTATAGAGGTATCTGAAGGCCTGGAGAAATCAAGTGAATTCCCAAGGCTACTCAGCCAGTAAGTGGCAGAACTTCAGTTAGCCACTGATAACTATCGCCTGTTGATAAACCGTGTGTTATTATTTTGAGAATTTTTTTTTAAAGATTTTTTATTTATTTATTTTTCCCCCCAGAGCCCCAGTAGATATTTGTACGTCATAGCTGCACATCCCTCTAGCTGCTGTATGTGGGACGCGGCCTCAGCATGGCCGGAGAAGCGGTGCCTAGGTGCACGGCTGGGATCCGAACCCGGGCCGCCAGCAGCGAAGGCCGGGCACCTAACTGCTAAGCCACGGGGCTGGCTCCTCTATTTTGAGAATTTGATTTTATATATTCTACTCTGCTGTCATTCAGTAGTGCTCAATGACTGTATTTGTGTCAAACCTATTATGTTTATTATCTTTGAAATTCATAATTGTAAGTGTCGTCTACTCACAGATGTACATTAATATGCCAAGATGAATGGGTGCCTAGACTGTTGAGGATATGATTGAGACAATGTTGTGAATGTTCATAGGCTATGATTTAAATGTGCCAGATACTTGGAGAAATTAAAAAGGATTAAGAGATTGTCCCTACCTTCAAGGAGTTTCCAGTCTTATACAGGAACTAAATACATTTAGGATCTAAAGGTAAAAAGATCTTGTGGATATTGCTAGACCTAGATAAATTCTAAATATTTAAGATTTAAACAAATGATAATTAAGATGAATGGTACCATGACTCACAACTTTTCTTTAATAGCCCCTGCCCCCTGCCACCCAGAATCATGACACTCTCCCTTTCATTAATATTTTTTAGTTCTTTTGAGACATTGAACTCTTTCCCATCTAGGGCCTTACCTCATGCTCATTCTTCTGTCCAAAACACATCTCACCCTTGTTGTACAGCTTTACTACCATCGTCTAACCTTGTGCCCTACACTGAGGAAGGGCTCAGTGAACAATTTTTGAGTGAATTAATGCATTTGCTTGTGCCTTGCATGTTTTCCACATGACATTCCTGCAGCAAACATATGCATACACTTTTAAATAATTTTCTGAGGTAAAAAATGCTTTTATCAAATGTCTAAAAGCTAATGTGAAAAAAACAATAAAACATAAACTAAATCATATAAGATAATTTCACATGCTCAGTTTATGTAATTGTTAAAAGATGTGGGATTACGCCTTAGAAATCAGAGCTCATTTTATATCTTAACTGAGAATCATTGCCATCAATTCTTGGAATATGGACAACTGCATAGAATAAATAGGATTTAATTTTTGGAAAACATATTCTGTGAGGAATTGTTACAAGAAGAGGGATTTTATTTAGCCCTGTGAAAAGAGGAAAATCCTGAAATAAAAAGGGGGGCCAAAGTCGAGATATTTTTGAAATAAATTTGATACTTTCCCTATTAGAGATTCACAGCACACATTACTTCTTAAAGGCTTTGAGAAATCCTGAGATATACAGATTAAGCTGTTGTTCAAATTTATATGACCTCAGGACTTTCTGTCTCCTGAAACAAAATAAAACAATTAACATATGTCACATCCCACGGCTCATGCTTGGGAAAACACTGTTAAAATAGACTCTTTTTCAGAACATGGTAACTAGGTAGTCTACATTTACGTTGAGAATAAAATGAGCCAAAATGGAAAAACTGGATTAATCTATTATTGGGCTATAAATAAGAGTTCTAAGTAAGAATTTATACACTGAAATTATTTCCCAAAGCAAAACTAGAATCTCATTTTAAAAGTAGAACAGATAGTCATCCATAAAGTACTTATTTTGGGGGTTTGGGTTAAAATATTAGAACAAACGAATATATCCAAGTAGCAACATTCTCTAGATAAAAGGCAAATGTATCACCAATAAAAGCAACATTAAATTCTCCGGAATCATTAGGAGTCAGGATAAAATCAGTAGCATGTGACTGTAATACAGAAATTAGGATCCAAGCGAAGCACACACAGCAAACAAAAAAATTAAGTACCAATTAGTGGTTAAAGCATTTCCAAATCAAAGCTAGAAGAGAGCAGAGTAGGTTAGGTATGGCTAATTTAACAGCAGAAACATCAAAGGCAGTGTTAGAGCAGAAGACGAAGTTCAGGTTTATGACCTGAAAGGGTGGTGATAGAAATCCTTAGTAGACTGAAGAGTGCCCAAGGATTGAATACTTAACTCCCTCTGTTGATGTCTTCTTTATCATGAATTAACAACGAGTAGCATGGTTTGATTCAATATAACATTTGGATATTGTCCTACATCTTGCCTTTTGTCTTTTTTGTACGGCAATAATTGTTGGTCACCAAAATTAAACCTCTCTTCCACTTTTGTCCTCCATATCCCCAACAAATTCCTTTACCAAGAAGCAACCTCTGGTGATAGTTTATTGTTTGCTTCTAGAGATAAGGTATTCATAGACACACATAAAAATGTAACTGATAAATTGAACAAGTAAACTTAAAAATAAAGCAACTTTATTTTTACCTACCATCGTCCCTTTAAACTCATGAGGCTACTTCTTCCTTTGGAAACGGAAGAAATCCTGAGTCTGGTTTCATTACTTTGGGTCATATTTCAGATAACAAAAAGTCCTCCAGTCATCTTAGTCCCCCAGACCCAGCCTCAATTAAGTAACTATTATGTTCATTCCAGAGTAACAAGTACAATATTTTAAAAAATTATGTAGTTAATTATTTGTTCTATTTCATTATTTTTTTCCTTTGAAGATTCCAATCATAGTTGCTTGATCCTGCCCTATTTTCTATATCTGTAATTTTGTCTTTATTGGTTTTAACTTTATTTCCATTTCACTGGTTCATTTTTTGGTTTACTCAATGTTTCACCAGTATCTAACTTCCATTATGTTCCTTCCAATTTTATTTCTTATATTAATTTTGTGTGTAATTTTTTTTCTCTTTCTATTTTTTGTTTCTTTTTAGTTTTTCCACTTATGTTTTATCTCCTTCTATTATCTTACCACTACATCATTGAGTTCTGTCATTTCTGCTTTGTGGTCTTCCAGTTAGAGGGATTTGTTTTAATCGGCTTTTAATTTTTTGGCAGAATGTTTGATCACAGTTTTAATCTGTACCATGATGACATTTTTCTTGTATATTTAGCTTTTTAAAAGTGCAACATTTTAAAACTTCTTAGTAGAAGTAATTTCACATTTATAGAAAAGTTATGAGAATAGTATAAATTGATTCCATATATCCTTTACCGAGGTGCCCCAAATGTTAACATTTCACCACTTTTCCGTCCTTCTTTCCTTCGTTCCTTTGTTCCTTCGTTTCTTCCTTCCTTCATCTACCTACCTAATTACTATTTTTTTATGAATCAATTGAGAATAAGTTGCAGACATGATGTCCCCTTTCAATAACTACATCAATATTTATTTCTTAAAATATGAAGACAATTCACTACATAATCATGTTCAACCACCAAATCAGAATATTAGTTGGTACAATACTACTGTTTATCTATAGAGCACATTCAAATCTTGCCAATTGTCCCTAATGTTATCTTTTATACCAGATAGATGATAGATAAATAGATAGATAATTTTTTAAATCTGGTCCAGGAGGCATTGAAGGATTACATGTTGCATTTAGTTGTATGTCTCTTTGTTATTCTGCAATCTGAAACCCATCCTCAGTCTTTCCTCTGCTTTCATGACTGTTATTTTTTGAAGAATGCAGGCCAGTTAATCTATAGAATACCTTTCATTTTTAGATTTGTCTGATGTTTCCTTGTGATTAGATTCAGCTTATGCATTTGGGGCAAAGATATTACAGAAAGGATGCTGTGTTTTTCTCACTGAGACATACCAGTAAGCATATGACGTTGATTTATCCCATTACTGGTGATAATAACTTTTATCACTTATTTAAAGTGGTATCTGCCAAGTTTCTTCATTGTAAAGTTTCTATTTTACTCTTTGTAATTAGTATTTTGAAAAGAGATACTTTGAGATTATGTAAATATCCTTTTCCTCAATAATTATTTACCCACTCATCTCAGCATCCATTGAAGGTTCTTACCTCAATGTATTCTTGCTATGATGGTTGCTATAGGGGAGGAAGAGATTTTCCTTTACTCTTCCAGGTTCTCCTGGCTGATCTAAGAATTAAATTGACATGAGACAGAATAGCAGGAGAAAATCAAACAGGTTTTATAACACGTATACATGAGAGAAACCCAGGAAAACTGAGGAACTCACCAAAATGGTCAAAGCCACCATCTTAAATATCATCTTCAGCTAAAGATCAAAGAGCATGTTGGAGGTAGTGGCTTGGGACTTCAAAGGGAGGAAGACAACTCACATGGAGATGCAAAAGCAAATGTTTGGTAAACAAATGTTTGCCATGCCTTGCAAAGACAATGAGACATGGAGAGGACTATGATTAAACAGGCCTTGCTAGGTTTCTCCCTGTCTACCACACCTACTTCATATTATTCTATAGTTATCTATGGTGATAGCTCCTTCCTGAAACAGGCTTTCTATCTTAAATTCTTTTAGGCAGCCAGGGGAAAGGTCAGAGTTTCTTCCTGAGTCTTTTATTCTTAAAAATAATCAAGCCAAAGAGATACATTTTGGGGTAGCAAATTCTGCCCCTCTACATTACTAAATTGTGATTTTTGAAATTTTGTCATTCTTTCTACATTTTATTTGCATTCTGCTGGGAAAAAAAGCTTTCTCTTCACTCATTTATTTATTCATATAAATGTATGTGTGTATGTATGTATATATACACACACACATGCACACACTTATAGAATCCTATTTATTTAATGGGTTGATAATCCATTGCTATAATTATTTATTTTGATGCTCAGTTTGCTACATGTTTGGCAAATGGGATCTCCCTCCCCTGAAGCAGGATCCTATGTCTTTTGACACTTCCCCATCATTTTCTTTTCAGCTTTTTCTTACTTCCTGACACAAGATCTTCCAGGTTCATATTGTTCTTTCATTTCTGCCAAGGAACTCGCATTCTATGTAGTGGAGAATGATATTTAGAAACCAAGATCTGAGCACTAGGTCTGTTCACTGCTCCTGTGATGCAATTGCTTCTAGGCTTTCTCACCAGGCAGAGGAAATATATGTTTATCTATCTATCTCTCTCTCTATCTCTCTATCTATCTCTCTATCTCTCTCTCTCTCTCTCTCTCCCCCCCATCCATCCATCCGTCCATCCATCTATCTACACTTACACAAACATTTATATCTACTTCTATATCTACCTCTGCATATTAAATACCATGCATTCACAGTGATAACTCCAATTATAATTCAATATTACAGAGTTGATTCTGGCCTTTGGCTTTTCCATATTTGTAATTCCTTTTTCTAATAGTGAGAAATCTGGTTCCCATTATTCTCAATTTATTTACTTATTTGCTCATTCCTCCTGTATGTAATCAAACTAATGACCCAGCTAGTTGCCTTCTATGCCCAGCCAGTTGCCAACAGCCCCAATAGTCTCCTTGGCCTTACAGGTTTCACTGGCCTTGGCTGCTTCAGGGGAAAATAAGTGAAAGGAATTAATAAATATTTTTTAAAGAATGGAAGGGGGAAGAGGAAGAGACTTTTAAAAAATGTTATTTAAAAAAAATCAATTCTGTCCTTTTGAAATATTACTCATCCTTGAATGAGTTAGGTTTTCTTGGACTGGTCATTTGTAAGAGGTTCCTTTTGGAGGAAGAGGACAAGTAGGGTTTCAGGCTAGCTAGTTTTCATAATGCAAAAGCTTTCTCTTCTTCTGTTACAGAGTCATGCTGCTTCCTGCGAATATGACTTGTCTGTATAATTCTTTTTATAGTCCTGCCTCTTCTTAGGAAGAAAGGTGTGCCAACTCAACCTATCTAGTTCTTGCACCAAGGACCATAAACTAGGAATACTACTTTGTGACTTCAGGATGTACCCCCATTTTCAGGAAGTATATTTTTGCTGGTGCTTTTTGAGATCTATTTTCACTGGGCTCCTGCTCTTGAGATTTCTCTCTAGGGATTCTTGTTTCCACTTCCTCCTTTGTGCTCCTGATGAATGTCATCTGTTTTTGGCAGTGTTTGATATAAAATGGAGTCTGGGAATTATACATATCGCCAAGTTCTTCAAGAATGGTTTCAAACTTATAAAAGCTTCTTGTAGATTTTGAATAATTCCCACAAGAAGGGGAAAATGCATTATGCAGTCATGTTCATAGGTGTCACATGTTTGGTTGCCCAGGAAGGAGATTCCTAGATGAAGTTTAGCATGAGGATGTTTATTGAGTAGTGCCTTTGGATCATTACCTGCAGCAGGGAAGAGAAGGAAACAGGAATGGGCTGAGGGAGAAGTTGTGCTGTGATGCAAGCCCCGCTGCAGCCTCACCTGACTCCATGGGGAAGCTCTGGCGCTAGAATGACCCTTTAGAGTTGCCTGAGTGGGGCTAAGATGGCCAGACTTTTATAACCCGGCATCTATCTGTTGTTGATGGAGGCCTCCAGAAGGGGCATGGTGACGGGCAAGCCAAGGCTTCCTGAAGGGGCTGACAGCTGAAGGCTGTCTGCAGATAGCACCTCCCACAGCTGGTGCAACAAGTCCTTCCTTGAAAATGGATCACAGAGACACATCCCGGTGTGCTGGTGGATGTTCTCTGAATATGCACTCTTCTGGACTGTAGTCTTCATCTGATTTCAAAGCTCTTCATAACTCAGAAATGTAAAGAATCACTTGAGAAATTATTGAGAAAGTTCATTATGTCTGTACCTTAACTGTTTTTATCTAGAAATCCAAAGTTAATCTAGAAAGCTTGAAACTGAAATAAATTTCTGAGACTATTTAGTAAAAATAAATATTCTGTTTCTACAGTTGGCAAATGTCCTTTAGTTATATGTGAGGATTATGAGTACTGAAAACCTTTTGTAATTTTATTACATTACTAAAAGCGAAGACCAGCCAAGTGTGCATTGGTTACACAGGTATTTTTGAATCACGTGGAGGTTTTATTCAGAGGCTTTAAACCATTTGTCTCAGTGCCTGAGAGAGTACTGCCCAGGACCAAAAGGGGGCAGCAGAGGGCCCCCAAAGTAGTTCGCTAGAGGTGTAGGACACATCAGTGAGGATACTGACTGTAGCTTGGTGGTGGAGATCCAGATAGATAAAAAGATTTATCTATTTATGCTAAATACGGAAGGTGGGGCTTGGGTTTAAGAAGACTCAGAAGCATACTGAGAGAATCACCACTTGTTCATTTGTCATGCTCATCCGGACAAAAACTCTAAGGGGAAAAGCAAATAGAATCCAGGTTATAGGGAAGCCCTGAGCTTGCCAGGGTGTGTGTACTTCTTTTGGATCTATGACCTAGAGTCACTTCTGGACTCTGAATCAGCATTACTATTGAGTACCCAGGAAAGGGCATGAGACCCAAGACAGCCTCAGTACCTTTTCCAAAAATATATGTACATTCCCTTCCTAATAATTCCTAGACCAGAATACAGGATTTAAGAGATATTATTCCTTTTTTTTTTTTTTTTTCTGTGAGGAAGATCAGCCCTGAGCTAACATCCGTGCTAATCCTCCTCTTTTTGCTGAGGAAGACCAGCTCTGAGCTAACATCTATTGCCAATCCTCCTCCTTTTTTTTCCCCCCAAAGCCCCAGGAGATAGTTGTATGTCATAGTTGCACATCCTTCTAGTTGCTGTACGTGGGACGCGGCCTCAGCATGGCCGGAGAAGCGGTGCATCGGTGCGCGCCCGGGATCCGAACCTGGGCCACCAGTAGCAGAGCGCACGCACTTAACTGCTAAGCCAGGGGCCGGCCCTAATAGATATTATTCTTTCAAATAAATTTTTCCCTCAAAGAACCAGTTTTTGCTTTTATCAATCAAACGATCTTTTCCTTTCATTTTCTAGTTTGATTTTTAGTATTTTTGTTGCTCTAACATCTTATGTTTTATTTTGTTAAAGTGCTTAAATAATTTAAGTATAAGAGGTTATGAGTTTGCCTGTGTATAGCTTTGCCATATCTTATACATTTTAACAGACAGAGTTCTTTTTAAAAAAATTTTCTCAATATTCTTTATTGGTAGCTTTGGTTTTCTTTTAACCAAACAATTATTTAGGATGTGTTTTCCATTTTCCACAAGGGTGAGCCTTTTTGTTTAAGCTATTGTCATTAAATTACAGCTTTCTTACATTGTAGTCAGAGAATATGGTTTTTATCTGTTCTACCCTGGCATTACTGAAGTTCTGTGTCTCAGTAGTTGATTAGTTTTTGTTACATGCATTCTTGAAAAGGACACAGTTCCTATTATAAATTATCTATATGTTTATCTGAACTCAACCTCATAATTAGGTTTTCCAAAATTTTCTTAATTAAAAAAAAATTGCTTTGAGCTATCAGAGCATAAGTATTAAAATCTTCTGTGGAAAATTATGAGATTTTTTTCCCCTCAGTTTCTTCATGTCTCTTGTAGATTTTATTGTATATATTTTGATGCTGTGCTTTTCAGCACATAAATGTTCATTGTCCTATAACTTTGATATAGGTAGTGCCTCATAAATAGAACCTTTTGCCTGAGAATTTTATCTTTTTCCGTGAGATTGAGAACTCCAAGTTTTCTAAAATGTTCTTCCACTTTGGTAGTATACAAAATTCACAGGCTTGTCATTTTTCTGTCTTCAAGTTTATGTTTCCTTTCAGAATCTTTCGCTAGGCCTAAATTTCCTTAATCAACTTTACATAAGGAGTAGTCTAGCCAGGCCAATATTTGCTGACTTGACCTTGGCCTTCCCCTCTGTACCCTTCACTCTTGGTGTGTAAGATTCTCTTCTTAGATCCACAGCCAGGGAGCAGATTGTTCCTGTTCTTGTGGTCATTTTTCTACTGTGGATCTGCTAGAAAGAAATGAAATCTTTTCCCATTGCCACTGTTTGCTTTATTGCTTGCTTTAAGTCTTTAATTCCTTAAGTCGTACTTACAAGTCATGAGGCATATGCTCATGTTAATAGAGAGTGAAACAGAAAAAAAATCTACTAGTAATTCCAAATCAATTACTCAATCCAACTTTATATTTGGCCAAGTTGATTCCACACAGGCACTGAGTTTGCTTGTTTGAGAATTTGGTTTATTAATTTACACTAAATGCAAATGCCAAAAATTCAGAAAACTTGAAAGAATACTATAGCATTAAAAAACATTCGTGTGTCTTAGGAATATTGATTAAGAAATGCCTGCCTGCTAGTTTGAACTTTGCCAGCTTTGTGACCTTGGTCAAGACATATAACTTCTCTGGACTTGTATTTACTCCTTTCTAAAAATGGGGATTAGACTAGTAGTGCCAGATGGTACCTCCTCTTAGCAGGTATTTGGAAATATTTGGGTTTGTTTTAGTTGTCACAAGAACTGAAGAGTGCTACAGGGCAGGGGCCAGAATATTAGTTACCTTTAATTCGCGACAGACTGTTGTACTACAGAGAACTGTCCCAACCAAAATGTCAATGATACGTCCTTGGGAAACATTGGCAGATGATCACTAAGCTTCATTGAACTTCTTTAGTAGATTTTGGTTCCTGTAGTTCCAGAACATGGGTTGAGTGGTCAAAGAAAAAATTACCTCTAAAAGAAACCTCATTCTGTTTTCATTTCAGGAAAATACTTAATGTAGAAGATAATAGTGTTGGCATTTTATGTTGTTTTTCAATGTCCTAAGATTCTTGGACTATTGATTGATAATTGCTGGCAAAGTGTGTTGAAATGCCTACCTAAAAAGCTCATTATCTACATATTCAGTTTTTTAAAAAATAAACTTAAAAGATTTTAGAATAGTTTTATTTTTTTTTTTATTTATTTATTTTTTTTATTGCAGTAACATTGGTTTATAACATTGCAAAAATTTCAGGTGTACATCATTGTACTTCTATTTCTGCATGGACTACATCATGTTCACCACCAAAATACTAATTACAACCCATCACCACACACATGTACCGAATTATCCCTTTCACCCTCCACCCTCCCCCCTTCCCCTCTGGTAACCACCAATCCAATCTCTGTCCCTATGTGTTTGTTTATTGTTGTTATTATCTACTACTTAATGAAGGAAATCATACGGTATTTGGCCTTCTCCCTCTGACTTATTTCACTTTGCATTATACCCTCAATGTCCATCCATGTTGTCACAAATGGCTGGATTTCGTCGTTCTTATGGCTGAGTAGTATTCCATTGTGTATATATACCACAGCTTCTTTATCCATTCGTCCCTTGATGGGCACTTAGGTTGCTTCCAAGTCTTGGCTATTGTGAATAAGGCTGCAATGAACACAGGGGTGCATGTACCTTTGCAAATTGGTGTTTTCAAGTTCTTTGGATAAATACCCAACAGTGGAATAGCTGGATCATATGGTAGTTCTATCGTTGATTTTTTGAGGAATCTCCATACTGTTTTCCACAGTGGCTGCACCAGTTTGCACTCCCACCAGCAGTGTATGAGAGTTCCCTTCTCTCCACATCCTCTCCAACACATGTTGTTTCCTGTCTTGTTAATTATAGCCATTCTGATGGGCGTGAGGTGATATCTCATTGTAGTTTTGATTTGCATTTCCCTGATAGTTAGTGATTTTGAACATCTTTTTCATGTGTCTGTTGGCCATCTGTATATCTTCTTTGGAGAAATGTCTGTTCAGGTCTTTTGCCCATTTTTAATTGGGTTGGTAGTTTTTGTTGTTGAGATGCATGAGTTCTTTATATATTTTGGAGATTAAGCCCTTATCAGATGTATGGTTTGCAAATATCTTCTCCCAATTGTTAGGTTGTCTTTTCGTTTTGTTGATGGTTTCCTTTGCTGTGCAGAAGCTTTTTAGTTTGATGTAGTCCCATTTGTTTATTTTTTCTATTTTTTCTCTTGCCCGGTCAGATGTGGTGTTAGAAAAGATGTTGCTAAGACCGATGTCGAAGAGCGTACTGCCTATGTTTTCTTCTAGAAGTTTCACAGTTTCAGGTCTTACATTCAAGTCTTTAATCCATTTGGAGTTAATTTTTGTGTATGGTGTAAGGTAAGGATCTACTTTCATTTTTTTGCATATGGCTATCCAGTTTTCCCAACACCATTTGTTGAAGAGACTTTCTTTTCCCCATTGTATGTTCTTGGCTCCTTTATCAAAGATTAGCTGTCCATAGATGTGTGGGTTTATTTCTGGGCTTTCGATTCTATTCCATTGATCTGTGTGTCTGTTTTTGTGCCAGTACCATGCTGTTTTGGTTACTATAGCTTTGTAGTATATTTTGATATCAGGAGTGTGATACCTCCAGCTTTGTTCTTTTTCTCAGGATTCCTTTAGCTATTCGGGGTCTTTTGTTGTTCCATATGAATTTTAGGATTCTTTGTTCTATTTCTGTGAAAAATGTTGTTGGAACTTTGATAGGGATTGCATTGAATCTATAGATGGCTTTAGGAAGTGTGGACATCTTAACTATGTTAATTCTTCCAATCCAAGAGCACGGAATATCTTTCCATTTCTTTGTGTCTTCTTCAATTTCTTTCAGAAATGTTTTATAGTTTTCGGTGTACAGATCTTTCACCTCTTTGGTTAAATTTATTCCTAGGTATTTTATTCTTTTTGTTGCAATTGTAAATGGGATGGTATTCTTAATTTCTCTTTCTGCTACTTCGTTGTTAGTGTACAGAAATGCAACTGATTTTTGTATGTTGATTTTGTATCCTGCAACTTTCCCATATTCGTTTATTACTTCTAAAAGTTTTCTGGTGGATTCTTTAGGGTTTTCTATATATAAAATCATGTCATCTGCAAATAGTGACAGTTTCACTTCTTCCTTTCCAATTTGGATCCCTTTTATTTCTTTCTCTTGCCTGATTGCTCTGGCTAGGACTTCCAATACTATGTTAAATAGGAGTGGTGACAGTGGGCATCCTTGTCTGGTTCCTGTTCTTAGAGGGATAGCTTTCAGTTTTTCACCATTGAGGATGATATTAGCTGTGGGTTTCTCATATATGGTCTTTATTATGTTGAGGTACTTTCCTTCTATACCCATTTTATTCAGAGTTTTTATCATAAATGGATGCTGGATCTTGTCAAATGCTTTCTCTGCATCTATTGAGATGATCATGTGATTTTTGTTCTTCATTTTATTAATGTGGTGTATTACGTTGATTGATTTGCGAATGTTAAACCATCCCTGCATCCCTGGAATAAATCCCACTTGATCATGGTGTATAATCTTTTAACGTATTGTTGTATGTGATTTGCTAGTATTTTGTGGAGGATTTTCGCATCGATGTTCATCAGTGATATTGGCCTGTAATTTTCTTTTTTGTGTTGTCCTTGTCTGGTTTTGGTATCAGGGTAATGTCAGCTTCGTAGAATGAGTTAGGAGCTTCCCCCCCTCCTCAATTTTTTGGAAGAGTTTGAGAAGGATAGGTATTAAGTCTTCTTTGAATGTTTGGTAGAATTCACCAGGGAAGCCGTCTGGTCCTGGACTTTTATTTTTGGGGAGGTTTTTGATTACTGTTTCGATCTCCTTACTGGTGATTGGTCTATTCAAATTCTCCACTTCTTCTTGATCCAGTTTTGGAAGGTTGTATGATTCTAAGAATTTATCCATTTCTTCCAGATTGTCGAATTGGTTGGCATATAGTTTTTCATAGTATTCTCTTATAATCTTTTGTATTTCTGAGGTGTCTGTTGTCTCCTCTCCTCTTTCTTTTTTGTTTTTACTTTTTTGTGCCTTCTCTCTTTTTTTCTTGGTGAGTCTAGCTAAAGGTTTGTCTATTTTGTTGATCTTTTCAAAGAACCAGCTCTTGGTTTTATTAATTTTTTCTATTGTTTTTTTGGTCTCTATTTCATTTATTTCTGCTCTGATTTTTATTATTTCCCTTCTTCTACTGATTTTGGGCTTTGTTTGTTCTTCTTTTTCCAGTTCCTTTAGGTGCATTTTTAGATTGTTTATTTGAGATTTTTCTTGTTTGTTGAGATAGGCCTGTATCGCTATAAACTTCCCTCTTAGAACCGCTTTTGCTGTATCCCATAAATTCTGGCATGTCGTATTTTCATTTTCATTTGTCTCCAGGTATTTTTGATTTCTTCTTTGATTTCTTCGTTAACCCAGTCGTTGTTCAGTAGCATTTTGTTTAATCTCCATGTATTTGTGGCTTTTCTGATTTTCTTCCTATAGTTGATTTCTAGTTTCATACCGTTGTGGTCAGAAAAGATGCTTGGTATTATTTCAATCTTCTTAAATTTATGGAGACTTGTTTTGTGGCCTAATATGTGATCAATCTTGGAGAATGTTCCATGTGCATTTGAAAAGAACGTGTATTCTTCGGTTTTTGGATGGAATGCTCTGTATATATCTACTAGGTCCATCTGTGCTAGTGTGTCGTTTAAGGCCAATGTTTCCTTATTGATCTTCTGTTTGGATGATCTATCTGTTGGTGTAAGTTGAGTGTTAAAGTCCCTACTATTATTGTGTTACTGTCTATTTCTGTTTTTATGTCTGTTAATAATTGCTTTATATATTTAGGTGCACCTACATTGGGTGCGTAGATATTTACAAGTGTTATATCCTCTTGTTGGATTGTTCCCTTGATCATTATGTAATGCCCTTCTTTGTCTCTTTTTACAGTTTTTGTTTTAAAGTCTATTTTGTCTGATATGAGTACTGCTACCCCAGCTTTCTTTTCATTGCCATTTGCGTGGAGTATCTTTTTCCATCCCTTCACTTTCAGTTTGTGAGTGTCTTTAGGTCTGAAGTGTGTCTCTTGTATGCAGCATATATATGGGTCTTGTTTTTTTATCCAGTCAGCCACCCTATGCCTTTTAATTGGGGCATTTAGTCCATTGACGTTTAAAGTCGCTATTGATAAGTATGTACTTACTGCCATTTTTAACTTTTTATTTTTTTTTCCTCAGTGTTTAAGTAGTCCTTCTCTGTTCCTTACTTCTTCTATACAGAATTGATGGTCACTTTAGTTTGACCTCTGTCTGAAAGCTGTACTCTTTAACTACCCTCCTCCCTCCTTTTATGTTTTTGATATCATATCTAACCTCTTTTTTGTGCATTTGTATCCATTACGTTCTAATCGTGGAAATAGATAATTTTTCCTATTTGTGGTCTTCTCTTTTCCCCTTAAATCAGTCCCTTTAACATTTCTTGTAACACTGGTTTCTTCGTGACAAACTCCTTTAATTTTTGCTTATCTGGGAAAATTTTGATCTCTCCTTCCAGTTTGAACGATAACCTTGCTGGGTAGAGTATTCTTGGCTGTAAGTTTTTTCCTTTTAGCACTTTAAATATATCGTGCCATTCTCTTCTAGCCTGTAAGGTTTCTGCTGAGAAGTCAGCTGATAGCCTTATGGGGTTTCCTTTGTATGTAACTTGACATTCTCTTGCGGCTTTTAGGATTCTCTCTTTATCTTTAATTCTGGACATTTTGATTATGATGTGTCTTGGTGTGGGCCTCTTTGGGTTTATCTTGTTTGGGGCTCTCTGGGATTCCTGTACCTGGATGTCTGTTTCCTTCCTTAGGTTAGGGAAGTTTTCATCTATTATTTCTTGAAATAGATTCTCTGCCCCCTTGTCTCGCTCTTCTCCTTCCGGGACACCTATAACACGGATGTTAGTGCGCTTGATGTTGTCCCAGAGGTCCCTTAGACTGTCCTCACTCTTTTTAATTCTTTTCTCTTTTACCTGTTCACCTTGGGTAATTTCTTCTAGTCTTTCTTCCAGCTCACTGATCCGTTCTTCTGTATCCTCTACTCTGCTTTTGAGTCCCTCTAATGAGTTTTTCATTTCCAGTATTGTATTCTTCATTTCTGATTGGTTCTTTTTTATATCTTCCATTTCTTTGTTGACATTCTCACTGAGTTCATCTATTCTTCTCCCCAGATCAGTGAGCATCCTTAACACTCTTAGTTTGAACTCTCTGTCAGGTAGGTTGCTCATTTCTGTTTCACTTAGTTCCTTTTCTGGGGTTTTGTCCTGTTCCCTTACTTGGAATGTATTCTTTGCCTCCTCATTTTGCCTCTTTCCCTGTGCTTGTGTCTACGTATTAGGTAGGCCAGCTACGCCTCCTGCTCTTGGATAGGTGACCTTATGTAAGTGATGGCTTAGGAGGCTTCCAGTGTGCTTCCCTCAGTTCTCAATGTTCCAGGGGTGGCCCCTATGTGGGCTACGTGTGTCCTTCTATTGTGGCCTGTTAGCTCTCCCTATAGGCGCCCAGGGAGGCTGAGTTATGCTCCTGGCCAGCTGTTGTAATGCTCAGCTGCTTGTAGTTGTTGTGGGCCCTTCAGTCTCTTTATCAGGTGTGGGGAGCCTCAGCACAGTTGGCTGTAAGTTCTAATACCACATTTGTGTTGCAGTATTTCTTTTAAGTGAGTAGGCCCCCAGTGTGGCAGGTTGTTAGGCTCAGGGCCTTAGAATTGCTGTAAACCTCTAGCCTATTAGGTCTCTTGTCAGCTCTCTGAGGATTGCAGCTGGGTGGGGCTGGCCTCAGGCAGAGGAGCACCCAATTGTTTCAGGCTTTGGAAGGTGGGGCAAACCTCCTATGTGGGTCTTTGAGAAGCACAAGTCTTCTGCAGCTGACAAGCCCTGCCGCCCAGAGGTCCACACACACAGTCAACACAGTCCTGCCCCGTGTGAGCGCCCCGACCTCCCCAAGCGGACCCAGTCTCTCCACGGCGGGAGCCCCACACACTCCGCCACCACCCCACACTCTCCCCCCGCTCCTTGTGCCCACCCTGCCCCGCTCAAGTCAGCCCAGTTGCCAGGCTGCAGAAAATCCAGTCACCAATCTATGCAGGCCCACACGTTGCCTGAGGGCTTGTTGTTAGGTGGTGCCAGTCTCTAGGGTGGGCTGCCTGCCATGGCTGAGCTGGATTAAATCGGTGCTCTAGCGGGTGGAGCAGACCCTGGGCTAGCAGGTCTCAGGAAAACTCCAATGGCGTCTGTGTCAGCATCGCCACACCAGGCCACAACAATGGCCGCCGCCAATGTCCCAGTCCCTGGAGAGGTCTCACCCCTCACCGAGATGCACTCAGGGCCTATTAGGTGAGTCTCTTGTCACCAAAGCAGTGTGCACCTTTCTTTCTGGTGATTTTAGGATGCTTTCTGGAACGGGTGAGTTTGTGCGCGGGCCCTTTAAGAGCCAGTTTTAGTTTCTTTGTGAACCGGGTTTTCTGGGGGTGCTCCCCAATGCTTTAGTAGCAGGCAAGGTCAGATATTATGCCACTGGTGTCGATTGTGCTGGGTCCACAAAATGCCCACAGCGGGGGCGCTCCCAGCTCAGGGCCCCGCGCCTCCAGGGAGGCTGCGTACCTGTGAGCTGCTCCCGGCGGCCGGCCGTGACACTGGCGGCTTGTGAAGGCGGCGTTTTTCCTCTCCGGAAGGGAGTCTCTGCCTCTTCCACCCCAGTTAGGATTGTCCGTTGTTGCAGGAGTTCCTCTCATCCAGTTTTCAGTTCTGTCTCAGGGGTAATTTTTCCACAAGTAGTTGTAAATTGGCTGTGTCCACGGGAGGAGGTGAGTTCAGAGTCTGCCTACGCCGCCATCTTGACTCCGCCCCCCTAGAATAGTTTTAGATTTACCAAAAAGTTGCAAAGATAGTACAGGAAGTTCATGTATACCCTGCCCCCATTTTCCAAATTTTTTGAATACTTTCAGTTAGGTGGTGGTGATAGTAAGTGAGATGAAAAAATACCACTAAAAGAATGAGACTTAGCCTTACACCACAGAAACAAGACTACACACAACCAGTCCTTTCAACTACGCTTCTACAAATGAAATCAGTTTTATGATGTGGTTATTGAGACAGTGCCTAGATTGGCCCATGATAGAAAAAGCTCTTTCCTTGATAACCTATTCAGTATTGAAGTCATTGACTACCCAATGAGGTTAGGAATACTGGAAGAAAATTCCTCAACAGGCTTTGAGTTCCTAGGAAGCAGAGACTGTCATGTTCGTTTTTTGCGTACTAGGTACTCAATAAATATTAATAAAACTGAATTGTAATACTGAGAAAGTGAACAGAAGATTGTTCTCTCTTTCAACTCTTTTCTATAGATAAATTTTTGTTTGCAGTACATTTACACAGTTAGTACAAGAAATAATTTTCTTTGAATCTTTCCCACATTGTTAGTTATAAACGTTTACACTGTGTAGCTGGGAGCTCACACAAAAAAATGCTATCTGGGATTATGTGTAGAGAATGCTGTAGAGAATTAAGAACTTACCCCTTGTCACATGCTTGGAATTCTAGATATGGTTGATTTCTATACAATAAGTAGGTGTTACATTTTCTTAAATGTAGGGAAAAGCATTTTGCTATGAGATATGTGCCAAACATATTTTCTTTATTTATTATTTCCACATTTTTTTGAGATGAATTCTGTAGCTGATGAATTATGTAGATCCTGGCTTCTTTTCTCTCAGAGATCACTTTTTAGTAATTTTTCATAGCTAATTACATATCTTCCTTGAAAGAGTCAGGCAAGGGTAGTGAGTCTCTAAAATTTTCATGTAGCAACTCTTGTAAAGATTTAAAAGTCATAGGGGAAGTAAAAATTATGCCGCATAAGAGGCTTATGTATTACTTGTAAATTTATCCAAATGCTTCCATTATTATAAATAGTTGGTGTTTTATGTTAATAATTTATATAAATATTTGTTTCTTAAAACCCAATTTAAACTGGCTTAAAGAAATAAAGGAATTTATTTTGTATTTCAGGGTGACTGGAACCAGGGGTTTAAATAAGATCTTTAGGATTTTCTCTTTTTCTATCACATCTCTTTTCTTTTATGGTTGTAGCTTCATTCTCTTCCATGACCACAGACTTCCTTCAAGGAGAGTACATGTCAGTCAAGTTAGTACCCCCAAAAGAAAGAGAGGACTTGTTTATTTGGGGGCATTACAAGGCAGAAGGAATACCTAGCTTTAGTCCTTCCCATCCCTCTGCTATTTCCTGTGGCCAGGGCAGTGCATGACCATGGTTGGTCAGGCCTTGGTCACATAGCCATCTCTTAGGTCATGAAGGTGGGGCACTGTGATTTTTTAGCACCCTGCTCTCCAGGCTAGGGTCAAAGAAGGACAACTTTACAAAGAAAGTGGGGACTCCAATATCAAACTAATGTAAGGGAGAGGAAAAGAAAACAAACGAATCCCAAAGAGATTTCTGTTATATTTAGCCAAACGTATTCAATTACTTTATAATTTCTGGTAATGATAATGAATTGATTCCAGCGCCTTTAGTGGCAAGTCCCCAAATATTCTCTAGAAGTTAAAATAGACAACTATCCACATTCTTTGGAAAGATGCTAATGAGGGATATATTTATAAGCATTTTTTTCAATTCCTGGTTCAGTGGGCTGGATGTACATTTATTGTCTTTTGTGGTAGACTTTGCAGTAATGAGTAATGAGGTTCCTTTCTGAAGCTGATGGATGTCAAGCCTTTTGGTCTTGGGAATCATGGCTTTAAGAATCTCTATCAATCTGGGTTCTACTTTATTTTAGCATCTTTACCATCAATTAAATGCATTTTCCTTTTGATGAGATAATTCACTTAACTATAAAGTTCACCTTGTCTCAGGGAGTATGGGCCTTGACAACCTAGAATAAATAAGAAATTAACAAAGCACTGCTTTATTTACTATAGTTCAAGTAGCATCCATGCCACTAAGTGATCAGTCCAGCAGCTAAGTGCAGTTGCTCAAATAGTGCTCCCCTTCATTTAAGATTCCTTGAAAGTTGATGTCAGTCTCTGAACGCATTTTCTAATTTTAGCATGGTTGTTAGAAACACCTGGATGCTCAAAGATAATTATTTCCCATACCTTGAAAGTGATTTAGCACATTTCCACAAATTGTGCTATATTTTCTAGATTTAAACTATTATTTAAAAAAAATAAAATTTGCCATGTTATGTAACATTTTTCACATTTCTTTTTGTATAGACATAATTATATATTTTATCCACTGAAGGACAAACATTTTACGTAGCAGTAGTAAATAAAATGTATTGGTGTAGAAATATGTAAAGTTTTACAGTGCAGACCCTTTTTAGGCCATGTCATAACCTCTCTAAAATTGGGGTAGTATCCTAACACACCAGCACCTCAGGGTTATATTTTTACTTCAAGTAATATAAAATGCATTTTATTTTGTTCCTTTTGGAGAAATAGGAAAGCATCAATGTCTTAAAATAACCAGATTAGGTTCTTCTTGAAATATTCTTTTCCTTTGGGATCTGTGACTCCCCTGTCCTCTTACATTTCTCCAACCACTCTCCTTAGTGATTGGAAACTGATAATTCCATAGACCAAATCGGGCCTACAGATAGTATATGATAATAATAATAATAACTATTATTATTATTATTTTTGGCCCTTGAAATATTTTGAAATAAATTGATTCCATATTTAAAAATTTGAGGATTACACATTAAATCTGTTTTCAGCTTTTCCTGAAAAACTGGACTGCCTGGACAACTTAAACTAGTATTTCACCCTGGTGATAGCTGGAGCTGTGTGCCAGCTGCCCGTTTGGACAAGACATGCTTTATCTCTTCCAACTACCATTTTCTTTGGTATCCTTCACACACTGAGTCTAAACCTCAGTTATTACTTATCACACTTGGACTGTTCTTTTTCTCATAATAGAGAAATGTTTCTTTAATATCCATAAAAAGTTGGAAAATGAAAGACCAAGAGAGCTGTGTGTTTTAAGGAAAATTAGAAGAATGCAAATATTAATGTCCAAACGGCAAATCTACTGTCTTGTCCCTGAAAGATTTCATTTACTTCCGTAAGATTTCAGCTACTATTTTTAATATTAATGATTCCAAATATCTCCCTTTCAGATGTTTTTCCTCAACTTCTGACCCATAGATCCAATTGTTTGCTCAGCATCTGTGCTTGGACGTCTCACAGACATTTCAAGCATAACATGTCTGATGTTAACACGTCGTCTTCCTTGCCTGATTTACTCTTCCACCTGTGATCTCTGTTGTGGCAGGTTATGTTATTGTTTCCTACCATTCATTCTCCCCATCCTTGAAAGAGGATTATATACCTCCATCCACTGCCATGTGCTTACAGTGCTTTCCTGGGAGGAGCATGCTTTCTCACACCATTGAGATCAGGCTCAGTCATATGACATGTTTTGGCTAAAGAAATGTGAGCGGAAGTGAGGGGACGCCCATCAGCACAAAAGGTTTTACACTGTGTGGATTCACCAGCTCTCTTGTTCTTACTGTCTACATTGAGAAGAGCAAATCACAGAGGAGGTGTTCTTCCTCCATCTGGACCCCGGAGTGAAAGAACAGAACAACTAAATTGCTGGATATAATATTTTTTAAAAAGTGTAACTATAGGGAAAGTGAGGGAACTCCTCAAAGACCAGAAATAATAAGAAATTATAAATCTCTCTCTAGGTCGGTGCTAAAGTCAGCATTTGCACTGAGAGCATCTGTTAATCCCTGGCAGTTTAATGTTTTATTTTAATGGGCAGATTATCAGAGTCAAGAATACTTGGTCTCACGTGCAAAGTGAGAGATTGGAGTGAGACACAGAGGCAAATCCAAGAATCCCAAAGGGAACATGTTAAGGGAGTGAATTATCCTATCCAGGAGATGAAGGTAGTAAGGATGTTTGCCTGTGTTGGCCTTGTCCCTGGGAAGAGGTGGGGCGGGGGTAGAAAAAGAATATTCTTCCTTTGAGAATTCTCAAGAAGCCCTCCCTCTCGTTTGGGGCCAGAATCCTTATGCCACATATGCTTGTGAAAAACCTAAGCCAAAAATTTATGTGAAAATGGTCCTGGACTGGTAGTACACGCAGGTTCCTGGCATTTTAGGAAACTCAAATTCTCTATAGAGGTACATGCTTTGAACTCAGACTTCAAAGAAGTCCCACTGATAAAGGCCCAAGAAATATGAGCTCATAAAAATATTTAAAAGCACTTGGAAAAACAAGCTACCTTTAGCAAAATTCAGCAGAACAATAAAAGGAAGTCAGGTTCACAAAGCTGGCATATGTTTGAATGTTTAAAGAAACAATATAAAGTAAGTGTTTAATATATTTAACGGGATTAAAGAGGACAGTTTCAGGGCCTTCCGCAGGCTCCTTTCTGTGGCTACCGAGATAAGAAATCTTGCTTTAGAGAGTAGTTTTATTCAGGTTTTGTATCACATTCATTCTATGCTCCTGTGACTGAGGTCTTTGCAAGAGTAAATGGTAAAGTTTTGGAGAAATTCCACCTCTCATGGTATGTTTGTAGGGATAACCTAACTGTAAGAGTATTTTAATCTTATAATTGGTATTAGTGTAATTTCTTATAAATTCACATTCTTCTTTGTGAAGAAAGAGTAAAGCATTTAAATGGAGGTTAACTAAATCGTCAAAAATTCAACCCTAATGCACAATGCTAAATAATTTTCCATTCCCAGAACTATGATTTCATTTTAAAACTCTGGGTTTGAACCATTTGTTCTAGGCATAATGGCATATTTGGAAAACCAAACCAAAAAAATACAAGAAAAGGTCTTTTAAATTTAGTTTTCTATTTCTGACTTTGAGCTCAGTACACATCAAACATCAACAGTTGTCACTTGCAGAGAATAAAAGATTTTTAAATGACCAGTTTAATTTTTTAAATACTTTTTAACTCATAGGACAAAAGAGCTTATTTTCATTAGAAAATTTTTATTCAGGTTCATGAGAAGATCAGGTTCATCTAAATAAGATAAAGTTGGAATCAAAACACTTGAGAACAAAGACAAGGTCTTTTCATACTTTCAAATACAACACAGAAACTCAAAGAACAAAGTATTTCTTAGTAGATGCTCTTGGGAACTCGCTTTAAGAACAGATTAGACAGATTATCAGTTATCACATGTAAATGAGTGCCACTTACATGTTTATTCATTTGTTCATTTTAAATAAGTAGTTTGTTCATTTAAATAAGTCAAAAATCCCCTCTTGAGATCTTGTTTATTAATGAAAATTTTAGTGACCTTTTCCTCATAAGTTTTTATGATTCCTGGCTGATATTTGAATTCACTGTTAATTAAAAGAGCTATAATGACTAGTGGGTTCCCTCCAGAATCTAATTCAGTAAATTTTAATGTCCTATGAAAGAAAGTATAAATCTCAAAGAGCACAAACATAACTACTTGCGGTCAAAGAGCAATCCCGTACCTGGCTTCCTGGAGGACACAGCGTGAACATAGAGCCGTCTTCTTTTCTGATCATTTGCTCTTCACATCAACTACACGATTCCACTCATCCTCACCTTCAGACTTCAGACTAGTCTCTCTGGGCATTGGTTTTTGCTTTAACATAACCCCGTAGATCTCAAGATGAGTCAAAGAGTTGATGTTCAGTTCCCTGTGCCTCTTGCACATTCATCCTTTGTGACTCTGATCACTAATGCTCAGTCACTCGCCCAAGTTCTTGCCTTCAACTTCGAAGTCTCTTTGTGCCTTCCACTAAGATAGACTCTTGGATTATGAATATGTTCTCCCTTTCCTTTTTAATATTTTGTGGGTGACTGATCCTATAAGCCTTGCCTGAATTCCCAATTCTGATTACTCTGCCGCAGACCTCAGGCCGGGCCTGCTTCCACATGTGTATTTCACATTCAGTTTTCCTGTGGCCCAGACCCCTCCATTAGCGGAAGGCCAGAGGCTTGTCCAGCTGCTGTGTGTCCTAATTTGCAGCTGTATCATCTCTTACTCAGAGCTAGCTTGTGGCAAAAGCCAGGTTGACTGAAACTAAGGGGATCTGGAAAATTCAGAGTCAGGTAGGACAGAACAATCTCAGAAAGCAGAAGAGGTTCCATCAAATAAGACAATACTGAAACACTTACTGAGGATGGGAGTAACCAAGGAAGAAGTTAGAGAGAAGAGACAGGGGAGAGTAGAAGAGTGAGAGATCCTGGTTAAATATTGGAGCAGGTGATGCTCTTTCCTGGTCTGTGCCCTAAGTTTTTCCAGGGACATCTTGAAAGATGTGCCGTTTAAAGAGCTGGAGTGAGCAGATACCTGAATCTAGTTTCCATCCTAGCTTACTCTGTGCTAATAACCCACTCTCACTCTTGGCCCAGAATGACACAGGTACCCTGGCCATGTATGGATCATCTGAATATTTATTTAGTGGATTCTGTCTTAGAATCTCAGAATTTTTAGAGGTAAAAAGGTCTTTAAAAATATTCTAATCGCTCAAGGCTTTTGCTTTTTGGTTTTTTCGGTTGCCTTTTTATTGAAACATAACATACATTCAGAAAAGCACACAAATAAGTGTACAAATCTTGGAATTTTTACAGAGTGAGCACATCCTAAAGACTATCCAAATCAAGTTATAGAATATTTCCAGTATCCCAAAACCTTCCCTGGTGCTCACTTCCAGACATTTTTCAACCCCAAAAGTAGCTACTATTATGACTTCTGTTAAACAGAATTTAAAAAGTAGTTTTCTTTTTTAAGACATCTAGGAAACATCTAAATATTAAACAAATATTCACTAAACATCTACTGTGCACTAAGCAATGGGGATTTAAAAAACTAAAATTTCATCTTTGCTCTCTGAAAGAGGAGTTGGCCAACTTTTTCTGTAAAGGGCCAGGGAGTAAATATTTTAGACTTTGTGGGATAACATAGCCTCTGTCGAAAATACTCAACTCTGCTGCTGTTGTGTAAAAGCAACCACAGAAATGAATGAGCATGGTTGTGTTCCTATAAAACTTTATTTTTGGGTACTGAAATTTGAATTTTATACAGTTTGCATGTCATGAATTATTCTTCTTTTGAATTTTTTCTCAACCATTTAAAAATGTAAAAACCATTCTTAGTGCGTTGCTGTTTGAAGATAGGCGGGGGGCTGGATTTGGCCTGTGGGGGTGGGTTGCCAATCTTGTTTTAAGAGTTCACAATCTAGAAGGAGAAAGAAGAAAATAAACAGATACTGTAATTTTAATACAATACTTTAAGTCTTTTTAGAGTGGCATATACACAGTTCTGTTAGAGCCTGCCAGTGGGAGGGACTAACTGCTCAAGTGTGTCAGGGGAGAGAGAGTTCAGGGAAAACAAGGTGGGAGCAAGATCCCACATTAGCTGGAGGTTTTCAGGACGTCCATGGGGAGGAACCATTTGAGCTGAGAACGGAAGGGTGAGACAGAGAGGCAGTGGAGAGTGGGAGGAAGTGCCTTCCAGGCAGAACGAGGAGGGGCACATGAGGAGGGGCACACGAGGAGGGGCACACGAGGAGGGCCTTCGGCACATCTGCGGAGAAGGAGGAGTGCCTAGTGGCTGTCAGGCATTAGATAAATGTCCCGATTGCTATAATAATCAGGACCTCTTTTAGATTAAGGAACTGAGGAATGAAGACTCAAGTGTATGAGGCTCACATTCATTAACAAAAATATATTTTATTTATACATCATATGCAATCCACTTTGTTTTAAAAGTATCAGTTAGAATAAGCTCAAATACGATGATATTTTAAAAAATCAATCATAAAGTGACACAAATCCCGAACACCACTTTACTCTCTGATGGATGTACTAAGCTGAAATGGAAATAGCCCTGGCTTTGGGGAACTGACCTTCTAGTGAAGAAGAAAATACAATGAACAAGTGTGAGCACAAAAGGAAAGTAATTAGGTTGGAAGAGCCGGGGTGGGGAGAGAGAAGGTGATTTAGGCTGTACAACCTAAACTAAAGCAAGCTGCAATGAGTAAATGAAAAACTGAGTTTTAACCTTTTTCTATTCCAAGGCAAAGAGGAAAATGTGATGGGTTAAAACATAGCTCCTCACTGCCTAATAAAAGACAAAATACAATTTTACCAGGAGAGATGCCTTTTTCCTAACTCTGTGAGCAAAGAGACACCAGCTTTTTCTTGTGCTGTGTATTATTGACTCTTTATATAAAAGATTGGTGACAACATAATTGTGTCAAAAACACTTTTATCAGTGCCGCAGAGACATTTTTTATACCAATCCTAGAGGGAAGCAGATGACATCGCATTATCGTGGTTTATGAGGCCCACGGAGGCCCAGCTAAGATATTCTAGTCTCTTCTGTCTCCACCTTTGCACTAAACTGTTGGCATTCCCACATGTGTGATGTGGTTTCCCACCTTCCAAAGATTCTCTCTGTAGTGCCATTCATTACCATCTTAATATTCCCAGCTGTGTCATATCCATCCATTGAGACTGAGGTCAGGCGTCAATTACAAGAAGTCTCCCCGAAATGTCCAGGCAGCTCCACGTGTCTTTTATTCTGCTTTCCTGACACTCCATCTTACCTTCACACGGCACTGGCTATATGACATTGAAATTAGTGATGCATGGGTTAGTTCCTTCAACTAGACTATAAACTCCTAAAGGAAAAAAGCTTCATCTTTTTATTAATAGTCCTGTCCCTGACACTTAGAACAAACACTAGGTGCCCACCAAATATTTACCGATTGTTTATAAGTTTGATAAGCCTATTGAATAACAAACCTGAGTTTCTCAAGCTGACTTGGTGGCTTTCTGATGATCTGACTTGATATAGGAACTTACCACAATAAATGATTAATGCGTCTCCTTAGGAGAGGCCTCCTGAATATCAGTTGTCTCCATTTACCACAGGCCTATTCTGCAGACAGTTTGAAATCGAGATCATTAGCACGTATCTAAGTGCACGTGTGGTTTTCCCGTCTGATTTATTGTCCTACGATGATGCTAAACCCCCTCCTCTGGTAGAAGTCATTGTTTCTTCTTCTCAGACTCTCTCTGTAGATACACCAACTGCTTTGTGGCTTTCTCAGCATGATCTGGCCTTTTTCCTCAGACTGATTCAAGTTCATGAAGAACGTCTCTGTCAAAATCTTTCGGCTGAAATACTGAACATGCTTATTTCCATAAGAGAAAGCAGACAGGATCCACCACTCTCATGACTACTTTATCTACTGTCCTGCATTTAGCTTTAGGGATTTCTGCCTTACGAGCCAGCAATGTTGTGTTTGAGTTTCACAAGTGGGTAATAACATAAGCTCTGCCATTAGAGTTCTTTCCCTTGAATTCCGTATTCAGTTTCAAAACATCTTTCAATAGCTAATTCTTTGTTAGAAACTCGACACACTGTAACCTCAAGTTTCTTCTCCATTCCCTGTTTGAATCTGAAATAAATTTCTCTTTGTCCTTAAGTACAGGAATCAAATTTTCTTTCCATAATCTTATACTTTCAAGGAAGCATTGGAGGTCAACACATTACTGTCCAGGGTAGGAGTAAATGATGTTTTTATTACAGTAAAAAATACGTAACACAAAATTTACTGTCTTAATCATTTTTAAGTTTACAGTTCAGTAGTGTTAAGTATATTCACACTGTCGAGCAGATCTCCAGAACTTTTTCACCTTGCAAATCTAAAATTTTATACCCATTAAAAAACCACTCCCTCTTTCCCCTTCTAAAGTAACGACAACTCTACTTTCTCTTTCTGTGAATCTGTGTAGTGAAGATGCCTCATATAAGCGAGATCATATAGTATTTGTCTTTTTGTGACTGGCTTATTTCACTTAGCATAATGTCCTCAAGGTTCATCCATGTTGTACCATATGACAAGATTTCCTTCCTTTTTTCAGGCTGAATAATATTCTGCTGTATGTATATACTACATTTTTAAATCCATTCATCCGTTGATGGACATTTGGGTTGCTTCCACCTCTAAGCTACTGTGAATAGAACTGCTTTGAACACGGGTGTGCAAATATCTCTTTGAGACTCTGCTTGCAATTCTTTTGGAAGTGGGATTGCTGGATCACATGGTAGCTTTATTTTTAATTTTTTGAGGAACCTCTATACTGGTTTCCATAGTGATTGCACCATTTTACAATCCCACCGACAGTGCACAAGGATTCCAATTTCTCCACATTCATACCAACACTTCCTATTTTCTATTTTTATGATAATAGCCATTCTAATGGGTGTGAGGTGATATTTCATATGGTTTTGATTTGAGTTTCCCTAATGATTAGTGATGTTGAGCATCTTTTTATGTTTTCTTGACCATTTGTATATCTTCTTTGGAGAATTGTCTATTCAAGTCCTATGCCCATTTTTAATCAGGTTGTTTGTTTTTTATTGTTGTTGTTGAGTTGTAGAAGTTCTTTATGTATTCTGGATATTAACTCTTTATCAGATAAATGATTTGTGAATATTTTCTCCCATTCCATGGGTTGCCTTTTCACTCTCTTGATGGTGTTCTTTGCACAAAAGTTTTAAAATTTGCTGTAGTCTCATTTGTCTATTTTTGCTTTTGTTGCTTAGACTTTTGGTGTCATATCCAAGAAATCATTGCCAAATCCAATGTCATGAAAGCTTTTCCCCTGTATTTTCTTCTAAGGATTTTATGGTTCTAGCTGTTTCTTTTAGGTCTTTGATCCATTTTGAGTTCATTTTTGTGTACGGTGTAGGGTAAGGGTGCAATTTCTTGTTTTTTTTTTTTTCTATGTAGATAGCTAGTTTTGCCAGCTTCATTTGTTAAAAAGACTGTCATTTCCTCATTGAATAGTCTTGGCTCCCTTGTCAAAGATCATTTGCCCATGTATGTGAGAGTTTATTTCTTGGCTCTGTACTCTATTTTATTGGTCTATCTGTATGTCTTTATGCCATACCACACTGTTTTAATTACTGTAGCTTTGTAATAAGTTTTGCAATAAGGAAATGTGAATCCTCTGACTTTGTTTCTTCTTTTCCAAGATTGTTCTTCAGGGTCCCTTGATATTCCATATGAATTTTAGAATAAATCTTTTCATTTATGCAAAAATATCTTTGGGATTTTAATAGTGATTGCATTGAATCTATCACTTTTTCCTCTTTCTCTTTCCTATCAGCAAAGTGGATATAATAATACTTGAGGCTCTAAAGGAAGATTAATTATATGTGGACTACATGACTCTGGCCAAATTGAACTTTAGAGAGAAAATTTTGATCAGATTACTGGCAAACTGTTATCACTACTGTTGTTTATAGATTCTAGTCTTTTGTGTACATGTTAAACGTAGTTGCACACTTTGAAAGGGAGACAGTGATTTGAGTCTTCTGACTCAAGCACACCCTTCTTCTTCCTCTTCCTTATCATCATAAATAGTCTTCATTATCAATGGCATCATCATATTGTCATGGTACTTCATGGTTTCTAAAGCATTTCCCATGCATCTTTTGATCCTAACAACCCACCATGTCAATTATGCATAAACTGCAACTTTAAAAACTCATGCATGTGGCTTGTGAAAATTATGCAATCATCCATTTTAAGACAGAAGTTTCTGTTTTTTGAAGAATTCTGTTTGAATTAGCGATTTTCTGATTTTCTTAAAACAGCCTTAAGAAATTGATTATAAACTGGGCATAAATATTTCATTTTCTTTCTTCTCTCTCTCCCTCCTTTCCTCTCTTTTCCTCTCTACTCCTCTCTTCCTCCCTTCTCTCTTTCTTTCTTTCTTCCTTCCTTCCTTTCTTTATCTCTCTCTCTTTTTCTTTCTTTCCCTCCCTCCCTTCCTTCCTTCCTTCCTTCCTTTTCTTTCTTTCCCTCTCTCTCTTTCCTTTTTTACTCTTCCTTCCCTCCTTCCTTCCTTTCCTTCTCCCTTCCTTTCTTCTCATCCTCTTTCTTTCTTTAACAAACAAGCCTCAAAATGGAAATAATTTAGCTGTTTTTTGTTCTCTCAGAAAATAAAAAGTTTATAATATATTTAGTATGTGTTTATTTTTATTAAAATATTTAGTTTACAAACACATAGGGACAGAGATTGGATTGGTGGTTACCAGAGGGGAAGGGGGGAGGGAGGAGGGTGAAAGGGATAATTCGGTACATGTGTGTGGTGATGGGTTGTAATTAGTATTTTGGTGGTGAACATGATGTAATCTATGCAGAAATAGAAGTACAATGATGTACACCTGAAACTTTTACAATGTTATAAACCAAAGTTACAGCAATAAACAAAAAATTAAAAAAAAAAATTTAGTTTACTATGATATAATTAATCCTTTCATAAACTTAAAAAAAACAAAGGAAACATTAACAGAATGTTATATATTAAGGGAATTTGAAATGTCTTTACTCTACTGTTTATAATTTATATTTATTATTAGATTATATAGTACATATAATTATATATATTATTATTATAGGGTATTTATTTATTCATTCATTATTTCAGTCAATAAATATTCTCTTTTGGTAAAGCCTCAATCCTATTTAAACCCAATACTTGCTTATTCCATACCTACACCCACAGACTTATTCTAATGTTTCAATTATGGCCACAAATCTCAAAATTACGTGACAATCCTATAGTTTTCCCAATTTCCTGAGCACAATTTCACACCTCCTCTCCTTCCAAATAGACTTTTAATGCTGGTTGTTTTAAAGTTCTTGTCTGATAATTTCATCATCTCTATCATTCTTGGATCTCTTCCATTTTACTTATTTTTATCATGATATGGGTTACATTTTCTTGTTTCTTCACATGTTTAATAATTTTGACTTGATGCTGGACATCGTAAGTTATGTTATTGAGTGTCTGGACATTTTCCTTCCAGTGAGAGTGTTGTATTTGGTAAGTAGTTAAGTTGTTTATGAGTCAGCTTGAGACTTTTGAGACTTGTTTTTCATTGGTAAAGTGGGTCTTGAGTAGCCTCTGTGTTAGTTATAGTTTAGTCCTACTACTACGATGTTATGCTTTCAGGCTCTGTACTGTATGCCTTGGTATTCAGTGAGGTCTCTTTACACTGGGTAGTAGGAACTTGAAGTCTGTTAGCCCTGTGTGCACTCCGGAAATTGTTTAGCTTACAGATGAGCAATTCTTCTTTGCCTTATGAAGTTTACCTTATTCATGCATAATTGAGCATTCAGCACAGCTGCCTCAGTCAACTCAAATTGTGATCTCTGTCTTCACAACCAGAGAGATCATCATGCTATGCGTTGGTTTCCTCCCCAAACTGTGATTTAGAAAAGGTCTCCAGGGAGATAACCAGGGTGATTATAAAGCTAAACTCAATTGTCTTTTCTCTTAAAGTGGTCACATCCTGTACTGCCTGTTGACCAATGCCTGAAGACCATTGTTTCATATATTTTATCCAGTTTTCTATTTGTTTATTGTGGGAGGGTAAGTCCAGTATCAATTTCTCTATTATATTCAGAAGTGGAAATTCTTATTTAATTTTTAAATGTCCACCACCAATACTGATTTCTCATTTAAATAGTGTGTATAAAATAAGTAAAAGAACAAAAATTGTTTTCTCTATTCATTCACATTACAATGCATTTTAATTTTCAGAACATAAGAGACTTCATGTACTGTTATATTTGTAGCATTTTCATGCTGGTGTTTTAAAATCCTCGGGAGAAGAACAACTATATTTTAAAGTGAGTTTATTTTGAATTTGAGTACTCAAGTAACAAGAACCATTTACAAACATAAAACTAACATTACCTGATCATATTAAGACAATGTCTGACTCTGCTTCCTTTCTCACGTCTACCACCTCTTCCTATCACTGTGGTTCAATTAGTGTACCTTACAATTCTATCTCAGTCATATTGTATGACCCTCAAACCTTCTAGTGCTTACCTCCTACCTCTCTGCATCTTTCTGCTTCCCAATTCTTGTCTCCTCTGTCTACCATCTTTCTATACTTATCTTATCTTACATTTTGCAACCTTCTGCCCATTCACTTCCCTTCTACTTCAATTGCCAATATATATGTTTCACCTGTGATCTGATGTTTTCTTTTCAAATAATTTAATTCTATTCTGTTAATTATAACAATAATAATAATATTCACTGATAATCCAATCTATGCCCAGGTTCTATTTTATATATGTATCTCACAACTAATCCCCACAGCAACCCTGCTTCATATTATTATAGCCATTTTTAAATGAGGGAAAAGGTTCAGAAAGCAAAACTATCAACTAAAAGTACTAATATTATTTTATATGTGTGGGAATAAGAGAAAGGAAGGCCAAGAAGAGTTCCAGTGAACTTTCATTCATATTTTCTCCAGAATTAGTGATATCCTCTCCCGTCAACACACATGTATTGCCTCATCCAGAACTTTCATTGTTGCTGTGGCGCATTCAAAGTGGTCAGCTCTTCTCTTAGTGAAAGTAGATGCATCTTTGGCTTCAGGGGTAATTTATAGAATACCCTCAACAAGTTCTCTTTTCCCCTCTAAATTCGAAAGGCTCAGTCTGTCTCAATAAATGGTTTGGAAGATATTTTTTTTAAAAAAACTCTTGGCGTGGATGTCTGTTTTTAATCAATCTATGTCTGCAGAACCAGTTTGCTCTTTGTAAGATGACATTTTGATTAATTAATTAACTTTTATCTTCAGGGACTTTATAATCTAGGTGGAAGATTCACTTAGACACTAGCTCTTCAAGTAGTTTGACTATAAGTACTCAATTTAAAATTTAGGTTTTTATTTCTTTGTAAATCATTGGCTACTCCTTTTTTCTTTCTTCTCTAAAAAATGTTCAGTTATGAGTTCCTTTTATATAATCACTATTCATTCAAACAATATTTGCTTTTGTTCTTTACTAGTTCTTTATAGTAAAGTTTGGGTTGATTATGCAGTTAATTATTAAAATGGCAGCTATCAAATTTTGACCCCATGGTCTTGCACTGCTTAGTGGTTCACATATGTAGTGATGGCAGAGCCTGTATTCCAACCACAATTTCTGTGGTTAAAAAGTCCACAAAGCTTGCAACATGATGCCTTGTTCCTCTTTTTAGACTCTTCTCTTATTCCTGCTTGTACCTACTTGTACCTGTTATTCTTTTCAAGATAGCTGGACTGTCTCGTCCTAGGAGAGGCAAACTGGTGAGAGGGTAAGCACACAGGCTTGGGAATTAGGCATAGCTAGGTTTAAGCTCTCTCTCTACCTCTCATTAGTGGTGTCACTTTGAGAACATTTCTTAACTAGGCTGAGCCTTGGTTTCCTCATCTTCAAAAGAAGATCATGCTGTCAGTCAAGTTTTTAATCTGAGAGTTAAATGAACTAATATCTATAAAGCATTAGTACTGTACTTGGCACTTTCGGCTAATTGACAGGCTTCAGAGGGTCTGTGAACATGACACCATAATGTCTTGAACTGCAATTTCCTTTATATTACATTAAAAATTGTCTTTGTAGATAAAATTCAGTGGGAAAATTGTCTTATTAAGACATTGCTTTACTTGAAAAATTATATAAAATGCTTCTACTTAATTATTGGTTACACTTGGTAGTCAGCTCTGGTATGAGTTCAGAAAATATTCCCAGTAATAGGAATTATAAGAAATGCATCCTAACATTTTGTATAAGGACATCCCTGTGTGCATTTGGCTAGTGTGAGTTGCAGAATGCCAAGGAAACTAAAGTTCAAAGAAATTTGCCTGTTCTTTGGGTTTATGACCATCAACGAGTGTGATAAATATAAAAATTCCTGAATCTTATAGGCCAGGTTCTTTGGTTTGAGTGCACTGATTCCTGAAAAGTCCCTTATTTCTGTGTATTCTGAAAATACTTTGGACAGTATGGATTTGCTTTATAAGAAAAAATTTTGATTTGAATAGAGATTTTCCATAACTTGGACTATATGCCAAATAACATAAAGACTAAAACTAAAACTAATAATAGTAACAACAGTAAAGTCATGATAAAGTAGTCAAACTTAGAAAAAAAGAAAACAATCAAGATCAGACAAATGAAAATAAAAGGTATCTAAAGGAACAAAGCAGACATTTGTTGCCTAACTAATACCCTCCCTGCCCTCTTCCTTCCTAACAGGACATCAGTTTTGTTTGGGATGCCAAATGGTCTGCTAAATGATTGACCTTTCTAACCTCTCTCGCATGTAGGGGGCCATGCGTCAGTTCCATCCCATGTGACATAGTCAGAGGCCCACTGTGGATTACTGGTGAATCTTTCTTTCTCTTATCTAGATGCTGCCTTTTCCTCTTAGTTGCTTCTTTTTTCTTCTTCTTGCCAAAATCACATTTCAGAGGTAAGAGGTTGAAGCGACCATGGAGATGACAGCTGCAGCTCAGGATGGCAGAGCAGAGAGAAGGTACCGTGGATGAATTTCCAACTTGTTATGTGGAAAAAAATGAACTCATATATGGTTAACCCACTGTAGTCCAATATCTGTTACTTGCCTCTGAAAGCAATCCCAAACTGGTAGAGAATATCATTGTATATTGATAAAATACATACATTTCACATGACATCTCATTTCTCCTTTCTGAAACTTCTATTTCATTTCTGTTAAAATAACCACAAGAGTAATATTTATTGAGAACTTTATCTATGACAAACCTCTGGTAAATATTTTATAAATACTATAATCAAATCAATATTGGAGACAGTATAATAATACACTGATATCTATATAAGACACAAAAGCAAATACTTTAAAAAACAAAGAAAACCTTAAAAGTATGTAATCATAATGTAAATTTTAACAGGGCAATAACAATCAACTATAGATTAAGCACTGAAATTTAGACTATATATTAAAGTATTAAAATTAATAAATTTATACAAATTTTTGTACTCTAAATACACGTAGCTCATGTCCTTCTTAAATGTCTAAGGAAATATTAGTGAAAAGTCATGTACTCGTCCCTAAAAAACAATCAATAAATTTTTAAAACCTTAAAAGTATTTAGGCCAAATTGTATGAACACAACATATTAAATAAAACCCATAGCATTTGAAAATGTGAAAATTATCTCCCAAATAATTGGTGTTTGATCTTTTCCCCTGCCCAGGAAGGTGGTCTAAGGCTCTAACCTGGAAGGGCGTTTTGAGAGCTGGCACTGGGTGCTGGAATGGAACATGCCAGAAAATGCATTGTCCATGGCAGAACTTGGGTGGAGATTCCCACCTCTCCTCAATGAAACATTATCTGAATAGGCTATTAGCTTCAACAGGACCCAGCAGAGGTGAATATATAGTACAGAGCAGAGACTGGCATCCAGGACAGCAGGGTGGTTATTGGGGTTAAGTGTGTGGATAAAAGGTAGAGCCTGGAGAGATCGCCCTGGCTGCCCAGGCATAGAGTCATGGGGTCTCGTCTATGGGTGGTGAAGTCCCAGGAACAGGGGTCTTCTCTGAAAGGCTCATTTCTCTCTAATGGAAGCATCCCAGTTAACAGTGTAAACACGGGGTGACTTAGTGTCCACTAGAAATGAGCTGAGGCAGTGTAGGTCTCCAGCTACTGAAAACTGCAAACTGCTTCCTCTTCTTGAGAAGGTCAGTTTTCTGTGTGGTCAAGCTAGAAAAGTAGGGGGACAAAACTGCCAATAATATCTGATGAACCCCAGTATCTCATACTTCAGAGCTGTGCACAATACAAGGATCTCTTAGTCGGATACAATGCATCCTAAAGCCTATACCTTGAAGTGGGGTCTTATCACCAGGTCACTGGCCACACTTCTATCCTCAAAATGACACACAGCATTTGAGAAACACTGAGGGTTTAGGGACTCGGCTTAGTTTGCAACAACCTTTATGCTTCACAACAAAAGAATGATGAATAATTTTATATTTTAATATCCTTTAAATGAAATATTATGTAGCTATGTAACTTTTCATTATGATTTTAAAACAGCATGGGAGACTGTTCATGTTGTAATGGGTAACTTTAAATTATGTGGACATCATGCTTATAACTATATAAAAATGGCTACAAACAGGAAAAAAGTAAACAAGAAGAAATATTATAAAACATTATCTCTGGTATATTTAGATGAAGAAACTGGATCATTTGATATATATTTTTTTACTTTACTGTGTTCTTCAAATATTCTTTAATAGATATTATTTTTTTAAAGCACTAATAAAAATAATGTTGTGAGTGCTAAATATGTGCCAAATCAGAGCTGGGTACAGTGGGGATAAAAAGATAAATAAGAGAAGGGACCTTTTTTTTTTAATTGAGGTATAATTGACATACAACATTATATTAGTTTCATGTGTACACCATAATGATTCAATATTTGTATATGTTGTGAAATTATCACCACATTAAGTGTAGTTGACATCCAACACCACACATAGTTGCAGAATTTTTTTTGAGAACTTCTTTTTTTTAGTTTCAGGTGAGGAAGCTTTGCTCAGCCTCAGAGATCCCCATGCTGCACGGGGTCTGGGCCGTGGGGGAGTTCAGCATCAACTATCTCCAGTGCCTGAATCTGTAATGAGAATTATTTTTTATTTAATTATTTTACTGAGGTCATATTGGTTTATAACATTGTGTAATTTCAGGTGTACCTTATTATATATCACTTTCTGTATAGACTGTATTGTGCTCACCCCCAATAGTCTAGTTTTTATTCGTCACCATACACATGTGTCTCTTTACCCCTTTCACCCTCCCCCGCTTCCCCTCTGGTAAGCACTAATCTGTTCTCCTTATCCGTGTGTTTGTTTATCTTCCACATATGAGAGAGGTCAGACAGTGTTTGTCTTTGTCTGGCTTATTTCACCTACATATAATAACCTCCAGGTCCATCCATGTTGTTGCAAATGGCACGATTTTGTCTTTTTTTGTGGTTGAGTAGTATTCCATTGTATACATATACCATATCTTTATCCATTCATCAGTTGATGGGCACTTGGGTTGCTTCCATGTCTTGGCTATTGTGAATAATGCTGCAACAACCATAGGGATGCTTAAATCCCTTTAAATTGCTGATTTCGTGGTCTTTGGATAAATACCCAGTAGTGGGATAGCTGGATTCTATTGTATTTCTATTTTTAATTTTTTGAGAAATCTCCATACTGCTTTCCCTAGTAGCTGCACTAGTTTGCATTCTCAGCAGCATTGTATGAAGGTTCCCTTTCCTCCACATCCTCTTCAACATTTGTCACTTTTTGTCTTAATTATAGACATTCTAACGGGTGTAAGGTGATATCTCATTGTAGTTTTGATTTGCATTTGTAATGAGAACTTTTAAGATTTATTTTCTTAGCAACTTTCAAATATGCAATACAGGATTATTAACTATAATACCCGTGATTTATTTATTTGGTAACTGGAAGATTGTATCTTTTGACTCCGAGAAGGGGCCTTTCTTAAAGAGCTGTATTGTGGCAGGGAAAATGAGACACACATAACACAATACATCATAAGGGTTCAGAATAAGTATTGTACAGATGCAGGGAAAGAAGGGATTATGACCACAGTCTTGCATCATCTTTTATTTACTTTTTATGTATACAGCTTGGCTTTAGACCAGTGAATGACAAAGCTAAATCAATAAAATAAATCTGTGTGTACCTTTAGAACATTTTATTTACCATTCATATTTCAGAGAATAGGAAACTTGTTGCTGGTGTTTTATCGAATCTCTTTTCTCCCAGATTTGGAAGTGTGTTGAAAAGGAAGAACAAAGGTAATTTAATTTCAACAGACCTGTTTTGACATGACTCTAATTCATTAGAAACACACCTGGGAATTACAGTAGCTTAAAGACAACTCTGAACTCATTTTATGGTCAAAAAATAAATTCACGGTGAATTTTAAATATGAAAATAACCTTTTATGAGACTTGTATGGTGAGGACTTTAAAAGCTTCTATAATGTATGCAATAGTTTATAGACTTTCAACTATTGAACTCTTGACTTCCTGAGCGTATCTAAAGCATTCTGAAAAAGAAATCTTTTAGCAAACATGACTTCAGAATGGTCATCTTACATCAAGATGGAAAGCATACATAGAGAATAATAGGGGGAAAGGACATCAAATATTTATAGTATCTATCATTTCGTTTCAATTTAGAATACAGTATTATGATAATTATATAGGTCACATGTAGATACTATTCAAAGTGTTTCAATAATAGGATGGCAGAATGAATACAAAATAGAGTTAAGCCTTTTATTTTATTATTCGGCTTTCATCCTTTATTTTAGGTTATGAAGAGAGACAAATATGGCAGGTGCACAATGACTAAATTGGCAGGAAAATGGAGTTAAGTAGCTAGAGTTTAAATTACATTATTCAGAATATATTAAGAGTATAATTAACAATATTAGCATTTTGAGAATTAGAAAAGGAGATAATACTTAAGCATATTTTGATTGTGCTTTGAATTCATTCACATGGAAATTTTAAGAAGTTTACTTATGAGAAAAGTTTACTAATGAGAGAAGAAATGCTTTCTTTGGTAACTATATGTCTGTATAGATAAGTAGTTAATATCAAATTTTTAAAGGAATGTTTTGCATAACAAAGACATCGCCAGGTTCCAGCACATAGGTCCATTTCAATGGCATTGTGAGCTTCTGGTAACCTAAGGCAGTGACTTTTCAACTTTCCTAACTACAACCTACGGAAAGAAATACACTGTAAAATCACAATACTTGAAGTAAGCCAAGAAGATAATCTAGTTCACTTCATCCCTTTGAGGCTGAATCATGTGTCAGCCATTGGCACAGATGTGAAGCTTTTCTATTCTTAAAGCTACTATGATTCAGCTCATCTGTAAAATGAGGCTAATAAGATTTGTCTCATCTGAGTTAGAATTAAATCAAAGCATGTAGGTAAAAGAGTGTCTTGTACATATGAGGCGATAAAAAAAAATAGCAGCCATTACTACTATTATTATTAATGAGCTGATACAGTAAGCAATTTTAAACAGTAAAAATATTTATTTTCAGGAAACATTTTCTCGTATTTCTTTTAGACAACTGAATTCCCCATACTACAATTTATACTCTACATCTAGCACTTATGGCAATGTCTTCTTATTTATTTGTTTCATGTTTCTCTCACCACCCTTCTGTCATCTTCTAATCTTGTGAGCAACTTGAGGTTAGGAACTTATCTTATTCCAGTTTTATCTCCAGTTCTGAGCATTGAGCCTGGCACATGGAAAATTCTTCACACACATTTGTTCAATGAGTGTGAATAGGAAAACATTTTTAACTAATGTGGGGGAGGAAGAAATTTTTCTCTACCCTTCTAAGTCCTTCTGGCTGTTCTAAGAATTAAGTTGATGTGAGACAGATTAACAGGAGAAAATCAAATTTAATTTTGTATGTACAGGAGCCCTACATACATGAGATAGTCAAAGACACCACATACATGAGAGGTTCAGAGACAGAAAGGTAAATGACCATATATGCCATCTTGAGCTAAGGAATGGGATAGAGACCTAGAGCTTCAGAGGGGAGGAGAGTAAGGACAATAAGAAGGACAGGACAATAAGAAGAGCAGATGTTCAGTAATTAGAGGTTTGCCCTACCATACAGATAGGTCATAAAAAGTTATTTCTGGTAATAACTCTTATTATGGGCAAGGCCCTCAATTAAAATTCTTTAAGGCAGAGGTAAAAGTTTCTCTTGAGCCCACAAGGTCTTGATTGCCTGTAGCTCAAAATATTCCACATGCCAAAGTGGCAGGTCTTGTTCTGCCTGTTCTGAATCCCTTCAGTCTCCCCTTTAAAACTTCCTGAGAAGTTTCATATTCCAGAAGTTAGGTTGATAGATTGCTGTATCTCATTGAACCAGTCTTTTAGTTCTGATAACAAGTCAGTTCATTTAAATAGTTTTATCTCTTTTCAGGAGGTGGTGATGCAGGTGGGCTCCCAAACGTAGGCCTATAGTGCAAGCAATCAGGAATTTAATAAGAGGCATTTCTATGGAACCAAAAAGTAATGGTTAGTGAATGGAGTAGACTATAATCCCAGTTTTTTAATTCTGAGGTAGCTAGTCCAGAAGATTTCTAGATGTCAGGCTCAAAGCATCTTCAGATGGAGTGAGGGCAGTCAGTGGCAGTCTGACAGATTTTCCTGGGTTGCAGTTTGAAAGCCTCTGGTGATCTTTCTGAGTGGCCCATACAGCAACAGGCACAAACATTGTCCATGCATGAGCTGTTGTGGTGATTTCTCTGAAGTTTCTATCAAATTGTCCAACTTTAGCTTGCATAGCTTCAGAAAAGGGCAGTTTTAGTTCTCAATGATTCCAAGTCAAAAGGAAGGGAGCAAAACCAGAAATGTTGGCTTGGAGAGTCACAGCCAGATATTTGAGGAAACTAGAAGAATTCAGTATCTAGTCCAGTTTACAGGTCGGAAACAAAACCTAAAAGACAATTAACAGCACTAGAATTTGATATCCACAAAGGTGTATTACTTAAACATAGTTTTTCTCTCTATAATCACTCCCATTTCTAGCAAAGATAATCAGAATAAAACTAATTTGTTTACAAAATAAGTCTAGTTTCACTAAACTTGGACTGTTATTTACATAAGTGCATCAAGAATAGTGATTAACATATTGGCTCTTTTAAATCTGCTTTGCTGGAACTTTTCATAAGGAATCTCAGATTGAACTTTTAAAGGCCTCTTGAGGCCTGGAAAGCCAAGCCAAGGACTAGCTATCAGACTTCACCTGCAATACCTATAGATTAGGGTAAATTCCTCTCTTCTTGAGGCCCCCAAAGTATCTGAGTTTCCTGGGCTTGCCAGAAGTGTTCTCTTTACTGACCTGGTTAGGCTGTCGGGAACCCTGTAAGCAAGGTACTAGGTTATTTTTCCAAGGGTTTTTATTTTCTCCATAAAGCCAGTCTTAGTTCCCTAAAGCTGTGTGGTCATATCTGAGTCTATGCATGTCTCTCTCAGATATGACATTCCAATCAAAGCCTTGGTAATATACCAGTTTCCAATTGTGTCGTGTTGCAAGGAGAACAGATTCTTATTGAACTTATGCAAATAAATATATTGTCATGAAAATAAGAATACTCACTAAGAGTTTCTGAAATTCTCGAGGGCTAAGGTAAGGAGAAAAAGTACTTGTTTCACTTCTGCTTATAAAGGTACAATTCACCAAATTACTGTAAATCATAGCTTAAGAAAAAAGAAAAAGCATTTTCCTTAAATGTGGAAAAACAAAATATTTTAAAAAGACAGCAATATTTCAGAGAAAAAGTTATAAAAGTTCTAATCATCCTCATCAGGATGTAATTAATTCTTGTCCTGCTTTAATCCAGTTTCTCCATTAGTTCTCTCGACCTTGCCTGATGATTGAGGGTGGTGGGAGCAGTGATAATTCCAATAAGTTTGCAAGGTTTTTGTAAAGTCTAGTATGATTTGCGCAGTGAAGTGGGTGCCACAATTACTGGAGACTGTGGAAGGTGTATCCCAAGCGGGAAACACATTTTCTAACAGTTTCTTGCCGCAGTGAGGGCCTCAGCTTTGCGGCAAGGGCAGGCTTCAACCCATCTGGAAAATATACATATAATAACAAGAACATATTGGTAACCCTTACTAAGTGGCAGTTGAATGAAGTCCAGCTGCTGGTGTTCTAAGGGTCCAGAAAGAGGAGGTCTGAGGTCTTTGGGGACAAAAATAGTTTTTCCAGGGTTATGAACCTGACAGGTCAGACAATGCTGACAGAGTGTTTACACAAATTTATGGAAGTCTCCTCACCAATGTCTATTCATAATTTGAGTCATCTGAAATGTACTATGGTGGGTGAGGCCATGCAAAAACTGGAAAATGGGGTTTGCCAGGGAGCTGGGAAGAACCAAGCGGCCATCTTGGGTTTCCCATAGCCCCAACTGTTTGATTAATTTATAGCCATTGTTTATCCCTCTTAATTTCTCTGATCCAGGAGCAGATTGTTGCTATGTTACAAGGACATCAAGATGGCAAAAGTCTGGCAATGAGGGGTCAATTTTTGCAGAAGCAGAATGGACTTCATCTACATGTGTCACAATCTTTGTAAGATTCTGTTTTTGTTACCCTTGCATGAAAGTCAGCTAGGGCATTTTCAGATTCAGTCTTTTTAGTGTGAGCCTCAATTTTGATGACAGACAACATTTTATGCCAGGACATGTCAGATTTCCAGAAATTTCACACAATTTCTGAAACACTTATAACATATACCTATATAGATACAACATAAAGAAAGTTCAAAAGGGGCTGGCTCTGTGGCCTAGTGGTTAAGTTTGGTGCACTCTGCTTTGGCAGCCCAGGTTCAGTTCCTGGGTGCGGACCTGCACCACTCGTTGGCGGCCATGCTGTGGTGGCAACCCACATACAAAATAGAGGAAGATTGACACAGATATTAGCTCAGGTGAATCTTCCTCAGCAAAAAAAAAAAGAAGGCTCAATGTTACTTCTTATTGGACAATGCTTCCTATGTAATTTAACATATTAAATAAGCATAATTAGTTTAATATCCCTCTTTTTATAAAAAGAAGGAACAAATCTTTGAGATATTTCAGGGATCCTCTGAAAAATCCCAATGTTAGCTAGACGTAAAAAAGACTTCATTAGAATTTGATTTGGGGAAGTTTGTCAAAAATATCAAAAGATTTTAAAACACTTGGTCACTTAGGATCATAGGCCACTGTGAAACAATACTTAGTTATCCATTTAACCATGGTGACAATGAAAAGACTTTGAAGGCAAAGACAGAAAGTTAAATAGTTATAAGTAAAACTTAGCTCTTGTAATTAGTTTTCTTAAGTAATCAAAGACCTGATAAAAACAACACAGAAAATTATTTTGATAAAACATAAAATCTTTGCTTTCCTTTTATAATCTATTATTAGGAGCTTACCAATAGTAAAGGAAATCTTTGTCCTTTTAACAGATGAAAGAATATTAAGTTTTAGTTTCATATAAGTACATTATTGATTTTAAAGTTTATTTTTAAAATTCTTATATTAACAATTCAACTTTAGTGAGCTTTTTTACACAAGGTAAAATTCTCTCTCTCTCTCTCCCCATTCTGAAACAACCAGGGCAAAATTACTTTAATTTCCTTTAAAAAAAACACATCTCCATATCTCGTACTTTTTTTTCTCAGCATGGCACAGAACATGTTTACTAATGGACCCAAACATCTTTAGTTTATAGAAGGAAGCAAAAAGTAGATAGAACTATGTTCAGTAATTAATGTTTCAGTATTCTGTCTTATTTGAAAATGATCTGGATATTCAACGAATTTAACTGACCTCATCATTTAACTTAACTTAGCAAAACTTTAAGGTTTCAAGTGTAGATTACCAAAGAGATTTGGGAAACTATTTAAGGAGACATATCAGAAAGCAATCATTGCGAAAAAGCTCACCTAAAAACTTATTTCACTTACATCTATTTAATTCATTGTTCTTAACAATCATGCTCATAAATATTTCATGAGACATTAAAGCAGTTAGCCATCATCAGCTTTTTTTCTTCTTTTTCCTTCAATCTTAGGAATTGGGGATGGTCTAGATAATAGTTCCTGGAGAGGTTACAAGCCTTTTGAGATAAATAGGGGAGGTTTGGGTGGTATCTGAACTGCCTCTAGAGCTGCGTTTCCAGTCTTGCAAAGATTTACAAGATAAGAACAGTTGCTCTCAGTTTCTCAAAAATTGGGTTGTAACTTAAATGACATCATAGGTTGATCTGCCTGTGCAACTATATCATCCCTAATTTGATTCTTTTCCTTTGGGTACATAGTTTTATTTTAGTTTAGGGGAGAAGTACTAAAAAAATCGCTATCAGGCTCTAAATATCAGCTTCTAATTTCTGACCAACCTTTGACCACAGAGCTACTAAAAACCAAAGTCCTTTTAAGTATCTTGCCAGTAAAGGCAGCTGGGACAAACAATAATTATTTCCGGCAGTATTAAGCAACTCCGTGGACCCAATAGACATCCCCGAAAGCTACCACCTTCCCAAGATCTGGAGTCATCGCCAAAGATAGCCAAAAGAAAGAACTGACATCCTGCACATCCTAGGCGGGTAGAAAGCCAAGCCAAGCCCTTAAGACACAAAATGAAACAAACAAGAAGGCAATAGCTATCCCTAGGAGAGAAAGGGTCTATAACCAACGGGTCTGGATTTGGAAAGAAAAGGACAACATAAAATTTTATTTTCCTCTCTTGACTGGGCATTGCAGAATGGCCACTGAGTGGAGATAAAAGGGCGGCTGTCCAGGGAACTTGAATTGCCTGAGAGGGTGTCTAGGATATATCTGCAAAGGATATCGCACAGGAAGGCCTGACGCTGACAGAGCTTGATCATAGAGCCAAGCAAAGTGAGCCCTAGTGTCTGTCCCAGGTGCTGCTGTTAAATTCATTCTCTGGCTTGCAGTATTTACATGAGTAACCTGTATATTCTTAGGGATTAGGCTGGAGTGCTCTGTAAATCTTGTAGGAAAAGGGAAGCTAAAACAAGCAGATGGGGCCAGATTTTAAGAAGGATTTAAGAAGGCGGTTTTATGCTGGATTTTTGTTTTAAGTCTAAATTTTTGTTCTCTCATCTTGTTAGGGGTTCCCTAAGTCTAGCTATTACATATATTTTTTTTCCTTTTCTTCCTAAGTGCCCAATAATTGCACTTCCAATGTCCTGACTTTTTTTTTTTTTTTCAGTACTATCTACAAATGTCTGAAGGCAAATAAGAAGGGATCTGAGTGGATTTTGATTTTTGTTCTAATCTCTGCCCTTCCATCTTATTTAGGGAGTGTTCATGGCTAGCCGTTATAACAATACAAGAGCTCTCTTAAAATTTTTTTTTTTCATTTTAGAAGTTTTTCCAATTCAAAGTATCCATCATCTGGCCGTTGACAAGTAGGATCTTACTAGCAACTCAAACCCATAAGCCTCTTTATGGCTTAACCATGGACAAACATAGACGCAAGAGGTGTCTCCAAAGGAGAGGGCAAAGGATGCAGCCCTCATAAGATTCAGAAAGTTCACTCCCAGAGTTAGCCTAAGAAAATAAAGGCAGTAACTATGGGGGGCCCTGTTTTTAAGCAGCCATTCCAAAACACAGGGAATCACATGCTTTCCCCACTTTTGAGCAAAATAGGGTGACTTACCAAGCCAAAAGTTTACCTCCCCCTTTTATTTTAGATTCCTTAAGCTCAAATCCAAAACCTACTTGGCTGCCCACCAGATGCATATGCATCCTCTGGATGGCAGAGACAAAAAACCCCCCAAAACCAATGACCATCTCTAGGAGAAATGGGATCAACAGAAAATAAGAGTACTCATCCCAAATCTTGACCAGAGTAGCTTTTGCCCAAGAAATTAATTTCACAAATATTTTCTCCCGCTAACCTAAATGCAGCAAAGAGAAAAAAAGATTCTTACCACTCTAGCTTCCAACAGACACTGCAGCAGCCAGAGATCCGGGAGACTGACAAGGCAAGGACTCTTACCTTCTGCTGGCGCTTGTCAGCTGTCCCAGGATCTCTCTGCAGCAGTCTCAGAGGGAGAAGAGTCTAGCCAGGGAAGTTTATCCTACCAACTACGCCAACTGTGAGGGAGGAAGAAATTTTCCTCTACACTTCTAGGTTCTTCTGGCTGGTCTAAGAATTAAATTGACATGAGACAAATTAACAGGTGAAAAACAAATTTAATTTCATATGGATGGGAACTCCATTTACATGAGAGAGTCAGAGACCCCACATCCATAAGAGGTTCAGAGACAGAAAAGTAAAATGAGGTATATATGCTCTCTTGAGCCATGGGATAGGGGCCTGGGGCTTCAGAGGGGAGGGTAATTCACATGATGATAAGAAGAGTGGATGTTCGGTAATTAGAGGTTTGCCCTACCACACAGATAGGTCATAAAAAGTTATTTCTGGTAATAACTCTTATTATGGGCAAGGCCCTCAATTAAAATTCTTTAAGGCAGAGGTGAAAGTTTCTCTTAAGCCCTCAGGGTCTTGATTGCCTTTAGCTCAAAATAGTCCACAAGCCAAAGCGACACACCTTGAGGAGGCCTGTTCTGAACCCCTTCAGTAAATATATTCTTTTTTTCTTTTAAAATTTATTTTTGAAAAAGTAATATATATGCATAGTTTATAAGTCAAATACATGTAACAAAATACAATAATTTTCTGTCAAACTCTTCTCCAATTCCTTTTCCAAGAGGCATCAGTTTTGACACCTTTGGAGATTTTTCTTTATACACGTCCATGTTTCTAAATAATATGCATATACTCCTATATTTTGATTATTCAATTTTAGATGTTATCTATTGACCTCTAATATGATGTTTGAGGATTCAGCTCCCTAAAACTTCCATGTCCTCTGCCTCCCTCCCCATTTCCCATAATAGAGCTACATTAAGAGTTTTGTTTAGGGCCGGCCCCGTGGCTTAGCGGTTAAGTGCGCGCGCTTCACTACTGGCAGCCCGGGTTCGGATCCCGGGCACGCACTGACGCACTGCTTCTCCGGCCATGCTGTGGCGGCCTCCCACATACAGCAACTAGAAGGATGTGCAACTATGACATACAACTATCTACTGGGGCTTTGGGGAAAAAAAGGAGGAGGATTGGCAATAGATGTTAGCTCAGAGCCGGTCTTCCTCAGCAAAAAAAAATAAAGAGTTTTGTTTAGACTTAGTTAAATGCTTACATCATTATGACTACGTAAATAATATGTACAGCTGAGCATTTTAAGAATTTACTAAAACTACATTTCCTTTTATGCTTTTATGTTTCTTGATGTTAATAATAGCCTTGATTTTTTGTTAGATTGATTTCATTTAAACCTTTTGCTAATTTTTCACAATAGTCATTCAGCACCATTTCCCCCAAGATTATTCTTCTTAGGCAATCTATCAGTTTCAATTATTTTTTTATGGAGTCATCCATCTGGAGACCTCCATTCATTCTCTGTTTGAACTGACTGCTCTTTAGGGATACTGCAAAGCACTTCTCCAGGAACTTCCCTTCCTTGTCATGCTGAGAATTTCCTTGTTTTTCTTCTAATTTGGGCATCCTGTTTCCTTGATCTCCTCTTTTCTTCTTTCTTGTTTACTCTCTCATTTTATTAGAGCACATACTCTAATTATTTTCTGAGAAAGGGTGCGCGGGAACTACAATATTTGAGAATTCATGTATCTGAAAATATCTTTATTTTACAGTAACACTGGTAGGCTGGGCACCAATTTCTACATTGAAAGATTTTTTTTTTCATAATTTTGAAAATGCTGCTCTACTCGCTTCTAGAGAACAATGTTGCTGTTGAGATAACTCATTTTACTTCCTCATTTTGCGTGGCATACTTACTGTCTTCTTTTTTTCTCTCTTGAAGCTTATCTCTGTTAACCTGAAATTTCAATTATAGGTCTTAGTTGGATCTATTTTTCATCTTTTTTTACTGTCACTTAATGAGCTTTTTTAATCTGGAAACTCATGTCTCAGTGCCGAGAAATTTTCTTAAGTTATTTTATTGATGATTCCCTGGCTACTGTTTTATCTGATTTCTCTTTCTGAAACTTAAATGGTTCAAATATTGTACCTCTTGGACCATCTTCTTATTTTCTTATCTTTTCCCTTATTTCCCATTTCTTTGTCTTTGTACTTTAGTTTCTGGATGATTTCCTTGACATTATCTTTCATCATTACTATTGAATTTTTCATCTCTGCCGTCATGCTTCTTATCATCTTTTTTTTGTTTCCCGAATGTTCCTTTTTATCTAATATATTGTTTTTGTTTCATGGTTGCAATATTTTATTTCTTTGAGACTGTTTGAACTTTCTTCTCCTTCTAAGATATCTGTTTCAATTATTGTTTTTGTCTCTGTCTTTCATTAGAGGCTTCCTCAGATGTCCCATTATCCTCATCTCCTCCTCATTTTAAGAGTAGGGAACTAAAATGTTGTCAACATGGAGCCAGCCTCTGGAAGCCAGGAAGGAGGAGCACAGGGTCTCAGCGTTCAGTATTCAGCACTCAGTGTGTCTGTGCTTACTTATTCGCCTGGTTTTCACACTGTGCCTTGCGTGCCCCGGTTCAAAGACCTTCTGCTTTGTCTTCAAAGAATAAAACTCCAGTCTTTCTGCTGGGTCGAAGGACAACTGTCACCCTGCTGCAGAGGCTGATGGAAGGAATTAAGGATCTGGCTGCTTAAACAGCCTTCCACCCATCCTCCATTTCTAGCCTCTTCCTTCCCTGTCAGCTCTAGAGGTGGCACCAGTTTCTAAGCCTTTTGTGCATTCTTGTTACAAATCGTGTTGGTTCTTTGCTCTCTTCACTGCTTCCTCTCAGCTCTCAATTCACCCTTTTTACCTGCTCTGTGAAAATGGAGATGGGCCAATTAAATATTTTCCTTTGCAGCTAGCATGGTGTTAAAGTTTGTCACTGGAGGGTGCTGGAAAGACAAGTGCAGAAGGAAAGGGCTTTCCTTCCTGGTTCCAGTGTGTTCCTTTTCTCCAACTCCTGCAGCATGGATGACTTCTGCAGCACTAGACTCTGCCAATGTAGACAGCTTCTCCAGTGCCTGGCTTTGCGGTTCATGCCGGGCAGCAGAACCCAGCAGCCAGCAGCTTCCTCAGCACCGCTGCCCTTGGGCAGTTTTATAACAGAGTGCCTCTAGTGAGTCATCTCCCTATGAATAGTTTTTGCTAGCGCCCTAGAGGGGCTAGTTCCTCCAGTGTAACATCACAACATCCTCTCTGCATCCACTGTGCCACTTCTGTGCCTGCTCCAACAAGGTCCAGATTTCAGCCTCGGGAGCTGGAGGTAGGTTTCTCCTTGGGCCAAGAAATAGTGTCTGCTCCTTATATCTGCTATCCCTGCATACTCTAGAGTCCTTTTTACTTCTTAGTAGCTAATCCCTGGGTAGTCCAAATCCCTGGCTACTCTAATCCCCTGTTATATTAAACCATCCCCGTTCAAATTACTGTGATTCAGTCCTGACTGCTACAGTCACTTGGAGCCTGCACTTCAAGCCCACAAGAGGCTGTCTGACACCCACCAGATAATAACATGCTACGCAGTGCTCTTCTCCATCCACCCCTGACCTTCTATCTATTTATCCCCTGGCTAGCCTGACTGCCCTGTACTCTGCTGCCCATCTCTAAACATTCTTTTTTTTTTTTTTCCCAGGAGTACAAATTACTTGTTGTTTTCCGGATTCACAAAACAGATCGATACTTCTGGGCCTTAAATGCAGGCAGTTACCTCGCTCTAGAAATACCTTAACTCATCAGCATAGTGATCTCTCAGCATTGCTTAATGCCGGCTTTCTGAAAAAGCCTTCCCTGACCCCTTCTCTCTCTTGAAATGAGATGCTTTTATCTCTTGCTCCCTTAGGGCACAAGGCGTTCACAGGTCTGTCTCCCTGAGGTTGCAGTGCACTCTTATCATTTTTTCTGTTACCAGACCCAGGATGTTGCCCTTCTGTCACATGAGAACTCAATAACCTTTGTGAAATGAATGGATGTGTTTAATTTTTAACGAATCTAATTTACAGTTTCTCCCATAGAGAATTAAACTATGAATAGAAAGCAAAATCAAGATGAGATTTCAGGGGAGGGAAAAACACTAAATGGGAGGATGATTCTCCGTTGTTGTGGAGCCCTATTTGCACAGCTGTCGCCACAATTATAGCTGCACTGCCTTGCTATCTCAAAGCAGCTGTCAGCCTGGCTTGAACTCGGAGCTCTTCACATCTTGCAAGATTGGAGCAAAGTGACACAGGTGCTTATAATTTAGTTGGCACAAAGTGACACTTCTAATTTAGGTAAAACATACTGTCAGCGTATTCCAGTATTCTGGTGGACATTTGCATTTATAGGTCAACAGGTATAACTGAGAATCTGTAGTTCTCCAAAAAAAAAAAAAATACAGAGATTAGCATTAGCATTAAATAAGCATTCCTTAAATTTAGCAATTTAAAACTCCGCATTGCTGGGTTGGGATTTACTTGGGCTGGAACTTGACCTAGACACGAGGACTACTACACTAGACTACTATCACTACAAACTACTTGTTTCTTTCTGATGAAAAAGAGATATTAGCCTACAATAGTGACAGAAAAATTGTCAACTCCAACTACGAAGCAAAGATTCCTGAATTTTCCAGGTACTGTCTTAATGATCTTCTTTGAAATGCAGATATTCAAATATGTGTTAATTAGGTTTCTATTTTGTTCAGACATTGTGCAGGTTGACAGAGATATAATGTTAAATAAGTTATAGGGACACGAGTTGTCCCTGGAATGCCTTGCTAAATGTAACGATATATTTATTAGGTACACATATACTCATAGTGCTTGCATTTGACTACTGTTTGTACTCACTTAAAAAACTGACATTTTCAAGAAATCTGTAAGATGAGCAAGAATTATTATCTTCATTTGCAGTGGAAAGATAACTGGTAGTAGAGAGATTATCCATCAAAAGTCACATAGTCAGTATGTTGGAAAGCAAGGAATTTAATCAAGGGCTCTCTCCACTCTTCTGGAATAAGTACATAACTTTGACTGAGTAAACTACAAAAAGAAGATCAACATTTTAATTAACTGGTCAAGTCTTTCTGTTTCTTATAGAGATATTCATGCAAAGCTGGGCCACCAAAAAAATCAATGATTTAAACACCAAATACTACATTTTTCTAAGTGACCTTTAAACAAATCAATTCAAAGCAACACTCTGTTAGTGAATTTAGATAATTGCTTACACAGCTATTTTGGAAAAATAAAATCCTTCTTAAAGATTTTAAATAGGGGCCGGCCCGGTGGCACAAGTGGTTAAGTGCACGTGCTCTGCCGCGGTGGCCCAGGGTTTGCCGGTTTGGATCCCGGGCACGGGCCGATGCACTGCTTGTCAAGCCATGCTGTGGCGGCATCCCATATAAAGTGGAGGAAGATGGGCATGGATGTTGGCCCAGGGCCAGCCTTCCTCAGCAAAAAGAGGAGGATTGGCAGATGTTAGCTCAGGGCCGGTCTTCCTCACAAAAAAAAATATATATATATTTTAAATAAAATCAACAGCAAATCTCAGGTGAATAGATGGGGCACTACAGTGGAGGATCTGGACAAACCAGAAGGTAATAAATCCATCCATTCATTTATTGAGCAAATGTTTATTATGCTCTGCCTTTGTTCCATTCACTGAGATAGGCATATACAGAAGAAAAACAACAATATCTTGTGGTGAGCACTCTAACAACTATGAGCCAAGTGCTGGGGGGAACCCAGAGATGGGACTGATCCATTTCTTTGGGGGAATCGGGAAAATCAGAGAAGAAATGACATTTGAGTTGAGTCTTGAGGCTGAATTGAGCAATCCAGGAGAAGAAGAGGAGGGAGGTCATTCCCAGGAGAGAGACCAGTATGTGCAAAGACTGGGAGTTGTGAAAACATACAAAGTATCCTATGAAAAGTGATGAATTCAACATGGCTTGAGAATAGGTTGCATGGGGTGAGGTGTTGGAGCCGAGGCTGGAAGGATAGTTGGGGGTCATACATGAAGGAGCCTTTGGCTATGAGTTGTCTGCTTTTCATCTTGTAGGCAGCAGGGAGGCATTGGAACCTGATAGATTGTGGCACAGGTAATCAATAAAATCCAGCATTTAGGTTGAGAGTAGAAGAGATACCAAGTGCTAAAAGCAAGGAAGAAATATAAAGAGGCTAAAGGACCTGTGGAACTAGTCCTGAATGTGGCCTTCTCTCCTTGATAGGGGCCGGGTAGAGTAATTTTATATCCTAATTTTGTGGTTTCCTACCCTGCAGGCCCTCTTTTCCTTTCAAATTGCCATTAGGACTTTAGCCTCTGGTTCCATTTCTTATCTTAGTGTTCTGCTTTCTTTCAGAACATTACTTACAACTGGTTTGAAGATCCTGTTCATTCTCATTTAGCTCTTCCTTATTAGTGATGATACTTTTGAAGAGGCTAGTCTCATCACAGTATGCAAGAGGTGCAACCACTTTGGAGATGTAAGGGTGAGTAAATACAGGAATAACACACAGAGTTCAGGGTCTTGCCCCTTTGGTGACATTTCTAGAGGTCTAGTGGTAGGGAGCATGTTGACATATCCCTTTGAAGATGAAGGACAAGCTACTGCATCTGGCCCCATTTAACAGTAAAAAAAGGCAAACACTTTGTCGGCCTTTTTGGATTTTTAGAGACAACATATATCTCATTTAGACAAGCTATTCCTACCCATTTATCAAGTATTTCTGAGGGTTACTAGTTTTGAGTAGGACCAGAGGAAGAGAGGTTCTATATCAGGTCCAGGCTGCCGTGCAAGCTGTTCTGCAACTTGGGCCATACAACTTAGCACATCTGACGGTGCTTGAAGCGTCTGTATGGAACCTTCAACAGGTTCCCTACAAGTGAATCATAGTATGGAGTTTTAACAATTTTGGAGCAAAGCTTTGCCTTCTCTGCAGAAAACTCTGCTCCTTTTGAAAAGCAGATTCTGGCTTGTTACTGGGCAAGCCACAAGTAACTGAAAGCTTGATCATGGGCCACTGAGTTACCAAGTCATTTGAGCTGCCTATCAGGAACCAAGTGTTTGGCACCAAGCCAAAATGTTTGGCATGTACAGCAAGCAGCACTCCATCATCAAATGAAAGCAGTACATACAAGATCAGGCTGAGGCAGGTCTTGAAGGCACAAACTAGTGCATAAGCAAGTGTCACAAATGCTCATGGCCCATATTTCTGCTTAAGTTGCTTCCTCCATCTCAATCTGTACTTATGGTCTCTGACTTATGGTCACTGCTGAATGTCCAACCTGCTAACAGATAAAATCTGAGACGCTAACCTGGCGTCATTCCCTTGGTAGTCTCACCAACCACCTGCTGGCAGGATGATCACACTGAACAATTTCTATCATGGAAGGAGTGGTGTTTTATTTTCACTGGAATAGATACTTCTCCAGTTACGGATTTGCCTTCCCTATCTGCAATGCTTCTGCCAAAACCATCATCCACGGACTTACAGAATGCCTTATTCAACATCGTAAAATTTCACACAGCATTACCTCTGACCAATGAACTTATTTTACAACAAATGAAGTGTGGCAATGGGCTCATGTTCATAGAATTCACTGATCTTAGCATGCTATCTATCCCCGTGAAGCAGCAGGCCTGATAGAACAGTGGAATGACCTTCTGAAAACTCAATTGTGGTGCCAGCTGGATAACAACACCTGTGGGGGCTGAATACTTTTTAACAAAAGTAGTCAGGCTAATTTAGTTGACCTACCCTGGGTCATGTGCCCATCTATTAAGCAGTAACTGTGAATTCTGTTTGTGAACAATGAGGTCAGAGCATAACGCCTAGAGCTGGGACAGTCCATCCAAACCTCATGCATTGAACACGGAGGGGTCCATAAGGAAAGGGTCCCTCTCTGTTACCAGAGATCCTTGATAGGTAAAATCAGTACATCTCCATTATATTGTCCTTGGTTGTCCAGGAAACACATACACTTTCTTTTAATTCATGTATTTCCACATTTCTTTTAATGCATACATTGCTCCTATGTAACATAAGAGAACTATTTTATACACAACAAATAGCACATTCACTTTCTCTCTAAAAAAGTACAAAATGTGTGTTGTACAGTTACCCTGTTACCTCTAGATCAGGACCTTTGCTCTGTGCCTCTCTGTCAGTCTCAGATATAGCTTCTCATGGTTCAGCAGTTTATGACTAATGGTATATTTGTTTAACCACCTACTGCAAACATAATAGACAATCGTGGAGTCAATAAAGGATAAATTCAATAAAATTCTCATTTGGAAATGGGAAGAGGGGAAAAATAAATAAACAGTGGTTCTACTCAAAAGGGATTGCAAGTTCTGACTGCCCTGGAAGGAGAGTGAGTTCTTTGGTCAGAAATCTGCATCATGGAAGATTTCACTTGACAGTTATCTCCTTGTGGCCACATTTGATACCCTTTTTTGGTGACTGCCATATGTTAGCAACATACTTCCTACTGGTGAAGTCTTGGTGGTCAACACGCTTCCTATTGGTGAAGTTCTGGTGGTGGAGGGAATGCTTAGGGGTTAAGTACTTCTGAGCATTTGCTTGCCAGGTTTGGGGTTTCTCTGAAAGGAAAACTTCCTTAAAACCTTGGTAGGCATCCAGTTAATTTGCACGTTGTCAATGTTATAGATTAGTAACCGGAACCTGAGATCATGTTGAGTCATAGTCTCAAGAGAAATCTGAGTCTGTGGTTTCTGTTTCTTAGCATTAGGCCTCAATGCTCTATCCATCTTCCATCTCTTAGCCTAAAGGTTTATGATGGTGCAGAACAATTGGTTGAGATTGGGAATCATAACTAATCCTTCCCGTATCTCTAGATGGTGCAATAGGGAAAGCATGTTCCACTGTCTCTTAATTAAGATAATTAGATTGGAGTTTCTGTCATTTTCGCCTAAAAACATCCTATCTGACACCTTATTCAGGCAGAGAGCAGCACTCGAGGTTCTTGGGAAGGGCTTGGAGAATAGTATTGTAGCTTCTCCTAGATCCTATTCTTATTTACAATGTTGTTGTCAGCCTCCCTGGCTTTCCTTGCAGTGACTTTTTCTTGGGGTGGAGAATTTGCCTTTTTCAATTTTCAAAACTCATGGCTATTTGAATCTCAGCTGTTTTGCATTATTAGATGCAGCCATAAAGCAAGGCTGTGCTTTCTTCTTTCTTTGCTTTGAAACAGTCAAGCTTGAAGTATGGAGAGTTGGCTAAGATATTTCAGCATCCTGACTTCTTTTTTACCGTATTTCCTAACATTCTAACCTCAGTAGACGCATAACCTGAGCCCACATGTATGACAGGGAACAGTTTAACCATCTGCTTTGCTACTGCACAGCACAGATGGACCACTCTCTAGCTACTACAAGGGGAATATTCACTACCCTGCAGCCCACCCCCACTGGGCCAACTCAACATTTTAAGATTTGCCGGTAACAACAACTGACTTCCACGTTAGCCAGGATGTTTTTAGGTGAAAATGACAGCAATCTCAACCTAATTATCTTAATTGAAATAAAAAGGTATTAGTTGGTTCACAAACCTGAAAAGACCAAGAGCAGACCTCGGCTTGAGGCATGGCCAGATCTGAATAGCCAAATACTTTAGCAATGTCAGAAGAAACCTGTCTCTCTCCATTTCTATCTCTGTTTTCCTTTACCTTTCCCTCACTCTCAGACCGACTCTCCCATGAGCTGACAAAAATAGCCATGGGTAACTCCAGGCCTTCCGTCTTCTAGCAGTTTAGCACCCCAGTGGAAGAAACCATCTCTTTTTCAAAATTTCCAGCCAAAGTCCTGGGCTGACTTTGACTTAACTTGGGTCACATACCCCCCTGTACCAATCACTGTGGACTCTAAGTTAGACATGGGTCTACCAGCCATCCTTAAAGATAAGGAGATGAGGAGATTCTTGAAAATTAAAGAAATTTAGTTATTATAATAGATATTCTGGACAAACAAACACAACAGACACTGGCACTGGGCCAGGAGTCAGAAGAAATGTAGTCTAATCATGGTTGCATCACTTTCCAGCCATTTGGCCCTTTCTGAGACTTAGTTTCCTCATCTGTAAAATAAGGACATTAATACTAAACTCAATTATTTCACAAGATTTTTGGATGACAAGGTGAGATTTTATATAGAACCTCAGAAGTTATATATATAAAGCCGAAATTATAATTAAAATATTTATGATGATCTTTATAGTATGCTTATGTTTCTTTAAAAACATTTTCAATATAAAAATAATATAACTACATAAGTCCACCCCCTTAGCATAACCATGTTGTTATCATTTTGAAATATTCTGTCTCATTTTCTTTCTTTCCTTTCTTTTTCTTGCTTTTCTCTTATACTGGTATAATCTTAATAATTCTCAGCTTTAATGGCAAAACTTCATCCATCAGACATACATAATTTTCCTAACCATTCTTATATTGTTGGACATTTAGATTATTTATTATTTTTTTCAACATTATAAATAACACTATGATGAATATACATATAATTATTTTTATGAAGTTGCCTTACTACCAACTTTTCTAAGCCTCTTGATATATGGACAGTCACATGTGGCTATAGTCACTGGCTATAGTAGATGCTACACCTGTCTTCCTCAGCCTCCTTGGACTGTACCATTTTGGTGCGCTCAGGTGACTTCCAGTTGCTGGCATCTGTATCTCTGTGCTTGGACTTTTTCTGGGATGCAAAAGGCATTTCCATCCAGGTGTGTGTTGCTGGTCAGAAATGCTCGGAAACGACATACTCCAGGAACAGCTCTCAAATAATGCCTAAGGGAGTTGATGAATAAATGCCCTTTGAAGTGTGTGTTTTACACCATTATCTGCAGGATTAAGCTCCAGCCACCCATCCACCAGTGATAGCTGGCTTCATAACACAGTCTTTTTTCTCCTCATTTTTATTGAGATATAATTGACATATAACATTGTGTAAGTTTAAGATGTACAACACGATGATTTGATATATGTATATATTGCAAAATGATTACCACAATAAGATTAGTTAACACATCCATCACCTCACATAGTTACCACCTTTTGTGTGTGTGGTAAGAACTTTTAAGATCTACTCTCTTAGCAACTTTCAAATAAACAGTACAGTATTGTTAACTATAGTTACCATGCTGTACAATAGATCCTCAGAAATTATTCATCTTATAACTGAAAGTTTGTACCCTTTGACCACCTTCATCCATTTCCTCCACTCTCCCACCCCTGGTAGCCACTAATCTACTCTGCTTCTATGAGTTAGTTTTTTTTAGATTCCACACATAAGTGAGATCATACGATATTTGTCTTTTCTTATCTGACTTACTTCACTTAGTATAATGCCTTCAAGGTTTATCCATGTTGTGACAAATGGCCTGATTTCTCTCTTTTTTATGACTGAATAATATTATTTTACATATATATATATCACATTTTCTTTATCCATTCATCCGTTGATGGACCCTTAGGTTGTTTCCATGTCATGGCTATTGTAAATAATGTAGCAATGAACATGGGAGTGCAGATATCTCTTTGAGATAGTGATTACATTTCCTTCAAATATATATCCTGAAGTAAAAATGCTGGATCATATGGTAGTTCTATTTTTATTTATTGAGGAACCTCCATACTGTTTTCCATAGTGGCTATACCAATTTACATAACACACTCTTAATCCACTGTCTTCCCTTCCTTGTCTTGTTTCCCCACTCTTCTGCTGAGTTTCCTTGTGCTACACAGATAAACCACGTACACTTGAAGCCTCATCTCAGAGTCTGCTTTTTGGGGAACCCAAAATAAAACACCAGGATTAATTATTTTCACTTAATTTTTAAATCGGCTAACTTAATAGGTGATGAGTTACCAATTATTTGTATCAACACAGATAAATCTCAAAATAATAATATTACTAAATGAAAGAAACAACCTTAAGAGAATTCATAAGTAAGATAGTATTAGTGAAACAATAACATACACAAAACAGTTTTATACATGCAAAGCAATGCCATATGTACAAAAAAAAAGCATAAATGCAAGATGACTTAAAATATATAACAAAATATATGATAAAACATTCTTGAGAATGATAAAACCAAAATCAGAATTGCAATAACCTCTAGAGAAAAGGAAGGGAAATATTATTGGAAGGATCACATAGGAGGCTTTAGTTATATAAGTAATGTTTTATTTTTTAAGCTGCGTTATAGCTCCATATAATTACATCATTCCATATGCTTTTTGTGTGTCTGAAACAGGTTATTATAAAAATGATTACCTAAACTATGTAAAATAAAGCAAGATATTTGTAAAGAAAATTCCCCTAGTATTTGTAAAGAAATAGCCATCAAATATATAAATAAAAAAATCTTTACTAGTACAAATGACAGAAATAAAAAAGTCTGATAGAATTGACTCTTAAAAATGTAAATTTTTAAGATACTATAATGGTGGATACATGTCATTACGCATTTGTCCTAGCCCTTAGAATGTACAACACCAAGAGTGAACTCTAATACAAACTATGGTCTTTGAGTGATAATGATGGATCAATGTAGACTCATCCATTGTAAAAAATGTACCACTCTGGTGGGTAATGTTGATAATGGGAGAGGCTATGAATGTGTGGGAGCAGGAGGTATATGGGAAATCTCTGTACCTTCTGCTCAATTTTGCTGTGAACTTAAAACTGCTCTAAAACATAAAGTCTTCTAAACTGTACCAAAAGAAAAGAGTGAGTTTTTGTATGTTGAAAAATTGAAACAAAATTGTCTAAACTAGGAAACTATCACAAATATGAAAAATATGATATTCTTAGTATATAGAGGTCACACAAATCAATAAGAAAAACACAAAGTCCCTAATAGAAAAATGGCAAAATGATATGAACACACAATTCTCCAATAGGAGATAAAAATGGTTACAAGACATAAGAAACCAGTTAACCTGTTTTTAGTTAACTTTGCTGTAATCAAATAAAAGCATAATAAATAACAGTTAAAATTTTCATCTCTGAAAATGGCAAAGATTTAAAACTTAATTACTCTTAATGCCGATTAGGAGACACACACACATTCTCAAAAGTGCTCACAGCATTTTAAAAAGTTGGTCTCTGCCTCAATAATTTGCCGTCTTGGATTTAATTGTAAAGGTCCAATCAGAGCTGGGGTTTTCCTGGTCAGAGAGAAGCTAGGGCATCAGACAAGTCTTGATTCAAATATCTCCTCTACTTCTGACCGGTTATGTGACTAAGGAAAGTTACTTTTTCCTTCTCACTGAATCTATTTCTTCAATTGTAAAATGTGGATAACTGTATCTATCTCATAGAAAATCATGAAGATTAAATTAAATAATGTAATTAGCAACTGGGTATAGGGTTGAACATTCAGAGTTGTTTAGCTAATAGCCATTTTATTACAGCAATGTTTCTTATAGTAGTATATATAACCCTAAAAATTTAGACATTATCCGAATGCCTACTTTATAGAGGGATAGGAAAAAATATTATGGTATTCTTTTCAAAGGGAACAGAATATAGCCATTAAAAATGTTTTCTAAAACTGTTTCATGACAAAGAATATACTCACAATATGATGTTAAATGAAAAAAAAAATAGACCAAGATACAAAATTGTACACAAATTATAATTCCATGTATCAAAACGTATGCTGAACATGCACCCAAAATTAATAGTGGTATTTCTAGGCTGTAGAATTATGAATGAATTTTTTTCTTCTTTATGCTTTTTGGTATTTACCAAGCCTTCTGCCATGAACCGCATTACTTTCATAATCATAAAAAGTCACGATGGTAATATGATGGAAAACAGTATAATTTAATTTATACGTAAATATAAGTAAATTATAAGAAACATTACTGACAATGTTAATTTTTTTAAAAGGGTATATTTAACATATATTGATTTTGTTAAGCATATGATATACTATCTCATGCATTTTAAAATTAATTCTAACTTGGTTGGCTTTATGTGTAGTTAAATTGAAAACTACCAGAAGGAGAGAGAATCAAGGAAATAGACATAACATTTTAAGCATAGTGCTTCTAAAGGATCCCAGGCTGGCCATTAGGTCTGTCTCCAGCATTTGCACATTCATTTCTTCATGTATTTATTCATCAAATATTAGCCCACTTATTCCGTGTCAGGTACTGTGCCAGGCATGAGGCATATGAGAATCAAGGTGGAGGGTGAAAGCCCTGTCTTTAAAGATCTCACAATTTGATGGAAAAACAAACAATGACTACACTATAACATTACATACGGAGTTACGTAAAAAGTGCCACGGGTGCATGACGGCAGGGGCCACTGGTGGCTTGATTAGGGCATTTAGCCAAATAGTATTACAAGTATATTTCAAATTAGGAATTCTAGTAAAATGAGATTAAAACTTGACCTTTGTTACTTTAAGTAAAGAAATCTGTGGTGGAATAACTTTTTCCCGGGATGAGGGAGGCAAGGTTGGAGAGATGTCAAAGAAACAGCAATCAAGTGACAAGCTCCTCAATATGCACCTTGAATGTGGGCTTATTTTATTTGTACCTTATCCTAGGAGTTTATAGTGATGCTGGTTTTCAAGCAGATTTGAGGGACAAAGGTGATAAAGATTTTCAGGTTTGTGAGTTTATCAAATCTTCCCAGAAAAACAACACCCATTTGCCGTCAAATATCAGTGAAAAAAAAAATACAGAAACTAGCACTGAGGAAAAATGGAATGGTTTCATTTTAAGTGGGGAAGACATACATTTATTTAAAATGTATTAACTGGGGAGAAACAGCAAAGAGCATAGTTAGGGGAAAAAATAGAATTTATTTGTAAATAAATTAGCATAAAAGGGTAAGACGGTGGGCAAGACTTATTTTAGTATGGTGTTAAAAGAGCGAAGAAATGTGATGAGAAATTAACAAATATTGTTTGAGTTAGAAGGAAATGTGGATAGAAACAATAAGAGCCAGGAAGATTGATTCTACTTCAAACGCGAGTGAAATGAGACTGAGAAGCTGTGGACAAAAATAAAGTCAGGGTTCAACCAAGACATTTTCAGAAGATTTGGCAAATGAGTTAGCATCGTGTTTGATGCGTCAAGCTGGTAAGGCTGCTACTTACATGAAAAAAAGGTGATATGATTTTTGGACCTCTCCTCCTTGATAACCTTTCTAGAATATTGAATTCTACTTGTTCGAAATGGAACTCATCAATTTCCTGTGCAAAATCGTTTTGCTCTGGAATTATCTATTACTACTCTAACACTAGTTTTCTAGTCACCTAGATGCCAAATTTATTTCATCTTTTCCATTTCCTACCTTCCATTATTTACCTAGTTGTCTAGGTTCCCTCTGTTTCATCTATCTTTCCTTCCCACTTCCAAGGTCACTATCCTATGTTGGTCTCTGTTACTTCTTGCCTGGGCTCTCAGAGCCTGCTGGTTCTTTCCCACAATGTACATGGTTGATGATGTAATCTGTTGGCCAGATCTGATCTCATCACTCCACCTGCTCGAACCCTTTCCAGGACGCCTCCTTACTTCAGAATAAAGTCAGGAGTTCAAGGCTGCCATACTTTACCTACAGCCTACCTTCTCAGGTTTATTTCCAATTATTTCCTTAGAGTCTTCCTATATTCTAACCAAATTGGACTTTTCACTGATGCACAGATAGAACTCGTGCTTTTTCATCTCCATGCCTTTGCATGTGTGTCTCTCTGCATGGAATAGCCACCCCTTCCCCTCCAGCCCACATGCCCTGACCTATTCTCCAAGACCCATCTTCAAAGCCCCCTGTGAAGGTCTTCCTGGTACATCAAATTCCTTGGAGTTGTTTGAATTTTCTTTATATTAATTTTTATGCCACTTCTTTTATTCTGCCTTCTCTTACAAAGACATATAAAGTATTTTTATTTCCCATCCTAGATTATATTTACAGATCAGGGATTTGTGGATTACTTATCTTTATGTCTCTTCACATCAGATTAGGCACTCAGTAAATATTTCTTGAATTCAGTGAGCATTAGTCAATAATTAGTAGCAAAGCAAAGTACTATTTACAAAAATATGATGCATTTGATTATTCATTTATTCAAATTTTTAAGTTTAAGATGTATCATTTCCTAATGAAAAGTACTTTACAACAAAATAAGAGTTATCTTCTGGTATTTTCTTTGGGCCCCATGTATCAAGATAAAATTGTAAATGATAAATATTATTACTGAAAATAAAGTGGCAACGTCTCCATAGTTCAGTTTGAGGAAATCTGAATTGTTCTCACACAAGTAGCCACATCAAATATTAAATGATATATGTTAAACACAGCCAGATGTTTCTCATTTAAAGAGATTCAGGTGCAAAGAAAAGACATTGTGTATAGAGAGAATGCAGTCAGCCTTGTTCCGAAATTATTAAAAATTGGTTTTAAGGTGCTTTCTATTCAGTAAAATTAACGCATTTCATATTTTAATTTTTAAAGTACAAAAATGTTTTTCAGTGAATTTATACTGAAATTATTTAAAAACTATTTTATATTTGACCAGTTTTACTGGTGCAATATATTAAAGGTTTTAAAATCTGTTTTTCCCTCTTTGAAAATAGAGGATTCTATGTGAATGTACTTAAATTCATACACTAAAATAATTTGCTTGAAGATTCTTCTATAGGCTAAAATGTTTCAAGTAGAGTCTAAGCATGCAAAAGCATGCTCCTACTATCTTAAAATACAAATTACAGAAAACAATGCTTTAGAAATTGGAATTTGGTTGATTTTGATGGGAAATTGGGAGCTCTGGAAAATGACTTTGGCATGTGATGATATTTGTTTTCATCTCGTCTATTAAATAAAGATTATTATTAAGCCTATTACTATTAGTATGGTATTCATTAAGTGAATTAGAAATATATTTCTCCTACATCACATTTTTCCTCATTCTTTAAAACTTAATTTTCTTCTTCGTTAGCCTGTTAGTGAAGTGAGTCGTTTGCCTGGGCAGGGTTTGCCCAGCGTCACGTCATTAGTGAGGCCTCCCTGAGTGCCAGGCTCTCCATGCTGCTGTAACACTGGGACACTGGAAGTTTCCCATATCATATGGGCATGCACCATATACTATAAGCAGCAGAGAATATTGTGTGGTTTGCTATCTTCTTGGTTCTTGGCACACCAACTTTTTTTCTTAGATTGAATCTGTTTTAGTGAGCCTCCAAAATGAAAAATTAATGGATAAATGGAATAGTAAGGTTTATTTATTTTTACCAAATTGTGCTCAATATCCTGTCTGATACCACCTGTGACAAATCTGCTTTTTCACTCTAAAAAACACGTGAATCGCAGCTGATGGAGAAACAATCATTATCATCAATTCTTGTTGTTTCGGCTACCACTAGCTGGATGGCGCTGATTCTATATTACAGACTCTAGCCTGCCAAATGCCCAGGATCCTCCATCAGTCACAGGCTCGAGACACACCTCGAATCACACTCGAGTGAAGGACTTTTGGAGATTGCACAGCCAGGATGTCAGCTCACTCCTCAAATAGCCTTCATAATTTTGTGGAAATAAAACTTTAGACTCGGCGGCGGCTACTTCGCAGACCCGTCTCCACTCGCTCGCGCGCCTCGCTCCGCTTCCTCTGCAACCATGTCTGACAAACCCGATATGGCTGAGATTGAGAAATTCGATAAGTCCAAATTGAAGAAGACAGAAACGCAAGAGAAAAATCCACTGCCTTCACAAGAAACGATTGAACAGGAGAAGCAAGCAGGCGAATAGTAATGAGGCGTGCGCCGCCAATATGCACTGTACATTCCACAAGCATTGCCTTCTTATTTTACTTCTTTTAGCTGTTTAACTTTGTAAGATGCAAAGAGGTTGGATCAAGTTTAAATGACTGTGCTGCCCCTTTTCACATCAAAGAAGCGAGAACTACTGACAACGAAGGCCGCGCCTGCCTCTCCCATCTGCCTGTCTGGCTGGCAGGGAAGGAAAAGAACTTGCATGTTGGTGAAGGAAGAAGCTAGGGGGACGACAGTGAAATCTAGAGTAAAACCAAGCTGGTCCAAGGTGTCCTGCAGGCTGTAAAATGCAGTTTAATCAGAGTGCCATTTTTTTGTTCAAATGATTTTAATTATTGGAATGCACAATTTTTTTAATATGCAAATAAAATGTTTTAAAACTTGAAGAAAAAAAAAAAAAACTTTAACTACTGTATCATCCCGTGATTTGGAAGAATTGAACCGTTGTAATCCTATCCCTTTTTTCTTTACAGAGGATAGAACAGACTTTTCAGGTCTGAAGCAGTTTCTTGGTATTGAAATTTAAGATCTCCTGGGAAATGTGAATTTCTGTTTAGAGAATTTCCTCCCCCTCTATCAGTCGTGTCAGAGTTGTTTTTATTGTAACATTTCTCTTACAGTGTAAGATTTTCCTTTCCATCTTGACATAATTGCTAGTTATTATCAAAACTAGGCAATGTTGAGCACAAAAACCTGAACAGGAAAGAAGTAATGCAAATTACTTGGTCAGAGAACCTCTTAAAGGACTTAAATAGATTTGGAATGAAAGATGCAAGACTACATTAAATTTAAATAACTTGCCATATAAATGTTGAAAAACAATTGCCAGATCTTTAAAATTGCAAGGATCAAGATTAAAGGTTTAAAAGAAATTCATTTTCTCTCTGACACAAGCTTAATCCTCCTTTTAATGTGCTTTGTTCTTATAATTCTGTGATCTATCCATGTGTATTTGCATTTATCGTATTTTTTTCTGTTTTTCTTCTTTATTATATCTTAATCTCCTTTGTGGGCAGGGGCCATTGCAAATCTTTAATTGTGCAAGATGTCTCTGACTACTGAGTAAATATTAGTTGATTGAGCCATGAGGATATGTTTTCATGATTGCCATCTTTCTGTATATAAAAATTACTAAGTTTTTGTTCTAGCTTTCTACCTCCATGAGCAAGAGTGGTCTGAATGTGGGGTGAACAGCGGGTGTAGGTGTGGAATATGACATCATTCTGTATTTTTTAGACATTTATGCACTTCTTTTACATATACACACACACACACATATATATGAACCATACATATGTATGAACATATATGTGTATGTATACATATACATACATATATATATGAATATATATGCATGAACCATACATTGTTCATAGTGGTAGAATATATATATATGTATGTATGTTTTTTAATGTATTTTTATATATTTTTTTCTTTGAGTGCAGAGATTATCTTTTACTATTATGAACCATACAATGTATGGTTCATGGCTTATACGTAGTAGTTGCCCAATGTTTGTGCCTCTTGATGATAGATGAGAGGACTCTATGGTTGTTAATTTTCTCTCATCTCCGTGGAACTGATACAATAACAGTTAACATTCTAATCAAAAAAAGTTAAAGTCCTAGAATCATCCAGGTCATCCTTGAACTTTAATGTGTCTCCCCAGAATCCGGTAGTTGTTCTTCACCAAGCAGAATTTATCAGTCACACCACTGGGCCTCTCTTTACTTTCTCCTATTTGTCAGGGAAAAAAGAGAAGAAGTGAATAAGAGAATGTAAGAGAGGAATAAGGAGATGTGGTTACTGTTTAACAATCCATCCAGAAAGCTTGCAGCTTTCACCTAGATGAGAACGATTGGAAATGATTCCAAAGGCCAAAAGATGGTTTTATACCATAATATGTTATCATTAAACAAACAGATTCTGAATGCAAAGTCTATTTTTTTTTCAAAAGCCACTCTTACTAACGTCGTAAGTATGTCTTTCAAAGAGGTTGAAGCTAGGGATGGTGTTACCTGCTGGAGGGGCTAGACAGACAGATAGGTGACCATCTGTCTTTTCTAACCTATGTTCCTGGGCTGATAGCTGCTTTCTTTGTGACTACGGATGGCATTTGTAGAAGTTGCAATTCTTTGTACTGCCTGTGATAAAGAAACTGATGACCATATTAACACGTTGTTATATATAACAGCTTTAAGGAGAGAAGGTAATATAGGCTCCACAAGTTCAGGGATTTTTGTCTGTTTTGTTCTCTTATGTGTCCTAAAACTTAAAACAGTATTTAATACACAATAGTCATGAAGGAAATAGTTATTGAATGATAGATTAGAAATATAAAACATATCATTCTTGCATTTTGTTGTCTTTTGCTATGCAGGTTGTGTTCGGTTTTCCTGACTTCATAATCATCTACTGAGTAATTGATGCCAAGTAACATAAAGAAATATAAGATATAGCATAGCCTTAGCAATCACGATAGAAAACACTTCCATGATGTATGTTTTATTTCTCTTCCTTTTTGCCATTTCTCTCAAATAGGTTGATTATGTAGATTGCTGTTTGATTTCATTGCATAATATACTGCAGAAATCAAACAAACTAAGCTTTGGCGAACATTATTTTGGACAAATTAATAGAGTACTTAATTTTATTTCAAGATATATCTCAGAAACATGTTTTATTACTAGCCTTAGAACAGAAATATTAATAGTATCTTCTGCATTATGCAGACAGCAGATGGTGAGGCAGACATACCAAAGCACTTCTATGGAAAGACTTACACAATCTTAATACTAATATTCAATTATTCCTAGAATTGAGAACTTTTATTCTAATAATGACCTGGATAACAAACCAATATGACACATATTAAAGATGAGACTCATAATTCATCTTGCAGAATACAATTATTCACAAATAATTCTCTGAAATACCTCTTTAGCATTTTCCTTTGCTTACCAGATTATTCCATTAAATCTTTGCTACTATTACTTTAGTATGCTACCTTAGCACCACACCCCTTCCCACTATTTACTTAAAAAAAATACACACATACTCACACACACATATGCATTCTACAGTTATAATCCAGGTGTGTCTTCTCATTTTTCTTCTAGGCACAAATACCAGCTCTAAGGAACACCATTAATCATAATGATAATGATATTAATAACAAGAACAATAATCCATTCTGGATTATTTTTCTGGTGGTCTGTTACCCTGCCTCCCTCTTTTGAATGTATTGGATCTGACACTAGGGAGAGTGCCAGCTAGTCTAAACCTTTCTTAGCTTTTCCATAACCAATGGAATGTCTTTTGTTACAGAATCCTTTGAAAGTCTGAGAAATGAGAGATAAGATGGCAGTCCTACCGGAATAGATCAAAGAAGCACTGCTATACCACACCTGCCCCTGTCGGATATTAGATTAAATTTACGCCTTGAACTATCTGTGCTACCTTTACTTGTCTACCTCAGATGAGCTTTTGGATGAGAAGTGTATAACACTCACTTGAATGGACAATGCTGGGCCCACCATTGAACCTGGAAGAGATGGAGATAAATGATTTGAGTGGAATTCTTTGTTGAGTCTGGTGTATGAGGAACCACTGACCATACAAAGTATGTACAGAACTAAGGTTGAATGGGCCTAATTCTACCATAAGAAGTTATACATCATTAACGATTGTGAGGCAAATGGCTATTGAAAGTATAGGTTGACAGTAAGTATAAAGGAAGACCTAATTAAAACGTTTATTGTCCAATCAAAAAGAAAATCTATTAGGAATGGAAAGAATGTAAGAATGGTTATGTGTACAAGATTTTAGGGCAGTTATCCTCACTTTATTGCTACGTATTTCCCCAAATAAATATAATTTTTTCTTGTCTCATGGGAACATCAAATGCATAAGTTAAATTAAAATTTACATCTATAAACCAGAGGCTAAATATATCAGTAAAAAAGTGAAATATCATTTGGAAATTTTAATAAATCAACTAAATCATGAATAGAATTCTAACCAGGTGTTTTATTTTTGCATAAATGAATTCAATAAATAAATAGCATAGCAGCAAGTTAGATGCCTGTGATACACTGATTAACAATCTGGTTGATTTTTTTGTTGTTACATTCCATCTCTAGAAGAAAGATGCAAAAACATTAAGTATTAACCTTTACATGATGGAGATTTTAAGTACAGTATAGTTTTAAAAATGAACAGAACCAAAGAAATGTTAAATTTTACTTACCATATTATTTATTCACAGTCAGAAAAGTGGCCCCAGTCTATTAAAAAAGGACTTAAAATAGAAGGTTGAGGCTAAGTATGAGCTGTCTGATGAACATTACTGTTATTCTAAAATATTAAATTCATTAAATACCTTCTTGGCAAAGTATTATGATCAATGGAAGAGTATTTACCCAATACCATGAGGTAAGATATACAAAGAGCAGCAGATGGTCTACTGAATAATTGAACACGTTTCAACTTCTCTTGGCTTTCGTTGAACTGACCTATCCGGGCCACCTTGATCTGCCACTTTTCTACGCAAATAACTGGAAGCCTAACAGCTGACTCAGTTGTTGAGTTAAAGCTGAAAGGGGCCATAGATTATTTAACTCCTTGCTTCTCTCGCAGCTAAAGAAAGTTAAGTCTATAGAAGTGAAATTAAATTATGCAAGTACACACTATAAGTTATTGAAAGAGAAATAGCTAAAACCTAGTTTCTTAACTTCCAGTCCAGTGTTCTTTCCATGCCACTATCCTGCTTCCCACAAGCAATTTGTTACAAAATATTAAAACTGGGAAAAAACATATTTTCTTGAATTATCCAGAACAGACTTCTAATATTTTGGAGCTATGACTTCCTTATTATGTTAATCATGCTGAGTCTTTGAAAAAGAGATATATAAGCTGTTTCTCTCTCCCTCTTTGTTTTTCTTTTCTTTGTTTAAAAGTGACACACTCTGAAATTAATTTGGTTTTAAGATTTGAGAACTTCGAAATACTTCCAATGGAAGGTAAACTCTTTTTGGTAGAGATCTGGTTTTGTCATGTTTACATCCCTAGCAATTAATAGAATGCCTGGTGCGTAATAAATGTTCTCTGAACTGAATTAAGCTTAATCAAATTGATATAATTGACAAAGGCTTAGTGAAGCCACACTTTGAAATCACCTACTCAGAGAACATTTCAATTTTCCATCTTGTGTGGGTAGATACTGTCTAAATTGAAAGTGACCTGATCTATTGAACCAAAGACAGCATTGCCAAAGAGGAACTTATTTCCAGTTCTGCCCTGGTTAGGTTTTTCCTTGTGTGTGTTGTAATTGTTAAATGTAGTCTTGACACTGTCATATGTTTCCTCAGTATAAAGTATGAGGAAAGTATAAAAGTATATAAAGTGTACTCTATATACTTTATTTCTGGCTGTCCTCTCAGCAGTCTGATACTTCAGTGTTACGAATTATTTTACATTGTCTGTGTTTTGATGCATCTTTCTGTGTCCTTTCATAATCCATTAACCTTTGAAATTACTAGAACTTCAAAGAAAACTTAAATAAATGAAGAGATGCACAGACTCAGTGCTAAAGGAGAGGAATCTTAACAACTTAGATAAAAATGGTTATATTTTTCTTTTTGGTCTTTAATACGTATTAAATTCAAAAGTCTCTTTTTGAGGAAAGCCCTTCCCCCATATTTCCCAGTCTTGGCCCCTTTTTTATTCAGCGTGTGCACATTATACGTACAGTTGATGAGAAGACTTGTATTTAGGAGAACAATCCAACAGATGGGCCTCGAGACAGAAATTAGGAGCTGTGAATCTGGAGAACACAAGAAACAGCCCCCAGAACTGCAAGTCTCAGTATTGGCCACAGCTCTTCCAGACAACTACTGCTTTGGGGCCACAAGAAACATGAAAGCGCCTGTTGGAACAAATCTCCTCTGCCTCCACCTGAGTGGTATGGTGGAGTGGGGGACGATAACTTTACTCTAGATTTTATTGTTTGCAGATAAAGGTGTACCAAGCAGCTGCTTCCTTCTGACAAAAAATTAAAATAAATAAATGATAAGTGTTTATATTTCATACTCTTTCTTTTTTTTTTTGGAAAGCACACATTTTGTGGCCTAGATAAATTTGTTTAAATGATATCTACCTGTTTATACATTGCCTTGTATCCTGGTATTATTTCTTGCTAAGTCCTTATGGAAATGTTGCAGATTCCTATATATATGCCTTGTTGACTGAATGAATAAATGAAGAACAAAAATACGCTATGTAGATCTGGAACATTTCTGAGAAATGAATCATCTAGTCCTGTCCCCTGATACTGTAAATGAGGAAATGGAAATCTGGACAGGCTCATAACTTCTAATTAGCAGCAGAGGAGGGTTAGTGCCTATTTTCTTTTATTCCAACTACAATGTTTTCCATTGGAAAAATACAACTGCTGCTAAATTGTTAGATTTTTTATAACTGTTGACTCCAGGATTGAGGAGGTTCCTACTTTAGTGCCTGAGCCTTTATGACCCTACTATAACTTCCTGGCACAGAAATGTCTCTTGGAGTAAGATGTATGCCATAACCCAGAAATTCTACTTCTCAGTATCTACCTTAGAATGACGCAGGTATATAAGGATTCATAAAAACAAGTATTTACTCCAGCAACCTTTATAATAATAAAACTCTGGAAAGAACCTAAATGTTTCTGTACGGGGATTGGTTAAAGGAATCTTAATATTTTTATTCTATGAAATACTATGCAACAGTTAAAAAGAATGAGTAATACCCATGTTTGGTAATAGCAACAGAATTCTAAGACATTGTACAATAAAAACTGAAAGTTGCAGAATATTTATAGTATGTGAAACACATAGACATGTAAAAAACAATATATATAGTAGTTCTGGATCCATATGATGTATATGTAAAAACATTAACAAAGGGTGGAAATAAACACGTTAAGTTTGTAATACGCATAGTTACCTATGGGGATGGCAGGACTGAAAGTTGAAGGTGGCTTTCAAAGGTAGCTTGATTTCGTCTCCACGTTTTAAATTTCTGAAAAACAGAATGTATTCATAAATTATTTGTATAAAGTAAAAAAAAGTTTTTTAAAAGCACATTATCCAGCAAAAGCTTAATACGCCTCTATTTTGACATTACTTTACACTAGGGTCTGGGGGAGAATCTGCAGATCTGCAAGAGGAGGTTGTCATTCTAGGCCAGCTCATGTTCTATAAAAGAGATCACATAAATAAGTTATTGATATTTAATTATTATAGAAAAGAAAACTATAAAGAATAAGGGAGCAACAATGAAAAAAACAGTTAAATTGATCATGTTTTTGTCAATAAAGAATTAATTTAGCAAATCATAAGAAACCAACTTTTTTCAAATAAGTGATCCTCAAACGTTCACAATATCATATTCTCTGAAAAAGATCAGAATAATCAGGCCTTGGCTATTCTAAAATATTTTATCTTTTGTTGCTTCTGCACTTAATCATTATATATCTTTTGACACCAAGGGAAATCAGAAGAAATGAATAAAAATCAGAATCAGAAGAAAAGGGTGGAGATTTAAACATATACTTAGGAGGAAACAGTGAAGTATATAAAAATACTAAATTATTGGTAAGGATGAATGGTATCTGAGTAAAATATTTATCTTTCTGAGCTCTGATCCTGCTGCTGGCAAATAGGATGTCATCATAAACTGAAGACTTGTTTCGGAAGAGGACCTTCATGAATAGCAATTTTACATCAAATGTGATTCACAGCGAAACTCTGTGAGGTTTATTTATGGGAAGTGATGTAGTGTGGAGGTCATGATCACAGACTTACATACCTGAGTTCTGAAACCTGATTCCGCCACTTATAGGTTGCAAGATCTTGGGTAAGTTATTTAACCTATCTGTGCCTCAGTTTGCTGTTTTGTTAAAGGCAATTATACTGCATACCTCTCACAGAGTGTTTTAAGGAGTTAATAAATGAAGTAATGAAACAAAAGCACTTAGCTTAGTTGTGTTCAGGAAGCTAGAGAAGAGTTACTTGTTTCTCCCTCCCACGGAAGTTTATAAACGGAGGCAGACAGTAACGATAGCCTTTAACAGTGTTCTACAAAACAGTGTAAATTATTTAGCTCTTTAGTTAATATGATGGATATAGACATGAAAGATATGATAGTTTAATCCCCACGGTGAGGTTTTCAAGTTTTAGTTTAGAGCAGAACAACCAGACATTTTTCTTGGTTTAGCCGGGTCAAGGAGATAAGGGAGCTTCAGACGCAGCCAGGGAGAGCCTGGAGATAATGGTGATAGTGGGAGATGATGCGCGCTCAGTGTCCGTCCACAGGGCTGTCTCTGCTCACAGATGATGGCTGACTTGTATTGACAAGGACTGGGGGAGAAATTAGATTGAAGTAGATAAGAGCATGGAGAGTATCTGCCAATGGTAAACTGCTCCAAGCTGTGTGGTTCCTTTAGAACTGCCCCTTCCCCTCATGGGCGTGTCTATCCCAAGCTTTACCTTAAAAAAAAAACATGGATCTCTGGCATATGGACAGATTATGGTTTACTCACTTCTTAAAGTTACCTTTAAGATGGAAAATTCAACACGCTCCAGTGTCCCCTTGTTAAATAATTCTATAGTTAAGAAAGTCGCTCTTTCATCTAATTCCTATTTCTCAGCACACGCACATACCCTCCCCCCCCCATACACACATGTTGCCAGGTTAGAAAAACTTTTTATGACTACTTTCTTTTCCTGTGAATAACTGAAGGGCTACTGAAAATTATTACTTTTCATTATTATTTTTTTGCATTGGTAGATTGATGTTCACTGCTTCCATTCTTTTAAAAGTAAAACTCCCCATAGATTTGAACTCATTCAAAGTGAATCGCCAAGATGGTATTTGAAATCCTAGTCAAGAACTCAGTATTCTCTTTCTGGTCTTAACACCAAAATTGTCATGAAATAAGCCAATACAACTGTACATGAACACTGTTGGTTCTCAAAGTGTCTTCATCTGGGGAAGGACTGTATTGGGCAAAAAGCACTTTATTTCCATAACACCAGTTGTTTCATGGATACTTAACCAGAGAGTTTTGACCAGGTAGATATAACTTTATCAAGCATTAGGAAGTCAAAGTATTTTTAATTTATTTTTTAAGTTAAACCTTATCTTTGTCCTTACCAGTTTCATTTATTAAGGATTCAGGATTATTCAGGCCAATGGGAATTGGATTTTTCTTGTATATTGAAATTTATTCAACAGTTAGAGTGACACTGAATCAAATTTAAGCATCTTTCATTTTTTTGTAGAAATATAACCCTTTAGATAAAAGTCTGGTTCAAAGAATTGATCAGCGGCATAGAAGGTTTTAAAAAGCAAAATGAAGTATATAGTTATTAATATTCTTAACTGGGACTCTATACATGGGATTGCAAACGCTAACTTGCTATATAGTCTGTTTTGCTTCCTATTTTTGCCTTAATTTCCAGGAAGCAAAGAACCAAATTTAATATGTAATCTCAGTAAATACAGGCCAGGTGGTTGATATATTTGCTTCATTCCCTTTGTACATCTTTTTTTTTTCTTACAAATCTAATTTGTCTTATTTTATACAGTGGTCTTTTATAATAACAAATTCCTTTTAGAAGCTGGCAGGCTATCAGTTATATAGAGAATAAATAATGAGTTCTGCAATTTTTTTTTTTTTTTTGTGAGGAAGATCAGCCCTGAGCTAACATCCTATGCCAATCCTCCTCTTTTTGCTGAGGAAGATTGGCCCTGGGCTAACATGCGTGCCCATCTTCCTCTACTTCATATGGAACGCCTCCACAGCATGACTTGACAAGTGGAGTGTCCGGGCGCGCCCTGGATCCGAACCTGCCAACCCCGGGCTTCCGAAGTGGAGCGTGCACACTTTACCGCTGTGCCACTGGGCCAGCCCTGAGTTCTGCAATTTTTGATTGCAGATTACTCTCCTTTAAGTGCAGCAAGAGGTGGTCTAAAACAAGAGGACTAAATAACCTCTAGCATCCCTTCTTCATCTAAATTTCTATTATTATGATTGGGGTTTTGAATAACTATATGCAACCTTTCCATCAGAACAATGAAAGTTGGTTTTATTTTAAATTAGGGGGTTGAGTAAATTCTAGAAAATTCTAATTGTTGAAATAATCATGAGGGAGTTGCATTTTTAATATTGTATAGTCGTATACAGCGTCTGATAATTCAGAATCAAGAGATCTGGGACAGATTTTCAGGAAAGAAAGATCCTTGCTTTCTTGAATGGTTTTCCACAGCACCTCACTCACTCACCTGAAGTGAGTGAGTTGCCTATAAGTTGCATTTGTCATCAAGAAATAGGATTCACTTCAACACTAGGATTATTGTATAATGACAAGAGGCATGGTTTTTCTCAGTGTAAGAGAAGCACAGTTTATGGAGGGTAAAACCTTGAGTTGAACCACTGAGTTAAGGAGGCAAGGTGATGGGCAGCAGTGCTTCTCAAACTGGAACATGTTCATGAATCACTTGAGAATCTTGTTAAATGCACACTGTGACTCAGTAGGTCTGGCGTGGGATCTGGAATCTTGCATTACTAACAAGCTCCCTGATGGTGCGGATTCTACTGGTCTGGGGGTCTAGTATAACAATGATGTACATAACTCTGATATTTATGGTAGGTAGGGTTAATATTTTTGATTTGAGATCTGAGAATGTTTGGATTTGAAATATACAAGTGTTTGGTGGTCACTTTCTCTTGTGAACTTTCACACACTAAAAGTATTGATGATAAAGGTGTGTGGTGCCAAGCTAATGTTTTCAGCCATAAATTGTCCCTTTACTGAGAGCATTTGTGTACTGGATTGAAACTAAATCTTCTAACACATCAGGCAACTGTGTCTGCAGATCTGTGCACATGAGTTTCAGGGAAAATAGAGAAGTCTCTCATGTATCTGTGCTATTTAGTTTTCTTCATTTTGGATGCCTCAGATGGCTTGATATGAACCAGGGGGCAGGGCGGGAAAAGATGCAGCAAGTTTATATACTTTTCCTTTTGAAATACACCAAAAATTTGTATAAGCTCTTTCCATCTAGCTATAATAGAAATGTTCTGTGGAAAAATGGGGACATTTAATAATAAGGACCCGTTAAGTCATTTAGTTAATGTAGAAGCTAAGAAGACTATCACTGTTGAAGTGAGAAATAATTTTATTTGTCCCCCTATTTGAGACATACCATTAGTGTTGCTATTAATGGTGACTTTATCAGACGATTTCCAGAGCATGACTTGGAATAAGCTCCCTTATTGATAATGATTAATGAATAATTTATAAACAGATAACATTCACAATTGTTAAAGTACTTCAAAGGCAATACAGATAGAATTTCAAAATAATCTTAGTTAAGACTGTCCTTGTTTGAATCTAATGTAAAAAAAACCTGTCTTAATTTCAGAGAGGAATGTCAACACTCGTTACTATTTTATGTGAAAACTTAGACATAAAAACTTAAGGCCATAGAAGTTGTCAGGAACAGAGTTGAGAATAGAACTGGTTATCTCAGAATTGTGTCCTCCACTAAATTCTCCAGATAAGTTTTCCTCTGAGCAAAATGTAAGTGAACAGAATTTCTTCTTTTTCCTTAAGATTTATTTCACTCAATCCAAAACATTTATAAAAAGTCCATTGTGTGCTGTGAACTATTACTAAGTGTTTTGTGGAAAAGGATTTATATGAAAAATAAAACAAAACAAAAACAAACTAAAAAGCAAAAACAGATTACTTGGACTTCTCCTTCTAGTCAAGATGGGATAATAGGGACCAGATCTACCCTCCTGCCTGAAACAACCATAAAAGTAGGCAAAATACATGGGACAATGTTTTCAGATATCAAACATCAGGCAGCACAAGATTGTGATCCCTAAGAAAGAGGAAATAAAGGAGGTAAGCACTATGATGGCCTCAGCTCAGTGTTTGAAGAGAGTTTTCAGGTAATAGTGCAGGGAGGGGGAACTCAGGCTGGGGGTGATCATTTCCCAGAGTTGAAGAGATAGAACTGGTCATCTGGGGAGCCAGAGCACCTAGAAATTGCAGGGCAGAGCCCCTGTGCAGAGAGAACTTAACAGAGAAAGAGCTCCTAAAACCTCCAGAAGATCCCCTCAAGTCTTCCGTTGGGTACAAATCAGCTTATGCATGTAAAGAAATGAGAACCAGCTGAAGGAGAACAAAGTCACCACAGCTCACACAGAGCTGAGAGTAGTTCATGTTCCTATACGTGGGATTTTAGTCCTACTTCAATATACATTAGATAGACTACTCAAAAAGTTATTATTTCAAGAGTGGAGCAAAATAAGCCCTAGACTAATGACTTCTGTCTTATCCTACCTCATAGAACTTAATGGAAAGCCTCAAAAGGATAAACTGTTTCAAAGTAACTGAACTATGGCTAAGAACCAAGTTCAATAATACTAATAAGAACACAGAAATAGCCATCACCCATCCAACAAGGCAAAATCATAATGTCTGGCATCCAATAAAAAATTACTAGGCATGTAAAGAAGTGGGGAAATATGACCTATAGTGAAGAGAAAAAGATGTCAATATAAACAATCCAAAATTGACACAGACAATAGAATTAGTAGGTGATGACATTTTAAAAGTTATTGTAGCTATATTCCATATGCTCATGAAAGTAGAAGACAGATTGAACATATTAAGTATGGAAGTATACACATGGAAAATATGTAAAAGATGCAAATTAAACTTCTAGAGTGAAAAATACAATACTTGAGATGAAATGGACACTTTAAAGAACTAACAGTAGATTAAACACTGCAGACATAGTCATAAAACTATTCAAAATAAAACACAGAGAGAAAAAAGACCAAAACCAAATGACTGGAGCATCAATGACCTGTGGGACAACTTTAAGCGGCCTAGGCACACGTGTTAATTGGAATCCTCAAGGGGCAGTGGGCAGAAAAACTATTGGAAAAAATGGCTGAAATGTTTCCAACCCAAGAAGTGCAATGGACCTCAAGTGCATGAAACATGATGAAAACTACACCAAAGGCATCATAATAAAGTTACTTGAAATCACTGGTAAAGAGAAAAATCTTAAAAACAGAGAAGAAAAGATATATTTTGTACATAGGACAAAGTACAGCAACTTTTTTAAAGTATTCGGAAAAAACCTGTCAACCTGGAATTCTATATTAAAGTCTTCTTTATTACTTAAGAAAAGGAATCTTCATTAAATAGTTTGGAATCAGTCAGGGAAACATGGGCCTTGTCTGATAAATCTTCAAGGTGATTGATTGTAGTCATTCTTTCTTCTTTCCTTCCAAACCTCTCCCTTCCTTTATCAATACAAGGTTGGGAAAAAGATTTATCTTATGCATATCTATTAATTGGTAATGCTAAGGTCTGATTCGTCAAGAAAGATGTCCCCCCTCTAGATATCAGAGTGCTGCTTAAACTCTAACTTTTGGAAATTAATTGTTCTCAGACATTGCTATCATCCTAAAGTTCTCTTCTGCAATGTCGATTACTCTGCTCCACTCCCCAGACTGTTGATCCCAAAGAGTGTTGCACAAGAAGCTACTGAGAGGGTCAGTGTGTTTATAAACCTACTCATGGCTCACAGGAGAACCTCAATGGTTGGGAAGGAGAAGATGAAAAAGATGCAGAGAGGGGACAGTCTTTACTTATTTTAAATTTTGTCGAGGGCTGCAACTAATAAGGAGAATCATGGGTAAGATGCATATAATCCAAGAAGCTCAGAGAAATGTTCATGCTAAAGATGATATTTCAACTGTTAGGATATTTTAAATTAAGGAATACAATTTTTTGTTGTTATTTCCCTTAGATTTAAGGGCTAATGTTAATTTTTTTTACTGCCTTTCTAACACTTACATAGTATAAGGAAAATAACAACAACAAAAGTGTCCCAATTGGGTTAACTTTAAATTCTCAGTCCCCAGGAAATTTTTAAGAGGCTAGCCTTCAAGTCCAATGCCCCCAGGAACATCTCAGAAGCTTCCCTTTTTAGAAGACTCCACCCACCCTAAGTTCCATCAGTGATGCTTGAATTATGTTAAATTAGAGTTTGCCCAAATCAAAAACGACTCAACTCATTTTATAAGACAACTTATCATTCATTATATTTATCTACAGTTATGGAGTAATTCAGGACCATAATAAATAACATCTACTATGAATAATATAACAGATACTATGAAAATGTTACTGGAGTTATGATAAAATATATATTTTCTAATATAATAAGAGAAAATTCTAGAGACACTGAGATCCTCTGTGTTAGGAGTAATAAATTAATTTTTTAATTATGATGATCATCTAATCCTAAAGCTCCTATCTCTGATTTTGAATCTGTACACAGAAACAATTCATATAACAGTATGTTGAAATGTTTTCAACTATTTCTTATATATGTTGTTAAAAATAAAGTTTATTTGGGCAAATAAGTTACCACATACTGGTGAATCACAAAGATATCTTTGTTAAGTTTTAGATTTCTTTAATTTCTTTTGATGTTTTTGCCAGGTGTTAAGGTCAACATGTTGAAGAGAGGAGGAGAATGGTAGGTATTTTTATGTGTATATATACATAATTATGGTTCAGTAGAAAGGTGTGGATTAATTTACTTACATATTTATGCAAAAGTATTTATTGAATGCCTACTCTGGGCCAAGCACTTTGTCGATGCAGTACTGATGGATGGCTAGATGGTTAGCAATTTTTTGTTTTTGTTTTTTTTGGTAAGGAAGACTGGCCCTGAGCTAACATCTGTTGCCAATCCTCCTCTTTTTGTTTGCTTGAGGAAGATTGTTGCTGAGCTAACATTTGTGCCAGTCTTCCTCTACTTTATATATGGGATACCGCCACAGCATGGCTTGATGAGAGGTGCGCAGGTCCGCGCTCGGGATCGGAATCCATGAACCCCTGGCCACCAAAGTGGAGCACGCGAACTTAACCACTACACCTCTGGGCCAGCCCTGCAATTTTTTTTATTGGTCCTAAAACATTCAGACTTGTCTTATTTACTGGAAGAAATTAGAAAATACTATTATGGAATATAAGAACTTCATGATAAGAAATTTATAGTATAACTAGGAGACAATACACATGAAAAGGTTTTAAGGACATGCTGACTTAAGAGACTTAAGAGAATAATATTTTTCTTTTAATTTAAAATTGCTATACTGCCCAAACACAGGAAAGACAGGCTATAAAATTTGGATAGCAACTTGGCAAATGTTTGAATGAATTGATTGCTGACCCCGAAGAGTGTTGCACACGAAGCTACTGAAAAAATATGGAAAAAATTCATCAATAGGCCTCCATAAGTAGATTACTTGTGAAAAGGAGTTTGAAGAAATTAAGTGACATTCTTAAGAGCAGAAGGTAGTAAAAATAAGCATACTCTTCCCTTGCACCAATTACGAATGTTGAAACAAGGAAGCCACATGGAGTGGCAAGTTGATTAGCTTATCTGGAAAACAGGATTCATGTTGGGAAATGATAAGAATTGAAGTGAGATGGAGATGGGTGGGTAAAGTGTTCCAAATGTTGGGCTGAGGAGTTTGAAATTAATAAAGAAGCCAATTCAGAGACTTACAGAATTTTAGAGCAGGACAATCCTTTAGTCCTATACCTTCCCCTCTGAGAAAGCTGACTTCACTGAGATTACACACCATTGGTGGCATTGCCACTGGGATTAGAGCCCAAGATTTCTGTTTCTGGTGTTCTTTTCATATACTCTGCTACTCTGCAAAACGATGCCCCATTGACCAGGAACGGGATAGAAGCATGAGTACAATGATAATTTTGAAATACTTTCTTAGGAAATTTGTACTGTAAATACTAAAAGGAAAGCGGTCTCTTCCTCTTCCCTCTGCTTCTCACTCTACAGCCTCTGATCTGAAAACCAGTCATGGCCCAACCTTTTCATTGCCCAGCTCTCCCTCAGTGGATGTGGATCTGTGGCATAGAGTCTGCCACACAGCAGGAGCAGGGTCACCACTGGGCAGTTCAGGCTCCATCCTCTTCTGCCATTGGCCACTATTTCACATACCAAGCTTGGTTTCAGGGCAACTTCCTTAGAGGACACCCAACGGTGGATGCTCCTCTAATGGGCTCCAAACCTCAGTCCAGTTATGCTGCTGTCCCACTGCCACAATTTGGGATTCTCTCACTGTTCCCGTTCAGAAAATAATGGATGGAAACTTTGATGGAATTTATGGCTCCTGTTTTGTCATCAGCAGAAGGGAGAAAGGACCAGAGTGTGATGATTTTTAAGGAGAGTTCCATTTGGTTGTGGCAGCTACTCAACCATTTCTCAGAGTGCCTGTCAGCTAGAGGAGGAGGATGAGACAATACAGTTAGCATCATTTCCACATTTCTTTCTCCCCTCTCTAAGGGCTTTTAAGATTGTCCTCTATAAGGCATGGCTTGGGAAGCTAGCTCAGCCTCCGCCACAGATTCACAAGGTCATTCTCCCAGGTCTTATAAATCTCATATTTTTAGGAAGGGATGAAATAAATGTGGTTATCCTGTAAACTTTCCTTTAGTACCAGGGACCCACATATATCCTCTGGAATGGAGGATGGCTGGAGAGAAGGAGTGGAAAATTCCATTTCCTCAATTCCCTGTAACCAGACTCGACACTATCCCAGGAATGAGACTTTTCTCCCCAATCCCTTTTTGTCCCCAAGGACAGATTGCTGCTCCTAGGGATGTAAAGTCTCTCTGGGCAGTTTTAATCTTCTGATTTGTTTTTTTTTTTTGGTGAGGAAGATTGAGCTACCATCTGCTGCCAACCTTCCTCTTCCTGCTTGAGGAAGATTCACCCTGAGCTAACATCTGTGCCAATCTTCCTCTATTTTGTATGTGGGTCGCTGCCACAGCATGGCTTGATGAGCAGTGTGTAGGTCCACGCCCGGGATCCAGAACCCACAAACCCCAGGCCCCATTCTTGTGCATTTTATATGTATTCAATTTCATGGTTGGAAAGCTTTGTAAACATTGATAAGCCTCATATTGTTATAGCTATCCTGGTTTGCCAATTAGACCTGAAAAGCTGATAGCTTTTCAGGTCATTGTCATCCAGCCTGGCTATTCCTGTGGCCCCAGCCAATTTCACTGTAGTGGACTGAATGCTGGTCTCCAAGAAGATATATCCAATTCCTAACCCTGGCACCTGTGAATGTAACCTTATTTGGAAAAAGGGTCTTTGAAGATGTAATTAAGGTAAGGAGCTCCAGATGAGATCATCCTAGATTAACTGGTAGATCCTAAATCCAAAAAGTGTCCTTATAAGAAGAGGAGAATACAGACAGTAGAGGAGAAACAGAGACTCTGTGGAGGTGGAGGCAGAGAATGGAGTTATGCAGCTACAAACCAAGGAACACCAAGGATTACCTATAGCCGCCAAAAGGCAAAAGAGGCAAAATAGGATCCTCCCCTAGAGCCTTCAGAGGGAGGACTGCTCTGCCACCACCTTGATTTTGAACTTCTGGCTTCCAGAACTGTGAGAGAATAAAATTCTGTAAGTTCAAGTCACAAAATCTGTGGTAATCTGTTATGGCAATCCCAGGAAACTAAGACACTAGCCTACAAAAACATGGAGTAGGCTGATGGTGGCTTCTGTCTGCCTCTCCTGCCCACGTCTCAGCTAGCTTGGCCCCGAAGAGAGCAAAACGAGATGTCATTTGAAACCTTGCAGCCACACCCTTTCTTCTGCCATTCTTGGTCTCCCCTCAAAATAGGATCTCCTGCATTTCGTCTCTCCCGTACTCTAATCCCCAGAGGGTTCGTGCTGCTTCTTGCTTCACCTCTGCTCCCACTTCTCCGCTTCCTCCAAACAAGACTAGCTACAGAATTTGCGGGGCCCAAGGCAAAATGAAAATGTGAGGTCATTTGTTTAAAAATTATTAAGAATTTCAAGGCAGGGCATTAAGGAGAGCATTAAGCCAAGCACAGGGCCTTCTTAAAAGTGGAGCCCTGTGCTACTGCTCATGTCACATAACCGTGAAGCTGGCCCTGCCTCCTAAATCTATCCACTCTGACCTTGCAGAATCCTCCTTCAATATTGAAAAATCCTACTACCTTCGTAACCTAGTCACATTATGCTTCCTCCATTTTCTTGCTTTAGGGGAAAATTAGATTTCTTCTGAGAATAGTTTCCCCTAGATCTCCCTTCAATGTAGACTGCTTATTATCTCACACCCTAGGACCAGGGGCGGCAGCACTGGCATCCTTGTAGCTCCCCGGTACTGCTTTTGAACTGTGTACCACTTCTCCTACCAGCCCTTGATCCGGTTAGGCTCTTGCTCCCTGGATATGTACCTTCTGCCCCAGTTCTGCACAGTCATCCACTCAGTTCCAGATCATTCCACCACATCATCAAAGTCTTTGGTATCTGACTCGTTCCTTCTCTGCCCCTACATGGCTTCAATGTCCATGCAGATAGCCTTTTTAGTCCCTTAGTCTCCAATTTCTTGATCTTCACTCTATGTCAGCCAACACGAGCCACAGTTCTTCCATAAACCATGCCATCATTCTACTACTAAATCTTTCAAGAAAACTATCCCACTGCCTGACTACAACTTCCTATCTTTCTCTCTCTCTCATTTGATCAAGATTTGTAGTTCTTTGACTTCTTTTTCTCTCCCCTTTTATGTCTTCACTTATTTTCCTATGTAATCTTAAGTTAACCTCATAGCCCTGGCTTTCATACACTCTCTTACAAATAGTAGGCAAGCTTTCTCCTTGTCTTTCTGTCAGACTACTTGATGAAACACCAAAGTTCGATTAATTAAACTTTCTGCAGTTAGAGTCATATATTTTACACAAATTCACACAATTGTGTGGAACTACTGCTACCACCAATTCCTGGACACAAAAATACTTCGTTGTACTTAAGGTCAGGTTCTGTCTACCATGCCCAACAGCAGCTACTGCAAACCTTCAGGCCATTTACCTGACTCCATCATCTCCCTTACTCTCCTAGTAGAAATGAGAGACTAGCAACAATCTTCAGGCCACTATATACAGACAAAGGCAGTCTATAAAAGTGTTTTCTTTCTTTCTTTTTTTTTTTTTTTGTGAGGAAGATCATCCCTGAGCTAACATCCGATGCCAATCCTCCTCTTTTTTACTGAGGAAGATCGACCCTGGGCTAACATCCATGCCCATCTTCTTTTATTTTATATGGGACACTGCCAAAGCATGGAGTGACAAGCGGTGCGTTGGTGTGCGCCAGGGATGTGAACGCACGAACCCTGGGATCCGAACCCGTGAACCCCTGGCGATGGAGGAGGAGCGCGTGCACTTAACTAACCACTTGAGTCACCCGGCAGGCCCCAAAAGTGTTTTCTTAAGTCATTATTTTGTCTTAATTGAAGAAAATGAGGTTATATTTATTCATTTAAAAACTGCTTATTAAGCAGCTATTTTGTACAAGTACTAATTTAGGTACCGAAGATAGAGCCTTCATGGAGCGTACATTCAAGGGGTTCTGATGATTTCAAATATGTAACTTAAAAGCGTATCAGTGAGGGCAATGTTTTATTGAATTTACCCAAAAATACCAGTTTTACAAAACAAATTTTGTGAGTATAAGGAATACAGTTGCAGAATCATAAAAATACAATCATGATAGTGTAACTCATAATCCAAACATTTTAGATCTCTCTCTAGCATAGACTCTCTAAAATAAATAGGCCTTATAATAATTTGCCTTAGATAATAATAATATTATATATTATTATATAAGAAAATAATAAGAAGCCATAGAAATATATTTGATAATGCCAACTAAGTTTTGAAGTCATACTAAAGATATAAATAACTCTCAATTTCTTTAATTAATATTTATATGACCACACAGATAACTATGTTTTTAGAAAACAAACGTGCAAATGCTGGAATTTAGAAAAATCATGTGCTTTATTAACTAGGTGTAATTTAAAAATGTCAATCAACCTTAAAGGCAGAAAGACTTGAGTTCAAAAACTGATTTGGAGTCTTCTTAGCTGTTTTACTTTATTCAAATTATCTAAACTTGCTGAGCCTCAGTTTATTTATCTGAAAACAGAGATTATTACCACATTGTGGGGGTAGGAATATTAATTGATTTGAAGAGCCTGATTGTAGCACCATTAGCAGATACTTTAAATAAAATATTTGCCTGATTATATTGTCATAGCTCACATAGCCTTTGCCTAAAAAGGAAATTTGGAAGTGGTCAGTAGTGAAGTGGCAGGTTTCATAGGCCCTGGGTAGGACGCCTGAGCACAGTATCAATGAGCATATTGGTGTAAAGAAGTGTTTGGACACTAATAATGACTTTCAGGAAACCAGAGGAGATCTCAGGACTTCAGAGAGGAGAAACCATCTTCTCAGGAAGCAGAGAAGAGCACCTTAATTTTATCAACAGTATTGTCATCCATTTAATATGGTTTTTAAAAGACACAATGGGACTTGAATAGTAAGGACCTCATTTTCCTTAGTGAGAACCTGAAAGTGAACCTTGATATACATTATTTTCTGCTTTTCTTTGCCCAAAAGTTGTACGTTGCTTCCCAATCTGTTAAAATAATTTGTTGAAGAAGACTCAGATTCCGGGTGCAGATAAGAAAACTATGCACATTCTTACTTCTCCAAACAGCCACGATTAGATCAAAGGGCAACCTGATGACACTCAGAGCAGAAACCCTCCGGACGCGCACATATGGATCCAACCAACAAATTGTACCAGCCACATCAAGCAAATTCTTAACAGAAGATGAACAACTACCCAGGGGAACTGAGAGTGGCGGGGGGCGCGTGGGGGAGGACACGGGTTCTGTGATGATCTCAGATGAGTAGTCTGCTAACGCGCACGTAGGAAAAAAGAGTCGTGCCCAGGGCGCCAACAGGAAAGAGCCCTGTCGCTCTTCCCGAGAGCTCGGCGGGGCAGGGGCTGCCCCGAGGGCGGGACGCGGCCAGGGGAGCCGCGCTCTGCGCTCGGGGGCGGGTCCCGGCGACCGCTCCCTCCGCCCGCGGAGTCGCCGCCGCCGCCTGGCTGCGCCCCAGCCCGGCTGCTCAGACGCGGCCGCGTCCCCGTGGACCGTAGAGGCGGCAGCCAGCTAGAGCCCGCGACGCAGCTCCGGCCCCCGAGAGGCTGGGCGAGCCCGAGCGCGAGGGGACCCGGCCCGGGCGCGGCGGGCGTCTCTGCGCGCGGTTGGTACGTAGCCGGTGGAGGGGCGAGGGGCGAGGGGCGGGTGTCGCTGGTGCGAGGATGGAGGGAAAGGACTTCGGGAGTCGGGGGAGACTGGGAGAGCGAAGCTAGGTAGGTGCAACTTTCCCATTCTCCGTCCTGGCTGCACAGCACGGGGGGAATTCAAAGCAGATGCCCATTTTCGCTAGGGCGACCACACCATCAACGCGCAGACGAGGGTACTTTTAGAGTGAGAGGGGGCGCTCAGGTCAACAGGCGTAACCAGGGAGGTTTAGTCACCTGCTTTTGCCCACTGTGTCCTGAAGGTGGACCTTGGTGACCTCCTGTCATAAGTTGCTGAGCCCTTCGCCTCTCTCGCCGGCAATGCCACGTCGTTTTCCTTGGGCTGCGCCTTCCCAGCTGGCGGCCACGGTGTCAGCAGAGACCCGGGTTCCAACCGGCTCTGCCAGCGTAGAGCTGTGCGGCTTTAGCCAAGTCACCTCACCTCTCCAGTCTGTCCATTCTTTGATAAAATACGAGGACGATTAGACCGGATGGTGCCCAGTGTCTCCTGCAGCTATTGGATCTTCTCTGAGCCTAGGAAGCCGGCCGGCAGCCAGAGAGGGACCCCAGTGTTAAGGGGTCGCGGGGGCTTAGGGGATGGTGGGCAAGGAGGGCTGGGCTGCTGCTGCTGCTACAGCCTCTTGAGGAAGCTCCTGAAAGCGCCTTTTGGGGGAGAGATGACCCTGCTTTACCAGCTGCCCCAGCCGGCAAGTCCCTGCCCAGTGAGGCTGAGATGGACGGGCCAGTCCCGTCTTCGCAGAGCTCATCTCAGGGAGCGCAGCCGAGCTCGGTTCCTTTGGAAATGCGCTTGGCACCAGCGGGGCACACGGGAAACACTAAAAAACAAAACAGAAAACTACAGGTGGCATTATTAGTCGGAGTCTGTGCAGGACTGGAAAGTGGAGATTCGAAGTAGATGCCTACTTAAACTTTCGTCTAGATAAAATCAAAACCTAAAACCCTCATATTGTTGGTTTGGATACTGGAAAAGTGTTGGGTTAGAATTGCTCTGAGTATTGCATTTCCCTGTGTGTACATGTAGATTCAAAATCCATCTGTCCACTTTATCTCTTCTCAAGATGCCTTTCTTATTGCCGTTGCCATTAAAAAAAAAATTCCTCCTGGGATTTAATATTCAGAAAGCTCAGAATTTGGATTATGAAAATGAGATCTGATGGCCATAAAGCTCAGAGGAAGTACTGTAATGAGTAGGTTCTGGTTCAAGGTTGGTTACACCAGCATTTTGAAAACCTTTTTTGTTTCCTGTTAGTATACACTATCTCAAGGGAGTTTATTTTCTAAAAAAGGTGTTTTGGAAGATCAAATGATTCAATTTTGAAGGGAAGTATACTTTGGAAAAAAATTTTTGCAAAAAGTTTTTAGTAATTGACCTTTTAGTCTTATTTTTACCACAGCTTTCTTCAACAAAATATCCAAGGCTAATGGAGTAACTTATGCAGGATATTTAAGAATGTGTCAAATTTGATTTTTGTTAGAAAATTTTTTTCTCCTTTTTTGTCAATTTTAAACTAGAAATTTAGATTTTTAGAAATTTACCCCTTTCAATGATTTTTTAAAGAAATTTCACCAAGTTGTAAAATCATCACGGTAATTCCGTTTTAGAAAATTTTCATCACCCCCATAAGATCCCTCATGCCCATGTATAGTTAATCTCTGTTCTCACCCCCAGCTTCAGACAACCACTGATCTACTTTCAGTCTCTATAGATTTGCCTTTTCTGAACGTTTCATATAAATGGAATCATACAATACATGGTCTTTTGTTTATGGCTTCTTTCACTTAGCATGTTTTTGAGATTCATCCATGTTGGAGCGTGTATCAGTATTTCATTCCTCTTTATTGTTGAATATTTTTCCATTTCCATTGTATGGATATACCATATTTTGTCTATCCATTCTCCAGAGCATGGACATTTGCGTTGTTTTAAATCTTATGAGTCATGATGCTAAGAATATTCACATACAAGTCTTCGTGAGTACATATGTTTTTATTTCTCTTGGGTAGATATCTAGCAGTGGAATTGCTGGGTTGTATGATAAGCTTGTGTCTAACTTTTTAAGAGCATTATAGAATGATTTTTATATAGAAGTTATATATTTACAAAATGTAGACAATTCTGGAAAAATAAACGTTTCTTACTGGATCGTACATGATTTGATATATAGTAGAGAGAAAGTTGGGAGGAAAGAAACACTTTGCTTCCTTTCAAATTTAGAGCTCACATACAATCTTGAAAAAAATGTAACATTTCTCAGAAATAAACCATTTTTAAAGGTAATTTTTGGAGCAGTTTTAGATTCACAGCAAAATTGAAAGGAAGGTACAGAGATTTCCAATATACCACTGTCCCTATATGTGCATAGCCTTCCTCATTATCACAATCACTCACCAGACTGGCACATTTGTTACAATAGATGAACCTACATTGACACATCATAATCACCCAAAGTCCGTACTTTAGGGTTCACTCTTTTACATTCTGTGGATTTGGACAAATGTATAATGACGTGTATCCATCATTATAATGTCATACAGAGTATTTTCACTGACCTAAAAATCCTCTGTTCTTTGCCTATTCATCTTCCCCCCACTGTCTTTTTTTAATGCTAAATGAGAGTAAATTGGGCTTAATCAAGATTAAATTTCCTTCAATATCCATTGAAAACGAGAAAGAAAACAATTTTAAAATTGTATTTTAAGATGTTGATGAGACTCAGACCCTAATGGCTTGATAGTAAATTCAGTGGTTTTCCATTCCTTCAACACAAGATTTTAATTGAGTTAGAAAAAATCATTCCTTTCTGAATATCAAAAAACTCACAGAACCTATAAATCCTATGATAAAATAAACTTCCTTAACCATGATGCCACATAATTCTTTTAAATAATAATTAAACATGTTCTATTGTTAGATGTAGAGATCTAAGGCCCAAGATTAAGTGATTTAAATGTACAAAAATCATGTATTAGGGATAAATTTAGGGCTCCTGTCTTCCTGTTTTAAAACTTCTGCCATTAGTACATGCTCTTCTGAATCCTGTTGGTCTCAGAAATTTTCATATTAATATACTCTATGTATTTTTTACAAGTCATTATCAGTTAGTGACATTACGGTTGAAGAAGTCCAGGTTAAGCATTTGAACATACACGTGGAAACAAAAGTGGTTATTATAATTTTTTCTTTTTATTGGAAGTACAATTGATTTTGAGAAACCAAATGGATAGTCTACTTTTTTATTCAAGTGAGATGTACTTTTCATTCTAGCCTCAATGGCAAACAGCAGTTTTGGGCATCTGCCCAGGTATGGTGCAGACGCTAAGGACTCTATAGAGCAGAGTTGATCTGTGTCCTTCAGTCATTTCTATCCTTAAAATGTGATGGTGTCCAAGAGTTGGGTGCTTGATTGGAGAAGAAGTTCAGAGCTGTGTAAATAATAAAACAATTCAGATTTGTATATATTTCTGAACAGGAGGAGGTGATCTCCCCCAGAATCCTGGATCAGTGAGAATAGGATTTCTCAGGCTGGAAATAGGGCCCAGGGAATGGACACTTTAAGATTCTGTGGTCTGGAGCCAAGACAGCTTGAACACTTGCCTGGGGAGCAGCAGCAGCAGAAGCATTTACAGACAATGTAAATAGAGCTAAATGCCTTCCTCTAGCTCTTGGATTCTCCCTCCCGCACTCTCTACTTCCTTCTAAGCCCTAAATCTACTCTGCTGATGAAAAAATATCCCCATGTGGGACTGTGGCAATTAGCATAGTTAACTGTAGGTTTTTTGGGTGAAGTAAAGGAGGAAACAGGTCCAGTGTGATGGTTCAGCAACAAAACCCTGGAAGACAGGAAACAGTCTTCCCAAGCATGCTTATATTTAAATGACCACCAAATAATTTACTTCTAGACTAATCTTTGTGGGCTGGGCTAATATGTCTTAGAAAAAGAAAATACTGTTCTTAAAATTAGTGTGTGTGTAAATAAGGATGGCTTACAACTCATGCAATTGCATGAATTTATTATGTTTGTTTATCATAAAAACGAGAATAAGTACTTCTATCATGGAGTCTCTGGAGCCAGGGATAATAGTACATCTCAAAACACTGAAATCAGCCCCTCTTGTTTGCCTTTTCCAAAGAGACCTTGAAATCTTTTATTTTTCCTAATAAAAAGCCAAGTTATAGATATGATGGATTTTGTCACAGTCTCAAGGTTTGTAAAGAGTCTGTCAAGCCCAGAGCAGATGTTACAAGGGCCAGGGTTTCCACAGAAACCACTCTGCCTCTCAGTTCCTCCATCCCTGAAGAAGGATGTCTGTCATAACTGTGTGCCTTGCCGTAGAGAAGCAATGAGAAAAGTTAGAAAAACAAAAAATAAAAAACAACTCTACTTCTTTCTGACGTGCCATGAAGTTGTGTGTGTGTATCTCTGTATACTCTTGTAGCTCTGAGGAAGTTGGATTTGAGGGTTATTGGACAGACTGTTGTTGTGGTCCAAGAAAGAGATGCTGAACAGTGAGTCAAGGGTTGGGGATGAAGAATGAGAGATGAACAATAGTATTCAAAGTCTAGAAATGTTAGGAGCCGAAAATGATCAATCTTGATGATAAGTGAGATATGAAGTTAGGGAGAGGTGGAATGAAGAGTGCTTCTTAAATTCTTCACTTGAGGTTGAGGGCTGGCACTATTTACAAAGATGGCAATCCAAGAATGAGGGCAGATTTGGTGGGTTTACTGGGTTGGATAATGTCTCTTCAAATTTCATGTACTTCATGTAACCTCAGAATGTGACCTTATTTAGAAATAGAGTCATTTCAGTGGTAATTAGTTAAGATGAGGACATATTGGAATAGGGTGGGCCCTTAACCCAATATGACTGGTGTCCTTATCAGAAGAGGAGAAGAGACACAGAGATAGAGACACATAGAGGGAAGACAAACGTGGCGATGGAGGCAGAGGCTGGAGTTATGCAAGGAATTCCAAGATTTGCCAGCCACCATGAGAAGCTAGAAGAGAGGTGTGGAGCAGATTCTCCTTCTGAGTCCCCAAGAAGGAACTAAGTCTGCTAACACCTTGATTTTGGATTTCTGGCCTCCTGAACTGTGTGAGAATAAATTCCTGTTGTTTTAAGGCACTTGGTTTGTGGCAATTTGTTATGGCAGCCCTAGGAAACTAATACATATGGGGGAAGATGATGAGTAAAAGATGAATCAGAGGTGAAGCTATCCAAGAGGCTGTTGTATAACAAGTTCAGCAGACATAGATTTAGTTGACATTGACATCCAGGAGGTAAATATAATGATGAGACCTACGGTAAGCACATGGAATGAGAAGGGAAATGGGAGAAGGTGGAAACCTAGGAAGCGAGTTCCCTGGAAGCTCAAGAAGGGAAGCTGGAAAGGGCATTGTCATAGCAACAAGGGTATGTAGAACTTCAAAATGTGTGGCATGATCAACAGGTCATAGTCATCAGAAGACCTAGTAGAAGAAGGATTTGAAAGGACTTTTGATTTGACAAGTAGAAAGTGAGTAATGGATTTATGATTGGAAGGTAGAAGCCAGATTGTATTGGGTGAGAAATGGGAAGTAATGAAATGGGATCAGCCAGTGTTGAGTACTCATCCCAGGATTACAGCTGAAAGATGGAAGAAAAATTGGGGTGAGTAGGGGGGGTCAGGACACAGGGTCAAATTAATATTTAGTTAATGTTTCAAGGAGAGCCTTGGTTCTCTCCTTAGATGTTATGAAGGAGTCATTAGTGTGGGAGAGGCTGAAGGTATGGAGAAGATAATTCACGGAGCTGATTTCCAAAGGAAGAAATGGGATTAGAGCAAAGGAAGATGCCTTAAACATGTATTATATTTTTCAATCTGTAATAGAAGCTTGAAATTTTTCTAAGGGACAGTAGTTATTTTTTCTTTCCATAAAATCGATGGTAGTACATGTTGAAAGAAGGGAAACTACTATGTACTGAACAACATAGGCCCCCAATTAAGTGCTTTCACATATTTCCTTGATTCTCCAACCTGTGGTGTTGGTCTTATGGCTCTATTTCCTAGATGAGTAGGTGAAGAGAGTGTCTACCCAAATTCATTTAATAGGAGTGGCAGAGGTGAGATTAGAAGCCAGGTTTGATTGGTGCCTAAATCCCCAGCCTTGCTGCCATTCTCACATACTCATATCTGACATTCTTAAGAGTCACTTCTAAGCATGGCTCACACTCAGTGCTCGTCCTCAATATCAGTTGTAAAGATGGTTACCAAAAAAGCAATGTGATGACTTTGGCAGGGCATCCACTGTATCCTGACGTGGTCAAAGTCCTGTATCACCGAACGAAGTATAGGTCTAAACCAGGTCATCTCAGGTTTTCCATTCAATTGTACCATATGGATTTGGCAATGTGGAAATGGGACTAGGCTACAAGTCTAGGGGTGAGTTTTTATTCAGAGAGGGGCAGAAGAAAGTTTTCAGGGGAAATGAGGAATACTGTCCTCACAAGGTAAATCTGGGCCAGCTCCCTGAGATGTTTGTGGACTTTGCCAAAGAATATTAAGCTTCAAGTAAAACTCGGCATAGGTTGTTCTAACTCTGAGAAGTCCATGTTTTGGGTTCTAGGTTTGCATGTTTTGAAAGGAAAACAAAACTTTCCATTTTAACTGAAAAATGGGAGGAAACAAAGCATTTTTTTACCCATAGATGTTTATTTTAACTGACTCTTTGAAAAAATGTTTTAATTTATCCTAATTTATTTAAAACTTTTCATATTATCTGTCAATAATTATTATTGGTTTTAATAGTCAATTGGTTCAGTTCTTCGCTTTGTAGGTTTTATCTCAATGTGATCCACTCGAAATGTAGATTAATGAAATGTGGATTTTTGTCTAATGACAATAGCTTAGGTTATATTTAAGGACATCTCAAATTATGTTACAGAAGGATTGTTAAAAGTTTATCTTACTTCTTTGGGACATTTTTATCATAAAACCATCACACTGTTAAGAACACATTTTTTTTTTTTGGTGAGGGAGATTGGCCCTGAGCTAACATCTGTGCCAGTCTTCCTCTCTTTTGTCTGTGGGGTGCCACCACAGCATAGCTTGATGAACAGTGTGTAGGTCTGCACCCAGGATCTGAACCTGCAAACCCCAGGCCGCTGAAATGGAGTGTGCGAACTTAACTACTATGCCGCCGGGCCGGCCCCCCCAATTTTTTATTTCAATTCTAATATTCAGTCATAATCATTTCAATATTGAGTGTCTTCCAGTCTTTGTACATTTTTAAGGATATATAATGTAATATTGGTGTACAGTTTCTATCCTACTTTTTTTCTCTTAAAATTATTATTGCCAGAATAAAAATGAATAGGAACAGCAAATTAAAAAAAACAAATAACATTTTTCCTTATTATGTAAAGTGACCCATGAATAGTTTTTGATGAGATAAAATTTCAGATCTTAAGGATAGGACACAGAGCATTTTCTAGTTTACTGAAAGGCTACATTCTAATTTTGCTGCATCCCGTAGTAATCATTGATTTAACACAAAAATGGGAAAATAAAATAAAAGAAAAACATACCCAAACCATTAAAATACATTGCTTTGCGTATTAGCAATGTACAAGTGTAGAATTCAGTCTTTTCAAGGACAGCATATGCTTGCTATTGAAAATTCTTCACCAAGAATCATAGATGTGAAAATATAATGTGATTTTTTTTCTTTCAATCATCCTTTTGTCAACTGTCCATCCTAACATTATAATGAGTTATTCCACATGTTATTTTCTGGGCAGGTAATATTTGCTACTTAAAATACCACCAAGTTTTAAACTTTAAAACTTTTAAATAGTGTTTTTGAAATAATATATATTGCAGTGTGAAAATCAGAAATTTCAGAATAGTATTAAGAAGAAATTAAGGTCCACCTGTATTTCCACCAATTAGAAGTGATCATTATAAAATTATTCTTTGCATATATGTAGCTTTTTAAAAACAAAAGTAATATCAAATCATATCTCCTGTTTCCCACTCAATAAATCATCTTAGTGTATCTTTCCAAGTCAAAAAAATCGTATTTTTAGATGGCCACATAGTGTTCTATTAAAGTATTTAACTAGTCCTTTATTGGTAAATATATAGAATGTTCCCAAATTTGGCTTTATCTACAATTTCATAGTAGATAACTCTTCATAATCTTTATAACACTGTACACACCTATATGATTAATTCCTTTAAATAAATTTCTAGGCATAGAATTGCTAGGTCAGAGGATATTCACTTTTTAAGGATTTTTGGATACATTTGCAAATTTTCTATTCAGAAAGCCTGTAGCAATTTATACTCAAAATAACATTTCTGCTAACATACTAATACTATTTCAAAAATTTAAAATTTAAAAATCAGTAGGAAAAGATAGCTCATATTTGTATTTCTTTGCTAGTTAGGCTGAATAATATGTTTATTGGATATTTTGGATTTATTTTTATGAATTGCTTTTTTATATTCTTTGCCTATTTTTCAATCTATTGCCTATTTGTTTGCAAGAGCTTTTATTCATAAGGATATTAACTCTTTGTATATCTGTGATGTTGCAGTTTTTAAATCAGTTTCTTTTTTGCCATTAACTAGTTAGGGTGCATTGCTTTGTAGAATACTTAAATTTTATGGATCTCAAAGCTATCAATTTCTTCTCACATAGTTTCTGGTTTTGTTAAGCTTGAGAAGGACTTTCCCACTTGTAAAAATATTCACCTGCGTTTTTTTATAGTACTTTTGATCTTTTTTAAAAACTTAAATATTTAATCCTTTGGAAGTTATTTTAGTAGGGAATGACGTAGGGAGTGTAACTGTATTATTATTATTTTTTAATGACTAGTCTTGTCTCAAATCCATTTGTTCTGTACCGGATTCCTTCCCTACTGATTTGAAATAGCATCCCATGCCGCCTCACCCCTCCACCTCCTTGGAGACCTCCTTCCTTATAGCTGTCCTGGCCATTGTGAAGTCCCACAGACTTTCCACCCCATGATCTCCTGGCCGCCATTCCTGCACGTGACTGCAGCTCTTCTATTATCTCCCCAAGCTACCTTGATCCACATCTGTCACTCACCACCTCACCCCAGACAGCAAAGGAATTGCACGGCCCACATCACAGCTGCTAGTTCTTCCTAAATTCCCACATTACCAGTTTTGGACCGTATAATTATTTTAGCCCTGCAAAATAGGTAATTTTCTAATGCTTCAAATCTCTGTTTTTATCATTTGTCTACTCATTTTTCCTCTCTGCCTTGAAACCCTGTAATGCTTCGTGCTACGTTTCCCTGACCTAGTCTCGGTTTTTTATTCTTCCTTCTAAACCATTCCATCATGCCTTCTGAAACACCTGTTCAATAACAATTAACTCCTCTTAACCTTCACTTTTTTCCCTAGCCCTGAAACTTGACTCTCCCCTGGGCGTCTCGGTTCCGCTTCAGCCTTTTCTATTGGAGCCTGTTTATTATTCTATAGTTCATCAATCTCAGGGTAGGGAGGTGACTCACGTGCCCTCCATACACCCATATCCCACCTCTAGACCATTATTTCTCCACCCTCTTATACTCATCCCTGTTCCTTTGAGCCATCTGTCTATACTGTCCTTTACCATTGCCCATTCCTATCATCTACCCATCACCTGAACAAATTCCTCCTCCACTGAACTCCAGCAACTAGTGTGCAGTCATCTTCTCCCACACTTCTCTTGTCCTCAGTTTGGGTGACTTCACGTCTGCATCCAACACCACAACCTCAGTTTTTGACCTACATAGCTCGAGCAGTAATCTTCTCTTTTACCCCTTCTCACCCAACCACTCTGTAGCCACACCCTGGACTTGTTATCATATGCATTGTTCCTTCCTAAAATCTCAAATTCAGAAACTCTCTGGGCATTAGCATCCTATATTCTTTTTTTACACCAATCCAAAGATTCACACCTACACTTGTCCTTTGCCTTTATTGGGATGGCTGATTCTTTGACCCATCTATTTTCACTCTCTATGCTCTTAGTGTTTGAAGTAAGATGTTTCTCAGTGGCTTCCATGTTTTCATCAGCACGGGTTGATGGAGAACCTAAGAATATTTTGTGCTTCTGGCTAGTCCCTTACCACCCTCTCCCCTATAACCACAGCAACCTCAGAGTCTCACCACCACCTGCTTTGAGTCCTCCATGACCTAATGACCCCTTATCTTCCTGTTTATGCAAGTCACTGCAAAAATCTGTATACTCCCCAGTAGCATGACCAACTGTCCTGGTGTTCCTGGGACTGAAGGGTTTCCCAGGATGCTATGCAGAGTAAGTCCTTGACTTAAAGACTCCACACTTTTGAAAATTTTGAAATTCCTTATTTTCTTTTTAAACATCACCTGTTTTCATCTTCACTTTCAAGCTGTAAGCTATTCTTTCATCTGAAGTATGTGATTGCTCTTACTGTTCCCTCCTTTCTATATGATCCTTTTAATCTGCTGTGTGTTGAGAAACTCAGATAACTAAGTGCATTAGTTAGGAATGTTACAGTTGCCCATGATAGAAAATCAGTGTCAAATTGACGTAAGGAGAAAGGGAGAATTTATCAGATTTATGAAACCCAGCTTTCAGTCACAGCTTGACCTGGAGCTCAAATTATTTTGTTAGGAGCCAATTTCCTTCTACTTGGCTCTACCCTCCTTCAACTTGGCTTCATTCTCAGGCTCTGCTTGGTGACAAAATAGCTATCAACAGCTCCAGACCTAACTTCTGAAGTTTAAATTCAAAGGGAAAATAGTGTCTTTAGTTAGTAGCTTTGGCACCAGTCCTAGGATGGACTAACTTGCATCATAAGCCCACTCTTCAAGCATTTGCTGGATTGGAAAAATGTAGTAAGCCTGTTGGGGCAGGTTTGAGTCGCATGCCACTTCTAAACCAATTACCGTGGCTGGGGGCATTTGGAGCTCTGATTTTTTGGGTCTGGGTCTCAACTCCATTCTTGGAAACAACTGAATCACATCACATGGAGTGAGGCTAGGAGGGAAGGCTCCCCAAAGGGGAAATGGATGTTGGGTAGGTAAAGTTTTTACTACCCTCCAAACTGATGACAAACATGTTAAAAAGAAAACAGAGGCATAAACAGGCTCTGATTAAACCTGTAGGACTGTTTTATGGGCAAAACTGTGAACATTATTAGTGAATAGGTTTTATGACATTAATTTTGACTGAACAGCAGTATTTTTTAGTACCCTAATTCTTGACTGTATTCTTTGTAGTTTAAGTTGCAAAATAAGTAAGCTTTGTGTAAGTAAATTTTGTTCAATATAACCCTCTTTAATCACCATTAATTTTATTTTAAATTTTGCCTGTTCAAATAATATTTTGAAGATAATAAAGAAGAAAGAAGGGAATCTTTCTTTTTTACATAAATATTTTTGCAGCTAACATTTAAGAAACATATTGACACATAATTTTGGAGATAATAGTGGAAAACAAAATCACTAAACTGGAAATTGAAAAGCTTTGTTGTGAGGCCAACTCAACTTTTAATTAGTCATGTGACCCTGAAGAAGTCTCTTAGTCTCTAGAGATTTCAGTTTTTTGTCAACAGGATTACACCAATATGAATAATATGGTTTCAGTTCTTCATCTTGAAATCAGTACATTGAAAAAAGGACTTGTATTATTCTAAATAGAGTCTATAATTCCATATCTTAATGCCACATATGCCCATTCATTTTCAGGTTCATTTCTGTGGATGGTTGTATATGTCTTTTATTTAAGTGTCTAATGAATTTTGGAACTCACTACATGCATCTCTGAGATGAATAATTAACTAAATTCAAACAAACAAATATTTATTAAAAAGCATCCTCCTGGACTCAGGTACTTGTGTTTAGTGATATATTGCATAGAGGAGTGAATGAGACTCCATCTTTTCTATAAGAAGCTTAGAATTACATCCTTTTGGGAGAGTGAGGGAAAATAATACACACAACTTTTCTGTGAGGCAGACTACAATAGAACTAAAAAGTGCTGTGGGGTTTCAAAGAAGAGAAAGATAAACTTTGAAATTAATCAGAAAGACTTTATGGAGGCTGTACTAATTGGGATGGATGGTTCTTGAAGGACTGATGGAATTTCAATGAGTGGGTGAAACATTCCGGATTGAGAGAACAGCATGAACAAAGGTACAAATACAGAAAAGAAGAGAACAGAACTGTGTGGAATTTTAGGGACTGGGAGAAGTTAAGGGTGGAAAAATACACTGGGGCTGTTAGTGAAGGCTCTTAAATGCTATAGGATGAAGACTTTGCACTTAAATTTGTGGCTAATTTGCATCCTTGAAAGTCTTTGAGTAAGGAGTCATATAATCAGTGCTGTACTCTATGAGTCAAAAATTATTTTGACAGGTTGTTTATATGTGGATAAATACAAGAGTTGTATACATTTTTAAAAAGAAATCAGACAGAGAAGAAATGGTTATTAGCAGAATCTGTTAAAAATATACTAAAGGATTTCGGTTTATGGCCGATTCAATATGAATTGGTAATGTCCAGTGGTTGTCCAACAAAGGTAGTGTATTTTTAAGTTGTATTAATAGCAGTATCTTATCCGGAACAAGGGAAGTGATAGCCCATCTCTGTTCTGCCCTGGTCACATTGTTCTGGACACTCTACTCCTGCAAATAAATAGACACATACGCTTTGATCAGGATGATGAGTTATTGCAGAAATGATAGAAGGAATAGTCATAAAGTGGAGATATTTAGCTAGAAGAAATGAATACTTGGGAAAGAGGGCGTGGAAGTGTAGTATAACATGATGTATGAAAAAAGGGAGAAACGGGCCGGCCCCGTGGCTTAGCAGTAAAGTGCGGGGGCTCCGCTACTGGCGGCCCGGGTTCGGATCCCGGGCGCGCACCGACGCACCGCTTCTCTGGCCAAGCTGAGGCCGCGTCCCACATACAGCAACTGGAAGGATGTGCAGCTATGACATACAACTATCTACTGGGGCTTTGGGGGAAAAATAAATAAATAAAAATTAAAAAAAAAAGAGAGAGAAACAAACACAAGCTTTGGAGTTGGATCTGGATTTAAATCTCTGATCCTAACTAGCTGTGTTATTTTGGGAAAGACACCCTTTTGCGGGCTTAGTTTCTCTTTTTATTTTATGGCATAGAGATGATACTATTTACTTGCAGTTTTAATGTTATGATTAACGATTGTTAAGTACCCAGCACATTTCCTGGCATCCAGTATACCTGCATTATTTTTATTTGAAGGACTGTCTTGCACATAAAGGAGTTTAGACTGGTCCTGTGAGGCTCCTGCAGAAAGATTTAGAACTACTATTGGAGAGAGAGATTTTTACCTCAAAATAAAAAAGATGTTATAAAGGTCAAGCAGCAATAAAAAAGTAATAGTATGTCTAAGTGGGGCAGCACTCGCTGAGTTCAGTGGTGGTAGTGGTGGGCGAGAGCCAAGGCTGTGTATATCTTTTACATGAAAGTCAAGCAATGTGCCCCTTAACATAATCCAGGAGGGATGCCCCAAGAAAAGGGCTTCTCACTCTTTTCCACCAAAGAATTCCTGGAAATCTGGAGGCATAACTCAAAGTGCTCCATGGAAAAGTACCAAATTTCTTTGAAATGTCATATTCATCTTAGAAGTTTGTATAAATTTTGCATTCTAGTTTATAATGTGTCTATTTTGTCTTAATATATAATTAATGCTTTAAGATATATACTATCAAGTAAAACTGCTTTGATTACAAAATTTATCATGTTGTTGTGAGTTCCTTCTGGCCTACAGTTAAGTATTTCCAAGGTTACAGGTTTCCTAGTTGAAGAAGCACGGCCTTAGCAGTATGTAGGACCCACAAGCTCGTAATAGACTAAGAATTCTCTCTCTAGACGAAGTCTATACAGATAGGCTAACAAACTACACAAATGGGCTAATAATTCCAATTTCCACTGATTAGAATTTGTGTTGTATTAACCTCATATTAGTGCTAGTATCAAAATATTTAGTAATATAGTTTCGTAAATATATATGTGAACTTAAGAAGTTGCAGAGAAAGCACAAAAGCATTGTTATATTTAAAAATGGAGGCCTGTATCTCTAGCTCCGGAGGTGGTGGGGGAAGAGGTTGAGTGGCTTTGTGATATCGCACTAGGCTGCTGCATTTGTGGGCTTTTGTGTATTGTTTGCTCATGTTCTTATTTAATTTTTTAATTAATGCTTTGAGGGAGACAGATGTTGACTAAATGCTGTTTTGTGAGGTATTATTTAAGAGGTTTTAAAATTAGAATAACTTTTTCTTGCTTTTTATTTAGCCCTAAATTTTTTTTTTGGTTTCTTTTATATTCTCTTTCCTACTTTAGTTGCACCAAGATTCCTGCAAAAATTGCTTTAAGAGTTGCTAATCTGAATGGGAAATTATGTTCCCAGAGCAGCTCCAGACCAGCTTTTAGTGATCACGTAGTTCTCTGGAGTTGCATGTTATTATGATTATAATAAAAGGGGCGCAGACGGTCTGATGATTTTGGCCATGTTATTGGATGGATTGGGTCACTGCAGACGTATCTGCTTATTTTCCTTCAATGATTCATCCTAGTTTCGGGAAAAGAAGACCAGCCCAGAAGACAGGAGATTAAGTTTTTGTTTTTGTTTTTGGTGAATTACTTTATTACCCATTCCTGGTTAATTAAGAGGTTAAACATACCCAATCCTCATTTATTTTATAATTTTGCCTACAGTACTGTTCTCTAATCATTAATAAACTATAGTATAAACACCTCCTTAATACTAAGGAATATGCCAGGCATCGAGGAGACCAGCTTGAATAGAACAAGATCCTAGCCTTTGACAAACATGGGATTAATGTTGAGCAGGTAAATAACTGTAAAACATTGTGACTAATGCCACTGTTGCAGTATGAATCAGGTATGAAGACGCTCAGAGGTGGTTATAAGTAATTCTAAAATCAAGCATGGCTTCTCAGAGGAGGTGATGTTATTGCTAGATCTTGAAAGATAACCAATATTTTACCAGACAAAGGGAAACGTGTCCTTGGAAGAGGAAAGAGACTCAAAGTGCATGATGTATTTAGGGAACTATAATTAAATCAACCTAGGGGGCAGTAGCAGATATGGTTAGAAGTTCAATGGGAAGTAGATTCAGAAGTGCCTTGCATGTCATGCTAAATAGCTTGGACTTGACTGAAGGTCTTGAATTAGTGGGGCAGTAGAATCTTATTTGTACTGTGGTGTACTGGCTGCAAATCCCTGTCTCTCAGAGCACATACGTCCTCCTCTACAACAGAGAGGTAAGGAACAGTAGGCAAGATGGGCAAGGCAGGACTTGTGTTTTGATGTGTGGGTAAGTTTTTAGATTGGTTGATCGAATCATAGCCTTTGTCCCAAGAGGTTGGATATGGATGGAAAAATATGACTAATTTAGATTTATTGGGTTTAAGAGTCTAGACTGGGGGCCGGCCTGGTGCCGGAGTGATTAAGTTTGCATACTCTGCTTTGGTGGCCAGGGTTCACAGGTTCAGATCCTGGGTGAGGACCTACACACCACATGTAAGCCATGCTGTGGTGGCATCTCACATACAAAACAGAGAAAGATTGGCACAGATATTAGCCCAGGGACAATCTTCCTCAAGCAAAAAAAAAAAAAAAAAAAAAGAGTCTAGAATGAAGGAGACGTTGATGTGGGTTTAACTATAGATAAGAATTGCACATCTTTCCTAGAAATTGCTATACTTAAATAGGATTATGTGTTAAAATATTTTAGGAACAGGCTTGTCATAAGAGTAATGTGGTTTAATTCTTATGTTTTTCCCCTTTTTGTCTGTTAACAGAAAATACCTAAATAGCAAAATGCTTTGAAATTTTGAAAGCTCTGAAAGTCATATTTCAAAGGTCCTTTAAAAAGGAGTGGCCTCCTTTCTGTGTGAGTGTGCTTTTTTTAATAGACTTTTTTAGCTACAGATTTTGGCTCTGATGCATTAGCTTTCCGTCAGCTTCTCTAAAGATCCAAGGATGGAGTTTAAATTAAGGATACATTCAAGGGTGCCCTTCAGAGTAAGGACTAGCCACACTCTGATTTTTATTTAGCAATAGTTGGAGAGCATTCGGAAAACTGTGCATAGATTATGTAACCAGTCACTGAGGGCCCCTGGCCTCCTGTTAACTTGGCCCTCTTAGGAGGCAGTGCGCTGGGAGCAGCTGGGTCAGACTCAGCCCTGTTGCCTAGCAGTCCCAGAGGAGCAGTCACAAGAGGTTGTTGCTGAGCAACCAGGGGGCTTATGGTGGCGCATCATCCCCCATGGAGTTTTACAGTAGTGGTGGACTTGCCCCCATGTGAAGCAGTACAGTCTGGCAGGGGGCCAAGCCTCCCTCAGAGGCACAAGAGTTGTTAGCAGTAAGTATTTGACCTTAGGATCAAAGACAATAACTGATGTTCTGTGAACATGCAAGCAATTTATGGAATTATTGATGTAAATTTATTTATTGTTTTAATTCTTTTGTGAGGAAGATCAGCCCTGAGCTAACATCCGTGCCAATCCTCCTCTTTTTGCTGAGGAAGACCGGCTCTGAGCTAACATCTATTGCCAATCCTCCTCCTTTTTTTTTTTCCCCAAAGCCCCAGTAGATAGTTGTATGTCATAGTTGCACATCCTTCTAGTTGCTGTATGTGGGACGCAGCCTCAGCATGGCCGGACAAGCGGTGCGTCGGTGCGAACCCGGGCCGTCAGTAGCAGAGCGCGTGCACTTACCCGCTAAGCCACGGGGCCGGCCCTGATGTAAATTTAATTAAACATGACCTTGGAGCAAGGCAGGTAGCTGTGGCAGCTGGAGTTCTTATTTCAAATACTTTCATTCCAGTTTCTTTCTCCTTCAGGCTTAGCTGCAAGGTAAGTTTTCTGGGTCAATGGAAAGTAATTTTTCTTTATGCCATATGGAATATATAACTTGCCCTAGTAACATTATTTAGCAAAAGCAAATATTTACATTTGAGAAGAACTAGCAAGCTAACACTGGTATGGTCAAGTGAACCTGAATGGCAGAGTATTTGACTCAATATCAATGCGAGAACTTGCTATTAATATTTGAGATACCACTTTGAGTTTTCTTTCTGTATGGAAAAGTCAGAAGATAATTCACCAGGACCACATCTTATTTTATATTTAATATTTAACACAGTACATAAATAACTGCTCAGGAAAGTTGATAAAATGTCGAAACTAATCCTCTCTCATAAGAAGGCTGACTTCTGCTTTTAGGACTTAAAGTTGCCCGTGTTGAGCAATGGTGTCTCCTGAAGATCCAGGCTCATATTTTAAAGCCCAAAATTGAGCTCTTTCAATGTCTTAGAACAACAGACAGTTGCATCAAAGGCTAAAGTGTGAAGAAGAGGAACGTGCAACCATCAGATTTGAGAAATAATTAACATTGGCCGGCTAGAAAGAAGTGATGTAAACCTTTCTTATCTCCCTCCCTCCCACTACTTTTCACCCAGTACTTCTGGCCTTGGGCTGTAACTGTTTGCCTGCTGATCAGGAGGGTTCAGGAGGCAGGGCTTTGCTCTGGGTACAAAGGGGAAGCTTCTTTGTTGTCTTTGGGGTCTGCATTCTTTGAGAGATCTATATTTAAAAAAAATACTTAAAAACTTAAAAATTTGTATTAAGAATTGCACACAGATTTTTGTTTTGCGTATACACATGTATGCTCCCTAATGTGCCTAAGTCATTCAATTAGAGTACTACTGAGATATTGTATCAATAGTAATAAAAAATGGAAAGATTTTTCTAAGATACTTTATTTAAAGCTACTTAGCATTTCTTACCAACTTAACATTTAAAAGTGATCTTTTTACTGTTTTTATCATATATCTCATTGGCAAGAGTATTCTATTTATCTTTGTTATATAAGAGTATTAATAAACTAAAATATATTAAGCTCAGTATGTGCCAGGCATTGTTCCATATGACTTAAGTGTGTCATTTAAATCCCCCAACAATTCTATGTTATAGATACTATGATTATGGATATTTTACATATGTAGAAGTGTAGGCCTTCCCAGAAAGGGTACCCAGGTTAAATGTACACAGTAAAGATTTATAATCAGAAAGTCTGTCTTCAGAATGTGTGGTCTTCATCATTACAGTATACTTTAAGTACCATATTATTTCATGGTGACAACCCAGTCGGTATTCACAACAAACTCGTTTTTAGGTTATAATGATATAATGAGAGAATGTAAGAGAGTGAAAACTATGAAATCATTTACATAACTAAGTTTCTTATTTTATTCTTTGGGCTTATAGCCTACAGCAGGAAGCCTTTTTAATCAAGCTTCTTTATATCCATCCAAATTCTATGAATGTGAAACATAAACTCAGCAGGCATTTAGCACTGGAGCTGTTTCTCTTCACTGTGAGATGTGAAGTATATTTTCTTTTGTATATGAGACGTGAAGGAAGGGAAAATGGTTAAAAGAAAAATCAGAGGAAATGAATAAGAACTGTTTTTGAGTCAATTCTCCAAAAAATTCATTTTCTTAGAGCTTTGAGATAAGAAGCAAAATAATAAACATCAAGGAACTGCTGTTAGTCGTAAGAGAAACACAATATAGAGGAAAAGTTATACATAAAAGCTAGGTCAAGAGTCCAAGAATATTGTGAGTCATTATGGTGCATAGTGGATCAATCACAGACTTGAGAGTCAGACGGACCTGACCTTGATTCTTGTCTCTGTGACTTATTAGCTGTGTGACCTTAGGGAGCTGTCTCACCATCTCTAAGTTTTGAAGAAAGTCCACTATGTGGTAGATTAACTGTGATGACTAAATGGAGTAAAATGCGAAGTATAAAATGCATGGCTTGTGACGCAAAACAGGTGTTTGTTAAATGTTAAAGTCCCTTTATCTCCTCTGCCTCCCAGCAACGGCAACAACAACAAAGTAAAAAGAGGGTTACCCTGGGACCTGAAGGGTCAGGGAGTTTCACAATGGGATTATGGGGTCAAGGTTTGTCAGCATTTTTAAGACTCTTGGTCAGCTTTGCCAAATTGCTGTGTAAAAGCAGTTGTACAATGCAGGCATTACATTTTTTAATTAGAAAACCTGATTTTAATTTGCCTATTACAAATGTTGATGGTATTTACTAAGAAGATGGTTAGACTGGATGTTTAACTATTTTTTATTAACTGAATCTGAAACATGAATATATTTCTGATTCTTAGTTATTTTCATCAGTTCCTCTTAATTCATTCTTCAGTTACTGAGGCTTCAATCAAAAAATTTTTTGAATTAATAATTTCAGATAAGTTAGAGATGTACCACTTAGATAAAATTTTGATTTTGGTCATTTGTGTATATTTCTTATCAATTACTCTAACTATAATCCTCTGTCCCCTGAAATAGGGTCTCTGTTTCCTCCACGGAATCTACCACGTGGTAGACAATAATATTCGCTGAATGAATGAATGGATGAAACAGGTTATTTGCAATTTTATGCATGTAAAATAGCTATTAAAGCTTTTGAAAATGTAGCAGTTGCCAAGGATCTCGTTAATAGGTTAGTTTAAAAACTATTAGGGTTGTAGAAGTCAAGTGTATATAGTAGGAAAAAAATAGGAGAGAAAAGGCTAAAAGTCAATAAGAGGGAAACTTAAAAATAAGTAAATAAAGCAATTTGAATAGAATACTGCTAATTTTGTAGTGAACACTTTTATAAGTGAATACACGAGTTTTCCATATTTTCACAAAGTTATAAATTTATGACATAAATTCATCTTTTTAGAACTACATGGAGCAAGAGTGAGTGTAAAACATTTGCAAATATTCATTTTAAAGTTATGATATACCTTTTACTCATGCAAGTAAAGATGCATGAATTTTCCATTCAATAATCACTAATTGAGTAACCATGGCATATCATGCTAAGTCCCGGAGATGGCTGAATAAGACATTGTCATTCAAGCCGTTCACAGGCTGCTGCAGAAGACTGATACACACCCCCTAGCTGTAATGCAAGCCGACCACGATAAGTGTATCAGAGAGTTATGAACAAAGTGATTCGGGGGTGGGGATTATGATTAATATCCAACTGGAGCAATTCCAAAGAGCTTTACAAAAGAAGCAGCATTTGAGTTGGGCCTTTAAAGATGGCCTAGAGCCTGCTAGTGAGAGCAAAGGGTGATGTACATTCTAGGCAGAAGAAGCAGCATGTTTTTTTATATGGCCTGTTTGTGCAATTCTTTTGGCATTTGTTGCTAGCCTCATGTGGCCAAGGGATCCAAACCAGCACATCTTATCACATCCTGTACAAAGTCTCATGCACAGGAGGCACTCTAAGTATTGGTTTCTGAATATCTGAATGAATGAATGAAGAAAATTACGTATCCTTCTTAATATGGGACAATCATTTTCAAATAAAAATTTATACTTCATTGAGGGCTGTTTTACTTTACCTCATTAAACCTATACAATTCAAGGGAAAATTAAAGCTTTGTGAACTCTAATTAACATTCATCTCACCAAATTTTAAGAAAATATAGCTGTGGTCTTTATACTTACCACTCTGCTCTTCTCGTTCTACACTTAATTTCTACACTTTCATTGGTTTGTTTAGATGCATGAGTTCAAATATATCCCCCTGATTTTTTAGTCTAAAAGTAAAACTTCCTTGAACTGAGGCTACAATGCTGCTTATCTGTGAAGTGATATTGGGTTGATATTTTTTATTTCCTCTTTAGAAGCAAAACAAACCCACCCTATTATACACATTCCACATTCTCCAATTAAAAATCGACAAGACAATGATAGAGAATAGGCAAATATTTTCTATTAAATAGTATCCAGTAATATCTGGAGTCATTACCTGGGTTTTAAGGCAATTGCATTTAAATTTGTGCCACAAATGACTGTTCGATTATTTTAGTTAAATGGTAGTTTCAGCCAATTAAAATTTGTCACTGTTTTGAGCCCCTTTTCCTTTTCTTTCCCTTTTAGATTTAGCATGTCTTGGAAATTCAAGTATATTAGAGTATGATTCCTTTATTATTTTTTTTTCCCCTTTGGAAGCCAAAACAAGACTCTTTAGAACATCACAATCCCGAAAGGAAGCTGTAAGACTTAAGAGTGTGATCACGGCTACCTTTCCAGCATCCCAGTCCGAGTCTAGTGTTAGACACAGCAAGCGCAGTTTTTACCTTTGTAATTCTTCAGGGAGGGTAATAATAATACTGCATATTTGGTATTTTATTGTATGTGATCTTCCTTGATTCCCAGAGCAACCTGGAGAGATAAGCAGGATAAATGTTTTCATCCCCATTTGATAAGCAAGGCTCTGTCATTTACCTACAAAACAGGATATGACTCCTCAGAGTCAACAGCTGATAAATGGGTGAGCTGGAACTAGAACTAAGTTTAATGTGCATCCACCTCTGTATTACAATGCCCTTAGGACTTTCTTTTACTGGGTTACTTGTAAGCTATGAGGAAATGTGAGAAGTAAAGGAAAAGAGAAGAGTGATGAAATTGTTTGAAAACTAACTTAAAATGTGGCTAGCATATTTCTGTTGGCATTTGGGGAAAAAGATACTTTATTTGAGAATCATGGTGACATATTTCCATGACATATAATTCTTAGGTTTTATACAAATTAAAAGTTCAGTTACTGTCCCAACATGAACAGGGACTGGAAGGAACAAGTCTCAAACCAGAAGGACTAGTGAGAGATGTTATCATCTCTATAAGAGTTGATGAGATGGAGGAAGGTGTGAGTGAGGAGTTTCGAACTAGATTGTACCTATGGGAATGGAATTGGAAGGAAGAGTGAGCTGAGGAACACTATGAGCCTAGAATAGACAGAATTTGGTGGTTTATGAGAAATGAAGAGAGGAGAGAAGAAAACAGCAGACAGCACTGGACTCTTCCTGCTCTGAATAACCCTAGTAAAGTTAGACAGCTCATACAAGCATAGGAATATTCACGTTACCGGCCCCACACTTTGTAGAAGAAGGAACAGATGATCTCCATAATGTGAAACAAACATGGCTCTCTCATCTAGGACAACTAAGCAGTTACTATGTGTCTGCTCAAACATGTAGACTACCCCAGTGAAAGGGATGGTTTACCTAGTTATCAGTTGTAGCCCCACTGTCAGGAGTATGTTTGAAAATGAAAACAACTAAGTTGTTTTTTGTACTATTAGTTTTAAAATGGGGGCTTTTAATATATAAATATCTAAAAGGAGATGAACAGGAAAACCATGCAAGTGGGTCGGATGCCTATTCGTAGCAAATTTTCAAGTTACCTCTTGATGCTGAGGCATTATGTGTGGGCTGGATTTTATTGGGCTCATTTTCTCTTCTGGAATTCCAATCACCATATTATATAATTGAGGAAACAATGTCGTTGCTCCTTGGCATTGGAATTCAAAGATGAACTACTGCAGGGATTTGTTGCTTTTAAAATCATACATTTGAGAAGGGCTGTCACTCAATTAGTGAACCTATTTTCAATAGAAATTTGAAAAGCTGAAGAAAAATATGTATCTTGCTATATTGTTGATTTTCCTGTTTAGTAAGAGTGTCTCTGACTGCTTGTGTTACACACTCTCAGAGCAAAACACAGGAAAGATTGCTCAGAATACAATTGATGGGTTTGAGTGGTGAACAAAGAAATAAAAAGAAACATACTCCTCATTTATAAGGGAGTATTGGGCTGCTTACACAAAGAAATTTATCCTGGTCCCGCTATAAATCAGAGAAGTGTAAAAGAAAAAGAAATCAGGATGAGGAATGAAAAAAAACAATGAATGTTGTTTTAAAATTGTGTAGCACGTTTGTCATTAAATTAGATGCTATTGCCCAAGGAAACATTTGTTTTTTTCCCAAAAGAGACAAGGAACAAAAGATGTTTATCTTAATAAATCTTTTTTTCCTCTTTGTTTCCTTCAGGGGTGATGGTATACTGAAAAGCCAGTCCATCAAGAGAAATCTGGGGGAAGCTGGAAACCGTCAAGTTATTGAGGCCACACAGGAGGCAGAAAAGATAGAGGTAGGTACACTTTTGATCCATTGATCCTGCTATTGGCAATGTCCCTGAAAATATCTTTGTCACTATAAAGCCAGAAGACAGCAAAGAAAAGGTAGCGTGGGAGGTCTTTATTTTAGAAAACAAATCAATATAGTTTAATCAAGCTTGATAGAATCTATTGTTAACATTAAATGAATAGCAAATAATGCATGCTAGAACTCGAGATACACATTTCCATCCTGTGTCTGCCAGTGATTAGTACAGTGACCGAGCTTGGCTTGATGTTTACACTCATCTCTGGGCTTATTTAAATTGTTCTCAGCAGAGACAGCTAGCCCACCAAATAAAGTTTTATATTTATAGGCTTTAAGTAAGAAGAGAAACTCATAATATTACCTATCAGGTCTTATAAACTTACTACTCTTCTAATACTAATCTCAGAGACCATAGTAATAGATTTATAATCAGTAGATACAAGTAAGTATTCTTGATGATGCTGATTGGTGGACATAAATCTCAAATACTTTTTTGAGAAACAGGTTTCTGTGCGCTGGTGGTATATATCTATATATCCATATAGATATCATATATATTTTGTATATATAAATGACACATATGACAATTATATATATATAAATATAAATGATACCCGTTTGTGTAGGTGAATATAAATATATGTAGATCTCTGTATATACTCATCTGTATATATATTATATATAGTGTATACTATATATACTGTATATATCTGTATATATTCATCAGTATTTATACTACATGTACTGTGTAATACTCATCTGTCTATATACTACGTACACTGTATGCTAGATATACTGTATGTACTCATCTATATATATACTATACTATATACTATATATACATTATACTATATACACTGTATACTACATATACTGTATATCTGTATATACTCATATTCATGTATACAAATTGTGTGTCCTTTAAAAATGAGGCTACATTTATATTGCAGTCTTATTAATATTTCACAAAAGTTCTATTATGCTGGTAGGATTGCTATTTGAGGCCGCTCCAATCCCTGAGTGCTGCGTTTTTCCACCTGGAGTGAGAGACTTGCTCGCCTATTCCGTGTAGAAGGCAGATCAGAGAGCACGGAGTCAGCCTTAGCCCGGGTGAAGGCTCTAACATTCTCCTCCCACTCTCGGATTCCCATGAGAACAAAGCTCCAAGGGAACAGGAAAGAATGGAAGACATTAAATTTGGTTTAGGCTCATTGCCTGGTTTTCTCAAAACAGTACAACTTTCCTTTCAACCCACTGTGATTTTATTTAGACAATGGCAATGGGTTCATTTTCATGTGTTACCAGAGCATTTCTACTTCAATGTTAACTTTTAAATTTATTTCAGCAGAGAATAATGTGTCTTATTTAAATCTGCCTTTTATATGAAGGAATTTCACACAAATAATTTTATCAAAAGCCTTTATATTTCTACATAAACAGCTAAAATCTCCATAAGAAGAAAAAATAGCAAGTAAATTGTAAACATTAATTTTATATTTAAGGAAAATTAAAACTAACATATAAAATAATTTATGGAGGCTTTATTGTGGGTGGAGTGTACAGGGATTTACAAACATAATCTCCTGTAATCCTCACAGTATCTCTGTGTGAGGAAGATAAGGAAGGTGCGGTTGTTCCCTGCGGTAAAAGCGCACCTTGCCAAGTGTGCACATTTAATAGTGGGTGGTGCGGTCAGGATTTGGGGCTAATTTTGTCTGATGCTTAAGCCCATGTCCTTGACCAGCCTGGATAGGAAGATTTGGCAGAAGCTAAAATATCCTGTTTAGATGAGTGAAGTATCTTGTTTTCATTAGGTATTTATAATCTATGTTTGAAAATACACATTTTTAAGGAACACGTTATCCCATACTTGATGAACTCTACAAAAGAGAGGAAATATTTTTCTGATTCATTTAATAAAAAACATAATACTAAAAAACAAAAACCAAAAAGAACCTAATAAAAGTAGAACAAAAAAGAAAAATCACAAAAATTCGTTGAAATATTAAATACAAGAATGTAGGGTTTTGTAGAAATCAACAAAATAGAATAATACAAAAATGGTGTTTATTCTAGGAATGTAAAAGTGGTTCAATATCAGGAAATTTGTTAAAATAATTTTGTAGTCTAAAGAATAAACTAAAGAATAAATACAGGGCCGGCCCCGTGGCTTAGCGGTTAAGCGTGCGTGCTCCCCTGCTGGTGGCCCGGGTTCGGATGCTGGGCGCGCACCGACACACCGCTTCTCCGGCCATGCTGAGGCCATGTCCCGCATACAGCAACTAGAAAGTTGTGCAACTATGACGTACAACTATCTACTGGGGCTTTGGGGAAAAAATAAATAAATAAAATTATAAAAAAAAAAAAAAGAATAACTACAACCCCTATTTTTTACTTCTTAATAGATTCCAAATGACATTTGATAAAATGCAACTATATTTATTTTAAGAAAACATACATACATATAATATAGTAATTTAGGAATATGGAGATGTTATTAAATTGTGAAAAAGCAATTTCGAAAAAACAGAAAAACATTAGAGGCTTACTACATGCCCCATTTCATCATTTATAGTTAATATTGTTCAATAAATTCTAGCCAATGCAATATATTTAAAAAAATGACTAGCATTTTTAAAGTTCTTATAACATATGCTAGAAATTGTTCTAAATACTTTACAAATACTTAACTTATTTAATCTTCACAATGATCCAAGATACATGGACTACTATCATTCTCATTTTACCAATTAGGAAACTGAGGCCCAGAGAAGCTAAGTAGGTTGGCCAAGGTCATAGAGCTAATAAGTAGTAGAGCTCAAGTAGTTTAACTCATGAGTCTTTAATCTTAAATAATATAATATGCTGCCTCTCAAAGGCTACAATTACTAGAAAAGAGGTGACGTCTTTTCTCCTGAAAGAAATGTATATATTTTTTGCTGTTAATAGGTGGCTTTTTCTCAAGAAGCTTAGAGGTCTTGGTCCTGGTGGTTGGCTAACGGCCATCATCAGTGTCCTCCTATAAGGAATTTTAGGTACTCATGAAGTTGTATCCTTGGCAGATCCATCCTGCTGGCTCATGAGACATGCCTGGAAACGTCTAAATTAAAAATATATGTATATACAGCTTAATCCCTAGCTCTAACACCCTCATAAACAAATATTAGTTTAAACATGTATCTTGATTTATTCTTAGATGCATGCTTAGCATATATATTATTGATTATCCTCTGAAAAAGTCCTGGAAGTAGCCAAAAGAAATGTATAAGATGTTTTCTTCTTCTCATGAGTAATAAACGCAAAAGAAAGGCTGAGCCACTTTGTGTTAAATAAGAGTAACAAAATCAAACAAGCACAACCCTAAAGATAAAGAAATAAATCTTGTTAATTTTCATGCTAGCCAGACTGTCACTTTTGAAGACTGTTGAAAAGCTATTTGTAAGCCGCCGTGCGTTCTGGAGGGGAAAATGGGCAACAAAGCAAATAAAACAACGACAAGAAACAAAAGAGCAGAACAAACAGATGCCCTTGTAAAGGAGAGAAAAGGGAATGCATACAAGAATGGAGTTGGTCATGACAGTTTAGCATGATTGTGAGTGATCAAAATAATTGTCATTTAATGTTCATAGTGTTTGCAAAACTTATTTTCTCATTCCTTCATTCACTAAATATTTACTGAGCACTTACGCCGTTTACCCTGGGCCAGGCACTGTTGTGAGCACTGAGGATACAGAGCTGAAGACACTTGGCAATTCCCAGGGTTTGTGAACTGCCAGAATGGAAATGCTGATTTAGAGAAAAATTGACTAGAGGGCTGTGAAGAGACCCAAAAGAGGGTCATTTCAGAAGTGGCTGATGTTCAGTACTTTAAGGAGGTCCTAGGGATGACACGCTAACTTTCTTCTATCTTGTGAGGAATATTGTCTGCTGTGTATGATTGAGAAGGTTGAGTGGATGAGAATCAGAGGAATTTTTTTTTTTTTTGGTGAGGAAGATTGTCACTGAACTAATATCTGTTGCCAATCTTCCTCTTTTTGCTTGAGGAAGATTGTAACTGAGCTAATATCTGTGCCAATCTTCCTCTATTTTGTATGTGGGATGTTGCCACAGCATGGCTTGATGAGTGGTATGTAGGTCCGCGCCCAGCATCCGAACCCGTGAAACCAGGCCGCTGAAGTGGGTGCATGAACTTAACCACTACACCACCAGGCCAGCCCCAAGACATGTTTTTATTCAATCAAAGGAATGGCTGATTGAAATTATAACAAGCTACCTCTGGTAACTGAGATGGTTCCAGAAGCTTGTTACCGCTAGGAAGGAATGTGGCACATGGGATTCATATATGGGATGGTGAGGGGCTGGGGATGGAGGGTTGGTAATTAACTCATCTCTGAGGACAAAAGTTCCAGGATCTGTTATTGAGATCGTTGATGTGGGAAGGGCTCCCCTGAAGACAATACAATGAGGGGCTCTAAGGCTGCTTTGGAGTCAGACCCACCAGCCTGGCACTTAACTCTTAGACCTTGGCCAACTTTCTCATCTCTGAGCCTTAGTTCTTACTTCAAAGAAATGGAGATAGTAATAGTATATGTCTCACAGGACTGTAGTGAGAATGGAATAAAATAATGAGTGTAAATGAACTAATTTAAAATGTTTAGCCTATAATAGTCACTCAATAAATGGTACTATTTTTACGGGGACCTAGAGTCTCACCTTGGGATACTGCCTTAAACAATCCGGAAAGTTAAGATGATACCCATTAATGTAGAAAGTCCCTCTCTCCCTATCCTGGGATTTGTAAAAACAAAATCTTTCTAAAATGTGCTATGAGACGTAGTAAACATGTACAACATGACAAAACACATTGGACCAATTGTTCCATTTCTTAGCATTTGCTTATTTTTTGTCTGTCCTTAGATGCTGGAGAGATTCCTTTTTTAGCTCAGTCTCTAGCTCTTTGAATTATGCTAAGGGACCTATATTGTCACTCTCCATTTGTTATATCAAAGAGGGTCTTGGACAATGTGTTGTGACCTGTGGGACACACATTGGATGAGTTTGAATATTGCTGGGGCTTTGGTTGTAACTCAGTATCTGTGTTGTAATCAGTTCGTGTCTCAGTCATGTTGTTGGTATCAACCACTGAATAATTTGGATCAGCCATTAAGAAGGCCAAAAGGACCTCAGGTGGTTGTGCTACAGCCAGGTTATGCCAGCATGACCCGATAAAGCCATTAGTGGTCGCCTATAACATCAACTCAACAGACGGTGGTTGACTGCGAGTTATGCTTACCAGCTGCACAAACGAGCTGTTTCAATACTCTGTGCTTACTTTTCCAGGCCTATCTTCGATCAGCTCTACTTTCTCTTCGTTTCAGTAGTCCATGTTCTGTTTTCTATTAGTGTAATTTATATATTGAGACATTTAAACAATGCAGAGAAGAACAAAGACTAAAACCAACTCCCACCTCTCAATGTGACACTTATTTTATTTGATAGTATTTGCTTAAAGTCTTTTTTTTAAAGAAATAAAGTGCCACAATTAGTTAAGTCTCCTTTCAGAAGCATCTATGAATTAGTGTATATTGTTCCAATCCATTTGATACTTTTTACCCACGTATTTATGCACCCATTCCAATATTTAGTCCTTGTTTGTGTTTTTTAAATTTACAAAAATAATATCACAGTGCTTTTCACAGTTCTATGTTTTTGAGATCTATGTAGTTATATATAGTTCTTGCTCTGTTCTCCCTGGTGCAAGTTGTGTCTTCCTTCCAACAAGACATTTGCTATTTACATCTAGTGGCCTTCCCTAGTCCTAAATCGGGCCCATAGATGACAGGATGTTATTGCTGGAAGAGTTAGGAGACAACATCATTCTAATTTATGTCTTTATGTATTGTCAACACTGGGACCTTTTGAAAATGGCAAAAGCGAAGCCGGATGGGAAGTCAGGAAAATGTAAATAAACTAGGACTTTCCCAGGGCAACCACAGTGGAGGATTAGCCTGCATATGAAGAGAACAAGGCTGCTGCCGGAGGTGAAATGACTTTCTGGTTACACAGCTGATTAACAGCAATCCTCAAAATACTCAGCCGCCGTCTAACTGCATGAGTCTTAGGAAGTCATTCAGAGATACAGCACAGTGCAGTGGAGCAAATCATTGATGGCCAGATAGGAGTCCCATGTGCGCCATTTATCAGCTGTTTGTCCTCGGGCAAATTACTTAACCTCTCTGTCTCAGGGTTCTCACCTGTAAAATGCAACCGACAATAGTAGCTATCCTATAAAGTTATTAAGAAGATTAAATCAATTGATATTTGCAAAGCACTTAAAATAATGCCTATATGACAGATTGTTTAATAAAATTTTAATGTGATTGAACTTCATTGGGTTTGATTTCTATTAAGCATATTTCCAGTTTCAAGATTGCATCATATTAAGCTCCTGTTTCTTGCCTTTGTTTTCAACACCTTTAACTTATTAAACTTATGCTGGTGAAAACATTGCTTCTATGCAGAGTATTAGTGGCTATAAGGTCTAACATGGATGCTTTTTTTGTCGTTTGTTTTAAGTTAAGGCACATATGCATAATTAAAGAATTACCTTAAAATCAGGGAAAAATATCTATGTATCTCATAGCTGTATAGACTGTGACAGCCTCTTTAACTGGGCTGGGAACTTGTTTTTGCATTGTGTAGTCATTTTGTTTACCTTCTAAAGGATTAATGTCACTTAATTCATTTTTCAACTTCTGTCTTTATAAATGTGCTACTGGGTGGCAGGATCTTTGGAAAACTGAATTTGATGATTGCTTTTCACCTCTGTGATGTCAGTGAAAATATTCCACTGTCTATCAGGTTTCTGTAGTACAGGTTGGTACATGACTTCTATCTTTTTAAGCTTATTACTACACACCCATAAGTCTTTGTTAAACAATTCACAGTCTCTTTGATTAAGCTTGAAACCTGTTAAATTGAAATATTTTGTAGGGCACAGAGCAGTCTAATGTCAGAATCAGGTCTTTGTGGTAGAGGGATGGATTAGTTTGTTTTTTAAAGACAGGACATGCCCATCAGGGTGAAAGCAGCCATTAAACTTGGAACTCATTTCAGCTGATGGGAGAAAGTCCTGCCAAGCTAGTGGGCTTATCATCTAGAGAGAACGATGATGGCTACAGAAGACCGTCCTGACAGGCAGGAGGTCGAAGTCCAGGAAGACCAGCAAGGTGTAGCAGATGGTGTCCCAGTGGGTGGGCAGGCCATGGTGACATAGAGTCCCACAGCATGCGATATCCAGGCAGATAAACAGAGAGGTCTGATCACAGATAGTGGGCCCCAGGGTTGGGGTTGGGATGGGGCCTGACATTCCGGCCCTGGGAGAGCTGGATAGACTAATGCAGAGGCCCATTTTGGAGGGAGGAGGGTATTATCTAGGGCATTAAAGCAGCTCTGTTATGTGGGGCCACAGGTTTAAGGGAACTTGTGACACCCTCAGTTTTGGGGGATGTGTGGCCTGGAGGGATGCTAGAGTAGGCCGATCTTTACAGATGCTAAGTTTGATAGTCCTTAGTATAGACTCATGTGACTGTCTTTTGAAAATTGAGAAACTGCAAGTAAGCATGTTAATTACTAAACTATGCTTTACTTTATTATTAATGACTTAGATTAAAAGGCAACTTTGATGTAATCAGCATTTTTTTTTTTTTTTTGGTAAAGCTTGCAATAATCTTCAGATCAGACTGAATTCCATGTAGTCGAAACTGTCCACATGGGGCCTAGGTTAAGTGAAGCATACACTAGAGGTGTTATTATTCCCTACGCTTCTTGGATTTATCCTAAGGAGGAGGTCATGTGCTGGAGAAGAGAGTATAAAATGAGAGGATTAGCAGGTAGGTGGTTGTTTCTGGCTGAGCTTGTTTGGAGTGGAGGAGAAAATGACGTGCAAGTTGCTGGATTAATTTCCTTGCAATGACATGGTGTTAACTGGCCCTTTCCCTAGCAAGTCATTATTTAGGGGAATATCAGGCCTCGATATGTTACTTGAGAGTACTCTGCATCAAACCAGGACCTCCACCTCCAAGGACCAAGAAAGAAAATTGGACATTGACTCTTTCACTTGTGTCTTAGCTTTTGACAGCTTTCTCCTGTTGATCTAGATTTCACGCTTCTGACGTATTTGCGATGAAAGAGAAGAAACCCTAAAATAAAACAAAATCGAAGAATTCCTATTCCTTGCATTTTGAATTAAATCGTAGGCTGATGCTCACTTATTTTTTTTAAATTTTCCTTGGTTATTATGAAATTCCAAAGCTTCATCATTGTTTCTGCAAGTACTATTTTCAATAGAAGAAAATTCATAGTTCTTTCTAATGGACTTTCTTCGTGATAGTGAACATTGTCTAGAAACTATGCATTCATTTATCAAATGAGTTAATTTTAAGTAAATAAGATCAAGATAAACTTGGCTGTCATGAAATCTAGCTTAAAATTCTGACCTTTGTATAGCTTTGGGGCAAGTTATTTACTATACTGTGTTTTAGTTTCATATCTCAGTTTCTACCATATTCATAGAAATACTATATTTCCGGTATACCCTTGAGAATCACAATGGATAACAAAGTTTCACCTTTTTAATGGAAATTTTTTAGTGGAAATCTTTTTAATGTGTCCTACTCTTATATGCCCTCATAATTTGAACATAATTGTTCAAATTGTTTCCAGGTTCCACCGGAGAAACAGCTCCCATAGGAGATATACATTAAAAGACTTATTGCGGGGCTGGCTCCATGGCATAGTGGTTAAGTTTGGCACACTTTGCTTCAGCAGCCCGGGTTCGCAGGTTGGATCCTGGACATGGACCTACACCACTTGTCAGCCATGCTGTGGTGGTGACCCACATACAAAATAGAGGAAGATGGGCACAGATGTTAGCTCAGGGCTAATCTTCCTCAACAACAACAAAAGACTTATTGCAAGGGATTGTCTTATGTATTTGTGGAGGCTGGCAAGAAGAGTTTGAAATCTAAGGGCAGGAAAGGCAGGCTGGAAGCTCTGGGGCGGAATTAGTACTGCAGTCCGCAGGTAGCATTTCTTCTTCCTCAGGGAAAACACAGTTCTGCTCTTAAGACCTTTCAAATGATTGGATCAGGCCCACCCAGATTATTGAGAATAATCTCCTTTACTTAAATCAATTTTTTGTAGATCTTAATCACATCTACAAAATTCCTTCACAGCAGCATCTAGATCAGTGTTTGATTGAATAAATGGGGACCACAGCCTAGCCAAGTTGACACATAAACTTGACCATCACAGTCCACTCCTTGTCAAATGTGTGGCACCCCCACACATTTCCTTAAATCACACTTAATCTCAAGATAAAGACAACAACAAAGTCATACTTCCACCTAACATGATACAGCTATCTTGTGAAATAGAAAGCATGCTACCATTTCCCCAGAAGAGGTTGCAAGGTCACTGGGTGTTCACTCTTCTCCTTATATCCTGTAACTTAAAATACTGTGATGTAAAATTAGCTATTACTAATATATCTTGTGTTAGATGATAAGCACTTGAGAGGGAAGAAAGCAAAAATATTTGAGACAAACATACACACACAAACATTTATAACAAATAAGGAAGAAATACTCATAGCTTACGGTCCTCATTTCTGGAATTGGTCACATGGTCATAGCTAGAGTTTATACCTCCCTTTCTCCGCTACCCATTCCATACATTCCATATTCCCTTTGCTTTCAAACAGGGACCTCAGCTGTTTATGGTTCTTTGCCTGGTGGCGTGACCCAAACCTTCATTCCCAAAGGGTCTGGGCCATTAGCAGTTGTTTTATGGGTTTCATTGACTTCTGAATTGAACTGTGATTTTCATTGACTTTAGTCACAGAACATGGCAGTAATAAGAGATGCTCTAAGGGATCGCCTATATTCCAGACATAATCTTCCTTACCTTCATTATGTAATACAGCCCAATTGCCCCATGGTAATCAGGCCAATATAGAAACTCCCTTCTTTGCCCGTTGACTCAGAGGCCTGAGGAGCCCAAAGTTGCTGGTGGCAGTCTTTACTCTCAATTCAATGGAATTGTTGGTGTGTCTCCTGGTGGAACACTCTTCCCTTTGAAACTAAGACTTCTCAACCAGCAAAGCAAAAGATCACAATGATGGGAAACAAAGCTAGTGGATTGCTAGGGGTAATAGTGAGTGGTGCCACTCGCATTTCCACCCCTTGATTCCTGGACCCATCAATTCTGGCTATGAGAGACGGAGTGTCATATATTGGATGCTGTTTTAGAGTATATATAGCCTCTTGGAGGATATTGTCAGGGCCTGGCCAAGTACTGCCACCTCACAAGCACGTATCTGAGTCTTCAAAGGCCATTCCACTGTTCTATCATGCCATCTGCTTCAAGATGATGAAGAATGTGGTAATACCAGTGCATGAACATTGCTGGACTTCATATTCTGTGAAGTGAATTTCTTGATCAGAAGCAATGCTGTATGGAATACCGTGATGGTGGATACGGCATTCTATAAATCCACAGATGGTAGTTTTGGCAAAAATATTGCATGCAGGGAAAGCAGCTCTATATCCAGAGTGTCTATTGCAGTAAGAACAAAGCACCTCTCCTTCCATGATAGAGGCAGTCCAGTATAATCAACCTGCCACCAGAGAGCTGGCTGATCATCCTGGGGAACAGTGCCATATCAGGAACTCAGTGTTGTACCTGCTGCTGGCAGATAGGCCTTAGTGAGTGCAATTCCATGGTGCTGAGCCCATGTGTAATCTTCACCTCTGCCATCGTCGCCACTGTTCATGAGCCCATTGGGGAATGACAGCAGTGGCTGGGAAAAGAGGCATAGCATCCACAAAATAGGTCATCCTATCCATTTGATTATTAAAATACTCCTCTGCTGAAGTCACCTTTTGGTGAGCATTCACACGGGACACAAATATCTTCTCGTTCTTTCCCATTCAGAGGAGTCTATCCACATACCTCTTTCCCAAATTTCTTTGTCACCAATTTTCCCTTCATTTTCTTTTCTAAATTACTGACCATTCAGTCAAACCATTGGCCGAAGTCTATGAGTCAGTAGTTATGTACCTTTGGCCATTTTCCCCTCCAAGCCATATGAGCACCTCACGGCACGGTTCAAAGTTCTGCCCCCTGGAGGATTTCCCTTCACCACTGTCCTTCAGAGATGTGTTAGAAAAGGTCTGTAGTGTAACAGCTGTCTGCTTGCAAATGGTGCCTGCATATCATCCAGAACCATCTGTAAACCAGGCCCAAGTTTTCTCTTCCTCAGTCAGCTAGTTTTGGGAAGTCCCCATGAGGCAATAAGTATGGACTGGCGGGGAGTAGGTAATGTAGCAGGAGTGGGGGTCATGGGTATTGGGGCCACCTCCTTGTGTAATTTACTTAGGCCTTCAGGGCCTGCTTGAGCCCAACCTCATGTAGACCTCTTCCACTCGATATTGGTGGCCTGCTGTGCACACCCAGCTTTATGGTTTGGTGGGTCAGGCAGCGACCAGTTCATGATGTGAAGCTCAGGTCTCATGGTAATTTGGTGGCCCGTGATCGGACGTTCATTTTTTACTAAGGCCCAGCAGTGAGCCAAAAGCTGTTTCTCAGAAGGAGAGTAGATATCTGCAGAGGAAGGTAGGGCTCCTGAGGCTGTTCCAAAAACCTCAGGGTTTTCATTGTGATTCACCTATAGGGCCTGCCAGATCTCCAGACAGCATCTCTACCTGCCACTGGCTCTCACAGGAGAAGGCTGAGAGAAAGACCAACAATGTGAAATTTTTGGCAGTATGGCAGGTTCTCAAGGGGAGTCAGCCTCCCCTTCTTTCAAGGGGTTCTGGGTGTGTAAACTAGGTCAAGACTAGGAATTGATGGAGAGGTAGTGACTGTTTCGATTATTCAGGATAGACTTCTGTTCACTAGTCCGAGAACTTTTAAGCTTATACAGATGAAGTAAGAATTTATTAGATTGCCCTCTGTTTATTTTCTAGGGACACCGTGATCAACTAGCCAATGCCATAGGTCCCTCTCTGCAAGTCAGACTATTCTGATTACTGCTTTGACTCTGCTGTCCATTACGGTAACCATATGTACCTTGTCTTTGGTGATTAAGTGCTGCCACTTGGCCATGCCACGCTGGCATCCAGTTTTCTGCATTGTATTTAGGGATCCCAGTTCAGTGGCAGCAAGTCTGTAATTTCTGACCTATAGAGAAGAGTGACAGCAGAGTTCTTCAAGGATGCTAGGGCTCCCCTCACAAATGTCTTTCTCATAATCATAGTAGAGGTGTGTCCTTTGGATCCTTCTGGAGTGGGTGAGCAGGTTTTACATGATACAGCCACTTTAACACTTATTCTACAGTGTACCAAAGCAGTTAGTTCCGGCATTTTGATTTAATTTAATGTTGGTTCATGTTTCAACCAACCAACCAAAATGTTAGACACCTTTCTAACCCCTTGAGCTAAAACATTGAATTCAGAATCTCTGCTTAGGGAACCCATATCAATAAATTCATTCTGATCCAACTTTATGTTCCTTCCACAATTATCCAGCACCCTTAATTCCATTCACACACATATTTCCTAGATTTCTCTCTGTATAAATTGGAAAAATCATGCATTTCTTTTGCTGTGTAGCACACTTCCTCATGGGCCACACTTTGTACCTCACCCTTCGGAACCTGCTGGAACATAAGTCTAGTTATAAGTCTAGAAGCGAAGAGGGGTGGCAGGGGTAGGTCCTGAGGAGAATCAGCAGTGTCTTGCAAGACATCTACCTCAGGAGACTATTACAGGATCTTCAGACAAAGCAGAGGTTAACCTCTTCAGACAGGGGTGGAAGGATGGTTTCTATGGGCAAAGATGACTCAGCAGAATTTAAGGGTTTGCTATCCTCAGCTTCATTAGGATCTCCCAGATGTCTCTATTCCAATTTTCAGGATCCCATTCCTTCCCAAACAATGCCCTCACTTTAACAGAAGATGTCCTGCAAGATTGGGGAATTCAATTTGTGTTGTAATTCAGCAATTTACAGGATGGGATTCTGGGTTTGAAATTGCAACCCTACAGCTACAGGAGATAAGAGTTTCCTTCTAGGTAGACATGGAAGCTTTGAGGTCATTTATGCAGAGCTTGAACTGGAAATCTCAAGCCCTGAGCTCATCCTTTTCTTTTTCTTTTCTTCAGCACACTTTGGAGCAACTAGCCAAGAAAGAGATTATATGATTATGGTTTATGTGATTGTAGAGGCTGGCTAGGCAAGTCCCAAATCCATAGGGCAGGTTGGCAGGCTGGAAACTGTCTGGCAGGAACTGAAGCTGCAGTCCATAGGTGGAATTTCTTCTTTCTCAGGGAAATTATTGTTCCACTCTTTCAACTGATTGGGTCAGGCCCACCCAGATTGTTGAGGATAATCTCCTTTACTTAAATCAATTGATTATAGATATTAATCACATCTACAAAATTCCTTTACAACACCACCTAGATTAGTGTTTGATTGAATAACTGGGGACTATAACCTGGCCAAGTTAACACATAAAACTGACCATTCCAATAGTTCAATTTTGTTCTTGATAACTCATAGTCATCACACATATAGGCAGATGTAAATGATGTCTCCACCAAGATTGTGGCTAACATAGCCTCTAGAACTTGGTTTCTTAAAAAAGTAATAAGTTTGCTTTTTACTCATGAATTTTTCTTTAAAAACAGAATGAACTATTGCAGCTACAATATGTTCTTTTTTTGCAAAAAGCATTAGTTGTAGTGGTTTTTTCTCAAAAGATTTTTTCACCTTCCAGAAAATCATTTTATCTGTGGTCTGTGGCTATTAGTGTCTTTACATTGACAGTATCTACCTGTTGACCTGATTCTGCTAACAGGTTTGGAATTTAGTTTTGTTTGCTAAGAATTCTAGAACTTGAAAATTCCAGAAAGCTGGTCCCTGGAGAATTGAGCTTTCTCAGTATATTGTTTAAAATGTACTTCAAAAAAAGAGGTTAAGTTGACATATGACTAAAATGATATCTCTGCTGGGGGAAAGGGACACATTCCTGAGCGAACATTTGGTCGTTAATCACAAAACAAGGTGACAGGGCTTCCTGGATTATTTTCTCCAGGTGACTATCACCTTCAGCCAAGCTCACGTGACCTGTTTATTTGGAATAATGATGTGTGTTCAGCCATTCTCTTCTCTTGCGTGTGTTCTGGTGATGAAGTGGCAAGACACAAATTGCTCTGACAGGATTTCAGGTACAATCTGTGGCTGTGAGAGAGAATTTTGTGGGAAACCTCTAGGGCAGCTTAACTGATGCTTTACAATTCAAACCAATGGGAGAGGGGAGAAGGAGGAGTCTGATTCCAAAACGTGTATTTTTCCTCCATATTAAACTCTCTGCATTCTATTTCGTACAACATGAAAGGATTGTTAGAAGGAAAAAACAGGGTCCGGCCCCGTGGCTTAGCGGTTGAGTGCGTGCGCTCCACTACTGGCGGCCCGGGGTTCGGATCCCCAGTGCGCACCGACGCACCGCTTGTCTGGCCATGCTGAGGCCATGCCCCACATACAGCAACTAGAAGGATGTGCAACTGTGACATACAACTATCTACTGGGGCTTTGGGGAGAAAAAGGGAAAAAAAAAAAAAAGGAGGAGGATTGGCATGGATGTTAGCTCAAGGCTGATCTTCCTCAAAAAAAAAAAAAAGAAGAAACAGAGAAAGAGCTGGTGTGGGGGGCTTCCTGGCAACAATCAGCAGCTTCCTGTTCCACTGGGTGCCTTTCCCTTCTCCATTGTGATCAGCAGGACATCACCTCTTAGACCAGATAATCTTAGTGCTTGAGGCCAACCAAATTCCTTCTGCTGCCTCTCCTAGTCTCTCCTTATCCTACCTTTTCCTAATCATGAGGTTGGTTAAATTTTCTAAACCTTGGTTTCCTCACAAAGAAAATGCAGATAATTCAGAGCATTATATTGGAATAAGATCATGTGTGTGAAAAGTGCATGGTACATTGTAGGCACTTAAAATGTATTTTCCTTGCTGTCCCCCCTCCATTTCCTGAAAGTAAAAATATGTACAGAAATAGCATTTAGGGTGGAGATGAGAGTTGTCATTCCTGTCATTTCCTCTAGTCCTTCAACTGTGATTCCATACTTACATTCTAAAGGCAATCTCGCACTAGTTAGCATTTACTTGTAGAATATTGTTGGTGTTAATAGGCATTTATTGAAAGTCTATGATTTTCGGGGTTCTGAAACAAGGCTAGGGTGGGCCATAAATACCAACTGGCATTATTGTATAATTGTAGATTTTAAGAATGTAACCTACATTTTGGTATTCTATCCTCGAACTCTAAAAACAGATGTAAGCCTGGTTCCCAGTTATTAGTTGTTATATTTTTCTGTATTGATTTACTCATAACCTGTTGGAATATATTACACTATCTTTTTATTTCTTTTTAATTTCATACTTTCTTACAATTTTAGTATTGGGAAGAGAAATTTTGACACCTAAATTCTTTGGATTTACTTTTTTAATGTACAAGAGAAACATGACACGTGTCAGTCCACCTTTTTGTTTATACTACTAATATGGTTAGAAATTTAAATTACTTTTGGCCATGTTTCTCCTCCTGCATTCAGCTTGTATACAGGGATTTTTAATTCTTATATATAAGTACTATATAGTCTCTTTATCATCATAAGTATTCATTCATTCAACAAAAATATATTGAGGGCCTACTCCAAGGATGGAATAAAAATGAGAATGGTACCTGCCTTCATGGAGGTAACATTCTAGTAGAGAAGACAGACGTAAGTAAACGTACAAATATATAGCTACTAATTGTGATGAGTATTATGGAAAAAAATGTAGATTGCTAGGAAGAATAGATTTAATATTTATAGTGCTAACAATAGTAACTTAATTTTTTAAAAAATTAGATACCATATATATGAAAGTTCATAGGAAAATAGTCATTAAAGATTTTATAAAACACTGAGAATGAAACAATTATTTATGTTGTGCCCAGCTATAGGGCTTTGAAACTTAGAAATTTAAGAAGGTGCTCGAAATTGCAAAATTTGAGCTCAATGACAACAGTATCATACGGTAGTATTTTTTTCTACCCTTGATAGTAATTTATCTTTCATGATATTGCGAGTTTTGTTTGCCTGAATTTGTAATATTCTTAGGAGATTTATTTTTTCTTTCTAACTAGGAATCTTCAGATTTAGCACCTGCAAATGTTTATACCTAAAAACAACAATTGGTTATTGAGTTATTGTGTGTGACAGCAGAATCTGACCAGGGTCATGTTTATCTCCATTAAATAACAAATCCAGTAAATGTGTTACATGAAAGAATATTGTGTTTTGGACATTCTATCATCAAACTGTAAATGCTCTTCTAAAGAATAGTATCAATAGCATAAATCTCATTTTTATTTTAGGTAAACTGAACACGAAGATGTTAAGCATATTCCTAAATAATTGGAAAGAATCATTCATGAAGAATTAAATAAAATTTGTTTACTTAAACAGATTTTAAATATAGTAGTTGAATTTGAAATAAATAAGTTTTGCCTAGTTGTTGTGTGGTAAGGAATTGCTCCTATAACATCAAGGAAAGCTTTTTACCAAATTGATTTATCGGTGCTGAGATTTGTCCCCATTTGTGTCATCTGGCTGGTTCTCTCTCCTCTGACCCTGGCCGCACAGTGCAACGGGAGCACGGAGCTATGGCTTCAGACGTGCGCCAGCCAGTGCGAGGCCCAGCTGGGAGGAAAGAGGGGGCAAGGAGGTTGATGGGGGAGGTGCGACTCCTGGAAGCAGAAGTGCCTTCTGGGAAACAAGGACGTCCCTGGATTGTAGGTGTGGTACTGAGGGTGTAGAGGCAGAACTGGCTTGTAGGTAAAGTAGATCATTTTGTCGACGAAGACAAGGCCACCGGTGATCCACGTTTGCTCCATGGCACGCTTGGTATATTTGCCACGTGCGACTCCACCTGGTTCACCTTTCCAGAGAAGCTGCCTCTGATCTCTCCATCTAATTTAGGTCCTCCTCGAGTTCTCATTATCCCCTAATAACCTATTTTTCCCCTTCATAGTCCTCATCAAAACTGTAAATTATGTATTTAATTACTTATATATTCTCTATAGTCTCCTTTAGTCTTTAGGATCTTCTCCTTATTGTTTATCATGTTACCTCCCCGCTCCCTGCCCCAGCTTCTAGTTGTTCAATACATATTTGTTAAAGGAGTGAATGACCATCGAAGCTTTCAATTGGTTGCTCTCAGCTTTTCCCTTTATCCAATGGAACTCGAGTCTAAAATTGCTGCTCTTGGCTATTATTCATTCGGTGCTCTCGTGAACATCACCAAAATGCTCCAGACTGTTCGTGTGTTCTTTCAGAGTGGTTATTCAGTTGGCTTGCAACACCTGTTGGTGATTGCACTGAAAATGCAGCTACTCATCATAGTTTAGTACGAAGATTTATGTCCTATCGTTACTTTTGATTGATACCAATGACTGATGTTAAGATGCATTTTGGAGCTAATTTAGCTTGAGTTTTGAGGGTAATACGTAGAATTGGTAGAGGCAGGAATTTATGAGCGAATGGTTCCAGAAGGATTTGGATTGTCTCTTGTTTTGGGGATGTCTGCATGCTGCTTCCTTTTTCATCACAGTTGAGCAAGAGCTGCTTGGGATCTTCCTTACATCGACATTTCTAGCAGACTGTATTGCTATTTATTGAGCTCTTTTCAGCTGTGTGTGTCTAAGCTTTGAAAGATTAGGGAGTAATTCGACTTAAACATTGGCTTTCAGTCACATCTCAATGCACTCAAGCAACCAATAAAAGTTCTCTCAGTCCAGCTTCACAGATGCAGGAACCATGCAGCTCTTGCTTGAAGGGGCATAACTAATGATAAGGGCTTTATCAAATATCACATATGTGCTGGTGTGATATGATAACCTTAAAGGAACAAATTCTAATTCTCTGCTATTGTCCTGAATCTCTAGATTTAGCTCTTTACATCATGTATTAGGATATATGTTAAAATTAAATTGCTAATCTTTCATGCAAATTTCAGAGAAACCTACCTGAAACTTTAGTTTATTAATTTAAAATAATTAAAAATTATTTAGATCTTCTGAGGATCTAAAATGTTTTTAGAATAGGTGGGTTTGGTACTAGTTCTGGAATAATTAGTAGGAAATATTACTTATAACTTATATTTGCAGAAGTGGTTTGGGTGAAGTCATTATATTATGCCTTGACAACACCTGCACATTTGGGCACTGGATTAGTTACTACATAATTATGATAATCGAATGATCCTCACTAAACGATGAGTCAGATTTGATTTACAAATTCAGAAAAGTAATGAGATATATATATAAGTTTTGGCTACGTAGTACTCTAAAATAGAGGAGGAAATGTATTGGCCTAGGTTGCTAAGTGCTTTAAGATTATGACTTAAATATTGTCCCTTGAGGTGCAATAAATCCAAAAGCCTGACTTTTAACTTTTCACTAACTGCCTTCATTCATTTATACATACATTTTTCCTTTTTTCAAGCTTGCAATTATTACTCTCATTATGGTGTAATGTGCACATCACTCTGGAAGTTTAATAAGGCTGGAGTTCAAGCTTGGCTTTTCCTTAGTAGTAGGGACCCTCTCTGTACAGAACCTTTCCTAAATTAAAGCCAGGGGAGAGCATCATGTTCTTGGCAAGAGCAGCCCTGACTCAGGACCATCACTGGCTGCTACATCTTCTTACCTTAAATCTGAACCAGAGATCTCTGAAGACAAGGGGTCTGGAGGAAATGTGGGTCTTTTCAACAGAGAAGTCCTCAGTATTCGTTCTATTTGTGCCTTTGCCTCTACAGCTCATCACAAAATGCACAAAGACTATATTGTTAGCTCAGAAAAGTTGTGAGAATTAGTGAGGTATGAGTGGATTTGGTCAACTTTGGATGTGCTAAACGTGAAAAAGGCAGTATCACATCCGTAAGACACTAACATTACTACAGGCAAATAGAAGAGTTTATAGTCCATGCGAAGGTGAAGTGAAAATCAATCAGGTAACCATGAACGGATTTCTTGTCCAGGAACTACTCTGGGTCCTCTATTGAAAAGAATCCAGGTGATATATGCCCCTTCTGTCTTTATTGCTCTCATGTGCCATTGAAACCACAATGACAAGGCTCATAGAGAAGAGGCTGCTTTTTGGGAGCAGGTTCAGGAATGGGTCACTTCTAGTCTGCCAAAGCTCTAGGAAAACCTTTATTCCCAGAAAATGAGAAGTACTACTAATAATTGGTTAGTGTGTTTGGATTGGACTCATGACCTAAGTTTGAATCTTGACCTGGCACTAACCAGCTTGTGGCTTGGGCAACCTCTCCCAGCCTCAGTTTTCTCATCAGTGAAATGAGGACAATCATTTCTATTTTGAGAATATTAGGAAAACTATGATAATAATTCATGTTAGTTACCTAGCGTATTTCAATTGCGCAGTAGAAGTTATTTTTATTACATGTTAATGCCTTAGCCGGGGTCCCACTGAAAGAAGGACTTGGAACAAAGTATTTGGGGAAGGCCATGCTATACCTTTCTGCTTTGGCTTATTACTCAAAAAAGGGCCATAATAAAAGCAAGCCCAATAATTGGAAATAATTGAGGTGAAAGCAGAGTGACGTACTCTGTGTGCTCACCTGTACATTGGAGGTAGTGGTATCTGATTTATAAGATTGTTATGAGGATCAGATGAGGTAACATAGGTGAAAGCTTATGTGTAGCACACAGGAATGGCTCAACAAGTGTTATTATTATTATGTAATTGCTAGTATTGTTAGTACTATTGTCGTTACCGTAGAGTAGGGATTAAGCTCAGGCTCTGTAATCGGGAACATCTGAGTTTAAATCCCTAAACTTTCTAAGTGGGCAACCTTGGGTATTTACCTAGCCTCTGTGACCTTAGTCTCATCTATAAAATGGAGATGACAGTGGCTTCTCTCCAGTAGGGCTGTTTGAAGATGAAAAGCAACAAAATAGAGAGTTTAGCATAGTTTCTGGCACATTTGAAGCACTTGGTAATATTAGATGTGTATATTAAAAATGGCAGTTATTCATTTATTTAGCATTCATTTGACAAATTTTTATTAAGCACCTACTTAGCATCTGCCAGGCGCTCTTCCAGATACTGGGGATATAGTGTTGAATCCAACAGATTCATAGCCTAATGGAACTAACATTTTATAATATTATTAAACAGGAGGCTTGAATTATTTAATATTTTTAATCAAAGCGTTTTTTTATGAGGAACAAAAACTAGACATTACCAAATAGAAGTCATATGGACTTTTTAAATGAATAAAGATATTTTAATTTGCATATTATTTACATGGAAATGGATGCTTCTATATACTTTAAAATAGCGTGTTTTCTTGAAAAGTCTCCTTTGAATTTTATTTACTCTATTAATTTACTTATCAAAATTAATGAAGCTTTATATACACATATAAAATACACTTGAATGTATTTTAAAATTTCTAGCTATAGAGTTAGTACATATATTTTAAATTGTTGGCATCAGGAGTATTCAGCTCTTACCATGCTGTTTCCCTCAGAGATGATGCAAAATTTAATTATGCTTCTAAAAGGCATTGTGAATGATGAATCTATTGATAAATCAAACTAAGTGTGAAATCATTCTGCAAGACCATTTGGCTGTTATATGATTTATCTACAGGTATTTATTTTTATTTTTCCACACAAGCACTGAGTAAGCTTTAACTTAGTAAAGGAGAATATTATTCTGTCATCCTTAAGGCTCAAGGCAAGAATTTCACTGTTTGAAAAGAGACATACTCTTAACTAGCATTTAAAATTCTAATTTAGTAAACTCTCAGTCTCAAACCTTTTTGCGTAAAGTTGTCTATGTATTGATTTAATGAAGTAGCAAGAGGGGAATTTGTAAATGCAAAAGTGAAATAATTTGAAAATCTATTAGCTGAGAGATTTCTGCTCATGCTATCTTTAGAGGACACAAATAAAGAAAAAAAGTAAAAAACAAGAACCTCTTACATAAAAAGACACAGAGAATGACAGTCAACAATAGAAAGAGCTGCACAAAAGAAAAAGAAAAAATGAAAACATTTATCCTGTGCAGCATGATATTAAAATATTCTGAAAGAGCATGAAAATTTATTATCTGCTTTAGTTTGCCTCTATAAATGAGTTGGAAATGTCAAATAAATTTCTGGGTGAATGAGAAGGCTAAGCAGTGAATCACTTACAGGTGTTTTCTGAACACAGCAGAACCTAGAGGATTCTGACATGCATAAGAAAAACCCCACACAACATGGTGGATTTATCATACTTGTCTGCACATTCGTTGTTGTTGACAACATGGTCAAGAGCAAAGAAGCCTGTGTTGCTTTATGCGTTGAAAGACAATATGATGTGATGAAAAGAACATTGGGGAGGATGTCAGAAGACCGGCGTTCTAATTCTTCCTCTCCTCTTCATCTTGGCAACTCATTTAGGGACTAGAGTTTATAGGCCCTCAATTCTGAAATTAGAGGATTGAGATTAAAGAGTTAAATATATCCTTCTCTAAGGCTCCTCCCAACTCTAGCATTCTGTAGCTCTGTGATCTGTTGTTCTCTTACAAACTAAAGCATAGATGCCGTCATGTCCTCCTTGCATAGACTTCACGTCTAAGAGAGCTTACTACATGTTTAGAATGGTAATCACTGGAAAGCATAAAAAGGCATGAATATCTTGGAATTGAATAAGTGCATGCGTACTTACACTATAGAGTTCCTGTTCCATTAAGCACAAATTCTTGATCAGAATAAATTCCCATGCCATTTTATGGTCTGAAGAATGTGTCTTTTTTTTTTTTTTTTTTGTGAGGAAGATCAACCCTGAGCTAACATCCGTGCTAATCCTCCTCTTTTTGCTGAGGAAGATTGGCCCTGAGCTAACATCTATTGCCCATCCTCCTCCTTTTTTTTCTTTTTTCCCCAAAGCCCCGATAGATAGTTGTATGTCATAGTTGCACATCCTTCTAGTTGCTGTATGTGGGACGCGGCCTCAGCATGGTCGGAGAAGCGGTGCATCGGTGCGCGCCTGGGATCCGAACCCGCGCCGCCAGCAGCAGAGCGCACGCACTTAACTGCTAGGCCATGGGGCCGGCCCGATTGTGTCTATTATTAAGTGACCAGAGAGAGCATGTTTTCATATGGAATTATGTGGCTTCTTCAGGAAAACAGACTTGTGATTGAGTTGTAAATAGAAAAGAAAATCTCAGTGATTGACATATTCCTGCGATCAATATTACACCATTCATCTAAAAAACTCACCCATTTAATAAATCTTTCTCTATACAGAGCATTTGTATTTATAGATTGAATATTCATATGTAGACATTTCTTACCATTTTAGAAGAATAATCAAAAGGTAGAGCAAATACAAGATGTTAAATGTGACAAACTGGCATCCTAATTCTACATTCTGTGTTTAGATGAAAGAGAAAACAAGCTCAAGCTGAGATCTGCAATCAGTGTGTTTTTGAAAACACTTTAAGAATAAATGGCTCTATGGATAAACTTGATTGGCATACTGCACATCAATCCCTGCTCAGGTGTTCACACTGAACATTAACATCCTCTGAGGATCTTTTGCAGTAAACTTATTTAACTTTTTAAAAAATATCTTTATTGACATATAATTCACATACGAAAGAAGTCACCCATTTTAAAGTCTACAATTCAGTGGCTTCTAGTGTATTCATGCACCATCACCAGAATCAACTGTATGTCATTTTCATCACCACAAAAAGAGACCCTAAAACCACTAGCCGTGAGACTCCCCAATTCCTCCAAGACCACCCTCACCCCACCAGCCCTAGGAAACCACAAATCTACTCTGTCTTTATAAATTTGCATTTTTTGGACATTTTATGTAAATGGAACTGTACATGGATTTTCTTTCACTTAGCATAAGGTTTTCAAAGTTCATCCATGTTGTAGCATGTATCAGTACTTCATTCCTTTTTGTTGCCGCATCATATTATGTTGTAAGGATACACTACATTTTGTTTATGTGTTCATCAATTGATGGACATTTGGGTTGTTGCCACTCTTTGGCTATTGTAAATGACATTGTATGAAGCAATGTTAAAATGGCATTCCTGTAAAAGTTTTGGTGTGGACCATATGCTTTCATTTCTGTTGGGTATATACCTAAGAGTAGAATGGCTGGATAACTATGTTTAACAATTTGAGGAATTGGCAAACTATTTTCCAATGAGGCTGCACCATTTTACATTCCAACCAGCATTGAATGAGACTTTCAGTTTCTCCACATCCTTGCCAAGACTTGTCATTGTCTGTCTTTTGTTATAATCATCCTGGTGGGTGTGAAGTGGTATTGCATTGTGGTTTTAATTTGCATTTTCCTAATGGCTAATGATGTTGCATTTTTTCATGTACTTGTTGGCCATTTGCATACCTTCTTTGGAGAAACGTCTATTAATATCCATGGCACATTTTCTAAATCAGATTATTTATCTTTTATTATTTAGTTGTAATTGTTCTTATGTGCTCTAGATATAAGTCGCTTATCAGGTATATGATTCGCAAATAGGTTTTCCAGTTCTGTGCATGACTTTGTCACTTTTTGATGGTGTCTTTTACTGCATAAAAATTTTTAATTTTGGTGAAGTTCAATTTGTCTACTTTTTGTTTTGTCATTTGTACTTTTGGTGTTATATTTAAGAAAGTATTGCCTAACCCAAGGCCATGAAGCTTTGCTCTTATTTTCCTTCTAAAAGCTCTATAGTTTTAGCTCTTCTGTTTAGATCTGTGATCCATTTTGAGTTAATTCTTGTGTATGGCATGAGGTATGGTTCCAACTTTGTTCTTTTGCATCTGGAAATCCAGTTGTCCCTGAACCATTTCTTGAAAAGACTATTTTTTTCCCTCATTGAATTGTCTTGGCACTCTTGTTGAAAGTCAACTCATCATAAAATGTATGGGTTTTTTTCTAGGTTCTCAATTCTATTCCATTGATCTACATGTCTATCCTTATGTCAGGATCACACTGTCTTGATTACTATAGCTTTGTAGTAAGTTTTGAAATTGAGACACGTGAGTCTTCCAACTTTGTTCTTTTACAAGATTGTTTTGGCTATTTTATGTTTCTTACATTCTAGATGAATTTTAGAATCAGTTTGTCAATTTCTGCAAAAAAACAAGCTGGGATTTTGATAGGGCTTTTATTTGAATCTGTAGCTCAGTTTGGAGAATATTGCCATCTTAACCATAGTAAGTCTTCAGATCCAATATCTATCCATAAACTCTGTCTGTCTTTCTTGAGTGGACCCATTTCAAGGTGGAGGAAAATCTCTAGTGACATTCTTCATAGCACTGTTCTTGGTGAAGCTCTGTTTAATATTAGACAGTATTTTTTTCAACTTTGTTGATGACGAGATTGAGAAGGGCAACATTTGCTAGAAGTGATACTTATTTCAGACGAGATTGAGGAACTGAAATCAACAATATGAAATTTGTCAGCCTTAAAAGTAAATAACTATATTTAGGTTCAAAAACAGTTTGGAGGAGGTTTAGAAAATACCAAATTATATATAGTTGACATTTATTTTAGTTTAAGAAGAAAAGACTTAGGGCATGGTAGCCAGATTTTTAGATATCTGAAATTCCACATATGGAAGATGAAATAAAACTAAGCAAAAGAATAGGATGACATTATAAGGGGATCGATTTAGCACTATGAGCATGTTTTGTACATTATAAAAGGCTGTTCTGATATATTTGTTAGTTCAAAGTATTATGTAAAAAGATCATCCTAATAATATTTGATATTCGGAATAATGACTATCAAAAACTGCAAGAGACTCAATATTAAAAAGACACTGTCCTGTATAGTATCTTCTATTTACCAAACAGGAAAAAGGGATTAGAACATTTTAGAAAGATTCTTATCCACAAGATTTGCAAAGGATTTACTCTTTCTGTCCAATTGCATATAGTCCAAGAGAGGTTGTGGCATTATGGGTAGATTTTAGAGTTGCCCCATTTTGCAGCTGGCTATATTTCTTTCTCCTTTAAAAATAAAAAGCAGAGGCATGGAGTAACATCTCTTCCATGGGTGAAGTGGCAACCTAAGCTAACATTGAGATTAGTAATAACAATAATTGCTAATAATTACCGAATGCTTTCTTTATAAAGTTGGTGGAATTACTAGTCTCATTTTACTAATGAGTGAATTGAAGTTTACAGAGGGTACGTAACTTGCCCAAAGACACAGAGCTAGTCAGTGGTGGAGCTAGCATAACTCACGAGTGTCTGAGTCTAGCTGCTATGTTTTGCCAACTTCTGAGAGACAAGCTTAAGCAAGAATCATGAAGGTTTAGGTTAATGGCTCAATTCCTTAAACCTATCTCTGTTATTTCCCTTATCCTGATTGTACCATTTCTTCTACACTTCTTTTGCTTTGAAAAACTTCATGGAAATAGGCACTCTAGTGATTCTAATACATCTCTTTGTTCTTTTGCATGTGTTGGAACTTCTAGGCATGGGTAAACGTGGTGATGGATGGCTTGATATCTGCTAATACTGACAGGTCATGAGATGACACCAGGAAGCACTAGCAACACGAGCTGTTATGGGATATTTGGTTCATCTCAAGCCATTTTTGTGTATTTTTAAATCTAAGATCCATTAGTCTGATCCTCAGAATTATCTACTTAGGGATGCTCTGATTTCAGAATAGTGTCTAATCTGAGTAAAGGTGGCCTGAAAGAAGGGTCTGTTAAGTCACTGTGGTTCCCTGGGTCAACACAGTTTATGCCCATGCCCTCCAGGAGCTGCTGATACTCCTTCACTATCCCCAAATGGATGCCTCCAAAGGGCTGCCACACAAAGTACCACAAACTGGGTGGCTTAAAACAACAGAAACTTATTCTTTCACAGTCTGGAGGCTAGAAGTTGGAAACCAAAGTGTTGGCAGGGCTATGCTCCCTCCAAGGCCTCTAGGGGAGGATCCTTCCTTGTCTCTTCCAGCTTCCGGTAGCCCCGAGTATTCCTTGGCTTGTAGAAGCATTAGTCTAATCTCTACCTCCAGCTTCACATCATGTTACCCCTGTATGTGTCTGTCTGTACATTGTCTTCCCTCTTTTTACAAGGATATCAGTCATATTGGATTAAGGGCCTACCCTATTCCAGTATGACCTGATCTTAACTTGGTTATATCTGCAAAGACTCTATTTCCAAACAAAATCATATTTACAGATACTGAGGGTTAGGACTTCAACATATCTTTTGGGGAGACAAAATTCAACCCATAACACCAAATCTGGCAGTTGTGATACTGCTTTAGTATGACTGATTGAGGCCAACCCCTCTGAGAAACACAGAGGTGGGTGGAATCATTCTACTGAAAATCAGTTAGTCTCTTAGCATTTAGAATGAATGCTCTTTTCACCACTTCCTTCACAAAACAGTTGTATTTTCATGATTATGAGGGTTTTCGCATATTTGAAAGTCCACACGATGATGTTATTTCAACTAGTGCAGCATGATATGACAACAGTAATACTGCAATGCTATGCAGATATCAACAACCATACAACCAAAAGACTGAGCAGATGCTGTGACTGAACTAGCTGCGACAATCAGCCAATGATTGATGTGTGAAGCACAGCTTTCGGCAGCAGCTGCTTCACTGAGAATTGGTTTTGGTGAATCACCACCGCAGCTGCCATTTTTCTCTGAGCCAGATAAATCCTGACATGAACAAGGTGCTGTTACAGGAGGTGTAAACTCAGCTAGTACTGAATGTCACTGGCCTGAGTATGAGACATGTAGTCATTCTCAAATACAAGGAAGGAGATAATTTTGGCACTAATTATATTTTTATTGAGTTTTGTCTATTTTTTTGCCTTGAATTTCTTGAATTGTCCATAATCTTCTTGCCTTGAATTTAATGTCTTGGAGTAAAACTTATCTAAATAAGTGAATTCATCTTCCCAAAAGCAAATATATCCTAACTTGTTCAGTTTACTCTTTAGAGATTGTTCTTACAGACAGTGCCCAAGAGTCACTCTTCAAAAGACCTTTTAGGAATGGATTTATCTCATAATGTTATTTCAGATTTTTTCCCCTTAATTCCATTCTAAAATCTGAAGCTAATAATTCATATCTTATTTAGCTAGAAGCATCTAAGTCTGCAGCATGTTAAATAATTAGCAAAGATACATGCCTCTGAATAAGATTCCTCTAATACATTTCTCTTCTATGATGCTTTTCCTAGAAAGAAATAGCGATGACTGAGAATATCAGGACAAAGTAGATTCAAGAGGGAGATCTTCAGCCCAAGAAATGACAGGGTCACAGTCACACAGGAATTCATACAGTTAGTTTTGAAGAAAAAGAGAGGTTGGTTATAAAGTCAGTTTTTTTTTAAATTGAGATAGATTTGACATAAAATATGTTAGTTTTAGGTGTACAACATAATGATTTGATATTTGTATATATTGCAAAATGATCAGTTTTATTAATGAAAAAAATAATTAAAGTGCATTCAAAAATGCACTTTTCTGTGCATTTCACAGACCTTTTCTGGTCCTGTGTTGGTAATTAGTTATTTAGAGGCAGTTTGGTTTTAGATGAAGCTGAGTTTATATTCCCTTCCTTCCAATCAAGAAATGGCCTGTGATCTCATGGTAGTCAATTAACCTTCTAAAGGATAGTTTGGTGCAAAGAATACCCTAATAATGACTGTCATTTATTAATCACTTACTATGTTGTAGGCATTATACCAAGTACTTTTCAGACATTGTCTCATTTAATTTTCATAAAATCCCATGAGGTGGAAGTTTTGTTTCTACATTATTAATAAGGAAGTTGGGCTGAACTTGCCCAAGTTATAGCTGTTATATTCTAGAACCATTCTGGCTCCAAAGCTTGTGTGTGTAGCATTATGCTGTCATTAGTGGTAGAATCTCTCCCAGCTTTAGCCTTCTCTGACCAAAACTTTATGATCATCCGTCTTCCTTCACCCAGCGTTCTCACCGTTAACCTTGCCTCTCAACCAGACTCAAGAAGGTTCACATTGCTAATTGCCTTTAGAGCTCCAATAGGCTATCTGTGCAGATGCAGAAACTAAAGTCCAAACGGTTTACTGTTTTGTAAGAGGTCATTATGTCCATTTCATAAGAGCATCTTGCCTTACCCAAAAGAGCACCAAATTATAATAATATCTATTTCAAAAGAAACTTTTAAAATTGGGGATCTATTATGGTTTTTGGTCCTCCTCTCCCACCTCCCACCTCTGTTACTGGAGGAGTCTGTCAGATCACTTTCTGGTATATATGCAAGATGACAACACATTTCATGCTAGTCCCGAACTGCCTTCAAGGACATTGCTGTGCTTTTTAAAAAACAGATCAGGCTCCTTTGAACGGGTTACTGATCTTATCAAGGTGAGGATGGAGCATCTGGTATTAAAATATAATGCTAATAGGATGTCTTATAAAAACCACTTTGAAAAAAATATGTGGTGTATTCAAAGTGACCTCTGAAGCGAGTTCATCAACTTAACTTTCCCACATATTTACTCTTTGCTGCTCCTGTGGGTTGACTTAGTCAAGCACCACTACTATTAATGAGTCAATGTGACTTTGTGTCAGGCAGACCTGGGTTCAAATCTTGACTCCACTTGGTGCTGGCTCTATACAAGCTCAGGCTCCTTCAGCCATCCAATGTCATTAATATTTCCTTCTGAGAGCTTTTGTAAGGATTCAGTGAGAGTGTTTAAATCATCTGGAAAATCATGAGCATTCAGCAATTATTTGCTCCCTTCCCTCCCAAAGAGTTGGTATATTCACTTTTATATACAACATAGTTTTCTTTGTGAGAAAACATTGGCTTTCTTTTGTGAACATAAATGTTTAAATGCCAGATCTAAATCTGCTAGTGTGGATATAACAGTTTTGAGGTTAGTACTTAAAATTTTAATGATCTTTTATTATTAACATCAAAATTACTTTATTAACTATGATTGCCTACCAGTTTTCTTGTTATCCCCAAATGTAGCTATTAAAATGTTGGAAATCGTGTGGAACACATCTGAGGCTTATGAGCTGATTTCCTGGTACTTGAGGGTTATGATATAGGCAAGAAAGTAAAATACGCTAAGAAGTTTAATATCACTGGGAAAATTTAAAAGTCACTTCCTTTATTGAAGTTTTGCAAGCAACCCTTAAGAAGCGTGAGTAGTTTATAATAAATGTGCCTCTGGTGCTTTGGTGGTGTGGTTTTCATGACACATGGTGAGAGGGTAGAGAGAGGGGCTTCCCTGAATGATCAGAGTGGCTTTCAGATTATCTGCTAAATGCGGGGAATTCTAGAACCACACAAGCCACACCAGAGGAGATGGCCAGAGCAGACAGGTGTGAAGCATGACAGTTTTGCAGGTTGAATGCTAAGTACTCATGAAACCTCCTGCCTCCACTCCTCCCTCCCTTCCCTTATACCAACTCAATGGACATTTAGGGTACTATGCTAAGCAAAATAAGTCGGAGGGCGTCAGAGGAAGAAGGACAAATACGTATGATCTCCCTCATAAGTAGAAGATAAAAACAACAAACAGATAGAGACAGAGATTAGATTGGTGATTACCAGAGGGGAAGGAGGGAGGGAGGAGGGCAAAAGGGATGATTAGGCACATGGGTGTGGTGATGGATTGTAATTAGTCTGGGTGGTGAACACGATGTAATCTATGCAGGAATAGAAGTGTAATGAGGTACACCTGAAACTTATACAATGTTATTAACCAATGTTACTGCAATAAAGAAAAAAAAAAAAAAGAAAAGAAAAAAGCTTTTCTCCTCCAAGCTAATTTGATGAAGTACAGCAACCTTTGTTCAGGTATTTTGCAACAATTTATAAAGGAAAGGTCATTTTAGGACAGGCCTTCCCACCCTGATTTACTTCAAGGAATGAATAGTAATGTCTGGTCATTATATCTAGATATAAAAAAAGAAGGGGTATGGAATCCCAAAATTTGAGCCAGTATTAAGGACTTTTAAAAAGATACATTATGAGGGCCGGCCCTGTGGCTTAGCGGTTAAGTGCGCACGCTCTGCTGCTGGCGGCCGGGGTTCGGATCCCGGGTTCGGATCCCGGGTGTGCACTGACACACTGCTTCTCTGGCCATGCTGAGGCCACGTCCCACATACAGCAACTAGAAGGATGTGCAGCTATGACATATACTGGGGCTTTGGGGGAAATAAATAAAATTAAAGAAGAAAGTCATTCTTATAAAAAAAAAAAAAGATATATTATGAAACTCTAGTATAACACCAAAACAAGGAGAAAAACTATTCCCCAAGCAGATTAAAGACCATGGATAATGCAATCATTATGTAAAGAGGAAAGGAGATTACTAACAGACTTCTCTTCAAAGGAAGGCAGGGGAATATCAATTTCTCATACAAAGTGAATTTGTAGGATTTGTTTCAATGAAAATGTAGTGATAAAGAATCTTGGAATTTTCTCTGGTGTCCCTTGGGTAGCGATAATGTACATGCTGCAGGCGAAAGATAAAGAGAAAATAATTTTAAGAAAAAGTTAATATGGTAAACTTCATCAATCTGAAGTGGACAGTGGGATGAAAAACAGAAATCTTTGGTCTGACTCTTCCCTAAAAATGCCCTCCTGGTTGGATGGCCGAAGCCAGGTGGGGAAGAAGGATTGTTGGAGGGCATGGTACAACATTGCCTGAATATTCTGGGATGCTGGTGACCTTCCAGTAATTGGACTGCATCTGGAAAATGGTACAGATTCCCAAACTCTTGCTTCTTATAAGTAATGGTTGACTTCCATGTTGCCAACTTTATATTAACTTCAAAGCATAAATTTGAAATTTAGATCCACTGTATCTTTGAATATAATTTCATAAAAGTTGAGGAGGGGGCTTTTGTTTCAGTTTGTCATTTCCACTTACAATCAGCCTCCTAGAAAGCATGAGGACAGTAGCAAAACACTTCTGATTTCATGTTCCTTTATTCTTCTCACCTTGTTCCTTCCTCTATTGTGAGAATAAAGAAAGGAGAGAATGATATAAGTACCTGTTGTTTGTTCTTTGTTTTCCTGGAATTCTGGAACTTTAAATAGAAACTAAAGCATGATTGAGACCCGGCTTGTTCAGAAACCTGATTAAAGCTTTTCTATTTCGAGAAATGGTTGCTTTAATTTTTCATGAGAACTTTAAACAGATTTAAGAAGTTTAGACCATGTTGAATTCCTTTTAAATTTGTTTGCCATCTTGGATTAAGGTTAAGTCTATTACTCCATGTTTTCAATCATTACCCTTCTCTTATTAAGATAATAATGTTTTTTTTTTTTTTCCTTTGCTGATGACTGCTTCCTCTTCCTGCCTTCCGTGAGAACACCTTATCATTCAGTTTTTGGCATGCTCTGATCTCTCTTAGCCTGAGATTCCATCAATTCTCATCTTTTCGACTATACATATATACAAAATTGCTGAGATTTCCATTTTCCATTTTCTCCTCCTGTCTGAGTTCCATGCCCATAGTTCCAGTTACTCACCGATTGCCACCATCTAACCTCCACCAGCTCTCCTTCTCATCTGTTGATTTGTTAGTGGTTCTATTATCCTAGTTCCCTAAACATAAAACCTTGGATTCGATTCATCTCGTTCTCCTTCATTCACTATAGCCTATCACCACATTCCGTGGATTTTTCCATTTTGAAATGTTTTTTATATTCATTAGTTTGGCAGTTATAATCCAAAAAAACAACAGATTAAACACAGTGTAAGTTTAGTTCTGTCTTATGTACAGCCCAGCTGGTACAAAGGTAGTATAGTGGCTTGACTGTATTAGAGATGCAGGCTTCTTCCATCTTGTTGCTTTGTGATCCCCTAGGTATTGACCTTGTCCATCTGGAGAATGATAGCTCACCACCACAGATACAGTCCAGTTTTCAGAAAGGGGAGAAGAGGAGGGAAGGGCCACACTCCCCTCTCTTTTGGGGTATAACCTAGAAATGGAATACATCACTTTTGCTCACAGCTCATGTTTTAATGACAAAATCTATTTGCATGGCCATATGTAGCTGCAAGAGGCCTGGTCATATGGTCCTTAGCTCAAGTCTTTGTACCTGGCTAAACTTTCTATTTCTAGAGAAGAAGGGGAGGTGAGCTATTGGGAGCCGTATCTGCCATACCTTCCTTCATCCAATTTTACATCGCTTTGGTGGGCCTTTATTGCCCAGCGCCAGGATTACTTCTAGAGACTTATAGCTCACTTCTAGCTGGATTGACTTTCGCTCACTATCAATTCACCCATTCTTTCTTTCTTTCTTTTTTTTTTTGTGAGGAAGATCAGCCCTGAGCTAACATCCGTGCTAATCCTCCTCTTTTTGCTGAGGAAGACCGGCTCTGAGCTAACATCTATTGCCAATCCTCCTCCTTTTTTCTTCCCCAAAGCCCCAGTAGATAGTTGTATGTCATAGTTGCACATCCTTCTAGCTTCTCTATGTGGGACGCAGCCTCAGCATGGCCGGAGAAGCGGTGCGTCGGTGCGCGCCCGGGATCAGAACCCCGGGCCGCCAGTAGCGGAGTGTGCGCACTTAACCGCTAAGCCACGGGGCCGGCCCCACCCATTCCTTCTTTTAAAGAGCCACTTTTTTTTTCTTGTTAAACCTCAGCTTAATAGCCCACAGCATGAAGTCTCTGTTTCACAGCTCTTATAATATGGTCCTATTCTATCTCTTTCTAGTCTTTTTTCAACTTTTATTCATTCATTAATTCATTTATGTACCCAGTAAATATGTGTTGAGTGCCTACTAGGTCTTAGGCTTGGAGTCGCTTGTTTTCCCAAGCTAGTTCATTTGGGTTCTGTGGAGAGAAAACATCCTCGTGAATGTCCGTGGTCTTTAATGTCACAATGATTCATTTCTGATGGTTGTTTTCACCATTGTAATGCTTGAGGGGTTAAATGCATCTTAAGAACAGCCTTTTAAAACCAGATTTTGAAGTTGAAGTCATTAATTTGCTTTTAAGAATCAGATGATGTTCACTTGACATTTTGCACTTTTAGGTGTTTATACATTTTAGAACTGTGATTTGCCTTTAAAAACAAGAATAGAAAAGAATGCTTATTGAAGCAGCTATAATAGATTTAGTAGCTCGTTGAAATTGTAGAACAGCTCAAATGCAAGCTTGGACTAAGTATTACCTCACATGTTATATTTTCTAGTTGCTTATTTTTTTCCAATCAACTTAACCTCATCCTCAGTCCTACAGACTGAGGTATAAAGGTCTATATCACATAATACACCTTGACTGGACTTGTCCTCCAACCACATTTTCTTCTCCTTCTACAATCCTAGGTATTATTGAGGCAGACACCTACATAATACAACTAACCTGACATCGTTTTTATATTTGTACTACATTCTTCCAGAGAAGTCGCTGGACCAGGTCCAGGGCTAGGGTGAGGTACATGAGGCTGAGTTGTACCAGTGCAGGGTCAAATCTTTATTTAAAATTTGAAGTTTTGCTCATCATAGGTTTTTGCACTAATTTTGATTTGTAAAGAATATTGCATTAAAATATTATTTATCTTGATTTCTGAGGTTTTGGGGACCCCCTGAAATCTTGTGTCTGAGGTACACTGGGTCCTTCTCCTTTACGCAGATTGTTTGCATATTGACATGGCTAGCTGCTGGAGTCATTAAAACTTTCAAGTTAGAAAATGTATATTTTGAAGAGAAAATAAGTATTCATTATTTTACCAAAACCTAGAATTAACAATTATCTTAAATACTGTCAGATCATAGTTTAAGTATTTACATTTATAACTGAGATCAGTTGGGGATATATAGGGAAGCCAGTCCATGAAAACAAGGCAGAGGCACCAATAGGGAAGATGGACAAGCGCCCAGGATTAATAATTTTAACCACTTTATTACATTGTCGTGAAATGGCTGCTGTTGTTCATCTGCAGCCTGGTAGCCCCATGTTTAAAATGGCAGTGTAGTCATGTAGTTTTCAAACCACACCCCTGGAGGGGAGGAAGAGAGGAAGAGAGAGTGGGCAGAGCCCCAGACCCTGAAGCTGCATTAGCCAGAGTGGTTATGCGTGTATCTGTCTTACATATTTGCCCGTTGGGACAGTGTTCATTTGGGAAAAAAAAAAAATTCCTCAGCTAAAAAAAATATCACTGGACTAGGTGATTTTCAAGATCTCTGCTAATTCACAATTCTGAGTGTGCATGTGTTTCTAGTTTTGATTTCTCCTGATCCGTCCACACCTTGATCTGCTCCCCTTGCAAGGTGTACATCACCCTTGGGTGAGACCACTGGCTCTTTTGCCTTGGGTATCTCTTAGCTGTCATAAATATCACCAGGTTTTCTCTAGATTTAATTATAGTTCCAAGAGAGATAACAGAGAGAGAATTAGGCCTCATGTGATAGCAACATCTTGCAAATTCTGCATCCCATATTGAAGTTCAGAAAGAACAGAGTAGGACACCTAGCTACATTTATTTTTGTTTTATTTTAAATTTCTGTTAATGCATTTAACATATATAATAATTATAATACAGCGTATAGATTTAGTCTATCAGTATAGTAATACTTATCATTTATAAAAATAAAGAGTCATAAATAGGAGATGTGTGCTCAAATTTTTTTTTTTTCTATTTTTTGTTAAGTGTACCACTGTTCTTGAAACCTTTTCAGGAATTACTTCTCTTTTGTTAGTAAAGCTTCTGATCATTGATAACTTAAAGGATGAGTAGAGACTCTCTGTGTCTTAGTCTTTAGCATATTTGTGTTTAGCATATCCCCCATAAATCTGAATTTTGATGTGTGTGAGTAATCAAAATTATGTATGGAATATTATTTTCAAAGTCCATTGCATAAGTATATTTGGATGTAACAAACTGCAAAGAGGTGGAGAGGGAAAAATAACTATATCACTCTCTTTTATTTCTATTTTTTGTTTTTTGATTCTATTGCAATGGACAGATAGGTGAAAATTCATAAAATGAAAGCACAAATTTAATTATGGAAAAGGTATAGAAATTATATATTTTTTTAAAAACATGCATTTTAACGACACAAATAGCAATGTTTAGTTTTCTCTGACTTTGAACTGGATTCCTGTTTGCAGTTTCTACTAGATCTTTACCAAGACCTGTATGCAAATGTTTGAAAAAATTAGGACTGCAAAAATATATTTTCCTAATCTTGTTGTGTTAGGGGTACATATTTGCATTATATTACATAAACTTTGAAGTTTAAAATTTTTTTTATTACCACTTCTCATATGATCTTTTTTTTTTCATTTATTTTTCTCTTCCTCTTCTCAGTTCCTTATATTTGGCCCGAACAAAGAGGACTCAGTTGAAGGGAAACAGTCTCAGATACAGAGTGAGAGGAACAGCCAAAACCATATGGGAAGCTGGGTATAGGAACGAGGTCAAAAGATGTCTGCTTTTGATTTTAATGTTCTTCCAAGGCGATAAAATATTCATTCAGGCAGCTCTGAGTCTGAAAAGCACCTCATGTACCTTGACATTCAACAGATATTTATTACATTCCTCCTAGCATGTGCAAAAACATTGTGCAAGACGAATGAGTCATGGTCCATGCCCTCAAAAGGCTTAAAAAAACTTAGGTGAAGTGGGGATGGGAAGGCTGACACTAATCAGAAATTTGTGATGTATGTGATAAGTTCGATAACAGAGATATGCCGGAGTGTTTTAGAACACGGAAGAGGGAACCTACCTAGCCCGAGGGGGAAGAGAAGGCTTCTGGGAAAGGGTACCCAAGTTAACCCTGAATGGATGAATAGATATTAGCCCAGGGGATGGGGCAGGGATTGAGGGCAAAGAACCTTAGCCACAGGGGCAATATAAACAAGGCACAGGGGTGCCATTGTCTGGGGGTGACTACAGAGCTTTAAAATTGGCGCAGGTCGCAGGTCTGGCTTGGGTGAAAATGAAGGAGAGGTAGCCTGGGGCCAACTCCTGGAGGGCACCGTGCACTCTCTGAAGGGCTTGGACTTGATCCTGTAAGTGATGGGAAGGCTGTGAAGGATTAATCATAGAATGATCATGAGCAGATTAACTTTGAAATAATTCCACCTGACCTCTGTGGAAAGAACGGAGTTGCAGGAAGCAAGAAAGCATAGAAGAAATTAATTTAGGACATTGTTTCGATAGTCCAGGAAGAGTGAATGGCAGGCTGAACTAGGGCAGTGGGAGTGTGGTGGAGGGAATTTGCAAAGTGCCCTATTGCTCTGAGTGGCTGAATACTGATGGTTCATACTCCTAGTATTTTTCACCCTTCCTTTGTCAAGTGCTAAACCCTGAGATACAGGGCCCATTCTGTGAACAGGAATTATAGGTATGTAGTTTATCTTCATTTCCAGAAGCAAGATGGTTGGGTTTCTTCCACATGCTCCCTGTGTGGGTGCTGGGAATACTGGTACAATGTCTCAGGGCACATAAGAAAGATGGAGAAGATTCTCTACAGTCATATTCCAAAAATGCAATATGTTTCCACAACCTCCCAAAGGTATAGTCATGCCAAGTATTATTTTACAGTCATTTTTCTATGCCTACAAATGTTTGCTGTAATGGTCAGTCGTTTTTAGGTGATGACTTTCTCAACTTGACGTTAATCCCTAATAACACTGATGAAGTAATTATCTACTGCATTTTGTAGCTGGCAATCCTAGGTACTAACCCCTGTTGTTTGAAATGAAGCCGTTTTGACTTTTAATAGAAAACTTTGTTGTAGAATTAGAAGTTCTGCTTTTCCCAAGATAGTCAGGCAAGTCATGGTATTTACCGGTTTTAACTCAATTAAAAAAAAAAAACATGCAGACAAAATGAGTAAAATTTAATAATCTAACTGGATTTTTACCTTTTCCAGTTCTTCATAGTTTTTTTTTTTTTTTTTAATTTGCAGGAAAGAAAGTTTATCAGAGTTTCTTCCTAAACCTGTCTTAGAAATAACAGCATATTTTAATCAGAGATTTGTAAGTATCCTTTTCTTCTTCATTTAGGAAATTAGATATTGATTTTGTGGAAGAAATGGCTCCTTCAGTAAACAGTTGACAGGATATAGCTATACAATCTGAGCTGGCAAGCGAAATTTGAATGAGAGTAAAACACACTCAAAAATCAGCCCTCAAAAAACAAAACAAAGAAACCAAAACCTCAGTCAGAAAACCTTCTCCAAATCTATCTACAGCTAGTGAATATGTGGTTTATTTTTTGGCAATTTCTCTTTCATGATGTCATTTTCATTGCTTTTTCCCCATTGGGAAAATATCTGTCCACGTATTTTAGAAAGTCTGTAATATCAGTGGGAAAGAAGAGGAAAAGAGTAGTATGTGAACACAGAAAAGGGAAGAATTTGTATTCTGTTAAAAGTTATACGGCTTTGGACGACTTTGCATTTTCCATGAACACTTTTAGTAAATTTTTGAAAAATCAAAGCTAGGTCTCATAATAGCTAAGGTCCATTCAGTTTCATCATATTTATGAAATGTCTATTATTGTTCTGTACCCCAAACTGGTCAACTCAAGAATGGAGAATCTGGGAGATCCTTCCTATTTCAATTTAGCAAGAGATCAAGACAAGCATATCTTTTCACAAACAGATATTTTATTAAATGAATTGAGAAGAACTAGTTAGGGGAAAGAAAAGCTTTGTCCAAAAAATGTCTCTGTAGTAATAGCATTTTGCAGTTTATTCCTTGAAAGACCTTTCAAGTCTACTGTAGTCCTATTCTAGCACTAAAGCAAATAGTCAGCATATTGAGTTGAAGAGCACAGAGTCTAGGGCCCATGATGTAAAGCAGATTAATGAAGGAGAGTCATGTAACTAAGGTCTGGGGTTGGGTGGGTTCCTCGCTAGGTGTGTAAGACCTTGGGCAGCATAGTTCTGGGCTTCTCAATTGTAAATATTTGTGTTTGAAGGTATTGACTAGAAATGATGACTACCTTAGATCATTTTATGCTTCCAGGAAGTCTCTGAAACATTGTTGCTTAGTAGGTAATAGTCATTTTATCTTGGCTAATCTATGGTTATCATAATGACATTAACATTTGCGTAGTAGCTAATAAAACCAACCAACAGGAACTGAGACATATTTCTAACTTGCTTCATCAGATAAGACCTCAGCAAATTGTTTAATTAAAAGGTGTACTGAACTCTTAATTACACATTCTAAAGCAATATAGGCTGTGTCTTAGCTATATGGCATTAATTTTCTGTTCCAATGCATCCATTTATGAATCTTGTGGTTTTGGGTAAGTTACCTGAACTCTGAATGAAATGATGAAACAATACAATATAAATAATAATAAATAATAATAAAATAAAGTTAGACTGCAATCAGAATTTCCCCTCTCTCCCTTATTGTTTCATAGACCTGGAGGTTTTATACATATAATGATTTCATTTGTCAGCATGTGTAAGCTATTTTGTGAATGAAGTTGATGTTTATAAAATCAGTAAAAAAATTGTTAAAATGCAGATTCTTGGCCACATTCCCAGATATTTTTAACAAGCATCTTAGATAATTCACATGAAAGTGATCTACAGGCTACGCTTTGAGAAACACTAATTTTTCTTTAAAAGGGATCCCCAACCTGGCTGATTATCAAAGTCACGTGGGAGCTTTGTAAAAAATACATATTCCTAGGGCTTGACCTTGGAGATTCTGATTTGGCAGATCTGGAGCAAGGCTCTGGTGTTTTCAAAAAGTTGCCGCGGTGATTTTGATATTTGCAAACCACTGCTTTCCAGCCTCACTGTATCTCCGGCTTTTTATTGATAAAGCTTTTGGCTGTGCTTATCGTATGTGGGTGAGGGGATGTTGTTATGGGTGTACATGTGCCTCAACTGGTCCAGATGAAGTTACGGGAGTGAAAGGATGAGTGTGGATGTCTGCATTCGCCTGCATTAACCAGAGTGACCATCTCACCCTTGGTTATGTCGCTGCTTTAAGTAAATCCAAGTGCCAGACCCACAAATTGCAGAATCCCTGAGTGAGAAAGGACTTTTGGAGACCATCTCATTCAAACCTCTTATTTCATGGGGAATGAAAGTGAGGCTCAGAGATTTGCCTAAGGTCACAGGCAAGACCAGGACTAACACTTGGGTTTCTGCCCCCAGTGCAGTTCTATTTCCATTACAATTGGCTGGCTCTGATTCTGCCATTTCAGGAACCTGAAACACCTGTGAAACCAGCTTCTCTGGTGCAGGCTGTCGGCTTCTCAGCAGGCATAGAAAGCGCTCTGTGAGTCAACTTCCCACTTAACTGTCCTGCTGTCTGAAAGTGAGAGCTTCTTCCTCTCCAACTCCAGTTCTCTGTCCTGAATAAAAAGAGGCAGGAAGGCCACTGAGGGACCGAAGGTTCTCACCGGGAGAGGCAGCCTGTTCTAGCAATGGCACCATCTTTTCTATCACTTTCTTGATTCTTTATCTTAGCCGGAGCTCTCTGTGTCTTTTCTCCGACTCCATATCTCTTCCTGGCAGAGCCAGCATCATTTAGTCTGTCTTATTCTTGCATCATTTTTTCTTTTTCATGGCAGTCCTTCCATCACTGTAGTTGCCCTTATGTGAACACTGTTCATTTCTGGAGTGCCATTAAGTTAAACAAATATTAAATGCTACTCTGTCCCAGAATAGTCTTGGGTACCAGAGATGTGAAATGAATCCGGCGTGGTCCTAGTTTCAGAAGAGTTCACAGTGTCATGGAGAGGGAGGCCAGTGTGAGAAACGCTGCAGGAGCACTTGCGAGTGCCACAGGAGCCACAGCTACCACTTCTTTTTTTTTTTCCCCCCCCAAAGCCCCAGTAGACAGTTGTATGTCATAGTTGCACATCCTGCTAGTTGCTGTATGTGGGACGCGGCCTCAGCATGGCCAGAGAAGTGGTGCGTCGGTGCGTGCCCGGGATCCAAACTCGGGCCTGCAGTAGCGGAGAGTGCGCACTTAACAAGTAAGCCACGGGGTCGGCCCATAGCTATCACTTCTTAGGGGAGTCAAGGAAGGCTTTGGTGAAGAGGTGACATTGGTCTGTTTTGGGTACAGAAATCGCAACCCACAGTATAAATGTGTAACATTTTGAAACCCCATGAAGAGAATGTTTCTAAGGCTTGCTGAAGCGAGCTGACGCAATTGAGATTTATAAGGCAGGTGTCAGCCCAATGGAGAGAAAGGGACACTGCAACGTGTGGCAGGAGACCTATGTGACCACAGGCAATCCAGTCAGACTCTCTAGGCCTCACTCAAATACTCAAATAATGAAATTCATGTTACTGGCTGTCCTACATGCTGGGTTACAATCAGGTGGAGGAAAAGTGCTTCCCAGAAGTGCTGAGCTGAGGCCTCAGTTTTGAGTAGTTGTTGACCCAGTGAAGAGGAGCTTTGGAAGGAGAGCGCTCCAGCAAGGAGGAACTGCGTTGATCCATTGGCTTGAGTCTGGAGGTAAAGAGGATGTGTCTGAGAGTTACAGGTCCTGAATGGGGAGCACTTCCTTTCAACTGCTGGACCAGAGTGGGGAGAAGGAGTGCCAGGAGGTGAGCCTGGGAAGTAAGCAGAGTGGAGATCACATAGGGTGTTGTTAGGCTAAGGAACTGGGTGACGTTTTCCTGGCATAAGGAGAGTGACCAAGGAGCGGAGATAGTGAGATTTGCTTGGCTGGTGTACAGAATAGACTAGAGGGCAATAAAACGGAGGCAGGATACTCAGAAGAGAATAATCTAGAGAGGGTGATGACCTTAACTAGGATAGTGAAAGAGGGTAAGAAGAGCAATCAGTCCGTCAATTGAAGAGCTATTTAGAGAATAGAGTTTCTACAGCTTGATGATCCCAGAGAGTGAAGGAGAATGATGCCTCCTGAGTTTCTGACCTGTGCAACTGGGTAGATTATAGTGCTGTCCACTGAGAAAGAAAACCCAAGCAGGTTTTGTAAGGAAGACAAAGATCTCTAACACAGGGGCTGAGACCAGCTGATCTGTCCTGGGGCTCTTCAATATTAACTGGCCTTCCACATGCTGAGAATATCACACATGTTGTCACACTTAATCTTCCCAACTGTGGGAGGTATTATCATGTGCACTAAAAGATGTGGAGGCTGGGGCTCAGAGAGCTTAATGCCCTGCATAAGGTCCCTTAGCTAATAACAAGTAGTGGAGCCAAAAGTTCAGACCAGAGTGCTACGCCAGGTGTATTTCATTCTAAAACACACATACCTCCAATTGTATCACTCTGCTTTCCTTTTAGCTCTGACACATACAATCCTGTGAAAATAAATCACTTGTAGAACACAAATAACTTCAGACTTTATGGATTGTTAAATCGAAGACATAAACTCTCCCTTCAAGTTTATCATTGTCTCTTACTTGGAATACTGCAATTGCCTCCAAACTCATCTCTTGAATCCACTCTTCTTTTCCAATCTGTTCCATTCGCTGCAGCCAAAGTGATTGTTTCAAAGATCAATTTTGATCGTCATGCTATAGATGAAAAACCTTCAATGACTACTCATCGCTAACAGGATAGACCACATCCTTAACACGCCTCAGTGATGTGGCCCCTGCTAGCTGATCCACTTCACCTTGTGCCATTTTCTACCTTCTTCTCTGTGATCTGGCCACGCAGGCCTTCCTTCAGTTCCTGAACTGTTCTCTTCTCCTCTGCATGAATTACTCTTTTCCTACCTCTATACCAGCTAGCTCCTTTTCTTCCTTCATATCTCAGCTCACATTGTCAACAAGTCAGGTTCTGATACACTTACATAACACTTTGTAGTTTGTTCCTCTAAGATTTACCACATTTTGTATTCATACATGGATTTGTGTTGATTGTTTATTCGGTACATGTGTGTGGTGATGGGTTGTAATTAGTATTTTGGTGGTGAACATGATGTAGTCCATGCAGAAATAGAAGTACAATGATGTACACCTGAAATTTTTACAATGTTATAAACCAATGTTACTGCAATAAACAAAAAATAAAACACAAAAAAAAAAAAATAAAAAAAAAAAAAAAAAGAATACATGAAAGCAGTTATATAACTGTTTTGCCAGGCACATAATTGGCACTCGAGTCAATTAATAAACTTATAAATGAATGAAAGTGATTCTGAATTAACTAATTTATATTTGATTATTTATTTGGTATATTACTGTTTAGAATTGAAAAAAGAGCATTTTCTTTTATTCCTGTAAAAGAAACTGAGTTTCAGTCATATACAATATTGTTTTTTAATACCTCAATGATATAGTATTTCCCCTGGTATTATATTGTAATTGATTTTCCCTTTCTGAAGTCAATTTTCTTTTGCTCAATGAGTGAAGCTAATTCCAACAACATAGGGGTAATTACCAAATTGACATTTTTTGGATTAAACCAATTAAACCAAAGCAATTAAAACTTGGAAATGGCAACTATAAAAGAACAATATATCATTATTCAGTGCACCAATGAAGGGTGGAAATGTGTTATAATTTGTTTTTAAATGTCACATCTTTATTGCACTTGCTAATTAAGTGAGACTTTTCTATCCCAGCCTCACTGAAAATAATTTCGAATTTTCAGGAGTGATATTTTATTTTTTTCCCTCAAGAATGGTTCTGTGCTATGTGACTATCATAGTCTAACAAGTGAGGCTTGGAAAAGGCCTAGGGAAGGATGCCACTAATGTGTCAGCCCACAGCCCTCAAGTGGAGGTGGTCTGTCAGTGCTCAAAATTGGCTCCCAGGACTCTGGACTAAACAAATGATTGGACTGTGGGATGGAATCTAGCGTAAAATATTTCTGCATTCTATTTGCCAGATATATTGCTGAAACCCCCTGGAACTGTCTACTGAACATTGACCATCATCATTATCTAGTCTTTCTATCTCTAAGAGCCAACTGAGGATTAGATTAGGAGAGGGCTCAACAATTTTCTTTTAGCTTGAATAGTCTATAATTCTAAATGGAACAAGGAGAGAATTAAGGGTAGGTGGAGGAAGGCTGATGTGTTAGAGATTAAAGTTATGGTTGGTACAGGAGACAGGGTGCTGGCCACTAGGGCCGTGATTTATGATCTGGTCCAATGCTTGCCAACATGGGGATCCTGGTCTCCTGGGATTCCATAGAATTGTTAGAGGGGTCCGTAAAGCTGTGTATTGTGTCCAAATAAATACTGCCACATACCATCTATACTACCATTTTTCAAATGTGTATACATTATTATTATAAAAATGAGAATTAATTTCTTTAAAATGTTTATTTCATAGTACCTTTTCATCCATTATGTATTTTCCCAGTCAACAAATATCTCAAAACTGTAGGTTCTCCAACCTTGAGGAGTAACCTTGCCATTAAACCTCAATAAACACAGTTGTAGCTCCCATACTACAGGGTGTACAATCTTCTTTTGTTTTCCCCACACCTAGTACTTCTGAGAATTCTCAGATTCTGTGAATCTACTCTGCATACAACCTGTTACTTTTTCTGGTCTGATGCTCTGGTCTTTCTGATCACCACTTCCTGCTATCTCCTAAAGCTTTTTGATGCTGCGACAGCGCTGTCTAGTCCACATCACCTTAAGATTGTCCTCAGCATCCTCCCTTTGTTTCCCAAAGCAGAGATATCACTTAGATGGTTGTGGTGCATAGTAAACTTTACCAAAACTTGAGAGAATTATAGTGCAGAAATGGGAAATCTAGAATAGGGTATTTGACATCATTACTACTAGAGTCCATTAATTGCCCGTTCACAGGCATCCCCTATGGTTTGGCTGTCTCCTTAGTGTCCAGCCTGTGACCTTGTTTCAGGCGTCTACCCACCTTCCACAGGCAAGGTTGCTTCAGTCTCGTCCTACCTCCCTGAAATCTAGGCTAGAATCCCTCTCCCTGAACATAAAGAAATCAGTACATGTTATGATTATTACATTCTGGCAGTTCTGTGATTCAGTCCTCAATGAATACAACTTTCAAATCACAACAGTAAGTAACTTTTATGGTCTGAATTTCATCTTTCCCAAGTGAGATTCTCATTTAACCAAGCCTCTTTCCCTCAACAATCTACTCCCAAGCAAGAGAGCTTTGCCAATCAAAGGAGTGAATGATATTTTTAATAAAGCCTTAGAAGAACACAAATTGATTTCTTAGCAAGGCTCAAGGTCAAGTTATGGACATGTCTTTCCCCTAATAGACTTTATAGTCAGAAACCTTCCCCTAAGCACATGAAGGCCTAGCCCTCATAAAGAGGGGTAGCAGAATGCCTACCTTCCTCTCTCACACACCCTCTCCCCAAAGAGGCTGGACCTTTTTCCTTTACAAATTACACCCATTATGTCCACAGGTGATCTGATACTAAAGAGTGATTTTTATCTTTGAAAAAATTAGATTATCCCATTATTGTGGGATAAGTACTGGTCCAGATGTCCAGTCACATGATGTCTAAACAGTAGATAATAACAACAACAAACAAAACACATAGAAACAGAGATTGGATTGGTGGTTGGGGGGAGGGAGGCGAGCGAAAGGGATAATTAGGCACATGTGTGTGGTGATGGATTGTAATTAGTATTTGGGTAGTGAACACGAGAACATGATATAATCCATGCAGAAATAGAAGTATAATGATTTTTTTTTGAAATTTTTACAGTGTTATAAACCAATGTTACTACAATAAACAAAAAATAAAAATAAATAAATAAATAAATGAATAAATAAACTTGATTCTGAAATTAACCAGATCTAAACTTGATTCTGAAATTAACCAGATCTCCATCATATCAGTAATCTGGTCTCCTTTTCCTCATCTGTGAAATCAGAGTTGTTTGTTTACTTTTTGTGTATTAATTTGCTGATGACTAAAGTTTTTTCTAACTCCAAAATTCTGAGATATCTCCAAGTTACTTATGGATCATCAATTGTTTTGTTTTTCTCTTAACAATCTTTAATAGCGTTGATTAGTTTGACTTTGCATCAATTCCATTAAATTGTAAAATAGAAAAAAGAAACTGGATTAGGTACGCTGTGGTCAAGGTCAGATAGACATTTGAGTCTCTTGTACAAGATGTTACATCTCAATCTTCAAAATTAGCCCATTGAGATATTTCTCTGTATTTTTAAATTCAGAAAACACACTTATTAATCTTCACCTAGCTACTGAACTTCACAGGTTGTTAAAAATGTGTTGTGAAAAGTTGGTCACTTGCTCCCAGTAATAGATGGTGATAGAGTTAGAAGCTGAATCATATGTTTCCATCACTACACTTAATTTAAAAAATGGGAGTTACCACTAAAATAAATTAAAGGGAGAGATTGTGCCAGAGTGCAGATATTAAAAAATCGCAGTTTTAAAAAGACTAAAAATTCTATTTACAGTTATAATTACTACTATGTATATGAGAAATGGAGGTGAGAATGACAACATATGTTTCCTAGATAAATCTGGAGGCAAGTTATAGAAAGGGTTAAAAGAAAGAGAAGATTCTTAGGCTCAAAAGAGTTTACCTCATGCGTTAACACAGCAGCAAAGTGGCCACTGTACTTGGCCTCAGTTGAACAAATGCCTATGAAAAAAATTACTCAGTAAAAATATTCTGCTGTGACTGGGGTAGCTTATGTTAAATTAAAAATACATCAAAGAATCATCATGTTTCAGACTACAGAAAACCTGCTGACTTAGAATTCACTGAGAAACAGGTACTGAATTTTAATCTTGGCAATTAACATTACTTTAAAATACAAAGACTATTCAAGTTAACCGAAGATAGGCATCTCTGCTGTCTCTCCGTGCTCCACAGAGAGTCTGCTGGGGAAAGCAACAGGCACAGGTAGGTACAAAAAAAAAATGAACATTTGTATTGTTTTTTATTATTTCCACATCTGTAATAGGGGCTTCTGAAGATGCCAGAATGCTCCTCTCACTGTACTCTGTGATGTATGATTATTGTTTCTGTCCTGTAGACCCCAGTATGCAAGATTTTGCAGTTTTCTGAAACCTCAGTACGCTAGGGTGGAGTGTGTAGCTTGGAACTTGAGTCAACTCCTCTGAGACTGAAAGACTCAGGGACAATTGCCTGGTGACACAAGAGTAACGTGAACCAGAGCACTCTTCATTCAAGTGAAACAAGAGCTAACACACACATACTGATTAGATTTTCTTTAAGCTCACACTTTTTAGTGCAAGTATATTTTTTGTAAATTTTATTCATCTAGCTCAGAAAATTCCAAGTTTTGAGGTTATTGAAGTGAATAGACCTTGTCTGTAGGTCTTAAAGGTGAAACAAATTGGTTTTAAATGCTTATAAGTGAATTAGAATATGTTTTAATCACTGCTTTCCTCTTTAGTTCCTGGCTATTTTGGATGAATGATTGGGAAATTTAGGTGGGTTGGATTTCAGCAGATTTGTGTGTAAGGTAAGAGGAGTGGAAGAGGTGACAGCTAAAAGCTACTTAGTTACTAGAAAGAAAACTATCAAAATCTAGGTTCTCCTACCTACACTGCAAATGGAAAATATGGAGAGACTTTAGTCATTGAGGGAACATTATGCGACAGGGACTAGGGAAACTGAGGCTCAAAGAGGTTAAGGAATCTGCCCAATGTTACACAATTGGTGGTGCTGGGAACACAGGTTTGACTCCATCACCCCCACCAACCTTAAAAATAGGCAGAAGATAAAATGCTGATAATTCAGGAAAATTCTCCATCTTTTCCAAATAACATTCCTTTTCCACTAACAAATTTGTGGAAATGCCACCATTAACAATTTGCTTCTTTGGTCTAAGACTTTGTCTGGAATTTTCCTTGTAGGGAACCACACACAGAGTGCACCCCTGTGAATGAACTAAGTAAATATTTTACAAGAGCTGATTTGGCTAGGATGAAGAGGAAAAGGCCATTGAAAGGTCTAGGGCAGCAGCAGGGGCTGGGGGGGGAAACAAGAGGAGACTGATGGAGGAAGACGGTGAAGGGTGCAAAGCAGTTCGCCTGAGAGTCAGCAGTTGACCAGAGCCTGGACGTATTGCTGTAGGGAGGTTGTGCTCTAAAATGTGTTCTAAAGTGATCATGCAGTGTTGTCTCCCTTCCTTCTCTGCCTTCATACATTTATTCTCAGTGTTTGTCCTGTTACAAACAGGTGTTTTACATGGATCTCATTTTGAAAGATTGCTTTTGAATTTTTTCAGAAGATGAAAATCTATAAATGATTCCCCCCAAATACTAGTTGAATTACATGAGGTCTTCAACCATGCCTTTTTCTTAGTCCATTTTTTTACAGTATCTTTGAGATGTACCCAGAGCGATCTTAGTCGATATCATCCAGGAGGTTCTGGCCTCTCAGGCTGACTCTCCAGGGTAAACAAGCTTTGGTGAGCAATTCTTTCTGTTACTTGCAATGTATCCATGCTTCCTTTCCTCTCCACTGGCCCCTGCGAGTGAGGATCTTTGAGAAATGTCTGTAATTATGCTGATTTGCAGATTATTACAAATGGAGTCAGCTTTTTCGTATTTTCTCCAGTTATTTTAATTATGATGGACTTGGGGGAATTTTTCCAACTAAAATTCTTCAGCATCTTTAATCAAATGTCAAAAGATAACAATGACAAAATCTGATATGAAATGAGTCAGAGTGGCAGGATGACTTGAAAGGTCGTTCTTGGTTCAGACGTACTGCTAACCTAGGTATAAATGCAGCAGTGCTTAAAATGCCAACAGAGCTCTTTATCAAGTTCAATAACGTAAGCTTCCTATCCACACAGACAAGATCTGCAAATGATGTAGATTGCACAGTGTCAGATCAATGTGAAGTTCATTCAGAAAGCACTCATTGTATACCTACTATCCACTGTCCACACTTAGAATCTGTTTGTTCTTGCCTCCCAGGAGGTATGGCCTTCTGGGGGTAAAGCAAGTCACCCACATAGAACGTTTAGTGAACAACATATTAAACTGAGTTAGTGGTGGGCTTCAGGGTTGGTTATTAGAGTGAAAGGTGAAAGAACCCAGGCAATGACTGATGTAGCCAAGGCCGTCAGTGTATGTCATGATAGAGCAAGTCTGGACAAAGTTAATTTTGTGATTTATTTAATTTCTAATTTACTACAAGGACGTTTTTAATAAGGTCTGCAAGTGGATTAGTAGATCTCCAAGGCTGTGCATATGCATTGGTATACTTTGCTAAAACCACCAGTAAATAGTCAATTCTTTTGAGTGACACATGCTGTTAGACCCTGAATCAACATAATTTATGGAGTTATGGGTTTTTTCCGGTGTATTATTAGAGAAAGATGGAGGAGAATCTGACCTAACCTTTACTCCAATTCAGTTATTCCTAAACTTGTGTGACAACAAGAATCTCCTTGGCTATTGTAATACATATGGTGTCAAACAGACTGTTGGAGGCTCTGGGGAAGGCATTGGAAATCTGTATTGTTAACAGACTTCCTAGGTGAACCTATGAGCAGGTTTGGGAAACACTGCTCTAGTTCATCTGGCATAAGATTAATTTCAGGTAAACAAGCTTTTTACCCACCCTTGCTTTCTGTCTTCCTCAATTTTTCTCCCTCTTCCCCATCAAGACGTTAAAAAAATCTTAGGAAGAGTTAATTTGCTTTAAATTCACTCTGTTAGTCTCCAGGTTGCCATAGGTGAGATACAATTTTCCCAGAGACCTCATTTTTCTGTCTTCTCCTTTCTACAATTTAATGAAGTGTTAAGGTGAAAAATCTGGTTCTTCTTTGTGGCGAGGCTCATAAGACAGAAGAGGAATTAATTTACACCGCCTGGTGTCAGGATGTAATATGATTATGTTGCCAATGCTATTAAAAGAAAATATCCAAAGCTTATAAAAAAAAATTCGAAAGAGGTCATTGTTACAGCAGATGGATGAAGCAGAATGCCTCATCATTTAGCAGCTACTGAGCTAAAAGGATATCCGGGCCAAAGTGTTCATAGCTAGGGGAGCTTGGAAAAGGTCACCAAATTATAAGTATATCTTTCAAGGGGAATTTTAAAGTAAAATACATATTTATTTGTCTTACTATATAAAAATGACTGCAAGGTCTGGTAAATACAGTGCAGTCAACTATCAATGATATCCAGGTAATCTCATAGTGGGTTTCTTTGCTGTATTCTTTGGGACCTTCCCTCCTTTGTAATCAGAAAATGTCCTTCTATAAAATGCAAAATTATTTTCATATTTTAACAAAAAACTACAGAGATGGAGAACAGCAAAAAAAAGTCTAAAATTAACCCTCCTCCAAAAATCTTAGAATCTTTAAACAAAAGTTTATATTAACTTCTTACTATTTTCAATGAGTTCTGCTAGTTGTTGTGACATGGAAGATACGTTGGAAGGTGAAACTAACACATCTGAAAATAACAATAATTAAATTATAGATAGGATTATTCCACCAGCAATAGGAATTTGCTTCCATTTTATTCTGTGAAAGAATTTTAAGGCATCTGAATGTGTGTGTTCGATATATAATTATACTGTATATGTATATTATATAATAGTTAATGAGAATTGTCAAAAGAATGAAAAAGTAATTTTTTTCAAAGTTGTGTATATTATTTCAATCATATGATTTTCATTTTTAAGATTCAAAATTGAATTAATGTTTTCATATCAGATGAATTGCTTGAACAATGTGTTGAGTTTGGTTCAACACTATGGAGAATATGTGGTTCAAGGAAAGAAAATGTTCTTGTTGAAGTGATTCATGCATATAGTAAATGGCAAAGTAGGTGAGTTTTAGGTGGCTTCTGGGTCCTTAACTTTATAATTCTTGGTATTTCTATGCTGTTCTAATCTCTTCTAAATATATAAGGGTCTATGATTCTAGAAGGGAGGCAATATAGTGAAATGATTAAAAGCCCATGTTTTGGAATCACATGTAATAAGGCTTAAATCCTAATTTAGAGCAAGTTCCTAACATCTGGCAGACTCAATTTCAGTTGTCTCACTTGAGTTTTGGAGATAACCTCCCCATCCCCATATCTCTGACATTTGTGGTAAGGATTATATAAGATAATGTATATAAAGCAGTGTACTACCTAGCTAAGTAAGGGCTCAATTAAGGGTAGCTGTTTTAAATGTGTATAGCTGATAATTATTTTAATTATCAACCAAGATTTCTTTACTCCTTTACATTTCCTTTAATGCTTTCTGTAAACACTATTTGCTGAGGAATGGTACACATAATCTAGAACAAGAGTTCACTCAAGTTTCTGATTGGTTGTGAACAAAGAGCTATAGTCTTGAAGGTCAAAGTTGTCTCTGGAAATAACCTGACATTTTGAGAGAAAAGATTTTTTGAGCTCTTTGAAACTGGAGAATTGAGAACAAACCTTTGAGTGAGAAGCAAGTGTATGACAACGTAAGAGTTTTTATGTTTCTGGGAAGAGAATTGAATCATTGACTGCGGTGGGAGAATTAAAGATATGATGAGGCCCTAGGCATTATCTGAATCTCTGGGAAGGTGCCTAGGACCCCAGCTCACTGAGTTGAGCTGGAGGGGGATTAAGCAATAGAAATTTGGATGGGCTTAGGAAATCCAAGAGCAGAGAGGACTATGCTTTAATTCTCAGGGAAACTGAGCACCTGAAAGAAGCTCCATATCTAGTATAACCCTAGACAGAGGTGCCTCATGGAGTCCCCAGGCCCTCAGAGGGGTGCAGGAGAGAGACTGAAATGACCTCCAGGAGGGCACAGAGTGATTTAAATAGCCACAGCCCCTAAATATCCTAGAGTTGAAACAAAGAAGATGCAGATGCACATACCTCTTCCTGAGGTTATAGTTATATTGAGACAAGAGCAGTGGGTCCCAGTGCACAATGACAAAATAGGACACATTGCAACTCAAGGAGGTCAGCGTGGATGCAGGACGTATGTGAACCTGATGCTTTGTCCTTCCTGTACTTAAGGCTCCATTTCAAGAGAGAAAGGAAAGTGGTAATTGTGATAGGGCATTTTAATCACTCCCTATTCACCCCATTGGTGAGGGAGGGATTCCCACCCTAGGGTTATGGGGATGGCTAAACACACGATACCCAACCCTGGACGGGTGCGATCAGATGAGGTCAACAGCAATTTATTAGTCACATAAACCCACCACCTTGAGGAGGAGGACACTATGCAGGGCCACACAGGGAATGCACTTGGGAACAGAGTGAACAACCAGGGCTGAGGGAGGCAGGCTTTGCAGTGTTAAGAGGGTGGGGTGCCTTTGGTTGCAGTGGGAAGATATGATTGGTTTGTTTTTGAATAATTTTGCAGACAGGCAGGTACTGAAACCCACTACTCAGAGACGAGCAGGAATTGTGCCTGGTGCCTTTGATAAGGAGGGTTGTTTGGTGAAGGGACCTTATCCATGGGAGCAGAGTAGGGAGGGGAGCTTGGGTTAGGCCTTTTGAGGCCTATTTTATCAAATGTCAAGGCTGCACATAATACCAATCCTTAATTTTTGGCCTTATGCCACAATTGACCCCTTGATGCCTTGACATCTATTTAAACCTTAATGATGACAGAGACTTTTAGGGAGCAAAGTAGGCATCTGACTCGGACAGGGAGAGCTACATGGTGAGGTTGTCATAAAAAATATGAACTTCAGAGGTGTCCCCATTTATAGCCAGTAAAGGCAATTGAGAGATCTGTGTGGCATGGGTGTTGGGAGTGAGTATCCCCAGGGAATGGGAGTGAATTTTCCATTTTGTGGCTTAAACAGAAGTTCTTAAATAAGCCTCTTGATTATACTGGCTGCCTGGGGCTGGCTGCCTGTGTCCTATAGGGGAGGTGGGAGTTTGATTGAATGCTTTCTTCAAGAGCCCAGCACTGTATATTCTGAGAAGTAAAATGAGTGGTTTGGTCACTATCAGTGGTAGAACTCTGAAGGGGTTAAGGAGTATCCTGGTGAGGCCTTGTATCATGGCCTTAGTATATGTAGAGAAATCTATTACCTTGATTTATATTTTGGGTATCTGTGAAGCAAGAGATTCCCAAAGTTCTTTACCCTAAAGGGGGCAACTCGTAGGTAATGGCCTAAGAATCTGTAAAAATGTACAGATGGGGCCAATTGTTGATTGGCACACATTGAAGTGTGCCATTTATGCTGACCCTTGGGTTCTCCCCTTTATCAGGGACATTCTAGTTAAGGGATGAAAAGCAGCAGCTCTCCTGAGCACCATCATTTCTCATGGTGGTGATATCATTAATAAAGTATATGAACTCTGATTGCTGTTCATTAAGTTGATCCTAAGGGGATCCCCAGATAGCCAAGGGCTCTGAGAGTGGGGTGACCTCTTCTAATACTGTGGCATCTGTCAAGGGACTGAGGACAGGGCAGGCCACCCCCTCCTACAGGTGCAATATGCCAGAGGACCCAGGTTTGAATCCATCCTATAGCAAGGAGGGCTCAGGAGCCACGCCAAGCTCTTGGGGTGCTGCTTCAGTAACTCAAGGCATAATGGGTAGCTGGGTACTGAGGGTCACAGTCTCAAGGTTTGTGAGAGCCTCTGTTCCAGAAGAGCCCAGTCTGTGGCCAGTAATTGCCATTCTAATGGTGTATAATGCAAGTCTGAGAAAGGCAATTTCTTGCATCAGAGCCCGTGGGCAACTTATGACCATCATAGGTGGTCCAGAGACTCCAGGAACCCTGAGAGAAGGTTGCTGAAACCGCTATAGTGAAGAGGTCTCTGAGGGCATAAACTGGAGTGTTTGTTGATTTCAATTTGGATAGATTTCTAGAGCCTTTTGTTGGTGGGGGCTGCCTTCAAGGTGGACTAATTTGTAAGTAGCAGCATCAGTGACATTAAATAAAATTTGTAAATGAGGAATATGTTACGTCCAGAACCCAAAAGGGAGAAAAAGATGTTGGACTTGTATTAACCTTTTGCTGCTGAGAGGATCAATACCTGTTTCTTGAGAATGTCAGGATGGAGCAACCTTTGGTTTACCAAATAACTTTCAAGAATTTAATGGAGGTGGCAGGGCCTTGCACTATGTGTGGGACAATGATCCCTCCCCTTTCGTGAGCTCCTTTGTGACTGTTTGTACATCTTTAGTGAGTATGTCAAACAAAGCTCCTTGGAGAAGGATGTCATCATTGTAATGTCATACCTGTGCTCCTGGAGAAAGATGGATATAGTTAAGGTCTTGCCTGTAAAGATTGTGTGCAACGGCAAGACTGCTGAGGTATCTCATGAGTAGCCTTGTACAGGTGTATTGTGTTCCTTCAGTGGTAAAGGCAAACTGTGGTTTAGAGGCTATTAAAATAGGCATTGAACGGAATGTATTAGCCAAATTTATAGTAGCAAAATATTTACCAGTTGCTGATTGGATGGAGTCAGTAATTTTAGTAATTAGGTTTTTGGCTGTAGAGGCCTTAATGGGATGGAACCATGATGTTACTGTTGCAGCAATCCCCTATGGGGTATCAGTCATTTGTTCCAAGTTTAAGAAGAGGCCAAATAGGGCTGTTAAGTGGAGAAGCAGTGGGGTTAATCACCCTTCATTCACCACCTGTTATATAACATATAACAAGTTTTAATCCTTGAAGACCCTGTTTTAAATTACACTGAGTCATGTTAACTATTTTTTTGGGGGTGGGGTGGGGGGATGGGTCATGGGTTCTCATTTTGTCAAGCCAATTTGTAAACGTCCAAAACTTAATTTAATTTTTACTTATTTTTCATTGGGTCAGAGCGTCCATACTCACTAACGGATATTTTAGGGCAATGAGAGCTATAACCATGGGGAATTTCAGCAAGATAAGAGTTCTGATGGTTAAGATGAGGCATACCTATTTGTCTTCTATTTTATATTCAGTAATTTTCTTAAGTAAATCCCCCATTATGGGGTATGCCATGTTTAAATTTAGTAGGATCCCCAGGTATAACTGCAAGTTTAGCCTTAGTATTGGTTAAGTTCATGAAGCTTTGCTAGTTGGTGAATGTCAGCAGACATTAAAGTTAATTCAAACCCTATGTTATACAGGCACAAAAGCCAATCAGTGTCCTTTCATCATTTTCTGTATAAAATTCTTTTAGTAAATTTTGGGTTTCCAATTTGGTCAAGTTATTGGCCTTTAAGTTGTTTTTTGTTGGTTTTCTCTCCCTGTATCCAGGTTTTTTTCTTTCTTTCCATTTTTTTGTTTTCCTTATTGTAGTTGGTCACTGGATATACTTGTGGGCAAAGTGGAGAGATCTCTATCCCTATCATATTTATAAGTTTCTTCCTCCAGATAACCTCAAATAGGTATCATCAGAGTTAGGGGTCTCCCCCATAGTAATGGTTGATTTATATGGTTTAAAGACTCTGGGCTTAAGTTGGGTTTGAATTAACCTCCTCATGGTGCCACAGGGGTGCCGTGAGTGTTTCCCTATAATCCTGAGGATTAGGATCTTTGTTGCAACAGACACATAGACAGCAGAATGGTACAGGGGAAGAAAACTGGGCCTACCACCCAGACTTGATGGATCAAAACCATCCTCTGCTATAACCCCACCCTTTCTGTCATATGGGCCTCTTTTGTTTTTCTCTGTACAAATTCTTGGAGAATGATTTTGGGTTTCTAGCCACATAAAGTTGCAGCTTTCAGTTTCTGTTTGCACAATCACCTGTGGTGCAGACCTTCTGGGTGTTTATGGGGAAAGCTTCAGGGGCTTGGTGGCCTCCCTTGCAGGTGGCTGCCTCTTCCTCCAGGAAATGCCAGTTTTCCTGGGGTCAGGGTCTACATCGGTAAAGTCATTTTGTCTATGCCTTGGATGGAGGCCATACTGCCCATGATTGCAAGATTAGCCCTCTGGTGTGCTGGTAAGGACAGTACTGAGCAAAGTCTAGGTGTATTGACTATGGGTTTTACATTGGAAGAGTGGTTGAGTACCAAATACTCCTTCCTTTCCCCACCCTTCTTTTTTTCATCAGCCCCTGGGCCACAGGCTGCCATGGATGTGCACCTCGATGCCCTTGAGGGTCAGGAGAGCGCAAGCAACAGCAGCAAGGGAAGCAGCAACACAGGAGACAAGCAAGGTCATTACCCTTGCATGAACAACAGCAACCAGGATGCCATACTTAATTCTCTATGGGATGGTGATCTTCTTCCTTTCTACAAACCTCACAAAGGGCTGTTTCTGGGACTGTCCCAGAGATGCACAATTAGAAACAAAGTCTGTATAGCTTCCCCAAGCGGTCAGTGATGGTCACTAGACTAGCCTGACCCTTGGTAAGCAGCACTGGAGCACTGACTGGTTAAGGCACTGTGTTTTCATAGCCTTTACAGGTGGGAGCCTCAGAGACTACCTGCCAAACACAGGCTAAACTTGACAGCACCAGGTTATGCCAGTGTATAGTCAAAGAACAACAATTCTCATCTTGGAGACAAGAGCATTTTAGGGTGAAAAGAGATGGCAATGGTTGACAAAGACAACAGAATACCACACATAGCCCAAGCCTGCCAGCAATTAGCAGTTCTGTCTCAGGCAGCCTTTGCCATATCACAGAACCAGTTAAATTACTCAAGAGCATTTAATTAAAGCTGATCAGGTGTCCTCAGTCATAGTTGGGCATGTCATGTGGTTTGTGACACCAATGATTTTTATTGCCTGCTATTCACCCTGTTGGTGTGGGAGAGATTCTTGCCCTGGGGATATGGAGATGGCTAAACACACAACACTTGACACTGGATAGATGAAATCCACAGCAGTTTATTAGTCACAAATATTCATAGTTCAGGGATAAGGACACCATAGACCCTGCAGGGCCACATGGGGATTGTACTCAGGAACAGAGCGAACAACCAAGGGCTATAGGAGGCAGACTTTATAGTAACAAAAGATTGTGGTACCTCCTAGTTCCCACTAGAATATGATTGCCTGTTTGAATAATTCCACAGGCTGGCAAGAAACTGAAAACTGCTACTCAGGAATAAGCAGAAATTATGCCTTCCCTATGATAAGGAGGGTTATTTGGGTAGGGTACCTTATCCCTGGGAGCAGAATGGGAAGGAAAACTTATGATTAAGCCATTTGAAGTCCTCCCAGTTTTACCAGATGTCAGGGCAGCATGTAATATGGAGCCTTAATTTTAGGTCTTACACCACAGGGAGGAATGAATCCTGTGGATGATCATGAATTGGTTGGAAATTTACCCTAGAGAGAATAAATTTTAACATGGAAGTGAATGATTTTGCTTTGAATCACAAGACTGTTTTCTGCTGTGAAGCAAAAATGAAGATCTGTGAGTTAAAATAAGTTCTGTTAAAGAATAATGCAATTACATTGTTGCACATCTGTTTTTTGTGACTGAGTGAGATAGATATCTTATTATTGCTTGGATAAGAAGTTATTGAACCTTCACCAGAACTTCCTTTTCTGGCACTATGGAAGACTTAATGTTCGTTAAAAAGCCATAGTATACAGTGTGCTAAAATGTACGATATAATATTTTCAAAACTCTTTTGAAATGAATGTCCATATTGGCAAATAAGTAAGAGAATACTTTATAAGCCCAGAACAATGAGAAATCACAAACCTAGAGGCAGGTGACTGCTATACCCAGAGGCTTCCTTGGGTTCCCTAGTGACTTATAGCTTATGTTTTAAAGAGCTGTGTTCTTGGAGCAATGGAAGAAACTTAAGACTCACTTAAGGTGGGAAATCAGATTGGGTCCCCAGCATAAAGTTTAGACTGCTGAAAAATGACATGTTCAGTCAAAGGGTAATGTGGCAAAACCCCAGCCTTAAAGGAAGACAGTAAGGATATTTGTCAATTTTGGCCCTGCCTTGGATGGAAAAGAGGAAAAACGTTCTCCTGATCATTTATTAGCAAAAGTGGAAGCTTGCACATTTGCAAATGTGTAGTCCTTGTAGTCTGAAAAATTGCATGCTGCAAATTTAAAGCTAGCCAATTTGGTAGTGCCCCTAGACACCCAGTAGAGGCAAATTTAGAGCCTATGTAGAGGAAAATACTTTAACTCAGGTCTTAGGTAATTCCAAAGAAAAGTTTTTAAAAACATGAGCTCACAACCAAAAATCATAAAACATGCAAGGAAATAAGCCACTATGAGAAAGATTCTACAGAAACAATTAACAACAGAATCAGACTACAAAGAATTCAGATATTGGAATTATTTATACAGAATTTTTAAATATATTTGAATTTTTGAATATATTTGAAAAGAATAAATGAGAGTATTTAAATTATGTATGACTAAGGAATAAGATACTATAAACCAATGAGGCAGACTTGAAAAATAGCCAAACAGATTGTCTAGAAATGAAAAATAAAATATTTAGGGCTGGCCCTGTGGCATAGCAGTTAAGTGAGCACACTCTGCTGCTGGTGGGGCCTAGGTTCAGATCCCAGGTGCGCTCTGAGGCACTACTTGTCATGCTACGCTGTGGTGGCGTCCCATATAAAGTGGAGGAAGATGGGCACAGATGTTAGCCCAGGGCCAGTCTTCCTCAGCAAAAAGAGGAGGATTGGCATGGATGTTAGCTCAGGGCTGATCTTCCTCATAAAAACAAAAAAATTAGAAATTAAAACTTGCTGTATAGCTTATGCAGCAGATTAGACAGACATGAAGAAAGAACTAGTGAACTGGAAGATAAATCTGAAGACATTCTGCAGAATGCAGCACAGAAAGACAGAGATGCAAAAATATGAAAGAAAAGTTGGGAGACATGATCAGTAGAATGAGAGTGTCTATCTCACCTGTCTAATTGGAATTCTCAAGGAAATAATAGAGAAAGGATGAAAAACAATATCCAAAGAGATAATACCTGAGAATTTTTCAGAATTGATGAAAGTCTCAAATTCATGAATCCTAACAAATTCTAGAAAAGATAAACAGAAAGGTACCTAGGCACCTTGTAATGACATTTCAGAACACCAAAGAGAGAAATCTTCAAAATAAGCCAGACAACAAAAGGCTCTCCACACACCAAAACAATGACAATTATGCCGCCAGTGTGTTAGTCAAAGTTCTCCAGAGAAACAGAACCAATAGGATATATAAACCAATTCTGTATAACAGACAATTTTTATTTATTTATTTACTTATTTTTTCCCCCAAAGCCCCAGTAGATAGTTGTATGTCATAGCTGCACATCCTTCTAGTTGCTGTATGTGGGACGCGGCCTCAGCATGGCCGGAGAAGCGGTGAGTCGGTGCGCGCCCAGGATCCGAACCCGGGCCGCCAGCAGCGGAGCCCGTGCACTTAACCACTAAGCCACGGGGCTGACCCCTATAACAGATAAATATATATCTATTAGATCTATCTGTAATATATATATATTATATAGATACAGATAATTATCTATATAAGAGATATATATTTAATAGATATATATCAATGGATATATCTGTATATATCTAAATTGATAGATATATATTTATCTATTATGAGGTATTGGCTCATGCTATTATAGAGACTAAGAAATCCCAAGATCTGCAGTCAGCCAGAAGGAGACCCAGGAGAGCCGATGGTATAGTTCCATTCCAAGTGTGAAGACCTAAGAAGCAGGATAGCTGATAGTGTGAGCTCTAACTAAGGAAGGGTTTGTGAAGGATTTCAGTCTTTAGCCGTGTTTCTTACTTTCACCATTGCATTTGGCTTTTTGACTATGCATATTTTACATAGTTGGTATACACTCGGAAATGTTAGCTTTCTAGAGAATTTTCTTTTTACAAAACTTTCTTTTTTTTTTTTTTGTGAGAAAGATCAGCCCTGAGCTAGCATCCATGCTAATCTTCCTCTTTTCGCTGAGGAAGACCGGCTCTGAGCTAACATCTGTTGCCAATCCTCCTCCTTTTTTTTTTTTTCCCCAAAGCCCCAGCAGATAGTTGTATGTCATAGTTGCAGATTCTTCTAGTTGCTGTATGTGGGACGTGGCCTCAGCATGGCCAGAGAAGTGGTGCATTGGTGCGCGCCCGGGATCCAAACCCGGGCCGCCAGTAGCGGAGCTCGCGCACTTAACTGCTAAGCCACGGGGCCGGCCCTACAAAACTTTCATTAAAAATTTACAGATAGGTGGGAGGACGAAAGGGGTAAAAGGGAACTTGTGTACGGTGATGGATGGCAATTAGTCTTTGGGTGGTGAACACGATGTAGTCTACACAGAAATCGAAGTATAATGATGTAGACCCAAAATTTATATAATGTTATAAATCGATGTTACCTCAATAATAAAAAAACACTAGAGGTATCTCGGCCGAGAGAGATTGTATTTTTAAGATATAATACAATGATATCAAATAAGTATTATCTAGCTTTGAAATACACACATGTAAGATATGTATTTGATATGCTTGCGTGTGTGAGCACTGAAAAAATTCTGGAAGGATATACACCAGAATTATAACAGTGCCGTCATCAGATAATGGGATATAAGGCAATTTGTTTTTTCTTCTTTATGTCTTTCAGAATTGTCATTTTTTCCCAGCAATGAGCATATATTTTCATATACAAAAAGAAAAGAATTGACTTTGAAAAGAAAAATGGAAAGATAATTATTTCATTTAGTAAACGAATTGCATAGAGTGCCTACTGAGTGAGTGCTAGGCAGAGCTTTTAGTGCTCTGAAAACATCCATGAAACAGCCTGCAAAACCTTTGCTTTTAGGGAGGGGGACAGACAGGAACCAATGAGTGCAATCACAGTAAGATCTAACATATGTCAAAGCTACCAAGTGCTAGGGAAAAGTAGAGCAAAGTACAGAGGATCAGGAGCTACAGGGGGACACCATTTTAAATGGTGGTCAGGGCAAGCCTATTGGGAAAGCAGAGTTCTCTCGCATATTGTGTGACCCTTCTTTCCCCGCCGTATTATGTCATTACGTTATTAACTCAGATGAAGAACTGTTTCTCAGGCATCATGAGGAGATTGAGACTTTCAATGCCATTGTAACTATTCAAGAAACACTTAAACATGGTTTGTTGTTGAAAGTAAATGAAAAGTGCTTATCTGGAACAGATGTTGCAGAGAGGTGTGTGTGTGTGTGTATCTGTGTGTGTGTGGCAGGCAGGGAGATTGTAAATGATTTTTTTTAGTGATTTTTTAAAACTCTTTTTAGTTTTTAAACACCACGTTTCTGGCAATGTCTCTGTGTTAATCTCTTTTGTCTTTATAACTCACCACATTAGAAGTTGTCTCTAGAGCCACATCAACACCATAGCTTAACAGAATAATTTATATTTATAATGATAATCTATTATAGTTCCTGTAAGTTAATATGACTAATTTCTAAACAAATTTCATTTCTGTAGCTGTTAACCAAGCACATTTATATCCATTAGTTTGTTTGATTCCACGGTAGCAGAATAGGTAATATTAATCCTACTTTTGATAAATGTGGAAACTTAATTAACAGAGAAGTTAAATGTCTTGCTGGAAAATGCAAATCTATTAGAAGGCAATGCAGGATTCAACTTCAGGAATGTTCACCTAAAAGGGTGACCAAACTTTCCATTGCTCCTTATGGACTGCTTAACAAACATGAGGACTAAATTTAAGGGCAGTCGTCCTAACAGTATGTTAATGTAGTTCAGTAATGTTGTCATTGCTCAAAGCTCTGCTTGAAATGATTTTTGAAATAATTTGAAATAATTTTCTTCTGAACATATGGGCAAATCTAAATTACTTAAGGAGGCTTTGAAAAGAACCTAAATTCGTTCTTAGTACAAAAAGATGGGTGATCAAATGGGATATACAGTTTTTAATTAAAAACAGTTTACTATAAAATATAACGTATTTTAAATATCGTATTATTCTACCATCATATTATATATGAGTATAAAGTGAGTTGCACTGATGGAGTCACAAAAATATTTTGAGAGCTGGAATAAACATATAGCTTCCTAAAGTAATTGCTTGGATGGATATGATACACATTTAATGTATAAATTTTGATATGTTAGTAAGAATAGTTCTATTAGTTTGTATCACACTGCATTTTTCCTTTTGAAGACAGGTAAATATATAAGTTATAGAAGTTTCTGAAACGGAAGCATGCAATTAAGGTGTCTGTGCTTAAGCTGTTGCTTTAAGTTACCTTTACCTTGGAAGAGTAATTACGGGACTATTTTTTGTCATAGATGTATCACTTTCAATAGTAATCATAGGCAGAGAAAATGAGTCTAGAGGATAAAGGGTTTAATTTTTCCCCTTGTCAAGAATAGAAATGGTAAAGGAGATTCACTTGAATAAGTTAAAAGTATAGGATCTGGTCTATTTAAAGTGTCAGAGGACTCCATATTTGTAGAAGGGAAAGCTGATGAATTGTGTGTAGCTGACTTCAGGTTGGCAAGTCTGTTCACAGTTTGTTTATGAATCCCTTCCAGAGAGGGCCAGTGGCTGAAGAGTATAACTATCCAGATGCCCTGGATGAGGGTCAGTCTGTAAGAGTTTTTGCGTTAACTACTGCTCTGCGTATGGCAATTGATGTTGCCCACACCTGCAAGGCATTGTATTTGCCGCTGGTCTACAGCCTGCCTCCAAAGCTAGTTTAATGTTAACATAACAAATTCATTTTAATATTGAATATTTGAACTTTTAGTCTTTATTGAGAATGCTAATAATTAAAAGCACCTTTACTGACTATGCTTGCCTACTAATAATTTGTAGGTATCAGGTATTGATTCAAGGTTTGTTAATTGAATTTATTAGGCAACTATGTTCAGTCCATGTACCAGGCAGAGGGATACAAAGCCATTTCTACTGTGACCACATTGGTCAGAGTTAACTTCCCCTTCTTTCCTTCCTGCTGATGTCATCAAAAGTCACTTGACATTTTAAAACAACCGTCTCATTAAAAGGGGAACTGACTTCTCAAGTCTTGCATTTAGACCCTCCTGCACGGATAGGCTGTGTTCCCTCTGAGATGAGACGAGTGCAAGCAGATCTTATGAACCTCAAAATTGTATCATTTTCCTACTAGTGCAAATTCAGTTCTCAGGCTTTTGTGAGCTTGGAGAGTCTTTGTGCCCCTTTTGAAATCTAGGAACACTTTGTGTCCAAAAGCAGTTGGAAGAGGGCCAAGATGAGAAGTGGATAGTCTGTGAGCAGCCTCTCGCTGGAATCTGCTCACTCATTCTCTGGGGCCCCACTCAAATACTGTGTTCCGTGTGCAGCCAGGCCCATTTTCTCCTTTGGAATTACCCACTCCCTCCTCTGTGCATGTGGGGAGCTGCCCGGCATGCAGCTTTCCCAGCTCCCCAGCTGAGGCAGGTCCTTACTCATTATGGCAAGTCCCACAGTAACTAGCACTGTGATTTGCACAGAGTTGGTGCTAAATAAATACTTTTTGAATTGAATCCAAATGCTTTTTTTTTTTTTTGTCAGGAAGATCGGCCCTGAGCTGACTTCCATGCCAATCCTCCTCTTTTTGCTGAGGAAGACTGGCCCTGGGCTAACATTTGTGCCCATCTTCCTCCACTTTATATGGGATGCCGCCACAGCATGGCTTGACAAGCGGTGCCTCGGTGTGCACCCGGGATCCGAACCTGGGCCGCCAGCAGTGGAGCGCGCGCACTTAACAGCTACGCCACAGGGCCGGTCCCAAATGCTTTTTTAAGCAGGCTCTAGGACCTTAATAACATAAGAATACAACTATATTTGATTCACTGATTGGAAAGGATAATGTGAGAAATAAATGAGAATGAAGGAGTACAGGCAGGATTTGAGGTAAGGTGGGAAAAAAAGAATGAGAATGGTTCCTTCTAGTCTATGCCAAATCCTCTCGATTCTGATCACTCAGAAAAATAGAAATAAAAAGGTGGGAGGTGAAAGGCCAAACCTATGTAAGAGGTAGGTAGGAGGCATGCTCTGCTATGGCTTATACCCACTGAGTATTATGCTCATCTAAAGGAGAACTGAAAATATCACTCTGTGTCCTGGATACCACCCACCACACACACACACACACACACACACACACACGTACACACACACCACTCAAGGTAACTAATAAAAAGGGAAACCTGTTTTGGAGAGGAGCAGGAGGAATTATGATAATGGCAGAAAGGGTACTGTCTGAACTTGGGAAAGACTGACACACACCTGCTGTGTTATGTTAATGCATCACGTAAGTATCTGGATCTGGAAGCTTGGACTATATGGTCCTTTCAAATTTAAAATCCCATAATAATGGGAATAGTTTAGTGGTCCTTTTGGGAAGCTGCAAGGGGTTGGGAGGAGCCTTATGGCAAAAGAACTCCCTACCATCCTTTATGAAGGGTGTATATTGAATAATTTTTCTGGCAGGAAACTAAAGAGAGTAGTAGGCTGTCAAGTTAAATGTGACCACCACACTCAAGGGGGCTAGATGGTTTATTGAGGTTAGTTTTGTTTTTATCTGTATCCACATCAGTCCATATTATTATTATTCTAAGGGACCCTATCTTAGTATAACAAGTGTCCTTGTGCCAGCAAGGTATTCAGATTTGTTCATTACTTTACCTGGAAGATTATGGGAAAATAAATTTGACTTTGCATTTTGAATTTTGTAAGTTTAAGCTATCAAAAATTCTCTTTGGGGGGCTGGCCCCGTGGCGTAGCAGCTAGGCGCGCAAGCTCCTTTGCTGGCGGCCGGGGTTCGGATCCCGGGCGCGCACGGATGCACCACACGCCAAGCCAAACTGTGGCGGTGTCCCATATAAAGTGGAGGAAGATGGGCACAGATATTAGCCCAGGGCCAGTCTTCCTCAGCAAAAAAGGGGAGGATTGGCATAGGATGTTAGCTCAGGGCTGATCTTCCTCACAAAAAAAAAAAAATTCTCTTTGGTAAAAATAGCTTCCGTGTGCCTACCAATATATTTTGAGAGGTCTGTTTATATCATTACCAATCATGAAAAAAATGTATGTGTTAACAGATAAAAGGTAGAATTAGAATTCCCTTTGGCTTATACTTGAGACATGGAAGTGCCATAGGTGGAGGAATTTAAAAAAGAAGAAGGTCTCCATGTTAAAAAAAATAATTTTTATATACATATACACTTCGTGTAAGCTCTGTTTAGCCTAAATTGGTCTTGATACTTGGGTGAATAGGAGATGTGTTAAAGGACTCACATTTTAGAGGTGGATACTTATACTTTATTTGCAAAGAATAGGATTTGAGGTCAAGAAAGGCAGCTGAAAAGATAAGAATGTGTTTCATTTCACCAGACTGTGGGTTCCTCTTTGTAGGTTATGGGCCTAGCAGAGGGCCTGACACAATAATTTAGTAGGAGCTCCATAAATGTTGACTGGATGAATAAATATTTGTTTTTGTTGGTCCACAGTAAGAGGCAATCGTTATAGTTCTTTCACCTTGTTTGGAAGAGGTTTGTATGTTCCAATACAAGAAATCATACAAAATCATGATCTGTAAGCAGAGAATTAAAGAAATCTAGCGTAAGGTATTAAGATACTGAAAGCTGGAGAGACACGAATGAGGCATTTAGTTATCAGCTGAGACAGTGCATGTCTCTCTCTAACCCTTTCTCTCTGTCTTTAGGCCAGGAAAAGCACTGACTTTCCAAAATGCATGTTCTTCCTTCTTTGTTAATTTAGTGTATTTTCAGATTGCCTGACTCATACCCTCAGAGAACTGATTTGGTGGGTAAGAAGTTTATTTCAAGTCTTACATGCAGAATTGAGTAGTGGTTTCACTCTGGCAGTTAGGGTGAGTGATATGGATCCAGAGATCCATATCTTGAAGCGCAGTCTGCGCTTCAAGTAAGGAAGCTTGAGAAAAGAATGAATGTGAGCTAAGAGGATGGACTGTCTCAGTGGGGAGGGAAAGAGGTTGCAAAACTTCTAATTGTTTATAGTTATGCTTATAACATCCTAACGTGCTTATTTCTTTTTTAAGATTTTATTTATTTATTTTTTCCCCCAAAGCCACAGCAGATAGTTGCATGTCATAGCTGCACATCCCTCCAGTTGCTGCACGTGGGACGCGGCCCCAGCATGGCCGGAGAAGCGGTGCGTCGGTGCACGCCCGGGATCCGAACCCGGGCCGCCAGCAGCGGAGCGCGCGCACTCAACCGCCAAGCCACCGGGCCGGCCCCTAACGTGCTTATTTCTTAGCAGGCTCTTTTGAGCCCATTGGGAGCTTATTAGTGATTTTTTATATATATTTATGTTTCTCCAGTGCTCCATTTAGTTTGAACATCTTTGTCCTCTTTGGTTGTGCTGGTGTTGCATTTTCAATACTTTGGAGACTGCAGAGATGCTGGCATGTGTGTGTCCATATGACTGTGTAATGGTCTTTTATTAAGGCAGCCTGAAGATTGTGTATTTTCAATAGAGACGGAAGTGTGTCCCGGGTGATGCAAATCGCATTACCTTGCTGTGGGCATGTAAGGACTTCTGCGGAATCTCCAAATGTCCATGTGGTTTTGGCTCCTCTAAGCAGCCACAGTGGACAAAGCAGAACTCATCCTGATTCCTCTGCTAATTCTGTAGAAGAAAAAAAGGAAGAGTTGCTAGTGAGTCAGCTGCCTTGGTTAGCAAACATGAACATAATTAGCTTTTTAAGCCCAGAAAATTAAAAGAACCTGGGAGTCAATCTCTCTTGTTTTTCTTTGTAGTGTTTCCTCATCTTTGTATGTGTTATATAATTTTTAAATGTCACAAAGCATTCGAAGAGAGCAATTCTCTCTCTCTCTATATATATATGTATACATACATATACATATATACATATATATACATACATATACATATATACATATATATACATACACACACCATCCCTTTGGAAAAAAATCAAGCATATGCAGATTGCATAGGACAATAACAACAAAGTAAGGTGGCTATTTGGGGGAGAGAGGGGCTTTCACTTAAAGATATGCTATTTTTGGTTAAATTGTCAAAATGTTTCTTTTACAGTCTTTCTGTGCTAAAATATCTGTGTATTTATAATTTTGCAAGGCGATTGTGTTTCAATTCTTTTAAATTACAGAGGTAATATATGCTCATTATTACAAGTTAAAATATGTAAAGGTGTACCAAAAAATGGTTAACATTCTCCTTGTTCTCTCTTACATTCCCAAGTAGGATTTTTATTCTTTTTACAAAGTTATCACATTATATTCATTACCTTTCCCTCTTTTTCCCCTATACTGTAAATATGACTTTTAAAACTTGCTTTATTTCACAGTGTATCATGAACACATCTCCATAGGTAGATCTAACTGGATTTAACACAGTCTTTATGATAGCTGTACAATGTTCCATCATATAATATATATAGTTTATTCAACCATTCTTTTTCTTATGGGCTTTCAGGTTATTTCCAATGCTGCAATAAATCTCCTTGCCAGGGAATTAAAAGAGCCCAGTTAAGAATCAGTCTGTGGTTGAAGTGCTCCCGCCAGCAATCTCTAAGTCATCAACATTCTGTCAGGAAGATCAGATGACTTTTCCCAGTAGAAAGCTCCCTCTCCCCGCTGCCCTTTGAGGCTGCGCTAGGTGAATGGTCTGTCTTGTGGCAGAGCATGACCCCCTGGTCACTCAGCATTAGTGGCAGGCTCTGAAAGAAAGATGGTGCTGGGAGAGCGCTGGGAAAGACTGAGGAAAGCTCCAGAGGAAAACAGCCTGTGGCTTGGCCTTCCTGCATATCCAGTTCTGCTTTTGATCTTAAAATGGTTGTTAATGAGTATAACTTTGACAAACTTTTAGATAGTTTTGTGATGATCTTGTTTTCTAGTACCGATCGACAGAGAAGGGCTAATTTAGATAGCCTGTGCCTGAAATAATAATATAAAGGCAAAAGCAAAAAATCCCAAAATAGCAGCCAGCAGCAAAGAAATGTTGAAATAAACTTGGAGCCCAGAATTTCTTCTTCCATGTTAATGGCCTACTCGACAGACCACCATTTGGAAGTTCTCTTTCAATATACAAATTCTAACTCAATACTCTTTTAATATATCCCATCTTGCTAAAAAAGTTTACCCATCATGTTTAAAATATATAGCATTTAAGTATTTAAAATAACATGCCTTAATATTTGTATATCCATTGTTATCTTCAGTTTTAAGCTTTTAGACTATCAGCCAGTGATAATCAAGGTCTTTGTGGAGCTGCTTCTCCAAGCTTAGCATAGTTAACTTACTTGCAGTTACACAGAAATAAACACTTGATCACAGCCATGGCTTCTGATGTGATATTAATTGGCTGAGGACAGAGTGAAGGTCTGCAAATGGGATCTGTTTCCAAACTAGTGTCAGGTACTTCTCACAAGCTGTAGAGAAGAGCTCTTTCACTGAGATGCATGTATCATGGGGGGCTCACAAGATAACCAAACATTAAAGCCAGAGAGGAACACCTGTGAAACGGCGCGGACTCTTCCTCTCTCTCTGTCTTTCAAACACACACACATGCACAAACAATTATGTGTGTGTGCACGTGTGTGTGTGTATAATTTTCCCTATTTAAAAAAGTAATGAAGGGCAGAAACTATTGTGTGCCCTAATATAAGTAGCTATTGTGTGGCTGTCTATGCGTATCACAGGGATTTGAAGAGGTAATTTTGTGGTAATCCATGTCATCTTGCGTTCAGAGGATCTTAAACTGGATATGCATCCTTGAGTGCTAGATTAGCAGCTGTGCAACTTTCACAGGTTAGTTACCTAACCTCCCTGAGCCCCAGTTTTCCACATCCACATGGTGAGGGTTATTCCTCACTACCTCATAGGATTATTGGAGGTTTAAATGAGATAATAGATAATGAAAGTGTTCATGCAATGTCAAATAAATTCTGGTTTCCCTCTTTTTTGAAAACTCAAGAAGTCTGCCAGTAGGAAGATGTTTCTTGTTAGGATTAAAAGGGATACATAGGAGGGTGGTAAAGTAAATAAAACTTAATGAGATGTGAACACTGATGTCAATAATTAAACATATGGTTTTATAGTTACAAAGAGTTTCTATATACTTTAATCTCATTAATTCTTTTCAAGAATCCTGTGAATCAGTCAGGCTAATTTTTTATATTCATTATATAGGGGAGGAACTGTGACTCAGAGAAATTAAGTGGATTAACCAGTATCGCCTTGCAAGCCTGTAATGGAGTGAAGTTCTTTTTGACTAATAGTCCGGTGCTCTTTGCATTACTCTGTGCTGTCTGTTGATGCCAGACAGTCAGTACATATTAAACATAAGTCTAATTGATTGGAAAATGGTGTCTGAAAAATCTAGCATTGTTCTCAAATTTTCTATGGTTCATGGAAAGATAAGGGTATGTGAGAAAGTAACCTAGACCACTCCTGAACTCCTGAGGCCCACTAGGCTCAGTGTGCATTTCTTGGGTGCTGTGGACCAAAGGAGTTGCATTTCTGATATCAGATGCACCATGTTTTGTGACCATTTCGCTTCATTTTTAGCATTTCCAGAATTGAAGTTAAGCAGTTGGAAAGGGCTCCCTTCCAACTATAGTGGAAAGTTTGGTTTGCTCTGTGTAGGCCAAGGTTCACCCATTTCTGCCCTCGAGTACCACAGATGATTGTCTCCATCCCTGGGTTGATACTCAGTACGTTCTATGTTATGATGTTATCTGTCGTTGCGTGTATCCTTTCCTTCTCCCCTCTGAGAGTGTAAGGCCCCTAAAAACAGAGAATGTATCATTCCTCTGTACTCTCAATGTCCAGCTGAGAGCCTAGCAATTAATAGGTTTTCCATAAATCCCGCTGCTGCTGCTGCTTTTGAGATAGTGTTCAGTGTTGACTTCTTAGGAAAGATTCATTAGAAGACATCATATGAAACAGGGTTAGTTTTAGAATAAGCAGTATCTGCTACCTCCCTCCCTGTATAGTGAATGATCTCTTGAGAATTCTCTCATGGAGAGAGACAATTGCTGGGAAGATAAAGGATGCTCAGGAAAGCACTAGTAATCACCACATCCACTTGAAGGCAAGAAAAGGTAAAACAGGTCCTACTCTCCTGAACATGAACATAAGCCTATTCAAAATTAGATCTGAGACCAGAATAGAGAGAAATATGCAGCTGTCACCGGGGAAAAAAGCCTGTGAGATAAAGTGGAATTTCTTATTTCTAAAGAGTTGGGAACAGAGTGTGTTTTGTTTGGTCCCTACAAATTATAGTGATTTGGTTTCAGCCTGAACAAGCTCTACAAGCAGATACTGGCAGGCAGAGCCTCTCCGGGAGTGGCCAGACGAGTCGGTTTTTATTTCCTCCAAGCCCTCGTGTGGCTGATCCAGCCAAAGAAAAGCAGAACAAAAGGCGAGAGATTACTGCACCCTGCAGCATCCAAGTGGCTCATTCCGCTCAGGGGTTATTTATAGCAGTCTGGCTCACACTGAGAACTTCCTGCTCTATTGAATGTGTGAATGTGCAAATGGAAGTTCCAGGACCGTAACAGTAGACAGAGGCGCAGGGTGTGATGAATTCTGAAGGCTGTTGTGTTTTTGATCTAGTCGTGCCTTTCAACCACCCTTGCGAACATTTACCTCTGATAGGCTCATCCTCTTCTTCATGTGCCGTTCTATTTGTAGATGTTGCTATGAGGACAGATTCCTCAAAAATGACTGATGTGGAGCCCGTGGTCAACAATTTTGCATCTTCCGCAAGGACAGGCCGCCGGAATGCTGTACCAGACATCCAGGGCTCAGCTGCGACAGGCGGAAGCTCAGAGCTGCCCCTCAAATTGGAGGCCCTCTCTATGAAGGAAGGTAACACACAAGATCCTCACAAAATCAGCAGCGCTTACCTCTTCTTTATCAATCCTTTCCTCTGGAACAGTGTCCCTTTTAACGAGTTAAAAGTGCTCTTTTGTTCTTACTTGTTTCCTAAAACCTCTCAGCTTTTATTTAAGGCTAAGTGGATTTCTGAAAGCTAACGATTTCATCTTTTTATCTCATGGTGTGTATGTGGAGACTGAACATTTGTTTCATCCTTGGCTATGTGTGGTCACGCACAGGGCTAGTGATTGGGAATACAAAGGTGGATAAATAGGATCCCTTCCCTCAATGAGCTTACAAAATGTATCGAAAAGCACTCAGAAATTAAATAATTTTTCTTCTGCTATCCATTGACGAATCACTTTGAAGGCTTCTGCTTCACTATAGCATTCTACAAGCCCTTCTACCTCTCCTGTCTAAGAAGAAGTTTATTATCAACTGGAGATGAGATCTTTAAGGTGAATATTTGTACAAAAGGCCATCATTCTTCAACCAGTAGAAAAAGTTGAATTAAGAAAAAAGGATAGCTGTCAAACCAATGAAGGGCAATCTTGGGTCTTTCTCCCCACTGCTTACATACAGTTCATAGAGCTTCCAGAGGTTAGTCTTCTGAAAATAAGTATAACAATACTCTCAATAAAGTATAAAAAGAGTCCCTTCATTTAAAAATATTCATACCGGTTAAAGATAACTTTAGTTCCAAGTCATTACCAAAATACCTATGCCCTGTGCCCCATTTTAGACTTCAAGGTGGACTCCAGTGTGTGTGTAGAAATTTATTCCTGGTGGCAATGAGGCAAGAGAGAGCTAGAAGCTTCTGCACATCTACCCATTCATGTGAATCCGAGAGGAGGGCTCTTGGTTCTTTGCCTCAGGAGGTTATTTATTACCTGATGAAGTTACAAATGTTCCTGGTTTGATCCCTATGAAATACATACATCCATGTAGGCCAGGACTGTGGCCAAATCCTGGAGTCCCATGGCTACTTCACGTTTTCCAGAGGTCATTGTGTTTCTCCTATAGGATACTACAAGTAATAGTAAAAAAATATACACATACGCACAAACTATTATAAGATGGAAGAAATAAAAACAAGAAAAGAAATAAAAACGTGTAATGTTTTTGGCCTTTTTATTTTAAAAATGTAATGTGATTATCAGAACATGATGTTGCTATTGGTGGGCCATCCTCAACTTTTAGGGTGGAGAAGATAGGTTACTTGCTAGTATAATAGGCCTATTTAAGTTTATATACCCTAAATATAATGCTTATTGACATTACTTAGTTAAGCAAAAGAGAACAAATGCACTGTAAGAGAGCTGTCTTCTCCATTTCATTTTGTTCACTAGATAGACCATTATCTGAAAGAATATTGTTCTTATTTTTGTAATTTCCTTTAAATCATTTTGAAATAGATCAAAGGTATTAAGTAAGAAACTCAAAATGTTAAAAGTGGATCAACATATAATACTAGATGTTAAAGAAGATGCAAAAGGCAATAAGTTTATATAGGTAGATGGCATAGACAATGCTTTATTAACAAAGCTATAAATAAGTGGCTTTAAGGCCTATCGTCTTTTTCATTAGTTAAGTACAAATATTATTGAGAATTTTAATATGAGTAGTTTCCAGTTGCTAGTAAAAATGGAAAGCTGTGGTCTACCTCAGGATTATGATTTCAATGTTTTTGTCATTTAAAAATACAAATTTTGGGAAAGATCTGCAGGTTTCCTTCAGATATATCCTCCTTTGTATTCATTTTTTGATATTCTTGGGTGGGGTGAAATCTAGGATCTCAAAAGTCTTGAATCCTACGTGAAATTAACCTGTCCAAAATTTGCCTAGTTCATAATCTGTCTTAATCTATCTCTTCTTAATTGATAACCATAGTAGGGAGGACAATGATGCCTATAACATATCAGCAAGAGGTGACAAAGGGTGACAGCCCAGGAAACTGTAAATGTCACAAAGGGCCTTTTCTTACGTCCCGCCATCATTAGCTATTCATTTGATCATTCATTCAATTTAGCATCCACTAAGTGCTAAGCATCATTCTAAAAACTAGCAGTATGGTGGTGAATAAGACAGTCATAAATTCTTGCTGTCATGGATCTTCTATTCCAATGGGAGAGTTAGATTATAAACAAGTAAGTATATAAGTCAACAGAGATATGTTCTACAAGAGAATTAAAATAGGATGTTATGGTAGAGAGTTATGGGGTGGCTACATTATATTGAGAAATTAGGGAAGCCCTAATTGAAATCTGAAAACTGACAATGATATGTTTTGAATAACAACTGAATGACCCAGGCACACACATCAGAGGTAAGAGCGTTCTTTGCAGAAGAAGCAGCTAGTCATAAGTTCTGAGAGTGGAACAAGATGAACATGGTCAAGAAACATAAAATCTGCTGCTGTGTCTTGAGGGCAGTGGGTGAGAGGGAGAGTGGTACAAGATGATGGAGAAATAAGCAAGGGCTAGATCTTGTAGATTAGCAAGGGCTTTAGAAACGTAGATGAATAAATAGAATTTTATTCTAAATGTGAGGATTTTCAGCAGGGGAGTGACATATATGTTTAAATGTTCATTCTCTCTGTTATGTGGAGAATAGATTGTCAAAGAGAAATAATGGAAATAGTTGAATGAAGAGGTGCAACCTCCATTAGGAAATCTTTTTAGGCCAAATTAAACGTTCAGACCCACGTGACCACGTGGGCACCAATCTACTCAGAAGTGTACGGGTTGAGAACACAGCAGGCCAGAAGGACAGCATCACAAAGTCATCTTCCAAGGGAGTCCTTGCAGCAATCCATATAGCAGTCCTGGGGCCTAGTCTCTGCCACCCACTCCTCACCACTAAGTGAGAACTCAGGTGCAAGGAGACAAGATCTGCATCAATGGAGGCAATGGATTAGAAGCCCCATGTCTATGGGAGCTAATACTTTGTAACAAGTCTTTGGACACTGCTTCCTAGCCTCCCTGCAAGAGACGTGCAGTTAGAAGAGTGTTGTGTCCAGGGAAGCCCAATGCTATGGTTTCTGACAAGGTATTTTTAGTTCCTATATAGTTTCTCTCTGTACAGGTGTATTTTACCACTTGGGTCATTTTTACCATAAGCTTAGTAACCAGACTGACATTCCACCTTAATCTGGTTTCCAGGGTAACAGAGCTAGAAAATTAAACTCAAGTCAAATATTCCTTAGAGAAGGGGAAAGGGTTTTGTTAACTTTTACCCCTGGGGACTGTTGCAGTAGTCACGTGAGAGATGGAAGTTTCAAATAGGTAGTAAAGATGGAGACGGGTAGATGGATTTGGGGTATATTCTATAGGCAGAATACATAGCGCTTGCTGATGAATTGGATGTGGCAGAAATGACTACAGATAATGAAGAAGAGAAATGGAGGATAATTCCTAGAGCAAGAGGGTAGATGGTGATGCCATATACTGAGAAGTGCCAGCCTGGATGAGGGGCAATTTTGAAAGTTAAAGGAGTGATTTCTGCTTCCTCCATTTTCCATTTGAGATGCCTATGAGATGCCTAGAACATCCAAATGGAGGTGTCGGTTAAGCAGTTGGATATATAGGTCTGGGGGAGCAGTAAAAGAAACATTCAGAGATGTACATTTTGGAATATTTGAATTTGTATTTTCAGAATCTTTTTTATATGATAGAGGAGAAAACAGCACAAATGAAATTACCCTGTAACTGACAAGCCACATGAGTAGACTTTTAATACATATGGAAATACAGAATGTAAGAAGGAGAGGGAACTTGAGCAAGTCCAGCCTTTCATAGATGTTACCGTAACTAAGCCCCAAGCAGGTTAGGTGACTTGCCCAAGCTCACAAAATTGGGTGATATTAGGATCTTTGGCTCCCAGGCCTTCATCTTTCTCATTATGCCAACTTTTATCAATGAAAATTTCATGGAAATTCTTCTGGATGTTAACATGTCACAGACAGAAAAGGGTGCTGTTGTCAAATAAGTTTGGAATTGCTGGTAAAAACATACCTGGCTTTTTACACTTCTCAGAATGTTTCCTTTATAAACAAGAACTTCTCAGAGCCTTTGTTACAAAGACTTTAACACACCCTTGTGTCTACAGCCCTCTAAGGATGGGAGATACAGCACTTCCTTCCCTCATTTATTTGGCCATCCTTGAAGAAGCATCTGATAGAATTATTGTTCTGCGAGGCACTCTGATTTTGTTGCACTGTACCTCGTGTTCTCACAAGGAGTGGAAAAAGCAATTGACACAAAAAAGAGAAGAACATGATAATGGAAGTAGAAAAATGTGGGGAAAAAAAGATTATTCTACCCAACGTATTTTAAACCTATATTAATTTAAAAGCATAATTCAGTAAATGGTTCAAGTGGTATGTTGCCTAAAGGATACATCATTGCATTCTGAACGTGGTGTTTATATAAAATAAACAAGTTACCACCCATGTATGTATAAAGACAATCATTTCAAAGCTATACTTCTGGACAACAGAATCAACCCAGATAATTTAGGAACCAGCATTTTCTTATTTTTCCAAAAGTTCTTATTAATTACGATCATGAAAATAAGATAAACAAGTGTTGAACAAAGCTTATTCACATTTGAAAGGAAATGGACAGGTTTGAAAGGGAAGTTTGATATTGTACACTCAGAGATTATGTTGAAGAAATATACTGAAAATGTATTCAATATTATATTGAAAACACCTGACAAGTGCAGAAGGCAGAAGAATAATAATAATGATAAATATCCTAGAAAGTGCCTAATATTATAAAGAAAATAATTTTTTGTTTGACTACTGTTTTCCTTTTATTAACATCACAGTACAAAGTTAGCAGCAATCATAACTTCTTTGAGTTTATTGTTTCCTTTTATCTCTAGTCATCTTTCAATGTATTTCTAAATATCCATTTTCATATTTTAAAGCAAAAAATGAGACTGGTATAGGAGGTGTTTGGAACCACATTTCGTATTTTGCTGATAGCCCTGAGCAAGATATGAGGTCATCAACAGATGCTCTCCTGCTAGTCTTCATCTAATCATTATCTTGAGTTTCTAGTTGATTTCTTAGCAAGAAAACTATTTAAGGGGCCTTCGTATCACCATCTCCTCTTTAGACCAACTTAGAGAAAGCATAGCTGACAGCTCTTCTCGGAAAGATCTAATGCTATGTGGGTAGCTTTCTTAGAACCTGTGGTAGCAAATGCTGCTTAAATCATTCTGGAAATAATTTAGTGCTTTGAGCACCATTTCCTACCGAACCTGCTTTCCTGAGGGAGTTGTTTCAGTAAGCACTTAATATAAGAACTTGCTATATTAATCAGAAGGCAACTGAGTGTGATTGCTAAGAGTCAAACCCTCTCTTGGTCCCAATTCTCCTTCAAGCTACTGTTTTGTCGCAAAACTGCTCAAAAGACTTATCTATTTTTCTGCCTCCAAATCCTTTGTCCATTTTTTCTCTAACCCTAGTAAGACACTCATCCCACCGCATCACCCCACTGCTATTTCAGGATCACAAATGATGTTGTCTCTGCTGAAATCTGTGGTGCATTCTTAGTCCTCACCTTACATGATCTCTTAGCGGTTTTATCATGATTGACTGTCCCTTCTTCCCCTCAAAACTTTTCTCCCGTTGGCTTCCAGGACATTCCACTCTCCTGCCTCACTGGCTGCTCCTCATGCTTTTGTTTCCTTATCTCCTGTATCTTTTAATGAATTGGATGGTACTAGAACTCAGTCTTTGGGCATCTTCTCTATCAACACTTGCTTTCTTGTGATATTACCCAATCTCACTCGGATAATGATCATCCTTCTGATAACTCACTGATTTGCTGTCTCCAGCCTGGAGCTCCTCTGAGCTTCACACTCATGTATTTAACTGCCTATTTGACATCTCTGCTTGGGTATCTAATAGGAATCTCAAACTTGATGGATGCTGAAGTGAACTCCAGATATTCTCCCTGAAACCTGCTCTTCCTGCGTCTTCGCCATCTTGGTGAATGGTGATTTCGTACATCCAGTTGCTAAAGCCAAAAATCTTGGAATCATCCTTGTCTCCCCTCTTTCTCTCAACTCTACATCTAATCCATCAGCAAATATTTTCAGCTCTACTTTCAAAACTGGTCCAGAAATCTGCCATTTTTTTTACCTAAGAGATCTAATCTCTTGGTACCAATCTGACCCTTTTTTCCCCTCATTTTTCTCCACACTGTCCCACCTGCAGTTCCTTCCTGCACGTTTCTGCCTTGGACTTTGCTGTTCCTTCTGCTTGGAATGCTCTTCTCTCTTTTATCCACATAGCTAGGAGATCCCTCCCTCACCTCCTCAGGTCTTTACTCACCTGTGCCTTCTCCGTGAGGCATCCCCAGCCAACTGTATCTAAAATTGCAACCTCCAGGCTCCAAGACTTCTTCACAATTCCTATTCTTTAATTTCCTCTGTAGCACTTATCACTTCTCACTTGCCACACATTTTACTTAGTTTATCGTCCATTTCCCTCACTAAAAGTTCCTTGAGAGCTGGAATATATGTTTTTTTCCCACTGCTTGATACATAATATATGCTTAATAAATATTTCATGAATGAAGGTTGAAGAATTGAATAGAGTTCATCAGATTTATCTTCAAAGATGCCATTGATGATGTTGGTAGGAGCAGTCATGGAGAAATAGTAGAGACTTAATAGTCTTATTTTTAAATGGAGACAACAAAAGATGATACATTTTAAAGGATAAAGGAAAAGACAATAAGTGGAAGAATTGCAGTTGAAAGAAGGCCTTTGTTTGTTAGATTGAAGACGGTAATGACTTGAGGAAATGAAGGAACCAAGAGAAAGAGGGAAAGTCAGATGAAATGGAGAGAGGGGGGTGATCATTAGAGTCAGCTTCTCGATGAGGCAGAAATGGATAGGATCCTGGTTCATGAAGGAATTAGACCTGGATGGTATAAGCAGCACCAGGGCCAGCTCCAGAGGAGTGTGACCAGTGCAGTTGCACAGGGATCTGGGCTCAGAAGAGACTCGCACTTGGTTTAAAGGTCTAATGTTGCCATCTTGAAATTTTCCATATTTTTTGAATAAGGCATGCTGTGTTTTCACTTTGCATTGGGCTCCAACAAATTATCTAGCCAGTCCTGAGGAGCACATCTTACATTGTACTAGGAGGGAGGGTGGAAGGAATCAGTGCAGACCACAGGAGTTTTAGAGATTTGGTGGCAGAAAGTTGAGGGAGCTCTTATCTGATGGCCTCAATTTTTGTTTCCTGTGAAGTAGAAAGTGAGATCATCTCCCAAGAGCAAGGGAGGTAGAAAGTGTGAGGAAACTGGAGAGAGTGTGATTCAGCATAGGGAGATTGGGAAGGGCGTGAACTATGGAGCCAGTCAGCCTGGGTCCAAATTGTGGCTCTGTTACTTACTGGCTCTGTGACTTTGAGCAAGTCACTTAACCTGTCTGTGCTTCGAAGGACTAATCTATAATTGGGGACTGTAATAATACCTTAGAAGATTGCCTGCCTCATAATAATTCTGGAGAATAGGAGAGAAAAGTAACTAGGAGAACATAGATTCCCCAACCTACTCATGTCTCTTTTCTTTGAGTAGTTTCCACATCTGAATGGAGGGCAAAGTGTGTCCTAATCAAGTAGAAAATGACTAGAGTGCATAAAGGAAAAACCAACTGTTTTATTCCAATATAATATGAAATGTATATCAATTTATTCTATGAATGAAAATTATTTATTGTTTTAGATGTGAAAAAGAAAGAGGAAGAAACAACACAAGATGAATTGGAAAAGCCCAAAAATGAAGAAAAATGAAGGCTTATAACCTATCAAGAGTGCTGAATTTCTGCACATTGGAAGACCTGGTGGCTCTGCTTTCCTGAGATGTTTGACCTATTAGTAACTATGGTAACACTGCAGCCCTCAGCAACATGTGTGTGTTAGATCATTTTGTTGTGATGCTACTCAGTTGGATTGCAACCATGATGTCCAACGTAGGTTATTAAAAGGCAGACCACTTGCGAATTGCACCCAAAGAAAAGGTTAAGAATGTATGGTCACTTAAATACATATCATTGTCTATAAACCCTACAAAATACACTGTTCTCTTTTGGATTTATTTAGCCAGATATATTTTTAATTCCATTTTTATGATAACGGGTAAACCATTTCTTGGTAAATATAAACCAAGCACCATTAATTTATAACTTTATGGAGTATGTGGGGAATTATGGTTTTTGGTGAAAAGGTATAATAGAAAAGTCAAGAACACGTGGATAGAGTGTAGTTGTCTCATCTTGGGCAATTTACATCATGTCTCTAAGTCTCAGTTTTTAACCCCAAGTACACCATTTTTTCCCCCAAACCCTAAGAAGATTTGGAAAAATAGTAAACGTGTGACAACCTAAACAGATCCAGGATGTTTTTGTCTGATATATTTTGCTTCTAGTCTATGCATACTGTGATTTTTCATGTGGACTCTTAAAATGCAAAATTTGCAACAAATTGTTTGTGGAAACATGCCTATTAAATGAATTTCACTATCCTCCTTAACTTTGATGTGTGTATGTGTGTGCATATATTTTTCTTTAATGTGAATTATACAGAACACCTTACTAGTTGCTTTACACTGTCTGTTCTTATTCTTATGGCTTTTGTGTATATATAACTAGTTCCTAAAATAATTTCCTCAGGAATGCAGACCTTAATTTTTATATCTTTCCTAAAGTAGTTAACATAACAGTAGGCACTTAAATATTTAGTGAATAATGTAGGTAGAAATAGCAAAGTACTTGCTTTTAATATATATTTAAGTATATATTTTAAAATGAACAAAACCCAAACCAAAGCTTTAGTAAATTTTTATTTAGTAGACATTTTAGGAAAATAATAGAATTCTGAATTTTAAAAAATTTGACTAATGAATTTATTTTCATTTTCAGATATATATGCACGCAGTTATACTTTATTTGATTGTGACTTAGGCCATGTCTGTATAGGTAATCAAATAAACTCTTCACTGTTAAAGAAACTTGTTACTGCCACAATCTTCTTCATTTTTTCCTCTAAAGTAGACCACGTGAAAAATGGTGATGCATTTTAAAGAAGGAAGCTGATAGTCTCTGCAGTATGAAGCACGTCCTACTTATTATTTCATTGACAGTTTACTTTTATGCCTAATATACACCAAAGGGGTAGATTTCAATGAACCAGATTGTTTTACGTTCTCAAATATTTATTTTTCTTTGTAAAATAATCAAAAGCAATAATTAGGTGTAGCACTAATTTCATATTCAATACAATGTATTATAGCCATTAAAATTATATTGCTGCGAGTTATTTAATGACATGATATTATATAATCAGTATAAAGAGGGGTTATATGGTTTTCACTGGGGGGAGTGGCGATTTTGGCCCCTAGAGGACATTTGGGAATGTCTGGAGATATTTTTGACTGCCACAACTAGGGGGCAGGGCTGGGGAGAGAAGGCGCTGCTGGCGTCTAGTGGGCAGAGGCCAGGGATGCTGCTAAGCGTCCTACTCCTGCAGGGCAGACCTCAGTAAAGAACTATCTTGTCCATGTGTCAGTAGACCTGAGGTTGAGAAACCCTGGAAGAGAGTTCAACTGTTAACCACATGGATTTTGGATTCAGATGCTCTAATCACAGCTGTGTGATCTTGGGCGGTTTACATCATCTCTAAGTCTCAGTTTTATCCTCTGTGGAATGGTATTAATAATAGTACATACTTTATGGGGCACGTGGAAGTAGTAAATGAGATTTTATATGTAAAACACTTGACTAATGCCTGGCAAAGAACAATTATTCAATAAATATTAGCTATCATCGTCACCATTTTTATTCAGATGCTTTTGCCATTATTCCCTGGTAGTGGAGGTGGTAGGCAGCTGGATTGCTTAACTTGGCTGTCTTCTGCCTTCCTCTGCGATTTCACAAACATCCCCAATTCTTGGTGCTGGGAGAAGACACTAGGATGGCGAATGACAGTTCATGGTAATTACCACATTAGTGCCAATTCAGTCATGCTAATGAGCTGCTGGTGGGTGATCTTACTCTTTAACAATGACTCCCCTCACTAATGTTTTATGACAGTTACCGCAACAAAACAGAATTTTGAGTCAGTATTTAAGTGAGTATCTTGTTCCGTGAAAATGTAAAAGAAAAAAAAGCAACATAGCTCTTGGCTTATAGTGTTATATGGTATTTCTCTCTCATTTAGAAGACCAGGAATGAAGCCATGTCCCTCCTCATTATTGCTAGTGATGACATATATTCCGAATGACGTATATCCTAAATCACTTATTCATCACAATGCACACATAAACGTCCCATGATATACATATTTATAAGTATTTTGTGTTACGCAAGGTATCAGGCTTGTTGAATATTTGCCAACAAAAGGATTTTTTTTGCTGAGAAGGAATCCAGACAAAGGAGAATGAGAGGTCAGTAGTAGTTTAAAAGACAAAATTGAATTCGCCCACCAAATTTTTTAAAAAATCAAGCTATTTTGGGGAACCTACAGTGTTTTTTAATAGCAGGTAGACACTTTCCACAAAGCTACCTAGGTGGGGCTGGTTCAAGAAAGTCTCCATGCCCATTTTTGCCACTGTCTTTTTACAAGCCTCTTGTTTTAGTCATTTTCATTTGTGGCAATTCCTCAAAGTGGACACTAGGTGGTGCTGGCATCACACTTCTTACTGACAAAATTTTTAGCAGGTTTCTTAAGGTTTCCAATTTGTTTTGATTTGTTTTGTTTTACCAATTCTGCTACATATGTTGGGCAGGATTATTGCAAGAACAAAGTAAAACAACAACAACAAACAAAAACTACAGTATTTCAAACACAATTTTTCTAAGAAACAGTTTAGAAAGGAGATTATGATAGAAAGTGTGCTAATCTCTGGCTACTGATTTTTAAGATACCCTGTGTTCTTAGGTACCAAAAAAGAGTGCTCTAATACATCTTAAAAATACACTTCTTAGGAATACAAAGGCTACAACTTTTTCTTCCATGCACCAAAGAATTCTTTTTTCTGTATTACAAGGTCGACTGGATTTCTTTCTTTTTTCAAAATTTAAGACATTAGGAACAAATGTTTTATTAATTAAAATCAAGTTAAAAACAGTTCTGAATTCTCTACAATTTTAGGTTCAAAATTAACCTTTCATGCTTTTCAAGATAAAAGCACGATTTTCAATTTTGACCTTGAGACTTTGAAAAGCTCCTGGCAGCTTGAGCCCAAGTAATTGGTATGTGAATGTGTGGCTTTATTCTTGATTTAATTCAAAATGTCTTCTATGACTTAACAGTTTCCCCCTCCACTTAGGAGAAAGACGGGTCTCATGAAAACAGAATGGGGGTTAACTAAGTGATTATCCTTGGTCTTCCAAGGGCAGGAAGGGGAATAGGGAAAACTTTTCCCACTAATCCCGCTGTATGTTGTGTGGGAACATTGAGTGCACAAAGGGAATGCTGACCAAGTAGTCTTGGCAAGGCACCTGCTGGGGGTAAGAGGCCCTGAGCACAGCTCTTGATGTCTCTGGAGCGCTTTCTCTGGACGAGAAGTTCCATATTCAATGATGGGCCACATGTGGGTGAGCAGGGTGGGGAAGCGACAGATAATGCTTAATAAGCATTAACAGCTAACACTTAATATGCATTGCGGAGTGTTCCCAGTGCTTTATGTGTGCTAACTTATTTAATTCTTACAACAGCCCTACACATGAAAAAAAAGGCCTGGAGAAGTCTTTCCCCAAAGACCCACTAGTAAATGGCAAAGCCAAGTTGCAAACCAAAGCAGGTTGAGTCTGGAATCTGTGCTTTTAACTACTAACCTGTATCATCTCCCCAAAGGAGAGCAAACACTTATACAGGGATTACTTTATGCCAGATACTGATACTGTTCCCTGTGCTTTACCCATATTAACTCTTTAAATTCTCACAACCTTGTGATATAGGTATTATTGCCCCTACTTTACAGCTGAGGAAACTGAGGCACAGATCAGTTAAAAGGCTAAGATGGTGATTGAAGTGAGGGTGTGCTTAAAGACAAGACTTTAGAACAAAGTCCACGTGAAGAATACTCAGCAGGTGTAGAATTCAGCTCTGAGCCCCTCTCCCGTTTCTTCTTTCCCTTGGGTTCTCTTACTTCCATTGATGCGGCCTCCTCCAGCCTGCTCCCAGCTGCACTGGCTCTCTCGGACGGCTTTGGTCTAAGCATGGGTTATGATCGTTTTCTCTTGGTGCCTCCTGTCATGGCTGGGATTTTCAAAAAATATGACACTAAATATAAAGGGAGGACAAGAAACACTAACTGCACTGAGTGCTACACCCTGAGATAGCACGGCTTCAGCAAGAAGGTTCTGGGGCGACTTCACTGAAGCCCGCCTGCTTCCCAGCACCAGCCTGCCCTGCACAGATGCCGTCTTCCTACTAGTTTTCCCCTTTCCCCCCACAGCCAAGATGGCCTTGGGTCTCCTCCCCAAATGTGTGTCACCCCTACTGGTAATTAACAAAATGAACAGTCCCACTCTTCCAATGAGAACACCTGCTTCCCTACAGCAATGGGTGTTTAGTGGCTGTCCAAGAGATAGTGTGAGGGGAGGGTGCTCCATTGGAGGGCATGGACTCAGGGAGATAACTTGTTACTTCACGTATTAGCATAAAATGAGGCCCAGTGGGCTGGATGATTCTGTCACCAGGAGTGACAGAATATCCAAAAGAGGAAGAAGAAGAGGTTCTTTTCCATACAGGTTCTTTTCAGCTGCAAGCATTCATTATTTCTTGAAACTTCGCTGTTCTCATACATAGAATGAAGTTATTGAAAAGTCCTCTAAATCCCACCTAATTCTGATCATCTCTGATTTTTGGACTCATTTTAAGAGATATTTTGAGACAATAAAATTTATTTTCAGTAATAGTAGCATAAGTACTTCTCACTTGCAAATGAATTCACATTTTGTTTTGTTTTTAAATTTTTTCTGTGCTACTTATTTCAATTTTCTGGCTGAGAAGAGACAGACTGTCCATTGTGCTTGCAGCATTCACAATTGCATATTAAACAAACAAGTGATAATGTAAATTCTCAGTACTAATTGAAGAAATTATAAGACTCTCTATGGTAAGTAATGCTATATAAAACTCTTACTTACTCACTTTAATTCAACTGAGTGCCTTACCCAGACTGTCCTCACTATCCCCTCACTGCTTCTTCAAGCTATGGAAATTGCTTCACTCTGACACGTCTGCCTTACCTGTGTCCTGTTACGTCATATTATAATGGGCAAGGAGCCACCCCATCTGAGTGGCTGGTGACTATAAGGACATTTCTCTCCCTTTCTTAAGACTTTCATCCCTCAAAATAATCTTCCTGTTCCTCCTCGCCTCATTGGGTCCCTATTCTTAGATGGTTCTGGAGTTACCACATTTGAGGTCTTCTGGCAGCAATGGTCAGAAAAGAAAAGAGGGGAAACCAGGAGTGGCTGCCTTTCTGGGTGTTCTTTTAGAGTACTTACTGCTTCCCTGAATATAGGCCTGGCCGCAGATGATGGAGCATGCAATGTGTGGAACCAGGAGAGAATTTCAGCTGTGACCAAAGGCTGAAAGGAGGCAGAAATGCACGAGGCGTATTTGGAGAGAAATGGGCTGGTGTGGTTGGCATGGAGGTGCAGAGAGAAGTAGTGGGAGATACGGCAAATAAGATTGGAAATGAGATTCAGAATAGATTCTAGAGACTTAGGGAAGGTAGGCTAAGGCATCTGGACCTTATCCTGTAGGCAATAGAAGGACTTAAAGATTTTTTTTTGAGTAATGAAGCAATGAGGTGAAAGTTATCAAAATCCTTTATTTTTCTTAAGTCGTATAAATGAAAATATTTTATACCTTATTCTTAGCTAATACATGGAAAATGGGTGGCAACTAACATAAACTAGCTAACTCTGTCAAAAAGATCTCCACGTAGAGAACAAGATCCGGGTGCGGTAAGAAACCTCAGCTGTACAAATGGCTGCTCAGCATTCACATATTCCCTCCTAGAACACTTGATGTGTTTCTTACATATTTAACTTAACCCTAGCTGGTAATCTGCTAACAAAAGCAATCTCTCCTCAAATCAAAGTTGCTTCGCTCTGTCTCTTTGTTTGTTTTTAGTGTTGTTTAAGAAATAGCATTTCAAATGCTCTCTTTCTTTGGAGAAAGCAGGCAGATGTGGAAATTAGAGGCTGTACCACTGTTGTTTCCATCACTAAGACTTCTGCATTTTAATAAGCTTGTATATAACCATGCTCTGGTAGCATAAGTGAGCAGAATTTCCACTTTTGTGAAGGGTCTACTGTTGATTTTCTAAAACGGAACAAAACAGTAACCAGGTGGTAGTTGACAGGGCAACTTTAAAGGCAAGTATCTGTTTTGATCTCTTTCCTAAGGGAAAGAAAGTTAGATAATTAATAGAAGAAAAGAATAAGAGAGAAAAGCAGGAGGATAAGAAATACTAAAGATAATGGATAAAGAGAAATCTGAGGAGGAATGGCTATTGGAAAATAAGGGGAAAAAATTAACCACTTCCAAAAATAGAAAATGAGAGAAAAAAAATATAACTGCAGATTTTTCATCAAATGGTTGCCTAGGAAACTTAACTAGGAGTGATTCTGTCTCTAATGAGTAATTGTTGAAGGACACATCGAATTTACAGTCTGTTGACTCTACCAGCATCAACTGGAAAACAAATATGTTTCAGGCATACTAGTTATGTGCACTGTATTTTGTGTATTATGTTTTTCTCCTGTCAGTTGAAGTGGTTGATTTTAACAGTCTTGGAGAGTAATAGGAGAGGAATAGTTAGATTGAAACACGGGCATGGCGAGATTTTTGAAAGGTCAGATTCGTCTAGGATGGCACGTTAGTGTGTGTAACCGAGTAACACACTGTGGAAAAGTAACTTAGGAGGCAGCTCAAAGTCTATTTGGCAATGCGAGATCAGCTTTACAGTTTGCCAAGATGCTGTTGAAAAACTTTTTCCACATAAAAATCTTGGTACACTTGAAGCCATGTAGTGTACAAAGAAATTTCACATTACAAAGCAGATTTTTATCTTCCATTAACATGCAGCTCCTATGGATCTTATTATCACTGTTTGCCTTTTAATCAAAGAAAAACAAAGAACAAAAAGGATCAAAAAATGCTTTACTAGGGCTGGCCCCATGGCATAGTGGTTAAATTCAGCATGCTCCGCTTAGGCGGCCTGGGTTTCCAGATTCGGATCCTGGGGTCCGACCTACACCACTCGTCAGCCATGCTGTGGCAGCGACCCACATATAAAGTAGAGGAAGACTGGCACAGATGTTAGCTCACAGCTAATCTTCCTCCAGTGGAAAAAAAATGAGGAAGATTGGCAATAGATGTTAGCTCAGGGCTAATCTTCCTCAGGGGGAAAAAAAAAAGCTTTACTGCTCCCATTTGAATTTGTTTTTCCTATAGTTTACTGTATCTTCCAGAAAATGTTAATATTATATTGTTATAAATAAGTCTATCTCTGGGACTAGGAGCAAAGCAAATGTAATACTCAACCCTTGGCCACCTATCTGGGTTAAAGTCAAGATTTTGTCCAAAATAGGAATGGGGCAGAGAAAGTTAAGAAAATCATGGTGGGATTTTGCTCTAGTTGTATTAATTTATTTTCCTGGATCTAAGTAACACTGAAAAAAAAAGTCAGATATGTTTTCCATATCTCTGTTTATATCACTTATGCATAGTTGATGTATAGTTGATGTATGCACACATATATTTTTTCAGATCTTTGTATGTTTTAGTTGAGCAAGATAGCCACACAGTTTAATTCTAAGTAAATCTTACAGAAGAGTAAAAAATAATGTAATTCAAGAATAAAGATTGTAATAAAACAAATAAAATTTTGGAAGTTCCAATCAAATTTGGTGTTATAATGTTCATATAGTATATTTCTTACCTGCCGTCTCCCAGATTATACTCAGAGATTAACAATTAGCTGTCTGTATGACATTGATCCTCCTCAAATATTATATGAGGGAAACGGACTAGACGCTCTTTTAAAAATTCTGTTCTGAAAAAATTCTGTATGTTTTACTATTTAAGAAAGAATTCATTATATAAAACAAAGGAAAGATAAAAATTGGGGAAAATATTTATAATTACTTAGACAATGTAAAAAAACTCAAGACAATAAGAAAAGCATTAATATTCAAGTTGAAAAATAAATAAGGAATGATACCAGAAAATAGGTCACAAAAAAATGGAAAAACGAACGTTTGAAAAACTATTAAGTGAATGTAAATAAAGTACAAATGTATTTATTTTTTGACTATTGAAGTAGCCAAGCTAAAGCACTATGATGTGGTGGTAAAGAGCCTGAGCTCTGAGGCAGACAGACCTGACTGGAATTGCTGGGCTCACAGATTGCAAGCCTTGGGCAAGTCTGCATTTTCCTACAGTAATTGGGGAGTAACAAAAGCTTCTGCCTCACAGGGTGATTAATGATGACTTAAACGAGATTACTGTAATCTGTTTAGCACAGTCTCTAACATGTATTAAGAGTTTAATCTTAATAAATTATCATTGCTCTTATGCTGGTGGAAATGTACAATGGCGCAGATATTTTAATAAGCAATTAGATAATGTATTGATAAAATACTAAGTAGTCCTCAACATGCTTTAAATAGTTTATAATAACACCAGAAAGTGGATCTAGCAATCCCAGTTTGGAAACTGCAATGAATTAAATGTCCCTAGATTGTTCCTTTAACAAAGGCTGTTAACTTCTAGGCTGTTTTGAGTCAATACCTCATTCTATGAGAATAGTATATACAGACACATATATACATATATGCACATAATACATATATACATGTATATGTATATACATGTATGTGCATATACAATATACATATATGCATCTATATATGTACATATACATATATGGGTGTATATATATATAAACAAAAAACAACAAAAATCTAAATAAAAAACTCATCGATGTTTGTTAAAGGATATGTTTTATCACTATTATATAGTAAATTCTGTATCTTATTTTGAAAATTTGAACATGAGCTTTTATTTATGGAAATTAAGAAATTTATTTCAGGTGATTTTCTAGAGGAATATTAATTTTTAAAAAATTTTTTGGTAATGCCCACAGGTCTCTAAAATTTCTAGCTGTATAGTTTTAAAAACTCAACTATGGGCAAGTTTACACTTAAATTCAATAAACTTACTTATTTGCAAAAATACTGACATTTTTCACTAATCAATAACTAGATGACTTAACCACATTGTTTATTTTTCCTATAAGATTCTTGAGAGATTCTTCAGGTTTGGTTAATATATTTACATTAAATCTATAGCTACTTATAGTTAGGCTGCTTAATCACCAAGAAACATGGAGGTATTAGGCATAAAACACGTTTTGTTAACTAAGAAAATACTTTTTCCATTTAATGAACTATGCACATAAAACAAAACTACCATGCAATAATAAATAAATTTCCATGCGGGTAGTAGCTATATCATACTATCTGTAGCTATACATTTCATAGTATCTTATAGAATTTTTTACAACATATTCAGAATAAAAGATTTCCAGTAGATAATATTTAGTAAGCCTAAGCTTGATCATAAGTTTTTTAATATTTGGTGAGAATGAAAGTATACTTTTAAAAAGCTAGCTATCATAACACTTTCATATGTAGAACCGTTTTCCCATGGTGGTTCTTAATTCCTTTAAAGCAGTGAAAATATTTAAATCTTGATTTCCAATATACTGACTGTCACAAAACACTTTCATTTAATCAAATTATTATTTTTCTATGGCTTTTTGGTAATGAACTAATTCAACTTTATTGTTGGGATTACATAGTCTCTTAGGCAACTGATTATCAGGATTTTAAAAGTTAATGATTTGTTATTCTAAATTTGCTATTTGTAGTCAAGTGTAATCTAAAAAAGAGAAAAAGCTCTATTTTTTTTTTGCTGAGGAAGATTCACCCCAAGCTAACATCCATTGCCAATCTTCCTCTATTTTGTATGTGGGTCGCCGCCACAGCATGGCTGCTGATGAGTGGTATATGTCCGTGCCCAGGAACCAAACCTGGGCCACTGAGGCCAAACGCACCAAACCTAACCAGTAGGCAATGGGCCTGGCCCCAGAGAATAAGCTCTATTTTTAACTGTATTTTACTATTTCTTATATATGTGCTCATGCTCACAGAGACTGGTAAATTAAAATGGATTTTCCCAAGTATCCCATTTTTCTATTATTTTTCATAAAGATCAATTGTCTCAATTTTCTTATTGCAATTTTTAAAAATCTCCATCTCTCAAAATAAAATAATTGGAATAGGGCAGTTTGTCCCACAAGTCCAGTATTTTGAGTTTTCTGGAAAGCGTGAAGCGAAAAAAAGGTTCAGGTGACAGAGATGGAAGTACTGAAATGGTGACTTTCTTCTTCATGTCATACATTGTCATTCATACCATGTGTACTTTCACTGTTTTCAAACCTCTAATCCAACTCTTTAATGTCTGTTATTTGGAGACACTAAATCAATTAATCTTTGCTTTACAGTTCACTCAATTCTACTAACTAGCTGGGAGAGGGTCTTTAATGCACACTTTTTATGATGGTGCAATTTGTATCACTCATATCACCGCTAAGGACATTGCACACACTCCTGCTCTGTCTTCCTCTACCCACTGCTTGCCAAGACTAGACAGTATGTATTATATGAATCCGTACTTAACCATCTTAATCAAGTTATCACAGATTAACTGAGAGCATTCATCAGTGCTCTTTGATTGCAAGATGCAGACACTCAATATGAATTTAAGCAAAAATAATGTACTGATTGACATAACTAAGTCCAGAGTTGTAACCAACCTCTGAAAAAGGAGGTCTAAGACCTTGAATAATGCTGTCGGGCTCTGACTACATTCCTTAACTCTCTGCGTCTGTCTGGTTTATTCATGGCTGTGTCAAGGAGCTCAAGCTATGTCACCAGGGCTCTCAGTCTCACCCTTGGTTCTGCTTGTCTCTGTCTGGCTTGTTTTTTCACACTGGGACTAGACATGTGACTGGTAAGTTGGCCACCAGCAACCCTAGACTCCTAACTCCCAGATTAAACACCCCACAGGGGAAAGAGACTGTTGCTCCCCAACAGCACCAGCAAATAATTTCTGGAATACTTTGGTTAATCTGACTTGAGAGATGCTCCTGAACTGAACATTTTACCTATAGAAAGAAGGTGCTTGGATTGGCCACCACTGACACTTGTTCTCCCCACTGTGGCAAGGAACAGAGAGGGTCAACCCCGTCTGAACCCAGTGGAATTCAGCTGAAGGAGAAAATTTGGTACTGACACTTATCAAAGCAGCAAATCAGCAAAAAAAGAGGCAAACACCTTATTTTCTTGAATTTTAAAAATATTTTATGATACTGCACACGTTTATTAAAGACCACATGACCAAGATGATAACAGTGGAAGCTATATGATGATTAGTGTTCTCTCTACATCAGTGTATATGTGAACATTTCCGTATTAGGGAAAAGAAGTGCATCTCTGTTTCTAGGGATCTGGTGCTCCCAGATGGAGTAGCGTGGCTTATAGCCCTAAATATCTGCTCTCATGACTAACACCATATAGGCCCCAGGGAATCACTTCTCCATATATATCCTTTCCTATAGCCTATATTCTTGAAATGAAAGGCAACTATGCTTAAACGCCATGAGTGTTTGTGGGCTGTTGTCAGTGTTAGAGACAAGCGATGCTTTGAGAGCAGGGTAAGGTTTGAGCAGGAGAATCATTTAGCTAAGATAAAGACAGATCAACATGTCCAATTCTCACAGGCAGTAAGAATGCAGTAGATTCTTGCATCATGAAATATCATTTCCCATAATACCAGGTACACTGTTTCTTGCTTCTTTTCATGTTGCAGTTTGCGGTTCCAGTAGTAACCATAATAACAGCATTCGCAACAGGGGCATGTGGTGGACTAGAACATTTTATAGTATTAAGCAATTTATATTACTTTTGTAACATGAATTGTGATACCAGTTCAACTAGATGAAAACTGAATGCTAGAATTGGGAATAGTTTTAGTTTTATTAACATATATAAGAATTATGTAAATTTAAAAAAATTAAATAAAATGTTTAATATTCATTAATTTTAATGTTTAATACTCATTGATGCCATTAACTTTATATTTGCTTTACAATTTTAATAGACAATGTTGGATGTTTCAGAAGAATAATGCTCTGAAAATATAGAAAATAATTTTAATTTTTGGATTTTTTTCCATTAATTTTAATTTACTTTTTAATAAAACTATGTTCAAGCTTTGTACACATTGACTATAACTACATATTGTTTTTTAATGCTTTAAAATAACTACCTTAAATAGAACACAAAATAGGTGAAAAATCTCGATTATTACAACATAATTACTTTACTTAAATGAAGGCAAGAAGATATATTTTATGGAATAATAATTCATAAATTATGTTTGTCATTATTATTCATCATACACTGATAGTTGATTAACAGGGAAGATGTGAAATTATAACTAATTCTTTTGTTTTTGATAGTTTGCTAGTATTCAGCCTTATGAAATCACAGTGTTACACACGGCTTTTGATTACAAGGGTGTACTTGTCAAGGTAGGGAGTCATTATGAAGGTCTGTTTGTTAAGGCAGGGAGATAGAACACACATTTAACAGTCTGTGGGCCCCTGCCTTTACTCTTACTCTGGGATTCACTAACGTTAAAGGCAGAATGAACAGAGAAGACGATAAACTTGGTCTAAACCTGGATATCGTGAAAGTATTGAAGCAGTTGATAAAAGCAGCATTGGGATGATTTACTCGAGGGCAAGGTGTGTAAAGAGAGGAAAATGAAGGCAGGAGAAGCTGATAAGTGGGAGAGTAAGGGAAAGTTGAAAGCCTAGGTTTATGCTGAAGAGGAAAAGACAGACTGTGGAATTTTCCCAGTTCTTTTGGATTGCTTGAGTTACTCCGATTTTTTCTGTATTTTTGTGCCCAATATCCTGTTACTTTGATTCTCTAATATCTTATACACATAACACTTCATAATTAAAAATTCATATTAGGCCTTTTTTTAGTGGGTTTAAATCTTTGTGTGAAAATTCAGGTGTGTAATAAATTCACACTCACACACACATATATACACATAAATATATATGTATACTTAAATTTTTTCTTTGAGCACTCTAGAAGGTATCATAAAACTGATGTCAGTCAATTTTACTTAATCTAAACTAATTCAAGATTTTTATTCTTAACCTCTGTGTGCCTGTTTCCTCATCTGTAAAATGGGTTTATAGTGGTACCTACATCATAGGATTGTTGTGAGTGTTAAATGTGTTAATATATGTAAATTACATAGAATAGTGCCTGGTCTGTAGAAAGCTCTATATATTCGCTACTATTGTTACTACCTCTGCTCTCATCCTTGCTGTTAGGCCTACATTCCAGGTGATGATGGTGGTCACGAGGGGGCAAGGTATGGCGGGGGTACATCTTGTCCTTGATTCTTATCATCTATTCGTGCTGGCATCCATGCTGAGACGTCACCTTCCTTTAAAGTTTCCACTCAGGTTGCTACCACATTCTGTCTGCAAGGCCTTTCTGGTTTCACTTCACACTTTGCAATTTTCACACCTCTTTTCAGCACATTTAGCTCCGGAAAATTCTGTGTGAGACAAGTCTACTTAGATGCAAATGACCCCCTACTGCTTTGCTGCGCTGCTGGGTAAGAAGAGAACTCAAGGAAGCTTGCTACCTCCTCTCACTCCACCTGAGAACGGAAGCACAAACTCTTTGTCTCTCAGATCCTTGCAAACACATACAGGACTTCTGTCCTGTACTCTACCTCAGGACTCTGGCAAAAGGAGGCCAGTGGAAGACGCTGGGCCTCAGCAGGGACTCACTAGCTCCCAAGCTCTCTGGCTTCCTTGATTACATCCATTCTTTTTCCTCTCAGATCCTGCTGCCCCTACCCAGGTAATCTTGACTTCCTCTGGAGTTTATGGAATTTGAGCTGGCGTGACTGGCTCTTATATCATCAGGCATTCTTCCAGATCCGTAGTTTATATCCCTGGGTCCCCAAACTCAAATGCTTTGACTTCTGTAACTGAAAATCCACTGCCCCTCCCCAGCTTTCCACCCCTACCCCCACTCGCTGCTTTTCTCTGTGGGCAAACCTCCTCCGCTGGTCACTTAGCTGACTCTCAAGGTAATTCAATAATTTGATTGAGAGAAAGGCCAAGGAGCAAAAGGAGAGAATCAATGATTTATATTTCAAAATACTATTTTGTTCTAGTAACTCTTTGTGTTCTGAGAAAGAAAACTGACTTCTCATTTAAATGTGTTTGTTCCTGTCTGCACGCTCCCAGAAGGTGAAGACCATGGTAACTTCTTCATCATGCAATGAAGCCTGTGCTTCTCTGGGTGATGCTTCCTCCTTCCTCTCCAGGCTGAAGCCCGGATAGTGGGTTCCATGTGCAACTCCCTTGACTGGAACTGCCAGTTATTTCATAGGGGTTTTCCCTCCTTCAAGTGCTGACCTAGGCCTCTCCCATCATTTGTTATCCTCCTCTGGGGACATTGGTCCTGATGCAGCAGAAGCTGTCCTTCATGAATAAGCTCTGATGAAAGCTCTCGAATAAGGGGTGAAGAGGTGGCTTTGCTTATAGATAGGGTGATTTGTACCCCTTATCTAAGCTTCGGACACTTTTGAAAGTGAAAGGCGACCTTATTTCTAATCACTCTATGCCAGAACAATAGAGGTGCGTTGGGATAGTCTCTCTCCCACTCTGCAAACCAAGCTTTATGGCACTCAGAGTTTATCGACAATATAGCCTGTTTCCCAACCCGAAGTTCTAGCCACATCTATTCCTTCCACATGGTGATTGCCCAGTCTTTTGCCATCAATTGTCCAATTGAAGAAAATGTTGGCTGAGCTTAGGCTACAAAGGGTCAGTGGCCCCTCTCTGATTTGTTGAGTCCTCCTAAGCCAGTGTGGTCTCTGTTGTTTTTAGCTATGGCTTCTTTTTAAGAGTCTCAGCTAAGAACAAAATGCTGTTTTCATAAAGGCAAAGAAAAGGAAAATACTTACTCCAGACTAAATGCTTAGTAGCTGTCTGAAACAATTCTTTCTCTGGGACTCAGTGGTTCCCTCTGGCTTTACCACGGAGTCCAAACTCCTCTCCCAAAGAACGGTCTGTCTCCAGGCTCGTGCCCCGGGCCACTACTTGAGTGGCAGCTCCTCAAGGTAACTGGGGCTCTCTGTCTTGCTGTGCTTTTTGTAGAGAGCATTTTTTTTAAGAAATTCAGAACCTAAAGACTGGGCTGTAAGTAAAACTTGCACTCCTTCAGAGGGGTTCTCCAGGGATTTAGAGAATTGAATCTCTGTAGCAATTTATAAGGCTCTGTTGACTCTTGTTTCTTTCCTTACATAGGTTCCATGCATCTACCTAGAAAATTCAAAGCATTCAGTAACTTGCCTACACTCAGTCTCATGCCTGTCCAGCAGTTTATCTGAAATTAGTATTGACTTTGGAGTCAGCCTCATCCCCTTATGCCAATTCCCTTCCATCTATCACCTCAAGATAGTTTGGTTCCATAGCACGTGTATTTGCTGCAGACAGGCGCCTACATATAGTGGGTACCGCTATTAGCCTACAAGACTCAGTTGTCTAAGAAATGTAGCTTTATTTTCTAAATTCAAACTTAGTTTCAAATAAGAGTTCCACAAAGTGGTTTCTACCTAATCTCCATCAATTCTAGATCATCTCACTTCATTTAAGGTTTGTTTTCAGCTGATGAATATATCGTATTTCACAGAGGAAAATCAAGCGTTTCCTCATCTTCTCCCATTAAATCCATCACCTTCCCTGCTTCAGTGCCCACGTGCTCTGCCATCCCCCCTGTTTCAATGGAAGAAATGTCCCTTCTCCTCAGGCAACTCCTCCACTGCGCTGTAGTTCTCAGACCCTTCCACCTTCTCCAGGACTTCTCTCCTGAAATTATACCCTTTTCCTTCATTTTCCCTGAGACCTTCAAGTAATTCAAAAAGTCAGGCTTTTTCAACTCAAAAGTGTTAGCTTCTGAAACTTTTTTTTTTTTTGCCTTTCCCCCTCCCTGTTCTTCAGTGGTGACAACGGATGCCCTGAAGTCTACTTTGAAAGAGAAACAGGATAAAAGAGAATGTCGAGGGTGAAAAACCACATTGGTTAAATAGTACGAAATATATTATCCTATTTCACTTTGATTTACAAGGTCACTGTGTCTCCTCCAGCTTTGACCCTGCCCGTAGCAGTCTCTAAGGCAGACCCATAGAATGTTCAGTGCCTCTGCTGAGACCACCACTGCTCCCCACCACTCCCACTTTTTACTGCTACACATAGTCAATGAAGGCTGTAATGAGGACTGAGCACTGACCTCCTCTAGGAGCCAATCATTACGAACAGCCTTACTGTCCCTGATGTCCAAGCCTTCCTGGTCATCTTTCATATTCTCATCCTTTATGGCTCTCACATAGCTCACCTAACATAGCCCACCTCCAATCTTCTAAAACGTCACCATGCCAGCCTGCAGGAATTCACAGCCCATCAGCAGCAGAACCCTCACATACTTCATCCTCTTAAATTTATCCTTCACCTCCTTGCTCTAACTGAATTCTGACTTTCCCTGAACAATGGTGACCAGTCTCCTCCCACACCTCACGGACCTCTGAACCTGGAGGTGGGGTAACTTTCTTCCTTGTTCTCTCCAATTCTTTCAGATCATTGTTTCTTTCCCCTCTTCATGTGCATAGCTTTCTTTGAAGCACATGCTCTAAGACTGTCTTCTCTACTGTCCCTTCTTATTAGCTTAAGAACTTCCTATAACATCTCTTCATTTCATAAAGATTAAATCACCTGGCTCACTGTCTATCTCTTAAACTCCTCATAATTTTTGTAGCTTCAATATCCACATAGAAGATCTATCCAACCCCCAGGTCTTGCAGTTCCTTAGTATCCCTTCCAATTACATTGTTCTCTACCTTTACTCACCAACTCCTCTTCTGGTCATATTCCAGATATTGACATCACCAATAACTGTACCACTTCTGGATTCTTATTCTCTAACAACCACTTATTTTCTTTCCAGTTCACTATTTCTAGTACTGCTCACCCAACAATCCTTTGAACCACCCGGGCTCTCCAATCAATTCACTCTGCCATTTCTACCCTGTACCTTATCCCTCTTACTTCCTCACTTCTATCAATACTTGGCTTATACTCCATGATTCATAGCTATACTTCCTTGTATATATCTTAAAGTCATTTGACCCTCTCTCTTTCCATTGTTCTCACTGTGTGAAACCCAATCCTGTAAAAGCCATCTCTCTTCCTACTCTGGGCTGTACTTGAATAGCTAAAAAACACAAACTCATTCTGATTATTTTTATATTATTAACATATTTATATAATATTTTATTTTAATGTAATATAAACTATTATATTATAAAGTGTATTATAGAGTATTAATTTCTATTTATAACCACGATTCTGAAGTAGACCCTCAACACTTTCTACACCTGCAAGTGCATTTCCTGAATGAATTCCTTCCCCCACTCTCTGAGGCATCTATTTCCTACATTCCCTCTCCTCAAATGCCTTCCGCTCTTCATTCTACTAATGAAGTTGCTTCTAATTTCAGTGATGAAATAGAAGCAATCGGAAAAGGGCTTCCTCCCTGCATCACCATGTTCACCAACATACACGCATCTGTAGCAATATAATCTGCGTTCTATTTGCATCTAACCCCAAACTTCAAATTATGCCATGGATCCTGTGTTCTCTTGCTCACCTAAGTGGTTTGTTCCTACCATCATTCCCTACCTACTACACAATTTTCATCAGCATACCAACATGCTGTAATGTCACCCATCTTAAAAACAACGGTTCCCATTACTCTACATAACCTTCCAACCACTTCCCCAATTTGTGGGTTCTTCTTTATGACAAACTTTTTAAAAGTCTTGTCTGGGGCCGGTCCCGTGGCTTAGCGGTTAAGTGCGCACGCTCCGCTGCTGGCGGCCCGGGTTCGGATCCTGGGCGCGCACTGACGCATCGCTTCTCCAGTCATGCTGAGGCCGCGTCCCACGTACAGCAACTAGAAGGATGTGCAGCTATGACATACAGCTATCCACTGGGGCTTTGGGGGGAAAAATAAATAAATAAAATCTTTAAAAAAAAAAAAAAGTCTTGTCTGTACTCACTGCATCCAATTTCTCTCTTAGTTTTTCTTGAACTCACTCTGCCCCAGCCTATGGAAATCACTCGTATCAAAGGCATCAGTGACCTCTACGTTACCCAGTCTGAAAATCAACTCTGTCTTCCTCTCTCCCAATTTCTCACCTACACTTGACAAATCTATGCAGTCACTCCTTCAAGTACTTCTTTCTTTGGCTTCTGATACACGACTCTATGCTTGTTTTCCTCACACCTCACTGTTTTTTCTCAGTTTCCTTGTCTGGATTCTTCTACTCTCCCTGATTTAATAACGGAGGATTCCTATGGCTCAGCTTTGAATCATTTCTCTGTGCTGTCCACATTCACTCCCTGGAACCTAAGAGTTAAATGATCCAATTCAGTCCCATGGCTTTAAAGATCAATTATATGCTTCTGGTGGCTCCTAAATGTATATCTTACCATAGATCTCTCCTCTGAGCTCCAGACTGCCATATTCAAAAATCTACTTGATATCTGCTTTAAATGCATAGTAGACATCTTAAACTTATCATTTCCAAAAGAGAAATGCTGATTAACCCCTTCTTTTTTTTTTTTTTAAGATTTTATTTATTTATTTTTCCCCCCAAAACCCCAGGAGAGAGTTGTATGTCGTAGTTGCATATCCTTCTAGTTGCTGTATGTGGGACGCGGCCTCACCATGGCCAGAGAAGCGGTTCGTCGGTGCACGCCCCGGATCCGAACCCGGCCACCAGCAGCGGAGCATGCGCATTTAACCGCTAAGCCACGGGGCCGGCCCAGATTAACCCCTTCTGAACTAGTTTTTCCTTTAGTTTCCTCAACGTACTTAATGGAATTACAATTCTGTCACTTGCTTCAGTCAAAAGTCTTGTAGTCTTTCTTGACACAGCTCTTTCTCTCCTGTGGGACAGGAAACATCAGCATCAGAGACACTGGGGATGATGCCAGTGTCCAGAGAAAATGATTGAGGACTAGATGTTGTGATGCTACCAGAACAACCAGTTCCTTCCTCACCCTTTCATCTCATCCCCTGTCTTCAGATCTTAGACGAAACCTCATGGAGAAGGAAGAAGAGAGAATCCTTGAATTGACTTAGTGAAAACCTAAAATTCCTCAGTAATCACAGATTTTAGTGACTTTGTAGAAAAGTGACTATACTATAAAGTTTTCTGCTGTTAGATAAAAATGAAAAGTTGAGTTAGTAATCAAGTTCAGTTACAGAAAAACAAAGCTACACATTTTACATAGGTCTGGACTGCAAATTCATACCCACTATCCTTGAGATTTCTCTCCTCCTTTTGTGGCTTGTGGGCCTTTTTTCCTGATTGGTGACTCAAGGAGGGTACATGAATCCCAGTGAGTCTGCAAGATGATCTATTAAGGTGCCAGAAGAAAATATTAATATTCTCATTCACATTTAATTTTATATAAAATGAGACAGAAATTAATCTTTACTACGATTTATATGTGGATTGGCACTAGTCCTTTACTCAGACATCTGTCAGATAGTCACTGGTCATGAAGTTTCTTGAGGAAAGAGTGCATGATAGACAGTGGCAGTCTCATTTTTCATCCCATTTCAGCTTACTGTGATTTACTGTATTGCATGTGGATCCATTTAAGCAAATTCGTAAATAATGTTATCTAGTTTTTTTTAAACTAAGCGTTACAAACTGAGATGAAAAGATTGGAAAAATGTCTTTAAAAAACTGAGGATTTAAAACAATGCTAATAACATACAACCTAACAACAAAAAGCGAGTGCTAATATGTGTTCTGTTCCTAGTGCAAGTTCTTGTCAGCCACATTCTGAGGCGCAAATTGGGAGCATAGAAATAGTTTTAACAACAAAAAAAAGTTGGCCAAGCAAGTTCACAGTTACAAGAAGACCACTTGAAATGTGAATTTATATCCATTATTACTGAAGATAATCCTCAACCCTAGGTGTATATTTGGCCTCGACATAGTAGCTAAGAGTAATATGAAGTAATTAGCATGATGATCATTAAAATAATTAGCAAGACAATATATAAAAATATTATTTATTTCAGCTTCACCTCATTCTCTTCAATGTATATTTCATATGTATTATAATCATACTGTGTTAACATGGCAATAAATGCATATAAGTTATAAATAAATAAATATACATATGAGGTGAACAAGCATTTTATCGATGGGGTGCAAAATAAAAAATATTTAGAGATCATTGTTCAATAGGACAGCAATTAGTAGGGCTGATTCTAAATCTTATAGCAGAAAATGGTAGAGCTACACAGAGCTTTAAGAAGTTTCCTAAAGAAAAGAGTTCCCTTGGGATCAACATCATATTTCCTTCTCCTCTTGGGTAAAGTTATTTTTGTAAAATTTCTTCTGTAAAGTTACAAAGCAGAGCCACTAGCGTCACATGTTCAGAATGTGTCCCACGCCCTCCCATTCATTAATTTATTCAAATATGCTCATTAAGCACATCCTAGGTGTAAAGTGTGACAGGACAGAGCTCAAAGGTTCCTCCTGAGAGTTTCCAAATCAACTAACAAGAATTCTTGGCAACAATTCTAAAGTGTATTTGGCTGCCATCTTTCCCCATAGGGTGTGTGCCAACTATGCAAATCAAATTACAGGAAGAGGTTTGTCATTGCCCAAGCTAAAAATCCAGACATGCAAATGAATTCTAGTTAATTCCTGGGTTAAAAACTGATTTGCAATAAAAGGCTATTTTTGTTTCCTCCTTCTCTTCCTCCTCTTATTTGTCTCCTTTCAGTGCATTAAAATAATGTTACAAATTGTCAGAAGCACCCACTGTTAATCAGGGTTAAGCAGAGGATATAGAATATAAAAGCTAACATCTATTGAGTATTTGCTGGGGCACTGTTCTAAGCACTTTATTTGTATTAACTCTCCTTTAATCCTTACAACGACCATTTGACTATGACAATGCCCATTTTAAAGAGGAATTGAGGCACAGAGAAGTTAACTAATTTACTTAATCTTATATATGGTAAGGAGCAGAGGCGGGATTTAGTCCCTGGCAGTCTGGCCAAAGAGCATATGTTCCAAATCATTACGCTATAATACAACTCTAGCCCACTTCTGGTTCATTTGGCAAATGTCAATTTTCTTTCCCTTTTTAACTTTATTAAGATATTATTTACATACAACAAATGTATCCATTGAAAGTATACAGCTTGATAGTTTTGACAAATGTTCATACGCAAGTATCCAACTAACTAATGAAGATGGAGAATATTTTCACACTCTAAAACGTTCCCTCATGCCCTTTGCAAGAAATAGTAATTGAGTAATTGATCCTTTCATCATTATAAAATGTCCCTCTTTTTTTTTTTTTGGTGGGGAAGATCAGCCCTGAGCTAACATCCATGCCAATCCTCCTCTTTTTGCTGAGGAAGACCGGCCCTGAGCTAACATCTATTACCAATCCTCCTCCTTGCCTTTTGTTCCCTTTTTCTCCCCAAAGCCACAGTAGATAGTTGTATGTCATAGTTGCACATCCTTCTAGTTGCTGTCTATGGGACTCGGCCTTATTGTGGCCAGACAAGTGGTGCATTGGTGTGCACCCAAGATCCGAACCCATGCCACCAGTAGCGGAGCGCCTGCACTTAACCACTAAGCCATGGGGTCGGACTCCTAAAATGTCCCTCTTCATCTCTAGTAAGGTTCCTTGTCTTGATCTACTTTGTCTCATAATAACACAACCAATCAGCTTTCTTATGATGAGCATTTGCATGCTATTTTTTCTGTCATTTTACATTTAACCTATGTGATTTTATATTTAAAGTAAAATTTCTTATAGATAGTATACACTTGGGTTGTTTTTTTTAACTCTACCATCTTGCTCTTTGTTTTCTATTGGTTCAGTCCCATCTGTTCTTTGTTCCTTTTTTCCTCCATTCCTGCCTTCTTTTGGATTAATTTATTTTTTTTTAGCATTTCATTTTTATAGCTACTTGTGGCTGATTAGCTATAACTCTTTTCATTTCATTTTTGACTATAAAAATATGGTTGAGGAGTCATTTATATTAATTATTAAATTGGTCAATTGAGCAGCTAGTTTTTTATAAGTTGCTCTCTTTTGAAAACAGTGAATTTCTCAATTTGTTATAACTTTATATTGAACTAATTTTATTTAAATTAAATAAATTCACTTTATTGGTATATTATACTGGTCAAAATGGATATAATGAAAACTAGAAAACGCAAGAAATAAGCAAATGAAGGTTTTTGAGGGATGCATCTGTAAGCGTGGCTTCTTCAGTGTATTACTTGTTTCAAAATTGATGTGAACAATAAAATGAGTCTTTGCCAAGCATTTTCTTTGATGTTGGCTTGCGCTATTTCATTAGCCATAAGTACTTAAAAGAAAATGGTGAATTGAGCATATATCACTGTAACAACTTATGTTTTTGCAGTTTTTCAAATGATTAGTATACAGTTCCTCATTAGGTAAATAATCAGATTTTTAATAAAACTTATGTTGAAGCAAAATTTATGAGATTTCCAGGTTAAATTTAGCTTTATTTACCTGAGAATCTTAAACATAGCTATTTAGTTCCTTCTCCCTTCCTAAATTTTATCCTCACAAAAGGATTACAAATCTTTTTTATCTCAAAGTTTGACTTCAGTAGAATTGTTTTGTTTTCTCTGAATTAGAATCCTGAGTGCATCTGTGTAAGGGCGTAAAGTACAACGTATGAGGCGCCTACAAGGTGACTGTTAACATACACAGATCAAAGGTCTCTTAACTTCTCTGATAGGATTTCTGTCAAGCTAAATTTGAAAATGGACCAACATAACATAGAAGTAGCTGTCGGGGAGGAAGAAATATTCCTCTACCCTCCTAGGTTCTTCTGGCTGGTCTTGAGTCATGTGACAGAATAACAGGAGAGAGTCAAACAAATTTCATAACATGTATACATGGGAGAAACCCAGGAAAACTAAGTAACTCACCAAAATGGCCAAAGCCACTACCTTAAATACCATTTTCAGCTAAAGATAAAGGAGGATGTTGGGAGTAGTGGCTTGATACTTCAAAAGGGAGGAAGGCAATTCACATGGAGATGGAAATGCAAATGTTTGGTAAACAAATGTTTGCCACACCTTGCAAAGACAATGGGACATGGAGAGGACTTGGATCAAGTGGGCCTCACTAGGTTCCTCCCTGTCTACCACACCTACTTCGTATTATACTATAGTTATCTATGGTGATAGCTCCTTCCTGGAACAGGCCTTCTATCTTAAATTCTTTTAGGCAGTTAAAGGGAAGGTAAGAATTTCCTCGTGAGTCTTTTGTTCTTAAAAATAATCAAGCCAAAGATACACATTTTGGGGTACAAATGTTGCTCCCCTACATACCAAAGAATCCTGGGACATTAGAGAAAGAAGAAATCTAATTGGTGATCCAGAGTAACACCATCATTCCCAGACTATGATACAAATGCTAAAGTGGTTAGATAATTTATCTAAGGATAAATATACAGATAGCCAGTGGAAGAAAAACTATGTTTTGAACCTAGACAGTAATCTTTCAAAGTCAAAACAAGAAAATCTTCTCATAATAGGATTTTAATATAGGGCAGCCAAAGATGATTATATTAATTTTTCTAAGTACTGGATTTGAACAGATTCAAGATTAAAAGTGCTAATTCCTGGGTTACAGAGTTTGCTTCATTTTGTTTTTAATTGTTTTTGCAACTGAAGCCTATCTTGAAGAGAGCAAAAAGATTGAGAATATAGAGTTTATTTATTTATTTTTTTTTGTGAGGAAGATCAGCCCTGAGCTAACATCTATTGCCAATCCTCCTCCTTTCTTTTTATTCCCTTTTTCTCCCCAAAGCCACAGTAGATAGTTGTATGTCATAGTTGCACATCCTTCTAGTTGCTGTATGTGGGATGCCGCCTTAGCATGGCCGGACATGCGGTGAGTTGGTGCGTGCCCAGGATCCGAACCCAGGCCGCCAGTAGCAGAGTGCGTGCACTTAACCGCTAAGCCATGGGGCCGGCCCCAGAACATAGACTTTTATGTAGAAAATACACGTATTACTGAATGAAGTATCAAACTTTTGAATAAATGGAGCTAAAACCTTATGGTCTGTAAATGGTCTGTACATATAATAATGATTCAATCCTTTCTGAAAAAATTTATAATTTTAACTCAATTCTGATCTGTTAAAGTTTTGAAAAGACGATGTTCAAAGAGACAGAAGGACAATCCTCTCCTGAAGGATCCCCAAGAAATCTTGAAGTGCAGCGTTATTTCAATCCTCTATGATCCATCCTCTCTTTGATGAAAACTGTGCTTTCCCTTGACATGATAAGTCAAAACAACGGCAATTTTGGACATAATTGCTTAAACTGAATGTCTCCTCCCTTCCCACGCCCAAGATCCTTCCCCTCAAGGAAGCAGTGTGTGTGTGTATCTTTCCTATGAGTTGAAAGCCATTACCTTAAAGTGTTTGTTGTTGTTTAGAATCTGGACTTGATCCTGAGGATTTTGAAACACGATTTGACAGCAAACCTTGATCTTGTCTCAGGGGCAGACACAAGGCGATTAGGCTGTCACAACTGATGTATGTAATTAGAATTTACTAATTTGTAAGAGCAACATAATTGTAGAGTAAATTGGGTTCTCAAGTCCATTGTTTAATGTATTCTCTTCCTGCAGACAAGCAACACATGAAAATGGTATAATGAGAATGCCTATTGATTGATTTTCAAAGAGAAAATTTCTTCTACAGTCACATATAATGAAAAAATTTGAACCACAGCTTTTTTTTGAAAACTCTGTAGCATTGCTCTGTATTTGCTTGGTATCTAAATGCTAAACTGGAAGACTATGGTCAGCCATACTTCTTATAATAGTCTATGCATCTTTCCTCTGATTAAATGTTTATTGTCTTTTTTCCTTATTTTTTATATTTACTTATTTGAATTACATTTGGTTAAAAAATATTGCTAGAATTAGAGAATTTCAGTTTTATTTTCATTCATTATATCAAATGAAGTGGCATTTTGATCTATTTATTGTTACAGAAAGTTTTCCTCAATTATGATTTTGCTTATTACATATCTTATTGATACCCTTCCTAGTAATATCCATAATTATTAGGCTGTACTTTCATGTCTAACATTTTCACTTTCACTATTCACAATGTTTCTCTGCATTCTGGAAGTTCCAATATTATTCTACTTATTACTGTCTCCTTAGTTGATCTAAGTTCTTCTGTTTAGCTATTAATTTCTTTGAATCTTTTGATCACATCCAACTTATTTTTGAATTTCAGCCTTTTTTTTTCTTTTCATCTGGCTCATCCCTTTATTTCAGTCTATTCTTTTCTTATGGCTTCTTGCTCCTGTTCTATAGAAGTCACTTGCACCTATTGATATGCCAAAGAGATGTTTTCCTTCTGTTTCTTTGATAAATCATTTTTCAAGTGTATATTCTCTGTCTTCAGGATGATATGTCCTCTACTTTTTTTGTAGATATGCCCACAGATTTCATGCTGCATTTGATTATTATTTTTTATCTCTCCTCTTTAAATGAAGAGAAAGAGAAATAATCATCAAGACCTGGGATTTGTTACAATGAGAGTGGATTTTTTTTTTTTTTTTTTTTACTAAACTTACTGCCTAGATGGTCACTGGTAGGACCCTCCTCTCAAAGGAGCTATCTGAGCTAGCTATCTCAGTAAAAAGATAAGTTGATGGGATCAGCTACCAGTTGTTAAACAACTTTGAAACCAGTTGGAATATTCTTTTACCCTCACTGCCTAATTCTCTGACATTTTTGACATGTTACATGCAGGAAAAACTACCATTTTCATCATTTACTGCTTCAAGTGGTTTTTCAGTATTTGTTCAAGATGACAGCACTTTGTTTGGAGGAGCCACACTTCTTAGGGTGCAATACTCTACTTCCATTCCTTCTTTAATTTCAAGAGGCTGGAGGGAGAATACAGAAAGTGCAAGAAAGAAGAAACAGAACTATAATAATCTAAAATGTAATGTTCCTGTTCACAATATCCAAGGAAAGATGTTCTTGCTAGGTTTCTGGTTGGCACAGAGCTAATATCTCATAGCCAGGAGACAGATGGTGGGGTAGATCAAAGACTGTCTTGCTTTATTTTAGGCCTTATTAAAGACCACACTACATTAGACGGCAAAGGGTATATGACGCACCAGCATACAAACTCATAATAAAAACGATTAGGGAGTTAGGAATTTAGGGGGAAGTCTTCACTATAAAAAAGATTACCTACAAAACACCTGGAAATGACATCTTAAATAGGTGAACATTAGAAGCATTCCTTTAAAAATCAGGAATGAGACAACAATGCCCTATATGATAATGTACTTAACCTTGAATTGAAGTTTTAGACAATACAATAATATCATAAGAAAAATTAAATCAGAGAGGTGTAAATTAAAATATCTTTAGTTGCATATTTACATAGAAAAAGGATCTATCGATTATTAAAAATAATAGTGTTACCAGACCGAATGTGGGTCCCTTCTTGGGAGTTAAATCAAACTGCACCAGAAGTAGTTGTTTCACAAAGTCTACTTTTTGTTTGCAGCATGCAGCAAAGAAAAATGGAGACCACAGCGACTAATTTCACAAAGCTATGGCTCCTCGAGCATGGGGAGGTGGGTGTTTTTATTCATGGTATGGGATGAATATTCAAAGGGGAAGATGCATCATAGAATGTAAAGGTGGGCATAAGCTTGCTCATTCATGGTTTAAAATCATGCTTCTACATACATTGCATGACCTAAAAATGGATGCTTTGCCCCTCTCAGAGGAGGAGAATTTATGATGTTAATGGGGGCAGGTTACTTTAGTATAATTTGCAGCCTATGTGTGCAGGTGCTAATCTTGTGGTTGTGGTCTGGGCTGGCCTGGTCCAGTTCAGCGCAGCTGGGTCCGTGGCTGTTGTTGCTTAGAGCTTCTTCCTGGAACATAGCTGAAAATTGCATAAGCTCAAGACCCCAAGGTGTTAGATAAAGGAACACCTGCACCTTGCAAGAAAACAAGAGAACTAGGTCAAACATAAAAGTTAGATTTTTAAGCAGAGTGGGAGAAATGGGTTAAGGTCCAGGTCTTATGACAATAAGATAGTATAGAAAGCAGGCTAGAAATAAGATGTTTGCCAAACTCAGTTGTATTTCTATATCACAGCAGCAAACTACTAGAAAATATAATTATGGAGAAGACACCATTTTCAGTAGTCTCAGGGAACCTCAGTTATCTAAGAATAAATCTAAAATATGTATAAAAGCCCTACAGGGAAAATTATAAAACATCATTACACAATATTAAAGACTATGTATGTAAATAGACACATCATTTCATGACTAGGAAGACTATATCATAAAGGTGTCAATTCTTTCAAATTGATCTATAAAATAGATGCAATTCCAACAACAACAACAAAAAAACCCAAAATTTTTCACGGATGTTAATAACATCAAAAAATAAAGGGCCTTGAATAGTCAGGATATTTCTGAAGAAGAGTAACAGGTTGGGGAGACTTGCTCTTCCAAATACTAGGACTGTTATAAAGCTATAAAAATTATAGGTTAGCAATGGTAGAGGGATTGTAAAATTGATTAGTGGCACTAAATAGGATACAGAGAAACAGATCAACAGATGTATGGAACTTTGATAATCACAGAGGTGGAGTATATTTTTGGATCCCTACTTCTCATATATATAAAAAGCTAGTCCAGATAGTTAAGGACTCAAAACTTTAGAATTCTTGGTAGAAAAAATAGAAGATTATCTTTTGGACCTTGGGAAGATTGTTTCCTTAGACAAGATAAAACACACTGACCATAAAATGAAATATTAATAAATTGGGCAATATTAAAAATAAGAAACTTTAGCCATCAAAAGCTACATTAAAGAAAGTGAAAGTTAAAAACTGGCAGAAGATATTCATGACACCCACACTTTAAAATGATTAGGATCAAGAATAAGAATAAGAAAAAAAACAACCTGCATGAAATTGGGCAGAAGATAAACGGACATATTTCACAGAGGAAGAATATACCAATATACACATGAAGAGATGTTCACCTCATTAGTGATTAGGAAACTTGAATCAAGATAAAATTGTCGGGCCGGCCCCGTGGCTTGGTGGTTAAGTGAGCGCGCTCCGCTGCTGGCGACCCGGGTTCGGATCCCGGGCTCGCACCGACGCACTGCTTCTCCGGCCATGCTGAGGCCGCGTCCCACATACAGCAACTAGAAGGATGTGCAGCTATGACACACAGCTATCTACTGGGCCTTTGGGGGGAAAAAATAAATAAATAAAATCTTTAAAAAAAAAAAAAAAAAAAAAAAAAAGATAAAATTGTCATTTTATATGCATCTGATTGGCCAACATTAAAAAGCCTACCAATACTAAGTGTTAGGGAAGATTTCACTCTACTTATGGGAGCCTAAACTGATGAATCCACTTTGGAAAACAATTTGGCATTATCTTCTAAAATTGAAGGTTAACCTGTGACCCAGCAATTCAAATCCAAGCTATGTACCCAAAAGAAACTATTGCAGATGTACAAGTCAATTCCCAGAATATTATATTTTATAAAGATAATGGCTTATAAAAATAAAAAACTATACTAATGTATATGTTTTAGGAAAATATATAGATGCACTAAAACTAAATAAAGCAAGAAAATGATGAACATGAGATTCGGGAAGATGGGTATTTGGGGTGGGAGGAAGCAGGAAAATGAGTTCAGGAAAACCATATGGTTGTTTTGGGTAGAGGGTTCCCATGTGTTTGTTTATTACATTCATGAAAATAATTAATCATGAAAGTAACCAAGTAAGTGACAATTGGCCCTGTATGGACAAATGATATGATTATGACATTAACCAAGGAGTATGATTAAACTAATTTTGCGTTTCAGATAATAGCCAGATTGCATCAGAATTTTTTCTTAGGGAAAGAGCTGTCTTTTGTTGGGAAAAACTTTAATAATCAATTAATACTGTAATCATGGAATAACAAGTTGTCAAGGAAATAAAGAGATGGCTAAAGTACTCTGGATTATACATGAACGGGAATTTGGTTGTAGGAAAAAATGGAGAAAGGAGTGAGGATGTTACGCCATTCAATAAAAGGTTTTTTGCTTTTTGCAATGTAAACTTTGTCTTCCCAGATCTTCTGGAAAATATGTCAAATTCACAAATGTCTCCTGCCAGTTGGTTTCTCTGTGGAAATGAAGGAAACAGATAAGAGTTCTGCAACTGTCCGGCATGGTACAAAATAGGTTAAGCATGAAACGCTTAGCGGGTTACACATGAAAATTGCAAGACAAAACATACTCTGAAACTTTCCATTGATGGCAATGGCAAGAATCTGGAAATGACCCATGAAAACTCACCTCAGGGATTTAGAGATATCCTGATGAAGACATGGACTCCCAGAGGACATGGAAAGGCTTTCCAAATAATGTCTTCCATCCATCTTCAATTTTGTTTTAAATATTACAGATTAGATTGGGGATAAAAGCAGCACATGCTCCCCAAGATTCCATAGTCTTCCAAAATTGCTGCTTTTTTACAATATATAAATTATATTTATAAAAAATTATAATTATAATTTATGTAATTATAACCCTTTTAAGCCCTATTTGTGGAAACATAAACATAGGAAATGCATTATTATGTATGTTTTACATTTTACTTTCTTCAAACATTAGCACTTATATATATCTGAGCAGCAGAAAAAATACATTCAGTGAGGGTATTTGAGTTCTAGAAACATCTTAATTTGTCACAATTTCTCCACAGACTCCTTCATATTTATTTATGTCTATAAATGTTATTTTCAGGGTATTGAATATTTCCAGATGGATAGGAAATTAATATGAAGAATAGAAAATTTATGAAATTCTGGCATTTTCTTAACTACCTCAAATGGAGGCTCACCTTCACCACATTGATGGGCACTAACATTTGTAAAATTATTGCTGGTACTTAAAAACAACCACCAAATAATGTAATCATCATAACAGTTTCAACTGATCTTTTTAGCTTCACAAGTTGCTTTGAAAGTGAAAAAAAAATAAACACCCTAAATTTATTTTATTTTAATTTTATATCACTAGCATTCAAAGACATGCTTATAATATAATATGCTTATATGCTTTCCAATAGGCTATTGGGTGAAAAATATCACAAATCTCAATGGCCCTTTTATAATTTATAATGATGTTACTGATGAAACCATATCAAGAGCTGCTCCAATAAATTGTCTTGAAAATTATGTGTTGCAAAGACTTAACATTTAGATGGAAAATATTTATTTAAGGATTCTATTTCTCCTAGAAAATGAGTATGAAAATATCTTATTCATCTGAAGGTCTAGGTAGACCAGATGCTCTCTTGGGACAAGACCTCTTGATGTTCTCAGACATGTCTCCATATAAATTCAAAAAGAGCTGATTAGACTTCATGAATCCTGGAAATTTGTATTATGATTGATGATACTCTCCATTGCAACACAGAACTTTACATGTTAGTATTGGTTTGATGTATTTCATGCTTAGGATAGTTGGGTCGTGTTTCTTTCTTGCTGAGTAACACATGACACACTATTTTTAATGTGGAGGCACTCTTGGCATAACTTACACACTATTTCTGGAATGGTAGGCTCAAAGAAGTAGTAGCATCACTGTTCTCCTAGTCTTACTTTGTATTTAGCATTGAAGAAATATTAGAATCCACATTTATTAATATGATTTCAACAGACAGGAATATACTATTTATTTTATAAATCATAAGGCATTAAATGCATTAGCATATCTACGATTTCAATCTAAGATTTTGTTTTTCAGTAGAAAGTTCAGCCTTGCCCAAGACCACCTATATCAAAATCTCTGTGGGTAACCTTGGAATTGCATTATTATAGATCTCTCCAAGTGATTCTAATGATCATTCAGTTTTAGGAACCACTACTCCTGAGTGTTTCCAGACCTACAAGATCTCTCTCTTTTCTTTATTCTCCCCTCTTAACAAACACTTTTAAAACCTATCCAACGGTCTCTGAGTTGTGGATGGGGTGTGGTAGACTGGCTCACCTGACCTCTGCTCCCACTGCCTTCTGGGGTGCCCTCTGCTCTGCAGAGGCAGTAGAGAGTAAAACGACATTTCCCAAATTCCCCCACACCCTACACTTGATTTAGGCTCTGCTTATCCTACATACTTATGTAAGACTTGAATTCAAAACTCAGTAAAGAGAGAATGCATCCAAGACATCCATTTTGCTATTGAGATCTGGCCCATGTGGCATGCCTCTGGAATCAGTATTTCTGGGTGAAGATCTATCATTGCTGGATGACGGCTAAGGCAGGATATCCTTGGAGCCAGCAGGTGAGAAAGCAGCTTCCTGATTCTCCAGCTTTCTGATTATAGTAGAGATAACCGTTCCCTTAGCAGGCCAGTTTCTGTGATGGCATTCTGGGAGTATTCTTGAAAGCTCAGTTCAGCCTAAAACCTATTATTTCAACACTGCTAAGAGTTTTGTAAGTGTCTAATTCCCTATATTTCATCCTGTTTCTGTTAAAAATAGCTAGAGTGGTTTCTTTAATCTTCAAGTGATCCCAGATTAATACCTTCCTTTTATAGCTACCTGTCTGGTAATCATTACTCAAAGCTTACTTGGGCATTTTACGTGCAGAGTAAACAACAGAGATACTCAAGGATTATAAGAACAGGAAAAAAAGAAAAAAAAACTCTTCTAAATTTTTGATTTACAAATGATAATAACCCATACTAAGAAGATCAGAGGATCCATAAAAAGGACAATTTCCATGCATTCTCAATTCTCATTGGTACCAGGTTTCCATATACGGTGTGGCACAAAACCTTCCTACTCTTGCATTTAATAAATACATCATGCACTTGGAAGTTCTCTCAGACTATTGTATGTGCTTTTACTTAAAAGAAAAAAACCCTAAAAAAAATGAGCCTTAATTTCCTCCCAAACATAACATAATAGAAATGAGACAGAGGTTTAGATATTCTTCCTTGGGGATTATATAGGTCACAAAATGAGGAAAAGTTTGCATAGAAACCTGGAAAAGACCATATGTACAATAGTTTAAATTGTTACTTTTTTGAAGTTCTCTGCTTCTCTGTGTTCACTTTCTAAATTTGTTCATAACTTTAACATTTGCTGAACAAACACTGTGGACTTTACACTGTGCTAGACAATGGGATAGAGCACAATGGAGAATTAAAAAAATAGATGCTAAAATAGAGGCTGCAGGAAACTTGTCTTCTTATGGGAAAGAAAGATATTCAACAACAGATTACAAAAGTACTTAATTGACATCACAATTTGTGTAAAAAGATAAATAAAACCATTGGGTGACATACTGGGGTTCTGGTCCAGTCTTCCTCAAGGAACTAATATTTGAGTTAAACTCTAAAACACAAGTGGAAATTAACAAGAGGCCAGAGAGGAGAGTTTTCTTGGCAATGTTGTGGCATATAAACGGCCTGAGGAGAGAAGGTCCTGAAACTGTTTCATAACAAACCTGGCACAGAGTTCTCTCCCAAGTCACTTTGTCAGATCTAGAAGCAGGTAAAGGACTTCCTCTACATTTTATGCGCAAGAAAATATGGAGAATGTAATACTTAGATAATTGGAGGTAAAAGGAGGAAAAACTGCAGAAAATAGAAATGAATGGGAAGGACGTTGGAAAGCTAGTCAATACCTCATCAGATTGTCTTTATTAGCTTTTCATTTTCCAGTAGAAAAATACACTTCCTTTTTTTTTTTTTTTTGTGAGGAAGACTAGCCCTGAGCTAACATCCATTGCCAATCCTCCTCTTTTTGCTGAGGAAGGTTGGCTCTGGGCTAATATCCGTGCGCATTTTCCTCTACTTTATATGGGACGCCACCACAGCATGGCTTGACAAGCGATGCATCAGTGCGCGCCCGGGATCAGAACCTGCCAACCCCGGGCCTCTGAAGCAGAGTGCGCACACTTAACTACTGCACCACGGGGCCGGCCCCTACACTTCCTTTTAAGAGTGTGCCACACCTGGAGATGCATCTCCTTTCTAGCCTAGTGCATATTATAAAAAGTGCAATAAGATAAAAATTTCACAACACCAAGGAACAGATAATTTACAGATTTTTTCAAACCCCCTGCCTCATCAAATTCCATTACTCGGATTGCATTAACCCCTGCATGAAGGTTGGAATCGTCATTCTCCTGGCATCTAGAGCTAGTTTAGCTGGTTGATTGTTTAGGGGGAAGGGATATGATGACAGGCAGTTGAGCCCCTAGGGAATTTCTTTACCACTGTTTTGGCAAAGAGGGTTGTCTGATCTTATCTATTACCTATCAGGGGAAAGATGGGGGGTCAATGGTGCTGTCATGGTGTAATCACATTCATTTCCAACGATAGAGATATTCCATTACTATTTTTGTGTAATTTGATAACAGAAAGAACCTCAAGCAAGTGCTTTGAATGTTATTTAATCTCTCAGTGCAGATCCCTTGATATTTCACAAGAAATAGTGTCATGACCTTGCTTGGCTTACTTTGTTTGAGAACAGTGTTAAAAATGTATTAATACTCTCTGTTTTCTTAAGAAGGAAAAATGGCCATAAAGCTGGTGCCAGGAGAGTCAGCCCCACATGGAGATTTTGCCAAGATCTCCCAAAGCAACTTCTCTTTCTTTGTTCCTTTTATTTCACTATTAAAAAAATCTTTGTAATGGATTCTCTGGAGTCCTTATTGCCATTAGTTAATACATTAAGGTAACAGCCCTGAGAGAGGGGTCAATCTGTCACAATCTTTCCTTTTTTGAGCCTGTGGATGCATTTGTACTATAAAAGCAATATCAAACCCACAAATTGCTCCCAGTTTAGGAAAATTGGAAAAAATATCTATTAGTTGAATCCTCCTTAGCACATCATAGTCTCTTCTTTATCCGTTCACTTTCTTTTCTAGTAAAATCCTCAAGAATCAGAGCAAATAACCTATTATTTGAAAGCAGCCATTCTTAGGTATAAATCTATTACATCCCAAATAATTAAAAATAGTAAGGTTAACTGTGTGAGTTTAGAGACTTACAAAATAGTCAAGTGGCCTTTCACAAAACTTCTACTGTAGACATCTGTATAAGAATATTTTCTTCTGCTTATAACTAAATTAATATACAACCAAAAATAAAGCTGTCTCTAAATTGCTGGGCTTTTATGTGTTGTGTAAAGTATAGAAGAATCAAAATTACAGGAATATATGCTTTGTTAGAATAAATATATCATCAGCCCATGTTCCTTATCTAAAGAGTGGAAGAACTCAATGGGAATGGACAAATACTTCAGCCCCACGATCTATAAGCAGTTAGGATGAAGATGTCTAATGCATGGACCCTGCTCTCTACAATCTTACAGTTTTGGACTATGATAAAGAAATGATTTATTATATTTTAGAATAATACATAAACATTTTACCAGTTTAAACATGTTTTATTAAATGGAACATATGAGAATATTTTCATGTAACAAAATAAATTGGTCTGAGAACCTTTACCATAGAGGATGGTTTGTATAAATGGATTAATTAGTCATCTAGATTTAGCAAAAAAGAGAAGTTATGAAAAGTTCACAGATGGGGCTAGCTTCAGGGACTTGGTTCAAAGGCTCAAATGATGTCAGAGGGTCTGACTGTATAAGCTTTGCTTCATCCGGGTTTCATTTCAGGCTTTTCATCGTGGCCTCTGGCATCTTCAGGCTCATGTCAGCGCAACTTTGCCGTTAGTTCCCATTCCAGGTTTAGGGGATTCTGGTCACTGACTGGAAACCTTGAGCTCCAGACCAGCTTCTCCCTGCCTACCCCACATGATCTGTGCCAGTGCTCGGGGCTGCAGGCAGCCACAGGGTGGTCAGCCTATCGAGAAATGGTGGAAGGGGAGGGTTTGCATCCTGGCTGGATCGCTGGGCCAGGCTATGGGCATCATTTGATCTACAACTTTTATTGCTCAGATATATGGCCCATGAGCCTCCATTTGGATTCTTACTCCAAGTCCTTCAAATGTTAGGGGCAGGCCTGGTATAGGCAATGTTAGGAATTTTAACCTGAGAGCAGGAGGAAGCCATTTGGAATTTAAGCAGGAAAGGGACACGATAAAATTTAGATTTTTTAAGATAGCTTTACTATGGGATAATTGACATAAAATTAGTTGCAAATATTTAATGTGTACACCTGATTAATTCTGACACACCAATGAAACCACTATCACAATCAAGAAAATGAAAAGAAAAATTTTTTGAAGAACACGTATTCAACAATTGACTTTTATCTAGAATGCACAAAGGATTCATAATTCAGTAAGGACATAAACAACTCAATTAAATAAATAGACAAAAGATTTGAACAATCACTTCAAAGAAGATACACAAATAGCAGAGAAGCACATGGAAAGGTACTCAACACCATTAGTCACTAGGAAGACGCAGATTTGTATTTTAACAAGGTCACTCAGGATCCAGTGTAGTGAAAGGATTGGAGATCAGGGGTGGCTGCAACAACAGTTAGGAGGTTATTGCCATAGGACGAGTAAAAGACAGTGGTTGCTTGAATTAAGATAGTGATTGTGGAGATTGGAGGTGAATGGCAAATAAGAGAAATAATCAGGAAGCAAAATAGATAGGCCTTGACATTGACTTTGATTTTAGAAGGTAAAGTGTTAGAAATGATTCCAAGTTTTCTGGCTTGTGCAGTTGAGTGGATGACGGCGCCATTCACTAGCGTGGTGAAAACTGGAGGACGACCAGGTGTGGGGAAAGATTGAGCTTATGTTAAATGAGCACCTTAGAGGTACCTCCAAGACACCAAAGTAGAACCGTGGAGCTGGCAGTTGGAGTAGATGGATTCTGAGCCTTGTCTCTTGCATTTGGTGTGGACAGAAGCTGAAAGGTGGTAGGCTGAGGTTTATAAGAGGAGAGAGAGAAGAGCAGGGATCGCCAAATCAGATTCCCCTGTTCTGTCCCCACGAAAAGGAGGGAATCTGCTTTTCATTGATGGTTTACACTAGCAGAGCAGGAAAAACCTCTGGGTGAAGTGGGTTTCAGAGACCACCTTTAAATATTCTACTTAGAACCCTTGCAATATTTGGCCAGTCTTGGGGTATCCTGAGCCAGGACAAACTGAAGCAAAACATCTGATTGCCATCGCTCCTTCAATTTGTGCCCTCCCCCCATTGCTAAGTCCTAACCTGTGTATAGATTGTATTTATGTAGATGTGACCTCAGGAAATCAAAAGGTCCTATAGTGCAATCATTTACAAATTTTTTTTTTTGTAATCAGTTTTTTGAATCAGTTTTTCCACATGGATTCTATGATCTGTTGAAGGAAGAAAAAAACGGAACATTCTTTTTTTATTTTTGTACCTCATTAATGAATCCCAACCATGCTCTTCCTTAGGTTCTTTTCCACCTCAATCTGGTTCTCACATTCTTAGCAACGACAATGGGATCTTTAAATTCACTCAATTCGTGTTGGGAAGAGGCCAAAATTAGTTAGTGCCCCATTGGTACTCTGTTGGAGTAGCCTTCCAGCAGAACAATCTAAGCAAGGCATTTACATCTCCTCCCCCGCTTCTTTTCCCAGTTTGGCATATTCTAGCTTGTGTTGTACTCTCCCTGTAAATATGAGAGAAAATAAAAGACACTATTCAGCCTCTCTTGTCTGAAAAGTCTGGCATTTCAGTGGTTTTCCTTAAGGGGGGGGGATCCTCATTTGTAACCAGCTTTGCCATTAACGGAAATCAATCTGAATGTCCTATTGTGCATCTTTTTTCTTGCCTCACAGTCTGAAATGGCCTTTGCCAAGTTTTCAAGCTGAATCTGAAAGACCATCTCTCATTTTCCCGTTCCCAGACTCCAGCCCCATTGAATCCTTGCAAAGTCTTCTCAGGCAGAAGGGCTGCAGCGCGAGGATTGGGAGGAACTCGACCTACTCCGCTAACCCAGTGGCCTGAGCCAATCACCAAGAGGACTGGAACCTCTCTCGAGCCCCGCTTCCCCGCCCCTCCCCTGCAACAGCCTCGTGGAAAGAGGGACACTGGAGGAGGGTGTTTGCAATTCAAATCCTTGGCTTTCAGCCCGACTTTTTTCCAAATAAGAAGGCAGAAGCTGCAGCGAGGTGTGAAGGAGTTTTCTGGATTGCAGTGGCAATAAGATCCGCAGATCCTCGCTCGTCTCTCGTCTGTTTTCGAAGCTAACGGGAGAAGGGCAAGGATGGTGGAGGCTTTCTGTGCTACCTGGAAGCTGACGGACAGTCAGAACTTTGATGAGTACATGAAGGCCCTGGGTAAGTAAAGTAGGATGTGTTGTTCTCTTCTTATCCTGCAGCTTCAGATACTTGCAGATTCCTTTTTTTGCCCATTAGATTTGCAAGAGCCTAAGACAGATCACATTGTCGTAATCGGAGGCTAGGCTATGAATTTCCCACGGAACGGATTTTTAATGTGGCATTTGCCGGCTTCCTTGCCCAGGGCCAAATATTTGAGCATTTAGTATTCTGTGGAGGATGTGAAGCTTCTATGCCTTTTTCCTTTTCTCTTCATCATTCACTTATTATTTGTGCGTCCAAATCAGCATCCACTTATTATTACAGCTCGGTAGTTGTATTGCATGATTAATGGGCTAAACCTGCTCTAATGAAACTTACACTTGAGGACCCGGATTCCAGAATAGGAAAGCAGATTCCTGCTTTGTGAGCTCTTTTGGAAGTTGTAGCTGACTGTACTGCTTCTCTTTGCTATTTCAGGTGTGGGCTTTGCCACTAGGCAGGTGGGAAATGTGACTAAACCGACAGTGATCATCAGTCAGGAGGGGGACAAAGTGGTGATCAGGACTCAGAGCACATTCAAGAACACAGAGATTAGTTTCCATCTGGGAGAAGAGTTTGATGAAACCACTGCAGATGACAGAAACTGTAAGGTAAGAAGCCACTTCTCGGGGTGGGGGGGGCGGGAATCAGAGAGAGAGATTCCTGATGTTTCTTTTATTTTAGATGGTGGGAGGTGGAGAATGTTCTCAGTATTTCAATTCAGAGAGAAGGACACAGGGTTAATTTTGCTTTCTAGTGCACATATGTTATCTTCAGAGCAATGGGTACTTGCTACAGCTCAAATATCCAATCTATTTTTACCATATGTTTTTCACATTTTATATCAAACCTGTATTTCAAAAAGTATTTAGTAGTGTTTGTTTGAAAGAAAGATTGCATTTTGTTTAATCTCTCTGATTGCCTCAGATTGACTAAATAGACAATTTGCTTCTTTCTAAGGCTTTGTTTAAAGGAAAGGGTGACTAGTCAGAAAGCACTCGTTCAGTATTTTTATTTCTAATATATAAGGTTTTTGCATCTAGATGTACACATTTCAGTTTTCAAACTATGAACTATTAGAGTTTACATAATGATGACTCTAAAGCAACAGAGGATATGGTACAAATATAATACTTAGTCGATCACGTTTTATTCAATTATATAACTTTTTGGAAAAGAACTTCATTTGACTTTCACATCAGAAACCTGACCTGTACCTGTTGCCATGTTCTGTATTTTGTTGTTGGTCTCAGTCCATTGTTAGCCTGGATGGAGACAAACTCGTTCACGTACAGAAATGGGATGGCAAAGAAACAAATTTTGTGAGAGAAATTAAGGATGGCAAAATGGTTATGGTAAGTAATGGCAACTCTTCCTTCCTTCTTCCGTGCTTTTCACCACTCTCTTCATTACCTATCTCCTTCCCTCTCCATCTCTTGCCCCTCCCTTCCTCTGCTCCACTCCCTTCCCTCTTCTCTCTTCCCTCCCTCCTTTCTGTCCTTCCTCCCTCCCTCCCTTCCTCCCCTCCGTCCTTCCTTCTTTAATAATATTAAGTCACTGGCAAAGTTCTTTAACCATGTATACAGGAGAAATGAGAAGATTCTAGTTAATTGTTTCCTCAGCTCTGCTTCTTTAATTATAAAAAAGAGAAAAGCTCTACTTAGTGTAGTGAAAAAAAGGTTGCCATTGATTTTGCTAAAACCATGTGTCAAAAGAAGATTTTTTGTAGGATTACTGTGAATGTCTAATCCTCACATGAAATCTAAACGTAAAACAAATAATCATGAAAATATATAAAGGTGATTGATATTACTAGAAGAATATCAAGCTTATTGAATCAGAAAAATTATTTTATAGCTCCTGGAATAAATAAGAGATCTTTAAACATTTTATGTTTTAGTTTGTAAAGGTTATACAAGTTCAGTGCAGATAATTTAGAATATGACAGAAAAGCGTAAAAAAAAATATAGAAATCCTCTCTAATTTCTCCTCAGAGAGAACCATTTTAATGTTACTTCCTTTTAGTCTTTCTTTTTGATGCATAAGATGCCTTTTAAACATGCCTGTTACATATTAATTAGGTAATCATGTAAAAATTATAAAATAGAATATAATTTAAAAATACTTTCTCTAACGGTGGAGTACATCTGGGAAAAATGTTATGCCTTAATCTAGCGTCCCAGACACTTTTTTGTGAACTGAGTAATGGCATTTTGAAGATGTTGAAATAGTCAATGTCCATTTAGGGCTTTTTTGAGGCGGGGGTGCTTTACATATTCCTTCTAAGATAATAGCAGAAAGCATTTTCTGTTTTTGTTATTTAAGAAAATTGACTGCTGTTTCCTTCTCCTCCCCTTGACTTCTGCAATCAGAGGTGTTGTAGATTGAGATACAGGGCTTGCATATTCTTACTTATTTTCATGAGCAGAAGTGTGGGTGGGGAGAAGAGGGGCATTTCCTTTCATGTTAATGGATATTTGCCCACATTTTTCTGCAATGATCATCAAAAGAAAGGATTTATTTCTAAAAGATTCAATCTGAACTTCTCCTTTATGCTTTTATCCCCATTTTTTTCCTGGATACAGAAAAGTGGATAGTTCATCTTTGGCATGTATGACTATAATCAGGCAAGACTGAGTTCAAAAAAAGATTAAAGCAATGAATGACAAAGACACACTATACTCTTGAAAAATACATGAAAATATGAAAATAACAAGCACTAAAAAAACCCTAAATTTTGTAAAGAGGTTTTACAGCAATTCTTCAAGTTGCATTTGACATAAGACCCTATGTTCCACGTTATACCCACCTAAGCACCAAGGTTCGCATAAACTAAAGCATGATAGCCAAAGCAACGAACACATTTGTACATTTACCCTTTCCTGCCGATTTTGGAAAAAGTCATTCCAAATACTATTTGCCCAAATGATTTGGATATTCTAAAAACTCTTCAAAATTTATCTAGGTCAGGAATTGAAAACTGTGATGAAATCCTACCATAAATTTCATTTACTTTCGAAGCAGATAGTTAATTTTCTCCAGTTACCCCAAGGATAATTTAAGGCAAAAGGAATTCTTTTGACCCGAATCTGATAGTCAATCTCAGTTTTTGCTTCCTTTTAGAGATGTGAGCTATGTATATGTTATTTACTCAATGAACATAAGAAGTTTCTTTTCTTTTTGTTTTAAGAAATGAAGGGTTTATGCAGCATTCAAAGTTTCTAAAAGCCATTATTCTTTTGCATAAAACAAATCATATATATGATAATCTTCAAAAATTTCAGCTACTGATGTTCCTGTCTAAAAAGATTTGATTATCTTTTGAATCTTTCAGACTCTTACTTTTGGTGATGTGGTTGCTGTTCGACACTATGAGAAGGCATAGAAATGTTCCTGATCTGGGGCTGCAGAAGCTCTCCAACTTTTCTGTTTACTCAAGTCTCAGTGCTATCCTGCTATTACAGCACGGCTGATCACTAATTAGAGGTTATCCTTGGCATGGAGGTGGAAAATGATGATTTACGAACCTGTTTTAAAAACGTGTTACTCCAAGCAATTAGCCCAATTTTGATCTGCAAATTTATCATGTTTTACAATTCACCTTAAAATTTTAAGCCACAGTTTTAAAATAAACAAGTGAATACATTTTATAATGTCCAACGGAATGCAAATCAAATTGGAATAAAAATCTTATATCCATGAGAAATTTTGTTGTTGTTTTTAATATAACTAATCTGGATGGGAATTGTATATTAGAGAGTTTCAAATAGCCTTTCTTATGGCACAAAGTAAGGCTGGAAAAGTTAGCACTTTGTTTAAAATACTCATTTAAAAAATAAGCAGAAATCTAGGGAAATGTGGAAATGCCACAGTTTTGGTTGATACTTCTATAAAGAATTTGTGATGATTAAATTCATTTGGCCAGCATCCAAAGGAGCCTCATTATGGTGGGTTGGGCTGTACAAATGACCTCTTGCCTTAGAAACAGGTAGTCTGGAGAAGCAAAATGATATCCACAAAAATGTCTCATTAAAAAGTAAATATAATCAAAATATCATACAATCAAAATGTCATATAATTCAAGTTCCTTATAGAAAGATAAATTGGAAAAGGGAGTGAGTTTTATCTTGGACTATGAAGATGTGTCTCCAGACAAGTACATTGAGCTGAACCAAGTCAGTAAGAGTGCTAAAACGGAGTGTGCAAAGAGTGTGCTTAAAGGCATTCGAATTCCTTCTTTGGGTGTGTGTTGGAACTGAGTTGAGCAAACAAAGGTAAATATCTGTTAGTAACTGGCTAGAGTTTGCCTTTGTAAAGTATAAACAAGTGTTATTTTGTATTTCATCATTTTCAAAATGCTTTTCATACATTTTCTCAAACTCGTAATGTGAAGCAGGTAAGGCAGGTATTATTATTCTTACTTTACCGATGAGAACATTGAAGATCAGATTTACATGTGCAAGTTCTCCTGACTAGTGAATAATACCAAGAACTGCAAACCTTGCAATTTTCCCCTTTATTTCCTCTCAAAAATTAATATTTCTGCTAAATTTTCTTCTGAAACAAAAATGTAAGATTTCATTTTCTCTGATCATTCCTTAGGAAATCTTCCCTCTGTTAGCCTCTCTGGGGGATGGGGGGACATGGGGAAAGGGTAAATACTTTTTAGGACAAATATGCAATATTCATTTTTAATCAACCCAGTGTTTTCAGTAAGTTTCTATAAGTTAACTGAAGTTCCAATTAACTTACAGATCTAAGTATGAGAGAATTTCCTTTAACTTACACAGTTCACCATGATACCTGACTATTGTATTACTCTAATTACTATAACGAAGAGTAGAAAAGTCTAAAGTGCAGTTATAGGATTTAACATGTGAATGTACAGTTATTACTGAATGTCAAGATAAGATTGTCCAGCTAAGGTTACCGTTCCTAAAACTACGGAGTCAAGGTTTATCTTTAAGCATGAAACAGAACATTGAGCTGGTTTTTGCTTCCATTGCTCTGACAGCCTTCATCTCTGTTTTCTGTGGAAGACTGTCTCTCTTGGTGATTTCAGCCTATGCTCTACTAGAAGCTGGGATTCTGCTCTCTCTATTCTTAAAGATACAGGGGCAAGGACGGGGATGCATCTTCAGCTCACTATACATTGGCCAAATAACATCGTGTTGGCATTAATTTCCATAACAACTATCTCACAGAGCGAAGAATGGAAAGGTTTTGGGGTGGCCTAAAATGGGAAACAAAGTTACACTGGGCTAAAAGTTCAAGAGTGGCAGTGGTGGATCAGATGCATTTTTTTCTGGGAAGATCATTAACAGATATTTTTGCTTCCTAAATGTTTGCAGGGTAGTTGCAAATCGTTTTTCTTCAAGCCATATTCTGTCTCATACAGTAATCTGCCAATGTACTAACTTTTCTGGTTTGCCCTTTTTGTTTCATTTTTTAGCATAGTTATCAGAAAAGGAAAAAAATTACCAAGCCCAATCATCAAACGCAATTTGATCAACCAAGAACATCCCTGAAATTCCAAGATCTCAGAGACACAAACTATGCTAAGGGCTGTGTTGAGAAATCCAATCGTGCATTCCTGACAATGAGCAAGCAGCAGTTTCCACGCTGGCACCCGTGCTCTCTCTCACCCAGATATACACCCTTACAACAAATTATACTACACCCCGAACACCGGGACCTACAGATACATACCCAGGGTTGAGGAGTATACCCAGAGGTGTTGAGCCACTGTAGCTTTCTGTGTCTCAGAGAGTGTGCATAAAGGAAAACAAAAGAAAGCAAAGGAGTGGAAGGGAGGATGGTGTTTCCACCCATTAATTTCAACCTATTGTCCTTTTAGAATTGCAAGCATTTCTTAGGTTTCAAAATATGTATGCCATATTTCATGCTTACTTCCTGAAGAATTATTTCACAACTACTTTACTTTCAGTAAAGCTTATTGGAAATTGGGGGAAAAAGAGTGAAAAATTGCTACTTTACAATTTTTTAAATCCTTTTGCTATCTTTCAGAACATTTGGGCTAGAAACATACAAGTTATTTTGTTGTTCTTAAAGTTGTTCTCTCTTATTTACCACATTTTTTCCTGCTGCATTTTTTCCCCTACTCTTGAGGTTGTGGACTGAGAAACTCCAAGGACCACTTTTTCCAGACTGGAAAACACTTCGGCTCTCCAAAGGCTTTTGAATCATCCTAAAGCTGAGGCACTGCTTGGCCACCCTGGCAGGACATGACACAGAAAATGGAGGCACTTTGATTCCCATTTCAAAGCCCCTTTCATGAGACACTTTCCCATTCAATTGGACGAGATACAACATAAGGTTTTCTCTGATGGGAAACAAATTCACTTTACAACATCTTTTATGAGGTTAGTCATTCTGGAGGGTATTTTCTTCTCCAGAGGAATCCACGCCCCACAAATTTAAACTATATGCTTCTTTATCTTAAAAGGGCAGCATCCTCGTAAATGGTAATAGAAGGAACACAGAACCCAAGGAAGTTTGGGGATCTTGGTTCCTTTGTCAGACTTTGTATCATCAGAAATTCTTTGGAAGAGTGAAATCAACCGGGTCTATATATGATTTTCATACATCTCTGGAATGCACAGAGCACAGTTCCAAGACATTGTTCTAACTTAGCTGGGGAAAAAAACCCAAACAAAAAACTAAATCCTGGCGTCTTTGAGCAGTGGTTCTCAAACATCGCCATCACTTTGTATCACCTGGAGGGCTTATAAAAACACAAATTACTGGGCTTCACCCCGCAGAGTCTGTGATTCAACAGGCCTGAAGTGGGGCCTGGGAATTTTCCTTTCTACCCAGACTTCCCAGGTAGTGTCGACACTGCTGGCCCAGGGACCCACATTTTGAGATCCACTCTGCCATCCAAAACTTCCGCTGACCTCGTCCAAATCAAGACACTTCAAGGTTCTCTGCGTCACTTCTGCGGAGAGCCACATTTGTTTAGGGCCAGGCATTTAGGGAAGATGATATGCTTGGGGTTGGCCCAAGCACGTTCCTTCCCAGGCCAGTCACTGTCGCTAGGGAGCAAAGGACAGGTAATCGCCAGCTGCTGAAGGTAGGGTAACCTACTCGCTGCGGAGTTGGCTCTCGCACGTGACCGCTGGGCGTGTACACCGCATCCGTCGTCTGCCTCCTCCCTACGCCCGGGCTTGACGGTCCGAGTGGAACCACAGGACGACTCCAGTCTCCCAGGCCCGTGGCCGCCACCCGCGATGGCGCTGCTGCGCGCGCTCGTCTGCTGCCTGCTGGCCGCCTGGCACGGCCGCCCCGGCCTCGGGCTGCCCCTGGCCCCCGCGGGCGGCCGCAGTCCCGCTCCGGCGCTGGGTGAGTCGCCCGCGACCCTTTCCCTCTCGGGAGCTGCCCGAGAGCGCCGGGCGGAGGCGCCCGCGCAGTCAGCAAAAGTGCGCTGGGTCCCGGACGCGCCGGGCGCGGGGAGGGGGCGACGGGGGCACGGGCGCCCCAAGGCCGCCGCCGGGAGCTCGGGGCTCCGCGGGGAGAAGTCCCCGCGCCGCTGGGGGCGCTCCAAGGGGGCGCGGCGGCCGGATTCCGCCTCGTGCGGTTGTTTACACTTTGTGTCTCCGGGTGTTTTGCTCCTTGGGGAAGGGAGGAAAGAAACGCTGCGTGTTTCAAGGAGAAAAGCTGCTGCGAGTTAGACGTCCTGCGTTCTCGGGGGCCCCAGAATCTGCCCAGAGTGACTGGGGGAGCTGCGGAGTTCCCGCCGCACCTCGGGGGTGTAAATTTCAGTGGGACGCAGTACCTTCTGTCCTGCTTACTGAGTTTGGCGGCCCTTTCCTCCCACTCCTGTCAGAGTATAGTCAGTCTCCGCGCTCCCCGCCCCTTAGTCTGCGTTAGAACTCAGGGGGCTTCATTTCTCTGTACCTGGATGTCACTAGGCTCCCTGCGGGCGGGACCAACTTTTATTCATTCCCAACATTTAACACAGTGCCTGTTAGAGGAAGGTTCTCAACGTGTGGTCGGGACCAGCGTCAACTTGTTAGAAATGCAAGTTTTCAGCCCCACCGCAGACCTACGGAATCTAACTCCCAGAACTCGGGCCCAACAATCTGTTTTAATAAATCCTGCAGGTGATTCTGATAGATGCTAGAGTTTGAGAACCACTGGTCCAGAACCCATAGATGTTGGATGAGATTTTACAATGCCATCTGAGCCTTCAGTTTCAAAGAGCAAGGTACTCCCACCTCCCCGACTCTCTTTAAAAATAATTACTCTTTATTTAGAGAGGGAAACATTAGATCGGTGGAGTTCTGTTTGTGTTTTGGGCATAGCTGTCTCTGAAATTCGGGGCAGTGCTTGATGCCGAAACCTCCTCTCTTCTCTGTGGCTCTTGCTCTCTCACACGACTTCGGAAATGATCTGGGAGAAACGCCTCCTCTTGTCCCAGAGCCAAGTCCTCGTGACTCAGCTGTCAGGCAGTTGAAAGCAAGAACTGTAAAGCTGGTTTCCCAACTGTAGGTCGTAACAACAAATTGTCCCCAAATACTTACTGTTCTGGTTTCTGCTTTTATTCAAGCTGAAGTTGCATTTCTCTAATTATGTGGCGGTTTAGGATTTTGAGATAAAATGTCCCAGGTTGCACAAGACCAGCCAATAGCAAATTCACCTTTTAGGTTGGTTTTAGGAATCTGATTGCTGAAGGCCTCGATGACAACATTCTGGTGTCTGGTAAAGCTCTGCTTCACACCTCCCTGTTTTGGTGGGGAAGCTCCGAGGTTGTGTCACTAGGGAAGAGGAAGGGATGGGGGTAACCTGGGTTCAAAGACCTGCTGAAGCATTGACTCAGCACTTTCACATTGGATATATTAGTTTACATGTTTTCCACTTGATGTGACCTCTTCTCTCCCCCTGACCCCCATCCCAAAAGGCTTGGATTTCCTTTACAATGCAGTGACCGGCCTCTGCCTACTTGTTGTATGTGTGTATGTGTGTGTGTGTGTGTGTGTACGCGTGCGTGTGTCTGTGTGCAGATTCCCAGTCTCGGGCTTCCCGTTCTGTCAAGTCCCTGTGGTCAGAGGACATCAGCCCAGGGACACTTCACCCGGGTGTTTTCGGCGACGACTCTTTAGATTTAGTAGTAGGTCAGGACCTGCTGGAGTCTGTGGTGGGAAGTGACATTATAAACAAATAAACAAAAGAACCTATTTTAAACAACACCATGTGTCCAAAAATCTGAATTATGGCTTACCAGGTTCTTAAGGATAAATTATAACTTTTTTTAGATAATTATAAGATTTTTTGGGGTATAATTTTGAGCACTTATCTAGATATGTTGACAGTACGCCCACATACACACATATCTTTGTGGAAATCTTTTTAAAGATAAGTCTGTAGAGCCAGCCCTGATGGCCTAGTGGTTAAAGTTCGGCATACTCCGCTTCAGCGGACTGGGTTTGGTTCCTGGGTGCGGAACCACAGCACTGTCTGTAGCCATGTCTGTCAGTAGCCATGCTGTGGCAGCGGCTCCCACAGAAGACCTAGAAGGAGTCACAACTGAAATATACAACTATGTACTGGGGCTTTGGGGAGAAAAAAAAAAGAAGAGAGGAAGATTGGCGACAGATGTTAGCTCAGAGCAAATTTTTCCCAGCAAAAAAAAAAAGATTTTCTGTAGAACAAGAAAGTAATTGTGGGGTAGTGAATAAAACTTTGAACTTCAAACCAGAGAATCTGGATTGGGGTGTGGGCTCTGCCTCAGACCAGGTCCATGGCCTTAGACACACACACACACACACACACTCACACACACACGCACACAGCATTTTGTATACAATTTCATTAGAAGTGGAGGTGAGACCTCCAGAGGTTCATTATTTGTAAATTCCAGGTTAAGAACCTGTCAGAGCTCTGTTCTTGACTTCTATTTAAAGACACTCTTTGGTGCATTTAAATAATTACCCTTCACTTATCCATCTGGCAATGCAATTTAGTGGAAAGAGCACTAGGCTGTGAGTCTGGAGTGACTGGTCCCAGTTTAGCTGAGTTGGCTTGTGATCTTGAGGAAATCCTGAAATCTGCCTATGCCTACTTAAAGAATGTTTGTTTAGGGCCTACTACAGGTCAGACATATTCTAGATGCTGGGGATATATAAATCTAGGTACTAGATTACATCAGAGGGAGTGTCCTTAGTGTCTTTCCAGTTTGGGTTTACAAAAATTTAATATATTTACAGTCTCATGTCCCTTAATTGTCACAGTATCTCAGGTAGGTGTTGTCATTATCTATTTTACATGAGGCAAGTGAGACGGAAGGCCATTTAAATGTGAGCACACACAGAGAGGCTGTGTGTGCAGTGGTTAAAGAGCAGCATGAACTCTAGAGTCAGATTTCCTGAATCCTTATTGGCTCTGTTGAGTCTGGTGTATGTGATTTGAGCTTAAGTTCTGTGTGCAGCAGCTCTGGATCTGTCAAATGGAAATAATGATGAGTTAATACAGGTAAAGCATAAAAAACAATATGAATATATTTTCTAATAAACTTATAAACTCGATAAGTTTTAACTACTACTTGGAAATGAGGAAGTTCAATCTCAAATTCAAGCTTGGGTTTACAAAATAATAACAGCACAACTAAAATCGGGCTTACTAGCTGCCAGGCACCTCCTGAGAGCTTTACTTCTACGAAGCCACTTACCTCTCACGCAGTAGGCACCAATATTATTCAGATTTTACGGATGAAACAAGAAACAAGCCAAGATCGCACAGCTAGATTAGCAAGTGGAGTTTGGATTCGAAGTCAGGCAGTCTGACTCTGGAGTCCTCACCCTTAAGCGTAACACTATACAGTTCTGTGTGCAGCTTACTACACCTTAACATTCTACAAATAATAAAATACATGTTTACATAAAAATGAGATGTACTATATATAGATTTATACCCCAAGGAAGGGCAGCCTCCAGGATGATTCTGAGCTATTTGCCAACTCCACTTTATGTGCTGAATATAGAATGTATAAGCTGGAAATAAAAGTTGGAGTGTTTTCTACATTATGGAATAAAATAAATTACTCTTGGCAAATGTTTCCAAATGGGGACTGAATACCAAGTAATGGACCATAAAGACTATTTCATGTCTACCTGTTGTCAATTTCGCCTTACTCTGGTGGGACTCCAAGCCACATTTGGAGGAGCTCCAAGGAGGGGCTCACAGGTGGGCCTCGAACCCACAATCTGTCCCTTCCCCAGAGGCTTCTTTTCTGTTCGGTGTCGCAGGTTTGAAACGAAAGCGGAGCTGAGTGTTCAGTGGCACAAGCTTTTATTCAATGTCCGAAGAATGGAGAGGTGGGAACTATGTTCACAAATCAACTTCTCAGCTCTTGGGGCGAGTAAGCAGCTATAATGCGTCAAGATAATGAAGGGAATAAAATAATAGAATATTCATCATATTCACGGAACAGGGCAAGCTTTTTGGAGAACAAGGGTGCCACCTCTTTTCTTTCCTTATTTAGTCATATCCTGCTGTTGCCATGGCAATTGTAAACTCATGGCGCTGGTGGCTGTGTTATGTAGTGTGGCAATGCATTACAATGAGCGTATAATCAGCTGTGGGATCTAGGTCAGGTCAAGTCAGATTGCCATGTTGCCTTCACCCAGTTTTAACTGGTTTTGACTATATATGTCAGCCATCTCCTCTTTCCTCTCATTGTGGTTTCCTGTAAACTAAAGAGAACGTGTTAGGCTTTTTCTGAGCAGCGTTGTGGTTAATGACTTAGGGGCCAGGGGCCGAGGTAACATACTTTCTTCTGGATCTTTTGTCTACCACTTCTTAGCTGTGAACTGAAATGTGTTATAAAATTATCACAACTCAAATATAACTTACCTTTTCTACCTTAACACATTAACTGTTTTCAATTTTTCACTTTATTATCCCAGCTTTGGGTTTTATTCAAGTTTTTCTCACATAACATACTTAGTTTTGATCACCTTTCTATGGATAAAAGTTTGCATTCTACTTGTTTGCCCCATGCTCTGGTGTAGTACATGCTGCTGTGTCACTTTCTGATATGTTTCTGATGTAAATCAGCCATAATCAGAGTGAACTCAAAATTCAAAGTGTGAAAAAGCCTCAGTATTAAAACAATTTATTAATTGCATATGAGAAGCAGCAAAATGATTGAAAATCTATGTAAATTATGTATAAGCAAATTTGACAGCCTTTCAAAATGGGGTTCAGATTTTGACTCTGTCATTTATTAGCTGTGTATACTAGAGCCAATGTCCTAATTGATCCAGCATTAGTTTCTCAAGTCTAAAGTGAGAATAATGATTCCTGCTTCAACAGAGTAGTTTTGAGAATGAAATGACATAGTATATTTTTTTTTTTTTTAAAGATTTTATTTATTCATTCTTTTCCCTCCAAAGCCCCAGTAGACAGTTGTATGTCATAGGTTCACATCCTTCTAGTTGCTGTACGTGGGACTCGGCCTCGCGTTGGACGGAGAAGTGGTGCCTCGGGGCACGCCCGGGATCCGAACCCGGGCCGCCAGCATCAGAGCGCGCGCACTTAACCGCCAAGCCACGGAGCCGGCCCATGACATAGTATATTTAAATTGCTTATCACAGTGCCTGGCACCTAGTAGGTACTTAATAAGGACAGATACTACTATGATTATTAGTACTAGTATTCTTTCAATGAAAGAATCTTTCTCAAGATGATTTACAAGCAGGGATGCTATCAAATGGGTTCTGGGCTTTGTCCTGAAAACCCAGTGGAAGCATCCTCTTTAACAAATGCTTCCCTTAATATTATTAACATTTTATACAAGTGTATGATAGAAGATGTTCCTCTATTAAATGGCTTTTAAGAGCCTCTGGCAATTCCTATCTTTAGTATCGAAGATTTATATTCTTTTTCCATTAATGTTGAGAGGCAAGGTTTTACAAGAAGTCAGGAGTGAGATTTAGTTCCTGGTTCTGCAAGCTATTCATTATGAAACCCTAACAAACCACATCATAATTTCTACATCAGTTTTTCTACAAGAAGAATGTAAATAAATTCTAAAAGCTTAAATTCTGCAAGGAGGGAGACATGTTATTAAGGCAAAATATGATATTATTATTCATCTCCCAGAAGGATGTCTCCGTATCTTTCTTTATGCAACTTATGTTTGTTATATAGTCTTTGTTGGGTAGTCGTGCTATCATTGAACTCATCAATTCTGTTTACTGTATTATGGTATTTATATCAGACACATATACGGTATTTACATCAGACACATATAAATAGTAAATTCTTGTAAATTCTTCCTACTGTCCTTGGAATCCTTATCTTCTCACAGGGAAGGACTATATTTAACTTCAGGGCATGTGAACATTTAAATTGCTAAGGCTTCCTCCATCACAGGGAGGAGCAAGTGTCCCCAGTATTACTGTAAATATTTTTTGGGAATTCCAAAAGAGAAGGAGATTTTTTTTTTTTTTTTTTTTTTTTTTTTTAAAGATTTTATTTATTTATTTTTCCCCAAAGCCCCAGTAGATAGTTGTGTGTCACAGCTGCACATCCTTCTAGTTGCTGTATGTGGGACGCGGCCTCAGCGTGGCCGGAGAAGCAGCGCGTCGGTGCGAGCCCGGGATCCGAACCCGGGTCGCCAGCAGTGGAGCGCGCTCACTTAACCACCAAGCCACGGGGCCGGCCCAGAGAAGGAGATTTAACACCATTTCTTTTCTGATCAACAGGACAGTTTTGGCATGTGACTGACTTACACTTAGATCCTACTTACCACATCACAGATGACCACACGAAAGTGTGTGCTTCCTCCAAAGGCGCAAACGCCTCCAATCCTGGCCCTTTTGGAGATGTTCTATGTGATTCTCCTTATCACCTTATTTTGTCAGCATTTGATTTTATTAAAAATTCAGGACAAGAATCATCTTTCATGATATGGACGGGGTAAGTGATTATATAAACACCGTTAGTTACTCAGTATTTATCTACAGTGTCCTAAGCTTCATTAGAATGCTGAATGCCATAAGAAGATTAGTTGTTTTAAGAGTTATTTGGGTTTAAAAAGTACTAGGTCAAATTAATCAACATTATTAGGGATAAAAAATTTTAGAAGTCCTGGTATTTTTGTTTTTTAGAAAACAGACTCTAGAGGTATGTCAATGTTAACTAAGAGATGAATCCATAAACAGCACACTTGTACCAGTCTCTTGAGATGTTTATTAATGTGATAATAGGCCTTAATTAAATAATCAAAAACGGAAGGCAATAATGGGAGTTAACCTGTGATAGCAATTTTGTAAACATCATCTTCTGGTGGTATAATTAACTAATTCCATCCAGCATGACAGAGTGAAAAGGCCTATATCTCCACTACCTGCAGTAATGACCATGGCGCTATTTTAATTGATTTATACATTGTAACTCATTTGGATATTATTATTATTATTATTACTATTATTGTAATTTTACAGATGAGGAAATGAAGGCACGAGAATCTAAGTAACTTGCCCAAGTGTACCCAGCTAGTAAGTTGCAAAGCTGGGACTTGAATCCAGGCATTTTTGCTCTGGAATCTGTGCTTTTAATTACCAAAATTTTTTGCCTTTTGTAAATCTTCAGTCAGGCAGTGAAATAGGCTGAGATTTCCAGTTTATCATTTGTATTACACAAATTTTCTTTTTTATAGGATTCTCTGTGGGAGAAAGGGAAATGAGGAGTAGTTTCTCAACTCTTTTAACTATCATCTGTTGTTTTGTAGAAGTTTTGTTGTAGAAGTCTGCAATGATAGTACAGCAAGGGATCACATGTAAGTCTAGTGACTTTTAATAGAAACTGACTTTGTTCCCTATGATTCTGTCTCCTTTTCAGGGATAGCCCTCCTCATGTTCCGGTGTATGAACTCTCAACAGACATAGTCATAAATGTGATTGCTAATATGACAACCACCATCCAGAATCTCTTTCCAAATCTCCAGGTTTTCCCTGCACTGGGTAATCATGACTATTGGCCACAGGTAAATTTGACCTCAACTTCCAGAAGTGCCTATAGCAATTTTCCCATCAGTGGTGCCAAAATTATGACAATAACTAGCCGATGGTAGGGCATGGGAGTGGGGCTCGTGGAGGTAGAGTGTGCTCTTAGTGCTAACTATTGAGAAAGGCAAGACAAGTGCTTTGGGGACTTTAAAGTGACTGTTAATAATTCTTAAAAAGTTATGTCCATAGTGAGGTTTTGGAAGCAAATTCCTAGTTTGTGGATTATTAATTCTTATTTTTCTTTATAATCTTCCTCAGTTTCTCCTTTCTTTTGAATAATTTTGTTGTTCATTTGCATTTCTAAGATAAGGTTAGCAAGAAAGGTTAATGTCGGGGCCGACCTGGTGGCATAGTGTTTAAGTTCGCACGCTCCACTTTGGCGATCTGGGCTTTGCAGTTTCGGATCCCAGGTGCAGACCTATGTACCACTTGTCAAGCCATGCTGTGGCGGCATCCCATATAAAATAGAGGAAGATGGACACAGATGTTAGCTCAGGGCCAATCTTCCTCAGCAAAAAGAGGAGGATTGACAACAGATGTTAGCTCAGGGCTAATTTTCCTCACCAGAAACCAAACCAAAAACAAAAACAAAAAGAAAGGTTAATGTTGACTAATGTTTACATTTTTTCAGAATTTTATTTAGGCATACAAAGCTCCCCACATGCTGATCTAAGCTAGATTGTGATTAAAAACAGAAACATTGCAAACTATCATAAGAACCAACGAGGGAGATTCATGTTCAAGTCTAGTTTACCTATTTAAGATGTGATTCAAGGTTGGAGCCAACCCTGTGGCATACTGGTTAATTTTGGTGTGCTCTGCTTTGGCGGCCTGGGTTCGCAGGTTTGGATCCTGGGCACAAACCTACACTACTTGTCAGCCATGCTTTGGGGGCCACATATAAAACAGTGGAAGATTGGCATAGATGTTAGCTCAGGGCTAATCTTCCTAAAGGAAAAAAAGAGGAAGATTGGCAATAGATGTTAGCTCAGGGTGAATCTTCCTCTGCAAAAAAAAAAAAAAAAAAAAAATGTGATTCAAGCCAGAGACTGTGTGCAGAATATTTAATGCCTGATACAGCCTGGGCTTCAACCTCTCAGAGCGACCATTTATTAAGCGGCCTGTGCATAATGGCTGGATACCAACCCTGGTTAGAGGGTCCTGTTATAGTGGTATAGAATCTTTGATTTGTATAGATTCAGGAGATCTCAGAGATTGTTGTTTAGTCCAGGGCTTGGCAATCTATAACCTGTGGTCCAAATTTGGCCTGCCACTTGTTTTTGTAAATAAAGTTTTATTGGAACACAGTCATGACTATTCTTTCTGTATTGCCTGTGGCTACTTTTGCACTATAATGACAGAGTAGAATACTTGTGACAGAGACCATATGGCCCATAAGCCTAAAATATTTATTATTTGGCCCTTTATAAAAAAGTGTGCTGACCCCTAGTCTAGATCAACTCTTTATTTTATAGATGAGAAAACTGAGGCCCAGAAATATTAAGTTGCTTGTTCAAGTCTCATAATCGCTCAGTGACAGAGCTCACATCCTGGAACTTTTGTGTTCAAGTAGACCAACACCCTTCACACAACCTTTGCTCTTGACAGACTAACATACTCAACATGTCCTGAACATAATATTTACTTTCATGGCTCTCTTTGTCTGCATTTTTCTTTTTGCTTAGAATATCTTTTCCATCACATGTCAAAAGGATGCTTAATGAGAGTTTTGACTATATTAGTTAGTTTGATTATATTACTTCGTCTAACTTTTTTAAAAAATCACAGAATACAGTGATTTTGAAAAGTTCTACTCTCGGATGAGCTTAAGTTTCAAGTGACTTCCTGGCACTGGCCTCCAGTCTTGAGATGAACAATATGTGAGTCTTTGTAAGGTGGCCTCTCAACCAGTAGTCAACTTTTGTTACTGTTGACATGTTAGATCCCACAGTGCAGAGGCTTAGGGATGAACAATCTCTAGGAGCCGGAAGTTACACATATTGTTTTTATATGCTTTAGGTAACAGGCAGACCGGTATAGTGGAACACATGTTTGGTTTAGAGTCGTATTCACTAGCATGTAAAACCTTATCCTTCTTTGCTTCTAATAGCTTGACCAACTTGGACGATTCACCTAATGTCCCTGATCCATAGGTCACTTATTTGTAAATAGGAGCAATAATACCTACCTTGCAAAGTTTTTGTGAGAATTAGTGATACTATATGAAAAGGGCATAGCTTCCCACCTGGTACATAATGAACCCTCAGTGAGTGGAGTGGTGGTTATTATCACATTAAGCAGTGACGTGGGGTACATTCTTTCTCACTCCTTTAAGGATTGGTTCCATATTGCTTTTATCTCTGTCTTCTTTTTGTGAAGTCAAATCTTATAATAATTGAAATGTATAGATACTATCCAACTTCTAACATATCCTTTTATAAGTAGAGCTGGGGTGAATTGGGCAGCCTGTATACCTTAAACAGTTAATTTTTTTCTCCTTCTAGCTTATGACTTGATATCTGAAAATCTTTTTTCTATTATTCCACTGCCATCAATTCACTGCAGTTTCAGGAATGTCAAATGTAACATGAAAGCCCGACAACAAATTTTCCTAGAGACTGATATCTGAGATTGAATGCTGGTGAATATTAGTAACACATAAATTTGACAAGTGTTATTTCTCCATTAAAACCCCATGAACATGTACCTAAACATAGCTACATAAACACACATATATAGACACACGTCCCCACCCATTACATCAGAAGCAGATATTCGTGTGGCAGCCCAGGAATGCCGCCAGTTGCCACCTGAGGAAGCACTCTGGGCCAGGGTCCTCCTTTCCTCCTACACTGGCAAGGCTGGTGCCACCAAACTTCTGGGTGCTCACTTCCCATTGTACCTCATTTCTCGGCAGTGGTCATGTCACTGCCAAAAGGGATTGAGATGATAGCATGGTGCGGTAGATAATTGGACATAAGGGTGATGGTGGAAAGACCTGGGATTTACACCCAGCTCTGGGATTGACCAGCTGTCGCCGGATAAATCACCTAACTTCTCTGCTGCTCATATTTCTCATGTTTGAAATAGAGAGAACAATCTAGAGTGATTTTTATATAATTTTAAGATTCTATATCACCATACCAGTATCTTGGCGTCCATCCCAAAGTAAACAAATGGCTAAGACTTAGGTTTTTTTGATGATGATGGTGATGATGTTGATGATGAGTACAATTTTTAATCAGAATCTAGATTGGCCTAAACCATTGTGTAATTTTCAGACAGGTGACTCTGATCTCTGACATAAACTGAAAATATACTTTGGATAATTAGTTCCAGTCAAAACAAGTCATTTGGTTACTGCCCTGAATGTGTGTATATTTTCATCATGTATTGGGCATATATATTAGGAACTAATGTGACTTGGGTGTCATCTTGAAAAATAAGCATTTTAATTAATACTTACAGGGACACTGCTTTAAGAAATAGGTCTATATCACCAATATACAGAAGGAAATGAGGAGAGAGAGGAAGATGGCTTCAGTTTTTAAATATAGTCTTTTAAAACAAAAAATAGGAAAAATTACTCAATTTCACAAATGGTTTGTGTTTTTATTCAGTATCTACTTTCTTAAAGTTTTGCTCTTTTTTCTTCCCTAGAGCTTATGTCACTATAGTTTATTATAATATGATAAAATAGGATGATAAAAAGATACTTTATGATAATAAAAATAATGTTTTATACATCTAACATACTGTTAAAAAATTGAAACAAGTTGTTATAATTTAGGCTGACATAAGGAGACTTCTTCAAATCAAAAGCGTGTGGTTGTCAATCTTCATTCAAGAAGTTAAGAAGCTTTATACTAGTGTTAACATTTCAGAGAACTTTGTTTAATTCTAAAATCGTGACATTTTCTCCATTCCCTCGGCATGCTACACTGGGCCCTGCATGTTTAGGGTCAAACTGCCTTCAGTGTCTCTTATTGAGCATACTCCACATGCATCCTATACCCCAGCCACACTAAAACAAGTGCTTTTCTCTGTATGTGGCACTGTGTTGGTGTCTGGGCCATAGTTTTTGCTTTGATGCCCTTTCTCGTCAACTTGATGAAATCATTATTCAACATCTGCTTCAAATGCTCTCTTTGCTCTCCCCGCTGACTCTCTGGGCCAGACGTGATTGTTCTTGCTTCTGCACACCTAGAAACTCTCTGGTGGTACCTAGCACATTGGCTTATAAGTGATTGATTACATTTTGTCCCCCGTCTCCCCAGCTGAGTTATGAATTTCTTGAAGATTAAATCTATCTAGTATTCATCCTTGCATCTCTGGATGCGTAAGATAGTAGTAAGCGCTCAAGTAATGTTTAATTTAATTAATCCATGTATCTTTAGAGTTTCAATGGGGGATTATATTGTTTGTGGCCAGGATCAACTGCCTGTAGTCACCAGCAAGGTGTACAATGCAGTAGCAAACCTCTGGAAACCCTGGCTGGATGAAGAATCTATTTACACGTTAAGGAAAGGTAAGCAAAAGATTTAGTCATCCTTATTTTGTCTCTGTTTTTATTCATGGTGTTTAGACTTAGATCTTTAATGTTTGCTTGGATGTGCCAATTCCAGAGAGCCTCTGTACCCAGTTTTTCTAGAGGCCATAAGTCATGTTTGAAAGCCAAGGAGAGGCACGGATGGTGAGTGGGCCCAGGGCAAGGAAAGCTGGGCCACGACCTCAGTGGCCAGCTCTGTAGGTACTATTGCAACAGACCCTTGGGCGAACATTCTTTCACCACAGGTGTGAATGAGGTTATGCCTTAAAGCCTCGTCTCCACTGAGAGTGTGGCAGCTCTAGTTTATCTGCCATTTCTTCCTCAGTAGTCTCTGGAAGGATCGATGTGTGTTCCCATTCTTTGGATTTCATATTTCACGATATCTCTCATCTTGACTCCCCAAAGATACAAAAGTAGGAATTGATGTATTAATCTTTCTTTTACAGAATTCAATACCTCATTGCCTAGTGCCCAAACGTTTAATTATCTTTTCATCTGAATATTGGATACAACTGTTGTTACCTCAATATGTGGAAGTGCCAGCATTGGACCGGGCACATAGTAGGTTTTCAATAAGTGTTTGTTAAATCTGAGTCTCATCTAATGACAGCCTATGTATGTGCAAACTAAACAATGAGAAATAAGCATCACCTTCCTGACTGGCATGTAAACCTTAATTAAGAATTTGCTTTCACAGCACTTGCATATCTGTGTGTGTGTTTTTCTAAAATGTGTTTTAAATTTATTTTTATAGGTGGCTTTTATTCACAGAAAGTTTCAACTAATCTGAACCTTAGGATCATCAGTCTAAACACTAACTTGTACTATGGCCCAAATATCATGACCCTGAATAAGACTGACCCAGCAAATCAGTTTGAATGGCTAGAAAACACACTGAAGATCTCTCAGCAAAATAAGGAGAAGGTAGATCCCGTAGTCTAAAATCATCAGGGGATCAACAGGGGAATAAATTCGAGTATTTATTAAACTTGAGGAGGGTCAAGTATTAATAAATGTATTACAATTTGAGGATGTTTTCACATGAAACACCTTATGATTTATCTCTGTTTTTGTTTTATTTTCTTTTGCTTTGAATGCTTTGAGGAGTGATTGTCATTTGTTGATAGAAAGAAAGTTGTGACCAAAGCCACAGTTACCTTATATCCTCAACAGTGTAGTTTAAATGAGACAAGTGCAAATACAGAGATATGAATAGTTTCATAATTTCATCTTTTCTTGGTAATAAATAGGAGAGATGGTGTATTTGCTTTCTAACTTTTAATTAATATACTTTCAATCTTGGGTATCTAAATGTCATTTGGTTATGATAAATGTGCAAAAAGATTCTCATCAGTCCTCCTTGCGTTTCCTTCTCCAGGTGTACATCATTGCACATATCCCAGTGGGGTATCTGCCCCATTCAATGAACACCACGGCAATGAGAGAATACTATAATGAGAAATTGATAGAAATTTTTAGAAAATACAGCAATGTCATTGTGGGACAATTTTATGGACACACTCACAGAGATAGCATCATGGTTCTTTCAGATAAAAAAGGTAATATGATGTTCTGTTTACATTTCCCCAATCTGAGATGCTAGAACAAAGCCTATCCAGTAATTTTTACTGATCCAGTAAATTAAGAGTTTCATTAAATCAACCTGACAGCACCAGCTTTTTCTGAATTACCTTCCATGATTGTATGGCTAGTGTCCAAATCATATTTAGGCCTGCAGTTGAGTTTCTTCCTATTAGCTCCACAGGGCCACCATCGTTTGATTGCTGTCTACACAAAAGCCTCTGAAATCCTCGGCTCACTCAAATTTTCTTTGAGATCCTCAATTTTAAGGAAATATTACTGTTTGTTGTTTACCTGCTAGACTCAAGTTGCTTCTGAGATGACTTGTTTTACTTCTCAGAATTTAAGAGCAAAGCACAATTTACCATTGCTTTAAGATAAAATGTACTAAGCTCTTACTTTCAAGTGCTTATCGATATTGTCATCTACCCAACATTAAAAGAAAAAAAAAATAGAAGAAGCTCTAGCAGGAAACAAAACAATGATTATCTATTTTTAAAGATTGAGTCTGCATGAGGGCAGAAAACTGAGAGCTACCAAAATAAGAGTTTTGATGTTATAGTAGTCAGCCGGGAGAAAAATCAATATATATTTTTTTCAGTAATTGGGGAACATTTTTGAAATGCTTTACCTCTTTCATCTAGAATGAGTGAGCTTGATAAAAATGACCATTTTCCAGTCTTTGATACCTTTTTAAATCAGAACGAAATTTAGTCCTATTATAGATATGTGTAAAACATGGTGACACTTTAATCAAATTCTTATTATGTAATCATTGGACTATTGTTTTAGGTAGAGGTACAGAACAAACTAGTTTTGTATTTTTGTGTGTACATATTTGTAATAACTTGGATTTTTTTTATTTTGAAAATTTTCAAATATATATAAAAGCAGAGAGAATGATAAAACATACCCCCTTGTACCATTACTTATATTCAACAAATATCAAAATTTTGCCACATTTGCTTTACTTAATTTTTTTATTCTTTTTTTTGAAGTATTTGAAAGTGAATCTCAAACATCAGATCTATTTCAATCCTACATGCTTCTGTATGCTTTGCTAAAATATATGGATAACCTACATGATCGTAATACTGTTAACTCACTTAACAAAATTAACTGTAATTCTTTGGTATCATCTAATACCAATCCATCATAAAAATTCCTCTATTTTCTCAAAAGTGTCTTTTTACAGTTGTTTCAAATCAGAATCCATCAAAGATCACTTATCATTTGGCTGTTATGTTTGTTAATCTCTTAATTTGGGACTTGTTCACATTTTTAATATAGTTAAACTCAATTTTTAAAAAATGTATGTTTATGTCACATGTTTGCCCAGGAACTCCAGTAAATTCTTTGTTTGTGGCTCCTGCTGTTACCCCAGTGAAGAATGTTTTAGAAAAACAGACCAACAATCCTGGTGTCAGACTATTTCAGTATGATCCTCGTGATTATAAATTATTGGTAAGGTGGCACAATTTTAGAATTGACCCCACATTTATGCATGTCTTTGTAGTTTTCATTAGTTTAGTTGAATGTTTCCAGTGCAGCTGTGTGAGTTGTAGTTTATGTTGAAATCTCACAATGTCTTTCTTCTTTTTTATATTTGGAATGTCAGCACTTTCTGACTATGGGTTTATGAGGTCAGCCTTTGGGAGGCCATTTCTGTCCTTCTAAGGACTTCACATTTATTTAGATGAAGGTTTCCTTGGGAAGTGCCTTATTGGTGGACTTGCATATATATTGAAACTTTTCACTAAGCCATATTTGTTATTAATTACTCTTCTCCAGAACATAGCTGTGAGGAAGAGTGTAGGTTCTGAAACCATACCCTCTCATGAGCTGTGGTACCTAACTCTTCTGTCCCAGTCTAGTCCTCTGTAAAACAGGGATTAAAATACTACCGACTTCACTGAGTTGCTATGAGGATTACACACACAAATATATGTGAAGCACTTAGAAGCATGCTTGGCTCATAGTAAGCGCTCAATAAATGTTGGCAAAAAAAATTTGTGAAGAAAATAAAGTTAGTTGGACGTTTATCTTAGAGACAAAATTTCTCTGGAGCTTGTACATGACTCTATGCTTTAGATAAATTTAGCATCAAAAGGCTGGGAAGTAGCTTATGGGTACTGCCCCTTTCAATAAGAATAATTTGAAAAGAGTTTCTCAATTAAAATCTTTATTAACGTAACTACAATTTTTTCCCTAGACAAATTTAATAGGAGGTAGCTCTGTTATTCCCTAGAGCATGTTTTTGCAAAGGAGGTAAGGCAGGGGAAATCTGATTTAATCCCTAAACATTAGATTAAGTGAGGAAATAAAACAATTGACTGTAAACTAGTCCAACAGAATCCTTTGTACAACTATTAGTTGCCTATTTTTGGATCTGAACCTCAGATACACACATGTGTATATACTGTGTATATATATGTCTGTGTGTGTGTGTATGTATGTATATATTTACTGACATGGAAAGATGTCCCTTATATAGCACTGAATAATTTTTAAATATGCAAAACAGTTTGTATAGCATGACTTCATTTTTTGAAAAAGCCAAAAAGATGATAAATATATATATATTCTAAATATTTGTATTTGTTTTGTACATACAATCTAGAACAACACACATACACGGGAGTGCTGGTAAATGTTTAGCAACTGGTTCACTGGGGGAAAAAGTGCTTTGATTTGTAATGTTTGCCAATTTCCATGATATAAATACTCCCATCATAGCCAATTTCAAGCTGTCAAAGTGATATCAACTAACTTGCAAGATTCCTGAAAATTTGACAATCTGCTCTTGTGAGCTGGTGCAAGCCACCTCCATCACATCATTGATTTATACATAACTATTAGCAGTGGTTACTTCTGAGATGTGTGAATCAAAGGCTTTTTATTTTGTGCATGTCTCTGTATCGTTTGGATTATTTTCTATTATGTTCTTTCCGTATTTTTTTTTGCTGTGGTGATTGGCCATGAGCTAACATTTGTTGCGAATCTTCCTCTTTTGCTTGAAGAAGAGTGGCCCTGAGCCAACATCTGTGCCCATCTTCCTCTATTTTATACATGGGATGCCGCCATAGTATGGCTTGATAAGCAGTGCATAAGTCCATGCCCAGGATCCGAACCTGTGAACCCTGGGCCACCGAAGCGGAGCATGTGACCTTACACTACACCACCAGGCCGGCCCCTCAGTATTTTTAAAATGAAAAAAGTAATATAGATTTTCTATCAGGACTCTTTTTCTTTAAAACGAATTCTAACTTTTTTTTAATAACTACAACTTTAAGAATGTCATATAGGGGCCGGCCCTGTGGCTTAGCAGTTAAGTGCGTGCGCTGGGCTACTGGCGGCCAGGGTTCGGATCCCGGTCGCACACCGACCCACTGCTTGTCCGGCCATGCTGAGGCGGCGTCCCACATACAGCACCTAGCAGGATGTGCAACTATAATGTACAACTATCTACTGGGGCTTTGGAGAGAAAAAGGGGAAAAAAAGGGAGGAGGATTGGCAATAGATGTTAGCTCAGGGCCGGTTTTGCTCAGCAAAAAGAGGACGATTAGCATGGATGTTAGCTCAGGGCTGATCTTCCTCACAAAAAAAAAAAAAAAAAGAGTGTCATATAAAACCTAATAAGGACTCCTCTTGCTGTTTAGTACTTTATGCCAAAGAATAAACCAGGTTTTGGTACTGTTTTTAACTATAGGATATGTTGCAGTATTATTTGAACCTGACAGATGCTAATCTAAAGGGAGAATCCAACTGGCAGCTGGAGTATATCCTGACCCAGACCTATGGCATTGAAGATTTGCAGCCAAAAAGTTTGTATGGATTAGCTAAACAATTTGCAGTTCCAGACAGTAAGCAGTTTATAAAATACTACAATTACTTCTTTGTGAGTTATGACAGCAGTGTAATTTGCAATGGGAAATGTAAGGCCTCTCAGATTTGTGCAATTATGAATCTTGATCATGTTTCCTATGTAGATTGCCTCAAACAATATTATATAAAGCACAATCCATAGTATTTCACAGTTTGTGTTCATAGAAAACGTGACGTTGCTCTGTTTCTGAGATCGGTTTGTGGGAATTGTTACATAAATCTTTGTGAGTTACTGATTGAGCAAGCAGAATTACTCCTGTCTTTGCTTTCGTTTTTATGATACCCAAATGTATATTTTTATGATACCCAAATCTATATTTTTAACCTTCAAAATTTTTATTATATTGTATATATGTAAACTGCCCATTACTAGAATGATGTTTGGATGTAAATATCCTATCTTCCAGTTTGTATAATTATATCTAATTTATACTCTTGTTGAAATTGTCATTTATACAATAAAGCAAATGATTTCTTCCTAAGTATGATGAATTAGTATTATTATTTTTTTCCTGAGGAGGATTCGCCCTGAGCTAACATCTATGCAAGTCTTCCTCTATTATGCACGTGAGCCACCACCACAGCACGGCCACTGATGAGTAGCATAGGTCTGTGCCCAGGAACCAAACCTGGGCTGCCAAAGTGGAGCACACCAAACTTAACCACTAGGCCACGGGGTCAGCCCCCTAAATTATTGTTAATGTGATAATTTTCAGTCTTTTAATTCACTCTTGTTAAAACCTCATGTGTAAACTGAGGTTCAAACTGTTTAAATCTCATATGTAAACTAAAGTTAACACTATTTACAGGCACTATTTTGGGAAAACACCAAGGTCTCATCAGGGCCATCTCTGAGCATATGAAACATCACGGGACATGTATTGCCTAGCTGTCTTCACTCTGTGAGTGAAGTTAGCGGTACTCTTTAGTACCACTAAACTTTCAAGAAGAGAATGTCACAAGTTGTACTATTTGTAACTGCAGTGTACTAGCACAAGGCTTAGGTCCTAGTCCAGTGCCTGGCACTTAGTAAATAATTGCTGAAATGAATTGAAAGATATGAATATTTCTCAAAGAAATATGCTAGGATGCAGGGGTAGTGTTTTCTTTGTCACAATATTCCAAGAGAGGATAAAAATGAGCTTTTATATCACGGGATTGTTTTTAGGGATCTCCCAGGGCTCCTTGCTTCTCACCAGGTCTATCAAGCTGTTGTTTCCTTCCAGTTTAGGTGGGAGAATTAAAGTAGAAGAGAAAAGGAAGAGGCTGAGAAATTTAGGGGAAGGGAAGATTGTACACCCCAGTACTTGGGCTTGCTGGAGAAGACATGCAATCAACAACCTTAGGTCAGTCAACGAGGAGGATGGACTCATTAGCCTTGTGACTGGTTTGACTTCCTGTAAAAAAATGACTTGCAGATGTAAGATCTCACCATAGTGAAACCAAATTTTCCTGATTTGTAGAGGACTGAGAATATGCATATTACAAAATAAAAATATTATATCTAAGAAACTATCAATATTCATTAGGTAAACATTTTTTAATTTTTAATTTTAAAAAATTATTATGTTTTATAAGTGAGGATGCTGAAATAAAGCAAAATTCATTGTTATAAAATAATCACATCATTTAGAATTCATTCTGCCTGCAATTATATTTAAATTGTCAAATGACTACATCATGTATTTATATATTTTTATACTTGTGGACAGAAGTTTTAAGAAAACAAGATTGCATCATTTAAGGAAAAATTTTAAAATGGTGAAAATCAGAGATGGCATGAGCTGACTCAGACAATGAGCCCCAGCACTGGAAGTGAATAAGCTTGGGCTTCTGGGATTATTGTGGAAGAAATTCCTGCATCTTTGGGGATTTGGTGCAGTAGACATTTAGAGTCCTTCCCACTTTATTCTACGATTTAAAATTTTTATTGCTACCTTTTTGTATTCAGTTTACCTTCACCTTAAAGTAGAAACAAATGATCTTAAAGTTCCAGTAACATTTAGGGATGTTAACGGTAGTTAAATGAATTTTTCCATTCTTAAATCATAGCATTTTAGAATAATTTATTGTGGTTTATTTCAGATTATCTTCAAATATATAATAATTTTGGTATGTGCATGGTAAAGCTTGTCTTGATTTGCCTCTTTTTATTGATAGTGCTTTGGCAAATTTATAAACTACATCCAGTTTAGATTTTTAAAATTGCTACTTTGAAGCCCATTTTGTTTAGCCACATATTGATAGGAAGGAAGGGGAGTAAAGGTGAGGAGAATGGGAGAGAGTCCTTAATAAGAGCCACTGATTTTGGTGGGTAGAGAGATTTAGGGATGAAACAAACTTGCTTACATATACAAGGAAATATTTATTCGGGTGAATTTTTTCCATTTATAGTAGTTGTCGATGCAAATAATCAATAATCATTCTATTATAAAAGAAAAGGGGAGAGAGAGTTTTACTTGAGCCAAATTGAGGATTATAGCCCAGAAGCTGCAGCCTTTGCAAGGAAGAAAGCTCTCCAGGGAAGAGTGATTTTCAGCCTAGTTATATGCCATTTCCAAAGAGACATAAACCAAGCATGATAAGGGGACATTCTTTCAAGGGTTCCAGGAGATATTTTGTTACAGATTAGCACGTACACAGTGGGCCATCATGACCCTGGAGTCATGGGAAGGGAGACTTATCTTCAAAGAATGCTGATGTCATGGGAAGAGAGGCATCAATTCTTCTCTTCAAAGAGTACATTATTTACTTAGGATAATGATCAAAGCAGATGTACAGTGTTTGTTCAACAAGCTGCAAGTTAGGCCTTTTGGCCCAAATAAAATTTCAGGTTTAAACCAGAATGGCTTCCCCATACACCTCAGTATATAAAAATTTTCTTACATCATAGTAACAGTCTCACATATTATGAATGGGTTGGCTAAACTGAATAGGCATCTCTCATCTTGCATGAATGCAGTAGAAGAATCCGCTTAGTGAATTCAGCAGTCCTCCTAGTGGTAACTGGTCCTAGGACACTGTCTGATCTTGTGTCCAGACCCCTGAGAAAATCTAGACTCTTGGAAGGTGCGCTGAATCTTGCCTCTCAGATATTGTCACACCTGCCTGGAGTGGCTCTTTTATGCAATGAGCTTTATGCCAAAAGGAAAAAGCTGGAACTTCACTGGGCTAAAACTATAGGTAATATGACTGTTTCCGGACCTGCTTGCTAACTAAAATCTATGAGACTTGCTTTCCTTTTCAATATTATCAGATAACAAAGTTGGGGGGTAAGAAGGCTAAAGTCTTCACCTCCCTCCAACTATTGGAGCTACTTTTATCTTCCAAAAGAACTGAATCACCGCAAATATTTACATTGGGTCAGTTCTATAGTATAAAGTTGAAAATGAAATTCTCTATTTCTTAGCACCTAGGAGTATACCTAAGAGTAAACTCTCAAAAATATACAGTAGGAGTATAAAAATATCTATGGCAGCATTGTTTGTAATAACATTAACAAACCTGAAACTACTGCATCAACGGGAGAATGGATAAATGAAATTTTGTTTATTCAGAATGTGGAATATTATATAGAAGTGAGAAATTAACATTCATAAATGTCACAAGCATAATAATGAGTGTTTTTCACTCATTATTTCACTCAATATAATCTCATTTACATCAAACTTTAAAAATGCATAAACAGTGTATATTGCTTCGAGATACATGTAGTAGACCAAAAAGGTGTATTGGCAAAATAAATGTCAAATACAGTCATGTTGGAGGTTGGTAAATGGCAAAGATGATTGGGGAGAGATAAATAGGGGGATTTAAATGTGTTGGTAAAGTTTTATTTCCTTATGCAGTCAGTGGCTATATTGATGTTTGCTCTTTTTTTATACATTTGTTTATTTATTAGATACTATGTATTCACTTTTTGTAAGGGGAGATGGAGATGTAGCCTTTAAAGTTGATTATTTTGGCTCTTCTATGGATAATTTTTCAGAGGAAAGAATGGAGACATTGGGAGGGTTTGAAGTATTCTAGGTGAGAGGGGATTGTAGATGGGCTGAGGTGTTGGCAGTGGGGAGAAGTAGCCCATTTGGGGATATATTTTGGAAGTAGAAGGAGCAGTATTTGTTGATGGCATGGATGTAAGAGATGAAGTACAGAGAGAAATAAAGGATGACTCAGATTTTTGGCTGGAGAAACTGGTAGATGGTGGTATCATGAGGGAGTCGGGACTACTACAAGAGGAGAGGGCTGGTGTGGAGTGTGTGTGGTGGGGGCAGAGCAACAGATTAAACGTATTGTTATGTATTACAGCTAATACAGGCTACCCAAGAAGTCCTCTAGTTCGTTAAACATTTTGCTATTCTAAAGGACTTTAGGGTTTCTTTTTATTTTATTTATTTATTTATTTATTTAAATTTTTTGTTTATTGCAGTAACATTGGTATATAACATTGTATAAATTTCAGGTGTACATCATTATACTTCTATTTTTGCATAGATTACATCATGTTCACCACCCAAATACTAATTACATAGGGTTTCTTTTTAAAAACAAATTAGTATCCTAAGAAAGAAGCCAAACCAACTCAGACTCTATTACTATGATGGTTTCTACAATATTTAAAATTTGTTAGGAATAAACATGACTTACTTATCGAAATTTATCATCTGCCTGCCTCCCTCTTGCTACTGCCTAACCGTTCTAGATAAGTTTTGAGGACACTTAAGGGAAGGAAAAATAGTATTAATTCAATTATTGATGAGCTATCTATTCTTTTGGTAGAGAATGGTTTTCCTGATGCTACAGAATCCCCTACTTGAGTTTCCTCTCCTTGGAGCAATCACGTACATAAGCATAATGTAGGCAACAACTCGATGGAACATTAAAAAAAATAATGAAAAGATAGGGATCATATCTATTTTATAACTATGGTTTTTCAAGACATATCTGAAGTTCCTGTTTTATAAAATTATCCTCATTTAATTTTATCATGATTCAGCATCCCCACTTTTTAATAAAATGAATTTCTTTCTATAATATGTATCTGTTCTTTAATTAAAAAAATAAAATCATTATAAAACTTCTTTCTCTTTTATTGTAAAAATTCAGGTCTTTTGCATTCTATTCTATACCTAAAACATTTCCTTTTGAAAGTTCTGTGTCCCCAAATTGGTGATTTAGAAAGATGGCTATGGATGTCCCCTGACCATTGCCTTGTAGGCCTGGAGGTCTGCTTTTCATACAGGGCCAGGGACCCATGTGGTCCTATTGGTTTCTATGGTCTTTGTTCCCGCCTCATCACAGACTCCCACTTCACCACTCTATATTCTAATTAAAAGAGACTGTCAGTTTCAAAACACAAATGCAATTACCCATTTCTTCACTTTTGCTCACATTGTTCCTTTTCCCAGTCTAAACTCCTTCATTTCTTTCTCTCTTCAATATTATTTTTTTTAAAGACCCAATATAAAAATAGTGTTTGCTGTCAAAACTTGTTGAATGAATGAAATTATATCTGCTTTTGGAGATACTTTACCCAATTCCTTGCTGACTCCTGAATTCCTTAATGAATAGATAAAACTTATCAATGAGCAGCAGCGATTAAATGTTTAAGATGGAAATGGTTGGCTTAGGCAAAACACTGACTGAAACTTATCTCCACTAAAGGGTAATGAGTTGATTAGTCAGCCATCCTACATGACTGGGAGCATCCTCACTCCAGTTGAGACATAGAGGATGGGGTCTGGCATTGGCAGGTTGGGAAAAGGGAACTGAGAAGGGAGGTGGGGATTTTGAGACATAAGAGAAGAATGGTAACATGTCCTCTCACGTTGTGGCAGTGGAGAGGGTGTAGTGAGTAGGAGGTCATTGGGAGGTCATATGATAAGGTGATGAGGTCAGAGCTTCTAGTGAGAGGCATTTGACATCTGGTCCCAGCTTCTCCACTCATTTTGAGAGCAGTCAAGGTGTTTACCTGTCCCTAATTCAATTTGTCTCATCTATTAAATGAGAGTTAAAACATCACTTGATTTATAACATTGTTGTGGGAATTAAATGAAAATGTAAAGTGCACAGTTCAGTCTCTGGGCATAGTAAACATTATGTAAAAGTTATAAATATTTAAACTGTTTTTAACATTATCAGATGCCCAAATCGAACAGAGTGGATTTGACAGGGACATGGAAGAGTACAGAAAATGGAGGATGAAGTTAAGGAAAAAGAACCTTACATTTTTCAAGGCTGCTCTGGGGAACATTCAGTTTATATACAAATAAAGTCATAATCATTTTGTTTTGTATGGCGCTGTCAATCTACAAAAACAGAAACCGGTTTAAGAGGCAAAGCGTTTATCTCGGATTGAAGAATTGCAATTCAGGGAGCACAGATTCAGGTAGAAACCCAAATAGTGTTCTGATTACAGAAGAGGGGCTTAAGTCTTTATGGGAAAAAGGGAGGATGAGGTGAGCCACATTAAGAAGAGTTCATTAGTGCTGGATGAGGTAAGGCTAGGTTTGTACTTCATAGACTGGCCTGTGGCTGAATCATCAGGGAAAAAGCTAGACTTGTACTTCATTGATTGGTTAGCAATTTGGTGATCAGCAAAGTCCAATTCCGTCAGTCCTTACAGACAGGATAGTCTTGTCTTTACTGACTTCTTGGAATGTTGGCGGTTTGGTCCAGTTTGGAAGATAAAGAAAACACGATGTGCAAGGCAATTCCTCTGAAATGGCTGCTCTGGCTCTATTTTAATATGGCTCCTCTCATGTCATCTTTCATAGCACAATTCTCTCCACAAATATGGATGGGGTTCCTTTATGGTTCCAGGCACCGTTCTACATGCTAGGGATACAGCAGTGAACAAAATGGACAAAGATTGCTGCTCTTGTGGAGCTCATTCTAGCACACACACTAGTGTGATGTGTGTGTGTATGTGCAGCTTAGTGAGGACACTGACTGTCTTTGAACCACATCACATGTAATTAGAACTGATTTAACAATTAAAATATTTTTAACAGGATCACCTTCATTACAATGGACTTCATTCCCAGCAAACGAATTAGTGAGGGCTGTGGATGTCATGTCACGAAACAGAAGTGTCAGAAACACTGACAACTATACTACAAAGATGTCTACTTAAGTCTTCAATATTTGGGAAGAATGATGAAAAGTTACTAAAATTATTGCTTTGTCTAAAACCATGTAATTTCATAAACATGGAAATGGTTATCACAATATAGAAGAAAAACTCATTTTCTGATTACTCTTTCAGGCAAATTTTATTATTTTGCTTATTATCAATATTGAGGTTCCTGTCAGATACTTACAAAACCCTTCTTTATGTATGTATCTTAAAAGCATTTATTCTCAGATCACGCTGACAGCAATGGAATTGTGCTTGGCACAATGACTAGAGCCACACAGAGAATTTTGCTACAGGGTTCATTTGTCTTCTTTCCCGTTAAGTCTGCAAATTGCTGCCAAGTGGTGTCAGAGCGTCATGGCAGCAGCCCAGGTAGTTTCTACTCACCTGAAAATTCACTAATTACCTTTTCCCTTAAAATCTAGCTGGAATCTTTAGCTGAAATATATATATGGTTTCTTATAATCCTTTACTTGTTTGGGAAGTGTTTGTAGCATTGATTTTAGGATATGTGTATATGGATATTAAAATCCTTTGAAAACAAAAACAAGTCACTTTAAAAATTCAAAATACCATCTACTCACCATTATATTTTAATGGAAATGTTTTCTACACCAGAAAAAACCAAAATCTTTTATTGGGAATCTTTAAGCTTTAGAAGCAAAACAGGATCTTTTCAGTAAGAGTGCATTTAAGATGCTATACATCTTCAGTTGATAATGATAGGCCATAGAATATTAAATTGTGAGCTCCTTTGTTTAGAGGCCACAATGTGTTTATTTAAGTTACTCATATGTTCAATAATTATTTTAAGGAAAAAGGAGGAGTGGATTCATACATTTATTCATCAAATATTTTCTTTCTTTCTTTTTCTCTTTTGCTGAGGAAGATTCACCTTGAGCTAACATCCGTTGTCAATCTTCCTCTATTTTGGTGGGTTGCAAAATAATTTATCATGAACAAAATGTCAAAATTTTAAATAAAGACAGACTGTTGTTTGTTCATTTTATGTTCCTGCATTACTGTGCAACAAGAAAAGTCATTTCCAAGTAGCCAATGGTAACCAGCCTGCCATAACAGTTTCTGAAGGTTAATGATGGCATCAGATCCCATAGAGCCACGTGGTGGGCAATGCAGGGCTTTATATATGGCCACGTTTTTGATTATAGAGATTTTATTAACTTTTTCCATTTGGTTCAAAATATACGAGGATATTTTGGTAAGTGTACAAAAGGATACACTTTTTTTTCTGTGCTGAGCTCAGGCTCCAATATGGCTGGACAGAGCACTGCTCAAATCTCTCAAGAGTTCACCTCTGGAGGCAGAGGGACTAGGGATTTAGTCTAAGACATCACTCCTAAAGGTAAGGCTGCTGGCCTTTCTGGGCTTTTCCACCTTGCTTATGCATATGAGGAGGAGTGAGTGTCTCTTAAAAAAATAGATACATATATGCCTATATCTGTCTGTCTATCTATCTATCTATCTATCTATCTATCTATCTATCTATCTACCTCTCCATCTACTCGTCTATCTATCCTTCTGTCTATCCACGCCATTTTAGCTAATCTACATACTTAGCATATCTAATTTCACCTTGAGAGTCCATTTCTGACGTTCATCCATTCATCATACCAGTCCATAGGCCATTATTTCCTGCAATAAAAACCCAGGTTTGAGATTGTGTGCTAATTAGTGAAGAGTAACAGCTTCCTGATTAGAACTCACACTGACCACTCCCGGGCCTTGCATTCTTGATAGTAAGTTAGTTGACCACTTTGGCACGTGAACTTTCGATTACAGCAATGGACTGCCCCTGGGGAGGAAGTTTAAGCTAACCTGCACATACATAACACAGTATCTCTGAAGGGGCATTTTGAAGTGAATCACAGACAGTGCAACACTGAGTTTTGGTCAATGTGTTCTTAGATCTAAAATTGGTTGGCGTATTGCTGCTTACCTCCTAGGCAAATTTAAGTATATGCCAGACATATAGTGAATGGGGCTCTGCTTGACTTGAGCTGATATCTTATTTCATCTCTACTGTTTGGTTGTGTGAGATGCTAAAACATCAGAATTATGGGAAAATTCATAATTTTCGGCACGCAGTGGTATTTGGGCTCATCCTACCTCTATATGTCCATGCAATTTTATTTATGAGGACTACATCTCCCAGAGTTCTACAAACATTTCTCCTCCCTATTTCTTGCCTACTTATTTTCTAGGATTTTTAGTCTAATTTTTAATAGAAAGGGATAGATCGATTGAGGATGGGGAAAACCAATCCTCATTTTTCTGCACTCTGGCTGGAGAGAGGTTTATGCCTTGATTACTGGTTGGTAGATGCCTTGTGTTTCTGAGCCAGTGGCAGACACTGGGGTGAGGACAAAGGAGTCTCCTCTTCTTTCAAGCCAGCAGATTTTCATTGCTTGATTGTATATTATTCAGAGATCAATAACTGTTCTTCCCATCCAGTTATCAGTTCAAATTCTTTCTAGATTCTGACAATAGGATGACTGGTCCTGGTTAATTAATTTATTCTTTCATCAAATATTTGTGGAATTCCTCCTATGTGCTAAGTGCTGTTTTAGGCACTGGGGATACAGGAAAAAATATCCCCACATTTATGGAGCTTAAATTATTGTTGTGCCTTTTGATCTTATTCTGTGAATTTGTGGAGTGGCAGTAAGATGAACTGCCAGACAGATGTCATTTGATACTGAAGTCCAACCTAAAACAATTTAGATATGTATAGTGAACTTCAATTTTTAGGGTTATTATCAGTTCAATTCATTCTAATATCCATAAATTATCCATTAAGGAAATTAAAATTGTTAAACAAAACTGTATAGCATTTGCATGTATTTCCTATATGGACTTTCCAAATAATAATTCCTTTAGTACTTTAATATTTCAAAAGCCTTTTAGCCTATCTACCACATTATTTATGGGCAGAGTTGACTCTGAAAGATTAAGTAACCCGCTCAAGGGGTATACATAATTAAGTAAAGAAGCTGAAACTCAAACCCAAGCCTTCTGACTTCAAGTTCAGTACCATTTCCATTATATTAGCCAAGTCTGCAGTTTCCAGCACTTTCCATACTGATGTATAATTCATCAGGTTCACAAGACAACAGATAATAAACTCTTCTGCTAAAAGCATTTTAGTTATGTGTTTCACAATGGAGTTCGACAATAGATTTTTTCCAAGGTTGCCTGTCAGTATTTCAAAATGTTGTGTTTGTTCAGAATCTGTTTAGAATATGCCTGTTCTGAGGGCTCAGAATCCACACTGTTCTGATGCTACATGCCTCCTTATGAGGAAACACTCACCGATCGTTACTGATGGGTTGAAAACACAACCAACACTAAGGCTGCGTGATGTTGTCTTGACCCGCTTCTATTAAGTTAAAACCCCTATTTTAGTAATCTGTTTTATTGAACCCATATATCCAAAATCGTATCATTTCAACATGAAATCAGTGTAAAAATTGTTAATGAGATATTTCACATTTATTTTCCATACTAAGTCTTTGAAATCTGGTACACATTTTACACTGATAGCACATCTCAGTTTGTACTAGGAATATCACTGTTTCTTTTTTTTTTTTCTTTTCTTTTTGTTTATTGCGTTAACATTGGTTTATAACATTGGATAAATTTCAGATATACGTCATTATACTTCTATTTCTGCATGGATTCCTTTTTCTCCCGGTCAAGACATAATTTAGGAATCATGCAGAGTTTATCCTTTTTCTATTACTTCAGAATAGCTAAAACGTCACTTTTCAAGTATAAGAGAATTTTTTTCTATCTTGATGTTTGCATATTAAATGCATTATTACTTTCAATATGTTGCCAGAAATCTTGCTTTTATCTTTTATTTTTAACAAATCATTATATATTTAATGAGTTCAGTCAAGTATCCATTTAACGTGGTCTGTTGAGCATCCATTTTACACAAGGTACAAAATTAGTTCCTATATATCTGATTACTCCAGTTTACGGAGTGGTTTTCAAGTTTCTGCACCGGTTCTGGGCCCTCAAAGCATCTGATATTAAAAGAGGATCCATCTCTTGGACATCCGTCTACCAATCCTTTTGTTTGAAAGGGGAAAAATCCTACCACTGCATGAAAAAAACAAGGATTGTATTGGAAAAAACACACCAATATATAATACATATTATGCTGCAGAACTTTCTTAGGAAGCAATAAATATTAAGAACTGTTGCACTTACACAATAAGGTACCCTCATAAGAGGAAAGGCTTTTCACTCAAAGATAATGTCAGTGAGAAAGAAATACTTCTGTATGTCTTAAGAAGTCAATTAAATTGCATATTTGATCAAATTGCACTGGTATCTCTCCATACATTTGAAGACATAAAAATGAGAAATGACAAAATCCAAGTCTATTTTTTTAGCTTCTACCAATATAGTTTTCTCAAAAGATATTGAAGTGATTTTTCAACCATCACAGTATAATTATTTCAAGCAACTATCACCAATGGATGCCAGATCTACTGGGTCAAAGTTTGACAAGGAACAGTATATTACATTATCTCCAAGTATCTCCCTACAGATTACAGATTAATTACAAAAATTAAAATAGTAACTCTATAGTAGAGAGAACTGGCAGACGCCGCCTTAGCCAAGTATTCATAGTTAAGGTCATTAACAAACAACTGAGCTTCCAGTGAGGCACTAATGATAACACTACTCCTGCCTAAAAGGCCAAAATGCACATACACCTCAGGAAACATCAGACGAATCCACACTGAGGGACATTCCACAAAACAGCCGGCCAGTCATCTTCAAAAAGGTTAATGTTACAAAAGGAGAAGCAAGACTAAGGAATTATTTCAGATTAAAGTAGACTTAAGAGACCTGACAAGTCAATGCAATGTAAAGTCCTGGATTGGGACAAAAATGTCCATAAAAGACATTAATGGATAGTTGGTGAATATTGAAAATAAGCTGTATATTGTCTAATATTGCATTAACATAAAGCCTCCTGAATTTGATAATTGTCCGTGGTTATGTAAGAAAATGTCCCTGTTCTTAGAATACACACTGAAGTATTTTGGGGTAGAGGGCATGATGATGCAACTGACTGTCAAATAGTTCAGGGAAAAAACCAGCATACACACACATGCGCACACACACACATATATAAACATATACAAACATATATGCATATATATAGAAACATATGCATAAAATAAAATAAAATGTGAAAAAGTTCATTCAAGAAAAACTTACACTTAGGTTGCTATAAACTTCCCTCTTAGAACCACTTTTGCTGTATCCCATAAATTCTGGCATGTCGTATTTTCATTTTCATTTGTCTCCAGGTATTTTTGGACGAATGGATAAAAAAGCTGTGGTATATATACACAATGGAATACTACTCAGCCATAAGAAACGATGAAATCCAGCCATTTGTGACAACATGGATGGACATTGAGGGCATGATGCAAAGTGAAATAAGTCAGAGGGAGAAGGTCAAATACCGTATGATTTCCTTCATTAAGTAGTAGATAATAACAACAATAAAGAAACACATAGGGACAGAGATTGGATTGGTGGTTACCAGAGGGGAAGGGGGGAGGGAGGAGGGTGAAAGGGATAATTGGGTACATGTGTGTGGTGATGGGTTGTAATTAGTATTTTGGTGGTGAACATGATGTAGTCTATGCAGAAATAGAAGTACAATGATGTACACCTGAAATTTTTACAATGTTATAAACCAATGTTACTGCAATAAACAAAAAATTTAAAAAAAAAAAAAAGAAAAAAAAAAAAGAAAAAAGAAAAACTTACAAGCTAAAAACAGAAACAAAACAAATGTGAAAGTTATGGAAACAACAAGGGGTGTACTTCCCACAGTCTGTGGCTTGGGAATTAGTGGGATACTTTAACCAAGTAATAAAGATTAGGGACAAAACTGTGAGGTTTGTTCTATTTACATAATTCTTACCCTCTAAAATGTCCATTTTCTTGCTTTAGTGTCATAAACTATTCCTTAATTGTTTTAGGTAGCTTATGAAATTTTACACAGAATGCAACTTAACTATGTTTTCTTGAGCTTTTCTCTCTCTCTTGCTGTACTCACCATTTAGGCAAACTGTTTTGTTGCCATAAAAAAAGGAAGCCTTGGATTTCATACAGCACCATCCATGGTGCCTTTCTGTAACCTCCATTCACACTCTGCGTGTTTGGCATTGCCTGCAGTGAGGCTGCCTCAACCATGGTAACCCCTTGCAACTCAGCAAACAATGAAAAGTAGATGGATCATTCTTTCCAGTGGCGTGCTGTGAGGTAATCAGCTTTCATTACAGGCTTGCTTGTGGAGGTGATGGGGATTAGATGCTGTAAGCACAGAGTAGAATATATCTGTTCCCCCAAAAGGCCAAGTTCAAGATCCGTATGAATCATTCTTCTTCCTTTCCCATTGCCATTTTCAGTTTCTTTCTGAACATTTAAAATGGATAACCTTTCTTAGCATGGCTTCTTTCCATTTTTAACATCTCTTTAAGGGATTCTCATCCCTCTATATAAATGGTCCTGAAGAAAATATTTTCTTCCTTTCTACATTAATTCAGCATTGAGTAGCCAGAGGCTGTACGACTATAAGCTACATTTTCCTGAGGAAAGGGGACTGTGTCTCTCATGCTTTCCTTTGAAGCTTAGAGAAGAGTCTTAAACAAAAACAAAAAGAAACATAAAGCCTTCTTTTGTGAGCGTGGTTGTGATCACCTAATGTCTTATGCAAAACCAATCAAATACACTAATTTATATTTTCAAAATTTTTAAAGTTTTTACGGATTAAAAACTGGCAGGTTATAATGAAGGAATTTACCCAGCACTACTGCAAACAGTATTTTCATAATATCAATGACCTGGGATTGTCATCATTTCCTGGTGGCTTCTTACTATTAAGTCATTTTCACTGAAAGAAAGGTGTTCTTTAGCAACAGGGGATTTTGTCATACTTGCTTTCGGATGTAGAGTTTTAAGGGCAACTTAACCAGCCCTACTGTGTCTCTTTTACTATCAAAGTTACTACGAGCATATTTCCCTTCAATTGTATGTCTCTTTGAAGCATCTTGAATTTATGATTAAATAGTGGTTTGCACCATTTTATTTGGAGGAGGAGAGGTTTGAAAATCTGGACTTTGTTGCAAATGAAGAAGCTCTTTGGCGGGAGGCGGGGGGTAATTGTGAAAAGACCTCCTTTGCGGTTTGTAATGAGAAATTGGAGCCCTGCCTGAAAGCCCAAGAAATGGTTTGATTTTTTTTTTTTGCATGTCTAGCATTACTTTTGTTTGTGTGAATAAAGATGGAAGGACTTGATGAAGTTTCTGATATTTAGCCTATCTCTAGAATTATGTGATCATAACTTTAAAGCTTGAAGACAGTATAATTACATGCCCAGATGATGCTGCCAAGGATTTCCGAGGTGCAGTCTTTCTACAGTTTATCTACCTAAGGAAGCACCTATGATAAAAGCATCAAGCCAGTTCTTCTTTTGCACTGCTCCATTCATAACCACCTTTCTCCCACTTTATAAAGAAAGGCATTCTTCTCATCCATCCAGGATCTTTCAATGGTTCATGACTCTACCTTGTAATAATTTCCCAAATATAAAATAAAGGGACACAGAAATATTACAATGCTGGAAAGGTGAATACCTCTCTAATGGCTAGATAACAAATCCTTTTGCACGTCAAGTGGTTTCTGATTCTTTGCTTTCAATACCTTATTGAAAGCAATACCTTATTGATACCTTATTAAAAATAATTTTTGATGGAACATTGTGGGATTTTCATAATTAATTTGGAATTCAAAGAATGGATGACATTTCTATACCAAAATTACTTCCCTCCATCTATTATTTATGTAAATAATGTTTCTCAGTAATTATATCCACAAAAAAAGGTATAAAATAAATGTTCCCGTTTCTTGTATTCCAGCAATATATCTACAATATATAAGTTAACTTGAAAGAAAAATACAGCACCATCCATATTCTTGACAGATGCCATGGTAAACTAAATTATTGGCCCCAATTCTTTACTCTTTCCTCTTTTTGCCTTGAAACTTTGCAGTTCTTCCCACAAAAGAAGTATCTCTCTCAATCCTTTGCCTCTGGTTTGGTCTTGTGACTTGGTTTGACCAATAGAGTTGGTGGAAGAGACAGTATGTCAGTTCCGAACCTAGGTCTCAACAGACCTTACAGACTTCCGCTTGTTCTCTTAGGTTTCTGCCGTAGCCATGGGAAAGAGGTTGCCAGGCTAGATAGCTTGTTCACGGACAGGATGAGAGGCACGCGGAGCAGGTAACCTTCCAATATCAAGATAACCTTCCCTGCCAATATCAACTGAGAACAAAGCAGACTCCTAGCTGACCCACAGACACAGGAGCTAGAGAAAGGAATTATTGACTTAATCTACTGAGTTTTGGGGTGCCAGCAGCAATTGCTAACCAAAATAAATATTTAATAATTAACAATGTAGTTTTGTAATGTTGATCAATTGCTTACTATTAATAATGGAATAACAATGAGATCCATAAGACATGTCTTAATACTTCAAGCATTATGGTCACAGGAAATAAAAAGATTAATTTATGTACCTATTTCAGTTGAAGCGAAGTATTATTGAGTAATCAATATTTGAATAAAATGTAAAAGTATTACATTTGAGTTAAAATGGAATGGAGATGTGAGTTCAAGCAGCAAAATGAAGTAACATTGACTGTTCAAGAAGAGATAAATTATGTATTTTTTAAATGAATAATGATGGGTATCAAATCACTTTGGTGTTTTGTGTATTAAGGTTCAATCAGAACCGTTAGGGGTGGTCTGACTAACTATCCACCTATCTATCTATATATATCAATTTATCTATCTTTATAAAATAAGAGATTTGCTATAAGATTTGATCTACTGCAATTCTGGGAGCTGGCTAAACAGTCCCTGTATAGTGGCTGCCTTTGCATCTGGCACTGGAGCTTGCAGTCAACAAGGCAGACAGTCGAGAAGGGGAAATGAATGTAACTGGGAAGAGTGAGAACAAGCTGGATCCCTTGAGCATGAGCTCAAGCAAGAACGGGCTGGAATCCGTGCCAGTTCTCACTGCCTCCAATCTTAATGATGAGAGTGTCCTGTAGGAGAGGCTTCATCACAAGGCTAAACACACACTTGTCCCAGGAGCTAGAGAGGCTGAAGGGGCGGGTGGAACTGTCTCGGATATGGCTGCTGGTCCACACCAACAGGGTGCGCCGGCAGGGTAGCAACCACGCATGTGCACCACAAGATGGCTGCTGCTTCACTTCTCTTTTCCAAGTCTCCCACAAGGCTCTTTCCTGTGGCCCACCCTTACCAGAAACATACAGGAAAGAGAATTCTGGGAAAGATAGTCCTGCCTAGGCTAGTTGACACACCAGGGAGCCATCACACTTTGGATCCTTTTCCAAGAGGTTTTAACAGATTTATTTTAAAATGTCAAATTTAGAATCCACCAGAATTCATATTCCTTGTAATTATTTAAACTTAGAATGAGTAGTTTTTCATGTCAACTTAAAAATGCATGCAAGAGTCCATAGTTTTAAAAATTCCTTTGGAAAGTACGTGAGTAAAAATATTTGAAGATTGCTAAGGTTGGGTTTTTGTTTCCAGAAATTGTTAAGGAGGGAGAAACAAGTTGGGATCTGATGGAATCCATTCCCTAAGGTGGGATGCTGGCTGCGGATGCAGATGCAGATGGGGGGCTTTCTGACCAGCCCAAAATCCCAGCCCGAGGAAGCAGATCTCCTTGCCTGAGGGGTCGCTGTCCAGATACAAGCATGATGTTACTAACTCATGCCCACTTCCTCCTAATCATTCTGCCTCAATCTTCTGCAGACCCCTAAAGCTGGGCAGTTCCTGCATGTGAGCTCAGACCCTGACCAAACAGAGCTCCAAGCAGCTGCTTTGAATCCCTCTGGACTCAGCCTCCTTCCTCAGCTGCTTGGTGAGGGTTCTGCCCCAGGCAGACAGAATTCCCTGAAGGCGACCCCCTGTTGTATAGTCTGGCTCCAGAATAGCCAAATACTGCATGGATTCCTAATGATATGCTATTGGGTCCCTAGGTACCAATAACTTTCACATTCAGAACTGAGAAGTGTGCTACCTTGCTCCTTCCTGAAGATTATGGAGGAGGGGAGGGTAGCTGAGAGATTGGGGAGTGGAACCAGGTTTTGCAGCATGGTGTTTTGAGGAGAGAGCTGCAAATCTGAGTCACTGTGGGAAACTGGAAAGAGAATTGACTAGACAGCAGCCTGAGACATGGCGTAGGGGGTGAAGCCGGCTCACCAGCTGAGTCCAGTTCACTCGGCAAGGAGCTGAGGGAGAATAACTGGCACTATCTCTTGAGGGAGTTTGGTAGTGAATGTCCTCTAAAGCATGGGGAATCATCGAACCAACAGTTGAAATGAATAATAAAACCAATAATGTAACCATTCACTTACTATTAGAAATCTAAGGTGTTTCCAATGCTTTACCATTATAATAATGCTGTGAGGGATATTCTTATACATCAATCCGCAAGTGGATTTTTCTTTATTGTGTTCCTAGCACTAATTTGTAGAAAATGAATTACTGGATCAAATAATATGAAAAATTTTAAGGCTGTTGATACCAATTTTCTCCATATGAGATCATCTATTCCAATTTATACTCCTACAAGCAAAGCAGAATACACATTTTACCAAACAATGATTATTATCATTTTTAAAGACTTTCACCCATGTGACTGGTGTTGCCTTATTATGCATTTCTTTGAATGAATCACTTTTGACACTGAGTAGTAACTGAAAAATAAAATTAAGAGGCAAGACTACTCTGGATAGAACTAGAGTATGTTTTGTGAAATGTCTCTCCATCTTAATTTCATACACAAGCTAGAAGACTGGCTGCACCTGGTGACTATATTAGATTATATAAAAGAAGGATCATAGCTTTTAAGTCCTTAGCTGCCCTCTTCCTCAACCCTCCATTCCTCAAATGCACGGAAAATGTCAAACTCATTTGTTACATATTCAGTCCGACCTCAATGTCGTAGGCACAACTCGCTGGAACAGACTTGATCACTGTCTAGATTCAGCGTCTGCTTCTCAGGAGTAACATTATTATGATTGTTTGTATTTTTCTTGGGTTTCAATAGTAACTATAGGCTTTTAAAATAATTTAACTTAGTCTCAATTAAAATATTATCAATTTTTAAATTATTGTTATACTTTCAAAGCAGTTAAAATTCTAGTCCTTATTGCTTGAAGTTGTGCTCTGGTATGTTCTTAATTTGTTTGCCCTCAAGATCCTCTTTGTTAACGCTCTAAACGTGAATATATATCCTGCCTTTTTTTGGTTGAATGATAGCCTCCAAATGAAAATGTGACACATATGAAGATAGAAGTTCTTATCTTTAAAAAGGCTAGTATATGAAATATCCCTACCCAAAATCAGAGGATAATTTTGACTCTTCAGGGCCGATTCTTAGAAAGACTCTTGACACAGGTCAGCACCAGGCTTGGTTCCACCTCTGGTGGAGGTGGATGCTTCAGGATATTGGGACCTGATGTTTCTTTGCATTTGAATCACATACTATTATAGACTGAATGTTTGTGTCCCCTCAAAATTCATATGTTGAAATTCTAACCCCCAATGTGATGGTCTTAGGAGGTGGGGACTTTGGGAGGTAATTAGCTGGAGGTGCCATGAATGGGGTTAGTGCCCTTATAAGAAGAAACAGGAGAGTTTGCTCTCTCTGTTCTCCACTACGTGAGGATGCAATGAGAAGATGGCCATCTACAAACCAGAAGAGTGTTTTCCCCAGACACCGGATCTGCCAGCACCTTGATCTTGGACTTCCCAGCCTCCAGAACTGTTGGCTGGTTAAGCCACACAATTTGTGGTATTTTTGTTATAGCAGTTCGAACTGACTAAGACATGTAGCAAACTGCTTTTGCTCTAATCCCTTCCTTATCAAATAACCTTCTTATGTTTTGACTTCCCAGGTAGCTGGAATTGCATGTTGGCTAAGCTAATACAACAGTTTGATCTACTTAATGCTCATATTTATTTTTGCAAGTTAATAAACTGTCATTTATTTTACATTTAAAAAATTAGGTTTCAAAACTCCTTGAAAGGGGCTGATAAAAAAATCTTAAGAATTACCATGAAGGCTGTGTAGCAGAGATGTTAGGAGCTGAGTTTCTGAATCTGGACTGCTGGGGTTCAAATCTCATCTCAACTACTGATTAGCTGTATGACCTTGGCAAGTTTCTGGGCCTCAGTGTCCTTATCTATAACATATGATTAATAATAGAATTTATATCACAAAATTGTTGTACGTATTAAAAGAATTCATACTTACTAAATGCTTAGAATAGTTTCTAGCAAAAAGTAAGCACTACATAACTGTAAGTTAGTATTATTAAATAAATGGGGTAAATTATGCATACATGTGAACTAATCTCTTATTTTTCTTTTTCATTCCATGTCTAATTCTAAAACCTTGTATATCTCACATTCAATTTTTTCACGTTCAATTTTTTTGTAGTCTCAACGTTTTGATTGTTCTGCTTAGCTCAATTAGAAGGAAATTGACGCTTGCGTGTTATCAACCTGGAATTAGTCAGGTTTCCATATACGGATCTTACCAAATGTCTTTTTGAAAGAGTCTTTCATAAAAGGATGTAACTCGGTGTTGTTGAGGTTTTTTCAGAAGAGGAAGATGATGACAAAGAGGTAAATACAGCCAAACAATATGTGAGCTGCTTGGTGAGTGTTGGATACATAAAAATATGCACAGGTAGGGATAGGCAGGCAAATGTGTAGACAATGTGAGTAGAGAAGCAGATGTGTTATCCTGTAAGGAGAAGTGGTTCAGATCTCAGCACCAGACCAAGTGAGAGCTGGGACATTTTTTCTGATACAGTCCATTTCTGAGATCACCAATGATGTGATTATAAATAATTTATAGAATACAAACTAACAACCTCTCCCCAGGAAGAACAGACCTATTATACGTAAACTATATTTTAGATATCATTTGATGATCTTTGGTCAGTGTTATCATTTTTTAAAGAGTTTGCAACAAAAAGCATTTGCACTTTCAAGAAGTGACTCTTCCTAAGGCTTACATTAGAAAATAAGTGACATGCAAATTAAATGCAATTCACAAAATTTCTGCTGGTGAATAATTCACTGAGTTCACTGGAAGCCCGAGGTGTAACAGACAACATCAGTTCCGGGGGTTACCACACGACACTGCATTTCCCTTCCTATTCTTTTTCCCCTCTTATTTATTTGTTTATTCTATATCTTGGCACTTTCCTCTCACTCCTGATGTTAAACATGCGGCTTTTTCCAAGTGTGAACTTTGGATGGTACTCCATCAGTCATTCTCCCTCTGCAGTCTGCACAATGCACGAACAGAGTGGGCATTAATGTCGGAAACCTCTCCCCTCAGCAGCCCCAGAGTCTCCTTTTCTTTCATGCCTTAGGGATGCTTTGTCAGCCTTTGCATGCCGTCTCCTTGGTTGCTTTTGTGGAGACAGCTTGTGCTCAGATGTGATTTAGTTGTAAGCTGATTGCCGCTCCATGTGTGAAGAGAGCATGACCAGTTTGCAGGCAGCCAGTCAGTGCGCCCCCAGCCCGTTACATCAGCATCGCATGACAGGCAATCGGGCAGTGTCAACAGTCTCTCCTTGTTGCCTTTTTCTTTCTTTCAGTCTTTCAAGGAAAGAGATGAAAGCCTGGGAAAAGAGCAGGAGATGCCTCCTTTTCCTTGAGAATCGTTGAATGTTATCCACTATTACAATAACAAAATTTTTAAAAAAATTGAGGTCCTAAAGTAGAAGGGGGGAAGTAGAGGGAGACAGACGATTAAAGAAAAATACTTTAGAGTTTGGTGAGACTTGGGTCCAGTATATCAGCTTTATCTGTTTTGGCACTTTATTGACTTTATTGGTACTACCACCATCACGACTCCCTCCTTGTTTTTCTAGTGGTTATATTAATTTTTATCTGGAAATGTGTATGTGAATTAACAGAGCAGAGGCTAAGAAGATAACACTTCTGTTTGTTTTGGTTTTGATCAAATTAAGTAGAATGTTTCTTTCTGTTTTCTTAGTGTTCTGGATAGTCTCCCTTCAGAGCTCGCATGACATTGCTTATAGCAGATCATGGGCTTTAAAGAAAAGGTGAGCTAGTCCCCACGCCCTCGCCTAAGTCAGTGTCACACACTGGCCAGGAGGCGGATTTGAAGGTCATGCAACACACTGTTTACTGAAGCTGTCAGCTGAGGACTATATCATTGAAGTTCCTCTTTCCCCGATACGTGGAGCAATATCATGCCTACGTCCTGTTGAAGCAAGTGTAGTCCATGTTGGTGACCCATTTCCACTGATGGGTCTGTGGAAATCAACAGTGTCTTAACTCTGAGTTTAAACATTTGATCAAGAAAGTTTTTAAAATAAGGAGCTTTGTTCTGAGGTCCATGAACATCTCCATAACACGTGGACCAAAATCTTGAAAGCACTTCTTGTTGGTTATCTGCCATAGGATTGCAGAATTCTCTCCTTGATCACATAGGGCTGCAATGGTACCGTGCTGGTAATACTTTTTTTCATAAGTTAAAAAAAGGAAGCATCTGTGTTAAAAATAATGAAGTGGAGGCTGGCCCGGTGGCACAAGCAGTTAAGTGCCCGTGCTCCGCTGCGGCGGCCCTGGGTTCGCAGGTTCGGATCCCGGGTGCGCACCGACACGCCACTTGTTAAGCCATGCTGTGGTGGCGTCCCATATAAAGTAGAGGAAGATGGGCACGGATGTTAGCCCAGGGCCAGTCTTCCTCAGCAAAAAAGAGGAGGATTGGCATTGGATGTTAGCTCAGGGCTGGTCCTCCTCACAAAACAAAACAAAACAAAATAATGAAGTATGCTTTTGTCTACTTCTGGGAAGAGAGATTACTGTGTCTGAGAAAACTTGCTCCAGTTACGAAGCAGAGGCAGCAAATCATGGACCTCAAATCTTTCTATCACTTTTAATAAAGCTATTACTTGATGCTTGTCTCCTTTCCCTTGACAAGAGAAGCTCGTAACTTTATCTTTAATGGCTGAAATGTTAATGAGAAAATCATTATGTATTATTTCATAAATTTTGTTAATTTGATTACATAAGTCAAATAACATCTCATTGCAAAAATATTAGACAGTGCCGAGAACATAAAGGAGAAAACCATTCCTTCATCCTACTACTTAAAGGAAACCTCTCTTAATGTTTGCTGTATTGGTTGGCTGACAGATTGCTTGTGAGGAGGGCCTGGGAAGGCATCCAACCATCCAGGTTGATCCTGACACTTTTCCTTTGTAGCACTTGTCACAGCTGAAATGATCTCGTCCTTCACGTAATTTTTATTTTTTGGCTCTCTCTCCCTCACTAGTATATTTAAGCTCCACGAGGACAGGTGCTTTTTCTGTTTTGTTTGCTGTTGTCTCGCCAGCACCAAGAATGATGCCTGACATCGGAAAGCACTCACTAAATATTTGTTAAATAATGCTTTAATATATGAGCATGAATATCGTCTTATTCCTTTGAGTGGTCCTTGCCTAGTTGAACTTATGTTGTCTAGGCAATTTAGTATCCTGATATTTCAATTACCATTATAAACATAATCTTTCCCTAAGCCTTTATGAGGAATTCTTCATATAATCTAGCAAAATCAGATGCTAAGTATTGAACACCATGCCTTTGAGTGCTTAGGACAGGATTCCTTTGGGTTAGTTTTTAGACGATTGTTCTGTTAATATTCCTTGTGTTGCTCTTTTTAAGCCTCTTTACTTCAGTCTCCATTGCAAAGAATGGCATCGATGGATGGCCATGGCTTCCTTCAGTGATTCCTTCTGGCCTAGTGAGAACTCTTTGAACTTGCCAAACTCCTGCGCAGGGCCTTTGCACAAGCTAGTCCCTTGCCTGGGATACTCTTCTGTGTTCTTCAAGGGATGGCACCTTCAGCTCTGTGCTTGGCTGTCAGTTACCCAAAGCAGGCTTTCTTGGCATGCTACAGGAGTCTACATATACTGATCACTGTCTGGTATTTTAATTATTTAAAATTCATGCGTACATGTCTGTTACCTCTGTTCCCCCACCTCCTACAGGAATGTTTTCATGAGAGCATGAAGTTTGTTTTTTTCACTGTGGTATCCTGTAGAGAGAATAAATAAATTAGACAATGCTTTATCCAAGAAACATTTATTAGATTTACATGCTCTACCATGCTGTGTGCTAAATACTAGGAATTTGAAGATGACTATGAGACCATTCTTGGCCTTGGGGATTATAATCTAGACGAATTTATTTATTCACTCATAAATATTTACTGAGCTCCTGCTATATGAACAGGCATTATGCCCATTCCCAGGGATACAACTCTGACTGAGGAGAGATTTGGTGGGGGAGTTGGAGGTGGGGAGTGGTACAGTCTAGGTGGTGAAGATAAATAATAAATATCACAAATCAGTTTTGCTAAGTACTATAAAGGAAAGTACTAGGTATTATGAGAACATAGCTGGGATCTAGCTTGGATGGTTTGATTCATTCCAGATACCTTTACCTACTATTCTGTCAAAAAATTAGACAGAAAATCAGATGTGTTCATTTCGTGCATTTAAGATAAATGGCATGGATACTTTTTTTCTCTTTGTTTCTTTAGCAGCCTCATATATTTCCAGCCAAGACACTCACATACATCAATGAAGTTAGGCCAAAGAAACCAAGCTCCTAGGTTGATTTTGCTTTAAAATAACAACCAGTACTAAGAAGTCCAACCTGTGTATCTGTTCACATTCTTGTTTTTCAATGAGAAGATAAAATTCTGTGAGAAGTGAATGTGGATTAGACATTCTGAAACAAGTCAAATGTCAGGACTAAGAAAAAAATTATCCTAAAATAGAAATCAATGCATTTAATCCCATTAAAGGGATGGCTTTCATTAAATCACTTAAATATCTGATCATGAAAAGTGATTTTTCTTGCCTGTGGTGGTAGGCTTCATATTCAATGGTGACACGCAATTAGGGGAATTTTTTATCTAGGTGCTTTGCTAACTCGATGACCAAACTAATCACCACAAACCCTTTAATGACACTTTAATTTCTTCAAACCAATGAAATGGTGAGTGAATTTTATTAGGAGGCCATAGAGCTTAAAAATAAATTAGCTTAAAATAGAATTCTTCTCTGTTGTATGAATACTTTATTGACTAGGAGCCATATGTAACTCTTTACTGCCCTCCCCTGATCAATTTTTAAAATGCTGCTTCTTTCAGAGAAAATTAAACTCTTCCATCATTAAGAAAATAAATTTTCTTCCGATGGATACATTTAAATGGCCTCTTTTCCGGGAGGCAATATCTTCTGTGTCTCAAATGGCTATACATCAGCTTCTCCAGAGAAGTAATAACAAGGAAAATCATAGCATTTAACTGACGCTATTTCAGAGCCCTGGGATCTCCAGACGGTGCTTACTTCCTTCCCTTTCCAGAAGTATTACTGTGCCTCATTCAGAAAATAGAGGTGGGAATAAATAAATTGAGTGAAGCTCACTCAAATAAGACTATATCAAGTAAGATATAGTCTCACTTCACACAAAAGGGTCTTTCCGTTGAACTTGTGGGTAGTTAACTGAATCCCAGTTGCTCGAATACACCTTTATGGGAAATGCATTGTCCTACCTTCTAGCCTGAAATGGAATTTAAAAAGATGAGAGTCCTGTTTGACTTAGAATCATGAAATATTAGGGCTGGAAGTGAATCAGGGTTAAATCTAGTACTAGCCCTTGAATTAAAATATGAAGAAACTGAGACCCAGAAAGTGAAGTGATGCTCAAAGTCACATGTAGCAAAACAGAGTTAGATTCAACTACTCCTGATTTCCTGTTCTATGGAGGCTCCACTATACGACCTGGGTTTGGAAAAACCCCTCCTCACCTGCTATATGTGCACCTGGGTTTCAGGGTCTCTCCAGTTTCGTGATTAAAACCTTAATGCTCTTGTGCTGCCCTCTGGTGACAAACAGCATGTACTACAGCTGCAGGACTTGGTCAAGCACACCCCCTCTTCATTCATTCAACAAATATTTATTGAGGTCCACTAAATGCCTGCCATTGCTCTAGACACTGGAGTTTCAGCAGTGTCTAGTTTCGGAAGTAAGAACGAACGACAATATTCCTGTCCATATGAAATGTATATTCTGGTGGGGAGAGACAAGACGGTAAACACATTATATAATCCACGAGGACTCTGGAGATGGATCAGTCAGTGAAGGGGTAGGAGTGTGTGGGCAGAAAGCTGAAATTTTAAATAGCGTGTTCAGGGAAGGCATCGGTGAATATGACGCTTGAGAAAAGACTTGAAGGAAGTGAGGGAATAAACCACATTATGGTCTGGGGGGAAATGGCCTAGGCAGAGGAAATGCAAAGACGCCAAGGGGAAAGAATACCTCCTGTATCTGAGGAGGCCAGTGCACCCTGAGCTGAGTGAGGGGCAGAGCACAGGAGACAGGACAGACAGGTGCAAAGATGGATAAAGGAAGGCCCTTGTTGGCTGTAGCAAGAGTTTGCCTTTTCTCTGGGTGAGATGGAGAGCTACTGAGGCTTTATGAGCAGACGTGTGACAGGAAGTGTTCTATGTTCTTACTGAACTACTATGACTGCTGCATTGTGAATACACTATAGTGGTAGAAGCAGAGAGGCCAATAGAAGGCTGAGGCAAAATGATGGAGGCAAGCATCAAGGAGACGGCCATGGAAGTAAGATTCAGCACGTGTTCTGAAGTTAGAGCCATGAGCAGTTGCTGATGATTTGATGTTGGATGTGTGCAAAATGACAGGTCAATGATGATTACAATATTTTCGACCTTAGGATGGAAGGATGGAGCTGCCATTAAATGGGATAAGGAAAGGCTGAGCAAGAAGCAGATTTTGAGAATAAATTCAGAACACTCAGTTTGGGTCATTTAAATCTTTCTATTTATCTACATATTCACCACTTATGGTGTCTTTGTTCCCTTAGGTAGAGCCAAATTAGCATTTGTCTGGTACAATTTTCCTTCTATCAGAAGAACTTCCTTTAATATCTATTTTAGTGCTTGTCTGTTGGTGATTAATCCCCTCAGCTTTTTTTTGGTTTGAAACAACCTTTATTTCACTTTCATTTTTGAAGATATTTTCACTGATACAGAATTCTAGGTTGACAGTGTTCACCTTTCCTCCCAATACATTCAGTTGCTTCGTTATCTTCTGGCTTTCATGGTTTCTGACAATTCTGTTGTCATCCTGGTTTTTGTCCTCTGAATTTATTATATCCTTCTTTTCTAGTTGCTCTTAAATCTTTTTCTTTATCAGCAGTTTTCAGCAATTTGATTTTGATGCGCTTTGGTGTAGTTTCCTTTATGTTTCTTTTGTTTGGGGTTCTTTGAGCTTCTTGGATATGTGGGCTTATAGTTTTCACCAAATTTAGAATATTTTTGGTCATTATTTCTTCAAGTACTTTTTCTGACATTCCTCCTAGTGATGGGTCATATATTCTGCTTCATTGATGCCTATTTTTTTATTTTAAGACAGACATCATGAATTTCATGTTGTTGGGTGCTAGTGCACCCAACATTTAAGTAGTGCTGGACCTTGTTCTGGCCTGCAGTTAAGTTTCTTCAGATCAGTTTTATCCTTTCACAGTCTGCCTTAAACTTTGGTGAGTCCAGAGCACTGTTTGGTCCAGCTCTAATTTATCCCCAGTACTAAGATAATACTCTTCTGAGGACTTTACCCAGTGCTCCTTGTATTACGAGGTCTTCCTCCTTTGGCTGGTGGAAATGTTAAGTAATCTCAACCTCGTGTGAGCTTTTCTATTAGAATTGCTCTGTCTGTTGCTTTGGGAGGTTCTTTCTCCAGTCTCAGGTAGTTTCCTTTCATTCATGCTCATATTAATACTCAGACAAATACTCGAATTCGCTCTGTGTAGCTCTCTCCTCTCTTGGATCTGCCTCCAAATTCTAGCTGCCTTGGACTCACTAAACTCAGATCTCTGTCTTCTCAACTCAGTGAGACAGCTGGGCTGTTTGGATTCCTTCTCCTTGCTCTACATCCTGGAAACTCTCTCCAGGCAGTAAGCTTGGGCAGACGTAGGGCTTCCCTTGTTAGTTTCCCTTCTCTCGGGGATCACTGTCCACACTCCCTGTTGTCCAGTGTCTAAAACCTATTATTTCATGTATTTTGTCTGGTTCACTAGTTGCGTAATGTTGGGCTGCAATCCCTGTTATTCCACCTCAGCAGGAAGTAGAAGTCCCTAGGGAATTTTTGTTTTGAGATGTATCCATTGAACATGCAATGAAGATGCCAAGTAGGCAATGAGATAGATGAGTTTGGAGTTCAGGAAAGAGATTCAGATTGGAGATATGCATTTACAATATAAATTTATCACCTATTGCCTTGGATAATTTCTCCCCACCTTTGGCTCCTGCCCTCTGATTAGAACTAAATTATTCTACATTCTACCCTATCAGGTCTCTACTAAGGAAAAGACAGACTAAATAAAATAATATAGTGTCATTGAGTTACTCTTTCCAGGTACATATTTATATGTTAATAAGGCCTACCCAGAGTCAATATCTTTGCCAAGCAAGCACAAGTAGATTTTACCTGAAGTGCCAATTTTTGTCTATTAATAGTAGCCTCCTGAAGTGTTTTATACAGAAGGAATCTGAGGCCATGCCCAGGCTCAGGGGGAAAGAGTGCCATGATTGATTACTAATTTCTGTTATGGGAGCAGGAGAGAGAATAGGGTCAACTGTACCATGTGTTTACTCCACCTGTCTTGGTGTAAAATAATAAATGGATATATTTGAGGCAAGCAACGCACAAATGACACAGGATAGACCAGCAACAATTCTGCTTTCATTGAGAGAGATTAGATAGTTATTTGTGAGGAATAACACATAAGCACATACCTCCAACCCCAAATTAGTCAAGAACACAAATGCCTGTTCCATTTTCTCTAGTACCATGTGGTTGGAAAACAGAGCTTTTTTTCATGCAAACCATAGATGGTTTCATTTGTCATAATGGAGGGTGTTGGAACAGGCAAAGGAAATCTCTACTCTCTCCTTTCTATCCTGTAGGGCTCATCACTGGGACCCCACTGTCTTTCCTGCATAAGGGGCAATGTAGAAGAACAAATCTCATTCTCTAACCTAAAAGTTAAGAAAAGATTTACCTGTAACATCAGAACCAACCTTGTATAGATTATATTGAGTTGCATGTTTAAGATTGTTTTGAATAATGTTTGGAATACAGTAAGCTCTCAATGAGTATTTCATGAATGCATTAATGTGCCTTTTTCATTTTCTACCTTGAATGGATACCTCAGTCTATTTTTGAGGATTTTCCTTGGGGCAAAATGTTGACACACTGAGCTCACAAAACATCTCAGGAAAGTTGGGAACCCCTAGCCACATGAAAACTACTAACTGGGCAGATCAGTCCTCTTCAAAAAGGTGACCTTTAGATAGCAGAACCAAACATGAGATGGAAGTTCCATCATACTACACAGACCACCTATCATAATTCCTCTTCAGTTGACTCAAGGAGAGTTAGTTGCACTAGGCAGTTGTGTTTGCAGTTCAAGTTTAGTTCAGTTTGACAACATTTAATAAGAACTTGTTCTGTGGCAGGATTTCTCAACCTCAGCACAGTTAACATTTTGAGTTGTCTAATTCTGTATTGTACAGCACCATCTTGTGCATTGTAGATGTTTAGCAGCATCCCTGGCCTCTACCCACCTGATGCCAGTTGTATTTCCCAATCCCCTCACCTTCAGTCTTGATAATGTTTATAGACATTGCCCAATATCACCAGGAGTAAAAATGCTGCTGCTTGAGAATCATTGCTCTACACCCTCACCTTTGTAAATAAACCCTCCTTGAATTATCCTATTTTGAGGGTGACATCTGTATCCTGTTGGAATTATGACTGATACACAGTGTGTACAAAGCTAAATGACCTTGATATTCATTTTGTAAGGTGCAAGGAGAGAGAATAAGTATTTGGTCTCAAAGTATTTGGTTAACTTATAATTTAAAAAAGCACTTTGGCTAGTAGAAAGTGTGTTTGAGGTGCTAAATCTGGAATTAGGTAGAATGCCTAGATAACTATAAAAATATTCAAGATGTGATTATGAAGGCCTAAAATAAAGTTTCCCCACTGAGTGAATGGGAAAGAGCTGTGCAGGGAGATGGATCCCCCCATGCCTGGGGATGGTTGGAGGAGTCCCCAGGCCTGTTGTTCCCAGTAACCTGCAATTAGATCTGTGTACCTTTATAGCCTTATGGACATAGTTATTTTTTATATGTAAAGTATATGACAAGTATGGGAGGATGGTAAAGAGGGGTTGGATTTCCAAAATGCTGAAGAGGCAAACTTGTTTAGACTTGGTAGTTAATTAATGTGAGGGTGAGAGAGAGTGATGAGTCAAGGATGACCCATATATTTTCTTAAGTACCTCGACATATAAAGTGGTGATTTTGCCAACGAAGACTGGGAACACAGAAGGAACAGCATGTTTTGGAGCAATGGTTCCTAACATGTGGTTCCTCAATTAGTATTGTCAGCATCACCTGGGAACTGGTTAGAGATACAAATTCCCTGGCTCTAACCCAGCCTATTGAATCAGGAACTCTGGGAGTGGGGCCCACTCCCAGTCTGTTTTAAGAAGCCCTCCAGGTGATGCTGATGTTTGATAGAATTTGACAGCCTTTGTTTTGGAGGGAAGGTAATAATTTCCATCTGAGACATGATGAGTGTTCCAGTAGGACCTCCAGGTGGAGACGTTCAAGTGGCAAGTCTACCATCAGCCTTGTTGCGGTCAGTCATGTATATGTATTTTTTTGAGTGTATGAAGATGTCAGGCTCCTTTTTCTCTTTTTCCCAGGGGACAGCAGATAGGATCATAGGGAATATTTCCTTTAGGAAAATGATACAAAAACTTGGATAAATGATGGTTATGATGTTTATAGTTTAGTCTTAGGGCTACTCTTTCTTTCTTAGCCCTAGAATTCTGCTCATGACCAACTGGTGGATTTATGCTCATCCCTTTCTACTGCTTTCCTTCCTTTGCTTTACCAATGATTATTAAATGGCTGGAGTACTTCCTGTGCACAGTTCTCAAGTGGAAGCAGGGACATGCACAAGCATTGGAAGGTACTTGGGTGCCATCTGGACTCATCACTGGGTGTCAGGATCAACAAAAGGGTAAAGGTGGAAAGGGAGGAGTAGAGAGCAAACCTGCTGCTGCATTCTCCTCCCACCAGTTTTCTCTACAGGGGTCAGCCGTGGCCTTCGGGCCAAATCTGGCCTGCAACCAGTTTTTGTGAACAAAATGTTATTGGAACATCGCCATGCCCATGAGTTTACATATGGTCTGTGGCAGCTTTGTCACTGTATGGCAGAGTTGAGTAGTTATGACAGGGATAGTATGAACCGCAAAATCTAACACATGTACTCTCTGGCGTTTTACAGAAGAAGTTTGCTGCCCTGTGCTTTAGACCAGTGGTTCTCCAAGTTCAGCTTGCATCAGAACCCTGGGGTGGGGGGGTGGGGTTTAAAACAGAGGATGCTGGGCTATACCTCCAGAGTTTCTCATTCAATAGGTTTGGAATGCAGGCTGGGAATTTGCATTTCTAACGCGTTTCTGGGTGATGCTGATACTGCTGGTCCGGGGACCACACTTTGAGAATTGCTGCTTTCAGTAGTAAATTGAAGTCCTCAGGACACCCATGCCTGGATCAAGGCAAAAACTGCCTTAGCTACAAGTTCACGACATTTTTTCAGGTTCTGCATCTCCCTCAGCTTGGACTATCACTCTGTGAAAGTCCATTTTCATCCTATGGGCTTTCTCTTTGTGTTCTGCCTCTTTACCCACATCTTTAAGATAAGAAGTTCGTTTGGAAAATAAGCCTAAGAATCTTCTTATTGGCCTGCGGTGAAATATGTTAAAAGTTTGGTATCCAGGTCTTTTTAAGAATTAGCAACTACTCTAATCAATAATATCTTTTTCTTTCGCTTTACTCATATATCTATTGACCCTATTCCTGTACCATAACGAATAAATAATTTGAAGCCTCAATTTTTGTTCTTCTTCTGTGAGTGAAACCTTCAAGGCAGAGGGAAACTGCATGCTTTTTATCATTCAGAGAAGTGACTACGCATATCAGCTTGAAGTGGGATTTAGGGAGAAGTTGAGATTGGGTCTAATAGAAGTGGTGGTTACTTTCCCCAACTTGCTGGGTTAGTCTTTTAGGAGATTGTTTCATTATTTTGTTAGAAGTACTGAGACTAAACTACTAGAGTAATAAATAGGACCACATGTAAATACAGGTGAAAGCAGGTTCAATGGTAAAAGTTTTTGTAATAATCACCATTGAGAACTATCTATGTGGCTACTCCCTTCCATTCTTACAGAAAGGTAAATGTGACTGCCTATGGGTTTACCATGGAAGAAAAGCTTGATATAATTAAATTTTGAACTTTACGTTCACAGGAAGTAGGGCTATATTTATTTTATTAAATGACCAGCTACCAGTTGGGTACTATATCCACCCAATTGCTTAATAAATATATGCAATAATATTCCTTTTCCTCTTTTTCTCTTACTATGCTTATCAGAGTCAATCATTCATGGAAGAAACTACCAAGGGACAATGAGGGTTTATAAGTCAGTTTATTTCTTTCAGTCCCTGCCTTGAAAAAAAGTAAAATTAGTAGTAGGGAAATTTGATTAACTCATCAACCAACTTTTAAAAAACATGAAATTCAAGCTCTGATTAAATCATCATCACTTTTAAAAAACATAAAAATTTATGGACTATTTGAGTGAAGAGTAGGGAAAACAACTATCCAATCTATAAATTGCTCAGCCAGAATGAAGTATTACCAACCACTCTTTAAATATGAAATGTACTAGTGCTGGTTCTGTCCATTTATTATAGATTTTATGCCTCAAATATATTCATAATGTATTACAATGCTGAAGTTCATTCCTCACATGTTTATATATTTAAAATTTCTCCCTCAGAAGATTTGAACATGGCTAAAGGCAAAGTTATATTTCTCCTTGATAATAATAAAATAATAGAGTGTTACACATAAAGGAAATTTACTCTGAATTTATGGCTGAAGCCATGCTGTACATCATGCTGTGTTTCAGTGTGATGCTCTTGCTCAGCTGACAGAGTGACTTCTTTCAGCATCATTACTCTTCTGTCTTAGGACCTTGTGATGAAAAGTCATCTTTTCAAACCAGGCACTTTCAGATCTTGATAATTCAAGATACTTTACTTTCAGAAAAACTGATATCCTGAAGAATACCTTAAGGAAACCAAATACCTCTAATTACTATGTCTTTGATTTCATACCAATGGTAAAATGGAAATATGGCTAGTATAAAATGGCAAAGTTGCTTCTTTTTAAATGTGCATTAGCAAAGCTATTCTATGATGTTAGAAGGTAGAATGGTTACACCAATTATTATTATTATTAACTACCTGAAAGGTAATTAGTCACTTGAAAAGGGCATGAGGGGTCTTTTGAGGTGCTGGGAATATTCTGTTTCTCCATCTCAATGCCTATTTGACGAATGTGTTCATTTTGTGAAAATTCATCGAGCTATAGACTTATGATATGGGTCTTTGATGTGTGTTAAGCTTTAATAAAAATGTTTATTAAATAAGAAAAAGCACAACAGATTGATTAGGGTCACTTGGAAAATCAATTCTGATTTTTTAAAAAAATATTTTATCGAGGTCATATTGGCTTATAACTTTGTGTAAATTTCAGGTGTACATTATTATATTTCAGTATCTGTGTAGGTTGCATCGCAGTCACCACCAATGGTCTAGTTTTTATCTGTCACCAAACGTATGTGCTCCTTTACCCCTTTTGCCCTGCTCCCACCCCGTTCCTCTCTGGTAACCACCAATCTGTTCTTCTTATCTATGTGTTTGCTTGTTTATCTTCCACATATGGGTGAAATCATACATATTTGTCTTTGTCTGACTTATTTTGCTTAGCATAATACCCTCAAAGTCCATCCATGTTGTTGCAAATGGCATGATTTTGTCTTTTTTTATGGCTGAGTAGTATTCCATTCTGTGTATATATATATATATATACACCACATCTTCTTTGTCCATTCATCCATTGATGGGCACTTGGGTTGCTTCCATGTCTTTGTTATTGTGAATAGTGTTGAGATGAACACGGGAGTGCATATATCTTTTTGAATTATTGATTTTATGTTCTTTGGATAAATACCAGTAGTGGAATAGCTGATCATATGGTATTTCTATTTTTAACTTTTTTAGAAATCTCCATACTGCTTTCCATAGTGGCTGCACCAGTTTGCATTCCCACCAGCCAATTCTGCTTTTTTTATAGTTGAAATTTTCATGTGTAAAAGTCATATGCACAGCCCAGTTATCTTTTAATTCAGAAAATATGCTTAAATTTTTTTTTTGGTATTGCCCAACCAACAAGATTCCTTGTGCTTGGACATCCTCTTCTTCCATTCATTGTCTCTGGGATTTGAATATCCCCCCTTGCTGCTGACATTCCTTTTATTGTCGCACGCCCAGCCAGCACAGCTGTCCATGAAACCACAGCAAGGGCTTTCTTTTCCCTCTTATAAAGTTTATTATAATTTGAAGGTTCTCAGGGATGCCCCTGGAAAGATGCTGATAGTATCTATCCCTCCAGCTTATTCTGTTGCTTGAAATAACACTTTAGGAACAAAACATAACATAAATGTATTTCATTTCATAATAAGACACAAACATTATATATATATATATATATATATATATATATATATATATATAATTTTCACTCCATTATAAGGCATACAGACCTGGGAAGGATAACAGTATTATCTATTAGCATTTCTGTGTAAGAGTTTATCGGATCCTGTGCCATGATCTGATGGTAGCTCACTGCAGCAGTTGCATAATAGGTTGTTTGGGCTGGAGATGGGAAAGTCCAGTGCAGGAGGGCTCATTGACTATTTGCGGGAGGGGCACGCTTCACATTTTAATGTCCACCAGAAAACCTGATACAGGTCGTCTGTAACCACACATTGGCAATCCCTTCGCAGGGGAGTTCCTGCAGACACGGGGAAGGGAGACGGGCGGAGGGTGAGGATGGACACTGGAGTTGGCTCTTGCAGGTGCTTTGTCAGCACTGATGTATGAGTGGCATCAACAGCTCCTTTCCAAAATGCATGATTGGCTGCTTCAGATGCCCTGCCTGCTGGAGAGACAAATGATGAAACGATTCAGCCCATAAAGTTAACAAAATCATCTGATAGTAAATTGCATCTACTACTCTAGATTGGATTTCTACAAATGAGAGTATCTGTTTGCATTGAAGGCACTTATGCATGCATTCACATCATTATGCTTGTAATGCTAACATAAACATCTCCACAATTTTCAATATGAAAACTAGGTAGCCAACGTATACATATATAAACACTATGTTAGCATAATGTTTCTTTATTTGACAAGATTGAAATTTCTAAATGTCACAATTAGAGTTCATATTAGGTCCTCCTTTTAGCTCCTCCATAATCTCTGTTATAAAAATTCTTGGGTGAAAATAAACACCTGCAGGAAATTTTTATTAGCTTTCCTCAGAAAGTAATTTATTTCTTAATAGTATGGCAGAGAATAGTTTCCTGAAATAAACCCATAGATTATATTTTTTAAATTTCTAGAAGCTAAAGAGAACAAAGAAAATAAAACCCAGGGGATCGATAAATCTTGCAGTCTGCTGCTGAATTGCACAGAGATTGCACTGGATACCTCTTTGTGAAGAGTGCTTCTTGTTTATAATCCACCAGAGTCCTTTGCAAATGAAAAGTAATGGCTAGAGTATCCTAATTTAACCTATGGAAACAATTAATAGCCTACCTGCTGGGCTAAGGAGAGACTAATGTGATGGTGAATCTGGACCAATTCCTTGGTACTGATTAAATTCATCGTCCTTAACCTCATTTCAAATAAAGCAAAGACCAGGTGTTTCTATAGATGAAAAGAACAAGAGTGCCTTGGTTATAGCAGGAAAAAAGAAAAAAAAAAAAAAAAAGATTGGGAATCAGGATGTTTGAGTCCAGACTCCGCCGTTCACTGGTTCTATGACTATTCTCATAACCAATCAGAACAATAGCTCTTCCGTATTTAAAATTAGCATGAAGCTGCTCTACTGGATAAGATGTGTAAACGCAGTACAAAATTATAAAACCCTTTAGAAGCTATCATTGTGACTGGGACAGGAAATACCAAGTACCTCCCGTGTGTCGTGCCCTTGGACAACCCTAAGAGGCAGGCTGGGAGGAGGGTATTTGAGCAATTTGCCATGTGACAAAGCTTCCCTCACTTGAGAATGGATGGACTTGATACACTCTTTTTAAGGAGAAATATACAAGGCTGGGCTTATTCCATAAGTTTTAACAAGGGGAGGGAAGGAAAGAATGAGACATTCTTCAGCATTTACATCTGGTTCCGCATCTTCTATGCTACTTTGTTTCTCTTAGAAAGTAGAGGATGTCTGCCACTCAGCGCCTCAAATGAGAAGGGAAAAGTATAATGAGGTGTCATCTGTGTTGGTCATTTTGGGTATAAATGAGGAAATCAAATCCCCTATCACAGAGGAGAAACTGAGAAAAAGAACTTGATTCTGGGTGGTGGTGGGGAAGTTACACTGATGCTCAACCTTTGAAAGAGGTCAAGGAGAGAGGCTTCATCAGCAGAGAACTGAGGAACAAGTTTGGGTAATTCTGATTATTACTTGATGTTATCTTGAGTAGAAAACAAAGGGAAATTGTTGGAAAACTCTTCAGACTAATATCTGTCTCTTGGTGTTCTGAACCTTTTGTTCCTGGTGTATAAATGCACTGATTTGGTCTTGGCAGGGAGAAAGTGATCTTTCATGACCTTTGTCAAAAATTCCCCTGAAATATCATTTCTTGCATATAACAAGTGACATCTTTGATTGCTCAATCTCATTTCCTCCTTCCTTAACCTATTTCAAATAAGTTGCTAAGTTCTGTACTTCTGTGCATGAATTGCTGCATATCTACGTTTCCCCTTTTCTGTCGTCAGGGCCAAATCTATGAAACTTGACTGCTGCAGAAGCTGGTTTTTTTCCTCTTTTTCTTGTTCTCTCACTCTCTCTACATTCTATTCCATCCCATAAATCATGATCCAGTCTTTCTAGAGCATCTCTAAGAAACATCTGCAAAATTAGGTACAGACTTCTCAATCTTTCATTAGCAACCGTCTCCATTTTAATCTCCACCAACCTCAGCTTTAACTCTCCACTCTTCTCATGCATTTGTCGATTGGATACAAGTCCTTTGTTGATATTTGATTAGCAAATATTTTTTCCTAGTCTGAAGCTTGCCTTTTTAATTTTCTTGACAGTGTCTTTAACAGAATAGAAGTTTTTTATTTTGATGAACTTCAATTTATCAAGTTTTTTCTTTCATGGATCTTGTTTTTGGTGTCATGTCACAGAATTCTTTGCCTACCCCCAGGTTATGGAGATTTTCTGTTTTCTTATAAGAGTTTTATATTTTACATTTAGATATGATACATTTTGAGTTAATTCTTGTATAAGATATGAGGCTTAGGTCAAGTTTTTTTTTTTTTTTCCCACATGTGTATGTCCAATTGTTCTATCACTATTTGCTGAAAAGAATATCGTTCCTCATCGAATGGCCTTTGCATATTTGTGAAAAATTTATTGGCCATATCTGTATGGGTCAATTTCTGAGTTCTCTGTTCTGTTCCATTGATCTATGTGTCTCTCTCTGCTAATACCATGCTATCTTGATTAATGTAATTTTATAGTAAGTCTTAAAATCTGGTAGAGTGATTCCTCCAAATTCATTATTCTTTTTCAAAATTATTTTAGCTATTTTAGTTCCTTTGTCTATTCATATAAATTTTAGAATTATCTTGTCTGTATACACAAAACCTCTTTCTGGGATTTTTATTGGAATGCATTAAATCTGTAGATAAATTTGGGGAGAATCGCCATCTTTACCATGTTGTGTCTTCAGATCCTTGAATATGGCATGTCTCTGCACTTATTTAGATATTCTTTGATTTATTTCATTAGCATTTTGTAGTTTTCAGCATACAGATCTGGAAAATGTTCTGTTAGATTTATACCTATTTTATTTTGTGGGAAGCTATTGTAAATGATGTTTTTGAAATCAGTTTTCAAACATACATTGCTAGTATATAGAAATGCCACGGGTATTATTTGTGTGTTTACTTTGCTTCTTGTGATCATGCTGAAGTCACTTGTTAGTTTTAAGAAAGTTCTTGCAGACCTGTTTCATTTGTCCCCAGATGCACCCAGTGGAAATCTTAACCTTTCTCCAAGGCCTTTCTTAAATACGATTCCTTTCCAAAGACTTTCCAGTTCCCCTCACCAGATGGGATTTCTCCCTCCATTAAATACACAACTCATCTTGTCACTACATGTCACTTGTCTATTTTCCCCTGTGTTGTGGTGAATCGAGTACTTCTGTTATTCCTCCCTTATAATATGGGGATTGTTATGGTGTTAACTACTTTCAATCATAATTCTGTTTCTTCTTACTCAGGGATATTGGGCAAGCTTAGCATATCTTTTTGACTTTCCAATGTACTTTTATTTGTAAAATGGGAGTAATAACTAATTTGTAGGTTAATTGTGAAGATAATGTGTTAGGAGCTCAATAAATATTAGTTTCTTTTCGCCCTTTCCCTGGAGTTACGCATTCTTGAGAACCTCTTGCTACATACTTGCTTGAGCCCTCTGTAGTGTCTAGGATGGAGTATGCTTTCTATAGATATATGTTTAATTGTATTGACAGAACTTAGCACAGGGCAAGGCTCACTATCTGGGCTTAGTAAACTCTTGTCTTACAACTCCTCATTGTTTCTGTGACAAAGTTTAATACTAAATGATAGTAAAGATCTTTAGGAAATTAGGCCCTGCATCGTTAACATAAGCAAGGCATGTGGAGAAAGTAAATTACGCCAGGTTCTCTAAGCAGCTATTTAATAAACTAAAGGGAAATCACCATGAACTGGCAGGGGGTTAAGAGTAGAGGAAGCAGGAGAAACAGGAAGGAGCAATCAAAAGATCAAATTTAACAGCAACTGAAGAATGGATGGGAGTATGAGAAGGACTATCATCTTGGAAGATATTAATTTTGGATTTCAGGCGGAAGATGCAAACAGCGGGCATCACACTCCTTGGATTAGAGGAGATATAGAGTAGTATTGCACCACCACTGGTCAACATGGTGGGGCTACAATTCTTGTAATTGCCATCACAGTGCCACTAGGCTACCTCACAGGCAGAATTTAGGCACGCCTGGCTGTGCACTATGAGATAAACAAGAATGACTTTAACATTCAGAAACTTGCCTTCAATCCCTTGATACTCATTCAAGATAACTAGCATCTTAGTTCAGTTAACTAGTGTCTTAATTTAGGCTGCTATCACAAAAATACCATAGACCAAGTGGCTTGAACAACAGGTACTTATTTCTCACAGTTCTGGAGGCTGGAAGTCCAAGATCTAAGTGCCAGCAGATCTGGTGTCTGGTGAGCGCCCAATTCCTGACTTGTAGACAGCCACCTTCTCTCTGTGTGCTCACAGAGAGAGCTGAGAGAGAGATCATCTTTCTCCTGTCTTTTCCTATAAGTGCACTAATCCCATCCATGAGGGCTCCACCCTCATGACCATTAATTACTTCCCAAAGGCCCCTTTTCCAAACATCATCATAGTAGGGATTAGGCTTCCACATAGGAATTTGGGGAGGACACAAACACTTGGTCCATTGCACTGAGAAAGAACAAGCCTTTTCAGCAACTGTTGCTATCTCAATCTTTATTACCCATGTCAGTCTGTGAACCAAGGAAAAGAAGGAAATATTTTTGGGATCATAGTATTAGAGATGATGTTTCATCTGTGAATGTTTGTAAGAAGCTTGTCTAAGAGCAGGTGGCATTCCCGAGGGAGTCCAGCAGGGTGCACTGGGATGCCAGGGGAAGGGAATGCACCGGCAAACTGTGCAACCTCACATGCGCTGAGTGAGAGGTACATGGAGTATTAAGTTTATTGCGACATGCAATGCAGAAGTGCCTGGATGAGGGCAGGAGAATATTGGGACAGGAAAAGATGAGAGATAATAAGCAGGTCAACATCGCAGGTTCAAGGATTTCTGGAATATTATTAAATGTTACCATTTAAACATTTAATCTTTGTACCTAGATTGAAAAATACCCTACAAAGATTCACTGGCTTTGTTCCTAAAACAAGCTACGATAATTTTATTCTGAGCCTAGCGCATAGTAGGCAAGATGTTTTCCAGAGCTCTTGAAAATAGCTATGCTTTAATTTTATTTCATCATGTGCATGAAAGGATATGAGGATGGTATTTCAAAAGTGACACAATCAGTCTTTCTTCCTGGGATTGGTTATGACCAAAAGGGGCTATCAATAGTGTTGTCTTTGGCAATGAATACACGTAGTCATCTTCTAAATGCAACGCAGCAGCCTCAAGAGTTGTTAATAGACATACCCTTGTGTTAACTGGATCTCCCCCACCTTCCCTCTCCCCCTCCACATGACTACTAAGTGCTACTGCTCAGTTCACAGCTTAATCTGCCCCATCCTAGAAAAACCAAGGCTGTGTAAGGGAGAGTGTTTACTGCTCATGCTGGAACATCTAAACATTAAACAGACTGCAAACATATGGACCAGGGACATAGCATATAGAACTATATGTCTCCATGCAGTCACATGTTAATTACATCTAAAGCAGTTTTCTGATTCTAGAGATAGAATTAAAGGCAGTTGTACAATACAACATAATGGAAAGAGACTTTAACAATGTTGAAATACGCAGTTTGGAGGCTTAGAGATCACACTCCATACATTGAATCATATCTATAAATTATTTAGCTAGATCAATGCTTGAGAGAAGGAGAAAAACAAGTTCAATCTGAGCTCAGTGTCTTCTTTTCACAGCTTTGGTTCACCAAGAAATGGGAAGAAATATCAGAAAGGAGCTGTTGTGTCAACACCACTTATTGAATACTCCATTCTTTTCTCATTGAGGCGAAATGTGATCTTCATCACATACTGATTACACGTCACCAAGTCTGTGTGTAGATTTAAATTTGTTTCATTGATTAATCTGCCTGGTCCTTTGCCAATACCACACTGTTTTATTAACCATCTTTTGTTATTTATTTCAACTTATTTTTTATTGAATAAACATTTATATAGCACCATGTGCCAAACATTATTGTTAGTGATTTATAACTTAAATAATTTCATCTTCAAATAACCCTATGAAGTGGGTCCGATTATTGAATCCATTTTGTAGATGAGGAAACTGAGGCACCAAGAGGAGAAACATAAATTCCAGATCCCTCAACCCATATTCAGTGGAAATGGCAGTGTCTGCCTCAAGATTTCTGGGAATTCCAAAGGACTTACTTCCTCATTGTAACTTTTTGGTCCAATTTTATGTTTCTTGTGAACTCAATTTCAATAGTGTTTCCTTTCACAGAGCTGTTTTCTGCTCTCTGCTTTGTGCCTACCAAGCTGTTTTTTTTTCTTGATGTCCCTAAAACACTCCTATTCCCATAGGGACTTTTATGTAATAGTCAAATTTATGGATGATTTTGCAAAATGGACAGCTATTATTATATCTCAGCATTGAAATGTCATTCAATTCACTATCAGGAATATGTCATTGTCTGTTTCTCCGGTTTCCAGTCTCTTGTTTCTTTTCCTCTCTCTCTATTTTTTGCTTTTCTTTTTCCGTTTCCCTACCTGGTCCCCACCACACAAAAACACACTTCCTTCTTTTGTTCTGTTTTTTCCCCTTCTCAAAGTCATGTACATAGAATATTAGCTTTAACATCCAAAGTGTCCTATTAAGGTGGTTAGTAAAATAATAATTTGGGTATGTCCTCTGGATTGAAATTATGCCAACTTACATAGCGACAGAAATAGTTGTCTAAATTTGTGGACTTAAATAGTAATCAACTCCTTTCTCCTTCTCATCATTAAAATATGCATGTTAATTTATGTTTCTGTTTATTAAACATAAATTCATGGACTATTACAATGGGAAGAGGCTTTTGATATCATATAGTCTGAATTCTCTTTTATAGACCAGTAGTTCCCAACTTGGTTGCACATTGGAATCACCTGGGAACTTTAAAAATTACTGATGCCTGGGCCACCCACAGATATTCTGATTAAACTAATTTGAGTGTTGTCTGGCTATCAGATTTTTTTTTTAAAGTTCCCAGGTGGTTTTAATGTGTTGCCAAGTTGAGACTCACTGTTGTAGATCCAGAAAAACAAATCTATACGAGGTCAAACAATTAGCTAGGGACAGAGCGGGATTTAAACTCAGCTTGATATTTAAGTCCAAGTTCTATCATTTACTGTGTTACCTTGAGTAAGTTTCTTTATTGTTTTTTTTCTTTTTTGTGAGGAAGATCAGCCCTGAGCTAACATCCATGCTAATCCTCCTTTTTTTTTTTGCTGAGGAAGACCAGCTCTGAGCTAACATCTATTGCCAATCCTCCTCCTTTTTTTTCCCAAAACCACAGTAGGTAGTTGTATGTCATAGTTGCACATCCTTCTAGTTGCTGTATGTGGGACACGGCCTCAGCATGGCCGGAGAAGCGGTGCGTCGGTGCGTGCCTGGGATCCGAACCCGGGCCTCCAGGCACTTAACCGCTAACCGATGGGGCCGGCCCACTGAGTAAGTTTCTTAATGATTCTCTGAATCACTGTGCACGCCACTTGTATTCCACTTGTGTTCGAAGTTGGGAAGTGGTGGGAGCTGGGGCGGTGGAGACCGAGGAGATATGTGCATGTCCTGGGAAGTCCCATTGGTTTTTTAGGGGTCACTTCTGGCATCTTTAAAATAAATTTACTAACAAACAAAGTTATTTACTTTTAGTTAATATGATAAAAACAAGGGATCTCTAAGCCAGGTGCACAAAGGCAAGAGAAGGAAGTTAAGGAAAGAATAATAGAGAACAGTTGTTTTCAATATATTGAAAAACCATTTGTATTAGTTTTCTATTGCTGTGTAATGAATTACCAAACTCTGTGGCTTAAAACAGCCCCCATTTATTAGCTTGCAGCTTTGTACATCAGAAGTCTGGCACGGCACGGCTGGATGCCCTGCTCAGGGTATTGCAAGGCTGAAACCAAGATGGCGGCTAAGTAGAGTTACCATCTGAAGGCTCTGGGGAAAAATCTTCTTCCAAGCTGATTCTTAACCATTGTCAAAATTCAGTTCCTTTGAGCTATAGGGCTGAGATCCCGATTCCATGCAGACTGCTTTGAGCTCCGAAAAGTCACCTGCATTCCTTGCTGCACAGTCCCCTCCAACTTCAAGCCAGCGATGATACGCTGGTCATATCTTTCTTGGGCTTTGAATCTTTGACTTCTTTTTTTTTTTTAACATTTTTTTTCCCCCAAAGCCCCAGTAAATAGTTGTATGTCATAGCTGCACGTCCTTCTAGTTGCTGTATGTGGGATGTGGCCTCAGCATGGCCGGAGAAGCGGTGCGTCGGTGCACGCCCAGGGTCCGAACCCAGGCTGCCAGTAGCGGAGCCCCCGCACTTAACCGCTAAGCCATGGAGCCAGCCCAAATCTTTGACTTCTTATTCTGCCACTTGCCAAAGAAAATGCTCTGTTTTTAAAGGGCTCATGAGATTAGATCAGGCCCATCTGATACTCTCCTTGTTTTAAGGTTGACTGACTTGGGATGTTAATCACATCTACAAAATCCCTTCACAGCAGTGCTTAGATTAAAGTTTGATTGAACAACTGGAAGAAGGTGTGGTATACCAGGGGCTGGGAATACTGGGGCCATTTTAAGATTCTCTCTACCACATCCTGTTCGAGATTCATATTTGGTCTGGAAGCTTTTTATTCCATATTCCGTCTTCAATTCTGAGAGCAACATTGTAGTATTTTTGAAAGGCTTTTTGCTATGCTGCATAAAGAGCAAATGTGCTTAATAAACTAACCAAACAGCCAATCAACTTAATTCCTAAAATATAAGTAGTTGACCATTTTCCCCACCAATGTTAAAGTAAGGAATTGTTTTCTATTCACCACAAATTTCTCAAGGATATGGTAGGAAGAGCCTTCCAGGGAAGAGGAAACAATGCACAAAAAGGCACAGAGGGTGAAGCCGAGTGGTGCTTTCCAGAAACTTGAAGTAAAGATTTAAAGCCCTGGAGCAACTTGGGCAGATTTATATTTTAGAAATACCAGCCTGAGGCCAGAGGATGGGCTGGTTTGGGGGAAGGTTTGGAGGCTGGAAGGTCTGTCAGGAGGTTTTCAAATGGGAAGTGGTGAGGGCTGGGCAGAGGGGAGGGAGAGAATGTTAAGGAAGAGGAATGGACAGGATTGGCTGCCAGATCATGTGTGAGGGAAAGAGGGGAAGATTAGGAGATCTCCCGTTTTGTGTCAGGTTTCATTTGTCTGTCTCCAAAAGGGTTGTAAGGGGCAATCTGCGGCCTTGGTTGCTGTGTTTTGGGGTTAGGGGAGTGCAGGGGGAATAGGAAGGAGGAATGGGGTACAACAAGAATTTTGAGAAAAGAACACCTGCTTGCTTTTCCACAATGCGGGAGAGAGCCCTGAACTGTCCCCAGTATGTGACAATAAGAAGGGGCTTGCTTTTGGCATCAGGCTTGGCCAGAGGGCTACATTTATTTTCAGTCACCAACATATTTCTCTTTGCAGGCAGTTTGCTAAGCTCTGACCCAACTACATCCCTTTTCAGGCTTTAACAGCACTGGGTTACAGTACACACATAATAAACTACGAGAGAGAACCCCAGATACCTAATTCCAGGGACGGCCCTTCTTCTTTGGGCCCTGGGGAATTATTCAAAATACCCCATCTCCAGGAAGCCCATGAAACCTAGCTAACCCCATTCCACTTGCCATACATAAGCCTCCTCCTTCCGTTCCCGGTTACTGTTACCCTGTCTCCAGTGCAACCCCCTAAGTGGACCTGCATGGCAGCCTTCTCTCGTTTAGAGCAGTAAGCAGAAAAGAGTTTTACTTTTCATCTATCTGAGTGCGACTGTCTTGTCTCCCACCATTTAAGGAACCTAGAGTCATACCTAATATCGTATAACAGTTCTCATCCTTGCTGCACATTGGAAACCCAGAGAGCTTTACAAACTACTAATGCCTGGGTCTCACTTCAGAGATTCCATTTAATTGACATGAGGACTTGGAAATTAAAAGTTCCCTAGAGGATTCATCATGCAACCAAAGTAGAGACTCTGCTGTGGCTCTAGACATTGTGGAGAAGTTCAGGGGTGAACAGACTTCTAGAAAGTCTAGTATTTCCAAAACCCTTTAGATTTTACCAAGTGTTCTCGATTTGGCTCCAACCATGTATAAAAGCTGGAAATGAAAAACTCTGAGCATAGAAATAGTGGGAAAGTACTAAGGAATCGTTTGGTAACAGATCCGTCATCAGAAGTCCTCTGCATCAATAACAGTTATAGCTAGTATTTACTGTTTATTGTCAGGTACTTTAAGGGCTATATCTATTTTGTCTCATTTTACCCTCACAGTAAAGCCATGAGGGAGTTACTATTATTACCCTCATTTTGCAAATAAGGAAACTGAGGCATAATTATTAAAATACACAGTCAAGATTCAAGACTCAAATTTTGGTCTGTCTAATTTCAAAGCCAATGCTCTTAACCACTGAATCGTACCTACTGATAACTTTGAAACATATAAAACAACATTAGCAAGCTAAGAAGTTTATTTTGGCATTATCAGCTATTAAAGAACACAACATACACACTTGTGCACACTTACACTTCGGCATGCACACACATAAACAGACCCAGTGATAGGAAGACCTTATTTACTAGATTTATTAATATTGCAAGTTAACTTACATCTCCTGAAAGCTGAGTTTAACCTAGTTAACCTGTAGTAAAAGAATTATAAAAGGATTAGTGTAATGGGGTAGAAATAAACTAGAAATTAGGAAACTTGAGTCAGTGACCCCTCCCAGCCTGCATCCATCCCATAGACCAGCTGCAGGACCCTGGGCTGGTGACTGCTTCTGTTGTATCTGGTGTCCGCACTTGCACAACGTTGCATTGGTGTTGAATGATCTCTAAGGCCCTTTCTAGTTAAAAAGGCAATAATTTTATCTTTTTTATTATTTGAAGCAATTGTGCATCTGTTTCCTTTTCTCTAGTATTTATTTATTTAACCTTTTGGTCTTCAATTTTTTTTTAATTTTTGAAATCCAATTTTATATCAAATAGTTAATAATAGCAAAATAATGATAATGATAATTATAATGATAATACATAGCTAATATTTATGAAACACTAAATTCTAGGTGTATTTATGAATTATATGTATTAAATCATTTAATCCTCATAAGTGTCAGAAGAAATAGGAACTATAATTATGCCCATTTTAATAATTTATTTTTTTTTATTTATTTTTTCCCCCAAAGCCCAAGTAGATAGTTGTATATCATAGCTGCACATCCTTCTAGTTGCTGTATGTGGGACGCAGCCTCAGCATGGCGGGAGAAGCGGTGCGTCGGTGCGCGCGGGGATCTGAACCCGGGCCACCAGCAGCAGAGAGTGCGCACTTAACTGCTAAGCCACGGGGCCGGCCCAAATTATGCCCATTTTAGAGATGATGAAACTGAGGCTTAGTAGAGATGGTAAGTAGCCTATCCAAGGTCACACGACCAGTATGTGGCAGAAAACTGAAGTGGTCTGTCTCCTGAATTTGTTCTTTAAACTATCACACACTATCTTTCAATATTTTTTAAATGCTATGAATGGAGGATTTACGTGCTAATTAGTGGAGTTTCATTAATGAAACATTGAAAAACTATGGAACCCCCAAATAATAAAGCTGCTTTCTACATTTCAGTGGTATTTGATTTAATAAAATTTTAGCTTTTTACCACCCTCCTCTAATATATACACACACACCGTATCCTGAAGCCTATTCTTTATTTTATTTATAGCTCATGAGGAGAAAATCTCTGGGATATTCTTTTATGAGAAAAATACAAATGTCATATTTAGAAAAAAATAAGAGCCTCTGTTTTTATGTTCAGGGCATCACATCTCCTCACTTTTCTCTGCCTCCTGGGAACTTAATTAAAATAAGAAAATAGAGAGAGCCACCACAGTTTGTCACATAATGATGATAGCAAAATAGAACAGCACGAAGTTAATCCCCTCTTTCCACAATGTTGCCTTGGGGACATATTCATCCAGAAACTAATGCTGCCACTCATATCAATGGAGGGCAATGAGCTCACCGCAGAATCGGTGAGACTGGCTACTTGTACAGCAGTGTTTCACGTCTCAGCTGTAAAGATCTAGAAAATACACAGCGGCACAGGAAGTTGCCTTCCCTGTGGCGGTTGGTTACCATGGTTTCTGGGTCTGAAGGTACGGCTGCTGTAACCTTAGAAGCTTCTGAGTCCAAATCCTTACTCCCAAGGCAGAATACTGAATTGAAGCAACAATCTAGACAATTCTCACAATGTGAAGCAAAGGTAGCTTTCCCTCTTCCCCAGGGGTTGTCTGTCTGGACGATCATTTTTAATCATTTCCTATTGTCTGAATAACATGCTGCTTGCCCCTCATGGAACATGTGGATTAGAAGGAGGTAAGTGGTGCTCTGCTTTTACAGGAAAATAAACTTGCAGAAATTTTTGAGAATTTTGTCTTTCTAATAGCACTTATAGGATTGTACGTATTATTTGTTTAATATTAGTTATAAATTACGTTATATATTACATTATATATATATGTATATTAGATATTAAGACAGCTCAAACATAGAAGGACAAAAATGAAACATTGTACGTAGTTTCCAACTCACCAATATGTTACTTTCCCAAAGTTTCTGTATAAATTAGTTATTTAGGAACCAGCAGAGCATTTTTCTGTAGAAAATAACAGTCTGACTTCTTTTTCCACTTTCACTCCATGAAAACATATTTAGTATTACATGTACTTGAAGTGTGTCCCGACTTTTCTGGTTCCTGATGTCAGGAGTCTTGTTGTTGTTGTAATAAGAAGAGGATGTGGAAGAAACCAGAAACATCAGGGATGGGTCTATGGGAAATTCCAAGTTTCCTCATCCTTCTTTCTGCCTCTTCCTTACGCAGCTGGGCCCCTGGGCTCCTCTGCCCTTCTCTCCAGGGCACCACGTGCTGGCGAGCCCCAAGCCCTCACAAGCACTGTCTTCTCCAAATTACCCATGTATTACTCTCTCCATTCTCATTACTTATCATTCAACAGCAAGCTGATGTATATAATTAATAATAAGCGCAAATCCAGATTTCTCACACATAAGAATACACAGATTTCCTTTATAGAATAGATTTCTCCCATGTTGACTTTATAATTATTATCACAATATTACTAAAAAAATCTGTAAACATATTACCATAAAGTTTCTTGTGTTTATTGCTTCCAATACAACTATAAATCAAAACCATAAAACATTTATAAATCAAATACAAACAAAGCCAGAAAATTCAAATGATATTAATATTATATAATGAATGATCTTTGGTTGAAACTAAATAATTGATGTTGGGTATAATAGTAGAAAGATGTTAATGATGTATTTTATATTTCACTTGTTAGCTTGATTCTTTGGATTTTTGAGTATGAGAGACCATTAATTGGGTCACTTATTGTTTTTCCTTTTAAAAAATGAACTAATTTTTTTTTACCATTAATCATTTTTCTGAATAGTCAATTAATTTAACAATGTATCTCAAAATAAAACTCTGAAAAATATTTTTATGTCTTAGTGATAATCAGCTGTTATTAGTTGGTATATATATACCAGTTGGTGTATATATATATATATTTGTATTTACATATATATGTCCGTCTGCTAATGAGCTGTCAGAAGTTAGTGCCTGTAACAAGAAAATTTTCAAGGTATGTCTAATCTTATTGGGAATGGAGAAAGGGCTGCTATGAGGAAAGTTCTTTTGAGTCTGGCAATTCTATACCACTGTGTTCCGTGTAATGACTCAATTCTCTCATCAGCTTTCTTCTACTTGACCAATAAGGAAAGTCTGTTTGAATCTCTGATAGAGCTCCTTATTTCACTCAGTAACGGCAAAGTACTTACAGCATTTATGAGGCCATTCATGATTTGCTCACCCTCTTCCCTGTGTTACTTCTCTGACCCCAAATCTCAATTTCCCTTAACTGCCTCTATCTTTCCTTTTTCCTCCATAAAATTTTATTGTCAGTCTTCTGCTATAATATAAGCTGCACAAAATTGTCACAATTTACTATAGTGGAGCCATAATCTATAGAGTCAGAGCTGCCCTCCAGAGAAACTGCCTTGCTGTCTGAAACCTTGGACTGGGCCAAACCTTTGGACTGGGCCAAAATGGCAATTGTTTTACTAGCAATTGTTTGAAAAGTCAGCAGGAGAACGGACATCCTGATCACAAAGCCTGAGGATTGTGGATTACCTGAAGATAGAATCAATAGTCAATCAATGTTCAGCCAGGACTAGCTTTCTGCCTCCAACTCCAATTAAAATTCTTTGTAATACAACCTCCCTTCTTTAAAAGCCCCTGCCTTTTACACTATTTGGGACACTATTTGGATTTCTACCTGAATCTGTCCTCCCTGAATTGAAATTCTTTGGTCTCAAATAAACACTTTGCCTCTTAAACCGGTTTCTGTTTTTGAAGGTTGACAAAATCATGGGTCATTGTCTGTTTTGTTCACTGACATATTACAATAAGATAGTACCTGGAACACGTAGATACTCAATGACTGTTGGTCAAACAAATTAATAAAGACAATAGACAAAGTTTATTAATGAATCTAGTGTTCCCCTATTGCTAAAGATAATTTTTGTTTATTCAGCTCTTTACCTTCCCCCAAGTCTAAGAATTTTATCTTTCCCTGTCTTATCTTTGAGACCTCGTGATTCAGAATGAGGCATATGGGTAGAAGGAGGACTGGAAAAGCAAAGGAAGATAGGAGGAGAACAAAGATAAAAACCATTTGCTAACTGAAAGAGGCAGAGCTTCTTCAAGGCAGAGGGTAGAGAGTCGGGGCAAGGGTTTTGGAGACTGAGAGCTTCTGGAGGGTTAGAGAACTGAAGAGACAAGTAAAAATCATTTTAAGAAGTATTGCCATGAGTTATATTACTTTCAATTCCTTGAGCTATTAGGGGGTTTCTTGGAATTATAATTGTAGTGAGAGCCTAGAGATGCTCCATCTCATATTCAGAGCACACGCACATTTGTCCTTTCCTTGGACTAAACAATTATGAATATGAATTTGTACAACTGTATTATATTTGGTCATAAATTGTTGAAAATCAGAACTAAGTAATAAGGTGAGTATTTGAATGACTATTCTCACTTTAAAAAATTATCAAGGAAATAAGAAAAAAACAAATTCTAAAAACAGAGAGAGCTCCAGGAATAGAATCATTCCTGAAAATGATAGATGCCCTTTACTTTTACCAGAGGGATTTTTCAGTGAACACAGCGTTACCATCTAGATGCCTCACCAGCTCAGGGAGAGCTCTCTGCATTTCTTAAGGGCGATTAGGGGAGACCACTCTATTCTTCAGAGACCTAACACCAACCTTGTTCTGTTCTTAAAGTAGCCTTTTCCAATGGAGTTTAGCTTTTATTTATTTATTTTTTCTATTTTGCTGAGGAAGAGTTGCCCTGAGCTAACATCTGCTGCCAATCTTCCTCTTTTTGTATGTGAGCTGCTGCCACAACATGGCAACTGACAGATGAGTGGTATAGGTCCGTGCCTGGGAACCGAACCAAGAACGCTGAAGAGGAGTGCACCAACCTTAACCACTAGGCCACTGGGGCTAGCCCAAGGAGTTTAGCTTTTAGACACTCTGAACTCTCCCTAATGCTTCCTGCAATGATCTGATTCTACGCCTGATACCAGCCCCAGATGGGACACGTATACACTCTGGCACGTGAGTAATTTACTCAAGAAAGCACTTCTCTAAGTATTGTACATGGCTTAGAAAGTTCCCTAATCTTAACTTTAAGTTAAATTCAGGTATATTTGTAGAATAGCACTCCAAGTAAAATGAATGATGGTAGAACTAGATCTATTATGACCATGTGATATAACCTCAAGAATGAACTTGAATAAAAGTTAATGATGTGCCTTTCTGGGTGGCAAGCATTAATGGTGATGTCACTAGCAGAAGCGTCACCATCCCAGAAATTGTTACTAACCTCATTGCCTCTTCTGCCCATCTGTTCTTTTGGCTCCTTTACCTTCCAATTCCCTAGCTGCATTTGGCTCTTTGTGCTAAGGTTTCAACTTGCTGTACCTTGCATTTTCTTAGGGGCAAACTTGCTAATACCCAAGTATCACACATACGTTATTCAGTCCCCTGGTAGTACATGTATTGTTTCAAGATAATTGGTAATTTAAAAATCTTAGGTAGCACACATTACACATATATTCATGATCCTTTTCACTAATGCAACTCTAATTTCACAGGCATTCTTACAGAAAATCTCACACTGAGTAGAAATGACAGTACTTTTTTCCTGTCTTCTTATCCTTTTACTTCCATATTAAACATCTACTTTTATCTTTATACTTAAATTTACTTTTCCACGAAATAAGAGCAACTACCAACCTAAAAGAGGTTTTGTAAACATGAAATAAGTATCAAATACAAGCAAAAATACTTTTTGTATGTATACCATACAACTTGGCATAATAGAATTTAGACATGACAAAATCCTAAGGGATTGTTTGACTCAATCATTTATTTAGCAATATAATTTCCTCTACTTGGAACACTATTCCTGATGGATGACCACCTGGCCTCTGCATGAATCTTCTAATGAATTATTTTCTTGTAAGGCAGCTCATTCCACCTCTAAAAAGCACCATTTCGAAGTCTTTCTTAACGTAAATCTAGATCTATTTTGTCATAATTTCTAGTAACTAGTTCCTGCAAATTCTCCCCCTCAAACTACTACTAATAATTTGAATTTCTTGATCATGTGATCACCCTTCAAGTATTTGAAGACAACTCACATTTCTAGATAAAGCAAAATATATATCATGAAGTGAAACAAGGAGATACCTTATATTAATGGGTGGAAGGAAATGAAGGCATGAATGGACAGAACCAAAAAAAAGGAAAAAAGAAAGGAATGAGACTCAGCAAGAATAAAGGCAGAAGATATCCTGATGCACTGCAACTGAAGAATACATTGGAGTCCTTAAATTCACAGAGTGACACTTGATCTTCAGGAGGAGAAGCTGTGTGGAGCTCTGCAGAGCTAATGGGGATGTCTAAGGGAAAGAAAAATCAATCAGGTGGTTAGTGACTAGAGTAGAGTGACCATTGAGAGAGTGAGTTGCTGCTTTGTCGATTCAAGGTAGATTTGTTCCACAAGAAGAGATGTTCTGTGATGCCAATGGCTCCCAACATGTAGAGACAGTGATATGATCGCCCATTGAGACCATCAGGAAGTATTTCTTCCTCTTTTTAAAGAATATATATAGGATGAGAAAGTGTCCTCATATGAAAAATAAAGATAGTGCACTTGTATTAGAACTATGTTGTCCTATGTCCTATACTGATATTTATGGTTGTCAAATATAAACATATATATACATACTCACAGATAGCATATTGAATAGAATTTTCCTCTTTGTCTGGAACATGTGGGCAAACATACTTGGGTGATGTACACCCTTTGAGTCATGATGAGCTAGGCAGGCAATGAGACAGACCACACCACACTATATGTTTATATGTGTGACTTTCTCTCACTAAGGTCTCTTCTCAAGAACAATTTCTCTGTTTTCTTGAATTTGGCAGCCAGCCACTTTATACCACTTGAGTCTTCTTAATCCCTGGAAGCCGGCTGAATGCTGGAGGAGACTGAGGACTTCTTTTAATGTAAAGGGTGTCAGAGGTCCCTGGAGGACCTGGGATTACTTAATTTAGGCTGTATTTAGTAATGGGTGGTCTAGGTGTTTGTGGTAGAGTGAATAAGTGTCCCTCAGAGATCTCCACATCCTAATCCCTGGAACCTATATGGCAAAAGAGATTTTGCAAATATGATTAATTTAAGAATCTTGAGATGGGGAGATTATTCTGGATTATCATGGTGGGCCCTAAATGTAATCACAAGGTCCTTATAAGAAGAATGCAAGAGATCAAAGTCTGTAGCAGAAAATATGAGGAAGGAGCAAGAGATCCAAGTGGTGTGACCATGAGACAAGAAATGCAGGCAGCCTCTACAAGTTGGAAGAAGCAAGGAACAGATTCTTCCCTGGAGCCTCCAGAAGAAACAAGCCCTTCCAGCACCTTGATTTTAATCCTGTAAGACTCATTTTGGATTTCTGATCTCCAGAAATGTAAGAGAATAAATTTGTATTGTTTTAAGTCACTAAATTTATGGTAATTTGTTACAGCAGCAATAGGAAACTAACACTATTTTGTCTGTTTTCTATTAATTTAACTTCTTCCCATAAATCTGGTAGAAGAGTATTGGTTTCTCTATCAGATATCCCCAGGGTGCTGTGAAAGGAAGGCGGACTTGGGGAGCACACATTCAACCAGGCAATAGTACATAAAACTAAATTATATCAGTCAAGGTCCATTAGTTGCAAGGATCAGAAAACAACTCTGACGGATTTAAGAAGAAAATGAATTTACTGAGAGGATATTGGGAACATTACTGGCTGTAGGATTTGAAAAATAAATAAGAACTAGGGAGCCAGGTATCAGCTAGGCTCAAGCTACCAGCATGCTGCAAATGAGTCCAATGGAGACACTGCTCCTACTGCTGCTGACACTGACCGTCAAGGCTCATGGCAGTTCATCAAGACACCAGCCCCTGAGCACCACCCTACTCAGCTGTCCCCAGTGGCTCTGGAAACCTAATGTTTTTTCTCCTGTTGCTCCATTCCCTGCCTCCAGAATGGAGTTTTCCCTGCCCCTGCATCTTTGCACTGCAACTCTTATTCATCGTCTAAGTTGGGTAAATCTGATCGATCTGATCGATCAATTCTAGCTCACATTTGGCACGCCCTAGCTGCAAAGGAAGCTGGGAAATGAGCATCTGGTGGTTTCAGCTTCATCAGAGAAAGGTTGCTCTGTTTCTCACTAGGACTGATAAGATAGGAATTCCCAAAATGTAGGAAGGAGTTTCAAATGATGGATGGCTTAAAAAAGTACACATATTTATGACCTAAATGTTAAGGGAGATTGGTATAAAATGCACTGTACATGTGCAGGAAAATGAACATAAGAATATAGTAAAATACACATAGTAAACATGATATTTTGAGACTCGGGGAGATGTGGCTTAAAACTAAAAAACACAAATGGAAAAGTATCACTATTCAAAGGAATAATAGTAATAGTTAACATTTATTAAGTGCTCATTATATGCCAAGCATTCTTCTAAGTATTTAACACATGGTAACTCTATTCATCCTTGGGGGAAAGCATTTACCTCATTTGTCGGTAAACAAATGAAGGCATCAGATATTTAAGTAACATGCCCTAGGTCACACATCTAGAAGTAGCAGACCCAGGCTACAAACCCAGGCAGTCTGATCCCGCGTTGTAATCATTAGAGTTTATTGACTCCTGAGAAAAAGACCTATTTCTTTAAAAGAAACAAACAACAACAAACTTTCCTCGCTTTTTAATTTAAAAAGTCAGACGCTTATTGTGGAAGCAGCAAACAATACAGAAGTTTATTTGGAGTGGAAAGGAATAGTGCTCTTCTCCTTTTCCCCATAAATCCCACACCACCCAGATGGACATTTATTGGTGCAATGCAAGTTCTTATGATCTCTAAGCTGAGTGTTAGGCTGGTACCATACTCTATAAAATCCTAGGAAACTGAGACTTGTTAACCCAGGAGTCTATCTGAACAAGGATAAAAGGGAGAGAAACTTTAGTATTTCTGATGTGGGAAGGTTCCGTTGGGCTTTTACTTTATCTGTTTTCTTCTTGGCCCATCTTATACATTTGGGTTTTAGATAGTCTCTATGTAAAATTTGAGCTCAGGTAATGAGCGAATGATAATGATACAATGAAATCAAATTACACTCACATAGTTTTCTTTTCTTTATTTTTTTTTTTTGTGAGAGGGAGGGTGCTTCAAAGTGGTCTAATGAATTTGATAACTCTAGTCTAATGAATTAAATTATAATTGAGGACTATAGTATCTAAGGATATTTGTGCGAAGGTAGAGTATGGAGATTCCCCAAACTCTTTGAATCAATGTTCCTTCTCCATTGATTTTGACATAAGCAATCCTCTTTGAGATTCTAGTTTGTAGATGTTAACCATTGAATTACATCACAGGGTAAAATGCATTTTGATTTTGAGCGATTACATCTCAGGATGAAATGTCTAAGGATCTTTAGGAAATTATGGGAAATGCACATTTCGCCCAGTCCTCTAAGCTCCAACACTCTCACTCCAATATTTACTCCCAGCTAATGATCCTGCCTTCTTATTCATATGTGAAAATATTGAAACTATCAGAAGAAAACTTGAACAAACTGTCACACGCACGCACATCTTCCCACCTCCTAGCTTCTGTCCCTTTACCCTCTGCCCCCTGCCTCATTGCCATAGAACTGTCTGTGCAATCCTCCCATCTATGTGCTAGGTCCCATTTCCTCTCTCTTACTCAAAGTCATCACTCCAGTAACTCTCCCTTCAGCTGAATGTCAGTGGAGAATATATTATGGTGCTGACTGCTATCACTTTAATATTTTTTCCCTTGAAAAGTTATTTATTCATTTACTAAAGAGACTCTAACAGAGAATTGTACCTCCTGACACAGCAGGATGTTCATTCATCTCTCCCCAGATCTCATACCGTAAGTCAGCTGTCTCATTCTATGCATTTCCTCCTTTCTCCTATATTCTCTATCAAAAAACCAAACTGAGCTGGTTTTCTTAGTTCTTCAACTCTCTCCAACTTCCCACCCCACCTTTGAAAATTCATTGGACTTTAGGTACTCAGTCTTGTGTATGTGAATTCGTTGAGAGGAAGGGCTGGAGCAAGAAGGAGAGATCCTTCTGGTTTCTTTTTATTTTTTAAGCTTTTTAATTGGAAAATGTAGCAACATGAACAAAAGCATTGTTAAATGTCTCCACCTTTGTGACTTAATCACCTCCCAAAGTCCCCGCCTTCAAATACCATCAATTTGGGGGTTAGGATTTCAACATCTGAATTTCTGGGGGGACATACACATTTAGTCTATAGCACCCACACCCAGTCTACAAACAAAATACACTGAGCATCTGCCCACTTTCCATGATTTCTGCTTCTACAGCCCTGGAACAAACCACCATCATATTGCCTCTGGACTGGTGGAATTGCCTCCTAACCGGCCTCATTCTTTCATTCTTCTCTTATAACACAGCACAGCCAGAGTGATCTCATTAGAATGAGTTTCAAATCACTCCTTGGTTAAAAACCCTCCAAGGGTTCCCATCTCACTCAGAGTAAATGCCAAAGTACTTGCTATGGCATAGAATGCTCCATTTAGCATGCTACCTTGTCATTTCTTTGCCTCTATCTCCTGCTACTCTCTCCTTCCTACTGTGCCTGCCATGTTGGCCTCTCTGCTGTTCTATGAATAGGCCAGGTGTGCTCACACCTCAAGGCTGTGGTACTGGAACACTTGTCCCTCAGGTAGCCCCATGATCCATCTCCTCAACTCTTTTGGGTTTTTGCTCACCTTCCATCTTTTCAGTGAAATTCTTTCTTGACTCTCTATTTAAAATTGTATCTCCCCATCTTAGAAGTCTCTATTTTTTTATGTCTGGTTTTTTTTATAACATTAATTATCATCCAATATAATATTGATGTATATTTACCTTATTTATTTTTGGCCTCCCCCAAGTAGAATGTAAGCATCATAAAGGTAGGGGTTTGGGTTTCTTCTGATCACTGTTGTATCCCCAGTGCTTAGAAAAGTGCCAGACATATAGTAAGTGCTCAATACATATTTGTCAAATGAAAGAATAAATAGAAGACTCTGTTCTTTGGGTCTATTCCATCAATAAACAAACACACTGCATAATTTAAGATTAGGAACACTTGTAAAAAAGACAGGAATTTCAAACTAAACTGCATGATCTGACAGTGGGATACGATTCCTTAAAAAGCTGTTGTTATCTTAGGCTACACTTATACAGTTTAGACCCATGAGCAAGGGAGGTGAGATAAAATATGAATATTTCATTCAGTTCCTTTTAAAAGAAATACAAAGAGGACTGAGTTGTGAAAAAAAAAATAAAAGAAATACAACCAAACTGGGAGTAGTCATAAAGAGATTTGGTTGTGGAATAGTATAAGGAAATGGGATACAAAAATGGAAGAAATGCAGACTCTGAGAAGACAAGATAATTGTCTTCATATACTCGGAATGACTCCTATTTAAAAGTAACTTTTACAGGATCTCAAAGGATGAAATTACCAATAGATACAATAACCATGAGTCAGAGTTCTACTAGTATGAGGTTTCCTACTGTCACATCTGACACATGGAAGGACCTGCCTCCAGCCATGCCTTCATAGATCCAAGTGGGGTCTTCATCTATCCCTAGGAGCTCCCAGACTGCAGGCTCTCATATCACAACAAAGCCTATAAATAAATCCTGAAAGTCAGGGTGCCAACAGACTTTAGCCTCTAGTCTCTCCTCTCCTCTTGTCTTCACTTCAGACACCTTCCAGGGAGTTTGGAGATGCCCCTATTGTCCAGAGACCTCAACTCCCTCAGAAGCCAGACTTCAATACATATGGTTGCACAGGATTGTACAGCATACAATGTGCACAATGGTAGACAGCTATCCTTCAGAAAGGTCATTCATCTAGACTTCAGTTGTAAGCCATGAAGGCAGAGCGACACCGGAGACAATGGGAATGGAAATTAATCCTCATGCATACTTGTGGTCACCTAAATCCACACTACTCTCAGCCATTTTATCCTTAATCACCGCCTAAAATGAAAGCCCCTCTAGTTGTGGATCACATGTAATTTTTATTCTCTCATCTGCACTCTACTTTTTATTTTCTATCCCCAGATCTAACTTTTACCCTTTCCCCCCCTATTCCTTTTTATTACGCACTGTTCAAGCACAGTTCAATTGTTAACAAATACTCTACATCCTTGATTTCTTTACCAACATTTCCTCAACCTCCTCTTCTCCCTTGAAAGTTAAGTCTCCCAGAGGACATCATGAGGGCTGCATCCCTCTCAGAATAAGACTGCAAATCCTACACCTGAATCTTAGGGTAAAGAAATGGGGTTGGTGGGCTCTCAGTCCACACCACCATGTTGGAACCATTAATCCTCCTCCTTCCTGTAAGTCTCCTTCTTGTTTGAGGCTCATGAAATAAGCTGTGCTTTTTGTGTCATCTGTAGAAATTGTCATCATTCTTTCTCTTTCCTTCTCTGCTCTCATCTCCTTTCAGAATTCAGGGTGATGTTAATACCTCTGGGTGAAGAGCCGACATCCAGGCTGCCCCATCCCTGGGGTGCCTTGTCTTTGCTAACATCCTCACCTTCTCAGTCACCCACTTCATGGCAATATTCTGGACCAGATCATCACTCAGGATTGTTCCACTCTCTCACCCCAACTTTTTATCCTCCATCTACCTCACTCGGTGTATCAGTCAGGGTTCCTTATAGTAAACAAAATAATCTTACATGGATAGTTGAAGCAGAAAAAAAATTAAAGTATACTAGGTAGCTCAAGGAAGCCAGACAACCATGTCTGAAATCCAGAAAATAAAATGGTATTCAACGCCATTAGGCGCTGCTCTAGTGAAAAGATATCTGCTACCACTATTCAGTCCCACCAGTGTTGCTGGTACCAGCGATGCTACTGGTGTCATTGATGCTCAGAACTCCTGGCCAATTCTCCTGAAGATACAGCCATCTTTGCTAATATGGTTGCTAGAAAGTGAATCCCTCTTGCCCACTTCCTTACACTGCTCACTCCTTAAAATCGATGTTCCGAGAGGATGCACCTGATTGTTGTTCACACGCCTGTATTCTAGTAAAAGAGTTTCCAGGGAAGTTTCTTGGTTTCTAAATTGGGTAAGAAGGACTCATAAGGCAGAAAGAGCTCAAATACACAGATGTTCAAAAAGTTCCTGGAAGCCAGAAAATATTACAAATAGCTACTATATTAATTCCTTCTTTTTTCCATTGGTTCTTCCTTGTCGGAAATTCTAGTACAGATCCCTCTACTTCTACCTTATTTGTCCATTTACCATTTTCATGTCATCTCCAGGCTAGTTTAGATTGCACAGTGCACGGTTCCAACCAATGCCTTAAATATACACTGCACTCTCTTGCCCCATTATTTTGTCAAACAGAAAAACCTCCAATGCTGAACAAATACAAATCGGTACATTTTTTATGTCTGCATAGGGGCTGTACACTATTGTTGGAAATAATCACACAACCAAACAGATAACTGCTACCATTAATTAATGGTCCTGGGGACCATACTAACCAGGTTCTCAAGATTGTCCAAGAATTCTTCTCTGTCTCCCCTGTCAGTTCTCTCTTTCTCCACAGGTGCCATTTCAAATGTTCTCTTCTGTTCTCACACCTCTCATTCTACCCTTCCACTGAGCCCCTCGTATTTCGGGAAAATTATCTTATCTGATAAGTGACAAAGAAAATAGAGCCATCAAATAGAACATTTTCAAAATGTTGCCTGCAAATCTATAAACCTAATTACATCAACACCAAAATTTTCTTCTTCTCCACCTAATATAATGAAAGAGAAAACTCTTCAGTCATTCTTCTTCTATCAGAGACACCACTTTTAAAATTCTTTGCATTCTATGTTCTATTTTGTCTCCACTGTCTCCTTCCATCTGGGTTTAAACACATTTATATTACTCCATATTAATTTAAAACATTAAAAACCAAGTAAACAAATGTACGGATAACCCCACCCATTCTATGCCAGCTACTATGCTATCACTTTCACCCTTCAAAGGAAAATATTTTGATTTCTGCCTTAACTTTTCACCAAAACAGCTCTTTATAAGGCCACTCATTATGTACTTTTCTCTATCTCTCTTCTTTCCTTTTTTTTTTTTTTTTTTTGGTAAAGTCAGTGCAGGGTTTTCTGACCTTATCTTACTTGATTTCTCTACATACTTAAGGATATATCTTCTGCCTGCTTCCCCACACTCATTACCTGGAGCCGTGGGAAATAGTATTATTATCCTGGGTTTGTTCTTGGGAAAATGACATCTAGTAGATCCATGATTAAAATTCCAGTGTGTTTGAATCCAAAATAGTGTTACAAATTCTGATAAGGTTACACTCTATGAGTCTTTCTGTCGTAGTCTGGAGAGTCTGCTTGCAAAGAACAAAAACCCAGTTAAAACAGAAACAGTTAAAACTAGCTTAACTAAAATGGGGAAAATATTGGAAGGATTCGCAGTTGCTTTGTAGGACTGACCAGCCGGAAGGGCAGGTGGTCCCCAGGAGGGCCTGGGGCCAGGAGCTGGATGATGACCTGGTGCTCCTCGCTCCATCTCTCAGAGCCATAAGGTCTCTCTTGATGGCTTCTCAAGCAGGTTAGCTTTGCGCTTGCTCTCTGTAGACTGTCTTTGGTCTCTCAGTGCTCATGGACAGCTGAATTTGGATTTACATTCTCCTCGATACAATACTAGAAATGTTTGTCAGAGATTTCTTAGTTACTTATGAAGCGGTTTTTTTTTCTACCTGAGTCCCAAGCTCATTCATTAATCCTAGTTAAGAATTGTTTTCCAGTCACTTGAGCTCTGAAATCAACGTTTTACTTCTATTTTCCTCTGGACATAGAAATCTCTCTGACTTGGCCTCTCTTTTTCTTCCTGCTCTAAAATTCTTACACTGTATCCTGGCTGATGAATGCATTCAGCTGTTTCTGTGACCTTGAACAAGCTATCTTATCTCTTTTCCAGTTTCTTCATGCCTTCTGCTCTCTGTTTCTCTAAAACACTCATTTCTTTGCCCTTCACATATTTTTCTCCTTTTATTTTTTAAGCACTTCTCAAATTGTTTTTCCTAAATCGTCCTGTAATCTTAATAAAATGTACAAGCCCTTATCCCAGTAACCATAGCTTTTTAAGATGAAACTATCATTTATATAATCAATAAACATCTACTGAATGCATACCATGTATTGTGTGTTGTGTTAGGATCTGGATAAACAGAATGCATAAAACACTTGTTGTCCTCTGTCTTCTGGCGTCATGATTTTTGACTCAAACATTAGCAACATTATCACTATCATTTCATAGATGAGAAATTTAGACTTGGAGAGTTCAAGTAATATTTACCCAAGGTCCTATGGTTATATAGAGAGAGCCAGGATTCAAACTCAGGTCTGAACCCAAAGTACTTGCCTTAGAATCTGTATCAAATTCTTACGGAAATCTTCAGGGGTGGCAGATCTCCATCCCTTTTGTTTGGTGAAGCATTAGGTTCAATGCAGACTTCCAAAAGTTATTTGGACCCAAAGTGACAAGGAAGATATTTTATTACATTGGCATTATGATAATCACAATGTGAATGTAAAGTTATCAATTTCGTTTTGGTCTCAGCAATTATATAAAGGCAATTGTAAAAGAAGTTCCCATAATATTTTGACTATCGACAGCCTCTATGCAATGAGTGTACAGTGTAGTCTTCCAAGGTGAAGGATACTCTGAAGGAAAACTTTCAATTATATGTACCAGTGTTTTGATATCAAAAAAGATATCTAATTATTTTACCATTAGTCCTGGAAGGCTTTTAAGGAGGAATAACTTATTCTATTATCCATCGTTACCACCTTAGGCCAATTAGTTTATCATATTAATTTCTGTTACTTAGGCAACCCAGGGAGAATGAAAGAACAAAGAGTTTTCAAATACTAAGCAAAAGGCGTTCTGAAACATAGTGGGTTCTACCATAAGTTTGACATAAATATGTGTGTGTCTAACTGGGTTAGTAAAAAGATTAAGATCTATAGCATCTCAAAATATGTATTTCCTATATTTTGATTTGGGCTTCGAGTCAAAGTTCTTTAGACAGTAGTGTTTTTAGTTGAAGGAAAATGTACTCTTTCCTTTTGTAACACATAAAATTTACATAAAATATCCTCACTGTCTTTTTTGTCCTCCCATATCTTTCTGGATGATCATTTAAAAGAAAATAAATGTGTCTCTTCATTCTTTTTCAAAAACACAGACAAATGCCATCTGTTCCTTGAATTGTTCCAGGTACAGTGACCACCTATCGCTCTCCATCTGTCAGATGTACATTTATCCATGTCATCTGTGCTGCCAGTCAATACTACGCTTTAAGACAGTGGCAATAGTTTTCTGCTTCTCATTGTACTTTTGGTAGGATGTGGAATTTTGTCTTACAAATAAAATATGAAACTATAAAGTGGTAACTACAGTTTCCTAAGTTGACTTGGTAGGACATTTCAAAAGAGGATTTCCAAACACAGTTGCAGCATCACTGGTACATGTGTTTCCACTTTCAAGGTGAGTCGTTCGGATGATGGCATTCATTTAGATACATACTGTTCAGTACGTTAAGCTTTAAAACAGTGAATCTTTCTATTTTATTGTCATAACCCACACAAGTAAATATTATGATAGTAACTATATTAGATAAATTTAAATAAAGGTAAGCATTTAAATAACAAAAGAATTAGCATTGTCCCCAAAATTTTAAGTAGCTTTCACTGTAATATTAAAACTGTTATTTAAGCAATATTCATATTAAAAAGTTTTGCCTCAAAATTTAAGTTAAATGAAGCTAAAGGAAAGAACCTTGCAAATCATAGGGCATTTGACTACAATTTCTAGGCTTTTAACAATATATTAAAACAATTCTATTTGTCTTTATAGTTGGAGAAGTTAGCTAGGGATTTAAAAAAATTATAAAATTCACATTCATAGAAGGAGTACTTGAAATGAAGGGCCCCACAAACAAGGCAGAATGCAAAGTTGCAGGCCTAATTCCCCCATAGAAACACCAATTTAACAATAATATATGGACCAAAATAACTTTATGAGAAGATCACAATCCAGTTAAAACTTGTCATACTCCAGATGAACACAACACTGAGAACAGCTGCATTGAAATGAGTGAAGAGCAATCTCTACCTGCATCAGCCTCTCCCCAAGCTGGCACAGCTAAGCACTTGAGGGGAAAGAGAGTGGAGCATGGCTCCAACAACCCAGTCTTCTAGTGCACTGCCCTAGGGGCTGGTTTCTGTCTCACCTCACATGGAGAACTGATGGAACTGACAGTTCAGAAGCCTAGGTTCAGTTAAGAACAAAGGAAAAAGAGTGTGTGTGTGTGTGTGTGTGTGTGTGTGTGTGTGTGTAGATAGAGATCAGAAAAAATGACTCAAAACTGTCCAAAGGCACAAGGATGGTCATTATGTAATGATAAAAGGGTCAATTCACCAGGAAGATATAACAATAATAAATACACATGTACCCAACATCAGAACACCCAAATATATGAAGCAAACATTGATAGAATCGAAGAGAGAAATAGACAGCAACACAATAATAGCAGAAGATTGCAATACCCCAATTTAAATATGGATAGAACATCCAGACAGAAGATCAATAAGGAAACAGACAACTTGAACAACACTGCAGACCAAATGAACAAGTCTTTTAAGGTTTCGGTTTTATGGGTTCCCAATGTTGGATATGCACTCCTCTTCTCCAGTCTTCATGAGGAAGGCGGAAACCAATGTATAAATTATTCCTGATGTGCCAAATCATAGATACATTTGAGAAGATGTTATTTATAAGAAGAGTGAAATAGGTACCTATTCCATCGTGTTGCTGGAAATGAAATTTCCTAAAACAAGGTTCTAAAAGGAATTGACTACACTATAAAGATTTTGCTGGCATTTTTAAAGCTTGCAATGATTTCATTTCTGTTTCCCCTTTGTTTATTGTCATATTCTACACCTCTATCCACCCAAGCTGTTTTAGTCTTATACCGGAAAATTGTTTCTCACTCTTGTTGGTGAAAGTAAAGGGTATTAGTAAGCATATCAAATCTGAGTATACATAGTTCATCCAGGATTTTTGCCCCACAAGTCATTTATTCTATTCAGAGTCGAACCAGAGAATTCATGCCAAACACCTCAATGTTAGGGCATAGATTATCCAGTTTCATGGGAAACTCTATTGACCTCATAACAGCAGGGATTGCAACATAAAAAACATTGAGAGTAAACAGACAGTCAATGGCATACTGAGAAGTGTCTTAAGTCTAACTATATTATGGACTTAAAAAAAAATTCCTTCTGTAATATTTTTTTAGGTCTAGGATGAAATTAAAACCGCAGGGAAATTTAATTTAGTTTCAGTATCCTTTAAAAATTATTTTTTTTATTAAAAAGTATATATTTCCTTCAGGCTTTATCTTTGAACACTAAGCAAATCCTTGATACTTCTCCCAGAAATATTAAGCTAAAATCAAAACATTATCTTTTTATTATGAAATCTATAAAACAAACTCTTTCTCTGTGGATAGGTAAGGGACACTAGTATGCTTATAAATAAATGTCTTTTCTTTAAATTTCCTGTTTTCTGTAATAAGTTTAAAGTCAAGATTGAGCTCTTAGTTGGCAGTGAAAGAGTAGGCCAATATTCCATGATGAGTCTATTTCAGACTTCTGTTCTTAAGCCCTTGGAAAAAGCTTTAAAGGCATAAAATAACCAGGGAGAGCATCGCCTACAAGACAATGATTTGTCCAAATATTATATTCATTGTATAAGAAATGAAGTTATTACACCATCTTCCTCAACTTATGATCTTCAATCTCAGCATGGGAGGACTAGGAAGACAATTGTGGTGGTACAGTGGTTAAAACAATAGATTGAGGATATTAAATGTCATCACAAAGAAAACATAGAATATTATAAATATAGCTTGAAACACTATATATAGAAAATCCATATTTGACTACCAATAATGCCTCCCAAGAGGCAAATTTACCACTTTTAAATCTTTTAGCTGTTCTTCTCTGGTTGTCTTTATATCTCTAAACAATATCCTCAAACTGATACGTTTTAGTTTATCAATTTAATGCTTCATATTTTGATTTTTTGCTATGCTTGCTTATTTATATCATCTCATCCCCCTTCCTTATTTAGTCATTCGAGAAATATTCACTGAGGGCATAGTATGAGCAGGGTCATGGGGATACAGCAATTAATGAGACAGATAAGGTCCCTGCTCTCAAAGAGCACACGGTCCAGTGAGGAGAGAGATCAGCATATAAATAAATTAATGAGAAAATTCAAATGTTAGTGAGTGAAATGAAGACAATAAAGTATGGTGATGTTAAGGGAAAAAAAAGTGGTTGGAACTGCGGTATAGCTTTACATAAGTGTGTCAGGAAAGGCTCTTTGGGGAATACATCTTGAGATGGGATCTGAGTAGAGGGATTTCCCTTATGGCAATCTGGGCAGTATGTTTTAGACAATGGGAACAGAAAAGGCAAAAGCTCTAAGAAGGGAATTTTCTATCAAGACTGTAGTTACCTACTACATACATTTTAACACATTTATATACTTAAATGATTTTTTTTGCTCCATTTATATTAAATAGCATATCTTCATTTTTCAATATATAAGATAAGGATTTCAGTTTTCAAATTTTCTTTCCATCTTTCCATTTTAGAGTTTGTCATCTAAACTTTTGAATTGTTAATGTTAACAATATCTATATTATGCTCTGTAACCAAAATTGTCATTCATTTTTTCCGTGAAGTAATTTTAAAATTTCAAAAGAAAAGCAGTGTTTACATTATTGTGAATGGTAAAATCTTGCTCTTTCCAGAACCAGAGACTTGTCACGAGCTTTTTTTCTTTTGTGTACAGCTTTTTGTTTTTCCTCAAGTTTCTCTTGCATTTTGCTTTTCCTTGTACTATTTATTCATCATATTTTCATTTTTTAACCTCTCTACCAATAAAGCATTTTATTCATTTTCCCTTTTCCCTAGAATCATCTTTCATTTTGAGTGTTTTCTGTCCTCGTTTTCTACCTAACCTATTACATAATTGAGACGTTCCCTATTTTCCTTATTTTATCCCACAATTTCCTGAACCCCATGCCTTTATCTTTTTATCACTTGGAATAATTTGGACTAGACGTAAGAGAAAACCACACCCAGATGACTTAAGTAATTACAAAAATAATCACCTCATATGAAAGAAGGCCTGAGGTGTAGTGATTCCAGGGTTGTTTAATGTGGTAATGGACTGAAAACAAGGATGTAATTCCTTGCTGTCTTTCTGCTCTGCCGTTCTCATCATATTGTCTTTGTCCAACTCTCTTGCTGTTGTCAGTGTGGCGACACAGCTGACACAATTCTAAGCATCACCCATAGGCATGGAAATATCTAGAGTCTCTTTTTTTATTTCTTGGTTTCAGGGTTTCAGGATTAACAAACTCTTCCCTAGAAGCCATTCTGCAGACTTCTGCTCTTGTCTCACTCCTAAACCAGTTATTGGCAAGAGTAATGGGATTAGTATTATTGGTTTAAATAAGGAAAATTTACCCATAAGGTAGGAGCTAGGATCACCTTTCCAAGACCATCTGGGAGAGGGGTAGACACCTGTAAACAAACAAACGGATCAGGAAGGCTGGAAGGATTGGCTATTAAAAAGTGTCTGCTGCACTTTTTCTTGACTGAGACCTTTTTCAGTCTAGAGCAACTTGCCTTAAATAGTGTCCTATGGAAAAACATGTGAAGGTAAATTTTCTGGGCCCCTGCATGTGTGAAAATGTCTCAATTTTATCTTCAAAAAGATTGATAATTGTCTAGTTTTGGACTCTTAGACTGAAACAGTGTTTCCTCAGAACACTGAATGGATAGCTCTATGTCTACCAGGTTCCAGTAATGAAATTTTCACACAAAAGTTTGTAAGTGATCAGTTTAGTCTTTTGGAAGTTTTAAAGATATGCTCTTTATTCTTGGTGTGCTGTAGTTTTATAATGTGGTGTTATGTTTTGTTTTTTCATTCAATGCTGTCTACCTTTGTCTAGAGTAGTCTGACCTACTTCCCCTCTGGGATATTTGGTTTTATCGTTTAACTAATAATTTCCTCCCCTCCTTTTCTTCATTCTCTCTTTCTAGAATTTCTATTAATTACACGTGTGATGGCAGGAATGGTCTTCTAAGGATTTTACTTTTTATCTTTTCTCTCACATTTTGACCTCTTTTTAATTGTTCTGATTTCTGGGAGATGATCTCCATTTTATATCTAACTCTCAGTTGATTTTTTATTTCACTAATCATATTTTTAATTTTCATGATTTTTAAGATTTACTTTCATTGTTCCTTTCTCATCACAGAGCATTCTGTTTTAGTTATAGACGCAGTATCTCCTTCAATCTAAACTGCGTTTATACTAAAGTCAACTTCTCTTACTATTTACTACTAATAGACAGAGAATGTATTTCCTGTATTTCCGAATTGACAAAAGGACCGAAGAGAAACTTTAATGGCTCTATTTCTATACTGAGATATTGACTTTATAAAGCTATTATTCCTTGGCTGACAAGACAAATTCAGGCAGAGTGGAGAACGATGTATGCAGGGACCAATAACACATGATGGGCAGGATGTTGATTTCTGTGGTCTTGGGGCACCATTGAGTTTTGCCACTGTCAAAATTGCTAGGACACTGGATTTGTGTCAAGTGTCCTCCTAGTTCTTTTTCTCTTTTCTATTCTGTATTGGCATTTTCCCAATTTTCTCCATCCCCAAATTGGTTACTGCTGTCACGTTGCCTACTCTGAGATCCTACTCAGGCCTTTCTTTCCCAAAAGTACATGGAGTTTACTTATACTTTTCTTCTTCTATTAAATCTGCAAGAAACATATCAAAATCAACTGAGTAATTCATGTTTATATGTAAATGATTGATGGTCAAAGAGAGGTCTTGAAAACAATAATTTTTAATTAGCGTAACTCAGAGGGAAGAATATTTTTGAGAGCCTTTCTAGGGCCTCTTGTTTCCTCTAGGCAGACTCTCAGAAGCTCTAACCCAGACACATTAAAACAGTAATCAGCAACTTAATGTCTTAATTCCGAGAGAGTTTTATTATACCAAAAGTGATTTGTAAATGTATTCAGTTGCTATAAATCTACATATACATTATATAGATAATCATAACCATCCTCTGTTCTTAGGCAGAAGAGTATATCTGTCTTTCCACGTTTTTCGAGTTCAAGGCATAAATTATAGCCAATCTCTACACAATAAAGTCTGCAGAGAGAAAGAGTTAACAGGAGTCATTATATCTTCTTTCCTTCTCAAAGGCATCTAATGTCATTTTGACTACTACTTGAAGTCTTTTTTCATACTGACTAAAGGAATTTATTAGCTAGAAAATAAATGAGGGTGTTCCAATTATTATGTTCTGATTACTGACCTAGGAATGTATTTAGAAACATGTACCTGGTGGTTCAGTCTGTTTATTATAAACAAACTTGGCATATGTGGACCATAGCTGCACTAAAGAAGGAAAGTTAGTTATATAGCCAGAACAAAGCTAGGTGACTAGCGTGATACATAAGTGCACAGACCCCAGAACTAAAGGGTTTCCTTTAATTGAATTTGCCCTCAATTAACTTATTATCACAGAACCACAACATATCCCAGGGCCGGAAATGGACTTGGGAATCTGAGTCTTGACAGTTCAAGGCCTCTGCTCTGTTGATTCTGGACACGCTGCTTCACTTGTAATATCTTGTGCTAATCATCAGTAAATCCTGGTGCTAAAGACTTGTAGTTGGGGACAGTCTATTCGATGCTTTCAGCCTTTGTGCTCATGCAGTCTGTGTATGTGCAAACATCTACTATTCACAGCGTCTTTACAAGAAAAATGTATTCAGGCAAACACACACATCCCACACTCTATTTGAATACAAGCACAGAAGAGAGGAATTATTGTATTTAAGGAATTAAGGAATTTAATTTAGGAAATAAGGACTTTGGAGTTGGACCTAGGCTTGAATCCCATTTTTGTAATTAACTAGTGTGTATATTTTAGAAAGTTATTTATCTCTCTGAATTTCAGTTTCCTCATTAGCAAGATGGGGACATGTTAGTAATCTTAATATACTATGGCAATTAAACGAGATAATTTATTGATGGGTCTTTAGTCTTGTCAGATAGCAGATTCTTAAAATACTTAATTTTCTCCTTCTCTTTATTTCTCACAGGTCATACTTGGAAACTAGTCTTTTCTGGCACAGCTCTTACACTATTGCACACGCGTGTATACGTAAATGTACCCAATTATGCACATTCTGACATAAATATATGCACTTAGATTTATTGAGGGGGATTAGGTGAGTATAAATAATGATAAGTAAATAGGTGGGAAGATGGAAAAAGAAAGTTTTCTTTAAAATGTAAGAATCAATGGTGAGCAGTGAAATCAAAAGCTGATTCAGCTTTTTTTATTTAATATTCAGTGTCAAAAGCTGAATATTAAATAAAGAATCGGCTTTCCTATTACAATATAGATGTCACCAGGCATGTAGTTTGAAAAGATAGAGCTAGGTTTTCATTTTGGAATTATTTTTAACCATGCACTCTATCCATTTCCATACATAACTCATTTGTAGTTTATATGCTAATCTCACGTCTCTGTCCATCTCTGTATTACCTGGGACAGCCCATTGCCTACAATGACCTTTAGAGTGCCTGTCATACAACTATAGCGTGGGAGGTTTTGAAATGAAGAAATCTGTTGATTTCGTCACAAGAATCAGGAAATGTCAGAAAAATATGGAAAGAGTATTTGTTGGTGGTGTTATTGAAAGAGTATTGGTGTCATTGATGGTTTCGAAAGGGTTGTCTTGACATCACTTCCAGAATGATATATAGTCATGCGTTGCTTAACGGTGGGGATACATTCTGAGAAATGTGTCGTCAGGCGATTTCGTCATTGTGTGAACATCATAGAGTGTACTTGCACAAACCTAGATGGTACAGTGTACTACATACTGAGGCAATATGGTACTAATCTTATAGGACCACTGTTGTATAGTTGTATATGTGGTCCATTATTGACCAAAACATCATTACGTGGCTCATGACTGTAAATCTAAAAATCATAATTATATATGGTATATAGCCTAGTGGTGTAAGTTATTTATTACTTTATATGTGTGCATATATTTAAACGCTTAGTTGTTTTCAATTATAATTTTAGCCATCTTGTGTGAATTAAACTATTTTCTGGTAATTCCTTTTGTTTAAAAAATCCCAGGGCCGGCCCTGTGGCTTGGTGGTTAAGTGCGCGCGCTGCGATGCTGGTGGCCCGGGTTCGGATCCCGGGTGCGCATCGAGGCACCACTTCTCCGTTCATCCTGAGGCCGAGTCCCACATACAGCAACTAGAAGGATGTGCAGCTACGACATACAACTATCCACTGGGGCTTTGGGGGGAAAAATAAAATAAATAAAATCTTTAAAAAAAAAAAAAATCCCATTTCAGAAATTTAATAAAGTATTGATTTTGACTGATACAGTGGGAATTCTAGCTTAAGCTCAAACTATATTCACATGTGAGAATCAGACCTATATGGACATTCCTGGAGAACTGGTGGGATAATCATATGGAAGTCCATTTTTGCAGATGGTAATTCATCCTAAGAAGAAAGAATAATGCACAAAAGGATTGACTTAGTAAGAAAAGTTAAGTAAGGGTGAATTCTTCTCTACGTAACATCAAATTACTATGGAACCATGGAGTTTGGAAGATTGCAGTGCAGCTCCTGTGGTGGAGACAAAGTGGAGATTAGATATCTTAAGACGGCAGGATAGACCCTCAGAGCTCGTGTCAAGTTGGAAGCACCCCTGAAACAAAGACCTGCATGGAGCACAGTGATCACAAGCTGCACTGGACTGATGATGAGAATTCAGACCTTAGAAATCAGTTTTAATGGGTTCTTTACATGGATTGAGCTCAGTAGGGTACAACCAGGAAGCAGGGTTTTTTTTTTCCCCCCAATATTACCACTCAAACACACTCTCCAGGATCAATCTTTATTACCCCTTCTCAGTATTTTGGAAAGATTCCATAGCTTTTCAGGTATTTTCAGATGCTAAAAAATAAAATCTAGTGTAAATCAAAATTCCATTTTTACCTGCAATATAATGCTTCTCTTCTCTTTTCCTTAGCTCAAGCCTAACTCACTGCTTAAGAACAGGGATGAGAAAGAGAGAGAGAGATTGAGAGACAGAGAGAGAGAGCCTAGGCAAGCACCTGAGGTGAGGTGACTATTTAAGAAAGCACCACCTATGGGGGCAGAAACTCTCCCTTTAATATGACAGTAGAGCGGCCTTTACAACACGGTATTAAAAAAAATTGGCCAGACATTTCTGGTTAGAGCTTTAAAATGTAACACCTGAAATCCATTGTACTCCTTCTCAAACCGTTTCTCCTGTGGCATTGTGCAAAATGGTTTAAATGAGCAATAATGAGAGCAGGGGGTTTACATATCATCTCGAATGTTTAGAAGGTATGGGTGAAAACATAAATAATACACTCCATTCCAGCAAAATTGAAGTGTGGAAATTGAGATCTTGGAGTTGGTGGTGGTGATATAGATTGAGTTTACCCTGGAGGGAAGTAAGGTGTGCTAATGAATATTTATGTTCTCAATAAATATGTGAAGAGTTTCTTCTATGGGTGTGTGGCTAAAAATGCCGCACTGAGCTAAAGTTAGAGGCAAAGAGGAAGAGAAACCTATGAAGGTAACCAACTTCAACTGTCAATAGCTGTTTCACACGTACTCTAATGAGCCATTCCTTCCAGAAAGTAAAAATTAATGTTGACATCATGATGTGTATATATTTAAACTTCTGTGATTTACTGGTAAACCTTTGAATTAAAAAGTATTTATTTTCCTGGTTTAAAAAAATATATGAAATAATGTCCATTATATTAAACTAGGGAAAAAAATTTTGAAGAAAAAAATTTAAACATGAACATCACTTGGAATTCTACCATCCAGAAATAACAACTACTGCTAAATGTTTGATGAATGTCTTTCTGGCTTCTTTTTCTATGCAAATATAATCTTATATACATAATTTACATGTATATAAACATGATATTTAAAATGTATTTTTAATTTGAATTTTTTGGTTATCTCATGATTTTTCAATAAGTTAATGTGCTATATTTTTTGCTATTACAAATAGTGCTACAATAAAAATCCTTGCACATATATCTGAGGTACAGCTATGGTCTGAATATTTGTGTCTCCTCCCAAATTCATATGTTGAAATCTTAACACCCAGCGGTATTAGGCGGTGAGGCCTTTGGGAGGTGCTTAGGTCATGAGGGTGGAGCCCTCATGAATGGGATTAGTGCCCTTATACAAGAGAACCTACAGAGCTCCCTAGCCCCATCTGCCATGTGAAGATACAACAAGAAGTCTGCAACCTGGAGAGGGCGCTCATCCAACCACGCTGGAACCCTGATCTCAGACTTGCAGCCTCCAGAACTGCAAGAAATAAACCTTGGTTGTTTATAAGCCACCCAGTCTGTGGTATTTTGTTACAGTAACCTGAATGGACTAAGACAGGTACATACAAGTTCATCATTGTTATATCTTTTTGATGAAGTTGTACTTTTATTTATATGTACCTCTTTATGTCTTTTAATGAAGTTTGCGTTGACTTATATTTTATCTAAAATTGCCATGCTACCTCGGCTTTCTTTTGGTTAGTTTTTGTAAGATATGTCTTCTCCCATCATTTTATGTTCAGTGTGGTGCATGTATGTAAGTGTATATATGTGTGTGTATGTATGTGAGTATTCTGGATGTTTCTCTTGTCAGTAGCATAGAGCTGGGTTTCTTTAAAAAATCTAACCCCAAATCTGTTTTTTAATAGGTAGATTTAACCCATTTATATATATTGGATCTAATGATTATAATTAATAGTTAATGATATGGAATTATTTTTGCAACTTATTTTGTGTTTTCTGCTTTTCATATTTTTCCTTTTCTTATTTTTCTGTTCCCCTGCCTTCTGTTGGATTATTTCTTTTTATTCCTCCATTATTTTAGAAATTTCATTCAGTTCAATATTAATTTGGCATTTTATGTATATTAAACTAACTGTATACTAACTAATTATTTCAAACAGCTCCCTGAGTTATATACTGTCAGTATGCTCATTTTATGGATAAAAGAAAATGAGTCACAGAGATTAAATAATTAGCTTAAAGTCATACAGCCAGTAAGTAAAAGAGCCAGAATTCAACCCAGACATTCTTGTTCCAGAGTTTATGCTCTTCCCAACCACTGGGCTAAATTAGGGCCATGCAGCAAAATATAGAGTGTTGGACAAGGCTGTGGGGAGGTCCCAGTATTACATACCATGGTAGTGATGGTGAGAAAGGCCTCATTCTGAAGGTGATATGTGAGCAAAGACTTGAGGGGGGCGAGGAAACAGTCATACAGCTACCTGGGGAAAGAGAATTCCAGGTAGAAACAAATACTAAGCCTTCTGGTGGTGGCCACAAACAAGAATTCCTTGTGCCTGTGAGCAAGCAAGGGTTCAGTGATGACAGCAAGAAAACAAGAGGCTAGGTCAGGTAGAGACTTGTAGGTTACAGGAAAGACTTCTGTTTTATTGGAACACAGCCACACTCATTCATTTGTGTACTTTAGAACTGCAGAGTAGAATGGTTCCAACAGACTGTACAGCCTGCAAAGCCTGAAATATGTTCTATCTCACTTTTTACAGAAAAGGTTTGCCAACCTCTGTTCTACTCCAAAAATATTTGTTGAGTGAATGAATAAAACAACTCAGTTTTGGTACTTTATCGTATAGTTATATTACTATAGACAACATAAGCTATATTATATAATATATATTGTATGTGTATTAAATGTATATATGTAGTGTATATGTATACATGTATAAATGTATATATGTAAATACAATATTACATTATTATGTACACATATTATACACTATATTACACATATTAGATGCATATTAAAGGTATTTTATATAATGTATAAATAATTATATATAACTATATAACAATATATAACTATAGCTCTATATAACTTTATATATAGTACATTATATATGTATATAAAAAAATATATATCTCTGGGGCTGGCCCAGTGGTGTAGTGGTTAAGTTCACGTGCTTCACTTTGGCAGCCTGGGGTTTGCGGGTTCAGACGCTAGGCACGGACCTACACACCCCACATCAAGCCATGCTGTGGCAGCTTCCCACATACAAAATAGAGGAAGACTGGCACAGATGTTAGCTCAGGGACAACCTTCCTCAAGCAAAAAGAGGAGGATTGGCAACAGATGATAGCTCAGGCCCAATCTTCCTCACCAAAAATTATATATATATATATATATACACATATATAATTATATATACATATATACATATGTATATATGTATAAAAATTATATATACGTATATATACATATATATATATATATATCTCCACAACTTTTAGTCTCTTTTCTCAACTAGATTCTACAACAGAAATTATGCCTTATAATTTCTTTATTACTCTTTTCCCAATTTAGCCTGGTGCTAAAATATTTAATAAATACTTGAGTTGACATAAAATTGTGTTAAACTATGTGAATTCATAACCTACGGACCTATTATAACATTTTTCTCCTAAATTGGAGGCTTATATAAGAGATCTAGAAGACAAGTATGATATGGAGTAAAATAAGTGATACAGATATAAATCAGTAATTTATTGCAGGAATAGCTACTTGTGTTCCAGATAAGTACACGGTCTTTGTGAGTTGTGATTAAGTGGTCTCACAGAGTTAATGAACTTCTTAAAAGTTCCTTATTAGCAACAAGCAATTATACATAGGAAGTAGCCAGCTCAATGTACTATTGAATTAAAACTTTCTGTGTTAGATTTGTAGGCTTCTTTTCCATAGGGGTTTTGGTCCATTTTAAAAGCTATGGACATTGATGGATTAAAAAGTAACAAGGCCAATACTGCTTGAGACCATGTATCTCAAACTGCATACTTCACTGGAGCTGCTTACAGTAGTGTAACCATTGTTTAAAAAGAAAATGTAGGTAGAAGTGAAAACTTGGAAGAAGCCAAATCCACAAGTGAAGGGCAGTGATGTGTGTTAAGTTGGAAAAAAATGTCTTTGATAATGTGTTCTGAGAGCAAAAATCTATAGTAGAGTTATATTAGAGCTAGCTGTCTCTTCAATTACAATTTGTCACTAGCTATATGGAAGTTTTAAAGTATCATAAACACTGCCTGACAACACACAAAGGTAAAAATCTTCTCTATGTTACACAATGGACACCATCTGTATTGGTGTCACTTATTCAATGACTCCACAAACCATATAAATGATATAGTTCATAAATGCACAAATCTTTCACAAGGGGACATGAAATACTAAACCTTTATTGTATCAGCTTAAATCTGTTCTAGCTTATTGCCTGGCATAGTGTCCAACTGATTGATATTCCAAAGTCTCTCTGAAAAAAGATGGAAGTTTAAATCACAATTTGTAGGGTAGTAGTTACTGAATCAATTTATTCCTTGAACTACAAATGGTAATCTGCAAGACCTCAAATCCCCCACTATTTTTGCATATGTATTTGTATATTTTTGGCCGACTTAAACACAGTGGTCTAGTCCAGTGTCTACCATGTTAGTACATTTTCTCCTTTGCTTTCATGCAGGGTTTGCTGGGAGAACACTCTTTCTGGTCTAAGACTTGGAACATGAACTGTCTGCTCTGGATCCTATGTTTCTATACCCCAATTTTTATAACATAATAAACAACATTTCTCTCAGGCATGTAAATTTAAAACTTTGTAGGAAAGTTGGGGCTAAGGTAGAGGGTTGAGAATTAACAAGAGATTTGGACTAGTCTTGTTACTGGGCACAAAATAAAAGAACATTATTCTGCTGGAGGAATTGTCCTCTTTCATCTGGGGAATGATGTGAGATTAGATTTGTTTTTACCTTAGAAAATGAGAAACAGAAAGCATTTTCCTTGATAAGTCTAAGGGTATGTGGAAAAGGAAATACTGAGTCTTTTTTTAGAAAAGTTTTTTAGACTTTTCTTATTGAGAACTGAATGTGTGTGATGCTATGATAGAAGCTTTATAAATATTATGGCATCTAATCATGACAAGATCCCTACAGATCAGGGAACTGAGCTTTATAGATATTAATAACATTCTCCAGTTCATTCCATATGCTTTGGTCTGCAACTACCAGAATATGTGATTCGAACTTATACATAAAGATTCGTGTTGCATGAAATCCAAAGCTAACAGTGGGCTTTAGCATTGATTGATTCAATGAACAGAATATGTTATGAAGGACTTTGGCTCTTTTGATCTCTCTGTGCAGCCATACACAGTTTGGGCTTCAACCTAAAGCAAATTCCTTCATGGCTCTAGGATGCCTGCCAGTAGTGATTGAGCTTCATACTTCCTCATTCACATGCGGAAGGAGTGAGAGAGAACATTGCTTCTAAAGACTCTCCCAGAAGAGCAAGGCTGAATTTTCTAGAACACTCCAACAATACCAACCCTTTCTTTGAATTTCATTGGCCTAAACCCAGCTAATCTCATCGCTAGAAAATAAAAAGATACCAACCAAGAATATTTATTCACAAAACTGTCCTTCAAAAATGAAGGAGAAATAAAGGCTTTCCCAGATAAACAAAACAAAGAGAGTTCATTATAACTGGACTAGTCTTACAAGAAATGCTAAAGATAGTCCTTCAAATCAAAACAAAAGTATGTTAGACAGCAATATAAAATCATGAAAGTATAAACCTTGCTGATAAAAATAAATATGTAGGTAAATACAGAATACTATAATACCGTAATTGTGGTACATATCATTACTCTGGTATGGAATTTAAAAGACAAACGTGTAAAAAATAACTACAACTCTAAGAATGTTAATGGATACAAAATATAAAAAATGAAATTTGTGATGCCAATAACATAAAATGTGTGTCTGGGGGAGTGAGAAGTCAAAAAGTAGAGTTTTTGTATGTAATTGAAGTTATCAGCTAAAAATGGATTGTTATACCTATAATATGTTTTATGTAAGTCTCATGACAACGCAAAGAAAATGCCTATAAAAGATACACAAAAGGAACTGACAAAGAATTCAAAACATGTCTTTAAAAAATATCACAAAAGATAAAGGAAGAGAGAAATAGAGGAAAAGAGGGACAGGAAAACTACGAGATGGACAGAAAATAGTTAACAAAATGGCAATAGTAAGTCGTTACCTAGCAGTAATTATTTTAAATGAAAATGGATTAAACTCTCCAATTAAAAGACATAGAATGGCTGAATGGATTAAAAAAAAACCCAGGTCTAACTTTATGCTGTCTATAAGATACTCACTTTAGATTTAAGAACACACATAGGCTGAAAGTGAAGGGATGGAAAAACATATTCCATGCAAATAGTAACCAAAAGACAGCAGGGATGGCCATATTCATATCAGAAAAAATAAACATTAAGTCAAAAACCGTCACAAGAGACAAAGAAAAACATTACATGATAAAAGGGTCAATTCACCAGGAAGATATAACAATTATAAAAATACATGCTCCAACATTACGGCACCCAAATATAAGATGCAAACATTGACAGAATTGAAGGAGGAAATAGACAGAAACACAATAATAGAAGAAGATTTCAATGCCTCACTTTCAACAATGGATAGAATATCTAGACAGAAGGAAACTGAACAACATTATAGACCAAATGAATCTAACAGACAGATTGTTCCACCCAATAGCAGCAGAATATACATTCTTCTCAAGCACACATGTATATTCTCCAGGATAGATCACATATTAGGTCACAAAACAAGTCTTAAAAAATTTAAGATGGAAAACATACCATGTATCTTTTCTGACTACAATGGAATGAAACTAGAAATCAATAGCAGAAGGAAAACTGGAAGATACACAAATGTGTGGAAATTAGACAATTTACGCTTGAACAACAAATGGATCAAAGAAGAAATCAAAAGAAAAATTAGAAAATATCTGGAGACAAATAAAATTGAAAACATGACATATCAAAACTTATGGGATGCATCCATATGATCCAGCAATTCCAATTCTGGGTATTTATCCAAAAGAGATATTATTCACAATGGCCAAGATGTGGAAACAACCCAAATGTCCACCAATTTATGAATGGATAACGAAAATGTGGTGTATACACACAGTGGAATATTATTAATCCTTGAAAAAAGGATTCCTGTTATATGCTACAACGTGGATGAACCTTGAGGACATTATATTAAATGAAATAAGCCAGTTACAGAAGAATAAATACTATGTTATCCCACTTACATGAGATATCTAAAGCAGTCAAACTCACAGAAGCAGGAAGTAGAATGGTGATTGCCTAGGGCTGGGGGGAGGGGAAATGGGGGTTTCTGTTCAATAGGTATAGTTTTAGTCATGCAAGGTGAAAAAGTTCTAGAGATTTGCTACACAACAATGTGCATATATTTAAAAATACTGTACTGTACACTTAAAAATTTAAGAGGCCAGAATTCATGTTATGTGTTTTTTACCACAATAAAAACAAATTTAAAAAATTGAGTTCTGTTAGGAAGAAGGGTGTTAGGATGGATTCTGTGTAAGTAAACAGCAATGTAGGCTGTATTCTATTAAAATAAGGTCTTTGATTCCTGAGGAGTTAAGACTGTATTTCAGCATCAGAGGCTGGCATATGTTGGCCTATGACTATAACCACAGGCCCACTAGGACCAGTTTGAATTGACTCCATCTCTTATCAACACAGTGATTAAGAGTTGTTTTTCAGAAAATTTGCAAAGTCATGTAGCCAGAGCACATGCAGAAGGGGAAATCATGACTGAAATGACACTGGAACCAAAGATTCTCCCCCACACAGAACCAAAGGACCGGCACGTGACCAGAACTTGAAAGTCGGACTCTCATCAGAGGCAAGGAGTCCCTTGTCTAAGAAGACCCAGTGTTAAACCCCTTCCACACCTTGCCATAAATGTTTAAAACCGTACCATAAATGCTTACAGGCCTCCAATCAAAACCTGCCCCACCAGCATTTCCGCGTCCCAGCCTGTTCTCCCTAACCTCTTAAATTTCATCCCAAATCCTGAATCGAGGAGACAGATCTGAGATCTTATGCCTCCTGTCTCCTTGCAGATTGATCTCGCAATAAAGCCTTTTCTTTTCTCAAAAGCTGATGCCATAACAATTGGCTTTTTATATGCATTGGGTAGGAGAACCTCATCTTTGTGCTGTAACATGACCAACGACTTTTCATTTAAAATAGAAAAAAATTACTTTAGGAAAAAGGAATGTATGTTATATTGAGCATAATATTATTACCTCATTAACTAGCTACATTGTGCTAAGTACTAAGCTTTTTATATGTTACCTAATTTAACCCTCACAATAATCCTATTAAAGTAGGTATAATTTTGTCCATTTTACTGATATGAAAATCAAGACTCAGAGTTTAAGTTTAAGAGTTTAAGTTGCTTAAAACTGGAAGAAGAATTCAAACCTAAGCAGCATAATTGCAGAATCCACTCCCTTAGAACATGTAAGAGAAAAGCCAAAGAGAGCTCTTTTATGAAAAAATCTGCATTAGAGTTAGCCTGCCTTAAACAATTGACAAAATCACTATAGCAGCTCAAAAACAACAAAAACATTAACAATGATTCACAGCATCTTGTGTGATCCCTTGAAGGTAAAGTGAAGAACTAGGATTATTAACAATAATTATATTTTGTCTCTCCTGATGTGGCTTTTATATTCTTTTCTCCTTCACTGTTCAAGTGTGGTGTACTCTTAATTTCCTGACATAAAAATGTTAATTCTATTGCCCTTAGTTAATGTGGAAACAATTAGAGACTCAACGTTTCCACTCTTCTCTTTTAACTTCTGCCTACTTTGATAGACATGGAATACAATTAAATGCTTAAAGGGGTGGTCATAAATCATTTAAGGTAGTTAGCTACTCTCCACAGAAAGTTCAGGTCTCGTTAGAGGAAATTGGGAAAATTGCCTTGATTGACCAGTACTAGCATTTTCTCCAGGAGACATTTAATCCCCTATGCTAAGCGTTATTTTTCTGTCACTATGGGTGGGAGCAAGCCTGATGCTCTACCTCTCTGTTTTGACTTTACATTCCTTTCCTTTCACAGGTGGCATGCTGAGGACTGTCACACCTACACTGTGGTGCAATCATAAAGAATCTGTAGTCAATTTCCTGTATCATCCTTCCCCTGTATTGCCATATAAGGGTCTCAGAGTAAAGTAGTCATCCAACATCACAATTTTTAAGCTCAAACTCTTCATTTTTCTTCTCAATACTATAATAAATTTGTACATATTCTTGGTTTTATTCTCATATTATTTAAAACAGTACTCTCTAAATTTTATTAAAAAAAATCTTAAATTTAAAGTGTGCCAAGCCATCTTACATAGAATTTTAAAATAATATATTCACATAGTATTTTCTTATCATTTCTCCTTTCCACACAGTTCTTCTCACCCATTTTTCTGAGACGGAATTTTAATTTTTGGTTTTTATGCATAAATTTTCCTTGGGCATGTGGGGGATCAGAATTGGCTAACTCAAAATATGTCTCTCTACCTTGATTATTTTCTCTGCAAGAAATTTTGACCTCACCCCCCACCCTGCCCCGCCAATAACTGCCCAAAAGAATTTAACTCTGGGTATGTATAGACTGGAAGGGTCCTTGCTAAGCCCACTCCAAGTAAAAGTAGAAGAAATGTCTCCTTTGTAAGAGACATTTATATTTGTAAGAGAAATCTCTATTTGTAAAGGTATCCTCGCCCTGTACTGGAAAGGGGGTGGTGGTGACCTCATCTCTAGAAAATTGTCAATGTGGAAGGCAAGGTCTCAAATCCGCATAATAACCTTACTCTTGTTGACTCCTCCCACCCCCAACCTCCTCCCTTGTCTTTACCTGAATCTATTTAAGAAGAGAACCTCCGCCATTTTGTCAAATTACCCAGTGGGTCTCTCCCATATACATTTTATAAAGCTTTGTTTGATTTTCTCCTGCTATTCAGTCTCATGTCAATTCAATTTGTAGCCCAGCCAGAAAGGACCCAGAATGGGTCGAGGATAGTCTTCCTCCCCCTCAGACTGTTTCCTTGTTTGATTAGTCCATGGAATAATGTGACTATTCAGTAAACGTTTTTGGAAAGTGAAAGTTTTGTTTGTTGTAAAGGGATGAGTTTAAGTAGAATTTCCAGGTCTAAAGCTCGAAGAGTTTTAATCTTAGACTTCCTCCAGAATTACTCTCTTGTCAGCATCTGAAGGAAAAATTTACTTGAATAATTTACCATCTATGCTCCCAAGTGAGTGTTTCAGAATCCTCCTTGCTTTCTTTAACTTTTCATTATGGAGATTTTCAAACATACACAAAATTAGAAAAAATAGCATGGCAAAGTCCCACATATCCATAACCCAGCTTCAACAATTGCCAGCATTTTTCCCATTGTTTTTAAACTTTCCACTACTTTCAATTTTTTTTTCCCAGAATGTTTTAAAGTAAATCCCAGACATCATGTCATTTTACCAGTAAATAATTTTGTTTGCATGGAGCTCTTGTTAAAGGGTAACAATTGTGCAAGAAAAATTGTCAAATGAATGTGACAACCAGAGTTACCCCCTCTAGATGTTCTCATGTAGTAGAGAGTGGAAAGGAGCCTTGACAAGCTTCTAGGTCCCTTGAGTTACAAGTCCTGACTCAGGCATGTACTAACAGTGGGATTTCGGTCATGCATCTTAAACTCCGTGTCCTCAGTTCTCATTTCTAAAGAGGGAATTAAAAAATGTCCATTACTTCAGAGACAAATACTGGGTTATTATAAGGATACAGCATATAAAGAATGCAAATTGACTTTGTAAACCTCAAATACAAAGGCACATTTTATAGAGACTTGAGCACGTAAGCACCAAATAAATATGTATTAAATGAAAGAAAAAGTATGCAAAAAATGAATTAAAGATGTTATCTCTACAAGGTTGTCTGAAAAGTATGAAGTTGAGCCACTGCACCAAATATTTTGCTCAACTGAAGTTGAGCAGATAGCTATTTAGAAATAGTAATTGAATATATAGTGTATATAAAGTATATCTTTAGACCATATGACATTTTAGTCTTATCAATAAAATGCCGTATAATTGACAGACAATTTTCATTTAGGTGTTTTATTATTAAGTAGTAATAGCAAGAAAAATGCTATGTTTTGCACACTACTGCTTATGTTAAACGTCAGATCTTTGCATCTAGTTTATGACCCGTGTGTTTAGGGCATATTTCTCCCTAACATGGTGACTAAATGGATCTTTTCATGTGGAATCTTGTTGATCATTGGTTCACTACAGCAACTGGTTGTTTGCAATAAATTACGTTTTTCCCTAAATGATTTTTTTTAAAAGTAAGATTATTTTGGACGGGTTAAATTAAACACAGCTCAATTAGACACAAAAATATTGAGTTTTGTCTCTTTGGAGAGGACCATTTTTTGTGGTTGTGAGGGATGCAAAGATGGAAAAGGCCAAGGGCACTGCCCTTTAAAAGCTTGCAATCCTGTCATAGAGAAAAACATGCAAAAAATGGTCTGCTGCTAGACAGAATAAAACATGTATTAATAGAGGTGCAAATAAGTGAGGAGAGAGCAAGGAGCACATAAAGCTGGAGGAAAAGCAGAGTGGGAAAGAAACAAAATGTTGGAGTAGTGGGTTGCAATGTGTATCCAGAGCCTGAAAAAATCAAATATAAGGTAACGACTTTTCTTGCCCTGACAGAACAAGTGTGAAGTCTAAAGAAATCAACATAGGTTTTTCCTCTTTTCTTTTTATCCACAGGCTCAAAGGAAGGTTGAAAATACATAGAGTGTTTGTAATTGATAATAGAAAAAAATTTTAAAAATAAAAATAAGAGAAACAGAATTATAATCAGCAGTTTTTCTAAATGTACTATATAATATTGTAGAATTAAATAGTTTCTGTGGAAAAAAAATGACATAGAATTATAGTAGGCTTTTTAGTCAAAAGCATCTGCTCTCACGACTTGTGTAAGGTTTTCTGAATTCACACTACCCAAAGAGATTTTACAGGCACCATGAAGATTGCTCTCGTTTCATCACACTGCAATACTCAACTGTCTGTATAAGCCATAAAAGGTTTACAGCATCTAATAAATGGAGCTGATAAGATTTAAGGCCTTTGATCTCGCCATTCTAGTGCTACGTAACAACTGTGTAGAACCTGAGAATTTATTTTTTCTGTTTTAAAAATGTTGTTGGAGAGTGGATCTTGAAATTTCTCATCATGAGTAAAAAAATTTTGTAACTATATGTGGTGACAGATGTTAACCGGACTTGTTGTGGTGATCATTTTGTACTATATACAAATATCAAATAATTACATTGCACACCTGAAACTAATATAATGTTATGTCAATTATACCTCAATAAAAATTAAAAAAAATATTTGATGAACCATAAAAAAAATACTGTTGTGGCATCTTTGAGTGTATCACAGCAGCATTAGGTGGATGCATTGTGGAATTCCTGTTGCTGTGAAGGGATGGTGAGGGATACGTGGACACTCAACACTTTAAAGATATGTGAGAGATCAGAATTTGCCACTCCAGGGGCCAGTCCAGGGGCGTAGTGGTTAAGGTCACGTGCTCTGCTTCGGTGGCCCTGGCGTTTGCAGGTTTGGATCCCGTGTGTGGCCCTACACACTGCGCATCAAGCCATGCTGTGGTGGCATCCCACATACAAAATAGAGGAGGATGGGCATAGATGTTAGCTCAGGGCCAATCTTCCTCAGGAAAAAAAAAAAAAGAATTTGCCATTCCAAAATGTGTCTGTTTGGCTTGATTATTTTTAAGAACAAAAGACTCAGAAAGAAACTTGGACTTTCCCCCCAACTGCCTAAAAAAAATGTAAGACAGAAAGTTTGTCCCAGGAAGGAGCTATCACCACAAATAACTTTAAGTGTGGTAGACAGGAAGACACTCAGGAGGCCCGTTTTATCAAAGTTCTCTCTCTGGCCCCATTGTCTATAGATGGCCCAGCAAACATTTGTTTACCAAACATTTGCTTTTCTGTCTCCATGTAAATTGCTGTCCTCCTCTCTGAAGTCCCAAACCACTACCCCCAACATCCTCCTTTGTCTTTAGCTGAAGGTGGTATTTAAGCTGGCAGCTTCGGCCATTTTGGTGAGTTACTCAGTTTTCCTGGGTTTCTACCCTGTGTACATGTTTGATTTTCTCCTGCTATTCTGTCTCATGTCACTTTAATTCTTAGACCAGCCGGAAGAACCTAGAAGGTAGAGGAGTATTTTTGCCTCCTTTACAGGAACGTAATTTACGCTTTTGCGCTGAGGAATGCATACCACCTGGCTATAGTGGGAGAAGGGGCCTCTTCTGCCCCTCACAGAGATGTTCCCTTTAGTGCAATCTTCTCTCTCCACGGAGAAGCCCGGCATCTTTCTGTGCTCAGCACTGCACAGAATTCTCTCTCCAGCCCAGGTGGCAGCTAAGTGCAGTGGGGCATGCATGCAGGCCTGTGTCTGGTGTTTTTTGGCCACGTATTCTTTGGGACCATTCTCAGCTTTCCTGAACTGCAATACAGCACTGTGTGACATACAGAGCATCTCTCTCTCCCCAGCCATCTCCATAGCTGCTCCATTCTCCCAGACAGTGAGGGGAGGATCATGCTTATCATACAGATAGAGTCAATTGATTTCCATTCAGTGTGAGTCATGCTTGCTTTAATTGGTACATAATCAATGTCCATTCTACTAAGACAGTCAGTATGCTCTTTTGATGAATTGCTTTTAATTTTTCTCTGACAGTTTGTGGATAGATTCTCAAAGGTGATATTACCTTGTTCATAAAAACTGGGAATTCTAGATCTATAGCCAGATGGCAATGTACTGACATTAAATCACACTCATTTGAAGTACAATGCTAACGTTTTGAATTCTCCATGCCAGCTTCTGTATTGCTCTAATCAAAGAAGGTAATGCATGAAAAGGTATTAATAAAACACACTGAGTTAGAGAAAAAGACTATTCAATTGATAAGTGAATTTCTACATAAAGTTGAATCATTGTGATTAGAACTGAATTGCTGTGAGTAGATTTAAGAGTGGGTTTCAAGACACCATTTATGGTTGAGACAAACTGTTTCCCAGTTTAATTTTTTTCAGAATTAAATTGTCCATTTGGTAGCAAAATCACAAAAACAAAGCAATTTTTCAGGCAAGTGTGAAAGATATTTAGTCCATCTCTGATGGCTTATAAAGATATATTTTTTCCTTTACTGTCATTTTACACAACTGAATAGAAGTAAGCAAACCATGTTGCTAGTTACATAGTCTGGGAAACATTTATACTTTACATAGATTCTACTGACATTTAATGTTATTATCTGAGTAGAGGCTTTTATATTTGAAAGAAATGTTAGAAATCATCTAACTGAACATCTTTACTTTACAAGTGAAGAAAATGTGGTTAAAAGATCTTAAATAACCTAACCTAATAGCACAGCAAGCAAGAATGACAAAGCAAATCTGGTCTCTTGACTCCTACTAATGCAATTTCTACCATATAATTTATAAAGCTTTTCTTACCTGTTTTAAATTACTTCTCTTTTAATTTATTTTATATATTTATTTGAGCTTTAGAATTCTCTGAAGAACCTATTATATTCTCTAAACCAGAAAACCAAATGGTTTTATTTATTAATTCAACATATATTTATCACATCCCTACAAGACAAAACCTTAACTTTACAGAATTTATACATGCTAGGGAGCAAGATCAAAAAGAAGAAAACAGGCAATTACCCTGGGGCATGATGTGTGACACAATAAGGTTATCATACCGTCTTATGAGCACAGAGCAGGGATCAACCTTGGACAGGGAGGGGGGATCGTATAATGAGGTTGACTTCAAGTTGAGTCCTGAATGATTAGTAGTTGTTACCACCACAGTGAAGAAGGATGAAGTATGCTTCAGGGTTAGGGAACAGTGTGGGACAGAGTATGCCAAGGCTCAGAAGCAGGACTGTGCCGCCCTTTTCCTTTCAAGGATGTGGTAAGAGATTGATTTTGCTAAAGCTGGGGGAATGACAAGAGAAGTGAGTAGAGAAGTAAGCAAGTGTCAGATATTACTTGGACTTCAAACTGAGAGAAATAGAGATCTGTTGAAGGATCTGAAGGAGGAGATACAAAGTTCACTCTGATTGAAGGGCAGGCAGGCACTGGCACCACTGTGGCCAGGATGATTGTCTTACTATGTGACTCTCCTGCTTTAAATCATGCAATGGCTCCCATTCTCCTCTGGACAGGGTCTAATCTCCTTACAAAGTTTACCAGGATGTGCCCCTGTTTCTTCCACCCTAATGGCAAATTTCAGCCACACTAGAACAGAAAGTTTCATGCTGAGAAGACTGGCCTCTAGGATACTGAAAACGGTGCTTCTTGCCTGGGACATTTCTCCTCTTCCTCTTTGTCCACCTACTCATACGTTAGGTTTCAGCCCAAGTGTCACTTCCTCCAGGAAGCTTTCCCTGAAATCACCCAGTCCCACTCTAAGCTAGTTTTCATCTACTCTGTGTCTTTACAATCACTGTAAAGACCTGTACTGTCACTATCATATCATTGTCATCCTCTAATATGACTGCATTAAGATGCTTGTTCTTAAAAATTTGAATATGAATAATGTATGTATGATATTATACAAAATAAAAATAATAAAGCTGACACTGATGGAAATAGAAATTGTGATTGCAAATTGACTTATTTTTCTCCCCACTCGCTATAAACTATCCTCAGTAAATGCTTGTTGAAAAGGTGAACTGGAATGGTATAAAGCTGGGGCAGTGAGACAATGTGAGGTGTGATGGAGGGCCTGACTGAGAAAATGGCAACGAGGTTGGCCGGAAGTGGATGGGCTCTAGGGCTATGAAGGAGACGAAGGGGAAGAATTGGCTGGATCAGAGATCAGTTGTGAAGGATAATGGCAGAACAGTGGTTGCCCTTCAGGTTTCTGGCTTGCGCAACGGCTTGATGGTGGTACCAGTCACTAAAACAGGGAGCTCAGAGGCAGAGCACTTAGGGAAGGTCAAGATGAAGACCTCGCTTTTATGCATGTTGCATTTTTAGGCCTGAAGGATCTACAAGTAGAAATACGCTGGAGACTGTGGTAGGGTGGTCTGGAGCTCCTCGGGGTAATTTGGCTAAAGAGGTGTGAGTCATTGGCATGGGAGTGGCAAGGGAAATGTATAGAGTAATAGGAAAGAGCTGAAAATGCAGCTGTGAGGAACACAGTGCAATATATAATGATGTCTAATATAATATTTTATGCTCAAAATGATTTTTTTCAAGTTAAGCTTCTTAGGCTGAAGCACCAGTCTTCCTTGTGAATTATGCAGTTTAGGATTGGAAGAAGAATAATGAAACTACAAAGGTACAGTGATGTGATAATAATAGTTAACATTTGTTGTGGGCTTATCATATACCATAGACAGTGTCGTGTTATTTCATCAATCTAACAATACAATGAAGTCTACTATATCCCTATTTCTCACTTTATCTTTCATAGCTATCAAAGTATTATATGCTTTTACAAAATTCACAGTGATATAAATACGTAATTCAGGAGGTAACTGTACTATATAATCCATTCTACAAAACAACTTTTGGTAAAGTTTAGTGCATATTCTCCTATTTTTTCCTACTCTCTGTGTATTTATATTACTATTGCTCATTCTTTTTTTTTTTTTTTTTTTTTGGTGAGGAGGATCAGCCCTGAGCTAACATCTGCCAATCCTCCTCTTTTTGCTGAGGAAGACTGGCCCTGGGCTAACATCCATGCCCGTCTTCCTCCACTTTATATGAGAAGCCGCCACAGCATGGCTAGGCAAGTAGTGCGTCGATGCGCGCCGGGATCCGAACCTGTGAACCCCGGGCTGTGGCAGCGGGGCGCACGCACCTAACTGCTTGCGCCACCCGGCCAGCCCCTGATCATTCTTTTTTTTGAACAAATGTGTTATTTTTGTGCAACTTAATTTTTCCAGATGATCACGATTAATTTATTTTATATTTTAAAATAGCTGCCTGATATCCCATTGTACGGACACAATAAACAGTCCAAGTAACGCTGCAATGAGTAATCTTTATAGTGAAGAAAATTAGGCCTTCAAGTAAGAATAGGCTTAGAGTAAAATTGTCAATGGAAAATGGCTAATACGTGGGGGAAACAGGACTCAAAAGAGAGAAGCCAAATAAATATCAGGTCATGGAAGCCTAAAGATGACTACATAGTATGACAAGAAAGATGGGAATATTAACAGTAAAAATATTACAGAGATTAAGTAATATTTAGCAAGATTTCATTCGTGACAACCACTAAAGCTTGATGAATACAATTTTAAAGGAGCAAGTTGGAGGGCACGTTTGAGGGTAAATGGAGGATGACTAAGAGGAGATGGTGACTTTAAACAGCTTTTACAAAAAATTTAAAGGAGAGGAGAGGAAAGAGGGTGGTAGTTAGAGAGGTTTACGAGGTTGAAGGACCCTATAAGTGATACCATTTTTTTAAATCCAAAGCCATTTCGATAGCTCATGAAAATATTTTTCTTTGATTTGTAACTGTGTGAATATAGAAACATCAGAGAGGGTGATGTTCTATATTCTCTTTTTGACTATAAAGGCAAAAATCATACTAAATAAATGTGCATCACACACCTTGACCTGTATATAAAGGTCACCACAGTATATGCATGATTGAAGCAACTGTGAATTCTTCTTCTTTTTTAAAAGCTTAATGTGGAACATTTAAGACATGGAAATAGATAGAAAAAATATTATGAGGAAACCCTTATACCCACTATACATACTAAAAATAAAATAGTGCCAAGTTATTTAAAGCCCCATGGTATCCCTCTTTGATCTTATCTTTCTGCCTTCACCTGAACAGTTACCAATATTATAAATTTGGTGACTCCTCTGCAGGAGGTAAAATTTTTTCTAAGAATACATTCTCGTTTGGTCATTTTGATGGAAGTAAGATGACAACTAATAGGGATTAGTACAATGTTGATTTATTATTTGATTCTGCAAGAAATGCTCAATTTTGAAAAAATTTAAAATATATTTTTATGCAAGTAGTAAAATGAACTTTAGAAGACGATTTAAGCCACATTAGCTAAGTTAATTTTCATGTAAACCCTACAGTCTGGGCATTATAGGAAAAGATAAAGCTTAGGAGATAAGCTAAAGCTTTTCATCGACTGATGCTCCTAATTTCCTGCCATTCCTTATCCTCATGGTGTCTAATATAATATTTCATGCTCAAAATGATTTTTTTTTCCAAGTTAAGCTTCTTAGGCTGAAGCACCAGTCTTCCTCGTGAATTATGCAGTTCATTTGGTGGAAAGGATGTGCTGTTTATAAAAGTGAGTCTCACGGCAGTCCAAGTCAAGGCATCGGGCTAGTTGTGTGAGACGAGAAGAGGGTAAGATGGGACGTTATGGTGGGGGCACGTCACCAGATAGTCTTCAAGCTCCTTGCTCCTCCTCACGGTACTCTTCATCCACCCAATAATTTAAATCCTGGTCACATTAAATTCACTCCATCACCAGTGTATAGCTAACCATTTCCTACAGAGTGCTTGGTCTTGCACAGAGATAGCTTCGATAGTTTTCAGTGTTCAAACAAAGTGAAATATTTTACTTTATATTAATAAAGAGATGCAATCATTTTTACTAGATTACTTTTTTCCCCCTTTCTAAAAATCTCAATTACATTTTGATTTATTGATTATTGTTGAAACACATATATAGTTCTTTATGCTCTGAAAGGCCCATTTCCTTTCTTTGGAGAAAAATAATTTTTATTCTCATAACCATGAAACATCAAGTCCACAAAAACCTCCACAGCAGCTCCTTGGAGGCAGGCTTGCATCAGGTGTTGGGAAGTCAGTATAAATGAGCTTTAGTTCTCGTCTTCAAGGAGCCCAAGGATGTCCTTGTGGACGCAAGCAGACACAGTCGTGGATGCTGTTTCCAGGTCCTTTAAACCACAGCACATTTCAAAGTCTGGGCTTCTACACAAAGACACATTTAACTCAAACATCCACTGAGTTTCTCTGAACTTCCAACTCTCCAACCTCTCAGTCCCGTTTGCACGAAGCAGAGGAATGTCCTGGAGTCTCTGCCCTGCCTCCAAGAGTCAAGGAAATCTCTGAAGATAGACTAGATAAATCCAATGACTGGGCTTCCCAGGCTGCAGACACCCTTGGTGAGTTCCTATGGAAAATCCCTCCTGAATCCACTGCTCAGATTCCCCATCACCACCACCCCACAGTCCTGCAGCCCACTCCCCTGCGTACATTTGACCACCCCACCTGACAGGGGCAGTGCCATCACCATGAGGCTGGTCTTCCTCACCAGCCCTCCCCTATTTCTTCCTTGTTTCCATTTCTGGTATTGATAAAATAGGACCATCTTTTATGGGGGAGGAAGATTGGCCCTAAGCTAACATCTGTTGCCAATCTTCCTTTTTATACTTGAGGAAGACTGTCTCTGAGCTAACGTCTGTGCCAATCTTCCTCTATTTTTTGTGTGTGGGACACCGCCACAGTATGGCTTGATGAGCAGTGTGCTCATCAGGTCCGCGGTCCTATGTCCGCGCCTGGGATCCGAACCCGTGAACCCCGGGTCGCTGAAGTGGAGCACACAAACTTAACCATTACGCCACTGGGCCAGCCCCATAGGCCCAACTTTTTATTGTTAAAGGTTCTTTCTTCCCCTCTGTAGGCAACAGACTTTTCACTTAGGCCTGTCAGATTAAATATAGGATGTCCAGTTAGATTTGAATTTAATTAAAATTTTATAAGTATATCTCAAGTATTTTATGGGACATATTTATGCTAAAATTTTTTTTATTTGTTGTTTTTCTGAAATTCAAATATCTCTGAGCATCTTTTGTTTTTTTCCTAAGTCAAGCAACTCTGCTTTCAACTGGCATTAGACAGCCCAGACCCCAAGTGACCATTGTACTTTTGGCCCCTGGTGGTTAGTCAAGCTCTACCAAATTTGCAGCTCCCTCTGCTGAGAAGCCCCCCCACATCTCTGACTCGAGCTCCACTCTGAGGCTGCGAGCAGGGAGTAATGGGTGGCCCTGCGAGAAAGTATATCATGATTATAGAGGATAGGGGGTAAATCCACTTGCATGAAGCAGGAAGTATTTTGAAAAATTGGGCTGGAAATTGTTTTTTTCCTCAGTTGTTTTATATTTTAGGAATTCTTACAGCCTTATGAAGTCAGTTATTCTTTGAGTAATTTTGAAATCATGACACCAATATTTTATTTCTTCTCCTCCACAATGAATATATATCAAACTGTTTTGCTATTACCTTGTAACTTAGATTCCAGAAAACTTGCAACTACCTTTAGAGTCCTGTTTTGTGGCTTCTAGAGGATTACAGGATCAGAAAATAGAAAGAGGATATTATTTTCAGGATTAGTATTCTAACAATAGACAATTTGAAAACACTAATTGGAGAAAATTGCTACTAACAGTTTTTTCTTATAATGATGTTATTTTCTTATTATGTTTTGCCTTCTTGTAAGAGTTCAAATCTTTTTACACAGTAAGTTGACAGGCATATGCTGCAAAGTCACTGAGGTGTAGGCAAGTATTTATAGTAAACATGTCTCTTAACCTTTGCAACCAAGTAGTGTGAAAATGGACAGCAAAGAGTTTGACTGAGCCTACTGCCACTTTTACAGGGTAGAGTATCCTGGCCTGTATAATATGGATGCTTTCCATCTGGAGGCCAACACCAAGTTCTCCGTCAATTTCTTGAAAAGGGAGGAGAAACTTGCATAAACCAGTGAGTGGAAAACTGAAGGCCCATTCAAGGTATATTCTCCCTTGAATTGTAACTTTGGTAGACTCAGGAACAATGTTGGTTGGATCAGGGAAGAAAGATAGAGCCAGAAAATCTGCTTTCTGAGAGGCTGCTAGGCCCCGGGTGCTTTTCTGGAGGAGCCAATGTCTTTCCCACACATGTCAAAGAGAGACATGCTCTGGACCATGATTCTGGAAGCAGTAGGTTGTGGAGCCTGGCTGCATGTTCAAGTAGTCAAGGCACAGCCTCCACTTCTTAGTTTAGTGAAAGAACATTCAGAAATCAGAAAGTTCATGGTTAACTTCTGGAAAAATTGTCTATTGAGGACTGGTGCCTGGTTTCAGATACAAGGCGATGTTCTAGCCATAAGGAGAACAACCAGAACAAGCAAAGCAGAATAGCAGACGCTCGTCAGTATGTAAGGGTCTTGGGACGTGCTTGATGGCTCCATCCTGCGGACTGGGTCCACCTGTGGGTCAGATGTAAGGCACTTCTGAGGTGCTGTGGCTCAGGGAGTGTACAGTGCTGGCTAAGGCCAGCTTGTGGCACACCATGTCCCAGGGAGCTTGGCAGCTGAAGCGACTGAGGTGGGGGGGGGGGTCAGTGGGACAGCACGACTTGAGCCTCCAGAAGCTGCAGTGGTCCACAAAATCTCAGGTTTGAAGCATGATAGGGGAATAGTTTAGGCAGCTAATATTAATTAACATCAAGGGCTGCACACTGGCAGCCCAGCGGCTGCTGTGGTGCCTGCACAGTGTGAAAAGAAGTCAGGATGTCTGGAAGCTGAGTATGCTCTCAAGACTGTCACAGGAGTCAACACTACTATAGTCTCACACAGGCTGCTTACATTTTAAGATACCGTACTGCTGGGTCTCTAACGACATTTGAACTGGGAACCTCTGGTTGACACCTTACTTTTGTTTTGATCAATCCAGGCAGCTAAGAAGGGCCAGAATCTTCAGAAGCAGCCAACTTTGGATTCAGCTGTGAGGAGCTGGGTCAATCAGAGGCAGAGGAAGTAAGGTAGCTGCTGACATTGCTAAAGAGAAAACTGTCATCAAAAGTACTGCTATCAAAAATGTCTAATTATTCAGACACAGAAACTAGCTACGCTTCACTTAATTGAGGAAGCCAAGGCCAGGAGCTCTTAATTGCAGGGAGGCAACAGACACACTTTGTAATGATCGGGTCTGAGGTATATCACATTGCATTGTTACCACAAAGACTTAAAGTTCTGATGTTTGTAAATTATTTACCTTCACACATATACCTGAGAGTAGGATTCCAGGCTGTATTTTTCTAACCCACTCTTCCTTTCTCATCTGCTTTTTTGGGTGGAAGACTATTGGATAAGCAAGTTTTCCAGGGATTGCACAAAACCCAAAGGCCTATCTTATCTATGAGTTTATGGCATGATATCCAAAAAAAGTTGCGGTAACCTGTTTGGAGTTGTTGAGGAAAGATGAGCTGCTCCTAAAGGGATGTTAAAAGGATGCCTTTTTGTTACAGCGTCAATTAGAAAAGCCACAGTATCACCAGCAGCAGTCATTATCCTGAAGAATTCTGTTTGAATTTATAGATCTGTGCCCATCTTAAAATAGAAAACATGACCTTAGCAATATAACCCTAAAAATGAGACTTCTGCAAAATAAGCCCCTAATAGTTCAGATAATTTATCCCCAGTATATTCTACAGTGGTGAGCTGAAAATGAAACAGAGAGTTGCCTAGCACAGGCCTTACATCATAACTGGTTTTCAATAAATATTTGGTGAAAGAACAAATGAGTTAGTAAAGGACTGAATCTCCACTTGCATCTTTAAGCAATATTTTCTTCAAATTTCACGTGAGGATAAATTCGTGACTCACTAGAATGATTTTTTAAAGCACTCTTTGTATCACTAAGAATGGCATCTTAATAATCCATCAACACATATCCAGCCGGACAATTTCAAGGCTTTCTTCTACTATATAATCCTCCTTAGTGAGTCAGAAGATAAACAGTTTGGGAAGGCACAAGAATGTCTATAATTGTAGCTGAGAGGAAGTGGAAATCGAAGGGAAACACTTTCAAAGGATGATTTATCTGAACTGCAAAAGAAATCAATTTATAACACATTGAGTCAAATGTGGAAGACAACCACTTTCAAGAATCTAAAATGCTTTACTTGTATATTATGTGGACTATTTCCACTTAAAAAAATTGGCCTATAGATGGAACACACTTGGATTTTTTTAACTTCACAAGTTTTACTTTTCTTCCTCTTGTTTTCACTGGTGGCCTTTTTGAGCGTTTAATGTGTGCTGAGCATGGGAGCTGTAAGGCAGGGCAAACATACATACGGTTTCCATGTGCTTGTTATAGGAAATTTACTTATGACTCTTGCGAAGTTTAGCTTGTTATGTTCTGTTAAAAAAAACCCAAGTCCTATTAGATGATCATTAACAGATATAATGCAAACAAGATTGTCAACTTTTTTGAGAACAATTCAACCCTGAGAAAAGGAAAGAAATTCAAGTTTGGGCAGTTGATATGAAAATATGTTACAACTGAAATTGTATGCCTCAAAACAAGAGCAATGAGGCAGAACTGAATTTGTTCTTATCTACTGAGGAGACATCACCAACAGGGTGACATCTAGTCACAGGCATGTTCGCTCCATCAACAAGCCTGGATACAATTGCATTCATTTAAGAAATGACACCTCTGGGAAATTCAGCAAAATGGTAGTTTTCCACATGTTTATCTACTCTTTAGTATCATAAATCAGGGGACTCATTTTAGACGGGTTAGTGTTGCTTATGCCAAACTGCTGCCCAGGGAATGAGCACGTGGCTGTTGACTGTGTTAAAAGATAGCTGAGGCTCATTTCCACCTATCCAGACCTTTATCACTTTTTTTACTCACACACACACACACACATACACACCTCTCAAACCTTTTATGGGGTGTTTTTCCTTGAGATGGCCCTTAATGATTATTTTAATCTAGTTTCACCTATACAACTATACTGGAACTATTGATACATAGAATTCAATGACCCAGGCAAATTATATCCTTTTAGGAAAGCTTTTATTATAGGTAGAGAGCAACTTTGCAAAATAAAATATAATAACTAAAAATTAATTTAATATAGATCTATGATATGAAATAATATTAAAGTAGGTATACACAGTACGTGTTATAAATTTACATAAAAGCTGCCAGACTAAAAAGATTTAATATAATCACCTCCTTGATTACACTTACTTTCCTGAAAGAAAGAAGAGCAACACGGTCACCTCCACTGCATTTCATAGGGGCTCTGGGAAGCATTTGTATCATCAGGGGAATAGCTGGATCAATTTCCTCTTACTGGTTTCCGTGAAGGTGTGATATCATTGGTAACACAACACTGAGATGAAATGCGAATTTGTCGACTACACCTACAACACCTAGTCTGTGCATGCTTTGAAAGGCAATACCCTAGTTTTAATTTTTAACTTAGCTGTAGTACTACCTAGATATGAAAAAAAGGGAAAAAATGAAATAAACCACTGGAGGAAAGAATTTTGCCTAATAACTACCACAATGGAGATTCTAAACTATTATCGTGACAATGGAGAATGTCAAGATATTATTTCAGTGTTCTCTCAATGCTCCCTTGTGTTGAGGAGACTACCAATCTTGCTATAATTCATAATTAGAGGATTATGAATCCTGTAATTGTGGAAAGAAGAAAGTTCTAAAGTATTGGTGCATTTAGATATATTAGGGTCACTGGTCTTTGGGCTCTGAGGGTTAAGTAGAGCTTATAGAAGTGGGTGTATAAAAGGGCAACATGAGGGACCCTTGTCTAATTGAAATGTCCTATCTCTTGACTGTATCAATGTCAATATTCTGGTTGTGAAGTGTTACCATTGGGAGAAACTGGGCCAAGGGTGCATGAGATCTCTTTGCATTATTTCACAAAACTATATTAATCTAAAATTATCTCAAAAATTAAATAAAAATTCCCAATTTTAAATTTTAATTTAATTAAATGTAAACCTATAAACATTTTCCTATACTTTTGGGATCAGCTGTCACTTGTCTGTGAATGAAACTTACAGATAATGAAATAAATAAGCACTTGAGAAATAAATACTGAAGGGAAAATTTAGAAATGTGTCCTAATGTTTAAGTAAATTTTTGTTTTTTTCATCAACATGTGAGCTCCTAGGAGTGATTTAATAATGCAGACATAATTCCTGCTGGTAAAGTAGTTTCGAATATCTCTTAATTATACATTACAGTTATAGATATAAAATTATGATCTTCAACATTAAAAAAATTGTCTATCAGTAATAAGAAAATTTGGAAACTGATTTAAATTATTCTGCAGTCTCTTAAGAAAAAAAGACTCAGTTTGGATATTTTGGAGATTGATATGCCTGCTGGGGACATCTAGAAGTGACGATCAACAAAAGTAAACCCTGTCTAAAGATATCAGAGGGTCAATAACATAAGAGTCAGAGGGAAGTAAGAGGAGATAAGTCCAATATTTGGGGCTACCTTTTCCTTAGGGGCATTTTATGATGGAAGAGAGAGGAGCATAGAGTTTGAGAGGCTGATCAATACTTTTGATAGCTTAGAAAGTCTAGGAGATAGGTATCAGAATCCAGGGCCCACTGAAGGGAAGTATACTAGAAATATACTTGCCTTCATAGAGACTGCAGCCTAGTTGCAATAATTTCATTCTCTGAAATAGGATTAAGTTAATCTGTAGTTCTAGTGCCCAACTGTCCATAATATTCCCAGGCGCCTGATAGAAGCCACAGTAACAACTCTTTGGAGTAAGAAAATATTACCCTACACCTTAATTTATTCCTATAAATAATTTTGTACATTCAATGACCTTGATATAATTTAGAAAAATAGGCAGAAACTCAAGGAGATAAAACAATATAAATGAAAACCAGCAGAAATAATAGATACAGTAATAGATAATAGAGCAGATCTACTGGGAACCCAGTGGAGTTATCAAAGACTTTAAAAATAACTGTTTATTATGTTCAAGGAGACAAAAACTGAGATAGATAATTACAACATAATTGACGTATGTGTGTATATGTGACTGTGTGTATTAAATAGAAATCTTAGTACTAGAAAATACAAAATCCAGAATTCAATGAAGAGACAGTCAAGAGACAGAACAGCAGATTAACAAGAGTTGAAGAGTGATTTAACGAATTGAAAGCAGGTTAGACAGAAAATATCCAAAAGGAACGACAAAGAGAAAATTAATGGAAAATGAGGAAGATACATTAAGAGATATAGGGGAAACAGAGAGGAGATATATCATCTGCGTAACTGGAATCCAAAAGCAGAGGGGACGGAAAATGGAGCAGAGGCAATATTTGAAGATACTATAACTTAGATCATTCCAAAACAGATGACAGCCATCAAGATAGGGTCAAGAAGCCCTATAAATGCCAAGCAGGATTTTTAAAAATGTGTAAAGTAATACAAGAATAAAAGAGTGGTAAAAGAGCAAAGTGACAAAAAGAATAGAGTAAAACTGCTGAAAATGAAGGAAGGGAAGAAAAAATAAAATCAGCTAGAGAAAAACAGAGATTACTTTCAAAGGAATCATGAAAAGATTGATACCTAATTTTGCAATAGAAATAATACAAACCACAAAAAATGGGTTAAAATATTTTAAGTGCTGAAAGAAAATAGGTGCTAATCTATAATCTTATACCTGGCAAAATTATTCTTTAAGAATGAAAGTAAGATAACGAGACTTTCAGGCAAACAAGACAAGTAATTTATAATCCTCAGATTTGTACTAATGGACTTATTAAAGGGTTTTCTTCAGGTAAAAGAAAAACAATTCTTCACGGAAACTCAGAGACACAAGAAGGAATAAAGGATAATGAAAAGGGTAAATATGGACATAAATCGAGAGCAATGATTCTCAAACTTTAATGTAAATCAGAATCACCTGAAAGGTTGGTCAGAAAACATTGTGAAATCCCCCATCAGGATTTCTGATTCAGTATGTCAGGGTGGGAATTTATGTTTCTAACAAGTTCCCAGGTAATACTAATGCTGTTAGTCTGGGGCCTACATTTTGAGAACCACTGAGGAATATTTGTTGTATAAAACAATGATGTCTTGTGGGGTTTAAATTTATATTGTATTAAAATCCATGAGTATATGGACAACTATATTGTGACAGTGGTAGCTCTTCTGTTCAGTAGGCAAAAAAGACAGTCCTTTTGATAAATGGTTCTGAGTCAATTAGATACTCATATATGAAAAAACAATACTCGATCCCTTCCTTACACCATGCACTAAACTCAGTCTCAGGTGGATTGCAGGTTTAAATGTGAAAGGTAAAAATAAAACTTCTAGAAGATAATATCAGAGAATATCTGAGTGATCTGTTTAAGACATTCTTGAACAGGACACAAAAAGCACTATTCATAGGGGAAAAATTGAACTACATGAAAAGTTTAAATTATGTTAATCAAAAGACATTATCAAGAGAGTGAAAAGGCAAGCCACAGACTGGAGGAAGATATTTGCAACACATGTAACTGACAAGGGGTTCATATTCAGAATCTATAAAGAGCTCCTACAAGTCAATAATAACAAACCCACTATAAAAATGGGCAAAATTCTTAAAGTGACACTTCACACAAAACGCTATGGCCAAAAATTGGTGAAAAAATATGAAAACTTGCTTAACCTCGTTAGTAACCATGGAACTGCATATGAAAGCCATCATGCAATACCCCTGTTCAAAATCAGAACAGATAAAGTTAAAATGATGGACAATAATAAGAACATGTGAGAACTACTAAGGGGAGGGTGAACACAACTATTTGGAAAATAGTTTAGCATTGTTTACTGAGTTTGAAGATGCATATCCCATATGACACAGCAATTTCATTCCTAGGTATGTTCATGGGCACTAAGAGACATGTACCAGAATGTTCATACATCATAATTCATAATAGCTCCAAGGAGAAAACAACCGAAATTTCCATCAGCAGTAGAATGGATAAGTATATTGCTTATAAAATGGAATTCCATACAACATCATTGAATATGGATGAACTAACTAAATGCAACAACATGGGTGAATCTCACAAACATAATATTGAATCAAAGCAGCCAATCACAAAATTACATAAGAATGATGACATTCATTTAAGTTAAAAAAAAAAGGAAAAACTAAATTGTAGTTTATAGTTACTTCGTTTGTAAAATTTTAAAGAAAAACAAGGAAGCGATTACATTCAAAATGAAGATAGGGTGGCTTCCTTTGTTGGGGAGCAGAGGCCAGTAGTCAGGGGGAGAGGGGGCTTTCTGGGTATTGGCAATGTTCTATTCCTTAGCCTGGGTGGGTATTTACACATGTGTTCTCCTCGTAATATATCCTTGAGCTGTACATCTTGTTTTGTGCCTCTTCATGTACCTTTTATTTAACAATAAATGGGATGAAATGTTTTAGAACATAAATTGCTTACTCTATCCATTTCAAATAGAGCAGTAAACCAAACTGTCCTTTCACATTGCTTGAAAATACCTGAAGCCCTTGATTTAATTATTTTTCCAATAATGCTTTAATTAATCCTCTGGTTTAGTTAATTTATTCTCATATCCTAGTTCCTACATTACTTTGCATTAATTTGACAAAGCAAATTAATATTAAATAAGAATCAAATGCTCTGAAGTCATTTGGATAAACACCTCGTTTAATTCTTAGATGTCTTTGTGTTCTTATGTTGGTTTCAGAACTGATTTCAAACATACAAGTAGAGAGAATAATAGTACCACCATTGGAAGAAGGACTTAATAGTTTGTAAATAATTAAAAATATTCTTATATCTACCTACTGACCTACTCCAATAACCCCACTGCATGATAGAAGCTATTTATATCATATATTGATATATTAAAATGAACTTTAGTTGAGGTAACTCTTTTATTGATAAATAATAAAAATATCATCACTAAATATAGGTCATACCATATCACAGACCAACAAATTTTATTTTATTTTAAAAATTCCATTCTAAAAATATAGTCTAATATTTCCATCTCAGAGAACAAAATTAAGCAATTGGCTTTTAAGCACCTTGAAGGATCCAAGATTTAACTCTACTTGCAAGCTAACAAGTTAGCTGGCCACAGTTTCATGGATGCAGGTAAAAGATGCAAAACTCCTGTGTTAAAGATGTAAGATGCAGACGCAGCAAGTGGTCTGGGAATCAGAATATTTTGTGCTGGTTTCCTGAGCCCCAATTCCCACAAGCCTAAGAGAAGAGAGTCAGATAGTGTTTACACACACAGTGGGTGGTGTTACAGTAACCAGTGTAAGCCTGCCTGCCCTTTGCTCAGAAGAGAGACACTATCTCTACCTTCCAAAGCTCTAAGCAAACCTACCCTTTGTTCAGATGGACGTACTATCTCTAGCCTCCAAGGCTCTTGCAAGTCTGTTCACTATACACAAGACCTTGAAAAGGCAGTCTGGAAAAAAGGGCAGTTAGTGCCTTGTTTGTAAAACATGGCATGAGCACAAGAGATCCATGGAGAACACTCTCTCCATATTGCTAATGGCTAAAACCTCTTTATATAGTTGATATCAGACACATTTTCTTTAATTTCTGGAATACTGGCCAAAATTGAATTTTTCAAAACTTTTTGAAATGGGAGCCAAATTATTTAACAGTTCATATTGCATTCAGAATGTTTTTGCTGGAAAAGATTCGCTCTGAGCTAACATCTGTTGCCAATCTTCCTCTTTTTTTTTTCCTCCCCAAAGTCCCAGTGCGTAGTCGTATATTCTAGCTGTAAGTCCTTATAGGTCTTTTATGTGAGCCACTGCCACAGCATGGCATCTGACAGATGAGTGGTGTGGTTCTGCACCCGCGGAACAACGCCCTGCTGCCAAAGCGGATCCTGGGAACTTGAACTATTAGGCCCTCAGGCTGGCCCTCAGAATGCTTTTGAGTGTCATAATCACATAAAGTCCTCGAAGGATCTTAAATATATATAGTGTATATATATAATACACATACACACAACTATATGGCTTATTTTCTGCCTCTCCCATTTAAAATGCAAATTCCTTGAGAATAACGACTATAGGTGTGTGTGTATGTGTGTGTGTGGATATGTGTGTGTGTAATTTATTCTCTTATTCTCGTTCCTACATTACTTTGTACTAATTTAATTAACAAAGTGGTATAGGTCTGCCTTCCTTTTCTTTCTTTCTTTTTGTCAACACCACCACTATGAGAATAACAACAAAAAGCATGTGCCTGTAATCTGAGGGTTCTAGTAGTCATCAAAGACAACAATGTTTTCTTATCTTCAAGTTCATCTATCCATAGAATCTAGGACAATGCCCCACATAGTGGAGCTCAGTAAATGTTTGTTGCATTGAGTTGACTTGAACTCAGGACCCAGATCCACAGTTTGTAAGCCACAAGTCGCTCTTAGTGACACGCTCAGTAATATATGCTGTGCTTTGAAAATAGAAAACATTCCTTTTCCTCAAACCCATAGACACTTATCTTAAGCTCAAAGACTCCTGTTCATTTATGATGATTCTAGAATAGAATGGATAAAACTGAGGGAACGATCATATGCGTCTCCAGAAATATTTGCTTTATTGTGAGATGAGAAGGGAGTCAAGGAGAGCCTATTTTTCCTTCCTCTGAGAACTGTTTTTTGTTTTTTGTTTTTCTGGTGCTCATTTTCATCCTCGTCAATAAGAATTTAGCAGCCAGAGTTTGTGGTTGAAATACTATTCATATAAGATCCTCCGGAGGCTTAATCATCAACACAATGCTTTGGAACCACTCTGATCTTTTCTACATCAAACATTTCTGTCAACAACAAATGCGGGAAGTACAAAATGTTTCGGTACTCCTTCCACATCAAAATTACCTCCTACAGGAACTAGAAAATGTGCGTCAATGTGAATTACCATCTACAGCAGCTACTCGCGGGGCCGCTCAGGGGTCTTGCACACAAAGGGTGGGAGAGGGGCGTGGGGAGGCTTCGAGGCGTCGCTGCTCCACCTAGCCAGGCGATGCCCGCCCGAGTAGCCTGCCGGGGAGTGGGGACAAGGCGCAGGCTAAACTTGGGGCTCGGGATATTTGAACGCCGCGGAAATTGCCGTCCCACCCCGAGGAGTGAGGGAGAGAGGAGCGGAGTGCGTGCGCGAGCTGAGTGAGCGCTTACGTCGCAGCGAGCTCTGTGCTGGGATAATTAGAGAGGAGTTGGGCTGCGCCGAGTCCTCTTTTAGCAGCGGCAGCCGGAGCCGCAGCCGCAGCCGCAGCCGCAGCCGCAGCAGCCCGGAGGGGCGCGCCTGACTCCCGCCGCCCGGGCGCGCACGGGGACAGGCCCGCGCCCCGCGGCAGCCGCCCCGTCGCGCCCACGGCCCCGGCGGCTCCGGGCGCACAAAGGCGGCGGCCGCCCGCGTGGCCTTCGCGTCCAGGCGTTCGAATCCCGCTCCCTCCCTTCTCCTCTCCCGAAGGCGAGCATGGCAGGGCCGGGCGAGGACCTGGGACAGCGGTGGCCCTAGCTCTGCACCCCCACCCCTCCTGCTGGGAGAAGCAGCGGGCTGCTCGCGGACGATGTGGCCAGGGCTGCTCCCCAGTGCGTCTTCCGCCCGGTTCCCCGCTGCCGCCCCTCTTCTCTGCTCGCTCCATCCCACCGAGAGGAGTTGATGCTGCTGTCGCCGCCGACGCCGCGGAAGCCGCGGCTGATGGATGCCGGGGAGTGCCGCATTGCTTAGCGTCCCCGCCTCCGGGTGTGCTGGTAGGAGCCGGCTGCTCTTTCTTCTCTCTTGCTTTGGGGTTTTATAGAAAAGGTAGAGACATCTTAATTTTATTCTCCACTCCTCTTCTCCACCCCACCCCCCATTTGAAATGTACATTCCCGGGGAGACCCCTCTTTCCCCCAGCAGCAAGTCCGTTGAAATAAAGGGCTAGAGGAAGGCAGAAGTTGGGGTGGGGGTGGGGGGAGCCCACGCTGGTGCCAACGCCACCAAAAACCCTTCTGCTACCTTATGAGATCACGGTGTATCTAGGAGGGGAGGAGGGAAGGTGCGCTATCTGCAGAGTCTCCACCTAACTGGATCATAATCATTTTAAATAAGACCCCACAAATGTCTTTTAAAAATAGCATCTTTGAATAAGCAGAAGGAGAAATGAGTTCCTTCCCCACCCCACCCCCCCTTTCTCTCTCTCTCCCTCTCTTTTTTTTTTCCCTCTGGCAAAGACACCCTCTCCCCGCCCTGGAGCTCAGCGCTGAAGAGCCACCTTATTATTAATCAGAATTCCCATCGTTATCCCTGGCAGGCGCATCCTTCAGTGGGCACCGCAGAAGCATCACAGAGCTGGGGCTGAGATGTGCGTGGGGGTTGTTTTTGTTACATCTTGGAAGAGAAGAGGACGGTACCAAGATCAGCACCAACCGTACTGGGTGCGATTAGGGGTGTTTTGTTAGGAGAAAGGACCAGAAGAGGAGTGCCGGGCCCGCCGAAGGTCTACATCTCTTTAAAGGAAAAGGAAGAGGGAACAGAAGTGGGGCATTGTTTGTAGGGGGTGGAGAAAGAAGTTTATATCCCCCACAGAAAAGCTGTGGGAAAGCAGGAGCAACAGGGTAGTTGATTGAACACCAAGACAAATAATTTCCTGTAAAGAAGAGGAAGCAGGCAGCTGCGAGGTCTGGAGGCTAGAGGGTGGTGGTGGCAAGGGCCAGGTTTGCTGTGGGACTGTCAGCCAGAGGAAGGGAAGGCTTGGGAACAAACAGAACAATGACTCATTTACAAGCTGGTCTCTCTCCTGAGACCCTGGAGAAAGCTCGCCTGGAGCTCAACGAGAACCCGGACACACTGCACCAGGACATTCAGGAGGTGAGGGATATGGTCATCACCAGGCCGGACATTGGCTTTCTGCGCACAGATGACGCCTTCATCTTACGATTCTTGCGGGCCAGGAAGTTTCATCACTTTGAGGCCTTCCGCCTTCTGGCCCAATACTTTGAGTACCGGCAGCAGAACCTGGACATGTTCAAAAGCTTCAAGGCCACTGACCCTGGCATCAAGCAGGCGCTGAAGGATGGCTTCCCTGGGGGCCTGGCCAATCTGGACCACTATGGCAGGAAGATTCTAGTCCTCTTTGCTGCCAACTGGGATCAGAGCAGGTAAATCCTCAATCCAAACTTGCACAAGGGATTTTTTTACTCTCCCATTTTCCAGAATTTATCCTGAGTAGTGTCATAGTTTTACAGCTTTGATGTTTTTATTTATTTGGCTGGGGAAAAAGAGAAACTGGAACTAAAAAATGGGTTTTTGGTGGGTGCCCTGGGGGATGGGAGGAAGGCTTTTATTTTTATCTTTGAAACTCTTCCTTCACCAGTACCCAGTTTCTGCTGCAGCGTTAATTGATTCCTGAACCATTTTATTGTGCCACAATCTCAATCATTCAACTTCTAAATAAAGCTGCTAAATTTCTCACCTTCTGAATAAGTTTACTGTTCTATGGAGAAATGAGGATGAGAATGGAGACAACTTCTCCTCCTTCCTCTTTAAGAAATTCTTAAACGAGATTCTTCATCATCATCATCATTATCATCATCACTATCATCATCATTATTACCATCATCATCTCTCTCAGTACTGAGGTTTTATTTTTTAAGAATGCCTGGCATTCAACCAAGATCAAATATTTTTATAGCTTGGGTACTTTTCTGCTTGGTGATGTGTAGAAGAAGGAATAATATGATGAGTGTCACTTCAAGGAAAAGGAAGAGTTGTACCCTCTGTCGCTGAGAATGCCTACCGACACTGAAAATACAGGCTGACTGGTGTGCTTGTTCTACACCTGTCACTAATCTAAAGAATATGTTTCCTGTCTGATGTGATTTTTCATCTTTTGGAAGGAAGTGGAAAATGTTCAGATATGTCAGTTGGTGGGCTTTTTGAGCTCTCTTGCTTTTTAATGGGAGAGAAATATTCTTATTTCATCTACATTATAATAGGAGAATGTAGAGAGTGACTCTCTACTTCCTCAATCGGAATTATTTTCTCAGACTGAAAGATATAAGAAATTATAAAAGGCTCCTGTGTAGGGTAGTTTCAATTAAGTTCAAAGTTAAATATATTTCATGGAGCTTAAAAATGTTACAAGAACTATGAATCATAAGAAGCCGGTTGTTAAAATATTGGTGTATTTTTAGTTCTGTGAATGGTGACTTTTGATGCATCTGGTTAGGTTAAACCATCTCTGCAAGAATTGTAAAAGACTTTTAAAGTTAGTGAGAAATCTTATAGATCTTGTAGATCTATATGTCTAGATAGGCTTCTCAGAGTCTTGGGATCTTAGAATGTAAATTAATATTTTCACCAGGTTTTTACCCTTTAATTGGTCGCCTTTTCCCTGTACTTCTAGGTTGAGAACTACTCTGATTATTTTTTAGGTAAATATAAAGACAAGCTACTACCTGAAGAATCATAAAGCTAAGACACTCACAGAGAGAGTCAGCCATTGAGGGGGATGGAGTTCCGTTACCTACCTTGGTTAGTTGTAGAAATCTTACTGTACTTTTTATCAGGTAGCAAAGTTTAAAGGACCATGAAATACCATCCTGTGACCACAATTTCTCTTTAAAAAGTTTTTTTTATTAGAGAAGTACATTGTAGGATCATACAAACCAATTATTATGTATACCATAATTGAAAAATTAATTCAAGAAAGTACCTAATATTCCATATGTCAATTAGCTTGGAATTTCGTTTGTTGAGCTACAGTGAAATGAGAGCTGTGGAAATTTTATGCTTAAACATGTCTCAAAGTCTGTTAAAGATACCATTAGGGAAGCAGATTGCATTCAGAGAGACTTACATATATGTCGGACCTATTTTCATTTATTTCTATAAGTGAACTAATATTCACACTGATTTATAAACCTAATTAAGGTGGAAGTCCCTTATAGTTCTCATGTATATGGGAAGTGGGTTATTCCAGATTTACTAAAGAAACTATGTTTTAGTTGTCTATCTCATGCTTTCATATAAAGGATGAGTTACTAGCAATAAAAATCTATCCCTCTGGAAATCTACAATGGGAGGGGGGTTATTAATTGGTATATAGAACTATTTTTATTAAATCTACACAAAATATTAAATATTAAAATTTTGTACATGTGAAATTAAAAATGAGAAGCTATTTCCTATAAAAATACCCTATCAGGACCTATAGACTAATAATTGTGAATTCTATTTCGATGGTTGGAAATGAACAGGTATAATCAAGAAGTTAGAGTATATCAAGGTCAAAAGGTATACAGTTATTTAGAGCTTGTTAAAAATTCAGTTGAGTTTTCTCCTCCTTTATTTCTTAAAAAAAGTCATTCTTTCCTTCTCTCCTCTATCCCCCCATCCCAGATGTACATAGACTCAACAATAAGGACTAGTGGGTTAACAGGTCTGTCCTCTTAGCATCCTCTGTAAACCTTTATCATTGGGACGTGGGCATAAGAACTGCCCTGAAACCTGCAAGACAGCTGCCTTTCTGGCAGTACCAGGGTGTCACCAGCCCTTCTCCTACCTTTGGCCTGAATCCCCTTTCTTCTTCCGCTCTGCAGAATCAAGTCTTATCGGATTTGACTCCTACAAAAGTCTCTACCACATTCCCTAGATGTTTAACTTACCTTTGCTCTGTTAGGTAGATATGCCACATGCCAAATGCTCTTGCTCCTCAAGCCTCCCCTGTTTTGTGAATCAGGTGTTCTCACCTTCCTGCTCTGATCCTCCAGTCCAAACAGCCTGGGTCTCTGGAGAATACCACATCTGAACATAATTCTGACCACCTTCCTTGAGTTGGTCAGTGAATTACCTGTCTTTCAACAACTTTTCAAAAAGTAACATTGTTTTAAAGAAATAAAATAATATTCTTTTAAAGACACAATAGGTGGGAATGTCCAGGATTACATAAGGAAATTCTAGAAATGTGGTAGAAGAAAGCAAGTTATTTCCAACTTCCCAATGGGAAAAGCAACATTTTTTAAATGCAGTTTGAAAAACTTTCTAAAAACCTCTGAAATAATTGATCTGTATAACAAAATATGATTAAGCCTTACATTATTATATCTATAATAGCACGTGAACTAGAGTTAATACTCAATAAATATTGGAGTTGAATTGAGATATTTATTTTTTAAAAGAATGAATTCCAATTAGGAAGTTATCTGATATATACTTTCTCTTGTATTAAATTTGTAGGACAGTTTTCTGTGCTCCTCAGGAGACTGAAAACAGTAAATGTGTGTGAGATGGTGACTATAAATAAAATAGTCTCTTTCTACTGCAGTGTAGTGCAGGTCAGTTTCAGGTTATTGCAAAGCAATGGACCATTTCCAAAGCCTGTACAAGAGACACAGAATCTTCAGGAAGACAAAGCTAAAATAATAATATTTACAGCGTACCTACCTTCTAATAAATCTAAAAAACAGTAATTGAAATACTGAAATGCTAAAATGACTTTCAGTATGGTCTGTGGTTTTTTTTTTAAAAAAAGAATAGAACAAGCTCAGATGACTTATTACATTTATTGAACAGGCTGTACCTTGGAAAAGATTCAAACAATTTTATCTCCTTTCTTTCAGATTGTCTAGCATAATTTCTGAAAACAAAAGTAAATTCCACAAAATTAAAAACAATTGGATCGTTACGCCACATCACTAGGATGCAGTAGCCTTCTGTGCATTACCTGCTGCATTTCTTTCGTGAGTGATAGTCCCCTGCTTAGGACTCAGCAGATACCTTCAAATTGTCCATCTGATTTCAGCAACAGTGTGAGGATAATGTACCATGAAGCTAGAAGAAATAACACTACCTTAAGAAAAGGAAGTTTGGAATGAAAGTAGATCATGGTCTAGACCTTAGGGCATGAAAGCAATATCTGAAAAGTTGACATCCACTGGCACATAATCATTGGAAATATTCATTCGTAAATTGTGTCACCTGAAACAGAATGATGACATGCATTCTGATAGCTGCCTGTAATTTGTCAGTCAGCTTGCAAGTAGTATTTTACCTTATGAAGCTTATAAAGTAGTTCTCTATACTTTAGTACAGCAAGCAACCATTTATCTGGAATCTGAGTAATAACCATTAGAAAACAGTTAAATACAGCTAAACTCAAGTGGTTCTTAATATACTGACAATTCAGAAAGTACAGACCATCTTGCACTACGTTTGGCTTGTCGTAATGGACGTTGATAATCATTTACAGCACTGAAGCTCTGGAAAGGTTCTGTAGAAGACTGACTGGTCAGACATTGCTGTGATCCTCTAACTTAGCCTGGAATTTTCCTAAAAGACATATTGTTGTCAGTTTGCTTCTATTGTGTGGCTTTTTCATTAAAAAGAAAATATTAAGCAAATGATCAGCTATTTGCAGTTTCAGATTGAATCATGATTATGCTCCCATTTATTAAAATAATGTGACCAATCTCCAGATTGGAAGAAGGTTATGATGATGATAGATTAAAATTTTAAAAATAGCCATAGACTATACAGATCTGCTTTAATCCCAGCCACAAAGATTTACTCTTCTCTGGAAGTATACTAAAATAAAGTAAGATAAAACAAAATAAAATAAAAATGACTAGGAACAGATTAAAACAGTCAAGGACAATTAACTAGATAATTAGGGAGAAAAACTCATACTCAGTAATCTTAAAAACAAAAACAAACCAAACAAAGGAGGCTTAATTTTTTTGGCCTGATTTTTCAAGTCTTCTTGTCTCAGTTTATTAAAATATTTCTCAACTTTTTTCTTCACAGTGTTATATATCATGGCAGAGTCAGGAATCCTTACCTTCAAAGTCCTGGAGGAATTATTGTGCCCTGTTATGGGTGGATTTTGAGTTTAAGTCAAAACTAGAAATGGTAGGTGTGGATTCCGTGGGGTTTCTGTCCCAGCAGAGCTTCAGTATTGCTTCCTTCTAGGGAGGCTATTTTAATAAATATTCTGGAAACTGCAGCTTATTCCAAACTAGGCCTTTGGTTCATACCGTGGAAAATGGGAGAGAAAAAAATTGTTCTGAGAAATGTTAGTGGCATATTGGAACAAATCTGAAAAAGTAGGACAGTCTCTAAAAACTGGGGCAATTATGCAGTAATTAGTGAAATAATCCTGAAATAACAGCGAAGACCAAGAGTGCCAACCTTCAGTAGGATGTTGATGGAGTCTGGCCTGAACCAGGCTCTGTTCATATTTCAAATTTGCAACTTTAAACAAAGTTAAAGAGAAGCAAAGTATTTGAGGTCACTACAGTGCACTGAAAGGATGCCTCAAAAGAAATGTTTAAAGATATTTTAAATCATGAGCCAACAGTTAGTAAATTAATAAGTTATCCTTAGTGAATTAATACATTTCCTCCATTCTAGGGAAAAGATTGAGCTCTTTTACATCACAGAGGGCAGGTACATATATTTCGTTAACATAATAAGTAGCACTATTGACGTGAGGGAAAAGATGTCCCTTATAACATTAAATAACAAACTGGGTGAATAGTACTCAGTTCAAATCACTTTTTTTAAAGTACACTTTAAAGTACATACGTAGATATTTAGTAGCTGCTAGGGGCCAATAAAGACACGTAGTATGTTCTTTATACCATCAAGAAATATACAACCTCCCTGGGAAGCAAAAACATGAAAAGCTATTAAATAACTACTAGAGACATTGTAAGTTCTGATTGAGGGTACTGTTTGCCAGTGCTGGAAGTTCAGGGCAGAGGTGCAGCTGTGGGCTATTTGGTGTTGTATAGAGAGAGCATTGCCTACTTCATTAACGGAATTCAGCCATCTGTCGTTCCATTTTAAATAATTAATTAATTACTTCATTCATTCAAAACACTTTTATAGCATGTATTATATGCCAGACATTCTTTTAAGCACTTCACAAACATTAACTTATTAAATCTTTATCACAATCATCCAGGGCAGGTCCTGTTATCCACATTTTGCAGATGATGAAACGGAAGCACAGAGCAAGTGGTTAAGTATTTCACCCATGACCACACAACTAGTAAGTGAGTTGGTCAAACTTTTTTTGTGTGTATAGACAGTTACTAACATAAATCTAGGGAAAAATAATTAAACATAATTATATCAAAAAAGCAAGCTCTGATAATTAAAAGAATTCCATCTACGATTTAAAAAATCTTGATTAAACATCAGAATATAGATAATTAAAAACAGACAGTTAAGTTGATAGAATAAATCTTCTGAAGGCAAAGACTGGTAAGCAGACACTTGCTTAGAGTTTTCTGCCCTGAAAAGAAGAATTGCCTTTCTGATATGGTTATATTTTCCAGCACAATTCTGTTTTGTTTTGTTTATTTTATTTTGGTGGCAGTAGGTGCACATTTTTTTTTTTTTTTTTACAAAGAAAGACATTTTTCCTCTAGATGTTTCATTTCCAATGATTCTCTTGTTCTCACTCACTCACATTCCCACAGCAATAAAATTACAGCAAGGCTCAGACAACTAATCATCTGGGCTCAGGGATACAAGCCAGACAGATGACTGTTTCGGAGTTCATATTTTCTCCAGGGTTTGTAGACCTTGCCTCTTCCAATCTCGACTCTTATGCATGTCTTCTTGCTTTTCCTGCACTAAAGCCCCTGTTGGGGCCAGGCTGGAGCATGCCCTCATACTTGGCATGGAGCCATGTTGGTATTGATTTCCTGTTCTGTCTTGTGACACACATTAGGCCACTGAGACATGAAAAAGCAGAACAGCTATTCATCAAAGTCTGTTCTAGGTATAAGGCACCACAGGGAGTGGAGAGAACTGTGGTGTCCGAGAGACCCAGCTTCTCATCTAGGCTCCCTGCTTTACTCCCCTGGTGATTCTGGGCTAACTGTTTAAGTTCTCTGAGACCCTGTATCTTCGACTCTAAAATTCTCATCCCTCCTCTGTGTCCTCATCTCCAAAATAATAGGAAAGAAGCCAGCACAGAGACTTTGGGCTTGTTTTGGGATTAAGATAATGCATTTGAAATTGCTTTGGAGATCTAAATGATTACACAGATAGAGGTATCATTATTATGACCACTCAGTAATATAAAACACCTACATATGTTCATCAACTTTAGCACTAACCCTGAGGCATTAGTAAAGGTAGTTTTCTTCTTCGTCTCTCCCCCTAGCACCTTTCTAACAGAAAGTGCTTCAGACATTAGAAAACGTGGCTTAATGAAAACTGAGGCGCAGGGGCCATCTTGATGAAGAATTTAATAATGGCTGATTGATTTAGTGACAGAGGGAGATTGCCTGCTGTTGTGCTGCTCAACGTGATGCCAAGATGCCAATTTTTCCCTGTCAGGCTGAAAGAAAGGGTTGGACGGTAGGAAGGAAATGACCTGTTTGTGATTTCAGTTGCTCTTCGTACTGAGTGTAAGTTGTGGGAGAGGATGAGATGCTGTGAACCCCAGGAGAGAAGCACAGGCCAGGTGACCCCCCAAATCCTTGCCTGGCCAGAGGCAGGAGAAGAAGCTTCCTGCTCTTGATTGCACAGGTAGTAAATAAGAGATATGGGTTTCAAAGGCTTCTCCATATGGTTTTTACAAATTATAGCAGCTCTGATTTCTTTCAAGAGCAATGGTCTAGATAGTCTGGTGTCCCAGTTGTGAAATTCCTTACTATTGTTGTTATTTATTCTTACTACATGGTATGCGTCATCCTCTCCAAGTTGATTTCAGATTCAGGCTTTACTTAATGCTATTTTGGGAAGCACAAGCAGGAGTCGAGAGCTGCATTAATGTGCTAGTTTGTTATTTATGGCTTTCTTCCAACATACAAGGGAAGAATAGCAATGGTGGTGCTCCTGCAATTGGGACGTAAACCCCAAACACAGACATGTGGAATACTTTGTAGTGACCTCTAATTTGTAGATTATAACAGTTAGAAATAATTTCAAAGAGAAGAATGAAGATAGGATTCCTGAAGTTATAAAGGTCACAAAATGGTCCATCTCTTTGGAAGATATTTTACAGACTTTGGCAAGATCTCGTGTAATAATGTTCAGCTTAGGAATAGCCCACTGAGCTGCTAATGGTAGTAATGTGACATGTTTGACAACAGAGGACTACAGTGTCAAGAGTGGTTATGACCTCCCCTTCGAATGCCGTTAGCTAGGATGTTTTTATGTTTCTTTTCATAAACTTATACATTAATATGATTTATATAAATATCATTTAATTCTCTTCTTAGAGCAAGATATTAAATAAAAAACTTGGTGAGATTTACTCTTGAAAACTTGGCAAACCTTTTTTTCTTCATTGTTGATCCTGGGATTTGCTGTATTTTATTCTTTTTGGAATAATGATATGTATATAAATTTTTCTCGATTTCGACACAGTTTTGGAAAGCCATACTTAAAGTGTGTTACTTATAACAAGTTGCCTCTTATTTTCAGCCCCTTACTGGTGCCATGATTTATTCTTAGCATGTACAATGTATCTTCAAAGCTGATTTCAGATTCAAGTTTTACTTAATGCTATTTTAGTATTAATGCTGTTTGGTATTCTTATAGGTAACGTAACGATGAGCATAATGAGAGGAATGTTCTAAGTTGGACTTTTCTAATTTTTAATTTTCTTTACCATGATATTATTATGAATTTCAGAAATTAAAATGAATATTTTTTGAGGGGGAGTCTAAATTTTAACCAGAGATACAGCCTTCCTGCTCCAACTTGCCAGTCTATGTAGGTTTATAGGCTTTTGGTCATAACACTGTATTAGGCCATTATATTTAAAAAGGAGGGGCCAGCCCCGTGGCTTAGCGGTTAAGTGTGGGCGCTCTGCTACTGGCGGCCCAGGTTCGGATCCCAGGCGTGCACCAACGCACTGCTTCTCTGGCCATGCTGAGGCTGTGTCTCACATACAGCAACTAGAAGGTTGTGCACTATGACGTACAACTATTTACTGGGGCTTTGGGGAAAAAAAGAGGGAGGGTTGGCAATAGATGTTAGCTCAGAGCCAGTCTTCCTCAGCAAAAAGAGGAGGATTAGCATGGATGTTAGCTCAGGGCTGATCTTCCTCACAAAAAAAAAAAAAAAAAGAAGATGGGCCAACCATGAAGTGACAGATAAAGATATTCAGTCATACGTATAGCACAGATTTAAAGACAAAAAAGTATTAGAGCTCTACAAAAAGTTTTATCATCTTCTTAAAAGATCTTATTATGTATTCAGGAATTATTTTGGGATGCCATATTCTTAGATCTATAAATAGCCTGTATACGTGCCAGAAACGTAAAAAATAATCTCTTCATCCTTGCCTTTTACAATAGTAATAAGCTCTCTAAGCTTACTAAGTTTTTAATAAGTTTTTATTTAAATCATTAAATTAAATCATTAAGTTTTTAAGTAAAATGTACACATATGCTTCAGTTCTGATTATATCCTGCCTAGTACACTATATCTATGGTTACCATTACAACGAGAAGTATGGTATGTGTGTATTCCAACCATCATTAACTGAACACCTGCCGTATACCTAGCATTATGCAAATGTTTTCACCTAAATCCTGTCTTTGATTTCCCTTCCTGCCCCCCCACCCCCACCCTCACCCCCACCCCCACCACTACCCGTGAGATATAGTGAGATAATCATAGGTACTTCCATTTTTTCATATAAGGAAGTTGAGCCTCGGAATTATAAATCAATGACATGTCCAGGGCTGCACAGCTAATGAGGGACAGGGCAGAGAGTCCATCTTGAAGTCTTCTCACACTGTGCCCTAGGCTTGAGTAATTCTGGGATCGTAAAGAGATTCTCTTCAAACTGCTGATTTTACAGATGAGAAAATGGGGCCCAGAGAAAGTGAGAAATTGCCTGAAGTTTCACTGTTAATTATTCCTTCCTTTCTAAACTAGTATGTTTTCTCCGTTCGCCTCCAAATGTTTTTAGAAGTAAAAATAGAACTACTCCCTCATATGTGCTCACTGTCTCTGTCTCTCTGGTGGGCCCGTCACTTCTGCTAAATGCCAGTGCTTTCTACTCTGCATCCACCACCCTCCCCATCCTACTCCACTGAGGTAGAGATTTCTTTCTCTAGCTTTTCCTGGACATCTCCATCTGAATGTCTGAGGAGACAAAAACTGGAAACGCAGGCTGCTCAAAAGTTGAAATTGTTAAGATCTTCTACAAATTTGCTGATTCTTCTTAAAATGCTGGATTCCCTACTTAGAATAATTATCTCATTTTCCTCTCAGCTCTGACTGCTTTATCTCCTTCACTTCCTTGAACTTAGGATCTCTGTGCTTTTGACTGCAAAATTTTCGACCTTGACCTTTCTCCTGAGTTTAGGATCGACTTTTTTAAATGTTTACTTGACATCTCTTTCTGGGTGTACTGCAGGTTTTTAAAATCAATTCCAAACTCTACATTTCCAGCCATCCTCAACTGTATCCTCCTTTTGCGTTATTGATTTTGATTAAAGATTTTACCATTGACTCAGGCTCTGAAGCTAGAATCTGAATGTCATCCTTTACTCCTTCCTCAATCTTAGTCCCCACATCGAATTAAGTATCAAATTTTAAGAAGTTTAGCTCTGAAATACTTTTCAAATTTGGCTTCTCATCTTCGTTCGTTTTTCCACTGCCTTCACCGAGGCAGTGTCTTAACCTACAATTAGTGTCTTTGCACTCGTCTAGTCCATTTTATAGGAATGTAAAGAGCATTTATTGGGTTTCTATATTGTGCCAGGCACTGTGCAAAGGAGCAAGTAGACAAAGATAAAGACTCACCCTCTGAATTTGGATGGCCTGTGTTGTAATAGGTAAATTTTCCCTTTTGTTTTCATTTATCTCACTTTCTTTCCGTATGTCTCACATTTTCTTCTTTCTTTTATTTTTATAATACAAACTCAATATAAGTAATTAAAATCTGTTGACACTTTTAACCAGAGCTGTTCACGTATAGTGTTTTTGTTTATTGATGAGACTCCTTCAAATCTTGTTCTCAAACTTTTAAAAAATGAAGGTTTGAAATGTCAGCATTGCTGAGAGCATTCCTGAGCTATTTAAAAGTACCACTCCTAGTTTTTAGGGTAATTGAAATGAGCTTTTAGAAAATCATGGGGAGGCCTGGAGGTAAAGGAAATGGTTGTAAAATATGAAACAAACTGTATTATTTTCAAAAGCGTAGTTTGTTTTGGTAGAGTAGGTACGTGTTAAATTCTAATATGCCTTCTGTGTGTGTGTAAAATAAACCTCCTCTTAAAAAAAGGTTTTTAAGAAGAATCATCTCCTTAAGACTCCTGAGGTTTTTTAAAGGGAATTTTTAGTGCTAAAAACTTTCTACAGTTTCTACAAAAGTGGTTGTCAGATTTAATGCAGTACTTTTCTGTTGCTGATAGGTACACACTGGTGGATATTTTGCGCGCCATCTTACTTTCTTTAGAAGCCATGATTGAAGATCCTGAGCTTCAAGTGAATGGATTTGTTTTGATCATAGACTGGAGTAACTTCACCTTCAAGCAAGCCTCTAAACTTACCCCAAGCATGCTGCGATTGGCTATTGAAGGCCTCCAGGTAAAGATTTACAAATTACCCAGTTTCTATCTCCCATGTTTGACTTCTCTTATCTACCGTGTTAGGATAACAAATATCTTACTTAAAGAATAATAAAAACAAAAATTTTTAATAACTTTAAAGCACGTACACTAAAACACTAACTAAACAATTATGATTATGGAAGAAAAGACGAAGGATGTGGGTCTTTCCACAGACGGGAGTTTGTGATACTTGGCATAAGCCCTCACTATGTCTAAACATAAATATGGGTGATGATCTGAGGTTTTTATCTTAATAATCAGAACAAGCAACAACTTTTGGATTTTAATTATTAGCTATTTAGGCTTGTTTTTGTCTTTCTGTCTTTTTCTGTGTATATTAGATAATTAGTTAAATGTTTGCTTCATTATTCCATTTAACCTGGTGAATTTGGGATATGATGGGCAATATCTTTGTGTTGCCTAAAAAACTGTTGGAAAGTCAATCAGAATGTTTTTTGGTCTCTAAGGTACAGAATCACTGTTTTGAATTACTTGTCTAGACTTAATTGGGGTTTTTGGTGTTCTTTTACTTTTTTTTTTTTTTTTTTGGTGGAAGGGCTGTCAGATGGAATTTATATAGGAGTGGTGCATCTTCCAGTGAAGGACATTTAACGGGCTGGGAAAATCTACCGCTTAGGGGCATGTCGTGAACCTACTATTGACAATTTTTTTTTAACTTTTAGAGGGTCCTTCTTCTGCTCTCTCTCTACTTTGCTTCATGCTGCTTTGTATACAATGTTTATGTAATAAATTTAAAAATTTTAAAAACATTTGCGAATTAACTCTTGAATGATGTTATTAAATGTTTATTCTCTGTATATTCAACATGCGTTTTAGAACTCTGCATGTCAGTGGTTAATTTTTATAACTTTTACCACTGAAAATATCACTTTTTAAAAAATAACTAATTCTATCTTTGTCATTCCTTAGGCCGGGCTGTTAGACTTTTTTTAAAGTTGAATAGCCAAATTATCCAGATCTCTACTCCATAGGAATTTCTGACTTGTCTAGAGGCACCTAAATTGATGGCTGATGACCCCCTAAAAATGGGCCACTTCTCTAGACAGCAGGACATCTTAACCAAATTGAATTCACACTTTGGGTTTTGCCTCTGGAATGAATAAGACACGCTGATCCTTTTTCCCTGCACAGGTTTTTCCTGATGCAGCTTTCCTGACTTGTTCTTGGTGAGTCAGCCTTGCTCCTGTCTTATCTTGAACAACACCTTTTTTAACTCCATAGAGACGGTTAATAAGGGTTGGGAGAGGGCATAAGATAACACATTTTGGAAATGTGTATATCATGTAGAATCAGTCCTACTTCTGCCCTATTGCCAGCAGTGTATAAAGTGTTCTTCACTTTGTAGAGAAAATTGGTTACCACCAACCATGTTAGTTAACACAGAATGGCACCTTAGCCTTTTATACTTAGTATCTCTATTTAACTGTGTTTTCTCTTTGCAGTAGGGGTAGGCTAGGACTTTAGCTGCATGAAGGACTGGAGAACTCATATTATTCTTAAGAAATTTAAAAAAACTACCTCAAGGATTGACTCAGTATCTTGCTATTTGCCATCTTACACATTTTATGGAGACATTGAGTAGTAATGTGATAAGTCATTGCAGGAAAAAAAATGACAACTTGGACACATTTGGGAGCTTCCCTATTAGCCATGGCCACTCTCAGAACTTCTTTAAGTGCTAAGTGTCAGCACAACAGGAGCAACAGTCAGATTAAACCTCCGTGCTTGTGTCAGAGAGGGAAATGATCCCCCGCCCTGCAGGCTCCTGTGCTGGCTGCATGAGGGAACTTCTTATCTGTAGTCCCCATAAATGTCTCAGTCCCCTTTCCTTTCTCCCAGGACCCAGATTGAGTAAGCAGGGTCAACTCCTTCTGGTTGCCAATTGGGAAGCCACTTAACAGAAGGGAACTCTTCCTGAGAAAAAAATTGACATGTTACTAACCTTGAAACTCAATTTTTTTCTTCAGTTCAAATTGATTTTTTAAATGCTCTTTATCTGTGTCTGTGTCTGTGTCTATGTCTATGTCTATATCTAAAAACAATGTTAATTCTGAAAAGGAATATAAGATGTGCTAAAAATCTTCCATTGTGATGTGCATGATTTCATATTTAGTCTTATATTGAAGTAACATTTTCTGACTTCTCTAATCAAGTCTCTGTTTTACTTTGCATTTACTATGTGAGAAATATTATTGTGCATTAATATGTGTTTCATGCAGAGCATGAATAAACTTTTTTTGAGGTTAACATAAGACCATAAGATGTTTGATGTAAAGATATGTACACAATTCTAGGTCACTAAACACAACCACCACCATCACCAAGACCACCAGCACCACCACAATAATAAACCCCCTCCAATTAACCAAGTCAGGGAAATTAAGAGGTGAGAATATTTTTAATAACTCAGTGATAATTTATATCATGCCAATTCTGCTATAATATGTTACTTTTATTTGGGCAACATAAAAAAATTTCTAGGGAGTTGGATCAAAAATAAGAAAGGCTACCAATCGGTCTAGTGCCAGAGAAGAAATATACTTTAATGATGTATATTGTTAATGGGATGTAACTGTGTTTTGAGGAGGCCCCATCTCTCTTCCTCTTGAGGTGACTGTATAACCTATCTAACTGTACACACCAAACCCCTTTTTCCTCAAGCAAGAGAGTATTTTGAGTGACCTGGCTAGAGATAGCACCTGATTCCTTGGATAAAGACACATAGATCATTGCTATAAGATGCACTCATGATCACAGTACAAGGTCGAGAGAGAGACAGTGGTGGAAGAGTGGAAATAGAATGGGTTTTAGAGGGAGACAGACCTGGATTTGGATGACAACCCTGCTACATATCAAATACTTGGGCAAATTACTTTACTTGTTTGAATCTCAGTCTATTCATTCATACTAATTTTAAAAGATTATGTTAGAAATGATACATCTTGCACCTAGCAGGTGATATCAATAATCAAAGTAATTGATGTGGAAAAGCTCATTTTTCAAGTGCCATATTTTTCCTGCACATGTACTGGTTTTCTCACAATTCAGTGACTACCCAGACTATTGATTGACTTTGGGAATCTGAATAATATTATATTTTGCTTTTAGTGCTAAGATTGTAGATACACAGATTGCATTTTTTTTTACATCACTTTGCTTAGTCGTTAAATAGCATCTAGATATATTCATGTTAGATGCCAAATAAAATCTTTTTTCATGTTGGAAGCCAAACAAAAAATGAGGTTGTTTCACCTGGTGGAAATTGCTCTTTGTTTTTTTGGGAGAAGCTCCAGGCACAATTGAAAAGGTGGTGATTGTGAAGACATTTTTGACCTTGAGGGATGAGCAAGAGTTTGCTAAATGACAAGAACAGAAAGAGCATTTTGGGCGAGGAAACTTTGGGGAGGTGCTTTGAGCAAACAAATTACTATATGGTGTGGAAAGTAAGTGATAAATCTGTTATGATATGGCTAGAGTGACAAGTGAATTGAGATGAATGACCAGAGATGAGCCAGGAAAGGCAGGCTGAGACCTGGCTTTATGGGATGAAGGATGGCATGCTGTGTGGTTTGGCCTGTGTTCTGCAGACATGGGGAGGTTTGGGACAAGAAGGTGACCTGGTCACTCCTCTGGTTTGGAAAGATCTCCTGGGTAGAAGAATGGACTTAGATCAAAGAAGGGAGGAGTCATATCTAGAGAATCCCCAAACTACCCTGGAGGTAATTCTATTGATCCCATTTTGTAGGACAGAAATGAAACTTCAGGGAGTTTAAGACACTTATCCAAATTTTCTCAACTGACATCAAGGCTTGACTCTAGGTTGTCTGATTCCAAAGACCAATGTCTTTCTTGAATCTTGTTGTTTCTATTGTCTCAAGGCTATGCCTAAGAAAAAGTGGGTAGGCTCAGATTAGGGTAACTTCCCTCTCCTACCCCACAATCCTCACATTTTAATACAGGTGAAATTTGTTTATTGGGATAGACAGTACAATTCTAACTAAAGAAATCACAAATGGCTGACCTGTGGCCTTGCACTATTTTTGACACCAAGTGGCAGAACCATTTTCTTCTTCCCAGTGGGTAACATCCTTGAATGTCTGCCAGCCTCCCAGTTCCCTGTGATGGAGGTCAAGGGAAAGACACTTTTCTGATAGCCAAAGAGAACTTTTATCCACACAACCACAAATTGGTAAGCCACTCATGATATTGGTCCAAGGCAATTCTATATACTTTCCCTGTGCAGAATCTTCAAGCATATTTTTCTTTATTTTCTAGGTAACATGGGTTTATAACATTATGTAAATTTCAGGTGTACATCATTATATTTTGATTTTTGTCTGGACTACATCATGTTCAATACCCAAACATTTTTTTTTTTAAAGAAAGGCATCAAATATTTTTACCAACACAGTGTAGTTCCTTGATAGATAAGAGGCAATATCAGATATTTTTGTGGAAATAAAGTATTCAGACTTCATTGGAAAGAAAAGAGAAAGAGAAAATTGTCTTGCTACTTACAAGAAGTTAATCGATTAGGGTAGTCATGGTAACAGGAAACGTCTTAGAAGATCAATACAAGATTAAGTGGATGTGACTTGCAGACTCTAAGATATCTGCCTGGGAAGCCAATTAAAGCATGAAATGTTTGGAAATACCTGGAACAGCTTAGACTGTTTGAATTTACAGGGAAGTTTTGTGCTTTTAACATGCTTTTTTTTTTTTGGTTGCTGTTGCTCTATTTTTATTTTTTTCTTATAAAATATTACCATTCTTAAAACTCTTCAGGAATGAAAAACTCAAACTCTGTTATGAATCCAGAATCAATTTGTGAATTTTTTTCAACTGATCCTAACCCTACCTGTGTTGTTCATTGCGCTTTGAGTGTATTTATCTGTTGGTCCCCTTTCGCACTGTCCTGCTGTGCCTCTGTGCTTTTTCTTTCACAATTTCACAGGAATCCCCAAACTCCATCTGCTGGAGAGTACATAATGTAGTCAAGATGTGGCTTGTTGGCAAGGGGTTTGGCTGTAACAAGGAAGTGAATAGCTCTTTGAATTACTACATTAAGACTCAGACGTAGGGACATCGCAAAGTGCCTAAATCAGTGCGAGATATTGTAAGAGCCCTTAATAAATAGGACTTGTGAAGAAAATGTCATCCATTCACAGTACTCAATGCTGGCCCTTTCTTTTGGCTCAAGGGTCCAGTGTTACAAGCAGCCACGGATCTGCTTGCTCTGAGGGCTCAGGTCATTCATGTGGAGGGCAGAAAGTGCTGTCACTGCAAATGCTGGCTCTGACTGTTTGGAAGCCCGGTCCTACCTAGGGATTCTTGCCAAAACCAGAGGACATGCTAATGAGTTGGAACATCACTGTCCAAGGCTAGTGAGTGAGGAGCTCCAGTAACTTCATTCTAACGTTAGCTTACTCAGTCCTCCAAATCCTACCGCGATTTCTGGTGGCTTTGAACTTGCACGTGTGTGTGTGTGTATGATGGTTAAAGGAGAATATTAAAAAGGATCTGAATGGGATGTTGAGTAAATTAGGGATTTGTAATAAGACAAAAGGACTTTGCTTTGCCACGGTATTCTTTGTGATGGTTCTTAACCTGCCAATAGTTTTCAGGCTTATAATGCTTCAAACAATAGCAGAAACCTCTTGCATACAAGCTACCTTGAGAACTTAAGGCAGCATTATGGTGCATTGACGGGAGGGGGCTGAAACAATGCCTGTCTTTTTGAAAATGAAAAAGCAGACTCATGAACTGTATTCATTCAGACAGCTTGGAGGTGGGAGCGCTTATTTCCACATTTTGTATGCACAGGGAGAACCATATTGAGAAACAGTGACAAGGGCAGTGTGTAAAAAAAGTGACATTTTGTTCATCACATGCATAGCTGTCGGAGCTAAGTGTGCTTTCTTTTAGTTGTTACTTAACCCAAAACAAAAGGAGTGAAAACCCTAAAGTTGCTTTATTTCATGGTGAGAGAATGTGGTGGTTTGCCTGAGAGGTTTAGTCTCCAGAAGTAGAACGTTGGAAGTCTTTTAAAAGCTGACAATAGGCATGTAAAAGCTATATATAATATTCAGTTCAGCAAGCAGGTTAAGGATTATATAACCTTTTGACAGTGGGCTGGGTTAATTCTGCGTGTGTGTGTGTGTGTATGTATGTACACACATATATACATATATATGTATGTGTGTATATATATACACATGCACAACACATATATGTACCTATATACAGATATATGTATATATATCACTATTTTTTTCTTGCATTGAAATTGCTGTTTATTTCCTTTGATTAGCAGCTAAATCTGTTTAAAATATTTAATTGTAGGGAGTAGGTGTCAACTTTGACAAAAAATGAAGAGATGAGTGCCCTAGAGTTACTTTACACATACTTACTGAATTAGAGCATATCAGTAATGATTTATAAAATTTAATACTTCTAGACTTTCAAGCACTGAAAAAGAGGCTAGTTATCATTTTGCTTCAAATAGCCAAATAATTGAAGCAACAAAAGGGGAAGAAGAAAATAATCTTTTGGTCTGAGTCATTGAGATAATGATAAATGAATAGAAAATTATCTATAATGAAAAACTGAATAAACCATATGAGCTATTCTACATGTCACTTTATTGGCTATTTTAGACATGTCCTTGACTAGAGAACAAAAAAGATGAGCACGTGCAAGTTCTCTCTATTCTTTTTGGTTGCAATGTAAACGCATCTTTTTTTGTGTGTGTGTGAGGAAGATCAGCCCTGAGCTAACATCCGTGCCAATCCTCCTCGTTTTTTGTTGAGGAAGACTGGCCCTGAGCTAACATCCGGCCGATCTTCCTCCACTTTATGTGGGACGCCGCCACAGCATGGCCTGACAAGTGGTGCGTCGGTGCGCGCTCAGGATCTGAACCTGGGCCGCCAGCAGCGGAGCTTGTGCGCTTAACTGCTATGACCCAGGGCTGGCCCCTGTAAATGCATCTTGATATATCCTTCTCTCCCAGCGGAACTTCATTTTTTCACTCTTTTTAGATCAAAACTGCAAAATGTGAACATCTGTTTATCCTTTTTAAAAATTAGTTTTGATACAGTGGAATACTATTCAACCTTAAAAAAGAAGGAAATTCTACCAATTACTGCAATATGGGTGAAACCTGGAAAACATTAGGCTAAGAGAAGTAAGCCAAGCACAAAAAGACAAATACAGCATGATCTCACTTATATATGGAATCTAAAAAAGCTGACTCATAGTGACAGGGAGTAGAATGGTGCTTACCAGGGGCTAGGAGGTGAGGGAAGTGGGAAGGTACTGGTCAAAGGGTATATATACATTTTCAGTTATAAGATGAATAAGTTGTAGAGACCTAATGTACAGCATGGTGACTATAGTTAATAACATATTGTATATTTGAAATGTTCTAAAAGAGTAGATTTCAAGTGTTCTTATAACACACACACACACACACACACACACAGGTAACAGTGTGAGGTGATAGATATGTTAATTAGCTTGATCGTTGTAGTCATTTACAATGTACATGTATACCAAAACATTATACTGTGCACGTTAAATATATACAATTTTTACTTGTCAACCATATCTTAATAAAGCTGGAAAAAATTAATTTAGGACCCTGATGCCATCAGATTTTCCTATAAATGTTGATAAAATTACATGCTTATCTTTCAAATGTATAGTCATTTCACCTTCATAAATGTAACCTCATGGACATCTAAATCCAAATCTTTTGAAATCTCAAATTAAAGTATCATTTTTTTGTTTTCCTAAAATTTAAAATTCCGGTACCATATTGTCAGAATCTTGGAAATGAGTGATTCTTCTGTCTCATCCATGGGTAACATGCTTGTTATATTCTCTTAAAATTGATCTGGATATTAAAATACTCTTTATCTTTCATTGTAACTATTCTGAGCATCTGTTTTAATGGGCTTAGTTTTCTTCACATCTGCAGTTGGGGAAGTCACAATAAACTCATAAAGGGAATGCCTCCTTGGATTTATCCTGGGCTACTATGTGGTGCATAATTAATAACAGTGTGTTTCTATGGCTTAAAGTCAATTGCATTTTGAAAGGCTCTAATCAGTTGGAATTTTAAGACGTGGGTGAGTGTGAGGTGGTTACATAGGTAATGATAGCTGCTGTAACAAACAAACCAAAATGTGTACCTTGGCTCAACCATCTCGCCATGAAATCTAATAGGATGCTTTTGATCAGCAGATGGTGCTTCTCCTATTGAGTCAGTGACCCGCGTTCCTTCCACCTTGTTGCCCTGCTGTTTTCTCCATGTGGTTTCCAAGGTTATTTTGCTCAATTCCTTTCCATTTCTCTATACAGTAAAAAAGCATGGAGGATCATATATGCCATACTGTTTTGTGCCAGACCTGAAAGCAGTGCACATTGCTTCCTTTTGTATTCTATTGTCCAGAACTCAGTCAAGTGGACACTCATAACTACAAAGGAGACAAAGAAATGTAGTCCGTGAACCTAGGAAGAAGAGAAATGGTGGATGTTTTGTACTCTCTTTTACAAAACTGATTCCCTAAAATATCTTCGATGATTCTTCAATCACCTCTTTATAGGGTGCTTTGCTGATGTCTCTGAAAGGAAGAGGTGATAATTAGACAGTGTTTCAAGGAAGTTTAATTGCTACAGTCAGGCACAAAGGAATAAATACATCTTTCCTACAATTCATTCTATATACTGACTGCAATCTCTGTATCTGACTGGTTTTGCCTAGGTAGGGGGGCTGGCAATTTCTGTGTACCTGGGTCACTATAGCTCTGTCCCTGTAACAAAGATAACACAGCTGTGATTCAATCAATTCAGCTCCCACAAATTACTCTGACTCTCCCAAGATGAGCATTTCCAAACATCCTGAATTTAAAAGGAGAAAAAGATAAATCATTTTTCTCTGGTCTTAAGACTGTGTCCAGGACAACTATAGTGATGTTGTAGTTGCTTTGTCTTGAAGTTAGACATCTTCTGAATTTGGGATTTAATTTTCATAAAATGACAATAAGACATTTTTTGTATGAGATAGCCTAACTTGAGAAACTCCCAGAAAAGAATATTAGCTGCTAAAATACTGAAAGGATTTCACTATGAAGTCTTGTTGCATGGACTTAGAGAATAGAATCACTGTCAAGCTTTAGGATGTAGAGTCTACAAGCATCTCCATATTGTCGATATTTATCAAGTGCTTTAAAATCAGTTGGAGTTTTACTTGTTGTTTAGTCATAGAGTGAAAACATGCAAAAGTCAATATAATTTTAGTCAGTACAGAAATTAATAAATAAAAGTTACATCATCAGTGCCTGTTTTTCGGTCATATTGTGTAGTATAAGGAATTCACTTTGCTCTTGAAGATATTCTGGGAACTCCTCTCTTTACTTCATGTTATTGTTTTTACCTCCTGTTTATTAAGTCTGTATTAGAACTACTATCCTAGAAATTTAAAATTTTTACCCTTGTATTATATTAGCTGTTTCTTGGGATTCATTTTCTCAAGTCTTTGAATTCTTTCCTCTTTTCTTTTTTGTTTTGTTCTGATAGACTCAATCTTAATTTTTTTTTCACCTGAGAGAGTACAAAGGAGGTAAAATTGCTGAGTATTTGTGTTCTCTAAAATGAGTTTATTCAGTTTTCATATTTGGTTGATAGTTTTGCTAGATATAGAGATATGAGTTCAGAGTAATTTTCTCTGTGTACTTTGAAATAATTATTTCACAGTTGTTAGGCATCCATTCTTTCGTTTGTTTGTTTTTTTTCCTGAGGAAGATTAGCCCTGAGCTAACATCTGCTGCCAATCTTCCTCTTTTTGCTCTTTCTGTATGTGAGCCTCCGCCACAGCATAACCACTGACAGACGAGTGGTGAAGGTTTGTGCCCAGGAACCCAACCTGGGCTGCCAAAGTAGAGCACACTGAACTTAACCACTAGGCCACTGAGGCTGGCCCAAGCAACCATTGTTTTTGATAAAGAAGCCTTGCTTCAGAAAAATTCTTGTTTCTTTGTAGGTACCTGCACTTTCTCTGTAAAAGATTTTAGGATCTTTCTTCATCTTTGACATTTACAATCATGCATCTGGGAATAGATATTTACTTTACATTTTTGTTTGGAGATCATTGTAGTTTCATGTGCAGTTGTAGGAAATAATACAGAGAGATCTCACATATGTTTCCCTCCATGGTAACATCTTGTAAAACTATTGTACAATCTCACAACCAGGATATTAACATTGATATAACAGGGATGATGGTCCTGGCTGCCCATTCATCCTTCTCTGATACCATACTGGTGGGGGAGAGGGGGGTGCCTCATTACAGCCTGGAAAAAGTACAACTCTAGGCTCCCCTGTCATCCTTTGTTGGTGTGGGTGGGAATGAAGTCACATGTTTTCTTTGTTTTCCTGTAGTTTTTGGCTATAGTGGAGTAATTATTATCTAAAAGTTTTGTATGTTACTAGAATGCACCTTTCCTGGTCCTTTCTCTAGTGAGAGTGAGAGCAAGCTTTTGTTATGGCTCTTTGGTCTGTGCCCATTGGAATTCCCAATTGCCAGTTTCTTGAGCTCTAAATCTGGGATATATGAGGCAAAATCAAACCTAGGGAACTCACTACCATGTCATTCTTTGTGTCACAAGGTCCCTAGCTGGTCTGCCTTCTCTTCAACTTTCAGAGTCTTCTTATGTTTGTTTTTGACATAATGCCCAGGTTTTTTAGTTATTCTTAATGGGAAGAATAGGAAAAGTATGACTATTCCATCTTCCTGGAAGTGGAAGTCAAGGCCACATGTATTTTTTGTCTTCCAAAGTTTTATCAAATATCTGACTTAATACTGTTACTCTACCTCATTTAGTTTTCAATGCTGTTGTAAATTTATTATAGTTTGTACTGCTTATTGTCATTAAATTTGTGGAGGGGAGTGAGGAAATTATGCTTATTCTGGCTGCCTTATTGACTTAGAAGTTCTTTAACACCTTAAAGGCAATCGTTATCTAGTTTATGATCACAGGATGATAGAAATTAAGGTCATGAGCCATCATTTTTACCTTAACATAAAGGCCTAGGAGAGAAATTATTATTCTCCTATGTGGTAATAGTTTTTTGTCATTATTATATTCTTTAACCTATATTCCCAGAGATATTTTTTTCTGATGTGAAATATGGAATACATTTATTTTCAAAAAATCAAAATTCCAAGGTGTATACTCATAATTCTTGGCAAATCATATAGACAAACCCGAGCTAAGACTCTAAAGCTTATTAAACCAGCTTTATTTGCAACTGGGTAGTGATTCAGGCAGATAGGCAACTTTACCACCTGATTTCAAAAGAAGATTTCAGAGACATGCCTCTGGTCAGCCAATTATTGTCATAAGATGGCTAAGGAAAGCACATTCTACCCCACGTAGGACAATTGTGTGTTGCTACTGAGCTAGTAAACAAACTACATTTAGTGGTAACTGAGGCTTGCTGTTTCAACATGGGGTAGATGATCAGCCTCATAGTGGGTTACTGCTATATGCTAAACTTAGAGACGTAGTTTAGTCAGTGAAATGAGAGTAAAAGCACTCTGCTGTAAATCATACAAGGCTGTTTTCCTAGTTTCATAAGTATTTAGACCTTGAGAAAGCCTTAACTCGAAGAAACACTACAGTGGCTTGATAGAAACCATCAAAGGAGGTCTAGGCTGAAATGAGCAGCACCATGGAGAGCTCCCAGAGCATGCCTTCTACGGTTTGTCTTTTCTGCCTTGCAGTTCTGGTTTTCTCTAGTCATCACGGCCTCTAAAGTGAGCTCTTCTACCTCTTAGAATAGGTTACCATCCCTGCAGAAGTAGAGGTTTCTTACATTACCCCTGAGTCTCATAGTTTATATGTTTGAGTCAATGCTACATTTTTCACATGGCCTAAAGTTCTCCTTTTAAGACTTCTTTTCCTCCATTATTTAGCTTCTGTTTTGGGAATTGTTTACTGGAAGCTCATGTATGGGCATTGGAATTAAAATTATATGTCCTCTTTCCTTTACTCTTGGAGGCTTCCCATAATGTTATTTGTAACATAATTTTACAAACACAGAACATGCTTAAGTTGAATATAGGGTGAGAGAAGGGACACTGATTTGTGTTTCGTCATGGGACCATGTAAGGAAGAAAGAGATTGTTTACTTCATTCCAGAAAACTGCTGGGAAATCATGGTTTGATTATCTGCTTTCTTCATAAAGATTTGTTTGGAGAACAATTATATGAGATATAGTTAAAAGCAAAATTGTCTCTCCTCTTAACAACTGCTAGAATAGGTCAAACTTTAGAATCAAGCATTTCTGGGCTTAAATCTGGTCTCTGCCACATCCAGATTTCAATTTTAGATGGACTACGTAACTGATCCTGGTTTCTGTTATCGCACATAAAAAAATGGGATTAATGCCTTCCACCTGGTGTTGTTTGGAGGATTGAACAAGATAACATGTATAAAAGAGATTGGCGTGATACCTTGTCAGAGAAGACATTTGGTTAAAGTCGATCCTGCCCATGCACTTTTCCTTGCCTGGTAATCAAGAAGAGAATCTAAGTCAATTTATGTAACATGAAGATTACTCTTTTAGACTGAAATTTTATTGTTATATAATGTAATTAATCAGTCTAACTTGGCAGGTCGTACAAAACTCACCAGCTGAAGTTATGTAGGAAGAAATCGTCCTCTTCCTTTTCTGCAAATGGTGTACCTTTTTAAAAGCTGTAGGTAATTTTTTCTTAGAAGTTTATAGTCCCGGCCTTTGTTCTTCCAGGTTGTAAGACAATAATTAAATATGATTATAACAAGTATTGGTGCTTTATAACAACTGGGACTCATTGATTTATTCCTAGGATGTAAGACTCTTGGGATTTTAACTCTTGGGAATATCACAAATATTTTCTGTTGAAACCACATTAAGAGACTTGTATTGACACGATTAGTATACATATCCCTTCTCACTGTTCTCAACTAGATGATGAGCTCCTCAGTGGCAAGAACAACATTCACTTCAGCTAAACAACTCACCAGGTGGCTGGCAAGGTGGATCATGTCACTGGTTCTGGGGGGACTAAAGACATATTGTAGAACTACAATTCTTAAGACTTTCACCTGTGGTGAAATAGGATGGGATACTTTTGGGAAAGCTAACACCAGAGGGTTTAATATTTCAGGTATTTGAGAGATTCAGGGGAAGTAGTAATCGAAAGGACTATGGGGAAGAGAGCTGATATATTAGAGAAAGCCAGTGAAAGGACTTACTAAGTAATGGGGATGATAGAATTCAGAAATAATACTAGCAAAGTAGTGGCATTTAAATATCAGAAGTATGTTGGGTGCAATTATTATAATGAATGACAAGGTTGGAGTGGCAACCATAAGAGCCTGGCCCTCAGGAAGCTATGGATTTGGTTATTAAACAATGTGTTCCTATGGGAAAGATAAATGGGAAGACAATAAGTATTGCTTAAAATATTCAACCAAAAGAAATGAAAAGGAATGCAGGCAGCTATTCCAATAAAAATTTAGAATATCATGCCTAGTTTCTTCATCTGAGCCAGTTCTCAGATTCAGAATCCATGAACTGAAGGAGAATAGAGTTCTCCATGAAAAAGGATCCTGCACCACCAAGTTGTTTCTATGATGGAACATCTTTCAATTGTTAGGAGTAATGTTTCCAAAGAGTTTGTAATAATATGGGCAATGGTTATGTATGATGTTAAGTGAAATATGTGTGATAGAAATGAATATAAAATATGATCACATTTATGTTAATAATATGTTAAAAAAAGAGGAGAAGAATATGCATTGGAATGTAAGCAATGATTATATGAGAGCAGTAGGACTATAGTGAAATTTTCTTTTTTCTATTTTTTGCCTTTTACACATTTACCATTGGGAACATAGTGTTTTTATCATAAAAACTTTATTTCGAACAGTCATGATATATGTAGAAAATAAAGAAAATCATTTAACAAAGGAATATACAATGTGCCATGTTAAAAAGGTTAGCTTCTATTTTAAAATTATATTAACATAATTTGATGAGTAAATCAATAGAATCAGGCAGCTGCAGCTGCTCATCTTAAGAAAATTATGCAGTGCTAACACATATAGCTGTGACTGGTCACATTTGGAGACTACAAAGGAAATTTACAGCAAGATCCGGGGAAGCAGGGTCAGTGGAAATGTAAATATGCTTTGGAGTAAAAGATCAGATATGCTTAAAAAAGCATGTTTTATGAAGCTACTAGGTTGGTATATAATCCAAAATATTATGCTGATATACCTGGCATGTACTAACCAGTTTTTGGTAGGAGGAAGGAAGTTGAATTCAGTCAAAGAACCATTGATAAGCCCTATTCAAAAAATATTTTTATGCAAATCTGAATAAGATAGGCATGGATGAATTAAGTAAAAGACAAAAAAAATGGACATAAATTTTACCTTATAAAGACAATCATGATTTTAAACAATATGTATTATTTCTGCCTGTAAGTTATATCCTTATATTATTAAAATCAATTAGATAAATGGCAAAATAAATTTTACAGACAGAAATTGTTTAATAGTTCAGAGGAGGGGGTTATGGTGTATGGTCTAAAATGCTAGAAAAGTTTTATGGAAGAGTTGAAAATTGAGCTAGATCTTCAAGGATGACATACTTTGGGTAGGTAGAGAGACATAGGGAGGGAAACAGCAGAGATAAAGTATGGAGGTGAAAATTTATATGTTGCATTTTGGATATATAATCAGTCTAGGCAGTCTGATGTGAAGGGTTGGTATCAAGTAGGCAAGAAAAATAAACTGGAGAAATCTGATAGGTTGAAGTCAAAATGGGATGTACTCTAAATTTAAATTATATTTTATGAAGACTGGAGAATTGGTGAGTATTTTGAGTAGGAGAACAAATCACGAAAAATAACCAGTAGAAAATTTAATGTGACATAATTCATTTGTTCATGATTTCATGATACAAAGGTGTTGAGTGGGATCATTTTACAGAAAGAAATTGGAAAAGTGGGAAGTTAGGGGACTTTTATAGCAATCCAGCCCAGAGATGCTGGCAGTCCACATTAGCGTGGGCCAAGTAATAATGAAAAGAAGGGGAGGGTACCTTTTGTCTATGTCCTTTCCTATCCATATTTTTTTCTGTCCCCATTTAAATCCTTGTTACCTCTCACCTTGGTTGTCTCAAAAGACAAATCAGTGGCCCTGCCTCCAACCTGGCCCTGTCCAGTCCACAGTTGTCTTTCTAAAACATAATCTTATCACCAGACACTCTCCCTGACCCCGTGTCTTTGCTCACATTGTTGCCTTTGCATAGACAAGAAGTAAGCATTCTGTCATGCCGTGGAGGCCTGGAGCTCCTCAGGATTACGTTAAATGAAACAAACCAGAGGTTTTGGCAAGGGAACAGTTTGGGACCTAAATTAGAATGCCATTTAAAGAACTTCTCGAAAAAAAGTAAATAAGGTGTTATGCAGGGTAAAATCTCTTGTGGAAAAGATTTTCTTGAAAAGGTTTATATTTGCATTTGTTCAAGATCTAGTGATAAATGGTATTTATTATATTAGTGTACTGTGCATTTGTAGAGAAGTACATAGTTTTATACGACTTTTAATAAAATTAATTTTCTTCTAAAATCTGATCAAATGTTGGTAAATTATGAAAAAATGTTTGTATATGTTATGTTTTTAGGGGTTACAGATTCACAATTGAATGCTTCTTTTTCCTGTAGACTTTCTAAACTAATAACTAAGTGCAAGTGGATGGAAAATTGAGTACTAAAATATCAGAGAGCATCTGAATGTGATCTTTCTCATCTAACAGGGATGCTGTTCTTGGCATTTTATGTGGTTCTGTCTTGGGCTGTTGGCCATGCTATGCAGATCTAAGTCATTTTTAGCAGATACTCAACACAGGAGCATGTACTATGTCAGATGCTGTAATAAAAAGCTTAGCAAAAACATGTTTAGAATCTAAGAAGCTTAGAATTTGAAGGAAACTTAGAAGTCACACAGGCCACCCTATGTAAGAATTACTTCTATGCTAATCTTAAGAGATGATTATACAGCTTTAGTTTATGCACATTCTGATCCTGCTAGCTTACCGCTTCACAAGGCAGCCCTTTTCATCTCTACGAGTTTGGCAACAAAGCTTTTTGTTAAACTCAGCTAAAATCTGTCTCTGAATCTCGCACGCATTTGTCCTTATACTAACTGTTGAACGTAGGATTAATGCCACTCCACCTAATATACTGTTTTGTACGTAGCAATATTTCAAAAACATGCAATCGCTGTTCCTTTGAACATTTGAAGCTTTATCTGATATTTTTTCATTTTATAATTTTCTTCTCCAAACACATATTGCCTATTCCTCCATCCCTTTCTCTCACGACATAGTTTCTAAATAGTATGTCATTTTGATTGCCTTCTTCTAAATTCAAAACATTTTGCCAGTTTATCTCCTAGTAGAAAAATAATTTCTCCACATGTGTTGTGGCCTGTGTGGCAAATATTTCCCACTGTTAGAAAAATATATTATTAAATAGCCAAAGGTGATGATAACTTAAAATTTCAAATGCTCTGGGAAAGTGCAAATGACACACCAAAAGGGAAGAAAGGAAAGGGCAATTATATTTTACTTAAGGAAAAGATTTAAAAAAAAGATATTCATAGATGGTCTTAGAAGGATTTTGAAAGAAGGAAATGTATTGCTAAAAGCATTATAAGCTGAGGAACAGCTGGGGGAAAAACAGGGATGAATATGTACATGATGCATTTGGATATTAACAAGTAGGTTAATTTAATTGTGTCTTAGCATTCATGAAGAAGTAAAGTAGGAAATAAGGTTGCAAAAGTTAATTGATACCTAACGGTAGAAGGTCATGAATGCCATTCTAAAGTTTGAATGTTTTCTATAGGTGATCAGTAAAGTTTTTGACTGGACAGGATAAGTGTATTTTAGTAGATGAATCTAGTGGTCCTGTGATAAAGAATGGATTTTACAGAGGGAAATGTTGTAACAGTTGCAACATGCTGTTGGTTCACTTTAAACGTGTCATCAACCATATTTCTAACAAATCTGCATGATGATGGAATTTACAGGTAGCAAGGAACCTGTGTATTAAAACACAGATTGATGAGGCAGTTTTTGTCAAAAGCACTGTGAGAAGAGTTCTCATGAATCATCTTACGTGGAGAATGCTGTTTGACCTGAAGATGCATAACCCTCACTTAGTGAATGCACATAACCTCTGCACATTGGATGTTTAGCAAGCCACACGGAAAGAGCAGAGTCAGAGCTCTGTCACAGCTCTACAAATGCCAACTGTCAAAAAAGGCAGGAAGTTACAGTTTATCACTATCACAATATTGCCTTTTAATATCCCAATGTCTCCTTTTATGTCATTTTTTCTTAGTGCTTTGAAATAAGCTTTTACATAGGCTGTTAATAAAAGTGTGTAAATTTAGTTCTTTTCTTGTTCAATTCTATCTGTGCCTGATCTTTGATCTCATCGTGGTCCCATGGAGCTATTATAAGAGACAGATAAGAGACTGGATTCTTGAATTCATTTTGTAATGTTCAGTCTTCAGTGGAGTTCCAGTTATCCAAGAACCTTATCTCATATGCTGTTTTAATGTTCTCAATGCTATACCAGTGAGAAGCAGGAATGAGTCATTTTGAAGTCAAGCTTTATGCCACCTAAAACTATATGTTGTTCAGACTCAGATATGAATGCTTGGAGAATTGCTCCCTTCCTGCTGGCTAGGCATAAAGGTCAGTCCTATCTTCAGTAACATTTTCTCCAGATCTGCTTCTCTTTGTCTCTTTCCATAGCTCCATACTGGACTTGCTGTCCAGGTAATCTTGGAGTGGAACCAAGCTGTGCAGATTCAAATGACAGCACGTACTTTGTTCTTCATATTAATATCTGAAACTAAAACTTGCTCCGCCAAACTACATGAGGTAAATCCTAGGGCCTTAAATGCTACTTTATTTGCTATGCGTTAGGACAGGGTTGAAATAATTTTCTAAGGAGACTCTTAATCCTGCCTGAAAGGTTATCATTCAGTTCATCACAGAGCAGAGGAAGGATGAATTTCTGCTGTGTTAGGTGTCTCTATCAGGCCTCCTCTATTTTCACAAGCAAATGCCGGTTCTTACTCCAGCTCACATACCTGCTAAAGAATCTGATGAACTTTTCAGTCACTATTTCGAGAAGATTGTCAGGGAACACAGCTCCAAATTCTGCTGCTAAAATACCCAGGGATATATTTGCAGTCTGCTAATAGTACATTTTTAATTACATTAATCTCATTATTGAGCCTCTTGGTCTTATTTTTCCTTCTTTTATACTTAACTCCATTCAAAAAATATTATATCAAGTAAGATATTTGCCTCATCATAAAAAATAAAATATAAGAGCTTATAATTAAAAGGCCTTTTCCCACCAGTTACTGTCAATATCTTATGGTTATCTTTTCATAGTATTTTCTCATGAAATTCTGTCTATTCTTTCCAAAATCATTCTTCTTTTAGCCCAGTCACTTTCTCTTCTAATTTGTCTAATTGCCTTCTAATTGTGCTATATGGCTATTGTCCTGGACTGTTTTTCACTGAACTCCTGGTTTAAATCTGCCATTTCTTGTTTAATATCCCTACATTTCCCTTCTGGTTTTCATATCTATATTGCCTCTCTTTTATCCATTAGACTTTTATCTCCTTCTCCTATTCTAAAAGTGCTTTGAAATAATTTATGTGATGATAGTAGTTTTTTTTTTCTCCATTTCTCTCATTATTTATGGTTTCATTTTAAGAAAATATTCCTTTCTTATCACTTTTAATGAAGTCTCAGGAGTAAGGGAGACAAATACATGTGCTCAGTCTGTCATTTTAAATCAGAAAATACTCATCTACTTTTAAACAATTTTATGTATCGCTGTAAGCCAGCAAAATGCTCACTCGTATAAAAAGAGTATAAAAATTTTATTTTAACTAAATGGCAAAATCCACGGATGGCAGCAATGGCATCTTACTCACCATCAGTAAGGGAATGGCAAAAAAGGAGGCTTAACAAATGGTCCTTAAATGAATATGTCATCAGTAAAATGTGATTTTCTTATTTGCTTAAACTAAGAAAATGAGAAAGGTGAATGTTGGTGGTAGAGTGGTTGAAGCAGTGTCACTGCGATAGGAGTGTGTGCAGTATTTTCTTAGTAGGATATTTAGCTCTAGTTTAATATTCACATTTTTATCTCTTTCTCACTAATGAATAAAAAAATTATAGCAGAGTGGACTAAGGAGTAGATTTGAAACTATGGTTAAGTCCATCCTTCTCTCTAAACTTTCTGTGCCTCAGTTTTCTCAGTTATAAAATTAAGATCATGCAACGGCAGTCTTGTCCACAAGGCTACGGGCATTCTGTAAATCATAAACCCAACGTTTATTTGTTGTCTGTTGTTTCTTTATATATGTCAGAGTTTAAAAAATTATTCCTTATATTTTTACTGCTAATTTTTCTCAATCTTTGGATATGTATCTTTGACTCAGGATTGTGGTTTATCTTTTTCATGTTGGCATATTAATCTTTTTTTTGTTTTAAAGGAAATATTTCAAACTAATATTATTTGCCTCATGAAATTGAAAGATTTTAAATGACAAGCTAATTTTTCAGCTTCTTCTGGGGAAGGAACTGTTACCTTAAAAATCAACTTTTATTTATCTTTCGGAGAACAACATAAGGTTATATTCAGAAAATTTTTAATTTACACCCTTAAAAGAAGTAGACTTTCTTCTTTTTTTGTCAAATCTATATAGCAGCGATAATATTAGAGAGATAAATATTAGAATGTTATACTGATAAAAGAGTAGACAGATCAATGGAACAGAATAGAGGACCCAGAAATAGACTTATACAAATATGCCCAACTGATTTTTGACAAAAGGGCAAAAGCCATTCAGTGGAGGAAGTATAGCTTTTTCAACAAATGATGCTGAAAGTGGTTGGACATCTATAGGCAAAAAAGTGAACCCTGACTTAAACCTCAAACCTTACTTAAAAATTAACTCAAAGTGGATTATGAAAATAAATGTAAAACACAAAACTATAAAACTTATAGAAAAAAATAGAAGAAAATCTTTAAGATCTAGGGCTAGGCAAAGATTTCTTAGACTTGATGCCAAAAGCACAATCTATGAAAGAAAAAAGTGAATAAATAAATTGAACCTCATCAAAATTAAGAAACTTTTGCTCTGTGAAACACTCTGAAGGATGTAAAGAGAAGCTACAAAATAGGAGAAAATACTTGCAAACCACATATCTGAGGAAGAACTGTTATCTAGGAAACATAAAAACTATTAAAAACTCAACAGTAAAAAAAATTATCCAATAATAAAATGAACAAAATACACAAACAAACGCATGAAAAGATGTTCAACATCTTTGCCATTAGGGAAATAAAATTAAAACCACAATGAGATATCACTATATACCTATCAGAATGGCAAAAACAAAAAAATAGTGAAAATACTACATGATGGCAAAGATGCAGAGAAACTGGATCTCTCTTGCATTGCTGATGGGAATGTAAAATGGTACAGCCACTCTGGAAAACAGTTGACAGTTTTATATAAAACTAAGCATGCAACCATATGATCCAGCAATTGCCTTCTGGAACATTTATCATAGAGAAAGGAAAACTTAAAACTTCACACAAAAACCTATATTCAAGTATTCTTAGCATAATAGCCAAAAACTGGAAACAACCCAAATGTCCTAAAATGAGTGAATGGTTAAAACTGTGGTGCGTTCATACCATAGCATACTACTTAGCAATAAAAAGGGGGGAAAAAACAGCTATTGATTCAACAATTTTGATGTATATCAAGGGCATTATGCTAAATGAGAAAAGACAGTCTGAAAAGGTTATATACTGTATGATTCTACTTATATAAAATTCTCAAAATAACAAAATTATAGAGTTGTGAACACATTAATAGTTACTAGAGGTTAGGGATTGGGGTCAGATGGGTTGGGTGTGACTCTGAAGGGGTAGCATGAGGGAGTCCTGTGGTGACAGAACATCTCCATATCTTGAATGTGGTGATGGTTACACAAAGCTACACAGGTGATAAAATTGCATGCACGCTACATACTTACATACACAGTCACAAATGAGTACTTGTAAAACTGGTGTCATCTGAATAGGCTCTGTGGATTGTATCAATATCATCTTCCTGGTTTTGATGGTTTATTCTAGTAAAGTATCCTGTTGGAGGAGGCTGGGGGAGGGGTTTGTGGGATCTCCCTGTTCAGCTTTGCAGCTTCCTGTGAGTCTATAGTTATTTCAAAATTTAAAAATCAGTGAGTCAATAGATAGAGACGAGTACTTTCTGAATGGTGAAAATATCAGAATCTGGATCCCACCACCAGCATCGTGCCAACATATAATAAAAACAATAAATACTTATTGAATGAGAAAAAACACTTTTATTATTTCTTTTGAAGGACATCATAGATAATATTCAGAAAAACATTTTTATTTTGCATTATTAAAAGAAATAGGATATTTTTTGCTGTTTTGTTTTGAACGTGTTTATATGACAGAATATTAGAGAGATAAAAGCAAAACTCTTCAAAGTAAAATCCAATTCTTTGTTAATATTTACCTGTAAAGGAATTTTTTGATGACTTTACCTAAATGAGGGGATTATTTTTTCAGAGTTAATACATAAACCTTCAAATGGAACTTTCCATTGGAAACACACATGTATACATTCATGAACATGAACACAGATAAGACCCATTTTGAAGGAATGGGAGGTGGATGGTTGAAAAAAAGGAATATCATCAAGTGCTGATCTAATGACAAACTACACGGATGAGGTGGGGACAGCGTTGAAGATACAGATGTCGGAGAAGAGGGGTAGCTCTCTGCATTTTGTCTCCAAAATCTCTAGAATCCACCTAAATTGTAACTCACAGTTGAGCCACAATCTATTCTAAAGAGTAGAGAGTGAGTTTTAAAAAATTATATAGATCAAAATAATAGCCTAAATATGTCACATACTTCATTGTTTAAAATGACATGTATTGCCCCAGTCAGATTCACATGTTATGTAAAACATATCTACCAGCTTTGTTACTAGTTCAGAACTGTTGTGTTCACTTAGGTTTAAAGGGCAAGTGAAAGGCGAGGAATGTAGTCTCCTCTAACTTCCACTCATGAATTGCAAGGAAGAGGTTGAAGCTAGGGAGATCTTTTAACCACACAAGCATACATCCATACACAAAGCATTAGTTGGAAATATTTCTTTATTCAGAAAATCTGTGCTTCCATGAGGATCTTATGCAATTTTATGTGGCTGGGTTGGAATTTTTTTATTGTTATTATTTGTATGCCATGACTGAGATTATGGAAAGAAAGACTGCGCATGTGTGTGGTTGCCCTGATGTGACTGCTTGGACACATAGAGATGCTTGCATATCTCATTCACGCAAATTGGCAGACCAAAAACTAATATAAACTCTTCAATTCCTTTGCAAGATTCAAGAGTGAATGAAGACCTGGAGTGAATAGTAATGCTATGGGGAGAGAGTAAGTACTAATCATTGATATCTCCACTCCAGTGAAGTGCATTTGTTGAATATTACTTCCTAAGAAGTTTTATTTGTAGGAGGACTCTGCAGCAATGTGAAGAGAAACTTCTAGGGAATATCTTTGGATGATTATTACTTACCAATAAATTCATAGGAGGTCAAGTAAAAGGAAGAAGAATCCTACACAGGCTACATGAATTTCCTGATGGTTTAATTAGAATCTTCTCAAATTAACCAAAATTGATAAGTATCTGTGAGATTTTGTAATAACCACACGCAGAGCACAGTAAAATCTTTGAAGCATCGAATTAGAAGTTCTTTTTTGTATTTAGAGCTATATTCATTTAAGTGTTTTTGGATTTTGGAGAGGGGGTGATGATCCCAAGATGAATCCTTGCTTTCTTCCTGTTGTAGAACTAAGAGGTAAAAGAAAGTAAATATTCCCAGGTTAGCTAAACTGAAGCATCATCTCCCTTACCCCCAGCCTTGCAGGAGACATTCAGAGGTTAAATGGGAATTCCCCATAGGGAGTGTCAGGTGGAGGGGGCTGCCTACACCCTAAGCCTCAGGCGTGCTGTTGTTCATGTGTGCTTCTTTGGAGGACACGTGCCTGAACATCTTTAGGCCCTCTCAAGCTATCTTTATAATCCACTGCCTCACAATCCATATGGACACCACACGGTCTTGGAAGGAGCTGGTAGAGCTAAAAGTGTTCTGGCAAATGATTGGAAAACATCACTCTAGTTTCAGTGACCTCTTCTTTCCAACTTCTTACTCAAGCCAGCTCGTGATACTGATCAAGAAATTAAATTAGGGAGAAAAGTACATATTATTATTATTTTAAAATATACAGATTACTGTAGCATTTTTAAATGCCTTTCAACATATTTATGAATCTTAATTTTTTGCTCTGTTTCTGTTTTTCTCCATATCTGCTCTAGTCTGAGATATCCAAACTTGGGGACATCTCCACATGGACTACTGACACTTGAAATTCAACGTATCACACTTCCCCTCACACATGATCTTTTTCCTATTTCAGTTTCTAGTACAATCAATGGTCTCTCAATTAACCAAGATTAAAATGTAGCAAACTGCTTTCAGCCATTCTCCCCTATGGCCCTTCTGCATCCAGTCATTTACAGTAGCTGTTAAGTTATATAGCCTCTATCTTCCTCATATTGCTAGCATGTGTACCTTGTTTTCCTTTTATAGTTAACAGTTTGATATGACTCAAATTCAGGCTCTAGTTACCCGCAGAGTACTAATAGCTCTGACTTCATGTCTCCACCTTCGCTTTCTCCCTACTTGAAATCGAGTAAAGTAGGATTTTTGAAAGGCTTCATCAAATGAGCTGGGCAGGCCAAAACATAAAATCACTGTTTTTTATTCCAAGACATGTGCACCAGAGACATGCATGACTCTTACTCTACCCTTCTCTCCATTAGTCCCCAAGTCTTATTCCAGCTCTGTCCCATCCCTAACCCTCACCCTAACCCTGCCCACTGGTCAGTGGTCCTGATGGGAGGACCTGGTGGAGGGATGTCTGTGTCACACATTACTCGATCACTTAAAAAAAAAATAACTAAACTAAAGCTCTAATTGTGTGTGTTTTTTTTTTTAATTTTTAACCTGAAATAGGATGTCTCCACGTTAAAGTGGTAGCACAAAAACATAAATATTAAAATGTCAAATTTCATAACAGACTACGTACCCCTGCTAATGTTCGTACAGCACAACTGCAATATGCCACTCTCGTCTCAAGAATGCCCAGTGCTGAGATACACCCAAACTCTTCTGCGAGACAGCTTGGATGGTCCAGGCAGACTCCAAAACCATCTTCTCAGCCGTGCTGCCATACTTCCTTACAGTTACCTTCAACTCCAGACAAACTGTCCTGGCAACTGTCTCTTGAAAGTGGCCTGGTCTTCCCATCTCAGGTCCTACTGCTCCTTCTCCCTGGGACACCCTCTTCTACTCACTCCATTGTCTCATCCACAACGATGAGATTCTCGTTGACGCCCCAAGATCTACTCCAAATTCTTTCCTCATCATTCCAACTTTTCTCCTCCATCTGTCATTCTTTCTCTCCTTTGAACCTCATAACACCTTGTGGAAATTATCTTTTCTTGTTTTATGTTACTTATTGTCATTACCTGTATATAAATTCCTTCAAGATAAGGACTCTGCTTAATTCATATTCCTCTTACATTTCCCAGGCTTGAGTAGTTTTCAGTAAATACTTGTTCAATTTAATTGATGCTTAGAGGGCCATATTGTTGTCTTTGTAATGATTTTTTTAAGTAATAGTTATTAACATGTATGTGTGTATATGCACGTGTGTATGTGTGGGACATGGTCATTTCAGAACATTAATAAAAAATATAAAATATATAAAGAATAAAATAAAGCTCATCTATTATTCTATTACACAGAGTTAACCAGGCTAATATTTTGGTGAATTTTTCCAAGCCTTTCTTTCATATTCCTTTTTAAAATAAATAAAAATTTTTTCCTGATTTATTAACCTAATATTATATTTTGATCATTTTCTGTTATTAAGAATTCTTAAAAAATGCCATTTTAACGGCTCTGTAGTATTATATTTTACAAATACAATGTTCATTTATTCACTCTTTTGTTGAAGTAAATTTAAATTGGTTCCAGTGTTTTCCTTACTACAAAATATGTGCAAACCATTCTTATACATAAAATTTTGCCCCAATTAATACTAATTTCCTTATAATTGACTTCTAGAACCAGTATTACGGGCTATAAAGAATATGTTTTGAGGTTTCTTTCAGGAATGTTTTACCAATTTATATTCTCTCAACAGAATATGATGGGTTCTGTCTTGTCAAATGCTTGCTGCATTGAATGTCATCATTCAAAAGAATCTTGACTAGTTTCACACGCCTGATGTAGAGAGGAGTGTCCTGAAATATCCACTTAAGGACTTCTGCCTAATTCTTTTTATAATGTGCTCTTCTCAGTTCCTCCAGCTGAAGTTCTGCTGCTTAACTCCCCGTTGGCAATTTTGAATATGAGAACATCAGCACTTCTGAATGTGGGTTGCTAAAGCAGTTTAAAAGTCAAGTTGGAGACCTAATCCATTCTTGCTATACTGGCAGGGTAATAGTAAGGTCTTCCTGCTGGAGCTGACATATAGATTGGAGTTACAAGCCTCAAGATACAGGTCATAGAAAATTAGTGCATATTCTATTTTGATTAGAAATGGCACAGTTATTTGTTACCCTTGCTATGCATTCAGTTTTTATAAAAGGGCCTGACTGAGGAACATGAGGATGTAACATTTTTATAAGGTGGTAGTTTTTACTTTTGTTTTCTCTTGCTGTTATACTTGATTGAAATTGGTGCTTCATGGGTTGTGAAGAGGTGTGAAAACGGCTTTGTGTCATCTTCCCCAGGCTGTCTCGCCCTCCCCACCCACCCCGTGTGTACCAGGCACATGCCAGCACGACTAACTTAAATAAGCCTTGTGTCTTCATGTTAAGGCTCTGTGGCTGTGATTTGGTTCAATCTGTTATCAACCTTCTATGACAGAAAAAGTAGCTGGGGAGAATACCATACTTATTTGGCTCACGAAAAAGAGATTTTCTTGCCCGTTCAGTCATATGATGACTAAAACATGTTACAAATTAGTTTTCAGTGTTGGTTTTAGTTTAGGAAATATTTTTAGCTAGGTAGAGCTCTTTCAAAGAGGAGTATTTTATATAATATCCCACTTTAAGTTGTCTCTATTTTCTTGTTCTCAAGACTCAGACATTCCCCTCCATATGCAAAGTTGATGCCACGGAGTCACCAATGTAATTTGAGAGTTTTATCCAAGTATAGGGATTTATCCATCCTATGACACCAACCTTGTGTTCCACGATCCCTCACAGGGTGAGGAGGGTTGTATTTGAAGCATAGTTAGTCAGCACTATGTGGTCAGTTGTGGATAACAAAATAACAAAATAATGATTTGTCTGGAATTAAAGTATACCTGAGATTTTGAGATAGATTAGCCAGTTCTCACCCACAAATTTCAGAGGCTCTCATCATATAGTCATAACATACTCAGGCTTTCTTTCCATAATAATCCCTCTGGTCCATTTAGTAATTCTGTGTATGTGGCTGGGAGGGAGGGACAGAGATGCTTTTGTTGACAGAGACACATTCATCTATCTAACAGGTGAGTGGATTTATCACTGGAACCTAGAAGACAAAAGTGGTATGGATTACTTCAATACATGTGTTCAAACATAGCAGGAAAAAAAAAAAGGAATAATATTGTGTTTTTTCTGCAGAGTTAGTATATAACAGTTATTTACAAGTGACAATTTACTGGTGAAAGAGGAAATTCGGTTATTCTTTGTAGATTTAAATAAGCCAACTATACTATTATTTAAGATTTTAAAAACAAAATAAAAAATTTGCAAATGATGGTCTACATTAAAATTACAACAATGGTAAGAACATCACAAAACTCTCTTTTTCAAGTGAGCAGATGATAATCATGTGCCGTCTTGGATGAGGAAAGGGTAACTCCTTGCCTTTCTCTGGGCCTATAGCTTCATAAACTGGAACAGCCCTGACCACCACTGTGTGCTGAGTGACCCGAGAAGATTCCTCCTAGTCCTCTTGAGTGGAAGTTGAAAGACTCGCTCAGATCAAACAATAAATACTGACTGTTGAATCACGAAAGCAGTGGGGTCAAATCCCCCTGCCTTCAAAATGTTCGTGTGAGACCTCCTCTCCCTACACCTCATGTCTACTCACAATTTAAAGGACATGATTATTTATTTGTGTTGAGAAGATAGAGACCTCCAGTGAGCCCCTCTAAGCTTTCTTTTAAGTACCCTATAAGGGAGAAAGAATATCAGGCAACATCATTGCACTTGGGCATCATTTCTAATTAACTTAAAAAAATAAAACCAGAGGACAACCTTAGAGAAAAAACTGAAAAAGAGCAAAGTTAACACATCACTATAAAGGGAACTGAATTTCTTAAAAGGAGAGTGACAAGGCAAAGAGAGATTCATTAGGAGCCATAGTGTCATGAAATCTTCTTTAGCCAAATATTGGTGCATACATTTTTTAATAGAAATGTCAGAAACGATACGTATTTGCCTTTGGGTAGATCATATTCTGTTGACCACCCTTAAGAGAAATTCATGTTGACACATTTGTATTCATGATTGACGATTTAAACGATAGCTGACATTTTGCCAAAGGTCTTATTTTTATTTTTATTTTTTTGTGAGGAAGATCAGCCCTGAGCTAACATCCATGCTAATTCTCCTCTTTTTGCTGAGGAAAACTGGCTCTGAGCTAACATCTATTGCCAATCCTCCTCCTTTTTTTTCCCCAAAGCCCCAGTAGATAGTCGTATGTCATAGCTGCACATCCTTCTAGTTGCTATATGTGGGATGCGGCCTCAGCATGGTCGGAGAAGTGGTGCGTCGGTGCGCGCCCAGGATCCGAACCCCAGGCCGCCGGTAGCGGAGCGCGCTCACTTAACCGCTAAGCCACGGGGCTGGCCCGCCAAAGGTCTTAAAACAAACGGATACTGTAAAGTATGCAAATGCAAATCTAAGAACATCAATTTTCAAATTTCAAAATTTAACCCAAAAAGTTATCTATATTTTAGTGCATATTTGGGTTTAAGATTTTAACATTTGGGAGGGAAAATCATTTCAAAATATATTTATATCTCAAAAATTTTAAATCTAAAAATAATTTTATCTACAATGCTGCATATTAATGGGAAATTAATGTATTCTATTAATCACTCTTTCAAACGATCTATCATGGTTAATCCATGTTTCTTAAAACACTTATTAAAATTAAGACACTGTTTTCTGAGGAATCATGAAAATTTAAATCTGTAATTTTTTTCAGAGATTGCTCATCAAATAGAAAGCTTTGCTAAGTGCTTATTTTGAAATAAAATGTGATATATCTTTGAAGGCTGACTTGCTTCCTATAACAGGAATTGACTATTCATTTTTTTAACCATTTGACTAATTTTTTTCTCTTTTCTATGATGACAAATTCCTAAGTGTTAAATAAACTGGTTGTAGAAAATGTTAATCATTATTGTTTCCCTACAGATCAGAGCAGTTACCTTTTTTTGGTGAAATTTTGGTTCTACACAATTCTTTGCATCTAACCAAGTTCCTTTATTGTATGCCTGCCTGGATAGCATGAGGTTTTATGGGCAGTTACAAGCTAAAAGGATGGAGGTGAAATATCCTCCTGCATGTGTACAATCCCGATTTGAACTCTTATCTCTGTACCAAGGTCAAGCTCCTTTGTTTTCAATCTGTTATTTGCGTTCATTTACGTATGGCTCATTACCAGTTATGAGACAGGCACAGAAAAAGACATCTCAATTAGCTGATAATTAAATAGTTTCCTGGCTGTCTTCTCTCAATTTGGCAGAAGACACTAGTTAGAATGTTTTCATAAAAATGTTTGTTTCCCTTGTGAAAGTTATTGAATGACTTGGTTGGATCTGTCTGTCCACTATTGGTGAAACTAAATATATGGGATGACAACTATAGTTCCATTCTTTTCAGTTCCAGACACTGCACAGGATGCTAGTGGTAGGGAATGGGAGCAGGGTTTTGGAACTAGGATAAACATGACTGCCTTCAGGAATTGTAACCTTCTAGAAGATGAGTAGGATGTATATACAAATAGCTAATACAACATTCTAAAAGATAGATATTAGGTATACAAATTCTATTATATCATCTAGAAAGGATACCCCCAAAAGACGTATTTAGGAAAACATAGTGTGGTTAGCATGTCAAAGGAGACCCATCTTAATAAGTTTAAACATATCTGAAGGAAATTAATATTGATGCCATCTAAGGAACCAATAGTACCAACTGCTACAATGATCACCTTCTGCTCTCTATACCTAGGCACACTTTTAGAGAGAGTGATATTATATATGTTATACATCCTATATGCCGTTATAAAAAACTATTATCATAAGTCCAAACTGTTACGTAGAGGTTCACATCATCTATATAAAACTTAACTGGAAAAAATTGGAAGCATACCCCAAAATGCTCAGAGCATTGCTTTTATCTCTGGTTGGTAAGGTTAGGAGTGACTTTTTTTTATTATACTTTATTTTGGTTCCAAATTTCTACAATAGGCATATTTTATATTTATACTAAAAGCATCATAAAAGAATAATGCAATATTTTTGATCCTAGTATAACTTTACAGATAGAGTTAAGGCATTAAAGGTATAATTTCTAGGTGCTGAGTGCTACAATTTATTACTATATGCACTTCGCCATAGTGCATGTAGTTGTTGAAACTAGGTGCTCCAAAAAAGTGCAAGAAAGGGAGAAAAGAAGAACATTTTAAATTTTTATTTATTTATTTTTCCCCCAAAGCCCCAGTAGATAGTTGTATGTCATAGTTGCACATCCTTCTAGTTGCTGTATGTGGGACGCGGCCTCAGCACGGCCAGAGAAGCGGTGCATCGGTGCGAGCCCGGGATCCCAACCCCGGGCCGCCAGCATCGGAGCGCACGCACTTAACCGCTAAGCCACGGGGCCAGCCCCAGAAGAACATTTTAAAAGCCTAATAGATTTAATTCTGAATGGATGAGTTGCACATACAGTTTTTGCCTATATTCACACTGAGAACACTTCTTAACACAGTTGATAGGTTTAGAAACCCTAGACAGTCTCGTGAAAAAAAGAATAAAGTTGTGGATTTAATTCTCATAGAAAAGTTTATTTTCCTCACATTTGACTGAAAACTGTACCCTGATTGCACCAGAAATTATATTGACTTATGTTGTTCTCAAATTAGACAATGTAGCAGTATTATCTTAACACACAATTTTTATGTTTTGTCAAAATCAATCAAAGAATTTGAATAATATGTTAATAGTTCAGATTCTCTAGTTTTTATTCTTGAATAGCTAGACATTTGAGGCAAACATATTTTTGCTAGAAATATATGAATAATTCAGTTATGTATATATGATACATATAAATGTCTTTACCCCTCTGTATAGTGCCGATAGTGCCCATGTCTATAGTGTTTTTAGTGTTCATACGCCAGTGAGGAGGAGGCTGGGGCTTTGCTTTGACTGACCTCATTTTGCAGTTGTTTGCAATAGCAGTCAACTCTGAGGAAACTCACATTTGCGTGCTGGAGGTACTTCCAAATCCATCTTCTCCCAAAAAAGGATATTTAGTTGAATGTATGGTCAACAGAGGCTTGGAGGGATGCTGAATTCCACCAGACTCTTGGTGGGCCAAGATTCCATTAACTGAAGCGTTCAGGCAAGACAATCTGTGCATCAAGCACAAAGTGTTCCACTCAAGGAAAGATGAATAGAAGCAGGTGAATTGGCAAAAGCTTTTGGAAGGCAGAAGTTCTATTAACTCTTCAACTCGTCTTGGCTGCACTCTCACTAATTGCAAGGCCCTCATTTCATTGTCTGCGGTAAAGAGCAGTGTGGCCAGCAGGGTCAATGATCAGCATACTGTATGTTGTTGATTATTATTTTGTACAATGTAGTGTTATTTAGGGCCAAACTAAATAACCCATTAAACCACTTTATAAAATTACCTCCACGGTCATTTCCTTGTGTGTAAAGTGGGTTGATAGTTAATATGGTAGCCCAGTACCTAAAAGGTGTGCTCAATGAGCAACAGCTATGGTTAGCCATTAGTGATCCTATTAAATGTGGCTCTCATTTTGCAGATAAGGAAATTGTGGCTCAGAGAAGATAAATAGTTTACTTAAAGTGTAAATATCAGAATCTATTCCATTCATTTATCTAGTTCTGCTCTGGGACACACACACATACACACACGTTTTTGAAATGCTGGGGATATAAAGATGAATCAGGCACAGTCTGGCTCAGAGTTCAGTACACAAAACAGAAATCCCTCTGGATTTTTTAAAGAAAAATAGATTTAACATAGGCAGTGTGTGCTTAAAACTTCACTGGAAGAGTGGGGTGAATGAAAGTTCGGGGAGGACTACGACTGCTCTCTTGGTTTTGAAGTCACAATGGTGCACATGTGATCCAGAGGTCAAGAATCTGCTGTCTCCACTCGCTCACTGCTGCTCTCCCAGCAGCCTCTCACCCTCCAAAGTGGCACCTAGAAAGTGGAAGGTGGGGTCTAGACACTGATGCAAACAATCGCCCTTCTAGAGCTTGCTTAGCAGCTGTCATTGCAGCAGGAAGGTGACTGCTGCCTCCCTTTGGTTCTTTAAATCTTGCTCAAGTGCATTTCATTGACAGAACTCTCCTATTTAGAATCCCAGCTGTAAGACTCATATGTTCTAGTCTTCTATCTCCTGCCCTATCGGGTGGGGCGTGAAGTGGGTGGAAATGGATGCCAGACTCAGCACCAATAGACTGTGCGGAACACACAACCTCTGCGCTCAAAGAGCTCACAGTTTAGTAGTGGAGGCAGACAAAGAGACAATTTTGGGGTCAAATGGCAAGTGCAGTGATGGACTTAGACACTGTGCTGCTGATGGCAGAGAAAATAGGCTTTTATGAGAGAGCAGTGGGGTGAATAGTGAGAGAAGGGATCAAAAACACCTGCCTGGAGATGATGTTGCCTGAGCTGGGCCTTAAGGGATTAGTAAGAGCAGATCACACAAAAGGCGGGGGTGGGGGGGGCGGTGGAGGCTGTGCCAAGCTTGGGAAAGAACAAAGTCAACAAGCTTATAGAATAGCACATGAACATGAATAGACATGACATGGTGCTAAGCAAGGGAGTGGAGGGAGTGGGTTTTGGATTTTACTGTGATCACATTGGCATCGTGGGGAGGGTGAATGTGAAAATATGAAGCTACACAGAAGTGGGGGCATAAACATTGCAGCACTTGGGGCATGATGAGAAATAAGGGGATTAGACTTTCAGTTTCCAGTTCCACGTGTAAGAAGCTTGGGAATTGCCCCTCTGTCCTAACAAGTAAAAAACTGAACAGACTGAAAAAACAACTCTTCTTAGATCCATAAGAGAGGTGAGGACACAGAGAAAGCCACTACCACCAGGATTGGAGAGGTAGGCAAAGATAGGGAGTTTCAGCTTATTGGAGCAGAGACTTATGAGGGGAAATCACCCCAGGAACCAGTGAGATTTACCTCCAGGAGCCCAACCAGGTTCTTACAGTAAATATTGGAGAAAAACACCCTTGTGTTTCTGTCAGGGGGAGGGGAAAAGGAACCATTTTGAAATATGTCAGAGCACTCTGTTCTTAACAAGGCCTGCCCTCAGGAGAAACTAGTTAACCAGAGCCTAACCTGCTGGGGTATTATTAGAGCCTAACTGATCTGGAGGTAGGGAAATACCCAACTCTCGCCTCCCATGTGGGAGAAGGAAATACCCAACTCCAGGCTTCCTGTCCCACAGAAAGGGAGAGAAAAAACCTGAGAAACACTGTGAGTTCACAGTTCAGAGGTACAGGCTCACTAAAGACTGAGACCAAATCATAGGACCATGGGACGCTTCCCCTCCCCCACACCTCACCACTAAATCACTTAAGGTCTGTTTACAACAGTACATCATGTCCGGCTAGTAAGAAAAAAAAAATTAAGACATACTAAAAAAAGGCAAAAAAACACAATTTGAAAAGACAGAGCAAGCATCAGAAACGGACATGGTAGAGATGTTGGAATTATCAGACCAGGAACTTTAAACAATTATGATTAGTATGTTAAAGGCTCTAATGGATAAAGTAGACAGCATGGAAGAACTCATGGGCAACGTAAGCAAAGGTGAAAATCCTATGAAAGGACCAAAAAGAAGTACTAGAGATCAAAAACACTTTAACAGAAATGAGGAGTGCCTTTGGGGACTGATTAGTAGATGGGACATGGCTGAGGAAAGAATCTCTGAGCTTGAGTGTATATCAATAGAAATCTCCCAAACTGAAAAGCAGAGACAACGAAGACTGAAAAAACGAAACAAAACAGAACAGAGTCTCCAAGGACTGTGGGACAACTACAGAAGGTGTAACATACACATAATGGTGGTACCACAAGGAGAAGAAAGAGAGAAAGCAAATGAGGGGTATCACAGTGAGGAAAAGGAAGGAATCAAGGATTATGTCCTTGTTTTGGACTTTGATGCCTGAGAGGACAGAGGTGGCATTAAGTCAGAATTTTAACCTAGATCTACTGGATTGCAAAGTCAGTGCTTTCCCTTCTCTTTCACCCTGTCTCAACTGTGATTTGATAACTGATCAAGATCTGTAACTAAAGATGTGTCCAAGACATCCCATGCCACCATGTGTAAACTATGCATATGTGCGTTCATATTCATTTTTCAGGATAGAAGAAACATGGTCTGCATATGATTCTCAAAGTTTAAAAATCACTGAGCCAAGATGTTTGGCTTAATAACGTGATAGTTGATGTTCATTCAGTTTTGTTCTAGAGATCAAATGCTTACTAGGGAGTATATTTTAAAAACATACTAGGTAGTGTTGCTTCAGGTCTTACAGTAGGTTAAAAATTCTTAGAGATCTTCCTGCCATGAAACATCAAGGTGTTGGATATATTACAGCAAAAATATTTCCAGATGCTTTGCGGAACTCTGGGGAACCATGAGACACGTCCCCCCAGAGCCACGCACATAAAGTCTACTGGAAAGAGAGCAGGAGAATGAGTGAAGCCTGGGTGGTTCTGGAGGCAAGTGTTGACTGCAGGAGCCTAGAGCTTTAGAGAGTAATGATTGCCTGGGGCGTGGGGCGGGCAGGAGCAGAACAGGCTTGCGCACATTCAGGACGAGTGGGAGACGGGATATGAGACCCTGCGTTCCTGCAGGGGCTACAGCCTTAGAAACGGTTGTGCTAGGAAAATCCCTGCTGGCCAGGAAACCTCTAAGGAAAATTCTCTGCCTCTCCCATATCCAGGTGGAAAAATAATAATGGTAATGATAATATTAGTATTGATGACGATGATGATAATAGTCTTCCCTGATAATCTGAGGCCATAATTGTCTCATATGGGTCTGAGATATGAATATATGCTGCACAGTCAGAGAAACCTCAAGACAGCAAATTAAATTAAAGCCAAACCAGGTTGAAAGCACCTACTAGGAGGTGATGTGGATCTCATCTGGAGAAGGACATCCTCAAGCCGGCTCCTTTCAGATTCCCAATGACTAACATTAGCCAAATATGAGCTCACCATAAACAAGATACCATGAACAAGATCAGCAGAGAGACAGCAAACAAATTCAGGCTCTCAAGGACTCAGAAACAAAATACCTATGTATAAAATGCTTGTGTTATTAAACAATGTTATTAATGATGGAATTAAACAAAATGAGCAAACACCAAGCAATTAGCAAATTAAAATCACATGAAAATCTATTTTATCCCCCCCCCCACTAGATTGGAAAAAATTAGAAAGATTGACAAATACAACTGTGATATGTGGAACAGCGGGAACTTTTCTTCATTACTGGGGGAAGGAGGGGTGTAAATTGGTACAATTGCTGTTACGTTGAAGTGTGTGCACTCTATGACTCAACATTAGCACTTTCAGATAAATACCCTCCACGTGCACTTGAACATGTACAAGAGATGTGCCTAAGAATCAAGTCTGCAGAGCAGCAATGCTGGTAATGGCAAAACAAATAACAATCTGGAAAACAACGTGCATGGGCAGGAGAAAATAAATTAATTGTGGAGTACTATACAGTGGTATACTATACAGCAGTGATGGTGAACTACAGCTACACACAGCAAGTATAAACCTCAAATACAGTGAACCTCAAAAGCAATGTTATGTAACAACAGAACAGTACACTCACTACAATGATATTTTTATAAAGTTTAAGTACTTAAAAATCTCAGTGTATTTTAGGGATACATATATACATAGCAAAAATGTAAAATATAAAAATAAACTATATAAAATATAAAATAAATAAAATATAATAAGTATATATTTATAATATTTATCAAATAAAATATAAGCAAGGGAATTATATTGTGAAATTTAACGATGTGAGGGAGAATGAAAGAATATGAATACAGTGAACTTCAAGGTTACCACACATGTTCTATTTCTTAAGCCGAGTGGAGGGCACATGGGTGATTATTTTGGCACTCTCATTATTGTATATACATTATTTATCTTCTTTTTATGTAGAAAAATGTTGTAACAAAAACACTGTTTGCATTTCTATCTGATTCATTTCTATTATAATAACCTCTTGAAGAATGGAAATTACATATTTATAAAAGAAGTAAGACACTGACATAAAAAGAGACTTTTTTTGTAAGGCAGATTAGCCCTGAGCTAACATCTGTTGCCAGTCCTCCTCTTTTTGCAGAGGAAGATTGGACCTGGGCTAACATCCATGCCCATCTTCCTCTGTTTTGTATGTGGGACGCTGCTACAGCATGGCTTGATAAGCAGTGCGTAGGTCCACGCCTGGGATCCAAACCTGTGAACCCTGGGCCGCCAAAGTGAAGTGTGTGAACTTAACCACTAGGCCACTGGGCCGGCCCCAAGACGTTTTTACTTTTAGCTAGTCTAATTTATTTATATTTTTAAGTACTGTTGCTTTTTTATGGTGTGTTATTCTCAGAGACAGAAATTACTTTGCAAAGAAATGCTCATCAGCTCTGAAAATCAATATACAAAACCACTAATTAATTACTAAAGCTCTTATGTGCTCCCCCAAAAGCCAAAATATTTTAATGGGGTTATGCTATGCATGTTTTTGACCAGAGAATCTTGTTCAAGAGAAAATTTAAATTATAAAAAGTACGTCTACAATTATTTTGATTCCTTTACTTTTCTTTCGTTCCTATTCATACTCTAAGTGGACTCCAAAAGAATGTCAATTATTATGATGCCACTTGAGAGACACTCTCAAGTTTTTTGAGTAGTATAGTTTTTTTAAAGAAGACTTCTGTAGTCAGTTCAGTGTGTAATTTTGAACTAGTAGCAAGAATCAGGTCATTTATGTGGAATCCATAGCATACTCATGTGCGCTGTCAAAAGTTACAATTCATTTGGGTTAACGATCCTATTTACATTATGGAGTGGACTTGGGATGCTCCTGCTTAGTCGTGGATAGCAAGGAAACAGCTCTCTACATCACTCCAGGGTCAAACCCTACCCTGGTGCGTTCTTGCTGACAAGGAGGCTGGCTTTGTAATAGCCCCTTTTTCCTCCTGTGGGGCAAGCTCAGACGATTTTGACTTTTATTTAACCTAGCAAAATGCATCTCCAAATTTCTTACGCCACAACTCTAGGTTTTTATTTTGCTTAAGCACATTTCCTTTTTGTTTATGGTTGAACTAAGGAAAGAAGAATGTTTATAATAAAGTTGATAAAATAATAAGATAAAGAGAGTAAAGCAAGTTTTTATATGACAGTGCTCACATTGTAGATGACAACACTGAAATTCAATAAAACATTTTAATTTAAATACATTTTAATATAAATATAAATAATTTAAATCAAATGCTTATCTAACATAGATTCATTATTTGACAAAACTCTAATGTCTTTTATTTCTGTTTCCTGGCCTGTAATGACTGTTAGCAGTTTGCAGGCTTAAAATATGGCAGTCCTAAAAATGCTGAAATTCTTATCGACAACCTATTCTTGAGAAGGATTTGCTTTATTATGTATTGCTTCAGTTTCTGTGTGAAAGTTACGATGTTTAATGTGGTAAGTTTCTTCCTCTTTTCTTCTCCTTAACTATATACATAATCTCATTTAAGTGTGTGGAATAACAAATTTGTATACCATATGACCTTCCTTAAACCTTCTCATTATATTAAAGCTTGTTTTGTTTCTTTTTTCCCTCAATGTTACTCTAGGATAGTTTTCCAGCACGATTTGGAGGAATTCATTTTGTCAATCAACCATGGTACATCCACGCCCTGTATACTGTGATCCGGCCTTTCCTAAAGGAGAAGACTCGGAAAAGGGTATTTGTTTGTTGCTTTGTTTTTATCCTTTCTCCTCCCCCATTCAATGTATTATGATGCATGCTGTGCGTATAATATTGGCCATGGTAAAATGTGCTTCTATACTGCATTTAAATATTCAACATACAAGACATTTTAAAATTCGTAAAGACCTTGTGATTAATTCTGAACAGTTTATCTTTGAAAGACATATTTAAAAGCTAGCTTTTCTACTTTCCCACAAATGGGGAGAAGATTTTAGCATATTCATTATATATTAAAGCCCCAGTTTAAAAGTAAAAAAAAAAAAACTTATGCCACGTTATTATATTGTTATAGGTACACTTAATTTCAAGCAAGTTCTAGACAAAAGTTATAATTTTATTTGTTGATAAATGGGTGTTAGTTATATTACAATATGTATTGCATTGAATATAGTGAATTTTGTGACATCAAATATAATTTTGTAGTGATTGTCATGATCGATCACACATTTCAAAACCAAAGCTAATGTGTAGAAATTTTAATATTTCTTTAAATTACAAATTACTTGAATTCTAAGATTCAGTTTCATCTAACAATGAGAATATTCAAAGTACATACCACAAAATAATCATCTTTCTGAGAATAAGGTGATAATTTGTATAAAGCATTTGGCATAGTGCATGACACATGGTAAATGCTGAATACATTTATCATTGTTGTTAATCATATAGATTAAAATGCATTTTAATGCTCCTTATTTCATGATCTCCTGCAAACCAGCTCTGCAAAGTAAGCTTAGTAAAGAAAGTAAGCGTTATCTCCTATTTCAGAGCGGAGGAAAGTCTTAAGATGGATAAGTAACGTGTTACTCATTGCCACAGCTGTGAAGCTGCAGAGCTAATATTTGTATCCAAATAGCTCCACGTTTAGAGCTATTTTTACCAACCCACGCTGTGGCCAATTTTCAAACGATTAGTTCCACAGTAAAATATACTTACTTCTAAATCTATATGGAAGATAATTTTCCATGTTTCTCAATGAATGAGAAGGCACCTTAGGTATTTCAGTGCCATAGAAAACTCATCGTGGGTTAAAAGTGAAATAATTGTTAAGTATGTATTTGTATCAAACATTAATGAACAGAGAGTTTTCTGTTTATGAATTTGCTGAAAATGTTCCAGTAGTTTTAGAGGAAGCATTCCTTAAATAATTATAATTTATATTAGGAATTGTTTCTACCACCAAGAATCAAATTAACTTACATTTTAAAATTCAGAAAAATGTATTGATGTGCCTCACAAATAACAGTTTCAAACCTTGTTTTGTGAAGGGATGATCAGGTGATCCAGACACCTGCTAGGGCTTTTAGCACAAATTATATAGCGAAGGCTTTTGTAGTATTCACTCTCTTCTACATGCTATTCTAAGTACTACACACATGTTAACTCATTTAATCCTTACAACAAGGTTTTAAGGTAAGCATTGTTATTTTTCTCCTTTTATAGATGGGAAAATAAGGCACAGAAGGTTAAGCAATTTTCTCTAAATCACAACTAGGAGATGGTAGAGCTGAATTTGTGGATTTACGTGGAAAACTGTTCCAGGCACAGGGAACAGCAAAGGCAAAGGTTCTGAGGTAGAAACACACCCGGTGCATTTGACAAACAGCAAGGAAGCTAGAAAAGTAGGAGCAGAATGAGCTATTGGGTAGAGTCGTAGGGGACTGGATAGGTGGGAATATGGACCAGATCACATACGGGCTGGTACACCATTGCAAGGATCTAGGGTTTCAGTCAGAGTGAAATGAGAAGCGTTTGAAAGACTGAGTTCAGAGGTGACTTGTTCTGACATGATTTTAACATGATTCTGCTTTGTTGAAAAGTATTGAAGAGAATCAAGTCTAAAAAAGAAGGAAAGCTCCAGATTTGGGGGTTATTTGATGGAATTTAACAATTTTGACAAATGCCTAGAAGAAGGCATGGCCAACATTTTCCTGCAGAAAGTGAGGTATCTGAACTTTACCATTTTAATTAAAACTATGACTTGGAAATTTTCAGATGAGAAAATAATTATAGGGTAAAAAATCTTTAATTTCTACTTATATAATCAATGCACAATGCAAAACTATTATATCCCCTTACTGGTATTTCAAGTGATTCAGCGTCATAATATTACTCAATTACCGTATACTACAGATGCTTTAGATCTATGTTCTGAAAATGAGTAAAAGAAAACCTAAGGAGTAGTTGTGAATCTTCTTTCACAAACAAGAAACGTTTTTAGTTCTTCGTTTTCTTAAATTAAATTGTCTGACTTTGAGTATCCAACATGCTGGGCTGATGGGAACATCAGCCTTAGGTGTTATACAGGTCCCTTCTCAAAATCTCATCAGCATCTGGAATCTTTCCTGTAGAGCTGAACTTCCCATCTGTCGTGGCCACTTCTGACATCCTCATTGTCCAAGCTAGCATTAGTTCCTTGAATTAAGGTCTCCTTCTGCTCCCAAGTCATCTGCAAAAAAGAACATCTTTGCTGACGCTAGAACCCAATGGCTAGGCTTCAACCCGCTATCCCAGTGCACTCCGCAGCTGGTCTACGGATGTGGTCTTGCCTTTCCCCAAGACCTGACAGGAAGCAGGCTTCTCTGCTAGTTGGCACAAATTTCTACTTCTTCCTCAATATGGTGGATTCTCACTTCTACTCCTTGCTAATTCTCAAAAATATTCCACCCTCCCCCTTTCCACTAAGGCCACCTACCGTAATCTCTTTAATGGCACAATTTAGGAAAATAAAATAAAAAATGAAAGTATCATTCAGGCTAATTCTTAGAATTTAAGGTCCTCTGAGGCAGAGGAGCCCACAAGGACAAGAGTTGTTGCATGAAATGGAGGAAGAAAAAGTATGTAAGAAGAAGAATATGGTAAAACGTCAATAAATGATGTTACTACACAGAGGTAAAGAAAAATCTAACATCAAAAATTTAATAGTTGGGCAATTGTAATGCATTCTTATTGCCCAGTCTAGAGGTGCAAGCACATTTAAGAGTTTTAAAAAAGAATCTCATGTAATATATATTTTTCAACAAATCTTGGATTTAGAGAAATGATTATTTTATATTTTATGAATCATCAAAGCAGTGTATGCATAACGTAACTAAGTAAAATATATATGTTAGAAGGTAAAAGATGCTGTAAAGAAATATGATGTAGGGAAAGCAGACAGGGTTTTCCAGGTTGGGCAGGGTTACAGTGTTACAAAGGCTCACCAGGAAAGGCCTTCATGAATGGAGACTCGCAAGCTAAGACTTGCAGGATGTAGGAGAACAAATCATGGGGGAAGACAGAAATCTCCAGGCAGAAGATACATCCATTGCAAGCGTCCTGAGACAAATGTGTGAATGGCATGTTTCAGCAGGGAGTGAGTAGTGGGAGATGTGTTCAAAGAAGGCATTCATGGAGGGCCTGATAGGATTAACTCTCAGAGAAGGGAGAAACCGATGGGAAATTGTGAGCAGAGTAACATAATCTGACTGATTTTTGGACAGGGTCATTCTGGCTGCTGTGTTGAGAATAGAGTGTAGGTGGCAGGAGTGGAAGTAGGGAGAGCAGTTCAAAGGCTAATGCAGTCATACAGTTGGAATGATGACGGTAGCCTGAGTTAGGGTTGTAGGGGTGGAGCTGGTCAGATATTTGGATTCAGGATACATTTTGAAGATGGCACCAAAAGGATGTCATGATAATTTAGATTAGGAGAGGAATTAAGGATGAGTCGAAGGTTTTGGCCCAAGAAGCTAGCAGCATAGTCATACCATTAACTGATGTTTAAAATAGGGAGGAGCTGATTTGGGAGAGAAAATTGTGATTTCAATTTTGTACATGTTAAATTTGAGGTGCCTATTGACCATGTAAGTGGAGATGTGATGTAGAGAGTAGAAAAGCCAATATGGAGTTCAAAGGAAAGGCCTGCATTCAAGATATAAATTTCCAGTGTATGGACAATATTTAAAGGCACTAAGTCTCCTTCAGTCAATGAGATCACCAAAGAGTGAGTATAGTTAGAGAAGAGAATAAATCCAAGAACTAAATCCTGGAGCTCTCTGATACTAAGATACTGAGGTAATGAGGAATAATCAGCATAGGAGACTGAAAAAAGCATCTATGAAGGTAGGAGAAAACCAAGAGATCCTAGGAGAAAATGTTTCAACACGGAGAGTCATCTACTCTATCCAGTGCTGATGAGAGTTCAAGAGAAAAGAGGACTGAGAATTGGACAATGAGTTTAGCAATGAGAGGGATATTGACAAGAGCTATTTTCATGCTATGGTGGGAGGCAAAGCCTGTTTGGATTGGATTCGGGAAAAATGGGGCAAGAGTATTTGGACGATGAGTATAGCCAATTATTTTGGTGAGTTTTGCAATAAAGGGAAGGAGAGAAATAGAGTAATAACTGGAGGTGGCAGTAGGGCCCAGAGAGGTTTTATATGTCTGTACGGGGCGGAGGGAAAGAGTAGAGTTGGCATGTTGGTTCTCTGGTGGAAAAGATCCAGCAGCAAGAGGAAATTTGATGATGTGAGAGAGACAAGAGAGAATTGCTTTGGAAATATAGTTGAGTAGAGGAGACAACATGAATTCTAGTGCACAGGTGGAGAGGTTGGCCTTTGTAGAGTTTATCCTTCCATTGTACTAGGAGCGAAGGCAAAGCATATGGACACAGATGCTGGTGGGTGGGTCTCATCTGGTTGCCCTAATTTTTCAGTGAAGGGAAGCAAGCCCAAAGCTGAAAGTGATGTTGAGGGAGGAGGGAACAGAGTGTTAGTGAAGAGAGAGAAAGTAGTGTGCTAGGATTACATTTACTTCTGTAAGGATTTATTACCATAAGTCTTGCATGACTTGAAAGAGAAGATTTCTTACATGAAGTAACAGCTAATAAAATAAAGGCTATATACCTGATAGAATAAGGGTTTCAGATACTAGAACTTAACTTTCCCAGGAGAATTCATTTCTTTTAAGAACCTAGGAAGGTATGTGTGTGTGTGTGTGTGTGTGTGTGTGTGTGTTTTCCTGGGCTGTTGCACTCTGCAAATAGGAGTGGGAAAGTGTAAAGTTTGCAATTAACCTGATGTACTTTGGGGCAGGTGGCACATCTTCCATCTCTGTAGGCTCCACATTATGTACTTCAGGCATAATGTTTGCTCTGCCAATTTTGGCCAGTGGCCTGTTCTCATCTACTTTACTCTTCCATAATTCATTGAAATTACTTGTTGATTAGTGACTGCCACCCTCTCGTTTTATTTGATGTTATAGACTAGTCTTTCTTTGTTTTCGTATATATTTACTTCAGTGGATTCTAAAAGTACAGAAAACAAAGATGAGTGTGTTTTCATCTTGAACCTGAAGTATTAAATTATTTTTGTCACTTATATACTATAATCCTTAAATAAATAATATATAAATTTAGATGAGATGACAACAATGCTTTATCAGAGAAGACTGATCTGCAGTTTTGAGATTGAAATGAAAGAAGAGGAACGAGGTAGCAATATATGGAGAAACAAATCCTGAGTATGCAGCTTGAATAATTCTCCAGTGTTTTTTTAAAAAGCTCTATGTAGATAACAATACCAATAATTAATAAATACATACAGCTTTACATTTTCAATCCGTTATTCCATTCTTTATTTGAACAATAAGCATGGAATTTTGTAGTAGAGATGTTGGCAACATTATAGAACATAAGTCTTTTGGGACGTGAACCTTCACTCAACCTGACATTATAATGTTGCTAATGTACTTTTATTTACCTCACACACTTTGCATTACAAAACAGTAATTTAGTGGTTACAGTATTCTTAATTTTATTGATGATGAAGAGAAAGCCATACTGGTGACAGCTTTTGGGCTTAATAACTTGGATTATTTGATGGGCTGGAGTTGATGAGTCCCTTATGAGAAGGGTCTGTTTTTATTTTGTTTTTTGTGTGTGTGTGTGTGAGGAAGATAGCCCTGTGCTAACATCTGCCAATCCTCCTCTTTTTTTTGCTGAGGAAGACTGGCCCTGGGCTAACATCCGTGCCCATCTTCCTCCACTTTATATGAGACGCTGCCACAGCATGGCTTGCCAAGCGGTGCGTCGGTGCGCGCCCCGGATCTGAACCGGCGAACCCCAGGCCGCTGCAGCGGAGCGCATGCACTTAACCGCTTGCACCACCGGGGCGGCCCCGAGAAGGGTCTGTTTTAACAGCATTCATTATGCAAATCATCAGCTTTGCACAACTAATACAAGGATGACGTACAGATCAACATGCAGATCACACACACTCATGTCTCCGACTATGGAGTAGGAAACCAAATTTCTGGTTCCAACTCTTTAACCCAATAACTATCTGACCTTCTAGAAACTACTTAAAATCTCGAGCCTCAGGATTTTTGTATGAAATATTAGGATAACAGTACCAGCCTTGCCTGTTTCATAGAGCAGATGAGGGGCTTAAACATTTTAACAGACATAGAAAACTCTTGTTTTTGCTCTTCCTATCCTTACTCCCTCCTCCCAGCACTTGGATGATATTTATTCTCCTCTGTGTGTTTCCCCCTACCCCTCTTCTTGCATTTGTAGATATTTCTGCATGGTAACAACCTGAACAGTCTACACCAACTAATTCATCCCGAGATCCTGCCCTCTGAGTTTGGAGGAATGCTGCCCCCTTATGACATGGGGACATGGGCGAGAACACTGCTGGACCATGAGTATGATGATGACAGTGAATACAATGTGGACTCCTACAGCATGCCTGTGAAGGAAGTAGAAAAGGAACTCTCCCCCAAGTCCATGAAGAGGTATGCTGGAGGTAGCTGGGAAGTGGGATGGAGCCAGAGTGGGGACACCCCAAATATAACTGTAGGTTTTATATTTTTCTGAAGTAGACATTTGGTGGGATTTTAAAGGCTTTCATGCCCCCATGATTGGATGTATAGAAATTTTGAGTCAAAGATAAAGTCATTGGAGGTAACCTCAACTCAATGTCCCACATTCACAATCTATTGAGGTCCTTGGAAGTCACCAAATCCAGTGGTTTCTCAAAGTGTACCTTAGGAGTTCTGGTAGAATGCTTCAGGCCAAGCAGGTGGGGTGGCAACACTAATCATCTCCCCTGTGATAAGAATGACTCTCCTATCTAAGCAATTTATTAGACTATTGTGTAAGATTTCATTTGAAGAAAGGGATCCATAGCAAACACTCCGTCTCTCTCTCTCACACACACACACTTCAAAAACTACATTCAAAGCTTATTTTCTCTTTTCAGTATCTCTGCCAAGTTTCTGTTTAAAGGTCTAGCCATTCCTGGGGCAAAACATTCTATTTCCCTACAGCTTTAATCTTTATAAAGTTCATTGTTGAGTCAGAGTCTGACTCCCTACTTTGACTCTCATGATATTTTTATTCCTGTTTTCTTTCAATCAATTTCAATCAATCTTTCAATATTTATTGAACACATGCTCTGTAATAGGCACTTTCCCAGGTGTTTTGGATCCGATGTGGATAAAACGTATGTCCAGCCCCAGTCTATTGGTGATGGAGGGTGGAGGAGTTGGCAGATGTGCGCAAATGCATAACTGCCTCTGAATTTGCATTGTGTAGCAAACCAGAAGACATCTAATTCTCAGGCTTCCCCAGGCTGCACCAGCCCAGGGTTCATTTAGATAATGACAACAAAGATTATTTCTTGATTCATTTCCATCACAGAAATATAGGAACCACAGCCCCTGCAAGTCTCTCCTCACCTAACCCAGGGAGGTTCCAAGGGCATCTCAAATGTCATCCCAAACACTGTCACACATCCTTCTCTGATGATAGGCTCGTGGTCTTTTCGTCATATCTCTGGCTTATGTAGTAACACCCTTGTTCTTTGAGGCTGCTCTCTTTTTTCGCTGCTGCTGCTGTTGCTATTTTTGTAGTTGGTGTGTATGACGTCTTCCCCTCCCCGGGCTTCTCCACAATGCCTTGGAGAGAACCGAAAGGCCAGAGATATCGCCAGCTTTAATTTCTCCACTAATCAACAAGCTTAAGTTTAAACCAAGTTTGGGCTTCTCAACTCCCTTCTTTTAAAACAGGGCTTTTTAATTTGAGTTCTGTGCTCTCCTAACCAAAGGGTTTCATGGATGGGATCTAAAAGGGGTCTGTTGAGTGCTAAAAGTTACATTCAATGGTGTGTGAATATGTGTATGTATTTTGTGTGTTTTTCTGGAGAGAAGGCATATATTTCATCAAATTCCCAAAAATATTTTCTATCTAATGTCTTAGGCAGTTAAAAGCCAACTGCCTAAAAATAACTTTCTTCTAATAAAAATAATAATCCTAATAATAATAGTTGTTACAATCTACCATTTACTTTGTACTTATCATCTGTTAGGCCCTTACTAGGTCCCTTTTTTTTGTGACATTAGTTAATTTCATCCTCAAGGCAACCTGTTAAAAACATATTGTATCCCTAAAGTCACATATTCTATACGTGATGGAACAAGGTTCCAATCCATGAAGTGTAGAGTCTTTCATGTTTTTGACATAAACCTTGTCTACCCTTCCTTGACGCCATGACACAGAACGCCGTCACTCTGGAACTGAGCTCTATAAGGATTCGGAGACACCTGTCATAGGTGTCCCCTAGTCTTTTCCTTTGTCAGTTAACAATGCTCATTTCCTTCACCCCTCCTTCTGTGACATGTTCACTAATGTGGTCCCCTCCTCTGAGCACATTTCTCTGCATATCCTCTACAACCTGAGCCCCACTCCCATCACCTGCACTCTGCTCGCCTGCATTCCGCCCCAGATTTCCTGCCTGCAGTCTTTGCCTCCATCCTTTGGCCCGCTCCACATGGGAATCCAAAAGACCGTTCTAAAATGTAAATCAGACATTTCACTGATCTGCTTTAAAATTTTTAATGACAGCTGATTATACAATGGATATAATCAATTCTGTATCAGGGCTTGGAAGGTGCTATGTGGTCTGATCCTGCCCACTTCTCTCTTCTGAGTTTATTTACCTTTTCTCTCCTTCCCTAACTTTCAGACACAACATCCTTCTTTATTCTCCTTCAGCCTCTCCACCTTGTTCTATCTAAGGGTCTTTACATTTGTTTCCTCTCTGCCTGGAATGCTGTCTTCCTGCATCCTCCAATGGCTGGCGCCAATCAAAGGTCACGTCCTCAAGAGGGTCTTTTGGTCATTATGAATCAGTGTGTCTTAATCAGCTCTCCTCCCTCTTCATTCCACTCACTCCCTATCAAATCCTTTGTTTTCTTCATAGCACTTATCAGTGTGTCAAATGACTGATTTTATTTAATTTTATATCCCCGCCCCTCCAGATGTAAGCTTCATGGAGACTTTAGTGGCTTTGTCTATCCTGTTCTCCTCTGAATCTCCAGTGCCTGGAGTAAGGCCTGGCATTCAGAGGGTGCTCACTAGGTACCAGTTAAATGAATGAAGCGGTGCTCTGCTATCTGTCAGTGGCCTCTTTTAAGAACAGTGTTCAAAAATGAATAGTTGACATCTGATGCTATCACTACTTGCATTTAGGTTCCAGAATTCTGGCTTTGCAGTGTAGACCTCATTGGATTCCTTTGATTGCTGCCATTGTTGTTGTCAGTTTCTCTCCCTCAGGCAGCCAAAGCACATTGCTGACTCATACTGAGCTCCCTAAAACTAGTAAGTCTCTTTAATTATAGATCTGTATCTTCATAATTCTCTATTTCTGTATTTAGCTTTTTCCTCCAAGCACATTATTTTAATTGATTAAACCATCTTGTTAGATTTGGCTCAGTCTATCCACCTTTTGAAGTCTTTTTGGATGCTGAGTTTCTTATTCAATTAATTAGGCCATTTTGTCCCCTGCAGACTTGGCTCACAGCGCATCTAACTCTCTAACCCTGAGTTTCTTGCTTCTGCTGTGGGCTGATTAGAATTTCAGACATTCTTTGTTTGGTGTAGGTTATGTATCATCTGAAACTTTTATGGTTCTATTTGAAAACTTCCCAAAAATGAGATCAAGAAAGTTGTTTCACTTGATTTTCATCTTCTGTATGTCAAGGAATGGCAATTCACCATCAAGGATGGGAGAAAATTGTTCCTAGGTTCCACCCTGCTCTCCTCTCTTGTGTTTTCTTTTTATGGTTTTATATTATCCTTAGATTGAGAGGAAAAAAAAATCCTTCCTTCACCAAAGCGTTGTAGATAATTCTTCCTTTCGTGAATTTAGCTAGATGTGTAGGAAAAAGACTTTGTCTCCCCTGTGTAGATTTGTAGAGGGATAGCATAGTCATGTGAAAAGATACAAAGTTCACTAGATTGTGGATGCCTTAAACTGAGCGAGTAACTTTTACCTTGTATCTCTGGTACCTAGGATAGCGCCTGGCACACGACTGTTGCACGAACCGCAATACTAATATTGTTATAGTAATATTAGCTTCAATTTTATGGAATAATATTCGACATCTATTATTACTACATGCCAAACCCTATCTAATGCTTTGTAAATATTGACTCCTTTGCTTCTCTAAACAACTAATAAGGTAGTACCATCCCCATCTTATTGACGAAGAGACCCAGATACAGAGAAGGTAAGTAACTTCCACATGTCACATAGCTACAAAGTAGCAATACTAATACTGGAACACAGGCAATAGTATTCCATAAGTCATTTCCTTAACCGCTACTGTTTGCTATCAACAGGGGTTTAGGGCCGGCCCGGTGGCTTAGCGGTTAAGTGCAGGCGCTCCGCTACTGGCGGCCTGGGTTCGGATCCTGGGCGCGCACTGACGCACCGCTTCTCTGGCCATGCTGGGGCCGTGTCCCACATGCAGCAACTAGAATGATGTGCAACTATGACATACAACTATCTACTGGGGCTATGGGGGAGAAAAAAAAAAGGAGGAGGATTGGCAATAGATGTTAGCTCAGAGCCGGTCTTCCTCAGCAAAAAGAGGAGGATTAGCATGGATGTTAGCTCAGGGCTGATCTTCCTCACACACACACAAAAAAAAACCAACAGGGGTTTATGCCTATATTATTGCATTTGATCCTCAATACATCTGTATTATATAGATGTTATTTTCCCCATGTTACAGATAAGGGAACAAAATCTTAGAAAGTTTAAATAGCCTCCCTGTGGTCACAGAGCTGGTAAATAGCAGAACTGGAATTGGAATCCACTTCTGTCCAAAATCTAGCCTCTTAAACACGAAGATATAGCACCATATTGTAAGTGCATAATAAATGAATAAATGATACGTGGAAAATTAAATTTAAATTACTGGGTTTTATGAAAAAAAAGTTATTTATTGCGAAGACAGTGTAGGCTGTGTGCAGACTGCTGAGATGTACGATGAGTTAATGACAGACATCTCCCTCTATTGCAGTTGAAACATCAATTCATTAACAGTTACGATTCTGCATAAATAACCCTGTTGTTTTATATAAGAGAGAAAAAAAATCTGGACTAAAATAACAGTACATTTGGGGCAATTAAATACCAAAAAAAATCTTAATCGGAAATTATTTCTGCCTGACTTGTTTTATTGAGGAATTGTTCTCCTTATGGAGCCGGCATTCATCATCCATCAATTGTGATGTCTGTAGTGCATGATAAAAGCAAACTAGGAACTAAAAACCAGGTTGAATAGTGCACTGTTACTTAAACTGTTTCATTAAAATCCCTGTACCCTCTAACAACTTTTTTTTTAAATCAAGGAACATAAGGATTTAAAAGATTGTGTGTGTGTGTGTGTGTGTGTGTGTTTTAATAGAACATTATGGCAAATGCTTGTACTTTGTGTACTTTGTGCTGTCTGAAGAACTATACTGTGTACTTATTGAATATTATTAGGATATACCTCAACATTTATATAATAGATTTAACTTTATGAGAATTTTAAAATACATTTTCTGTTAAGAGTTTCTTTCTTCATGGGATTATTACTCTTCATTTTGAATGCTTAATACTGAACTTCTTTCAGTATGGAAACTATATATTTGATAGAAGTTAAGACATCGAGATCCTCCTCTGTAACAGACTCTGTGGTGCAGGTTGCATTCACAGTAAGGAGAGAAACTGATGAAGTCCTTGCTCATGGAACTTATAGTCTAGAGGGTACCAGTTGTCAAGTTAATGCCTTAGTGCAGCGCATTAAATGAACCTCTGGGGGCCGGCCCGGGGCCGGCCCTGTGGCTTAGCGGTTAAGTGCGCACGCTCCGCTACTGGCGGCCCAGGTTCGGGCCCCGGGCGCGCACCAACACACCACTTCTCCGGCCATGCTGAGGCCACGTCCCACATACAGCAACTAGAAGGATGTGCAACTATGACATACAACTATCTACTGGGGCTGTGGGGGAAAAGAAGGAGGAGGATTGGCAATAGATGTTAGCTCAGAGCCTGTCTTCCTCAGCAAAAAGAGGAGGATTAGCACAGATGTTAGCTCAGGGCTGATCTTCTTCACAATAAATAAATAAATAAATAAATGAACCTCTGTATGTTTTAACATTGATTCATCTTGGGAAACCAACATTTTTATTTGAGTTTAAAAAAACCAGTGTTAAAGGTCTAATTACTAAGTGTTTTGTGCAATTGTCCACTGTGTTAAAAAGTATTTTATTCACGTGCTTTTTTCCTAAGATAAATTATCATTGCTCCTTCTCTCTCTCTCTCATGCATACACACACACACACACGTTCAATTTTCCTCAGTCTCCTTTCTGATATAGGCATCTAATACCTATTATTGAGATCAAATAGTGAAAATGACTTAGAAATAAAACCTCCCTGTGTTAATGTTCTCACCTTCCTTTTCATTTCCTCTTTAGAAACAAATTTGAGTTTACTTAAAAGAAGGAGTCAGTTTATCAGTGAGTCCTGTAATTATTTTTGCTTTGATAATTAGTTCCATTGCTGTTCTTTTTCATTAGCTGGTGCAGTTGTATTTCAGCTTATAGTCTTTCTTTTTGAAAGTTAATGAAGTCTGCTAAGAGGCATATTGCCACAGCAATAGCCAATTGGCTGGAATGCAGCAGCAGGGGAAAATTCATTACTGAGGAGAATTCTAAAAGGGCAGCTGCTCCTTTAATGCCATAGCCATTAAGATGGCAGCTTCCTGCCACAACAGTTGCATGTTTCATTGACTTTCCTCCTTCCCAGTTAAATGTTGTTTCCTAATGATCCATTGAGTTATAATTCCCACCTGCTATCCAAAGCGTGTTGAAGGGGTTTTCAAATTATTTGCTTTCCTAATCATAAATTGCTGCTGCCTAAACAAGAGGACTTTTTACTTTTTTCAAGTCTTAAAACATTTCACAAAATTTTCAAGAGTAAGACTGATTTTACTCAGATGTTCTAGTGGGAAATTTAACAAAACACATTCAAATTTTGATTTTTTTTCCTAATGTCATCATTAAAAATAAAAAAATGGTTAAAAAATATACGTTCATGTTGAATTTGTTTCATAGAGCTCTTTAAGACAGGAATCAAGGCTCCTATCATTTCCATTTCATTTCTTATAATAATAATTTCACTGTAATAATTTCCCATTTGGAGATGTTCAGTTGGAGTACGTCTGTCCTGTGCTAGAAATTCTCACTCTCGAAGAAAAGACTCTTGCTCAGTTGTGAAGAGAACTTAAGCCTATTATTGTGTATTTAGAACATTTTGCTGCTCATTATTCTCTTTAGAGGCCAGAGGGGATTATTTCCTCACTCGGATGCAAAACACCACCATTGAATGTCTCTCTCTAAATGTGCAGGCTTCTCAGTTCATAAATTCCTTGATGTAGGGGAAGATAATCCGCATTCATGAGAGAAGTAATAATGGAGAAAAGAGAGAAGAGAACGTGATTATTTGGTAATAACTCACTGACATTGGCTTTATCATTTCCAGATCCCAATCGGTAGTGGATCCTACAGTACTGAAACGCATGGATAAAAATGAGGAAGAAAACATGCAACCGTTGCTCTCTCTGGACTGATAACTTCTCTACACTCCCCATGGATTAGAAATGGAAGGTACTTGTTTTCAGCAACAGGGACAGCACTGTGGAGGAATTACCAGCTGGAAACTTATTTATTCATGTTAACGTAGCATAATATATAATAAGGCATCAGGCTTTCCCATTTGCCTGAACCATGGGTGCCCTGGTCTGGATTAAAAAAAAAAAAAAAGTCAATAATTTATTCTGTAAGTGCCAAGTTCTTTGTAAATACAATGTAATCTTCATGTCAAGTTTGTAAATTTTGGTAGTAACTTAAATTGGAAAAGATTGGCTCTTGAGCCCATGCCAGTGATATGATCTATAACAAAAAACAGAAAAGACACATAAACAATCAAAGCTAATTAAATGTAGCCCTGTTTCCTATGAAGCCATATTTCAGCTATCACAGTGATTGTTTCGTTGTTTTTCTCTGAAATTGTGTCATATTCAAACGTATTTTTAGTAGGCACAGGGAACTAGATGATTCTAGGAAATTATTAAGATAAATGTATTTCCTGTCTAGTGATTTTCATTTCACGGAAAATGTGTCCTAGTGACTATCACTGGCCTTGCATTTTGGAGACAAGAAATGGCAGATGAGCTGGTAAACTGAACACTTGAACTCTTCTCTGTTGTTTAATTCCTGGAGTCTTGTGAAAGATATGTTCCTTAAATTAAGATGTGGAATTCTGAAAGAGAGTGATTTTTTTTTTAAACTGCTGTCTTCACAATGTGTCCTTTGTTGAAGATCCCATTGTATCCCTGTCCAATGTACTTAAAGAACATTCTCCCCGCAAAACTCTTTGACCAAGAGAAAGAGAACTCATGCGTGAATGGTGTTTTGACAGCTAATTTTGAACATAAAAGTTGCCACGTATGGATAAGGGGCTAATTTCTCATTCTTGTGCACTGGTTGAAAAAATATATATATTCACACACGCACATATATATTTTTACTGAGCTCTAATAAATCCTTGATGTCACAGGGTTATAACATAAATCATACATATTCAATGGTCTTAGAGATGTTATAGGTTATTACATGAGATGCTGACTCTGGAAAACCACTTCCACTAAAGTTAATGAAAATGAGGTATAGTGAAACAGACTTTCAGTGAACCTATTTAAGAGAATTTAATTTGTAGTCCAATCTTGAATCTGTGCCATTTTAGTAAAATATATTTTTCCTTCAAAAAACGACAGGTCTCAACATAGCATAGGCAGTATCAGGTGACTAAGAGTAATATAATTTTTCTTGAATTCAAGTTAATTATCCTAATGATCCTATAAATACACATTTTCTTTTCGGCAAAGATTAAAAGAACATATTGCATCCAGGAGACATAATGAAAGCATCTGAGGACATCTGAGATAACATGTTACAGTTTAAATCTAGATTTGAAATCCTTATGTTATTTAAAGTTTTTATTTCATAAAAATTCTGCAATTATAGCACACTTAAAAAATCACACTTTAAATTCCAATGAGAAAGCAAGATTTTTACCACCTTTTCAGAGTAGTAATTTTTGAGGTTGAGAATTTACCATTAAACTATTCTTTTGAAAGAAAAATATCTCAAGGAACTCTTGGAAACCAACAGAAATAAAGGCATGTAGCAGCCTTTACATACTTTTTAGCCAAAGGCTTCAAAAATTCCAGTTATAATTTTACAGCCAAAAATCTTAAAATCTAGATCAGTATACCAATCTGCAGTATCACCAATGCACTGGCTAGTATTTGTGAAAATACATAAATATACATAAATAACATGAAAGAAAGATACCTTAAAAATACCAACTCCAATCAAGTGCAGAAAAGTGATACTGTCAGGTACTCTGCTCTACCCATAAAAATGATCGAGATTGGAATTCACTGGGGATAAAAAGCAACTGTAAAAAAGTAGAAAAATATGCGACTGTAAAAAAAAAGTTAACTGTATACGAACCCTAACCATTGGTGTTCTTACATTTTTGCCTACCTGACCTACATTTTATAGCCTTAGGCTTTATATACTGTATAAGCCAGTGTTAGGCGATATGATGCATTGGAATAAAATAGAAACAAGCTAAGTACAGAAGGCCAGTCAACTTTCCATTCCCTTAAGTTTCTCTTGATATGCATCATTTATTGCCAATTTTCAGAATTCTACCAGATTGAGATATCAACCAGCATAGCCAGCTTCTTTCCCCTATCATAAGTCTAGTGTCATATATAAAAATAACTAGAGAGGCATATTTTATGTGTATATCTATCTAATTATAAGAATCATTCACACTATCTCCCTACCAAACACTTTGGAACTTTGCGTCGGCATTGCCGCTCATCTGCTCTTCTCCAAATGAGCAACTAAGAGTTGGCTGGATTGTGTAAAATATTTTTAAATGAATGAACAAATTACAACAATGATGCCTTTTGAAATTGCTATATCTAGTTCAGTCTGCGAGTAAACTCACTTTCCAGTAATGTTTTTGAAGCTGCTTAGTCAAGGGATATTTGGTCAACTTGATGAATTTCCCCCCCGGCACCAGCTAACTAACTAACTAACTGGGAGTTTTTTCTCGCATGTGATTTTCTGTGTCATGTACTATGTCTGTTGTGACATAACTTAGTAAAGCACCCCTACATTCTTTCAATTTAATTGCAATAGCATCTTCCCACTCCCACACAAACTAGACGTTCACCCTAATGAATTTGCCTCTAATTTGAGAGCTATGCTTTGGTTTTTTAGTTGGCTTGTTACTGAAAATGTGTAGACATCAAAGAATGATCACATTTGCCTCGGAATAGGCCAGTAGTCCATTTACTTCTTTGACCTTACCTGCCCTACCTTCTGTTTCTTATATCTTTTCTTTCCTCCATTGTTTCAGGGGCAGCTGCTTCCAAGCCGGTTTAAAAATAAATAACTTCTCTTATGTTGTCAGTGATATTTGCACACATTTTTGAGTGATATTTAAAAAGGAAGAGATTATCATGAAAATGTACTCTAAGAAATATGAAGAAGTGCCTCTTTTAAAATGGAATAGCAGTGATATGAGAAAATGGATTCTATGTGTACTCTCTTCCAAAAAGTGAATATGTGCATCTATGTTTTAAGGGTAAAATATGGATATCATTTGAAGAAGGATATTTGAGGCCTTGCTTTGAGCATTCCCCATACAGTATTAAGTCTTTATTGTGTAAGTTCAGCACAGTAACTTGAACACGTGTTATTGACAACCCTGGCGCTATGCTAAAACAACATACAGGTATTAAATAGAGTTTTGCAAGCAAGTTTTTGAAGTGGGCATGCATGATTTATTTTATTTCTATAATAGTTTGCATAAGTGTAGGCAGAGACATTCCTTAAGTCTTTTCATATAAAATGCTTGTTTACTTCACAGTACTGAAAATTCGTACATTCATAAGCAGGAAAGCCAAACAGCTAGGTTCTCTTTAATATTGTTGACTAGGACACATTGTTAAATTAAACATCAGAAATTTCTGTAATATTCTTGAGGGAACAGAGGTCCCTCCAATGCATCAAGAAAATAGAGAGTTGTTTTAGACATTGGGAAGCATATTTGTCACTCTTCACAAAAAGAAACACTTAGAGCCATGGCAGTGTGTCTTCAGGAACACACTTCCTTTCCTTCTATAAACAACCTAAAGGTTTATAGAGATATCTATGGTCCTTTAGAGAAATTATAGCAAGAAAACCTGCTGAGAGGCTGTGCACTCCTCTTGTTTTATCTAAATGTCAGACTGGTCTGGTTAGTTAATAACATCTCCTTTGCTTCTTATTTTGTGTGTATTTGCTAATGATTGCTTGAAAAGTTGCCATCAGCCGTGAGGGCATTTCAGAATGCTTTTCAACACACAAAATAAAATGAACAGAGTTCTGGCATGGTATTTGAACTTTCAGATGTGGTATTTACATTTTCTACATCAAGAAGCTAATAGGGATATATTCCACTTTATGTGTGCTATATAGATATATAGCCTAAAAAATAGTGGTGCGTTTTAAATGTATGAAGCCATTAGATCATGTAAGAATCAGCAGATTATATAAAATATATTGGAACAAAAGTAGAAGATTGGCTAAATATCCAGAGTGGGTAATTATCTTCAGCAGTGAAAAAGATTTGTTTTTTGGTTTGTTTTAGTTGGAAAAACTGCTTTCCAATACGCTATTGGAACTATTTAGCACTACTTACTATTTGAAAGGGGGCAAATAAGTAAAAATACAAAAGGGGCCTTGGCTTTGAAATATTATTATGTCACGATCTTAATGGCTTACGGAATATAATTTTTTTCATGAATTCAGGTTTTTGTTTTGTAAACATCCATAGGTTAATCCCACATGTGAAGATAATGTTATGAAGTCTATTCTGTGCTGAGTGTGGGAATTTATTCCCCTGAACTGTAAGAAAAAATATAAAATAGCAATTCTGTAGATTGAAACACCCAAATTGTACTATTTTTCAAAGCAAGAAAAGTGCAAATGATACTGTGGAAATTGAAAAAATATATATTTAGGAACTAAATAAGTATAGGACAAATACAATAAATGCACTTTTATAGTAAATAGTGGACATTATTACAATTCAGAAGGTATCTGATCAGTATTTGACTTAGTTTTAAATTTCAATGCAAATATTTTTGTCCTTAATGATATCAATGCATTTATTCTGTCTAAATTATTTTTTGTGGTGAATGAGAGGGACCTAAATGAAACATGAAACAAATTTTAACAAAAGTTTTAAGAGTGAACCAGTCCTCAGCTATTTTGAAAAATTGTCATGGGCCATAATTGGTTTATATTTAAAAGAGGTTCAAAGCATTGTCTTGTTTCGAATCTAGTTTTTAAGTTTTCATATTTGTTTAAAAGATAAATAAAACTTTGAAAACTAAGTAGTTTTTGTTTTCAAAACTGTCCAGAAAAACCAAGATATCTAAGAAGTAATTATACAAGTCCTTGATGAGAATACTAAGTACACTACTGTTTGGCTCAAATACCTTTGATCTTTTTAGGGAGTTAAATGGTATAAGATAATTTTTGAATAAATATACATTTCTGCTTTAAAAAAGCATTTATTTTGCGTATGGTGAACGTTGAGTTTGGTAGTGTTGGATCTGTTGCATCTGTGAAATGGAGATTTCTAAAATGGCATCTAAAAATGGACAACAATAATTTTATTTTGAGAGAAATCGTAGTAAGCTATTTAAGTTAGGATATCTGAAATTTTCTGATATTTGATTGTTTGAGGCTTAAACGTAAAATACATAATTCATTTCATCAAGATGACATTTTCAGTGTTCTACACTTAGACAAGCTTTCAAATGACAGTTGTAATGAAGAAGTAAATTAACTTTTAAATTGCATACACCAACAGGAATGATTGGTAAATAAAATAGCTAACATTTTCACATTTTTATATAAAGTTATTGGATTGCACAAGAGACTCAATTCAGAAATATTAATTATAAAAAAGCATTGATTTAAATACAATCCTATTAAAAGTAATTTCAGTTCAAAATGTTAAGTAAGATAAAAATATTTGGCCCGACTTGAAAAAAAATGCTTATTCAATAAATACACATTATATCTTCTGTGAGTTTCCATCATTTATCCCACCTGTGAATGAAAACTCATCTGATGAGGGAAAAGAGACATTTACCTAGAATCTTCTACAATAGATTTTATGACCTTCTTTGGCTCAAATGCAGATGATTTTCCTGTACACAGCTTGTAAGGTTATTAAGAATCGTTGTTGGCGCCCCTTCCTAAAGCCATGTCAGAGTAGCCCAAATTTCTAGCAGCAATGGCAGAAGCATCCTGAGTGGGAATAAAGCCAGGGGAACCAGAGAATGCATGAAAAACAAGAGATATGGTCTCCACTTCTTGTCACTAAAAAGTGCATTAAAGTGTATTATTAATTATAAATACAGAAAACTATTTCAAAATGCCAATGGTTAAATACTTGGCCAATGAAAAGAGGCCGTGGGTCGTGATGGTCAGGGCTCTGATGGGTAATCTGTCTTCACACGGCAAAAACAACATCACTAAAATCCTTATCTCTGAGTATCACTTCTCTCTAAAAATAAAAATAAATATGCTATCTTTTTCCCTTTTTTTCTAACTGGAATCATAAAAGTATCAGACACCGTAAACACTTTGTTGCCTTTTAAGGAAAAAATGCTACATTATATTCATGTAAACACAATTCACTTTGTTGCATAGTGTTGAAATATTGCATGCTGATTTATAAATTCCTACCTAAAAGTTTAAAAATATATAATGATGAAATTTTAGTGGTAGAAAGTTATTAAATGTTCTTTGTATCTGGGATTCGTGGAGGAGACTGGTAATACCCTTTCCTTTGAATTCATGTATCTAAACATTTTACTTGGATGCCTCGTAGACATCTCCCATTTAACATTTACAAAACCAAACTTCTCTTCCTTCTCCCTGAACCTGCTTCCCCCTTAGCTTTCTCATCCCACTAACCTTCCAGTTCCTAGGGCTTAAACTCTGGAGCCAACTTCTCTTTCTCTCCAATCTTTCTCTCAAAATCGCGTCCAATCACCTAGCTCATACTGTTGGCTGTCCTTCAACATACACGTGTGCACACTCTGATCACGTCTTGAACCATCACTACCTTGGTCCAAGACTTCAACATTTTCGACCTGGAATATTTTAATAATCTAAAAATTAGTCTCCTTTCTTCTGCCTTTGGCCTCTAGAGTCAATTTACAACACATTAGCAAGAGTGAGCTCAGATTATTTCACTCTTCTCAAAACCCTCTTCAAAAGTAAAAACCAAAGTCCTTATAAGTGAGTATGAGGAGGATTACTGAGTTAGTTAGTCCCAGTATGGCAGAATAGCATATTTTCTGATTGGGTTGGCATTTTTGCCTGTACAATGCAAAAGTAATTGTTAAATACTTTAATTTCTTGCTTCTAAAGTCCTACACAATATACCCTTTCACCTCTGACGCCTGACCTTGACTTTTCTTAGATCATCACTTAAGAATGTTTCCTGGACTCTATTCTCTTGCCAAACTGTCATCCTTGCTGTCGCAGGAACTTGCCCAGCATCCCTCCACCTCAGAACTTTTGCCCTTCTGTTCCTTCTGCCTCTTTCCCTGATATCCACATGGTTTATTTCCTCATCTCATTCAGATCTTTGCTCAAATGTCACCTTCTTAGAGAGAACTCTCTAGATTTCCCTATTTAAAATTACATGGCCCTATGGTTTTTCATATTTTCCTTTTCTGCTCTATTTCTTCTCCATAGCTTTATCACCTTTTAATACGCCATATAGCTTATTTATTTTATTTTACATTTTCCCCTAATAGAAGGTGAACTCCACTCAGGCAGGGATTTTTGTCTGTCTTGTTTACTATTGCATTATGGGTGTCTTGAGTAGTGCCTGCAATTTAGTGGCGAATCCAAAAAGATTGCATGATCTTAGTTTGTTTCAGCAAGTTATATAGTAGCCAGGAGTATGCATTTAAGGAGAGTTTTTTTTTCCTAATAAGAAACATCTTTTTGTTATTTATCTTCAAAGGGAGAATTTTCCCCTCTCTGATGATGATGGAATCATGAAACAAGAATTATATCTCCCTTTCCCTCAAATCTACTAGTCTCTACCCCAGGGCCTGAGTTTTATGTCAGTGTTTGAGCTTTATCTTTGGAAGTTTCTCTAAGATCACTGGACCCTATATGATATGCATGGCTGACACTTACTCTTGGAGAAACTACAAAATACCTCAGATGCAAAGTCATTTTCAGCTCAAAACCGTAGTGAATTGTTCTTCATTGTTTACCCTAGTTCATTGTTTATCCTAGTTCATTCTAATTTTTACAAATTGCAGAAATTTAAAAGTCCATTATTCCTCCAATATTGGAAGCCAGATTAAGAGAAATGCCCCTAGAGCTACTTTTACTGGAAAGGAGAAGGAAAAGAAGAGGAGGAGGGAAAGAAATTATGATCACTCTTTCTCTGAAACAATTATAAGATGATGAGGAAGTTTTTGGTGTTTTTAAGATCTTCCCATGATCTAGAAACCTATATATTATAACCATTTGGTCTGTGAACACTCTTAACAGAAATCTTATATCAATTGAGTTTTATATTTGATATCTTTACATATTTTTTACTTTGAAAATTGAAAATGATGTAACATGACAGGAATTACTCATGCTCGTATATTCTAACTGGCTTTCCAACTTGCTCCCTCTTCTCTGCGTTTTATTCGCAGCTATCATTTTCTGAATCTTATAATCACATTCATTGTCTTTAACTATCCCTATACATTCATTTCCTACTATTTGGACTGACTTCTCTGTAATTTTTGTAACCAGACATCTTAGATATTGGTTCTTGGTATGGTGGGTTTCTGATTTTTATCCCTCGAAGTTTATCTTTTCATTCTTACCAAACTTATGTTATTCCCTTTCCTCCACTACACTGTTGTGCCTTTCTCTACTTTGTAGAGAAATTACAACTACGTTGTAATTCAAGCCCCCAGTTTTATCATTTTTTGCCAGGGCTTCTACTAAGAAGACACTGAAAATAAAGGATTGGTATGTGGTATTGAAGAGGGAACTATAACCTGAAGAATAAGGATAGATGTTTGAGAATGTTTTCAGAAGACGCCAGTCTTTTAGTGGCTTTGTGATGGGTACTAGGGTACTGGCTACTGTGATTCCCAATATGTGATGTAGCATATTGGAAATCAATATAGATCATGTTTCTTGTCAATTACATAAATATACGGCAATCGGGGTTAATGGATAATTTGGAAAACCTTCTATGGAGAAGAGACTAAATGATTCTTAAAGGCAGAATTTTCTTGTGTTTATTACTATTTGATCCTTGACAGTCTGTGCAGTAGAAGCCATTTGCCTCTGTGACATCCGTTTTTGCCATCTTCATGAATGTATTTAGCATCATTTGCAAAATAAAGGGTTCAAGCTCAAGTATACACAGTACATGGAAGATACTGTAGTTCGTATTTTCTACTGAATTTTGTTTCTTTTAATGCATTATTTTTATGAATGAATCCTAGGAATATGTTCCTTGGTAAATTTTATTAATTCTCTCCTCTTTTCAATGGATTTAGAAATTTTACATGTCACTCTTTATTACATTCTTAAAACCATAATATTAATTTTTTATTTCATGTCTATATTATTTCATGTCTTTGTTGATTTCTGAGGATGAATGGAGTTCTGCGAAATGGAATGTCACTAAATGAAATTTTCCAAATCAGAAATGTAGATGTGCATATATGCCTTTTCAATCTTTTTATCATAAACTAAATTCCTGTAAATTTAGAAAACACATCATATCAAATAGCTATGAATAAATTTGTCATTAAAATATGGAGACATATGAAATTGGTGTTAGTATTTGGAAGTATAAAATGCTTTTAAATGGACTTTAAACGTGTGGGCATATTGTACTATTATTTTGAATTTATTGTTGATTCAATCAAACATATTTGATAAAATTAGTAAAAACTCAAAATCACTAGAATGTCACTTCTTGACCTCTAGAATGATAAAATGAAGATACAAGCCAGAGTCAGCTATAAAGTCTTCCCTTTGAAGCAGTGGAGTAGATTGGAGGATGGATTTCAGTTAATTTCATTTTTAACATTAGCAAATGTTTATTGAGCACTTACTCTCTGCCCCGGGCACTGTTCTAGGTTCCATGGATAGAGCAGTGAACAAAACAAAGACCTTGCCCTTCTGAAAGTCACATCGTAGTGGAGAGGACACACAAAAAGCAGATCAGCAAAGTTATATACTGTCAGGTGGTGTTTTAACGGTGATGAAGACTTACTAGTTTAATTTGTGTGACCCCTGGCACACTGTTTTCTCATCTATGAAATGAGACAATAGTTGTATCAACAATATGATTTTGATAATCTGGTCCCTTCCTTTTGATGGAAAAATGGAATATAATCTCCTCATTTCCATGCTGTTTTGGGGATAGTTATTAAGTTTCTTTGGTTCCTTCCCTTCTGCTCAGTGCTGGCAGTGGTTGCCAGGGCTGTGGATGCTCAGGGGAAATGCATCTCACAGTCTACCTTTCAAGGTCATCCAGAAGTGCCGGCTCCTGCCTAATTTTGTCCCCTTTAAGGTAAATTCCTTACTGCTTTAATTAATTATACTGAAAAATATACATTGATCTTTGTCAGAAAAGATAAAGAAGAAACAAAGATAAATTCTCATAGATTGCACAATTTAATCTTTCCATTTAATCTATCGTTTTCCGTTATCAACAAGCAGATTCACAAACCCACAGTTTTCCTGGGTAGGTTTGGGTACATTCTATGTACCACGGTTAAACAGTTAAAGGAAGCTCTGATCATTGTGGTCCCAGAAGTGCTAATTTAGTTGGTATTAAAAGGGTTATTTCCTGCTGGTATGTGAAATTTAATACAAGTTTTGCTTTTTATTAAGTGGTCATATTATAAAATACCTTGAGAAACTCATCTTGGGAAAGTCTCCAAGTATGGGCAGAGTAGAGGACACCATGAATACTGATTGTAACTCATCTAGGCGGAGCCATGAGTAAATAAAAGTTTCTCCTATGAAATGAAGAAAAAAGCAGCAAATGACATCCATCTTAAGGAAACACGGAGCTTCTCTATTTCTATTTATATAGAAAATCACTAATGGAGAGTGTCTGCGTTAGGGCGGGCTGGATGCCACGTTAATTAACGAAGAGAAAAATTGAGCCTTCTTTCACAAGTTGACTTTCAAAAAGGAATATTTCAGACCATCAACAATTGGTTCATTACATTTATGAAGGAAAAAACAGATAATCTATTAGGGTCATAGTAAAGCATCCTGTTTTGGAAGCAGGAAGGTATAGACACCCGTCAGATTGCCTATGTTCATGAACTGATGTGTTTATGAAGTCTTTATAAATTTATTTCCCCCATTGATTATATACTGAAGATTTTATCCAGTCTCTAGAAAAAAAATAGTGATTTTTACACGACTCACTTACTAAAAGGTATATTAAAGCATTTTTCCAGAGCAAAGATTTTTAACTCTTATTTTGCCAGAGTTGTTCTTTTGTCATTTAATGTCATTAATTATAAAAATGGTTTAACAAAATTTTCTCAAGAATAGTAAAACAAACTATACGTATAATTCAAGACTTGAAAAAACTAGAAATATTTAAGCATACATATTATTAGCTTGGAATAATTATGAGGATATTTGGCAATTATTCAATATATTTGATTAGTGGAGACTGATGAGCAGATAAAGCAAAATAAGTTTTCTTATTATCCCTCAAGCATGGCCCTCTTACCCCAGCCAAAAACTACCTGTCTTCTTGCTTTCCTTTAGAATAATAGAAGCCACTGCTGAAAGATTCTTTAGAGATTAAGAAATCCAAATTGCTCATTTTATTAGTATATAAATGGAGACCTGTAAGGTCTGTCTTGCAGGAAGTCACACAAGTAATTAATACTGGAACCAAGGCTCAACCAGCTTGGTGATATTGTTGTAGTTTTTAATAACTTCTTTGCTCTCCTAACCCATTTTCTATTAAAGTCTGTTCTGCCTGCATATGACCCCATTTCATTTCTCCGTACCATTTACTGTGCTTGGAGTTCTCCGCCAGTATTACATTAGGTAAGCATCTGCTAATGCAAAGAGGACAATACTCATGGATATTCAAATTAGAAACAGATTGCATATATCCACTATTCCCAGCCTTTCAGGATCTTAGTAATCAATAGATGTGGGATGAGCCCAGTCCTGGGGAAGATGAAACTTTATCACGCCTGTGTCTGCATAAAACAATAGTCACTCGATGAAGTCAACTATCTTGTGTTTAGAAGCATGTGTGCCTTGATTTCAAGAAGAAAATGGGATGAGGAGCAGCACAGCTACTCATCTTAGCTCTTGACTATCTTCTCTGCATTTGTCAATGATTTAAGGTGAGTAGAAGGCCAGGATGCTGGAGACTTTTGCTCTCATGATGGCTGCCAAACAACTCTGCAGTCTGTAGGAGAGCTGTGGTACTGTTCCAAGGCAAGCTTCCCACAGGTTGATTCAGGCATTTCTCCTACTATATTAACTTCTCATAGGATTTACTTTAGGAATTTTATGGACTGAGATCTTTAACAGATTGACTTTTCGCAAACCTTAAAAAAAAAATGGAGAGAAGTGTGGGTCTTAAATTGGTTAATCTAAGCATACAAAAATATTTGATTCAGTTCACTAAAAGGGAATATAAAGGCTATGCATCAGATTTTACCTGAGATTATCTCAGCATTGCTGTTGTTGAGTTTCAAAAAGAGTGGCTTTGGAGTTACTTGGCCACTATGCTTTTACCTGGCGTTTTAACTGCCTTTTTATGGCTTTTAAAATAATGTGTGAAAACACTGTATTAGACCCATACTGAGACTATAAATGTTACACAGAGTCATATTCTCTAAAAATAATGCATTTAAAGAAATCATGGTGTTTATGATACTATTGTATTCTAAGTTGAGAGTGATCTACTTTAAATATGATTTCTTTTTGGAAAAAGAAATTATGATTAAAAACAGCATAGCTCCATACATCATACCATTTATTATGATAAATTTCAAATGTATTAAAATTTTTCAAATAAAAACAAGAAAACCATAGAAGTATCAGGAGAAAGCATGAAAGAATGTCTTTATAATCTTGGAGTAAAGGCTTTTATACCTATGTTTCAATTCCAAAATGTAAAAAAAGCAAAAAAAAGGATACATATGACTAAATAAAATTCAAAAATTTCTGTATGGGAAAAAAATCTTAAGCAAAGTCAAATGACAAACTGAGAAAATTTTTCAACTCATATCAGAGACATAGAGTCAAGTTCTCTAAAATATTTCTAGAAATTGATAAGAAAAGGAAAAACCCAATAGAAAAATGGGCAGCTGATATGAACATATGGTTCACAGAAAAGAAAATATAGTGTCTCTAAAAATATGAAAAGATACTATACCATACTCAAAATGAGAGAAATAGAACTTCAAACTATGCAGTGGTTTGATAGCATACTCCTTCTGAAGGAGGCTGCAGAGAAATAAGCTCTCCTTTACGTTGCTTTTAGGATGGATGATAATTTGGCAATATCTATCAAAACTACAAAAGGAAGTGTACTTTGACCCAGCCACTCCACTTTTGGGAATTTATCCTTCAAACATTCTTGCACACATGAGAAATATTTCATAGGATATATTCAAATGTATTTCCAAGGATATTCAAAGGATAATTGTTTGCGAGAACAAAAAATTAGAAAAAAATGTTAAAAATATACGAAATATTCATGGAAAAGATATTATACAGATCTGATATAGTCTGCTGAAATAAACCAGAATACTATACAAATCTAAAAAAATTAGGAAACACTTTATGTATTGAAATAGAAAGATCTCTAAGATATATTGTTCAGAAAAAAAGGTACAGAATATTGTACAGAATATGTTATGTTTAATATAAAAAAAGTGGGGAGGGGAATAAAAATAAACATTCATTTTTGCTTGTATATTATGGAAATGCAGATGAATATAAAGGGATTAATAACATTGGTTGTTTGTTGGGGGAGTTGGAAATTGGGTGGATGGAGACAAGGGTGGGAAGAAATTTTTCACTTTTCAACTTTCTACATTTTTCTTATTGTTGAAATTTGTGAATGTATTATTTATTGAAAGATCAAATAAAAGAAGCTTAAGAATTTTTATTGTCTTAGACCATTTTGACGTTGCTAATAGTTAAAAAATTTGTTGTATGTATATAGGATAACAGGAGTACCCATATATCCACCACTCAGCCTAAGATATAGACCATTACCAATGGTTTTAAATCCTCCTTCATGTCTCTACATGATGCCCTCTGATTCCTGCTTAAAGGTGACTATTCCAAATTATGTTGATTATTAATTTTATTTTCTCTATAGTTTTACCACTTACGTATATATCTCTAAAAAAATATAGCTTTGGAAAGAGTTCATGTAAGATTTGATTATTTCTTCTTTGGATGTTTGGCAGAACTCGGTTAAAGTTATCTGCGACTGGTATCTTCCTTATGGAAATATTTATACTCTTAATCTCACGTCCTCAATGGTTTTAGGACTATTGTAATTTTCAGTTTGTAGTGGAGTCAGTTTCAGTTATTGTATCTCTTTTTCTAGGAATTTGATCGTTTTCAATGTACTTTCATAAATTTTGTAATAATCTCTACTTTTTAAAATACATCTGCTGCATTTGTATTCATCTCCCCTTTCCACTTCTCATATTATTAATATGTCTTTTTTTATTTTTATTTTTTTATTTTATTTATTATTTAATATATGTCTTTTTTGCCATAGGCCCTCTTTATATAGCTTAATTGAAACTGTATTGTACCTTTGCTTCCTATTTCACTAATTTCACTATATTATTTTCTATTTACCCCTTTCTTTGTGTCAAATTTTGTGGATCTTCTTTTTTTAATATAAATTCCTAGTTTGGGTTCTGAGCTATTAATTTTAAGTCTTTCCTATTTTCTAATATTAAAATTTTTGAAAGCTATGGCTATTTCCTTTAGGAAGTGATTTTTTTTCCTCTTCTTTTCCCAAAATATTTTACATTTTTACCTCTCACATTTAATCCTTGACCTCTGTGGAACTGATGTTTGTATGTAGTGAATGGTAGAGAACAAATATTTCCCTCCCACCATCGAGCGTCTGACCTTAGCCTCAGCTATTCCTGACTTCATTCATTGCTCTGTGTTCCCTGTACCATGCTCCAGGCTTGTACAGGGTCCCTGCTTTATCTCCTGTACCTTCAGTAACTATTCAAACCAAAACTTTAGAGGAAACAAGATCAGCAAAAGATCAAGTCAATGGCTGTTGTCAATCTTTGATATTCTTCCTTGGATTCTCACACCTTTCTTGTATTTATCTTCCCAGGATTTCCCTTATTTTCTTGCCGGTTTAGCATTATTTAAGTAGTTCATTTTTTTTTTTTTTAATATAGCATTTGTTTTGTAGAGGGAGGAATTGTCACAGTATTTACATATCAATAGTACAAGAAGTCTTTGAAATAGATTGTCATTATAAGAACTTTGAACTCCAACAGAATAAAAACATTCAAGTAATAAGCCTAATTTAGTTTTTAAAACATGTATATTCTAAGAACTTTGTTACTCTCTTTGTGATGTGTTTTTTATCCCTAACACTTTTGACATGTGCCTCAATGCAATTTGTTCCAATAGTGTCCCATAAAAGAAAGAAAAGAAATATTAGGGGTGTAGGAAGCTAAATACTCACTGATTTAAGAATAAATGTTCTAGATATTGCAGATGCACATTAATGAAGTTATTTCATATTGGTTGGAATTGACGGTAAATTTTCTTGGAATCACAATTGCTTAGTCATTTATTTTTCTCTTGCGAATAATTTATATGTCTAGGCAAAAAGCTCTCAGACTTCACTTGTGGCCTGTGCACTCTTTTATAATGTTAGACAGGATTTTTTGAGGTCAGGGATACATGGAAACTGGTCAACAAGGAGTCTGTCACTTCCCATGCATTTTTTTCTCTTTAAATAATCACCTGGCAAAGATGAAATCATTTTGAGATTGTAGGAGGCAATGTTATGGTAATCAAAACAGTAAAGTGGGATTCTTTCTATTTCTTATTTTTCTGGTGTTTAGAACCTTCAGGCTGTCTCTAAAATAGTTTCTTAGCAAAATCATTTATACCTTTTAGAATGGGTGGTCTAGAATCAGGGGTGGTCTCTCAGAGGATTCATTATTTGTGAACCAATATAAAACCTATCACAAGTTACTCAGAACCTAAAGTGACTTAGATTCCTAAATAGCTCTCTGCAATTGCCTGGATAAAAAGGCTCACGATGGCTATTAATAATATAGATTAGAACAACTGATACAGATTAAAAAATCAGAGACAAATGCAAACAGCCATGTGAGCCACGAAACCCTAGAATAGTAGTTAGCATTGTGGCTCTCAGGTCAGACTCTTGCATTTAAGTCCTTTACATAAGTTTGCTAAAGCTGCCTTACCAAAATACCACAGACTGGGTGGCTTAAACAACAGAAATTTATTTTCTCACCATTCTGGAGGCTACAAGTCCAAGATCAAGGTGTCTGCGTGTTTGGTTTCTTCTGAGGTGTCCCTCCTTGATCTGCAGATGGTCACTTCTCACTGTGTCCTCACGTAGTCTTTCCTCTGCGCACCCACACCTCTGGTATTTCTCCATGTCAAAGTTTCCTCTTCCAATAAGGGTAGCAATCAGACTGGATTTGAACCCACCCTAACAGCCTCATTTTACCTTAATTACTTCTTTGAATGCCCTGTCTCCACATGCAGTCACATTCTTACGTACTGAGGATTAGGGCTTCAATATATGGATTTTGGGGAGGACACAATTCAGATCATAACATCCTTGTTTGTCATTCACCAGCTATGAGACATCAGGCTATTTTTTTTTAATCTTCTTTTACTTACTAGGATTGTTGTGATTATTAAAGGATAAGAAACATTCAAAGCACTTAGGATAATGCTTGGTAAATAGCAAATGTTAACTATTAGTGTTAATTATTATAGAATGGAAACTTTGCATTTTTACATTTAGGTAAAAAATTATGAAGGCATAAAATATGAAGTGTTCTGAAGATATCAAATAAGTATAGTGGGTTTATAATGGTCATGTATTCTATTTCCTTGTTGATCTTCTGTCTAGTTCTATCCATTATTGAAAATGGGATATGAAGACTCCAACTATTATTGTTGCTTTATTTGCTTCTTCCTTCAATTCTGTCGTTTTTTTCTTGATGCATTTTGGGGCTCTATTATTATGTACATAAAAGTTTATAATTGGTATGTCTTCTTGATGGATTGACCCTTTTATATTAAAAGTGATCTTAGTGTAAAGGAGAACATCTATAACAGGAAGTCATAGCTTGGTGCCTCTTTTGCTCCAAATTTCTTCATCTTTTATATTTATATGCGTAATAGTTCTTTCTCAGGCCTGGGAACCCCATTTGAAGAGAGGGGAAACTGCTACAGTGCTATTGACCAACGTCTCTGCCTTATAGACCATCCATCCTTATGTGCTTTTACCACTAAGTAACTCATATCCCGTCAATGGAGAATGCAGCTTACCAAGGGCAAATGAGGAGTTGGAAAATAGCAACAGTGGCATAAAACTGAACTAGAAGCCAGAGGAGATCAAAGCCTTTTATTTTGAGATGAGTGTTATTAAGCAACATTGAAAATTATGACAAAGAAAATTCTCAAAATACTGATGAATGCTGAAATAATATTGGTCATTCTATTCGCTATCAATATTGTCAGCAGTACAGACAATGAAATGATTATTGATCAATCACTAAAGTCACTAAAGACGTTGAATTATATTACTTTACCTTACTATTTAATACACAGCTTATTCTACTTTTCAAATGTTCTTAATAAACATGGAAAAAGAGAACATATTATGTGCCAAATACTTTTTGAAGGAAAAGAAGATATTTTTAACTCATACTTCACTGTGATGAAAGTAAAGATTTTGTGAAGATGAGTTGAGTAATATAGTGGAAAAAGCAGAATTTTAAAACATGGTTATCTAATGCTCCAGTTATTTCTACTACAACTTTCTGCTACTTAAAAGTATCTTGACATTACCAGAAATTAATTTAATCAGGATATTCTGCTTTTTAAAGAGCATTAATTCATAGAAATTTTGTAACATAATATGTATTATAATGTGCAGCATATCAGGCATGTCATATATAACATGTACTGTATACTCCAAACAATTAGATTAATTTTTTAACTGCTATTGAAATTGATTTTGTCATTTTATAGTAATAAAAACATCCCTCTCTGTTTTGTTTATTTAGTATAATGTGGTTTTCACCATTGACATTTGCAAAATATGTCAATAATAGGAAGATCTAAGACACAGAGAAGATGTCATAAAACAATACTATCTGCATATGTTGACATACTTTTGTGCAGTGTAGTGACTGATGATGTGAAAGTTCTGGTGGGTGAATGTCGCTATTTCTCTGTCAAAGACAAAGCTAAGTGAAAAATATGAGTTTAAAATAAGGATGGACATTCTCAAAAAGGAGATTCATATTGGAAATATGTATATTATCTCAAGTTACTTGGAAATGATCATCAAGAAATGGCTTCTAATGTTTCTGTTACCCGAGAAAAATGTAGCATGTGTTACATATATTATAGCTTTCTAAAGATTTATTTTTAAGCAAATCTTTTTATGAAAGAAGAAAAATGTGAGAAACCTATTCTCTGATGCCTTACTATTAATGAACAAGTGAGTTTGCTTAAGATACATATGATCTCCATTGAGTGAAGAATGGGGACACTGGAAGGGTCCCTTGCTCTCTTCTTTCACAGGACAGGTTTGTTAAATGAAAAGAAAGACATAACATGAGAAGCACTTAAATGCTTACTCTTATCTTTATATCCTTTAATTTTAGAAAATCTCTTGTATTGGCTCAATTTGTCTGATCCTACATTACTCATTCCTTGAGATGACATGGTTAAAAAAAAAGATAAGAATAGATTTCTGGGGACACTAACAATTGAAAACCTTTACTCTGCTGATTATATCAACCATATGGCATCTACTGGTTTCCCAAGAACAAATGGGAATAGAAGTTTTGAAAAGAACAAGAAGCAAAAACAGAAAAGATACGTAAAATAAATTTTGGTTGATTTAAAAATTTTTTCCTTGATGGTCTCTCTGGAATGAGAAGTGAGAAATTACATACACTGAATCATTTGATTCTGTCTATAGCTAGATAAGCGATATTAGGAGTAGATCAGCTGGGAAAATGCCTAGCGAGTTGTTCTATTTGGGACACCAACATATTATTGACATAAATTGGGAAAATTTAAATTGTCCCTGCTCCTACTCCCAAGTGGGGGAGATGGAGAAAATTTCTCGTTAGCACAATATCTCAGTTGAGTATTTTTTTTTTTTTTTTTTTTTTTTTGCCGTTCACATGACAGCAGAAATTTGGCAGCCAGTCACAGTCAGTTGAAATTCTGAAAATAAATAATTCATGATGCAGTGCTGTTTGTGGGAAGTTAATGTGATTTTTAAACCCTTTGCTATGCCTCCCAAGTGATTTCTGAATCGAAAAAAATTCATTAAAATGCTGGAAAGAAAATAGAAACTATAAAACAGAGAGTTATTTATTCATTTTTTTTCTAGAATATAAATCCTGCTTTGCCCAATTAAAGTGAATCAGTAAGCAAATCTCTTTGATGTACAATATTTATAAATAGAAAAGCAGGTCATCACTTATAGTGACACTTATAAGCAACAAAATAACTAGAATGATCACAATATTTTTTAATCATTTTTTTTGAAAGGCTGCAGAAATGTTTATTGAATACAGTGCCAGGTTTATAAATAAAACTTATTTACAATTTCCATAGAGTTGGTCCCCCATCAGAGAGGTGGTTAAATCTCCAAACAGTTTATCTCAAGATTTACAGAAACGTTCAAGTACATCTCCTTTTCAAATCACCACGGTGAAGGGTCACTTCAGTAACAAAAGAACCGCCACCATCTTTGCTACAGACGAGTTTAATGAACAGTATAATAGATCTGGAGAAAGAACACACACCCCACCCATACCACTACCTTCTTACTCCAAGGGATGCAGACAGCAAAGAATTTCTGTCTCCTACAGGACACCTTCAAGGGATTTTTTAATCCTTTTTTTTTTTTTTAAAGATTTTATTTATTTATTTTTTCCCCCAAAGCCCCAGCAGATAGTTGTATGTCATAGCTGCACATCCTTCTAGTTGCTGTTTGTGGGACGTGGCCTCAGCATGGCCGGAGAAGCAGTGCGTCGGTGCATGCCCGGGATCCGAACGCGGGCCGCCAGCAGTGGAGCGCGTGCACTTAACCGCTAAGCCACCGGGCCAGCCCCTTTTAATCCTTTTAAATGCATAGCTGAGCAAGCAAGAAAATAAGAGAAATACTGAAAAACATACAAGTGTTAAAGCACTTGAATTATACTGGATGGTGGGTTTGTGGAATGGGAGGGGTGGGAAGTGTGGAGGAAGTTGCTATTCTATTTTGCTTGGGTTTTAAAAGTTTAATGAGGATTTGGGTCCAGGAACGGGGTAGCGCATTGGAAATAAGATCCTGCACTAAGCTAGGCCCCCCAAGGGGGCCTATATTATCATTAAAAGAGTAGTGTAGCTACTCCATCAGGAAAACCCACTCTCAGAAGGAATCTTATAGGTATTAGTCTGGACCCTGGTGGAAAAAAATGTGTCTCCCCTGGGAATTCATAACCATGTGGATCTGAGGTTCCAGTTTACACTACATGAATGGCTCAGAAAACCATAATCAAAGATAACATTTAAAAAGTAGTCTTAGATAGCAGTGTCCTTGGAGTGCCTGGTAGAAGCAGAAACTCAACCATTCTGGAGGGATGTGCCAGACCCACATTTCCCAGGATTTCCACATACAAAAGAATCTTGAAGATAAGTCCATAATAAAAAATTTAAAATCCATGAGGAACATATTTACCGTGAGCAAGAATCATCAGATATAACAAACAGTAGAAAGGATATCAATTCCCCTAAAATTTCAGATATTAGAACTATCAGATAAGGATTATAAAGTTAGTAAGCATGCCTACCAATGTATTTATTCAGTATTCTTAGTAGATTCACACACCTTTCTTTTGCATTCAATTGGTTAAGAATTTGAATGTGAAAATAAAACTTTAAAATTTCAGAAGGAAATATAGATGAATATCTTGATGCCAGGATAGGGAAGGATTTCTTAGCCTTCTCCCCCAAAAATTGTAAGGGAAAAGAGAGAGATACATTTGATTAAATTAAAATGAAAAATCTCTGTACAGCAAAAAGATAAACTTATTTAACCATAAACCATAAACCATTTATTTATGATGAGCTAGAGACAAGCGAAATCTACTTTCAATGAATATATTCAACAAAGTATTTGAATCTAGAGTATATAAATAACTCCTGAAAATCAATAAGAAAAGACAGATAATGCCATAGAAAAAATAAGAAAAGGATTTAAGAGAAAAAGAAGAAATCTGAATTGCAAATAAACACATAAAATAGGCTCACTGGAGAGCAGGAAATGTGAGTTAAAATCACATGATGCTAACATCTCACACCCAAAGATTGATAAAACTGCAAATATTTTATAATATCAAGTTTTGATGGGGTTGCTGAGGAGAGTATAAGAAGTGGTACCATTTTGGAGGGCAATTTGGCAATATCTCCTAAGGTTGGAGATGTGCAATCTGTTCACTTTTAGGGGCATATTCTTGATGAGGTTCAGGACAGGCTACTCCAAAATATGGCCCCTTGGCATATTGACTCTTTTAAGCTGAAGGAGTTTGAGAAAACAGCGGAAGCAAGACGGTCCCTCTGACCTTCCCTTCGCCTTTTACCCCTGAAACAGGTCAGACAACTTTCATGTGAGAGGTGCTGTCCCCATACCCAGAGGCAGGGAGTATCTTTATCTCTAAGACAAAGGGACGCCGACAAGAATCCTAACAGGCCTTGCTAAGTTTCCCCCAGTTTACTACACTTATCTCATACTCCTTGACCTGCCATATTTCTCCACAACTGTCCAATCTTTATTAAACCTAGCATAAAAATACTCAGGTTTAACCATTTCTTCAGGTCTTCACTTTGTTTGTAGGCTCCTGTGTCATGTACAACTTATATTAAATAAATCAGTGTGCTTTTCTCTTATTAATCTGTCTTTGTCAGTTTAACTTTCAGATCTAGCCAGGGACACTAAGAGTGTCAAGGAAAATTTTTTCCTCCCTTCCAGTTTCTACAGAAACTTTTGAGCATGAACACAAGGAGATTAGGTACAAAAATCCTCCTTCAGTGTTGTTTGTAATGACCAACAAATTGAAAACAATCTAAATGTCCATCAAGAGAAGCATGAATAGTTCCATTGTGATATATTGTACCCTGGAATGCTATACAATTAAAATAAAATAGCCAGAGCTACTTGTATAAAAGGAAATTTGGGATTGATACCTATATTATGACACCACTTATGTGAAATTTAATAATAAGAGAAACAATAGTCTATTTGTATGAAGCAAAAATATAAAAACATCATACCTGGGGGTGAAAAACACCAAATTCAAAATAATGATTACCTGTGGGGAAGGAATGAAGAAAGTTTGATCAAGTAGGGATTCACAGGGGCTTCAAATATATCTGTAATATTATATTTATTTTAAAAGAACTATATTTTATTTAAAAGAATTATCTTAAAATAACCTAAGTTTTGATTAAATTGGATTAATACCTGAGTATTCACTTGGTTATTCTGTAGATTTTCCTAAATGTTTGAAATATTTCACCATAAGAAAGGGAAAAACAGGTTTTTTCCTCCCACTCACTAAATAAATATTGGTCTGATAACTAAATAATTTTGGTTAAAAAAAAAGTGCCGTTTTATTAACCTGCGCCAAGGGCCTATGCGTCTCTGTGTTTTCCAGGCCCTGTATGATTTGATTACATTAGTGCCAGGCCCCACCCATAGGGAACATCATGCTCCTTGGAAGCTGCCTGTAGAGTGTTAATAGTGTCAGCTATTCCCGTGTCCACTAAGCAGGGTTAGGGAGGTCAATCCTCATCAAATGATTAGTCTGCAAAGCTGTTGTTATGGACAGAATTCTGTTCCCCCAAATTTCATATGTTGAAGTCCTAATGATCAATATAACAGTATTTGGAGATAGGATCTTTAAAAAGGTAATTAAGATTAACACATGAAGTTGTAAGCATGGGGCCCTGATCCAGTAGGACTGGTGTTCTCATAAGAAGAGGAAAGGGTGCCAGAGAAAAGGCCATGTGAGGACACAGTGAGAGGGAGGCTGTTTGCAAGCCAAGGAGAGAGGCCTTAGGAGAAACCAAACCTGCCAACACCTTGATCTTGGACTTTCAGCCTCCAGAACTCTGAGAAGATAAATATCTGTTGTTTAAGGTACTTTGTTATGGCAGCCTTAGCAAACTAATACAGCTTTATAGCATGGGATGATATGAGATTGGCATCCTAGAAATAGATGGAAGACCTGAAGTAGAAAAGTTAGTTAATCTACGAAACTGAAAGGGCCAAAGAACAGCAAAAGGCCACTCCAGCAAAGTAGTTAGCAATATTGAATCAGTTAAGATAGAAATTGTTCAGAGCCATCAAAGTGGCCCATGGACTTATTCAAACATCAGGTGATTGCCAACATGGTTGAAAACCCAAGTGTGAACCCTATCTGCAGGTAGAAATAGATTTTGGTTCAGCTGTTGTATGAATGGGGGCTTTCATTGCTTTGAGTTTTACTCTGTTTTTGTATTATTTGTAATACAACACCCAATGAATTTAGGCATACTCTATGGTTTAATGCCCAACTACCTAATTTTAAGTCCATTCATATTTTTAAACTATTTTTTTTATTTTGGTGAAGAAGATTCACCCTGAACTAACATCTGTGCCAATCTTCCTCTATTTTGTATGTGGGTCGCTGCCACAGCATGGCTGCTGATGAGTGGTGTAGGTCTGCACCTAGGAACTGAACCCAGGCTGCCAAAGCAGAGCATGCTGAACTTAACCACTAGGCCCCGGGGCCAGCCCCCTTCATTCATATTTTTAGAAATTATAAACAATAGCAAAGGACAAACAAAAACAAACCAGGTTTTAGGTAGGCCTTGAGTTCAATTAATTTCAATTAAGTTAGTGTTTGAGTTTTTAAAGTAATATTAGTGTTATCCATTACTACCTCTTCTCAGACACGAGTAACGCTTTGTGTTTATTCCTTTTGGTTGACTGGATTGTTTTGAGCTGAAAGGGAAGACAAGATATCCATGCTCATGCTGAGGAGAGTTAAGCCAAAGGAATGACTAAATAAAAAGAAATGAGTGAAGGTAGTGACAGCTAGAAGAACATTGGATTATTATGGAAATAGACAATGAGTATAATACCCCTAATAATATCTACCAGTTTGTGAGCTTCGTCCTGCATCTGGTTCTATGTTCTGCTTTTTGTATACTGTATTCCATTTAATCCTTAAAACTACCCGGTGGGGTAAATACTAAGATTAGCCAAAATTCTCAAATGAGGAAACTGTGATTTATTGACATCAATTAAACTGCCCAAGGACACATAGCTAGTAGGTGTCAGGATCCGTGTCCAGTTTTGTCTGCTTCAGAAACCTAGGTCTTTAACCATCACAACACACCACTTTTCGAAGGACAGACGTTACTTTTAAGGAATTATAAAAGTGAACGTGAAGCTTGATATTCTAAATCTGTTGTGCATTGTCAGCAGTCGGAAGAGAACAGACCTAAAGACTGACTCTGTTTTTCCCCCGCATCATTTCAGGACACTTTGTACTCCGACTCATGTTTGCTGATGACTCGGAGTGGCTGACATCTCCATGACACACCAATTAGAGTGGAGCAGCAGGCCTCTAGTGGAGCTGAAGTCAGCCCTTAAGGTAGTGTACACCAATCAGACCTATCCTTGGAGGACTTCGTAATCAGATTTGGGAAGTCTGGAAGGAGGCCAGGCTTTCTATTCAGCAGGAGTGGGCTGAGATTCAGATGTAAATAGAAAAGAAAGTCTGCTGTGGCAGTGGAAAATAACTACGTAGCCCGGGATTGTCGATTTAGCATAAATGCTGCAATGATTCATCTCTGAGTTGATAAACATGTTTTCCAAAGTGAAAGGCAGACAGGATGCAGTTCCCAGCTAGAAGGGCCTCGTTACTGAAAGGTTTATAGAGAGAAGCCACTTAGCCCACGCCTCCATAATGCTGGGAATGGATTGGTACTAGAGGCACAGTTTTTTCTTTCAATGAAATGTGAGCAAGAGGGAACTCTAGCAGTTTATCACAGAATAGTTTGAGGTGGGTCATTAGCTTTGCTTTTCTTACAGTTCATATAGTGGCGCAGCTCCAGTGTCATATTCAGGGCTCCCACTGATAATAGGGATGCAGGAAACGCTCACTGACTCATTGACATGGTCACCAATGCATTTCCAATCCTCAGAGGAAATAAAAAGGACCAGACTCAGAATTTGAAAATCTGGCTGGCGTTATTTACTCAGGATCTACATGTAGAAAGAAATTAGGTCTAGAACCACCAGGTAGATGTGGGGAAACCACCACACTTCAGGTATTAACCTATCAAGTTTCTTTACAGGTTCTCTTTTACATGTGAGTATAAACCAAGTTCACCACCACTGCCACCCCCTGGCTTTCACGAATTGCTTTATAATTCACAGGGGAGAAAGAACTTCATGCTCACAAGTAATCAAACTTCCAATGTCTATTTGAAAGGGAAAACTGGTAATGTGCATTTGAAAGGAGTTCAATTACGTTGGAAAATAATGAAAAGAAGCGTATTTTTCAGAAGAAGAAAGTATAATATACATTGAAGAACACTACAGGGGGCCCGATGGTGGTTCAGGGAAATAAAACAAATATTAAGAATTTTTTGTTCAGGAAGTTTTTAACTTTTAGAATTTGTGGCATGAAATTCTATTGATTACGCATGAGCTAATTGCTTTTCATTACCCAACAGTGTCAGGCGGATTGAAGGTGAATCATTAAGTTAATTAAATACAAAATTTAATTGTGAAATAGCCAAGTGGTTTATCATTTAGGCATTTGGGTATAGGTCAAAGGCTTAGAAGAGAGGTTGAGAGAGAAATATAAATCTGGTTTATATTCGTAATTTAAAAGGAATAGGAAGAGATATAAAAACTTAAGGAAAAAGGATAAATATTAATACGTAGATGGCCTAGATCTAAGTTCTACAAAATTCCAATATTTAAATATCTAGTAGTGGAGAAGGGGTTGGTAAGTGTCACTAGAAGGGGCTGCCTGAGAAGTAAGAGGAAAAATAGGAGAATGTTGTTTAAAGAGGAAAAGAAAACGAGGTGTTTCAAGAACAGGGATTTGTTGGTTGGCTTGCTGAATCTGGCTGAAGAGTCAGACAAGTTTTCCTTTGCTTTAGCCATTTCGGTGGCAGTGGTTTCATTTACAAGAGTGATTTCTTAGAATGGTAGGGCCAGAAGCTAGACTGGAGTAAACTAAAGAGAAAGGTGAAAGTGAAGAATTAAAGAAAAAATTTGTAGAAAGCTCTTCTAAGAGAAGTTGCGTAGTTAGAGTCATCGAGAGCTATGATTTTCTCATTTGGGTGTGATGATAAAGGATAGGACAGGGGAATTAGTTGCATCTGTAACGGTGACAGAAATGAGTATCTATGGAACTGAGGCTGTGTAGGGAAAGACGTTAAGACAGAAAGGCTGTTAGGCAAAATAAAAAGGGTAGGGTTAGTGAATGGGTCATCTCAATGAGTTATATGAATAACCACTTCAGGGGGTAGAGGGAGGTGCTTGGCAAGAATGGGACATTGTGGTCAGAGTGGGGTATCAGAAATGGGTACTTTGGGAGTGGCTGAGTTTCTTGAGATGGCAGAATTCAAGTTGTGACTGACGGACCAGGTGGCTCAGGTGAAGTGGAGGAGATCACTAGGAAGTTCAGTGAACACAGAGTCAAGATTGTTGGATGGTTCATCCACGTGGCTATTGTATTCACCGGGATGATTACACCAGCTAAGGCGAAGACGGAGATTGCATCTTCAAAGGTGCTAACGTCTTCAAAGAGGACTTGGAGGTTGAATCCGGGGAGAGTGGTGCAGCTAGATGATATGAGCCTCAAACTTCCAGAAAAGAGGGATTTGGATGGAGCTATTGGAAATCAGGAGGATACTAATCCCACTTCTTAGTCCAATGCTTACGCACTAGAGGAGTGAGAGGGAAAACAAACAAAAAAATACCTTGCCTGAGTAGGATAAAGGAGAAATAATGTTTTCTGGGAACAGCTAGGTTTCAGTTAAGGTAATTTTTGAATAACGGATAATTTAGGGGAATATCAGTGGTCATTGTGGAAGGTTTGGGAGAGAAGGTTAGAGTGAGAAATTGGGTCAGGAGAAAATATGTTTAGAACATTGCAGGGATAAGAGTTGAAGAAATGATTGAATGATGTGAGAGGCTTAGACTCTGGGGAGTGACTAAGATAAACAGGGAAGAGAGATATCATATGCTTGGTCCTGATCCTGTCCTAGAGGCAGGTGGTCTTATGAACTGATGGAATTGGCTGTAGTCTGGAAGCCAGGCCTAGCAATTGCTGTGTAGGACCAGGGCTCTAGTGGCTGGCTGTTGGCAGCTGCCGTGGGGATGTCAATGTCAGTGGCAGGGGTCAATGATGCTGGAGTCCAGTGATTCTTCACTAGGGGAAGGCTTGGGGTCATATGTTGGCAGCAGGTCTAAGCGGGTCCAGTGAAATTTCTGCATTGTATGGACATCCCCAAGGACTGGTCAGAATTCTCCATGGCTTCCAAATGGCTGGGACCAAATACTCCTTGAGGCAACCTGTGGGGTCCCACCTCTGGCTGTGGTGATTATCTCCTAGCATCTCCAGCAGCATGTGAGGGATGTTTCAGCAAACACAGGCTTAGCACTATGACAAAATATCCTGTTAATTTTGTATAGTGCAAAACGTGATTTTCTGTTATATACTGAATATAAATTGGAGAGATATTTTTATTTAATCCCTAGAACATATATTTTGTTTGAGTTTAAAATCTAGCTGCAATACTGACTTAGAGAATGACATGGAGAAAGTTACTGTCTTTTTTCAGGTTCAGGCTCCCTACCTTAAAAGGACAAAAAAAAAATTAAGCTGCAGCAATGGTCTAAGAAGTATATCTATTTATGTGTGTGTATAGACATATAGATACACATAAATATACATATATAGCCTTGCATAGTTTCTAATAAATATGGGACAAATATAAGTCCTATTTTAATAGGATGTTACTTGGTGGTGATATTCAAATTATTTAACAATTAGTGAGGCAGAGGGAGAGAGGCTGCCTGACCAATGAGAATGTGTATTGGCCAGTTTGTGGTACTGAAGCACACCATCAGGAGCGTTGGTTCTGACGTGAGTACCTTGAAATACCAAGAGCGACAGGCAGCAGTCTACTCTATCATGGCCACGTGGTCTTGTGACTTCAGTCACAATGATCTGGCTTCTCATTTTCACCCACTAACTTAGAATGCCATAAAATGCAACAGGCAGTTTCCTCTATTGAAAATTAGGGTCATTATTTCAAATGTATGTCATAGTAGTATTTAAACAGATTTCTAAACTAGTCCTTAGAAGTGAAGAAATATTATAACTAACAAATTAGAATTGCCTTAAACAAGTAATAGCTAAAAGTAATTGCTCCCTGATATCTTCTTTGGAGAGGTCAATATTTGGAGGAGATGGTAACATGTACTTCCCTGAGGTCTCTCTTAAAAATATTCTTATTTCCATTTATAAAAATTTACCTTTATATGATGAGTGAGGCAGTAATTGAATATTGGGTCTATCAGACTACGGTGTTATTAGACTGAGAAAAGAAGAAAAGTAAGAGGATAGTCCATTTTCAAAATTCATATTTTATTGAGTTATGTTGTATTTGTTACATATTAAAATAAGGAATTTAGACATATTTTTTAAAAATCTAAGTCTTCTCTCTGCCGCAAACCCTATCACATCCAAGGAAAAATACCTAGAAAATTGAATCCAAAGTTAAGATTTAGACTTAGGTAAATAATTGTTTCTCCATAGCAGTCTGAGGTATGAAGTCAACATATGTCTTTATCATCCCTAGAGATATTGAAAGGCTTTGAAAGAGTTTCTCTCCAGAGTTTGATAAAAATTTGTTAAGATCTGTCCAGGGCATTATTTAATCATGGCACAATTTTCATTTATGTTGTTCAAAGAGATATTTGTCAGGAATGCCATAGAGGGACATGTTGATTTATCCTTTTCTATTTGAATCTTTAGAGTTCATGATCCTTGACCTTGAAACAGGAAATTTTTGTTTCCTCCTCCAAATCTAAGAAAGTATTAATTTTTTCTGGAGTCTAGGATGTCACTCTAAGGTTTGACTGAAAGCCATTTTGATTTTATATCATATTCTAAAAAAATTTTATATATGACATTGTAATAAAATTGATTCTTTGCTGATATCTATCAAGTGACTTAAAATAATTTATTGCCGTGATTGAAATGATTTGGTTCATGAGAAAATAAAGGGATCAAAACCAGTGCCACAGCTATTTTAAGACAGTATTCAATAAATATTTAATAAATGAAAAAATAGCTTTTAATAATAATTGCATTATTATTTTTAAGTTTTTTCTTTAATTGTAAGTACCCTTTTAACAAAAGTATTTTATCCACATTATGGGGAAATCACAATGCTAAATATGTACAACCAAATCAATCTAGATAACTTGCACGTCTACTCTTGCTCTTGCTTCTGTAAAACAACAAGATTGCTGTAGGGCTGAACTCCTTTGGCTTCCTTTATGATTCTTACAAATTGTTGCGTGATTGATTGCTCTGTAGATTATCTAAATAAATAAAACCAACGGGCATGCAGAACCCAACTCATTGTTTCCTCTGTGACAAGCTTTCATTTCAATTCAACTCAGCAAAAACATACTGGGCATCCAGTATTTGGTGAACCCCATCTAGTTGCTAGGATAGGAATATGAATAAGAAGCAGTTTTTATCCCCGAGGATATCCTCTTACAACCTACTAAGAGAGACAGACACACAGCACAAGAGAGTGTCGTGCAGCACGAAAAGTGGTAGAGTTATAAAGTAAAATGGGAGGGCTGATGAAGAAGTGATTTTTTCTGAATAAGATTAGAGAGCTGGGAGTAAAACAGAATTATAGAAAGCTGCAGGTCTGAGGTAATGTTTGTGCTAGTTCTTGAAACCTGAGGAAATTGTTTTCCAGGTAGACTGGTGGAAAAAGACATTCTAGGCCTAGGGAAAAGCGTGGTCAAAGTCATGAACAGAGGGCCTGTGTGTGATATATTTTAGCAATAGTGACCCCCCAGGAATGGCTATGGGGTGAGATCTTGTGGGGACAGTGTGGAGGCAAGACTGGAAAGGCAAACTGTGATCAGGTTTTGGGATAAGTGGAGCAGGTCATCGGTCAGGGTGAGGAGGTGGGGAGTAGTGGTGTTGCCCTTCATGGTATGGAAGGTGGAAAGCAAGCAGAGACTTTTAAACCAGGAGCCAATAGGATCTGAGTTCAGATGCAGATAAACCATCTCAATCCGTTTATTCTGCCTTTCATTAAATTCTTTTGCTTTTTCCAATTAGAGAAAACCTGCTTTTCATAAGGGTCTTTTTTAATCAGAAGAGCATATTTATCTGGCAGTACTTTCAAAGTAGAAAACTAAACATGGGGGAATGGAAAATCAGGAGAGTAATTTATATAACCAGGAATTAAAGTAAACATTGAAAGGTCATTGTTCTGTCTTTTGCCTCTTGGGGCTGGCAAATCTAGGCACAAACAGTCAGAGTTGGTCCTTTTTTTAACTTAATTATAATAATATCAAGATTCTTTCACAGCACACAATGCTTCTCATAATTTGGGTCCTGCTTGTCAGACAAGTCTCTTCCTTTGGCACTCCCATATGTGGACCCTTCACTTCAGAACTTCATAATGAATTGCAGGACCTGGAATTCACTATACTTTCTTCCTTCTATGCCTCTTCATATTCTGATTGCTACTTGAAGTCATCTTTCCTCTGATGCTTTTTTTAACTGGATAATTCCTATTTATTCCTCAAGAATCAGCTTGTTACTGCACAAAGGGCACGATCTGCTCGCTGCAAGACAAAAGCCAATCATCAAGAGGCAAGATGGTGGCAGAGAAAGGGCATTTTATTACAGCTTGCTAGCAAGGGGGAAGATGGATGACTAACGTCTGAAAGAACCGTCTGAAGGGGGGCACAGAATCTTGAAGAACTTATATTAAGCTAGTGGGTTACAGGGGAGGGGCTTAGGAATGTTGACCCTCTGGTGTTACAGACTGGGAGTTCCCACACCAGATGGACTCTTTGTCTGAAGGTCACCACATTCCTAAGGAAGTCAAAGGAACAGAGTTATCATCTTATCACAGCTGGGGGGTACATGCACAAGCAGGGGTCGTAGATCTCCTGGAAGGTGCATATCCAGCTGGGTTAGCTAGTCAGAGGTCATTCAAAGCTACAATTAGGTTTCTTTTCTACAATATGGCTTCCCTTATGTCAGCCTTGTGTTGAGCCTGTATCAAGCTCAGACATAATCTGCTTCAGGAAGCCTTCCCTGTATATTTTGAGTCTGGGTTAGGCCTCTCCTTTTATGTCCCAATGCAATCCCAAGTATATCTTGATATTACCACTTCTTCCACTATATTGCAGTTGCCTAACTTTCCCACATGAAACAGCAAGCTTTCGGTAGGTAGGCACTGTGTCCTACCTCTATTCTTGATGTCATATGCTTAGAAGATCTCCAAATGTTTGTTAAATCTAATGAAACAGGATGGAATGGAAGAAATGAATAGACTAATTGAACTTGATTCTTAGGCAAAGAAAAGTAAGATCAAGGACTGCTCCGTAGCCAAGGCTAGATGGTTCTAAGCCAGTACATATGGGTGGAGTGTAAAGAAAACAGATTTCCTAGGCAGTTTCCGATTCAAACATACTGAAGTGCACATACATAAAATGCAAGTATAGGTATACACATCCCAATAATTCCAAAATTAATATATCCCTTTTAGAATAGAATCTATTTTTCTCCTCCAAATTTAGAAACAAGAAGGATAGATAGCTTCCCCTGAGATAGTAAGTCATATGAATCAACTAATATTAGTCCAGCTATGATGAACTAATCAGAGCCTGGAACCTTTGGGCCATAAATCCACCACACTGTGAGCTCGAGACCATGCTTTATTTATTCTTCCCATTACCTAGTGCCGTGTCCAGGATATAGCATATACCAAATAACTGGTTGGAAAGGGAAAAGAAAAGGAGAGTGTAAGGAGAGTTCAAATACTGCTTCCTGGTTCTCAGTTATATGAGAATTCAGATCAATATATATCTTTCTTTCTAATACATTACTTTGAGTTTATCTAGATAATGTGTGTTAAAAAGTTGAATTTCTTTCTCTTCTATTAAGCAGTTTGGGGGTATTGAGAACTTGAATTTCAATTCAAAAGCAATTAGCAACATTTTACGAAATAAATATAAGCTTAGTCATTTTGGGGACTGTATAACTTAATAATGTCCCTTCAGGAAAAATAAACATTTGAATATATATTTACTAAGCTTCATCAGATGTTCTCATATGAAAAATTTTATTACTCTTTATCCCAGATTATAGGGTAAATACTAATTCATTCATTGTGAACTAATTTATAAGTAAATATAATATACTAATTTTAAGTTTTGTTGTCTTTGACGTACAGTAAGATGTAGTTTTCTTGAAACTCGAAGAGATAGTAACTTCTTCAGGGAATTATTTGAATTGCTTTTCCTTATTAATTCATATTGACTTTTAACATTGTTATGATGGTCTATGAAGTTTGAGGTAGCTGTTATTATTTGATTAAATAATCCAGGGGACTAAGTAACATCTCATCATAATCCATAAGCACCAAAGCTCCTCAAAGTGTTTCTCAGGATACATGTGTCAAATCACTTGAAGCTTTGATCAATGATATTTTGAGGCCAGGCTCTGTCTGTGCCATTCAACAAAGAATTATGTGGGGCTATGCAATGTATTAGGTTCAGGGAATAAAGACAAAGTTCCTGCTCTCAAGAAGCTTCCATTTTTAATGTGAGAAGGCTGTCTATAATCATGTAAACAAGTCAGTGGGATAACTTCAGAGAGGGATAAGTTCTGTGGAGGAAATAAAACAGGGAGACAATGGCAAAGAAAGTGACTTGGTGGTAGGAAGAGCCACTTCAATCAGGATGGTTAGGGAAAGGCTATCTGAGGAGGTGACAACTGAGCTAAATATAGAAGGGGAACCATGTGAAAATCTGGGGAACAAGACCAGTGTGTGGGGGAGTGGTATTCTAGGCATATGGAATAGCAGGTGCCAAGGCCTTGATGCAGGACAAGATTCTGGCCTGTTTAGAGATCAGAAAGAAGTCCAGTATTTCTGCACAGGAATTAGTGGGAGGGGTAGAGAATAGTAGATGATAAAATCAGGGAATGTCAGGATTTAGATTTCAGGCTGGTTGAAACTGGATACCATTGAAGGATTTTAAGATTATGTTAATAATATAAGGAGATTGGACTGTAGGGCATTAGAATAGAATTAAAGAGACCTCTTAGAGGCTGCTAAAGAGGTCTAGGTGAGAGATACTCATAGATAACACAGCAAGTAGCTGTAGAGATGGTGAGAAATACCACTGAGCAGGTGGTAGTGCCATCAATCAAGATGGGAAAGAGTGGAAGAAAATCACTTTGGAAGTGATGTGGAATCAGTAGTTCTCTTTTGACATGTTGGTTTTATAATGGCTGTTAGACATCTAAGCAGAAATAGGCTGATAGATAGAAGTGAGCTCACAGGAGAAACCAGGGCATGAAAATAAAAATTTGGCGATGGTGGGATATAGATTTTTTAAAGTTATTGATCTTAGATGAAATCTCCTAGAGAGGGAATGTAGGTGAAAAAGAGGAGGGGAAAGGATCATATCGCTCTCTCCAGTTAAGACAGGAGCTGCTGTGTAAGAATACTTCTATTTGGGGCTGAGGTAAAAGAGTAGGTTTACACCTTGGTGTCTTAGCTGAAGAGGAACAAACCGAAGAGGAGAGGATATGGGAGGGGTGTGTCAGGGCCTAAGTTCTTGACAAATTTTCGTGTGTTTAGTTGTTGTTCCAAGCATTTGGGGAAGGCTCAATTTGTCTTCTCTCTGATTGGTTCCTTCACACTGGCAGTCTTATTTACCCACTTCACATGGCTCTTTGAAGGCAACAAACTTTAGGTAGCTTACCTGCCAAATTTGGGTACATGGAAGTTTCTGAGGTACCAAGCACTCAGATAATGTTGTGTAACACCAGCTTTTCCACCTAAGGTTCTGCCCATGCCATGCCCACGATCCCCAGGGCTTGTACTTTCACTCCCTGGAATTTCAATTTATTTTTTCCTGTTACACATATATCCTGTTGTATGATGTCTCCTTAAAATTATTGTTGAGTTCATCCTTTGATAATTTTGAATGTTTGATTCCAACTTCCAATCAAATCTCAATGCAGACCATCTCATTGCTTCATCATGCTCTAATGAACCAGCAGCACTAACTTCTGAGATGCAGGAAAAGATTATTTCTCCACAGACACCACCCGATTCTGGGTTACTCTCTTATCTTTTGTTACTGTGGTAATGACAGTTTCCTTTCTTCATCATGGCATAGAAGTTAAATAGTTAAAGAGTGGGGCCGGTATACAATGGAGTAAATGACAATAAGTCAGCAACACATGACAAAGTTTATATGTGCTTGGAAAAGGGAGTCAGTTGTAGGGAAAGGTCATTAGCATATCAATGACCCACTTTTTTGTTTTCAAGAAGGGAGAAACTTTAAAGGTTAGGTATAGATAATGACTGTAGGACCTAAGATAAATGCCTCTTACTCTATATCCTTGTTTGTCCCCAAAAAACTTGACTTAAGCAATGGTTATTCCATATAGAAAATGGTGAAATTTTAACTGTGAACAGGATTTTTAAGTGACTCAATTTAGGAAAAGGATAAGTTTGTAGTTATTCTGCCAGAAACAGAAACCAATAGACTTGGTTTTAAGTTAGAGACAGAAGTATCTGGATTTAGCTCTTACACCTCCCTCTATATCAACCTTGCACCCAGTCACCAAGTCATATTGATTCTGCCTCCTAAATGGCTCTCAAATCCATTCACATTTCTGTATCCTCTTCCTTGATCCTAGCTATATGGACTATTTCAATAACATTTTAATTGATTTCCTGTATTTAACCCATTCTTTTAAAGTGCAAACTAAATGTTCCAATCCCCAAATTAAAACCTTTCCAAGGAAGTCTTCTTAAAGTTTTGGAATCAGACATAAAATGTGGGCCATATGCTCCCACATGTTCTAGCCCCCAGCAGCTCCTGTCCACCCTCCCCTGCATGTACACACACCTTTACCACTGCCCTCTGCATCTCTACCATAGTGCCTTTGCATAAACTGCTTCTTTTCATCCTTAATGTTCTCTTCACCTGTGTGCTTAAAATATATCTATGGGTTTTCTATTGTTGTGTAACATATTACTACAAATTTAGCAGCTTAACACAACACACAGTTTCCAAGAATCAGGAGTCTGGGCATGGTTTAGCTGAGTACTCTGCTTAGGATCTCACAAGGTTGCAATGAAGGTGTAAGCCCGGGATATGATTTCGTCATAGCCTCGGGGTGTACTTCCAAGCTCACTGGTTATTAGCAGAATTCACTTCCCTGTGTCCATAGGACTGGGACCCTCAGTTCCTAGAAGTCACCCACCATTCCCTGCCACATGGCTCTCTCCACAGCGTGGCAGTTTGCTTCTTCAAGGCCCACAGGAGAGTCTCTCTACTGCTGTGAGTCTCTGAACTCTGGATCCTCTCTGAAAGTGCTGACCTGATTGGTACAGGCCCACCCAGGAAAAACTCCCTTTTGACTAATCTAGAGTCAACTGATTGGAGACTTATATAATAATTATATCTGCAAAATCCTTTTACTTTTGCCATATAGCCTAACTTAATCAAGGGAGTAACATCCTATCCTATTCACAAGCTCCACTCCCACTCAAGAGAGGGGGTTTACAAGGGTGTGATTCTTTGGAGATCATCTTACAATTTTGCCTACCTCACTTGGATACGTAATTTCATTTGGGGTGAACTTTTCTAACCCAAACACTTAACCCAAACTGTAAACAAATCAAGAATCACAAGCTCAAATGCCTACAGTGCCTGGCAGGTTTGTTAATGAATAAAATGATAGTAGGGAGTGGTAGAGAATGTGGTAAATTAGAAAGCCTCTGACTATCTGAAAAACCCATCTCTCTTCCACTCTAGCCAACCATTGCCTTGTAGGAATTCTGGCCCAATGAGTCATATGTGATATTTTCAGATCAGCCAGGAATCTATATTTGAACATGTATGTGTGTGTGTGTGTGTATGTCTGAGTATGAAATCTTCTGATTTATATATATTACTAATTGGTTCAAATAATAAAGGCACTCTGCAGGTCAATACTATGCAGAACAAATATATTTGCAGACAGAATTTTTCCTTGTGCTATTACTTTCCAAATTTTGCTTTAAGTGATTATCTGTGCTATTATTTTTAAAAAAATATTTTGTCCCCTCTAAACCATAAGTGCCTGAGGACTTGGATCATGTCTATCTCATTCATTTATAGGCTTCAGCACCTAGCACAGTACATGACACATCATATATAATCAGTATGTATTTGTTGACTGGATTAGTAAGTGAAAACATTGTGAGCTCTCTCACCAAGGAAGACCTGGGTTAAAATTTTGTCTCACCAACTGGGCAACTTGATCTTTGACACATTGCTTAACATTTCTGAGCTTTAATTTCATCGTTTATAAACTGGGGTTACTAATAACTACAGTTGTGAGGACTAACTGGAATAACAAGTAAAATTTCTTAGCACAGAGGCTGCTCATTGTAAGTGGGTTTCTTTTCCTTAGGGATGGCTCACGGATGCGAGTACCACCTACTTTTGTATATTTTCTATGTTTATAGTAGTAGATAAACTTGATCAAATTCAAATGTCATATAGAAAGCTTACATATTTTAGTATACATACATAGAAGACATATATGTAAATAATGTAAATAATATATGTATGTATATGTATGTGTGTGTAAATTTATATTTGTATGTGTGTATATACATTTTCATATATCAAAGGCTGATGTGTTTTGGCTAAGGGAAGAGAAATGGAAAAGTATATTTCATGGATCCTTGGCAGGGAGAGCAGGGGTCAGGGAAAGGTATTTTGCCACAAGGAGAATGAGAGCAGAATGATGTTGTATACAGGGCCCCTTCTCTGCCTCCCAGACAAAAAGTATGGAAAAGGAACTACTCCCTATCGCCAATAAATATTTTAAAAGGAAATGAAACCCAATTTGTTTCTAAGTGCCTTATTACACAAATCCTAACAGGAAGGGAAATTCTTATTGCACGTGGTGGATAAATTAAATTCTAGATTTTAGTATTATGCTTTTTCCAGGAATAGTTACAAGCATTATTATTAAGCAGACAATTATAGATAGCTTATAATTCATTACAAAATTGAGGTATAAAATAGAAAACCTATGTCCTCCTTTAAAATAATGAATGCATTATTTAAAATGATCAGATAAACCCACATTAGCAAAGAAAAAAAAGCCACAAGAAGCAGCCCTGCAGAAGGATCATTCCAGCATTTTATAAATATCCAATGTGACGGTCCTTCTTTCATTTTTAAGCTTTGATTGTGTCTACAATGAAAGCTATTTTATTTTTTTGTACATCAGGAGATGAGAAAGTGCTTAAGGGAATTTGATCCAATTAGTATTACATTGCCATCTTTTAATAAAGAATACACCAAATGAATTTAAGAGCAGGATTGAAAAAGGTTATATATTGCATATATTCTAAAGGTTCAAAAGTGTAAAAAATTTTACTTTATGATTATAAGCAAGTGCATTTTAGGATTTTATAATCTGAATTATTCATAGCCTTAGGGCATCATTTCAATAAACTATTCTTAGGAGAGAAATACAGTCAAATGCAGCTGAACCATGTAACAAAATTAACAATATGCATTTGGTAAACTACTTCCTTCTAAATGTATTAATATCACCAAGGCTGATCTCTCCTACCTGCAGAAGCAGTTAAAACCTAGAAGACTAAATTACTTCCACAGTTGTCCAATTTGTGTTATTACAAAACTTGTGAAATTATTTTATAAATTACCTTATAAGACATTATCTTCATAGTCATTAAAATTGTTACATTGCTATCTGGTGTATTTTTTAAAAATGAAATTTTAAGTGTAGATGTAAGCAAAAAAAAAATCTGGCTACAAAACAGAGCCAAGTAAATTTATGCTTTTTCTTTTTTTCAGGGTCATGACAATTCAATTTTTCCCCCTTGGGAGTACTGCACTAGAACTAGGACATGAAGAATAATTTTGAGTTCATAAAATAGGGCAGATTTGGAATTAGATGCAGCGTTCAACACAGGTGGACCTTACTTTACATAGTGATTATGTTTCAAAAATTATGTATGCATGTGAACCACGTAAGGAATGATTTATGCATATAAGTAGTGGCTGAATTTTTAGTAAGCGAATGATATTGCCCAGGGAATATTCATATCCATTCTGGCTTCAACTAAGGTGTCCAAATTTATCCCTTAGTCAATGTAAGACGTATCTACAGTGGCCCTTGCTTTGCTCACAATGGGGCTTAGAAAATATCTTTGGCTGCTTTAAAACAGGCACTGTTTTGGAATCAAACTCAGGTGGTAAGTCTCTGAAGTTATTTCTGTGGAGTGGCCTATCTGACCCTCACTTCTGCTCCAGTGGCTTGGTAGTCTGGTACCTACTCATTCCCCAGTGTCTTTGGATCGAACCATCCTTGCTCTTAGCATCTTTCCATGTGCTCTGCAGATCCTGGCATCTATTGCCCTACTCAAGGACTTCACTCCAGCAGTTCGCCCTTCTCCTTCTTGCATCATCGTCTTTTCTGGACCATTCACGTCAGCAAACATATATGTTATAGTTTTCCCCATTTTTAAAACCAAACAGGCATAAAAGCTCCGTTGGCCTCACATTCCCTTCCAGCTACTGCCCAATTCTTTGCTCTCCTCTATAGCAAATCTCTACAGATCTCTTTTAAAGTATTTGTTTTTGCAGGCTGAACTTCTTTACTTTGATTACCTCTTGGACTCATTCCAGCATTTTTTTTTTTTCTGAGGAAGATTGGCCCTAAGCTAACATCTGTTGCCAATCTTCCTCCTTTTTTGCTTTTTTTCCTCCCCAAAGCCCCAGTAGATAGTTGTATGTCATGGTTGTACATCCTTCTAGTTGCCCTATGTGGGATGCTGCCTCAGCATGGCTTGATGAGCCACGTAGGTCTGCACCCAGGACCTGAACCAGTGAACCCTGGGCCAACGAAGCAGAGCGCATGAACTTAACCAATACACCGCTGGGCCAGCCCTCATTCCAGTTTTTTATCTCCACCTCTCTACAAAAATTATCCTCGTCAAGGTCACGGATAACCCCCATAGTAATAAATCCAGATTCCAGTCTTCATCTTTCTAGACTTCTCAGCAACATTTGAAGTAGTCTGTCTGTCTATTTTTAAGCATTGTCTTGTCTTGTCTTTTGGAGTATCGTTATTGTTTATTTGCAATTGCTTTACCTGGATCTGATTCATCTTCTCCACAGCTAAACGTGGCATGCTCCAGGGTCAGTTCTCAGTTATCTTCTTTCCTTTATTTACTGCATTTACTCTCCACCATTCTCAGGATCTTTTTTTTTTTTTTTTGTGAGGAAGATCAGCCCTGAGCTAACATCCATGCTAATCCTCCTCTTTTTGCTGAGGAAGACCGGCTCTGAGCTAACATCTATTGCCAATCCTCCTCCTTTTTTTTCCCCAAAGTTCCAGTAGATAGTTGTATGTCATATTTGCACATCCTTCTAGTTGCTGTATGTGCGCCCCGGCCTCAGCATGGCTGGAGAAGCGGTGCTTAGGTGCGTACCCGGGATCCAAACCTGGGCCACCAGTAGCGGAGCACGCACACTTAACTGCTAAGCCACGGGGCCGGCCCCATTCTCAGGATCTTAATATCATTTATATGCTGGTGACTCTCACATTTATATCGTCAGCCCTGACTTCTTTCTTTCTTTTTTTTTTTTTTTGTGAGGAAGATCAGCCCTGAGCTAACATCCATGCCAATCCTCCTCTTTTTGCTGAGGAAGACCGGCCCTGAGATAACATCTATTGCCAATCTTCCTCCATTTTCTCCCTTTTTCTCCCCAAAGCCCCAGTAGATAGTTGTATGTCACAGCTGCACATCCTTCTAGTTGCTGTATGTGGGACGCGGCTTCAGCATGGCCAGACAAGCAGTGCATCGGTGCGAGTCTGGGATCTGAACCTGGGCCGCCAGTAGCAGAGCGCGCGCACTCAACCGCTAAGCCACAGGGCAGGCCCAAATCCTGACTTCTTTCCTAAACTATATGTTTGCAAGTATCCAACTTCCAAATTCCAATTTGATATCTCCTTTAGGTTATGCAATAATTATCCCAAATTAGCGTATCTTAAATTCTTGATAATTCCCTTTCAAAACTATTTATTACTTATTCTAAAACAGTAGTTATCAACTGGGGATAATTTTGTCCCCAAAGGGGCCATTTGGCAATGTCTGGAGAATTTTGGGGTGTAACAGCTAGAAGGTGTATGCTATTGGCATCTACAATGCTCAGGATTGTCTCCCACAATAGAGTTATCTGGCTTAAAGTGTCTACCTTCATTCTTCTCTTCCTCTCATCCTAATATCCAACTTGTCAGTATACCTTGTCAACCCTACTTTCAAAATATATCTAGAATTTCTCATCAGTTCCAGTGCTATTTCTACAATCTGTGCCACCACCCCCTCTCCCAGAATAACTTACCTCCTCTCGCAGCTCATCTCTCCTTTTGTACTAGTACAAATGAAAATTCTACACATTAGTCATAGTGATCCTTTTAAAACAAAGTTAGAGGCCTCCAAAGGCTTCTTATCTACCTCGGAATAAAATCCAAAGCTTTTATTTTTATTTATAGCCAATTTTATATTTGTTTCTTGTTTCTGTCTCACTTGGCTAAAATATAAACTCTAAAAGAGCAGTGACTCTTTTGTTTATTGCAGTATTCCAGAGCTTAGAAAAGTACAATGTGCATAGTAGGTACACAATACATATTTATGGATTGAATGAATGACTACAAGGTTAACCTTGCCTGATGACCCAACCAGCCAGTAAGGATATTTCAAGTACCATGTATGGACAATATTAACTGCAGAGCAGTTCATGAGGTTATATCAGAACATACTTTTTAAATGTTCTTTCTTAGCCAAATAGAATGTTAGTAGTCTACGTTAGTTCTCCATTTAAAAAAAAATTTTGAGTGGCCTATGAAACCTAATTCTGGAGATACTAGTTTGGTCTTATCATTCTTGTTTCCCTTTCCACACTCTAAATTAGGACCACATTATTTCTTGTCTAAACTAGTACAAGATCCTCCTGACCAGATATGAGTTTTTCTCTCTTTTTACTCAATTTCACCCTACCCTGCATAAAAATTATATGAAGGTTAACTCATTGTTTTACTAAATTAAGGAATTTTTTCTCTTTTTGATATTGATATTATTGAAAATATGGGTTCAAATGATTTTTCTGGTTTTAGTTTTAACTATTCCTTCATATAGATTCTAAATTTTAGCCGCTCAGTAATTCTATGTTAACTTTTAAGTCCATGTTTCTCTAACTCCGTGCCTTCACTTTCCCTGTTCTCTCTAGGAGGAATGATGAAATTCCTCTCTCACTCACTACAACATCTCACCCTTTGATATTCTACTCAATCCTTGAGGTTCATCTCAACTGACATTGTCTATTATAAAACCCTACCTAGCTGCCCTGAGAAATAATTTCTCGTTCCCTTGAATGCATAAAGCTCTATTAGTACCTTCTTCATGCTCTTATTTTCCTCTACCAGGTGTCAAATTATTTATATATTTGTCTATTCTCTCCTCTTAGATTTGTCTTTTCTCTTCTGCTTTAGGAAGGTTATTGATTTCTTTTTCATTTTATAATCTTTGTAAAATTTGCCGACATATATTCAGACTTAATAGAATCATATATAATGTATGTTTCCAATAGCATTGTAAGCTCTTTACAGTCTACAGCTGTGTCAGATCTTTTTGCATTATATAAGATATATTTTGAATACCATCTTTCCTGGGTCCATAATAAAAGCTCAGTAAGTAACTATTGAACAAAATTCCATCTAAAAGTTTTTAAATTTATTATTAAAATAATTATTACAAATATATGTTTATATTTATGCTGAAGTAAATTTTGAACTTTATTTTTGAAGAAAGATATACAAAATACATGAGCTTGCTGTCTTTATTTCTGAAAACAATTTAAATTTGCATTGTTATTTTGATGGCACTAGTTTTCCTTTTAACACAGCTAAACAAACTCCTTCCTGGACTCAAAAGTTATCATTATTCTGATGAACTGGATATATTTCATCTTTCCCATATCTCCCATTCCCTCTCCCTGTTGGGATAACTTGTATGTATCTTTAAGAATAATTTAAAACGTTTCCTGTAGGAAGCCTTCCCTGATCTTCCCAATGTACTTCTGAAAGAAGACTCTCCCCGCCTGCATTAAAATGATTATAAAATGCCATGTTTTCTTATTCTTTGTATCAGATCATCATTGAATTTCATAAATAGCTAACAAAATTAAAGTATTGCAAAACCAACACAAGACACTACTTAAATATATTGTGTTTATGTTTAAACAATTAAAACTATATATCTGAGCTATGAAAAAGTGTTCTGATTTTCTGTTCAAAAATGGACTAATTTTCATGCCAGTCTCAGGGTCTCATTCCTGCCTGAGGGGTCTGGCCCCAGTACACATACCTTCACTCCTACGTCATCAATCTTTCTCTTTACTGAATATTCTCCGCAGAATATAAATATGCCAAGTCCCTCCTGTTCTAAAGAGCACACCACTCCTATACACAATTGTCTTCTAATCATCTAGTTTCTGACTGTTCTCCCTTCCTTTCCCAGCCAAACTTTCTGAAAGAATAGTTAAATCGTCCTGCTCCACTTCCCTGATATTCCTCAAACCAAAGCATTCTGACTTTGGTCACTGTGATAATTAATTTTATTTGTCAGTTTGGCTAGGCCACAGTACCCAGATATTTGATCAAACATTATTCTAGATGTTTCTGTGAGGGTATTTCTTTTAAAAATAAGACTGACATTTAAATCAGTAGATTTGGAATAAAGATTACTTTCCACAATGTGGGTGTACCTCACCCAATTAACTCAAGACCTTAATATAAAAAAGACTGACCTCCCAGGGTAAAAAGGGATCGTGACTTCAATAGCCACATGCATATGGATAGTTCTAAGATCCATCTCAGATCTCTTTCCTCAAACATACATATCTATTCAGATGCTTTGGTGTTAAAAATTGAGATCTTCATCTTTCCTCTGTTCTTGTCCTTTCTACTTCAAGAAATGCTCTCACCATCCACTCCAAAATTAAAGTGGGAAGCCTGTTAGAAACCCAAAACTCTTCGTCAACTTCCACCTCCAATCACATATCAAATTCACTTAATTTTATTAGTGTCTGTGTGTATTAGCAGAATTCTAGATTTGTAGCTATTTTCTCTCCTCACTCTAAAAATATCACTCCATTATTTTCGGGCTTCCATTATTTCTGTTGAGAGGGCACCTGCCATTCTTAGTGTTTCTCTTTAAAATATTCAATAATTCTCAGGCTACTTTGAAGATACATATTTTTTTGCCTTTGGTTTTAGGCAGTTTTACTCTGATTTTTGTAAGTATAGGTTATTTTTTAAAAAACTGTCAGTTTTGAAGTAAATTAAGTCATTACTTCTTCAAATGATTCATCTGCCCCATTCTCTCTCTCTTCCTGCAATTCATTAATATGTATCTTTGACATTTTCATGAAATCCCATATGTCTCTTAGGCTTTTTTCTATGTATTTTCATTGTTTCCTCTTCATGCTTTGGTCTGAATATTTTCTGTTGACCTATTTTCTAATTTAGTATTGCATGACTAATAAGCTATTAAAACTCCTTAATTTCTGTTATTGTGGGGTTTTTTTGTTTTAGAATTTTATTGCACCTTCTTTATAGATTCCAGGTTTATGATAAAATTTTCCATTTTTTCCTCTAGTTACTTGAATATATTAATCACATTTATTTAAAATTTTGTGTCTGATAAGTCTAAATATTTATCACTTTGGTCCATTCTCTGTTGTCTAGTCTTTTCCTCTTGTTTTTCCTAACTTGGTTTTCCTAATAAATTTTATTGATTGCTAGTGATTGTATGTGAAAAATTAGAGTCACTGGATGATTTACAAATGATTTTCTTTTAATTCTGCTAGAAATCTAGGGTAGATCACATTAATCCAACCTTAGATTGAAATGATTAACTTCTAGGATTTTTGTTTTTGTGTAGATTGCTCTATTTCCAGTTTTCACTTGCTTCTATAGTGTATCCTTTTAGGTGACCCTACTGATAGTTCAAGTTTTATATTTTTCCCCTCCGGAAACTCTTGTATTAAAAAAAATTTAGGGGCCAGCCCAGTGACCTAGCAGTTAAGTTCGCATACTTCACTTCAACAGCCTAGGGTTCACAGGTTTGGATCGCAGGCAGGGACCTATACACCACTCACCAAACCATGCTGTGGTGGCATCCCATATATAAAGTAGAGGAAGATGGGCATGGATGTTAGCTCAGGGACAATCTTCCTCACCAAAAAAAAAAAAATATTTCAAACAACTCAGAAGAGCAGTGGTAGAAGATGGTTTTCAGAATGATAAATTGAGATCGGCTGTAATAACTCTGAATGCCTTCTTTGAAGAAGACAACAATGAATGCAAAGAGTAATGTTACCTAAAGAATCAAGTAGGGGTACTAAATCACAAGGTTTTTGTTTATTTTCTCCTGAGGATAAGTAAGATTACATGGTGTCATGAGCAGAAGGAAAAAGACTTAGAGGAGAAGCTATGACAGAAAATTTAAGTGAAGGTTAGAGATGAAGATGATAACCTTTATATCCAAAATTGGACTATCACTGTATCTCCCCAAGCAAGAGATATCTCTGGGCCTTGTAGAGAAAGTGGCCACTTGGTTAGAGGGTATCTCTCCTCTGGACAAGGGACTGTTACTCTGTTTTCATAGAAACATATGCATGCGTGTGTGTGTGTGTGTGTGTGTGTGTTACCTGCTTAGGGTAGAAAGTAAGCTAAATATGTGAAAAATGATAGTATAAAAGTCTTGGCTTTATCACTATGTAGTATCTATGTTATAGGATTTCAGTAATACTAAGAACGTTTCTCTGCCCAAAAATATATGCATAAGCACTCATGATAATGCTAACTTGCACTCCTAGAAATGAAATGTTTTTCTTTGGTGACTGAAGATTTTTTTGGTCAGCAGGAATCTTTATAATACTCCTGGGAGATGTTACTATTGAACAGTTGACAATTTAAGGGGAATTATCTTGCTTTCTCAATTAGTGACAGTTAAGAGAGCCTGCTCTGCTGGGACTAGAAAGAAATATGTCTCAGGTAGAGAGTAGAATTATTAGGAAAGAGGGGAAAAGTGGCAACAATAACTTGATCTATTTCACAATTTTGCTTAGGGCAGGCTCTGAAAAATTGTCTGTTACGGACACATTGTAATTCTTCAACTTTAAACTACACTTTTAGAGAGAAGACCATCATACATCTGAGAAGGTGCCCCTCCTGTGTTTACATAGCAGAAATATAGGGCAGGGCCTGTTCTTTCTTCTGTAATGGATTACAGCCCATTCTCCAACATTTTGACTCATATTTCTCACACTTCTCACAAAAGGGATGATTCCCTGGTAAAGGACTACCCTGCTAACAACCTTGCCATCATTTCTCTACATTTTGTGTAAGAAAAAGGATACACATTAAAGTGCCTGAGATAGTCAACATTTTCTCTGATTTAATCTTAAATTGACTCAGTTTCTTTACATAGCCTCACCCTAACAATTAAGGAGTAAGTGATTTCGATAAAATTATTAATGTGATAAGCCATATATAATAATACATAACTAGAGATAATTAAATACATGAAATATGTAAACTAAGAAATGTTCTATAAAATCATAGATTATGTCATACTGCCCTTCAGCAAACATTGCACTACAACATAATACATTTAAAATATTTAGAAGATTTTCATACTTTAAACTTTTAAAAGATTAACATTTTATTTAAAATATGTATTACCTTTAACTGCTATTTATGGGTTATTTAGCTAAAAATCAATTAGTAGTTGAAGCTGGGTATCCAAGCAGAGTTTCTAGATGTAACCACAGCCAATCTCTACCACCATTTCTTCCATCTTTTTATTTAGCACAACGAACTAGACAGTGTGCCAAACACTTTAAATACTTTACTGACATATTATTTAATCTGTGCAATAATCCTATGATATAGGTCATATATCACCTATTTTAAAGATGAGAAAGATGAGGCCCAGATAATTGAAGTAAATTGCCTAAGGTCACACAGATAATCAAAAGCAGAGCTAAATTTCTAATCTAGATTTGTCTAATCTAGACTGTCTAACTCTGGCTCATGCTCTTTATACTAACTTTTACATTGCATTACTTAAATGAGTATCAAATAATTACTTTGTTTTTTGTACTTGCAAGGGATCTGTTTTTCATCACACAGAGAATAATTTTAAAATAGTATGAAAAGTCTTCTCTCACAACCATAAAGAGATAAAAAGAAATATTAAAATTTATTTTCTTAACCAGAATTTTTTTGTTTGGCTGAATGAGCTAACAGTCACATTTCTCCACTTAGGAAAATAAAACTGGCTGAAGTAGAGAATAATTTTGTGAAGTAATATTTTCACAAGGAGAATGGTCTCTTTTTCTTCTCTTCAGTATACTTAATCATTTCTACTTAATTTTACTGAGGAAAGTAATTTCATGAATTTAGTATTCTATAACTAATGGCTAACATTTTTCTCAAGGTGCTAATTATCCATTAATTAGCAAGTGCTCTGCTTGATTTGCTTTATAAACTGAAGTCTATACTTTTGAATTAGTTAAAGTAGCTGATTGCAATCCTAGCAGAAGGTAACATTAGACAGCTATCAAAATGATCCATATTAAACACAATTAAATTGCTTGATAATATGTACTAGTCGTCAAGAGTCATAATATACATATTTTCTAGTCACCAAACAAAATCTTACGGCTCAAAGGTGGCTTTTTGTTGCTAAGCACTCTCTTTGCAAATCAGTAGATTTTTCAATGTGGAGTTTAATGTAATGAGGCTGATTCTCACATGTTCATACATACTAAAAACTATTTTAGACAATTTTTTGAAAATATTTCTACATTACATTCAAGCTTTGGAAAGCATAAACCACAACCAAGAGCATATCTGCTGTATTAGAACACAAAGCAAAGGTTAATGTCCTGATTTAATGTTTCCTCCCAGATGGAGTGGCTACACTGCCTTTCATCAACATTTTCATTTAGTATGGCTGAAATTAATAGTGACCAAATCAGAATCCTAGAGGTTCTAGGAATCTCAGGGTTGTCCTCTAGCCTCTAAGCTGAAATATGGGTAATTCTCTCCTGGCCCGGTCTCTCTCAACGTGGTGGTGTTCAATTTTCAAAAGTTTCTTCTTTCCATATAGAAATATGACTGCAGACTGCTATGATACATTATAGGAGCATTCCCTGATGTGCAATGTTGGAATGAAGTAGAGATTGGCACCCAACGTCCTTTCGGGTTGTGTGTCAGGGGAAATTTCTCTATTCTGAGTTTCTCTACTTGTAGAGGATCTTTGGTGCTTTGCCTTCCCAGCTTTACTAACTCCTCTTCTGTTAATATTGTATCAATTCATCTGACATTTCTTGGGTGAGGTGGAGTTGTTCCCATTCCCACCTTTTCCACTTGAGAAGTGAGCACAGACCAAGGCCTAGAAAACAGCTGCTTGACAGATAAACCCACATTTGGACGATTCCATGTTTGGAGGATGCCAGAGGTGACATCTGTGACTACTGCCCATCCCAGGGTCCTAGATTTTAGTTAGTCACATGCCACCTTCAGGATATTCCCCACAGCTAACTACCACCTATTCTGCAATTTATGTTAACTAAACTTTTTTATCTTGAAATCATTTAAATTGACATGCATTTGTAAGAAATAATATAGAGATCTTATGTATCCTTTACCTAGTCTCTCCCAATGGTAACGTATTGCAAAACTATAGCGTTATATCACAACTAGGATATTGACATTAATACAATCCATCAATCTTATTCAGATTTCCTCAGTCTTACTTGTATTCATGTGTGTGTGTATGTGTATTTAGTTCTATACAATTTAATCACACATCTAAGTTTGTAAATCCATCACCACAATCAAGAGACAGAACATTTCTGTCACCAAGAGGATCCTTTGTGTTACCCTTTTATAACCATCTCTACCTTCATCCTGTCTCTAAACTCTGGCAACCAATAATCTGTTCTCTATCCCTGTAATTTTGTTATTTTAAAAATGATATAGAAATAGAATCATACAGCAGCCACCTTAGCAACTGGCTTTTCCTCACTCAGTCTAATTCTCTGGAGATTCATCCAGGTTGATGCGTTCATCAATAGTTCATTCCTTTTTATTGCTGAGTAGCATTCCATGGTTTGAACATATTACAGGTCATTAAACCATTCACTTATTAAAGGACATCTGCCCTCCTTTGGAATATTTGAGCATTTTTCAGGATTTAATTATGATTTATTTATGGTGTTTTTTATTGTATCATTTTGTATAGTTTTCTTAGTGGTTGCTCTAGATATTATAATACACGTATGATTTATCAAAGTTTACTGGTATCAGTGTTTTACGACTTTGAGTGAAGTATGGAAACCTTACTTCCATTTTTCTCCCATTACTTTAATCACTTTTAATATTAGTGTCTTTAATATTAGAAAATATTATAATTTTTCAATTGTTAAATGTGATTTAGAAATTTCAAGAGGGTAGTTTATTGTATGTATTCATATTTATGCCCTTTTCATTTTTCTTTCTTCCTCCCTGATGTTCCAAGATTTCTTCTTTTATCATTTCCTTTTTGTTTTAAGAACCTCTTCTAGCCATGCTTTAACGTTAGGTCTGCTAGCGACAAATTCTTTTCGGTTTCCTTTATCTGAGAACACCTAAATTTCACCTTCTCTGAAGGTTAGTATCATTGGATATAGAATTATTGGTAGCCAATACTTATCTTTCAGCACTTGAAAAATGTTGTGACACTTCCTTCTTGCCTCCATGCCTTTAGACAAGGAATTTGCTATCATTCAAATCGGAGTTCCCTGTATGTAATGTGTCAGTCTTCTCTCTGCTTTCATCATTTTTTCTTTGTCTTCAGTTTTCGAAGTTTAATTATGCTATGTCTTAGTGTAGTTTTGTTTAGGTTAATCCTGTTTGGATTCACTTAGCTCCTTGACCTTATATGTTATGTCTTCTGACAAATTTTTTTCTGGAAAATTTGGCAACTTTTCAGCCTTTATTTCTTCAAATATTCTTTCAGCTCCCCTCCCCTCTTTCTCTCATTTTGGGACTCCAATGAAACCAATACTGGATTTTTGTTACTGTGCCACAGATTCCTGAAGCTCTGTTCATTTTTTATTTAATCTATTTTTCTCTTTGCTGTCCAGATTGAGTAAATTCTATTCACCTCTCCCCCAGTTCACTGATTCTATCCTCTATCATCTCCACCCTACTAATGAACCCTTTAGAGAGTTTCTTACTTATTGTATTTTTCAGTTCTATAGTTTCCACTTATTTCTATAGCTTCTATTTCTTCGCTGAGATTTTCTATTTTTTTATTTATTTCAAGAGAATGCTTGTTGAGGCATTTTTATGATGACTGTTTTGTCAGACAATTCCCACATCTGATTTGGCTCAGTGTTAGCATCAGCTGATTGTCATTTAAGTTGTGATTATCCTGGTTCTTGGTATGATTGGTGATTTTTAGCTAGGGAGGTTAGAGGAGTCTCAGAATGGGTAGAGAAGGAGAGCACTTCCCCTGACTGCTTATTGTCAGTGGGGATCCCAATTCCCCCTTACTGGTGCAACTTGGTGGTGGTGGAATTCCCATTTGATCTGGGGGAAAAATGTACATACCTGGAACGCCTTCTGTTGCTAGATTGGGAGTCAGGAGATACTCTGCCATGTTTTTCCTCTGGTCCTGGAGTCCCTAATTAATTCATCTTTCTCTTTCTACCTTTCAGATTTCTGAATTGTTTAAATAAAAATCAATTAGTAATTGAAATTGCAAAAAAGCAATCAGGGGTTCTGGGTGAAGACACATATTACTTGGCCGCAGGAAACCATTCTCTCAGATGTTTTTGGAAGTGGATTTGTGTGTGTGTGTGTGTGTGTGTGTGTGTGTGTGTGTGTGTGTGTGTGTGTGAGGAAGATCAGCCCTGAGCTAACATCCATGCCAAGCCTCCTCTTTTTGCCGAGGAAGACCGGCTCTGGGTTAACATCTGTGCCTATCTTCCTCTACTTTATATGGGACGCCGCCACAGCATGGTTTGACAAGTAGTGCGCCGGCACGCCCAGGATCCAAACCTGTGAACCCTCGGGCCTGCAAAGCGGAGCGCGCGCACTCAACGGCTGTACCATCAGGTCGGCCCTATAGAAGTGGATTTTGAAATATCTCAAAATGAATCTTTTTGAGTTTAGAGACAGAAGGTTCTGTTTAAGTACCTTTTCTTTTCAGAAAGCAAGCAAGTCAGAGAATTTTAGAATTAGAATTGTCCTTGTAGATCATATAATTATGCAATCTCCTTTTGTAGATGAGGAAATTGAGATTAAGTTAGATAAAGTTACTAGCCCAAAATAACTCTTAACAAGTGAGTTCAAATGTTATTTTACTAATGGTACAGTTTGACACAGGCCTTAGATCCCAGATACGTAAATTGACATGTTCCCATTGTTCCAATTAGGATTGGTTTATTTGGCGCAAACCTAGGAGTCTTTGCTCATTGGTGTGAATTTTTTTTCTAAGTCAGCTCAGTGTATTGTGCATTTTTAATTCTCAGTTTTGGATTTCCAAGTTCTAGTCTGATTCTTGCTATCTGATGACTATTGATCAGCCCATAAATGGTGCCTTTGCAAAAAATAAAAAAGACGTCTCTCCTCTAGTCAAGAATAGTGACAAGGCCTGGCTAGCAGAATGTGACTAAATTTCAGCCCCCACTTGCCTCCTCAGCCTGTTAACCTTGTACTGGGCACAGCTTTCACAACTGTATGTGACAATACTGGAGTCAACTCTAAATTCTATATTTGTTCTACTTTATTTGATTGACTTTGTCTTAATTATTTCCCACAAGTCTTCTGTGTTATTTTTTACAAAATTTAATTATAAATATTTTAATTTTCATTATGATCTTTGATCCATTAGTTACCAAAAAGTATATTTTTAACTTTCCAACTGTACAAAGTTTATTTCTTCTTTATTAACTAAGATTTCTAACTTAACTATGCTGTGATCAGAGAACCTGCTCTGTGTAATCCAATTTTTCAAAAGTAGTTGATCTTGAAATATTACAGTGCATTCTACTCTCTTGTGTTGTGGTCTAGCACACATTCAAATTTTTAAAATGTTTCAAGTGTGCCTAATGCTGTTTTCAGGGTTATTTATATGTCCATTAAATCAAGTTTGTTAATTATGTTGTCCAAATTTTCTAAGTCTTTATTAAATATTGCTTTTCTGCCCCAGCAATAGACAGAAGAGTACTGAAATTTTCCATTATGATGCAGGTTTCTCAATTTCTCCTTAGAGTTCTATTAATCTTTCCATCATGTATTTTTGAGGCAATTTTATTGGTGCATAGAAGTTAAGCATTGTTATATATGGAGTCCTTTAGCATTATGGAGGTACTCTCTGTATCCTTGACAATGCTTTTTTAAAAATTAAACTAAATTTTATCTCATATTAACATACCTTCTCCAGGTTTCTTTTGCTAGTATTTGCTTCATACATATTTTCCATCCTTCTATTTTCAAATTCCAAGTATTTTATGTTTTAGGTGTATCTCTTATTCACAACTTGTGACTAACTTTTAAAAATCTAGAGTGCAATTGCTATTTTTAAACTGGTATACTTAGTATATTTATATCCATTGTGATAATAAATATGTTTGGACCTATATTACCATTTAATTTGTGTTTTTTATTTGTCCTACAGTTTCTCTGCCTTCCCCTCCCCTGCCTTTTCCTGCCTTCTCTTGCATTGAATTTTTTCCCTTTTGCCATTTTTCCCTTCCCTACCTTAAAAGTTATAACTCTATTGCTAGTATCCTTAGAATTTTACAATGCATACTATTCTCAGTATAATTATAATTCCTTTGTAAGTGATTTGTCTTTTGTTTGACTGCTTTTAAGATTTATGAAAATATATTTCAGAGATTCACTGTCATGTGTCTAGGTCTATTTTTTTTTACTTTTAATTATGAAAAATTCCAACTATATATGAAATTAAGAAAAGTAACATAATAAACAGTCTATACTTATCACCCTACTTCATCAATTATCAACTAATGGCCAATCTAGTTCCCCCTCATACTCTCCCTTTCTTTAGGTTATTTTGAAATGAATGCAAGACATCATATAATTTAATGTGCAAGTATCAATACAACTTAAGAGCTTTTAAAAAAACTATGGTATTATTAACACACTTAAAAATTATAAAAATACCTTAATGTCATCAAATACCTAGTTAGTTTAAGTCATCCCTGGTTCTCCATTTCCCTCTCTCTCTCTCACATACATACACAACGACCAAATCACAATCCAAATAGGGTCCATATTATCACATATTATATATAGATAATACTATTGTCTTAAATCTCTCACTCTTTTTAATTAAATTCTTAATTTTGAGATAAATATAAATTTACAGGCAGCATTAAAAATTAATACAGAGAGGGCCCGTGTATCCTTGACCCACCCAGCTTCCATCAACGTTGTTGACACTGACACTGTCAGGATACAAAACAATCCCATTGCCACAAGATCCCCTGTTGCCCTTTTATAGCCAAACCCACCTGCCTCCTATCCCTACTTCCTTTTGAATTTCTGGTAACCAGTAATCTCTTCTCCATTTTTATAATTTTGTCTTTGAAGAATGTTATATAATGGAATTATAAAGTATATCACCTTTGAAAACTGGCTTTTTTTCACTCAATGTCATTCTGTAAAGATTCATCTAGGTTGTTGCATGTATTAATAGTTCATTCGTATTTATTGCTGAGTAGTATTCTATGTTATGGATGTACCACAGTTTGCTTTACCATTCACTGATTGAAGGACATCTGGATTCTTTCCAGTTTTTAAATATTATGAATGAAACTATAAACATTCAGGCACTTGTTTTTGTGTGAATATAAGTTTTCATTTCTCTGGGATTACAGGAGTACAATTGCTGGGTCATGTGGTGGCATGTTTGATTTCTAGGAAAATGTGCTATTCAGGGCTAGATGTATTATCAAGAAGGTCACATCTATGCAGCACTGTGTAAGTTTGCTAAATTGAATAAGACCAAAACACTTCCTCCTAACATGATGAGCTGAAAATTAATTAAGTCCTTCCTGCATTCAGCCAACTTCCCAATATCAATTTTCCTTGAGATACTGTAGTCTTTTTTCCACAGAGAGAGGAAGTTTATATCTAATTTACTTAGATATATTTTAGATTTTTACTCAGATTTACAGGCCAATGCTAACACTAAGGATTTGGCTATGCTGTGGGATTCACGATAATTTGGCTTTAGAGCCACTGGAAGTGGCTAATTACTACCAATATCCAGGTATATTTTCAGAAAATACTGTATCAAATGCCATATGTAAGAGTGCTGAATTGGACCTAGGGCAGGTTGTATTATTGATGGTGTAAGGATGGATAGGCTCAGATTCAGAGAAATACCCATATTTATATGTGACTTTAGAAGTAAGTACTTGCTCTCAAGGTTATTGTTGGAACTAAAGGCAGAAATGTAGACATCACTGCGTGCTTTAGAATGAATATATGCAGGGTAGTCAGTGATTGCGACGTGGGTGTTGAATCCCTAACCATAGACAGTGTCTAGGGAGCCATACTGTGTTTCAATAGCCCATCTGCTGAGGAACAGAAAGGAGAGACTTGGAGATTCATAAGCAGTTAAGTCAAAGTTGTGTCAGGACACTTTTCAGACAGCAGATAATAAGCACTGACTGCATCAGTAGCACTAGGAGGTCCTTAAACTCTTTTTGTTAATTAAGGTTATCAAGTCTTAGGAATAAGAGGAGGTGATATTATCAGCCATTGGATAATAGAATACCCTCATATAGTTTAGACCTCTTATGGACTTAGGAAGCAGCAATTGACTCATGGTTGCCTCTCAAATAAAGATCCCAGTTAAGTGACAAGTGATGTCCTAGTTAGAATAAAGCCAGGTTGAAAACATGGCTGGAGACTTCCCCTAAAGACTAGTTCTTAGTGTGGCAGGGTGGTGGCATAAAGTAACTTTACCACAGAGAGTAAGAGGGCTGAGTAAGGAGATGGAGATGACCCAGTGCTTTGTTCAGGCATGATGAAGAAAGATGTAGGTGGCTGGTACCACTGAAGTCTTGCCTTGGGCAGGAGAAAGCAGGCAGTGTTGAGTGGGCAGTGAGTGCTAACACTGACATCTTTGTTCCCAGGAATATTTTCCATTTTCCTGTATGCCATAGAGGATTTGATTATTCAGTTTCTTGTCCTTCCCTCCCTTCCCACCACTGAATATGATAATGTTCGCCACTTTAGCTAGATTCTTTGGTTTTCAATGCTGTAAATTGAAAAAAAAGAAAAATGAGGAAAAGGATTCACAACTCTAAAGAGTAGAAAAAAACTGAGAATAATTTAGGCTTAGAGGTTGAAATGATCTACACACTAAAATGTTGACAAAGAGAAAGCAATTAGGAGAAAAAGAGAATGTCAGGCTGACACGGGGGTGCCCACGAGATTTTTTCATGAGGAATAGGGAAGTGGAGCAACTAAAGGATCTGTGAGAAATAGCTGAGAGAAGAAAGAGAATATGTAGTTGTGTTAAATGACATTTTCCAAAGAAAGCTGCAAATTCTCACATCTCACATGCTTTTCTAAAATGTGAACTTGACGTTTCCTCGTCAAGAGGGGAGACGTGTTCACTCCTCCGGAATCTGGACAGCCTTACGACTGCTGTCTGACCAGCAGAGCACAATGGAAGGGGTGCTCTGTGACTGTGGAGGTCAGAAAAGTCTAGGCAGCTTCCACCTGTTTCTCTTGCTCAGTTCCCAGGTGCTCCCCCTCAGAACCTGGCTGTCATATTATGAGCAACCCAAGTACATAGAAAGGTAGCAACTTGGTGCCCCAGTTGACAATCTCAGCTGGGCCCAGACTTCGAGTCATTCCGGCCCGGGTATCAGATATGAGAATGAAGAAGCTTCTAGCCCAAAGCCAACTGAAGGCCAAGTCATTGTGGAGCAGGCACAAACCATCCTTACTTTGCCCCATCTCAATTCCTGATCCACAAATCTGTGAGCATAATCAAACAACTGTTTTTTATGCCAGCGATCTTGAGGTGGTTTATTATGCAACAATAGATAACAGGAACAGTAGTGTCATATATTTGTATTCCTTTAATGATCTTGATGAGATCTAGTAAAAACGGAGTTATCCTTTAATTACATTTCGCTATTGAACAGTGCTTATTGAAAGTTTTGTACCTTAGAGACTGCACTACCCAGAATGGATACTAATGTAGTGAACTTGATTTTTAGTTCAGTTCAACTAGCATTTATTTAGTGATGAGCAAGTCAGAAGAACTCTCCAAGCACTCTTGGAGATATCAACCTCTTGATATTATCGTCTGTTTAAAGGGCAAGACTAGCCAAGCAGTGTTATTCACGTAACGGTCCTTAAAAAGGGCTACCTTTGAGCTTTGAAAATTTCAATTTCTAGAAAAAAATGTTTTATGACCACACAGATGTCCTTTTGGTGCAAACTCATTATCAAGTCCTGTGACACATTATTGGTTGAAGAATTATGGTAAATACATCTCAGAAAACTTTAACAACATTGGACCTCCTCATTATGCAAGGAAGTGTGATTTGTGAAAATTCAAGTTACTATGAAAAAGCACCTTGCATTTTTGTGTGAATACTAAACTTTTATTAAAATAATTTATGATATTAACAATTATATTGATGCAGTTCTTTGATTTTATTGACACATGTTTTTTCTTCTACAAATTGCTGTTCATGTTATCTAGCGTTGGTCCGCTGTTACCCATTAAACCTCCAGGGGCGGGCCTTCATTGTCTTCTGTAAGAAGGTTGTCATCTATGTCTAATGGAACTCTGAGAAAGTTTGTTCTGATCATAAGCCAAAATTGGACTTTATTTTTCTGGCAACTCAGAGGGCACTTGGCATGTCACCGCGAATTCTGAAAGTCTTGTTAATCCCCAGGGCCTCATAAATAAAATTTTCCAATAGTATGCTCAAAGAACAAATGGTGTATTACTGCATTTTAATATATCCCAACAGGAACATCAAGCACTAAATATGAAATCACTCTATTCTGCCTGAGAACATCAAGATGAATCAGGAACCAGCCTTATTTGATCTTGGAGGCTGTTAAAGAAAGTTTTTTCTTCAAATGAAAACTTATTTCTTATCTGTATGGCAAAGTCAAATATCCTATGGAATATAAGCTTCTTTGAAATCAGAGTTAGAGAAATAGGTAGGGTAACAAGCAAAGCTTCTCTGGTAAAGGAAAATAAGTAGCTGTCATGAAGAGAGCCGTGAAAGAGGGAACAGCATGTGCAATATGCTTAAAAGTACATTTTGAAAAAGATTTAAAGATTTAGAAAATCATTTCATAATATAAAATATAGATATGTGATGATAGATAGATGATAGATTTAAGTAATAATAAAAGTTTTAAAGAAGAGTTAAAAACTATGATACCATATTATATTAGAATATAGTCTCTTGATTCTTTCTATGCTTTCCTTTCTCTTGTGAGGAATCTCACACTTGATTTTCAACATTTTCTTTTTCACCACTCAAGTTTTGATTATTATGCTTTCAGCAATCTCTTCTCAAGTGACTCCCACCACACGGCGTAGGCAAATGCCGCTGAGCTGGGCACTTTGCCGCTGAGCTGGGAACTAGAAGATCCTAACAAGGTAGGTGAGCCACTTTCGGTATCATCTCTAAGACGATCTCCAAATTTTCTTTACCTTTTGAAGCCTGTGATACAACCGCAGAGCAGAGACAAGTGTAGGCTGCTATTTACTTCCTAGCTGAGTGAACTTGGGCGAGTTTCTTAAACTCGTTTTGCTTTTGTAACACATCTGTGGTTCAGTGTAGTGTCTGTCCCTAACAGCTACTAGGAATTAAATAGGAAGTTAGCAGCTCAGCTGAACAAGCAGTGGAGAGTTAATGTCATACTCTAGACACTAAGAGAGCTTGGCCAGCCCAGCTGAGAATGCCGCTCTGCTGGGACGGTGTCGGTACAGACAATACTACAACACTAGAGTTTCCCAGCTTTTGTAATGGGTGGAAACGCGGAAATAGCTTCATGACTGGAAGAATCTGGAAGGAGTTTCAATGGATGAAACTGGATAGTTCCAGAGGAGTCTGAAGTGGGAAAACCTTTTAATGATTATTTAGTTTAGTTTTAGCGTCTGTCATCTCTAAGGTGTGTGACACTCCCACAGAATGCAACATCGGAAGTTGGAAATGGACCTACAGAATTTATTTTGTGTAACTTACTTAGTGGCAGTTTTAAAATTATAGTATATAGTATATCCATATACATATGCATGAATATGTTTATAATTCTTGATATTAACTTAAGTATATTTTATGATACTCTTGAATAGTTTGAGAGTCTCTCAGGTAGTAACAAAAAAAGGAGTACATGTCTATATTAAAGGAAGTTCAGAACCAAATGGTATGCAACAAAAAATAAACAATGGTACTAACTAATGGTATAAACAAAGGAAATAATGACAAAAATGAACTTAAATAGTGGGACTAAATTAGACAAAGCTACATTGGGATTTCAAACAAAGCCTTGGGAGCCAATACTGGTCTATATTTCTCTGCTTTTCATTAGTAAGTTTTTTAATGTTCAGTGTGGGGGGATTCTTTTTAGTAGTGTTATATATTCCATGCCTTATGATTTCTTAGAATTGTTCCTATGGGAGAAGTAGAGGCTGTGAGAGTGTGTGTGTGTGTGTGTGTGTGTGTGTGTATGTATGTGTGTGTGATCCCAGACAGTTGGTGATGTTCTCAGGTGATACAGATGACAAAGATCATCAGGACCTATACAATTTTGAATCAATTCCAGAAATATTGGAAAAGAGAGTGAAAAAGCAACTAAAATTGCACTGTGAAAATTAGGGTTCAGTATCGTAATTTGATAACATGATTTAGTGTAACAATATGTAGCATGTACAGTTATAAAATGTTAGTTCTAAACAGGAAAGATTATTTTTAAAAATTCATGTTAGATCAAGTAAAAAGGGAATTTTTAAAATAAAGGTCAAATTGAAACATCAACATGAACTCATAATCCTGAACTCATGATCTTTACAATAAAAAAGGATTTCTCACTTCATTACTAAAGTGATTTAAGTTTTCCTTCTTCTAAGGTCACTTGCCTAACATCAGGATTTATGCTTCACTAGTGCTTAGATTTGGATCTCTAACACTCTCATTTGACAGCCACTTGGAGAATAATTGGTCCCATATCTTGGCACACGAAAAATAAAGATCATCCTGGAACATTTTGTTTTCAGAAACAGGGAGACTCAGTAATTTCTGAGTTAGAGATCAAATGGACAAGTTGATCAGCCTGAAAAGAGGGCTTTTACTGGACAAATTTCGACAATTAGAGCATCAAGAGGAAACAACGATTAATATCAATTGAAACATTCCCAGTATGTAAAATAAGCTACAGCGTTGAAACAAAAACACAAATTTTCACGTAAAGTATGTGCTAAAAGTTAGTTATTTTGCCCACACAAGTTTCCAATATTGTCTCCAAAAGTACATAAAGTGACCAACACAAATTATATGAGTCCAAGAGTGGAGTTGTGGTCAACCTTCTAGATACATAAGATATACAAGTGGGTATTTTAATACAGTAAAAAAAAAGAGATTTAAATAAGCATGTAGGAGAGATGCTGTGTAGTGTATCTGGCTCTTCTGTGTTTTCTTTACTGGAGCTCTTGTGGCCCTGCTTGGCTCTTATTTGTAGACTACTGTAGCACTTGAATTTTCATTGCTTGGTCAGTGTTATATGGGAAGTCATGAGTCACAGATTGGGTTGTTTGTGATAAAAAGAAAAAGAAAAGAGAGAAGAGAAGAGAAAACATGAGTTGGGATCGGTTTTGGGAAGCAACACAAGCCACACCGTGTTAACAATCAGGTAACATATGCAGAGCCTGGCTTGGCCCATTCTTGTCATTTCCTAGATGAAAACCGAGGCAGGGTGGGCTTTGGTGTGGAAGTAGTGCTCCAGCCTGTGTGGACACAAAAAAAGTGGATTTTAATTGTAATAGTGTATGGAATTGAATCAATAGGGAGTTAGCACAGAAGGACAGAGAACTATCCATGATAATCCATGATAGAGACACTCTCCTGACCACTTGGGCAGGACAGCTTTGGAAGGGGAAAAGGGTGTAGCAATTTGATTTGGAAAATGCATTGTCAAAGAAGCCAGTAGTTTTTGGGTTTCCTAAAATATAACAATTCCTTGAAATATATTGCATAATAGAATTCTTAAAATGTTATATTGACAATTGGGCCTAAGTGGAGGTGCGACAAGATGCTACCCAGTTTGGAGGGCAACTATTAGGGGTATGTATCTGTAATTAAATTTTCTTTAGGCTAGAAAGAAGTTCTTCCTTTATCTCATCTGTGAAGTGGGATGTTTACCCTAAAGAATAGATTTCAGGTAATTCTAAAAAGGGACAAATAATTCTAAAAAATATATCATGGGAACCCTTTAATCTGAACATACACATAAAATAAATTGTTTTGTCCTATAATGCTTTGAATATGAACTGTGATTTAATGGAAGGGATGGTTAACAGATCTTTTGAAAACATCATTGCATTCATAGCATAAACTACATATGTTTATGCAAGTCACTAAATATGCAAGTCACAAACTATGAGCAACCTTTACAACATACAATTCAGAGAGTTAATGTCCAAAATGAATAAAGATTTCTTTAAATCAACAAGTAAAGCACAAAGCACTCACACAGAAAAAGAGGAAGGATAAAAATAGAAATTCATGGAAGAAATAAAAATTCCTTTTAAAACTTGAAAAGTAATTAGGGAAATGTAAATTAAAATGAGATTCTTTTCTCATAATATTAGGAAAAAATAAGAGCTTGTTAATATCTACTGATAGTCATGGTGAGAGAAAATGAGTGCTCATAAATTGTTGGTGGGAATTTGTGTAGCATTATTGGAGGTCAGTTGTTAGTATTACAATTGAAATGCACCTATCTTTCAACTCAATGTTAAGATACCGATGCCAAAGAAACACGTTTGAATATAAAGAGGCACATACAATGATGTTCACCGCTAGAGAAGGTATAAAGTTTAAATACATAGTCTCGTCCTCATGGAGTTTATTTGGCTGGAAAGTTAAGATTTGTGTCTAAGAAAAATGTAAAATCAGCATATTTAAATGTTCTAATTCAAATGATATGTAAATGTTTAGAAGTAAAGAGAGAATATGATCTGGATTTCTCAAGAAAGATTTTATGGAGAAGATAAAACTTCTGGTTAATAAAATTGTATACACAATTATTATTAAAAACTGAGCATTTCTTAATTAGAATATAAGTTCTGTGAAGGCAGGTTTTTTGGTTGTTTTGTTTACTGCGGTTCTCCAACATGTAGAACAGTGCCTAGGATGGAACGCCAATGAGTATATATTTGTTAAAGGAATTAAATTACACAAGACCATGTAAAATAATGAAGATTCTCAAATAGGGAAGTTTCCAGATGTAAAGCTGAATAAAACGACAATAGAAAGTGAAAAAAAGCAAAAACAAAAACGATAGCCTCATTAATTCCATTATATTATCAGCAGTCAAGGAATAACAATACCATCTGAATAATAACAGTATAGCATTTTGTTTTATTCTCTATAAAATATTCCCCTAAAATGATTTAAAATGACAGAGAATTTTATCATTTTAAAAACAAAGTAAACTCAAAGCAACACTTAAGGGATCCCTAAAGGCACTATGTCTATATGTTATAATAATGTTTATCCCTCCACAGTCTAAATTAAGTTAATTGTTTGCTCTTTTCATAAATAGCATCTGTCTAAGCTGTCAGTTTACTGAATGAAACATTTCATCATTCTGGCTATATCCAAAATCAAACATTGCTGGAAAATTTAAGTCCATTTTCGCTCTATTAAAAGAAGTGGTTGAGATTTCTTTTCTGTGTTTGTAAAAGTATAGATCAAAGATGTTGTGCCAGCATGTCCTAAATAGAAAGTGGGTTATTGAATTCTAATACTGAAGTCCTTAGAGATTGTCTACTCCTATCTATTTGTATTAGACTAATAAATTGAGAAGCTATGCTCTAGAAAAAATGACTCACAGAGACTTTAATATCAGAAGGACTTGTACATGAATCAGTTCTGAACATTAACTATGGGCCCTGAGGTAGTTTATAATTGCTCTTGGCTTCAGTTTGCCCATCTATAAAATGGGCATAATAATGTCTTCCTCTCAGAGTTTTGGGATAAAATGAGATAATGTATGTAGCATACTTAGCACTATGCTCTAGACATGTAATCCCTCAATAAATAGTAACTATTATATACAGTGGTAATGTTAATTACTACTGTTGGTAGCACCGATGCTCAACATGGCACACCTTACATTGAGTGACTGGCACAGCTGGAGGTTCAGCCTGAGTTAACAACTCAGCAATTCTTAGTCCACTCATTTTTTCATTGATTAATGGTCATAACAAAGTATTTATAAGTGGAATAAATGACAGCACATATTGAGCAAACACAAAACATCTAAGTTATTGTGTAGCACATATTTCTAGGGAAAAATTATAAAATTTTAGTATCAGGTACTTTCTCTAATTTTAATTGTGTGCTATACATGTAACTCTCAATATTGGACATGATTTTCTATTTTTTCCTTTTTTTTCCCCATTAAAAAAATCCCTGACTTGTGCTTGTTGTCCTAGTGTAATTCTTCATAATGCCTCCCATTACTCTCTAAAGGTTCCAGGTTAAATAATAAATTATATAGCCATCTTAGGCTTCAAGCAAATATGTGCTCTTTGACACACGAGGTTTTTATTTTTTTTTTAATTTCTGAGAGGTATGTCACAAGGAAGAAGTTGTCTTAATATGGCCTTATGGTGAGATATCAAATTTTGTCTATTATGCTAACCCACTTTAGAGGCCAAATCTCCATTGAATGGATAAAGTTTAAGAAATAAAAAGTAACAAGTAGTCTACAACAAGCTATGGGAAATTTATTAATGATGACAGAATACCTTGAACCATCAAAGCTTGAGTGATAACCTCCTTGCATAAAAAGAAATCTTCAAAATCAGATGGTTCGTTGGTGTGTAAGCATCAGGAGCGCAAAAGTCAAACACACAAGGATTTTTGAGTTTATGGGTTACATGTTAATATCTACTGGAAGCTACAGAACTTGCCTAAACATACCTTAGAAATATAAACTGTTCAATGAGGTGCTGCTGAACCAAGACAGACTAGCTGTCATTATCATGCTGGCTTTCAGAAGTATTGTTCCTTCTGGTAAGTCAATGGTCAGGTAGACAAAGCCATCTTTCTGAGAGGTTAGAGCCCTGTGTCCTAGTGCCAAGTATATTATTACCTAAGAAATTGTTCATAATTTTAAACAAGTTTCAGTTTTCTTTAGTATGTGAATACAAATTTGTGGAAGTGCTTTGGAGGGATTTTTCTGCTAATAACTATTCTGTTAGATGTCTAGATTTCATAAATCATCTTAAAGAAAACTTTCACCGTTATCCTTCAAAAAATGATTTTTGAAAAGCAACTTTGTCCTCTTAGATTTTTTCTTCTTCATCATCAAGGTCACACTCTGATATATGGGGTAATGAATAATGATATAAACAAAAGTTAAAAAAAAAATAAAGACAAGCAGAGTTTTTAAATTTTCCACAAGTTAGATCCCTGTAAACTAGGTGGTAATAGAGTAAGCCGTGGACAGATACATCTTATATCCAGAAAAAAAATCAAGAGAAATGGTCCAGGAAGTAGGTGATCTCTTTTTGTTTTTTAACAGGAAAGCAAATTTTAGTGTTATGTAGTTAATAATAGCAATTATAATAATAGTAATATCACAGACTAGGTGCTGGAACAACATTACTTTATTGCAGAGGTCTTCATAGTCAATAGACATTTCTTACAAAATCTTAAGCAGTAGGTCAGCGTTCACAATTTAGTTTTCTAGCAGAGGCTGAAGCTCATAGAACAGAGCAATAAAGGAGCAGACTAACCACATATCTCTTAGTCCTTTACTGGGATCACTGGTTATCCACAGTGACGGTTTTTCCTCACTCTCTCTACAGCCTCAAATAGAATAAGCCTATTTTGTTGCACACAGAATTGTGCAGCTAAATTTCCAACCTCTTTGCAAAATGTCAAAGCTTTCTATGCCTGTAAGTTTTCTCGTCCTCTTCCTTTATTTAGTTTTCTATGCCTCCCAGCAGAGCTGTCAGAAGAAGTTACTTTTTACAAGATTACACAGAAATGGGAAAGCAAGAAGCCAGAACAATCAAGTTACCATCATTTTTTATTCAACCACATAAGGGAGTGATATTGTTGAGGATCTTAGAATACGTTGACTAGAAAAAAAGAGAGAAAAGCATTAGATTCTGTTGATTAGCTATAAAGGGGAGGCATTCCCCTTTCTTCCAGCCGAGGGATTCATCTACACGTATTTTATAATTAAAGCTTATTTCGCAATGACAGATTTTTTTTTTCAGGTTTTGCATGGCCTGGAGTTTTTATAATTTGGGAGACTGTCTTTTTTATTTTAATTGGATAAATTTGACATGTAACATTGTGTAAATTTAGAGTGTGCATCATGTTACTTTGATAAATTTACATATTGTAATATTGTTGCCATTGTAATGATATTTATATTACATACTCACAATACAATATTATTGTCTGTATTCAATACTGTACATTGGATCTCTACAACTTATTTAGTACTCATTACAAGTTTGTACTTTTAAAAATCATCAGTTTTATCCCCCCACCCCCCATCCCCTGATAACCACCATTTTACTCTGTGTGTGTGTGTGTGTGTGTGTATGTGTTTTTACAGGTTGGACACTTTTAGATTTCATATATAAGTGATGTCATAGTGTACTTGTTTTCTCTGTCTGACTTACCTCACTCAGTATAATGTGCTCAAGATTCATCCATGTTGTTGCAAATGGCATCATATCCCCCTTTCTCATGGGCAAATAATATTCCGTTGTGTATATATACCACCTCTTTTTTTTTGGTGAGGAAGATTAGCCCTGAGCTAACATCTGATGCCAATCCTCCTCTTTTTGCTGAGGACAGTTGGCTCTGGGCTAACATCCATGCTCATCTTCCTCTACTTTATATGGGACTCCGCCACAGCATGGCTTGACAAGCAGTGCCTCAGTGTGAGCTGGGGATCCAAACCTGCGGACCCCAAGCCACCAAAGCAGAGCGTGAGCACTTAACCGCTACGCCACTGGACCAGCCCCTATACCACCTCTTTTTTATCCATTCATCATTGATAGGCATTTGGGTTGTTTCCATACCTTGCCTACTGTGAATAATGCTATGATAAACATGGGAGTGTATATACCTTGTCAAACTCCTGTTTTCATTTCTTTTGAGTATATACCCAGAAGTAGAATTGCTGGATTGTATGGTAGATCTATTTTCAAATTTTTGAGAAAGATTCATATTGTTTTCCTTGGTGGTTGGACTAGTTTACATTCCCACCAACAGTGTACAAGTGTTCACTTTTCACCACATCCTCACTAGCACCTGTTGTCTCTTGTCTTCTTGATGATAGCAATTATGACAGGCGTGAAGTGATATCTCCTTGTGGTTTTTACTTGCATTTCCCTGATGGTTAGTGATGTTGAGCATCTTCTTATGTACCTGTTGGCCATTTTGATGTCCTCTTTGGAAATATGTCTATTTAGTTCTTTTGCCCATTTTTTAATCAGATTGTTTTTTTTGTTGTTGTTATTAAGCGGTATAAGTTCTTTATATATTTTGGATATTAACCACTTATCCAATATATGCTTTGCAAAAATTGTCTCCCATTTTGTAGGCTGCCTTTCATTTTGTTAATTGTTTCTTTTGCTGTGCGGAAGCTTTTCAGTTTTTATCCATTCATCGTTGATAGGCATTGATGTAGTCCCATTTGTTGATTTTTGCTTTTTTTGAGTTTTTGGCATCATATCCAAAAAATTGCCAAGACCGATACTGATGAGCTTTTTCCCTATTTTTCTTCTAGGAGTCTTATGGTATCAAGTCTTATGTTTAAGTCTTTGATCCATTTTGAGTTAATTTTTATGAGTGATGTGAGATAGGGCTCCAATTTTATTCCTCTGCATGTGTTTCTCCAGTTTTCCCAGCACCATTTGAAGAAACTATCTTTTCCCCATTGGGTCTTCTTGGCTCCCTCTGCAATGACAGATTTTTAATAGAAGTACGTAATTAAATGATTCACATTATAATAATAATGACAGAGGAAGTATGCATTCATAGTTTCAGAATTCTCTTAATAAATCCTATGTGATACGTGCCAACTGTGATCATTGTAGTTGCCTATGTTGCTCCTGTGTTCCTCTCTTTCTTACTTTTCACCCCTATCTTTGGTATGTCTGTTCTTTTTCACAAGCCTTCTCATTTCTTTATGGTTGGAATCATTCCCTGATTATAGGAGGGTCAGCCAGTTCCAACTCACATTTAGGAGATATCCTTGAAGTGTCAACTTTTCTAATCAGAGAGGGTTCATGAGAGCATTTCAGCCAAGTCTCCAGAGAAGAACAAGCAGCATGCAAGCCTCTTATTTTTGAACTCTTTCCTGACTTGCCCAGCTTCCTTTAGGTAATCATTCTTGAAGTCTCCCAGGACATACTCCTGTTACAGTACTTTTCGTATAATATTGCAATAGTTTGTTTACACATTCCTCTTCCTATTAAACTTATGCTCCATGAGGGTAAGGATTGTTCATTTTCTTTATAAGAATATTTGGAATCTCAGTACCTATTTGTGCCAAACACATAGTAGACCTCTATAAATATTTGCTGAATAAAGGAATGAAAATATTGGTTAATTAGCTATTAATAAGCTATTGTAGATGGTACCTCTGGTACCTTTTTTCTCTTCTGAAGTATAATTAAAAACCAGTTGAAACCATTACTAGATGATTTTATTTATTCATTGACATCTCAAGGTATATAATTCCATTGTACCTTGATAATAAAAGCTATTTATTGAGTACTTATCATGTATCAGGAACTATTTTAGGTACTAGGAAAAAAACAGTCAACAAAACAGACCAAATTTTCTGTCTTCAGGGGCCCAAGAAGTGATATGGAAAAAGGAAAATAGTGTAGAGAATGACAGAGTGTGCTCTTTTGGATTGTGAGTTAAGAGGAGGTGCTTCAGAGAAGGTAATCACTAGAGTAGAGCCTGAAGTGAAGGGGCAGACTATGTGGACACCTAGAGGAAGAGAGTTCTCAGCTTTTGTTTAGAGAAAGATGGGGAATCATTATAGAGTTTTGAACAGAAGACTACTGCGATATGACTTCCACTTAGAGAGATTATTCTGAACGCTGTGGAGAATAGATGGTAGTGGAGCAAGAGTAGGATCCAGAAGACCTATAGAGGGCTACAACAGTCCTTCAGAAGAGATTTGATGGTGGCTTGGAATAAGGCGGCATTGGTGGGAGTAGCAAAATATTGTCTGATTTAAAACATATTTTGGGGCCGGCCCCGTGGCTTGGAGGTTAAGTGCGCGCACTCCGATGCTGGTGGCCCGGGTTCGGATCCCGGGCGCGCACCGAGGCACCGCTTCTCCGTCCATCCTGAGGCCGAGTCCCACATACAGCAACTAGAAGGATGTGCAGCTGTGACATACAACTATCTACTGGGGCTTTGGGGGGAAAAAATAAATAAATAAAATCTTTAAAACATATTTTGAGGATAGAACCAACAAAATGGAGTGGATATACAGTGTGAAAGAAAGTGAAGAGTCAATGATGCCTCTAATTTTTTTCTCGTTGAGTAATTGGATGAATGGAGGTGGCATTTATTGTGATGGGGAGTGTTGAGGAAGTAAGAATTTGGTTACTTTGTGGTTAAGTCTGAGATGCCTATTAGATATCACAGTAGAGATGTTGAGTGGGAAGTTCACTATGAGGCTGGAGTTAAAAGTTTAAAGATCTAGCCTGGAGATATAATTCCTAGTATCATCAATATACCAATGTAATTGGACCAGACAGATCACCACCTAAGAAACATGTATATAAAGAGAAAATGTCAAAGCACTGAGGACTGAAGTTGTATGCATGGCACTGTTTTCTCCTGGTCATTTCTGACTTCCTGTTAAATGCTCTGTCTTTGGATCTTTTCAGTTTTTTTTTTTCTAGGCACTACTCTCCATCCCAAATCCTACTTATTTTTAACCTCAGCTTAAACAAATGTCATTTCCTCATGGATGCCTTCCCTGACCTTCTACAGAGATCAGACACAATTTCTATGAATTCCAGTACCACTCTTATTACTACTTTGCCTTGTGTAACACATAGCACATTTATATAGTTTGATAAATGGTATTATGTTGCATGACACTTGAGGTCAGGTATTGTTTTTGTCTTATTTTTAGTGTACCCAGTTTCTAACCCAGTGCAAGTATACAATGGTTTCTCAATATCATATTTGTTAAACTCAATTGAATTGTTAACCAGAAACCATTCTCCTCTGATTTTTGAGTAAGTGGTCCATTATGGCACTTGATTATCATCAAATAGTAGAAATTGCAGAACTAATGTTTGAGTCTTTAACAGAAACTGCAGTTCTCTGCATTCACATTTCCATTCCATTGCCATCCTGACTGAACAGTGTAATTACATAGAGTGTTAATTGTCTGCTAATAGGAGGAATAATGATAAAATTGCATAGTACATTCATGTAATAACACTCAAATTACTGTTTTAGATTCCTTCCCAATTTATAACCAAATTCAGTGATGCTGATCCAATTTTTCAGAAGCACATTAGCAAATAGTGTTGGTACAAAACATTGTATTCATATTCAAATTATGAATTTAAAATAGATGGTGGAATTTAGCAAAGTAGCAGGATGCAAAGTCAACACACAAAAGTCAGTTGCATTTCTATATATTAACGATGAATAGTCTGAAAAGGAAATAAAAACAATTCCACTTACAATAACATCAAAAAGAATAAAATACTTTGGAATTAACTTAACCAGGGAGGCAGAAGACTTGTACAGTGAAAACTACAAAACTCTTCTGAAAGAAATTAAAGAAGATAAATAAATAGAAAGACATCCCATGTCCATGGATTGGAAAACAATATTATTAACATGTCAATACTACCCTAAGTGATCTATGGATTTAATACCATCCCTATCAAAATTCCAGAGATGCTTTTTGCAGAAATAGAAAAGCCCATCCTAAAATTCATATAGAATATCAAGGGACCCTGAAGAACCAAAACAGTCCTGAAAAAGAACAAACCTAGAGGACTTACACTTCCTGACTAAAATTTACTGCAAAGCTACAGTAATCAAAACAGCATGGTACTGGCATAAAGACAAACACATAGACCAATGAAGTAGAATAGTTTACAGAAATTAACTCTCGCATCTACAGTCAAAAGACTTTTGACAAGAGTGCCAAGATCATTCAATGGGGGAAAAGGACTGTCTTCAACTAATGATACTGGGAAAATTGGATATCCATATGCTAAAGAATGAAGTTGGACTTTTACATAACTATATTCAAAAATTACCTCAAAATGCATCTGTGACCTAAATGTAAGGCCAAAAACTATAAAACTCTTTGAAGAAAAAATAGGGCAAAAACTTCATGACACTGGATTTGACAATAATTTCTTGGATATATACCAAAGCCACAAGCAACAAAAGAAAAAATAGCCAAAACTTTGCAAAAATTTTTTAAAATTGTGCTCTCAGGGGCTGGCCTGGTGGCACAAGCGGTTAAGTGTGCGCGCTCCACTGCGGCGGCCGGGGGTTAGCCGGTTCGGATCCCGGGCACACACCGACGCACCACTTGGCAAGCCATGCTGTGGCGGTGTCCTGTATAAAGTGGAGGAAGATGGGCATGAATATTAGCCTAGGGCCAGTCTTCCTCGGCAAAAAGAGGAGGATTGGCAGATGTTAGCTCAGGGCTGATTTTCCTCACCAAAAAAAAAAAAAAAAAAAGACCCTCTCAGAGTAAAAAAGCAATCCACAGAGTGGGAGAAAATATTAGCATATTTTAATATTCATAATACGTAGAGAACTCCAAAAACTCAACAATAGAAAAACAATCTGATTCAAAAATGGACAAAGAACTTAAATAGACATTTCTTCAAAGAAGATATACAAATGGCCAATAAGCACATGAAAAGATGTTCAATATCACTGGTAATTGAAATATTAAGTCAAAACGACAGTGAGACACAACCTCACACCCATAGGATGGCTACTATCAAAAAAAAAAAAACTACTCAGCCATAAGAAACGATGAAATCCAGCCATTTGTGATAACGTGGATGGACATTGAGGGTATAATGCAAAGTGAAATAAGTCAGAGGGAGAAGGTCAAATACCGTATGATTTCCTTCATTAAGTAGTAGATAATAACAACAATAAACAAACACATAGGGACAGAGATTGGATTGGTGGTTAGCAGAGGGGAAGGGGGGAGGGAGGAGGGTGAAATGGATAATTCGGTACATGTGTGTGGTGATGGGTTGTAATTAGTATTTTGGTGGTGAACATGATGTAATCTATGCAGAAATAGAAGTACAATGATGTACACCTGAAATTTTTACAATGTTATAAACCAATGTTACTGCAATAAACAAAAAATTAAAAAAAAAAAAAAACAACAGAAAATAACAAGTGTTGGAGATGAAGTGGAGAAGCTGGAACTCTTGCACAGTGTTGGTAGGAATGTAAAATGGTACAGCAGCTGTAGAAAACAGTATGATGGTTCCCCAAAATATTAGAAATAGAATTTCTATGTGATTCAGAAATCCCATGACTGATGTAACGGTGGTGACTAATGCCTGACACATGTGATCTTTGCCTTGACCTGCCCTTGAATGATGCCTCAATTGGAGAAGCCTGGAGAATTACCCACCCTCCCAGCTAGCTAGTACAGGAGGTCAGCAACATTTTCCCTAAATTGGGACAAATTTGTAGAACAATTTATAGTCCAGAGCCCTTTCCTTGTCACTCTGCTGCCCACCATCAGGTCAAGGTTAGCCATGACTTGGGACCACGTCTTCACATGGCTCTTCTGCCTCAATCCGTAAAGGTTCATCCCGAACACTTCCTCAATAAATCATGTACACTCACATCCGCGTCTCAGGCTCTGCTCTAAGAAGTCTGAACAAAATTTCTGGGTGATCCAGGGAAATTGTTACAGTTTGAAACCCTTTTGCTTGTGTTTCAGAGCCCTAAGTAGGAAATGATACTGAGAACTAAGTTGAGGCAACATGGTCTTAAGAACACATAGGTTTTTTGTTTGTTTTTGCTGTTTTTTGCTTATTTTAGATAACATAGCTGTTGAAAAATTTTGAGGTGAGTAAGGCTTAGCTACTCCTTCAAAAATCTCACTCTTTGGGCCAGCCCTGTGGCCCAGTAGTTAAGTTGGGCGCACTCCGCTTTGGCAGCCTGGGTCCTTCCTGAGCGCAGACCTGCACCACTTTTCAGTGGCCATGCTGTGGCAGTGACCCACACACAAAAGAGAGGAAGATTGGCACTGATGTTAGCTCAAGGCAAATCTTCCTCAGCAAAACAAAAAAAAATTAAAACAAAACTCAATTTATAATTAACTCAAGTTTCAGTCTAAACTCTACCGCATTCAGATACGTATTAACTAAAAATTGATTAACAAATTCACACATGCAGAGAAAACCTGAAGAAATTAAAATTAAATATTGTGGAAACTTTAAAAGCATTCTGTAACTTTACAAGTGATAAAATAAATAACAAGCAAAAATATGGACTTAATTGATTACCTGAAGAATAATATCTTTGGGTTACCAGGATAAAGGTTGCAACACTTACTAAATTTGGAAATATGGACAGAGAAGCAATATAGGGACCTATGTTGAGTTCAATAGTGTGTTTTTGGTCTTTCCGGTATATAATTGGAAACACTCAGTGCCTAGCTCAGGAAGTGGTGTACGTTTCTGGACTAAAACATTTTACTGAATTTATTGAAATTGAAGCTCTATGAGTGAGCTCAGCTAGGAAGAGTGTGTGAAATGAGAAAAGAGAATTAAACCCAGGGAAATGTTAATATTATGGGGCTGCATGAGTATGAGAAGCCCACAAAGAAAACTGACAAAGGGTAGATGCTCAAACTAGATGGAAAATGTGTAGCGAGAACTAAGGTAGGAGTCAATAGAGAAAAGATTTCTGGGAGAGGATGTTTCATCATTTTAAATTCTTCAGTGAGATCATGGTAAGAGTGTAAAGGCGTCTATAAGAGTGGGACGTGTCTGTTGGATTTGGTAGTTACGAGTTCATTGTGACCTTTTCTGGGGTGGGTTGACTAGAGAAAGGGAGATGAGGTTATGGAGCAGTGAGTCCACACTGTGATTTGAACAAGCTTGACGTGAGCAGTATCATTCTTCAAAGTGAAGAGTAAACTTAAAGATGGTTAAACTCATTCAAAGTGGGGGACCAAATGTTCCTAGTTTCAGGGAGAGGTAAATTAATAAAAAACAGTATTTGGGGAAAATAAACAGATTTAAGATACTCAGGTGATGAACTTGAAACAGGATTACTAATGAGAATGTGGACTGCACAGAAGGCATATCTCTGAAGTGTTAAAGATGGCATTATGTGAAAATAGCTTACCTTTTAAATATCCCCTGCGCCAATTAGAAACTACACTCAAGGTCATTGAATCACAGAATGAGGCTATACGCCAGTTTCAATGTTCATATAGTCACTTTTCACCATGTAACAGAGGCCCAGTCAGGACTTTTGTTCCATGTTCTATTCCTACTCTGGGACCCCAGCTCTTCTGAGAGACATATTAAGGGGAATGGAGAATAATCAATAATGGGAATGGAGAATAAACCAAATTGGGGTTGTCCAAAGGCTCTGCTCTCAGGACAATCTACAGGGGTCATCTACCCCCAGAGAGTGAGCTTCCCCTTTCTGCATTTAAAAAAAAAAAAATTATTATTTATTAAAATCTGCATGTAGGAATGAAATGCAGGGAGCACTTGTCCTTCACACCTCTGTCTCTCTTTCTTTTTTCTTCTATTTACTTTTTTTCCAACTTTTTTTATTGTGGTAAAATATACATAACATAAAATATTCCATCGTAACCATTTTTAAGTATATAGTTAATTAAATGCTATTAAATACATTCCTAATGTTGTGCAACCATCACTAACATCCATCTCCAAAGCTCTTTTTTATCTTCTTAAACTGAAACTCTATACTCATGGAAACCAGCTCCCCGTTTCCCCTTCCCCCAAGTCCCTGGCCACCACCATTCTACTTTCTGTCTCTAGGATCCTGACAATTCTAAGCATCTCATATAAATGGAATCACACAGTATTTGTCTGGGTTATTTTATTTAGCATAAAGTCCTCAAGGTTCATCCAAGTTGAAACACGCATCAGAATTTCCTTTTCTTTTCTTCCTTTTTTAAAGGTGAACTTCAGGCAGTGACAGATAAGATAACATGGGAGTCCATCTATGCATTTATTCTAAGTAGATTTGACCAGGCAGTAGAACACATCATAAGTTCTGTAGAATTTGCCATCTCAGAATGTCCTTTTTATTTAACTCTTTTTCTCATGATGTCACCTTTTGTCTGTAGTACAAATTCTTCCCAAACTCCTCTCCAAGTCTTTCCCCAAAGTAGAGTTAAATGAACCACATGTCTTTCCACATTTGATTTCTATTCACATTTTTGTGCATTTTTCCCATTATAAACATATTATGATAAGGTGAGGGCCCCATTGAGGGAACAACCGTGAAAGGTTTATGTGTCATTTTCAAGTTTTCTAACACCTTACCACAATCTAGTTAAAATCCCAGTGTGTTCTTGGCTTACTTCACTTCTACGTTTTACTGATATTAGCTAACCTGAATACCTTCCCCTCCAACCTATACTGGCCATTCAACAACACCATCATTATAAACTAATTTGCTCAGAGATCATCTGTAGTAGAAGGTGATGCCAGAGAGCTTACCATTTTATTGCCTGCACCTTGAGAGTCCATCTGAATGTGTAATGTAGTGAGAAGGCCTCTGTCTAAGGCTCAGAGACATTTAGTCCCAGTTCTGTCACATACCTGCTATATGCCCTTGAAGAGATCTTGTGATTGATTTTCTTCATCTTTAAAGGATCAGAATAATGTTTGTCCTAGTGAACTGATAAGGTTGATTGGAGACCAGAGGAAATAATGTGAAAATACTTTGTAAACTCTAAAGTACTAGCAGAAGTCACGTGGTTGTCATATGTGAAAAGAGAAATGAAGCAAGCAGGTGCTGGATCTCCTACTGAAACTGCAGATGTGCCCACCGTTTATGATAAAATGTTGAAGTGAAACTAAGGAAAATCATTTTTTTATTTATCAACTTTATTTCCAAGCCCTAATACTTTGGAAAATGGTGTTCTATTTCAACTGCTAAATGATGCCAGCTTTTCAAGACCACATACTTTTTGGTCTCATCTTGATGCGGTTTCTGAGTCTTGCAATTCCTGTTTTGGCAAACTTACCAATAAAGTCTACATAAAAAAAGAATATAAAGGGAAATACAGTGCAAGAACAAAATGATTAAATATTAAAGTACAAAACGTGTGGAGGCGGAGTCAAGATGGCAGCGTAGGCAGACTCTGAACTCACCTCCTCCCGTGGACACAGCCAATTTACAACTACTCGTGGAAAAATTACCCGTGAGACAGAACTGAAAACTGGATAAGAGGAACTCCTGCAACAACGGACAATCCTAACTGAGGTAGAAGAGGCAGAGACTCCGTTCTGGAGAGGAAAAACGCTGCCTTCACAAGCCGCCAGCGTCACGGCCGCCGGGAGCAGCTCACAGGTACGCAGCCTCCCTGGAGGCGCGGGGCCCTGAGCCGGGGAGCGCCCCTGTTGTGGGCATTTTGTGGACCCAGCACAATCGAGACCAGTGGCATAATATCTGACTTTGCCTGCTACTAAAGCATTGGGGAGCACCCCCAGAAAACCCGGTTCACAAAGAAACTAAAACTGGCTCTTAAAGGGCCCGCGCACAAACTCACCCATTCCAGAAAGCATCCTAAAATCACCAGAAAGAAAGGTGCACAGTGCTGGGGTGAAAAGAGACTCACCTAATAGGCCCTGAGTGCATCTCGGTGAGGGGTGAGACCTCTCCAGGGACTGGGACATTGGCGGCGGCCATTGTTGTGGCCTGGTGTGAGCGTGCTGACACAGACGCCATTGGAGTTCTCCCTGAGGCCTGCTAGCCCAGGGTCTGCTCCACCCACTAGAGCACCAATTTAATCCAGCTCAGCCAGGGCAGGCAGCCCACCCTAGAGACTGGCCCCACCCAACAACAAGCCCTCAGGCAACTAGTGGGCCTGCATAGATTGGTGACTGGATTCTCTGCAGCCTGGCAACTGAGCTGACTTGAGTGGGGCAGGGTGTGCACAAGGAGCCGGTGGAGAGTGTGGGGTGGTGGCGGAGTGTGTGGGGCTCCCGCCGTGGAGAGACTGGGTCCGCTTGGGGGTCGGGGCGCACACACCGGGCAGGACTGTGTTGACTGTGTGTGTGGACCTGTGGGCAACAGGGCTTGTCAGCTGCAGAAGACTTGTGCTTCTCAAAGACCCACATAGGAGGTTTGCCCCACCTTCCAAAGCCTGAAACAATTGGGTGCTCCTGTGCCTGAGGGCAGCCCCACCCAGCTGCAATCCTCAGAGAGCCCACAAGAGACCTAATAGGCTAGAGGCTTACAGCAATTGTAAGGCCCTGAGCCTAACAACCTGCCACGGTGGGGGCCTACTCAGTTAAAAGAAATACTGCAACACAAATGTGGTATTTAGAACTTGCAGCCAACTGTGCTGGGGCTCCCCACACCTGATAAAGAGACTGAAGGGCCCACAACAACTACAAACAGCTGAGCATTACAACAGCTGGCCAGGAGCATAACTTGGCCTCCCTGGGCGCCTATAGGGAGAGCTAACAGGCCACAACAGAAGGACACACGTAGTCCACATGGGGGTCACCCCTGGAACATTGAGAACTGAGGAAAGGACACTGGAAACCTCCTAAGGCATCACTTACATAAGGTCACCTATCCAAGAGCAGGAGACGTAGCTGACCTACCTAATACGTAGACACAAGCACAGGGAAAGAGGCAAAATGAGGAGGCAAAAGAATACATTCCAAGTAAGGGAACAGGACAAAACCCCAGAAAAGGAACTAAGTGAAACAGAAATGACCTACCTGACAGAGAGTTCAAACTAAGAGTGTTAAGGATGCTCACTGATCTGGGGAGAAGAATAGATGAACTCAGTGAGAATGTCAACAAAGAAATGGAAGATATAAAAAAGAACCAATCAGAAATGAAGAATACAATACTGGAAATGAAAAATTCATTAGAGGGACTCAAAAGCAGAGTAGAGGATACAGAAGAACGGATCTGTGAGCTGGAAGAAAGACTAGAAGAAATTACCCAAGGTGAACAGGTAAAAGAGAAAAGAATTAAAAAGAGTGAGGACAGTCTAAGGGACCTCTGGGACAACATCAAGCGCACTAACATCCATGTTATAGGTGTCCCGGAAGGAGAAGAGCGAGACAAGGGGGCAGAGAATCTATTTCAAGAAATAATAAATGAAAACTTCCCTAACCTAAGGAAGGAAACAGACATCCAGGTACAGGAAGCCCAGAGAGCCCCAAACAAGATAAACCCAAAGAGGCCCACACCAAGACACATCATAATCAAAATGTCCAGAATTAAAGATAAAGAGAGAATCCTAAAAGCCGCAAGAGAATGTCAAGTTACATACAAAGGAAACCCCATAAGGCTATCAGCTGACTTCTCAGCAGAAACCTTACAGGCTAGAAGAGAGTGGCAAGATATATTTAAAGTGCTAAAAGAAAAAAACTTACAGCCAAGAATACTCTACCCAGCAAGGTTATCATTCAAAATGGAAGGAGAGATCAAAATTTTCCCAGATAAGCAAAAATTAAAGGAGTTTGTCACCAAGAAACCAGTGCTACAAGAAATGTTAAAGGGACTGATTTAAGGGGAAAAGAGAAGACCACAAATAGGAAAAATTATCTATTTCCACGATTAGAACGTAATGGATACAAATGCACAAAAAGAGGTTAGATATGATATCAAAAACATAAAAGGAGGGAGGAGGGAGTTAAAGAGTACAGCTTTCAGACAGAGGTCAAACTAAATTGACCATCAATTCTGTATAGAAGAAGTAAGGAACAGAGAAGGACTACTACAACACTCACGAAAAAAAAAAAAAGTTAAAAAATGGCAGTAAGTACATACCTATCAATAGCTACTTTAAACGTCAATGGACTAAATGCTCCAATTAAAAGGCATAGGGTGGCTGACTGGATAAAAAAACAAGACCCATATATATGCTGCATACAAGAGACACACTTCAGACCTAAAGACACTCACAAACTGAAAGTGAAGGGATGGAAAAAGATACTCCACGCAAATGGCAAAGAAAAGAAAGCTGGGGTAGCAGTACTCATATCAGACAAAATAGACTTTAAAACAAAAACTGTAAAACGAGACAAAGAAGGGCATTACATAATGATCAAGGGAACAATCCAACAAGAGGATATAACACTTGTAAATATCTACGCACCCAATGTAGGTGCACCTAAATATATAAAGCAATTATTAACAGACATAAAAACAGAAATAGACAGTAACACAATAATAGTAGGGGACTTTAACACTCCACTTACACCAACGGATAGATCATCCAAACAGAAGATCAACAAGGAAACATTGGCCTTAAACGACACACTAGAACAGATGGACCTAGTAGATATATACAGAGCATTCCATCCAAAAACCGAAGAATACACGTTCTTTTCAAATGCACATGGAACATTCTCTAGGATTGATCACATATTAGGCCACAAAACAAGTCTCCATAAATTTAAGAATATTGAAATAATACCAAGCATCTTTTCTGACCACAACGGTATGAAACTAGAAATCAACTATAGGAAGAAAATCAGAAAAGCCACAAATACGTGGAGATTAAACAAAATGCTACTGAACAACGACTGGGTTAATGAAGAAATCAAAGAAGAAATCAAAAAAAACCTGGAGACAAATGAAAATGAAAATACGACATGCCAGAATTTATGGGATACATCAAAAGCGGTTCTAAGAGGGAAGTTTATAGCAATACAGGCCTATCTCAACAAACAAGAAAAATCTCAAATAAACAATCTAACAATGCACCTAAAGGAACTGGAAAAAGAAGAACAAACAAAGCCCAAAATCAGTAGAAGAAGGGAAATAATAAAAATCAGAGCAGAAATTAATGAAATAGAGACCAAAAAAACAATAGAAAAATTAATAAAACCAAGAGCTGGTTCTTTGAAAAGATCAACAAAATTGACAAACCTTTAGCTAGACTCACCAAGAAAAAAGAGAGAAGGCACAAATAAGTAAAATCAGAAATGAAAGAGGAGAGGTTACAACAGACATCTCAGAAATACAAAAGATTATAAGACAATACTATGAAAAGCTATATGCCAACCAATTCGACAATCTGGAAGAAATGGATAAATTCTTAGAATCATACAACCTTCCAAAACTGGATCAAGAAGAAGTAGAGAATTTGAATAGACCAATCACCAGTAAGGAGATCGAAACAGTAATCAAAAACCTCCCCAAAAATAAAAGTCCAGGACCAGACGGCTTCCCTGGTGAATTCTACCAAACATTCAAAGAAGACTTAATACCTATCCTTCTCAAACTCTTCCAAAAATTGAGGAGGGGGAAGCTCCTAACTCATTCTACGAAGTTGACATTACCCTGATACCAAAACCAGACAAGGACAACACAAAAAGAAAATTACAGGCCAATATCACTGATGAACATCGATGCGAAAATCCTCAACAAAATACTAGCAAATCGCATACAACAATACATTAAAAGATTATACACCATGATCAAGTGGGATTTATTCCAGGGATGCAGGGATGGTTTAACATTCGCAAATCAATCAACGTAATACACCACATTAATAAAATGAAGAACAAAAATCACATGATCATCTCAATAGATGCAGAGAAAGCATTTGACAAGATACAGCATCCATTTATGATAAAAACTCTGAATAAAATGGGTATAGAAGGAAAGTACCTCAACATAATAAAGACCATATATGAGAAACCCACAGCTAATATCATCCTCAATGGTGAAAAACTGAAAGCTATCCCTCTAAGAACAGGAACCAGACAAGGATGCCCACTGTCACCACTCCTATTTAACATAGTATTGGAAGTCCTAGCCAGACCAATCAGGCAAGAGAAAGAAATAAAAGGGATCCAAATTGGAAAGGAAGAAGTGAAACTGTCACTATTTGTAGATGACATGATTTTATATATAGAAAACCCTAAAGAATCCACCAGAAAAATTTTAGAAGTAATAAACGAATATGGTAAAGTTGCAGGATACAAAATCAACATACAAAAATCAGTTGCATTTCTGTACACTAACAACGAAGTAGCAGAAAGAGAAATTAAGAATACCATCCCATTTACAATTGCAACAAAAAGAATAAAATACCTAGGAATAAACTTAACCAAAGAGGTGAAAGATCTGTACACCGAAAACTATAAAACATTTCTGAAAGTAATTGAAGAAGACACAAAGAAATGGAAAGATATTCCGTGCTCTTGGATTGGAAGAATTAACATAGTTAAGATGTCCATACTTCCTAAAGCTATCTATAGATTCAGTGCAATCCCTATCAAAGTTCCAACAACATTTTTCACAGAAATAGAACAAAGAATCCTCAAATTTATATGGAACAACAAAAGACCCCAAATAGCTAAAGGAATCCTGAGAAAAAAGAACAAAGCTGGAGGTATCACACTCCCTGATTTCAAAATATACTACAAAGCTATAGTAACCAAAACAGCATGGTACTGGCACAAAAACAGACACACAGATCAATGGAATAGAATCGAAAACCCAGAAATAAACCCACACATCTATGGACAGCTAATCTTTGACAAAAGAGCCAAGAACATACAATGGGGAAAAGAAAGTCTCTTCAACAAATGGTGTTGGGAAAACTGGATAGCCACATGCAAAAAAATGAAAGTAGACCCTTACCTTACACCATACACAAAAATTAACTCCAAATGGATTAAAGACTTGAATGTAAGACCTGAAACTATGAAACTTCTAGAAGAAAACATAGGCAGTACGCTCTTCGACATCAGTCTTAGCAACATCTTTTCAAACACCACATCTGACCGGGCAAGAGGAACAATAGAAAAAATAAACAAATGGGACTACATCAAACTAAAAAGCTTCTGCACAGCAAAGGAAACCATCAACAAAATGAAAAGACAACCTAACAATTGGGAGAAGATATTTGCAAACCATACTTTTGATAAGGGCTTAATCTCCAAAATATATAAAGAACTCATGCATCTCAACAACAACAAAACTACCAACCCAATTAAAAAATGGGCAAAAGACCTGAACAGACATTTCTCCAAAGAAGATATACAGATGGCCAACAGACACATGAAAAGATGTTCAAAATCACTAACTATCAGGGAAATGCAAATCAAAACTACAATGAGATATCACCTCACGCCCATCAGAATGGCTATAATTAACAAGACAGGAAACAACATGTGTTGGAGAGGATGTGGAGAGAAGGGAACTCTCATACACTGCTGGTGGGAGTGCAAACTGGTGCAGCCACTATGGAAAACAGTATGGAGATTCCTCAAAAAAGCAAGGATAGAACTACCATATGATCCAGCTATTCCACTGTTGGGTATTTATCCAAAGAACTTGAAAACACCAATTTGCAAAGGTACGTGCACCCCTGTGTTCATTGCAGCGTTATTCACAATAGCCAAGACTTGGAAGCAACCTAAGTGCCCATAAAGGGATGAATGGATAAAGAAGATGTGGTATATATACACAATGGAATACTACTCAGCCATAAGAAACGATGAAATCCAGCCATTTGTGACATCATGGATGGACATTGAAGGTATAATGCAAAGTGAAATAAGTCAGAGGGAGAAGGTCAAATACCGTATGATTTCCTTCATTAAGTAGTAGATAATAACAACAATAAACAAGCACATAGGGACAGAGATTGGATTGGTAGTTACCAGAGGGGAAGGGGGGAGGGAGGAGGGTGAAAGGGATAATTCGGTACATATGTGTGGTGATGGGTTGTAATTAGTATTTTGGTGGTGAACATGATGTAATCTATGCAGAAATAGAAGTACAATGATGTACACCTGAAATTTTTACAATGTTATAAACCAATGTTACTGCAATAAACAAAAAATTAAAAAAAAAATAAAATAAAGTACAAAACGTGTTTTCCTGAGGGCAGGAAAGCTGGAACACGTAAAATCTAAGCCTGCTATAAGGCTCAGCTCATATTTTGTAGCAGCACAAATCAATAGCTGTAATATGTATTATGCATTTCCTTCTGTACTCTTAAAAAATAGCATGATTTATCAACTGATGGTCAATCTTGTCTAGGGAGCAAAAGAAATTCATCATTTATTTACAGTAAAACATCTGATCTAATACTAAGGAACATGGTGAGGTCATCTAGCCCCTCCCTACTTTCTGGTAGAAAGTGCCTGAGTATACTCAAAGTACAATTATTTATTTACTGACTGGTGTTTCCATTTCTAGTTCAAAATATTCCCACAGATGTACAGTCTTCTCCTGTAACTCATCTCGTGTTCTGAGATCCTTAAAAATGTGAGCGCTTACTTTGATTATTTTAGTCTTCTTTACTTGAATTTACAATGGTGATTGTTAATAAATTGGTAAGTTGGTGTAATAGCAACCAAATTTGCTTTATCTCTACACATAATTACCAATGATTTTGTTACATACATTATATAATTAACATTTATGTGGTGTAGTTTTTATGCTTGAAATTACATAATACGTAGTCAAATTCAAAATGCCATCAAGATAGGAATAAAAGGCAATAAGTCAATCACAAGATATTCACCTTTGAAATCAATTTGATAAAAAATTCTTTAAATAAAAGACAATATTTAATGCTTAATATCTAATATTTATTTTGTGTTGTGTAGTTGCCACATGCACTCTAAGATTTATAAATATCTGTCACTGTCACCAGATTGTGAGCACCATGAAGTCGGAGACTATCTCATACGTTTTCGTATTTTTTCTGCCTATCCCTGCTGGGCACATAGCAGGTGCCATATTAATGTATGTTGAATGAAGGAAGGAATCTTAAATGCTGTAGCACATCTTCCCACACAATAGGCATTGCAGTAAGAACCTGTTTTTTTCTGAATGCCAATTTTCCCTGCGCTTAATCTAAACTAAATATGGCAATAGATTTCTGTTTTGACATTGATTGTTTAGGAATGAATATATAACCCAGTTCCAGTCAGTAAGTTATGAAGGACACTCCACTGGCATTTTTGGGGGAAAGATTTTCTTTCCCAATGAAAGAGCTAGACATACAAGTAGAATGCTATTTGTTCCACTTGGTCTTTCCTTCGTGCTTGGGAAAATGACATGTGAAAATGTGCAACTTAGAACTATGGCAACCCTGAGGGCAAGACCTCCCTGATACCCTAAGGATGACAGAGCAGCAAACAGAGAGGGTCTGGGTGTTGGGAGACAATGCTCCATGAATATTTTCACTCTTCTGCATAAGCTAGGCTTTATGATTGATTGGCAAAGAAACTAGAGATTGTGAACTGGCCCAGAGAAATATAAAGACTCATCTCCCTTGGACTCATTTGCTCTTATTTTATAGATAATAAAAGCTAGGGACCCTCCCCTCCTTTTCCCAGAGAAAATTTGTTTACATTCCAGAGTAAAAGATAAGGGCTTTCTGTATCTCCAGAAAGGAGGAGGGACAAATGCACCAGCTGTCCTATATAAGCATTGAGACTCGTAGTTTCAGGGTTGCTTCCCTGTGGTGCAAACCCTCACTGTATGCACAGATGGCAGCAGGTCTCATTGTGTTGCCTTATGAGGAATGGGGACGTAACGAACCCGTGCAAGATGCTGTGTGAGAAAGCAGGGTGTTCTCTGATCTAGAGCCCTTATGTTTCTTGTTGAGATAAATAAATATGTATAGACATAGAACACCTAACACTGGGTCTTTTAGAGCATTACTGGGTTGGTATACTAATCCTGGAGTCTCTTCTCATGTGAGAGAATTAGATGTCTTTACTTTATAGACATTTTAAGACAGGTGTTCTGTTACTTTCAGTCCAAGATATCTCAGCTGAAACAGAACGAATCTTCTTCACACTCAGAGTCATACACTGTAGCATTTTTCTCTTGAACTCTTCCTATGATTACTTTAAAAGGACCTCTATCTAATTTATGCATAGTTTTGTAGTTGGGAAATCCATAATATTCAGACAAATTGTACCCTCTGTTTACCTTATCTGTAGCATAGTGTTTAAAAGTATAAGGTTTGTATTCAGTCAGATCCAGGCTTTCATTCTAATTCTAGAATTTATTGGCTATGTGATATTCAATCTCTGTTCTAAGCTTCAGTGTCATCATTTGTAAAGTGAGCAAAACAATACTTACATTGTAGGGTTTTATAAGGATTAAATGAGATAATTTACGTAATGTGCTTAGCAAAATGCTTGGCATAAAATAAGCACTATGATCTCAATGAGTAAAGTAGAAATTACATCATCACTACAATCATTGAGAACAGTGAGTCAATGTATAATCTAGTTGTATTTTTCAAACTGTAAATGCTTAGTCCCCATCCCAATCACTCCCCAAAGTGATAACCCTTCAGATGATAATCTGTACCAGCAAACGTCTCAATTACTGATGGAAATGTGTCATATAGCTCAGGTATACTGGGTCAAAACGAAAGGCAGAGAATCACAGCATTAGTAAATCTGCTTATTATTTCTAGATCCTCTTCAGCATGATGACCTTTAAATATTTGGTGACAAACATCATGCTCCCATGAGGTCATTTTTGTCGTGTTTCTTCTTCCTCCCATATCTTACCCATTTGACTTGGTTTCTAGACTGTTCAGGCTTCCTATAACATAACTGTGGATGCATCTAGTTTGTTAATATCCTTTCAAAATATAGTACAGAGAACTAAAACCAATAATTCCTCTCTAGGTAGCATTAATAGTGAAGATCCAAAAACCTACTATTTTTCTTCATGTGAATGTTATGCTTCTAGAAATATGCTACAACTTCAGGCACTCTTTTAGCACTGTTGTAGTGCCACCATTGGCTCCTTCTATGCTTGTATCCAAGTTTTTTCCTATCTGCCTTCTTTACACCAGGATTCCATAATGCACATTAGGAATAAGTGGAAGAATTTACCTTTATTTTTATTATGATTAATCTTACTGGTTTTAATTCATTATTCCATCTTATGGACATACCTTGTTTATGTTTGTTTATTTTTTCAAAAATACATTTATGCTCACATAAATAATATTTATGTAGTAGAAAATTTGTGGGAAATACAAATATAGTAAAATATTAAAAATTATTTTTTTCCCAGAACAAAATGATGAAACTCACATTGCCTGGTTGTACATCTTTCCTTGTTTTTATGCTCATATATTTATGCAATTGGCTTTATAGGTCACATAGTTTTATTATCTTTCTCTTTTTAATGTAACTATTTTGAAATATTTTTTGGTACTATATCTGGTTACGTTCCAGCTTTGTGTTATAATCAGCTCTTGCTTTAAAGGCAAACCATCCTTAATTTATCGAGTTCAAAGTTAAGAAATAGTGAAAGAACAAAATCAAATATAGTGACTTATAACACACACTAGAGCCTTCTCTTCCAGGTTGATATCACTCTATCAATCAAACTGAACACAGATATGCTTTCACATAATTAAGCTATCTTTCAACATGTACATCATCATTATGTCCACAAGAAAGGTTTCCATTTAATCACATGTTCATGATTAGATTAGTTCATCAAAATGGTATTTGAGGAAAGTTTACGTATTATGTCAAGCATTGTACTCAGGTCCACAGATACAAATTGAATAAAAAACATTCTGTACCTTGAAAATACTCACAATCCACTAGGAAAGAGGGATTTTTAAACAAATATCACTGGTGTATGCTAAAAGCTGAAGGTACAAAACGTTATGAGGGTTAAAAGGAAAGAAAATTATTATTCCTGAGGGGATTAGGAAAAGCTCCATGCTATTTGAGATACTTTGATCAAATTTCAGACTAAATTCTTGATATAGCTTGAGAGCAGAAGGTGGCTGAGTAAAGCATTTTAAACTATTATTATCTTTGATGCCAAAAGAAAGCAGATAGAAAATGAAATGTAAAGATTAAAAACTCTATCTATATTGTAACTCTATCCCTAAACTTGAAGAATAGCTGTCAAAAAAAAAAAATGAAATTTGGATCAAATTGAGGACACTGAAATCTGCATATATCTGAGTATATGTCTGCAAATCTTGGTCAACAGGTGGAGGTCGCCAAAATCATATAGCAAGACCTGGGCAACCAGATCAATGATTATTGACTTAGAATGTTAAGGTCTGGGGTATAGGTAGGCTGTAAAAGAATACCTGAGCTCCTGTAGCTTGTCAGGAAGGGCTGAATAATAGCAACATGGAGATACCATTTTCCAAAATTAGGCTATTATTTTGGCTGAGTGAAGGATATATGGGATTGCCAATCACTTCTGCAGATGTTAATTACTGTCAATGAAAGAGAAGTTTATACTAATTCATGCAGAACTCTACTATGAATTTAGTAGACTTTCTGATACCCGGGAGATGAGATATACCTGCAAGTCAGGATTTTGTTAAGGGGATTCTGAGATAAAACACCCACAACCAAGCTGACATGATTCTTTCCTACCACATAGTTTTAGCAATAGATAGCCTACAGAGAATCGCCTTCATTCAAAGATAATCATCAGAAAGCAGATAGTATAGAGATTTTACAAAAGTATTTTAAGAAAAAAGGTAAAAATTAACTTTAAAACCCAGAGGAAAAGAGATATGAGGAAACTTTTGAGAGGCATATAAATGTTCTGAATCTTTTTTGTAGTGGTGGTGGCTTCAGATGGGTATACATCTGTCAAAACCCACTTCCTACTCACACAGAATATCAAAGCCAGTCAGTAGTGAGAGCTTAGGGTTTTCTCACTTCCTGAGCATGCTGACAACCCTGGGCATGTGTATGGCTGTCAGGGTTTAACCAAAGATACATAACCATAAGTTTATATATATATATATATATATATATATATATATATATATATATATATACACTGATTGTGAGGGCCGGCTAAGCAAGTCTGAAATCCATAGGGCAAGCCATCAGGAAAGGCAGGATGGAATTCTTGGGCACTGGCTGAAGCTGCTTTCCACAGATGGAATTTCTTCTTCTTCAGAGAAATCTCATCTCTGCTCTTAAGGCCTTTGAACTGATTGAATTGGGCCTACCAGTTTATCTAGGATAATATATATTTCTTAAAGTCAATTTTTTATGGATGTTAATCACATCTACAAAATACCAACATGGCAACACCTCAATCAACATTTGTTTGAATAATTGTGGACTATAGCCTAGCCAAGTGGACACATAGAAAAGAAATTCATAGTGGCCTCTAGATTCTCAAGAATATGTCAGAACTTTTCAAACTCCCTATGGGTATCTTCTTCTCCAGCTTTTCCTTTCAAGTTTTTTGTTAGCTTATTCTTGGCCCCAAATGTTATCTACTACCTCAGACAGCCACAATGTTTAACAGTTGCTTCTAATTGTTTTCTACCAGCACCCTGGGGAAAAGGCTTTTCACATTGACAAGCCTCAAGTTGGTCAAATAAAGAGCCTTATGAGTGAGGTCATCCAGGAACCAGTACACAAGCCAAATAAATGACAGTTCTGTGCGAATGGGGCCTTGAAGGAGCTGCAACTTGGCTGTCTCACTTTGGTGACTGCCAGGCTGCTGATTTTCACTATGATTGTCCTGCTAGTTTTCAAGGTGACTGTGGAGCTGGGTGATGGGAATGGGAATAGGTAACGTTAAAATACCACAAAGCTTGTCATTCTTACTGCAGCTGTTTGTCTTGAATAAATACTCCTTGGATTTCTGGAAGCCTTTGGTTTATTTCCAGAGTTCTGAAAACGTTGATTCTGACAATTTTTGCTAGTGTTCTTGTTAATTTTACAGAGGGAAGGATTTTCAAATATTCTTACTTCACCATTTTTGCTGATATAATACCTATGCCTCATTTTCTAGTACAAGAACCTATATGGTGTCCTAGCTAACATTTAATTGTTCATACAAGCCATTGTTTATCTATACAATTCAGTATAGTAAGAAGGCAAAATATTAAAACACTGACATATGAATTAATTAAGACTAAAAAATTCATTTCTTAGAGAATAATATATTTGAGTAATTGATATAAATATAGAAAATATGAATAAAGAATATGTTTATTTTCCTTTTAGTCACTGGTTGGAATACGAGAAATATAAACCATTTCCTATAGTAGTTGAAGTTTATGAAAACCTAAAAAATCCTCTAAGATCCAAAACAGTAGAAACAAAGAGAAAATTATGAGACATTTAATTTTGCTATAAAGAAGATATAAATTAAGTTGAAATAAGTCTTTTAATAGTTTCTAGAAAATATTTTCATAAAATCTAAAACACTTTCAGCTCAAATGGCTGCAGTCTTTTTTTTTGTCTTTGGTTAACTTTTTATTTATCTGTAAACTAAACTGTATGAAGTTACATTTAATTCTCTTCCTTTGCAATGAGTTACCCCATCATTAGTATTCTCAAACCATTTTATTTGTGATCCAAATAAGAAATTAATACTTCATAACAAATTAGCACAGAGGCACCCATGACATACATATACATATAAAATAGAAACAAAATTTCCATGAAAACAATGTCTTTATTGTATTCTACTTTATTCTAATCCATTAAAAGATGCTAGTATAGAGGCACTGAATTGATTTTGTGACCTATGTACTCTGAAAAATACTATTTGATTTACTAATTTGTTTTAGATGCTTTGGTAAAATTTAATAGAAATAAGAAAAACTCCAAGATTTAGTTGACAAGAATAAAATGTAGTAGTCTCTCTGCCCTATCCCTACTTAAATATTTAGATTAGTTAAAATTTCACTGAAGTTTCTGAAATCTCATGTTCAAAATGTAAAATGTTTCACAGTTGATACACTTTTAGAGCAATATTCAAAACTGTACCAGATATCTATAACTTTATGATTTATGAAGACCTTTGAAAATTGGTAAAAATACTTTGAAACATTCCCTTTACAAGGAATATATAAATATGTGACATTTTGCTCATGAGTAAATATTTTCATATATATGTATATATCTATACATATACGAATAGAATACGTACTAGTCCCTATGCTAAGTGATTCATTTACATTATTTTATACGATTCTCATTACAGCACAACTAGGTAGATGATAATGGTAACTTACTCTTGAGAAAGCTGACATTTATAGTGATGAAATTACTTGCCCTTTGCCATGCAACTAATAAGAAACAGATTTGGGATCTCAAGCCAGCCTCCACGACAACGGTGAGTACTTCCTACGCACCACACCCTATCACCCTGTGGTTCTTAGTGGCCACATTATAACCAGCAACATTCTAAACTCCCTGAAGAAAAAGACAATCTAAGACTTTGTCATATCCATTTTGTGTTTCTATTATGATGAAAAAATACTTACATAATTATTATTTTCTTTAATATTATAGTTGAGAAATCCTGTTTGGATTAATTCTTGGTTTTATCTCTAGGGACTTAGGCTGTTTGAACATTTTAAAAAATAACCTTCCTCAATAGGTTTTCCTGAAGCCTGGGAGTCACACATAATACATTCATTATTTCTAGAGCCTTCACTGCTTGATCATTCTCTGGTAAAATACTTGCAGCTCAGATGCAATTCTGAATGGATCTTTAGGCAAACAGAACCTGATGAATGTCACCATAAATCTCACTGCTTGGCACTGTCATGGGGACCAAGGGACATGCCAAGATTGTTAAATACATTTATTTGAAGAGAGTGCTTGGTCTTTGATCAATTGTTGTAGGGATAGAAGAGAAAACAACAACAGTGTTTAGAAAAAGAAAGAGTTGTAATCCTCTCCGTTGGGAAAGATGACTAAGCTTGTTGTGGGAAGGAGGTGTTAGATTGGGGGGCCCAGAGAAGAACCACTGCTTTTAACATGCAGGCTTATTTTTTATTTTTTGCAGAGGTGACAGCAGATCATCTTGCAGACAAAATAATTGAAGTTAGATTGTCTTTCCTATGACGTGACTAGATCAGATAGGCAATGACAAATAGCTGACTTCTGTTTAGGGAGGGACCACCTTGTGTCTGAACAAGCAGGGAACCCAGCACTGGAAGACATGCGTTCAAATCTAATTCTCCTGCCTTATCAGCCTCATGACCTTGGAAAAGTGACCCACACACTCTGAGCCCCAGTGTGGTCATCTGTACAATAATAATAACTTCCTTACCACACATGATCTAATGAGATAAGATATATGAAAACACGAGGCAGTAAATGATTATTTAAATGCTGATTGTTAGTATATTTAAGATGACTATCTGTGATGGAATGATAATATATTTCTAATTCTCTCCCTGCTCTAACATATACATGAACTGAACGTTGGATTCTAGACCAGTATCTAAATTTACAAGCTGAAGGCTAGCCATTTTTCTTTAACGTACCTTTTCCAACCCATTTAAACTTTTACAAAATTGCATCAAATACCTTCCTATTTTATAGTTTGTGAAGATAGAGTTTAATGACAAAACTAGAGGGTATTTTCCTACTCATTATTACAGCAAATAAACTCGAACTTGCTAATGACCATTAGATTATATATGGAGAAGGACACTGAAGACCAAAGATCAAATTTCTTGCATAATTAACGCAATTCTTACTGTAGCTCTAACAAACACAACCTTCGGGAACTTAAATGCGTCTTATGGCATTTCTAAACTTGTTTTTACAATTATAAATTGAAGATGACAAAAACTGGTTTCTCTATCTCAAAGAAAATCATGTACAACATCTAAGAATGAGTCACAAACAAATGCCTTGACTAAAACTTGGAACTACTCTCTCATTGTTCAAAGACCATTTGCTAATTGTTTACAATTGTTTACTATGGAACAGGCCCTGGAATTTTTTTTTTTTTTTTTTTGGTGAGGAAGATTGGCCCTGAGCTAACATCTGTGCTAATCTTCCTCTATTCTGTATGTGGGACACCACCACGGCATGGCTTGATGAGCGGTGTGCAGGTCTGCACCCAGGATCCAAACTTGCAAACCCTGGGTTACCAAAGTGGAGTGTGTGAACTTAACCTCTACTCCACCAGGCGGGCCCCCTGGAATTTTTTTTTTTACTGAAAAGTTTGGCTTCATTGATGGTCACTAAATTATTTTATAATTAATTTTCTTTTTCCTTAGGAATTGGAGGGCTCATAATCTTTACATGGAATTTGAACTATCTAGTTTTACCAAATTTAGTCTATAAAATGTATAAAACATCAAAGTTCTGCACCTTTAGATCTCATATCCTGATCTGTTGTTATCAGCAATAATAATCATAATAAAATTAAGAAATAACAATTATAGCTTTTAGAAACATATGAATACTTCCAAAATATATGGAAACATGCCATATAAATTAGGAAATTATATTTATGATTCTCTTCATACTGAGATTACATATATCTTCTGTTAAGATAGATAAGAAAAAAAAAAAAAAGAAAAGCTCTGAGTGCTCTGGTAAATTTAGTAAAGAATACAGCTATCAGGACTTTCCTCCCAGCTGGTGTTCTGCAGGGCCAATTGCATTCAGTCAATAGATTCATCAGATACTCAGGAAACAGCAGCTGTCTGCCAGGAACTGCTCAAGGTACTGAGGATGCAGCAAGGAACATGCAGAAAAGGTTCCTACCATCAGGGAGATTATGTTCTTGGAGAATAAGGCAGACAATAAACTAATACCAGCAGTTTGTTCAGGTTTCAATTATTCAGTAGTAAAATCAGCCAGTTTTTTTTTTGGGGGGGCATTATTATATGGACACTAATAATATGCAAACAACATCTTTTTCTTTTTTCTGCCTGGAAATATCTCTTTATCTGCCTTGAAATTTCTCAGTGGCTATGTAATGTTGAAAGCCCTCCTCCACTTCTCTCTTTCTCTGCTTTCTTGGTTTCTTTCCCATCACATTTGCCTCTTATATATTCCAGAATTCCTAGAAGACATTAACTACTTCTGAAGTATAAAGAGGATGAATAACTTGCTCAAGGCAACACAAACACAGCCATGTCCCCCTATCTTAGCCCTCATACACCTGTGTATGAACTGCTTTTCTAACACCAGGTGGGTGCAAACTTGACAGGGTGACCGAAGAGATTTGTGTGGTGTGGAGGAAGAGAGAAAAGCTTTCCTTCTACACGGGGAGGTTTCAACGCTCCACAGCCACGTGGCCACTAATGTCTTGATAAGGTAGAGGTAATAAACGACTGAGCGTGGAATAAACAGGCCTCCAGTAAGAATAATAAATAAATAAAATAAAATTACTGTATAAATTTAAAGGAAAAAATTAACTCAGTTGTTGAATTATAGGGACACTGAGACATGTGATAAGCTGTCCCTTTCAATTGCAGAATGTTTTCTGAGATGCCTCTGTGCAATACTGCTGCATACAGAAAATCAGACTGGCTCCATTGCTACAGCGGTGAAAGCCTAGGAGGAATCAGTGCTTCTTTTGCTTTGTGGCCCTGGTACACTCAGGAGACAAACTGAAAATAAAAAAAAGTCAACACCAGATGGTTCCTAGCAGAAATGTTCCTAATCATTGAATTGTCCCTAATCATTGAATTGTCCCAAGGAGAAACACTTTTGAGGGAGGTTGTTACTGAGATTCCGTAAACCCATCTGTTCTCTGAGTCTTATGCATATGACACAGGTCCCAAGACTTCAGTTATAGTGGCTGGGACATATAAATCTATGGTCCAGCTCAGCCCCTTGTTACTGTCATAATGAAGTTCAAGGCTGTGACTTGCAAACTGTATATAAACACACAGAGGATATGTGTGTGCTGTGTGTGTACTCTAAACTACATTATGGGAGAGAGGAATGAATGAAGCAGCTTGTATACATGAAAATATGAAATATTGAGTTATGAATAATAGTTGAATTTTTATTAGTCCCAGCCAAAAGTTCATTTCTTAGTACTAAGAAAATCCTAGATCAGCCAGATACACAATAGGAAATGATAATTGTTTTTTAGTAGTTTACTCTGCTGCCTTAGCATAATTCTCTCTAAAAGGGACCCAGAAACTTTAAAAACGAGTATTATGGGGTCGGCCCCATGGTGTAGTGGTTGTCTGGCACGCTCCGCATCTGCGGCCTGGGTCCGCGAGTTTGAATCCTGGGCGCAGACCTACATCACTCGTCTTGCCATGCTGTGGTGGCGACCCACATCCAAAATAGAGGAAGATTGGCAATAGATGTTAGCTCAGAGCGAATTTTCCTCAACAAAAATAAATAAATAAATCAAAACGAGTATTAGCAAATATTTGTCTCAAACTTCAGCAATATTAATGCCTACTTGTGTTTAGTATCAAAATTTAAAATGTCGTTCAAGAAGCACTCGAAATGTGCAATAAGAACTAAAACTATCTACTTTAATATCATCCTGTAGTAGCATATTACGTGTTTGCATGAGATGAGCCATGATCAAAAATATGCTGAATCAGAGCAGATGGCTCTGATTCTTACTTGGTGTTCAGGTGATAGTGGCTCAAGTGTCCTGTAGCGGTGTCTTAAGTAACGTGAGGAACTACAACCTTTTTAATGAATTAACTTTGGCTGTAATTAAAAAAAAATAAGTCTAAACTTTACTGATTATTTACCTTGTGCCAGCACTGTGCTAAATGCTTTACATGCTTTTTCTAATTTAATCCCAACAACAACGCCAAAAGATGGTTTCCGTCATTATCCACATGTTCAGATGAGGAAACTGAAAATGAAGTCGAGTATCTTACTCTTAGTTATGCAGCTGGTAAATGGTGGAACCTAGCTCCTGAACGTATGCCCTAACCACTGCTGAATTGCCATATCAGTTAGCAAACTGATCATCTCAAATGGCAGGCAACTTTTCACATGTATTTCATCCTGTTATATTTTTTAAATCTTAGACATTATTTTTACAAATGAAATTTGAATCTGATTTGCGTCATATCTCTATTGTATGTCCACTTTCCTGTAGCTAATGTGCCTGAAGAGCAGCATCCAGCATCGCTGTTTTGTGTAAAGATTTTCCTTTACATGTGGAATGAATGACTCAGTCATGTTTTCATTCAAGAAACCTTTATTGAGTGCCTATTATGTGTATGGAAATATAAGGTAAAAAGATAAACTTGAGACAGATCAGCCCTGCAGAATCTTTCAATCCAATAATGGAGATAGCAAGAATATTAAACAACTTAGAAAACAGGTGTGAAAGGAAAGTATGAATAAAATGACGTAGGATTTTAGGAGAGGAAGAGATTACTTTCATAGGAGGGAGTTAGAGATGATTTGATGAGGAAAAACAACATTTGAATTCAAGCTTAATCATGGGTTAGATTTAGAGAGGCAGAGATGGGAGTGCCCTTCTATGCAACAATTACATAGGCAAAAATGTGGAGGCTGAAAAGTATGACTCTTTTATGGGTTCATCAGTGTTAACAATTGCCATCACTCACTGAGTGATGTGATATGGACTGTGCTATGCATTCTGTATTCATGGCTTCTAAACTCCACAATAACCTCGTAAGATAGATATTAAAGATCTGGAAATTAGAGCTCAGGGAGGTGAAGAGACTTCCCTGTGGTAGTAGCTTCTCAGTATTAGTCTGGATTCCAACCCAACTCTGATTGGCTTGCTATACTACACTGTTTTCCACAAATTACAAAAAAGTAATTTCACTATTGTGATAGAATAGTTGAAGGGGAATCATGAAACAACTTTTTGAAAAGATAAATTGGGTCCAGGAAATAATAGCAAATATTTGTATGCCAAGGATGGTTGTGAGCTCTTTCTTTGATTAATACTCACAATAACTCTATGAAGTAGATATCATTATGACTAATTCCATTTCCAGATGAGAAATCTGAAGCATAGAGAGTGCAAATAAATTTCTCAAGGCTTCAGAGCCAGGATTTGAACCCAGGAGTTTATCTTCAGAGTTTTGGCTTTTAACCACTAGCATTAGCTGCCTCTCAGATGATGGAGGACAGAGAATGTTGAAAGGCTGAGTAAGGAATTTGGATGTTTGGATTTCTTTCTGAAATAATAAGTAGCCAGTGAAGACGTCTGACCAGAAAGGTAACAAAATCAGAGCTTATGCTTCAGATAAATTATCTCGATGACAATGCGTGCTTTAGATCAGAGAGGGGAGAGCCAATGAAGAGGTAATTTTCATATCTAGGAAATTAGTTAAATTTATAATCAAGGCATGAACCATGTTATTATACAGAACGGAGCAAATACTTAGGTGAGAGATATTTTGAAAGTAGAAAATGGCAGCTGTTACAACTTATTAGAAGATATGAGAATCAAGAAAGAGCTAGGAGACCTTTTTAATTAGGATGGCAGGTAGAGTGATAGCAGTATTATTAAATAGCTTAATCAGATTGATTTCTGCTATAAATAAAGTGGGGTGGCATACGAAGCTTTAAAAAAAGGGCATCTCCTTGGCCAAGATCCTCTACATCAGTGGTCTATCTTGTTTGCTTGAGGGCAATGGGGAGTTAGGTTGAGTGTTACTGTCAGATTTCCATGCACAAATTCCTGTAGCAAACATAGACTCACTGTCAGTTACTCTAGATTATGTAGATTAATAGCTGGTAAATAATCAACAAAAAGAGCAGGTTTTTTATCATAATAGCAGTTTGAGGTATAACAAGGAGCATTATTATAGCCACTTTCAAGAAACTTAAAAATTACTTACAGGACAGGCCCAGTGGTATAGTGGTTACGTGAACATGTTCTGCTTCAGCGGCCCAGGGTTGACGGGTTCGGATCCCGGGTGCATACTGTCGCACCACTTGTCAAGCCATGCTGTGGTGGCGTCCCATATAAAGTAGAGGAAGATGGGCACAGATGTTAGCCCAGGGCCAATCTTCCTCAGCAAAAAGAGTAGGATTGGCAACACACGTTAGCTCAGGGCTAATCTTCCTCATGAAAAGAAAAAAAAAAGAACATTACTTAGTTCTTCACCTAGAATGATCCTCCAAATTAATGGGGATTCCTGGGCCGAGAGCCTATATAATATGGAAGGGAGATATCTAGAATGTGTTACACACTTCTTTGTAGTCTTTCCAAAAGTCAGATTCCAATACAGTTCATCAGATTCAATTTTGAAAAAAGTCTTATTTTTATGTAAGTATTTTTACATGCACTGTATGGAGCGTAAACAAGATAATATAGACAGCTACCATTTGGATTAACAGCATGTTTTTCATGAAATGTATTCTTTCTTGATAGATAACTCATACTGATAGCTACTGTCTCTAAATTCTTCAGATAGTTTCTCCTCTGGATTCCTCTTTCACATTTAGTTGAAAACACTGGATAATTTGTGGTCCCATAATTTTCAGTGTTTCCATCAGTCTGTGAAAAATCTGTCTTGGAAGCTTTTAAACAACAAAATGTCTAGGATCTGCAGGAACAAAAGGCTCAGGGAATCTGAGCCTTAGGTATTTCTTTTTGAGATAGGTGGACAAGTGAATGCACACATAGGTATTCATACTTAATGATAATCAGTTCTTAACAACATTGGGTATGTCAAGACTTTTACTCAGCACTGATTTTGGATGAGTGCTGGTCTCATGTCTTATTGACAATGAATTTTTGGCTTCCATCAACTCTCTCTTTTCAGTTCACTTTAGAATGCTATAATCAATGTAATGACAAACTATTTTAGATGGTTGAGGGCACCTAGACATCGTATGTTTCTGGTAAGACTGCTCTTCTGCCAGCCTGGATATTGCCAACGTCACCACACCAAATGGAATAAAAGATGTCTTAACAGGGAGGACGTAATTAGAGTGATTATCTGCCTTTCCCTAAGAGGCCATCATGAACAATATCACCTTGCCTTACATGGCTCGTGACCACAGACTCCATCATCTATTATCACCAACTCATAAACTCCTGTTCATTTTCTAATCTCCTTCTCCCTGGTCTCCTATGCCCGTGGTTTGTGATCCTCTAGAATTCTCATCAGCCCCCCAAAAATCACCCATAAAATCATCCTCTTTTCTTCACAGCCTTTTCCTGAGACCCATCTACTCTGTGGTCGCTAACAGCACTGGTTGTCCAGAAGCCTCTCAAGTATGTCAATTTGTTCTCCCACATTCTGTGTACCACAGATCCTAAGAGTGGAATAAGTGCCCTGCTTAATTATCCTTGTTCCCTCAAATCCCTCATATATTTTGATATATAGGCCACTAGGAGACACTATCTGCTACCATTCTTCCACCAACCTCCCTGGCACTCTCTCTCATTAATTGAAAATTTGGGCGTCTGAGTCACTGTCTTTTTATTCCATCATTTCTCCTGTCATCATTCTTGATGAATTAAAAAACCTGGAGAATAATACATATATTATATAATATTATATTATATAAAGGATATTACATACGTGTATATATATGTACATGTATGTGTGTGTACATATGTACCGTGGCATTCTATTTCAGCTTTCTTCTCTCGTGATCATCACTAATAACTGCCATGCCACATCAAAACTTGTGATTTTAAGCCTCCTACGCTCAGATTTCGAATGAGCTTTTTAGTTACCTTACTCCAGTGCCCACTCTGACAACCCTTCATTCCCATCACGACCTCCCATTCATTGCTGTCACCAATTTCTGATTTGCCATTACCACACGTCTATCATCTTTTTCCCCCACTTCTTTGGCTTAGATTCTATTTACTCAGTCATCCAACAAGTATGTATGGAGTACCTGATATGTGTCTGAAGGAGCCCAGCAGTGAATAACCTAGGTAAAAATCCATCACCTCCAGAAGCCATGTTTTAGCAATAATAGTCCATCACTGGAATCATTTACCTTTCTCCATCACACTCTTCTTGCAAAATCCCTTCTTGCAAAATAAAACCATAAAAACTATGGTTTTATTCAATTATTTGGTGGAGCAGCTGACCATGATTGGAAAGAACAGGAAAACCTTGTCGATCGCATCCAATTTAAATGTATAAACACAGATTTCAAGTAGTCCTTGGCACTGAAATCCTACATTTTGCTAGTTAGTTCATTTTTCTACTTTCTGAGAAAATAATTTCACCCTTTCTCCTCTAACCTCCGACACCCTATTCTCCTTCTCCATAGGTAGTGGGTGATCTCACCTTGTCTCCAAAGGAAAATAAAAGCAACAAGAGACAGATGTCATCACCTTATCCCAAAATCTGCCAATCCATGTATGTCTGACCTATACACTCTGTTTTTCCTCTATTTCAAGGGAAATACACCCACCCCTCCACTTGGCCCTAGATCTCATCCCCTCTCACTCATGTAAAGACATTGCTTTTGCAGTTTTATTTTCTTTTCTCATTTTTTTTTCTCCCTACCAAATAATTCCATAAGCATACTAATAAATCATAAATCTCTCTTAAATAATGTGAAAACACACACACATATAGATAGATCTCTCTCTGTCTCTCCGTCTTTCCATCTCTCTATCGCTGTTTCTCTGTCTCTGTCCCCGTCTCTCTCTCTCTATATATATATGTATATATACACACACACACACATATAGAATGATTGAATGTTGAATCAGAATGGAATTTTTACATGGAAAGAAAGTAACGTGAGGGACTAACGTACTCAAAATTTATCAGCATCTATCTATCTGCTGAAAATATAAGGTGATTGTGAAACATGTGAACTTATAATCCTGAAATTTCACAGCTGAGACAGATGTCACAGGTCTGTGATGACTGCGGCAATACCAGCACAGACTTTTGATATATATATATATATATATATATATGTCATATCTATACCTATGATATATATCATACCCACCTATCTGTCTATCAATCTATCTAGAGAAAGAAAGAGAAAGAGAAAGAGAGAGAGACCTTAACCCAAATAGGATCTAGGGAATTATTGCATCTGCTGTCATTGCTACATTTCCACATTGCTATATTGCCACCTAGTAAAAAGTAGATGCCACAAATAAGTCCGAATAATACAAAAACAGAATTCACTGTGAGGCAAAATCATATTCAGTAACAACATAACAAATATATGCTAGTTTGATTTAACAGGACAACATGAAACATATTAAAAATAAGAACAAAATTTCCAGTGACACAGAGAGACAGAGGATTCTTAATTGATGATGGTGACCACCCTGAAGGCCACAGAAACCATGGAGAAGATATGTGGAGACCAAACAGGAAAAGCCCTTCCACTTCCTGGCACAGAAACCAAGACAGGACTCAGGGGCTTGAGGTCCGTGCTTTAACCTATTAGGATGTCTTTTCACCGATCTGTTTCACACTAACACAATGGTGATTTAAATGTCCAGCACTACAATTTTATAATCACTGTAAACTTGAGGAATACACAGTGATATAAAAATAAAACTGGAAAAATGTCTTAGAAGAAGATACTGTAAAAGAATATACTCATTGATTATTTCTGCTCCACAAAAGAAATTAACTAGAAGGAAAGAATCACCCATTAGGAACACTTAAAAATTCTAATCCATTTATCTTGGGCTTATGAATACGGTACAGAAATAACACAGAGAACAGAACGTCAAGTACTAAAAATGGCCATAAAAGATGCTGGGCTTCACGTTGTTAAATTTTGAGTACTTTAGGCCCTCCAATTACTTTCTTTCCCCATGCAATAACTACATTCTAATTCACCATTCAACATGCAGAATAGGAATGATAAAAAAAAAAAAGTAGGATCTGCTTGCTCTATGTTCTATTGACGTAGTTGGTAAGGACTTTTTGTCTGAATTTCTGAATGAACAAAAATAGATAAATTGAAAAATGACAAGAAAGGAAAAGCAAAGGTAGGACTGAATTATTCAGGCAGGAGTGCAGTTACATACAAAACAGGAGTCTATATTCTTATTAAGGATAGTTCCCAAATTTAATTACAAGTTTTCAAGCAGTGAAAGTGAGGAGAGAAATACTACCAGCTATGCAGTGCACGGTGACAAAAAGATAAAAACTGTCCTGTTGCCTCAGAGAAGTACAACTATCACTTATAGGATATCCAGAGAAATTTCTCATAGGAATCATCATAGAAAAGGTATTATATGAGCTAACATAAAAACCTTAACATCATCTTTATAAGCAGCATATATATTTAAAAAATATCTTCACATTTCAAGCTAAGGAATGTAGAAACTATATTAAGTAAGGCCTTTACTTGACCTGCCTCAAAGACACCTAGGTTACTAGAAGCCACTTAAAACATTTATTGTGAGAGTAAATAGAAGGTGACTGTGAAACAGATGACCTTTGAAACCCTGAAATTTCACAGCTGAGACAGATGTCACAGCTCTGTGATGACTGTGGCAAGGTCAGTACAGGCTCTTGATTATATTATGAAAACAAAATTTCATAACAAGGACTTTCACTGCTGGTGAAATGCCTTTTTCTTAATCCTCTTAAGTGGTGACAGAACCTAGTGTGTCAAATTTAGAGACTCAACAGAATTTTTTGAACACAGCAGGGTTCACTATTTTGTTGTTTTACAGTCAAATGAAATGAAAGAGCAGACTGTCTAGTATTTTAAACACACAGTCTGCCTGGTTCCAACTACTCTTGTTGCTTATTGGTTGTGCTCTCTCTCTCTTCCTTTCTTCCTTCCTACCTTCATTCTTTCCTGTCTTCCCTCCTACCTTCCCTCCTTCCTTTTTTCTTTTCTTCCTTCTTCCTTCCTACATCATTCAATTAACACGATTTGAATGCTTAGCTTGTGCCAAGTAAGTCTTTAGAAAAGTAAGCAAGTACAATAGCATGTGTTATGACCTAAAGACAATTATATTTTGTGAAAGGATGGAAAGTGGAATATTCTAGCTTTCTCTGGGGCCATCAAGAAAGACATGACAGATGCACCTTCAAAGATGATGGCTCACCAGAAAACTAAGATGGAAGAAGAAACAGGATGTCATAACTCAAGAGGTTTGAAAGAGCACGTGATGTACTGGAAACTGCAAGTATTTTCAGTGTCTAGAGAACAAGAGGCATATGCACGGTTGCAAATGATGATGCATCATTTACATATTACTGACCTTCAATTTTGGTTTGTTAATAATGGAGGGTGATTAAATGCTTAAAGCAGGGTATTGACACAATTATATTTGTGTTTTTGATGGCGGCAAGGTGTAGGGCAACTACACGGATCAAATCTGGAGCAAGTAAATTCAGACAACAAGCAAACACAGAAATAGAGTGTGATGAAATGGAAGGAGCTTAGTCTTTAAAGTAGATGCTTAATTATAAATCCAGCAGATAAAAATAATAACTAAGGTTGCTATGGCACTTCAGGAATTATTAAATGTTTTACATATATTATCTTATTTAATTAAATTATTAAACTACCTTTTAAGAGGTTCTCAGCATCTCTGGAATCTATTATAATCCAGCTACTACCTTCAATATTCTATAAAATTCTATGGTCTAGCCAGGAAATATGGTCTAGAAGAATTTTTTATTTCTTAATAATTCAACCTGGAAAGGATGTTAGTTTTTTCCTCTTGGGCAATAAAAATATCAATTCGATGAATAAAAGTCAATGTATTGATTTCCCTTTAGTACAGAGTATAAATATGTGAGAAATAACAAATGTAGAGTTTAGTCTTTTTATAAGATGCTTGAAGATATTTGTATCCTCCCTAGCACCTTAATTACCTCTTGAGAATAAGTAGGTCCTTAAAAACTTAGTGTAAATATGTAGGAGTTATACAAGGAAAGATAAATTATACCGAAAGTGCCCTTAGTAAGCAAAGAAAAAGAATCGGGAGAAAAAACAATTGCATGCTTCAGTTATTTAATGCTGTTGTATGAAAATAATGAGCTAAATCCATCTCCAAAATAAAGACTCATCCATCACTGGACTGGACTGTATTCTTTCTTGTGGTTTTATTTTCATGTAAATTAAGATTTGGCTTTTCATTTGACTTGAATATAATAGGTTTTAGAATATATAATTTACAAATAAAGTTTAATGATTTGAGGTTAAAACTAGGGTCCCCAATGGCATTTCAATTTTAGAACTGATCTATATATTCAGTGAGAAATGACTAGGAGCCAGAGAGTGTGGGGGAATCGAGTATGAACTAATCCAAGTCCTGTGCTCACTTCCAAGCCATGAATGCATGGAATACACCCATAGAATCACAATACAAACTTTGGAACTGAACTAATGTGTAAACTACTGTCTAAATTCTAGCCAAGACCAGAGTTGCACATGTGAAAGGCAGATCTAAACAGCATAGCACAGGTTTTGAAAACTGATCTGACACTGGAACCACTGCCCTTAGAAGGTGCAACAGAATTTTGCGTCTATATCTCACGGGGTTGATTGCCTGTTAAAACAGTTTGAAACAAACTAATAACCAACTTTCTACATATGTTTCAGTGGGACCCAAAGTCCCATTAGTATATTATTCAAAATGTCTAGGATAAAATCCAAAATTTGTCAATACACACAAAAGTACGAAAACATGACCAATCCTCAAGGGAAAAGCCAACCAAACTATTCTAACCTCAAAATGATCAGATGTCCAAATGGTCAGACAAACACTTTAAAGCAGCTATTATAACCTTGCTCCATGAGGGAAAGGTAAACAGTTTTTAAATTAATGGAAATACAGAAATTCTCAGTAAAGAAATAGAAAACTTTAATACAAAAGAATCAAATGGAAATTTTAGAACTGAAAAAATCTGAAATGAAAAGTTTACTGTATAGGCTCAATAGCAGAAAGGAGTTGAATGAGTAAAAAGTCAGTGACCTTGAAGACAGATCAATAGAGTTTATCAAATTTGAAGACCAGAAAGAAAAAAATTATGAAAAGATCCTTATGGACCTGTGGGAAATGTTAAAATATTCAACATTTGTGTCATTTGATTTTCTGAAGAACAAGATAAAGAGGGAGATGCAGAAGAAAATATTTGAAGAAACAATAGCTAGAAACACTCTGCATTTGGTAAAAGAAATACATTTACAGATTCAAAAAGCTTAGTGAATACAAAAGAGGATAAACTCAAATAAAACCATATCCAAAGACATGATAAACTTTTGAAAACCAAAATAAAAACAATCTTAGAAGTAATCAGAGAAAAATGACACATTATGTATCAGGCAACAACAACTAGAATCAAAATGTATTTTTCACCAGAAGCCATGAAGATCAAAAGATAGTGGAGGGGGGCCGGCCCCATGGCTGAGTGGATAAAGTTCTGCGTGCTCTGCTTCAGAAGCCCAGGTTCGCAGGTTTGGATCCTGGGCGCAGACTTACACCCCTTGTCAAGCCATGCTATGGTGGCAACCCACATACAAAAAAGAGGAAGATTGGCACAGATGTTAGCTCAGGGCTAATCTTTCTCAGGAAAAAAAAAAAAAAGATAGTGGAAAAATATAAAGTACTGGAGAAAAAAAGAATTTTCAATCCATATTCTTTATCCCTCAGAATAAATATTCCTCAGGAATAAAGGAGAAATAAACTTATTCTTAGTTTAAGAAGAACTAAGAAACTGTTATCAGCGTACTTGCTTTAAAAGAAATATTAAAGGAAATTTTTATGATGATGGGAAATGTTCCCAGAAGGAAACTTGGAACTTTAGAAATCAAGAGAGAAGAACAGGTGTGGTAAATATCTAGGTAAATGTAATGGGGAATTTTTTCTCATAAATTCTTTAAAATATTTCTGACTGTTGAAAGTGAAACTTACAAAATTGTGTGGGATCATTTGAAAGCATATAGATGTAATACATATGACAAATATAACAAAAATTAGGGAGGGTAAAGGGATTTATATGTTTGTAAGGCCCCTATATGTTTTTTTGTGTGTGTGTGTGAGGAAGACTGGCCACGGGCTAACATCTGTGTGCATCTTCCTCCACTTTATATGGGACGCTGCCACAGCCTGGCTTGCCAAGCGGTGCGTCAGTGCTTGCCTAGGATCTGAACCCGTGAACCCCAGTCCACCGCAGCGGAGCTTGCGGACCCAACTGCTTGCGCCACCGGGCCGGCCCCTCCTATGTGTTCTTGAAGTGGTAAATATTTACTCTAGACAGACTTTGAAAAGTTAAGTATTAGATTATACCCTCTCTAGAAACCACTAACAAAATAATACAAAACAGTATAGCCCAAATGACAGTAGACAGATTAAAATATAATAACAAAAGACATTAAAGTAATCCAAAATAAAGTGAGAAAGGAGGGACAGAGAAACACAAAAGAGAAAAGATAAACAGAAAAATAGTAAAATGATAGATTTAGTTGCAATCATATTTATAATTACTTCAAATATGAATGGTCAAAACACACTAAGTTAAATATGGAGATTTTCATATTTAATTTAAAAAACACAATTATATTCTTTATCTAAGAAACTCATTTTAAATATAATAACATAGATTAAAGTAAAAGGATGGGAAAAGTTGTATCATACAAATAATCAAAATCAAAATTAAGATGGGGTGACAGACAGAATAGACTTCAGAACAAGAAAAATTTGCAGGGATAAAGAGAAACATTACATGATGATAAAAGAGTAAATTCACCAAGAAGATGCAGCAATCCTGAATGTGTATGCATCTAACAACAGAGTTCCAAAACAGAAGAAACAAAACATGGTCAAACTGAAAAGAGAAATACACAAACACACAACTGTAGTTGAAAAATACAACTCTGCACTCGCAGTAATTGAGAGAACAAGTAGATAGAAAATCAGCAATGGTATATAATTCCTGAACAACGCTATCAGCCTACTTGACTTAATGGACACTTATCTAACACTCCACCCCAAAACAGCAGGATACATGTTCTTTTCCAGATGTCATGGAACATTCACCAAGGTAGACCATATTCTGTGCCATGAAACAAATCTTAACAACTTTAAAAGACCTGAAAACATACAAAGTATGTTCTCAGATCATCATGGAATTAAAATAGAAATAAAAAAAATAAAGATATCTAGAAAATCTCCAAATATTTAAAGGTTTAACAACATATTTTTAAATAATCTATAGGTGCAAGAGGAAGTCTGAAAGGAAATTAGAAAATATTTGCAATTGAATGAAAATAAAAAGACAACCTATCAAAAAATTTGGGATACACCTAAAACAGTAATTGAAGGGAAATATATAGCATTAAATGCTTATGTTAAAAAAGGGAAAAGGAAAACTTCAACCTTTAGATAGCAGAAAAAGAAGGGCAAAGTAAAAACACAGCAAGCAGAAGGATGGAAATCAAAAACTAAGCGATGTACACCTGAAATTTATACAATGTTATAAACCAATGTTACTGCAATAAACAAAAAATAAAAAATAAATAAAAAAAAAACTAAGCAGAAGTCAATGAAATTGAAAACAAAAACTGAATAGAGAAAATCAATAAAACAAAAAGCTGATTGAAAAGATCAATAAAATTTATAAACCTCTAAAGAGATGTACCAGAAAGAAAGAAATAAGTCACAAATTGCCAATATCAGGAATGTAAGACATGATTCACTACACAGCCTCCAGACACTTGTCTTTATGTTACTATGAGAGAACTTGAGCAAGCTTTTGTGTGTTTAAATGTCATTTGTATATACTTTATTTGAATATTTGTTCATATTTGTTGCCCATTTTTCTACCATTTGTTCATATTTTGACAATAATTTTTACATTTTTTAATAAACTAGGGAGATGAGCTCTTTATCAGCGATATTTGTTCCAAAATTTCTCCAAATTTGAATGTGAATTTTTGACTTTGCTATGGCAATTTCCTATGCAAAATGTATTTTTAACTTTTATATAGTCTAATTTGTTGATCTTTTTATTGCATCCAGGTTTTGAGTATTCTATGAAAGGTTATAATATCAGGTTAAAAGGAATTCACCCATTTTTTTTTCCCAGTACTTGCATGATTTCACTTTTCTGTTTAGATCACTGATACTTTGGACGTTTATTCTTATGTATGGTATGAGATATAGAACCAGTGTCATCGTTTCTAAATGGCTATCCAGTTTCCCAATATCATTAAAAATAGTCTTCTTTCACTCCGTGTTTTAAAATACCATCTTGATTATCTGCTATCCATATACACTTGGTCTATGTTCTTCTGGACCTTTTATTCCATTTCACTTGTCTGTTTATTCATCTGCTAGGATCACGGTGATTTATTATTGAGACTTTATTGTGTGTTTTTGGTAGGGCTTGTCTCCTTTTATTGCTCATTTTCCTCCCACTCCCAGGCTTTCCTGAGTATTCTATAATGTTTGTTCTCCACCTGAAATTTAGAATCAACTGTTTAGCTCCAGGAAAAAAAAAAATTGTAATTTTATTGGAGCCATGTTAAATTGATGCATTAACTTGAGGAGAATGAACATCCTTTTAATATATGTGTTCCTAAACGAGAGATGTCCTTCCATTTATTCAGGTCTATTTTTGTGTCCTGCAGGATATGCTACAGTTTTCCTAACTGAGGTTCTCCACATTTACTGCTAAATATTAACCTTTGTGGTTAATTTTGTAAATAGGATTTAGTTTTTTCGTCTATGAAGACTATTGACTTTTGTAGGTTACTATTATTTTCTGGTATTTTTTGCATTATTTTCTTGTTTGCATTGATTTTAAAATAGATTATCTTTAGTTTCCGGTTATATAACCTGAGAATAGTGATGATAATGGCGGTAATGAGCGTCCTTGCCTTGTTAGTGAGAATTACTCTGGCGTTTCCCCACTTAGCAGAATGCCAGCTGTAGTATTATATGCATTTATACAATCATGTTAAATATCTATTGAGTCCTATTTTAAACGGTATTTTTATCAGAAATGGGTGTTAAATTTTTTCAAAAGTCTTCTTAGTATCTATGAAAATATTCATATTATTTTTCTTCTTGGATCTATTAATATAGTGAATTATATTACTAATACCCCAATTATTTAACCATCCATTTATTCCTTGGTGCTAATGATTCTATCTTTAATAGGTTTTGTTTCAATGTTATACTTGAATAATTTTAAAAATCGGCAATTATTACTTTTTTCTATGATCTGAAACAATTTAAGCAATTTATGCAACATTGGAATTTCCTGATCTTTAAAGGCATGTTGGAATTTCTCTGTGAAATCATCTGATATTTGTGCTTTTGCATGGGGTATCATTGATACATTTCTCTGTTTCTTTTTTGGAAATTGATCTGGTTAAGCTTTCGTGATTACTGTGTTCAATTATAGTCAACTATATTTTCCTAGGAAATTTTCCATTTTCCACAGGTATTCAATGGTGACCTTGATAGGTCACCATTGGTTTGTCTCTGGTGGTTTGTTAAAATAGCATTTTGATTTATTTATTAGTTCTCTTGTTTTCTGTTTTTTACCTCATTGATTTCCACTTTTATCTTGACTATTTCTTTTGTTCTGCTTTCCTTTAGTTTCTTTTACTGTTCTTTTTCTAGAGTTTTGAGTTCAAAATTTAAATGACTTTTAAATCTTTTGTTTTTAGTTGATAGAAACGTTTGAGGCAAAGAACTTTTCTTTGATCATTGCTTTACTGTATCCCACAAATAGTTTTTTTATTATCATTAATTCTCCAATTTATATTTTCTCTTTAATTAAATGTTTTAAAAGAGTTTTTGTTAATTTATTCAGGATGAGCTTTTCCAAATATTTTTACTGTTAATTTCTAGTTTTATTGTATTATTTCTGCTTTATTAAACTTATAAAGGTTTTCTTTGTCAATCTAATATATGGCCAGTTTTGTGAATGTCCCATGTGTACCTGAGAATAAAGGGTATTTCTGTTTTTAGTATAACAGTTTGATATATATTTATAAGATCTATCTTAATTATTATGTTGCTTATTTTTTCCACCTTTCATATCATTTTTATTCTCTGTTCCTATATGACCCGTCTTAAACTGGGAGTCATGTGTTCACATCTCTTGTTTTTCATGGATACATGTCTGGTTCTTGTGCTTCCTGAATTCCTGCTTTGTGAAGGTGGTTGCTATGTTACTTTGTACATACGGATTCATAACCAAAATACTTTGTAGTCAATTATAAAGTGCCTTTTTCTGCCTTGTTTAATAATTCTAATCCTGAATTCTACCTTTGTTCTGTTGGGGATATTTTAACAGATTGCTACTCTGACTTTCTTGTTATTTAACTAGTATGTCCCGGCCCCTCTCTGTTTTTAACCTTTCTGAATCACTTCATTAGGTCTAATATATACAGAATTGAGTCCAGGTTTACTTTGTGAGCCAATCTGAAAATGTTTCTTTGAATAGCAAGTTATGCCTATATACATTTATTGATATAGTAATGACTGGTTTCAATTCTCATATTATCTTGTTATATTTACCACATTACATTATATTTAGCATTTTTTCTCCATATGGTTTTTTTTATTATTTTCTCTTTTATTTCTTTTTGTAATCTAGGAACATTTATAATCTTTATTCTAATATTTACCATTATTTTAAATAGGGTTGCAATGCATTTACTTTTCTTTTTCCCTTACTATAACTTTAAATTATATTGCTAGACTTACACCTATTTGTTGTACAATAATCAAAGTGGTTGTTCTATTTTTCCTCTCTCTCCATTTTCCTCCTGTTATTTGAGCTGCATTACTTTTACTTATCAGAACACATAACATTTATATACTGTTCTTCTACCCATGCTCTATTTTTGGTTTAGCTATAGTTCTACCTTTAACTGTATTCAAGGCTTACAATCGTTCTTTTGCTTCATTTTTCCCAGTCAGCTCTTGGTCAAGCAGAGCTTATGCTTTTGAATATTATTGAGAAAGCACTCAAGAGCACTGTCTTCCCTGAACTAACTATTTTTCGATAGTCTTTATTCGTCAAAGACCGTTTGACTAGATATAAAAGTTTTACCTCATGTTGTTTTCCTTGAGTATCTTTTAGATGTTATTATGTTATTATCTTGCCATGTTCTTAAGTCTGATGCCAACAATCTGATTTTCTTTACTTGTAACTTAGTTTGTCTTTTTGTTTGGAGGCCCAGAGAATGATCTTCATTTTTTAAGTCAAACAATTTTACTAAGGTAAGTCATGGAGCTGATTATTTTGAATCAATTAACTAAAGTATGTGGCAAGCCTTTCAATACGTAGATTTCTAGTTTTCTTTTCTTTCCAGAAAATTTTCTTAGTTTATAATGCTAAGATAGTTGTGTTCCATTGTTTTGTTTTACATTTTCAAAACTCTTACTACACGTACATTAGATCTTCTTTGCTTGCTTCTATATATATATACCACTTTCTCCCTGATAATTTTGCCTTTTGCTTTTTTCCTTGCAATTTTTCTTTTTTTTTTTTTATTAAGAGACCATTAATTTTTTATTTTATCATTTTCCCTTGGGCATCTTATAATTCAGTCTTTATTTTTAAAATAATTTTTTCTTGTCTTTCAATTTCTTATATGTGTTCACTCTAGTCTTATTCCATACGTTTCACTTTAAAAACATTTTTATTCTGATATTTGAATTTTTTATTTGAACTGGTTTTTCATATTTTCCAAGGCCTGCTTAAGTAATTAGTATTTTGGTGGTGAACATGATGTAGTCCATGCAGAAATAGAAGTACAATGATGTACACCTGAAATTTTTGCAATGTTATAAACCAATGTTACTGCAATAAACAAATAAGCTAAAAAAAAAAAAAAAAAAGAATATTTAATTCAAATTGGAGTGTGTTATTATAGTTTTCATCTACGTTATAATTATTTTGGAGAAAGCAATTTTCAGCAACTGAAGTGTTTTGATATTTTGCCTGTTCGTTTTCTTCCTATAGTAACTATGAGTGGACTTTATATTATGTCATTTTCTGGTCAATTTGAAATGTTTTATATTTTCCTTGACTAGCTATAATAGACGATGTATGCAGGGGAGAAGGGTTTGGTTGGCTTACCTGTGGCTCTAGTTCATGAGTACACATTTGGTCTGTATCCAGGGATTGCTTATGTGTTTGCCTGCAGAGTAAATGTTTGGTGTGTTTTCTGATATTGTGATTCTGGTTTTGTCTCTTAAATGCCACTCCTTGCTTTCTCTAGCCTTTCACTGTCAAGCTGCTAAGGGATGTCTTTGCTTTCTAACTCACACCTCTTTACCCCAGAAGCAGTGACTTCTTAGGCAGTGCCTTCTCTAGTCCCACATATTTTTATTCACTTCCTTTCAATTTTCTGGGAGCTAGTACTCTGGTCTACCACATGTCAGATATGTTCTCAGTAGATAAGCCATTACTGTGGGACTTTCTCTTTCTGGGTGATTGATCTGTTCTCCATCACCTCTATGGCCTTCTCTTCTCTTGTTTTCTCCCCAATATGATCCTGAATCTCTGTTCTGCTGTGGTTATGAAATTGGCTCTACTATTGGCTGATATTTAGTTCTAAACCTCCACTAATCTGACTTTGTACCATTTTCCATCTCTTTGTTATTGCAGTGTGAAGATTAAGCTTGGTTTTATTTGTTCTACTTGTTTATGTATTCAGTTATTTTTTCTTTTGGAGGATGTGTAGAAAATCCACTTAGACAGTTGCTATTATATTATTAAGGTACCGTTTATGAAGTGATGTTTCTAAGATATTTAAGACATGGTAATTTTCTTTCGCATAAGAGAGTGTTAAAAGTACAAATCAAGAGAAAGAGAAGAAAGAGTATAGGAAATATTTGCATTTCATTCGCCTTACTCCTTTAAATTTCTTGGAGGAAATATTTTTCATTGGGAATATTAAGTTTTTGTGATGTGTGAACATTACTGCAGTACTATGGCCATGACTTTTTTTTCCTGAGAGATGAAAAGCTCCCTGTGTCTTCTTTATTAAGGCTCAAATTCTTTTGATATATTCGGAGTTAAAGGAATTGCAAAACAGACGACAAATGGGGCAGAAGTCAATGTTAATAGAAAAGAATTTCTCTAAAATTAATGAAAAGAGGAGGAATAAACAGCATGACTTATTCAGAAGTATTCCGGATGGAATTCCTTAGTTAACCAATAAGAGGTAATGTGAAATATCTACCCCAAATTTTGAAAACTTTACCCACAATTTCATTCATTTCTACTATATTTGCTAGTACGTGCACTAAGCATATGCTTCCAGCTTGCTAGATGGTGCAAAAACAACATCTTTCAGTAAGTTCTAAGTAACTTCAAAAGGAGTTAATAATTGAAATAAGGAATACAAGACAAAAATAACTATAATTAGATTATAGGGCAAAAAATGATTATAAGCAGAAAGTGAAGGCTGGACCAAATCAGCAAAATCTAAGATTAGGTTTTACATATTAGCTTAGAGAGGCTGAATGACAAAGTACACTAGTTATGGGTGGGTGACAGAACATGAGCAGAGCCTGGTTGTTAGAATGTTAGCATCCCCAGCATCCTCAGCGTGCCAGGTGAAAGCAGAAGACAGCACCAGTGTTTTCAAACTGTCTTGTTATTTTCTACTTATGGGCAACATCTCGTGGACTATTCAAAGATAAACTCACTTATCTATGAAAAAGTAATTTTCCACAGAAGTCTTTTCTTTGGATGGGTAAAAAGTAGAGCCTCATTATGTATGAAACTCAGCTCTTCTTGACAAAACTAAAGTCTTAGTCCCAGATGTCAGGTTTCTATCCTAAGCTTTCTTGGGAGTTTTCTCATTGGGAACTCCTCAAAACCATCTACATTTCTTCAAATGTCCAGAAGAGCAGCATTACCACTCCAAGGTAGATTTATCCCATGGCATAAATGTTCTGTGATATTTACAGAGAGATATTTAGTTATCAAGACTGACCTATGTGACATGATTAGAGACGCATAGAGGAAACTTTGTATATAATACCACTACCTGTCCTCATCCATATTGGATATTTTTAAAGTTTTTGTGGTGGGTTTATTTTAAATGCAAATCTAAATGGCTGAGGTAGCACTTTTATCTCTTATCAGTCATTTATTTCTATAAATAAAAAATTAAGAGTTCAATGGTAAAGAGATGAAAACATCAGGTTCCTGGGGGATGGGAAGAGAGAAGCATTAGGAGCTAATAACATCACCCTTGTTTTCATGAAGGTCAAAGAGCTCTCAAAACAAAGACTGCATTTAACTTAGACCAAAATATCCAGATGAAAGTGAAATGTTCAATTAGACATCTGGTTGTTTTGTCAACATCACAATCTCACAGGCCATATAGGATTATGGAAAAATAATAAATACTTAGCTTTTCTTCCAGATGTTTGTCAGTGTATAATCATAGCCATAAACACAATAATCTTTCCCACAGGGAGCTGGAACATGTCAGTGTTATTAGCTCAAGTTTTAAAAATATGAAAATTATATTAAGATAAAGGTGATGCTATATTTGTAGCTAGGAGCACATTGGTTATATACATCTAGTTAATGTCCTAAATACTCATTAACTTATAACAAATCTTTTAAAGATTTTTTGTTTAATATCTTAAGCCACAAATAGAGAAGAGGAGAAACAATAACAGAATTTTGGAAGATAGAAAGCAGATGGAGGAAAGAGGAATTAACAAAATTGAGAAGACAAATCCTAAGTAAGCAGTGGAGGATGCTCAAAGTCAATATAAATTTTTTTTTTTTTTGAAAAAATTTTCGAAAAGTTCCAAAAACTCCAGCCCCAAGTACTCCAGAAATTGGGGTACGAGGGACACTGATATAATGAAGATTTGGGTGAAAGCTGTTTGAGTAAGTGTTAGAGCCCTAACTCCCCCCAGAACTCCATGACTTGGGTTGGTTGCTTTCCTCCAATGCTAGCAGAATCATGGAATGGTATTTTCTAAATAGAAGAGATTATAAAACTTGGGAATCTATGGAAATAGTTAAAGCCATGGGTTTCCTATTGAAATTAAGTGCCCTTATACATATTCATTGCTGTATCTTGGCTCTCCTCCCTCTTTTCAACTCCCAGAATGCTGGCAGCCAGAACTTTACCCTCCAGACAAGAGATGAAAGAATAGTGTCAGGAAAAATTGATAGCTTCAGAGGAAATACTTAAAGATACTGGCCCTAAGCACTCCCCCATAAATATTTTTAGACATGCAAGTTTTCAAGAAATATATCTCTCTGTACCCTTTGCCTGTAAGGTACCAGAAGATATCCTTCAACAAAATAAGGTGGTAAACTCAGAAAGAGTGGACTACAAAATGCACAAACAGGAGATCCAACGGAGCAGGGTAGCAAACGGTATTTCCAGAATAACAAAAAAAGGAAAGCCCAGAATATTAACCTGTGTACCAGACATGGAGGGCTACCAGTATACTGACCAAAGGACACGTATGTTGAAGGCTATCATCACGAGGCCTTTTGCTGTTGTGTCATTTTACAATCTGACAACATTTTTGGGGTATATGATCCAGCAGAACTGGAGAAATAAATGAAGAAAGAAAAAGACACGAGATGTAGGAATCAGGGAATCCAATCTAGAGGAAAGGCAAAAAGAATTGCAAAGAGGGACGGGTCCTGTGGTGTAGTGGTTAAGGCTGGTGCACTTCGGCAGCCAGGGTTCCGGGTTTGGATCCCGCGTGCGGATCAACACCACTTGTCAAGCCATGCTGTAGCAGCGACCCACACACAAAATAGAGGAAGATTGGCACAGAAGTTAGCTCAGGGCTAATCTTCCTCAAGCAAAAAAAGAGGAAGATTGGCAACAGATGTTATCTCAGAGCTGATCTTCCTCATCCCCCAAAAAAAAGAATTGCAAGGATAAAGCTAAAGACATTGTATGCTGGCAACTGGGCAGCAGATAGAAGAAGAACAGAGGTTTCCAGGCAAGACATGCGAAAAAACATGACAATTTATGGATGGCCTGATGTAATAGACATTGTTGAAAATTGTACTTAGATGCTACTGGTAGGTATGGGAAGAATTAGTAACTGATACAAACAAAACTAAGCAGGAAATAAAAGTAAGAATGTTATATAGGTATAGGAAAACACAACATTTGATTATCAATAACATTTTCCTGGATATATTAACGTAGACACTGAATAATGACTTAACACAATAAATATTTATTGGAGAGATGGGAAAGAGATAGTCAAAGGGATGGCAATGTTTGCAGAATCTGTAGCCCCCCCCTCCCCCCAAAAAAGCTATTTTAAAATCTTTCTTATTTGATTTGTCATTATTGCTTTTAGTATTTCTTTATAAGAGAATTTTAATCATTTCTTTGTTTATTGCCTTTACAATCAGTCTCATCATATCTTTAACAACAGTAAAAGAAGACAGTAGTATGTTGATATGCTTTGGTATGAGTCTGACAATGTTAATGAACGAATAACTTCACAGATTAATGGTGCATCACAAATGTACTTATTCATTTAACACGTATGTATTGAGTGCCTACTATAAGCTCAGCCCTGTTCTAATACTAGAGAGGAAAGAAAACAAATATCTTGTTCTAATGAAGCTTATATCCACAGGAAGAGAAAACAAACAATAAACATAAGTTAAATGATGATAACTGCCATGAAGAGCAAAAGCCTGATAAAAATAAACCAGAATAAGGGAGGATGCTGGATATCACATTACACCAAAAGTAAAGTGAACACGCATAGCCCAATGAAGAATTGTTAATCATGAAAATAATCATGTGTTTAAATAAATGTAGAGAATGCCTCAGAATAAGAAAATTTGGCAAGTTAGTGATTTCTTTGTAATACATGGTATCCAAAAATAAGATGACCTTTTCAAGGTGAGATGCTCTTTCGCCATAGGCTTGGTTCCACTAGGGCCTGCATCATTCAAAACTGTACTGAAACAGATGGTTTCTTCTGAAATTTTGGCGAAGCGTCTGTATTGGTTTGCTAAGGTTCTCATAACAAAATACTACAGATGGCGTGGCTTACACAACAGAAATTTATTGTCTCACAGTTCTGGAGGCTAGAAGTCCGAAATCAAGGTGCTGGCAGGGTTGATTCCTTATGAGTGCTGTGAGGAAAAGATCTGCTCCAAGCCTCTCTCCTTGGCTTGTAGATGTCCACCTTCTCCTGTGTGTGTGCATGTCTCTTCACATTGGCTTCTTTCCATGCATGTCTGTCTTTGTGTCCAAATTTCCCATTTTATAAGGACACCAGTCATACTGAGAAGAGATAAGGGCTAACTGCTCAGACGGCATGAGAGAGCTATGGAAGGAATTCAGAGCAGCAAAGGTTGTGATGACTTTGTCAAAGGTTTATATATTTGGGAGCTGAAATAATTTTGAAAACTCATTGGTTTCCAAGATATCCAAAAATGTTTCTTAAACTTTCCCCCCAAAATCATGGTATACTGGAAAAGCTGGTTTAAATGAGAGACAAAAGCCATAAGGAAGAATTCTGGAGTTGTGTCTGTGTGTAAAGGATGAGTATGCCTAAATCCAATATTTAAAATTAACTGTCAGTTATTTCATGATTGGATACACATATATTTTGGGGCTATGTATCGATCACTGTGGCTGGCACTGGGGATATACTTTTATGAATAATATAGAGTCCCAGTCCTCAAAAATTCACAGTGCAGTGAGAGCAGCATATCCAGAGAGCTAAGTGCCATATGTTGCTAGAGAACTGACTACAATGAGGCATTAATTTCCTCATTCTTGGGGATAAGGGAAGATTTCTTTGAGTATTTAAGTAAGAAACTGATTCCTAAAGGATAAGTAGGAGTTAAGCAAGGGAAGATCTAGAAGGATATCATAGGTTGAGGGGTCAGGGTATGCTGGTGGAAGCATGGGGAACTATCAGTGTTCCAGCTTTGCAAAAACACAGAGTAAGAGGGAATGGCTATAGAGAACTATAACAGATGAGTCTGGAGAGAAAAGCTAAACACAGACAGTGAAGGGTAGTGTACTCCATGATGAGTTTAGACTATATTCTAGTGGCAGTGGGCAGCCACCAATGGGAAACAGCAGTAGAATGACATAATTAGACTTCCAAGTGAAAGATCTAACTTTGATGACAGTGTGGGAAATGGATTGGGGACACAAGACTGGAGGCAGAGAGATCACTTAGAACACTGCTATAGTTACCAGGCGATGAATGTAGGTAACATAAGCTAAGGAAATAGAAGTGGAGGTGGGGAGAAGTGGATGGACACTGGGAAGATGGAACTGTCAGAACTTGAAGTGGGAAGTTGTGGCTCACGAGGAAAGAGAAGGCGATAAGGAAGAGCATGTGGACAAAGACAGATTCCTGGCTTGAGAATCGATATCTGTGTAAACAGTTTTCTTCTTAAGACTTAGTTGGAACTGTTAAACCAGATAATGGAAATCTCAAGGTTTTGAGCTATTCAGCTAAAAAATAGTAAACAGCCCAACAGCGTAAGATAACAGCATTGCCAAATTGGTGCAGTCCATAAATATATTTGAGAAGCTGGCATTTGCATAAATTATAACTTAGTAGGATTGCTTTTATTCATTCTTCCAAGTCAATTCAGCTCTGGTTGGGGAGATGGGAGACTGTTTGCATCCCCAGGAATAATTTTGTGAGGTTTCATTTGAAAGAAATAAATGAAGACATAGTTGTCTGCAACAACCAGGAATTATGGAAGGAAACATCATCTAAACTCAAAAGCAACTAAACTGTGTCTGTTTCAGTAGATCCAAGTGTGATGTTAGCTCTCATTTCACAAATTTATGTTCTGAGTTTGGGTAATCAGGCAATAGACATCACTGATTCCTTGGTTAAACATTCTGAATGATACAACTCAGACTTTTTCTGAAATTTGGATGACCGTATTTTCTCTATCATGAATTTCACACTCAGTCACAAAAGCAGACACCGTGGTACCATCTTTGATTGACTACTTCATGCTCCTTATTTCCTCATCACTCATTTAAAAATGTCATCAAGTTAGGCATTTTCATGACCCTGGGCCCTTGCTGATACGTTTCCCTTTTTCTGGAATTGCCTTCTACTGCCTTGCCTTCCATCTTACCATCATCAAGTCTTCCCATATATGTTCCCATTCCTTCCTCTTATACCATGCAGGTCAGAATTTAGCACATCCTCCCCTGGGCTCCCACACCACAGAGTGGGTGTCACCATTTTATAGGCTTCATATCATTGTTTTACGTTTGTTTACAGATCTGTCTTGCCTCCTTGACTTCAGATGCTTGAGGGTAGCAGCTACAGCTTACTCATTGGGGGTATCCTCAGCCCCTAGCAAACATGCTTTGGATCTGGCATACAACTTATGTTCATCAAATATTTGTAAAATAAGTTGACGTGAGATTGTTGCCTAAGATTCCTATTGGAAAACCAACGTTATAATGTTTAATCTCTGAATTTTATTCTCTGGGCAACTTAAAAATAATATAGGAAGTGTGTAACGGTATCTTTAAAAAGAGAGACAATACTTAGCTTTTACAGATAAATGCAATACGGTAGCTATTTGGGGACATAATTCTCATAGTTAAAGCCACCGGCCAGAGTTATAACTATATAGCCCTCTAACTGAGAGACAGGTTGAATCTCAAACGCTCTTATTATGCCAGCTTTCAATTTTGGAAAGCTGACTTTAACCAGTCAACCATTAATCCTTTTGATGAGAACGTCTTGGCACAGATGAAGTTTTCTTTAAAGAAGGCCAAAAAAAAAAAAAACCAAAAAAACATACACCTTATCACTTCTGTGCTGATAATGATTTTTCTTGTTCAGTTCAGAATGGTTGCAGAGTAATTGGATGTGTTTGCTAATTTAATTTAAGTAAACCACTTATCTGCCTCATCATTAGCATAATAGAGTTTCCCCATAGCTCTGTAGAAATTAAACTAAATCGGGGGAAAAGGTATTTTTAGGAGATGGCATCAGAGGCAATGAATTGCAAGGGAGCAGAAAATTACACATGCTGATTAAATTACCTTTTCTTAGAAAACTTTAGTAGGAAAGTGCTTCACAGTGGCACCAGTTTCTTAGAAAGGGCAGCACAGACAAGAGAACGTAGCATCTCCAGGAGTTAAAAAGAAACTTAAGGTACAATACAGAGACTCTAAGATTGAAAGGCTAGATGGATGAGAATGGATTGATTCTCTCAGGGGATTCTTGGGCAGACTGGGAGTATTGTCTCTAACCTAAGGCTAAAGCTGATTACACTGCTATAAAAGTTCAAGTCCAAGTAGGAAAGATTTAGAGGAAGATATTTTGGACCACTGAATCTTTTGGAAAACAATCTATAAGGCCCGATAGGAATGTGTTTTTGCTGCTCCCTTTCCCCATCCATTTGGTTTTTCGCACGAGGAGGCTCTATCTGCTGCCAAAGCTTAAAATCTCTTGAGCGCTGTTTTGGGAAGGGTTGCTAGATGCAATGACCTGCTTCCTTGTGACAAGGCCACCTCAGGAGGAAGCTGAGTGGGGACTGCCTAGGTAACATGATTTCTGGAACAAGGTAAGTTGCCCTCATTAAAACAAATCCATTCTTCTTGGGTTTGATTCTTGGCAGAGTTTTTAATTCCTTAGCTCTGAGGAGAAAAATATATAAATAATCAATCGCTGAGAGGAAATGTCCTTAGCATTTCCCTCTTTCAAGTCCCTGAAAGTCAAAACAATAATTATGGAGTGCAGAGGCAGGAAAAGAAGGTGGATTTGAGAGCGTGAAGACAAGGCTATGAGAGCAGAGGCACAGGCAGGTATAAGCTTTGGTCAGTCCCCAAGAAAACCTGGAAGGAGATGCTGGATGTTGGGAATCTCATAAGCAGCTAAAGTTAGAATACTTGTAAGAATCATATGGCTAAAGAATATCAGTGGATCAAACAGCAATTTTTGGATTTAGACACTGAAAGACAGGAGGGCCAGGGAATTAGGACCAACAAGAAGAAATGAAGAGTAGGGATAAAGGAAACTAGCCTTTATTGAATACCAATAATGTGCCACACATGTGTTTTCTCATTTAATCTTCCCCATAATTCAATGGGGTGTAAATATTATTGACATACATGTATTATAGAAGGAAACTCTTTATCAAAGAGATTAAGTAAATTTTCCAAAGTCAAAAGGATAATAAGTTTCAGAACCAAGATTCAAACTTTGAAGACTGCCTGACTTCAAAGCCAAGTGATTTCCATTATAAGCATTTCTGGAGTAATTGAGATATATATTTCCAAATGGGGAAAAAAAAAAAAACAATGATGGGGCATCACCCATCTCAGGCCTGCAAGAACAAATGAGTATAACCCACTAAAGGAAAAGAAAGGAGTAAGGGTAGATTTAGCAATTTTTCCCTCAGTATGAATAAATTATATATGAGGTTATTAGATCAGATGCTTGCAGGGGATAGAAAAACATGAAGACATTGACCAAGTGAGATAGAGAAGATGTGAAACAAGTGTACACACACACACTCACACTCACACACACACACACACACACACACAGAGCTACTTTGAAGGAAACTGCCCACTTTTCCCAAAAAGTGATTAGAAAATTAGGATTGACCATAGCCTTATTCCATATGAGGAAATAGAGATATATATGTTGAAATATAAATATGGGAAGCTATGCATCTTATACTTAATAAAATAAATTAGGGATACTTTTAGAATAAAAATGTGTTCTGTGACTTCTGGAAGAATACACTTATAAAGAAGGACTTTGTTCAGTGTTAAATTGGTAGATGGTTGAAACCAAAACAAACAAACAGACAGTGATAGGACCTGGAAAGGTCAAGGTGGAGGGACCCTTAGATGCTCTCTTATTGGCTAAGAACTACCCCTCCATGTTTTTCCTCAGGAAACCTAGGCTGGTATTGTACCATAAGCCAGTGTGATGTTAGCTGTTTTCTTCACTAAATATACCCCAAAGTGTCTGTGTACTTAGACTCACACCCTTCTTTGGCCTGGAGATGCCGGCCTGACCGCATGTTTGGATTCTGACCCAACAAACACTTCTGGATAGTTGATCAAATCATTGTTTCCCCGGGCACCTTCTGTCTAGTGTGCAACCATAAAAGTTTTTTATTACTTACTTTATTATCCCAGAGTTAAAATTGCAGTGAATGTATTGAAAAAATAGCACCACTTAGAAAGTTTTTCCACAAAATTTCATATTCAAACCAATTACTTTTTATTTCTATTACACATTAAATGATAATAAAATCCATTATACTTTTATTCAGCATGCTAATTTCTATAAACTCTTGCTAATTAGTCTATTCCCATTAAGTGAATATGCCTCTAATGAACGATAAATTCATCTCAGGGTACAGATAGTTACCTCCAAGTGACTATGTCTCTAAATTTCGTTTTTTTTTCTATGAAACATATTTTTATATGTTTAGTTTGATTTTTGCTTCTAGCCCCACTCATACCATGCACTAAAACTTTGAGGTGTTGTATGAATGAAAATCCATTTTTACCTCTGATTTCACTCTTATACCTTAATGATTTGCCTAAGTTCAGCCTGAAAAACAGCATAGCCTGGCTACCTCCCTTGCCCTCATACCTTCTTATACCCAACCCTCATACCACTTTCTTTTTGTGACCCTGTTAACCAAATCATTTCTCTCCTGAGATGGTTTCATAAGGCTATGGCCAAAGAAATTTACACCTAAAGAGGCTGGTGATGCTAATAGACATTCTGTAAAAAATGTGAATGGATTTTTGGGATTTCCACTTCCAAATATAGTGGAGTAACTGGTATCATGCTTGCTCTTGCACCATAAATGACTAGAAAACTGATAAAAATATATGATATAACTGTCTTTGGAAATTGGAGAACTAGCTGAGCAGAACACTGATTGATGAGAAAAAGGAAGCAAATAATATAAGAAAAGTGGTCACCACGGCATTCTGTCTGGAGGGATTTTTCAAACAATTGTTTATGGAGGGGGAACCCAAGCAGAACATGGCAGGCCTACTGCATTAAGGAGAAGAGAGCAGGTTCAGGTAGACTGAAATGACAGGACTTTGCAGAGTAGAGTATCAGAGAGGAAGGAGTACAAAGAAAACGAGTTTCAATGAATATGCATGGGGTCAGTTGCTGAATGCTATTCTACGCTTACGTAGAGTAGAATTCCATGAGGCAAGACAAATAACAATCGGAATGTTGTCACCTGAGCAACTCCCTGAACATTCTCAGTGCATTCTGACCAGCCAGAGTGGAGACTCCTCATTGAACACCCAGATAGTTAGAGGAGACTACAAAGGATAAAAGACTAAAGTAATGGATAATGAACGGTAAAGATAATCCTAAAAGGAAAAAGCTGATCCATACATAACTTGGTTTATTTCCAGAAAAAAACTTGAACACTCCTTAAAGGAAGACAAAAATACCACCATTCAACAATGTAAAAAATATCCAGCACTAATTAAATATTACTAAACGTACAAAGAAACAGAAAAATGTATCCCATATTAGAAGATTAGTCGATAGAAACAGATCCAGAAATGACCGAAATGCTGGAATTAGCAGAAAAAGGCTTCAAAATCCCTATTAAAAATATGCTAAAGGATTAAAAAAAGCCATGAGCATAATAAAGAAGAAAATGTGAAAGATAAAAAATAGCAAAAAGAACACTTAGAGATGAAATATAAAATATCTGAAATGAAAAATCCACTGGGTGTGCTTATCAGAAGATTACATAGATAGTAGAAGAGAAAATCAGTGAACTTGTAGACACAGCAATAAAAAATTTCTAATCTGAGGCATAGCAAGAAAAAAGACCTAAAAGTTATGAGCAGAGCCTCAGTGATGTATGGGACATTAAATGATCTAACATACTTGTAATTGGAGTCCTGGAGGGATAAAGGGCATTAAAATATTTGAAGAACTAATGACTAAAATTTTCAAAATTGATCAAATTTTACAAATTCACAGAGAAAAGTCCTCAACAAAACTGAAGCATGATAAAAACAAAGACCACCATCTCAAAGTAGGTGAAAATCAAATTGCTGAAATAAACGGTAGCAAGAAAATCTTAAAGGCTGACGGAAAACGCACATTTCACATGAAAAGCAAAGATAAGAAGGTCTGAAGATTTTTCATCAGAAATAAGCCAAAAAACAATGGAATGACATATTTAACATACTTAAAGAAAAAAAAGGCCAAACTAGAATTCTATATTCAGTGACTAAATCCTTTATACATCAAGGCAGGGTACAGAATTTTTAACACAAATAAAACCTGAGAGAATTTGTTGCCAGCAGACCAGCACTTAAAGACATTTCCTCAGACAGAGGAAAATCACGGATGGAAACATATTGGCTGTTTTTTATAAAGATAAACTACATTTTACATACAACCCAGAAATTTCACTTGTAGATGTTTACCCAACAGGAATGAAAACATGTCCACACAAAGACTTGCACATGAATGTTCTTAACATCTTTAATCAAAATAGTCCAAAACTTTAAACAACCCAAATGTGCCTCAAAGGTGAGTGGACAAATTGCAATATAATTAAACAATGGAATATTACAACAAAAAGGAATGGACCACTGATACAAAATTTTGAAGGAATCTCAAAAACCAAACATTCCCAAACTTTTTCGTGTCACAGAGCCTATAGTGTCTGTCATTTTTTCATAGCCCTTAGGTCAAAAGAAATACATAAAGGTTTGATTATATCTTTAGGTCCAAACAACTCATAATTATTTTCGTGCTAACAATTTAATGGCTTCTTGAAAAATAATATACATTAATTGATAGAAAAATAATATTTTTATTTCATTCTTTAAAAAAACACAATTATTTACTAATTGGATTTATGCCCGTTTGGCACTGCATAACTTCTCATAATGAGATTAGATTGGCCACCATCAATCTCATTTCCTGTTCCACATTAATTTTCATGCAGTGCTTTATCGCAGCTAAAAATCCAGCTTCGAAAAGATTTGGTGTCATCAAAAGGAATGTAACACTATTTAATGTTAAAATTGTGTATTACTTCAAGCTAATGGTCCAGACAGCTTTTGGCAGATGTTACAATGTTTCCTTCAAAAATCTAAAACAGGTGATGCCCTTGTGAATTCTCCACAGTGTCTCTGCGTGACTCTCTGCATAGTTTTGGAACTGTGATCAAAAATTGTCAAATGAAAAAAAAGTAACCAAAAGAGCATGCATGTACGCACCGTATGATTCCATGTATATGAATTTCTAAAAAAGGCAAAACTGACCTACAGTCCAAGAAAGCAGCACGATGTTGCTAGGAGCCAACGATAGGCACAGATTTCACAACAAGAAGGCTTGAAAGATACTTTCAGTAATGTTGATGTTCTTTACCTTCATTATGATGTTGATTATGCTGGTGTATATATTTGAGCTGTACTCTTAAAATGGGTGTGTTTTATTGTGTGTATGTTGTATCTCAAAGTTTATTTTTTATTATTTATTTATTATTTTTTGTGTGTGTGAGATCAGCCTTGTGCTAACATCTGCCAATCCTCCTCTTTTTTTTGCTGAGGAAGACTGGACCTGGGTTAACATCCATGCCCATCTTCCTCCACTTTATATGGGATGCCGCCACAGCATGGGTTGCCAAGCAGTACGTTGGTGCGCGCCCGGGATCTGAACTGGCGAACCCCGGGGCCACCGCAGCAGTGTGCGTGCACTTAACTGCTTGCGCCACCGGGCCGGCCCCACAAGGTTTATATTTTAAAAAAGCAAAAAGACATTCTTTTGAGAAAGCATACAAAATGTTTATTGGAGGGCAGTTCCTTTTAGAATAGCCAAAGATAGACTAGAAATCAGGATGACAGATACAAAATGCAAGACATAAATATGATCCTTATTTTTTCTTTAAGAAAAAGAGGAGAGATTGAAGTAGAACTATAATTAAGGCAATTATTTTTGGAGAGAGAGTTAGAGAAATTTATAATAGGAAGGTTTTTAAATTTTTTATATGATCAACCAGATAGTCATAGGCTCAGGCAAAGAGTGACATACTTACCAACAAGTTAGTGCTGTTTTACCAGAGTCCAAATAGAATCTTTTCTAAAATATGGAAGATATTGCTCTTCAAATTAGAAATTACTAATTAGGGAGATGGCTAAAATTATTTGTTCAGCTGAGATTGGAAATAAAAGTAGCATATCTATGTCAAAAGACATTTTAATCTTGTAGCTGGATATACAGACTAAAGATAACACAAAAAGCATTTATTGAGCACTTTCTTTGTGCTAGGTACTTACTATGTTTTTATATGAGATTGTCATTTAAACCACTCTATAAGTACTATTATTGTCATCTCCATTTTACACATGATGAAACTGAGTCACAATGAGCTTAAATAACTTGTTAGAGACCGAATACTATTAGATTTAAACCCAAGTAAGCTGATCCCTGGGCTCATTCTACTTATCACTGTGCACAAAGCCTCCACACCCTAAGAAAACGAAGCAGTATTAGAGAATATCTGAAAATCTCAATTATGAATTAAAAACTGTGTCGTGATAATGTGGGACATGAAACTTCACCTGTGATTGTGGTACTCTCAATGTCACAATTTATAACATTCAAGTTATAGAGATGTACTGTTAACTGTCAATGCATATAATTCATAATCAATCTATAAAACAAAATTGGGGTGAGTTTATTATGAGCCAGGTTTGAGGACTATAGTCCAGGGCCTTCCTTCCCTAAGGTAGGAAGGGCACCAACGAAGCAGGGTGTACAGAGTGGTTATATACCATTTGGGAACAAAGAGCATACGTCACATATGACAGGACTATCTCTTTTACTACTGTCTTGAGTTGCTTAGCTGGCACAGCAGGTCGGTGGTCAGCAGGTCAGTGGTCACAAGGTGAGTACAGCAGGTTGGTAATTATCCTCAGTTTCTAGAAAGAGGTGCTTATACTTAAAGAAATGCCAGTATGGGGGGAAGTTACATCTCTATCTTTAAGGGCATCGTTCTTGTCTTTGGGACATAGTAAATGTTTAAAGCAGATGTACAATGCATGCTCATCAGGCCACATCAGGCCCTTTTGGAAAAACAAGGTCAGGCTGAACTAGTTTTACACCAAATGGCTTCCCCATATACTCCAAAATATCTTATTGCTTTTCATTTATTTGTCATAACCAACCATGTTCCCAACTGCATCAGACCAAGTAGGAAAAGAGGTTTCTCAGAGCAGCTTGAGACTGCAGAGAAAAGTCTGGAACAGAGGAGGATTGTCAATGGTGGCAGAAGACTCAATCTTTTCTGAAGATGGGTTGAGTTGTAGCACTGAGATGTGAACCTGATGTTTAGCAGCAAAGAATATAAAGCCTTTAGGATCTTTATCCTCTAAGGTGGATAGAGAAACAAAACAGACTTTTTCCTTTTACAGTTTTTCTTAGTACTCTGCCTTTGTTGTATAAGCTTGGCAAGGGACATAATATTGACCAGAAATGCATAGGAGTATAATGCTTATAACGTTTCTTAAAAGTACGGCCTTATTATTTACCAAAGCATTGAATGTCTACTTCAAGTAACCTCCAAAGGTAAGGTTGTTAAGACATCTTTTTCAATGGTAATTTGGACAACTATATAAATTCAGGTATAGGATTGTAATTTAAAAATAAAAAGAGGAAAAATAACATAGGGCAGATAACCAATGACAAAGGCTAGGTTAAAGAGGGACATAAAAGACTAAGTTTTATGGTATCAATGTATTGGAGAAAGCAAAGCTTTTTCCTAGATTAGAAACATTATGAAATAAAGAGAAGTGAGAAGATAGCTATCTGGAAAAGAATTTTAAAAAAGAGAAAACTCCAGCAGGCAATGAAAATAGAAATCAAACATGCGGAGCTTGAACTCGAGTATAGAGGTTTTTTAAAAAGAAGTCCAAATTTATTTTCTAGAATCTTTCTTTTCATATAGACTCACATGAATGTTTTCACAGACTAGAGAAAGGGTTACACCTATTTAAGAAGAGTTATAGTGAGAATGAACTTTCTCTTCTTGTGAGATGTGATAATTAACATTTAGATATGACTTCATTCGCTTGCCTGACTAGCTTACCATTTTTTTTTTTAGAAAAAGAAGAGTGAACAAATATAAAGTTGAGAAAGTTAAAAGCATCTAATCTTAAATTTTTAATTTTTTTCAGGAATACTTGTTGTAAATGTATTTATCTGATTTGAAAAATAAGAACTTCTGGACCATTTAACTCTTAATGATCCTGACAGTATGCAATAATGGCTAAATGATTCCAACTGTACTTTATCATCAAGTTAAAGACTTCATAATCTGCTTTCAGAGAAATTGACTTATTTTCTTCTAAGATATAACACATGCTGGGCTAGCAGTCATGTAAAGAAAACATGAGGATTTTTGCCTTATTCTTAGAATGTACAAAGCTAGGAAGAAGGTTGTTCCCTCCCCAACAATAAGAGAATTATAACTTTTCTTTAACTCATCAGAGAGCTGTGGTTAACCTGAAAACAGGTTAGCAGACACTCTAAGGAAAATGGTAAGGTACCTACAAGTAGAGATGGGATAAAAATCCAGACTCACAGGGCAGCAAAAGGAAAATGGGGCCTCTATACCAGAGGGAAAACAAACATCAGCTAAAATTGTAATGAATTGCTACCATGAATGAATGAATATGGGCCACCATGAGAGTATATGAAATGTAGTTGCCACAAACACAAGGGGAGTTGACACCCCCCCCACACAGGCTCTTATTCATGGACCTTACCTGCTGCTCTTGAGAAAGACTGGGGCAAGACAGGAGACTGGACAAAGCCTCTCTCGGTGATGCAGTCCCAGAGGAGGGAAGGCCGGAAAGGCATTGAGTCCTACCTGGTCCTTTTGCCTCTAAGGGAAAAAGCTTTAAGATATTGCAGGAAGGGCAGGAAACTCTGACTTTCCCAGAGCAAAGATGAAGACAGACTGTGGTTGGGGGAATGTCAAAAAAAAAAGCAATTCTACCTCTGAGAGAGGGGCAAGATTGCTGAGAAAGCCCCATCCTGAGGCCCAAGTAAACAACTGAGTAAGGAAGAGAAAACTATGCTCCTTTTAACCCCCATGCAGGCTAACAAGCACCAAGTAACAAGCAACAGCTGTCTGCTGGTGCAGGATGAGTAAGGGCATAGAAAGAGCACAGGCATATGGAGGAAGCCTAAACATAAACGTATAGCATGAAGATCAAGACAAACCTTCTGGAAAACCAATCCCTTCGTTAAGCAATAATCACCCCAGAGGAATTTGAAGCTGAAGGTGCATTGAAGGTAACCACAGCAACAACAAAACCCAAATCCTCTTCCTCTGTGGACTAGGATAACTCAATTCCCCATGCTAACAGCCTATCAGAATAAGAAGTATGCCCATTTCCGGGCAAAACTACTATTATCTAAATGTTTAATAGTCTACATACTATGCTGACAAGCAATCGAAAATTAGAAGACACACACAAAAGCAAGGGAAATAAATCACTATTAAGAGACAAAGTGATTAAGAGAATCAGACTCACAGATGAGGCAGTTGTTAGAAATATCCCACAGGGGATTTAATATGATAAAGACTAGTAAAAAAGGTGGAAAACATGAATAAACAGCAGAGAGGGGAAATGCCAACAGAGACAAAGAAACTATAAGAAAGAGTCAAATGGTAATGCTTGAAATAAAAAAAAATGCATAATAGATAATAGGTAATAGAAAAGAAGAATGCCTTTGAATGTCTCATCAGTAGGTTCACACAGCTGAAGAAAGAACTAATAAATCTGAAGATAGGGGGTTAGAAATTATGCAAACTGAAATACAAAAAGATAAGAAAGAGTGGAAAAATGAAATCCAGAACAGAACATCCAAGGGCTAGAAACAATATGAAATAGTCTAACATACATGCAATTGTCCAGAAGGAGAAGAGAGAGAAAATGGGGCAAAAGAAATATTAGAAGAGATAGTTGCTAAAAATATACCGAAAATAATGAAAGACCACAAGATAATCAAACCATAACTCAGGAAGCTCAGAGACCTCCAAATGGGATAAATACCAAAAAACACGCCTAGACACATCATATTCAAACGCCGAAAATCAAAGATAAAGAGAAAACCATGAAGGCACCCAGAGAAAAACGTCATGTTACACACAAAGGAAAAAAAAAAGAATTACAACAGATTTCTTTTCATTAAGTATGAAAGACATAAAAATAAGTATGCAAACTTTCAACCCAGATTTGTATATCCAGCAAAAATGTTATTAACAATGAAAAAAATAAAAGCTTTTTAAGACAAACAAGTTAAATATATTAGATAAGTTTTTTATTTTTTTTTATTTTTTTTTATTTTTTATTTTTTTAAAGATTTTATTTATTTATTTTTTCCCTCCAAAGCCCCAGTAGATTGCTGTATGTCATAGCTGCACATCCTTCTAGTTGCTGTATGTGGGACGCGGCCTCAGCATGGCCGGAGAAGCGGTGCGTCCGTGCACGCCCGGGATCCGAACCCAGGCCGCCAGCAGCAGAGTCCGCGCACTTAACCGCTAAGCCACGGGGCCGGCCCCAGTTTTTTTATTTTTTAATTGCTCTGAAAAATAACTATTTCAAGCAAAAAAGTAAAAATAACTATTTCAAGCAAGAAAAGTGCCAAAGATTTTTGGTTTATAGTGCATGTAAAGGAAAAATAAGTAACAGTATTATAAAATGTGAGAGGGAGGAATTGTAAGTATACTATTCCAAGTTCTTACACTATGTATAAAGTGGGAAATACTCTTTGAAGGTAGACTGTGATTAATCAAAGATATTTATTGTAACCCAATTGAAAACTACTAAAATAATTTGTAAAAAGAAATATAAATAATAAGCTAATAGTGGAGATGAACAGGAGTTATAAAAAATACAAAATTACTATTAAAAAGAAGAAAAAAGGAAAAAGATAAAAAACTGCTGAAGCAAGTAGAAAACAAAAAGCCAGAGGTAGATCTTAATCCAATCACATCAGTGATTACATTAAATGTAAATGGTGTAAACTTACCAATTAAAATACAAAGAGTGGCAGGCTTGACAACAAAGCATGATAAAACTATATGCTTTCTCTGAGAAACTCAGGGTCATATTTAACCCTTTAAATATAAAGACATTGATAGGTTAAAAGTAAAAAGAAATTTAAAATATATAACACGCAAACACTAATCAAAAGAAGGATTGTATATCTGTATGAACGTTAGAAGAAAGAGATTTCAGCACAAGGAAAATTAGCAGTGATAGAGACTTTATGTAATGCTAAATGGGTTAATTCAATCAGGAAGGCATACCAATCCTAAACGTGCATGCATCTCACAACAGAGCTTCAAAATATGAAGTGAAACTGTTAGAACCAAAAGGACAAATAGACAAATCCACAATTATAGTTGGAAATTTCAAAACTTCTCTTAGCTTATTAGAACAGATTGACAAAACATCAGTAAAGGTACAGAAAATCTGAACAACACGAGCAACAAACTTGTTTTAATTGAAGTTTATAAAACACTTCACTAAACAACAGCCAAATATGTATCCTTTCCAAGTGCACATACAACATTCACTGAGATAGCCATATTCTGAGCCATATAAACAACCTCAACAAATTTAAAAGAATTGAAATCATAGAAATTATATTCTCTGACCATTACAGAATTAATATAGAAATAAATAATAGATATATGAAAAATTTCCAAATATTTAGAAAGTAACCTTCTAAACAATCCATGTGTCCAAGAATAAATTAAAAGAAAAGTAGAAAATATTTTGTGCTGAATGAAAATGAAAACACACATCAAAATTTGTGGGGTACTTCTAAGGCAGTGTATCATGGAATATTTATAGCATTAAAGGCTTATATTAGAAAAGAAGAAAGGTCTCACATCACTGACTTAAGCTTCCAAATTAATAAGTAATAAAGAAGAAGAGTAAGTTAAACACAAAGTAAGCAGAAAGAAGGAAATTATAAAGGTTATAGTGGAAACCAATACAATTGAATATAGAAAAACAGTAAAGAAAATCAATGAAATCAAAAGCTGTTTTTTGAAAAGATCAAAAAATTGATAAACTTCTAGCAAGGTTGATGAGAGAGTGAATAAAATTTACCAATATTAGGAATTAAAAATAGATCATCGCTACTAATTCTATGGTCATTAAAAGAACAGTGAAGGAGTAATATTACAACTTTATGTCCATATTTTCAACAACTTAGATCCAAGGGACAAATTCCTAGAAAGACACAAACTCCCAAAGCTCATACAGGAAGAAATTGAGAATCTAAACAATCCTGTATCTATCTTAAAAATAGATTTTTTAGTTAAAATGCTTTCAACAAGAGCAAAACTCACAGCCCGGATAACTTCACTAGTGAATTCTCTGAGACATTTGAGAAAAAAAGAATGCCAATTCTGCACAAATCCTTCAAGAAAACAGAAGAGAAGGACTCTTCTACTCTTTTTATAAAGCCAGCATTGCTCCAATGCCAAAATCAAGCAAGGACATTATAGGAAAAAAAATACTAAAGATCAGTATTTCCCATGAACCCAGAGGCAAATTTTTTAATACAATAAACAAATCAAATTTAGTAAAGTATTAGTATAACGGTAGATAAGTAGATACCAACAGAAGAGAGAAAATATTCCATAAATGGATCCACATATATATGATCAATTGATTTTGGAAAAAGTTGCAAAACCAATTCTATGTGGAAAAGGTGGTCTTTTCACCAAATGATAGACTAATTCACATTAGTATTAAAATAATAAACTCTGACTCATACTTTGCACCATATACAAAAATTCATTCAAAATGCATCCGAGACCTAAATGTAAAACTCAAAACTGTAAAACTTGCAGAAGAAAACAGAGTTGAGTATTTCTTTATGACCTTGGGTAAAGTGCTGCTTTTTAAAGATGTGACTGCCAATGCACAATCCATAAAAGAAAATATTGACAAATTGAACATCTGCTCTTTGAAACGCACTGTCAAAAGAATGAAAAGACAAGACCCTGACAAAGGGAAAATATTTTCAAAACACTTTTCTAGTAAAGGACTTGCATCCAGAATGTATACAGAACACTTGAAAATCAATTATAAGTAAACAACCCAATTTTTAAAAGTACAATGTATTTGAATAGATATTTAATCAAAAAAGATATCTGAATGGCAAATAAACATATGACAAGGTATTCAATGTCATTAATTATTAGAGAAATTCAGCTTAAAATCACAATGAGATACAACTACATATCTATTAGAATGGCTAAAAATTTTTTTTAAAGTAAAAACCATGGCAATACTAATTTCTCAGATGATTGATAAATTTGAGTCATGGGGCTGTCCCACAAAACAAAATATTTTCCTCTGTAGACTGTAAATAATAAAGATACATTGCTAACTGTAGAGTTTAACTCTGTTTCTTTGATCCTAATCACACTAAACATCTTTTATCACACAGTAAAATCAATATGAAAATATCAACTTAAAAGAGCACTTATCTTCCAAATGTTGATACAACCTTTCCTGATTTTGGAATGAATTTCATTGGGACTTAAAGTTTCATCACAAGTGGATTATTAGGTAGCATGCCTACCATCTTCGTACTCTGTCTACTGCAAAACACTGCTTCATTGAGGTCTCCTATTTGAAAGATTATTTAAGAAAAATGTACAATTTGTGGCCAATAGAAAAACAAGGGGTCATTGTTTTAAAGATTAAAATGAAGATCGCATCACTTATGTTGTTTAACAGAAGTGAACAGAAAATTAAACAGAATAAACTAATGAAATTTTAGAAAGTGGACATCTTAAGTAGTGCATAAATATATGGTTTAAAGAACAAATTTAATAAAATATAGCAAATGTTCTTTAATCATCCTCATATTAGTAAAATTAGATAGATTGCCTGATTTTCATTTTTCTAACTGTATACTATCCAAAAATCACATCTCATTTTATTTCTGCTTTTAACAAGTTTATGATCTTGGGCAAGTCAATACATTGCTCTGAGTTTTAGTTATCCTATTTGTCAAATTATAGAATTCTAATCTCGTCAATTTCAAAATTCTATGATCACAATATTTTACATGTATAGGCTTTTCTCTAAGCATTGAAAGCTGTTAGTAACTACTTTACTATGTGTTTTTCAAATAAATCTTTTTTTATAAGTAGGAAATATAAAATAGACAAATTTCTTAAACATTCAATTTTTTAAAATATAATGTAACCAACTATTTCTGAAAGAAAACCAAAGTTAGTTATTCCAGTCATCATCAAATTGATGTTCCCTATATAAAAGAAACTACCATCTCATTAACTATCAGCTAGTAGCTTGATCCTTTTGATTATTAATTTGATTACTAATATATTCTACAGAAAGATTCTGACATCTTTATTCTTATCTGGATAGTGTTCTTCTATTAGATACTCTAAAATATGATTATATAACTAGAAATTGGCCTGGTAACCAAAGAATAATAATCTTTCAGTCTGTTTCAAAATTAATTTTTCTATTTCAAAAGGCTGCCCATTTCTTGACTAAAGGTAGTACCACTGAAATTAAATTATAGAAAATGAAACTGTGTTGTCTCATTTTCTGTAGCAGATATTTCTTTTCATGTAAAATATGCTATTTTTTTTTGCCATTTCACATAAAATGTAAAGCACAATTTCTATATTATTCCTCAGAATGTGCTCTAATTAATCATCACACTAAATATGCTTTATTTTTATTTGGTTGTAGCAACATGTTATAGTAAAAAGTGATAGAAAAAAACCAATAAGGCAAACAACACTCACCAATTCTTAATCAAACACCTAAGAGTTTGTAGTTAATGGTGAAGAAAAGTATTCTGTAACCGGACTTACAATAGCAAATTTCAGTAGGATGGATATCAACAACATGGAGTAAAGTCATTTTAAGATTTTTCATTTTGAACAGCTTTTAGCAGAGCTAAGCAGTGTAGCTAAGTCACTTTAGACACACATATGGTGACTTTCTACCTCACTAGACAAGGAGTTACAAGCTCCAACAGAACTGAATAAAGTGAAATGTGAATAGGGTTTATCATTGATTTTAGGCAAAGATTCTTTTGAACTATGAAGGACCAAAGGCTATTTCACATCAAAGGTACAGTTGTAAAGCTGTGGGTGTTAATGGTGTGAATCCTGACCTTTTGATTTTTAAAAACTATTTTTTATATGGCTCATAATGAGATTAAAAGTCGGCAGAGATCTGAAATGTAGGCATCTGATGTTTGTTATTCAAAATAATCAATAAGAAAATCTTTGCCTAATATTCTCACATTTCTGTTAGCAAGAGTTAAAAATTAAAATTTCTTTCCCATCCCTCAAAGAAGTATGGCTAGTTTCCTCATCCACATTGAAACTTTATTTGAAAGGAGACAACTATCAATTATTAAAGTGTGTGCAATATGTTGTATTTAAGTCATCCTAAAACTGACCACTAGACTGGTATTAGCAGTGGAGTACTGCCGTTTACAACTGTCAATTTAACTCTATTTTCTAGTTTTAAAAATATTTAATTTTATTTTTTCAAATGAATGTTATTTTGGTTCTAATAGAAACATGGCAGCTATTGACATCCAACTCTTTGACACTTCCTGGAATCTACATGGAACAACAAAGAGAATAAAACAAATGAACAAACAAAAAGATCCAAAATCAGTATATTCAGCAAAACTTGGAAACAAAAAAAAAACATGAAAATTCAAAACTATATTTAAGTGCAGCCAAAATTAGCGATCCCAACAAAACCTATATGAGCAGCTGCAAACAGTGTTCAGAATCAGAGAGTGTAGAGAAGCCTAACATGGGCAGACCTCAAAATCCAACAGTAAACATTCATTCCCATAAGGAGAAAGCCTCACCCTGAATGTTAACTGCTGTGAACAACTCTGAGCCCTCAGAGGGAGCAATAATTCAGGACAAGGTTATCTGGAAATAATCACTCCATTTCAAAATTACAAATACATATATTTTTGAATCAGAAATCTCTCTTCAATGAATTTACCTTTGTATGTACGTGTATGTGTATGTACATACATATACACACAGATATATATGTGTGTATACGTAACACAATGTGTCTGACATTATTTACTGCAACATTGTTAATAAGAGCAAAAAATTGGAAATGAACTAAGTGACCATATAATAGGGAACTATTCAATAAATGATGGTACATCCACACATTGAAATACTATACAGTTGTAAAGAAAATATGAAGAGATTTTTTGCTTTCAACTATGCTGCAGTAATTTTATCAATCAAATCCTCTTGCCGAGAGCAACTATGAAAACCAGTTGAAAAAACAAATTAAATGAATAAAAAAGCAAGTACAGCAGCTAGAAATCAAGAGGTCAGAATTCTAGAGAAAAAGGAAAATACACTTGGGAGAGCCCCATATCCACCTCTGCTTTATGCCTTATGGGGGATTTGACAAGTCACATCATGGAGAATAGAGGCCAAACTGGACTTTGCAGTGATCTCTCTAGGCTGATAGGACAGATACCTTAGTTTTCTGGCAGCCAAAGATATCCAAAATTAGAAGGGCTAAGATCACAGAGAATATAATTGAGCCCCTCATTCTACATACAGTTTCCCCTCAAGCATCTGCTGACTCCTAAACTGCCATGTGCAGGATTAGACACAAGATATCAGGTGGAACAGAGCAAATGAGAGATTAACGATTTGAGCAGGGTTTTCAGCCATGTTCAGTGATAGATAGGGAAATTCAGTTCCCATCAGACTGGAGGTGACATGGTCAGCAACCCAAGTTTTCACTGAAAACATAGAAAGGCAATACTCTAGGAGTAACTACTGGTAAGGCTGAGGAACATGTGAGCCCTAGTAAAGCTGTAATCCCGGACTCAACTCGATCGAGAATATGCTCATGGTCTATCTGCCTGCCAGAAGAAAATTAAATCTTCTACACCCAGAGCCTCTATAATTTTTCAAGATTCAAAAAAGATAATATAAGAAATAGGACCAAATACAGAAAAACAAGAGTAAAATCAGGCAATAAAGTAGGCCCCTTAAATGTAGATATTGCATTTATTAGCCAGGGAGTGTACAATAAATAATTTTAAATTAATCATATACTGGACCATAAAGAAAACTTCAACATATTTTCAAGGATTGAAATCACACAATAGAACTAAGCTAAAAATCAAAAGAGAAATAAAAACAAAACTAGAAAAACTAGAATTATAATTAAGTGATATGCTTTAAATAACCAATGAATTCAAGAAAAAATATCACAATGAAAATAAAATATTTTGAACTTAATCATAATGAAATATGACATGTCAAATTTGTTGGATGCTAAAGCAGTCCTTGGAGTTAAATATAGGGTATATTATAAATTTTGTACATATATACACATACAAACACAATGAACTTAATGAAAAAGAATAAAAGGTGAAAATCAATAACCTAATCATCCATTTCATTGTCAGGAAAAACAACAAATTAAGTATACACTTTATGTATACAAATATGAGAAGAGAAATCAATGAAATATAGGGAGTCTGGACCAAGATGGCACCATAAAAGGATCTTGGATTTCTCTCCTCCCGCAGATACACTATATACGGCTACACGTGGAGCAATCCCCTCAGACAGAAACCCAGCAACTAGTTGAGATTCCTATACATCAGGTGAATGAGAAAATACCTGCATCGAAATGGGTAGAAGAGGCTGAGACACACTCTTGCCATAAACCCCACCCCCAACATGGTGCTATAGAATCTGGAAGAAACCCCCCAACTCCCAGCTTCTCCTGGAAGAGTGAAGGGTTTGGACCATCTAAGAGACAGGCTCCCCAAATCACCTAGTACTGAAAGCCAACAGGGCTTGCATTTCTGATTCCCACAGGACTATAGCAAACAAAGAGGCAACTGTTAATGAGTGTGCGAGGACTCACCAGGGCTATACTCTCAGAGCTCAGTGCAGAGGGAGCAGGCAAAAACACCCAACTCCCAGTCTTTCCCTGGAGGGATTTGACTGCATACTGTCCCAGCTGCTGCATGAGTGTCCAGCTATCAACCAGCCTGCATCTAGGTGCTGACTGTGATCCTTCCCTTTGGGATACCGATAGGTATTAGCACACCCTCAACTACTGGGAAGCACTAAGAACAAAGACAGCAGCTTCGACAATCACAAAGATATTAGAGACAACCAGGAGCTAGGGCCAGGCTGATTGACTGGGTGAGGTGGCTGTTTTACATAATATGCAGCAACCAACACAGAGAGTCAAGGGAAATGAAGAAACAAAGGAATATGTCCCAAACAAGAGAGCAAAATAAATCTCCAGAAACAAATCTTAATGAAATGGCAATAAGTAATTTACCTGGTAGAGAGTTCAAAATAACAGTTATGAAAATGCTCACTGAGGTCAGGAGAGCAATGTATGAACAAAGTGAGAATTTCAACAGAGATGGAAAATGTAAAAAAGTACCAACCAGAAATCACAGAGCTGAAGCACACAATAACTGAAAAAAAAAAAAAAATTCAATGGAGGGGTTCAACAACAGACTAGATGAAGCAGAAGACAGAATTGGTGAATTTGAAGATAGGGTAGTGGAATTGAACCAATTAGAGGAGCAAAAAGAAAAAAAGAATGCAAAAGAGTGAAGATAGCTTAAGAGACTTATGGGACAACATCAAACAGACCAAAATATGCGTTATAGGGGTCCTAGAAGGAGAAGAGAGAGAAGGGGTGGAAAATTTATTCAGAGAAGTAATGGCTGAAAACTTCCCTAACCTGGGGAAGGGAAACATGTATCCAGATCCAGGAAGCCAAGGCAGTTCCATATAAGATAAATCTAAAGAGATCCATACAGAAAAACATTATAATTAAATTGTCAAAAGTTAAAGACAAGGAGAGAACATTATCAGCAGCAAGAGAAAAGCAACCTGTTATGTGCAGAGGAACCTCTAAGACTATCAGTGAATTTTTCAGCAGAAACTTTTCAGTCCAGAAGGGAGTGGAATGATATGTTCAAAGTGCCAAAAGAAAAAAAGCGCAAACCAAGAATACTTTATCCAGCAATGTTGTCCTTTAGAATTAAAGGAGAGATAAAGAGTTTCCTAGCCAAACAAAAGCTGGAGTTCATTGCTACTAGACTAGCCTTAAAAGAAATCTTAAAGAGAGTTCTTCAAGCTGAAACAAAAGGATGTTAATTGGTAACACGAAAACATAAAAAATATGAAACTCACTAGTAAAGGTAAATATACAGTTAAGTTCAGAATACTCATATTGCAAAGGTGGTAATCACTTATAACTCTAGTAAAAAGAATAAAATACAAAAATATTAAATATAACTATAACTACAATAATTTCTTAATGGATATACAGTATAAAAAGATGTAAATCATGACATTGAAAACATAAAATGTGGGAGGGGGAGTACAAAATGTAGAGCTTTTGAATACATTTGAAGTTAAGTTGGTATTAGCTTAATATAGATTGTTATAACTATAAAATGTTTTATGTAGGCCTCATGGTAACCACAAAGCAAAAACCCATAGTAGTTACCCAAAAGATAGAGAGAAAGAATCTAAGCTTACAATTATAGAAAATTATCAAATCACAAAGGAAAAGAGCAACAGAGGAAGAAAGGAACCACAAAACAGCCAGGAAACAATGAACAAAATGGCAATAGTAAGTCCATATCTATCAATAATTACTTTAAATGTGAAGGGACTAAATTCTCCAATCAAAAGTAATAGATTAATTGGGAAAAAACAAGCCCCAAGTATATGTTGCCTACAAGAGACTCAATTCAACTTTAAAGAACTAGGCTCAAGGTGAAGGTATGGAAAAAAGATACTCCACACAAATAGAAACCAAAAGGAAACAGAGGTAGCTATATTTATATCCAGACAAAACAGACTTTAAGACAAAAATTGTAAACAAAAGATAAAGAAGGTTGTTATATAACGGAAAAGGGGTTAATTCATCAAGAGGATATAACAATTATACATATTTATATGCCCAACAGCAGGGAACCTAAATATATAAAACAAATATTAAGATACCTAAAGGAATAAATTGATAGCAATACAATAATAGTTTGTTGTTAGTGCCTTTGAGTCATTTCTGACTCCTGGCAACCCTGTGTACAGAAGAGCAAAACCCTGCCTGGTCTTTTTTGCATCACATCACCCTTTCACCTTCTGGCGCTATATCAGACAATGCTCTGCTGCTATTAATAGGGTTTTCATGGCTAATTTTTTTGGAAGGAGGTGGCCAGGTCCTTCTTCCTCGTCTGTTTTAGTATGGAAACTCCACTGAAACCTGTCCACCCTGGGTGACCCTTCTGGTATTGAAATACTAGTGGCATAGCTTTCAGCATCACAGCAACATGCAGCCTCCACTGTATAACAACTAACAGACAGGTGGTGCGGTCCCCTGAGTGGGAAACAAACCCGGGCCATGGCAGTGAGAGCACTGAATTTTAAATACTGGACCACACAATAATAGTCAGGGAGTTCAATACCCCACTATCAACAATGGATAGATTGTCCAGACATAAAATTATAAGGAAAACATTGAACTTACACTACATGTTAGACTCGATAGACCTGACATTTACAAAACATTCCATTCCACAACAATAGAATGCACATTCTTCTGAAGTACACATCGAACATTCTCCAGGATAGGTCATATGTTAGGTCACAAACAAGTCTTAATGAATTTAAAAAGATTGAGATCATACAAAGCATCTTTTCTGACCACAATGGCATTAAACTAGAACTCAGTTAAAAACGGAAAACTGGAAAGTTCACAAATATGTGTACATTAAACAACATGCTCCTGAACAATGGGTCAAGGAAGAAATCAAAAGGGAAATAAAAAAAAATCTTAAGACAAATGAAAATGGAAATGTAACATACCAAAACTTACGGGAAACAGCAAAAACAGTTTTAAGGGGGAAGCACATAGTGATAAACTCCTACGTTAAGAACAAAAAGGGGCCAGCCCAGTGGCATAGTGGTTAAGTACACACACTCTGCTTCGGTGGCCTGAGGTTCGCAGGTTTGGATCCTGGGCGTGGACCTACACATCACTCATCAAGCCATGCTGTGGCAGTGACCCACATAAAAATAGAGGAGGATGGGCATGGATGTTAGCTCAGGGCCAATCTTCCTCAACAAAAAAGAGGAAGATTGGCAACAGATGTTAGCTCAGGGCCAATCTTCTTCACCAAGAAAAAAAAAGAAAAGAGAAATATCTCAAATAAACAACCTAACTTTACACCTTCAGGTACTAGAAAAAGAAGAACAATTTAAGTCCAAATTTAGAGTAAGGGAGGAAATAACAAAGATCAGAGCAGAAATAAATTAAATAGAGACTAGAAAGACAATGGAAAAGATCAATGAAACTAAGAGCTTGTTTATTGAAAAGATAAGTAAAATTGACAAACTTTTAGCTAGACTAAGTTAGAAAAAAAGAGAGAAGACAATAAATAAAATCAGAAATGAAAAAGAAGACATTACAACTTATAACACAGAAATATCAAGAATCATAGGAATCTACTATGAACAATTACATGCGAATAAATTTGTTACCTGGAAGAAATGGATAAATTCCTGGAAACATTCCTTTCATAACAAAAACTTTCAGCAAATTGGGTATAGAAGGAATGTGTCTCAACATAATAAAGGCCATATATGACAAGCCCATAGCTAACATCATACTTAGCAAAAAGCTGAAGGCTTTTCTTCTAAGATCAAGAATGTGACAAGGATGCCCACTCTCACCACTTTTATTCAACATAGTACTAGTAGTTTTGGCCAAAGCAATTAGGCAAGAAAAAGAAATAAAAGGCAGCCAAATTGGAAAGAAAGAAGTAAAGTTGTCCATACTACCCAATGTGATCAACAGATTCAGTGCAACCTCTATCAAAATTCCAATATAATTTTTCACAGAAATAGAACAAATATTCCTACAATTTGTATGGCACAACAAAAGACTTCTAATAGCTATAGCAATCCCAAGAAAGAAGAAGAAAGCTGGATGTATCATGCTTCCTGATTCCAAACTATAGTACAAAGCTATAGTAATCAAAACAGTATGATATCAGCATAAAAACTGATACATACATCAACAGAACAGAGTAGAGAGCCCAGAAATAAACTTATGCATATATAGTCAATTAATTTTATACAAAAGAGCTAAGAATATACAATGGGGAAATGATAGTCTTTTCAATAATTGTTGTTGGGAAAATTGGATAGCCACATGCAAAAAAATGAAACTAGAACCCTATTTTGTACCATGTACAAAAATCAACTCAAAATTGATTAAAGATTTGAACATAAGACCTGAAACTGTAAAATTTCTGGAGAAAATATAAGGGGTAAGCTCCTTGACATTGGTCTTGGCAGTGACTTTTTGGATTTGACACCAAAAGCAAAGGCAACAAAAGAAAAAAAAATAAACAAGTGGGACTATGTCAAACTAAAAAGCTTCTGCACAGCAAAGGAAACCATCAACAAAATGAAAAAGCAATATTTGCAAAACACATATATGATAAGGGGTTAAGATCAAAAATATACAAGGAACTCATACAACTCAATAGAAGAAAAATAACCCAGTTAAAAAATGGGCAAAGAGAGGCCGCCCTGGTGGCGTAGTGGTTTAGTGTGTGCACTCTGCTTTTGTGGCCCGGGTTCACGGGTCTGGATCCTAGGCGCACACCACTGGACCACTTGTCAAGCCATGCTGTGGCATCATCCAATATAAAATAGAGGAAGATGGGCACAGATGTTAGCCCAGGGCTAATCTTCCACAGCAAAAAGAGGAGGATTGGCATTGGATGTTAGCTCAGGGCTAACCTTCCTCACACACAAAAAAAAAAAAGTGAGAAAAGAACCTGATTAGAGATTTTTCCATAGATGACATACAAATTGCCAACAGGTACATGAAAAGGTGCTCAATTTCACTAATCATCAGGGAAATTCAAATCAAAATCCCAGTGAGATATCACCTCATGCTCGCTGGGATGTCCAGCATCAAAAAGACAAGTGATAAAAAATGCTGGTGAGCATGTGGAGAAAAGGGAACACTTATACACTGTTGGTGGGAGTGTAAACTGGCATAGCCACTATAGAAAACAGTATGGAGGTTCCGCAGGAAATTAAAAATAAAACTACTATATGATCCAGCAATCCCACTTTTGGGTATACATGCAAAGGAGACTAAACCATTATCTTGAAGAGGTATCTGTACTCTCATGTTCATTGAGGCATTATTCACAACAGCCAAGGTATAGAAACAACCTTTAGTGGGGCTGGCCTGGTGGCACAGCAGTTGGGTTGACACGCTCTGCTTTGGCAGCCCGGGGTTCACCGATTCAGATCTTGGACACGGACCTGCACACCACTCATCAAGCCATACTGAGGCAGCATCCCACATGGAGCAACTAGAAGGATGTACAACTATGACATACAACTATCTACTGGGGTTTTGGGGAGAGAAAAGGGAAAAAGGAGGAAGATTGGTAACAAAGGTTAGTTCAGCGCCAATCTTCCTCAAAACAAAACAAAAAAAACAACCTAAGTGTCCATTGATGGATGAATGGATCTTAAAAATGCCATATTTATATGCAAATATACGTATTTGCATATGTATATACATATATATACCTACAAATGTATGTATACACAGGAATATTATTCAGCCTTAAAAAAAGAAGGAAGTAAATCCTGTCTTTTGTGACAACATGGATGAACCTGGAGGGCATTATACTAAATGAAATAAGCTAGACAGAGTAAGACCAATACTACGTGGGTATCACTTGTATGTGGAATCTAAAAAAGCAAAGTCAAACTTATAGAGAGTAGAATGGTAGTTACCAGGGTTAGGGGTTGGGGGGGGGAAATAGGGAAAGGCTGGAAATAGGAAATAGGGAAAACTTACAAACTTTCAATTATATGATGAATAAGGCCTAAGGATCTAATGTACAACATGGTGACTATAGTTGATAATACTGTATTGTATAATTAAAATTTTGCTAAGAGAATAGAACTGGGCTCCTACCAAAAAAAAAAGAAAGAAAAGAAAAAGAAAGCAAATATGTGAGGTAATGGATGTGTTAATTATTAACTGGATGATAAGAATCCTTTCACAATGTATATGTATATGAAATCATCATGTTGTACACTTTAAATGTTACGATTTTGTCAATTATACCACATTTAAGCTGGAAAAAGATATCAATAAAATAGAAAATAGTACCCAATAGAGAAATTGTCTTAAAGTGAAGGACATTGAAAATCATTATGAAGAAGAAGACAAATTGGGATAAGTGACACTACAGTATATCAACACTGGTTATAATGCTACTAAAATTAAACCAGGTGGTATTGCCACAAGGATAGGCAAGTAGACAAATGGGACTAAATAGATAATTCAGAAAAAAGACCACATATATACAGTTCTTTGCTTTACAATGAAAAAAATCCCTGCAATGTAGTGGAGAAAGGATGTTTTTTTCAATAGATAGATCCAGATTATCTATACATTCATATAGAAAAAATAATCTTCAACTTCTGCCTCACATCATACACAACAAGGATGAATCCTATTTGGATCATAAACCTAAAAGTGAAAGATAACATAAAGATTTCATAAATTCACACAGGAGAATATTTTCACAGTCTTAGCATAAGTAAAAATTCCTTAAGTTGGGTATAATAAACATTATCCATAAAGAAGATCATTAATAAATTGGACTGTTTTAAAATTTAAATTTTTGTTAGAGATACAATTAAGGGAGTAAAAATGCAAGCCACAGAATGATAAAACACATTTGTAATACATATTGCCAATTAAAGATATGTAAAGTATAAAGTATTCCTATATTTTTTCAAAAAAAGAAAAAAAAACTAACAAAAGTCCACAAAGCTTAAGCGAGCTTTACATAAAAGAGGATATCCAAATGATCAATAAGTATATTAAAAGTTCTCAAAATCGTTGACTACATACCCACCAGAAATTAAAATTAACAAATTTGACAATAGTGTTAGCAAGCATTTGGAGTAGCTGGAACTTTTGTACTCTGTTGTTGGAGGGCAAATTGTTACAAAGAGTTAGAATATTGTTTGGATTTATCTACTAAAGATGAACATTTGCATACTCTATAAGCCACCAATTGACCTCTGAGATATAGAGCCCCCACCACCCATACACATATATATGCAGTATAAGAAACTAACAAGAATGTTTATTGCAGGGCTATTTTTTATAGACAAAAACTGGAGATAGTCCAAATTCCCACCCACAGTAGAATGTATAAATAAATTCTTTGGTATATACATACATGAATACTATAAGACAATGAAAAACGATAAACTACTTCTACACGCAACAAAATGAATGAGTTTCACCTGTGTAATGTTAAGTAAACAATAGAAACTAGACGCAAAAATATGTAGTTTACGATTTCATTCATATGAAGGTCAAAACCATCAAAACAATTCTTTGGTGAAAGAAGTCAGAATAGTGTTTATCCAGGAGATATTGACTGAGTGAGACATGAATGAAGATTTTGGGGTGCCGTTAATGTTCTATATCTTGACCTAGATGGTGGTTTCATAGATGCACCTAGCTCTGCACTTGAAATGTGTGTGGGAGATTGATCTGTCTATCTCTCTCTCTGTTCGTCTATCTGTCTATATTAATAGGGAAGATCTGTATGTATTCCTATAAACTAGTAATACAGGATATACTGTTAAGTGAAGAAAAGAAGGTACAGAATGATGTTTATGTGTGTAATGTTTGTGCAAGAAAAGTAACAAAATGAGAATATACATTTGTTTTCATTTATATTTGCAGAGGATGGATACATTAGAATCTATAAATGTGATTAGTAGGAAGTAGATGAGTGGATGGGAAACTGAGGCAACAAGAATGGGATAAGATGATACTTTCCATGTATACCTTTGATGCCATTTTGATTTTGAACAAGGTTAATATATTCCCACTTTTTTTTTTTACTAGAATGAATTGGGAAATATCTCCTCCCTTTTAATCTGGAAGAGTTTGTGTAGAACTGCTATTATTTCTTCTTTAAATATTTGGTAGAAAACTCATTGGTTTTTAAAGCCTTTTTCTTTTCTCACGAATTTCTCATTAATTTTCCCTAATCTCTACTTTAGCTACATCCTACAATTTTGCCTATGTTATGTTTTCTTTATTATTCAATATCAAATATTTTCTATTTTCCCTTGTGACTTCTTTCACCATGGATTATTTAGAAGTGTGTTGTGTAATTTCCATAAATTTGCAATTTAATTCGATTGTGGTCAGTGAATATATTGTATATTGTTTCAATTTTTCTAAATTGTTTGATACTTGTTTTATGGCCTGGTATATAATTCATCTTGGTGAATGTTTCCTGTGCATTTGGAAAAAAATATGTATTCCACTGCTTTTGAGTGTAGTATTCTTTACACATCAGTTAAATCAAGTCATATGATAGTGTTATCCAGGTTTTCTACAACCTTACTGATTTTCTTTCTGCTTATTTTAATTGAAGTATAATTGACATGTAATATTATACTAGTTTCAGGTGTACAACATAATGATTTGCAATTCTATACATTGCAAAATGATCACCACAAGTTTAGTTAACATCCATCACCATACATAGTTAAAAAAATTGTTTTTCTTATGATGAGAATTTTTAAGATCCACTGTCTTAGCAACTTTCAAATATGCAATACAGTATTAACTATAGTCACCATGCTGTACATTACATCCCCATAACTTATTTATTTTATAAGTGGACTCAATTTTTAATATTTTTAAAATATTTTTTCATACATAAATGTTTCAATGATGAAAATAATTTGATTATGTATTTGCTACATTGTTCTTCAAAATTGCTGGAATTCAGAGTTATGTCTTTTCTGTAAAATATTGCCTTCTTTGGAAAGAATGCATCTCCCATTCAGATCATCCCACTTCTATCCATGATGGCATCAAATATATAGAAATGTACAAATGATTCGTCATTGAGTTCTGAACAAGAGAGAAAGAGAGAGATGCTTCTTCCCTAAGCAAAGACATATGCCACATGTTTTGAGATGTTACAGTTGGTATTTATTTTGACATTATCTTCACTAACTTACATTGCTGAAACACCTTCAGACCTTCCAATGAGTGTTTGATTCTATGGCAGTGTCTTGGGGGTACGTGAGTCACTTGATGTTCCATCTCGGCTTTCCATTCGGAGCATCAGTTTTCTACAGGCATCTTACAATCTCTGTGTGTTCTGACTCAGTGCTTTGAAGGATATTCTGCTGTCATTGATTTATAGGAACTCCATGAAAATGACACAAAGCAGTGGATTTTTTTTAAGGTAAAATTGTTTTTGCCAGTGGCAATGTTCCCATTTTTGCATTTGGTTCATGTGGGTCTGACTTTCATTTGCTGCTTTGGCTCATGCCCCTCAGCAACACTAGGTCTTCAGTGCAGGGCATGGCTGGACCATTTAATAACAAAACCAGAAGGGAATTTGAAAAGTCTTAACAATAACATCACTTTACAAGGTACTTTCCAATAACTTTTCTCACCAAAGATGAATACCCTTGTGCCTTTAGGAACTTATTTTCATTTAGAGATGAAGAACTGAGGAACAGAGATAAATAACCAGCCTTACTCCTAGAATTAGAGTCTGACCTCGAGTTTGAGGGCTCTTAGTCCACTGGGCTCTCCACCACAGGACACCTGTTTTGAAAACACATCTGGCCTGGCAATGCTACCCAGAGGGATAGAGTATACTCGTGACCTCGTATTGTGTTATTTAAGAGAGCTTTGGATGTGATGAGGAAAAAAAGAAAAATAACACTAAGGACTTGATGCAGGCAGTTAGTTCTTGCTATAATTTCAACATGAAGCATAGACATGGGAATTGACGATCTTGCAGAGGGTACATGTTCGGGAGCTGAACATGGCTGTGTAAGAAAGCAAGAATTTCCTTCTTTGCTATTGCCACTTGCTAACGTGTGCTTCTTACTGGAATTTATATGACTTTTAAATATTAATATGCATTAATTCACATCATTATTTATTCTAAGCATTCCTTTAGAGTCTAAATGTGTTTTTATAAGCATTTGTTTTTCTTTACTTATTTTGTTAACCACGTCTTTGGGCAAGTTGTGATTAATTTAAAGAGAGTTGTTTTTTATTTTCTTTTTATTTGGGATCTTTCAGTGACATATAACCTTTTTTACAGTTAAATAGCATGGGCAAATAAAGCTATTTATTTTTATACACAACAGAAAAATTCTACAGGGATATCTAAATGTTTTATGGACATATATGATTAATGAGGGGAAAGGTACAGGGCGACACTAGTATAGGCCTAAAAGGAGTAGAGCAAAGAGTGTCGTCAGGAGGCCCGTTCCTGGAAAGTTGTGCTGAGTTTCCGTGTCTTAGTGAGTTTGCAAATCACAGACGGGAGCTTATGATGGTGAAGATGTCGTATGGAGTCACACAGGGTGGGGACTATGCACTAAATTAAAAAACAGAAGATCTGAGTTTTCAGTCTAGTTCTGCTACTAACTAGCAATGTGACCCTGGGCATGTCACCTAACCTCTCAGAGATTCATTTTCTTTATCTCTAAAGCAAGTGAATGAGACTCATTCTTAAGGCCCTTCTCAGCTCCCATGTAGAAAAAAGCAAGACTTTTCGTATAGAGCTACACTTCTAACACTGATTCTAATTCAAAAAATGGATTTTGAGATGCTGGGTAAGTTAGTCAAAGTCTGTAATTACACCTTGAGGATGTAGCTAAAGGCATTTGGGAGCTAGCAGACCAAGGTTTTAGGCATGGCTTTGACACAATCAGTGACTTTAGGCAAATATATGTATTTCTCTAAGGATTAGGTTCATTTTTTCTACATGCCAGTTGAGCTAGATAATTCCTGAGTTGTTTATCAGCAATGATATATGTTATTCTCTTTGCTTTTTTCCAGTAAAATAACTCAAGGAAATAATCTGAATTCCTAAATATACAGTTTCAGTTTCCAAAATATTTCTGGGAGGAGTTTTGACAGGGATATACCAGAATGAATCACTACACAGGTCCTTTTCATGGGAATTATTCCGAAAAAGCCTTGCTCTGCTTAAATGATGATTTATCAGGCTTTTTGAAGACTAGACATAAATCAAAAACCTTAGATAAAGTTATCTTCTATAGGCCTTCTTCTATTAAGAGGAGGTGAAGGGTGGGTGAGCACAGAGGGTTGGGATGGGTAGCTCATGCCAATTGGACAAAATGGAGAACTAAAACAGTTATTAAATGCTTACACATTCATGACCAATATGACAAGAATTATGAGTGAATTATTAAAGACAAAGACTTTTAACCAACCATTTATCTTTTCCTTTTAAAATGTAAACTATAAACTTGAAAGGACTAGAAATACTTTATTTGATGGATCTATGCAAACAGGTAGAATTTAGTCAATGTTTTTCAAGGGCTATCATCATTGTAACTTAAAGCAGATAAACGTTACCAGTTATTATTAATGTTGTTTACAACATAATTTAATTGTCTAAATTTTAACTACAATAAATTGTCATATTTTACTTTTTATCAAATAGTTTTTATAATAAGAGTGAAAGAAACAATGATTATATAGAAAAACACTCAGAGGGAAAATTAGTGCCCTATCCAAAAGCATTATTTCAGAAATTTATTTTGATGTCATATCCATATTAGATATTTTGTTAGTCTCTACAGAATATCTGTAAGGTATCAGGTTGTTTGCCTTGAAATCCCTTTTTCACACATGGGAAAACAGGCATAGAATATTTAGTAAATTTTCCAAGGTCACACATTGTCAGATTAGCACTGGGAATAGAATTTATCTCTGATATTTTTCTTATACAGTCCAGTGCCTAACACAGTGCCCTAGAAAGAGTAAATACTCAACAAATAGTCATTGAATGGAAGAAGTAATGGAGAAACCATTCTTTTCTATGAAATTAAAAAAAAAAAAAACTATCATATTTGCTCTCTATTCCTCTACTTACTAAATTGGATAAGCTGGAGGAGCAGTTGAGCAGTTTGTAAAAGCAAACTTTCTCTGTCCTACCCACAAGTTTCCATTGCTACACGAAGGGGCTTTGCAAGATGGCGCCATCTGGTCAGTCCTGAATTATACACTTCCAGCGCCCCCGCATTAGGAGTGTCATTAATCTTGGTTCATTGTAACATTGGCTTTTGTGATGTGAATTAGGTCCAGCAGCCTGTGGCCGAGACCAACTTCTTTCACGAAAGTCATTGAAAATCCATTATTAATAATTAACATGTTACTGACGCCCTAGCCTAATGATTTTTTTTTAGTAAAACAGGACCTAAAGAATTTAGTTGCAGTCCTTGAAAATAAATCACTTGGCTAGTATTGGCTCTGGCTACCTCAGACCTTGCTGAAGATAATTATAATGCAAGAAAAGATAATGCAACTCATTTCCTGAGTTAATTTGTTATAAGTTGAGTTGCAACTGTAAACATGATAAAGGTCACAGTGGCGTGACTTTTAGAGTTGATAGAAAAATGTGGTAAAGAACACAAGTGTTTCTATCACTGGGAGACAAAAGGCTGACAAAACCATAATTGTCATTCCCAGTGATGTGTCAAGTAAGTTAAAGATTGTCATCCATCTCATTGGCACTGATAACCAATTGCTTAAAAAATAAGTAAGACGTCTCATAAAGCACTTATGGTTAAAATGTATGCCTTCAACTTTGATGACATTCATATTCTCCTTTTTGGGAAAGAAAATCTACTGACTCCACAAAAGGATCCTGTTAAAGTGAAAAGAAAATACTTTTGCATCTGTCACCCAAATTTAGTGATTGATCTAAAACTTCACCCAGGTGATATTTTCTTTAGGGCACGGTCTGGAGAAATCTGAAAATTCTACATCTCATTTGCTTATATTTTAAACAAACAGTTCACCAGACCTGCTTAATTGGATCATATATTTCCACTGGAGTGAATGTCCTAATTGTAATTCAAGACAAATCTTAGAGATAACATTCATCAAACATTTCTACTCCATCTTATTATGTCTAAAGTTCAGAGATATTTTGAGCTCTAAAAGAGCATCACAAGGAGCTTATAACACTCTTTGGTGCAACTGTTACCTATTCTTAGAGCATAGCCACAACTAAAATAGAAACAGACATAAGATGAAACTATTAAACATCAGCTTATTGGGTAAATTGAGTTTAGATACCCACATGATGCAAAAGAGTAGCTTTTATATAAGCTCCTGTATCCTTTAAACTTAAAGCATAGTTTGTGTTTTCATTTAAATTAAATATCTAATTGAAGCCAAGAACTACATTTTATAATTGTGTCAATGACATTTAAAAGACTATTATTAAGTAAAATTTAAATTAATTTGTGAACAGCCCTACAGTGAGTGGAAATAGAAAAATATAAGCATCACACTCAGCAACAAACACAAATAACAGATTCTTGAGCACTAGGCCCTTCAACATGTTTGCTTATCATTCAATCCCTTTGCCCACTCTTTCTCTCTACACCAGGCAGAAGAGTAAAATATTTTCAAAGAAAATATTTGAAAATTATTTTAAATAATTACTTGATTTCAATTGCCTATGCCACTGTGGACAAACAGAAGATCATATTTTCAGTCTTAAAGCACTTGTAAGGGCCGTGCATGTGTGTTTATTGTCCTTGTTGCTTCTGTCCTGGAGAACGTGGTTGGCCAGAGCTCTCTCCAGGGTAGTGTGCAGGTGTGACAGGAAACTGAAATCCATAGCCATTGTATCCATCCAAGTAGACACATTGGAAGAAACTGATGGGGCCTAAGGAATAGAGCATGATGATTTATTAAAACAAGCAGAATACGAGCAGAAACAGAGGCATAGTACAGTGGGTATGGACATGGGTTCTGCAGCCAGGTAGCCTTGGCAACAACTGGCAAGTTACTAAACCTCGTTGTGTCCTGGATTCCTTACATGTAAAATTAAGACCACAAAAACCTCATAGAAATGTTGTGGAAATTAAATAAGTTAATACATGTGAAACACTTGAAATTGTTCCTGCACATGATAAGCCCTTAATAAATGATAATAAAAATGACCTGGCATAGAAAGTCCAAGTATTGTTAAGACTGCTTATTTCCCTATACATCTCACAATCTGATTATATGAAGGGTCATAATGAGTATCTCTCTTATCTGCTGCAGTAGTTCCAGCATCTAAAGCAGGGCTTGGAACACAGTAGGCACTTAATATTTGTTCGGTGAATCAAGTCTTAATACAGAGTAGGAGGCATTCGCTATGGTACAGGGCATTTTGGTAATTTCCTGCAGAAATACATTTAAGAAGCACTGCAGAACCCAGAAAACATTATTGACATCATTTGCTCAGATAAACATCTGTCCTTTACTTTAAAAGCATTATATGAAATAAACTCCAGTTATATCTATTTCAAAAATTGCTCCCTTTAGTCTGTCCAGCAATGACTTTAATGCATATGTGAATCCAAAATGTATAGCTTTACCATTGGAAGAAAAATGTCTAATTTGGAAGTACAGGAATAATGAGAATCTTGGACATTGAATTTTGTAACTGCATACGAACATTGATCACACTCTAAAATCAACAATTCCAAAGACAGAATATTAAGAGTCTGCCATTTATCTAGAAAAATCAAAAAGAAGTTTCAATCTTAGAAGTGAGATTTTGAGCAATTGACTTGCTGAGACCTATTTCTACATTTTTTCTTTTTGATATAAAAGAGTTCAGCATATCACTTCAGCTGTCTTATTATAAAGCAGACAGGAACATACATTTAAGCACAGATTCAGGAAGAGCGCTCAGATCAGAGCTGTGTAGAATGGTTTGCCATAAACGCCACTTCAATCATCACTTTGTAATTCCTCCAAATACGTACCTCTTGCCTGACACAAAAAGTGACGAACTTCTCTTTGAAATATAAATGACCTCCTTTAATGTTATTCTTCATGTCAGTGCTAAAAATCTTTTTCTTCTAATACTGGTCTTCTTAAGATAGTCTAAAGTTTCGATTTGTATGTACCATCTTTAATATAGAATGACTTAGTAGTTTTAATCTAATTATAAACTTACTTTTTTGCTTCTTTGTGGGAGACACATCTTCAGCTTCTTCTAGTGGATACAAAAATATGAAAGTAAATAACTTGTACATTCACAGCTATTACACAAATACGTAGGGGACTCAAAAGGTCCAAACAGGAGTACAATATGAAAGAAACAGGAGCTATTGCCCTCCTTATAATATACTCTAGGTTCTTATTCAGAGTTTCAATTTTTCACTATAAAATTTAATAGGTAAGAGCCAGTGATAGAAGAGAAGCCAGTGAAAGAAAAGAATGTGCATGCTACAGACAATTGTTCAAACAGGAAAACTATTCCTGATGTGTTGGATGTCGATGGATGAGGGCAAGCTGACACACATCCCTTTCTTAGAAGGGTTACTTTCATACTCAGAATTATCATACGGTCAGGGTGGAATCTGGCCACAAGATGAACATTTTAGTCAAAATAATTCTAAATTTTGAGGGACATGATTTTTAGTTATCGTCCTTGCCATGACAGAAGAGCAGCAGACTGGTATCTTGTATCTTTTCCTTTTCTCATCTGACTCAAGGACTATTTTGCTGTAGTGAAACACACCATGTGATGCCTAGTGATGGATAATTTGAAGCTATCCATTTGAACCCCTTTCTCTATGCTAGAAGTTCTTAACTGGTGTCCATAGATGGGCTTTTGGGGGGGGTTTCCTATAAAACCCTGAAATGTTAAGAAGATGTGAGTGTATGTGCGTATGTGCATATATGTGTGTATTTCATCGAAAGCTAGGCTTTAGATTTCATCAAATTCTAAAGAGTTCAAGAAGCTTTCTTCTCAAAGTTTGATCCATGTTCTACTAGTTTCAGCATCACTTGGGAGATTGATATTAATGCAGCATTTAGTCCCCAACCCAGACATTTCATTTTAACAAGATTGCCAGCTGATTCATGTATAAAATAGTTTGGAAAGCAATGGTCTAGAAGTCAAAAACATATTAATAGTTGTTGTTATTAATAATTAATTTTTTAAAAAAATCTAAAAATTCAGTATTCAAAAAAGTATCTGAATACAAGTGTAAATCATTTCATAAGACTCAGGTACCCATTCCCTTGTGTCTTTTACCAAAGCAATATTTTCTACATTGTTAATTAATTCTAGCATTGCCATGGAACTTATATTTTGATGGCAAGAACAACTCTTAGGAAAACTCTTATTGTCCACAGGCAAGTTTGGAAGTAGAATAGAAAATATCTAAATGTATAACAAGCCAAACTAAAAAGCCACGAAACTCTTCAGGAAAAAACAAAAAACATCAAATTAGTTGAAACCCTTACAATACAAGTGAAGAAACTCAGTCCTAGAAAGACTTGCTCAAGATCACGCATCTGATTGTAGCAGATTTTTCTGAGGTTTGAGATTTTCCTTCCTTCATTCCCTCCTTCCTTCCTTTTCTTCTCTATGCTATTTCTGCCAGTATAGGTGAGTTACCACAATTCTTCTTAATAAAAATACATCACCCTCATATTTGAACATTTATGTGGTCTTCTTCCTGTCAAAAAACATCCCCCGTCCTTGAAGAAAAGATAATTTTGAAATATTGCTCTTGTAAACAAATTGGCCAATAAACACATCTAATAATTACTTGTTAATAAATCAGTGTCCAACAAGTGCCTTCAATATATGAAAATATATGTATATTTTTCCAAATAATGTAAAAAATTTGTTTGTTTAAAAAATAAGCCTACCATCTAAACATTTCTTAGGAAAAGCTGAGGACTGCTCAAGAATAGTTAAATAAAACAGACAGACAAAATATTACAGCCTTGAGAGAAAACTCATAAGTGAACTGAAGATAATAAGCTCACCTTTAGCTTTCTTTGAAACTGGTACATCTTCAGAAGCTTCTCCTAGAGAGTAAAGAAAGGACGCATCAATTCATGGTTCATTTTGCTAGATTACCCAAAAATGAAATATTGTATTTAAAGGTTTTTAAGAGTCACAAGATCTCTTAATCTATAAACTCAGAATCCAGTGTCTTACAAACAAGCTTTCTGACAAATAAGGCAACTTCTCTGACTTGGAAAGACGGTGGGGAGGGAACGGATATCGTGTAGGACTGTGGTCAGTAGGCCGGCTAAGGCAAGGAGGGCCCACAGTGACTCCTTCAAACATGCTCCTCCTCCTCTGACTCCTAAAACCCCTTCCCCAAACCACCATCACTTTTGAAGTTTAGGGAATTTGAGATAAATGGATTCACATAGACAAGGTAGATCAAGAGGAAAATATCCACCACATATTTATTAGCAAACTGACTTTTGACAATTGTAAATGCAATTAAAAGACATTAAAAGATGAACTAAAGCTTAAATACATAAACAATGACTCTCAACGTGCATTATGCGTGTCGCTTGGTCTTCTGTGCATTCTACTTAAATGTTCACAGTGGAATAATGTGGGAGTAATTTTATGTCAGAGATAATTCCAACACAATATAATTAAATAATCTTTAAATTTTCATATCAACATTTTGGCACTTGTTATGATCTGAACAAGGATCAGTTTTGTATTATTTATTCAGATTTTGCATATGAGCTGTTCACAAATAAATAGAAAAGGGGTAAAATAGGTCAGTATGCAAATTTTCTCTAACAGAAAAGAAATGAGACCTTCAGGAAGGGATGTTATTATGTAAAAGAAGAAAATGAGGAAAAGAACAAAATTACTAGCATTTTACTTCGTGGTAAATTATTAAAGTTTCAACCTGATTAGTTTAAAAATATTTAAATACAGGCTTAACTTAATTAAATATGGGATTAAATGACCATAGTCTTAAACTGCCTGATCAACAGCCATAAGTAAGGAATGGTATGTATGGTTACATGATATCTTGAAGTAACTTAACATATATTTTAAAAATGATTTCAGAGTTCTTAGATGAATCAAATAATAACTATATTTTAATTGTGTAATAAGAATCTGCTAATGTCTATGGAAAATGTTTGCAAAATGAAAATGATGCAAGGTCTTCATACACAAGGAATATATATTTCGTTTCTGTAGATTATAGCACACGTAAAACTAAGACAGCAATTCTCTAAATCTGTTTGTTACCCTTGGGAAAATAAATATGCGTAGAATAAAAACGTCTTCTCCTCTTTCCCAATTTCTGTATTCTGATCCAGAGTAAACTAGCTAGAAGTGAAAAAGCTGTCAGGAACTGAGTCACACGTCAATTGCGAAGGCTAACCAGGAGAACAGAGAACAGGGAGATAAATGCAAGCCGAGGGCAGTTGCTATGGAGATGGAGTCTCTGTGTAAGCAACTTAACAGTAACAGAAATTTACTGCACTAGGAATAATTCACTGTAATTGTCACTGCTCAGAATACAAAAAAGGAATAAGGCCCTGCGGTCCATTTATTCTTATAAAGCGTGCCTTGATTGGGTGAGTGGTGGTTTGGATAAAACAAATACTTGACTCTGAAAAGGTACAGTTGTTATCATAAAAGAAGTATCAAAATATGCCAATGAAATTTTAAGGAGTCACTTGCTTTTTGCGGAGAGGCAGTCAGGAAAATGTTTTGTGAAGGAAGTCTCATTTGGCACGGGCCCTATAATATAGAGGTGATTTTGACCCAACGAGATGGCAAGTTTAAAGTGAAGGCAACCATATGAAGAAAGATTAGCTACAGCAAAGGATAAAGTGTATTCAAGGAGCACAGGGAATGTTGAGGAGGGCAGGAGAACAACATCCGGAAAGCTTGGATAAGACTGTCATGTGGAAGGTCTTATACGTCAGGCAGAGTAGTCTCTACTTAATGCCACAGCAAGTGAAGGTGGTTCAAGAGAAAAATAATATTTTAGATGTACTTTGTAAAAATAATGACTGGAATATGAGAGAATGGATTCAGAGAAAGAAATTGGGAGTGCATTTTCATAGTCAGCATAGAAACAATGATTTCTGCAACTAGGAGTCACTGAAGGAGTTGAGTGTAAATGATGCTTTATATGTAGAGTTAAATACAATTGAGTACATGTGAGTGCAAGAGATTAATATAATAAGGGATAGTACAATGTGTTATCTGAGTTTGGAGGAAGATGGTGGCGCCATTCCCAGCAATAAGGAAATCCTAGAGACACTTATCAGCTGGGGATCATGAAAAGTTTCATTTTCTGTGAGTTCAATTGTGGTGTTGACTGATCATGAAATTGCAAATGTCTAGTAGGAAGCAAGACAGAGAAGGAGAGATGTCTGGAAAAGTTTAGAAGTGATATACATCGAGTGAATGGGCAAAACTGGATGAGTTGAGAAATCGCTTTTAATGATGGCAATAGTTAATATTTCTCAGCACTTACCACCTGCTGGGCTCTATTAAGTTATTTCATATGTGTTAGCACATTCAATTTGACAATACCTCAGTGAGGTAGGTGGTCTTATTTTTAAATCTTTTGTACAGATAGAGCAGAGAGGGGTTAAGTGCTGCCCAAGGTCACAGAACAAGTGAGTAGCAGGGCTACAGCATGGAGCCCAACCTGCCTGGATCAGAGCCACTGAATGAGGATTTATATTTATTTCACAAATAGTACATCTGTTATGTGCCAGCTACTATTCTTTTTTTTTTTTTGTGAGGAGATCAGCCCTGTGCTAACATCCGCCAATCCTCCTCTTTTTTTGCTGAGGAAGACGGCCCTGGGCTAACATCTGTGCCCATCTTCCTCCACTTTATATGGGACGCCGCCACAGCATGGCTTGCCAAGCAGTGCGTCGGTGCACGCCCGGGATCCGGACCAGCGAACCCCGGGCCGCCACAGCAGAGCGCGCGCACTTAACCGCTTGCGCCACCGGGCCGGCCCCCCAGCTACTATTCTAAGCACTTTACAAATAGTAACACGTTTTATCACCTCAGCAAATCTATGAAGAGTGTACCATTACTATTCCCATTTTACAGGTGGGACAATCAAAGGCTAGAGGCTCAAGTTCCCAGAGCTAGTGAGTGGGGAAACTGGGAAGCAGACTCAGGCACTGGGGTTCCAGAGATTGTGTTGTTAACCACTACGAAATTCCACCTCTTTAGGATGGCCTTCTAAACCAAATTCTTTATGATTCCAGAACCTATGCATTATATTGCCTGACACGTATCTGCCGGCAAGCTTGGACAGAGTCAAGTTATGCATGAGCCATGCGCTTGCGCACAACAAAGATGAAGCAGTGTCTCTCTAAGTGTGTCCCTCTGTTCTTACAACAATCTGTCCTCCTCAGTGGGGATGAACAGAAGAGTTACTTAGTCATCTTTGAAAATGATAATGACAATGAAGAAGGAAAGCATAGTATCTGTTCTGTTTGCCTAACCACTATAAGTAATTTAGGCAATCATATTCCAAACAATGAAGAATAAAAATGTATTATCTTGACATGCAAATTGTAGACTCCCTCCTTCACTTACACAAAAACTTAGATTCCAAAGAAACCACAAACATCAGTGAATCCATTCTCCCTTCTAAAGCAGGTGTCTCCACTATAACAGAGTCATGAACAATGGGAGGTCTTATCTGGCTATCATTTTGATCTTTTAAACATGTTGACGTCAAGGTCTGGCTTTTGTATAATTCTTTTATACTTATTGAATTTTAGCTACAGACACAGGAGTTCTTAAATAGCTATTAGCTTATGAAAACAATAAGATGATCATGATAGAGAGGCCTAGATTTTATATTTTCAAGTAGTGTTTGTATCTTCTCATTAACTGAGGGAATTTCTCCTCTGTCCCAATTCCACAATGTGCCTCATCTCACATAAGCGTCTGTTCCAACACTTAAAAATACATATATATGTGTTATTGTGATAAAGTGTAATGCCCTGAAAAAATCAGAAATTCTCTTTGCCTTTTGCCTGAAAGTTTTTGCTAAGCTCCCAGCCTGATTTCCAGCCATGGATCAAAAAGAAAGCCAGAGCAAGATGGGACTTCAGGAAGGTTCAGGTGATAAATCTTTGTCTGCATGGAGTCAAGGGTAGCCTTGGCTCTATGTGGTTGAAGACAGATACAACTTAAGCAGCCCATATGTTGGCATTAAGGAGATTGCACATGTATAGCATCAATATGCACTGCAATTAAAATTTGGCTGAGAGGAATTCCAGGGATATGAAGAAATGTGGAGTCTAGCTTTAGTACCAATGATAGATGTGATGTATAATTACATATATTTTTAAATACATGGACTTTATATAGGAATTAGCAATTTTTACACTAAAAATTACAGATTTATCATTCTCAAGGAGTGATCTTATCTTGGTTCCATTTCTTACTATCAATGGTGGTGGTTCTCAAAATTTTTGGTTACAGAAACCCTTTACAATCTTAAAAAGTGTTAAGGACCTCAATGAACTTTTGTTTTTATGGATTACATCTATTGACAAATTGATGTAATAGAAATTAGATATTTTTTAAACACAAGAATATGCAAGCCTACGTTCCCCTAGTTGTCAGAGCAATGATGTTCTTCCATCTCATTTAGTCTCTGGAGAATTCTACTGTACACTCAAGAAAAAATGAGAGTGAAAAAGGTAAATGGTGGCTTAGTATTATTATGTAAAGTGTTTCAGATCACCTGAAAAAATTTTAGAGACCCCAGAGATCCACAGACAGTATACATTGAGAAATGCTACTCTAGATGAAGAATTCTATTTCCATGAAATGGCCAACAAATTATAAAAGGAAATAATTGAACATAAACTTGTCGAAAGGAAGAGTAATTATTAAAAAAAGTAAGTTCACTAGGTATTTAAACCAATGGCCGGTCAAAGTATTTGAGAAAACAAGAAAGTAAATGTTACCTCTCAAGAGGAAATTTGTCTTGTGTCTCTGACATAGAACATAAGCAAAACAATGTAAGATATAAGCAACTACAAAAAGCAAAACTGGATTCTTCAAAATAAAATTATTACAGAGGAAAAGCTTGGCTGTATTTCGACCTGACCTTATACATTGTATGGAAAAATTATTACATACGGTATCAATCATTTGCCAATTAACTAATGCTAATTTTGCATTAGAAGAAAAATTTTAAACTGAATTAAAATATACAATGAATGTGAAATTTTGAGATATCAGAGTTAGATATCAACATCTCTCTCTTTTTTAAATTTAACTATATTCAAACTATCCCTCGTAAATTTGGATGATTGGAATAGATTTAACACCACTATCATATATATGCAACATAATTAATTAGAAACTTATATTCACGGTGTTTTTCAAAGGTCGTTGGAATCTCTGTTTATTCTCCATTTAAAGGGTGTAATTCACTATGTGTATTTTCTGATGTGTCCTGTGTGTTTAGAACATAAAAATGTCAAAATTAAAACAGACTTCTAAAAATAATTCAGTCTGGTTTTACAGTCAAAGTGAAGATTACCTTGAAATTTTCATGTAATTTTAGAAATAGTTACTGTCATTTAAGAAACAGCTACTCTTTCAGCAATAACAACAATCATAACTACAACAAGCTGTTTTTCTGTGTCAGGTAATCTACTAGTTACTTTACATATGTTTTCACTTAAGCCTCACAATACACCTATGAAATAGAAAAATCTCTATTTTACAAGAGAACATTGAGACACACGGGATTTAAAAAAGAACCTCCCTCAAGCTACACATTTTAAAAAGAGTTAGAAAAAGGTACAAAGCTAATTTTCCTCAACTTCTAGACCCACATGCTTTTAACTGAACTATTTTATCTTTACTTTCAAGGCACTTTACTGTATGCCTTGGAAGCACCAAAAGGAAATACAATACTACCTGGAAGTAATTTGCAGTTAAATAGAGAAAGTGGACAAGTATCCAAACAGATATAAGATACTATGGGCCTCAAGGTAGTATGTGACAATTGTCAAAATAAATGCCAGAAGTTTTCAAGGGAGGAATGGTCACTTCTCCCTATGGAGATCAAAGAAATTTTTTGGAAGCTATCCCACTGGAGATGGACTTTGAAGTATCATATAGTCAGAGGTGGGAAGAACATTCCAGGAAAAGAGAATGACAGGATCAAAGTTTAGGATGCAAGAATATTAGGAATGTAGAAATTTGAATTGGGTTGGAATGGGTGATAGGTATAGACAATGATTATAGAAAAAAGATATAAAATGTAGTTTAAGCCTGGATCAAAGAGGCTTTAGACCCTCAGGCTAAGAAATGTAGAATTTATTCTCGATTTGTCATGAAGAAATATTGAACATTTATTGTATAAATGGCCTAACCAATCTGAAGTTTTGGAAATCTTTATTTATTAGTAGAAATGAAAAGCAATAATGACAGCCATCAGAATGTGTCCAATGATGAATGACTGCAATGGTTCAGAGGAGAAATAGTAAAAGCCAACATGACTGGACTGAATTAGGGCCAGAGACAAGGAATAGTGAATAATCAAAGCAGAATTGCAAGTTTTATGTGTAAGTGACTAATGAGTGGACATCCAGTGGCAATAGGAGGATTTCCCTTTGGGATTTGCTGGGGGTGGAGGGATGAATGAAAGAAGAGGGTAAGATAGGAAGGTCAGCTGTAAACTTGTGCAGGCAATAGGCGAAGGTGGGAGTTGAAAATGTGGGACCCGAGCAGAGAAGGTAGGTTAGGCTTCAGAACAAATTTGGGGTCTTATCCACAAAGAGATAGATAGCAAGGTTGGATGGTCCCACTGAGGAAGAGTGCAGAAGAGTAGGAAAGAGAGCTCAGGATCGAAGAATTAAACCTTTGGAAAAAAGCAACAGAAGTCCAATACTGAGAAAATATACTCAGCAAAAAAACAATCTGATATTATAAAAGCCAAGAGAAGAAAACCTTTCAAAAAGGAAGGGAGAGAAACAATGTAGAATGCACAAGAGAGGTTGGGAAGGGAGTGAAGTGAGAAAAGATAATCAAGCTTTGCAATCCAGAGGTCTGTGTCGGGTTTTAAGTGAGCTATTTGAGGAGAGTGTCAGCAGTAATATTCAGGTTGCAAGGAGTGAAAGCCTGAAGAGGTGGTGAAGAATTGGTGGAGACTTATTTCAGAAGTGTGGTTGTGAATGAAAGCAGAGCAAAAGTACAACAACTTTGGAAGCAGAAAGGGTAAGAGAAATATTGTAGGAGGAAATAGTATAAAGGTATCTGCAGCCGGAGGGAGGAGGATCTCTTAGAGTGAGAACTGAAGGTGCCTGATTGAGGGAGCAAGGAAGGGATGGAGACAAGGAGGGACTTGGAGTGATAAATCTTGGGAGAAGCAATGTTTCTTCACGTGAGTGTGGGAGGGTAGTGGTGGGTAAAATCATGGGAAAGATTAAAAGAGATTGTAACTTGGAGAGAAGGAAAATTTTAAAGAATCCACACTGATGGCATAGATTGTTGATTTTATTTTTCTTATTTTTAAAGATAAAATTTTTCCGTGTAGTGTCCAGTCTGCTCTGCATACTCTTCGCAAACACGATAAATAAATAAAAACTACCTAAATAATGCATGTGTGTGTGCCAGCAGTTACTGCATGTTTATTTCTACTAGCAGTCTATTCTGATCTGTGCAGTTTCAAGAAATACTCATAGGTATACATCTGGGATCCTTAGGCACAGACACAAAAGCAACTCAGCACAGATTTTTGTATTCTTTCTCACTCCTCTTACTTTATCTAATTCACTGCATCACTTTGTGTCTGCAGAAATACCGCAAGTTCCAAATTATTTTCTCAACTGATCTGCCGGCTTATGTGTAAATAGTTTGATGGAATATTACATTCTAAGAGTTTACATTTTTTTCAAGAAATCCTAAGAATCCAAGGTAGTTCAAAACAACTGTTGACAGCCAGTTTATTTTAGCTCTAAGGTGTAAAAAGTTCCTCTATACATGCTATTATTTAAAATGATCATGAGCTTTAAAGAAAATTAACTGCTATTGCTGTGAGCAATATCCACAGATTCTTGCAATTGATCTCAGGGAGTAATAAAGTATGCAGAGACAGTTCACATTTGGAATTTTGCACACAGTGAAGCCAAGGGTGTTGAATAAACGCACGCAATCCTTTCTGAGTGTCTGTCCTGTCACTCCGAGGATAAGACATGACTGTCCTTAGGGAAATGTCAGAACAACTTAACATTACCAATAAATGAATGAGGACACATTGCTGGTACTGAAAGACTAATAATGAACAGTGAGAAACATTTCACCGAATGTGCCTTACACATAGACTTTCTCAGGAGTCTAGCAAAAGCAGTGATCAAAGGGGGTGAGCAAAGCAGCTGATACCTATTGAGAAGGCTTCAGCCAAAAGTAATTGTTCCATATTTTTTCTCCTGAAACAAAATCTGCATGAATTTAATCACCCTTGTTCTAAAAAAATGGGATTGTTTTAAATCCACTCAAAAATAAGTGAGATGTTCTGTTTTATTTTCATTTTATCTCGTTGTTTTACCCATTTTGACACAAAAGCTTAAGAAGTAAAATCTATCCTTGAGTAGGGATGTAACCCATTATCATGCCATCACCATCATCATCATCATCCTCATAGACTACTAATTAATAAACACTTATTGTGCACCAATCACTTATACACTCAACTATTTTATCTTACTTAATCTGCCCAAAATTTCAATGAGTTAATATTATTATTAGAATTCACATTTTTAAAATAAGGCTACTGAGCACAAAGACATTAAGCAATTTACCTAATCTTTTGAGTCAGATTGGAACCAGGTCCATCTGAAGCCAGTTTCCCTGTTATCATCCAAATCTTACGGTGCGCTTTGTATTTCTATCATGAATTTTGTGCTAATTTGTTTTTAACAAAAACTACATTGCTGTTAATATCCATCAACCTTCCATTCCAGCAAGTGATCTCCAACATTATTTCATCCCAGCAAGGGACCTCCAGCAAAAAAGAAGTCAGTTATTTTATAAAACTATATATATATGTTTTAATTTATACATTTACATTACAAATGAGATTTGATTATAAATAAGATTACATTATAAATGAGATTTAATTTATACATTACAACTTTCAAAGGTTTTGGCCTATACGTATTGACTAAGGATGGTTTTGTTCCAAAGCAGAGTAAATTTGGGAAGCTATGATTAAGGACTCTCTAAAGTTTTAACGAACTTAGTTTTATGCAATTGCCTAGAACTACAACATCAGATATTTTGCTTTTTAATATAGAAAAGTAAGATATGAATCTTGGTAAAAACAAGATTTGTGACTGATATCAAAAACAACTATTGGACACTAACACTTCCGATTAAATGGTAGACAACAACTACAGAATCACACTTTTGTTGCAGTGCTGGGCTCAGAGGAGGTAAAGGAAGTCTCCAAACAGAATCCTCCCTCCTTCCCCACGAGGGAAAAAAAAAAAAAACCTGCTGATACATGAAAGGTGAGTTCACCCTGAGGACAAGTGATCATATTAAAACTGGACCTCAAAAACTAAGCATGCAAGGAGCAAAGCGGAGGTGCATAGACTGAGATCCCTTATTATGTCAGGGATGGAGGGATGAAAGTATAACTGTTTCCGGGGATTCTGAGAAGATAGCAGCAACACAGTATTTAAATCTCCTTCAAATACCCCCATAAAAATAGATAGTCAGAAAGACCCATGGACATTATTTATAACAAAATGAAATGAACCTAAAATACATGTGGATTGGGATAAACGAATAGTCAAAACCCCACCAGGTATTAGTGTCTCTAGAAGAGGAAGCAGAGAGGAGCAATGTGGAGTCTAAGAGACCCGAAGATAGAGACCCCCCAAACAGTCAATAGATATTTTCTGGAAAGTGAGTCAGGATAACTTGAGATCAGCAGCTGAAACTGGGAGAGAATTTGCCTAGTTCAATGGCAGGTGAGCATATAGGGCTCACCACGAGGTCTGAGCGCTCGTGCTCCCAGGTACCCTATGACCTCGGGAAACTGATGAGGCTGGGCTGACTTCCAGGTCAGGACCCCACAAACGGTAAGAAACTGCTAGGAGTGGAATACAAGTGTAGCAGGACAGGGAGAGTAGAGATAGAGAAAGATAAGATCAGATCAAAGTGAGAGAAAGAAAAAAATACGAGCTCACGTTCAAAATTCCAAATATGGGAAAAAAAAAGACCATCATGAGTGAATGAAGAAACAACAAACAACAAATTTATATCACAAAGTACTTCAGATATTGAAATTTTCATCCTCAAACTTTAACATATATATGAAATGTTTTAAGAAATAAAATATAAATTCATTAATAAGGGCAAGCAATAGGAGATTATAAAAATAACCAATAAGATCTGAAAAATAACTATTACAATAAAAACAAATTACATAAAACTCATTGGATGAGTTAAATAACATTATATAGAGCTGAAGAAATAATTAGTGAATGTATGTTAAAACTGATCAAATTACACTAAATATAGCATAGAGAAACAAGGAGATGAAAAATTTGAGAGACATGTTGAAGAGTAAAAGGAAAGTGCATACCTAACATATTCCTAATCAGCAGAAAAGAATGAAGAAGAGACAATATTTGAAGAAATAATGGCTATGAATGTCCCAAATTGGTAAAAGAAAAAAAATGAATCCCTGTGTCCTGGAAGCATTTCCCAATAAAAAGAAGCTCTTACTCCAAGCTCTTACTCCAACTATAGTGAAACTGCAGTAGATCCAAGGCAAAGAGAAAATATTTAAAGAAGCCAGAGAGAAAAGATACATCATGTAGGAAGGAATGACAATTCACCTGATAACAGAATTCCCCACCTCAACGGAGGAATAGAAAACAATACAGTGGAATAACGTAGTGAAAGTAGTCAACACGCATGACTGGTGACCTAGATCATGTGCCCAGTAAAAGGCTTTCAGGAATGAGGATGATTTAAAGACATTGTCAGATAAATAAAAACTGAGAATGTTTTTCACCAATAGTTCATTGCTCAAGGCACTTCTAAAGAAGGTGCTCCTGGAAGAAGGACGATGGCAAAACAGAAATGCAAAAGAAATGGTAAGCAAGGAAACGTAAACATGTAGGTAACGATAGATACAAATTGACTGAAAAAAATAATACTAATAGAACCTGACATTCAGATGTTTTTAAAGGTTAGAACTAAATATATTGAACAAAATTAGCATATAAATAAGAATTAGATTTGATGAAATTTAACTGTTTTAACATCTTTCTCTTGTTTAGAAGAGGGTGTTTTACAGTCATTTTATTCTTTGTTAAGAGTGCATAGTAAAACGTCAAGGGTAACCACTAAAGTAATAGATATTGTGTGTACTATTTCCAGACCAATAGAGGTTCAAAAACAGAATAATAAAAACACATTTAAAAAGGAAAAGCTCTCAATTTATAAAAGACAAGAAAGAATATAAAGAAGCATTGAGAGAGCATGAGAAAAATAAAGTAGCAAGTAAGATGGTAAGAACTAGATCTAAAATATTAATAATCACAACAAATGTAAGCAGTCTAAATTCACTAGATTAAAAGTAAAGTTTACTATACTGGATAAAGTAAAAAATTTTAACTTTATTTACTAAAGATGTATCTAAAACATAATGCCACCTAAGGGCATAAAGTAAAGGTTTGTAAAAAAAATCTGATATAATACTAGCCAAAACAAAGTTGGGATAATTATAATAATATCAGACATACTACACTTAAAAATTATTATATGGAATATATAAATTATTATATAAAGATAAATGTTCAAATATTCACCAGAAAGATGTAATTAATTTAAACTTCTATAAACTTATACAACAGCTCCTAACATAAAAATTGATAAAACTACAGGGATAAGCTGATAATTTTCCATCATAGTAGGAGATTTAAATATAGTTTATTCAATTATTGATACTTCAAATATTCAAAAAATTAATGAAGAGACAGGATGCTCAAAATGCATAAACAAATTAAGCTTGACTGAGTGATATAGAATCATGCTTTCAACCATTAGAAAACACATTATTCTCAATGAGAGTAAATATGAAATATTTATTAAAACAAATAATATAAATATATAATAATATAAATAAATAAGAGCTCAACATATTTCACAGAGGAGACCATTTTCTCTGACCACTACACAATTAAGTTAGAAGTTGGTTAAAAGAGGATAATCTTTATAATTCCCATAGGTTTGGAAATTTAAAAGTAAGTTCTAAAACTTCCACGTAATATACTAGTTAAAGAATTAATTATAGTGGAATTAAGCAATATTTAAAACTGAATGATAATGAAAATACTATATATAAAAGCTTGTGGGATGCTGTTAAAATAACACTTAAAGGAAAATGTATTGTCTTATGCATATGTTAGTAAAGTAGAAAGGGTAGAGATTAATAAAATAAGCATACATATTAAGATGTTTAAAAATGAATGCAGAAAAATCTTAAATCAAAAGCAAAGCAAATATCTATCAATAGTAGAATAGATTAAAATATGTATGTTCACAAATATACTACACAGCAGTGAAACTGAATGAACTATAACTACACAAAAGCACTGATGAAACTGAGAAGCATAACACATTAAGTGAAAAATCTCCAAATATGTCCTACAACATGATATATATATTGGAAAGAAATAAAATTCAGTGTATTAGTTACCTCTGACAGGAATCAAGGGATGGGATGGGGAAAGTCTAAAGGTAGAAACCTCATCATCTATAGTATCCAGTTCTTAGATGTATACTTCATGCGTTATTTTGTTTATCTCAGATATCAAATAATAAAGTACTTTTAAAGAACGAAAACATGGAATAATTTGTGTTTGTGGAGAAGAAAAGGAAATTCAAATTTCTAACATTAATTTATATACAAAGAAAAACTATAGAGAAGAATAATCAACTCTCCTGCTAAATCTTCATTTCCTAAGGAATTATTTTAGAAATGGGAAAGTCCTTTTTTCTCTCTTTCTGTTTTTAAGTATATAATCACTCTCACTGGTTTAAACAATGAAAAAGGCAATCACCAAAATAATTTTATATTTAAAGCAATGGAGATGGTTTTTTTTAAATGGTCAAACAATTTTAAAAGACAATGGGGTAAATTTAATACTAATTTACGTTTCTGCAATTTAGTTTATTTTGGGAGAAACATTTCAATCAGATTTTAGAAAAATAAGTTTAGTATATAACTGGCATGAATAATACCATTCGAATTCATTCTATAAAGTTAAATAATGTTTTAAAACTTTTTGCATAACTGCATCTTAATCAGACTATGAAGTTTTCTTGCGCAGTCTAGAAATGTGACTGGCATATGTTGTGTAGTGACAAAATTGATTTGCTTATTTAGAAGTTAAAATGTTGATATGCCACCATTAATTAATTGCATATTATTTTTTATTAGCCACTTAATTAGTCTGAGATAATGATTTAGACATGAATTAACTTTTAGGTAATTATTAGGTTGGATTTGATCACGTTAGAAAAGATCATTAATTTAATTGTCTAAAAAAGGGAATTACAGATAATAGCAACATAAAGCAAAGCATATTCTTTCCATGTTTAACAATTTAAGAAAATTAGTTCTTTTTGGCCCCTACATCATCATCTTATAAATCACTGACTCATTAGTAGCGCTATGATTGTCTGAAAAAGTGAAACATTCTTTCAAATTGGAATTACATACTTATTGGGAGATTCTGGCTGTCTGAGATTGTTGAAAATTATCAATACAGTGATATTTAATCAATAAAAAATAGGTTACTCTTTTATTAATGACAAATAGTATACTTTAGTTATGTTTAATTACATTATTTTAAAAGAGTTCTTAACCTAAGATATACCAAATATGTACATTAAAAAAAAAAGACTATTAATCTTTACATCCATAGAATTCTTGTTTAATTATATCTTATGCTTATTTAAATTTTCAGACAAATTTTCAAGGTAGCTTAATTCTGATATTTAAAATACCCATCATATTTAATATTGAGGTAAATTACTTATTAATTCATACTTATACTAGAAGAAAAAAATGCAGAACCAAAAAAGTGAATTAGTATTTTAAAAGTTAGAAATCTTTGTAAAACAAATCACAAGTGTAAACTATAAAGGAAGTTATCTAAAAAATGGAAATCCTGGCTAGTCCTCTACTGGGCTTGTTTGAAGTTTCATTAAAAAGTAACTAACTTATACAAAAGATTAAATTTTATCAGTATGGCCTTAAAAAGTTAAATTCATTATCTTTAATATCCAGATTCGATCTCAGAGACTTTATAATAATCCCAAACCTGTCTACGTGATCATTTTGGTGAGGTGCTCATGGCAAAATGCTCGCTATCTACTATCGGAGAGAAATGTTACAGAAAGAGATGCCAAAGTTAAATCCCCACATAGAATCATCTCAAGAAATTTTCCTTCTACATCACTCCTTTTAAAGTATTCATTTTGAGGAGCAAGCCAACCTAGCTTTACTTAAATATTGACCACCAGACAATAAGAACACAAGAGCTGTGTGTTCCTGTAAAATCTGTTCCCTTGACACCCAGTGCCCATTGTTATAAATATGTTGTCGATGTCTCAGCTATTTCATGAGGCTTGCCGCTCCTCTAGGTGTAAGCCTCCCCTTGGCACCATTTGCTTTTTAATAATGTATTTTGTCCTTCCTTTGTTTTATTTCATGTTTTACCTTTAGGCAAGTTACTGAGGGATAATGTTTTAAGATGTACGGGCATTTTTTTTCCCAGAGAAAGGTTTTCAGAAGACTTAAAATACTAATATCAAGAAGAAATGATTGTACTATTTAAAATTCAAGAATGTGTTTATTTTGCTTTTAATTTTTAAGGTACTAGATAATATAATACAATCTAACACCCCTTGATGTCTTCCTCCAAACTCCATAGAAAACAAATTATTCATTATATATTTACCATATCTACAAAGAAAAAAGATACAGAATGAAAATCAAGTGAATATTTAGAAATCAGCTAAATCCTTAAAAAAATAAACTCACAAAAACAAGCATTGATTAAACCATAGTTGTCTGTGAAGCATGGAAATTTGATTTTGCAATGTTATTTTCACTAATGTAGTAGATAGACATGAGTGCATTGCTGATTCTTATCAGCATCTTTTTTATCCCTATAATAAAACCCCAGATATTTGAGAATCCAGTCCACTGGGATGGTTTCAAGCATCTGCTAGAACTCAGGACGTGATACCACTCCTCTCTTTTAAATCAGTCTTCTCCCACATATTAACATTCCCCCCACCAAGAAATCTTGCAATGAAGGATGATCTCTGCGCATCCAGCACCAAAGCAGAAATAATGGCCTATCAGAGATTGAGGACCCGGTCCCATCCAGAGGACAAGAGATGCGGGCACTAGAGTGGAATCAGAGGATGTGGGTGGAAGGGAGCGAAGACCTCAAAGCAGGAGCTATTTCATGAACTTCCTTTAGTGAAAGACAAATAAATGAGTGAAAAATAAACAAGAAGTCTGACCAAAAAAGAAAGACACTTGTACACAATGTTGAAAAGAGGATTCAGGAAAAGAACAATGGTTCTTTAGTTTAAATTATCTTTAGCGTGTTCTATTTGGCAAATATCTGAGGCAGTTTTTGATGATTGCCTCTAAAAAAGAATGATAAAAAATATGTACTATAGAGAATGTAATCTTCATATACTCAAAAACCAATTTATTAAAACATATCATTCTATGATGTTTCTTGACATTTATTTCATATGATCCACAAGAAACAATGTATCTTTTCCCTCATATCTTTCTCTTTTCGGTTACTATTCTTACTCTTACTACTTCTATTACTACTCTTCCTGTGAAGTTAGGCTTCCCAACAGTTACTTCACATTTTACTCTCTTAAGAAAGTAAACCATAGCTTTCAGGGGCAGTTAAATCTTGATCCTTTGGCCTGCAGGTTCTCTACCTCATAGTTTAATCTATGTTCTTTTCTCCCACTGCTTTCTAACGCTATCCCTCAACTCTAGCCAGCTCTTCATTTGATTGCCTCTATATGCTATGCTTTCTTAGTAGCCCACTGTGAAATAGTAGAGAATATATGTGTTGGTATATTCCTGGTTCCTGGCACAGAGCTCCTAAATCTTTTGGAATTTCCTAAGTAATAGGAGAGTCTTTTGTTCTAATGAGACATTGCTTAGTGGACTCCTGGACGGGGGTCGGTCATCAGAAAGACCAAACCATGATTAGAAGCTTAGAACTTTCAGCCCAACCCCCAGTCCTTCAGATCCTTCAGGAAAGGGAGAGGGGCTGGAGATTGAGTTAATGATTGATCATGCCTACGTCATGAAGCCTCCATAAAAATCCCAAACGTATGGGGTTCAAGGAACTTCTGGGTTGGTGAACACATCTACATGTCAGGAGGGTGGTGCGCCCCAACTCCACAGGGACAGAAGCTCCTGCGCTTGGGACCCTTCCAGACCTCACCTTATGAATCTTTTCATGTGGCTGTTCTTCTGTATCCTTTATCATATCCTTTATCATATAATAAACTGGTAAACGTAAGTAAGTGTTTCCCTGAGTTCTGTCAGCTGTTCTAGCAAATAATTGACTCCAAGCGGAGGGGTCATAAGAACCTCTGGTTTGTAACCAAGTCAGACAGAAGTTATGAGTAACCTGGGGGCCTACTACTTGCGATTGGCATCTAAAGTGGGGGGCAGTCTCCTCAACCTATGGGGTCTGCACTAACTCCAGTTAGTGTCAGAATCAAATCGAATTACAGGACACTCAGCTGATGTCACAGAGAATTGCTTGCTGTGGAAAAAATCCCACACATCTGGTGTGAGAGGTGTTGGGAGTGTAATAGTAGTGTGAGAGCAAAGGAGAAACACACAGGAAAAGTGAGTTTTTCCTTTACACCCACTTCTACATTTTTCCAGTTTTCCGGTCATAACCGTTCTTTATGGTACAAATTCTGGAATTATCTCCTTCATGAAGCCTGCCCTCACTACTTTGGCTGTAGAAGGGTGTGGAGTGAGATAGTTTCAGAGGGCTTTCCTGAGGATCAACTGCGAAGTTTTGTCCTCGCATCCGTGAGTCAATTCTGTACCTTTGTAATTATTTCTTTTTTAAAATTCTTAAAGCAAGTCCATGTGGGGTTCTATTACTAACAGTCAAAGAACTTTGAATGAGATATGTGGCAAGTGCTACATTTAGTGATTGTCTTGTATTGTCCTCAATATTTACTATGTGTTGGGTACTGTGGAAGTAATAAACACTGAGGCCTGCTCTATCCAACATAGTAGCCACTAACCAGGTGGGGCTTTTGGGAACTGAAATGTGACTACTACAAATTGAAATGTGGAAATGTGCTGTAAGTGTAAAACACACACACAACTTCAAAGGCTCAATTAAAAAAATAATGTAAAACATCAATACATTTCTATATTGATTGTATATTAAAATAATATTTGTACGTATAGAGTTAAATGACATTATTATAATTATTTTCACCTGACCCTTTTTACTCTTTTAATGTGTCTACTAGAAAATTTAAAATTATACATGTGGCTCACATGACATTGCATTAGACAGTACTAATTTAAAATGATTTGTTTTTCTTAAATCTGGAAACATGGAAAGGAAAATTGCTATTTCGCATAATTTTAGGAACTTAAAGAAAAATTTACAGTTGTATCCCATATATTTAGAATTCCTATCTGTACCTAGAGCTTGATGTTTTGAGAGTGTTTTCCAAGAGCTTTGTTTGCTTATGCTGCATGAGATTAGATCCATTCCTAACTAAGTTATTCTTCTTAGATATACGATTATATTTCGGTTCATGAACATCGGAAAACAACAGCAAATAAAACATCACTGCTCCACCAAATATGCTCTACAGCAAATTTTTAATGATTGAGAATTTAAGGCAGAAACAGGGTTATTTTGTTTCATTCTACTTCAATCACAGAAGAGATTTATGTATTTGAATGCAAGTCACTTTAATTGTCAGGCTCGAGAATGTGATAAGGTATTTCTGTTAAAAGTTATTTCAAATAACGTAGTTTTGTTTTTTAAGTTTCAACATAAGCAAGATTAAAAGTTAACAAATTCCCTTCAGAGGATTTGATATGAAATAACTCAATCTTTGAATACATTAAAAATATAAATATTTTATGAATTTCAGCTTAAAATTCACACTGTGTGCCAAAGAGAATTTATCATTAATACAAGCGGTACTTACTCGGTACTCTTGCATGTTTTTCTGCTGAAAAAAAAGAGAATAAGTTTTGTTTAACTCAGATAAAATGCAAAGAAATTATACATCAATAGACTATGTAAAAGTATCTAATATCTTTTTACTTGCTTCCTTATTGTTTAAGAGTTAATGAAGAAATGTAGCTCTCTATTGCCTGAGAACAAGGGTCTCTGAATATCTTAATCGTTTTTATGTGAGATATCAAAAAAAGCTATTAATCATTGCAGATGTCACAACATATTTATGTTTTTTAAACACTCACTAAAATCACCAGGATCTTTGTTAAACTGAGTGTTTTGGTTCGACTATAATTACACCCAACTTGAGTAAAATTACATTGTGTGATGCAATTAATCTAAACATTTGCTTTAAAGTTTCCAAATTCCATAAAATATATTATTGAGAATTATTTTCCTTTCAAAGATGAAAAAAGATCAATAACTACCAATTAGGCTGTAAAATATAAATCTTAAAAAGCAACAGGAAAAATCAGTTTAATTTTTCATAGTCATTTATTTGTTTCAATGAGAGATTATAATTCTTCCAAGTAGTATGTTTTTCCATTAAACTGCATGTATGTAGGACAAAGATATAAAGTGGGATGATTGTCCCAAATACTATAGCAGACATTCTAACTTCTCAAAAAAGAAGAGGCTCGGTGACATCCACATTCTACCAACATATTCTAATTAAAAGGGCTAGGCTTGAAAATATAATTTTTTAAACAAATCTGCATTACATGATCTACTTTGACACCTGTAGCATTTCTAGTATAAGCCTAAGAATTACAAATTTACAAAAATTAGGTTAATGCCAATAGAAAGGTTTGTTTTTTTAAACATTTTCACTTGGGATACTTATGTTTTTAGTGATATTATAACAACACATCTCATGTATAAAATCACAAAACAAAATAATTCAGAAAAATACTTCACTAAGGCTAATGTGTTATTTTTCCTTTAAAAATACTAACATTGGATAAAAAGACAGGAACTTAGAAAGGAATAAAATAAACATTTATTGAGATATAATAAAGCACCTATTGAATGAAGGAGTGAATAAGAATATGTTTGTATTCTCAAGTGGCTCAGGGTTGGACTTGTGCTTTCATATATAATAATTTTCCCCTACTGTGTATTCATAATACGAAGACCTTAGAAATGATGAACTTAGAGAAGAAGGGAGTATCCATCCAATGTCTGAATCCCTTGTACAGCCCTCTAGCCATAGCTCTAATAGACCACTTCCTTGGGGACAAAGTGGGGTACATTTTATATTTGGACTGCTCAGAGTGGTAGAAAGCTTTCTCTTATATTGGCCACAGTGTGATAGGAGAGTAAAATGTGATTGAATGGGCTTAACTGTTAAGTCTTGGGAGTTATATCAACTTGGAACCAATTCCTGTCTCTACCCTGTAAACACTCTGAGATGTTAGACTTCGTTTCATCCACTTACCTCATCCTTAAACTGGGCATGATAATTGGTCCTGTACTAAGGATTAAATGAACTACTAATAAGAAAGGATATGGGTACAGGTTTTCTAAGTAAATGGTTTCTTCTCATTCTTCTGGCTGATTATCTTAAATGATATTAAGCAATATTTTGCAGAAAGTTCTAATATAAAAATTGTGCTCCTATATCTTTCTACAAATTTGGTTTGCTCTCGTATTGTAAATTTTACCCCTTAGTATTACAGATAATTAAGTGTCTAAATTACTAATAATTATATGTCTAGATACATCCTGCCGTTTCGGGTATACAGACTACAGTAAACAGCAAGAGGAAATCAGTGAAAAACAAAAATCCACCCCACACACTGGAGATCTTTGTCTTGACTATGAATGAAAATGCTTGTTCAGTTATGACATGTTTATTTAGCACCTTAGAATTTAATGCATTTCAATGGTGTAACATTTTGAATTAATGGAATTTGCCTAAAATTACATCACCCAGACTACACAATTCACTTACAGCCCTATAGTTTTATGATAATCAATATCACCAAAGTGGGTCATTCTCATTTTAGGTAAAGAACATTGACCTACCACGTGCATGTTGGCATTTGCCCTTTACCACCATTTTGCATCCAGGCTGAATTAATTTAAAGAGCCAATTTATAATAATAAAAAATATATTTATGATGATAGCTATATTTTATGTATACATAGATAAAATAACTCCCAACTCTGTCTTTTTTTACTACTACATCATTTTTGACTGTACTCATGCTAAGAAAGTCTTTTGTAATAGAGAAATTTGTCCTCTGGCGTGTACTGGACTATTTTATTGAGTGTTTATGTTGTTAATAGTTTTGATTTCTCCATGTTTCCTAGTTTTCCATTGAAATATAAGCTTCCTGCTGGATTTCCTACCTGTCCACTTCCTCTGCTGTTAGCAGAAGGGTATACCTGCTAGGCTTCCTTGCTTTAAAAAAATTTAGTGTTAATATTTAAGTGCCAACATAATTCAGGAACCTCTATATTAACATAGCATTTGGATATTTACAAAGTTCAATTACCTTTTGTCACATTGTGAGACTGAAGACTTTCTTTTCCTGTTGGGACTGTTTATAAAGAAAATCCATATTAAAATATGATGTTTTAAAGGAAAATTTCACTAAAAATTAAAATTTTGGCTCACTTCAACTCTAAGCTTTAGCAATATGGAAATTTAAATGTAAATATTTTCTCAGGGTGATTTAAAAAATTTTCTCTTCTACTAACACCAAACAAAAATAAATGTTAGCAACAGAGAACATTTTGTTTGCAATAAACAGAGCTAGACCATGAATGTTGCAATTACAGAGTATTTAATTACAGAAAATGTCTTCTTTTGTTATTAATGATCTTTTTGATATGTCTAAGAATGCTTTCTTCCTAATCCAATAGAATATTTCTTTGATGATTAAGGCCTTTGTAAGTTTTTCAGATAACTACGTTGAAAATCAGTGATTATCATATTATATTTTATAGTTAAGAGAAAAGTAACATTGTAATGCCGCTTCTAACTTGTGGCTCTCCAATGGCGCAACACGTGGATGCAGACTTGCAGGGAGTGGCCTGCCATCCATTGCTCCTTTGACACTGTCATTATCACATATCCACTGATTATTTACCACATTTCTTCTTTTAATAGACCAGCACTCATCACGTACATCACTAAAAGTTTTATTTAAAAATGAAATAAATAAATTTTGACTCAAAATATTTTTGGCTTTAGGACTTTTCATTCTTTTAAAATTTTACCTTTTTCTTCTTTAAGATGCTTCACTTCTGCTTTTTCTATAGAGAAAAAATGGTAATTAGAGTCATGTATCATATTTATTCATAGGTCTTCCTAAGGTTTGGATTTACATTTTGTGTAGTCAGTATTCACAGTTCAGGAGTTATATGAAAAGAATTCCATGGTGTTAATTTAGCAATAGCTAAAGTTTGCTGTAGGATCTAAATTCCTACTCCCTTTAGATATCCAGTAAGGATGCAATATCTACACCTCTTGCATGGATAACCCTACAATGAACTGCAGTCCTGACGTGCTTTAAAACCAGTGCCCACATTTTCATGAATTGCTTTTAAGTGATACAATTTGTATAATTATATACTCTTTATTCCTGTGGGGTTTTTCCTTTTTATGTTGGTTTGTTTATTGTGGTAACATTGGTTTATAACATTGTATAAATTTCAGGTGTACATCATTTACTTCTATTTCTGCATGGATTGCATCATGTTCTCATGTTCACCACCCAAATACTAATTACAATCCATCACCACACATATGTGCCTAATCATCCCCCTCATCTTCCCTGCTACCCCCTCCCCTCTGGTAACCACAAATCCAATCTCTGTCTCTATGTGTTTGTTGTTGTTATTATCTACTACTTAATGAGTAAGATCATAGGGTATTTGACCTTCTCCCTCTGATACAATCCAGCTATTCCACCGCTGGGTATTTATCCAAAGAACGTGAAAACACCAATGTGTACAGATACATGTACTCCTGTGTTCACTGCAGCATTATTCACAATAGCCAAGTCTTGGAAGCAACCTAAGTGCCCATCAAGGGATGAATGGGTAAAGAAGATGTGGTATATATACACAACCGCATACTACTCAGCCATAAGAAATGATGAAATCCAGCCATTTGTGACAACTTATTGGACATTGAGGGTATTGTGCAAAGTGAAATATTCCTGTGTTTTTATTGCTAATTTGATATACATGACTTAAAATGTCATCTTCACCTTTATTTTCCCTTACAGATTTTTCAATTTTCTTCTTCCCTAGGGGGAAAAAAATAACAACAAGAAATCATCAGTTTAAGAAACATGATTTTCTGACTCAATCTTGGGGTAAACATTTGGAGATGAGACTTAATCCCATAAGTGGAGGAGGGTCAGGGCTCTGCCTTTTCAAAATGTAAAAGCAGAGTCTCCCTCCCATATGTGAGAACATATATACTTTTGTTATCTTTGGTTACTCGGCTTATATTGTCACCTGTACAGAGAGCCCCTCCCTTTTTTTTTTGCTTTTGTTTTTGTTTTTACATGCTTTGAAGTAAAGCTAGAGTAAGCCATGCATTTATTAATAAGTTTAAACTAGTTACAACAGGAAAACCGTCTAAATTTTCAATTGTTACTTTTAGAAAATGAGAATTTGACTGGTGCTATGGATGGTCAACAAATAAATTATTGAATAAAAACAATGAGTCATAAAATATCTCCAAGCAAAATGTGGACACATGTTTTTCAAAACAGTTTTGGTTGATTGATGATTTTCTTTAACTATATTTATCAGACGAGAGTGAGAAGGAAACCAATATTTAATGAGTGACAATCAAGTATGTAGTCAGAATGTCACATAGTATGTTACTTCATTTAATACTTATAACAAGGCTTTTTGGGAAGTCCTTATGCCTGTTCTGTAGATGAGGAAACCAGGAATCTGAGCGGTTAAGGGATTTTCCCAAACGTTACACAGCTAGATAGAGACTCAAATTTACATACTATTTCCACAGATCTGTTATCTCCTCTGGGAAAGCAAATATTTACCTGATTCTATGACTTCTGATGTTTCCTCTTTAGGAAAACAAAAAGAAAAAGAAAAGGAAAGAATAGTTTTGTATTTCAGTAGCAGACAATTAAGCTTCATCTGTAGATATTTCCTATCAAGTTCCAATAGTAATCACAATAGACACATATACTCAAAATGGCAAAAAGTGATACTGATAACTAACATTTCTGCAGATTGTAACTAGAAATCTTTTGAAAATGGAACCACTATAGAAACTAAGCTATACAGTCTATTCGTATATAGTAGAATTAATCAATTCTAAGTCCTTTGGTTGGTTATCTTAATTATACATTGCAAATTATAAATCTCCGTTACATAAACTTTTAACTTGATTTTCATATATGCATGCATGAATTCATTGAATATTTATAAAGCAATTTATATGCATTAGAAGTACTAAGTGCAATGGGTGGGGTTGTGGGATTAGGTTAAAAAATATCACGGAAATAAATTCAACTCCTGGTGACTACGGTCAGAGTAGGGAGACAACATATAAAATATTATTTGTCTGTAGCCTGTGATAATGCACAGCCGCCTTTGTTTTTGTTCTTTCAGTAAATTCATAGACCAATAATATTTTAAAACATAAGATGGCAGGTTTTTCAATGTATATCTTTCTTCACAAATCAGTTTAACTGATAACATTTTCTATAAACCTGATACATTAAATTATTAGTTTATATAACCTTTCTGGAAGCTATTTTCAAAATTCAGGAAAAATGATTAAAATATTTTACAATAAAGATGGAAAATTAATACAATTTCATAAACAAAACAGTATTTTCAAAATTATTGTGGTGATATTTCATATTGGAATTCTAGTTTTGACATTGAACACTTAATTTTTGTAATATTCTTTATATTAGTAGCAATAATACAAACTGAATATACTAGAGATTTTCTCCCACTGAAAGGAACATTTAATATTTTAGCATTGGCACCGAATCCATTCAGAATAAAATCGTAGCTGCATTTGTAAGAAAACTGTCCTAACACTCTTGAAAAACCAGGTTAGTCTTTGTCATTTAAAAATTTTAGATACGACTTCTAGATACACTCAATTGGAATGCACATATTTTTACCCCAGGGTAAACTCTGGATCATAATTTAACCGTATTAAGTAAACAATTTCATTTTTATGAAATTGCATAAAATTTCATAAATTTTCAAAGATTTCATTAACTGTTGCATTTTTATTATTTTTTGAAATGTCAAAATAAAACAGTGATTCTGAAATATTAAAAACAACTTACCTTCAGGCTTTTAAAAAATTAAAAAGCTAACGTGTGAAAATTAAATCATTGAAGACAGGTATTATGTGTTCTTCATGCTGTGGGATCTTCATACTGTGTTTACTTAACACATCCTAACAAACAACTAAATGTACATGAAAGAGAGATGCAACCACTTTTTTTCCCACAGGTATTAGTTATCATGGTGAATGTGTTAATGACACAGGTATGACAACAGAAATTTTAGGCATTCCCTCTCATATCCCAGTACAGTGTAATGTATCTAATAGGAGCTCAATAAATACATGTTCAAGGATTAAGGAATGCAGTACAAACGATATTCTTGTGTCAATCAGAATCATTTATGTAGTTAATGGCACAATGGCTATTGCATTAATAAACATACCATACATTTTATTACTGCATGTACAATTAAAAGAAATTATACAATTAAGATAACTAAATAGCAAATTCTTAAAATTCCAAAGTGGTACACTTACTTGAAATGGGTTTTGCCTTGTCTAAAAAAGAAGGGGAAAGGAAAAAAATTCAGTGTTAATTTTCTATCTATGGGTAAAATACTTGCCCTTTATATTTCTTATTTCTGTGTGTTCAAGTTAAAATAGGAATAGACTAAGCATATTAAAATTAACAATAGGCAATGTATTTTGAGTAATTTTGAAGTCATATTCTCAATGAATTTCCCAAAGAACAAGTTGCAAACTTCAAAATATAGAATCTTCTTGGTCTCTTCTTCATCCCTGTAAAACTTCATCTTTGGTTTGATGTAATATGAATGCTCACGATAATCTGAACTCCTTACTGTTTTTGAATGGCCACTGTCCTTTCAGAATACATATTAATATTAATTAATACTAACTATTTAAACTCTCCCAATCCAATATTTTGAATGAATAAGCTGACCTTATAAAATATCAAGAAGAATAAATGAGCAGTAGATGAAAAACACAAAACTACATCGTCTAAATGCGTGATCTCTTGCTTCATATATGTTGTCTTTTAAAAGTACTATCTAGAAGCATCAATTATGCAGTCTTACACCTAAAGATCTATTTATTCATAAAAAAGGGGACAACATTTGCTCATGATTGTGAAGAATTTGAGTCATCCAAAATTAGGTCAACTAACTAACTTATTAACATTGGGAATACAAATTGATATAACATGTTTTAGAGAACAATTAGGAATATCTACCAAAAAATTACTCTGAATACACCATTTCCCTAAAAAATTTTACTTTAAGGAATTTTACTCCAAAGATAAATTCACAAAACTAGACAGGTAGATATATTTATTATTGTATATTATTAAAGAAAGTTTGTTAGACAACTTAAACATATGTCAATCAAAGACTAGTTAAGTAAACTGTGTATAGCTATACAATAGAAGACTATTAATGAGGAAATTCTTTATGTACTGATATAAAGTAAATCTTCAAAATACATTCTTACATAGAAAAATCTAGGGACAGGGCTATTTTTAGTATGTTATTGTTTTAGTAAAAAAAAGAAAAGTGGGAATATATATTATTTGTGTATATGTATGTGTATATGTTATATATACACACACACACACACACACACACACAGTATATACATTGCTAGAAGGATACATTAAGAAATAACAGTGATTACCTAGTGGATATTATTTGATATTTTGGAAATGGGAGTAGTAAAATGGTACAATAAGAAAAAAGAAAGCAGAGGGAGGGATATTTTCACAGTTAGCCTTCTATCTGCCTTAGTGTTTGCACCATGCCAAGTATTATATATTTTAAAAATTGAATAATGTTCTTAAAAGAATTAAGCTAACTATTATATAATGGAATAATTTCTATTTTAAGAAAATATATCAAGTTGAAATTCATGATTAGTTTTCAATAAAACGTAATATGTGTAATTTGATAGAATGTTTTACAATACTATCAACATAAAATCAACTTCATTAGTATGATAAATGATATTAATATTGACAATAGTGAAATATTGAGTATTTTGGAACGGTCTAGGGAATCATGAAGGCAAATGCTATTTTGTTAATACAGCTGTATTATAATAGCATGTCCGGCAATCCACATATATTAGTTATAATATTTAGCAAAATGTTTGATTGTCAACAATATCATAGGCTTTATGTCAGATAAACCACAAGACTAACCATTACCAGTAAATAAAATGAAAAGCACTTGTATGCTTTGCTTTAATTTTCAAATTTAATAAAAATAGTGGATTAAGACAATATAAACCAAAAAGGCAAAAACACCTGTTTTTGTAGATGGAGGTTCTTTTTCATGATGTTCAGCTTTTTCTAGAAAGAGAAATCAAAATTAACTGGCAATCTGTGGATTGTTTGTGTAGCAAGCATTTTTTATTTATATATTTGCAGGCAATCCTCATTTATATGGGAAGCATGTCCCCAAAGTCATTTGCATGTAACTTGGAACACAGAAAGCACATTGCCATAGAAACACATTATACACAAGGTCAGGTTCATTCTCAGGGCATCTGGTAAGCATGAAGGTACTAACCCCCTTGGGGCCACGTGGTACAAGAAGAGAAGAGAATATGACAAAGAGGAGAATAATAAAAAGAGGATTTTTTTTTTCTTTGCTGAAAGTTGAGTCATTCCATGGGGATATTTTAAAGCAGATAACATTTGCCTTTGGCATTTTACAAGCTCCCTTTTCACCTCTCTGCCTCCTTCTAGCTCTCTTTTTGCCGAGTCAGAAGCAGTTTGGTGCTGGACATTAGTTTGTTGTTGAAAATTTGACCTAGACCCGCCCTATTCCAAAAAGTACCCCAGTTTGTGTTTTCATTTTCCTGGACGACACTCTCTTTCCAGATCGAGTTAGAACTCTTACAGATAAATCTCAACTAAATCTGGGACATGACAAGTGGAATCAAAATGTGTAAATGACATCCCTCTTAGCCCTCTGAAAAATGCTTGCATTAAAAAAAATTTAGGAGATCTCTCTCTTTCATCAAAAGTAGAATTTCAATGAAGCTATCTAGGGTAGGATATTTTGAATGGAGTTGAGAATATTTGGAAATAGAGCAAACCACTGCCACTGTTAATTCTTTCTAGTCACCCCCAGGGTTAGTCCTCCTGAGCTGTTATTGATGTTTACACTTCCATTCCTTCCTTCATTCCTGAATTTGGAGATTCTTTAAAAATACTACTATTTTTCCATAACAACCTGCACCAACAGTGAAGTATGTGGGAAGATGGGGACCGAGGTTGTCATAAGACTAAATTGGGTATTTGTAAATTAGGAATTGACAGCATTCAAGAATGAACCTCCATGAACTTAATTTGCATAAATTTTAATATTAAACTAGCATGCAATATAAAAGAAAATTAGGAAGTTAATAGTCAAGTTGTTAAGCTGTTATAATAATAGCAATGCAAAAGTATAATAAATTATAGTAACAATAATAATATAAAATGTATATTCAAAATACATGCAACAGGTTCTAGGATGTGAATATGTTCTATTTAGGCTCCATATATTTGCACCATATCTCCTCAACGACTTATATGGCCTCCTAACTGGTTTCACCAAATTCGTCTTTGAACCCTATCAATCTATTTTCCATATAGGAGCTGGAGAATATTTGACCAATAGCCACTCATGCCTTTATCTAAGCTTCCGTTTCACAAATGTACATCATTCAAGGACCAACATCACAATTTTGACACAATTTTGGACATATTTACTACTTGTGTGACAATGGGCAAATGTTCACGCCTTCCTGAGCCCAATAGTCACATAACGTGGTAACTTCTGTATCAGTTCTGAACAATAAAATGGATGTTCTTTAAAGTTCACAGTCATGAGAAATTTCCACGTTTTTAATAAACAAATGGCAAAACGTTTAGAATTTTATGGTTTTCTAAATTCCAAAGAGTATCTACAGTATAATTAATGCTGCTTAAAGCAAACAAATTAAAAATAATATATGGTTCATAATACCAACAATTGTAGAGAAGTTAATTTTTTTGTTATTCGTTATATATGTTTAAAAGATGCCAATCTATCTTAACTTCTTAGTATTATTTTATAGCCTACATGGACTTACTATTTTAAGATTAGTATTAGTGATCCAGTTTTGAGGTTTCTTTTGCATAATTATAGAGAACTCTTAATTAGTTGTGAAAGACAAGGATGTTAAATCAAAGCCATAACATTAATTTATCACCTATAAAGATATTTTAGCCTTAGACAACACTAAAAATTGTTATTAAAAATAAATGCAATTGTTAAAGTTGAAATGGCCAAGCGATATGTTTCAGATTTTATTTTCATCTCTTACTTGCTGATTTGGGCTTGACTGTGGAGAATGGAGGAAAGTAAATGGCATATTGATGAGTAAAAACCATGGAAAAAATAACTCGTTAGCATATGTACTTATCCTTCTTAGTGTTAGGTCCTCTGATTATCTTAAACTTAGTCCTTTCTCTCTGAGAACTGTTATTTCACTGTCAACAAATATATTAATCACACTGCTTACTGAAAAACTAAGACACTGGAAAGGTATGCAAAATTTAAAACAATCTAAGTATTTGGGACATAAATTCATTGGCTAGTTTCTTCATAATCCCCCAAATACCCATATAACTAAATGAGATTCTCGGGGGGTCATATTAACCCTTTGGGTGCAAATTAGAGGAATGTTAACTGAAATTATGATCTTAGGCAATGGTGGAATAGAGTACAACGGTCATATGAGGTAATGTGAAAATGGCCTTACGAGATTTCTTTCTTTCTCATGTAATAATAGCCTAGAATTTCTATAAATAATTAATTATTTCCTGAATTCTATTTTCCTTTGAGAAATTGTATTTAAATCCTGATTATCATGACAATCTCAGTTAAAAGAAAGAAATTATTTCACAGACTTTTTCCTTTGGAATGATTTTTAGTAAGAGATAGGACTCTACTAATGACCAAAGTGGGTAGGATTTCTGTCTTGGAATCAAATAGAGGAGATTCAAGATGGTTCAAGATGTCAGGAGAGATGAAGATTCAGTTTTGTTCATCCTTACAGGAAAAAGCTCTAGAATTTCAAGAGCATGTGCACTCCTTTTTATTTTCTCACATGAAACAATGAAAGATGGAATGTATTTGCTTTGATATTATATATTCTGCTTATTCTTTAGGGCAGATTTTAAAAGTTATACAACTACATAACTCTTTGGCGCGCTCATGAAAGGAAGTTATTCCATCTCATACATAAACGGCAGACAGTTTAAGATTTCTGTGATTTGAAAATTTGAGGAAATGTGGTTTGAAATAAGATTAAACACCTATTAGTACATGATAATCAATGAATTACATGGATTTCCTCATGAATTATATGTAAAGTTAGGTCAATCACAATTTAAAAAAATAAAGTTGTGTCACTCTAGTTTTTCACTGTTAATTGTTATTGAGTATATCTTTTAGTTATTTACAAAAATTCAGAATCTTGGAATTTATGGCACTATTGGTGTACACACTTCAGTGAAGATGCGAGTGTGTGTACGCACACCCACATAACACAAAACTGATACATAGAAGAAAAATCTGAAACATCTTGTTTACCTGTTTTTTCTATTGTGGTAGCTTTTACCTGCTTGACAACTTTTTCATCTGTGATAGGAAAAAATGTTAACAGAAATTTTAAGTGCATCAGTACAAAACGGTGACATATTTCAACCTTGATATTTTGTATTCCCTTTGAAATAACAACATTACTGAGAAAAACTTAGCTGATTCTTCAATAAAACAGCAATTGATATCTTCTATTCAAATTGGATGGGTGCACAAAGAAAATTTGTGCAGCTGCAGACATCCTTCACAGTTATCTCACCATAAATGTTTTCCTAAGGCAAATCACCCCCTACCCTGCCAATATACACCCTATCCCTTCCCTTCACTGCATTTCACTGTATTTATCTACAAGGAGGTATTGTTTTACAAGACATGTATCCCCTTTTCATTACTGAATTACAATAGGAATAAGCAATTTTTGACATTTCTTGTGCAAGATACCTGCCTAGAAACCTAGGATTAGCCTGGAAACCCAAGTTTTTTGTTTTTTTGGTTTTTTTTAAGTATTTTAAGCTAAGGAAGGGCAAAAGTGGTACATTTATGAGATGTCTTCTGTCCTCTATGTTTTCATAGACATAGTCAAGGGGATTTGGGTCAAAGTACAGATTGTTACATGATCCTCTATAAAATTAAACTTTTCAAGTATTTAGTAATGTCAGTGAATCAGCTGGTCAAATATCCTAATTAGGAAGTTTCATTGGGAAACAGAAAATTTGGAGTATGAATGTTATCACTGAAATGAAAGAAAAGTGTGTCCAGAGGACAATGCATTTGCTATACACTCAGAGACTAAACTCTCTCTCTCTGGATTTCACCTCAAAAATGATTGACATTTGGGACAGTGAAGAAAATAAGAAGATTTTATTATTTATTAAATTAGGAAGTTCTAAAAGTTGTTTCTAAGGTTTTGTTTATCGCAATACTGACTGCTCTCCTTGCCTCCCCCACACCCCAGCTCTGCTTTCTTTATTCCTATAGTTTCTGTTTTTTGGTGTCTCATATTCTTTAAAGCCTAGACAAATAAAATTGAACTGGCTCAAATCCATTGTAAATGGATTTTCTAAAGTAAAATTTTAAAAATGTAAGTAAAAGTTTTTCTAAGATATGCTTAGAGAAAGTTCTTTTTGTTTTTGGTGAGGAAGATTAGCTCTGGGCTAACGTCCGTGCCCATCTTCCTCTACTTTATGTGTGGCGTACCTGCCACAGCATGGCTTGATAAGCAGTGCATAAGTCTGCGCCCAGGATCTGAACCTGTGAACGCCGGACTGCGAAAGCGGAGCGCACAAACTAAACCAGTACACCACCGGGCTGGCCGCGAGAGGAAGTGTGTTTTTAACTTATTAAAGATTCTGGCCTAACCATATTCACAAGATTGAGTAAAAAAATTCAGCCTGGAATGAAGGACAATATTCTACAGAATAACTAAGGTTTGGGGCCACTTCAAAGTTAAACTCATATTTAATTAGCTTAAATTAAAACAAAGTTTATATTCTTAAATAAAAAGTAATTAATAAACTCATTTTGGTAAATTCTGTATCTCCCTTTATGAGCAGAATACATTGGCTTACCTCTACTTTCTCCAAAATGTAAGACCAAGAATGAAAAGAAAGTAAGAGAGGCAAAGATGGAGGAAGGAAGGAAAGAGGAGAGGAATCTGGGAGGGATGTTGATTTCCATTTCTTGGGACTTTTGGAATCTAAGATGCTCATGTTTGAATGAGCCATTCTGAGTTACAAGTTTTCTAAGGATATCTTGCCCTAAACAGAACAAAACAAATACAGAGCCCACTCACCTGAAAGCTGGCAATGATGGTTTTTGGGCTAAGCTAAGTCTCTCTTAGGAAGGGATGACTAGCTGTCTAGTCATATCTGACGAGTCAAGCTCTCAGTACAAGAAACATTGTGAAGATGACTAAAATTGGAGATATTCTAGAATCTGGATGACTTAAGACATGAATCGTCCCTAATAACTTTAGATTTGACTCTAAGCTCTTCATCTTGCTAAAACTAGAACATTGAGAGACAATTTGATGCTACAAATACCACCTGCAAAATACCTGGTTTACCATGAGAAACAGTCTTTTCCGGTTTCACTATGTCTTGTTCTGAAAATAATAAGAAAATCTTTTCAGATGTTTAGAAGCTTTATCAATTAACATATGGTGGATTTTGTCTAGGATGTAGGCCAGTGATTTGTTAAGCAGAAAATAACTGCCAGATTTCAACAAATGTGCCCACGGAGAAAAACTGTTCCAAAATTTTCATGTCATCCCAGTTTACATGAAAAACTTAAAGGTTTTGGTTGCATGAAAACAATATACCAAGAATTATTATTTATATTAAGCACCTATAATTTCCAAAGCATAGGCTGTAATAAAGCATAAATACCAAAGCATAGATTGCAAATATACGTTATTGAAAATATTTAGTTTTCTTCTAAAAAATGCTATATAAGCATTATAGATGAAATTAATATACATACTGTGTACTTGAGCTTTTCCAGATGAAGCTAAAAAATAAACATTTATTTATTAAGAAAAACATTTAATTAAATCACTTGCAAAATTTTAATATTTAACAATAATAAATAAAAGTTTTAAATGGTACTAGGCGTAACTAAAAGTTTCAAATGGTGTTGGGCTTCTGGTAAAATAAATTAAAATAATAAAGAAGGAAAAAAGCAAAATGTTTGTATCTGGTAACACATACTCATCTGCAGCAAGTAAATACAGTCAGGAAAATAAATCATAAGACAGCAGTTACATTTACAAGCCCTGATACATTAAAAATGTATTTTTTACAAGAGCACTGAGAGTCAAGCTTATGATCAGTTGTTAGGTGAGCTCCAGTGAGAATTAAAGGGGTAAGATAGTATTGAATATACATCTAGACTTGGATTCTTGAATTTGTTGATATTGAAGAATCTGGTTATGTAATTTTTTATAATGAAGCAATAGCTTCCATAGAGCCTGAGGGTCTTTTTTAACTTGCCTCAGGTCAGTAGCTAGTTGGCACCAGAGCTAGGACTTAAGCACTAAATAGCAATGTAAACTTAGAAAAGTTACCCTGATTTTAGGTCAATCTTACCTCTTAATAAAATGATCTTTAGTCTGGGACAATCTCTTCTTGGGAGCACCCAGGGTTTTGAGTAAGTCAGACAAAGGTAGAATCCTAGCTCCACCATTTATTAACTTGAAAATCTTGGGAAAATAGCTAATTTTCTTAACTTAGTCTATGGAACTGTTTCCGCAGATATTGAATATGGATAATAATTGTCACGTTGCATGTATCTCATATTGATATGATGAAAATAAAAATCCTATGCTATTACTTAGCTCATAGCAAGGAATGAGCTTAATAAGTTCTTGTCCTCTTTCTCTTCAAATCCCAGTAGTTTATGATTAGTGATTTTATAACTCTGGTATGTTATCGGAAATAAACCCACAATTTAAACATGATCATATTAGGTTTCAAAGAACCCCAAGAAATGTCTCCTGAAATCTTGAGTCTCTGCTGACGTCCATTTAAAGCCATATTCTGGATGGTTTTGCCTATGGAATATCCCCATTCTCGTCCAATCGAGTACTATAAACCCATATTGAGCAAAGAAGTTGGAAAAATAATGAGGATCTGGGAGACTGTGTAAATCCCCACTGGAGGGCGGTAAGCCTCTTTTAGTTTGAAAATTAGGGTAATATTGACTCTGTATCTATTTAAGAATAAAAATATTGTTACCTGGTTTTGCTTCCTTTTTAACTTGTGACTCTGAAGGGAAAACAAAAGGCAGAAATTTTTAAATCTGAAAAAATGAACTGGAGCACAAATTCATTTGTGAAAATTATTTTACTTTGCTTGCCATAATTGAAAAAGCAGACGTTTACTAAAAATTATTCCAGTTTCCTGCTGGTTTGTCAGTGCTGGACTATTAAGCACACAGTAGTTAAAATCATCCCATGTACTTGTCTGTCATTAAGTTGTTGCTACTGCTAATTGAGTTCAACTTGAATTTTCTATGTTTTCTCAAGATGATTGCTGTGATGAATAGTTCCAATGTCGACATCAGATAAATGATTTGATGACAAGAGCTGCAAGAGTCTCTTTGAAATATATCTAATTGGGTACTTAATGTGATTTTGAAATTTAGACAAATAATGTTATGGCTTGAATTGTGTCCCACAAAAGATTGGTTGAAGTCCTAACCCGTCATATCTCAGAATGTGACTTTATTTGGAAATAGGATTGTTGCAGGTGTGATTAGTTAGGGTAAGATAAGTTCATACTGGAGTAAGGTGGTCCCTAAATCCAACCTGACTGGTGTCTTTATAAGAACAGGAAAAGAGCACAGAGAGAGATACACAGGGAAAAGATGGCTATGTGATGATGGAGGCAGAGATGGGAATGATGCATCTACAAGCCAAGGAACACAAAGGACTTCTAGCAAACACCAGAAGGTAGAAGAGACAAGGAAAGATTCTCCTCTACAGGTTTCAAAGTGAGTGTGGCTCACTGACATCTTGACTTTGGACTTCTTTGTGGTACTTTTTATTCCAGTCACCCAAAGAAACCTAGAGATTTTGGTACCAGGAATTGGGATGCTACTGTAATAAATACATATAAATGTGCAAGTGGCTGTTGAACCGAGTAATGAGTAGAGGGTGGAAAATTTTGAGTCACTTGATAAAAATGCCTAGATTGCCTTGACAAGACCATTGGCAGAAACGTTAACACTAAAGGCTATTCTGCTGATGACTCAGAAGGAATTGAGGAGAGCCGTAAAGAGAGCTTCTGTCATCTTAGAAAATACATATATTATCATGAACAGAATATTGCTAGAAATGGGAATGTTAAATGCGCTTCTGGTGAGATCTCAGAAGGAAATAAGGAACATGTTATTGGATACTGGAGGAAGGATGATCTTTATAGGAAAGTAGCAGAGAACTTGGCTAAATTGTGTTCTTCTGTTCAGCGGAAGTTAGAATTTGTAAGTGAAGAACGTGGATATTTAGTTGAGGAAATCCAAGTAAAATGTGGAAGGTGCAGCCTGGTTTTCTCTTGGTGCTCATAGTAAAGTGTGAAAAGGAAGATAAATTGAGGAGTGAACTGTTAAGCAAAAGGAACTAGCGCTTGATGATTTGGAAAATTTTCAGCCTATCTAGATAGTGTGCCCTGGAGACAGGGCCAAGAGTGTGGCTGGACAAACTGGTGGATCCAATCCACTACCTCAGCAAAAGGCAGGAATAGATGTGTAGTTATACAGAAAAGATCTGTGAAGGACCCTCTTGTCCAATGGCTTGGACCCCCGTAAACTGAATGCAAGACTGTCATGTTTTTGAGAGTTTTATATAAGCAAAAATATTGCTGGCATGGACAGAAATGGACCAAGACAAGATATATGAAGGAATAACAACTCTAAGGGCAGAGTCATGGATTCAAAGACCTGGGCTGGTGGGACTGCTTTGGGTAGAGAGGGCAGGGCTGCCAACCAGGTAAACCAAGACGGCAGAGCCACCAACCTACCAGGCCCAGAGGACCCAGCATTGAGCCAAAAAGGATAGCCTCAGGTCTTGACATCTAATGGAATTTCCCCTGCTATGTTTTGGATTTACTTGGGACCCGGGACCTCTTCTTTTCTTGCAATTTCTCCCATTTGAAATGGGAATGTCTATCCCAGTCTGTCCCACTATTCTATTTTGGAAGCAGATAATTTGTTTTCTGGTTTCCCAAGTTCATAGCTAGAGAGGCATTTTCTGCAGGAAAAATCATACCTCGAGTTTCACCCATAACTCATTTAGATAATGAGATTTATGACTTTGAATTGATGAAATTTTGGACTCGGTTGATGCTAAAATGATTAAGACTTTTAGGGATGTTAGAATGGGGTGAATGTATTTTGCTACATGTGAAATACATGAATTTTGGGGGCCCAAAGGGTAGACCTTTATGGATTGAATTGTATGCCCCCTAAAGATATGCTGAAGTCCTAATCCCCAGCACTTCAGAATGTGACCTTATTTGGAAATAGGGCCATTGCAGATGTAATTAGTTAAGATGTGGCTTTATGGGAGTAGGGTGGGTCCTTAATCCAATATGACTGGTGTCCTTATAAAACGAGGAGAAAAGACACAGAGATGAAGACACAAAGGGAAAAGATGTCCATGTTATGACAGAGGCTGAGACTGGAGTGATGCCTCTGCAAGCTAAGAACACCAAGGATTGCTCAAAAACATCAGAAGCCAGAAGAGGCAAGGAAGGCTTGTTCCCTAAATGGTTCATGGGAAACCTGATTTCAGACTTCTAGCTTCCAGAACTGTGAGAGAATAAATTTCTGTTGTTTTACTATCCCTAGTTTGTGGCATTTTATTACAGCAGCCCTATACACTAATACAATTGGGAAACATGAACCACAGTTTTAACTGTTTTGAGAATCAGATTGCTGTGTGTTCTTTTAAAAAAGTTTCTACTGCCTACTGAAGCCCTCAAAAATGTTCATATCTGACTCAGGAGCCCCCAAAAATAGAAGAGTGAGAGCAGCTGTTTTTCTGAGAGGATGTCTGTGTCCTATAGTAATCAGCAAAAATAGGGGTTTTGTAGGACTCAACTCAATTAGTCAATTGCTTCTTCTGAACAATACAAATTTTTCAGCGGTTTCACGCATGTAAATAGAGTTTTGTCTAGGAACAGGTAGTATAGATAAATGCATATTATGTTTATTTTAATTTAAAAAGTTAGTCAAGGATAAAATTTTGGTATAACATTTGCACGAGGACACAACATTTACAAGAAGTATTATGCTATTCATTATAAATATGGAATGCAAGTAGGAATCTCTATATAAAACATACATACCTGGCTTCTCTTCTTTTTTCACTTGTGGCTCTAAAAATATTGGTAAACATTAGTAATGATGATTATATAAAAAATTTATTTCCTGTATTAATGCATATTTCTTTTACCTATTATTCATTGTTTTTTTAATCTGTCATATTAATATTCTTCTTCTTATGATTGCAGCAAATTGATATAAACAGACAAGTAAAAGTTCATTATCAATCACAATAAGAATTATTTTGAGAAAAAATGGAAATGTGAACTAAGATTTTTAATGAGAAGTTAATGAAAGATATTGGTTTGTACCTCCAGTTAACAAAGAATGAAAGAAAATTTCAGCATATCATATTCTCAGAAATACACCTAGGATAATAGGCACATTGTCTATAGAAAATAGTTAAGCCCCTGACTTTGAGCAAAATACTCAACAATGGAATCATAAGTAAAAGCATATGTTTAAGATTTGCTTCATTTATTTATTTTTTTGGCATGCACATAACATACGTGGAGGAGGTGTAGGCTTGACTTCTTTGCCTAGAAAAATTTCAAAAATTATTAAAGACTGAGTCATTCAGTTGTTATTAAATTGACATTGAATATGATAGAATATTATATATTTGAAAATTAAAATGAAACAACATGGACCCCAGCTATTGTTTTTTATTGGAATTCTATAGGATGTGTAATTTAAAGTCCATGCCAAATTACTAATTGAAATAAACATTTTAAATAATAAAACTCCTAGTTTAATTTCATTCCACCATTAAAAAATAACTTGCTCACAAACTCTTGTGTGCAATATTAAGTTTTTAATCTAATATTAAAATAGAACACATAATTCTATGTTGAGAAATTATTTTTATCCCTTCATTATCCAAGATGAAAAATCCAAGACTATTGTTTTCATTTCCATTAACATTATCCATATATTATCTGTCCAAGTATAATATATTAAAAAATGAATGCTGCTGAATTTGGAACTCTTGATGACTAGAAATATATTATATGCTTTGACCCATGTTGGATCTCTACTGTGGGGGTTGGCAAATTGTGTAAGGTCAGATAGTATATGTTTTTGACTTTTGGGCCATATGACCTCTGTTACAACTATTCAACTCTACTGTTGTAGGACAGAAGCAGCCTTAAACAACATGTAAATAAACAGGAATGGCTGTGTTCCAATAAAACTGTATTTACAGAAACTAGTGGCCAATCTGTAGGCCATTGCTTACCAACCTCTGCCCTATCCATAGTCAGTTTTAATTTTCTTTCTTTTTTAATCTCAATAAAGATTTTGGCAGTAAACAAAAATATCTTCCTTGATTCTGTCTTCCCTTGTAAATGCTATCCAATATCTTTCTATCACTGCTCAACTCAGCTTCTTAAGAATGTCATCTTTACTTGCTTTTTCCACTTCTTAACTCCAATTTAATCATTAATTCACTATAATCTAGCTTTTATTCCCATCATTCTATTTATCAGGCCCTTCTGATCACCAGTTCCTCCTACTCGCCAAGACCAATGGACATATCCAACAATGTCGATCATTTCTCCTTTTTAAATCCCTGTTCACTTGGCTTCTTGGAAGGGGTCACACAACATACTCTACTGCAATGGGATTAATATTGTCCTCTTTATTCTCAAAAGTGTCCTAGTGACTTCCACTTCTAGCTAAGATAAAATAGCAGGGACCTGATTAATCCTCACACTTGAAACTATAGAAAACAGGCAAAATGTATAAAACAATGATTTTAAAGATATGGCACATCGGACAACAAAGGACAGTGATCTTTTAGTGATGGGACACAAATGAGGTGTGGCCCATGATTGTCCCAGCTCAATGCCTTGAGGGAGTTGCAAGGCCTTAGGTGGGAATGGAGATGAGTTGATGATGTGGAGCTGGGAGTATGGAAAGATCAAGACAACTAAACAACAAAGATTCGAGTAATGTAAAGTAGAGAGCTTCAGAGAAAAGAAGAAAGAGAGAGAAAAAGAGATAAAGAAAATTATGGGGATTTGTAGACGACTTCCTTAAGTCTTCAGATGAGCACTGACCAGCATATGTACAGAAGGAAACTACTTGAGGCCAGGGAAAGAAACAATGGAAACAATGGTGTAGCTCTTTATAGTAAGCACTGAAGTCCTCCAACTTTGTTCTTTTTCTTCAGTCTTATGTTGGCTATTCCAGGTCTTTTTCCTATCTATATAAACTTTAGAATCAGTTTGTGGATATCCACAAAATAACTTGTTGGGATTTTGACAGAGATTGCACTGAATCTACAGATCAAGTTTGGAAGAACTGACATCTTAACAATGTTAAATCTTCTACTTCACAAACATGGAATATCTCACCATTTATGTAGAGATTCTCATTTTTTTAATTTTTTTATCAGAGTTTTGACCCTTTCACTTTTTATTTTACTAACTTCTACTTAGTGCTCAGCTCAGCTATCTCTTCCTCAAAAGCCTTATCTGATGTGGCTGGACTGCTTCCCCCTTTCAGCGCCATCATTGTTAATTACAATCTACTGTAAATATTGGATTGTGAATGCCTTCCCTTCTTGACTGTGAGATATTTGAGAACAGAGGTCGTGTTTATCCACCAGTGAATCCAGAGAACTGGTGCAATACCTAATACATGGTTACATAGTAGGCATTCAATTAATGTTTGTTCATTAGATAAATAAATGAAATAATTAACAAAAACAAGAGAGGGTAAATAAATGGAGAAATGGAGCCCTAAAAAATGAAGGTAAAAAATGCATGAATTCAGGAATTACATTCGAACACAAAATGCATTTTAAAGTTACTACATATTTTCTTTGACTTGGTTTGATAATTCACCCCTCAGCTTTCCAGTACTCAAGCAAAGAGAAAAAGTGCAATCAGTTATACAATTCACAATGTTTTAAGATATAAACAAATAAGTTGTTTAAGAGAAGCACAGCAATTCCTGGCAGTGTTACCTGAGATAACTGTGTTTTATGGGTTCTCAGAAAAAAAAAAAAAGTATAATATAGTATCATGTAGTAAATAACATCTTCAACAATATCACTACCCTAAATATGTAACAGTTTTCATAGGACTCCACCCACTGCTCTCAACATGCACCAATTACACTATACCAAGAACAGTTCAATGAGAGACGTTATTTTGGGTTCAGTCAATGTGGTTCAGATATATAGCTATGTACTCTGCCTAAATGTAAGGATAAAATCAAAGTTACAGAGACTCTACACAGTGATATTTGGAGTACTGAACAGTCATGTTTCTTTTTGAGAATCTAGTAAATCTATTGACATAATCCTGAGAAACATGCACAAATACGCATAAAAACACACACACACAAATTGCATGCAAATATAAGGTTGTTCAATTACGGTCTTGGAGCCTAGCCAGATTAAGAAAATCTTAAAAGTTCTACTCCTTCCTACAATTAGGTTGTGATTGTGATTAATACTGGACAACTATTCCCACAAAGCTGTTTTATTATGAAATCTGGGCTTCAGAGTTGTTTTTTCACATGCCCTCTCCCGTATATACTTTTTTCCAAATTCAATTTCAATTGCAGTCACATAACAACTCTCTAATTATTCTGCTATTCTCTTTATATTCTGTGTTACAGATTTTATTGTGTTCCCCCAAAAAGATATGCTGAAGTCCTAACGCTCAGTACCTCGTGAATGTGCCCTTATTTGGAAACAGGGTTTATGCAGATATAATTAAGATGAGGTTATTAGCATGATCCCTAATCTAATATGACTGGTGTCCTTATAAGAGGAAGAGAAGAGACACAGAAATGGACATGTATAGAGGGAAGATGAAGTAAAGACACACAGGGAAAATACCAAGTGACGACAGAGGTAGAGATTTGAATGATCCATCTACAAGCCAAGGAACACCAAGGGTTGTCGGCAAAACCAGAAACTGAGAGAAAGGCATGGAACCTGTTCTCCTCCAGAACCTTCAAAGAGAGCACGGCCCTGCCTACACCTTGATTTTGGACTTCTGGTCTCTAGAACTATGAGAGAATACATTTCTGTTCTTTTAAGTCACCCAGTTTGTGGTACTTGTTACCACAGCCCTACGAAACTAATACACTATGCCAGTACTTAAATCTAATCCACTTCTGCTTCTCTCATAATTACCAAGAACATCCAAACTGGTCATGAAAACACAAGATTTCTCCCATCACTCCTCTATCAACTCTGTAGCCAGAGCGATTTTCTATAATGCATGTCTGGCCGTTGTACGTATCACACCTCAGCCTAAAACATGTACCGTCTTTATTGACTCCAACTGCCACTGCCTGGTCTATGAGGTTATTGGTGAATCTAATTGCTGTGTATCTCATCACTCTCTTCTCTCTTTTCACTATTTTGTACCCTATGTTCAAGCACTACTGAAGTATTTTATTTCTAAAGACTAACTTTAGGTCTCTTTTGCATCTGGGATGCCTTATATGTTGATCTCTCTTTCTAGCACGTTCTTCCTCCATTTGGCTAAATCCCAATTATTGTTTGGATATTACCCTCAACATAAGCTGCTCTACATAGCTTTCCCTTAATCCCTCAGTCTGAGTTAGGCGCACCTTTCATATTCCAATAGTGTTCTCTCCTTATCTTTATTTCAGCACTAAAAATACTGTATTGAAATGTCTGTTTACTTGATTACCTCCTCCAATATCCTGTAACTTTTATATAAGCAGAGATTGTGGTGCTTCCAAAGCTTAGCATGGGTCCTGGAATATTGGAATTATCAATAAACACATGATGACTGAATTAAATGAATACCTACCATGAAAATATTCTATGCCAGCAATTGAGAGCAAATTGGGGCTGGAAGCTTCTTTCTAGAAGCCCTCTGGGGTACATGCCATGAGACCCTTGCTGCTGACAGGTCCAAGGTTGACCTAAGAAAGGATTATTATTCTGCTCCAATACATAGGTAGATAAATAACTAAGAGAACAAAGTTATACCTCTTAGCAATGACACCTTAAGCTTGAAAAAAAAGTAAGTGGATATAACCAAATGTTCAGTCCATAAAGTCCTAATAAGCAGAATTACTAACTTTAAGCAACACATCGTCCTGATATTCTCTTCAGGATTAACTTGTTACTTTTAAATGAGTGAGGTGATTGCAGTAAAGGCTGTTCATTGTAATCCTATTAAATATTGAACTGGATTTGAATAATAAATCTTAAATCATTCCTGCAACAGTTAGGCAACATTTCCAATTACCTCTGATGTCCAGTTCTAGTTAATGACCCCGGAACTATGTCATCTTAATTAGTAAAATATGCTTTCCATAATGAAGGACAAGCATGTCTTACTCAATTGGTATCAATTCTTTAAGCTACAGGCAAAAAAATGAAAATAAAAACAAAGAAAAGAGACCAATACATGTCCCTGTGTTACACCACTGGGTATTTTATTTTCTGATGTATCTAATTATTATTTGATCTGCTAATAAATTATTTCTGATATAGCAATAAATTATTTTCTAATCTACTAATGAATTGTTTATATAAATTTTTGACTCTCAAAGTAATATTAACTTTCAGATTTTATATTGTATTAATAGTCAGAGGCCTATACTGAAGGATCTGCATAGCTTAGCCTAGTAACAATTCTGGCTCAGGTATCAGTCAAGTGAATAATGTCGATAAAGGCTTTTAAGTAATCTGCTTCATAACAAATTTCTCTCTAAAGTGATTGTTTAACATTGATAAATGGTGAAATAACTTCATTTTGTGATCTTGATGATTCACATGTCCACAAATAGCTTTAACATATTTTAAATTTATATATGTCAAATTACTATATTAATTCATTATTGCAGTAACTTTGTGTATATTTATCTTAAACTTTACAACCACCTCTGTAAAACGACAGATATGTGCCAGAAACCAATCAACAGTGCCCTAAAGCCTACTCAATATGAGGTTGTTTAGACTTTGAATTTTAGAGCTAGGAAAAGCAAAATTCACAAGTAGAAGTAGGAAACTGAACTTTCATGAATTTATTCAAAAAATTCATAATTTGGTTAATATCACAGAAACTGCCTCATCACTGGATCTAATGAGAAAATTAGTTCCCTTTATTAAGATTTATTATACTTTAATTGTGTCAAAACAATTCAGATGGTTATCATAAAATTTGAATTCTGTAAAATTCATAAGTGTAACATTATTTTGGGCATATAATACATATGACGACTTTGAAAAAATGTTACTTAGATGATCTAATAGAGAGTATCATTAAATAAGTCCACTGAATTTTCATAGACGATAAGAATTTGATATAAGAGCAGTAGGACCTTACAAATTTTACAACATATAATGAGAGAGTTTTAAAACTGGAAGGATTTTGGAAATCATCTGGAATGCTTTCTTGTTTTCTAAAATAAACACACCAGGCTTCACAAATCATCCAGGGTATATGTGTGTGTTATGTTTCTGTGTGTTTCCCCTCTGAGACATCCTTGTCAGTCTAGGTCCTGGAGCAGTGGTTCTCAAACTGTGGTTCCCAGAGCAGTAGCAGCAGCAGCAGCACCTGGGACGTTGTCAGAAACACAGATTCTTGGGCGTCACCCCAGACATACGGAATCAGAAACTTTGAGGGTGGGGCCCAGCAATTTGTCTTTCAACAGCTTTCTCAAGTGATTCTGATGACCACTTAAGTGTGAGAACTATTGTCTAGAGGGGTAAAATCAACACTTGCCAAGATACAGTGCATATAAAGTTGATTTTTAACGACTTGTTAACAATCAGTGGATGAGAAGCACAGAAGGAGGAGTGCTAAGAGGTTCTGATAGTGAAATCTCACCACTAAAATCTAAATGTTCTTTTTTCCAGCTTTATTGAGATATAATTGACATATGTAAGTTTAAGGTGTACAGCTTGGTGATTTCACACATACCTGTAGGGTGAAATGATTACCACAATAAAGTTAGCTAACACATCCATCACCTCATATATTTACCTTTTCTGTGTGTGGTGATATCATTTAAGATTTACTCTCTTAGCAACTTTGGGGTATATAATATAGTATTATTAATTACACTCACCATGCTGTACATAAGATCTCCAGAAATTATTCATCTTATAATTGGAGATTTGCACCATTTCACCAATGTCACCCTAATTCCCACACTCCCGAACCCCTAGCAACCAGCATTCTGCTCTCTACTTCTATGAGTTTGACTTTTTCAGATTCTACATATAAGTGAGAACATACAGTATTTGTCTTTCTCTGTCTGACTTATTTCTCTCAGTATGATGCCCACAAGGTCCATCCACGTAGTCACAAAAGGTGGGCTTTCCTACTTTCTTGTGGATGAATAATATTCTATTGTGTACTTACACTATAGTTTCTTTATCCACTCTTCTGCTGATAGACATCGATATTTTGGCTATTGTAAATAATGCTGCAATAAATATGGGGGCGCATATATCTCCTTGAGATAGTGATTTCCTTTCCTTAGATACCTACCCAGAAGTGGAGCTGCTGGATCATGTAGTAGTTCTGTTTTTAATTGTTGAGGAACCTCCATACAATATTCCGTAGTGGTTGTTCCAATTTACATTCCTACCGACAGTGCACAAGAGTTTCCTTTTCTCCATATCCTTGCCAACATATCCCCTGTGTTTTTGATAATAGCCTTTCTAGCAGGTGTGAGGTGAAATATCATCATGGTTGTGATGTGCATTTCCCTGATGATTAGTGATGGTGAGCATCTTTTCATATACCAGTTGGCCATTCGTATGTCTTCTTTAGAAAAATGTCTATTCAGGTTCTCTTCCCTTTTTAATTAGATTATTTGGTTTTCACTGCAGTTATATAAGTTCCTTTTATTTTGAATATTAACCCTTTATTAGATAGATGGTTTGCAAATATTTTCTCCCATTCTTTAGGTTGTCTTTTCATTTGTTGATTATCCTTCCACATTCAGAAGCATTTCAGTTGGATGTAATACCACTTGTCTATTTTTGCTTTTGTCTCTTGTGCTATTGATGTCATATTCAAAAAATCATTGCCAAGACAAATATCAAGGAGCTTTTCCCCTATGTTTTCTTCTAAGAGTTTTAGGGTTTCAGATCTTACATTTAAGTCTTTAATGCATTTGTAGTTAATTTTTGTGGGTCGGGTAAGATAGGGGTCCAATTGCATGTGAATATCCAGTTTTCTCAATACCATTAATTGAAGAGATTATTCTTTTTCCATTGAGAATTCTTGACTCCCTTGTCAAATGTTAGTGGACTGTATATGCATAGGTTTATTTCTGCCCTCTCAATTGTGTTCTATTAGTCTCTGTGTCTGTTTTTATGCTAGTTCCATACTGTTTTGCTATAGCTTTCTTATAAAGTTTGAAATCAAGAAGTGTAATGCCTCCAGCTTTGTTCTTTCTCAGGATTGCTTTGGCTATTTGGAGTCTTTTGTGGTTCCAAATGAATTTTAGGATTGTTTGTTCTATTTTTGTAAAAAGTGCCATTGGAATTTTGATAGGAATTGCATCACATCTGTAGAAGGCTTTGGGTATTATGCACATTTTAATAATATTTATTCTTCCAATTCACGCACATGGGATACCTTTCCATGTATTTGTGACTTTAATTTCTTTTGTCAGTGTCTTGCAATTTTCAGTGTACAGATCTTTTACCTCCTTGGTTAAAATTATTCCTAAGAATTTTATTATTTTTCATGCTATTGAATGGAATTGTTTTCTTTATTTCATTTTCATATAGTTCATCGTTAGTGTACAGAAATACAACTAATTTTTCCATGTTGATTTTGTATCTTGCAACTTTACAGAATTAACTTGTTAATTCTAAGAGTTTTTTGGTGGAGTCTTTAGAATTTTTCTGTGTATTAGATCATATCATCTGCCAACAGAGACAATTTTACTTCTTCACTTATGATTTGGATGCATTTTATTTCTTTTTCTTGACTAATTGCTCTGGCTGGGACTCCCAGTACTGTGTTGAATAAAAGAAGTGAAAGTGGGCATCCTTGCCTTGTTCCAGATCTTAGCAGGAAAGCTTTCCACCTATTACCAGTGAGTATGATGTTTGATGTTGGTTTTTCATATATAACTTTCATTATGTTGAGGTACATTCCTCCTATACCCATTTTGTTGACAGTTTTTATCATGAAAGGATGCTGAATTTTGTCAAATGCTTTTTCTGCATCTATTGAGGTAATCCTATGATTTTTTATTTTTCATTCAATTAATATGGTATATCACATTCATTTATTTCTGTATGTTGAACCATTCTGCATCCCAGGGATAAATCTCACTTGATCATGTTGTAGTATCCATTTAATGTGGTGTTGAATTCTGTTTGCTAGTATTTTCTTGAGAATATTTATATCTATATTCATCAGCAATATTGGCCTATAGTTTTCTGTTCTTGTAGTGCTCTTATCTGACTTTGGTATCAGGGTAATGCTGGCCTTATAAAACGAGTTTGGGAGTTTCATCTCAAATTTTTGTAAGAGTTTGAAAAGGATTATCATTGAATCTTCTTTATATGTTTGGCAGAATCCACTAGGGAAACCATCTGGTCCTGGGCTTTTCTTTGTTGGGAGATTGTTGATTATTGAGTCAATCTCCTTACTTGTTACTGGTCTATTCAGATTTTCTATTTCTTCATGATTCAGTCTTGATGGTTGTATGTTTCTAGGTTTTTATCCATTTCTCCTAGACTGTCCAATTTGTTGGTGTATAATTGTTCATAGCAGTCTCATAAGATCCTTTGTGTTTCTGTTGTATCTGCTCTTTTACTTATAATTTTATTTATTTGTTTTTTCTTGGTTAGTCTAGCTAAAGTTTTGCCAATTTTGTTTATCTTTTCAAAGAATCGACTCTTAGTTTTGTAAATCTTTTCTATTGTTTTCCTATTCTCTATTTCATTTATTTCTGCTCTAATCTTTATTATTTCTTTCCCTCTGCTAGCTTGGGGGTTAGTTTGTTCCTCTTTTCTAATTTCTTAGGTTCAAAGTTAGGTTGCTTATTTGTGATCTTTCTTTTTTCTTAACGTAGGCATTTATTGCTACAAACTTCCTTCTTAGAACTGCTTTTGCTGCATCACATAAGTTTTGGTATGTGTGTTTCCATATCCATTTTTTTCAAGATATTTTTTGTTTTCCTTTTTGATTTCTTCTTTGACCCATTGGATGCTCAGAAGTGTGTTGCTTAGTTCCACACATCTGTGAATTTTCCAGTTTTCTCCTGTTACTGATTTCTAGTTTCATACCATTGTGGTTGGAAAAGATACTTGGTAGGATTTCAATCTTTTCACATTTGCTAAGACTTGTTCCTTTACCTAATATGTAATTTATCATGGAGAACATTCTGTGCACATGAGAAGAATGTGTATTCTGGTGCTGTTGGGCGGAATTTTTTGTATATCTCTATTAGGTCCATTTGGTCTAAGGTATAGTTTATGTTCAATGTTTTCTTATGGGTTTTCTCTCTGGATGATCAATTCATTGTTGAAAGTGGGTATTGAGTCCCCTACTATTATTGTATTGTTGTCTATTTCTCCCTTTAGATCTGTTAATACTTGTTTAATATATTTAGTTGCTCCAATGTTAAGTGCATATATGTCCACAATTGTTTTATCTCCTTGAGAATTGACACCTATATCATTACATAATGTCCTCCTTTGTCTCTTGTTACAGTTTTGACTTAAAGTCTATTTTGTCTATCAGTATAGTTACCCTTGCTCTCTTTTGGCTTCCACTTGCTTGGAATATCTTTTTCCACCTCTACGCCTTGAGCTTATCTGTGTCCCTAAAGCTCAAATAAGTCTCTTGTTGGCAGTATATAATTGGGTCTTTTTTTTTTTTTTTTAATCTTTTCAGCCACTCTATGACTTTTGAATGGAGAATTTAATCCATTTACATTTAAAGTAATTATTGCTAGGTAAGGACTTACTAATGCCATATTATTAATAGTTTTCTGTCCTTTTTATAGTTCTCCTGTTTCTTTCTTTGTCCTGTGATGACTTTCTTTGTGAATTGGTGATTTTCCATAGTGGTATGCTTTGATTCCCTTCTTTTTATCTTTTGGGTGTTTACTGTAGTGTTTTGCTTTGTGGTTACCATGAGGCTTACATAAAATATCTTATAAATATAACAGTCTTTTTAATAGTAATAACAGCTGAACTGAAATTGCATATAAAAACTTTACGCTTTTATTCCCCCACTCCCATATTTTATGTTTTAGTTGTCACAGTTTAGCTCTTTTTATATTGTTTATCCATTAACAAATTATTGTAGCTATTGTTATATTAATACTTTTGTCCTTTAAGTTTTATACTAAAGTGATTAACACACCACCATTTTACAGTATTCGAGTATTCTGAATTTTACTATATACCTATTTTTACTAGTATGTTTTATATTTTCATATGTTTTCATGTTACTAATTAGCATCCTTTAATTTAAGTTTGAAAAACTCCTTTCAGCATTTCCTGTAAGATAGATATAGCTGTGATGAACTCCCTCAGTTTGTTTGTTTGAGAAAGTCTTTCTCTCTCCTTCATTTCCAAAAGACAACTTTGCAAGGTAAGATATTCTTTGGTGGCAGTTTTTTTTCTTTTACTATTTTTCATATATTATCATACACTCTCTTCTCAGGTTTCTGCTGCTAAATCTGCTGATAGACTTATGGGGGTTCTCTTATACGTAAGAATTTTTTTTTCCCTTTCTGCTTTTAAAACTCTCTTTGTCTTCAATTTTAGACAGTTTTATTATAATGTATCCTGGACAAGTTCATTTTGGGTTGAGATTTCAGGGTGACCTGTTAGCTTTATGAACTTGGATGTCCAAATCTCTCCCCAGATTTGGAATGTTCTCAGCCACTATTTCTTTAAATAAGTTTTCAGCCCCTTTCTTCCCCTCATCTCCTTCTGGGACTCCAGTAATATGTAGATTGTTTCTTTTAATAGTATTCTATAATTCACATAAGCTTCCTTCACTCTTTTTCATTCTTTTTTCTTTTTGCTCCTCTGATTGGATGATTGCAAATAGCCTATTTTCTAATTGACTAATTCTTTCTTCTGCTTGGTCAAGTTTGTTATTGAAGTTCTGTATTGAATTCTTCAGTTTGTCACTGTATTCTTCAACTCTAGGATTTCTGTTTATCTGTTTTTTTAATGGTTTCTATTTCTTTCTTGAACTTTTCATTTTGTTCATGAATATTTTTCCGAATTTTGTTTGGTTGTCTTTCTGTATTTTCTTGTAGTTCACTGAACTTCTTTAAGAGGATTATTCTGAATTCTTTGTCAGATAGGTTATAGATCTCCATTTCTTTAGGGTCAGTCATTGGAGCTTTATTAGTTTTCTTTGATGGTGTCATATTTCTTTGATTATTCATGATCCTTGTGTCTCTACATTGGTATCTGCATATTTGAGCAAGTAGACACCTCTTCCAGTCTTTACAGACTGGCGTCAGCAGGCAAAGCTTTTCACCAGTCAGCCCATCCAGGGAGTCTGGGTGTGCCGTCTGGTGGTGTCCATGGGCAGACTTGCTGCTGGAGACTTTGGGCAGGCAGATTTGGTGCTTGAGTGAGCAGGTAGGCAGGCTTTGTGCTTGGGTCCACGGGAATAGCCTGATGTCTGAGTCCATCAGGCAGGCCTGGAGCCTGTGTCCATGGGGGCTGAGCAGGTGCCAGGGATCACTGTAGTGGGCCTGGAATATGAGTCTTAGGGGCTGGCTTAGTGCTGGGATCATTTGAAAGCCTGGTTTCATGGGTGCCAGCCTAGAGGCTGAGCCCATGGGAGCCAGCCTGGTGCTAGGGCAGGCCAATAGCCTGGATCTGAGAGCTAGCTATAGGCGGGGCTTCAGGGACTAGCCTAGAGGTTGGGTCTGTGGGGGCCAGCCTGGTGCTGAGGCAAGCCAGGAGCCTGGGTTTGTGGGAGCCAGCCTGAAACCTGGATTCTCAGAAGCCTACCAGGACTGACCTGGCGCTGAGGCAAACAAAAACCTTGGGTTCACAGGAGCCCACTTGGAGCCTGGGGCCATTGGGGCCAGCCTGGCTCTGGATCAGGCTGAGAGTCTTGGTCTGAGGGGACCTACCTGGAGCCTGGGGCTATGGGTGCCAGCCTGGTGCTGGGGCAGGTGCCAGGAACCTGGGGTCTGTGGGAGCTGGCTGCTTCTGGGATGAGCCTGAAGCCTGAGTTCATGAGAATTTACTGGTAATCTGATGTCTCAGTTGCTGCCCTGAGGCTGTGGGAGCCCGTCAGTGCCAGGGTGGGCCAGGGGCCTGAGTTCACGAGAACCATCCAGAAGCCTGGTACCATGGGAGCGAACTAGGGCCTCAGGATTCAGCCCGGTTTTGGGACATGCCAGCACTGGGCTCTGCAGTGAAGTTGGGTGCTCACTCCTCTCTTCTTTTCCCACAGAGAGGGTATCTCATTCTGCACCGGACTACCCAGGCTTGATGAGGGAGGGAGACGGGGGCAATATGAATCTATCTTTCTACCCTCCTCAATGTGTCTTTTCCTATTTCTGTGCCTCATCAGGTGCTGTAACCCCTCACCTGGAATCCTTAGGCCTTGAGGAGGTATTTTCATGCACAGATAATTGTTCAAATTGATGTTTCTGAGAAAGGATGGACATTAGAAATTCCTATGCTGACATCAGTCCTAAGTATTCTTTAGCTCTTTTACATTCCCAGTTCCATGATCTCATATATTCAGTTATGAGAGGATATTGTACCAGTTTAAAATCTGATGAAACTTCACAGGCAAACATATCTACAGATATTTGAATGAATAAAGTGCATGTACATGTCTGTCTATACATGGTCTAAAGTCCACATTTAGGCAACAATAAGTGTAAGGAAAAGTGTAGATTGTTTGTTGGAGGAGAATTCTGTAAGGCAATGGTTCTCCAACAACAGCACCACCTGGAAACTTATTAGAAATGTAAATTCTCAGCACCACCCCTGACCTCCAGAATCATAAACTCTAGGGGTGGACTCAGCCCTCCACATGTATCTGACACATTTGAAGTTTAGATCCATGGCTTGATAACTATGGCTGCATTTCTTAATAGCATTCACTTAACAAAAGCTATGGCTATTTTCACAATTCTGAGTTCCAGCTAATTGTGTATGTCATATTTCAGCAAATAAGGCTTAATTAGAGTTAGAGAGAAAGCTTTCAATCTACTGAGACATAAATGGATAAAGCTAAAAACAGAACATGCTTGTGTTGATTATAGTGTGTCAACTTTTCAATATAGATGACAGTAATACTCTATTCAGATGTTTGTGATTGAGATCTTTAAAGGATGTGATGTGAAATCAAATTCATATAACACAAGAAATTTTTATTTTTACAGAGGAAACCAAATCATCATAACTTTGATGTTCTCATGGAGATAGTAACTGGCTCCATATCACAGAACATGTTTCTAATAGTAAACAGCAATATAGCAAGTATATACATACACACATATACATATTTGTTTATTTCATTTAGAAATTTTAGTTTTTTATATTTTTATTATAGCTTTTATATTTTCTAAATTCCTCGAATTGTATTAAAAACAAATAAAATATCAATATAATATTTCCCATTTCTACCCCTACTATGCATAGACTGTTAAAAAAAGTAAATTATCATATTCAATGAATTAAAAAAGGAAGTGAAAAACTAAGAGTAAAAATATTCTAAAATATTGAATACGTGAATGATAAAAATTATAGCAGTTTAAAATTATGTATATGAAAGAACAAATAGCCTGTCTACATCTACATATATTAAGGAAAATTTGAATTTGACATCTGACAAAAAATAATAAAATCTTGACCTAGTATAAGCAGCAACTATTTATGGTGCAGTATGCTGGAATAAGCAATAGACAAGAGATCTTAAGGGTTGGGTCTGGTCCTCACTTGGACACTCATTTGCTGTGGGACTTTGACATGGCCATTTAACTTGATTGGTTATTCTTTTCCAAAAAAAAAAAGACATGGATAAAGTTAGATTAGGTGATTTCTAAAGTCTCATCCAGGTCTAAAATGATATATTTATGTTAAATATTAATTTAAATCTAAATAGTAAATCATTTAAAAAGGAGACATAGTTTATTCAACCTGAAATGTTGCAGCATTAATTCCTCTTGAGTTTATTGCTCTTTAGTAAGTCTGTTTAGTCAATTACTGATAGATTTTCTCCGGTGGAAAAATGTTTAAATCTAAGGGGGGATTAACAGACCTTGTTTTTGAGATCACTGACTCTGTCCTAGATACAATGTATCTATTTACACAGCTATTTAGTACAGAGCAGAAGTTGACTCTGTGGTAGATATACATCTTAGCCAAAAGAACTATCTAACAGGCACTTTACCTTTGAAATTGACTTGAAGATTAATACCTGAAATTTGTACCTTATATATGAATAAGCAAGCCATGTAGGGGAGGGAAGAAAATATCATAAGGACTTTTATGGGATGCTTGAATCAGCTCGGAAATCTTATTACATTTTACTAGAAGCCATTATTGCTCAGCTACGTGTTTTATGAGGTCTTCTAATATTTTAAATATCAAAATTAAAATGGAAGAAGTATAAATGTTGAATATATAAAATACATTATAAAACTCCAAGGGGAAATGCTCTCTGATTTGTACATGAATTTGAGTAAAGAAGTACTTTTTCTTCTTTTTCCTAGAGAGGTATTCATGTATAAAGGCAGTCTCATTACCAAATGTACTGTATACAGTACTTGATTGAAACAATAATTTATTATTATTTACCTAATACTCACAAATATATTTTTAGAGATTTAATGGAAAATTTTGTGAGGATTAGCATTATTTATGTAGTCCTGGAAATCAGGGAAAGAAATTACACTTAAAGCTTTGAAAACTGCCCTTTAGTCTTCCAAAAGCCATTTGGTAAGCAAGAATTGCCTCTGACAATTGGAACTAAATTTCTGGAAAAATGTTTATTTTTATGTTAGCATAGATAGAAATGCAGTCTGGTAGATAAGAAGTAAAAATATTAGTCATTGTGTTGTTTGTTTAATTTCAAAAGCAGCAATTGTTGGCCGTATATTGAGATAGTATTTAGAAAATCCTTTAAGATTTACTGTATTAAGGCCTGTGGTTATGTGGTCTCCTTGATATGTGAGCCTAGTGAAATATGTTTACAGAAATGACATTTTAATCTTCATTGGCTTTGTGTTGTGCTAAGTTTTCTAAGCATCAATTATTTGGTTAAATTTCTTGATGCTGTACTTCAATAAATTTCTATGGAATCTTTTAGTTATTCCAGCATGCTACCTTTGACCATTCTGTTTTCACAATCCCTCGTAGACAGTTATGTTTTACTTCACATGAGTGGTGAGGGACCCGTTGGGTCCTACTCCTTGATGTTCAAAGGTGTTTAAAGTAATGTTGATGAACTGTTTAGCAGCAAATGTTTTTGTGCACCAAGATCAGGTATGAGAAACTAGAGGAAGTTAATACAGAACCAATAGAAAAATGTAGGAGATTACTCAGAACCATTACTTTGGAGCCTTTTTTTTTGGATATGGAACTTAATATAGCACTGACATCAAACCATGATTATTTAACTATCCAATCTTCATTCAGCAAGCACCGACGCAGCATTTAGTACACACTAAGTACTTCAGTCTCCCAAGAATACTTAGCCTATTAGGCTTACTTATTAATTGAAATTGAATTCTTATGGATGAGTTTAATTCTGGTGACAGTTGTACAAATTAGATCTGGTTGAAATGCCATGCTAGGTACATCTCTTTCAAAGGGCATGGAAAAGGATATCAATTCCAGATATCACACATATCCTTTGAAAAGTAGAGGAAGAATAAACCAAAAAGGGTTCAATGGGCTTCCTCTGCTGTTAACCCACATATCTAACTTTCTAAAGAAAAATGAATATCCTACAGGAAATTCAAACTTAATAAATCCAAAATTGAACTCATGATCTGTTATTCTCTCCTCCAAACACATTCCCTGTGTTGGTAAATGATACCACATTCCACCTACAATTCCAATCAGGAGGCTGGAAGTCATCCAAAATTCTTCTCCATGCTGTGCCATCCCTACTCAATTGTTCAGAGTCCTGTTGATTCCATTTCCTAAATGTATCTTTAGCATACTTCTACTTGTACATTTCCTCCTCAGTTTCTGCCTCCTTTATAGCCTCATATATATCATTTTCATTGCCCCATTTCTTTTCTCACCTGATGTCATTTCCCCCTTCTTGCCATCTTCCACCATACCATGCTCATTTGTTAAGACTCAGCTCAGTTGTCATCTCTCTCAGGAAGCTTCTCCTGACCTCTTTTCAGGATGGGTTAAATGCTCCTAATCTGTACTCTTAGCATCCTATGTAAGCCATTGTCCCTGTATATTGTAATTATTTGCAATACTTGGTAATTATTTAGTCATTTGTATTCCACAAATAAATTGTGAAATTCACTAGGCAGAGACTGAACCTATTATCTTTGTATTCTTAGTACTCGTGCATTGTCTCACACAGTTAACAATAATTGTCTTTAATGAACAAGTGACAACTCTCTCTATAAATGCAGGGTTGCTCTATTGAGAAACACACACACTAAATACACTCCCATTAACGACTCTTCGCAGACGCTGCTAAAATATTTGAGGTTGCAAAAACGAGAGAGTTCTTTTAACTCTGTGGTCCGTCACTGAAACAGATCATCAACAGAAATCTTCCATTTGTTTCTCTATGTAAGAGATTTTTCAAAATTGTGTTGTAATCACCTTGCTCTGGGATATGTGAAAATAAGACATGTGAGAGATTGTATATGAGAGATTTTTAATTAATTTTGATTATGTTTATTTCACCTAAGAGAAGGAGAAAATTTTACCATGTTCAGGTGTGACTATAGAGTAGTTTTGCCCTAAAATATAAAATGCATTGGAAATCATTTTCAATTTATTAGCACCACCTGGCACAAGTATGTTTAATCATTAAGATTTACTAAACTATATTACCCTAAACACCTCTCCATCACATCCTGATCCTTTAAATGGGTCTTAAGAAAAAATGAAACAATAAGAAAGCCCCACTATGATGTAAGCCCAGTGAGATCCAATCCTTGTTTTAAAGCTCAGGGCATTGGTTAGGGCATGGGGTGGGGATGGAGGGTTTGTGAGGAAGGGAGCACAGTAAAATGTCTGAACCTTGATGGGCTTGTCTAAAGTAGTTAGGCATTGCCCCAAAGGAACCATTATTTCTGCCATGTTTGTTACTGATCACATCAATCTGAGTTCCTGGGCTTGAGAGTATTTCGTTCTGAAGCCGGGGATGTGAGAATAGAAGAGATGGTAGTTATTATTTCTTTTCTTTTCTACTACACCCCAATAAATGGTCCCATTTTCCTTTTTAAGATGTTTTGTGATATTGAGATCTAAATTTGAACAACATATGAAAAAACAAAATATTCCTTATGTTTATCCACAAGAGGCGTATGAAACATTTTGCTCTGGTATATGATTAAATTATTGAATATCAATCCTCTTTTAAGCATCTCACAAGTGTGAAACACCTCATCACAGGCTTGAGAAGTAGTCCCATATAGGAATATCATTGTGTTAAACCACAAAATTGAAAAAGTAATCTTTGAGCTAAGAGCATTGTTTTAAAAACTGGATGACATATTGAGTGTTACAAATAGTATAAAAGCATGTTTAGTCATAGGAAAAATAACAAAAAGGAGATTGAGAATGGATTCAAATAATTAATGAAACTATCATATTTTAGAATAGCAAAGATGGTATAAACTAAGCAATACATTAACGTGGGAGAAAACTGGATTCTTGTAAATTTCATAGCATTCTATCAGAGTAACACAATCTAGCCTGGAAACAGGAACCTTACTAATAGAGTTGACTGCTTAACAGGCAAGAATCTAAAAAGCTTCTGAGTTTTTCTTTTAATTTAAAAGAGCCAGACCATCAGTAATAAAGCCTTCTCTAGTGAATTACTTTTGCCTCCTGAGAGATCTCAGTTCGAATCTCATTACTACCACCTTCCTCAATTAGTTTTCAGATTGGATTGAAATTGGGAAGGAGGATTTTCTGCGAAATTTTTATAAAAAGGGCAGAAAAGAGCATTTTTTGATTCCCATAAGCCACGGAAGGAAGAAAATCATTCTGAGGAAAGCCCGAAAACTAAAAATTATGACTTTCTAAAACATAAACTATTGAAGAAATATCTAAAGAAGATGAAATATCTAAATGGTGGCTAATAACTCCTTGTTTGCACTAATGCATAAGTACAGTTTAATAATTTTAAATGAAGCTATCTTTATTCTTCCTTTTTCTCCTAATAGAGAAGACTTCCTTAGGATCTGCAGAGCATGTATCTCAGCTTTCAACCAGCTGAGAAAAACTGCACCTGTCATAGACTGGTTCAGAAACTACTAATGGGACTACGCTTGATTGATTGAATTGGCTAAGAAATATTTTGTCTCTCAATCTCTAGAAGACAAATTTAATCAGAAAAAATTTCAAGACTACAGTAGTCAAGTCACCATTAAAAATTAAAATAGGAAAGATTTTAGTGCAGAAGTGGTTAACATTCAAAGATTCAGCATGAAAAGGTTTTATCCTTTTTCCATAAAATAAAAATTGCTTTCATTTCTCCAATCCAAATGGCCAAAGATTGTGTCTCTTTCAGCTGTTGAAAGACTGTACCAAATTTTAATTATGGAAAATTGTTGTCTCATGTACTTATTAGCATGATATATAGGTAACATATTAAATGCTTATTTTGTGCCCAGAACCATGCTAAGCATTTTAAATGAAATATTGTAACATTTACAGTAACCCTCGTGAGGTCAATTCTGCCGTTTAACAAATTAGGAAACAGGCTTCCAGGTCCATTTGACTACATAACTAAACTCTTACTACATTTGTTCATTCAAAAACATTTACTGAGCTCTTACTATGTGTCAGGAACTGTTTTAGGCACAGGAAATACGCAAAACAAACCAACAAAAATCCTTGCCTTAAGGAACATACAGTCTACTGCACTGTTTTGTTACTGGTACCAGCTAGACTTGTTATCTAAGGATTACTTTAGGCTTCCAATTCAAAATAGGCATACCACCACTCCAATTTTTTTTGTTCTCCATCCACCCCCAACTCGCATCACCTCTGTATTATTCTGAGAATAAAATGGTAATAATATATTTGAGGTTCTAAATTTGGCTATAAACTATATCTAGGATATGTTGCCAAGAGGAAGGTACAGTATATTTTAGGTAACTTTGAAGTGGAAGAGGACAACTTGCGACATTGTAAGTCTTTCACTCACTGCCTTAGAAATCAAGTTGAGTATGTGAATGAAGTCATTGATATGTTGAAAGAAGTCAAGTCATCCCATCTACGAATTTTGTAACCTGGGGATCCATTTAATCTTTATGTTAGCACCCGTAACTTGGGCAAAATTATGGAACCTAAATCACAAGATCATTATGAGATCAAACTATGTTATGTATATATGCAAATAAATCTTCTTGATTAACTGATTACTTGCTCCACCAATATTAGCTATTTTTTCATTTTCCAGGATTTGGATTAGTAGGCATTCAATGAATGTCCTTGAACTAACATAGTAAAAATCATTGCAATTATCTTGATTTATTGTAAGTTTTTTGTGGTAGTAAACTTGCAATATTATAATGACACATATCTGGTGGCTACTCAATAAACATTAGTCTATGATAAAAACAGTGGTTTTTGACCTGCTGCCTCAGAGATTTACATGGCTGTCTGTAGGGATACTTATAAATTATTTATCACCACTGCCACTTGCTAGCAATTACTCAATTTTCCATGTCAGCATAATTTTAATACATTTTTTATCCTGAAAGAGAAGTTGCACCCACTGCAAGAATTGAGAGTAGAACTTTCTGTCTAAATAATATGAAAATGAAATGAACATGAAAAAATAAAATGAAATTTTGAGATAGCAATGCCAGGGTATAAATTTATTATATATGTTAGCATATCTTCATTGTTCTAATTACAACACAATTGAACAATATTTCTAGTCTTTCTCATTTAGTTTTTTTTTTTTTAAACGTATGTTGTCACTAATTTTTTAAAAATTCTATTATCTTTGCTCCACGGCTTCTCTAAATTTTTTAGGTAAGTGTAAGACATCATTTCTCACAATGTGTTCAGCTGAACATTGCTATTATATTACAGAAAAGATACCATGGTTGAATAAATTTGAGAAACATTGCGTGAAAAAAAGTTCAATTGGTTTCTTTATTATCAGACTTCCCTAATGTGTTCATATATATGATGAACTCCAAGAGCTTTTCCTAGACTTATATGACATGAAAACTCTCTCATGTACCAATATATATAGTCTTCTGTAACTATATCTACCTAGTCTTATAACTAGTCTTCTATGCAAAACACTTCGCAAAATACAAGTGCAGAAATAGCTTACTTATACTGCAGGACAGCCTTCCCCCTTTACAATTAGAAAGAAAATCTCTATAACAATTGCTTTATTCTCTTACCTGAACTTTAAAAAATTATACTGTTTTTAAAAGAAGAAAAACTTAGTTCGAGTTAAAATTAAAAGTGGTATCATAAGAACCTGGGGAAATATTACACAATTAAACTTAAGCAGCAAAGGAGGAGATCTATGTTGGAAAGGAAATAGTATGATCTCAGTGATAATTAAACAAAATGAAATATTTTTAGGTGTTATAAACATAAATCCCTTATCTCTCAGGTCTTTACATTAATGGAATTAATGTATGTTTTACTTTGTAGCATTTTTACCTGTATTATTGCCTTTTATAGATACTGTAACTCCATAAAGTTGTAAAGATGATTGTTGTCATATCTCTGTTTGCTAAATCCACTTAAACTACAGTTTCTCGGATGTCACATCTCCCTCTCTTTTTACTCTGCCATGCTGGCGTCCTAACTAAATGCACTCTCTTGCCTTTTTCAGACAGGATTTTAAAATAATAGCCTACAATGTACACAAAGTAAATAATGTATATTTTCTGGCCCCAATTCCTGACCGCCAATTAAATGCCTCAAACTATAGTAATTTGGTTTTCCTCCCATTTAGCTCCATTGAAACTGCTCACAAGATCATCAATGACTCGGTAATATGCATTTCTTTTTTTTTTTTTTTTTTTTCTCATAGGTTCAATCATTTAACAACTATTTATTGAGCACTTAATATGTGTCAGGCAATGTCCTAGGTGCTGAGGATAGAATGGGGAATAAAAACTCCAAGTCCTGGATCTTATGGAGCTGATATCCTAGTAAGGGGGAAGCCAAATAAGTAGATAAATAAATTAGCAAGATGACATCAGAAAGTAAAGTCAGCCTTAGGCAGGGTTGGCCAACAGCTTCTTTCAGGTTTAACTTCTGCTTACACAGTGAACTTGATGGTCTTTCTTGTGCCTTCCTATTTTCCTATTTGGGAAAATAATTAGAAAAAAGATGACAAGGATGAGAGCAGAGTGGCAACTAGCATCCTGACTTTCACTGCTTAGAATAGTGAGTAATGATAAGTGCCAGTCAAGGGAATGCCAGTGAATATAGCCAAGCTTGAGCCATCTTGCCAAAAATCTCCCCAAGATGGCGGAGTCACCAGGCAAGGGCAACTGGGCAGCCACAAGATGAGGGTTTACTGCCAGAGGCTGAAGTTGAGGGTGGGGATGCACAGCAGGAGAGGTTGGACTGGGTTAGATCTCCTGATAAGGAAAACTTTCCTGGGGAGGTTATCCCTCACTCGATAGGAGCCCATAAACATTCTGGTCTGAAACCAGAAGTCATATAAGAATGACTCAATGTCCTTAAAACACACCTTCCACCTACAATATGCATTTCAATGAATATTTTCCAGTCTTTATCTTACTGTAAATTTCTGCTACATTTGACACTTTGACAGCTTCCTCCTTATTTGAAATTCTTTCCTCCTCAGTTTCTGAGACAATATCTCTAGCTTCTAAGACAATTACCCTTCGCTTTTTTGTATTTTTAACTCCTTCGGGGTCTCCTTCTCCTCTATCCACTCCGTAAATATTCCTGTTCTTTTTGGTTTGCTTCCTCAGTCCTTGGTCCTTCTCTCTCCTCATTCTCCCCTTGGTAGATGTCAATAACTCTCATCGTTTACGTCAGCACGTCTTTGCTGGAAACTTCCAAATCTACTGCTATGTTTTCTCCCCAGGTACCTGATAAATATACTCAAATACATATCCCACAGGTGTGTACTCTAATTCAACCTCCGCCTCCCACTCCGATTAGATTATAAATTCTAGGAGGACAGGAACCTGACTGTGTTTACCAATGTCTGTTTGCGCTGATCATGTCACCTAGCATATAACTGCTCAACAAAAATTTGTATCATAAATATGTCAAAAACTTACATAATAGATATAGCTTCCCTTTTCTAAATCTGCCACTTCTTTTGCAAATTCCAGTCACGGTAAATGATATTACTGTCCACATCCTATTCCAAGACAGAAACCTGGGAGTTATCCTGAATTTTTCTCACTCCTCCCACCCCCGCCGGATTGTGGTCATTTTACTTCCTAAATACTTCTATAACAGCTCTCTTCTTTTCCTTCCTACTAATGCTCTATAAAGATCTTCAAATAACTCTAGAGGTATCAGTGCAATAGTCTCGTCCCCCAGAAAACTGATTTCCTGAAACTATTGGCATCTTCTTTATCCTCAATTTCTGTGATCAGCCAGAATGGGCAATTTGAAATTCTAATTTAAGCTGTATCTCATTTTGCTTAAAGACTTTTAATTGTTCCCAATTTCCTTTAGGAAAAAGGATAGGACCCTTACTGGGGAAGCCATGCTCTCTGTTGCTGTTCCTCTTCAGCCTCACCTACTCCTATGCTCCGCTCACATTTGATGTTGAAGTGAAGGTGAAATGCTTGTAGCTCCCGGTGCTCCTCACTGGTTCCCACCTCTGCTGTGGCTCATGCTAATCTCTCTGCACTGCCCTACCCAGGCTTTCTTCACCTGGCTAATCTTGACTCATCCTTTGAGACCACTCTTGTATCCTCTCCTTTGGGAATTCTTCCGTGAACCAATAGGCTGGAGAAAAAGAACGTTCCTCTGTGTTCACAACTTTTTCTTGTTTGTTTGATTCGCTTTAATTACTTATTTCTTTTTTGTTGATATTAGCTCTTTATTTAATGATCTCTGCCTTGATACAATGTATTTCTTGAGAGTTTGTTATTCATCTCTATATCCCTAAAATCTAGCAAAGTATTTAACACATAGTAGGAGTTCAATAAATACTTTCTGAACTAAACTTAGCCATTGATCTCACCATAACTTAGTTTAGTTAATGAAATTGAGATTTAATTATTTCTACAATTTATAGGAGCCCTGCATCTAATACTTTCTAGTTAACTTAAAGATGTGTATAAAGCATTTAAGTGGTGTGTGCGTGTGAGGAGAGTATACATTCTCTCTCTTCTATCTATCCATTCTGTCAAAAGATCCAGTTAATAAAGTTTATATATATTTCTCTTGCAAGATATTACAATGTATTTATTTTACATAATGACAGACAAAAATTGAACAGAGCAACCAATTATAAGTAAGTTCTTTAAGTGTTATGAGCCAAAGATCTTTCATGACTGATAGCTATGAGTGCGTACGGCTCTTCTTTGACTAAGTCATTCACCCATCATGTCAATATGTTAGCCAGCTAGTCAAACATAAAGACAGTTTACCCTTGATATACATTTTCGTCTAGCAAAATATGGATTTATTTATTCCTTTTAAGCTCAAATGAATGCACAGGTATGCCCAGTCCCCGTTTGCCTTTGCTGTGTCACGAGAAAAGAATGGTTGTTTCTCACTCATTTCACAAATGACCAAAGTCCAGAAATCACCCATCAAGTGATACAGTGGATGGAGAACGTCAACCAGTGCTCAGTAAGTGTGAGGACCTCACTGCTAGCTAGTAAGCAACCATTCAAAAACATATGTCCACTTTAAATTATCCAAGTTTGTGGAAAGAGAGAAGCTTGATGTTTTCTTTCCTGGAGATAAGAGCAATAACAGACGTCTATGAATTCTATAATAGTACTTCTCAAATTTTAATGTGCATACTACTGACTTGGGAATCTTGTTAAAACCCAAATTCTTATTCAGTAGTTATTGACGGGACCTAAGATTCTACATTTCTAACAAGCAACCAGGTGATGCTGATGTTGTCGTTTTGTGGACCACACTTAGAATAGCAAGGTTATAAATGATAATCTTCTATATTTTTCTGTTTTCATAGCTCTTGAAAGCACTTTAACATACGTTACGTCACATGATTCTCACCATAAGTCTGTTAGATTGGCATGGAGTGTATCCTGGGCGCTAACCCTATTTTATAGGAAAAGAAAGAGAGACTCAGGATTTAAGTGATTTGTTGTAAATCACTCCATATCCATTGTCCTTGAGCTCCTCCCTCTGTATCGTCGTGCCTCCACTGGTCTTTTACATTCAAGAAACTGCCTTTGCATGTTCTATATCATAAAGCCAAGACATATGTCAAAAATAGATTTTTTTAAAAAAATTAACCAATGTCTTCCTTTCCATAAGGATCATTTTGTCAGCCTGCTGTGGCTATGGTGGCTTTTGAGTGATTTTCTGTCTTAGAAATCAGAGAAGACTACACAGCTCACGGCAGAGATAATATAGGGGCTTAGACACGAAGGTAGGAGAAACGCATTCAACAACATGATACCACATGATATGCTAGAGGAAAACATGGCAAACAGACCATGGCTGGAAAACTCATGGTGTGTGTTTATAGACAGAGAACAGGGGTTGGGTGGAAAAGTAAGTTGCCAAGATTGGACACAAGGTAAAAAGGTAACATGCTTTTGATATAGACCCGAAGGAAAAGGAAGAAAGTCAAAAGGCAATGAATAGACAAAAAGCCATAGAACTGGTGATCTTTTTTAAATGTCTGTGTGTGTGGGGAGGGGTGATGGTGCTGGCCTCGACAAATGGAAACCACAGGAGGAAATATGTTGGGGACAGTATAATGTAGTGACAACGAATTTAGCACTGTTTCCCATAGACAGCCATTTAGAAAAGATGACTAGCGTAGGCTCATGGTAGACCTTTGAAGAGGAGATGGAAACAAGATGATTAAGTCATGGATTTGTTTAATTATTCAGGCAAGAGATGATGAGAACTAGAACTAAGGTCTTACCAGGAGAGAAAAAAAACGAGAGAATAAATTTGGGAGACACATAACTTGGCAACTACTTGGACGCTTGGTTCTGAAAGAAAAGGAGAAACTGTAAATGAGTCAGAAGTTTAAGTCAATGTAACTGAATGGTGAGTCATGGGTTCCATTTCTTGAGATAAGGAACAAAAGAAAAAGACGATGGAAGAGATGTTAAGTTCAACTTTACACCAAGTGAGGTGCAGGCAGAATAACCATGGGAAGGTGTTGATTAGCAGTTATAAATGCAGTTATAGAGCTCTGAAGATTTTGTTTATGAATATTAATTTTCTTGATATATAAGAAAAATAAATTATTGCTTATTACTTATGCAAGTATTTTTTTGTTTTTAATTATATTACCACTTATAATTAATGTTAATAGCTTCCGGAAAAGAACACCTCACTCTTCTCCAATTACGTGATGAAATGCACGTCCTGCTTGCAGTTTCCATTGGGGGTAAAAAATGAAGGAATTTAGTGGCTAATAATATGCTATGTCAAAAATAAATAATTATTATAATGTTGCTCCAGTATTTAAAAACGGAGTCCTCTTTCATTGTTTTAGCATTAACAGTGTGGGTTAAATGGTCTAGTTTTTGCCAAAGAAAGGATTTATTTTTTTTAGAGTTGGGAGACAGTGAACAACATCCAATATTGTCTAGGGGTCAGCATAATATAAAGCAAGAAAATCATCCCCTGGATTTGGCAACAAACATGTCAATGGTCACCTTCTCAGAAGAGATTTTAGGAGAAAAGATCACTCAGCAGTAGCGCCCTAATATACACTCAGCTTTAATTTAATCTATCCTTTCACTCTTCCCTCAATGCTCAGGGGACATTTTTTCTTCCTTATAATTAAACTAATTCCCTCCACCTATAGTGTGCAGCCCAACACTTCTCATATCTGGGACAGTGCTCTCCTAATTACCATCTCTTTCTGGATTTCTTGCTCCTCCTCTCCCTGGAATACTGCACCCTGTCACGAACATGAAAACAACAAACGTGGTTCACTGATTCTCCCTGCTGGAATATAAGATTCTGCCTCCCTTCAACAACAAACTCCTGAAAAAAGTAGTTTGCGCTCTGCCTCCACTTATTATTGATAAATTCCTTGTTAATCCCTATAAACTAGTTTCTACTTCCACCATTCTGCTGAAATGCTCTCCTGAAGGTGATAAAATGAAAGCCTGTTGTCAAATATGTCTAGTCTCTATATCTGAGAAAAGACAGGCTTTATCTCAGTCATCATGTCCCTTGACCCATCTGAGACAGTGATATTGCTGACTTTTCCACTTTTTCTTGAAAGTGTCGTTGCTTTGGGATGCTAATACACTGTATTTCCTGATCTTCCAGGAAATGTTCCTTTTTCTTGAAGAACTGCCCTCCTCCTTTGGCTTCTACCTTAAACCTCTAAACTCATGGGTACTCAACATAGTCTGAGGATTCGTAGTGAATCTTCCCAATTTCCAAGTGTCTCTAGGATGTCTCTGTGTGGATGTCCCACTAGTCATGCCATTATAAAACTTATGATACCACTTTTTTCTCATTCATATCCTAAGAATCTAAACTTTTCACTTTGGCCTCCTAAGTCCCCTTTCTTGGTTTTCCAGAACCTCTCTCATATGGATGCATACCACTGCTGCAGCCTTGCCAACTTCTGTTCCTCATGTAGCCCCTGGAACCTCCTTTAGTCCTTGGTCCTCTCCTCACTGTCTCCTGCTCACCCCTGCCTCTGGGTAAACTCCTAAATAGAGCTACCATTTATTCAACTGGAACCAAATGGCAAGCATCAACTCCGTTTCTTTAAATAACTTTGCCAGGTGAGTATGATAGTCTTCATTCAATAGATAAGAAAATCGAAGGTCAGAAATGTTAAGTAATTTAAGTAAAGTCATACCCCTAGCAAGTGGCAAAGAGAATCAAATGCGTGTCTTTCCACCGTAAAGCAAGCACTGCTTCCACCATGCTGTATAATCATCTCCCTGTCTCAGCTGCTCTTCCGTACTCCTAAATCCCAGCTTAAATGCATCGTCTGCCTGAAGTTTTCACTGATTGCCACAGATTACAGGAATGGCTCCTCTCTAAACTCCTAGAACACTCTTTACTAATATAATGAACTGTCTTTAGCCATCTTCCAATGGTTCATGTCTATGTCCTTGATCACATTCTCTTAGGATGGAAACAATCTCTTATCACTTGTTTGTAAATTTTGTATCACCAAGTACAATTCTGGACATATGGCAATGTTATTAGCATAACATATATTTTCAATAAATTGCTGAGTAATTATATTTTTAATAAAATATGCCATTAACACTTATTTCTCTTTCCTTTTAGGAAGTTAAAAATAATTATAACATAAAAATATACATAAATATTTAATGTAAACTAATAAGAGGAAATTTAAAGTGCATGTATTACTTTTTCCATTATATCCCAACAGTAAAATAAAGCATAAAATACAATGTTATGCTTACAGGAAGGGGCAAAATCATGTATCTTTTATCTGATCAGCAAGATCTCACTGACATGAGTAAGAGAGCTAACAACAATGGAACGATTCTTATATGTAATTTTTCCTTTTCTACGATATATCTACAACTCAGTTATAACTTCTGATGTAAAGATTCAATGTCATTTTATCTCTATTCTGCATTCTTACAGTTTAAAATTGCTCATTTTTCTACCTATCTTCCAGAGAACGCATGCTTTCAGATTATATAAAGTCACTTAAAATGGTTATATTCATTCACTAAAAATAAGAAAACACAAACAATTCCTTTTGATATGTTAGCAGTACTTTCAAGAGAAGTGATATTAAGAATTCAGATTAATATTTAACATATACATAGAAAAGTGAAACAAGCATTACTTAAATACAAGTTAAAATTTGTGAAAATGAGTATATGCAAATATTTTAAGGCCAGTGATATGAATGTCTGCCTGTATGTAATATCACTTTCACTGCATGGAAAGATATAGATGGATATAGGTTTAGATTTAACCTTTTCTCACATACATAGATATAGACATATAAATATCTTTATATAGATATAAAATATTTGGAATAGGGTTAGCTCTAGAAAGATTGGAATTAATTGGAATTTTCCTCAGGATTTTTAGTCATTTTTTCTGCACTTTCCTCTATTCTATGATATTCCTTCTTCTAACTTTCAATACCTGTCTTGAGTACCCACCTAATTTCTTGAATTTCATCCTCACAGAACCTGTTTTCAGAAGGTCTATTATAAAGTATTCCAATTTTCAAATCCATTAATTTGAAATTCCAATAAGGCAATGGATTACCTCTACAAAAAATATTTGCATATTTAATTAATGGAAAGAGAAATGGCTGAATCTATTAGGTTGAACCATAAGAAACTGCTGTTTTTGAGGTAAACGTGGTTGAATATAGGCGATTTCATAAGGTTCAGGCAACTATAAGGATAAGTTTCAGACATTTGTCACAATCTGGCTGGAATCTCTGAAATTCAAATTTTCCCCTTAGCACTTTGTAAACAGTGTGCAATCTTCCAGTAGATAAATAAGGAGCAGCATATGCTAACAGTTCCAGCGTTTTGATGAACTTATCCAAAGTCAGCTACCAGAAACCATAGAGTCTATTTTAATTTTAGCATACATTTCAGTTTATTGTTGATTACATCTAAAATATATGGGGAGCATGCACCAGTATTTTTTCACTGTTTTGGCCATCTCAAGGCTTTACCTAACTCCAATTGTAAAGCCAGCCTTGTTCATAATTTTGTAAAGCTTACAAAGTATCCTTACCTGCTTTGGATGTCTTTTCATCTTTTTTAATTTCAGGTTCTGGGGTAAAACATATACATACACACATACAAACAAACAAATAGGAAAAAAATAAGCATTTGAAAAACATTAATACTAAGTGGATTAATAGGCAGATTTAATAGATTTTCTTATTTGTTCTCAATTTCACTTGTAGTTACATACTTTTATCAACATACAATGGAACATGTATTTTTAGTAAATTATAAAGTAACTTAAGCAAAAGGACTTTGACTTTAAAATCCAGTTTGCTAAAAAGTTTCATACTAATCAAGCAATTTGGCATCTTGTCTTTAATAAGAGGCCATGTCTTATGATTCATAAGTTATTTAAGTGCTGAAAATAAGGAAATTAATAAAAACTGCTCAGGAGAGAAGTATTGTAATTTTTCTAATCTGACCATTTTAAGCAATTTTCTATTTTTGACTACATACACTCAATTCATGGAGCTCCCCCTGGTGGTTAATTTAATAATTTCAAACTGTTATAATTGTTTTTATTAGTATTTCTGCTATTAATTATATAAAATAAATTAAGAAGGCTTAAATTTAGTATATTAATATAAAGAATTAATATAATGAAGTATTTTACTCTTATTGTCCTAGGACAATGGTTTTGTCTAGAAATTCTGCATTATAACCATGTCAGTAAATACACAGTTTTACAACCTATCCAAGTAATGTTTGTGGACCATCTCAACCAATGTGATAGTTGACCATATTTTCATGTTTCCCAGTCCTTCCCCTTATTTAAACAACTTTGCCTAGGTCTTCTAGTTCTCCTATCTCGGCATAACGTTTTGTTTTCATTAACAGAAGTGTTCTGGTGCATTACAGTTTTCCTCCCTTCAAACAGCAGGAAAACTGATCTCCTGGTTAGGATACTTATAGTACAGACTATGTGTCAAGGAGAGTGCTAGCCAGCTTTATTTGGATTTTAGACTAATAGTCTCATTTTCTGGAATTACAATAAAAAAAGAAACATTTATTTAACCACAGAATTTTATATAATAGAGAATTAGCCATTCACACCCTACTTCTTATAATATTTGAATGCACATCCTGTAGAAAGTGATATGGTACTGTTATTGCACTCTGACTCTCCCTGGCCCATATTCTTCTCTTTTTAGTCCACACATTCACTTAACTGGGTGGGATGAATGCTATTTTAATGTTTTCTATGAGCTATAATGTTATATAAAATTTTGTTGTATAATTTTTTATTTAATTTTTGTTTATTGTCTGTATCCCCTCTTTAGATTTTAAGTTCCATACTGGCAAGAACTTTGTCTTGTTTATTACTCAAATATCAGCATTTGGTCAAATATCTGATACATGGTATCTGATCAATAAATATTATTGAATAAATAAATGAATGAACAAAATGCTGACTATAGAACGATCAAATGCTCCCTCTTGTGTATCTGTAGTCCTAGAAGAAATTGACTTATCTTATGCTTCCAGAGCTAGAGTTAAAAAATTGGTGTCCTAGGATGGGGTTCATAGGCATTTTGCTCATCAAGTGGAGCTGTCTACGTAAAAGAACCTTGCTTCTCACTTCACACATGGCTCTCTTCCTGTCAATCATGTTGTCATTGTAACCTTGAAATGGAACCATCTTAGCCCTTATGTTTGTTAAAAGATCTTCCGGAAAAAAAAGTTGTGGGGAATATTTTTATCAGCTCTGAGTGCAATATAACTAGAACCAACTTCTGTCTTGTATACAGAATTTTCTAAGCACTCTTATGAACAAACATTCACTATCCTACAAGCATGTGGCCATGGACCCTCTCACTGTGATAGACTATTGACTTTTGGTGTTCTGTAAACAACACGAGCAAGATGACCTCACAAGTGATGAGTTCTTGGGAAGTGTGAAAAGGAAGTGTTTGGATCATGTAGTGTGGCTTTAAAAGGAACCTACTTACTAAGTTTTGTGATGTTAGGCATTATATAAAACCTCAAGTCTTAATTTTGTCATAGCTAACTGGAGAAAATAATGTTGTAAAATTGATATCAGAATTATAAGTGATGTATGGATAGAGCTTAGTTATTTTTAAATTATGCTCGTAATAACTTAAATCGCATGATCTCTCAAGGTAGTTCTCTTTTTTTCTTACAGAATAAGGATTTTACCCTTTAGCATGCAAAGCAGGAATTGATATATCAGAAACTGTCAACATATTTCTAAGGTGAGCATCTCTTTTATTAGGCTACTTGGTCATTAAGAACTCAGTGCCCTCAATTTGTAGATGGCATTTATACTGAAGGTTAAGTCTTTCATTTTGAGTCAGATAAGGATGCCTGTTTCTAATCATAGTAAAGTGAAAAATATATATGTATATTTATATAGAAAGTATATGTATATATATGTATATATTTTTTAAAGTTTATTCAAAAGGCTTCATTGAGAAGCTTCAGGAAACTAAGGACAGAGCTTAACGCTGGAGATTGGGACCTGGAGGCCAGAGAGAGGGAATGGGAACTTTTATTTTCATCTCATCTTTACTGTTTAAAATTGTTTTACCATTGCTTATTATTGTATAATAAAATAAATGGTTTCCGTAAACATTTGTCTCCGGAGCCCTTCCTTTTGGGCTCCATATACAAGCATTGCAGAATCGTGGAATCATGAAATCCCCTTGCTGAGTTGTTGAGGCAGACAGCCTGCCATTCCATATGCAGCACCAACTTTTCCAGGCTTCTGATTTCATTTATGAAGCGTAGATTGATGATGGGCCTGGAGAGGGGAACTTCATTAATGATTTTTCAATGTCATCAACACAACATTCTCAAGTAAAGCAGGCTGACCAAAACTTCAGCATGCGTGTGCTTGAGTCAGAGAAGGGCAGCCATGGAGATCAACTCTGTTTAGGAGTCTCTGTTTTGTCTTATAACAAAAAGTGAGAAATCTACACAATATATAAATCTCGAGAATCTGCATTCTTTTAAGAACGTCTCTATTTTAAATACTTTGCAAGGTAAAAACTGAATATCACTGATTTTTCTTTTCGCACTGCATTTTGTTATCATTATCATATTTGCTTTTTCATCACATAAAGGCCTTATATGTCCAATAAAATATAATAATAATTATTGTTTTTTCAACCAATGATATTTTGCATTTGCTACATGGTATTTATTAAGTGTATTATATGCATTATCTATATTTTATTTATATAATGTTAAATATTCATGTTTTTATTATCTCTCTAACCCCAGTAGAATATACACTTCTTGAGTCCTCGGATGAATATTTATTTTCTCTGCTGAATGACAGTGCCTAGATCAGTGCTTTGCACAGAATAGGGATCGACAATTACTTGTTGAACAAATGGACAAATTATCTTATATAATCCTCACATATCACTCCTATGAGGTAAATATTTTATTACACCCAGTTTACAGATAACAATACTGAGGCTTAATAACTTGTCTAAGTTCATATTCCCTTGTAAATGGCAAAACTAGTAGTCGAATACTGACTTTTTTCCCAAATCCAAAGACTTAAGCACTCCTAACACACTGCTATAACTACCGTTGCCACAGATAGAAGGAAAAGCTTTTAAGCATTTCATACATGAAAGCTATATAGTAAGCGACATTCTAAATTTTATAGGTAGGTTTTATTTACCTAGGTTATATTACTTAGACAAACTACTAACGGAGTCATTAAGATTATAATGACCATGAACAATATAGCCACTGAGGTTTCATTTTTTTCAGCCAGTCGTTAAATCATGAACCATATGAATTAGTTTCCTAAGTTAAGCTGGTTAAACTAGATAAATAGACTGAGCATTGATAGAAAATTGATAGCTGTCTCACGCTCCTGGAATAGTATTCAATATTTAATGACATGGGAAGATTTTACATTTAAAAGCAGGTCACCAAACTATTTTTGTAAAATATCCAAAGGAACTTTAGTAATGTTATCCCCAGTTAATTGTATGTGAGTTTTGATCTGAGAGGATCTGGAAAGCATGGTGGCCACAGACGCAGGTCAAATTGCCAGGCGTGAGTCCCAAATCCACCTCAGGTGGCTCTATGACCTGGGCAAGTCACTTTCAGGGCTTTGCTTTTCACATTTATAAAAAAAGGATTACAGTGAGAATTAAACTGAACACTACATGTGAAGCACTTAGAACAGTGCCAGATAGAAAGCAAACAGTACAAGTTAGTCTCCTTATTGATATTTGAAGTTACTTTTCTTATATTTGTCTACCATAATGTTAAATAAAACATATTTTCAATAAAATATATATTTTAAATAAAACAAAGTCACACGTATTTAAAAAGTAATATTCATAAATTTATTCTAAACCCATGACTTTTATGTTATTTGAGTAATCATTTGGATTTTTTGATGAAAATCTGCTACTACTACCAGATAGACACAGCCACATCTACACAACTCTACTGTGGTCCTCATTATATTATTTAAAAACCAATTGGATGCAAAACACACACACACACAAATACACACACACATTTTCACATTTCGCTTTCTGAGCAAGGCTCTACTGGATGGGATGGAGAATCACTGTCACTCTACGTAGCTTGGCTTCAAGATTCGGGATTTGGGAGAATCTTCACTGAACTCATGTTTTTGCTTGAATATACCTTAGGAAGAATTTGTTTTGCAAATACTGTCTGTTTTAATAGGTAGCATTTGATTTCATCTGCTGTGGACACATTACTTTGTGGTCCAGATAAATCCAATATGAGAAAGACAAGATCTGACTATCTTTACGTTTGATTTGGAACTTCCAAATCACAGAACTTCCAGTTCACAGACTTCCAAAAAGAGAAACTGTCCTAAATTTAAGGTCACACAGAGAACCAAAACCCTACACTCTCTACTCCACAACTTTTCATCTTGTCTGTGTCTACATTTCTTTACTTCAATATTCTATGGGCTGTTTAATATTTTCCTTCCTCTCATTTAACCATGTCCATATGGTTTTGAAACTTCATACATTCTCAATGCTTTCATTTTTCCTGTTTGAGTTTCTAAATCAGTACCATCTTCGTTCATAAATTGAGGAATCCCTCCATGCATAATAAAGGGGCAAGGTGATGGCATTCTCAAGTAATTGCTCAACATCACCCAAACCAAGGAGTTGCAGAGGTCGTTTTTGCACTTCAGTTGAAGAAAAACAAACAGACACAAACCAAGCAAACAAAAAATCCCTCAGTTTGAGATTATTTCCTTTATTTCTTAACCAAATGATCTAATGTGAAGCATCTGAAACTCTCTAAATTTCAATTTTCTCATACTTTGAAATAGGAACCATGATAATTAACTGAGGTATCTGTGGCTAAGATTAGATTGAATCATTTAACAAATATTTCCTGATCATTCATGTACTAATATCTAAATAATAGATATTTATTGATTGGATAAAAAAATCTGGTGTGTGTTGTCTCAGGCAGCATGGGAGGTCACTTCACTTGCCCTTTTCCCAGCTCTCTTTTTCAAGTATTGTGAGATTTTCAAGGACAGGCGTTTTTATCCTGTTCATCTTTGGAGCCTCAGTACCTAAAATATCTCAGAATATTACACCAGCACTCAAAAGTTGTTATTGATACAAAATAATTTAAAATGTGGTTTCAAAATGCCAGGAAAATCAAATTATAAGCTTCACTTTTAGGTGAGTTAGACTGAAATATGAAGTGGAATTCCTGTGCCATTAACTAAAACCCTACAGAGGTGGAAAAGCCTATTAGAACTGACACACCAGACTTTCAACACTGCTGTTCATTATCTTCAGGTTTTTATGTTTATTTTGTCCCAGGCAATTATAACTATCCAGAGGAGCTAAGTGAATTAACTAGTTTATAGCTGGTTATTTCAAAGCTGAAACTAGAGTCTCAAGCTACTGAGCACAGTGGTTTTTCTATAACACATATGCACACACAAACACACCCCATACACATATGTTCTCTCTGTGCCTGTCTCTCTCTCATCTTTCATTCCCATCAGGTCACCAAAGAAAAAACAATTAGGCTTTATAAGCTTCTATAGGAATAGTTCTAAAATGGCTCTAGTTTGTGATGGAAGCCCTTAATTCATGACTCAGTGCTTTATGCCTAAGTCCTGATTCTGCAATCCTTCCTTGGCAAGATTCCCGTAGGAGCTTGATGCTCACAAAGAAAGTTTGCTGAGTGGACACTACAAACACAGAATGAGCCAGAGGGCATTCTCTCTTTGCAGCACAGAATAAATGCATACATTTTTCCTGCCTCATTCTGTCATGATTTAATTTTCGTGATCCTTTGTCTTTTGTATATGCTAAGTACAAGGTACCACATATCTGATAGCGTCACTCTGCTTTTATCTACTCTTTCTTTTATGCCTGGCTATGTGTGCCTCATTATTCTTTCCATTCCCGAAGCTTCCCAACATGAAGAGTTCAAATTGAAATAAGTAAGAAATAATTGGAGGAGGCTGCACATACTGTAGGTTGCACAAAGAATAGTCAGTCAGAACAAGGCCCTGTGATGTTATCTGAAGATGGCAGCACAGCTGGTTGGATATGTTTCAGATAATGAACCGGTTGACTTTAAACCACTCAATTTGTACAAAAATCACTTGCCAAGGTAGATAAGCAGACATTCTTTGGTTTTTCCTTATCAAGGAAAAACTCTTTAACTAGAATCTCATTTGTTTCTCTGGGCACCAGCATTCATTTTCTTTAACTGAAGTGAGCATAATCAATTAAGCTAATAAAAGGTTATAATTCATAGGTATGGATCATCCTATATCTGGTTCAAATATATAAAAAAGATAGATGACCTTATATGAAAAATAATACATTTAAAATTTTTTTAAAGTGAACAGGAAAAATGAAAAAGTTTATTATGACACTAAAAAAAAATTTCCCCCAAGGAGAAAAGCATATTAGAACCTTTGCATTAGGTGGCTTGGAGTGACAAGGAAAGTGGATATGCAGAGTGACAGTGACTCACTCTCTCATTCTACTCTGCCCCTTTCAATGAGGGCTTAAATGGAAGGAATACCAAGGAAGGAATAGCGGGGCTCAACATTTATAGTTGTCAATATATTTCACATAGGTATAGTTGTACACATATTATCATTGTGCATTCATTTTTCAGATGAAGGAAATAATTCACAGTGCTTGGACACATTAATTTTGTAAAGCCAATGATTATAGAGAAAATTCTGGCAGCACCAACTACTTTTCTTGCCAATACTTAATCCCTTTCCATTCTATCAACTTGGCATTTTGGTGTGATGGGCACAACAAGAAAAGTGTTAGGCTGTAAGTTGCTGCTTGGAGTGAAAGTGCTATTGTTACTGGTACAATTTTCACTTAAATAGTTCTTCAGGAAATGAGTAATCATGGATTTGTATAGGCACCTACTAACGTTTTATGCTTTTGAATGCTGATTGGTCTTTTTATTTATTTATTTATTTTTTGGTGAGGAAGATTGTCCCTTAGCTAACATCTGTGCCAATTTTCCTCTATTTTGTATATGGGACACCACCACAGCATGGCTTGATGAGTGGTGTGTAGGTCCGCACCCGGGATCCGAACCCATGAAACCCGGGCTGCCGAAGCAGAGTGCGCAAACTTAACCACTACACCACTGGGCCAGCCCATGATTGGTCTTTGTTTAACCAACAAATTATCTATATTTTTTCTCCATTCCTACCAAATACAATAAAATTATTGTTAAAAAAACTTGACGTTAGGATAAGTTTTGCTAATACATTCCAATACTGAAGAAAAAAGGAAAGTAAAATTATTTTGGGGTGCTTTTACGTCTGACACTAGTAGCTAATCTGGCCTAGAAATCTTGTATAATAATTTAATCTTCGTGCATCAATTTCTTCACTGTTAACATGATAGTCATAATATTTTCTCCTTAAAATACCTCAAAGCAGAATCAAATTATGTCAACAAATAATTAAATCAGGAGCAGGGCACAAAAAGAAAACAAATTACACAAAATTTAAAATACTAATGTTGATTATCAAATCAAATATTCTAGATCAAGTATTGGATTTTAAAAATAATATTGCAGCACAATATTATTATTATTAATATTATTATTCTTAGAGGATGACAATGTCATAAGCAAAGATGATATATTTATTTGTAATATTATTAGAAAAAAATTAAAAATTCAGAATGGGGGGCCGGCCCTGTGGCTTGGTGGTTAAGTGCACGCGCTGTGATGCTGGTGGCCCGGGTTCGGATCCCGGGTGTGCATCGAGGCACCACTTCTCCGTTCATCCTGAGGCCGAGTCCCACATACAGCAACTAGAAGGATGTGCAGCTATGACACACAACTATCCAATGGGGCTTTGGGGGTAAAAAATAAAAATAAATAAAATCTTAAAAAAAAAAAAAATTCAGAATGGGGAATCAAATATACAGGTTAATTGGATTTGCTTCATAGAATCATCAGTTGTGAAAGACAAAATATATCCTGGTAATATCAGTTTAGAGAATTAGAACACTAAATAATGTTAAAACTGGAACTTTTCAGAAGAAAACTTGATTCTTTGTATGTCAATCATTTGACATCAGAGTATTTGTGATCACTAGGTGTAGCAGCATGGGAACATTGGTTATGCTCAGACTGATCTATGCCGAGTTAACATTTTCTGAATGATGCTCTTTGGGATGAATCTGAGAACAACTGTTTGATTCTTTCTCATAAAAGCAGACTACCCAATACATACTCCTTCAACAAACTCCTGAGCTTTCCCCTGCAAGTTTGTATCTGGATAAATCAGTATTTAAATAGTGCTTATAGAACTGACATTGGGACCTTCACAGTAAGACTCAAAAACATGAGACAGTCAATACTGAAACTGAAATATAGTGATGTCCACCTGAAATTTATACAATGTTATAAGCCAATATGACCTCAATAAAATAATTTTTTAAAAAAACTAGTGACAACTGAAAATGAATAAAATACCAACTTCTAGAAAATAAAAAGCAGGACAGATAGAGTGCTAGCATTGGCCCTCGAGATGTCTGGTTGCATTTGTGCTGAGAAGAATGTTCTGGATTCCTGAAGTTTCAGTCTTAAATTTATTCTTTACTAACTTTACTTAGAACTTTAATCTTCTACCTTTGACTCCTTCCATAGACAAACTCATCCGTGCATGCCCACACCTTCAAATTCCGTCCACAGGCCAATATATCCCACATGTATATCTTCAACCCAAATCTCTTTTCTAAAACTCACATCCAGATAGCCAACTGACACTCTATATTTCTACTTGAATGTCCTACAAGTACCTCAAACTCAGCATGTGGTAAACCAGACTTACGAATTCATATCCTAAGCTCCTCCTTTTCTAGTGTCTGATCTCAATGGCGTCATCAATTATTTAGTTGTATAAAATAGAAATCTTATTAAGTATTATACTTGTCAAATATGTCTTCCCTCCATTTCAGCTGCAACCATCCTAGGCCAACGTACCATAATCACTCACTTAGATACTATCAGTATATTCTTAACCGTCTTGTTGAATCCTATTCTGCCCTTCCCTGACCCATTGCTGTAGTGGTCATTACAGAATGCAGCCCTCTCCCACTAGACACTCAAACATATATGAAATGTTTTCATGGATGTCCATTGCCCTTAAGCTAAATACCAAAATCCTTAACATGGTTTACAGCAGGGATTGTCAAACTTTTTCTGTAAAGTGCCAGATACTAAACGTTCTAGTTTTGCAGGCCATTTGATCTCTGTTGTAACCACTCAACTCTGCCATTGTGGCACAATAAATACCAAAGACAGCAGATAAATGAAGAATGCATTTGTGTTCTAATAAAATATTATTTATAAACACTGAGATTTTAATTTCATGTATGTTTTGAGAACCCCAAAATATTACTCTTCTTTTTATTTTTTTTCAACCACTTAAAAATGTATAAAAATTCTTATCTCATGTTCCGGATTCAGCCCATGATATATAGTTTATCTACTCCCAGCCTACAAGATTCTACTCAAGTTGTATGTTTGCCTTGTGCCACCCTCCCTTTCTACACATCTGCAACACTGCCCTCTTTCACAAGGAATTTGTATGTGCTGAAACATCCACTCACTCCTCGCCCTCTACTATTCCTGATTTCTTCACTGGTTAAAATATCTACTTATCAGACCTCAGACCTCAGACCAAATGTTGCTTCTCAAGGAAGTTTTCCTTGATTCTCCAGCCTAAGTCATATCCTTCTATGCATAATTCACAGTATTGTGCTCCTTTCTGTCAAAGTATTTCTCTCAGTTTTATAGGTATTCATTTATGTGATTTTTTTCCCTTAGTATTCTTCACTTTCTATTAGACTTCTTTGAAGTCTGAAAACCAATTTTTGGCTTGCCATTGTATTTTCTGTGTACAAATATGAAAAAAATCAATATACATTCTCAAGTGAGAAAAATATTGCGGAACAATCTTGGAGGTACTCACAGGAGACTCTTATCATAATGTTCTTATATTTTAAAAAGAAACTGTATTCTTATACTACCTGTTGTGGCTGATAATGTAGGCTGATTCACTCAACATCTATTGCCACACATTTTTCCCTTTCCTTCTTCAAATATAGAGGCTGGAAAATGAAATATAAGAATTCCCAAATCCTCTTCTAGTTGGAATGGCCACTGTGAAACAGTTATGGCCGGAAAGATGTGGGTAGAAGTTCCTGGGATGAGATTTCCTTCCAAATAGACAAAGACTTGTGAGGAGATGGTTTTGAATCTCCATCTTGTTCCTGCAGAGGATACATACAAGATACCTGGAAAGGCAACAGCCAACTTGCCACCTTTAGGACTAAAGACGTAAGCCAGTGATGGTAAATCTGGAAGGGAGGAGGAGCCTGGATTCCTGACAACATCCTTAAGCAGTTTTGCACCCTAGTCTTCCTCCCCTTGGGCACCTTGTTGCCTAAAACAAACTCCTTATTTGTTAAAATCACTTTACTCAGATTTTCAAGTACCCAAAGTGGGAAAGACACACACACCCACACATAAGATTCCCCTATGTAACTAAAAATTCATAGAATTCATAGAGTATGGTGACAGATTGATTAATGAGAAACCTGGCATCGTTACCTTGTTCATTAGACTAGCGCTAATGACTTCCTAAAATGACTATGGGCTACATCTTAAGACATCCTTATACCATAGAGTAGTTTTTGCATGCTATTAAGTTGACTGTTCTGTCCTTAATTACATACCATTATGTACCATACATTGCTATTGCACATACTGTTCTTTGATTCTTAAACAAAACTGCAAGTGTTCTGAAGGGAAGGACTATACATAAAGGCATGTTATACTTTGTACAGTTTCATACTGCAGTGTATCTCTCTTTAAACATGATATGTGCATTCTCTGTTTTAAAGTTGATTTTTCTCTATAGTTTTATAGCACAGGATACGTAATTCTTATTTCACTCATTCCCCACTAGACTTCATTTTATTTTATTTTTATTTCAGCTTTATTTAGGTATAACTGACATATAAAATTGGAAGATATTTAAAGTGAACATCATGGGGATTTGATAACGTGTATATACTGTGAAAGAGTTCCCCTCATTTGGATTTTATTTTTTTTATTTGTATGTTTGCCTCTAAATTAATTCTGCAATTGGAGACTTGTATCATTTAGAATTTGCAGCACCAAGCACAGTGCCTGACAACAGTACCAAGCAACCAACCATCCAACCAGTTTGCTAAACATAGTAGGGACCCAATAAATGTTTTGCGCAGTATTTCGGAGTCATTAGTTGAGGAAAAGCACAAAAGAAAAGTGCAGATGAAAGTAAGTTGTCTGAAGTATTTCCCCACTGTTTTTTCCATTATGAGAAGTGATGAAAAGTGTATTAGCAAAAAATAAATGTTTGAAGTCTTATTTGGGAGGTTATCCCAGAGCCACTTCTTTAAATTTACTCTTTTTCAGTATTAATCTGCACCAGCTACTGAGAAAGAGTTTGCTAAAGTAACAACAAATATTAAGTATTAAACCTACTTTAGGGACTTGAACATATTAAACATCAATTTTAAAATTGTAATAAAAGTGACTATCACAAAGGTTGACTTGGAAAATTCATCAAGAATTTCTTGTTTCTATAGTGATCTCTGATTCAATAAAAGTTGTGGAGAATAAAATTATTATTTACGTAAAGATCTTTGTTCGCTTTTCACTGTCTAGTTTGCTTTTTGTTGAAGAAATGTTATTTCAATTAATTTAAATGATAAAATATGGATTTCTGTACAGTTAAACTTTCTAAATGCTATAACTGTAACCTTATTAATTATACTAAATATATATCATTGTACTCAATCTGCGTATTTGATTGTTTAATACGATCTATAAACCTCATAAAAAGAATGATTAGAGATATGACAGCAAAATTGTGAGTTCACCTTAATTTTATAGGCAAAAATTTAGAGTTAAGTAGCTGATCTCTTGATTTATGTCTTTGATTTGATGTTTAAACAATTTTAATTTCTGAAGTTTTTACTTTCTCATGTCCAATTAAATGACTGATACTTATTTTTAGATGTCACATGAAGCTACCTTCAAAACTGTATGAGGCAGAAGCAGTTAAAAACTGTATCATCATGCAAATATAAAATTGAAGATTATTAATTTCTAATCTAGAAAATAAGTATAAAAATAAAGAAAATCTGAGTTTTCAGCTTTTTTCATGATATCATGTTAAATCATGTTAAATGGCAGCTGAAGTCAAAGAAAGAGATGGATGGACAACCTAAAACTTTCTGACTTTGCCTGAGAAAAATCAGGGTAGTGCTTACTGTTTACTTTCTTTTGTTTTGATCATATACACGCAATAAGTCTTAGGTGGATACAAAATCAGTCTTTACAGAAAGATTAATGGGAAGTGGGAATCCTTAAGCACAGACATCTCCTGGCAATGTATTGTATTTGGAGCAGCCCTTCTAAAGAGCTAATCCAGATTTAACACAATTGCTATATACCAGTTCTTCCACTAAGCTGTGCTTGAACAAAATAGTTTACATTCTTCCAAAAATAGATTCACACAGGATCTCTCACTTCCTGGTGGTCATTCTTTGTAATTACAAAGCTACTATAAGGAAAGCATTAATGTGCCTCTCCAGGTATCTACCTTATTACAAAAGAAGAATCTATGTGTGAAGAAGAGTATTGGGAATCAAATATGATGTTCTGAAATGAAGATAATCATTTTGCACTTAATAAAAAAACACAACAGGTGGGGCCGGCCCGGTGGTGCAAGCAGTTAGGTGCCCACGCTCCGATGCGGCCCCGGGGTTCACCGGTTCCTATGCCGGGAGCGCACCAACACACTGCCTGGCAAGCCATGCTGTGGCGGCGTCCCATATAAAGTGGAGGAAGATCGGCACGGATGTTAGCTCAGGGCCAGTCTTCCTCAGCAAAAAAAAGAGGAGGATTGGCAGAGTTTAGCACAGGGCTGATCTCCTCACACACACACAAAAAAAGCACAACAGGAGATATTGAAAGGGTTGGAGAAAAATCAGAAAATTAAAAACACAGAAGGGCTAATAAGCATATAGAAAAATATATATTTTCCATGTTTACTTAAGCCACAAGCACTTTAGTAGATATTTTCCACTAAAATAACCAAGACAAATATTGCTTTGCTCATCTGTCACCATAATCTTGTTAAGTTACACTTTAAAACGGAACCAATATTACATGGACTATATACCATAAAAGGCTAAGAGGATCAATCAAAATTGTTTGAAATAAAGAGTAAATAGCTATGATAATGTAAATTATTATTGTCACTATTAGCAGTATAATTTTTTTTAATTCTAGAGCTGAATTCTTTATTCGTATCCACTTTGAGAGTTTCTTTAAAGCAAAAGTATTGTATGCTGCTTTTGTGCACAGTATTTTCATCTTAAATCTATATATTTTGATTTTGTCCTAAATTGAATTCCTTCCATTCATTTCTATTGAATCTGGCTTCCAATGTGTTGAAGTAATTTTGAATTGTATTACTACTTTCTAAAATATTATCAAGTCCATAATGTTGAATTCCGACTACAATAATCTTCTTGCCAAGGTTACACAAAATTATTTTATATGCATCATCCTAATATGGGGTTTATATAAATATCCTATTAAAAAAACTTCCCAGAGTTTAGACAGATTTCAGCTTTTGTTTCTCTCTCAGTTGTTTGACTTTCATTACAGCATGGAAATAAATTACGTTAGTCAGTTCAGACCGAAAATCACAACTATCACCCGAACATTTCAGTAATTATAAATTTATTATTTGATTGTTTGTTCAATCAGCTATTTTAAAAATAAATATAAACTGAAAAATTTACATTTCAAGTGTGTTTGCTTTATTTATATTAATCTGTAGGCTTAAAAATATAATCTTTTATTTATAAAATACATTGCAACACATTTTCCCAGTGTGTGGTTTATCTTTCCTTTTTGGATTTGTTTTCTTTGTGTCTTCAATCCTACTCTAACCAAAAATTACATGTACATATATTCTCCTCTATTTTTCTAAGTGTTTAAAATTTATCTTTTACCATAGAGTCTTAACGATATCTTAAGTTAATATCTGAGAAAAAATGGGAAAGGAATCTAAACTTTTTTCCTTCATGAGAAACAGGCATGGTTTCCCATTTATTTTCCTAATGACTGTAATGATATATTTGTCATATAATGTATTTTTCTACATGCAAGGCCCCATTTCTGAAATCACTATTATGCTTTCTCGGTGTGTTTTCCTATACCTGGGCTAATTACATATCGATTTAATTAAAGCAATTCTATAATAAATAATTATATCTGGTTAGGCAAGTCTTCATCTATTTATTTTGAAAAAAACATTTTTCTCATCCTTTTACATTTCAAAAGAAATTTTTGAAAATTTATCATATTCCACTTTAAAACCATTGGTGTTTTTTATTGGAATTTATGTATTAGTTTAGAGGGGAATGATATCTTCTAGATACAAAGAGGAAACATATGTTCATTGACTAAGGTCTTTTAAAATAGATTTCAAAAATGTTTTATTATTTTCTGCATAAAAATCTTGTACATCTTTAGTTAAATTTATTCTTTGCTAGCTTAACAGATTTTGTTTCTATTGTAAATTGAAAATAGATCTTCTAATTAGTCATCACTAATGTTTAGAAATGCTGTTGATTTTTGTAGGTTGATCTTGTAGGAATCTTGCTAAGCTTTCTTATTCATACTAATATTTTGTCTGTAGGTAAACTTGGAATTTTTATGGAGATAATCAATCGTCTACAAATACAACAGTCTTGATTGTCCCTTTTCAACTCTCATACTCTTTCCCATTGGCTACTATAATACAATGTTAAAAGTTGGAATGACATTTTTTGTGTATCCCTGGTTTTTATGAAAATGCTTATGATGATAGAATTGTGCTTTCAGCTCTAAAATTCTTTTATTATCTTGTTTGTTAAGAAATTTATAATGAATTAATATTGGATTTTACTGAACACTTTTTATTTATGGAGATGGCTTAAATTTGTCCTGTAATGTTTTACTGTGGTGGATTATCACTGATAGATTTTTTGAGTCCTTGCATTGCTGAGGTGAATCAAGTCATGATGTCTTATGAAATGCTCAAAACACTAGTATTTCATTTGGGACTTTTTCATTTATATTGTTAAGTGGGATTTCCTTTTTTAAAAATGTCCCTTTCCATTTTGTTTATCATGATTGTATTATCATCATAGGTAAAACCATTATCCCAAGATATTAAAAGCTGCCTGGGAAATGACTTAGTTTCATTTGGGGGGACAAAGTATTTGACTATGAATTAAATTCTAATAAGGAATACTAGTTCATTCAAATTTTCCATGTTTTGAGTAAATTTTCATCATTTAGAAATTTTTAGAAATTGCCTATTTCTTCTAAATTTTAAACTTATTCATATGAAATTGAGTATAATATCCACCTATGATTTAAAATGTTTTATTTTATCTGTAAAGTTCTGCATTTCCTTTTTCCTTCTAATATTTCTTATCTACAGTCTCATCATTCTCTCTCTTTCTCTGCCTCTCTCTCTCTCCCCTTCCCTCTCTCCTCTTTCTCTTTCTCTCTTTTTCTTCTGTGTGGCCAGTCTTGCTAGAGTTTGTAGATTTCATTAATCCTTTAAAAATTCTGACTAATATTTGTCGGCTTATCTATCATTTTTTGATGAAGTTGTCTCAAAATCTCTCAATATTATTGTGATTTTTGTCAATTTCTCCATGTAATTCCTGGTCTAAATTTTATTTTAAAACTTTTTTATACATAAACACACGTGTGTTATATTATATAAATGCATATATATTATGCTTTATTTTGTCAAAAAAATCCATTTCCTTTAAAGTTTGGATCCTCTTTTTCTCCTTGTCACCTCTCCCGTAAACCATCTTATCAGTCTACTCTATATCATTACATATTTTCTCCATGCTCTTACAATCATCCTCAAACTTATCTACATATGCATATTATGTCAGAAATCACTAACTCCCCAACAGGACCCATTCTCTTTCCTGCTTACACCCAAAATCCCTTGCAGTAACATGTGCGAGGAATCTATATCCTCCCCGTGGCGTGGAAATGGGAGTAATGCATGCCACTGACCACACATTCCTTTCTCTTCCAGGCTGACTGGCATGCCAGTGCACAAGCAGACTTGGAATCTATGTGTTAAAAATGGCAAAGCCTGCCCCCAATGACCACATGACCCCAACCAACATCAACTCCAACCTGAATGTCTATTTTATTAATTTTTTTGTATGATTTAGAATTTGAAGTTGTATTTCAACCTGAGAGTTGTATTACTGGTATTGTTGCTGTTTTTCTTTCTTTTTTTTCTTGGAATTGTGCTTGTGTGGTTCCTTTCCTTTACCCCGTTCTCACACTGGGCCTCTTGTCGAGTTTTTATTTTGGTCACTCGAGACACCTTCCCCTCAGTGTTACTTAGGGATATTCTTGAACAAGTTGCCCATCCAGCAGGCGACTTGTCTCAGGTCCTGGATGAGAGGTCGAGTCCATTTCCTCTATTCTCCATTTCTCCTTGGAGAAAATTCCTTGTGTAGTTTTCCATAAACTGTAGCCCCAGAGAACTTCTGGCAGCAACTTTTTTCAGCTTCTTTTCTTGAATGGGATCACCACTTCAGCACATGACCAATTGCAGTAAGAGTGGCTTAAAATCTCCCACTTATTGTAATGCAACTTATTGCCACAACGCTATGGGAGCACAACTCCTGGTCAGCTCTGCTGTTTAAACATTCAGAGCCCAGCACTCACATAGCTTCATTCCAGCTCACTGTTTTGTGTTTCTTTTCTGTTTTTCATCCATATGTATTTTTCCCCTTCATTTGCACTACCTATGTCTTTTTAATTCATCCATCTACATTTTTTCTTTCATTCTAAGGATTTGGAGAAAAGATGAGGCATCAAAGCATAATTGTGTATTTCCACTTCCCCTGGAAAATGAGAATTTAAAAAGCCATTCCTTGTCCTACCACATAATTACTGAATCAGAACCTCTAGACAAGGAATCTGACCAAAAATTTTTATTTTAACTCAATATGAGATTTTAGTGCATAATCAGATTTAAGAACATAAATTATAATATGTCTCTACTTTTATTCAAATAAGAATATACTATGGATATGTAAATGCATAATTTAATACAAAATAGACAAGTTTATCTCTTTTTTTTGTGAGGAATATTAGCCCTGAGCTAACATCCATGCCCATCTTCCTCTATTTTATATGTGGGGCGCAGCCACACATGGCTTGATGAGCAATGCGTGTGTCCGTGCCTGGGATTCAAACCCGTCCACCCGGGGCTGCCAAAGCAGAGAGAGTGAACTTAACCACTATGCCACTGGGCTGGCCCCTTACTTTTTTAGTTGAAAAGACTAATATTGATTAACTGCTCCTTTTTTTTAATTTATTTTTTATTGCAGTAACATTGGTTTGTAACATTGGTTTGTATAAATTTCAGGCATACATCATTATAGTTCTATTTCTGCATTGATTATATCATGTTCACCACCCAAATACTAATTCCAATCCATCACCACACACATGTTCCTAATCATCCCTTTCACCTTCCTCCCTCCCCTCCTCCCCTCTGGTAACCACTAATCTAATCTCTGTCTCTATGTGTTTGTTTGTTGCTGTTTTTATCTTCTTTTTTTTATTGTGGTGAAAAAAACGCATAAGACCTACTCTCTTAAAAATTATTTGACGTGCAGTATTGTCAGCTATAAGCACAATATTGTACAACAGATCTCTAGAACTTTTTCATCTTGTATAACAGAAACTTTATGCCAACTGAACAGCAACTCCCCATTTACCCCTGTCCCCAGCCCCTGGCAACCACCATTCTACTTTCTGCTTCTATGAGTTTGACTATTTTAGATTCCTCATGCAAGTGGCATCATGCAGTGTTTGCCCTTCTGTGACAGGCTTATTTCACTTAGCACGTGTCCTCAAGATTCATTCATGTCGTCCTATAATGCAAAATTTCCTTCTTTTTTTAAGAATCAGTAACATACTATTGTATGTATATACTATATTTTCTTTATCCCTTCATCTGTCAATGGACATTTAGACTGCTTCCACGTTTGGTTCTTGTGAATAATGCAAGAGTAAACATGGGGGTGCAAATACCTCTTCAAGATCCTGCTTTCGATTCTTTTGGATAAATACCCAGAAGTGGGATTGCTGGATCATATGGTAATTTTATTTTTAATTTTTGAGAAACATCCATACTGTTTTCACAGAGGCTGCACCATTTTACATTCCCTCCAACAGTGCAAGGGTTCCAGTTTCTCCACATCCTCACCAATCCTTGCTGTTATTATTATTATTACTATTATTTTTATAACGACCATCTTAACAGGTGTAAGGTGATGTCTCATTGTGGTTTTGATTTGCATTTTCCTGATGATAAATGATGTTGAGCATCTTTTCACATGCTTATTGACCATTTGTATGTCTTCTTTGGAGAAATGTCTATTCAAATCCTTTGCCCATTTTTTTAACCCATTGTCATTTTGCTATTGAGTTGTAGGAGTTCCTTATATATTTTGGATATGTGGTTTGCAAACATTTTTTTCCCATGCCGTAGGTTGCCTTTTCACTCTGATGATTATTTCCTTTGCTGCTCAGAGGCTTTTTACTTTCATGTAGTTGCATAAGTCAATTTTTCTTTTTGCAGTCTGTGCTTTTGGTGTCATATCCAAGAAATCACTGCTGAGACCAATGTTATGAAGATTTTTTCCTAGGAATTTTACAGTTTCAGGCCTTATGTTAAAGTCATTAATCCATTTTGAGTTGATTTTTGTGTACAGTGTAAGATAGGGATCCAATTTCATTCTTTTGCATGTGGACACTCAAGTTTTCCCAATACCATTTGTTAAAGAGATTGCCCATTGTGTCTTGGCACCTCTGTCCAAGATCAGTTAACCCTACATGTAGGCTTATTTCTGGGCTCTCTATTCTGTTTGGTTATCATCTGTCTTTACACCAGTACTGCCAGTATTGTTTTGGCTATCCAGGGTCCTTTGTTGTTCCTTATGAATTTTATGATTGTTTTTCTCTTTCTGCAATAAAAGCTATTGGAATTTTGATGGGGTTGCGTTGAATCTATAGATCTCTTTGGATAGTATGGATATTTTAACAATATTAAGTCTTCTGATCCATTAACACAGGATGTTTTTCTATGTATTTGTGTCTTCTTTAAACTCTTTCACCAATGTTTTGCAGTTTTCAATGTGCACGTCTTTTGTCTCCCTAGTTAAGTTTATTCCTAAGCATTTTATTATTTATGATGCTATTGTACATAAAATTGTTTTCTTAATTTTCTTTTCAGATTGTTTATTGTCAATGTTTAGAAATGCAATTGATTTTTGGATGTTGATTTTGTATCCTGCAACTTTACTGAATTACTTAATTAGTTCTAACAGACTTTTTTTTGGGGGGGTGGGGAGGAAGATCAGCCCTGTGCTAACATCTGCCAATCCTCCTCTTTTTTTGCTGAGGAAGACTGGCCTGGAGCTAACATCCGTGCCCATCTTCCTCCACTTTATATGGGACGCCGCCACAGCATGGCTTGCCGAGCGGTGCGTGGGTGTGCGCCCAGGATCCGATCCGGGGAACCCCAGGCCGCCGCAGTGTAGCACGGCGCCGTTAACCGCTTACGCCACCAGGCCGGCCCCTCTAACAGTTTTTTGGTGGAGTCATTAAGATTTTCTACATGTAAGATCATGTCATCTGCAAACAGTGATAATTTTACTTTTTCCTTTTCAATTTGGATGACTTTTATACTTTTTTCTTGCCTAATTTCTCTGGCTAGGACTTCCTGTAGTCTGTTGAGTAGAAGTGGTGAAAGTGGCAGCCCTGCCCTGTTCTTGATCTTAGATGAAAAGCTTTTAGTTTTTCACTGTTGAACATGATGTTATCATGTATGGCTTTTATTATGTTGAGATAATTTCCTCTATTTCTAGCTTTTTGAGAGTTTTTATTACGAAAGTGTTGAATTTTGTCAATGCTTATTCTGCATCTTTTGAGATGATCATGTGATTTTTATCCTTCCTTTTACTAATCTGGGGTATCACATCGATTGATGTTCCTATGGTGAACCATATTTGCATCTCCCAGAGATAAATGTCACTTGGTCATGGTATATGGTCCTTTTAATGTGCTGTTGAATTCAGTTATCTACTATTTTGTTGAGGATTTGCATCTATGCTTACTAGGGATATTGGTCTGTAGTTTTCTTTTCTTTTAGTGTCTTTGCCTGGTTTTGGTGTCAGGGTAATAAGGGCCTCATAAAATGAGTTTGGAAGTATTCCCTCTTCTTCAGTTTTTTGAAAGAGTTTGAGAAGAGTTGGCATTAATTTTTCTGTAGAATTCACCTATGAAACCATCTGGTCCTGGACTTTTCTTTCTTTGGAGGTTTTTGATTACTGATTCCATCTCCTTACTATTACTGATCTGTTCAGATTTCATATTGCTTCATTATTCAGTTGTATGATAGATTGTATGTTTCTAAGGACTTATGTGTTTCTTCTAGGTTATCCAATCTGTGGCGTATAATTGTTCATAGTAGTCTCTTGAGATTCTTTTTATTTCTGTTGTAATGTCTCCTCTTTCAATCTTGATTTTATTTATTTGACTCTTCACTCCTTTTTTTCTTAATCTAGCCAAAGTTTCATCAATTTTGTTGATTTAAAAAAAAAAACTTGGTTTTGTTGATTTTTCTATTCTCTATTTCATTTATTTCTCCTCTAATCTTTATTATTTCCTTCCTTCTGCTAACTTTGGGCTTAATTTTTTCTTTTTCTAATTCCTTGACGGGTAAAGTTAGGTTGTTCTTTTCTAATGTAAGTGTTTATTACTATAACCTCCCTCTTAGTACTGTTTTTGCTGTGTCCCATGTTTTGGTATACCGTGTTTTTGTTTTCATTTGTCTAAGGAAATTTTCTAACTAACTTCCCTTTTGATTTCTTCTTTGACTCATTGGGTTTTTCAAGAGTGTGTTATTTAATTTACACATATTTGTGAACTTACCCATTTAAGTGTGCATAATATCATTATATCTGACACTTTTTTAGTGGACCTTCAATGAAATTTTTAAGAATTTCTCTATTTGCTAAAAGAAGACTTGTTAAACTTTTAACCTAACAAAATTTCTTTTGACGTTGATTTCTCTTTTAGTAAAGATTTGTTTGAATTCTGACTGTTCCGATATATGTGAGATGACACTGACTCCCTTTAAGGAAAGAAAGCCTGACGTGACACCACCTCTCACAGGTGAAAGTGAAAGACACTGTGCATATCATGATTACATTTTTGTGTCAAAATGTCCAACCAATGTTTGGTTGTTTGGGGAAAAAAAATGATGAAATTCAATTCATAAAATTTCAAATCACCATTAATATTCTAGCACATTACTAAGACAGATCATTGTCACTTTAAATGATACAATAAAAAAGACTAATTAAATATCCTCATGCAGTTATTTGAAGCCTCAATTTCTAAAAGAAATAATAGAACAATATTTAAAATAATAGTTCTGTTGATTGCATTTAATTGACTTCTTATGAAAACCCTTGTTTACACATACTTGTCATTAAAAGTTAGAAATAAAATGGTGCAATAATGTAAAAAATCAGTGTTAGTAAAATGAGAATATAACTTTAAAAAATGCATCTTTTCCAAAATGCTCCCTTCCCCGCCACCATTATCTGTGACCATGAAGTGGCTGGTGCTAGACTGACCATCTGATTGGGGTCATGGAAAGAGGATACCTGGAAAGATGGAAGAAGAGGGAGGAAACTCTTAACTCTTAAGTAGATATTTCCAGTGATTGAAGACTGAAATGAACACTAAGTGTTTTTAGTGGAAATTTGAAGTGTTTTTCATTGATGTGTATATTACATATGCATTTCTCTTATGGGAAAACTTTTTAACTGAATTTCCTTAATACAAAATGTGGATATTTATAATATTCCTGTCTGTTCCTTATTTTTGATATTTCTGTCTTAGATTGGCAAAGAAATTATAACATTATTGTGTGACTAAATTACTTAATGGCATCAAATCATTTCAGTTTATATTGGTATGTAAACATCCATTCCAATCAAGAGTCAGATCCTGTTAAACAAATCTAGAGTTTCTTTAAAATAAATTAGTGTTTAGGTAAATTGAGAGGAATGTCATTAGTCTTCACAATTAATTCGTCCCTTAAATAATATAATACAGGAACATTTTCTGCCTATTGGACATTGAATATAACATGCAAGAATCTTCTTGCAAGGCAAAATATCTTAATTTACATATTATACCAGAATAATATAAAATTGTGTATAGCACCAAAATAACTACTATCATTGATGATGATAAAAATAAAGTTTTAGATACGATACTACATTTCTAAAGTGAAACATAAATGCCTTAATAGTTTTGGAGTCCATGTTCCCTTTTTAAAAAGTCAAGTATCTATGTGAGCTCAGAAAAAAATCATGTTGTACTCTTGTACTTCATTAAATAACAATTTTGTTTGATTTAAAATGAATTGCCAAGTTAGGAAACTATGACCTGAGGATATAGTTTTTATACATTGCTACACTGACTAATGGGGACTCTCCATGCATCCTTCACTTCTCTGACTGATTCTCCTGTCAGCTTTCTCCTCCCGTTGCTCTCTCATGTTTCTCCAAACTCCAACATACACTTATACAAATTCATAAAAAGTCTGTTTCTTTTTAATAAAACAATGCCAATAAGTTGGAATTTTTACCACTAAGCCCCTGTACATTGGTCTATAGTTCACACAGATCTTTTCTTTAGGGTAAATGTAGAAATAGGTTCCATTTCTAACATTCAATATAATAGGTATATTTCATGGTTTCACTAGTTCACTAATGTGTTCATTTTGACAGCAACAAATATTAGACAATTCTGAGTAAGATCCCATGCCAGTAGAATGTACCAGGATTAATTCAAAACTAAATGTATTACATCAGACTGAGCACATTTACTTATGTTTCAGGGGATATAATCTGATGAATGGCATATCATAACCCACATTACTCTGAGCCTAGTATCACGAGAAGGCCAGAGGTACAATAAGATGCATTAGTGAGAGCACAGTGGTTGATTTAGGAGATTGGAGTTCTATTGATGACTCTGCTGCAAATTACAATAACTGTGAAAAGTTTCTTGACTATTTTGGTTTTATTTATCTGTAAGATGAGGGTATTGGACTATAGTTTATCTCATAAGTTGCTCCTAGGTATAAAATTTGTTTAGAATTTTACTATATCTGAATATAACAGAATGGTAAGCTATCACTGAGAAATTTTAAGTATTATTTTCATCTTAAATCTTTGGTCTCCACAGCTATTCCTGAAAAGATTCACCTTGGGCTACTTATAAAATGTAGATTTTCCACTACAGACTCATGGACTCAGAATAGCATATGCATTTTTAAAAGCTTTTCTAGTATTTCTGAAATAGCTACTCCTTCCTTAGTTGTTTCATAGTACAATTTAGAATTTTGCGATAAGAAATAAGTTCTTTATTTCTTTGCTCAAAAACATATGAGGGCATATGAAAGTCATAATTTTGAGACCCTGAAAAAGAAATGATGTATTACTTTGTTGCAATAGGCAGATCAGTGTGTTTTCCCATTTCATGATAGAATATTACCTTTGTCCTTTAGGGAAGCTGGAACCTTCACTTCTTTCCCCTTAATAGGCTCTGGAAAGAAACATGGAGCATTTGTTTGAAGCCAAGATAAAAAGATTTGAGAACACATATATAACGGAGTTAGTGAGTAATCAGTAAGGTGAACCCTGGTGGAAATGATATGACGTTTTCTTTCAAAAACAATTTTAATCATCCGGAGACAAAGAAACAACAGTATAGAGTACAACAAGCCATCCTCGGATCACATATATTTAAAATAAATGAAATGGTTAGTGAGTTATGATCTATTCGTTCACTTAAGAGGATGGACATTTGGATGGATAGGAACTTATTTTATCTATAATTTTAAAAAACAAATGGCTTCAGTATCTACAAGTATCCCCAAACTCTTATAATCAGCACTAACTTAGTTTATCTCTTTCAGGCTATGTGTTTTAAAAAAATAAGCAATCAAATGGAAAACACTGCATATATCATGTAAATGCAGTGTTTTAGTCATCAGACTCAAGTCAAACAAATTTCAAGAATAAGACTAAAATAAAATATGAGGGACAATTTCTATGAATTCCCAACATCTTAAAAATGCTTAGCTAAAGTAAATCAAGTAAAACTTCATTTATTCTACCAGGTTCAAATACAAAGCAATTCTGATCATATCATGGGTTCCAGACATATACATGGTCAATATCTTGAACAACATTATACTTCCTCAACAGTCTATATAAAAGATAAACCAGTTTTCTGCCTCCTCTGCAACACTAAATTTCAGTATCCATTATACTGACAAAAATGACTTTTAATGCAGTGAGAAAGGAAAGAAAGAAAGAAATCTATCCTTCCAGCCCTTTATTCTATTCCCACCTTATGGTTTGGGGTCGGATGCGGAGAATATGATGTTGGTATTTGTAAATGAATATGCCACTGAAGCAATTACTTAGAATTAATTGAGTCCAAGTGACTTTAGTAGGTATTAAGAATGGAGTTAGGGATTCTACTGAAAAGACTGTGTCCCTCAAAGCAAGATTTTCTTAATAGATAAGCTAGATACTTAAATATCCATATGTCTGTGGAATTTTTAAAAATGGCTTTGGTGGCAGAGAAATGTCCATGTTGCCATTTATTGTACTAAATATAAATAAGACCAATTTTTTTTCTATACTTCAGCATGAGAAGATGAAATCAAGAGCCATGGATTGAATAAACACACTGAGAAGCTTCATTAACTTTTTTTCAAGCTGATGCGAGTAATTTACTGCTTTCGCATTTCCTGGTTAAACCAAAAGAATTAATGTATTGTGAAATGAGAAGTGGTGGTGAGGACAGATTCCCACCTGGGGTGGGAAAGCGCCATGCCTGGAACTTCAGAATTCAAGATTCAGCATGTTGATTTATATGTGTGAGTGCATACGTTTGTGTGAGATTAAACTAGTTATAAAATACAAGACCTAGGAAGAGGACTCACAAGACAGCTTTGATTTGCATGGAGAAAGAAAGAAGGGGTGGAATGATGGTATACTTGTACAGGGTATTTGAAGGTCATAAACCCATCATCTTAGATTTGGAGAAAGGTGTCAGAAAATAGGAGTGATTTTTACTTCCAAGTTTGTTAACGGGAAGATGCATTCTTCTCCCAGGCTGGGTCATCTCCTGCACTGACTTTCCTGCAGCTCATTTCTGCTCAGTGTCCTTTTTGACTTCAAGAGGTTTTAACCTGATTTAGGAAGTCCACAGTCTGGTCTTAGCAGTCTCTAACTACCCAAGGAGGCGAGTGGGATATGAAAGCTGACAAAAAAGGTGGAAGAGAGTGGTATATGGAAATTCTGTACTTCTGCATTAGGAAGGATAGAGACATCATTGGTTTAAGGCATTTTAAGGCAGTTTAAGGCATTTTTCAATGCATCTGCCTTGTTTGTCAGGAGCAAAGCATTGGAGAGCACATTTTTTGTGTTGCTTTTACAAACATGGTAGTTTCTTTGCATTTGTCCAAGAACCTACAGGAAGGCTTATGAATCTTGATTATCAGGATCTAGAATGTATTTAAAGGTGCTGGGATATAAATTGGAACTCTCAAAATAATCTGGGCAAGGAAGTTGTGATGGAAAAAAATTTCAAAGGAATAGGAAGACGGGTTCAGGTTTTCCATTCCCCTAAACCATCCTCAGAGACAAAGAGTAACGAACTAGGGTGAGTGTCCATGATAAATTGGGGATCAGTTTCAAAGTCCTCAGACAACTTACCCCCTCCTTAGCTCTAGCTTTTGTTTCCTGAGTAGGAATGGCGAAGAAAAAGCATGTTGAAGAGAAATAGAAGTTGGGAGAGCATCAGGTACGCGGTCCTGAGCATCAGAAGATAAAAGAAGATAAGCTCTGCTGAGAATCCTCTGGCATTAGATCCAAACGTACACACGCCTGGGTCACAAAACTCGTCAGTAATTCTAACATCCATCATACTACTCCAACACCGGAGGAACCCAAGGGTGCTACTATTGCATTCTCAGATAAGGAGAAAGCAATTAATCTCCTTGTTGCCTTGTTTGGGTTCAGTTTGCAGTTCTTCAGCCCAGGGGTGAAACTTGCATCCTCAGTTAAGTCAGACCAGCTTAAGAATCAAGTGGCAACAGGATAAGGGTGGATGCTAGAAGGAATATAACCAATAACAGGAATGACCAACAGGGTTGTCTGGTTTCTGGGTGGTCATGGCCACATAAGCAGACCTCTGCCTTCCAGTGTGTTGAGAGGACTTACATAAGTCCACTAGCCCAGGAAAGTCAGTAGTTGAAAGCCAGCAAGATGTGTCTTTCTCCCGCTCTTTTTCTTTGGAACAATCATCCCTAGACCTCTCTATACCTCCTTAAATAAAGACACAAGCCTAATGATGTTTCTCTAAAAGTCTAATTTACTCAGGGTTATCACATCCCCCGTAAATGAGGTCCCAAATGATTTCCGTGTAATAATTCTGGTTTTAGAATTGTAGCATTGCTTCAATATGGGTTCTAATGTGTACATTCAAGTGGAATCTATGAGAGTCCAGCAAATGTAGGCAACCTCTTAGCCACTTAATAGAAATAACTCGCAAAATACAATTACTCCAATGCAATAAGTGGTTTTTTAGCAAGTGGAATTGCTGCATTCTGATTCTGCCACAGCTCAGCAGCAGGCTTCAAAGAGCCTCTCCAGAAGCAATAACCCTGCAGAGATTTCTAAAGTTCCTGAAATCTTATAGGTAATAATGCACTTTTTAAAATTTTTTTGCAGTGATAAATTATATTCAGAAAATAAAGGAAAGATGGCAATAAAATTCTAAAATAGTATCCAACTTTTATATAACAAAGACATTTGAGGGCATTAACCAGCTTGAATAAAAATACAGGTGCATGTAAAATAGTTCTAAATCAATTATCATATGCAATAAACCTTTATATACATAATTTTCTAGTGACTGTGGACACATCTTGCAAACAGTAGAGGATTTAACATGGAGGAAAAAGTGTTCACCAGGAAATTGCCTGCAACTGTACAGTAATAACAATAACAACAATAATAGAAAGTATAAGAGCCTACTTAGTGAAGAGCTCAGTGTGGATTTAACTCTGCAGATAATGTTTTCCAGGACAGATTTTTACAACTAGTATTTTCAACTAGTTTAGACTTTGGCACAAGTGAGGTCGTTAAGTAGTATAGTTTAAATTTTTGATAATCAGTATTGCCTGAAAGGTAGTTTTGGAGGTAAACCTCAACATTTCTTTCAAGCTGCTTTTATAGTAAACAATAATATATGGTCCAAATATTCCTGTGATGTAAGCGTGGACCAAAATAAATGTATTTCATCATCCATTGGAAGGAGGGAAGGTTTAGATTTTGCAAACGTGATTGGCAAATCATATATACATATATGGCTTTCCCTGATAGTATATTATAATTAAACTTTTAGTTCTTACACAATCAATGACAATGTTCTGTTAGTTGTCAGATAAAATGAGAATGGAGGATGGGAAGGAGTGTCTTCCAAATTACAGGTAACCACTGGAGAAAAATAGACTAAACTCCTCTGTGGGAATGGTGGGGAGTCAGCAAAAGGACTAAGACTATTTTTCCATACTGTGTAGCCAATGTGTCTATGTCAAATTGATTTTTCCATCATGTCCTACACTCAAAGCAAAGGGGCATGTAACACATTCTACACTCAAAGCAAAGGGGCTTTGAAGAATATAAATGAGAACCCTATTTTAAGGTACAAGCAGTATCTGTGTTAAAAGGAGATGAACTTTAAAGTCTGACAGACTTGATTTGCATTCTTGCCTTCGCCTCTTACCCAGTGTCACACTCAGTGACTTGCGTTATCTGTACCTCAGCTTCCGCATTTATAAAAATTGAGATACCAAGCACAACCAGCTGAAGCAAAATGTGTAAAGTAGCTATCAATGTGCCTGGAAGAGAGCAGATGCCCCACTTCTGTACTTCTCACAAACAATTCTCACACCTTTGCCTGGCTAACTCCTCATCCTTCTTACTTGAGTTTAATATAACTTCTTCAGGAAAGCCTTCTCTGATTCCCCAGACTTGATTACGATCTCCAATTACACTCTCTTACAGCACCCTGTACATCTCCTCTACGATTCTTATAATTTTAATTCATTATGTAATTAATACTGTAAATTCCATGAGGGCATAGACCATCCCTTTATTGTATTCCTAGTGTCTAGTGAGTACATGTTCTGATTACTGTATGTTAGATGTGTAAAAAATAACTATTGAAGGTGGTAACAATCAATCTACGTAAAAAATTAAGGTGAATAGGGGGCCGGCCCTGTGGCTTAGAGGTTAAGTGCACGCAGTTCGCTGCTGGCGGCCCGGGTTCGGATCCCGGGCGCGCACTGATGCACCACTTGTCCCACCATGCTGAGGCGGTGTCCCACATACAGCAACTAGAAGGATGTGCAACTATGACATACAACTATCTACTGGGGCTTTGGGGAGAACAGGGGGTAAAAAAAAGGAGGAGGATTGGCAATAGATGTTAGCTCGGGGCTGATCTTCCTCACAAAAAAAAAAAATGGTGAATAACACCAGGTCTTGATGCTTAAATAGGTGGCATTTCAATTAATTAATAAAAAACAATGATAGATAGATAGATAGATAGATAGATGATAGATTATAAATATTGTAAGTATATGAATTCAGAAGAGAGGGTTTCAGTGAAGGTTGAAGTAGGTAAAGAAGACTTGATGCTTTATGTAGACGTTATTCTTAGAAAGAGTTCTGGGATTTGGACAGACAGAGAGGAAAGTCAGTCCATTCAGGAGATGGAAATCACAAAATTTAAATAAGAATGTCATGCTCTTTCGTAACAGTAAGAAGCCTGACTGGACTAAAGCAGACAAAACATGATTAAGAGTCTTTGAAAACAACAGAATTCAGAACTGCCATTCCCAAGTCTTCCTCCCTATTCCTAGCTTTGCCATCTTTGTTTCTCCAATGATTAGCAAGTGCTTGGAAGGATTATGCACTCAACATATATTTTACAAACAGATAGCAAGGAGAAAACCAGAGGGCATGGAGGCAAGTCCTTTCTATAGTCTTTACTTCCCTTCTAACTTTTTATTTTTTTAACATTTTCATTCTTTACAGAAAATCCTGTCTCTCTCTCTCTCTTTTATTTTTTTTTTTTTATTTCTTTTGGAAATTGTAATCAGAGCACTTTTTTAGGTCATGGTGAACTGGAAGAAGGTATTTGAGGGACAGGTAATTAAATACAAGTTTTCAACTATATGAGTGCGACTCGTGCAATTTTGGCCCACACTGCTGCAAAGGAGGTGACTCTAAGGTACTATGGACTCATTCAGATATTTTTGCTAATAAATTTGTAGTGTTATGTTAAATTGACTCTATTACCTTTATCCTTCAGAACTGAAGTCTTCTCAGATTTTTCTTTTCTAATTTCTGTAAGAAGAATCAAGAGGAGAAGAGGTTACAAGGAATAACAGAGAAAAAATGGCAAATTTCTTCACGTGTTTTGTTTACCGAGGCTTAAAGAATCAGAAGAGCTCTGAATCGGTATTCAAGATACTGATATATACTGGGATAAGTTGCCTGTAAGACATTGATCTAAATATGCAGAAGATAGAAAATAAGCCCACAAATTATTATCACAAGGGCCCGATTATAATAGACACAAAAAAGGTACAAATAAAATGCTATGGGCTTTGGAGAAAAAAGATATGATGACAATAATAGCTAACACTGTGTACTTGCTATGTGTCACAGGGAATGTTCTGTACTGATTTGTCATTCATCCTTCACAACAATCTCATAAGGGAAGTAGGTCCTGATATTATTCCTGCTTTTCACATAAAGGTAGTAAATAACTAAGGTCATGGAGTTCTTTAATAGGCGGCCTGGGCTTTGAACTGATGTTTCTCTGAACTCCACCACAAAGGTACCAGCTCTGATAGCTAAACGATGGGATCACGAAAGGCTTCGGCAGATGGTACTGAGTGGACCTTGAAAGATGGAAAGGAATTAGACCAACAGAGATGAAGCAGAAAGGAAGACACATTTCAGAAGGACAGAAGAGAGAGTGCTGAGGCCCGGGCTGGGCAGACTGTCAGTTTGGCTGTGTGAGTCACTAGTAACCAACAGAATATAGTGGAAGTGATGCTGTGTGACTTTCTAGGCTAAAAAATCAGGGAAGTCTAGGGGCCTGCCTGGTGGTATAGTGATGAAGCTTGCACGCTCGGCTTCTGGCAGCCCAGGGTTCACAGGTTTGGATCCCGGCTCGGACCTACGTGCCACTCATCAAGCCATGGCAGGCGTCTCACATAAAGCAGAGGGAGATGGGCATGGATGTTAGCCCAAGGCCAATCATCCTCAGCAAAAAAGAGGAGGATTGGCAACAGGTGTTATCTCAGGGCTAATCTTCCTTACACACACAAAAAAAAATCAGGAAAGCCTATGTAGTTTTCATCAACTTCTCTAGGGATATTAGCTCTAGGGAACAGAGATAAAATGCATATATAACAACAGTGTTTCCCTCTATGAGAATTTTTTTTTAAAAAAGGCCCATGAAACACACAAGACAGAAGACTGAAATAACGGACAATTTCGTAACAGGGGAAATCGGCTCTGGGGTTCTTCCCTGACACAAACATACATATTTTGAACCCCAAACACTGTGTTTAAAGGAAATAGTAGTAATTAATAATGCCTTTGATCTGGCTATTATTTATTCTGCATTGTTCTGAATGATCAAGTTCAATACAAGTTTATTATTAGTGATATTAGGATATTAACAAAAGTGTTTCTGTTGGAGCATCCTGGCTTGATGTCAATGTCAAGCTAGATTGAAAAAAGGAACTGAAATGGGAAGATTTAAAAAGATCCTAACAGAATCATCAGGCAGTTCAGGCCTCCTGGCTGTGTAAAAGAACCACACTCAAAATTCGTAACCTTTCTTACCCAGCTATCTCTACTGAAATGCTCAGAAATACCATTTTGAAAACTGTCTTTCTTACTTCTTTAGTAGATATAAGATGCCTACTGATCGGAGACATTTTTTCATAAGGATAATGAATAAAATCAAAGTATCAAACTTTTTGGATTTTTCTTATGATGGAAATAATAATTTTAAAAAACCATGTGGAGAACAGTCTCCGTTAAGTTCAATGATAACCCAATAGTTTCCCGGAGTTTGACTATTAATATACATCACACAGCATCAAAATATTAAAATTGTTTCATAACATCTCTATTGCTTCTTAAAGTGATACTGCATTGTTCCTAAGGTTATTTTGATTAATTGCGTAAATTTTTAATATTTAATACATGAATGTCCTACGTGTACCTATCATTGTTTTATGTTCGTTTGGGTTTAATTTTTGACAATGAGAGATATTTTAGAAAAGGTATTTTATAGCATTTTGATGTCTTTTTCAAACTCCAAAATATAAGTTTTATAAATGAATACAGAGAAAATCATTCTCAACTTGTCTAAACAATTTTTTTTTTTTTTTTTGGTGAGGAAAATCAGCCCTGAGCAACATCCGATGCCAATCCTCCTCTTTTTGCCCAGGAAGATTGGCCCTGGGCTGACATCCGTGCCCATCTTCCTCTAGTTTATATGGGATGCCGCCACAGCATGGCTTGACAAGCAGTGCGTCAGTGCGCACCAGGGATCTGAACCTGTGAACCCTGGGCCACAGGAGCAGAGTGTGTGCACTTAACCACTGTGTCATCAGGCCGGCCCCCTAAATGGTTTTAAATACTGTGCTTATAATTCCCATGAGAGAAAATATAATATATTGCTGTTTTATATGTTATATTAATTTTTAATGCTCCTGAAAATATGTTGTCAGAGTTTGATTTTATTCAGGACACTGGCCATTAACTTTGTAATTAAGTATGACTTGGTTGGGAAGCCATCTTTAACTTTCTCTTTGTCCTAATGATACATTTAATCATTCCCTATTCTATGGGCTAAAGAATTTGGCTTGTGTATGTCTAACATTGTAAAATATTTTTCTCTAAATATCTGTTTAAAAATCCTTAATTTAAAACATTTCCAATTCAATTATAGTTGTACGTTGGTGTGGTTTTTTTTTAACCTTGGAAACTTCACTGTATTTATTTCTTAGTCTTTATGTTTTATTTAAAAAGAATATAATTTTGCAACCTATATTATCCTTTATCTCTAACTAGACAGCCTAATTAAAAAGCATAATATAAAATTTGCTTGAATGACACCTGAACAGTGTTGTCAGTATTGGAAGACTATGGTGAGGTATTCTTCAAGAAATTGTAAATGAGGGAAATTAGATTGTTCTCTGAAAATTAAACTGCATAATCAATACAGAGCAGAGAGAGTTAGTGAGTTCTGAAAACACCAACTATATAATACTATATAATGCTTTGTAAATACACCTTCCTTCAATTACTCAAGCACTGAGGAGTTCTAGGCAAGCTGGGCTGTGTCAGCACATTAAAGCTGTGACATGGAGCATGGCATAAGAATTCAAAACAACCGCAGACATAGAACTTGTTTAATGTGTATCTTGCAATCACCATGGAGGATGAAGTCTTGTCCAATGGACTCAGTGTTCCAGCCCTTTCGACAAGCTCTTCCCTATAGCAGTATCTTTCTTCAAATTATCTTAGCTGAGGGACTCTCCTGAGATCATCTAAAGACTCTTTTCCTTTGACTAAATTCTGACCAAATTTTATAATTATGATGCTTTTAGGCTGTGTTGCTTGGCTGCAAGGAGTGGACTCTTCAAAAATGCTTTTATATGCAGGTTCTCATATAAAATAATGAGATAATGATATTCTCATATAAGATAATGAGAATTCTGAAGTATACTTCAGTGGGGTGCATTTTAGTTCAACTCTGCCCAGCTCTTTCAGAAAGATTAGCAATATGCAATAATTTAAAAAATAAAATGAGCACTCTTTTATATATTTGGGAGCTGAGATGAACTACGACACACTAGGCATAGAATTAGCTTCCATGCCCTAAATCTACTACAAAAGATTTTGCTTTTCAAAAAAATTAGCCATGAAATTTTCCTCATGTAATCATGTTCAACCTAAGATGTTCAAGTTTCCATGTTTTTTTCAAGATAAAATTTTCTTACAAGACCATAATTTCCTTGCAGGCAGACAAAGCTAGGTCTTGGTCATTCCTGTATTCATGTATAATGATGAAATATTATTTTTTATGGTTAGGCACTTTTACATAAGATCTTGCTATAAAGTGAATATGGGTGTCCCCCCAAAATTCATATGCGGAATCCTAATAAACAATGTGATGGTATTTGGAGGTGGGGGCTTTGGGAGGTGATTTGGTCATGAGGGTGGAGTCCTCATGAGTGGGATTAGTGCCCTTATAGGAAGAGACATGAGAGAGATGATCTCTCTCTCTCTCTCTCTCCTTGTCTTCCATATCAGGATAAAGTAAGATGGCATCTGTCCCACAAACGAGGAAGAGGCCTCTCACCAAGAACCAAATTGGCTGGGACCTTGATCTTGGACATCCCGGCCTCCAAAACTGTGAGAAATAAATTTCTGCTCTTTAAACCACTCAATCTATGATATTTGTGTTATAACAGCCCAAGCTGACAAAGACAGATCTCTTCGACTCCTCATCCATTGCAGTGAGGTAAGTATTGTCTAGATTTTACAGATGTGATAGCAGAAGCTAAGAGAGGTAAATAACTTGCCCAAGGTCACAGCTACTAAATAGTAGTGGGAAATTTGAACCCAGACCATAAACTAAAATGTTAAGCTAAACTACTACAGTAAGCTCTTGGAGCATAGTGGATTATAAAGTAGATAACCATGGATGGCTCCTAAAGGGAAGAATGAGCATATTTGCATCACCACATCACATCAAGGTTCTTCACAACTGCCAGTCACTGTAGCTTTCCAAATACTTTTGAAGAAGGGGCCATGTCATCTGGCACATACTAGGAACTCAATAAATATTTGTTGAATAAGTTAATAAATTTGCCACATTTTGTGCTGATGACATTTTATCAGGAAATTTATTCTAGAATCTTTACACAAAAGTCCAATAATCATTATAACCACCTTTCATGGGTAGTTATTTCCCAACTTTGCAATCTCAACCTGGTTAAGATATCAAAGTAAAATGAAATTGCCAATATTTGACAGTTTTCATGGCCAAAAAAAAAAGATGTATATTTCAACCTAATATTTAGCTAGCATTTTACATTTTGTTATCTAAGAAATTTTTGATGATGAATATCCAATGTTGAATAATCTCATACACCTCTATGTATATATTTATTTCAATTAATTTTTGTAATAATCTCCAACCATGTATTCATTTCAAATATAATATATTCTTCTATTTTTTACCACAATCGCATTCATTATATATATTCTATATTATCTTTTGAACTTCTTTTCTCAATTAGAAATACTCTTCTATGAACATGTTTATGTGGGATCCTGGGAATTAGTCTCATTATAGTCTAAGTGTTCAATATGAAACATTTTTTGAGATGATACATATAGAAAATTTCAAGGAATATAATTGAATATAAGAAAAATGTCAACTTAGTAATTGTTAACATAATAAAAATTAAGTAGGGTTTTTTTTTTTATAAATCCTTCCATTATTCATGATATGGAATCTCAAAATATATACTTTGAAATTCACTTACTGGACTAATTCTTTGAGATTTCCATACACATTTTTTAAAGTTAATGAACATTTAATAATTTTTAGTGAAGATTAAGGTTTACAGCAAAATTGAATGGGAACTACAGAGGATTTCCACATATACCCTCCCCTAACACACACAGGTGTCCCATCAGCAACATCTCTCACTAGTGTGCTACGTTTGTTACAATCGATAAACCAGTATTGATACATCATTATCAACCAAAGTCCACAGTTTACATTAGGATTCACTCTTAGTTTTGTTCATTCTATGGATTTTGACAAATGTATAATGATATACATCTACCATTACAGTATTATATGGAAGAGTTTCACTGCCCCAAAAATTCCCTGTGCTCCACCTATTCATCTCTTCCTCCCCGTAAATCCCCGGCAACCACTGAACTTGTTACTATCTCCGTAGTTTTGCCTCTACCAGAATGTCATGTAGTTGGAGTTATATAATATGTAGACTTTTCAGATTGGTTTCTTTCACTTAGAATTTAAGTTTCCTCTATTGTCTTTTTGTCACTTGATAGCTCACGCATCTTTAGTGCTGAATAAAAATTCCATTGTATGGATGTACCAGAGTTTCTTTATCCATTTACCTGTTGAAGAATATATTTGTTGATTCCAAGTTTTAACAACTGTGAATAAAGCTGGCATAAACATTTGTATGCAGAACACAAGTATACATAAGTTTTCAACTCATTTGGCTAAATACCAAGGAGCATGATTGCTGGTAAGAGTACATTTAGTTTTGTAAGAAACCACCAAATTGTCTTCCAAAATGGATGTACCATTTTGCATTCTCCCCAGCAACACGAGAGAGTTCCTGTTGCCCCACATCCTCCCTGACATTTGATGTTGTCAATGTATTGGATTTTAGCCACCCTAATAGGTGTCTAGTGGTATCTTGTTGTTTTAACTTGCAATTTCCTAATGATGTATGATGTTGAGCATATTTTCATATGCTTATTTGCCATCTGTATATCTTCTTTGGAGATGTATCTGTTCAGGTCTTTTGCCAATTTTTAAAATGGCTTGTTCATTTTCCTGTTGTTGAGTTTTAAGAGTTCTTTGAGTATTTTGGATAACAGTCTATCACATATGTATTTTACAAATATTTTCTCCCATTCTGCAGCTTGTCTCCAAATATTATTCACTATTTAGCAAAGCATAAGTTTTTAATTTTAACGAAGTCCAACTTATTAATTTTTCATTCATGGATTGTGCCTTCAGTATTGTATCTAAAAAGTCATCATCAAACCCAAGACCACCTAGGTTTTCTCTTATGTTATCTTCTAGGAGTTTTATAGTTTTATGTCTTACGTGTAGGCCTATGATCCACTTTGAGTTAGATTTTCAAGAAGGATATACGGTCTACATTTAGATTCTTTGTTTTTTTTTTTGTTTGTTTGTTTTTTGGCTTGTGGATGTCCAGTTGTTCTAGTACCGGTTGTTCTGATAGTACTTGTTGAGAAGACCATTCTTTCTCCATTAAATTGCTTTTGCTTCTTTGTCAAAGATCAGTTGACTTTTGTGGGTCAACTGATCCCAGTTTTTCTGGGTTTATTTCTGGCCTCTTGATTCTGTTCCATCACTCTATTTGACTATTCTTTCACCAATATCATACTGTGTTGATTACTGTAGATTTACAGTAAGTCTTAAAGTCCAGTAGTGTCAGTCCTCTTACCTTGTTCTTCTCCTTTAATATTGTCTTGGCTATTCTGGGTCTTTTCTTTTTCCATATAAACTTTAAAATCAATTTGTCAATAACCACAATATCAGTTTGTCAATATTTGGGAAGAACTGATACCTTAACAATTTTGAGTCAGCCTATCCATGAACATGGAATATCTCTCAATTATTTAGTTCTTTTATTTATTTCATCAGACTTTTATAGTTTTCCTCATATAGATCTTATACATATTTTGTTATATCTAAGTATTTCCTTTACTTGGTGTTAATGTAAATGATAACGCATTTTTAATTTTGTTCATTCCAATTTTTCATTGCTGGTATATGGGAGAGCAGTTGACTTTTGCATGTTAACTTTGTATCTTGCAATCTTGCTACAATCACTGATTAGTTCCAGAAGTATTTTCTTTATTCTTTGGGATTTTATGCATAGATGATCACATCAAATGTGAACAAAGGCAGTTTTATTTCTTCTTTCCCAATTGGTATAACTTTTATTTCCTTTTCTTGTCTTATTGTATTAACTAGTACTTCTAGTACAATTTTGAATAAGTGTGGTGAGAGGAGACATCTTTGCTTTGTTCCTTATCTTAGTGGGAAAGTTTCTAGTTTCTCATCATTAAGTATGATACTAGCTGTAGGATTTTTTTGTAGATGTTTTTAATCAACTTGAGGACGTTCCTCTCTATTCCTAGATTGCTGAGAGTTTTTATCATGAATGGGTGTTGTATTTTGTCAAATGATTTTCTGTATCTGTCGATCTGATACAGATCTTCTTCTTTAGATTGTTGGTGCAATGGATTACATTAACTTATTTTCAAATGTTGACCCAGCCTTGCTTGCCTAGAATAAATCCTATTGGTTCATAGTGTACAATTTTTTTAAACATCATTTGATTTGATTTGCTAATATTTTAGATTTCCATGAAAGTTTTTAGAAATCTTCACTCTAATAGTACTTTAAACTTTGTGATGGCTATGTGCATATAAAAGAAAGTTGAGGTCTAAGACTCTCAAAAAGAGTTTTGTTGGAGTAAAATAAAACTAATGTCATTTCAACAAACTAGAAATTGTCCTTTCTACGTGTTTACCAGTGTGACAAAGTGATCCCTCTGCAGAACAAGATCCCTAGGCCTGTTTAAATTCCTTCACTTGAGAACAATATTTTAAAAGAAGGATACATTTTCATGTTTTAAAAAGGTAAACTTGATCTATTCAATAAATATTTGTTCAGTGTCTCTTACACTCAGAGTTTAAAAATAAGACAGCTGCATGGAGTTCAGTCTCTGCTGGAATGCATCCACATAGGCAGATTAAGTACAATGATATAGACCATACACAGGGCTCTGGACCCATAGAAGAAAATTGGCAAACTCTACCTGATAGAATGAGAAAAGACCTCACAGAAACACCAGCATTTGTGGTGGATTCTGAAACTGGATATAAAGTTTGCCATCAAAGAAGAATTGGAATCTCTATACTGTTTTCCATAGTGGCTGCACCAGTTTGCACTCCCACCAGCAGTGTATGAGAGTTCCCTTCACTCCACATCCTCTCCAACACTTGTTGTTTCCTGTCTTGTTAATTATAGCCATTCTGAGGGGCGTGAGATGATATCTCATTGTAGTTTTGATTTGCATATCCAAAGAACTTGAAAACACCAATTTGTAAAGGTACATGCACCCCAGTGTTCATTGCAGTGTCATTCACAATAGCCAAGACTTGGAAGCAACCTAAGTGCCCATCAAGGGACGAATGGATAAAGAAGATGTGGTATATGTACACAATGGAATACTACTCAGCCATAAGAAACGATGAAATCCAGGCATTTGTGACAACATGGATGGACATTGAGGGTGTAATGCAAAGTGAAATAAGTCAGCGGGAGAAGGTCAAATACCGTATGATTTCCTTCATTAAGTAGTAGATAATAACAACAATAAACAAACACATAGAGACAGAGATTGGATTGGTGGTTACCAGAGGGGAAGGGGGAGGGAGGAGGGTGAAAGGGATAATTCGGTACATGTGTGTGGTGATGGGTTGTAATTAGTATTTTGGTGGTGAACATGATGTAATCTATGCAGAAATAGAAGTATAATGATGTACACCTGAAATTTTTACAATGTTATAAACCAATGTTACTGCAATAAACAAAAAATTAAAAAAAAAAAAAAAAGAAGAATTGGAAAGACATCTCCAGCATCAGGAATAACACAAGCAAACCCAGAATATGAAAGTTCACATCGCTGGATCACGGGACATGCAAAGCAAGGGAGAAGCAGTGAGCTAAGGCTGGAAAGTCACACTGAGGATCGGTGGTGAAGGAACCTATAGTATCCTACTAAAGAATTTAAATTTATATCCTTCCAGTGGTGAGAAGTCTTTAAAGGTCCTAAATCCCAACATTTTTTCTGTCATTTTGTCAATGTAATTCACAAAGTTTTGCTCCTAAGAGACTATGATACATACTGAACTGACGGATAACACTTAGAAAGTCATTGTCATTTTGTCTGGAAATAGTCCCAAACTGAAACCACCAGTCACCCACAGTTGTGTTATCCACATTCTCCTCTCTCCAGAGACAGTATCTTCTTCTGTTTCTTTTTTTTATAGTTTTTTTGTGTGTGTGTGTCATGCGCATAATTTCTACATGTGTTCTGCTATTACTGATTCCTATGGATGAATTAATACTTAGAGGATCTTCACGTCAGTTAATTGGCCATCCAATAACATGCTTTGCTCCAGAGATATACTTTTTGTAATTTAAGTGTATATTTTGAAATTTAAGTGAAGTAAATACTTTAAATATTATAATTCTATTTAGTAGATTTATATAATATTTTAAAATATTTTCATTTTAGAATCTGATCTGACTTTCCTGTTTATATTTTGCACAGATTGGAGTTTCATTAAAATATTTTCATTTTAGAATCTGAATCTGACTTTCCTGTTTATATTTTGCACAGACTGTACTTTCAATCAGAAAATTAAGTCTATTCTTCAGCATATGGGGCAAAGTGAAAATATCTCAGGCATGGGAGACCTTTCTTACAAATGAGAATTGGACAATGTTGGGACTGGAAAATCCTCTAGAGATTGCTTAGTAATATAATCTAGGCTTATAAAAGAGGCTTTATAAGGCAAGTCACTAGCCTAATGTCACAGAATAAAGTACTGAAAGGGCTAGACCACGCCCTAAGTTTTATTTTGAGATAGCTCTGTAACCTATTGTTCAAACAAGTTAATATTTCTAACCATCATTGGCTTTTATTTGTTTTTCAAAAACCAACAGTACAACTGTTAACTCCAAGTTAAGAATTGTTCACCATTATTTTTATTGCCAAGACTTTTGATGAGAATATAGATACTTTGTATGGATTATCAGACCTAGTATCTCTCTTTTCTTATACAAAAATCAAGTGAAATGAACCCAAAACTTTGCAAGTCATAATAATGATTTTTTTATTCCCAGTTTAATTAGCAGTTCTAATGGTGAAATTAAAGCAAAATTTACGTTTTCCTTGAGTGTTTTCCTATCTAGCATTTTTCCTGATATTCCTCTCTATTTTTTTCTACCTTATTTAATTTTTATTGAGGTAACATTGGTTTATAACATTATATAAATTTCAGTTGTACGTCATTATATTTCAATTTCTGTGTAGAAAATTCCATTTTATTGAGAGTTTTTATCATAAATGTTTGCTATATCTTGTCTAATGCTTTCTTTGCATCTATTGAGATGATCATGTGGGGTTTTTTTCTTCATTTTGTTAATATGGTGTATCACATTGATTGATTTGCAGATGTTGAACCATCCTTATAGCCCTGGAATAAATCTTGCTTGATCATGGTATATGATCCTTTTAACATATTGTTGTATTTGATTTGCCCGTATTTTGTTAAGTATTTTTGCATCTATGTTCATCAGTGATATTGGCCTATAATTTTCTTTCTTGTGTTTCCCTTATCTGGTTTTGTTATCAGAATTATGTTGGCCTTGTAAGATGAGTGAGGAAGCATCCCATCCTCTTCAATTTTTTGGAAGAGTTTGAGAAGGATAGGTATTAAATCTTCTTTTCATGTTTGGTAGATTTCACTGGGGAAGCTGTCTGGTCCTGGACTTTTGTTTTGGGGGAGTTTTTTTTAATTACTGTTTCAATCTCCTTACTAGTGACCAGTCTATTCAGATTCTCTATGTCTTCTTGATTCAGTTTTGGAAGGTGTATGATTCTAAGAATTTATCCATTTCTTCTAGATTATCCCATTTGTTAGCATATAGCTTTTCGTAGTACTCTCTTATAATCATTTGTATTTCTGTGGTGCCCATTGTGATTTCTCCTCTTTTGTTTCTGATGCAGAAATTTTTTAAACTTATATTTTGCCATTTTGTAATCCAAAGAAAGATCTGAACTGAATATTCAGTTTTTTAAGACCTGCTTTTCAATTAGCATATAATACATCATCTTTCTATGAAAAATTTGGACAGTAATAGTCAATAAGTTACAAGTAAATTTTATGTAGAATTTTGATATAATTTTCATGTTCATTCCTGAAATTATTTGACCTAAAATGTGTAATTTCATTTACAATGAGAAGAAAGTAACAATGCATTTTTATGTAGGGCTGATGATTTCAGATAATTTCTATAATTTGACTTCTAGAGAATGAAGCTTAAACTCCATTAATTTGTTCTGGGATATGATAACAATTAATATTAAAAAATTTTGTTCAAGATAGTGTATGCCAACTCTTTTTTTTTTCTAAGCAGGTCTTTAGTAGAAAATCAATTTATAAATAAGAAAAAAAAGTCAATAAAAAGGAAAAAGATTTCTCAGAAAACAATCTTTGTTTTGGCCACTCAGCTTTGTAACATAGCAGCTATAATATACTTTCTATTAAAAATTCCTAAGGGAAAAATGAACCAACCCATATGTGGCTTCAGGATAATAACAGGAGTGGAAGTAAATATTAATAGAAAAATAAACAATTAGCAGCTTAATGTTCTTGAGCTTGTAAGCAGATGTTTTCTTGGTGTGTTATATGGTAAACACTGCAATGTGTTTCCGCAGTCTTTTATGATCTGCTGTAGAATGTCAGGGGAACAAACAAAGTTGAATTTTCTCTCTGGAGAACAAAATTTTAACCTTTAAATATCTACATTAAATAATTAAGAAGTGTTTTTACATGCCAAATCCTGGTGATGGTGATCAAAATTCTATATGAGGAAAAATAGGACTTGTAAGAGTCTTGTCATTATGAAGAGAATGAAAATGGCCTATTACAGATTTAGGAACATCTTAAAGAACAATCAACCTGATATTAAAATGTAGATAATGATCGAGAACACACGCCATACACTGCTTTAAAATTATTGAATTATATAAAGTATTGCCAAAAGAAATCTGAAGTGTGTTGTCACTAGGTTCAGAAATCATATGACACATTTCTTCATATTTATAATTAGATTTGACTGGTTACCAGAGGGGAAGGAGGGAGGGTGGAGGGTGAAAGGGATAATTCGGTACATGTGTGTGGTGATGGGTTGTAATTAGTATTTTGGTGGTGAACATGATGTAGTCCATGCAGAAATAGAAGTACAATGATGTACACCTGAAATTTTTGCAATGTTATAAACCAATGTTACTGCAATAAAAAAAAAAAAAAAAAAAAAAAAAAAAAAAAAAAAAAAAAGATTTGACTGGACTTTAAGAAATGGTTTATAATTGCATTCTACTAGTTTTACATGAAGATTATTGTAAGTTAAATCAAGATAGAGTTTAAGAATTATAAGAGATGAAGCAAGAGAACATATTTGATGTAAAAAGTTTGTTGCTTTTAAGAACCTAAAAGATGGGTAACATTTCCAATAAGAAACTACTCTGATGAATCATGGAAGGCGTAGAACGCAGGCAGAGTAGGAGTGACACATAGGTGTGCTGTTTGTTCTGATAATGTCAGGTAACTTAATTTAGTCCATCTACCAACCAGTTCCTCTGACCTGAGAGTTAATAAGGTAACTTGGTGGTAAGAGGCGATCCCAGTATAAAGTGCAGGGGGCCAGTTCCTGGAGTAATCTTATAGTTTTAGTGTGTTTCTCCATGAAATATCTAGAGTCTCTAAGAAAGGGAAGGAAAAAGATAGGCACACAGGCCACATTAGGCAGAGGAGTGGTTCATTTTCATAATTGAAAGGCAGAATATTTGCATAGAAACAGGAATTTGGGCATTACAATTATCTCTCTGTGTGACCCATACTTCCCTATAATATATCCTGCATAAAATAAGAGTGACCAAGTTACACATTAGCTTATTAAAGAAAATGGATCATTAATATCAAAGAACCATTAACTTTTGAGAGAAAGTTACAGTATGAATGCATGTCACACAGCATTGCCTCCAAATATCATCAATGTCATTGGCATACATTGCTCCTCTACTGGGAATTCTCTTTAGCATTGAATAAAATAACTGTGAGAACATTCTAAAAGTATTAAATAAAAGAAGAGGAAGAAGAACTGAAATGCGTTCTGTGAGTAAATGAGATAGTGGAGAATTGCTAAAGATTCTCTTGAAAATGTATAAAATATATAAGTAAGCAGAGTACACTCATTTTCACATGTTGCGTGGGCTCCATATGGAGACCATCTTCTCTTGGAAGCCCATTCCATGCTCCTCACACCCATTCCCCAGCGCCTAGTCTGTTGTCGGTGCTCAATAAATATTAAACAACTAAAGCACAAACTATTGTCAAAAAGTTTGGAATTCACAGGAATCAATAGTATTGTTGTTATCATTTAACATTTATTGAGGGTCAACAGCATGACTTAGTCCACATGTGCAAATAGGTTATTTTATAATCACATATTAAGCAAATAATTAAATACAATTTGTATTAACTATACTTTCAGTTTTACTCCATTGATTTTAATTGTAAAATTGTTTCTCTTTTTTTTGTAACATTGACACACCATGAAATACAAACATTCATTATTTAAATAAATAAGTTTCTCTCAGGGAAATTGTCACTCTTAGATATAATTAACATTCACTTGAAAGTATGGGATAAATCTACAGTAAGTACACATCACAGATTCTAAATAGACCAGTGCATGTACAAAGAATAAGAGAATCTGAAAAAGTGGATAAGGGCAGTGACAAATATACAAAGCATGTAATAGCATTTGAGTTTCACTTGCTATTGTGACAATTTAAAACACTAATACAACTATGTAGGGTATCATCGTTTACAAAATAGCGTCAAAGACAAAGAAAGACAAAAACTCTTCAGGTGGACACAAATTAGCGTGTTTATGAATTTATAAACATTTCTTAATTTGAGGCAAAATTGAATTTTTTATTACAGGAAATGAACTGCATTTGATACATTTATGATCTACGTGCTCCAATTTTACTCTTAATAAAATGATTACTAATTGTGTTCAAATTTATTCTTGGTGGTTAATAGGCACTCAAATTCTATCTAATCTTTTTTTGTGAATATTTGTCTGTCATGTTTCTACTTAACTGGATTTTGAAGTGATTTTTAATTGTTAAGAGGATGGAAAACTATACTTAATATTTCTGTAATGAAACTGTCACTTTAATTTTGGGATATTGAAGTATCCATAAGCATTCAAGTTCATAAAGTGTGTTTTTCCTTAGCATTTGAATCTCAGAATCTTAGAAATGAAAGTCTTTCTAACCAGACTTCCTCTAAAGAAGAAATAGCCCCTATATTCTGATGTAAAGAACATAACTACTTAAAATTTTTGTTGAATAGAAAATGTTTAGAGCCGGCCCCGTGGCTTAGCGGTTAAGTGCTCGCGCTCCGCTACTGGCGGCCCAGGTTTGGATCCCGGGCACGCACCGAAGCACCGCTTCTCCGGCCATGCTGAGGCTGCGTCCTACATACAGCAACTAGAAGGATGTGCAACTATGACCTACATCTATCTACTGGGGCTTTGGGGAAAAAAAGGAGGAGGATTGGCAATAGATGTTAGCTCAGAGCCGGTCTTCCTCAGCAAAAAGAGGAGGATTAGCATGGATGTTAGCTCAGGGCTGATCTTCCTCACAAAAAAAAAAAAAGGAAAATGTTTACTTTTGGAAGGAGTAGGAGATCATCTAATTCAGCTCCATAATTGTAAAAATAAGAAAAGCTAGGATAAGGCCTAACCTTTCTATATTTAGACTCATACATTGGCCTAATTGGGCAATTATTTTACTTTCTCTTTCATTTTAAGTTTTTTAAAAAATTCACAACATAATAGTTGCAATTACTAAAATTTAATATTTTCAATACCTTTACCCAGGTGATGACTGCACATGCAGTTTTTTTTATGTAAGAGCACTATCTACAAAGATCATAACAATAATGATGTAATTAATGAATGATGGATAGTTATTAATTTTCCTTTACTATTCTCCACTTTGAAATGGCTGTAGTTGAAGGATCTAATCATTTATCTTCTGGTTTCTGAAATATTTGGTAGTCCTCACTAATGGAAATCACATTTTGATTTACTAAAACATTCTCTTAACTGCACAGTGTTTAGAAGCACAGTTCATTAAGTCTGGATCGCATAATATTCTTTTATTTAACAATTCCTCTATGTTTTCATTCACCCCACAATTATTTTTGAACACTTACTGTATGCCAGCACTGTTATAGGCTCTTAGAACAGACTCTGAAAGAAAGTCTTAAGAGATGTCATGCACAGATGTGAATGAAAGAAAGGGAAGATGACTTGTGAGTGATTTAATATATTACTATTTTCTTCACCTTTTCACTGATGGATTTAAGCCATTTTGAAGGAAGGAAATTAAAAACAGAGAGATGCTGGGACTCCAATCTACATCAGACCTTCAAAGTTGATTGTCTTGATTGGTCTCCTTCCCTGCCCCAGTAAGTAACAAGCCACTGGATGCTCCCTTAGAGTGACTGTATTGCTCCTCTGGCTAGTAACAAGCAAATATTACTAAAGATTTTCTTCTGAGAGAACGTGAGATTGAAAAAGAAAGAGGGAAATGGGATTTAGGAGGGCAGGTCAATTTTGAAAAGGAATATCACGAAAGAAAATTACACTGAATATGAGAAATTAAATATCAACAAATGAATAAATTAAGCTTAATGAAATGTAATATACTCTTTCCAGATATAATATACAAATATATAAAGATGAATCCTCATACTGTAGCACATGTCATAATGTTTTATCTTTGGCTTTCCTTTGCTGTCACTATAAGGATACCAACATTTATTGTGGAAATATTTGTATCTCCTGATGCTTCTAGGTAATTCTTTTCTAAACAAGGAGGAATAGTTAGTGGTGAGTGTGTGTGTGTGTGTTTGGGTGTGTGCCTTTAAAGTGGAGGAATTTATAAAGAGTTTCTTATTATGCAAAATTCTAGTCTAGCAATTTTCAGATCTTCGTTTCATGAGAAGAATAACTGAAAAACACGTGATTCATCATGAATTACAGATAAAATGGAGTTATATTTTTGGACTTTTGCAGAAGTTAGATTAACTAAATTTCTACCTCTTTTATGATATGAGATCTAATTTATTAAATTATGTTAACATAAAATTCATTCCACTTTTCACTATGTGCATTTCTCATAATGTAAAGTTTAATTTAATCAATGTTTCCCAAGTACAAGTATAACGCAGACTAAGTCCAGAGGTTCAATATACACAGTTTTACATAGATCACGAGGTATATTTGAAATCTATTAAGAATTATGAAAATCATAGTTTTTCCCTAGTACAGAACCACAAATTCAAACTCGAATGAAAATGTCTTTATAAGCTATTTAATTGTATTTCAATGCATTATGAACTAGTTTCAGATTATTTATACTCCTGAAGATGACTAAAAACCAGGTAAGAGAAAAACACTATAGTCTTAAAACATCATCTTCTGAATAAATATTAGAATACTATGATAAATCTGTAGAATCTAATTGATTTATTCTCACATAAACTCCCTGCTTTATTAAAATCACAAAATATACTTTTTCATATCAATTATTAGTCATAGACATACCATCACAAAAACATGCCAGTTGTCCAAATACTCTGTTTCTCTTGATTTTTATAGTTGAAAAATCTGAGGCCATTGTTTTACAATATTTAAAACTGAATGATTTACTAAGTCAATATAAAGAAACCTATTGAAAGAACCTCTTTTTTTACATAAGCCAAGAGCTTAAGCTTTCAAAAGATAAAAGATATTTTTAATAAAAAAAAAAGATTTACAAAATCATCTGAAGGAGTAAGTTCACCTCTCTAAGAGCCATTTCCAGTCTCTTATGTAATTGAGGAAACATTATAGAATTAATGAAACTGACACTAACATGCAGCTAAGAAGAAATAGACAATCTGTACTTAAGTCAGTTATCTGTTAGTTACTATTATTAGTGTGGGCATTTCATATTCTAGTCAATCTTCTCTTAATACACTGTGGCTATAAAAGCAATCTACAAATGCCGTTAGATGAGTCAATCACCTCCTTTATACTAGAGGGGAGAAAATTTTTGAAGCTTAGTGAAATCAAAGTAGTTTACAGTTTATCTCACCTACATTGAAGCTGATTTTATAAGGAAACATGCCTAAGTAAATACTATACACTTATCTAGGCATTCCTAGATTTTCATATCCTTTCACATATGTTTTCTTGTTTGAGCTCTGCATCTTGTCAGATAGGCAGATCAGATATAATGAACTCCATTTTTCCAAGAAGAAAGTTAAGCTCAGAACCCTGCCTAAGTGAACAAGCTGCAAGTTGGGACCCAGTGCTCCTACACCTCTACTTAAAATGCCAGGTCACATTTCCCAGAAGCCAAAAGGAGTTTAAAAACTTTTTCAATGTGATTTTTATTTTGAAAACCTCAAGGAAATAAATCCTTGACTAATTTTTTTTTAATTTAACTGAATCCTTAATCTTAGTTTACTTATCTGAAATGTGAAGGAATGAAGGATTTTCTTGATGTATTTATATCAAAAATTCTCAATTTCTGATATTAGGAATGTAATTGCATCTTAAATTTGAGAGGAAATTATTTTGAATTCATTCTTGACAAAATTACTGCTAATTCTGATTTTATTTATTATTTATCTTAATAAATAATAAATATTGTGATATTATAATATAGCCAAAGGGGGAACACCAAATAAAATTATTAGCACTCTGAGCTCTAACAGAAGTTTAACGTTTTAACTCTACTGTGCTGTAGCATTTTTCTCAAGCATATTCTGAACTCATATATTTATTATATAGCTGCTTAAATAAAAACAAAATGCATTATTTATAGCATTATGATTTATAGCATTGAAATTTCAGACCACTTGGGAGAATCGTTTGCTGAAGTCATAATAGAAACTCAAATAACTTACTTTTATTGTTGTTGTTTTCCTTTGTTTTAACTTTTACACATTACTTTTCAGGCAACAGAAATTGTTTTTGCATAAATAGAATTGTGTCACCTTGATTCTTTAAACTACGATCAGTCAGGTGGTGTTAAAACCACAAATTAAACAGAAAAAAGGTCTACCAGTTGCCCCGGATCATTTCCTTGTTTCAACAATCTTCAGCATTTCTCCTGATATAACTAAGCAGCCTGTGGAGTTTTCCTGCTCTGAACTTATACTCAAAGTTTAGTTATACAAAAGAACAAAAGCCCAGATTGCTGCCTCACGTTCTCCCTGGCAGAGAAAAGTGTGCCAGGACAGCCATAGAGAGAAATAGATTTAAAGGTTATTGTCTTCTGCCTGTCTGAATCCAGTGCTTTCTCCTCATGTTGTTGTCTTTCTAAAGAAGATAATGTCAATCTCCTTCATTTTTTTTTACCTTGCTCCACTGTCTTGGTTGTTTTCTCTTCTTTCTTTCCAGGTGCAGCTGCAAAGCAGAGATAAGGTTTAAATAAAAGTTCCAGATGGAAATTCAGCTTCTGCTCAAAAAAGCATTTTGTAACTCATTCAATGATAGATATTTCTTCTAAACAAGCTATTGTAAAGCTTTTTCAACATTTCTCATTTCTCTATAATCCAATTGAAACCTATCTAATCTTAAAGAATTAGAGAAAAAAGAAATAATCCCTTGTCGCCTTCTTACTAGTTTTTCCGCACTCTTTTCTACTTTATACTCTGCTTTGATAAACAAGCTCTACAAAGAATTGCACTTGACAGGATTATGATTAATCAACTTACATTCCAGGTTATTGCTGGAGTCATTTAGTGTCTTGAAAATGTCAACTAGATGCTCCTTTAAATTCAAGCTTAAAATAGTTGAATCTACTGAAAAGACAGTGTAGTCATGCTTGAGATTCATTTAAATATTAAATGAAGTCATTCCAAATCACGAGTAGCCAAAAGAGAAATAAACCTGTTGTTTAGGTACTGTTTCCCCTCAACTATGCTCTCTCTGAGATTTATTGCTCTTAGTGGAGTATTCACTGTTTATTTATTTATACATCCAAGCAGTAGAAATGATACACACAAAATCAATGTAGCCCATTGAAATAATTGATTCAAGTAAGGATCTTCAGAGGACACCAGCAACTTTAGATGAAGGATGAATGAGGAACTGAACATTGCAATCAAACCCAAGTATCACCCCACAGAGTCGCAAGGGGGAAAAAACGCAACTTTGAAATGAAGAAATGTGGTTGTCCCCAAATTAACTCATTGATGAAACCTAGAACCATTCATTCTTCATAGGACAGCCAGATAGTCTGTGCTTCCCAATGACATGCAGTGTCATGTCTACACTATCACCTCTGAAGTATTCTTGCCAAAGCATCAAACTGGAATCCAGTTAAGTCAAAGATTTAGCTTTTGGTTTAATCAAATACAGGATATAAAGAACACATTAAATAAGATTCTAAAGAAACAATCAGAGAAATCAAAAATGTCTATAGTATAACTGACCATGATCTTTTGATAATGTCATGAACCAGAAAGAGAGAGAGAGAGAAAGAATAACCTTTTTACAGAAAACATGTTAAAATCACTCATTAGTTATAATAGTTCACCTATAGATTCTTTTTAATTTTTCAAGTAGATAGTTTTATCTGTGAATGAGTTTTATTTCTTACTTCTCTATTCTTGTACCTATTATATATTTTTCTCACCTTATTGCACTGGCTAGGATATCCAGTACAATGTATAAAAGAAGTGGTGATAGCAGATATCCTTGTCTTGTTTCGATTCTCAGGGAGATCTTCCTATTTTTCTCCACTGAGTATGATATTTGATAATGGTTTGTATATATCTTATCAAATTATGGAAGTTTCTTTCTACTCTAGTGATGAATTATATCAAATGCATCTACTATGATGGATATAATTTCCCTTTATTCTATAATTCTGGTTAATTACATTGATTAATTTTTTTAATTGCATTCTTGAAATAAAACCAACTTGGTTGCATTTTATTTTTCACATATATTATCAGACTTGATCTGCTAATATCTTGTTTAGGTCTATGCCTGTGTGTTTACAGGAGAAGTTAGCCTGTTGATTCATTTCTTTTTTTGGTTCTTGTTAGGTTTTGGTATCAAGCTTATTGTAGCTCCATAAAATGGGGGACTGTTTCTTCTTTTTCTATTCCTGGAAGGTCTGGTGCAAGATTGGTGTTAATTTTTTCTTAAATATTTGAAAGAATTCACCAGGGAAGCCAGCTGGTCAGAATTTTCTTTGAGTACAAATTGTAATTATGGATTCAAAGTATAAATTTTAATAAAATTTACTAATTTTTGGTAACTTTCTATTTTTTTATTATCTGTAGGATCTGTGGTAATGCCCCCTTTTTGTTTTCTTATATTGCTGTTTTGTGCCTTCTCTCTTTTTTCTTAATAAGTTTTCATAAGGGTCTACCAATTTTATCAGTTTTTATAAAGAATCTAATTTTGACTTTGTTGCTTTCCTTATTGTACTATTTAATTTGTATTCCATTAGCTTTCTATTTCTCTTCCTGCTACTTTCTTTGGGTTTCATTTAAAATTTAATTTAAATTAAAAAAATATTTGCTTCCTAGATATTTGATTTTCAGCCTTTCTTCTTTTCTCATAAATATTTTTAAAGAGTATAAATTTCACTCTAACATTTTTTAGCTAGATCCCAAGTTTCAATGTAATGTTTACGTCATACACTAGTTCAACATTTTTCTGAAATTCCACTGTCGTCTTTTCTTTGATTCATGGGGGATTTAAAAATGCATTGTTAACATTTCTCATAGAACTTAGCATTGTTTTGGACATATCAAGTGATTGACATACATTTGCTTTGTAATTAAATGTATTAATTGACACATGAGACATATTGATAATAAATATTCTGAGTTGAGAGAGAAAAGAGATCAGTGTTGTTGTTAGTGGTTTTCCTAGAGGAGGAAAGATTTTAGATGTAGCCAATAAGAAGTGAAGAAAGGCAAAGAAGCAGGAAAGCCTTAGGTCTACCTAGACAAAAGTAAACAAGTTTAGCTGGAGCAGAGGGTTCCCACAGAAGACATATGAGATCATCTAAAAATGGAAGATGAGGCCAATTGCAGAAGGCCTTGAATTCCAAACTAAAGAGTTAGACTTTATTATGTATATTTTAAGGAGCTAGTAAGGTGTGTGGTACATTAGTCTTGTCTACGAATATTCTCTCTCAAGTCAATGTGGAAATAAAACATTGATAATTTGTAATGACAACAAACCCTATGGGTATATAGTCTTATTCATAATTACTTTATTCAGAAGACTCATTATAAATATTGTGTAGGAAATATGTATTTTTCAATTATTTTATTTTAATCCTCTGAAGAGTGAATGTCTCTCAGAAAACAATTAGACTGTGACTTACAGATAAAGATCAAGTTTTCTTTTCAATGATGGGTTCATAATTCTTTGCATGCATTAGGTAGAGTAGGCTAGTCCCCTAAAGCACTGTTTTTTGTAACTCAGACAAGGTCACTGAAAATTCTGATTATCTATACAGGAGCGAACACATTTTGCATGAAATAATGATCCTTTCATTTCTGGTTCTGATGCAAAATTCATCAAGCCTAACTCTATGGAGAATAAACTTTAGGAATAAACAGCTCATCTAAGAAAGTGGATTTTCTAACTGCCTGGAATCAAAAGAAGACCTTAATCAATTTCTCTTTCTATACTACAGGGTAACTGAAGCCGCCTTTGGGGTTGAGAGAAATTCTCTTTGCTTTACATTTGCGAGTTTACTTTAGGGGCGAAAAAAGGGAGATTTGTATTGCACTTCTTCAGAGATCCCAGCTAATATAAAGGAAACAAAGTGACTAACAATCTTAGAAAGTAATGTCTGGGTTAGGGATAGTCCTGAGCTAAACCATGAGATGGAGAAATTGGTTTTCTGTAGTTCCAGGCTTTTATTTTATTATTTTCCCCTCAGTTTTCTTTAGGGATCCAATTCTCCAATACAATTCTCTCCTTTCTTGCCCCTCACCACCTATGAAGGTTCTGATGTATGCCCATTAGCAATGGGGGCTTGTACGTGGGCAGTGAGGCAAACTTGGAGGTGGGTATGTTAAATTCTTAGTAAAGAAGTGACATGTGATATGGAAGTATTTTACAGTTTGAAATGTCCCCCATATGACATTTATACATTACTTCTGAGATGTAGCCTACAGCCTTAACAAGACAAACTACTTATTTCCAAGTACATAGGAATGAAATGTTACCTGCCCAAGAGTTATTCAGGTTTTAAAGGTACTGTCTGGAGATATCAATGACTGAAACAATGGACTAAACATTAATGGTGGAAGAAAAAGTCTTACGTCTTAGATATAAGGGTCCTTGTATATATATTATCATGGAGAGATGGGAAAGAGCGTCTTCTTATCACTTCTCAGATGATGCTAACTACTCAGTCTATTCACAAGGACATCTTTTCCTGCTACCACCTTCCCTGAATCTTACTTCTGGTATATTTGGAATTATGAGCAATACGGTATTGTTGTAGCATTCAAAACCTAGCGTATCTGAAGATGAAATTGGAAAGGGATATAGGAGTCAGACCCTGGGGGACTCATGTCATTTTAACAAGCTTAGATTTGATTTTATGGACAACTGGAAAAAAGAGAGTTTTAAATTATGAGTGGTTCATCCGGTTTTATGACTTTGAAAATTTACTATGACTGTTGGGCGGTTCTGGGAAGATGAATCTTTGTGAAATAAAAATAAATACATGCAGGCAGTGGTGAGATTATTACAGTGGTTTAAGTATAAGATAATGAAGGCTTGAATTAAGATGGAAGTCATGGTTATGAATAGGAGGAAATATAGTCAAGAAATATTTAGGGGATAAAATCAGCAGAACTTGAAGATTCTTTGAATAATCAGGTGAAGGAGAGAAAGAGAAAAATCAAAGATCACTCCCAGATTTCTAGTGAGGTAGAGGGTGGATTGTGGTTTCACCAATGATAATGAAAAGCAAGTTGGGAAGAGGGAATGAGGAATTTAGGTTAAGACAGGTTGAATTTGAAGGTGTTTATTGGACATTTGAACATACAAGCCAGACATTTTCAGGAAAAAGCCTTTTCATAAGAAAGTCTTGAAATGGTGACATAGGATCGGCAATCTTGAAGATATAGGGCAGAGTTTCAACCTTGAAAGCAGACATATCTTGCAAACAGATGGTATAGAATGAGAAGTTCAGAGGCCTAATAGTTCAGAGGATTAATAATAGAATCTGGGAACACCCACAATTAAGGGGCAAAAAAGAAAAAAACACAAAGAAGTCAGAAATAAAAGTCAGAGAATATGGGGAGAACCAGGAGACTATGTTGTCATGATAACCCAACAGTAGAGAAGCTTAGAGGAGAGACGAAATGGTAAATGCAGCTGAGAAGGCTAGTAATGTGAGGACTGGAATGGTTCCATTGGTTTAGCAATGATAATGTCATCAGCATTAGCCAGAGCATCAGTGACACCATAGCGACAGAAGTTTCATCTTTGTGGGAAATGAGAAGCAGTGCTAGTATTCCAGCATCCAGAAGACTGCCTAAGATGTGGAGGAGAGAAAATGGTAAATAGAACATGGTAGAGAGAGAGATGAGAATCAAGAAAAAGTAGTTTTGAAACTGAGAATAATATTTCCAAAATAAGAGGAAAAGCCAATAACAAGAAAGAGGATGATGCCACAAAACAGCCTGGACCACTGATTGAGGAGGACACAAGTGGAGAAGCTGGTCGTGAAGAGAAGGATAAACACTTTACCTCTAAGATTAAAAGAGAGATGGCTATTGATTAAACAAGAACACCAAGCTACTTCTATGCTAGTTCTCCTTTTATTCCCAGCCCACTTTCTTCAGCATCATTGCCCATACCTTTCACTTCCCCTTCCCTCAGTCAATTTCTCATCCTTAGCTCATTTGCACCACTCCCCTGAAAATTCTCCTCTGAAAATTGTTAATAGTTATCTAGTTGACAAATCCAATGATTTGGTGACCGCCACCTTGTCATTGAAGTGGTTTCTTTTTCTGTGGTTACTATGACATTATAAACTATTACTTCTATTTTTTTTAACTTCTGACCTTTCTAGTCACTTTTTTCTGCTTTTTCTCTTTGATCGTCCTGGCTCTTCTTTCACCAAATGTAAATGTTCGCTAGCATTCCGGCCCAGCCCTGTTCTCTCTCTAGGCCATGTCTTCATGACAAGCTCACGGACTCTTACCGTTTCCACCATTAACCCCACTCAGAGGGCACCTGCATATATATCTCCAGCCCTGCCACTCTCTGGAGCTCTAGTATTACATTTAGAGCAACCTACATGATGCTCCTTGCATGTGCCACAGCACTTTAACTTAAATATGTCTGATATTAATCTTATCTTCCCTCCCCAAACTACTGTTCATCTTTCTTCTTCATTTTTATTAAGAATATCTACAAAATTCTTCTAGCACCCAGTCTGAAAACTTATTATTGTCATTAAATAATTTCTCTTTTACTCCCCTCCCAAAGTTGGTCAGTTGTCAAATTGCTTTGAATCTACTTCTATAATAGTGTTCACACAATATCCCTCCTTTCCAATCTCATAACCTAATACCAACCCTAATACATGTCTCCAACATTATTGCAAAAGCATCCTAACTAGCCTGCCTCTTCCTAAAGCAAATGTCTCAGTGTTATTCCTATACTTACAACTTTTTATTGACTCCCTATTGCCCATGGAATAAAGTCAATTTTTAAATTAGGCCCCTTTACAATGTTATTAGCCCAGGTTGTATTAATTCATACCTTGTTCTTGAGACTCTTGGTGTTCCTCATACACATCCTGTAATTTTCCACCACTTTGCCTTGCTCTGTTACTTATGCCCAAGACACCCTTCCAACTATTATAAGACAAAATCCTGTTATTTAAGGCTTAAATCTAAAGTCACTTTGTATAGTAAACCTTTTGCTTTACCCAGGTAGGAATAATTTTTAAACTCCTCTGAAACTTTATCTGTATTTATCTCTTTACCTAGTTGGCTTTCAATCTTAAACTATGACTATATGAAAAACTTTTAGCTGATAGCAAAAATTGAGGCTCAAACAACTCAGTGACTCAATAAAGATTCACATTTTTCCGTATTTTAAATTTCTCAAGAACGATATTAACATTGAAATTTTTCCTTAAGTTTGCATCCTGTTATGTGATTCATAAATATATGTTGAATGAAAGTGAAATGATTTGGAAGCTGCAAAACAAATACAAATTAGTAAGAGGATTATTATATCGATGATTAAATACTATATATCTCCAAGGAAACTGACTTAAAAGCAGGAGTAAACAACTTATACTAGATATACATTGGCACATTGCAATTAATTTAAAATATTAAATTATTTTTTAACTTTGAAAATTTTAATACAATCACAAAATCAATAATTTCCACTTAACACTGTACACACAGTTCCTAGTTCAAGCCTTAATGTACAAGAACAATTTCCAGTGTCTTAATAATAAAAATAATCCCCATATCACTTTCTTATTCTACTTATTTATGAAAGAATAAAAGATAGACATCTTGTAATGTACACTAAGTGTTGTGGAGATTAGGGGCAGGCTACTAAATACATGATGAAACAATATATTTTTTCTTTTCTTTTTTTTGTGGAAGTACAAGTGACATACAATATCCTGTCAATTTTAGGTGTACATCATAGTGATTCGATATTTATATACATTCCGAAATGATCACCACGATAGTGTGATTGATTGTCAGTGAGGAGGTAGGGGACAAGAAAACTACTTGACAAATGAGAAAAGTCTCCTTTGACTTTTCTTTGAAACTTGTCAAATTGGTAAAGCCCAACCTGAGTTTCAAAATATTTATAATAGCTTTGGAAGGAGCACTTGTTTCTGTGCATGCTATAGTTGCAGGCAAAGCGCGTATGCAGAATCATATTTAAATTAAGAATTGAGGTATGAGATCTAAGATTAACTAGAGACAAAGAGTTGGTGCCCATAGTTTTGTTTTCATAAACAGATTATTTCTCTTCCGTTTCACTCTAAGCCTAGCAATCAGTGTACTTACCCTGAACCAAAATGTTTGGCCTTACTCTAAACTCAGGGACCATTCTTGGTTGAAGATCCCAGTAAATTCACTGATTGAGGGTTCATTCTCAATTCAGCTTCTCTGCTCACTTCCAATTTGACATGATTGGACTCCAAACTATGTGTGTTTGTATTTCTACCCTAAATATCCAGACTCCAAGTGATTCAGAGTCTGTGCGTGGCTTAGCTAGCGGTATTTAAATCTTTCCTTTCACTCTGCAGACTGTCCTCCACAATCAGAGATTCTCTAAGGCTCAGTATCTGAAATCTAATTATGAAACTCACATACTGCTATTTGGACACCCCACTGGCCTCACTATAGATTTTTGAACACAACTTTGCCTCACTTTTGTACTTGCTTTTAACACATATCAATATCCTGGCCTTATGTTCACTTACAGGGCCCAGGTACACTTGTATCCATCTCCAGATTAATGACTTTTCTGAATCTGTATTTAGACCCTTAGCCTTTTCGTGATACCATGGCATTATCCATTCTGAAGCAACCAGGTTTTACCCACATTTCACTTAATGCCAACAAGCAGAGCTGATTTCAAAATAAGACATCACAAAAGAATGAGATTCATTAATATGGACTTTTGGTGAATTAATGACTCTGCCACTTATGGAACATTGATACCTAGCAAAAGATGTCAATGAAACACGTATTGTGATCTCTTACATAAAAAAAATGACATCACAGATATTAGGTTATTAGGAAAAGAACTGATTAGAAAACAGATTTTATTCCTATCTACTGTAAATTCAGAATGTATAAAGCTGTATTTGAAAGAGGGCATCCATTAATTTCAGGAACTCTAGCTTCTAATTAAGTATTACCTTACAATACAGTTTATATTTTCCTTTACGTATCATTTATCCAATTTTTGTCTTCCCTTAGACATATATTTCTGTACCTTAATTTATACATTAATTTATATATTAATTAATATATATATTAATTTATCTTATAATTTATTAACTAATATATACCTTTATATTTATTAATTTATACCCGTGTATTCCTTTATATTCATATATATAAATTGCTTGGGATTGAGCATGTGGATATGTGTCATATACATTTTATATCTCTCTGCAGTCCTGATATATGTTCTCTTTATTGAGTATATGAAATAAGAGAGTTTTTTAGGAGAAAGATGTTGTGCTGTTTTGATGGAGTATGTGTGAAAGGGTGTATGTGTAAGTTTGTGAGCATATGTTAAGTATAGGATTGTTAAATTGTCTCTTAAGATAGTTTCAAAGACATTGGCTACATTACTGATTTCTTTTCTGTCTATTTGTAAAACAAACAAAATCACAAATTTCAGAATTGTTCCAGTTTATTTTGAATTGGGAATATGTAAAACTTTTCATCACGATGATTATTTTTAATGTATATTAATGTTCTTAAAAATGTCTCCTAAAAGAAGTCAATATTCACATAATTAGTTGCTTCCAATTAGACATGACAAGAGAAATAGCTTTGAAAACTTAACTTTCAAACTTCCCAATATGTTTCTTAAAGCAAAATGTCCCTAATTGAGTATTCCAAGGAACACATTTTCTAATTTTGTATTATTCATGCTTAAAGTGAACATTATTAAGTTCTACTAGTCAAAGTTTCATTTGTTCAAGCCCTAACTTCCTAAGGCGGTATATTGAATTTGAATGCTCTCCAGATGATTGGGATCCTATTGAGTTTAAACAGCTGCATTTCTTCCATTTTTCAAAAACTAGCTTGCAATTGAACCACAATTACTAGTTTTAGTTTATGGCCCTAAAGGAATAAAACTATTCATGTTAGAACACTGAAGACAAAGCTTTGTTAACATAGATACTATAAATCTTGTGCAAAGTGGATTTGTTTCCATATCAATGAAATAGCAAAATCAATAAATAGAGCGCTCTATAAGCACTAAACAATAAATTAAGGTATAAACCTTAGCAGAAATAAGTTATAGCCATGATATCTTTTTCTTTAAGCTATATTTACCTTTTTTAGTTGAGGCAATACCAGTCTCTTCTTTGGCTCGTTCAGTTTCTGCAAATTCAGATATTAAAGAATGAGAAATGGATATCAGAGATGCCAGGTCGATATCTTGTAGTATTATAAGTCAGACAACACTAAAGCTGCCCAAAAGACAAAAGGTATGTGGCACCTGAGAGCAAAGCAAACAGCAGAGAATGCCACGCTATAAAGTGCTTGTAATTGTTTAACTAATGAACTTTCTTAATGATACAAAAACTCTCTTCCACGATATGACTCTGCGCTATGAAAATGTGATGATTGTATAATTAGTGATCATGAAAGAAGGTGGCTTATTCCGCAAAATACAATGGAATACTAATTTATCAGTTTATAGCCAAATCTATATGATGTGTGAGTTGTGAGGAAGAGCACTTGAAACGCCTTCTTTGTTTAGCCTTTATTTATGGAGATGGAAAATAGTATTTAACCTCAATCAATTAGCTTTACATTATAAAAGATTAGCCATGATATTATAGAAAATTCTATTTGAATATTGCTTTGAAAGAGAGAGACAACAAAGGAATGAAAAAGGCCCAAATGGCTTCTTGGAGTTTCTCTGAATATCCAGTGTGGAAGATAAGAGAGCTGCCCTGAAGGCACAATCTGAAGTGCTGGTGCTAGTACAAAATGTTGGACCTCAAATCAAGGCTAATTAAAGTTGAAGTTTTCTCTAGTCCATAGGAAAATAAGAAAAATAATAATGAGCTAGTGAATTTTTACAAAGCTTTATTTACTCATTTTATGTACTTTATATTTTTTGAGGCTGTTCTCCTTGGTCATCTGTATTTTTATGTTTATTCTTATTAGTATGTGTATATCTCTCTCAGTCATAGACACTCTGCAGCTGAGGCTCTGGGAACAACAAAACAGCAGAGTTCTTCATACTCTTGTCTTCCCTGTGCCATAGACCTTGGGCTGTGAGTGAGATCAGATGTCAGAAGGAAGCCTTCCCATCACTCTCCAGTTTTAATTCCACAGTATTAAATACTGCAAGTATCACAGTTTGAGCCCAGGCAGAAGTCATGTAAATATCATCTTCTCCAGGCTATCTCAAGACCCTGAGCTCCAGGACTAAGCAGACCCCTGACTGTTATATACCTTCCAGGTAAAGACTTGACACCAGTGCTTCTCAGACTTTAACATGCATCAGAGTCATCCAGGAAGGCTGTTAAAACACAGACACTGGGCCTGGTTCAGTAGGTCTGGGGCACGATCTGAGAATGTGCATTTCTAACCAGTTTCCAAGTGATGCTTATGCCGCTGGTCTGGACATACTTTGGAAACTGATTAACAAACTTCACTCCGGCCTCAGCATGGCCGGAGAAGCGGTGCATCCGTGCGTGCTCGGGATCCGAACCCAGGCTGCCAGCAGTGGAGTGCGTGCACTTAACCGCTAAGCCACGGGGCCGGCCCTTGTTTTGTTTTAAAAATAAGGAAAGCTTCATGAATTTGCCTCTCATTGTTGCACAGGGGCCATGCTAATCTGTGTATGTTCCAATTTTAGAACATGTGCTGTCAAAGCAGGCAGAATGTTTCTTCAAAAGTTGCAACAAAGTTGAGAACACATACTTAGTAGCTAGGTCAAATGGTTCCAAGACTTCCATGCCATAACAATAATGCCTATAAAGTAATCTTTGTTTTTCCTTAGAAGTTTCAAATTTCCTTTGTTAAGAATGCCAAAAATATTAGCTAAGATGCCAATTTCTCACTCAAGCATTATCTTCAAAAATATTTACCTAATCAGATTGCTCTTCAGTTAGAAAAATGTGATTCTCATACCTCAGTCTACACCAAGCTTAGCACTGTGACCAGAATTTTGATGTGATGCGATAGACAGAAATGGTAACTTCAATCTAGGAACAAAGTTTTTCAAACACTGAACGTTCAGTTGACATCTCACAAGAAATTTCACATCTTTCACTGTGTTTTTCAATGAGATTTGGTAGGTATGATTGGGCAACAGTGTGATTCTAAAAATCACTGTTATTGTGCGCCTCTAAATTTTCTTAAAGCATCTCTATTATGTTTTCCATTTATATTTTCTGTTCAATCACTGGTTATTCCTTTAAATATTTTCCAGTTTAACTTATATTGATCAACAGTGTGCTTTACCAATTCTGTAAATGTATTTAATCCAGTGAGGTTAAATGTAAGCAACACATCAAATCCTTCACAAGATAGAATTGCCTTATATACCAGATTGAACATTGTATATCAGAAAATCTTTACAGATACCAGTGAGAAAAAGATCAAATGATCCATTTCTAGCCAATGCTACTTTTTCAGGATCAAGATTTTATGATGAATTTGTATCACTTTATGCTGTCCTTTTTAAATTATTTCATTGAGGTCATATTCTCTTATAACATTGTGTAAATTTCAGGTGTAGATTATTATATTTTAGTTTCTGTATAGACTATATCATGTTTGCCACCAATAGTCTAGTTTTTATCCATCATGATACATATGTGCCCCTTTACCCCTTTTGCCCACCCCCTCCCCTTCCCCTCTGGTAACCAGTAATCTGTTCTCCTTATCCACATGTTTGTTTATCTTCCACATATCAGTGAAATCATATGTGTTTGTCTTTCTCTGACTTATTTCGCTTAGCCTAATACCCTCAAGGTCCATCCATGTTGTCACAAATGGCACGATTTTGTCTTTTTTTATGACTGAGTAGTATTCCATTGTATATACACACATATATATGTGTGTGTGTGTGTGTATACTACATTTTCTTCATCCGTTCATCGATTGATGGGCGTTTGGCTTGGTTCCACGTCTTGGCTTCTGAATTCATTTTACAAGGCCAACATCACCCTGATACCAAAGCTAGACAAGGACAACGAAAAGAAAGAAAAAATGCAGGCCAATATCGCTGATGAATATAGATGCAAAAATCCTCAACAAAATACTGGCAAATCGAATACAACAATACACTAAAAGAATCATATACCACGATCAAATGGGATTTATTCCAGGGATGCAGGGATGGTTCAACATCCACAAATCAATCAATGTGATACACCACATTAACAAAATGAAGAATAAAAATCACATGATTATCTCAATAGATGCAGAGAAAGCATTTGACAAGATACAGCATCCATTTATGATAAAAACTCTCAATAAAATGGATATAGAAGGAAAGTACCTCACCATAATAAAGGCCATATATGACAAACCCACAGCCAACATTATACTTAATGGTGCAAAACTTAAAGCTGTTCCTCTGAAAACAGAAACAAGACAAGGACACCTCCTCTTATCACTGTTATTCAACATAGTACTGGAAGTTTTAGCCAGAGAAAGTAGGCAAGAAAAAGAAATCAAAGGAATCCAAATTGGAAACGAAGAAGTAAAACCGTCACTATTTGCAGATGATATGATTCTATATATAGGAAATCCTAAAGAATCCACCAAAAAGTTATTAGAAATAATCAACAAATACAGTAAAGTTGCAGGGTACAAAATCAATATACAAAAATCAGTTGCATTTCTATACACTTCGTAATGAACTAGCAGAAAGAGAAATAAAGAATATAATCCCATTTACAATCTCAACAAAAAGAATAAAATACCTAGGAATAAGTTTAAGCAAAGAGAGGAAAGACCTGTACACTAAAAACTATAAAATATTGTTGAAAGAAATCGAAGACACAAAGAAATGAAAAGATATTCTGTGCTCATGGATTAGAAGAATTAACATAGTTAAAATGTCCATACTTCCTATAGCAATCTACAGAATCAGTGCAATCCTAATCAGAATCCCAATGACATTCTTCACAGAAATAGAACAAAGAATCCTAAAATTTATGTAGAACAACAAAAGACCCAGAATAGCCAAAGCAATCCTGAGGGGAAAAAAAACAAAATTGGAGGTATCACACTCTCTGAATCCAAAATATACTGCAAAGCTATAATAATCAAAACAGCATGCTACTGGCAGAAAAACAGACACATAGATTAATGGAACAGAATCGACAGCCTAGAAATAAAACAACACATCTATGGACAGCTAGTCTTAGCAAAGGAGCCAAGAACATACAATGCAGACAGGAAGTCTCTTCAATAAATGGTGTTGGGAAAACTGGACAGCCACGTGCAAAAGAATGAAAGTAGACCACTATATTACACCATACACAAAAATTAGCTCAAAAAGGAGTAAGGACTTAAATGTAAGACCTGAAACTATAAAATTTCTGGAAGGAAATACAGGTAGTAAGCTTTTTGACATTAGTTTTAGCAGTGTATTTTCAAATACCATGTCTACCCAGGCAAGGGAAACAAAAGAAAAAATAAATAAATGGGACTACTTCAGACTAAAAAGCTTCTGCACAACAAAGGAAACCACCAACAAAACGAAAAGACATGGGCCAGCCCGGTGGCATAGTTGTTAAGTTCGCATGCTCCACTTCGGCGGCCCGGGGTTCTCAGGTTCAGATACTGGGTGCAGAGCTGCGCACTGCTCATCAAGCCATGCTGTGGCGACGTCCCATATAAAAGATAGAGGAAGATTGGCACAGATGTTAGTTCAGCGACAATCTTCCTCAAGCAAAAAGAGGAAGATTGGCAACAGACGTTAGCTCAGGGCCAATCTTCCTCACAAGAAAAATAAAAAAGAAAAGAAAATGAAAAGACAACCCACCAACTGGGATAAAATACTTGATTATCATATACCCAACACGGCGTTAATTCCCAAAACATATAGAGAACTCATACAAAGCAACCACAAAAAAATGAACAACCCGATCCAAAAATGGTCAGAGGATATGAACAGACATTTTTCCAAAGAAGATATACAGATGGCCAACAGGCACATGAAAAGATGTTCAACATTCCTAATTATTAGGGAAACGCAAATCAAAACTGCAATGAGATATCACCTCATGCCCATAAACATGGCTACGATTAACAAGACAAGAAACAACAAATGTTGGAGAGTATGTGGAGAAAAGGGAACCCTCATGCACTGCTGGTGGGAACGCAAACTGGTGCAGCCACTATGGAAAACAGTATGGGGATTTCTCAAAAAATTAAAAACAGACATACCAGCTATTGATCCAGCTAGTCCACTACCGGGTATTTATCCAGAGAACATGAAATCAATAATTCAAAAAGATGTATGCACCCCTATGTTCATTGCAGCATTAAACATTTTTGCACATCATTATCATCCTCTCCACTACTATGACTACTGTGAGATTGCATTAAGAACGACTCTCAACCATGGCTGCACATCAGAATAAGCTGAGAAGTTTTTATATGTTTATGAGTTCTGATGTAGTGGGTCTGGGGAGGACTCTAGAGTTTTGAGAGCTTTGAGATTCTGAGTTAACGAGTCTAGGACAAGGCCTAGGTATTTGTCTATTTGTAAGCTTCCCAAAATATTCTAATATTTAACCAGGATTGGGAGTCAATTATAGACACAGTCCATACAACCATATGATCTCTCATTTCTCTGACCTCCTCACTCCCAAAAACTAGAGACTCCACTTCTCTGATCACTACCACCAACATACTCTTGGACTTTTCTTTGGCTGACAAAAGTTTTGATTTCAAAAATCCTATTGTCTGGTACCATTTCTTCCCTTTATAGCTCACTTACTCAAGAATTTTCTCTAAATAGTGCCTGACTCCACCAATACTTTCATTCCTTTGATCTTACCACTTTCTTACTGCTCCAGATCTTTCTCACTTTTCTTCTTACCGAGCTTATATTTAAATAAGCCGTGGTTAAATCACGCACTTATTGTCTGTTTTCATAGTCAACTGCTGTAATGGTTTCCTAAGGCTGCATTTAAGCTGTTGGGTGTCTAAAAACAACAAGAAATTTATTCTTTCACAGTTCTGGAGGCTATAAATCAAAGATTAAGTGTTGGCATGTCCTTCTGAATCTCACTCTGAAGATTCTTGGGAAGAATCCTTCCTTGACTCTTCCTAGCTTCTGGTGGTTATCAGCAATCCTTGGCATTCCTTGGCTTATAGGTTATAGCTCCAATTTCTCCTTTTATGTTCATATGGTTGTCTTTCCTCTGTATGTGTCTGTGTGTTTCCAAATCTCCCTCTTCTTGAAAGGGCACCAGTTATTGAATATAGGGCACACTCTAATCCAGTATGACTTCATTGTAACTTAATTACATCTACAAAGACCTTATTTTGAAATAAGCTCACATTCACAGCTACCAAGTTAGGAGTGCAACATATCTTTTGGGGGGACACAATTCAACCCACTTAACCCCCAAAACACCAAGACTACTTTATGCCTGCCACCTGAGCAGTCATCCAAACTAGAGGAAGGCCTCTATTCTGCTGCAGATGTCACTTGAAATGCTAATCACACTATTTGAGTGCTCAGCACTGACTAGCAATACTGCCATAGACCTAGTCAAGTTGCTTTCCCATTCCCCCAGGTAACTTGTGCTTGCATTCTCTTCCCTCCTCAAACTTCCAATATTCTGCAAGGTAGAGGCAAGCTGCTGTTGAGAAGTTCATAGAGAAAATAGAAGCAGACCACACTACCATCATTTCACCACCTCACCAGCACATACCTGCACCATTTGTCTTCTCTCCGGTCCCAAAGGATGATCACTCTCTGCTCCTATATAATACCAATCCATCCATTTTTGCCCTGCAGAACATGTCCTTTGCCTAGCCAAGACCTCTGTTCTTGAAAGTATTGCTTCTATCTCCCACTTCATCAGTTTCCACTTCACTGATGATTTCACATCAGCTCAGAAACATAATATGTCACTCTTTATAACTGCAGACGACCACAACTTCACTTCTCTATGCGCCACCCCCCCAACTACCTCATCTCTCTGTGGTCCATCACAGCCTCCTGATAGCTGCTACACTCAATGTCACCACTTCTATCTTCTAATTCTCTATTTTTTTACTTGTTTAATTATGAAATATATAATGTAAAAGAAAGGCATATAGCATATGTGCATATTTTAATGAATGGCAATAAAAAATGCACATCTTTCTAACACCTGCGAGCTTAAGAAATAAAATATCACCAAAGCCTTTGAAATCTCTTACTTGTCCTACTACTATTGCATGCCTCTCCCATAATATCAGAATTATCATTGTTCCTAAATTTTGTATTAATCATTTCCTTATTTTTCTATAGTTTTTTATTACAGGTATTTATCTCTAAACAAAGGCAAGGCCATTTTATGTAAATTGAATTATATTCTTTAGTAAGATAACTTTATATAAATTGGATTATATTCTTTAATTCTTGTGATTTGCTTCTTTCAAGACATCGTGTTGAGATGCAATGTTAAAATAGTTAAACAAGGAGGCCATTAGACTGGGGTAGCTCTAGTGCCTTTGTTAGCTTATGTAAACAAACCAAAGACAGAGTCAACTAGATTCTTCTGGAATCTGAGAAAATGAAAGTCAAGAACAACTATCCTAACAGCCAAACAACTAAATTTTCCCAAATAAGACAAACATTTAAGTTATAGCCAATTAAATAATCTCTTTGCTTTGCTTCTGCTGCTTGTCTATAAAAATCTCAGCCCTAGCCTCTGCCTGTGGATCACCCCTAGCCATTTTTTGGTTCTGGCACTGCCTGATTCAAATCATTGTTGGCTCAAATAAACTCAGTTTAACTTTTTACAGAAGCCATATTGGTATGAGTAGCTGCAGTTGATTAATTTTAACTGCTGTGTAGTATTCCACTGTATACATATTCTACAAATTGTATATCCATTCTCCTGTTAATGGACTGGAGGTCATATCTTATTTTGTGCTGTTATAAATAATCCTGCTGTGAACATTCCTGTACATGTCTCCTGGTACATACGTACAAGAATTTTCCTAGAAGTGAAATTACTGGGTCATAGCATTTGCTCATGTTTAACTTTTCCAGAAAAAAGCCACATTTTGTTCCCCAAAATTTTACCTTCACACCAACAGTATATGTGAGAGTTTCTATTGCGTCATATCATCACCATTACCAGAATGATCATTTTCCCTCATTTTTAGCCAATCTGGTATGTGTAAAATAGTATAAAACTTGTGGTTTTAAGTGAAATTCCATTACTGCTAAGAGGTTCAACATCTTCTGATATGTTTATAGGCCATTCATGTTTTGTTTTGTTTTTGATGTTTACTTATATCTTTTACCCATTTTTTCTGCCCATTGTTTTATCAAATTCTTTGTCTTGTTGTTGTTTATTTTTAGAGTTATTTATTTTTTGCTACTGATCTCTTGTTACTTATCCATGCTACAAATGTCTTTTCCAAGTTTGTAGCTTGTCTTTTATCTCTCTTTATGGCTAATTGAAGTTCATAATTTTAATATAATAAAATGTATCACATTTTTTATTGATGGCTTGAATTTGCATATATAATTTTTGAGATTTTCCCATACTTCAAGAAAATATATCAATACATCTTCCTATACTTTCTTTTAACTTAATGCCTTGTTTTGTTTTTACTTTTTAAGTCCCTGAAGCATCTGGAATTGATATTTTGGAATTGTATTAAATAGGGATAATTTCCAGTTTTTTTTGTAATCAATACCGACTACATCAGCAACATCTTAAAATAATCTATCTATTCTCTAACTATATGAAATGGCTGCTCTTTCTTACATCAGATATTTGCTCATGTGGAATCTGTTCTAGGTTTCTTTTTTTTTGTCTTATTGGAATACTTAGCTCTACACCAATACCATGCTACCCCCTTTAAAACACAACATCAGGAGATTGTTTTATTAATAAGACTCGAGTCACATAGTACTGGTCTCAATAGTTATACTTTTGCTGTGTTCATCATTATACTTTCCTAATACTAAAATTTATTCCTGATTTCCCATTTGAAATCCTCTTCTTCTCCTTCCTACTTCCTCATTGTCTAAATTGAACTCAGATTCTACTTCCACTAGTAATCATCTATCTAGCTTAGATCTCTTTGAACCAAACTTGATGAACATTCTTGAGCTCTGAACCATGACATTTTCCAATTTCGGGCTGGCACCCAGGACACCAACCTTGGCTTTATAAATAGGATTAAACAAAAAGCATGTCTTGATGTACCAGGTAAGTCAGTCCCAGGTCTCTCACATTCTAGTTTTCCTGGTGCTTAAACTTCCCCAAACCATCACCCTGACACTGTATCAGTACTAGTTTGAGTTCATTCAGTCAGCATCATCTATGATTCGGGCAGTGATCTTATAATTTACTATCCAAACTGAACAAGTGAAAGGAGATGCTAGTAATAATTATTCATAATATAAATATGAATATGAAGACTCTCCTAACCGACAGAGATACATGGTCATATGTGTCATGCAATCTGTGGTCTAGACATACCCTATTGATATCAAATCTACTGGTTCAGGCCCATAAATCTTTTTTCCCAGTAATTTCCATGACAGAATATGTAAATTGAGTCCAAAAAACAATGCCACTTTTCTAACAACTATAAATTGTCTCCAAATATTTTTCTGATGTTACATAACTGAATAAATTCAAAGGGACTATATTTTTAAATTCTGCATACTGGCTTCTCCTGAATGATCCTGACATGTACTAGTAGATCAAGTGATAGATATCTGACTCACACATTTAGGTACCGAAATGTAAAGTGATAAAGGCAGTCAGGCTTGGTGGCTAAGCATAACACAAAATCTAGTGCAGTGCTAAAATCAAGGGATGAAAAATGCCTGACTATTGCCATTTCATATAAATTTAGACCCACAATTAAAAATGACTAGACTTTGGGGGGCCGGCCCGGTGGCACAAGCGGTTAAGTGCACGGGCTCCGCTGCGGTGGCCCAGGGTTCGCTAGTTCAGATCCTGGGAGCACACGGACGCTCTGCTTGTAGAGACATGCCGTGGCGACGTCCCATATAAAGTGGAGGAAGATGGGCATGGATGTTAGCCCAGGGCCAGTCTTCCTCAGCAAAAGGAGGAGGATTGGCAGATGTTAGCTCAGGGCCAATCTTCCTCACACACACACAAAAAAAATGACCAGATTTTGGCCCTGTCTTGTTCTGGTGCCTTTTTTGTTCAATCTTCCAACTGGCCACAGGCTGGTTGAACATGCATATGAAATATATGATCAGAGCTCCATGGTCCTTGATATGAGGAATGAAGTGATGTACGGCAGTGCTTTCCAAGGTCTTGAGGAACACTGGTCCTTGAAATATTCTTTGAAAATCAGGGGGTAATGTGTCAAATATATTTGCTAAGCATCGTCTACTACGTTGCCTCTTGAAGATTCACCAAGAAGAGCGTTAAAGATCTGAAATGCCTTGGAGTCTAAAAATCTACCTGTTTGATCCTCTTCCTGCTTGGAAATGGCTAACCATATTGTCAACCCCCATGTCACTAATCAATGTATGGGGAGGCTGGTGCGGTGGACTGCAGGGAGGGAATTGGGTGTGTTGAGTAATTTTTTGTGTGTACTATGATAAAAAGAATCTGTGTTGACTTGCAGAAATTGTAAATCTGGGTTTGGCATTCATTCTTGGTCCAAGGCACCCTTCCTCCATCCACATAATCCTGATACATAACTTTATACGTGGAGGCATAGTAGTTCTTCATCATTGAACATGAAAGGTTTTCCTTTTCTTCAAGTTGATGGTACCATGAGAACCTCCACCCTGAATTGATTCAGGTCCCAAGCTTGTCTGTATCCTCTAGCATTCTTCCTATAGTGATTTTGGTTCCCTCAGAACCTAGAGTAAAAGTTTCCACACCACAAACTCAATTCACATACTAGTTATTTCCTTTAATTGACTGCTAATGACAAATTAACTTTTACTTTTACCATAGACTTGCTCTAACACTGTCAATTTCACCTATCCTTTTTAATTCAATGCCATGGAATTATATCACATGAATACTTAATTTATGTTAATTAAACTATACATCTCACTCTCTCATTTGCTCTCATAATTTAAGATAACATAAAATCATATCCCAAATTTTCAGGCTATATACACAAAACAATGTGCACCATAATATATGGATGATTTAAGGAATTTTCAAAAGTATTTGTAATGATATGCAATTTTCACCCTAGGCATTAACTTTATAAATAGCCCATTGTATATAGCAGCTATGTAAAAGTTCTTCTGTTGTTTGGTTTCAAGAACAAAAAATAGTTCTTAGTCGGGGAAATGGACGGTCACACTGTTAGTAGAGAATTTAAACAATTTATGAATTATCACTAATTAATTTTTGTATTGAGAGATAATGCCCATGTCAAGTCCAAATCTCTCAACCATATACAGAGTTGAATATTAATTCTTTTGAAACTTTCATATTGAGTCTAAGATGATCTGGCAACCTAATTTGCTAATTTCCTTCAAAAGATGCTGATCTCTTCAAAACTTGATTGGATACTGTGTTTCACAGATAGCAGAACTTACAGAGTTTTCTTTTTTATTTTTTTTTACTGCAAATGAATATTTTTATCTATATGTCACATTTTTCTAGGAAGAAATGTTCATTTTCAGAGTAATCTTCAATCTAAAATTCTCTACCAGTGCTGCAAAATTATCAGTTTTGTTTTATATGTGTTCTTGATTATGCATTTCTACAGACTAAGGAGTAGCATACTAAAGACTCCATGATATAGAGTTCTAATCAGCTTTACATTCAACTAAGAATTTTCATGGAAATATAAATGAAATTTTAGATTCATGTTAAACTTCTCTTTCAAAGTCTATGATTTCTATGTGAACATTTCCAACGGTAATTTTTTTGAAAAATGTATTCCCAACAAGCTACTCAGTATTATATTTTCCAATTTCTCTCCGGTATAACCACCAGTGATACATTCTGTCTCAAAAACCCAGCACCAAATAAAACATAAATTTGTTTTATGTATTAGTAACATCTTTAATACTTATGCAGCTCTAACCCCAAAGAAAAATATAAACATATTATATCATGCGTAGAACTGAGGTTTAACCATATATCCTATACACAAAGCTTAGAGAAGCTAAACACATAATTTTTCTAAAATCAAATTCATGCAATTATGCCAAAATACTTTTCAATAATGACACTCTGTTAGGTATTTCATTGAATTGAGAAACACCTACAAAGAAATCAGCATTTCTCCCTAAGCATACTGTCAAAGCTACCATTAATGCAAATGCTGTGGTATTTTGGAATATCAGTCAATATTTCATAATCTGGGTACAAAAACTTTAAAAGGAAATTATGACATTGCGAGAGCAGCAGTTAATAAAATTGTTGGGGGCTTCATTTCATTAAAGACACAGTGACTTTCACTGGTAGACAAATTATGTTGCCTACTGGTTTGATTCAGTGATCAGTCAATAGGAAAATTAAGTCTGATGGGTTTGAGAAACTGGTGAGATCACTTGTCATTCTGCAAAATGGGAAACAAAAGTACAAACAATTCAAAAAAGGGGTTATGGTCTGAACAAATTAACATTAACAAATGAAAGCTCTATTGATAAATTTTAATAAGAATGAACTCACAGAAAAGACAAGAATGAGGAATTATGCATATTATTTCAACACAACAAATAATCATAGAAAGAAACATTTGGTAAGCCAGCCTCAAAAATTAGCGTTAGCATTGTCTATGGCAGAAAACTCAAGTGAGTAGCTGCTGAAAGATGCTCATTCATTTTTTTTTTTTTAAGTTTTATGCAACATACTTGCTTTTACTTGTTTTTCACTTGGAGCTGTTAAGAACAGGAAATAACAACATCTAAATTAATTATGTCTACTTATCTCTCTCTAAAATAATTTTAAGGTTATTTTGTTTAAAAGACTATATCATAAAAAATCGATCTGAGAAAGAGAGAATACAACTCTGCCATTTTTTTCTGAATATACTTTAAATATATGCCATGAACCATAAACTTTTTCTATTTAATATTCATATACCTTTTACCAACGCAGAATGCTCATTCATTTTGTTTTCCGTTTTTAATTATCTAAGAATCTGAGCCAATACATTTTCCTTAAAGGTTATGAAGTAGTATGAAAATAAAGAAGTGAATTGATAAATTATCCAATGGTTTCAGTTTTAAAAATACAGCTAATTACTGCTAATTTCCTACACTATAATCACACCGTGAAATGAACAGATAATGATTTCAAGCAATTTAAAGTATTGTATTTTGTCAGGTTCAATATTAGACAATAACGTTTAGCTATTAAAACTTGAAATTTGTTGTTTGCTCCTTTCATCCAATAAACCATTATCAAGTGCCCACTGTGTGCCTGGGCATTATAATGGGCACTCTTGGGATCGAGAGATAAAAAATCATCTTTATCCTCTAATTTCTGACTTTTAAAGTGAAAAAAAGAAAAGGTAGCGATTATAACAGTATATTAAGTGCTATTATAAAGGATAGAAAATGATGCTATGGGAACTAGCTGGAGAGAGAGCTAAATGGATTTGGATTGTCTGAGGAAGTTTTAGAAACTTGGAAGAAGAATAAGAAATGTGGCTTCGAACCTGTGGTCTGTGGCAGGAGTGGGAGCATAGATGAGCTATATTTGCTTGGTTATTGACATAATATTGAGTAAATGCTATTTCCACTTAAATACAATAAAGTGGGAAGAGCAACTAATGGACATTATGTGACCACCTACACACACACACACACACACACACACACAAGAAAAGTCAAAGAAGTTCCTTGAGTAGAAGTTTCCCAAGCACAATCAACAGGAGATATTTTAAAATGAAGTCAACAAAAAAAGTTTCAGAAACTTGCATTTATTTTCATAGGAAACAACTCAGAGGCAGGTTAAAAGTTAGAAACCTTTAAGAAAACGATTTGGTGTCTATACTAACTGCATTTTTAGTTTATTTGTTTGTATGTTTGTTTTTCTGGTTGTCTGGTTCTCAATTCAATTTTTTCCCATTATAACATAAATATATTGAGGACAAAATCTGCCTCTGCTGTCACTGCAACTCCCCTGAGTACTCAAGAAATGTAACATTATGAATATGGAGAGAAGATTTGCTGGAATTGAATATTCCATTTTTTAAAAGCAAAGCAATGTCAGATGAATTTACAGAAAATGTTTTGTTCCTGTTTTGTTTTTATTCTTGTTTCCCTTTCTGTTTTTTTTGTTTGTTTGTTTCACTAAACTGTAAAACAGTGCTTCTCATCAGTGCCTAGATGAGTCCGCTGGGCTCTTAGGAAGTTGCAGGTTCTGGTTCAGTAGGTTTGGGTGGGACCAGAGATTCTGCATTTCTAAGAATCTCTCAGCTGATCCTGATGCTGCTGGTTGGCAGAACACACATTCAGTAGTAAAAGTGTAACATATTATTTAGCTTCCATTTTCTAAAGCCGCATTGGTGTTAACTCCATGTCAAGAACTTGGAAAAAGACTGAAATGAAAGGATTCCCTGGGCTTTCCTGTCACGGCCCTCTGCCTGTCTGGGGCACAGCATTAATTAAACGTTGGACATCGGGTGGAAAAAATCCAGCAACAGCAGTCTGACTCACCTGAATGTTCCTTCTTTGGTGACTTTGCTGTATCAACCAAAAAAGGGAAAAAATTAACATCCGTGCCTTTATTGCAATTCAGTATTCAATTGCAAATTAAATAACATTGTGAAATTAAGAGGATAGAGGAATTTAAAAACAGTTACTTGGTTCCACGTGTTTTTCTTTTTTTTCCTGTTCTGAAACATATTGTTATTTTTATTATTATTATCAGTATTATTATTATTCCAATTTTATATGTCACAAGTTAATTTTTGCAACACAAAGAAACATGTATGTGCTAATGCTGGATTGCAGCAACTAATGATAACTGTTATGGAAAGAATAAGATGGTATACTTAAAACAAGTTTCCTTCTATTTCTCCTCATAGAGTTCCTTCACACAATAGCATGAAAATATTCTGAATATTAGAGGAATTAAAATTTTTCATGGATAATAAACCAGAAAAATAAAACAGGGTCTATAAAGGAGAGAAGAAATTTAAATTTGCCGTCATATTAGGTCAACATGAAATAAATTTGGGATAAAAAATAAGCACTAAGAATAATTTATTGCAGCTGTTTTAAAATAATTCTCAGATGAAGATGGAGAGGTGTCATATGGACTTCCTCTTCTAAGGTGAAATCTTATATTGAAGAGATATTTGTTTAGCTAAAACAAAGGCTTCGCTGAGGCGGATTTAAGACACTAAATAAAATTAAGAATTTTCAGGGGGAAGCAAAACACACTTCCCTTGTTTTTAGGACAAATGCTCCTTAAAGAGTCCTTTTTAGACAGTGTTTTTTTTTAAGAACCCACTTTTGTCAATATTGTATGAGCCAAAGCATTATTCTGGCCTCAAGATTAAGGTGGCGTTGATATTATAATAAGCACTAATTTTATACAGAGTGCTATTATCCACATTCCTAGTCTTATTTATTATGCCTTGACAAGCTTGTCAAATTAATTTAAAAGATTTTCAAGAAGTGCTTTAACATAGACATATTATTATCCAATTTTTTAAAGAAAAAGAATGGAGAGATTTCTTCAAGTTTCGTATAACAAATACATTTTGGAGAATAGAAGATGTTTTTGCTGAAAGAATTTTAAGAACTACATTTTAGAAACATAGAGTGCCATCGAATCTTCTGTGGTAATCTCATCAATCTCTCAAGTGTACAATTTTGTTTATCAGGATTGTAGTTAAGAAGGTATAAGGAGCAATTATCCACTCCCGAGATAGCACGCAGGCAGTAAAACAAATAAAACAAATGGCTTGACCAAGCGTCACAAGTCAAAAGGAAGAAGCTTAGGTGACTTAACTAAATTAAACGTAGTAAGAACATTACCAAAATTTGTCTGGAAAACATGGAGCAATTTAATGTATTGTTTAATTTATTGCTGACCTGAAGTACCAATTATAAAACATTTCTAAGATATTTGTAAAGTGATGACAGTCAAAAACAAAAACAGGAAGCAGATTTGGGTATGCATCAAAATCAAACACCAGCTATATCTGAGATTTCAAAGTTAAAATAAGGGCTTTCGATCATATCAAAGCAATCATATAAGCAGAAAAATACCTGTGCTAATTTGGAACAAAATGCAAGAAAAGGCTGTCAAGAGTATTCATTGTATGGGATAATTCAGGATATAATTATGAATTACCCTTAATAAATATAAATTATTTTACCCTTTATAGTCTACAGGACTGCCACATCATGCCCATGATTGATTTTTTGAGGATTTTTTTTTTACTTTTTATTTTGAAAAATTATAGACTACAAGAATTTGGAAAAATATGTCAAGAAAGTCTCATGTTTTCTCTTCACCCTGTTTCCCCTACCATAACTTATTTTTCTACTAAAAAAAGAAAAACCTCTTAAGTTGTGATACCTAGAAAAGTAAAACAAAATAAGAATAGAGGGTTGGAAAAGTATAATTGAATGAAGCAATCTTAAAGACAAAAAAACTAAATCAAACAAATTCAAAGATACAATAATAAAAGCAAGTCTAGATAAACCAGAGCAATTGGTTAACTTGAAAAGAATTAATAATTGCTTTGAAGAAAACTCTTTTTCTTCTCTCTATTACTGCCCAAGTCACAATGCACAGACCTTCCGGACAAGGGAAGCAGTTGTGATGTAAATGAACGTCTGAGAAGGCATGTCTATTTATTAAATACATCATTGTGCTGAAGATTGCCAAGGAGCCACAGTGTGCCTGCAGGAACTTTTAAATCATATAGACTGCAATTAAATGAGCGCCTTATATTTGTATACATACATTATTTAACACTGTTTTTCAAATCTCCGGTTGTCCTCCATTTTCCTGCTGGTGCACTGGTTTATAGAGTGGTTTCTGTATTAGTGTGCCAATGCTCATCAGCAGCTGTGCACACTCATAAATCTGGGACTGAAGGAACACGTATTCTTTCTCTGTAGATAGATTGCTCCCCCTAGCTGAGTTGTATGATAATTTCATGATTCTCTCCACAGGACATTTTAGAGCATTTTTAAGACATAGAATGAACAATGCCCTAACCTTTTGCAGGACCAAAACGTACATAATATTTTTAAAAATTGGTGCATATTTTAAAACAGATGTTTTTAATATCACTAGGAACTTTAAAAGCTCTACATTCCTGGAAATGTGATTTTTTTAAATGGCTAGTTGAGTAGGGTTAAGTTTTTTGTTTGTTTCCATTTGTTCAATATATCCTATTTTCTTCAGAGGAGAATATGTATTCACAAAAGACACAACCCCAAGGCATCAAGCTTTACTGAATTGTTAGCAAACAGCTTTAATACTGTGTGTTAAAATGGCAGTGGATGATGCCTGAGATATGGATCCCAAGCAATGCTATTACCCACAGCTCATAGTGCTCATGGAGGAAAATCATGTTACGGACAAAATGTCGTGTATCATGTGAACATGACAAAATATTTATGTATTACAAGAAGAAAGATAATAGGAAAAAGGTTATAAAACTAGCCTGAAAAAGAATTTCTATCCAGTCTTTTCTAAGGACTGAGAACTAACTAGATTACAGGGACTAAATTTACACTAAGATAATAGGGCTTGGGTTGATGGAATGCAGTGGTATTTTTGCTTATGAGGCTGTGGATAATATTATTAGATGATTGCATGAATTTTAAACAGGACTCTAAGAATGATTGTCATGCTTTTTAGTCCACTTTGACCCCCCAGGATGTGTATTCTTTCATTCCAGCAAAAAACAACGAATAGAGTTAACATTCATAAAACACAGAAAAAGGAGATTTAAAATTGCAAGTCTAAGTATACCAGCAGGCCAATACTAGTAAAGAGAAAAAAAATACACACAAATATACTCTGCATGCATTTCCTTACTTTTTCCCTTGGGTTGTTCTGTTGAAAGAAATATAAACAGAAAAACCATTGCTCTTAAAACATTTAACGATAAAATTTACTACCCCAACGTATTTATTAGACTATAATTTTTCCAACCCTCTACGTTGTCTCCCTTTAAATTTCACAGTGAATGGTGCTCTGAGGTATTATCAGTTATCATAGATGTTTCCATAATTTGATTGTAAAACATTGATAATGAATTAACCTAAGATTATACTGTTTAACCATTTTTAGTGAGTTATACCTTCCAGTCTTTTTAGACACATGTGAAGAAGTAAACATATTGTACACATAAATGCATATAGACAAATACAGAAAAAACAGGTGTACTTGCTGGTTGAGTTATGCTTCTGTTCAAGACTTAAAGGAATGGTTCAGTTCCTAATTGATGCTGGTGTATCCAAGAGTAATTGAATTTGTGCCTTCTAGCAAAATAAATGCTTGATACTGAGCATTGTTCAATTTCTTATCAAGCAAACATTTCTTTGAAAACAATTACTGTGAAAGGTTATGCAGTATTTACTTTTTATTACTGCCAAATGTTTCTCATGGCAGTATTGTCAGAAAAGGTTTGATTCTTTCTCTCTCTCTCTCTGTCCCATATTTAGTTTTTTTTCTTCTATGTTAATGCTTTAAGAAAGAATGCTGTTTGGGGGTTCATAAATATAAGATGGAAAAAGAAAATATTTCCAATACCTTCTGTGGGTGTTTTTGTTTTCTTGGAATCTGAAAACACAAAGATAAATTATTGACAAAGCAGATATGATAAATCAACAACCGATTAGCTTGCAATAAAATGTCCAAACACTCTGAAATAATTTTCAAAAAAATTGATTGATTACATGATATATTACTAGAATATGGGGCTTAAGGAGATATTATTCTGTTTTTGAGAAGATGATCACTAGCATGAGGCAGGAAGTGAGAAAATTTTTGAAGTAGGAAGAATATGAAAGAGAAAAATTTGAAAGAAAATATCTACATACAATTTGCACAGAGATTACATTGTGCCTATGAAACCTGATGACTTTTTAACAGAAAGTCAAACTGAGCGAGTATATGGTTTGTTTTTATAAAGACAGGTTGGAGTCAGTGAATGTAGTCTGCAGTTTCTTCTGCAGACTACTCAATCTAAAGAAGTTCAGGTGAACTGCACTGCACTATCCTTGAATAATCAAGACATTTCCAGTACAAACGTTCAATTATTCCTATTGTAATGGAAAAGAAACAGGTTGATGTTGGCTTACCAGTTACTGATGATCCATCATTATATTTAGTAACTGCTACGCGGTAAAGTGTATTCAGTGGTCAATAGACATCTATTTTATTTTTAGTCTTTTAGATGTCCAGCCTAGATTTGAGAAATTTATTATTTTCTAGTATTTAGGTCATAAAACTGTCTGTTTCTATGATTTGAAAATAAAAAAAAGAGGTTTTTGACTTCATTTATTTTAGGAGGAAGGCATTTTAACTTAAATTTTTGCTTAGAATATTTTATTACTTATCTTCTGTGTGCTTTCTTTTACCCTTCTGTAGCTGAATTTTTGAAATTCTCTGAATATTACTGAAATTAGAATCATAATAATGAACTATGAATTGATTCTGCAAAAGGTAGATAAACTGTTTTCTGGCTGACAATGATCTGGCTTGGAACCTAAAACAATAGACATTCACTAATAATTTGCAAGTTAATGGATTTGCATGCCTTATAGTGATGTGGTGGTATGATTTTACTTCCACGATGAAATATGGACCTAAAATGTTTAAAGACGACAATGAGTGGGAGTCTATTCACAAAAGGCAGTTAGATGGTCAACTAAGTTGTCTTATGAAAAAATGGTAACTAATGGCAGGAACAGTGTGGTGGAAGTAACAACCCACTTCCATAGAAGAATAAGCTAGAAACACATTTTAGGAAAGCAACTTGGGAAAGAATCTAGAAAGTCATAAAAATGAACATGCTTTTTGATGTAGTAATTCCACTTCTAGATATCTGAAGAGAACAATGTGAAATTATTATAGAAATATATACAGGAAGATGCCTTTTTCATGACATTTACACCTCTCGATAATGGAAATATTAAACAGTACTCTGAATGGTAGGTGAGCTGTTAAAGAATTCATTATATATCCACATAATAGAAAAACAGTCATTAAATGATGTTTTTGCAACCTCTTCTTCGTGAATTTCTGATTTTTCTGTAATAGGGATGTGTTTCACGTATAAGGGAAAAACAAACCTTATTTTTAAAAATAATAGGTGTTTGGAAAACAACATTTATTTATTCAGTAAACATTTATTAAACACTATTGTGTCCTGCACAGCACAGTAGAAAGAATTTGAGACTAGATTTTTCTTAATACCCACCCCCCTGCCCCCCAAAAACAATCCTTTTCTTGCTATTGAGTTTCTCATCAGGAACATAGTTGAATAGGCTAAATTTGCTATCTAAAACATACGTGTCTGCAAGCAATTTTTCATTCATAAGTAATTATACTAATCAGGTAAGCAAGTAATTCAAATATATAGAAAAATATTATATAAAACAATTTATATAAGAACGTGATAAATATCATCTTACATACACCTAACTATATATTAATAATATGCAGTGGCCACTTCTATTTGAAGACATGGATTCTTATTGCACAACAGCTGAAAGTATGAAGTAGATAGATCAATGGCCATCATGAGTTATCAGTTAGTTTGCCTTCAGTATACTGGAGTAGGATTTCTGCCTGCCCAAGAGGTCATGTTGTCCTCACTGAGCAATCTTAAGCCCAGAATATAGCCAATATAGAAAACATAGGAAGATTATGGGAAGATCATGGTCATTCAGAAATACAATTGAAGATAAAGCTTGGGAAGAACGGTGGTACAGAGGATAAAATGTAGGGGATCAGGACAAGATTATTTCCAAATCCCTTTTCTCCAACTAGATGCTGGCATGAGGTAGGCATGGAAAGATAAATACAATATGTATATCTGTGGAATATCTGTTGTTTTTAATACACTTTCCTTCTCCCTAGTAATAAGCATTGATAATATAATATATTAGATATCAACCATACTGAAATGAAAGAATAAAAAATAATGTGATGCCTGGGATCAGATAAAGTATACCACTTATTGAAATAAAGTAAAATATTTAATGAAGCAGAAAGGTAAAAAATAACAAACCATGATCTAACCAAGCAGGTCTTTAAAAAAAGTTCAATATATTTCCTGTAACAACTGGGAGCTATAGTGACTTAAAATGTCATCATGAAATCTTGTCTTTTGGTGAGGAGTCAACAGAACAGCAGACTTACACAAGTAAAGTATCTGAGTAGACACAAAAATATAATCCTTGGACTTAAAAGATCACATACTGATCCTGAAAAGCTATTAGTACCAGCTGTTAATACTCATGCTATTAAACTTCATTATGCCCTCTCAGCATTCTGCTGAAATGGCTTAAAACTATTATAAAAGCTTACTTGGTGAATATACTTCCCTAAAGACCATCTGCTCAATAATCTGAACAACAGTCTTTTATTAAGAAAATCAAGGCCCACAGCAGCTGTGATTTAAAAGTAGTTATATGTTGGCAATCTATTCAATTCATCACTCACTCATCTTTAGCAATGTATCAGGTATGGTCTATTATGTACATAAGTGATTCCAGAGGAAAATGAAATATCAATTGATATTGAAGTGAAAAATTAACTCTCTGGTAGTATAATAATGCATGTAACGAAGTACCTCATCTCATTTGTGGAACTTTCCTGATTGACACCTTTATTCAATGACAATACCAGATATTTGCTTTGTTTTTCAGCATGATTCATTTTCAGATCTCAATTCTGAAGCCCTGGAACTTGGGATTAATTCTCCTATGTATTCAACCCAACTTGCCTTTGCTCTAGTTATAGTAAACAATACATGTCATCTGGCTAGTTCTCAATGGGACTGTATCCTTCAGAAGATAACCCGTGTTGGAAAACCCACAGGCTTTCCAGTCCCTAGGAATTAATCAATGAAGCTAAGGTTAGATGAATGAGATCTACCTGGATCTGCTAGTGCAACACAAGTAACACTAGTGATCATGTACACCTAAGATGAAATTGTCAATAATCGGCTATGATTTCCCAGACCTAAAAACCTCATTAGAATGTAACTCCCAATAAAAAAAAATCCTTCTTTGCCTGAAATATGGAAAATTGAGTGCCTATTCATATATCTTGTAGCTCTTATATTTAAGAGTCCTAGATATTACTGATTCATTCACAGAATAAATATTTGTTGAACGATGTGAAAACTAAGGAAATGTGTTAGTCTCTGTACAGGATAAAAGTGAATTAGACATGGTCCCTTTAGTGAAAAGTCTTAAAGTCAATTAGGATAGAAGGAAAATGAATACAAGTAATATGAAGTACAAGGTGGCAAGAAATAAGTGATAGTAGGGAAATATGGATAAACTCTGATGGGAGATTATAAATGAAAGAGAAATTATATTTAATTGGGAGAATCAGACAGATGTCTTAGAGAAAGGGGAATTTATTCTGAGCCCTAAAAACATTCAATATTCATAGAAGGAAAAGGAAAGGGCAAGCTCTGTTATGATATCAGCAGAAACAAAGGCAAGACAGCACTTTGTATACGTAAATTGAGAGTAGCTTAATATAGATGATGTGTATGATACAGAAAGGAAGAAAGTGGGTGGGAGTATAGGGTAAAGGCTCCACCACGATGCCCTGGTGGCCTTGCCATATCCATATAGTCCATGCAGGAAAAGGTTTGAACCACAGCTAACATGAGTCTTGGCAGGATGCCTTTGATCCTTGCAGAACATGAGAGAATAGGAGGCCTGTGAGGAGCTGCTATGAGGCCATCTCCCACATGCCCCCCTATCTCTCCTGGAAGGCTGTCATGAGACAACTTCTCATCATCTCCTGGGTTCTCCTGCTTAGAACCCTTTGGAGTAGAGCTGCAGATTATAAAACCATTTGGCTGTGGCTTAGAATTGGCTCCTCAGCAATGAAGTGTCCCTAAGTTATGTTGCATTATCTGGCCTCTTCCTTTGGGTGTATCCTTTTTGATGTGTGAGACAAGGACCATGAAAAGCTGGCACCTTTAGATACTCTCACTTTTGCTGACCATAAAAGTGATGAATAGTCTCAATCTCAAAAGAACTCATTGTATCTTTACTGGCAGAATTATCCAGGCTTTGGCTTGGACTGTGCCTTGACGTACGTGTCACCAGAGGTCAGGAAACTGACTGTGGGGACTTGAATCGCGGGTTAAGGCCTGGAGACTATGTTCTGTTGTCAGTGAAGAACCATTGAATGTTTTAAATAGGTAATAACATGAAAAGTTTCATAAGCCAGTTAAGTGTTTTGGAAAAAAATATTTAGTGAAAATATTACAGGCAGGATAGTTATTTAGGTCAGAGATTCTCAAACTTTTTCATCTCAGGACTCCTTTAAATTCTTAACAATTATAAAGAACCCAAAACAGCTTTTATTTATGTAGGTTGTATCTATTGACATTTATAATTTTAAAAATGAAAGCTGATAAAATTTTAAAATATATATTTATTCATTTATTAAAAATAATAAGCCTATTACATGTTAACATATACAATGTATTCTTTATGACAAATACATTTTCCAATACAAAAAAAAATGGTGAGATGAGTGACTTTGTTTCACACTTTTGTGAATCTTATGAACGTCTAGCTTAATGAGAAGACAGTTGAATTTGCATATCTGCTTAAGTATTCAATCTGTTGCAGTATCATATATTGCGTAGCCTCTGGAAAATTCCAGTGCACACTCATGAGAAAATGAGAGTGAAAAAGGCAAATGATGACTTCATTTTTTTACAAAAATAGTTTTGACCTTCCAGAACCACTGAAAGCATCTCAGGGACACCCAGGAGTCTTTGACCACATTTTGAGAACCTCTGATTTTGGAAATCATTGCCTTGGCTCACATGAGAAGTTAGCACGACCAATGAGAGGTCACAAACTGCTGTGTGAGGTCGCAACTAGAGGACTGGAGGCTGTGAATGCAGATTAGTTTTTCTAATTACTTAATGAAGGATTAAAGAGAAGAGAGTTCAGCCAAATCAAAAAATCTAGAGAACTAAACGTCAGGGTCAGAGGCAAAACAGAGGTTGTAGCTTATGACTGAATTTGAGTCTTGGTGTTTGCAAGGAGTGGGGCGATTACGTAAGAAGAAATAAGAGAATAAACACATTTTTATAGAAAGAATTCAATTTAATTGGGACTTTGAGAACTTAATGAGAAGTAAGAATGTGTGCTAATAGATCACGAGGAAGGTGTGTGGAGGGGAGGAGTGGTGTTCAGGGGAAACTTCAGCAGAAAAAGGCTTGGCAAAGAAAGACCTCAGCTGAATATTTATTCAACAATGTCACTCCACTTGGGCTAAAATATGGTTGCTCTGATGTCAAAACTGCTAAGAACAGTAAAATTAACGGGCAAAGCTCAATGGAGCCAAGGGTCTCTCTTAAGGTTTCAGAAAGAGATTTGATGGGACAGGCTGGGATAAGATCTTAAAGTGAACGCAAATCTTCAGTGCCCACTACTGCGAGAAGCCCTTTGCAGCCCAATGCACAGATGATCTTTGATAATAAAGAAGTTGGTATGTACTTTTGTTTCTACATTTTAAAATTTACCAACAAAAGAACTTCTCACGAGCATTCTAATTAAATTCCTAAAACATTCCTGATTCACTTTTTCTCCAGGAAATTTGTCAACCATTAATATCTTTGAACTATACTGAAAGGTTTGAATGTGAGTAGAAATAAACTTTGTGCAAAACAAAATATTGAAAATCCAATTTTGGTGATTTGTCTTAAACTTGTCTCATTAAAGAAAAGTATGCTTTCTGCCCCTGTGGAAAAGAGTTTTATGATCTTTATTGAGATCATAGAAAATAAGAAGCAAGTACTAAGAAGCTTATGTCTATAAACATCTCTGTCCTGCTTAACAGGAGATACAGAAAGGTAAACAGGAATTCATGAACATAAAATCAAATGACTGCCTAGGATAGCTGAACAGGAAGCCTATTCTCCTATTATATGTTGAGAACAAGGAAAATCATTCTAGACAGCTATCTTTTTTCTTAAATATCATAATCTATAAATTTTAAAACTTTTTCTAAAAAGAGATAGATATAATCTATGATAGTCTTTGGAAATAATAATTTAACAATAACAATAATATTAATAAATAGCCAATGATGTGTTTTACATGTTTTACAGCTGGTAGTATACGTTGCTTTGAATGCCAATGAATGGAAAAACAACATTTCATATTACTCCTTTACCTAAACCAAATTGTAAATTGTTCTTTATTCCCAAGAAGAAATGATGGAGGAAAGAATAACATTTTTGAGGACTTACTGTCTGTCAAAAACTGTGCCAGGAACTTACTATGTCTTTTTGTTTGTAATACCTGTGTCTACTCACGACACCATTCATCACATAAATGATATAATTTCCAAAATACACTGAAAGATTTGCTTTGCCTATATGGGGAATTAACACTGATTTCAGTCTCTTGAAAATAAACACACTAATGCGTCAGTGGGCTTTAATAGGATACTATGGTTTTGCTCTCTCTGAACAAGTAATGACCAACTATAGTATTTTCTCCCTCTGGTGTCTGTCGACCCTTAGATTCCCGTTTAACAGAGGCAGAACATGACTCCCCAGCTATTATGATTATGTAAAGCTCTGATGATACTAAATATAAAATATAACACTTGCTTTCTTATTTTTTCTCAGATGATACGAACACTAAGTAGATTATAATTGTCATTTTTCAAAGTTGGAAGTGATTGCTTATACCTACGTGCTATTTTTACTGAGAAAATAAGCCTAGATTAATAAACAGTGGTGAGATCTAGAGGCCTGGCGTATGTGTTAGAAACATCTCTAAACAGAATCACAGTGACCGAAATGGCCCTAACCTTCACTTCAGCTTGACTAAACTCTAGACAGGTCTCTTCTTGACTGTAGGCCCCTAACCTCCCTTTTATTAGAGCATTTACTTTAGAAAACTTTTAATTGTAAGTTCATTCTCATTTCCTTTGAAATACAAATCTTCTACAACCAAAAACATCTTTCTCAAGACCTGTGAGATATCCCTTTGAAATGCAATCATCAAAGGAGATAGCGCCCCTGTTTCCAGTCTCTGTGGGAAGGCAGGAGCCTAACTTCAGCAAGCAGCAATTATCAAACCCAGATGCCCTAATCACATTGGCCACACCCCCACCTCATCCCCCGACTCCTGCCACAGACCTCCAGTACTTTTCCATTAGCTCATCTCAGAGCTTAAAACTCTCAGGCCGTTTGTTTCAGTGGAGTTGAGAGTTCAATTTCTCCTATTGTAACAGCCTTGCGCCCTATTGCAATCATCTTGAATAAAGTCTTCCTTGCCTGTTTAATTCCATCAAATGCAATTTTTCTTTGACAGCAGGGAGGATTTTACCATATCATGACATCCTGACAAAGGGAGGTGGCGTGCAGGGGGTGGACTACGATTTATTTGCAGCTTAGTCAAACAGAATAACATCAGTTGCTTGACAGTGTCGGAGATATAAGGAGTTAATATAGGAGAACCAGGTCTGTATTTTGCATATTTTTGAAATTTGATTAAACTGCTAATGGAATATGAGGGCTGGGATTTTGAGAGGTTATATTATATCCCCTATATCCTGAGAAAGACTAGATTAAATTTACTTAAAAAAAAGTAGTTCACCTTTTGTGGGAGGTGAGGTAGAAAAAAATGCATTTATGCAAAATGTATGCAGATAATAGCTCCAGTTATCCAAAGAGAAAATAGGCAAGATGGCAGTTGAAACCAAACTCTGAAAATTGGTAAATTGTTCACAAAAAAGCATAGTGGAATTTTTCATAAAACGTACCTTCTTTCTTCTCATCTTTTTTAACTGGTGCTGAAATAAGGGAAAAAATAGTCTTAAAACATGCTGAATGACCATTCCTCAGAATATGAGAATGTATTCCGTATATTCACAAATTCACTGGTTACCCATGCACTAATTAATCCATTCAAATCTGCGATAAGAGAATAACCTGAAAATATTATTTCATATGAAGATTTTTTTAAAACTCAAATATAAGCATATACCAAAATGAATAAAAAAATATATTGGGTTACAGAGACAAGAAGTCAAATTAATAAGTATGTGTTAATTATTTAAGTTCATTTTAGGTTTTAAATTGTTATATCTGAGAAAACTACAATCACTTCTAGAAGAATACTCTAGATTGATAAAAAAAAATGGAGGTGATATTCCATAAATCATCTGTGCCTTGCTACTGAGGAGCTATATGCCAGTGTGCAGTCTACATTTACATTTACAATAACAGGGCATAAAATGTCCCATTTCAGGAAGGGGCAATGAAAATCCCATCCTCTTTTTAACAAATATATGGCATCTTTTACACAGAGAAACATCACAGAACACTGTAATCCCCTTTGAATTGAGTCATGATGCACCTAATTCTTCATCATGACTCAATCTGAATCCAGGTTGTAGCTTACGTGAGCTACTGGAAGCATTTGGGGAAGGTGCTCAGCCAGCTTGGGATTGTTCCAGGCAAGATGACCCTTGGTTCTGTGTTCATTCAGGAGCCAAACCCATTCAGAGAAGCCTGGGGCCACACTGGTTGAATCAGAGATTGTGTGTGTACATCCCCTACGGTAATCCCATTGGAGTGGAATAGAATCTGGGGGACCACAGAACCAACATCCAAGACTACTGTGGGTGTTTGCTACAATTGCCGAAACACTCATGTACATCCTCTCATTTGGTTTTCACAACAGCCTTCTAAGAAAGGCAGCCCAGTGGGACCGGCCCAGTGGCACAAGCGGTTGGATGCGTGCACTCTGCTTCGCCGGCCTGTGGTTCACAGGCCCGGATCCCCGGGCGCGCACCCAAAAACCGCTTGTTAAACCATGCCGTGGCGGCGTCCCATATAAAGCGGAGGAAGATGGGCACGGATGTCAGCCAGGGCCAATCTTCCTCAAGAAAAAAGGGGAGGATTGGCATCAGATATTAGCTCAGGGCTAGTCCTCCTCGCAGGAAAAAAAAAAAAAAAAAGGCAGCCCAGACCAAGAAACCAAGCCTTAGAGACATTAAATGATTTGCACATGCTCACCTAGAGAGCAAGGAGTAGAATTGGGTCTAAAAATCAATAACAAAAGACTGAAAGGGAATATATTAAAATTCATTATTTTAAATTATTACAGGTGATTTTTCTTTATTTTCTAAAAGTTATTAATATGCTGTTACTTTTGCAGTAAAAAAGTAAATTACAAACAAATTCTACTTGGTGACATTTGTTTCTTTCTAACAGAAATTTAACTAAATATACAAAACGTATAGAGGATTTATATTTATAATGTGTTTAAGTTAAGAAATTCATCTTTCCAATGAGATAATGAGATGATGAGTAGAGTAATAAAGAAAACAACTAAAATGAATTAAAGGATATGACACTGCCTGACAGATTTCAAAGCCGCAACGCATAATTTCAGCAAGCTCTGTGGGTTTCACTCAATAGACTTGTTTGTAGTTAGTTCTTTACTTTACAAATAAGAATTTCCTTCCAGAAGCTTCATAATTTTTAAAATCTTTCAACACATATACATTTTGATTCTGGAATTCACTTAAATTTTTGCATTTTGCTTGGAGTTTGTACAATAAGGAAAAGAAGTGAAACAGTGGTGTTCATTTAGACATTAAAAAAGAGGTTTCTTGTTTCGTTTTTCTCCTGTAATTATCTTCACAATATTTACCATAATTTAAGTCATAACCTTTCTCAGACAAGTTGGGTCAAAGGGTGAGAGCAGAGGGCTCCTTAAAAAAATAAAAACAAAATAAACAAAATAAAACAATATAAAATCCTAAATTAAAAATTGCTGTGGTCCCTCCCAGGGTTTGGAGGGGTCTGGCAGGGGAGTGGCCCTAACACCTAAGTTTCCTCAGGTTTAGCAAAAAACTCTCTCCTTCTGAAGGGCAACCAATGCCAGAAAGAGGACAGAGAACGTGAATACATTCTGAAAAACCATTATCTCTTATGAACTCTTTTTTTTGAGAGGAAGATTAGCCCTGAGCTAACATCCAATGCCAATCCTCTTCTTTTTTGCTGAGGAAGACTGGCCCTGGGCTAACATCCATGCCCATCTTCCTCCACTTTATATGGGACGCTGCCACAGCATGGCTTGCCAAGTGGTGCATCGGTGCATGCCCGGGATCGGAACCTGCGAACCCCAGGCCACTGAAGCGGAGCGCGCCCCTAACCACTATACCACCAGGCTGGCCCCTCTTATGAATTCTTCAGAGAAGGATAACTCTGAAACTTAAAGCTCTTTAAGAATTGGCAAAATCTTTCACAGTTACGTTGAATTTTTTTAGTTTCTAAAATAATCCAAGAGGAACAATGTCCACGGGTGCACGTGTGTGTGCAGGCATGTGGGTACGTACACTCCCTTCCCTCTTTCCCATTCTTACATTCTTCAATAGTTTCAGCCCTCAACTTTACAGTAATAGGGAGAAGGAGTTTGACCTATTCCTTCATAACTGACACTGGCTTTGCTTCTTGCCCTGTGTCCCTTGAAGTTGGGTGGCTCTAATTCACTGCCATCTGGAAAGCCATGAGGTCGGTCAAGCTGGATTTCATGCCTAGAAGTTAATCAAAATCAGGTTTCGGGGTCTGTTTTCAGAACGATTTTGTAACTTTTGTTCATGTGTCCCACTGCAGGCCCTCATTTCTGCTCACCTGACTCTAATCTATTAAGCTGGATTTTGTGGCTAGATAACTCCCGAATTTACTGAGCAGACATGATTCTTAATTATTGGGCTCTTGGTTTTCACATTCTAATGAAACTGCAACGGCTAATATTTTAGTTATTTTGTTCTCTTTCTAACTGCTCTCTGTAATAAGTGCTAGACTTTTAATGTTTGCTTTAGAAGTCCAAAAGAAAAAAAATAAAAACCATTGGAAATATAGAAATATACTAACAGATGCACAGAGACCCACCTTTTAAGGCGAGTTCCATTATGGTTTCTGTCCTTTCTCTGGCGTTTCATTCTCAATAGATATCTGCCCAGCTAATGCACCTAACTGATTAAAAAATAATTTCTCTCTTCTTTCCTTTCTTTCCGATTTCGGTCTTTATTCCATTTCTGTGACACAATTTATTACATAATATCTGTGAACTAGGTTGATCCGCAATCTAAGTTCTAACTGGCTACAGAAAAATCGCTGCCTGGATGACCCTCCATCTGCTCAACATAAACCTGCCCAAAGTGAGCCTTCGTCTCTGCCCTTAAGCTATTCCTTCCCCTGGGACTTCTTATTTCTGACAATTATAATCATCGTATTCATCCAGGCTCAAAAGCTCAGTCCCACTTTCACTCTTTCCTTTGTTTCATTCTGTATATTCTATCAAGTATTAGTGCTTCAAAATGTTCACCTTATTTGTATTTTTCTCTAATGTCATTGGCACCATCCTAGCTGAGGTCATTATCTCATGGCTTGGTAATGACAACAACCTTTCATGATTATCACTAACTCTTTATATTTACTTAAGCCACCTACCCACTAGCAATGCTTTCTTCCTCTGCCGGTTCATTTTTCAGTCATGCTCCAAGCCTAAGTCATCCATGAGGAATCCCTCAACCTCCAGCTCTCACGGCATTATCTCCACAGTTCAACTCAGTACTACATGATAGTCTATTTATGTTATTACTTAAATTTCTGTCTTCAAATTGTAATTTCCCGTCATGTAGAGACTTTTATTTCATAGTCTTCTCAGTGCCTCAAGACCCTTTGTTAAAAAATTTTTAAATGTATTTCCAAAAAAAGCATGCTAAATCTTAATTATAATTAAATATGTACATATAAAGAATTTACAAAAAACTAGAATTTAAATATTTCATTTGTTATAAAAGTAAAAAAGTAAACATATGTATTCTAACCTTTTACCACACTACAAACATTATTATCAATTTTGGCACTTTATACCTCATAAATATCAGTCTCTGCCATAACAATGTTGCCAATTATGTTTAAGCTGTCTCCACATGGAGTACTTACAAATATTGGTTAATTCTATACATAATTTAATTATGTAGTGGTTTTTATAAAATCTGTCTACGAAAGATCTACGAAGTGTGTGCGCAACACCAGTGACATTTATCTCTTGTGATTTGATGTCATTGCAATTTAGTGAACATGTACATATAGCCCCTAACACTTGCCTTGTACACTGTGCTTAATCAACACTTTCATCTAATTTCCTTAAAAGGATAGTTCTAAAAAGTCTTTGAAACTCTAGGTTACTATTCACTCAACAACAAATCCTTTATTCTGAAAGAATAAATTCTGAGGTTGCTTTGTCCAAGGTAGTTGGAATGGAAAAATGAAGAGCCCATGGCCTCAAGCTCAAATTTGAAGCACATTTCCCGATATCTCTTCAGTTTCCTCTCCTTGAACTCCTCTAATATGAAGCTGAACTAACACTAAATTCCAGCCTTGAGTTCCACATCTGCTATGACCCTCAGAAGCCTCAGTCAAAACAGAAGTGTCTTAGGGCGATTGTGTTCTTTATATGAACATATATACAGTAACTTCAATGATTCCTTGAATGAGTAGTCATTCACTTGAGGAATTCACTCTGAGCTGCATTTTCATGAATAGAAAACACAAAGTAATATTTGCCCTGCCTTTCTACTGCCCACAATATTTGTTATTTCCCTATCAGAATTCTTCTAAAGAATCAGTTTTCTTGAACAACCTGATGATCAAATGAAAACTAAAAACTTGTGTCATAGTTCGTAACCATTCTAGAATATATTGCTTATAAACAACATCATTGGTTTCAAATGGCATTCAGTCAACCCACTTTACCAATATTTACTAGGATGATTCTGCATATAGTCGGGTCCAGGATTAAACATAACAGAAAAATTTTGTTCAGATGCAATCACATTATATGCGGAGGAATCTGCTACAAGGGCCTTATGCCCAGAAACAAATGTACCACCACCTAAATACATCTCCTTTATTGGTCAATATCGTCTAACGCAGCATACGAGAGAAAATGAAGACTTTCTCCAGGAAATATTTTACCTTTTGTTTCCTGAGTCTGTTCTGTCAATTGTTCATAGGTGACAAAGGCCGAACACTTGTACCCTTTCTTTACGCTTTCATCAAATTACTCATGGTTTGAGAATAAAGTTTGCATAACTCATTGTATTCCATTCTGTGGACTTGAGGACACTTGAGTTAGAATAGCATTCTCAAAGGATGTGATTTCAGGTGGTTGTTAAAAAATAACTTTAGGGGCCAGCCTGGTGGTGCAAGTGGTTAAGTGTGCGCGCTCTGCTGCGGCAGCCCAGGGTTCGCCGGTTCGGATCCCAGGCGCGCACTGACGCACCGCTTAGCTAGCCATGCTGTGGCAGCGTCCCATATAAGGTGGAGGAGGATGGGCACAGATGTTAGCCCAGGGCCAGTCTTCCTCAGCAAAAAAGAGGAGGATTGGCATTGGATGTCAGCTCAGGGCTGATCTTCCTCACAAAAAATAAAAATAAATAAAAAAAAATAACTTTATAGGAAAATTATTTTAAAGAAGTATTTTTCCCAAAACTGATAACTTGAGGGATCCATATTTTTTCTGAAGGTCCCTTAAAGAAAACCACTCTTTATGCCCCAAAGATATTAGTAAGTGATGAAACACATTTTCTCAGATGGCTTATGAAAACTAGGGTAATTTCTTTGTGGTCATAGCTGGACTCTGACTTTTGCAATCTTGGTATATAGAGGAAGTAATATTAATTTAATAAAATTCTGACTGATTTTATAATCTGACACAAATTACAAGATATAACTGAAAATATTGGAAAACTTGTATGTTTATCTCTATTTATCTATTTATCCATTTATCAATCAATCTATAGTTCATTTTTGGAAATATAAGTAAAAACTCAGTAACTGAAACTTGGAGTCAAGATACTAATTCTTGGGTTCTTCAGTGGTTCCTCTGCAAATCTGGCATTACTCTCAGTCATGCTTTCTCCAATTACTAAATAAATACTTGAAATGTGTGTCTTCATGCAACAACGTAATGTTTTCTACAATAACCCAGCAGATGGTGCTATTCTGCAATAAACAGCTTTTGCTTTTGTGAATAAAGAGCTATGTACGTTAAAAAAAAAAAAGGGTAATTGAATTTTTAAAGCATTTTATTGCTTACCTTGTGTTGCAACTTTTATAGTCCCTTGCTTGGTTTCAGGGGCTTTGCCTGGTTCTTATAAAGAAAAAAGATAAATAAATTACCATGAAATACTATTTCAGAAAGATATATCACAACGAAAAAAACGAAAACAAAAACAAACATAAAAAACACTGCCCTTGGCACTCCGAATTTTTAAGAAGTGAACACAATTATTAGAAGAATCGCTGAGAATTCGGCTGACTGAGAGTAAAACAAAACTATTGAATCAAATAAAAGCACAAAGTAAAGTTTCCCAAAACTGTTTTGCTTCACTGTTGACTGACCATGGAACACTTGGCATTTGTTTAGCACCTGAATTTGAAAATCTCAGAAGTCTTTGTAAATTATTTCTGTATGATCAAGCCCTTTGAAATGGGTGGAGCGTTTAGACATCAATAAAGCGGCTCATTGAAGGTCACTGAGCGACTAACATGAGAATAAATCTCAGAACAACCAATTTCCAGCCCCAGTCTTTGACTTAGCATACCATTCCCTACATTGCTCTTGTGCCCATCACCATGATTGTGGCCTAGGCAACAATATGTGTGGTGAAAGAATGAGCAAGTTTCGTTTTGAGTCTTTCTTCCCTCTCAGGTTTTCTGTTGTTGTTGCTTTTTTTCTCCCTTTGTTCGGAATGTTCTCTTTGAAGAAACAAGATACAAAAAAACACTTATATGATAAACACTTAAATAAATTATTTAATTAAGTTGCATGAAAAATAAAGGAGAAATAAAGATTTTAAAAAACAATGGCTCATTTCACATTTCACTAAATAATTGTTCATCGTCGTCTTTAAGTTTTCAATAATTGAATTATCATTTAATAATATAGGGAGGAAGATTTGGTCGTTTGTTTTAGATATTGATCTTTGTTCTTTCATTCATCACATATTTATTTAGGACCTATTATGGGTATATACTAAGCTAGGTGTAAATGTAGTAGTTGATAAACATATATATTCAATCTCTCATTTAACTGTCATCAAATATTGATTATGACTTGTTTAATATTACAATTCTAGTTAGAGTTATAAAATTACAAGATTGCATCAGAATAACTTGGCAAAGAATCATAAGCAAAGATTCCATGTTTTTTTGGCCAAATAAAAGAGGTTCAATTTCTAATTCAAGCTTTACCTTTTGTTGGTGAGATAATTGTTCATTTACATCATAACCAAGATTATGAAAATACTAATCTTTTATTCTCTTTTTATATAAAGGAAATATTGTTTGATTCACATATATGGTTTTCATTATTCTTATGTTTATTTCTTAAGACAAAAAGTCTTTTGCCAAAATTAAATTCATAGTCCCATTCTATGATCTCTTTATTACTAATATTCATTTTTTTCTGGAGGAAAACTCCACACAAACTATCATGCCAATGCTGCCTCTGTCACACTCAGAATAGATGGTTTCAATAAAGTATTAGTCAAGATTTATATATAGACAGTGAATTCTTAACTAATATATTTCTAAGCATTCTTCTAACCCTACACCTATATGACTAGCATTTAGTAGGCATGTAATAAATAATTAGTGAATGAAAAAATAGATGAAAGGGTGAAAGAATACATCAGAAAGATCACCAAAAGTACCCTAGACTGCTCAGTCATCTCACTCCTTAAAGATCTCAATACATCAAAGAATTGTGGAGCAGTTCCTGATTAAAAAAAAGAAAAGACTTATAACCACTGTCAGTAAAGTACCTTAGAATTTTTATAGCTGATTTTCTCTCATCTTCTCTTTTTCTTTATGTCCTCTTAGATCACTGATCCTGAACGATCCCTCCACTTCTAAGATTCTATTGAATCGCCCAGTACACCCAGTTGTGAATTATAGTGAAGTTTTCTTAGGATCTTATTACTTCTCCCAGTGATCGTTCAGTTTCTCTGTCAGTTGCTTTCTCTCTCAGTGCTCAGAGTGCAGATCGTGCCCCTGACTGTCCAGCATTCCCCATTTGATAACCTGACAAGGTGAAGGACTGGTCATCTCTCAACAGAGTCACAACCTCACTAACCTTACCCTGTGTCTGTTTGGCTGTGTGCACACTGAGTGGGCATATTTTAAGGGCTCACGTCCTATGGACTCTTCTTGCTGCTATGCCTTAGTTCCTCCCCCCAAAAAACAAAAGTCCACCGAACCACTAACGCACAATGATGCATTAAAGATACAGTTCCAGGTAAAAGGTGTTATTTTAAAGGAGTAGTTCTACAATGTCCACACACAAAGGAATGATTTTAATGGAGCTAACTCTCAGGATCATAGCAGTGAGATATTTGTGCCTCATAACTCCATCTGTTCTTTCTCTGACCCCAAGATTTTAGGTCAACTCATATTAATTCACAAACTATTATGTGAACTACGTCTCAGTCGATATTAACAGTTTAAAACCAAATGCTTTTCAACGAGTCTGCCAACTTGCATCCACCCAACAAAAATATCAGCCTCAAATCCATTGAGGACACATGCAGAGGTGATCAGATTTGATATCTGCTTGTGTACAACATTTCAGTTGTCAAAATCACAAGGCTTTAAGGAGGGAGTCAACTCGGAGACCATAAATGTACATTAAGAAGGCCACTCCAAAAATTGCACGAGAGTGAAAACACATCAAGTCTTTACAGGCAAATTTTCATTATAAATAATTTTTCTGCCTCCTTTTCATTACTGCCAACTGCAAATGAAACTAACTTTTTATTAGGAAAATTTTCATATATACTCGAAAATAAAGAAGAAAGTCTAATGAGCTCCATGTCTCAACACCCATTCAACAATTACCAGGTGATGCCAATCTTATTTCCTCTATATTACTCACTTTCTTCACTCCACACATCCCAAATGAGAATTTTATTACATCAAATGATTTTATCTTTTTCCAAGTTTTTATTTGATAACTGTATAGTAATATTTTTGAAATAAAATACAGTGATTTAAATAAAAACACTGGCCGATAAGAAACTTCAATTAAAGATTATAATAATTCTGAAATTGATAAGTAATATTTTGGACTGTAAAATCAGTGACAGGATGGACCTAGATTAAAATGTCAGCATAATCCACTTGGGGATGTTTTAGCAGGAAATTATCAGAGAAGTTCTCATTCCTAGGTTCCTGAAACATGTTGTATTTATGTAAACAAATTGTCGTGAATCAGATAAGCCAAATGTTTCCATCTCTTCTGATTCCATAGTAATAGAACAGTCTCATTTACAAAATAGAAAAAATATGGTGAGCGCAAATATTTTGTTAAGGAATCAAGTTTTGCATACAGGTTTAAATATTAATTTAATATCATGAACTTTCATCTATAGGACTTTGTTTAAACTCTGACTTCTTTTAACATAGAGTATAAACCAACTGAGCTTTCAAATGTAGGTTTCTCCTAACTTTAACAGCAAATGGAATGCTACATTGTGTCAGTATTGGTCTTTGGCTGACGGACAGCAGATGCAGAATAACAGTATTGTGAGAATCCTACTTACCTTTTAAATATTTTTTAAGCAATTCCCCATATCCTCCCAAAAATAAATCACTGCATTTACAATGTTTTTATTTTTTAAATAAGTTGGGAGAGATCATTTGCTCCTTCAAAAGTAACAAAGAACAATCCCTCAATAACATATAAGTCCAGTCCCTACACTTCAGCAAACAACAGCAAAATAAATAAGAAAGATGCCTCCCAGCTGAAGAAAAGTGTCCATGAGAGAGAGGAAAATCTTACTGAGGCAGGAGAGCAAGTACTAGCAGGTGTTTAAGTAGGTAATGGCTTCTGATGACACAGTCTTCATCCTGGTCATCTCTCAATACCCAGCCCACTGGACTCAGCAGTACAGATTTCTATTTCAATGTGTAATCGTATTTTAATTATTTACTTAATGCAACTATATCTTCCTACTTATCTATAAACTCTCTGAGATAACTGACTGTTGTTTATTCAACTTCATAACACTAGCACCTAGCAAACTGCTGGGAAAATTGTCTCTAATAAACATGGAAGGAATTGATTGCATAAAAAATCTAATTATAAAAGTGACAGAAAATCCAACTGACCAGTTTGAAATGAAACATTAAATTTAGGAATCTGTTTCATTTTTAAGACCATACAAAAATTCAAACTCTTTTCCTCTTTGATCATTGATCACACATTATGCAGAAAGTGTTTTACTTTAAGTTTCAGATCAGAACTTGATTTTTACTAGAATATACTGTGACTCTGATTGCATTTGGGAATTTTGCAGAATTTCACGATTTCATACAAATTTCCAATTAATTTGCATGGATTAGGAAACATAGGTCTGTTTTAAGGATATGACATGAACCTAAACATTTCTTTAGGATTAAATTATGAATCAATCTTCTTTTATTAATTTTCCAAAAAGAACACAGAAACTTTTTCTAAAAGTCATCTCTTGCTAATTCTGCAATAGTATAAAGCATTTACACTGTTCTTAGGTGAGAAAACTAAATATAGATAAGCTGAATGACTTTTCCACAAACCAGGAGAGAAATTATTTTTTGGTTCAGCAGCTAAACTTTGAGCCAGCAATATAAAACCTCCTTTATTCCTCAAAATTTATGTTTCCAGAGAAGATGCCAGAAACTAATGACAAATTATCCTGCACTCCAGTGAGCTGCTAAATCAAGCTCTAAATTATTATATTCTATTCCTATAAAATCCAGTATTATTTTTAGATGTAGATACTCTCCAAATAAAGAAAGGTTAACAGTTAAGCTGAAAGTTACTATATGCTTAAAAGCTCTTAAGCTAAGCCTCTTGTACTTGTAGCTCCAGGAAAGCATATTTCAGGGGCATTGCTTCATTTCCGTATGATAATTACCCTGTTGAGATGAAATTAATCATGAAGAAGCCTTCGGCCATCCTGTCTGACCAAGGGGCCTGAAGCCTGAAAGGAGGGCCTATTTGCTGCCAGATATGCAAATTGCACAAGGTGCACAATGCCGACATATGAATAATTTATCAAAATAATCTGTTATTGCTAGAGGTTAAAAATCTAAATAAACTGGCAGCCTCATTTGCAACAGGCAGCATGATTTAGCTAGACTTTTTTCCCCGGAGATTCTTCATCTCTTCAAGCAATGTATTTAGTTTTAGAATCTAAATAGCCTTTAGCTTCATATCTTAGCATTATGGATTTAATTCAGAAGAAAATGATTATTCAATATTTGTTAAACGATTCCCTTGAGTTTTTTTTAAACTTTAAGAGCAAAGACTATCTGTTCCATTAAAACCATTCTAAGTATTTCTTAATTTGAAAAAAATAGTTTTGATGTTTTAATTAAGTGTAAGTAAAAACCTAGCTATAGTTTCTACATATAGAATCAGCTTTTTCCTATATTATTTGGAGAGATAAAGCATAGGAAAAAATAAACTAATTGGGAAACATCAGTCAGAATATTCATAGTTAGAGTAACGTATATTTCCTCCTCTTAGCATCTTGTAGTTGTCTGGATAGAATAGGTAAGAATGACAGATTTCTGAATGATTTAGAATTTAGAGTTGAAGACCAAGGTATCAATTTATTTAAATGATTAAAAGAAGGAAGCTTTTTTTTTAATCAGAAGGGAAGTAATGAATGAGATACAGATCATTTGGCCTTTTACTCTAAAACATATTTGACATATGAAGGGGAGAGTTGATTCCATTTGATTAGGAGAAAGCCTCCTGCCATACAGCTAATAAAACAGGGGAATGCAATACCATGGAAAGATATGAGGTCCCATTCCTGGGGTTGCCAGACAGAGAGATATATCTCAGAGAGGTCCTAGATGTATCTGCCTTAAGCAAAGAGCACCAGCTGATCACTCCAGATCTCTTTCTACCTTCTACAGCGCCTTTCTAAAATCAATGATTATGAACAGTAAGAAATACCAGCCCCTATGGTTCTAACATTAGTAAACAGTCTGAATATTACCATTCTGTTTTTCACTTTTCTAGAAAATAAGAAAACACACACACCCCTTATATCTCATTACCCAATTTGGAAATGTTATAAACAAACAAAACTTTAAGTGTAAATGTAGCCCTACGAAAATATAACATAATAAGGGTAGTGGAAGAAAAAACTGAGAGCAAAGTGGTTTATTCTTATTTGTATTCTCAGTATCTAACACAGTTCTTGGCACTGAGAAGGTATCCAGTAAATGTTTTTGCATGAATAAATGAATAATGATTAGGAGAGAAGGTGTTTGAAAAATCATTGTTACATTCCTGAAAATTCTAAACCAAATGGATAGTAATCCTCCTTATAAAACTGCTCAGACTCAGTCTTTTTTTCTCTATAGCACTGCAGATGTCAAAATCTGAAGACGTCGTAATCAGCTTCAAACAGAATCTAAGTTTCTTGTAAAAAGGGCAAGCTTTATAAAATGTAGATTTATTACGCTGATAAATTAGAAGGATTTCCAAAATTAAGGAATCCTTAACAGAGAGTCCTAAATCAAGCAATCTGAGGAAGAATTCAGAGGTGTATTTTTAAGCAAACACTTATTTTTAAGCAAACACTTGAGCAGACCATTTAGGGATTGAATAACACCGAATTTGATATTAAACGAGAAAATACTCCTGCAAATAATTACTGAGGTCCATCACTCATTTTCTCTTCAGTATTCATTGCATACTCACTTACTGGGAGAAAGGCATTGTATTACATAAACATAAGAACTAGTTCCACCCACAGTCTGGTTAGGGGCACTACATGAAAAATGCTAAGTAAAGGCTATAGTAATCTGAGTTTTAGAGATTGGCGCATTTTAAAATCCTCCATTTTAAGGGAGCAGGATGTAGAGAAGGCTTGAAGGAGAGATTGAATAGAGTCACAAAGGGATGAGGGAAAGAAAGCTGCAAAGTGAATGAAAGATTAAGTATTCTCATGGATTATGGATCAATCTGACTGGGGCAGAAGAATCTCATTGGTGTTAATGAAAAATAAAATAAAATTGTTTAAATTGTTTAAAAGTGAATTATGGTCAAAATAATTAACCTTGAAATCTCAGCAAATGAGATATGCTTTTTTCTTAGAATAATAAAACCATTTCATTTTTGAGCAAGGAAGTTACACAGCCATGTTTTGAAGAGATAAAACTTTCCATAATTGTCAAGAGAAAGAGTTTATCCCAGTAGAACAGCAGTCAGGTAAATTGTCACTGAAATATTCTAGTCGCAAGATGATAATGTCTTAGACTAGGCAAGTGTTTATGGAAATGGAAAGAAAATAACGTCAGACATTTAAAAGAAGATATTAATAGAATTTTTAGATTTGTTTGATGTGTACAGAAAGGGAAGAATAAGGCTGTCTATTCAAATATGAAAGGTTTGGGACTTGATAAACAGAGTTGGTTTTAACATAATTTAATTAAAATTTATAATACATGATACACTGAGATAATGGTGGAACTTCAAATGAAAATATTGAGTAGACATTGGGAGAAAAATATGGCCCCTGAAAGGATAGGGAGATTTTAATCATCCAAATGGAGGAGTAAATTAAAATTATGAGAGTGAGAGTGAACAATTTTTTTGAGGGACAAACAGAAGGGCTCAAGTTGCCATCCCATCAAGAAAAATACTGGTTAAAAAGTTAAAAAGATATGAGAACAATCCAAATAATGTTGGTTTCAAGAAGGTCAAAGGAAGAAGATATTTAAAAAGTGAGGGGGGCCAGCCCTATGGACTAGTGGTTAAGTTCGGCACCATCTGGTTCAGTTTCCAGGTGTGGACCTACACCTCACGTCAGTGGCCATTCTGTGGCAGTGACCCACATACAAAATAGAGGAAGATTGGCACAGATGTTAGCTCAGGGTGAATCTTCCTCGGCAAAAAAATAAAATGAGGGAATACACCCTAAGATTAAATAAAAGGAGAATTTGTTTTGATATCTAGAGATTTTCTGGCAACATTTGTGAGCATGATTTGGAATCGAGATGCGAATAGAAGGAAGCCTACTGTTTTGAGCCGGTCTCATCCTATCAATAACCAATGTTGTGGCAGGACTGGCCCTTGTGGTTCTCCTTGTGATTGCAAGATGCCCTCAGCAATAACCAGCAGGAGACTGAAAAAAATGAGTTTGTGACTTACAGGTCCTGGAAATTATATGGCACACAGCAAGGTGCAGGTTCTGCTTTTATTGAGGTCGAGGGTGGGGGCTTAGGGTTTTGCAGGCTCACTTTTTATTGGTGAATTTAAAACATAAAAGTGGGAATTTAAAGTGTGAGAAGAGAAAAAACAAGTGCCCCAAATGGTCAGTTATCGAAATCAACCCAGATCTCTAAACTAAAGGAGCCTGGAGGTGGGGTGAAGGCACGTGAGTGTGTGGCCTGACTCTTTATCTAGTTGTTTGGCTGACAATGCATTTATTCGAGAAAGCCGTCTTTGAAGTGGACTCCTCTTTGAAGTGAATCACTCCACAATCAAAGCTTAAGTCAGGCACTTGCATTACAAAAAGAAAAGCCAACTGGCAGGACCTACACTACATCTATCTTTAGGGGCTTAAGGTGGGTGGTGACAAAACTGAGGTAGAGAGCATAAGTCACTTATTTGATTATTTGACAAGTGTGGTGGAAGGCCCTAGGAAAGAAAGAGAATGCAAAAAGGCTTGAAGATAGCAGGAAGGTCAAGCAAAAGCTTTTTAAAAAAAAAAAAAACAGGAGATTCCTGTTTTGTTTGAAGAAAGTAGAGAAACACCTAATGGAGAGAAAAATATTGAGAAGTCTGGGAAGCGAGAAGGCTATTAAGGTAGCAAGATCCCAGAACGTGTGGGAAGGAATAGTTAAAAAGCACAGGTGGAGATATTTGCCTGGAGAGAAAGGGCATCTCTTCCTTTGGAAATCAAAATGACCATACTGAAATGTCCAGAATGTACAACTATCTCCTGCAAGGACAGTATTGTGATCAATGATGACACTATATACAGAGCAAAATACGTTCAATTTAGCTGAAAATGGAGTTTTACTAAACAAAAGAAAAATGTGAGTCAGAGAAAGGGAAAAAGAGCAAAAAAATACTCGAGAGAAGAGTTGAAAAAATGTAGGAAATACACGCAGAAAGTACTGAGATAAAAGATGACAGTTGAGGGGAAAAAATGGGAAAAGATGCTTGATATTCAAATTATTATTTAAATAACTCAGATTTTCTACTGCATGAAATTGTGTTATTAAATATTATATGGGTATTCTAACACATCGAGGTTATAGGACAACCATTCTTTCTCAAACTGAAGAGGACCTTTTGGCAAACAGTTGTATCTTTAACAAATACGGAAAAGCAGCACTTAATTATTTTCTTCTTTCTGATGTCAAGATCTCAATCTTCTCCTTGGGCTTTTACCAATATCATGAAGAACAAGATATTTGCATGAAATGACAACTAGTTTTTGGAGCTATGTACTATGACAGATGCTACATATATTTGAGGTTCTTCCCCTAACCTAATACACAAAATATGCAATTAATTATTTATTTAAACCTGGAGGTGATTTTATCTGCTGTTTGGTATCTCTGAGATGTGTGGGAAAATATGTACATTTAAAATGAAATGTCGCTGAATGACTGAGTCATAGATAACAGTCCATATTTATTCCTAATTTTAGAGATCGTAAACTTGTTTTTAATGTGTGATAAACTGTTCTTTAGCACAAATTTGTATCATAGCTCTAACAGTTCAAAGGTTCACACACTAATGTGTGACTGTCAGTTCATACACTAATGATCTAGAGAAATAAAGGGGCTTCACAATGTTGGCCTCCCAATAAGGATTTTTCACCACTCCATTCTCTCCTTTCCATCAGTGTTAAAGGAATTATGTACACCTTTTGGGAACAGTGGTCCCCAATGTCAGGTATGCAGATTTAAACTTAAATTGGTATTTAACAGGAAGCCTAGGTGTTCTCTTAACAGTAAAATGACAAGCAGAGGTTACTGAGGACTGACATTGCTTCCGGAGCCCACATATTCCCATATTGCAGCAAATGTCCCACTTTCCCTGGAGGACCATCCAGTGAAGCATATGGGTTATGTTAGCGGCTGGCCTCTATCTTTGAATATTCAAAATCCACGCTTATATGCCCAAATATGGGAGTTAATATTCAATTACTGGAGCAATGTGCACAGAAGCTTTTGAGAGCAGGTGAGTAAGTGCCAGCACATGAAAACAACTTCCCACATACTTTGGTAAAAGGCAAGGTATTAGTCTTCTAACAAATGGCTTGACTGAAATCTACTGTCAGATGATAAGGCATGCCACAGCATCCCCAGCATCCCACGGATGATCTGGATTCCAAATGACCCATTTGAAGGCAGTGGAAATTTTATAAATATGAACTACATATCCGAGTTCAGAAACCGAAGGAGAGTTTGGAAAATCTATGTTAAGAATAAAATTACTGGGGCCAGCCCCGTGGCTTAGCGGTTAAGTGCGTGGGCTCTGCTACTGGTGGCCCGGGTTTGGATCCCAGGCGTGCACCGACGCACCGCTTCTCCGGCCACACGTCCCACATACAGCAGCTAGAAGGATGCGCAACTGTGACATACAACTATCTAGTGGGGCTTTGGGGGAAAAAAAGGAGGAGGATTGGCAATAGATGTTATCTCAGAGCCAGTCTTCCTCAGCAAAAAGAGGAGGATTAGCATGGATGTTAGCTCAGGGCCAATCTTCCTCACAAAAAAAAAAAAAAATTAAAATAAAATAAATAAAATTAAAAATTAAAAAAAAAAAAAAAGAATAAAATTACTCGTGGCTGGCCCAGTGGCATAGTGGTTAAGTTTGCGCCCTCTGCTTCAGTGACCCAGGGTTCACGGTTTGGATACCAGGTGCAGACCTACACACACCACTTATCAAACTATGCTGTGGAGGCATCCCACATACAAAATAGAGGAAGATTGGCATAGACATTAGCTCAGGGACAATCTTAAAACTACAAGAATAGTACAGAAACTCATTCTGTTCTGTATGATGGCCCCATGGAGGGAGGAGGCCAAAAGCAAGGGTGCAGTAGAGATAACCGTGTTAAATCCTCAGACCAAAGTCTTAGTGAATCATCAAATATCTCAACCAGACTTACATGATGATGTAAAATTTTAAAAGTCAATTTAATTTCCATGGCAGACAAACCACAAAATACTCTCCATCAAAGGAGGGAACACATTTCACCAATGGTCCCATACTAATTGCAATCCTCATGTGTATCTCACCCATGATTTCAAGCATTACAACCAGAGAACGTTCATTAGGTGACTAATACCAAGAAAGATGTTCTATCTCTTGAAAAGTAAGTGGAAACTTAATGACAGTCTCTCGATACGTTGTGCCGAAATGTTTAAAATGTTGATTTATCTTGTGACTCTATTTGACTCTCTACATCAATACCTGGAATATATGTCTACGCAAATTTCTAAAAACTTCGTTGATTCCTCATCCTTTATTTATTGACTTCTCTAGAAAGTCAGATAAACAGAAATGTAAGGTTAAAATTTTAGTCAGAAATATTTTTTAAACCAAGTAAAAAGCCAAAATATAATAATGGAAGATCAAAAATATAACCAAAACCTCTGGATATTCTTCATATTAATATTTGACAAAAATATATTCCACAGACATCAAGACTGTATAACATTAAGTTCTAGAAAGCACTCTCTAATATACTGAAAAGCTTACTATACTGTGTTTCAATAAAATTTTAAATTTGTATGCGTCAATAGAATTTCCAAAGTACTTTGCATAAATTATTTCACTTGGTCTGTGTCGTAACCCTGTCAGATAGCAGCCAGGCCTGTGCTAAATCGCAAGTATTCTGGGACTGGCCCTGCGGTGTAGCGGTTAAGTACACGCGCTCTGCTGCTGGCGGCCCGGGTTTGGATCCCGGCGTGCACCGACGCACCGCTTGTCAGGCCATGCTGTGGCGGCGTCCCATGTAAAGTGGAGGAAGATGGGCACGGATTTTAGCCCAGGTCCAGTCTTCCTCAGCAAAAAGAGGAGGATCGTCATGGATGTTAGCTCAGGGCTGATCTTCCTCACACAAAAAAATAATAATAATAAAATAAAACAAATAAATAAATCACAAATATTCTGATTCCTAGTTCAGCCTGTTTCCAATATAGTAGGATTTATCACCTCTTTTCAAAATAATGTCATTTTTTTCTTGTAGTTTTAAATTTTAAGATAAAGTTTATAACTTTTATTATACATAATGTGTTATTGTGTATATTATTTTATATTATATGCATATATAATGAAAAGCAGATATAATTTCTGAAAAGCTTGTTGTAAATCATTTTGATAGCTATATATATAACATAGGCAAATCTTTTAACACGTAGTTCTGGCTTTCTTAAAAAATAATAACAACAGCAATACTAACAGCTAATTTTTTTAGAGCAAATTTCTAGAAAATCCCATATTGTTTGACTTAAGAAAGAAATGCATTATTTCACACAATAAGAAGTCCAGAATAGAAGGGTTCCAGGCTGCCCTTTAATTACTTTTCTCATTGGGCACAGAAGTAGTATTACTATTACAGTATCATGAGAAATTAGTGTATTGTATTAAAATAATATTAGTTATAAATAAAAACAGTGATATTCATATAGGAGAAATATATTTACCCCTAAAATACTTTAAATATTTTTAATATCAATGGTTATAAAATTATTGAAATAATGGCAACAAGTATATTAACCAAAAGAAAAAATCTAGCTTTTCTCTTTTTTTTAGTTAACTAAGGATTTACAATTTATTTACTTTTGTTGAGTTTGGTTGCCTTTATATGAATTGGATCTTTGAATTGTTCCCAGAATTTTTTTTTAATCATTTAAAGTGTATAATGTATTTTAGTTATTTTGAAATTGAATCACCTAAAGAATTTTTTTTAAAAATCTAGATTTTCTTGTATATTAGAATATTGTCCAAATAGTCAAATTAATTTGGTCTAAGAAAATAATTTCATGTCATTTACATTCATGTTATAAACCACATTCTCAGTTAAAAGGAGCTTGCCAGGCTCAAACACAGCAACGCAATCTTTCAGAGTCTCTCCTGAGATCTAATACTTAAGAAATATCTGAAAACAGAGCGTGAGCTTCTCTTGTGTATTGATAAGAACAATGGTATCTTTAGATTCAATAAATGGCAAATAACAAAGAAATACATGAAGAACACAGCATGCTCTGCACACAAATGTCCACAAGTTGTCCTACAATTGGGATAATACAATTGATCATAGTTAAAATTGTTGATTTTAAATTAAGATTATAAAGAAGCATACAGTTAGATACAAAACAGATCTGAAGGTAGTAATACATCTACTCGATGTTTGAAGAATTTAAACTGTAGTATGCCCGATCCCGTTAGAGCAGGGATGGGCATTCTTTTCTAAAAATTAAATTACATGATGGTTTGGGATGGTAGTTAACCTGTATGTCCCCGATTACTCCTAAAGTTAAAATCTGTATATTCCTTTATATACAAAAAATAAAATGAAAAAGGCACAATCCTAAAAATAACATGCATTTGTTTCAATTGCATGAAAATTTTATACTAAGAATTTCAATGTTAGAGTTATTTAGTTAGCTTGATAAATTATCATCGACATAACTCATCTTTGGTGTACAAACCTAATATTTAAGTATTCTATACAAGAATATGTAATATAACTGAAAATATTTTGAAAAAAGGCTAAATGGTCCAAACAAAGGTATTTGATACTAATGATTGAAAACAGTGAATACGTCTCAGTTCTGGATCAAAGAAAATGGAGCCTGGGGTCAAAATCTTTCTTAAACTAAAAGTAGTGTTAATACCACTACAAATATTACTATTACTACCAGTACTGCATGTTCCACTGCCCTGGATGCACACACTCCTGTTGTCTTACTTCAACACACTAAAAAATGGACAATGGTATGTCATTGTTAATCTTAGGGTAAGTTTCCTCAAGAAGCTGAGGAGAAACATACAAGGTCTTGTTTACTGAGAAGAAGCTTGAATATACTTATATAAAATAATTAATACTTTTTGAATTTCCCTTTCTAGTTTCTTTATCTCATTGGGAATGGAGAAGAGCTTTTCTTTTCTCAAAATAGCAAAATTTGGAATTGTAATATTAATAATCTAAAGAGTCTTGGGGACAGATAAAGTTTTTTTAAATCATCTAATAACACAAACAATTTAAATAAACAAAACTGAAAATAATGAATGATCTATTTTTATAATCCAAATGATGAATTTCTAAATTTTCTAAATTTACAGATAACAGTACATTTTCAAATTTACTGATATATTTGAAATATGATTTGCATCACATTTAGAGAGAAGGGTATAGTGTTCTTTCACTACAGAAATAAGTGTATATTAATGACATATAACTTTTTATATATAACTAAATAATAATCAAGTTAAATCACAAAAAAATACATTTTTAATTAAATAAGATAGGCTAATAATATCAAAATTGACATTATAAAATCTGCAATAAAGAGACATTCACGCTTTCACCATTTTAATCTAGTGGACAAGAGGTAATTTATAGGTATATCAATTTATAGATTTTAGTCATCAATTAAGATGACTTAGTCATTATTTTAGTCAATAGACATTATTCTTTTCCTTGATGAATTTACATTATTACTTATTCCATAAACAGGATCAAACTTCTACATAATATATAATTTATATTTGTATGTCTTAATGAATGAAATACTAGAGATACATTTTTAAATACCAATTTACATGAAAAACTAAATATAGACATTAGGTAGTCACAACAGACAGGTCAATATTCAAAAATAGTTCACCCAATCAAAGAAGATAGTATATTTAATAGTATGAAAGGATGCATGATACATACCGTATTACACATGGACTTAAGAAACTCCTGGGCATTGTATTCAAAGTTCTGATAAATCATATTTTCCACTATACAAACATTAAAAAAAACAGTTCAATGTTGTAAATGAATCTTTCACTAGGAAGATGGAAATACTTGTTTGGAGTTGTCACTGGCTTACATTTTCTGCATACTCAGAGAGAGAGAGAAAGAGAATGGTGATATTTCTCCTTTACCTTAAATCAAGTTGGAGAGCTTCAGAAAACTTGGTATATATCCCCTAAAATGGGGACTGGGGAGAGAGGTTCATGCATTGATACCTGTCTCACACCCAGAAAAGTCTAAGGTGGGAAGTTGTCCTTTGAGTGGCCCATAGCAGCCAAGCACAGTTGGTAGCAATGGGAGCAGGTTGAGGAAGCTGAGTGGTTCCTAAGAAGCTAGCTACGGGAGGCCTCCCACAACCATGGAACAACAGTCAAGTTGCTCCAGTGAAGGGATTTCAAAGAATCCAAAATAGTGCCACAAGAGAGAAGGAATCATCAGTTTCGGACATCTGCCATGGACAGATGGCACAAAACTCATGCTACATGTGAGCCCATCAAGTAAGACTATGTCCCTTGTCCCTGCTCCCTCCCTTTGCCCTTTCCCTGGAGGAGTGGGGTGTTGTGGCAGTCAGCTGCAGGGGAACAGAGTGAGGAAAAGCGACAGGAAGCCCACAGCACCTTCCCCTTTGCAGGCTTCCAAGCTCAGGGCAAGCTGAAGCTGAGTGATGGGAGAATCCTTAATTAGAGTGAAAGTTGGGAGCTTTGATGTTGCACTAGATTTGGATGTTTTCAATTCTTCAAAAAAAGAGACTATTGTTTTCTTATCTGAGCATGACCACGAACACTGTACGGTCTTTTCCTTATTTCTTCCAAGGGGTGGGGAAAAGCAAGTCTAGAGAGTGTGTTTGCAGTGGTTGTCATCCAAAGAACAAAGAACAACTGAATAAGGCCTGTTTTCGTAACTCACAACATAGAAAAACAGAGCTGGGCTCTTCTCCATGCCCTTATCTGTGCTTGTCTACTATTCTCTTTATCTTCCCATCCAACTGCTCTTTCCTATCCAACCCCAAATACCATCATTTCCTAGAAACTTCTCTGATCCTCAAAGTCCAAGTTCTCTTTCTCTCCTTTGAGCCTACACAGCACTCCACCAGGATTTTTCTTAAGGCATCTATCCCTTCTATGCTTGCTTTTGTTGTTCACATATGTTTATGTCTCGCCCCTAATCTACACATACCATGAGGATAGAATTTCCATATGCATCATTTTTCTTCCCTCATGCCCACCCCCCCATGGACATGCACAATACACTCCCCCCAATCTAAATGATAAACTAAAACAATGTCTATTGAATAAAAATGTTTGTTATTTTAAAGGATGAAAGAACATGGGGAGAAGCATGGCAAAATATTAATTTTTTGGTAAAAATGAATCTTATGGAAATTAAAAGTAAGACTGCTGCCTTTTGTAATCCTTTCGTTCAAAATTTCTGTAAAACTTGAAAATTATAGCAATACAAGAAGCAGTTTTGTAATAAGAAATTATTTTTTCCACAAAGATTTCACCACCAGCCATTGGTCAGGAAGTGGTAATATCATATCATGTAGGAGTTAAGAATAAGAATTAAAGACCTAGAGGCACATGGACTGGGTTCAAATCCCGTCCCAATAAATTTCCAGTGATGTGACATTGGCAAATAACTCAATAGCTCTCTTCCGTGGTTTCCTCATCTTTAAAATGTGTTAACAATTATACCTGGTTTCACATTCTTAATACATGAGTTAATACCTTGAAAATGCTTAAGAGAGGCCTTGGAGGATAGTCAGTGTTTAATCCTCACCTGCTCAGTGCCATTCATATTGTTCATCACAACAGGGCATGTATGATATTCAATTGTCAAAGTCTCTGAATTTAATTGAAGCATCTCAGTATGCATAACACCAATTAAGCACTTGAATAAGAAGTCATTTTATATCCTCTAATATAAAGTGGAAAATTTTCATATTTATGTCTTAGGGTTATTTTGCAAAATATTGTTATTTTGCGTTATTTTGCAACCCACACATATAAATGAATTTCCATACTTTACAATCACAGAAGTAGCCATCCACACTCCTTGTTTGAATTTATATGGCAGAACACATTTGTAAGAGTAATATTCTCTGATGGGAAAAATAATTTTACAAGTGACTTATAACGCTTTAAAGTAGAATCCATAGTATACTAGTCCTGACAGATGTTCTTCTCCACAAAAAGAGTTCAAGGGTCAAAGAACTCTGGGAAGCTCTGTATACAAGATGTTACCGTTCTAGGATTTTACAATGACTTAATATATTTCAAACTGAAATTCTACAGTAGAGAAACCAATCTAAGTTAACTCATTGTTTCCTAAACATATTTGATGATAGAACTCTTCTTTAATACAACACCCACTAATGAGGAACATACATTGGGTGATGTCACTCCTAGGAATGAAAAGAATAAATATTCCTTGCTTCTCTCTAGTACTAACTACAATAATAATACTATACAGTCACTTAGGTATTCATTCAATAGATATGCATCAAGTACCTTAGCTCGCTGTACCTCTGTAGAATAGTTACAGTTTACAATGGTTTCTAACGTATATTCTTTAATTCAGCCAAGATGGATAGTAGTCAGCAATTCAGCTTTCATAGACCCTCAAAAGCAATGTGGGTTGGTGAAAAGAACATAAATATTGTACTCAAAAGGTCAAGCTTTGAATCCCAGCTTTGCCATTTACTATTTTATATCCTTGAGCACGCTCAGGTTTTCAAAAGCTCAATTGCTGTGAGGATTAAATGAGGTGACATATGTAAAGTATGAGCACAATGCTTTGAACATAATAGGCACTTGCAAATGTATGCTCTCTTCCCAGTCACTTTTGATGCCAGCAGAGAAACAAATTCTTCTGGTTATGGATAGCATTTTTTAATTCACCTTAATTTTGAACAGAGGCATGATATTCACTTGGCATTGTGCCTAGCTCTGTCAGTTAAAACAGAGAAAGTGATTTTAAAAAAAACGAGACTCAGATCTAGTGAGAGGCAATTAAATAGCCAGTATTGTGTGGTACGTTCTATTATAGGGGATGGATACTTTATTATGGGAACTCACTGAACAGGACACTTCTCTATCCAGAGGGGCAGGAAGGGATGAGATTCTATGAAAATAATAACTGGATACTTTAATATGAATAAAAGTTATTTAAAAAAGAAGAGATGGAGAGGTGAGGATAAGGGTTTGAACAAAGAAGCTTCTGAAAGAACTGGAAATGTAGGAGAGAATGGGATGACTTTAAATGATTAGATAGAATTTTGTGTTGCAAAGAGGTTTTCAAGAGATGAAGCTCTTAGAGAGAGATCAGGAAAGGCATTGAGACCCTTAAATTTGGACTCTATCCTAAGGACAAAGTAAAGCTTCAGCAGTTTTAAGCAGAGGTTGAACTAACCGGATATTTATTCTATGAAACCATGTGGTGCAAATTACAGATTGTGGAGAACCAGCTAAGAAGGGTATGGCAGTGTTCCAGACTAGAGGCAACACTGGCCTGGACTAAAACACAGGTTACGGAGACCTAGAGCAGAGGGCAGGTGTGAGAGAGAGACTTGATAAACCATGTCTCTATGCCCAAGTGTATGAAGTAACACAGAACGCTATGCGTTCTCTTCTCTGCCACAAACACCTAGCATCAGGGCAATAAAACATTGCTCAATCTACTCGCAAAAATTACCAAATAATTTTACAGTAAAAATTGAAAGCATGATTAACGAAGAAACAAAATGGACCAAAATATGTTATTAAACATAACGACAAAACTTATTGTATTTTTCACTTAATCGTAGTTTCTCATTCATTGAAACCAAACTGTTTCCAGTACATGTTTACTGTGTACTTACAGTATACAGCCAGAGAATTTATAACGGCAACAACAATAAATAAATATAGGTTAATGGAAAGATATGCTTGTATTAATTAAAAGTACCATTATTTCTGCACAATTTTGCTAAAATGATAGTGGATTACATCATTGTTTATACATATTTAAGGGTCACAAATATCATGATTAAAAAGTAGTTTTGGGGGTGGAATAGGATGTGTAATTAAGAGGAATAGATGAAATAAAATGAAAAGCTTAATCTTGCTGAAGATCATCCTTTATTTCTTTCCCTTAATGTTTCTAAATATTTCTAAATTTTGCTTAAAAAAAAATGTAATAAAATGACATCTATTGACTGCCAAAATATTTCAGCACTGTCCTTGGCATTTTGACAATGATTACACTCAATACTAATGAAATAGAGGGCCAAATTTGGTATTTACAACCAGAAGAGTGCCTGGTATGTAATTGGTATTCAATAAATATTGTTGAATTTATGAACAACTGCTTTATAAGGAAGGATGATCCTGGTAAATAAAGGGCCCTTCAAGCAATGTGATGAGTTTAGATATTCAAAGGAGATTCTGGGAGTAGAGACTGGAAAGAATGGGATTGTTTTTAATGAATTAGTGAGGACTTTTGGAGTTCCTGGGGGCAATCCAAAAATGAGGGGGTGAGGAAAGGTGAAGAGAGGAGAAAGGTGATGGAGAGGAGTCAGAGAATTGACATACTGCTGGAGGCTACCTGGGAAAGGGCAGTGGAGAGTATACGAAGGACATTCAATAGTAGAGATAGTCAATATTTAATCTGTATTTGTTACCGGTGTTGTGCAGTGATCTTTCCCCCATGCCCCTGACACACACACACATACACACCCTGCCATCCATAATCTCCTTTTTTAATTTAACTCTTCACATGCACTGTTTGTGTAAATGGATTTTGTGGAAATTAAAGTACGGGTGAAACAAAAGTGCTGGTGAAACAGTAAGAAGAGGATTAGCAAGCCAATTTACTAACTGAACCAATTAAGTAAGAGTGGAGTTAACAGCCAGAGGTGATCTTGAGCACATAAAGCTCTGGAACTTTGAAGAAAACGTGGGAGGGCTTTGGACTTTCACAAGGCATTGGTCCACTAGAGCTGGTTCATACCAGCTTATGAGAGCCACCAGTAAAACTTTCAGAAATTTCTCCAGCTGGCCGATTTCACATTGGTAACTTCAAATTGGCCATGGTGGGATTATTCACACCATGGAAATGAGCAAATGCTATGACTCAGTGTTATGGTTTTTCTCCCCAAGAGCCAGATTACCAGCACACCGTGGAATCTTATCCAGCTCTTAGCACAGGAACCCTAAGTGACCTCTGTGTTAACTAAAACCACAATTTGTTTTCTGTGTCTATGTTCTCAGACATACATGAGAGTGGGGTGGGGTCAGAGCGAAGGCATAGTGAATTTAAAGAGTAGGTTGTATTGGCCAATATGGCACCCACTGGCCACATCTGGCTATTCAAAGATAAAATTTAAAATTCAGCTTCTCAATAGCACTAGTCATATTTCAAGAGTTAAAACACACATGTGGTTAGTAGCTACCATTTTTAACGTTACAGGTATGGAACATTTCTATCTAAACCAGAAAGTTTAATTGGACAATGCTAATAGACTATCTAATTTGAGAAATGTCACATTTTTCTTTCTAGGTTTCAGATTCCCCCAGCCATTGCAGTATGGCTGTCTGGTGAGGATGTAAACATCCTTCTTGGTCTCTTAATATTCTTAAAGCAAGATACCTGGTCATTACTAATTACATCTCTTTACCAACAGATTGTGTTCCATTTTTAGGAGGGTTCAGTCAGAAACTTACAAAACTCTAACATGTGGCTTTTAATAACTTCCATGAATGAATATTTTGTAGGAAATACTTTAGAGGCTTAAGTAAAACAATATCAGTTTTAAAAAATTTAAATGATAATGATAAATCAAAAGAATATGAAAAGAATTCATATAATATGAAAAATCATAAGAAGAAATAAAGAAAGAAAATGATTGCGATATTGGTGGCTAGCTAATTTAAAATTTGACAGCTTCCTGTATGTTGGAACACAAAAAAAATCTAAAATGTTCAATAATTCTCTGAGTTCAAACATAGCACTATGTATGTTTACTTAATGGGGGGGTTAGGAAATGAAAAATCATATTACATAGAAAATAGCACAGAAAAAAGGGTTTCAAAAAAGCAATATAAGAAATCAGATAATAAATAATATTTCATGATGGAACTTGATTTAAAAAATAAAATTCTTGAGAAGGTTTAGAACCTGTGCAATGAGACTCTGTGAAAAAGTCATTTAAAGTGTTTTATCACATAGTGCTCAACAATTTCTCTGTGGGGATGGCAGTGGCAGAAGTGATGGCAATCCAGGGCCTAACTAAGGGGTCTTGGGAGTAAGAGCCATTGGCTGAGGGAGGGAGCAGCATGCTGAGCCGAAGCTTGAACACACCATCCTGGATTTGTTCCTAAAGAGATTCCCAAAAATACTTCAAGTATATATAGAGGGACATCTGTATCTGTCTGCACTTTCTGACATCAAATTATGGACACCACTTAATTGGGACTATATCTGAAGTAATAACGGTGAAGTACCAGACAATACTGAATATTAAAAAAACCGGAAAACTTTTTTTTTTCCAGTATAGTACTGTGACTTGAAATTACTTAGGAGTAACTAAAGCACGCAAGGAGAGGCATTAATTCTTTCTGCTGAGATTGAATTGATGACTTCAGAGCCTGAAAAAGTAAATTCTGCAAGAATAACTAGAGTGTTGTATGGAAAGCACTCAACAAGAGTGGTGTTTGCTCTAGCCAGTTGGCAAGTGAATATAGGTCCCAGCGAGCATTCTTAAACGTGTTTTTCCACATAAAGTTCTTATAACTATTATTGACTCTGAAGATGTGCTGGCCTATTTTGATAGCAAATGTGTCACAAACCGTTGATGAATCATGAGTGGGCTTCCTACAAACAAAGAAATATTCAATAGCGCTACGAGTCAGTCTTTTTTTCAAGGATGATTAAATCCAGAGTCACTCAGGAAATGGTGCAGCCCTCTACACACCATTAGACACCTCTGCCAGGTTGAGTGTTGCCCATTATTAAGTGTTGAAAGGTAGAGGTTCAGACTAGTTGTCCCTTATATTCAGTCCACTCTCTCCCTTTTAATCACATATCATAAGGCACCTTTACAAAAGCCTCGCTACACATGCACCAAGTGTACATAATTCCTCTCATCTTCCAGTTCAGCAGCTGATAAAGAATCAAGGTTAATTTCCCATGCCTTATTTGAGTCTGGTGAACCCCCGCTGGGTCTTTGTGATCAGCACTTCCCCTAGGTCCCGTTAAATAACCCTTCACTAATACTTTCTGAAATATTGACCAAGATTAACATTAAGGTTACAACATCCTTTTTATTCAAAGTTTTAAAAAGTTCTAGAGACCACTGAAACATGATTAAAACACAGAATAAGTATATAAGAAATCACTATACAGGATCTATAGGAATACTTGGAAAAACATCTGAGTTAAAGACATGAAAATATATGAGTTAGAGTTAGCGAGTTGGCTGAATAGGAAATAGGGAAGTATACATGTGAGTTAAATTTTAAAATACATGCACATATTAAGGAAAAAGCCAATATATACAAATTTAGTGATTTGCATAATAGTTGTACCAAAAATTCCTCTTTTTAAAGATCCTGCTCACAATTAGTAAGTAAGAATCCTTTGATTATTGCTAAAAAATAAGTACCCCAGGATGGTATTCCTACTGATATCATCCTCCTAGAGAAAAATATATTGACAATAATATAATTTTGAATATCATTCCAGTTTTGTATATATCTACATACAGAAACTTTAATTTATATCAAGTTCCTTTTTTAAAATAGTTACATGGTCAAGAGGTAAAACCAGACAATTTCAATACTTAAGGAGTCCTTTTCATTCATTCATTTGGCAAGTATTAATTGATCATGTGCTCTGTGCTAGATGTCACTCTAGGCTCTGGAAACACAATGATTAAACACCCAGAGGCTTGCCCTCGTGGAGTTTTCAATACTTCTTAGTAATGTACATGCTTGTGGGATATGCCACATCAGTGCTTACTACAAAGAGGGTATTCAATCAAATGTTTATTGAATGATCAGACTAAACCATCCTTACAAGCTATCTATCTTTTTCATATATAACTTTTCCATGAGACATTATAAACCTTCAGCATATTAAGCGATATAAACAAAACCCCTAATAACAATAAAACTAGTGACAATGTATTAACTGCTTAGAATATGCCAAGTACTGTGCCAGGTGTCTTACCTATATATTCTCATTTAATCTTCACAACATTCTCATGAGATGAGAACTGTTAGTATTTCTCCAGATCTAGAAATTAAGATTCATCTACAAGCTTGTAGACGACTGAGCCAAGACTCAAAGCCAGGAAGTGTGAGTCTGTAGCTGTTGAGATAAACTTCTATGTAATGTTAAAATATAGTTATTTCTTTCCTATAATTTCATTTCTATTTATTAGGTGAACACTATGCAAAATAATGCAGTGTGCTAGCTGAATAATCCCACTACAACAATAACTACTATAATCAATGGAATATCATGTGGTCTCTCTCTGGATTCAAGGGAATTATAGTCATATACTTAAGAAAGGTAGATGGTACCTCAGTGATCAATATACGTTAGATTCATTTCAACTGAATAAGAATTTATCTACCACCCACTATATGAATGGGATTACATATATAGACAAAAATAACTATTTGTTGAACTAAACTATAAGATTGCTCAGAGCACAGAAAAGCATCTGCCAGTATTTTAGTAAAGTTTCTAAATTCATTCTAGTTTTATTTGTCCTCAATAGATACATTTACCTAGGATGGTGAGTATTATTGAAAGCTTCATTACGCTTAGGCCTAAATGCTTTCATTTTTGTACTCAAGATAGAGAATGATGTTTACAAGTGTGGCCATCAGATGGCACTAGCTTTTTCCTTTTCTGCAGAGAAGAATTTTAGATGCAAAATTCAATGAATACAGTGTCATTAGATTTAAGGGGACAGGGCAAGAGGCAAATTAAACAACTTTTCTAGCCAACAGAGGACGTGAGGAATATTTTTATCTTTCCTTCTAATTTTTTTTTCACTTTTCTAATTGTTTCCACTGATCTGTGCTCCGACCCTTGGAAAGTTCCCCATCTGACTTGGGATAGAACACTTTATGATCCAGATCTCCACAACTCTGTGACCTCACCTCTGACCCCTCCCTCCTTGTTCATGCCATTCCAGCCACACTGCTTCTATTGGGGCATTCGTGTTTCCTCTTTCCTTTGCATGGGGCTGTCAGGGAAGAGGGAGAAGGTCTCTCTGTCCTTTCCCTTAAGGTTCTTATGGCTGGCCAAATAATTAAAAGACAGGTTAGCAGGAGAAAATAGTACCAAGTTTAATAACATGTATACATGGGAGAAACCTGGGAGACTGAGTTTCTCAACACGATAGCTGCGATTCTCATCTTAAATACCATCTTCAGCTAAAGACATAGGAGCATGTTGGGGGGTGGGTGTTGTTTTGGTATTTCAGAGGGGAAGAAGAAAATTTACATGAAGAGGGAAATGTAAATGTTTGTCAGACAATGCTTTGCAGGGCCACCTGTAGAGAATGTGGCCAGAGAGACAGAAATCACAGTGATCAAGAGTATGTAGATTTAAGTCCTTTCCTTTCATACTGCACAGATAAGGCCACCCCCCCCCCTTCCCCAATACAGAGAGGGAGATACCTTTACAAATGGAGATTTCTCTTATAAATGTAAATGTTTGTCTGGCAACTTCCTCCTGAAACAGGTCTTCTACGTCAAATTCTTTAGACAGTTTGGGGAAGGTCAAATGTCCATCAGAGAAAATAATCAAGGTAAAGAGATAGTTCAGCGTGGCCAATTTTGATCTCCCTCAGGGCACACAGCTTACTCCCTCATTTCATTCAAATCTCTGCTCAGGTAGCAACTCCTCAGAGAGGCCTCCCAGAACTCCCTGCAGAAAATAGCACCTTCCTTACTCTCTAGTCCCTTACCCTCACAATTCTTCACAGCACTTATCACTCCCAGATGTTATATTACATACCCTTATTGTCTGTTTTCTCCACTAGACTGTGAAGTTCTATAACGGCAAATGCTTGTCTTTTCACCATTATTCCTTAGCATCTAAAAGAGTGACTCTTGTAGTAAGACTCAATAAGTGAATAAATGGATGAATGAATGAATGGATGAATGAACATCTAGGGAGAATTAGAGAATCGTTAAATCACCATGAATCATTTGTCAAAAGTGAAGATTTGCACAACACCAACGTCATTCTCAGTTTTGCATTTCCTTTTATACCTGTTTCCTAAGATTATTACGTTGCGATCTCTTAACATTTGAAATTTTCTAAATTAACTTGAGGTAAGCCTGTTAAGCATACCTTTCAGATTCAAGTGTTACTGATCTAAGCTCCTATAGATGAAATTATCATTTTATTTTTACATATTTTTTCAGATATTAATTTTTTCTAACCCCTAGCACCAAAATCACAGCATGCAATTTGATTTTACTCTCAGCTAACAAAGATAAGAATGGCTTTTGATATTCAGGCCCAGGGATGTATTATTCTTCATATTCTAATACTAGGAGTAGTGTACATAAACAACATTGTATCAGGAGTTATTTTTGTGATTGTTTTGAAGATGAGAAATATGGTCGTAGGGGCTCTTTTAATGTCTATATAAAGCAGAACCTAAAAGGTCAACCAATGAGAAGAGAGAAGGTTTTATTCCTCGTTCCCCCATGTATCTTTGCCCTTTTGTACTGTAAATTGCACGGGTTGGCATTTAAATGCACAAAGTCAAAGGCAAAGCATTCACATTCAACCTATGCTAAAAGACAGCCGGCAAGGGGCAGAAAGAAAAATACTGCCCTAACACTTTCAACATCAAACTGCCTATTGCACATACCACCTCTCTGGTTTCTCATATTACAGTGTTTGCCCTGTGGACAAAGGGCACTTTTCTTCCAACAGAGCAACAGCCAGATCCCACCTCTGAGACCAATAACCCCTCTTTGTTAAGCAAAGACACCAGAGATGCTGATCTGAACCATTTTAGCCCTTAAATCATGTTTGTAACAGCAGCTATTTTTGTCCAAGGCTAATTCTACATTTTGCCTATTTGGCTCTCACAAGTAAAATTACTCATCCAGGACTGGGTAGGTGTAATGCACAAATAGAAGCGGGATTCAGACACTAATAAGGACGCACTGTAATAATTTCGACCAGAGGCAGCTTGTCATAATGGGTAGGGTAAGTGTGACAGTTATTTCCCTGGTTTAGGAATACAAGCCAGCTGGCAAGGAAGGGTGGATGTTCACACTATTGTCCTCCAGCGACTCAGTAGGAAAGAGACTAAAAAAATCAGTTTGTGCTCACATCATCAAATATGTCTTCAGCTGTTGTTTCACATATTGTGTGCGTTTGTGTGTGGGTAGTTACACTAAGCAGCTGACAGACACGTTGTTTAATCACGAAATTGCTAAATCCAATCATAAAGTTTTTTTTTAAAATGTTTAGATTTAGAGAGAGAAATTAAAGATCATCTACCCAAGTTTTCAACCTTTGTTTTTCCCTGCTCCAACATAAGCAATGATGATAACATTCTTCCATCTCCAAGTCTGGCAGTCTAAGGGCAGTGACCATCAAAGAGAACACCCCTTCACACACGTCCAGCTCCCATGGTGCTGCCTACTGGAATCTCATGTAGTTTGACTAAGTCTCTTCTCCCAAGATACTCCTTCCCCCAGGCCTGACCCCCAATCTCAACAGAGAATCATTGATGTTATTGTGGTTTATAAAGAAAAAGTGGAAGCCTGGAATGATGAGAGACTTGCTCAAGGTCACACTTCCCATGGCAGGATTAGACCTCACATTCAGGCTTCTGACTCCTAGCAGAGTATTCTGTTTCCCTGCTCATGGCTACTTCCTTTATAAGCCTTAATGAGTGTTTTCCTTACCTGGTGTTATGGATTGAATGTTTGTGTCCCCTTCCAAATTCATATATTGAAGCCCTAACTCCCAAGGTGTTGGTATTTGGAGATGAGGCCTTTGCAAGGTAATCAGGATTAGAAGAGGTCATGAAGGTGAGGCCTTGGTCTGATAGGATCAGTGCTTTCGTAAGAAGAGACACCACAGAGCTTTATCTCTCCACGTACACACACTAAGGAAAGGCCATGTGAGCACACGGGGAGATGGTGGCTGCCTACAAGCCAAGAGGAGTCTTAGAATGAAACCTACCTTTCTGGGAACCTTGATCTTATGCCTGATAGCTTTCAGAACCGTGAGAAATAAATTTCTGTTGTTAAAGCCATCCATTCTATGGTATTTTTGTGGCAGCCCTAGCTGACTAATATACCTGGCAGCACAGAATCACCCAAGGATTATTTTTAAAATGCAGATCTGTAGGCCCCATACCAAGTCAACTGAATCACAATCTCTGAGAGAATGACAGAATTTGATATTCAACATACCTAATCTCTGGGAAAGCATAATTTTAAAAGCTGCCTCTATGGGGTGCAATTGTCTATACCGGATACCTTTGAGAATGAAAGGGAGTGCAATTCTAATTACACCACTACAACATATGCCAACTGATAAGTGTGTCACCTTGACCTGGGGTGATCCTGAAGCGCCTGCTGCCCCCCAGTTGCTGATGATCACTGAAGCTTTGACCCTGAATTTGGAATCAGAGAGAACAGGGTTCAAGTGATAATTTCTTCTTGTATAAGCAGTAGGAACTTTTACTCTTAAAAACAAATGAATATGTGATCCTGTTTGCTCATCTGTGAAACGTGGGTGGTAATTTTCATCAGTTTATCTTTAGTACCTGAGTGATTGAAACATTAGAAGTAGAAATGAATGTTGATATGAATGGGCAAATCTCATTTAAAGGGGAACCCTGGAGTTTTAAGGAGGTAATGCAAGCTAAGTGCTTAGAATAGAATAGGTGGAGATAAATGTTAGTCTCTTTCCCTTTAAGGCCTTAAAATATAAAATTACAACCATGTCAAGCAACCTAATTTAATTTCTATCTGTGATGCTTTTGGCTAAAAATCATTTTTAAGGCTGGTATTATAGTTGCAAGACAACAAATGGTTTCCATAAAATTTAGAAGTGACTCTCCTTCTGTCATATAATAATGGCAAAGGATGGCAGCTCAGATACAAGCATCCTTTCAAGTCCTCTTTCTGGTTCTACTGTTTTCCTGCAAGAGATGCCATGACTTTTCTAACAGCAAAACTGTCTATTATTCTCTCAAAACAATTAACACAAAAACTTTTGAATTCAGTGAAGGTCAGAGGATTAATAGGTTTTATCTGCAATGTGTTTGAAAAGCTAATTAAAACTCCACATACACCAGAGGACACTGGGAATACAATATTTAGTTTTTCTCTACATGACCACAGTGAGCAAAAGTGAATAGAGAAAGACAAAGTGAGTATGAAAATTTCACTGACAGGAGGCAAATTCTTTTTAAAGGAAGTAAAACTGAAAACACTTCTCCTTTGACGGAAAACGCTTCCTTTATTTATTCAGTGAATGTATTCAGCATCTGCTTCATACTGGCATTATTCTACGTGCTAGATGTTCAGTGTTGAACAAAACAGATATGGTCTCTCTTACTCTTTTTTTTTCAGCCTAGAGACAACCTGATTAACAAAGAAACCACAATGAAAATTAATAAAGAAAAATTTTAGTTGTTGTTAACAAATGGGAACAGGAAAATATTCAACTTAACTGGCCAACTTAAATGCTGACATGAAAACAAGTGTAGTTTTAAAAGTCATCACGACAGGAAGAAATCCATTTCCCCCTGATTCTTTTATATTCATTGACTAATAACATTCTTTTTCTAGTTGAAAGTTAGGAAACAGAAGAGATCTCAAAATTTTCTGGGGAGCTTTGCCTGCTGAAAATCCATTTAAATAAATACTAATATGTTTCTTTCCCTTGCTCTGAATCTCGGTTGCCATACTCTGTGTCAATTTCCTCTACAATGTTTTGAAAAGTTCTCTCCTCTGAATACATCATGTTGGATCAAGTCCTCCTTACCTTTCACCAGCACCATTTTAATAGATTTGGATTCTATAATATTTATTAAAATAGCTTTCTAATATTTCTCTTGATATCCCTTCCCTGACAAAATATTGGCAGGTTAATATTTTTAAGCATATGTGTGATTATGTCTATCCCTTGCTTTTACACCTTCAATGGCTCCCCACTATCAGCCAAATGAAGTGTAAATCACCTGAGTGCCCTGAAAGCTAATCATGACCAGCTGTCTTTCCAGTCAGGACCTGGCTCCCCAGTCTCCTTCCTCACTCTTCCCACACTGCTCTCTCTCCATGCTTTACCTGGACCTTTCTCCACCCTCTTTCCACCTAATCTATGTTGTCCATCTCAGTAAACTCAGACATAGGGATCAACACATTATTCAGTTCTGCCCAGACACCTAGCATGTGACCCAAGTTTGACCAATCAGAATATTCCCCGGGAATTTTGAGTCACATGTTTTTCCTTGGGATTCAGTATTGAAAGAGTATGTAAGCCTGAAGCTTACAAAACTAATCTTGCTACAAGGTGAGGAGCTATTACACGAGACTATAGGTAAGCAGTAAGATGATGAGAGGTGATAAAAGACAGATCAAGAGAAAAAACATGATAATATCGTTTACCCTTCCCCTTGGACTCCCAAAGAAAGTAATCCAATAAATCTTTTTTTTTAACTTGTTTGAATTAAATTCATCATGATGAATCAAAGACCTAAAATGTTCTCCACAAAATAGTGAGGATTCCAAATATTTTAAAGATATTGATGAAGTTCCCATGATCTTCACATGAAGACTGTAACGGCGAAATCATTATTGTTCACAATTTACACAAGGAGTAATTTAAGATAAAACAGTCAAATAAAATTGTGCAAGACTAACAAGACTTAGACCTAACAAAAGAAGCATATGATGTCTTCAGTACTTACTACCTGAGGCTAAATTCGAGATTAAGAGCCCCTCTAATTATCTTCTGTTTCTCTTATAATGACAATTATCATTTTTTAGGTTGTTAAACTTTCTGGATCTATAGAAGATACTGCATATTATAACACAAAGCATACGTGTTTTCAAGGGGCTGTTAGGAAAGGCAATAGTCAAAAATGTGTAACAGGAATAAACTATGGATTACCATGTAACAGAAAGGACAGTGTGCTCTTTCTAACTATTATCACTAGAGAAGCTAATAAGTGTAACAGCAGTATGGGCTGTTTTGCTATCTCTAATTTGTCTTGGGCTGACTCACTGTGTTTATTAATAGTTTGGAGAGATAAACGTGTTGTTAATTTTATACTCCAGCTATAAAATGCCATCTTTTCAATTTGAAAGTCAAAAAGAAAGGCAAGATTAAACTCAGAAGAAAATTAAAAGAATCATTTGGGTTTTGTTTTCTATTTCATTTACAAAACAAAACACCCTTGTTTTTAGTCATAAAAATTTTTTAATTACATTAACAGTTTTCTAGCAAGCAAGTGCTGAATTGACAAATATAGCTTCCTTTCTAAGTCTGATGAAATAAACATGTATATGTTGACTCTCTAAAGCAAGCTACATATAACAAGCATCTATGAATAAATATCAGAGGAGAATTATTTTCTCTCATAAGAATTTATGTAGCAAGGTGAGATTTATCAAAATCCTTCACATAATTTGCTATCTCCCCTCATAATTTAATAGTTTTTAAATTGCTGTCACTATTCTCAACCTGTATGGAGGTTTTATTTGGTAATGAGCGTTTAGGTTGGAAATGACAGAATCCCAGCATAAACTAACTTGGATGAATAGAGGAACTAATTAGATGATGTAACCTAATGACAGGAGGTCACAGGGATGATGGTTTCCAGGGATACCTGGATCCTAGCCTTGAAATACCATTAAAATTCTACCTGCGTCCTTTTCTCTGCTTCTACATGTCAGCATTAGTTTCAAGATCGGTTGTCACAACAAGGGTGTAAACGACCAATAACGTTTCCTGGGCTCACGTTACCTAATTTCACCACCTAAGAAGAAGAGACCATCTTCCTTTTGTCCTTTTTAAAAAGTCTACAGACAAGACTCCCAACTTGGGTCACATGGCAGGTGGATCAGTGATGATGATTTGAAGCCCCACTAGAGCCATGTGGTTGGAGTTAAAGGGAAGAGCCATACACCAAATGAGCAGGATAAGAAGAAAAGAGAAGGACCAGAGAGAAAAATTGTAATTGTTTACTGCCAGTTTTTGTCAATACAGTTTTTAATCAGGCGAGAATATGAGTTTTTAATTCATCATATTTCTATACTCTACCTAACTGGATTCAGTGGCAGACAAGGATATTTAATGCCTAGTGTTACCAGTGCATCAAACTGAATGAAAACTGTCACCCAATCTGCAGTCTTGAACTCCTTCCTCCCTTACCTCCCCTTCTCATTCCTAATTGGTTATTCTGGCCTACTTCTTTTGTGCTGACTTGCACACATTCATGCCTTCCTACCAAGGCTAAATTCTTTCATAGCAACCATTTTATAACAAAGTTGAAAGCGTGGCTTCTTTCACATGCATTATATTTTTACAGGCTCTCTACACACCAGGAAGAATAACTCATACATTAATTAGCTTTCTCTCTGTGGTTTTATTAAAATCACTTGCTAGCTAAAGACCTCACACATAGATTATATCTGTCATTTTGATAAAATTTGAGTGAAGCTAAAATTCAGTTGAAATAGCAAATTAAAATGTGCATATACTTGTGAAACCCAAAGGCTGAAACTATGGGTTCTATTGGAAATGGAAGAAATTTGTTCAAAAAACAAATGATTAGAAACAGCAAGGATGTGTGGTGAGAGCCTCAGTTAATGACCTTACTGCATGAGACATGCTGCCCTGGAGTTATCTTCAGCCATCAGTTCATGGAATGCCTTTTACAGAATAGGGGAGACATTAGGTTTTACTCTGAGTGAGATGGAAGCCTCTTTAAAGGTGGAAGCAGAAGGGGGTGGGGTCTCCATCAGCCTGGGTACCTGAGCAGCTACGATAAGCAGGGCCCCTTTCCCAAGATGTAGCATGAACCACAAATAAACTTTGTCAAAGTTACTGAAATTTTTAGGGTTTTGTTGTTGTCGTTATTGTTTGCAGTGTAACCATACCTATAGAAGAGATGATGATGCCCAAACTGGGGTAGTTCTTGAAGACAGTGAGAAAAGATCAGCTACAAAAGATATTTCAAAGGTGAAGGTGACAGGATTTAATAACAGGTTGAGGAGGAGGACTAAAGGAGTCAAGGGTGACTATGGAGATTTGGGCCTAAGCAAAAAAAAAAAGAATGATGTGACAGGTTACTGAGAAGAGGAAAAGAGCTGAATATAGAAACATATTCTAGGGTGTGTGTGTGTAAAGATTTAAGTTTAGGGGCCAGCCTGGTGGCGCAAGCGGTTAAGCGCGTGTGCTCCGCTGCAGCGGCCCGGGGTTTGCCGGTTCAGATCCCGGGCGCGCACCAATGCACCGCTTGTCAGGCCATGCTGTGGTGGCATCCCATATAAAGTAGAGGAAGATGGGCATGGATGTTAGCCCAGGGCCAGTCTTCCTCAGCAAAAAAGAGGAGGATTGGCAGATGTTAGCTCAGGGCCGATCTTCCTCACAAAAAAAATAAAAAGATTTAAGTTTGTTTTTGTAAATCATATTAATTTGGATGTGTCTAATAGATATTTAAATGGAGATGTAGAATAGGCAAGTGGTTATACGAGTGTGGGGTTTAGGGAGACATCAGAGATGGAAACATACATTTGGGACTCATTATCACAAAGATGGTATTAAAACCATGGGACTGTATGAGATCACACAGGAAGTGAGTCCAGATAAAGAGAAGAGACAGAGAATTGAGCCCTGGATACCAGAAAGAAAGGGAGGAAACCAGCAAAGAACACCAAGAAAGAGTGACCAGCGAGGTTAAAAGGAAAAAGTATGGTTCAAGAGGCTGAATGAAGAAAGAGGGATCTTCTGCCAAATGTTCTCAAGAACTGAGAATTCACCTTTGCATTTGGTAATGTGGAGGTCAGTAGTGACCTTGACAAGAATTGAGTGGCGATGAAGGCCTGAGTATAGTGGGTACGTGACAGACAGAGAGGAGAGTGCAGACAGCTCATGAAGAGTTTAGCTCTAAAGGGATCTGAGAAATGGGACAGTAATCTGAGAGGGATGTACCAGCAACAGGACATTTATATAGGTATAAGAGATGCTGTATGCATTGTATGCTGCTGGGAATGACCAGTAGAAGAAGTCAAAACAAATTTGCAGGGGAGAGAATTGCTGGAGCAATGTTCTTGAGTTAGCAGAGGCAATAGAGGATTGTGCACAAGTGCAAAGTTGTTCCTTTAAGTATGAACTTTTTTTTTTTCCCTGAGGAAGATTCACCCTGAGCTAACATCTATTGCCAATCTTCTTTGTTTGTACGTGAGCCACCACCATAGCAAGGCCACTGACAGACGAGTGGTCTAGGTCCGTGCCTGGAAACCAAACCTGGGCGGCAGAAATGGAGCATGCAGAACTTAATCACTAGGCCACCAGGGCTGGCCCTAGTGTGAAGATTTTAACTGTTGTACTGCGTTATATTCAGCCAAGAAGGCAGAGGGTAAAAGGAGACAGATGAGGTACGTCGGTGGATTCGATGGTCAGAGCTTCTGAGAGCTCTCTTCTAAATCTTATTTTCTTAGGGAACTAGGAAGCAAGTACTCAGCTGATAGAGAAGAAGGGTGAAAGGTGAAGGAAGATTGACAAAAGGGGGGCAGTTTGGAAACAGTAGTCTCAGAAAGGGGAGAATGAACTATTAGGACTTCAATCCTGAAAGGTAATAGAATCATGGGGCAGCACCATTTTAAAAGACAGCATTTATTTGGCAAATGTCCACTGAGCCCGTGCTGCATGTAAGGCATAGTGGAACAATAATAAGAAGTAGTATAAATTCCCAAGAACTTTGGTGAATATACATATTTTTAGGGAGGAGAATGCCCAAGTATTTCATCATATTCTATTGATAGACTTGTTTCACATGTTCAATGCTACGGTGTTTTATTTTGTTGTGTTTTTCCTTTGTCCTCTGATTCATACTTGAGAATGTACCAACTTCTACACCAGCATAGTATCTTTCAGGACAATTATTTTGATCTGCTTCTGTTTCTGATGTATTTTAACACTAGCCTTTTCATTTGTTCACCTTTTTTGACCTTATATCCTAAGATTGATACAGCTAACAGGATACAGGCAATGACTAACATAAATGCTACATTTTTTTCCTGAGACTGAAATTGTTTTCCAAAAACAAAAAAAGACTTCTTTTAATTAGAGAAGTATTGCATATGCTCCTCCCTGACTCCTTCAGTTACTTATAACAGGCAAACGTCATAAAATATAATCACAATTCTTATTTTCCAGCTGGAAAATTTTTGTCACCTGAAAGTTTTTTTCCGTCTTTTTCATCACAAGTCCTTATTATACTGTCTCTCCTACCTTAAGCTTATTGTGGTTGGGGTTTTCCTACAGAGATGTCTCAAGATATTTCTTTATCCTGAGGCAATTAATCATTATTCCATATGTGTAATATATTTTATTTACTTTTTCCACAGTGTCCTGGGTTTATGCAGACATCAATAAAACATGCTCTGTTTAGGTTCCGAATAATGTTTTATGCTGTGGTAGACAGTCAGGAGAGACAGTGTGAATTCAGGTTATATACAGTGAATATTTACTATGAACTCACTTCCTAGAATCAACTTTTGACCAGACTTTTTTTTTTTAATAACTAATCAGCTAGAAGAGTTTGACAAAGGGCCAAATTTAAAATCATGATAATAAAAAACTTTATTTCAAAGATTAAATAATCCAGACATCAGTTTCATTTAGCCTGGTATTTAATTTTGGAAAAGTACAGTCTTATGAGTGTCTTTAGATTGAATGTAATCATTCTTCTTATAGGATATACCTCCACAAATTCCAGAGACATACTCACGCTCACTTTTGAACACTTTGAATGGTAGACTTCACTAACTGAAAATATTCTCTATACAATCTTGAACATCCCACACTGTTTTCTTCTAACTTTGACCTAATTTAGTTTTGAGGGAATCAGCCTGCCCCCTTACAATTTCATTCCAAATATTTTGGACAAAGTACATTTAATTGTTCTCCTCAAGAGATAGGACCCGTAGTCTAAGCTAAGACCATCAGATAGATTATTCTTTCGTTCTCACCACAAAGGTTATTTCAAGAATGGGCCCATAAAGACCAATATGAATCTCTTCAGGTTTTCTACTTGAGCTCTCAGGAAGCCACCCTAGTCGTTTTCTCACAGAACAAGAAGAGAGGATGTAGGGCAGGCAGCACCTGATATGACCAATTTACAACCATGTGGGCCAATATCAAGGGAGCAGAGTCTAAAAAGCAAGAAATATAAACCTCATCCTGATGAAACATTTAACCCTGAGGTCAAGCTGAACTCGTAGACAGTTTACTCTACAACTGTAGTTGGATAAATCAATAAATTCCCTACTTTAGATGGTCTGCCACTTGCAAGAGCAAGTATCTTTAACAGTAAACCACTGTTAAAATTTTATGTGTTCCAGTCTCCAGCCTGCTTAAAAATACGTTAAGTGTACCTAGGTCAAAAGCCTGATTACATAAGTCTGTGGCATTCTTGTTCTAAATTTCTAACGGGTACCAACCTACCAGAAAAGAGACTCACTTTCTATACGTATGCCTTAATCTTAGTGTGGGCTCTTGTATCTGCCCCATTGTGATAGTGCTCACAGTATATTATAAACGTCTATTTGACTGTTTCCTAAGGTCTTTGAAAACAAGCAGCATGTCTTTTACATTGACCTATCTCCAATATTTAGCAGATTTCCTCACAGATATTATGCACTTATTAAAGACTTGTTGAGTGAATGAATGAAGGAAAGCATAATTTCTACAATAAAAAATAGAATTAGACTCATATTGTATCTTTATTTCTTTCCTCCATGCATATGCTTGTCCATAATATGATCTCAAGGGAATTAGGAAAAAAAGGAAAGAAAAAAGAAGAGAAAGAAAAGAAAAAGACACTAAAGCAATCTACGATCAGCATTTCCTAGAGTTGGAAAAAAATGTTGGCAGTTTGCAAAAGATAGTGAAGCTCTCCTTAGTGAACTTCCTCATGCCTTTGCTCCATTACTAACTGGTTACCATGGCTAAGATGCTTAAGTGTTCCAATCCTGGGTTTCTCTTTCTATAAAATGGGCATTATAATACCTACCTCAAGAGCTGTTGTAAGGATTAAATGAAAAAAGAGTGAATACATTTAACTGTTATTTATTATTACTTTAAAGTGTTCTTGATAAAAAGAATATGTATTGGCACAACTTGCTAAGTGATTTGGAAAATCTGCTTTTGATATCCCTAGAGAGGCTGGATTTGAGAGAAAGATCATTTTGATGTTTTTTAAACTTTACTTTCACTGAAAGAAAAATCTTGCAGACTTTTAGGGTATACAATAAAAAATAAATTTACTGGATATTTTACAGCGATGGGCTTAAATGTGTTTCTCAGATCACAAGGAAAACTCTAGTTACATTATTCCCCAACAACTTGGTCAAAATCCTTCTATATGTTCAAATTAAAAAAAAAAATTTTTTTCTAACTGACGCTTCACTTCCTGTACCACTCTTCATAATCTTCCCATTAAAATTTAATTGATGATGCTGGCAAGAAACCACTTTGTTTTAATGTTAAATTAAATTATTTTGTTTCTTATTTTTTCAGAGAATAATTCATTCTGAATATAAACTGCAATTAAAAACAATTTCTCTAATATGGGTACAAGAAATATTTAAAATATCGATATGTCAATGCATACAGAGAAGAAATATTCATAGTCTATTTACTGAATCCTTCCTCATACTAATTTCAATCCTCTCTGTTGAAACTACTTCACAAAATATAACACAGTTCTCTTATACTCAAGTCTAGGGCTGATGTTTTTCTGTCTTCAGCGGGAAGGTAGTCCTGATTCTCCATAATAAGCATTAAAAAGATTAAAATAGTCACTTGTATACTAGTCTGTTTTTCCAGGCCTAAGTAATTTTTAATATGAAACTTTTTCCCTTTCTAAGTTTTAAAATATATTTTAAATTCTTTTTTAAGCCAAAATGCCATTACTTCATTTTTGCACTTAACCCAAACACACTTCTGTATTGTTCAAACCAAAAGCTAGAACATGGAGGATTGTCTCAAAGATTCCACAACATATCACAACGTTAATTCCCTCTCACCTCCTCTGAAGCAGTTTGACTTCTATTCGGCTAATCCAGATGTGATATAAGAGGTAATCAAAGACATCATACTAAAGAACAAGTCAGCCGACTTTCCTGAATTTTCCATTACAAAATCCTTTACCCCCAAGAGAATAAGCAATGGTTGTCTTTCATGATTTCTATGCTTGCAAAACACTTGAAAATATATTCTCTTGCCTTCAAAGCAATTCAAGCATTGTAAATGTTTTTAATACAGTCAAGCCATAATCATCTGAACTCAGACTTGCAACCTATTCTATCTGGAAACAAAAAGCTAACTTGAAAGCTATCTACTGTTGCCCTGTAATTATGGAACACCTTTAAGTCAAGGCTGGGGATTACTAATTAGGTCAAGCCCTATTTGTGTCAGATTTCCAATTATTTACCTGTCTGAACTAATTTTTGAATAACCTCATCTAGAACATACATTAATGTAATTGCCCCAGTATCACTCAAAAGTGTATGAAGTGTCTGTATTTTATAACGATATTAACTAGTAGATGACTACAAAATATGTAGAATCCTGAAAAAATTAATGTAGATTTTAAAGTGTCTAACAAATAATACTAAGCTGATCCATTTGTCAAATCTTGTCCAAATACATATGCGCAAAATACAAAATTCATTTGTAAGATAACTTTCTATAATCAAGTGTTTTTCAAATAGAGAGAAAGAAATGGAGTGAGCATAAAAAGCTATAATCTTCTCAAAATACAAGTCTGGAAAACAGAAGGTTGCTCTTTCAAACTGAAACTTAACAGTGAATATATATGAAAGATACTATATATTATCTTGCCAATTATATCTGTACATATAAATATGTCAAGGAAGTTACTTTCAATTACGAATAATTACATATAAAATATGTAATTTATATGCATTACATATAAAATAATTATTTTAATTACAAATAATTTTGTGGTTTGTAGTTTGCCATGTAAATTATTTTGAGTTCTAGTAGCTAGAACAACCTGTTACAAAAGATTCATAAAGTGAAATAGATGATATTCTGTCTCTAGCAGTCTTAAAACTTAATGATATATTCAAAGTTATGAGCCTCTGTAAAGGATTCTTTGCAATTTCTCAGTGACAAAAGCAGATCTTATATAAAGAAATCAAATAGCTGAAGGTTTCAGTTTGTGCATAATTTAATAGTATTTGCCCCATATAGTAATTTATAATATTCTACGGAAATAAATATAACTATATCCTTCAAAACAGAATAAACCTTAAGAGCTTTATACTGGATTAATCTTATCTGGTCAATTTATCTCCACAAAGATATTTTAATGTAAATTTCTAATGGTATATTTTAACTGAATGAATGATTCTTAAAAAATGTTGCTAAAATATACTTCACAAACTTACCTTTTGCCACTCAGTGAACATTAAGGACATTTTGGATATACCTTTTTCTGAAACTGAGGCTTTCAACTCAGAATGGATTTACTATGGGAGTTTTAGTTTTATCACAACAGCTGCCTAATTTTATATTGTATATCTTGCAAATGTATGCCTCTCTTTATAAAGCAATCTAGATAATTCCTCTCTAACTTGAAAACAGCTAGAGTAAAAAAGTTTTTACTGTTTTTACTATTGGAGTGTCTGTGGTGTTATCTCCAAAAAAAGCAGATTATTTTTTTCACCTGTGTGCTCATCAAACAATGAATTCTAAATTATCTCTTAGATTTCCATTTATCCCTCATCCCTTTGAGCATCAATCTCTCACATTCTGTTTATGTCCATCAGGCTCTAAATTCACCTTCTAAACCAAAACTAAACAAAACAAAAAAGACTCTACTCCTTATGCAGCCACAATTCAAAAAAAAAAAATCACTACCTTCTTCTCCCTTTTTGGAACTCCATTCCAGTCTGGCTTTATCCCTTCACTCCACAAACTGCTCTGGTCTTTTTTGCCCCCATGTCACAAATTCTAACTAACATTCACAAAGTTACAAAGTTGATTACTTCTTGCTTCTTGAAACATCCTTTTCTGAAATGTCTCTAATACCAAACCCTTTTGCGTTTCCTTTAACCTGTCTGACAATTTCTTTCAGCCTCTCTTGCTTTATTTTCCATCCTCTAATCTCTAGATGCTGGAATTCCCCAGGTCTTGATTCTGTAGTCTATTCTCTTTTTTCTTTTGACACAATATCTCAGGGTAATATCATTTATTTCCAGGGCAATAACTATGATCTATATGGACTACTGTATTCACTACTTCATTTCAGAATCTCCTCTGAGTTCCAGATCCACATATCTAAATGACTATTCAGAGTATATGGGCTGTGGAGCCACACTGCCTGGGTTAAAATCCCGGCCCTGACATCTATGACCTGTGTGACCTTGGGCATGTTACTTAAGCTCTCTGTGTCTTTGGTTCCTCAATTTTATAATGAGGATTACAATACCTTATTTCTTGATTTATTATAAAGATTGACTGAATTAACATTTGTAAAGGACTTAAAATAGTTTCTGATACAAAATTTGAATGTGAGTCACAAACACCTGAAACAAAATACTCAAAAGTAAACTCCAGGGTGTTTCCATCATAGCTGTTCCCCATATTGGCTTCACCATCCCAATAAATGACACCCTTTTTTAATTGGCTTACCTCTTCTCCTTTCTCCCTCTAATCCATTATCCAATTCAGATTATACTTGTATTGAGCATAGATCAGGATATTTTCTCCACTGCTAATACCAATCAAGAATCTCCCATTGCATTTTTAAGAAATCCAAACACCTACACAAGTCTCTGCATATTCTGACCCCCTGTACTTCCTAATACACAATCACACACACACCATATTCACACATCACACAAAGATGAACACATCAATGGCTGGATCCTTTCCAATACCTGAGATTCCAATTTGAATGTTGTCTCGGAGAGAGGCTTGCTCTAACAAGCTTAGCTAAATAGGTCCTGACTCCCACCCATTGTTTTCTGTCGTTGCCCCAAATTTGTTTCCTCCATGTCTCTTACTCAAGTTGTGCCTATGGACATTATGTCCACTTATTCACTGTGTGCCTCCCTTTTCAAACCGTAAGCTCCATTATGGCAGGGTATATTTCTGTCTATCCACCTCTGTGTGCCCAGCATTGAACTAGCACAATGTATGGTATACAGTAGGCATTTAGTGAATATTTCCTGCAAGAATGCATGCAAGAATAAATGAATGAGTGAATTTGTCCTTTTCTGGTAGCTTATTTCAGAAAAGCTAGTCTAGTTTTTCAGGATCCTTCTTGCAATTTATACTCCTATTCAGATAACTCTTGAAAAAAATCATGTTGCTACAGTTTAGGTAAAGAACATAAATACATTTATGTGCCTTGTGAGCCCTTTAAATTGCCAAATTTTATCATGTTGCCTGATTGAGCTATGTGTTTCAACTTTTGGGGGGACTTAAATATAGGTTAGGCACTGTACAGTTCAGGCCTTCAAAAACCATCTTTTATTATATTAATTTTATCTTCCAATACATTTCTGAGAGTATCTTTATAATAGGTGCTTCAAGATTTCAGGTTATTCTAAATTTCTTTTATTATCTCTAGAAATTTTTACTACTTTATAACAAGTTTCAAACTGGCGGGTTTTTTTTTTTTTTTTTGTGAGGAAGATCAGCCCTGAGCTAACATCCATGCTAATCCTCCGCTTTTTGCTGAGGAAGACCGGCTCTGAGCTAACATCTATTGCCAATCCTCGTTTTTTTTTTTCCCCCAAAGCCCCAGCAGACAGTTGTATGTCATAGTTGCACATCCTTCTAGTTGCTGTATGTGGGTCGTGGCCTCAGCATGGCCGGAGAAGTGGTGCGTCCGTGCGCGCCTGGGATCCGAACCCGGGCCGCCAGCAGCGGAACCCACGCACGCAACCACTAAGCCACGGCACCGGGCCCCAAACCGGCTGTTTTTAAACTATGTTGCTCTCACATGAAAATATATTTGGAGAATTACTAAACTCTAAAAAGAGACATGAGTTGAAAACCAGCACTCATAGAATCTCTGTCTGTCTCTCTCTCTCATATGCACACACACAATTTTGAGTCTTTGGGGGCTAAGAACTTGTAAACAAATAATTTATGCCTATTTCTGTCAGGAGATTGAACTGATGGTAAGAGCCAATGGTATTTTGTGTAATAAAAAGTAAAAGTGATGGACAAACAGAAAGCTAGTTCCAAGAAGGACAGACTTTGTCAACCCCAGCTGAGATCCCTTCCCAGGTGTGCTGAGCAATCACCTAGATCAGTCTCTGCTTCAATGGCCGAGCACTGGCCTTGTAGGAAGTGATATTGGCATAATCAGTTTTCTTGCCAGTGGTGCACAACCTCACTTTAACATGACTGTTGGGCTAATAACACAGCTTTCCCAGTAGCATAGAAATATCAGATTTTCCCATCACTCACTGTACACAAACGTGTTTTTTCCTTTCCCCTCAAAAACTAAAATCGAAACAAAACAACTACCACACACACACCGCTGAGTTTTGCCAAAAGTATTTTTTTTCTGACTTTGCATTTGCACACTTATGACATATACTTTGAAGATTACAATTCAAAACTTTCTTCTGCAAATACTTTGGTAAAACTGATGGCCCAGGAGGGAGAACCTTTCAAATGCAAAGTAATTGGCAATCAACTCCCAGACCCATAGAATACCTAGACACCTCTTCCTGAAGATCTCATGAGCCATACAATCATGCAAGTCTTAATATTTTACACTTTTTATTACCCCAGGTGTCAGGGATTACCTGTAAATCTTATTTGTTGCTTACTAAGAGTAATCAATGCCTAGTTTGGCATCCTATGGTCTCCTTTTTCAGGGCCCTTCACCACCACCTTTTTGTTTCCTCCCACTCACTATTACTCCCCAGGAAGAGAAGGGTTTTCACAAATGCTGTCAAGCTGGCCTGCTCTCTCCAGATAATGTCCTACCTCGCATCTCTCTCTTCAACCTCTTTATCCGGTAAGCTTACCAACTGACTCGTTTTCTAGGGCATTGTTTTCAGCTTAATGTTACACAGGGAAGATCTGGAAATCTCATTCACTTAGTGCTGATAGCTGAGAAGAATTAGTTTGTTACCCCATACACACAGGCCCCAGGAGATTTGCATTTTAATAGAGGACGATTCCTTCATAACTCAAAGAAATGGAAAATATCTAGTGGTGGAATTTCAAGCATCACTGACACCAGCAGAGGAAACATTTGGGGTGAAAACACTTACCACCAAGCCATAATACTTGAGATGACTGTCTTTTTCACCTAGAGTTAAGCTTAACCTAAATAGAAGCCAATATTCAGGTTTGAACAAGATTAAAAGCAGAACTAAATTTAAAGCAAAAATCTAAGCTGTTGAACAATGCCATTTCGTAATGGGCTGCATTACTGTCTCTCAGCTTCTTTTCTTTGCAAAGTGATGTTATTATACCATGTAGCCCTTCTCAATTTCAGTATGTCTTCACCAGGATTGCCTTAAAGCTCCCCTCAGCTGTGTTAAACTTTAAGTAGGCTTCTTCCTGACCTTAGACTCTTGATCTCCCTTTTCTGAGAGCATTTACTTTAGAAAATTTGTAAATTCTAAAATTTACAGAAATTCTAAATTTACAAGTCTTGTAAATTGAATTGTAAATTCTCTCTCTGCTCCTTTGAGATATAAATCTTTTTAAAAGCCTCTTTCCAGTTTTACAATCCAGGAAGGCCTTTCTTAAGGACCTAGGAACTATCCTTCGAAATGTAATCATTAGGAAATATAGTACCTCTAGCTCCCAGTTTCTGTGGGAGAGTGGGAACCTAATTCCCTTGGGTACCTTACTCCAAGTTAAAAAATTACAGTCCTATCATGGAGATAAGAGAAAGTTTACTTTTCCTTTGAGTAAGGCCAGTTAGCAAACACAGATGGCCTACAATCCCCTGACCTCATTCCAGCTCTTACAAACCCTCCTGCTTCTTTTTCAGTACAATTGAATTCAGAATGAGTTCTAGGCTCTCTCTCTCCTATTGGTAATAGCCTTGAATAAAGTCTTCCTTACCTGTTTAACTTTGTCCAGCGCAATTTTTGCTTTGGCAGTCTGTACGTGGATGGATTTAAGTAGCTATAACCAATTTGTTTACATTGCTCCAAGATTCTTTCATGAACAAAACATTCTGAACATAATCTGACTAAGAAAACAAAGTATAATACCTTTTCTTTTCACATCAACAGCAGTTTCCTTCTCAGTTTTCTTTTTGACATCTTCTTTTTCTGGTAGTAAAACGAGAAAATTATAAGCCTCTATCTGTTTAATTCTGATATATTTCAGGTCACACATGACTGCCGTTAAGGCATCCAATTCACCTTCTGTAGAGTAATCCTGGATCAGAGCCGTAAATCATGTGAAGGATGAGTGTTACTAGCACTTTCGTAACAGAATACAAAAGTGTGCTTTCTCTTCAGGATGGGAGCAAATTTTTGTGAAAGTCCAAAAAATCTTTCATGACAGTGAAAACATTAAATGGCTTTATTACTTATGGTAGAATTCAATAGTTTTTCTAAAGGATATTAAAAGGAATATATTGAATATTTCCTGAGCTATCAGGCCACTGGAAGCATGTCAGAAGCTCAGAAATCTCTGCGGTTCACTTGGAACTTCAGATGCACTATTTGAAAACAAGGAAAAGAACAAAACATAGCAAACCAATCAACTCGTATTTTTTTGCATACATTAAATAATTTGCTCTTTTGATAGACTTTTTTTTTATTAAACTCAATGAATTTAACAGTAATCATCATATTCATATACAGAGTCAGTAAGGACTGAATTAGAGAGAACCAAACACCCATCCTAAGAAAGGAAAAAATAATCAGTAACAATTTTTAGAAGTGTTCAGGCTTGAATTTTCTTTTTAAAAATTAATCAATTTTAACTTTATTTGGAATATTTATAAATCCCCCAGTGTTAATAGGAATAATAATAAAATTATTAAGGGAATTTCTTTTCTAGAAAACATCTGTACCAGTAGCATTATAAATGGATACCAATTGATTTTTGTGTTAGACAGTTTTTAAATTCCTTGCCTTTCTTTTTTGTTTCAGAAGTCACATTCTTCTCGGCTTTCTTCTTTTCCTCTTCTTTTTCTAAAGAAGAAATTTAAAATATTTTCTTTAGGAAAATTTAGTACAAAAGGAAAGCCAAGATTGCACTGAAGGATTACTGTTAAGTCAGTTCTGCCTCCAGATAGCTTTGTGACTTTGAGCAAGTGGTGTAATCTCACTAAGCCTTATTTTCCTCCTTTGTAAAATAACAGCACTTCTCTCAAAGTTAGATAATGTTTACAAAGCCCCCTGCACAATGCCTAGCTCACAGTAAATGCATTAAATTGTAGATTGCTAATATTGTTTACTAATCATGAACAAGTTTGAGCTTTCTGAACCAAACGATTGTTTGTCTAGTGCCTAAAGTAAAATGTTAATATGTGAAATTAAAATATAATTTCTGAGGAAAGATACTGCAGGTAAGCTAAAACGATTATTTTTTGTTTTCTTTTTGTATGTTCAGTTTCATTAGAAATAAAACACCAGGCCATTAAAAACATCTATTTTGATTTAACTGTTTTTCAAACCTGCCTCTTGTCAACAGGCATTTGGAGCCTGGTGACATTTGTCTGGCAGTGTGTTGGGGACATAACTTCCACTGCCCTTTCTGAGTGGTTGTATATTGAGGGTACTCAGACTATCTTTGCACCCAGAGGTTGCGGTAAGTCTGGATGCCACGTAGAAGAGTTTGTGGTGCCTGTAGACTTGTTCATGGAAGATTTCTGTTTCAAAGATCTGAGAAAGCCTTGGTCTAAAGGGTAGAGGGAACCTCAAGTGCTGCCCAGCCATAGCCTTGTAACAACTGGACATTCCCGGATATTTTTCCGGTAAGTGTACTCATTTCAAATGACAAAGTCATGCAGAAGTACAGAGTTGTTGAAATGGAAGATTCAGTGCTTTTAGGTTTGAGGCAGTTATAAGATGGTTAATGCTGGAAATCGACTGAGTTTTATCTTCAATTAGTAATGCTATTTATCTTATATTTGAAATGACTTTCTCTTTGTCATTTGTCTCTCGTCTCAAGTGTAGACTCCAAGCACACAAAGATTTTCATTAGCCAGAACTATTAAGAGATTGTTACTACACTGAAGAAATGTTACTACATTGAAGAAATTCAATGCGTAGTTCTACTATGAATGCTTAGGTTGTCTACTAATAACTGTATCTTATTAAATATGGGAATTAATTCATTCCCTTAGGTATAGAGATTTTTACCTACAAGATCAAAGACAACACTTTCTTTCAGTGTTAGAAATATAATTTATAAAGAACCCCTTTTCATGAGTCCTAGAGAAAAGTTAGTGTCTTAGGGAGAATTACATTCACACTCTGTCTAAATGTGTCTACAGTGTACCATTACAACCCATCCAATCAGAAGTAGAAAGTCAAGAAGTCAAATTTCGATAGTTTCAGAGTTAGAAATAAACCAATTGAATTCCACTTCGCCTTTCCCTAAAGCTTTGTACATATTAAATATGCAAATCGTATTTAAAATTATGGATAAAGATACTTTTGATTTAAGTAGCATTACTTTCAGCTTCTCTGGGAGAAATTTTATGTAGCAGGACATTTTCTATCTTATCTAAATAAATGCATATGTCACACAATTGAATCACATCTGCTAAAATCACCTTCTGATGTCATGCACCAGAAAAGGGCTTAATTAAAATACAGATTGCTTGTAAATATTTCTTAGCCCATATCAAAAATCAATGCCATAGTCACGACAAGATCACAACTGCATCCAAGTCTCTAAGTTTCATAATGTAGATAAATACATATTTCATTTAAAAGTTCATGCCCATTAGTCAATTTTATACTGAACTTCAGAATGAAAGAAGATATTTGATGCAATAGGATAGAAGACATTCTTTTCATTTTTTTTTTTTAAGAAAATGCTCTTGTGTAATAAATTCTACCCTTTCAATTAATATAGCTGGGATTTTATTGTGGCAATACAGTATTCTTGCCTTAGTTCAGATTGAATTAATGCTTCCATTACACACTCTGTCTGTGATTATGGCCATACGCTGAGATAGTCATGAATAAGAGCAGAAGTCCACAAAAAGTAGGTATAAATAATGTACTTTAATAACATTTTTATGAATTAGACCTTTAAGCTGTCATTATGGGACTGACTTTATTCATGGTGAATTCATTTAGAACATCAACTTCTGAAGATTCTGCATTTCTTCAAGAACGGTTGTCTCTAGTCTATAGGTGATTTGGCAGCAGTGGAATTAGGGTTTTCATTTATAAAAGACACAACAATCTAATGATGTCCTACTTGGATATAAAAGTAACCCATGTTTCTTTTACAAAAACTCCTCCCCCTGAATTTTCTCTCTCAGCAGTCTACAATACTGCCCCCTTTCCACCCGACTATGCACCACATATCCAATTTCCTCTTCCTCTTCTCTTCCAATTCGTTTACTATTTTGTTTGTAACAGCTAAAGAAGAGTTAGAACATTTAATACCACTGGTTTTCAGGGAGTTCACAATTAAGTGTGTCTATAGTACATGAACTTATTACCGTGTTGAGTTTCTCAGGCAAGTGTCACAAGCCCTGAAACGATGGCTCTATCTGGCAGGGATCACAGGACAGCCTGGTTGAGAGAGAAATCCTTTCCACAATGAGCAGCTCTGAGCCACAAATATGTTATTAGCTCTGCATAAATTAACATCACATGAAAGAAAAATTAAACGACTTGCTTTTTACCTTCTAAGATTTTACAATGGGCTTTTCTCTTAATTTTAAACGTTCTTATGCCATCACAAAGACAGAGAACGCACAATAGTTAATTATAATTGTAAAAGCTTTCTAAGATGCCTATTCCTAGTAAAACAAATGCAAGTGTTTCATTTTCATCTTTTGTTTTCTTCCTTCCCTCTTTGCCCTTCTAGTGTAGAGATAATCCAGATTTTACATGTCAGATGGATGTTTTTCTTCTAACCCTCTATGGTCAGGCTTATGTATTCTTGGTCCCAGTGAAGTGAATAAGAATGTGTTTCTTTTATAACAATGCATTTGACATACCTCATCACTGTCACCTTGTTTTTTAGAGTGGCAGAGGTTGGCCTGGAACCCCACTCACTACCGTGGTCATGGAAAATTTCACATAAGCAGATAAGGTCAATTACACCAGCGATTATTAGAGTTCTCCATTGTTATCTACAGAGGGGCATGGGGCAAGAGAGAAAGCACGGGTGCTGGCATCGGTGACCTTGGTCTGAATTCTGCCTCTGACTCTTTCTGTTTGTGTGACATTGGGCAATGTGCTCTGACACACTGAATTTCACTTCCCTCATTTGAAAAATGGGATTAATAAAATCTACCCTGCTGGCTTATTGTAAGGAATGGAGAAACTGAGCTAAAGTGCCTGGACCAGAGTGGATGTTCAAAAAATAATGATAGCAATGACTGGCTATGACTAGATTTTAGAAACAATAAAAATCTGACTACAGATAATCTTCAATAATTTTTCTAGTGACAAGAGATTTTCACATATTGAGGTATATGGGGTAAGTATTCAGGTTCAAAACTGATTCGGCTTGAACTAAAAAGCTTGATTTACGGCCTGTCAAACATACATTGTACATCTGCTTTAACCGTTCAAGTGAAGAATGCATTCTCAAGATAAGAATATATACTTCCTCTCCTCTGCCCTGCTGGTGTTGCCTCCCTGATTAGTCTCTTTCCAGACATCAGGGTCACGTTGACCTGCTAATTTGCAACCAAATACCTCTTTGAAACTTTGATGAAAATGTATCCTGGGTGTATTTAATGTATGTTCTTTGTTCTAAAAAGATATAAGACTGTAGTGAAAACCATGCTTCTCCGGAATGCTTTCTAAGGCCTTCCCGGGTTATAATCCTCACTCTGGCTCAAGTAAGACTCACCTTATTTCTCTTATCTATAGAATGGTTATTGGTTATTTTGCATCGACACTAGGTGTGACATTTATTGAACTATTTGAGTAAATGCACATTAATTCTTTTTTTTGAGGAAGATCAGCCCTGAGCTAGCATCCATGCCAATTCTCCTCTTTTTTCTGAAGGAGACCTGCTCTGAGCTAACATCTATTGCCAATCCTCTTCCTTTTTTTCCCCAAAGCCCCAGTAGATAGTTGTATGTCATAGTTGCACATCCTTCTAGTTGCTGTATGTGGGACACCACCTCAGCATGGCCGGCCAAGCGGTGCGTTGGTGTGCGCCCGGGATCTGAACCCGGGCCGCCAGTAGCGGAGCGCGCGCACTTAACCACTAAGCCACGGGGCCGGCCCCCTGCACATTAATTCTTATTTTTCTATATTGAGGGAGGCTGTGTCTGGAATATTTTGTATTGAGAAACTTCAGGGAAAAAGTACATAAGTAGGCATTAACATTGGGTGAAAGGGCACTGCACTGGAATGAAGGAGAAGTGGATTCTAGCCTGAGTTTTGCTATAATTAGTAGCCACTGTCTTATGCAACTGTGAGTAGATCCTCTGTTTCAATATAACAGGGAGGGGAAGGAGTAGAGTGTATTTAAGTTCCTCTTCACCCTTTTATTCCTTCATTCTCCAAATAAAGTATGCAATATCTTGCATTTATTTCCTAATTTTGCTGGGAAAAGATAACATAAAAGGCTTTAGAGTTGTAAATAGCTATTGTATGTTCTCTGGCTTTTCTATGGCTTAAAAAATTTCAAAGCAAGAGGAAAGTCCATTTTTAAGGCTTAAAAATTAATACATATATGTATATGTACTCATGAATATATAAATATGTATATACGTGCACATAATGTCAGGTGAAAATAAGGGACAGGAAAGAAATAAAGCTTGGTTTAAAGGATTACAGCATGAGAGGATGGCAGGTGAATTGCTTTTTTTAAGGTGGAGCAGGAGTAAAACTTTCTGAATGAATAATATTTTAAAAGATTCTTTAAAAAGCAGGAGAGTTTTGGGCTATTGGGGAGAAGAATTTTCCAGCAGAGGAAAAATATCTGCCAAGCCCTTGAAACGAGAGCATTCTAGATATATTCAAAGATGAACCTGGAGACCAGTGTGGCTGGAGAAGAAGGTGCAGGAGGAGAGTGGTAAGAGATGTGGCCAGAGATGTAGCAGGGGCTGATCACGTAGAATCTTGTTTATGTACGAATTTTCCATTTTACTGTGAGTAAGATGGGAGACCCACTGAGAGGGTTCAAGCAGAGGAATTATATTGTGATAAGTTATGTTTTAAGAGGGACTTTGGCTGTTGCTGGGTCATGTCAAGGGTCCCATTGAATTTTGTGATCATATTGTAAGGAAGAAGGTTAAGTAAAAGAATTCAGTACAAATATTCTTTTTCTTTTTTTTCCCAAAAATTTCCTTCAAATTTTATTTGGGCCTCTTGAAGGAAAGCAACGTTACAGAAATATGGTAGGAGTACCTCTCATTACACCATAATTAGGCTGCTATGACAGCAAAGCTCTCGAAATGAAGAACCTCACTTGAGTTATCTGCCATAACTGAACTAGCCTTTCAGAACCCTGAATCCATTGTCTTCGCGTTGGCTTTTCCTTTAGTGGTAGTTGAATGATTCTCAGAAGGCAGCTCGTCTCATTATCAGTTATTAACAACAAACAGTTCACAACCAGCAATTCTATAGCCTCTTTCAGTGACTACCTAGAGACATTTACATATACAATTTATTCACTTAAATAAACAAATGTTTATCTAGCCTTATGTCAAACCCCTGGTCAGGGTCTAGAGTTTTAAAAAATTCCTTTCAGGAACTCTGGGTATGAGAATAAGAAGTGAGAAAGTTTACAATTACAACTTAGAGACATTAGAGGTAGAGTCTAAGAGAGCCGGCAGGGAGGCCCAAACCCAAGAGCACCATGTGAAGGGGCGAAAGCTCCTCCTGGGGGAGATGGTATGTGGGGCGCTATTCTGAACTGAGTGTGGAAGTGTTACTATTCACGCCAGCTGGAGGACCTGAGGGGCAGAGTGCCCGCTCATGTCCTGCAGAAACAGGCTGAGAACTCTTAGTGATACAGAACCATTCAGGAAGGGCATGTCCCAAAGGACTCCAGATATTATCAGTGTAAATTCAAAATATTTCAAGACACCATACTACCTACAGTTCTTCTTTAAGTTTCAAAAAGATTACGGAGGGCCGGCCCCGTGGCTTAGCTGTTAAGTGCGTGCGCTCTGCTGCTGGCGGCCCGGGTTCGGATCCCGGGCGCGCACCGACGCACCGCTTTTCCGGCCATGCTGAGGCCGCGTCCCACATACAGCAACTAGAAGGATGTGCAGCTATGACATACAACAATCTACTGGGGCTTTGGGGGGAAAATAAATAAATAAAATCTTTAAAAAAAAAAAAAAGATTACGGAGAAGTGACCTCAATAATTACTTTATATGATCAGAGCAAGGCAAAAAAGTGTATTTAGTTTTGGTTGGAACCACACGAATTTCAAGGTGATAGGAAATTATACAAATATAATAAAGCACATGACTTTCCATGCATTAACATCTACTTAGTCCTCGGGTCAGTCTCCACATCCTATAACCTGTGAGAAAATGGGCTCCGGAAAGATGAGTAACATGCCCCACTTCACAAATCACACATGTGACAGAACCAGGTTCAAAACGCAGGATGACCACAAACCCTGTTCTTTCCCCTGCAATATGAAATGTAGCGTGAGGTAGACTTATTCTACTAAAAACTTGCAAACTGAGGCATCGTCAGAAAAGAAGTGCTGACTTCTACCTTATCGTTGTGAAACTTATCTTTCAGCTCTCTCACAGCCAAAATTCTCTGACATGATGACAATTTTTTTCTGTTTCTGAATTTCGTATGCAAAAGTGAATGCAAAGATAAAGATTATTTGATACATTTTAAATAGCAAAAAAATTTCTTATGTTAATTAAACTTAATATTTAATATAGATAAGGTAGATTTCTCCCAAACCTTTCAAAAATGATAAAAGCTTCTTAGATAAGTGATTGCATAACTTTTGAGTGGGTTACATTTATATAGGTGAAGGTTGCTACATCTATTCTTTTTCACTTTTCTACGTAGAAATGAAACAACAAAGGCAACCTCAGTGTGTAAGCCCCCGCGCACGCACATGAGCATGAGAGAGAAAGAGAGAGAGAGAGGCACTCTGATGTTTATTTTTCCTCTCAATGCTTTTACATTTCAGAAAGCAAACGCTCAATTAAAGTTTATTGACTTTTACTCAAGTGAGAATCTCTCCATCTATATACACTCATCTCCGGATATCGCCATGCAGTACAATTGCATTTTCCTTTATGTTTTCCTAGGGTTTTAGTTTTTTTGGTGCTGCTGCCATTTGGAGATTTTTTTTAAAAAAAGCTTTTAACCCTTTTAAGGTTTATTTTTATGCAGAATCTTTGCTTGCTCAAGATTAACTTTTCCAATGTGTCTTTCTACAAGGGCAAGGGAAACATAAATATAAGATTCTTTTCTAATAGCTTTTCATTTTCAATATCATATTATTTGCATAAGATTACTTTTTCCATATTTTTATCTATATGCTTTTTCAACATTTGTAGAAATGGATTGCAGTTGGAAATGGATTGCAAAAGCACTGCATTGCATTTAAAATGTGAAGAATACCTAGAAACATCATAAAATTGAGGCTTTCTCTTCTGCGACTAAATTATTGATATTTAGAGAAAAAGTTGGTTATCATTCAAAATCAAAATATATATTACTTTAAAGTACCATTTCAAAGATACTGCTATTTTTATAACAGATCCTTGAGAATTTAGAGCTTGATTTACTAAGTAAATTAGAAAGACTCAATAGTTATTTTCAAATATAATTTGACTTTAAAATTAGCAAAAGTTATTGGTATATTGAGCACATTTATATGTCTGATTCTCGACGGGAGTCTTTCAGTTTTTAAAAATATGCCTAATAGATATCAACACTTAAAAAGGAAATAAGTGCCCTTTGAAAGAGTACAACTCTTTAAGCTATAATAGTTTTATTATATTGAACTCAGGTTTGTTTTAACTAATGGACTACATAAATTTCATCATCTTTCATGGATTATTCCAAACTAGTAACAAAATTTTTATCTTCTTCCTAATACAAGGTCTATTCTAGGAGATTAAATTTGTTTTTCACTTAAAATCCTCACCTAATTGAAGTGAGTATTCCCTCACATTTTATTATGTGAACAATTGCCTAAATTCTTTACGCCATTTGGCTAAAACAGACCGGGCTTTAAAGATGCAGCTACTTTTCTCAACAGTTCTAGAGAAGAGGAATAATACCGTTTGGAATTGTAATAAGCTTGTGTAATAGAAAGAAACATTTAGATCAAGCTGACACAAATAGCAAATAAATGTTTTATAAAGAAAAACTGGTACTTGTAAACTAAAGCTTTGGGGGGACCCAGTTTTTTCTTATAAATTGCTTTATAAGAAAAAATTGCTTTATGAGAAAAATTTGCTGGCACAGGAGTGTTCCAATCAGAATTCGATAATGAGAAAGCTATTAATAGGTCACATTCACTCAGATTCACAAACTTTCTCACCCCTAACTTCTTCTTTGGTCAAAATACAGGGGAAAAACTATTTCTTGATACCAGCATAAACATTATGAGACAGCTCTGAGGCGGGAAGCTGGTCCTCAGCAAGAGGAGTTTTCTTCACTGCTTCCCATTTCTTGGGGGCCGCCCTTGATGTCCAGAGTAAAAACTTATGGCTACTGGACAGTTAAATCAGACAGACGCCCCTAGCTATATTGTCAGATATGTAGGGGAAGAAAAACAAAACTTCTTTCCCTTATATATAGGTCAACGGGAAAAAGTTAATAATTTTCACAAAAAGTCTTTTTAATAATCAATAATGGGAAATCAAAACCAAATAACAAGAAAGAAAAGTTTTAGGTTTGGAGACATCAGCTTTTACGAAATACATTCAATGTCTAATAAAATGTATTTATATTTCATAATCCGTGGGAAACTCTCATTTCTTTCCATCTTTCTTTTCCTTCTTCTTGACACTTCCATCCATTTGTTTTGGGATTTCTTTTTTTGTAAATTTACTCGTCAGTTGTTAAGACGTCTCTGCTTCTCCCTGATACTAAGCCGAATTACTCTTGTTCTAACATATTAACTCAAACATAACTGTGTTACCTCCTGCCCAGACCTAGCACAATGCTGCAGTCAAAAGAAACAAGTCTAAAATTCCCAGAAGGTTTGAAGATAAATTTAAATCTTTACTGAAGTCTCTCAAATAGCTAACGTTGTATAACCCAAAGCAAAATGTTGTAAAGCTTGTCTCCTTTACCCGAGCTTCTCAACCCTCCTTCATCACAGCTGCTCCCCCAAAACCCTTCTCTCTCCCAAAAGCACACTGGAAACTTACTCCAGCCCATGCTGGCTCTCCTATTCCCTTCTCTTGACCTCTTTTCTCACTATCCAGGTCTTATATTTTCTTCTGGGGAGTAACCCTTTCTGTTGGAACATTAATTTAATTCTATGGGTTCCTTCCAATTCTTCTGCTCACCCAGCATATCCTGAGCAGAACACAAACACTCAGAAGCTGACCAGGCAAACCTAAACTATTCCTTAGAAGTTAAAGTAGAGGAGAAAAGCTGTGAATACTTATGTTACTATTTGTGTCCCCATCACACATGTAAGTAATAATTTTAAAAACATCTTTTACAAACCATTGAAAAGTGAAAGCCGAATAAAGTCAGTCACCAGTAGTGTTGTACCAAAGTTAATTTCTTAGTCTTGGTACGCGAACCATGGTTACATAAAATGTTACCGTTAGAGGAAGCTTCTAGAAGGGTGTAAAAGAACTTTCTATATTTTCTTTACAGCTCTTCTGTGAATCTAAAATCTTTTCAAAATAAAAAGTTTAAAACAACAACCACAGGATATTGGAAGGATTTTAGAACTCTGAAATAGAGGATTCATTTTCCCTTGGAAGTATTGATTAGCCCACTGTTTAACACCAAGGAAATGATATAAATGTGTGGCGAGGAAAAGAATGAATGAAATAAGCCCCTCGAGCAGGATAAAATTTCAAAGATGGAACAGACTTTTAAGATCATCTATTTCAAGAATATCACTTTGCAGGTGAGGAAACTGAGTCTCTGAGAGGTTATGAATCTCACAATTGGACCTTTTGTTCAGACTCCTGACTCCTATACACTCATTTGTTTGTGGCAGAGAGAAAAGTTAGAGGCGGGAGTAGGGCACCATGATCTTCTAATTGACAAATCTGAAGGTCCCTGGTCAGTCTTTGTGCTATACATCTCTCTGGAGCACTGGCCCTGTTGTGCCCTTTCCTCCTTCATACCCTCTCATCCTTGGCTTCTAGTCTGCCTTTGATGATGTTTGTGATGGTTAATTTTATGAGTCAGCTTGGCTAGGCTATGGTAACAGTTGCTTGGTCAAAGGCCAGTCTAGATGTTGCTGTGAAGATATTTTCTAGATGTGATTAACAGTTAAATCAGTAGACTTTGAGTAAAATAGATTACTCTCCATAATGCTGGTAGGCCTCATCCAACCATTTCAAGGCCTTAAGTGAAAAGGTCGAAGTCCCACAAGGAAAAAGGAATTCTGCCTCCAGACTGCCTTTGGACTTGACAATACAGCATCTGCTGTTCCCTGGGTCTACAATCTGCCAGCATTCCCTGCGTATTTCAGACTTGCCAGCCCCTACAATCACATGATCCCTAATCCCCTAGCCCCTGTGTGTGTGTGTGTGTGTGTGTGTGTGTGTGTACATGCATCCTATTGGTTCTGTTTCTCTGGAGAACCCTGACTAAAACAATGTTGTTCCCCACATTTCTCTTCTTGGGTGAACTCTATGCACTAGACAATCTTATTCACATCCATGTTCAGAACCAAGTTTCATTATGACACGGGGTGTTTTTAAGATCACTTATTCCTTAGGAGCTTGATAAGTGTTACTGGGAACAGAAAGGTTTCTGTGATCAAAAAAATAGGGGAATCACTGAGTTTAAAAAATTAAACAGATTTTTTTGTGTGTGTACAGAATTTCTTAGATCTTTTAATATACTAGTATACACTGTGATGTCCAAGAAAGAGATAATAACATTATGCTGACCTAAAGCATTTTGTCATGAATTTTTTTTCCCACAAAGACCATCATAGAACTAGAGTTCCCCATAACAAACTTCAGGAAATGCTGTGCTTAAGCTTATGACTCCCATATCTGTATGGGAGCAACATCAAGAGATAGTAGGGCAGGATAAAAAGAGAGAGATGGGCATTTATTCTCCAAGTCCCTTCCTGGTTCACTGAGAATATTATATACATCGTTTTACAGAGTGCTGATGGTGTGTTTCCATACTGAAGGACATAGCTCTGACTGGGTATCTGTCTCCTGGAGTTACAAGGCTTTGGGGTTGTAAACCACTCCATTCACCTGCTTCATCAGGCCTAGAGCTGATAAAGACTTCCTGTTTTGCTAGCCCTGGGGTGTTTCACCATAACTCTGCTCAAACTCTATAAATACTACATTCATTGAACACTCTTAATCACCCATTTTGAGTGTGCCAGGGACCCTGATACACTCAACAAACCCAAAACTGAACTCACTATCATCCCCCCAAATAATGTCCTTATTCATAATGCCATTCATTTACCCAGTTCAGATAAGACTTTAGTAATTATGCTCAGCCCTAACACTTAATTGCTAGTCTAAGATAATGGAAATAGATTGAGCCTGGGTATGAAACACCTGGCTTCCAATTCCAATTATACCACTGTTAGAACTGTGTTATCTTAGGAAATTTACTTGATTTCTCTGATCATCTCTATACAATGATGTAAATCATATACACTGCTTGGAGTTGTTTGGAGGGTTAAATGTGATTGCTTAAAAGAAAAGTAGCATAATTTTTCCCCATGAGAAGTAGCCTCATGGGAGGCTACTTATTTGTCTTGTCTTCAAACCCCCAAGCCCTATCTCTCACCCACCCATTCTTTCTATAGCTGACACAATGATCTAAAATGCAAATCTAATCCTGTGTCTCCTCTTCTCAATTGCTTTAGCAGGCTCATGCAGTCTGTGAGGAGGTGTAAAAGCTTTAGTTGTGAGTACAAAACCCTTCAGGATATCACCCCAGTCCTGCATTAAGAAATTATAGTTTCCTGGATACTGACTAATGTCATTAATGTAATTACCTTATTATCTTCTATAGATACCAATAAAAAACTACCATAAAAAACTACCATATAAAAGAAATTTCCTGATAGAAAAATGATAATGATGATAATAGTGACTAAGGGTTGAGTACATAACTGTGCTAGAAAATGTGCTAAGTTGTTATATATATTATTTCATTCAGTCGTCTTAGCAGTTTTCTAAGTTAAATAGGTGCTAAAAGTAGTTTGGTTTATATATTTTATCAAAATTTATAACTAAAGGTCAATCCCATTAAAAATCTCTGAAAGATATGAGTTTATTTCACCACAAAACAAAGAAAAATATTATATTGGCCTAATGTTCAATAAAATTTATTGTGTCATAGAGTTAATGGAATAAGAACTGGAGCCAAATTTCTATTTTATTATTTTATGTTCTTTTCTCTCTACATATCTCACTGAAGAGCTAAGGTGATAAAGTACTCAGTTTAATAGAATAGTAAATAAAACATTACTAGCTCCTGTAGAACATTGTCCTCGATGCACCCTATGGTAAGAAATTATCTTATAATAAGTTTCTTATAATGCTCATTTCTCCTCTATACAAATCCTACCAACTTACTCTTTATGGCCCAGTGTGAGTCTTGTGATTGCATTTCATAGCCTTGCCTTGCTCATATCTCAACTTCTTCCTAACTTTTACAGCCTTTATGATCTGTACAACTCACTTTTGTACTTCAGTAAATAATGCTTCATAGCATTATCCATTACAGAGGGGCATGCCTGATTGCCCCAACAAGTTTGACATCTCTATCTAGGCCATGACAATACCTTACATATCTATGGTAGATATGTAACCGCTATGCAAAGCCATAGAGTCATCACTCTGCTCTTAAAGCAGCTTATTACCAACCTACCAGCTTGAAAAAAGTAAGCTTGAAATCTCTGGGTGAAAGCAGAGAGGGACTTAAGAGACCATTTGAGTTCAGGCCCCACAGTTTACAGGTGAAGAAATGGAGTCAGTTGATTTGTCAAAGATCATACAACTGATAAGTGTCAAAGTTGAGATTGGAAGCTGGGTTTTTAGTCTTCTCTCTAGAGTTCTCTTGCCCACATATAGGTAATGGCATTTGTATTTTTTACAATATAATATTTTTTACAATTGCAATACTAAGTACCAATTAAATATTTATTCAAGATACTAGGTACTTAGTATTTATTCACCTTACTATATCTTGCTTCATTCATGCAAATCGTGTGTTTGTAATAAAATATTAAAAATAATTTAACTATAAGATATATGCTTAATAAAGGATCACTTAACTTGTTCCTACCACATCTTTGCCACAATAGACGAGTTGTGGCAATTGTACACTGAAAGTCCAGCAATCACATGTGGGTGGAAGTTTTCAGTTCTTCAGACATCAATGGCAACAAATAACAGGGTGTTTGGTGGGGTGTCTGTGTTGAGTAGGAGAAAGAAAAAACCTTCTGGCATTGTTGATTAAAAAATAATGGGATCATATCTGGCGATTGTACTTATTCAAAGATTTTATGAAGCAACTCTTCTTGGTGACTGGGGAGGGGATGGAAAATGTTGCCTAAAGTTGTGTTGTTTAATCACTGAGGATTCTGTCTGAGAGCAGTGAGGGGCTAATCCCTCCCAAGAAACAGAGTTCTGACAAACATTTGATGATAAAAGGGCTCTCATGGTAAGGGTTAAAACCACCTGTAATGTTACCATAATAAGGTACCATCTGACGAGGGGGTGGGCAGGACTCACATAGATCTGCTTCATTTGTGGAATGAATGGATGACTACAGTGGCTCTTTGAACATGCATGCCTTTCAACCCCAGTGAGAGTTCCCAATAGACAAGGAAATTAAATCTGTCACAAAATTTAATACGTTTCTGAAAGATCATGAGAATTAATATTATATTTAAGTTAGGTCCATATTTAAGGTAGTTCCAATTTAGTTATGTCCATAATTAAATGCAAGTTGACAACAAATGACCAGAATGATTACATGAGGTAGTTATTATATAAGATCTTTTTAATGCTCTTGTAGCCAATTTTCCCTGGCCAATCATATTCTAAAAAATATAGTCAAAGGAAACAACTGATTAAATATACAACTAGTCTCTTTATATCCCAAGACTCAAAACAATAGAAGCTTTATTATGATATATAAAGCGTGTGAGGTGGAGAGAGAAGTGAAATTCTGGAAAGGCAAGACACAACTTCGAGGTATTAGATAAGTGGCCTGAGATACGAAGTGTACCAATACCACGCAGAGCAAAGTGAGGGCTGTGAGAAACTTATTTTTTTTAAGTGCTTTCAAGGCACAAAGGTAGCCTTTAAGAGCTTCACAGACATATAGAAGCACTTTTACCCATAACAATGTCCATGAGTTTTTTAGATTTCTACTTTAAAATCCTAAATCATCTCCAATCTCCTGTGAGCAAAGTTAATAATCCAGTCTATATATAAGCTCTACTTTTTTTAAAACTTAAAATGCGAAATATACTTAAGCTCCTCATTTTGACTTGTTATAACTGTATTCCTAAAATCAAATAGCACACTTTAATGCCACTGTAAGTTCCTTTTTACATAATGCCATTTTCTTGCAACTTGGTCCTAAGGAAGTTCTAGACTAAAATAGTGCATCAAGAGGACAGTGCATAATCAGCCTCACTAAAAAAAGCTTGATTAATACTAAATATGTCCTAGTTTCTAATCAATTATACTAATGAAGTCACAGGCAGCACATCTGTAAGCCCCAACAAAGCCCCTGATCTCAGCATTGCCTGATAACGCAAGCTCCTTGGGAAGTTGCTCAGTGCCAGCATCCTCAGTGCAGCATCCTCATGTCAACAATGCTAACTCTCTGCGAATTAAAAGAGGGCATTCACAAAATGCACGTAATCCTGCAACACTGTTATGTTATTCCCTTAAACACAGTATTGGGTTCCAGGATGAAATGTCAAATTAATTCGCTCTCCAAATATAACAATAGAACCTAAGTGTCTCTCTTAAATGACATATCCTTTTCCAAGTGACAGACTGATAGGCAAAACATTTGCTACTTGGTGTTTTATGAACCTCTGCTAGGAGATAAGCTGGAGTCAAACACTTGAATAATCTGACTATCCAAATCTGCCTCCAATTGGGGAATTGGAGTCCCTTGATTTATGTCCATCTCACAACAACAGAAATGGAATCTGAAGAAACTTCAGGTGACACTATTATTTACAGGCTATCCTTTGTCCTGTGAACATTTGGGCAGTCAGATAGTCACTTGTCAGTTTTGTGTCAAATTATCTCAAGTCACATAAGCTATTACAGTCCAAATGCCAAAATAAATATAACTCTGATCTCTCTCTTTTATTCAGTCTGAGTTCTATAATTTTTTTCTATATCATTTGCTTACTAGCCAGGTAAATGATACCCTAGAGTAGACAGTGATGAGATTAATCAGGGTTTTTGTTATTTTATTATCTTCAGTATAAACTCAGTTATATTTGAGTTCAGTTAAGAAAATTTTCTAAATATTTAACTCCTATCAATTATAAGCACGTACACAGAAGATGATGCAAGTTGGGAATTTATGCTGTTAGAAAACCATATATAATAGAAATGAAAAAAGCAAAATCATTGATTACTCAAAAAGAAATATTTAAACAATTATATGAGGTAAACGTTTAAGCTGCTTTGCTAATATATTAGCGAAGCTTAGAGGTTACCCAGTGTTATTGAGTGAATTGTGCCCCCCCCAAATCCGTATGTTGAAACCCAAAAGCCCATGTGACTGTATTGAAGATAGGGCCTTTAGGAGGTGATTAAGCTTAAATGAGATCATAAGAGTGAAGCCCTGATCTGATAAAACTGATGTCCTCCAAAGATGAGGAAGAGACACCAGAACTTTCTTTCTGACATGTGAAGACACAGCAAGAAGCTGGCCATACACAAGCAAGAAAGTGGGTTCTCACCAGAACCAGACCGTGTTGACCCCCTGATTTTGGACTCCTATCCTCCAGAACTGTGAGAAAATAAATTTCCATTGTTTAAGCCACCCAGTCTGTGGTACTTTGTCATGGCAGCCTGAGCAGACTAACATGCAAAGGTGGATTAAGAATTTAAGAAATTATTATATCAAGAGGAAATTGCCTTCATGTAATTGTCACACACAAAAGCGACATCTGGTGCCAAGTGAGTGAATGAGTGAAGTGGAGACGTGGAAGTTGATGGAGACAGTAGGAAGCTCCCCCTCTCCAAGAGGATCACATTCAAAAATCAATAAATAAAAACATGTGTGGGCCAAATACAATGCTTGTAGCTGAATTGGATGGGAGACAAAAGTTTCAAATCCTGGACTAGATCTGATCTATTCTCTAAATAGTCGAGAAAGATTGTTGATTTGGAGTCTCAGAGAGAGACCTTACATTAAATCATGGTCTCTAAAGACCAAACAAATTCTTTTTTTCAGATCGGTATTAATACAGTACTGACTAACAAATTGTATTGTATTTTTATTTAAAATTTGCAACTGCTAATTCACTCAATTTGTGTAGATGGCCAAATCAAAATATTTTGCACACTATATAATAGATTGTTATAATTTACAAGTATAATGTAACCTTTCCCCCCATTCCCAACAGCATTTCTCTTGCTCTTTTGTGAGCCTTTCTAGAATGGTTAGGTACTTGGCTTGAAACTTTTTGCTTTTTCCCAGACAACTAGCAGTCATAATTTCTCCATGAGTGGCATTCCAGTCATTCTGAAGGACATTTGGCCAATTACAGGTCATTCAGATGACTAATATAAAATTGAAAGCATTTTTAGAAATATTCAATTGCTCTTCACCTGCCTTCTAAATCATCTAGGGATCTGCTACTCCAATGGGGTCCTGGACCAGCAGCGTCAGCAATACTCCAGAGCTTGGTAAAAATGCAGAATCTCAGCCCCCACCTCAGACCTACAGAAGCTGCATTTTCACAAGATCCCCAGGTGACTTGTGTGCATACTAAATTTTGAGAAGCATTGCAAGGGTACTTTTCACTGACATCAGAATATGATGTTTCCATCACAGAACTGCATGAAATCTAAAGGACAGAATTTAATGTCTTCATTTTCCAAAACTTGTTGACATCCCAGAAAACATGACACATAGGATTCTCAAACTCCAACGTCTGCAAAGTAATATAATGGAAAGATCCCTGGGCATAGAACTACAAATCCAGGGTTAGAATCTCAGTCCTGCTATTTACTAATTTCATATAAATAAATAAACTTGAAGTCTACGTTTGTTAATTGTTAATAATAATGTTCACTTTATAGAGTTTTGGAATATCAAATGTAAAACACATATAGGTAAAGAAAATTGAATACTCTAAATAAAGATGTGTTGAAGAGAGCATAGCCACAGGCATGACTCGGTCAGGATCTGAACAGACAAGTGCTTACTAGTTTTATAAAACCCTTATAAGCTGGCATACACACACACAAACACATATATGCTGATGTCAGAACACAACCTTAGGTAAGCTTCACCTGTCCAGCTACTCAAATCCTTCCCTGGCTATTGACTGTGTGAAACAGAAATATATAGCCAAAAAGATTGTTGGAGTCTGTGGTCAATTGGAAAATCCATCTCTCACCAAGGCAATCAGATTTAATTAAAAAATAAAAATAAATAAAAGACTATTTGAACCGGCTACCAATTTCAGATGTTTAGTCGAAAACAGTTAGTTGGATCTTTAAGATTTGCTACACATAGACACAAACCAATGGTTCCCAAAGTTTAATGTGTACAAGGGTCAAGTGAGAAGCTTGTTAAAAATATAGATTTTTCTTTGAATTGCCAGAGAATCTGATTCACTAGCTCCAAGATGTGATGGGAATATGCAGTTTTAAAAAGCTTTACTGTTGATTTTGATGCTGATGATCTACAACTTATTCTTTGTGAAAAGTTGTTTTAAGTCAATAAAATGCAGTCAAAGGAGAACTTCCTAAGTTCATCAGTATCAAATACAACAATAAAAATTGAATTATTTTAGTTTTATTCTATCTTTATGACACCCCTTTGTGGTAGGTAATATGAGTATCAGTATTTTACTAATAAAGAAACTAAAAGTTTAGGTATCATACTTAAAATCACGCAAGTAGAAAATGGCATAACCAGAATTTGGACCCAGATCTGTGTGATTTTAGAGCACAGGCTGCTAATCGCTATACTATGTTTCAAGGCACAGGGCACCCACCATCTCTCTAAGTAACAAGAAATGATCAATACGGCCTGGATCACCTTTGTAGGAGGGGTTTGGAAGATAGAAGAAATGAACTGAACTTCTCAGAGATTTCCTCCTCATTATTGGAGATTCATCTGGGAATGGGGTTTGGAGGAGAAAAGATAAGTAAGGTGGAGAGGATAGAACAGCTTACATGAATGTATAATTCCCGGGAACAGCCATATAATATTTTCTTGAGTTCCATGTGCCAATTTAGAATTGTCTGCTCAGTAATTGTACCTGGATGTCCCATGGTAAACTCTAACGTCCCAATCTGAACCCCTCACCTTCCTGCTCCTCCTCACCGAACCTGTTTTATTTCAATGGTTTCGCATCTTAGTTACTGGCATCCCTGTCCACTTGGGCACCTAATTCAGGAAGCCTGGAGTCCTTCTAATTCCTTGTTCAAATTCTGCACCTATATCCCATCAGATACTTAGACCAATTGATTCTCTTTCCAAATATCTTTCTGATTCATCTGCTTTTCTCCATCTACTACAGCACTTTTTAATTTAGGCTTTACAACTTCTTTGGACCATTCTTTGCCCAAGTGCCTGCAACCAATTTCACACCACCAATCTAGCTTAGCTGGATGATGGTCAAGTTGATCTTTCTAAATGAACATGTCTATTCCATCAATGGCAAATTCCCCATCTTCTATAGAAAAAAAATAAATATCTCTTAGCTGAAGTGGAAATATCTGTGCTTGTATCTGCACAAAATACCTCTGGAAGGTAACACAAGTAACTAACATTGGTTGCCTTGAAGGAGGAGACCTGGGTAGTTGGTGGATAGGGCCAGGAGGAAGACTTTTTACCCTACATAATTTTTGTAACTTTTAAATTTTGAACCGTGTAGATGTAACAAAATTTGAAAAGAAAATAAGAATTCCTCAGCTGGGTGAAATAACATGATGTTAAGGATTCGCAAAAAAAACAAAAACACAATCAGAAAGAAAAAGGAAGAAAAGAAGGAAAGAAGAGAAGGGTTAGATAGGTAAGAATAGAAAATGTGGATAAATGCATCTGCAGGCTAAGTATATTGGGGGTTTATTTTACTATTCAATGTTTTATAATAAAACTTTAAAGATAAAAATAAATCCCAAGCTTAGCCTACAAGGTACGTCATGCTCTGCCCTCTGCATGCCTCTCTGTCGGCTCTTCCAAACCCTCTCCATGCTTTCTTCCTTCTCTCCATGCTGAAATACTTCTCTGGACAAAACTCCTTTCTTTCCCATCTCCCTGCCTTTGCATATGCCAATCCTTTTATTGGAATGCTCTTGCCTTCCTTGCCTGCTTGTTGAACACCTATTCTTGGGACATAAGCTCTATAGTCACCTCTGCAGAGAAGCCTTTCCTGGGTCCTCCTCACCTCTTCCAAACAGAGCTATGCCCTCCCTTCTCTAAGCTTTCACTCTTCTCTGTACTGTCTTTTTTGCAGTTCTTCGCACATTGTGGTAATCAGTGCACCTCTTAAAACCCAGCAACCAGGGCCCCTCTTGGAGGCTCTGCTTTACAGGGCTCTTCTGGCCCTCCTCTGACTACACCTTGCCCTGGATCTAGGAGTCTGTGGGGCCAACAGAGTATGATCACCTGGAATCTTTTCTCTCATACACTCCAGATCCTGGGACCCTGAATTTTTTTTTCCCCAATCAGCACTTACTCTGATGACAGTGGCTGTATGGGCCTCCTTTTATATGAATCCTCATAAGTGTGGTCACTTCTAGTTTCAAGGGGTGGCCAAAGCCAACAGGTAGCTGTGGACAGAGTGGATAGGATTTGGACAAGCAGCCTGGTGTCCACACGTGTACACAGAAGGTCCCTGTTAGTGTGATGATCTAGGGGAGACTTCCATTTTCACTCTTGCAATAAATTAATGGTGCACGTGGCTTTAATTACTTGTGTTTTATATAGGGCTCCTCTTAAATTACTTTTAATTTTATATCTGTAAACAGAGTCTTGGTAAGGCAGAAACTATTTTCTATTAATCTCTGAATCCCCAGTACTTTGGACAATAGTTGACATGACCTCATGGTTGGGATTTAGTAAACAATAGTTGAAAGAATGAATGAAGTAAGAGTTGAAGAAGTGACTTTAAATTTCTAGCAAAATTGATTATGATAACACTTCCTTCCTTTAATTTTGCTGATCTTGAAACATTGTATTTTGAAGAATTATTTAGTAGTAGTAGCATCTTTATATACAGCACTTATAAGCTGGCATATATACATACACATACACACAGACATATATATATATGTGTGTGTGTATATATATATATATATATATATATATATATATACATATATACATATACCATTTCACCCTCACAATAACTCTATGAGATCAGTACTATTCTTGTCCATTTTTAGAGATGACAGAACTCATGAACAGTGAATTTAAGTAACTTCCCAAATTTACACGGCTAGTAAGAGGTGGAACTCAGATTCAAACCCAGAAACTCTGGCACCAGACTCTTAAGATACTAAATTGATCAAGTTGTGGTAAAACTGCAAGAATTGTAAGGCATATCCTTGCCCATTTGCCCCTACATTTTCTGGCTTGATTTCCAGGATACGAAGCTCGACATCCTTCTGGAAGCTCACGGTCACCAATATAGAATCTTAAGAGGAAATTTTTGGTTTTCTAAAAAGGAGCCAACTATAATTTCAGGAAAAGTAAATTGTAGCTTAGAAATACTGAAACTATTTAAGAAAATATGGATTTTGTTATTGCTGCTATTATTTTGTTTTGTTTCTCTACATTCTATTTTATCTACAATAGAGAAGATCTTTGGAAAAAATAAAATCAAATACTTGCCTTCAAGAGTAGGTGATGCCAGAGTGGGTCTGGAAGCTTGTTCTGTTGGTAATGGAGGTGGTATGGCTGGGCTTTGTCCTGTAGACACAATGCAAGAGTAGGTATTGAAAAAAAAAGTATTAACAAATTTAATATCCACAACTAAAATAGCTAGATCTCTCCCCAACATGCATAATTCATAATTTGAAGTACAAATTCATATTATTATGCAAGAAGAAAATTGCTATTAGGTGAGATCTTTAAGTGGATACATACACTCAGTTATCTTCCCAGCCATTTCTGAATATATTACTTTTCACAGATGTATATACAATGTTAAATATATCTACTGGACTTCATTAATGGAAAATCTACATGCAATCAAAGAAAGCAATTTATTTTCAATGTGCACTTAAATTATGGAAACTAAAATCACAGAAGCTGAGAGGAATCCTAATATATAGAAAAATCACCATTTTTTTCATTTAACTAAAAATTCTCAAGTGATATAATAGGGCAATAAAAGAAGGTTAAAACTCATAGGCCTTTTGATATTGAACAGGTACATTTTCTCCTGCCAAAATAAATGACCTGCAGTTAAGTAAATAATGGGCCAAAGGGAAAATATATTCAGTTTATAGAACCTTGAAAGGCTCCCTCAAGTCTCTGGGCTTATTATGAACTGTATAAAAACCCACAATTGTTTCTGAGTGCTTCCTTATCCATGTGATTTCTTTAATTAACCAAAACCATCCGGGCCACGAACTGTAAACATTAACTAACATATGATCCCATATGAAATGCTTGCAAAATGTTTTATCATTCATTTGCATTCCATAAACTCCCGCTATGTGTTTCTTTTTAATCTAGGAATCGACGTGGGCATATGTGCCTTCTAAAATCTCACTGACAACTAGATATTATCAAATGTCAGCAGACCTGCCAGCTTATTGGAAGTTTTCCTTTTTTAGAATTCATCAAAATTAGTTTGCTGTGGCAAATTGTGGATTAGCAGGCAGAGCAACTGGAGGTGCACACGCCATGTTCTGTGGTGGTGAGAAGGGAAGAATGCCGGGCCTAGGCCCTCATGCCAAGCAGAGGTTAGTCTCCATTCATTACAAGGTTTTCTTCTAGTTGTCACATCCATCAGATTGATTCTTGAGCATGTTCAAGCATGCGTAAAAACAAAGCATATCATTTCATAGCATGCAGGCCATATACCCAGAAAAATATCAATCCATATTACTCTTAATTTTTTCCATGTGAAAGCAAAGAATTGATAAAAACATAATACAACATGGAAGTTTCTTTTTTAGTGAGTAAAGAAAAGATAAGTCTGGGCACACTAAAACTAAGATTGATCCACATTATTTTTCCCCAGCTAACATTTATATAGTGTTACTATACGCCTGAAACATTCCCAAACGGTTTTGATGTGTTGTCGTTTAATCTTCATAAGATCCTTAGGATATAGGTATAATTGTCATTTTACAGTGTGAAAAGTGAGGCAAGCAGGGGTTCAGGCCTTTCAGGTCCTAAGAAGTAGAGCTGGATTTCCATGTAGGCTCCAGATCTCAGAGTGTCGTCTTATATACGGGGGCCCAGGACTGCAGCTGGGGAGGGACAGAGGAGCAAAGCTTTCACACTGAGTTTCCTTTGTCAATCAAAGGGATATATACTTGGAAAGATCCATTCTCAAGACTCGCTTGAGAGCTATTCTTAAAAAAATGTTTCTAAGGTTGGATGGTATTGTATAGTTTTTAAACTCTAGAGAGAGTCTAGAGTCAGGGAGGAGTCAATTAAATGACTAAAGCTTAAAATATAAGTGGTCATAAATATAAATCAATTGTTTCTAAATACTGACGCTTTCAAAAATATCTTCATAGGATGGTGCTTGTCCAATCTAAGATGCTCTCTCCCCTTTCATATACCCATGAACAGTAGTAAGTGTATGATCATCATCTTTTATGGTCTTGATACGGTCTTTAGGAATTTATTTCAAAATACATGAAGTTCCTTCGATGGGGGATTATACATAATTTACATGTTAAATATCCTTAGATTTACCTGGAGGAAGTATAAAATCATTATTTTTTTAATAAAAATTTCATGAGCACTTATTATGTACAAACACTGAAGAATCATTAAACCCCAGCCCTGCCTTTAAGAAGTTCCCAATGCACTGGCTAAAACTAACTTGTAGACAGATCATTATAATACAGGGTGATGATGGGAAATAATATACATGGAGGGGATGTTGGAAAAGGATTCCTGGAGGAGATTAATTGTAATCTGCCTTTAAAGGCCTAAAAAATGTTCACCAGATAAAGACAGGAGGGGAAAGGAAGGGATTCCAGACAGAGTATCTGTTGAAAGAAATGCCTTTATGCCAAAGTATGTAGAACTCTTAAAACATGCAAACTGGTGCTTCTGCAGCATATAGTGCAATAACCAGTTTATATCAGAAATCGTCCACCACTGTAGTTAACTCTATTACATTCTCTAAAATGACTGACTGAGTCATTGTGAGGCAGTAGTTGGGAAATAGGACCACAAGAAAAAGAGAAAGAAAAAGCCAGGTGGCTGCCTGCCTCAACAGTGACAGTGATAGGTATCCCTGGCAGGGGAATTGTTAGCTCAGGACAAGTTTTTGCTGGGGGCATCAAAACAAATTCAGCACAACATACTTCAGCATCACGCACGACTTTAGTACTGGCTTGTAGAAAAGTCTTCTTTTATGCTCAAATAATGTCAGAGAATCCTGTTGAAATCAGAGACTATTTTCCTATATGAATGGATATATTACATATATATAATATTGTATAATAAATTATATTAAATATAATATGTTAATAATATAATTTTGTAATGAAAGCAACATTGTTTAGTATAAAGACTGCATGCTTAGGGGTCAAATGCATATAAGAGAGAGTTTCAGCTCCATCTCTTATAATCTGTGAGATCTTTAAAATCGCATGAAGTCTCCAAGCCTCAGTTAGGGCCTTTATAGAATGAGGACAGTTTTTTTTTTTGTTTTCTGTTTTTTTTTCTGAGGATGATTCACCCTGAGCTAATGTCTATTGCCAGTCTTCCTCTTTTTGCTTGAGGAAGATTTGCCCTGAGCTAACATCTGTGCCAATCTTCCTCTATTTTGTATATGGATCGCCGCCACAGCATGGCCACCAATGGGTAGTGTAGGTCCACCCTCAGGAACCGAACCCAGGCCACTGAAGCAGAGCACGTCGAACTTAACCACTAGGCCATGGGGCCGGCCCCTAAAATGAGGATAGTTTTTAGGGCTGTTATGAGGATTAAATGATGAAGAATTCAACACATAGTAAATACTCAAAATATTAATTCTTTTGCCAATAATGCATTTACAATTTACATCCCATCTAATTACACAAGAGGACTTGAAACAGATTTTTGAAGTAAGGAAACAAAAACATAACAACAGATAAAATTAAACATGACAGAAACAGCAGGACTTATTCACAGGAAAGAGGCTTATAATTTTATTAAGAATACATTCCTCTGGAATTCCTGAAAATTGTTACTCTATGAAAGAAAGATTAGGTTGTTCAAATTGGAACTCTAAAGGTGCCCTTCCTTTTACAAGCTATTACCTGAAAATCCCTCTGACATTCAAACATAGGGAATTGGCTTTATTTCTGTTCCTTGAGTGATTTTGGCTGGCTTATTTCCATAATATCTGAATGGCATGTTTGTAAGGTGCCAATATTTTATTGTTCTGAGTTTTTTCTCACACAAGTCAATTTGATTGTTTTTGGTTTAGTCAAATTCCACTGGGGACAGTATACAGTATGCATTCCTTCTAATAATTAAGTTACTGATGTTTTCTTTACTTTGTTAGACATGATGAATGGAGTTACTAGGAATCTCAAGTCAAGTAGGAGGCTCTGAGGTGAATTCAGATTACATGAAGTAAAAAACAATTCACTATACAAAAGTTTAATTTATCTAGTTTCTTTACCAAAGGAGATTCCCTGGTTGAAAACCATTTTCAGACAACTGAATCTACTCCCTAAATCTTGAAACATACATTGAGGATATTTTTTTCTCTAATTCCTGATAGACACTTTATTCCTTAGGTCTCTATTGCATTTTCCTGGAGGTACTGACTACACCCGGAAGACAACAAACTCTTTGAAAGGCCTCCTGCACTGTAAACAAGGAGTGGCAAAAGATGCTGGGATGGAGAAGGTGTCCCTCTAGTAAGTGATCATTGAGTTAAAATTCATTTACATTTTTAAAAAAACACAAAGTGTAAAATCATTACAAATTTCTATCCCAATTCATTCTTTCAGGTTCTAAACGGCATTTGTAAATCTATGACTAAATGTAAAGTAGGAAGATTTAGAAAGGAAATGATAGGCAAGTTTGTTACAACAAAGATATTACTTTTATACATCGGTGCAAGGTTCCTAGACTATTTTTGTAACATGTAGGATAATATTTTTAAAGTTTAGAATTGAACAAATACTAAATTAAATGCAAACATGATTTTATATTTTAAGCAGAGACGTGTGATTCTGCTAGTGTCTTTTATTAAAATAAGGACACCTTGACTTTCAAGTTTCCTTACTGATTGTCTCTTTCTCTTGCCTTGTACTTTTGGGCCACTTACAAATGGAGGGAAGGGACCAGAAGGATTTGGGGTGTCAACCACTCCTCCCTTTCCCACCCCATGTATTAAAAACAAACCAACACTTGAGACACCAGTCATACAATAACCCAAATTTGCGAATTTGGCTATGAAATGGGGACCTCACCGATAAGGAATCATCTGGAGAAGTTCAGGAGCGTGTATGAGATGGGTGATCAAGGAGGTTTTTACTCCAGTCATAGGCATCTTTATACTTCCCGCTTATGTATTGATAAATTCTACACATGTACTATGCACACTTTGTACTTGGTCTTGTAGAAGGACAGACAGTGAACAAGCAATTATCACTTAACTGAGGTCTCAGTTGTTTCAAGGCAGAATGAGAACAATCATGTCTGCTCCAGCTGAGTTATTGCGAGTCCTCACGGAGATAACCGTACAAATGAAATCACTCAGGAACCACAGTGAAAATAGAGAAGGACCCTGTTGTTATGCAGCTTACATTAGAGATGCAGGAGATAGGCAATAAATGAGCAAGAGATAATTTCAGATCTCAGACAAGTAGGGATATCAAAACAGAGTGGTGAGGCAGAGAATGACTGGGGGAAAGAGGTCATACTAAACTGGATAGTGAAGGCAGAGCAGGGCCACCACTAAGCAGAACTCCACTAACCTATAGGGAGATCTGTGCAAATTAGAAAAATGTGTCCTCTCTGCATGTGTGCAGTCCATGATGACAAGGTTTGGCCAGAAGGAACTGCTTAGTGCAAAATTAAGAGGCAGCTTTTCCCCTAGGCAGTTGTAACCCCCGTCCAAGGCGTGCTATCTTGGGGAGGGGGGCAGCCTGGGGGGGGAGCTTTGTATAAGTACACAAACTGCACAACAAGTGCATAATGTATGAAGTGGCCCTCTCTCCAAGGGGGAGATACTTGAATTCTGACTTGAATACAAAGGAGCAAACCTCAGGGAGACCTCTGATGAAAGAATTCCTGACAGGAAAAAGCAAGTCGCAAAGACTATGCTTGGAACCAGCCTGGCTTGCTTGAAGCTCATCGGGGCTGGAGACAAGAGACAAGCTCATATCAGAGCATTCTAGGCTGTTCCAATGAGTTTGGATTTGTCCCTAGGGCAATAGTAAGCTTTTGAAGGCTTTTAGTATAACAAGTAGGTTTTTAAAAGATCACTGGCTACTGTGAACAAAAACAATGTAGAGCAAAGGATAGGAAAGGCAGCAGAACAGCTGGGAACTATTAAAATAACCCAAGTGAGATGTGATGTGGGCTTGGACTAGGTGGATTGCAGTGGAGATTCGGTCATTCATGCAACAAACATTTATTGAGTACCTACTGCATACTAGGCACTTTCCTAGGATATGGAGTTATAGCAGTGAACAATACAGGCAAAAAATTGCTCCTATTTCATGGAGCTGAGATTCTAGTGGGCAGAGACAAAAAATAACAACTAAATAAGTAAAATGGAAATAAATATTCTATAAAAGACGTATCAAAGAAGGGCAAGAAGGAATACTATTCAGAGTAATAGGTGATAATTTTAAATATATGGTCAATGAAAACCATAAAAGTTGTAGATAAGTAGACGGATTCAGAGAATATTTTGACGTAAACCTAATAGGATTTTTTAATGAATTTGATGTGAGAAGTGAGAAAAAGAAATCAAGGATGAATGATAGTTTGACTTGAGCATCTGGAAACAAACGAGAAGTATAACATCCAAATAAGGGTAAATTTTCCATTTACCCAGCTAGTTACTGTATATGGCCTGATCTCTTAGTCATTGTCACTTGAATTATAATAGTTTTCAATTTTGCTGCAGGACTTATTTAGAGAACACTAAAGAAGAAACCACACTTACTTTATTGGGTTATTCCAATAATATATCTTATTGGCAATTGATTCTCAAGATTTTTTTCATGATTTTTAGAAAAATTTTAAGCAAATGGATTATTGAGTATAAATTGGTTACGCTACTCTACTATAAGGGTATTTAAAACACCAAAAGCTTCAACTTCTTAGATCAAAGAACATCCTCCAGGCCAAAATGTTTCTACTGGAAAGATTTCTTTGCATCCTGATAAAAAGCTTCCCTAATATTTCCATGTGTTATTATACATTTGCATATTCACTTTGATGGAAAGCAAGGAATAGTAGCCAAATACATATTTCATACATTCTTTTGATTAAAAATGATAAAGGTAATGCTAGTGTTTTTTCCTTTTCATGTCCAATTTATGAAGTAGAAATAATTTTCCATGGAACAGCCAACTAAAGAAAGGAAATAAGATTGATTCAAGATCATATCATTGTTGCATTTATCCTTGTACCTCGATTAGGACAGAATACCTGATGTTTGGGACTTAACAAAAATAGATGCATAGAATCATAATCATAGAATTTGGGGATGTGGAAGGGACGTTTGAAATCACCCATCCAACATCACCCTATTCCAACACCCTAATTTTTCAGGTGGAAAAAAAAATGGTCTCTGGAAGGAGAGGTGACTTAACCAAGGTCATGTATTGAGAGCAGCCTTAATTTAAGGTAAAGGTTTTTCACTTCATTTTATTTTTCTATTTAATATCTATTTGGAAGGTCAAGATAAACACCAATTATTCTACCTATTGTCATAAATGACTCATAACGCTGGATGATCTGTAAATATTCACTTCCTAAGCTAAAAAGTTTCATAGTTTTCTTCAGTGCCCATGTTCTGTTTAACCTTAATTAGATACTGAATTGACCTCAAGTAGCCCATCGAAGGGGCTTACTTCTTAAAGACCAGTCCCCTAGTTATCTGATTTCATTTCCAGAATTCTAGATACAATGTCACATGGGAGGTTTTCAAAACTTTCATGATTACTATTTCTTTACTTTCCTTAAATAGTTTCTTCTAGATATCTTAACAATATCTCTTTCAACCCCACAGCAAATCATATTTATACATAAGATGAGGCAAGAGGCAGACAATAAAGATGGAAGAAACAGCAAACAGGTAATATGAATTGTATGTTTTTCTTTTAGTACAAAGGCCAAAACTGGTAGCAAAAGAGATTCGCGAGGCAAATTAGATAGACTATGGTCTCAGATGAAAAAAATAAAAACTGTTTCATGTACTTAGAATGCAAATATCCTACTTGCCATGGAGTCATCCAATGAAATGGATGGGATTTCAAATTCTCAGTGAAAAAACTGCCCAAAACATGACCTGTTTTAGTAATTCCTCAAAACTTAGCCATTTTATCTTGTCCTTGATTCTCTTCTACCCACTCCCCTCACAACTCCTTATGCTCCCAGAGTACCCGGTGTACACTTCATCCTCTGTTTCTTAATGCATTTCTTTATTTACAAGTCTAGACTTTTTTGTTGCTGTTATTTTAATCCTTATAAGACTATGAGCAACTGAGGACAGAATCTGGAACATCAATATATATTTAATAAAGGAAATGAATAATTAAAGGAGAAAATGAATGGTTATATGAATGAGTGAATCAATAAATGTTGCTAAATGCTACCCTTTTATGCTGTTTCTAGAGTGTTTGAATATGAACAGACCAAATTATAGTGTTTTTAGTTCTTGGTATTGTACCAAATACTTCCAACAAAATACATAATGAAATTTGACTTGTTTATTTTTTGGTTTCCTTTTTTTCAATCTCTTATAGTTGCAGACCAAAATATTTATTTTCTTTCTATGAGAATCTTTATCAATTTGTTTATGAGTGGAACACTGTGAAAGTGGAACATTAATGCATTTATCCAGGGTCAGTGGGAAAAACTGAGCTAAAGCTCAAAGTTGAAGAAAGTTCGCTTCATTAATTAAACAGTTCAATCAAGACTTCACACTTGCAATATGTTCTGAATATCTACAGGTCTCCTCCAGTGGAAAGATTATGTAAATTATCCATTGGGGTGTGTTTCAGCCTAAAGAATTCTGTACCTACAGATGTAACTCGAATAGTATTTTAGTGCCAGAAGACACTTTAGAGTCCACTGAGAACACTGCATCCCAAAGAAGCTAAACAACTTGCCAAATTCACCCCAGTGCTTATAAGTAGGACCCATGTCTGCAGACTCCCAGTGTAGGGCTCCTTGCACAGCAGTGTGTGCATTTATTTTAGAAATCATATAAAAGGGCACGTTATGAACAAAACATATGACTATTTTGGAATAGTGCTAAACAACTTCAATTAGTTACAAACATTATGTTGTTATATTATGCTTTAGAATTCTATAGTCAATGATATCTTACAATAATTAAAAGAAAACAGATCTTCAGTCCAGTATTGTATATTACAGCGAAATGATACTATTAATGGATATTTTAACCCTTGTTCCATTGGAAGATGATTTAAAATACAAATAACATGTTTTTGTCCATCAATTATGTTAATTCAATATTCAAAGTTATAGGGAATTCAAATTAGGTCTTTGAGATACTGTTTTCCAAAATCAAAAATATCTAAAATTCTTTACCAAAATGGGGATGCCTACTCTCTAAGGTGTTGAGTGGTAGGAGTAGGTTTTATATTCAGTATTACTTTTCAGAGATGCGACAACCTTTAGTGATGTACTCAAAGACTGAACATCAAGTCATACCAAATTATTGATCACTGAGAAAGTGAGTAGCAACAGAAAAGTGAGTAAATAAGAGAAAAGACAGTTCCCAAGACAAAAATCATCACATTTATAAAATGTATTAAAAGAATTTACAAGTAGGATAACAAATTCACTTCTTAAGAGGTAAGAGTCTTGACATTTTTGTAAACTGTCTAAACGTGGAGAATAAATGTCTCCTTCTGTTTCGTATCTTTTCTGGTTGTTTGACTTGAGGATTCTACCAAAGAGGTTATTGACAGAGAGCAGCTGGCACAGTCAATTGCTAAATCAATTCCTAAACTACTAGAATCTGTTGTTTTCATTCTCATTAACTTCAGGACCCACCTACAACTTTAGAGATAAATTTACCCTAGGTTCTCTTTCATCTCAATTTGCTGTCACTCTAACCATTAAGAATAAAATACACTTAAACATATAATGATACAACTGGGTGACATTTTATCAGGCGTTATGGCCAGCTTAATAGACACCCAGGAAATTTAAAAGTAAACCATATCCAAGATTGCTTCAATAATTTTGGTCACAAGCCACAGTCTCTCTGCTTGCAGTTTCTATGCCAGAGTCCTTTCACTGACCACCCAACAAAGGCAGCTAAAAGTTATCAGCAGATTGACTGCTTTCTTTGGCAGTTGTATTGACAAGATTTAGGAGTACATGTCAAATTTACATCATAAAGGAAACAGACTGTGAGTTTGTCTTAAATTATACCACTTAGAAAGCAGAGTGAAGAAAAAGGAGGAAGAAAGAAAACCTAAGAGGCAGCTACTCCCCTTTTAAAACATATTTGTAATTCTTCCTACAGTGCTGGAAGGAATATCCAGCCATCTGAGCAAATTCCACAACTTCCCCTAGGTTCAATTTTCTCATCTATGAGATGCAGAGGTTATAACTCACCTCCCAGGGTTTGGTGAGAATTCAGTAAGATGATCCATGTCCAGAGCTTAGCACAGTGCCTGGCATACCACTGGCAGTCAGTAACTGGTAAATCTTTTCATCATCATCATCATCGACATTGTCATCATCATCTCTCTGATAGTCCTCAAAAATCCTTAAAGGGTAGATGCAGAATAACGTGTGGATGCCTAGCTGAGTTTATCTCCAGCTCTAGGTAAGCCATGTTAATCAAGGCTGTTTATGAATTCCCTTCCCCCGTCCTCAAATGCAACAAGACATTTTTTAAGCTACTGAGTGGCATTTGAAAAACAGGGTTGCTTCTCTTTTATACAGAAATCTCATTCATATGAAACAGAATCAGTTTGACACGTTTTAACCACCCATTTGGCTATTTCCACACCACACAGGACTTGGTAAAGGGAAGGGATGTTGCAACTGTCCTACCCTTTGTCTCCACCTGTTGGAAAATGTCTTTCTTTTTTTTTTTTTCATTGTTTCTGATACATGCAACTATTCCATGTTCACAAGCAATTCAAAAAGGCAGGAAAAGCCTGAGGAAGAAGCATAGAGCCAATTAAAAAGGTACCTTCTCGTCTTGGAATTTATCTCAGGAGGAGAAACAAGGACTTGATGTTTTGTTTTAGGAGATAATTTTCTATTGGTTGTTTTAATAAAGATGATCAGACTCCACATCTTTTCAACTACAGGGGTATAACATAAATTTAATATTTCAGTTCTTGTACCTAATAGATAAAGGCTAAAATGGGAACCTCTTAATAATTACTATTTAATGGGCTTAACATCACAATTAAATTTACAAATATATTGTCACTTGAATAACACATTTGGAACTCATCCAACTTTTCCTATTTTAAATTGTGTATAATTGATACTATTTTGTCATTTAAAACAATACACACTGCTGATCCAGCATCTATCTGCCAGGAGACTATTTATAATTATACAAAAAATAATATTCCTCTTGGAGAAAATTATTAATGTAATCATTGTCACGAATAATAGAAAATGGAAAAGGTTTACATCTTACGCAACTGCCATATGAGAGAATATGAATTCATCAGTTTGTTTTTCACAGGATAATTCAATATGACAATATTTGTCCTTTTTCTATGTCTATTTTTCCTTACTTTCTATAAGAGATTCCAATTGTTACAAACAAGTCTTGTCTACTAAACGCTTGCTCTTTACCTAAACACCCTGGATGGTTACAGTAGAAAGCGGTTTGTAGGTGACATTTTTTCCCTTAGGAAAGCAGCAGATCATCACAAAGCAGAAATATTGAATAAAATAGAGCAGCGGGAATTTGAGAGATATAATGTAAATAATGAAGTGTGAATGACAAACGACAGACACTAAAGTATAACAGGGTCTAATTTGTAAGGACACACAGTGATATGGATAACATCTACATGGTGAGAGGTTATTTTTCTCAGTTTTTAACCTGTACTGATTTCTCATTTGGTCTTGTTAATAATAAAGTGCATCTAATTATATCATTAACTTCTTTTTCCTTCTGGGGTGAAAAAATTGACCACCTAAATAGGAATAAACACTAAACTCTTTGTAAGCAATTAACAATAACCATCGCAATAAAGCTGAAGACAAGCATTGAGAAAGTAGCAGGACTACACCTTGATGAAGCCTGTCTCAACCTCTGTGGCCCTCTCCTCTTTAGACATTTATAATGAGTATAACCTGCACCATACGATTAAGTACTTACACAGCACATTTTCCCATTTTTCTCCCCCAGCTGCTTTATGCTATTCATTGTTTTATACGCAATCTCCTCTGACTAGATTGTGACCTTCTGCATGGAAACTCATTTTGTGACCAGTAACACTGAGTACATACTAGGGAATCAGTAACTGCTGGGAGATGGATTAATAGAACGACTTTGAGCATATCAACTTGGATGTTGAGGATATAAACAACCAAAAAATATTGTCTTCAAATACGGAATAATTATTACTACTATGTGGGAATAACAGTATTATTGCCTCAACATAGAATATTTTAGAAAACCAAAATGCAAAATATATTGGGCTAGAATAGCCATCACAGACCTGTCAAAAAATACTGAGCAACTGGCAGAATAGTCCACAATTGGCAACATTAATGATAATATTGCAAAATTGATAATTGTCTTCAGCTTGCACAAACATCCCGCAGCGGAAAAAAACCTATGAAAGAGGCATATTCATGAATCAAATAGGTCTCTCTGAAGGTAGTTATATCAAACTACTTAGTTTACAATTAGTTATATCAAAATAGGTATGGGGCATACTTACTTCCGTGTTTAAAATAAGGCCTGCTTAAGAAAAGGGATAAGAACTATGCATTTATTTGAATGGTTAGAAAGTCCTAGATTCTCTATTTTTTATTTACTGGGCAACCTGAAAGAACCCTCACATAGCAATAGGAGAATATATTCATATAATTACTAGAATCCTTTTTTAATCTGCACTCTTGCATATAAACTGACAGATAAGATTATTACAAGACATGACACATTAATAAATAACACCTAATTAGTTTGATAATTTTTTGATTAAGCCTTAATTTTCCTTGCTTCTCAGCAATTCAAATTGCTCTGTATTATTTGTTCCTTTTCAGGCTATTTTAGAACATGCTTTGAATAGTCCCAGTAGGTTACCTGGGAAGGAATTTATTCTTGTCTCACAGCAGATCCATACCATTAATAGTGACAAGACTAGACCCAAATGACACTTTAATGCAAGTTCCCCCACAGCAAAGATGTTCCTCTAGAATCTGACACCATTTTCCAAAGGGTAGGAGACAAAATTCTGAGAATATGAGAAAAATGAAACCTTAGGCCTTCATTTTGCTCTCTTTGAAAGGATGCAGAGAAAGTAAAGTCAGATGAATGTTGTATTACAGGGAGAGAAGTCTTCTTATTTGCTAGACTTCTCCCTAAACCTAACATCCTTTCCCACAATGAAGCCGACTTAGAGAGCAGTAGCAACATCAGTGGAATGGCCACCGCTCGGAAGTGCCTGGGTCTATTTCTGTGTACATTCCGGCTGTTTACAGTGACTAGACTGTATAATGGATTGATTGAGACAAATATGGAAATCTGATACATCTATCTTGAGCAGCTTCCATCGACTTCACATAATCAAAAAGCAACTCTCTCAGGGGGTTATGCCAAGTCCGGGAACTATGCACGCCTGTAATTAATTGTAGGCTCTATCTCCTTTTTTTCTATCACTTCTGTCTAATTCTGTATGCTGCCTGCAGTTTATGGATGTACACAGCGAACCCGGATTTGTTAATTCTAAGCCTCTGTCTCTAGAGATACTACCAATCACTCCTTTAAGAATCTTTACACAGGGCCGATTTGCAATGCTTAGAAACCTGTCATCTTTTTAAGTAACAAGATTATTTCTAGGAATGAATAAAGAAGGCTGCTCTGGGATGATCATCAATAATTTTTTTCATTGAGATAAATATTACACATCATGAATTCAATTCAGTAAACATATCATGTATCTGGCAAGGTATGGGGCAGTGGGGATTTGAAGGCAAATGTTTCTCGAAGGTGTATCTAAGGCAGTAAAGAAAGACTTGCTAGGGAGAGAATGATAACGATATATGATAATTAAATCAGAAAGATATAAGAAGTAAGTAGAAAACCAGAATTTTGCTATATTTGGGCACCACTGCTACTGTTATACACTTAAATATTGTATGTGTGTGTGCATGAATTAATCCATACGTTAACCCTATAAAATAATGTCTATTATCCCATTTTAAAGGAGAAGTAGGCACCACGCATGTGTTCACTGCTGTATCTACAGAATCTAGCATAGTTCCTAGAACTCATCTAGAAGACACTTAACCCAAACTCATTAATGCACGTAATGCAGGATTTTTTCATAGGAGCCTCATTATAACACTATAAATTATATTATTACCCATATTACATAGATGGTAGAACCAAAACTAGAAGACATCAGATGGCTAGAATGGGCAAAATTGGTCTGTATGCTGTTTGTTTACGTGGTTCTGAAAAAACACTTTCCTCTCCTTATCAAAATTCTACTTGTAGCAACCCTTAGATGTGTGTTTAATTAGTAAAGAAGAGCCAACACTCAGAGAGCTATGGACTGAATGTACTTTGACCACTTGCTCATGTATTCTGCAACAATCCCATTATCAGCCTCATTCAACAAAAGAGGAAATGGAGGCCAGAGAGACTGATTAACTTGACTCAAGTCGTATTTCAAGCAAACAGCAGATCCTACATTTGAAGCCACCCAGTCTGGCTCTGGAGTCTGTGACCCTAACCACCTGTTCTCACTGCCTGTAATGTCCATGCATTGAATGGCTACCTCTGAAGAATAAAAATAAAACAATGCAAAACAACAACAGAAATTAGTCAAAGAAGGAAAGGAAGCTATTTCTCCATTTTAGGTTATGAACGGGTCTGGTTCCAGCACTTTCCTTACTGCACTGTGTTTTTAGCCAAAAGTCACATATATTTCACTGTTCCTGTTTACATCTAGACCTCATTTAGTTTTCTACCACTTGTGTGAACTTAAATTGTCAGGATAGTTTGTAGCATTTTGAGTTGCAATATTAATTTCTTAAGCCACTTATACACAGCTCCCTTCACTACCTGCATGAAAAATGGCTTAGTAAAATTTGCGCTTCCTTCCTTCAAAACCATATTTTAGATTCAACAGCTTTAGCAATATTCCACAAATTTTCTATCATTTCCAAAACCTTAAGCTGAGCGCCGCCTAATCCTGCTCTCAGAAATGCTGGTTTAGTGCCATTCTTCTACTAAAAATCTTTTAAAGACTCTCTTCTACGCCAAGTATCAACTCTGCTTGATTGACCAAGTGTCTGTCTGTAATCTATCACCACAAATTTATCACTTCTCATTCCTCAATGTTTTCTAATCTTAATTTCTCCTTTTGCCAGTCTGATATCCTCATTGTCATATAAACACAACGTCACAAAACATGCACTGCCATGTCCCCATTCATTTTCTCTTTCACTCGTATACCAAGCAAGCACTATGTATTCCTGAGCACACAGTCAAATATTATCCATGTTTCAAGTTCTAGATGCACATTATCTTCCGTGATGCCAGGAATCACAGATGTCTCTCCTCTGAAACTTGTAACATTTAGTGTCTGTATTATACAATCTAACTCTCAAATTTTAACTTTTTCTATTATTTTTTAGTTCCTTTTTCTCTTTCAAATAGTGAAAAGTGAAAACACTCCACCTGTTAAAGCTAGAGATCATCTTTTAGTATTCTTACATCCTCTACTGTACTCAGCCTGGGACTGCTGAGCACACAGAAGTGCTCAGTATTTGTGTGCTGACTTATTTCACTCACTCTCCTGGCAACCCCATCTGCACCGCTGACCTCTGCTCAAAATTCCACACTTGATTATCTAACTGCCTACTTCAGTTTGCTGTGAGAGTTAAATGAGTAAAGTGTGTGAAAGTATCCAGTATGAACCTTGGTATTTAGCAGGTGCTTAACAAATGATGTTTGGATGGGAATCTTCACATATTCCCCTTGTGCAACTGAATGCTGTCTGTGGCTTGAAGATTAGGTGATGAGTTCAGCCTCCTGCTTCTCCCGCCCGCCTACTCCGCTGAGCTTAGACCCACTCTTTTCCTTTACACTCCATTTAGGGCATCCTTTTGGTTTTTCAGAGCTACAATCTCTGAATAATCTTCTACTTTCCTCTCATTTGGTATCTATAATAATAAATCCCATGATTCTACCTCTGTGATATCTCTAAAATCATCTTAATTCTGTCCATCCCATCTCCTAAGATCAAGCTTTACTTCCTCTCCTTGGATTTATTCTAACCGGTCTTTCCAATTCCATTCTCTGCAAACCATCTTGCATAATGTTTCCTTTTTTTTTTTTCTCTTTCTAGGTTGTCTGAGTGTCAACCAAAGTGAACCATGTGCAGTTCCCCATCTATGTCTGGGAAGCATGGAGATTCGGTCTTAATCCTGAGGGCTTTAGAATTAGGCAGGCCTGGGTTTGAATCCCCTGTCTGCCCTGTGTGTGACCTGGACAAGACACCTAAACTCTCTGTACCTTGATTCTTTCTTCTATAAAACAGGAATGGTAATATATTCCTCCCAAAGTTTTATAAGGATTAAACAAGATTATTTTATTTTTTTGCAAGGAGGACTAGCCTTGAGCTAACATCTGATGCCAATCCTCCCCCTTTTTTTTCTTGCGGAAGGTTGGCCCTGAGCTAACATCTGTGGCCATCTTTCTCCACTTTATATGGGACGCCGCCACAGCATGGCTTAACAAGCGATGCGTCGGTGCGCACTCAGGATCCGAACCCGCAAACCTGGGGCCACCGCAGCAGAGCGCGCTCACTTAACCGCTTGCACCACTGGGCCGGCCCCTAAACAAGATTATTTTAAGAGCCTGGCAGAGAGTAAATACTCAACAACTGGTAGTCGCAAAAAAAAAACATTTCAAGATATTGTGATTCTGTGCCTTAATTACTATCCCTTCAGCCTTATATGTTTTTATCCTTAATTTCATATAAGCATATCCTACCAATGTCTCAAGACCCATTTCAATCTTCACTTCTCGCATAAGAGCTTCTCTGATCTTTCATACCAGAAGCACCGTCTCTTTGCAGTAAACTTCCATAGTAAAAGAAAAAGAAAAAAAGTGCAGGTGGAGGACATGTGCATGTATTATTTCATTGTATCATTTTAACACCCTTAAGAAATAAATGTTCTAAAGAAACTGAGACTCAAAAGAAAAGACAAAAAACACAAGCACAGTATTTCAATCCCGGCTTGTGTGACCCCTGGATTTGTGTTCTCTCCGTTGGTTCTCAGTGTACTGTCAACCTCCACTGGAGCCAATCTTGGCTTTTGAGTTTCTTTTTAAGCAATTGTAATTATTTGCACAGACTGATACGTCTTGTCTTATTTTTTCTTATAGGTCTTCCAAGGAACAAAGAAAAAATTCACTTATTTTTTAAACACAATAAAACTCATTCTATTTTGTAATTACCATGTGGCACCATTGGACAATTTTAAAAATCCAGGACACATTATAGAACTTTCATGATCTTATTTTTCCTACATAATGAACATTTTCTATTTCATCAAATAAGGAATTGTTTCATTGTTACTCACCAATTATCCCCAACAAGCTAAAAAGTCTAAAATAATAAGAAAGTAGAATAATGATGGAATTGCCTAGAAGGATGATGCAATTATAAAATAAATCATCACTATCCCATCATCATTCAGTGTTCTTATTGTGTTGACTAAAGTATTGCATCATCATTCAAGAAGGTATAAAAGAACCTGGAGATATTTTTAAGGTACACTTTTAGTTTCATTGAACACAATTTAGGATTTAGAATTTTTATTTTCTATCCAAAACTACAAAGAGAAGAAAATTGACAGAGGAAGATATTTCAGTTATTAGATGAATTAGAAAATGAATGCAAAAAGACAGATAACAGTATGCTAAACTTTAATGATTAGAGTGAAATTGAAATTGATGGTTCAAGTGAAATCTCACACTATGAATCTTTAGATGACAATGAATTTTCTCAAACTCAAGAGTCAATGAGTGAACATACATTTCAAAGGACAAAAAGGAAATATGGTATTCTCATCTAGTTAGTCCTTCAACTAGGACTTTATCATGTAATATTTTGTGGCAAGAACGTGAACCATCTCGTTTTGTTAAAGGGTATGTAACAGTACTCTTTCATCTCTTATAAGACTTGTGTACCAAAATTTATGGTTTTTAAGGGCACAAATGCTGAAAAAGGTGAAGGCAGTTATCAGAAGGAAATCGATAATGTATAAGTGAAAAAAATCACTGGATTTATCATCCTAATTAATGTTTATTAATATAAGAATAAAAATGTTTTGCAATTATAGAATGAAGATATCATCTTTTCAACAAAATTATGAGCCACCAGAGATTTCAAAAATTCATCTGTTGCGTTTCAGTGATGCAAGTTCTAAAAGAACCAGAAACAATAACATGATAGAACCTATTAAATATATTGAAATCTGGAATTGGTACCTACAAGATGGATACTTTGCAGGTTTATGCATAATAGTTGATGAGCAGTTAGTTCCTTTCTGAAAGTGTTTTCAATTTGGAGTATAAACACCTTCAAAACCAGGGAATTGATGAAATAAACATTTAGCTTTGCTATGTTTAAGTTCTTATCACAATTTTCACTATCTCTTTATTCTTACTTCTGTAAACAATTTTTTAAACAACTCAAAATATAAAAAAAAAACACATTAAGAGGTCTGGGTGATAAGTGGAGAAAACTATTTATCCCAGTATACTGAAATTAACATGTACATTTTCTGAGCCTCTATTGCATACTTATCAAGTCATTTTTAATTGTAAAATTATTTATGCTATCTTATCTCTTTTCTAGACTATCAGCTTGTTGAGGGGATTCAACAAATACTTATTCAGTAAACATTGAAACTCCCAAAGCTTTTGTTCTGTGAAAATAATTAGATGTTTGGAACTAAAGTGAGTATGTTTTTATGGAGCAGTATTTTTTTGGAGAAGAGTAAAGCAAGGCTGAATCTTACCTAGTTCTTCTCCAGTACAGAGAATTGAGCTCTGAAATACATCAGATTAAACCACTAAAGAACAGTGACTATAATGCAATTACATTTGACCTCTTCTCAGCAGGATCAAACCAAAAATTCAGTTAAGCACTACTGAAGTTCAAGAAAAGGATCTTAATAAAATGAGAGTACTAACTTATTCCTTGAGGCTCTTTCTAGCTGTGAGCTTAAAACCCATAGAATTGGAATATAGGCTGCCAAAGAATATCTTATTATAGTCAGAGAAGATTTTGATAGGTGAATACCTTCAATTTTTAGAGAATAAATGACACAGAAAGTGGAATAAATTACCTTGACATAAATTCTTGGCTCAGGTAAAAGTCAGACAGTAGCTGGAATTTCAATGATGGGATAACTTCTAAGGGATAAACTTTAACTTGTATTGAATCATATGGCTACAGAGATGAAAAGCTAAAAAAAAAGTGTTAAAATTACTAAGCAAAAGCACACTAGCCCTGGTCCTTGTACTGGACATTTCAACTGATTTCTTTATCTATAGTGAGTATAAAGAGGTCTGTGAGCCATGTGATGTCTTACTTATAGAAATTTATCTCTTGTTTAACTCTGTTGACTCTGCCCAGCAATGCATATAATTCATTTGGCAGAGGTGGAAGTTGATGAAGAGGGAATATGAAAATGCTTAGCAAGATCATGATGTTTCTTTTAAAGAGTCTACCTAAATGAATGAAGCTATCAGTATGGCTGTCTCTTAAGAAAAATGTGCTGAGCCACAAAGTATTGAAAAGGAAATTGGAGTTACTGGAAGGTTGATAAAGATAAACAAATATAAAAGAATTAATCTGACCATCTGTACTACCAATTTCTATTAAAAACAAACCCACCATAAATTGAGTCTCAGTGTTGCAACTAATGTCTGCCTTGACCAGTTTTACCAGTTCTCTCATAAGAAAATGACTAGACTACTTTAACCCTATGGAAAAAATGGGAGTCATCAGCTGCAGTACAGCCACCATGGGAGGACAGAATCTCTCTCTGTTTCTCTCTCTCTCTTTTTTTCTCTCTCTTCCTCTCCTCCCTAAGACAGGTTAGAGGCTATTTAAAACACGTCCTATAACATAAGCCATCTACACAATCAAAAGATCTAATGCCGGGGTTGTTAGGTCATTGAAGGGCAGCAGAGAAAGTATTTCTGGAAAGAGGAGCTCATCAGAGTCCATAAGACTCCTAAAACTAAACAGTGTAGATATATGTCTACCCCTGTTGCCCACAGGGCCAGCCTTAGTAGCATACATTCACTTTCTAGGTTTAAATAAAATTTTCTTAATTTTTCAACTGAATATAGAGTGTGTAACTACAAGAGAATTTTAATTAGATGCAACAAAATGGCCTGATCCTTACATTTTATGCTGGCTTATTAAGATGGTCCCTGCAATTGAGGTGAGAATGGTTACTGACCATAGGACAGTGCATATTCACTATAGAGAATTAGAAATTCAGTTCATCTTTGGGTATATAGACAGAATCTTAGCTAAAAAGTGTTAAGGCTGTCTTAGTTAGAAGTATTATATTTAATGGCATAAAAAGGCAAAACTTGAGACTTATGTCATCATGTCTGCAGATTCCATTAATAAGGTTTTCAGAATTTGAACTGTAATTTGGGCTACTTTTGAGGGTGTGACAATATTATACAAAGGAAATACTTTATCCCAGAGGAAAAATCAAATTATAATTTTAAAAACTCATTACCAATAATTAATAATGAACTCTAGCTAAACAATAACAGGTGTTCCACTAATCCCAGAGAGAAACAGATGGAAGCACAAATGTTTTATAAATACTGGATCCATGCAGAGCAATAAACTTGGCAAGAATTGTTTTATTCTCTAATTGTCAGTCAGAGTCAAAGTCTTATCACTTGCATTTTCTCTAAATTAATCTGTCGAGATTAAATCTTGTTGCTCATTCTTTTTTTTTTTTTTTTTAAGAATAAATCTGTGTTTTATTTTTTGTTTATTGCAGTAACATTGGTTTATAACATTGTAAAAATTTCAGGTGTACATCATTGTACTTCTATTTCTGCATGGACTACATCATGTTCACCACCAAAATACTAATTACAACCCATCACCACACACATGTACCCAATTATCCCTTTCACCCTCCTCCCTCCCCCCTTCCCCTCTGGTAACCACCAATCCAATCTCTGTCCCTATGTGTTTGTTTATTGTTGTTATTATCTACTACTTAATGAAGGAAATCATACGGTATTTGACCTTGTCCCTCTGACTTATTTCACTTTGCATTATACCCTCAATGTCCATCCATGTTGTCACAAATGGCTGGATTTCGTCGTTTCTTATGGCTGAGTAGTATTCCATTGTGTATATATACCACAGCTTCTTTATCCATTCGTCCCTTGATGGGCACTTAGGTTGCTTCCAAGTCTTGGCTATCGTGAATAAGGCTGCAATGAACACAGGGGTGCATGTACCTTTGCAAATTGGTGTTTTCAAGTTCTTTGGATAAATACCCAACAGTGGAATAGCTGGATCATATGGTAGTTCTATCGTTGATTTTTGGGGAATCTCCATACTGTTTTCCATAGTGGCTGCACCAGTTTGCACTCCCACCAGCAGTGTATGAGAGTTCCCTTCTCTCCACAACCTCTCCAACACATGTTGTTTCCTGTCTTGTTAATTATAGCCATTCTGACAGGCGTGAGGTGATATCTCATTGTAGTTTTGATTTGCATTTCCCTGATAGTTAGTGATTTTGAACATCTTTTCATGTGTCTGTTGGCCATCTGTATATCTTCTTTGGAGAAATGTCTGTTCAGGTCTTTTGCCCATTTTTAATTGGGTTGGTAGTTTTTTTGTTGTTGAGATGCATGAGTTCTTTATATATTTTGGAGAGTAGGCGCTTATCAGATGTATGGTTTGCAAATATCTTCTCCCAATTGTTAGGTTGTCTTTTTCGTTTTGTTGATGGTTTCCTTTGCTGTGCAGAAGCTTTTTAGTTTGATGTAGTCCCATTTGTTTATTTTTTCTATTGTTTCTCTTGCCTGGTCAGATGTGGTGTTTGAAAAGATGTTGCTAAGACTGATGTGGAAGAGCGTACTGCCTATGTTTTCTTCTAGAAGTTTCACAGTTTCAGGTCTTACATTCAAGTCTTTAATCCATTTGGAGTTAATTTTTGTGTATGGTGTAAGGTAAGGGTCTACTTTCATTTTTTTGCATGTGGCTATCCAGTTTTCCCAACACCATTTGTTGAAGAGACTTTCTTTTCCCCATTGTATGTTCTTGGCTCCTTTGTCGAAGATTAGCTGTCCATAGATGTGTGGGTTTATTTCTGGGCTTTCGATTCTATTCCATTGATCTGTGTGTCTGTTTTTGTGCCAGTACCATGCTGTTTTGGTTACTATAGCTTTGTAGTATATTTTGAAATCAGGGAGTGTGATACCTCCAGCTTTGTTCTTTTTTCTCAGGATTCCTTTAGCTATTCGGGGTCTTTTGTTGTTCCATATAAATTTTAGGATTCTTTGTTCTATTTCTGTGAAAAATGTTGTTGGAACTTTGATAGGGATTGCATTGAATCTATAGATGGCTTTAGGAAGTATGGACATCTTAACTATGTTAATTCTTCCAATCCAAGAGCACGGAATATCTTTCCATTTCTTTGTGTCCTCTTCAATTTCTTTCAGCAATGTTTTATAGTTTTCGTGTACAGATCTTTCACCTCTTTGGTTAAGTTTATTCCTAGGTATTTTATTCTTTTTGTTGCAATTGTAAATGGGATGGTATTCTTAATTTCTCTTTCTGCTACTTCGTTGTTAGTGTACAGAAATGCAACTGATTTTTGTATGTTGATTTTGTATCCTGCAACTTTACCATAGTCGTTTATTACTTCTAAAAGTTTTCTGGTGGATTCTTTAGGGTTTTCTATATATAAAATCATGTCATCTGCAAATAGTGACAGTTTCACTTCTTCCTTTCCAATTTGGATCCCTTTTATTTCTTTCTCTTGCCTGATTGCTCTGGCTAGGACTTCCAATACTATGTTAAATAGGAGTGGTGACAGTGGGCATCCTTGTCTGGTTCCTGTTCTTAGAGGGATAGCTTTCAGTTTTTCACCATTGAGGATGATATTAGCTGTGGGTTTCTCATATATGGTCTTTATTATGTTGAGGTACTTTCCTTCTATACCCATTTTATTCAGAGTTTTTATCATAAATGGATGCTGTATCTTGTCAAATGCTTTCTCTGCATCTATTGAGATGATCATGTGATTTTTATTCTTCATTTTATTAATGTGGTGTATTACGTTGATTGATTTGCGAATGTTAAACCATCCCTGCATACCTGGAATAAATCCCACTTGATCATGGTGTATAATCTTTTAACGTATTGTTGTATGCGATTTGCTAGTATTTTGTTGAGGATTTTCATCGATGTTTTTCGGTGTTATTGGCCTGTAATTTTCTTTTTTTGTGTTGTCCTTGTCTGGTTTTGGTATCAGGGTAATGTCAGCTTCGTAGAATGAGTTAGGGAGCTTCCCCCCCTCCTCAATTGTTTGGAAGAGTTTGAGAAGGATAGGTATTAACTCTTCTTTGAATGTTTGGTAGAATTCACCAGGGAAGCCATCTGGTCCTGGACTTTTATTTTTGGGGAGGTTTTTGATTACTGTTTCGATCTCCTTACTGGTGATTGGTCTATTCAAATTCTCTACTTCTTCTTGATCCAGTTTTGGAAGGTTGTATGATTCTAAGAATTTATCCATTTCTTCCAGATTGTCGAATTGGTTGGCATATAGTTTTTCATAGTATTCTCTTATAATCTTTTGTATTTCTGAGGTGTCTGTTGTAACCTCTCCTCTTTCATTTCTGATTTTACTTATTTGTGCCTTCTCTCTTTTTTTCTTGGTGAGTCTAGCTAAAGGTTTGTCAATTTTGTTTATCTTTTCAAAGAACCAGCTCTTGGTTTTATTAATTTTTTCTATTGTTTTTTTGGTCTCTATTTCATTTATTTCTGCTCCGATTTTTATTATTTCCCTTCTTCTACTGATTTTGGGCTTTGTTTGTTCTTCTTTTTCCAGTTCCTTTAGGTGCATTGTTAGATTGTTTATTTGAGATTTTTCTTGTTTGTTGAGATAGGCCTGTATTGCTATAAACTTCCCTCTTAGAACTGCTTTTGCTGTATCCCATAAATTCTGGCATGTCGTATTTTCATTTTCATTTGTCTCCAGGTATTTTTTGATTTCTTCTTTGATTTCTTCGTTAACCCAATCGTTGTTCAGTAGCATTTTGTTTAATCTCCATGTATTTGTGGCTTTTCTGATTTTCTTCCTATAGTTGATTTCTAGTTTCATACCGTTGTGGTCAGAAAAGATGGTTGGTATTATTTCAATCTTCTTAAATTTATGGAGACTTGTTTTGTGGCCTAATATGTGATCAATCCTGGAGAATGTTCCATGTGCATTTGAAAAGAACGTGTATTCTTCGGTTTTTGGATGGAATGCTCTGTATATATCTACTAGGTCCATCTGTTCTAGTGTGTCGTTTAAGGCCAATGTTTCCTTATTGATCTTCTGTTTGGATGATCTATCCGTTGGTGTAAGTGGAGTGTTAAAGTCCCCTACTATTATTGTGTTACTGTCTATTTCTGTTTTTATGTCTGTTAATAATTGCTTTATATATTTAGGTGCACCTACATTGGGTGCGTAGATATTTACAAGTGTTATATCCTCTTGTTGGATTGTTCCCTTGATCATTATGTAATGTCCTTCTTTGTCTCGTTTTACAGTTTTTGTTTTAAAGTCTATTTTGTCTGATATGAGTACTGCTACCCCTGCTTTCTTTTCATTGCCATTTGCGTGGAGTATCTTTTTCCATCCCTTCACTTTCAGTTTGTGAGTGTCTTTAGGTCTGAAGTGTGTCTCTTGTATGCAGCATATATATGGGTCTTGTTTTTTTATCCAGTCAGCCACCCTATGCCTTTTAATTGGAGCATTTAGTCCATTGACGTTTAAAGTAGCTATTGATAAGTATGTACTTACTGCCATTTTTTAACTTTTTTTTTTCCCTCAGTGTTTTAGTAGTCCTTCTCTGTTCCTTACTTCTTCTATACAGAATTGATGGTCACTTTAGTTTGACCTCTGTCTGAAAGCTGTACTCTTTAACTACCCTCCTCCCTCCTTTTATGTTTTTGATATCATATCCAACCTCTTTTTTGTGCATTTGTATCCATTACGTTCTAATCGTGGAAATAGATAATTTTTCCTATTTGTGGTCTTCTCTTTTCCCCTTAAATCAGCCCCTTTAACATTTCTTGTAACACTGGTTTCTTGGTGACAAACTCCTTTAATTTTTGCTTGGCTGGGAAATTTTTGATCTCTCCTTCCATTTTGAACGATAACCTTGCTGGGTAGAGTATTCTTGGCTGTAAGTTTTTTCCTTTTAGCACTTTAAATATATCGTGCCATTCTCTTCTAGCCTGTAAGGTTTCTGCTGAGAAGTCAGCTGATAGCCTTATGGGGTTTCCTTTGTATGTAACTTGACATTCTCTTGTGGCTTTTAGGATTCTCTCTTTATCTTTAATTCTGGACATTTTGATTATGATGTGTCTTGGTGTGGGCCTCTTTGGGTTTATCTTGTTTGGGGCTCTCTGTGCCTCCTGTACCTGGATGTCTGTTTCCTTCCTTAGGTTAGGGAAGTTTTCATCTATTATTTCTTGAAATAGATTCTCTGCCCCCTTGTCTCGCTCTTCTCCTTCCGGGACACCTATAACACGGATGTTAGTGCGCTTGATGTTGTCCCAGAGGTCCCTTAGACTGTCCTCACTCTTTTTAATTCTTTTCTCTTTTACCTGTTCACCTTGGGTAATTTCTTCTAGTCTTTCTTCCAGCTCACAGATCCGTTCTTCTGTATCCTCTACTCTGCTTTTGAGTCCCTCTAATGAATTTTTCATTTCCAGTATTGTATTCTTCATTTCTGATTGGTTCTTTTTATATCTTCCATTTCTTTGTTGACATTCTCACTGAGTTCATCTATTCTTCTCCCCAGATCAGTTAGCATCCTTAACACTCTTAGTTTGAACTCTCTGTCGGGTAGGTTGCTCATTTCTGTTTCACTTAGTTCCTTTTCTGGGGTTTTGTCCTGTTCCCTTACTTGGAATGTATTCTTTTGCCTCCTCATTTTGCCTCTTTCCCTGTGCTTGTGTCTATGTATTAGGTAGGTCAGCTACGTCTCCTGCTCTTGGATAGGTGACCTTATGTAAGTGATGGCTTAGGAGGCTTCCAGTGTGCTTCCCTCAGTTCTCAATGTTCCAGGGTGGCCCCTATGTGGGCTACGTGTGTGCTTCTATTGTGGCCTGTTAGCTCTCCCTATAGGTGCCCAGGAGGCTGAGTTATGCTCCTGGCCTGCTGTTGTAATGCTCAGCTGCTTGTAGTTGTTGTGGGCCCTTCAGTCTCTTTATCAGGTGTGAGGAGCCCCAGCACAGTTGGCTGCAAGTTCTAATACCACATCTGTGTTGCAGTATTTCTTTTAAGTGAGTAGGCCCCCAGCGTGGCAGGTTGTTAGGCTCAGGGCCTTAGAATTGCTGTAAACCTCTAGCCTATTAGGTCTCTTTGTCAGCTCTCTGAGGATTGCAGCTGGGTGGGGCTGGCCTCAGGCACAGGAGCACCCAATTGTTTCAGGCTTTGGAAGGTGGGGCAAACCTCCTATGTGGGTCTTTGAGAAGCACAAGTCTTCTGCAGCTGACAAGCCCTGCTGCCCACAGGTCCACACACACAGTCAACACAGTCCTGCCCCGTGTGAGCGCCCGACCTCCCAAGCGGACCCAGTCTCTCCACGGCGGGAGCCCCACACACTCCGCCACCACCCCACACTCTCCACCCGCTCCTTGTGCACACCCTGCCCCGCTCAAGTCAGCTCAGTTGCCAGGCTGCAGAAAATCCAGTCACCAATCTATGCAGGCCGACACGTTGCCTGAGGGCTTGTTGTTGGGTGGGGCCAGTCTCTAGGGTGGGCTGCCTGCCCTGGCTGAGCTGGATTAAATCGGTGCTCTAGCGGGTGGAGCAGACCCTGGGCTAGCAGGTCTCAGGGAAAACTCCAATGGCGTCTGTGTCAGCACGCTCACACCAGGCCACAACAATGGCCGCCGCCAATGTCCCAGTCCCTGGAGAGGTCTCACCCCTCACCGAGATGCACTCAGGGCCTATTAGGTGAGTCTCTTGTCACCAAAGCAGTGTGCACCTTTCTTTCTGGTGATTTTAGGATGCTTTCTGGAACGGGTGAGTTTGTGCGCGGGCCCTTTAAGAGCCAGTTTTAGTTTCTTTGTGAGCCGGGTTTTCTGGGGATGCTACCCAATGCTTTAGTAGCAGCAAAGTCAGATATTATGCCGCTGGTCTCGATTGTGCTGGGTCCACACAATGCCCACAGCGGGGGCGCTCCCGGCTCAGGGCCCCGCGCCTCCAGGGAGGCTGCGTACCTGTGAGCTGCTCCCGGCGGCCGTGAAGCTGGCGGCTTGTGAAGGCGGCGTTTTTCCTCTCCGGAAGGGAGTCTCTGCCTCTTCCACCCCAGTTAGGATTGTCCGTTGTTGCAGGAGTTCCTCTTATCCAGTTTTCAGCTCTGTCTCAGGGGTAATTTTTCCACGAGTAGTTGTAAATTGGCTGTGTCCACGGGAGGAGGTGAGTTCAGAGTCTGCCTACGCCGCCATCTTGACTCCCTCTCTTGTTGCTCATTCTTTATTTTCCAAAATGCAAGCTGTCTCGCTCCATCGTATGTATTGTCTCACCAACAAAGATAATATTATTAATTTTCCTCCTGTACACTTACAAAGCTTCATATGAGTTGTTTCATGAAACAACAGGCATACCATACAGGTTTACCTTCCACTCCCTGGAAAAGAAACGCTGATCTACATATTCTTTAATTTCTTATGCATTATAACAACAAGCCTTCAAAATCATGAATATAGGTAAATGAAATAAGTTAGGAAGGCAATTAGAAAGTCAATAAATGATATTTAAAAACCTAATCCTATAGCACTTGGTCATTATTTTCAGGAGTTAGAATATTACACGGTGCTATAGATCTCCACTTGTGGCCATTTAGAGAATGTTCACACATGACTTTAGAAGGGCTCTCCTGTATGGTTAATAGCAAAATTCTCCTTAACTTGTGCAGAGATGGTTTTGTTCTTCCTTCTGATCTTAATCTGTTGTTGAATTTTCCGAAAGAAATGATTGGCATTGTGACTATCAACTGTTAGCATCCCACACTGAGTTTTGAGAATGCACGATTCTCTGTCCTGTAATTTTCTTATAAATTGTATTTTATGATCAATTAGTAGCTACTGTGAATAATTCAGGTGGCACAAAGAACACATTATTTTCCTCAGATAATAGAATTTAAAAACTCATGCCCATCAACTATATATGTAGATTCATCTTGTGTATAAGTAAACAGTTGATCTTATAAAAGCAAAATATTTGTAGAATATAACTTTCTTAAACCATCACAACTAAACAAAATGGGCAACAAACCTGTTACCTACAATTGAATTAATGGTGTGTGTAGACCGGGACTTGTCAATGTTGAGAAGTTCCCTTCATGTGGGGTGCTCAGCCAGAAAGGCTGTGTTGAAGTGAAAAATTAAAGAATAAAATTATAATAGAGTTTTGTTTTGCATCTACTAGACACTTTGTCAAGAACTTGCAAGGTTGTTACTGTGATCCCAATTTTAAATGTATGAACACTGAAGATCAGGTGAAGTTCAATGATTTGGTCAAAGTCCAATGTTGGAAAAAGATGGAGTCAAAAATTATATCTGGGCCCGGCCCCGTGGCTTAGCGGTTGGGTGCGCGCGCTCTGCTGCTGGCGGCCCGGGTTCGGATCCCGGGCACGCGCCCATGCACCGCTTCTCTGGCCATGCTGAGGCCGTGTCCCACATACAGCAACTAGAAGGATATGCAGCTATGACATACAACTATCTACTGGGGCTTTGGGGGGAAAAATAAATAAATAAATAAAATCTTAAAAAAAAAAAAATTATATCTGTGTTGTGTGTGCAAAGCCCTCTCTTTTCACTATATTAGACTACCTTCCTGAATGATTCTAATTTTACTATGATACTATACACATATGTTAACATTAATCATTTTTACCAAGTGAGTCATCATATTTTTCAGTGTTTTTCCCCTCCTTTCAGTTTCTAACTCATTAAGAAACTAAAAAAAGAAGAAAAAGAAGAAGAACAGGAGGACGAGGGGAAGGAAATTCACTTGAATAAGTTACTAAAATTAACTAAGTTTTCCTGAGGGCCAAAGTTCTCATGATCTTCTAATTTTCTAGGGTCTAGATGTGTTATATATTTGTTTTAAATATGATATGCCCATTTGCCAATATATTCATGAATTATAGTTATACATTTTAGAAAGATTCCCATAAAAATAGTTAAAACAAAATACAGTTTGCTTTAAACAATCAGCTTCAATTATTCTAATGTAAATTAGCCCATTCCTTAGTAATACCATCTTCCTACAAATGTTTCCCCAAACATGAACATAGTACCATCAGATTTTAAATCCACAAAAGCCATAGTACAAGCAATCAAGTTACTCATTCTTATAATTAAGATATTAGTAAGGGATCCCTTGTGACACTCTGGGTAGCAAATAAAGATAGGAGAGATGATAGATAAATGCCTTTAAGCAAAAATACTTGGCCATTGTATTGACTATTAACTCCAAGGTTGAATATCTCCATCAATAGTAGTTCTCCGGAGTGGCTAACACAAGTTCATACATAAGTGAGAAAATCAAAAAGTTTTGAAAAAGAAATTAAATATTTGAAATGTGATGGATTTTAATATGAATTTTGTTTGCTACTAAAAAAAGGATACTATCATTGTCATAGGTCTTTTCTTCTAAGTTTACCGCAAATAAAATAAGATGATTCACCTCTTCACTCCAAGAGATTATTAAAGATATTAGCATTTTTTGTATATAAAGATATTAGCACGTTTTTAGCTTTCAGCTGACTTCATTTGCAATAGGCCATGCAATAATAGAAAGTAAAATTAAAGGCCCTAATGTCAGTTATTACTTCTGCTTTTTATTGGTTTTATTCTAGATCTACACGTGCATTATGCAATTTTTTAAAAATGAAAATACAGTTTAGTACATAAAAAAGCTGACAATCTTAGAAGCAAAGACTATTAGAACAGACAAGTACAAGAATTGTTTGGAATACCTGGTTTTAAATCCCCATGGACAAATATGTCAATCATATATCGACAGAATGCATACTGATCTGACAGAGTAGAAAGAAAAAAAGCAATGAAAAAATGTCATCGACACCTTTCTTTTTTCTAGGGAGAAATGGTTTAACAAACAAACAAAAAACACAATTCTATTTTAGTTACTACAATATTTTCTGTGAAGAAATAATTTGCACTCATGTGAACACACGGGGAAAAAAGGCATAATAAACGTAAGGTTTCATTTATTCCAAGAAAAAGAATAACCCTAAAAAATTGAAACAGACTAGTTCAGGGTAATATTATAATAAGCTATTTTTAAGAATTAAAACATTTTCATCAAATTTATTACAAAAATCATCATATTAAAGCAATTTTTTCATTGTCCGTATATATATATACTTCCAATAATGAAACAGAAGTTTTACAAGATGAAACTGTTTCCAACTTGGAGCGTTTTACCAAATATTCACTCCTGGCCCTTCTGCTAATTGAATGGAGCTGCAAAATGTTTTCTCAAAGAGGCAAGCAGGAGGAGGGCTAACCCCTTTGCAACCTGTTAGGGGTCCTCTGCATGGAAATGCTCTTCAATTAGAATAAATCCAGGAGAACAGACTTTCAGCCTCAAATGATATCATTGTTAAGCTAATTAATTGGGTGATCTTTATTAGAAGATCATCTTCTGATCTTGACTAGTCTTTGGTCTATGGAAAAAGTAAAAAAAAAAAAAAAGCATAGGATGTAAGCATTTTGGAAGACTTGGTCAAAGGTAATTTCAAGAGTTGTTTTTTTCTTTTCCCTCTAAATTAAAGACATTGCAGTGAACTTTAAATTCTCACATAACTTTAGATTCTGTTGAGGTCATTCCAACCCAAATTTCGGTTGAGAAATCATTCTATAAGTTTTACCATTTCTTCTTTAAAGAATGCTTATTATGAAATGAATGTTGTTTAAGATGATTTGCATTTTACTGTTTCTAAAGAGGCATCTTATTAATCCAACAAATCCAAAGGCAGCTTTAGGACCAAGAGAGTTTACTGAATTTATACAACATGACACATCCTTAAGTGCGCCAAATTATGTATATCAAACATGAAATAATAAAACTTGTTATTATGCAAATACACATACAAGGATTTTTGTAAACCTCATTGTTTATTTTAGAGAATTAACACTTTGAGTAATCCATTTTATTATAAAACTCTGACAGGTCTTTTAAAAAAATAAATGTAGTTATTGCAGTAGATGTAAAAATATAATCCTTTTATTAGTACCTAAATATAAGTAGGCCAAAACTCATAAAGTTTCAAAATTTGCCTATATTTTTGTTCTTGAATTGGAGCACATTTTCCCACAGGTGAGTTGGAGAGTGGGAAGTAGGCTAGGTCTCAGATCAGTCAGGAATCTATTTGCTCCTGCATGTACTGGCGGTAATAGCTGGGGTTTCTGATACGAGCACCTGGGCACTCTATGGTACAGGAGAGAAGTAAGATTAAGGGCATAATTGTTTTCCTGAGCAAAACTGTAGAATGGGCAATTTGACTCTAAAATAAAGCAAAATGAAAAAGTATATTTCTCTTGAATGGCAAATTTGAGGTTGGGCAAGGGTGGACTTCCCCAAATTGTCAAGCTTTCCCCTTTGTTTCAGTGGCTTAAGTGACTGTACTATTTCTAGATTTGTCCTTGCTACAATTCAGAAGTAGTTCTCAAAGGGCAATTTAAATATCAAAAAGATAGCAAATGTGTTGAAATGCAGATTTCTAGGCCCCATCACACAAAAAACTATAATTCCATGGGTCTGGACCCTAGGAATACGTATTTTGTTTCGAGAATCACTGATCTAAAATCCCTCAATTTTTTTTTCACAATGATTCCTAGTGGCACTATCGCCTTCAGTAACAGCAACAAAGAATGTATGCATGTCTTAAGTTTAGAATGCAGGGACTACTTGGAATTTAAAGAGTTTGGAAACCCCCTAAAATTAAATATTATTCTCTGCCCCAAGTTGTGATGGGATGTTTATATACACAACATGTGGAGTAGTATATTGAATTAACTAAAATCTTCACATTTCAGAGTTTCTTCATTGAATGTTGACAATGTAATGAAACTACTTAGCCTATACGTTATATTATTACCAATGTAAAATGCCTATATTTAGTATACTAATATTTTCTGAATGCAAAAGTCATTCATTCAATTAATGCACCAATAGTTCTATGAGCTTCCAATTTAATAAAGCAAATCCCTTATGAATTCAAAGAATGTTTATTTTTTTAATCTAGAAAATTATTTGAGTTACAACACGTACGAGGTTTCTGTTATATTTAAATGATACTGTGATGTTGCATTCTAATGGCACCAACATATCAATAGGAAGATGAAAGAGTATTTTGACAATATTTTAAATTAGGAATTTTCAAATATTTTAAATTAAGATATCCATTTCCATCTGTCCTGAGCGTTGACCTTAACAACGTGTAAGAATTCTAGGAAAGTATTATTTTGAGCAAGAAACCAGTGTTTCTGCTTCATCTAAGGATAAAGCAAAACCAAGCCTTCTTGATTCTGGAAGATTCGTTTTATAGAAATGCTACTTTAAATGCAGCTCAAATATTAAAATAGAAAATATTTCCTGAAGAAAATTGCAAATGTTCTATCATTCTAACTTTCACAGTTATGTGATGATAATTCACATAAGGTCATTTCGTATTTGGTCACCACTTCTTAGTATTTTTTATCAAATAGACATCCTTCTAGAAATAACACACTCTGTCCATTTCTGCCCTTCTTGATCCCCAGGGAGCAGTGATGGAGGTCATTCGGCTGCTGCCTTGCTGGTGTTTCCTGTGGAGTGGCAGCTGAGAGAAAATGCGTTCTTGGTGCAGAATGTCAACAGAAAGGAAATTCTAAAAACCTCTGATGAGGATGGGGCGAATGTGGTCCGGTGCTCTATGGCAGATTCACATTAGCTATACTTTCTCTGTCTGCCACAAATATTTAGATAGTTATCAAAAAATAAATTAAAAGAAAGAATGAGTGTAGCAGTGGTACGTTTGATTTTTCTTTCCCCACTGATTTGCCACAGACCATCGAGAATCAGGGGGTAATACCTGATCACGCTGACTCTTCTTACCCTACTTTAAACAGGTTAAGATTGGTCTATAAAAATTAGATTACATGACATATGAATGTGTGTATAAGTTTATGGTAGGCACGTACATAGGTATGTATCTTATCGCCAATGCTTTAAGGAGAAATATATTGTTTATATATACAATGTTAAGACTAACCACATATGAATATATTTGCATGTATACTGTATAATTAAATACCAATCAGTATATGTGCTCCATGTAAAAGTCTGTTTCCAATCTGTAAAAGACCTATAGGCCCTATTTATTTAAAAAGAATTGTTTAGAAATCTAGATGAAAAGAATGACTCAAATTCATTAGGTCTAACTTAAGCTAAGTAAATACACAATTCCTTGCCCAAAGGAGAGCTAACTCAACAATTTTACTAAATCATCAATACAAGAGTCTCAAAATCAAAGCCACCTCACAAACAGATTATTTAAAAAACACTATGTTTTATCATGTTGAGTTAAAACCATAATGTGATTAGGTTTTTTATAAACAAATGCTCTTAAATCTTTTCTTAATTAAAAAAGAATAACATATTTATGTGTCTGACCAGCTATTAGAGGTAAAGTTTTGTTTATTTACCTAATGATACACTTATTTAATTGATGGTAGCTGTTCTCAATAGGGAGCCTTACTTTGGCAAATGTGTTGTTCAGCTGATAAAATCACATTTGTACTTTCATTTCTAATTTTGTGATATTTGAATGTCCTTTTAATAGATAAATAGCTCTTTCTGTGGAAATGAAAACAGTAGATTGAAAATGGAAATGGCAATATAATGCTGTCTTTAATAATTCTGATTACTGATAGGAGTAAAATACAATATATACGTGACTTGGAAAATAAATATTATTTGAAAATGTTCTAGTGATGTGTCTCCATAAATAAAATATGACCCCTCAAAACCCAAAGATACTGAAAATAAACATCAAAAAGTGTATTCCTGTTCCTAGCTGGTAGATAAGTATTTTGCTGCTCCCATATATAACTGGCATGAATTTTTACTTACTGTATTTATGGACAAAAAATAAAAATATACTTGATATGTTTCAGCTGGTTTCATGTGATTCTTTTCTTTTTTTTTGTTTGGTGAGGAAGATCAGCCCTGAGCTAACATCTGTTGCTAATCCTCCTCTTTTTTGCTGAGGAAGATTGGCCCTGGGCTAACAACTGTGCCCATCTTTCTCTACTTTATATGTGTGACACCTGCCACAGCACAGCTTGATAATCGGTTCACAGGTCCACGCCCAGGGTCCAAACCCTCGAACACAGGGCCAGGAAGCAGAGTGTGCCAACTTAACTGCTACACCACCAGGCCAGCCCCTATTTTCTTTTTTAAAGGGCAATCTAAAACGTAAAGTATTTTAGGATCTTGATAATCGTTTTAAATAAACATATCAGTGAATCAGAAGATTAATTTTTCTGTTTTCTATCACAATAAAATAGTCCATTCAAAATATTTTCTCTTTATTTACTACTTCTTTATTTTCTACCCAAAATATTTTATAAATAACATATAGTTTTAAGAGAGGTAATAATTAATATTTTATGTTTTTCCAAGGCAATATAATCATCTTTAAAATTGAAAGAGGTTTTAGGGCTCCAAAGTTTTAATTCCATTCCTAACTTTAAAAATTACTTTGAAATAAATGAAATTACCTAAGTTAAAAAATTTTGTGCATCATTAAAAAAAAAAGAAAAAGAAATTTTTCCTTTCTTCTTCCCTTCATTCCTTTTCTTTTTAAAATATATTTTCAAAAAATATACATCTTTTGTCATATAAATCAAAGTTTACAAATATTACTTGTGAATTCAGGGGAAAACGTGATTCAAAGATAAAATACAAGAGTGGATTGCAAAGACAAATGCCATATGATCTCATTTATCTGTAGAACCAAAAAAAAGTGTGGATTGCAAATTCCATATCTAGTACCTTATAATGGGGAAAAATTATTTTCAGTTCCACTGTCCAAATAGCTTACTCAGTAATAAAGTTTCAAAATTTTTCAGTGAAAATCTCACAGAAATCATTCCTTAATTTTAGTCCTCAAAATTATTCAAAGCTACCAAAGTAAAGGAAAATTTTATTTTGCACCACCCCTAAGAAACATTTATAGGACTAGTCCCTACAGAAAAGATCCCACATTCTGTGTGAGTGCCAGGATGGTGTAGCAGCCTGGCGCCAGGAATGGACTTAGGAAAGGAAAGCTTCAACAAGGGGCAGACATGTGGGACAATAAGGCCCTCAGCTGCCCTCTTAAAACTCCACCCTTCTATGTTTACGTAGCATCTTTCCATAAAGAATTTCAGGTTCATATTCGACCCCCATTTAAATAGTCTATTTCTGTGAAGTTGGGATTAAGTTTGACACCTCTCTTATCGAAGAGCAGGACAGCTGTCAGATACACAGCTTTCTAAAGTCATAAATTTAGCCAATGGCTGCTGGCAAAGAAACTTCAGAGTTCTTTTCCCTATAACTTCCTGCCTATTCAATTAACTGAATTTAACAATTCGATGTATATTCTACATTATGTGCTCTTGCAGAGACAACAGGAATGTATGGATAATTTTTATCATACTTACTCTATGTGATTTGAACATAAACCCCTTAAAAATCTCCTTGAGAATTGTTGCTGTTTTTCCTGGACTGCTCTTCTCCAAGGAGTAGGACACAGAATTTTTGTTCCACTTTTTTCATACAAATCTCATATCTCGAGAATTCAACATCTATCCTCAACCTTCAAATAACTTCAAATCCTAATTCAAATACTCCTAAAAATTATTCAAAATGCATCTTTAGATATGTGGACACATTTTAGTATTTCTATAAATAAATTTTAATTCCCAAATTATTGTATTTCCTTCCAGGCATTTTTACTTATACAAGTCTTTTGCTCTCATTTGGAGTCTGATCTCAGTCTTTTTCAGTTTTTAATTTCACTGCATCTGCTTCTTGCCCAATATTCTCTTAGAACCTCTGGCTGCCTCCTCTGAACGTTTACCTTTCTGTTCGTGCTTGGATACAGCTGCGGTCTCTTTCCTGTCCTTTTCTTTGGGTTTTGGCGATGTTTTCTGAACTTCTTTTACTTTTGTAGCTGTTGGCTTCACTTTCTCCTGTTTCCCACCTTTCACTTCCTTTTTAGTCTTTTCTTCAGTCTTCTCTTTAGTCTTAGCTTTCTTCTCTTCTGTGTACAGAGACAAGTTGGATTATTTTTGCTTATTTACCAACACAGCATTTCGTCTTTCTTTGGTTGTTAAGAACAATTTAAAAAGAAAGAAAAAAGAAAAACAATAGAGAAATAGTGTCCCTGACATAAACACTTGTGACTATTATCTGACTTTTATATAGTTTATGAAGTGCCATGTTAGCGTATTTAGAAAAAACATTGCTATCTTGCAAGTTGGGCTCTTTTTAAATTTGTACTTGATAACATTATATTTTAGGTAGACAGGAACTTAGCATATCAACAGGGAGGCATTAGGAATGTATATACAGGCGTGTTCAGTGAAAGGTAATGCCCATACTGAAGAGCCTGACGAAAGAGATCTTTTAAAAGGATGTGATCATTTTGTTTCACAACTAAAATATCCTAAAAGTCATTCGAGAAACTGAACCATAAACACAGTATTTTTTAAAGATAACTATTAGGAATGCAAATGTAAAATGACTTGCACTGGTAATAACTAATATAAATAAAACAATAAAATCCACTAAAGGATAACTCAGAGACATTCAGTCTCTTATTATTTCACAGAAAGGGAGCAGAAATTGGGATATTGCCTCCTGCTTATCTTAAGTCAGAAATAATAATTCTAATGAGTTTTAAAGCCCTTAAATACATCCTAGTAAACAGAAAGGGCTATAAATTAGAATATATATGAATTATACATACATATATGTTCTATACACACATTCTTAATTTGTTATTGTATGTATTTGGGGGAAGTAAACTGGGAATGTGAACTGATCAGTCTGAATCTTTCAATTATTTAAAAAAAGTAATAATAATATAGCAACATTTGTGAAAAATTGTTTATAATAGATGCTGCCTGTTGGAGATTATTTATTCTATGGGTTCACACATAATCACTAGATACCACAGTAAGTCTACTACAATGTTGGACTCTCTCATCTCATTTTCCAATGTAGTGGATAGACTTTATTATCACTCATGTTGAAGAACTGATGAAAATATTATAATCAAGTTTCTTGACTTTACTACACTAAGCAAGAATTTGAGACTAAGAGTAGATAATATTGCAACGTCCTGCGAATAGAAGAATGAAAGTGATAATGCCTGATGCTCGCAAAACAAAACTCATCTGTGCTACTGCATTTAATTGAATGGACAAAGCACTGTTCTTCAGAAATTTTGCAAGGAGATGCTAATAGCGTGTTAGGGATAGGAAGATATTCCTATGATCAAATAAATTTGGAAACACTAAGTTAAATCTGTTTCTTTGCTATGGAACTTCTCAAAGCTAAAGTGTACTGAGAATCTTCAAAGAGGGGGATTATGCCATGCACTGTTTTCCCAAGTTACCTGACCACAAAAACTCTCATACAAAAATCATCCAGTTACTCCACAAACTTCCAACGTCTTTGTGACTTCCACAACCATATTCAATGGGGGATTTTCTTCTACTTTCTTTAAACTATTTCTAAATCTCCTTTGCTGGTTACTGCTCTTTCCTACAGCAGATTCATACATTTCTGTGACAGAAAACCATCAGCTCTCTGAAAATGACTTTCAATCAACATTATTCCAGAACCTCACACCAAAATATTTATTAGTTTCTGTCTGGAGAGAAAGTTCCACTGAGATAGGGAACAGTACCTCAGACTCATGCAACTCATATATCTTCTCCTAACAAACTGTTCTGGAGAGTCCGTCATAGCCTGGGCTCTGAGCTAGTTCCTGGAGCTCTAAAGATCAGCAGGGTAATATTCCTATCTGAAGAAAGTTTAGTACTGCACTTAAAACCCTGCACAAACTGGCTCCATTCTATCCCTCCTCTCATAGTATATTCCTCCACCAGGCTACTTACTTTTTCTTGAATATCTCATATGTTTTCTACATGCCAAACATTGCCAGGCTGCATTCTCTATATTTTCCATGTTTTCCACATATATAAATTGTGCCTTCAATTCATATGCAACAAATGGCTCTGCCAATGAAATGAATCATTGCTTTATCTGAGCTTGAATTTGCCTCAACTTTTATTAATGCACACATGCTATTCTCTATTATATAACTTGTATTACAGATGGTTGTTCACATATCTGTCTTCCCTACCAGACTGAGAGCAACTTGGGGATAGGAAACATATTATTCATTTTTGTAGCATCATAATGTCTATCACAGTGCTTTTCTCAAAGAAAACACAGAATAAATGTTTACTGAATTAGCAACTTCGATGAAGGAGAGAAAATAGTAAATGTTTCACTATGTTCAGATGATGTGTATAATATAGTGATATATATATTGCATATGTAAATATGTGTCTAGAAATGAACTTGACAAAACTTGGAAAATTTTCCAAGTAGTTTTTTGTTTATACTTTATTTGTATGTGAAATTGTTATTTTGGTTACCCTGAATGATACCAACCCATGCCTTGTGGATAGAAGTTAATTTAACCTTAGCTTCATACTATGGAATTTAAAGATATGTGAAATTTAGATCTACTTTATAATTTATAAATGGGGGGCAAAGATAATTTTCTTAAAGACAGAATCATATCTAAAAACTAATTTTTATCAATGATCCTAAGTATAAAAATAACAAATTTTTTCCTACATATTTAGACTGTCAATGATCTTCATCTTTGAAACAGATAACTTCGTCTCATATTGAAAACAAAACTGGGTTGAGAACTCACCAATAATGTGGATATAATGAGGAAAATACCACGAAGCTAAAGCAACACCCAAAATGTTGTTTTTATCAAAATGAGTAGATGTTCTTAAATTTTGTGCCAAAATAGTTTTCCTATTTTCTCAAAAAGAATTTAAGTGACATTTGCACTTAAGAGTTCATTAGGGATCAAAAAAGCAAAGAGCATTGTCAGGTTATATTCAAATCACCCAGCTCTATTTATGAAGACATTTAATTCATGACTTTTGTCAAATGGAAAACAAAATGGTCTAATCAAAAGAATGACATCAGCATATTTGATCCAATTTTGGGATTACCATTACTCACTCCCTAGAACTTAGACAGAGTTTGCTGTTTAGCAGGAATTACTGTATTATACTCATTTTACATATGAGAAATCCAAGAACCAAAAGGGTGTTTGCCAAAGATGGTGCAACTAATGAGTCAGGAATAAAAGCAAAAGAACCAGAATGCCTAACCCATTTCCCCATTACTCTAAATTGCACAATGTTATTAATATTAACCTATGGGGATGAAACCAAAAATATATTTTAAGACATATGAGAGAAGATATAAATATACACAGACCAAGTGAAAGCAATAGAAAATCTTTTGAAAAATATCAAAACAGCAGTAACCTGTCCTACTTCATCAAACACACAGACACCTGAACATTTTTACTTCCAGGCCAGTTAGACAGCCTGGCCCAAACTTGGCTTACTCCACTCACTTATCTTTTTATCATTTTCTTCTTATTCTTCCCTATCTTTGTTATTTTTATTGAATTGTAGATATAGACTAGTTTTCACGGTGGATATGGGGTCCTACACGTGTTCCCCAGGGTAGATATTGCAAGGTCCATTCTTTCCTAAGAGGAGGTCTTGAAGTGGTTCAGCCAGTTACCACCCTTGGGCAGTCTGTGCTTGAAACAGAGCCAGAAACTCACTGTGTTCCATGGCAGTGCCTCTGGGAATCAAAGATCTTCAGAGAGAGATTCTACTTTAATTCTGGTCATACCTTTCAAATATGATAGCTTATCTTTGTTTCTAATGAAATGTCACATACTATAATGTATGCTTTTTTAATCTTATTCTGTTTTCCCCAAAATTACCCATTAGACAAGGAGCAATTCTTAAATATTTCCTACATTCCTAACATAATGTATGTATACATATATAAAATAAAAAGAAAAATTATATATATGTGTGCTTGTGTGTGTGTGTGTATATATATATATATATATATATATATATATATATCCATATCTACAGTCATGCGTTGATTAACAATGGGGATACATTCTGAGAAATGCATTGTTAGGCGATTTCACCATTGTGCAAACACTATAGAGTGTACTAACACAAACTTAGATGGTATAGTCTACTACATAGCTGGGCTATATGGTACTAATCTTACAGGACCATCACCATACATGTGATCTGTCATTGACTGAAATGTCCTTATGCAATGCATAACTCTGTGTCTATATCTATCTATATCTATATCTATATGATTTGTTTACATATCTCTCCCAGAAGAATATAAGTATATAAATGAAGTGTTTGTGATTTGTGGCCATCCAGGTCGACTCAAGATGGCCCCCAATGATCCCCACCTTCCATATTCATACCCTTGTGAATGTTCTCCCTTTGAATATGGGCTGTCCTAAGAATTTGCTGCTACTCAATAGTATGTGACTTCCATGATTAGTCTACATAAGATTGTTATTTCTGTCTTGTTAGCTGATTCTTCCACTTGCTAGGTTTGATGAAGCCAGCTATCATAGTAGTGACACTCATGTGACAAGGATCTAAGGATGGCCTCCAGCCCACAGCCAGAAAGAACTGAGGTCCTCATTCAAAAGCCCTGAGGAATTGAATCTCACCAACAATCAGGTAAATGAACTTGGAAATGATCCTTCCTCAGTTGAGACTTCAGATGGGACTGCAGCCCTGTCTAATACATTGATTGCAGTCTTGTGAGAGATAGTGAGGCAGAAAACTGAGCTAAGCCATGCCCAGATTGTTGACCCACAGAAACTGTGAGATATTAAATGTGTATTGACTTATGTCTCTAAATTTGTGGTATTTGTTGCATAACAATAAATAACTATTACCGTGTTAAATAAATATTTGTTGAAGGAATAACTGATGCTTGAAGACCTTTATTTAAGTATCTTTGGAAAGAACACTTGATTTATATTCAGTTCACTTGGAGTTTCATCTTAGTCTAATTACATATTATTTATATGACCTGGCCAAATTGTTTTCTCTCCCTGGAGGGTAAGTTTCTTTATCTATTAAGGTAGCTAATTAACTGGGATGATCTCTAACATCCCTACTAGCTTTAAGATTTCATATATATGTGAATTTATTTTCATTCACATCTATCAAACAAAAGATAATCAAATAGAATAAAATAACATGTATTTCGTTACAAACTCCATCTTGAAACTAAATTCTTGCTACCTTCTAGGAAAGAAAGTCTCAATTTACAATTCATCTATCTTAGCTTTAATAAAATGATATTTAATTATATCACAGAAATATTTAGTAAAAAATATATCTGCCTCAAATATCTAATTGTGCAAACACATTAAATTTTGAAAATAGATTCCAATTTTTATCTAAATTATTAGTCCCTTCAAAATATTGGATTGAGATTTCTAAAATAACTGATCACATAAAATCTATATTTTAAAAATAAGGAGGAAATTTAAATTTAGGAGGTAAAACTGAACCATCAGTCAGAATCCATATTTTTCTAACATCAAACAATTGGTAGACAAATTTAGAATAGCAAAAGCTGGTTTATGCAACCTTCCAAAATATAAAATGTTATATTGATATTCTAATTGACTTTTGGGGGGTTACTATTAAGACACCGCTGGTCCTCAATGGCTTAAAATATCGATCAAGAGGTATTCATTACCCTTTCTTCTTGAAAAAGGAAATCCCGAATTTGAATCTTCTAAAATAAAACTCAAAGTATAATACTGGTAAGACGCTATAAACCATGTATGTTGTGTTAGTTTCTTATTGCTATAGTAACAAATTACCATAAACTTAGCTGCTTAAAACAACATCCATTTGTCTCCCGGTTTCCATGGTTCAAAATTCTTGGTACGAAGTAACTCAGCTAGGTTCTCTCTTTAAGGTCCACAAGGCTAGAATCTAGTTCTCACCAGGGCTGCATTTTGTTACTGGATGCTCTGGAGAAGAGATGGCTTCCACACTTATTCAACATGTTGGCAGAAATCATTTCCTTCTCATACTTTCCACAGGCCCCCCTCAATTTCAAGCCAGCAATGGGAGGCAAGTCATTCTCACACTTCAAATCTCTCTCTTCTGCCACATCTCTTTGCTTTTAAAGGCTCATGAGACTACATTGAGCCCACCTGGATAATCCAGGCTAATCTCCCTATTTTAGATCAAGCTTAACTACCTCTGCAAACTCCTTTTTGCCATGTAATGTAACATAGCCACAGGGATGGCACCAAAGGGTGAAAGACATGGGGGCCAAAATTCTGCCTATCACATGTGAGGAAGCTCTTCATTTTCCTCTCACATTTTGAGATGCTATATTATTTCAAATATTCAGGTTTATTATTCTTTTAGATAGCAATTTTTAAATGTAAGGCCAAATTAATTTTTATGTAAATGAATGCTTACAATCATCCAGTTATCTGGTACACAAAATGTAATCTTTTAAAGTAAAAAAAGTTTTATTATGGAAGTAATAAAGGGAAAAGTTACCTTTTGTCACTGTCTTTGTTTCTGGTTTTTCTTTTCTCTCTATTTTTTCCTTGTGAGTTGCTTAAACAGAAAATTTTATATTAGTACACACTTTTAACAGATTTCAAGACAAATATTTCTCTTTACTTCAGTTTTATAGTCACCAAAATCATGAACTATTTTGAAGAATGATGACATTAATGAGCCTAATTCAGGAATAAAGAGTTACCAGTGTAATAATATCTGTATGGAGCCCAATTTAAAAGACTTGGCATTAAGACTTAGAAAGCATTTTGAAAACTAGTCTCACCTTCCCTTTTAAAGTTATCATTTCAAGTAAATAAAGTTTTCAGGAAAGATAAACTAAGAGAGAGCAATTTTTTAAGAATTTGTTGAAAGATATATCATTTTTTATTTTTATTTTTTGTGTGTGAGGAAAATTAGCCCTGAGTTAGCCTCCGTTGCCAATCCTCCTCTTTTTCCTGAGGAAGATCGGCCCTGAGCTAACATCTGTGCCCATCTTTCTCTGCTTTATATGTGAGACGCTGCCACAGCATGACTTGGCAAGAGGTGTGCAGGTCAGCGCCCGGGATCCAAACCTGCAAACCCCGGGCCACTGAAGCAGAGTGCACGCACTTCACCATTATGCCACCAGGCCTGCCTCGAAAGATAGATCATTTTATCAGGAAGAAGCACTCTCTTTAGGATTAATAAAGAGAAATTTTCAAATCAGGACTAGAGGTTTGATAAAGCACAGTGTCTGTCCACAAGGACACAACTGAGTAGTAGGTGTCCCTGTAAGGGACAGTCTTACGTGTTGACAAAATGCTTACTTCTCTGGTCCCCGTGTACCAAATGCTCTCCACTCCAATGACATTTTGACATCTCAAAATTTTTCCAAATACTCCATAAGGGATAGCACCTTTGGTTGAGAACCATCAATAGAATACAAAGTAATCATAAAGATGACTGACTGAGTGCAGCTTCTTAATTGAACAGTATTCGACATGAAGCCTTAAAAATTATACCTTCTCACTGTTTATGTAATAAATTAACATGAATATATTTTATGAACTTTTATTTTATTCACATAGACTGGTAAAATCTTGTGTCTGTCAACAGTTTAGGTAAAGAAGTTCTGAGAAACACAATAGCACACATTAAACTGTGTGCTTTGGTAGTTTCCCAAATCACCATACATTTTTCAACATTTACATACTATTTATTGGAGAATAATAACGAGAGTTAAAGAAATTATAGAAAATTAAATGATAAAATAAGAGATTTAATTAAACAGCTGGAAACGGTTAAAGAAAGAGCCAAATTATTAATGTAAAAAATTGAAGCCCCGATTATTTCCATTATTTCCAGCTATATAACAAGAATAGTAATGTCCATCAGATTTACTTGTATTATAAAAGGAAAGAACGTACTCAAAATGTGTATTTAAAAAACTATTCTTTTAAAATACAGTCTATGAATAGTTTCTCCAGAATCTTGGAGAGATGATGTAAGCCTCATAGAAAACTTAAAGCATAATGTCCAGTTGAAGACCAAGTGACCCTGGCAGCTGCGGAGCCACCTAGAGAACAGACGCCTCCCCTCCAGGGTTTCAGCCTCCACCTCTCGCCTGCCCCACAGTCATCTGCGCTATCGTTTGGGGTTATGTGTAAAAGCCTGGGCAATGTTAGTTGAAGGAACACAACAGCAGGCTAAGCAGGTACACAGTTCACACAGGTCATGGGGCTGCAGTATAATAACTTATCTCATAAAAAAACAAACTCCTTTAATTTGTATATAGTAAATAAAAGGACACGTATGGGGCCAGCCCCATGCCTGAGTGGTGCAAGTTTGGCATGCTCTGCTTCAGTGGCCCAAGTTCACCGGGCCCGGATTCCAGGCGTGGATCTACTCCACGCACCAGCCATGCTGTGGAGGCATCCCACATACAAATAGAGGAGGATTGGCACAGACGTTAGCTCAGGGCAAATCTTCCTCCCCAAAAAATAATAATAAAAATAAATAAATAAAAGGACACTTACAATGCAGCATTTTGTCTCTGCTTTTCAATTTGGACAAATTTCCTGCTTCATATGTAATTTAAGGGAAACAAATTCTCAATTAATTTTTAACAAGAAATAGACACTGTGAAGGTTGAAAAAAAAAGAAATTTCAGATTATTTCATTTAGTCAGAGTACACAGAACCTGACGCTAATATTCTGCGTAACTCAATAGCAAATGGGAAATGGGCACCTGTTTCTAGAACAAAGAAAAGGGCTATATTGAAATTCATAGATATTATCGTTAAGTAAACATCAATAAAATAGCAACTATTTAATTTAAATTTTCAAGCGAGAATATGAAATAAAGAAGATTGAAGCATATTTCCGCTGATTTGATTGCTAAATATCGTAAAACATTCTAAGTGGAATGTTTCACAAAATAACATAATTCAGCAGTCTATGCATATTGTGGACACATAAATCAGCTGAAATCTAGCCCAAATATCCTAGTCATGAACAAGAGCAAAAAATTAAATTAAAATTTTGTTTCACATCATACATTAACATGGATTTTTGATGAATTAAAGTTAAATGTAAAATATGAAACTAATTTTAAAAGCTTGAGGAAAATATCAGTAGGTACTGAATTAATCTTTGGATGAAGACTCAAAAGCAGAAATACTAAAAGAAAATATCAACATATCTAGCCATATAAAAATGCAAGAATCTAAATACAACACACACACACACACACACTCACACACATGCATACACACATATATGCATTCACACATGTCCACTCACACAGACAGAAACCCTAACATTAACTACAAAACTAACTGAGAAAAAATACTTGAAAAAATGATAGACCACGGATGTATACACGAATGACATGCACACATATCATCAGGAGAAATGGACAATGAGTGTGAACAGCCACATAAAAAATGTACGTCACTAAAAATCATATTTAAATATTTCAGTCTATAAATAACAAGCAACTAAAGTATACAGTCGAAGAAAATATCTTTATTAAAATATTATGCAGCTTTTTAAAAAGAATAAAGGAAATATCTATTTACTGATATGGAAAGATCTCTATGATATATTGTTAAGTTATAAAAACCAGAATATAGAACATGCTAAATTTTGTGAAAAAAAGTAGGAAGAAACAATAAAATATATTATCTTATAATTGCATAATGAAGCTCTGAAAAGATGCACATAAAGCTCATAAAAGTAGTTTACTGTGTATGTGTGGGTAGGACGGAGTGAGAACTGGGAGGGTGGTAAGGCAGGAGGAAGCTTTTCACGATAGATCTTTAAGTATTGAACAATGAGACTGTATTGCCTATTCCAAATAAATAAATAAAGATGAAAAACAATATAAAATGCCCAGTCTAATAGGTAATCAAAGAATGCAAGTCAGAATAATGAGATATGCTTTCTTACCTATCAAATTGGCAAATATTCTCTGAAATAATATTATCATTACTGGCTAAGGCAGTCTCGAAACTGCCAAGAGAAAAACTGATGCATTTCTGGAAAGTAAATTAGTAACAGCGCTCAAGAGTCTACCTATTTTATTTCCTTCAACCCAGAAATTACTCTTTTCACATTCAATTCTAAGGAAATTATCATAATATAATTAAAAAACATAAATTCATGGTCATCTAAATCTGACGAAAAGAAAGAGAGCTCAAAGGGGCAGTGACCAATGTGTTAAAATCAAGAATAACTCCATACCTTTCTTTTCAGGTTTTTCTTTGTCTTTTACTTTTTCTTTTTCTCTGTGTGTAACTGGAAAGAAACAGACAATACTTTTCATTTAAATAAAAAGACAATAAATGATGAGATGATTGCATGGCAATTTTTGATGTCAAAAACTTACTTGCTCCTTTTGGAAATCTTTCTTTAACTGGCATGAGGTTTTACATAGAGGTTTAACCGTTAAAATGATTATAGATTTTTTAATTTCTATTTTTATTTCATATCTAAGCACAAACTCGTACCAAAACCAGGTTTGAGTGCAAAGATAACAATACCCCTCAGTTTTTCCAAATCTTTAACTTCAACTCAATGAATTGGAAAATTTTAAAAATTTATCAAGCCACATGCCAAAGGCACCCAGTTCAATACTGGAGGAACACCAAAAATATGAGGACAAAAGTACAGAGCGATAATCTTCTGAACCTGAAACAAAGAATAATCAACCTGAATAGTATGTGTTAATCTTCTACAGAAATATTCCACTTTAAAAGTTTTTTGAAAATATACTGGGATGAGACTAAGATGATACCAAATCCTTTAAAAGAAAACAAAATTTAATTTAATATGTGCTGTGATCCAATGAATTAACATAGTGGAGCTCAAAGTCTTAATCTTTCCCCACAATTTAGTCATAACTCTTAATAATGGCACCTAAAATTATTCAAGCTAGAAACATGGTACTCATCCAGGATTCGTCCTTTATATTCCACTTTTGTTCATTTGCAAAGCTCTTTCAATCCTACCTTTTCAGTATTCCTCTTACCCATCTTCTTTTATCCAATATTACATTCCCTAGCATTTATTTACAGAAAAATATAGAAAGAGCACCTGTCATGTGCTAAAGACTCTGTTTTGCAAGACAAACTCCATCCCTGTCATTGTGATGTCACCAAGCTAATGGATGATGGACGCTAAACAAATAATTAAAAAGATAGCTAATTGCAGTTAGTATAACTGGCAATGAAGAAAATATTGAGTGGCATGTCCATGCACAAAATGAGACCTAATCTAGTCTGTGCATTTGGGAAGCCCCCTTGGTGTGAAGGATGTGAAAGATGAGAAGAAATTAACCCAGTAAAGGAGTGGGAAGGAGAAAGGGGAAAGACCCCATTTCAAAAGTTGGAGTAGGATGTCCTTCTCAACTATAGTATTATTACACATATTATTACAATAACATCCTAACTAGTCTCTTGAACCATTAGATTTAGGTTTTTGCTCTCTCAGAGTAACCTCTCTAACATGAAAATCTGACTGTACTATTAATCTGTTACAAATAGTGTCTCCCTCATGGTATCTGTCACAGAGGTGCTCTATCAAACATCAAAATATTTTATTGCTCTCGTGATCTGATATTTGCTTATCAAGCCAAACTTATCATCAGGAATTTCACCTTGAACTTTCCATTCCAGTAATATCAAATGCTTGTGGCTTCACAAACACACTATGTGCCCTGTTAATGCCTTTGAATCTCTGTCTGCTTGTGCCTTCCTCCTAGAATTCCCACACCTACATTTATCTCTTTCAGGCACCCTTTCAATCCTGGCTCAAATGCCTGCTCCTCTGTAAAGTGTTCTGTTATCTCTATTTATTCTATATACCAACTGCACCACGTGCATAATTCTGTTTTAGCAATTAAATAATAATACTGCAATTGTTCGTATATTTGACTTCCCAGTAAGTGAAATCTCTTTAGGCACTATGCCATATTATTTTATTTTTGCATCCATGGCTCATCACTTGGTGTCTGTCACATAGTAGATTCTTAATAGATATTTTTGAATAAGCAAAATTCTAAATATTATAAGAAGAGCTATTTTCATCTTCTAGTGCAGTTCTATTTATTGATGATGTGGTATAGATATAATAGGCACTGTTTGCTTCCAATCATTTAAAAGTTTTACAATGTGCTAAAATTTCTTAAATAATTAAAACCCAGTGAGAAACAGAAGGAAAAAGAAGACGTAGAACACCTCGACATTATTTTTCCTTTCCACATTCGATGGTTCTTTTACATATTTCTGAGTTATTAAGTTCAAAATAAATATCTCACCAAATAAGGGAAGGACATCAGTATTCACACACGACCACAAATAGCTTATTTTGACTCCTTTGGATCACCATTAATTAAGCTAAAACCAAAAGAAAGTCTTGGCAAAAACAAAGCCTCTTTTAAAGTTTCTCTAGGGGAAACCAAGTTTGCACAAGATAAGCTGAGTTTTTGGAACCCTGATTGGCAAGAGCCCCAGGAGAACACCTAATCTGTGTCTCTGCCTCCCTGAAGGACCAGACCTCACCCACCTCGGACAGCTGGTTGTTCACTCCACTAAAGGATTTTCTGATTGACGTCTGCACGGGCATAAAGGGGAGAATTAATACGAAACCAAGGGAGCTGAATTCAGACTCAAATTAGCATATTAATGCCTTGTTCCTCTTACCCCGGGGGGAAATCTGGCTCCTCACAGTCTAAGTTTTGATTTACAGACGCAGTCCTGTATGCTGGAGTTTCATTACCCCCCTCAGAAATGGCACCATAATACTGCTTAGTGGAGCAGCTGGACCCATGTGCTCTGGGGAGCTGTTCAAAATGGCAGATAGCCACTAAAGCTTCTTGGATGGAAACTTCAAACTTTGGCAATGCTGAGCTCAAATACAAAGTTTTGAAATTTCTTTTATCAAAACAATGCAGCCATCAGTAACTGCCTTAATAATCACTCTAAAATAAAGATTGTGCTATAACAATTGCATTTGTTTATGCATCTCTTTGCATAAGCAAAGCATTAGAAACTGCAACCAAAAGTTTTCATATGGGAGAAGAAAAAAATAGCTTCCTTGTCACCAGCTCTCTTTGTCAAGTTACATCTTTGCTAGGACAGTTTTAGCTCAGGATAAAATAAGCTTGTTGCACCTGCTAGAGCTTAATTTGTTTGTCATCTTTATTTACAAGAAACAAAAGTCCCTTCAGTAGGGTGATAATTAAAAACAAATGGAATCCACCAGTTGGAATGGCCCTGATGTTTGGCATCTGAGTTGGCATGGCCCTGCTGTTCCTGCACTTGCCCAGACTCTGACCTTTCCCTGACCAGAACATTCAGCTCAACTCAAGTCTGAAGCGCTTCTCTCTGGCCCTCCCCATATGGTCCGTCTCCAGCACTCTGCAAGCTGTGCTCCCTGCTTTCACAGTGCTTGGCCCTGGCAACCCGCCAGGCAGGCTCTGTGTCCTTTTCTGAAGTGTATCAGAGCTCACAGTGCACCTGACCCTGTGGTTCCTATTGGGCAAAACCCTCACGAAGGACCAAGCCGTAGGCATTCATGGCCAGGTTGTCAGAGCTCTTTGCTGATCTCTCTGATCTTGGTTCAAAAATCAAAAGTTTTGGCGTCAAAATTTTTAAGGCACTGATGTGTATGGGCTACTATATTCTACAATTGATGGTTAGTAAATAAATTTAATTAACCAGAACTCTAGAACTCATACTTGACTTCAGAGCTACTGGACAGGACTGATCTGAGTGCCCAAACCGAAAGTAATCAGATAGATAAGCAAGTAACCATCATACCTTTGTGTTATAAAAGACTTCGGGGAGCGTGGTTAGCTCTAACAGATTTTGCACCTTTTTCTTTTAATTAATTTCTCTACTTTTCAGTTTTCTGGTGCTTTTGTTATGCGAGGTATAAGCATCGAGTGGTCTATAAATTTTAAGTAGGTCAACATTTCAAACAGCTTCATAAAATTCATATGCATCCATGTTTGAATTCAATTTTAACGAAAGAGCAAGATACACATTCGTTTCAACCCCTTTAAAACAATTCTGCTTTAGCCACCACTAAACAACAACGCCAGATGTATTCTTGGTAAGTATGTATGTCTCTATGTGTGCTTCATTTTTTTGTAAATAATTTGTAGAATTTCTATTCTGTGCTAAAAAAAGCAAAATGATCTACATGCTTTAAGACAATGATAAACTCAATAGAAAAGCGTTCTTGAGCAGAGAAACTTCTCAAAGATTGTATTACTCATTCTTCCTAAAAGAAGAATTTATCATTTTTAATTTAATATAAGCACACAATTTTAGACCTAGTAGGAACCTAAGAGGTCAATTGGCCTGAACGTCATTGTCTATGGATAGGAAAACACAGCCTCATAGAGTCTTTGGAGAAGTAGAATAAAAATAGAGTTATCAGATTGCTAAACTAGTACTCTTCCTCCAAAACTATACTGCCTTGCTCATCCCAGGTCCTGTGCAGACTGTAAACTTGTTCTTATGAGCCAAAGTGTGCTGATTAGATTCTCTAAGCAGGTTATCCTCAATTTATCCTCCATAATATACACATTTCTTTTTCGTAATAAAATTACCTTTATTTATGTATTGAAGTAAAGATTAGGCAAATTACCTAAAGTTACAAAGTTCATCGGAGACATATGCTTTAAATCGCAGAATAGGTTTTTTAATCCAAAAGTATTAGTTTTACCCTCAAATCTGATTTAATTGTATGGGTAATTTCCCCTTCACCTGGGGCTACTCAGCCACAGTCAGAACTGTGGTCACTTCCTCACAAGTGACAATCACTACGGAAGAGGTGATGTGTAGCTTTCTGTACAGCTTTCTGTTCTCATTTTCCAGGTTTATCTTTCACAGCTGCCAGAGAGCAAAAGAAAATATATTTTGTACTTTCAGTAGTCAATTAAGTCCAGCTGAGAGAAGGCAGAAGTAAAAGTTTGTACAAAATAGGCTGACTAAATTAATTTGTGGGCTTTGAGAGCCTTTTTATAAAGGGATCCAGGATATTTAGATCCATTTTAATGTTCTGTCCTCTTTGGCTTTTGAGCCTCATCTTCAGCAAATCCCTTGCCAGCCCACAACTCCAGTCCTATAATTGTTTCCCAGAAACAATCCTAAACCAGTCAATCAGGTTTATTGTTCTAAATTACCCTTCTTAAAATGTTCCTCTGCCTTTGTGCATGTGATATTGCTATGGGTTGAATTGTGTAAACTCAAAAAAGCATGTTGAAGTCCTAACCCTCAGTATCTCAAGAGTGTGATCTTATTTAGAAATAAGGTCTCTACAGAGGTAATCAAGTTAAAATGAAGTCACCAGATGGGGTCCTAATTCAATATGACTGGTGTCCTTATGAAAAGAGGATATTTGGACACAGAAACTGATATGCTCAGAGGGAAGAGACAGAGACCCAGGAGAACACCATTTGAAGATGAAGGCAGAGAGTGGAGTGATTCATCTACAAGCCAAGGATTGCCAGCAAACTACCAGAAGCTAGGAGAGGCATGTAGTGATTCTCCCTCACAGCCCTCTGAGGGAATCAATCCTGCTGCAATCTTGACTTTGGAGGCTACCATATTCTTCAGCTACCATATTCTTCAGCTGATGGTTAGCAAATTAATTTAATTAGCCTTCATAACTATGAGACAGTAAATTTCTATTATTTAAAGCCACCCAGTTTTTGATACATTGTTACAGCAGCCCTAGGAAAATGATACTGATACTAATCATTGGCTGCCCTCGTGATACTTTAACAAAGTTTCCACCTGGTGCCTTCAGGACTGACTCTGACCTAGCTCTTGTGTCTTCCCTTTTTAGGTTCCAGAGTGTACAGCTAAATCCCAAGCCACCCATTCCTCTAAAGCTCTACTGGAAAACTGCAGCCAGACCTACTCGGCTACCGAGGCAGCCAGTTATCTCCTCAAACAGCATTTTCCCTCCAGGACATCTTTGTGGAGTACTCACCACACAATATTATATCAGTGTATTTGCTTTCTTAGATCTCTTGTTGGACTGGGTCTTATCCTTCATTTAATTTTTGGTGCCCAGTATGATGTTTGGCACCAAGTGCTGTGCATAAATTACTGTGTATTATTGCCTAATGGCTATGGTCAATTTTTCCATTTACAATATCTGCTTGCCAGGACACCCCCGTTCCCACTGGCTGGTCCACTCTGATGTTGACTATACGCCATCTATGAGCACACACTTCTGCCATGTGAACTTCTTCCCCAAGACCTTCCTCTGAGGTCAATTCTTCACCTGAACACCTGATAACCCAAGTGAATGTAGCAGACACTTATTAGTCTGAGTGCCTAAAAGGCCCTCTTTTTGTCTAGGAACCATCTTGGACAAAGATCTCTCTTCTAGTTCTATGTTTACCATTAGGTTTTAGTCTTTTCTGGTCTGTTCTGTTCTATGAGTAAATTGACATGCTTAATAGTTAAATAGAAGCCTAAATGTTATCTGAAAACAACAATGAAATTTGCAATTGCAAAAGAAACAAGGCAGTATACAATAAAAAACAACTAAATGGAGGGAAAGACTAGAGGAAAATAAAAATTAAATTACTCTTTATCTCTGATTAATTGGGTTGTAGTTGTTTTACTTTCTTTTTTTACATTTTCCAAATTGTCCAAATTAATCTGTATTACTTTATATTACTATACTATAAATTTTATTGTGGATATTTCCTAATTACATGTTTCAGATCTTTTTTTTTAATATGGAGTTCACTATCAAATTCTTCAATTGCTGCTGACCAAATAAATTTGACGTTAAAATGGCCGAACTAAAGCTCAATAATTATATGTATTTGAAAATAAACAATGAAATGTCAAAGGAAAAAGTTGCCCATAGGAATAAAATAAAGATTAGCAAAACAGAGAAAATGAATGCTTCATTAATTATTTCATTCCTTATTTCAATATTTATTGAGTGTGTTTCATGTGTTGGGTAATTTGATCAATGTTAGAATAATTTTTATTTGATATAAGCACACAGATTCAGAGCTGGTAGGAACTTGAGAGACTACTGAGGCTGAATCTCTTTGCTCGTGGATAAGGAGACCAGAATCATAAGAGTACATGTCAAGGATGACCTAGAACATATATGAAGACAAGCAGAGTTCCCGCCCTCGGTGAATTAAATCGATATACCCACAATTAAAATTTGGTGAAAATGCTTTAAAGGATGAAGGCAGGGGTGTAACAGTAGCATGGAGAAAGTGCCTAAATGCCCCCAGAGTGAGGGACAGCGAAGGCAGTCTATTAAAGGAAGTGACATTCCATCCGATATTCAAAGAAATGAGCAGAAGCCTGACAAGTGACTACATAGGAAGGGCCTGTTGGCCAGAAAGAACAATGCACACAAAAGCCCAGAGTGATGAGCAGCAGTGCCTGCTTAGGGCCTGCCCAGGGCCTGCCCAATAGCTCAGCTTGTCTATGGCATAGGGGGTGTTGGTGGGGTCTGGAGTGCTATGGTGGGGGGAGCAGGGGGAGAGTTGGCATTGAGGGGTGTTGATAAGGAGATGGCAGAATAGGGTAGGCATCTGGCGAAGTGCACAAAGCTGGAAATCTGTAGGTCTATCAGTGAGCATATGAGGAGGGCTTTACATGCCATGATAGAAAATGTGACTTTTATCTCCAAGGCACTGTGATGGAATAGATGGACTTAAGCCTGTGAGTGGCATGATTAGCATGGATTTGAAGGGTAATTCAGTGAAATCAGTTAAGAAGTGACTTAATCTAGTTGAGAAATGATTGTGGAGGAGATAGCAGTTGGAGAGGAGAGGTGAGAATAAACTAAATTGTAGTGAAGAGGGAGTATGACAAGGAGCCACGAAGCATTGGTCTTTGAGACTGAAAGAGACCAAGAAGTCTATGGCAGGGATTGTAACTCAAATGCCTTCTGAGTGAGACAGATAAATGTCTACTTCAGTAGTGATGGGAGAGAGTGGTGGAGACTGTGGTAAACAATGGGTGCAAGCCCCACCTGAAGACATCCAGTTGTATGTTATTTTAAAATACTGACAGGTCAGTGGAAACCTCTGAGGGATGTACTTGAAGTCTAGGCTATGAGTTTAATTGATAGCAATTCTAATCCCGGCTACTCATTAGACTCATTAGAAGAGCTTGACTCGAACCTTTGCCTCACCTCACAAACATTAACGGTCCCAGGATGGAGTCTGCACATGGATATAATTTTTAAAATCTATCCAGATGATTCCAAACTTCATCAGCATGAATATCACCTCTGGCAACTACTCCTAGTTTTGTAGCTTGACTAGCTTGAGTGGATGGTGATGTCCATTATTTGGACAAATAATACAGAGGGATGAAGACATTTTGAGCAAAAGAAGTTAATATGGGTTTCAAATACATTGAGTGAAAGAAGTCTGTTAGTTATTTGTAAGTCAGGTGAAAGTTGTGTAGGAGGGTGGAGAGACTTTTCACATTCAACTTCTTCAGTCTTTTCAAGTATTAAAATTAACTAACCACCTGGGCTCCCAAATTAATCTATGTCTTAAATGAAATGTGAAAAGATTATCCAATTAAGAAAATACTAAAATACTTGAGCTATTCAGGACATTCTCAAGTTTTTGATTTAAGTTATATGCACATTAAGTATGAATTTTTTTTTTTTTTTTTTTGCAGGGTACGTTTGCCCTAAGCTAACATCTGTCAGTCTTTCTACTTTCCACCCCCTCAAAGCCCCAGTACATAGTTGGGTAAAGTTGTAAGTTCTTCTGGTTCTTCTATATGAGCCGCCGCCACAGCATGGCCACTAACAGAACAGTGGTATAGTTCTGCACCTGGGAAGCAAACCTGGGGCACTGAAGCAGAGTGCACTGAACTTTAACCACTAGGCCATCAGGGCTGGCTCTAAGTATGAATTTTTAATGAAGAATTTGTATTATAATATCTTAAGGAAATCAAGGTACTATCTTAGCCCCTCATAAACTTGATCCTATTTTCAATGTGACTAAACTCTTCACATACATAGTCAGGAAAAATCAAAAAACAAACACTTTGCTCCCTAAGATAAACCAAAAATAATGGAATTGTTGTGACCAATTCTGGTCCTCTAAATGACGAAACCTTGAATATTTCCCCCTAAACCTGAATTCCCTAACAATAATAATTTCACATCTTGCTTTTGCTATGCTGATGTCGAAAATTCATAAAAATTTTTATGGCCATGTTGCTATAGTAAATTTGGTAAACTTGACCATTCTGTGGTTCCTATCTTGAAATACTTGTATTTTGTATTTAGTGATCACTGTCTCTGAAATCTGACTGGCTGATACTCTCATTAAAGAGTAGCTAAGAGGGATAGGCTAAATAACGTCCCTGTAAATACACCTACGTCTCAATCACTGGAATCTGTAAATGTTACCATATACGGCAAAAAAGGACTTTGCAATGTGATTAAATCAAGGGTCTGGAGATGGAGAGATTATCCTGGATTAGGTGGGCCCTAAATGGGATCCCATATATCCCATGCATCCTTATAAAAGGCAGAGGAAGATTTTGAAGACAGGAGTGGAGAAGGCACTGTGACCACAGAAGAGAGATTGGAGTGATGAGTCCACAAATCAAGAAACGCGGCAGCCAGAAGCTGGAAGAGGTGAGGAGCAGATTCTCCTCTAGAGCTTCCGAAGGGAGTTTGGCTTGATTTTGGCCCAGTGAAACTGATTTTGGATTTCTGGCCTCTAGAACTATGAGATAAGAAATTTCTGTTTTAAGACGCCAGTTTTTTGGTAATTTGTTTCAGCAGCCACAGGAAAGTAATACACCCATGATAAGCCATTTGGCATTTCTACCAAAAGATAAGTACTGTCATAGCTCATTTCTCAGTTTTGTCAAGTGTAGAAATAGTGGGGAGGAGACTTAGAGGAGCATATACTTTAAGCATACAGTGCCTGCTATGCAGGTAAACTATCAGAATTAGACAAGCCAATGCCAGCCGTATGGTGCTGAGAGTGATGGAGAGGGAACAGAAATGGATATCTAGGAACTGGTAGTTATTTGGAAACGCAAGCAGATCAGCGAAGTTGACCAGCAGGTTGTAAGGTCCTAACCACGGAGGTTCAGAGACAAATTCCAGATCCTTCTGCTGTGGGCAAATTCTAGTACTAGAGACTTAGACATAATGGAGCAAAAAAATAGAAAGAAAATAGGATATAGGGTATAGTGGGAAAGCCATATGTTCTTAAGTAAGAGAAAATTGAGGCTAAAACTGGCTCTACAACTTACTAAACATAAGACATTCAGTCATTGTGCTCAGATAAATGTCAATATTCTCAGTTTTAAATGGGATTATATCTACCATGTTGGATTGTTCTATGAAGATTAAATGAAATAGATATAATAGATTAAGTAAAGTATTTGGGTTATAGTAGATAAACACTTTTATGATATCAATTTTTTAAGAAGAGAAGCACAAATATAGGGGTGAAGTGATGATAAAGGTAGTTTAGTGTTGCATTACAGAATCTTGGAATGACAGATCTTAAATTTCTCCAGCCTATGATCAGATGAATACCAAGTGGTACCACATATAGGGAGAGAAATAATGCAGAAAGAAACCTGAAAGGGACTGTCACTTATCTTATCAGGAGTGATCAAGAGGACTAATTAGTTGATAGTTACTGTTTAAAATTCGCCAAGAATTCTTTTAAGAATTTCAAATATACATTTCATAACCATTTAATCTTTAAAACACCTCTATTATCCCCATTTTACAGATAAGGGAATAGAGTCAAGGAAAGACATTAACTTCTCCAAGATCACATGGGCGGTAGTTACTAGATTTGGATTCTAACCCTGATTGGTTAATTCAAGACCTTTCTAAAAGTAGGAGAAAACAATGGTGACAGCCTTCTTTGTCAAAATATACACTGTGCTCTTAGCTTATTTATGGAATAAGCATGTCTGAGGGTTTACCACGGGCCGGGGAAATGGTCTTTTTAACAGTCACGACTGGAACCTTTTATTTACCACTGATATCACCAGTCTGCATAATTTCTTACAACGAAGCATGCCCAGACTCTTGACTGCTGGAGGAGACTGACCAACGTTTCTTATCATTTAACTGTGGCTCTATGTTCCACAATGGGCATCCATTCATCTGAAATACTCAAGAGCTGGGATCTCTAAACTGCCTTATTTATTTCCATCTGGACAACGATTAGTTCTCATAGGTTAGACAGGAATACATTCTAAAATATTTGGCTTTAAATACAAGTGTATTCTGCAAGATCGTTTTGACCTATAAAACCTTTCATTAGGAACCATCACCCTGGGTGGTATCAGCATTATTCTTCAAGCCAACTTCTGCCAAAGCAAATTGCTCAGTCTCTATGACCCCTCCAGTGTGGTGAACTCATTCTGCCTGCTCACCAGGGGCCATTCATATCAACAACAATTTGGTGAACTGCATCCTAGTAATCCAGGAAAACTTAAATTATGGTTATAAGTTTCTTCTGAGCAAATGTAATGTTCCACTGTCTTACTATATTAATTCAATACAAGATCACAAGTATACACATTATTCTGATTGTATTTATAAAATGAATTACTACCTCTTTTACAGTGGTAAAAAACAAAGTTAATTCAAAGGTAAAGATTAACTAACGTGCCGGAGCTTATACCTTAAAAGCAAAATAAATACTCATTGCCAGGTTAAGAATTAAAGGGCTTACTCTTCAGTTCCATGAAACTGTTGCATTTTTCCCCAATTAAAAGCACCAAACAAAATAAACAGAAGGACAAAATAGGAATAAAAGTTATTTTAGCCTCAGGAACTAAAATCACTTAGATAATATGGATAACTATAAAAAGAACCTAATTTTCAATGGAAGAGAGTCACAATTGAAATTGATTGATTCTTTGCACTTTGAAAATGAATTAGTTGGCATATTTATGTGGAATTATTTTGGAAATGTATGTTCTCTAGGGTTACATATTCTTTGGTTTTCTGTATTTCAGTTGATGTGTAAATCATTTAGGTATAGACTTCCAGGCCTTTCCCAATGACTTCACACTCCTAAAACCTGTTAGAATATCATATGAATCCCTTGAAGGAGAAAAAAATAATAGAGACAATAGAATGTGATCTAGCTTCTATCATCACCAAATTTTTATCTCCCCACAAAACGCATCAGCTTCAGCATAATGGATCTTTCTAGACTCAGATATTAGCTGGCTTGTCTATAACCATCGCAGATGACTATTACCATGGATATATTGTACCTTTTCTTATAAAAGTTTCAAATGCTTTGATAACAATTTAAAGTCCTAACTATCTATCATGTTATAACCATAACTGATATGGAATGTGACATACAGAAAACATATATTTATCTGTATATATGAACAATTACCAAACCACATGTATTCTCACTGAACTACTTGGGTATAAAAAGCAGACATTATTTTACCTGGATGAGGAAACTAATCAGTAAAATGAAATCTTTTGTTCATATTCACACATAAAAATTGTGGGAAAAGGAAACTATTTCCGAAGACCATTTCAGTGTTGAACAGCTGAAGCTCCATTTTCTCTTTCTTGAGAAATATTCATTTTCCCAAAGTATATTTGGTCTATTCAGGAAATATATTCAGGTACTAATCTCTAGCCTAGCCTTTGAGAAATTTATTTTAAACTTCAGCCAAATTCACTGTTTTAATTATACAAGACTCACTAGTTTAATAAACCCACTCTACAGCCCACTGCTCAAAGTCTTTAACAGCAGGATTCTAATGGAGTCAGGTCCAAAATACAAATGGTGCCATCTGCACCACCACATCCACTCCAGCAGCACTGCTATTAAATTAATAGTACAGTCTGCATGATAAAACAGCAGAGACCCCAATGATGTGGAACCAGTTGGGTTTCTGTTTAACCTCCAGCAGATACAGACACATAGCCAGTTCAGTCATGGCTAGTTTAGTCAATCCAAGTGCTGTGTCCAATTTCCCTGACCAAAGGAATTAAGAACCAAAACAGGAAAGAGAACAGTAAGAAGACATCAGTTCCCTAAGTACATATATAAATAGGTTTCAACTGAGTAAGCTTCATTATCCCTGATTGTGTAAGGATTGGCTGACCAATCTGGAACAAATTCAAACATTAAGATTAAAGACATAATATCTGCAGAACGATTTGAGCTCTTCGCAAAAGGGGAGTATATGAAGTATATTAAAAAAGTGACATTAATATAGAGTCACATATTGGTATAATTTAAGGTTAATTAGAACTATTATTTGAAATTTTACTATGTTTTTGCAACTTTGATATTTACTGCTAGTAATTTTGCATTAGCTAGTTTTTGACATAATAAATATTAGACATTCAGTTTTTGTCCCAGGAAACTTCTTTCATTTTCTGTCTTTATCACACCAATATAGTGATTATGAGATTTTAATTTTTGCCATGGTTCGCCCAAAATCATGTGAGACTGACCTTTGGGGAAACCTGGGCTTATTTAGAAATATGTCCCTTTGAATGTTTTTGCTTCCTATAAGTTTCTCTAAAATTTTATGACTACATGGGCCACTTCTAGCAAAGTGATGATTGTAAGAGAGCAAGACAATGCTGGCCATTATTAATACGCGTTTAATGCAAGATTGCAGTTACTGGATTCAGTTCAGTTGAAAGGGATGTTAATCATCACGTCGTCAGTGCCCATCTACCCCTCGAGGCTGTGTAAGAAAGCTGTGGGGCCTGCAGTCTGCAGTGAGGCAATATGATGACTCTGCATTTATGCCAAAAGATTTTACAGGTATCGCATGGCATAAAAAATTCAAGGTTACAAAACGTTGAACTCTGATTTATTATAGTAACTTATTAAAAGAAGAAAAAATGTTTGCTAGTTAAGTCTAAAGATATGTTTGTGGTACCATCTTAGGAAGTAAAAACCAGTTGTAACTTAAAGATTGTCACGTATTTTAAAAGTTACTTTGATTCCAATCATTAAATATTATTTATATATTTATACCTGAAGTTAACTGAGAAACAAAGGTATTTATTTAAACACTATCAAAAATTAAAAGAAAACAACACTAAACATGAAAATTTCCTTTCTCTCATATAAATATACAAAATTTATATCCTAAATAAAAATAAGAATAAACACAAAATTAAACATTTACCTTTAGTTTGTATTTTTCTTTCAGGTTTCTCCTGCTTTTCAATCTTATCTTTGTGTATTTCTAGGGAAAAATAGAATTTATAATTTAAAAATTCTTTTTGAAATGTACAAAATGTAAACCATAGCTATGACCTAATCGTTACAATTCTAAAGTCTAAATTATTATAATTTATTATAATTCTAAAGTCTATAATTCTGAAGTCTAAATTATTATATCTAACAAACTAATAGGTGTCTAAAAGGAAAGAGTCGGGCCGGCCCCATGGCTTAGCGGTTAAGTGCGCGCGCTCCGCTGCTGGCGGCCTGGGTTCGGATCCCGGGCGCACACTAACACACCGCTTCTCCGGCCATGCTGAGGCCGCGTCCCACATACAGCAACTAGAAGGATGTGCAGCTATGACATACAACTATCTACTGGGGCTTTGGGGGGAAAAATAAATAAATAAAATCTTTAAAAGGAAACAGTCTTTTTAACATATTGCTACATAAATTACTCATTTATTGAAATAAGGAAAAATTGGAGTTACCTCAAAATTAGAGTTATTTGAAAAAGCTTAAAAACTTACATCAATGGAGATATGTTGTCACCATTTTCAGTGCTAAAATTGATCACAAACTGTAATTATGTTTTATTTCAATTACTCTCAATACAAACTAAGTATCCTTAGTAAAAATGTCATTTAGATTTAGGAAGATTTAGTTTTTACATATTAAATTAAGAATTTGTGAAATGAACTGTAATAACTATCTAATAGGAAATATATCTCAAACGTATTGACTCTAAGCTATGTTTATAATCAGAATTTGGTATTCCATTCAAACAATAATTACTGCATGAAGATATGACACATTTCATAGAATGTTAGTTGTTACATTTTTTATAAATATCAGGTTTTAACAAATATATTCAATTTGCTGCTAGCTTCAATACTTTGCCAAGGCTCAGAAAATGAAGTCAATTCTGAATTTGCAGTTAATTTGGATAGAAGTAAATTTGAGATTAGAGTTTACAAATATGATTACTACCTTTGAAAAGTGACTTAATCTTAAATACCATGGTTTTTCTCAGAAAAATGCTAATGAGGTTTACTTATTTATTTATTACAACTTTATTCCACAGATGGTCTGAGATGGTGCTAATTACTGTACACATTTTAGGTTCTCCATTTGTAAATTTGAATTTGCATTTTTGTAATTTTTCTAGAAGTCTAAAATCAAGACCAGCCATAGGAAAATCCTACATATTTTTAGAAAAGACAGTTACTGACTTTCATCCACCTGTTAAGAAAGTAATCACCACTGTGATGATGTCCTCCCCTGATTTTCTCTGTTAATCCATCATCATACTGTTTACAGGGCCACTCCTCTACCCTTATCCCATCCCTGACTTTGAATGTGACAATGGAGATACAAAAGAATTAAGATACTATCACGTGTCTAAAAAAAATTTTCCAAGGTGCAAGGAAAGATCTCCAAAGGGCATAGGAAACTTCCATCTTCCTGCCTCTCTCACCATTTTTTTAATCTCTTCCCTGTATGTCTCCAAATCCTACTCCAAATCAAGGTTTCTTCTCTTAGCTTTATTGACTTTTTGGGTTGGGTAAATCATTATCTGGACGTGGAGTTGGGCTATTCTGTGCACGCTATGGTATTTAGCAGCATACTTGGCCTCTGGCTATTAGATGCCCGTGGCTCCATCCCCCAGTCATGACTATGAAAAATGTCTTTAGACATTGCCACATGCCCCCTGTAGGGCAAAATGACCCCTTCTCCCAAGAACTTGTTCAGATGGCTCAGGACTGAATTTCTTTTGCTTATCCTGTGCTCTTAGGTTCTATAGTATTTCTACAATTATGTTACAAAAATAGTATTTCACTGGAATCTATCACATAGAGCTTGGAAAATTTTGACCAATTTTTTAAGAAATGTATCCTGTTTGCAAAGGCACAATAAAGTTGTATCTTACAGACTATAGGCAATAAAGCTAACAATAAACCTTATTTAACACACAGTCACACACACTAAAAGAACTTATATCTTTAGAACTGCTCTAAAGACGCAAAATAACCAGCCTAATCACTTTTTATCACCATCTAGACCTACACTGTCCAATGCAGTAACCGCTAAATACATATGCATATTAAAGACGTGATATGTGGTTAGTACAAATTAAGATGCGCTATAAGTACACACTGCATTATGAAGACTTAGTATAAAAAACAATGTAAAATATATCACTAATTATTTTATATTAGTTACATATTAGAATGATATTATTTTGGACATCTTGAGTGTGATGGTTTTATTTATGTGTCAACCTGGCTAGACTACGATCCCAAGTCATTCAAATGAACACTAATTTGGTAATTGTTGTGAAGGTAATTTGCAGATGCAATTAAAATCCCTAATCCACTGACTTTAAATAAGAAGATGATTCTGGATCATCTGGGTAGGCTTGTCTGATTCCATTGGAAGGCCTTAAAAACAGGCCTGAGGTTTCCTAGGAAAAGGGAAGAAATTCTGTCTGTGGACAACAGCTTTGGTCCCTGCCCTTCCTGACTGCCTGTCCTACAGGCTCCAACTTACTTAGCAGTCCCCACAATCACAAAGGCCAATTCCTTGTAATAAATTTCTTCATATATAAGTATAGCTGCATAATCTCCTACTTCTGCTTCTCTGGTTGAGCCCTGACTGATACTCTGATTGGGTTAAATAAGACATGTTATTAAAATTAATTTCATATTATTTCTACTTTTTTTAACATGGCTATTTGAAAATTTTTAATTACTTATGTGGTTCATATTATATCACTATTGGACAGCACTGGTCTAATCCTAAGAGTGGGCAAATAACCTTTTTAAAACATTAGGTCATCCACAGGGTTAAAACAAAAGTTTTAAGTTTTATAAGTGAATTCAGAAAACAAACTCCAGAAATTTTCCCCTGCCCATGCTGTCCTGCTTGCTCTCTCCCATTCAAACCAACAAAGGCTATGGAGCAGATTGGTGTCTTGTATAACTCAGGCCGATAAAGCAAGTAAAAATACAAGTAAAAAAGATATAAAGTGGTCTTTGGAAATGCTAAGAGAGTCACCTTTAAGAGAAGATTTCCTACTCCTAGCAGGGATTAATTTGAATACAGAAATGGGATGAAATTTTCTACATTCAAAAAGTACCTGAAATGCTATACTTATTGTGAGACGAGAAGGCCTTCAATATGTCAGTTAGAATAATATTTTTCCTTTAGAGGTAGATTGTGTGTGTGTGTGTGTTTGTATGTTTGTACTCCACAGATAGCTGTTGGCCACTCAGAATAAAAGAGAGATTCTGGAACTCACACAGAAGGATCAGACCTAAGTTAGATTCTTCTGCAGAATTAGGTGCTGAAGGCCATCCTGCCTGGGTAATCTTGTCAGAGCCTCCTAGCCTAACTTAATTTGGAGAAATATGCTGTTTGAACCGGGTGGTGGTTTGTGGGACTAGACAGTCTATCTTGGTCCCTGATAGGGTTTCCTGCCAGGTAGGTGGAAGCTTGCACATCAGAGAACAGATGAGAGAAGCAGTAGTGGGAGCCACCTTGAGCTCCTGAGCTCCAACTCTTGTGTATGCAGCAGCATCCCATCAAAATGGAATGAGCTCTAGATTGCAAGCAGAACTGCAATGAGCAGGGATCCACCCTGGAGGCAAAACAATAAAAATGAGAGAAGACAAATCTCAGAAAGATTGGGATCAAGAACACCACTCAGGAAAAGGCAGGAGGAAATGCAATTCTTCCGCCCTTTCCCAAATGCAGGGAAGGAAGGCAACCTTAAAGTGGAAGGTAAGTCCTGGCATGTTGGATACACTTTATAATAAGTGTTACTCAAGCAAAAATAAAAATAAATGACACTAAAGGAGAATTAGACTGAAGAAAATGGCAATATACTTCAGAGTATTTACTTTTTACTCTGTGGTAAATGGAGTAGACACAACCCAGTTCTGCAGCTCGGATTAATCTCGAGGATAAAACCTCGGTTTTTAGTTTTCCTGATTCTGCACTTCAGCCCTATACAAACTAAGATAGTCCCCCTGTTCCGGGCAGATCCACTCAGACTTTTTGTAAGTAGGGGTTACAGATTAAACATACACACACTAAAATCTCTACAGCTCACAATGAACAGAAATATGATGACTTACATCAGCATTTTTTTGCAGGAACACCGTCAGCTGATTTTTTTTAACTGATGGTCACTTGAAGACCGTTAGCCTGTCTACAGAGGCCACTGTGGACAAGCACGCCCACCCTCGTACAGGCATACACACGTTTACATTTCTTTGCTCATAGAAGACAAAAGAAATTTATTTCTGGGCATTCCAAGTTAAAAGATAAATTAAATGTCTCTCTGCATGTTTCATTGCAACATTGCATTTTCCTCGGGGATTGGATTCCATCACTAGTGTCACTGTCTGTGGCTATCAGATGTCTGAGGAATCCAGTAAAGCCTCTACACAGCATGCCAGTTCTGTCCGCTTACACTTTAGCTGGGAAATGATGACCATTTAGGCTCCTGTCCAACTGAGTAACAACATGCTATCAATTTAGACTGCAGAAAGATGTTTTTCTCGTAAGCAGATGATTTCTGATTTGTTACTCTCAATTGTTCTTGCCAGCTAAAAACCATTTGTATAAGAATGGAAAACTAAAGTCAGTAAAGTAGAAATTTATTGTCCTATGGTTTTCAGCAAACTGCAAGAAGAAAAATTAAATTTCCTATACTATATTAATATTAGCTTCTAGATACTTATTTCCGTAGATAGGTAGATATCTCCACTTTGTGTGAGATGACAATAAAGTATAATAGCATAAAATTGTATTTAACATCATGACTCTCTTTAAGAACAGTTCACTTAAAACTGAACCAATCCTGGATACAAGGGACAAAGAAGAATGTCAAAGCAGTCACTATTTACCTCCAAATATATGTGCTTTGCAATCAGGTTAGAGTCCTATGTCTCTGAAGACACTATACGTCTCAGCACCAGATGCTAGTTAGAATCATAAGCCATTTTGGTAACAGTAAATCTTAAAGATTGTTTTGCAGCTTAGAAGGCACAGAGGTCAAAATATCTCAATCCAGGTTTGAGGCTGCCATAGATCCTTAAAGGTACAAGTTTCAATTTGAATTTTGACAATTGGAGAAGGGAAAAATAACACGGAAAAAGAGTGAAAATTATCTCAATGTGTCAGGTGGTAGTGAAGAGGATCCCTTTGTTCCACTGAGCCATTGGTAACCCTGAATAGTACGAATGAATCAGTTCTCCACTGTTGTTTACTGTGTTCATTAACAGTATAAGGGAAGCTAAAAGATTTACGAGAAGGCAAGTTACTTCCCAGAATGTGGGGAGTATATTCTGACTTCTTTCACTACTCCTGATTTTCCCCTACCACTTTTCTCTCTACCTGTAGGGAAGTATTAGTGAATATGAGAAGTGGACAAATGAGTAGATGTCTCCTTCTAGATTCCTATTGTTATTAGTCTCCCACTCTAAAACTGAAAACATTTGAAGTCACCAGAAAACTCCATCACGCTGGGCTTTAAATGCATTTACAAATTTATTTCATTTAAGGGACACAAAGAATTTAAACTCTGGCTTTCATGCTTTATAGTTGAGTGGAGATAACAAGGAAATATACCCTCCTCAGTTAGGCTGTTTTTCTAACGTCTAACGCCCATTGAGCAGTTAGGTCAGAGTTCAATGTTTCTGAAGAGATGTTAAATCTCAGCCCCAGACCTGCAAAGGGCTGGGAAACAAGAGCAGATATAATAATTTATTATGCTGCTGAATAAAAAATTAGTAATATATAGATTATTCATTATTTCTGGATTGTAATGACCATTAAATTATTTTAATAATTGTCACACAATAGACGGCATAACTATATAGTATTCTAATATAATTAAAATATTAAGCATTTTGTTAGGAAAATCTAGACATAGATAAACTATTAAAAAATCTATACAAAAAATATTGTCATCTCTGACATGTATTAAAATACAGCTTAGTGTTTAAGATAATTAACACTGAAGTCAATCTGCCCAATTCAAGTCTGATTCCTGTACTTACTAGCTGTGTGAACTTCATTTACTCATCTATACAATGAGGTTACTAAGAGGATCTACCACACAGATTTATGTGAGAATTAAAATATATTAAAATGTAGAGGATTTAGAGCAGCACGTGATATCGAGTGAGCATCATGTAAATACTGGCTGCTATCATTATTATTATTACTGGTCTCTCTCACTAAATAAATTCTACGTTTGATGCGGGCAAGAATCACATCTATTTTGTTTGACATTAAATTTTCAATGCCCAGCACAATGATTGGCATGTACTAACCACTGGATAAATATACACTAAATTTAAAAAAGTAGATGTTTAGGTATGATTATAAGTTATAAACTCTTGCACAATATAGAAGGTTGTAGTGGATCATATCTCACCTGTTCTTTATGACACAACTCTCAAACCATTTAAGTACTAAAATGAGTATAGTTGAAAATTTTGAGAAAGTAAAATGTTGTGATTCTAAACATTTTTACCTCCTATTAGAAGTGCTGGGGAAAGTTGCAGAATTTTACCATTTGTAGAAATAAAATAATTATGTGAAAGGTATTTGTAAACTGCAATACTTGTACAAAAGATAGATTTTTTTCAGATTGTTTTTCCAGAACACTGAAAAGCTAAATAATAATCAAATTAAGGACATTGAGTATTTTTTTTAATATTTTGTCTTATTTCAAAACTTATTCATCAATGTTTATGTAAAAAATAAGTCAACTATGAATTTAATATATTATACTGTAATAAAATGCTGACAATCAAATGTCATGTCTATTTCAACAGAAAAAGTTAGGTGCAAGATTTAAAAATGGGATTGGTTATTTAACCTAGCTTAAAAGAAGGAGTCCAAAATTTCTCTTCCCTTTGTTCTACATTAGGTACTATTACAGTTCTGTAGCATTTCCTATTGATGATTATGATATTTCAGTGATAAGTTGCATTCTCTTCTGTCAAATAACACTTGCTTATATATTTATAGTATTTTATATGTAGAAATTGTGAAATTGTGGCATTCGTTATATATATTTATGCTGGACATCTGAGAGGAGAAGTATAAATTTTAGTGATTCTCTCGGTGGACCACGTTGAAACTTTTTGGCATAATGGGGAATTTTCTGGTTCTCATGGTGTATGCTGCATGTCCCACAGGAACATACAATTACTTAGTAGACAAAATATTTAAAACTTCACCAAATTAGAAGTGAAGATTTGTTTTGTTGGCTTGGTTCTCCTTCTTCATCTTCAGGGTGTTTAATTCTATCAAAATGTATTCCTTTGAGCTCTAAGTCTCCCATGGTGCCAATGGAAATCATGGACCGACAGATTTTGCCAAAACTCTCCGAGCTCAACTTTCACGTGTAACTCGAGAAGAGAGGCCATGGGCACCAAAAATGGGAAGATGGCTAGTGGCTGCAGTTAATGGGACCAAAATTAGTGAAAATAGATTGTGCTAAATGATTTCTAAGACTAAATGATTTCTAAGGCTTATTTTGTAGTGTATATAGTGTATATAGTGTTATATTACATGTATTTTGCTTATGATAAATAGTTTTTACTACTTACAATCATAGAAAAGCTCAGTATTAAGTAGACAGTTTATATTTCGTTCAAGACTTACATGGCCACTTTAAAGCATACCATTTTTCTCCATCAATATGACACACCGTTAATAAATTAAAAATATTATCAATTCAAGATTTTAAAACGACAGACACAAGAATTTAAAAGGATAATCTCCATCACCAAAGCAACTATCCTGATTCTTTTAGATGACAAGCCAGTTTATTAAATTATTAAGAGGGTTGTGAATTTCAAAGAATGCCTTTTATCATTATGTTTTCTCTATCTATCTCAGAAGCGCTAGACAATATAAAATGTCTTCTTTTCATTTTTTTCATTTTAATATTAAAAATTCAAATTATTTATTCATTTGAACATAGAGTCCCTATTTGTAAGATTTTGCCAATTGTGGTTAGGACACAAAAGTTTAATTATGATAAATAACCGAGCAAATCTAGTTATGTATTTAGTGGCTAATTAGGGAATGCTAAGGGAAAATATTTTATTCAATTCTCAGTATTTTAGATAAACATACCAAATGATGTGTAGGTATTTGTATTTCCTATGACTTTCTGATAATTTTTCTGTTATATTGATACATAAAAATTTTGAGGAAAATATACTACTGACCATTAATGAACTGTATAAGGAGAAATATTCTTCCTCTCAAAGCACCTAGCGTTTGTGATGAAGTGGGCACACACTCCAATATAGTGTGGGTGATCAGAATAGGCCACCTCAAAATATATCTCTTTACCTTGATTATTTTCTCTGAAGGACATTTGACCTCCCCCCAAATTGACTGAAAGCGATAGACTGGGAGGGTCCTTGCTAAGCCCATTCTTATCAAAGTTCTGTTTAAGGGAAGTCTCCATTTGTAAAGGTGTCTCCCTTTCTGTACCAGGAAGAAGGGGGGGGGTGACTTTATCTCTAGAAACTCTTATCAGTGTGGAAGGTGAGGACTTAACTCTGCATACCCTTGATTACTGTGCTTTCTGGTAATCTCTCATAATTGACTCCCCCATCCCCCCAACATCCTCCTTTGTCTACTGAATATGCTCTTTAAGGTGAAAACCTCCGCCATTTGTAGAAAAACTCAGTTTCCCTGGTTTCTTCCATGCATACATGTTATAAAGCTTTGTTTGATTTTCTCCTGCTATTGGGTCTCATGCCAATTTAATTTGTAGTCCAGCCAGAAAGGACCCAGAGTGGGTAGAGGATAGTCTTCCTCCCCTTCAAGAGTGATGGGCAAATATTTGAGGACAGTTTCCTTCAGGGATGTTGAATCCCATAAACATAAAAGTGTTTTGGACCTTTATTTTGTTAGGTTTGATAACTTGGTAAAATTTCATAAAATAAGCTAAACTTTTTCAAGAAAAATAGTTGTCTCAACACTGCATACTACTGACCCTTACAAAAAAATTTCAAAATAAATATAATAAGATGGTGTGTGTCCAATCTCATTTTTGCCATTAACTCCTTAATCCATTTTTTCCTCTTTGAATTTTGTTTTCTCCATCTGTAAAATGAGATACTATTTCCCCTGTGTTCGCACACCAGACAGATGTGGAAGTGATTACAAATAATACCTTTTATAAGATAGTCGCTGGTGGAGTTGACAGATTTGAATGAGGTTTTGGCAGTGTTAGTATGTGTGTTTCATATTTGATGATATAGTAGACAAGATCAATGTGGCTGCACATCAGAATCATCTGGGGAGATTATAAAATCTATTCCTGAGCTGCAGCCCAAACTTAATCAATTAGTCTCTCATGGTGAGGAAACTTTTAGGGATCTCCAATTTAGATAAGCTCTCAGGTGGTTTCAGAACCACAGTCTAAAGTAGGAACTCCTGTCTAGACTGATGTTTTCCAAAATTTAATGTGCATATGAGTCGCCTGGGGATCTTCTTAAAATGCAGACTCTGATTCATTTGGTGTAGGTGGAGCCTGGTTCTGCATCCCTAGATAATTCTAAGATGATACTAATGTTGCTGTTCCATGGAGCACACTTTGAGTTGCATCTCTAGTCCAGATGAAACTCTTGGTAAAATTGTTAATATAATACATCATGATTCAACCACAGAGTAATAAAATATTACAGCTGGAAAGGACCTGGACATCAGTAAATCCAGTATCTCACATCCAGTTTTATGGATGTGAGAACTGAGAGCCACTGAGGTTAAGTGACTTAACCATAGCAGGTTAACAGCAGAAGGGGAACCAACACAAATATCTCCTCATTGTGTTCATTCAAGTCTGTCTCAGTCACGTTTAAAATGTTGATGTGTTCAGCTGATAAGCCTCAATTATCAATAGTTATTCCAATGGTCTAGGTCAATGTGACAGTGATATTAACTTAGTTTGCATTTTATCATTCATGATTTGGCATTTTCTTAATAGTAAATTTATATAGAAGAGCAGTCACTATGTATAAACAAAACATGCAGTTATCCACTTATCCTCAACTCTCTCCCTTACTGTTGTCACAATGCATAAAATCACTTATTTTTAGCATTAATCATTTGGGTTGCTATGGTTCTCAGCCTGGTTGTGAGTTAGAAACACATTGCAGATATGTTAAAAATGTAACTGCTTAAGGCTCGACCCCTGGAGATTCTGATTTAGTAAATCTGAAGTGGGAAGTGATCTAGGATTCCAATTTAAAAGGACATCTGCAGTTTTCTTGCTGGAATTCATTATTGTAGGAGTATCCCTCTTTTAGTTTCAGGAACCAATCCTTTTCTAATCTCAATACAAATAATTCGGGTGATGCTAACCCCACTTTGTAGTTCCAAGGGTGGATCTATTTCCTAGGTCTTGACAAAGTGCGTGTTACATGTCTCTGGTCAACAGATTGGTTCTAAGAAGGGTATGTTACTCAGTACAGATCAATGAGAGTCAATTATGTTGTTTTTGCTGAAATACTTGGGAAAGAGCACAGGCTCCTCTCCTGACCTGCTAAAGTAAAATAATTTTGGCCTCAAGCTTCTGGTGATTACAATTATCACTAGGAGAGGAAAGCCTGCCTGAGAACTAAGCAAATGAAGCACACAAAGGAAAGCAGGGTCAGGAGCACAAAGAGAGGTTTTACTAATAATGTTACAGTCATGCGCCACATAAGGACGTTTTAGTCAATGACGGACTGCATATACAACAGTGGTCCCATAAGATTAGTATCGTATAGCCTAGGTGTGTAGTAGGCTATATCATCTAGATTTGTGTAAGTACACTCTATTATGTTCACACAATGACAAAATCGCCTAACAACACATTTCTCAGAACAGTCCCTGTCATTAAGCGACGCATGACTGTACAATATATAAAAACCCGTATCTAGCCATCCCTAAAGCCAGTTGTACTCTTGTATCTTTAAATCGCTTGAACCAAGTTTGAAATAGATTTTGGTCTCGTGTCAACAAAATAATTCTCATTCAGACATCGTTTGAATCTGATGCAGAGTTGAGAACCACTGGGAAGTTTTCAGTTTTGCCTTTTTTTTTAATTTCTTTATTTTTCATCAAACTTGGCTAAATGAAAATACATAATTTGGAATAAGTAACACTTTAAGCCATCTGTACTCAACCAGCGTCTTAGTTTCTCATGATTTTGAGAAAGGAAATGTACAGAACCGGAGAGAAGAGTCTGGAAATATTAGATGTAACAGCTTCCCACTCATACGCTTCTCAATTTCTTATCCAATCTTACTTACAGGTAGGAATGCCGCAATACTGAGATTATTCTTGCCCCAACAAGAACAACTTAAAATGGTTGAGCCTGAGTTGAATTGTCTCAGAGAGCCTTTTTATTCCCCATGATGTTGGCACCAAAATCTGATCTCTTGCTCTCTTTGGCCTGTTCCTTCGGGTTCTGGTTTTACCCACTGTGATTTGAATCATCCTGGTTCTAGTTTGCTTGCCTTGATGGAGACAAGTTCTTTAGAGTAGCACAAGGTACTGAAGTGGCCTGACCTAGTGCATGCAGAGTTTGCTACAGCTGCAAACTATTTGGAGAAGTGAATCTCTGGATCACTCTCCAGATCTCCCTTTACTTCAGCCTCCTCAGCCTTTTTCATTCTGAGCCCATCTCCAAGACTGCTGCCTTTTCTCTCTGGTCTTTGTCCTATGTTGTCACAGGTCTGATCAACATTGGGAAAGACAGGTAGAAGATAAAGCACTGAGTTCCTTGTGCAGCTTGAGGGCAATATACAGCAGCAGTGATGAAGCGAAGTTTTGTTCTAGACTTATTAGAAGAGAGATCCAAAGATAAATGTATCTGCTTAACAATGTTACTAGGGCCTACCTAGTAACCAATATTCTGAGGCTATGAATTTTAACAATTTTAGTCACCATTCCATTCTCCCTCCTTTTTTCACCCGCCATACTTTGCAGACATTTAATGTTCAGCCTGGTGTTAGCCACTGAAGCCACCAGCAAAGATGGGTGCAATGAAATCTCTGGCATGGAAACTTGTCCATATATCTTACTCCCGATGACATGATACAACCTTCTGAATGGCCTAATCCTAAAGTCTTGAATATTTATGATGCTCAAATTTCCTGGCTCTTCCTTATTCACCCTGACTGCAAAGAGTTATTGTGGATTTCAAAAAGTGAGAAAAATATACAATGAAAGAACTGAGTTTAAATTTACTGGGTTCTTTCTGACCTGAGAGACTTGAGGGCCATTTAAAAACGCAACTATAAGGAGAACGTAATCTGTTTTGCTCTACGGAGAGAAGAGACTCTTTCTCTGTTGTGGCTATGCCTCAGGTACAATCTCACAGAATATCAGCCTTCATATCCGAGTCCTGTTCAAACTTAAGGACAGCTCCTATTGCAAACAACAGGTAGTTAGGAAGCAAGGAAATTCAACATAATGCAGAAGGGCTTCTGGTTCTTTCCTCTAAGGCAAGAGATGATTTAACATGTAAGGCTACCACATCCCTAAAATTGAAGACTAGATTTTTCTTCCCAAAAAACCAAATGTGCATAGCACTGAATGACTAAAACCTATTCTCCTCTTAACTTTAAAGCTAGATGTCAGGAAAGGATACTATAAAATGTAATTTCTTGTTAGGAGACTATTAGTGTCTGCTAAAATTACATATTTCACACATAAATGCTGTAGTGATTATTCTTATATACAAACTGATTATAGACGGAAGTTTAAGTAAGAATAAACTGTAAAAAAGAGATAAGTATATCCATTATGTTACACTTGGAAATGTTAGTACAAAAATATTAAAAAACTATATACACACTAAAGAATTACACTTTCTATGAATGTTTACCTAATCTGAAAAGTCAACATCAAGTAAATATTAATATAGAAATATGAAAGCAAAATCATATTAGGTTTGTGAGAAAACAGTACTTTACTTTTGAAAAAGAAATAGAAAAATACTAAGAGGCTTATGCTGAATAGACATATTTTTAACTTTGCTTTAAGAATACAGGATTCTCTCTCCCTCTCTCTCTCTGTCTCTCTCACTCTGTGTGTGTGTGTGTGTGTGTGTGTGTGTGTGTACCTGCTTGTGTTGATGAGCCTAGTTTTAACTTTGATTTGGAGTATTTATGAATAATTAAGAGAATTAAAAATAATTTTTGTCTAAAAACTAAAGTTTATTTATTTGCAGTATCATTACTATCATTTGTATTTTCTTCCTCTTTCAGTCCAGTTTGCACACGCTCACCTCATATAAAGACTTACCCTCACTATGCAATGCCCAAAGTATTTTATCTCATTTCATCTTCAACATGGTCTTTTCAGTATCTTATACTAAATAAGGTGATCTTTTACTCATTTACAACTACTTTGGCTATAGAATACCGTGTTACATTGATCCTGATATTAATAAGGAATAATTAACTTTATTAGCAATAACTCATAAAAGCTCCATTACAGTCACTTAATTACTATCATATTTAACAAACTTTTATCATCAGCCTTTGGGAAGGTTGTAAGCAAAGACGTACATGTTCTTCTCCACCTAGTGCATTGCTTGGCACATAGAAAACCCTTGAAAAAGATTTATTGAAAAACAAATTTGTTGAAGGGATAAAACATGTCAGTGTTCTGAAAGAGTGATTATCTAAGGATACACATTGTTGACCATGGTGGAATTTTGGACCTCCATGCTTTGTTCTCACTCAGAATCCTAGGGTTATCCAGAAAACAAAATGTTCATTTTCTATATCAGTGACTTCAATTTTTTTTTCTTTGACATTCTGTTAGAAAATTTTGGAAAGCTCTGCATATCCTTCTATATTTTGAAGATAACATCTAAAATTTTTCACCATAAGTTAAAAAGTTGCAAATAGTATACAGATTATTGGGAATTTTCTCATTTAAAATTAAAATTGCTGCATTCCTTTAAAAAATCAGGTAGATGAACTCTAAATACTTTAATATTTTGAGACTCTTCATTATCAATTTAAAACATATACCAACAAGCTCTTTTTTAACATTTGGAAATTTTACATCTTTCCCTTTCCTTTTTGAATTCACATTTTCATTCCCCTTCTCTCACAAAATTTTATTGAAGAGTAATATATTTTTATCCTTGGAAATTGTTTTTCTTAATTACACCATCATGCTTTTCTAGAAAAAAAAGTATATATATTGAATTTAAAAATTTATTTCATATATTGTACTTATAAGAATCTAAAGGCTAATATCTTATGAATTTTCATAAAAAATTAGTAACCTGAAAAGTAAAATTTTATTAGAAAGCTACCTCTTTATTAGAGGCATAAAGCTTTAAAAAGTTCTGGTATCTGTGGATAAATGTGATTCGCAGCTGGAATTAGATAGAATTCAGCAACAAATTTAATCTTATTGTTTACTTTTAAAGATACAAATGTTGAGAAACCTTATGAACATATATGCACACATACATATGGGTATACATGTGTATTTGATATGGGATATCAAATTCTGATGTTTTACTTTCGGGAATAAATAAATATATTTCAAATATAAAAGAAATAACTCCAATCATTTTGTTAGCTATCATAATAAAATTTAATAATATATTAAGCTGGAGCTGGCCCAGTGGCACGGTGGTTAAGTTCGCGCATTCCGCTTTGGTGGCCTGGAGTTTGCTAGTTTGGATCCTGGGTGCAGACCTACTCACTGCTCATCAAGCCATGCTGAGGCAGCTTCCCACGTAGAAGAACTAGAAGGACCTACAACTAGGATATACAATTATGTACTGGGGGCTTTGGGGAGAAAAAAGAAAAAAAGAGGAAGATTGGCACCAGATGTTAGTTCAGGGCTAATCTTCCTCAAAAAAATTTAAAAAAATAATAATAATAATTTATTAAGCAAAAAAGAATATATATTAAATCTACATATAGAACTAGCAGCTGGCATATAGTTTTATTTTTTTATTAATAGGAGGTAGAAAATGCATATAATATAAATAACATAATAAATGGGATATAATGTATTATGTATATGTATATATATATACACAAATACATTCACATATATAGTGAATTGATTCTGCAAATAGTATATAATTTAATTTTTTGTCAACAGGAGCTACAAAATATTTAACATTTTGTATTAGATGAAATAAGATGAGGTTTGACTACAATTAGATTAAATATTTCATAACATAATTACATAAAGTAGGTTTTAAATTCTTTTTGGAACAGTACAGAATTAATCTGAAAGAAATCACAGAACTGTGGCATCCACGGGTTTATTCGATGCACCTTTAAAAGTTTGGTTTGTTCAGAAAATATTCCAGTTATATTTAAAAGAATCAGTGTCACTAACCTACACTATTCGGTTGTTTCAAAGTGCTTTCTTTCAAGCCAATGACACTTCCTGGGAACAAGTATTGAGAATAATGGAAAAGAACTGCTTACGTTTAAATTTTTAAAAGCCATTTTTGGCTCTCAGTATTTCCTATTGATACTCTTTTTGCTTTGCTCTGGTGGGACTCTCCAAGAGCAACGCACTGTTTTACATTATTCAGCTAAATAAAAGGAAAAGTCATTAAATGAAAGTTGTCATTGCTCCAATCACCCCACTCCACCATCTCTCTGGCTTCAGAACGTCCCATCATGACACAGAACACCTGCGTAACAGATGCATGCAGGACGAGCAGGAAGGCCTATTGGTCTTTTGGGTTGGCATTGTAGCCATTTGGGGATGGGTGAAGGGTATTTCTTTATCTTGTAAAGTAGAAGCAGTACTATTATAAACTTAGATCTGTTCTCAGGCAGATCAATTTTAGGAAAGCATACAAATGTAACTTGATTTCTTTAAAGCTATCTGCGGTTGTGTACCCCTTAGAAAGTGAGGTGTTAACATATCCACGATCTGTATCCTCATGTGAAGAATACCATTCAAGAGAACAGTTCCAGGTAAACAAAGCACACCTACCATACACAGCACAATAACATTTACAATGTTATTTGGTTTTCACAGTTATAAGTTTTAAAAAATTATATATTAAAAATATAGGGCCGGCCCCGTGGCTTAGCGGTTGAGTGCTCGCCCTCTGCTGCTGGCGGCCTGGGTTTGGATCCCAGGCACACACCAACGCACTGCTTCTCCAGCCATACTGAGGCCGCGTCCCACATACAGCAACTAGAAGGATGTGCAACTATGACATACAACTATCTACTGGGGCTTTGGGGGAAAAAATAAATAAAATTATAAAAAAATATATATATATATAATATTTTATAATGGATCAGTGCCTTGGACCTTCATCATGGACTGTTTGGTAATAGAATTTAATATTTTAAAATTTTGACAGGATGAAAAATAAATAGGCATAAAGAGTATAAAGATACTAGGTACTATACCTAATACCCTAAAGATATATGTATACATAAAAACATATGCCACAGAAAAGCAGATTCAAAAATTCATCCATATTAATGATCTGTTTAATAATCAATCCTGCAACCCTGAGATTATTTGACTGGACCATTATTCCACATCAGATTAGAACAGTAAACTCAACCTATAAATAACACGGTGGTTGAATTTTTAGTTTGGTAAAAATAGCAATAACTGGACAAATGAAACTAACATTTCAAGTGCATTTAAATAAAATGCTTCATGTAGACACAGAGAAGTTGAATGAACAATGCCACAGCCTGATAATTTAGGTTATATAAAATGGCTAAAAATTATTGGATATATCTGAAGGGGAAACAGTATAAATGAAGAGATTAATAAAGAGTCATTTAAACAAATGAAAATCAAATGTTTTAAGAGACTATCATTCTAGATTACAAAAAAAAATTCTTAACTCCAATTTCAAATATAGAATTGTATAAAATAATTCATCATAAGATAGTGATAAACTCATAACATTTCTTCCCCAATAATAATATTAAAAATATGCTTTTAAATTCAGAATATGTATTAGAGATGTTTTGTAAAATACTACATATTGCTTTAAAACTCTCATTGCCTCTATGACTCTACAAACGAAAAGCTTATAAATAAAAAATAATAATCATTGTAATGAAATATACTTCCTTTAGTCTACTTCAACTAATGTTTGTTATGACATATCTTCTGTACCCAAGGTAGGGTGTATAAGATGGTTCCTTAAAAGTCCATTTTCTCATGTAACTTTGTGAATAATACTATTAAGAAAATATATCCAGGTGATTTTAAGTCAATTCTGCTCCTAGTAATCCTTCAAGACATTAGTGTACATGGTTTTGAACACATATATCCGTTAGACTGTTTTAATCAACATTTTTGAACAAGTATCCTAGGGGCCAGCCGGATTGCGGAGTGGCTAAGTTTACACACTCTGCTTCAGTGGCCCGGGGTTCACAGGTTCAGATCCTGGGCATGGACATACACACCACTCATCAAGCCATGCTGTGGTGGCATCCCACATACAAAATAGTGGAAGATTGGCACAGATGTTAGCTCAGGGCCAATCTTCCTCACCAAGAAAAAAAAAAGTATCCTAAACAACTATTTAATAGTTTTTCTGCTGACTTGATGAATCAAGGCAATAATTTAAGAAATGATAATTAAACAACTTTGTCTGGATTTGCAATTTATGCTAATCATTACATGAAACAATTTTAAAATAATCCCACAGGGAAATTCAAATCAAAAGAAAAGAACAGATTCTTTATTAAATGCTAGGTATTGATTTATGGAGAATATGATCTTATAATATTCTTATAGAATTCAATTTATAAGTACAAGTAAGAAAACATTATTTGTTTTTCTTTCCTCCATTTCCAATTGGAATAGACCTATACACAAGCTGTTATTTCTAGATGATGACTATTAACTCATTTGCTTAAACTTTGACTATATTCTAGACACTATCCATTGGAAATCAACTGCAAAAAGACTTTTTCTGACCTCAGGAAATTTATAAATTAATCTAGAATCTCTAAACCTGGATTTGATAGCTGAGGCATGTCTTGGGTTCTTGGGTTCTCACCCTGGATTTGTGAGTCAGGAAACTCGTCTTTTCTCCTCTCAATAGCTTCATAAACACTTTCATTTCTGGATGGCTTTGTCACAGTTGAGTTTCACCAGCTTAGCGCTCTTTTGTTGGACAAGTTACAAATTCATATTTTCCAAAATAACATACACTAAGTGGATTTTACCCCACAGAGTGAAGTGATCATCATCTGCTCAGGCAATGCTGAGGCTCCAAATTTAGATCCTACTGTTTGCATTCACAGTAGGTCTGGGGAGATAGCAACAGAAGCCAGCAAGTTCTCCTCTGGAGGAGATATTCTCAAGAGCCTGTTGCTAACATGTGCAGTAATAACCAAAACATCGCAATTTTCTCAAGTCTGGCTTAAACGTTTGCTGTTTCTCTCTTATACTAACTGTATCTCAGGATGGTATCCCTGGCTCCCTATTGTTCCTTCCAGACATAATTCTACTCCTTCCTGTAAAAATCCCTGCCCCTCTGAGGCTCTTGTCCTATAGCTATATCCCTTTTTCCTAGACTTATTGCTTCCAACTTTTGGATTTGCAACCATCTGATTCAGTCACTGAAGATCTTAGCTATTCCTGCAGGAATCCCTGTCCACCACATCCAAGCACACCCAGTTAACTCCACTCCTTCAGGATGATACATGATACATACTGACTGGGTACGTTTGTGCCTCCAAGATCATTATCCTCCACACTATCTCAGCCACCCTGTCCCACAGTTATCACCTAAAAATGAAAAATAATACTGACAATAAAATAAGAAGTCAAATTCAAAATCAATAAATCTGACCATAATGAGAGTAAAGATCACGGGCATCATCTTCTTGGACTATTTCCAAGGCTATAGCATTCACCCCTTATTCCTGCAATTCCGACTTAAGATTGGTCTGTGTGTAGATGAATTCACACATCTACTGAAGAAGGCATCAATTAAACAATCAACTGAAAAATAGTGAAATCAGCTTCATTGGAAAAAATCAAGTATTTCTTTTCCTAGCAATAAATCATGATCTAATCATTAAATAAAAATTCTACATTAAAAATAAAGGCTACAACTCAAGAGAGATATATTTGAGTCATTCTAAAAATCAGTATTACCAAAAGAGAAAAATAATTTTTTTCAAAGGTAAAAAGAACTAACCTTTTTTTTTCAAGGGCGGCTCCTCTATTTCTCCTAAACCAAGACAAAACAGTAAATTAGAAAAAATTTTAGCATAGCATAATATTGCTTTTCTATTTTCCATTTTCTTTTACTCATGTTAAAAAAACCATCTATTAGTTTTGACAATAATAGTCCTTATATTACTTTGCTTCCCAAAATCCAGTTTTTAGGTATAAACTTCGTTTATATACATTTATTTGAGATAGTTTCACTTTTATAAGTTCAATAAAATTGTGGCAGTGATCCAAATTACACATTATAGTTCCTATATCATGTTCATTTCAGTTCTTTATTGTTCGTCTCAACCTCTCACTGGGACCACAGGAATACAAATTCAGACAAAGTCATAGAAAGGGCTAAAATGATAAGAGCTTTCCTAGTAGTCAAGGCTGAATGCATAATTTCTGATGACTAAGGCTGACCCAAAATGTCATCTAAAAGACAGAATCACAATGCTTTGTTCTTTTCACATCTTCTCAATAGATATCAGAAGTTTATGTGTGGTTTGAGTTTGTTATTTCCTTTTATTCATTAATATATATGAGAGAGTGCATAGGTTAGTTGCATAATTGTGACATTTAGAATGTGTCCTTCCATTCCACACCTCCATTTGGTTCAATAAATTTACTTTTGATTGCGATTTTAGTAGGATTGATTTCTACTATTTAACTGCGCATAAGACTTATGGGTATAAAACATTTATATGTATATTTAGGTTTGCTACTGTTATTTCAATCTTGAGAATAAACTTGAGAGATAGCTACTATTGTTTCCCCAAGAAGCATATAAATGTGAGTTTATATTGCGAGTTTGTAGTAGCGCATAATAAGATCCTCCCTATTGTAATACTACTCTAATGTTAGCACTTAATTTTGACATCTTGGCCATAATGGTAGATAAGCTATAAGATGAAAGCCAAACAGAGACCAATTCACTGAGTTTGGCAGCCTGTTGATACTCTATTAGCACTCAGAAGTGTATTCCTTTTAGGTTAGCCTGACCCAACTGTTCATTTGTGCTTAAATTTAAGCAAACCACTGTAATGCATCTCTAATACTGGTCCTAGCAGTTCGATATTTCCCTATGCTCTTTGTACCTTTATCAGTGTCCTCGTCTCCATCATCATCTTCTTCATCGCCATCAGATGAGATGATGTCAGACAACAAAGAAAAGAAGCCATAGACCCAGTCCGTGGTTTCCTCCACAGCATCATGTACAAGTTTTAGAGGATCTGAGCCAATCTTGGAAATAGAGCTTGCTAAAAGTAATTGAAAATAAAAGAAATTTTTAAAATCATCCCCAAAGAAACTAAGAAAAGCTGTTTTTCCTGGTTTGTTCTTTTGACTCAATGAATATTTCAATTTCATGAATTTAAATATCTCTTGTCTACAACTTTTTTGCTGAGAAATAGAAACTGCATTTTTTTGTAGTATACATGTGTATTTGATTTAAAAGAAAAGTTATTGTGTACCTCTGGTACCAAACACTATGGGGTTACCAAGAATGAAATTGTCCTTGAGAAATTTATAATCTAAATAAGAGTTCAACATAGGAAAAAATTAGGAATGAATTAAAATAATGTATTCTTATGGTACCCAAATTGCAATATAAACCCCAAGTTATGGATGTTCAGGAACAGAAGAAATCACTGTTGGCCCTCATTGTACTGGAAAGCATCCTTGAGAAGATAGCTCTGTAAATTTTCAGACAAACAGTAGGTTCCAAGTTGACCTAAATAGTTGTGACTAAAGTAAGACTGATAGGTCCATTTACTATAATTTGTGATATATTAGGAAAAATCTGGAATTGTCAAGGTAGTGATCATATCAAGTTCCAGCTAGATTCAATTGGTTAATCCTTGTTAGACATCCCGGTACATGATAATCAAAAGTATTTGAACTTCTAACAACTTCAATGGATAGAATTAAGAAAAATTGAAGTTATAAGTCTTCCATTTTTTATATCCTAAGAGATATAAACTGTTTGTGAAATGAGAGATTAAATGATAAAAATGCAAGCAAATAGAGATATTAGGGATTTCCAAAATATTGTTCTTCTCATTCTAATTATATGAAAATTGCTCTGAAGAGGTAAGGATAGCGTTTAAGATCTGATTGAAGAGGTGCTATATCTAGAAATATGGTATAAGTTTTGCCTGATTTTTCGTCAATCTGTAATTAAATTTTAGATTTACGTTTTCCTTAATTTTAAAAACTATTTTAGCTTTTCAGAGATTCTTCTCCCTTTGATATCATAAGAGACTAGAATTATACCAACATATTATATTATCTAAAGGTTAAGTACCAAAATTAAGCTTTTACTCTGATTGAGATAAGAAGTCATAGGAAGGTTTGAGCAGAGAAATGAAGTGATTTGACTTATGTAATTTCATTTGCTGTATTGAGGATTGAAAGAATGCCAGGTTGGAAACAGGGAGATCAGTAAGGAGCCAAATGAAATAACTTAGGAGAAAAATGATGGTGATTTCTATCAGGATGGTAACAGTGTGTGTGGTGAGATGTAGTCAGATTCCGAATGTATTTAAAAGAATTAATTGTGTAGACTTACAGTTTGACTGTTGGTTGTAAGAGAAAGAGAGGAGTACAGGGTAACTTCAAAGTTTTTGGTGTGAGGAACTAGAACAATGGAAATTCCATTTACTGAAATGGGGGGACTGAAGAGAAACAGGGTTTCTGGGGGAATATATGATTAGCTGAGTTTTAGACTTGTCAAATTTGAGTTACCTATTAGACATCTATGTGGAAAGGTAGGCATTTTTATATCTCAATATGATATACAAGAGAGAAGTCCTATCTGAAGATAGAAGGTTGGGAGTTCAATAGAGCATAGATGTTATTCAGAGCCATGACACTGAATGTGATCAACAAGGGAGTGGACCCAGGAACACTCCAACATTTAGAAGACAGGGAGATAAGTCAAAGAGATGGGGAGGAATCAGCAGTGTTTCCTGAGAAGGAGAGATGACAGAGAGAGACTGAGAAGCAGAAAAAAAAGAGTGCAATGTACTGGATATCAAGTGAAGAAATTGTTTTGAGGAGCAGAGTGATCAACTGCCAAATGTCCCCGTTAGGTCAAGTAAGATGAAGACCAAGAATAGACCTTTAGATTCAATGATGAGGGTGTCATTGGTGATCTTCAAAGGGAAGTTTCAATGGAACGTATTTAAGACAAACTGGGAAGAATTTAGAGGCAGTGAGTATATTTTACTATAAAGTACATGACAGAGCTTGGGCAATGGTTGAAGGAGGACTAGAATGATAGTGCATTTTCTGTTGTTAAAGTGCTAAGCATAGTGGGTTTTCTGTTGTTAACATTGTTGAAGAATAAAAATATTCCATTTTTATGCTGATGGGAAAGTTCCTATAGAGAGGCAAAAATGATCAGAGAGTAGATTTCTGGGGAAATTTTAATTTTATGTTCTATTTCAGGGAATTCAGAGACCATCCAAGGATGCCAAGTTACAAAATGCTGGGCACAGGGAAACCTATCTCCATGAGTCAGTGACAGTGTGTCTTTACTCTTTGGACCTTATTTTACTGCATTCTGTAGAGTTTCATGAGAGCAAGATATGCTAGTCTAAATGATGAGATTAAACCTTAGAGAAAGGACATGAAACAGAATTTTGTAATTGCAATTGAGAATTTTAAAAGAATTATATGTAAGGAACTGGATTATACTGGCACCATTAAAGGCATTTTTAGCACTAGTGTATATTTTATATCTAATAGAAGAATACTGCAAATGGGATTTTTATGATCTGAATAGATTGAGACCATTTCCCCATTCCCCTTCTTTCTCTGTGTTCACTGACGAACTTAACAATAAAATCCAACAAAATAGATATCAGTTTAATTATCCTTATACTTAAGCGCACTATATATACTCTGCAGACATATATATTGTCTGGTTCTAAAATAGTCAAATCAGGCTGTTTTCATGAAGTCAATGTTGCTGGCTTGAGATCAGCTTCTTTTTGTCAGCCATGTGGACAGCAACTCTACAAACACATAGATATAAATATAGATACAGATATATCTTAAATAAGATACTGGTCTTCAAGTCGATCCTTATTCCTTCTCTCAGACATCTCATCCACATTATAACAATGGGAATAATATACAATGCAACTAAACATTTTATTGATGTCTTCTGTTTTAAGAGATACTCAGATTAACTGTACTTTCTTACTTCTCATGTTTCTGTAAATTAAATTACATACATTACAGTGAGGATCATCATAAAAATAATAGCAGCTAACACTTATAGAGTGTATATTACCTGCCAGATACCATTCTAAGAACTTTATTGATATTAACTAACTTTTTCTTTTCAAAACCAAATGAAGTAAGTATATTATTTTATGTCTATTTTAAATATAAGAAAACTGAGGCACAGAGAATTTAAATAAGATGCCTAAGGTTACAAAGCTTGTAAGTGATGGAGCCAGATGTTACACCCTCCAGAGCATGACTCTTAAGTACTATGTTATATTGTTACCAAAAAACAAACAAATGAAAACAGGAATTCACAATTGGTTCTAGAGTAAGATGTTGGATAAGAGATTCTGGGAGGGGTTTTCTTGCTGTTAAAAGGGGGAATAATGAGTTTGTTGCATGGGATCATAAAGCATGGAGCTGTTGTAGCCACCTTAGAACCATGAGGACAGTAACTAACTCACTGAGGAAGGCAGGGTTAAAAATGAAAGAACTTGAGTCTATGATGACATTGCTGAAACGTTGATTACCCAATCTTGGAATAATCACCCTACTTACAGTGCTTCTGTTTTATGAGATAAGAAATGTTTCTCAGCATTCAAGTCACTCTTAATTGTATCTTATATTTCTTACAAAAAAATATACTAGCGGATGGAAGAAAAACTGCTTTAGGCTCCTTATGATCAGTAATTGGATTTTTGGCACTCATAAAAGAGGCAAGGAAAAGTTTAAAGTTAGATAAGATTTTTATTTGTCCTCTGTCTTTGAAGCCACACTCTACAGATATTTAAGTTTCTAAATGGAAACATACAAGGGAAATTAAATTAGTCATTTTCTCTGTTTTCTCCTAAAGAACTAAGTCCATGGTTTAATCATTATCTTTGACCATCAGTCTTGCATTCTTTAAGTTATAGTTGGCTTTTCTTTACCTTTCATATGCTGAGACGCATCAGCAAACAATGGTTACAAACGTGGGCTCTGAGCTCAGACTGAGAACACTCGAGCACAGGCCTCCTACCTAGTGCCATGCCAAGCCATACTGGAGCCAGAGACAAAAGGAAAAATCAGTAATAATGATTATGTCTTTATTTAAAATTTTGATACTTTGTTCATCACAGATATTTGCATTAATTTTAAAATTTTAAATCTTGCATTAAAATATTAATGTTAATTACTGAGGTTTTAGAGCTTTCTTAAATTTTGCCTCCAAAGTTAGTGCTTTACTCATATCACCCTAGTCCTTTGCTTCCCCTGCCTAATAGCTGTGTGATGTTGAGAAGATTAACTTTTGCCATGTCTATAAAATTCATTGATGCCTCTGCTTTTCCAAAGTCACTCTTCTAAATCAAGACTTCAACTCTCATGCCTGCTATCTCTATATTCAGCCTTCTGACACTACAATTTATAATATACCCAGTTCTGGCAAACAGTACCATATAGCAGAAAAAAAAGAACAAAGTACTCTGTGCTTCTGTTTGCTAAACTGTAAAATGACATAAGAGTAATAATACTTACCTCATAAGGTTGTTACGAGTATTACATGAGATAATACATTCAAATCACGTAGTACAAGTGCCTGGTAATCAACAAATGTCAATGTGGGGAAACAAGCAAGACTGTCTTTGAATCTTGAATGACCTAGAAGCTCCTTCCAGTTTGCTAGCTGGAGCCAGCAGCTTCTCCAGTTCTCAGTAGCAGGCTCTGTGTATGATCTCACCTTCTCTCAAGGTCTCCAAACGTGCACAACTGCCATTTCCAGTATCCCCTTAGGTATTCGGCACCTAAATTCTCACAGCATAGTACCCATGTCCAAATAAGTTACCCCTCAACTACAAGACTGCTCTCATGCGTTCCTTACCAAAGGAAAGAGCACCTAAGACGTGGGGGTCTCTCAATTTGCCCATCAGCATCTGTCTGAGCTACTTCACGGGATGGCGGGAGAACAGGGGTCCCAGGCATCTTCTGACCCTTCTACCCATGAGTCTCTGCCCCCACCAGATGGCGCTTATTCGTGTTCACTCAAGCTCATTATGCATGATTATTATAAATTCGTTGGTGTAAAGTGCCTAAGGCAGGGTAAAGGATCTAGTAAATGTTAGGTAATTATTAATTCGATTTTCAGAATTATTTAACTCAAACATATGGTAGTGCTCCATAAAAGTAGGCTCTTATAAATATTGCCCTGTGACCCCTTAGTCACGACGCCCTCACAGCCAACCTTGGTAGGGTCTGTGAAATCCAAACACTGCTTTTATCAGGACTCATGAAATGACTAGCATTTACCCCTTATCTCCCAGAAAATATTCACATCTAAATATTTGGATCTAAACTGAGGTAAGAATTTTTTAAGGTGTCATAAATACTACCTAAATTAGGAAAAATTCAACTTGTATGTATGTTGATGTGTGTACCTTGCACATAGTGGTACTCAATATGAGGTTGACTAAAAATTAGAGACTCTTCTTTCAAGACAATTATTTAGCACTTACTGTGAGCAACATCCTATCTTAAGGGTAATATAATCAATATAGTGCTGCCATTTATGAGTTTACTATCTAATTGTTTCTTATTTCAGTATGTGAAGATTCCTGTTTCAAAATATATACTGATAATCTTTTAGACCTAAAGGAATTATAACTTTAAGTGACTAGTTTCTCCCTCTTGTTGCAGATAAGTGTTTGAATATTTTTGCCTGTGTTGGTGAAATTTTGATCAAGTTAAGAAAAATATTAACAAATTACGCATCATTTCATATTTCCTGAGTTACATGACAGTTCTGGCTTGAAGTACTGTGAAGTTACTTAGTCTTTATCTTCAGAGTAAATAGAATTCCCTAGAACTTTACCAGCATCAAACAGAGCTTCAGATATGTTTCCCTAACCCCACACCAGCTCCCAGGATGGGAAGCAGGGAAAGACCGTAGGAAAAACAAGACAAAAACATAAACAGATCTGAATGCTGTGTCAGTGTATGCAGAAAACAATGGTTGCCTCCATGGTGTGCACAGGTTTCTGATACTCAGAAATGTATCGGAGAGAATGAAAATTCTCATAAAATTCTTATTATTAAGTTCGGACTTGGGGTCTGGCATCATTTATAATAGTCAACAATTTCCTAAGGATAGACGATCAAAATGCTGATTTCATTAATTTATTTTTAATTAAAACACATTTGAAGTGAAAAGCACTCACAATGAATTTAACAGCCCCCTAAGTCTTTGGGCCCTAGAGTTTCCAGCACCGACAATATTATGGCACAGATATTTAAGAAGTAGCAAAGTATGTGCTTTTACATTCACTATGAAATTAGCCGTTTTCATCAAAGTGATGTTTACTTAAGACGTTGTACATGAAAGTTTTTTAGGTCCAGTGTGAAGTAACTTTCAAACAATTCCTCAGAGGTTAGACCATTTGCCTTGAGCATATGTGGTTGAATTCAATGACGTCAGACTGCCATCTTTAATTTTTATCATCACAATGGAGGGGCATCCAACCTCTTATAGTGAAATGCCATTTTTCTCCCATCAATTTATTGTTTTCTTATTCTATTTCATTTCAAATTAAATTTAAAACCAATACTAGAGAAATAGGAAGTAACACATCTAAGGAAGTCAAGAATTCAGGAAATGTCTGATGCAACACCTTTATGGGTCTATATTTAATTCCTAAGGAGTATTTACATCATGCCAATAAAAGTTCGTAAAAAGCACCCTAACAGGAATTACACATCTTTTCATTATTTTCTCTTGAAAAACTCATGGAGAATAACTATATTTTTGTAAGACCGACTCAGTTCCAGAGAAAATGCTCGATATTTTTGTATCTGATAAGCCACTTTTGTTGTAACCAAAATAGTGATAATTTGTAGCCCCAAAATAGCTTTCTTAAAAATAGCTTTTCTACCCAAGAAATATTTTAGGAGAGGCTCATTTCTTAACATCCTCTTTAAACACTCATAAAGCAGCTTTTTAAAATGATTATATTAAAGGGTTAATTGGAGTAGACCTGGCTAACTATAGGGATCTCAGAGGAGTAAAGACAAGAATAATAAATAAATAGAGAGATGGAGGCCAATAAAAATTTAATTCAACTGCTATACTATATGCTTTGCATTGGATAACTTGTTTAAAGTACATAATATTATTTCAAGGATTCTCACGTGGACGAAAATGTGGAATTCAAGCTATGTTGTAAAATTTCCTTAAAACTGAATATGTAGGTTAAAATCATTTTTTGTATTTATTAAGTAACACTTTGTGATTTAGCAAGAAATATAAATATTAGATCAGTTCATTTCAGATCAGGTAATTAAGTTACAAAGTAATTTGTGAGATGCTTTTATAGAGCATCTTTCAGATGCTTCTATAAAGAAGAGTATAATGAAACCTCAATTTGATATATTTAAATGTCTTCTTTGATAAATGAGTGAGTACCATGATATTGCCTGACTCGATAATAGACATTATATTTTAAAAGCAGGACATTTCCCTGAATTACATAAATGATTTATCTTCGAAAACAAATGTCTCAATAGATTTTCCTTCAGCTAGATTTTTAACATACAGACCGTATTTAGAGGTTGAAATTCCCTGGAATCTGTTACCCTTATCCTCAATGAATGCTGCTCAAAACGTGGTGAAAAGAAGAGTTGGATTCAGGAAATTCCCATGGTACTTCTAATATTAACCTCACTATGAGAGATTTTTTTGGTGAGGAATATTGGCCCTGAGCTAACATCTGTGCCTGCTTTCCTCCATTTTGTATGTGGGACTCTGCCACAGCATAGCTTGATGAGCAGTGTGTAGGCCCGCAAACTCTGTGCCACCAAAGCGGAGCACACGGAATTAACAACTACACCACAGGGTCGGCCCCACTACAAGATATTTTAACTTATGATTACTATGTTGGGGCCTGAAGGCTGAAGCGACACTGGGGAAGAAAAAATGGACATATGGTAAAGGGGGCAAGAAAATCAGGAGCCCTGGATGGGCTGAAATTCATGGGAACAAACTGAAAACTGCTCCAGACCAGTGACCTCCAAAACTTCCTCTGCAAAGAGGAGAAGCTGTTGCCCTGCATCATGGAGCTAAACATGCGCCTAGGCTGGGAGTGGAAGAAGCCAAAGGAGGATCTGGCAGGAGCTGGAGTTGCAGCAGGAACAGCTGCTGTCACATGCCCACAAGGTGAGCCAAGGGATTAGTGACGAGATGCATGCACAACTGCGCCTGGTCCCCTGCAATGACCTTCGTGGTCCTGCCTGCCTTCTGCCTTCCAAATCTCGCACACAACGATTCCTGTGGCTAACAAACCCAGGACTGTGCAGGGGAGGGGATTCTGGAAAACGTAGTTCTGTCTTAGGTAGGGTGACGCAATACAAATCCACCACACCCAGCTTCAATAATTATCAACAATGTGCTAATCTTAGTTATCTTTCTCCTTCCCCCATATTTATCTTTGCTTTTTTCTAATTTGCTAAATATATTAAAGCAGACGCTAGATACTTAAATTCTTACTCCCAGATCCATAAATACTTCAGTATGCATGTCTATTCCATGATAATTTGTTTGATAGCTTCTTGCTTGAGGCACAAAAATGTCCAAAGTAAATTTTGCATCTTTCCTGAACCAAGTATGGAATCAGCTACTTCCTGAAAGAATCCTGGTTTATTTTATTAGAAAATGGCATTTTGAGACTAAAATGTGGCCAACAGGGCTACTCATTGCATTGGATTATTATTGTTTCTAAACCTTTTGAATAGACAAGAAAGTCAAGACAAGACAAGAATTTCAGAAAGTCATGTGTTTCACTCATATTTCTGAATAAAATCTCAGAATACAGAATTTTCTCTCAACTGCTTTGCTATTATACTCACATCCCTTTTCTCTTCTGTTGAAAATCTTAATTCTTAACGATATCAATTTAATTATTTCCTTTTTCCTACAGTATCAATAACAACATTACTGTTAACAATAAAAGCAGTGAAGGGAATTTTAGATCTCTTTTTATTTCTTTTCATCCTTGAACTTATACCACACTAGGGACAGAGTGTCAGAATTGTGTGTTTTAGTCATTTGAAGTAGTTATTTTCTCTGGTTATGCAAATAACGTGATCCAGAGGTCCATTTGTTTATGTATGTTTTCAAATTGTAGTGATTGCTTTTATTTTTCTACATTTACAAGGAAATATTTACAAGGTCCCTAAGTCAAAACTATGTAAGAGTGCATATTAAGAAAAACTTTGTTGCCATGCTAGTTCCTTGCTATACTGTTTCCTTCTTCTCTTCACAGTTATCTAACTTTGTTTGATTCTGGTTTATGCTTTCATTATTTCATACATTTATTTCATACACATCTTTATATTTAAGAAAAGATATCTAAAATTTTAAATAAGGGAATAATAAAATAAGATTTGCAATTTTCATTCTGGCATCAGAATGAAAATGGAGGCAGAGGCAAGATTATGGGCAAAAAGAAAATATGTCGCTACTGTAACAAGCTTGGAGAAACTAAGGCAGGAGTTCTGGAGATAAGATACAGAATATAGAACAGAATCAAGAGATGTTTAAAAAATAGAATGAGTTCTTTTTGATCGCTGAATGTTCATGGGTAGTGGGGAAAGAGAAAAGCTTGTGAGGAGTCCTATGTTTCTGACTTAAGAAACTAGAAAATAAACTGGATTTGGAATCTAGGAGGCAGGCCTGGAAAGAAAAATAACCAGCTCAGTTAGGAATTTTGGATTTGAGTCTGATGTTCCAACAGCGCTTCCTTATGCAATTAGAAAAATTGGAGAGAGATTGGGGTTAAAGATGTGGACTGGGATGTCGTTACGTGTGAAGGTCAATTGTAAGCAAACTTCTTGGCAAGTAGATCAATTAAAGGAAAAATAAAAATGCTTATGAGTTGAATTTTTCCTTCAAAATAAAAATAACTTTACTGACTTCCATAGTGGAAAGAATGCATTTTCTTAAAACTTATATACCTTAATTGTGTCCCTGCTCTTAGCCTCCAAATCTTACTTTCTGGCCAATTTAGGGAGGATTGATCCTGTTATTAGATTGAGAGCCAAATATTAAAGATAAGCAGGCTAAATATGATGGTAGCTTGCTCATCACTTGTATAGGCAATGCAAAGCCGTCGCAAAGCAATGGGACAAGGTGATGTTGTCTCACACGGGCAAGAACCTAACGGTGCCAAAGAAGAGAGTTATACAAGTCATAAGAGGATAAGGTTTTAATAAGGAAGTGGCAGTCAACCGTGCTAATGCTGCAAGGTTTAACTAAGATGAAGATGTTAAATGTGCAATTGGTTCATTTGTTCATTTGTTCAATTTGTTCATCGAGTCAAGTGTGTATTTGAGACATTGCAGCAAAGTGAATAAATTAGTGCCCGATTGTCTCTTAGCAGAGGGGCTTGGCTAGAGAGACAGAAACAAAAAGAGTTATAGGGATACAGGGATAAATAAATACGGATATAGGGAGGTGAGGGAAATTTGTTTGTTTTTTCCAACTTAAAAGGAAGGAGAGAATAGAGGGGGAGATTTTGAAGATACAAGAAGGAGATGGCATTTAAATCTAGCAACATTTCAATGTACCAACATTGAAAACATACCTTGATGAGGGTCTTTCCTCTCCTATGCACTCAGACACCCACATTTCCTTAATTGTCATGAGCCCTTTTAAAAAGCCAAGTCTTCCTGAAGGAGTAACTTGCACTTCCCTGTTTAGTTAATTAAACAAGGAGGCCTTCGGACTGAGGTGGTTCTAATACCTCAGCAGCCTGAGCAAGCAAACCAAAACCTAAGTCTGTAAATGCCTCAAGGCTAAGAAATCAAAACCCAAGGACAACAAATCATAAACAACCGACTATGCTTTAAGCTATAGCCAATCAAATAATTTCCTTGCTTTACTTCCACCTTGTCTCTGTAAAAGTCTTTCCCCTAGCTCCTGTCAGTGGAGCACTCATAACACCTTCGGTTTGGTGCTGCCTTATTCAAATCAATTTTTGCTCAAATTCTCAAAATTTTGAATATGCCTCAGTTTATCTTTTAACATCCCAGACACATATATTTTCCCAAACCATTGTCATTTTCTCTCCCTCTCCCTTTTTCTCTCCATTTCTCTCATCATCCTCTTCCTCTCTCCCTCCCCTCTCTCAACATCATCTCTCTCTCTCTCTTCTCTCTGATCTCTGGATACTAGCCATTTTAGATTAAGATGATCAAGACTTCTCCCTCCTTTAGTGAGAATCATGCAAAAAATAAAATAAAGGATGGACACAAATCTCTTGACATACATCAGATTCTAAAAGATAAAGCCCATTTGATTTACAATTTTGAAAAAATAAAATACTTGCAGATGTTGGATATTTAGATGCTTTTAAACCAAAGAAAAACTAGGATCCTGATTTCAAAGCACTGTTGGTGAGCTAATTGTTTTATTGACTGCGCAAGGAAATGACTGTCACTTTTCTCATCTACGTTTGAATAGTCACAGTGTAGTTCCAATCCTTGCCATTCAACATCTGAGGCATGGCCATTTTCCTTCTGCTTTTTAACATTTTTTCAATTGAAATTTTCCCATACTCATCTTTTTTTTAATTTATTTTTCGTTTTTTTTGTTTATTGTGTTAACATTGGTTTATAACATTGTATAAATTTCAGGTGTACATCATCATACTTCTATTTCTGCATGGATTACATCATGTTCTCATGTTCACCACCCAAATACTAATTACAATCCATCACCACACACGTGCCTAATTATCCCTTTTGCCCTCCTCCCCCTACCCCTTCCCCTCTGGTTCTCATATTCATCTTTACTGTGAACTAACTTTAGTATTTTAGATATGTGCACTTGTATGGAACCCTAAGGAAATTAATCACAAGTGTCTTTAGTTAAAATTACCTGGCTATTTCAATATTTAATGGTTTCATCACAATGTTGTCCTTTGCTGTTGCTCAACTGTAACTTTGTGAGGCAATAAGAAACATTACTGAATGCCAATAGATGTACACTTCATCTCTCTTTCTCAATATGACCCCAATCAACAATTTTTCGCTGGCAAAATTGTGTTGCAGATGTTTGAGCCTGGAACATTTCCAGCTAGCTGGAGCTAGACTCATGTCAAATAAAGGGCATTTTATATTCTGAAACAAAATCACAAACAACTTTTGGCTTCTTTTACCCATGTCAAGGATCTATATAAAAATTGGAGAATCTTATTATACTTTTAATAATAAGCATGATGTGGACCTTATATTAACTGAAAAATTAATTCACTTTCCTTTTCTTAAAAAAGCATATCTTAAATATAAACACAATTCCAGTGCTACACATATTAAAAAGTAATGGGAAAACAAGTTTTCTGTAGATTTATAGATTCCTATAGATTTGTTTCCAAGCTAACATTCAATGGAATTAATTTTCTGGTAGCATAAGGACAGTCAGAATATCACAGTACTCCAGTTGGATGACTTACTTGAATCATTATATTATAAACAATAGATCAGTGGGGAAGAGAGAGATTTGGGATTAATACAGCAATTAACATATCCTGACTAATCATTTAGTAAACATGTGTTTCATGAAGTCAAGGTTTAGTTTTGGAAACTCTTGACTATATTATATACTCTCTTTAGTTATTCTATTGCTCAGTGTTAGCTGAAGAAATAATTTTAAAGTTCCTTTCACCACATTAAAAGGCAGCACGTAGTCACATTAAAAGGTAGCACGTAGTGCCATGAATTATGCACTTACTATATCATATAAGAATAACAAACCATTTCAAAATGGCTAGAACATTCTCTCAATGTTAAAATAAAGTAGAATATGGTAATCCTTGGATTTCTATTATGTAATTGGTAGAATCTAAGTATATTCACATGATATTTAAAAGTTGGAACTCATGTAGTCAATTCATCTTTTTGAAATATGCATATTCATCTTTTTGAAACATTGAAACGTGCTGACGGCCAAGAAGAAAAAATTAAAATAACACTAACTACAATTTATATAACAATGACTATCTGCCATTCGAAATTCCAAGTGTTTTGTGTGTATTAACTCATTCAATGCTCACAGAACTGCATGAAGCAGATACTATTATTACCTCAGAGAAGGAAACTGAGGCACAGAGAAGTGATGTTCCTAAGGTTACACAGCTACTAATTGGTGGAATCAGGATTCTAATCCAGTGCTCTAGTCCCCAGAGCCTGCATTCAATACTTTGGTCTGGTCTGTGAAGCCCATGTGTTCTTTTGTTATCCTTGTTTTGTATTTTTGCTTGTTTGTTTGTTTGCTTGCTATATATGCTTAGCAAATAACTTCCGTTTAGATCATACAAATTTTATTGAAGATTACGTGTCAGGCAGTAAGCAGGGCAACAGGAATATTAAGATGAATAAGATAGTCCTTAACTTTGAGATGCTTACAGTCCAATTAGGGAGACAGAGGTTTAAAAAGTATTTTAAATGTGAATCCTAACACTATCAATATCATCATAAACTAATATTTTATATAGAAATACTATGCTCATTACTCAGCATTCAGAGTGTAAAAAACACTACCGCCTTTTCTTTTATTTATTTACTTATTCACTCATTCATTCTTTCAAATCAACATCCATTTAAATGTTTATAGAGCTCATATTTTGGGCTAAACACTTCTAAGCACTAGAAAAATCAAGTAAACAAAATAGACAAAGCCATTTTCCTTACAAACCTAACAGATCAGAGGAGAAGAGAGATCTTAAATAAATAATCACACCCAATAAATATATGCAATTTGTAACAAGTACTGTGAGTAAAGAGCAAATAATATAATGAGGACTTTTAATAGAGTGACTTGATTTACATTGAAAATTCAGGAAAGGTTTCTCTAAGAAAGGGAATTTAAGCACAGCACTGAAAGATGTGTAATAGCCGGTCCATCAGAAAGTATTAACATATAGTATGATTAAAATTGAATCCATCTGCATGGATAAATTTATAAACCCCAATATAAAGTCTCTTTGTTAAGGTTCAAATGAGTGGCATAGAGCACTGATATCAATTTTTTGGATTTTTTGACCTTGAAACCTGCCACCAATAAAACTTGGCACGCAACATCGAATTGCCAGCATTTTATTTTGTAGAAAAATGGCATTTAAAAACAGTAACAGAAATAATATCTGTCATTATCATCATTTCAAAAGAGAATTTTAAAACAATAAATGTAGGAACAATATAATTAAGAACACTTCTTTAAAAGGAATAAATTTTTTATCTTTTTCCTCATTTCATGAAGAATCAACAAACTTCTACCAGGATCTGAGAATCATCGGACTATAGAAACTTCCATTTCCTTGAGGTGTTTATAAGCAGACTAGAGTTGGGTAATGAAATGCATCCTTTTAGGTGAAGTGACCAAGAGGACCAAATAGGCCAGGGACATTGAACAGAAAATGTGGGATTTGAGATAAGACTTGAATCAGAATAAAAGCACACAAAATGTCAACCATTCTTGAAAACTCGGTACCAATGAGAATTGATAAAGTCTGAAATGTTGCATTTAGTGTATCAGTCTTCCAAGTTTCCTAAAATGGAATAACATATTCATATATACACAGTCACACAAACATCGCTATACACACACACACAGACACACACATATAAATATACATATACCCCTAACTATTAAATGTTAAGTTCATACATTCTGATTGACTTTGGGTCTTCCCTGAATCACTGTACTCCTCTAAACTCTCAGCCTGACAAACACTGCACCTGCTTAACTGGGCTGAGTGCCAGCGAAAAAAAATCAGGAAAATTAATTTCCAAGAGCAGTAGATAAATGGCACACCTCATTAGAAAATCTATTTAAAAAGCACATCAGGAGATGTCTGCAAGACTTTCATAAGAAATTGATGCTTCCTACCATCATGTTCTTGCTGGCTCTCTTCTCAGATTACTGATCTTACTTCCCAGTAATAAGATTCAAATTCAAGTTACATTTAATGAGTGCCTCCTATGTGCCAGGCACATATGTTTTACATACATTATCTTATCTAATTCTCACAAAATTGTTTTGAAATAAGTATGTTTTGTAGAATGCATGCAAAAATTACCAAATGTGCTTTGATTCCCCTCGTACAGCCGTACAATGATTTTTTCTTCTTAAAGATGAGGATGCTAATAAGTTATGACCCCTGTTCTTAGGGAAGAAAAGCCAAGTTACCACAATTTATTCCTATACATTCTGACCTAGAGGAAAATCATTAACCTCCACTAATGTCTAAGTTTGTAGTCATTTCTTTAGAAATCCTATTTGTTTGCATTTATTGTTTAGAGAGAAAGTTGTTTCTTTATAAATAAGGCAAAGAAGTCTGTAAGGAATTTCAACCAAAGCCCACAAATTCTGGTCCGGAAAGAGTTATTAAACGATCAGGGCACCCCTCCATTTTCTGAAGGGCTTTCTGGCTATGTCTGCAGAAGCTTGTGGGCAAAGCCTCCAGCAGCGTTTGTGACGCCCTGGGAGCACTTACTAAGAAAACAACATTGCCTTTCCCCCTCCCCCCACTTGGGGTTTCTGAAGACATTCATCTTCCAGGAGAAAACTAAAAGAAGGGTGGGTAACACCGGGTGATGAGACATCTTGGTTTGCAGCTGTTGTCCTGAGGTAAATATTAATAGCTCATCATTTCACTTGCACAAGTATCCTGTTTTGGATGATAAATTGTATGGTCATTCTATGTGGTAGCTTCGTATGCTGTCAACTCACTAAACTGGAACTACACTTCCCAGAATTCCCTTACATGTAAGTTTCGGATAACAGTCGGGCACAAGAGAAATTTGCGCGACTTTGGGAAGGCCAAAAAAAGTAATAGCCATTGTTTATTCTCTGAAGGTTGATGTAGGGCAGGTGCTGTTGCTGCTCATGCACATAATCACTGATATGCTGGCTGACCTTGACTCGCGGCAGGAGCCGGCAGCATCTCCAGCCCCCGCTGGACCGCCTCCTTCAAATCCTGGCCAGGTGCTCCTGCTGTTCTTGGGGGGAAGGCACCGATTTATCCTGCTGCTCTCCCACATCATTGTAATTTGAGGTGGTGAGAGTCAAATGAGGGTTCCAGTTTGTCCTCGTCAGTTCCAGTTTGTCCTTAGTCTCCCCTACTCTCTTTCCATTTGCCCTTCCCAATGATGGGGTTCAGGATGTGCTACCCCAAAATATGGCACCTTGGCAAATTGAATATTTTCAACTGAAGGAGTTTGGGAAGAAGGACTTTCTGACCCTCCCCTGCAGCAGGTTATTAAAGAGAGGTGTGAGAGATGCCCTCCATATACCCAGACGAAAGGAATATCCTTATCTCCAAGATGCCCAGAGGAATCTGAATGAACAGGCCTTGCTGTTTCCCTCAATTTACTACTCTTACCTCATATCCTTTTTTGTCCTGTCCAATTTTTCCACCACTTTCCACTTTGCATCAAACCTAGTGTAAAAATACTCAGGTTTAACTGCTTCTTAAGGTCTTCATTTCCTTATTAAGGCTCCTGAGTCACGTAAAACTTATGTTAAATAAATCTGAATACTTTTCTCTTGTTAATTTGTCTTCTTGTTAGACGGACCCCAGCCAAGAATTTAGAGAGGTAGAGGAAAAAGGTATTTTTCCTCCCCTACACCAACTTCCACTCTGCTAACTTCTGACTCAGTGCTAGATACATTGAAACAGCCTTACCTAGACTGCTTAAGCAGCTCCCATCAATGCATAAGCCGTGTAATAAATCCACTATTCTATATCAGTCATAGTGATTCTACTCTGATCAAACTCTCACAGGTATGCCGTAGTATTTTTTTGAATAGTGTTTGGACATTGTATTTTTGTAAGAAATGAGGGTAGGTGAAATCTCTTTTCTAGTATCTGGTTTTTATTGTGTCATAAAATTTGTCTTATTTAATAAGAAGAATCAAAGTCACTAACGTTGCAGATCAGAGAGCAGGGGGCTCTCCCCATTTCACAGGAATATTTCCTTCATAGGAAATATAAGTTCCTAGTCATGGTAGCTTGTAGGTTGTAGACCTGTCGTGTGAACCCAGTCTTCTGAAAGAAGTGCATAAAAGCCAATTCTACACATGCCTCACAAGTAGAATATATAAGCGTCAATCAGATCAAATTCAGAAAATACGGCATTGTGAAGGTTGCCCAGAGGAGAATCATTCCTCTCAATCCAGAACAGTACTTGCTTATGAAAATAGAGTTTAATTTCTCTATGAAGAATTTTTTAAAGGCTTGGAAGCATTTACCTTCCTTTCTGAAGTGCCAGGGAGTAATTTAGAACCCAAGGACAGCTGCCCTGTCTGGCCTTCAGAGTTATTTCCAGTGTGCTCTCTTCTACCACTAGCCTTGTTTTTTAAACATTAACAACACATATTTCAAAGACTATTATGTGGTACAAAAGACTCATCATGTTAATAATAGTTATCCCTAGTAAACAGATCATTCAAATTTTAATTAGCAAAAAGTATTTGAACTTCTTATTTGAAGAATTTATATATTTTTCCTTTAGAATTCCAGCTTTGTGATTATTTTTTTTTCGTTTTAAATCCATTGGAGAATATTTCTCTTCCTAGATATGCCCCATGATACCAGTCACCCCAGCACATCATCTTTCTCTTTGCACCTGTTATAATTACAATATCTGTTCGTCAACCAGAGTGTTGTATGGCACTTCCTTATATCCAAGCATTTATCTAAAGATATATATAACTCGGCAAATAATATTCTGAGAGTAAAAGTGTGGTAGCCAGCCTCTGAATTGGCCCCCAATGATCCTTGCCTGCTGGTATTCACACCATGATGTGGTCTCTTCCAAAACTTAATAGGGCTGACCTGTGTAACCAAGAGGATTTTGTAGAAATAACAGTGTGTGATTTCCAAGTCTAGGTCATAAGAGGCATTTTGGCTTCTGCTTTGCTCTCTCCTGGATCATTCGCTCTGGGGAAGCCAGTTGCCATATTGTCCGGACACCAGTATTAACTTGAGAGCCAAATGAGTGAGACATCTTGCCAATGGTTCCACCACCCCAGAAAATCTTTCAGATGTCTGCAGCCCCAGCCAATGTCCTTACTGCAACCTCAAGATATACCATAAGCCAGAACCACCTACCTACGCTCTTCCCAAATTCCTGACCTGCAGAAAGTGTGTGGAGTAATAAATATTTATTGTTGTTTAAACCACTTACTTTTGAGGTAATTTATTATCCAGCAATAAACGACCATTAAAAAATATGACAAGTAGTATTTCATCTTATGAACATATTTTATCATTTTTCATTCTAATTTTATTAAATGTATTTATTAATTTTTGAAGTTGGTCATAAAATGTCTGGGTAAAATAAAAATTTTTATAATAAATGTTTGTTTCTTCATAATGTAAGAAATTACTTCAAAATCAAAATGTCAGCAATATTCATTCCTTTAAGCAATGTATAGCGAAAAACTTACTATGTGACATAGATGAACAAGACAGTCCCTTCGTTGGATAAGTTTAAGTTTCTGAGTGAGATGGACAAGTAAACAGATACTTATAATCCAGCGTGTTAACTGCTGTTAATACAGGTGCCCATAGGTACTAAGGGAAGGAAAGCACAATACAGTGAATTTTTCTCAGGAAATCTGAGAATGTTTCTCAATAAAAGGGGGTAGGTCTAGAAGGATGAATTCATCCTTCAAGAAAATTGATGAATGAGTCTCTATAGGTGATACGAATATTTATACAGTGCCTGTGATAAACCAGGTTCTGTTCTAAGCACTTCAAATATATTCACTTATATAAATCTCTTGACAATCTTATTACATAAGTACTATTATTATCCTCACTGTATAGATGATGAAACTGAGGCAAAGACAGGCTAAGTGACTTTCCAATATCACACAACTAGAAAGTTGTAAGATCTGGATTTAATATCAGGGAAATCCAGCACCAACGTTCACATTCTTAACTACTTGACCACACTTTCTGCTCTAAGGGAGGAATAGGGGAGGACAGTATGAGCAAAGGCAGTGAGAAAAGAGTATATGTTTTCCTAGAGAAAGAAAAACAGGGCAGAGCAGTAGGAACTATGGCTGGTAAAGGGGGTGCATGAGCTGAATTACAAGATGAAAATAAAGAGCTAAGCCAAGGACTTGAATTTCATGCCAAGGAATTTGTACTCAGGCAATAGGAAAACTTGATGAAATCTATTTTCTATGAAGATACCTTTGGAGCCATGTCAAAGGGGAGAGACTGGATGAGGGAGACAAGAAGAAATTGCGTTAGTCTGCTCAGAAGAGAATCAAGGTCTGAAGTGTAGTAATGGAGATGGTGGTAATAAGAGGAGGGAGGAAATTTATGAGACATATGAGTGTTAGCTGGCAAAGAGTGTGGTGACTGATCAGGTGTCAAGCAGATTTGAAAGATGACTTGCAGGTTTCTCTTTGCAGGGGATGGATAGATGGTTAGATCATTAATAAATATAGAAAACTGGAGGAAGAGGCCTTACATGTATGTGCTTAATAAACACTTCTTGAAAGGAGAAATGAAGTAGTAGTGAAAGAGAGGCTATTTTTTTCCTTATCAGATGAAATGCCAGTAACATAGGCATTATCCATAGCACCTAATTACAATGGTCCAAGCAAGCTCTACTATAGATTGTGTGTCTTAAGTTTAAGTAATCTAATCTGAAAATCTAGTTGTAGGTAGCTTCTCATTTTATGAAGTAATTAAGAACAAATTCTTTTGAACAGTAATTTTTGTAGTGCACTTATTAAACTATTAACTTTACAAGTATTAGATTTTAATGTAATTCTTAAAATACGTCTATTGTAAAAATTAAGGAACTATATATCATGATCATATTTGGCTCTGAATTTTAAATGAATGAAATTCTAAAAAAGGAAAGAATAGATGAAATATCACAGTCAATAGAGGCTCAAGGGAAATGAAATCTTCGAGAGTAACGTAACCAACTGTTTTTCACTTAAAATTCTAGGTCATAATTTTATATTATAGGCATTTCAATTGTGTATTCTTTTAAGAGCCTCCATTAAATGATATACCAAAAGTAGTGCCTATTTAGAGCAGAAGTTTGTGGCTCTGGATAAATAGGTCTTTTGCTTTGGTTAATACTCTGAAACTTATCTCTGCCTGTTAGATGACGCTCACTTTAGCCCAGCTACCAATGGTACAGCAGGCAAAGTCATCTCAATCATACCTCCATGTCAATAAACCCAAATGATGCAGGTTTATGACTTATTTATACTTGTATTTCTTTTAACATAGACACCTCCTGGCATATATAGTAGGTTCTTGATAAATAATTGCTGAATGAGTAAAATGCCATAATGAGAAGTAGAGAATCCCTGAGTTTATAGAATGCAACTTATAGTATTTATGGTTTCCGGGACTTACTGATTCCACGCCCACTGGAGAAAGAAAGTAGGGAATGGGGGGTGCAAAACTGAACAAGCACATTAGGAGGTTAATGAAATGTTTCTGCTGGTGGTAAAATGTGATAAGCATAAATTTATTCATTTATTCATTTAATATTTATTGAGCACCTGACTGATTCCTTCCTTCAAGGATCTCACAGTCAACAGAGTGTGTCAGATGTGGAAACAGACTAATATAATATAAAAAATATAAAAAAACTTTGAACAAAGAGATGAACAATGTACTCAGAGATTGAACAGGCCATAATGAAAACCTATCTTTCCTCACTTGTGTTATTCCTATTTTCCTCCAAATCCATAAGAACACATGGCCATTCAAGATGTAGTATCTCGTTACAAGTCATTCTGGGAAAATCCTTTTAACACTCTTTATTTTCAGGAACTCAAAATAGGATATTTTGATGGGAGGAGCAAAGAGAACGTCTGGAAAGGAAGCTTGGAGCCAGATGGCAGAAGGACTTAAAAATACTTTACGCGATTTTCCATTTGTTCAAAAGTTTTTTATTTGGTTTGGTTTGGTTTTATACCGCCAAGGGTAAAACCTACAAATCACCCTTTATTAACCGTTGATCAAGTCCCAGTTCCAAAACTAAATATCCACCCAAGCTTTTTAATCAATATCTCTATGAAGCTGTAACATTCAGCCTTTGTTCAGCTCTGCAAATATAGAAATCTATTTCATCTGAAATCAGTGAGTACAACAGATAAAGAAGGAGAAGAAAAAAGCAGAGAAGGGAACTGGAATCCAGTGACCCTCAAGCACATCTGTGGGCTGCTTTAGATCTCACACTAAGGTGAGGTGAAGAGGAACAAAGCCAGAAGTGGAGAGAACATTGTTTCTTTTCACTTAAAAGCCACATTGCACGGATCTTACCTGACAAGTTTCTGTAATCCACTAAGTCAAACATAACAATGGCAACAGCTGACCATGTGATGATCAGAGCAATGACCAGAAGCCAGGCTGCTGGCGAGCTGAATGTGGTCACTATGTCTTCTGTGACCGTCCTCTTCACCACCTTCCCAGGGGACTTGGGCACAGATCCATTTTTGCTGTCAATCACAGTTGTGGTAGTAGATGCATTTCCTAATCAAACATTCAGAAAGGAAAACTACAGCTTAGAAATTCACATCAAATATTGACGACCACAAAAAACACAGACTATATAAGTGTAGACAAGTTATTTATACCATTTTCCATAGTAGAATGCACTTCTTTAGTGGCAGGGCCATACCTCCCCACCCACTACCACTGCCGCATTGTCTCTTCTTCAACATTTACCTTCCACCCTGAAACTCATATGCGCTTATAATCAGCATTCCTCGTCTCCCAAGTTCCATAAATGCCGCCATCAGGCCATAAACCTTGTCATCATGTTGAATTCATTTTTCCTTCTTCCTTGCTACCTTCTATATCCACTACCATCACAGGCAGTGGGTTTTTTGGTCACCTTTTTAACACTTTTTTCTCGTATTTAGGTTCATGTGTCAGTTCTGAATGCAAGTGAAAATATCTCCTCCAGGGGAGAAACATAATCAGTAATGAAATAGTTCAAATGGATGTAATTCCTTCTGGACATCCTGCTTTAACAGCATAACTGACCCTTCTATTGAGGCCATTCATTTTTATTTGCGAGGGGGCACAGAAGATCTAAGAGAATAATGCTGGAAAATCTTATTATATCAGGTAACTTTTTCATTGCTGCTTTCAAGAGTCCACATGTTCCTAAGAGAAAATTCAAAAAATATAAATAATAGCAAAATAGATAAATAGATAAATGGATAGTCCTTTGTAATCTCATCATCCAGAAATAACCACTGTTAACCTGTTCTATTTACACCTACTTTTCTGTACATACATATAAAGATATAAATATGTTTGTTTTTGTTTTTGACAAGTCATCATCACAGTGTCCTTTATGTTATTTACTAGGCAGTATATAATAAAATAAATATCCATGCTCTCTTACCATAGGTATTCCCTAAAATACCACTCAAGTGGCTGCATAGCATGTCATTTCATGGCTGTGTGAAATTTAGCCAAAAAGCAAAGAACATAATAACCTTTATGTCTTTTGAGAATATACGTATGTATTTGAAAATTAGTATACTTTCGAAAATTGTATATGCCAGCAATCTAGGTTTCCTTATCCTTGGCGATAATGGGTATCTCCAGTGTTTAAAATGTCTGCAATCACATTGGAGGAAAATTCTGCTTCATTTGCACCTCTTTGATAACTAGAGATGAGCTTTTTCTATGTTTATTTTTCCTTTGTATTTCTTGTGATTTTTTTGTCCATTTTTCTATAAATGTCTTTTTAGTGGTTTATAAAATTGTGTACACATATACATCCATACATATGATATATGTGTATGGATGTATGTGTGTATGTATATACCTAGATGTATATGTATTTATATATGCATGTGTATATATATGTATGTATGTACACATACATATGATATTAATGCTTTATCTGACCTCTATGTTGCAACTTTATTCTGCAACTGTTTAACTTTTTCTTTTTATGCTATTTTTATGTACAGGATGAACATTCTAAAATAGTATAACTCTTGTTTTTCTCTTATAAGATTTCTACCTTTGTATGGCTAGAAAGCCCCCTTTAATCGAGAATATGCATATCTGATTATTTTGACAACTCTTGACTCATAGGAAGTTAAATTTCGAGGGAACTTAGAGATCATCTGAAATAACTATTTCATGTTACATTTAAGAAGAGTAGAAGTCCAACCAGAAAATCTAAGTGACTTTTATACCATTTTCAATCCCAAATTACATAGAGGTGCAGTAAATAATTGAATACTAAAGAGAAAAAATATCCCTAACAATCCAAATATTTTTGGCAAAATCACAGCTTAACAACATATTTCATATAGTTTAAATACGGGCCACATTGCCTAGAACAATTTAAGAATTACATATCAAGAAAGAGACAATTTGATTACTCATAGTCTAATATGCATAATTAAATATTTTCAGTTTTACTATTTATCATCAAATTAAATTTCCAAAGGAAAAACAAGCAAACTCTAAATTTTCTTTCTAAACATTTTTCACAAAATAAATTTCACCTAACTGGAAAGACTTCTTATAGTTACTTTTGGAATGCACTGAAAAATAATAAAGGTTTTAGTCTTCTAAAACTGAAGGGAATTCTTTGTTCTCCTTGAAGTCCTCACAGGAGAATTAAGTTGCCTCCTTCCCATCTTTCAGCCTCTTGCTCTACCTTCCACAATTCTTCCTTTCAGTTAGGTCTAGCTTTTTCATGGAAACAGTAAGCAAAAAAGTTACACTATGGGTTTCATAGACAAGAGAGATTAGAGTTAACTGCTGGCTCCTCCCTGTATTAGCTGGATGGCTGGAAGGTCACAACTACACCTCACCTCTGAGTGAGAAGCACCTCTATCTGGGGAATGAGGTTGGTAAGCCTCCATTTACAGGCTTATGGTGGTGGAGAAATAACTCATGTCAACTGCTTGGCGTATTTCCTGCTACATGGAATTATTCAATAAATGGTAACACAACAGCTACTAAACTACGTCATCATTATTATCATCACCATCATCATTACTATTACCAACATTTCCACAGCTACTGTTTTGACAACGGCTACAACCACTACTATCATTCTAAGGAAAGGCTAGAAGGCAGGATTCACCTTAGACACAAAGGTCGAGGGACTGACTCTTCAATAAATGTAGGCTTTTATTTCCATTTAATAAGCACACACATTAGGCTAAGATGTTTGCAGGAAACCAAAAAAGGATGCTATGACTCCCTTGATGTCTTTCCTAACCAATTAATTTATTTCTTGTAATACAGAAAGAGAGGGACACATGTTGTAATTTATTCATATTAATTCAGGCTGTTTTGCCCCATTAACAAAATTGAGAGATGATCTATAACAAATAAAGTTATTTTGTTACAGTACAAATGTTATCAGTGTAATTGAATTTTCTAAACTAGAAAGATAAAATTTGAACCTTGAAACAGATGGGTACACAGGGTGCTTAAGTACAAATCCAGTTTATAAGACAATTTTTAGTTGTCGGGGGAAGAAATGAAAATACTGCATGCAAAATTAAGTACTCTAGTTAATCAAATTTTACTCTTTTTATTTGTTTCTTTACCCATAAAATGATACTATCCTCTTTATAAAAACAATGACATAAAATTCTATGACTGCTTAGGGAAAAGAAAATCAAATACATTCAAGTGTACATATTAGTAGGTATTAATAATAACCAAATATAGTGAATACAACTATTTTTTTGATGACAATGGTAAATCTAGGCCCATATTTTTAAATATGAAAAAAGCTGATGAGGAACATCAGTGGTGAAATAATTTAATGAAGATTTTAAAATAACTTTAGGTAGAAATTAACAATAGTGACAATGAATCTTTCTCTTCTGAAAAAGTATGTGAATACATATCCCAAGTTCATGAACTCAATTTAGTTGAAATGATAGCAAGATGGAAAAATACCTTTAAAAAGCAGATGTCACAGACTGTACTTGAGATGGTGCTCAAAGAAGGAAAAATTAGAAAGAACTCATATCATATCCTCCCATTGATTTTTGTGCCCAATTCCCATCACTGCTAATGGCAGTTCTGAAATGGATGAATGATGAGAGTGCTTTGAAATGCGATGTAAGACCCAAGTGGGGCTACAAGTGAAGCAAACCTTTGGAATAACGATTTGCAGGAGAGTAAGTGAATTATAAGTGTTTAGGAGAGGCCCACCTGAGAGTTGATATGTTGCTAATGTCCAGTTTTTTAGCCTCTGGAAGGCTTCCTACCACCACTGTATAGTGAACACTGGAAGAATTGCTTTTGTACTTGAGAATCACTTCAGTGAACTGTGTATTAGAGTATTTCTGTAGACAATATCATACATACCTGCTTGGTATCTTGAAAACCAAAAAATCCGTTTACTGAGATTTGCTACAAATTAGTTGAATCCTGGTCACAATTTTAAAGACAGAAAATTTTTAAAGGAACAAGAATTTCTATATTTCTTTTCTTTTTTTAATCAGAAAAATGAGAAACTATCTAAATTTAGGAATTAATGCAAGATTAGAGTTAAAATATGACTTTTAATATTTTTAAAGGACTGATATGAACATGAATTCCAAATTTTATTTCACCTCATAATCCTGCCAAAACAATTATGGTACAATATTTTAAATAGATGAAAATGATAAAGTTAACGCTAAATGTATTTTTTAAAATTTTTCCTATTTTTTTGTCTTCACATCCTCAAAATTTCTACTTAAGAATTATTCAAGATTCAAAGGCGATGAATATATATTCTGAATATCCAGCTGCAAAACTGCAAGCAATTTGAAAATAATCTGAAGGTTATCCTGCTTAAAGAAAATCATGTGTTGCCTTTGTTATGGAAACACACTAAGTTGTACCTCTCATTTTCCATTCAAATTTACTGCAGAAGCCACACAGAGCCATGAGGAATAAAATTGAGGGGAAATAAATTGCCTTCTCTGACAGCTAGTCAAGATAAACACAAAGAACAGACTGTATAATCTGAGATTATTTAATGTTTGAGAAGCTCTTTGAAGATGATAAGAGCTAGTTATTGATATGGTGGAAAAAATGAGAGGTAAATATTACTGAGCAATTTGACATGGGTGATGCTTCTTGAAAGTTGGCATCTCAGAATTGGAGCAGGCAACTAGGATATGTGACAGTACTTCCCATGACTAATTTTTAATTCCATTCCTTTTGATTTCATACAAATTATTTTGATTGCCAAATAGCCAAAATCAGTTTCAAAAGAAGCAAGGATCTGGCTGAAAGGCCATGTGACTCTGCCCCATAAAGTAAAATGAGGGGCTCTTTATGTAGTGGTTCACAAGACTGGCTTCAACATCAGGTTATGCATCCAAGAACAAATCAGAAGCCTCCTGAAAGAAGTCACTTAACCTCATCATGCTTTATTAATCAGACGAGGAAACTGCAAAGTACGCTTGCCCATTATTATGCCTATGGGACACTGGCAATGCAGTTTCTTCCAGGATGCTCAAGAAAGACACTTATGGGGCCAGCCCCGGGCGTAGCAGTTAAGTGCGCGCACTCCACTGCTGGCGGCCTGCGTTCTCATCCTGGGTGCGTACTGATGCACCGCTTGTCAGGCCATGCTGTGGCAGCGTCCCATATAAAGTGGAGGAAGATGGGCACAGATGTTAGCCCAGGGCCAGTCTTCCTCAGCAAAAAGAGGAGGACTGGCATGGATATTAGCTCAGGGCTGATCTTCCTCACAAAAAAAAAGAAAGACACATATTCTGGAATGGTATAAATAAAATATTGCATCCTGGTTAAATAAAAGCATTAATTAGGAATTTTGCATTTCACTATGTGATGTGATTTGTGGAGCACTCTAACACTATATTTTTCCTTCAAGAATCAGAGAGCAAAGGAGAAAGAGGGAGTATATACTATCAATGGAATTATAAAAATATACATCATTTCAAAATTATATTAAGAATGTAATTCACAATTACAAGTAAGAATGACCTTTGCTATGTTTTTACGTGTTCCAGAAAACATGCATATAAGTAAGAATTTTGGAGAAGCTCTACTGAAAAAATCTTTTGACAAATAAAGTTGAAAAGTGAAAAATTCATCTTTTAACTTACATATTTTATCAATCCTAGTGTTTGCAGAATGTTTAGATATCACACACGTAGAAATCTGTAACAATTAAATTGTGTTTTTCTACAAGTATATATAAAGAGAATGAAAATAGATTTCGAGAGGCCAGATAAACCATGATGATTCACAAAAATAATCTTTGTCAAAATAATTCTAGATATTCTAATTTGTATATATATATGTAGTTTATAAACCATAAGAAATAACCTGGAGTAATTTTTAGAAGAATCCAGATTCTAGGCACTTAAAAAAAGAAACAAAAAACTATTCACTCTCTTTCAAGGTAAAAATTTCTTTTATCTCAAACCAGAAACTGATCCCCTGCCAATTTCAATGAAAGCCCGAAATTGCCACCTTTTCTCCCAGATTTTTGGGATGTGATCATTGTAATGATATCTCACAGAATGATTTGGCCACCCAATATACCTGCTGAGATGAAGAGAGATATATGCATTTTTTACATTATTTAGCACTCTTTTCTACCCACCCACTCTCTCCACTCTTCCAGCAAGTGATTTTTTTTTTTTTCCAGTGGTGGGACTAGAAAGTGAACACTGCCCTAAGCCCCAGTCATAGGAATTGCTCTTTAAGGCAACCCGACCATTCAGAACACTCCCTCTTACATTATATTAAGAATGTAATTCCCAATTACAAGTAAGAATGACCTTTGCTATGTTTTTACATGTTCCAGAAAACATGCATATAAGTAAGAATTTTGGAGAAGCTCTACTGAAAAAATCTTTTGGCAAATAAAGTTGAAAAGTGAAAAGGGATGGGGCAGAATCCTCCATATTGTTTGTGGAACTACTGGGAACACTTTCTTTCTGCTGGGGTTGCTAAGCTGGTGGGGTCTGCCAGTGGCTCTCTAGTCCACCAGTTGGCGAGTCTGCTTCAAGAGGGAAAGTGGCAGGGTCCCAGATACCACTGTGTGGGTTCATGGAGCCCCCTGTGTTGAGTGAGATTTATCTCTGGACTTTCCGGCTACATGAGAATACTTAAACTACTGTGATTTGGTTGTGTTTCCATTACCAGCCACCATGAGTTCAGACCGATGTTCTTGCTCCTGCCAGGAATGTAAATAATTATTTTTCTTCATCTGTTTGTGTTATAAGGAGTGATCAGTCAGAATGATCTAAATATACAAATTATTTTCATTTTTGAAAAAAATAATCTCATATCTCACTCTTGTTTCTCAAGTGGCTGCGTTGTCGTGGTCCTAAATGAAAAGAGGTCGTTGGGGGTTTGCAAGGTTGATTTCTGGCATTGAGGCGCTCTTTCCAGGAAGAGCTTGCTCACATTCTGGGTGAATGAGAGGCAGGATCTGCCTCCCTGGGCAGTGGTCCCTTGCTGTGACCTGCTAGCCCACTTTCCAATTGTCCTTACTGCAAAGGAATAGATGTGTCTTCTTGTATTAGCTCCTGTAAGCCCAGTTTTCCACTAACTTTTGAATTTTTTCAACTTAGCAGTTACTCACCATTCAGAATACTAGTGTGTTTACAAATAGTAAACTGAATTTTAAGGTGAAAAGCAATGATGAGTGCATAACTATAATTCATTTATTGAAACAAAATGTGTTCAACTCCTAATCCATTACAGGTAAAATGCATTATGTTTTACCCATCTCAAGTGGGCAAGAATTTGTGATGAATTTATTTTTTTCTATTTGAAAAAAATAGCTTTATTAAAACTCCACTGTTAAAATCCAACTCCTTTTTCAAGAATTACCTCAAATGTCAACTCCTTAATGATATTTTCTTGATCTTTTTTTTTTTTTCCATGAGGAAGATTAGCCTTGAGCTAACATCTGTTGCCAATCCTTCTCTTTTTGCTGAGAAAGATTGGCCCTGGGCTAACATCTGTGCCCATCCTCCTCTACTTTATATGGGATGCCACTACAGCATGGCTTGATAAGCAGTGTGTAGGTCCGTACCCACAATGTGAACCTGCGAACCCCGGGCCACCAAAGCAGAGCGTGTGAACTTAACTGCTGTGCCACTGGGCCAGCCCCTGATCTTTTCAAATGAACACTATTGTTCCTTCCTGTGATCTATAACATTTTTTGATAAATACAGTGACATAGACCAAATTATCCTGACTTTTGTAGCCCTTTGTTTTTCAGCAAGGCTCTAAGATGGGAGCAAGTCATCTCTCCTTTCATAGCTCTTAGCACAGCACTTTTTACACAGGGAGGCCTCAAGAAACACTTATTAAACACTAAAACTTCATAAGTTTTGCTAAAGGGGATCAGCTAACATAAAAGAGTCATGTTAAGGAACCTCAATATTGATGCATATGGAATGGTGAACAGTACATGGTGACATTTTACCAGAGAAATAAATTAAATGTAAAACAAAATACATTTTTATGACATGAGAAAATGTTGAGATGAGAGATGTGTTACCGATAGAAAAGCATATCTGTTCATGTGCATCTCATAAGTAGTAGCAAGTTTAGCTGGTCAAAATTATTAAGGCTGAAACAGAGGAAAGACTAGTGGAGTGGAGAGAAAGATATGCAATCTCTTTGAAAAAAAACATATATTTGCTAAATAATTCAATAATTAAGCAGAGACACTCCTTTCTAATGAGGCGATTAGAACTAGCATCTCAGATGTTTTTCAGGTTGTTAAATCTCCAAAAGGTACAACAGCTGGGAGAGGTTTCTACAACCAGATTAGGCAGAGTAAATGGAAAGATGAATGAAAATGCTAATGATCAGCTTACAAAGGTGTGATGAGGCATTGTCTTAGTCAGCTGGGGCTGCTATAGCAAAATACCACAGACTGGGTGTCCTAAACAACAGGAATTTATTTTTCACACTTCTGGAGGCTGGAAGTCCCAGATCAAGGTGCCAGCGTGGTTGGATTCTGATGAGGACTCTCTTCCTGGCTTGCTGATGGCTGCCTTCTCACTGTGCCCTCACATGGTAGAGGGCAAACAAGCTCTCTACTGTCTCATGTCCTAAGGGAACTAATCCCATCATGAGAGTTCCACCCTCATGACCTCATCTAAACCTAATTACCTCCCAAAGGCCTCATTTCTGAATACCATCGCATGACGGAGGAAGGTAGGGCTTCAACATATGAATTTGAGAGGACATAATTCAGTCCATAGCATGCATATTTCTTGTGATTATTTTAAAATTACTCAAAATAATAGTAGCATATTTTAAGTTTAATAAGCATAGCTATGTTCATAGAGCTATATCTTTCAGGTTAAAAAAATGAAAACCATGGCCATGGTTTCTTACTATCAGTACATGCCCAAGTAGCCCAAATCAAAATATCAGTGGGCACTACTTATAATGAGATAGTTTAGAGATGGAAATTAATCAGCAAGACCCATGAGATAACTATTTTATAACAATGATTTTGACAGATTCAATCAGGTTCATTTTAGGCAAATAATCCATCCTTACCATATGAACTCAGGAAGTCTTATGCAAGATAAGCCATTTCAGGGTCTGTCTGATTTTATGAGTTTGAAGTTTGGGGGTAGAATCTACAGAAAATCTCCCAAATTCTACGGACTTTAGTTTCAGGCAAATAGAAGTTAGACTCTGATTCTTAGCAAATGAGATTCCAATAGGACAGATATAAGATGCATGAACTATATTCAGTTCTGTTGTGACGTTAGTTTTCTAGTATTTTATGCTTGGATTGACATGTTTTCTTCCTGGACCAAATATGCATAAATGAAATCCTTTACCTAGCCCCATTATTCCTCCTACCAAATTGCCCCATTGTCATTGAATCACACGCCTACTGAAATAGAACAGACTTGAGTAATGACATGCTACTTCAAGTTGGAAAAAAATACTAAACTGAATGCTTCAAAATCATTAGCTTTCCATGATTTGTTGATTCTAATGTGTGCTTTTTACTTTCTTTTTCTTAAAGACTTTTTTCCTGGAAATCAACTCTTCCTTAAGAATTAATCATCTCCTACTGCTTTTTACATGGAATCATAATCCTAACACTGTGGTGTCACAATAGCTTCCACTTTATTTCCATTAAGAGAGTGTAACAGTTCCCCCAGCAAAAACAAACAAAAAAAAGCACACAACATATTCCTACTTTTTTCAGGTAAATGTACTCAGTAATTACGATAAGGGCTTCACGTAAAGCTTCTGCTTAAAACTATACTCACACAAAATGATGGGTTTCTCACATTGCCATCAGCTACTTTGAGGAAATTTAAGGAAATATGAGAACTAACACCTAAATTTCTTTTAAGTTTACTTCTCTGGGTGAGTTGTTAGGCAAATGTTTCATGAATCGACCTGGTTTATTTGTTGATGTATTTAAACGTAAATAAAACTAGACCTGCATTTTCTATTTATAAGGAAATTTCCATCCATTTGTTGGAAAAGCTGTGATAATTCCATAATTTAGTATCTTTCATATGTACATGTGTATGAACAAGGACATTGTAGAGCATATAACCATCAAGTAGGGGCATGACTAATTTTATTGAATATCCCAGGGTCTTTTGAAATAAAAATTACAATGAAGTATCCCTATTTTCATGCATCTTTTATCAGTAATATAAATTGAAACTTTCTATAGTTACTCCAGAATTAATGCCATTGCCATAATTGGATTCAAAACAGATCCATAGAATTTTTTAATCTCTAATGAAGTAAAATATTTAAGAATTTCTGTGAGAAAAAGTATACACATTTAGAATTGGGCACCATTGTAATAGGATATTACTATATTTAGTTTAACTTGAACCCAAATCTTCACTGAGCTATTTGAAAAGTTTGGAACAGGTAAACATAGTCTAGCCCAAACCTTCATCTTTCTGGACTGAGTCCACTTATCACATAAAGAAACTACTCATATTGCATGAAGAAAATGCAGCCCAAAAATTTAGAGAGAAAGATTTCCTGTTGTTTTTTTTTTTAATCATTTAATCTATAGGAAAAAATGCAGTTTCCTGGGCCTTTCAAAGGACTTCTAAATGAGCTTGAAGCTCCTTTATGCACTCTGAAAAGAACATTATGGTATCCAGGCCCATATTTCAAAAATGCAAGCAATTAGGTAAACACAAAGAACACTTGATACAAATCTTTCTTCTAAGGAGCTCACAGAGTTTTAGAAAGAGCTGACGAAGCTGCACACATCTATAGAATGAGGCAAGTAGTCTATTCCTCTTTGATAGGAAAGGAAACTGGAATAGAGGAGTTGGAGAGAACCAGTTTTCCGAAGTCTACTCGTGATCCTCATGATGAGGGTTTTCAAAGTGTTTTTTATGCTTAGTCCCTAACATTTTCATCCTCTGAATTATTTGTTCAAATAGATCTAAAATTAGCCTTAAATTTCATGTGAAGAAGATGTCACTCGGCAACTAATAGAAGGCTTTTCCTCTGGGCAATTACAGTTCTGACCCAAAACAATTTTAAAAAGCAAAGATATAATCAAGGTGATGAATGATTGAACTTTTTCCATCTAGCCCCTTCACACCCCTCAAAATTTCATTTTTTTACTAGGCAGAAGTGCATTCATTTCATTGAGTATTCTGGAAATAAAATTATATCCTCAGTACCTCAAGGAGTAAGAAATAAATGGAAAATTAGGCGCTTGTCCTCTAAGAACCTGCTTGTATTGACTGTCAGATGGACTCAACTTTGGTATTAGTTCTGGAGACTGGGAGAGAGGGGTCATATTCCTCTAGATCTGTCCAGGGTGAACTCTAGATGTTGGGAATGTCAGTATTACATGGAACAGGGAAATCCCCTATCCTATCATTTCAAACAGCTTCTCTGAATAGGATTTTACTATGGACAGACCCATATTTCTGACATTTAGAATACTCAGAGTAGTTATTTCTATGGAGTGAGCATTTTTATAAGCTTTATTTGACTAAGATTATTCAAGCATTACAACTGCATTGAGGTCACCAAGCTGTAACAGATTCAGTGAAATAAGCTTTATAAAATTGTGGTTGCCCTACAGCATGCATTTTTAGAAACTACTAAACAGCCTTCCCTGGAGTAACACAGCTCTAGAGTTTTGCTCTACGAGATGTTGCCATCCAATGTCTCTATCTTAGAAGAGAAGACAAATGAAAAACATTTTAGAGATCATTTTTCTTCCATAAAAAAATCACTTTCCTTTTCAATTTTTATAACAAAAGAGAAACACATTAAATATTCAAATTTGAGTATTAAACTCTTTGGTTCTGTATTAGAGGCGGTTCTTCAAAGATAGAATCAATCCTTTTCCATATCTTACTTCTGAGTAAATGTGCCTCCTACAAAAGATTGTAAATTTACAATTTACAAATTGTAAAAAGAATGAGGTCATAAAACAGTTTTGCTAAGGCAGTTTTCTGGACAAAATCATAATGGTTAATATCCTAGTCCCCAGACTGATGATAATTATATAGCTTTAGGTTTATGTAGCATCTGTGCTCCACGGAAACTAAAAATCATCACACAAGCCAGATTTTCTGGAGATATATATATATCTGATTATATGATATATATGTGTATATATAATTTCCTGAGAAAAACCCAGTCATTTCAGAAGCAACCATAACTCAGAAAGAGAATTTGGGTAATAAATGAAGGTCATCATATAAGTAAGATTTGTCAAAACCTAATGTGGTAAAAGATTGATTTGTCATGTGGAGAAAAGTTAAACACTGTAACAGTTTTTTAGGGCTGCTATAAAAAAGAAGCACAAATGGATGACTTAAGAAACAGAAATTTAGGGCCGGCCCGTGGCTTGGCGGTTGAGTACGTCCGCTCCACTGCTGGCGGCCCGGGTTTGACCCCGGGCGGGCACCAACGCGCTGCTTCTCCGGCCATGCTGAGGCTGCGTCCCACATACAGCAACTAGAAGGATGTGCAGCTATGACATACAACTATCTACTGGGGCTTTGGGGAAAAAGAAAAAAAAAAAGAAACAGAAATTTATTTCCTCACAGTTCCAGAAGCCAAAAGTCCCAAATCAAGGTGTTGGCAAGGTTAGTCTCTTCCGAGGGCCGTGAGGGAAGGAGATGTTCCAGGGCCCTCTCCTTGGCTTGTAGATGGCTGTCTTCATGTTCACGTGGCATTCTCACTGTATGCGTGTCTATCTCCAAATTTTCCCCTTTCCATATGGACTCCAGTCAGACTGAATTAGAGCCCATGCCATTGAACTAATTTTAACTTGATTGCCTGTAAAGACCCTATCCCCAAGTAAGGTCACATTCGAGGTACTGGGAGTTAGGACTTCAACATATGAGTTGAGGGGAAGAGGAGATGGGACACACAATTCAACTCAAGACAAATACTATATGGTCTCTTCACCACAGCATAAAATTATGTTTTATAATTAATTCTAAGGCATTATCATTAATGATGTGTAAAATGAAGCCTTGAATTGATCAAATTGTTGAGGAAATTTGTGATTCCTTCTCCAATTCCAAAGGTAACCTGAAACTATGAAATTATTCAAGTAATGTCTTCTTGTAGTAACGTTCTTATGTTCCTTCTGTTGTAGAAATGTTAGATTCAAAAATATATGTATGTATAAATGCGTGTATTTTAAAATATGTTTGTGTACATAAACACACACACAGTAGGTTAGTCAGACATATGCCATCAACATATTTTAATGAAATAATAGAATAGCAAAATTCAAAGTAACTGCAATTAGGTCAGATATTTAACACAGCTACTCGTCCAAATTATTCACTTGCACTAAATTGAAATATTAGATCCTTCAAGCAGATATTTAACATGTAAATAATCCTATTCCTTATGCCTTATTAATCTATAAACTATAATGCAAAAGAAGATCAGACATTTAAAATGCCAAAAAAAATCAACATTTGTGGATGTTATGTTTTCACCGAAAATTTTATTATAGGTTGAAGCCTTTGTATGATTTAATTACATGTCATAAGAAACTGATGATTGCTAAATTAAAATATTTGCAATAAAAATGTTTCTTCAAAGTATACCTGCTTCCTTCACTTGTCTCGGAAAAAGAAAAATTATCTCTGATAATTAAGAAATGCCTAAAGTATGAATGTTATTAAACAGAATGAAATCCTGGATGTAATATTTGTTGATTGATCCTAAGGAAATGTACTCAACAAAATCTCCTACTAGCAGCATTTATAACACAGAGACTTTTAGGGTTAATAAAGGACTGAAAAGTCATAATGTGAAATATCAAAAAATAGATTTGAACATACTTTTTACTATTATTTAGATAACATATCTTTAGTAATAAGACAACAAGCATTTCAGTTTATCAATCAATCCTGAGGAATTCTCAGTTGCCAAATGATCAGATCTCACTCTCCGGCAAGAAGGCCTAACACTTGAAACAAAAAACAAAAACAAACAAACAAGCAAAAATAAGTCTAGAATATGGTTCCAGCCCAGAATGCACCTCTGTGATATGGAGGCGTTAGGTTACACTGTCTGTGAGAACCACCATTCCTTATTCACAAAATAATGACTGCTTGAATCCGTAGACTCCATGGTACTGCTGAAATTCATGTTATAGCAAAATGGCACCATTTCCTGGTGTCCTGCAATTTGTTTCTCATGGAATTAAACTGAGAATAATCTGTAAAATCTGCCTTAATTATGTAAAGCAGAACATTTTAATGAAATCACTTATTAATTTATTCCATTATTCATTTGTACTTTTCATAGATCTTATAAATAAAAGTATTTTAAAATTCATTATTCTAATAGAGTCCCCTTTGAAACAGTATTTTATTATTTTTCATATTGCAGTTTTAATAGTCACATCCTCCTCGGATTCTACAACCTAAAGCAAGCTATTGTTAGTGAATGGGACAAAATCAGTTTGCCCTGCAATCGATTCTGATGAAAGACTGAATAGCTGCTAAGTGGACTTTCCATAAATAGATTTGTAAAGCTAAATTAGAAATTAAAAGGCATTCCAGTATTCTTTTTATCTTCTTTTAAAGATGGTTTTGGTTCTTCTGAAGGGAAAGAATAACCAGACAAGGCTTTCTCACAATATTAAAAAAATACATTAAGAATATGCCACAGGTTAATAGCAAGAAGTTGGGGATGGAACAGTTAACTAGAAGCTGGAGTAGGGTTGAATGGAGGACTTCTTGAGTGTCACTTCATCTGTCTGCCTCCCAGTCAGTCTTTGCAAATGTAAATCAGGGACAGCCGCTCTCTTCCTATAGTGACCAAGAACAATTGAAGATGAAAGCATGTGATATTCTTCAAGGAAAACTGGAGCACTCAGTAAGTGCCATTAAGGGAATGTGTCCTATAGCAAAGTGCTAAGTGCAATAGACATGGTATTAGGCAGGTGACACAAAACCAACGGATCGTGAACTGCCATCTCCACCTTTGAGGCTCTGTTATCTACTAACCTAACCCTACCTACTAACCCTAACAATGACAAAAATCACAAGCATAAAGAATTGCACACACCAAGTCTTAGTGACCCCAAGTTCCATCGCTCATTCCTTCTAATTATATACGCCAGCAAAATCTCCATGAAACCTGGGACACACTGCATCCTCTCACTTCTCTGCGATTGTGAGTTGTCTGAGGCGAAGTCTGAAATGACTTCACCCATTGTCCATCTTGCCCCTTACTCCCTCTTCAGGACTCAATTTTACTGGAACACAACCACACCCATTTGTTTATGTTGTCTTTTGTCTATTGCCTATGCTTTCCTGCTATAGTAGCAGCGTTGAGCATTTGCAACCTAGACCAAATGGCCCACCAAATCTAAAATATTTACTATCAAATCTAAAATATTTACTATTTTATCGTAATAAATAATTACTATTAATTTCTACAGTAATAAAATATTACTATATTTACTAGTATATTTACTATCTAAAATATTTTAATAGCTGAAATATTTGCTATTTACTACTTAATATTTATATATTTAATATTACTAAATATTACAATTATTTAACATTTTAAACCTGAAATACTTACAAAACTTTACAGAAAAAAGTTTGCCATTTCCTGTTCTTTGAGTCTAGGAGAGGAACCGACAAAGTAGGAACTTAAAAATATGTTAAACAGTTTTCAAATTGGGAAAGAATCATTTAAGCTAGCACTGTATAAATATTAATCGGGCATAGGGGAGGCATATGGCACAGTGACAGAAAAGTAGGGTTTAGGTGGACAGGGCTGGATTTGAATCCTGGCTGTGCTCCTTACTGGCAACTGCACCTTAGTGTTTACCTACAAAACTGAGATCATTGAAAGCACCTCATAGGGTTATCAAGAGAAATAGTTAAAGTATTTAGTACAATGTCAGGCACAATAACTGTTAACTCCTTTCCCTCTATTACCAACCTTTCCTACTTTAATTTATTATTGATAATAGTGATAAATATTCTTCCACATAAATATGGCTTTTTAAAATGTCTCTCTTGGGGGGAAAATTACTTCAGCTCCATCCATTCACTCTTGCTCTGTACATGGAATTCTGAAGTATTGAGATTAAACTGCTTTTTCGTGTATATGATAATTGGGGTAATAGAACTGAAAATGTGAGCCCTGGAGCCTTAGAGCTTCATTTCTTTGAAGAGACTTTACATTGCAAAGTATACAACTGATGTTCAACTCATTCATAACTACCATTATAATAAAGCCAAGAGATGTAAACAATTCAGAAATGTATTTCTCCTACCAATGTTCAGAATGCATAATCTGTAAAATCAGGCATTTTCATTCATATAAAAAACCCAGAGTGTTTTTAATGCATTCACCACCAATTACAAAAAGCACAGTATTGCTGTTTTTGTTAATCCTTTCCACAGTTTGATACTATTCTTTATTCTAAACAAGCATTAGATCCCAAAGGATTTTTCCATAAGGTGGTTATTCGGAGCGCAAATGTATTTCCCCATTTTAATTAAAGAATGTTATGAAGGTTGGTTATGGTCTCAATATGCCCATCAAAACCTTTTTAATATTGTGCAGCTGAATTTTTATACAAATAAAATCTTAGACAGCCTCGTCTTTTTCTGTTTGTGTATTACCTACATAAGGGACGGGAGCAAGTCCTAGTCAGCTCAAGCCTCAGCTCTTTTAGGAAATCTTAGATATAAACCTTAGATATAAATCCTTCCTGGATGCTTCCAGAACACCTTCTTTGTACATTTATCTTAGACCTACCATATTATATTGCAATTGCCTGTTTATGTTACCGGGTCTCCACTAGAATGTAAGTGCCTTGAAGCTTCTCATCTTCATTTATATGTTTCTGGTGTCCAGCGCAATGAGTGGCCCCAGGTAAATGTTATTGAATTGACATGCTGACCTGAATATCGAATACCTCACAGTGCCTTATGTAGTAGATGCTCCAAACACGTGTGCTGCATTATAGAATGAACTCCTCTCTTCCCTTTGTGTTATCCGTCCCAGACAGTTGTTCCAGGGGCACATTTTTCATCTGCCCCTTTATCACCAGATCATCATCACGCGCCTGAGGCCTTGTTGACACTTGAAGAAATAGGGTGCTCTCCCATCTCCTAAGCCCCTGCATGTGGGTCTGCATGTGGAACACCACTGAATTTCAGCCACTGCCTTCAGCTCCCCTGGAGGAGGAGGGAGCCAAGAACTGTGGCACCTTCTTCTGGGACTAGCACCTGAGTTGGATGCGTAAAGGGGTGGCATTTAGGATTAGACAAGGAGGGACAATAGAGTAAGTGAGTCAGCAGTGGAGTGAATAGGTGAAGAGTCCTCTTGTTGGGAGCTAAGGAGAGGGGCAGGAGCCTCTGCTGTGGGAAAATGGAGGAGGGATGGGAACTGAGTTTGGGGGGTACTGGAGTAGTGGTTGCTGTTCTTAGCTTTTCTAGGTCCTCAGTCTTATCCAAGTAGAGACATACAGGGATAGGAGGAAAATTCAGAGTTCTGTGTTAAAAAATATTAACAACTCTGGTTATAGGTGGTGGAGGAAAAGGGCTGAGGAAGGAGAGCAACCACCAGCATAGTCACAATTATAAGTATTGTTGGGAGGTGTTCGCAGGTACAGGACTAACTTCATTGTCCCTTTTTCACTTCCTAAATTTAAACTCCGGAGAGCACGATTCTGTCTTAGTTCAGCACAATTGTATCTATAGCACAGTATTGTATGTATTTATGACTCTTTATAAATTTTTTAAAAGACTAAACTAATTTATTATTTATATTGTTCTTATCAATTGAATAACTGAACGCAACTGAAAGTTCCAAATACGAAAATATTTTTTAAAAAGTAAAAAAAAAAATGCTGCATCTACCTAATTTCTTCTCTTTTCCTCACTCCCTCTGCCAACCATACTTGACACTTTATTTGCATTGGTATACAAGGCTGGCCAGGAGAGGCTATTTGAATTTTAGCATAATCAAATTTGAGATTGTGAACATTAAATATTTGCACATAGATTTTTAATAATAATCTTAGTACTAACATTTTATATTCTCCTGGATGTACAGCAGAGACAGAATCCTCATTTTGTAGATAACAAAATGTGTTGCCATTGGCAATTCTGACTTCTAAGGGCCAAAATTGATCAACTCTTCATGAACAATGTAATGCTTCACCTTAAAATGGGTTAAAGAAATCCAGAGTGATGCGCAGTCGTAGATACCTTTTGCTCACTCTTGCTGCATGCCTAGCCACAAGAATTTAAGTATAATGTTGCAGCCCTTTCTGTAACTGAAAAGCACATTCATCACGGCAGGGACTACACTTCTTGAACACTGAATCCAGTTTAACAGAGAATCCAAAAATGGTGGTCTTGGCCAAGGCCCCATCTCCTCCAAATGCCTCATCTGTGGTCATTAGTTGAAGATGTCCCTTCTTCTAACCAGTCACAGCTGCTACACCAGATTGTTGAGTAGAGAACATGCTAGATTTGTAGTCTTTTTTCCCTCTTTGACCAGGCACCCTTCTGCAGGGCACAACGTATGGCAGTCCCTGTCTTGATCTGCATGGACTGCAGAACTGTAGGCCGGCAGATAACAACCAGTTCAAAAGGTTTTATTCGATTGTTGAAATAATAATATCATTCATTGATGTAATACTTCGGAATTTATAATGCCAAATTCACTTACATCATATCAACTAATCTTCCTGAGGTAGGCTGGTCAGCTAGTCCCATTCTCACTTTAGAGAAGAGAAAACTGAAGCTCAGAGAGATTATGTGATAAGTACTGGGAAATAGCCATGCCAAGACTAGAACCCAGAGAGTTAGATTTTGTCAGTTCTATCAGCTAGAACTAGAGCATCGAGAATAATACAAATACCTACTGAGGTAACCATATGTCAGGCATTGTTCTATGTGCTGGGAATAAAGTCTCTACTCTCATGCTGTCTACATTCTAGTGAAGAGAAATTATATTTGAATCTGATTTCAAGGTGAGTTTTAAATAATAAGGAGAGGTTCAAGTTTAACTAAGCCTATTGCCTTTCCCAACACAACTGATGCCAGGAGTTACCTTATCTCAACCTACTGCCAAATGAAGGAAAAGGAAAGAAGGCGCTGCTGGCAACAGAGAGAAACTGAGCGCCATGAAAATCGTAATATTTACCATAAACTTTCCTCTTTCTGCACTTGTGGAGGAAGACTCTGGAAAGGGCAGCTTTCAAAGCCACACTCTCATTATTTCCATATGCCCTATGGACTGGCGACCGCGGCCCAGGATAAAAATCACAAAACAGCAACAAAGGCAAAACTTAATCGTTATGTTATTTCCCCATAACAATGTCTGCATCCTATTACTTTAGCCAAAGGACAGTGATTATATTTAAAATAAGTATGCAATTTAGATTTATAAAATTATGTAGCAATACAAAATTAAATTTTGCATTTGAGATGTATTATTCAATCTAGCATCAGTTCTTATTTAAATTTCAGATATTTAGAACTCCGATCTTTGTATTCCAAAGGCTAATGTACACCATAATGGATAGATCATGGGGCTGTTAAAATCCAATCCCAACCATAATACTATTTATTTTGACTTTTTTTCTGTTTAGTGGTTTTCAAACATAATCAGCACAAAAGAAATTAGAAAGGCATTATAGAAAAGAAGGATGCTTGTATTTCCGTCCAAGTTTGGTTTTTCATGAATTGTAAATATAATCTAAACTAAGATCACAGACACACAATTGGAACCAGTAATGAACAGCCTGATTTAGTCTTATTTGAGAAGCCATTTAGGAAAAGTGTAAACACTTGATTTTGTCTTTCCACTCAAACTCAATCTGCATCTTATCTCTTACTAAATCTTAATAGTACAATGAATTATGTTTAGAGTTATTTCCCTTCCTTTCAAAGTTTCTCTATATCTGTTCTCTTTCTATATTGAGATCTGTCATGATTTGTCAAGCCATTTTACTTTGATACTATATTTGGTTTATTTTACCTTATACCTTAATATTATAATATGAGCTCAATTCACTCTTTCGTTCAATTATTCCCCCCAAATTCATGCATTTATCCATTCATACATTCATTCATCAAATATTTGCTGAGCACTCAACTTTGTTCCAGGCATTGTTCTATGTTATGAGAATGAAAAAGATAGACCTAGACTCTGCTTTCCCTAATTTTTAAAGATTTGAGATTCTTGACACTTTTCTTACTACCATTGTCCATCTTTCACTAGATCCTGAACCCTTTGCTGAGATGAAAACTGGAAACTCCCTTGTATATCTACTTTGCAACATTTTTTTTTTAAATTTGGATCTTTTCATAAATGTCTACCTTGAAGCATGCATTTCCAAAAATACCATTGGGGCTGAACTGAAGTTACCAATTCAAATGCGTCTAGTACTACTTTCCTTCAGTGCATCAATTGCAATAATGTGCCCACCCCTACTGATAACACTCGGATATGTTGTTAAAGAAAATGAGACTATAGTTAATATTGTTATCAAAAGAAATAACACTGCATCTATCTGAAATAAATTGCTGGGTTCTCAGAAGATTGCTAAAACAAAGTTAACCATTGTGTGGTTATCACAATTTGGCCCATTTTCATTCACTGATAAATGTATATTGAGCATTTACCATGATGGTCAAGTGTTGGAGACAAAAATCAGACAAGATCTCGTCCTGCCCTCCAAGACCTTAGAGACTGTGGAAGAAGACAGGCAAGTGAACCAAAATCACAGCAGTGTTTGCTAATCATGTGAAGGTGTCCTGCACAGGCCACTGTAAGAATTTGGTGTGAGGAGGCTACCTAAGCCAGGCAGAGGAACAGCATGTGTAAAAGCTTAGAGAATGAAAGAAGGCTTGTATTTATGAAACTGCAAGTCTATTCATGTCACTGGAGGCAAAGGCATTTGCAGCAAAATGGAGAGAGAAGAGGGCAGAGATAGGTAGGCAGAAAATACATCTGGGATGTCTGTGACTGCTGAAATGAAGATGTTGGGCTTTGTAAGAGATAATGTGGCAAGCCAGAGCTGAATTATACACAGAGGATCTTGACCATATTTGCATTTTGGAAAGTTTATTTAAACAGTAGAGCACAGGAATTGAGGCAAGACTCCGAAGCCAGGTTAAAAAATTTTGCAGAAATCCAGGCTTCTGTGATAAGAGGCTGGCCTCGGGATGGCATGAGGAAAGGAGAAAAAAAGGATGGAATTCAGAGATATTAGGGAAATAGTATCTGCAGGACTTGAGTGGTTTAATAATTAGAGTTGTGGGGTAGGGAGGGTTAATGATATCATGATTAGAGGGTGGGAAGGGTCAATGATTTGATTATTAGAGATCTAGATGTAGAAGGTAGGCAGGTGGTGTCATTCACCAAGACAGATAATTGAGGAAAAGCAGCAGGTTTGCTGGGGAACATGAAGCATTTACAGTCATTAGAATAGGTTGATACCTATTTAGAGAAAATACTAGTCACATTTTAGTTTTTAGCCTTTTATAATTATTAATGAATATGCCAAACATTTACACACACATATACATATATTTCACTGCATGTATAAAGGGGATGTGATTTATGTATCATTGTTGGCTAGATTCATGAAGATTTGTTTACAAAATAAGTTTTTAATTTGAGCTAAGATGCCATCATGTGACTCTTGTAACAAAGTAGCAGATAGTTATGCTGCTTTCCGTTCCAGTTTCAGTCTAAATGACTCTTTGTCAAAATAAAGATTTTAATAATTATTTCTATTCAAGCCATGCAAATATATATATTTGTACAAATATGTAAATATATATATTTGAATCAGAGACTATTTAGTGATGGTGGCCAAATGATTCGAGACCATTTAGTGATGGCAACCGAAAAAAAAAAAAAACCTGTTTAATAAAAACAAAAACAAAAAGATTGCCTTCTAAAGAAATGAAAATTTATAAATTTTAATCAATGTTTAAATCAACTTTTATGCCACAATATATTTTCAGCCTCCTATTTTATTTTTGATGGTTAATGATATTGAGTAAAACTTTCAATTTTAACTTACAGTAGGTTCACTATCGCTGTGAAAGACAAGCCTAGTCAAAGTTCATTATTGGAAAATAGATCCTTTCAAAGGTCATGGTCATTGGTCAGCTTGACTAAACTGAAGTTTATCTCCAAGTTTTCCACCAATAAAGAATTTGCTGAATATATTTTTAGTGTGAGCCAGATAAAAAAGGGACATTTAATAAAATTATAAAGATCAAAATGAAATAATTTAGTGGAGCAGAAGAACCCTAAAGAAATATTTTAGTAACTTAAGTATAAGGCTTATTATTTCAAACATAATCAAATACAAATTATAACATTTTTACTACATAGATATATGAAAAATCTTTTAATTTAATTTTATAATCCATTCACACATATAAATTTTATATAAATGTGTACATACGTCTGACCAAATATAGACTTTTATTAAGTACAGTATGATTTTTCTCTTTGTTTTTTTGCTTTCCTCTTTATTTATGGTGTTATTTATTGTCTTATAGACTTACATAACTGTGAATATAATATGTCCATCTTTTTAAAAAATAGATTCTAAATTTTCAGTCTTAGTTAGAAGTTCCTCATCACTAGGCTTTACACATAGTTTTCTAGATTTTTTCCCAAAATGTTTTTTGTTTTATTTTTTATATTTAAGTCTTTAATTCATTTGGAATTTAGTCTTGTATATGGTATAAACATAGGGTCCATTGATATTCTTCTGGATGTAACCATGTCTATGCATTATTTATTAAATAATCTATTTTTTATCTTAATTGCAATATTCTCTTTGATATACATTAAGCTATAATATTGTTTATAATTTTTAAAAATTTATATAGACAAAATTTTCAAAAAATATAGCTTCATCTAGCCAATAAAGTCTATAAATACCTATAAATTTGAGTAGATGTGCTAATTATGTTGCTTCCAATAAATATTGAAATAAATGCATGACTATTAAAATAGAAATTTTAATATTTATACCATGTACGTTCATCTTGTGTACCGCTAGTGGTACATGTACCACACCCTAGAAAACACTAGAATAGATTCTAAGATGCCCTGGAACGCTGGGGCCTCTGAGAGTGTCCCGTACAGCACTGGATAAGATTGTCCCTGCCTCTGCCTCCACTGAAAGGGTCTGGAGCGTTCCTTTCTTACAAAATAGTTTCAAAACAGTGCAAAGCTTTCAGAAACAGTCACCAGTGGTTTCATAAAAACAAAACTAAACTCAATTACAGTATTATTGGATTATTGTATTAATTAGGGATTACTTTATTGATTCATTTTCATAAATTATTTCTTAACGCCTTCCTGCTTCTATTGTGAGGTTAGTGGTTCCAAATTCTGCTAATTTGGAAATCCGAAAGTAAGTATGATTCATAGACTAAACTCAACTAGTCTTATAAAATGAGTATCTATGCTGAGAGATAGAAATTTACTATTAGTAATAGGTAAATTAGGTTATATATGTTGCTATATGCCTACGGAGAAATGCAGAAGGAACCTCAGAGAAGATTCATAAATTGTTATCATATTATTGTTCTCTATACACAATTAATTTATAATTATTCTTATAATTTATTGCATCTTAATATATATAGAATGCATTTTCAGGACATAGCCCTTGGCTATGTCAAGAAAGCATTCAATTGTCTCCCACGGAGCCTACAATCTCTCTATACATGGATTGTGTTTGAATTCACAAATATGCTACAGTATTTATTTTATTTCAGCAAAATTTTCAAATATATTCACATGCTTCTCATATAGAAATAAGGAAGCTTATGAATGATGTTTATTTGCCAATATCGTAAGTTCTGAAATACAACCTAAAAATATTTTCAAGTTTTAAGAAAATATTGAACCCTCTTTCCTATTTACCCATAAGTTACTCTGTGACTTCACAGCCTACTATGTTAGTAAGTTCTGACTTCATTAGTCACATCTTCGGGTCTATGCTTTCAAAATAGCTTTTATTATAAAGAAGTAAGTGCCAATACAGTGCCAAAATATATGCCAAATTTACTAACTGCAAGTGAAAATAAAGTTGTTGAATTTGGAAGCCTGAGATAAATGTAATACTTAAGAGCCCAAGCTTCCACCACTTAGGCAAGTCATGTTACCTCTCCAACATTCATGTTTCTGCTGTGTAAAATGAGGATCATAATAGTAGCTACCTTATAGACTTGTTACAAAGATTAAATGAGTAATACTTAGCAAGTTATTAGCACAGCATTAGGCACGTTTTATATGCTCAAAACATTATTATTGTTATCATCATTATTTATTAAATCAGAGATTTAACTAATCTGAGCTTCAGTTTTCTTGTCTGTAAAAACAATCAAGATAAAAATATCCATTCTATCTTACTGGTTTGTTATACCAAAAAGGATCTTTTATGAAAATGCAGGAGAAAGCACTGAATTGTCCTATAAACACATACACCATTAGGCTATCACCACTAAGTATCAATGAGTCCCTGGGAGAGCATTGCCTAGTGGTAATCCGCTAGATCATGCGTTCAAGACATCACTGACATTTGTGTTTCAAGCATTTAGTGAATGGCAATCTCCTTGTACTTCTATTTTCCCAATTCTAACTATGTGTGAACATTATCTGTGGGCTGATATTCAGCGATGCATGAACAGTTATTTCTAATACTCCATCTTCCTTAACATAACTCATATTTACTATACTTGATTATCACAGAAAAATGAAGTATCAAAGGTATCAATAAGATAATGTTAATTATCTTATTGCCAATTCATGGTTTTTAAAACACGCAAATTTGAACAGCTGTAGAGAATGTCTCAGAAATAGCTCCAGAGTAGCAAGCTTAGGGAAAAATATATAAAAGAAATGATCCCTTTTGCAGGAGACATGGAAAGAATTTCCATCATTCCATCAAAATCAGAGACTAGGGGTGCTTGTTTAGTTGCGCAGGGTCTCACCTCTCAGTGTGTGAAAGGACAGAACAGTCGTACCTCGGAGACCTGATGTCCTCACAGTGACACCCAGGAGCCAGGCAGGGAATCAGGGACCTGACTGCTGATCACAGCTCAGGTGTCAGTGCCTTCATTTATAAAATAGAGTGTGGGACTGCATTATCCCTAAGATCCCTTCAAACTGCAATTTAAAACACTACTTAGTAAAAATGGGCCATCACCAGTGTATTAAAATAGTTCATCTATACCAGAGGAGAAAAAAACCTAGAAGGCAATTTTAGAAAATGAATTACATCATACAACGGCAAGAGGAACAATAAAACAAAAACAAAGGAGAAAGAGGGAGGATGCTATGTTCACATATGTGTATATATAATGCGTATCTAGTTATAAAACATATTTTTTATATTATACATGATCCGTAAGTATGTGATTTTTATTAGAAGCTTACTATGTGCCAAGCTCTGTGCCAAGTGCTTTATATCTATTTTCTCACTTAACCCTCAATACAGCCTAAAGGGGGAGTTACAATTATCAACCCCATTTCACAGATGAGGAAATTGAGGCACAAAGAGATTAAGTAAATCGCTCAAGATCACACAGCTTGGGAAAGAGTCAAGATGGTAAAATAAACGTAGAGTCACTTTTTGGCAGAAAGAAAAACTCTGGGAGTAGAGGTCGTATACTATAGATTTAGCATACAATGTATACGAATTCAGACAACATGGGTTCAAATCCTTTCTCTACATCTTCCTAACTGGTTGATCATGGGTAAATTGTTTAATCTCTCCATACTTCAGTGTTCCCTTATCTTTAAATTTGATTTTTAATATGATCTATTTTGTAGGATGGTTGTGATAATTTAATGAAAAATACATGCCAAACATTTGCAATCTTATCTGGCTCCCATTATGTTCGTGCTGAATGTTAGTTATCTTTTTTTTTTTCTTACTTCCATTACCTTTATTTTATTTTTTAAACATTTAAAGTCCCTTTTATTTATTTCTTTTTTAATTTTTTGCTTATTGCAGTAACATTGGTTTATAACATTGTATAAATTTCAGGTGTACATCATTATACTTCTATTTCTGCACAGATTACATCATGTTCACCACCCAAATACTAATTACAACCCATCACCACAAACATGTGCCGAATTATCCCTTTCGCCCTCCTCCCTCCCCCCTTCCCTTCTGATAACCACCAATCCAATCTCTGTCTCTATGTGTTTGTTTGTTGTTGTTATTTTCTACTACTTATTGAGGGAAATCATACGGTATTTGACCTTCCCCCTCTGACTTATTTCACTTTGCATAATACCCTCAATGTCTGTCCATGTTGTCACAAATGGCTGGATTTCATCCGGAAACTGCATTTCAGGAGATAACGTAAGTCACGTTGTGAGTACGAAGGAGGGCAGCAGTTTAAATATGACTGTCTGACCTTACATCGTTTTTCACCTAACATCCTCAATACACAGAATGGTAATTGGTCAGTAAGCCCAAGCACAGCGTCCAGGCTGACGTTCCTTCTGATTGCTTGGGTGGGGTTTTTTTGATCAGTCAGTGCCTTTGCTTTCCCTGTTAATAAACATTTGAAATATCACATCTACATCTTCTCAAAATACACTATTTTTTGAAATTTTCAGATTAGAAATTAATATGATTAAAAAGCTGAAAAAATAATGTGCAGCATATGGAGAAACATCTTTTTTTTCTTCTTGGTTCTTTCAACGTGTTAAGAAAAAAGCTGAGAACAATGTAAGGTCAGTGTTCTAGAAGACAAAGGGTCACCCTAAAGAGAATGGTGACCTGCTATTTTCAAGTTCAAAAATAGAACAGGAAATTGTGTTAGATTTTAACGTGAGAGATTTTGTGAGGACATCTTGACATAAGTATTGTTAGACACAAATAGCTTTCTAAGGAAAATGTTGAGTACCCTTGCATAGAAATATTTAACCACAAGATAGATATTCATTTTCTTTGACATTTCTTACAGTACAAGTATATTTCTGCTTAGGGACGGGAGAAAGACTAGAAGTAGTTTCCAGGCACATAATTTTATGACATGAATAACTCTTGTATTTTAGCATAAAATTGCTTGAAATGACCTTGAAATCTGTTCCAACTCTACTTTCCTACAGTTCTACCTATTTTATTATCATGATATTTCTTCCTCATCATAGAAATAAAATCAATAACTAAATACTGCATAAAGGTAAAATTAGATGCACTGAATAAAAGGAAAAGTGGTACATTAAGGCAACAATGACCTAAAATAAGTGTGAAAGGCAATTCATCATTCTTCACTTACAAAGGTGTTGAAAAATTTCATACACTGACCAAATCTAAAGCTTATGGTGTGCAAACATGTACTAAAAAGCAGAGTCATGATTTGGGAAGGGTCACCTGATGCCAGAGTTTACATGAGCAAAATCCCAACCTGTGTTTATACCAGGAAACCCTTCTAGTTCCAATTGAAATAAACTTCGAGATTTTCTAGCAGTTTAACAAATAAATGTATTTAAATATATATTTGCAAGTTTTTGTGTTTCCTAATTATTATAAGGAATTCAAAATTTATCATCTTAAGAAAGAGAGAAGGACATAATCTCAGCAAATCAATTAATGGCACCAACATTAATTAATCAACTACTTTATTCTGCTTAATAACCTTATTTATTCAGTTTGGATGAAACTTCTTTTTAGTATAGAGACGGCTTGCAGTACATTATAGAGAGACGTGTGTCCAATCATTTTGAAAGTGTCAAATCTAGTATCAGATCACCAATGATATTCAACAAATACAAATTGATGATAACTGATAAATTTTAAGTGTTAAAACTCATCTAAATAAAAGGTCATGCAATTTGTAACCCTTTTAAAATCTAAGTCTTTATAAACAATCACAGAAATATCATTAAAGGGTAAAAAAATTCTTTTTAAGATTTGACAGGATTGAAAACATTTGACATTAAATACACATAATGAATGTGAGTTGGATGGCACACAATTAACCCAGCATTATGAACTTTTCTTCTTAAAAAGGCTCATAGACACTCCTTAAAGAGTCAAATAAAAAATAAATAATAAATAATTCTTCCTCCTTCTGGTCCTCTCTCACAGGAGATCCATTGGTTTAGTCATTTCGGTTGAAAAATTAGAAACTAAAACCAAAAGCAAAATTGTTCTCTAAGCACTTCCTAAAATGCTCTAAGATCTTCTTAGTCAAAGGTTGGTGCATGGACCAGTAGCATCCTCAGCACCAGAAAGCTTGTTAGAAACGCAAATTCTCAGGCCCCACCCCAAACCTAAAGATTCAGAATCTGCCTTTTAACAAAATTTCCAAGTGATTCACATGCACATCAAATTTTGGCAGGCAATGGTCTAGGTATTTATAAACCACCTTCTACTTCAAACTCTCCACCATTCAAATAACAAAAGAATGTTACCATAGGATGATACTAGGCTATTTTTTTAATAATCTCAAACTGACCCTTTTAATATTAATTCAAAGATATATGAAGTATAAATTTAGAAAAATAAGAGATACTTGCAAAATTGTTCTAGAATAAAAATATCATCACAACTGCTGACCTTATACTACTATTTAAAATAAATGTTTTAAAAATTATTTTAATTACATTTATGAAAGAATATCTCTCTATAAAAATATTACAACATTTTGTGATATGGTTACCAAATAATTTCTTTTAGTGCTTTATGACAATGTCTCATATGTTGTAGGAACTCAATATTTATTAAAATAAAAACTTTACATTCATGTTTTATTCTCTGCATCACAAGTCAAATATATGTTTAATTCATACTTATTTGTATGCATTTGTACTGTATAAATGCTGTACAAATATTATGTGTTTATGGTTTCCCACCACTTACAATTTTGCTATGTTCTTGTATTCTTTCCTTTCTGAAAATTTTACTTTAACATTCATCAACAAAAATATGTCCACTTGTTAGGGCTGGCCCGGTGGTGTAGTGGTTAAATTTGCATGCTCCACTTCAGTGGCCCGGGGTTCACGGGTTTGGATCCCAGGCCTAACATACACACTGCTCATCAAGCCATGCTGTGGCAGTGTCCCACATACCAAAATAGAGAAAGATGCACACAGATGTTAGCTCAGGGCTAATCTTCCTCAGCAAAAAGAGGAAGATTAGCAGCGGATGTTAGCTCAGGGCCAACCTCCTCACGAAAGATAATAAACACAAAAACACATGTCCATTTGCATTCTGCCCTTTAGTGGACATCCAGTGTTTTCAGGCCAAACTAAGGCAACATTGTTTCTCTTAAAATTTAACTTTATGTTTACTGGATTCCAAGGTTTTCTTTTCTAACTTTTATTACTTCAACAATTTTAATTACCCTCATTTGTCATATCTTCTTGTGTCCCACCCTCTAACCACCTTTTTTCTTTAATTGATCTTATTTGGAAGATACTTAAGTACAAACTATTGTGTCAGTAGTTTAAAATCTGCAAGAACTTTATGCAAGGATACTTTAGAAGTCCTAAATGAAAGAAAGAATGTTTCTGAATTTGAACATAAAAGGGAGACATATTTATTTTAGTTTGAACAGCAAGCAGAGTGATCACCATCTTTCACCTACCTCAGACAGATCATGTTTAGCCTACATGACTGTGGGTTCCGTGAAATTAATCTCTGAGCTGATTTTTTTTTTTAACTGCAGCAGTGTCAATTTTTTATTAATAGGCTCTTATCCAGTGGAAAATGTATGTAGCTTCCTGGTGTGTGCAAACCTCAGAAGGTGAAGGACACCCATTCCAAGGAAAGGCAAGGTGTCCTGATTTGAGAACTAAGGGAGCCTTTTAAAGTTCTTTACAATCGTCTAGACAGTGTGGACAAAATGTTTTATGTACTGTGTGCAGGAGACTAAATATATATGCAAATGTTATTGATTGTAGAACAAGTCACAATTTGTGTTTCAGAAATCCTCATAGAATTGAATGGAAGCAGATTAATCATAGAGATATATTAAGAAGGAATAAAAATTGCACAAACTAAAACCTTCTTTCCTAAGATTTGCAATTATCCATTAGTGAAAAATACAAACCAAAATGAAGTGTCTCTCTAACTTTGCTGATTATTAGGGGGAAAATGTTATTTACAAGAAAGCTCCATTTATTGGAGGAAAGAAAGTCATCATACACTTCTACAGAAAGAATAATCTAGTTAGTTATTAATCTATTATTAATTGTCCCAATAAAGAGCTATGTGACCTTGACAAGTGGGCTCCTTTTTGGCCTCAGGTGTCTTATATAAAAGAGAGACCTATTTATTTTATTTAAAAAGTGATTTATGTAAAAATATTTCATAGAAAATAAATTTGCAATTCTTTTATGTCAATTTTATATGAGCCCTCTGAAAATTTGTTTCTTAGTGCATAAGTGAGATTTACAGTAATCAGATAGACAGTGATATTAGCTTTTTACTGCTAACACAACAAATTACCACAAACTCAGTGGCTTAAAACAATACAAATTTATTATCTTATGCTTCTGTGACTCAGAAGTCCAACATGGGTCTCAAGGAAGCTAAAATTAAGGTGTCTGCAGGCCTACATTCCTTTCTGGAAGCTCTAGAGGAGAATTAGTCTCCTTGCCCTTTCCAGCTTCCACAGGCTACTGCATTCCTTGGCTTGTGGCCTCTTCCGCCATCTTTAAAACCAGTAATGGCTGGTCAAGTCCTGACGTCACATTTCCCTCTGACCACAACCAGGAAATGTTCTCCACTTTAAAGGAGTCGTGTGATTAGATTAGGCCCACCCAGATAATCCAGGATAATCTCCCCATCTCCAGGTTCTTAATTTAATCACACATGCAAATTCATTTTTGCCATATAAGATAACATAGTCACAGGTCCTGGAGATTAGGGCATGGATACCTTTGGGGCAATTATTCTGTATACCATAACTAATATTTTCTCTATTCTCTATCAATAGACATTATGTGATCACTTCTCTATGCAGTGTTGCTTAGGCCTGCTCTGTAGAGCAAAGTATTGCGTGGGGATCTTACACACTGAAAATTGCTTAAATTCCCTGGCTCACAACCAGGACATCTTTTAGGCACACTAACCAAAAAAATGCCCACCCACATTTGCAAAATCTCCAAGTAGGGCGGTAATTGAGAATCTGCTTCAGTGAGACTATTGGCAGAAGGAATTTCTCATTCTCCTTGTCCTTCTGCTCCTCCCCTTCTTCCTCCTCCTCCTCCTCCTTCTTCTTTGTTTTTTTCAGGAGCATATCTCCAGTAACTGGAACACTTTATTATAGTAGTTAATATTCCTTAAATATTTTTGAATAAATAAAAGAATGAATATGTGGATAAATGAATGATAAAGTTGGAGAGGTATAATAATTGTACAATTGCTTAACATCATGTTGAATCTGGCTGAAGCAACCGTACACTAAATAAGTTACCATTATTTAATGGGTACTATAGTATTATAGATTTAATTTGTTAGTCATGAGCAAGATGGGTTAGAGGTCAGGAGATTACACAGATGCTTATGTAGTGTATCAGTTATCTGTTGCTGCATAACAAAACATCCCAAAACTTAGTGGCCCAAAACAACTATAATCATTTATTTTGCTCAGAAATCTGCAATTTGGTTACAGTTCAGCAGTTATGGCCTCTCTCTGTTCCACAAGTATCTCTTAGGGCGGCTCACCTGGGGACTGGAGGATCCATTTTCAAGATGGCTCACTTATGTGGCTTGAAAGCTGGTGCTTGCTGTTGACTGAAAGCTCAACTGGGTTTATCAGCCAAGGGCCTTGTTCCTCTCATTGTGGGCCTCCCCCAGGGTGCTTGAACTTTTTTACAGCTTGGTTTCACATGCCTGGCATTTCTAGGATCTATCCTTGAAAATCATGTAGCATCACTTTCATTGTATTTTATTTGTTGAGACTGTCACATAGGTCTGTCTGTGTTCAAGAGGAGGGAAAACAGACTTCATTTCTTAGTGGAAGAAGAGTCAAGTTCACATTTTAAGAAGAGCATGTGCGGTGGGAACTATTGCTGCTGCCACTTGTGAAAAATACAATGTGTTACATACAAAGGTCCAAATATGAAATGACACAAGCTTAAATTAAAGCAAGAACAGTGGGAATGAAGAGGAAAAGACAGAATCAAGAAATGAGGAACCCAAAGTTTAGAACCTGAGCAAATGGGAAAAAGACAAAACTCTGAAGAGTCAGAGGAATAGTTGATTAGGGAAAAGCTAATAAGTTTCACTATGCACTAGTTGAGCTCTTGGCATGCATACACCATCACTCTCTTCCAGGCAAACAGTTCTCTAACTTTCTTTGATTTTTTTCCTCCATCTTCATTCATCAGATTTCCATTGCTCATGAAAAAAAAATCTTATTGTACATGAACATACATTTATGGTAAAAAGAATCCTCAATTACTGTATATTAATTTTAAGCCACTATACTACATGCATGATTTGGATATTTATTCCTAATATAATTGGAAGTATTCAGGTCTCTGTTTAAAAGACTACATGTAATTAACTAAGGTGGTAGTTTTCAAACTTTACGATGAGTCAGAATCACCTGAAAGGATTATCAAAACACAGATTGCTAGGCCTCAATCTCATAGTTTATGATTCAGAAAGTTGAGGGTGTATCCTAATCAGTAACCTAATTATAAAGGTAAACCTTTCTAATAAGATAGCAGATGATGCTGATGCTCCTGGTCTGGTGACCACACTTTGAGAGCCACTGATTTAGGAAATTTCAGGCTATTTGGAATTTTTCCAAAGTTCTTATATCCACAAAGCTTATATGGATTCTTAAATTTTGACTCGAACTGAAATGGAAAAAAGGAATAGAAAAACAGAAGAGAATTGTTTATTGTACCCATGACCTTTATAATTTTTCACAAATAGACACAATTTTTCTCACTTTTATTTTTAGAGGTAACAAAATATAAGTAAGGGGTATAAATTCTTTCTTAATCCTTCTTTCCTCACCCACTGAGTCAGAGTTTGGCTTTCCACATCAGCGAAACCTGCTTCCATCAAATTGGAAATAGGGTCATTTTTGAGAGTTTCAGCCGGCAAAATGAACATGAAATGAATATAATTAAATTTCTGAAGCGATCTCCTTTTACAGACAGGAGATCCTGATCTAAAAGCAGGAAGAAAAGAACTGGAATCCTAAGTAAGTCTTGCCTGAATGTCAACAATAGCAATGTTCTAGTAAATATCATTAAAGTCTAATTAAAGATTGTACCCATCGAATAGGAATGTACCACTATTCCTAGAAAAAGAGAGCCCAACCAGCAAGAATTTGGCCACACCGACCAGTGCTAGCCAGGAGAGCAAGATGCAGAATCTGATGAGGATGAGTTTCTAGTCATGAGATAGACGTTTTCTACACCCGCATAAGCTCTGTGAAAACATGGACTTCTTTTTGCTGCTATGGGCTCAGCTCCAAGCATTATGATTGGCAATGAGGAGGCATGACAATAAATATTTGTTGAACAGTCTCTTTTTTATGCTGAGTTCTGCGTCAGTTTTTGTGTTGCTGCCTCTGCACTCTCAGATAGGGGTCAATGTATATTGGGGATTACTTCTTTAGCTCTTAGAAGTCCTTGCTATTCTATTCATTCTTTCCCTGCTCCCCCAAATACTCATTTTATATATCTCGTGGGGCTTGGCCCATTTCCTCTGAAAAACAAGCTAGGGCAGTTCTAGTAGATAGCCACTGGGGTCACCCTTTCTCCATGTTTTTCAATTAGATTTAAATGATAATATCCATACTACCCAGTTTGCATGAACAAGGTGTCTTCTTCATGCTGAATGCACCTTTTTATCATGGAGCGTAGTGCCATGAAATAAATATACATTGATGATAGAACCATAAAATATTAAAACAGAAAGAAGAGAAATGATCATAGCAGTATTGTTCATCATAGCCCCCTAATTTAAAAAAATTCCAATGGGTAAATAAATTATGACATTCATACAATGGAATACCACGCAGCAAGAAGAAGAACATAGACTACAGCTACATACAACAAAAGAGATGAGTCTTACAGAGTGTTAAATTAATGCAGCAAGGCATAGAAAAATACATGCTGCGTGATTCCATTTATATAAAGAACAGACTTGGCAGAACTAAGCTATATTTTTTATAGATGTGGAGGTCATAAAACTATAAAGCAAAGCAAGAAAGTTGTTATCAAAAAATCAGAATAGTTGTTTCCTGCAGAGGGAGGGGTTGGAGAAAGAGGAGTCGCTTGCGAAACAAAACCAAAGTGAGTCAGTCAGTGGGTGGCCAGATGGGAATATGCTTCAGAGGTGATGGAAATAGTGTTTCCTGATCTGGGTGTTGGTTATGTGGATGTCAACTCTATACTGTTTAGTAATGATATATAAATATATGTGATTTATGCAGCTTTCAGTGCCTATATTTTACACAAAGAATTTTAAAGAAATAATAAAAAACATCTTAAAAACTGTAAGGACTCATAACATTTCTTTTAACGCTAAACTGATGAGGTGGCTGGTTTCTTGAAAACCGAGTGGGACAGTATTATTCAAAAGTTGCCACAGTTATCTAATTCTTTTTTCACTTATAGATAGAGTTCTTGGGCATTTTGGCTTCTAGGTCAGTGTTACCTAATGGCTTAATTTTACTGAGTTCTCACATGATTAGAAAACACATTTGTCATTGTGGTAGTGTTGAGCAAAGGATTAAAGAAACGTTGGAGGAGCTCTAAGCAGACGTGTAGAGTTCAACACGTCACAATATAGGGTGACTATCAAGTAAAGAAATGTAACCCACTCTCAAGTTTATTATTTAGCTTTTGTAAAACTATATGAGGTAATTTTGTAAAGTACTGTCTTTCAGTTTACCCATCAGAGCTGCTTCCACCTGTGCCTCTTCTCAAATTATGCTGTCACTTCTCAACTCATTAGCTCAAGGACACAGAAAATAAGCCATCGCCTTTCACTGATTTTCTCCAGCGAGAATTGTGTCGTTCTGTTTTGCTTGTAAATCTCTTTGCCCCACATTTCCTTAAAATTATCATCTTTTTTTCTTTTTACTGTAGAATTATTAAAAAACAAGTCAAGGCAGACAAATATAATTATATTTCAGTAAGGATTTCATTCTATCCCAAATAACTTTCTAAGCATTGAACTAGATGGCTATTTATAGTATACTAACTCTTCGTTGGTAACTGACTGGAGAATATTAAAAAGACCTTATCAATCAAAATCTCCAATATGGATCTAAAAAGAACCTTCTGTGTCAAACTGGAAGATAACTAAGCCAGGAGTTTCTCATAGTTGAGATTTTTGATCCTGCTTCACAACCATTAACACCCACACTCGCCTTTGTCTTAGGTTCTTAGTTGTTAACTGGTGTGTAGTTTAGCATCCCTAGAGGAAAATGTTTGGGGTTGTTTGTGGAGTCAAAATTACGGTGAGGGGTGCTACTGGATGCTAATTATCCTGCAATGTCTGGGAAGGACCTTCCTGACAAATTCTTCTGCCCCAAATGCCAATAGAGTGTGTCTCCTCCAGCTTTGATTCCCCTGGCATAGAGCATGAAGACAAGATATTTGGTGAAAAAATATCAAATAATTGTTTGTTAAGTAATTAACCTGAAACTTTTAGGATCTAGGGATATTGGTAAAAACTTAATGCTTTGCTTTTCCTTTATGTCCCTGTCGTTTCATTTAGAAATATCCTTCAAGTTTTAAGTTCTATGCCTTTCTACCAGTTCTTGATCAGCCAAGTCTACCTGTGAGCCTGCATCTCAGATTTCCCCAATAATCACATCTCATAATGCTCAATTTATTTGTTGTATATTAGTTCATTCTCTAGCTGTTTCATATGTGTAAATGTTGTATACTTTAAACTTGAGTGATGAGAAATCAAGGAATCTCTCTCATAGTTTTGTTTTTTATTGATGTCTTAATAGTTTATAACATTGTGAAATTTTGGTTGTATATTTTTGTTTGTCCATCACCATATACATCTCTCCCTTCACCGCTTGTGCCCACCCCCTACCCCCATTGCCCCTGGCAACCACAATATAGTTGTCTCTGTCCATGTCTCACAGTTTTTATATACAATTTTATCTGTACTTCTTTTAGAAAACTTAGAATTGGCAGCCTTGTATCGTATAATTATTTATGCAAGTATTTCATCTTTCCTTGAGGGCTAGATTTATATATATTTCACATTTCACCCTCAGACTTAATACAGTTACTGGCGAAAGAAAATACTCAAAATATGTACAAGTAAGTACCGATGAAGCCAATGAATATCTTTCAGGGAGTCAGCAGTTCTGTCCTTCTCCATCCACAGGTGATCAACAGAGTGATGGGACAAAGGTAAGATACAGTGTTTCAAAACCCCTGGGTATTGAAAGCCTGTGTCACTCGAAAGCAGGGACCCAGGCTAGATGGTGGTTATAACCAGAACCTACAAGGCATTTCAAATCCAGAGAGATGGAGCAGAAACTGAGTAGTTAAACCTGGTCTACTTAATTCAAGAGAGAGCTAACATTTTCTGGCAACTGTCAAAATTATTATTTCCAATATAACTCTTTCAGTCATTATGAACTCTTTAAAGGTTTCTACAGAGATCTGCTGACTGATTGCTTTAACCTAGTCATTTCTGCCATCCTAGGTACTTCCTGGCCACATCTGAACTTCAGACTCAGGACCACGTCTCTTCATTCTTTCCTTGATAAAGGCCTTTCCCAAGCATCTTGAAAACTTTCTCACTTTGCTTCAGTGCTTAAAGCAATGCCTTTATAGGATGCCTTGACAAGACCACTGGTCTATAACGCTAGTTCTCATAGTACTTATAGTACTTAAAACAACACTGACCTCAGAATTCGTTTTTAACAGCTGATTTTCTCATTATTTACCTGAAGAAACTTACTTAGTGAGTATCTGTCTGACAGTATTATTTTATTATTTCTTCATGAATAGGAAATAGTGCTCCATAAATACAAACTAAGCTCAACGTAGAGTATTCGGGGATCAAAAGCAGCAATGGAAATACAAATAGTGGGAGGTCACTCACATAGGAGAGAAAAAAAAATGAGGGATCATAATAAACAGCTAGTCTAAAATAAACCAGGAACATGAGACATCTAACCTTTTCAGTGTTATAGCAATAGGGTGCCTTAACAAAAACAGAGTATTTAAACCAGGAGTTTTACCCAATTTCTTAGGCTGGTAGCTGTACCTTGGTCATCCTAAGGCTTCATCCTGCAGACCACTAATTCTCACCCGCCTCCTGTCTCTTTTTCCTTCATCTCTACATTGGTCAAAACTACTCTTGGTCCCCTTACTCCTTGGCCATTTCACCCTCCCAACAGTGGCATGTTCACTGCAAATTACCAGAGTCAAGAATAGGAACACTCTTTATCGTTCTAAAGTTATTTTCAGCAAGTTTCAATGTGTGCTCACTGATCGGAAGATTTATGAACAATAGCATGGCTTTGTTCAACTAAATTAAACATGCGTCATTCATAAATCCAACTGGAGTCATATGTTTTTAAATCTGTCTAGTCTTCACTCTTATGATTATTTTTGCTCTTCCCTGCTTGTTATTCAATCTGCTATATTAAAGTCAGGGACCTTGTATTATTCATTTTCATGTCCCCATTGTCTGACATTTGGCCTGCTACATAATAGGTGCTAAAATATTGACTACGACTGAACCTCTGATATGACCTACTGCTTTATAAATCTACTTGGTAATTAACACTATAGAGTCGAAAATTTTGTTATATTTCAAATGGATGTATTTTGTTTGTTTGCTTTTCTCTAAATGCAACACCTAATGCTTCTGCAGATTTAAATTCCCAAGGTTGGCATTTCAACATACTATGGTAACTTACAGATTTTATGGTACACATTTTTTCCACAAGCAATTATACATAAGCGAAATAAGAATAACCTCGGACAAAAATAATAGCACCAGCACTGAATGTCAAAGAAGTGTCACTCTATATTTACCATTTCCGTCTTGACATTATATTCTCTTAACCATATGATGATTTTATTTTAAAAGGCAACAATAAATTTTTCAAGGAAACCTTGCTAAAAATGTATTTTGAAAGTATAAATAAGTGGAAACTGATTTTCTCACATCCACAACCTCGCCAATGCCCACGAACATTTTTAAAACTAAGTTGTAAATACTAAAAGCTCTTTCTTTTGTTTTTCTCAACATTTCAGTAACCTGTGATGGGGAGAGGAGAAAGCTGCAGCAAGTGAGGAGCAAGGATAAAACCAACTTATCACAAGGTGTTCTAGCCTTATGCTGTCTGAAGAAAACCAAGTTTCCCCTGTAAAAAGCAGGCTGCTGAACATAAATTATCTTTGTTCTTCTAGGTTAATAGATTGTGTCTTTAACTTGTTTAAGTGAAGACACATGCCCCAGCCCCTGCCACAGATACCAAGTTAAAAAATATGTGAACCATATATATTTAAATGTAATATTTAAGTACATTATGTACAAGTGAGATGAACTTTGTGGTTTATGAGGAAACAGCTCATTTACATACCAAAGGATGTCTCAAAATTGTAAATTCCGTGTGCCTTTGACAGTTTGACTTCGGGCACAGAGATGTGGAGATGTTTGATGTTTAGAGAGCATAACTTATACAGAGAGGAGCAGGACTTGATTCATTACACATTTGCCAAGGATATTCTTTTTAACTTCCTTTGAAGATGGAAAATACTATCTTTTTGGACCAGGAAGTTCATCTATCTCTGCATAACCCTCACTTGGGGCAAATAAGCACTTTCTATCAGAAATTATGCATGGCACTCATATTATCCAGAGAAAATGGGAATTGTGGAGAGCAAAAAACTTAACTTTGACAATCTTCCTAGAACTTTAAATTGAACAGAACCTAAACTCCATAAACTTGGAATTATTGTATGATGTTAATGTATAGCTACCAGATGAAGGTTTTCCCCTAATTTTCTCTTTTAAAATGTGTTACTTTAGTTAATATACACTTTTAAAAATATATTAAACATATCCCCAAAGGGTTTCTTTTTATTTGGAGGAAGAAATGAAAATAATAATGTTTTAAACTCCAAGACTGTAAAATCAAAAGCCCAACTGGAAAATCTTAACCATCTATGCATTCTCTTTTCAAATTGATATATTCAATCCAAAGGTCAATGTAGACGATTTCAAAATTGCTTATTTGCACCATTTTATGTTTCTCTTGTATTAAAAATTGTTCACTGATTAAAAATTAATGCAAACAGCATTGGAGGCTTTAAGTCTCTAAGGATTCCTAAGCCTTTAGAATAATAGCTGAATAGCCTCGATTCATTTTTGCATTTTAAAAGTAGCGTGATTTTTATATTATAATCACAATGATGACCAAAAATAAATAGGAAAAAATTCAGAAGCATTTAAGCTGACAAACAGAACATTTTCCCTGGGTACTGTGTGCTTAAGGGGTGGGGGAAAAAAAGAGTCACTATTACAAATAACAAAAGCCACAAGAAGAAGCTTCTTAATAGAACCTAGCTAGGGCTGACACCACAAAGATATATTTGCTCTTCACTTTCACTACAGATTTTTCAGATTTTGTATCACGGATGCTTTGCACAATGGAAAAAACATGAACTTAATTTGTCGACTAGCACAATCTTGTAAAAAGTTGAAAAAATTCCTCTGGCCATATTATTCACAATTAATCAAGATTCACCCACTGATTTATGGGCTCTTCCGTGAGGGCCCTCATCCTGCCCAGACCTCATATGTTAAGGAGTGAAACTAGTGCCTATCCAGATTTCTGACTTGAGACGCTACATACTCTCTATGCCATCACACTGCCTTTAATTATTTTAATACTGCCTTCTTTCACCTCTGCACTATTTTTTCTCTCTGATTTTCGATGAACTCTGTAACCCACTGGTTTTCACAATCTGCTTTTCTTTTCTTTTTTTTAAATTCAGTTGAGCAGTAAAGAAGATCGAGAATTTTCGAGTTAGACTTATGAGGTTTATGTGACCGCTGCCTTTCAGAATTTCTGTGATATTTAAAAGAGATATTCATGTAAGACCTTGGCACATAATATCCTGTCAATAAACATGATGCTCCTGACCACAGCATTTTTTAGAACTATTTTACCTTGCATCATATTGACTCCTTAGGGTTTTCATTTTTCTCAGGGTTTCACATGGACCATCTCCAAAAATGATCTGTTGCTAATTAGTGTCTCTAATTAATGTCACTAATAATCTTGAGAAATGATATGAAACTAACCAACATATTCCCACATAATAATGGATATATTTTAAAATCATTACTTCTGAGTCTACTGTTACCAATGTGAAGTATATTTCTTGACCCCTCTGTCTTAATACAAGCATATTTGGCTTCCATTTCAATAACAACAGACTGTTTAATTAGGGAGTAATTTGCACTTACAAATAAATTTGACGGCCAGTAGATTCACTGACCTATATGTATTATAAAAATAAATTCTTCTTAAAATTATTGACTTTACTAAAATCATCAGCTCTGTTCTTTTTCTCTTTATTATGAAGAAGCTTGAATATTCACAAAAGTAGATAGAATATTATAATGAAACCCCCTGTACCCATCATCAGCCCCTATATAATCAACTCATGGCCAATCCTACTCTATCCACACCCCATGTCCTTTCCTCTCTGGCATATTATTTAGGAGCAAATTTTAAAAATCAAATCATCTCATCCTTATTTGAGTAAGTGTCTCCAAATAATGAGCAGTTTTAAAACGTAACCACAAGGGGCTGGCCTGCTGGTATAGTGGTTAAGTTCACACGCTCCGCTTCAGCGGCCTGGGGTTCACAGGTTCAGATCCCAGGCGCAGACATACGCACTGTTTATCAAGTCATGCTGTGGCAGGTGTCCCACATATAAATTGGAGGAAGATGACCCAGGGCCAGTCTTCCTCACCAAAAATAGGATTGACAATAGATGTTAGCTCAGGGCTAATTGTCCTCCCCCCAAAAAAACAAACAAAAATAACCACAATGTGGTTACCCCACTAAAACTATGATAATTCATTAAATCGTCTAACATCTAGAGTATATCAAATTTCCAATTATTTCATCAGATTTTTTTAAGGTTCTTTGAAGCATGATCTAATAATTCTACCCATTGTGATGGGTAGTTCTATTTTCACATTTCTTTTAATCCATGGCTTCCTTGGCATCTCTTTCTGTTCCTAGTAACTTATTTGAAGGAACTGGGTGGTTTGTACTGCAGAGGTTCCCACAGCCTGGATTTTGTTGGCTGCATGCTATGGTGGAGTTTTTAGCATATTCCTCATCTCTCTGTTTCTTGAAAATTGGAGATTGTGTTATTTTCCTTTCATTGCTTTTTTTTTCTATTCTTCCCCCTCCCCCTTTTTGTTTTGAGTCAGAAGAGTTAGTTCTAGCTATTAATTTAATGGTCGGTTAGGCTTTGCCTTGTATTTTGCCAACAGCTTGCCTTTTCCTGGCTTCCAGACTTGTATCTACGGGTCTTTGCATTGTCCTCTAGCGCTTCATAAGGAAAAAAATCCAGTCTTCTATTTGACCTATGCACAAATCTTTTCATTTGACTGTGCTTCTTGCCATCATGGTCCTCCTCCTCCAAATTTATTAGCTTGTCAATGTCAATTTTAAAATGCGTTCCTGGAACTGAAAATGATATTCTATATGTGGTCTATTGCTTTCCTTGATCAAAAGAACATAACCCGTAAGTGATTAGGGTTTGAATTTACTGCTTCATCCTCTTTCTCCTTCCCTTACTCCCAAGTCATCTCCACTTAGGCCGCTGTAGCTGCTTTTGATTTTGGCAAGAAAAACTCAGATATGTAGGTTGGGTATCCTCTTTCTCTTAATTTCACCATCTGTTGCTCTAGGTGATAGAACTTGTGTACATAGTTGTTAAGTAGTCTGGCTGTGAATTCTTGATCTTTTTTCTTGAGAGCAACAATGGGTTCTCCAGTGCTATAGTGCAATGCATAAAAGAAATGACCATTTTTACTCTAAATTTGGAATATCAAATCCTCTGATAGGATTGCTACAGATGCAGTGAAATGTGGTTGAACTCATAGAAAAGAAAAAATTCCACGCATGGTACAATAACTCTTCTCCTGAACTCTTAGGTTATGTCATAGCTTAGAAGTCGACTTTGTTTTTTTTTTTTTTGAGGAAGATTGGCCCTGCACTAACACCTGTTACCAATCTTCCTCTTTTTTTTTTTTCCTCTAAAGTATGTAGTCGTAGAGTTGTAACTCTTCTCTCTGGGACTCCGCCTCAGCATGGATTGATGAGCGGTGAGCATGTCCACACCCAGGATCCGAACCAGCGAACCCTGGGCTGCTGAAGCAGAACACGCGAACTTAACCACTATGCCACCGGGCCAGCCCCAGAAGTTGAGAATTTGACATAATTTCTTCTTTAAAAACTTTAAAAAAAAGAATTTCCTTTAAGTAAGTGTTCTACTAAATGCTAAATTAATTATATATAGGCTCTCTACCAACTTAAATCTATAAATAAAAATTCATATTTTCCTGTATTTTGGAGGTCCTTGGATCCAGAGAGCACAATTATATCACTGTTGTTGTAAAGATAATTTGACTGTATATTAGTTAACTAGCAATTTGAAACCGTGACATATTTTACCGACTTTTTAAAATGTCTCCATCTTTTTAACAAATTTATTTAGAATGAACTAGACTTCATTATCAAAATTACTCAAAAGGCATTTTTGCATAGTGATATATGCTGTCAAATAGACGCTGAAATTGGTAGTTGAAAGTTCATATGAACCTCAGAAGGGGGAGCTAACTTTGGCACTTGTCTAGGAATAACTGGGCCTCTGGAGAGAAGGTAGAAGGCTATTTATAGTCCTAACCTTAGCACTGTTTCAATCTGATCAGTCTGGGGCCTGACCTAATCTACCCAATGTAGCATACACTAAACCAAACACCGGCCAAGGGTAGGGCCCAGTCAATCTCTGGATTAACGCCAGGCTAATGATTAGTCTCACACCGTACTCAACATGAATCTGGGGTCAGAGATCTGGGTGTGAATCCTAGCTACACCACACACAGCTGTGTGAATTCAGGCAGATTCCTAAACTCTCTAAATCTCAGGTTCCTATTCTATAAACGGCAGTAATGAAAGTACATATCTCATTCGGTTGTCCTGAGGGTTAAATGATCATGTAATAAGCTGAACACAGTGCTTGACATTTAATATCTTCTGAATAAAGATGAATTATTATCATTGCCATTATAATTATCTTTATTAATTTATCATGGCCAGAATCAAAGGTCTTCTTTCCCTAAAATCCTTTAGGGTTCAACTTTGTCCTAGTTCTAGTTAATCTATTGCTCTGTATCTGCAACACAACTCCATGTCTTGCATTACTTCCTCTCTTCTGTCAGACGAAGTAATCCAGCTTGGAACATGCAGTGGAAATCTATATGAAGAACCCGGTGAGGTTTACAGACATGCCCTGCATTGTAGTGACATAAACACGGGGATAAGCCACAGGAGATATGCACTGTATCCTCAGACCTCTCCTAATTAGCAACAATCGTGAGAGACCATATAATCTGTGCGAGCCTCAGTTTTCCAAAAATTGAGGTGAGGACAGCAGACTAGAGCTTTCTAAGGGCTACTCTAGCTCTAAATTTCTTAAGTGCTACAAGGCGTTTGTTTGCTTGTTGATAAAAGGATGGGAAAATTAATCAGTAGGTGTCATAAGGCTACTGATGCAGTGCACACGTTAGTAATGTGTCCAAAAGTGGTGGCAAAAGAAATATAGCAGATGAAAGGAAAGAATATTCCAGGCTCAGAGAATAACCTGTACCAAGGCCCTGTACAAAAGTACACCTCTTTTTTTTTTTTAGTTTTATTTCTTTATTTTTTCCCCCAAAGGTCCAGTAGATAGTTGTATGTCATAGCTGAACATCCTTCTAGTTGCTGTATGTGGGACGTGGCCTCAGCATGGCCAGAGAAGCAGCGTGTTGGTTCGTGCCTGGGATACGAACCAGGGCTGCCAGCAGTGGAGTGCGTTCACCTAACCACTAAGTCACGGGGCCGGCCCAAAAATACACCTCTTATAACAGACTGAACGAAAGCTAGTGTAGCTGGGGCACAAAAAATGAGCATCACGAACACAAAACGAAAAGTGTGTAGTGTGCAAGAAACTGGATAACCACAGAGAATGACTGTGGTACTAACCTTAAAATTTAAGCTCATTTGAGTTGGCAGTCTAATTTCCATTTGAGAAATATGATTAATAAATCATTTCAGAAAAGGAAAAAGTACATAATTGATGTTCAGATGACATAAATCCTATGAATGTTTAAGGCCAGGGAGTAAGAAATGACCATCACTCAGGGAGTAGATGGTGTTTTTCCATTTTTAATTTATTGCTAATTCAAGATTTTTTGATGGGTAACTCCAGGAGGTCTTCCAAGAACCCTTTAAACTATCCATGGGGGAAGACAGAAACAAAAGTTCTGTTTCATAATCAGGAATTCTCCTGTAAAAAGTTTTATGAATCAAGTTCTAAGGTCTACAGAGCATAATCCACAGGCAAACCAAAAGTATTTTGGCCAAGTGACCTCCTGAATCAGCTGGCAGCCCACGCCCCATGCAGAGGTAGGGAAATATATTCATAGGTATCTTAATAACTTGTGCAGGGTTAAGCAAGAAGTTTTTATAGATAGCTCTCTTTAAGACAAACTAAAGACCACGTGACATGGAATATCTAAGGAATAGGAAAAAATGCTATTTATATTTAGTTAGCGAATTCTGAACTAAAATTGGTAGAGTCAACCTGATATCTTCTTACACAAAACAAAAAACACAGACTAGACAGCTGCCTTAGGAGCTGGCTTCTAATCTTGGCAATGCTGTGGTCTTGAGCCAGTCATTGAACATCTGAGTGACAATTTCTTTTTCTGCAAAATTGGAGATAATGCTGACTTAATTGAATTGGGTGAGGTTTAAATAAGGATGTGCACAGAAAGTCCTGAGCAAAATACCTGATACATAGAAATCTCTCAATAATTGTTTTATTTATTTGGCGTGCCAGACTGAATTTCTCAGTGGAAGATATAAGTAAGACATTTTTCCTTATAAATGTTGACTGAAAATCTCCAACTCTGAAATCACTGTGTGTCCGTACTAATGTCTACCCAAAGAGCCACATGTTCTATTTTTCAGTTGTCTCATTAAAAACATACCAGCGCAGCGTTCAGCTTGGAAGCTGCCGAGGGCACCACCTGTCTGATTTTCTTACAGCTGTCAGAAGCGAATTTTAGATCCACCTCTCCAATTTTTACCCCAGCTAGAACCGGATTGTGTCTGTATTCAAAATGCTTTAGTTGTTTTACAGTGCCCTTTTATTCTAAGAAATATATACATTTACATATATATATTTAGATTTTTACATATATTATATATAGATGAAACAATTGCTACCACGGTCAAAAAATAAAAAGTATGTTTTAGTTATGGCATGTACCTTTTCAGAATAAGCATTTAATATTTATTTTAATATAAAGGTAAAATTCATCATTTACATGGAAAAAAAGACACGAATGTGTGAAAAGAATCAAAATTTGAACATTAAATTGCTGTATTTTTAAAATCATATTACCTACAGTGATTTTTGTGCAATTCCAAACCTTGTCTCTGAATACCCGCCAACAGTAAAATATACACAAATTTTGCAGGAGCACTTATACCTTAAATTGTATATAAATCTTATATATGTGTGTGTGAGTATTTATAAACCCAAGTTAGAAAGGAAAAACAAATTTAGGATCTCCATTTTAAAATATCATAAGGCAAAACTGTTCAAAATCTCTTTTCTAGGTTTAAACATTAAATGCAATATTTTAAAAGTACATCATGGTCTCCCTCCTTGCAAGCCTTGTAATTTTGCTAGGTAAGGTATCAGCCATAACGCTACATGACCAGAGCTATTTATAGAGGTGTGGGTAGCAACTGTTAGCTAGTGGGGACTTTGGCATAGCAAAGAACAGTTTCCACATGCAAAATTTCAGAGAAACCTCTTCTCACTCCCCCAACCCCAACACACAGATCTGTCAGCCTCTCAGCTCCCAGATCCACTCCTCCATCCTGTATAGAATCATTGATCAAGACGCTCTAAAACCGACATTCTAAGTCAACACGTTGACCGTCAATGTCACTATCAATTTCCACCTCTTTTTCCTAGCTGATACTATTGGAAAATGGAAGCAATACCTTCAGCGGTGATCTCAGTCATGGTGGTTGGAGAAAGGAAAAGGCAGGCAAAAAGTTCCAGTCAAGTGGCACTTTGCAGAATACTTTAGGATTCGAGAACTCTGATAGGGGGTTCTATGTGAAAACGTGAGGGCTCTTGGTTTTCCTGGCTGTTTCTGCTGCTCCTTTGTTGTCCTGTTGAACTTTGCCTCTTCTCTGCAGAGTTCTCCCCCTGGAAACAACCTGAGCCCTTTCCAGGCAGCACTTGTAACTCAGGCAGAAGTGTCAGCTTCGAACAAAAATAGCCTCCTCTCCCTGGGACTCTTCAGCACTTTTTTTTTGGCACTCTAGGGGAACACACACACACACACACACACACACACACACACACACAACCACACAGCTCTCTAGGCCCAAAGAGAGATAGGCAAAAAAACAAAAATGGCAAAGGAACTAAAGAGTACTGTCTAGGCCCACGCAGTTTCCCAAAGATAATTACAGATCTTGGGGTCTGTGTCAGAAAACATGAAATAAAGAGTGGAAAGTAATCTTATCCATGATAGCTCAGATTTATTCTTAGTGCCCTTAATGTTCAGAACATTCCTCTTCCCCTTATTTGGTGTGGGGAGGTCCTGTAATGTTTACCAGAGGCAAAGAGAAGGGTAGTCTTAAGTCATTTTCTCCAAGTTGATTTTCTCCCTATTGGTCAAAATTCACTTAGCAAGAGCAGTTATTTACATAGGGCTATACTTAAAGTTGCAACTATTAAATCCGGAAGCTTCCTTGTAGGGGATTAAGATTTTCCAAGCATTAGCCAATAGGAAACATGTAATGTGAAGTTATGTTGACACTTGAGGACTGATGAATTACTAAAATTTTTAATTCTCTTTAATATCTTACTGAAAACAAAATATCTGAATTTATCTATGCAGTAAAAGAAAGGCAGGATGACATAAAGGTTAGAAATCCATAGCCCACATTTTAGTAAAAGATTTTAACTTTTCCCTAACTCAATTTCAAAAAAATAAAATAAAAAGGATCATAGCAGCTAACAATTAGCCAAATTGGCTGATTTGCATTTCACCTTCCCGCTCCTAGACAGGTGTTAATGAGCAGAGAAATATTCAGTAGTTGGTGGTTGGAAAGAGAAGGAAAATCAAAGGGCATTGATAATCACAAACTCTAGCCAATCTGTGAATAATCAAGAGTTGACTACCCTTATCTTTTATTTCGTTCTCATATTCAGTTTAATAAGCGTTTATAGTTTAAACTTTCAACCTTAACTCGTTGCCTTTGGTTGTCAGAACCTCTTGAATTTGTACGGTACTTCAGAGATCTTAAAGCAAGGTCACATATGTTGTTTTAATATTTGAGATTCAGAAGAGTGCTACAAGAGCTATTTCCATAGACAATGACCTCCTCCATGTCAGCAGGTCTCTATTTGCTGCCCCAATTCCTTGCACAACAAGAAGTGCTCGAATATCAGCTGAATAATAGATTAGTAAGTAAGCAATCTTAATTCACAAAAGAGGAAATAATTCCAGGTAACACTTACAATTTTATACAAGATCCTACACCTAGGACTGGGCCTAGAAGTTTTTGACTACAAGTCTGACAGCTTTCCCAAGAAAGGTAGACTTTGTTGCAGACACTACCACTTGCAGGCAAAGGGGCTCACTACAAACTAGGTCCACCAGCAGATGGAAAGATGCACGCTTCTCGCAGCACCCTCCTGGAGCACTGGGTTGGTGTCTACTTTCTAAGGTGGGGAGGAGGGAGCCTAAAAGCAGAACTCTCCTCACTTTGCCCCCAAAGGCATCTCCATTCAATATTGCCACAGTGTTTCCAGTTTTAAGAAAACATAGTGCTTCCCATATCCATTTGTTAGTCACTTTCATAGTCTTTCACTGTAGTTAACTGAAGAAATAATAATTTCTTATGTAACTCATTAAGAATTTATATGTGTCAGGGCCTAAATAAAATTAGCTAACTTACAGTGGGGAAAAAACCCAATTTCAAACTCTTATTTAATAAAAAGTTTAAATAAGATTATAGAGCAAGAATACGTAATTCCCAGTGATTGATGTTACTCTTAAATTCCCAATCACTAATTTCTTGTTACATATAGTAGAAGGAAAAAGAAGAGTAAAAAATTTTCTAACCAATAAACAGGTTTGCAAGGTAATAAGTTTTTTAAACCCTTCTGTTGGATGAGTTGACGAATCTTACTAGACACTAAGAAATCAGTATATTTCTTTTCGAAAAGTTATTAGAACTCTTTAAAGTTATTTGAAACCCAGTTCATGAGATACATCTTTGAGTTTCAAGTGGAACTCTGTGAAGCTTTCCAAAACCAAGCAACTGACATTCCTTTAAGAATATTTAAGAATTCTTCAGAACATTCAAAGAATAAAACATTACAAACAATACATTTGGCTTCCTTCTCTTCCTTCTTTCTTCTCCTTTTCCTTCTCCTCCTCCTTCTTCTTCTTCTGTCTTTCCTCCTTTTTAAGAGGTATTTATTTTAAAGAGTCCCTACCAGTTCAATGGGCTCTTTCAACATGACCCAAAAGTGGTGATTCTGTCTTCTCAGTAGTAGCTTCTGATGTACTCTCACATTTTCTATTTCTGTAGGATCAACACAGGTAGACATATCCTGGTTTTCAATACAGGACCAGCTGTTCCTGTATTCATTATTAACTGACCTAGTATATAAGTCTATATAAGTCAATAGGTAAACCATGAATTCTCCTATTAAATGTTTCATTGAGTCCAAGCTGTCTCTCCAACCTGATTATACTGGTCATTACTCCTTGTGATTTTCACTAGGTATTCTAAATATTCACGTTAGTAGACAAAAATATTCTTCCTTAGAGCAATTTTTTAAAAATCTGGTGGCTCTGTCAGCTATTATCATAAACTAACAATCAGTAAGGTGTATACTGCATGTGGATATGAACAAGATATTTTCACCAACGTCGAATTTCAGAATGTAAAAAGATTCAGGAGGCCACCATAGGAGTTTTCATGAATTTTGGTTTCCACCAAAAAATCATAAAACAAAACAAAATAAAAAATTTTAAATCATTTTAAGACCATACTACATTATCTGGTTCAATGCCAATTTGTTTTTTTTTTTAATAGAGTAGTGAGAAGAAATATAATTGGGGGCAAATAGCTACTTAGCACCAGTCATCTATTTCTCAAGATCTGAGGATATTGAAGAGAAAGTGAAGTTTTAGGGTTACTTCTCAAGATCTTCTGTTTCTTAATTTATAATCATGAATAGCTTATACTTGAATAACCTATACATGAATTGATGGTAAATAGAAATAAAGAAATAAAAAAAAACTTTGTACAATACCATATACTTAAACAAAGTATAATTAAACTTGTGGGATACCTAATTGGGATAGAAAGTGCTCTTTACTTGTAACTTAAAATAATAATAGGCATAACTTTTATGTGAACTCAAGTTTTCAAATTTATTTTAACAGGAGACAAAGGTAAATAACCAACCAGAATGATTTGGAAAAAAGTGGGGAGGTGGGGGACAGAGTGTCATAATGTAAGAAAGGTTTCTATTCGAGCTAACAAAATGTAAATACTGCCTTGGTTGAAGCAGCTTAGCAGGGGAAATATACAAAAGGGAAATGCTTGACTTCTAGCTTTATAGGTGAAAAAATCTTGGCAAAAACAAACTAGATACAGAAAGAATAAATATTGGCTTTTTAAACCTTTGAATGAAGAACTGTAGAAGAAATTAGGAACATTGAAAGTGAACTTGGGGGCCATTTGGTTGTATTTGAATCATTTGACCTGGAAATCTCATCACATGCCCTAGAAATTCCTCTGAAGCTCATTTGATAAACTTAATCTTCAGATTCACAAGAAAAGCCTCAATTGAACTATTAGTTCATTAATCTTACTTCATCTCAGCCCTGCTGTTCACTTCATTTTAAATTGTTTTGTGCTCTACTTGTGTCGTGGAAAACCTCGTTCTGTCCTCATTATTTTCTCTAAATGGCCTGTGCTCATTTCTTTAACCAAAGGTTGAAAGTCATTCCATAGGTTGGCTTACCATCTGATTATTTAGAAACTGTGTAATCCAGCTCGTTTCAAAAGACAGAGGCATTCCAGTGCAATTAAAAACTTTCCTCTCTTTAACTCTGACTCACGAATAGCTGAGTCTCCAATATCAGGCTTCTTTCCTCACACATTTGACATTGTCAAACATTCTCTCAGAAACTTGCCTACACTTGAGTCTTCAATTAACAAAGGCAACGGATGCCTCTTCCTTCTTAGGTATTCCATTCTCTGAAGAGCTGGCTTCTGTCCACTGCCACTGTCCTCTTTGTGAGGATCTGCAATATCCTGTAGTAGGTGGTCCCTGTGGAGTCTATAATTCAGATTGCTGCTCTCCGCTCAGCAGTCTATCACATATGACCTTCAGTCTGTAGTCTTGGTTGCTATTCAAAAGCAATTTATGATTTATGCTTTTTTATTTTCTTTCAAAAGCATAAATACCTTTCTTATAAAAGATAAAATATCTGCTGACTAGTTCTTAGATACAAATTTCTTTTTCTCTAAAATAATTTAAATGAGTATTTCTATTTGCTAATTTTTTTTCTTTTTTTGTGTGTGAGGAAGATCAGCCCTGAGCTGACATCCGATGAAAATCCTCCTCATTTTGCTGAGGAAAAGTGGCCCTGGGCTAACATCTGTGCCCCTTATGTGGGACTCCACCACAGCATGGCTTGACAAGCAGTGCATCAGTGCATACCCGGGATCGGAAACTGCAAACCCTGGGCTGCCAGAGCGGAGAGCATGTACTTAACCGCTACGCCACCAGGCCAGCCCTCTATTTGCTAATTTTGAAAAATTCACAGTGCCATCATGTTGTTCTTCACATTTTGATGTTTTGCATTATCAATAGTGTAACCTGTTATACCTATTTTATCATTGCTGAATACCAACTAGAGTCCCTAACTTTGTGAGCTTACTTACAAATAAGGAAATAACTTATACTCATTTATTCCATTGTTCGATAATATATATATATTAGCTCCACACTCTGCCCTCAGCACTAGGCTAGGTTCTGGTGATACCAAGATGAATAAGACAGGGATTTTGTCTTCAAGGAGTTCATAGTCTAGTAAGAGAGCCAAATGTTATAATACAATGTGATAACTTCTAGAGTATAGTAAACAGTATGCATTGGGTAGCAGAAAAGGAGTTTTAATGCAACAGCAAAGGCTTTAAGAGAAAGGAAACACTGGAGTTGGGTCTTGAAGTGTAAGAAATTATTATTTAAATAAATAGTTGATTGAGGACATACTTCTCAAGTAGAGGAAACAACTGAGAAAATATTATAAAGGTTTAAATATAATGAATTTTAAATAGTTCAGTAAGATTTGGTCTCAGGGTACTTGGAAGGAAGCTACAGAAGAAACAAGAGAATAAAGAAGAGCCAGCTACTTGAATGTCTTCTAAGCCATACGAAGGTGTCTGGACTTAACTTTAATTTAGGATAACACAGAAGTGTTTTCAGCAAGAATATGAAATGATCAAATTTATCTTTTAGAAATACTGGATTCAACAACAAAGTGATCATCACCGTTTCCTTAAGACAATTTCAAGGGAGCCTTGGATATGGAGGCCAGATTACAGAATGTGGGCAAATGAAAGATCATCAAATGAAGAGAGGACCTAAAATGTTCCTCAAAGAAGCTTATATGAAAAGTAAAGGAGTGAGATGGGTTAAGAATTATAGGGGGACTCGTGGTAAAGTAGGAGGTTTTTTTTTTTAAGCTCCGAGTCTTTTTTTTTTTTTAATTTTTTGTTTATTTCAGTAACATTGGTTTATAACATTGAATAAATTTCAGGTGTACATCGTTATGCTTCTATTTCTGCATAGATTATATCATGTTCACCACCAAATACTAATTACAACCCATCACCACACACATGTGCCGAATTATCCCTTTCGCCCTCCTCCCTCCCCCCTTCCTCTCTGATAATAACCACCAATCCAATCTCTGTCTCTATGTGTTTGTTTGTTGTTGTTGTTATCTACTACTTAATGAAGAAAATCATACGGTATTTGACCTTCTCCCTCTGACTTATTTCACTTTGCATAATACCCTCAACGTCCATCCATGTTGTCACAAATGGCTGGATTTCATCGTTTCTTGTGGCTGAGTAGTATTCCATTGTGTATACGTACCACATCTTTTTTATCCATTCGTCCCTTGATTGGCACTTAGGTTGCTTCCGAGTCTTGGCTATTGTGAATAACGCTGCAATGAACACAGGGGTGCATGTATCTTTACGCATTGGTGTTTTCAAGTTCTTTGGATAAATACCCAGCAGTGGAATAGCTGGATCGTATGGTAGTTCTATCCTTGATTTTTTGAGGAATCTCCATACTGTTTTCCATAGTGGCTGCACAACCTGAACAGACATTTCTCCAAAGAAGATATACAGATGGCCAACAGGCACATGAAAAGATGTTCAACATCATTAACTATCAGAGAAATGCCAGTCAAAACTACAGTGAGATATCACCTCACGCCCGTCAGAATGGCTATAATTAACAAGATAGGAAACAACAAGTGCTGGAGAGGATGTGGAGAGAAGGGAACTCTCATAAGCTCCGAGTCTTCATGATATTTATCCTTTAAGGGAAGGAATACAGGAATGAGGAAGGAAAGATTAATGATATAGGAGAGAGAAAAGGTAAGGAATATAGAGGAAGCTTTAAGCAGGTGGAAGAGTAAAATTAGAGCTCATGTGGAAGTACTTTTCTTTTTTTTTTGTGAGAAAGATCAGCCCTGAGCTAACATCCGTGCTAATCCTCCTTTTTTTGCTGAGGAAGACCAGCTCTGAGCTAACATCTATTGCCAATCCTCCTCCTTTTTTTCTCCCCAAAGCCCCAGTAGATAGTTATATGTCATAGTTGCACATCCTTCTAGTTGCTGTATGTGGGACGTGGCCTCAGCATGGCCGGAGAAGCGGTGTGTCGGTGCGCGCCCGGGATCCGAACCCAGGCCGCCAGCAGCGGAGCGCGCGCACTTAACCGCTCAGCCACGGGGCCGGCCCCTGAGTGTACTTTTAAAGAGAAATAAAATGCTTAGTAAAATGAAAAGAAGTAAGATTGGGGCAAATATGGATAATTAGGGGGTTGAAAAAGGGGAAAATTAAAGGAATTCATGTCTGATGGCATTGTTTTCTCTATGAGTAAATGTCATCTGCTGAGAAACAGAGGGTTAGAGGTTAGAATGACGTCTTGAAGAGTTTTAAAGGTTTCAAAAAGCTGCAGAGACAAAGAGAGAGGCAGCTTCTCAACAACTGCAGAGTTCTTCTGAGGCCCGCTGGGCTTAGGGACCTAAGGTTTATAGTCACAAATCTAGACTTATATTAGCTAGCGCAATAAAAGAGGCAAAAACTAAAAGACTTCCAAATATACCTCTCCAGCAAAATAAAAACTTACATCTCTCTCAGATTAACAGTCCAGGGAGGTGCTCCAGGTTAGTGAACAGCTATTCTCCACAGGGTCATTTAGAGATTCAGGATGATGACAGCTCCGCCATCTTTATGTGGCTTCCCAAATTGTTCTGGTCATTACCGCTCCAGCCAGCAAAGTGGGGAGAAGCTCACAAGGCTGTATGGGTCAAGCCTGGAAGTGAGATGGAGCATTGCTGCTTCTAGTCCATGGTAGGAATTTAGTTATTGGTCATATCTAACTGCAAGGGAATAGAGTGAGGCTGACAGTGACATACTACTAAAACCCTACTTCTAGGAATGAACTCCACCATAGGACTATTTTGAATTCTCCATAGCCGTGTTAATAGATTGAGCATTGGAGCAGAGAAGTAGACAATTGGATCAAAATCTCTCGGCAAGTGTGGCCTTCAAGAAAAATTTTAGCTAATGTTCAACCAAGGTAAGGATATGGGAAGATTAGGACAGAGATGACAGTTTTGGAGAAAATACATGATCTAAAAGGCTTTTATTTAAAGTAGTGTCTAAGGATTACAGTGCATATTTATAAATCAGTCTTTATGTATTCAGAGTGTGGATTACCCTTAAGTTCTAAACACATGAAGAGTTGCGACATACTATGAATATTCATGTGAGTGAACAACAAAGACATACCTACCAAGAATTAAATTATTTCAAATGATGAGATATCAGGACATTTGACTTCCATTTCTATAAGCAGTTGTTAAGCATTTGTTTATCCAAATCTCTTCTCTCTCTGTCTCCTTCTGTTTGGGGAGGGGAGTGTACTACCATCTGAATGTACCCCTGCAGAGTATTTCATCAATTCAAATTAAAGATGCATTTTACAGTTGTCACTGATATATGACTTTGAGAATATGAACTGCTGTATAAATGTTAAATGTTCCCATCCTCATGAAAATCACATTTCACCTCAGAGCCGTGTCTGATTTTGCTATTCATTATTCATTTGAAGTCAGAGTTTTCCATTTTCAATATTATAATTAATTTGAATATTATTAAATGTTGTCACAACTGGCAGATTGTCAGCTTTCCTTGACCTCCTAACATGTATTCACTCTCATTTTAAATACTTTATTCTTATTCTTAACCTCCTTCAAAAAAAAAATAGAACCATTTGCTCTATGTCTCAAAAAATTCAATTTAACAAAATAGATCTGCTCCTCTTTCCCTACTCCTTACCCTTTTATTTATCAGGAGTTATTTTCTGTCCTACACGCCCCCAACAGTGTAAGCCTGACTACCTGAAAGCCAACGTATGTAGGATTTGCATCAGGAAGAAAGTAGGGGTTTTGTCAACTTTACCTCCCACACAGAAATCGTGGGCTCTAAGTTTAGAATAGAATCTCAAACCAATGTAAGTGGTATTTCCTGCTGGGAACAAATTGGAGTTGTGAAAGACAGTGGGGGTATAAATTCATGCTGCATTGGCATGATCAGTAAGTAGAAAAGATGGTTGGCTATGAAGAATAATGTAGAAAGTACCCTAGGCCCAAAACGTATCACCCAGTAGGGAAGCCTGTTATATACAAATCAAAGGCTCTGTCCTATCATTTAGAAATTGAACTTGAAAGTTTTCTATTAAAAGGCAAATAACATTTGGAATACAAAATTAAGTTAGCGATTGGATGGCGCATACCCATCACAGTCGCAAAAGCCACGTTGTTGAGGATCATTCCCTTTGCAGACATTGCTTATTTATCATAGCATCTTCTCCCATGAGCCTGGATACAGCCTTGAAACCTTCTCCAGCACAACATTCCATGCAGCCACTACAGTTGATCCTAGTTTTTTGTTTTTGTTTTTTATTTTTTTTGTGTGTGTGTGAGGGAGATCAGCCCTGAGCTAACATCCATGCTAATCCTCCTCTTTTTTTGCTGAGGAAGACCAGCTCTGAACTAACATCTACTGCCAATCCTCCTCCTTTTTTCTCCCCAAAAACCAGCAGATAGTTGTATGTCACAGTTGCACATCCTTCTACTTTCTGTATGTGGGACGTGGCCTCAGCATGGCCGGAGAAGCGGTGCGTGGGTGCCCGCCTGGGATCCGACCCTGGGCCGCCAATAGCGGAGCACGCGCACTGAACTGCTAAGCCACAGGGCCAGCCTGATCCTAGTTGTTTCTGATGATGAATTTAATTGCCACGAGCTTGAGAAGGGAGTCAGAAGGACGGATTGAGAGAATTGAGTCCCCAGTGAAAGGACAAATAGGGGCATTTCCAATGCCAAACTTCAAGAACCTCTAAATTCAGTTTAGGGGCTGCTGTTTCTCTGTGTACAGTAGTTCTCAGCATTATAATCTGCAGAGACAATCAATCTGACAATTCACTATTTCATTGGAACTATAAAAATTAGCAGTTACTTCAGCTGGTTCAAATTAGAAGGATATATAATTTTGTTTTGCTTTGGAAATGTTGTGGACTACAGACACGTTTGATTTAGTCACTGATTACATTTACATTCCACTGGATTAATCTCGCAGCATCATACTTTTTTTTTTTTTAACAGAAATCTTAAAAGCAAAGGAAAGGAAAAGAAAAAATAAAGTGTTATTATAGGAAAAAAATTATTAAGCACCTATTCACAGGTGGGGCACTTACTTCAAAGGGTGATTAGTTGAGAAGTGTCTAGGACATGTACATTTATAATTTTAAGGATCTTAGAAACAGTGGAAGCTAATTTTGTCATTTTACAGAGGAGAGAACTATGAGTTGGAAAGGCTAAGTGACTTGCCCACATTCACAAGAATTATTATTGAGGAGCCTGAACTAGAATCCGGTTGTCCTGACTCCAGCCCACTGCTCTCTACATTACTCCTTGCTGTTTTTTTTCCCTTATTCAGTATTTTGGGATTTGAACAAGAACCCCATTCGTCATAAACTCCAATTCTCTTCTGTCTATTCTGAATCTTAAAAAGAGGTAGATGGTTTTACATATCTTTGAATCCCAGCATGTGAATAATATCACCAGTACTTTCTCCACTTTTCAGCTCTGTTCCTATCTATGTATTTGTTTCATTCTCTCCCACTTTATAAAGACATTTTCTATGTGGAGAGGTAAGTTATGTGCATGGCTATAGAGAGCCCTAGGTTCATTCAGATCAATCAAGATTATGACCCCAGAAGAAAGAGAGAGTTGTCTTTTCCTAATGTTTGTATATATAAATTATAGCGATGGACCCTTATTTGTCTTGCTTAGATCACATACACATCCCCCAGTCAATCTCTGTGACTAGGAGAAGAGGGCACTTCGGCCCAGGCCAACCTCTTGTGGCCTGAGTGGCTCACTACAATGATTGGCAGCCTCACCAGAAGCCTCTACACCAGAAGCCTCTAGATAAGGAGGGGGACAGTTGCCCAAGGAGGAGGATGCTGTTGTCAGAAGGTGGTGAAAAGGAGTACCAAGCTGATCAAAATAGATGTCTCCTCTTGATTGCATACACGACTGCAAACACACACACAATCACACATACTTCTTCCCAGACATATGTATGCCCAATGTCCTGTCCCACCAACACAAATATTCCACACACAAGTAAAAACACACTCACCTCCCCAAAGCATCTGAACAGAAAATCGTGTCAGTTGATTCCTCTCTGGATAATGATCAATACTCTTGCTCTAGTCTATATATTTTTCTTATAATCCTGAGCCAAGAGTTAAATGATAAATTTAAATAATCTATACTCACTTAATAGATAATGGTGGGGAGAGAAGAGTCTCTTTAAAATGAAAAAAAAGAGAGAAATAACATGTAGTTCTCCCTGGTGCAGATTATTATACAGAGTTGGAAAGCGAACAAGGACTAATTTATTGTCTCCATTTCCTTGAAAACCACACATGAATGGGGCCAGAGAACCATGTTGAAATTGTAATGTCTCCTCCCAAATCCTCAAACTCTTCTCTGTGTTCTTTTTACCTTTGCGCTTTCCTAAGGATTGACCATTCCTTGAGGACTCCTTTTCTTACAGTCTGTCAAGCAGGGGCAGTTTTCTCTTGGAAACTCCTTTTTACTTCTCATTATCTTTCCCAAAAGGTTTCTCCTCTCTTCTCCTACATGCAAGCACTTACTATACCCCTTCTTATCGTTACCGTCTTTTTATGTCTCAGAAAGTCCCTTCATTCATTGGAATTTTTAGTACCTACATAAATGTCTTCTCTATTTCTATTTCTGTCATATACCCATATAAGTGCTACACAGAGCCGCATTGGAGTCTGAAGCAAAAGAAAACTGTGCGCCCTTCAATACACCTATCAAAATATCCTCCTATACTTTGAACCAAGTGGAAAAAAGTAAATAGAAGTTCTGCAATCAAAAAACATGACTACATATAAAGCCCCTCATTGCATAATCTGTTTCCATACCACTGCCTACCCCCATAAATCCACCCAATAGGAGATGCAGGCCCATAGGAGCCTAGCAACTTCAGGATGTTTGGAAACGACTGTGTGTATATATGGAAACTATGTTTGAGTATGTTTTTTTTTTTTTTTTGTGAGGAAAATCAGCCCTGAGCTAACATCCATGCTAATCCTCCTCTTTTTGCTGAGGAAGACTGGCTCTGAGCTAACATCTATTGCCAATCCTCCTTCTTTTTCTCCCCAAAGCCCCAGTGGATAGTTGTATGTCATAGTTGCACATTCTTCTGGTTGCTGTATGTGGAACGCAGCCTCAGCATGGCCAGACAAGCGGTGCGTCAGTGCGTGCCCGGGATCCCAACCTGGGCCGTCAGTAGTGGAGCGTGCATACTTAACGGCTAAGCCACTGGGCAGGCCCTGAGCATGTATTATATACCAGGAACTGTGCTAAGCACTTTTTTCACCAATTACCTCATTTAATCCTACGCGTCTTCCCCACTTCTCTTTAAGCTTCATTAGAACAAGGGCTCTGACTATCTTGCTCACATAGTCATATTGTATCCATAATACCTAGCACAGTACCAGACCCTTGATAAAAGTTATAATGGTAACAATATAAATATTGAACTAGAACTGAAAATGAACTTGGATAAAAAAACTTTAAATGACTTACCTCTTTCCCAATATTTGCTTGAACCCTGCAAGATTGAATAATTTTGAATGGGAGTATGTTTGTAAAAGGCTTTCCTAATTGAATTAGAATATTTCTGTTAAAGAAACATGCCTCAAGAAATCAGATTCCGTTTCACTAGCTTTAAACTCCACAGCTGTTCTTCCTTTTCTGGTACTATGGGTTTATATATGAAAAGTAATTCCACTTCCAGTAACGTTAGATCAGGTAATTTGTACCAATTCTCACACGAAAGACAACAGGAAAAGTTGGACAAAATATTTTAAATGCCTGTGTTTTAGAACTAATAAACAATGAAGATTACTGGCCACGATCCAGTGCAGATGGAGTGTCAGGTTATGAACTTCTCTTTCCTTGAGGTTGTTATTTCAGAAGGGGCAACTGAAGGTTAGGCTGAGTTGCACTTTGACAGTCTTCATGCACTAGAAGAACATAAATTTGAGTACTGACCCTCACAAAAGAAAATGGACTTGATAAACACCTCTCACTGAAAGGCTGTAACAGGGAGTAAATAGTGAATCCAAAATAGACAGGCTCCCACAGGGTCTGCAGCTGAGCCTCATGTAATATTAAATCCAGAAATTATATTAAGATAATCCTGAAAAGCTATTTCCCCAAGATACCTGGCCAAAGTAATAATAAAAGCAGTAAATATGAATCTTCTCTGGAGGAAGATAATATCCTAGGCCACAGATTATTTCTACTGAGTGTTTGTAAATATAGTTTTAAGACACCCAGGGTATAAAGAGGGAAGACAACATAAACCCTCAGAAGAAGAAACGACAGACAATAAAAAAGACTCCAAAAGCCTCCGATATTAGAGATATCAGATATTGACTTTAAGATAATTATGCTTACTATGTTCCAGGAGATAAAAAACAAGAGTGAGAATTTTGAAGGAGAACAAAACCTACAAAAAATGAGAATCCTAAAACTGAAAAAACACAATAACGGGAATTAAGGACTCATTTGATAGGTTTTATAGCCAATTAGGCACAGCCAAAGATAAATTTAAAAACATATCCTGACTGAAGCTCAGATAAAGGGCTGGAAAATACAAATGACAGGGTACAAGACAAAGATGATTGACAAAATGTCTATTAGACGTACAACTGGAGCCCTCAAAAGACAAGCAATATTTTAAGAGATAATGATTGATAACTTTCCAAATTTGAAGTGTCTTCAAGTCATAGATTCAAGAATCACGAAGAACTCCATACAGAATGAATACATAGAAACCATTCCCAGGCACATTAGTAAAACCACTGACAACCAAAGACAAAAGAAAATAAAAATCTAAATACAGTAAAAGAAAGCAAGAGAGGTTACCTTAAAAGAAGCAACAGCTGAGATCTACAGCTGACTTTTATACAGAGAAATGTAAGCCAGAAGACAGTGAAATTATGTCTTTAAAATGTTGAAAGAAAATAACTTACAATTCTATTCCCACCTCCAAATGTCTTTCAAAATGGAGGTAAAATAGAGACATTTTTAGAAATATAAAATGTAGAGACTTAATCATAAGTTTATCTGCAATGAAAAAAAATTCCAGAAGTCACTGTTTAGTCAGATAGAATGAGAGAGCTGAAAAAAAAATTAAGAAACAGCAAGAAAGGTAAGCATGTGAGAATATTATAGAGAATATAGATCATATAAAATATTAATAATGATGCTTTTGGGGCTTTGAAATATAGATAGAATTAAATACATTTTAATCATATAAGTATTCTAAAATTCTTGAGATATTCAGAAGCAACGTGAAAATAACAATTAGCATGAGACTTTGGTAAGTGAAGAATAATGATTTTTCTAGAGACCACTAAAAGAATCTTAAGAGTGTATACCATTCAAGTTAATAGAGAAGAAAAAGCAATTTTAAAAACTCAATGTAAAAGAAGGTAAGAGGGCCGGCCCCATGGCTTAGCGGTTAAGTGTGCGCGCTCTGCTGCTGGCGCCCGGGTTTGGATCCCAGCGCGCACCGTAGCACCGCTTCTCCGGCCATGCTGAGGCCGTGTCCCACATACAGCAACTGGAAGGATATTGCAGCTATGACATACAACTATCTACTGGGGCTTTGGAGGGAAAAATAAATAAATAAATAAAATTATAAAAGAAGATAAGAAAAGATGCAAAAGAAAGAAACTCAAGAAAAAGAATCCAAAGCAAGGACAAATAGAAACGACTGAGTAACATGACAAAACTCAAAAATATTGATAATTACATTAAATGTAAAGAAACTAATGTTCCATTTAAAAGATAATGCTGTCCTTATAAACTAATAAAATAAAAGATAATGCTATTCTAATAAAACTATATGCTGTTCATAAAACACTCATTTGAAATATAAGGATACAGAAAAATGAAAAAGAAAAACAGATAAAAAAGATGTGCTTTGTGGGGGCTGGCCCCATGGCGCAGTGGTTAAATGCACGCACACCACTGCTGGCGGCCGGGGTTCAGATCCTGGGTGCGGACTGACACACCGCTTGTCAGGCCATGCTGTGGCGGTATCCCATATAAAGTGGAGGAAGATAGGCACAGATGTTAGCTCAGGGCCAGTCTTCCTCAGCAAAAAGAGGAGGATTGGCATGGATGTTAGCTCAGGGCTGATCTTCCTCACAAAAAAAAAAAAAAAAGGTGGGCTTTGTAAAGTCAACCAAATAAAGCAGGTATAATGATATTAATATCAGACAAGCTAGCTCTAAGGCAAAAAGCATTGCTAGAAATAAAGACTGGTGCTTCATAATGAAACAATGCTACAGTGAACCATAAATAGATAACAATATCAAATTTGAATGTACCTAATAACATATCTTTGAACTACGTAAGGCAAAAATCTACACAAGTTTTTGAGAAAAATATATAAATCCACTCACTTCTCACTAACTGATCAAATAAGAGGACAAAAGAAAATCAGAAAGATACAAAAATATAAAAGATTTGAACAATACAACCACCAAAAACTGCAGAATAAACATTCTTTTCGAACTGAAAAAGATAGTATTTTAAAAATTATTCATATGCTGAGCTATAAAGTAAATCAAAATATTTAGGAGAACTAAAATAACACAGAGTATAGTTTCTGATCCCAATACAATTATGCTAGCAATCAGTAGCAAAAAGATCAGTAGAAAATCCTTATATGTTTGAAATTTAAGAAATATAGTTATAAATAACCCATGAGTCAAAGAAAAAATTTCAATGGAAAAATTAAAAGACTTTAAGCTGATGAGACTGAATAAAAATTGTGCCTCAAAGAAAATTTATAGCTATAAATGCAACATAAAATGAATGAGAGCTAGATGTCCATTTTAACACATTAGAAAAAGAATAAGTGATGAAACAGGGCATGGAAGGAAGGAGAAAGAAAAGAGAATGCATGAAATTAAGAAACTAGAAAATGAACATAGAAGATCAGCAAAGCCAAAAGTGTGTTGTTTAAAAAGAATAATAAAATGAATAAACCCTTAATAAGACCAATCCAGTACAAAAAAAGAAAAAATGAGGTGGGAAGGAAGAAAAGACAGAAATAAGTGTCAGAAAAGAAAAAAAAAATGATATAATTGCATATCCTGTAGACATTAAAAATACAAGAGAATATTATGAGTGACTTTATGGCTGTGTTAGTTTCCCAGGGCTGCCATAACAAATTAGCACAAACTTGGTGGCTTAAAAGAACAGAAATTTATTATTTCACAGTTCTGGAGGTCAGAAGTCTGAAATCGAAGTGTGAGCAAGGTTGGGCTCTTCTGAAGGCTCCCAGGGAGAGTTTGTTCCATGATTCTCTGCTAACTTCTGGTCGCTGCCAGCACTCCTTGGTGTTCCTTGGCTTGTAGCTGCATAACTCCAATCTCTGCCTCCATCTCCACGTGACTGTCCTCTTGGTGTTTCCCCTGTCTGTCTGTGTCTCTTCCTTTTCTTATAAGAACACTTGTCTTTGGATCTAGGGCCCACACAGTTAATCCAGGATCTCATCTCAAGATCCTTCACTTAATTACATCGGCAGACTCTTTTTCCAAAATAAGTTCACGTTCACAGGTTCTGGAGGCTAGGATTTGGACATATCTTTTGGGGGCCACAGTTCAACCCGCTACAATGGCAATAAGTTTGAAAAATTATATGAAATGAACAAACCTTTAGAAAAAGAGACAAATGACCAAAGTTAACAAAAAGAAGTACAGAAAATATGAATAGTCTAGAAAAGAAATTGAATCCATAACTTAAATTTTCTCAAAGAAAAAGCTCTAAGCCTAGATATCTTCTCTGGTGAGTCCTACCAAATGTTTAAGGATAAATGAATGTCAGTATTCACATAAAATCTTCCAGAGAATAGATAAAGAATTATCACTCAAAAACATGTTTTATAAGTTCATGATAACCTTGAAGTTATCATGATGATGAAGTTCATCAAACCAGATATGAACATTACAAGAAAGAAAAATTACAAGCTAGGCAATATCTTCATAAATACGGATGCAAAAATCCTAAACAAAAATTAGCAAACCATTCCAGCAATATATGAAAGGATTATACAGCCATGTCCAATTTGGGTTGATTCCAGGAATATAAATTTGGCATAACATTAGAAAATCATTAGTATAATTCACCACATTAACCAAGTAAGGGAGAAAAGTTACATGGCCATCTCAATAGATGTATAAAAATTATTTGATATAACAAAATATTCTTTGATGTATGTGTGGGTGTTTATAATATTAAGGATCTTCCTTAATCTGACAAATGGCCATTACACAAAACCTAGAGCAAATAACTCATCTAATTGTGAAATGTTGAAAGTTTTCCTCATGAAACTGGGAATAAAACATACATTTCTATTCAACATTGTACCAGAGGTGGTGGTCTTATTGTAATAAGGAAATAAATAATAAAATGTTGAAAGATTTGAAACGAAGAAATACAACTGTCATTAATCATAGTTGACATGATTATGTACATAGAAAATATAAAATAATCTCCAGATAAACTATTAAAATTAACAAATTCATTTGATAGGTAAAAACTGGTAAAACCACCTGGGAAAATCAGCCTTAACTCTAACTCTACTCTCAAGCACATACCCAATATAAATGCAATCACATGTACCACGTGTATCCCCATATGATTTGTATGAGTGGTCCTAGCAGCACTGTTAGTAATAGCCAAAAACTGAACAAACCCAATACTTATGAACAGTAGAATGGATAAATTGTTGTATACTTATAGAATAGATTACTATTCAGTAAGGAAACTGAACAAACTACAGCTATGTGCAACAACATGGGTAAATCTCATAAGCCTAACATTGAGTAAAAGAAGCCAGACATAAAAAAATACATAGCGTATGGGTATTTTTCTATTTGTATAAATTTTAAAAATAGGCAAGCGTAAATTATAATATTTGAAAATGCATGTTTATACAATGATCAAATAAATCAAGGAAGCAATTGCCATAAACTTTAGGAGAGAAGTCAAACTTTTGGAAGGAGAAAAGGATCATTATTGAGGGTGGAGTATGAGATGTTAGCAATGTTCTATTTTTTGATCTGAGTGGGGATAAATGCATGAGCATTTATTTTCTTTGTGTTAAACCACCAAGACATATATCTTTTTAAAATATATTTTCTACATGTGCTGTATATTTCACAATTGTAATGGTTAAAACAAAAGAAAAAAAAAATTTTCTGATTTGACTAGGGGCATCAAGAAAGCCAGTAATAATGATAATTTACAGACAGGACGAGGATTAGATGACATGGGTGCAAAATTTAAGAGGGGGCCAAAAAACTCAGTAATCAAGTAAATAATATTTCATGGAGTATTTTAAAGAATCAATATTAATGCAAAAAGATTCATAATGAAGAAAATAACAAAAAGATCGATAACAAATAACAAATATGAAGACAAGATCAACATGGGCCAAGCACTGTTCTGAGTGCTTTTACATGAGTTAACTGATTCAATCCACATAGAACCCTATGAGTAAGGCTCTATAACTATCCTTTATTTTATTAATAAGTAAAGCACAGAGGAACGTACTTATTTTCCCAAGGTCATCCAGCTGGTCCGTGGCAAAGCTGGAGCTCAAACCCAGTCCAAACTCCAGAGGCCGTGCTCTTAGGGACAGAAAGAATCTGCACCTGCCTGTTTGCAACAGCAGCAAATGCAGTCAGGTTGTGACAGCCAGTGATCTCCCTTGATATTACTCCGATTCCTTCCACTGAGCGTATGCCCTCCACAACTTATGTTTATAAGTTATTGTCGTGTTCAGAGGGGAGATAAAATTGAAGGAAGAATATTAGGGAACTCAATATGATTTGAGACCTTATAAAATCTTCATGAAGCCTCTCTTTATTCAAGTAAGTGTGATTCCCATGGTGCCAACCAGCCAAGAAAATCTCCTAGAGTTCCCCCAGTCAAATGATTCTATCTCACCACCATAAGTCATGCTACTGTAGGACTCCTGTAAGGGTTATGTGCAGTAAACTTAACATTTGATAAATATAGTTGAATAAAAATTTCAGATTTATATTGATTAATTTGAAAATTATGTCACAGTATGTTGCTACATTTTAAAAGCAGTTTAGAAAACTATGAAAAATTTGATGCCTTTTTTATGAGGATGAGAGACTGGGTAAGGAATATATGGCCTCAGGTTTTATTTACCTTCGAAATGGTAACTCATTAACCAAACGTCGTCATTTAGACCGTTGTCTTCTGTTAAAGTCAGCTCAGTCTGGGCCAGAAAAAACAAATCAGAGAATCAGTTTGGTAAAAGTGAACAAAGCAGCTTAAATTTCAAAGGTAGCTCAAAAATGAATGACTCTTACTTCCCCCGAGGTGCAACAGTATGCTTGGAGAATAGAGAAAGAAACAGAAAAAAAAAAAAATTAGGGAACTAAATAATTTCAATGAATATTAACGAGAGATGGGCACTTTTGAGGCAGAGCTCTGTAGGTAGAAAGGAAATAGAATGTGTGAGAGGGTAAACTTCAATAAACAGTTATTTATAGATAGGAGAAAATGAATTCTACTGAATTTCAATTCTTTTTAAACTGTAACAATGTCCGTTTATTTCAAACAAGTCAAACTTTTTGAGAAATAAGACTTGCTATAGGCTGCCAATATAACTCACTGGAATAAGAAAAGTTCCATTAAATAACCAGTTTTAAAAATCTTTCCTAAACAGGCAGTTTGATGGTTTCACAGAACTATAACTTTGAGTCTACTTCCTGAATCTTAAAAATTGCCTTTAAAGTATTTAGTCATCCTATTCTGTGTTTTTATCAAACTATGGCATAAAATATCACTGAAAAAAATCAGAGTTCTGTTGCAGGAATGTTCTGTACATGACAATGACAGAAGTAAAGTTGAGAAAATGGAACTGAAAAGCTGAGATAGAACTCAGTGCAGCATCTAGGAAGTTGGTGATGGAGACAAGGTAAGACTTGGAGTACCAATCACAGTAGGAAAAATCAGAATTAAATGTTTTAAAGTGCCATTGTGAGAAAGTCACAGTTTTCTATTTTAAACTTAAATTAGCAAACTGTGAAGCAAATTTCTCTGAGGCTCATTTTGAAAACTTTAGAATGAAAATTAATAGACAAAATGTCAGGTTCAAAACTTTAGAATAATCTTTGTGATACTCAGTTGGGTCCCAGAGCCTTTCAATTCATCTCCTCCTCATTATTTTTTGTAACAAAAGGAGTTATTTTTGACTGTTAGTGTTTCCATGCAACCATCTTTGACTGTTAAAGCCAGAAATGGATCTGTCAGAGCTGTCAATATCTTTCTGTGTTTGGGATTTCAGCCTTTCATCCGAACATATAAATGTAGAGCTTTCGTGCTTTGCAGTTTTGTTTTTTCATGATCACGAATGCAAAAGAAACGGTGCTAAGAATGGCAGCTACAACTCTTCTGACAAAAAAAGGCAATGCAAAAGGGCCAATTTTTAAAAGAGGGAAAATGTTTGGGGCATTAGAGGTTTTGTGACTCTAGCAATATGTTTCTCTTTTCCGAATCGTTACTCATTACTGTCAATCACCATCCTATCCTAGAACTCTAGATCTCGTCATTTGCATTTCCAAATGCAAATGAAAAAATATATGCCTTTTCAATATACTCTTCATGTTCACTTTACTTAGTTTTGGATTTTTTCCCCCTGCATTGAGATTTAAGTAAATACAAGCAATAGAGAGTACTCACATAGTTGTGGCTCAAGGAATGAAAAGCTCAAATCTTCCAAGGAGATACGGTGATTTGTCCTGAATGCTCGGACACGGTGAGATGTGGACCACTCTTTCAAGGAAATGGTTGCTGGCCACTGAGGCATACAAATATGAATCAACCATGAAGAGCCAACCATCGTATGGAGAGAACATTAAAATTCTCCATTCTACCTCCACAGATTCTCCTTCCTTCAGCAAACAGTAATGGAGTCCTATTCAGGTACTGTCCCAGGCCTGGGGATATAATGGCGAACAGGTCAGTCCCGGTTTCAAAGAGATTATGGCCTGTGAAGGAGCATTAGACTAACACTGGTGAAACAGAGTGAGGTTCTCTGAGCCATTACCCTATGTTCACTCCTAGAAGGTAGAGATTCTATTAACATAATGATACAGCAGAGTCAGACTTCGAGAAGCAATCGGAAATTGTAAGGCTTTCTCTTTTAGCTGTTTCATTTTGAAGGCTCTGAAATACCTAGAGCTTAACCCACACATTGACTATATGGGAGAGGTTACTTTGTGAGAACATGTGAGTTCCCTCACCTCACAGAGACAAATGAACTAATGATCAGACTGCATCACTGTTCTGCTCAACTCCCTCAATGATTTCCCTCTGAAACCGGAATAAAATCCAAATTCCTTCCACGCTTACAAGGCCCTGAATGACCTGGCCTTGAATACCTCTCTGAACTCCTCTTTTTCGTTCTTCGGACTAATGCTGTTGTCACAAGAGCCTCATTTCTGCCTTCAAATTTGCCAAGCTTGTTCACATGTCAGGATTCTAGTATGTTCTTTTGGCTTAGAATTCTCTTTCTCCAAATCACTGCATGGCTACCTTCTTTTTACCTTTCAGGCCTCAATTCACAATTCCCCAAGCTAAAATAACACCCTCTCCTCTCCCCTCTCCAGACTCCAGTTAATCTGCCAGATTTTCTTATTTGCCTTTTAGCATTTACCTGTACCTGAAATTATGTATATGTTTCTGTGTTTATAATAATACTCATCATGCTGTGGACATTCCATCTTCTTCACTTCTCTATTTCTAGAGCTTCAAGTAGGGCCTGGTCTCATAGTAGGCCTTCCAAAAAATATTTGCTGACTGATGCAGTAACCCATTTCAAGGATTTTCAGAAACACTGATGGAAGGATGGGCAGGAGAGTTTCTATGGGTACAAGAGTTGGGCAAAAACAAGAAATGTGCATTAATGTCAATATAACTTCATTTGTATATACAGACTAAATAAACTAGTCATACATGAGGTATGCAATTCAATAAGATAGGTGCTATAAAGGGAGTAGGTCAGAATTTGAGAGGTGAGAAATAGCCAAGAATTAATGACATCTTCACTGAAACCTCAAAGATAAGTAAGATATAGCTCAATTCTGGAAGAATAAGAGAGAAATTTTTTTCCAAAAAAAATTAAATAGTATGTACAAAGCCCGAAGAGCTTTGACATCTACCAAGAAAAAAATCAAAGACGTTGAAGAGTGTGAAACAGAGAGTAAAGGCATCATATTTGCATGATAAAGGGAAAGATTGAGACTGAAAGAAAGGAACTGAGTTAGAGAGCTGTTGAAGAAATCCGGGAGAGAGATGACAGCATTCCTGAACTTGGGTAGCTCCAAAGGGGATGGATGGAATGGGATAAATCAAGAGATTTACAGGTGTCATAGAATCAATAAGACTTGGTTGATTCGGTGTGAGAGTGAACAAAGGGAGTAATTTTTATCCAGTTTTCCTTATTAGGCATTTGGGTGATGGTGGCTCCAGTCACTGGCACCGAGGATCTCAGAGGAGAGGCAGATTTTGGTGGATGACATGATGCTCTTGTTGAGCCTAAGTTGTCAGAGGAACAGCCACGTGGAGCTATCCAGGACGCTGTTGTATATACGTGTCTGGGAAGGTGCATTAGAGGCTTTTATGAGTTATCTGACTAGAGATGATAATTTAAGTCATGTGAGCTAATGAGGTCATGCAGTAACAGTAAACAAAGGGAGAAAAGAATACAAACTCAGATGGAACTCTATGAAACACCAATATGTAACACATTAAAACAGGAAAAAGAGCCAGCTGGGAATTTTACTTAGTGCCACCAGAAAGATAGGAGGAGAAAACACTGTGTGACGTCACAAAAGCCAATGAAGGAGAACATTTCAGTAAGAGTAACCATACAACAGTGTCAAGTGCTGGGGAAAAAGTAATATTAGATTAGGTTTCCAAAGTGCCCATGGGATTTAGTAAAGTTGCTGGTTACAATCACAAGAAAGTTTTAATGGAGTGGTGAAGATGATAGTGGATTCCAGCGTGCAGAAATCTGACTACGAAATGGGAGGCAAAATATGGCCATGAATGGAGACAACCCTTTAAAGCAATTTGGCCATTGTTGTGAGGCAAGTGAAAGATTGGAACGGAAAGGGAGATGAGGAAATATTGTGTTTGTGATGGAAAGTAACTGAGAATATCTAAATACTGATAGAAAAGAGCCATTGAGGGGGGTGGTTTTGAAGACATAGGAATAAGTGATAACTGGTGGAGCAAGATTACTGAGGAGGTAGAAGGAATGGCTCTGTAAGACCGAGAGAGAGAAATTATAAGAAGGATACTTCTGCTCATGAGAAGATTATAAAAGGAAAGAATATGTGTGGACCAAGTAAATTATAGATGTGTGGAGTAGGAGAGGCAAATAACTAGGAGAACACAGAGAGAATGACAGATGGTATTGATGATATAAATTTTTCAAGGCACCAGTCTATGCAAGTCTGTGATTTCTCTCAGCAGATCTCAACTGCCTGAATATAGAAACAAAAAGGTGGTAGTTATATTGGTCAAGATGTGGGGTTTTGTTGGGTATTCAAGTGAAACAGCAAGATAGCAAGGCAATTAAAACTGATTGGAAACTGTGATCACATGATCTAAAACGGACAGGAAATAAAGTAAGGAATAAATAAATGTTAAAGTACAGTCGAAGGGAGTTAACAGGCTGGCAAAATTCCAAAGAGCTGAATGTTCTGCCTTATCTTATTTTTCATTCTCTCTTTCTAATTCTTTCCAATAAGGTTTCATCCTCACCATGCCACAGAATTTTTCCTGTGGAAAGCACTCATGATTTCCATCTTGCCAAGTATCAATGACTAATTCTCAGTTCTCATCTTCCTTGTTCCCTCAGCAGCGTTTGACGCATGTTGATCATTCTCTCTTCCTTGAAATCCGTTTTTTTAACTTGGGTTCCAGAACACCACACATCTTTGGATTTGCTCCTACCTTACCAGCCACTTCTCAGTATCACTTTCCTGTTCTATCTCCTCTTTTTGAATGATAATTTTGAAAGCATCCAGAGCTGAGTCATTGAACTACTTCTTCTTTCTTACATCTCATCAAGTCTTAAAATTTCAAACACCATCTATTATCTGATAACTCCCAGACTTATATCTTTAGCACCAATTTCTTTTGTTCTCACTCTCCCAACACTTAAAATCTCTATGTGGATGTCCAAAAAACATCTCAAATTTAAGCTATGTAAAGCAAAATTCTCGATCCCTACTACCAACCCCATTCCTCCTCCAGTTTTTGCCATTTAATAAATGGCACACCACTTACCAAGATGTTCAGACTAAAAACTTAGCAGCCATCTTTGAGTATTCTCTATCTCTCACACCTCATATCCAAACCATCATCATATAATATTCGTCTTTCAAGCAATATGTATGAGAATTCTACTTCTTATCACCTCTACCCTTAACACCCTAGTATAAGTCAGTATCTTCTATCCCAAGTATTTCTGCAAAATTCTCTTAACTAATTGCTCTCTTTCCATTTTTGCCCCACAAAAGTCAATTCTCCACATACTGCATGTGGTCTTTTAAAATCAGAAATTTGGTCACATCTATTTCTTGCTCAGAAGTTTACAATGGCTTTCAAATGTGCCTAGAAAAAATCCAAATTTCTTTCCATGGACTTCAAGGTCTTCAATGATTTTGACATCAAACACTTGTTAACTATCTGTTATTACTCTTCCTTTCACTCACTCCACTTCTACTATACCTATCAAATTGCTGTCTCTTTAACTTGTCCCTACTTCTAAGTCTTACACTTGCTTCTCCCACTGCCTGAAATGTTCTACTCTCAGTTATTCACATCATTTGTTCATTCACCTAATTCAGGTCTTGAATGGAGTTTCAAAGATATTTTCCCTTTCACTCAAAGTTGTAGCTTGACTAATTGGTCTCAACTCTTCATTCTTCTGATGAATTAATTTTATACATCTACAACTTTGCATGACCTTATTGTGGGCAGAGTATATTTCTCTGCCCCTTGATTTGGGGTCTGACCAGGTGAATTGCTTTGGCCAAGAGAGTACTAGCAGACTTGACAAAAGCAAAGGCTCAAAATGTGATTGCCCAAATGATCTTTCCCTCGTATTCCTAGCTTTCACCATGAAAAATGTATGCACGGGTAGCTGCTAATTTAAGAGGATTGAAAAGCATATGGAAAAGAACTAGATCCAACATAAGGCACGGAGCCAAGTCTAGCCAAGCCCAGCCTAGACCACCAAACTCCAGCCTGCCTGCAGATACTTGTGTTGTAAGCCACTGAAATTTTGAAATTATGTTGTTTTGCAGCAATATTGTTGCAAGAGCTAATTATTATGCTCTATTTAAAAAAGCCACATATATTCCAACACTTTCTATACCATTATTCTGCTAGATTTTTTGATACTACTCATTTGTATCTAAACTTATAATACACCTTTATTTTTTATTTACCTAGTTCTCTAAAATATAATGCCCTTGAGGAAATGGCCTGTATGTCTTGTTTAGCATCTTATTCCCAGTGCCTAGAACCTGGTGTAGCGCAGAGTAGGCATTTGATAGATATTTGTGATTGAGTGAATGATGATGTAGAGGAATCCTGAGGATTATGATTCAGAGATACTGAAGGTTATGATGAGGTTGAAAAACCTACTGCTAGAATTAACCAAATGAGTGAGTTGGAATGTTATAAGGATAAAGTCAGCAAGTCCAACTTTAAATTGGAGATTCCAGAGGTGGAACACATTTAAGTTTCTAGATCACATGACAGAAAAACAGTGTGAGTAAAACTTGTGCTGCTTGGACAGAGGAATCTCCGTCTCTCCCCACACCTCTGATATCCACCCAAACTTCAAACAATTACACTTTGTAAGTGTTCTTTAAGGTCTCCTTTTGTAGAGAATTGGATATAACAATTTCCTAATGTGAATAATCATAGAAATGTCTTTTTCAAAGTATAAAAGGCACAACAAATAGAGAGCTAACATAACAGGTAAGCAGGGAATTTTTTTTTATTGAGGTCATATTGGCTTGTAATGTTGTGTAAATTTCAGGTGCACATTATTATGTTTCAGTCTCTGCGTACACTGAATCTTGCTCACCACCACTAACCTGTTCTTATATATGTGTTTATCTTCCACAGATGAGCGAAATCGTATGGTATATGTCTTTCTCTATCTGACTTATTTTTCTTAACATAATACCCTCAAGGTCCACCCATGTTGTCACAAATGGCAGGATTTCATCTTTTTTATGGCTGAGTATATTCCATTGTATACATATACCATATCGTCGCTATCCATACATAGGGGATGGGTACTTAGGTTGCCTTCACATCTTGGCTATCAGAATAATGCAGTGATTAACATAGGGATGCATAAATCTCTTTGAATTGTTGATTTTATGTTCTTTGGTTAAATACCCAGTAATGGGATAGCTGGATCTATTTTTAATTTTTTGAAAAATCTCCATACTGTTTTCCATAGTGGCTGCACTAGTTTGCACTCCCAACAGCAGTGTATGAGGGTTCTCTTTTCTCCACATCCTCTCCAACACTTGTTATTTCTTGTCTTGGTAATTATAGCCATTCTGACAGATAAGAAGTGATATCTCATTGTCGCTTTGATTTGTATTTCCCTAATAATTAGTGATGTTGAACATCTTTTCATGTGCCTGTTGGTCATCTGTATATCTTCTTTGGAAAAATATCTGTTCATATCCTTTGCCCATTTTTGGATCAGGTTGTTCATTTTTCTGTTGGTGAGTTGTGTGAGTTCTTCACATATTTTGGAAATGAACCCCTTATTGGATTTGTGATTTGCAAATATTTTCTCCCAGTTGATGGGTTGTCTTTTCACTTTGTTGATGGTTTCCTTTGCTATGCAGAAGCTTTTTAATCTGAGGTAGTCCCATTTGTTTATTTTTCTTTTGTTTCCCTTTCCTGAGTAGACATGGTATTCGAAAAGATACTGCTAAGATCGATGTCAAAGAGTGTACTGCTTATATTTTCTTCTAAGAGTTTTCTGGTTTCAAGTCTTACATTCAGGTCTTTAATTCATTTTGAGTTAATTTTTGTGTATGGTTTAAGATAATGGTCTACTTTCATTCTTTTGCATGTGGCTGTCCAGTTTTCCCAACGCCACTTATTGAAGACACTTTCCTTTCTCCATTGTATGTTCTTGGCTCACTTGTCAAAGGTTACCTGCCCATGGATGTGTGGTTTTAGGGGAAATTCTTTTATGAGACAAAAGGGGCACTTGAAACTATAAGAGTAGTACTAAAATTATTTTAATTTGTCCATTAAAGTTAAAAAATAATTTAAGACTGAGAAAAGCTTCCTCCTTTTACCTAACAACTTTTTATGAATTTACCACCTCAGAACATCTGTTTGCATAATGGTTCTTCCAGTGTTCTTGAACTAAAATGTCAATTGGCAGGTAACATTTAACATTCTTAAATGCCCTGAAACTCAGGATTCGTTAATTATTTCTCTATTTCTCTGTGCTGTTACTATTTTCTTCTTTGAATAGTTCATTTTCCCGAAGGCTATCTAATTAATGGTCAGGCAGTGAGTACATGTTTAGCATTAGAGTGATACAGGGTCTATTAATTCTGACAGTAATCCCCCAACATTTTTATACCAGTGCTATTGAAAGTCAGATTCCTGAACTCTGTGGTTAGAATGAATGTGCTCCAACTCTTTTTCCATGTGCTTATGTCTCTCCAGTTAAGAACTGAAGGCCCAGAACAGAGGTGCCAGGCTTTGGTCAGCTGTCCACCATGCCAGAAGAGAACAGGGCACAGACTGTACACAATGAAACAGAGAAAAGTCCCCAGAATGAAGCAAGGCTGTTGCTCCCAAAAGATGGGAGATGGCGGCTGTATCACCAAAAACAATGAAATGTTCACCTTTCTCATGGAACTTGCAGTACGTGTTAAGGAGTCATTCGCCATAACACAGCACTCTTCACAGGGCACCACTTATCAGGTTTTACTCCCTCTGGCCATCAGAATCTTGATTATCTCATTAAAGAGAGTTTCAAGCAGTTCAACTCACATATATAGCAAGGCATGGACTATTTCCTTAACTTGTAACCTTCATGAAGATGACAAAGTAATGTCTTGAGAATGAGTGAAGCAAAACTCTGGCTTTATTCATTTTACCTTTTTTTTAAAAAAAGGAAATTATGGAGCTGTGTGTGTCTATACACACACACATATATAATTCTGTGTATAAATATTTTACAAAATTCTGCATCTATAAATCAGTCTATTCTTTGATGGAGTTCTGATATAAACTTCTACGCTTCTTCACCGATAGCTAGATGGCAGTTCTTAACCAGAGTGTATCAGGGTTCAATTTGGGCTCCTAGTCTCTTTACTTTGTCTTAGTTTGGTGATCATTTTCAATGTATCCCCACCATTGGGCTCCCTCTGTTTTGCAACTGAATATCATTCTCTTCTGAGCTCAGTTACTAAATTCAGTCTTTCACTCACAATTTATTTTAAATATGGGATCTTTAACAATTGAAGTGCATGGAAAGCTTTGCTTCTTTCTAGTCTCTCATGAATTGCAAGCTACTTGCTTTATTTCTTCTCAGGAATGGATCTGTGATGCTACAGCTCTGCTTTTCTCTCCAGCCTGAGCAACCTATGGTCAACAATTTAGCATGCCTAGTAGTATGCGTAAATCATTTAAGAATCTTTTTTGGGGGTAGAAAAATCTCTTCTGCTTGAGTTCCAGATTTAAAAGTAAATGTACCATTTGGCAATAACATAGCACTTCCAACAAATAATACCATTAAATACTGTTCTTTTTTGAAGAAGAAGATTGGCCCTGTGCTAACATCTGCTGCCAATCTTCCTCCTTTTTTCCTTTTTTCTCCCCAAAGCCCCAGTAGATATTTGTATGTCATAGTTGTACATCCTTCTAGTTGCTCTATGAGGGACACCGCCTCAGCATGGCTTGATGAGCGGTGTGTATGTCCATGCCCAGGATCCAAACCTGCAAACCCTGGGTGGCCAAAGTGGAGCATGCGAAATTAACTGCTGCGCGACTGGGCCGGTCCGTAAATACTTTTGTCATCACAGTACTCAGCAGTAATATTGGTTAATTAATCCATTCTCAATACTGAATGTCCTATATATTGTCTATTAACATCAAATACTACTTAAATTATTTAAATAATTACTTAAATTGATAAATAAAGTTATGTTAGGACAGCTAATCTTCGACAAAGGAGCCGAGAACATGCAATAGAGAAAGGAAAATCTCTTCAATAAGTGGTGTTGGGAAAACTAGACAGCCACATGCAAAAGAATGAAAGCAGACCATGACCTTTGGCCATACACAAAAATTAACTCAAAATGGATTAAAGACTTGAAGGTAAGATGTGAAACCATAAAATTCCTAGAAGACAATATAAGCAGTACATTCTTTGACATCGGTCTTAGAGGGATCTTCTCTAATACCATGTCTACTCAGGCAAGGGAATCAAAAGAAAAAAATAAACAAATGGGACTTCAACAGACTAAAGAGCTTCTGCAAGGCAAAGGAAACCAGGAACAAAACAAAAAGACAACCCACTAACTGGGAGAAAACATTTGCAAATCATATATCCGACAAGTGGTTAATCTCCAAAATATGTAAAGAACTCACACAACTCAACAACAAAAAAAATAAACATCCGGATCCAAAAATGGGCAGAGGATATGAACAGACATTTTCCCAAAGAAGATATGCAGATCACCAATAGACACATGAAAAGATGTTCAACATCACTAATCATCAGGGAAACGCAAATCAAAACTACATTGTGACAGCACCCTACACCCATTAGAATGGCTGTAATCACCAAGACAAAAAATAACAAATATTGGAGAGGACGTGGAGGAAAGGGAACCCTCATAGACTGCTGGTGGGAATGCAAACTGGTGCAGCCACTATGGAAAACAGCATGGAGATTTCTCAAAAAATTAAAAATCAAAATATCATTATGACCCAGCTATTCCATTACTAGGTATTTAACCAAAGAACTTGAAATCAATAATTCAAAGAGACTGATGCACCCCTATGTTCGTTGCAGCATTATTCACAATAGCCAAGTTGTGGTAGCAACCCAAGTGCCTAGTGACTGATGAATGGATAAAGAAGACGTGGTGTATATATACAATGGAATACTACCCAGCCATAAAAGAAACAAAATCGTCCCATTTGCAACGACATAGATGAAACTTGAGGGTATTATGTTAAGTGAGATAAGCCAGACAAAGAAAGACCAACACTGTATGATTTCACTCATATATGGAAGATAAACAAATGCATGGACAAAGAGAACAGATTAGTGGTTACCAAAAGGAAAGGGGGTTGGGGAGTGGGCATAAGGGGTAAAAGGGCACATATATATGGTGACTGACAAATAATAACGTACAACTGAAATTTCACAATGTTAAACTACTATGACCTCAATAAAAAAATATATAAATAAAAAAATAAAGGTAGGTTAGGCAATTCTCAGATTCTTTCCAATTTTGCACACGCAGCTTTCCATTTGACTGTTAATAAGCCCATCAAAGCTAACCTATGTAACAATTAAATTCAAGACGCTCAGTTTGTAACTACACAATAAAATTTATTTGATTGGGTCATCTTTTCCAAGAAACAAAAAGGAGGGAGTAAGGCATCTTAAAGCACTAGGAATCTAACATCAATTTAATTTTCCATGTGTAATAGTTTACTTATTAAAAAGTCTCAACATTTCATGTATAAAATGTAACTCGCTGGATTAGATGTTTTGTGATTTATGATATGTTTTAACCTATTTTTTAAAATAATCTGATATTGACAAAAGACTCATTTTAATTGTAGCACATAGCAAATCTTATCTTTTTACTTTGCAAACATTAGAGTGTCTATTCAGTTGTATTGTAAAGCCTATCTTAAAATTAGAGCATATGACAGCATTTGACACTTATTGAGAAGGGAATAAACATATTTTAAAATATAAAAATAAGTAGAAACCCATGCCAAATTCTGCAAACGTTCAGTGTGGCATGATTTTCAAGAAAATATTAAACAGAACAGTGGTCTAAAATAGATATAAATTATTCCTAAGATTAGATGACATAAGACAAAGGATTCTGATATGCACATTCTCCATTTTAGTGACAAAATTTTACAGCAAAAAAAAAAACTACAGTGGAAGCAGTTAAAAGCAAACTATCCTATGGTGATGGTTTTTCATGTACAATGACGTTTATTGCAGCATTAATACTAGTTTTGGACCAGATAAATGTCCCAAACTAGGAACATCTGTGGAATTGAATCTCTAAGAACTTTTAATAATATATGCAGTTTAGAAAAAGTAATAATATGAGGAAACATTTACAAGTATATTAAGTGAAAAAAGCATGATTAAAACTATTTCCACTCCACTGATATTTATGAATGAGATTACACATGCACGTAGAAACAAAGGCTGATGGAAAATACATCAAAAAATTAAAAATGTTTATCTCTTAGTGAAAGGGATGTATATAACTTTCATTTAATTTTTAATATTTTTCTGTTTTCTATATGAATATAATTTGCTGATGCAAAAAGAAAACTACAGAAAACATTATATAGAAAATAAATCCTTTGAGTGTTAAGTTCTAAATGTAATACCTGTATGATGAGGTTTACACAAGTGCAATAAAAATGGATTAGAATTACTTTTAAAATAAAATTAGTCTAAAAATGTTCTATTTTTATATCAGATTGGATTTCCCTTATGACACAAAACTGTTCATTACACTCAAAAATAATATCAATGTTAGCACTTCTTTTTTTTTTTTAATTTATTTATTTATTTATTTATTTTTTCCCCCAAAGCCCCAGTAGATAGTTGTATGTCATAGCTGCACATCCTTCTAGTTGCTGTATGTGGGACACGGCCTCAGCATGGCCGGAGAAACAGTGCGGCAGTGCGCGCCCGGGATCCCAACCCGGGCCGCCAGCAGCGGAGCGCGCACACTTAACCGCTAAGCCACGGGGCCGGCCCAATGTTAGCACTTCTTAATCCACCCCCCCAAAATGGGTGAGAATACCATTCATTATCTGCTTTATACATGTTAAAATGTACTAAGAACAGAACATATACCTGTGACTTTCCTTAATGAGAACTAGCCAACAGAAAAACCTCCAAGGTATCTTTAAGCATATTTAATTTTTTGTTAAAACAGTTTAAAACAGAATGTAGAACTTCTCAAGATTGCAGGCAAGATAGAATTATTTTAAAATTCTTTTTTTTTTTTAATTTTTTGTTTATTGCAGTAACATTGGTTTATAACATTGTAAAAATTTCAGGTGTACATCATTGTACTTCTATTTCTGCATGGACCACATCATGTTCACCACCAAAATACTAATTACAACCCATCACCACACACATGCACCGAATTATCCCTTTCACCCTCCTCCCTCCGCCCTCCCCTCTGGCACCCACCAATCCAATCTCTGCCCCTATGTATCCGTCCATTGTTGTCACTATCTACTACTTAATGAAGGAAATCATACGGTATTTGACCTTCTCCCTCTGACTTATTTCATAGTTCTTTAAAATAAACACCACTTCTCCAAAATATAATTGTTTCAATCTGGGATCATTTAGATGCAAGCAACAAGAATCCCACATAGTTTGAAAGAGCGGTGTTTATCTGAAGGACTCCAAGCCACTTTTTGAGAGTCTAGGGCAGAGCAGAGGCTGGCTTGGGGTGGGGGGCGGGGGGTGGAGGGGTTGAGGGGGTGGAGTAGTGTGGAAACTGCATCCCATTTGCTTCCCAAAGCCTTTAATCTCAGGTTCTCTCCACCTCTTGATTCTCTCTGTCAGCAGATTGAGGGTATCTGTTTTTCTAAGTATGATAGCCCCAAAGGGCTCAACATGTTCTTAGATTTTAAATTCTCATGTATGCTAAGGCCCAATCCCAAATTCTTGGGCTGAGAAACTGATTTGCACAACATGGTAAGATCGCCCCAGGGACACATTCCTGTACAAACGTAGTTCTCCAACAAAACAGATGCAGCTTGCAGATATGCGTGCAGAATATTTTTATAACATTTGCTATGAAATAACGACCAGTGGGCAAAAGCAGATACAATAAATGTATAATGTATGTGTTTGCATATGTAAAATATGTATATTTAATTTATATAATTTATTATTGACAAGAACAAGACCAACTCTTGCATGATACTTATACATCTTATATGCAAACAAAAGCACCAAAAATTAACATGCACCATAAAATTTCATAATTGAAGAAAATAAAATTTATTTTCCTAAATTTTCACTCTAAAATTGTACTTGCAAAGATTTTAGAGTTAAGAAATAAGCACAAAGTATGGCTCTGTAGTTACACTGCCAGATTTTGAATCCTGACTCTAGCATTAATTAGCTGTATAAACTTTCAATAAATTACTTAATCTCTCTGCCCTTCAATTTCCTCTTCTGCTAAATGAGGGTAATGACGGTCATACGATTGTCCTGAGGATTAAACAAGTTACTATATGAAATATTTAGACTAGCATCTGGCACACAGGAATTTACTACATTTTAATTATTAAAATTTTGCTGTATACTTTGTTTTCAGATGACTGAGGCCCCAACTTTCTTTAGACATAGACTATTAAAATATCCATTGTTTGTGACTATAAAATTTATTTCATGGAAGTTGTTTAATAAAATAAATTCCACAATAATTTTCTGTCTCAATATAAATATTAATTGTAAAGCATGTATATTTGTAGAAATTAGCAGCACAAACATAACTAAATTATTAGTTAAATGCTTTGCTGATTCATAATTTTTGACTATAAAACACATACTAATTTTAGATAATATGGGAAATAAATTAATACATAATTAAGTAGTAAAGCAGATCACTGATAATCTCATCCGTCAGAAAGAATTACTGTTACATTTTCCATTTAGTCTTTATCTACACATATCTATAATTTACTTGGGATCATTTGTACATATAATTTTATCTCTTTCTTTTTCATTTAATGTTAAATAATGAATTAATAAAATGATTAATGCAGTCACTTTATAATCATATTTTTCATGGGTTTGTAAACAATCCAGTTCATGAAATGTTTAGTGTCTAGACACTTTCTAGGCTGCCGTGGCCTCTTTGAGGTCATGAAAGTAATGATAATATTTGTACACTTTAAGTAGTTATTTATTCCACACCTGATCCAGAGAGGCTAAGAGAGCACTTCATGCTACATGACTTAGCTGGTTCAGATTCTCAGAGCTCCCCAAGGACTTCTGTATACAGCACCCCTCACCCTTCCTACCCGATTCCTGACCTTTCAAGCCATTTTCACACATATTGTGTAATCAGAACACTGAGTATTTCCTCCAATTAAATTTTCCACAGATATAATTTTATACATACTTAATGATCCCATGATGTTCCTGTGTGAGGGGAGAGTTGATTAGAAGAATAGAAATCTTCATGGTAAAGACTTCACTGACATGCTTGTATATATGTTGTATGTTTCTTATTGTTGCTATAACAAATTACCAAAAACTTGGTGGCTTAAAACAACAAAAATTTATTATCTTACAGTTCTGGGGGACGGAAGTCCAAAATCAGTTCTATGGGGCTAAATTCAAGATGGTGGTTCTTCGTGGAAGGTTTGAGAAGAGAATCTGTTGCCTTGCCTTTTTCAGCTTCTGGTGGCTGTCTGCATTCCTTGACTCATGGTCCTTCCTCCATCTCCAAAGCACATCATTCTAATCACTGTCTCGGCCATCACATGTCTTCTTCTCTGACTTCTTTCTCAGCCCTCTTATAGTGACCTTTGTGATTCAACTGGTCCACTTTCGTAATCCATGATGCCCCCATCTCAAGATCTTTAATTTAATTTCATCTGCAAAGTCCTTTTTGCTGTAAAGGTAATTTTCACAGGTTCTGGGGATTAGGATGTGAATTTAATATTAGGATATTTGGGGGCCTTTGTTTAACCTATGATATATATTTAGTGACCTATGCTCATAGCTAAACCCTACAGTACATTTATGTTCTCTTTCTGATATTATTATATTGATTCCTCTTTTGCTAATATCCATCCAGATCTTTACTTTAGCTGTTCTTTTTGTTCTACCAAATGCAATCTTTTAATTCATACCACCAACAATAAAATAAAATAAAATAAATGAATGTAACATACCATACCTAACTAATTCCCTGTTTTGGAACATGTAAAGTTATTTCCACGGTTCTAATATTCAAATAATGCTGTGATGAATATCTTGGAGCAAAAAGCATCTGCATTTTAAATTATTCTCTTAGGAGAGATTCCCAGAAGTAGAATTATTAGGTCAAATGGTGTAAATATTTTATTACTCTTAAGAACTATTGCCAACCAACTTTCTAAGTGTGTTGTTCTAAATGATATTCTCATAAGTAGAATATGAGAGGGCCTATCTCATAACACACTTGCTGTCATTGAGGTTTTGCAATTACAAAACAAAAATATAGGCCAATTTACCATGAAAAATAAGAAGATAGGATGTTGTTTTAGTTTATATTTTCTCGAGGAGTAATTACAGTGATTGTTCCTTTCATTTTTTAACTGCTTCTTTTTTCCTGAGTTATCTATTTATGTGTTTTTAACTGTTGTTGATTTCTTAGCATTTTTTCTCATTTGGAATAAAATAATCTGTGAATTCCCGGGAAAATATTTTGTTCCTGTATAATTATTCTAATAAACCAATTAATTCTATTTACTAGTACTTTATTTAAAAGTTTCTGTATTTGTGGATGCAGTAAATACTCTGGCATGCTATTGAATTTTTGTATTTCTCTTCTTACTCTATCAGTCTACATCAACCAATTCTTCTTCAATATATTAAAACATGGTCTGAGAAAAAGTAAAGATTTATATCCAAACTTCTTAGACTACTTGAGGTTAAGTTTGATAAAAGCTGAATATAATTTTATTCTAGTGTTTTTTATTCAGTTTCACAATTTTACTCTGATATTCTTTCTTCAAATATTTCAATAATTATTATCAACCTAGCTCATCAATTATTATTTTGAGTGTAACATCTTTCAAAAAGTGAAGAATTCTCCATAAATATGCTTTTTAAGAAATTTTGTACATTTATAAACAAAAATTTTATTATCTTTCTGCTGAATCTTTTAGAGAATCAAGATTGTTTTTATAAAAGATGTTTAGAAATATTTATTTAAGATTATTTTTATGAGAATATACATTGGAAGAGATAAATTATACTACTGTCTACTGTTTTCAAGAGGATTGTGTCTAAAATCACAATCTTGAACATGCATTTATTCTATGAAACTATAAACATGTTTTTTCTATATAATCTAAGAATTCATGATGAATGAAGATAAGTTAAATTGGTCTGGATGAAGGCCAGCCCTATGGCTTAGCGGTTAAGTGTGTGTGCTTTGATACTGGCAGCCTGGGGTTTGGATCACGGTCGCGCACCGACGCACCGCTTCTCCAGCCATGCTGAGGCCGCGTCCCACGTAGACCAACTAGAAGGACATGCAGCTATGACATACAACTATCTACTGGGGCTTTGGGGAGGAAAAAAAAAAAAAAAAGAGGAGGATTGGCAATAGATGTTAGCTCAGAGCCGGTCTTCCTCAGCAAAAAGAGGAGGATTAGCATGGATGTTAGCTCAGGGCTGATCCTCCTCACCAAAATAAATAAATAAATAAACAAACAAATAAATAAATAAATAAAATATTTAAAAATAAATAAATAAAAAATAATTGGTCTGGATGATACTTATATAATTTTATAGTAGATTCTAGTAGCAGCCTGACTTTATTTATTTTAAGACTGCTGTTCCTATATTGCTAATGAAACATTCTAAAGGAATCATATTTTGGTACATTTTAATCATGTCATATTCTATTTTTTTGCTCATTTCTCTCTCTGACTGGCAAAGAGGGTTTCAAAAAGAAAATTCTAAATAGTAGTAGATTGGCTTCAAAATTTGATTAGTAAAAATATGAGATAATTACATATTTATTATAGCATATTTGATAGATGACAGGTTTATTGGATTCCTGAGGCTATAGTAATAAATTACCAGAAACTGAGAGGCCTAAAACAGCAGAAATTTATTCTCTCACCATTCTGGAGGATAAAAGCCGGAAATCAGTTTCTCTAGACTGAAACAAGTGTTGGCAGGGCACACTCTGTCTGCAGACTCTAGGGGAGAAACTGTTCCTTGCCTCTTCCAGCTTCCGGTGGAAGCCCATCTTCCTTGGCCCATGCTTACATCACTCCATTCTCTACCCCATCTTCACATCTGCTTCTCCTCTGTGTTGGCATCAACTCTCCCTCTGCCTCACCATTTTGATACATGTGATTGCATTTGGGGTCTACCCACATAATCCATAATAATCTCATCTCAAAATCTTTAATTTAATTACATCTCCAAAAGCATACGTTACCACATAAGATCCAGGGACTAGGATCCGGTATCTGTGGGGGTCATCTTTCAGCCCACTACAACAGTATTCCAAAAGGCCTTTCAACAGATGCAAATCTCGAATTACCCTTTGTGTTAAGGAAGAAACAATCCAGCAAAAATTCTCTAAGGGTCATATGTTTTGGAGAGTAGGTCTGGTGTAAGCCCCATGGGCACTACACAGAAAAAGAGAGAGAAAGATAGAACAGAGACAGAGAATTTTGTTTTATCTTGGACTATTGGTAGCCAATAAAATTTACTGTTTTCTAGTTGGAGGAGGACTAGAAGAGGAAATGTTAGTACTAAAGAATATTATATTTCCCAGGTATACGCAAAATGTTTGTTTCTGAAAAGGGAATATTCCAATGTGAAATAATGCCCTCAACAGCCAACTTTGGGAATTAATTTCTGACAATAAATTTAAGCAAATGCTGGGAAAATCCAGCATTGTGGTAGTTTATACATATTAATCATTCATTTTATAATAAAAAATACATTTGATTATCTCAAAAATGCTTTTCTATGCTTGAAAATAACAGCAAACTATTTTTGTCTAAATATTCAATTACTTTATGTCATAAAATATACAAACTTCTAAACCTAGTTTAGTCTATATTTATACAATATCATAATTTCCTTATTTTATTTTTAAAAAGCTTATGAAGTGGTACTTGTCCCTTTTTTGCACATATATGTAATACCCTTCATATCTTTATTTAACTCATAGAGCTATAGTGTTTTTTATTATCAGAAATTCAAGTACCTCTGTCTCAAAGGTGTATCCTTTGGGTATCCCTGTAGCCCATAATTGTTACAAAAGAGCTTGTTAAGATTCGTCAGGACCATTCTCAAACACTTTAGTAGTTTTCTTGTACAAAAACTATACCAAAAAGAAAAAAAAATGACATTTTAAACACGTAATAGCCTGTGTCTGAGATAATAAGACTGTGACACACTGACAAAGGCAGGGCAGTTTGAATAAGTGGGTATCCCTCTCCTATCCTTTCTACCTTCTTCCAGACATGTTGGAAGTGTCTCTAGGAGTGTGTTGAGAAAATTGATGGAGCATGTGTGATGCAAGACTTGGGCAAGGGAAAAAATTTTCAGAATAGTATCACACTTAAAATATTCTTGAGAAGGCTTTGGATTTGGGTCATTATTTCTGCCAAATTCTCCAATGTCTGTGCATATTTTTAATACTAATAAAAGAATAAACCAATCATAGGTCTCTTTCTTGATACTACTCTGGCAATTAATATTCATATTCACCTTAGAGACATTTTCCTCGCCACAGGCAGCCATTTGCTGACATTTCAATTCAGAGATTTGCAATTGCAGACAATTGGTATCTAAATGAGTTGTGACAGCTGGAAGAAAAGCTAGTGTTTAAAAATTTTCTTTCATATGTCAAATCACTTCATTACTTAATTTTCAATGACACATTTAATGGCATTTTTTATCATGATAAAAATAACACAATCCAGAAACTGGTCTTTCGGCTTGCAATGTATTTTGACATAAATCAAAAAACTATTAAATTTTTAAATTACACCACTTTGTGGGTCTCTAGTTCATGTTTCTTTATCATTGGCTATCTACAATATATAAGATCTATTCAAAATATTTGAAAACTCTCTGACCTTTTAAGACGACATGTTTGAGGGTTATTTATTTTGTAAAGAGATTCAGAAAAGTTTATTCACTAGAATTCCCTGGAGATGGGTGGAGAATGTGGACGTTTGAAAAATTCCTCTGGTTGCAAGGTTGTCTCTATGGGGAATCAACTGCACTGCACAAGCTTGACTACAAATCCTAATATTATGTGTAGAAGGAAGGTTTCTATATCAAGAGTGGGTCTTATAGATGATTATAGAACTATTTTAACCATGATGAGGAGACCTGCCACAAGAGATAGAGGAAGCAAAGTTGGAGTCAACCAGAAGGAGGAATCAAGACACTTTGTAAGATGTTCTACCTGCGGCTACATCTTGCAAATATTCAATGAAACCACAAAAATCACAATGTGCTTGTAACAGAGTTTCCAGCCAGGTTAATAAGAGGCAGATCCAGTCAGTGTATTTGAACTCAAGGATGGAAACACCTGGGAAGCTGAGAAAGTAAGATGAAATTGGGGGATTTAACTAAGCCCCCACATATCCTTGTGCAAGTCATGCCTTACGAAATGCACTTGGCCTAGGGGTCAGCGAGCACTGAATTCAGCAAGAAGGCATACTTCCTGGGTCAGGGCTGTGTCAGCCTGGTGCAAGGAGGAACCATTGGATCTCTGGCTTACATTTGGTGGCTTGTCTAGGATTTTTGAACTAACTACTAGAATTAGGAACTTAAATCACCACCCTAGCACTGTATCAATAGTTCACCTTCCCCTTTGTTAAATGCATAATCCTTGGAATGCCACCTAGTAGTCAGGAAAGTAGAATTACAGCCTTTGGCAGGGAATGAACTATTTTATATTAAGTGGTTCAGAGAAATAAGGAAGTTTATTGTATGACTTACTGGAATGAGTAAATCAATGGGAAAATTTCAGCCTGAAAGTTGGATTTCAATCCATCTTTGACTGATATAAACTTCCTTAAGAAATTAGAGTTTTCCCTCAGGGGAAAAATTAATTCATCACGTCAGACAGTTTTGGACTGATAAAGAATCCTATCCCAAATGTAAATTGATACAGTAATTATGGAAAACAGTATAAAAGTTCTTCAAAAATTAAAAATAGAAATACCAAATGACCCAGCAATCCCTCTTCTGGGTATATATATAAAGGAAACGAAAACACTATCTTGAAGAGATATCTGCACCCCCATGATCAGTGCAGCATTATTCACAATAGCCAAGACATGGAAACAAAGTGTACACCAGTGGATGAATGGATGAAGAAAATGTGGTATATACATACAACAGAATATTATTTAGCCATAGAAAAGAAGGAAATCCTGCCTTTTGCAACAACATGTGATGACTTTGAGGGCATTTTGCTATGTGAAATAAATCAGACAGAGAAAGACAAATACTGTGTGTTCTCACTTATCTAAAAAGTCAAACTCATAGAAATAGAGAATAGAATGCTGGTTACCAGGGGCTGGAGGTTGGGGGAAATGGAAAAATGTTGGTCAAAGGATACAAATTCCCAGTTATAAGATTAATAGGTTCTAGGGATCTAATGTACAACATGGTAACTATAATTAACAATACTGAATTATATACTTGAAAATTAAGAGAGTAGATCTTGAATGTTATCACCACACACACACACACACAAAATGGTAATTATGTGAGGGAGGAGGTGTTAACTAATCTTATTGTGGTAATCATTTTGCAATATGTATGTGTATCAAATCATCACTTTGCAGGGACCAGCCCGGTCGTGTAGTGATTAAGTTCGCACACACTCTTCAGTGGCCTGGGGTTCGCTGGTTTGAGTCCCAGGCATGGACCTGTGCACCGCTTATCAAGCCTTGCTGTGGCAGGTGTCCCACATATAAAGTAGAGGAAGATGGGCACAGGTGTTAGCCTAGGGCCAATCTTCCTCAGCAAAAAGAGGAGGATTAGCAACAGATGTTACCTCAGGGCTAATCTTCCACACTAAAAAAAAAAAAAAATCATCAGATTATATACCTTAAACTTACATATATGTCAATAATATCTCAATAAAGCTGGGAGGAGAAAGTAAGAAATAAAAATTACTTAACAAATTATAAATGACAAGCAAAAAGAAAAAAGAACTCTGTCCTACTTCACTTAATAAAACCATGGTCCCTCTAGAGTGAATAGCTAAAGAGCAACTGACTGCCAGAACCATTTCTCAGACCTAAAAACTCATGGAGATCCTAGCAGGGAATCCAGTGAGTGGACTTGAGAACTTAGAATTTGGAGTCATAGTTGTAACAACTCCTAAAATATTATGGGTGTAGTAGCCCTCAGAAATATGGAAAGAAATTAATTACAGTGATCAATGGCCAACTCTGTGGATATACTAAAAGGCAATTAATTGTATACTTGAAATGGTTGAATTGCATGGCATATGAATTATGTTTCAATAAAGTTATTTTAAATATGCAGAAATGATTACAATTACTAGAGAGCTGCAGAATCTGACAGTAGTGTGTGTAGATTCAAAGCCTTGAATCATGGACACAAGTGACTCTCAAACAAGATCCAATGTATCAATGTTGAAAAGTTAAGGCCAATCATAAAAAAAAAGTTGCTGTGAAGAAATATATAGTAAAAAATTACTGTAGAAACAGACTCACGTAATAATAATAACCTATAATATATAACATATAACAAATAATGGTACTTCTTACATGCCGGGCTCTGTTCAAAGTGCTTTATAGGTAATAAATGATTTAATCTTCACAGCAATGCTATGAGGTAGGTACCACCATTATTTCTACTTTAGTGAGAAAAAAACTAAGGCACAGAAACGTTAAGATGTTTGCTCAAGAACATATAGCCAGCATGTGTAATAGCTCAGACTTGAGCTCTGGCAGCCTGTCTAGAATCTTCCTTTAACCACTATGTGTATTATTTAAAGTAACACTAGGCACTGTATAGACAAAAGTTCAGTAGCTTGACAAAATAGAAATTTACTTCTCACTCACATAAAATTCAATGTGGGTTTTCCTGTTTCATGGCAGCTTTCCTTCAAACAGTTGTTGAAGGACTCATGCTCCTGTCTTTTGGCTCTTAATCTTCTACATGTGAACTTCAAGGTGGCTGTGCTCATCTGCATCAAGCTAGAGAATGGAAAGAACATGGAGGATGGGAAACGGCAGGTTTTTATGGACCAGTCCTGGAAGTGACATTACTGCTATTCACAGTCTATTGGTTGGAACTCAGTCACGGAAGTACGTTTCACCGCAAGGGAGACTGGAAAGTATGACCTAGTTGTGTGCCCAAGGGAACAGGTAATGGTCTGGTGCTCAATCTGCAGTCTCTGTCACTATGCTGAACTTTCACTTGGGACTAAAAGATCTGTCTTGGAATAGACTTCTTCTCTAAGGTGATCTCTTTCCTTTGTTCCAAAATTAAGGTCAGGCAATATGGCAGAGGCCATAGTTATAAGTTTTCTGGACTCAAAAGAAACTGGGTGGGCATAGCATCATATTCACTTAGCAGAAGGCAGAGAAGATGGATAAGACATCCATCTGATCATGTTCCTTACTGGTTTGAGACTTAGACACAAGGGCTGGGGCTCTGAGTCTAGCAGTGACAGAAGTGTGGCCAAAGATCCAAGCTAAGAATTCGGCCTGCCATCTAGATCACATTTAAAATCTGCTGATGAGTTTGATATAACAACAGATATATATATAATGCAGATTCTCCTGTCTCTCGGAATTCTTGGTGAGTTTTATTGACAGAGGGACCACTTTTTGACCAGCCAGGAGTGAAGATTCCCGCAGGCTAGGCATGATTTTTCCTTATATGTCAGCTGCTAGGAAGTATTTCTCCCAGAAAGTGACTCAGAGAAAATCCTTGCCCAACCACTAGGAGGAGCATGAGTCAAAGAAGAGTTTGTGCAACAAAACTTGCTGGGGAAATGGAGCTTTTATTTTACACTCAGAGAGAGAGTAAAAAAAAATTATTCCCCTAAACTCCTGAGTGTGTGAAGAAAGTGGAATACCTGAACTACAGTGTGTGTATCAAGGATGTTCACAAGACAAGAGTATTGGAGCTTGGAAAACCCCTGTGTATGAGGGATTCTAGGGTGACCAACCACTCTGGTTTGCACCCCAGACCTGGGATTTTCAGTTTCAAAACTAGGATAGCTCTGGGAAAATCAGATGAGTTGATCACCTTAGATTCGTTTTCGAGAAAATAAAAGTGGAGTTGAAGCTAGCGTGTAGTTCACATTGTGACCCTTCTTGGTGTAATTAGACTCCAGGTGGAAGCAAAAGACAGGGCAAAGTTTTGCTTCTTGGAGGGTGGAGAATGGATCTAGGTGTCTTGTGTAGGCATAGAAATAGACAGAAGGTTTGATAATGGAGCCACTTGTGAAACTGACAAACCTCAACCTCCAAGGGCCAGAAAAGTCTCCATAAATACTTTTGCTGCAAGTTATTCTTTGATAGGTTCCTTCTGTTTATCCCTATTTTACTGCCTAAAGAAAAATATTGTTAAATATCTAAGCGATTTCAGAGAAGTTACAACCCATCTTACTTCTACCAACCATAACGTTGCAGTTTCTTGTATTCCACTTATTTTCATAATATTATTTCATAATAATAGTCCATAATAATTCCATTTATTTCACTATAGTGAACCAAACAAGAAGTAAATCTATGTATAATAAATGAAAGTAATGACTTTCATTTAATAAATGACTATAATAAATGAGAAATGAAGTAAAATTTCAAACATTCCATGTCGTCTTCTTATTTGAGGATACATTTTTTTTTAATCATCTAAAACACAGTTGAAATGATTGGTAAATCTTTAGGATTACAAAATAAATTATTCTAACTAGCTTTGGGAAAATATAACACCCATCTCCCTATTCATTGGAATGTTTCTTCTATATGCCTTCAAAATAATGAATTTCAATTTCCTAGGTTACTGAATAAACCTCTTGTCATCAAGCATCAATCAGTAAGGATTTATTGAGCATCTATATGCGACTTGTATAATGTGCACACCTTTTTTTTTAAAAAAAAACACACATCTAGACGTTTTTAGATGTGTCGTTTTACAATTTGTTTTGATAACATCAAGTATTTAGTGAAATATACATGCTGCTCTCTAGAGGTTTTCAACAGAATATCATGCAATTGAATGCCAACATTTCAAGGTTTTGTCAGTATTTGAAACTATCAAGTACTAGAAAATATGTACTGAGCCACTTATTTCCAAAATCTAAATATTTTCATTAGTTTTTACCTTGAAAAACTTGAATTCTACTTTATCAAATGTAACTATGTATATAACTGTGACCTGAATGCACTGGGTTTTTTAGACACACATATGACTGCAAAGTATAAGAGGTTCTGCAGTATTAATATACAATAAATTATTTTAAAGATTCATGTAAGATTTTACTTGAAAAACAAATGTATTTGCCGAGTCCTTCCTAGAGCAGTTAAGATTTGACAGCTAAAATCTTTCCATCTTTAGCCACTCTGGGAAAAGGATTCTATATTATAAGTTTTTTAGGTTCTGGATAGGAAATTTAATTTGCAGGTCCATCAGCATGATTCACTCTGATCCAAGAAGAATCATACCCTAGCCACATCCACTTTAGAAGTACCCAGTGGAAAAATCAAACCATATCTCATTAACAATTAATCTGCCTTTCAAACTATATAAAGCTGCTGACCTTAAGAATTATAGAAGGTAAAAACCATCAAAGGAAACAAAGATTTATGTATAAAAACATTTTTTACAAAAAGAAAAAGTTAATGCAGTATTTGGAAGTGGAGAGGGGAAATCATAGACATGCCAAAAATCATCAGATGCCAAGAGCGATAAATTTTAGGAATTTTCATGTTAAAAATAATTTGTGATAATCTCTCAGGTACTTTGATGTACTATTTACAAGGAAAAAATATATATCCATGGTGCAAAATGCAGATTGAAAATATATCTCTAACCACATCTGAAAAATAAATATAATAACTTGAGATGCCCAGAAGTTTAGGAGTCAAATCTCCCTTTCATGATGGATTTGGAGCATTTCCCTGTGTTATAATGGTACTAGTGTAGTTCTGTTGTTTTTACAAAATTATGAAGGTCAATAACAAACTAGAATGAGCTTCCTTCACCAGAGCACCTTCAGAAACTTTACTTAACATCACTAGATTAAGGTCTTTTGAAAATGAATGGAGAGTTATTAAACTTACTGTTTGCTGATAAGAAAAGAGAATTGCCATTTCATTGACTCTATTTGCATTTTTGTTAACGTGCACTTGAAATACCCACAGCTGATAATGTGTTGCTTTCTAATTCAGATAAACAGATGAACCATATCTTTCTCATCCAATATTCGTTCTATTCCTTCATTGACTCCTTTCTCTAAATAGCAGGTCACATTAGTATCATTTTCCCTTACGCAAAAGAAAGGCATTCAAGCGTCAGAAATTTACTGCTGATCCATAACCCCAGTGATCAGAAAACAGAGCCTTGGTAACTCTTAGGTGTTTTACACCTGCCTCTAATTTAATCACCTACTGTGACTGTTGCTCAACACCAAAATAACTCAAGTAGTCTTCATCTGCCAGGGAAAAAAAAAATAGAATTTTTAAAAAGGAAGCTTACTAAGAGAATTTCAACTACTCTGACACATCTCTAAGAAAAAAAAAGAACTTAAAAGCTATTTTTCAAGTGATTAACATTGATTAATTCACAACTAAAAAGATCATTTGCATAATTTTAGAATATATAATTTACTCCATGATTTGTCTGAACACTTCAGACCTAAAGAGTTTAGTTTTTCGAGGTTTTTTCCCCCCCTGAATCAATTTACTATTTATACCCATACTTAATGTAGCTGAATGAAGGTGCTAGTGGTCTGAGCAACATTGGGTGGAGGGATTCGGAAAAGTGTGGAGGTTAGATCAAGGGCTTTGGGGTCACAGATCTGAGTTCCAGTCATGACTCTAGAACATGCTATGTGACCTTGGACAAGTCATTTAAACTCTCCAAGACTTTGTTTCCCTATCTGTAAATTGGGAATGAAATTCCAAACTCACAAGGTTTTATAGTTATGAAATGACATAATGTAGGTTACACATCCAGCCTATGACTGCATCAATAATGAGTTTCTCATATAATTATTGTCATGATAATGACTTTCAATGTTTTTATCATTGCCATTATATAGATTTCAAGGTCAAGCTACATTCATAGAACAAGGAGTATTTTATTCAGTATCACAAATGGTAGACTGCAGAGGCAGTGAAGAGTGAGATGGGAAAGACAACTAGAGGGCATATTTCTCCAGAATGTCTTCTGATTTCTCAAAAGCATGTGCCTACTGATAGTGGTGATAAAAATTCATATATGTTTTGCGCTTCATATTTGCCAAAGCCTTTTATATACATATCTCTGTTTAAGTTAGTGTATAACTAGGCAAGCTCCACAGAGAACGCTGGGTAAACAAAGAATCAACAGAAGGAACGGAGCTGGCAAGCAAGAAGCAGAGAAGAAATGGAGTAGTTGGGCAATTGCAACTTCAGCAGAAACAAACACCATGAATATTATAATAAGTAGCGATAGGAAGTGAATGCTTACAATAAGAAGAGCTAACATTTATTGAGCACCTAGCTAAGGCAGATCCAGGTTTAGTGAGGCCTAAAACTTACACGATTTGTGGGGCCATTCATAAGAAAAAGAATTCAAAAATATAAATACAAGTTTGAGTACAGAGCTTTGAAAGATATCCATGCGTTGGAGGAGTCCAGAAGCTTAGCTTTATTAGCTTCGTGGTAAATCCACTTCTGATGCTTACTATATGCTCAGCCCTATACAAAGTCAACAAAGAAGATGCTACAACAAATGATATGAAATCAGACAGCCTCTGTCCCCATCCTGGCTCTGCTCCACAAGCTGTTTCACTCTGGACAAGTTTCTTTCTTTTCTTTTCCTCTTTCAGCCTCATTTCCTTATCTCACAGTGAGGCCCAGGTAACTGCGCTGTTGTGAAGTTGAAAATAAATAATGTATATATAAGGCAAGTGATAAGCGAACTTCATCATCATGACTAATATCATCAATAGTTTTTTATCATTTTACTTACAAGCAGGAGAAATTATGGAATTTGGTCATCTTCCATATAGAGAATAAGTAAAAGAAAACACAATCCCAAATTTGTCTGACTGCAAAGTCCAAGCTCCTAACCATGATACAATACTCTACTCTCTTCAGATTCAGAATGGAAGTTGATCTTCTGAAAATATCTAAAACTTTGAAAAGGAATAAAAAGTGTATGGTTATTTTAACCCTCTCCTTTGTTAATGTGCAAATAATTTCAAAGAAAGACTAAACCCTAGAGACGATATTACCAGTTTGCATTCCCAATTCATGAACCAAAGCCAATTCCAAAAAACAACAAAAAAATATGGCTATAACATGCTTAGTGAAAATTCAGATACTGCACTGTTATTGAGGAGGTTTTCTTGAATCTCTATGTACTGATAAATTTCAATGAGGTCCAGGACATTTCTTTTTAAGCACTTTTCCATTTAGAAAGATCACTTCAGTTCTAAATAAGCTTGCTTAGAAAATCGGTATAAATTATATTTTAAATTGTAAAAATAGTAAAACTTGAAGATGTCTCCAGCTTACAAGTGATGCAGAAAAAGTATGAAAGTGTATATGGCTGTTGTATAATGAAAGACACTTTACCCAGGTAAAATCCAATATAGAATTCTGCCTTTTCAAGCTTCAATATTGTCAAATGGGCCAAAGGCAAATATGTGCTCGTAAAACTTATGAGACCTGTTAGAAAGGAAAGAGCGAGATTCATAAAGCATGGAGGGTTTCACAAAGCTTGTGATGCCTGTAACAGACAGCCTGAAGTGTATCCTGAAATCTATGTATTAAATCTGTTGTGAACTGTACATTTTATGCAACTCGTTTCTCTATACAAACTAACCTATTCCTCGGATGACATGACATTTTTGAATACATGGACCGCTGACACAAAATTATTGGAAAATTGGTCAATAAAAGAACCACCAATAAATCTAAGGAAAAACCCAGCAAGAGGTCTGTTTCCATCCAATCTGAAGAGGTTACCCAGCAACACAGATAACAGCAAGGGGCTTTGGAACAAGACTGTCTGGATTCAAATCTGGGCCCCACACTCCTCAACAACTTTTCCCCCCTTACTAATTACGTGAATTGATGGAGTTATTTAATGTCTCTTTGTACTTTGGTTTTCCAAAATGGAGTTCATAATAGATAGACCTCATTGGGTTGTTCTGAAGATTAAATCAGTTAATTCATGCAATGTGCTTAGAGCAGTATCTGGCCTCTGGGGTGAGCACTCAACAACTATAAGCTATAGTGTCTATCTCGTTACTTTAAATGAATTGTTGCTTCCATGTACTACTCCCAAAAAACAAACAAAAAGTAGTTATATGATCAATACTCTAGGTATTTGCTTGGATTGTTCTTTGCTTATCCTCTCTCTGTGGCTCCTTACTAATCTTGTTTCTCAGTTCTCAGGGCCCATGTCCCACCTCCGTCTTCCTTGACAGCACATTTGGCTCCTGATTTGGCTTCCAGCAACTCAACTTGTACATTTTTGCTGATCTTGTTTTTCTCTAGTTTCTTACGGAATTCTGACAGCACAGACCACAAGGTGATGTCCCAAGTGTTCCAACTCTTCACAAGTCTCTGTCCATCAACTGTACTCACCATCCCCAACAAGAAGAGCTTTAGCACGTTCTCTATTGAAAAAAAAAAAAATCCAAAGACTATAAAGACCTCTTACTGCAAAAATTCAACTTAAGAGTACCTGAGGTAGAAAAAATTGTTCCTTCTCCAAGTGTAGAACATTTTAAAGGAGAGGAAACTCTCCTCAGATAAATAGTTCAAAATATTTTGAGCTCCACAATTATGAATAATGGCTACTCTAGAGCATATTTCTAACAAGGTGCACGTGGAGCACAAACCTAAAGCACATAAAAAACTAGGACAAAAAATATGTCCAAAGAAGAAAAAATTTGGAGGAATTACTATTCCTGGCTTCAAGACTTAATATAAAACTACCACAATCAAGACAATTTTCTTTTGGCAAAAAGATCAATGTATTGGCCAATCAAACAGAATAGAGAGTGCAGAAATAGACCTACACATACACAGAGAATTAGATTATGGAAAAAATATCAAGGTTATTCAATGGGAGAAAGGAATGTCTTTTCAACAAGTGGTGCTCAATCGAATGGATACCTTCACAGAAAAAAATAAAAGAACATCAATCCAACTTTGCACAATATTGAGACCTAAAAAAAAATCGAGAAGAAAACATATGAGAAAAACCATTGAGACCTTGAGACAGGAAAACTTTTCTTGGATAAAACAAAAACAAGATTGAGGTGTGAAAGAAAAAAATATATTGTATTTTATGAAAATTAAAAACTTTTGCTGGGGCAGGCCCAGTAGTGTAATGGTTAAATTCAGCATGCTCCGCTTCAGCAGCCCAGGGCCTGCGGGTTCGGACCCCGGGCACAGACCTATGCTACTCATGCAGCCATGCTGTGGCAGCGTCCCACATACAAAATAGAGGAAGACTGGCATAGATGTTAGCTCAGAGCCAATCTTCCTCACCAAAAAACTTTTGCTGTTCAAAAGACACCATTGAGATACAACAATAATGCACACTGTGAGAAAATGTTCATAAGACATATATCACACAAATTACTTATGTGTAAATATATAAAGAACTCTTATAACTCAATAATAACAAAAAAACATCCAAATTAAATAATTGGCAAAAGATTTTACAACAAAAGTTATACAATTTACAACACAATTTGTACAGAATTTACAACAGAAGACATACAATAAGCACATAAAAAAAATCTTCATGATTATCGGTCACAGAAATTCAAATGAAAACTACAAAGAAATACCACTACACTAAAATTAGAATGGCCAAAAGTCAAAGGATTGACATACTAAATGTTTAGAATGTGAAGAACTGAAATCCTCATGCACTGCTGATCAGAATGCAAAGTGGCACAGGCACTGTTCAACATCATTTGTAAGTTTCTTGAAAAGTTAAAAATAAACCTACTATATAAATATAGATCCACAAAGACTTAAGCAACAATGTCCATAGCAGCTTTACTTGAAATAGTCCAAACTGGAAATGATCCAAATGTCCATCAGTAGGTAAGTGGATAAACAAATTGTGGTAGATCCCCTCCACCTAATACAATGCAGAAATAAAAAGAACTCACTATTGAGACACAACAATGTGGAGGAATCTCAAAATCATTATGCTGAGTGAAAGAAGCTAGACAAAAAAAGAGTATATACTGCATGATTAAACTTACATAAGAGACAGAAAGGGTAAACAACTTATAGTGACAGACATCAGATCAATGTTTGTCTGGAGTAGAAGAAAGTTTGGGGGGAGACAAAAATGTTCATTTATTGATTGTAGTAATGAATTCATGAGTGTATGTATTTGTCAAAACTCATCAAATTGTACACTTTAAATATGTGCAGTTTATTATATGACAATTCTACCTCGATAAATTTGTAAAAAATAAAAACGTCTTTAGGAAAACTTGGCCCATGTTTTATTATCTCCTTCTGATCACGAATTAGAAATTAAGACTAAAATTTGTAATTCATGTCTATGAAGCAGAAAGCCTGACAGGTTTTTCCCTTTCTTCTCCAAGGCATAAAAAGGCCTTTGGAGAGGCTAGTTAGGGGCTGGAAGTTTGGACCAGAATTGAGAGTAACAGGATTTAAGGTAGCTTTGAGGAGGCATTAAAACTCCATTTCTGCAGAGCAGGCTGGGACAAATTTGTTGTGGGAAGACATGCAGGAGAAGTGAACAGGAATCCAGAAGAGATTTGCGGAAAGAGGACTGGAGAAAATGTACGATTTTGATAGTTTGCCGAATCCCTGAAAGTCATCCTAAATTTGATCTGTGGCCCCAAAAGTGCCCGAGCTCATACATTAGGAGAAGAAATCTGTGAGGCGTGCAAGTTCAAGTGCCCAGAAGCTGAGTGCACCCAGATAGACCACTTAAGCTCTAAAATCCAGGAACAACTGGTCTTACCAGACTGCTCACCACAGTTCTAGGTACTTTTCCCTATAAGCATCTTTGCCAGAGACATCTCTGCTGCAAGCATTTTTGTTGCATTTTCACTGCCATAAGGCAATTTTGCTGTAAAAGATAAAATAACCAAAAATAAAAAGAAGGACGTTCAAAAGGACATAATAAAACACGAAAAATGAATAACAAAGGACTTGATTGCAAGATACAAAATATTTGATATCTTTAAAATGTATATAGGTTCATGGCAATACTGTGCAAACAACTGATTTTATTTTGTGCGATGTACCTAAGCACTTGTCTTCGAAGGCTTTTCTTCATAGCATTATACATTTCTTTGCTTGTTGATTCGTCTCCTCTTTTGGCATCTCACTTTTTCTTTTTTGCCAAAATTTCTTTCTTCATTAGGTGATATCAGTTTCCAAATACTAGGATGCATGTTTGTAACTGGGCTTTGTACTGCGTTGTGCAAGCCTTCTACACTGTTGTTTGCTTTTGGCATTTTGTCACATGTCCATTGACAGACATTCCAAAGTTCTGTGGGAAATGTGGGTTCAACTCTGTGCCACTGCAAAGACCATAATGAGGGCTAAGATTTGTGTAATATACAAACGGGAGCTCTGCATCAATGGAGAAAGGAAACCAAACTGTCAAACAGTCAACCAGTTATTTTATCTTTTATGGCAAAATTGCCTTATGGCAAATTAGTTATGCAGCAAAAATGTTTGCCACAAAAATGTTTGCTGCAAAGAAGTGTATGGCAAAAAAGCTTATGGCAAAAATACCTGACACAACCTGTCACATGGGTGGAACCATCACTGCTACCTGAGTCTCAAAACCTCACTCAGCTATAGTGTGATGTCCAAGATGTCAAATCATTGATCTATCTCTAGACATCATCTTCCAGGCACATCCCAGACTGCTTAGAGATGCTCTAGGAATCGCTGGGCACGTATCAGGGTGGCGGCAGAGAAAGTTTGAATACCTATATATGAGGACAAGCCAAAGCATTCCAAACTCAGAACAGAGGAGTCACATATAGAATTAATAATTAAAGCAAATTATACATAAACTATATATAGTTTTTCAATCTGTAGTGCTACTTTGGCTATTTCTAATCGCCATTTTTTAATTTTGTAAACTATTGATTTAGATAGGTGTCTGGATCAGACGGACTTACCCAAATAGCCTACTGAAATCTAGAATCTGGTAGTGTAGATGGTCAGACCAGATAGGCAGCACACCTTGGATACTCCTGCCTGAAGCAGACTTACTCCTCTCTAGTTCTGGCTCACCTTCACATTTCACCACTGAACAATTTTTCTACCTTTTCAGCTACAGAGCACTCATTCTTTTGACTTAAATTTATTGTCTAAATCTGTGGAAGATTCCATTTTCAAAAGGATTAAACTAGCTGTATGAGTTTACCTTTACTGCAGGCTTCCACCTTTGCAACGAAAACACACACACACACACGTATACACAAAACAAAAGCCACCCAATCAAAGAAAATGCCATAGAATAAAATGATTGGATGAAATATAGAAAAGTTCAGTCATGTGGAAAGAAAATATACGCATCAGAATGGATGAAAACGTTGAAATAAAAAATAGAACTCCTGATTAATGATTCATGAAGAAAGATAGAATACGTATTCTTTTTGTGGTTTTTCTCTCTTCAGAACAAAGATTTCATACTTTTACATCATTTTATGCTACTGTGGTTTTGTTTTGAAAGAACCATTCAAGGTTCTTTTTACAAGAGTTAATATAAACGGGAAAACAAAACAAAGGAATAATCCTATTCTCATAGATGTTTTATATCAAAGGTCTATTGGCTTCAAAGCATTACTGAAGTATTATTTTACATCGGTTAAATACCGTGTCGTTTAAGTACGATATTCAAAACTGGGTGAAAGTGACTTTGGCTCTTATAATTCACTAATATTATAGGACATTGTTTTGGCAAGTGCATTGGGATTTGAATGCATACAAAGATGGTCATTTTAACTCTGGAATTCATTGTCTGTATGACCCTGGGCAAGTTCATAGTTTTTTTGAATTGCATGTATAACACCAAGATAGCAATACTTATATCACGAGGTTTGTTGTGAAATTTCAAGGTGATAACATACAAAAAGTACACCAGTGTCACCTTCTCCCACACTCAGAATTCAGATTGATCTTTTCAGAATATTTGTTGAGGAGTTTTCATGCTAGAGAATTAGAATAAATTCCTTTTTAGAGACATTAGATAGCCCAGCATGTATGGTTACCTATATTATCGATCATCAGAGGTCAATGAGCACTTGGGTTATTTTCTCTTGCCTCAGAGATTAAGAGGCTGTGTTGCTTTTATCCTTATCATTAGAGAGTGCTAGAAATAGCAGACATTCTTCTGCTATTTCTGAAACTGCACCAAGATGAGAAGGAATATCAGTACATACTGGTAAAACGCACAGCTTCTGGAGTTGGCTGCCTGGAACTGAATACCAGCTCTAGCGTGTGTTAACTCTGTGACCTTGAGCAAGTTTCTCCACCTCAGCGCCTCAATTTCTCAAATTTAAAGTACATCACAGGACGGTTTGGGGTTAAATTAGTTAACATACATAAAGCATAAAGAGCCACGTCAGGCACAAAGCAAGCACTCAAAATATAATTGCCATTATTATTCCTTTTGTAGTTTTCTTAGCCTCAAGCTCACAATTAGCTTTTGCTTGAAAAAGGAATGTAATATCCTATTTCCATTCTTGATATTAGAAATGTTGATGTAGATAGGAGATGCTAAGTGTGCGACTGTTCTGTCCTCAAGCTTCATTATTCACTCATCGTGGAAGAGGAGAGGCAAATGGGCTTTCCAAGAGAAAACATGTTGATGAACACAAATGGTTTCCTTTGCCGTGATAGCATGAAAAGTATATTTTTTATTTGTTTGTTTTTTTAGTTTTGAATTCCGTAGGGTGATGTCCAAAAACAGTGAAGAAAAAAGGCCAGGGAAGCAGTTAGAGAGAAATTGAAAAGGTGGGGAGGAGAGAAGGAAAAGCTGCTTCTCTATATTTATAACAAAACAATATTTCTGGAAAAAAACAAAGCAAGGAAAGAGCAAGGTGAATAGTTGTGATTCTTTTCCCCTACACTCTATTTTCTACCCATCAGTATGTCCTGTCAGCTCTTTCTACAAATATATTCCAAATATGCAGCTTCTCACTCTCTTTGTTAATGTGTCTCTGGTCCAAACCTTCCTCGTTTCTCCTTGGACTGCAGTAGCACCACTTACCTGATCTTCCTGACTGTTCTTGTCCCCAAAGAGTATCCACTGAACAGCAGCTTGCATGATCTTTCTGAAGTATGAATTCTATTACTTCATTCCCATTTTTACAACTCCAGCGGCTGCAGGTTACCCCTAAATAAAAACCGGAACTCTGTGTCATATCCTACAAGGTCCTCTGTGACCTTCCTGTTGCCAATTTTCTGGCCTCATGTCCTTCCACCGTCTCCCTTACCCACTTCTGTCCAGCCGCTGGCCTTTCCCTCGTCTTTGGAGCACATCATGCCGTTCCTGGGTCAAGGATTCTGTACTTGCTCTTCTTTGTATTTGGAACGCTCTCCCCCACATCTCCACACAGCTCCCCTTTCTCGTTATTCAGATCTCAGCTGAAATATACCTTGTTGGGGAGGCCTTTCCTGACCGTCCTAGCTAGAGCCGTCATTCTCTACATTTCAGTACCTGAAATCATCTTATTTATTTTCAAGTTCACTGTCTGTCCCCTTCAATTAGTCAAGTAGGTTGGAAAGAGGGCTCGGTCTATTTTATTTCTATATTCCTAACACCTAGAAACAGTATGTGTTTGTAGCCAGACTGGCCCAACCCCAGATTCCAGGAGCTGAGACGGGCAGCAGTCCACTCCTGGTGTCTTACACCATTGAAGCCCAGGCTCCATCCGGCTGTTACCACCTCTTCTGCCATTACACATACTGTTTTTAACTCAACAATTACTTTAAAAATGGATGCTGTGTCGCTTATAATAAAAGGAAAAAAAATTTATATTCTCTTTTAAAAGTTACCCAAAAGTCTGTAACACAAACCAGATGGATCTCAATGATTCTGTGTCCCTGACCTAACTAGTTACCTCTATTTTTGGCTAAAGGCGTATGTCAGAGGGATGAAACGCCCCACAGAAAAACATGTATGAATTAAACTGATTTTCAGAGATTAAAAGAGAATGTTCATATGGTACTACATTTTTTTCCCAAAATATTTTTATTGCCTCCTTATCAATAAACACTATATCTAGTATGTCTACCCAGGCAAAGCTAAGCAGAAAATGGAAATATTTGTCTAGTTAATATAGATAGATAGATAGATAGATAGATAGATAGATAGATAGATAATCTTTCTCTTGAAATCTCATAAAATCCCCAGTTGTGTCTATATAATATGTATGTATATACTAAATATATTTGGCAATTTTAAGACAAAGATATATATATGTATTCCAATTATACAAATTGATTACATTAATTTTCCACTTAACCTTACCTTATACACTGATACATAACTAGGAATATATTACTGAGCCACTCCTCTTAAGCAGACTCTGAAAGACAAAATGGTGTCAGTTCTGTTTCATAAAAATACTTGTAATTACTTGGCTTTTCAAAGCAGTCTTTCCAATCCATTAAGGTGCACTAGTTATTTGTCTCCCGTATTTAGAATTTATGGATCTGAATCTCTCACAAATAAACCTACTACTTATATGAATTACTAATTATACTTCAAACTCTCATTACTGCGAAATCACTCCACCACACAGCCAGAAAATTCCAGACCCACTGCTTTGAGGTTAAAGAATATAGTTACTTAACTATTTCAAGTGAAGGTAAGACAAGTTTGGATGTCATCTAAGTATTAAAATTACAACTCAAGAATTAACTGTATAAAAATAATTTGGATTGTATGGGAAAATACACTGTTAGAAAACAAGAAATTTCTCTGGGCAAAAGGATAACAGAAGACCAATGGGAGGAAACTGATTGAAGGAGAGCAGCTGTATCTTCCATCTGCACTCTCACAAGAGAAAACTCTAGACGTTACATCGCAGCGGATTTTTTTACCTCTCAATTGTGAACACAAGAAAAGCAAATCCTGCTTCTGTAGCTGGTTTATGAGAATCATTCTTTCTGATTTTAATGAGAGGATTTTAGGAAGGAAGGATGAGATATTTAATACAATTTGGAACACTGAAGCAAGGAACCCAAGGGGCAGAGGGGTCTTTTGCAAGTACACATTGATTTCAGTACCCGAGAGCAGAGGTGCCTTCAGGAATAGCGATCTCAGAATTTTAGATGCAATTATTAGAATGAAGCAATACAGGAAGGATATTCCAATAATTACGTGAAGAAGACACAAGTAAGATGATATATAATCTGCTTCGAGATAGAAATATACTATTTGTCATGCAAACATAATATAATGCATTTGTGAATTGAATTGTAGAATTTATTGGAATTAAAAGTAAATAAATAACGTGATTATGTAGCCTGGATTACATAGATTTTTCTTCTTATCTCAAGGATTTTCTCATGTCTTGGATGGTGAATTAGTACATGAAACAAGGTTTCTAGCTTCTGGTTAGTAGCACCAAATTGATAAGACAGATTATTATGCCCTTGGTCAAAGTGAGGTAGAAAGAAAGATGTTTAAAAATGTGATGATACAAGTCAGATGGGAATAAAACAATAAGATGGTGTAATACTAAAGGGTCTCTCTTAATTAACCAGAATTGCCCTAAGTCAGAAAGAAGAGAAATTTTGGTAGAAAATGAAGTTGCTTCTTATAGACATTTTCAGTTTGAGGTATCAGTGGAGATTTCAGACCGTTTGTTCAGAAAGAGCTGGAAATTTGGAAATGCACATCCAGAGAAAAAAATCAGCAAGTAAATATTTTTAATAAAGGTTTTGGATTGTTTTGCAATAAAGCACAATGTAGCTTCCACATGTGGGCATAATGTAGATTGGAAGCTAATTTCACGTACCTCAAGCATCCTATAATTCAAGTATTGTCCCCATAGCACAGACAAAACTGGAACAGAGAAAAATGAAAAGTTATTCCCTAAAACACACAACTAGTAAGTAACAGAACCCAGGTAAAATCAGCCTTCTCATTCCAACTTTCCTGCTCCCTCATTTATGCTGCAGCTGATCCAGGACAAAGGATGAAGATAAAGAAGAAAGGAAGGTCAAGGAAAAACCATGGACAAATTCATGACTCAGAATTAAGTTAGCATGAATTTTCAGTCAGCATAATTTTGAGAGTTTATCCAGCAAAGTCCGGCAACCTGGGAGTAAAATCTGAAAAACAGATGGTAGACCGATTCACTGTGGAAGATTGGCAAGTTGACACAATGCAAGGTTAAATATACAAGGATTTTTTAAGGTGGTAATAAGTGCATTGCCGGGAAGTTGGGCCATGTTTGCAGAGATTAAAGTGAAGCCAGAAGGTGATTGATAGACTAAGAGTTTGAAAAAGCCTTGACTGCCTCCCTCCCACTATTGAAGCTCAAAATATCAGATTTTCATTTTCCCAGCGTCTTTTGATTCCATAGCACGGATGCATTGGAAATTTCTAAAACTGGTTCTGCAGTATTCAGAGCAATTCAGCAAGCTTCCTAATATCCTCTCTATAGATTCCAGTTCAGCTTAAATTAATCAGAGGTTTGTAGTTTTGTTTCTTTTATCTTATTGACTAATACCACATTTGATCAATTTTGGTTTCATTTTTTTCTGCCCTTCCTCTCATCCAAATCCCTTAAAATTACAGAAAGTATTTAAAACCGATGAAGGGTATGACCAACATCAGGGAAGTTGGAGCAACTGTTAGAAGATAGAAAATAGCATTGGAGTGATAAAAGCAGAAGAAACCATAAGCTTAAAACATGCTCAGGAGGAAACCATTAGAAAGATTTGTAGTAAGAGCAAATGCAAAGATGTCATAGTTGAGTGTACAAATGGAAAGAGCACTGGTTTCTGGGTACAATCATCTGAGTAATTAATAAACTGCATTACCCACAGCAAAACCGGCAGGCCAAGCAGGATTCTCTCTCCTCCTTTTATGTGGAACACTGGCTATTAGGAGTTACATTCATCCCCAGGCTAAACAATCAGACCCATACTCTAAAGAAAGTGAACTTCCTGTCTAGGGAGGGCTTCTTAGGGATGTAGAGGGCCACGAGAGAAGCAGAAAAGAGCTGGCCAAATGTTGGACCTCCAGGGAGGGAAATACACTAAAGACTCAGGTTGAAGAGTGGGAGGGAGTCAACTTGCCCTCTTTCTCCATACAGCCCCCTAAACGTAAAGCTAGACTGTCGACATTCCCCATCCAATTACACAGAGCACATAGGCAGTTCTTTACCTTACTCGGAACACTAATCTGGCTGCTTAAACTAATCCACTTAGCCAAAGCAAAAGTCCAGAGGAAGTAAAACATGTCTTTGTATTGTTTGTATGTGCTTAATCTATCATTTACTTTAAACTAAATCATTCCGAAAATAATCTGATACCAGTTATCTATACTTTATATCTAGCTACTGAATGAAGGACCCTTTATAAAAGAATTTCTAGCATTAGAAAACAGGTTTAAAGCTATTTAATGTTCAGAGGGATCTTCCAAATTCCTCTGAAATTGCCCAAGATCAGTTTTTTTTTATTTCCTTTATCATAGTAATCATCTGTGGAACTTCTGGGAACACGCACACAAACACACACACACATGCATATGCTCCTGGCGCCCACTCCTGACCTACTCAATCAAAACATTTATTTTACGCCCATGGAGGGGTTCAGAAATCTAAATTTTAAACAAGTGAGCCAGGTAATCCTATGATCTTACAAATTTGGGGAATATGGCAAAGTATGATACTAAGTACAACCACAAGCACGTCCATTCACCTGCACCGTACATACCTACACACACGGCACTTTTGCTTTATTAGAGACCACCCTTCAATGAATTTTTTTCATGTTTGCTGTTTATTAGTGGCGTAAAGTGTTTCAAACTAAGGAGTGATAACTTCTAGTGGGATTTGTCAATTCTTTTGTTAACCAGTATTATTGTTCTCCTACTTCAGGAGGCATAGGGTCATCTCAAAAACAATTCAAGTAGAGATGTCCTGGCCCTCCAAAGAGTCTCTGACCCAGTCTCTTAGGAGTGGGCATGAATTTGCACATGAAAAAAGCATCCCTAGCTGATTGTAGCACTTTGAGGAACATTGCACCCTTTCTTCTTGCTTTCTCTCTCTGTGTCTCTCAGACTAATCCTCTTGCCACTTATTTATCTTTTTTTGCCTTATTTTCTCCTCTGCTTCCCCTGCCTTACCTAGCACTCATCAAGTGACAGGAAATATTACTCTTAAGTGTCATATCTACCTGGGTGGAGATTATCAGTACTGCTTGCAAGTGCCATGTGGATTTACCACCAGCAAAATAAAAAGCACTGCAAGGATAAGCTGAGTGAGTCCTCTTACTTGAAACGGAAAGGTAAGTGGAAACAAACAGGCTAAGAATAAGTAGATCAATGGTTCTCATTCCTGGCTGCACATTAAAATCACTTGAGAAGCTTTTAAATTCACCCCCAAAGATTCAGATTTATTTTGTTGGGTGTGGTACCAGAAATCAGTGTGTTCTTTGAAGTTCCCAGGTAATTCTAACATGCAGGAAGATTGGGGAACTCCCAAATTAGACTCAGTGGAAGCCTATGCAAAGATAATGACCAGGAAAGATATACGTCTGAGACCTAAAAACAACAGAGGGAGAAAGGGACTTGAATGAAAAGAAGGAAGAAAAAGAGAGAATTATATATAACGATGCAGGGGAAAATAGAGAGAAAGGAGATTTGTCATGGCAAAGAGAAAAAGAAATCAATGAAAATGAACAGTCCTTCCTCAATATCTGCTTAAGTAAGGACAGTTTAGGGGAAAATGAGAGGGGAGTGCTTTAGATGGATTACAAACAGATGAGGTAGAAGGAACATTCAGTGCTTCCCAATCCAAAAATCACACAGGGATTCGAGTCCATTCGTCTTTCCAGACAAAGACCCAGAGAGAGAGAGCGCAAAAGTCAGAGTGTAACAAGAGATGATTTTATGAATATCTGTGCGGGGTGCGGGGAAAAGCGACCGGCAGATGGATGAACACTTTGCAATAATAAACCTGGAAGCTCAGAGCAGATAGGGACAAACTAAACCAAAGTCAAGAGCACAATTAAGGGTAAGAAAAATCACTGCCAACAGTGTTAAGCCTGAGGGGCCTCTAGACAGGTCATAGAAGGTTTACATTAAACGTAATCAGAATCAAAACAAAAGGCGAAAATGAATACCAAGGTTTGCATTGCCAGAGTAATGGGAGATTAGAGACTGTTGTTTTGGAAGGACATGCAGAAAGGATGTTTCACAAACATCCTTTGTTTCAACAATACAAATAGGTCTAAACTGGTTAAAGTTATTAAATATAAAAAAATGGAGGAAGGACAAATATTGTTTAAAATCCACAAAAAAAAAGAGAAAACCTTATTTTTGGATAAAATGCAGTTAGGAGGAGCCATAAATCCAGGTAAATCAAATTATTTTGCCTTATACAGGAAAGTAAGACGACTAATTTTAAATTCACTCATAAGAGAAGACACTGAGGACGAATATTGACTCTTCAATACTGAAAAATAACTCTTCTGACAGATCTATTTGAGATGACTCTCCCAGACTAGAATTTTTGATTCTAAATTAGTCACACCCTTTAATGCAATGAAACAGTACTACACACACACACATGCACACACATAAACAAACACACACACACACAAACATCTTTGCCCCTAGGTTAAAACCTTCTTTTCTCCTGGTCTTCTCCACCTCCTTCCCCTATATTGCACAGTCTGACATTCTGGATAGAGTATTTGTAACAGTATGAAACGTAATCAAACATAACATTTGATAGTACATCAAATCAGCAGAATAAATTGTCACACATAATTTTAATGTTCATTTTGTGACTTTGTAAAAATTTTTCATCAAGCTAAAAATGTAAGAAAAAATGAAGAAACATATCATTACCACATAGTTTTATTGTTCCAAACATAATGCTTTTACTTGAAACATAATATGGGATGAGAGGGTACATGTGTGTGGGAAAGCGCTTGTGTTTTTTGTCGTTGTTGTTGGTTGTGGTGGTGAGGAAGGTTAGCCCTGAGCTAACCACTGTTGCCAGTCCTCCTCTTTTTGCTGATGGGCTAACATCCACGCCTATCTTCCTCTACTTTATATGTGGGACACCTGCCACAGTAGGACTTGATAAGCGGTGCATATGGCCACGCCCAGGATATGAACCCTCGAACCCCAGGCCTCGGAAGCTGAGCATGTGACCTTAAACACTATGCAACTGAGCCTGCCCCGAGAGCACTTGTTTTGAATTCTCTAACCTGTATAATACGCCTTCTGGGGCTTTGTTCTCCATTTCCTCTGTTGTCTGAGTTTGAAAAATCCATTGGTTAATTTTAAGTCCACCTTTTACCTGACTCAGTGACTATTTGAACCTTGACCACTCCATACTTAAACTCTACTTTCTTGTCTTTCATGGCAATTCTCTACACTGACACCCACTTTTCTTCTCTGGCCGTTCTCTAGGAGTCTGCTTCCTGATTCTTCTAACTTTACATACTGGGAGCAATCTCATTTATATCGATAAATGCCAATACCGCTGATGGTCATCGAATCTCTACCCACAGCCTCTTTTCTGATCTCCAGATTTGTATATCCAGCTTTCTGTTGAACGTCAGCACTGATTTGGAATTTAGTAATGTTTCTTTGAGCACATCCTCTCTTCTTCAATATTGGCTCCATTTAAAGCACACCTCAACCATGTTAATAACTGTAACCCAGTTTCCCAAGTTGAAAACCTTTGAGTCACCCTATGCTGAAGTTAATGATTTAATTTAATTTCTCATTCAAACTAGGATATGTTTGATAATGAAATGGGCACTCAATAAATATACTGGTCAATTAAGATGTCCAGTTACATTAGAAATACCCTCATTTTACTTCAACTAATTAGTCATTGAGTTGGGAAATCTTGACGTTTTTCAGGGCTATTTCTTCTTATTCAGGTCCTCATTATCTCATCCATAGAATATTACCGGCCTCACTGAACTTCCTGCTCCTAAACGTGCCTTTAACACTGCTGTTGAAGTTATTTTTCTAAATCCCAAATCTGATTACGTTATTTTCTTTGCTGTCTCCTATCTGCCTTTCCGGATAAAATTGAGCATCTTTAGTATAATATACACGTGTAAGTCCTAAATTATCTAATTCCCAGCTACTTTGGAAGGATAGGTTAGTGTAATGGTTAAAAGCACAATCAGGTGTCTGCTTAGGTTGGGGAAAGTTGGAATGAGCATTGTTCTCTCCCAACAATGAGAAAAAGGTGGAATAGCTACAAAGTCATAGCTTTTATTGAATCCATCAGATTGCCGAAGTTGCAAAGCGATGAAGTAGCCTGAATCCCAAGGAGAGGCAGGCCTCTCTAAGAAGAGATGGAACACAGGATTTTTCTCCTGGGGAATAGCACAAGAGGAAGAGGCATTATCCATCATAGAAACAGATAAGAAGAAATCAGTTTAAAAAAATCAACGAATTCATAAAATAAATTGAGGACTAGTGTGACAATATAGATCTCTGGTAGCCCTAGACCCAAGTGGAATTTGCACATACTTATAGTCGCTTTTCCATGAACCTTCACTTATTGTTCATGAGAAAGATTGGGGGATAACGTGGGAGACCAGAGAGAGACTCCCATGGTGGTGCAGACATGGAGAAGGAGATGGGCTAATGCTGAAGGAAAGATATGGAACCCCACACCCCGGCCCTGATCCTTCTCACATATGGAGCAAAAGCCTAAAGCCAGTGGGGGAGGGCCAGCAACATCTGTCACCTTCAGGGTACAGGTGAAGACACATTCATGCTGCAGGAACGAGAGAAGGCAAAAGCCCTCTATTCCAGAGACAGCAGCAGAAAAGAATCCTAGACCCAGCATCCCATTGTAACACCACTAGGAAAGGGCAGGTACACTCCCAACAGATAAAAGATACAGTTTGGCTGCCATGGGGAGAAGGGGCCTAAATCCTGAGAAACTCCCTCCCCTGAAGTCCAGGCACACAGGATCTACTTGAGATTGAGGCTGAACCAGAACAACAGAGAATCTCTCTGCCCCCACCAGAAGCTTAAAAAGTACCAAGTAACAAGCTATGACAGTCTGTTCCTGGGGTAGGAAAAGAGCATGGGGAGAGAGAGGGAGAGAAAAAGGGTGTAAGCTTTGTGGTAAAGGCATTCAGAGACAGGTGAAGACTGAGGGTAGCACAAAAACACCGAGAGAGGAAAAAAAAGCCTATGGTACTCTAGACCCCACCCTAAGCACATGCAAGGCTAGAGGAAATTGAAGCCAGTGGTACACTGACAATAATAAAAACCAAAACAAAATCCAAATTCGGCTCACTTCCTGGCTAGATTGACTCCATACCCCACACTAATGGCCTGAAAGAAGACAAGTGCCTATCTCCAAGTATAAATGTTATTTACCTCAGTCTCCACTGACTGCTTTACACATGATGTCCAGCATGTAATAAATAATTATGAGACACACAAAAAAGCAAGGGGAAAAAAATATAGCCATTGTCAAGAGATATAGTAATCAAAAGAACCAGACTGAGAGATGACCCAGATGTTGGAACTGACAGACAAGGACTTTAGTATAATATTATTCATAATCATCAAAAAGTAAACCAACAAAAATATCTACTAACTGAAGAATAGATAAACTGATTATGGAATTCATATAATGGAAGCTATTCAACAGTAGAAAGGAAGGAACTTCTGATATATGCCACCATATGGTTGAATATCAAACGCATTTATCAAATTCCTAGACTGTCACATAAAACGTGTGAATTTTACAATATGTACATTTTACCTCAAAAAAAGCTGTATTTGAAAACAAAATCAGAAAAAAAAAAATGCAGACTGCCTGGTTTTGAATTCTGGCTCTACAATTCATTAGCTGTACAATTTTCGTCAACTTATTTAGACTTTCTCTACCTGCATTCCTACAGCTATAAAACAGGGGCAACAATAAAGACAGAATACCTAACCCACAGAGTTGTTGCAAAGAGTTAAAACATGTAATATACATAGAAGTTACCACATAAATATTTGCTATTATTATTAATTTTCCAACCTCATCTCCCACCAATGCTGCACAGTAGCATTGATCTAGACATTCTGAATTTTTTAAGATTCCTCTAATCACCCTATTGTTTCATACAACGTGTTTTTGTACTTGCTGCTTTATCTGCTTGGTATGTCCTTTTCGCGTCTTACACACAACTCCCAGCAGTAGCAAACTTCTTATCCTTAAAGACAGAGTTTATATGTCTCCTCTGTAGACCTTCTCTACAACTTTCCAATCCTATCCAAGTGAACAAGATTGATCCCCTCTTCCTTTATATCTATGCATCTAATACATATCTCCATTTTTGCACCAATCACACAGTGTTGTAATAATTTCTTGAATATTTTTTCTTCTCTCATATCATGACTTTGAATAGAAGACAAGTTGTATTTAATATTCTGTCTGAGATCTTAGGTAGGGTATGACATGTGATAGATGCTTAATAAATATTTGAAGGAAGGGATGGATAAAAGAATCTATTATGGTTCACTTCAATCCCAGCTACCTGATAGCACTGAAAAATGCTCTTGGCTGGTAACTATTAAAATACTAAGACTAAAGGAGCATCATAGAAAGAAGTATCCAGATACCAGAGCATGTAAAGTCAATCAGTACAATAGGACATGTTGCTCTTAGAAGTTGGTGGCCTGCCCCGTGGCTTAGCGATTAAGTGCCCGCGCTCCGCTGCTGGCAGCCGGGTTTGGATCCTGCGTGCGCACCGACGCACCGCTTCTCCGGCCATGCTGAGGCCGCATCCCACATACAGCAACTAGAAGGATGTGCAGCTATGACATACAACTATCTACTGGGGCTTTGGGGGGAAAAAAAAAGTTGGAACCTGGAGGAGGCCAGAGGTCCAAGAATTTAAATGATGGATTAGTAATCATGTATGTGTCAGATGTCACAGCAAGTGGAAGGAAAGACCCTATAGACTACTATAGGCAACTGAATAGAATTGAGTATATTGGAATCAGCCTGCAAAAAGGGTTTGTGGGAGTCTATTTCCAAAGGCCTGCCAAGTAACCCAGGCTCCCAGCCTTACTAGCATTGTTAACTTGGTCTAAGTTTGACTTGGTCAATTTGAGACTTGACAGCCTGATTTGTCTCTTTCTTGAAAAATTCTGATTGGTTTTTATCATGAATTTCTATAGTGCCCAGATTTGCCTTCACTTTTGTTTTACTCTCTTGGCATGACCTTGTTTTATGTTTCTGAACACTTGCAGGAAGATTAGGCAGGTTACTGCTAGCAGAGCATCCAGTGATAGGTCATCTCGGGACATGACAGAATGCTATGATGCAGGTACAAAACTGTACAATAGTGAGAACGTGATAGAGTGAAGAGGCAGAGCACTTCAGGAGCTAAGTGCAACATAAGTGATTCTGAAAACGTGAAATAGTGTGTGTTAGTTCATGTGCTCTCAGCAATTAATAAAATCCATAAGTGACTCTCGGGGGGTGTTTGCTACCCGCAGTGGTACCTCTGCTGAGGATGTGCCAAGAAAAGCCTCTGCTGGGGTAAAGGAAGCAGCTCTCATGGAAACTCCTAGACATATCAAGATTCTGGTTCTTTCTACCTCATTTGATCCTTTCCTGTCAAATAAACCATAGTCCACAGAAATTTGGAACTGCATTTTTATCCTGCAGAAGCCCTGCTGTCCTTCGGTGGGAGAACACAGGGTCATTCCCTCATAATGAGATTCTTTTACCTGTGGTTATTAGGCTGGCAAACCACTATTTTGAAGTACTTTGCAGACTCTCTCGTCTGAATGAGCCTTTAATTCTCTGATCTACACTAGAGGTCAAAGTAGATTAAAAAAAATAAGTAATTGGACAGGTAGAATATGTATGTAGGAATTACAGAGCATGCAGATTTTTAAAATTTATATATACACTGATGTGTGTGTATATAGATATCTAGATAGATAGATATATATATGTACATATATTTATATATAGGCCCAAACTCTTGCTATCTGATCTCAGGAATTAAGTCTACTTGGAAATCAAAGGGTACTTGTATACATTATCAGTTTAGACAGATTTTTGTATAGATCAATATGCAACTTCTGTTTATTTATTAGAGTGTAAAGTACTTATTTATCTCCTCTTAAGTGTTAGGAATTAAAGATGAGTGAAATTTTTTCCGTCCGTGTTGAGCTCATAGTCTGGAGAAGGAGGAGTTGACTGCCATGTTGAAGGGCAAATGACAATGTTACAATACAATATAGTCAGGGCTAGCCATCAAGATGCCATAAGGTGACCATGATTTTAAACCAAGTTTATCACCCAATAAGATTTTTCTTGCCCCAGCTAAATTCTGTCACATGCACTGTGTCTGTGAGCTATGTGCTGGTAGCTGCTAGAAGTTTAAGAAAGAAAGAAACATGACCATAGGGATTTGCATCACATAGGTCAGAGCATTTGTCAAAATTTTCCTGGATTGGAACAGTTAATGATCTGAGCATTTCCTTGTATATAAATTTTACTTCTAAAGAGTTAAATAGAACAATAAATAATTATTGAACTCTGGTTAATAATATGCATGCTGAAGTGTCATGTCTGCAACTAACTTTGAAATGCATCCAAAAATAAGATAAACTGGGACACGTGCGTGGTAAATCCAGTAGACTAAAATACTAACTGTAGCATCTCAGTGGTAGAATGTTACTGTACACTTTAAATTTTTAGTAATAAAATTTTGAGGAAAAAAAAAAGGACTGGCCAGGTCAAGATTTGGACCTAAGGAGAGCTATAATAAGATATAGCTCAATAAAATATAACAAATAGACTGAAGTCGAATACCAGATTGGCAAACAAGAGTTATTGTATCTACACGATGACGTGAGAATCAGATTCCAAGATAAAATCTGGGTCTGAAGCCAATAAAAGTCAGTCAGAAGGCAAAGACAGGAGAGGTTCACAGGAACACTCATGGACAGATGTACTGTTGTGCTTTGTTTTTCTTTGCCTTAGACCTTGTCCCTGAGAGCATGTCTTTCTCAATTTTGAATGCAAGGTCTTCTAAACCTAACATCTCATAAACATACTTGAACAAAATTTACCTAATTAACATATATTTTCTGATTGTATATAATGCATTGAGACAGGCAATCATGTTTCATGATAAGCTTCCAATTGGATAAAACTCAAAATCACACTCTATCCTTAAAAGAAATCATTTCAATTGGGTAATAAGTGCTCACAATAAGCAGTTTTCCATGATTACCAAAAAAAAAAAAAAGTTCTGATTGGGAAAATATGCTTACTAGAGCAATCTCTGTATAGCAGTTTCACAAATTGTCTTTCATTTTTCAGCCAATAAAATGCAAAATTGTTAGCTTTCTATACTTTTTATATGGTCGCCTGTCCTTCTCCAAAGGGTCACATGACCCTGGTAACTCACAGGTAACTCACAGCACAGATCAACAAAAGCAGAAACAGGAACCATGGTGAAAAGGGGGCAGAATTACTCTCCTTAAATATGTCCTAGCAATTGAAAACTTCCAGAATGTTTGAGATTTAGTACAATGTTAGTTTCCCAAGGATAAATCCACATTATATTCATTTCTTCATACCAATTCTTTGTCTGGTATGGAGTTGATTTTCAGTAAAAGCGCTTAAATGAATGACTAATGTGAGTGGTAAACAGAAAGTAAAAACATTTGAAAGGGGGAGGAGAATTCAAGTTGAGAGAGGTATAGTGCTGAGATTAATAAACATATATTTGGTAATAGAAATAAAGAAAAAAATAAGAGAAGTATGTGTAAAAAATGACTATAGGAAGGCAGGAAAAGAGACAATTAAAACGGAGCAGAGTTTAACTTATTGCTGGAACTAATATCAAAGATTTAAAAGAGATGTGTTCAATTTCAACATGCTATTACTTCTTTTTGCCTCTCCAAATGCCATTACCTCCTTCTTCCTCCCAACATTACATTGAACTGAACAAAGAAATGAGCAAGAATTTAAGATAATCATCTGCAAGAACAGCAAAAACCGGAAAGGTCTCTTGAACAGGCCTGAAAATTTGATTAATTTCTGAGAGATGCGAGGTTTGTCAGCCTTATAAGATAAGATTGTTGTGCTGTCAGTTCGTTATGCAAGTCCAGCAAAAGCTGCTCAGGGAACAAGCGGGCAGATTCCGCCCACTAAGTGTGCGTGTTAGGCCAGGCCCTGTAAGAAGCAAGCTAGGAGGGAAAACGGGCAGGGATCCAAGGGAGGCTGGGAGAGCCATCAGATCATGATTCAAATCTGACACTGAGTGAAGGAGAAAGGAAGGAAGCGAGGTTGGGTAGAAATATCTTAGGTGAAAGTTCAAAGCAAAGTTTGGCAAGGCCATTGGGGAGCCAAAGCTGTTGTCACAGGAACAGGCCTGCCTTTGAACCCCGGCCACACTCACTCATTGGCAAGAGCAGCCTGTGGGAAGTGTGATTTCCACTGAAATGTGACAAGGGATGTCAGAACGCAACAGCTGGGGCTCTCATGATTGCTGTTCCCTGGAGTCCCAGCCGTGAGAGGGGCATTCTTCTGGCTGCTGGTCCCTGGCAACAAGGAGTCCAAAGTGCTCTGGCAGCAGCCACAGCTTGTGCCTCGGTGGTACCTATGGTGTATACTTGCCATGGCGATGCCTCCTAACAGCACATCTCCTCAGTCAGATTCTATTAATTCTTGAAAGGTGAAACAACAGTTTCTGGGGCGATAACAAGAATTACTTCTGTGATATGCTTCTGACTCTCTCTTTTTAATTTAAATCTTAATGCCATAAAATCACTTTGGAATGAACTCTATCTGTTCCCTCCTCCCAATGCACACTCAGATTGTTGAAAGAACTAAACGAAATAATGCATTAAAGGAGATTAACGCTGTGCTTGGCACAAAGTAGGGCTAAATAAATATTGACTCTTTATCCAACTCTTTCTCAATGATATAACATTTAGAGTGAACATTTTATTTAACATTGCTATTGTAGCATCAGTTATTCATTTAACACACAATAATTAAGGGCCAATTTGTGTCATGCACAGCATTAGGCATGGGCATAAGTAAGACAGTGTTGTCTTTAAGACATACAAAGTTGAGGTCTATGTGCTCGTGTCCCTTTCTTATACTCAGTCTATAAAAATGCCTCAGTGCCTCATGTCTTACACAAATAACTTAGACCTTACCACTTAACAAAATATTGAATTATTTTGAACATTTAAACATATTATTATTGAAATTATGGCATTTATTTTTTTCAGGGGAAATTACAAAAATTGCATTATCTCAATCATTTTAATATATTATTTGTTTAGTTTAGTAAGTAGCACAGTTTTCAACTAGTTCATAATGGTTGTGTATACTTTAAATTTGCATCTAGATATTACTCATATTTTGGATATTTAGTAAAGCAAACCGATATTCATCTTTCTGACACTTTCTGTACAAACCTGGGACTTTTTTATTTGGTTTTGGTGGCTTATTAAAATTTCTTACTTTATATGCTCTGTGGTTTACAATGTCTGGTATTAATTAGCATGAATAATTTGTTAAAATATAGTGAATAGTGTATCTCAGTGAAAAATCAGTACCATTAGTAACACCAAATTTTCATTCCCCAGAGGCAAAAACCATTATATTCTTTCTTGGTCTCTTCTTTTGTCCTGTCACAATATCTTGAATATTTTACTTTGAATAATGTTTCTATCATGGTATTCTGTACAATTACAGTAAAAAGCTCTGCACTTATCAAATATATGAGCTTTGTAGTAGTGTTTAATTTACTGAGAGAAATATACTATTTGAGCAATGAAAATTTTCCTTTAAACAATAAAATAACACTGGAAGAAAAAATAATGGATATCTTAACTCTTTACAGTGAAAAAGTGAGACAAGTAAAGAGAGTCAAAGGAAGAAAGATAAAATAATGGACAAGGGAACAAACAATAAGAAAATCAAGAATATAATTATCATGAGAGATACAATGTTGGGGACATTTTCAAAGAGTTTTTTCCCATGTTATAGTTCAATCTTAGCATATAAATAGCAAGTTCCAAAAATAGAACTTTAAATCATTTTCTCAATTATAAGTTTGGGGTTTTGAAGGGATGTAATTCTGAAGTTGTTCCTACTGAATAAAACAGAGAAGGAGCCAAGACAAAAGGTTTTTGGAGACTGACTCCAAAGTATTTTTAAACTTTTTTTGTCACTTTCCAAATGGATAGTTTTATTATCATTATCACAAATAATAATCCTCTCCAGTCTTCCAGAAATATTGAAAGCATAAATTCCTTTTATTTTGTGCATTATTATTTTCAGGACAGAAAAATACTGCTCATAATTTCGTGATCACAAAATAAGAAGTTGATTTATATTACACTATAATGTGTTGGGGTCAGCTCTGCGGACAGAGGCAAAAACAGCAGATTTTATGGGTGGCCTAAAGTGAGAGGCTCCAAAATCTTACTAATGAATCCATTTTCCATGTCAGTGGGCCATGGGATCTGAAATTCCCAATAGAATCCTTATTAAAGTTAAGTTAATGATTCCAGAAGGCCTCAGTAATAACGCAAATGTTTCACCAGCAACGAAAATATTAATCTACTACCATTAATTTAAAAAATTATAAATACCTAGCTGCCACCTCTTAAAGCATGTGAATTACTGAAAAGACATGACAGAGAAATGCTGAGAGGAGGCACAAAGAATGTATCATGTCAGGTGCAGACTCCGGACAATAAAGTTGTAAGATGAGCTTCTGAGATTGGGAAAGTGTAACAAATGAATTTGTGTTAGGGATTGCCATCTGGCATTCAGTGGCATATTCCACTCGCTTCCTATTTTATGCCCTCACCCCTTGTATCACAGGGGCTGCATGGCTAAAAACTACATTTCCCAGATACACTTGCAACTAGTTTTCTGGATGAGATTAACTTCTACCATTGAGATGTACTCATTTGAGTCTGGAAAATGGAAGAGGTGGGGGTCATTCTTTGTTATTTAGAGTGGGCTGATAAGCAGGATGCAGGGATGTTCCATGTGCTAGAGCTGGCCTGTCTGTCCACCTTTGAAAGAAATATGGGTGAGTGGCAGCTGTGAGGTTGGTAGTGATGTAGTACTTTTCTAACCATTGGGGGGCAGTAGCATTTCTTGACCTCTAATTTCTCCAGCACAATTTTGTAAGCACCTTAATTCTGGTATTGAATTCCTTTCTGCTTAAAAACATTGAGTGATTTCTATCCCCTGCCATGAATACTGACAAACAAGGTTCAAAGAGTCAGGAATTAAGAATAATAAAGAACTAACAAAGGAAGAAAGAAAATAAATGTAAAGGGCATGGAGCAATGCTAGCTAAATGAAAGAGTTGCCTCAGCCAGGGAATTTACATTTAATACTTAATAGGAAAGTAGCCAATCCCCATGAAATACAATTAGAATCCTCTGGACATAGGGAGGTGTGTAAGAGGGCAGCTGCATGTGCAGGGCATTTGGGAAAGGTGGAATTTGTGGTAGGTCTGGATCTGAAATGCTACCTGAGCGCAGTAGACTGAGGTGGAACGGAGCCATAGCCTGGTAGAAGGGAAGAACCCGAGTGTGAAACTCACTCGTGGAGCTTAGGGCTTGCTTGTATAATTACGTAAACATTAGAAAACTTTGGTATTGGGTAAGATTTTTGATTCACATAAATCTGCTTTAACAATTCAAAATTTTATGTCACAGATTGATAGCAGTGTTAACAATTCAAAATTTTATGTCACAGATTGATAGCAGTGGCAAGATTATTTTTCAGACTCATAAACGATAAGAAGTTTTTGTTAAGAAAAGAAAGAGGGGAGAAAAACTTGATGAGAAATTGAGGCCAAGATGGCTCCCTACAAGAAGAAGTAGTGAAAACCTTGTAGAAGATTCTAGGGACAAGTCTTACCAATTGGCTGTGGAAGAAATAGATTTAGCCCTAGAAGAATTAGCTAAGTAGATAGACAGAGAACTCCCAGCTGCTATTGGCATCATTGATGAAAACTAAATCCCTAAAGGGCCAACTAGAAAATTGAAACAGAATGAGCTCAAATCATTTTTTTTTTTTCAGTTACTAGAAAGTCCTGTCACATTCCTGTGATCAGAGAGGCAGATATTATATTCATTCACAGAGTAACTTGCTTGTGACCATGATCACCAAAAAGACTACAGAAGTAGTCAAGGGCCATGGCCAGATGTCCAGGATATCCAGAGAATAGTCTGTTTGTTGAAAAAAATAATCACTTTATGGAGAAATTCTGCAGAAACTTGATTCTTTTAGAGAAGCTCAGTTTTTTTCTCTCCTATGTCTTTCTGTCCTCTGTAGAGAAAAACCCAGTTCTCCACCTGTGTGTCTCTTTTACTACTCTCACAAAACATTTTACTTTGGCCACCAAATGTGTGGGGGTTTTTCCTCACACCAAGCAATTCTCTGCGACACCAGCTGGATGTCCTATAATTTCATTTAATTCTAACACTATCTACCTGGAGATAGCGTGAGATCCCACAAGTTAAGTGTTCAGTCCCACAAGACTGCTCTCACCCCACTTCAGATGCCAGTCCCAAGTAGCAGGTCCCCAGGTCACCCACAACGGCTGTCCAGTTTGGCTACAAATCAGGGGTTCCCACCACTCCTTCCTCAGGTTTGATTAATTTGCTAGAGCGGCTCACAGAACTCAGGGAAACACTTATCTGCATTTACCAGTTTATTAAAGGATGTGATAAAGGATACGGATGAACAGCCAGATGAAGAAATATGTAGGGAGAGGTCTGAGAGCGTCCTGAGGGCAGGATCTTTTGTTCCTGTGGAGTTGGGGTGCGTCACCTCCCCGTGTGAATGTGTTCACCCACCTGTAAGCTCTCCAAATCCCATTTTTGAAATTTTTATGGAGACTTCATCATGTAGGCATGATCAATTATTAACTTCATTTCTAGCCCCTTTCCCCTTTCTGGAGGATAAAGGGTGGGGCTGAAAATTCCAAGCTTCTAATCATGGCTTGGTCTTTCTGGTGACAGTCCCCATCTAGGAGCCTGGGTAAGGTTGCCTCATTAGAACAAAAGATCTTCCCAGTGCTCTTGTTACTTAGAAATTTACAAGGTTTTTAGGAGCTCTGTGCAAGGAGCCAGGAGCAGAAACCAATATGTCTTTTTCTGTTATCTCACACTGATGAATCCCTCTCACATGGAACCTCAGAGTAAATGATCAGGGGATTCCATCACTAATTCTAGACACTGCTGAGTGGAAGGGGTTATTTGGGTTGACCACAGATGCCCAATTGTCTGCAAACATTTGTGAGCATCAAGATGGCAAGACAACTAACTAGATGCAGTGGGTAAAGGGGAGAATTTGGCAGACTAAACCTGACAGCACAACCCTGTACAGCCCTACTCTTTCTTTGACTAAGCATACGAATATAGGAGTACAAGTGTTCTGAGGTTGGCTGTATGATGATCAGAAAGAGATACCTAATTTAATGCTGGTAACTGACCACAACAGAAGCTGTGAAGGGGAGTTCTTCACTTTCAGGCATCTTATGTAACCATGCTTGTGGATGCCAGGAAATTATTCAGGTGACAGATCTGATTTACTAGACCAGTTACCATTCATGGGAACAAATAACAAGATTTGTGCTATCCAAAAGAAAAATGGTACTAAGTAGATGGGGAGGGATTAAAAAAGAAAAAAAGGAACAATAACTAGCTTTACTGGATGGACTCTTTAGAAGGCTGTTGAGTGGTGGAAAGAAAAAGGGGAAGATTGGTAGGATCCTTATCAGAGAATTCATAACACGTTGTCAACATTTGGGAGCTAAGAAAGCATCTTCAGAGCTAGCCTTGACCCTTGCACCTCAAAAAAGGTCGTTTCAGATTCACTTCAAATATTCCAGCTTGGATAAATTTAGATTTGCCTATTCCATTTTCAAATAAGATATAGCAATGTCTGCCCATTACCAGCTTTTAATTGGACATACTAAATGGAAAACTTTGGTATTGCTTGAGCCCTTCTTGTTAATAAATATTAAGCAATATGGAACTCTAAGAGGGCAGCAAGTGATCACCACTTTGTATAAGAAAATGGTTGAAACTGGAGTTCTAGCTTCCATTAACTCCTTTTTAAACAGTCCTATCTAACCTACAAATGAGACAATCTGCTCATGAGACCAACATGAAGACAGACAGACGAGCAGGAACTAAATGAAGAATTCCCCTTTGGAGGAGATCCTGAGAAGAAAAAAGTTAAAAAGATTTACAAATGCCTGCGTTCCACACATTACCCCTTAAATATTTGTTGTTTCACAAACTGGCCCCCATACACAGGGTGGCGGCAAGGAGAGACTGAAGAAAGAGGCAGATCACTCCAGATTGTTAGGTAGCGAGTTTAACGAGCAAAGGAATTTAATTACGAGGCTTGTCTTGTGCGGCCGCAAGATGAGTAGATCTCCACATCCACCAGCCAGTATCTTAAAAGTTTATCTAGAGGCCTTAACTTGGTGCAGTCACATATACCGTCTAGATGGTCTCAACAATACCTTACTCTCTCAAGGTTACATCCTTGGAACAGCTCCCGTTGTGGGAACTGTGGGCAGAAGGTACATACCAAGGACAGAGGAGAAGGTGAGGAGCCTCTGATTGCCCGGGTCCAGCTCACGGGTCAACTAGTGGTCATATCCTCTCAATTACCTCCTCCAACAATCTTGCTGAGGGGTGAGATGCTCAAATGCTCAGTTGATTATAAAAGTGTCTGCAAATAGATCACATGTCATTTGGAGCATATGGCAGAAATTTAATACTGCTCTTCATTGGAAACTGCTTGAGTTTCAGATTCGAAAGCAATTTGATGCAGGTGTTTTCATGTCCCTTATGAAGGAACATAGCTAGCTTGCTGCTGAGTGTTGCTAGGACTCCTCCCACTGCAGAAGAACATCAGATAATCCTGAGATTAAAACTACATATTGTATCTTGGATAACATCAGAGAAACGGTAAAGAGACAGAGAGAACAGAGACCATTGATAAAGTTCAAATGAGCAAGTTCAAGTTATATTTGAGAACACGCAACAGGGCTGATGTTCAGGGGAATTCATCAATGCATATGCATAAGCAGGTTGCTTCACTGCCAGTGATAGGGCCCACTGAGGCTCCAGCTACTCCCATCACTCTATGGTCTGAATTCTATGATTCTCTCCCAACCAAGGTAGAAGAGGCTGCTTAGTTCACTGACAGGAGTTCCCCAATTAAAACCCACACTTTCTGCGTTCATGAGATAAAATAGCACAAAAGTACAAGAAGCCAAGCAAAGGTGGGCCAAATAATGACGTATTCCCTTTGCTTTTGCAGAAATCACCAGTGTGGCAAAGGACTGTACTTGATATCAAGAGGAGTGAAATCACTTGAAAATGGCTTTAGGAAGAATTCCCTGAGGACAAAGGTCTAAACACAGCTGGCAAGTGGATCATATCAAGCCCTTATTGATAACCTCAGGGGTCTATAAATTCATGTTAAACAGAATTGACAGCTGTAGTCAATGTGCCACCCAAGTGCTGCAGTGTTGTCTGTAGGAATTGCCTGAGCTGTAAGGAGCTGCCTTACTGAAGGTGACACACTTCCCAGGGAGGCCCATCCACAATGAGTGATCAAGGTCAGCATGTGAAAGCCTGGCCATTTCAACCCAATGCAGAACAACTCTGACAGTCCATTTAAACTTCAGAGATCTCTGTCAGGTTGCCCAAAGCTCTTACTGGCCTATATCACAGCTCGACTTCTCTCTCTGCCCAACTTGCTTCCTCCTCCTCCCTTCCATGGGTATTGACTCCAAGGACACTTCCTAATAAATATCATGAATGGTAAACTCAATCTCAGACTCTGCTTCCCAGAGAATGCTACCTTTGACTGTTGGTACCAGAAGTGGAGCTTTAGAGCAAGATCAATCATCAGTCATAGCCTGGCTAGCAACAAGGGCCTCATCACTGATCGTAGGTGGAGAACAGATTAATACTTATGGAAGTCTAATCAATAAAATTTTCGTCTATGGTAAATTGGAATCGTATATTTGAGTAAGGGAATTCATTAGCTGGCATCTGTCAGATATTTGACAAGTATATCGGAAATTATAATTATAAAGAATTGTTTGAATATTGTCCAGCTCAACTGACATTCTCAAAAAAGATAATGAAATGCTTAGAGTGATTAATATGCAATTGAAAACCAAATGCGAAAGTCAAAGGGTCTTCCTGTTAGCACACAAACATGTTCTCATCTCCTGTAGGAAGAGGAAAGGAAAAGCTGAGGACCAGGCCCACTAATCCGCAGATTCCCTTAGCCTGCAGCAATGGCCTACCCCTCCCTATTCAGAGCTAACACTTCCTTCTAGCCCACCCATTCCACTCTTAGTATCTGCTCTTATCTATCTTCCTAAATACTAGGCCTATAGCAAAAGACTGTCACAGCATAACCAGGTGGAAGATGCTAGACATGATGAGAGAGTCTCTAATCTAGCATGTACCAGCAGGAGCCAGGGGGGAACATGTGGGAGTAGATTCTGAGGGTGTTTGATCAAGGGGGCTGGAAAAAAAAGGTTGAATAAGGAAAATGTATTCATTTGAGTGTACCCTCTTGAAATACAGCATTCAACACTCTGGCAAGGACCCCCAAGAGATGGTGCAAATTCCATACTAGGATGGTTCTTAGAGGTATAGAAAAAGATATAGCCCTTGCTAAGTGAGGCTGAAATATCAGAATTGCAGAGGCAATGGTGTAGGAAGGGATTAAACGACACAAGGAAGTGGACCTGCTAGAGTGGATGCACTGTGTTAGGCAGAAAAAATCACCAAATAATTATGTTCCACTGGAAAGCTCAGAGGATATACCATTTACCAAGACTTTAATGCTGTCCTGATGAGAGGAGCACCAGCATCACTAAGAAGTTCAGTGGGGGGCCGGCCCCGTGGCTTAGCGGTTAAGTGCGTGCTCTCCGCTGCCGGCGGCCCGGGTTCGGATCCCGGGTGCGCACCGAGGCACCACTCCTCCAGCCATGCTGAGGCCGCATCCCACATACAGCAACTAGAAGGATGTGCAGCTATGACAGACAACTATGTACTGGGGCTTTGGGGGAAAAATAAATAAATAAAAAATAAAAATCTTTAAAAAAGAAGTTCAGTGGGATTCTTCTTTCTAGGTCAGGGCTGACAATGGTAGCAGCTGTCATGGAACTCCACTCTCTCATAACAAAAGCCATGGTAGAGCACTAAAGCAATCAAGGTGAAGAGGATCCAATTATCACAATGAAAGGCAAGGATGGAATAGCAGAAAAGGAGATCTGACCTGTGGAGAGTTATGGAGATAGTTAACAGAACATGGTGTTTCTAGGAACAAACCAGATGGGCAATCAACAACTATTCAATTTGTACCCTCAGAATAAGTGAGAAATAAATGATTAGAAGGGTGAAGACACCCAATAAAATGTCATGATCCCTTGACTTGAGCAAGTTTTCAAATCTGGAAGTCATTGATTGAAGGAGAGTCCAGGTCCCAAATAGGTCCACTGTGCTCACAGACCCACTCAGTAGTCATTTCCCAAGTCCCTGACTGTGTAATTTGGATAGACATATTTAGTAGTGAACTCATCCTTCACAAAGAGTCCTTGGCCTGAGAAGTATGGGCTGTCACAGTGGAGAAGGCCAAGCTGGTGACACTGAAACACTCACTTACCCATAAGCTAATGGAGTGGCTCAAAAACAACATTGCTTCTTGATGGGATGGTGGAAATTAATACCACTGTTAAGAATCTAAAGCAGGACTTGGCAAACTATGACCCACTAGCTAAATCCATCCTATCATCTATTTTTGTAAGTAAAGTTTTATTGGAATTCATTTGTTTATGTATCATTTATGGCTGCTCTCACATGACAACAGCAGAGTTGAGTAGTCGCAACAGAGATAATACGACATACTAAGGCTAAAATACTTGCTATCTGTCCTTTTCAGAAAAAGTTTGCTAACCCCTGTTCTAAAGGGTGCAAGGGTAGTAATCTCCATCATATGTCAATTTAATTCACTAGCCTGGCTCCTGCAGAAATCAGATGGGTGTAGAAGAGTGGCAGGAGGACTGCCACAAACTCAAAGTTGTGGTTGTATCAATTTCAGTCACTTGGAAGATGTAGTGCTCTTGCTAGCGTGGATTAACATGGCCTCAGGTACGTGGCATGCAGCCATTGATTTGGAAAATGCGTTCTTTCCTGCCCCCATCATAAAAGAGGATCAAAAATAGTTCACATTCACAAAAGTATACATTTACAATTTTTCCCCAGAGTTACACTAACTCCCCTACTTCTATTGAAAGATAGTCTGAAAAGATCTGGATCATCTAAACTTTCCTGACACCATCATATCAATCCACTACATACATGATATCATGCTAATCAGGCCATATGAGCACCTTAGTGGTATCGGTAAGACACTTGTGCTCCAGAGGGTTGAGATAAACCCTATGAAGATTCAAGGGCCCACCACATAAGTAAAACTTCTAGGGGACCAGTAGGTGGAGACAAGCTGCGATATCTCATCCAAGGTAAAGACAAATTATGAATCTTGTCTCCCACAATAAAGTAAGTATGACAATGCCTGACAGGCCTCTTTGGGTTTTTCAGACAACGTATTCTATACCTGCAAACACTGCTCCATCCCATATCCTGTGATACGTAAGGATGTCAGCTTTGAATGGAGCCTAGAACAGGAAAGTCCTCTGCAGCAAGTCCAGGCTGCAGTACAAGCAGCCCTACCCACAAGACCCTAAGATATTAGGACATGTGATGGAAAAAGACACAGCATGGGAAATTTATATTTAGCCCCAGTGGAAAAATCATAGTTAAGACCACTAGGGTCTCAAGAAGGACATGCCATCTGCAAAGAAGGATTATATACTTCTTGAAAAACAACTCCTTGTGTTCTGCTGTGCCATATTGAGGCCTTGGCATGGCTGATGTTACAGCCTGCTCTATGGGCAAGCAGTTCTACCGAGTCAGATTATCCTACCAGGGAAGAAGGGCATAGGTTAAAAGGGAAGCTATGAAGATTATGGCAAGTAGGATGAGGACACACAATGGATCAAAGATCCAGGAAAGGACGTGATAACATTATTCCCATAAGATCATCCCAGAGTAAGAAAAGAATCCTCTCACTATCTGTCAGATTGTATCCTCATGAATGGCCAGTGCTGGGAGAAATCACCCTGTCTGTTTTCTCCAGAGAAGAAAAAATTAGACTCATGCTTATTTTACAGGCTCTGGCGAAAGACTCCACCCTGATAATCTGGAGGAAAAATATAATGCAGTGCCTCTGATGACTCAAATGACCAATAGCCAACTAGAACTACCAATTGTAGCTAACATTTGGCTCACTATTTAGGTCTGTATTTACTATTTGGTTCTTTTCAGGTAACCAGAGACAGAAATTGCCTTTGAATTGCACAAAGCATGTGTTGATGATCAATTAAGCATCAGCTTAATTGACACTGTGTGTCAGTTAATGGAGATGACTGCTAAAAGAGTTGCTTGGGAATGATGAGAAGCAGATTGCTGTTGCCTGAATAGTATACCAGAGCTTGCTTTGTTCTTTCAACTATATTAAATGTGAATGTAGATTGAATGACTATAAGGAAAGTAGAAATAGAACCAGGATATCCTTGAGTGGAGTGGGAAATAGGGATGACATAGTCATATATCATAGAACATGCCCAGTGGACAGTTTTGTGAAAAGCCTGATATTTGGGTGTTTATTATGTACCCGGATTGTAACTATGCCACAAATGCCCGGTAGCAGCAATATATAGTGCCCTGCCCCACCGAGCCAGATTTGATATGGGAATATTAGGAAGAGGTCACCAATTACTAGATTCAGCAAAAATATCCTTCCTGGAGGCTCATTATTGTGATTGAAAAGAGTGGCTAACCCAAATAGATATATTAGGAGGGACTGTATTTCAGGAAGCTGACAGTAAATTTGGAAGGAAAAAGAAGTGATCCATGAGTGGAGTAGAAGTGTCACCAAGTTAATGGAACACCATACCATCATCAGTCCAGGACTCATTTAATCCCAGTGTTTCAGTTATCTATTACCACACCACAAACTACCTCAAAACATAGTGACTTAAACAATTTATTATTATCTCTAATAGTTCTGTGGGCTGACAAAGCGCAGCTGGGAAGTCCTAATTTGAGGACTCATTAGGTGGTTGCAATCATTTGGTGGCTAAGGATGGTGTCTTTTGAAGCCTCCGCTCGGCTGGATGTTCAAGATAGATTTTCACTCCCATGACTGGCACCTCAGCTGGGGTGGATAAAACAGATAGGAGCTACCTGGAGGTCTCTCTCCACAGGACATCTACACATAGCTAAGCTAACTTGGGCCTTCTCACAGCATGATAGTATTAAAGTAGTCAAACATCATACGTGAGGTTGACTTTTCCCAGAGTAGGCATTTCAGGTAGAAGCTGCAAAGTTTACTATGAGCTAGCCTCAGAAGTCACAGAGTGTCACACAGCCACAACGTTCTACTGGTCAAGGATGTGTCACTGGGGTTAGATTTGGACAAATGAAGACTCCACACTGTGTTGTCCCTAAAAATCCTGGAAGTCTTTCTCCATAATATTTGCATAGTATGTCAGACACTGTTTTAATCCCTCTGCCATGTGGGTTTCATTTTTACTAACAGAATTAAATAAAAGTCAAACTTATACAGACGACAATCCCGAGAATAGCAAATAGTCTGAAAGACTGATTGGAAGGCTCCAACTGATAAGTGGTCCATGAAAATTGACTTGCTGGAAACCAAATGAATATACACTTAGAAAATTATGGGCTCACTTTCATCAATACATATGAAGAGGTTCAAACCACTTTTGATGATGGAAAACTAGCAAGAGAGTATCAAATGGGGATATGTCATAATTAACACGTTTTATAGTGGAAATTCCAACTCCTCACTTGATGGTTCACATGTTGGTAATCATTAGGATAGTCATAGGTTTATATATTTGTGCAGAAAACTGCAGAAATTTATGATTCTTGAGAAATATGAGACAGGGAGAAACTGATGCAAGTCAAGAGGACAGATTGGAAAGGAAAGAATTCAAACTTTCTAAAACTCACTTTCTCTCCCGAAGATGCCTGAGATCATGCACTCTCAACAGGAACATGACAAATTGGTTCTTGAGGACAAAAAAATCTTACAATTTTTATGTGTAAAGCACAAATATACACTCAGTAATAAACATATATACATTATATCTATGGCATAAATTTTCACGGTGTACAATTATGATAAAGTTGTCAAAAAAGGTTCTATAGAGGGGTGACAATGACAAAAAGATCAGGAAACCACGCCCTAGGCAATTTTGACTTGGCCAAATATCCTTGGGTAGTATAGAAATTTTAATAATATTAATTCTTCCAATTCATGGACATGGGGTATCTTTCTACTTCTTTGTGTCTGCTTCAATTTTTTTCATCAATGTCTTATAGTTTTCACTGTACAGGTCTTTCACCTCCTCAGTTAAATTTATTCCTAAGTATTTTATTGTTTTTCATGCTATTATAAATGATATTCTTTTCTTTTTTTATTTTTCAGATAGTTAATTATTAGTGCATAGAAATGCAACTGATTTGTATATGTGGAGTTTGTATCTTGCAACTTTACTGAATGTGTTTATTAGTTCTAACAGTTTTTGGTGGGCTCTTTAGGGTTTTCTGTAGATAAGATCATGTCATGTGCAAACAGAGAAAATTGACTTCTTCCTTTCCGATTTGGGTGCCTTTTGCTTCTTTTAATTGCTCCGGCTAGGACTCCTAATACTATGTTGAATACGAGTGAGAGTGGGCACCTCTGTCTTCTCCCTGACCTTAGAGGAAAAGTTTTCAACCTTGCACCATTGAGTATGATGTTTGCTGGAGGCTTGTCATATGTATCCTTTATTATAATGAGGTATATTCTTTATATACCCAATTTCTTGAGCATTTTTATCATGAAATTATATTGAATTTTGTCGAATGTTTTTTATGCATCCATCAAGATGATCATATGATTTTTATCTTTCTTTCTGTTAATGTAATGGTTGTTGAACCCCCCTGCATCCTAGGGATGAATCCCACTTTATCATGCTGTAGGATCCTTTTAATGTACTGTTGAACTCAGTTTGCTAATATTTTGTTGAGGATTTTTGCATCTATGTTCATCAGAGACATTGCCCTATATTTTTCTCTTCTGGTTATGTCCTTATCTGGCTTTGGTATCAGAGTAATGCAGGCCTTGTGAAATAAATTTGGAAGTGGTCTTCAATTTTTTGGAAGAGTTTGAGAATGATTGGTGTTAATTCTTCTTTAAATGTTTGGTAGACTTTACCAGTGAAGCCTGCTGGTCCTCGGTTAGAAAGAACTTAACGTGATCAGCAAGTGGATCTGAGTAGTGCAGGAAGAAGATTGTAATATATGCTAGTGGAACTATTGGTACCCTGCCCAAATACTCCTCAAGGTGAGAAGTACCTACTCCCCAGCTGTGTGAGTGTTGGCTGATAACAACTCATACCTGCTCGCCTCTCTGTAGCATTTCCTTCAGCCACATGGAATCCAATTTGACTGGGAGGCTATATGCCACCTCATCCATCTCCCTGGGGTACAACTGGACCAAAGTCTCAATTGACTGCTCCACCTGCCTCTAGCTAGACCAAATCTGTGGTGCATTTCCCCAAAAACTTCACTGTGTGATCAGACTGGGCACTCCCAAGACCAAATTCTTTCTCCCCACCATATCTTGCTTCTCTCCCTCTCTCCTGAGGGTATTCCCACAATAAATACATGTGTAAGGATCCCTATATCAAGCTTTGCTTAGAGAACCTGACTTGAAAGTCTTGAGAACCAAATCAATATAATAGGAACCTGAGTCCATGGGGACCCAAAGGAGTAGAGTGAATGCACGCGGATAGGAAGCAAATTTTCTCTACTTAACAATTTCCCGTGGGTTTGCTCTAAATAGATTAGAGTCTGTGCCTTTGGGCATATATACAAAAATTACTGAATAAATAAATGAATTACAAACATAGAAACAAACTACTATAAAATTAACATACATCCTTTAGCTATATTACATAATTTACACAGCAGAATGCGATTGAGAAATCTTAGAGCAGTCTCTTATGGTCTCCAGCTACTACTCAGAGATTACCACAATTTCTGAGTGTCACTGGATTAAACCCCCGGAATAAATCCCATTCAAGATTCTGCTCTCATGTGTGTATTCCCTACAAAAGGATATGCTCCTCAATTCTTTCCCACACATCTTCAATAAACATGCTCTAATAAGTATTTAGAAAACATTTATATCCTGGTTTTTATGAATCTATTCTCTGAACTATACATTTTACCATTGATTTTAGGAAGTGGTGATGGTTAACTTTTGTGTCAATGTGGCTGGGCTATAGTATAGAATTATTCATTTAAACACTAAACTAGGTGTTGCTGTGAAGGCATTTTGTAGATGTGGATAAGATCTGAAATCAGTTAACTTTAAATGAAGGGGATTATCCTTAGTAATCTGGGTGGGCCTGATCCAATCAGTTGAAAGATCATAAGAGCAAAACTGAGATCTCCCTGAGGAAGAAGAAATTCTGCCTCAAGACTGCAGCATCAGCACCTGCCCAAGAGTTTCCAGCCGGTGAGCTGGACTTATAGATTTCCGACTTTCCAGCCCCTACAGTCATATAAGCCAAAGGCTTGAAATAAATCTCATTATGTATATGTTGGTTCTATTTCTACTGGGTTTATACTACTGGTTCTGTTTCTTGAACAAACTTGACTAATACAGAACTTAATTTTTTTATATAATAATAGTATGTATATATTGTATAATCATTTTTATATAATAATATTTGACCTAGAAGCAACTCACATAATAATGTAATCATCCCTCTCTCATTAGTCCAGTGCTTTGAGAACTGACTCATAGAACACACTTGCAAATGGTTATCTCTCAATCATCAATTAGGCCAGAAGAGACCAGAAAGAAGCTAATCTTTGTTTGTGGATAAGTGATCCAAAGATACTGTCCTGCCAATGTGTGTGTCATTAACCATATAAAATCTGGAAGACTGTTTCTGGTTCTCCCGTTTTTAATACTTATCTCTAGATTTGTCTGTCCTTCCAGAAGCTGATTACAATCTGTATTTTGAATCAGTTTTGTTTTAATCCATATTGCAAGTCACATGTCTGCCTTTCAGACACAAGAGTGACTTGTCTACTGGCCACAGCCTAATATTTGTCCCATGCCGTAGCCTGATCAATATGACTGGGTCTGGCATTTTCTGATCCACCCCATCTAACAACCTTCCATGATTTGGTTCTTATACTATGTCACAATTATGTCAAATAAAATACTGGTACTGTCAACTAGCTCTTATTCAACATGGATTCGTGGTGTTTTTGGATCATAGTATTCTATACAATAAAAAGTTCTATTTGATTGATTATCTTTGCATAAGGTATTGTAAGATTATCAATTTTCCAATGATTATAATGAAGTAAAATATACATAATGATAACACTACCAATTAGTATTTTAGTTAATAGATTTAGTTTAGATTCAGAAAGCCCTCGATTTAAAGTATGTTTAGAGATGCCGTTGTTAACCTCATTGCTTATAAGACTGTAGGTGTGTGGTTCCATGTGATAGAATGTCAGGTGTCAGATAATTTGCTATGTTATTGTAACTCAATTAAAATAATGAATCATTAGATCTATAACCAAGATACAGGACTAGAGAATGAATAACACTCCAGAGTCCTGGCTTCATTCCCAGCTCAGTCAATATCTATTACAAATAAATAATCTCACCTGCCTATTTCATTTTCTCCATCTATAAATCAGAAATGCTTAGAGTTATCAAGTTAAGCCCTCAGATCAGGTTGTAAAGATTATAAAGGTAATGGTTGTACAGCTGTTTGTAAAACCTCAATCATAAATTATCATGCAAAGGTTATGATTATGTAGTTACTATTTAAGTAAACCACATAAAATCATATTTAATCTTGAAATAGCTGAACAGATAGAATTGCTGATGTAACACACATGCACATAATACCTAGCTTTTTATTTGCATATTTCCAAGATATATCTGAAAGGCACAATATTACAAGGAAATGATTTCCATATGCTAGCACAAAGGTGAAAATGAGAATAAACTTATCATTTGAAAGTTTGAGGTCATTACCTGATGTAAGAAAGTTGTCATCTGACATAAGTCAAAATCAAAGACAGAATTTAGCATTTGTCCGCAGGACTACTGCTTTAAACTATCTGCCAACAGTCCCATAGTGATTCTACCTCTCTAAGCAAAACGTAGCCTCAGTTTGTGAAAAACTTTAACAATTCTTCAAATCAATATCTTTTACAATCAGGTTCCCAAATATAAAATCCCTGACTCTTTCACTTGTGGCCTTAGACCAGCATATCTCTGTAAATTCTTTTTCTTTCTTATAACTAATTTATTAGATAATTTTTAGTGATATGGGATAAGGAATAATTTTATCAACATACATGAAGTTTCGGGGCCGGCCACGTGCCACAGCAGTTAAGTGTGCGCACTCCGCTTTGGCCACCTGGGTTTCACAGGTTCAGATCCCAGGCACGCACTGATGCACCAATTGTCAAGCCACGCTGTGGCGGCGTCCCATATAAAGTAGAGGAAGATGGGCAGGGATGTTAGCCCAGGGCCAATCTTCCTCAGCAAAAAGAGGAGGATTGGCATCAGATGTTAGCTCAGGGCTAGTCTTCCTCACAAAAAAAAAAAAGGAAAAAAGAAAAGAAGTTTCAAAGTTTTTAAAAAGTATAGCCTTTAAAAGTATTAGAAGGGGAGAAATTTTGGGGAAGGAATTTGTGAGAAATGTTATACTAATTGCATTAAAAGATTTAGACAAAATAAATGCTCATAAGAACGTTTTTGTTTTGTTTTTCTCTCTCTCTCTCTTTTTTTTTTTTTTTTGTGAGGAAGATCAGCCCTCAGCTAACATCCGTGCTAATCCTCCTCTTTTTGCTGAGGAAGACCGGCTCTGAGCTAATATCTATTGCCAATCCTCTTCCTTTTTTTCCCCAAAGCCCCAGTAGATAGCCGTATGTCATAGCTGCACATCCTTCTAGTTGCTGTATGTGGGACGCGGCCTCAGCATGGCAGGGAGAAGCGGTGCGTGGGTGCGCTCCTGGGATCCAAACCTGGGCCGCCAGTAGCGGAGCGCGTGTACTTAACTGCTAAGCCACGGGGGCGGCCCCGTTTTTTTAATAATAGTGAAAAATTGCAATAAACCTAAACAGATGACAAAAGAGTAAAAATGAGTTACGTTTTATGCATATAAAGAATTACTGTGCAGATCTTAATTTGTTGATTTTATATAATTTTAATACTATGAAAAATGTTTAAATATGTTGCTATGTGAAAAATACAGGATACAAAACTGTAATACAGAATATTCTGTAATTTAAGAACATACTGATGAACTAAGAGCAACTGTGAGGAAATATACCAAAATGGCAGTGAAATTATCAAAGATGTTTATTTCATACATCCTTAGATTTTCCTCAGTTTTATTTTCCAAATATTATTTCTTTAACATCTTGAGGAAAATCCATCAATTTGTGATGTATGCATGTTAAAAAATTCTGCTTTATTTTTGTAATGCCATTTTGACATTCAGTTTATGTATATCCATTTGAAATGATGTCTTTAGGATTCTCTTCTCTTAAGACTTTTTAAATACCTCTCGCTTCTGTGCTTCAAGAATCATAACAGTTTTCTAAAATCATCAAAATTAAAATTGAATGTAAAAATGAGGGTTTTTTTTAATCCATGGCATTTTGCTCTTCTCTTCCCTAACAATTTATAAACTAAATTTTTTCAGAAATATGTATTGACGCCTATTAAATGCCAGTTGCTATACATCAAAATTAAATTCTCTAGATCTTTACTTGTCTTCAATTTAAAATAACTCTGAGAATTTATTGTGATATTCTTCATAATTTGTTCTAAAATATGTTTTTAATCTGAGATGGTAGTTACTTAGATTGGCTTTTTCAGCCATTATTTCACCCACCTTCCATTTAAAGAGGTTGGAAAGCTAAGAGTCACATCTCCCAGAGTTTCAAGTAGCTCAAATTCTACTAATTAGATGCACTTCCACAAAAACTGGAAAGGTCAGATGAGTCAGAGGTAATCCTGTGGTTTCTGGCTTTCACCGCTGGTTAGGAAGGTCCTGGTGTCTCTGTGGTTGGATTCCACTGTTCATTTTCAAGAAATAGTAGCAGCTGCAGTGACTTGACCTGACCGTCTAATCTCTGGTTCCCAGCTCCAGGGGTCCATTCTCCAATTCTCTTGTATCTAGAGACCGTTGTGAGAATGACCACAACTTCAGACCTAAACTGGCACTGCTGGTGGTGACATCAGATGTGGTAGCCCCCAGTTGATCAGTTTAGTATTGTTCTTGGAGTCATTCCAAGAGCCCAAGCCTAGAAACTGCTGGTTTACCCCATCCAACAATTTTGAAAGCACTTCAATCCCTGTATTAAAGTACATCTTGATACATATCTAGAGGGCTTTTTATTTCCAACATTAACCCAACACTGTTCCAACTGTGTCTGATTATTTTCTTTAGCTAGCGTACCCGTAGTACTCACTGAGACCATAGTACTCATTTTATTTACAACAATAAAAATTGTAAAACAAAACAACCCCCGCTTTTTTTTTAAAGTTCCTCTCCCTCTTCATGGGTAAAGATCTTTTCTTTGTTTACTAAAATGTCTACTCAACGTATATTTTCAGTCTCTAATTTCAGATAGATAGATAGACAGATGGAACATAATATCCTGTGGCATGAACATAATAATACTAAAGACACCAAGTATCATGCAAACAATATCATAACTCAAAATTCTGCCCTGTGATATATCAGAGTTCAGTCTCACTGAAAAACTCTTTGGACTTTTTCTGGCCTTTGAACAGTTGTGGCTGCTGAAAGTCTACTAAAAGATTTTAGCATCAGCAAATGCAGCTAGAGATAGAGTAAATGACAGCACAGTACAAGAGGATATTTTAAACACTTCTTACATTCATAATACTCCTAAAAAGTCAAAGATCCTTATGCACATAAGGGACATGGAAAGCTTGTAGAAAAATTAATAACAAGTTAAGTACATGTATTGACCAACAAATCGAGATTTTTATCCGAAGAAAATATGCATTTCTTCCTCAATTTTTATATGTTAATATTTTAAGAAACAATAGATTTTAATCCTCACCACCCCTTCGATTAACTTTCAACCAGCTATTTAGAAAGAATAGTACTATTCATGAAGTTTGACTTATTAAAATACTGTTATGATGTGGTTCGATCAATCAGAAATTAAGAATTATTTATATACAATTTACTTTCAAATCAAATTAATAAAGGAAGTAAAACCGTAAAAGCCAACAATGTAAATATCAACTAGTAGAACTGACGTTAACACATAAAATGGTAATCTCATTTTATGTCTATTGCCTATATTCAAAAGTGAAATTTGTAATCAACTGTTGATTCATTTCCAATCTATATGTTAGCTGGTAGTTAAGGACTCCAACACTTCTGATAGTTATTTATAGAGATTATCATTTAATCTCTTCCCCAAATTAAATTTCACTCATATAATGATTTATTTAAAGATACATAAATTTCATTACACTCGTATTATTGTTTGTTTGATTGTCTGATGGCAAACCCAAAGTAACTCAAACTGACTTAAGAAAAAAATTGGTTACGGTCGGTTACTACATAGAATGCAAGGGCAGATTGTGGAGTTAAAACTCACAAGATAACAATCAAGGACCAGAAAGTCAAGAACAAGCCTGCCATCCTCATTGCGTGCTTAGACTACCTGTAATAGCCTCCCAACTTGTCTCCCTCTTTCCACTCTTCTCCCACTGTAGTCTATTCTATCATCTATTGTCCACAGCCAATGTCATAGACGAAATGTCACAAATGAAATCGTGTCCCTACTTTCCTCAAAATCTTCCAGAGGCTTTCTATCTCATTCAAGTAAAGGCCAAAATCCTTACCATAGCCTATAAGACCTTTATAGTCATCTCTCTGACCTCATCCCCCATCAACTGCTACTGTATCGCTATTCTTGCTATTTCTAGAACAATTGGGCATGCTTTTGCCTCAAGACTTTTATAGGAACTGCTCCCTTTTGCTAGAGTACTTTTCCCTCAGAAAGCTTGCTATATTAGTTATCTATTACTTGGCGACATATTACTCCACAATATAGTGACATAAAGAGCAAATGTTTATTATCTCACATTATCTCTGTGGATCAGGAATTCAGGAATGAGTTCATTATACAAATACCAATGCGTAAAGATACATGCACCCCTGTGTTCATTGCAGCATTATTCACAATAGCCAAGAGTTGGAAGCAACCTAAGTGCCCATCAAGTGACAAATGGATGAAGAAGATGTGGTATATATACACAATGGAATACTACTCAGCCATAAGAAAGGATGAAATCCAGCCATTTGTGACAACATGGATAGACCTTGAGGGTATTATGCCAAGCAAAATAAGTCAGAGAGAGAAGGTCAAATACCATATGATCTCACTCATAAGTAGAAGATAAAAACAACAACAAACAAACACATAGAGACAGAGATTGGATTGGCAGTTACCAAAGAGGAAGGGAAGAGAGAGGAGGGCGAAAGGGATGGTTAGGAACATGTGTGTGGTGATGGATTGTAATTAGTATTTGGGTGGTGAACATCATGTAATCTATGCAGAAATAGAAGTATAATGATGTACACCTGAAATTTATACCATGTTATAAACCAGTGTTACCACAATAATAAAAAAGAAGAAGAAAAAAATGGGTTCATTAGGTGATTCTGGTTGAGGCCTCTCCTATGGTTGCAATTCAAGATGCTGGCCAGAACTGTAGTTGTCTGAGGCTTTAATGGAACTGGTTATTTCTTAGGTTGATAACGTGGCTGGCAAGTTGCTTCTGAGGGAGGCCTCAGTGCAAGAGTCTCTCCCCAGGGCTCCTTGATTACACTCACAACCTAGCAGCTGGCTTCCCCAGGGGAAGGGATCCAAGAGGGTGAAGTGGAATCCCCATTGCTGTTCATGATTCAGCCCTAGAAGTCCCACAAGATCACCTCTGTCATACTCTATTGGTTACACGGACCAGTTCTAATTCAACATAAGTCATTAGACCACTGGTATCCACTAAAACGTGTGAGTATCTCAGGAGGCAAGGATCATCAAGGGGCCATCTAGGAGGCTGGCTACCACACCTACTCATTTCTTTAAGGTTCTGTTCAAAATGTCTCCCAAACAGAAACATCTCATCAAGTTGTACAAAACAGCACATTCCCGATCACTCTTCCCTTTCAATCTTTCATTTTTCTTCATATCTCTTCTCAGCTATGTCTGTTTATTGTCTGAACCTCCTCACTAGAATGTGAGTTCCACCCACGCAGGGACTTGGTTTTCTTCACTGCTCTGTCTATCCTCAGTACCTGGAATGATTCCTGAAGCATAGTCCGTGCCCAATAAATATTTGTTGAAGAAATGTTATTAACTAATTGTACTTATATTCAGATTCTCCAAGAATAGGATACAGGGATGAGGGAAAAAATGTAAAGGTCTTTACTCAAATCATGTAGAACTGATGATATGGGCTCTGTAAGACACACTCCATATCATTAGTTTTGTATGGAAGTTGAAAAGGCATAGAGGTTACAAATTAGTAAAATTACTATTTACCTAAAAGATTATCATGTGGATTTAAGTGAGCACATAAAGCTAGAGAACAAAAAAGCAAAAACATATATTAAGAATCATAAAATAATTCTAATTATGTAAACACTTTATTAATACTTTCTCTCTGTAAAAAATTGAAACATTTCAGATAAGCCTTCTGTTTCCATTTCTTCTTCTCCTCAATCCATGAGTCCTCCCCTGTGGTAACCTTGTTATCAGATTAGAGATAAAAAAAACCCAGCAACACACTTGAGCATGCAAGAAATCTCATTTTGTTTTATAATTTAATTTATTTTGAGCTACTCTTCTACTAAGTGGAAGAAACTATTTTTAAACATAAATACATGAGTATGGTCATTGCTTACCTACTTTTTAAAAAAGAGCTTTCTTTTATTTGATACTGTTTTATAAAGCTATTTTGCCTATCTACCACTCTCTCTTGATTGTCAGAAACTTAACCTCAGTGAATTTAATTTTTTGTCACCGCTGGGTGGAGAACATTAGGATCAGTCATTTAGAGTCACATTTTTCTCAATCAGGGTGGATGGGATGGTGTTAGGAGATACAAGGCGTTTATCTAATGCCAAGGAACAGCTAGGATGCACCTGTTTCTTAACAGTCACCTTTCCATGCAGCTTTCTGCTGAGAAATCTAACCCGTCATCTGCTCTCTGGTTATTGGGTCACACTAATATCCACTAGAACATCCTTTTCTTGTGCAGTCAATGCATAATGCTTCTATGTCATCTTAGGTTTAAAAGCAAGAGTTCTCATGATGGGTTTGGTTCTTAGGCAGCCCTTCTGCATAGAAACATTTGGCTGTTCTTTTGCTCTACCCAGCTTATGGAATCTTCATTTAGTCTTGGGAAGCTGGAAAAACGGGCTCTGACCCAGCACCTAAACATCTTTACCAGCAGCCCTGCCTTCTACTACCAGAAATAGATTTTGTTCTTTTAGAAATCTAAAGACTAAAGTTAGTAGCCTCTGTAGCTATCCAGACTTTACTAAGGTAATTTTAAATATTTTGAAGTATTCTCTCAATCTCAATGTCATTATAGACTATGAGTGTTTCCAAAATAGTCCAACTCATCTTCACCAGTCTTCTCAAAGGTTTATGGCCACTGGCTTAAGATATCTTTGTTCTAATTCCAGTTTAAGAGTTTTAATCAGCATCTGGGGATGAAATATCTTTTACGTGGAAGCTTTAAAATTCTGGCAGTGCTCCTAAATGACTTAACATTCATTTTCTCCAGTTATGTCATTGGCTTCTTTTCAGTATTTTTTTCTCTGTATTTATACAAGTCCATAGAAAAATATATAGGATTATTTTATGGGGGCATCTCAAAGAGGGCAGTAATATCAATAATATCACACTGTACACAACACATGTCAGCTTTCATTGTGTCACTCTACGGTATGTCTAGGAGAACTTTATAGCATAGTGTACTAAGCTGAATAATGTCCTCCCAAAATTCGTGTTAACCTGGAACCTGTGAATATGACCTCATTTGGAAATAGGATCTTTGTACATGTGTCATCAACTTAAAATGAGGTCATACTGCATTAAGGTGGGTCTGAAATCCAATGATTAGTGTCCTTAGAAGAAGAGAAAAGTTTGGTCACAGAAGACACACACGGAGGGGAGACAGCCATGCAAAGACAGAGGCAGAAAGTGGAGTGATGCAGCTACAAAGCCAGGGTGCCAAGGATTGCCAGCACCCGCCAGAAGCTAGGAAGAGTTGAGGAAGCATTCTCTAGAGCCTTCAGAGGAAGCACGGCCCTGCTGACATCTTGATTTTGGGCTTCTAGACTCCAGAACTGTGAGAGTCTATTATTTTAAGCTGCCCAGTTTGTGGTATTTTATTAGAGCAGCCCTAGGAAATGAATACCATAGTGGTTATCATTAACAAAAGCTCTCAGAACCAGACAGTCTCGGTAAAAATCTTGGCCCCTGTGATCATTATCCATGATTTTGGTTGAGTTACTTAACTTTTCTTTATCTCAATTTCCACAGCTATAAAATGGAAATAATCTCAACCTCAAAGAGATGTTGTAAGAGTTACATAAGTTAGTTTATTTAGAGAATTGAGGAGAGAGTTTCACCCATGGTAAGCACTGAAAATTGTTAGTTACTATATACCTCATTATCTTAAATACTGTAGCTATTCCAATTTACTTGATATTCCATGAGTAACAGATATAACTTATTTTCAGTTTTTCCCTGTTAAAATCATGAAATAAACAATCCATGTTCATGGCATGTATATGTGCTGTGTTTCTTAGGGTATATTACAGGAAGTAAAATTACTGGTTTAACCAATTCATACTCACCCACGGTATGAGAGTTCTTTGTAAACAACCTTACCAATACTTGATATTATAAAACTTCCTTGTCTTTGTCAATAAAAAGGATGAAAATGGTATCTTATTATTATTTTTTTATTGTAAAACTTGTAAGTTTTTGCCATTTTTCATGTTGTTAGAAATTCTATACTATTCCCCTTCTGTCATGTATATTAAAATATGTTATCCTCACCTACCTATCATTTGTCTTTTTACTCATTCTATGATGGCCTCTGTCATATCCTTTTATTTCAGATGTAATCAAATGTATTAATTTTCTTTTTTATGTATTTTGTATTGGAGATATTCTTTAATATTGTCATAAATCATAAATTTACTGATTTTTCCTAATGTAAACATAGTCTTTAATACATCTGGAATTTATTGTTTGAAAGGTGAGAGATAATAATTTAACCTTACTCAATTTTAAATGGACAGAAAATTATGCTTCACTGATTTATCAAATAATCGACTGTTGCCTGCTGACTTTATACACCAACTTTCTCATCTAAATTTCCATATGTAAAAGGTTCTACTTTTAGTTTTTATTTATTATGTTACATTAAATTTTTGTACCATCAATCTGTTTTACTTATTATAGCCTTCTAATGTATTTCAGTATCTGCAAGGGAAAATTTCTCTTTTTACATTTCCTTCTAAAAATTTTCTTGATTGTTGTGAATTTGAATTTCTAAAATATAACATACATATACGTTGCGACTGCATTAAATTTGTAGCTTAGTTTTGGCTTTACAACATTGACTATTTCTACTCAAGTCCATAGCATGTCTCTTCATTTATCTAGACATTTTTTAATGTCCTCAAGTAAAGTTATAACATTTTCTCCATTAAAGTCTATCACAGTAGAAGATCACAATAAAGACTTAATTGTAATCATACCTAATAAAATCACCTTGGAAAAGTCAACTAATGAGATATTTTTTGATATTAAAAATAAAGAAAGAGGGGCTGGCCCGGTGGCGCAAGCGGTTGGGTGCGCGCGCTCTGCTGCGGCGGCCCGGGGTTCGCTGGTTCGGATCCCGGGCGCACACCGACGCACTGCTTTGGCGAGCCATGCTGTGGCGGCGACCCATATAAAGTGGAGGAGGATGGGCACGGATGTTAGCCCAGGGCCGTCTTCCTCGGCAAAAAAAGAGGAGGATTGGTGGATGTTAGCACAGGGCTGATCTCCTCACAAAAAATAAAAATAAAAAAAAATAAAATAAAATAAAGAAAGAATTATTTGAGCATAGAAGTAAGAAGACAAAGTCACTTGTATGGGAAAGAAAACCAGATTAACATTAGATTTCTTTAAAGCAACAGTTCATACAAAAACAAAATGATGCAACACATTTATGATACTTCAGGTATGAAAAATGTCAATCAAAGATTTTATAACCTGCCAAGTTGACTTGCAGACATAAAGACCATAGGCAAGTAGTTGTAAATGTGTAAGAACACAGGTTATGTAACCAGTAGGAAGTTACAAAGGTGAAGTCAGAACAAAAGTCTAACCCCAATCCTGTGCCCTTAACTAATACACTGTAATGAGAAAAGTCAAAGCCAAAACAGTTAAAGATGTGAAAATGATTTATGAGGTCACATCATGGGCTCATATTTGATCTACTGTCATTGGCTGTAATTCTGAGACTACAAACTTCAGCCCAGCCAGCCACCTTATGGCAAATACAAATGTACAGGTGGTTTCAAAAGGGCCTTATAGAGGCCTGGTGTGTGGATGGTTCAGCCAAAACCCATATCCATAACTGTGCAAATAACTCATGCAGCTCTCACCTTTTCTTAGGAGAGTAGCATTTTCTTGATCAGTTAATAGGTTCAGAATAGCTTAACAAGTGTTCATGTCCAATTATTCTTCTACTAAATTCTAGACTAGAAAAAAATAAAGTCATTTTACTCAGAAAAGATTAGACTAACAGATTAAATTATGTAATAATAAGATAAAAGAATATGTGAAGAATTATGATTTTTCAGTAATGACTTTGTATAACTGGGAATTATGGAAATAACAAAAATATTCCAAAACCAAATAAGATTGCTTCCAAATATGTTGGAACTGACTTCCTGACTTCCTGTCAGTTTATGTGTCTTATATTTGTAGCCTCTAAGGCCACTAGCACTGGCCTATGTTGCAATTGAAAATATTTAATAAATTTTGATTGAAATAGTGAAGAAAGGAAGAGGAGATTTTAATCTATAAAATCAATGTACAAAAAAATTGAATTTCTGTAAACCAGCAACAAAGAGACAATGTAATTTTTGAAAAGACACTATTGAAAATAGCATCAAAAACTATAAGAAACCTAAGATTATATCCAACAAAAATGTGCAAGACCTTGTTAAATAAACTTATAAAACTTCATTTAAAAACTTTGAGGAAGACCTATATAAATGGAGAACTATCTTACATTCATAGATTGGAATTCAATATTGTAATGATATCAGTTTCCCCATTTTTCATCTCTAGATTCAAATAAATTCCATTCGACATCCCTACAGAATTTTTCACAGAATTTGAAAAAATTATGTTAAATTTTATATGTAAGAGTGAAGAGCTAAGAATAACCAAGACACTCGTAAAGTTGGAAAATGATAGCGGTATGGGGGATATTGTTCTCCTTATCCAATGTTAAGGCTAATTATAATTCCTTAATAATTTAAAATTGTGATATATGCACAGAGTTAGAGAAAATAATCAGTGAGGAAAGCCCAGAAAGAGACTCATGCAAATTAGAAACTATGATACGTGACAAAGATGACGTTACAGATCAGTGAGGAAATAATGGACAATTGCGTATAAGGTGCTAAAATAACTGGAATGCAAAAGAAAGAAAAAATTAAAGGAAGAGAGTAAGAAGGAAGCAAGGAAAAAGGAAGGAGGGAATGGATGAATTGATAAAGAAAATTAGTATATACATACAATGGAATATTATTCAGCCTTAAAAAGAAGAAAATCCTGCCATTTATGGCAACATGGATGAATCTGGAGCACATTATGCTAAGTGAACTAAGCCAGAAGGACAAATATTGCATGATTCCACTTATACAGGGTACCTAACATATTCAAAGTCACAGAAGCAGAGACTAGAATGGCGATTGCCATGAGTTAGGTAAGTGAGAAATAAAGAGCTGATGTTGAATGGGTATAAAATTTTAGTTATACAAGTTGAATAAGTCCTAGAGATCTTCTGTACATCATTGCACCTACAGTTAACAATACAGTATCATGCACTTAAAATTTTGTTAAGGGAATAGATCTCATGTTACGTGTTCTTATTGCTATAAAAAAAAAAAAATTCCTGGGCCAGCCCCAGTGGCCTAGTGATTAAGTTTGGCATGTTCTGATTTGACAGCACAGGTTTGGTTTCTGGGCACGGACCTAGACCACTCATCTGTCAGTGGCCGTGCTGTGGTGGCAGCTCACATAAAAAAATAGGAAGATTAGCAACAGATGTTAGCTCAGCGTGAATCTTCCTCAGAAAAAAAAAAAACATCCCTGCCTGATAATTCCAACATTTGTGTCGTAGCAGTTCTGGTTCAGTTATGTTCTGGTTCAGAACAACTAAATCTGGTTCTGATGCTGGTTTTGTCTCTTGAGTCTGTTTTTTTGTGCCTTTTGTCCTGCCTTATAATTTTATGTTGAAAGACAAGACGTTTTGTATAGGGTAATAAAAACTGAGGTGAGTAGTCCTCTAGTCTGAGTATTTATGTTACTCTTGGTAGGAGTGGGTATTGTTTAATATTTGCTGTAGCTATAAGTACCAAAGGATTAAAATTCGTCTAGCGTTCTTGTGTTTATCTCTTCTATATCAGTTTGCTAGAATTGCCATAACGAAGTACCACAGGCTGAGTGGCTTAAACAACAATTATTTTCTCACAATTCTGGAGGCTGAAAGTCTGAGATAAAGATGTCTGCACAGTTGGTTTCTCCTAAGGCCTCTCTCTCCTTGGCTTGTTGATGGCCATCTTCCTCAAGTGTCTTCACATGATCTTCCCTCTGTGTGTCTGTGTCTTAATCGCCTCTTCTTAGAAGGACACCAGTAACGTTGGATAAGAGACCACCTATATGACCTCATTTTACCTTAATTACCTCTTTAAAGGCCCTATCTTTGAATCAGTCATAATCTGAGGTACTGGGGGTTAGGACTTCACATCTGAATTTTGGAGGGAAACGGTTTAGCCCATAACTTCCTCTCTTGACTTTAATTTTCCTGTACTCCTAGATATAGGCTGTGTCTTGTAGCTTTTTCAGCTGTAATCCACTGTTACTATACCAGAAGCCTATTGGTGTGGTGGTAGGTTGTGAAGGAAGAAGAGTGTTCTATAATCTTCTAATCAAGTCTCTGTCTTTTAGTGAGTTTGTCTCTGGCCAGTGACCATCACAGGTGTTTCTTCTTATATATCTCCCTCCTCTTTTAGTGAGATTGGAAAGCCAGAAAGGGCTGGAATGAGAGGAATGCCCTTTTCCCATGGCTCCTGTGAAAGAAAGGCTCCAGTAAAGTCCCCCCCCCAGAGAGTAGAAGAACTTTGCTATGGAGAAAACTATGGGTCAATTTCACAATGGTTATTCTTCCTCTAGCTCTGCCAGAAATAAGAGGGGATCTTCCTCTGATCTTCACTGTGAATAACGGGTGGCATTTTTTGGAGGTAAAGCCCATGAAAATATGAAGGCCCCCCTAAGACTGGGGCTCCAGGAGTTTCTTGCTCTCACACTAATCCATACTCAGCTTCAAACAATTTGTCAATGTTACCATTTAAGGGTTTATACCCATCTATAGCTCCAGCAGTTCTGCTCAGATAAGCAGATTCCAGCTGTGACTCTCTGGATTTGCCTGTCTCTCCAGATTTAGGGGTGGAGTCCCATAACTTCAGTTCTTTGATGGGTCCAAGAAAATTCAACCTCAGTATGTCTGTCTTTTTCTTGATTGTAAAAACAGAACTGATGACTTCTAAACTCCTTACATGCTGAAATAGAAACCAAATTCCCTAGTTAACTTTTTGTTCACAATTCAGAGGTCATTTCTCAGTCTTCATCTTCCCAGATAACTCTGAGGCATTTATTAGACGATCATTTCCTCCTCCAGGGCCAGTCTATAATCTATTACCAGTTTGCAATGAGATAAAGAGCTTGGACCAGAATGTAAATCTACTGCAGTAGTAAGCGCATATTTAGTTCAGCTGACACTTGTTTTTTCCACAGCAAGACTTCCCTGACATAGAGGCAGAGTGTTGGTGTACATTCTTGCACAAGTCCTTTGTCCCATCATGGACCAGTCACAACCAGTTTGCTGGCTGCCAACTTAAAGTAGCACTACTCAAGGTGATATCCAGGCATATATTTTCTACTAGTACCTACAACATTTTGGAAAATATGAAATGTGAATTCCCAGTCCATACCTCTCTCTTGATGTTTTAGTTTTGTTCTCTGATTCTGACATATAGGTTATTTCTCAAGGCATATACACAGGTCTGAGGATAGTGATATCGTTCTAGTGCCAACATTCACCATTCACCATTCTTTTGACATGTATCCTAAGATAATACATTTCTCAAACCACTTAATTGCCAAAATGGACATTTTTTCTTTAGCTGAATGGAAAATTCCTGATATCGTTTTATCAATAGGACTCGATGTTATAGCCAATATATTTACTACTCAAAATTAAAATTGTGTAAGTGAAGTTGTATGTTTTATCAACATTCAAAATATACATTGAATTTAGATCACTTAAGATATCGTACAAAGTTGTAAGCTCATGGATTCGTTAACATATTTATGAAATATTATTAGTAAATATTATTAGCCAATTTGTCTTTTTGCCTTTATAACCTAAGAAACTTGTTATAATATGCTCCTTGGTTGGAATTATCAAACACTTTCAATAATCTAGAACATTTTTTTTATAATGCCATTATATATTGCTAAAAACAATATAAGCAACCAAGTAAGTAAAAATATTCTAACCTTCTAAACTAAAAATGTCTGATGGAGTCTGGAATATTTCCCAGAAAGAATCCATTGAATGCAGGTTACCATGGTGATTAGCAAAAATGTGGAATGAAGTTCATTTCATGATAATTGCTACACATTTGCAGCTGAAGTGCATCTTTCAGTTTCAGTCTCAGACTTTGAGACCATAATAATAGCTCTGGAATCTGAGTTGTATATTTAAACCTATAATATTGTGCAGGGACACGTCTAATTCTGTGGAACTTCTTTTTTTGTGGTGACCAACATGGTAATTTTTAAAAGCTTATCTCTATTTATTGGGATTTCTGTGTATAGTTAATTGAGATTGTTTGATTGATTCTTAAAAACAGAATTCATAATCTCCACAAATCAATTTAAAGACAAAAGGAAAGCATTTTATTTTAAAATCCTCCCTCTTTAGGAAGAAAGCGGAATTTATTTTTAAGGCAGCTGAATGCTCCTGCTTTGTAATTATTTCTGAAGAAGTTTGTGGTCTAATGCCAACTTTTGTGAATTAATAATAAGTTTTGAAAAATGTTGCCAAAATCAGAAAGTTGGTGCTTTGAAAAGCTATTTTAACTCTTTGGGGCTAAGTGAAAATTAAATATAAAATGTAACAAATTACTAAGGGATTAGTATATGATATTGTAATTATATTAATAAACCCAAAGATTCTTAATAATAGATACGGAATAGCTATGTTAAATTTACTTTGTTGTCTATTTCAAGTTTGTGTAATGTTTTGATTTTAGAATGTCTATGTTTTTTCTTAATTCTTACAACAACCCTCTGAATATAAATAATATTAAAAATAAAAATAACATTCATTGAGGACTTACTATGTCACTGACACTGTTCTACATATACTAACTCGTTTAATCCTCACAGTAATACTAAGAAGTAGCTTACTTTTACTATTATTATACTCATTTTGTGGATGATGAAACCAAGGCGCAGAGAAGTGAAGCAATTTGCCTGAAGTCACACAATTAGTGTAGGGCAGAGGCCGAAATCCAATTCAGAGAGGCTGGTTCTAGCATCCACATTCTTAGCCATATACATAATGCTATACACCTGATCAGAAGTATTTTTATTCTCATTTTACAGAACCAAAATTGGAGGCTCCAAGAAGCCAAATACTGCCAATGTTATGCAGTTATCAAATAGTAGAAGTGGAACTGAAGTTCGTTTTCTGATTCTAAATCTAGGGAGCACTCGGGCCGGCACCGTGGCTTAGCAGTTAAGTGCTCTCGCTCTGATACTGGCGGGCCGAGTTCGGATCCAGGGCGCGCACCGACACACCCCTTCTCCTGCCATGCTGAGGCCGCGTCCCACATACAGCAACTAGAAGGATGTGCAACTATGACATACAACTATCTACTGGGGCTTTGGGGGAAAAAAAAAAGGAGGAGGATTGGCAATAGATGTTAGCTCAGAGCCGGTCTTCCTCAGCAAAAAGAGGAGGATTAGCATGGATGTTAGCTCAGGGCTGATCTTCCTCAAAAAATAAATAAATAAATAAATAAATAAATCTACGGAGCACTCCATAACAGCTCCTGATCTCCTTTGACTCGAATGTAAAATTAGTGTCTTTTTCTACCCAACCAGTTGGGAAATAAAATGTTAGTTCAAGCTGCTCGTTACAGTTATAGCCTTCAGACTGGACTCTCTTATGTCTTAGGCATATCTTATCTGCCCTTTCCATATGTTAAATATATAGTAATATATAACATACAGCATATATTTAATATTATTTTTATTCATGTCTCAGGAGACTGAAGGGGCAGGTGTTATCTGCTGTATAGTTATATATCATTGATATATTATCAGGGATTCTATATCAGACTAGTTATATATCACTGACATTGAATTAAAACCTCAAATGAGCAGTTTGCATTATTAACAGATTGTTCACCACTTAGCATTTATTTTTTGAAAATTTTGGTTGAAAGAAAAAGGAATGACTTTTCACTATTGAGAAACCTATGGAGTCAGCCTTTACACATTATGAGGAATTTTTGGTCTGATTACGATAGTCCTTTTAAAATTAAGAAAAAAGGAAAGGGAAGTGAACTGAAATTGATGTCCAAATTAAAAAAAAAATCAAAACAGAAACAAACAAGCCCAAAAAAAGCCTACACTTCATCTCAGTCTAGTAGAATAGTCTACTATTGAAGAAAAGCATTTCTAGGGGTGGTAGGTGAACGGCAGGAACTGAACTGCTGGCTTGTGACTCTAGCCTACATAGCTAGCAGAAATACTTTGAATACATAGTTAAGGAGAGAATTTTCATGTTGTTTTAAATTTTAGGTTTAAGTCAATAAACAATGAGATACAACTAATATTTTTTGACTCTACCATATATTCCATGACATTAAAAGAACGGAACACTGTGAAGATAACCTCCCGTACGAGGGCCCTATCACAGCCGGCTTATCCAGCGTTCATTTCAGGATACCTGTTTACTCTCTGCTCGTGATTATATTTGCACATATCCTGGTGGCACAATTATTTGGCCGTTTTTAAGAAGAAAATTGGTGTATTAGAACAAAATGGAATGAATATCTTTTTACCGATATTAAATATTTTTATAAAATTAAATTAGAGCAAGACATGTAATAGTGAATTTTGATAACTCAAATTAAATACTAAGCTTCAAAATCCTTAATCTTCACAGTGAAATAATTACAAATGAGAACTCTTTTTAGTACTTACATAATGAATACTTTACCTTTGAGAGTGCTATGATTGTCTTCTTGTTAGTGAAGTAATAGGCTAGCCAGTTTCGAAGTGTCAATCAAAGTCTATGAAACGTCTTACAAATTAGTCCTCTCTAATACGGATTAAAATTCCCAAATAAGCAATTTGTCACTATTAACAACTAGTTGACTGCTTAGTGTTTTGTTGTTGTTGTTGTTGTTTTTGGTTGTTTATGCTCATACAATCCTTATTAGGTATTGCAATTAGTTAAATTATAAAGATTCTTTAGAAAGGAATGATTAATATGAAAATGTTTCTGCTCCTATCTTGCCCATTTAGCAAGAATATATTGATCCTTTATGGTTTGGGAAGTACAGAATATACTTGACATTGTCTGAGAAAATAATGCAGACTATGGTTACTCCTCAAATTTGCCAATGATATTTCAATATATAATATTCCATATAAAACACATTAAAATACAACTGAACATGTTAAGAAATGACTTCAAATGCTTAACTGATTCAATAAATACAGAAGAGAAATTACAAAGTTATTAGGGTTAATTTCACTACTAAAATAAAATATGCAATTTTATATACATCATTGTATTATTAGTATATCTAGATGAAGTAGCAAATTTTTTTCACAGCACAAGAGTTATTGCTGATGTCGCAGATAACAAAGTACAACAAATCCGTGTCAGGTTGTAGATCGTGGGAGGTCACCAGATTCACCCATTAGCTACATGAGTCCTTCCCACACAGACGTCTCACAAAGCTGTGATTCAAATTTGTGCCTCATCAAAATCACAAGTGAGTACATATCACAGGCCCACCATTCACAGGAATAGAAACTCCAAGTGTTAAGTTGGCAAATGCCAAATATATGTTAGTCATTGAGACAGTTTCAAAAGAAAAATGATATTCTTTCTGAGCATAAATAAATGTCGTTGGCAGAGAGGAGACTTTCATGAAACACTCAAAACAAACAACATCCAAATTACTACAAAAATGCACATTAAATGGTTCTCTATCTCCTACGAGTTTTCTTAAAAATCACCCCCTCTGTTAAGTGTTCCTGACTTCTCTAAACCAGTTAATCATTTCTGAATATGTTTATTAAGCCTTTCTCAGTATCTGTTTCATAATTTTTTTCTTATCTTGTCTATCCTCTTTGAGAACTTGAGAATGTCAAGCAACCGCAGTAATGTTGTCAAATTCATCTTAGTATTTCCTAGCACATTGCCTAAAACATATAATTGTTTATAAAATTAATTCATTCACAGGAAGCTCTACTAGGTGTGGATTATTGGGCACAAATAATTGTCCTGCCCTGATTTGGTCCAAAAAAGCACTTAATCAGGTGTTGTTTGTAGATTCAGGGCATGAATAGTGGCATTTAAGTACCTTATGCACAATTTGTCTCGCACCCTGGACACCATGCACACAGATACAAAGACAGATGATACACAGAGGTATTTTGATTGGAACGGCATCCGTTGATGTGGCAGTAAAAGATTCCCCTCATAGTTTATCTTTGTTTTCTGATTTCTCTCTAGATGAAAGATTTGTATATTTACACTTCCACAAAAGACACAGTACTGTGGCATATTTCACCATTCACTATGGATTTATATATTATACTTGATTTTCTGACATGATTCAGACAGTTACATTTTTCCCCTTCTGCAACTTCCATAAGTTAAGTTGTGATAGCAGGAAACATTTTGATTCTCCCCCACCAGGATCCATCCTCTCCACAGCTAGCTGCTGGTTGCTAGGAAAGAATGACAGTTGGGACCTATTGGAGCACACAGGTCAGACACCCTCTACGACTGAATCTCTGACACCAGGTCTTTTTTCACTAGCGATTCATTATCATGATTAATGATTTTTTCTAGTTTTTAAAAATAAAACTGCTTATCAGAGAAGAATTCTTACTGTGAATGAATTGATCAGATCACTTTCTTTCTAGATTGCAGGAATCTTAGAACTTCCTCAAAGAACTAGTCATCAGAGGAGAGCATGAATGATGCAACTCAGCCTGTCTTTCCTGTCCTCGTATGCTGATTACCTATGCCATTTGGTTATTTTAAAAACGTCTTTAAGAAGAGGAGTTCTATGTGAACGCTTTCGAGTATATTCTTCCTTTATATTTACCATAGCAGGTAGCATAGTGTTACAGTAACCAAATTACTTCATAATTACCTTTTCATTAAGTAGTTAATGAAATATTTGCCCTTTCTCTTTCAAATGTCGAAGTATTTTCCCTAAAACTGTTATTGTAACAGACATGTAATTCTGAGATGATTTTTGTTAAGAAAGTGCTTTCATTTTAAACTCCAGGATTTTGACTCTTCATTTACTAACTATTCAGAAATCCTGCTGAGTTGGCACTTGTTCTGCAGCCTAGCTTCAGTGGCACTATTGTGGAACCACTTAGCCAATTTAGAGAGTTGTACAGTCTAATTCCACATGATATTTAAACAATATAGAGGCTTTTCAGAAAAGGAAAATATGAAGATCTGAATTTGTGGCACACCAAATTATACTAAATATTGATATAATGCCATACAAACAAGAAGATTTTGCTGTTTTTCTTCTAAACCCTCATGAGAGTCAGCATTATCTGTCATTTCTATCTTTGAATTATTTTCAACTTATGTTCTTCTTGGCTATGAAATAATGACTAATGAGCACTTTTTGGTTCCACAAGTGTTGAAATGTATTTTTTCTATTTTTGGTTATTTTCAGAAATCTTTTCTTAAAGCCTTCATTTACTTCAAAATTGGTAGTAATGGAAAAAAAAAGGAGTACAGGGATCAATAACATGATTTTCAGAGATAATAGATATTTGGATTGGAGAATCAATTTCATACCATTGTAAAATTTAAACTATATATTTTCATATTTAGTCGTAAATATTTAGTCAATTATTGCTGATCTTACCATTCAGATAGACTTCAGTAATTCAAGAAGTTTGAGATAATAGATATGTGGCTATATAGATTTGCCTTCTGAAGATTCAGTTTTATTGACAAAGTGTTTTAGATGACCAAACAGCAGAAGGAGGAAAGATAACCAATTTTTTTTGATAGAAGCAATATTTAAGTGAATTATTTAAAAATGTGATTTATGTTTACAATGTTTAAAGTAGGGTGATGTCAAATTCATTCGTTCAATACACAAAAATTATTAAGTGCCTACTATGTACTAGGCACTCTTCTAGGTCTTGAGGAAACTGCAGTGAAAAAATATTAAAAAATTCCTGCCCTTGTACTTATATTCCTAATGGGGGGAGGGGATGATATAAAATAAAAATAAATAAGTAAAATGAGATAAATGGCTATCTTACAGAGTAAAAAATGAAGCAGAGAAGGAAATGGCTAACTTTAAAATAAGCTAGCCAGAGTATATAGACCACATGTTAGTTAAAATATTTATGTGTTTGGTGATATTTTGTGTGGCTTTTTCAGAGTTCTTAGCAACGTAGCTGAGACAGCACACAGGTCTCTTCGTAAACTCTGTAAGCTCCTGATGATCCTGAAACAGGATCTTTATTGCTTACCAGTCACTTTAGCTATGGAAATAGCTCAGGGCATGAGCAGTATGATTTTTCTGATCCTAGGGACAATGGTAACCACTAAAAAGATTGTGCATCTTTTTATTCAGCAGAATCAAGAAAGTTTTTCAAGACTTGTTGTGGGGATGGAGGGGGAGGTATAAAATGTTTTCTTTTCCGACATAGGGGCCGGCCCAATGGCGTAGTGCTTGAGCTCACATACTTTGATTCGGTGGATGGTGTTTGTGGGTTCGGATCCCAGGTCGTGGACCTACACACTGCTCATCAAGCCATGCTGTGGTGGCGTCCCACATGCAAAATAGAGGAAGATTGGCACAGATGCTAGCTCATGGACAATCTTCCTCAAGCAAGAAGAGGAAGATTGGCAACAGATGTTAGCTCAGGGCCAATCTTCCTCACCAAAAATATATATATATTTTTTTTCTTTTCTGATATAATACTTGTTTAACCATTGGATCCCATCAAAAGTAGTAATTTTCCATAAGCAGTAAGATTAATCATGGGTTTCTTTTGCTTTTTTGAAGCCTAGCTCAATAATGCCAGAGTAACATTAGTGGGGAATAAAATCACTGTTTTGAAATAGAAAATTTTATGAGATAAGAGATTTAAAAGCTGAAAGGTAATAATAATGAGCTTAAAAAGATGAAAGAGCCAGAAAGATTAGTGCCATGATGCGTGTAACAGCAAAATCTATGAGAACAAATTATTTTGTAACTTAATCTTTTGCAAAAAAACATTTTCAGAAACATTAAAATGCTTGTTTAATTTTTATTTGTGCTACAAAACAAGGTTTTTTTAAATCTTAGTCTTATCCCTTTCTTTTAAGGCCATTAACAGAGAGAAAACTTAAGAACTAATCTTCATGTAGAATTATCTCTTACTCTGACATAACAAGCTGTGAGTTAACCACAAATAACAACAATTATAGTTGACATTTATTGAAGAGCTATTATGTGCTAGATACAATCACATTTGATCCTTACAGAAACTTATGAGATAAGCATTGTTTTATTGATGAAGAAATTGAAGCTCAGAGAGATTGTTACTTCATCAGTGTCAAACAGGCACTAAATGACGGAGATAGAATCAAAGTAGATCTAGAGTCCATATTCCTAAACTACACAAGTCTGACTCTTCTAAGTAATATCCCCGAATCAGCTGTTATAACAGAAAAAAAATTGAAATCAAAGTATCAAGAGAGGAAAGATACATATTGTCAAGATGGACATAATGAGAAAATTTTTGTATGACCTTGATTATAATGGAAAATGTTAGGATTTTTAGAAAAATGGGGTTGTACTCTCGCTATAAGTATATTAATTAATTAACTGATTTGTTTATTTATCAAACTTTCTAGTAGTAGCAAAACTGTGCCGGCAATTGGAATAGATGAATGGAAGATAAACATGTGAGAGGATGAAAAGAATAAAGTATACCAAGCCTTGTAAATTTATATATAAAGACTTCATTGATCCCTCAAGATGAAATGTCTAGTAAATCTGGGAGGGAAAATGTGTATGTGTACATATATGAGATTGGAGCAGAGATGGAGGGATTAAGACACAAAGGTGAGACAGAGAAAAGTCGCTGATGATACACTGCCTCAGCAGATTATTAAAGGAAGAGAAGTGTTCCCCAGACAGACCAGGAAAGGAAGCCATCGGCATGCAGAGGGAAAAGCATATGCATAAAGACTTTCAACTATTTGTTCAATAATTATCTATAAATCATCTGCAAAGTGTCAATTTTTGTTCAAGAAACTAGAGACAAAACAATGAACATGACAAAATCCTGACTCATGGAGTTTACATTCTAGTGGGAGAGACTGACAGAAATAAATTTAATAAAACCATAATTTAACTTCAGGTGGTAATAAGAAATAAAGCAGAGTAAAGGTTTGGAAATACTTTATTTTATTTTATAGATAGTGATCAAGAAAAGTCTCTCTGTGGACAAACATTTGAGCACAGATGTTGGGGAAGCAGCCAGCGACCGGATTGTTGAGAGCAAGGGCCCCCAAACATTTCTTGTAAAGTCAGATAGTAGATATTTTTGCTCTGTGAGCAACTACTCAATTCTGCCTTTGCAGCTGGAAAGCAACCATAGACAACACATAAACAAATGAGTGTGGAGGTATTCCAATAAAGCTTTATTTACAAAAGCAGGAGACAGACAGGATTTGGCCCCTTGAGCTATAGTTTGCAGGCACCTGTTTTAAAGCAATGGATCTGAAATTTGGCCGCACATTTTAATCACCTGGGAACCTTTAAAAAATGTATAGTTTCACCTGAGTTGCACACCCAGCAATTCTGATTTAATTGATCTGTGTTATAGCCTGCTCTGTGATGACCAACTGTATCAGTTTTCCAGGAGAGAGGGATTTCTTGTCAGTTGGGGCTCCCAATGCTAAAACTAGACAGTACTTGGAAAACCAGAATGGTTGATCACCTTATGTGGGCATCAGCTCCGCGAATGATCACATATGCATCCAAGGTTGGTAACCATGTAAACAGAGCTGTGTAGGCCACAGTAGAGACTCTGATTTTATTCTGTGTGTGACAGGTACCATTGGAGGATTTCAAGTAGGTGGAGTGACATGATCTGACTTACATTTTAAAGCCAAGGATAACTCTGGCTTCCATGAGAGGAGTAAGCTTAGAAGAGCAAGAGTGGAAGGTAAGGAACCAGTTAGGAGACTATTTTGAGGTTAGACCAGGCAGGGAAGAGGATGGTTTAGACTAGGGTGGTAGTAGGGGCGGCAGTGAAAGTTGGTCAGGTATAGAATATATTTTGAAGGTGGAGCCAATAAGATTTGCTGCTTAAATGTGAATGAGAGTAATATAAAAGGGAGAAAAGTAAGAGAGAGAAATATAAGTCAAAGATGATATTTTTAGATTGAGATTAATGATGCAATTTCCTGAGATGAGAACATTTGGAGAGGAGCATGTTTGGAGAAGAATGTTGGCCATCATGAGATGAAGATGATTAGACATCCAAATAGCCATGTCAAGAAGGCAGTTAGATCTAAAAGTCTGAGGCTCTGGAGAATGTTCAGGCCTGGAGATGTACATTGGAGAATCAGTGACATTTAAAGCCATGGGAGACATTTTGGCCAATGATCATGGATGAGAAGAATCTGAGGGTGAAGGCTTAGGGACCACCTGAATTTACAGGAAGAGAAAAAAGACCTCACTAAAGAGTCTGAGAAAAAGGGATCAGTCAGGAAGATGGAAGACCAGAGGACAGCCTTGTCACAGGGCCTCTGGACTGAAGGGATAGAAAGTGAGAAGACGTGAATGGTAAACAGTCCTGTTGCTCTTCAGCTGACTTCATCCGCAGCACTTACATCGAGCGTTTCATGTGCATCCAAGTAAGAAGGTATCCAAGGATTCTTTCAGAGGAAACATTCCATCTTTCTTTCATTTTAATTTAAAATTTTCATTGAGCTAATTGTAAAGTCACATGCAGTTGTAAGAAACATTACAGAGACATCCTGTACTTTTTACTGTTTCTCTCAGACATAACGTCTTGCAAAACTAGTGCAATATCACAACCAAGATATTGACATTGATATAATCCACAGATCTTGTTCAGCTTTCCCAGGTTTTACTTGTTTACTCGGTGTCTCTATCTGTGTGTATTTAGCTCTACACAATTTTATGAAGTGTAGGTTCATAAACCAAGATAAAGAATTGCTCCATCACAAGGATAACTCATGGTATCCTTTTATAACCGTCTCTAATCCCTGGTAACTAGTAATCTGTTCTTCATTTCTAAAATTTTGTCGTTTCAAAAGTGCTACATAAATGGAATTTTAAAATATGTAACCTTTTGTGATTGGATTTTTTGCTCAGCATAATTCCCTGGAAATTCATCCAACTCGTTGCTTTTATCAAGAGTTCATTCTATTTTTTTTATTTTAATTAATTAATTAATTTATTTTTCCCCCAAAGCCCCAGTAGGTAGTTGTATGTCATAGTTGCACATCCTTCTAGTTGCTGTATGTGGGACGCGGCCTCAGCATGGCTGGAGAAGCGGTGCTTCGGTGTGCGCCCGGGATCCGAACCCGGGCCGCCAGTAGTGGAGTGCACGTGCTTAACTGCTAAGCCACGGGGCCGGCCCATTCTATTTTTGGTGAGTAGTATGGCTGTACCACAATATGTTTAATCATTCACCTATTGAAAAAAATCTGACCTGTTTCCCATTTTTAGATATTATGAACAAAGCTATTATGAACATCTGCCTACACGATTTTTTATAAATGTTAGTTTTCATTTATCTGGAACAAGTGTTCAAGAGTATAATTAGTGTCACATGATAATTGCATGTCTAGTTTTTTATGAAACTGCCAAACTGTTTTTCAGAGTGAGTGTACCATTTTACATTCCCATCAGCAATGTATGAATGGTCCAGTTTCTTTGTATCCTCACCAGCATTTATTGTTCTTGATGTTTTTTAATTTTAGCCAGTCTGATAGATGTATAGTGATGTCTCATTGTGGTTTTAATTTGCATTTCCCTGATGGCTAATGGAGGAAAATATCTTTTTATATGCTTATTTGTTGTTTTAGTCCATTTGGGCTGTTATAACAAAAATACCATAGACTGAGTAGCTTAAACAACAAACATTTATTTCTCACAGTTCTGGAGGCTGGGAAGTCCAAGATTAAGGCACTAGCAGACTCACTGTCTGATGAGGTCCTACTTCCTCTTCATGGACAGCTGTCTTCCCCTCTCTGTGTCCTCTCATGGTAGAAGGGGCTAGGGAGCTCTCTGGGGTCTCTTTTATAAGGACACTAATCCCATTCACGAGGGCCTCACACTCATTACCACCTCCTAAAGGCTCTACTTCCAAATATCATCACATTGAGGGAATAAGTTTCAACATAGGAATTTTGGGGAGACATGATTATTCATTCTATAGTATTTGTCAATTGTATATCTTTTTTGGCAAAATGTTTATTCATCTCCTTTGCTCATTTTCTAAGTGGATTTTTTTAAATGTTAACTTTTGAGAATTCTTTTTATATTCTAGATATTAGCACTTTCTCAGATATGTATTTTGAAAATATTTTCTCCCAACCTGTTGCTAATCTTCTCATGCTTTTCACCTGGCCTTACAGAGAACCAAAGTTTTAATTCTGATAAGGTTCAATTTCTCAATTTTTCTTTTATGGATCCTGCATTGGTGTCGATTCTGAGAGCTCCTTGTCCATCTCTAGATCCAGAAGATCATTTTCTCCTCTCTTGCTCTTCTAGAAGTTTTACAGTTTATGTTTTACATTTAAGTCCATGATCAACTTTCAATTAATTTTTGTATAAGGAGTGAAGTTTAGGTCAAGGATTTTGTTTCTTTGTTTGCCTATGGACGTTTAACTGTTCCAGCACCATTTGTTGAAAAGGCTATCTTTCCTCCATTGAATTGATTTTGTACCTTTGCAAAAGATCAATTTTGCCTGCATATGTGGGTCTATTTCTGGGTTCTCTATTCTGTTCCATTGAGCTATATGTTTATCTCTCCACTGTTTCTTTGTTGAGTTTTTCTATTTTTTCATTTTCTTTAAGATAATATTGTAATTAATTCTTGAAGCATGTTTATAATAATTGCTTTAAAATCCTTGTCACATAATTACAACATCTGATTCGTCTCTGTTTGCGTCAGTTGATTTTCTTTTCTAATTCAAGTTGTGATTTTTTTTTGTTCTTGGTATGATGGGTGATTTTCACTTGCATCTTGGGCGTTTTATGCTTTATGTTAGGAGACTCTGTGTCCTATTTAGATCTTTTATTGTTACAAGCAGTCACTTTCTTTAGGTTTATCATGCAAGTCCTTGTCTACTTTTGTGGTCTGCAGTTCGAATGCCATCGACTTTACAGTTTTATTTTGGTTTGCTTGGCTATCTTGTGCACTGGGTCTCCCACTCACTCCTGCTGCTGCTGACTGTGGGGGAGGAAGGGATTTCCCGAGCTGCCCATTGTCTCCTCGTAGGGGAAGGAAGTCTCAGGTCTACTAAGGTGTAAAATGTAAACATTTTCTTGACTCCTGGCAAAGTGGGTCAGCACACAGTGCCCCAAGATTACAAGAATATGAGTAGCCACAAGTTCAGTCAGCTGGGAGGATCTTTTCCTCTGAAATATGTTCTTTCCTGTGTTCACTCCTTTCATTTTTTTTCTCTCATTTTTTATCTTTCTTTGTTTTATTCTCTTTTCTTGTTATTTTTCTGCTGGAGTACTTAGGAAAGAACCTTACTGAGCCTTGCTCCCTTTCCTTCCTCCCCAAACGTCCAACCCACACAGAGTTCAGCCATCGTAGAGCTACTTCGGCCTGTCACCACTTGCCCCCATATAGACACTTAGGACCAAATAGCTAAAGCAGAGAAGAGGAAGTTTATGGGTATTTTAAGATTTGGCAATGCAGAGTTTACATTTCTACCGTGGAATATAGAAACTAAGCACACACACGAATAATATAATTTCAGATATAGTAAGTGCTATAAGAAAAAGAAAAATAGGACAATGGTATATACACAGTGATTGAAGAGGGAGGAGTGTAGCTAATTCAGTAGACTTCCAGAAAGGCCTCAGAAATGTCAAGGCCTGAGGTGGGTTTGAGTTGGTGAGTTTAAGGGATAGGTAAGAAGGCTGGTGGGGCTGCAGTGAAACTTGCCTTAGACTCATGGTACAAAGCAACACATTCAGCAGTACATTCCCCTGTACCAGCAGTCAAGTTGGTTTACCTGACTTCAACAAACCAACACCAACTAATTTCAGAACTGCTGAAATTAACCTGCACAGCACATCTTGTAAGCATAATGTTTTTGTAAAGGATAAGCGAGTTTCAAGTGGCTGGTAAGAGGACCATGCCACTTAGGTAGAAGTGGTAAATAAGTATGGCAATGAGACAATGGTAATTTATTTCAAAAAAAAAAAAAAAAAAACCTTGGCAACTTAAAATGATTCAAAGAACTGAAGTGATTGATAACGGAAACAAGAGGAAAAAAAATTCAAGATTATGATGCATAGTCATAGTTAGAATTCTGTTTATCATGAGAGAGATAGTAACCACTCTTCCCAAACATATTCTTGGAAATAGCATCCAGCAGTAGAATAGCTTTTTGTCTAGGAGCCTTCTAATTTGAGGTTTAATATTACTTGAATATATGATAAAGACATGATCAAAAATATATCATGGAAGTAATTATATTGTGCACTTCTGTATTCATTTAAAATAAAATTTTTCTTTAAATTCTTTATAATGTTTATAAAGGTACAATATAGCTTGGCTATACAAGGAACCAAAAAAATGTAAGCTCATTTATTCCACAAATCTTTATTGAACACTATCTATATATTGAACCTTGTGTGAATTTTACATACTTAATCTAATTTAATCTCCACAAAATGCTTTTTAGGTACATACTACTATCACTCACTTTTTTCAGATGATGAAACTAATGAACAATTAAAAAATGGCTGAGTAGGAATTTGAGTACCGGCTCTCTGAATCCAGAATCCGTTCTCTTTATCACCAGGCTACATTTCCATATTACATAATATTAGTTTCTGATCTCAAGGTGCTCAAATTAATAGAGAAGATAAACCAATGAAAAGTGACAATAAATTACAAAAAATATGTTCCATAGGGTGCTATAGAGGCATTTGGAAGGAGTAGCTAGCTCAGAGAGGGACTTGTCAGGAAGGCTTCCTGAAGAAGACAGTAGTATAAGAATTGAGATTTGAACAGCAAATGGAAGTTTACCATAAAAAGATCAGATGGGAAAGGTATTTCAAGCAAGGAGAGCAAAATATTTATTGCAAAAGTATGAACCTGAGAAAGAAAGCATTGAGGGAATGGAAATTTCTTGGGGGGCAGAGTAGGAGAGGTAAAGACGATCACATTATAGAAGATTTTATAGATCTTATTACAGAATTTTAAAATGCTGGTGGCTGTGTTGTAAACGTTAAAGGATCTCAAATAGTGGAGCTAATAACAAATATGTTTGACAGCAATGTGGAAAATAAATTGAGGGTGAGAAACCATGTGCACATGGAAAATAATGAGCAACTGAATTAAGATATTGGCAATTGGGACAGAGCCGTCAGAGAATATTCAAGAGCTATTAGGAGGAAGAAGCATTTTGACTTAGAGAATAAACTGATAGATAACCCAAAACAGAGAGAGGATACAGGATCAAAGAAGAGATTTTAAGAGAGCAAGACTTTCCTATACTTGCGTGCTAAAATGCAAGAAGTGCTGAAAACACGCTGCTACAGAATTTGGCACACCTGAGCTCACATCGTGACTCTACAGTTTCCAAATCGTATGATCATGTGCCAAATACTTCAACTCTACAAGCCTAAGCTTCTTTACTGCATCTTTCTTAATGTCCTTCAGTCAGTCCCACGTGCTCTCATTTCTATTTCTCAAAACCAGTTTTAATCTGTAACTTAGTAGCCTTTTTAGCCCTTTGTTATATCTTGCTTGAACTGCAGAATCCAGTCGTCTTGGCCTCTAACATCTTCTTCTTCTAGTCCATCTTCCACATGACATCTTTCAAAACAAAGAAAGATATTTTTCTTTAAAGAACTCTGGCTTCAGTGTAGACAGTGCATAAACGGGGACAAGAGTTGTCCAGAGAGACTAGTTGAGGTTATTACAATATTCTAGAAGTGGCTTGATGATTCAGAAGTGGTTAGATTAGAGAGGCAGCAGTAGAGGTGCACAATGTGCGTAGAGTTGGAAGAGACAGTTCTAGATGATATGAGAAGGAAGAGATATATGAAAGATGACTCCTTGATTTCTAACTTGAGTTACTGGATGGAAAAGGACCAAATGGGACAGAAAGTTGAGTTTGGTCTTGGACAAACTGGCAGTGAAATGACTTCCAGAGATTCAAGTGGATGTGCAGAGGAAGCAACGGAGTCTGAATCTGAGTTAGAGCTATACATGCAGGTGTCATGAGTATAGAGTTGCCTGTGAATTTACAGATGGGATAAGACTGTCAAATAGTGAGTATAGAATGGGAATATCAACAGACTATGACATTAGCAATGCCAATATTTAATAGTAAGTAGAAGAAGAGGAACCTGCAAGGCACATAAAAGTAGCCAGAAAGGTAGAAGGAAAACAAGGAGGGTATGGTGTCATGGTAGCTGCCAGAAAGATTGTGTCCGGAAGGACAGAGTAGTCCACAACATTGAGTGATACCGAGCAGTGAAGTGAAATGAAGTCTGGAAAGTGCCCATTGGGTTTAGCAATATGAATGTCATTTAAGGGCATTAATGGTAGTTTTCCCATGGACTAAAGGGTATGAAAGTGAAGACTGGGTTGAAAAGTAAGTGCAGGATGAGGAAAGGAGAAAGTAAAAACAACTTAGAAGAAGTTGAACTGCAAAGAAAAGGAGAAAAGATAGAAATTTTGTTCTCAAGGGATATCAGTGGATATAAGAAAAGAATCCATTTAGTTGTGATGTCCATCAGTGCCCAGCAGAGCCATATTGGTCTGAGACAAAAGCAAAAATGTGAAACCCTAATACACTTACCAAAATGTCGTCCCATATTTTGAACCAACATCAAAAGTTAATACAAGTTTTACAGTAAAATATGATGACTACATATGAAACTCCATACTACCCAGTCTGTTTATACACCGTTGTGAATCTTCATAAACCCACCGTCCACAGAAATCTGGGAACCACCAGCTGGTTAGAAGGCTGTTGTTTGTGTTGCACAATAATGCAAAGTCATAAACCAAACAGCCTATCTTTATTCAAAATTTTGATATTTCGTTTATTATGCATTTTTAAAAAATAGTGCATTACAATATCGTTTATGTTGATTACTGAATTTATCGCCACCTTAAATTTTGCACCTGAATTGAGTGCCATACTCAGCTCACTTTAATGCTGATCCAAATCTAAAAGCAAGAACATCTGGTCTGACAATTATGATTAATAGTGGAGAGATTGGGATTAGGACTATTCATGATAATTTAGGAAGTACGTTAAGCTCAGAGTATAGCTCTTTTCCTTAGGAAAGAGCTATAAATAGTGATGATATAGCTAACAGGAAAGCATATATTAAAGGAACAATAATTTATTCATTCAGGTGGAAAACATTTTAAATATTCAAATCACTAATTTGAATTTTAAAGCCTCCATATTTACTTACATAACACAATCCCTTTTCTAAAGAGTCCTGTGGTCTAATTGAATGTGTTTTGCCCCCACAGTTCGTAGGTAAGAAATCACACATACATGAGTTGAGAAACCTCAAGTTATAACATATTCTCAAGTAGGAGAGGGGGCTGACTTAATGTAAATTAATTAGCACTTAGACTAAGTTTGAATTGGAGCCTATAATTCAATGTCATTGATTTTGAGTCATGTTAGTAAAATTCCATCTTATGACAGACGCAGGTGCTTGATTGTTTCCTTGCTACACAAAAACACAGTAATTGTACACATGTATTTTTTTTGTGTGTGTGAAGAAGATCAGCCCTGAGCTAACATCCTTGCCAATCTTCCTCCTTTTGCTGAGGAAGACTGGCTCTGAGCTAACATCTACTGCCAATCCTCCTCCTTTTTTTCCCCAAAGCCCCAGCAGATAGTTGTATGTCATAGTTGCACATCCTTCTAGTTGCTGTATGTGGGATGCCGCCTCAGCATGGCAGGGCAAACAGTGAGTCGGTGCGTGCCTGGGATCTGAACCCGGGCTGCCAGTAGTGGAGCGTGAGCACTTAACCACTAAGCCACGGGGCGGCCCCACACATGCATTTTTTTTTAGCACCTTATTTTGCACGTCATGAAGCCTCAAAATACCAAATTTTTGCTGAGGTCCTTTTAATAGTATTTTGAATGGTTTATTTTTGTTTTGTTTATCTATCTTAAGTATTTCACTAGAATAATGGTTGATGTTTAACAAGTATATTACAAGTCAAACTTGGATCAGTGGATTTGCTACTTTGTGATTCTCATTCTGAGTTCCTAGTCTACCAAGGTACATAATCTGTACAGAGAAAATTATGTATGTAAAGAACAGGTGTTCTTTTCACTAAGTATTCCATTAGTTTATAAATCCAAACTATTCAAAGTTGTTTGGGCATATGTCTTCTTTCCAGTTTCTTTTAGTTTTTGTGTATATTCTGGATTATTGATATACATAATTATACATATTACTTAAAATTAAAATGTTATTTAACATCTCAAATGAGAAACCTTTTAAATTTACTTCCTTGTATCTGACATTGTATTTTCAGGGCAATATGGATTTGGACTGCCTTGCATATGTCCTCCCATTTGCTGGCATTTAAGGAGGTCAATAAATAACACTCATGTCTTCTCTTGTGTTCAAAATTGGTTGAGAGATTGGCACAGCAGTCGGACAGATGAAGATAAATATTTGACTTTTCATTTTTCTGATAAATGTTCATCAGAAAACTGTTTTTAGCTCTGTACAAAATGGACAGTGGTACCCCAGATTCGGAGATTTACCCACCCAGTCAGAGGTTGCACTGGACAATCTGAAACACCCCTGGGAGGTCCTGTCCTATAAAGTATACGGCATGGAGAGCCGCCCACTTCCTTTTTCAAGTCATCTGTCAGGAAATTCATGGCTCCTCCCTGGAGGAGAGTGAGTGAGTGAGGATACAGAGACTAGGAGAGCTTCTTTAAAGGAGTAATTCTCAAAGTGCGGTCAGAAGATCCCTGGGCCTTCCTTTTAAGGGTCTTCAAGATCCTCCTTTTCAGCCACATGTCTGTGTGAGACTGGATCCTCTTCACGTATTTCAACCAAAACAATATATTGCATCCAGGTGAATAAGAAGCAAATCTGAAGACCCAGCTATCTTCTATTAAGTTCAGACATTAAAGAGATTGGCAAAAAAGGTAAAATGATGCATCTCATCTCACTAATTTTTAGATTTGAAAAATGTAGTTTTTTATGAAACTATGATATTCATGTTAACACGTCAAAAGTTTATTATTGCTATGTTAAATGAATAAATAACTAAATATTTTTAAAATTTCTCAGTTCCTTATGCAGCAGATATAACCCATATAAACAAAAGTTCTTTGGCGTCCTCAGTAATATTTAAAAGTGTGAAGTTGTCCTAAGATAAAAAGTTTGAGAATCATTGATCTAATGGACAATCCTTCATTTGGAAACGTGAGGAGTGGGAAATAACCATCCTTTGGTTCTTTTATTCACAGCTTAAGGTATTAGACAGGGATATTTGCTTCCTTGTAGACTATTGTTTTAGATGCAGATGTACTAACCAAAGTCCAAGTATTCATCAAACTGCCTTTTGATCAGATCTTGGTAGTCTTCAATGTTAGCTCATGGTAGATATTGAGTAACACTCTCTCCTAGACCAAACTCTAGTCTCCTCTGAGCCCTCTTCTTGACTAGGCCTCAAATGTGGACTTCTGTCCACATTTGTGTCCATCCTGTCTTTGCCCAGTCTTAGCAAGAATTCTGCTGGGTCACTTTATCAATAACCCCTCCACCCTAGATATCTGATAAGGTTCTTCATCTCCTACGTTTGTTGTGTTAAGTCCTTGATCTGCCTTAGCAAGAATTCTGTAAAGCCAGTTTAGCAAGAATCTCCCTACCCTTGATGTCTCCTCTTAGTAATTTTCTATCCACTGACCCCCATCACCCTGTTCCATGCCTATAAATCCCCACTTGTCCTTATTGTATTTAGACCTGAGCCTTATCTCTCTACCTGGTACAATATCTCATTCCAATAGTCTTGAGTAATGTCTTTTCTACCATTTTAACAAGTATCAGAATATTTTTTTCTTTAACAATATCTGGGGTAAATTTTATTTAAATTTTATTTATTGACTTTGTTTTTCAGTATTGTGTCATTGGCTTAAATTGAGGGACATTATGAAAACAACAAATTGCTAAAGATATTTTAACAATTTTCATATAAAATGTAATTGAAGTTTTTTAAAAGTTACAATATGGTGGCATCTTTGGGAGGACTCAGGAAAAACATCTTGCAGGTCTCAGCAACAAGGATTATTTTAATCCACTGGCTTTTCTCTACATTGTAGAGGTTGTCAATCAAGTCCTATCATAGTTCACTCTTTGCTGGATGCTAGAAAGTTTAGGCCAAATTAGCTGTCCTCTATTAAATGTACTGCTCAGCATAAGGAAGTTGTATGCTAATCTAATTCCTAGCTTCAGTTTAGCTCCTCCACTCTTATTTAGTTCTCTATTCTTATTCATTTACTGGCTTACCTACCCTCTTATTTTTCTTGCTTTAGTTTTTTTAAGACATCTTAAATGTTTTCTAGAAAATAGCAGATTTTCAAGAAATGATTTAAATATAGCAAGCTGAATAAATCACATGGGATGAGAAAGCAGTAGCTTTGAACTCATCCCATGTCTACATTATATGTTAGTTATTATTTTCCCCATATCCCTGGGTCAAAAAACAAAAGAAAAAATGAAGCTATGTAAATTTGCAAGGCTAATGTTTTTGTACTAATTAAACATGGGGACCTTAGGGGGTTTTTGGGCTTTTTCCCCCATAATTACTCCAGGATGCCTCTGTCACAGAGCACTGCCACTTTTTCATTTGAAAATTTTATGGATCAGTGATAAAAATGCAAATATAAATGAAAAGACTTAAAACAGCCAAATCCCTATCTTGACTCATTTACTAAAATATTCTCCCATATTGGCCTTTTTTCTCCCTGTACACAAAAGGTATTTATTTCTTTATTGAAAAGCTCATTACATATGCTTGTGCAATGTCAATTAGCCATGGTGTAGCAAGAATTTTATGTTTGAGCTACAAAGAATTTCTAAGGAAATCTGTTGTTTTTAAGGCTGAGTCTGCAATTGGAGACGATCCAAATCATTACCTAAACTTACATTTTATTGCTATGCATGAATTTTTTACAACTTCCTATAGGGTATTTAGAAATAAACGAAAATTTTGTGTTTTTTTTCCTTGCTCCTATTGTGCTAATACCTTTTTATGTAGTTAGCATTTTGGGGTAAAATCTAAATTAGAAAAGAAAGAAGCAGAAGCACTAAGTTTCATAAGAAACTCTACTTGGGAAGAAGGAAATTGGCTGGTGGGAGTCAGAGCTTCCTTGCAGGAGCTGAAGGGGAACAAAAGCCAAAAGGAACACAGTAAAATCTATGCTTTGCTGTGAGAGTCTCTTTGCACTGTTTGAGAGTTAAGTTAGCCAGTTATGTCTCTATTTTTTGCATTTGAAGTCCACTTTTTTAAACATACTATTAATTTATTTTAAGATGAAAAATCAAGTGATTAAGAAAATACCATAGGTTACAGTCTCAGAATGTGTCTCCCAGAAAACAGGCTCTGAGATGGAGATTCGAGTAAAGGAGATTTATAAGAAAGGGTGTGCCACAAAACACTTATAAAGGAGTGAAGGCAGCATGATTGGATGGAAGGAGAATTCCACTGAGATGCAGGCACAGCAGGAGCCTCAGTCCACCCTACAGGAGGCTCTGGATCTGGAGTATACCCTAAAGAGTTGTGATAAATTATCTCAAATTGAGGCAAGAGCCAGGCCTTTGTACTGCAAACATAGTCTAGTCATTAGATGAGAGCTGACTGGTGGAGGCGGACATAACCTTGGGCCAGGCAGCTCCTTTCATCTGAGAGCAATTTTGGGGGAGGAACTCAGCTCTGAGCTGTCAGCAGGCAATGATCCAGGCAGCTGGAGTGGTGATCTTGTTTGGGGGAGAGAGGTACATCTGAGTGGCACACTGTAGCATCCGTGAGCTGCTTGGATCCATAATCTTTGTGTAAGTTCACCCCATCTAGGAACGGTCCCTTCAGGTTTCTGGTTGGTCTCTCTTCCTGAGGATGTAACTGTTACTGAACCAGGGTCATTTTGCCCGCCGCCCAGAAAGCTAATCACCGAGGTGATGAGATTGCAGAGAGAGAGGATTTATTAATCACAAGGTAGCCAAGTGAGGAAACGGGAGAATGAGTCTCAAATCTGCTTCCCTGAAAACAGGGTCTCAGGGATATTTATCTAGAAGCGGGCAAGGTGGTCTGAAATGTGGAGATAGACGATTGGAGGTGAGGAGAGGTGAGGTAGTTGATGATATGCACAAGGGTAGTCAGACTTCATGCCTCTTCACAGGATGCATGTTCACAAAATGGCGGCATTGGCATGACCCGAGGGTGGAGTTTTCAGCCTCTTGATGTCAAAATGTTGCTTATCAGACATCTGCAGGGGCCCATTTGATGAGTTGGTGGTCTCAACCGGCCTGAAGTGGACAAGGGGTTCAAATTCCTGAAAAACAGCTCAAGCATCCATTACCACGGTGACCCAGGCTTCAAGGAGATGTTATATATAGGAATCTAGTGGGAGTCAGATAGCATATTGCCTAAATAGCACAGTTAACGATGGGCAGGTAAACAGCTAAAAGCTATAGCCAGTAATTGCAAAAAGGAAAAACACTTTAGTCTTTAGTCCCTAGCTACTTAATCATCAAAGGCTAACTTTATGCTGGTTTCATAACCACGGGACCAGGAATAGAATTTGCCACCCCCAAATATGCTTCTTTGGCATAATGCCTATTTTGAGCTGATGATTATTGTGCCAGGAAGAGGAGGAAGACTCTAAATCTCTAGAAACTCTTATCAATGGAGAAGGCAATGACTTAAATTAACATAACTTTATCCTTGTTTACTGTACTTTTCCCAGTAACCACCCGTAACTGACCGCATCTTAACAACAGAATGTTAAAGCTATTTTTCAGGGGCAACAAGCCAACCAGGAGCATGCACAGAAGGGAAAATTTTGATCTGCCAATCGAAACTCATCCTGTCAGCACTTCCACATACCAGCCAGCCCTCCCTGATCCCCTAAACCTTATCCCATACCTTGGATGGGCGAGGCAGTGTTGAGAGGCTAGCCTCCTGTCTCCTTGGTGATCAATCTCGTAATAAAGCTTTTCTTCCCTCAAAAGCCAGTGTGCCAAGGTGTCCACTTCTTATCGGTGCACACTGCATGGCAAGCCCTTGCTCAGTAACAAGGAGATTTGCAAGAGGAAGATTAGTAAGATAAACTATAGCCCCTACTGCCATGGCTGGTTTTGAGGCCACAATTGACACTCATCTTTTCTCTCCTCGACTACCCATTCTGGATTTCCTCTCTCTAGTACCTCTGCTGGTGTAGGTGGCTTACCTGGTAAGGTAATTCTGATTCTCTTCTTGAGGTGTCTTTGCTCCTGATCACCATACCTTTATAAGGCCATCGCTGATTTTCTGTCACATTTTTTATCCATTTTCCATTTTGTCCATTTTCTATCACAATTGGCCAGAGAAGTTCCAAGAGACATGCTTTAGATGTTAGCCAAGGGAGAGGTGCCAGGGTGACAATGGTGGGTGGCATGGGAGTCTGGGCCACGTGTTTCTGCAACTTACTTTGCCTTTGGACCCTGCTCATGCCTGGTCCTAGAGGTACCATTTCTATTTTACAGTGCATTGCTGCTGGGCTAGCCTAACTTATGCCTTGATGCATCTGACAATATCCAGCTCAAGATGGGCAATTCTTGCAGCATAGATGTCCCATGATCAGGTGCTTCATCTTAGGACCCAGGAACAAAAGAGGGCCTCTTTTTGAATGGTATATAATTCTTTTCTTTAGATGACATGGCTTTGCTTTAGAAGTCTAGGTGTTTACATTGTAACTCTTTTACTGGAATTTTTTTATATACCTCCACATTGCATAGTTTCCCATCACAGATGCCTCTAAAACTATAGATGCAGCTGTGCCATATGGCTCAAATGCCAAGTCTGCTCATCCTTTTACCTGGATCTACTATAGAGAACTTTCCTGGTCTGGGCCCCCCTCAAAGCTGGCAGCCTTTCATGTCACCTGGTAGTAAGGCTAGAGAAGAATTCCCAAATGAGGAATCAGCCACCTCCAAACTCAAAGAGGCCTACCAGGCATTGTGCCTCCTTCTTATTGGTGGGAATTGCTAGAGGCCATACTTTGAACATGATGTCTCAGAATGCCCCAGACCACTTCACTACTAAAATTTCTCTCAAGTGGAAGTCCCCTGATTCTTCATAAGTTCTATCTCCTGACTCCATTCCATTCCCTACATTTGCCCTCATGGAACTCACCACTGTTAGCTTTTGTCCCTATCATTCTTCTTATCATCGTCACCCAGACGCCAGTGAACTCTATATTGCCAAATCCATTGGTCAATTCTTAGTCCTCATTTTACTCAACCAATCAGCACCATCTGACACACTTAATCACTTCCTTCTTCTTGAAAATTTTTCCTTACTTGGCTTCCAGGACATTCTTTCTTAGTCTGGTCATCTCTGAGCTTATTGTCCATTCTTTATCAGTCTCTTCTGTTTATTCCTCTTCATTAACCTGACCTCTAAACGTTGGAAAGCCCCAGAGCTCCCCTCTCAAATCACTTTTCTATCTATACTCATTTCCCAGATGATCTCCTCCAGTTGTCTGGATTTAAATACTATCAATAATTTGATAACTTGTAAATTTTTAAACTCTTTTTGGGAATTCTCCCCTAAATCTCAGCCTGAAGTATCCAACTGCCTATTCAACATCTCTACTTGAATATCTAAAAGACTTCTCAAGTTCAAAGTATTCAAACTAAACTCTTCATTCCCCTTCTCTGTGTCTCCACAAAGGTCATCCTCATTCTTCCGGCTGCTCAAGCCAACGATCTTTGGGCTATACTTGAATTCTCTTTTCCCTTACATTCCACATCCAATCCATTAGAAGTTTCTTTAATTTCCTGCTTTGAATCAGACCTAATATATGAATATTTCCCCCCACATCTATCCCAAACATCCTGGCCAAGCCACCATCATCTTCCTAATTGGTCTCTTATCTTCCTTTCCCCCTCCCCTAACAGCCCATTATGTGTCCTGAAACCAGAGTGAGCCTTTTACAATATAAGCCAGATTATGTTTCTTCTCAGATCAGATTCTTAAATGGCTTTGTGTATTTGGATCAGAATAAAATTTAAATATATCGCTATAGTTTACAAAGCATTACAGGATTTGGCGCCCCACTTTGTCTCTGAAGTCATCTCCAAATCCATTTTCCTCATTCCCTCTGCTCTAGCCACAGAATTTCTTGCACACTTCAAGTCCACTTATACTGCAGAGCCTTTGCTCTTGTTGTTCCCTCTGCCTGAAATGTTCTCCCTTAAAACTTTTGAAGTCTTTTTCAATGTGTCTTCGTAAAAGATGCCTTTCCTGACCACCTTGTGTAAAGTAATACCCCATCACTCTCTGTCTCCTTATCCTAACTCGTTTCTCTGTCATGACTACTTCCACTTGATGTACATTTATTTATTTACATCATTTCCTCCTTATTTATTATTTATTGTTTCTCCTTTCTAGAATATAAAGTCCACAAATGAATTGGTCTTCTCTACTCTGTTTACTATGGAGTCATTGTACCAAAAACAGTGCCTGGCACATAGCAGGATATTAATATGTATTTGTTGAATAAATTAATGAAAATAATTCTATGATTATTAAAATAGTGAACTAAACATAAACTTCCTTTCAAGCATGGAAATTAAATGTGCAAAACTCTATATAGGTGTATTTTATTATGTGATGATATGTAGTTTTATTTTAGAGTATTTCATATATTTTTAATTTTTATTTCTTATATTTTGAAGCATCAAGATAATAACTAGATGAGAGTTTTAAATATTGACCTTCACAGAAAGAGTTTTCTTTTTTGCTGTATTACCTTTTATGCAGTAAATGTGATATTAAACTTACTCTATCTAATTACAATAAGAAGTCATTCTAGATATCCAGCGTTTTAGACTAAGGAATTCCATGGCTATTGATATTTTCGAAACATACTTTAACTTCCCAAGGAATACCTAGGTAAATATAATATATTAGCAAGTATTACCCACACTATTTAACTGATGTTTCCTTGGACTAGGAAAAGGATAAAGAAAATAAAGTGTAGAAAGATAGGGCGTTAAAAAGTGATGGAAAAGAGGGGGAAATGCTAAACTATACGTTATATCTCAATTCTATTTAAGAAAGTAGAAATATAGATGAAAAGTAAAAATAACAAATAACTTTAATTAAAAATCATAGCTCAGAATATTGAGCACTTACCATGTGCCACAAATCTGTGAAATGCTATTTTAGTCCTCTCGGCCTGCTATAACAAAATATCACAGACTGGGTGGCTTATAAACAACAGAAATTTATTTCTCACAGTTCTGGAGGCTGGAAATCTGAGATCAGGATGCCAGCATAGTGGGTGAGGGCTTTCTTCTGGGTCGCAGACTTCTCTCTGTGTCTTCACATGGTGAAAGGGCTAGGGAGCTCTCTGGGGTCTCTATGAGGGCACCAATCCCATTCATGAGGGCTCTATTCTCATGACCTAAGCACCTCCCAAAGGCCCCACTTCCTAATACCATCACATTGGGTGTTAGGATTTCAACCTATGAATTTGGGGGCAAACAAACATTCAGACCATAGAAAATGGTATACATACATACATTTTCTAATTTAAGACTCATGATCACTCCATGACGTAGATGCTAATACCCTCTTCCATTTCAGAGATGAATATTCTGAAACTAAGAAGATAGTGAATGGCCCAAAGCCAAATAAATGTTGTCAGGATTATCAGCCAGGTTTTCTAACCCCAGAGCCATGTTCTTTACTGTGCTGGGAGATATAGTACATAAATTCTGAGCAGAGTATTGGGAGCAGCAGTCTGTTGTCTACTGAATATCATGTTACTTCAGAATTTACTCTTAATTGGGCATTCCCTAGCTAAGATCTTACTGGTGCGGTTAGATACTTACCTATGATCTAACTATAGCAGTTCTTTGAAATTGATGATAAAGGACATTACCCTTGATTATAAAGAAAAGAGAGCTGTAAGTTATTTTATTTTTAATGTTATGTAATATATTTGTAACTGCTGTTATTCTAGGTGATGATACACTAAAATATCTTCGAGCAAATCCTTGAGTGGAAGTCTTGAATATTACCAAAGTTCAAACTGGTTAAGAGAACTGCTCAGACAAAAAGAGAAATACAGCTCTTCCCCCAGAGTTAGAAACAGCTGGTTAATGAAGCTCCAATAGTATGTGTTTCATTTAGGCATTTAAATTTCCTAAATTTCCATTTAGACACTTATTTTTAACAATGGAATACCCAGAACAAGAAAGATGAGATTGGAATTAAAACGCATTTGGAAAGTTCCCTCAATGTGCAAAGACCAGCACTGAGTGCTTTGGGCGACACAAAGAAGTAAGATTTGATCCTTGGCCCTCAAGACGCCTTATTCCATAATATTAATCTTTGAACAATCTAACCTTATACATACACATAGAGTGAATCCACACTGGTCATTGGAAGGGATTGCATTGTGATTAGAGGCCTTATAAAAGAAATTATATCGCATGGCATGGGCAGCTCCAATCATTCATGATGACATAAGTCTTGATGTATAGCACAGACTATTTTTCTGTTGTTCTCAGTCTAATAGTTTCAGGCATAAAGCATTAGCCACATGAGGTCACTGTTGTTCATACATGAATTATAACTACTGTATAAATCTTGATTCTCCTGGGTGAGTGGTCTTGGGATCCACGACTTGAATAAACAATGTGTGTGTGGTGAGGGGCGAATAAAATATTGTTCAAAGTGTACTTTAGGAATTCATTTAACTTAATTATACCTTTTTAAAATTTGAGGAATTATTTTAACGATAAATCAGCAGTTACTTTTAAGAAATACAGAACTAAAAATTTTTAGGGTAGTTTGATTAAGAAAAAAGAAAGAAGATTTAATAATGTGTACAAAAGCTAATTTTGTTCTAACAGTAAGTTTGAAATTATCTGTGTATAAGACTCAGTCGTTTAGTCTTCAGTGGTGGTTTTTAAAGTGGATGCTAAGTTTCACAGTCTTATATGCAGTCAATTATTGTGGGATATCTTTAGCAATATAAGAAATAAATTATTTATTATTTAGATAGTATATTTTAAATCCATGAGGCCAAGACATTGATTGTGGAAAAATAATGGCTGCTGACATAAGTTGTTACTTCCTTGTAGTCAGAGATCCATTTTGAATTGTCACTTCAGTGTTATTGAATTAAACAACGGTCACAGAAATACCAGGTTTTCCAAACAAGACAACATCCTGTGTATAGTGCATATGTACCTGAGGATGTCAGGTACATCCTTGTGTGTGTTTGTGTGTTCTTGTCTAGTTCTTGCACGGTGCCACCAAAATTGATCTTGTCAAAGTCACCAACAACCTCGATCATACTAATTCCAAAGGACTCTGCTGAGTCCTATTTACTTGACCTCTCAGGAATGTTAGACAGAATTGACCACTCCCTTGTTCTTGAAATTCTCTTTTGTTCTGCTTTCTATAAGGCCACCATCTTCTAACTTTTGTCCTACTTCAGTAGCTGCTCTCTGTCTGTGATACGCAACCCCTATATATTGGTGTTCTTTAGGTCTCCCTGGAATCCTCTCCTCATCTCTCTCTACTGCCTCCCCCAAATGATCTTATTCATTTCCATTTTTAAAACACCATTGGTATGCTGATGACCACCTAATTTATATCTGCAGCCCAGTTCTTTCTTTTCAGCTCCAGGCTAGCATATCCCAACTGCCTGGTTAACAGCTCCATGTAGGTGTCACACAGATATTACACCTCAGCACCTAGTGCATTCCTGGCAAACAGTGGCCTCATAATGGATATTTCTTGAGTGGATTAGTGTGTGAGTGTGCCTGCGCATCCCGTGTGCACCAGCTCGTGTGTGAGTTATTTGTGTTGGGGTTACCTTAGTTCACTTATGTTTTAAGACTACAAGAAGAACCATATAAAATGGACTTCTAGCATATGTGGAAGTAGTCCCTAATGCTCTTCTCTATGTCAATATTTTTTGAAGATCTTTGGTAAATCACATAAAATATGCTATCTTATCACATAAAATATTGAGAGTCATAGGGACTGGTAATTGAATTTCTTCCCAAACTTGGTCATTTTTTCACATTCCTGTCCAAATTTTCGAACATCTTTTCCCAACTCTATTTTCTCAGCTGCCTTCTAGAGATCCACTGTGAAATAGGGATCTTTACTCCATATACTCCCTCTCAAACATTAATGAGAAAAAGAATAAATATTTTGATAGCCTCACTAAGATACTTACATTCTTATTGCAAATATTTCCATTGAATATTTGACATCTGATTATTTCTTAGGATACTTTTTAAAAACAAATTCACCAATTTGATTCAGTGGAGACATGAATGATGACATCTTCATGAAGATTAGGTATATAAGGAAAAAAAGGAAAATTATTTATTAATAAGAGTATCATCCAGCATTTTAATATTAGTATCATGTGACATAAAACTAATAGAAATGTGAAATAGAATAAAATGGGTCTAGTGCTTCTTCAGGGTATTTTCAAAGTTAGAGAGACTACCTACCTGTTCATTTCTCTTTTTATGATTAGTAGGCTAATTAATTTTGAAGAGCTATATTTGGCAAGCCCTTATTAAACTAGGATTATGTCGTCTTGATTGTCTCTTTTATGGGACCAGAGATGACTAACGAGAAAAATATACTAACTTCAGATTTTGTTAAAGATTTTCCCCTAATGAGTTCATTCTGGCTGGTTAATTCCAAGACTTATTTCCGTCACTAACTTTTCCACGTCCTGTTACTGTAAATCATCAAATGCTGAGCTCCTTGCTCCTTGTCGCTTGCAACTCTTCCTAAGGTTCAATTCCAGCCTGTTTCTATTTTTAAGTTTTAAGCATTAAATTTTCATCTGACGCAACAGGTGTTTAAGTCATATATCAAGGCCCTTGACTGTGTAAATACTTGGCAGATTGATTGACACTTCTTAGGGTTAAAAATTGTAAGGACATCATCATTGACCACTATTTTGCATTCTTTTAAATACCTATAATATTCCTGGATATAGAGTGAACAATAATACATAATAAATCTTTTTAGATTTGGAAAATAACTTATTCTTTTCCTGTTTGCTAATAAATATACTCCCTTACAAAAAGGACCATTTTTCACCTTTCAAACCAGTGCTGTCAATTAAAGACAGAACATAGAACCTGGCATCACAGATAACAGCTGTCCTTCATTGCATTTTTTTTTTTTTCATTAGTCTCGGAAATTATTGTTAACCTAACTGACATCCAATTGAAGACACTGGAGGCAGCAAAACTTCGAGTCTTCAGAGGTTGTTGATTATTAACACCAGTGTGTGTGTGTGTGTGTGTGTGTGGATTTGCCAGTGTGTTTTAATAAATACCCATGTCTACTCATTGCAGGTAGAAGAAATAAGCAGATGCTATTCCAACAGAGCCATTTTGTCTCCCTATGATTTCTAGATCAGAGTTGCCTGATTTCTATTTTAGTGCATAATCAAAATTCATATGCTGTGGTTGCTGTGAGATGTATCATACGCACTGCGGTAACTTCTATTATTATTCCCAATTATATGCTGCCCTCCCTGTGAGAGGTTATACTTCCATGCTCTATTGACATTAATTTGGCCACATGACTTGCCTTGGAAATGATGTTGCCACATCCTAGCAAGAGCTCTAAGAGCCATCATGTGGTTCTGCTATTGATCTTTTCTTTTTTCCTGCCAGCACACAAAGGGTATTTAACATTAGTGAGCTTGTATTTAAACTGACATATTATTGGAATAATAATAGTAATACAGTCTACTCAGAGCCTGATCCTTCAGCCTGGGTCCCAGGTAGAAAACATGTGAAACAAGGCTGTAGCTGACCTGCAGTTGAGACATAACTGAGTAAGAAATAACCTTTTACTGTTGTAAGCCACTGAGACTTCCAGGTCATTTGTTAACACACAATACCATAGTGAAAGCTCACTAATACATGTATATATAACTTCAGAATAGTAGGCTATAAGCTAAACAAAATGCTGTTCTACTATATCTGCTTAATTCTCATTACAATAAATATATCACTTAATATATTTTATGCTTTCAAATGTTTAATATTAAAACAGAATGTAGTGAACCTGGTAGGCAAGCAGGAACGTTTTACAGTTCTTCAGATCCCAACCCCTGCCCTCATCCATTCAACTGAGAATAGATAATCATCAAAGGAAAAAAAAATCTTGAATGTTCAAATATTTACAAGTAGACTTTCCTTTTATTCCTTAATTAGCCTTGCTCAGTTGTTCTCAAACAACACTGCAAATAAGAACTACTATAAGAGGCGTATATACAAAAAGTAGTGTATTATTCTTTATGAGTGGTTTAGAGCCTAACATAATGTTGTAACTTCTCTGTATTACAGTGGCACAACTAATATTTTGCATGTTGTATCAATTTAGTCAGCTTGAGTTTATATGAGGCAATTCTTATAATATGTGCAATTTAAGAAAAGACATTTTCAGTTCTCAAAAAAAACAGTTAGTTAAAACCCAGGATTATATTCGCCAACGAAGTATTGTGGTGGATTATACTTTTTATGTAATTATCTTTCTAAGTTACAATTTGGTTTCTGGAATTTGGGCCAGAATGTCTCCATAGTCCTTTACCAATTTAACTAAAGTGACACCAGTTGTGCGCATCTTGAAATTATGGGAAAATATTCTCTTTGTTCATATGCAGAGATATGCTCATTAGTACTCTCTAAGGTACAAGGAAATAGATCTTACATACATATCAACTGATGTTCTTTAAAAAACAATAACTACCAAACATATCTCCCATTATCTCTGCATAGTACTTCAGTTTTGTCAACATTGATTCAACAGTTATTGAGTGCTTAAAATGATAAGACTTAGTGAGATATTTGAAGATATCTAGAGCTTATATTTAAATAAGAGAGAAAACTACCTTTATGTTTCAACAGAAAATAATCTGTAGGAAGTATCACATGGGTGGCATAAATACGTTAATGAGAGAAAGCTGAGTGAAAAACAGAATGAATGAATTCGAAATTGAGCTTTGACAGACGGGTTGTGGGTATTTGTGCTCTATCAGTTATATACAACTTTTTGGCTCAAAGACTTCTAAGTACTGAGTGACCATATAATTTGTCAAAACTGACATACTTTTGAGAAATAAATGGGGGGCATTATTAATAATTATCCTGGGATAATAGACATAAATTAGGTTTGCTTTGGACACACTGAGATCTGATAATCTGATAAAAGCTCTGGACACTTGGTTAGGAACCCTTTATTATTATCTACCCTTAATTCTTTTTTTTTTTTATAGGTCTTCTTTTTCCAGTTTTATTGAGAAATAGACCCCCAACTTTTGAGGAGTCCTTCTCCCCCAAAACTTGCCTTTTCAAATTACAAATTACTCCTTTTTTAGTGACTTTGAAATCAAGCACATAGAACCTTTCAATTCTAGGGGTTTCCTTGTTGATTATATTGGGCCAGTGCTACAGCTAATTAAGGTAACAAATGAAATCCCATCTCCTGTTCTAAGAGCATGGAAGTTCAAGGTGCCTCCTGCGCCCTTGATTTTAGTCCAATGAGCATGGACTTTGGAGTCAGAAAGACATGAATTCAGGGCCTAGTCTACTACTTATCTGTGAGCCTTTGGGCCAATTATTACTTCCTCTAAACCTCAGTTTCTCCATGTATAATATAATGCTGTTGTGAAGATTAAATTAGATGAGAGACGTATGGTGCTCGGCATAATGTTGGTCAAGCATATATGTCCTTGTGAAATATTTTATATTGTTAATCTCATGACTTATCCGCAATTCTCTAACTCTAACTCATGGCAGCAAAGAACAGCTGATAAAATATCTCTAGTCCTGACTTTTCCCCTGAGACCCATACGCATATATCCAGCTGCTTACTCCGTATCTCAACTTGGTAGTCTAAAAGACAGTACAAACATATGGAAACAAACAGAACCATTTGTGTAGGATAAAGCAGAACTTGATCCTCCACCAGTCTTCCCCATCTCTAGGTGTGGTACCCCTGTTCACCCAGGTATTCAGGATAAAAATGTAGGAGTTATCATTCATTCCTAGGATTACAACTTTACTCACAGTCCATAAGCCATTTGTAAATAAATACTATTGACTCTAGCTCCCTGGATTTTTCAAATCTGACCACTCCTACTCCCCCACAAGGACAACCCTAAACCAGCAGTTATCTAATGTCTGAAACACTGCAATTGAGTCTTGTCTGCTCTCTCTGCAATCCTTTCAGCCAAAACAGCCAAAGTGAAAATTTAAAAACTCAAATCAGATCACATTCCTTCCCAACTGTTAACAATACATTCTTATTTCATTTTGAATAAAATCTTTTTTTTTTTTTTAATCATTGCCTTTAAGGTCGTCTTTCATGATCCAGGACCTGCCTACCTCTCTAGGTTTCTTGTCTCCTGTTTCTTGGTTCTATTACATTCCAGTCACTCTGGTTGTCTTTCTGCTCTTTGTATTTAAGTTTGTTTCCTCTCAGGGCCTCTGAAGTTTCTATTTCTTCTGCCTGGAATCATTTTCTCCCTGAATACTCTCATGACTACCACCTACACATTTTTAGGTCACAGCTCGACTTTTATTTGCTTAGAGAGGCCTTTCCTAACCAGCCCACCTAAAGAAGGATTACCCCATCCTTTGTAAAACACTTTTTTATTTTTTTGGTGAGGAAGATTGGCCATGAACTAACAACTGTGCCCATCTTCCTCTGTCTCGTATGTGGGACTCCACCACATGATGGCTTCATGTGTGGTGCATAGGTCCGCGCCCGAGATTTGAACCTACGAACCCCAGGCCACCAACTGGGCCAGCGCCTAAAACATTTTTATTGTGTATTTTCTTATTACTAACAGCTACTAGCCTGCATGCATTTATATGTTTAGCTTATTTTTTGTTTATCCCCAGTAGAAAGTAGATGCCATAAAGGCAGGGACTTTGCCTTTTTCACTTCTATATTCCCAGTATCCAGAATGTTCTTGGCACATAGGAGATGCTCAAAACATAGTTACTGAGTATATGGCTCTTTGCTCCCTATTCTGTTTCCCAAGCTTTGCTGATTATCTTCATACATGTGCATTCACTAAGGCTTTAATAATAGTGTGAAGAATAAAGCACAAGCCCTCACCTACAATTTACAAAGCATAATCCTGAAGGAATAAGCAACTGAATCAATGTTACTCAGTATTGATGTGGGCCTAATAAATAGTGTCTACTGAGAAATAATACAATAAGTAAGGCAACTTACAGCCAACATAACAGCTTTATCACTGATAAAGTTGATATTGGAGAATATATCTGCAGGAAGATGAGATTCCTAATCCTCAATTAGACAGTCTTACTTAACAAGCCTCAGGCATGGCTGAACAATCAGAATCTCCCCATACAGGAGGCTGTATGTAAAACTTAGGGCATGGTAGGTGTGGGGATGTTGTCTCCTTAGAGTGAGGAATGGCTGGGCTGCACAGGTCCAGTTTCTCCTTTTGAATTTACCACTGAGATTAAGTCCTTCCTTCTCCCCTGCAGAGAAGTGAATGAAAGGGCAGAGATGGGCAGCAGTGGTATAATCATGGAGCTCTCACCAGAGGACAGAAACATAAGGAGTGGTGAAGAAGAACCCTCCAGTTTATGACCAACACTGTAAATTTTTTGTGTGTGTGAGGAAGAGTGGCCCTGAGCTAACATCTGTGCCAATCTTCCTCTATTTTGTATGTGGGACTCCACCACAGGATGGCTTAATGAGTGTGTGTAGGTCTGCACTCAGGATCTGAACCTGTGAACCCCCAGGGCACCGAAGCAGAGCATGTGATTTTAACCACTATGCCACGAGGCCAGCCCCTGTAAATATTTATAGTGTATATATTTTTATTAGATTAATGGTCATGCTTTACCTTTCCTCATGGTTAACTCTTTAAAACTTTTTTCACTAATCAGGAGAGTAAAGGAGGTAAATCATAGCGTTTACTATTCTAGACCAAGACGAAATGGCCATAATTTTATAGAAAATTTGTTATATTTAAGAATACCTTTTGAAGATATGATCCTTGAGAATTATCGTAATAAGACTAACATTTGAAATGTATTTGAAGTTAACATTTTAATTCTATAGACACTTATATGGAAGCTGAAATGGAAAAATTACCCATTTTTATTGAAAAATGATTGCTTCCTGTGACTAAATTTGGAAGCTCTACATTCTTTACTCCGTGTGATAGCAGACATAAAACGGTTATCACTAAAAGAAGGTCTCAACTTCAATTTTCTCTCCTCCACACATAGGAGAATATATTGGACATGTATAAGCATTTTGAGCTCAGCGTGAACTTATGTTAATGGTACTATTTTTTCAAGTTTAAAACTAAATGATTCCAAAATGTCTTTGGATTTTTATGTTATTTTAGTTTTCAAAGATTTTTAGCATCTATAAACAGTGATTGTCACTTATGCAAAGCTTCACAATGAGTCATTAATGAATAAATCAGTATAATGCAAGTTTTAGGGAGTCAATGGGGAGTTTGCTGAGAAGAGGCTAAGACACATTACCTCGATTTCATCCCTACAGAAGGATCGTGGTACCATCAAGTTGACCCTGCTCTTGTGGCCATTTTCTGTGTCCTACAGTCCCTCCTCAATGTCTCCTTGACTTTATTTCTCTGTCAGATGGCTTCTACTAAATAAATTTCATGTCATTACATCCCTGTCTCCGTGTAGCCTCATGTTCAAGTCCACGAGCCTCATCAATTACTTCTGTGATCCCTATTAGCTAGATCAGGAATTCTTTCCAGCATTCTTTACCAAGCAGATGTAGAACAATCCTCTCTGAGCATGTCTTTCCTCCTCCTCAAATTATTACAGGATGGTAAATTATCTCACTCTGGGCATACATAGTACCCATTGTTAGCTTATCTTATCCAATATCTAATGTGAGGAAAGTGTGAAACAACAGGACTACCTGCCAATAGGTAAATACTAACTTGGTCAACTAAATACTAACTTGAAGACCCTGGAATTTTTGCTGGAATTCCCCAAAGTACTGGCCACTCTATTTGAATAAAGAGACTGTCGCCAGACCATGAAAGGCATTCTAGACACTAATGACTTGTTTAAGAGCACAATTAATCCAGTTCTTGGTGTTCTAGGCTCTAGAGATGACTGCACTGTTTAAAGTCAAGTGGGCTGATGTGGATACTTACTTAAGAAAAGGGTTAACTACCAACTCTCTCAGGAAAAAATCCCAGGTGTTGCAATTAAAATACTAAGTGGTCTGTATGGTGGCCTCTCTAATATAGGCTTTGTATTTGCCTGGATTAGGGTTTGGGCACTGAGGCAGTGGAAAAGTATAAATGATGCAATTTATCATTTATAAATTGGAGACTCAGAACCATGGATAAGACCTGCATCTGTTGGCAACACAAATTCCACCAGAAAGGATCCCAGGTGCTTGTGTGTGTTCAGAAAACATAAGTAATGTGTCTTTAGTCCACAGTGTGTGGTAGGTGTTGGTTTGAATCTGACCTTCTCCACAGATTGTGAGTGATATTATGAACATCCTTTGTAGGATATGAGGTTATGTTTATTTGCCTATAGCAAACATTGTGCTGTGGTGTGGTTAACATGCTTACAAGTAGTGGGGAATGTCTCAGCTTGATGGGCTCGCAGGTGGAGCAGTTATTACAGTTTTCATAGTTTAAAAATGGTTCTCTGGCTTCAGACATCTTAGATGTAGGCTTAAATATGATGGTCAAGTGAACCAAATCCACTACCAAGAGCTGGTAATGGTTAGTACAGTAGTCCCCCCTTATCCACAGTTTCACTTTCTATGGTTTCAGTTACCCAGTCAACCACAGTCTTAAAATATTAAATGGAAGATTCCAGAAATAAACAAGTCATAAGTTTTAAATCGCATGCTGTTCTGAGTAATGTGATGAAAATTGTGCTGTTCCGCTCAGTCCCGCCCGAGACATGCTCATCCCTTTGTCCAGCAGATTCAGGTTGTATATGCTACCCACCTATTAGTCACTTAGTAGTCATCTGGGTTATCAGATCCACCATAGTGGTATCACAGTGCTTGTGTTCAAGTCACTTTTATCTTACTTAATAATGTCCCCACACTGCAAGAGTAGTGATGCTGACAATTCAAATATGCCAAAGAGAGGCCATGAAGTGCCTCCTTTAAGTGAAAAGGTGAAAGTTCTCGACTTAAGAAGGAAAGAAAAAAATCATATGCTGAGGTTGCTAAGATCTATGATGACTCTTATTACAGTATATTGTTATAATTGCTCTATTTTATTATTAGTTATTGTTGTTAATCTCTTCCTGTGCCTAATTTATAAATTAAACTTTATCATAGTGTGTATGTATAGGAAAAAACATATTACTTATAGGGTTCAGTACTATCCGTGGTTTCAGGCAACCACTGGGGGTCTTAGAACGTATCCCCCACAGATAAGGGAAGGACTACTGTAATAGGTTTAGGATTAGAATTCAAGGACATAAGAGGGTAAGAGAGAAAGTGGGCATTCAAATATTTTAAAGGGAAATATGTGTTTTTCTATAGTTTATTTTATAGTGTCCAGTAATACTATGCAAACAATTACTACTTGGAGGTCTTGGAACTTTTTACATTATTTCACTTAATTTTTCCGGCAATCATATGATGTAAGTACTATGTTATTGTCCCCATATGATAGATAAAGTTACACAGGGTTAGAAAAGTTAAATGTGATGACTGAAGTTGTATGGATTATAAATAGCAATGGGGCATATTGCATGCAGGGCTGGCTGACTCCAAGGTCCATGTTCCATATATTGCCCTAACTTGGCATTTGCATTGTTTCCTGGCACTAGACTAGAATCAGAGAACTGGACTTTGAGCCCTACTCTGATTCTTCTAACTCCTTGGTCTCCTTCAAATTACTGAATCTCTTTAAGCTTCAGTTTCCTCACCCATAGAATGGCAATGATAGTATCTATTTCAGATGCCATTGTGAGAATGTATGTAAAATGATTAGCACGGTACTTGAAACCTGATAAGCACTCAATAAATAGTAGAAGCAAGAAAGCACTAAAAACTATAAGACCTTGATGAAAGAAATTAAAGAAGACAAAAATAAATGCAAAGATATCCTGTGTTCATGTATCATAAGAATCAATATTGTTAAAATGTCCATGCTACTCAAGCCACCTATAGATTCAATGCAGTCCTTATCAAAATTTCAATGGCATTTTTATAAAAGTAAAAAAAAAATACTAAAATTTGTATGGAACCACAAAGATCCTGAAGAGCCAAAGCAATCCTGAGAAAGAAGAACAAATCTGGAGACATCAGATTTCCTGATTTCAAACTATACTACATAGCTATAGTAATCAAAACACTATGGAACTGGCATAAACACACAAACCAATATAACAGAATTAAAAGCCCAGAAATAAACCCTTACATACATGGTCAACTAATATTTGACAAGAGAGTGAAGAATACTCTATGGGCAAAGGATGGTCTTTTCAATAAATGGTATTGCAAAAACTAGAAAATCATATACAGAAGAATGAAATTGGGTTCCTATCTTATACCACTCACAAACATTAACTCTAAGTGCGTTAAAAACTTAAACGCAAGACCTGAAACCGTAAAACTCCTAGAAGAAAGCATAGGGGAAATGCTTCTTGATGTTGGTCTTGGCAATGATCTTTCTGGATATGACACCAAAAGCATAAGCAACAAAAGAACATTAATAAGTGGGACTACATAAAACTAACAAGCTTCTGCACAGCAAAGGAAACCATCAACAAAATGAAAAGGCAACTATTTAATGGGAGAAAACATTCGTAAATCATATAGCTGACAAGGGGGTAATATATAAAATATATAACGAATTCATATAACTCAATAGCAAAAGAAAAAATCATCAGGCTAAAAAATGTTCAGAGGAACTGAACAGACATTTCTCCAAAGTAGACATACAGATGGCCAACAAATACATGAAAAGGTGTTCAACATCACTAATCATCAGGGAAATGTAAATCAAAACCACAATGAGATATCACCTCGCACCCGTTAAAATGGCTATTATCAAAAAGACAAAAGATAACAAGTGTTCGTGAGGCTGTGGAGAAAAAGGATATGGTACATTGTTGGTGGGAATGTAGACTGGTACAGCCACTATGGAAAACAGTATGGAGGTTCCTCAAAAAATTAACAATAGAACTACCATATGATCCAGCAATTCCACTTCTGGGTATACATCCACAGGAAATGAAATCAGGATCTTGAAGAGATATCTGCACTCCTGCGTTCATTGTAGCATCATTCACAAAAGCAAAGCCAAGATATGGAAACTACTTAAGTGTTTATCAGTAGATGAACGGATAAAAAATGTGGTGTATATGTATATGCAACGGAATATTATTCAGCCATGAGAAAGAATGAAATCTCGTCATTCGCGACAACATGGATGGAATTTGAGGGCATTATACTAACTGAAATAAGTCAGACAGAGAAAGACAAATACTGTCTGGTATCACTTATATGTAGAATCTAAAAAAGCCAAACTCATAGAAACAGAGAGTAGAATGGTGGTTGCCAGAAGCTGGGAGAAATGAAGAGATGTTTGTCAAAGCATACAAAATTCCAGTCATAGATGAATAAGTTTTGGGGACCTAATGTATGGCATAGTGATTATAGTTAACAATTCTGTATTATATACTTGAAAATTGCTAAGAGAGTAGATCTTAAATGTTCTCATCACAAAAAAGAAATGGTAATTATGTGTGGTGTTGGGGGTGATAGCCAAGGCTATAGTGGTAATCATTTCACCATACCTAAGTGTATCAAATCAACACAGTGTGTACTTTAAACTTACACGATGTTATATGTCAATTATATCTCAATATAAAGCTGGAAAGGGGAAAAAAGAAAGGAAGGAAGGAAGGAAGAAGAAATATAGATTGGGTATAAATGAAATGATTTGACACTAGATTACAACAAAGAGCTCACCATTTAGAAGAACTCTATGGCAATATTTTTTCTAAAACAAATGTTACTACATAAATCTGACTTAAAAATCTGGACTTTCACTTTTTTTTAATAGAGTTTTATATTCATTTTCCATGTTATTTTACCTAATGTGGCACTGTATTATTTGGACTCAGAACATGCTGAAAACTAGAAGACATCAAAGCTTATGTGATGCTGGGCCCTTCTGTTTTCAACGGCGGCAGGTATTATCTTTGACTCTACCATGGGATATTAAGCAGTGAAAGACGAAGTGAGACTTGATAATAGGACAAAGGGTGTGCTCTGCTTTCCAGATGAGCAGGGAAATTAAGACTTTGATGTTCATAATCATAAAACATCTTTATATTAATGAATTTATGTCAAAACGTGTTTTTAGTGTCTGAATTTTGTGGTAAACTATATATGAAATATTTGAAATAGTGAATATTTTGCGCAGGTTACCTTGAAAATACTTTGCAACGTACTGAGAACTATATATTTGTTAATTACTATCATTACCCAATTTTACTGGCCATGACTACCATTCTACTTCATTAAGCTTTTATCTGTAAAAATATAGTATTATTGTTTTTCTTGTAGTTGAACATCCAAGACATTTTACAGCTTATGATACTTCCCCTTTTAGCAAACAAAAAAGGAAAATTCTTTCCAAAATTCATTTTCACTTGGTTAAAATAAAGTTTTCCTTTAAGATCTCTTTACAGAAATCACTCTTTAGTTAAAAAGATTTCAAGCATAAGACAATATGACAATTTTGTCACCATGAAAAATGTGAAAACTATAATTAACATAAGGCATTTCACAAAAGTATGTGACAGTATAAATGTCACTTGGGCAATCAAACCCTGGAATCCTGTAGGAGAGAGGGGAAAAAAAGTACTTGGCATTCCATCTTCATAGGAACCATGAAATGTCTATCATAATTTGGTATTACTAATTACTATAATCCTGCTAGAATGAATACTAACAACTCTAAGAACTATAAACTCCCAATAATTTTTATTGTATCTTAAATTAATTATACAAATATTTTCCTGGCTTTGCTTTTTTTTCCTACAATATAAACACATTCTTTAGTGCATTATTCTAAAATGGCATTCTTCAGTCCAACATTGACATCTGTTTACATATTGTCACTCAAATACACACATTTAATTCCTATCTTTTCTCCAAATAGTCAAATTTTAATGGTAATATATTAAAAACCAAATAAGTTACATATATAAATATATTCATATATCTTAATACATATAAGCTTAAGGCATAATGAAGTTATTGAAAGATCACACATGTGTTCCATGTTTTATTCAGAAATGAAGCTCATGATATATTTGGATCTGAGTATGGTGATACATATGTGACTATAACAACTGATAGGAAAAGTATTTTTTAATTCTTAGAATTCAAATATTGAAATATTTGCCAAAGGATCTGTAGAACATCAAATCCATCATATACATTTACGTTGGCAAAGGGTTGGAAAAAAACAGAGATAAAACGAATTAATCTAATATGTTAGATTAAAAATACACTTCTAGATATCTTGGCCTTACTATACAACATGGAGCAATGATTTCTGGCCCTAGTTTTTGGTGGCTGCCTACTTCTACACTCCCTTCTTTCCAATCCGTTTCGTGTACAGCTGCTAGGTGAATCTTCCTGGGGCACAGCTCTTTTCATTTCTCCGCTCAAGAACCATAACGGGCTCCTTATTGCCTACTCAATAAAGTCCAAACTCTTCAGACTGACATTCAGACCTTCCATTCCAACAGCATTGCCCTCTATTCTCCTCCAGGCTCCCTGTGTTGCAGCTAAACTGATGTACTTGCTGAGCCTGCATCTGCAATTCTTCTACCTCTAGCAGTTGAGCCAGCTTAAATACTCTGTTCCTGCTTCATCCAGGCAGCAGTAACTTCCCCTTGTCAGAACCGCCCTAGCCCTCAGCCCCCACCTCTACTGATTTATGGCTTTTAATCATTTTTCTTTTTGCCATGGTAATTTTTAGAATCTCTCCCCACCTTCCAAGTGCTAGCTCCTAAAGGGAATGTCTGTTTCACTCACCTTGCAGCTGTTAACAGGTATAACGTGTTTGTTCCCATTCTGTTGGCTGCTCCCTCCCTGCATTCAACTCTCTGTTATTGTCTCCTCTTGGAAGAAAGACGATACCATTCAGAGGAGGGTTTGACCAGGCGGGGAGAAGAAAGGGAAACTCACCACTTTCAGCCACTGGAGGGATGGCGGAAAGAAGATGAGGAGCAGAAGGAGGAGGAGCAGAGGGGAAGAAGTTTCTTCGTCTCTTCCCCACCTCCGTGGTTGAGGTTGAAATTCTTGCATGGTGGGTGCAGATGGAGGGCAAAGTCTAAAAGAGAATTGTTTTTGCTACATCTGCCACCCTCGCAACCCCAACATGTGGGAGTAGCTTCAGAGTAAAATTGGCAAGGCGATGTGGTTGGACAGCATGAAGGCCTGGGTACAGTTCTCCAGTGTCCCCAGGACTCCTAAGTCATGTGGACAGTATCCAGAAATTCCCTGTGGCCCCACGGAGAAAGCTTGAGCCAGGCTGGCTTTTCTGGTTGGAGACATACAAAGACAATGTTGTGATGCCCAGAGAGTTCGTTATTGGGCCGAACAGTACTATAACTCAAGAGAATTTTATTATGATTTGAAGTTAGTGCTTATGTGGTTTTGTCAAAAAGGAAAATGTGAAGACAAAAATACTATGGGAAGGGGGGATCACTGGTCACGCCTGCCTCACCAAGACCATTATCAGAAGGTATTAAAGGAACACCCATATTTACTACAAAATACCTGGGCAAAGCCACTGGAAGTATGTCAGAATCCCTGTTTCTTTACTAGAGAGTTCCAGGATGAGCAATGGAGCCTGAACAGACTACAAGGAAGTTGTGGCTCTAACTCCACCTCACAGCAAAAGAAAGTAAACGTGAAATACCTACCTCCTCATCCACTCCCCGATTCAAAAAGGACAATTTAAATTCAGTATCCCACTAAAGAATTCACTCCTTATCCCTCAAAAAAAGAAAATAACATTTAATTAGAATACTGTATTCATATTACTGAATGTCTCAACTATAAAAAAGACATAACTGGGGCCGGCCTGGTGGCGTAGTGGTTAAGTTTGCGCACTCTGTTTCAGTAGCCCAGGGTTCACGGGTTCAGACCCTGGGCACAGATGTACACACCACTCATCAAGCCGTGCCGTGGCGGCATCCCACATACAAAATAGAGGAAGATTGGCATGGATCTAATATCTAGTGCCAATCTTCCTCTTTTTGCTTGAGGAAGATGGGCCCTGAGCTAACATCCATGCCAATCTTTCTCAGCAAAAAAAAAAAAAGGACACAACTGTGTTTAGAGATTTAGTTTTCTTCCTCTAGAGCTCAAAACACACCACTGTGTAAGGATTTTGAATTAATCTTATTATAAGTAACTTCACTACATCTACTTTCCTAACATTTCTCTTTGTCATTTTCTAATATTCTATTAAATTGGTGTTTATTAGGGTTGTAGAAGGATAAACTGGGAAAAGCACAGTAAATAATAAAGAAATTTTACAGTAACTACATTATCTGGAAAGATACTTTGAAGCTGTGTAATAAATCTTAATTACATAGAAAAAAATGTAGAGTACATATTACTACTGCCTCACTAAAAACTAATCATTTGTTTAGTTGCATTCTGTTGAATGGTTTAAATACTCTATTCCTCATCTCATAATTGTAGGAAATGAATCCCAATTTTTAACTTCTCTTGAAAATGTGAAGTCATTTGAACAGACAGAATATATTTTCTCTACTTGCCTTATCCATATGAAACCCAAAGTCAAAGTATTATTAATCAATTCTTATTCTGGTTAATTCAGATCAACGCTTTCTTTTATATTCAATCAGCTGGTTTCTCTGAGATATTAGTATAAACGTAACATTTTTGTATTGTGACACAATAGCATTCATATCCAAATTTTAATTTTTACTTATTTTAATTTTCAGAAAACAGTAAGTTTCCCATTAATTATGATTCAATGGTTACAACGGAGGTTTGAAAGCATGGCCTTCAACATCTTTGACATTCCACCATTAACAGGTGGTGATCTAGGTCTTCCCCCTTCAAGTAGGGGGTGGTTTGTGACTACCTTGTAACTAATAGGCTATGGTGGAAGTGGAGCTGGGTGACTTTTGAGGCTGGGTGATAAAAGGCAGAGCACCCTTCTGCCTTGTTTGCTGGAACCTGGCAGTTGGAGCCCTCAGCCACCATGTAAGAAGTCTGACTATTCAGAGGCAGCCATGCTGTGAGGAAGCCAAGCTGCAGGGAGAGACCACAGGTAGGTGAAATGCTTGGCAGTCTTGGTCTTCAGGTTCATCCAGCCTGTATGCCCAACATGTGAATGAGTGAATCTTCAGGCGATCCCTGCCCCCAGCCATGGAGCCACCCCCAGCCTTGGAGTCTTCCCAGTGAAAGCCCCAGACAGTGTGGAGCAGAGACAAACATTCCCCACTGTGGTCTCTCCAAATTCCTGACCCGCAGAATCTGAGAGCATAATAAAATCATTGTTTAAAGCCATTATATTTGGAGTGGGGTGCTACACAACAATAGCCACTAGAACCCTAGGCTTATCTTTACATTTATTTCCCAATTCTACATGTTTAAAAAAATCAGCACAAATTAGAGGAAATAAAAGGATAAAAATATGGCTTTTCTAATCTCTGACAAATGTTTTTATTCCTAAAATTTCAAGTCTTTCTGTAAGATAATTTGCTAAAATAATATTTATAACTAAGAGTCTTACATCTGTAAAATAATTGCATTAAAATGCCTTAGAATATCCCATATTAAATATGATTGAAATGTCACAAATATTTAAGTCAAGGTATGCAACTGATCAACTCAGTAAGTACTGAGGTCCCAATATATTCATGGCACTTTACTTGATATTATAGGTAAAATTTACATAAATTACAAAATAAAATAATTTAATTTAGAAGGCTATAATGCAAGTGGTGTTAAATACAAAAACATGACTGGGTAGGCATTGATCATAATTACAGCTCTGGTCTTTATCATGGCGTAATTTGTCATTTTGGCTAATCAACACGTCTTCAAGGTTTTCTCTAAAGGCCTGCTTTTTTCTCAAATAGATAAATGGACTTTTATTGCTAAGGTTCTATACCATAGAATCTGTCATTGGATAATAGTGTTAGAAATTGAATTGAAATTTCAAGAGGAATCATCACAGAAAGGTGAGAGTCAATGTGATATATTTATACGTCACAATCCATCTTAGCACATTTACTAGGTATTTAATAAATAATAATTGTATAAAAAATGCAAATTAAAATGGAAGATGGAAAAGTCTTTAAAAAAATGATAATATCCATTACTGATAAAGGCCTAGGGGCAATGACAAGCCCATGCCCTAGAGGTATAAACTGACAGAACCCCTCAGAGGAAATTTGGTGTTATTTATCAAAAGCATCATAGTTTTGTTCATTCTTTGACTCAGAACTTGACTTCTAGAAATTTACCGTAAGGGAATTAATCATAGCAAGGGAATTAATCATAGCATAGGCAAAAACATACCTATAAATTTAAATATTATAAAATTTATAATATTGAAACATTGGAAGCAAACTGTATTGATTTTCTATTGCTGCTGTAACAAATTACCACAAATTTAGTGGCTTAACATAGCACATATTAATTATCTTACAGTTCTGTAAGTCAGAAGTCTGACATGGGGCTCGGTCGGCTAAAATCAAACTGTGGGCGTGCATGCATTCCTTCTGGAGCCTGTAGGAGAGATCCATTTCCTTACCCTTTCTAGCTTCTGGAGGACACCCACATTCCTTGACTCATGGCCACCTCTGTCCATCTAGAAATCCAGCAATGGCAGGTCAAACTGCTCCTCACCTTGCACCTCCTTGACCCTTCTTCGACTTCTTCCGTTATCCTCACCCCCTGTGCCCCACTCCCCCAGCTGGGACAGGTTCTCTTTTTAAGGGCTCATGTGATTAGATTGGGCCCCCGTGGATAATCCAGGCTACTTTCTCCATCTCAAGGTTCTTAATCACATATTCTAAGTCTCTTTTGCCATATGAGGCAACATATGCACAGGTTCCCAGGATTACGGTGTGGACATATTCGGGGGGCCATTCTTATGCCCATCACAAACCCTGTATGTCTAAGAAAAGGATATGAATTAAATAATTGGGATACTTACTTTCACTGGAATGTTATATAGTTATTAAAGCTCTGTTGTATGCAGAATAGTGATAATTAACAATCTTAAAATATTAACTATGTGCTAGGCACTGTTCTAAAAGCCTTACGTATATTGACCCAACAGCCCTATGATACCCGTGCACTATTACTCCACCCCCCTTTATAGCTAAGGACTCTAAGGCACAGCCAGCTAGTGATTTGCCTAAGTTTACATGGTTGGTAACTGGTAGAGCCTGGAATATGAAGTCAAAACGACTGCAGAGTCCATGAGCTTAATATTTAATGAGTTGGACGTACGTTATTAAACTATTGTTAAGTGGAAAAAAAGCAGATTAAAATATATTACGTCTGATATAATCCAATTTTTGTAAAAAAAAATGGCTTGTGGGAAAATGACAGAGAGATTATCTCTGGGTGGAAGGATTATGAATGATTATTTTCTTTTTTAAATTTATTTTGAAAATACTATTATTTTCCAAACAAAAAAAATCCAAGCTTGTATAAAATATTCAATGAATTAAACTTGTTGGTTTTGCAATTGTAAAGATAATTGCTGCCTTTCTGTTTTTAAACTATCGTGAATGGAGTAAAGCTGAGAGTGAACTTGCTCTGTGGTGTTACAAAGCCAGGCCTGAGCTTTGCTCTTGATGAAGTGACCGACGGAGTATGGAGCAGACGGTCCCACTTTGTGGCTGTGTACCTATCGAAGTCCCTGAGTTGTTCTGAGAGATCAACGAGATAATAGGTGTGAAATAACCTTGAAAAGTACTTTAAAGAAGGATGCCAAGGTCAGCCAGATGGAGATGTGTTATATGTAACACATTTTCCCCACAGAAACAAGATAATTAACAATAGTTATGTCACCAGACAAGTCAATGAAAGCCTGATGCAGCTGAATAGTGCATGATTTTATTTCTAAATGAGAGGGCCGTTGACATTCCAGTCTGAGACATCTCTCTCTGTCATGAACTTCTATGGCACAGCTGGGATTCTCTTTATAGTCTTTTCCACTGAGGCTCCAGGGATAATAAGAAATGGAACAGGAAGGGCATGGCCCCCTTAAGGAATGGAGCTGCATCCCTGACTCGGGTACCTTTTCAGAAGTCAGGCATTGCCTATACTATTTCTGAAGGACGTGATGTGAATTTAGTTTAGTGATAACAAAATATCTCAATAAAGCTGGGGGAAAAAAGAGATAAAATATTTGTGATTATTCTTCTAAACATTTTTAAGTCATCACTTCTCTATGGAATTTTAAAAGAAGTGACGGTGAAGTATAGTAAAACATCAATAAGGCAGCACAGCACAGTGGTTTGGAAAGCAGATTTTGCTGTCCCACGGACGTGCCTTCACACTCTAATTCTGGGCCCAGAACACGTGCGCCTGTGATCAAGATACTTGATTTCTCTAAATCTTACTCTCTCTCTGAAATGAGCATTGCATCAACTCATCAGTTTCCTGAGTAACAATGAGACGATGTAGGTGTGGTGCGTAAGTAGTGGGTGCACACAGTAAATGCTCCACACTGAACATGTGTCTGGCTCACTCTTCTGAGGAGAGTACTGCGCCAATGATGCCACAACAGGAATGAAAGCCCTTGTGGATTGCCTTATGGGAAGGAAGCTATTTCAGAGGGCATGAATGAGCGGGTTACCACTACGGGCAACAACGGGCACTATGGGCTCAATCTGGTGAGGAAGTTAATGGTGTAGACTAAAGCATGTCTCAGGTTTCCCATCTCCGGCTTGAGAAAGCTGGGATACTGATCCACCAACTCCCATCCATTATTGGGTGAGGGTTGTTCTCAGGGCTGTAACTCCACTCTCCAGTCAAGCACCTCTGTGTGACTAGAAAAGGCCCGTAGACACATAGTCCCAAGTGCTCACAGAAAGGTGGGCAGGTACCGAGAGGGACTCATCCAGGGACCACGGGCGGGGCACTGCGAGTCAGCTACAGACACCATCATGCTTTCCTTTTACCTATATATGTCTAGCCTAAAGACCACTCAGGCTGTTGCTGGTTGCAGGGACCCACTGCAGGATTATTGATGGATCCACATAAACGCATTGTTGCTATTACGAATTTTAAAAAGTAATAGAATGTTTTTCACAACGTGGCAGCATATTGGGTTCTTGCAATTTCCTTAAACACTGAAAGGCACTTTTCAGAGAAGTCCATTCACAAATGGGGCGATTAAAAGCAGACATTCTCATTATAGTAATAAAATATCCACATTCCATAAATTTAACAAATCAGATCCCTTTTCGGCTCTCTACAACTGACAAATCATTTCTGAAAATTCAGTTCCAGGCTTCTGGAGACTAGGGGTCCTATGCCCTATTCACTTTCTCGATATTTAGTCATTCTGATATGTCATAATATTTATTCAAAGAAAGCAATCATTTGGGATCCTTATTCGTGGTTCCCAGCATAACGTTATCCTACACAAATGTCATTTTCTCAGTAGGGCCAAATCCCACTTGCTACGGAAAGCTCTTTGCTGGATGTGGTTTCATCAGTCTTAATCTCCTAAGGGGGTGTGGGAAGATGCTTGCTATTTACTTTCCTAAACCGTTCTCTTTTCTTATCAATCTCGGCACTTCACTCCAATGACTCAGTTGGCCGGCGTTTCTCGACAGGACACCCTCACTTCCTGGGAAAGTTACTCTGGATTGCTCTCACAAGCTGCCCGGGGCTATAGAAGAAACTTGACCCTTGGATCCGGAATACCCAGGCCCCAGGGGCCGCCACTGGGGTCGGCGGCTCCGCCCTTCAGCTTTCGGCCCGCAGGTGGCAGCAGCGGGCTCCGAAGCGTGTCTGCAGGTGATTGAGCAACGGCTCAAGCTGCACCGCTTCTGGCCGGCGCTCCGGAGCGGGGGCTGGACTCCACCTTCAGGAATCCGCACCCAACCCGGACGGCCAGTGAGGACGAAGTAACTGAGTGCTAAAATTGCCTCGGATCCTTTAATTTCTTGAATGAAAACACACAACAGTTTGAAGCAGCAACGGCAACTCATTGCGTCGCTAGTCCCTTTGGTTCCCAGTTTCCCCACCAACTCCAGCAGCCACCCGGTCCGTTTTCCCGAGCAGAGTCGGCTCCGTGACCCTCCCCGCTCCGGGCCCTGCAGACCTTCGGGAGCCGGGCGCTGGGCGGCCCGCAGGGAGTCGGCGCGCGCAGCGCCCCTTCTCCTCCTCTCCTGCGTCCCCTCCGCCACGCGGGCTTCCCGGCAGGTCAGGACGCCTCGGCTGCACCCCTGTTTCATCACCCCATCTCCCTTCCCTAACCCTCCTCTTCGTCCCTTCTCCCCGACCCCCCCCCCCACGCGGCTCGCTCGCGCCTAGTGCTCCAGGTTCGGAGGTGGGAGCAGGACCCACACGAGCCCAGCAAGCCAGGGACATGCTGCCCGGACTCCTCGCCGCGCGGTCCCCAGCGCCACCACCGCCGCAGCTCCTTCCCGCCCAGACACCGCCGCCTGCAGCCCCCTCCGCGGCGGCGCGGGCCGGGCTGGGAGAAGTTGACGCCCGGGGAGGGGGCGGCGGGGCGCAGGTCGGAGGATCTGTGGCAGGAGGATTAACACATCTGGGCGAGGGGAGGGGCGGCGGCGCTGCAGGACGCGGCGCGGTCCCGGCATCACTGCGCGCAGCAGACCCCGCCGCCGCCGCCGCCGCCGCCCCCGCCCGGCCCGCGCCCCGCGCCCCGCCCCGCCCGCCGGGCCCCGCAGGCCGGGCGCAGACGAGCGGCGGGCGGCGCAGGGAGGCTGGCAGCGCCCCGCGCGCTTCTGCCGCCCCCGGAGCCGGCGCGCGGAGAGCGCGGGGCGAGCGCGCGTCGGGCGGCGGCCGCGCTGGGGGGCGCGGGGCGAGCCGGCGCGGGGAGCGGCGGGGGCGAAACTTCGGGGCCAGATGCCCGAGGGCGCGGCGGCGCTGCGAGGCTGCTGCTGCTGCCCCTGCGGGCCCCGGGCGCGTCTCCGCGGGCGGCGCTGCCCGCGGCGCGGCGTGTGCACCGAGCGAGTGAAGGTATGTGTGGCGGGCGCGGCTGGAGCTGCCGCCGCCGCCGCGCCAGCAGGTCCTAATGCCTGTCACTTCCCAGGACGCTGGCAGCAGCCGCCCGCAGCCCCCGAGCCCTCGGCAGGTTTGCCTGTTCTTCCCCGCGATCTGATTGGATAAAGTGGGGGCTCGACGGTGGCCGACGTGGGACAGTCAGGCTGTGGCAGGGGTCTCGGAAACCATGGGTTATTGCAGTGGCAGGTGCACGCTTATCTTTATCTGTGGCATGCAACTGGTAAGTGACACTTGGGTCCTCTTCTTCTGTTATGTGCCTTTGAGATAGTGAGCAGGGGAGTGCAGTAAAGGGTCTGTCATTGATTAGAATGGAAGGAAAAATAAAAGAGAAAAGGTGACAGATATATTGCCCATATTTAAAATGATTTCGGGGAGACGCACTGTGGGATACAGGAGAGGTGAGCCTTTCCGCCCCCGCCTATTTCTGCCCCTCCGAAGACAGTTTGGCAGGTGCGGGTTAAACTTGTTGTTAATTTCCTTAAGCAGAGCAAGCTGTAGCTCTTGTTCCTTTATGCTTTGCATTCCTATTAATGTAACAGCGAGATGGTCACATATAATTTACTACACAGGTGTTAAAGCGGAGAAAAAGGAATTTTTGACTTTTCTTCCATACAGTAATTTTTGCAGTGTCTTTGCTTCTTTACTGACATGTATTATTTTTCAAGGCATATATTGTCTTATAAGTATAATGCTCTAACAAACCACTATGTGGGGCGGATGGTGTCCTTACAGCAGTCTTATCTAGAAGCCCCATTGAGTTTTAAAAGTATGTAGATTGAAGAGAAATTACTTCGATGGACTCAGCAATACCATTGCCCTAGACTGAATCAGCAGCCTTTAAATCACAATTATTACACACAATTCCAAGGAAAAGTATTCTGTCTCACATTATGTATGTAATTGCCCCTGAAATAGATACTGTTGTCTGATCCCATAGGATGGAGAATTATATGTACTTTTTGAGGAATGTTGTATAGTTGCAAAGAGGCAAGGAGCCAATAATGGAAAACGTCATGTCTCTGACTTTAAATTCCCTGCGGGCAACAGGAGGAGGGGAGGATAGTTTAGAGGTGAAAAATATCCCACTGTAAGTGGTTCCTTTGAGGTAGGAGGTACCTGGTCACTCCTGTTATCAAACAGCTGTCCTTGGAAAGTATAAATTAATCGGAATAGCCACCCACGTTTCCAACAATTGGTTCATAAAGGATGAAAGGACGACAAGACTGAAGGAGATTTCTGAGAGTCCGATCAGTAAGGTGATCAAAAGAGCAAGGATTTGCTATTGAAGCTGGTAGAAGAATTCCATAAGTGGTCTTCATTGTTTATCAGTTGTCATGAAGCTCACGAGCGGTGGTGGTGGTGGTGGTTTTGTTTAATGTTTAGCCGAAGCATTGCTTTTTCTTGCATATTGTCTTAGGATGTTTTTCTTTCCCAGGAAAGTTATCTGATGATGCATATTTTGATCCATGAATTACTTATGTACTTGCTTGTAAGAAAAAGAAAATGGAACTATAAATATAATTTTGAGTGTAATACTTTCTCAATGATGTGTAAACCAGTTTATTTTTGTGTACCACATATTCATTTAAGTTTTGCAATAAAGCATTTTTACTCTTAATGATAAAGCTAATCAGAACAATGAGAGAGTTTACTTTGTTAAACTACTAGTTAGGCCAAGTATGCCAGATTGTATAAACATTTTCAAAACATTCTTATTTTTATATATGATTCAGAAAAGAATACATTTGCTGATTCACCGTGTAAGAGCATAAAACTGAGAATGAGTGGGTAAGAGCATTCTTATACTCTTTTCAGTTTTCCATTTTAAAAATGGTTTGATTTTTAATCATTTAACATAGGGCTTTATTATGGTAAATGTGGGCTTTAGATCTATATGACATTTTGTGTGATGAATACAAACTCCTCAAGAACTTAAAGAATTTTAGAAAAACATAAATATACAAATGGGGAAGCTAAATACACAAAGTAGCATGATAAGGCTAAAGGGTGTGTGTGTGTGTGTGTGTGTGTGTGTGTGTGTGTTTATGTGCATGCATCCATGCAGTGGTGTATTGGACAGGAGCTACATCACTTATGAAACAGAAATTTTGAATCAAAGCTAAGTTGTCTAACAAAACAGAGGTAGCTGGAATATAGGAGTGCTCAATCTAAGCCAAGTATACGTTTGAATCCTAAGAAGTATTTTAGGTATTAGCCTAGTATTTAGGCTCTATAAGAATCATGTGATTTTCCCCATTCAGATTTTGTGTGCCACCAGGCTAATATAATTAGCAGCCATGTTAATGCAGATGCAGAACATAAAACAAAGGACGAAGAACGGTCAGTTGGGTTGATAGGGTGAAATAATCCCATTTAAAGGACCTCAGAGACTACTAGTAGTTGTTGCTTCTTAGGACTATAGTATTTAATTTTAAATAAAATAAGTCTTTTGCAAATTAATAGTTGCAAAGCAATGCACAAAAAGTAGGTGGGTGTATATATTTTCCTTTGCTCTTGGTAGATCTTTAAAAACTTTTTGTGTCTTTGAGCTATTATGAGTAAAGATTGTTTTATGAGTAGCCAGGTTTCCAGAATGTTTTGGCTCCTGTACCATTGATTGACACAAAAGTTCACCCAGTTCTGAAGTGTTTGGTGCGCATTCTCGTAACATTTGGGTGTGGTTTCTTGTAGCTGTACAGAAATATCTTAGATTTGTTAAAATTCATTGAAGACAAAGAGTGTCTAAAATAGAAACTTTATTAAGATTTTTTTTATTAAGTGATTTTATTAAGTTTCTGGAAACGTTTATCTCCAATTCTGTAAGTAGAGTATTTATATTTTAATTAGATGTAAAGGAATATTTATGTCTATATCAACTTGCAACTAACCATAATAGAAGATGAGGTAGCTTTTGGTATTGTGGAGATGAGAGCCTCATTCATCTCTGTATTATCAGAGCAGACACAGTGTTTTGATCATTTAGTAAGTGAAGGACAGAGACAGAAGCGCTAGAGAAATTTACTTGTCCGGATTCTATATCTTTGCTTTTAATTTTGTTAAATGTGTATTTAATTTAATGTTTGGCAGACTACAAATGTGGATAAACATACATTCTTTTAAAAATCAGGAAATCAGTTTATAAGACAAGAAGTTAGAATTTCATACTATAGAGAATCAATACAAAACTTCCATTTTCTGAAAAAGTATCTGTCTTTATATATCATAAATTAAAATCTTTGAGTTGTATGGTTACTGTAACTTCAGATTTTAGGGTGAGTCCTACGAAAAAGGGGTATGATCTCTGCAAACAAATTTGCTCCATGTGCAGAGTCCAGAGTTTAAGCTTATAATCTCAAGAAGGTAATTTTCTTTTCATCATTGCTGTCCTTAATGCTCAGAAACTGAACTTTTCAGATAGTAACAAGCCGCACTGCATTTGCAGTGGTGGATATGGTGGTACAGGACAGGAACAATTTAACTTCTTATTTACAACTTCCAGCAGCTTGCAAAAGAATTTTGGCTTTTTTTTTTTTTTCAATGTTTGCATCAAAGAGTACTTTATATAAATGTTTAAAAATTACTCAGATATTTCTCAGTGAAAAATCACTCAGTTATAATATGGAAGAACATAACTGATTTTAGATCAAAAAGACAGCTTTGTTTTCAAGTAAGGAAATTCAGAATCGCCCACATTTTTGTACATCAGACTCCTATGTAGCACAAAGCATATGTGCCATAAACTATTGAAAGAAAGTATAGATTTACATTCAACAGATTAACACTTGCAAATGCCATTCTTGCCATGTGTTCTGTGAAATGTGGCTAACTTGGAGCAGGTGCAAGTAACAATTAGGTTAGTACACATGTGTGTGCAAGTAACAATTAGGTTAGTACACATGTGTGTGCAGCTGTGTGAAGAAGCACATTTGAAACTTAATTAAGGATATCAGTTGCTTAATACTGCACAGTTACTAAGCATTTTCAGAGGCACACATTTATTAGAGAAGGCCATGAGTGCACTGATGGGCTAAATAAAAACAACTTTACTATTATTATGGAGTATTTCAGTGGTGTCATTCATGATTTTATGCAGTGTTCGTAGTTACATGCTCTTTGATTACTTTCCAGAAAATAAAGAATTGACAAGAAGTGACTTGAAAAGTGCAGGTAGAATCTTATGATTTTCCTAGGACACTTCTGATAAGTTTGATAGTTCTCCCAAAGTATAAAACTTTACCTGTCATAAACTCTTCCTCTCAGAGAATTTAAAATTTTAGATTCAAATGCCATTGATTATAAAATCTTGAGGTCTTTAACCAATCTGATTCATAGAGAAGACTAAAAATTTCCATATAATATTTCAGAAACTTATGAGGCAAGAACATGCTAAGAGTTTGCTAAGTTGTAAAATGATGATACCTTTCTTCTTTTTAAATGTTTTCTAATTTTGCACCCCAACATTGTCCTGCGTGTCGTTTCTCATTTACTCTTTCATTGAGTCATTCAGCGCTACTCTGCTCTAATGTTTACCAAGGAAGATGGACACCCTTCTGCCAGTGTCCAGCTCTCTTTCTTGGTTCACAAACCAAGTGGAAGCTTCTTTTTTTCATACATCCAAAGTTTCAAAGAGCCAATCTGTGCAGAGCTGTTCGCCTGCTTTCTCCAATAAAGACTTGGATGAGCAGCATGCTCTGTGCGGAATGCCAGAGCCATCTCTGGCTTGGGGCCCATATGTGGGCACTGGCCAAGAAATGCCACTGGGCGTTGCCACTTCCTTTTCCCTCTCATGCTGCTTTACTTTGGGGTCACATTCTCTACTTGCCCAGTCAAGAATTTCAGAATGGGAGCCAGGGACTCCTTAAAATAGGAGATCTTTATTTCCTGGTCTCTTGCTTTTTTGTGCATGTGTGTGCTTGACAAAAATAAAATCTGAGACAGAAGCACATTTTAACACTTCTATGTTTATACTAGAAATAAAAATATTAAAATTATGGCATCAATTGCATTAAATATTTGGATATGCTACTAATGGCTAAAATGTCAATGGATATATTTCAGTTATGTTATTTGTAGAATTTCAAGCAGCTCAGTGTAATTTTTCCAAAACCAGTTTTGAAACTAATATTGCTAATAATGGAAATTACCCTTTTTCCATGTCTTATAACACTCAAATGTCAGAAATCAAACACACACACACGAGAAATTTTCTGTTCTTTTTTTTCACCCGTATAATGAACTTGTCCAATTTTGGCCCCTTTTTTCCCTATGAATAGGATTATAGCACTAGGTGCAAATGGTTTGAAATAGGTAAAACAATATGCTTGTGTGTCTGATATACCTACTCTAAGTCTTCATTAAGAATCGAACTGCGATTTCACAAACCAGTCAGCATGCTCCTTCAGGCCAGCATTTCTAAAACTGTGTTCTGGGGGCTAGTTCTGCAAAATTCTCTACTAAACATGAGCTCTGAGGTTAAGTAAGTTGTGGGATGCTGCAGGCTTTGTTCTGTCTCCTACCCACTAAGGGTCACAATGCATTTTAACATATTAGCAGCTCCTAGAAGTCCTGCAATAAAGAAACCTCCGCAAACCTCCGCTTAATTCCCCTTGACGCTATAGATACTTACAAAGTGGTTGCAATTAACAAGGAACCTCTTTTTCTGATACCCTCTATTAATCTTCAGTGGAACTAATATTTTCAGGAACACTTTTCAGTGAAATATTACTCTAGGCTAATAAGGCAGTCTAAAAATTAATAATATCAAATCATCTAAACAACATTTAAGGCTAAAAATTCCATATGGAAACTCTTAACCTATTAAACAGGTGTCTAACAAATAGTAATACATAAAGATGTTTAAGAATATCAAATATTATTATGATGTAATTAAAATAAATGAGGGGAGCCTTGTTTTCAGATACTTGGCTATTTTTTATATGTTTACTTGAGTTTCTTGAAATTATGTTTCAGCCACTAAAATCACAGCCCTCAGCTTTGAAATTCAGTCAAGTCTAATTGCTGTTGTTGCAAAGAGGATGCCATGGTGCGATACGTGTCTAAGGATATTTGAAATTTCAGAACACCTGGGAGAAGGCATCTGCAGAAGCACTTTCTGTTAAAAGCAGTGGACGAGGAGCAATGTCTGTCCTGCATCTAAAACCAAACTGGCTCTTCCAGTGTCATACTCTAAATGTTTGCCTTAAGCCTCATACCGACTTTTGTTTTCTAATCAATGCATGCACTCCAAAACAGTAACACATTTAAAAACCCCAACAATGTTGCATTCTTTGAAAACAAATGGGTCTTAGTTTGGAATGGAGAAATCAAATCTGTCCTGTTAACAGAAGTCTTTGTGTGCATCTGTATGATGCTTATTACACAACAAGAATAAGGAGGTGTTTCAAATCCTGTAACTGACAGCTGTGTGTGAAATGATGGACGGGTCAGCGTGATGTCTGAAATGTTCAGTGGTGGAGAATTCATATGACCCTACTGTGTGTGGGCTTCCAGCCAGAGGGATATACAAGGTGGATCTCCCTTTTTATAGAGGTCAGTCTCTGATACCACTGGGAAACAAAAAATGGAAAGGACCACTGTAGGCCCCAAAGAGAAGAGAACTTTATAGCCTGGTGGTGTGTTGCCTTCTGTGGTCTTGGCTCCTGGAGAAGGGCTCTGCGGACTGCCTTGGTGTTGGCACCTCCTTTGTTATGGTGCCTGCAGTGGTGGGAGGCAGCTTGCTCCTGGAAGTCGTAATTCATCCCTGTGGGCGCAGTTATTCTGACCTCAAGCTCTTAATCTGTAAGAAGGAGTTCATGGACCTTAGAGGAGATGGTGTATCCGGATGCCACCTCTTTGCTCTGCTTGATTACTCTGAGGGGCAGAAATGAGATTAGGGTCTCTGGATGTGTTTGACTCTAGTTATTGGGAGCAGTGAGTGAGCTACATATTTGAAAGCTTTAGAAGCTGTTGTGGATTTGATAGTACACCAGTGGCATATAAAGAGCCCCGGGTCTCTTTTTTCCTCCTTTCTTTTATAATAAAGCTTGCTCACAAATTTGAGGATAGTGAACCTGTAACTTGTGATTTTCTACACTACTGGAGCTATATATAGGATTATGTATTTCTTACCGTTATCAACAGGAATTAATGGAGTTTCGTTTTTGTCCATCTGTCATAAACTGTGGTTCCATTTGATTGAATCAGAGGATAGGAGTTAAATTATGGCTGTTCAATAGCATTTATGAACCTAAGTTTTGCTTTTCTTTTGGCTTGGTATTAAAGGCTTTCTTCTTTCTTCTCCAGGACTGGGGGGAGGAGGGGTGGCTGGCTCCTTGACGTCTAACAGTTCCAAAGCAAGTAATACTACTCTACTTAAAACTATATATATATATATATATATATATATTTTTTTTTTTTTTTAAACGACATTCTAGTGAAATCTATGAAGTTAACTGTAAATTCATTAATGAGTTTTCTCAAGAATGTATTTCTGGTTTTATCTAAAACATTCCTGAGAAGTTCTACAGGCGTTTAGGGACATTGCTTTCCCAGTTTACCATTTTTTAGACTGTCTCGGAATAGATTTGTTTTTGTTTAAAAAAACTGCCCTAAAAATCAGCCAAATGGCATAAGTTCAGTTTACATTTGGTAAATGTAAATCTTGTAACAACAGTGTTTGGTGACCTTTAATTCTTTGCCTCTCTTATTTTAATCTTTAAGGGGACACCTGCTGGTTTTCACTTTCTTTTCACAAGAATGAGGTAGTGATGATCGCTATGTTACTGCACCTGCTTTGACTCCAGGGTTTTGTTCAGTACCAGAGTGGCCTAAAATCTCAGCTTTTCCCTTAAATTGAGCAAAATAAACCCCAGTGAATTTTTTAAAAGATTTATATGGCAATTTGATGCCGACTTGACACACAAAATAGTTTTGTTGCATGTTTGCAGCTGGTAGGGCCATCTTTTAATTTAATATTTCATAATGTAAATAAAAATGTGGGGGCGAGCCCCGTGGCCTAGTGGTTAAGTTTGGCACACTCTGCTTCAGTGGCCTGGGTTATCTGGTTCAGATCCCGGGCGCGGACCTACAGCACTGTCAGCCATGCTGAGGTGGTGACCCACATACAAAATAGAGGAAGATCAGCACAGATGTTAGCTCAGGGCTAATCTTCCTCAAGCAACAAGAAGAGGAAGATTGGCAACAGATGTTAGCTCGAGGTCACTCTTCCTCAGCAAAAAAAAAAAAAAAAAAAAAAGAAAATGTTACATATCGAACTTTAATAGGAGTACATGGATGAGAAATGTTAGCAAAGTCATTGACAGAGGCAGTGATCTCAATTTATAGGAGGAATGTCAACTGTTGGGTTGAAAAGTAATTTTGCAACATTAAAGTCTCTTTTACAGAATACATCTCTCTGAAAGTCTTTCTGATGTAGTTTGAATGGAGCCAGTGGATGGGCCCATTACTAGTCATGTGCTGAGAGCTAGGTGTGCATAGGGTCCTGCCCTCGGGTGTTGGGAGATGGAGAAGACCCAATAAAACTCCAGGAATCAACCTGGAGGTGACTGCTAACCTGCAATGCTGTGTTCCAGTTATGATGGTTTTAAAATGAATGAATGAATTAATGAATAGCGGGAGGAAATTAAGTAATTACTAAATCAGCTACATCAAGTAGGATTTATGAAATGTCCACACATAAATAGCATAATGACATGTGCTGAATAAATTAAGTGTATGTTTCTACCCTTTTGGCAATTAGGATATGATCTATCTCAAAGAAGTGTCAAGCTGTGTTTCTATCGTAAACTGATCTAATATCTAGTGGTTGTAATAATTGAAGATTAGTTTAAATTGCAACCTGATCCTTATTATTTATTTATTTACTAAGCCATACTACTTACTTAATATGATAGTAGCTAAAGATGCTCTACTGTTCTCTGTTCATTATGTGCTATAAGATCGCATTTAAGCTTACTTTAAATAAGATCGGTGTTGGTAAAAAATAAATGTTGATGTAAACTGGGCCATCATGGTTCATTTTTTAAAAATGCAAATTCATGTAGTTTAAATTCGTATTATCTAGCTTTATTTAATGCAATTGATACAACATTATTTAGATATTCCAAAGGCTCTATTAGATCAGAATATAAATAATGAAGTGAATTCTGTTTATAATTCATATCTCCAGAGCAGTAATTTTTAACATTTTTGTGTGTCATGGGCTCTTTTGAAAATAGGTTAAAAGCTATGAACTTTCTCACCAGAAAAATACCCTTACGACTTGAGGAGATTCACACATTTTTCAACCTAATCCGTGAAACTTAGATGAAAACCCCTGATGGATTTTTTTCTTTTTTTGGGTCTACCTTTTCATCAAGAGATTCTGCATATCAACAATTTTAATTCAGTTACTTTGAACTTGGGGAACATTGGGAGAGATTATATATATATTTGATATACATTTTTATAATATATTGTAAAGATATATATACACACATATGTAAGTGCGTTATTTATGTGTGTGTAATGCAAGGTATGAGAAGCAGAGTAGAGTTGGATAGTGCAAACAAACTGGACCTCTGTCAAGGAGATGAAGTGATATGTGTAGGTACCTACAGTATAACACAGAATGATGAGAACTGTAAGGGAAGTAAGAATATGTACTAAAGAGATTTGGGGAAGCTATCAGTTATGTCCTCGCAGGCTGATCACACAAGGTAGGAAGGGGTGCTATACAATAGGTAAGATTTCTCTAACTAGAGGCTGGAGAAAAGAGAATCCCAGGAGGAAGAAATGATAGCAGCACAAAGGTGAGAAGGAATGAGCATGTGTGTGGGACAAGGAAGAGTCAGCTTTCCTGGCAAGTAGGGGAGAACTGGGAGGTGAAGCAGGGAATAGAATGGGTAGGGGCACAGTTTGTAGATGGACTTGAGTACCTTTAGAGGGAGGCTAAACTTTATAGGAGAGGATATGAGTCCCCAGGGATGCTAGCTGATTCTCAAGGTGAATGGCCCAATTCCCTACAGTAGAGTAAGAAACAACACGATGTGAGAGGGAGGGCCCACGTTTGGAGCAAGCCCTGTGGGGAATGGAGGGCAAAGCAGCAATAAATTAAAGCGTCGCTCAATTGCATCTGAGGCCTTACTGAAACTGGGTGGTGTGCATTGGTAGCAGAACCAATTACTTCTCCATCATCCCCCAACCTTCTAAGAACTGGAATGGAAAAGCAGAAAATGGAAGTTTCTTTGTTTTTAGATTGAACAAAACTGAGGGTTTATGAGAGCTCTCAGGTGTCTTTGAAAATAAAATGTCTGACCCCACGTAGGACTGGGTGGGAAGGAGTGATGTCAGAGTGGGGAGGGGTAGTTAGATTACTGGCATGCCATTGCAAACTTCTGAGAAAAAGGAGGTGGGTACAGTGGAAGGGAGCTAACAGAACAGGTGGGAGGTAAGGTGGTTGTGGTGAGAGAGGACAGCTGGAGAAGTTTAGATCTTGGAGAGGAGCACGGCTTGCATGATGCAGAGGCCCTTGATTGGCCACCAAATTGGGTGGAGGTTTAGTTGTAGAGAAGGATGGGAGGCAATGAGGCCCAGCTGCTAGAAGAACCATTGTTGTGTATTTTGGCTTTATTAAAGATGATCAGAAATAAGGGACTGAAAAGGAACGCAGCCAGGAGGGAACAAGGGTGTTGTGGGGATTGTAGATACTGGTGAGAATGTGGGGAGAGTTTGGTTTCAGCAGGTGACTGGAGCTGGGAATGAAGGATGGTTAGGGACAGTCTGGAGGCAGCTGGGGCAGAGAGGGTGAAACAGGAAGAGTGGAAATGTTTGTTTAATGAGTGTGTGAGTGGCGTGATGAAGGAAGAGGAAAGGTAGGCGGCGGGCATGGCACTTCCTCAGCTTCAGCAATATTGCCATTTGGGGCTGGATAATTCTTTGTTGTGGGGGCGCTTCTGTGCATTGCGGGATGTTGAGCAGCATCTCTGGCCTCTATATACTAGATGCCGGTAGCACACTCACAGTTGTGACAATCAAAACTGACTCTAGACATTGCCAAATTGCAGAATAGCCCCCTTGCTGAGCTAAAGCAAGGTGCTAGAAAGAGCGCTTAGAAATAACAAGAGGTTTTCTTCGTAACAGATTTTGAGTTGTCCAGAGGGCAGTGGAGGCAATGGTGAAGGGAAGCCTTGAGCCGCGGACCCGTGACTTCTGGGTCACAATCATTGGGAGCTTTCTAAAAAGTCAACACCAGCACCCCTTCCCCCAGCCCCTTAACCTATGGAAATAGGATCTTCAGGGAAGCAACCTAGCCATCTTGACGCTTTGAAAACTCTCTAGATGATTTTTTTGTGTTTCTGAGCAGGTAATAAAGGAGGAGAGTAGGCTAGTGGATTAGTGGCTGTGCAGACATGGGAAAAAGGAGGAGGAAAGAAAAAGGGGTTGAGAGGTAGGTTGAGACATACATTTGGCAAGGGGAGTGCTGAGTAAACCCTTGTGGGGATATCGACTGGAGAGGCCATGTTGGATCTAGATTTATTTGAAAGCTACTATTTATGGTCAATTATGTGCTCAATCAAGCCTTTGCATTCGTGGCTGTTTTGCTTAGTTTAGTTTGAGCCAGGTGGATGTTATCTAAGACTCAATGAATGTCACCTTTCCTTTGGTGCCAGTAAAGACTGTCGATGAGTATTTGACACTTTTAATTTGTTCTCTTCCAAATCCAATAGTCTGCTAAAATGTGCATACAGTATATATATCTTCATGAAATGTCTTAATTAAGAAAGATTTCAGATAAGAAATACATGTCACTTATGAGATATTCATGTAATTGTTTACATGAAGAGCAAGACGAGAAGTTTTGGGTCAAATTATGAGTTTTTAATTCAATAAAGAATTTGGATAGGAGTTAATAATATGATTGTAAATTAAAAAGTAAACATTTTTTAAGACTAAAATATTTGGAAACTTTTTCTCACTATTATGGAACCATACACACACAAATTATAACCACTGCCCTTCAGGAACTTATAATTAAAAAATATGTAAGCTATTTAATATTCCTTAGGTGATCCCCTAAACCCAAGAATATTCAACAGTATTTTAATATTTGATATTCTGATTCACCAGAAGGCCCAGTTATTGCTAAAGAAGTCGAGTAAAACAGCAGAGATTAATCTTTGAAATGATCCTATCTTAGATTGTGTGATTTCTCTTGGTCCAACTTGATTTCTTTTGGTAACTCAGTCTTTTGGTTGACTCTAATTTGCATGCCTAGAGGGAGAGGAGTCAATTACATGACTTCTTGAAGGTGCTTTTAGCTTGGTGATTTTATGGTTAAATCTTGCATTTAAAAATTGTCTTTTTCTGGGAGATCTAGGCTAGAAGGTGCTTTTCCAGCTCCCTATTTATATAGAGATCAATTAAAGATCACCTCATACATCTTTTCTTTAACACAGTACAGGGCAAAATAGCAGTAATAGAGGCAAAAACCCTTAAAACTTTAGTAAACTTAGAACCAGAGGCATATGAAGCTTTTCTTATTTGCAGTTATGTGCAATCCTTCTAAAGATGTACTTGGGTCCCCTGAAAGTTTAGGTGTGTGGAGGGGGTAGGGTGTATTTATGTGTGTTTGTATGTTTAGTGGGTGTAGGATGGGAGCAAGGGGGAGAATGAAAATGATGCTGTTCATAGGTGTTCTTAGGTGTGCTGGATATATGTGAGAAGAGGGAAGTGGGTTTTCTTAGACTACACCCTGCACTTCTTAGTGCATTGTTGTTCTGGTTGTGGTAGGTTTTCAGCAGGTCTTGTTAACCGGGTATCTGTAGCATTCAGGGCGAAAAGTAGGAGTCCTTATAAAGCATCTATATAGCATCTGTATAGCAAGTCCTTATAAAGCAGAATGAAACAGAGAATGGAGACGACTACTGCATTCAGATGGAACCAGTGGAAGTTTAGGTAGACCAGATTGCAGTTATCCCCCACTGGAACTGAGCCAGGACACACATTAGTGCGTGCTACTTTCTGTCTAGCCTAATTAAAGGATTGTTGAGAACTAACAAAGTTGGCTGACTTGCAAACATTGGTGCTTGCTGAAATTTGTAAGTTATAAGTGCTTAACAGTATGACCTGATTTTTATGCTGGGGTCATCTTATTAATTAAAGTTTTCCAATCATCTAATTAGAAAATACAGTCTGAACTGAGTTGGGAGGATTCCCAGTCTTACTGGCTAATTTAAAGAAGAGTGGACACAAAGAAGACCAGCACTCAATTAAAGCAATGCAGTGGAAAGCTAGATTCTGGACATGCCTTCGGAGATGCATACCAGTGGGGTAATTATTTAGGTTGCACTTCCAGTAGAGACATTAAAGGGACACCAGTAAGTTTGCTTTTAAACCTAGAAATCTGTGCCAGCCCCCAGATTAACTCTTGGACTAGAATATGAGTGCATAATGGAAAGCTGGAAGACATGACCTACACCACCAAGTTAAACTGAGCAGTTTGCTCATTGCCGTTATGCCTTATTTTTTCAGCTGGAGTAGTACTTGGTCAAAATAGCAGAAAGAGAAGGAACAGTCTGATAAGATTTTAGTTGATTACCTGACACTTAAAAACATCTTCTCAGGAAAAGAAAAAAAGTAGATAAATTATTCTGTGTTTTTTCTAAAGGCAAGGTCCTGGAACTGAGACGTTTGAGTCCTTAGTAGCCTGGAGTTTAGTTGTCATCAGTCTTTATAGTCATACCATGCTGAGTACAGCGCTGTATCTAAAATAAACAAAAAAGCTTTCCACCATTTTATTAAACATCTGCTATGTTCCACCCACTGGACTAAGCAGAGAAGGTATTAAAAGGAGTACAAGAAGGATGTGGCCAATGCCAAGGATACACGGGTCAGTGGAATCTGGCAGGTGAGTAATTAATCATAGTTTCTCATTCTCCTGGTTAAGTAGCCAAAATTGGCTCAGGCACTAGGAAATGAAGTATTGGTACAAAGAATTTTTTTTGAAAAGAACATATCTCTTCACGATGGAACCAGAAGGATAGAAGGGAATTTTTAATTTTTGTTGGGAATTTTAAAATAAGCTGTCTGTATTCTGAGTGGTCTTGATCAATTCTCTAGACATGCGTTTGTAGATGCAATTCCCATTTACGTGGCAGCAGCAGAGTTCAGCGCTGTGGGACATGAATGCTCCCTCTGCCTTTCCATGCTGACCATCCAGATGCCTCACAGCTGAGTAAACACACCAGCATCCAGGTGGCTGTGCCAAGCCAGCAGCTCTCCATGACGGCCACTTTGTCGATCCTGAGTGTAGATCACGGGTTGACCAGAGGTATATATTTATTGATGCATCTTGTATCTGAATTGAATTTTTAAAAATTTCATACTTGCTTTGAAATTAATTGGGATATTGTTGCTAACCCTTTGCTATTTAGCAGTACCCCCTCAACAACTTCTATTTTGTTTAAAGCCTGTAAGAAGATGCTAACTTAAAACTTAAGACTTAAAATATTATACCCATTCTTCTATAAGAAACTTTTAAATATACATGTCAAATTAAAATTGCAGCTTTAGGCCTCACTCAAGCAGCAGTTAGAATGCATATATCACAAGCCATAGAGGGAAAAGCATTCTAGCTGTTTCACAATGATTTGGCCTCAAAAACAAAGCAGTTGATTATTTACATCAAAAACATTGCTCAGGATTCATTGGGACCATTGCTACTGTGTTTTTAATGAGTAATATTACATGCCAGCCAATCACATATCACTAGATCATTATATGAATTGACAATTTCAAGAAAATAAGGAACACTGACCTGAAAGGGTAGAAGTGAGGCATTTATGTAGCCAATGGGTATTTACATATATATGCATTTATATACATATGTATCTCATCAGTTTTTCTTTTCATTGAGAAATTGAAAGTACTCTTTCATGAAACATGGCTCCTTCATATTGTCCGTCTTGTTTTAGATCAGCCATCTTATTTTTAGTTTGGAAGCTGAGAGCAGCTGGTTCAGGCCAGGTGCTGAACCTACTAATGTTGATGTAAGATGCTGCTCAGATGGGTAGTGCAAAGGGAATCATTGTCCCTTGATTTGATCATGCTGGCTCTAAACTATATTTTTTGATCTGGCATTTGACTTTGCATCATACTTGGTTGGAAATCACAAAGCCGTGCAGCTGCAGAGTATATATAGATATAGACCCTGTACCATTACTTCACACACCCAGCACTCATGATATTAGCAGTCTTTGTAAATGGAAGATTCTGTTGTGTCACAAAAGCCTGTTATTTTTCTTCATTCTATAAGAGAGGCCTATAGTTTGAACTCACTGTGCGGGTGGGGAAGGGGGTGGAGGGTGGAGGGCTGGGGCAAGGAGTGGGGCTGGGGGAAGATTAGGGAGCCATCAAGTTAAAAAAAAAAAACTATTTTCTTATAAGGTCTCCTCGACCTTTGAATGTGTATACGAATAAACTGATTTTAGAATCTGATTAAGATTTTTAATATTGTTCTTACAGCCGGTGAGAGTAAAGGGGCTGAGCTATCTGAAAACCAGGGAATATAGAACTCAGTTATAGAGTTAACTGAATTTGAATATTTTTTCCTTTTTCCCATTTTTTTTTTAATATTGATGATCTTTTTTTTTTTTTAATTTTTTGTTTATTGCAGTAACATTGGTTTATAACATTGTAAAAGTTTCAGGTGTACATCATTGTACTTCTATTTCTGCATAGATTACATCATGTTCACCACCAAAATACTAATTACAACCTATCACCACACACATGTACCGAATTATCCCTTTATTTTTTTAGAGACTATATTATTGAAATAAATTAACCCCTGAAGATAAATTAACTCTTTCAAAACCTTATATGGAATTAAAAAAATATTGCTTGGAAAGTATTAATTTGCCCCTGTTACCACATTTAATGAGATAATTCAACATATCCAGACAAGTGATTTACACAAATGTCATAATTCTTTGCAATGGGATAGCTGTGAAAAAAATTACTCCCAGGCTTCTGAGTCTCATTTTTATGCCTCTGTTTTCTCCTGATTTTTCTTCCTGCTTTTGGGCATTTCTGAAGGTCTAGTTTTCCTTTTGCTGTTCTTCTTTAAGTTTTGCCATTGGAATGATACATTTTGGAGTTGATAAATCAGTTGGTCAATAAATGTTGATTGAATACATACAGTGGGACTTGTACAGAGCTTGGTGTTATGGACTGTGTAGGGGAGGAGAAAGTTTTTCTCTGCCCTCTAGGGTCTCTGGCTGGATCTGGAAATTAAACTGACAAAGACAGATTAACAGGAGAAAAACATATAAATTTATTTGATATAAGTTTTATGTGACACAGGAGCCTTCATAAGGCAACAAAGCCCTGAAGAAACAGTTAGACTTGGGTATGTTTATGCTAGGTTCGATGAAAAGTGGACAGTCATGTAGACTTAGCAAGGCCTGTTTGTTAGGATTCTTTTTGGCGTCCCTTAGGAGATAAGGATGCTCCTTTCCTCCAGGTATAGGGAGGGTACCTCTCACCTGAGGGTTTTATGCCCTATATCAGGAGAGAAGGGTGAGGGGAAGGTCAGAGGGACCTTCCTGCTTCTGCTGTTTTCTCAAACTCCTTCAGCTTAAAATATTCAACATGCCAAGGGGCCACATTTTGGAGGTAGCATGTCCTGAACCCCATCAAATCCAAGGAAGGAAGATAATGATGTGGAGCGTTCCATCCGGTCAGCAATATGAGAAAGATGAGATCTTAGAGAAGGTTCATTGATGTGGTAAGTCTACTTGAGTGCTGAAGCCTGGATAAAATTTAAATGATTTAACATCAAAGTTAAGAAGGGAGGCGTGAGGCTGCGTTGATCTGAGACATGACTCTCCCATTTAAAGAGAAACATTTATGTAGATGTGGTGGGGGTTATGAATGGATAGTTAGAGTTAGTTAAGATGATGGATTTTAGAGTATAATGTAGTTTATAAGAGCTTAGCTGCTGGAATCACATTTCTCAAATGCTGACTCTACAGTTTGTGTCACCTTGCACAAATAACCTCTCTGTGCCTCACTTTCTCAATCTATACAATGAGGGTGATAATAGTATTTACCTCATAGAGCTGTCAGAAGAAGGAAAATAATTAATACATGTAAAATGCTTACAAGTCACAGGCACTCGTTAAAACACTAAATACATGCAACTTTTGTCGTGATAAAGAGTTTTGAAATCTAGTAAAGGAGTTTAAATTTTACGTGACAAGTAACATACAGCCGGGATAGTTTCTCTCTTACATGGTGACGTATTCAAAGCAACATTTAAGGAAAAATAGGTAGAAAATACACGACCACTTCACATGAAGGAAGCCTCCAGTCAGCACTCGTAGGAAATTCTAGTTTTAAGATAATGAGAGCCTAGGATAATAGCTGCAACAAAAATGATGATAACAAAACAACAACCTGTATTTTCTTTACAAAACACTTTTGACATGACAGTACCTCTGTTGCTACAATATCTCCAGTTCAGGTATGAGGAAATGGAAACCTGGTGCTGGCTTCTATCATGTGGTGACAGTGAAAATAGAGAGTTAAAAAGCTGATATCTGAGGATTTTAGAGAAGTAATTGTTGAGCTGGGATGACAGATGGGATAGGTCCATAGAGTGGTTGAGAGGGAGCCAGGTCAGAGTTCTCAGGGAGGGCTGGAGAGGAGTGACATTGTTGTTGGGTAGTAATCAAGTTGGGAAGAGGGAACCAGTGAAGTGAGAATGAATAGGAGCTTGGTTTGAATTCTTTTGCACTTGAAGTGACAGTTGTAAAGTGACGGAAATGCCCCCCAGGCAGTTGCAGAATTTATTTAGAGGTCAAGCATACCAACTCAGACTTGGGTCTTTTCTGAGGAGTGGGAAGCAAGAAGAGGGCTGGGGACTGTGTTTTCAGAAAGGCCACTCGTGGGATTTGAAGAGGAAAAGGAATTATTGAAGAAAAACGAAAAGAAGTACTTGGAGTAGCTGGAGAGGGGCCAGGTAGTGTATCATCCAGGGATGACACCAGGGTAAGGAGAAAGAGCGCCTAGAAGGGTAGAGCATTGAAGAGAAAGCCAAGGAGGAGGAGGCTGGGCATGCATTTGGATTCAAAACGCAGGGAATTTTTGATAAAGCAGTTTCATTAGAATGGGGAAAATCAACATCAGGGATTTAGGAAGAAGTCAGTAGTCAGGAAAAGAAGGCAACATATATAGAACATTTCTTTAAGAAGTTTAAAGAATGCTGAACTGGGAGGTAGGATCCTTGGGGTTTAGTTCTAGATTTTCCATTAACTGCATGACCTTTGACAATTTGTCTGTTAAGAATAGAATTTATCTACACATAACTGAAAGTACTTATTTTTAAATTTAGAAAACATTTTTGACCTTTTTGATAATCTTGTATATAGTAATATGACACATAGTCAGGATCCTGAAAAAAGGTGAAAAAGGCCCCTGAGCACCGAAGCAGACCGATGTGACAAAGTTCACGCATTAAAGCCCATGAGCCGTGGAAATAAACAAGAACCACAGACCTTCACTGAAACTGCCTATTCTTAGACTAAAATACGTATCCATGGTTATCTGGTATTGTAAACCATGGCAAACCATTTGAAGGGGCAAGATGAAGAAAAAGCTTCGTGGCAGGTATACTGGGGGCAATAAAAATTGCATTACCTGCTAAAAACCTAAAGCGGCAAAAGATAAGTCTAGCAAATATAAGAATTAAAAAGTGTAGCAGTTGGGGGACATTTTGAGGAGAGGGTACAGTCAGCTCCTATTCACCTGCCTTGCCTTTGAGGGCATTGTGATAGGAGCTTAAATTAGTCTGCAATTTAAAAGTTACTGTCCCATAACCCAGTTAGCAAGTGAAAGGTTTGAGTTTCAGGACTGGATCTCCTGATTTGGAGTCAGGAGCAAGCTGGCTGCCTTTCTGCTTTTCTGCCTGAGTGAAAAGTTGGGTTCAGTGTGCTCTGATTTAGAAAGCAAGGAGGTACGTGATATGCTTTTTGAAAGATTTCCAGTCATTAAGGCTAAACAAAATTGATTTTTAAAGAGGTAATCTTCTATTATCTGGGAAATAGCGATTCTATTCAAAATATATTTCTAGCTTAGAATAGATTATTGATACTAGTTAATTGATAAGTTTTATCTAAAATTCTGTTTCCAGAGTCTACTAACATATTAGCACCTATTTTGACACAAAAATTGGTACCAGTGTAACATCCTAATCTTGAAAGAATGCTATGTCACCCAGCCCCAAATCTGCCAACTGTTGTATACCATTCTCATTGTTGACAATGGATAATCTTTTTTTTCCCTTAGATACCATTAAAGGGGTGGGTTAAAATGGGCATATTCAGTTACCCTAAACCAGAATTTCAAATTGAGATTTATTTTGAAAATTACTGAAACTGACTTTGTTGTGTATTTCAGTAACTTTGGTCCTGTCAAAACACCTTATCTTTCCATCCATTAAAATCTCCCACTGTGTGTGTTTAAATTCCTTTGCTTCAAAAACAATGATAAAAACCCTTATGCAGCATTTGGAATGATATGTGTTTTCAAACAGCACCCCGTCTCATTTCAAGAGATGGAATAAGTATCATTAAAATGGTAACTCAAATCAGTCAAAGCACTTTTCTGGAAGATTTAGATTAAAAGTGATTAAGAACTGCTGTGGTTTGCCGATAGACAGTATTTTGTATTACATTAATTTCCTCATTTAAAAATAGATGACTGCTTTTGGTGCTTTAGGACAACATTCAATATCCCTTGAAATGCATGGATTTAGTGGGGTGATCCCATTATATGGTGTCTTTGGCCTCAGGAGAAGCAGAACACTGCTGAACCAAGACGTCCCAGCAAGGCCCCTCTCAGCATCAACAGATCCACGACAAAGACTGCAGGGGAAGGAGGTATTTGTTGGCTTTTGCCTCCAAAACGGCCAAGAAAAATTTGAAGAATAAAAATATAACTAGTTGAGAATCCCCAAAATGTCATTTTGAACAGAGCTGGTTAGACGCTTGGTGTGGAAGAGTGTTCATAATCTTGGCAAGAGATCAGGCAAATTGAACAAATGGATTCCTGTCCCAGATGTCTACTTTGCCCCAGAACAACTGTGGAATAACTTTGGAACATTTACTCATTTGCTTAATTTAGGGTTTTCTGGAACATTTCTTGCTTAGGTATGTACCAGATTATAAAAAACCAATAAAGTTCAACTACTTGAGAGATTTTAGTGAAGTTAGTGCCAGCCAATCAGAATTATCAAGTTGCCCAGTAGATTAGATAACCGCGTATTATTGCTTTGCACATCAGATCTTTTCAATGAGTCTAATTTAGAAGAATGTGGAGTATATGGAATTATTAACTTATGTGTACCTTTTAACAAAGATATCATTTGCATTGGAGCATTTTTTATGAGATGGTGTTATGATTATCATAGTAAAAACCGGAAATATTTAAAAATATTTTCTAGGATCTTTCATATTTTGAAAGGGCAAAGTTAAATGTAACGTGAGAAGATGAGGATAAAGGAAGAGAAGAGAACAAAACCCCAGCACTGGGCCGGCCCCATGGCTTGGCGGTTAAGTGCGCGTGCTCCGCTGCTGGCGGCCTGGGTTCGGATCCCGGGCGTGCACCGACACACCGCTTCTCCAGCCATGCTGAGGCCCCGTCCCACATACAGCAACTAGAAGGATGTGCAACTATGACATACAACTATCTACTGGGGCTTTGGGGGGAAAAAATAAATAAATAAAATCTTAAAAAAAAAAAAAAACAGCACTGTTGTCTGTTAAAAATTTTTGGACTGTAGAATTAGTCTTTCAAAACATCACAGGATAGCAGCCTCATACATTATAAATTGCAAATGTATATTGGCATTGTTACTAGAAATGAAGTTTAAGTAAAAACCATTTAAAGATTTTCTTGTATGTTAAAATATTGATAGGTAATGCACGGGCATAATTAATTCCATATGTATTATCTTTAAACTTTGGGGGAAATTTCTGCTCGTTAGACACTGAGGCAGAACACTTCAGCACCCAGGGCTTGTCCTGGGTACACCAGTCTGCTGGTGTATACCCTACAACTCCTATTTGTTATTATTGCTGAAGAGACAGCAGATGTTTGTTCCACTGTTGTAAATTCTGTTGTCTTTCTAGCAGGGTAGTGGGACAGGTATTGTAGGGCACAGAAATGGGAAGCTGGAGGATGATCTGGACATATTCCATGCAAAATCATTGGGGCCTGGCAGAGTCGATATATCCCAAGGATCCCTTCCACAGCCTTATATACTGAACGCATATCAACTCCTCAGTAATGTGCTTGGCAATTTGCAACAGATGGGGAAATCTAACACAAAGTAACATCCCTGAAGAAGTTAAATATTCACTTAATTCAATAGTAGGTTATATGCAGATACCTGGGGAAGGCTTGGGAATGAAAGGGACTTGACATGAATGGAGAGCCCGCTGTATGTCTGACACCTCACCCAAACCATTTAATCTGAACTTTAGGATAAGTGTATAGGGTAGGTATCGTTAACTTCAGTAACTTGATAACTATGAGTTATTTCTTCATCTTTTTTTTATTACCTATTTAGAAAATGATTAAATCTTATATTTACTGATTAATATGATGTTGGGTCCTGATTATACATGGAAGATCATTCAGACCAACTCTCTTATTTTACAGTTGAGATTATGAAGGTGCAGAGGGATGAAGAGACTTCACCAAAATGATCTTGTTTCTTTATTGTCTTATTAATAAACCAAATATAGCTACCAAAATTGATTATAATGATGGGGGTCAATTTAATGAAAGATTAGAACACTGAAAAGAAGTATTTTCCCATAGCAGCTCTATGGGGCATCTTGCTGTAGCCACCATAAGATACAAGGTAAATTCCTGCACTACTCTGATGCTCCTTGTGGGAAGAGTGGACAGGAAGAGAGATGTTTCCTCCTCAACTTGATGCTTGATGGCCCAACCTCTCACCCTTAGATTACAGATTTGAATTTAGAAGCAATTGAAAAGTAATGTTGGGCCAGCCCGGTGGCTTAGCGGTTCAGTGCATGCACTCCGCTGCTGGCGGCCCGGGTTTGGATCCCGGGCGCGCACCGACGCACCGCTTCTCCAGCCATGCTGAGGCCGCAGCCCACATACAGCAACTAGAAGGATGTGCAACTATGACATACAACTATCTACTGGGGCTTTGGGGAAAAAAAAAAGGAGGAAGATTGGCAATAGATGTTAGCTCAGAGCCGGTCTTCCTCAACAAAAAGAGGAGGATTAGCATAACATGGATGTTAGCTCAGGGCTGATCTTCCTCACAAAATAAATAAATAAATAAAAAGTAATCTTTATTTTCAAGCTACAAATATTATTAAATTATGACTTGTGGGTCTTACTTTTTCCTCTGAATATTTTGTGAAAACCCTTTAAAGTGTAATTTTACTAATGGCTGTTTGCATCAAGAAGCTACAATTAAAAGAAAAAGTAAGATTCTAAGTACTTTATTAGAATTTAAGTCATTTTCTCTTTTTATTTCAAAATTAATTGCATTCAAACCTTTTAGGTAGTACTGTCACAGATGAAAATGATCTAGCCAACATGTGTTCTGTAATGGAGATGTCGTTAGAGATATTTCTGTAGAAATGTCCAAAATATGTGTGTGAACATGACTAACTGTTCAAACTATTAATTTAAAATGCCCTTTTTGTGGACAAAAGGCTAAATAATTGCACGAAGGTTCTCACTTTTACCTCAGGTAATTTTTAAATTACCAAAAGAAAAAGCTCCACATTTGGCTAAGTGAAATCTGCCGTATCTCTTCTTTTGTGGCCTAAAGGAAAGGCTGTTTAACCTTCTGTAAAGTTTTACATGGAACTAAAAATGTGATAGGCCAGACGAGGCACTGGAGTGCAAGTGAGGAGATAATTGTGATATGCTGCTATGATTTATAATGGTATAAACTAAAAAACTTGCAACCTCTCTTTTCTTTATTTTTTGTTTGAACAGCCTGCTTCCTTTTGTTAGAAATGTTGCTCAGGTAATCCCAATGCAGGTACACTCCTATCTCCATTTCCTTTTATTTTTTTTTATTTTTTATTTTTTTTACTGCCACAACATAACTATCGATTTTATTCATTTACTTCCAGTTATTTTTCAAATGCTTTTTCTTTTCCACATGGTTTTTATAACAAAATTTTGTAACATATTGTGTGTTATTATTTATTTATTTATTTATTTTGTTACTGCAATAAACAAAAAATTAAAAATAAATAAACAAATACCCTCCTATCTTAAGTAACTGTTAGATGCTTTCTCTTGTGTCTTTAAAGCTAAAAGGAATCTGAAAAGCAAATTAACTACTAGCCCATAAATATCCTGTTTTCACTGACTTCTCAAGTTTAGGGGAATAGTGGTAAAACCTTTAGGCTTTACAAACAATTTAAAGTCAAGAGATTTGAATAGGGGAATAAAACATCCTTTGTTTTTTTAAATCTTCTACCTTCTGAACTTTGCCAGGGAACTCCCAGCCAGGGATTTGTAAATTTTTTTTACCCCTGCAGTAGTCTTTACTATTTAAAAAAAAAAAAAGGCAGTTTGCTTTGAAGGCTACCCCCCAATCTGCTCAATTAACTTTGTATTTTAGCACTTGCATAAATATGCTTGAATTACTTCAGTAAATCCTTTAAACAATTTGCCATTCTTTGAAGTAATTCTTGATGTTTTTTTATTTTATTTCTTCTACTTTCCTCATCTCTTACTCTTACTCTCCCTTTAAACTTCCAGAAAAAGAGGTGGAATCATCATTTCTCTTTGTTCGTTGTTCTTAAGCAGCTCATTTCTTCTTCACTGACAAATACCACTATCCTCCTGAGTAATAAAATGAAAAATTTAAATGTAAACCCTTATGTAATAAAGTTGGTTAGTATTATTTAATTTTAATTCAATTACAGAAGAACTTAAAAAATGTGTTCACTCAAGACACTTGTAGAATTAGGAGATCAATAGGGAAGATGACATTTCCTGCCACTTTCAAAAGGAGCAGGATGATGGCAATATCCTGTAAGGTCTGGGATTTTGTCTTACCCTCTTTATAAGCTAATACCCTGTTACTGTTTCATGGATGCTACTAGAAGACATGAGACTCCTGGGTCAGAGACAAAGGAATTCATTATTCACAGCACCTCAAGAGCTTGAGCTTCATTATGTGAGTTAGATCCCCAGTGCCCAAGTCCTAAGGTGGGAAGGATGACTCCATGGGCCTAGACGGATGCTATGCATGCAGTAGAACCCCCTTTCCCAGGCTCCCTTTCAGGCCAGAGGAGGCCATGTGACTGGTGACTGGTTCTGGCCAGTGGGCTATATAGGAAAGTAATGTGATTTCTCACCAAGGCAGGGGATATGATGACAAAAACACCATGTTTTGAGATGTAAGCGGCACAATGGAGAGAGGCTGGGGGAAAAATTGTTAGAACCTCTATTTCTAATTATTTTCATCTCTTTTTAAAGGAAATTTCTGTTTTGTATGACTTTTATCATATATATATTAGTGTAGTGAATATGGATATCAATAAAACAATTTACATATGTAAGATATGAACCCAAGTAGTTTTAACTGATAGTTATTTGTAATAAAAATCATTTTGAAGACAGCCGACTCAAAGGATGATATTTTGCATTAAACATGTTTATTGAGTACTGTGTGCTTGGTGTACTGATCTAGGTAGTTAGGAAGTAATTAACTTCATTGAACAGAACAGACAAAGATTACTAACTGCCCTGGTGATGGAACTTACATTCTAATGGGGGAAGACAGGAAATAAACAATTAATGTAACAAATATGTAAAATATGTATTATGTTAGAAGTTAAGTGCTGTGTTAGAAAGAAAAAGTAGAGCAAGGTAAAAAATGGGAAGTTTGCTGTGTGTGCCATTTTATGAAGGGCTATCAATATGCAGAATTCTTTGCCTGGCATAAAAGACCATTCTAGAATCAACCTACCAATTCAATGTTTACTTCTTTATGTTTGTCATGAAATTTCATTTCTCATTTGATTTTGTGTTTCCCTTTCTTTGGAATGTTACTGTTTCATGCACTTTCTGTTAAACTTTTTGTTAATCTTTGTGGTCCTGCTCGATTATCACCTCCTCTGTGAAGCTTCCTGAGCCCTCTAGCATCCCTCTGCACTTATCGAGTACTTAGAAATTGTGATACTGATTATCATTTTTCTGTCTCTACCTCTATACAGCTTCTTTGGGGCAGACACCGGGTCTTACTTGCCTCTATATTGCCTACTCCAGTCAGTGTTTGTTGAATGCACAATTTTTGAATCGTTGGTTAAACTTAATCGAGGTGCATAAAGAGGGCTCCAAAATTGTGTTAGTGAAGTTCTATAGAAGCTATAGTGACACAGTGTTGCTGACTGAAGAGTATTTGTATGGATAATTTATACAGTGCAGTAATACTCAAATAACAAACTATTTGAGTTAACAATAGCTTATAATAAAGGGGCATTCTGGAAGAGTTTTCCCTTGGAAATAAAATATGGTGGTTAGATTGTTAAACAGCTCGTAAAAGCCTACTTAAAATCACAAACATGAAGCAAAATTCTGATGTTATTATTCTGTGCCTTCCTCTGCTTAAAACCATCAAACCATGTCTCATCACTTCTGATGAAGTCCAAAACTCTTAATGTAAAACGTAAGGGTTCCTGAATGATCTGGTCCCTACTTAACTTTTGGTCCTCCTTTCTCTCTTTCCACATTGTCCCTCTTTCACTTCCTGAAGTCTCTCCAGCTCTTTGACATCTCGGGAGCTTCATGCTGTACCCAGGCCAGGAATGGTCTACCCGTCCACCCTCACTCCAGCCAGCCTAGTTCCTAAGCTTTCAAGGCCTCAGCTTAAAAGATCCTCTGCAAAACTCTCCCTGACTTTCAGGCCCGGTCAGGTCCACTGTTATAAGTTATCATAGGGATCTTTCTGAGAACCTGATCAACATTGCATCCATATGCCCCAAAGTGTGCCTGGCATATAGTACACGCTCAGTAAATATTCATGAAGTGAAAATAGGAATGTAGGAAGGCTGCTTAACTGTCATTGAATAGATGATACTTCTGGATACCAGAAACCATTTAACTGCTTTACCTCTACATCCGTGAGGAGAAAATAACTTTATACTTCTCAACCTGCATAAGTAAAGTCTTCTCTGCTATGGAGTTATCTAAGGATCTCTCCCCTTCTAACTATATTTTCTCCTTCAGCAATGTCATCCATGCCAACCGCTTTAATTATCACCATTACCCAGATGACTTGCAAATTAAAATCTTCAGTCCAGAGTTCTCCCTTGAGATCTAAATCTATTTATCTAATTGTCTACCTAACAGCTTCCCATGGATGTCTCAAAGGCACATCAACCTTCATGCGTTAGTTAGGCTATTGCTAGATGTTGTAACAAACATAGTCCGAAATTCCAATGGTGTAGCACAATAAAACTTGATTTCTTTCTCGTGTTAACAGCCCAATTCAGGCTTTCTGGTCAGCAAGCAGCCTTGATGATTTAGGGAAAATGACTCCATCCATCTTGTAGCTTTACTCTCTTTTAAGGCTTGTAGACTTTTGCTTGAGGCCAGTGGATGGGAAATGAGGAGATGGAAAAAACACACCCACTTCTTAAGCTTTGTGGCCCAATACTATTGTACATACTCCACTAGTAAGAACCAACCAAGTGGCCCCAGCTACATGCAAAGGGGTGGGGAGGCTAGGGAGATTCAGTCCTTGATAGAGCAGCTAATTCCCACAATAATTCCCACTATGAAGTGTCAAGTGCAAATCTTTGGTTGATAGCGAGTCATCTCTGACACATTCAATATGACTAAAATTCAACTAATTTCCCAAAGTAACCAATCAACCAAGCAAAGAGACAGATAAGCCCTGGACCTCTTCCAGTATTTCGGATAATGCCACATTTCTGTGTAAGCTGGAGACATAGGTAGTGGTTTTACCATCCTGTTTTCCTTACTTCTTTTGTCAAAGAGGTCTATAATTTGTCTGCTGCTTTAGTTAATGACCAAAAATCTTGGAAAATAAAAGACTTTAAGGGTTAAGGAAATGAACGTCACAAGTGCCAGAATCTTCCCTGACTCGTCCCTCACCCCATGAGCAGTCATGACCTGGTCCTGTGATTTGGCCTCTTAAATCTATATATTGACTGGTCGTTTCTCTCCTGCAGCCACCCTTCTTGCCTGGACCCGAAATAGCCTAACTGTTCCTAGCCTAACTGTTCCTCCCCGTGTCCTCTGGCTCCCGTCTTGTCTTCTTTACACAGTCACCAAAGCGAACATTTAAAATTCAGATCTAAACTCGTTATCCTGATGCTGTTAACACTTCAAAGCCGTCCTATTGCTCTTGGCATAAAGGCAAAACTCCTTAACATAATTTATAAGGACACTCATAGCCTGGCTCCTACCTTGGCTCACCCTCTGTCACTATTTTCTCTCTTTTCTAGCCACACTGTCTGCTGGTGTTCTCCCTGCTACCCTCTGCCATAGGGCCTCACCTTCACAATTCTTGCCTCTTTCCCACCTAGTTAACACTTACATATCCTTGATATCTTACTCGTGCGTCGCTTCCTCTGGAAAGCTTTTCCAGATCTCCCTCATAAGATCAACTTCGCCCATTTAAAAATTTTAAAGCAACTTGTATTTCTCTTTTGTAGTGCTTATGACAATTACATTTTTATATTTCTTTTTGTGATTGTTGGATTAATATCTGTGTCTGCCACTGGATTTTATTTTCTCGGTGGGCAAAGACTCTGTTTTGCTCAATTGTCTCTCTCAGTATCTGTATCACAGTGTCTGACAAGTGATCAATGTTTAATAATTTTTTTTGAATGAATGAATCAGTGAATGACAAATGAGTAAATGATTTTGTATACCAGGTGGTGGTATCAACTCAGGATTGAATGGCCATTGCCTCTGCAGGTGTATAGAGATGTTGATTTCAGAACTGAGACCCTCCCTGATATTTTTGTAGCTATAGGGTTTGTAAGTTGCATATTTAAAATTTCTGTATGGAACAATGCAAGTCTTGCGAAGGTTAGAGCATAAAACCAGAAATGAATTTGTTCTGCTTAGAGATTTATATCAGATCTTTACATGGTTGAAACTTTCTTTTTTTCTTCTTCTCACTGGGTTTCCTAGCACCATACGTTGCCATTACAGTGGACATTCTACAGATAGTGATTGCCCTAGTACCTTTCCAAAGATTGCATTTATCTATCCCAAAAATATATACTTGCAATAGCATTTCCTAAATAACTGAATATATATATATATTATGTATATGCATATTTGTATATATGCATATTTATGATATTTGCTGAAAATAGTATCATATATGCATATCATGCAATATTTAAATCTTTGTAGCTATGATTCCCAAAAGTCTCCTTGGCAATAACATTTATTTTTAATTTCTGGGAAAAGTTATTCCTGTGTCTAAATACTTAGCTTTAACTTCTTCTTTTTTATTTTGCAAGATAGCCACACTGTGTTTTAACTATAGTATCATAGGTTTTAGATTTTCTTCTTAAGTCCTCTGATCAAATGTTTGGCTCTGAGATCTTTATAAAGCATGTTTCTGATGTCTTGGCCTTTCGACTACGTTTCCATGGTGCCTCTCGGACCCTATAATAAAACAAAAATCTTTTTCTAGACCATTTAGTCAATTTGGGGTTCAGAAAATACAGATTTCTAAGGTAATAACATCTTTGGCATTTATATACTCTTTTACATCTTCCATTCATTTTTCTTTTGATACACAAAGTAAATAAAGGCATGTGGAAGGTGATCACTTACCTTTCTACTGTCTCCAGAATTGACCTTATGTATTCATTATTTGACTCTGAAAGAATAATTATTGTACAAGAGAGCATAGATAGGCTTTTTAATTAAAATTTTTTTTTTAACTTTTCAGCAGAGTTTAGCTGGGGATTCAGAATGAACTATGGCACTTATCAACTCTGTTCTCTGTTTTTACAATGGAAAATTCTTCTTTCTTTAAAGGGAATTCTATGCTATGTGGAAGTATAATGAGTACTCCCTTTTACGTCTGATTCCCTGTATTCTGAACTAAGAGCACCGAGTTGTGGTATTGCTTGCAGTTCTCCATGACCTGATGCTGTTCGGTATGTCTGTAATGTTGGAAAACCCTCTCGCTAACTGTACTCAGAGTAAACTGGGCCCAGACTTGTTTCCTTTACTTAAGACACCACATGGACTGAGGTAAAGTTCTAAGGCAACTGATAGTTTGTTTATATCAAGATAGTTTGTAATAGTTTGTAAGGAGTGAGGGATAAATGAAATGTAAATATGTTATATCTAGCTTCATTTAAACTTGAGAGATGAAATAATGGTATTCCATTTTACATTCATTAACTCATCTCATTGACATCTCAGTGTATCCAGTTTTATTTAATCAGTTGCCATTGTTTTTGAATCCTAAAACAAAAATAGAGGGGCTTTTGAAATTCTACCTTCCCATGTTTGTTAATCAAACTGATCAATTTATTCATGCTTGGGTTTTCAGCCTAAGTATTTTCTTTTTGTGCATAGTTCTTAAATCATCGTGTTCATTATTATTTTATAATAAATAGGAAATGAGATTAATCTATCTACAACCTACCTATCTACCTCTCTATCCATCTACCAAGAGAGGTTGACACTTAACATCCATGAATGTGCTTTCCACTCGTGGCAAAAGAATAACTTCTTTTTTGTTCTTTTTCATAGATATTTTTCTAGTACATAAGTAAATGTGGTGTTTACTCTGGAAGCAGCTCTCTGTGTAAGCATAGAAAGACATCATATTGCATAAATGCACGTATTCTTTATTTTGTGGTTTATTATCTTGTAGCTGTTTTTTAGGCTTGACTTAAATGGAGGGAACTCACATAGTCCCTGTGAGACAGCTGGTTTGTCTTCTGCTACTATTGTCTAGAATTCTATGGAAATTCTATATCTGTTGAAGTATTATTTCATTATAGTTTATTTATTTTTCTGTCCAAGCTAGTGAAGGTTCCCATATCTGGCTTCCCCTGAGGTTCTGATTGGGTAACACTCTGTGGTTTCTCTTCACCCTGAATTCCTGTTGTGAATTGTATATATTAATGAGCATTGAACCATATACTCATCTATAAAATACTGATAAAAATATGCATCTTCCCTTCTTAATTATTGGAAGAATTAAACTAAAATAACACACTGTAACACAAATAATAAAGTAAATATCCATAAGTTAATATTAGTATTAATAAATGATTCAATAAACAAATGAAGGAGGAGAGGATACAACTCTAACTTACAGAAAAATGTCATACAATATATATAGATACTCCCTATTCTGGGACATGAAGCTTAATTCCTTCCCCTTAAGTGTAGGCTGGACACAGTGACTCATTTACAAAAGATCAAGTATGGAAAGATGAAAATAGTAAATTTATAGTAGAGAAACCTCTACTGTAAATGTAAAGGGACATGATATGTTGATATCATGTGCCCCCTCATATGATGTGATGAGAAGGACACTTCACCTCTGTGCTATTCTTCCGCCAAACCCAGTACCCCAGTCTCATCAGGAGAAAAACATCAGACAAATCCAAATTGGGAGACTACAAAATACCTAATCAGTAGTCTTCAAAACTACGAAGGTTATGATAAACAAAGTAAGACTGTTACAGATTGGAATGAGACTAAGGAGACATGATGACCGAATGCAATGGAGAATCCTGGCTTCGATCCTGGAACAGAACAAGGACAATAGTGGAAAAACTGGTGAAATCTGAATTGAGTCTATAGTTTAGTTAATAGTATTATACTAATTTTAGTTTCTTGGTTTTGACAAGCGTACCATGGTTAGGTAAGATGTTAACATTAGGAGAAGCTTGGTGAAAGGTATACAGGAACTCTACTGTCTTTGCAACTGTCCTGTAAATCTAAAGTTATTCCAAAATAAAAAGTTTATATAAAAAAAATAATATGAGCACCTCAAGGAAACAGGACCACCTCTGACTTATTTTTCTGTCCCCACAAAAGATGCATCTTAAAATAATCTTGGAAAGTGAATGAATGAATGTTGACATATTAGAACATGGTAGGAGGATATTAAATATTATGTAGATATGATGTCTTGTTATATTTATTCATATAAAAATAGTGTATGTTCATTATAAATATAGAGAAGAAAATTAAAATCATCCATATTTTGTTTTATCATCTAGAAATAATTACTATTAACTGTTTACGCTTAAAAAACACTATGTATTTATATGCATCATATTTTAAATATTTGAGTTACACTGCACATTTGGATTTATACCTATTTTTTTTCATTTAGAGTTACTGCATCGTTACAATATTCTTAGAGAAAGTGATTTTTAAGAATGTATAACTAGATCCAAGGTGTCAAAGAGGATGTCCTGTTCTTTCCTTCCAGATCCAACACTCTCAGCTGCCCACCCAATTTCACTTAGTTAGACCGGACATATGGGACTCATCCTTGGCAACTCTAATTCTCTTCCACCCACATTCAATCCTCAAGAGATTGTGTTTTCTCTACCTTCAGAATATATCCAGAATCCAAGTACTTCTCACTTTTTCTTCGACCACTTTTGCCCAGGCTCAGCATCCTTCCCTTGAATGTTTGCTCGATTTCTAGCCTCGTAACACAGTCTATTCTCGACACAGCAGTCTGAGTGATTGTGTTACAAAAATTCGTGACTTTCCTCCATTCACAATCCTTCACTGGCCGCCCTTATCACTCAGAATAACACCAAAGTCCTTACTACACTCTTGACATTCTTCTTTCTGAAATTGTCCCCCATTTTATTATTTAGTTTAGTGTTGGACTTCTTCTTACTTAGAGGAAATCTGAGATAGTTTTCGTTTCTGTTCCACTGTGGAAAATTCTGTCCTGTGGAAAGTCATGTGAAAACGGCCTTTCAATATATTCTTTCAAAGATGTCCTTATGCTTGGAAATAGTGGCACTGATTGTGGGAAGTTTTGTAGATGGAACGTGGTTTTGACTGTGAGAAAGAGAAGTGTATAAGAAAAACAACAACTATGCAACTATACGAGGTGCGTAGGATCTTAAGAAAGAAGCAAGACTGAAGCACTGGCAGAGAATAGGAGGAAAAGTTCACGCTAAGTAGGATTTTCCAGAAAAGATTGGCAGAGTACCTAATGCAATATTCATAGAAATCAAATGCCAGAAGTTTGTTGCATGAACACGGTAGTTGATTTTTAATTTCCCCCTTTACCTCTGAGATAAAGAGAACTGGATTGAAGTAAATATGATGTTTTAATAAACAAGTAGAAACCAAAGTCCTAGAGTCAAGCTTTTTGTTTCTAATATATATGAGAAATTAACTGAAATAGTTTTGAATGCTACTTCATAAATTCCTTTATGAATCTACATTTTTCTGCTTTTATTACCTCGTAAATTCTGAGGGATGAGTTATATAATTTAACAGTATCCTTGTCCTCCCATTGTTGATCAAGAGAGCAATAAGCCAGTCTTTGATATAGAAGTTATCATCTTATTCATCCTGCTGCTGTCTGAATGAAGGAAGTCATTTTTTTTTTTTTTTGAGCTACGTCAAATTTCCACTCTTAGGAAGGCTTTTGATTTTATATTTGGGAATAAAACCCCACAGTGTAAAATGCCATTTGATAAGAAATAACTAATATATTTATTTCATTTCCCATACAGAGTAAAAATAAATGTGCCTCAGGCAAAGCAGTCTATCAACAGAGACACAGTAAGCAAACACAGCACATGGAGGGATTGTTATGTTAAAGCAGTGTTTTTTATTACAGTTTTTCTCAAGGGGGCTGAGGATCTGGGAATCTTTTTTAAAGGGGTAATTGCATTTTAAATGTGCATTTGAAAAATCAAATGTCTTTCAAAAGAGAGTGTGAGATTTCACCATATGTGCCAGAAAAAGACAATGTACCTCCCAAGGTTAGATGAGAGAATTCATTCTTTCTTCCTTTGCGTGTGTAAGGATGCTGCTAGCAATGTGCTTTCTGGGACGAGGATGAAGACCCTGCCTCACAATGTATCCTGCAGAATTGCTAGTCATACAGGGCTTCCAGCTCCGCCTGCACTGCAGCCAGTCTTGTCGAGCTTCAAACAGAGCAGAGCAGCTCAGGAACCGAGGGCTGCCACCGTCCTGCCCTGCTCTGGGGGAAAGGGACTCGGCAGGTCCTCCTTGGTCAGCTCAAGAGTCTGGCAGAACAGAGCGCACCCTCACATCTTAAACTTGCAGAAGGCAAAAGGGTCTTGAAGACTGTAATGATACATTGAAATCTGCATACTCAAAAAAAGAAAAAAAAATTAAGAAGGTCATTTCAAAGTAATTTTCCAAGTTGTGAAATTTACAATTAATGTAACTTTTTTGGTAATTTAAGAAAAATACAAGAAAGTTATTTAAAATGCTTTATACGTGCCTCATGTGTAAAAGTTCTACTATTAATTTGACTTGATTTAGAGAATTTCTCCCTTTACGAAAATGTTAGCAATCTTTAGATTGCTAGAGAGTGTGTCTAGAGAGAGTGTGCGTGCTAATCCTGTTCTTTCTGTAGGCTTATACCTAAAAGGTACAAAATGAGCCTGTATCTCTTTGTTTTGTTTCATTTGTTAAAAGTTCTCAGAATTCATAGCTCCTGTTAATAGCCTAGTATTTTTCTAGCTTTTAAGATATATTTTCACAATGGCTGTTAAACCTCACCCTCGTCCTACTTTCTTTTCCTCTTAGCACCACTCTTAACTAGTAATTCTAGTTTTAATAACTGAATAGTTAAAAGTATTTCCAGTCTCTTCTTTTATTCCCAGGGTATTTGTTCAGGGCTTACTAACCGAGAGAATATACGAAGGATGATGAAAGAAGATGTTGCGAAGCTCAAAATATCACTTTTCAAAATCAGAAGCCTCTTAAAGGATATAAGCAATTTACTTGGAAAAATGTTTCAGACGTCAAGAAAAAAAATACTAAGCCTAAGCCCCTTAAAAGTAAATTGACTATTTGAAAACTTTCCCTATTACTGACATGATTAAAAATAAATTGGTTTGTTATATTTTGGGGTTTTTGTTCCATGTTTTCAATTAAATAGATGTTATTTTTGACATAAAAATTTGTATAATATAATAATCACCTGTGATGTGGAGAGAAGGGAACTCTCCTACACTGCTGGTGGGAGTGCAAACTGGTGCAGACACTGTGGAAAACAGTATGGAGATTCTTCAAAAAATTAAGAATAGAACTACCATACGATCCAGCTATTTCACGGCTGGGCATTTATCCAAAGAACATGAAAACACAAATGCATAAAGATACATGCACCCCTATGTTCATTGCAGTGTAATTCACAATAGCCAAGACTTGGCAGCAACATAGGTGCCCATTAAGGGACGAATGGATAAAGAAGATGTGGTATATATACACAGTGGAATACTACTCAGCCAGAAGAAATGATGAAATCCAGCCATTTGTGACAACATGGATGGAGCTTGAGGTTATCATACTAAGTGAAACAAGTCAGAGGGAGAAGGTCAAATACTGTATGATCTCAGTCATAAGTAGAAGATAAAGCAACAACAGACAATCACATAGAGGCAGAGATTGGAGTGGCGGTTATCAGAGGGGAAGGGAGGAGGTAGGAGGGCGAAAGGGACGATGGATTGTAATTAGTCTTTGGGTGATAAACATGATGTAACCTATGCAGAAATTGAAATATTATGATGTACACCTGAAATTTATGTAATGTTATAAGCCAATGTTACTGCAATAATAATAATAATAATAATAATTACCTCTGAAACTTTTTTCTTCCCTAGTTTCTTTATAACCCGTAGAATTCAGTAAATATGGTGGGAACTGTAATTGACAAATCCTTTGTGTGTATGTGCATGCCTAAGTATGTATGTTTATGTATGTTTAATTACAACTATGATCCAAAGAGTACTTAAGCAAATGCTGTGTTCTTTATATGATTATATGATGTTTCTAAAAATATTTACTTTTTTAAACTATTTAAGTTGTATTCATAAAATTTATATGTAAATTATATTTCTTGTGCCAAAAAATTATACAACACAGGAAAAAAAATGAAACAGGCAGTTTTTCCTTTCACTCATAGATGGATTTTTAAGCTTACAAAACTCACATATTTATACCAAAAAGGGATGTTAGATTGAGGGCAAACTTATTATTGTTTTAGCCTGATTATATTTTTATAATTCCAACTCATTGCGTGTGTAATTATTGTCATTCTCAAAATAAAGAACAAAGGAATCATGGATGTCAGACATCTAAAATGTGTTTGAAGTATTTTTCCAGTTTTGAAATATACTTTATTAGACTTTTATAGTACATAGAAAAACATAACTGCATTCTATAGGTTTTTGTTAAATATCCGAAGTGTACTCTGGTTTGGGGACCAAAAGGCAAAAAAAAAGTGTGCAATAAGACTTCATTTCATCATCCTGGGATTTGTATGTGGTAGAAAAGACCCCTTCATTAATTTTATTTGGTACTTTAATAATTTATGTACCGCTCCTCAATGTTTCCTGTAGGCCTGTTAGAAAAATATTCCAAGTGTATTCTAGGTAGGATTTTATAGCTTTATGCAAAAGGAAGATGAATTATTTCTTTTAGATCATTAAAATTGTTACTATTCTTTCCATTTCACAATTGGCTGACTTGCAAACCAGCGGGCCTTCTTACCTTTGTGTGTTTTAAGTGCAATGGCAAATCCAAAAAAAATCTCCAAATTTGGGCACTTTTGGACCTTAGCAGAACTGCTCTTTTATATCTGCACTAAGAAAATTTCCTAGTGTGAGAGGTGTGAATAGAGCAGAATATGTATACAAATAGAAGAAGAACAAGAAAAAGAAGAAGATTTTTCTCTTTTTTTTGGACCGTATCTTTGGGAACTTTAACATAGCACTCTCATTGGGACCAATTTGCAGGTAAGATCATGTCATAACTAGGTTCTTTAGATTTTCTTAATTAAATTGTCTTGGATGGAGTCCAGAATAAACTGGCCTAATACCAAACTCTACTTGATAGTGACTGCTGTGATAGTGAGATGTCAGAGTATAGTGTATGTTTTTTTAAGGCATAATAATTAAATATGGACAAATAAGGCTGAAGGGAGTGACGTGCCTTACAACGCTATGTAATACAGCTCCTTTGAAAACCGGGCAGGCTTCCGCCCTTATCACTGCAGGGAAGAATTCAGTTATGATGGTAATTCACACCTCAATAACTTTCTTTTATAGCATCCATCCATCATCAACGGAAAGAGTGGACATAGCCTGAGGAGGTTTCCCAGATGTGACATTCTGGGTAGGGCTCCCTGTCTCCTGAAGACAGTAATGCAGCCAGGAGCCAGAGGAACTACTTCCTTCAACAACTGCTGAGACAGTCCTAAATAACCCTCAACACCCAGGCTGCTCAGGATTTTTTGAACATTTCAGTCAATTTCATTACCAAAAGGAAAAACAGCAGAACAAACAGTAGCAATAGCTGAGGGATGCTCTATCATTGTTAAGACCTTGGCTTGAGTTTTCTTGGATCACTTATTGTGTAACCTTGTCAGTCATGCATTTTTGAATCAGCTATAGCATGACTTTTACAGAGTGGCAGATGCAGAATGGGTTCAGAAAGCACCACTGAGAGCTCAATTTTATTGGCCACTAAACTGTTGGATACTGTTAGCAGATGATGGGCAAATTCCATAGTAGATGAAGAGGAAGTCTTAATTAGCCCACTGTGATTTTAGGAGTATCTTTCTACCAACATCAGAAGCCATCCACTTTTGTTCTGTTTCCCTACCTCTAAGATAGTAAAGTAATGCTGATGAGACAAACAAACTTTATTCAATTTATTTTTAAACATTATACACAAAAATGTATTTTGGTATATGTATTAGTTTGCTTGGGCTACCATAACAAAATACACAGACTGGCTGGCTTAAACGACAGAATTTATTTTTCACAATTCTGGAGGCTAGCAAGTCCAAGATCAAGGTGCCAACTGATTTTATTCTTTTTTTTTTTTGCTAAAGACGATTTGACCTAAGCTAACATCTGTGCTAATCTTCCTCTATTTTGTATATGGGATGCTGCCACAGCATGACTTGATGAGCAGTGTGTAGGTCTGCGCCTGGGATCTAAATCCACGAACCCTGGGCCACTGAAGTGGAGTGTGCAAACTTGACCACTACACCACCAGGCCGACCCCTGATTTGATTCTTGGTGAGGATTTTCCTCCTGATTTTCAGGCAGCCTCCTTCTTGCTGTGTCCTCACATGGTGGAGACAGTGAGCTCTGTGTCTATTTCACTTCCTATAAGGGCACCAGTGCTATCAGATTAGGGCCCCACCCTATGACCTCATTTAACCTTTATCAACTCCTCTCAGTCTCTATCTCCAAATACAATCACACTGGGAGTTAGGGCTTCAACATAGGAATTTTGGAGGAACACAAACTTTCAATCCATAACAGTGTATGAATAAATAGGTTAATATATTCTTTTGGACTTCTTGGGAATGTCACCACTTCAGCATCTGGGTGTCCTTGGCAACGATGACTGATTTAATTCTCTTTTTCAGTTGTCCTCTAAATTTAACCCCCACCTAGAGGATTAGCTCTGCTCCATGCCAAAGGATCACTCTTGTTCAGAAACTAGGGATGTCTAAAGGTCCTTACGCTGGTAGTTGAGTGAATCCTTAAGTCTGTGCATCTGGAGTTTTTGCTCTGAATTTCTACTCAGCTTCAGGAATGAGCCTCTTTTCTCTTGTCTGGTCCAGTCCTATATCCCAGACCTGCTAACTAGGTCCTTCTCTTGTGTACTCAGTGTCACAATCCATGCCTGGGTTTACTGGTTTCTTGGGACACAGGTTTTTGATATTTACTTCTTTATTCTGATGATAAATACTTCATTGTTCTCCTGTGGGCCAGTCACTGTGCTAGGGGCAAGAACCACAACTGTGAAGAAGAAATTCAGATTCTCGTCCTCAAAATCTCTCTCCTGATGTAACACTAATATCTTATCTGCCTGAACTGATAGCCAACTAGGTAATTTATTTTTCTAGTTACTATCTGATGTGGAATAGACTTAAATAGGCAATCTCTATATAGTATTCTAAATACTAAGATGGGGGGGGGTTACAGGATGCTAGAACAAAGTAGTAGGATAGCCAACCTTGACTTGGAAAGTTGGACAAAGTTTCTTGGATGAACCGATATTTTGAGTCTTGAAGATGAAGAGGAGTTAGATAAAGAGTTGAGAGGAAAATGATCCTGGCAGAAAGAACCAGAGACACAGGGCATGTTGAGGAACTGCATGTCTGCCTGAAGCACAGGTTATAAGGGAGGAATGAGTCCTACCTGCTGTTCACTAACATCTTCCAGATATTGGAGTTCTGATTTTGAATCCTCATCTTTGTAGGTTTATTTCTCTCCACTCTCTGCATCTGTTGCCAAAATCTCCTTTATTTATTTTTTTAATTTATTTATCTATTTATTTTTTTGATAAGGAAGGTTCACCCTGAGCTAACATCCTTGTCAATCTTCCTCTATTTTTAGTGTGTGGGCCACCAGCACAGCATGGCCGGTAACAGAGCGATGTATGTCCACGCCCAGGAACCAAACCCAGGCTGCCAAAGTGGAACGTGCTGAACTTAACCACTAGGCCACCAAGGCTGGCCCTTATTTTTATTATTTATTTATTTATTTCTATTAAGGTAACATTGGTTTATAACATTATATAAATTTCAGGTGTACGTCATTATATTTCAATTTCTGTGTAGATTATATCATGTTCACCACCTAAAGACTGATTACCATCCATCACCATACGCATGTGTGAATCACCCCTTTCACCCTCCTCCCTTCTCCTTCCCCTCTGGTAACCACCAATCCAATCTCTGTCTCTATGTGTTTCTTTGTTGTTGTTTTTATCTTCTATTTATGAGAGAGATTACAAGGTATTTGACTTTCTCCCTCTGACTTATTTTGCTTAGCATAATGGACCCTCAAGGTCCATCTGTGTTGTTGCAAATGGCAAGATTTCACCCTTTTTATGGCTGAGTAGTATTTCATTGTATATATATACCACATCTTCTTTATCCATTCGTCCCTTGATGGGCACCTAAGTTGCTTCCAAGTCTTGGCTATTGTGAATAATACTGCATTGAACATAGGGGTGCATATATCTTTATGCATTCATATTTTCATGTATTTGGATAAATACCCAGCAGTGGAATAGCTGGATCATATGGTAGTTCTATCCTTAATTTTTTTGAGGAATCTCCATACTGTTTTCCATAGCGGCTGCACCAGTTTGCACTCCCACCAGCAGTGTATGAGAGTTCCCTTTTCTCCACATCCTCTCCAACATTTGTTCTTTCCTGTCTTGTTAATTATAGCCATTCTGATGGGAGTGAGGTGAAATTTAACCAGAGGTGAAAGACCTGTACACTGAAAACTATAAACTTTTGTTGAAAGAAATTGAAAAAGAGACAAAGAAATGGAAAGATATTCCATGCTCTTGGATTGGAAAAATTAACATAGTTAAAATGTCCATACTTCCTAAAGCAATTTACAAGTTCAATGCAGTCCCTATGAAAGTTCTAACAACATTTTTCACAGAAATAGAACAAAGAATCCTAAAATTTTTATGGAACAACAAAAGAACCTGAATAGCCAAAGGAATCCTGAGAAAAAAGAACAGAGCTGGTGGTATCACACTCCCTGATTTCAAAATATACTGCAAAGCTATAGTAATCAAAACAGCGTGGTACTGGCACAAAAACAGACACACGGATCAATGGAACAGAATTGAGAGCCCAGAAATAAACCCACACATCTATGGGCAGCTAATTTTCAACAAGGGAGCCAAGAACATACAATGGAGAGAGGAAATTTTCTTCAGTATATGGTATTGGGAAAACTGGACAGCCACATGCAAAAGAATGAAAGTAGACCCTTATTTTACACCATACACAAAAATTAACTCAAAATGGATTAAAGACTTGAATGTAAGACCTGAAGCCATTAAAAATTCTAGAAGAAAACATAGGCAGTGTGCTCTTTGACATTGGTATTAACAGCATATTTTCAAATACCATTTCTGACCAGGCAAAGGAAACAATAGAAAAAATAAACAAATGGGACTACATCAAACTAAAAAGCTTCTGCATGACAAAGGAAACCGTCATCAAAATGAAAAGACAGCCTAACACTTGGGAGAAGATATTTGCCAACTATATATCTGATAAGGGGTTAATATCCACAATATATGAAGAACTCATAGGTCTCAATAACAACAAAACTAACAACCCAATTAAAAAGCAGGCAAAAGATCTGAACAGACATTTTTCCAAAGAAGATATGCCTATGGCCAACAGGCACATGAAAAGATGTTCAGCATCACTAATTATTAGGGAAATGCAAATCAAAACTACAAAATCTCCTTTAGCTGCTGGTCTCTACCAAATCTCTATTACTTGCTGCCCCTTGATCATTCCTAGGTAGCTGTATATATGTGTGTTTTCTGAACAGACACAGTAACTTTCCATCCGTCTAGGCTTAGATTAACACCAGGACACGCGTTTCGGGGGGATGGGGCAGGGCATAATCGTTCTGCATGGACATATATATGCTTAATCACAAGTGGCGTTGTCTGAAGAAAGTAGCCAATCCAGATTTGATGGCAAAGCTTACATATTTTTTCATACCACGCTAGTGGCATAGAATTTTAGTGCTGGAAGACAGCTAAGAGATCATCTGATCCCAACATTGCTGTGCAAATCTAATAGATGTGATAATTCCTGAGGTTCAATTTTGAGTTTTTCCTACATCACCATATAGGTGCCATATTTATATAGTCAGTGTTGGAGATATACTCTGCATCAAGAATTATTTCTGAATATTAGCCATAAAAAAGAAGGAAATCTTGCCATTTGCAAGAACATGGATGGACCTTGAGTGCATTGTGCTAAGTGAAATAAATCAGACAGAGAAAGACGACTACCATATGATCTCACTTATTTGGGGAATCTGAAAACAAAACAAAAAACACAACACTCACAGATACAGAGAACAGATGAGTGGTTGCCAGAGGCCGAGGGTGGGTGGGGGTGTGTGAAATGGGTGAAGGGGCCCAAAAGGTACAAACTTCCAGTTATAAAATCAATGTCATGGGGATGTGTAATATACAGCATGGTGACTATAGTTAGCAACACTGTATTGTATATTTGAAAGTTGCTAAGAGAGTAGATCTTAGAAGTTTTCATCACAATAAAAAGAAAACTTGTAACTATGTGTGGTGATGGATGCTAACTGGATTTATTGTGGTTGTAATTTCACAATATATACAAATATCAAATCATTATGTTGTACACAGGAAGCTGATATAATGTTATATGTCAATTATATCTAAATAAAGAAAAGAAAGAATTATTTCCAACTTAGAATCATTTGAGGAGATGTTTGCTGTTGTAAGCAGTCCTGTGTCGAAATCTCAATAAGTAAGCTCAACTAGATTACTTACTTTAAGTGACAGAGGGAATATCGAACAAAAGAATTAAACATTACCCAAGAAGAAGTCTCCGTTAAGATGTTAATTGGAAAACAGCTTTAAATCCTGATTGAATAGATACCTTTTGATTTTTGTGGGGTCATTTTAGGCTTTTGAGACAAATAGATGTTGAAGTGGGGTATTCTGATTATAGGTTTATATGCTTGAAGTAAAATCAATATGTCTACTTCTTTTTAAATTTGCTGATAGCTTACTACATTTCTGAATTAGGTCTAAATACAAATACTGTCAAATGTGGTATCTTCTATGACATAAAACCATTCAATAATGTAAAGAATCTAGTCATCTGTGATCATTTAAAAACAGGCATGGAATTCAAATAGCTTAGAAGTCTTTTGACAGAAAAAAATATAATAACTTTCAAACATTTCGTAAGTAGATATGCAGTCATCAAAAAGAATAATAAAATAGTGACATAAGTAGAGATTTAACAGTTTTTGTTTTTTATGATGTATTTGCCTTTTTTACTTATGCCAAAGACTGTGTTATTTATCTCAAGTAAATTGCGTATTTTGAATTTCTCTTCCTTTTCTTGATTTTTATTATATACCTTTTACTTCTGATAGTTACAGAGAAGAGGCCATATCAATGATGATAAAGGTTTTAAATAAAAAGACTAGTTTGACAAAGTTATATAAAATTTGGGTTTCTATTGTTCAACTTATATGTAAGCTAGTTTTTTTCTTTTTTCTTCAGCCTTTTCAAATACTCTCCTTTCTTCTTCTGTGAAAGCTGTACCAAGTCTCTCTGGCTCATGCTAATCTCTCTCTTCTTTGAATTCTGCCACTCTAATTTTATAACTGTGCTTTTGGAAGCTTACACTTTTACTTGAATGTTTTATATGCATCTTATTTTCCTGACTAGAAAGGAACTATCTATTTTTGCCCTATTAATGTGCTAAACCTGGAGCAGAACTCAACATGTCTACGCTGAGTTGGAATTAGTCTTTCAGTCCTGTCATTTCTAGGTGTGTATAAAACTAGATGTGGTAGAAAAGGCTATGAAACTGGCTTGAATGAATGGTTTTCCATGCTGACTTCATTCCTAATAGGCTAAAGATATTATCCTCCTCCTGCTACGCCAGCTAGGGTAGTGGTTTTGCCTCATTGCTTAAGAAGTGAGCCCAGTACTTGCTTCTTTTCTCAGAACATGGGGCAAGTCAGGGAGAGATGTATGTAGCTATGCATTGTTTTTATTTAAAATCTCTACCCCATGTGCTTTTCTTGAATTTGTCTAGTCTGACTGGTAGACATCTGTGGCATAGACCTCTAATCTTTTGTGATCTATGTTTTGCCTTTTAGAAGTGATATTATCTCAATTGTGATGAAATAATGGGATGTTAATAGGAATAAAAATGATTCTTATATATAATAGCAACACTGCATCAAGGAAAATTAGGTTGATACAGGATGTGAGAGCAGTAAATTCTTCAGAGAAAAAAGTAGCAAGCAGTATTTGCACATAGACTCCCTGTCATTTCAATATCTTCAAACTCAGGCTTCCTGGTGAGGGTGCTAATGGAAAATACTGTTGGAAATCTCTTTCCTAGAGGCATTCCTATTCCATTAACACACCCACACACACTCATCTGTCTCTTGATTATTCTTTCATTCACAAATATCTAGTGAGTGCCCACTTGTTCTAGGCACTGTAGTGGAGGTGGGGATAAGAGGATGAAAATGCCCTTATGGATCTTTCAGTCTAGCACTGTGTAGGATGGTTAAGAACCGAGAGAAATTGTTGACTAGGTGCAAATTTTTTACCTCAGAGTTCTATACCTTGGTTAAAAGGCTAACAACTCCCGAATGTGCTTACATCTCTTTCTAAATCAGCCTGGGTTGCCAGTATCAACGCATGTGTATCCACCATAGTGAACAGTGTATTCACCTAATGAACATGTACAAGAGGAAACATATTCCACAGTCTTTGAAGGCATTTTATCACAAGCTGACTGGGTAGAATTCTCAATATATGTACCAATTTGCTGAAAGGTTGTGGAAAGGGATTAAATCTTACAGCAGTAATGATCTCTTTCTCCTTGGGTCATATTAAAACCTTTCAACCAAGCAGAAAAAGTACTTAATGTACATAAATAGTTGCACAATTCAACAAAGGGATCTGAAGGATATATTTTTTAATTGACTTAATTTTTTACAGCAGTTTTAGATACGCAGCAAAATTGAGAGGAAGGTACAGAGATTTCCCATACGCACCCTGCCTCCATTCATACGTAGCCTCTCCTGTTATCAACGTCTCCCGCCAGAGTGGTACGTTTGTTACAATTGATGAGACTACATTGACGCTTCATAATCACCCAAAGTCCGTAGTTCACTCTTGGTGTTATGCATTCTATGTGTTTGGACAAAATTATAATGACATGTGTCTACTGTTATAGTATTATATAGAGTAGTTTCATTGCTTTCAAAATCCTCTGTGCTCCACCTATTCATCCTTCCCTCCCCTCTAGGATGTTGTGTTTTGATGCATCAAACCAAGTGGCGTGTTCCTTGATGGATGGAAGTCTGTGTCTGGAGTTAGAAGTTGTGTCCTGGCTCTATTACTTATTATTATACGACCTTGAGTATGTCACATAAACTTTCTTAGGATTTGTTCCCTCTTCTTTAAAATGATTAAAATAAATACCATTTGTCTCATAGGGATGATATTTGTAAGAATAATTTATAAACTGAGAGGAATTATACAAATGTATTATTGTTTTTAACTGTTGGACCAATTGTTACCCAAACTCTCAATTGTAATGTTAAAACTGATGTATCTCACATTCAGACCTACCAGTCTAAAGCAGTGGTACTCTATACTGTCCGTGTTGAGAATCACCTGAAGAGCCTTTAAAGAAATACCATTGCCTAGGTAATTGGGACGGGATGGAGCCTGGGAGTCACATATACATGTTTTTTCAGCTCCCATGTGATTCCACTGTGCAGTCAGGATAACAATTGCTGGCTTAAATGTCAAGTCCTTCAAATATGAGGACCTTTATAAATGGTCAAGCAGCAACGTCCCAGCATCTGGAACAATGAACTCCATCTGTAGCTAAGAAATAAATGGCCAATATTCTTTCTGAGAAACCCATCATAACAGTGGGTACTGTTAGATGAAGGTGGAAATACTGCCTCAAAAAGTATGACACTGTGGTTATGAAACTGGATGCATCTATGCCTGGAAACATTTTATTATTATCTTGTGGCTAAAAGATGAAAGATGCTTTAGAAACCTGTACTGCAGCACATAGCTTGGATTGATAAATAGCCGTACACAACAATGGGATACTAAGGAAGAGATAAGGCATCTCCTGATGCCAACTTTCAAGTGGCTTTAAAGTGTGAATGTGTGCACACTGTCACAGTCCATTTAAGGACCAGGGATAATTTGCCTGAGACCAGGGCTGTGTGCTCACTTTCAGAGTGCACCCGCATTTCAAGATAGACAAAATTCTGGATAGTTGGCTATATTTCTTCAGTATACTGCATACCAGCATCCACATTTGGAGAGAAAGGACTGCAAAGCACAGTGTCTCTGCTAATGTTGAAGAGGTATGCTTATGTTACATCCATAAAGAACAGAAAAGCTCTAGGACTTAGTGACATTTCTTCTGAATTATTCAAGCTCAACTTTTAAAACCATATGACATCATATGACATGGCCTCTCCTCCTTAAAACCTTTCAATAATTTCCCATTTTCTATCAAATAAGTTACAAGCCCATTTTCTTGACACTCAATGCTTTTTGAGATTTTGGCAACTTGATTTCTCTTTGCCATACTTGCTCAGTGAGTCTTATTATTTTGTATAACTTTTACGGAAACTGTCTCATTCATCTTTGTATCATTTTCAATCACCTTTAGTAATAACAGAAATAATGCTAATAATAGCTACCTGTCTCCAGAAGCTGTCCCTGACATGGGGTTCATGTGAAAGTGATGTATTAGGAAGTGTTTCTAGAGAAAAACAAGTAGGAGGATGGGGAAGTAGACATGGAATGGGAGGAAGGCAAGCAAAGGAAGGATATCCAGGAAGATCCCACAGGGGCTAGAGTAGCATGACTCAGATTTGCAGGATAGCTCACATCAAGACAATGTGAGGCGCACCACGGAGTTCTCCCAATTAGGAGACAAGGGGACTGGATGTCTATATGTCTTCATCTCTTTAGTCATTGGCTAAGGGCTGAGGGCGGGAAGGTGGCATAAACTCCCTGGTGCTTGCCCCTCTGTGTGGGCATAGGCAGAGCAGTTCTGGCAGTCTTGCGGGCAGCCTTCCAACAAGGAGCTACAGATGCTGGTGTTGGGTGAGGGTGCACTTGGTGCTGGTGTTCAGGAAGCTGGTAACGGGATCGCAGGGGCAGGGATGCCATATTCTTTTAACTTCTGTGTTAAATTACTTCTTGGATTGGAAGCTCCTTGCAAGCAAATCTGTTATTTCAGTTCTTTTCTATCACTAATCCCTACAACACCTTATCCAAAATACTGAAAAGAGTGCCTTCGTAAATATTTATTCAGTCATTCAGTAGACGACTCAGGGTTTATTTTTTCCTTTTTTTCTTTCTTCAAATGCTGCTTTATATCTCTGTGGGTCCTGAACATCAAGCTGCAGAGCGTTTGCCCTGGGAACGCTAGTGGATGTGATCGGAACTCCCTCGTGATACTCAGGACAGAACACCCCCCTGGGCTCAGTAAAACAGCAAGGATGGCAGGAATCCAGATTAGCTGTTATTTAGAGAGCTGACTCGAGATGCCTGAGGGTAAAAAGGACTAAATCCTGTTCCCCTACATAACTGGGAAGGACCAGAAGACAACTGCTGATAATGGCACTTATAAGTTGCCGCAGTGATTATTTTTTTTTAGTGAAGGGCCAATGATGGGTCTACAAGTTAATGCCACCTACAGAGACAGCATTTTGAATTGAGGCAATGGGCAGTCAAAGAACATGGTACCCATGCTCATTGTGGGAACGCCCTTTTCACTGCTTAGTTGCTCTAACTCTTTCTTGCATGAAGCACTCCCATTGTATTTTAGTAGAAGGTCCTCCTTCCAAGAGTTCACTTCAAACTTTTCCAGTCTGTTCCAGGACTTTACTATACATGCACATTGTCATGGAAAACTCCTTAAGGAATTTTGGGTCTGTAGAGTAGATGTGGTGCTCCATATAAGTCTTTGGAATCAAGAATGGAACAAATCAAATGTGTGCTATTATACAGTATTAATTAAATAAAAAAAGTTGCACCATCTTTTAGAGACTTAGAATGATAACAACAGGCATTCTGTAGGCTGATATCATTATCATCATGTTGAGTATCATCACTGATGTATCCTAAATAGGCACCATGATTAATTCATAGCCCACATTTCCTTATACTACATACCACACAGTATAATAAAATTACATTTTTTTAATGTGAATGGCAAAAAAATGTTTTGATCAATTGCCTATAACTGGTGAGTTTTACTCTGGAATAAAAAAGATTTCTATTGTAACAGTGGGGATTCGGTAATTACTTCTGTGAAAAAACATCTTACTTCTCCTTAAGCTTACTCAACATGAATGGATATATGCCCAAGTTTCATAAATGCAATGCCCTTTTTATCCATAATTCACAGATCTGCAATAGAAAAACTCAATGGTATCTTCAGCCTGCAGGCAAACTACATAGTGAAAAGATTTCTTAGTAAGAATTGCTCAATATTTCTCAAGTGAAGTGGTCACAAAGAAGAAAAGACCTACAGGAAATTTAATATTAATAAAAAGGAAAGCAGAGAATTAGACTTGACATTCCATTCATTCATTCCACAAACATTTATTATGCTATAATGAAATCTTGGTTATTGCATTATCAGATAAGCAGAAACAAAGAACTATGTTAGAAACACTAGACTTTTCATTGTATTTATGAAAACCTAAGGAAAAAAATAAATACAAGTGACACTCAAGTACTTGGAGTAATGACAAAAAGGAGAATATTCAGTAGAGAAAAATCAGACTCGTAAAATAATTCGTTCATGTGATTTCTAATGTTTATCTGCAGTTTACCTTTGGATCAAATTGTAAGGGAGAGTTTTCCTTTTCTTGTTTTTCTCTTAGAGCAGGGTAAGGGGTTTAAAGGTGAACCATCAGGGAAATTTAATTTCAAAGATGTATGGGAATCAATGCTTTCAAAACAAAATTTGAACTGTACTTCACCATGCCTTTTTATGCTGTACAGAATCCATCATTTGTAAAGCTTCTGATTCTGACACTGCCTCTCTGCAACATAGGACATAATGCAGAGCAATCAAAAGGCATTTTAATTTTTGAAATGCTCTTATCTGCTTTTCCATTGCCTTTGGTAGCTTATACAATTTTAGAACATATGCCGCATGCCAAATTGTGTGGCTTTATCTTCTTGATAGAGGAAAAATGTCACACAGCAATGCTTGACTGTTTGCTGGAAATGGAGATTTTCCATGGATCAAACTTACCATGGATATTAAAATATTAACAATTATTGTTACTAGTTAACAGTAATTGCCATACTTAAGTGCTTTTTATATGCCAGGCATCATGCCAACTGGTTTACATACATATCACATTCTGTCTTCAAAGAAAACTTACAAAGGAATCATCAATATCCACATTTTGTAGACCAGGAAGGTGAGACTCAGAGGGCACAAGTGACTTGCGTGTGGTCCATGATCTTAATGGAGAAGAGCTCAGGGTCCAAGCACCTGGGGGAAGCTTCATAGTCTGGAGAGGGTGTGTGACTTTCCTGGAATAGAATCATAAGGTCATTAACTTTGTTAGATCTTCAGGCCCTTCCTCAAAGGATGCTGAACACTGAGGCGGATCTAAAGTAGCTTTGGTCTTCTGGACCTTTCCTTGACTGGGACAGGACCCCAGTGACTATTCCTGTTTTCATCCTGGCCTAGGCCTATCACTGAAACAGAAACATTCTTTTCACTGTCTTTGGACCAGCATTCTTACCTCTACTTTGTCCACAATGTCATTATAGTCTAAAATCAAAGTCAATGACGTAGAGATGAGTTTGGGTAGTGATAAACTATTATACAAGGAGATAGTATAAATGGATCCCATTACATTAGTGAATTTGTTATCTTACGCAAAATTTGCGTTGTCTGAAATCTTTATGAATCACTTCATTGCTGTAGGTTTTTGGCTTACTGTATTTATGAACTTTCCTAATAGAGTTTCATCATTAATTTTGATGAATTAAAATATTGTGAACAAATATTATTGCTCTTCTATCACAATACATATGGCTGAGGCAAGCTTAGTGAAAAATATTCTTGGATGTTTTAAGTCTGACATTTAGAAACTGGGTGGCACGTAGAAAATACTGCCAAGGTGACATCAGATTTCCTACTGATTCTGGAAACCAATTCAAATAATAAACATTTAAATTGATATTTTTATGAGTGTCATTTCAGAGGGCTTTGACTATTGCAAATTGACCCAGATGTGATGTATGAAAAATGATGTTCTTTAGCACTTGTTCTTTGCGGTTGGGACTCTCCATACTTCTCAGAGCACCATATTTGCCACCCATCCTTGTCAGACTATTATAGACCAGCCAGGGTTACTCCAGTTTCCTGTCAGCCACATTTATTGTGCTGCACGTGCCGTGTCTGAGAATGATGGAAATGAGACAGATATGCTGGTGTTTTTGCATTAAGGAGACAGTTCCTGAGTGACAAGACTATTTGTGTACCAGGCACATAAATATTGCCTGACGGCGTTCTGAGTTCACATGGATTCACCGTAGAAAACTTGCATAAGTGCCAGGGAATTAATTGCATTGCTTAGACTTACCGTGAAACGATTAAAATGATGGCTATATTTTGAAGAATTTTAGATTGCCCTTATTAGTTGTGCCCTGCAGGGTGTAAATGCATTTTTAGCAATTGTAAGGGTTATATTTTTTCGAAGTTTTACAATTAAGTGCATGTTACCCTTCCACAATAAATTTCAAGATTTTATAGTTCAAATGACCTATTATTTAAAGACAACAGATTGGAAATAATGGTTAAAATGTTGCCTATATCCAGTGATTTCTTTAGAGTTTTACTTTTTCACTTATCATAATGTGCTGTCGAATTTATATGACCTGTTTATTTTAGCCCTTGGAATAAAACCTTTCCCTTTTTTTCCCAGATACGTAAGACTAATAAATGTTTGAGAATTAACTAGAAGTCTCATAAAAAACTTTGTGATCCTATAGCCCCAGCATTATAGGGATATAAAAATGTTATTGTTAAACTGAGGCACAATCTGGAATATAAAATAAATTTTATTTATGATTTCACCTTCAATCTCACAGTATTTATAATCTAAAATTGTGATTATGTGGTTTTCATTTATTCCTGTTTTAGTGAACGGTAGTTAATAGGATGGCCTTTGAGAGTATCATTTGATATCATGAAAATTATTGAAAGTGACATCAGCATATAAGTATTTCTTTTTTGATAGATTTACTCTACATTATAGCATCTATAAGAACTTCGGTTGCTTTTTGGAAAAAATGCTAGTGAACAGAATCTTGCCTCAGGGTGCCTGGCTTACAAATTACAGCGTAGCACAAATAATTTAAGGAGCAATTGTTAATGGTCTGGAAGGAATGCAGTGTTTCTCACCAGGTGTTCTGTTGACTACCTGTATCTGTATCACCCTTGGTAAGCGTGCAGATTCCTGGCTCCACCACAGTCTTAAGGAACCTCCTGAGATGGGGCCCGGCGCTTCAAAGGTAACGAGCCCCTAGGTGATTGAGCGCACTTAAGTTTGAGAATAACTGGTGTCTTTCAATACCCTCCTCTTCTAATTGAGTACATTTTGTCACATAGGCAATATAAATAGCTTTGTGATTTCTGGCATCTAAAGGAAAAAAAGAGAGAGAGAGAGAGACATTGAGATTCCTAATTTTTCTTTTCTGACCACAATAATTGGATTTAGATTTAATTCTTCATTTTCCTTCTAATATTTTTATTTCCCTTATATTATACTCTTAATCTTTGATGTATTGATTTTTTTTTTCCTTCTTCTTGTTTTTTTTTTTACTTAAGGAAGATTCACCCTGAGCTAACACCTGTGCCAGTCTTCCTCTATTTTGTATGTGGGTCACCCCCACAGCATGGCTACCGACAAGTGGTATAGGTCCACACCTAGGAACCAAACCAGGACCACTGAAGTGGAGCGTGCTGAATTTAGCCACTAGGCCACGGGGCTGGCCCCTGATGTAATGATTTTCTGATGAGACAGTATGATGGATTGCTTTAGCAATCTAGGATAGCTGTGGAAACTTTGTCCAGAAAAATGCCTATTACATTTTTGCACACAATAGCAGGAGTTTATGGAACACCTGGAGGTCACCGTGGTCCCTAAAATAAGAATCCCTATACCAGTAAGACCTCATAATTATTATAAAAAAGCCTGTGATTTAGAGATTTATTTATTATTTTGCATATGTGATAGTTGTTGGACAGTGCAACCAAGGGCTTTTCAATGTGTTCCTTATTTACTTGTAGTCTATAATGGTTCCTGAAGAGCTATAAGCATGTAAAGTTGCAATTAGGAAATTAAAAAATCTATGCAATTCTTCAGATAGTTCATAATAGCTCTAATGTGTAAATGTGCAGTTACGGTTTTTTAAGGTTACATTTACTCAATAAGCCATGGAAATTTCAAAAATTTCTTTTTTAAGTTTGTAGAAAGACTAAACCCATAGAAAAATCTATATTGAACCAGAACATATTGTCAGATTGTCATGGATATACCTCGTAAGATCTTATGATAAATTTTTACATGAGAAGACATTTTTTCAGTTCTTTTGGATATGTACCCAGAAGTGGGATTGCTGGATCATATGGTAGTTATATTTTTAATTTCTTGAGGAATCTTCATACTGTTTTCTATAGCAGCTGCACTATTTCACATTCCTACCAACAGTGAGCAAGGGTTCCATTTTGTCTAGAAGTGTCTAGAAGTGTCTTTTGGTACACTGATGCATTCTATTTGATAATTAAAAAAAATTCTGCCTCTATATTCTCTGATTCTGTAAATGAGATTGATTATATATTTATAACCATATTACTATTATCAAGTTTTGGTATTTATGCTTACCTTAAAAATAATTTGAGACATTTTCTGTATTTTTCTATGGTCTAGATACTTTAAATAATTTTGGAATTATCTGCTCTTTAAAGGTCACAATAGAATTCTTAAAAAAAAGACATTTTTTATGTTCAGAAATTTATTTAACACAGGACAAAACACACTTACCTAGTATAGCTCTTCTGAAGGTTCAACATGCTTAATAAAGACATGTTTAAATAACTGTTTCCAGGAAAAAAGACCACACATATTGAAGCAGAGAGCTATCGGTTGTATTCATCAGACACATTGCAGGCCAGAGATCAAAGCTTCTGCTTTCATAATTTCATTTAACCTCTCCAAAATGTAGTCAGCTGCCCCGTATGTCAGTACAATTGTATTTGCAGAGTGAGAATGATACAGATTATTGGCCTGACAAGGCTAAGCTGCTAAACCAAGATGTATCAGATTTATCTGATGACTTGGAAAGATAATGTGAATGTGTTGTTTCTTCTGTCGTTTTGAGAGTGTATTAGGGAGATATGAAACTGATAAGGGAAAAGTATGCACTCATGGGGGAAATGAATTTAAATGTATTTCCATATATTATATACTAAAGTGTCCTTTATAGCATTATCTTTTTAATTTTCTAAACCTGTTTTACAGATGAGGAAATTGAGGCCAGGAGTATTTAAGGGGAAACATAATTTGCCCACGTACATGTGTACATTTAAGGGAGAGGATAACGTGGAGCCATAGAGGAATTCAGGCAGGATCTCATTAAAGCGTAAAGTATCACGTTTAGAGCTGTGTGGATAGTTCTCTCCTTGGTGGTAGAACTTGAAAATCTAGGCTAATGGACTTCAAGTCAGACTGTGTGGATCAAAATGAGAGCAGATTGGGCCAGTATCGGGAAATAATGAGCAGGAAAAGAGTTCTGCACACAACTGAGGAAGCAGGGTTGTGGAGGCAGCCAAGGTCAGTATCAGGAAATTCTGGAAAATAGTGGGTGTTGTTTCAGAAGCTTTAATTGAGAGCAGGCCTGCATAAGCAACCTTGGTAATGAAAGTTACCCCAAATGCTCAGATAGGCAAACCCATTTTTTTTTTTTTTTTTTGATGAGGAGGATTAGCGCTGAGCTAACATCTGTTGCCAGTTCTCCTCTTTTTACTGAGGAATATTGGCCCTGGGCTAATCTGTGCCCATATTCCTCTACTTTACATGTGGGACGCCTGCCACAGCGTGGCTTGATAAGCCGTGCGTAGGTCTGTGCCCAGGATCCGAACCTGTGAACCCTGGGCCGCCGAAGCAGAACGTGTGAACATAACCGCTATGCCACCTGGCCGGCCCCTAAACTCATTTTTTTGAAAGATATTCTTACCCAAAGGATCAGATTTTATCGATCTTTCTTTTTAAGCATAAGCATGTATATAAACATGTGTTTTGTGATTATTTATATGTGTGTCTATATATATATGTAATTACTATTATTTTTAGTTACTAGAATTCTAGTGTGCTGTTTTAAATGAAGAATTACCACACAGGACATGATGACACAGTTTAGTAAGAGTTGTTGAGTGTAAGAAATGAAATCACAAATAGAAGCTGTTCTTTGAATCACTATAAGAATTCACTGTCACAGGGACAGACATACAAATTCCATGTGATCGGTGCATTCTTTCTGTAGAGACAGATCTCCACGGGAAACCAAATCATAATCAAAAAGGTCCGTGATGAGTTGGATGAGTCACTGGGACTGGTCCTGACAGAAATACTCCAGTGAGCCCACTGGGTTCAAAGACATACCAAGCGAATTTTCTCTGGACTCGTAAGTTTCAGGACCTCTTTTTAAAGAGCCAACCCAATTCAGAACTTGACAGATTTCCCCAAATCTTGCCCAGCAGCGTTTTCAAGAGGTTATTGAGAAGGAATATTTTATTAAGTGGCTACCCGTTTGTTTTGTTGTCCACCCCTATTTCCTCTGTAACACTCTCACATTCATCATGCTAGGAGACCAGTGATCAGTTAGATGTTGGCCTGTCTGCTTTTGAGAAGCAAATTTCCGTGACAAAATGACCACTTTTATTTAGTTAGTGAACACAGAGTGTGTATTTATCCTTAGTGCTGCACTGGACGCTGTAGGAGGACATGATGTCTAGTCCTGAGGATCTCGCCAAACACCAGCAGAGCATTTCCATGCCCACAAGCAGAGGCTGGAGACAGATCCATGTGGATAAATAAAAGCACCCATCTCTCTCTGCAAATGTTGCTCAAAAATGAAATATATGCCAGGAGGTATCCAAGAAATATATAACCTCCAGGAAAAGTAAACATAGGGTTGACAGTGTGGATTTGATCGAGAACCAACTACATCAGTGTGTTCCAAAAGTTTTAAATAGTAGTGTACATAATAATCTCTAGTAGACTTCCTGGAGCTTTCCACATATGAAAAATGATCTTTCTCTCCTGGCTGTCTCTCACACACTCTCCTCTCTCTCCTGCACTTCTCTTCTTATGTAATGTCTCTTTGCCTCTAATTCAATCCAATCAATGTTTGCTTCCTTGAGGAAGCCTAACAGAAATAATAGCATTTGTGGAGAGCCTGCAGTGCGCCCGGCGCATCGCCAGGTGCCTTCTCAAAGTCTCCACTCCTCATGCCAGCACTGCCCAGCAGGTGTTCTTCACAGATGTCCAGTGTGGGGTATGGGGCTTAGAGAGGCCGGGTGGGTCCACACTGATCAGCTCCCAAATCTGTTTTCTTTCCACAGCAGGACACCTCCTGTTCCTATTCAAGTACTTGGGACAGATGATGATTTCCATAAGTGCTCAGTTCACAGCACCAAAGTCTCTCAATCTTCTCCCTACTTTTTTTTTTTTTTTTTTTGCTGAGAAAGATTCGCCCTGAGCTAACATCTGTTGCCGATCTTCCTCTCCTTGTATGTGAGCTGTTGCCACAGCATGGCCACTGATAGATGAGTGGTGCAGGTCCGTGCCCAGGAACTGAAGCCAGGCTGCCGAAGTGTAGTGTGCTGACCTTAACCACTAGGCCACTAAGGCTGGCCCTGATTAATACTTGCAATAAATCATGACCAGAAGAAGCAAAGGAAATGTAAACTGAAGTCAGAAACAAATAAAAGGAAGTCCGTTTTATTTCAGTGGCGTTTCCTAGAGCTCAAGAGCACAGTTTTCCAAATAGCTGTTCAGATTCTAATATTATATTGTGTGTGTGTCTACAATTAAACCCATCTATACAGGGCAATCATGTAAAACGTTTTTGTGTGTTTCAGGTTACATTTATGATGTGTCGTAATATGATGCTGTTTCATTAGTTTACAGCCCTGGTGATGCACTATTGGGAGAAGTTTGGAAGTGATAAAATAAAGGCGATTCTGTCATTCTCTTATAGAAATAATAACCCAAAAGTCACAATGAATTTTATTGAGATTCTATCCATAGGTAACATTAAAATAAATATTTCTCTCTCTAATTCTGTCATCTTAGGGGGAAAATCTAGAAAATATGTTCACATAATTGAACAATTCATTTCACTGTTTTCATCTATATAGAAAACACCAGAGTATGAAATGTAACTTCTAAGTTTTTCTTCTCTGGATTTTCCTTCTATCTGGACTTTAAGCATTATTATATCACACATTTCTGGTTAAATTTCGCCTCTGTTTTAATTTCTCTTTAATTCATTTTGATATGTTATTTGCATCAAAATCTTATTTGTACTATAACATTGCCAATTAACTGTGTATTACAGAAGTGAGGAAAATTAAATAAATAAGGTTAATAGATTAAAAAATGCATGCATTTGATAATTTTATGTCCTTTATAAATCTGTATATCTGGGAACAACGTTGGAGATATGGTTCTATCATTAGTCGTGTTACCACTCATGTTCTCCTAGAAGTTGTAATACAGTCAATCAGTTTTCAATCCAGATTCCAGCTGTCACTTGCTGCAGTGCAAATTGTCCATCTTCTCTAAGCCTCAATTTCCTCTTGTAAAATTTGAGGGTATCTATTCATTTGTTACAGTGAGGAGTGAATGACATATATAGAGTGCTTAGGCGAGTGCCTAGTACTCCCTCCTGTCACTGAAGCTCAGTACCTCAGAATTGTCATTGACATGCCCTTCTCCAGTGTCCCTGTAGCTAATTCTTTGCAAATCCAGTTTTCTAATCAATCTTAATTCTGTTGCTCTAGCCCACTTTGATTATCATTGCTTTCTTCCAGACCCTTATCACAGCTTGCCTTGACTGTGGTAATTGCATCCTAAGGAGCCATCCTATCTCCTCACTCCCCCGTCTCAGTTCATCCTCATTGCTGTCAGATTACCGTTCATAATGGATAAACAGCAATACCCTTATCTTATTCAGATGCTTTCTAATACACTCATGTGCCCTGTAACGACATTTTTGTCAACGATGGACCACATATATGATGGTGGTCCCATAAGACTGTTACCATATAGTCTAGGTATATATTAGGCCATACCATCTTGGTTTGTGTAAATACAGTCTATGATGTTCGCACAATGACAACATTGCCTAGTGACGCATTTCTCAGAGCGTGTCCCCATCATTAAGCGACGCATGACTGTACTGTCTTTTGCCTGTTGAGTTCAAAGGTAGTATCTTAGCATTTGTGGCCTTCTGCACTATGACCTTCCAGTCTATTCCGTGTTGCTCCACTGCATATACTCTGTGATCTAATAAACTGAACTTATTTCTGTTCCTACGTCTTCTTCCTTATTCCTTAATTTTTTCTCTTGTGGTTCTTTCTGCTCACAACATCCCTCCTTACAATCCATTTCTCATGACCTATTTCCATATTGAATCCCACCAATACATGCAATATCATCATCTTTGAACCCTCAAAGTCTTTGGCTTCCCTTCCCGTGTGGTATATATCTTATCTTTTTCTAGTATCTATTGTAGTCAGTGTTGTGTCTCTCTTTTTCCTCCTACTATACTGTAAAGCCTTTGTTGGATAAAGTCTTAGTCTTATTTACCGTTGAGTCTCTGGGAGCATCTGGGGCAGTACACATAGCTAGTAGCCAATGAATAATTGTTTAATTGAATAGCTACATCCCCAAACCCTCTCTTTTCCTGTTATTAGTCCTGTGGGTTTCTATAGGTATACAAATCATGATAAAAGAAGCTTTAAAAATGGTCTTTTTCTAGTGCCAGCTGGCCTCCGCGGGAATCCACAGGGACAAAGATACAAAGTCAGAGCTCTGTGGAGATGGAGAGGGAAGAGTTATGTTGAAAGAGCTCCTAAGGTGGGAGTATATATTAAAATTGAATAATGCGCATTGTTATTTTCTAACTGGATTAGAATAGTTTGGAGGCTGTCTCCAGTGATCAGTGTTTGCCCTAGTTAGGTTTACAGGTAACCGTAACAATTAATACCATAGTTTGCACTTTAAATTTGCTTACTTGTCCCCCCTCACTTTTTATCTTTACTTCCAAGCAAAGTTTTGTTTTGTACTACCTTATTTTTATAGACAATATTTATGAACTTTCTATTTGTACTAGCAAATTAAAGAATTAAGGTGTAGAGGGATGAAGAAATCTTCTGGCCCCTTCTTGGAGTTTCCAGTGTATCATTAGTTAAGTTGCGATCAAATGATCTCACTCCTTAGAAGATTGTTCGTGGCTATAGCATTAACCAACAGAAAAGCGGATTTGTGTTCAGGCCCTCATGGCCTGTGGGCAACGCTCAGAGCAGAGTTGGTACATTCCTCGGCACGTTTCTTGCCTGATGTTCCTCATGGGCCTAGAACACCAGCGTCTATGCCCATGCTCTCTGCTAAGGGCAGTAGTACTGTGTGTGGAGGGTGAAAACTCTGTCTCCATCTCATCAACACAGGCCTCATCTTCCTCTCCTGTTCACCCCGACCTTTTCCATCTCAGCCAGGAAAATGATGCTAATTCACCAAAGCCCAATTATTTCTGCCATAACAATAAAGCTATGTCATAAATCAAATCATCTAGTTATCATGAACGATATACTTAAATGAAGAACAGATAGTTTATGTATTACATTGTATACACATTTTCTCCTTCTTCCAGCTATAAAGATAAAAATATCAAAGAACATTTGATAATCTTTGGAGGCAGATAGTACTTCTTCCAGTCTAAATTTGTGGGTTTTTTGTTTTTGTTTGCTTGTTTTGTTTTTCTTTTGCTCCTGTTGTTGAAAGCATGAGGAAGGCATAAAAGAAAGTTTTGGGAACTGTCAGTCAGTCTCTCTCAGATTGCTACATCGTGTTTTAAATATTATAAGTAGTGAGACTATAATTGGTTCCAATGTTGTGAGCTTTATATTTTAAATAAATAGGCAGGATAACGCAGATAACTTAGAGTGAAATTCAATGATCCGGACTTCTCTGTTTCAAAATTAAATAAATCATCTTTTCATCTCTGGATTCTTGAATTCACTAATTCATGGATATTTATTGATTGTCTTCCACACATTTGTACTCTGCTGTAGGAGCTGGAGGTATAGTAGTTTAATAAAACAAAACCCCACTCTTATGGAGCTGTCTTAGTCTGTTTGCGATGCTATGACAAAACACTGTAGACTGGGTGGCTTATAAGCAACGGAAATTTGTTTCTCACTGTTCTGGATGCTAGGAAGTCCAAGAGAAAGGCACCAGCAGATTTGACATCTGGTAAGGGCCCTCTTCCTAGTGGCCATTTTTTGCTGCGTCCTCACATGTTGGAAGGGGCAAGGGAACTCATTGGGGTCGCTTTTATAAGGGCACTAATCTCTTTCATGAGGCTCCATCCTCATGACCTAATCACCTCCCAAAGGTCCCACCTCCTAAAACCATCACATTGGGCATTAGATTTCAATATGTGCCCTTTGGAGGGACATAAAGTTTCAGACCATAGCAGGAGCTTAAATCTTGTGGGGCAGAGAAACCATAAACAAAGATGTAACATGGCAAGAGGATAGAAAGAGACTTGGAGGAGTGGAGGTGCAATTTCATTTAGAGTGGTCAAGGCAACTGTTTCTGATAAGGTGACATTTGAGCAGATCCTGAATGAAATGAAGGAGGGAACCATGTGGATATCTGGAAAAAGAACATTCTTGGCAGAGAACAAGAAATGCAAAGGCCCTGAGGTGCATGGATAAATTAAAGTTTTTAAAATATAACAAGAATAAAAATTAGATAAATTGAGCATATTCACTATTCAGATGCTCTATATTTGCCCCTGAAACTAAAAAAATGTGCTAGGGGCCCGGCGCAGTGGTGTAGCGGTTAAGTGCACGTGCTCTGCTGTGGCGGCCCGGGTTTGGATCCCGGGTGTGCACCAACACACTGCTTGTCAAGCCATGCTGTGGTGGCATTCCGTATAAAGTAGAGGAAGATGGGCATGGATGTTAGCCCTGGGCCAGTTTTCCTGAGCAGAAAGAGGAGGATTGGTGACAGATGTTAGCTCAGGGCTAATCTTCCTCATACACACACACACAAAAAAAGTGCTAGCTGAATCTCAGTTAACCTCCTAAAAATTAATTGCTTCTATAGAACAATTAGTAAAAGCATAATATTAACCTTTAATAATTAAACTTTTACACAGTAATATCATGGTTAATTATCTTTGCTTTTGTTGAGGCTTTATTGCATTTTTATGGTCGTCTGTGCTCCAAGAATACTTTCACATTTTTCTCTATTCCTTTTAATTAAGTTAAATGAACTGTCCTAGAAAAGACCAAATATTCTTAGGACCCTTTTAGTCAAAAAAAGAAAAATATTCTTAAGAATGTCTTAAAGTCTGACATAGCTTCTTTCAATGTGAACAATGCATGGCTATTGACAAATTAATGTATAAAATGTCTATTGTATCATTTATGAAATCAGTCTCTTGGAAATTTTGGTAATTTAATCCTGATGCTTGAATTTTTTCAAAGCAATAAATATTGCAGAAGTTTGCGGAGAGTCATTAAATGTTAATAAAAAGCTGTATCTGAAACTATATCAGGATAAGATGTCTTTAATTTCAGTTCATTCTGAAAGAGTCCTGATGGAAAGACAACTCTAGAATGGCATTTACCCTGGTAATAAACATTTTTCCACTGTCTGCTTATTAAGCTATATGGAAATCTCTTTCTCTTCTTTTAACTCTTTCTTATAACCATGCTTTAGTTTTTATGGTTGACTCAAAGCAAGAGTTATAGTAGAGATAAATACATTCTATTTCACTTATTTTTGTTGTATATTTTATTCTATATAAAATATTTCCAAATCTTAACTTTAATGTAATAAGTCCACAATTTACTTTTAAAAATAATAATACCAATACTCTTAAGAATGAACTTCAGAATTTCAAATGGCTTAATATGTATCAGTTAGGTAACTTCCCAGGGACTCTGTGGTTCCGTGATTCTGTGTCAAGCCATTGCCAGAGTGCCAAGGTCAACAGTGGTTGAGACAATCAAACAAAGAGAAGAATGGCTTTGTTGCATATTGAGGAAACAAAAATGCATGAATAAGTTATAGTAAGGGAAGATTTAAAGTGTACAAATCACTCGAAAAACATAATTATGCAAGGCAAGATTTTCAAGACTTTTAATTGTACAATGTGCCAAAATGTTTTTTCTTCCATTTATGTTTTATTAGACAAAGAGTCTATCTAGTTCTCTTTGCAAAATGGTAGAAAATGAATTGCTCCTAAGGGTACCTAAGAAGGATTCTGTAGGTGGTTTTGGAGTCTTATCTCCCTAGAATAAGCCAATGGTATGATTTATTATTTGGGTAAAGCTGACTTTCCCCATGGCAGATGTCGCTAGAGGTAAATCTCCCGTGCATTTCACTCAGGGTGTTTGCTCATTCAGTTTACCCACTCTCCTGTACCCTCAATTTCTCCCTCATACTGACTCTTCTTTATCCCCTCAAACTCTATCCTCATCTGACTATTACCCTCCTCCTACCCTTAGCAGGGTCTCTCTCCTACCCTTAGCAGCCAAGTTCCTAAAAGAATAATTTACACTCTTCTTCAACCCCCTTTCCTTCTTCAATCTATTATAATCTCCTTCTTCCCAGATACTCCAAAGGTTCTAAGGAAACAAGCTAGGATCTTAATTAGCAAACATGGTACATGCACTTGTAGTACTTGGCTCTCTTATTGTCTGGGCAGCGTTTGACTATGGACTTCTCATGTTAAAAGTTGCTCTTCTCCTTCAGTTATTATAGGATTACTTTCCTTCTCTTGTTTGCTCCAGCCTCTCTAGGTTGCTTCCTTTTAGCTTTTCGAAAAAAATTAATTTGTCAACCCATAAATTTGATATTCCTTTGGATTCCACTTTTACTACCCTACCTTCCCTATTTATAAAATTGTCATACTATTCCATGGTGATTTTTTTCATGACTATACCTTCCCTAATGTGCTATACATAACTGACACCCCCATTCCTCTTTCATCTGAGTGCTAGAGTGTCACTTACCTATTGCCCAAGCCACAACTCAGCGAAACATATCAGTTGTCTCTCACCATCCACGTCTAGTCAGCTGTGAAGTCTTATTGACCCTACCTCCTATAGATCTCTTGATATTAGTTCTCTCTCAACTTTCATCTCTTCTGTTACCCTTCGATCTTGTTTGTTCCCACTTGGAATATTATATTAAGTTTTCTTTAACATATATAATTCCCTATCTTAAAATCTGTTAATGGCTACTTATGCTGTTGGGAACAAGTCATGCTCCTCAGCAGGGTATTACATCATTATTTGGCTATGTTGACATTGTTGTCTTTAGTAACTTTACTTTGATTAACCTTAAGAAAGTCTAGTGTATTTGTTGATCAGTTAAGAGCAAAAGTTGTGAAATCAGTTTACGTAGTTGAAGGCTGAATTTTATGGGAATTGTACAAGTTGTAGTCCTTCTAAGCCTTTGTTTCCTTATAAAAAATATGAGAATAAAAGTATTTATTTCACAATATTGTTGTTAAATGAATGCCTATTAGTATGCCTGGTACATAAATAAATACTCAAAAATGTTAGCTGTTATCAATTATTTGTGGTTTCCAGGTTGTTTTATACTATTTCAAAATGTATGCCTGTGCATAAACCATTACCCATTCAAGAATGCACTTTCTCACCTTCACTTTATTATTCAAGATTTAGCTCAAGCATTTCCTTTTCTCTGAAGCTTTTTGTAAGCACATTCCATCCCAGTTCCTTTCCCCTGCCCCACACTGTCGTTCAAATTAGAGCTTTTGTGATATTTGAGCATCCTTCTATTATTCATTATGATACTGAGTTCTAACTGTTGGCTTACTCCAGTCTTCTTCTTTGAGGTTGTGACCTCCTTGGGGGAAGATGTCTCATGCATCTGTTACTCTCCAGCAGCATTGCTCAGAGTCTGCTGGTACTGAGTAGATTCTCAATAAAGATTTGAAGAAACAATGACTGACTTATGGAATAAATTAATGAAAGGTTGGGATATCTATCTATCTATCAGCAACGTCTTTTTCTTGTTGGCTTGCAATTAGACGTGTTTTAATATCTATTAATTGATTTTTTAAATTATCTAACTGTTTGTGATATTTTTCTGAATGCTAAAAATGGAAGAATAATCTGTTCTTCCTGACTACAAATACGATATAGTCCCAAATTGAGATTTTCCAGTAAAATGTATATAGAGTTTGCTAGTAATATCACTGATTCGATTAATGTGAACAGATGATTAGAATGGTTTAGAAATTAATCCATTTCAAAATTATTTATAAATCTTTGCCTTTACTTTGTATTACATGAATATAAGTAAATAGAGAAAAGTTTCTTACAAACCAAGTTACCGCATTGGTTTGTTCATTTAAGATCTTTCACATTTTATGTAGAAATAGTTACTTTACCACGTCTCACTCTACCTTGTACTCAGAACTCTGAGTTATATTAAGAAATAATAATAATGATAGGGTAATGATAGAAAACATCTGGTGAGTTTTTATTTGTATTTTGAAGATAGTGAATAGTTAAAAAAAAAAAAAAGAAAAAAAAAGAATAAAAAGAAAAGAAAGAAAACTACCTACTAATCAAGTATAACAATTTATCAGGAGAAATTTCCCTGTCCCAAATAAAGTCTCTCATTGATTGGTCTTTAAATCCCTAAATGTCCAGAGAACTAGAAGATCCTGAAGAATTAGTTAATTTAAGCCTAAATCTAAAGCACTTTAAAGACAAATTGAAAAACAGGGATATATGCTTTCAATAAAATTGAAACAAAACACCTTAGAAAATGAAATTTGCTTTCAGTGACTTTATTTGTCATTAAACTCAGTGACTGTATCTGCTAAATAGCCCTAAACTTGCCCATTCCTAGCCCTTAATTGACCTCTTATCAGAAAGCGCTCTGTATGTTCAAGTATGAAAAGGTGATCTTCTTCCACTGAGGTTCTTGCATTGGCCATTAGCTATTTACAACTGTAAAATCTGGAAAAGATGATAGATTTGTTGTCTTTTAGTCTAACCAACAACAAAATGAGTGGCTTCCCTTCTTCAACCCTCATATCCCCTTCCAGAATGCTAAGTTCGTGCAATTGTGAATTGATTTGCAAGCTAAGTTATTACCTCATACACTTGTATCAGTCCTGAGTTACAATTTGTGTACAGAAGGACTAGGAGAACATAGTGATCCCCCTGTGGTTAAATGGGAGCTGAACAAATTGCATAGTTCCGCATCTACAGGAACCCCTTTTAAGTCCCTCAATTCGATTCATATTTGTTTCTTGAATGACTGTGCAATGTCAAGTGCTTTCTGTCGGGAGGACTTGGGGGAACATAAGCTTTTCTGTTTAGTTTACCTACAAAAACCTCCCTCCACAAGGGACTTGTTCTCTGCTCATGCCACCCACTTAGCACAATAAGGCATTTGCTTATGGTTGGTTATCAGGAAAAGTCAATACTTTGGAAGATAACCCTAGTGAAAGCAAAAGTAAATCCACTAGCTTTTAAGACAGTGCTATAAGCCATTCTTTTGCATAGGAAGAAGAGGTGCTGTATTTATGGACTGTGGTAGGGCCTGATTTTCCATAAAAATGTTTTCGTCTGTGTTGTCTTTTTATAAGTTGAAAGTGTTTTGACAAAACTTGATAATCTCTATGACGTTTTACAGTGAGTAATTGGAGTTGGCAATATAGTATGGTAGTGGTAAAGAGCTCAGATTCTAGATTCATGAATTTTCAGTGAATTCAACAATTATTTTTTGACTTTGTTATGTGCCAGATGCTCATCTGAGCACTGAGGATATGACAGATAAGAAAAGAGACAAAAATCCTTGTTCTTATGGAGCTTACATTTAATTGATGAGACAGACAATAAACAATAGAAATAATGAACTATGTGGTATCTCAGATGGAGAAATGCTATGGGGAAAATTAAGCATCCAGCGGTTAGGGAATGCTGCTGTGTGTGTTGTGGGGAGAGATTTCTTTTCCATTTCAAATGAGGTGGTCAGGGAAATCCTCCTAAGATGGTGAAATTTGTACAAAGAACTGAAGGAGCTAGGACAGTGAGCCAACTGGATTTCTGGGGAACAAGCATTGCCACCAGAGAGAACAGAAATCTCACCGTTGCTGCTTTCTGAGTGTGAGATTTTGAGCAAAGATTAACATTTTCTAAACCTTAGTTTCCTCCTCTATAAAATGGGGACAATTGTAGTACCTGTCTCAAAGGGATATTGTGATAATTAAATAATATATGCATTACAGATACATAATAAACACTGGATAAATGTTAATTACTGTTATTTGGAAATCTCGAGTTTCTCTTTCAGATCACTTTATTCAAAGCTTTTGTCTATTGATTAGTGCCCTGTAGGATTCCTTGTTTGAATTAATCAGCTATAATAGAAAATATTTTACTCCTTCCTGTGGATGTAAATAAATATTAAATGCTCAAATGTTAGATAAGAGAGAAAATGCCCAAAGCTCTTTTTTCTCCTTTTTAATGTTTCGTTTTACCAGTTATATATGTACATAAATGTAAGTCTTTTTTCTCAATTATGGTCCCATTTCCCAATCCTTAGAAGCAACTACTTTCAACTCTTTTAGCTATTTCTTTTGATATTTGCTTTCATATATTTAAGGAACATGCTTGTGTTGCTGCTTCTTGATTTTTCAATTTCATACATTATTTATTAATTTCCCACTATAATTTATGAGCATTTGGCTCATTTATGCCATCATATATGTTCAATTTTGATCTCCCCATCTTACCAATATAGTTATATTATACTTTTGGTCAGATGAATATTTATTGGATATATTATTGTGACTATAGTGCTGTTCACAGCTGTACAATGAATTTTTTCTTTTTTTATGCTTTTCTGTTCCCTTTAGCTAATAATTATATTTTTTTGTTATTGATTTGTATCATTTGTTTACCACTTCACCCCCAGGTACTCATTTAGAAAAAGAAGTTTCTTGCAATATGTTCCAACACTTTGGGTATCCTCTCTGTTTCTTCTTCTTGGAGATACATTGCTGGGACATTCCAACTAGGCATAGTCAGCTTCCGAGCCAACTTTCATCGCCATCACCTCCTGGAGACCCTCTTTGCCTCCTCTCTTTAGTCGGATTGTTTCTGGAATCCCATATATTCCTTCTCCTTGTTTTGTGCTTTTGTTTTAATGGAGTATACATCCAAAAGCTTCTTGGGAAAAGGTGCATGAAAGATATATTTTGACACTTTTCATGTCTGAATGTCTGTTCCACTCACAGCTAATAGTTGCCTGAGTATAAAATTATGGTATGGAAACAATTTCCCCTTAGGATTTTGAAGATATTTTTTTTTCTGTCTTCTAGCTTCTAATATTGCTGTTCAAATGTCTGATGCTATTCTGATTATTTAAAAATTAAACATTTCATTTAATTTAAAACATACAAATATCCATTCATTTGCCAGTATTTTTCTTTGAATATGAATCCCTGATTGAATTTCTTTGTCATAGTCTCATATGAAACACAGTCATAATGCATCATCTATAATTTGTTTCTTTTTCTTTAAAGTAGAGTGAATCCTAGATTTTTCATGTTCCCCACCATCTTCTACCATTGATGCATCTATTCTCAATTTGACGTCTTTTTAAGCTACTCATGTTACTACTGCCTACACGCCTACAGGGCTGTGTGGTTTTGGTAGCATCACCAACAATTCCAGCCATGTTTATTATTAATTTTTTTTCATTTTTCTTTTATTATTTGTCTTATGTTCAGTTCTCCAGAAGCAGACCCTGAGATGAGAATTCATGTGAAAGCAATTTATTAGAAAGTGTTCCCAGGAAAAACTAGTAGAAAAGTGAGGATGTGGGCCTGGGGAGGAAAGGGGGCCAACAAGGGTGTGATATTGAGTCCAGTCCCGTGAGGAAGCCGTGGAGAGGGTGCAGCACACACCTTAGTGTTATTCTCATCGGTAGCCGGGGAGCCAGACTGTTTACACCCCACATCCTTTGGTCAGTGCTTAAGGACGGCCCCAGGAGAACATAAATTCCCAGGCTCTCAGTGGGCTGAGGCCGGGTGGGATCTTGCAGCCTGAGGTAACTCTGCTGTGAAAAGCCGCAAGTGGTGATGTTGGGACTGAAATCACACCAGGAGCTAGTGTTCACAAAAATGGTCTAGGCATCCCAGGAGATATGGTCAGGCCTCTGACTGCTTCTGCTGCGTTATTTTATAAAAAATAGCTGATAAGGAGCATAGGCCTTGTGACCCCAGCACATCTGACACAAAGATGATATTCATTAAGCATGCTGCAAGTGAGATTACTTCAGTCTCAATCAGACATTCATTGCCCTTAGATCACTTGACTTCTATATTCAATTATGGAGGAATAAAACAAACTAAAAGATGTTTATCAGTGCTGGCTACATTATCAAAGTTGTCCAAAAGGTAAGTGTAAATAATTACGGGACTCTATTATATTTTTAGCTCTCCAGGAAGTGAATCCTTATTATAGTACCTAAGATTATTATTGCATAGTCATATATTCTTCTATCATCCACGTTTTCAGGAACATCTTATTAATTCTCTCAAGCATTTGTTGAGGACTTATCTTCTGCTAGGCACTATTTTTGGTGCTGGAGTTAACACTTTGAACAAGATGGATAAGGCCTCTACTCTTAGGGTGCATATATTCTAGTGGAAAGAGACAATAAATAACGAGTAAAATGAGAATATCAAATAATGATTAGAACTGTGAAGAAAATAAAATGGAGTCAATGATTATTAATGGAGTACCAAAGAGATAATTGGATGTTCAAGAAAGACCTCTCTGAAGAGGTAATATTTAAGCTAAGGCATGAATGATAAGAATGAACCAAGCATGGGAAATTCTGGGAAAATTTACTCCAGGGAGAGAGAATTTGGTTGCTAAGGGAGGAGTGAGCTTGGTGTGTTTGGAGGATCTGAAAGAAGGCCATGTGGTTGGAGTGTCAGAGCAAACAGAAGAGATGAGGCTCACTGCTATGCAGGCCCAAATCATGAAAGCCATGGGAATGGATTTTGTGTTTATCACTTTGCTTTAAGAGTCACGTGCAGCCACTGGAGGGTTTTTAAGCGGGGCATTGATATGATCTGCTTTATATTTTTGAAGATTCGTCTGAGAATTTTGTGGAAAGTGGGGGGAGAGTAGAGAGAGGGAGAATGTGTATGAGGGCATCTCTTTAGTCTATACTGAAATATGATATTGGAGTTGGAGATATATAGGCAGATTCTGCAAATGATTTTGGAGTAGAGTTGACCCGTGCTGTTGATGGGGACTAGATAAGGGGCTGAGGAAAGAGTGAAGTCAATAATGACTCCTAGGTGTTTGGCAGGAGAGACTGAGGGATGCTTGGCCATTTTCTGACCTTTCCTTCTGTCTGTACTTATCAAGTACAAGTGGGTATAAGCAGTGTTGCTTTACCCTTCATCAAGCCCAGAGTTTAACTGTAGGTAAATGTACGCTATTCATCCAGATCCTCTTTGTCTTTCATGACTGGAGATTTTTGCCTTTTTCCTGGTTTTAAATTTTGTTTGGTTAAAATAATTCTTTACAAGCAGGAGGAGCAAGAAAAAATTTGTTCATATCATGCCATCTATTCCTTTTTAATTCCTTTCAAGAAAATTCTCCAAGGGAATACATTGTCTCATTGATGCCAATTTCGTTGTCAGAGAGACCATTAAGATCCCAAGTTTTAACACTGACCTATCATGTGGCCATCAGAACTGGCTTACTGGATACTTCCTTTTCTGCTGTGGAGAACATCTAGCTGTGCATCCTGCTGGGCCTTAAGGAGAGAGATGGTCTCCTTCCCTCTTCTGATGCGGCTAAACCTTGGGCTGAATTCCTGGATCCTACTTTGTAACACAATTGTATTGTATTATGTCTGTAACTCAGTAGATTCATAAACTATTTCTGATTTAGAAATCACATTACAAACATTCCAGATTGTCTTGTTTATCTAAGTAATCTCTTGTCTATGAATGCTAGACCCTGGTTTCAGAAGCATGCCCATCTGTTTACAGTCCTGACTGGGAAAAGGCATGGTTAGGGGAAAACAGAGATTGTACACTATCATTTCTGAATGCACTTCAGCAGCCGTGTGAATTAGCATAGTTCTTAATACAGAGCCTGAGGGTGCTTGTTTTGGCACTCAGTGAAATAATTTCTAAAAACAAAAATATTAATGCCATTAAAAAGTGTAACTCATTGCTCTAGAATGTATTTTTTCCGAAGTATTGATTCTCATTACAATGACATACAACATTATACTGAAAATGGTTCATAAAAATCGAGTGGGTGTATAAAGATATTTTTATTGTTTCTTTTGATTATAAAAATATGTCCACTGTAGAAAATTGGAAAATATATATAAAGTTGTGAAGAAGAATATAAAAACAATTTGTAATCCTACTGTTACAAAACGACCGCTGTGACCATTATTGGGTAATTGTTTGATCTTTTCTCTCTATACGTAGATATATGTGTATATACACACACACATCTATATAAAATATATGAAACGTATTTATGACTACATATAGAGTTTAAGAATTTGAGATCATAGTGTTTACACTATTTTGTATCCCACTTTTCCATAGAATTATAGGTAATTATAGGAAAATTTCATGACTGCATTATATTTTATATATCATAATATATTTCACCAATTTCCCTATTTGGGGGCATTGAGGTTGTTTCTACTATTTTTAGAAACTCAGATTGTTCTACTATAGTAAATGATGCTGAAATGAATACTTTTATAAATACATATTTAATAGCATTTCTGATTATTCTTTAGCATAAATTCCTAAAATGGAATTATTTGGTTAAAATGTATGAACATGTTAAAGATTCTTTTTACATATTCACATAACTTCCTATATGCATGAAAACATAATATATTTTGTTAGTTTTTGCCAATTTTATATATTTTTAAAATGTAATTTGCTGGTTTCAGTTTGCCTTACTTTGATTATTGATGAGGTTGAACATTTTATCATATAAACATATGTATTTCTTCTGTGAATTGCCCATCCATGTTCTTATCCATGTTTCTTATTGGTGTTTTTATTGGGATATTAATATTTAAATTATTGATTTGTAAGGTAACTACAGCTTTCTCATATTTGAGTTAAAAGTTTTTCCTAATTGAACTTTGCTTTAAATTTTGTCCAAAATTTTCTTGATATATATACATTTTAAGGTATATATAATTAAACCTATTTGCCCTTCCCTTTGTAATTTTCTTCCATATTTTTTAAAGTATGAAGAGTATTTACTGATCTTCTATAGCTGTATTTAAAATTTTAATCCATTGATCTGATTTATAATTTTGGATACTCAAAAACAGGATTCTATTTATTTTAATTAGCAACTTCCCAGCATCATTTGTTGAATAATCTAACTCTTTGTGAAATTTCCTGTGTGAAATTGTTTTTATTGTTGTTATTACTGTTGTTACATGCCAGTCCGTATGTACTCCCAGAAAGTTTCAGGCAATCTCTTTAGTTTTTCTTCTATTCTATTAATTCTTATATATGATCATATTGTTTTAATTGTTTCAGTGTATGTATATACACCCTCCAGTCATTTTTCTGATATGTTTACTATTCTTTGTTAATTTAATTTACCAGACAAATGCTGCTGAGATCCTTAATTATTTTTCTCACTGGAATTTCATTAGATTTTACTGGAAATTATTGCTATATTCCTAGAAGTCTGCCTGCATGTACATATTTTCTACCCCAAATATGGGATATTTCTCCATTCTTGCAAAATTATTTTTAGATTCTTCTATAAAATTATGTTTTATTCACATATGTATTGCAATATTTTTTGCTAGAAATTTTAGGTTACTTATGATTTTATAGCTATTTGTATTAGGAATAATTTGATTACTTCTTTAACTGATTTTATGTATATATAGGGTAAACATTAATTTTTGTAATTTTAACTTATCCTATTTTCTTACTGATTTAAATATATAATGTTTTTCTTCATTTGTTTTTCTTGTATTTCCAGGCATAAAAATTATCTGAAAACATCAATAATGTTATCTTCTCATTTCCAGTACTTCTTATTTCTGTTTCATGTCTGATAGTATTGGGTAAAATTTCTAGAAAATTATCAAATAATAACAATAAGAAAAGTACTTTTATTTTGTTCTTGATTTTATTGGACATGCATATTTTGTTTTCTCTTTTAGTATGCTATGAGCCTACAGATTATTTAAAATACAATAAATTGTTTATTTTTTTTCTCTTTTCCTAGGTAGTATGTTTAAAATCAAGAATGCATATTAAGATTTATTAAATGCCTTTTTAGATCCTATTTAATTTGTCACTTTTTCTTTGATTTTTAACTGTGTTATATTTGATTTGTAGGTTTTTATATGTTAAATCATCTTTGTATTACTGGGATATTCCTTACCAGGTCATGGTAGCTGTTGATTTTAATGTATTATTAAATTTGGATTACTTATGTTTTGTAAGACACATATTCATCTATAATCAGAATTTAGATGGGCATATAGAATGTATAAGGAATAGATTCCAGGCCAACTACAATCCATTTTTAGTGGCAACAAGTATTCCATGTTGAGAAATATTATGAGGTTGCAGGTTTGGTTCCATGACTCTAGATAGTGATGGAATGGTGGTAGGTTGGGATAGAATACTCTGTAGACTGAGTTCTGTATTTGCCTCCTTTTTTCCATTCAAGTCTTACCCCTCCTCCTTCTCCCCTTCCGCCTCCTACTTGTGGACCCTTAATGCTCCTCCTCCATCCTTCCTCTCCATGCCCTCCTCTCCCCTCCCTGCACCAAGCACACATAACTGGTCTTTGCCTACCTAGCAAACCATTACTCCAGATTGCATTTCAAAACAGCTTTTCCATGGAAGCCTTTCTTGACCTCACTAACAGGGATAGTGCTTTTTTCAACATTTTCCTATTATGACTTTGTTTTTTTCTGTTGCACTGCTGAAGTTTGAGTGGCTTATTATTTTATTTTCTAGAAGGCTCAGTTATTTTCATCTTTTAACCTTTAAAGCCTAGAAAAACCTAGTATATACTATTACATGTAGGTAATTTTGTCGTGAATTCATATTAAATGTATTTTTCTTCTAGGCATTGGTTTGCTTCTTGGGAACTGAGTTGAACCGTTGGTGCTAAAAAGTCATTATAGTTATGCCATCAGTTCAAGATCAGACGGAACTCAGTAAAAATAATCCAAATATTTTTTCTGAAGATGCTTCATGTCTGTTGCTCAGATAGTTGTGTGGTCTGTTTATGAAGTAGGGTTATCTTTTAACAAATACATAAAAACAAAGGACATAGTTAATCCAAAAGGCAGAATTTCATATTTTATCCTTTATGCTCTGTCTCACCCTTTACTTGTATTAGAGTGAAGGCTAAGTTGCTATGGCAAAGAAACCCTGAAATGCAGTGGCTTTAAGAACAGGTAAATTCTTATTGCTTATCTAATATTCTTGAAGGGAGTAGTCCCAGTGGTTGGCACAGCTCTGCTCCTTGTGATCATTCATAAACTCCAGGTTCCTTCTGCCTTGTCTTTCTGCCACCGCCTGATGGCGTGGTCCCAACTGGAGCTTGAGAACCGTAATATTCTAGGTAGGAGGAACAGGAAAGAGCAAAGGGGGAGCAATGTAGGTCCAGGAATGGCACACACTTCTGCTTAAATTCCTTTAAGTAACGTGGGAACGCTTGCAGAGAAGACTTGACAATATCATGAGCAGCTGTAGCCCCATTGCTGGTGAAGAAGAGAGTGGAATTCAATGGTCCTCTCGCAAACCCCATCACACATCTCTACTCAAAGACTGAGTATTTGACAACGACAATTTGGGCCTCAGTGTATTAAAAAGAAATTTAAAAAGACGGAAGCATAGAAAGTTTGTCATTGCCTTTCTTGCAGGGATAAAAATAATGCTTATATAATCTATGTTGGTACGCTTTTGTCGAATCACAATAAAAGGTTGAAGTGCTGGTTTTCAGAAAGTAGAACTTTGGGCGATAAAGATATTTACTTTACGTTTTTTTCACCTCACCCTGCATCTTCAATACCTATTTTAATGTAAAAAGTTATCTTGGACAGAATGGTAAATATTTCCCTAAAAGCATCTAATTTGAAGTGGTTCTTTAGTCAGCTTTTGTGTGAGTGAAAAGAGTTACCAGATGTGATTCTGCAGATTTCCATCAAAGTCACATTAAAGGATGGCAGGGCTGTGAGCAAGAAAAACCCCAACAGGGACTGCTAATAGTGTGCTGAGTAGGCTGTGGCTAGGGATTTCATTCTAAAAAATGAGTCAGAAAAATAGAAAGAAGTGTTTGTGTCTGAAGAATGGTTTCATCTCTTCTGACCACGGAATGGGAACGCAAGGAGGGCAGAAGGAGAAGCAATATAGCATGTGAAATGAAGAGAGGCTGTTTACAGTGAAACCTGATGTAGTGTATCTAGTGTCATAATTTGGATTGCTCAGTAGGGAACTAGCTTGGCTCTAACTCTATGAAGAGATATTAGCCAACCAATCGCATAGAAAGTGCCTTATCTTTTTTTCTTAAGGAACTGTTTTTAGAGTCTGTTTTGTGTGTTTGCCCGTTTTAAAATGTTTACTATTTGTGCATTTCATAATAATGCTTCACTGTGGTAATAAAAAAAAATTGTGGTTCAAAGCATGAAGTCGTATTAGGATAGTCCTTTAGTGACTAACATGACAGAAATATGAGGCTGATGTTTTATTCTGTACACCGCTATCATGATATACATATATAAATGAAACGAAAACAGACACATTAGATTGTATATAGACCTTCTGTCATACACAAGGGAGCTGGAATGAGCAGGATACTTTTCAACTTATTCTGTAGATCTTTAATAAGCTTTTGTGCTTAAATTCAATCTTACTATTACTGTTGTTATTCATAATAATAATATTGTTAAAATTCAATATACCATATTACTAAAATAGAATCGAACATATTTTAAATTTTAGATTAGCTTTTATTTGATGAATTATATTTGAATTCACATACAGAATGCATAGACTAAATGTCTGTGCAATTTTTTTCAGAATTTAAAGAGATTTTTAAAATGTATCACGTGGCTGACATACATAATTGGTCCTTTCCACCATCTGTAAAGACTAATCTCTTCATAGTATTTAATGTTAACTCTTGGTTTAAGTTTTTGCATAGTAAAATATATGAATTATATATTTTAAAAATAAGATTATATATTGTCATAATTTGGTTAAACTCAGGTACAAGATATTCTGAGACTTAGGCCACTAATTATGAAAGAAGTCACTAATTTGGATATGGTATTGAAATAGATGACATGTGTGTCCTTTTCATCCTGAAAAAAATGTTCTCTCAAACTACCTTAAAATAGGGGAAATAATTTCATTTTGGTTTTCCAGGATCATTTGTGAGTCCTTATGTAAAATGAATAGAAGTAAGTAATTTACAGGTGCTGTCAATGAATTTGAATGCAAAATATTTTGTATATTGTTGTGAACTGGCTTGAATAATAATATACTGTCTTATTTAAATGGATCATCTTTTATTCAATATGCAGACCAGATTTATGTGTATGTGTGTGTGTTTGGTGGATCCCTTTAGGAGCTTACCTTTGTATTAACAAAAATGCAAAAATCTTTCCTCCAATTAAAAAAAAAAGGTCAGTTTTCTGTCATGTTATTGAAGTAATTGTGTAATTAAAGGTTTGATAACTGGAATCTTATAGCCCAAATTTGTTGTTCATTAGTCATGGTGATTTGTTTAATGATATTTAAAAAGAGAACCCCCAAAGCCTTGTAAAAGTTAAAATGAAAAGAGCCATTGTTGAAGGAAGGAGAAAATCAAAACAAAACAAAATATGTAGGTGTAGTTGCTCTCTACATGTCTGTGTCTCATCATGTTCAGTAAATTTAAAATACATCAAAATCAGTCAGAAACGGAGCCTTTTTGTGTTGTCTGGGTTGTGTGCATGTACCTGCTTGTGTGTGCGTGTGCACACACGTATGTATTCCTTCCTTTTAAGGAAATAAACATAGGAATTAAGAGTAATTGTGAAGACTGAATGTAGATAGTGAAAAGATTTTTTAAACCAGTTGTGTGGGGGGTGTGTGTGTGTGTGTATGTGTGTTGTCTGTATACTATGGACTAACAACTTTCCTGAAAAAATCTTTTACACTTTTGGTTATATTTCAATTAATACTCTAATGATTTGGCTTGAGTGAGAGAAATTTAGCAATGAAAAGATAATGACAAAATTGGTTGCCATTTCTACATTCCTGTAATTCTGATAATCTGTCTGCATACTTTCTAGGATAACAATTAACAGACAGTAAAAATAATTCATTACAAACAATTCATGCTCACTGGTCATAATATTAGATAAAGCACTCATTCGGCTCAGTGTAGAGACTGGTGACTAAGTCTGTGACAAAATTAACATGATATTCTGTTGTACCTCAGATTACTATTATAGCTGAGTAAGAGACATTGTCTTGACTATCCCCTATTCCTTTCAGTTGTTTTAACAGTGTCTACATTTCTATAAAATTGATTGTATTAAAAATACATCTTATTCTGTTGATTGTCTATCCTTGTTCTGTATGCCTCTTAGACTTCTCATTAACTCAGGTGCAAATAGGAAGCAATTGTAACCTACTCAATTTACAAGGTTTGGTCCAGTTTTAAGTGACCAAAGGAAGGGCTGATGTACTCATAAACTATATTTTTTAAATACCTTATTTGATTTTGTGCCTCTTAATAAAGTTACCCACATAGCAATGCTTTACCATTTTTCTTATGCATGTTTACCACCATGCCCTGTATTCTGGATGTCTTTCTTTCTGAACAATGTCAGAAGGTTCTGGTGTGATTTCACTTTTTAATCAGGCTGCAAGGACAGTTGGCTCCTGATGGGATTACAGGGTAGCTTTGTATCAGATTTGCTTCTGATTAGCAGCTGCACAGTTTGGCTTCCTACAGCTTTGGTGTTTATCTCTTATCAGTTATAGTTTGGAAATAGTTAATATTTAACTTGAAAATACTCCAGTATAAACAATTAATACGTTAGGAAAATGATCATGGATACCAAGTTTTAAGAGCAGTTAGCAAAGAATCTCTAAATTCTAAATTTGAGGCAAAAATATTTTCTGTGATATAAGAACAGCCACTGTCCAAAGGAAGGACAAGAAAGAGATGTTTGGATTGCTGAGCTGTATAACATTGTCTTGTATTAGTTTTATAGACTAAGTTGGCCTGCCAGTCAGAGGTCGTCTTTGGTTTATCATTGCCTCTTATTTTGTATGAATGTTGCATTTTGCACGCAAGAACAAGAAAGCCAGCCAAAAATAATGGTACTTCTTTTCAGTTTGTCTGGGGCAGAGTACTTTCCTAGACTCTTACTCTCTGGTGCTGTAGCCACATCAGCCAATGAAGAGTGAAAAACCCAGCGGAGGTAGAGCAATGATCAAAAGAAAAAAAATAAGACTCCCAGTAAATAAAAGTCAAAGATATAGGCAATTCAAAGAAGAGACAGTAAAATGGTTAGTAAACAGATGAAAATATTTAAATTCACTCGTAATAAGACAGGAAGATTAAATCAGTTTTACCCATAAAATTAGTCAGGATGAAAACATACTCTTCAGTGATGATGAAGAGCATATTTATCAGCTGGTGAAAGTAAATGTATGCACAACCTTCAAGTCGACAGTTTGGCAAAAATTAATATAATCTCTTAAAATGTTCCTAGTTTTTGATGAAGGCATTTTATTTTTAGGAACCTTTCCAAAGAAAAAAATACAGATGATGATTTGTTTATAAATATATATTAACAGAGTATTATGTTATTTCCACGTGACAACATATTTTGCAGCCATTAAAATTATATTTTGGAAGAATATTAAAGAATTGGAATATGCTTAGTATGTAATGTTAAATAAGAAACAAAGACACCAAATATACATACATTACTATCTAAAGCCTATAAAAATATATATACATAGGAAAAAATGTGGAAGGAAAATAGAGAATGTTGACAGGCCTATGTTTGTGTCTGGGATTATGAATTTCCTGCAATAAACATGTGTTAATTGTAGTGTAATAATGAAAATTGCATATAAAAAGAAAAGTGAAAACTAAACTCAAGCAAATAGATAGCTATTTTTCCACCTAGAACATGATGAATAGAAAAAAAGAGGAAGTATATAAAGTTAATTTTTGATGGAATTGTCGACAAAAATAGCCAATTTAGTAAAAAGGAAAATCAAGCAATTGTTCACTTCTTTTAGAACAGTAAAATATTTTGTCAGTTGACCCAATGAAATTATTCCTCAATTGACTGTATCGACTAGCTGTTTTGCAGTTGTGTAGATGTGTTTTCGGAGAAAAAAATACTGCTGAAAAAATACTTAGTCAGTGAAACTTAATAGCAGGGCACAGGAGGAGATCATTAAAATGAATCCTCGTGCTTCATTGAGGCAATATATTGTAATGCAGATTGTATTGATTTACTGCAAATATCTGTGTGAAATTGGTGTTCCCTTCAAGTGAGCCTGTATATTAAAATCTATATATTATAAAAGTCAGAATGCAAGTTGGTTTGGTACAGTTTTCACAACCAAACTAAGTTAGACTATCACGTAGTTATTGGATCATCTTTAGATTTCTTTCTAGCATTACACAGGAACTCATTAACTAATTACATTCTCTCTATGTTCTATCTCTAGTGGGCACTTAAAAGAAGAATGGGAAGTTCAGTACTTCTCACTCACTCTAAGCTACTTGTAGTGATGGTTCTGTATTTGTGACATTTAGTGGAGGTATATTATCCATTCACAGGCTCTACACTCAGATATGACATGCTGTGGTTCTCCATGGTTACAAGAAGCTCACTCTTGTCTTCTCTAGCTTTAGTGTTTGAGTCATTCACATAGTGTCTTTACAGTAACACTGTTTTAGGACACTTATCTTTACATTGAGCAGCCATTTTCAACACTAAAACCAGATGGAAAAATCAGGGATAATTACTGGAAAGCTTTAACAATTAAATGGCATAAATTCTAAAGCAGGTCATGCTATATCCTTGTCTGTGTATCTTCAGCTCTTGGTGTCTTCAGTCTTTACATGCCCAGACTTTTGGCACTCTGTCGTTCATGTTCTTAACTATTGTAAATATATTGAAGGTCAACAGCTCTGAATGATAGAATTTTTAGAGGAAGAAGAGATCTTAATAAAGACCTTTCATTTCCTTGATGAGGAATAAGAGATCTGGAAAATTTATGGAAATTGCCTAAGGTGAGTTAGTGAGAAAATCAGAGAATTTATGGAAATTGCCTAAGGTGAGTTAGTGAGAAAAATCAGAATTAGACCTTTGTTCTGTGGCCCTGTTATCTATCATTCCCTTCTTCTTTGAGAGGCTACAAATGAAGCGTCTCAATAGCCTGATGATTAAGACTATGGAATCTGGAGCTAGACTTTCTTGATTCCATTCTGGCTCTATTCCTTACTAGCTTTGTGACTTCGGGAAAATTACTTGACGTTGCTGTCCATCAGTTTTCTTATTTGTACAATGAGAATAAGAATACTACTCATTTCATGCGTGTAATTGTGAAGATTAAATGAGCTAATATATGTAAGGTGTATAAAATAGTGCGTGGGATAAATTAAGTGCTCTGTAAATGTTTTTTAATACAAATACCAAGGGGAAAGCCAATCTAGACAAAGAGGACACATTATCCCTGATGCGTATATGTCACTTTTAATGTTGTAGCCAATGTTTTAATAATACTTGTTTAGAATAAAGGAAATATAGGCACCATATAACAGGAGTTATGAAGATTAATGGAGATCATGTATGAGATCTTTATGTAATATCTTCAGCCCGTACATTTTTCAAACATACCCTCTATTTTTCTATTGCTTGAAAATACTTTTCATTTGGGCCTTTTTTGAATTGATGGATTTTAATATGCACTTTTTGATAACAAAGATTAAATGTTAAGTCTTACCAGAAAATGTACAGAGTGACCATAGGGGAAAAAATACTGGGCTGTGTCTAAAACTTGATAATGATTAAATTTTGTTCCTTTATAAATCAGCATTTGACAATATTGTATTTTTAGTCTTTTGTCTTTCCCTTCTATAGTTCCTGAGATGTATTTTTGACATATTCTATTAACAATATGCAGTCAGTACTAAAGTTCTTATCTAATAACTTAAGTTTATCTAAGAATATTTTTCTTGTTTAAATAAAAAAAAAAAAAACCTGGTCTTTGTTTCCTTTGGTTTGAGGACTATCTTTCTACCTAATTAGAGGCCAAATGATCCCTGTATATTAACTCTTTTTTTAATGATCTCTATTTACAGAGAATATTTTAGCAGGAAGTTTTAACTGTTTCTCTTAGGGACTGTCCACACTTGAGAAAAATAGCTTTAAGCTTAACATTTTCAGTGTGTGTTTGAAATGGTAACTGCACCGTCACGCAGGCTTCACATTCGTGAGCTATTTTCAGCACTGGCTGCTTTTAAAACAGAGTGGAGAGTGAAACAGCAGCCACTGAAGGGCGAGCTGGATCGTGCACTTTCAAGTGTAGACCTGGCCTTAGAGAACAATGTGCTGAACAGCATTGAAAGGATAAGACACAGAAGAGATATTCTTTTCTCTATTTTAATGCTTTCTGAGTGCCTTGAAAGTGATACTTGACCTGTATATCATAAATCCAAACCAGAACATTTTAGAAGAGTCATTTATATCTCAGTTTTCATGCTTCCATTGCATCTCCTGATAGTGCATATCATCAAATTATTAGTTAGACTAAGTGCTTCCTAGAGGGCATTGTGAGTTGACATAAGTGGAGCTAGTTGATCTGAATGGCATATTCTAAGTGAAGTGTCCTGCTTAAGTGACTAAGAATGGTGTCAGGGTGACCATTACATTTTGCCCTTTTCAACCCCAGAATGACCTGAAATGGAAGACAACTGGATTCATTCTGCTGAGAATGAACTTCTTGCTCTGCCCAAATTTAGGTTTCTTGGCATTTATTCCAAATACCAGAGAGAGGAAAGAAGAGTCAAATGAACAACTCGTTTGCTAATGGTGACACGAGCAGCCTGTCTACATGTGAGTAAAAGATTGAGAGAATGCAAGAAAGAAGAAGAGAAGAAAAGAATTTGGGGATGGCGGGGAAATACCTTTATCCTACATCTTAAATGAATGTCCTATATACCTCAAGTAAAAAGGACTCGAAGGAAAGGCATATTTCAGGCTTCTCTTTGAAATAATAGTTTGCACAAAGGAGAACATGGTTAAATAACTGATAGAGTCAGTAAATTTAACATAAAGTTAAGTCAACTCATGAAAGTTGAGAGTGTATTAGAGCTTAGAAGGCATATGATTCATGTGGCCTCACCTCCATGTTTTCACCTGTTTTAAAATGAATTCTGTTTCATTATTAAATTTTTAAACAAATCCTGGACATAGAATTAACATTATAAGTATTTTAGTTTCCTCTTAATTTGGGGATTGGTTCCTGCTATTTTTCTTCTCTTTTGTAAGCCACAAAGATGACATCATTTTATGTCATATACATATATATATGGCTGCCATTCATCTACATCTATTCATTGATAAAAATCTTGCCACTGCTCTGTGGTTCAGCCAATTTTCTGGTCCATATATAAAGTCCCCTGCTATGATTACAGCAGATCAATTTGGATGCTTTTGGCCTGAGATACCAGAAACACCATTTCATAATGGCTTAAAAAATAGAGCAGTTTATTACTTCACATAAAAAGATGTCCACAGGTAGAGTGAGTTCTTTGGTTGAGTGATTTTGGCTTGAGTATATCATCAAGGATTAAGATTTTTCCTGTCTTTCTGCACTGTTATCTTTGGAGTTTCAGCCTTGTCCTCAGACTGGTTCCTCTCATAGTTATAAGATGACTCCAGCAAAACTAGGACAGTGTATTCTTTATTTATAGTGTGGGGTGGCGAAGTAGAAAGAGAGATAGACCACGGAGCACCTTTCAAGCCCTTAAAAGCCTTTCATTTTGTCTGATTGCATCCATCCTGGACCAAAATCAGTAATGGGTAATACCATCACTATCAAGAGCTGGGAGTATAGCTGATATTTGAGTAAAATGGAATTCTTTAGAAAAGAAGAAAGCAATAGATATTGGGTAAGTAATCCTCAGTGTCCATCTTAATTAGAAATCTTATGTAAAAAACAGTGTAGACCACTTCATACTCATTAGGATGGCTATTATCAAAAAAATGGGAAATAACAAGTGTTGGCAAGGATTTGAAGACATTGAAACCATCATGCGTTACTGATGGGAATGTGATGCAGCCAGTATGGAACATTTTGGCAGCTTCCCAAAAAAGTTAAACATAGAATTACCATGTGATTCAACAATTCCACTCCTAGGTATATACCTAAAAGAATTGAAAGCAGGGACTTAAACAGATATTTATACATCCATGTTCATAGCAGCATTATTCCCAATAGCTAAAAGGTGGAAATAATCTGTGTCCCTCAACAGATGAATGGATAAACAAAATGTGGTGTATAGTACCATGGGATTTGTTCAGCCATGAAAAGGAGTGAAGGTCTGATACATGCTGTAACATGGCTGAACCTTGAAAACATTAGGCTAAGTGAAATACACCAGGTGCAAATGGACAAATGTATGATTCCACCTATATAAAGTACCTTGAATGGGCAAATTCATGGAGCAGAAAGTCGAATAGAGGCTACTAGGAGTTGGGGGAAGGAGCAAATGGCAAATGGAGAAATGGAGAGTTGTTTAATGGGTACAGAGTTTCTGTTTGAGATGATGAAAAAATTCTGGAAATAGTTGTGATGGTTACATAACATTGTGAATGTACTTAATGCCACTGAACTGTACATGTATAAGTGGTTAAAATGGTAAATTTTATGTTATATATATTTGACCACATGATAAGCTATACAGAACCAACTTGAGATCATGTATTGGTTACTTCAAGAGCTTGTGAATAAGCATCAAGAATCAAGAAATTAGTTTCTTCACTATTTTCCTTATCCCTGCACACCAAGATAAAGAGGAACCAAATTTGCAGTATTGATCTAATGTTGGCCATCAATATTTGGTGCCAATTTCCAAAGACAAACTCTCAAAAGTTGGTGTTTGTTCCCCATAAGAAACTTAGTTTCTTTAGCCATGTAAGGTTCTGATAAACTTTCTAACTTCAGCCGTTCCTATAAAACAAATATAACCACAATGATAAGCTTCAGCAATAAACACAGGGCAAATTAAGCTACATCTTTCTATATGTTTTTAGTCTTAGTATTTGTTCTCAAATTTCTTAGTCAAAATATTGATAAGTTAGAAGTTGAGGTATAGAGGAAAACGCCCAGTCTCTCTTTCTTGCTTTATATTTTGAATGAAACAAAGAATGGATACAAAAATAAAATAGAAATGAAAGTAAAAGCCTTATTATTAGTTGTCAGGGATACACTTTCCCTCATAAAGTAGGATTCTGGTAAACTATATGGTATAGTGAGGCTTCTACCCAAAACCCAGGTGGCCTTTTCGCTACTTTGGAACAGATTTGTGGGCAAGGCCAGCTTTTCAGGCCAGGTTTAACCTGACTCACCCAACCAACCTCAGGAAACCTGGAAAAGAGAGAGAAGGGTGTTCTTTCTTTTTTTCACAACAGGGAGGCCTGCCCAGGTGTGCCTAAAGAGTGGAAGAAAAGATAATGAGAAGCTTGTTACACCTGAACACAGGCAGGTCAAAGTGCATTATATACCTAGCCCTAGCTATCTGTGAGCAATGACCTTTAACACGTGAATCCCATCTACTAATAGAATATGATTCAGTGCTTGGCAGGCTCTCTCCAATCAGATTAGCTGCTACTCCTTTCTTGGGGAGGAACATGCTTCTTTTTCCCTCATGGAGTGGGCATGGAAACAAGTCTAGATTTTCATCGAACAGCTAAAACTTGCACTTTGGTCATACAGACTATCATGTGCAGATCTTCCAAGTGTATCTGGCTAGTGGCGCTCCACCCCAATATTAATTCTCACCCAACCTTATCCTAAGAGTGACGTTCAAGATGTCGCTTACTTCAAATTTATCTCTTTGACATTGATCGAGCTCAATCTTCTAGTATTGTTTCTGAAATAAAGTTAGACAACAAGAAGAAGGCAAAGCAAACTGAAATTCTGTGAGGCTAAATAGGAAATAATTAAATGAATTTTGCTTATGTTGGATATAGGACATCCTTACCTGTCTCTATTTTCAAACGATTTGTATGCAAAAATGTCTAGCTCTTATAGTTCTTTCACTGAACCTCATTAATATAGGACAATAACTTCTAAAAGATTTTCTCAGCTCAACTTCTTTTTCTTATTGTATTGAAAACCAAAGAAATGTATATTATAGAATCTTAAAGCTCTAAGGGATAACAGTTATCTGGTCAATCTACTCATTTCAAAGGATTAGTCAATTGATGCCTACAGCTTATAAGTGACTCATAAGCCCAGTGTCATATGGTTGGTTGGTGGTAGGGCAAAGACTGGGATGTGGGTTATCTGTCCCTTTTAGTTAGGATTTATTCAAATATTCAAATAAAAGACTACGATGAGACACAGAAATATAGAGCTATAATGTAATAAGTTCATACCCAACCCTTAGCTCTCATGCCATTCTATTCTGTATAAGTATAGATTTCTGGCAGGGATTATCTCAGAGGGAGGAGACCCATTTGGCCAGGGCCTCAATTTACAGAAGGCCTAGAATCTTAAATTTATTTTTTACCTTAATTTTCTCTGGGTAGCACAAGGATATTGCAGGATGTTTTTAGGTTAAAATGTTAATATCTTATAGATTTATATTTTTAAACTTCTATTTTGGCACTTTTTTCAGTTTTTCATGTCCCAGGTATCTCAAAAATGGGCCCAGCTGGAGTCCCTGTGAAGCCCTGAGTGGTTCTGTCACGTAGCACACATGACCAGGCACATGTCACTTACTGGGGGGGAACAAGTTGTGCTGTTTGATGGCTCCCCCTGTCAGAAATTCCACCTGTTCAGACCCCAGCTTTCTGAATCATAACAGGCTTTCAGAATCACTCGGGACTCAAGAACAAAGGAACAAAATCTAGAAACCATTACCTTGGCAGTGAAACAGAAGAAACAGAAATGGCAGAGAAGAGCACAGGTTGTGAAGGTTAGAGAAGGTTCCCTGGATGCTGAGATTGAATGCCAGTGTTTTTAAAGGACCTGTGGAACCTGAGAAGCATTCAAGGGCAGAGATGAGGCAGAAGCTACCAAGCAAGGAAACACAGAAGAGAAAGAAGGAAGGAAGTGGGCCGTGAGAAGTAGCGGTCCAACAAACAAACAAACGTTGGACTTGAGAGGTTGATGAATCACTATAACATTTGTTCATCTCACTTATATGATATCAAATATTACAAAGGCAGCTGTTCACATTTTTTTGGTACCTGGTAAATCGGAAAGAACTGGTGGGAGGGACAGCAAAGAGTGGGCTTTCCAAGGAGATAAACACAGAACCCCAGAAAATTAGCCATTTGTACGTAAGGATTCCGTAAAGGAATATCATATCTCTACAATGGGGTATATGGATGGGGGAGGGGAGTTGTGATATATGGTTGGGGGAGGGGAGCAGGGAATGGAGGAGGAGATTCACCTGAACTTAAATTTCTAAGGTCAATCAAAAGCCGTGGCAACCATAGCAATTCTGCACATTATACAAGATGAACTTCACTGAGGCATTACACGTTCTGTTTTGATACCATTGTAATTTATCAGTCAGGCTAAATTGATTGGGGAAAAAAAGGACGCTCTCAGGTTACCTCAGCGGAGGAGGAAAAAAAAAGAGAGGAAGTGTATTTTAAAGAAGAATGCAGAGTGGAAGTGGATCTGTAAAGCTCTAGGAGCTCAAGTCATCTTTAGGCATTAATGTGTTTCTCCTCCTCCAGCCTGGCCTCTTCTCCTCCCCTCCCTCCCTCCTCCTCCTCTCCTCCAGCTCTGTCCCACTGCCTCCCTTCATTGTTCTACTTCCCACTCTTTTTCTTCCTCCTTCCCTTGCGTCTCTCCTTCCTCAGATTCTCTCTTTCTCTGTCTGCCTCTCTGTCTCTCTGTCTCTGTCTCTCTCTCTCCCTCTCTCTCAGCAGTTCTACCTCCCTGTACACGTGCATATCTAATCATCTAATTCATTCTGTGTTTACCAACAGGTGACTTCCTCCTCCTCCTCCTCTCTATATCTTTACTGGTCCCTCCAAACTTTGGATTACACGTGGCGTTGTTTCACCACTAGCTCACTGCTGACTGGCACAGTTTCTTGGTATTTCCCTTTATCCATTTTGAAAACCAAGAATCCAAATGGCTTACCTTACCCTTTCAGATCTGCTCATAGGCTATGTCATGTGCTAGACTTTGCATCAGTGGTCCACGCACCTGGTGCTGATTCTTGGGCCACTCACCGGGGGGCAGGGCCAGGGTAGGCTCAGCTCGCAATGGTATGAAATGTGGATGCTTAGGCAGAGGAGACTGTGATGGGGATGAGGAGTTAGCCAGGAGAGATCCTTTGACATCTCTAGCACAGGCTTCAGCTCAAAAGCATTGTAAGATAATGGACACAAATGCAGCAGAACAGAGCCGTGTTATAGTGTTGTAGAACACACTGTGGTACAACATAGCTTCCAGACTTCATTTATAAAAGACAAGACCAGACGCCTACGAAAGTTGTGTTAGCTGTAAAAGAACAAACAAACGTTGGACTTGAGAGGTTGATGAATCACTATAACATTTGTTCATCTCACTTATATGATATCAAATATTACAAAGGCAGCTGTTCACATTTTTTTTGGTACCTGGTAAATCATCTCAAGCTGCTGTGGATTCAATATCATGCGTATGACAAAATTAGGCAAGTCAACTGTGTGTTACATGAGTGGCTCATTTCGCCTGATGTTCTGTTAAATTTTCAGCTGCATCTGCATCTCAGACACGTAACATTAACTGATGTTCATAATGATAACCCTGAGTCGTTAAGGAAATGTTGTATTATGTCTGGTGCAGTACGCTTGAGACGTAAAGAGATACAATGGAGAGAGAACTGAGACTTACTGGATACCTGCTGAATTACAGACACGGAGAGAGGTGAGCTACTTATGCTGTTGCCCCGAAGCAACAGAATCCCGTGATGCCGGTTTTACAACTAAGGAAACGTGTTCAGATAGATTAAGTAAATTGTCCCAAGTTGGATCAGGAATCCAAATCCATCTTACTCCCGAACTTGTGCTCTCCCCCTTATACCACAAACTTGTTCAATTTTATTCTTTAATAAGAAATTTTCAAGTTGGAATTTAAACGAGTTACTCTTAGCTAGGCAAAGTGAGCTAGTCCATGACTCAGACCTGAAATATCCACAAAAGAAAGAAGAGGACTAACATTTGGGAACATGACCATGCACGATGATTTATTGCTCTGTGAGCTATGTATGAGTATCCCCAAGTTATGAGTTGAGGAAATTGGAGTTCATTGAGGCAAAATGACTTGCCCAAGGCAACACATTTAGAAAGCTAGGGCTTTAGTCTCCTTTGCAGGCTTGTCTTTCTCAATCCACTACTTAGATGTTAGGTTTTTTTTTTTTTAGTTCTGACCTCAGTCATTTTTTCTTCTCTTTCAATGTACTTTTTTAGGTTAGTTTCAGATGTACTAAGTTGGAAATTTATAACTTTAGATCCCGCCTCTCTCTCAAGTTGCCTACCTAGTTCTATACTTCCTCCTTCATATCCTATGGAACACTCAAACTCAGAGTATGTAATTTGTTATTTTCGAGTCTCCAAATGTGCCTCCCACCCCACATTCCTTCTCTTAGTGAATGGGCCCCAGTTTACCAAGCAAGAAATCTATGCATCTTCCTGCTTGAGTCAATAAATGCTGACCAAGCTCCCCCTTGTATCTTTGATATTCATCTCCCCTTTTCTCTTCCTATGCCATTTCTCTAGTTTAGGCCATCCGAAACAGTCGCAGTAGCCTTATGTGTCTGTGTTTCTCAGTGCTATTAGAGTGATCTTTCTGTTGAATAATCTTGATCATGTCGCTTTCTTGCTCATAGTTCTTCACTGGCTCCCCATAGCCCAAAGGATAGCATCCATACATCTTTGTATACACACATAATCCTTCATGACCTGGCCTCTATTTGCCTTTCTCATCTTACCACCTGCCACTCACTCCAGCCTCCATGATGATATAATAATTTTGAGATATTTATGGTTCTCTGGACATACCAAATCTTATTGCAGTTTTGTAACTTTTCCTTTGTTATTCCTTTCACCTGCTGGTTCACTTGACTATTCGTTAAGCTCTCTGTGAAATGCTATTTGTTTTGTAAGCCATTCCATTTCTTTTCAGGACTGCTAGTACTCTTCATTACACTTCCAGTGTAGCGGGTGTCTTAGTGTGCTATAATTACATGTGGACCTTTGCTCCCTTGACTGATAAAAATGAACTGAGATGCAGTATGTACTGGGGTGGTCATAGTGCTGTTTGTGGCAGGCATGCTTTCTGATTGATCAGGCATCTGTTCTGATCTGTTCTGCCCGTAGATTGTCCTCTAATTGTCCAGATTTCCGCTTACAGCACAGGAATGAGAACTAAGAATAATAAATCACGGCAGGGTGAAGTAAGGTGTTTGGCCCCTGTGAGTTGGAAGGACACTGGCTGATGTTGATGCAGGCTCCTTTCGCAACTGTATCACATTGAACTTGTAATCGCTTAAAGCCCAGGTTGTATTTTATTTTTTTCGTATGAGCTGCTATCAAATCATAGAATTGTACTCCTATACTTGTACAGTTGATTCTTAAAATCTAAATGCAGGGCTTTAGTTGTGTCCGTGCCCATTTAAAAAAATAAATTTATACTTCTGATGATCTCATCCTGCATACACCTGTGCTCTCCGTCCTGGTTTGGGATTATCTGCAGTTTGACAAGTGTGCTTTCTGAATCTTTCTTACAAATCACAGATGAAAATACATAAACAGCAAAGTAAATCACAGAGCCCTATGTTACACCACTTTTCCTCCAACTTCAGATTGATTTATTAATCAATATTGTTTTGGTCCAATATGTTTGAGTATAGATTCTCGACTCTTGGGGTGTTTTTTATTTCCCCCGTCTCATTCCTCTATCTTGTCCACAAGATATAGAGACTTAATTAAATGCCTTGCTTAGTTTAACGAGGACCAGGTCTTCAAGTTTACTTAATCTGTTAATTACCTGCCCTTATTGGAAAATCATCATCATCATCATCCATCTTCTGAAGTTGGTTTATGTACGTAAACCCTGGTCTTAGCTGTTAGCTGGGACACAGTCCTACATCTCAGAGTGATTTTTAACTTAGATTAACCTCCAATTCCATGGCCTGGAAGGTGCAAGTTCTCTCTCCAGGCTAACTCTTGAGTCCCAGAAGAGCTTACTCCCATGGCCTCCTCTGCCTGTCTCCTCTCAGCTGCCTTCATAAACTTAGATGCAAACTAATTGTTCAACAGGGAATGTTCTTATTATACTGAGATTTCTGTCATTGCCACAAACAAAGTTTCCTTATGGGTCAGAAGTAGATTTATAATAGACATTTCCCTTCCTGCTACCTCTACATATCAGTCATTTTTCTGCAGAGAAAGTTAAAATGTATTGAATGGAAACTTTGAAACATCACACAATTCTCTTTCTGTGTTGTAAGCATATTTCATGTCTTTGAATGGAGACTTTTGTTCATTCCCATGTTATGAACAATGAACTGTTATTATAACTGGTCTAAAGCAAGAGTTTCCAAGATACAGTTAATTGATAATTTTAGAGAATTGAGAAAAAGAGAGGTTAAATTGATATTCGCTTGGGTGCAATCTTTTCTTTACCCTGAGACATGAAGAACTTTAAGGAGGCTGATACTAGTTTTCTTGGTATGGTCTTAGTTGTGTTAAATAAAGTTTTATTTTAGTGGGCTGTTAAATTTTAGGAAAATAAAACTGTATGGAATAATTTTTGTCTCTGTAGAAGCATAGCCTCACATTTATGGTCTGGAAATGTAAAAGGGTGGTAGGAAATTTAAATACTGAAGGACACAATTTATCAAATGGTAGGTTAGGTGCAAAAATGGCCTTGTAAAAAGATGACTCTGTTAAAGGAGAAAGTAAGCCATTTAGTAAAGCCACTACAGATCCACACATGTGGAAATAAATAAAACTACACAAAATAACCTTGCTTGGTACTTGATGGACTTGATAGTGGACATGAGTGGCCCTTAAGATTGGAAGTTTTTGTGTTTATACTGCCTCTATGCATCAGAAGTTGGTCTTACCCAACATAACTGAAATAAAAAAGTCTACCAAAAATGTTTCATTTCTTTTGCTTTAAAACAGGAATTCCTGCGTCTGGTGTGAGATAGGTAGTTCAACTACTTCAGAATATACATTGTTGATATTAATATATTGCATTGCTATTTTCATTTTAAATGTCATTCTAAAAAGTACGACCTCCCTAGTATTGATATTGAAACAGCACTATTTCCAGTCATGCAATTAATCCTAATTAAACATTAGTACAAAACCTGGTAGATTAAGAAGTTTTTAGTGCCATCTTGAATCTTATGATTGCAGAATTAATTTAACAAGCCTGTTTAGGGATAATACATTCCAAAAAGAGATTTAAAGAAGCATCAATTTATTCAGAGAGGTTATATCGGCTTCATATGCATTCTTCATTGGTATTCAGGAAACAGCTGTCAGATAAATTATAAAAATACATGATAAACAAAACCAACTCATCTTTTTAATTGATTTTAATCTAGCTTCATCTAGGCAGCATAATGCTTTTCACTGATAGTAGGGTGCATAATATGTGTGCAATTACTTTGCAATTCACCATGACTTAAAAATATGCAGAACCTTTATCTATTACTAATACAGTCAAATGTCCAAAGTGGCAAATTATTGGTGGGAGCTATTGAAGATCAACTGATAGTTTTGTTCAAGTTTAATTTCAAGAAACAAAAGAGAAGACTTGATGGCTGGTAGTAATAGCAATGACTTATGGGAAATTGCAACTTAATAATTTATTGATTGATAGTAACTGAAAGTCATTATCCTGTGATGGCTGTTCGAACAGCTAATGTGAAACAATGCAGCCGACATCTGTCACAAAACCCCTGCCATATTAGCTCTTTCCTAATTGTTGCTTTCATTCCTTGCAGCTGAAAATGGAACATGGATGGAAGAGTCATGACTCTAAACTTGTTTTTTTGCTGATGGAGAAAGTGCTTTTCAGTTTTAAATGCCTGCAAAATAAGAGGGAATAGATTTTTTTTAGTTACTGAAGAAATATTAAATATTAAATGATGGAGAATATCAAGGTTCCTCAGTCTGATGATGTTCTTTGTAATAGTCAACATCAAAAGTTAGCACAGCCTCTTCTATATAGGAAGTAATTAAGAGTGGCCCATGCTATTGCTATCTGCCACATAAAGAGAGAGAAAGTTGACTCTGGCAGCTATCATTATCATTTATTTATCTCTCTTTGAAACTTAGCCCTTTCTCTTACTTCATAGCAATTGGCTAGGTTTCTCTTGAGTTTTGTACTGCTTACCATGAACTGTCAGGAATACAGTCAAATTTCAGGATAGGATTCCTAAGGTAGACTTAATTATCTTGATATATCAGATATTGAAATAGGCAGAGGATATAATCAATGTGTAGTAATGTCATTTACCTATTTAATTTTAAACACAGTTAATAAACACTAATTTAGTTACATTCTATCAGTATGATAAAAACTCAGGCATTGAAAATTGTCAACTGATGATTTTTTCTATTAAACTGTACAAAGCCATTTTAATCCAGTATATGGAATTTTCTATAAAGACTGCAAGGAACAATCAATTAAATGTGTCTGATTTAGGAACTGAATGTTGACAATTTTTATTTTCTAACAGATTTTGTCCACAATGGAAGTTTATCAAAATGTCAACATATCAGGGTGCAATGGCAGGTTATCTTTGTATTCCTGTCATCTTGAAATTGATCAACTGTTTATTATCTGCCTGTCTTGTGCATAGAACTTGACCATTATCATAAGCATAATATAGGAGACTTATTAGGTCTAGTTGACTGTTTCTCAGGTTACCGTCCTCACACCCTTGCAATGTTCAGCTTTGCTTTATTGATTTCTCACAATGCACAAGTATGTCTTACATATGACACTTCCCCAAAAGGGTTATATATGGGAGTGTGTGGGGGAAGAGTCTGTAATTAAGTAGTTAATAAACTTTTCATTCAGTGAACATGTCCATGAACCTGATATGCATTTGTTTTGACATCTCAGACAGGACATAGTGAATGACTTATCTTGGTTGCTGATTAGCAAGACTCCATCTAAAATTTTTGGGATCAGATTTTTCTCCCCCTCACTTGGATGTAAGCCTAACTAGCTGCTGAACTGGAGATGAGAAGGAGAGAATGAGTTGGTGGGGACAACCTGGTTTGACCCGTTTTTGGGGTGGGTGCTGTAAATCTTAATCCATCTGGGCTCTAATGACCAGTAATTTTATTTTTTCAGAAATCAGTAGTCGTGAAATGAATCATAATATTTATATATTTATGAATAATTATTGAAGGGACAAGTCACTATTTTATAATCTTAAAAATCCTAGAAAATGGGAAAAATGCTAGGAAAATTTATCCATTTCTTTTATGAGAAATGTTTGAGTTCCTATCAAGAATGTGAAGAGTCTGAGATTTTGCCCTTCTTTCATGCCAACAATTTAGCCTGCCACAGTTTCCTGGAACGTGCTGGCAGGAGACACGATTCTCCTGGATCAGAGACAAAGATTTTATTACTCACAACACAGCCAGCAGCATGGACGTCATTATCCTTCCAGTTGCTTTCGGGATGACATAAATGGGCATAGTATACGCAATTGGTTTGTGTTAACAGCTGAGGAACCTTGAGTTTAGGAAACCTGACTCTTTTGTCATGGATACTAAGCAAATCTGCCTGAGCTTTTTTCTAGAGAGAGCCATTGTCTTGACTATACGGGACAGTAAACAAACTTGCCTCTGTTCTCATGGGAGACACTAACTCCATCTTCCCAAGCCATTTACTCTGCTCTCAATATGTACAGAAATGAGAGAGACCCGCAGAGATCTAGCTCCTAATGTACCTCTTATGAACTAGTGATTGTGCTAGCTTGTAGCAAGACGATGACCAAGACTAACAAGGCTTTTGGTGAGCTTGCATAAGGTATATATTTCTGACTCAGATAAAATAAAAAGAATATATGGAAAACACCAGTGGAGATGAATGTGAGCCAATTATACCAATAAAATTTTCTAAATAGTGTAACTAAGACAAGAATATCTTTAACCCCAGGTTGAATTAATATGGCTTCCATATATCAAATTTAAGAGTACTAGTAATCTTTGCCAGTACATGGAATATACATTTTGATCTCATATTGTTAGTTTAACATGTATATCATATATATACAAATTAAGATTGATTTTGGAATTATTTTCTGCCTTTTCAAACAATGTAAAGATTTTTTTGTAGATTCCTGCTACACATGGTTGTGATTTTCCTTTAACAGTCTATGTTAAAACTAAAAGTACTGAAATTTAAAACCTGTTATAGAAAAGAATCAGTCTAAAATATTTCATGAACTATGTAGTAATAATTTTGTCTGTGTAAAATTTCCCTTGATCTTATTTTTTCCAAATTACTTTAAAAAATTAGTTTGGCCTTCCATGCCTCTTCATAATCCTTCAGTGACTTTGGTAAATTATATCCTAGTGAAATTATCCACCTTAATTATCACCACTTTCCAAGCACAAATTAAAAAGCTTACCTTCACCTAAAGTATCTCTATTACCATATTCCTTTAACCTCATCAGACTTTTATCACCTTACAGTAACTGTCTGTTAAATGAAGTTTTATAGTCAAATTTGATATATGCCCTTTGCTAGGTTATTATGGAAATTTTTATCTTATTTTATGGTAAGGTTTTGCATCAAACTGCTTTATAATAACTTCTCATTTACTCAAAATTTTTGGATAATATAGTATTCAGGTTAAATAAATGTTCTGGTGAACTGAAAATTATTGACGCATATAGCACAACATTTACAACACATTCATAACAAATTTTCAAAGGACTCAGAGAATTAAGTACATTCTAAGTTCAAGCTATGATTTGCTTTTTCTCTTTCATTGCTTCTAGTCTCTTATGAGCAATAGTGATTCCTAAATAGTTTTGAAGATTTAAAATATTTCACAAAATCTATGCATACTCAGTATTTTATTCACTACTTGCTCCTTTCTACTGTTAGTATGGTTACTGTCATGTTTTACTTTTTTTTTTTTAATTTTTTGTTTATTGCAGTAACATTGGTTTATGACATTGTAAACATTTCAGGTGTACATCATTGTACTTCTATTTCTGCATAGATGACATCATGTTCACCACCCAAATACTAATTACAACCCATCACCACACACGTGTGCCGAATTATCCCTTTCACCCTCCTCCCTCCCCGCTTCCCCTCTGGTAACCACCAATCCAATCTCTGTCCCTATGTGTTTGTTTATTGTTGTTATTATCTACTACTTAATGAAGGATGTCATGTTTTACTTTTAAACGCCTGAATGCAAAATTCATAGGAAAAATTACTGATTACTCCTATTTTATTGTTATTAAGGTTTTACATGAATAGGAATTTTAGTGAACCAAGTTTTCCTGTTTATATCTTAAGATAAATTTATTGCAAGTACTTAAAATTAATAAAAACATATAATGCCGTAGAACTAGAAGAGACCTTAGCAATAATCTAGCCCAACATCTTCATTTTACAAGTGAGGAAATCGGGGCCCAGATAAGTTAACAGACTGACTCATGGTTTTCCAGATTATTATTTAAAGAACTGATACTAGAATCTCTCAGTTCATTGCTTTTTCATAAACATATTACACTGAATCTAATATAACATTAATTATAAGATATACCATCATTACACATATCACTAAGAAAGAAAAAAATGCCTTCAATAAAATTATGACAGTTTCAAGCCAGCCCTGATGGCCTAGTGGTTAAAGTTCCGTGCTCTCACTCCCCAAGCCCAGGTTGGTTTCCTGGTTGCTATGCTGTGGTGGTGGCTCACACAGAGAACTAGAAGGACTTACAACTATGGTATACAACCATGTGCTAGGGCTTTGGGAAGAAGGGGAAAAAAAGGAGGAGAATTGGCAACAGATGTTAGCTCAGGGCAAATCCTTCCCTGCAAAAAGAAAAAAAAAATTATGACAGTTTCATCAGTGATAGTCCCACCCAAATTGTGAAAACATCACCTCAGTCCCTCATTGCTTTGAAACAGTTTTTCACCTATTCAGAGGGATTGGGCAAATGTGTCCTTCCTTGAACTGCACTGAATGGCGTGTGTGGCAATCCTTTTGCACAAATGTCAGTAACAAAATATAACACAGCTTCATGTAATTGTGGATATCTATCTTTCTCATGTTTCACAGAGCACATGTTTTTTGCCTTGCAGGAAAATTGGTAGTTGTGGTCATCCCTCCAACAAAGAGTCTTTTACTAAGACCAAGTTTATGTCCTATCGTTTGTTGCCATGCATTTCAGAGAAAACAATTAATTTTGTTTCAGTGATGAATTGTGCTATAAACATTTTGAAGATGTTTTAAACAGTGGTTAAACTCAACATGTATTGTCCCAACAATGCACATGGCTCAGTCAGGAGGAAGACAAGTTTTCTTAGCTATGACCAAGAGCAGGGAATTGCAACTATGTAATGACTGTCCCTTGTCTTTATCTTCCCAGCATTTGAAAGACAGTATCAATTGTAAGAGGCATCTTGATTTCAGAGATTTTGAAATGTAATATATCTGAGTCTTTGAATTGGTGAAATATGATACCTCTTTAAGATTTGCTAGAAGTATACTTTAGAATATTTCTTCTTGAATAGTATTTTTACAGACTACTATGCCTATTTACCTATAAAGTCTCCTTGTCTCTTGTAAGCACATCCAAACAGAGAAATACATCTGGAACTCTTGATTACATGCATTATATTTTTATACTTTGCAAAATCTAATAGGTTACTTAGTAAATATTCCTTAATACATGTGTTCAAAGTTCTAACTTTCTCTTTGGTAAGGTGCTCTTATCTTAGATAACTTATTTACATGTAATGAATGTCATAAATGACCATGGATTTTTAAAATTGAGAGTGGTTTATTCTTCATTATTTTTCAAAATTGAAATATATTTCAAGTGAACATAATTTCAAAATCATTAAGCCACTCAAAGCAGTTCCTAGTTATATAATGTTTGTCTGAATCATGTTGTTGAATATTCAGTAATAAAGAGTTTGATTAGTTTTTTTTTTTTTTTTTTTAATACCTTGGTTTGGAATGTACTGAGTCGATATAGAGGACAGGAATTTAATTTCAAATAAGTTTTCAGACTGTTTCTAGCTCACCAAGTCATAATTACTATTTTGACAGTTATGTCTCATAGACATTTATTTTAATTGCATATGTTAGCAATTCGTTTTGGTATGACAGTCTCTGCTATTGTTGTGTTGCCAAATTATGCTTACAGGAACTATGTCAGAAATTCAACATGTGGAGAACGGTAATTAACCTGAATCATCACTTAGCTTTTGTGAATACAGATGGCCTATGTTGTTTTTGTCTTTTTTTATTAAGTAAAATCTCACTAATCCTGACTCTCTCTCCTCACTCCCTATATTCAAGTCTTCTTGATTTACCTCCTAAATATGTTTTGAGCCTGTCCTGTTTTATTTCCACCATCACTGCTCTAGTATATCTTGACGTTATCTCTCATCTGGGTTCTACTTATAGCCTGCTTTCTCCCTCACACCCACTCTTGCCCCCTCCAGTTCATTCTCTGCCTTGCCAACAGAGAAAGTTTTATAAATGCAGGGCATACCTGGCCATACCTACTTGCTTGACGTGATTCGGGAGCTACCCCATTGGAAAAGACTAACATCCTTAAGAGAGGCTACAAGGCTGTACACAGTCGATTCCACTAGTCTCTCTGAGTCTTGCTGTGTGCCCTTGTCTCTGCCCCCTAACCACGTTGACCTGCATCAAGTACCTTGAAGGTAGACACCATGCTTCCTCCTCCACAAGGCCTTTACACGTGCATTTGTTTCTCCTGCCTAGAGTGTTCTTTCCACCCTACCTAGCTTTTCTTGGGTAGCTCCTTCAGCTTGCACATCAAGTCACTTCAAACATTTTCTTCTCTGACCACCCAGACCAGATTAGGTCTTCTTTATGTGTTCCAGTAGAAACTTGAACTTGTCCTACATCATTCTCATCACAGAGTGTGAACATATATCTGTGTGTTTATTTTAATAGGGTGTCTGTGCTGGACTACAGTGAGCTTCACAAGGGTAGGGATTCTGTCTGTCTTTCTACCACAGCATTCCCAGCCATTGGTACAGCAATTGGCAGATAATAAGTGTGCAATAGTTACTTGTAAAAAAAAAAAGGATCGCTCTCCTACAATGGAATGGGTGATTATTAAGTCGGGGCTGAAGTAGACTCTTTTAAAGAAAAGTTCGCCATGAAAAATAACGTGATCAATATAGTAGTCCTTTTAAATGGCCTTTTTTGTGTGTGTGTGTGAGGAAGATCAGCCCCGAGCTAATATCCATGGCAATCCTCCTCTTTTTGCTGAGGAAGACCAGCCCTGAGCTAACATCTATTGCCAATCCTCCTCCTTTTTTTTTCCCCAAAGCCCCAGTAGATAGTTGTATGTCATAGTTGCACATACTGCTAGTTGCTGTATGTGGGACACAGCCTCAGCATGGCCGGAGAAGTGGTGCGTCGGTGCGCGCCCAGGATCCGAACCCCGGGCCGCCAGTAGCGGAGCGCGTGCACTTAACCGCTAAGCCACAGGGTCGGCCCCTAAATGGCCTTTAAGGAGTTTAACAATACATAGTTTGGAAATGCTCTTAATTAAAAAATGTCTCATCATTTGTGCGTCAGACATCTTATATATTTGGTTGGGCACTGCCACTTCCTGGCTGTGTGAAGTTGAGTAATTAATTACCTTTCTGAATCTGCTTCCTGCTCTAAATATTTCTCTGGCGTGTTGTAAAGAGAAAGCCGGTGGGGTGGGGTGTGAACAATAAAGTACTGTTTATAAGGTTTAACTATTTAAGTATGCCAAGCAGATTCGCTGGCAGCCATTGATTTGATTTTTACAACGTCCTTGAAAATAATTTCTAAAATGCCTTTAAAACGTTCTGCACTTTACATTTTCCACTAATTAAAACTGAGTTTCCTTTTAAGTAGTCTAAATTCTTATGTACCTTAATGTATCATATATATTTCTTTCATTAACCGTCATTTGTATTGAGGGCAATACATTCAGTGCATGCTTTTAAATTTAGAAGTTTCAGCTCAACTGAAGAAGAGCTCATAATGAATATAAAGTAACTTATAAGTTGAGGCTCTTTCCTGCTGTCATACAAAATCCTTCTTTACACTTTTCAACTCTTTCTTGCAGCTAAAGGGTAGTCTTGTCAGGAGATTACAAAGGACATTGTTACACTTACTACAGTGACCATTTTAATAACATATATATTCAGCCCATGTTGATCAGGCCTCTAGGTAGGTTGCTGTGTTCTCATTTTTGTACATATATACTCATAATACACATTTCCATATATCTATATTTAAGTATAAGGGGTATATATATACTTTTATTTTCAAACTGTAAACCCTTTCGAAAAACTTTTTCTCATTCTTTCCATGCCATGCCATTATCTTATATACACATTTGGAGAAGAAGTATTTGGAGTGTGGTGGTCAAACCCTTCTTTGGCTAATCTTTATCTTTAGGTTTTACAGTCATAGTTTACAGCTGTAAGCACTGTCTTACATCTGTATTGCAGTAAAATAGTCATATATGTGTTCCCCCTCTGCCGCTCGAAGGGCATATTTTTCCAACAGAGCATCAAACAACCAATTTGGTAGATATTTTTCGCTGAATTCAGTCTATGTTTTGGACTAATGTTTATAGCCCAAGTTACATAACAGTAAAATAGATGCTAGGTAAGATTAGCCATGCTTCTTACCTCTTGCATGGTCTGGAATCATTAGAGCTCAGTGACTCTCTTCCCCAAAATATAGGGAGGTAGATACTCTTCTTGCTTAGTAAACCAACTCCTATATTTTATCTCCAATTATAATAATTAGAGCAATTAAAGGGCTTTTTATTGCTGAAATGCATAATCTTTTTCCTATGTCAAAGATATTCTTGAAAGAAGTATAGGACTAATGACTGGAATTCAGATATAACACGTACTTTGTAATACATAATGGTTTATGTATTTGAAATTTGTATGTATATAATAATGTAATTTATGACACACTTTAGTACATGATAGCATTGAATCCTGAGTTCATTTCAATTTGAATTCAATTTCTAGCAGAATTCCAGCCCAAATTTTATGTTTGAAATGTGTTTGCTTTACTCCAAATAGAATGTATTCTTGTTTTTGATAAGATACTGAGTTCAAATGTGGCTCTTTTAATTAATATTATATTGACTTTTGCACATTCTCTCTTGTAAATATCTGTTAAAGAATCCAATAGCTAGTGTGCTTTAGCTTAAGGCTACTTATTAAAGAGGTTATATTCTTATTTATTTTTTTATCCTTAAGGTGTAACCTGTAGGTTTCTTAGTCATCCCGTTCAAGGCTTCTGAAATCCAGAGGCTGCTGAATCCAAGATCATAACACCCTGCTGGTGCAGGCCAGTATGCATAATTCCATTCCCACTCTTGATGGTTAATTTCATAAAAATATTCCTGAAGAAGTGAGGGGTTGGAGGAACTTCACATGTTCACCTGGGTTGGATTGCTCCCCAACTCATCCAACATAACTTCCTAACATGCCAGGGGTGGTTGAGAATAGGGTGCACTATAGGAATTGATTAAAACCAATGAAACATGAAAACTAGTAGTGCCTAAAATCAACCGTTTAATTCAGAAATGATCAGAGCACCATATTTTTATTGACCATACTGGAAATAATTCAGGGAACACTTTGTTCTTTTTTGTGTGTGTGTGAGGAAGATCAGCCGTGAGCTAACATCTGTGCCAATCCTCCTCTTTTTGCTGAGGAAGATCGGCCCTGAGCTAACATCTATTGCCAATCCTCCTGTTTTCTTTTCCATTTTTCTCCCCAAAGCCCCAGTAGCTAGTTGTATGTCATAGTTGCACATCCTTCTTAGTTGCTGCATGTGGGACGCGGCCTCAGCATGGCTGGACAAGCGGTGCATCGGTGCATGCCCAGGATCCGAACCCAAGAAACTAGTAGTGGAGCGCGTGCACTTAACCACTAAGCCATGGGGCCAGCCCCAGCACTTTGTTCTTTTACAAGTGGTTGGAGTTACTGAAACAGAAGAGAAAGTAGTTTTATTTCTCTTGTATGAGTGAAAATTTTATATGATTATAGGTTAATCTTCATAAATATAATTAATATCACAATTCTTCCCATCTCCACAATGAAGATTTTGTAAGACATATAGTGTTAGTCAACACTTAATGTTTACTATTCTAAATGCTTTTACATATATATTTTCGTTTCATCCTTACAATAACCCTCTGTATTAGACTGCTCAGGCTGCCATGAGAAAATACCACAGACTGGGTGGCTTAAACAACAGAAATTTATTTTCTCACTGTTCTGGAGGCTCCAAGATCAGAGTGCCAGCGTGACGGATTTCTGGTGAGGGCTCTCTTCCTGGCTTGCAGATGGCCACCTTCTGACTGTGTCTTCACATGGCCTCTGTGCACACATGGAGAGAGAGAGCGAGGTCTGTGGTGTCTATTCTCATAAGGACACCAATCCTATTGGACCAGGGCACTACCCATGTGACCTCATTTAACTGTAATTACTTCCTTAGAGGCCTGTCTCCAAATACACCCAGACTGGGAGTTAGGGCTTCAACGTATGAATTTCGGACATTTTCAACAAACATGCATTCTATATAACACCCTCCAAATTAGGTTCTGTTATAATTATCCACAGTTTACAGAAAAGGCAATTGAGACACAGAGAGTTCGGTGATTTGCCAAGTGTCCCACAGTAGCAAGTGTTAGAACTAGGGTTCAAACTACCTCCCTCAAGCCTCATGCCCTTATCCACAGCTCTATCCTCTGCATTAGCCTGAGATCACATAGAAAAGGTGAAAAGAGGAGAGATATTTTGTGATGTGAATAGGAGATTGAAAAAAGGAGACTTGGAAGGTTCAGATTTCCTACTGAAAGTTATAGAGCTTGTGAAATTGCTCTAATCTAGAATGAACTTAATCATGCTTTCTAAGTTTTCTGTGTGTTCTGTCTCTATTGGTTAGTTTTAAATCAGCCTTCCTCAGAGTAGAGCCTGTTAACAGATTCTCAAGCCCACCTCACCCATATTGAATCAAAATTTGGGGGGCGTGGCAGCCTGAGACTGTATTGGTAAAGAGTTCCTCAAATGCTTCATATATATTCTAAGGTTTGTGAATCACTGCTCTTCAAAGAGACATCCAATTCAGGTTAGGAAACATGTTTGAAATGATCCATGTTTGGGTGAGGTGCTGGCCGTGTTGAAACTCTTGCTCAACAAAAAAAGGTTGAAATGCACCAATCTCTTTAAAGGCAGCTCTCCAAAGAAAATGTGTTCTACTTTTAGGTAGTCTGTATACTGCCAGCATTTGCTCCTCATGTCTCTTGCACTGTTTGCTTTGAATGTTTTCCCAGTTCCATAATTTGGCTTCATTTCCTAGTTGCCATCTAGATGTATCTATTGTCCACCCATGTCTCCACAACACCCACTCCCATCTCCCTGCAAAGTCCACTCACTTTACCGTATATAACACCTTTCTTCTTACACGGATATCGTGTGCTGCTTCACTCAGGACTGGCTCCCTTGTCCTCTTCTTTCTAGCTTCGCTCTTCCTTCTGACCTAGAGAGTAGAAAGCTGAGGACCACCTGGAGGCTGACCTGACTCAACATTATTTGAAAATCTAATTCCTACAGTAGGTTACACATGGACTGCTTACACTGCATGGAGCACTTACCCTAAGATAAACTCCGAACAAAGTTCCACAATCAGTTTTGATTGGGAGACACTTCAGTTTGGTCTCCATCTTGGAGATAAACAGTGCCCATTTAGCATAGTAAAAATTCTAAAAAGAAAATAACTAATTCAATGTAGTTTAACCCAGCAATCTCCAAACTTATCTGATCACAGAACCCATATTTTCTGCAGAATTGTGTTGACATTCTGAGGAACTAATGTGGAACACCTTTCACGAATACCACACTGCACTGGTACGCACTGGTTCACTGGTGGAGGCTTAATGTCCCAAATGTATTTTTGAAAATCCCCAGAGCTTACCTGGGGCAGGGGGTTGGGGTGATCTCTGGAAAATTTTACCATAGAGAGTTTAAAAGGTGCAACAACAGAGTACAGAACAAGGAGAACTTCACCCAGGGCATATATGTTTTAAGATGAGAAGGGTAGCATGGAAGAACTAGAATTGAAATTTGGGGTGTAACTGGGGTGATGTGGATGTTCTGAATTAATGCCAATATACTTGATAGGGAACAAATAAATGTAGAATTCAGAAGAATGGAGAAGAAGATGAAAGGAAACATGGATATGAAGATAGGGGATTTGAAGGCAGATTTTATGTCTTTCACAATTTTTTTTTTTTTTGGTGAGGAAGATTGGCCCTGAGCTAACATCTGTTGCCAATCTTCCTCTTTTTGCTTGAGGAAGATTGTCTCTGAGCTAACATCTGTGCCCATCTTCCTCTATTTTGTATGTGGGACACCGCCACAGCATGGCTTGATGAGCGATGTGTAGGTCTGCACCTGAGATCAGAACCCATGAATCCCGGGCCGCTGAAGAGGCGCATGCAAACTTAACCACTATGCCACCAGGCAAGCCACCTTCACAATTTTTTTTAGCTGCTAACCCTGTCAGGAAGGTAGAGAATTGAGATGTAGATATGGGTGGGTGTGTGTGTGTGTGTGTGTGTATTTGCACATGCACGTCTATATGTGTCTATCTATAGAACTTTAATTTACTAAAATGAATGGTCTCAGGCTCTAAACTTAAGATATAATATCAATGGCATAGTCCTCTCTAAAACATTTTGAAATTGTGAAGTTGTTGAACCAGAGAAGGCCTAGTACCCTGCTGTGTGTGAAGACAAGAGCCTGGTCATAAATTAGAACAGGTGGGGCTTTTATTTTTACTTTTACTTTCAAGTCTGTCATTTTTATTAGTGTTCGTAGAACCTCTTTCTATGAAGACAGACTTTGAAACTTTCTGTAACGTTTTTTAAGAGACAGACTCTTTAATAAATTGAATAAAAGCAAGTGAGCTTGGATTTCATCCCTTTTCATTTTCTCATTAGCATAAATATAATATACTAGCAAAATTCACGTGTGCCTTAGGTTGTGACTATAATGCTTGCGTCCTCTATGGGCAAATGTCGTTTTTTGAAGTAGATATAAAAGGAGGTGTCCTACATACACTTTCTGAATTTTAGCTTAATGTCACAAATCATCTGTAGAATGTGTACTTTTAGGCAAAAAGTCTAAGAAATATTTGTATTCTATCTAAAATTTTGTAGTAGAACTGAACAATTGAAATTTCTTGATATTTGCATTTGTGTCACGGCAACGTGTAACCGCTTGTGGAAGCCCAATCCTATCCTCAATTTTCCATTTGGCAAGTTTCGCTTCTGTGAGAGTCTCTTCTTGGGTCTGTTTCCTCTTCCACTTGTATTCCTTTTCCTCATCCCTTCACATGTCTGCACACTGTCACTCTGCTCATCAAAGCCTGCCCTCAGGAAAGGAGATGATAGGCAAGTTCATAATAAGTATTAATAACTGATAAGGCTGAACACGTTACAGGAGGAGTTCATTATATTTTATTAATGTTAATCCTTGATTCCAAGTGAATTAAGTTCTTTTTGTAAAATTTCATCCACCAGCAGTGTTTAGGAAGGGTGAGTCTGCAATAGTTTGCTGGAGCCAGCTGGTACCAGCTCACAAGAACTGATGGTTAAATTTTTAGGAATTGTTATAGTGGGCTATTAAATACAGCCATTATTAATTATAATTAAATTATATAAACTTATAATTAGGTAAATATATATTAAAAACAAAGATCATACTTAACGCTTATTATGTCCTAATTATACTACTGTGTTTCAATGCAATCTATGCTCTTGAGGGTGTTTTCGTCTATTGTATGAGTGCGTTGTGTAATTGCACATCTTCTCCAAACTCCCTCAAGTGACATTATATTGGTAGCTTGAAATTGGCCATGGTAAGTATATTTGCACTATGGAAATTAGCAAATACTCCAAATCAGAGTTAGGTTTATTGTCGTGCTGATTGTCTAGCTTTCAGAAAGTCCTGGAGAAAATGTTAACCATGCAGATTAAACCTCAAAGTGTGCTATAGCTATAGGTTTTACATTGTTTAAGAGCAAGAAAATTGAGAAATATGCTTTTAGTATTTGTAAACTACTAACCAATTCAGCAAATGAGTTGCTCATGTCATTCTGACACAAATTTTCTTCATTTCGTTTCTCAGTATTCATAAAATAAGAGAAAATATCAACCAACATTCATGACAGAAATACCCTGTTCATCCATTGCAACCATAGGTTGGCTACTGTGATGGTTAATTTCATGTGTCAGACAGGCTAGGCCATGGTGTGCAGATATTTGGTCAAACATTATTCTAGATGTTTCTATGAAGTTATTTTTTAGATGAGCTTAACATTTAAATCAGTAGACTTTGAGTAGCAGATTGCTCTCCATATCAGATGGAGGTCACCCATTAGATGAAGGTCATGATAGAAAAAGACTGACTTTTCCTGAAGAACAGAGGATTTCTGCCAGCAGACTGACTTCAGACTGTGCATCAACTCTTCTCTTGGTCTCCAGCCTGCCGGTCTGCTCTGCAGATATTGGATTTGCCAGCCCATGCAATTGTGTCAGCCAATTCCTTATAATAAATCTCTCTCTCTCATATATCTCATATATACTTTATATATATATATGTATATATATTTCTCTAGAGATCCCTAATACAGCTACTGATTCAAGACTTTGGCAAAAACCAACAAAATAATTGTGTGAAAATCAATTGGCTATATGGAATTTGCAATAAATATTGTATATTTTAAAATTATTTGTGAATTGTGTGCTACACATTCTGTATATAGTAACACTTATTGTAAACTTACATATGTATATGTATGCACACATATTTCTTTCTCAGAAATCCAGGTGTTAAACATTTAGCAGGAAACCACTGATGAAAGTGTGCATGAGTCCTCCTAATCAGATTGTGTGTCTGTGTTTGTCAGATTTGCTGAAAGCTGCTTAACTTTCATGTTTCCCCAGATGTTTATCAAACATATTTAATATAGGAAAAGAAAAACCATCCTTATCCATTATTAACATTAATTGAAAGACAGATGTGAAATTTTTGTTTTCTAAATGTGGAACAGCTAATATTGACTTCATTGTATCTTTTAATGCAAAACTCCCAAAGTAATTAACTATGGTTTAATAAATATAATATTTTCACAAACCATGCTATTGGGATACCTCTGCAAAGGCAAAGTTCATGTGTTAGGAACAGCAGGTGTTCAGTTTTCAAAGTCTCTGAAAACACTTGAACATTAAAACCTACATGGTATTTTATCTCCTGAAGAGAGACAGTTTGAGTGGATTCCACAGTTGTATGAAGTATGCAGTTTCATAATGCCCCAGCATTTCAAGTTCAAGATTTAATGATCTCTCACCTGCCAAATAATCAAATGCCCTTTCATAACAAGGTGCTGTGGTACCATTCATTTCAATGGCAGCCATGGGATAATATGGTCTTAAGACATTGATATTGATAAAGAACCTGCAGAGCATCAGGGGGAAAAAAAAGGAAAGAAAGCTTCTGCCTGGACTTAATATGTTTTTGCTCCTTCGAAAGGCAGGAGAATATGTAATTTATTCAGTTATGCATTTTTTTCCAACCTGCAGTATTACATAGTGTGGAAAATAAAATAAAAAGAATAGATATGCAAAATAGTAGTAAGCCCTTTGTATGAACAGTGCTTCCTTAATGTTCAGTTATTGATTTTCTGTGCGTGACTTGACTTTGCAATGAATAGGATGGAAAGACAAAATCAATATGAAATAAAATTTACATAAGGGCTGTTTTCTGTTTGATACAGATTTTATACATTTCCAGAGTAGATAGTTTTGTCTTTGCAAAGCAGTTTAAACAGAAGTACATGAAGTCAGCGGCAATAACAATGTGGCAGAATAAGTACTTTGTTTCTAGAATGGTGGTGATACAGTCCTGTTTTCTAATTGCTGCTTTATAGCACTGACAGGTTTTAAATTGGGCTGATTTGGGGTACATACTCAAACCATGCGTGAATCTTAAACCCATACCTAGAGCCAATGCTACTTGACATTTGTATCAAGTACTGTGAACAAAATGTTTCCATTGCTATTATTTCATTTCAGATGCACAAAAACCTAGGATGCAGGAGGGGATAATAGCTGCCACCACTCCCTGTTTTACATGTGGGAAAGCTGGCATAGAGGGATGAGGTGTCAGTCTGAAACTAAGGTTTCTTAATTCTCAGTCTTACCCTAGCCACCCAGCCCACATCGTCAGTGTTTTCTCCACTACATCCCAACCAAGAATAAGGAGAACAGTTCGGATTCCTTAAATTTTCGTCTAATACCTACGTTCACATTTTGGCTACATCTATGCAATTGTGACAGGTTCAGGTAGGACCGAAGTATTTGGCTTCATTAACCCCGTCTGTCTTTCAAGATGACAATAATGAACAAAAGCAGGAAATTAGCTACATTGGTGTCATTACTCATCTTTAGAAGTTGTAAAAAATGTGATAATATCATTGCAAAATAAACTAGAGAAGAAAAATATATATATATATACATACGGACGTTGTTTGTATTCTAAGAAGGCTTTCCTTCTTTTCCACTCCTGCTCACCAGGACTTGGAATGTGGCTGTATGGTGGAGAGGTAAGACTACATGAGTGAGCCGCTCAAGGTTTATTCTTTTGTAATAGTACTGGTTCATACGAGTGAGTAGAAATAAGAAGGGATTTTCGGAGCAGAGGGAAGACACCAGAAATTATTAGCTTAAATGAGAAATGAGAGCACATAGCAGAGAAACACAAAGAGGAAAGGAAGTCACAGCATCACAGGGATTTTTGAGTCAGCCAGTCCAAATGCCTATCTGCAGAGCACTCCCTTCTGTAACAGCCAAGGGAGATGCACACAGCTTTGGGGCACACTCTCCCTTTAGAGACAGCCCCTTCCATTGTTGGACAGCTATAATTTATAATTTTATTCTCACATTACAGCAAAACTCTGCCTTCCTATAACTTGCACTTAATTCTGTGATTGTAGAGTAATTTTCTGGGTCTGGAAATATTCAGCAAATGATTTGTGTATTAATTGATTCGTCCCCTCAGTCACAGTCAATATTTAATGAATACCTATAATGTGTTACGCGTTATGCCACGTGTTGACTGTATCTAGGTCTTCTTCCATAGAACAACCCTTCAAATATTTGAAGCCCTATAGCCCTGAAATTATTTGTTTTGTTTCTCAGATGACAGAATTCCATGTCTTTCACTGTTCTGGTCTCTCTTCTGCTTGCATCCAGTTTGTCAGATGGAAAGGGTAAGATAGGAAAATTTCTCATTTCATTAACTACAGTGCGTCTTCTTACTGCAGGTGGCCACATAGTGTGTATCATGCATGAGAAACTCAAATTCTGGTGTTATCACTTTGTGGCCATTATTCCATTGTTTTGTTTTTAAAATTGCCTAATATTGATGAAATTTAGTAGTTTATAAATTATTGAGTGCTTTTGTTTCGAGTTGTATGACTATTATGCAGTGCCCATTCATTTATTTCAGGGTTTCTGACCTTCAGTCTTCATTACAGAGACACCTGTCTAAATATTTTCTTCTTCTTTTAAAATCAGAATGAACTTGTCCAGCAAATTAATTCTCTTTTATTTCTCAAAAGACTGCCTATTTGAAAAATTTAAATATTCTTAGTTGATAGACAACTTATTTAAATAGTTGTTTCCAAATTCCACAGCTATTGAGTATTGTTTTGTTTAAATTCATGCTATGTAGATTCTACGAAAGAATATCTATGGAAATGAGACAGGGAGAGCTTATAGACACTCTATGAAAATAAATCCTTACCTGGATTAAGTCTCATCTGTATGAGTTGTCAGTTGTTGGGGAATGAACTATTTTACATATGACCGTTCCGTTGGGTTTTAATAACTTCTTGGTGCCTATTGATTTTTGTAAAACTCTATCCAGACCTGAAAGCCCATACACAGTACACTTTTAGGTTAATGTTATAAACGCCTTACAATTTTTTCAGTCTTCTCCTTGCTGGGTGCCTAGTTTTAGCACTTCCCTATATACAGCTTTTAGTCAGTTCGGGGGCAGAGAAAGAGCAACCCAGATTTTAGAATAATGTGCTACAGTCATAAGGTTGATGGGGCTCCCTTTTCTCAACATATATGGATTATAGTGCATAGGCGTCCAATATAGGTTGTTTGCTCAGTCATATTTTTCAATTTTCCCTTGTCTTTAGAGTATGTATTGCAAAGAAGACGTCGTTAGGAGGTAATTAGAAAACTAATATTTTACTGACTTGGCTATTGGCCTCTTTATTGAAATGTAAAGCATAATTTGCTTTTTTTTTTTCTTTTTTGGTTTTTAATATTGAAGAAATTTACTCTGGTGCTGTTATAACTTAGCTCACTTGCTGTAGATTTCAGATCAAATATTATATAATTATTTTTTGTGCAATGGGTTTATTCTTAGAACACGCTTAGCTTCTTTCTGTTGGTAGTGTCTAACTGGAGAGGGAGTGTAGCCTTGTGGCTAAATACGTGGGTTCTGGAGTCAGCTTACTTGAGGATCTTCCCTGCCGGGTGATCCAGTCAAGTTTAATGCCTTTTGCATTTCATTTTCCTCTTCTGTTAATGGGGTCTATAAGATTCATTTATAGGGTCATAGAGTTATTGAAGGAATTAACTGAAATAATAGATATAAATAGCCATGTTAATGTTAGCTACCCTTATTACTTTGAGGAAGCAACTTATTGAATTCACCCACTTAATTTTGGTTATGGGAAAAATAAACAAAGTAGATAATCCTGACAATTAAATAAAGCCTGTGGATATTTTAGTTTGTATTAGAGTTGACAACTGTAACTTTTTAATATAAGCTTTTTTTTTTTTCTGAATGATTCTGAAGCTGCTGTTTGCTTGCTTTGTGGGAAATGAGTTTTGTTTTTGTTTTTGGCATTCATCATATTACCGCCTCTAAAGAAAGACTGGAACATTTAACAGATAGATCAGGTTTTTAATGTCCATTCATGGCAGGCAGACATATCCATATTAATATGACCATATTTGAGAAAATGAATTTGCTAAAGCAGATGACATGTTGATTTTCAATATAAAGAATTTTTTCAAATGTGAACCTTCTTTTAATGGTTTTAAATATATAAATGCTTCAGATTAATTGTAGTTTTGACAATTTAAAATTTTCCTGTCAAGCACCTTTCTATTCACTTACAGTTGAGTTGGAGAAATACATTTGACAATGATTTAGGCCATTAGGTAGATGAGGGCGTCACCTGTGAGGGCGTCACAGACTGTGAGGACAGTGTGAAAGTGAGCTAGCTTTCTGATAGCCAAACTCATCTTGTAAAATTCCATCAGGGTGGCAGTGTTGTCATTAAGTCTTTTCTCTCTGCCCTGACTTCACTTCCATGGTTTGGTGGTGTAAACAGCCATTTTATATTTAATTTTGCAGTACGCGTGTAGAATGTCAGGAAGAATGTGGAATTCACTGTCTGTGTGACTTTGAGTAAGTAACTTAACCATTTTGAGCTTGTTTTCTATAAAAAAGAAATAATCTTTCCATTGTCACATCTCATCGATTTTATAGTAGGGATCAGAGCTTTATAATTTATAAGGAATGATTTCTTTATGAAATGATGTAATTCTATAGAACTTGTAATCTTCTGCACAATTTGTTTATTGCCCAAGGACTTATTTTTTGCTGTAATGGAGATTTAGCCTCACAGTGGAAAGAATCCGGATGGGATTAAGGAGGCCTGGATCGTTTAGTTAAGCTTTGTATCTCCATTTCTTCCTCTGTTGAATGAGTGGATTGGACTTGATGATGTCTAAAGGTTCCATCTAGCTTTAAACTTTAACTGTAATTTCATGATATCTTAATTTTTTCCAGGAACTGTTTTTTGTGTAAAATTGCAAAATGAAGGAAATGCTTTTGCTCTTTGTACATACTTCAAAAAAGAATGAAACTAAGAGATAATGTGTTATACTTGAAGATGATTTTATGTGTATATATAACTAATATATGTGTTTTTATATATATGTTAATAAGTGTTATAATTAGGTTTAAGTAAAATATTATAATTATTATATTATTTTATAATTGAAAAAGTATAACTAAAGCTAAAAGAAAAACATGTTTATGAACAGAATATAAAATTTCAACTATATTTCATTCAGAATTGGATTTTCTTCAATTTTCTAATTATGTGTCTGAGTGACCATAATTTCTATTTTAGGTGCTACAATGGGTGTGTTTATTTAAAGTACTATCTTTCCAGCTGACCCCGTGGCTTAGCGGTTAAGTGCGCATGCTCCGCTGCTGGCGGCCCGGGTTTGGATCCTTGGCGCGCACCAACGCACTACTTCTCCAGCCATGCTGAGGCCGCGTCCCACATACAGCAACTAGCAGGATGTGCAACTATGACATGCAACTATCTACTGGGGCTTTGGGGAATAAAAGGAGGATTGGCAATAGATGTTAGGTCAGGGCCAGTCTTCCTCAGCAAAAAGAGGAGGATTAGCATGGATGTTAGCTCAGGGCTGATCTTCCTCACAAAAAAAAAGAAAAAAACCATAAAGTACTAACTTTCATCCTAAATATAATGTATATTTGTTAACTGAATGAATTATTTGACCTACAGAAGAAGGAAAAGAAGTCAATTGGCTTATGGTTTTATACCTAATGCAAATTTTGCAAATTTTGAACATAAAACATTGTGTTATAAATAATTTGTATTCAAGAAAAGAACCTCAGGATCAAGCCCCAAATAAAAAGGCACTGGATCCAGAAACACTAGTCATATTTTAGGAACATCCAAAAGCTGTACAACAAAGTGGATTTGACTAGAAGCGTTTCCAATTTGCACTTGCCTCCTGGGTATCTGTTCAAACCTGCTTATGAATAGACTAGGACTGATTTGTGAAGGGGCTTTGGTTTTTGTTTCAGAGCAGTGTGAAGCATGCTTGATAAGACACACCACTTCCCCGTTTTATTGTATTTTACACTGCAAGTTGTCCTCTGTAAATTAAAAAAAAAGTCATAAAGATAAAATGCAAACTGGTGTTTATTGCTTTGGTTAGGTTTGCATAGGAAATAGTTCTGAAATCAGTACGCTGACTGCATTATCGAGGTTGTAGGGGACACTTTTTGGTGAACCTTTTTCTGCTCATAGCCTTTCTATGTTCTTTTCAAAACTATCCATCTGATCTCTTAGTTTTCCTCACTGATTCTTCTTTTCTGCTCTCCTCCAAGCACTGGCATTACACAGACTATTTATCTTTCATTCTCTTTGCTTCTTGCTCTGTTCTGCTCAGGCATACTTGTAGGTTCAGCCACAGCTGTATGAAATACTAGCTCCTTTATGGATATCCAGGAAAATATTTACAAGTGTCTTTGGGACATTTCTATTTTAATGACCCACAATCATCTTTAAGCAGCCTGCCTTAAACTTAACTCTCTCTTCACTATCCTGAATTCCTGCTGTGGTGTTACCTTCTTGGTTTCTGAAGTTAAAACCTTGAGTGAGCTTCCTCACTTTCCTTTCTGCCTACCCTCCACCAACACTCTTCTCACATTCTCTTTAGAGATAATAACCAAAATTTGCCTCGTCTTCATTTTCAAGGTCATTGCTTTGCTCCAGACTATATAAACACTTTTGTTATCTAAATTAGTGGCCTCCCAAAAGCTCTCCTTACCACCAGTTCATCTCCAGTCAACCTTTGAACATGCAGTCAAATCAGTTATAACCCTGTTGCTTAAAAAGTTTGTTTTGTCACTTAGTCTTTAAGGGTCTTTATAATCTGACCCCAATCCTCTTTCTTTCTTTTTTTTTTTTTTTTTGGTGAGGAAGATTAGCCCTGAGCTAACATCTGTTGCCAATCCTCCTCTTTTTGCTGAGGAAGATTGGCCTGGGCTAACATCTATGCCCATCCATGCCCATCTTCCTCTAATTTATATGTGGGACTCCTGCCACAGCATGGCTTGATAAGCGGTGTGCAGGTCCATGCCCAGGATCCAAACCTGTGAACCCTGGGCCGCCAAAGTGGAGTGTGTTAACTTAACCACTATGCCACAGGGCTGGCCCCCAAATCCATTTTTGATGTTCCTTTTTCCCCCTCTCTTGGACTTCTCATTTATCCTAACGTGGAAGAAGCTGCTAAAGGCCTACCAAAATCTATTCTATTCATCCTGGGCACAAGGCAAGACTGTCAGCATTCTTTGCAGTTAAGATGTGGCGATATAATTAAGTTCCTGGTAATGAAATGAGAGCAAAAGCGATGCATAACACCTCTGGGTTTCTACTCTAAGACATTGGGTACATTCTCTTTTCCCTTTTCCCTTCCTACTGGCTAGAATCTGAGGCAACTCCTTTGACCATGGAGATGACAATGGAAGGAACCTCATTGCCCCACTGATTTCCTGGGACTGGACTGCCTCCACCCACCTTGACTCTCTACCTTGGAGGGGTTATGTGGAAGTGAAATAAACTCTTTTTCTTTAAGCCACTAAGTTCTTTGTAGTCTGAGGCCTCCAAACTGTATTTCTTAATGTTTCATATAAACATCTGTTTTGTCCGTGAGAATTCCAAATCTTTGCAGAATGGAGGTAATCAAAAAGCCTCATATTAGTCAATGAAACTCTCTCCAAGAATAGTAAATATATTTTTGTAGATATGCTTATCTTATATTCTGGTATAAAGAATTACCTCTCTTTCCATGGTGGGAGGATTGAAACTATAACCTGGCCCCTGGACTGCTGAACTGTGTTAGACATCTCCATCTTGAGCTTCCATGTGTTGGGATATCATTTAGTGTATGTGCTGCTGAAACAAGCACATTAAGATATCATTTAAAGTGTTTTAACAGACCAAAAGGGAATGTGGTTTAATCGAGAGATGCTTATTTCTTGAATAAAAGTCTAAAACAATATACAGGAGGATAGAGCAACTCTGTTCTACAAGATGCTTCTTCAGTCTTGTGGTCCTCCTATTCTTGAGTATGTTGCCCTCGTTCACATGGCAAAAATATGTCATCACCACTACATTCCTATTTCAGCTAATGAGAGGGGAATAAGAAGTGAAGGGGCCCAACTGTTCTTTTTAAGGCCATGACCTGTAACTTACAGAATAACATCTGTCCAAATACCATTGTTCAGAAATTAATCACATGGCCACACCTACCTGCAAGGGAGGCTGGAAAATGTAGTCTTTAATTGTGAGGCCATGAGCCCAGTTGAAAACATGGTTCATTCCATAATTAAAAGGAAAAAAGGGATGGTGTGTATTGGGAGAAAACTAATGATATCTGACACACTGCATGGCTGTATAAAATCTGTAGAATTACCTGCTAGATGTGGAAATGGAAATTATTTTGTTTTCTTTTAAATATTCCTCTCCTATGTTCTACTTGATCTTGAGAAGCAGCATCAACATCTACCTAGTCAACAAAATAAAAAACCCAAATACTTTCTTGTTTTTTTTTTTTTTTTTTTTTTTATTTATTTATTTATTTTTTTTGTTTATTGCAGTAACATTGGTTTATAACATTGTAAAAATTTCAGGTGTACATCATTGTACTTCTATTTCTGCATAGATTACATCTTGCAAAGGTACATGCACCCCTGTGTTCATTGCAGCCTTATTCACGATAGCCAAGACTTGGAAGCAACCTAAGTGCCCATCAAGGGACGAATGGATAAAAAAGCTGTGGTATATATACACAATGGAATACTACTCAGCCATAAGAAACGATGAAATCCAGCCATTTGTGACAACATGGATGGACATTGAGGGCATGATGCAAAGTGAAATAAGTCAGAGGGAGAAGGTCAAATACCGTATGATTTCCCAAATACTTTCTTATTCTTCATACCCGCGTCTAATCCATGGCACATCTCGTTGAGTCTCTCTCATTAACATCATGTTGACTCTTTTCCTTTCCCCTCCCCTCTGCAAAGATTACAGTATAAGCCATCATTGCCATCTTTCTCTTTGACTATCACAGTGGATGTTTACATAGTGTTGGGCTTTTAATATTGTGTGCCCCTAATCCATCCTTCAAAACCATAATGATCTTTCTGAAATTCAGTATGATCATTTTACTCCTCTGCTAAAAGCCCTTTGATGCTTCCTCATTGTCTATGAAATAAAGTCCAGAATCCTTGGCAGAGCACTTAATGCACTCCCTCGTCTTACACCTTATTTTGGAATATTTTCATCCTTGTCACTTGTGATCTACACTTTAGTCCTCCTGTCCCAGTTTTCTAACTGGCATGCTGATAAAATCTTTGATGACTTTGCTCACAAATTTTCCTCTCCCTGGGAAGTCCTTTCCTCCTTGGTATCCCTGGCAGAAAACCATCTTTTAAGCCCAATCTTAACATTGTCACTTTTATGAAGACTTTCCTTACTCCTATGTGCATCTAGGTTTAACCCCTCACTCATTAATGCCTATGCTGTCTCTTATATAGTTATTCACAACCAGGATGAGTGTTGATCACATGCATATCACGGAGGCAGAAACAAGATTAATATTGTACAGATATTTATATTATAATATCTTTATATTGTAAAGATATTAATGTAAATACTAGATTGATATTTTTGCATTTTTTTAATATGTCTGTCACCTCTATTTGACTGAAAAGTCCTCAAGAGAAGATTCTGTCCCTTCATCATATTTGCAGGCTCAGAAATTAACATAGTTTTTGGAATATAGTAGGTATGCAATAAATACGTCTTTAAAGATTTAAGAATATACTCTTAAATACTAACGGTGGGAAAGTGAATTGGTACAACCAGTTTGTTAAAACAGGCTGGCAGTGTTTACTAAAGTAGAACATAGTCTACTGTGTGACCCAGTATTTCACGTCCAGTCATATATCCAACATAAATCCTTGAACATGTGTTCCAAGAGACATGGAGTTATATGTACGTAGCAACATTGTTTGTAATAGCTAAAAAATGAAGAATAAAGCCCAAATATCTATCAGTATTATAATGGATAAAGAAATTGGGGTATATTCATACAGTAGAATTTTATACAGCAAAGGAAATGAATAAACTACAGCTACATGCAATAATGGGTGATGTTCCCAAATCCCAAAAAAGCAGAAGCAAACAAAAATGCCTACGCTGTATGATCCTATTTGTATAAAATTATAAAACAGAAAATACAATGCTGAAATCAGGGTAGTACTTTCTTTGGGAGATAAAGGAGAGGGCAAGTGACCAGGAAGAAGCATGAAGATGTGGTTCTGGTTTACCGACAATGTTATATATCCTGACCTGGTAGTTGGTTGCGTGTTCACTTTGTGATAATTTGTTGAACTGTGTGTTTTATACTTTAGCAAAAAAGTTGAAAAATGAATGACTGAATGACTGATATGCTAGAGTGAGAAAGGATCTAGAATAGGTTGGTTATAATTCGTTGCCATAGCTTTTTGGATGGGTGTCCTGAGACAACCCCTCTGAGCTTCACCTTTTCTCACAGAGGATGAAGATTGATTTGTAGTCTCCAAGGTTCGTTCCAGCTCTGGCGTTCTATGTAGAAATTAGAAAGAGATGAAAGGACTCTATTTCCTGTCTTTTTGGAGAATGCCTTATGCATTAGCTCAGGTCAAATTAAAAGGAAAAAAATTCCAATTTTTTGCTATGTCCATGCTTAAAGCAAGTCCAAGTTCTGAGACACTTTGGTGATAGGCAGCCTAAACGATAAATCCATTATAAAGTATTTACACTGCTATTACTTTGATTATACTGCAGATCAAAAAGATTTCCCCATTGGCATAGTGAAAGATGGGTATATCCTTTGCTGTCACATAGAGAGCACACCTTGTATAGATCTTTATCACTTGTAATCTAGAAGTGATTATGTGTGGGGGATTTTATAATGAGAATCCAGTATAAGTAGGAATCATCAACCTCAGTATTTTCAGTCCATCCAACATTTAAAACCAGGACCCATGTACAACTCTCCAAAATTCAAGTGAAAGTGAAATAATTATCCTGTGAATCTCGGTAATGATGACAATCAACACAGTTAAATCATTTCCAAATTTCACCTCATACTTTCAAATTGAAATAATTTTAGTAGTTAAGAAAAAATTCTCAATTACTGGATATTTTAGAAAAATCAATTTTTGACCAGAATTATTTCTATAATTATTTTATTCATAACATTTTAAAGTATAGATTTAGCCAGAGCATATTTTGGTTTGAATTATCCAGATTACAAGTTATTTAGTCTACTTTTCTCAACTCTCCGTAATCTTTTGCCCTCATGGTAGAATTGGGGATAGAATGTGTAGTAATCCTGCTTTTTTGATTATAATGTACACTGAGTGATTAGACCTGGCCTGCTCCTATAATCTAGAGTATATCTTAAAGGAAAATGTTCTTTAAAATTCTTGAAAGCTAGTGAGGTGAAAAAATTACTTTTAACTATGAGGTCTGTATTTTGAATTCTACAAACGTTGCTTCTGTAGTATCTTGTTTTGTACAAGTCATGTATTAGATACACAATTTAGTGTTAGATACACAGTTTAGTATTATAAGTCCCCTAGACTAAGAGAGAAGAGAGGAATCTTCCCTTTGTATGTGTTTGTAATACTTCTCTCTTCCTCTTTCAATCAGGAAATATTTATTGAAAGACTACTCTGCAGACACTTGGAAGGGCAGATCAAGAATAAGATGTGTCTCCTGTCTTTGAGGAGCCTCTAGTCAGGCACAGACAGGACTCTAAATGAAAAACCACTGGAGAACGGAGCAGCAGAGTAAGCAGTAACACGAGGAACAAACTGTAAGGATGATAGAAATTCAGGAATGTGGATGATTACTTTGTACAGTTACAGTCTTAGGTGATTTTAAGAGGAAAATGAGTTCTTAAAAAGAGCTAGATGTATTCTGCCTGAGAGGAGGGGTGAGTGTTATGGGCCGTGTGAATACACAGAGGCGGTCAGAAGTCCTATTGATCTTTTCTTTGTAGAGGCTCTCACAGATGTTCTTACCTTCTCTCTCAGCAGGTGAGGTTACCTCTTGATGCACTGAGACCATCAAAGCATTCTGGTCTGAGTTCCCTCATCTAAAGCAGTTCAATATAGCATCTTCTTCTTATTTACATCGCTCTGTAGCTTCACATGTTCTCTTTTTCCTGCTGGTCTTTGGGGAAGAGGTATTAGTATTTTAATTCTTGGTCCCTTTTCTTCCCATTCTAACACCATCCCTGAGTAACCTTTCCAGATTCTTCCATTTCTCACTCTCCACTGAAATATTTACATTACACTTTGGGATTTTAAGAAATAATTTGGTTGATTTATTTGCTCATTTCATTTTGACCTTTGCTAGACTCTGCTTGATATTTAGTTAGCGGTGGAATTGTAGATATATCCTTACTATAAGCTCCCTGAGGGCAGCACATATATTTTCATTCTTGTTTTCCCTTGTGGTACCTTGCATAGCAGATACATATTGTTGGATAAATAAGAGACTACACGTTTGTTCATGCTTCATCATTTTTTTGTCTTTTATCTTTCTGTCCGTTCATCCATCTATCTGTCCCTTGATTATTCAAGCATTGTAGGTGGTTAAAAAAATGTACAAAGCCTTAAGGTACTAGTAAAAACATAAATACATATTTAAATTGATCCTTATTTATCTTGAAAAGAATTTTTCACTTGGTTCTACTAACCCTGCTCACCTCTGTTCTATTTAACTTTGTTCTTGCCAAGCACATCTTAAAAAATGAGCAGTACAATTGCAGCCTCCATTTTCCACCGCCCACTCTATCTTTAAACTCTCTCTAGTCTGACAGTTTCTGAAAAGCTACTCTTTGGAAATTGCTTCCTCCAAGGTCACTTATGATATATATTTAAAAATTTAAAACACTTTTATCCTATCTCACTCTCTTTGCTCTATGGTATACAACACTGTTCTACTCGATTCTTCTTAAATACATCATCTTCTAGCTTGGTTTCACTGAGGGTTGCTATCCTGGCTCTCCTCGTAACTTTGGCAGCTGCATCCCTGTCTCAAGTACTGGCTGTTCTTTTCCTCTTGCTTCCTAAGAAGTAGTATCAAATAAGGCTTATGCATTTGTGGCTTGCCTCCTTCCTCTACTATCTTTCCTTTATTTAATTCCATACAGAACTTCCATGTCCATGATGGTAGCCAGATTTCCCTTCAGTTCAAGTGTACTGCCCAACAGGGCAATGAACGATTACTCTGAAATGTTTCACTCCATTTAAAAGTCAGCACATGTATTGAAGAGATTTTCCTTTCACCATTGTGTGTTCTTGGCTCCCTTGTTGAAAATTAACTGTCCATAGATGTGTGGGTTTATTTCTGGGCTCTCGATTCTGTTCCATTGAGCTGTGTGTCTGTTTTTCTGCCAGTACCATGCTGTTTTGATTACTATAGCTTTGCAGTGTATTTTGAAATTAAGGAATGTGATACCCCCAGCTTTGTTCTTTTCTCTCAGGCTTCCTTTGGCTATTTGGGTCTTTTATTGTCTCATATAAATTTTAGGATTCTTTGTTCTATTTCTGTGAAAAATGTCATTGGGACTTTGATAGGGATTGCAATGAATCTATAGATTGCTTTAGGAAATATGGACATTTTAACTGTGTTAATTCTTCCAATCCATGAGCACGGAATATCTTTCCATTTCTTTGTATCTTCTTCGATTTCTTTCAACAATGTTTTGTAGTTTTCAGTGTACAGGCCTTTCACCTCTTTGGTTAAAGTTATTCCTAGGTATTTTGTTCTTTTTCTTGCGATTGTAAATGGGGTTGCATTCTTGATTTCTCTTTTTGTTGTTTTGTTGTTAGTATATAGAAACGAAACTGATTTTCAATAAATGGTGTTGGGAAAACTGGACAGCCACATGCAAAAGAATGAAAGTAGAGGGGCCGCCCCGTAGTGTAGGGGTTAAGTGTGCGCGCTTCACTGCTGGCAGCCCGGGTTCGGATTCTGGGCGCACATCAATGCACCGCTTGTCAGGTCATGCTGTGGCGGCGTCCCATATAAAAGTGGAGGAAGATGGGCACAGATGTTAGCCCAGGGCCAGTCTTCCTCAGCAAAAGAGAAGGATTGGCAGGGATGTTAGCTCAGGGCTGATCTTCCTCACAAAAAAAAAAAAAAGAATGAAAGTAGACCATTATCTTACACCATACACAAAAATTAAATCAAAATGGATTAAAGACTTGAATGTGAGACATGAAACCATAAAACTTGTAGAAGAAAACATTGTAGTAGGCTCTTCAACATCGGGCTTATTAGCAGCATCTTTTCAAATACAGTGTCTCACCAGGCAAGGGAAACAAAAGAAAAAATAAACAAATGGGACTACATCAAACTAAAAGGCTTCTGCACAGCAAAGGAAATCATCAACAAAATGAAAAGACAACCTAACATTTGGGAGAAGATATTTGCTACCATATATCTGATAGGGGGTTAATATCCAAAATATGTAAAGAACTCATACATCTCAACAATAAAGAAACAAACAACCCAATTAAAAAATGGGCAAAAGATCTGAACATTTTTCCAAAGAAGATATACAGATGTCCAGCAGGCACATGAAAAGATGTTCAACATCACTAATTATTAGGGAAATGGAAATCAAAACTACAGTGAGATATCACCTCATGCCCATCAGAATGGCTATAATTAACAAGACAAGAACTAACAAGTGTTGGAGAGGATGTGGAGAAAAGGGAACTCTCATACATTGCTGGTGGGAGTGAAAACTGGTGCAGCCACTATGGAAAACAGTATGGAGATTCCTCAAAATATTAAGAATAGAACTACCATGTGATCCAGCTATTCTATTACTGGTTATTTATCCAAAAAACATGAAATCACAAATCTGTTAAAATATATGTGCCACTTTGTTCATCAAGGTATTTTTCATAATAGCCAAGACTTAGAAACAACCTAAGTGCCCATCAATGGTTGAATGGATAAAGATGTGGTATATATGCACAATGGAATACTACTCACCTATAAAAAATATGAAATATTTCTATTTGTGACGACATGGATGGACCTTGAGATTATTATGCTAAGCAAAATCAATCAGATGGAGAAAGTCAAGTACTGTATGATTTACTCATAAGTAGAAGATAAAACAACAACAACAACAAACAAACACATAGATGCAGAGATTAGATTGGTGGTTACCAGGAAAGAAGTGGGGAGGGAGGAAGGTGAAAGGCATGACTGGGCACATGTCTATGGTGATGGATAGTTATAAGTCTTTGAGTGGTAGACGTGATATAGTCTACACCAAAATCGAAATATAATGATGTACACCTAAAATTTATATAATGTTATAAACCAGTGTTACCTCAAAAACCAAAAAAAGTCAAAGTGGAGTGGAGACCTTTGACTTCTTATTTCTTTTGATAGCATTGTTGTTAGCCAGTCACCAAGGTTTCAATATTTGGAGATATTTTTTATTTCTCCCTTTCCTTTTCCTCCCATTTTAAGTCACCGGTGCTTTCTCTAGGTTTCCTTTCCCGTTCTTCTCTCTTCCCTTTGCACTCACCCTAGTGAAGGTCTTTATTCCTCACTAATCTGGTATAAACATCTCCAGTGGGACTCCCTACATTTCTCTTACTTCAATCAGGCCTCTATAGATTAACCCTCATGAAATACCTCCCTCTTTTGAATTCTTTCCTGTCTCTCTAATACCTACAACCAGCAGTTTTCAACTCTGATCATCACAATCATCTGTGCAGGGCCGTCTACGTAATATGCAGGACCCAGTGCAAAATGAAAATGTGGAGCTCCTTGTTCAAAAGCAGAGAAAAAGTGCCAGTAAAGGAATTTGAATATAAAATTTTTTCTGCTCTTTCATGGTCTCTCTCTCAACTTGTCATGGTGTTTTTTTTTTTATTTCTATTTAGTGTTGTGCTAAATAAAGAAAAAATTAAAATTAGAATTATTAGCATGGGTTTTATTGTTCCTCTTTATATTGTACAGTGACAGTTTTAAATGCAAATATAAGACCATTTAACTCATATGCAGAAACTTTGACATTACACAATTTGTATTTTGTAGTTTGTACATGCATATATATTTCTTTCTTACCAGAACAATGGAAATGCTGCACAAAACTAACTCAAATGTTTTTAATTAACTTTGATACATTCACATTTTAGTAGCACTCTCACTTGGTTTACAGATGAAGAAGGAAAAACTGAAAGGAAAAGAAACTGTGGGTTGCCCTATCTTTCTCTTTTCCTCTATGTCATCATTTTCAGTGTAAATGGTTGGGTAATGGAGAGAAGTAGTGCAAGCAAGAAAGGATGTGACAGGGTCCCTTGGTCATTGCTGTTGCTTAGAATGCCATTGCTTTCTTTCTGTCTTCAGTGCAAATTATGGTTTGAACAGAAAGCATGGCCTCTTGGGGGCTAGCAGCACCCCCATTTACTCACTCAGTCATAGACATAGTAAGCTTGCCTGTATTCACTTTGAATCTTACTAAACTCCACACATTTTGGGTACACTGGAATTCAGTGCTCCTGGGCCATTGTAAATACTACCTATGAATAGAGTGACAAGGCACGGCGGCAGATGAAAGATTAATGATAAAATTATTAAGAATTTCATGATGGCTGCAGCGGAGTATTAAACTAAGTATGGGGCCCTTGTTAGCATGGGGCCCTGTGAGACTACATAGGTCATAGCCCATGAAGCCAGCACTGTATTGGTGGATCATTTGAAAAATAGTGTCCAATCCCAGCTTCTGGGAATCAGAATCTCTAGAGTAGATCCTAGATGTGTATTTGAAATTAATAATAACAAAAACAACAACAACTTCATAAGTGCTTTTGTGAGCCTATGTAAAAATCCATATTCCCTTAGGCTAGCAGTGAAGATCTTTATAATCATTTCTTAAATACTTGCTCAGTTTTTTCAGAAACACTACTTTGAGCCCTTGGCCGTGACCCAATGGGACTATTTGATGTCTCTGGTTGTATTTCCTGTTTTGGTTTACCCCGTATTGCTCACACCATTATCCCCAATTTCCATGCTCACTCTCTTCTCACCACTCATGGGAATTGTACCATCCTTTTCCTCAAACACATATCAAAGCCTACCTTCTCTGTAGAATCTTCGTCCACTACTCCAGCCCATCGTGAACTCTCCTTTTCCACGGTTTTTATAGGTCTTATGTTCTAGGCCCTTTATTTTATGTGCAATATTGTACAGTGTGCCATTACTTACCCTTTTATGTGCATGTTTTTTCTTCCTCACCAGATTCAATGTGTCCTAAGCACTGGTCTTCTATTGAGGTTTAAAATGACCATGCTAGGGTCTAAGAATTATGATTATTCCTAGAATATTTTAAAGAATAAGTAACTAATAAATAAGTTGGCTTCTGTTTCTAAATTTGATTGGACCGTAGTACTTTTCAGAATGAAATTTTCATTCAGAATTTATTTTTGTCAGTCACCATATCAGTGCTTTTAAATCAATTATTTTCTGAAATTTGAATAAAATCATTGAAACTCATCTGAAATGTGATGCCCTAGCTGTGCTGTCACAAGTCTCTACAAGAGTTGTTAAATCTATTTTCTACAATGTTTTTATTCCTCCTCCAATTGGCATTTGAGCAGTTCTCCTAAAAGGGAGAATTTTTAAACAAAATTAAGAAGCTTTTTCAATGAATTAAAAAGGTAACTTTATCATACTTGTTTCTGTAAACTTGATTTGGAACCAGAAGGAAACAGATGTAATTAGAATAGTTTTCTTTTATCTTTCTCGGTTTTTTCCTGAAAACAAGTGGTAATACAGAGGAACCATATGCAGTAATGTCTTTCCTAGAGAAGAAATACAAAATTACGAGGCTGTGTCCAAGTTGTTGGCTTACGATTTCTGTTTGTTGTCAAAGTCATTATTTTATAAAGTGAATTTGAAAAGTAAGGTATGTTTCTCACAAACACACACACACACATACATGCATGTGATATTCTTATAAAAATTGATTAAAATCATCACAATTTTTTATAAACTCTCAGTATATCCAGATAATTTCTAAGGCCCCCTTCCAGTTTAAAAAGTTGTTTATGATTCTGTAATTGTATAAATGTAGGAGTAGATTTTTTTAAAACTTAGTCCTAATGAAAATCTTATTACATGTTGTTAGAAGAAAAGATTTTTTTTAAAGATAAATATATTCTAATGCTACATCACATTTAAAAAGATGTTATATCTTTACATATCATTTACTTATCTAATGTCATTTAATCATATAAATAAAATATCTGTGAGTTCTAGCAGAGTTAATACAGGATCCTCCTGTGATTCAAATATTAAATTCAATTGTATAACCATGTAAGTTTTGCTATATTTATAATCACCAGAAGCATCCTGGAGATTCTTTTGTGCTATTTTCTTTGGCCATTTAGGAATACTGGTGGATAGCCATTCTTGCCTTGGCTATGCTTTTGTTCATCCTTTTTTTTTTGAGGGGAAATAGACAAAAAAAAAAAAAAAGAATAAAAAGAAATGCATCCTTGCCGTGGCATTTCATGACATTTCTACATTCGAACATCTGGAAAGCCTAGTGTGACAGTGACAACCACATTGACAAAGCTGCTGACTGCATCCACTATCACAAAAAAATAGAATCACTAAAAGGACCACTTTAATTCTGAAAAAGCTCAATATGGTGTCTCCCCATTTTGGCCTTGAAGATAGAAAGAGAAGCCACATTTATTTTGAAGATGCATGCTGAGTATTGTACATCACACACATTGGAAAACAACAGTTGCAAAGAAAGGAACATGCATTATGGGAAAAGAGAAGAGAACAGCTGCAGAACCGGGTCTAATTGCAGATCCTGGATGGATTTGATCGTCAAATGACTACTCTGCATAAACTAGGAGTAAAATAACAGAACATTAATTACTCCTATTATTGCTTTTATATATTGAGATGTGGGACAAACTAAATGCATAAAACATTTTAAGAACAAAAAGCTAAAGGAAAATGAAATTTTCATATTGGAATATCTGCATTGGTGATGAAAAGATGTCACAGGAAGAAATGAGTCTTAAGAAAATGCTGAGAGAAATAAAATAAAAGTTATATATCTATAATATGCATTCATTTAAAGAAGTTACAAAGTGAGTGGAGGTAATAATATAAAGATGATATATTAAATGTTAAAAAAAGACAACATTTACACTGTCTTAGTCTGTTGGGGCTGCTATTACAAATTGCCACGGACTGGGTAGCTTATAAACAACAGAAATGTATTCCTCCCAGTTCTGGAGGCTGGGGAGTCCAAGATCAGAGCACCAGCATGATCGCCTTGTGGTGAGGACCCTCTTCCTAGTTCATAGCTGGCACCTTTTCACTGTGTCCTCATGAAGAGACTAGCGATCTCTGTGGGGTCTCTTTTACAAGAGCACTCATCCCATTCATGAGTTCTCCACCCTCATGACCTAACAGACACCACCCAGAGGCCTCACTTTCTAACACCAACCATCACATTGGGCATTAGGATTTCAGCATGTGAATTTTGGGTGGGGGGTGGGGGGGCAAGCATTCAGACCACAGCACAGTGAAATAATTTGGTTAACTGTCAGGAATTAAACAAGACTTCTGCTGTTAGGGCTAATTATGCTAAAGTATTGTTATTTGTGTGCCAATAAAATTTATTATTTTATAAATCATACCACCTCAATAAATTGTTCCTGAAATTTAAGGAGCTAATCAGTGAGCAATGAAAAGGGAACAAAATGAATTGATATTCTAGAACATGATCTTTAATATTATTATTCTAGAGGAAATAAGTCCTCGATCCATCAGTTTTTCTGAGATAAAAATCTCTTCATTAAAAATGAGCTTTGTGGGGCCGGCCCCCTGGCTTAGCGGTTAAGTGCGTGCGCTCTGCTACTGGCGGCCCGGGTTCGGATCCCGGCACGCACCGACGCACCGCTTCTCCGGCCATGCTGAGGCCGCCCACATACAGCAACTAGAAGGATGTGCAACTACGACATACAACTACCTACTGGGGCTTTGGGGAGAAAAAGGGGAAAAAAATTCCATTAAATTTGAATACTTTCTTTTAGAACTTGAGACAAAGACCACTCTTGGGGAATTAGTTGTTCCAGTTTATATAATAAAAACATTGAGAGTACACCATTGTGTATAAATACAAGGATGACATTTCCTAAGAATTGCTTAGTCCCCACCTAAGGACCAAGAAATATTTGGTGTATCTTACATTTCACATTATAAAGACACAGCTATTCATGAATATATAGACAGAAAATATCTACATTCCTTTGACCCATTGACTTTGTAGCTGGAGGTGGCATGAGGTGGTAAACTCTGTTAATTGCTAACTTGATACTCATTTCCACTGTCCTCATTCTTAACAGAACTCAATTTGTCTTGGGTGGAAATGTGCCCAGCACAAGCAATGGATTGTTGTCTGTTTTAGTTAATCTTGACAATTCTTTTTCTGATTTGTACAGTGTTATTTGCAACTAGAGGTGTCCATGAGATCCAGTCTGCTTGCTGTAATGGTCTCTCAAAAAAGTGTTTTTCAGGACCAGCCCGGTGGAGTAGTGGTTAAGTTTGCATGCTCCGCTTTTGATGGGCCACGATTTGCAGGTTCAGATCCCTGGCATGGACCTACACACCACTTGTCAAGCCATGCTGTGGCAGGCATCCCACATAAAATAGAGGATGATGGGCATGGATATTAGTTCAGGGCCAGTCTTCTTCAGCAAAAAGAGGAGGATTGGCAACAGATGTTAGCTCAGGGCTAATCTTCCTCACCAAAACAAAACAAAAAATAGTGCTTTTATACATTAAAGGGGACAGATGTGGCCAACACTGTCATTTCTGCTCTCCCATTTTGTGCCTTGAGCATGAGTCTGATGCACAGAGCTTCATGAAGAGACGAGCATGTGGAAAGGCCAAGAGAATCCCGGAAATCTCAGCCTAGATATTTTTGAGTTGCTGAACTAGCAACAGCAGCCATCTACTTCTACCTAGTCTTCTTTTGTGAGAAAAATAAACCCTGATTTGTTTAAGCTACTGTTAGCTGGGGTTTCTGTTGCTTATAGCCAAAAGCACTCCTATCTAAAATCACATGGCTTAGAATTGAATAAGCTCATTTCTGACGCTAGGGGAATAGATAAAAAGGAAAGGATAAATGCCATGAAAACACACTCCAAAAATTGTTTTTGATTTCTTAGAAGTTTATTTGAGCACTTTGTGCTTCACTGTGATTGCCTTTACAATTCCTTAGTCAAGTGCCCAGAGACGGAACAAACTGTAGTTGCCGTGAGACCAGAACTCAGGTAAAAGGGCAGCTCTTAAAGAATACAACTCCTTTTCTAAGGTGGACTCAGAGGATGGCCTGCATTTACTGACTATTGCAGACCTACCTGATACCAGGAAGCTGGGAGAAAGAGTCCATCCATGGAATCATGGAAAGTTGGTGTGGAAGTTATCTTAACTTAGGCAGACATTGCTGGATATATTAGGACTTAGTGAGGTTAGTCAAGGAAGACTTGAGCATTGGCTGTGCAGAACTGACCCATATGGAGGGTTACTTCGTAGAGAAACAGTCATCGATCTTCCTAAAATATCCAAAGAACATAGTAAAATCCCGACTTGTCTGTCAGGAAATAAAATTTTGGTGGCTAGGATAAGGCAGAAGGAGGTTCCAAGAAGCAGGCAATGATTCTAGAATGTCAGGGGGGCATTGTAGCTATAGTTCATTTTCAGAGCAGATCACCAGGCGGACTTTGGAAGTTTAAACAAAAGCATCTCTGTGATGGAAGGAAAAGGCTGGAAGGATCTAGGCAGGATGTTAGGGCTTGGACCAAGAGAGTTTGGGATCTGGATAAGTCTCCAGTCTTGATGAAGTCATAGAGTACCAATCAGGAAACTGAACCAGAGCCCAAAGATATAGTTACCTGGGGAGAGTGGTGGTGGTGGGTGGCACTTAGCATACAGGTACCCAGTGATCAACAAGGTGTAGACAATATTAGTACACAGAAGAAAACAAATTCCCTACCCTGCACACTCCTGTGCTGAGATTTGTAACCCCAGAGGGGTCATTTCTGTGTCCTCATAGCCCACTCCCTGGGGGAGCACATTTCATGAAATGGAGATGCTAACGCAGCACTCCTCGTTGTCCTTGATGTTTAGGCTTTTGCCTTTCCTATATTTTAAAATGTGACCCATGGACAGACTTTATATGACATACCAAAACATAAATTAGAAATGAAGTGGAAATCATATGGCCAATAGCTGACATTACTGTGAATGCCGCACTGTGATATTTTCATTTTATTCCATTTTATCCTATTATTACATGGGAAAAAAAAGATCTTGATCCAAAAAACTGATTTCATGACCCACTAATAGGTCAGGACCTGCAGTTTGAGAAGTCTGGCTTGGTTCCCCACAAATATTCATTCTTGATATCCAATTTTGGTGTTCTCTTTTCGTTTTTTTTTACTTCCTTAAGTCATGATTCTTCCAGCCACAGTGTCTTCCAGCTACCCTTCGTGCAAGTGTTGTCCCAGCCTTTCGGGCTCTGGTGAAGTCAGTGATGTCTTTCATAATGCCAGAAGGCTTTCACCAATCCTGAACGTCCTGAGGATTTTGCCTAATGTTTGCCAACCATTTTCTGGAAGGAACTGGAAGCCATCTTAACAGAAGCATGCTGACAACCAATGTTATGCACTTTCTTCGTTTCTGCTGGCAGGTCTAGCCTGTATTTACCAGTCATTGTTGGCCCGAACTGCCTATCAGTACACAAACTAAGTAGCAGAAAGAGACACAACAGGGAGAGAAACATACACTGAAGAAAATACTCCACCTAGGATAAAGTTGTAGAGTGCTACTGGCTGAGCATGTTAGCCGTCTAGTTCTCATGGGCCAAAACTTACAGATTAGTCCACCAGGCTAACCACCATGGGCTGAAATCGTGCAAAAACCCTCAGAGCACGAGAAACATTCACAAAAGCTGCGTACTACATGGATTACATGTATACACACATATATGGTTTTTTAGGAAGGAATTACAGAGGCAGACGTTATTAAAATTAACCAGCACAGCAGCATTAAGCAGAATGCTTATTTGATCTGCCCTGCTGTTCCATAACTTCCAGGAGCAACATCTCCAGGCATTTCTTACTCTGCTTCGGAGTTCAGAAAGGAGTCTGGATAAGGAAATACTATGAGAATTCTGTTGTGCTTTTCTTATTTCTGTCGTATTTTAGGCATGCACCCAGGAAACGTTGCTGTGTTCTGCAGACCAGCCCTAAAGCATCAGAATAAGTAGTAGCCCTATAAAATAGCTAGTTGACTTTTGCTAACATCATCATTTTATGTGTATGTATAAAATTAGATCACTTTACTTTTTACATATTGCTGATGAGTCCTTAGAACAGTTGTCACAATGGTTTCGTAGTCTGAAATGTGTTACTGATCAGCACACTAGAAATTATTTTTCCGTTTATGGAAATGAAATGAAAACTGAGCATATTGGAACAGAATGTTGTATTTACCTTCTAAATCAGTGCAGTAGGAATAACCAAAATAATGACTAATATTAATAGAAGACATACTATTAATGGGATTTTGTAACTAAAGGAAAAGCAGCGATAGAGTTTTCTTGTATACAGTTCTAGACAGTGAAGAATTCTTTTAACAGCATGATAAAGTAAGATTAAAGTAAATCTTTTAAAAATATTTGTCCCGGGAGCAAAGTTCTGAATTATACTAATGAGATATTGTTTAGGGATTTCATATTCTAAAGTTTTATTCTTTGATTTTTACTGTGACACAAGACTGAATTTTACGCTGGAGCTCAGTATTATATTCTGCCATGTGTTAATTTCTTGCATGAATGCCTTATTTACCTTCATTTAGACTCTGCTGCAGGTGGAATGCGAGCAGTACTTATTGCTGATATTTTTGTTGGCTGAAGCTGAAGGACAGCTCAGGGTCTTGCATAGCTCTAGGGTTTTACGACTATGAAGGCGATTTCGAGGTGCCATTTGTCATCCTGGAAGAAGACTGGCTTCTTAAACATTATCCTATGAGCCATGATTTAAATTAATAAACTTTCTCAATAGCTTCAGAATAGTCGGGGTCTGTTTTAAAGGCCCTACTTTTTATTTAAGACTTCATTGTAACCACAACTGAGTTCATTCCTATAGAAATGCTTCTTTATATAATAATTGAGTCAAGTACTCTTACTAAACAAACCATTGTTAGGTTTTAGCTGCTGTGTTATAAGCTATTTTTTTCTCTCTTAAAGCAGCCGAGTTATTACGTGTTATTCAATCCCCTGTGCATTACAAAACTTATGGCCATAGAATTTACAATGTGGTTTGCTTTAATTCAAATGCATTTACTTTGGTAGTTTTAATAATTACACGTTTCCATCAGGGGTAGTTGGAAAGGGAATACAGTTGACAAACTATTATAATAGGTTGACAGCCACTGGGCTTACAAAAGAACCTATGGTTATCTCTTAGCTATAATTAGTAAGTGTGTACAATAGATTTAGAACTTCCTAAGGTTCTTATCACCTATTAAATACACCTATTATTCTTTTCTCAAATACTTGTAAATTGAGACAGATATGTACAGCTTGCTTTCTCCCTAAAGAGTAAATCAGTGCTTAAAAAGGAGTTTCTGATGACTTGCATTATTATTTCAGTCCTTCAGGAAAAATATTGATGCACAGACATGATAAAACCATCTTTAAGAATCCTAATATTCTTCTGGAGGTGATTCTTACTTTGTCCCCTTGTGGAAAGGGGACATATTTTGGAGTTGGCGTTCTTGGGCTCAATTCTTTTTTTTTCCCCCCAGCTTTGTTGAGATATAATTGACATAATATTGTGTAAGCTTAAGGTTTATAATGTGTTGATTTGATACATTTATATATTGCAAAATGACAGAATACCTCCATTCTGTCACATGGTTACCATTTTTTTTTTATGAGAACATTTATCTCCTCTCTTACACTATTATTAGCTGTAATCACTATGACATACATTAGATCCCAAGAACTTATTAATCTTATAACTGGAGGTTTGTACCTTTGACCAATATCTCTCCATTTCTCCCAACCCCCAGCCCCTGGTAACCACTACTCTACTCTCTTTCTCTGAGTTTGGCTTTTTTAGATTTCACATATAGGTTAGATCATAACAGTGTTTGTCTTTCTCTGCCTGACTTATTTCACTTAAAGTGAATGCCCTCAAGATTTGTCCAAGTTGTTGTAAATGGCAGGATTTCCTTCTTTCTCATGGCTCAATAATATTCCATTGTGTGTGTGTGTATATATATGATATCTTCTGTATCTATTCTTCCATTGACTGACACTTCGGTTGTTCCCATATCTTGTCTATTGTGAATAATGCTACAGTGAACATGGGAGTGCAGATATCTCGACAAGATCCTGATTTCAATTGCTTTGGATATTTGTTGGGCTCAATTCTTGACGCCATTTTCAACTCAGCCTCAGTATTCCAGTTTGTAAAATGGAAGTAATGACCACCTCATTGGGTTGTTGGGAAGATTTTAGGAGGAGATACTTGAAATCTCTGACTCACAGTAGGTACCCTATAACTATTAGTCTTTCCGCGTGAAAAGAGTCACTATGACTTGAATAGTTATCTCCACTTCATTGAAAATTAGACTTTAATGTAACTCAGCCTCGTTAATTACGCCATTGTTCTAGGTATTCAGCTGAATTGAATAGCTGGAAGAGTAATTTGGAGATGCTTTATGGAGGTCAGAACACTTGAGCTGGATAATACCATTTTCATTCATTTATCAGATGCTTAGTTATGTTGTAATAGCTTTAAAAAACAAAAACCAAGCACAAACACTGTTCACAGGGCTGTGTTTTTGGACCTCATTGAATTAAGTATTTCTCTGTCAAATATCTTTGAGCAACTTCTTAGATAAATATTTGTAGGCACTAATTGATTCCAAGGGGATTCTTTGAAGTTCACTGTATGGTCCTGTGGGATAACTCCAGTTTCTTTCAAAATTTGCTGGGCCTGAAGCAAGAGAAAAAAAGGCAAATGTCAGCCCTTTCTTTTTTTTTTTTTTTCCATACTTGTGACTTCCTCTTGTTTCTCACTTATGGGGTGCCTTTTTCCCAGTTTCTGATGCAAGCAGCGAATTACCAGCCTTATCATCAGCCCCCATTCCAGTTCATCCCCACCCTGGTAAGATTTTGAGTTAAATCACTCTTCCAGAATGGTAGATGCTGTGGCTTAGACTGTGAGGATTATGAAATTCCCAGTTTAACCCCCAATAAGACCTTATACCTTAGATCCTGTCCCTCTATGTCAAAGGAAAACCACCAAGCCAACTTTCTCCTAGAATCGCAGTTCTGTCCTTTGGAAACTCTACCCTCCCTCCCATGATGCAGCATTATGTTTTGGCCCCTCATTCCTTAACTAGTTCAAGAAGTTGCCTAGAATCATGTCTTCATAGTAGTAAAGGCATACTGACCAGCCCTCCTTGGGGCTCATATCACCTCCATAATTCTAGCCTTATCCCATATCCTCCTCTTACTGATGCCTCATAAAGAAACACGTGACTACCCTACCTCCACTCAGTCTCAGTTGCAAACACTTTGATAAGGAAAAACGTAAAACCCGAGAAATTAGTCTCTTGTTTAATAAGAGAGTTTACTTTTGGATGAAGAGAAACCATGAAGCAATCCCTCGTACATGCTGTTTCTGCAGATACAGTGCAGTAAATAGCAACTTCTCAGGATTATTTATTTCCCACACCTTGGTGACTTCAGAACTCTTGCACTGAACTCCCTAACTCTAGGTCACAGTTCTAGATTTTGGATTTACCTTTTTGGGGTTTATTACATTTATATTTCCATCACCTTTATATTTAAGGGATAAGAGCAATGTCAGATGTGTTTTAGAAAATATCACATCATGCACACACACACATATGTATATACAAATATTGTATGTGGAAACTTCAAGATTTATGAGCCATATTTTGGATATTTGCACAAAGTTGTGAAGGAATGGTCAGATAGTGGTAGTTCATAAATTGAAGCTATTGTTAACACCTAAGATGATAAAACACTCACATTGGACTCTAGTTTTTTTCTTCCTCACTTATTTTGTCCTGGGTCTGTATAACTGCTTATATTTGAGAAAGCAATTACTTTGCTAAAATCCTTTGCTCTGACGGTCAGTACTATTAAACTTCTTAGTAATGGTATTTATGATAATATCCTAAAGCTAGCACAATGTAGAGCTTCTATCTTCAATATCTGCAGTCCTCTGTCACTGGGTTTACCAGGGCCTCTCAGAGGTCAAAACTGGTTCAGCTCCTTCCTTTGTGGAGGCTCCTGGTGTATTAGAAAATAAGGAAATGTCTAGAATTCTTATGAGAATTATGGTATATTGGGAATTTTAATATGAACGCCTCCTTCATTCAAATAGTTTCAGTATATCTGTGACTCTATGGTGAAACTCTTACAGAGGTAACATCAAAATCTAAACCTGACATCCTTTGAGAAGGTGAAGGCTAGACTCAATGGCCCTCTAGCCTCCTCAGTGTTAGGCCTGGCACCCCAACTTCTTCCACAGTGATTGTGTGACTGTGAACATGTACCCTTTGGTCTCCACAGCTGTTCCTCAAATCTGCCTTTACCTCTGAGGTCAGGGTGGCAACTGTACCAGTGCCGCCATCACTTGGTGCATCCTGTGTTAGTGTGAGACTCACTCCCTTCCTTCTTCCTCTCCTTGTGTCTTAGCAAGTAAACCTTCATGACTTGTGTTGCCATGAGTTGTCCTCGCAAGTAAACTATTTCTACACAACAATTGAATTTCTCAGATAATTAATCAGTTGTGTCAAATCAAAACTTGTAATCACATATACTTCACGTGAGATTAAGCCATATTTAGAATGTTTAACCCTGATTCCTGTTGGGTAAGTCATAAAGAAATCCACCATGGATGACTGAGCCTTCAGCACAATTTCACCCTTAAATTATTAGACTGTAATTTATGGTAACATCTGTTTCAGATACCATATCATTTCCTTAAACTGCATATTTTCCTTATGTCAATATCAAGTTCATTCAATTTTTATTATGGCACTGGAGAATAATGTATAATTAGTAACAGTTATTTCAAAATCTGTAACCACCTGTATAGTCTTATTTGCATAATAAAAAGGGAGGGTTGTCAGCTGCACAACAACATTGCTGTATTCTGGTAGGTTAATGAGGAATTTAGTTGGTGAGTAGAGAAAAGTAAAGTATTTCTCTTGGAATTAAAAAGAATCTTACATTTAAATAATGATTTTAAGAATGAATGCCTATAATTTCAGTAGCATACATTGCTAATGTCCCTGAAATTGTATTTATTGTCTACATTTTTCCCTTAAATGTTGACTGTATAAAATATTATTAAAACATATTTCCTTGAAATACTTTGCTCTGATATGCATAATGAGGTAGATGTGCTTTAAGTGAAATTTACACTTTAAATTTTAAATCTAATTTTATAGGGAGCTTCACAACTCTCACTGTGTTAATGAAATTATCACCGTGGAAATTTTACAACGTGTCTCCCTTAAGGAACTTGAAGTCTTTTCTCCATTTTCAGGTGATTTGCCTTAAAAAAATTATATAGTGTAACTATGTCACATTATGTCTGATGGTTATGTCATTGATTGTATTGTGCAAAGGAAAAACAACTGGAATTGGGGGCAACCTGCTGAATTGCTGCTAGCTCTAAATGACAAGCTAACTGTGATAGAGTGAAAACCTATAAATTCTGTAAACCAAATTGTCTAGATCCATAAGGAATCTCTATGGTGATTTCCTTTTTTTTCCCCTTCCTTGATGTTTGGTAAAGTATGAAAGTTCAAGCCAGCTGCACCTGTGTTCTGAGTATCAAAGGGAGAGCAGTGGCATCAATCAAAGCATTGATTGGCAGTCCCTCCCTGCTGGGAAATGATTATTCAAGTGCTAACCTTGGAGGTTCTAGATGTCATCATACCCAGGAAAGAAGACCTTTCCTGCTGGAGTCTTTACAAAGCTGTTGTATATCTGGTCCCCCCACGCTTGTCTTCCTACACTCAAGAACAGGATGGGGTCTGAGACCTTGGGAGTCACCTTCCCCTGGACCACAGTGCCTTTAGGGGTTAGCACCCCAATTGATGTGAAAAAGCAAATGGCTTCATAATTCAGTTATTCCAGCCATTAGTCTTCAAGGTCAGAGCTCTGATCCTGAAAGCATGTTATAGCTAATATATATCAAGGTTTACGCAGCACTTGGACTTTTTCTTGATCTGACTATTACCCCATCCAGCTAAAACCGAGCGTATGTCTCCATGTTTATCCATGAAAAACCAGGTTATGTGAAAAGAACTTGCACGTGGGGAGAGATAATGGCATTTTAAATATTATATTTGTGTAAAATTCACTTGTGTTCATTCGTCTGAGTTACTCTTTCATGTTGTTTCTTTTTCTTCTTCCTCTCTGTCTATGCCACCGGAATATTATTTAGATCCTGTGTTGCAGGAAGCTTTAATCCAAGACACTGTTAAGCACTTAAGAGCGTATATCTGGCATTGTCTACTTCTTTTAGCCGTAGCCAGAGAACCACAGACACGGGGTTGCTAAGGCTTTAAGGGCTCTTTATCCACTCCCACCCATTCCCTTCTCCTGATCCCACACAGCTGCCTCAGCCCCAGAACCTTTCAGATGCTGAGTCCATGGTCTCCAGGGCCTGCTTCTGGCTTGTGTTCTGTGTTGGGTATCACACTGCTTTCCTTTCCTGACCTTCTGCCTCAGCAGTTGAATCCTTTGTTACCCAGGAGCTGAACTTTCTGATCAGGGAACGGGGAGCAGGAGAGTGCATTAATAACTTTCCAGTGAAGGAAGCTGGAAGCAGAGAAGAAAATAGTGATTTGGGAGAAGTCTGATCCAGGACCTGTGAGCTGTGATCTGTGGGGGTATACTGAGGGGAAAAAAAATCAGATGTGGTGGAGGGGGTGGGGGGAGAAGAGAGGAGAGAGATATGTACATAGAGCTGATTAAACACGCCAATATTAGTTCAATCAGCAGTTTAGAGCAAACGTGTTGTGTGACACCTTTGTGGTGATAGGTAGAAGAGTATATAGCTGACTCTCACGGAGATGCTGAAGAACTGAAGAAAAGAAAAGTGAAACATTTTGTATGGCTATGTAAATATAGAGCCGATTATATTAATTAATGAGAACTGTTTATCATTTGTGGCTAATCGTCATGCCACAGACTAATGATTATGGATATCGTGAATGCACTTTATTTGATTGTTACACTAAACTCTGTTAATATATACTCAGTCTACTTCAACTTTCATGCTCAATGGCTCAGAACTTAAATATGTAGGATATTTTGCATGAGACACCATTCATTCTTTCAACTTCATTACTGAAATACTTAGGTAGAGAGTACTGATGAAAGCTATAACAAATCAACTATGTAATCTTGTTATCCTTTTAAAATTACTGTGAGGTTAAATTTAAACATTTGTATTTAAAAGCATTATTTCATTTATAAACTTGATTATAATTAAATATGAAATGCTGTATGCATTTCTTTAAATATACTGGGATGCTTGGCTTGGAAGGAAGGAAGGAAGAGAAGGAAGAAAGAAGGGAGGGAATGAAGGAAGACAAGGAGGGAGGGAGGAAGGGATGAAGGAGGGAAGGAAGAAGGGGAGAAGGAAGGGAGAAAGTGGGAGGGAGGAAGAGAGGGAGGGACGGAGGGAGGGAGGAAGAAAGGGAGATTGGTGAGTTCCAACGTGGGAATATCCCCTCTCTTGCTGCCTCTTCATTCCAGTTCTGACCTATCAGATTCTCGGAATTTCCTGGGAGGTGCCACAATTCCATCCAAGTTGTAAACTGAATTAGGAGAAAGAAAAAACCACACTTCAGATGTACTATGGTATTTATCACTGTTTCGCTGAAGAGATCAAGTTACAGTCTCTGGATCAGTGCTGAAAGAATAAAAATGAATTCAGCTGAAGATTTCTGATTCTGTTGTCAAGTCTTTGTTTAAAATCAATTAATTTTTAATACATAAAACGAGGTCAAATTCCGCTGTGGAAGCACAGCATACTGTACAAAAATATTATCAGCCTATAGACAAATAATGTTATTTAAAATACTCCACCAGTGCTCAACTTAAAAATAAATAAGTAAATCATCACTATACTGAATCACTAACTCTCCTTTATCTTTTCAAAAAATGTCACACTAGAGCTAACTTCTTTAGGATGTGTCTGAGCCTTAATTTTTGTATCATCAGTACCTGGCATAGTGCTGGTTCCATCATGGAAACTCAGAAAAAGCACAATGAATAAATAAATGCAATTACGTGATGTATATCTTATGTTTTTCAATAAATAGCATATTTTGGTTAATGTTATATTTAACAGATCTAGATCAAACTAATTACTTTTGAAAAACTCTTGATTATATACCTAGTTGTTATCAAGGTTCTTCAACTCTTCAACATCAGTTCTTATTTTCCTCATATTATGTTTGTTTTCAGTTTAGATGTTTACAAGTGTATCCATGTGTTATGCACTTGAATTATGCAATAGGAATGATATACTTTGTGCTATAATTTAATCTTAGAGGAATTGTGTCTTTAATATCCCATTGTTTAAGTTAATATACTGCTCAAAAAGAGAATTTATTTCTCAAAATAATTAAGATAAGAAGAGGTTAAAATACAATTTAAAAATTTAAATTTCTTCTTTACATTAAACCTTAATGTTTTTATTACATGATTCTTTTCCCTAAAATTCTAGTCATTTAAAACATTCAATGTGGGCTTGATGCTATTATGGTTCAGTTGGATTGACTGTGTTTTATAGAAGGAAAAAAGGTAGGTGATATTTGCAAAGTACAATGTGTCATGATACTGGTAATACTTTTAGAAGTGAAAGAGATATTTGCTGCTAGTATGCCTTCCCTTAATCATAGCTATTTTCTTTCCAAACTTCTGACCCTGAAAAGGCAGAAAGAAGAGAGGTTTTAGAGTCTCAGCTTCCCAATAGCTGGGACTGGGCAGTGTAGGAAGGTGCTCTTATGTAGGAAGGTACTCATAGGCCCTTTTGAGTACTGCTGTATCTGTGACCTTGGAAGTTGAAAGGGAGCTTTTGTAGGGAAAAGAAAGAATTGCAAGTCATTAAAAGAAGAAATAGGTTTACAAAACCTGAAACCATGTACTGTCCCATCCATTGTCCTCATCCCCGTGAAAGCTGTGGGCAACTCTTATGGGCCAAGATGCCCCAGGTACAGCAATATCTAGTCTGTTCACCTCTTTCCACCTGGAGCCATCTGTCACTCCCTGGCCATCAGTGCCCTGGTGGAGTAGTGAATATCCGAGTCTCCCTAAATTTTGTATTTAAAGTTCCACAAGTTGGATTCAAAGTTTTTCCAGAGTAGCTCCCTCCTCTGTCCAGTTATCTTTCTCTTCTGACCAGCTGATGCAAGACATGCCAGATTTAAATATTGGCCCCATTGAAATTAGATTAAGTTCATATTTTTCTCATGGCTTGCAAGGATTTACTTGGCCTGGCCTGGGCTACCAGCTCCTCCCCCAATGCCACTTCCAATGCTTTACTATGACCCAGCAGGAAATAATTGAATAGAAATAGACTAATAATGTTACATTGTACAAATTTATTTGATGACAACTCTGAACTCCCTCTGTCTATCAATCAGCATATCCTATTGGCTCTATCTTCAAAATATTTCTCTGATCCAACTGCTGCTTTCTGTATGCGCAGCACTTATCTTGGTCCAAGCCACTCTCGTTGTCTTTATCCTAGACCCTCTGCAGTGGCCACTGTTTCCATGCGCTTGTCCTACTGCCTGTCTTCCACAGTGTAGAACGAGTGATCTTTTAGAAACATAATCAGATCATGTCATGTCATAATCATGTCATGTCTTTGATGAGAATCCCCTAGTGCTTTCTATTTACACATAACTCTTCTCTATAGCCTACAAGATCTTAGAAGACTGTGCCTCTGCCTTCTGATCTCACCTCTTAACATTCCCTGTCGCTCATTCCTGTCCAGCCAGGTGGTCTTGGCCATTTTTGCCATAGGAACATTCCAGTTGTTGTTCCCTTCAACTATAATATTCTTACCCTAGACTTTCACTTTGATGCTATTCTCTACTCAAATGTCTTCTCCTCAAAAGTCTTTCCAAAACCACCCTATCTAAAATAGTACTCCATCAGCCTGTATCGCTTACCCTATTTTAGTTTTCTGTAAAGCACTTGCCACTAGCAGATATTATATGTTTCCTCATCTATGTGATTGTCTTAAAAATACACTTCTTGAAAGCAGGAGTGTGGGCTGAATTGTTTACCCTACCCCCAGAGCTTACAAGAGTGCCCTTCATGTAACCAGTGCATCAATAAACATTGTGCAGTGAACGAATGAATGCTTATTCTTCATAAAGTGGAAGAAAAGAAACTGTTACAAATGAGAAAAGAAATTCCAAATGGCCGGTAATTTCCTTGGCAATTATTGGCCATTGTTCTTGAATGCGTGCCTTCCGTTAATGAGGCATTTTCTTTGAGACCAACCCCAGTAAAGCTTTTAGTCCTAGGTAATTGAAAGGTTTCTTCAAGTTATCAGTGTGAATATTTGGGGGCTAAGGACTGGGAAGAGAACATGATATAGGAAAGAAAGAGTTTATGAGAGGGAGTTTATATATACGGTAGGTCTGTGGGTCTAGAAAATGAGGCAGGCTTTGCCAGGTATCTATGTGGCAGAGGAATTACATAGAGGATGGCATTCTTCCTTTGGGACCATTTAATGCATTGATGCTGCAAGGTCCTGAGTTTGCTGTGGCCTAAGGAGTGAACTTGTCTCTATAAAAGCCTCCTTTAAGATGATGGAGCCATTGTGGAGTGTTTGTCCTGTAGCACACAGTGGATTCGGAAGGCACTGAGCCAGAGGCCTGTGGCTTCCTGAATGTGCCGTCCTGTACTGCCAGGAGCCAGTGACTGGGGAAAAAAGGAAGAGAAATGAGAAACACAGACTTAATACTGGGAACCACTGAACTCACTTTTCAGGGCTTATTTTGAGAAAGTAGCTGTTGTAAAAACAGTTTCTCATATGTCCCTGAAGAGACTATTCCTTCGGTTTCTATTGTGATTGCCAAACGGGTATGTTCATACTCCTTTCTAAATGAAGAAATGGATTCTTCAGCTCAAATTGGGTTTTGTGTTTCTTAAACCCATTAACGTCATGCATAGAGCAGAAATATATTAATTGAATTATGAAAATACTTGCTAAATCATTATCTAACTCAGGTTTCAAATGACTACAGTGCCTAGTGAAATGAAACCATTTTCCCCCAAAAGACACTTTGTCTTAGCTCAGGCGACTATAACAAAATACCATAAACTGGGTGGCTTATACACAACAGAAGTTACTTCTTATAGTTATGGAGGTGGGGAAGTCCAAGATCAAGGTGCCACTGATGTGGTGTCACTTCCTGGTTCACAGATGGCCATCTTCTCACTGTTCCCTCACATGGTGGAAGGGACAAGAGAGCTCCCAGGGATCTTTTTTATAAGGGCACTAATCTCATTCATGAGGGCTCCACCCATCTGACTCAATTACCTCCCAAAGGCCCCACCTCCTAATACCGTCACATTGGGGGTTAGGATTTCAACATAATAAATTTGGTGGTGGTGATTTTATCCAGAGAGTTCCTCCTCCAGAGTGCTCAGTTGAATCTGGTGAGCACAAATGGAGGCCCTTCCTCAGGTGTATACCTCCTTGAGCCATTCTTGAAATGAGGTCTTTACATGATTTCAACTCCAAGGCCCTCCTAAGGTGGCCTTTTGAGTAGCTCTTCTCTTCCCCACCCCGACCGCTTCATTTGCTCTCCCCTGCCCCTATGCGTGGGCCACTGGCACTGGCCATGTGTATTTATAAGGGGGAAGCAGGAACCTAGTCTTGCAAGGTGACAGTTTGCATATGATGGGGGTCCCAGACTAGGCGCTAGACCCTCTCACTGCATGAACATTCTTGAGACTCCCTTTCTAGATGAGTGAGAGCGCTATAAACATAGGTGATAAGTGGTGAGGAGGGGGTTACTATAGTCCTTGTTGGTTCTTTTCAGCAATTACCAGCCTACGCAATAATGCCTTTTGGAGTCAAGGCAGAGAGAAATGTCTTCATTTCATTCTTCCAGTTCATATTTCAAAAATGAAAAAAAAAAAATTGTTCTGAGTGGCATTACCTAGCTTGACTGTCTTTTCCAAACACTGCGCTGGTGGTATTAGAGGCGTATGCTGTGGCAGATGCAAAGTGGGAGAGGTGTGTCCCTTTCCCCGTGTGCGGTTCTGTAGCCTTCAATTGTAGCTGTTGCTCTCAGTGATCACAAATGCACGTTGGCAACTGTAAATCTGGAAGAGACCTTCTAGTAAAGAAGACAAAGCCGAAGGAAAATAAACACAGTGCCATAAATGCACTGAGTCCCCTCCTGTGTCCCGTATTCTACAACAACAGCAAAATAAGTCAAAACTGTACATAAAGCCTTTTTTGTTGTATGCTACTATTCTTGGTTCATTAAATACTTTTGCAGCTGTAATGAAACTTGTTTAAAGCTCATGTGCTCATGGGCTAGAAAAACACTTTAGAAGAAATGTGAACAATCAAAGCTCGATTGCCAGCATATTATTATTGGTATTTTTCAGCATAATGCAGTTTCTGTTCTAGTCTGCTCCCCTTTCCTAACATTTTATGTCTGTAGGCGTATGCAAACATATATCCCTAATAGAATTCTTATGATGTCAGTGCTTGGGCTATATTTACTTGCCAGAATATTCGTAATATTAGGTGCTTTGTGAAAACCATTTTATTTTTATGGCTGGGGTTGTATCGAAACGATGATGGTTTGACCCAAGAATGACCGCTGTGACTCACCATTTGTGATATGATGTAATCTGTTTTCTCTGTTTGATAAGAGAGGACACATTTTTAACATCTGGGAATACGGCTTCTCCCCCTTTCTACAACTTCTTCTATTGTCGTGTTAATGTTGATAAGTGTTGATGTTGAACTTCTGTAGTGAAAGGTTGAAATAACACTGCACAAGCTTTAGCATTATACCAACCTAAATATCAGGCAAAATGAATGTTATTGTACACCATCCTCTTGCCCATCCTTACCACATAGTATCCTATCTTATCCTATCCTATTCCATTCCATTCTCTGTGCAAACACACACATACACACACACATGAGAGAATGAACCCTTGAAAATGCTGTTTGCATAATCCTGAAATAAAACTTCTACAAAATCAGTTGTTCAAGAAGAAACTGGTTCTTGAAACTTTACACTAAGTTAGGGATCCCATTTAAGTACATATTCAAACTCTTCAACACTTGTTGGACCTTCAGTCTAACTTACTCTAAAGTTCTGTGTGCCCCAACCAATCTGTTAAATGAAATAGTGGTATAAATTCTTTAGAGAAATGCGAAGGAAGAAAGAGTAGAAAGACAGGATGTGATTTAATTTTAAATAGGTAGTCAATACAGAAAAATAATGGGAGTGATGTTGATGAAAGGATGATTAGATTTGTAATTTGTTTATGGTTATATGGAAGAAAATGGAACATGTTAAAAGATTCCTCTTCCTTATAATTACATTATGTCTCAGCAACAGGGTGTTTAGACAGTGGGTTATTACACAGTATAAAAACAAAATGAGAAGAAAAAACCCTTGCCTTTTATTGGTTACCCCAGGAGCTACAAACTTTTTGTCTTTATTCATTGATATGTATATATTGAAGACTGTTACTCTTGTATTAAAATGAGGGGTTTAGTTATTTTTCCAATAAAAATAAGAAGATGCTTATGCATACTGTACATGTGTTTATATGTGCGTATATGAAATTGGTAGTCAGATCCAGTGTAACTCTGTTTCCTGTTAATTAGAAATTTGACATCTTTTTCAGAAATTGGCTAATATAGATAATTAATTTTATTTATACTAATATAATTGCCCAGCATTCAATTACTATATTATATATTATATATACAAATAATATATATGTGATTATTATATATAACCATAAAGTTATATTATACCTAATATGCATGTGTGTGCATGTGATATGTGTGTGTATATATATTTTATATGTATACCCATATGTGCGTATATGTAACTTAGCAAAACATGGTTTAAAGACTCCATTATTTGAACCAACATTACTCAAACACAGTTGGTGACTAGAGAGTCAATTATCTTAAGAATATATAATCAGAGATTAAAGTATAATTTTATAACATAGTTGAAGTATGCCAGTAGGAGCTTTATTGAAATTAGTACTTTACTGAGACAGTAAAAGATAATAAAAAAAGAAAAACATTAAATCTCTTCATCAAACAGCTGAGATGTTCATATTGTTATTTTGTCCCTTTTATACTGGATGTTATTAAAAACAAAAAGATAAAACTATTTGTGTGTGCAATCCAACCATTTTATAATTAATCTTAAGACAATTGGAAAATAAACATCTTATTTAGTTTGTCTGCATGAAAATCTATAACAGCGTCAGATCAACCAAAAACAGCATTTATTTTCAAATCCTATTTACTCTGAAAGAATATTTGGTTTTTCGTTTGAGCATTTTGAAACACATCTTGGTGTAATGGTATGTTTCATGTGGAATCCCACCAGTCATCACTCTAGTCTAGAATTAATGTCTGAAGAAAAGTCTCTGATGGAGGCATTAACGAATTTTGGGAGAACACATCATCATTTCAAAGTCAGATGCTTTCCCATTTTCTTATCTTTCCTGACAAAACTGTTTAGGATCAACAATTTTTTTTCTAAGTCCTTTACAACCTTATTTATATTTTCAGTTTCTGCTGTCTCTTAGACTTACAAATTCTCTAAGACTATAATTGTTTGTGCGTAAACATTTCTACTTTTATTATTTTTCATTTTTTTCAATCCCCTTCCTCATTGCTGGCTGACAAATACTGAATTTCACTTTTTGTCGTTTATTCTTGGTGGTTGAAGCTTACGGAGGTGGGGTGGCCTTTGCTTCCTTCAGGAAGACATTGTACAAAGGGAGGAAGAATAACGAGCTGACTGATGTTGTGGAAACCCTGAAGCTCAGACACCTACCCTAGCGCCGTCCTCGTCAGGCCTGAGGCTTTGTGCACCTAATCAACCGCTTATTAAACACACTTTAGGTCGCCTTTTTGTGACTCACTTTTATCTTCCAGATAATGTTAAATGTTTTTGGAGTGAGGAAATAAAAGGGGAAAAGGTGAACTAGAGAACCAAAGGTTAAATTCTCCCCTTCAAATCCTCACAAGAGAAGTTGAAGTGACTTTTTGAAATGAATGATGCCCCCTTTGAACACACCTCAAATGTCACTGGAATACTTCTACTTGTTACAGGGAAGTTTTGAGAGAAAAAGTAATTGTGGTTAGCATAGTGTAGGAGTTTGGACCCTGGTTTCAAATCCTGGCTCTATCCCTTAGCAATGTGACCTTAGGCAAATTGCCTCACCTCTCTGTTATAATATGAGCATAATAATTGTACCAATATTGCAGTGTTGTTATGGGGATTAAATAAATTAGTACTTATAAAATGCTTAGAAGAGAACCTGCAACATAGTAGACATTAGAGAGAGAGAGAGAGAGAGGGAAATAGATATGAATAGAAAGTAAAAAAGGAAGCAGATATTCAAGGAAACTTCTAGCATTCCAATTTTCAAGTTCCAATTCTAGTTTCCCCAAATAGTCCATCTGAATTCTAAGAAGGTATTTAATATTGTTGATTAAATATTTAAATTATGTTTATTATAGTTAGTATATTCATTTTCAGATAGGTCAAATTTCTGAGGCAGCAGAGTTGTAATATTGTGTGGTGTGTACAATTTATAGTGCATTTGGGCCCCTTGTATAATCAACATGCGCTATTCATTTATGCCCATTTTATAGGACTAGGAATATGAAGATGATATTTTAAATTATTATACAGGCCTAACATTGTTCTGTCTTTGCCTTTATAGCATATAGTTGATCATATCTCTGATTTATTTGAAAAATGAATCTTTGTTCAGAAACACAATATCCACTTACAAAATTACTGCTCGGGGAAAATACAAGCTGTTTTATGGTGTGATTTCCAAGAATGCATTGTGGTGCAAAGTAGAAATTACCTACGTCAATTTTGTTTTCTTTTGTTTATTTGAAAACCATCTCTGCCTTCAAGTTTTACCTTCTTTGTTCAAGTAGCCTAGAATTTAGTACGTAAGTCAGCATTTAATCATTCTCAGACAGCTGTCCGTTCATCCCTTGATCCTTCTGTTGCTTTTTCTCGAACCTCCTCTAGTTTCATTAGTCTTAATTAGTATCAATTTCTAGTGTCAGCAACATTGGATTGCTTTAGAAGCCTGTTTGAATGGCCTCCGATGGCTTTAATGTAAATCCTAGTCATCTCAGCTCAGATGTGGAAAAATTTGCTTAAAAGTAGTCTCTGCTATAAAGACGTAAGTTCGCTCTCATCTCTATATCATATCTCAATTTCCTCATTTCATTACAGAAAGGACATGGGGATGTAGAAAGGGCATATATAAGAGTTCCAAAAATGATTCAAGTTTTGAAAAATAATTTGTAAGCAAAAATGTCAAATGGATTTGGAGTGGTGCCCAGCCACTTCCTGCACCCCCATTTATCCATATCCATCTAGTTCTCCTTACCCCATCTGGAAACTCAGCCTCACTCCTGTTCCTGGAACCAGGCCAGCGCATGTTGAAAACTAAATGAGCCCTGCAGCCATTTCTTACCTAACGGATCCAAGCTAAACGTGTTTCCTGGTCCAGTCCTATTGTCTGGGCTCTTGTTTTATTCCTTTTGCTCATGTTCTCACCTTGTACCTATCACCAGTCTCCTAGCTTTTTGTCTAAATTTGAGTCCTTGCTTAAACTTTTTGCCCAGGTAACCATTTTTCCCTGGATTTTATTGTTTATGTTACTTAGTCCCTGTTTTCTGCTGCCCATCTTCCTTTTATGCAGACTATCTGTGTGTCTTTAGCGTCCACTTCACTCAGAGTTTGCGATGTCTGGATAGCATGTGTGGTCTTTTTTTGAGAGATCTATCCACCCCCTGCCACTGGAACTCCCTGATATGAGATCCTCCTCAGTCCTATCTTGGGCACTTGTTTAGTTATTGAATCCAGAAATGTCCTAAGATAACCGAGATGCTGAAAATCAAAGCTGGACTCTGATAACCCAGTCATCAAGGAGTAGAGACAGTAAGTTTGTCAGTATTAGGTGACTTCTAATTTATAGTGAAATGCAAGATTAGAAATGTTCTTACAGCATTTGGAGATCTAGTTTGATTAAGACATTAGAACTAGAAATTTAGGCTTGGGAATCATCACACTTACCCTATCATGTTAAGCGTCCTTGCTCTGTGGTCAGAAACCGTTGTTGTCTCCCAGTGCTGCCGACATTATGCTCATAGTTCTTAGTGTATTTGAGACTCTGTGTGATCAGTACAAATTCCTTTAAATCCCTACATGCTTCATTCCGCTACTCATATCCTGTGATCTAGCCAAACTATACTACTGCTTTCTTTCAAAATCCCTCACAACAGCCACCTTCGTGCTTTTGTTCATTTTGTTGCCTATACTTGGCATTATCCCCTCATTTCTGCCTATCACAATACCATCTAGCTTTCGAGGCAGATTTCAAATGCTGCTTTGTCCATGATTCATTTCCTCTTTTCTCCAATCAGATGTGAGCTCTTCTTCCTTTGGTTTCACATTGTAATTTGTTTTGGCATCTTTTATTGAATCTATTCTTAAATTTTGTCTTGTGTTACTGGTATACAATAAAACCTAGTCTAATTAATTAGAGGGGCTCAAAACATTCTTAAATGCTAAAATGCTTAAAATGTTAGCACATATTATTGTGAAATTAGTACAAGTATAGGCAAGCCTGTGTAGCTAGCTGGCTGGCCTGTAGTTTCCCAAGTGCTGGCTGTTAAAACCAACCCACGCTGATCTTGGCTATGGTTTGGTGCCACCTATTGGTCAGGGTTCATAAAAGTTTAAATATCAATGGGGATGATTCTGGGTGCTGTGGTTGGCTGGAACGTCCAGGACAGTGGTGGCAATTTCAGGAATCTTCTCTTTGGTTAATGCCCTTTTTGTCAGCTTGACCCAGGGAACTCTGCCTGGGAGAATCCTGGGAATGCACGAGCACTCCTCTCTCATTTTCTGAAACTCAGTGGCTTGCCATCTGCTACCTAGTCTTCTCCTTCCCGCCTACATTTACTCAGTCACCACCCCAGAACAGAAAAACTTTAATTCTAAGCATGTCCTTTCCCCACTAGTTTGAGGAAGGAGGTTAGGCAATGTGTAGGTGCCGATTGCCGATTATTTAACATCCTAATTTGCTTTACTACCAAGGTACCTTTTCATAGGATTTCACTACATATGTATCATATGTTTCACCAGGGCAGAGAATTGTCTTTGTAATCCATCAGTGGGTAGCACAATGGATTAATACACTTTGTGTTCAGTAGTTTGTTACTTGGATTGAAGTTGACAGCAACTGAGCTCTCCAAGCAAGAGAGTTTCTAGGTGTTGGATTTTCTTAGGAAGAAGTATAGGAAAAGCTAGTGATGTCAAAGAAGCAAGACATGGCCATTGTGTAGCAAAAATACCAAACATAGGGGCTGGCCCAGTGGCATAGTGGTTAAGTTTGGTGTGCTCCGCTTCGGTGGCCTGAGGTTCCCGAGTTTGAATCCCAGGTGCGGACCTGAACCACTCATCAAGCCCTGCTGTGGTGGCAAGCCACATACAAAATAGAGGAAGGTTGGCACAGATGTTAGCTCAGGGCCACTCTTCCTCAAGCAAAAAGAGAAGGATTGGCAACAGATGTTAGCTCAGGGCCAATCTTCCTCACCAAAACAAACCCAGAAAAACAAAAAACAAACATACATGAGCAAGTCACATAACTTTGAGCCTCAAGATCATCATCTTTAAAATGCTAATGTTAATGCCTACCACAGAAGGCTATTTTTCACTCAACAAATATTTATTGATCACCTATCATGTGCCAAGTGCTGGGTGTTAGGAATACTTCAGTGAAAACCACAGGCATAGTTCTAGATCTCATGATGCTTTCCAGTCTGAAGTAGGATTATTTTCTACTTTAACCATTAAAATATTAAGGACATAGTTTACATAAATATTATAAAAATACCTCTAGTTTTAAATAATAAAAAATCCTCTAGCTTTCAGGAATGCTCATTATAGGAGTATCTGTACTTTATTCTCTCTCACTAAGCCCTAGAAAGTATTTGTCCAGCTAGACATAAACACAGGGCTGCTCTTATGAGTAACTGGAATAGGCAACACTTTGCTATATGTTTTGAGAAGCACTGCGGTACCTTCCTCATAATTTCCCCCAAATAACCGCCGTATCTACCTGCTCTATTAGGTCAGACTCCACTATCAGAAATATGTTGTGTGTGTGAGTCTGTACATGTGCATTTTTTTTTTTTGGTGAGGGAGATTGGCCCTGAGCTAACATCTTTTGCCAATCCTCCTCTTTTTGCTGAGGAAGATTGGCTCTGAGATAACATCTGTGCCCATCTTCCTCTATCTTGTATGTGGGAGGCCACCACAGCATGGCTTGATGAGCAGTGCATCGGTCTGCACCTGGGGTTTGAACCGTGAACCCTGGGCTGCCAATGCAGAGCACGCGAACTTAACCCCTATGCCACAGGGCTGGCCCCTACACATGTATATTTTAAGCCATTGCTGCGAGTTTTCTTTGAAACAGCAAATACTCTTCAGGGGATAAAACACATTAAATTACTATCAGTTATGAATATAATTAGTTTCTCTGATTCTTCTCATCATGGCACCTAGCAGACATCACTGGGCAGCCAGCTAGTTATGCACTAAGCACATGGACAAACACCATTTCTGTACTGAGGAAACTTGAAAGTTACCCTCTTTTTACTCTACTACTATTTTATTTTTTGTTACCTTGTCCTGTCAGTAATTTCACTTTTCACGTCCTCATTCATGTTTGAAATATACTTGGTCAAAAATCATGCTGGGAGAATATTAACTGTTAACCTAAAGGACTGTATGGAGCACAGAAGTTTAATGTGGCCAGTGTATCACCACCCAATGTTAAACATAGTGACAGAAAAGTCTCTCTATATCTCATCTATTTATCTGTCTATCTATCTACCTATCTATCTATCTATATCTATAGAGAGAGAGTATATATACACACACTGTGGGGGAGGAAGAACTATTCCTTTACCCTCTAGGTCCTTCTGGCTAGTCTAAGAATTAAATTGACATGAGACAGAATAACAGGAGAAAATCAGACAAAGTTTAATAACATATATACATGGGAGAAACCCAGGAAAACTGAGTAACTCGCCAAAATGGCCAAAGCCACCACCTTAAGTATCATCTTCAGCTAAAGAGAAAGGAGGATATTGAGGGTGGTGGTTTAGGTCAAAGGGGAGAAAGGAATTTCACATGGAGATGGAAATGCAAATGTTTGATAAACAAATGGTTGCTGGGCCTTCTATAGACAATGAGACCTGAGAGAGAACTTTGGTAAAAATGGGCTTCCTGGTGCCTTCCTGTCTGCTTGTTTATATTATACTATAATCATTTTGTGGTATTAGCTCCTTCCTGGAACAGGCCTTCTATCTTAAATTCTTTTAGGCGGTTAGGGAGAAGGTCAAAGTTTCTTCCAGAGTCTTTTGTTTTTAAAAATAATGAAGCCAAAGAGACTCATTTTGGAGTGGCAAATTCTGATCCCCCACAACACACACACACACACACACACACACACACACACACACATAAATATATATGTATATGTGTGTATGTATATGTACACACACACACATATATATACACATATATATGAAGAAAATATTCATTCCTAGCACATACTTTCTACTTATAAGCAAAATATAGGATTGGGATTCTTCTCTCTTTTATTGAGCCAACTCTGAATATGAAACACCACTCTGAGATATGGAAAGTGCTATGAGGAACCGGTATGCTTGATCTCCATTGCATCACAACACTTAACTATTGTGACTGTAAAGCGACGCTCTGAGGGTTCACTGAAGAAGAGGAGAGGGTTCAGGTGCTTCTCAGGATGTAAAATGATGAATCCCGGATGTGCGTGTTCAACAGATGGACAGGCATGGGGAAGGCAGCCGTGAAAGGCAGCAGGTGGAGAAGGCAGTGGGAAAGCAGTGCCACTCGCAGGAGCACTTGACGTTAATTACACCTGTTGGTATTCTCGCCCAACCTTTCATTTTCAGATGTGTTCTCAGTATGATCACTGCGAGCAGAGAGGGAAAAGAAAAGAAGCTGAGAACTGTAACAGGAAATGGAACACTTGTTCTGCAAGAACAAGGGAAAAGGGGGTGGGTGGGGGCTTCTCTGGCTTCTGTCCTCCAATTAATCATATGTGCAAAGAGAGGAGCTGGCGGCCCGGTTACTTATAGTGATCCAGATGATTCCACCTTGGGCTGAGCAGACAATTTGAAAGTTGAGTATTTGAAGCTGGAGTGTGCCTGTAGTACTTCAGAAATTAAACATGTTCCTCTGTATCTGAAGAGATTCAATACATAACATTTTTTGTTTGGTATCATCCGAACAGATTTTAAAAGTGCTCTCTTGGGACATTTGAGAATTTTTTTTTAATGCTTAAGATTCTTCATTTGTTTGTGCCTATAGAACTGGATCCTAATTTCCCCTAGCGTGTGTCCTTGGCAGCCAGCAGAGCCTGCATCTTCTGCTACACACCACGGCTCCCACTCAGGCTCCGTTCATAATAAACTTTGACCATTGCCTGAAACTGCCTGGGTGCTTCTTGTCTTGGCTTGTGCCCTTCTTTCTCTCTGGAGTGTCCTTGTCTGCCTTGCAAATTTCTGCTCATCATTAAATGTCACCTCAAAGGTTAAATCTGGAGTGAACTCTTCAGTGATTGTACCAGGCAGACCCGAGCCTTCATCCTCCCCAAAGTCATAAGACCCGCACATTCATCTGTAAAGTGTCTGGCACCTTGCGGTGTCCTGGGGCTGCCTCTCTCCTTCTCCCCTGGGCTGTGAACTCCACAAGGAGGGCCCCATTTCTAGTCTTCGGTGAGTCTCCTCCCTCGCTCCAAGCTCTTAGTCTCCCACTTAATAGTGTCTGAATAAATGTGATTTGAATAAAGATTGGGTTGCCTTCACCTAGAGATGTAGGCTCCACTGCAAAATGATTTTAAGAGTATCTCAGTCTCTTCTGAAAAAATAATTGGCTTTCAAAATTATCAACTTTCTGAAAAAGATATGGCTTTCAAAATGATCAGCTGTCTTTAGGTTTTCGCTCACTTTTCAATGAGGCTTACCATGACTACTAAGAGACTACTCTCTTAAAAATGGCAACCACCCCCTTCCTCCTTATGTTAAAGATTTATACATGGTGAGAATTTTGTTCCTTATGGTGTGAAATGATGTGAAGTAGAGCATATATTTTCATAAGGAGGAAGGGATAAAGTTAAAAAGAGAATCTATTGAAGTGAAGGAAAAGGAATGGAATGGAAATAAATATAATTGTGAAGAAATGGGTATGAGTTAGCAACACATTCAGCTGCAGATAAACAGAAACATAACTAACGGTAGAGGTTGAGTGTTCTCACCAACAAGAAGGCTGGCATACATTTTGCACACATAAGTGATGGCATAGTTGCACCAGCTCAATGATGTCAAAGCCAGCATCTGTGCTGGTTTTTTTGGCTATTCCCTCATGGTTTCAAGATGCCCGCCAGAGTTCAAGATTGCATGCCCATATTCAAAAGATAACAGAGCATACAGCTTTGCACAGGGACCGTTAACCTTTTTCTCAGGAAAACAAAAGCTCTACCAGCATCCACTCTGCAGATAGTTGCCAGTGTTTAGATGGGGAGATGCAAGGAAAGCTACAGAAAAGGAAGATTTTGCTTTCCCAGGCTCTGTAGTGGAGGGAAGAAAAAGAAAACAGGATTTGGAATGGGATTTGGGCTCCCCAAGCAGCAATGTCTGTGACAAAAATAATAGGTAGATAAAATGAGTTGACCAAAGTAAATAAATTGAAAGAAGACATTAACTTATAGAAGGATAGATGAGAAAAATGAATAAGTCCATCATAGAATGAACTAATATGTAGTGATAAAAATGCGTCAACTAGATATGTATGTATCAAATACATAATATCAAAACCAAAATGTAAACTGATAAGAAATCAGATATCCACGACATTATACCACTCATATAATTCAAAACACACAAAACAATACTGATTTTTTAATGGATATGTTTACGTATAAAAGTATAAAAACAGACTGGAAGCTACGCACCAAATTCAGCCTGGTTGCCTTCCTTGGGAAGGAAGAGCTAGTGGAACTGGGGAGAGGAACAAATGTGACTTTACCTTTATTTGCAAAGTCCTACATCTATCATAAAGAAATGTACGGCTGGTGTGTATATGGGTGTGTGTTGTGTGTGCTACCTTTTCCTCTATTGTTAAGAAAAACAATCAAAAGAAATACGAGTTGAAATTTAGTTATACTATTGAGAATAAATTTAAAGGAACATAAAATGAAAACACAGGTGGACTCTAATTGCCACAAAAACATGGAACATTGGGACACGATTTATCACAGGAAACAGTGCTGAGTGAGCAAAAGACCCAGAGTCAGCCCTTGACTTACTTTTGAACTTATTCTTTTTCGAACTTCAGTTTTGTCATACGAGAGATGAGGATTTTGTGTTAGATTTATTTTTTCTCCATTCTTTAGCAATATTGATATTTTAAGAGTGTTAGTCATCTTGCAATAAGACATGGTTTTAAAAAATCTTTGCTGTTTGAGGAATAAGCTGTGGTGATCATATGTTTTTTAAAGTATCAAAATTATTCATTTATTTGATTCGTATTTATTCAGTGCCTACGATATGCCAGAAGCTGTTTTAGCATTGGGAATATGGTATAAACAAAACAGAAGTCCTTGTTCTGATGAAGATGATATTCTGGTTGAGGGAAATAGATAATAAGTATATACGTAGTGTATAAGTGGTAATAAATCCATAAAGCAAAATGTAGTGGGGATAGAGAGTACTTAGGACAGGATGACAGTAGAGCTGATGCTGTTTCAGATAGATGAGGATTCTTTGACAAGCGGACATTTAGCATAGAAAGAATATAAAAGTAAAATACTTTCCCAAGTAGTATTTGTCAAGAATTATTTTAATTACATATATGTGTTGTATATAAGATGTTAATTATAACAATTTTAACTGCCCTATATTTTAATATGTGGTTTGTATGTGCCTCACTGGAGTTTGCTCTGTCTTACTGCACACACAGCACTTGTTCTGGAAGTACTCCTGTCCTGTCAAGATGGACACATCCTTTGCTTTCTAGTCCATCTCTTTGGGTCAGTTTGGATGGAAACCTGTGGTTTGATCCCTACATGTTTTACATTCTAGGATGATATTCCTGAAGTACTATGGTAAAAGTATTTCTCTTAGGAAAGCTTGTTGCCCTCATCACATCTGTGTTAATCAGTCATTGGATATAGAGTATTGGCTGGTGTTGGGAGGGTTTGGAGGATTTTCTTATCAGACTGTTGTCTCCTGCCTCCTGGACGAGTGAAATGTAATGAGATCCAGACAGGTTATATGTCCATTTTTCCACTTGAAAGTTTAGCTCTTGTGTATGAAGATTAATATGGTTGAAAGTTGATATATTTCTAAAAAGGCTTTAAAAAGGTTTAAAAGGGGCTTTAAAAGTTAATTGTATTCTGGAACATTCTGGACAACTAATATACATTATTATCCAGATTTGATCGATATGGATTTTTCGTATGTCTTTGATTTTAGGGCATCACAGAACTCAAGGGGTTCTTGTGACAAATAGCATAGTGGAAGGTTAATTGCAAAATGAAAAGGTCTTAATTTACTGTGAAAATTGGCAATAGGAACTAAGGTTTAGCATCTGAGTAACTGAGAATACTGCCACTTAGCCCAATGTCTGGAACAGGGCTATTATTGAATGATTGAAATAAAAAATAGATAATTGAACTGCGGGACTCTTTGGATGCTGTAGAAGGCCGTATAAGATACAAGAGCACAATGTTAGCTTGGAGTAAGTCCCTCTTGACCCATTAATAGTGGTACAACTTGGTTCCTACTCAGAAAATATCCATCAGTGTTAAAACCCACAGACATTTTCCTAAGCCTATGGTATTTTCCTACTGTTTAGCCCTACATCATTTGATCTTTGACTTCCAGATATATGTCTCCTGCCCTGCTCTGCAGATCATAGGATTACAGATTTTGGCCTATCATAAATAGATATACAGTTGTTGTGAGCTCTACATAGGTGATAGAACACATACACAGTGCTTAGAATAGTGCCTGGTATAAGGTAAGCACACAGTATCTATAAAATTAATATTATTGATCAAGTAAACCAGGGACTTAATACTATCAAAATCAGAGATCAATATATTTTATAACTTTTATATTTGCTGCCAGATTTTCTTTATTCCCAGATACCAAAGTAAATATTGTCTGTTTGAAAAATCTAACATGTAAAAAATTGCTCCAGGAGAGTTCCAGCTTCATCTGTAAACAGTCTTCCCTGTGCTGTAGTGTGATCTGGGCAGAAGGATGTTCTCTCTCAAATATGTCATTCCTGCTGGAAACCGTAAAGTCTGAGTTCACCATCAGAACTTATTGTTTTCTGTCTCCGCATACACATAAACTATACATACCCCTGAAAGCTAATAGCTTATTACTGGAAGTTAAAGACAGCAAGTTAAATAAAATATTCTTGAAAGAGTGAGAGAGAGGATTTCCTATTGTATTTGAGATATGAAATGCATTTGGGAAGAGAAAGGAATGGGAGAAAATACCAGGAGAGAGAGAAGAGGTATTAAAATGGCAGAAGGGAAGGCATGGAGCCTTGTATAGCCTATATCTTTCCTGTGTCTGGAGCAGGCCCTGGCCTGTCTATATAGAAGAAAGGAAGGTTGTCATTTACCAATGGCCGGTTCAAGTTGAAGATTCCTGGACTTCACATTCAAGGGTAAAAATCAGAGTTTATCACCACAGCAGAACTACAATTTGCTTCCTGGGTTCCTATCTATTCATAACTCCAGATTCACAGTTTTTATTTACGGAATACTATGAGTTGTTTAACCATGTTTATGAATAAATCCAGCTATTCTGTCAGATTCTTGGCCAGAAATGTTTGAAGGATTGTTAAAGGATAGAACCTTCCTTATATAGTGCAATGCTGTGATAGATTCAGAGCACTAAAAATAAAGGAAAACTATTTAGAAAAGAGAAGTCCCTGAAACCTAATTTTTTTTTCTTTACATAAGAGGCTTATCCTAAAAACCAAGTTAGGAAAGAAAAAATTCCATGGAAATGTTTGATATTATGGCTAATAGACATGAAATTTTTATATCGTAAGAAAAAACAAAGAAAAGTAAAAGTAGAAGTGTTTTCATATAAATGATGAAATGAATCTGTAGTACCTATCCATTCATCTATAGAGAATGTTATTAGATCAGAATGAGAACATCCTGATAAAAAGGAAATTGAATAGATATGTTAGGAAGCATTACAGGATGCACAAAAAATGATTTGGATCTTCTACAGCTACTGAGGTGAATGCCATTATAACTTCCAAAATTAGTGACACTGAAATTCTTCTAAAAAGGATATTTTCCCTTAAAGATGAGAAAAAGTCAAGAAATAACGTCTTTTTCAGATGAAACTCTGAAGTAAGGAAAGCAGTAGGCTTTATCGATTCCTGTTGTGTTTCTTTTTCTTTTAGATTATGTATGTTCAAGGGGAAATGACTGTATCAGTTAAAAATTTACATGGTTCTTCCAAGCATCTTCTTTTAGTGGCTTTGATAGAGGCCATGAAGTTTTCAATGGAGACCGTAGACTGTACATGTAAGTACAGTCATGCGGGCACATAATGACATTTCAGTCAACGATGGACTGCATGTACAATGGTGGTCCCATAAGATTAGTACCGTATAGCCTGGCTGTGTAATAGGCTGTACCATCTAGGTTTATGTAAGTACACCCTATGATTTTCGCACAATGACAAAATCACCTAACGATGCGTTTCTCAGAATGTATCCCCATCTAAGTGATGCATGACTGTATCAGACTCTGACTAACAGGAGACAAAAACCAATGTTAAAATGTAAGCCTACTGTATTGGCACATTGGTTCGGGACTTTTCTGCTTGTGTAGGCAAAAGGTTGGCCATTGGATTAAAGAATGTGCTTTTCAGAATAGTCAGTTCTTCCCAGGGAAAAGTTAGCTGACTCAGAGGTAAGATGACGCCATTGAGGTGGAGCGCATCAGTGGGGACCCTTAAAAGGGAATCGATATTATGGCAGACGTTATCTTCTCTTTTCTAAGTTCTAACAGAAAATTCTCATAGAACTTAGAGAAGACTAAGTTTGTTGCCTGCACACCTCTCATTAACATTTTGTCTTGCTTCTCAGAGAGTGTGTCCTGCAGAAGGTAAGAGAAGAAAAAGCATTTGTAATGCTTATAATAATGAAATGTTAGTGTGCTTGAGCTCTGCAGCTATCCATCATTGAAGAATTAATTTTCTGGACCTGAATCCATTTATTTTTTCATTTTAGCTTATGTTTAGTTATTAAAAAGAAAACTTTAAAAATGGAAGAAGAAAATAAACTTCTTAACCTGTCTTGCCAATAACCCATTCTCAGTAATAGGGAAAACACTGACCTACGCCTTAGGTATTCTTCCTGTAAGGTTAAACAGATGACATAACATAGCATAACATAAAAAAAAGAAAACACTTTTAAGAAGTAACAGGTGATGAATAAACTGGGTTTTGAAGAAATATTATAATATATTTTTAAAGAGACTATAAATGCTCAGGGAATCTACTGCTCAATTTATGTTTCCTTTTTTTCACCTGAATATGACAAAAAAAAAGTACAGAAGTTTCTTATTTGCATGTGCCTAAGAAACTGCATAAATGAATCACACCACGATTAAAAGATATTCTCATGTACAAGGAAAGCTTTCTAAAGCACTATAACTTAATTATGGATGAAAAAGTACCCTTTTATAGAAAGAATTTTTACAAAGGTTACTGGTCTATACACCATTTATTTGTCAGGTTTCTACAGAGAAACAGAACCAATGGGATGTGTGTATAAATATGTATATAGAGAGATTTATTATAGGGAATTGGCTCACGTGATTATGGGGGCTGTTGAGTTCAAAATCTGCAGTGTGGGCTGGCAGGCTGGAGACCCAGGACTACAATGGTGCAGTTACAGTCCACAGGGAATTTGCTGGAGAACTCCCTCTTGCTCAGGGAAGCCAATCTTTTTGTTCTATTCAGGCCTTCAACTAATTAGATGAGACCTGCCCACATTATGGAGAACAATCTGTACTAGCCAAAGTTTACTGATTTAAATGTTAATCTCATCCAAAAACACCCTCCAAGTTGACGCCTAAAATTAACCTTCACATGCCGTGTATCCACAAATGGCCAGAAATTAGGATGCAGTACCTTGTTATGCTACTTCACTGGAAGCAAAATTTTCTACAAGAAGAATGAGTTAAAGAGCAAATCATACTAAGTACATAAAGTTGTGAAATTTTTCCCCTTCCATTATTTCAGTGTTATTACTAGTACTTTTCAGTTTCTAAGGATTTAGAAGAACGGGTAAGAAAGTCGCAAACTCAGTGGTGATGTTCACTCTCCTCTATCCACCTGACCATTTTGGTCTGACTTTCTCCAGTTTAGAACAACCAAAAAAGAGACGTGGACCTGGGATATTAATATTCCATTCATAAATGTGTTTTAACATTAACATTAATATTGACTTAAAATCAGGGCAGTCAGCTTTCTATTAGTGATTGAAAAATTGAAAAGAGATAAAACTAGTTCAGGCTTACAAAGACTGTATATGTAAGGGTTACATTTTAGTCAAACCATTTAAATCAAATCTTTATCGAGAAGAAGGCTGTAACTCAGTAGTGGAGTTGTGAGATACATCTCATTTAGGAAAAATATGCTAACATGTAAGGCGAATTTACTTGCTAATTACCTATATCCTAGCCGAGCCCTTTCTCCAGCAGTTGATTTAACGAAAGCCAGAGAGTCTTCCTTCTGTAATCCTGGCCATGTTTGCGCTTCAGACATCCTTGGGCAGTCAGTGCCGGAATAACAATGGGTTATGCAGAGATTTTTCCTAAATTCAGAATGTACATCCCTCACATAGAAAAGACAATTGCATCACTTTATTTCTCTGTCAAACACTTGATTCGTTTGTCTCCCTTTTATCTAACTCCCATTGGATGAAAGCACATATTTATATTTGAATTTATTTGAACAAACTCTCAAATTTCACAGATGGACAATATGTTATAGGGAACTTTTAATGAGTGTAGCTCATGTATTTTGAGGAGGAACATTCCATACTAGATGAGCATGATAAGCAAATAAAACATGTGTGTATCGGGGCCGGCCTGGTGGCGTAGTGGTTAAGTTCATATGCTTTGCTTCGGCGGCCTGCGTTCGCAGGTTCAGATCCCAGGACCGGACCTATGCACCACTCATCAAGCCATACTGTGGCAGGTGTCCCACATTTGAAATAGAGGAAGGTGGGCACAGATGTTAGCTCAGGGCCAATCTTCCTCACCAAAAAAAAAAAAAAAAGTGTGTATCAATTTAAAATATTAAAATGCTGCTTTTCACTTACTAATATTACCATCTTTTGTATTATCACTAAAACAACCCTTCCCTTTACTTAAATCTCCACTATACATTTATTTAAAAAGGTTATCTTGTAGGAAGTATGTTTTTTTGTTTGTTTACATTAGATGCATACCAAATAAGATCTTGAATTTACTTGTTCAATTGCAATTAGACTCTGTTGGTTTTTTCACATTATATTCAGATCAATAAAGTGAAGAGTTCCAGAGCCTTGCTGGACTCCAAAGACTTTGTTTTTCACTGATGATTAAAGTATAAATTAAACAAATTGCTAGTATGTGTACCATTTTTTCCTCTAGAATTATGAGTCTGTAAAGGCATTGAAATGTGCAACTTTAAATCACTTTAGACTTGTCAATTAAACTTCATAATTTGGGGCAAAATGTGAACAGAGTGTAGCCTGTTGAAAATTATTAATATGATTTCAATGCAAATTCAAGCATCTGAACAGGGAATGGTGGTCCTAACCACCTGTGTTGATGCATAGGGTCGAATATGCAACTTGTCTTTATCATAGTCTCCCAGAAAACGAATGCATTATTGAACAACTTACTTAAAAACAAAACAGAAAGTAACACTGAGGGTTTTTTTTCTGTTTGGTTTTTAATTTCTAAAGTTCAAATATGCATGTATTTGTGTGTGAGTGAATAAACACACACACATGTTACACATACACGTATACATTGTAAGGACTTGTTCTCAACCGATTGACTCGCTTCTACAGGGCAGAGGATACTGTCAATAAATTCAAGAGTTCAGTATTTATCAGGCCAATTACCTTGATGGTTAAATAGCTGTGGACTGCCTGCCTCCTTCTCATTCAAAGATGACACATTTTTATTCTTAAACTTTATCACAAAGCATATATATGTAACTGATTAGGACTTTATCCCGTAGGTGTGGAGAATCATTACGTTTAAGCAAGGGTTTGAATATGGACTGAGCCCCGCCCTCTCCTTAGGAAATACACTCAGATGAAGCAAATTTAATTATTTGTCACTTCCAGGCATAAATTCTAGCAATCATGTTTGTGACTGTTGCCTAATATTACTACATAAAAAGTTCTTTCATATTCTCCATCTCTCTCTGTCTCTTTGTGTTGTTGTTTTTAAAGAAGGATCAAACATCAATTCTGATTTGAGCTGGGTAATGCTTAACTCTCAGAAAAGCTTATGTATTTTTTTAAATATTATTTTTAATACCAACTTAAAATCTTATCATTAGAAAACCATAATTTTAAATTATACTTTGTAGGTGCTGGCAAGGTGATGACATTTGTTATCAAATGACTGAGTTCCAGTCTTCCAGGCAGTGTGTGTGGGGTATGGGTGTAAACGTGTGTGAACAAACATTATGTATTTCTGGTCTAAATTATCTACTGCACTACAGGACTGGCCCTAAGACTTCTTGGGCTTCACCAGAATTCTGAGATGTCTAAAAATCTTTAGTTTTGTTACACACTACATGATGTCAGAGCCCAAACCCTCTGTAAATGCAGTGGTTTATGCCATCCAACTTTCCAGAGAAATATCTCTTTAGCTATTTCTTTGGTTTCCATTGAAGATGGCCAAGCTTACCTGACTAGGACCAAATACAAATATTATTAAAAAAATAAAATCCCATTGCACTGCATTGTTTTGCTCTTCATCTGTACTGTGGGTCGAGATATGATTCTCATTTCCTTTTGGAAATTTCAGGTTATTCAGAGATGCTTAATAGAATGAGGTTTTAGTTCGCTGCACCTCCTTTAAAACCCTTCTGAGCTCACCCTGGTTTGAACAGGTAATGAAGACAAGACAATGAGACCTGAGCAGAGGAAGTAGCTCTTGTTTGTGTTTGTATACATATTTTTTCTCTCTGTAACATAAATGTCATCCAGTTATCTCCTGCAACTATCTACAGAATTGTTAGTTAGTTAACATTATGATATAGGTATTAGACACTGATTGGTCTGTTTAGTTTTCCTATTCAGAGAGCTCTTAATAAATTGGGAATATTTTTGAATTTGATGTTCATATGGACTTTTTGTCTCCTTGGGGATGCTTTGATAATTACTGTTAAGTTTTTGAAATGTTTCATTATAGAAGCCAGAATACTTCTTGCTTATAATAACATATACATAATAAAATAATACCAATAAAATATTAATTGTAACACCTCCAAGAGTAAAGCAAGTTTTCTAGGCATCCCCTGAGCTAAATGTCTTTTTTGAAGATTGGAGGCTGTGAAGCTGCTAATGAGATATGGAAGGGGCATTTTTTAAAAGTGACAAGTTGTTTTAATCAAAAAGGTCATGCATGTCAGATAGCATTATTGTTTTCTGAAGTGGCTTGACTCTGCCTAAGTCAGTGAGAATTAAGATTTCAATTATACATCACTAATGGCTAGGACAGAGGGTGAGTGAGGTAGAGGTTTAAAACCTAAGCGTTTCTGAAACGTCGTCTTGATTTACTGGTATCACTGCTAAGTACTCTAAATGCCAGCAGTTTCTACCATGTCACTAATGCCCAAGAGTAACACCACGTTAGAATTACAAAACAGAAGGCAATCTGCAATTCGGGCAGCAGAGTTAACTTCCAAACAAGATTTGAATACTAAAATGAGTGTCATCTTTGAGAAGGAAAGGCTTTTGAATTATCAAGTTGATTCTGTTTAATTATTTAAGTGATGCTCAGGGAATATTTATTCTCTGTAGAACTTCTATTCTCTCAGTGCACTTTCATACTGTGGAATTGGGATCCAAGAAGAATGGAATAAAAGAGAGATCCTGGGATTAAGTAGGGTGTTCTATGCTTATCTTATTTGTCTGCTTACCGTTCTCTTCATATCTCTGTTCATAAAAGTGGTAGATGCTAGGTGAACAGGGTACAGTCTTTAATGGTGAAGAACCGTTTATTATATGCGTCTGATAATATGTATGCAAATGTTTTAATTTATGTAGACCATTCAACCAGTGCTAAAGGAATGGTGTCATCTAGTAGTGGGCATTATACCTAGACCAGAATAGTCCTGATCATCTAGAGAGCCTTTCTGACCAGGAAAAACAAAGTGTTTTCCAGGTGGGCTCATGCATTTCTGTATGTCCCAAATGCTGAATTCTGGCTTAGCATGGGTCCTCAGTAAATGCAGACTTTCCTGTTGGCCACTCTGGTCCCAGTCACTTTGGCTCCATTAAATATGGAAATCAAGCTTAATGTCCTCAGGAGAGGGAGAACAAGTGTCCTCTGCTGTACAGCCTGTGGAGTTTTAGCTCATAATATACTTCTCTTATAGGACTTGCCTGGTGCTTCTTCTAGTGAGAGAAGGACTAACGTCACAGAAGGGTGAAATATTGTCCAAATCTGCTTTATTGATAAAAGAGCACTATGTGTTGAGAGAGTACCAAACCAAATAAGAGGGTTAAGTTCAAAATACCATAATTTTCCTGAGGGGTGTGTGTGTGTGTGTGTGAGTAAGTAAGAGAGAGGGGAGCAGGGAGAAAGAGAGAGAGATGAGGGAGAGCTAGACCAAGCAGACAGAAGAAGCAGAAGGTAGGGAGGGGATGTTTTGGGGAGTCCAGATCACTATATCTTACTAGATTAGTATTTATTGAAGTTGGTCAGTATCAGCATGACCTGGGGGGTACTGATTACAAATATGAGGAGCACTGGGGCACTGGGGCACTGCAATATTGTATGAAGGTCAAGTTAAAGCAATATAACCCTTTTGGCAAGCTTGAAACATTTTCTTTAGGTTAGGTCTATCAAAAATGTTAATGCCATGCGACCTAATTTTTTTTTTCTAGAAAAAATTTCCAGGTTACTGTCCATCAAGTAGCCTGACATTTGCAGAGCTATTGTTGGCTCTGATTTGGGTGCTGGAGATGCAAAGATGCATGAGAGACAGACCATGGTCACCCTTCAGAGGAGCTGACACCCTAGGGATTCCTGGACTGTAAAATTATATCCTTGTATTAATATTGTATTTGTCACTTTCAGACTAAAATGAATGCTGTAATAGCCTTAACAAAATTCTGTAGATGCACAAGGAGGGTAGAGTTGAAAGTATCAAAGAAGGATTTATAGAGTTTGTAGTTTGTCTGTTAAGGAGAGATTTAGCTGTATAAGGTTTAGATGAGATAGAATCAGGTTATGATGTTTCAATTTGTGAAAACAGCATGAATAAACGTGGCAAGGATGCCAATTCCATTTCATTTGTGACTCTCTATGACCTTGGTATAGATGGGAGTAGGAAGGGGTTGGGTTTGGGGCTGCCAGAAGATGGAAGTATAAAAGCATGCTAAGAATGGGATTTTAAGGGCCAAAATTAGGCTAAGAAATTTGAACATGATTTCTAAGTAGTGGGATCCATTAAATATATTTTTAAACCAGAGGTGACCATTACTATAAAAGAAAGATATTGTACAAGAATGATAAATTTCATAGCAAGATAACAGTTTTGAGAGATGAGAGAAGGGTGGATAGGTGGCAGGAGACAAGTTAGAAGACTATTGTAATAATTCAATTAAAAAATAGAAATGCCTGACCAAGGGTCACCGATGTGGAAATGCAATAGAAACCATGCATTTGGGCCTCAATTTAACCCCCAAAATGAAAGAAACTCCCTCGCTCCCATTCTGTCTTTTCCTCTCCTTCTCCTTTTCCTTCTCTTCTTCCTTTCCTCCATTTCTTAATTTTTTTTCTTTTTCATTTACGTATTGTTACTCAGTGCCTGCTGTATGCCAGGCTGTGGCAATGGAGAAGGGAGTGGATCAAAGATAGTGCCAGAAGGCCTAGCTTAGTGAAGTAGTAGGGCTGTTAACTATGACGGGGAACATTTTAGGAAAAGAAACAGTTTTGCAGCGGGGAATAAAATGACTTTGAATCTGGACAGATTGATTTGGAAATGCCTGTGGGACTTTCTTATTGAGATGTCCAGCAAAGAGCTGAAAGAGCTCCCTGACGTTGTGGCCGTGTAGAATAAACGGTCTGCCTGGTGAGCCCACGAACTCCTGTTGCTAGGAAGGGACACGACTTGGCCAGATGGCCTTGGGTCAGACATCTTAGATGGAACTCTGATGAGGGATTATTAGTGATCTTGAACCAAACAGGATATAGTGTCCTTCCAGCCATACAAGTCACAAGTCTGCAGACTCATGTGTGCGAGAGAGAGAGAGACAGACACACACACCCCTCTTCGTTTTCTTGTTTGTGACCATATTTCATATCATACGCATTATTACACCCATTCACGTTTTCCATTTCACTTTTCTTAGCTTCTTAGCCTCTAAAGTGAATGATGTCTGGACTACTAAGGATATCCTAATACTCCCTATTTGTCCATGACCCATTCACTCCTTATCTAATTATCAGATATTCATGGTATTTGCTACAACTGAAATATCATTTGGTACTTCATATTCTCAACCAAATTAGGGTAAATTGTTGAGGATGTATTTTCTATTCACAATATTATATGCTAGAATATTCTATTATGAATGAAAACTCTGAAAATTTTATGTGGTTCTTCTTAATGACTTTTTGTTGTTAAACTTGCCACTAGTAAGAAATAAGGGTGAACCAATATTTTATCAGTGACTCTCCATTCTTTAAAGTGAAAGGTCAGGTTGTTTAATTATTATTAATGTTGTTACTCCTATTAATTTTTTAGCTACTGCTTTTAAAATAGTAATTATACTGAAATTTTTACAAATACTTCTATGGACTTCCCAGGCTTTGGAAAATGTGTGAAATGGTAAGCTATTCATAACTTCAACATATGTATAAATACAATTCACATCTCACATAATGTTCTAAAATGTAGCACTGACCTACACTGTAATATCAAAAAGAGAAAATGATATTGGATCTGCTATTGTATTTTTAATTTGTACATGTACTTCTGAAACTGTGTGCCTCCTACACATGTAAATTAATTTTAGATCCTGTGAGGTTTTTCACTGGATTAGGTTTGAGTTAAGCAATGTAAATGCTTAGGAAAGCTGTGACTACCATTCAGTTCTATTTCATGAATTCAATAGGTGACTAAAGATCTAAAATTTTGAATATTTTGCACAATTCTCATAGTTCTGTGAAATGAATCAGTTTGGTCATTAGTGAATGATTCATAGCAATATATATTTGTATTGATTAAGGTAAATATAAATGGCTTTTTATAATAGTAAATAAAAGAAAATGATGATTTAACATTTAATAAATAAAGTGAAAAGATAAAACATTAAAATAATTATCATCATTGATGGAAATATAAGTTGGAAAGAAAACTTCTGGAGTAAAATCTGGCAAAATGTGTCAAAATTAAAATTATAAATTTTTTGACTCAGTGATCCCACCTGAAGGACTCTAAGCAAATAAATGTACAGGTGACCAAATATGTACATACAACGATCTTGATTGCACTGTAAATGCCACTTGTAAAAGATTGTATCAAGCTAATTGGTAAATACAGTAGAGTATAAACAAAAATAATGGAATTCTATAAAGTTAAAAAATGAGTTAGATCTATATGTACTGACCTGGAAAAGTTCATGACATCCTGTTGAATGAAAATAAACACAACATATATGGTGTGATACCATTTATAAATATATTTATATACATTCAAAATCTGGAAATATACACAGACACCACACTGTTAGCATTCTTTCATTCAATAAATATTTGGTGAGTCCCAGTTATGCACTAAGCACACATCATAGTGGCAAAGGGATCTGTTAAACAGCTGATACAAATAGACTGTGCTGGGTTCTGGTATATTTGGTTTTAATTGAAGTTGCAAGGGTAGCGTGTGGGAGGGACACTCCTAGTTTAGCTTCCTGGGAAGACATTCCTGAAAAACTACTGTTGAACTGAAACCAGAAAGGAAAGGAAGAATTAACCAGGGAAAAATTATTTAAGGCAGAGGGAATAACATCTAAGAAAGCCTACAGGCCAGAGAGATTTAATGTATTCAAGGAACTAAAAAATTTAGGTATGAATGGATTGTAGAGTGTAAGAGAGGTTTACCTTTGGGATTGGCATTATCCATGCAAATTTACTGTCTATTTTATAAATTTCTATTTTTTAAATGAAGATGTTCCCATTAAAGCATAAATAATTGAGAAACCAGCTAAAATTATCACAAAGAAAAAAAATGAAACAGTTTAAATAAGATACAGAAAAATAATAAAAGAAAAAAGAAGTTGTTAACAATTAACAAAAAAACATGATTAGGTTTTTTGGTACAGCTGACTTTAAAAAAGTGCCAGTCTCCTCAGTGGGCCTTATCCAATTACATGAACTCGTTAAATCTAGAAGTAGACATCAGAGAGAAAGAGAGAGGAACTGGGAGATTTGAAGCATGAGAGAGAAATTCTCAGTCTTTGGCTTTGAAGCTGGAGGGGGCCACCTGACAAGGAATGCAGGTTGCCTCTAAAAGTTAAGAATAGCCCTGGCTAACAGCTGGAAAGGAAAAAAAACATCTCAGCCCTATAGTTGCCAGGAACTGAACTAGGCCACAATCACATGAGCTTGGAAGAGGACCCTAAGTTCCAGATGATGATGCTGCCCAGCTGACCCCTTGATTTTAACCTTGTGAGACCCTAAGCAGAGAAACCAGCCTCATAGCCCAGCCTTCGTACCTACAGAACTGTGAGCTAATAAACAGGTTTTTTTTTTTTTGGGCGGGGGTGATGAAGATTCGCTCTGAGCTAACATCCATTGCCAATCTTCCTCTTTTTTTGGCTTGAGGAAGATTAGCCCTGAGCTAACATCTGTGCCAGTCTTCCTCTATTTTGTATGTGGGTCACTGCCACAGCATGGCTTGATGAATGGTGTAGGTCCACGCTCAGGATCCGAACCCATGGACCTAGGCCACTGAAGTGGAGTGTGCTGGACTTAACCATTACACCATGGAGCTAGGTCCTAAACAGGTGTTTTAAGGCACAGTTGGTTTGCAAACTGGCCCCCATACGTGGTGGGGAGGGCAGGAAGGGGAGACTGAAGAAAGAGGCAGACCACTCCAGATTGGTAGGTGGCAGGTTTGATAAGCAAGAGAACTTACATATGAGGCTTGTCTTGGGCAGCCGCGAGATGAGTCGATTTCTTATGACAGTTTTCTGTCGTAACAAAGATGGAGATGATTATATAAGGTATGGGTCATTGAAGATCATCTTAGAAGGCTGTCTCCCCCTGCAGATAAGGATGAATCGACTACGTCACTTGTTAAGGTGATTTTAAAGCAAGGAATGAGAAGCATATCACTACTTTACTTTATCAGTGAGTATCACTTGCATTTGTTATGGTGCATAAAGGTATTGTTGGAGAGGGAAGATCAGACTTGATTTAGTTCCTACAGGAAAAAATAGGGGGAAAAAAGCATAGAAAGATATTAAATCACAAATTAAAAATGTAAACTTTTTTTATGTTATGATTTTAGTGCCTGGCAAAGGCTACATGCTCTCTTATTTTTTATTTTTTTTCCTTTTCTTTTTTTTTTTTTTTTTTTGCTGAGGAAAATTTGCCCTGAGCTAATGTCTGTGGTCAGTCTTCCTCTATTTTGTATGTGGGTTGCTGCCACAGCATGGCTGATGAGTGGTGTAGGTCTGTGCCCAGGATCCAAACCCGGGCTGCCAAAGCAGGGCACGCTGAACTCAATCACTAGACCACCGGGCCAGGCCCCATTTCATTCTTTATAAGTAAAATTTCTCATACAATTTAATCTCATGACAAATATATGCTGGAAGTACAAACCAAAAATAAACCTTCCTAAAGGAGCTTCATTCCACAAATAAAAATCGACACACATTTGTTGTTTTCTTGGAGGTTGTGTTGTTCGATATAAGAAACCAACAATAGCTTGTTGGAACTCTCAGATACATTGAGCGTATCTGGTTGTGTGGGTTCCGTGGATTCATTAGGACAAGGAGAGCCTCAGCTTGCAGCCTCCTAAAGCTGTAAAACTGCTCAGCACTTGCTCTAAGTACTTGGCTGCTTTCTTGATTCCCTGTATCAACTCTTTGAGAAATGATGGTGTTTGTAGCCAGGACCCATTGTTTAGGTTTGAGCCAATTTTCTGTTTCTCAGAATCCAACTAAGGAAATAAACCTTCTAGTTGTCTTCCAGAAATTGTAAATGAGTGGGTTAATGGATATTACTAGTAATACATTGCCTTCTTTGGCTAATACAGTCTTGCTGATTGAAATAAAACAAATCTTGGCATTCTGTGGAAGATTTCTGCATAATTTGTATTAATACTGAATAAATTGCCACAGATATTTGAACCATTGATGTATATATGTGTATACATAGAGTGTGTGTGATTGTGTGTGTTTATTGGCTGATGATAATAGGAAGATCCTTGGGAGATCTTTCTTTTAAAGGTATTTGATTCAGATCTACTGTGTGTTCTATTTTTACTGACTAGTATACTTTTAGGAGAACTAAACATATCTAAATGTAATATAAACTGCCATCATGCTATTGTGTAGAGGACTTTTAACTGAAGTGTGCATATCCCTGGGTTTATATGAGGATTTCCCACTGGTATATGGAGTCAGAGAGCTTTGAGGATACCAAAAATAACAGAGAGAGACAGAGAGAAATTTGTTTGGTTTTAAGTATTGACAGATGGAATGGGTCTGATCACTGGGTAACAAATCCATTTGCAAATCAGGTGGTTTACAATTTTCTACTTTAAGCAGAGTTGCAGAAGGGCCTAATTGAGTTGTCAGCCAATATATGATTAAAATAATTTTTGATGAAAGATCACTGACTTTTGGCATATAACTGAGAAAGAGTTCAAGGAATTGAGTGACATTGTTATAATGGAAGGAGTTTCTTTTGTTTCCATCTATTTATTTATGTGAACAAAGAATATGCACAGTTATAGTCATAAAAACAAAAAAAAAACTAAAAAAATAAAAGCCAGAAGAAAATTGATGCTGGGCCCCATCTCCTTTTAGCCATAAGTAATTGTCACTCATGGAATACATGAAATTAATGGAAAAAAGCTGAATCTATCCATCTCAGTAAGAGATTCATTTCCAGTAGTTGTGATCTCTGTTTAATAATTATTCATCACAATTTTAAATGTTTGTTTTAATAACTGTGCTCTTCAAATAATTAATTATAATTCAACTCAAAAGAAATTATTTTTTACACTTGGTTGTATGGTCACATACAAAAACACAAAAATTTTTTTAAAAGTCATTTTTATATACAGAGTTTTGTTGCAGAGAAATAGGATCAATAAAAAGACTTTCAAGCATAGAACTTATTACATGAGGATAAAATTCAGTGGGGATGGAAATATGAGTTTGAAAAGAAATAAGAATGATGTAAAGTTTCCAGCTGTAAATAAGATCTTGTTGTTGTAGTTCTCTCTAGCGTTTAGATTACTCTGGATTCATTAAAAGAATTATGTCAGTTTTATTCCAAAACATCAATATTTTTAATATACTACCACTTAGATACCTTGATATTTAAACTTATCATGAAAAAATTAAAGGTCAATCTCAAAGTATCTGAGGGGTAGATAGTTTTATGAAATTATTCTAGAAAGGTGCATTGTTTGAAGACTAGTGCTGTTGTGGAAGGACTATCCATGGGACCGTTCGCTCTCTCAATGCTGCAGTAAGGGGTTTGTATAGAGGCTAAGGGCCCAGCTGGCTCTGACATTGACAGTAGCTCTCCTTTCCCTGAACTCCGGTGGCCCTCACTAATCATCCCAAACATTTGATGCTTTTTATGTGTCTGATGTTGTTGATTCAAAGTTTTGGTCATATGTTAGACTGGATATTGGCCACACTTTGGGCAAGATCTTCATACACCATCAATACCATGTCATAGTTGGTTTCCATGAAATAATTAACCAGCTGGATTCCAAATAGTAAAATAACGTTTCATTAAATGTAAATAGCGTGTCTTCCAAATCATAAACTTAAGGTAATGATAGATAACCAGAATACATTCATGTATAAACAGATTGTTTGTTTTAAGAACAAAGTTAAAATAGATGGTACAAATAATAGTAGTAGAGAAAGCAAAGTTCTTCATTTTTCTTAAAGACATAAAAGATTAATTTGATCCAGTTTTTTTATGTTTTTTTGGTGAGGAAGATTGGCCCTGAGCTAACACCTGTTGCCAATCTTCCTCTTTTTTCTTGAGGAAAATTGTTGCTGAGCTGACATCTGTGTCAATCTTCCTCTATTTTGTATGTGGGATGCTGCCACAGCATGGCTTGATGAGTGGTGTGTAGGTCCGTGCCCGGGATCCGGACCTGCGAACCCCAGGCCGCCGAAGCACATCGTGCTGAACTTAACCACTATGCCATCAGGCCAGCCCCAATTTGAGCCAGTTTTTATGTGAGGAATATTAATTTGTTTTATTTGATGTAGTTTAAAACTCTACAATTATAATATTGATGAACAGATGCGTAATGAACAGATGCTTAATCAAACAGTTCATGGCCGTGTTTCCTGAAGGGTTCTGCACTTTAGAACTCGTCCTGCCATTTGAAGTCAATGACGCAGAGACGACGTTTGAAGTCATGCGCAGGAATGAGATGGGGTAGGCAGTGTACTGTGAGAACAGAAGTCGGGTCTTCTGATCTTAAATAATGGTGGGGGAGAAGAGGAGGCTTGGAAGGATCCTGAGAAGGATAGTTAGAGAAGAAAACCTGGAACCTGTGGGGATTCAAAGCAACAGGAAGAATTAAATGAAATGAGGAATGAAAAATGTCCACTGGTGTTTTTTTAACTTAAAATATTTCCAAAGGCATAAAAAAATCCAAAGGAGGAGGAAAAAGCTTCATTTTTGTAGGTTGTATCGATTTAAAAAAAAAGATTTGAGGATGGTCTTCTCTGGTCAGTTTTGTTCTTTTATGTCATCCTTCTAGTGGGCACGTCTCTGGGCTGGAGGAGTGGTGATGGTGAAGGTGGGGTGGAGGCGCGGAAGAGAGGGTGTCGAGAAAAGGCTGAGATCTTCTCCACTCACTCGCTTCCACACCTTTTGTTTTCTTCTCTCTTCTCCCAAGAGAGAGAATGATGCACGTGAGAGAGAAGGGAAAACGTACTTTCCATAGGCAAAGGAACATATCATAACAGGGGGAAGCAAGAAGGATTCGATAAAGGCATAGGCCATATTGTGTGGCTGGAAGAAAGAAGTTTCCTCTATTTTCTTATGAAAATGGATAGTTCTATTTTCTCATGAAGTATGAAGGAACTTCTCCTGAAAATGAAGGGCAGGGGCGTCCCAAGGTGTCAGAGGTTGAAGACAGTAGAAAATTTTGGAAAACACCTGCAAAGTGTGAGAATGAATTGATCATGGACGGGCCTGGTGGCTTAACGGTTAAGTGCGCACACTCTACTGCTGGCAGCCCTGGTCCTGGATCCCGGACGCGCACTGACGCACCGCTTGTCAGGCCGTGCTGTGGTGGCATCCCACATAAAGTGGAGGAAGATGGGCATGGCTGTTAGCCCAGGGCCAGTCTTCCTCAGCAAAAAGAGGACGATTTGCATGGATGTTAGCTCAGGTCTGATCTTCCTCACAAAAACAAAAACAAAAAATTGATCATGGAATATAGCAGGTTGCTGGACTTAATGGATGAAAATATTAAAATATTAATCCAAATCTTGAGTCTTCCTTGAGGATAAAGTAAATTGACGTAAAGGCATATGATAAGATTCAGTCAAATCAGAACAACAGATATTTATTGAGTTTAAGACATTATTGAATGTCATGATTTGAAGGAACGAGATATAAAGCTATGAAAAGGTACCTAACAGAAAACACATTGATTGCCTTTATGAACAGAAATCACTTAAAGCAGGTCAACTGTGAAACATTTAATGGCAGGCAAATCTGGGAGTGGAAGAACCAAAGCTGAGATGATCTGATTAGAATAGGTTAAGTGACCAAAGAAGGTGATCCTTATTGGAGGGAGCTAAGTGGAGTTACCTTCAGATACAGTCACTGTCCCTTGTTTCTGTGTTATTCTGCTGTGGTACCTAAAGGCCTCTTACTTTTGTCTGCCTCTAAAATAAGCTATATAGCAAAACTATTACCAGCCCATAATCTTAGTCATACTAACAGGGTTTGAGGCCCAGCTCTGCAGCTTACCAGCTCTGAGAACCTGGACAAATTGCATAAACTCTCTAAGCCTTTTTTCCCATCTGGTAAAACAGGGCTAATCATATACCTATCTGATTGTGTTGTGAAGATTAAAGAGGATAAATTACATAACAAACTTAGTGTACTCCATGGCATATAAAAACTCACTCAATAGTTATAACATGTTATTATTAACGTTCTTAATAGGGTTCTTAAGGCACAAGGTATTCACCTATCTCTGTCCACATCATTTTCTGTCATTGTTACACTGTGCTAATTAATCTAATTCATTTCATTATAATTAATAAGTGATAATACAACTGGGGTATGAAAAACTCATCTTGATAGTTATAAGCGAATCAATATGGTAACTGCTATTCGGTTCAGCTGTCTGACCAGCATTAGATGAAAATCAGCAGTAGTCTATAAATTTTAAAGTTCCATAAAACATGTTAATAAATTTAATGTTTTGTTTCTTAATATATTGAAAAGGACACCTTCTTTTCAGGGTTAAAGATATGTCTTTATTTATGGGCATAACCCATAAAACGTCTTTCATTGGCGTCCGATTTGCTTACTTATTATCCTTAAATAAAACATTTAAAAGTTTGACTCTTGCTGTTGACAATATCAATACCACAGATAAAATGAGAGCCAAACAGGTAGTTATTTTGACAATCAGTGCTTCCGGGGTGATCCACATCCAGTGTGCATTCTCCTTAGAGTTACATTACTTGCAAATTTTATTTATGATTCATATAGCGTTTTATGTTCCAATATCTTTCCAAATAACATCCTTTATGTTCATGTGCCTGCCCTCAGTTGTTCTCGAACTGTCCATTTTGTATTAAGGATCACATTGAAAGTAGTTTTTCTGATATTTCTGAATTATGAAAGAATTTTGTTCCTTTTTCTGATAGGACTGTGCTGTAGCTGAAATATATTATGGCTGTGCAGTAGGCTAATTGTAGTAAAAATCGTAATTTGGGTGACCTTCCATGGTATTGAAGTGGCTAACAAAACTCACTTTGTCTTGGCCAAGGGGAGATTACAGGTATAGAGCCCGATTGCCCACAGTCATCTCCGCTACTTCCCCAGAGAGAGTTCAGATTGTTGGCAAGTTTCCTATTGAGACTAGAATGTTTGTCCTTGGGCAACAGTGGCTCTAAATTTGGTTGTTCTGCCCACCAGGCTCCTTGAAGTAAATCTCAGTTTGGAGAAGGGAGAGGGACAAAAAAAACAGGATTTTTTTCAGGTTCTGAGATAGCATCCGCCAACCTGCTCAGTGTACCTCTGGGGACCCTGAATAGTGCAGAGAAAGGCTGTTTTGTTTTTGTTTGTCTAAAAAAATCAATTTGCTCCTAAACTTCCTCAAATATTTACCTCTGTGGGTGGAAGGAAAGAATTATTTTCCTCTCAACTTTGCCTTGGGGAGGAAACATTTGTGGGCTATCTCTAGCCCAAAAGGGAGAGTAGGATTAGAGTGTCGAATGTAGACATAATTTACCACTTTATTGGAGGTCATGCTCAGCTGCTCTGTAAGCAAATAGTAAGGCTCCCAGGACACTTTCCCCAGGGGCGAGTAAGCGCTCCACTTACACCAGGGGGAGAAGCATAATCCAGTTACAACTGCTGTCCTCTCATGGCCTCCCCACCCAACCTCCAGTAGACTGCACCTAACTAAGCTCCAGGTGTCTTTCTTCTGCCTCATCTTGTCTTTTGTCTTAATTAAGAACAGTGTGTTGTTGTTGTTTTTTTTAAAGTATTAACGTTTGATTGTTACATGTGATCTCCCTCTGTATATATGTTAAAGAGCCCCACCTATTACAAAGGTGTGTCCTATATGTGTCCCTGTGTTACTTGTTGAAATAATTTAAAACCAGTGAACTACATTAGTCTGCTTTGTTATCATAGCAAGGTCCCAAGAAACTTTACACTTTGCCATTACTTTGTATTATGGCATATTGTGTGAGAGCTAAATGTTATGCTCACTTTTTAAGGGTGAAAGCCAAACATAAAGAAGGACCAGTTTGATAAAGAGAGTTCAAATTCTGTTTTTTTTTTTAGCTCTCTAAATGAAAAGCCCAGGATGGAGAAGGGAGTTTGGTTAGTTCTGTTAACATTTGCTGAATATTTCCCATGTTTCAGGTAATGTTGGCAAAACTGGGAACCCAAAGAAAAGAAAGACAAGAGTCCTGTCCCTGAGGATTAATGATTTTGTCTACCTAAGGGATTTCCTAAAGAATAAGTAGAACAATTTATGTGAAGCACCAAGCCTGGTATGTGGGGTTGCTCAAAAAAAAAGTAAATTCCCTTTCATCCCTTTATACTAGCCTCTTAATAGCAAACTCACTATTTTAAAGATGATACAATTTAAATGTGATCAGAAATGAATGAGAAGTCACATGAATTGGCCCTTTTTTGGTACAGTCAGCTCCATTTGATAAAAGTCAGAAAAGCCGTCTTTGCTATAAGGTAACTCTTTTGTAAGTTTACAGAAACATTGCTAACTCGTTTGTAATTTTACAGAAAGATTTTTATTTATAAGTCTATTGAGAATTTTCTTGCCTAATGCTTTAATAGTTACTAAATACTCAACAGGTTGGTTATTTAAAAAAAAAAAAAATGAATGTCTCCAATACAACCTTTTGGCTGAGTATGCATTATATCTCTGTCATTCATTATTATTTTTGTCATTGTTATAATTTTAACAAAGCATTAATAAAATTTATGGTTGGAGTCAAGTACCAAACATACTTAAATGAATTTATTTTGATTTTTCAACAAATTAGTTTGTAATCTTGATGAATGGGAAGTTTCACTTTTAATTACAATATTCATGAATCAGTGAGAATTAGGTATAAATCTAAAAGCTTGTATCTTGACAATATTTGAAGCAACAGAAGAGTGTATGAAAAGGGAAAACAATCAACACATATAAATAGGTCAATATATATAGATGCCTTTCATTAAAGGTTCAGTTATTTTTAATCCATCCTTTCTTCCTTCTTTCCTCTTTTATTCTTTCTTTCTTACCTGTATTGACTTCTACTGAAAGATAGAATAAATCTCAGGTCAATTAATAAGGGTAAACAGTAAGCAAAGCTTTTTTTTTCCCGTAGTAAGGCCTTCATAACTTGCTCGTTAATGTTGACTGTAGCCTACTAGTCTCAAAAAATTTCAAGTAAATATTATGTCATTGTACTCTTAAATAATAGATTATTTTCCAGTCAAGAAAATCATTTCCTTGGTAGTTGGAAATTGCAAGTTAGCTAGCAATCTTGTAATATCTCGTACAGTCATGTGGCACATAGTGACGTTTTAGTCAATGATGGACCACATATATGATGGTGGTCCTATGAGATTAGTACCATATAGTCTAAGTGTCTAGTAGGTTATACCAGCTAGGTTTGTGTACGTACACTCTATGATGTTCACACAACATCGAAATCGCCTAACGATGCATTTCTCAGAACATATCCTCATCCTTGAGCGACGCATGACTATGGTAGTATTCATGTGCAAAGAGGAACACATAATGGCGAACTTTATATTCCAATTTGAATGCTTAAAGTTCAAAACTAACATTTCCTTAAAGAATTTCAAATTATCAATTGGTAAACAAAGTCTTAAATATGATCTTTCCAATATTTCAGTGATAAATGCCTTTGTCTCATTTATGTCTGGGACCTCTGAAAATGCTTTGTTCTTATTGACATTATAGATTATAGAGTGTTTCTCTTTGAATCTAAACTTGTTGATTATTTGAGATTAGCACATGTGAGAAATTTCTTAAAATGTATACCTTGTCAAATCTTTGAAACTCTTTGTTTCTTAAAAGAAAGATATTTATTATTCTGATTAAGAGGCACTTTGAGCTTCATTTCAGTGTATGACTACTTAGTTTGACAGATATTTTTATCATACTAAAATGGTAAAATACAATTGAACCATTTATGAATGGAAACAGCATTTTAGTTGTGAATACATTTTGATACTGTCATTTGAAATAATTGTTGAGAAATACTGACTTGTATTTTGTTTCAAATTATGTATATTTTTCCCTAAAAGAATATTGGAAATTTGATATAATTGAGCCACGCATATCTCATGCGTAGCAACTTTCAGCGTGCAGCAACGATTTTGTCAACTGTATCAGTAAATCTAATATCAAGTGTGATCAGAAAATAAAGGTATTATATTAAGGCATTTGAATAAACTTCTATTTATTTTAGGCTGATGTGTTTTTAATAACTAACTCTAGCTTTCACAGATATCATGCATTAAATACAATCTATTTCAAGCATTTTCTCACGCAATATTCCTCTATTTAAACATGGCCAAATGGAACTAGCCTATAAAACTTGTTTCATCTAATTCATTGCTGCCCATTTATGGCTGCACCATGTGGTAGGAATCCAGAAACATCAGGTCTGCTGTTCTTGTAACATTCAAGTGGCCTCCAGGTGATAGGCACTGCCAACTGTCTTGGCCTAGTGCCAATTCACAATAGTCATATCAACCAGCACCACTTAGCAAATTACTTTGAGGCAATGAATGATCTTATGTGGAATAAGAAAGGATTTTGCAAAGTGGGTATTTTTTAGTTCTTCTATCTGTGAACCAGGATGTGTCTCTAGCTGGAGTCTATTCTTTGTTGAAAGAATAATTTTCTTTATGGCCTCTCTAGGTTTTTTCACGAGGAGTGATGAACAGTTTTGTGCAGATCTACTAATCCTTCATCCCGGTTCCCTCTACACTCTACAGCTCAGTTAAATTTCTTTTTGCTTTTTTGCTATTTATTTTTTGATGAGGTGCATTTTATGTTAATTAGAATTGTGAGTTTTGCTCCTTAAATAACTGATTTTACTTTGGCTTTGGTTTTTCAATATAACAAAGACAAGGGGGAGAAAAGAAGACTTACCAAAAAATATAATTCCATAGTATAAGCAGATTATTTAATATTGAATTTCTTAGTTATATATTCTCCTTTTACTTAGAAGAAATCCCCCAAGGGAAGGATAGGTATCTGTATTTTCTTATTAAGAATCTTTATGTCCTAAAATAATAAAGATTAATAAGCATATACAGGCAATGTAAAATTAAACAATGAAAAATATGTCCTCTTTTTGAGGCAGAGAAGATTGGCTCTTGCCAATTTGGTTCCCTAAAGCAAGTAGAACTGAAGAAGGCTATGCTGTGTTGTATGCTTTAAAATGAAAAATCTGAAAAAAATGGAAACTTCAACAATTTCAAAATTAGGGGCAAATCTAGACCCTGAAATCAAGATGTATTTGGTAAGGTTAGCATCCAAGAAGATAAGAATAAGTTGGAATTAAGCTGCATTGAGGGAGCAATGTGGGAAGTTCCACAGAATTATCATGGGTAAGATTGGGAAATCCAAGGTTAATTCTTATGGGGTGTTGGCAGTGACATATATTGGAATGCATTTTAAAGAGTCATGGTCAAATTAGAAAGTTCTCGTCTTTGAGGAATTTATAGTCAAAATAGATAAAACATTTAAAAATGTTCATACAACAAGACATTTATAATCATTACCTGACAACAGGTAATGTCACTCATTAAAGGCAGTTTTAACAATTTGGTCATCGCTGGCCTAAACCCTAGATCCTTTGAACTGTCAGTGTTCCTGGTTGGTTTGAGTTGATACTAGATTGCCTCCTGAACTCTATGGTGGTAGAGTATATTTTGGTGGGGGTAGGGGTGATGGCATCAAAAACATTAAATGAATGCTCCACAATTATTTCTGAAGTCTGCTTTTAGTTAACATTTTTTCAAAATTAAATACCACCAATTTTTGACACTGTCTTCATTATTTAAGACTTTGTAGCTTTAATTTTATTTTAATAAACTTAAGCCTTTGCTTGATTTTAGGAGCTAGGCATAGGCTCCTAAAGCAAATAGTTCATTAATTTTTATGTCAGTCCTGGTGCTATTTACATGCATACAAATGAAACTAAACTACCCCAGGGAACTTGTACAGGGTCGGTTTCAAATCCATGAATTAATGCAAATGGTAAGGTTACATCATTTGGGTATAAGCTATAAGCTTTGGAGAATGGAGAATAAGCAATCAAGGTAAAATAGCCTGAGTGCCTGCATTATTTATGAAAATGAGATCCTGGTATTTCTATTCTAAGGTGCTGTTACAGGAGACGGAGCTACCTGTTTTGTGCAGGTGCAGCATAAAGGTCAGTGTGTGTCTCGGATCAACCTGAGATGTGGGCAGAGAAACTATTCTGCTGCATCTTTGTTCAGAGGAAATCCACAGGGCTTTCATCTGGCCTGCTATATTTCTAATGTTGATTGCTACCGTATCTGAAATCCCTACAAGTTGAGAGCAATCATATTTCATCCAAAGGTGTCATCAATTCAAAGATGCATTATGTTCAATATACCACTAAGAAAGGAAAAGTACTTCCCATTGAAGTATGACTTTTCATAAACTAAAAGATCCATCCCAATTTCAATGATGTTAAAATGTGAAAAACGTCTCCTTAGTGTTGATGAAATATAGTACTGCTTTTATTTTGTCAAGAGTGCTGCTAGCTTGGAGGTAAAGAAGTAAAGTTAAAGCATTACTTCTAGAAGGCTGTTTCTTATGGATGCACACATTACCTGCTGGGAATGAGAGGTTGGAGACTGTGTCTCCCATTAGCATGTTAGAGAGAGAACTGTGGGGATTTTAGAGCTTTATCTGGTGGGGTGCTGGGGATTTATGCCTTTGTATCTGTCTTCCTGTATTTAATTGTTGCTGGTGAGTTTTGGAATGATACAAATAGGCATAAGAACACTTCAGCAGGGTTTCACATACTCATTTTATTAACATACTATTTCTTTAATTCTAAATTTACTTAAATTAAAAGATACAGTGAAAGCATTCTTAGTAGAATGCCATAATAAGATGTATTTTTAGGAAGCTGGTTAATAACAAAACCAGCAAAAACCCTGATCTCATTAACATCTCATCCTATTCCAAAAAGCCACTTTCTTAGCAACATCAAAGTGACAACTGATGGCTTGGTAAGGATATAATAACAAGGAATAACTTCTCTATCCTAAGAGACTCAGAATTTCAATTCTTGCCACACGTACGTTGACATCGTTAATTAAAGCAAAAAGTCCACAGACAAAATGTAGTGCCCGGAACTTGAATTTTAAAAAATGCAAATGAGCCCAAAGTGAGAATAATCAGCTGAAGTTCCAGGATAGAATATTTGTCTTGTATTTATCTTGGAATTCATCAGGTTTTACTCAGCTGTAACAGAAACCTCAGGAGTGAAGATAAAAAGAACAAAATTATTCCAGGACTTTGGAAACTAACAAATATATTCCATAAATACTTTGGATTTTGGTGTAGTGAACAATATAAATTCCATGAAGCCAGAAGAAAGAAGACAGCCTTGTCATCTCTTTTCCAATTTATTTCAGCTCTGTGGGTACTAGATTTTTTCCCCCATGTGGGTCTAGGAATCTGAGTTCTTAAATTATCTCCTAAAAACATAATCTGTAGAATTTATACCCTTTAAATATAAAGGTAGATTGTGAGCATGTTATTCTCACTAGGTGATGGGTTGATCTTTTTAACCCAAACATCCCTGAATTGCCAATAGGTTTCTTTCACATTGGCAGGTTAAATCCTGTTATTGGTTGTTTCTCTTGTTCGTTAGGAAAGGAGTTCAAAATCTCACTGAAAGGACAGTATGATTGTTGTTAGTGGCATTGCTGCAAGGTGTCCCTTCTCTCATCATAGTGTGATTCCTTGATTAATTGCCTCTCTGCTCCACTAAACTGTAAAATCCATCAAGGTAAGTGCTTGTTCATCCTTGAAGTAAATACTAAATCACCAGCACTTAGCACAAAGCCTGGCTTGTAGTAGATGATCAGAATGTTAACATATGAGATGATTTGGTTTTAATATCATTGACATATGATAAAATATCTCTTCAGAATGATCTAGACCAGGCCAAATTGGAGATGCCATCTAGTGATGCTGAGAAACTCCCATTATAGTCTGGTTTTTCATTGCTTTTAGAGTAACTTTGTTTCATAATTTTTTTTTTTTTTTTTTTTTTTTGGTGAGGAAGATTGACCCTGAGCTAACATCTGTTGCCAATCTTCCTCTATTTTATATGTGCGACACCACCACAGGATGGTTTGATGAGGAGTGTGTAGGTCTGCGTCCTGGATCTGAACCAGCAAACCCTGGGCTGATGAAGCAGAGCACACGAACTCAACCCCTACACCACCAGGCCGGCCCCTGTAAATTTTATTTTTCCTTCACTTTCCATTCACTAAAAGGAATAGCTTTTGAGTGTCAGATTAGAAATTGGACTATTTAAAGAAATGTTCAGTTATGAAAACTGACTGATTAAAGCTATGTGTACATAGAGAAAGTGAAAAAGGAGATGAGCAATTTTGTAGTAGATCTGAGCTAGTGAGATCAATTATATGAAAAATGTAGTTATCTAGAACTATTAAGATAGTTGATATAACTTTTCATTTTCGTATGAATGCTTTCAACAATAGCAAACAGGAAAAAGTAACATTATTTCTTAAAAAATTGACATCTGCCTGCATTGCACTGCTTTTCATTTACAGACATCTTGTTTTTTAAAATAAAAATCATAATGAATCAATGTATTTTCTAAAAATACTCCACTAATGTTCCAACTAAATAAATATATATGGACATATGGATAAGGATGGCAACACTTATGAAGTGAATGAAAATTTATTTAGATACTAAATTGAAAGATCTCAAGGAATTGTCCTTAGAGAGTTGAACAACGAGTCGTGCACACAAAAATCAAGTGAATTCTGAAAGGAATGAGTGATATAAATCAGTATTTATACCACTTCCTATATAGACTATATAAGATGTTCTCTTAGGTGCTGATTTTACTATATATGCAAGCAAAAATGCACATTGCAAATAAGGGTTAGTTACTCAAAGGAAAACATTATTTGCCATGTAGTAATTATGGTCATGTTGATATTTCTGTTGGATCATGATCAACTGTATGCAATTTATTCATTCAACATTTATTGGACCCCAGCATCAGAGTGCTACACAACAGTGATAAAGAGACAAATTCATATCCTGAAAGAGATTTTAGTTAAACAAGGATATATTTTCATATTTGACTTGCAATACAAATGTTAATATAGAAAAATAACAACCAACTTCTATCTATCATTACTTCTATGTTCTGCCTCCAAAATAAATAAACACTTTTGTTGGGCACCTTCTAAGTGAGTTAGATGCTCCAGGTGTATATGTTGGCTGAGTATTATTGGACATTGACAGACTGTAATATATGATTGGGGATAGAGGACAACACTAAAAAAGGTGATAACAATATAATGTAGCATATATTTAAGAGCCAAATGAATGTTTAATGATGAAATAGACAAGAAAACCGTGGGCTGGTGCTGGATCACTGAAGAAATTACGAGGAACCAAGTCCTCCTGTTTGTTTTTTTTTTTTAATTTATTCTCCTACCTGTCCCTTCCTCTTCTTTTTCCTCACCACCTACCTCATTCAGACTTTCATTTTCTTCCTGAATTATTTCACTAAAGTATTATCCTAACCAGTAATCCACTCTGCATATCATCCCCAAATGAGTCTTCCCTGGATCTGCTTTGGCAGACCCTAGAGTATAGGCTCTACCTGTTTTACTTGGCATTTAAGGTAATTCAAAACCCCGCCTGGCTACGCGCTCATTCTCATTTACCTTTGCTCCATCCAGAAGAAGGTGCCAAATTTCTTTTCTGCTTGTTGCAAAAAGGAATTAAGAGTAGTCATGAAAAAAGTTTAGTGAGAGAGAATTGACAACCCTTGCAGTATTATACTGTATTTGAATTTGCAAATCCACTGAGGATGAGAAGGGGCCTCGTATGGATTATAAATAGACTTTGGCAAGCTTTGAACTGCCCACACTGTGCTCTAAGCTTTGAGCAAAGCTCTGCTGGCATGCTGAACCAAATTCATCTCTGATGTGTTATAAAGACACAAGGATGAGACACAAGTTTGGAAGAATGTGTTAGCCAATTCATTCTCCTTTCATTCCTCAGAAGATAATTCTGATATTCCTTCTTGACCCAAAACAGGCAAATTCAACTGTTCTTCTTTAGGGAAATGCTGTTTTATTATTTAAAGGAACAAAATTAGGCGCATGGATTTATTTCATTGTCAGTAATTTTTCAAAAAGTGGTAACAGCAGGCATGTAGATAGAGATCCAGAATCACATTTTCATGGACTTACTAATTGATGACATAAATTTGGACGCTTATGTGTTATGTTTTTCTAAAAAGCACTCATGATAATGTGGGATTATCTTATATAATGTAAATTAATATTTTATTCTTGCCATGGCTACATATGCATATAGATCATGTTAATATGTACTCAACATTAAAGAACCCAAATTTCACCTTTGATAGTATCATCATCTCCTAGTACTCAATGTTCTTGTCTTGGGTAATGCCAGGCTGTTTGGAACATTCCGATAGAATTCAATTGTTCACCAAACACTTCTCTATGGAGTATTTAACGTGTCTGGTACTGTTTTACTAACCGGGTGTCGTATCTCTAGGGACATTGATAAGACATGGGATTTTGTACACACCAAGACAGGGTAGGTGTAGTAAAGTGAGTGGGAATGACCCAAAATACACCCTGTAGGGCCAAGCAGATTGACTGTTGGGGGAGAATAACTGCCCACAGCCTCTGCCTGCTGACCTCAGAGGCAGAGAGAGGTGTATTAGTGTACAAAGGACACAGCATTCTCAGAGCAGCAATGCAGCTACGGGGACTCCAAATGGGGCAGCCGGGATCCCAGCAGGTGAGGGAAGTCTGCAGAGGGAAATACAGTGTTAGATGCTTAGATATCAATGAGGCAGACGATCACCATCATGCTTTGGCCAAAGCTCCAGACGTCAAAGACAGCATGCAGAAACTAGACTGGAGGTTGAGATAGCTCTTAGAGCTGAAAGTGCACAGAGAAAATGTGTGGATTTTTGTGTGCATGTCTGTAATTTGTGTGGACTAAAACACTGAGCTAATTCCAAACAGGTAATAACATCTGCTAGTTATTTTCTTAGTCACTAACTTTATTAGATTAATGATTTTCCAAACTGGGGACATGAGCCAATCTTGGAAAACATTGTTTGGATGCTATGCCCATCTCAAGTCTCCTTCGGGGGCCTGTTGTAGCCATCTGGATAGTATAGTTGTGGTACTGCTCAGCTGAATGAGAACCAATCAGAACCATGTCCTTTTATTCCAAAATATCTGGTTACATGATTTATCCTCGGTGAAGAGAAATGAAATCCAAGAGTGAAGAAAATAACTGATTTGAATAACTGCTTGCCAGCAATAAAATTCTGAGAAGGAGGCAAATTTGAAGGAAAAAAGGAGGAAGGAGAAGGAAAAGGGAAGGCAGGCAGGAAAGGGAGAGGAAATGAAAGAACTGAAATTTATCAACCACTTTGTTTCAAAAGTAAGCTTAAAGACTGAAAGAATGTTCAGGAAAACAGAATGACCTATTTTCACTTATCTAATTCAGACAATTCTTCCCTAAATTCTTAATATTTTTTGCAAAAAAATCCATGGAACAACTACAAATATTTACAAATATCTAAAACATACTACTATAACTGAATTCTTCTTAGAAACCAGTTAACACGTTTAAACTCTATTTAAATTTAATATATATTTATATGTATATCATATGTTATATGTATCTTTTTATGTATACTGTATGCTATGTAATAGTCATTTAATATAATATGTCTCCTAGGTTTGAAATATTTAATATCCATGATCTTGTCTGAAATATCTGCCCTTTTTATCATTTTTGTATCAATTCTGGAAAAATACCTACTTTATTGGGAGATAGTATAGTCATTTAAATAACAAAAATAAAACTACAGTCCTATGTATTTCTACTGCTAACTGACCATTTATTTCCTTGAAGGAAATTCCTAATTTAGTGTCCATTAACATGTGAAAAATAATTTTAGTTCTAATAGTCTGGTATAGTTACACCACGGTGACAATGGGACAAGATTCAGGAGATCTAGTTTTTGGTTCTATATATATATATTATTATTATTATTTTTTTTTTTGGTGAGGAAGATGAGCCCTGAGCTAACATCCATGCTAATCCTCCTCTTTTTGCTGAGGAAGACCGGCTCTGAGCTAACATCTATTGCCAATCCTCCTCCTCTTTTTCCCCCAAAGCCCCAATAGATAGTTGTATGTCATAGCTTCACATCCTTCTAGTTGCTGTATGTGGGGCGCGGCCTCAGCATGGCTGGAGAAGCGGTGCGTTGGTGCGCGCCCGGGATCCGAACCCGGGCTGCCAGTAGCGGAGTGTGCGCACTTAACCGCTAAGCCACGGCGCCGGCCCTGGTACTATATCTTTATTAAGCCATTTCAACCACTTGGGCAGTCTGTCACCAATCTCTTCAGTCTCCCCTCCCTCATAACTGTTCCTTCTTTTCACTCCTACTGTCACTCTTTGAGACAGACCTCTGTCATCTCACCATGGGATTCCTACCGTAGACTGATAGACTCCTCCCAGTCTCTCTGCATCTTTTTCTTTCCCGGCTCATCCATCCTTACACTCCGACAAGGTTAATCTGTTCAAAACACTGCTGTTTTATGCTGTTAGTGTAGAATTTACTTTAAATAATACTTCTGTCTGTATACCATAAAAGCCTCATAGGGTTTAAGAAAGAAACTTGGAGGGCTCCCGAGAGGAGGATGGTTGAGAAGATTTTAAGAAGGTGGTGCGCTTTCCGCAGGGTCTTTAAGAACAAGTAGAATTTACACAGGAACATATTCCAAGGAAGAGCAAGTCATGAGCAAGGTTTCAACACTCCTGGCTTTTCCAGGCTACGTGAGCACACTGAGATTGAAGTCCCAGCGTTTGCGGGAGATAAAGTTGTTGAGTGGCTCTGATCTAGATGGTGCAGGGAAAGGGCTGTCATACCAAATTGGAATTTCATTTTATGTGCCTTAGGGAGTCGAGGGCGGGAGGGATGAATCACTTTAGTAGTCTTTCAGTTTCCAGTGATAGAAACACAACTCAAATCCAGCTTTAAATATAAAAAGGAGAATTTTTATTGACTCATATAACTGAGAAGTGTAAGGGGAGCATTGGCATTAGGGCCTGCTGAGCCAAAATGGCTACCTGTACGAACACCAGAAATCAAGCTCTCCCTTTCCTCTACTCTCCTTTCCTCTGGGACCCAGCAGAGGTAAGCCCTTAGCGCTTGCAAATCCAGAGCTATTGTTTTCTAATTGTTCTAGCAAAAACCCTGAGCCTCTAGCTGGATCTGGCAGGATATAGGGCTCCAATGATTGTGTACACAGAACCTGAAGGTGAGAGTGGGGTCAATCAAATGGACTAAGGAGAGCAGAATTGGGCTTCCCGAAAGGAAAGAGATCTTTTATCAGAAGAGGAGTGTGAGCAGTTAAAATTAACAGAAGTCATTCTAGGTTTCTCAAATGAATTCTGTGAATAAAATACCTGTGGTTAACTGACCTAATGGTGGTCTGTCTAGTGGTTAAAGTCCGGGGCTCTCACCCCTGTGGCCCCAGGTTCCTTTCCCCATCAAGGAACCACACCACCCATCTGTCGGTTGTCATACTGTGGTGACTGCACGTTGCTGTGATGCTGAAAGCTATGCCACCAGTACTTGAAATACCAGCAGGGTCACCCATGGTAGACAGGTTTCAGCAGAGCTTCCAGACTAAGACAGACTAGGAAGAAGGACCTGGTCACCCACTTTTGAGAAACTGGCCATGAGAACTCTGTGAATAGCAGTGGAGCATTGTCTGATATAGCACCGGAAGTTGAGAGGATGGCACAAGAAGACCGGGCAGGATTCTGCTCTGCCGTACATAGGGTCAGGGTCACTAGGAGTTGGAATCCACTCCATGGCACCACCAACACCTGAACGAAGCAAATCTGGACACTTAATAATAGTTAGATTCTTCTGCTAAATTTCTATCGTCTTCCTTGGTTAGAGATAAGTGGACTGGATGCTCCCCCCGCCTGTGCAACTGTGAGGTTGCAACTAGCGAACTGCACAATGAAAGCAGCACTCATTAAATTCTGCTAAATGTACAAATATTTATTGTCAAGCCATCACAAAACTGTCATGCAGTCCTTTCTCGTAGCTCAGGGACAGCTGCACTCTCTGCCCACAGGCACCTGGCTAGCACCCTGCACTGGAGGTTTACTCTGAGGCAGATGCAATGATATTTTTAGGGCAGGATTAACCAACCTCCCAGTTGTGTGTTGTGTGCCGGTCTCAGCCTATTGATGACCAGTGCTGTCACTGGACTGGCCCTTGTGGTTCTTGTTATGATTGCAAAATGCCCTCAGCAATAACCATCAGGAAACTTTGCGGGGAAAGGAAAGATTTATTACTTACAAGTCCTGGAAATTTCATGGCACACCTGGGGCTCACAGTGAGGGAGAGAGTGGGGCCTGAGGTTCTGCTTTAATTGGGGTCGAGGGTGGGGGCCTAGGGTTACACTGGCTCACTCTCTATTGTTGATTTTAAAGTGTAAGAGGGAGAATTTAAAGCCCGGGAAGAGAAAAAACAAGTGGCTCAGTCAATAATGGAAATCAACCAAGGTCTCTAAAACAAAGGAGACTGGGGGTGGAGGAGGGGCTTGCTTTATCTAGTCCTGTGACTGGCGAGGTGTTTAATCCAGATAGCCATCTTTGAAGGGGACGCCTGCAGCAATCAAAGCTTAAGTTAGGCACTTGCATTACAAAAAGAACAGCCAGCTGTCTTGGTTTACGCTACACAGGGTCAGGTGACAAAGTCAGTGTGGAAGTAGAAGGACCCAGGACTAAAGGGGATCTAGACCTCCTCCTGTGGTAGTATTTATTATGTGGGAGTTTGCCAGACTAGTGGAAGGGCAGATCATTCTAACCAGCTGCTTCTATTGAACACCTCTTATTTCACCAATAAAATACATTTTTTTGCATCCCGTATACTCTCTGGGTAGACTTTGCTAATGATGTTTGCAGTCCTTAGTTTTACTGTCTTAGAGTTTATCCCTGTTCAGGCCACCACGTCAAATGCTAACCACCCTTAGAATATGGATTAAAGATAATTAATACCCACATCACAGTTTAAATCTATTTTTTCAAATTATGGTTAGTTGATCATGATATCAATTCACTGGGTCATAATCACCTTTTTAAAAATGAAACTAAAAAAATCAAAATAGAACAGAACAGGATTTTTTAGAATAAAACATTTAACAAGTGTAGGGATTGTTTTGTGAAACTTTAGGTTCATGTTTTAAAAATCTTATTTGTCATAAAGTATATTTTTGGTGGGTTACTGTTAAAAATGTTGTGAAAACTCCCTAATTTAACACGTGGGCATTTTATTCCCCTACTTTGTTACTGGCACAACTGCTAGGTGGAGTTTACTAACTACTTATATTTTATCACAGTTATTTTACAGTATGTGTTTTTTAGATTTCAGTGTGTTTATATTATATCTGTAGATTATTTTTATACAAAATGCATCTCTGAATTTATCATAGAATAAATAGGAAATTGAATTTACTAAACAAAATTATATTTAAAAGCAGATTTGCTGAAATGCACCTGTTCTCTCTCTTCTTTTCTCTCACTGTACCTGCTCCTCTTCCCCCTCCCTCTCCCTTCTTTCTTTACCAATAATTATTGAATGCTGAGCAATTTACATATATTATCTCATTTAATCTTCTTTCCCTGAAGTGTTTATTATCCCCGTTTCACAGACGGGGATATCAAGGCTCAGAGACTTGATAGTAGCTTTCCCAAGGTCACCCAGTTAGTATCTGAACCAGCTGGAAGTTGAACCAGCCAGTTGGACTCTACAGACTATCTTTATTGACTTTTCTTCAGATTCAAAAGACCGAGTTGGATCACTGTTTTAATGCTTTTTGAATCTATTTACCCTGAACACAGAGAACACAGGGAAGGAGAGCACTGGAGTGTCTCTATATCATGCCAGCTCCCTGTCCTCACGTCTCTGAGGCTTTGAGTTTGGGCTTTACAGGGAAAAAGGCAAAGAAATGAACAGGAGATAAAAGATTGAAAGAGTTGTGCACCTGATAATTCAATAAAGAGCAAATAGACAATGGCATTTAGGACCATGTCCTGTTTAAAGCCTCCGTCCACGATCTCCTGCTGGCCACGCTGACCCAGCCATGACCCAGGAGTCAATTCTGGGCAGAGGGTACAGCCAGGATGAAGAATACCGGGTTTTGTTGTTTTTTAAACTAGAGCTCTCCAATGGCTCTGCTTTGGTCAGATGCTTTCAGTGATGTCGAAAAGGGGAATGTGATCTTTCATCTCACGTGTACTGTCTTTCCTCCACTCTGCATTCCCACTGTCTGCCAGCCAAGGGTGTGTTTATGACCATGAGTCCTTTTTTCTTAACAGATCAAGAGTAGAACTGTTGTCCAAATCAAACAAAATGTAAACACTTTTGCTCAAAGAGAACCTTAATTGTAGGTCATGAGTTCTTTTATAAAAACAGAACTCTATATTATGTACCTCTCTCTGTAAAATGTTTGAGAATCATTAGTTCAGTAAGTGTGTGAATGTGAAAGGCATTGTTGTATCTTTTCTTCCCTAAAGAACTCAATCTGCCCCAGAGCCCCTTGGGTCGGAGAGGAAATGACATGTGTGAAGCAGTTCCAGAGAATGAGAACAAATCCCATTATGAGGCCTTAGTTCTCTCTGGTCTTCTGACCAGCTGTAAGTCAGGAATTCAGAAGGAGCAGGGAATGTGGCAAAGTGTGTTTGCTTGGAGGCATGTTTGTGAAAGCTTGTGCTGATCCCCTTGCTTCTAAAGGAGACGGTCAATAACTAGAAAGTGGGTCAAGCTTTAAACCTCATGTTTGTCATCCTGAAAAGTGACCCTGCTAAATGACTGTCTTGGAAATAGACAGCACGTTAAAACTGACACTTGACCGGCCAGATCAGGTAAACTTGTTAATGCAGCCCAGGTGAACAATAGCATGGTTGATCCTTACACGGACCCTCTGGGGGCCTAACCAAGATGTGGAACTGCTGATAAAGGGGCACATTGGCGTGTTGCCAGTGGCCGTGGCTAGTCTTGGAGAAAAGATGATAAACCTCTCGTGAGATTTGGGCATGTGGTTTAAGATGTTTTTCTATATTTCTGCATATGAAAGAAACTTTTATATTAAAAGTAAAAAGAAATAAAATAGATTGTTGGACTCCATTTGCCATGTCCAAATTAATAGTGATCACAGATTTACCTGAACAATTGTAATCCTGAAATACAAAGCTTTGTTCTTTCCCTTCTCTAGTTTAATTTGAGGGGCCTGTTTCTCATATTCACACTCTCTCTTCTGTGTCTCTCTCTCTCATCTCTGTCTCTGTCTCTCTCTGTCTCTCTGTCTCTGTGTTTCTCTGTCTCTGTGTGTCTGTCTGTCTGTGTCTCAGTCTGTCTGTGTGTCTCTCTTCTCTCCATCTGTCTCTGTCTCTCTGAAGAGGAAGATTGCCCAATCTACTTATTTATTTAGCTATCTGGCTGGCTCGTATTTTCAACTGATATTGAGAACTTATGTACACATACATGGTAAGTAGTCCTCAGAGCTGATTATTGCATTCTTTTTTTTTTTTTTTGTGAGGAAGACCGGCTCTGACCTAACATCCATGCTAATCCACCTCCTTTTTTTCCCAAAGCCCCAGTAGATAGTTGTATGTCATAGCTGCACATCCTTCTAGTTGCTGTATGTGGGACGCGGCCTCAGCATGGCCGGAGAAGCGGTGCGTTGGTGCGCGCCCGGGATCCGAACCCCGGGCCGCCAGTAGCGGAGCGCGCGCACTTAACCGCTAAGCCACGGGGGCCGGCCCTGATTATTGCATTCTAAGGAAGATTCTAAGCCTTGAGTAGTCTGCTTTATTACCTCCCCTACCAAGAAAATGGCACTCTCTTCACCAATGCACAGAAATAATGCTGGGTGGCAGCTTAAGAGGACCGGTCACTCCTGCCACTCCACTTGCAATGCCCTGTCCCTCTCCTTCAGTGTTGAGAACTGCAGATTGTTCTTTTCCCAAATGGATCCTCTGACTTTCCGTGTTTCTATGTCCACTTGTCTTTACACCTGTGAAAATAGAAATTAGCTTATGGTTAGGTGTAGTTCATTTTATGTGCAGACTTTTCTAATTCTAAACTTAATTGTTTTGGTTTTTTATAAAACAAATAATGGGATCAATGTGAATGAACCCAGGCAATGCTTGGTACCGAGTAGGCTTTAAGAACTTTCCCAGTGGTTTTTGAAAAGTGTCCATTTTGTTGTCTACCATGTCTGTCTGTCTGTCTTTTACACACACACACACACACAGGCAACATGGGAGTGTTTGCCCATAAATCTTTCAGTCTGTTTGCTTTGCTAACAACAGTTAATATGTCCTAACACAAATAGGCATGTGTAATTTAAAGGGGGATGGCGTGCCTTTTCTATCCCTTCTCAATATTCAGTGATTTAAAATCAGAATCATAATATTAGTGGTACTATAGAAATGTATAATCATTTACTTGTTGTTACTGTCTAATGGCAGTTCTCAAAGTGTGAGTTGTGGACCTTTCAGGGAGTCAGGAAGGCCAAACTATTTTCCTAATAATACGGAGACATTGTTTACCTTATTCACCTTGTTGACTTTTGCACTCATGGTGCAAAAAGTAATGATGTTACAGTCCCCTTAGCATGAATCGAGGCGATGGCACCAAACAGTACTAATCACTGTGTTCTTTACCACCATGCATTCACAGTGTGTGTTAAAAGAAAAGGCAAGTTTCACTTAAAATCCTTGATGAAGCAGTAAAAATTATGAATTTTGTTAATTCTTGAATAAACATCTTTTTAATATCTGTGTGACAAGATGGGAAGCACGGGTAGAGCACTCTGGTTGTGCACTGAAGTATGATTGTTGTCTGGAAGAACAGCGCTGGTGCGGGTGTCTGAATTGCAAGCTGAACTAGACACGTTCCATGTATCACCACTTTTACTTGAAAAAAAATTGACAGACTATGATTATTTAGACTTGGGTATTTACAGACAGTTTCTTGAAAATGGACAAAGTGAGTTTGTCACTTCGAGGAAGAAAACTGATTTTTGTCAGTGATAAAATTCCAGTTTTCAGTGTTCCAGTTTTGGAAAACTTGTCTCTGCCATTGTGAGTCTGACAGCTTCCCAATAGTTGAGGACTTTTCTGATGAGATGGATGGTAATATTAATGAACATGACTTTTAAAAATGAGTCAACATTTGGAAAATATGCATAATTCAGCAAACCATTATTTTCAAATTACCAATGCAGGACATTAGAAAATTATTTATGGGCAAAAAGTCCATTCAAAGTGCAAGATACACAAATTGATTTTAATATTGCAAAAATTTTATTGATAGTAGTTTCAGATCCACATTGCAATTTGACTTTTAAACTACCACTTTCAACTTTCGGTGTAATATCAAAGAATATTGAAAGGCTATTATAATACTCCTCCCTTTTCCAACTACCTTCGTATCTATGTGAAACTAGATTTTCTACCTGTTCTTCAACCAAAATAGCATACAGAATGGAGAACCAAATATGAGAATCAGACTTTCTTTCATTAAAGCCTGACATTTTAAGATATACAAAAAAAAAAGTAACACTTTCCTCACTTTTTTAAATTTTGGGTAACAGTGTTATTTTTCATAAATGTTTTAATATATAATGGCTTTATTAGTTTAAAATAAATACATATTTAAGATTTTCTAACTTCTGATGTGGTAAATATCAATATATATAATACTGGATCCTCAGTAATATTTTACACTGTAAGGGGGTTCTGAGGCCATAATTTTGAGAACAATTGATCTAATATATCCTATTGAAGTAATTGATATTTTTTATAACAACATATAGAATTGCAAAGGGTCATAATGTAAATTACTCAATTAGCAAAGAAAATTATGTTGATTTAACAGGAATATACAAAGTCAGGTAATCTATAGAAAATAGTATCCTACCATAGTCTGATTATACGAAATCTCTTCAAAACAATTCTGTCCTCAGTTGAAAGGTAGAACACCAATCTCTTAATTCTACTTCTCTCCTTTTCATTCCAAAGTCAGAGTGCCTCAAAGAAACAAGATTGGCATCTAAAGGGTACTATAGTCTTGATTTTAAATGAATATCCCAAGTTTTGATTTAGCCTCTTACAGGGCCCGAGCTACAAAATCGGTTCCTGTAAAATTTCAAGGAAGTACAATTTCTTTGGTGAGAGACAGACATTTCCCTCTGAACAGGGTGGACCACTTCACTTCTAATTGAGAGGTGACTAAAGATTGAAGGAATCAAAGGGACTTTGTCAGATGACCTTACTTTCCCTTCAGCACAGATCAAAGTAGGCCCTGGACATTTTTTAACTGACAAGGGTCTAACCTACTCTGAATACTGGTGGTCAGTTAAAGTAAAGTGTGTAATAGTAACTGCATGATCTTCTGTTCAGTAGTTCGTAGCTATAGCCATGGTAAATTTTTTCTGCATATTTTAATGTTGTCAGTAACATAATTATTTTGTATGCTTTCATTGCAGATTTAAAAGATGGTTCCAGGGACAAATCATTGAGAAATTTGGGTGTGTGATAGAAGATTCTTTTAGAGTCATATTTATACCATAGTGTCATAGCCAAGAGTCTTACCTGGAGTCAGACAGCAGCTCTGTCACTTACTACCCTTGGGCAAGTTGCTTAAACTTTCTTTGCCTCAATTCCCTCACCTGTAAAATAGGGATAATAATAGTTTGTACATAATAGGGGCTTTTTGAAGATTCAAGTGTGTGTGTGTGTATATATGTGTGTGCTTAGAATAGTGACTGGAATGTAATAAGGGATCAGTCAAATTAGCTAGTGCGGTTATTGCTATAGTGGTAGCGTTTATCTTATGATTCTTTCTGTGCTTAGTGTCTTAAAAAAGATGGGAAATTGCTGTGACTGTATTTTTTTTCTATGTTCTGTTGTATAGTTTTTAATCTTCAGCATGATAGATATAATTTCTTTCTTTACTCTCATATAATTTTTATCGATCCACTTACTGATAAATTTTTAAGGAGTAATCCCTAATTGCTATCTCCACTTTTTTTTCCCCCTGAACTCTAATTCATTGTTTAAACTTTTTTTGATCAGATTCTGCTCATAAGATTGTATAGCTACTGCTCTCACCCAATTCTTTAAATACCACCTATTTGTGAATCCAAAAACTACATTGACATTGGTTCACAGCTGTTTGGCTTCCTTCTGCTCATCGTTGAGCATCTCTTCCTCCTTTGGTTTTCCTCTGTCTCTCTGATCCTCCTTCTTCGTGTTGGATGGAGTCTTTCCCCACTCACACCCACCCACCTTGATGACCGGGAGTTCCAACTGAAGTCATCTTTCATTTCTGTTTTATACACTCTACCTGAGTGATACTGTCCATCCTTTTATTTTGAACTATCATAGTCAAATTGTTTACCCTCCTATCTACATTTCTGGTCCCAACTTCCTTTTTTAAGCTCCAGAGTCATATTTTCAACTGATTGCTAATCTCTGTCTGAATATCATCCACGCACCTCCTGGTCAACATCTCTAAAACCTAAATCATTATTTTCCCTCCTGAAAGTTATTTTATACTTCAGTCTTAGTGGTGTCATCATGTACTGAGCCTCCCAAACTTGATTCACCTTTCATCTAATACTCTCCACACCCTCACATTTAATGGGTCATTGACTCTCATAGACTGAATTCTTATACTTTACAGCTGTATCTCACATCAGTCTCCTCCTCTTTTTTCACTGTCCCTGCTTAGCTTAGGCCTTCATCAAATTTTAATTAAAAAACTATACCATCTTTCTAAGTAGTATGTTCCTGGCACCAGCCTCTTGCCATTCAAGTTCAAAATCCACACTGCTTGCTCCAGGGTATGTTCCTGACTGGTCTGATCAGATCACCCCCATTTTATCCATCTCAGTTGGCTGGCTCCTCATTACATATAGGGCAGAATTCAAACCTGCAACAAATTGCATGACAGCCTGAGCCCTAGCTTATCTGTCCAGCTTCATTACCTACCCTTCCTTCTATTTATACAGGCAACTTATACACATTTTTTAATTTATTGAAATATAATCGACATGAAATACAACGTACATAATTAAAGTACATTATCAAAGTTTTAAGATATATATGCAGCCTTAGAACCATGACTACAATAAAGATAAAGAACTTACCCATCACCTCCAAAAGTTCCCTTGTGCCCCTTTGTTTTTCTACCCTGTCATCTCTCGAATCCTCACCCTGGATAATGACTGATATCCTTTCTGTGACAATAGGGTAGTTTCCTTTTTCTAAAATTTTATATAAATGGAATTGTATAGTATTACTCTTTCTTTTGTCTGGCTTCTTTCACTCAGCATAATGATTTTGACAGCCATTCTTATATTGTTATACGTATTAACAGTTCATTCTTTTTCACTGCTGTATAGTATTCTATTTTATGGATATACCACAATTGGTCTATCTTTTCACTTGTTGATAAACATTTGGGTTGTTTCTAATTTGAGAATTTTAAAAATAATCTTCCGTGAATATTTGCCTACAATTCTTTTATGGATGTATGCTTTCCTTACTCTTGAGTGAATACCTAGGAATGGCAGCCTAGGTCATGTGGTAGATGTATGTTTTACTTTTTATGAAACTATCACACTGCTTTTCAAAATGGCTGTAGCATTTTACATTCCCACCAGCAGAGCATGAGACTTCTAGTTACTCTGCCTCCTTGTCAACACTTGAGATGTGCAGTCTTCTTAATTTTCGCCATTTGAATACGTCTGTACTGGCCCTGGGCTAACATCCGTGCCCATCTTCCTCTACTTTATATGGGATGTCACCAAAGCATGGCTTGACAAACGATGCGTCAGTGCGCACCCAGGATCCAAACCTGCGAACCCCAGGCTGCCTCAGTGGAGCATGTGGACTTAACCGCTGCGCCACTGGGCCAGCCCCTTGAACATCTTTTATGTGTTACTTGCTGTATACCTTCTTTGGTAAATTGTCTAATCAAATCTTTTCTCCATTTTTCATTGGAAATTTTAGTCTAAAATTTTTATTGTTCTTCATATGTTCTGCAAACAAGTCTTTTATGAAATACACATTTGCAAATATTATATCTTTTCATTCTCTGAATAGTGTTTATAAAGAAAAAGCATTTAATTTGAAGTACAATTTATCAATTTTTTTCTTTTATAGATTGTGCTTTTGTTGTACTATTCAGGAAATTTTTGCCTAACCCAGAATCACAAAGGTTTTATCCTATGTTTTTGTCTGGAAATCTTATAGTTCTAAGATTTAAATAGATTTATAGATCATTTTTCATATCGTTAAGATATGAGAAATCTAAGGTAAGGTGAGGTGAGGAGTTAGTGAATGAATTGTTTTCTTTGTAAATTAAAGTTTCATTAGTAAAGACCTTATTTAAAACAGGCATCCCTGATCATTTGTGTGGCAGGCAGAGTAATAGTCCCACAAAGATTGTCCCTTCCCTAATCTCCAGAACCTGTGAATATGTTACCTTCCATGCCAAAGGGGAATTTGCAGATGGGATGAAGGTTCTGGAAAAATTATCCAGGTGGGCCCAGTCTAATCACATGAGTCCTTAAGAGCAGAGAACCATTCCCAGCTAAGGCCAGGGAGGGATGCAATCACAGAAAAAGGATTAGAGAGATGTGACCTGGCTGGCTTTGAAGATAGAAAAGGGCCTCAAGCCAATGAATGCAGGTGGCTTCTAGAAGCTGGAAAAGGCAAGGAAAGGGATTCTCCCCTAGTCTCCAAAAAGGAATGCAGCCCTGCCAACACCTGGATTATAGTCTATGGTGTCTTTGTTGTGGTTCTGACCTACAGAACTATAAAATAGTAAACTGTGTGATTTCTAAGCTGCTAAATTTGTGGTAATTTGCTACAGCAGCAATAGAAAACTAATATAATATGCATATCCTCCTTTTTAATCTTTATTTCTTCCATTAGAGAAACAAAAACCTACTTTTCTTTCACTTAGCAAGTTTTTTTCTTTTTTTCAATGAATAGTAGAGAACTATGAAATGAATATTCATCACATGAATATTAGAAAACAAGGATAAAAACTTAAACATAAAATAGACCCCACGGATATCCTACCACCTAGAGATAATGTCTACCTACAAGTATATGTATATTTAAACAGAAATGGCAATATACAAAACATACAGTATTGTAACCAGTTCTTTTTATTCAATATGTTGTGACCATCTTTCTATGTCAGTCAACATAGTTCTACAAGTTTCCCCAATAATGCTTCTAACGCTAGATGTTGACATTGTTTTCAATATTCTGCTATTATAAAAAATATATAAATTTGTTGCCTTTAATATTTAGAGGTTTCTTTTTTTCTCTCTCTTCCTTCCCATAGGTTATTGTTACCTGATTAAAAATATATATTTATTAAAATACTCTAGAAAAATTTTAAAAAGCATAAATAAGAAAATAACAGTTACCTCTGGCTGTTGTTCATATTTTGGTATCAAACATCTTGGGTTTTTGTTTTAGAGCATATATTTACATAAAAATGTTTTAGTATGACAGTTTAACAAACTATCATCAATATTTTTATGTCATTATTTTGAAAGGCCACTTCTTATTCAGCCATATAAACATTCCGTTATGTTTTTAACATATCTCCTGCTAATGGAAAATTTTTTCCGTTATATTTGATATTTTAAATACTTCTGAAATCAATAGTCTTGTATGTGTAAAAGTATGCATACTTTATCTGATTTTCTTATGATAAATTTTTTAGAGGTAAATTTCCTATTCCAATGGGATGCATAATTTGAAGGACTTGGATTCATATTACCAGATTGTCTTCAAGGCAATTTTAATTCAGATCACGACTAGCAGAGTGTGAAGGGCATATGCTATCTGCCTGCTCAAATACTATTTATCCCATTTTCATTGCCTATAGAATGCATATTATATTTGGGTTTTGACAACTCAGGGAAAGGGATGCTTTCCCTTTCTCAAGGGTAAATTCTGGTTGGTATAAGCCAACCATGGTTAATCCTCTTCCCTTTGTCTGTGAATGTTTTAGAGATGGGACCATAACTCAGTTTTGGCCAAAATCTTCTGGGGGAACAAAAATGATTTCTTTGCTTTTAAAAAGAGAAACAATGAACTCCTCTTTCCCTCTCCAAATTTTATTATATTTATCTGTACTTCTGATAGTTTTTTTAGGATTTTTAAGTTTTAATTCCTAATTCGTTTAAATTTTCAAATTGAGTCCTGGCTTGTTAAATCTCATCACCATGAAGTCACCAAGCTGCCTCATGCTTGAGAAGATCTTATTGGCTCATTTCATAGTTCATTAAAAGAACCACATTTTAAATGGTTCAGCTGAGAATAAAAACTACCATGAGGTGCTGCAAAGCTGTTCTGTAAGTTTAGCATAACTACTCAGGCCTCTGGTTGGCCATAAAACCATTAGCTGTGACTGGGTCATTAGTAATGATAACATCTCCTTTGATATGTACATCAGTCCAAAGAAGTTCAGTTCATTTTGCTCTATGGATCTCATATAGGAGTCAGTATCTATGAGCTCTTCTCTTGAGAAAGTACTATTCCAGGGGTGCTTTTAATCATCCCCCTAAGTACACTGTGGGATGTCCCACGATCTGTAGTGACCTGCACTATGGACTGATGTGAGCACTGGGTTTCTCTCCTGGAATGCACCTTGCAGACCTCTGCAAGCACTCTCTCTCTCATCTCCCCACCTCTCAGTGTGCAGTCAGTCTACACTGCTGAAGTTCCTTTAGTTCACAATGCGTATCTTTCCAGTTGTTTTATAAATCTAAGATTTTTTTTCTTTCCATCCAGATATTTTCAATTTTGATCTGTGTGTTCAGTGATCAATTTATAGAACAATTTGCAAATCAAAAAAAAAAAAAAAAAAGAATCTGCATGAAAACTATTTAGATTTTTTCCAATTTTTACATTTTAAATTTTATAACAAATGGAGTAAAAGCTGCCAATATCACACCTCGCTTGGCAAATATTACATGTACAAACGACACCAAATATTCCTTTGCAATTATTAATGAAAGGTCAAGGAATCACGGGCCAGTTTTGTTTTAAAATTTGCAAAATTAAAACTCTTAAGGAAATTTGTTAAAGCCTCAAGATATTGTCAAGAACTAGTTAAGTAGAAATATAATAATGTGAATTGCTGGATTTTTAAAAAATGCATTTATATGCAATGCTTGATGTACCTTGATTAACTTGGCAGTTTAGTGCGTGCCTTCCCAAAAGCAGTGATCGGTTTTTGCTCAAAATAGATTGAACTGCTGTGTGAATTCATGCCACAGTCCACAATGCTAATCAGTTTTGAAGAAGCTGAAATTATATTTTTAAGTTGGTTTTGAAATAAAATTTCTTTTCTAAGCTTTCTTTCTTCAAATAATTTCACTTTCTCTGAGGCTACTTTCCTGGACCACAGGCCTCTTCCATATACATAAATTAGCCACCCCAACAACAGCAACAACCACCCCTCAACTATAGGGGCGACTTATTGGCCATCTCTTTTATTCCAGGCATAGTTTTAGATCCTTCACATGCTTTTTTCTCTTTTATTCCTTACAGTAGCTATGTGACGTTGGTTCTTTTATTACTTCCATTTTACAAATTAAGAAAATAACCAAAGACCAGAGATTTTAATTAATTTGCATGCGTGAGGTATGCATTGGAGCCAGTATTTGAATCCAGGTCTGCACTGCTGCAAATGCCCAATGCTTGTGTTAGAGTTAGACGACACCCAGACTGTCAACGTGCCTATCAAAACATCACACCTCCCCTCTCCCGTACAGTTTCTCACCATAAAATGTAACCAATTAGTGACATATACTTTTTCCTTAACATTCCCACCTTAATGTGCAGCTCTTAAAATATTAATTTAAAGTGAGATTGCCTTGATTTTTCAGAGCATAATTCCCGCCTCCCTCACTTTAGGGTTGGAAAGAAAGCATATTGAAGTAAATTAAAATATTTTTTGGCATTTGAATCATGAAAATCGCTGAATTTTTTTTGTCTTAAGGGTCTTCAATCTTGCAGCTCAATTTAAGTTGTTAGGTTTGAAAACATAAGACTTTTTTCTAAATTCTCGTGAGTCTATTTTCTGGAGTAATAAACTCTTCTTGGTCACCTGTACCTAATGCGTCATTTTTGTAGGGAAAATAAGAGTATCTCAGTAAAAATTAGTAAATACCATGGATTGATTGTCTTATAGAAAGGGTAAAGATTTTAGATCAATTTCAGTATGTGTATCTATTTGGAGGGAACTGTGCATCTCAGGCATGAAAATTTAGTTGTTTTTTGATCTGCATTTAGATAAATTCATGCATTAATGTTATCAAGGTGTAACATTCTTGGCATGATCACAGTAAAAATTAATTATCCCCCTACCCATGGTTGGGATAACCACTTTTTTCCGTTATAACTACACAAACTTTTTTCTTTAATATTAAAGATATTACACTTAGAAACTCATTCTGATGGAAAACAATGTTCAATGGAAGCTATTAAAATAGAATTTATTAGTGGCTATTATTATTCGTACACTTGAATAGTCTAGGTGCTGTGGAAGATAGACATCTTATTGCTTATTCATTCTCTTAATACTATTGTTCACTTCAGCCTGAAATAATACCATCACTTTGAGTGATCTCTCTATTCCTCTTCGTAATATTTGAACAGAGAAGACAGCAGGAAGCAGAGACGACTTTTTCGCCTGAGATCCTGTGAAGTGTACATCTCTACCTATGCTGTCTATGCTTGTTCTGCTTTGTATTTCCAAAAGCCAATGTGAAAATGGGTCATTCTCTCCGTGAAGAAGTAATATTTTTCCTGCCAAAATGAATGGATATCATATCATTGATCAGTGTCCTTTGTATATGAATATTAGAACAGAGTTTGAGACTTTTTTATTGGATCCATTCTCTTAGCATCATTTCTCCCTGTGGAAGTTATGCAAAACTGCAGATCAGGGACAATGCTTCCTGGCGTTCTAACTTCTGTGTTTGTATCTTCAGAACAGGCTAAAATAGAAGTAACAGAAAATCTGAGTTTCCTGCTCCAACTTCTATGTATTTCAGGAAAGAGCTTGGTATATATTATATTGTCATATAAGGGCAATATTTAATCTTTTGAAGGAGGATAAAAAGCAATATAAAGGCTTTATCTTATATTGACTATTAAGTGGATTAATGAGTTAAGAGTTCATTCAGCAAATACTTGTTGAGCACCTACATATTCTCTATACAGTTGTAAGTTCTGAAGATAAAACATTAAAAGAAAAAAAAGACGATGATGGTCTTTTCTCTCATAAACTTAAAGCCTAGTCAGAATTATTACCCATATTATGTCATTTCACTTTGTTTAACCTATTTCTCATATTACATCTCTCAATATTTCAATATTATGCACTTGTAAATACTATTCTCTCAAATTATCAGAAAGTTTCTCTTCTAAAAGTGACCCAGAAAGTCAAGCTTTGTATTCTTTTACCTTACAGTTTTATAGAATTTTGAACCACAGAAAGATTTATTTTAAAAAGAAAAAGCAATTTAAATTTGTTTTTGCTTTGTAGGTTTGCTGTATAGGCATATATATTGTATGCTTTTGCTGGGAAATTTATTCAGAAATTCTCCATCCCCCATTTTATTGCCTGTAATTACATCATCTAGGTTTGCCTGAGACTTCTTTGAAAGTTAATTGAATACATGTAAAATCTAGTCATTTCATGATCATACTCTTTAACTGGGTGAGTATAAAATATTGAGTTCCAATTCTAGTGGGTCTAGACATTTTTGACAATTTATTTATTTTCAAAGTGAAAAAAGGATGATAAATGACAACTTATTCCATTCTTTTCCAATTACAAGCAAGGGTTAGAAAAGCCAAGTTCATTCAGCTAAAGATGAGTTATCTACAAATGAGCCTACTTGGAAACAGATTAGCAATGTAAATGACTAAGTTAATAAGATCCAATTATAGCTAATTTGCCCATCCTTTCTTTCCCTTGCTCTCCCACAGGTTTCAGAGTGTGAGTGCCTTGCATGAATTCCTGGGAGCACTGGGGGAGGTTTGTGGGGCAGATGACTTTGTAAGGAAAACAAACACAGTCACATTTATTACACCTGCTGCAGCTATATGGGCTCTGCTGCCCACACATATTATATGTGTATATATACATATATTTTTAACGAAAAAAAATGTGTATATACACATACCCATGTGTGTATGTATATATATGTGTACGTGTGTGTATTATGTAATGTGTGTTTGCATGTATATGTACCTGTGTGTTAGGTATAATGTGTATACGTGTACGTTAGGTATGATGTCTATACACACATACACACCCATACTCCAAATGATACTGTTTGCTTGTTTTCCTTTCTCATCTCTCTGGCTCACCGTTTCCTAACTATTCCTTCAATTCACACTTTTCCCAGTTTGTTGGCATACTGCCTATTCTTAATTTTCAAAGCTTTTCCCTCTTATTTAATTTAGTAATCCCTTCTACCTTTCAAATACTAAATCCTCCTGCTCTGTGCCTTAATTTTTTTTTTGAAAATGTCCTTTTCTTCATTTTTATATCAACATACATACCTCTGAAATGTTAGCTCATTGATGTTAATAACACATCATTGTTACATTATTTAAGAAATGGTGTTATCAGTAATAATATATTTAAAAGAATTTATGAGATTCTAGAGAGTTTCTCATTATTGCAGGATAGATTAACTTTACATTGATTTTTCTCATTACCTCTGCTAAAATACAGATACTATTTTGCCAAGCACTATGTTGCTCCAAAAAGATACTTATATGTTTGTATTACATTTTTTTTTTTTGAAACTGACAAGTTACAGGATATAAAGCCAAAGAGTTGAGGGATTTGGGCTAGGCATTGCCAAGGAAAACTAACAAATGTGGCTTTTAGAGTTTAGAAGTGACTTGTATGAGCAGAGTACCCAATGGGATAAGGACAGGAAAGGATTGATACAGAAAAGCCATCTGAAATTAATGTTTAGAGATGCAATAGAACAATGTATAATATCCTTAAGGGTTTTTAGGAAACAATTAATATATATTTCAGATTAAAAAATAAAAAATGGGATTATGGGGTGCAATTAGTTTTAAAAAATGGGATAGTGATGATTTGTCAATAAGAGAAACTATTGCCTCTACTCAACGGGGTCCAAATGACTTTTGGTACAAGAAGAGAGTGTCAAGTTTTCTGATTTTGTAGCACGATGTATCATTTGTTTCAGTCAGTAGGTTATATTCCCCTGATTCAGGAAGTGATAAACACATCATTTAATTGTGTTGTGTATTACATCAGTTGTATATTAAATCAAGCCCATCAGGTTAGCCCTCAAGAAGCTTACTAAATATAATAATTTATACATCGAGGTCATTTATATTTTAACATTATTGCGTGGCTTTTATAAAACAATGTGTAATGAATTAGAATGCACAGAGATGCACATTAGAATTAGAATTCACATCTCCCACTGCTACGTTGCATAGTCAAAACAAGTCCACTCACACTGGAGAATACATTTTTTAAAAATAAGGAAGAGGAGGGGCCGGCTGAGTGGCACACCAGTTAAGTGCACGCGCTTTGCTTCAGTGGCCCGGAGTTCGCAGGTTCGGATCCCGGGTGCACATCGACGCACTGCTTGTCAAGCCATACTGTGGCGGCGTCCCGTATAAAGTAGAGGAAGATGAGCATGGATGTTAGGCCGGGGCCAGTCTTCCTCGGCAAAAAAGAGGAGGATTGGCAACAGATGTTAGCTCAGGGCTGATCTTCCTCACACACACGAAAAATAAATAATAAGGAAGGGGAAAAATTAAAATGGATATTTAACGAATTAGTGCAAGGAGATATATGAAATAACATATGGACTTGTTTAATATACACTCATTATTTTTATGCTTAAATTATCCATTTTAAAGTAGGCTTTAAGATGGTTAATTGTTTATGTGATATTGTACATGATTATCAGACAATAATTATGAAACTTAAAGAAAATTCACAACTCTGCTGCTTCAACAGAGTATTTTTGCTAATTAAATTATTCAAGTATATTTTATGATAATTCAGTACTAGGACACATCCGTTTTCTAAATGGCTCGTGTTAAGGATAAGCTGTCTTACAACTGTGTGTATAGTATATCTAGAATACAAGAAAAAACATTTTGCTTTAACTAATGCAAGGCCAATTTCTTGGTAGGGATTCTGTTCCCAACTCACTATTACATTCCCACTTTTCTCTCCATCTATCTCTTCTCTTTGTTTCTGAGGTTAAGGATTTGAGGTAGCCATTATTTTTTCACTACGATTTCACAGATCCTACTATGTATTGACCACCTGGACACGCAACAGATGCAATAGGAGATTCACGTCCGTGATACGTGAAGATCTGTTCTTGTCGCAACCTGAGGTACCCACAACTCTAGAAAAGCAATGATGTCACAACAGCAGAAAGAACCCCTCCCAGGTTCTTAGCAGCGAAGTCCAGATAAGAAGCAATAAATGAATGAAACAAGCAAAAAAACAGAAAGAATGAATGCTCTAAATAAGCAGCAATATTCTCTTTCTTTTGTTAAAGACTTTTGTTTTATTTAAAGGTCAGTCTTTCAAACACATTGTTAATTAGGAAAATAATGCCTTCACATCTGTGTCTCTCTGATATTCTAGTAACCAATTTAGTGATCCTAGGGAAGCTTATTTCTGTAGTAGCTCAGTTGATTGGTCACAGTAACTCCTTACCAAGATTATTTTGTTCTTCAATTTTGCTTTCCTTTATAATTAGAAAGCTGTAAATTTTGCCAGCATGTCCACTGCGCATGTCATCTGTGACTAACCCTAGACATTCGGAGTAAGCCTGTACAGGAATGGCAAATCTGAGACGTCCAAGCGGCTACTTCTATCTCCTGCTTAGAGCAGATGCTCCTCATCAATCATTGCTTTTTTCTCCCCACTGAACTGTACAGATGTCACAGTTGTTCTTGACGTTGTGTCCAGACAGCCACTACTGATCAGTGTTAGTACATGCACACACTAAAACCTGTTTCATATCCCTTTTCTGTAAACATGTTAAGCTTTCTCATCCTAAAACTAAACCAAACCCCAACCCCACCTTGCATTTCATTTACTGTCCCTTAATCTCTCCTTTCCTTAGCTAAACTTCTTGAAAGAGTGTCTACACTAGCTGTCCCAACTTCCTCACTTCACATTTACTGCTCAACCCATTGTGGCCTACCTTCCGTGTCCACTGCTCCATTGACACTGTGCTGGCAAGTCTCAGGTAATCCTAAGACTGCGCTGCCGTTCAGCTCTTATCTTCCTGCTGTTGTGTTTGTCCCTCTAACTCTCTTCCTCAGCTCCCTTGTGCTGTCACTTCTGTTTCTCTTCCTGCTTGTCTTCTGACAACTCATGAGCAGCTGCCCCCTCCTTAACAATTGTTTCCCTGGGATGTCCTTGGCGCGTGGTGGATCTCACTTTCCACGTGTCCTCTGTCGATCTGTCTCAGGGTTTTAATTGTTACTCATAGTTTGAAAACTCTCAAGTCTATATCCCCTACCTTAGCTGCTTCTCTGATAGTTTTTTTAGTCTTGTATATCAAAATTCCTGGTGGCCATATCTTCTCAGATAACCCACAGGAAACTATATGTAACATTCACACCTCCTGTAGTCTCCCTTTCAGGGAATACTGTCATCATCCAGTCAAGCCCGGTTTGCCGACGCTGGCCATCACTCTTTCACACCTCCTCTTCACCTCGGCTGAATCAACTGTCAAATTTCAAATGAGTGTCAATTTTCTTAATTCTGTTCCCTTTCTCCATTTCTGGTCACCACTGCCCTAAGTCAAGGTTTATAACGTCCTAACTAGTCTCTTAATTTCTCATTCTATCACCCTTATATTTATTACTGCAGGTAAAGAAAAATATATGTATCTTCAATGAAAATCAAAGCATGCCATTCACCTAATCAGAATCTTTAAATGCCTCCTGAATAGCTATAGAATAAAGGCCAATCTCCTTAGCATAGAACACACAGCCCTCAACGATTCATTTCTTACCTAACTATATCTTTAGGTCTTAAGCTATAATGGCACTGGAAGATGTGGTGTTCTCTGCACAAATCATGGTGTTTCATGACTCTGTATCTTTACACTTAGCACTATCTAGAATACCCTCTTCTTCTATTTTGGCGGTCTATCTTCCACATCCTTTAGGATTCTTTATATGCCTCATCTACTCTATAAAACCGTCACTAAGTCTTAATTTAGCCTAAAGTCCTCTTCTCTGAACTCCATAGCATTTTTTGCACACAGTGGGTTGCATGGTGCTCAGATTTAACTTAAGGTGCCAGTTTCATGATCTAATTCCCAATTGGGTGTGAAATAAGACCTGACTTGTCACATTCAGTGTACAAGAGCCTGAGAGTGATGGTTATTAAGTGGGGCCACAGTAAGTGACACCAGTTTGGAAAGACAAAGAAGCACGTGGCCAGCTCTTCGTATTTTTCAAAGTTGTAGATCTGATAAAGATTTAGATCAAATCCAGTAGACATTTATTGGTACATACTGGGTGCCAGACCTCAAGTTAGATGTCTTTAAATACATTGTTGTGTTTTAAACCTCACAAAAACAGAATCAACCTTGGTTTAGTTTAAAGAAGTTAGATTTTATATTAAAATAGAATGGAGTAAATATGCAGGCAAGTAGAGATTCTTTAAAATCTTTCACCATCTCCCCATTCACTTAATAATTATGAACAGAAACTGCTGACTATCCAGTTACTTCCACAAAACTTGTTTCTGATTCTTCCTTGAATGTTACTCCGCAGTTCAAACAATGTTGAATGCAAAATCATTAGGACAGCGATGGTGTATCAGATGTTGTATACTGGATTTCGTGGAATGATTTAAGGAATTTACAATGATAATTTTGTCTCTATGTATCAAACATGCTTTCTTTAGAAACTGTTCTCACTTAAGATGAGATGTTAATTAAGACGTTAACTCTGTTAGCTGTCAAAACTAGCTTTGGGGCAGACAACTTCAAATACGTTATATAGGATGCTGCTGGAGTGCATGAACGTATTCTCATGTAGTTCTGTATCCTCAGAGCCCAGCTTAGTGCCTGGAATGAATTAAGTGCTTAATAAATCTTGGTTCAACTGAACTAAACTGGAGGTCAACACTACATGTATTTGAAATGGAGAAGAATCACCTGCTCCCTTTTATTGATTGTTAACCACATAATGATTCTTGGGCTGTTGCTAGTCCAGTGGTGGCTCTTATTCCTCTAGAGAAACCAATCAGGTTCTCTGGTGTGTGTGGTGACAGAGCTGGCAGAGGGCTGGAATGAAAAGAACCAGCACTTTTAAAATCATTTTCTGAAAGAAAGCAAAAAGAAAACGTGAAGCTGAACTATGTGTAGGGGTCGTGGTCGGGGGGTGAGGTGGAGGTGGGGGTGGGTGAGTTTAAAGAAAGTAACAAAGACTGATGAAGCACAAATAGAATGCCAAATATTTAGGGTTCTAGATGACCAATATTACTGTACTGATATGTATGTTTCAGTACAACAGGAGGTGGCCAGGAAGTAATCATTCCACGGTGATCTTCACTGATCTGTCTCTGGAGTGTTGAGCTCATCTTTTTAAAGGTCTTTAGGAAGAAATTGATGCTTATCTGCCTGTGGAGTTTTAAAACTTCATCTAGTGAAAACAATATCTTTCTATATACCTTTTAATTTCTTGTCATTTTTACTATTATTTGATAAAAGTAAGTAGGTAGGTAGGTACATAGATAACTCATTTATATTGGAAAATTTATTAAAAGCCTAGGGGGAAAGACAGTATTAATATTAAATTCAAGGGCAGAGACTACAAAGCAATGTACAAATAATCAAGATTGCCATGTTACTGTAATAGTGGACTAACAACATTTTTAACATCATTTGATTTTTCCCAATTAAATAAAAACAGAACATTCAAAGCCAAGATTTTTTCCTGAAAGGTATATCTACTTAATGATTCCTTCGTTGTGTTGTCATGGCTGCAAGCCAATGAAGGTTATAAAGCAACAGTATAACAATATTTCCTTTCAGGGCATGTCTGTTTGCCTAGTGCCATACTTTTGTATATAATACTTTGTGTTAGTTTGTTCTGTAGGAAAAAACAATCAATAAAATGCCATTGATTAACAACACCCAGCCTACAAGTTTTAGCAAACGGAACCCACTTTGCCTGTTGCTGGCATGATAGACGCTCTTTAATAAAAAATGATGAGCCGAAGGAAAGCGAGTGTGCTTCTCTTTCTTTTCGCAAAAATGTAGAGAATAGAAAGCCAAGTGATTCACCATATAAAAAGTTAAAAAAAAAACATTGAAAATTACTGGATGCATTAGCCATTTACAAGTATGCAGGAGTAGCATATTGTCTGGTTCTCGGGGACTTGAAAAAGGATGAAAATTAGTGTTATATTATGTAGAGTTAAATGTGTTGCATTAATGCCTCAAAATAACTTGGATGATTATATAAAAACCAAGTAAGTTTTTAAATACCTGATAGAAAATATCTCAGTAAAGATTATTTTGCCCTTCTCTTGTTAGTTATAACCTTTAAAAGATATTCCTTAAAATAAATAGGTGATATATGAAAAGATACGAGAAAGCCAATCATTGTGTTTCCCAATCACTGTGTTTCAAGCAGCTACTTATTGAGAGCCCTTGGACGTCAATTGTATCACAGTTATAAATGTACGTTCTAACTAGCATCCAGTATAAAGTAATCTGAGAATTGGTTAACAAAGGTTAAATCACACTTGGGACGTTGAAAGGAAAATTGATGAACAGATTGTTGATGGGTGATTCCATTCTTACTAAGAGAATATCATCTCATCAAAAGAAAGTAAGGCCTTTGCATTATTAAACGCCTGTTCTGTAACACTGTTGGGAGTTTGTTTGGGTCATGAATGCTGGCAGGTTGTCAGGGAAACAGGAATAATGCAACTGAATGCCTAGTCTTCCTGCAAAATGGCTGTAGCATTGCTACTTTTGATTGTCTTATGGCCGATCTGGAATTTCTGAAAGTAACATTAATGGTGAAGAATATATTTTCTAGTTAACTACATATATCTCTCTGATATAGTAGTAATAAAAACATTTCTCTAGGTGTGGAGTATTACGCTTATAATCCAAAAGGAAAATATTGTTTTACAACTAAAGTTTGAAATTTGTGTTTTGTTAACTAACAGCATGTGGTGTTTATTCATGTTTGATGATGGTTTTACTGACCTGTTATCATATAGTGATTAAGTTTTCTAGTAGTTGTTTGAAAGTTTGTTAAAGTCAGGCACATTTACATTCTCATGACCCCTTTTTCTAATCACTGCTGTTTAAAAAGAAGCCCGAGAGAGTCTACATCCAATGTGTTTTCTCTGAGAAAAGCTGACTATCTTATAGCATGATTTGACCCCCAATAGTAACCACAAATACATGAAGACAAACATCTAATAATGCTTTATCACAAATATTTATAATGATTCAAATCAACAGAATTGCAAGAAAATAAAGAAATTGGGCCTCTCCTGCAAGAGACTAATAAACCTGAAGTGGCAGAGGGCTATAAAGTGGTTGTTCCTAAATTAGGATTTGATCTTTCCGAAAGAAAACCAATTGTCTGACTATAAATAGTTAAATGTTTAAATTATGGGTCTAAGAGCATTGCACATGAACTAAGAAAGCCTTGACATCAAATTATAGCATGTTTTGTGGATATAGCAAATTTATCTTGAGGAATACCTGTTTCCTCAGTTCACTGAAGCAAACCATTGATATCTCTTTAATGCTTAGAGAATAAAAGAATTATCTTCATCTTCTCCTGGCATTCAGGACCCTGCATCAGCTCCCCTCAAAATCATCCCGAGCTGCTCTCCTCCAGCTTCCCCAGGCCCTATTTCTTCAGAGATGCACTGCTTTTTCCCAGCTTCCCTGCTTACTATATGATTCTGTGCAAGTTAAATACTTCATCCCTATGTCCCTTTACTTTATCTATGACTTGGTCTAAATAACAGTGGCTAACATACAAAAGTGCTTAATAACTACTAGCCAGTGTTTTTACTATCATTGCCAACTCTATGATTGATTCATGCTGCTTCTGCCCAAAATGCCCCACATCCCTTTCACCACCATTCAAACCCTGCTATCCTTTTAAGTAATTAGTAGAACATTTTTATTTAACGTAGTGTGCAAGAAAGTCAAGACTGGATTTTTGATAATGGTAGTCATCAAGACTGTGAATTCTCTGTATTTTAGGACTGCTTGTGAGTTGGAAATAATGTTTGGGGTTCCCCTCTGATAGCAGAAAGGGCAAGCCAAGTGTCCCAAAGGAACTTGTCAACCAGGAGTATTTGCTGACAATACTGAAGGGAAAATAACAAGGAGGCTAGAAGTGTATTTTGAAGAGCATGCCATTGTGATAATGTAAAAACAGCTTAGAATTACTTGATATTAAAAGAATAAATAATGGATATTGTTTCTTCCTTAAGCTTGCTGTCATGTGGATGCTATGTAATTAGGAATTCTCTGTTATACCTCAGCCCACATGTTATATCCATAATGTCATTGATCTGATAGCCACAAAAGCCACATTACATCTGGCAGGCAGGAGTTTTCTGGAGGCCAGATCTTCGAGTAGGAAATCTCTTAGAGTGTAGGTGTTGGGAACATGACCTGGACTTTATCTGTTTTCCTGTTGACAAACTTGTATGGCCTTTGAGTTTTTATTTTGGTTTTATAAACACGTATTTTCCTGTTAGACTCAGTTAACAATCTTTTCCCTTGTTTTCCTCCCCTCTCCCCTTCTGAAGTTTAAGGGAGATGGTCGATTTGCCTAGTTGTTATTGCAGTTGCATCTTCTCTATAGTCTAGTCTAAATATTTTTATACTGTGTTTGTTTAAAAGTGAAAATAGTGCCTTTACACCCAGCCTAAAGGGATAGTTTCTTGAGAAAGAACCTTTCATCTCCTTTTTTCACTCTGAATATAACAGATACTTATCTTTTATTGAGGGAACTAAATGAGCAGTTCGTCAGCTAATCTCTCTCTTATATATCTGTTTTGGTTCTTTTACAAACAAAATATTGTACAAGCCCGGTAGCAGTAAAAGAAATTCCTGACCTTGCCTGTTTTTGAAAGACTGGGAAGTTAAACTACACCCCATAGCAATCAGGCGTCAAAATCATTTCTTTTCTACTTCAAAAGTGTGTATGTGGTTTTTTTAAACTGCTAATGAAAGCATTACAAAGATTAGCTTTTGAAGTGGCAAGCAGCTTTCATTTCTTTTCCTTCTGGTATTCCCTCTGCCTCCAGCTAAAATTTAGAACCTTAAAAATGTTGCTCTCCGGTGCTAAATTCAGTTGATGTTCTATCAAAGTGCATTTGGATTATCAAAGCTTCCTTCTTATCCTGCAGCTCAGTATTCCTGAGAGAACACTAGTCAGGTTAGAATTGACAAGCCTCTGCCTGTTGCTTTCAAGCTGGGATGCGCTCCCTTCCCGACTGCGGGCCTGCCTACCTGCGCTGGTTAACTCTTTCTCCCGTTGCCGTGCGAGGAGATGGGCGCCCACACTGTGATGATAAGGGAGGCGATATTCACTTCCAAAAGGCAAAAGAGCAGCTTCACGCCTTGACACAATGGTAGAGAGTCACAGAGAAATTACCAGCAGGAAAAGATATATGATGAGATAAGTAGATCCATAAAACTCAGGAAATTTGGTAACTTTTTGCTGTATCGTATTATTACCTAAAGAAGGAGGCTTCCTTTTTTGCCTTCTTTAATGACTTCTGCAATGGAAAAATCTGGACCCTAATCATTCCAGTGATCATTTTATATCAATTCTCTTTCTCTTCTTGAATGTCATAAATTAACACCAGTGAAATTTGCTTTCATAATATTTCGCAGATGTCATTTTTTTCTCTGAGTCTCCGTAATTATTGGCTCCTGAAAACCTTTGTAATTTGGGATTTCCTAGAAGTTGTCTCCTTCTAAAAAAAGAATTCTAACATATTAAATTTAATCCTAGAGTGAAATGAGGTTAGACCAGTTATCCCCCGCATGCCCGGAATAGGATCTTGAGGCAGATTTGTAAACCACGTGATCTTACTTGGGGGCTTTGGTGGTCTTTGGGTGTCACATTATACTAACATTTATCCAAATACTAAAATAGCCAACAGGGCTTTGGAATTCTAGAATTTTCTGGGATTATGATAAGATGGGTAAAATACTGTAGAGTGATGCGAGCAAAAGTCAACTTGAAAGGTCTAAAAACAGAAGGGTAGTACAAGAAGTGGAAGCACCAGCATGGACTTTGTGTTCAGGAACTTAGCAATATATGGTCCCCGATTGGACAGAAGTTAGAGGGGACAGGAAGATCAAATGGATGTACGTTTAAGCAGAGCTGTTTTATTAAAGTCAGAGTCATATGCTTTCCGTGGGTTCTCTGGCAAGGCCTGAGTCTTGGATGAGTGTGTCCCTTGAAGGGACAAGAATCATGGGCTTGCTTGTATTGAGGACACTGAAAATGAGGTTTTAAGAGATCCCATCTCTTTATGATTTTGAAATTAACCAAGCTGACCTCAAATTTCACATTAATTTAGGTGAGGCTGAAATACAATGGTTATTTTATGGAGATGGCCCTCAATTCAGCTGTTGTCAGAAGTTTCGTTTTTACTTGGTTGTTAACCATTATAGACTCCAGCTTTCACTTGGAACTGACCAGAGAACTTAAACTGCATACTCTCAAAAGGAATTATGAGACCCAGAACTGTATCTAAGTATTGACATATTTAATAACTTTATATTTTGTATGCTAAGATTTGCGATAAAATACAAGGAATCACTGGTGGATGCAGAATCCTGATTTTTAGCAGAATATAATACATTTTCTACTCTCTCTCCTCCTCCTTCTCCTCCCCCCACCCTCTCTCCTCTTCTTCTCACACACATATGTCACCTCCTATGAATTTAGTTCACAGTTCCTGTAGCATAACTGGCTCAGATAAGAATAGATTCAAAGGCAGTTTCTGTGGTATATAACTTTAATGAAATGCACCCAAGAATCTTCACTTTAATGGATAGATATGTAAGATCTTGGCACCTCTATTTAGGACTATGTACACATTGATACTTTTTTAGTTCCATCAAGAGCAAATTAACAGAAGAGTTTGATATTTTATAAGTTGTTATACTTAGAATCAAGGGTGTTTAACCAGCACTGTCTTCCCTCTCTCAGGGGATCTCTGACAAGTCTGACAATTTTAAATCAAAGCCTCCTTTCAGACAAGTTTTCATGGTCATAAATAATAGTTGGGAGCCTTTTTATTCTCATATATATTGTGTTTTCCATATAAAAAGGATATTTTTTCATACGTTTTTAAACATATGTTAATTTCAAAGTATTTAACTAATGCGTGCTTTTTTAAAAAATACAAACAAGGTTGCTAAATATTACCAATAGAAATAAAAAAAAAATTGAAATACCAGCACCTAGAGATAACACTATGTATAGGCCAATATGTAGGTTCTATTATAGCACACGATCATACTGTTTTAATTATTGTGACTTTATAATATTAGTTAATATGTGATCAGGCAGGTAGCCCTCAGCAATCTTCTATTTCAAATATCAAGGCTGATTTCAAGAGTTTTTGGAATTACAAAATGAACAATTTCTGTTCGATTACTGGGGATGTATTAAACACTCATATATGTATGTGTGTGAGTATGTATATATATTTATAATATTGAATATTGGTCATTCATTTATTCAGTTGTTTTTTTACATCTTCATGTAGACTAGCTACATTTCTTCTTAGATTAATCCTATATATTATCTGTTTCAGGTGGCTATTATTAATTGACAAATATTTTTTGTTTTTTCTTATATTTGACCATTCACTTATTTATTTATTCAATTAATACCTATTGAGTGACTTCCAGGAATTGGGCATTTAACTGTAGAGAAAAGGCAATTCTTCTGTTCGGTTTAGGAAAGTGATTGCTTCTTATATATTAATTGTAAAACCTGCCCTTAGCTGAAATTATGTCGTATGATTTCCTTCATTAAGTAGTAGATAATAACAACAATAAACAAACACATAGGGAAAGAGATTGGATTGGTGGTTACCAGAGGGGAAGGGGGGAGGGTGGAGGGTGAAAGGGATAATTCGGTACATGTGTGTGGTGATGGGTTGTAATTAGTATTTTGGTGGTGAACATGATGTAGTCCATGCAGAAATAGAAGTACAATGATGTACACCTGAAATTTTTACAATGTTATAAACCAATGTTACTGCAATAAACAAAAAATTAAAATAAATAAATAAATAAATAAATAACAAATAAAAAAAAAAAAAAAAAAAAAAGAAATCTCTCCATTCAGCCTAGACCTGAGGTTAGAAAAGATGCCATTTTTCTCTTGGGAGGTTGAAGCTACCAATTGATCATCAAAATGTCTGGTGCATAGAAACCATTCAATGAACGTCTGTCGAATGAAAGAATGAGTTGACTAAAGTGTGCCCAAGCTTAAATTTGGTTTGTCAATAAAGTGATGGTTGTACACCGAAAAAAAAAAAAAAAGAGATTTTTGGTTGTTTTTCTTAGGTTTTATATTTACCTGCACTCACAGCTTCTACAAAAAAAAAAAAAAGGAAAGAAAAAATGATGTTTGTCTTTTTTAATTATCTTTATTTTTTATTTATTTCTGTTGCCTGACTGCAATGACTAATAACTTCCCAAACAACTGTAATATTAGTGGACATCCTTACTTTAATAAGAATGTTTCCTATTATTCACAAGGCATGCCTCTGGCTTTTGTTTTGAGATACACATGTATACATCTCCAGTCTTACCCTCCCCTCCAACACATACATATTAGAATAAGTGTGTGTTTATGATCTGGGTCAAGTGTCCATTTGTTCCTACGTTACAAGAGGTTTGTTTCTTCTCTTTATCAGGACCTAGGTGGGGGCTAACTTATTAATACATGTCATTTATTAACAGATTTCTTAATGGAGAATCATCCTTAAGTTTTTTAAATGAACCTCTCTTGATCACATTTTATTATTCTTTTAATATATTGTTTGATTGTATTTGCTAGTATTTTATGTATGAATTTTATTAATATTCATAAGTATGATTTCTTTATATTTTCTCATACCATAATCTCTGCTTTTATCTTTATTATATATTCCTTCTACTTCCCAGAGGTTCATTTTGTAGTTCTTTTTAAAATTCCCACATTGAATACATTATACAGCTATTTTACTTTTTATGTGTTTAATAAATGTTTAAGGCTATAAATTTTCTTCTGTATACTGCTTTAGTCATATCTCACAGGTTTTTGTATTGTAGTGTTTTCTTGATTTCCTCTTTGCCAGACTTATCTCAGACATAATTTTTATATTGTGGACATTTCGATTTTTGTTGTTGCTTTTGTTGGTTCCTGATTTATCATTATTTATTATTATTATTATTATTCAGCATATATTTACTAAATATACCAAGCACCAAATTCTATATTAAGCCTCTGCTTGATGATATCATTGAATGCTCCCCAGACATCTATGATGTAGGTGTTTTCAGATAGAGACTCTGGAACTCTCTCTATGGCATTTGTGGTTAATTAAGCACGTGACTCTATCTAGGTTAACCATCCTGGGTTCAAATCTTTAAAGCCATGTTACCTGGAACAAGTCACTTAACATCTTTAATCCCAGCATTCTCATCTCTGAAAAGGGGATGAAAGAGGTACTTATTTTAGTGAGATGAACATTAAGATATAATGCAAGTAAATAACTACTATAGAAACTATTAGCCATTATTATTCTTGTTAGTAATAATATATAGTTATAATTATAATAATATATAGCAAAATAATTAATAACAATAATAATATGTATTTGTCCAAGGTCATAGTCAATGAGTGGTAGAGAGAACCAGAGCCCGATTCCAGTGTTCAAGGTCTTACACTCTGTATTGTACTACTACTGATGGGCTGTGTTCCCGGTTTGCTATTTTGTGTACTTTTATTCATTTGGATAGTTCAGAGATTGAGAGGTGAATTTGTAATTGTGCATTAATAAGGCCACATTTTAGGAAGTCATGTGAATGTACTTTTGATTGAGCTATTGTTATAAGAGCATCCTCTACTTTATTGTTATTTCAATATCTCTTGTGCCTTCATTAGACTTTGATTCGTAAATGTAAGCACCACTCCTGTCAATATTATCAACTGAATGGCTTATGTTTTTAATGATAATTATCTGCCTATCATCTCATACTATTGTGAAGACATTGAGACCTTATGGGTATTGAAACTGAAACAATAAAGGAGACTTCTGCCTTTTAAAACTGTGTTGGATAAGCAGAAATCCTGAAAACATAAAGCCAAATTGAGTTTGCTCAAACTAAAGCAAATACTTACATTTTATTAATTTTATCCTATTGACATTCTTTTGGATTTGTTATCATTCAACATTTTAGTCCTGCTTTCCTGCTTTGAAATGCAAACATTATTTCAAATAGATTAGACTCATATCAGCTAAAATGGTAAGATTCTATTACAGTTCAGAAGTCGAATCTCTATATTTGTGAATTGAGTTTGTTCGTTTTACTAGTTTTGCTATAAAATATTTACACTGGATAATATAAAATAGCATTTTTGTTGCTATTAATAAAGAAAAATTGTTGGCTGTTAGATCTATGCAGAGAATGAATAAAAAGAGAAAGAAAACAATTTATGAATATGTTCTTCACTTTTCACAATTTTTCAAATTGGGGTAAAGATGAAGTCACTAAACTATAATATATGAAGTATAAGAATATATATTTTTAATTATTTAATAAAACTAAGTTAATTTTTAATCTAATCAATAGGTATTCATTGATATGATTCTCCTAATGATTACTGTGTTCACTGAAAATTGGCTGTTTTTTAGTTGGTTAAGTCATTTGCGGTAATAAATAAGGCATCCCTGCCTTTCCTGACTTGGGCAAACTCAAAAAATGTCTTCTTGCTATTTCTCAATTCTAAAAAAAATTGGAATAAATGAAAAGATGCCTTTGTTTTCACCGTCTGAAGGATGTTTGGGAATCCCACAGTGATAATGGAAGGGACTGGTTTTGCTTACATTGGGCTTACTACTAGAAAAGAAAGCTTGGATTCAAATTGTGGCTTAATTAATGATAGTAGGCCAGTGTGTGTGTTAAATGATACAGAAGGGCACTTCAGTCCCCAGTATCCTCTTGTGCCCTTGCTCATGTGCTCCGTTTACAGTGAGTCACTGCACACCTGGTTGTTGGCCACAGTGTTTGAAGCCAGAATAGAAAGAAGCATGTTCAGAGAAACTTACAAGGATGGCACTTGGCAGAGGTATTAATACCTCTCTTGACTGGACGTATGGTTCCTAAAGCTCTGTGGCATCGGACAACTGAATCACATTAATGGGTGGCCCAGCTGGTAGCTGCCCAGAGCTCCAGAACATCATGGCATTAATTAGAAAATATAAGCCCAGTTAACTCATGTTTTCTCATTCTACTCCTTACATAACTTGGGAAATGTAAATTGGTTTCAATATTCACTTCACTCGTGCTAGGGGAAAAAAAAAATCCACAAACAGATCTCTGAAGAATCTATTTACTCCTTGTCCATGCTTGCAAATTTCGTGCTTCACCTTAGGCCTTGCACTAATTCTGAGCCCTGAAAGCCCACAGGTAGCAGAAATTGGTTCTTGTAGCCCACAGAAATCTTGTGCATGGTGTGAGCCAGTTAACGGGACTAAATTGTATGCTCTATTTTTCTAAATTTTTAAGTCTTTAAAAATACTGTTAAGAATTAGAATAAATTTAAAAATGAACTGAAATACCTACAGTGTCCAAGTGAAAGCTAGAAAAACTATATTTTGAGAAAGATTTTGTAATCATATCCACTTATATTAGACTTTTCCTTTGAGAGGAGTTTCTCATTCTGTTTGGATGAGCGAAGTCTGTCAAATGAAGTTAATTCCAGGTAGAATAACTTGCTTTGATATATGTAGCATATGTAATAATTCTCTTATTTTGATGGAAAATGAAACATTATTCATAGAAAAATCTCTTTTTTTTTAACCTATCCCTACTAAAATATTAGGCAAATAGCTAAAGAATGTTTATTTGAAGGGGTGCTAATTTAGAAACCTTTCCAGCAGTCCACCAAGTTCTACTCTATGTGACAGCAACTAATCTAAAATTTGTTTTTTCTACAGATATCAAATCTCTTTTAAAAAGGTAAAAAAAATGTATATCCAACTTTGCTTATAAAGTCACAGTAAACAAAGCGTCCTGTAGCCTTTTGACAGTCAAGATCCATTTGAGAATATTTAAAATAATACGTCTTAGAACAGGACATGCTGAAACACCTGGTCGACCAAACAACCAGATGGTAGCCGAGATCATGTCTTTAGAATTATGGTTTTTAAATCTAATGGAGTTTGAAGAAGATTTTTAGCACAATTGTCTTATATTCCTTGAATACTCAACTCAGACAAATCTATTCTGAGTACCTAGGCTGTACAAGACACTGTATCAGGCACTGGTGAGGTGTTCTTCTCTGGATGATGGTGCATTTGGGGTGTTGTCCAACCATGGATCACACACATCATTAAACACTGACTTCCCTGGTGAATGGAAAACAAGATAGCCCGTAGTTTGCTGCAAAAGGCAGGAAATATAACTAGTTCTCTGCCCATTATTATCTAGACAAATATTCTAGACATAAAACTAGTGAGCTGCCGTGGTATGGTGGAAAGAGGCTTGGATTGGCAGTCAAGACTCTGTTTTCTGTCCTTTATCTGCTACCTGTGACCTTTAGCAAATTACTTAGTATTTTTCAGCCTTAGTTGGTTACATTACAAAGGAAGAAGTTAATATCTCTGGGGATCCTTGTAAAATGTTCCGGTTCTGATTTTTTTTTTTTTTTCCACTTTATAATCGCATTAACCAGCAGGGTTGCAACTCCTCATTATTACATAGTAGGCTTTTACAAGATGGTCCAGGTATTTTAAGGAGTCACCATTTGTGATGAAATTAGTTTTAGAACCAAAGCAAAATTGGTCATTTTCAACCATAGCAAAGTTCTAAAGCTACTGCAAAAGAGGGCAGCAAAACTCCGCAAACATAAAAACTGTAGAAACAGTTGTGGCAGACATCAGGTTGGGATGATTCTGAACTACACCCTCTTTGCTCTCCCATCTCAGAAAATGTTCAGTTTACCTCGGGACCATCAGGAACTGCCTTTTGAAGTAGTTCTCCCCTCAGTAGCTGCTGCCACTTGGATATGGACGTTCCTTTGAGTATCGGAGCTGTAAGAGACCAGTCAGGAAGACCGGAAGTTCCCTCTGAGTACTGGACACATTCATCGCGCTGCTGTGTTGGATCGGTGTCTGCTGAGATTCTGTACACACTGCTCCAGGATCCATTAGGGCTCTTTCAGTGCTCTTTCCTATTCCCTGTGCATTAAACAAGGTCATTCGCCTAGACAGAATTTAAATGGTATTTTTTGACCTCCTAATTTGCAGGTCGATTGCTTTGGCAGAGTACTAACCTTTCTCCTGAGTGCTGATCAGTTATCTGTATTTTCTGCAACATCCTCAAATTATCACTGAAAGATGTTAAGGGTGGAATTTTCTTACCTGCAATAGAGAAACAAAATCAGAAGTCAACTTCCCTTTAATCATAGAGCTAAAGTTGAAAACGCAATCATTGTAAGGAAAAGAAGTAAGTCATTCGCTCTTCACCCCACCTCGACTCCATCAAGCGGCCTAAACTAGGTTATCTGATTCTTGGGAAGAGTAGAAGCTTTGCCTTCATGTCTAGAATTATCCAACTGAGTTAATTTTGTAGATTCATCGAAAAACTGTCTCTCCATTAGTGAAGTTCTTTCTTTTATGGCACCATTCAACTTTATTAATAGTTATTTCTCTTTTTTTAAAAAATAATTTTATTTATTTATTTTTCCCCCAAAGCCCCAGTAGACAGCCGTATGTCATAGTTGCACATCCTTCTAGTTGCTGTATGTGGGATGAGGCCTCAGCATGGCTGGAGAAGCGGTGCATCCGTGCGCCCCCGGGATCCGAACCCGGGCCGCCAGCAGCAGAGCGCACACACTTAACTGCTAAGCCATGGGGCGGCCCCAATAGTTATTTCTTTAAGTCAAAACCATTCTGTTAGATTACATGTGTATCTATAGATTATATATATATATATATAAAATATATCCTTTAGTGTATATTTCTGATTCTTTTTTTTTTGTTTTTTTGGTCCTCTGGTCTGGTATCCTCTTTTGTATATCATTGGAGCTGAATAAATACTGATTGAATGAATGAGTGAATGAATGAAAGAATGCATGCCCCCTTGCCATGGAAAAATGGAAAGGCTTTGTGGAATTTATGTAGTGACGTATAAAGAGATAGGAACTTTTTTGTTTTACACTTCCAGTTAATACTAAACACATTCATAGGGAGATGAAATCTTTACAGATGTGGTTATAAATACAGTTTTTACTCTCTTGTTTAGAAAACAATTTGTGTCTGCCCTTGTATAAGAGATCAGTGAAATCCTCAAAATTAAGCACTTAATGCTCATCAAATAGAAAACAAGGACTATAGCCTAGTAACCTTTGTCTACATTGGAGGATTAGAAATGAGACTAAGTGGTGATTCATGGAGATGGTGATTATGTGTTTCAATTTATTCCAATGTATAAATGACATGTAAAATCATGTTCTATAATTTGAAATTGATATATTATGGTTTAAAGGTTAGTAATAGTAATCCTTATCAATCTCTGACCCTTTCAGTAAATATCCAATGTTTAACTTAATAGCTTAATGATCTTTGGATATAGTATTAGAGACATGTGTGAGTTTAAATAGAAATAATTATGAAATCCACAAATTTGATATAAGAATTGAGTCCGTCTGGAAATTGAAACTTGTAAGTCTTTTGTGAATTTCTGGTTTAGCCATCAAGTACAGAATAAATTAACTAATTAGCAGACATTCTAATAATAACTACCCCAGTTCCAAAGAGGGAAATGAACAATGTATTTCACAATTTTTTTTTTCTGGAGGTTTTCAGGATTTTGGATTCCATAATAGTTCTAATAAAACCGGATTTCAATTGTAGGATTAAGTCTATTGGAGTGAAGTTGTCTTAAAAATTAATCAATCTTTGGGGCCGCCTGGTGGCATAATAGTTAAGTTCACACGCTCCACTTTGGCAGCCTGGGGTTCACAGGTTTGAGTCCCGGGCACGGACCTATGCACCACTCATCAAGCCATGCTGTGGCAGGTGTCTCACATATAAAATAGAGGAAGATGGGGGCCGGCCCAGTGGTGCAAGCAGTTAAGTGAGCGTGCTCTGCTGTGGCGGCCCAAGGTTCGCCGGTTCAGATCGCAGGGGCCCACCTATGCACAGCTTGGCAGGCCATGCTGTGGTGGCGTCCCATATAAAGTAGAGGAAGATGGGCATGGATGTTAGCCCAGGGCCAGTCTTCCTCAGCAAAAAAACGAGTATTGACAGATGTTAGCTCAGGGCCGATCTTCCTCACAAAAAATAAAATAGAGGAAATGGGCATAGATGTTAGCTCAGGGCCACTCTTCCTCAGCAAAAAAACGATAATTGGCAGTGGATGTTAGCTCAGGGCTAATCTTCCTCAGCAAGTAAAAAAAAAAACAAACTAATCAATCTTTTTACACGTATATGCAGTATCCTAATATACAAATAATTCCTTTCTTTTTGAAGCGATGTAAAAGAAAAATGATCCTACCTAATTTAGGTCAATCAGTTATCTGAGTCCTTGGGGGAAAATAATACTATTTCACAAATTGTATTTCCAGAACACTAGTATTCCACTCAAAAAGGATTCCATAATGAAACAAATTCTGTAAATGATAAATAACATTACTACTTCTTGAAGAGTGCCAGTACACTTTAGCTCATTTAACACTCTGGGAAGTTCTCCAATAAAGAAACTTATTTAACTTTTCTTAACCCAGAGTTTCTCCGAGTCTCTTGACCACTTGACCCTCCCTGATTCTTCGTAAGCCCCTTTAACATTTCTCCTTATAGTCGGTTTCAGAGGAGGAGAGTTTGAATTAATTGATAAAGAGCAGATATTATACATTTTCTTAGTTTGTTCTTTCCTATATATTTGGTAGAGAAAAAGTGTTCTTCAAATATAAGAAAGGTGTTTTTTGTTTTCCTTTAAAAACTTTATTTTTTAGAGCAATTTTATGTTTACAGCAAAATTGAGAGGAAAGTACAGAGATTTCCCATACATGCACCCTCCCCATGTGCAGAGCCTCCTCCATTATCAACATTCCTCTCCAGAGTGGTACATTTGTTACAACTGATGAGCCTACATTGACACATATTATCATCCAAAGTCCATAGTTTACCTTAGGGTTCACTTTTGGTGTTGTACATTCTGTGAGTTTGGACAGATATATAATGACAGGTATCCATCAATATGGTATCATACAGAGTATTTTCATTGCCATGAAAATAGAAGGGTGTTTTTCATTCAACTTTGTGCCATGAACACAGCTTCCAAATTAAATATTAAAAAATATTTTATGGAAAGGGAGAGAGAAGAGAGAAAGAGAAAGGGAGGGAGGGAGAAATAGAGGTAGACGTAGTATGTGGGTCAGTTAGTCACTGAATGAAGAAATAAATTTCAAAGCTCTGTCTATAGCGGTGTTTCTCAAGATATGATCCCTGGACTAGCAACATGAGAATCACCTGGGATCTTGTTAAAAATGTAAAATCCCAGACCTACTGAATCAGAAACTCTGGGTTGGTGCCCAGCAAGCTGAGTTTTAATTAGTTGTCTAGGTGATTCTCATGTAGGCTAAATGGTGGAGCCCACTGGCCTACAGGTGTAATGCTATGAGAAAAGATTCTGCTACCTGAGCACGAGAATGCAGACTTATAGCTCTCTAGTCTCTCCATGTGATGAGTGGGCTCTACAACCTGATCCTGAAGTACTTGCTGAAAAGCTGGCAAGGAGTAGAGTAGGGTAGTTCTGTGTGTCTGTCATGATGACAGAGGATATACAAAATGCCACCCCTGCTTTATAAAAAGCTCGTTATATATGTCGTACCAGATAGAGGTCATATGACCAATTTTAGGTTTGGAGGAAAAGGCCAATACCTGTACTCCTTCTGTTTCCTCGAGAGATACCTTCTGGTTAACCCTTTACAATCTGATTCCTGTCACAGAGGACCTTCAGATAAGTCCAGTTTTTGAGGTGGGAGGTCTTTGCATTTGCCTTGAGACATATTTTCCTTCTCACAGAACTGTGACTGCACTGCTCAGTGCGGAGCCTTTCATATCTCTGCCCTTTCCTAAAACCAGGCAGTATTTGCAACCAGACGATATAGATCATCTACAAATTCCATGTGTTGGACCCTTTGTTGAAAGTCAATCTAAGCTTACTTTTCATGTATCTACAACAATGTGGAGAGATTAAAGTATAGAGGAGAATAAAGAGATGGGGAAAATTTACTCTATAAATGTGTACTTAAAGAGCAAGATGCATGATCTTAATGATGTAAGAGAATTGTCACGGGCCCCACAGTATCACACCGAGGAAAGCAATGTTGTAGGGCATAGAGCTTCTCCCCTGACTACCAAGCTGTGCTTTAAGAGGCTCTGCTGTAAATCCAGGCAGCCCATCTGTCATCAACTCTTAAAGACTCAATGAATGATACCAGCTCTGGCACCCAAGATATTTTGTATAGTGACCAATTCCTTCTTTAAGCAGAGAGCAGAAGCAATGTGTATAATACCCAGCTAATTCTTGGCACTGGATTTAACAGGGATAAAGAGAGAGTGAAGACCTTTGATTAGTCTGTCTCATGGCATCCAGCAATATTTACCTTGTTGCTGTATAAATAATCAAAACAGTGGTTTGCCTAGGAAGAGGTGTTACTTCTCATTTTGGTAGACCCACAACACCTCCCCCAGTTCTCAGGATCCCAGGCCTGTGAAGCAAATACAAACTAGGTCCAGCTGGACTTAACTTTGAGCTTTGGATGTATTTGAGCACATTCAGAGTAATATGGCCATGAATATCCATTATCAATTATATTGCTTTAGTCTTGGGCATCCTTGATATCTTTGTAGGATTAAACATCAGACTTTCTGATACACTAGCCTCAATAGCTTCCAGTGTCCTCTCTGACCCTCCTGCCCCCATCAGAGCACTTCCACACCATCCGTCTATGGATGATTTCTTTTTGCCTCTGAACGAGAGTATTTCCCAAGATGATACTCAAAAGAATATTAAGCCACATCCTAACTGTAGGAATCAAACTATTTTCGTGGCCTTTACTAAGTTCTTACTTCCCCCTATTTTATTTTCATAAATGAACCTGATGCTTGAATAGCTTCTTTTGTAGACTTGAAGAAAGTTTCTTTTATAGACTGTACTTCCATTACCCAGAGATTATTATTATTTGGGCTGTTTTCCTATCATTTTTTTTCTGTGTACACACTCACATACTTTACATGTTTGAATATGATATTTAGATTGGTATTCTACTTGTTTTACTTAATATTATACATTACTTGTTTTCTCATATATTAAAAAATCTTAGTGAATAGACTTTTAATGTCTCTATTTCCATCATATGGATCTATTTCCATCATATGGATGCATTTCAATGTTGATTGATGTTCTTAACGATGTCTCTGAGGTGCTGATCCTAAAGAACATGATGAATCATCAAAGAAGGATTAGATTTAGTAATATTTGTGTTTACAATATCTCTTTTTAAGCCAATTCATACATGGCATTGTAAGCCATATTAAATATATTAAAAAGCATATTTAAATAGCATTTTTGGTAACTAAACCATATGACCATATAAAATGATAGACTTGGCAGAGTCATCAATTTCTATCAATGTTCAAAACATTTTGTGGATTTGTGCCGGTTTGGTAATTGCTTGGATTATAACTGTTTCAAAGGTAAATATTTAACAAACAATGACAATAAACAAGTTGTTTTCTTAAAATAAAATTAAGCACATTTTTGAAATTTTGTAATTCCAGAAAATGAAGTGATTTTTCACTGAAGAGAATATCTAAGATTAATTAGAAATATTTCCAGGAAACTTTACACAGCAAATTTTTGCACTGATTGAAATAGACAAGAAAAAGGGACAGTCTAGAAGTGTTGAACTTAATTGGTTGTTACTTTACAGAAAAAACAAAAACTACTAAGTAAGTATATTCAATTAAATATAGATGTCTACTAATAACTTAAATCCTCAACAGAAGTAATGAACATTCATTAGGCTATGAAGACAAGAATAAATAGAATTTATTTAAATAGCAGAAGGAACACAAAGACCGTTAAATGTCTAAAACATAGAAAACCATCAAAAGAAGGATCAGTAATGACATGAGAAGTATTCAGATTAGACATGTGTCCTTCTGTAGCTGAAGAAAACAAATATTTATGACTTTTCTAATCTATTTATGCAAAAATAAGATTTCTAAATCCAGGAAAATATAATGGAATGATGGTTCAAAATATTGTATAAAGAGAAAATGATTTGCAATTTGATTGGGAGCTTGATTTTTTGGTAAAAAATGAATTGACCCTTTTATCATGCCCTACACGTATTTTGAATTCTAATGGGCCCAATTTCCGTCACAACTTTTTCTTCAAGCCCTTCTACTTCATGACACTTAAAAATTCATTGAGGAGTGTTGAAGGGATGTGAAAAAGATATAGAAGGAAAGGGTAAAAATAGTGTAGTTCAAGATGTGTCTTCTCAGATGCAGGGATGTGAAACTGAAGGGGGAAAGAGAGCCCTGAAGCAGGAAATATGATGAACAAGAATGCTTGTATTATCTGGTGTTTGACAAAGAAGGATAAAAGAAAAATCAACTATTTGAGTTACTGATGTGATGGCGAGAAGGAGACCCTCCTTAGAAGGCGAAGTAACTCTTAAAGATGAGTGTGTGGTTGCCAGTTGGATGAGGTGGGAGAAGACATTCCAGGAGGGGCCAATGCATAAGAGAAGCAGAGAGACATAAGCAGCTTGTGATTTACAGCCATTTATGCAGTTGAAATACCTAGAGTTGAGCATATAATGTAGGCATAGCGGTTACACCACAGAAAAGACTTAGTTCAGACTACAGGGGCTTTTTATGACATAATGTGGACTTTGGAGTTTCCAATATTCAGTGGGGAGTCAGTGTAGGATTTAGAATAGGGAAACCATATGATCAGGTTTATGTTTGGGAAAAATTACTCTGATAGAATCATACAGGGAAGGAAAAGAGATCTGGGCTAGAGTTACTGCACTGAAAGTAATCATTACCGAGAGAGTAGAAGAAGCTGTGAGGGTGACTGATATGGTTCCATGAATATAGTAAATTAGAAAACAGAGTCAAGACGGAGCACTGGAGATCACCTACTTTGTGTGTAGACAATTAAACAGGCTTCTATATAACTGATATAAAGAGAATGAGGAAGAATTAAATATTTCAGGAAGAATTTTCTGCACTGACTACCATTAAGACGGTATCAGTAAACGTTTCTTTCTGGCTGATCAATCTTTCCTTCCAGGAGTGGAAAATATGCCAGCATCTACACAAGACTGACAGTTACTGTGAGAATGCACAAGAGAATAAAATACCTTCTGGGCTCTCAATTCTTGGGGATATTTTTGAGTCTCTGTGATGTTTAACAATTGATTGTAAGCTATTTTCACTTTTGATATAAAGAATTATTGGAACGTTCAGCTGTCAATAGGAAAGTAAACAAAGGAAAAGCAATGTTTTTTGAGACACACAGCGAACTACTTAATGGTGTTACAGTAATTTTCCTAAGTACATTTCTCAATCACTTTAGGTCTGTATACTGGACTCTATTGATCATTAAAGGCTGGAACACTTAATGAATTGAACATGACTTATGGTATGAATTTATCAAATGTTCTTGAAGAGAGTATATAGGATCTGTTTGAAAATATATTTTTATTGTGCTTATTGTTTAGACTCTACTTCTATTTATAAGATCATATAATTTTTAAAGCTAACTGTATTATAGTCAATAATGATTTCTAAATTGTCCTGGCCTTGGCGATTTTTGAGTCAATTCTCTGTATTTTATTTTCATAATTGTATAAATTCCAATATTTAAAATTGCAAGGAAGGACTTTTATACGTAGCTCTTTGTGAGTTATATGCTTGTTCGCACATAGCCTAGCATAGTTTCTTACATATAACAAGTGTTAAAAAATGAATACTAAATGATTATGAAAAGTAGGGCCTTACACATTCTCAACTGAAAACAATGTATTGAAATATTCCCCAATATATACCCTAAGATGCAAGGAAGCTCTGGAAGTTCCTGTGACCCCTCTTCTCAAATTCTTTCAGATCTCTCCCAGCCATTTCAAAGCTCCATTGGGCTCCTAAAAAGTTCCTGGAGGCAAAGTCAAAATGTAGCTACTTAATCTATCTATCCATCAAAACCTCCATCCACCCCTTGGTCAGAATGTATTAAATACTATGCCAAACAATGTGCCAGTTGAGAACTGAAGAGTGAAATGTTATCCTTGACCCCATGGAGTTTATAGCTCTGTGGAGCATTTATACATTGAGGCAGTAATTATAAGGATAATGAGTCTTGCCAAAGAGGAAAGTCATGGTAGTAGTTTATTAATAGAACACATAACAAGGGGATTTTACGTAGTCTAACTGATCAGGGCACTGGATGATGTGTCTACAGAAGAAGTAAAATATAATCTTGCATTCAGTGAACTTTAAGAGGATATCCCAGGTCACATCCTCCAGTTGCATGATAAGCAGAGTCAGTATCTATATCACTCTTCCCAAGCCTTGATATACTTGCTACATTACTGAGAAAGATGTCTCAGCAGGCTCCCTTCAGCCTGGTTTGAGGCTCAGTGGGTTTCCTTGAAAAACTCTACCATACACACAGATTGGCAAATGGAGTTCATTTTGTGTTCTATAACCTGACTTTCCCCAGTCAGAGTGGTTAACTAAGTTAAATTATGGTCAATTCGTGCCCTTGCCCTCACCACAAAGAAGGCAAGCTAAATTTATTTACTTTTACAATCATCTTTATTCCTTAGTTTAGGTAGGGCTATTCATCCACTTATTCATCCAATATTTCTTAAATATAATTCATTCGAAAGCATTTTAAGTTTTCCTATCTTTCTAAAACTTGAGTGTTTCAAATGGCACAGAGTCTAAAAGTTAGGACGAGGACTGTGCAAAGTCAGTTGTACATATTGAATCAGTGAGAGGTTTTAGGAATTTTGCAGATGATTAAGATCTTTAAATACTTATTCTTTTGTCCTTTTGTAGAGGGAAAGAGAAATACATGTGAGTCAAAATAACTTAAATATCAAGGATATACCTTTGAAATAATTTTTTAAGTTAAATTTATAGCATATAATAGTTGTGAATAGAAATCCATTTTATTTTACAACCTATTTAAATTATTTTAAGTGAATTCTTGTGACTAGAGGCTTGTGTTTTGTACATGCATTTGAACAGATAATATTTTAATGATAGTCATGGTGAACTTTACAGACATTTTTTGTCTTCCTAAACACCCCCTCAGAGCCTCTCTGCATGCATTAGGATTAATTGGATAATGTCTCCCAGGTGCTTAGAGCTTTTTGGAGAAAGGGAATGAGCATTGTGTTAAATGATTATTACTGACTTCAAAGACGGTTGTATGAGAGCTCAGAAAGAACAATTTTTTATTAATAGCGACTCATAAATGCCATTGAGAAATAGCAATGTATGATGTTACAAGTGGTCATTTATTCATTTGGCCTCTTAGCAATTTATTCTGTTAACAGACCAGTCTCCTCCTTTTCTTTCTCTATTAAATATCTTAGGGAAGAAACTAGGAGCTTGTGGTACCAAGATTCACGTTGGGATGCAATGAAGGGAAACAAAATGATTTGATCAAATTGGTTAAGTTCGTTTAGGGGAATGGAACGACTTTAGCCTTGGCCTCCCTGGAAGCATTGGTTTAGTGGTATCCAAGAAAAGGCCAGAAAAAAAGCTTACAGAATTTATCTTCTTACAGGCCTAGGGGCAGTGGAAGTGGTGTCACTAAAGGAGCAAGCTCAAGGCAGTCAGAAGTGTCACATGACAAGAAGTCCCTCCCAACCCCTACCTGCCGCTTGGCAGTGGTAGGGAGAGCAGACTACCAGACTAGGTGGTAGATTATAGTCCATATCTCTCTAAGGTATATTTAAAATGGGGCAATAATAGCAATTAATTTCAATAATAACTTTCTATAGTGCTGGGAATTTTATAGAACTTTCACACATATTATTTGATACTCAGAGCTACTCTGTGAGGTGGGTACTATTATGCCCATTTTAAAGATGAAGAAGCTGAGGCTCAAATAATCGAATCATCTTTCCAGATACATGCAATCTGTAAGAGAGGAGGTGGGACTGGAACCCTGCTTTTCTAAAGCCAGTTGGGTGCTCATTCCAGTACACAATTACAGGAGAGTGCTCACACTTGTGTCAGCTAGAACAAGTAGCAACGTGAGGCTGTGGCACGACATAGTTGATCTAGTGACATATTCATGCTTTTTATCCATGTATGTTCACTAACTTCTTCCTGATAGCAGCCCGCACACCTTGAGTTTATAAGAAAGTCTTACTTTCCAAGTGTAATTCAACTACCCTTGAGACATACTAACTCGATAGTACTCCTTTGTTTTATACTGCAACTCATTTATAGAAAAAAAAAACAGCTGGAAATTTGTTGTGTTGTTATTTTACCTTGAAGACAGTGTTGTGGGAATTGCTAAATTATATTTGTCACATGTTCTAACTGATTTATATACCTTCCCCAGGTGGAAGATGCCATCGGATTCACTTTGAGATGACTATTAAGTTTACGATGTCTTTTCAATGAAAAAATAGGTTTATTTCCCTCATGTATTTTCAGACGCTCAATCCTTTAAACACCAGGTGTATATTAATAAGAGATAAAATAAAGTGGTATATTCTCCTTTTCACAGTTTAGTTTGTTTGAGCATTTTTCCCTTTAGAGCATGAAGTGTTATAAGGAAAATGACCCTTACAAGTAAAAAGTGAATAAAATTTCACAAATAAAACACTATACACAAACCTATGCCATGGATGTTCACTTCAGTATTGTCTGTAGCAATGAAATGTTCACCTTCCTTGTGCATCAGTTGGTGAATGGATTGGTAAAACATGGTAAAATGATACAATGAAATAATATACAAGAATAAAAAGGGATTAATTACATCCATATTTTATCAACATGCATGGAGATTATATAAGTGAGTTTTAGTAAAAATAGCAAATTTCACAAGAATATATAAACTGCTAAAGTCTGTAGTTTCAAAGTTATATACAAAACAAACATACGTACACAGAAAACCACATATACATAACAATAGTATATTTTTCATCGGTAAACGTAAATATACAAAGAAGGTGGTTTGGGGAGGATATATATTAAATATATACAGTAACTGTCCATGGAATGTGGAAATGAGGATGGAGAGACAAAGGGAACGCACAAGAAAGTCCTTATTTTTAACATATGGTGATATTATGGCACTGACTGAGGTTCATACTTGATTGAATCAATACAGTCCTGTGTACATGATTTGCCGGCAATACCCAAAATCTAAAAATGGATATTTGGTTCATAAACAGTAAGGCTGAGTCTGTGTAATGATACTAATAGTAGCTTGGATAACTATTTTTATCATCATCATTTAAAACAACAGGTCTTAACCAAATGTCACAAGCCATGGGTGTATTGATCTCAGAAGAAAGGGTTAGAATTACATGCTAATATTTTGTGCCTGATCCCCAAAAGGCTACTTTCTGTTTGATGCCTGCAGTCAGACGGAATAAATTCAGGCCCTTTTGCAAGTATTTCATGAATATGGACAAGCGTGCCCTATTAGGAGAATAGTGTCATGGAGCGTAGATCTCACGTATACACATTTGTATGTATATTTTGCTTGAATGGTTATATTTTTTTGGCTGAGAAAGATTCACCCTGAGCTAACATCTGTTGCCAATCTTCCTCTTTTTGTATGTGAGCCGCCAGCACAGTATGCCCAATGATAGACAAGCGGTGTAAGTCTGCACCTGGGAACCGAACCCAGGCCGCCGAAGTGGAGCATGCCGCACTTAATTACTAGGCCACCAGGGCTGACCCTTGAATGTTTTTCTAATGTTTCTGTTAGACAGCAAAAGTTCCTGGAGAGTAGAAACTATATGGGATTTTTATTAAACAATTAACCAAAAGAGATTATAATTATTGGTAAAGGACAGCCTAATACCAAAGTTAAAAAAAAATAATAAAACATACACATTAATAAAACATTTTTGCCCACAAAGATACAAGCTTTAAAAGATAAACTGTACAAAAAGGATAAGCTATTTGTCAAGAAGCTCTAACTGATGGGAGAATATGGTAAGTGCCTAAAATGATCCACCAAAACGTACTTACTGGTATTCAAAGAAAGGTAAAAACCACTTTCAGTTAACATGAGGATGAGGAAAGGCAGGGAAAAAAAGTCTTATAATAGAAGACATGGGTGAGATAGGCCTTTATATATGGGGCTTAAATTTGTTGATTCATCTCTGGCTCCAGTGGTCTGAATGTGGGAAATAGAACAGAGTGAGCAAGTGAAGACTTAGAAATTAGGATGGAGGCAAACTGAAGAGGGGGGAGGGCTAGGGATGGAGAGATGGGGGAGGGAGTAAAGAAGAAGGGGAGGAAGAGAGAGGAGAGGGAGAAGTTGAATGAATGAGGTGAGAGAAGGAGCAAAAATGATTAACTTGTTAAATTTAACGTCTGGGGCATGGGCCAGCGTGTATATGATACACAATAAGCAGGTAAAAATGCCAAACGAGGAGAAAGCTCGCAGCTCACAATGTGAGGTGGAATAATGGTTGAAAGCAAGGGACTGAACATTTTTAGTCCTATCTGTTTTCTTTGTCTCTGATGCCAGCATTTCATTGGCCACTAAACACTGGCTGTCCTAGAGGAGAACCCTTGTCAATGGGCTGTTTGCTACACCTTGAGATATGTAGGCAGAATTGTTGCATTATTAAGTTCCCGAAGTCCTTGGCATAGACAGTTTATGATCCTGGCAATCCCCCAAGGAGAGGCACTGTTATCTTGTTTAAACAATGCTCACTGCTTGATCCTTTATGTGCTTATAGGGTACAATGAAGACTAGTTTCTTCAGGAGGAGATTTGGTCCACTGAGTTATTAGATAATTTTTGTTCTAGAAGGTGCTCTCCTCCAGGTTTGAAATGGAAAAGTGTATCTAAAGTGCTTGAGGAGAAAAATATGTCCAAGATTCATGAAATTTTTAATCTGGATTAGTCTGGCAGTTATGAGATTCTAGCAATGGTGAGTTCAGTGTGTTAGAATTGTTATTCTTCCAGATTTCAAGTCCCTGAGGATGGAGCAAACAACAGTAAGATTGATGCTCACCAATGTAAGGGTATTTGAAGCTGTTTAAACAGGTACAGCTGTTCACAAGGAAGGAAAGAAAGCATTATAATCAAATGATGGCATGAATACAAATAATTAATATTTATGTTTGGTAAAGAATTTTAGATATTGTGTCTATGTTGTCATCATAAGAGCTCTCCAAAGGAAAGTCAAGCTGAGAAAATCATTAGGATTTGGATAAGATCACATCAGATACAGGTGGGGAGATAGGTTTCAAGACACGGGTCTTCTGAGTCAAAGTCTTGTTTTGCCTGTAACTTCACATTGCCTCTTTTTTTTTTTTTTTTTTTAATTTTTTTTTTATTGCAGTAACATTGGTTTATAACATTGCAAAAATTTCAGGTGTACATCATTGTACTTCTATTTCTGCATGGACTACATCATGTTCACCACCAAAATACTAATTACAACCCATCACCACACACATGTACCGAATTATCCCTTTCACCCTCCTCCCTCCTCCCTTCCCCTCTGGTAACCACCAATCCAATTTCTGTCCCTATGTGTTTGTTTATTGTTGTTATTATCTACTACTTAATGAAGGAAGTCATACGGTATTTGGCCTTCTCCCTCTGACTTATTTCACTTTGCATTATACCCTCAATGTCCATCCATGTTGTCACAAATGGCTGGATTTCATCGTTTCTTATGGCTGAGTAGTATTCCATTGTGTATATATACCACAGCTTCTTTATCCATTCGTCCCTTGATGGGCACTTAGGTTGCTTCCAAGTCTTGGCTATTGTGAATAAGGCTGCAATGAACACAGGGGTGCATGTACCTTTGCAAATTGGTGTTTTCAAGTTCTTTGGATAAATACCCAACAGTGGAATAGCTGGATCATATGGTAGTTCTATCGTTGATTTTTTGAGGAATCTCCATACTGTTTTCCATAGTGGCTGCACCAGTTTGCACTCCCACCAGCAGTGTATGACAGTTCCCTTCTCTCCACATCCTCTCCAACACATGTTGTTTCCTGTCTTGTTAATTATAGCCATTCTGACGGGCGTGAGGTGATATCTCATTGTAGTTTTGATTTGCATTTCCCTGATAGTTAGTGATTTTGAACATCTTTTCATGTGTCTGTTGGCCATCTGTATATCTTCTTTGGAGAAATGTCTGTTCAGGTCTTTTGCTCATTTTTAATTGGGTTGGTAGTTTTTGTTGTTGAGATGCATGAGTTCTTTATATATTTTGGAGATTAAGCCCTTATCAGATGTATGGTTTGCAAATATCTTCTCCCAATTGTTAGGTTGTCTTTTCGTTTTGTTGATGGTTTCCTTTGCTGTGCAGAAGCTTTTTAGTTTGATGTAGTCCCATTTGTTTATTTTTTCTATTGTTTCTCTTGCCCGGTCAGATGTGGTGTTTGAAAAGATGTTGCTAAGACCGATGTCGAAGAGCGTACTGCCTGTGTTTTCTTCTAGAACTTTCACAGTTTCAGGTCTTACATTCAAGTCTTTAATCCATTTGGAGTTAATTTTTGTGTATGGTGTAAGGTAAGGATCTACTTTCATTTTTTTGCATGTGGCTATCCAGTTTTCCCAACACCATTTGTTGAAGAGACTTTCTTTTCCCCATTGTATGTTCTTGGCTCCTTTGTCAAAGATTAGCTGTCCATAGATGTGTGGGTTTATTTCTGGGCTTTCAATTCTATTCCATTGATCTGTGTGTCTGTTTTTGTGCCAGTACCATGCTGTTTTGGTTACTATAGCTTTGTAGTATATTTTGAAATCAGGGAGTGTGATACCTCCAGCTTTGTTCTTTTTTCTCAGGATTCCTTTAGCTATTCGGGGTCTTTTGTTGTTCCATATGAATTTTAGGATTCTTTGTTCTATTTCTGTGAAAAATGTTGTTGGAACTTTGATAGGGATTGCATTGAATCTATAGATGGCTTTAGGAAGTATGGACATCTTAACTATGTTAATTCTTCCAATCCAAGAGCATGGAATATCTTTCCATTTCTTTGTGTCTTCTTCAATTTCTTTCAGAAATGTTTTATAGTTTTCCGTGTACAGATCTTTCACCTCTTTGGTTAAGTTTATTCCTAGGTATTTTATTCTTTTTGTTGCAATTGTAAATGGGATGGTATTCTTAATTTCTCTTTCTGCTACTTCGTTGTTAGTGTACAGAAATGCAACTGATTTTTGTATGTTGATTTTGTATCCTGCAACTTTACCATATTCGTTTATTACTTCTAAACGTTTTCTGGTGGATTCTTTAGGGTTTTCTATATATAAAATCATGTCATCTGCAAATAGTGACAGTTTCACTTCTTCCTTTCCAATTTGGATCCCTTTTATTTCTTTCTCTTGCCTGATTGCTCTGGCTAGGACTTCCAATACTATGTTAAATAGGAGTGGTGACAGTGGGCATCCTTGTCTGGTTCCTGTTCTTAGAGGGATAGCTTTCAGTTTTTCACCATTGAGGATGATATTAGCTGTGGGTTTCTCATATATGGTCACAGCTAATATCATCCTCAATGGTGAGAAACCCACATTGCCTCTTAAGCAAAAGTTACTGAAAGAATACAGATGAGAGATCTAGTAAGGAATTTATGCTGTGTCATTGGACTGGTGCACTGTCAGAGGAGGCCTAGGGGTGTAAGGTAGCACAGAGCTCGATGAAATAAGTGGTCGGAAATGGTAGGATTTATGTCTAGGGCTATGGTAACAGTAGACATCGAAAACAGCATGGAGGGCCAGCCCCAGTGGCCTAGTGGTTAAGATTGGCGCACTGCACTTCAGCAGCTGGGGTTCCGTTCCCAGGTGCAGACCTATGGCACTCATCTGTCAGTGGCCATACTGTGCTGGCGGCTCACATACAAAAAGAGGAAGATTGGCAACAGATGTTAGCTCAGGGCGAGTCTTCCTCAGCCAAAAAAAAAAAAAAAACAACAACAAAAAACAACATTGAGAATTCGACCAAGGGGGCTTTGTAGTAGAGGAGGAGCATGTCCAGGCAAACAAATTTCATTTTATAAGTTTCACTCAGACAGTACATATTAAAAATTGGTGAATATATTGCAAGAGCATTTCTGAGTTCTTCTAGTCATGTTCATAATGTTATGGGATAAATGATCAAGCTAGAATAGTTAGCCTAGATATGGAAGAAGCCTAAAATACCAATATCGACTGCCTTTAGTCCATTGGTAACGTTCAACAAATGTGTCAGGTAGGGCTTTCTCTGCCCGGGACCCCTGGAAAGCATTTTCTGAGTTTTGGGCAACTTTTTCCTTCCCCCTCAGCCTAGCCAAAGAGTCAGAATGGGAGATTTTGTCTCTCGGCAAACCTGATTCCCTGTGACCCAGATCCCTGGTCACAAAGATCAAGGAAGGAATGGGCTCTTCATCTACAGTGGGCACGTCCTAGAAACACACATACACACACACATCAGGCTTTCCCTCTTTCCTTTCAGGCTGTGAGAAGCTGGATGGGAGATGAGGGGAGGGGACCCAGCTGCGTTCAGGTCCTTGCGTGCCAGCTCCATCTCTGCTCTTCCCATGGCTTGGTTAGAGAAACCAACATTTTCCCTTTTGTTTTGAGTTGGTGTCACTTGTGATTAAAAGCGCCCTAAGATCATGACCAAAGAATTTTCTTGATGGAATATTTCAATATAATTCAAATGTAAATATTCTTTCTTAATTTGCCATTGAATATTAGTTTTCAGCTAGAATGGGTAATTTACAAATTTGGCTTAAATTCAGGTGAAATGTATTTCAAATATTATTTCACCTAGATTGTCTTATATATTGCCTATTTGAGAAAATCCTGCCATCTGAACAGAATTATAGTTTTCTTTCATCATAGGGAGGTGAGAGAAACAATTTGCATCCTAAATTCCGCAAAGGTTTTAGTACCTCTTTCCCCCTAAAATAAATACCACTGCATTTAGTTGCTTTCTCATGAAATTACAAAAGGCAGCATAAAAAGAATGCATAATTTAAAGTATAATAACACTATGGCACTATTGAATGAGTAATATTTTCTTTTCAAATACAAATACCCTTGGAATCTTTTAAATAAGAGAAACAATAATTGTATCATAGACTGAAAAATCTATTAGTTTTACAAAATTGAAGTTAAAAATGGGCAGGTGATTTGAGAATTAGGCGGAAGATATTTCGTTGTTGCTTATTTTTTCTAATTATCCACTGCTTTTTTAAACTCAGCAAGACAGTTCACCTTTGAATGAACTCTTCTCTTTCGTCCTTAGAGACAAGACATTTAGGAAAACTGGGAACAAGGGTCCCCTTAGTCAAGTCATGGCAGCTCTGGGTGGAGTCCCTCACAATTATTGGATAATTGTGCAACTCTAGAATAACGCAGCACGGTTAATCACTGTGATCTTCAATCCCAGGAAGAATCTGAAAATTTTAGCAGAGTATGGGGCATGTTCTCGCATTTAGGCTGATTTTTAGAAAATCACTTTGCTATTCTGTCTTTCGTTGAAATTAACAAAAATGTGCATCATTTTCATCTATTTTACAATATAAATGCCAGGAAATGGGATATTCGAAAAGGAAAGGCAATATGAATAGCCTGAAATACCTTAAACTATATGATCTAATATGTCAAGATTTGACTATTATGGTTGAAATTGTCTTCCATTTTTCTATTAACTCCCTTCCTGGTTAATACGTTTTCTCCTATCTGCATAAAGCAAGATAGCTGTCTGCATATAGCATTTGCTGTGCTCTGATTTTGCGTGTTTGTTCCACTGATTTCAGGTGAGCTGATCCATTGCCCACATTTCTGCAAGTACGCGACAAATTCTGTGCCAAAACACAACCTTGCAGTAGATTTGGCTGAGCAATGCAGGGTAATAAAAGTAATGATGCCATTGAAATCCCTTTAGCTTTGTGCTGATGCCTGGAAACTCTCATTTATTTTGTACTGCCTTTAATTGAGAAGGTTTTTTTTTTTTTAAATTCCACACAGTAATTGGTACTACAATTTTTTTCTCATATTAGAAAGTGATAAAGCTATGTGTCTTGTTTCTTGATTCTTAACACATATTAATAGTTTGTGATTTACATAAAATTTTATTTTAATCCATTTACTTTGGAATCATTATCACAAAAAACTTAAAGATCCTTTTTGGTATAGTCAAAGACAAGATAAAGACCAGTTCTTGTGACATTTATATGCATGCAAGATTGAGAACTCACCTCCTTTAACTCAGAGATGTTTCTTTCCCCCTTTGCAGTGCATAATACAGACTCTCTAAATATAGGTGAATAATAAATGTGTATAGTTAATAATTAATAGGAGTGTAACAAAACATAGTATCAGCATAGTCCTCTAAGACGTTGATGGGTACACGTTGCCACTTTAAATAATGGCGTGAAAGGCATTGATGCTCTCTGAGATGGATTTGCTGTAGTAAATGAGTTTGTGTTACTGTATGTATTTTGTTCTACGTATCCAGTTATCAATAATCGTCTTCATGCCTCTCAAAGAGAAGCACAAGCAGGAAAAGAATAATTGCCACTCTTCATGCAGCCAGCTTATTGATGAGGTGGACACAAGTAATATTTTCAGCCTGCTGGCTGTCCATCTGTAAGCAGTTTCCTGAAGCTGTCACTTCTCCTTTCTCTGGAAACTGTTATGGCTTTGTCTGCCCAAGGAAAATAATGAGATCCATCTATCAAGGAAAAAATAAACAATAAACCCAATACCTTCCAATTACGTTGTTTTCACCTATGTTTACCTATGTGCATTCGGTTAACTATCCATCGTGCTATGTGCATGTCAAGAAGTGCATTTTTCAAAAGGTTGAATCCATTAACCCTTTTGCTAACTAAATATATAGGCACCCCTTCCAGTTAAATCAGGAACTTGTAAAAATCAATCCTTTTCGAGAGCTCATAAACGCTCACTCTGTCTTTCCCTTGTGTGCCCAGTGTTGATAAATCTGCAAGCTTAATATGAACCAAACAGGTTGTTCTCATTCATCCCTCCAAATGAAGTGTGGTTCTCCTTAAATGTGTCTTTGATTTTAATGCCACCCTAACATTTTCAGAAATTGGTATGGAATGAGCAACTTAAATCAATGGCTTCAACTTGATTTTTTTTTTTTCATGTGTTAACAGTAACTTAGTGGAAACTGGTAGTGTGTATCAACAATCAAATGGCATCTTTTTTCTCCTCCCCTAAAAAGTATGTTTTTCCAAATAAGATACTAAAATAAATGGCTCAGGCAATAATTTGTTCATAGGATTTTGCTGACATTTATAAACTATTTGAGCTTTACTGCTGCCTTGTTGCTTGCAAGAAGCTTCAATAGTGAAAGTGGTCCTGGAATGAAGTACCCTCCTCCTTTTTTATCCATCTGTACTATCAAAATAGACAGCCGCCATTAAATAAACACTTGTCAAATGCTTTAAAACCGTGAAGGATTGTGGCAGAGTATCCTGAAAACCCCCAATTTGAAAACAACCTGTGTTCCAAGAATTCATTTATAAAGAGAGGTGTTTGAAATATGGAATCTCAGATCCTCAAAATAGTGGTAAGGGGCTGGCCCGGTGGCGCAAGCGGTTAAGTGCACACACTCTGCTTTGGCGGCCCGGGGTTCGCATGTTCGGATCCTGGGCATGCACCAACGCACCACTTGTCAAGCTATGCTGTGGCGGCGTCCCATATAAAGTAGAGGAAGGTAGGCATGGACGTTAGCCCAGGGCCAGTCTTCCTCAGCAAAAAAAGGGGAGGATTGGCAGATGTTAGCTCAGGGCCGATCTTCCTCACACACACACACAAAAAAATAGTGGTAAAATTCCCAGTTTAATGCACTAGCATTATAGAATATCATAGGTTTAAGAATGTAGAGTAACTTATCTGGATCTTGTTTAACCTGACACCATTTTGTTATAGATGGGAGGAAAATGAGAGAGAGAATTAGGAATTTTCTCACAAGACAATTGCAAAGAAAACAACTGTTATTCTGGTTGTTTAAAGAGAAATACAATGAAATTAGATAATAGGTACATTTCTACCTAGAAAGCTAATGCTTAGGGTGAAAACAGGTTTCATTTGAGGAATATGAAGGGAATAATTATGTTCAGAAATTCTAAAGGAAACTAGAAATATTTGATAATTATAGAGGTTGAAAGCACTCTTCTTTATTCTGCACAATCTAATTTTTGTTTGTTTTTTCTGGTCCTAGGCATATAACCAGGTTATAATTATAATTTTGATAGAAGATAGGAAAAGAGGGCATGAAAAAAGAAAGCAAAAGGGAGTAATGAAGAAAGAAAGGGAGACTAAAAATATGTAAGAGTTAGAAAAATGATGAGAAGGAAGAATACCCATCAGGAGGGTGAGAAGGGTATTGTGATGTTACTTAGCAATGTGGTTAAGACGGTGGACTCTACAAGTAGGCTTTCTGCCTCTTCCTAGCTTGGAGACCTTGGGTGGTGAGTTCGTTAGACTTGCCTCTGTTTATAACTGTTTCTTCATTGCAAAACACACATAATGCTAGTATGTACCTCATAGGCTTGTGAGGAAGTCCTCAGTAAATATTAGTTACTGTGAGGGTCACCATCTAATTTTTCATCTAAATGGGAGATCAGCAAACTACAGCCCATGGACCAAATCCAGCCACTTGTTTTTGCATGGCTCGTGAGCTAAGAATGGTTTTTATGTTTTTAAATGATTGAAAACAATTATAGGAAATTCAATTTTGGTATTCATACATAAAGTTTTATTGGAACACAGCCACATCCATTAGTTTACATATTGTCTGTGGATGCTTTTGTGCCATAGTGGCAGAGTTTCATTGCCATCTGGCCTACAAAGCCTAAAATACTTGCTCTCTGGCCCTTTATAGAAAAAATTTGGCAGTCTTGGTCTAAACCAGAACACATTTGTGAGTGAATGAGGGTACTATTAATAATTTGGGGCAACAGGCATAAACTGAGAATATCCAGAACAAGCCAGTAAGCACAGTCACCTTCAATATAGTTATTATTCACAATAAGAGATAAACATATTAGAATTGTGGGTGGTGAAAAAAACTGATGAATCATTTCATGCAAATAATTGCAACTAGGGTAATTTATTAAAGTGTAAATCTTACTGTTTCTCTCCTCGTGTTAAATTCACCAGTCATTCCAAGTGCTGGTAGAATAATATCCAAATTCATTCTATACAAGGCCTTATGTCATCCACTCCCTACTTACCTTCTCCAACATCTTTCTCCTTTGTTCACTGTGATCTACTCACAATCACTTTTCTGTTCCAGTCAAATATCAAGCTCAGCACTATCTTAGGGCCTTTGCAATGCCCTCTGCCTGGAACGCTCTGTCCCAGACTTTTGCAAGTCTAGCCCTTCACTCTATTCAACCCTATTTAACCTGGCATCCTCCTCCATTCTATTATTCCATTTTATTAGCTTGTCAGAACTGCCACTAGCAGAAACCTAGAACTGAAGCTCCACAATAGCGCTCAGTCTATGTGAATGCATCCTCCTGATGCCATTGCATTGTTGTCACTCCTGTGCTGAGCGCATAAGCGTTCCACCCACTGCTTTTCTCATCCTGTACTTCCAACAGGTCTTTGGCTCTAGATGGGTAGTTTGGCATTCACACAAGTTTTAGTCCAGATCTCTGGTCTAGATGGACTCTCTGGGCACAGAATATATTTTTGATTGCTTTGTGCCTGCCATTTTCATATTTTGCTTTTTGTATTTTTTTTTAATGTGTTTGTTAAATTACCTGTGCTTTTTACACATAGATCTTAGCAGCCCTTCTCTATCGTGGTGCTTCCAGAGCAGGCTTTGTTTGTTCGTCATTTACATCTCTCACAGAATAAAGAGGAGCACAGCACCTTATAAAACAAGTAGCTTCCTTTGAGCTTATGCTGCACTGTTTTCAATTATTTGGTCTATCAGAGTTTCCAAGGTTAGAGTGTGCACTACTCGAGGGCAGAGGCCATAACTTTTAAACTGGTTTTCTTTGTAACCAGCACAACACTGGAGCAGGCAAGGAAACGTGCTCAAGGAATACACATGAATGAAGAGTATGGCTAATTCTCCGTTACTCTCTGTGCTAATGGAATAAGCCTCACGAAAAACAATCATACTCGCTGATAATATCAAAATCATTTGGCTTTCAGAGACATCCATTGGTCCTGCTACTCTTAGCCCAGTACCCATCACAGGCTTCACTTATTTGCGTTTTTCTTAGGTTGGTGATCAGTTTAAGAAGCCTTACATCATCTCAGCCTCTATGAGGTTGTTAGCAATTGATGGTGGAGTTTAAGAAAAGGGGAAAAAAAGTTTGTCCTGTTTGTTGGTTTGAAAACTGGCCCCTGTACATGGAGGGCAAGGGGAGACTGAAGAAAGGGGCAAACCACTCCAGATTGGTAAGTGGCAGGTTTAATGAGCAAGGGAACTTACATAGGAGGCTTGAGTAGATCTCTGCACCTGCCTGCCAGAATCTTAAAAGTTTGTCTAGAGGCCTTAACTCAGTTCAGTCACATATACCATCCAGATGGTCTCAATAACACTTTACTCTCTCAAGACTACATCCTTGAAACAGCTCCTAGTGTGGGAATGGTGGGTGGAATGTACATTCCGGGGACAGAGGAGGGGGTGAGGAACCTCTGTTTGCCTGGTCCAGCTCACGGGTCAATAGGAGGTCACATCCTCTTGATGACCTCCTCCAACACTGTTCTACATGCCCCCCCCCCCAAATTGAGGCTACATAGAAAAAAGGAAAAGCAGAAAGAAATGCAGATTGGAACAAGGAAGTCTCCTCCAACTCTGGCAGAGGCAAGAAGAAAGCCTACGGTCCATTTTCTACACGTTTGGAAATGCACCTAATTTCAGAGCAGCCAAAAGAGAACTGGACACCATTTACCAGAATGTAAGTTGCATGAGAGGAAGTATGTCTCCCTTATTTATTGAATTACTTGCTATAACTCCAGTGCCTAGAACAGTAGGGAACCACTAAATATGTATTGCATGAAAGAATGATTTCCACACTTACTTCCTTGCTTACTTACTCATCCAGTAAAGTTTAGCAGACTGTGTAGGTAAAAATTAAAATTTCATCTTCAATATTTAATTATAAAACTCTTCAAAGCAGAGCTTTAAAAAATACGAAATCTTAGCAATAGAAGAATTATGAAATATGCAGCACAAGGTTCTCTCTGGGATGTTGTCAAATGCTTTGGCATGAAAATATTCATCCACTAAAAACAAAATGTCATCCAGCAACAGAAAAATACCACAATACAAGAAAAACTTGGTTGAAAAATAGAGCGTTGCTATAATGATTAATGAAAATATGGCTTTTTATTGTAAGTACATGGAGTTTAGGAGAAAGCTTTCAGGATATATAACACATTGAAAATAAAAGTTCATGTGATTTGATTAAAGAGCTCCAACCTTTGAAAGATGGTAAATAATACGGTATTTAGGAAATTGCTTTAAATATTTATTTCTCTGATAGGCTAAGGTTGCTCACAAATTGCTGCACATTTTAGGTATTGAAAGAACAAGTCTGAATAACAACTATGTGCATTTTTAAGACAAGTAGAAATCCAACACCATTTTTATGCTAGAGATAGGGGGAAATATTAACAGTGATGACATTCTCTAGATGGGTATAACGATTGGTTCCTGAACAGTTTAGAATGTTATTGTATAATCTTTTTAATTAACCTTCATAGCTATTTTATGGGGAAGGTAGAAGTGAGGCATCTTTTCAAAACTTTCTCAAAAAGTCTTTAATCTTTCTCTTTGTCAAAAATTAGATAATGCATGTGATTCTGTGGGGGGGATTCCATTAACTGAGATGTAATTTAAATGATGAAAACCTTCTTACACTATTAGAGTCTTTTATGAAAAGGCAAGCAGGCTTTGTAATCAAAGAAAGTGAAGGGAGAATTGTTCAAATATTCCTTCCTTTCCTACTCTTTGGATCCTTTCATGTTTTAATAGCTTTTTTTTTTAAAGGTGATTTAAATATTGGGAGATATGCTATCCCAAGAACTATCCGCAAACTATTCATACTGCTCACACGACTTAGCAACTTCAGACGATAAAAGCTATTGCAAAAGAGATGTAGTATAAAAATCTCAGAAGTGAGTCAATAAATACTGAATATCAAAGGTTATTTTCAGATCTTCTACAAATAATACTCATTCAGTTAACAAAAATTTAGAAATGATGTTTGTGTTAATCCTAGCCTTTTCAAAACATGTTTTTCATTGGTTTACCAGGATTAAGCTGAGTGAAGTAGGGCTAGAGATAAGAAGGTGGAGAAAGTCACAAAGTATGACTATGGGTGTGTTTCAACATAAACAATGCAGAAACTGGAACACCTTTGGAAATGGAAAACAAACAGTCCCGCTTATCCTTCCACTGTAGAGAAGGAAAACTTTTCCCTTCTTCCCTTCTAGGTTCTGTGGCTGGCCTAAGGATTAAATTGACATAAGACAGGTTATCAGGAGAAAAACAGATTTAATTTTGTGTGTACAGGAGCTCATAACAATATAAGACTCAAAGAAGTGGCCAAAGCAGGCAGCTTTTATGTCTTTTAGACAATGAAACAATAAATCTGTGAAGAATTGACAAAGCAAAGGGGTTTAGGCTTGGGGTAGCTAATTAGTGAAGAAATAGCAAGGTTTGTTTATACAGCCTTCTCAGCCCTGAATTCCCTATCTCTGGCAATAAGGATGCCTTCTACCATCCAGGTGCAAGGAGGGTACCCCTCACAAGGAGAATTTATTTCCTGCTTTCAGGGGGACAAAGGAGGGTTAGAGTATCCTTCTTATACCAGCAGTTTCTTAAGTAACTTTAATTCAAAATAATTAATATGCCAAAATGGCATATTTTGGGGTGATATATTCTGCTCTCCCTCACTTCCAACAAAATAAAACCACCGTTATAATTTTAAAAGTTTCTTCCAGTCTGTTATCCAAAGTGGCTTTGTCCATCATGATATATAAATATAAATAAAAATATAAACATACATGTGAAATTTGCTAACTTGTGTTTTTAGTTTAAGATTATGGCCTAAATTATTTTTCATATTTTACATAAAATATGATCCAAAGATCAAGACTTTTAGATCAAGATCATGGTCACTATTAGTTTTAGCATATCTTTCTAATGAGAAAAGACCATATATTGTAATGTATCCTCCTAGCGTAGGGCATTTCCTTTTCACCACTTTTTATTGCTGCTATAGATATTGTGACAATGAATAGCTTTCTGTTTGTGCTCATGTGTATTTCTCCAAGATATTGCATATTTTCCTTAGGATAGAGTGGTTTCCTGAAATGGACTATTGTTAATGACCCCCTCTATGGCTTTTGATACATAATTCTAATTTATATTCCAGAATATTTTTTATCAGCAGTGTAGGATAGTTAACACTTATTTGCCAGGCACTCTTGTGAATAAACCTTTACATTAATTAGCATATTTAATTCTCACAATAGTCCTTGAGATATATGGCATTATTGCTCTCATCATATAAAAAGAAACTGAAGAATTGAATTTGAAGAAATTGTACCCCAGAGACGTTAATTAACTTGCCTAACGATGCACAGTTAATAAGTGGTAATAAAAGTACCAGTTTCCATGTCTTCCTTAATATTAGACAAAATATATCACAATTTATTTTTGCAAAGGTAATGGGCAAAATAATAGCTTTATGTTGTTTAACTATCATTTATTTGATTAGTGGCAACTGTTTTTCTTTTTTTTTTTCCAGTTCTTTTTTCCTGCTGGATTAGTTACTTATCTCATGGGATTGTTGTGGGGAATTAAATTAATATATGTGAAAAACTGGCCAGTGTCAAGCATGGTTATAGCTGTTTAATGAATGGTGGCTTTTAATGTTATTTTTAGCTAGCTACTGAGAGAATTAAGACAAAAATCCAGAACCGTGTATCTAATTCACTATTTTTTCTGTTATACTACTGTTTTTCTTATTAAAAGAAAATAAGTCTTAGTTCAGTAGATTTATTTTATATATAATTGCTTCTGAAAGTAACATAAAGTAACATATAGCTAAATGTAATTTCTGGAATGGAATAGAGTATTGTAAACTTTTTTGATCTCTCATCCCTGGCAATAAAATATATTTTGGCACACACTACAAATGTATGTATAGTTATTTATACTGTACTAATGTATTATGTACTTATAAAACATATAAAATTTACTTTTAAACAGATTATATATGAAATATATAGAATTTTATGTGTGAAGTAATATTTTAAATAATCATTTTATCTTACTGGAAAATGTTATAAAATATTTGTGTTTTTGCTAAAAATTATAAATATATTTCATAAGCGTCATATCAGGTAAGATTTTATAATTTTTACCTTGTATTCTGGCAGACAAGGAACTCCTACTAGTTCTTTTTTTTTGCATTTTTTTTTCATTATTTGCTTTCACTTGCTTTATTCATATTACTTTCAATCTGTGAGTTTTTTTTGCAGAAACATTTTAGGCCGTTTTTGAGGGTGGGGTTAGTCAAAACTAGAAAATGAAATCTCCAATTCCACTTCTCTGAGCACCAAAAAACTAAAAGATGTCAGAATATTCTAGACTTTAAGAAATTCACTCTTCTCTCAAGATATCTCTAGGAGGTGACATTTGACATCTGGACCGAGTAAGAATGCCAATTTGGATATAAATATTTTAGATATAGGTAAATATCAGTGAATGGTGGAGACCATGGGAGAAATGTGTAGTGTTTAAAGACATATGGTTTAATAAAGTATATGTATACCTTATTTCATGAGTTTAAACACATGAGCTTCAATATATATGTGGTTAGTGTGGCAGAATCATTTGAATGGTCTGAGAGTCCAAGGTGGGGCCAAATGCTTTAAATGAGATTAAGATGTCAGCAGTCCAGGTTAAACTGCAGAGGAGGAATGCTGATGTGGACTATGGAAGGACTGGGGACTTCTCTCCCAGGTGGTCCTCGGGCATTTCCCAGACCTGGGTTTCAGTCCAATCTCTGGCACTTAGAAAATGTATTACCTTGGTAGATTTTAAGCCTCAGTTTTCGTATATGCACAAATGGTGTTATCTTCCTCATGGGGCTAGAAGAAAATATTACATTGTATAAGTAGATTGTTTAGAGCAGATTCTAGTGCACAGTAAGTGCTCAACCATTGTTGTTGTTTCTGTGGGCAACCTAGCATGGAGCCAGAATGCCTGGGTTCAAATCCTCACTCTGCAGGGAATATGTGTGAGCCTTGAGCCCACACTTAACATCTCTATGCTTTCTTTTCCCCACCTGTGAAATGGCAATAATAATGATACCTACTTCACAGGATGTTTTGAGGGTAAAATTCAACGAGTTGCTATATTTAATAGTGCTTAGAAGTGCCTGCCACTCACCTAGTCAACACTGAATGTTTGCTGTTAGTATTATTATTGTTTTAAATATTAGTCACTAGCATCTTCAGATAGCTCCCAGTATTAACAGCCTAGGAAGAAAAATAATCTTCTTTATGTGGTTTTCTCATATTCTGTCCTCTCCCTCTCTGGTTATATAGGATGGTATTCATAATGTTGCACCTGGAACGTTGGTTGTTTATATCAATTATCTATCTGCCTGCTCTTGACCAATTAGCTATCTTCAGGCTTTACTGTGGAGGTTTGTCCATATCTTCAATGCTTAGTAGTCCCTGGTCCTGAGTTAGTTGTTCTTTTCAATGAACGGAAAGTGAGACAGCTTTAGAAAGTGAACCATGAAAACCCCACAGGCTGACTGTTGTGTGTTCTTATTTTCTGTCTTCCCTTAAGCACTTTTACTCACAATCTTACACAGAGTACAGCCTTTCGTTATTTCTACAAAAGTAAAGATCTTCACAGCATTTCCTTTAAGTTTAAATCTTGTACTCCACCTGCTTTTTCTTTTCTTCCTCTCTCATCTTCATTCCAGTCAGGCGAACACACATTCACACACACACACGAGACACTCAGAAACTGAAAAGCTCTCGTGACTTCCACACGCTTACTAGCTGCCTTCCACGTACAACATCCACATACACCAGCTCCCACTTACCCTGGCCTACTAATTGCTAAGCTTGTCTCTTCTGTCTCACTCAGATGTCATATTATATGCAGTTTCGTATTTATTGATTTGAAATTCATACACTTTTAAGTTCTTAAATACCAACTGTCTCGTATAAAAAGCTTTCATAGTTTCCATTAATTTAGTAAAGTCAATGTGTATATGTATGTATGTGTGCATATGTAATATACATAAACATGTATCTGTATATGTATAACTGCATATATGTAACTTCTAGAGCACATGTGGAAGTGAGACCATGAGTGAATGTCTAGATGGGAGAAATACAGTGTAGGAAGTGAGGGAGAACGTAACCTAAGTTACATATGGCTTAGATCTGTGCTATTAGCATTCTGCACCATCTCACCTTTCTGACTGCCCTCTCCAGGTCTTGGTACCCAGGAGTATGAAATATTTGCCCCATTGAGAATGATGCATAAGGGTGTGACCTCTTTCTCTGTTCCTATCATTTTATTAGAATGTTGTTTTTCTGAATTATGGGTATATTTGGGGCCTAAAGATAATTACTGTTATCTTTCTGTGTCCTGAGCCATGTTATCAGCATGGCACCCTTTGGCTCTCCTCTGCCGTCGCTGCGTCTCCCTCCCCATGTCTGGCTGTGGCTCCTGATTGCACTGGCAGGAGTATGCACAGCTTTAGCTAATTAATTGCTTCGGCAGATCGGTCAAGTGTACTTACCTAGAGTGCACTTTCAGCTGGCGCTATAGATTTATTAGAAAAGAGTTATGGATCTTGATTCATAGCTCATATATGCATATGCATATTAGAATGAGAATTGCGTCTTTATAAATAGTATGTTAATGACCTCTCAGCAGTAACAGGTCCTAAGACGATTATAAATTTGAGAACTAGAAACAGCAGGGCTTAATTGTACAAATAAAATTGTAACATATGATTTAGCCATATGTGTTTATATGTAAAAAGCTTGTTATTTAGAATGGGTTTCCTTTTGCTTCTGTAACCACTTTAATAAGCAGGAAAGCATATAATCCTTTGAGTGCAGAGCATATTGTAAGGATCCTTTCTCAAAACACATTGATGCAACTTGAAAGTGTATTTCAACTGTGCTGCATTTTTTGTTTGTGTTAACAGCAGCAAATACTCCAACTCCTAGCTTGAGAATATCTTAAATGCAATATGCCCTTCCTTTGTCAATCTAAGCCAGCTTTCATAGTCCAGAAGAGAATATCCTCTCCCTGGCTGACGTGTGACATGTCATAGAGGCATCTTGTAATGAGCGTTTTCCATGAGCATCACATGGCAAGTTTCTCCTAATAGTTTTAATCTGTTTCCTTGTCAGCTATTCATCTCCTTTCAGCCTCTTCCAAGTTCTTTCTGGAGTCTGAGGCAACAGAACAAATGCTAGAAATAGAAGTCTGAGGATGAAATACCTAATTATGGAATTACAATAAGAATCTCTAAAATGAAACAGAACGTAAAAACACTTTGTACTGAACTGTGTTTATTGGACATTTCCCCAAGTGAAGCTTTCACCCAGTTGTTTTTGAATAGCAAGGCCTTACATTATGATCAATTTCTCTGTGTGGCACAGTGGGGAAGCATGGACTCTTGACTTCAGATTCCCATTCTTCATAACTAGCTACAGTTCCTCTTTATTTTTTTTTTGATATACAACGTTGTATTAGTGTAAGGTGTACAATATAATGATTTGATATATGTCTGTCTTGCAAAATGATCACTGCAATACATTTAGTTAACATATATCACTACACATAGTTACAATTGTGGGGGAGGGAACGTAAGAACTTTTATGATCTACTCTCTTAGCAATTTGCAAGTATGCAATCCAGTATTGTTAACCGTACTTACCACACTGTATGTTACATCCCCAGAACACCTATTTATCTTATAACTGGGAGTTTCTACCTGTTGACCACCTTCACTCATTCCCTACACCCCCACCTCTGGCAACCACCAGCATGTTTTGTTTCTATGAGTTCATGTTTTTTTAGATTCCACATATAAGTGAGATCATACAGTATTTGTCTGACTTATTTCGCTTAGCACAATGCCTTCAAAATCCATCCATGTTGTTGCAAGTGGCACGATTTCCTTCTTTTTTGTGGCTGAATAATATTCCATTATATATATATACACCACGTTTTCTTTATCCATTTATCTGTTGATGGACACTTAGGTTGTTCCCTTGTCTTGGCTATTGTGAATAGTGCTGCAGTGAACGTGGAAGTGCAGATAGCTCTTTGATTTCATTTCTTTCTGTTATATGCCCAGAAGTAGACTTGCTGGATCATATGGTAGTTCTATTTTTAATTTTTTGAAGAACCTCCATACTGTTTTCCATATGCATTTCTTCTTGAAGATACAAGTTCCTCAGGTATAATCCAAAAATAATGATATCCACCTCACAGAGCTAGTATGTGGATTAAATTAAACCCATTCATTTATCTAAATATTTATTAGGCACCTATTTTGTGGCAGGTACACAAGTGCCAGAGGTTACATTCAGGAACAAAATAAAATCTAGTTGGGAACATGGACATATAAAGGGAGAATAATAGTAGCGTGTGCCACTCACTCTTCTAAGCACTTTACATATTCTAATTCATGCAACACATAATACAACTTTATAAAACAGGCACTATTATTATTCTCAGTTTATATGTGGGAAAACTGAGGCTTATGGAGTTTTAGTGACTTTCTCAAGGTTATGTAGTTAGTAAGTGGAAGATTAAGGATACAAACCTAAGTGATCGGGCTCCACCACCCAACCTCTTAAACATTCTATTAATAATAATTACACTAGAACAAAATGAGTAAGTTAGAGTTTCTTACAGCAGTTTCTTACAGCAGCACTTGAGTTAGGGAAGGTGATATAATTTACAAGATATCAAGTACGTATTCGATAAATTTTGTTAGTCTGTTTTCCTGATTTTTGGTAGCTTGAGTTTGAGGTAAATGCAACATTTCATGTGTCAATGGAATTTAGACTTAATTTAGCCAACTCTAGCTCAGCCAGAGGTTGTAAAAGACTGTTCGATGAGCCTGGCTTTCATTTTTTCATCATATTGGTGGTTGTATTGCACATTTCAGTAATGTCCTCCAGGCATGTGCATGTTCCATCTTTGCTCATCTTTGGGGAGCCACAGGAGAGCCTAGTTGTGACTAGCAAGGCAGTTAGTGGATGTGGGCAGCATTAAAGAATATTTTTCAGCAGGAGGAAAAACATTTTCTTGCCAACTCAGCTTTTGAACTTATTTTGAAGGATAACTTAGTTATAAATTTGGGGGAAGGGGACCAACATAACCAACCCATTTATTGTTTTCCAAGGGGCAACATGACTGACATTCCGAGGGGAAGAAAGAAGGAAGCCTTCTTTGAGAAGGGACCTTCTGAGAGATGAGTGGAGGGTGGATGCTCTAACCCATGTCACCTGGTTCCATGGGTCTGGGTGGGAAGTGACTCAATTTGGAATACCATAGAGTAGAGACAGCATTAGGTTAGTCATGCTTTGCTATTGCAGTGACTCCTCAAAATTATTTTAGCTCCTGTCAACAGGGACCACAATTTTTTTTTCTATTTCCTTTTAAAATTATGTTAGCTATATAGAGAGTACTACCTTTTTAAAACATCCTTGGTTATCTGTTTCTTACATTGCAGGAATTCTGAGTAACCATTCTGCAAACACAGTTGACCACCCCATCATCTGCCTCTACTTTACTGCATATGGAATTTCATCTTTATCATTGAGGTTCTGTTACATTTTATGACCTCTTTTTTAACATTTGCTCTTAGAAATTACTCACTGTCAGCTCAATTCCACAGAGCAATGGCCTAGCAAAATTTTCACGTGTGAACATAACTTCATTAGAATTGTCAGCTAAAATCCCTGGGTTTCAGGAGAATTTTGAGTGAGAGGCTGTGAGTCTGGCTGCCTTGGTTACCAGGGTCATGCACTTGGGGGAGCTGGCCAGTTAGCCTGGCTGCTGCAGTCACGCCAATCAAGAGTATGCAAAATAAACCTGGATTCAAGTCATTCAGGAAAGCAACCCCATTCCATTTTTATAACTGGGTGTGAATTTTCAAGTATGTTGTCCAGAGGGGCACAGGGGGAAGACAACTCTAGCACAGAAGGAGCTCCTGGTGTCTAATTAGACAGGTGACCTGCAGCACGTCCAGATTGAGTCTGTGGTTTGCTCAGTCCCAGCTTGCCTGTGGAGATATGGCTCAACTGTTGATGACTGGATGAGAGCCATGCATAGAGGTGATGTTGCTATTTTTACTCTCTGAGTCCTGCTAGCAGGTGCCACCTGCCTCAACCAAGGGCACCATTGGTGGCAGTGATAGCTCAGCCGCCAGCCAGGTGGCATCCTTCCCTTTCTGGCAGTCACACCACGTTCCAGATGGTCTCTTGTGAAGCTGACCTCAGATTCCATGCTGGGGTAAGCCATGACCAGACATGGTTGTGTCTGTCATTTATGACATTTTCTACATACTTGTCAATTTCCTGGTACAAAATGGCATTGAGTCCTGGATTAGAAAACAAGAGAGCAATCACTGACTTATTATTTTAACCTAACAAATCAGTATCTACTTACATTTTACCTTCGGCCACACCACCGTCGGCACATGTCTTTCTTTTGAGGCTAAAAGCATACATCTCATTTATATCTTCTTACCTGTAGCAGCCACAACACTCACTGCTTTCCTTCAGCTAGACCACTTGTGAGTTTTTGTTCTATTGACTGTATACACATTTCAGGAAACTAAGGAACCTGTGTTTGTCCAGAGCATGACTCCAGGCCTTCATCCCTTTCTAATTCTCCCAACCTGTCATCTCTATTCTGGCCAGGCTCAGCCTCTGACCATGAACCAGAGGCTGTGTATAATCCTCTATATAATGCATTGACTTCCAACTGGCTTTAAACTCCTTAAACTTGTTTTTACTCCTGCTTTTTATTCTTCAAACCTAGATGTGGTTCTTCTTTCTGGGTCTCAATGTGCTTTGATAGAAACATCACCAACCAGTGTGGATTGGTTTTCCTACCATGCCTCACACTAGCCTATTGTTAGTGGTACTAAGAATCTTTGGCATTTATCTCTTGGCTTCCTGTCCTGAGTGGCAGCCCTGGAGTGGATTAGAACTAGAGAAGGCTCTAGAGCCACATTACTCAGGTTTGGCCTCCAGCTTTGACCATTCCTCTGAGCCTAATCTGAGTATATCACAACTATGTTCAAACTCCAACCAGTGACTCCCATTGCCTATTAGAAATTTCATTTTCCTCTAGCATTCACAGGCCTCCACAATTTGGCCATTACCTTCCTTCTCAGCCGTAAAGACCATTTCTTCCCTGCATCTGCCCCACATACCAGACCTCTAGGACATTCGCTTTGTTCCCACTGTTCTTCCTGCCTGAATGGCAAAAACTCACTCTATAAAATTGCCAATAATTTCTGGATTTTCAAGGAATATTTCAAAATCTATTTTCTCTATGAAACATCTTTTTATTCCCCAAGCCAAGTTTTGTTTCTTTCTCCTTTGACCTATGTTCTCCTGTGGTTACACTTGCCATAGTCTACTTGGTATGTTATTATTTATTCAGTTTGCATTTATCCCTGGTTTCATGGAACAGATGTTCTTGCCCTACCTAGATTCCCGATTAAATTGTAGGTTCCTTAATGACTAGAACAATGTCTACATCCTTTTTAGTCCATCTGCACTGATTGTTTTAGATCATTTTCCCCAGGAAATTCACTCTGAAATGGGAGTTTGTTTGCAGATACAGTATTGACTAGTCCCCTTGGGAAAAGCACTTGTGAGAGAGTGAGGAAAGCAGAATTGAGCAGAGGGAGAAGTTGAACAGTGATGAAGTTACAACAAAGGTTCAGCCGATTCCACAGGAGCTCTCGAGCTTGGATGATGCACCATTTTCCCCAAACTGAAGCGAGGATGCTGGACTTTTCTCCCCCGACCTTGGCCATTGGATGAAGCAGGCATCCAGGAAAGAGTTTTAACCTTGGGGAAAGCAGCTCCCTTTGGACCAGGCCATTCCTAAGAGGGACTCGGCTCTTAGCTATCAGCAGCTGACGCTCCTAGCAGCAGCTGGGGAATGAATGTTTCAGTCCTGATGAGGGCCTGGCGCAGCACACGACAGCATCCACTGCACTAGGACAGAGACTTACACATGGGCAAGGCTCAGTAAACATCTCACTAAACTGTATTTAATGGGATTCAGAAATGGCTTGCAACTTCTAAGACTTTATGAAGCAAAATTCATATACAAGTTTGCCCATGACCTGTAGAGGCCACAAAAGACCTCACGCTGCTCTGCCCTCCCCTCTTTCAGCTTTTTTCCTACAGGAAGTATTCTGGTGGTTTTTTTTTTTTTAATTTTTTGTTTATTGCAGTAAAATTGGTTTATAGTAGTGTATAAATTTCAGGTGTACATCATTATACTTCTATTTCTGCATAGATTACATCATGTTCACCACCCAAATACTAAATACAACCCATCACCACACACCTGTGCTGAATTATCCCTTTCACCCTCCTCCCTCCTCCCTTCCCCGCTGGCAACCACCAATCCAGTCTCTGTCTCTATGTGTTTGTTTGTTGTTGTTATTATCTACTACTTAATTAAGGAAATCATACAGTGTTTGACCTTCTACCTCTGACTTATTTCACTTTGCGTAATACCCTCAATGTCCATCCATGTTGTCACAAATGGCTGGATTTCATCGTTTCTTATGGCTGAGCAGTATTCCATTGTGTATATATACCACATCTTCTTTATCCTTTCGTCCCTTGATAGTCACTTAGGTTGCTTCCAAGTCTTGGCTACTGTGAATAATGCTGCAATGAATGCAGAGGTGCATGTATCTTTACGCATTGGTGTTTTCAAGTTCTTTGGATAAATACCCAGCAGTGGAATAGCTGGATCATATGATGGTTCTATCCTTAATTTTTTGAGGAATCTCCGTACTGTTTTCCATAGTGGCTGCACCAGTTTGCACTCCCACCAGCAGTGTATGACAGTTCCCTTCTCTCCACATCCTCTCCAACACATATTGTTTCCTGTCTTGTTAATTATAGCCATTCTGATGGGCGTGAGGTGATATCTCATTGTAGTTTTGATTTGCATTTCCCTGATAGTTAATGATTTTGAACATCTTTTCATGTGTCTGTTGGCCATCTGTATATCTTCTTTGGAGAAATGTCTGTTCAGGACTTTTGCCCATTTTTTAATTGGGTTGTTAGTTTTTTTGTTGTTGAGATGCATGAGTTCTTTATATATTTTGGAGATTAAGCCCTTATCTGATGTATGGTTTGCAAATATCCTCTCCCAATTGTTAGGTTGTCTTTTCGTTTTGTTGATGGTTTCCTTTGCGGTGCAGAATCTTTTTAGTTTGATGTAGTCCCATTTGTTTATTTTTTCTATTCTTTCTCTTGCCCTGTCAGACATGGTGCTTGAAAATATGTTGCTAAGACCCATGTCGAAGAGCGTACTGCCTATGTTTTCTTCTAGAAGTTTCATAGTTTCAGGTCTTACATTCAAGTCTTTAATCTATTTTGAGTTAATTTTTGTGTATGGTGTAAGGTAAGGGTCTACTTTCATTTTTTTGCATGTGGCTATCCTGTTTTCCCAACATCATTTGTTGAAGAGACTTTCTTTTCTCCATTATATGTTCTTGGCTCCTTGTTGAAGATTAGCTGTCCATAGATGTGTGGGTTTATTTCTGGGCTTTTGATTCTATTCCATTGATCTGTGTGTCTGTTTTTGTGCCAGTACCATGCTGTTTTGGTTACTATAGCTTTGTAGTATATTTTGAAATCAAGGAGTGTGATACCTCCAGCTTTGTTCTTTTTTCTCAGGATTCCTTTAGCTATTCGGGGTCTTTTGTTGTTCCATATGAATTTTAGGATTCTTTGTTCTATTTCTGTGAAAAATGTTGTTGGAACTTTGATAGGGATTGCACTGAATCTATAGATTGCCTTAGGAAGGACATCTTAACTATGTTAATTCTTCCAATCCAAGAGCACGGAATATCTTTCCATTTCTTTGTGTCTTCTTCAATTTCTTTCAGAAATGTTTTATAGTTTTCCGTGTACAGATCTTTCACCTCTTTGGTTAAGTTTATTCCTAGGTATTTTATTCTTTTTGTTGCAATTGTAAATGGGATGGTATTCTTAATTTCTCTTTCTGCTACTTCGTTGTTAGTGTACAGAAATGCAACTGATTTTTGTATGTTGATTTTGTATCCTGCAACTTTACTGTATTCGTTTATTACTTCTAAAAGTTTTTTGGTGGATTCTTTAGGGTTTTCTATATCTAAAATCATGTCATCTGCAAATAGTGACAGTTTCACTTCTTCCTTTCCAATTTGGATCCCTTTTATTTCTTTCTCTTGCCTGATTGCTCTGGCTAGGACTTCCAGTACTGTGTTAAATAGGAGTGGCGAGAGTGGGCATCCTTGTCTGGTTCCTGTTCTTAGAGGGATAGCTTTCAGTTTTTCACCATTGAGGATGATATTAGCTGTGGGTTTCTCATATATGGCCTTTATTATGTTGAGGTACTTTCCTTCTATACCCATTTTATTCAGAGGTTTTATCATAAATGGATGCTGTATCTTGTCAAATGCTTTCTCTGCATCTATTGAGATGATCATGTGGTTTTTATTCTTCATTTCATTAATGTGGTGTATTCTGTTGATTGATTTCCAAATGTTAAACCATCGCTGCATACCTGGAATAAATCCCACTTGATCATCCTGTATAATCTTTTTAACGTAATGTTGTATGCGATTTGCTAGTATTTTGTTGAGGATTTTTGCATCGATGTTCATCAGTGATATTGGCCTGTAATTTTCTTTTTTTGTGTTGTCCTTGTCTGGTTTTTGTATCAGGGTAATGTCGGCTTCGTAGAATGAGTTAGGGAGCTTCCCCCCCTCCTCAATTTTTTGGAAGAGTTTGAGAAGGATAGGTATTAAGTCTTCTTTGAATGTTTGGTAGAATTCACCAGGGAAGCTGTCTGGTCCTGGACTTTTATTTTTGGGGAGGTTTTTGATTACTGTTTCGATCTCCTTACTGGTGATTGGTCTATTCAAATTCTCTACTTCTTCTTGATCCAGTTTTGGAAAGTTGTATGATTCTAAGAATTTATCCATTTCTTCCAGATTGTCAAATTGGTTGGCATATAGCTTTTCATAGTATTCTCTTATAATCTTTTGTATTTCTGAAGTTTCTGTTGTAATTTCTCCTCTTTCATTTCTGATTTTACTTATTTGAGCCTTCTCTCTTTTTCTCTTGGTGAGTCTAGCTAAAGGTTTGTCAATTTTGTTTATCTTTTCAAAGAACCAGCTCTTGGTTTTATTAATTTTTTCTATTGTTTTTTTGGTCTCTATTTCATTTATTTCTGCTCTGATTTTTATTATTTCCCTTCTTCTACTGATTTTGCACTTTGTTTGTTCTACTTTTTCCAATTCCTTTAGGTGCATGGTTAGATTGTTTATTTGAGATTTTTCTTGTTTGTTGAGATAGGCCTGTATCGCTATAAACTTCCCTCTTAGAACCGCTTTTGCTGTATCCCATAAATTCTGGGATGCCGTATTTTCATTTTCCTTTGTCTCCAGGTATTTTTTGATTTCTTCTTTGATTTCTTCGTTGACCCAGTCATTGTTCAGTAGCATTTTGTTTAATCTCCACGTATTTGTGGCTTTTCTGATTTTCTTCCTATAGTTGATTTCTAGTATCATAGTTGTGGTCAGAAAAGATGCTTGGTATTATTTCAATCTTCTTAAATTTATGGAGACTTGTTTTGTGGCCTAATATGTGATCAATCCTGGAGAATGTTCCATGTGCATTTGAAAAGAACGTGTATTCTTGGTTTTTGGATGGAATGCTCTGTATATATCAACTAGGTTCATCTGTTCTAGTGTGTCATTTAAGGCCAATGTTTCCTTATTGATCTTCTGTTTGGATGATCTATCCGTTGGTGTAAGTGGAGTGTTAAAGTGCCCTACTATTACTGTGTTACTGTCTATTTCTGTTTTTATGTCTATTAATAATTGCTTTATATATTTAGGTGCACCTATATTGGGTGCGTAGATATTTACAAGTGTTATATCCTCTTGTTGGATTGTTCCCTTGATCATTATGTAATGCCCTTCTTTGTCTCTTTTTACAATTTTTGTTTTAAAGTCTATTTTGTCTGATATGAGTACTGCTACCCCAGCTTTCTTTTCATTGCCATTTGTGTGGAGTATCTTTTTTCATCCCTTCACTTTCAGTTTGTGAGTGTCTTGAGGTCTGAAGTGTGTCTCTTGTATGCAGCATATATATGGGTCTTGTTGTTTTATCCAATCAGCCACTCTATGCCTTTTAATTGGAGCATTTAGTCCATTGACATTTAAAGTAGCTATTGATAAGTATGTACTTACTGCCATTTTTAAACTTTTTTTTTCTCAGTTTTAGTAGTCCTTCTCTGTTCCTTTCTTCATCTATACAGAATTGATGGTCTCTTTAGTCTGACCTCTATCTGAAAGCTGTACTCTTTAACTCCCCTCCTCCCTCCTTTTATGTTTTTGATATCATATTTAATCTCTATTTTGTGCATTTGTATCCATTACCCTCTTATCATGGAAAGAGATAATTTTTCCTATTTGGGGTCTTCTCTTTTCCCCTTAAATCAGTCCCTTTAACATTTCTTGTAGCACTGGTTTCTTGGTGACAAACTCCTTTAATTTTTGCTTGTCTGGGAAATTTTTGATCTCTCCTTCCATTTTGAATGATAACCTTGCTGGGTAGAGTATTCTTGGCTGTAAGTTTTTTCCTTTTAGCACTTTAAATATATCGTGCCATTCTCTTCTAGCCTGTAAGGTTTCTGCTGAGAAGTCAGCTGATAGCCTTATGGGGTTTCCTTTGTATGTAACTTGACTTTCTCTTGCAGCTTTTAGGACTCTCTCTTTATCTTTAATTCTGGACATTTGGATTATGATGTGTCTTGGTGTGGGCCTCTTTGGGTTTATCTTGTTTGGGGCTCTCTGTGCTTACTGTACCTGGATGTCCATTTCCTTCCTTAGGTTAGGGAAGTTTTCATCTATTATTTCTTGAAATAGATTCTCTGCCCCTTTGTCTCGCTCTTCTCCTTCCGGGACACCTATAACACGGATGTTAGTGTGCTTGATGTTGTCCCAGAGGTCCCCTAGACTGTCCTCACTCTTTTTAATTCTTTTCTCTTGTACCTGTTCATCTTGGGTAATTTCTTCTAGTCTTTCTTCCAGCTCACAGATCCGTTCTTCTGTATCCTCTACTCTGCTTTTGAGTCCCACTAATGAATTTTTCATTTCCAGTATTGTATTCTTCATTTCTGATTGGTTCTTTTTTATATCTTCCATTTCTTTGTTGACCTCTCACTGAGTTCATCTATTCTTCTCCCCAGATCAGTGAGCATCCTTAACACTCTTAGTTTGAACTCTCTGTCGGGTAGGTTGCTCATTTCTGTTTCACTTAGTTCCTTTTCTGGGGTTTTGTCCTGTTCCCTAACTTGGAATGTATTCCTTTGCCTCTTTCCCTGTGCTTGTGTCTATGTATTAGGTAGGTCAGCTATGTCTCCTGGTTTTGGATAGGTGACCTTATGTAAGTGATGGCTTAGGAGGCCTACAGTGTGCTTCCCTCAGTTCTCAATGTTCCAGGGGTGACCCCTACGTGGGCTACGTGTGTTCTTCTGTTGTGGCCTGTTTGTTCTCCCTGTAGGCACCCAGGGAGGCTGAGTTATGCTCCTGGCCAGCTGTTGTAATGCTCAGCTGCTTGTAGTTGTTGTGGGCCCTTCAGTCTCTTTATCAGGTGTGGGGAGCCCCAGCACAGTTGGCTGCAAGTTCTAATACCACATTTGTGTTGCAGTATTTCTTTTAAGTGAGTAGGCCCCCAGCGTGGCAGGTTGTTAGGCTCAGGGGCTTACAATTGCTATAAGCCTCCAGCCTTTAGGTCTCTTGTCAGCTCTCTGAGGATTGCAGCTGGGTGGGGCTGGCCTCAGGCACGGGAGCACCCAATTGTTTCAGGCTTTGGAAGGTGGGGCAAACCCCCTATGTGGGTCTTTGAGAAGCACAAGTCTTCTGCAGCTGACAAGCCCTGCTGCCCACAGGTCCACACACACAGTCAACAGAGTCCTACCCTATGTGCACGCCCCGACCTCCCAAAGTGGACCCAGTCTCTCCACAGCGGGAGCCCCACACACTCTGCCACCGCCCCACACTCTCCACCGGCTCCTTGTGCACACCCTGCACAGTCGGCTCAGTTGCCAGGCTACAGAGAATCCAGCCACCAATCTATGCAGGCCCACAAGTTGCCTGAGGGCTTGTTGTTGGGTGGGGCCCGTCTCTAGGGTGGGCTGCCTGCCTGCCCTGGCTGAGCTGGATTAAATCGGTGCTCTAGCGGGTGGGGCAGACCCTGGGCTAGCAGGCCTCAGGCAGAACTCCAATGGCGTCTGTGTCAGCACGCCCACACCAGGCCACAACAATGGCCGCCGCCAATGTCCCAGTCCCTGGAGAGGTCTCACCCCTCACCAAGATGCTCACAGGGCCTGTTAGGTGAGTCTCTTTTCACCAAAGCACTGTGCACCTTTCTTTCTGGTGATTTTAGGATGCTTTCTGAAATGGGTGAGTTTGCGCGTGGGCCCTTTAAGAGCCGGTTTTAGTTTCTTTGTGAACCGGGTTTTCTGGGGGTGCTCCCCAGTGTTTTAGTAGCAGGCACAGTCAGATATTATGCCGCTGGTCTCGATTGTGCTGGGTCCACAAAATGCCCACAGCCGGGGCGCTCCCGGCTCAGGGCCCCGTGCCTCCAGGGAGGCTGCGTCCCTGTGAGCTGCTCCCGGCGGCCGTGACGCTGGGGGCTTGTGAAGGCGGCGTTTTTCTCTCCAGAAGGGAGTCTCTGCCTCTTCCACCTCAGTTAGGATTGTCCGTTGTTGCAGGAGTTCCTCTTATCCAGTTTTCAGTTCTGTCTCAGGGGTCATTTTTCCACGAGTAGTTGTAAATTGGCTGTGTCCGCGGGAGGAGGTGAGTTCAGAGTCTGCTTATGCCGCCATCTTCAGGTACATTTCTCTGTTTTTTTTTTTAATGTAATAGCAACAGTGCCTTATTCTAACTATGTCCAAAATCATTTATATTTATTTACAGAATAAGTGATACTTACATCTTTCTACCATGTGTTTTGATCTTTGCAATGGCTAGCATGCCGCGTCTGATTTTACATCCCACTGGCACTCCTGTCCTCCACTCCACCCAGCGAGAGGGGGATCCAGATTTTGTGGGGCTAAAAGGCTAGACAATTTGGGGTCCTTATTTACAAAAGAAATACAAAACTATTTTACCTTTGAACATTTTATAAAACATTGTGTTGAGGTCTCTAAGAACTCCTAGGTTTGATGATAGGAGGACTCATAGGACTCAACATTTAATTGTACTCCCAGCTTCATGGCTAGGATTTATTACAGTGAAAGGATAAAAGGCAAAATCCACAAAGGGAAAAAGTTCGTGGGGCAAAGTGCAGAGGAAGCCAGGCACAAAATTCCAAGAGTCCTCTCCCAGTGCAATCACACAAGATGTGCTTAATTCTTCAAGCAACGGATTGTGATAAGTGTGCAATGTTGCCCACTAGGAAAACTCATTAAAGACTCAGTGTCCATGTCTTTTATTGGGAGCTGGTCACGTAGACACCCTCTGCTTAGCATGTACCAAAATTCCAAACTCCCAGAAGGAAAGCCAGTGTTCATCATAAACCATGTTGTTTGTACAAACAGTTTACGTGCAGTGCCACTCTTATCATTTATGGAATGGTGTGAACCCTACCCGAATTTAAGTTCCCAGGTGCCAGCTAGCAGCCAACCTTGCAAGCAAGCCTTTCCAAAGATTGCAATCCCCGGCCTGCCAGGTTAACTCTTTCCTGTGCACGTAAACATTGGAACCCATTGCTAGGGCTCCTCCCAGGGCCTTGGAATGGGCTGGTACAAACAAGAGGCCCTGAAGTTGAAGCCTCATTGGCTTCAGTGGTAAGTGCTTCTGTGGTTCTAGCCATCCTGAGACCTTTCATTACCTAAACTTGCTAAGTTTTGCTCACCTCTGGCCTCTGTGTGTGCTAGTCTCTTATCCTGAACCACTTTCTCCTTTCCTCACCGAACTCTTATTCCTCATTTAGCTTTCAGCTTAGATGTCACATCCTCCTGGAAGTCTGCGGACCCTGTGTTTCTGATTTGCTTTGCCTTCCACTGTGAACCCCCTAGTGAGCTGAACTTTCTTTAGTATAGCACTTTGCATCGTGCGTAGTAGTCACTTAATCACTTCCCTCTGTGCCCCATGAGACTCGAGCTCCTTGAGAGCAAAGCCTGTTTATGCTTCACTTGTGTACTCCCATGCCTGGCACTGTACCTGGCACAGAGCAGACTTACCTTGATATTTGTTGAAGGATGTAGTTGCTAATATTGACCATGGTTACTATAGCACTGCAATTAGTCCTCCAATGGATGTTAACTTAAATATTTGGGTTATATTTTGAGACATGTTAAATAGCAGTGTTAATAGTGCAGTGAAGAAACCTTCTGCTACAGTCCTCAATGCTTTAAACCTATTGGAAAACCTGTAGGCAGTCTCCCTTAGCAGCAAATAATCAATTTAAAAAAACAACAGAGTCACGGGGGAATTATGTGACCCATATAGACTTGCTAATTTTTATGGGTAGGTTTTCATGCGACTATGTGTGCCGTGAAAAGGAAGCTGCTTTAATGTTTCCCTTTTTTGGAACATTTATTTTTCATGTCTGGGCATAAAGCATGGTATCTTAATTGACATTAATCAAAGTTAGATTAATATGATTACATTTTCAGGAAGCTCTGAAACCTGTTACTAAAATAGGCATTATTAATTTTGTTGTCATAATTTTAAGACGCATTTCAAGATCTACTGTAACTGTAGCCTACCTACTGAGAATTCTGTGACTCAAAGATGTGTCATGCATTGCTTCTATAAAACTTGAGGAAGGATAGCACTTTAAAACTTCCACTCTTGTCGTATGGAATACATGCACACACTTGTGTGTTTCTATATTCGTTCATACAGTGAACAGGTAGAAGTGGAAAGAGAGACCATCTATTTATTGGATATCCCACAACCAAGCTCTATGTGGGATTAACATATAAGCTGCTGGATGAAGTTGCAGGTGGGTGGTGTCTCTGTCACTCCCAGAATTGGTTGCCAGCAGACAGTACAATTGAAAACATATTTCTTGAATCTAGTATTCATAGTTTTGGTTAGAGAAAGTTCATTCTGAAAAAATATATAACTGGAAGAGATGAGAGGATGAGGATTCAGCAGCACCGAGAAAGTTTCCCAGAAGGAAGAATATTAAAATGTAGTGGCAGATGTCGTTGTCTGAGCTGGAAACAGTGGCTCAATAAAGGGAGCGATAAGATGCTTGGCTGGAGAGGAATGGGAAAGAGAGCTGAGGTGATTGACAATCCCGAGGGCTCTTTTCATTTGTTTGTTTCAAAGGCCTTTTCTGGTGGTATAGATAATTACTGGATTGAAGGTCTTTGTCTTGCGAGGCTGTTTATGAGCAGCTTACTAAACAAAGGAGAAAGTCAAAAGGAGGTGAAGGAAAGTAAATCCACTCTATGCTGCTGTCTGCACATATGCTTTGGACAGAACATCTGAAAGTGAAAAATGGATCATGTAATATAGTTGACATTTATAATATAGAAATAATGGGAGTCTTTCCTTTATAAAAATTTCTCAAATGCATTAATACCTCACTGATATGGAGTTGTTCTTGCATGTGAGTTGGTAGTCAAGAAAACTGAGCCTTCTGCATTTGGAATTAACCCTTGAAAATCTCTGTAAATGTAAGCACACATCTGGACCACAGGGATCTGGATTCCCACGCCAGCTCTACTGTCTAGCAGCTGTGTGACCTCACAAGGGTTCTATACTCTTTCACCTTTGGCTGTCTCCTTCATAAATAGAAGATTAGAAACCTTATCTCAGATATGGTCACGCAAAGATTCGATGAAATAAGTGCTTAGTAGGCACCTTATAATTGTCTATTAAATGAATGTATATAAAGCACTCACAGCATAAGGCCCTTAGTACTAAACAGTGTTAAGTTGTCATCTGCCTTGTTAAATGGAATATACTTGAGACATCTTCAACTTTTCTTGATAACTCAAAGCCATCATTCTGAGCATAGGGTACTGTTTTGTGCTGCAACAACCAGGAGCCTCCTGTGTGGCTGGAATACATTAGGACAATTGGTGTGTAACCATGCACGTGCATGCACGCCCACGCATACCCAGTGGCCTTTTGAGTCTTTAAATCTTTTCAGTGATTATTCTTTCACACATGCATTTTATTTTTGTCAAGGTTTTTGCATCTACTCATTCTTCTATTTTGCTGCTTATAAGCTTCTGTTAGCTCGGAAATCACAGAAGAAACTTGATAGAAATGTGGATATGCTGAGAATGAGCAATTTCACAGGACCAGGGTGAGAAGTTCAGTGCTGATACAGGTGGGTGAGGTTTTGTGCATGGTCCATGCTCTGTTTGGTCTTCTCTGTGGCCTTTTAAAATGACTGATCTCTGGGTTAAAAAATTTCATCAGTGCAATAGCCAAATGAAGCAAAATTTAAAAGTTTGGTTCTCTCTCTATTAGTGCAATGAATATTGCATTTTTTTTAATTCTTAGTTTAATTATATTTCATTATGAAAAACAGAAGGTTTAATTATGGGAAATATCTTAGCATTGAGGTTAATTTTTCTTTTATTTTGCATTTTACTCTATGTGACCGTTAATTCCATTTTTGCCTCAGTCCTCTTAAGTTCATTTTCATTTAGGATATGTATTATGGGAATATAGTTCATTTCTTGTTAGGTTTGTAGAGTGGTACCTTTTTAAAAGGGGCTGGGGACCAGACCTTGAAGATGTGAATTAATCAAGTATTCCCATAAAAAGCTAACCATTTTAGTGTAATTTTTCTGCATGAATGGGCTATTTCCTTTATTTTTGAACTTTTACATTTATTACTTTTGATGAAGATTTGGCCTAGCCGATAATAATCTCCTAAGGATTCACTGTGCAGTAGTATTAGTTAAATCTATTTTTAAATTAAGTAGTTATTAAAATGCCAACTATGTGCCAGGCACTGTTTTTAACACTTTACACATATTAACCCACTGAATCTTACAACAACTCTGAGATAGAGCTGTTATTGGGCCCATTTTATAGATAAGGAAATTGCAGCACAAAAAGGTTAAGTAATTTGACCAAGGTCACGGTTAATAAATGGCAAAACTGAGTTTGAACCCAGATAGTCTAACACTACAATCCATACACTTAATCAAACCTGAGAATTATCTATATGGGAAAGCAAATTGAAGAGCTCTTATCTTCCCCATGCTGTAATCTTAGTCTAAAGAACTTCTCTTGATTGTTTTTTAAAATTCCTATGATATTAAATATTTTCACCAGTGTTGAAAATAGAGTATTTATTTATTTTACCTATGACACATTAAGTGAACACACCGAAGATGGCCACATGTTATTTGTGTGTGTGTATGCAATTATAAATCAAGGAAAACGGAGATTTTATTTATTTTGAAATAGTAGATTATAGGTTTAAATCTTATGTTCTTAATATAATTATCATTTCTTAAGTTAATGAAGATGTTGAAGTTATTTGTGCTAGCAATTTTAACAAAAATGTATCCTGGTTTATTTTCCTTCTTCCTCTTACCATCGGTGTTGTTATTTTTTTGTTACTTGTAATGTCTTTACCAGGCATCAGCAGTAGGGGCAAAGAAAATGGTCAAACTTCAGATTACTCAATTTTGATAAAATTTAGTGGAATTGGTGAAAGATTCTTCAGTATGAGGTAGAAGTCACCAGCAAAAATATTTTGTGTTTTTATTTATAATTCTATTCTGTCCTCCATGTGAAACTGTAAGTTAGCGGTTTTTTGTTCTCCCTCTATGTATGTGTGTGAGAGAGAGAAAGAGGGATACATTTTAATTTTGAAAGGATAATCTTAGATAATAATGTGATCACTTGAAAAGATTAATAGTGTTCTAATTTTTCATATAGCTGAAGCAAGATATGGTTTACTGACTTATAACCATCCTCATTTTTTTTCTTTTCTGCTTAGCAATTCCACTAAGTTGGCATATAAATAGATAACAGGCTATTTCAGTTTAAAACTTCTTGTTCTGGGCATGCCATTTATTTTGCTAAGCCTATAGCACTGGGGAAGATTAATAAAAGCATAATTTACCCTAAAGTGACAGCCTCCTGAGACACAGGAAACCTGCCTTTCTCCTGTCACTGAGAGGAGGAGAAAATACTCAAGGCAAAATTAAAGGTAGTAGGCAGAAAGGAAAGAACTGATATTCAGATGAAAAAAAAAACACACAAAAATTTGTCCTCAGAGAAAAATGGTGGAGGAATGGGATTACAGCCCTAGAGGGGGAAGGAAGCTTGGGCATCAAAGGATTAAAGAAGTGTAAAATATAAATTAATGCCCATAGGGAACCTGTCTGATAGAGAAGCTGAGACAGGAGGTTTGCTCCGCGGTCTTCTGAGACTTCAGGTCGACCTAGGCTGATGTATTTTTCCCATCTCTCCTTGGAGTTCTACATCTGTAAAATGAAGATACTGTAAGATTTGCCACAGGTATTTGCTAAGTTCTTCAAGATCTTACTTGAAAGACTGTCTCGTTCCTAGAAGATTGCGTTAGTTGGTCTGCGTTAGTTGGTCTCTTGCCATTTCTTCTAGATCTATCAGTCTAAATCCATCAAGTCACACTTTTCGTTATGTTTTTACTTACTTACTTCTGATGGTCAGTGATATTTTTAAAAAATTGAATATCACTTTTTACATTTTCTTCCTTTTTATCTTAAATAATTGTTTTATCAATTTCCGATTTATGTATAATGTGCATATAGACTGTTGGTGGTGATGTTTGTAATAATCTTCCAACAGCTATCAAATTACCTCCCTTGAGTTTATATTATACCAAAAATCATTATAACAGCTAAATTCCTCAATAAAGAAAGAAAGAAAAAGGAAGAAAATAAACTGAAGATAATTAACACTTTAACTTATTGGCCCTTCTTGATTGAATCTAGCTTTGTACACAAACACACACACACAACTACTAGCAAAAACATTTTTATTATAGGAGACCTTTTATAGACTTTACCTTCTTCCCTGTATTTCTATAAATGAGAAAAATATTTTTGAAATAAACATTCTGGGAATATGAATTCTTAACGTTTTTTCTAATACCATATTGCCAGATATGTCATATGGCCATGTCATATTGCCAGAAACTTCAGAAACATAATACCATGTTATATTGTCAAACACATCAGAAAACTCAGGAGGCCTTGTAGACTAAATTTTTGATCATAAACTAACTTACCTCATCAGTGTAAATATCAACAGAGTAATAAAACTGGATTGCAGGCAGTTGGTTTCAAAGATTTATTTTATTCATTGGCATATGATTGTATAAGTAAAATAAACATAAATTTCCTGGTCTTAAAAAAGAATCATTTAGTCTGATATTAAAAGACTGGTATGTCACTTTTACATGGAACCTCTATTTCAAAGATTTTTGTCTGCCAAGGAACCCTTGATGACTGAGGAAGTTATTTTATTTACCAACATAACTGCAGAAAATATAAGGTATGGTGTTTCTGTATAGTAATGAAATCAATTTTGTGTGTGTTTGGTGGAATCAGACAAGACATTTTGAAATAAGGTTACATTACTAGTTTACTAAAATGTTCATATTTCATTCATTTAGGTTTTACATAAGATTTGCATTTGTTTTTTATATAACATATTCTGTTTCTGCTCTTGACTAAAATTGAATGGTGTTATCTTTAGAGTGTCTAAGTATAGCCCTTATGTATAGAACTTGCTAATTACTCATAAATTCTGTTTTCTTTTGCAGATACATTTTGCAAAAGGAACTTAGGGGAAGGAGAAAAATACTTGCTTATTACTTTTAGTAAAATATGCTATAATTTAGTAAACTTGAGTTGAATCTTCTAACAGAATCATAAATTTTTAAATATACTATTATGGTTATTGAAAATATTGAGAATCAAAATTCTGACTCTTCAATGCTAGGTCGCAATGTGAAACTGTCGACTTTGCAGAATTTACTTTAGAAAATCCAGTTAAAACATGTCCTGTTAACAAGATGAGGAAAATAATGTCCAAAAATGTTACATGGCATTTTTGTTGAATGACATGCTAGTTGGATCAAATACAATTATTTTGATATTAAATATCATTAACAATTATCCTTAAATTAAAAACCTGACCTCATCAGCCTCTTGATTAGCTCTATGAAGATGACAACTAGGTGAATAGAGCATAGAGGCAAATATGATCCAGCTCCTGATCCCATGGGAGAGAGAGAAATAAAGCCAAGGCCAAGTGTGAGTAAGGGTGTGAGAAAGGTGTTTTAGGAACTCACAAAAAGAGATGAGTAACCCAGCCTTAGACACCGGGATGGCATGACGGAAACCATGGCCATGAGTAGTGAAAGAGAGAAAGGGAAACCCGAACTGGATTCTGGATTATGAGTTTGTGGCAAAGACTGGATCTGAAGCATCAGTCCTCTAACTCTGACATTAGTGATCTTTCCACTATATTTCTATGCTGAACATCAATGAAAATCAAAGTATTATCATTCAAGATATTTACTAGATCATTTTTCCCAGTTACTTAACATTACAAGATATTGATATGTGTACAATTTTCTTTAATTTGAGAGTCATTTAAATGTAGACAGATCCTATGGCATGTGGACAATTTATGTAAACGATATGATAATTGGTTCCTTATATGTACTTGTATACAACTTAAATTGATGAATCTATGGGGCTTTGTTTTCTGTTTTGTTTTTCCCTTATGGACTCCTCTTATTATTCATTCATTGAGAAATAGAACTATAGATAAAAAAGTTATTTTATTAGAACTTAAAACATTTAGAAAAATAAGTTATGTACCTCCTCCAAATGTTTGCTTTATTAAATGGCCAATATAAAAATATAAGATATTCATTAGAATTCTTCCAATTTAGAGATCCAGTGTCACAGGTTTTTAGAATCCAAATTTCAAATGACTTCTTCTTATAAGCCAGCATCTTTAGATTTTCTGTATGATACTTGTATCTGAATAGGATCTTACAAAATGGAAACCCATGTAATTTTGTTGAGAATTGAAAAATTTACACACACACACACCCCCAAATATGCTATTTATACAGTCCATATTAACAAGTAATAGGTATTTATGCAAGTGAAATTACTTAAGATTATTATTTAGCATTTATTATTGTAATAAATGATCATTATGGTTTTCATGTATATCAACTATTTATCTCAAAGAAAAGGTCTTCTGAATGTGAAAAAAATATATTTGGAAGAAAATTAGACTGCTTTTTATTTTGACTCCTAATAAACTCATGCTAGAAGATATACCTTTTTATGAGACCTTATATCCAAAAAGAAAGTTAATATTATATATTATAAACATAAATAATAATATATAATACATATTTGTTTTGAATGAATTTGGGTTATAATAAGTTGAATTCATATTTTTTATTACTAACTGTGTGACTTTGGGCAAATTACTTAACATCTCTGAACATCAGTGTGCTGATCTATAAAATCGGATATTGATAGAACTTATTTATAGGGCAGTTTCTAGAATTAAAGCAAATAATTTATTCAAAACATCCAATGCTTGGCACACAATTATGCTCAATAAGTGTTAACTAGTCATTCTATCATTGTTATCATTGTCATCATTACTTTTTTAAACATAAAAATATTATCAGTAAATACTATATGAGTAACTGTTTTTCCTTTGGTGGAAAATGATAATGGCTGTTTTATTTTTTCTCTATATCCCAAATTCCCGTGATATAAAATTTATATTTAGCAATGGGTTCTTTCATCAATTCTTACCCTCCTTATATACTCATAGAATTTTTATTTGATATTCATATACATAGATTCCAAATCAGTCTATCGACGTTTATCAAAGTCTTTGACTCTTTCCTTCTTGTTCTGTGATAAATTCAAGTTGAGACCAATTCTCAATTATCTGTAGCAATGGATTGTGTCTCTATAATTAGAATATTTACAAAAAGGGCACAAATCCTTTCTCAAATGTGCTGATAGTCCTTCAGTCTAAGAGAGACTGTGACAACAATCAGGTCTCTGCACCGGACATGAGTGTAATGGTGTTTTTAAAGGCCCCGGGTTATAGGGAGCATGATGTTTTCACAGAATTGCAAAGTCCAGCGTGACTGAATCCTACAGTGAAAAGCAGGGCGCTAAAGAAGGGCCAGATCCAAAATGATGTTAGAAAACATAATAAAGGGTTTGAACTTGATCATGAGGACAACAGGGACCAACTGAAGGTTTTAAGCAATGAAGTAACAAAATTCGATTTTCTGTTTAGAAAAGCCATTTTTGCTGCCCTAGGATACTGAACTAAAGGAACAAGGATCCCAGTAGGTAGCTTATTACCATCATCTGCATTAGAAGTGATGAAGGCAAGGATTAAAGTGGTGACCATAAAGATATAGAGGAGTAGAGACTTGCTAGCTGGTTAGGATGGTTATATCTGGAGTGAAGCAAGTATAATGGATTTAGATGATCTCAAGTTTCTGGCTTGAGTAACGTAGTGGATATGTCCTATACAAGAGAGAAAAAGGATATGGAAAAAACTGGAGTGGCTGGAGGGAATGAAAGCTCTCAGTTTTTGATATTATGTCTCTCATTTCTCAGACCAAGACTATATATTCTCCTATACAACTGTTGTGAATAGTATTAATCTTATATTTTGACAGAGGTTGATAGTTTCCAGAGTGCTTTCAACATGTGCTACCTCATTTTGCCCAAGAGATACTATGAGAAAAGAAGGAGAGAATGCTCGCCATCCACTTGTAGAAATGAAGGCTCAGAGATCAAACACATACAAATCGGCATGTCTAGAACTGAAGTCAAGATAATTGTACTGTAATCACACAAGAATTTTTTTGGGTCAAGAAGAAAACCTATTTGAAGAGAATGTAGCAGGATTTACAAAGATCTTCTCCTGTCTTCCTAGAAAAAGAAAAGAAAAAATATCTCTATGCTTAAAATTTTGCTAATCTTGCTGAGAAACCTAAAGAGCGTTTTCCACAAAAAAGCAGTGCACAGCAGGTAAATGCTATGATGATATTTTGCTCAAAGAGTTTAAAATTTGTTAAAAGGAGGCTCACACCAGGATCTTACATGTCAATTTTCTGCGTGCATTTTATAAGTGAATTAGAAATGCTGTAAATAGTGTATTTTGTAGTGAAAAACTGACAGTGTCATCCTCAATGATGTGAAAGCAAACTCATGAAAGGTTTTTTTTGGTAATAGATTATGATTACAGTTCAGTAAATTATTTTATGCTCATCAGCTGGAATTCATATTTATATGTCAATGGGGATTTTTTAATGTAACTACTGACTTTAAAATCCATAAATTTCCCCATGGTTTATTTCTGAAAGAACTTTGAGAACTATAATTTATGCTAAAGAGAAATGAAATAACCCTGAATTTGGCATTTAACAAAAATGCATTGAATGACAAGTTAAAAATCATTGTATCCAATGGTATACACAGTATACATACTTGCAGAGTGTCCATGTATAGCTCTGTTGCAGAACCAGGTGGGCGAGTAGGCAAGTTTGAAGAATCGGCAGTGGTGGCCTTTTGCATCTGGCAGATGCAGACTTGGGCGCACATCCCAGATCTGCCCGTGTCTGGCTTGGTATCCTTGGCATATGATTCACTTTTGTTGGCCTCCATTCTTCACGTGTAAAGGGATAATAATACCTACTTTATTGGTTTTAAGAGGATTAAATACTATTAATTGTCATGCATGCCAAAAATATATATTGAGGGACAACTATGTGCCAGGCACTACTTTAGATGCTTATGATGCTTAAGTGACTACACCAGGTACCTTCCCACCTGGAGAGCTTGTATGTCAAGAGCTCCACAAAGTATCCAGCATGAATGCTTAATAAATTTTAGTTGTGAATGAGACGCTATGAAGATTTAGCCAATCTGCTTTTACTAATATGGAGGAAAACAGTTCTTTTTAAAAGTTTCATCCATCTCCTATATCTCCCAATTACGTGAATTTTTTCCTAGACGCAAACATAAAGCTAAAGACATCATGTTCTTTCTGCTGGGCAATCTGCTTTCATACTAAACACTGTCAGTGTCCTTGCATTTTAAAAGTAATGTAGCTTTCAGATCCCTCAGTTTTCAAGTAGGATAAGGATTTTTATTATTATAGGTCAATAGTGTTATATTGATCCAATCTCCACTTCAGATTTAAAGAACTATTTCATTCTCAAAAGACTCTATAGATTTCTAATTATTCATTGTCATAGGTATTTTCACATCTGTTCCAAGTGTTGCCTGACCTCTCTCTAGCACCAGCTTATATAAAAATTTCATTATAATAATGATTGGACTTTTGTGTTTGAAATATGACTGATTACTATACTGTGGAGTCATTTGACAGGATAAACTATATAAATTTCAGGTGGTATTTTCTGGATTTATAACGATGGCTGGCTCTTTGATTTTCTGGAGAAACCAGTCGCATTAGACCTGACAGCAAAGAGCTGGTGAGAGCTAAGTAGCTTTAAAACATACTGTAAGGAGTATACCCTTCTGATATAGATATTTGTTTCCTTTTCTTGTTTTTCTTCATGTGGATATTGTAGATATTTTCCTTGTTTGTTTTCTTGTGGACAATAACTATTACCAAGTGTGTGTAGCATAATCTAAGCTTTTCAAAGTAAATCCAATGAATATAGTTAAAATACATTTGCTGGACATCTGTGCAGATCCTGTGGACATTAAAAGAAAGGAATACTGTGAACAACTCTGTGCCCACAAATTTGATAACCTAGATGAAATGGAGCAATTCTTTGAAGGACACAATTTACTAAAACTCACACAAGAAGAAATAGACAACCTGATTAGACCTATGTCTATAAAAGAAGTTGAATCAATAATTAATAACCCTCCAAAAAAGAAACCATCAGGCCCAGATGGATTCACTGGTGATTCAACCAAACGTTTAAGGAAGAAATTATACCAATTCTCTACAATCTCTTTCAGAAGATAGAAGGAGAGGGAATACTTCTGTTAAAAACAAAATTTCAACCAACTAAATTTGAAGATCTAATTGGCTTTATTCAACAATTTCATGAATTGAGCAGCATCCCATTTAGCAAGAGAGATACTCCAAGGAGTTATACAAAATGGAAGGTTTTTATAGGTGGAAGGAGGGTGGCATAGGAACTTATTAGCAAAAGAAAAGAAAGGATCATTTCAGGCCAGGACATCTTGTTTTTGGGGGGAAGAGAAGGCAAGGGTTTTATCATGCAGGTTACCTCTCTAGTGCTAATCAGGAAATTTCAGATTGACTATTAAAAAGGTCACATTCCTAGGATAAGTTGTGGGCAAATGATTTCATTTTGGACTTATATTTCTTTTTTAACACTTCCTAACTCGTTCTATGGGGGCAGCATCACTCTAATATGAAAACCAAAGGGGTTGTAAGAAAACTACAGACCAATATCTCTCGTGAACATAGATGCAAAAATCTTCAACAAAATATTAGCAAATTAAATCCAACGATGTATTAAAAAGATTACACACCACAACCAAGTGGGACTTATCCTAGATATGCAAGAACAGTTCAACATTTGAAAATCAGTTAATGTAATTCATCACATTAACAAGCTAAAGAAGAGAGAACCCATGATCCTATCAGTAGCTGCAAAAAGAATTTGACAAAATTTAACACTCCTTCATTATAAAAACTCTCAGCAAGGTAAGAATAGAGGGGAACTTTCTCGACTTGATAAAGAACATCTACAAAATCCTACAGCTAACATCATACTTAATGGTGAGAAACTCGAAGCTTTCTCACTAAGATCAGAAACAAAGCAAAGATGTCCCTTCTTACCACTTCTTCTCAACATCGTACTGGAAATCCTACCTAATGCAACAAGATAAGGAAGACAAAAAGTACACAGACTGGGAAGGAAGAAATAAAACTGTCCTTGCTCAGAGACGACACAATTGTTTATGTAGAAAATTCAAAAGAACTGACAAAAAAACCCTGGAACTGGGGCTGGCCCGGTGACGTAGTGGTTAAGTTCACATGCTCTGCTTCAGCGGCCCAGGGTTCGTGGGTTCAGATCCTGGGCATGGCCCTATACACTGCTTATCAGGCCATGTTGTGGTGGCATCCCACATACAAAAAATAGAGGAAGATTGGCACAGATGTTAGCTCAGGGACAATCTTCCTCACCAAAAACAACAACAACAAAAAAAGCCTGGAACTAATAAGCTGTTACAGCAAGGTTGCAGGATACAAGGGTAATATACAAAAGTCAATCTCTTTCCTATATACCAACAATGAAAAAGTGGAATTTGAAGTTAAAAACACAATACCATTTACATTAGCACACCCTAAAGTGAAATACTTAGTTATAAATCTAATAAAACATGTGCATCTATCTATATGAGGAAAACTACAGAATTCTGATGAAAGAAATCAAAGAACCAAATACATGCAGAAATATTTAATGTTCATGGATAGGAAGACTCAATATTGTTAAGATATTAGGTCTTTCCAACTTGATGTATAGATTCAAGACCATATCAATGAAAACTCAGCAAGTTATTTTTTGGATATCAATAAACTGATTTTAAAGTTTATATGGAGAGACAAAAGACCCGGAATAGCCAATATAATACTGAAGAGAACAAAGTTGGAGGACTGATGATTACTTCAAGACTTACTATAAAGCTGTAGTAAGCAAGACAGTGTGATATTGGCGAACAAATAGAGAAATGGATCAAGGAAACGGGTGAGAGAGCGCAGAAATAGATCCACATATATAAATATAGTAACAATCGTTGATAAAGGAGCAAAGGCAGTTCAGTGGAGAAAAGACAGTTTTTTTCAACAATGGGTGCTAAAACAACGAGACATCCACTTGCAAAATAATGAATCTAGAGACAGACCTCACACTTTTCACAAAAAGTAACTCAAAGTAGATCACATACATTAATGCAGAACACAAAACTATAAAACTCCTGGAAAATAACATAAGAAGAAATCTAGATGACCTTGGAATAGTAATGATAACTTTTTAGAAACAGTACCAAAGGTAAGATCCATGAAAAAAAAAGTTCTGTAAGCTGGACTTCACTAAAGTAAAAAACTTTTGCTCCGTGAAAGATACTGTGGAGAAAATGAGAAGACAGGCCACAGACTGGGAGAAAATATTTGCAAAAGACATATCTGATGAAAGACTATTATCAGAAGTATAAAAAGAACTCGTTAAAACTCAACAATAAGAAAATAAAAACCCTGACTGAAAAAAGAGCAAAGATCTTAACAGACACCTCACTAAAGAAGATAGGCTGGTGGCAAATAAGCATATGCAAGGATGCTCCACATCATATGTCATCAGGGAAATGCAAATTAAAATAGTGACGAGATATGACTATACCTCTATTAGAATGGCCAAATCCAGAACTCTGACGACAGCAAATGCTAGTGAGGATGTGGAACAATGGGAACTCACATTCATTGCTGGTGGGAATGCAAAATGGTACAAGTTTGGAAGACAAACAGTTTCTTACAAAACTAAACATACTTTGACCATGTGATCCAGCAATTGCGCTCCTTGGTACTTACCCAAAGGAGTTGAAAATATGTGTCCGCACGAAAACTTGCACTTTGGTGTTTACAGCAGCTTCATTCATAGTTACCAAAACGTGGAAGCAACCAAGATGTCCTTCAGTAAGTGAATGGATAAATAAACTGTAGTACATTCAGACAGTGGAATATTATTCCGAGTTAAAAAGAAGTAAGCTATCAAGCCATGAAAAGGAAACTTAAATGCATATTGCTAAGTGAAAGAAGCTGATCTGAAAAGGCTATGTACTGTATGATCCACCTATATGACGTTCTGAAAAAGGCAAGACCATAGAGACATTTAAAAAATTAGTGGTTACCAGGGATTGAGGGAAGGGAAGGATGAATGGGCAGAGCACAGAGGATTTTTAGGGCAGTGAAACTATTCTGCATGATACTATAATGGCGTATGCTTGTCATTATACATTTGTCCAAATCTGTAGAATGTATGACGCTAAGAGTGAACCCTAATGTAAGCCATGGACTTTGGGTGATAACGATGTGTCCATGTGGGTTCAGTGACTAAGACAAATGTACCACTGTGGTTGGGGCTGTTGATAAGGTGGGAGGTGTGCGTGTGGGACCAGGGGATATGAGAACTCTCTGTGCTTTCAGTTCAGTTCTGCTGTGAACCTAAAAATGCTCTAAAAAAAAAAGTCTATTAAAAAACCAAGAAAAAAATCTCCCACAATTGCTTATGTAATAGTAGTGAAAGAGTTCCACATAAAAATCTTGTATACTGTGTTTACCTAAAATAGCTTAACCAAATTAGTATACCTTATTAGCAGTGGGAGACATGAATAGTTGGCATACAACTTCCTTTGGGGGAAAATGTTTTAGCTATGCTCTGAGAGCATACACAGCTGAGAATGTTAGTTAACACTCTTTGAAGATTTTATTACAGAGGAATCCACTTAATTCTCATATCCCTGTGGAATCCAAAACTGTGCAGCCTAAGTATTTACCACAATGATTAGAGAGTGTTTATATTACATGCGTTCTCATTTTTACTTTCGAGATTTCTTTCAAAATAAGCAGCATATATTAGAGTCACACATCCTTAAAAGCAGTTGTAATAAAGCAGATGAGTCACATAAAGATGCCAAAGGTCTGTATGGCACAAAAATTATCTTGCAGAAAAATAAATCCAGGTATTTGCAGAAGACAGTCTTTCAGATATCTCTGCTACAGAAATGACAATTCAAAACACTGACAAGTAGCTCAACCTAGGGAAATGGAAAATTGGCATTGGTCTCAGAATTATCTTTATCAGTGGCCTGTTAACTCATTCACTTAAGAGTTTGGTTACTAAAAAGTTTTTCATTGTTCCTAAAACATGGTTTAGCTCTCACCTTTTCAATACACTCCTCTCTAGTTACCATCGTTTTCTGTAGCAAGTAATGGAACCTGATCAAAACAGAAATCCAGAAATACCCACTGGATTTAATGACTTAAGCAGAGTTCATAGGAAGAAAACAGTATTGATTCATTGATTGGCTACATAAGATGGTGAGTTGATTTACATATGGTACATTATTTATTACCATTCGTTTGTGTTTAACAAAAGCATCTAGTAGGATTTATATGCTAAAATCTTCTGAGCTCACATGTATATTCTTGAGTTTATAAATTCACAAATAAGTACCTGAATATATTGTCTATTGTGTTTGCTAGCATTAGAAAACTTTACTTTTATATAACTTCATCTTAGTAAAATGGTGGGAAATCTTGCTGTAGATACTGTCTATAGGACCTTTGCAAATGCTTTAACCTTTTGAAAAATATCCTCTACTTCCTCAAGAAATGTTGTGTAAAATCATGATGAAAGTGGTTGAAGGTACCTATGATGTAATAATTTGGATTGAGTATAAAACAAAGTCAGTCAATCACCACTGACTTAATTGATACATATCACCTATTCCAGGACTAATTTCTTTTGAAATTGGACACTCAGGTTAGTTACTCTCAACTTAATTGGTAATGTGTACTATGCTTGATTGAATTAAATGCAGTGCATACTTGAAGCCTACTTCTTCAAAATGAGCTATATGTAATGATATGAATTACCTTTAAGTCACCATTGATTATCCATGCTAATGCAGAGGGGCAGTTAATTTGAGACAGCATATGTTATTTTTATTTTTAAATAAATGATGTGCTTTTTATGCTGAATTTTAGCAGAAATATAGGTTGCTTAGCTATTTGGGTAGATAAGTTGAAATGAAAGAAGTGACCTACAAGTTTTCATAAGAAATGTATTAACTCTCTCACTCTTTAAATGAAGCATATTTGAAAAAATGCCCATGGCATACTATGTGTTGATCTAATAAAAGTATTAATGTATATACTTATTGTAGAATTGTGAAGTTAGTGACAAAATTTGTCAAATAAAGACAGGCCATTATCACTCAGTTTTCGCTTACGAAATATATTCAGCAGGAGCTACAAAACAAGTTAGATCATTTGGTGTTTGTCTTATTTTGCTTTATTTATCAATTCTGTTCAACAAACATTTACTGAGCACTTAATTTGAACAGGCCATGATTCTGCCTAGCAAATTAGTGCCAGCACTGTGAGTGAGCCTGAGAGTTATCAACTTCCCCCTTAAATTGTTTATCATCTAGTTTAACTCAGTTGACATTCGAGGGTCCCTGCTGACAGACATTGCTCTCTTCTTTCTTTTAATTTGTTCTATGTCTTTATAATCTGTCTCTTAGCACTTCTTTCCTTTACCTTTTTAACCCTACCATTTTAACCCAAACCCTATGCTCCACCATATTGGAACACCACCACTTCACCAGTAGATCATGCATTTCTATTTCTCTATGCCCCTATTTAGGTGGTTCCCTCTCTCTAGAATATATTCCTGCTTTCTTCTCCATACAACCAAATCAAGGCACAGGATTAAACCAGGTAGAACTCTGCAAAGAATTCCCTAACACGAGCTGCCTGCCCTTCCCCCTAGAAAGAATAGATTGGCCATTTGTTCGGGTTTCCATATGACTTTATTCATACAAATTTAGCACATTTCATGACAATAAATAAAATGCATTAGCTATATACTAATTATCAGCCACTAGTGTTATCTTCACTAATTTTCAGTATCACCTTATGCAGTAAATGCTCTTATCCCCTTTTTAAGGATGAGGAATCTGAATTACACAGAGTTTATGTAAGTTTCTCAGTCTTACCCAGGTAGTAAAGTAGAGTCATCACTCAAACCCAAGGATTTGCTTCCAGAATCTTCCCTCTTAACCAGTTTGCTATTGTCCATCTACAGACTGTAGTATAGGTGGTTGCATATGTATACACCATTACATCTTTCTTTCCCCATCTCAATATCGATTTTCTTAAAGTTCAGAGACTGTATTTATATCCCTGGTACTCAAAATACTAATCAGCATTTAACAGGTGCTTTGTAAATACTTGCAGAATGGTTGTCGAATGGACGAGCTGCAAGTGTGCCACATCTTGCAAGAATGCTTTAGTAGTCTTGTTCTGAGACACTTATAAAAATTTTGCATTTGCTTTCAGCTCTTCTAAGCATAACCTGTTTTAGAGCTTTTAGCTGAAGTCAAAGTTTTGGTATAAAGACAGAGAAAGAGGTCAGAGGATCTCTAATATGAAAGAAAATGACTTCAGGATGTTACATCCTAACAGCAAAAATTTAGCATGTGCATGTGGTGAGGTATAAACTTTCTGACTAAAATAATTTTGATGTAATTGGATGATAGTTATAGAAAGTTATATCACTTCTTAATAATGGAGCTTTTACTCTGTTCTGGGTGGTCCGAAAGTGGTCCATCTGAAGACAGAAGTCAGATTAAGTGACAATGGCTATAGTGGTTGAGACCAGAGCTTCCAAGTCAATCTAAGTTCTGTTGTATATTCAGAAAGCCACTTAACTTTTCGGAGCCAGGACCCGCCACTTATTAACTATGCAAATTACTTAATTCTCTTCACCTCAGTGAAACCAGTATAAAGATACAGCCTATCTCAAGGTTTTTTTTTTTTGTTACCATTAAGTCACCGAACGCTCATAAAGTGCTCAGCATATGGCCTGCTCGTGTTACTTGCTGAACTAGAATAATTATTTGATGTATTTACCTATAAAATATAAATAATAACAATATATACCTCATAGAGTTATTTGAGGAATTAAGTAAGATAATGAACAAAAGACATATAACACTATGCCTGGCATGTAGTAAGCTATAAATAAATGGTAGCTATAAGCCATTATATTAGCAGATAAACATCCATAACTTCTTCCAATTGTACACTCCTTTAAATCTAAGTCATAACAATTTAATAGCCTATTACATTTTAAATACATTTTGAACTGGAAATTAGTATAGCACATTACCATGACTGTTGATATGGTCTATGTGACCAAAACTCAAAGTAAAAAGACTAACAAATTGAATGTGAGATAAACATTAAGTTGATTTTAAGTGAAGCATTGTGAGGTCTAGGGAAACTGTATGCTACATGCAAGATTGAGACCACATTATAATCCACCAGGCCAAAGGAGTAACCCAGGGCTATAAATTAGGAACATTATGAAAGCAGGCATAAACACCTGAAGTTCTTCCTGGACAATATAAGATACCATGGCAAGACTTTTCTTTTATTGGTATATTCTAGTTTAGCCATATGCTTATATCCCCATGTTTATATCAAAGAGCATGAATGTTTAAGTAAGAGATGGGACTTGAGAAAAATAAAATATCATTATTGGTAGAACTACCTATATATAGATAATGGGAAAACTGAGTTTCATATGGATATAGTCTCTAAACATTGGTTTTCCATCAAAGACAACGGGGAATCTGAAAATAATATTTTTGTTTACAAATTGGGTGAATGTTTGGAATAGAATATCCTTACCAAATTCTGAATCATGTACCACGCCAGTCAGCTGCTGTCTTACAGAGAAGCACCTGGCTGAAGCATTGTTTTCCCCCTACTAATAGTCTCCACACTTTGGCCTCTCTTCTCATTGGGTGATCCATTTAATATCAGGCTGCTGCCTCTCACATATTATGTTTACATCACATCACTTATTTTCAGTGGTTCCCTTTTCTTGTGCTTTGAAGTCCATCTTTTCTACCTTTTACACTTCCATCCCCTTATTCTCTCTTTCCCAAATCACAGCCAAATCTTCCACTCTTTCCTGCCTTGAACTTGCTGCTTCATTCAACAGACTCACGTGCAAACTCATTCAGGGGTTTTTATTCCCTTCCACCTACCACTCTTCACATCTTTGCATTTTAATTTTAAATGTCACTATCTTTTGCTTTTTGAATACTTCAGTCGTCTTTATGTCTGTATGCCATCTGCCCATTCACTCAAGTACTTTTTGAAGGAGTCAAAATAGCATTTAAAAACTTAAAATTCTCATTGCCCATATTTTATATTTTATGTCTTGCCCAGGGTGTGAGAAATTGAAAAGAATATATTTGTGGTCGGTTTCATCTCCAGATATAAAGAGAACATGCAGAGATCATCAGAGTTTAGAAAATATATAAGGAAAAATTTTCTGTAAAAGTATTGTAATGATCATTATAACTCAACATCTTTTATAATATCTTTGCTGCTGATTTTCAAAAAGATTTAAAGGTAATATTAAAGAGATTTTTTCTGTAGTCCTTTTCTTTATGGAACAGTACATTAGATTTTTTTTTTTTAATTTCACTTTGGACTCTGCCATTACATAACTATCTTCCTCAAGCTTACATTAATCAACTTTCGAGTGACCTTGAATAAGCTTAATTAACCTCTTTTGGTCTCACTTTTTTCCTGATGGGGTTGGATGATATATAAATTCCTTTTTAGCTCTCAAATTCTGAGCCTACTTAAATAAAATTCTTTCTGCCTGTGGAGTTCATCTCAGTCCTAGGAGTCTACATTGTCTTGGCTTATCAGAGTAAGTTATCAGGAACTAGAACTGAAAACATCACCTGAATAAGGCTGATCTGAGTAGGTATAAAACTATTAACCATTTCCACTTCATCAGCCTCTCTTGTCTTCAGCACTGCAGTTGATTAAAGTCACCCCCCCAACCCCCACTGATTTTTCTCTCTATTTAATCCCCTTAAATTTGCATCATTTTGTTTTCTTTTATCATCACTGCTTGCGGCTTCCTGCCAGTATGAATTTTAAAGTCTTATAGTCCCTAATTCTCATCTGTATAAATGTTATAAATGTTGTGCAGATTTTAGCTGCATGATCCCCTCTGGGCATTTTTTTAAACTGTTGAACTCCTCCCTCCTCAAATCTACCAATTCAAATCTGCTTTGGTATATATGTCTATGGAAACGTGGATAAATATAAGATAGAAAAATACACGTACAGTCCCAGGTCAAGAGGAATTTGATCCCTGTGCAGCTGCAGATGAGCAGCCTATTGTTGTAATGATGCTACCAAGAGAATTGGGGTAAGTATAATAGTGTACAAGTGTGAGCTCTAAAGCCCACTACTCAGGTTCATGTCCCGGATCCACCACCTACTAGCTGTGTGACCTTGAGCAAGATGCTTAACCTCTACCTCACAGGATTGTTATGAGGGTTAAATAAACATGTGGTAACACAACTAAAGTAGCACATACTACATAGTTAGCCTTCAACAAATGTTACTTATTATTATTAATAATAATATTTTTAGAGTAATCCTTTAAGTAGACAATGGGGGGAAGATAGCATCCTTATTTCCCCAAGATTCAAAAATATGTACACTTTGGTATACCTGTCTATTATATGAGTTTTAAGAAATGAAGTTTCATATAAAATTCATGGTTCTAGCAAAATTTGTAAGACGAGAATATTGATTGTATTACTTCTTTTAATGTATAAGCACCCTAAAAATAGGGCCATGCAAAACTCTATAAAGGAGACTCCTATAGCTATTAAGATGAGAACGACTGCAGCCTCACACCTGCCGCCTCATTCCTGCTCCATTGCATAAGGCATCTTAGGGAACAGATCAACAGGAAAGAACATCAAGGAAAAGGATTGTTTTTAGCATCATCTGTTTTCATGAGATTTTTCTTGTCTCAAAGAAAGAAATTCAAATATAGAAATCAATGTTTACGTGATTTTAAGGGCCTGACTTTAACTGTCAGGCAAGTCATTTGATATATGGAACTGGGCTTTTGTCTTTCTCATGCTTTACTCTGTCTAGACAGAACTCTAGATGATCTCAGCCCATCCCAGAAAAATGATGACACAAGTATGTGTACCCAATACCAACACTGCCTTAATAAGTATGTATCTTCTCTTGTGAATATTTACAGTACTTTTTATTTCTAAGGCCCTCCCACTTAACACTCTATAAGAGAACTAGATACTTGTTCTCTAGTTGTCTCATATACTGAAGGTTCATTTCCTCATATAGATTAAAAATTATTTGAGGATCAGAGCTTTATCTTATATCTACTTTAAATCTTATTTCTAATCTCAATTCTGGAACATTTTTTAGTTAATATTTGATGTAAAAAATTGGTCTAGTAATTGTGTCTTTAATGTTTTTTACTCCCCAGAAATCTTTGCATTGATTCCTAGGACAATCATGGGATAAAAAATCCACAAAACTTTAGGGACCAGCCCAGTGGCATAGTGGTTAAGTTCACACGCTCTGCTTTGGGGGCCCAGGGTTTGCAGGTTGGGGTCCTGGGCGCAGACTATGCAATGCTCATCAAGCCATGCTGTGGTGGTCTCTGATGTGTAAAAGAGAGGAAGATGGGCAGAGATGTTAGCTCAGGGCCAATCTTCCTCAGCAAAAAGAAGAAGACTGGCAATGGATGTTAGCTCATGGCCAATCTCCTTCATCAAAAAACAAAAAAAAAAAACACTACAAAACTCTACACACTAGATGTTTTGCTTTTTTTTTTTTTTAATGAAGACAGAATGAGAGAAGGAGGGTTACAAAACTCACAGATCAGATTTGAGAGCTTTCTTAGAATTTCAGCTTTAATTGGGCAGGAGCTGCTGGGACTGGTTTCTAATCACATAGCTGAATGTGTCATGTTTTCCATTATTTTGCCTTCAGTTCTTTGGGCACCATAACTCGAAGGACTTACTGCTGTTGATGTCCACCCAGCCAGTATATGTCCATGTCATTTACATAGTGAGGCAGTTAGGAGCTCAATTTCTGGAATCAAACAGACTTGGTTGAAATTTTTATGCCTTCTTGCATCCTTCCCTAGAGGAACTACCCCATTCCTCTATAGCATAGCAATCTTTCCTTACCATTTATAAAATTATGAGCCATATGTTTACTGTATGAAAGATTTGAGATTTAGTTTTTGTTACATATAGTTAGAATTATTGAGTTCCAGACTCTTGTCTCCACTTATTATCTGTGCAACTATGAACAGGATACTTCACTTCCTTAAGTTTCAATTCACTTCTCTGTAAAATTGAGACATTAAAAAAACCTACTTAAGAGTTGTCCCAGTTAGCTCAGGCTGCTATAACAGAATACCATAGACCGGGTGGCTTAAACAGCAAACATTTATTTCTTATAGAAGGAGCCTGGAAGTCTGAGATCAGAGTACCAGCATGTTCAGGTTCTTAGTATGTGCCCTATTCCTGGTTTATGGACAGCTGCTTTCTTGCTGTATCCTCGCGTGGTGGGGAGAGAGAGAGAGAGAGAGTGCTCTGGTCCCTTCATCCACTTTTAGGGACACCAACCCCATCATGGGGGCTCCACCCTCATGACGTCATTCAAACACAATTACCTCCCAAAGGCCCCACCCCCAAATTCCATCATATTGGTGATTAGGGCTTCGACCTATGAATTTTCGGGTCACACATTCAGTCCATAGTTATAGCATTATGATATCAAGTGTGGTGAAGAATTTAGAGATTATTCTTCAAAAGTAGTCTCAGGTGATCAGTGTGGTTAAAAAGCTCCTGACCCATGTGATGTCATGTACACCCAAGAGTTCCATAAATAACGAGTCATGGCTGAGTAAACAAACATGTTGGCTAGAAGATTTTCAACTTTTCAACCTGTTTAGATAATATTCAGACTGACATGATCAATTCATTTAATCTAATTCTCCCAATATTGGGTGTTTTTCTTGTTTCAAGCATACGCTTGTGAGGAAGACCTACGCACTATGCAGGTCACAGTAGAGCAAGAGGCCTACACAAAATCTTGTGATACTTTCTGAATCCACCTGGGGCTTTGAGTTCTCACCTAAAAATGTGTACATGACTTATATGTATTTATTTTTAATTAAATGTTAGTATATTGTTATAAAAATCTATATGTACCACATTTTAAAAGTATATACATATAGAATCATATAAGCATAATGTTGATTTTGCTCTTCTTTGTAGCCTAATTTTAATATGATATGTATTCATGTTATTCTCAAGTGTATTCCATATTCTACAAAATTTTGATGGAAATACTAGGCCTAGAATTTTTCTGATACTATATTCCACTTACCTTAGTGAGTATACAACCTCCTATAAGATAAACTCTATGAATATACATTACATAGCTCCCTGGGGCCTCCTTTTTTATTGTATTGCTTTGTAACATAATATGAAGTGATCATATTTGTCAACAAGCTGGTTTGCATTAAACATCAAGCTTATTCATACCCCTGGGTACTGTTAAATATACTGTTGTAACAGCTGGGCTAATTGTTGGAAATCAAGATCTAAAGTTGCATTGTCTTTGTATCTGTGCATGCATTTGATAGTGTATACGTGTGTATCTCTGGACCCAGGGATGTCATTGCTGTGACTGATTTGAGAGAATATCTTATTAACCTAGGAAGATCAGGCAAATTATTCCTCTGTGAGCAAGGAGCAAAGAGTGGAAAGCAAAACCATAGGAAAACCTTGGAAGAAGAAAACATTGATCTAATGAAGTGAATAATAGTTTTCTCATGAAAAAGTAATTGCGACATCTACTTGCCGCTCTGCTTGACTGCAGGAACTGAGGTGAAATACTACAACTCCAGGATTTTCATTGCATTTCCTATAACATGATGTTCTCCAAAATATTGTACAGGGCGGCCTAAGATTATCAATCAAATGCAATTGTCAAAGAATAGCCATTTCCTTCTCTTCCTTTCGCTTGTTGAGATCCGTCTGGTCATTCTGTGGCCAAATTGGAAAAGTTACTTCTCAAAGTGATACCCATCTGAAAACCATGCTGCTTTGATGTTTTAATGAGTAAGTCCATGAATGGCTCTATAAACCGCTCAGTTCTGGGATCCTCAGTCCTCACACTTCAGCTCTCCTAATTGTAAATCAATTTTAGTTACAGTTAAACACCATGCTGTTCTACAGCTATGATCATATTATTTCTGAAAATCCTTATCTTTTGAAAAATTCTTACTCATCTTTTAAGGCTCACTCCATGTTCATCTTCCCCAGGAATCCTTCGCTGAACTCCGTCCTGGACTGTTAGGTGCCTTTTTTTCTTTACATTTTACATATTATTAAAATGATCTATTATTATTACTAAGCGTTTTAGCCCAGCACCTAGAGCAGTTTCTTACTCATATTTAGACTTTCAAAAAATGTTTCTTGAACTGAATATGATTTAGAAAAATAGAAGTCCCTGACAAGACAACCAAATAAAAAAGCATGTTTTGTTTTGTTACTGATAATTATACTTGAGATCAAAATCAAGGTTAAGACAAGAAATTTCAATAAATTTACCTGTAGTTTTTCTTCTAGATTATAAGTCATTTAACTTAAACACAGGCTCAAATAAATGTAAATTTCATTTTTAGGTAGCAAACTAGAGAATTTTCCAAATTAGGTAAGCCTGGTAGATAAAAACTAGCCTGTCATTTCCACTATTTGCTGGAGTTTAAGTTTATTCATAAGTGACCTCATTGCTCAGTTATTTATTATCTATGTACAGTTGGCAGGTGTATCTCCTTAAATCAGAACTGTGGGCAGTAATGCCAAATGAGGCCAGCAACCTGGCTAAACTTTGGAACAAATGAGAATTTGATGATCCTACACCTGGAAATGCTGACCCATAAATCAGCCATAGCCTTATGCTTTGGACACTAACTTTTTAAACGTTAAGGTATTGTATTTTATTTGTGCAAAGTTCATGCAGGAAAACTATAGAGTGAAAGAAACTTTACTGCAGAAGGAACTAACTTAGTCTATTTGGCAAGGTCAGGGAAGAGTGTTCTGCAGACCTTATATTTAAGCTGAGACCAGATATCTTGGATATTATTTGGCAGTATCTCAATCTGGCTAAGGGATGGGCTATACTATCATTTTTTTCCTGGGTTAGTCAACTCGAAGAGAAGAATGATTTCACTGGGTCCATGAGTCCCTGGGGAGGATGAGACCACGGGCATTCTAGAGCATGTTAGCCTGGTGAAAGGAGAAGAGAATGTTTTAGCTAAATGAGAAGATCATGTATGCTGGAAAAGAGGACTACTACGTTGTCTATATTGTTTCTACTTTGGTTAATTACTTCGTGACAATTAGTATGCATTTATTAGAGTATCATTTTTGTAATGCAAATTAAGAATTACAAAACATAATTTTCCACATTACTTAATATGCAATAAGTGTAAGCTTCTTGAGGACAAGAATCATGCCTTATTTGAATTTCTCATGTGTGAAGAATGCCTCAACAGATTCAACTGTTGTATACAAAAACAGAGTGTGTCCTATGTGATTCCCGTTAGAGTATAATACAGAATAATATATTACACTCTATATCCAGTTAATCTCAATAATGTGTATTTCATTGGTTTTAGACAACCGCTTAGGAGGAATGGATTTCAGGATGGTTTAGTAAGAAATGGCAATCCAATTAATTCTTTAGTGCAGTTAAAGAAGTTGTGTCAACAGAAAAAGAAGTAAAATGTTTCTACCTTAATTATTATCTTTGAAAAGAATACAGCCAGATTCTTATTGATGAAAGATGGGACTTCTAAAGTTGTGCTTGTTCTATAGCCTTGTTCTGTCATAAAAGCAACCTGAAATAAATGTAAATTTTAGTTTATAGGATATTCCAAATGATATAGGCCTAGTTTAATTATTAAAAAGCTAGAAGAAAGAATATGCTGTTTTGAAGAAAAAAATAGAACGTGCATATAATAAATGGTATTTTTATACTTTATGGTTATAAGCATAAGATAATGAATTGATTATCTAATATGTGGCATGCCCTTTAGGGATGTTATCCCATTTAATTCCTATAATAATGTGAAGTAGAGATATTATTGTTATCTGCCTTTTTCTTTTTTCTTTTTTTTGGTGAAGAAGATTAGACCTGAGCTAACGTCTGTTGCCAATCCTCCTCTTTTTGCTGAGGAAGATTGGTCCTGGTCTAACATCCGTGCCCATCTTCCTCTACTTTATACGTGGGATGCCTGCCACAGCATGGCTTGATAAGCTGTGCGTGGTCTGCGCCCAGGATCCGAACCTGCAAACCCCAGGCTTCTGAAGCGGAGCATGCAAACTTAGCCACTGCGAACACCAGGCCGGCCCCAGTTGTCTGCCTTTTTACTATGAAGACAAGAGTTGTCAGGAATTTAAGTAACTTAGTCACAATTACACAGCTTCTAAATGTTAAAAATGAAATTTGAATTTAGGTTCCCTGACCCCAAAGCACAGACATTCCTTTAATAACCGAATTATACTCTCTCTAGATGGGAAGAAAACCAAAAAAAATCCATGGATTGAATTTGACACATTATTTATTTATTTATTTATTTATTTATTATTTTTGTGTGTGTGTGAGGAAGATCAGCCCTGGGCTAACATCCATGCCTATCTTCCTCCACTTTCTATAGGACGCTGCCACAGCATGGCCTGACAGGCAGTGCTTTGGTGCGTGCCCGGGATCCGAACCCCGGGCCGCCAGGAGTGGAGTGTACGCACTTAACCGCTACACCAAGGGGCCGGCCCCCTATTGACACATTTTTTAGTTTTAGATACCAACATAAAGACGTTGTTCAGTCTTCACACCTTATTTTTATAAACATTAAAAGTCAAATGCTTTCTTGCTCAATAAACAGCTGCGTGAAGGAAATGCCATTGAGAAGCTAGCTGGAAGAGAATGAGATTGAAGCAGTGAGTCTAGGGGAGGGGCGAGGGTGGGGCAGGGATTTTGCCTCCCAGGAGACATTTGACAGTGTCTGGAAACATTATTGACTATCACAATGTGTGGGGGAGGGGGAAAAAGAGAGGAGTGGTGCTACTGGCATCTAGTGGGTAAATCCCAGGGATGCTGCTAAACATCCTATAATGCACAGGATAGGCCACAACAAAGAAGAATTATCCAACCCAATATGTCGATAGTGCTGAGGCTGAAAAACTGGGTTAAAGCCTTTGTATGGAACCTACACATTACTGGATTTTTTTTGTCTTGTTTGCTCTGATCTGAATTTCCATTGGGTTAAAAGATCAATTACTACCAAGATTGCTGCCTTCTAGGATACTGATCGTCTTCTAGAAGAGACATCTTAATTTTTAAAGACCTTCAGTCTGGTGATTGGATTTTAAATCAAGAGCAAGTTAAAGGAATGTTCTTTTATGTGTTAAAATTAAACATGGTTTATTCCTTACTGCAGAAATTTCTTCCTCATTCACAACCTGACAAAGCCACTTATTGTTTCTCATAAGATTTCCTGATCCTTGAGACATAAAGGGATGCTTGAGTGCTTCCCTTGAATTAGCAGATTTTTGAGAGTGTGTGCAGGACAAGTAATGAAGTTAGAAAGTAATTTAAATCTAAAAAGAACACCATTAATGAAGTTTATGCAGAAGAAAGATGGTTTGGAAGATACTATTCTTTAGAAAAAATTAGTTTTATCATGTTTAAAAAGTAGATACAAAAAATTAAAATTTACTTTTGCCTTATATGTGTAATTCCTATCATTGATATATATTGAATTTAACAAACATTTATTTAGTACCTAGTGTTTATGAAGAGTCAACAGACACATATTTAACAACATCTTCAAATGGCAAAATATTCAGCAGCAAATAGAATAGTTTATGTGAATGTTAATATAAATCTATAATTCAGACACAACTCTTTTAAGATGTGATTCTATCAACGTTAATATAAAAGAAGAGGTTTTCCCTCATGCATTTACCTCATGTGCTGTTCCTAAATAGTGAAATAAACATCTTTTCCTGCTACGTGGATGTTGATGTCACAACATGACAATTAAAATTAGGCAGTTCTGCTTTTTTAGAAGGAAACAGTAAATTCAGCTGCGGGATTCTGACAGTTGTGGGGCCCCTGGACTTCTGGCGCCTTCTTTGTCTTATAGAATCTTCCCCCGTCTAACTGCCTTACCAACACTATCCCCCACCATGCACATGCACACACACCCTCACTCACTATTCTCTGGCATATTGATTGCAACTTCTGCTTTCTGCCCAGTGTCACAAACCTTCCCTGAGGCAAGGGAGCACAAAGGCGCTCTTTGCCTTCTTGGAGTTTGGAGTGGGGACAAAATATGGAAAGAAGACGACAAGGTTATATCTGTATGAATTATTCTGCCATAGGTAATATATTTACTGGTATAGTAGAATTGCTCAAATTTTATCAGTTTTTTTCTCCCATTGATATAATAAAGTCTATTCTGATGCCATCCATTTATTAAGACCCCAAAATGCATAGTAAATCCATATGTATGTATTTCAAAAGCAATGAGTAGACATTGCCAAGATGTGAGAGAACGGATCTAATAGACTTGAAAGTTGACGTTTTAGGCTCCTTAAGATGGCCACTTAGATATTAAAGTGTACAGGACTAATGCAGCCATCTGGAAGTCTGAGAAAAAAAAGAAAGTGACGATAGTTAGTCCTGAAAGTTGGTGATCTCTGAAGACTTGCCAAATGCCTGAAGAAAAGTGCTGGGAGAATCTGGCCTCCAGCGAAGACCCAGCCAGGATGTATTGGTCCCCATTCCATTTTAGGCAGCAAACTGGCAGGAGGAAAGACTATCATTTAGGGATAATGGCTCCAAGAGTAAGTCCTCCAGGAAATCACAAACATCCAATTAGCTAGACCATTGCTGGGCACAGAATGTCAGGCGTCATCATTTCTATTAATTTCTCGTTATGCTTCTTGACAAAGCATTTTTTTTTTCTCTACTTCACTCTATTGGGACCAAGAACCAACCTGCCTTTCAGTTTGTTGTGATATAGCTAAAATGTGCATGAGTGGCATGAGATGAGAGCACTTGGGATGGGGTGTAAAATAAACTAAGATGGAATTCAGTGTTCTGAGCAATAACTTACTGAGTGCTGCAGTGATGGGGTCATGTATCAAAAGGTCAGTGACCGACTTACGGCGAGTGAAGCAGCCCTGGGGATAAGGCCTGGTGAGCCCTCAAGCACAGGCCTCAAATGTGGTGAAGTAAACTGGGCAGACACCTACTCCCCAAGGCAGGACGAGGACTGAAGGAAGATGACTTGGCCACAGAGCCTATGGCCACCAGGCAGTCTTGGCACAGATTCTGTAGAGCAAAACTTCCTGAGTTCCTGTTGCAGAGACTGTGGGTATCAAGATATTGGAGTAGGCACGGAGAATATTCAAGTTTGGCTCGGCACTCAGGATCCGGGCAGGTGGCGAGACTTTTACGAAGAGACTTGACAATTTTGGTACAGGGTCCAACTTCAAGGAAAGAAACTGGCATGTGCTGGGCAGACTCTCTCCTGGAGGGAGGTAGTGGATGGAGTGGAGAAGGATGTGAGCCCTCAGAACCTAGGGAGTGGAGCTGCTCAGAAACAGGGTCAGAAAAACACAACGTGGTGTGGAGAAGGGCTGCCACTACACTGGTGCAGCCCATCTGGCTCACCTTAGCACCAGCTCCCGTGGTCCAGCTGGCCATGAAGAAGTCTAGGCCTGAGCTTGGTGCCAGTCATTGTGGCTGAGCCCCTCATGCTATGGTCTGGGGATCTAACTACTTTCCAGGCTCCAGCTCCCATTAGAAATGAGCACCAGGAGTTTGGATGTGGAGGGTTTCAGGAGGCGTTAGCCTTTCTTGGAAACTGGGAATGATGTGATCCAAAAGGTGAGTGAACGTGAGATGCTAAGGAAGACAGAGTCTGGAAGTGGGGTGACTCTCTGGGTGAGAGGTGGCAAGATCCCCCAAAAGGGAAGATTGTAATTACGCCACAAAGCACTTTCTGATGTGAGTTGCTAGGCTTGTGTTTTTGTTTTAGATTCCTCTGTATTGATCGATAGTGATGCTCAAATGAAGCATGTGACTCTGTGCACAGGACAATTCCCTGAAGCCTGTCCTCTTTTGTGAATGTATTGTACTTCTTCAAAGAGCCTTTTATAACTCTTCCACATCACATCGATTGCTTCCTTTTAAGAAATCCGGTACTGCAGCTGGAAAAATGTAATTGAGCGTTTAAACAGTCCGTGCTTAATAGTCTCTACTTGTCTCAGATATGTAGATCATTGGTAGGGAGGGCTGTCCTGTTGCTTTTGTTTTTCTTGTGAGAAACCTAAGACAGTGCTAGTGCTAGTTGTGATCAAAACCTCCTTGTTTTTTTTGTCAATCAATTATCTGCAGAATTCTGTGCATTGCCTGGGAGCAATTATTAAGTGTGTGACATTGTACTCAGAAAACAGGAGTTTGGAAATCCATGATTAAAAGTTCTAATCCTAAAACTGTGTAAATTTAGATATGAATTGAACAAATGTTGATGACTATTATTAGGTTATTTATCTGTAAAATAAAATTGCTGTAAAGTATGTGGTCAAAATTGCTCATGTATTTAAGAGAACTTATTCAGGTATCTAGATAGACTGAAAGGAGAGGAAACCAGACTTTGCTTCTGGTCCCATTTTGAGTAATGCCATGTGATATAATCTACACAGCAGTTTGATTACATGAAAAATATACTGTGAATCAAAAGGACTTTCCTAAATATTACCAACATATGGCATTTATTTTGAAGAGTTTATATATTTTCACATTCACTTTTCCAGACAACCAGTGAAAGAGGGAGCTATAAGTAGGAGTCCTGTGCGGTAAGAAAAGCTATATCTGCATTGTCTTCTAGGGTCTATTAATTTAATACTTCACAGCATTTTACTATCACTATCTTTAGTAATATGAGTTAATTAGAACTATCTGGGGAGTGTTATTATAGAGCTAAAGAATGTCTGACCCTGTAATTCATGGCATTATTTTTCTAATAATGACTTTGAATTTATTTGAATGGCAGCTGTTAAATGGAATAATCTTAGAATTATCAAAATCATTATATTACATCTTAAAACAAGTATTTGTTGACTATAGGCATAAAAATGTTTTTCTTATTTCTAAAATGGTAAATAATGGAATAATATAGACCTAAGTCACTTTCTCCTTTTTTAGTCATACGATTTTTTTTTTAATCTGAAGTCTGTAATTTTCTTTTTCACTCTCCTCTTTTCTTCAAATGCAGTAATATGAAGCAGTGAAGGACTGCTTCTCATCCTAATTTTTATATCTGTTTTTTTCTCTTGCTTAAGTTTTGGATTCATTATCTTCAAGGAAAAAACTTTGAATTAAGCTTGAACTCTGATATGCTCATTTCACATGGCCTGAGGGCCAGGATTATTGATCTTTGTTGCCAGGATTATTGATGATGATGATGATAACAATGATATTTTAGTGTCCTAAAGTTAAAATTAAGTGCTCATTTGAATTTTTTGCCTCATCAAGAATGTCATGTTTTTATGTTTCTATAATTTTCTTCTCAAGTTGAGAATGAGAAATCTTTTCTAGTGATTATATATATGGATATTTTACATTTTCTTCTTTAGGATTTATATATAGTTTCTAAATTTCCACAATTCATATATATATATATGTATATATGGGTGTAGCATACATATATATTTCATTAATGTTAAGAAAAATAAAATTGAATTCTTTTGTAAAGCTTCTAAAATACAGGGAACAAAATATAGTATTGAAGACTTGTGAATAAATATAGTGCTCATACTAATGATTAACCTGAGAAATTAATTTTGTTCTAAATGAGATTATGTCTTATCTCTGCTTAATTTTATAATTATTGCACAGCATTAATCTACAATAGCCAAGGGATGCCACTAGCATTTTTTCTGTTGTAACAGGATATCCCACATGTAGCTAGTGTGTAGGGTTGAGCAACACTCCCTCCTCAAAATCCATTTAGATGCACTGATTCTCATGGAGACTGAGACACATCTGGCAGTGGAGGAGACATGACTTCTGTCCACAGTTGGAGTTTGGATATATACAAACATATCCGATGGACTGTGGTTGTGAGGTACTGTGAAAAAGCAAGGTTGCAGATGGGGAAACATTCTCTAGAAAGAATGAAGTCTGACATAGTCAGCAAGACAGTATAGCTGTGTGTGGCCACAGGTACAGCCACCCGGACAGGTATAAGTGTGTGAGTTAGAAAAAAAAATTCCACGCTTTCTGGGTATGGGTCCAAGCAGACCTGCTTAATCATAGCACAGTCGCAGAAAGTGTTCACCTTTCAGAGGGGCCCTTGGCACGGGATTGGTTGTCAGCAGTGTTAGCCTGGTCTAATCGGTAGAGATCTGCACTTTGGCGGGAATAGGTGCTTAAATAGAGCCATGGGGTGAAATGGAGTTCTGGTTTGGTTAGAAGGAGAGAATGGTAGCATCAGTGTTTTTGCGTTAACAGTGATGGGAGGCCAGCAGGGACGAGGGTCTGTGCATCAGTGGTTGTCTGGCATGGTGGCTGGCAGACAATGATCAACGGGATTATAGTCAAGAGTATAGTGTGCCCAATGTGGGTAGAGAGAGACACATACTAGAGTCTTGAATCTCTGATCTCTGGAGAGGCACGGGGACATCTATATTACAAGGTAGACTGATGCTTTATGAAAAGAAGGATTTCATGCATTCAGAGTCAAACCTCTTCAGTGTCAACACTGGCAACCAAATATTTAATACAAGTATAAACCCAGTCACATCAAGAGTCATTTAACTTACATATGCACGACATTTTCTTATTTATTTACTTTTATTTCTTATTTATTTATTCTCTTATTCTATTTTTCACTGTTTTCTTATTTTAGTATTTCTTAAAGCCAAGTCATCAGGTTACAAGGGGGAATTCATAAGGACAGAAAATATAATTGTGTGACTTCTTTACAATTACATATGTCATAATAATAGCAAACTCTATTGAATACTTTGGATTCATTGTCTCACTTTATCATCTCCAAAGCCTATGAGAAAGGTATCATTTTTATCTATATTTTATAAACGAGGAAACTAAGGCAGAGGGAAGTTAATAACTTGCCCGAGATCCCACAGTTAGTAAATGGTGAACAGGGATTTGACCCAGGTGTCACATGTGCTTAGTCACCACGTTAGGCTCACTACTGGGAGAAATATGTGACACTAGGACGTGTTATATGATTATCAAAAGGCATCCTTCTTTGAGCTCTAGTAACAAATATACTACTATACTCTTTGAATATGTTAAAGTGATTTATTTAAATTGAGCTTCTATCTGAAATTCCTTATTATAGTCTACTGGTACAGAGTTACAGTGACACTAGTTAACGTGATTGAGTAGTTGGTGGTTTCTATTAGCAGTGGATTGATCATATGACAACCTGGAATGAGTGGAAGGGTTGAAAACACTGTTTGAGAAAATCTTACTTCAAGAGTTTATGATTTTTTGTTGTTGTAGTTGTTGGGAGAATTCCTATATTTATTGTTGCAGCATGCTTTAATTAAAGACCAAATGAGACCACTTTTGATTTGTATCTAATATATACTGTGATAAATTCATTTAATGGTATCAATACAGCAATTGATAAATGCTTTGCTGAAAATCCTACTTTGATAAAAACTTATAGAGTTGATTTTGTTATTCTAGGAAAGGCAAAATGATTTAAGCTGAGCAAACAAATCCAAAACAATTTTTTTTTTGAGAAAGATTAGCCTTGAGCTAACATCTGTTGCCAATCCTCCTCTTTGTTGCTGAGGAAGATTGGCCCTGGGCTAACATCCGTGCCCACCTTCCTCTACTTTATATGGGACACCTGCCACAGCACAGCTTGATAAGCGGTGCGTAGGTCTGCGCCCGGGATCCGAACCTGCGAACCCCCGGCTGCCGAAGCAGAGCATGCGAACTTAATCACTACGCCACCGGGCCGGTCACCCCAAAACAAATTTTGATATTCTATCTAGATAAAGCTGGAGGAATTTCTCTGTTACGTTTTATGACTGTCCTTCACTCTGTCCACCTCAACAATTTAATGAATAACAGAATGATCCCATTGGAGGGAGAGTGATCATATTTATATGTCCATTCGTTCTTTCACTTATGCATTAATTCATATTTACTGAGTACCTCCTACCTGTCAGGCACTATTTTAGGCCACGGAATACAGCAGTGAACAAAATGCAAAATGTCATTGCCTACATTAATTTTTACATTAAAATGTCGGACAAGAGCTCCAAAAAACCACGATGAACAAACAAACTATATAGTACATTAGCAATAGGTACTATGAGAAAAACAAAGGAAGGAAGCAGGATAGAAAGTGCTGAGGGTTTACAATTTTACGTAGTTGTCAGGTAAGACCTTAAAGAGTAGGTGACACGTGACAAAGACTTCACAGGTGAGGGAGTGTATTATTCAAATATGTGGGGGAAGAGCAGAAGGAACAGCAAATTCAAGGCCTGAGGAAGCAACATCAAGCGTGGCTGGAGCTGAGTAAGCAAGGGACTAGTCAGATGTGAGATCAGAGAGGTATGGAGTGGAACCAGATTTTGCAGAACCTTGTAAATCCTTAAGGGATGTTGGCTTCACTTCTGAGAGAGAAGGAGCCAATGGAGAGTTTGTAGCAGATGTGTTACATGACTTGTTTGTTAAAGGGTATGATTCTGCTTGATAGGTAGAAAATAGTGTAGGAAAAATGTGTTGTAGAAGCACAGAGAGCTATTATAATAATTCAGGTAAGAGGTGATGGTAGCCGTAATTATGCTCAATTGCTGGATATTCGTTGGTTTATTACAGAGGGAAAATTTACATACAATGTAGTGCACAAATCTTAATTGTATAGTTGGCTGAGTTTTGACCAATGTGTACACTCATGCACACCACTACCCAGTCTAGTTATGGAAGATTACCACGATTGCCATGGCTGCAGACGCCCGTCCTTCTCCTTTCCTATCAATCTCTACGCCACCATAAGCAACCGCTGTTATGATTTCTTACTCCATAGATTAGTTTTGCCCATTCTTGTGTGTGTGAGTGTGTGTAGGATCATACACTTTGTGATCTCTTATGTCTGGCCTCTTCTCTCAGCATCATGTTTTTGAGATTCATCTATATTGTTGTGGATACCAGTAGTTCTATCTTTTATTGCTGAGTAGTATTCCATTACATGGATATACTACGATTTGTTTATTCATTCTTCTGTTGGTGTACATTTAGTTTGTTGATCACTTGTGTTTACTATGAATAAAGCTTCTGCAAACATTCTCGTATGATTATTTTTGTGAGCATATGTCTTTCTTTCTCTTGGGTAAATACTAGAAATATCATTGCTGGCACACAGGGTAGGTATATATTTAACATTTTAAGAATCTTCCAGTTTTTCAAAATGTTTTAATATTTACACTCTTACCAGCAATATATGAGATTTCCAATTGCTATGTATCTTTGTAATATGTTGTGTTTATCAGTCTGTTTAATTTTACAAATTGTAATATGTGTGGAGTAGAATTTCTTTGGGGTTTTAATTTGCATCTTCTGAATATATTTTTATGGGGGAATGAATAGGATTTTATGATGGGTTAGATGTAGTTATGAGAGAAAGAGTGGAGTAAAAAGTGACTCTAAGGATTTTTGGCCTGATTAACTGACAGTTGTATTGTCCATTAATACGAGATGGGAATGACTGAAATAGGAGAAGATGGGAGGAGGGAAGGAATATCAAAGATCTAGTTTGGAATGTGTTAAGCTGATATTCCTATTAGATAAATTCAAGTGGAGATGCCAAGTAGAAAGCTCGCTATAAAAGTTTAAGTTCAAGAGAGATGTCTATTTGTCCTCAGCATATAGGTGACACTTAAAGCCGTGTTAATTTGATGACATCACTAAAGGAGTTAAGTGTGAGTGAAAAGAAGTGAATTCTAAGTACTAAGCTCTGTAGTCATCCACAATCGAATCCATTAAAAGAAACCAGGAAAGACTTTGAAATGAAGCAGCCAGAGAGGAAGCAGGAAACCTCTGAGAGTGTGGCGCTCTTAAACCAAGAAAGGAGAGTTTTAAATAGAGTGGAAGTGATGGACTGTGCCCAGTGTTGCCTAAGGGAATGACTGTTGCAGCTAAGGTATTAGGGGGACAGGAGGTGATGGTCAGAGAGCAAGATGCTTAAAACTGATAGTATATAGGGTTCCAGTTATTAATAAGGGAAACGTCTCGGGAATGACCATTGAGACGGTGGCTCTATTAGGATGAATTAGGATGATCAATTAGATCATAGGAAGAAAGGAGTTTAAGTGATAGAAAAGCCAGTGTTTTTGGAAGCATGTTGAAACAAATGATACACGGTTTGGAAAAGTTTAAATATAAGTATAAATAAATAAATGACAAGTTAGAATATTAGGTTAAATCTATCAACATGTAATTTAACAAGAATAAAAAGAGGAAGTTCTGAATTTAGGTCTAATATACTAAATGCACAAGGGAAGACATAATTTAATATTAGGCCACATATATATATACACACACACAAAACTTAATGGATTTAGTTGACTGCATACTTAGTAAGGGTTTGCCAATTAGATTATCAATGTTTTCCAGTAAAGTTTCTCAGAAGAAATTTGCCAAAAACATAATTAATTTTAATCTGCATTAAATAATATTGACTAAGATAAGGAAGACTGCTCCCCTTTAGCATAGGTAAGCAACAAATAGATACCATGTTCTTTCACATATTCTACATGGAGCATACCAAAGGAAGAGAGACGAGGATTATTCAAACCATGACACACGATCATGGTGTTGCCAAACAGTCATTTCCGTATCTTTCCCTTAAGAAAAAGAAAGAAATTAAGGAAAAACAAACGAGTGACATTTAACATTCCTCCTTGAGCAGTATTGATGAGGAAATGTAGACACTCTTTCTTGACAGCAGTAACATTTTTTCTGTTTTAATGTGTCATAGAACTGCTTCATCCGCAACGTAATCTTGGAAAAACATTTGAAATTGAATAAACTGGAGTTAACTTTATGGTGAAGACTTATGTTTTATGGATTCTAAGACACCATTAATTATCAGATATACCATTATTTTATGTAGCAAACTGCTATTAAAACCATGACGTGCCTTCACTTTTAAGACCCATCTTGATTTCAGAAATGTTAAATATGGGAAAAGTTTAGCTTATATTGATGATATATAGTAATTAAGACTATAATCCCTCAATTTCTTGTTTTTAATAATGTTGGTGTCATAGTGTGCTCTGTATCTTTCAAATATCCCAAATTGGCATAGAAATACATTATTGAAAGCACACACTGTCTATGGAATTTCAAATTCCTTTTTATACAAAAATCATATTTTGATTACAGTTAGAATAGAAGAATAGCTATATGTTTTCCCTAAATAATTTTTCAAAACATGTTTAGCTCTTTAAGATCAGTAACAAAATTCTTATTGGGCTGATATCAATTATGCAGGCAAAATGTTATTCTTGTTGCACTGAGGTGGTTTCCTTTGACTGTTAGTAAGAAAGTGGAGATTATATAAAGAGTATGTTAGAGAATACCATGTATCCTTAATAGTCCATCTGCAGTGCCTTCAACAAGTTTGTGCTAAGAAATCCCCCTGGCTGTGTTGTAAAGTAGTTCACGCACTTCTTGTACCTACTGGTTTATGGAGGGATTTTGTCAGTGCATTCCATCTTTATTACCAAGAGATCTTCCTCGAGGTCATATTAGACTGTCACGGGAACAGCACACTTCTGAGATGTTTGTGTAATGTTGATTAATGTGATATCGTGTCGTGCCTTATGTGGTAATAGTGCGTTATTATTTAAAGATAGCTGAGTTAAGAATGTTTTAACTTTAATTCGGTCTCTCTTATGAAAAACCCTAAAAACTTGGCTGTAAAAATACAGTTGAATGAACACGATTTTTGTGTGACAATCTAGTAGAAATCTGGATTTGAGCCTTAAGTAATTTCAGTGGAGAATAAGAAAGGAGCACTGCAAAAAACAGCTGTTGTGAAGAAGATATTCCTAACACCAAAACATGTGGTCACTTGTAAGTTGGATGGTTTTCTAATTGCTGAATGCCAGCTACTGGTAATCATAGCAGTACACATCCATGTGTAAAGATTGGACTAAAGGAAAATGATAAGGATCCAGGTATTATTTAATCTCATTAGTTCTACTTCTTAATTATTACTTCTTGCGAATGAAGCAGAAAAATATTTACTCTGAAAAACAATAAGGAAGAATTAAATATAGACTTCCACGTAGAAGTATTTACATAGGAGAACGTGGGAGCAACATGAAGCTCTGTTTCATTTCTTCAAGTGATTAGGTATAAAATGCTTTCTTGATTTGAGCTATTTATATGTCTAATTCTTTTTTATTTTTTTGGTGAAATGAAATTATGTGAGGTAAAAACAGTGAAAAAGGAACAGAAAATTTCATGGCCACTTTCTGACCCCGGGTTGACTTTGTGTGGGTTACAGGGTCGGCGGTTGTTTACAATGTGGTAAACTCTGCCAGAGGAGGGATTCCGTCTCTGAGCATAAGGTTGGATGGTTCATTTCTATTCCAGGCTGTGTCAGAACATTTATAATGATATTGACGATGTTAGCTGCATTGAGAGACAAAAGCTGCATTTTGTTATAGACATATTTGTCTATATAGATAAGTAAACAGACTTAGAGAAGTCTTGCCAGAGGTAACATATCTAGTAAATGTCATAGCCTTACATGTTCTTGCCTCTCTACCTCTCCATTTTTTTTTATTATTTTGCCTTTTGACGCCCTTCACCCATTTCTCTCCAGCCACTCTGCCTCTGGCAGCTGCCAATATGTTCTCTGTATCATGAGCTTGTTTTTTTAGATACTACATATAAGAGAGATCATCCAGTATTTGTCTTTCTCTGTCTGACTTATTTCACTTAGCATAATTCACATGAGATCCATCCATGTATCCACAAATGGCAAGATTTCATTCTTTTTATAGCTGAATAATATTCCATTGTATGTGTGTAACCACAATTTCTTTATCCATTCATCCATTGATGGACACTTAAGTTGTTTCCATATCTTGACTATTGTAAATAATGCTGCAATGAACATGGGGGTGCATATATCTTTTCAAATTAAGTGTTTCAATTTTCTTTGGATAAATATCCAGAAGTGGAATTGCCAGGTCATATGGTAGTTCTATTTTTAAATTTTTTTTTTTTTTTGGTGAGGAAGATTGGCCATGAGCTAACATCCATTGCCAATCTTCCTCTTTTTACAGAGGAAGATTGGCCCTGAGATAACATCTGTGCCAATCTTTCTCTATTTTGTATATAGGACACCGCCACAGCATGCCTTCATGAGAGGTGTATAGGTCTGCGCCCAGGATCTGAACCCATGAACCCTGGGTGGCCTAAGTGGAGCATGTGAACTTAACCACTGCACCACCAGGCTGGCCCCTATTTTTAAGAACCTCCATACTGTTTTCCATAGTGGCTTCACCAATTTACATTGTTACCAACAGTGCACAAGGGTTTCCCTTTTCTCCACATCCTCCCCTACACTTGTTATTCCTTGTTAATTGCCATTCTAACAGGTGTTGAGGTGATATCTCACTATGGTTTTGATTTGTATTTCCCTAATGCTTATTGACATCGAGCATATTTTCATGTACCTGTTGGCCATCTGTTTGTCTTCTTTGGAAAAATGTCTATTAAGATCTTCTGCCCATTTTTTAATTGGATTGCTTGGGTTTTTTTTGCTCTTGAACTGTTTGAGTTCTTTATATATTTTGGATGTTAGCTCCTTATCAGATATATGACTTGCAAATATTTTCTTCCATTCAGTAGGTTACCTTTTCGTTTTGTTGATGGCTTCCTTTACTGTGCAGAAGCTTTTTATTTTGATGTAGTCCCACTTGTTTATTTTTGCTTTTGTTGCTTTTGCTTTTGGTGTCAGATTCAAAAAAGCATCAGTAAGACCGATGTCAAGGAGCTTACTGCCTATGTTTTCTTCTAGGAGTTTTATGGTTTCAGGTCTGAAGTTCAAGTCTTTAATCCATTTTGAGTTAATTTTTGTTTATGGTGTAAGATAGTGGTCGACTTTCATTTGCCTTTTTAATTTTTAAGTTCCCATGATGGTAAAGATGAGATGGGAGGTGAGGGTGAGTCAGTTGCTTTTTTCCGATACTGAATTGGAAGTGAACTCAGTTTGGGTTAAGGTAGGAAAACATTTCATAGAAAAATTCTCCAGGTAGGTACAGTGGAATAACTAATGTCAATGTATTTGTATACTATAGTGAGGCTTACAGAATGAAGTTCAGCAGTATCAGATTACTTATATCTAAGGAAATGTCGAAGCAGTTCCTCCCAGCTAATGTCTCTGAGGCATTTGATAGCATCTCTCTCAACACGTTGGATTGCTCAGGAAGCAAACCACAGGGCAGAATGGTCAGCACCCCTGCATATTTTATTTGGCAATAAGACAGAGAGCTGACCTGAACATCTGCCTGTACTCCACTCTATTCTGATTTTAGTATCATCAGTATAATTCTATATTGGCACCATCTCCCCTTCTACTTTATGTTGCCTTGCCATATAAAGCTGCCACTACCGCATGTACTCTGTCCTAAATCTCATTGGATCTCTCTATAAAAGTCCTTAAAACCTTCAGGACGAGATGGCCAGGGCCTAGGAGCTGTTCTAACTAACTTAAGGAATGTGATTCTCTTTTTCCTCAAGATACAACCCTGTAAGTACATAGCTGCAGATTTTTCCAGCTGAGGTCTTTCTGGGGTCAGAGTATTTTCTTTCCTTCTTATTTTCTAGAGGCTTTAACTGAACCCTGGGGACAGGGCATGATGCAACCATAGGAATAGATTCCCGTGACAGGGCAGAACGGGCAAACATCTTTTCTTTCTGGTATTTTTCTACATAACTGATACTGTCATTTATTTAATTCCAATCTTAATTAAAAAAATATGAGGTATGGCTAAAATAATGCACACATTGCAATAACATAAAGTGAATAAAGAAATAACATAAAGTGAATAAGGAAATCAGGAAAAAAGGAAACAACAGGAGGAAGCTAAAATGAAACCAAGGGTAAGTTTGGTAAGCTGCAAGGTGTGCTCAGCAATGTAAGTTAGAAGTTTGCAGTTTTAGCTTAAAATTTCCAGCTTCTAAAGGAAAGAGAAAACAAATTATTTGCAAGATTTGAAGTAATCATGCTATTAATGCTAACTAATTCCTCACAAGAAAAAATAAAAAAGACCTTCTCTTGCGCTCCAACTACAGATATATTGTTCTCCTAGGGAGCATCGTGATAAGGTTAACATTCTCAACAATACCCCTCTAGTGAATACGGTAAAAATTATTGTAGGCATTTTTCTTATTATCTACATTTAATGTGAGCCTGTGGGTGACAGAAACATGGAACTCAATAAAAAGTAATTGTATGAGGGTCTGTAAAGAGTGTTCTCTAAGGAGAAAGGGCTATGATTCTCTGATTTTGCGCCCAGGATAAAAAATTAGAATATCTGGAGCAGAGTTGGCAAATGTGTCCAATACAGGCGGGAATAAATATTTTTGGTCTTGCTGGTCATATGGTCTCCGTCACAACCATTCAACTCTGCCATGGTGGCATGAAAGCAGCCATAGATAATGTGTAAATGAGTGGGTGTAGCTATGCATCAATGGAACTTGATTTACAAAATCAGGCAGTGAGCCAGATTTGGTTCATGACCACAGTTCACCAACTCCCGATGCAGAGAAATAAGGACTTTATTCACGTCAGAGTTTCTTCTGTGTCTGTGATTCCTCAGAACAAAATTTTAATAAGCATTAGAAAGCAAGGATTAGAAATTCAAGTATGTCTTTCAAGTTGACGACTTGAGATAAAAATCCTATTACCACATAAAGGTAACATATGATACGGTCTCCCAACCAGAAGGCTGGTTGACATCTTCATTTAACCAGACCTACCTCACCCTTGAATAAGGGAGGCTGAGTGAGTACAGGCAATCGTGGTCGGCATTCCCCCCTGCCCCAAATGTTACATCCTGCAGAGGCAAATGTGTGCTCATAGGTGGGACATGGAAAGTGTACTAATAAATACTGTGCTCCCAGGAATGGCCAGGTGTGGATCTTGGCTCTTCTATCTGCCAAATCTGTGACTGGAGCAAGTTACCTCACCTGTCTATAACTTGATATCCTTATCAGGAAACTGGGCGTAACGATTCTTTCCTCACAGGGTTGCTGTGAGGCAAAATAATTAGCCGCTAGCTGAATGATTCATATGCATTAATAGATAATAGTTTGGGCCCTGAAGTCTATACCAGAAGTCTCAAATTGTTGGCCAGGGGACTGTATCCAACATATAGAAATGTTTAATTGGCCCTGCAAAACATAGACTATATAAGCATCTGGGCTGCAAATATGAAAAAAAATATGGTGACTGTACATGGAAATATGAATTTTAGGGAAAAGAAAAAGAAGTAGAAAATCTGGCCACCTTAGACCTGCAGTATTAGATGGAACTGATCGGCTGTCCATGTTAGCAGGGCCTGTGGCCTCCAGTTCGCACAGCACCCCCCAGTACACCTTGTCGCCCTGATGCTGGGCTGGGCTGCTGCCATTCATAATCCAGGTTGTCCTGCTGCTTTCCTTTTGCAGTGCCCAGAAGAAATAGAAATTCTTCTTGGTACCATGTCTGCATGGTACCATTTTCTTTTTGTTTTCTATACTTGATCCACTTCATTTTTTATGTTACTTGCATGGTTCTTTTTAGGACCCCAGAGAGTAGTATCTTAGAGAGTATGTCGATCAGGAAATTAGTAGGAGTTCTGTGATAAAAGAATTCTATGGTAAGTAAGTTTAGGTGGCTGAAAGAAGCCAAGAAACCAGGTGTCTTTCCTGTGGGCCTCTTATAACCCTTTAATGTATTAATGTGTAGTTTCAGTCTTGGAGAGTGGATTTAACAAATAAAAATTTTTAAAACAATCATACTTTAGTTTTAATGCTCCATGCAGTTGAGGCCACTTAGCCATTACCCACATTCTTCTCATAGAAGATGATTTGAGAAAAACGGCCATTACCTTTCTAAGAATCCCCACAGATCTTGTAATTTTAAGACAAAGATTAAAGATATATTTGTTGCAAATAGTATCCACTGATTACCTGATCATTGAACCTTCTCTATAGTGTTGCTAGATAATAATAGTATCAAGAGTGATATAGCTAAAATTGATTGAATACTTATAGCCAATGGGAAAGTGCTTTGCTGGATTATCTCATTTAATACTCACAACAATCTTGTGAAGTGGTTTGTTTTATCCCTATCCTGCAAAGGATAAAAATGAGGGACAGAGAGGCTAAATAACTTGCTGAAGGTCACACAGCTGCCAAGTAAGGCAACCACCATCCTAATCCCTTACTCTTAGCTGCTGGACTCCACTGCCTTGGCTAAATGCAGTTTAAGAGTTGGAAGACATCTTCCCCAAATTCTTTCTTTCTTTTTTTTTTTTTTTTGGTGAGGAAGATCAGCCCTGAGCTAACATCCATGCTAATCCTCCTCTTTTTGCTGAGGAAGACCGGCTCTGAGCTAACATCTATTGCCAATCCTCCTCCTTTTTTCCCCCAAAGCCCCACTAGATAGTTGTATGTCATAGCTGCACATCCTTCTAGTTGCTGTATGTGGGACGCGGCCTCAGCATGACCAGAGAAGCGGTGGGTCGGTGCGCGCCCAGGATCCGAACCCGGGCCGCCAGTAGCCGAGCGCGCACACCTAACCGCTAAGCCACGGGGCCGGCCCCCCCAAATTATTCCTAAATTAGTTTGATCTCGGGGAATGTTTGTTTCGCTCAATAATTATGTATAAAGGTAAATTGCCTGTTGAGAATAACTCAAGATTTTAAGTGTAAAACTTCAATAAAAGTAGAGAAGTATATGTTAGTTTTCATTTCCTTTTTCTCAGGGCATGTATCTGGCTAATTCAGTGGATTCACAGAATTGTGATAAAATTTAAAAAGAGGTCATGAAACAAACCTACATTGCAATTTTAAAATGTTATCTGACGAGATTGTTTCTAAAGACACGATACCCATAGACTTATTAAGACACAGATTTCTTATATCAGTCCCAAAGGTACTGATTAGCTTCAAACTGCTCCTTATTTAAAGCAATATAGGCAAAGAAAGATCAATAAAAGATACACATAATTTAATGTTTCTGAAATCTTCTCTGCAAAGTGATAGAAATTTAGCAGTGCTTAATAATGAAATAGATATGCCTAAATTCTCTTTGTCCCCATGTCGTTACTGTCAGCCTTTCCCTGAAGTCTTTTGTATAGTTTTCTCCCAAGAGCTACAAACTTCTAATTTCTTAAGGGAAAAATATGACAGAGTATTAGGAAGATATTCAGTGAGATCCAAAATTGGTCAATAAGTTAGGAGGAGACATTTGTTATTCATTAGATGGGTGGAGAATAAATACACAAAATAATTATAATAAAATATTATCACGTAACTGATTAGTTCTGACTGTATAGATATATACACAAACAAATATATACATATATACATACTGCATTTTGTTGATACCAAGATGCTATTAATTGTAACATACACCATTGATGTGATCAAAGCTTTGTGTTAACAGAGAAGATAAACGTTGTATCAAACATGCCAAATTTTGCAAGACACATTCAGATTTCAGAAACTATAAGAATTCAAGTGTATCTTAAGATGGAGTCTGGGTGAGGTGGAATTGATGGATTGTTGACTAATCAGATGTGGGGGTTGGTAGAATGAGAGAAAAGGAGAAGTTGAGGTTTGTTCTATGTGGCTGGGTGAAGGGCAGGGATTGGTGGATCTGGGAAGCAAATTGAAATTGTAGCATGCTGTGAAGTTTCTTTAAGAAGTTCTTAGTAAGTTTCAAGTTCAAAGCCTTGTTGAATTAGGTGGGGTTGCCTTTAAATGGGTCACCCTCTAATCATGCCTTATTTGTCCCTCTGGTATATTTACAGGTACTGAAGATGGATGGGCATCATTAGGTATCTCTTATTATATTGTCCCACAAATATCTTAACCGTGAGTTTTTCAGAGTAATATTTTTCCATTCATGTCTTCAGGGTGATATCTATTTGAAGAATTCATGACCATGCCTATATGTTCATGTTTCACTGATATTATTCCATTAAATCAAAACATGATTTTCTTCCAGAAAAAAGCTTTTTTTCTTAAATAATATGTATTTTTCTGATTCTGAAAATGATTCATGCTAATTGAAGACAATTTGGAAAATGTTCGTATAAAAAAGATGACCTCAAGTCACCTATAATTGTACATCTATTTATAACTACTTAATTTGAAATTTTTCTAGTCTTTTTTCTTTACAATTTTTCTCATATCAAATTGAGATTATGTAGTATATATAGTTTTAATTCTCTCCCACTTAGAATGGACACTGTGAACATGTCATTATTTTAAAAACAAGATATTTAGTCTGGATAGATAAGAAAGCACGTACGCGATAGTCTGGATAAATAAGAAAGCATGTACGCGATAGTTTGAATCAATAAAGTAGTTGTTTGTATCACACAACTTCAACTCATGTTCATCCGTGTTGTTAGACTGACTTCAGAGAGGAGAGTTTTATAACCCGTAGTTTTAAGGAAAATCTCTTGCTATGTAAAACTCAGCAAGAGAAAGAAGACTTAATTATCATATCTCTAACCTTCCACTATATTTTGTAATATATTATAACATTACAAAGGACAAACTTGGACCCTAATACTTTTATCACTCATTCTTTTATTGGCTCAACAAAATGCCATGAGCTCAGGTGTCTCCACATATTTGCAAATTTGAACAAGTTAAATTGTACAAATTACAATTGGCAATAACAGTCCAAAATTCTGCAGTATTTCTGAAAGAACTAGTGATTCCCTATAGTTTCAAATCATTTTCAGAAATCTCCTTAAACTTATAAGACCATCTCTGGCCATTAACAATCAATAAGAATATTCCAAATTGATAAAACTCTTCAAGTCATAAGTCTATGCCTTTGATTACTGAAGTTTTCATAGCATTATAATTCATTATTCTCTTCCTGAAAGTATTTGATATCCTCATCGATCTTTAAAAAAAAAAGAAAAAGAAAATAGGAGAATTGCATAGAACTTTTAGAAATGAGTTTAGTTAAAGTGATTTATAGTACTTATCCTTGAGTCCATGATATTAAACTCTATTTTGATTAATATCAGGCAACATATTTCAAAATAAAATTCCTTTTTCTGAGCTTGACCATTTAGAGTTATACCTAGTATAAATGTAAACTGTAGTCCACTGGCTTTCAAGGGTGCCTTGAAATCCACTGTCTTCAACCAATGGATTAATATGTTTAAAGTTACCTTAAAATTTGTGGTGTTGGGAAAATAATAGCTGCCCAGTGAATGCATGACCAGCTACCTGCTGGAAGGCTGCTATTCCAGGCTCCAAAAAGGGGTTGGGGGGGAAGGAATGTAGAGCACGGGTGGGTAGAAACAGGGAAGCCTCTTAGGGAAACATGATTATGTTGGTGATAGAGAAAGCTGATGAGAAACAACTAGGGAGACTCAAAAAGGAGCCAGAAAGAAATTCCAGTGTGTAAAGATTAGCTAAGTTTTGTTTTTCCTGGAGAAAGTATGTTTTAAAATACTCTTTTCTTGCAGTTTTCCATTTTCTGATATCATGCCCTAGATATATTAGGGAAATAGATTTTTGCATGGACGTGTATTTATTGCACATTTATAATAAAAACTAAGACCGTCATTTCAGAGATTTTGTATCAGTCCCCAAGCAATTGATGAGAAAAACTATCTAGGATCTATTTCTGAGATTGGATGGTGACATATTAAAGAAAGAGCTTCTCATTTTAGTTCTGATAATGACTTTGTGATTCTAGTTATGCTATAAGTAAAAGTTGATCTCTTGCATTGTATACTACCCAACAGTAGAGACTGAACTCTTCAGCCTGCATTATCCTTTCCTGTATATATAGTCAGTGACTCAAAAACACTCAAAACTGCAAGGATATGCCATTGCATTTTAAGACAAAATTGCTTGCCTAATCAATGTTAAGAGATGTCGAGAGAGAGAAATCTAAGTCTTGACTTTGGTTAATTGGATTGTCTAGTTTTTCTCATGATGCAGGGTACTGATTCATCAATATCACTGGCCACTTAGGATCAACTGTCACAACACTCCTTGTGCATTACTTTATTACTGCCTTTCATATTTGGAGAATGCCGTTATGATGCTGCCATACTTGATCCGCCTAAAAATGCTCACACTTGACTGATTTTTTCAAAAAAATGTGTAATCCATTAATCTCATTTTTATTTATTTCTAATTGCAAGAAGGATGGATTTAATTGAAATATTACACTGGAAAAGGTGCTTTATTTTTATTTATAGTTGGGAAAGAAGGGATTTTACAGAATCTCCATTTGTCTATCAATATATGCAGCTACATTTTCTTTTCTTTATTCCAGTAGTTACCTCAGTAAATCACTTATTTTTAATGTCATTTATAAAGATTATATGAGTTATTCCATTTCCAGTTACAAAGCAGCATTAATGGGAAATTGTTAATGGAAACTTGAATCATCTAAAGTATATCCAGAATTTCAAAATGACACATCTATTATTTATTATGAATAATAGTCCTGCAGTTTAATATAGCTACAACTTTTTTTCCCCACGATGTAATCGTTCAGCCTGATTCTTTGCACAGTGGTAGAGGAGACAAATGTTAACCAAGATAAGAATGTGGATTTTCAAAAATGCCTTCTACTCAGTTCTATATGTAGGCTCATTTCTTGCCTTGTGTACCATAACAGAAAATAGAATTATAATAATTTTTACTTTGGTGTCTGTCTTTGTATCAATTTTTTTCTTCTTCAATTCTCTTATGCATCACTGCGTGATTTAGTAAACATTGTTCTTCCCAGTCAAGATCGCAGGTGATACCTGCTTTGGAAGTATTATGGAGGTGGTGGTTCATAGCTCTAGGCTTTTTTATCATTGTCCACAGTTTGCTATTTTTTTCACTGTTGCCATTTTCACCTTTCCGCTCTGTACTTCCATCATAAATAGAGCTAATATCATGGAGTCAATATCTGCACTATTCAAATAACAGATGATAGGCACTTTGTATCTGTTCCATTGTGTGACTAAAACATTCTTTCTCATTTAGATGAATCTTTGAGACTAGGAGCCTCTACTTATTTGAATATCACCTATAGCTAAGTCATTTCATCTTTTAGCTGTAACAATGTTCTACCTGCTAGATTGTCAATTCTAAATATTTTTAAATAGCCACACCTGTATAACATATAGCAAAAGGTCCTTTCCATAAAGAGACAAATTAGTACAACAGTATATTTGATTATTTTATGAGGGTTTTACAACAGCTTTCTATAATTGAGTCACAAGTCAGTTTGCCGTGTGTGTGCGCACGTGCACGCACACACACGTGCATCCGAGTGCACAGTGTGTGTCTGGATTATTTTACTCTGCTTGCGTGATAGCATAACCCACAGTGGTCTTTTCTCTATTCCTCTTTATTCTCTTCTATAAATCTCAAATTACTCTTTAATATGTGTTTATGAGCTATCAATTTTTATTCCCTCCATATTTTAAGAAGGCAAACACAGTTAAGTCAAGATGACTAATGGGATGGTGGGAAGAAGTATGGGCTGATAAAAATTAAATAGGGAACAAATGATTCCCCTTCAGAGCCATCTTTTTAAAATAGCCAGTTATTATGAATAAAGAACAGTATTATTAAACATTTATTTTGATTAAATTTTGTAATAGAGATATTTACCCTTCTACTTTCTAAGTCACATGTTATCTACAGTATACTTCATCCTGCATTAGCAATCTGAGAGGATATTTAAGTTTTAGAACCTTTTACAGAAAGGTGGGAGTCTTATTTCACATGCTTTACAGTGTTAGATATAGTTTTTACCAAATACACAAAAGAAAATTATTAACAAAAATCTATGTCTTCATCCTCTTCTGGGAACATTCTTTCACCTTCCTACCCTCCTCTGATAATACTACACTCTCAGGAGCATTCACATGTGGTGGCTGTTTTCTCTCGTGCTTCCCATACTGCAGGGCATCAGGTAGGGGTTGGTATACTCCTTATCCTTCATTGTCATTGCCTCTTCCCGACATTTTCCCCTCCATCCTCCACAAAAGCATGCAGCTGTAGGTGACCTGCTATCATAGTAGACCACCCATTATCCTTCTTTTTCACCCCCGGGTCACATTCCTCTATAGTCCATGCAGAGTTTAGCTGTTGGCTCACTGTCAGTCTTTTCAGCACTACTAATGTCATGATTATTGGTGATTTAAACATTCAGGTAGATGATCCATGCAATCATCTAGCTTCACAAGTAGGCCTCACTGACCCACTCTCCTCCAATAATCTGGTCCTTATCCTAACTCAGGAACTCACTTCATGGTCATATCCGGCAACCACTCCAAACTCAATTCCAAACTGCCTAATCTCCAGCCACAACACTGTCTTTCCGTCTTGCTCACCCTAGTACTCCATCTCTAGAATGCTTCCATCACACCACGAATCTGATCCTACCAATTTTTCACTTCTCTCATCTTCTTCTTGTCCTGCCTTTGCAGCAAAGATCCCACAGTTCCCTAGTCAGTTCTCTTTCCTACTTATTCAAAAGACACAGTTTTTCTTGATTTTTCAAACCTCAACCATTTCTTCCTCCATCTACCCTCCCACCTGGCTAACTTGGTTCTTGCCTCACTGAGAAAATTGAGGCCATCACAAACTTCTACAAACTTCTATCATCATATGTAAACACCTCTCTGTGATTAAGCTCTATCTACTATTGATGAATTGTTTATGTTCTTATGGTAGGCCACTCCCCTCAAATATCTACTAGAACCCACCTTGCCTACTCAAGGACACTGCTCTAGCAATTAATTGTTGCCCAGTCCTCCATTACAACAGACAAGTGCAATGCAATACAATGTTATTTTTAGAAAATCAAGATCAGTTTACCTACTATGAAGGATAATATAGGGTATATGTTTTTAAGTGAGAGGAATATGTGTTATATATTCATATATATATGTTATATAAGAATATGTATTATATAAATAAATTCTAAATTACGTCCTGTAGACCTATTACTTAGCATCAATGATGTGAGAACTATTCAGAAATGGCTTCAAGAAGATAAGACTTGAGCTGGACATTTATGGATGGAAAGATTTGGATATATGGAGAGAGAATTAAAGCAGCCATTCCAAGCAAGAGACACAGCACGAGCAAATGTGAAGTGTGAATGAGCATGGTGTAACCAGGGGTCAGAGAGGAAGCCTGACTGACTAGAACAGAGGCTTCATGAAAGAGCTCAGAAAGAGAGATGATGGGAAGGGAAACATGGATTCTGCTTAATGATGGCCTTGAATTCCTGGATGAACTAAATCCGAAATGACAGTAGAACGTCCACATGGAAATATCTACTAATGAATTTTCTGTGTTTTGAGCTGAGATTGGATAATAGGATACACTTATATTCATGTCTCCTTTGGTTTTCTACTTAATACCTTCCAAACGGAGTTCATGTAGCATATCTCAGGATTGAGGAAAAAGACACATCGACGGCATGGGGGCAGGTGGTTTGGTGAACACTGGGAGAAGCTGAGCACATTGAAGTTCTATTCACTCATTAAGTGGGGTGCGTGAAGGACAGACCTGGTCGGCACATGAGGCTTTCCCAGCGTGAACAGGCCAGGAGCTCAAGTTCAGTTTACATTTCAGCCTACCTGGGCTTCAGGGTTCCAGGAGACACCAAGTCCCATGAGAAGGGACTAGGCCTTTTAAGTGAGGAGGTTCATGGTTGGCATTTCATGTGTGATAGCAGGAAGACCTGAGAGTCATTTTTCTTTCACCTAACAAACCAAGTCCCTGACCTGACCTTCTCTGGCTCTATCATTAGCATAAAAATCTCACAGCCTAGAGCACTGCTGTCCAGTAGAACTTTCTTTGATGATGAAAATGTCTATAATATATGTGGTTATTGAGCACTTAAATTTGGCTAATGAAACATTTTAATTTATTTAAATTTGTGTCTAAATTGTCACATGTAGCTATTGGTTCCTGAATATGGTAAGACAACTCTAGAACTAAACTCGTGCTAACATTTAATGAGCAGGTATCATGTGCCTGGCCTCATCTAAGAACTTCACACATACTAACTCATGTAATCCCCATAAGAGTCATCAGGAGTAGGCATTATTATTTTCCCCATTATAGAAAAGAGAGAACTGGAGCAGAGAGAGGTTTGGCTTAGGGAGGAAATGGCAAAGTTGGGATTTAAGCCTAGACAGCGTATCTGCAGAGCTTAAACAACTATGTCTTCTCGTCTTTAAACCCTAAATTAATCTTGCTCTTCTTCCTTTCTTGCTCGCATTCATTCGTTTATTTGTGTGTGTTTGTTACCATGTCTGTTTACCATAAAATATGTTAGTCATTCCTCTTGAGGCTTTATAGTCTTCTCACCTATTGCTGCCTCTAACATAGCACAGGCTCGCTGAAAGTGTGAATCACTGCGTACTTCCTGACCATCATACCACTTCTCCAAAGCAGTGCTTCTAGACGTCAGCGTGCACCAGAAGCACATGGAATGCAGGTGGTTGTTTCCGATACAGGAGGTCCGGGGTGGGGACTGAGAATCTGCATTTCTAACAAGGCTCCTGGAGATGCTGATACTGCTTGTGGTCTCGTGGCCGCACTTGGAGATCCACTGCCCTAAACCACTTTGCAAGTCTGCTGCTATGCTAATTGACTTGAAAATAGAATTGATAATATTTCTCAAATTCTTTCAGTGAAAGACGTAACCTTTCATCATTAATTTTTTTGTCTTGTATGTTGCACAAATAGTATATGTGTTCTCTTTTTGCCAAGAGGTAAAAATCCAATGAAAAATAGTGAAGGAAGGGAAAGAAGAAAGGAGGGAGGGAGGAGAGAGGGAAGAGAAAGGGAAGGCAGCAAGAAAAGTAAAGAAAAAAAGAAAACTGGGGGCCGGCCCGGTGGCCTAGTGGTTAAGTTCTTGTGCTCCGCTTCGACAGCCCAGAGTTCACAGCTTCAGATCCCAGGTACAGACCTACACACCACTCATCTAGCCGTGCTGTGGTGGCATCCCACTTACAAAATAGAAGAAGACTGGCACAGATGTTAGCTCAGCGACAATCTTCCTCAAGCAAAAAGGGGAAGATTGGCAACAGATGTTAGTTCAGGGCCAATCTTCCTCACAAAAAAAAAAAAAGAAGAAGAAAGAAAATTGATTTATATGACTGAAAAGCCAGATGTTGATCATATCAAACCATCTAGGATTCAAGCAAGTTTTGCCACCTGGTACCCACCAGGACAGATCTGGCCACAAAGCTATTGTGATCAAAATAATATTTGAAAAAAAATCATATTGTATGATTCCATTATGTGAAATGTCGAGAATAGGTGAATCTGTAGAGACAGTGGATTATTGGTTGCTTAGGGCTGATGGTGGTGATGGTGGGTGGAGATGGTGAGTGGCTGCTAATGGGTAAGGGGTTTCTTTAGAAGATGAAAATGTTCTAAAAGTGATTGTGATGATGGTTGTAGAACTCTGTGAATACACTAAAATCCATTGAATTGTACACTTTAAATGGGTGGATATTATGGTGTGTAAATTATATCTTAGTAAAGCTGTTATAAAAAAAAATCAAATTGAAACATTAGTGTTTGGAGTGGATCTTCATTTTCCCCACAGATCCCACCAATCCATTTCATTTTACAGGCACTGCTTTGCACTTTGATATCATCTGCCTGTCAGTTAAAGACTTTTAAGTTTGCTGCTCCAGATTTAGGACAACAAAAAATGGCATCAAGACTTGGCCACTCCCCATCTCTTGGTTTTTCCTTCCTCAGAGTAAATTTTATTTTCACATAGGTATCTGGATATGGTGATGATGATGGCCTTTGTCAGCTTCACGCTTACATGAATTTTAGTCCCTGCAATCTCACTGAAAAGAGCATCGCTTTTTTCTAATGACCTAGCAAAGGTCCATGATGAATTCTGATTGGCCTGGCTTTAATCACATGCTCACCTCTCTGGGATGAGTGGAGGTGGGGAAGAGGAGTAGACCCTAGAGAGAGAGTGTAGGAAAGCTAGTACCCAAAGTAGAATTAGGGTTCTGTTACCCATGCAACAGAGGCAGGACTCTGAATAAACAAAAACATCAGGTATCCACGCCACAGGATATGAACCTAAACCACGTTCTGAACTGTAGCTTTGATGATGTTATTCTTTTCACCTGAAATGCAGTGACCATATACTAATCTCATCAGATAAACCTAGCCATCCTTCACGGTATATCTCAAAGCTTCATCAGTAAAAACTCTTATAACCGCTGCCTGAAAATAATGTTTCTTACTCCTTTAACTACTAAAGACTTTCTATTAAAATATCTCTCATATGTGCCAGACATAAAAATAACTTTGTATTTTCTCTCTTTTTCCTACTATATTTCCAGGCATTTGTAAATAGGAACAACTTTAATGCATTACTATTTTGCATTCATTTTTCATTCATTTTTTGTAGAATATTGACCTCTTGTGTGTAAATCTAGCATCTAAGATCAATCTCCTTGTCCATTTTTACTTTCTTTGAATGATTAAGGGCAATAATCACCTGTCTTTTAGAATGACATTTTAAAAAAATGTTGTGATTGCATTTGCATAAAAATGTATAAAATAATTATCTGGAGAACAGGAAACAGTTTCATTTATGTGTTCCCGGTCATGGTGGGTAGAAACTGATAGTGGGTGATCTTATCTGGGATGTAGATTCACGACAATTCCCAAACCACTAAACCAAGCTGTTTGTTCAGTTAGCAACAAGAATACTTGCACAATAGACTTAGCACTTACCACAGTCCTATCTTGGCCTGATTGATATCCATCTTACTACAGTTTGCTTACAACCATCAATACTGATAAAGGCACACCAAGAGCTGTGCTAGTTATTACTTTCTGTTAATTTTAGAATATCTTAAAATTTTGAACCAGAATTCCATTACCCTCCACAAGAAACCCTTATCTGAGTTATGTTTTAAAATTAGGTCCTCCACCAAATTGTAAGTTAGTAAAAGTAGCAGATACATAAGATAAGTATTTGTTACCTAAAAGCTAGTTTATACTACTCAGTATCTTTTGTGTAAAGATTCACCTGACCAATCACTTATAGAAATTAATAGGGCAGAAAAAATGGTCTCTCCAAATAAACTGGTATAGATCTTTAATTTGAAAAAAAAACTTTCCCATCATAGTTGATAAAAATTACAAAATTGAATTTAATGCACAAGTAAAATTACTAAATTACTCTGAGATTTATGAATTAAAAATCTCCTTTGTGATTTTTTATCAACTATTTAAGGGTCTGCTTGTAATTTTTTTCTGAACATTACCTTGAATCATTTTCATCTCATTCTTCCTTAAATAGACTGAAAAATGCAGAAGAGTGGAGAACAGCACTGTTTGGGAGAAGCAGGATATTAACATACCCTTCCCTTCCTCTTGGGAAACACAAGTTGAGGCCCCAAGTAAAGTTTATTAAAATATAAAATTTTACAGCCAAAAATATGGCTTAATTGTAAGATCTGTGATTCGTAAGCTGACGTAATTTCAAGAAGTTTAAGATCTCACTAATTTCCATTTTATTCACTGGAAAAACAAATCTGGGAGAATATCAACTGTGAGCTTCAGCTAACACTTCCTAGTTGATATCACAAGTAAAATTCATTGAAATAAGAAGTAGGAGCTTCAGAAGGAAACCAGCAATACTGAAAGTCTTTAAACTGAGACTAGTTATAATGGAATATTAGAATGATGAAAACAGCGAAATCATCACGTTACTCTCAGACATCAATCTTTACCCTGGAGATCTTCCTTTTGCATAATCTGAAACGTTGCTGTGGTTTCAAGTATAACATCTTTATTTTGGCATCAAGAATAATGCAAAATACACAGTATGTAGCTTGCAAAGTTACCGACAGTTCTCTGAATAACTGAAAAGGATGAATTCACAATACGTTATCATATTTATTCATCATTTGTAATGTTGTTGACAATTCTCTTGGTGTGAGACAATTTGCTATCCATTATCAGATGCAGGTAAAAACATTAAAAAGACATGATCCATGCAGTGGGTTTTATGAGCTCAGTTATTGAAGTGTTGCCTTCCTTTCCAAGAATGATCCAAAGAGTGGGCAATCTTTTTTACTCCACCAGTTCCTACCTCAAGTGGGTTAGTAGACAGAACATTTGGAAATGACCGCCATCTTTTTCATTGACTAGCAGTGTGACTATGCTTGGGCCAGGACACTCCCTGGACCTTAATTAACTGGCCTCTAAAATGAGGCATTTGAAGCAGCTGACTATTAAATTTCTATCCAGCTCTAAAAAATGTTTATTTCTATAATATATTTTTATATATTTAATGTACATTCATTGTAGAAAATATTTAAAATTACAAAAAAATAAAATTAAAAAAAGAGGTGGGTGGCTGGCCTGGTGGTGCAAGCGGTTAAGTGTGCCCGCTCTGCCACAGCGGCCCCCGGGGTTTGCCGGTTCGGATCCCGAGTGCACACCAGCGCACCGCTTGGCAAGCCATGCTGTGGAGGCATCCCATATAAACTGGAGGAAGATAGGCATGGATTTTAGCCCAGGTCCAGTCTTCCTTAGCAAAAAAAACAAAAAAAAAAAAGAGGAGGATTGGCAGATGTTAGCACAAAGCTGATCTTCCTCACATACACACAAAAAAACAGGGGGGTGGGTATCTGTAGTTCCATTTGGCAATATAAAATGTTTTGATTCTATCATCTTTCTAGCTTGACTGCAACTATCAAATATTCCTGTAATGAATTCATTTCTGCAAAGCAGAGACTCATCTCTAGTCATTAATAATATTTTTAATAATATGGAGACAAGACTATGGCAGTTCAACCTGAGACCCTCAGCTTAAATAATCTTTCCTACAGAGAATAACACTTCTTCAGTTAGGACAAAACTTGTAGTGACCACTGCTGTATGAGATTCTGCCAATGTTGGACTGAGTTGACTGAGCAAGAGATCATTGGAAATTAAGCCACTAGAGAAACTGTCCCTAGCATTTATCATTCAAAAATATCAGGAGACACTTACCTTTATTGATTCAGAAATGGGAAAAAAAAAATAAAGATGTATGACTTTAGTTTCCTGGGAATAGTGAAGATTGCCTATACTTATTTCAGAGGGATTTACAAAGAAAAGAAAATAGTTTTGCTCTAAACTTCTTGCACACTTAGCTTAAAATGTTTCAGCCAGTCTAGCCCAAGCAAAACAAACAATCTTTGGAAAAGTTTATCTCATTTTGTAGTGGATTTGAATTTCACACAGTTATAAAAAATTCAAATACAGAAAAAATATAATAAAATACTAACTGTTGGGAAGCACTATTTAGCTTATGAGTCTGCTTTTCTACTCCCTGTGGCAGAAAGCCCTATCTTGTCATTGATAGTAACTTAGTTGCTTCTGGTTTAAAATTCAGTCAATTTTGGATTAACATGGTCGGTTCATATTCTAGCTTCTTGCTCATTTTCCCCCACCTGCCCTAGGAGCTTCTGAGTTCGGAAGAGTTTTACTACACAATGTAGGTGTGGAAACTGGGTTTGCAATTGATTCTTGGTTATCTTCTCTCATTGCTGGCTTCTGTTGAGGTGTGGTTCATCCTATCAAATCAACAGTGGTCCCCTATGTTCCCGATGCATCTATGGTTGAGATTCGGTTCCCACCATGACATACATTTCTCAGGCCTCTATGCACCATGTCTTCTTGGACCCAACTTTGGTGTCTCTTCAGATAATTTTGGTATCTCAACCAGTTCACAACTCCTGACATCTCAAAATTCTCAGCTATTCTCCCTACAGTACATTGGCTTGTACAGGACATGGTGAGGCTATGTTGGCTATGTTCGGGCCCTACCTAGGCACTTCCCTCAGACAGTGATTTTCACCATGTAGGTGAATGTTAGTTGCAAGTTCTCTGTAAGACTTACAGTATCTCACATAGCATCCTGGACAACTCTTCTGCGCTGAGATTACCCAAAAACTTACTGAGATATATACTAGAGTTTCAGTGGTCCTGCCTCACCTCCATATTGGGATTCTGCAGTGGGAGGGGCCCTGCGATCCATCGTCAGAAATCCTCTCTATCCTGTAAACATCATTATTATTTTCCTATGCACTGGTGAAATTCTTATAACCTTTTGATGAGAAAACGTCTCAGATAATCATGAATTCCTTTCCACCCTATATTTTGGATGCGATTACCGTATTTTAAGTCTTACGGGACTCATAAATAATACAAAAACAAAACACTTTTTTCTCTCATTTTCTTGTAATTGAAAACGATAGCATTTAAGAATATTTGGCGCTTCTACTAAATACTTTCCCAAGTCCTTTAAAGAGTAGAAAAGCCCAGAGTGTGATTATTGTTCTCATTTTATCAGCTTTTCCTGAATGTAGTGTTACTATTGAGAGAGGATGAGGGAAGGGAAAAATTAACAGGAAAAACCTCACAGTTGGATATCAAAATGTTATGCTGCTGCAGTTAAATTTACATATTCAATAAATGTTTGAAATAATATGTTTGTGTTTTAATTTCACTTATTTTCATAAAGAATTTAGATTTTATGATTCTTATTTTCAAGCACAGAAACTCAATTTATTATGTTGTGCCTAAAGGAAGAAAGGAAAATAATTAGATCATAAATTAGGGGATGCCTATATTCTAATTATAGCAAATCTAATCATTTATAAAGTTCCTTTTTTTCTCAATTACTATTTTTGCATTTTATAAGCATTATCACAACAATTATATACAGTAGATAAAATATTTTTCTCTTCCATTTTATCAATGAAAAAATTCAGGGAAAAAAGACAGGAAGGAATTAATGTTAATCAACAGGTAAATGGGAAAACAAGGATCCAAATCCAGATCTCTTGACTCCAAAATCCATGCACTTAACAATTATGCTGTATTCTGAGAAAATGACTCAACCTACTTAATTTTATCTCATTCTGAACTTTCCATGAATCTGAGGAGCAAGGGCAACATCTTACATCTTTAAAATCGCCATAGAGCTTATCAAAGTCCTAAGCACATAAGTAAATACAAATATATGTTTGAGTGTTTCCAGAATGCAGAGTTTTTAAGTTAAAAAATAAGTATCAACAACTACTCATGATTAAAATAAATTATTCAGTTAAAATAAACATACTTGCTCTACATAGATGAATCTCACAAAGAAACTATTGAGCAAAAGTACAAATAAAAAAATACATTATGATTCCACTTCAACAATTTCGAAACTGACGAGACTAAACGTATATTATTTAGGAATGCCTACATAGATGAAAAGAAAACTATTAAGGAGAGCAAGAAAACGATTAATTGTAAAATTCAGGAATATGCTCTGGAGAAAAGAAAGAAATGTGATTGGGGAGGGAGTGAGGAGAATTCAAAAGTATTGTTAATGTTCCATTTCTTCAATCGGATGATGGTTACAATGTTATTAGACTTATTTTTATCCTTTAAATGCTAAATATATATTACATCTGTTCCTTTTTATGAATGATATATTTCACGATAGAAAGTACCATTGCCAACCAATTATGTGTTTACTGGAAATACCTTTCAAGATTTTGTAGGATGGTGCCAGCACTTATGACGCTCCTTGGCTATGCTTTCAACTGGGGTTTCTCAACCTTGGTACTAAAGGTATTTTGGGTTGGATATTTTTTGTCATGGAAGGCTCTCCTGTGCATTCTCCTATGGTTAGCCACACCTTTACCCACCAGATGCTAGTAGCACCCACCTCCCAAGGCTTAAAATCCAAAAATGTCTTCAGATATTGCCAAATGTTTGTGTGGGGGAGGGAGGGGCAAAATTACCCCTCGTTGAGAACCTCTGCTTGGTAAGTCTTGTCTTCCCTGGTAATGCTTGTATTTTCACTGATTTCAGTACATTTGTACTGCACTTTTTCACCCCCTTCATTATGTGATAGTTCCATAGTAGCACAAGTTGGAACATGCTGGGGATTTTTATTTATTTATTTTATTTTTCCCCCCAAAGCCCTAGTGGATAGTTGTGTGTCGTAGCTGCACATCCTTCTAGTTGTTGTATGTGGGACTCGGCCCCAGGATGAATGGAGAAGTGGTGCCTCGATGCGCACCCGGGATCCGAACCCGGGCCACCAGCATCGCAGCGCGCGCACTTAACCACCAAGCCACAGGGCCGGCCCCTGGGGATTTTTAGAAAACATCCTCTCTAACCTTTTCCAGCACATTGTATATTCTTCCAGGATACACTGAGAAGTGTGACCTTCAGATCCATCATCGTGAGTGTTGAGGTCACCCTCACTGACCTGAGAACAGCAAACAACAACAGTGATTACACCGATGGGTGGCTGCAGTTTCCCTTCTGACCTGTGGTGGTGAAGGGTCACTTCTAGAAATCAAGCTCCCGCATACATGAACAGGTTCGGAATACAGAAGTGAAAGCCAAAAATATCTACACAGAATAGTGATAAGACCCAATTTCTGCCTAGAACAAAAGAGATAAAAAGACTAAAATAAATGCTCAGATGAAAGGTTTCTTTTCCAGTAAGATTCTCAAAAAAACCTTGAGAGTTGATTATACAACCTTATATATTTTGAGATTTAATTAGGTAATGTCTGGAAAAAAAAAAAAAAAGCTGAGCTCCTCAAAGAAAGATGCTATCAAAGAGACTTTTTTATTAACTCTGGTAATTTTGAAACATCTCCGCTGATGCATGTTTTCTGTTGAAGCTTGTTCGTTTTGCCTCCACAAGCTAGCTCTTTTAATCTTTCAGTTTAATTGGCCATTACTTGCACTAGTAAAGCTATCAGCAGGAAGATATTTTGAAGTAATGGAACAGTTAAATTTCAGTTGTTTTTTTTCCGTATAAAGGGCCATGAATATTTACATGTATTAAAAATCCCCCTCCTATCTCAGAATAAAGCACACAGCCCAAAAATACCTACGCTGGACATAGCTTTTTCTCCTCTCTATAGTTTCTACTGCAGCTTCCTCATAACATTAGTTAGGGTTACGACATTTGATATACATATTCTGTAATCGTTCCCCTTTAGTTTTTATTTTCTGCTCTCTGAATAAGTGTCCTTCTGCCTGTATATATTTGAGTAAAGGCCTTCATTTGTTTAAATCCTTTAAACGTTCAAGAAACCTCTGTTAGGCACCTACTTTCTGCAAGGAATTATGAGATGTAACGTTAAAGAAATTGCATTTTGGTGGCCCAGTGGTTAAGTTTGGCATGCTCCACTTCAGCGGCCCAGGTTCACAGCTTTGGATCCTAGGTGTGGACCTATACCACTCATCAGCGGCCATGCTGTGGCAGCGACCCACGTACAAAATAGAGGATGATTGGCACAGATGTTAGCTCAGGGCGAATCTTCCTCAAGCAAAAAGAGGAAGATTGGCAACAGGTGTTAGTTCAGGGCGACTCCTCCTCAGCAAAAAAAAAAAAAACGATATTGCATTTTTATGATTATTTTCCCATTTTAAATGTTTTCTTGAGATATAATTCACATACCATAAAATTCATCGTTTTTATCATACAATTCAGTAATTTTTAGTATAGTCACAGAGCCGTGCAACCATCATCACAATCTAAGTTTAGAACATTTTCATTACACTGGAAAGAAACCCCACATCCATTAGCATTCATTCCCCATTTCTCTTCCCCCATCCACTGGCAACCACTGATCTACATTTCTGTCTCTATAGATTTGTCTATTCTAGATATTTCATATAAATGTAATCTTATAATATGTGGTCTTTTGAAGTGAATTCTGTCATTTAGCACAGTGTTTTTAAGGTTCATATGGGTTATAGCGTGCCTCAGTACTTCACTTTTTTAAATTGTAGAATGATATTCCATTTCATGACTGTGCCACATCTTCTTTATCCATTCATCACTTGATGGATATTTTGGTTGTTTCCACTTTTTAGCCGTTATGAATAATGATGCTATGAATGTTTATGTATAAGCTTTTATATTAGTATGTTCTCATTTCTTTTGGATATATAACTTGGATGGAATTGCTATGATAACTCTGTGTTTAATGATTTGAGGAACTGCTAAACTTTTTCAAAGTGACTGCATTATATTAGATTCCCACCTGCAACGTTGAGATTGAGAGTTGCTGTTTTTCTACGTCCTCATCAGCACTTGTTATGTTTGTTTTGGTTGTGGCCATTCTAGTGGGTGAGAAGTGGTATCTCATTGTTATTTTGGTTTGCATTTCCCTGACTATAGATGTTGACTATCCTTTCATGTTCTTAAAGGCTAGAAAGTGGAGAAGTGTTTATTTAGATCCTTTGCCAATTTTTTAAAAAATGGGTTAGTTGTATTTTCATTATTGAGTTATGAAAGTTCTTTATATATTCTGGTTACAAGGCCTTTATCAACTATAAGGATTTGCAAATATTTCCTCCCATTCTGTGGGTTGTCTTTTCACTTTCTTGATGGGATCATTTGCAGCACAAAAGTTTTGTTCTTTCTTTTGTCGCTTGTGCTTTTGGTGTTATACCTAAGAAATCATTGCTTAACTGAAGGTCACAAAGATTTGCTCTTGTGCTTTTTTCTAAGAGGTTATGGTTTTAGCTCTTCCATTTAGGTCTATGATCCATTTTCAGTTAATTTTTTGTGTATGGAGTGAGATAGGGATCCAACTTCATTCTTTTGCATGTGGATATCCACTTGATCTGGAACCATTTGTCAAAAAAGACTGTTCTTTCCCCATTGGCACCCTTGTCGAACATAAATTTGCTGTAAATGAATGGGTTTATTTCTGGAGTCTTGATTCTATTCCATTCATCTGTGTGTCTGTCCTTACGCCAGTACCACACCACCTTGATTATTGTAGCTTTGTAGTAAGTTTGGAAATCAGGGTGTGTGAGTATTCCAATTTTGTCCTTTTTCGAAATTGTTTTGGCTCTTCTGGGTCCCTTGTATAGCAATATCCTTTTTATCAGTTTCCATTATATTTCTACTTGGGGAAAGTCTATGGTTTAAAAAAAAAATCCAATACTACAAAACGTAATGTATTAAAAAGCAAAGGTTTCCTTCTTATTCCAAAAGCTCAGACATGACTGTTCACTGGAAACCACTAATAAACAGTGTATCATTCCATAAATTTTAAATGCATGTATTATTTTATAAGTGTTTTATTGTACAAACTTTTCTGTAGTTTGCCTTATGAGTTAATAATATAACCTTGGGCTTATGCCACGTTCTAATCATTAATCTATTTTAATGATTGCATGGAATTCTGTTATAATGGTGAATTATGATTTATTTAACCAGTTCCCTAATGATTGATATTTAGATTAATTATTATTATTATTTTGTCATTACAATCAATGCTGTAATGAACATATTTAGTGCATATACCTGTATATTTGTACAAGCAAATCCGTAAGATCAATTCCTAGAGATTGATTTCCTGGGTCAAATATATGGGCATTTTACGTTTGTAGAGATACAGACAAATAATGCTAGTGTAAGCTTTCAAAAATTTACAGTTTTTCTATATGTTCATTAACCCTATATATTATCAAATTTTTTTGACAATTGTAAATTGGTAGGTAAAAAAAAAATTTCATTGTTGTCTGGACATACATTTAATAGCATATAAGACTGAGCATTTTAAATACGTTTGTGTCATTTGTAGTTATTTTTCTGTGAAATCTCTATTCTTCTCTGTCCATACTTCCATTGGATTAATGACATTATTGATTTACAACTGTTTTTGTATATTATTGAAGTTAACCCTTTGTCAAGTGTTTCTTTTGCTTGGGAAAAATAGTTAATTACTAGTTTACTCCTCACAACAACTCTGTCAAGTAAATATTATCCCTATCCTATTAAAAATGAAGAAACTGAGTGTTAACTGACATATGCTTTATAAAGGAAGGAAGTCTACTCAGAATCTAACACTTCGGTAAGACACTGTATTCCATAGTAATATGTATGTTGACTTTTACTTTCACAAGCACTGTTATCATCCCTTACTCCTGAATTTGAAAAGTAATATCATGTTGTGAAAGATAATTCATTTTTGTGAGACAAATTAAAGGTGATTTGTATCTCAGAATATTTTTCTGGGAAACTTTTGCTTTTAGATTTTTCCTTATGATCTTTTTTATTGTGGAATAAACAAAGAATAATCTGGCTGTTAAGGCAATTTAAATAAAGAAATGTGTAGTGAGAACCCAATCTGTTAGAAAATGGAGAATAAAATCTATCACTTAATCAACATAACTTCTCTAATGGAATCTTCAGATCATCCCTAACAGAAGATAGACTACTTATGTACATGGGCCCGGATCGTAGTGAAGGGGTGAGGGGGAAAACTTTATCATCCGTTATAACTAGCCAATAGTTACCAAATTCATATATATTCTTTCAATATTAACGTTAATCAATTGTACCTGATTTTTAATTTTTTCATTGAGATATAACTTACATAAGATATTGAATACAAATCAGAGGTTTACAACTGATCAATTTTTACTTATGTCTATACCCAAATAACAACTTCACGTATCAAGATTCGCAACCTTTCCAGGTCCCTCCTTCCCCTCCCGTGTATATTGCTAATGGACATTTGTATTGTTTCCAGTTTAGGGCTATGATGTTGGGACGTCTGTGCTATTTCTTATGGGTATCTATGTAGTAGTGTAATTGCTGGGTAATGTGGGATAAATGTGTTTAGCTTTAGTAGGTAATGCCAAAGAATTTTCCACAGTATACTACCAACAGCAATGTATGAGATTTCTAAGTGCTATGCATTCTTGCAAACATTTGATATTGTCTACCCTTCTCATTTCAGCCATTTTAAATGATGTGTCACATTTTCATACTGACATTTTAATTTTCATTTCTCTGATGATTATGTTATAAGCGCTTTTTAACATGCTTATTGGCAATCTGGATATTATCTTTCATGAAGTATTTGATCAAGATATGCTAACTTAAAAATATGGTTGACTTCATATATATTGATTTGTAGGAATTTTTAAATACATTCATATATACAAGATATGCATCATTTATTTATATATGTTTTTCTGTACTAATGTTTGCTTTTTTTTTTTTTTTTTTTTTTGCTGAGGAAGATTTTCCCTGAGCGAATCTTTGCCAATCTTTTTCTTTTTGCTTGAGGAAGTTTTGTCCTGAGCTAACATCCAAACCAGTCTTCCTCTTTTTTTTTGTATGCGGGTTGCCGCCACAGCATGGCCACCATGGTGTAGGTCCACACCCAGGAACTGAACCTGGGCTGCTGAAGGGGAGCATGCCAAACCCAACCACTAGGCCACGGGGCCAGCCCCTAATGTTTGCCTTTTTACATGATACATCTTAGATAACAGAAATTTTTAAATTTAATGAAGTCCAATTAATTATCTTTTTTTATAGTTGATCTTTTGTCTGTTCTATTTATGAAATCCTTGTTTACCCAAGACCATGAAGATAGTTCCCTATAGTTTCTTTTAGAAAATTTATTTTATCTTTCACATTTAAGTTTCTGATCTATTTCACATTATTTTTGTGAGTAAGTGGTGTGAGGTAGGGTTTATTTTTTCCCCAAACAGATACCAATTGATCCAACACCTTTTATTGAAAAGACCCTTTTATCACTGAATTACTGTGACAGTTTTGTCATGATTATAGGTGACTGTAAATGTAAAGGCCAACTTGTAGTCTCTCAGTTCTGCTCCATTGGTCTAATTGTTAATCCTTGCACCAACACCACGTGACTTAATATAGCTTCACCGTTAAGTCTTAAAACCTGGCAGTATGTGTCCTGCAACTTTGTATCTCTCTTTAAAGGTTGCAATGTGATTCTAGATCCTTTGAATTTCCACATCAATTTTAGAATTAGATTTTCAATTTCCATAATAACAAGAACTGCAACCACAATAACAATAAAACAACTGGTATTTTGATCAGAACTGAATTGAATTTATAGATCAATTAAGAGATAATTAATTTCTTAACATTACTGAGTATCCCAATCCACGGATATGTTATATTCCTCATTTTTAAAGTCTTTTTAAATTTCTTTCAGCAAACATTCTGTAATTTTCATTTTTGCAGTCTTATACATATTCCATTACACTTATGCTTCAATTATTTAGCACTTGTGGTGTCTTTTATTTTGGAATTTTTCTTTAATTTCCCAATAATTTGTTTCTGGAACATAGATATGTTCTTTATTTTTGTATATTGACTTTGTTTCCAGTGCTCATTAAATTCACTTAATTCTAATTGTTTATAGATTCTTTTGCAAATAAAATTAGTTTTGCTTTTTCTTTCAAATACTTGTGCCTTATATTTGTTATTCTTAACTTATTGCACGGGCTAGAACTTGCAGCATAATATTAAGTAGATGTGGTGATAGTGTGCACTCCTGTCATATTTCCAATCTCAGGGGGAAAGTTCAATATTTCACCATTAATGGCGATATTATGTATACATATTTTTGTAGATATCCTGTATCATATTAAAGATGTTCCCTTATATTCCTAGTATTCTAAAAGTTTTTTGCACAATTGGGTATTGAATTTTGTCAAATTATTTTTTTTTTGTCAGAAAGATTAGCCCTGAGCTAACATTCATTGCCAATCCGCCTCTTTTTGCTGAGGAAGATTGGCCCTGGGCTAACATCCGTGCCCATCTTCCTCCACTCTTTATGTGGAACACCTGCCACAGCATGGCTCAATGAGTGGTGTGTAGGTCTACACCTGGGTTCCAAACCTACAAACCCCAGGCAGCCGAAGCAGAGCACGTAAACTTAACCACTATGCCACCAGGCCAGCCCCTATCATGTGATTGTTTTGCACCTATTGAAGTAATCATATAATTTTTCTCTTTTACTCTATTGATGTGGTAAATAACCTCGATTGATTTTCAAATGTTAAGCAAATTTTGTAGTTGAAGAATAAGGATCTCTTGGTCATAAAGTATTATCCATTTTCCAGCTAAGTCCTATGCAATATAAAATGTTTACTTTGATAATTATATTAATACCTCATTTGAATGATATCACTGAGAATTCATTAAGGAAATGTCTCTTAAATTATGAGAATGTAAAACTTCTCTGTCACTCAATTCTGTTCATATCCATGATGCTCATTTTCAAGGTTTAAAGTGAGTGTTACCAGTGACAAATGTTTCTCAGGATTGCAATATAAACCATGGGATTGCTTTCTTTGGAGTTAATGCCAAATTCTAGGATATGCTTAGAAAACACATTCTTAACTGAAAAGATTATCTGACAGATAATAATATACAAATAATAATAATATTTGTCAGATAATAATATACAAAAACAAATATTCTGTTGTAAATTCACATAAAAATGAATATTCCAAATTACTTGTGACAGTATTTTGGTCATAAGGGAACTAATTGGGAGACATTCGTGGAATTGTGATCTTTAATCAGAACTGCAGATAACTTATACACAATACCTTGTCACATGGCAGGCAAGGGATTGTTTCAGACATTAAAAAAGTGGAAACCGCATGATGAGTTATGAGTTCTGGCATTTCGAAATTGTTGATTGTTTCAGATTAGGAGCCATTTGAATTTAAGCCACTAGGATATGAGATATTTTTGGAAATACAAATTATTTTTGTTTGTTTTATTTGTCTTGGCTATCTCAGCGTCTAGCAGGGTGTCCAGAAGATTGCTCAAGAGATCTTGAAGGAATTACAGAATGAACACACTGGTGAAGGAGGAGCTTGGAACTTATATTTCAGGAAGTCAGGAAATGGAAGTAATGCAAGTCTCCTTCTAAATCAATGATGAAAGCGCATACATATAATGTATGCTGTCTTTTTTGCTATGTTGTGGCAATTCTGATATAATTTAACAATTGCATGATATGGAGACAAATGGAAAAAACAATTTGAAGGAAAATAAAAAGCAGATTTATGTCACTGACGTCTGAATTGGGGAACTGACATATGATGATAATAGAGAAGCAGATACTCGATGCCTAGTGAGTGGAAGATTACTAAAACTGATATTTTTAAGTGTACAAAACAATGGGCATAAATGAAAAGAGAAAATGGCATGAACTCATTTCACATTCCCTTATGTGCGTTTGGTTTTAAATCGCACCTTAAGGTCCTTTGAATGAGGCCGTGGGAACAAGGAGAAACTCAGAAATGCAAATATTGGGAGGACAGAAAGGGAAGAAGCTCCCACTTTTCCTAAACCTTACATCAAATCTGATGAGTAAGTGGAGTGAAGGGAGGTTGAGTTGCTTTTGAATAAGGGTAAAAGGCTGTATTTGACTAGATGTGCATTATGAGCTATAAGTACTTTCTGTTCCGGAGAAATATCTGATTTTAGAAATTTTTTTTTTTAAAGATTTTATTTATTTTATTTTTTGCCCCCAAAGCCCCAGTAGATAGTTGTATGCCATAGCTGCACACCCTTCTAGTTGCTGCATGTGGAACTCGGCCTCAGGATGGACAGAGAAGTGGTGCCTCGATGCGCACCCGGGATCCGAACCCGGGCCGCCAGCATCGCAGCGCGCGCACTTAACCACCAAGCCACAGGGCCGGCCCTAATTTTAGAAATTTAGAGGGACTAGGATAGGGACCAGAGTAGAGGAAGTAGATCACTGGGTACTGATGATGACAAAGGCGTACAGGAGATCGGTAAAGGGAATGGACTTCAAGTTTCTTCCCAATTTATGCACCTTTTTACCAGAGTAGAGGAGGCAGGTTTTAGGGTTCGTATCCATGATCCATGCATGCATAAATATTTATTGAACACCTTCTCTGTGCCAGGAACTGTCCTAGGTACCAGAATTTCAGCAGTGAGGTAGATACACAAGGTCTCTCATTTTTGAGAGAGAAGAGAGAAAATAAACCATTCAAGATAAATACATGAGCAAGATAATTTCTGAGAGTGAAAAGTGCTAAGAACAAAATTAACAGAGTGATGCCATAGAGACTGACTGTTAAGGACTACTTTAGCTTGGGTACTCAAGAAGGTCTTTTCTGAAGATGTGACCTTAATGATGAAGCGTGAGTAGTCAACCATACAGTGATCTAGGGGAAAAGTGTTCCAAGCAAAGGAGATAGCAAGTTTAAGGGCACTAAGGCATTGTTTAGGGACCAAGAGAAATCAGGTGGGGAAATGTTAGCCTTGCAAGGTGGGCAAGCTACAGACAGATCCCAGAGGGCCTGTGGACCACTGGGAAGAGTTGAAATTCTAAACAAGAAAGTGAAAAAATTCCAGCTTACATTTTTAAAGATCATCTGACTGCCTTTTGGAGGAGAATGCAGAAGAGAAGTGGAGGTGGGAACCCAGACAGTCACAATAGTACACGTGAGAAATAATGATGGACTCACCAGAGCGGTGACAGAAAACATGGAGCTATTCCTGGGATGTATATTAGAGAAGCAGCAACCAGGAATTGAATTTTTAAGCCATTTAAGAAAGTTAACCAACTAGTTTTACTTTGCTCTTTGTTTTTCTGTGTGTAATGAATTTTCTGTCTGACACTGTTCACAAATGAAGAAGTAATCCTGTGAGAGGTAGAACTATTGTTTTCTTTTTGAGGGGTTGCTGAAGTTGTTTTTACATTGACCTAGGGAGCCCTTGTTGAAATTAAAATCCACATTCTCTCATAACTGACATCTCTGAGAAGGGCCAAGGATCCCTGGCGTGTGACTGCATGCGTTTCTCAACTATTTTCCCTTTAGTGTCTTATTTACTCCATTCTTTTTTTTTTTTTTTTTTGGTGAGGAAGATCAGCCCTGAGCTAACATCTGTGCCGGTCTTCCTCCACTTTATGTGGGACGCCACCACAGCATGGCTTGACAAACAGTGCATCAGTGCGCGCCCGGGATCCAAACCCCAGGCTACCAGCAGCGGAGCGCTCCCACTTAACCTCTACGCCATGGGGCCGGCCCCTATTTACTCCATTCTTGATCATGTGTGTATGCTCTCTAAACTTTCCCATTAGTGGCTCTAACACTCAGCCTCTTGAGCTTTTTATTTTTATTCTTTATTTTTATTTTTAACAATCTAGCTGAGAGGATTGTTGCTCTCTCAGATTGTTTATCTCATTAATGTAAATGGAAATTAAACTAATGGGGGCAAGGGGGATTGTTTCATTACTTTTTAAGCTGTGATTCCTTCTGGTAGTTGCTTTTTTTTTATGTTAGTGCATACAACCTGCTTACCATTTTAAAGTGGGCTAAGCACTGAGAACAAATTTAATTAGACGTGAGAGTGATCCATTCATGTCCACATTTATTCAACCTGCCTACATTTGTAGTTTTGTGCAAAAGCCTGAATATCAAAATTCCTATACAGAAGCCAATATGAAGAATCCTATCTAGCTATGTTTTTTACTTGTATTAGTTTGCTAGAGCTTCCATAACAAAATACCACAGACTGAGTGGCTTAAACAACAGAAATTTATTTTCTAATGGATCTGGAGGCTACAAGTTCAAGATCAAGGTGCAGGTGGGTGGTCTCTTGCTGCCTCTTCACTTGATCTTTTGTCTGTGCACAGGTTCCCTAATATCTTTCTGTGTGCCTAATCTTCTCTTTTTGTAAAGACACCAATCAGAATGGAATAGGGCCCAGCCTGACAGCCTCATTTTAACTTAATCACCTATTTAAAGACCCTGTCTCCAAATACAGTCACATTCTGAGATGTGGGTATTAGGGCTTCAATATGTGGATTGAGGGGGAAACAATTTGGCACATAACCCCACTAAAAAATGGAATAAAACAAGTTCCAAGTGTGACACTGTGGAAGAAAATTTTGTTAAATCAAAATAGATTGACCAATCCCAGAATGCTATTTTTTTCTATCCAAATAACTAAGATCTCTAACGTTCTGCAATGAGTAAGGTGACGCTAGGCACCCAACTTTGATAATATTTGCTATTTTTTCCCTCTCTATTCAGACATGCAAAGCACCTCGGGATTTAACTCCAAGACTAGCCCACTTACTATTTAACTCCCCTTCCCTGATGAAGACCATGCAATATCCAGTTGGACAAAATAAAACTGAATCTCACCCTGCATTTATAATCTAGAACCCTTTCCTACCTGCCACATTCTCACACTGCGTAGAACTAGTCCATCAGATATGACTGTAATAGCTATTATAGTAAGTACCAAATACGTAGTCTATGTTTGAAAGAAGCATATGCTTTAGGTATCAGAGAGACCTGAGTTTATATCCCAGCTTTACCACTTACTTGATCTGAGGCATCAGTTTGCTCCTCTGTGAAACAACGTTATTAGTACACGTCTCATAGGGTTTTGGTAGGGGTTAATCGAGATGACATAGATGTCAATCCTCACCCATGCGTATGCTCCAAAAATTTTAGGGCAATTAGAATGAAAGGATGTGGTAAAATACCTTCTTTTACTCAATTAATCAGTCACTTCTAATTCAGTTTCCCCTGTATATGTTTCCATATTTGTTTATCCGTTAGTCTTACAATAATGTGAGAAAGGACCTCATGTGATTTTTAGAAGATACAGCAGAGTTCAGTGTACCATAGACCTTCAGAATTTTATCTTTTAAGTTCGTCCTAATTCCACTGTCTACAGACACTGGTGGATTAACATCCTTATGTGTTAATCATTTATCGCCCTACCCAAAGGAAAAATTTCTTGATTGTGGCAGGATATGGTAGAACTACTCAGGGACACTCAAACCCAGATCAACTAATACTTATAATGGTGGATTATATTGTGCATCATTTTTGCCAGTTCTCAGAAATGCCTGCCCTTGGAAAGTTGCACATACTTGGCAAGGGAAAGAAAAGGATGGAAGAAACTGTGTCATGTTTAATTTGTATAGGGAACTCACCTGTTGGTCTCAGAAGAGCTGAATCATCAAAATTGAGGAACTAAGAATCATAGGATTTGAAGTGGCCTCAGAAACCTAAAAGCAAGAGGCTGTTTTTACCTGTCAAATTTCAGTTATTTAGATATGTCCAACACCAAATTATGCCACAGAAGAAAAATATAAATAAAAATGACCATGCAATACAGCTGACCAGACTGAATCTAAAAGTACTAAACCATGGCCTTGGCAATGGGGGAGAGTGTTCATTTTCCACAGTCAGCCAGCATTTGCCCTCCCCCTTTTCTCTCTTACTACTTCTTTTTGAAGCCATCATGAGAGTTGGGACTTGGCAAGGATGTTTATTCTGCGTAAAGCATTGAGACTCATTTGGCAGGGGGGAGGGGGGAGGCCATAAACACTGGCTTGCATATCCCATCAGAATATGATCAGGAAGTCTTCCTTCAACCTAGTATACCTAGTGGGAAATCTATTCAGTTGGGCGAGGTAATCTGCAGCGAAAAAGGGACAGAGCTGTAGAGTAGGAAAAATAACCCCTCGCTTTACACAGCAGTCACTTCTCTTTCACACTAAGCGCTAAAAGCAGCAATCTGTTCTCAATGCCACTCTCGCACTCAAGCCAAGAACCAATCGCTCCCAAGTGCACTTGTATATTGCAAGCTATCAAGAGGGTACAAGAGTAATCCTACCAGTCAAATGTATTCAGGTTTTCTTTTGGAACAGCTGTATTTGGGAACAACTCTATTTCCCACCTTGAATGTATGCATCATTATATGTTACATACTGTATATACGCATATATATTAAACTGGGCCTCTGAGTACTAATTTATGTACAAGGTCAATGTTCTTTTTAAACCAGTGTTTTTGCATACTCCCAGTTACTAGAATAACCAAATTTGATTAATTAAAACAAAGGAGAGCAATGTTATCATAAACTACCAAACCGAGAAATTTCAGATTTTGGAGAAGGATGATTTATGTACATATATCTGTGCATGTATTATGAATGTTTTTATAGAATTTTGGGGAAAATATCTGAAATTTCAATTTTATAATCAAACTGCAATTAAGTTTTAGTTTTATCTATAAGACATCTGCCTTTCCATAGGAGTTTCACATGAACAAAATAGAAATTCGTTTTTTTGAATTTCAAGATCCAATTATTCGCTGGTAAAAGTCATTCAGTAAAGACTTTCTTAGGTATAAAATTTCTATATACTGATTATTAACTCAACTTTTTTTTTCACTATGGTCATCTCCCCCTGAACTATTTTTATTTGCACTTTTAACTTACACTAAATGGGATTGTCTTTGAAAGAACTGTTGAAAGTTGGTCCTATATTATTAAGTTATAGATTATCATATTAATAGAAAATGAATCCAAAAGCAAGCTGACTTTATCTTTCAAAATTTCTACAATGCCTTTTAATGATAATACTCATGCCATTGCCAATAGTAATGACACCAAGGTTTCACCTTTATAAATTAAACGTAAAATTTATAATAATTGAAATATTGAGAAATAAGCATGCACAGGACATGTTATATAGGAACACCAACTTTCAGAACATGTCTCTGTGTTTTAGATTGTAAAATTATTTGACACTTAACAGAAACTCCAAGTTTGTTGGAATAGCCTTAGAAAATAAAAACTAAATTATATTTTAAATTTCTTTCCTTTTTTGGGAGAGCTCAGAGAGATCTGATGTTAAATCCCAGTTGAACCTTTACGTAATTTCAAGCAGGTCAGATAAGTCTTTAAGCATCAGTTCCCTTGGTGAGGTAGTGATGTTAATATATACCCCATAGGGTTATGTGGGGATTAGTTGAGATGATATATACATAAGTACTGACACACAACAGTAAGCACTCCATAGGAATGAGAGCAATTAGAATGGGATGATGGAGAACTATTATCTTCTATCTGATTTTTTTCCCTATTTTTGTGACATCAAGAAATAGATACTCATTGAATGAGATAGTATTAAACATGAATGGATGAAGGACTTTTGTTGTTATTTTTACCCTGTTGAGGAGAAAAATTGGTACAGATATGGTACAATATAGAGGAATTGAACTATGCATGTGCACAACAGAGAAAGGAGTAGAAATTACACTGGATGCCAGCTGCAAATAACAGCTCGCTTTTCCACAACTGCTCAGGCATTCCGGTTCCAGAATGTCTATGATACTAGGCCACGTAGACTTCATTTCCAAGGGGGGAAGGTGATGAACGTTGATCACAAACACAAAATTGCCATGGGCCAGACAGGTCACAGAAAGAAGAGGAGTCCTAATGAAATGAGCCATAAGAGGTGAAAGCCAAACAATGAGCACCAGATATTGTAGCCTGTTAATTTACAGCCCTTGGAGTAACACTTAGGGATATTAGTAATGTGGTACCTTTTTAGGAATTCCTATGTTTAAATAGTTAATACGGTAATACTTCCCCAGACATCGAGTCCTTTTAGGCAAAGTCCTAATGCATATGGATTTACTATTTAAGGAATATTCTTATTCTAGTAGAAATAAATTTTGCTATCCAAGTCAGTGTTGCAGTTGCATGCTGTCTAGCTTGCAGCATCCTGCTTTTCTGATTCTACGCTTGTTACACAGTTGCTTCCTAAAATGTCGATCACATTTAGACATCAAAAAAAGTCTGCTGTCTTTGGTCTTTGCAGTGTTATTATTGGAACACTAGTCGATGCTTCAAAATCACGTACTCGTGTATACAAAATACTCATTAATCTGTGTGAATTAGAAGTTAGAAAGTTAAGTTAGAAATTTGACTCTTAAATGTATTTAAAAAAAAAAACAAAACAACAAGCAGGTGATTCTTTTTTTTTTTTTTCCTAGGGAAAGAAATACAGTGTAGTTAGAAAAAAATATATATAAGAGTTCCTGGTTGCTTGGAGAATAAGGAGCAACACTGCTTGACATTTGTTTGTGAATCTAAAATGTGTCCATAAGAAATGTATTAAACACTTTAAGGTCGGTTTTGCAAAGACCAACAAGAATGTCTCATTGATATTCTTTTTATTTACTATACTATATTTTTATTGTGGATATTAAAAAATGCAAGAATTTTCACAACTATACTCCTAATCTGGGATCCTCCAAAATTTTCCCCTACGATTGTTTCTAAACAGCAAAGTATCCTGACATAAGAAGTTTTCATCTTTATAACCTGTGCAAATGGTAAGACATTTCATTGGCTTATGAAAGTCTTTCATATCCACATTCTCACTTAATCTCATAAAGCTGTGTTCTATAATTTTACTGTTATATCTAGTGAATTCTCTTTGAGGATCCATTGCACTGAAGGAATTTGGTGATATTGAAGGTGCTCTAAAGAGGAGAAACAGATAATTAAAGGAATGAAAAGTGGAACCTGTGAGTGAAGATTAAAGGGAAATAGGGTCATTTCGTTTGGAAAGAGATAAAAATGATGTTCAGTTATAGGATGACGCTAATGTTGAAGAGAGAACAGTTAGGCTCCATTTACACAAATGATGGATTAAGATAAAATGAACTGGAAATTGAAGGAAGACAGATGGAATGAGCAGGCTGTTATAAACAACCTTGGAGTCATTTAGAGTGAACTGAATCCTTACTTCTCCTTCTTTGATTCAGTCACCATTGGGTGGTATTTGGATTTTTTTTTTTTTTTACTACTATCAGTCTGTACAAAGTAATGTCTGTCAAAGGTTTTGTAAATTGTAAAGGAGTTTTGTGAAAACTCCTCGTAGAGACGGAATTGTAGACGAGATTTTAGCAGACATTTTGGTGTACTCATTCCAGTACTTTAAATCAACTTTTCAAGTAAATTCTTGATATACATTCATATTATGCTGTGGAAATTAGAAACATAGAGTGAAATAGCATATGGGTTGAGGCACCCCAGGACCCCATAGAGAACTCACAGGAGCATCATGTATTTTTAAAAAATTTCAAGGAAAATAGTGAAGCTCAACATCTGTTAGACACCACACAAACTACCACCTCTGAGTAGTTCACAGATTTAGCATTAGGACACAATAATTCCTTTTGATGATATCATAGCTTTGAGAAGCTGGCTTTTCAGTTGTTTCTGTGATACAAATCCAAGTACCATGAGAAAATCAATAAGGAATAGAGTATAAGGGTGGTGGTGTCTAATCTGATTCCAAGGTATAAGTTGCACAGCTCCCAAAAGACCCATGTGTACTGTTAGTGAGTAATTGTGCTTATTTAAGAATGAAGTAAAACATATTTTTCTCTGATTTATGTACATTATTTTTTCAAATGGATACTAAGGTGTTAGACCATATTTATCCATTAAGTTGTTTGGACTTTACTTATTAAACGGAACCATTATTTTTTTTATTTATATATTTTTTATTTATGTGAAAAAAATTATAAAGCGCAAAGGTCACTGTGAAACCAGAAAATTGAGAATCTCTATGATTTTTTTAATTTGTTTTTGTTTTAAAGCAACAATGTGCATCTCGTGCTCTTTATAATATGCCTGCATTGATAAAAGTAAGTATGGTTTGAACTTAATCATTGTAAATTTGTGACAGAACATGAGATTTAAGGCCATAACTTAATTGCTTGCTTAAGTGACTTCTATGGTCAGAAGGTGCTCTTTGCAGTCACTTCTGTGGGGTTTTGGAGACGTTTTTCATTATCATTAATATCTTGCAAAATCTAGATTCCTTTATTACTTCTTTAAGACCAAGAAATTCAAGTGATAAGAATACTTTAGTGCTAGCCTGTGTTCTGTATCCATGCTCTTATCTTTGTGGTATTAGTAAAAAGCATTTATTAGGACCTTATACAAAATTTTAAACATTTTGAAATATATAAATATGCTTTGGGATGTATCGAGAAGCTTTCTTTAATAATAGTTCTTTCAAATTAGAAATGAAATGTCTCTTGAGGAAAAACTAGAATCACTAATTATAGGCTTAATAAAATGTTGCCAATAGGCAGGCATATTTAGCTCTGAATTAAAACTTCCAGTAGTGAGAACATATGAAAGGATGTAATTCTACAGTTTATTTAATTTCCTCTTTGTTACATATTCCTAATATGCTGGGTTGTTTGAAAATGATATGTTAGTAAAATGTAGCCTTAACTCTCAAAGTCAGTTTGTGTGTTTGGACTTTAATGATGTATTGCAGATTCATTTATTTTTATTTAATTAGTTAGCCTCTTGAATTTGAGTTCCTAAAACATTTCAGTGTAATGTTTATCAAAGTACATATGAGTATAGGGATGTACTCCTAACTATTTCCTGCTCTTTTAAGAATCCCAATCCCAGTTGGTGCTCACAGGAAAATCAAGCATTTATTCTGCTTCAGTATCACATTACTGGTTATTACATTTGAGTCAGAGGTGAAGAGTTTGAAGCAAAACTTAATTAGTATCTGTCCTGCCTTAAATATGTTTTCAGATTGAACATTTAAAGTTTTTAATAATAACAGGTACGATCCTATTACATCATTGTCACTTTGAGTTATTATTGCCATATATGCTGGCTATAACTCTCTGTTAAACCTTATAGGGTAACTGGGAGGCTAATTACCTAAAATGGGTCACGTGCAGCTGACCGGTAAAGATGCTGTCAGAGTAATCATACCTTAAATTTCTAAAAATGGTTTGGCATTTCAGGGTGTTGTGACTACAGTAGAATTATTTTAAATCTCATTTATCCTAGCTTAAGTAATGGTTCAGAATTATATAACTGTTTAACAGGAATACTGTTGTGTGTATAATGAATTTTAAAGAGAACATTTTTGTCTATACTTGGAATATTAAAAAGTTAAAATTACAATTACCTATGGGTTAGAGATAATTTCTCCTTATGTGAAAGATATTAAATTATGTACATAATAAAAATTAAAATCTTTTAGGTTTTTTTTTGTTTTTTTTAATTTGTGGTTGCACACTAGGAATTATTTATGTGTCATAAACCATTCTTTGAATAATATGAAGTTCGTCGACATTCTGTTTGTTGATATTTAGGTATTGTGAAATTAGCCCTGCTACCAACACTTTATTTTGAAAGAAGAACCAAGAAGAATAATTATAGTGAATAGAAATAGCCTCTTATAAATTTTATCAAATGTATTAAAAATAATTTCCTTAGTAGCCACATCATTTAAGGGTTGAAGGATGGAAGGCCTTCCTAGAAGAATGGGAACTCAGGCTGGCCAGGTGGCATAGTTGTTAAGTTCGGGTGCCCCACTTCAGTGGCCCAGGATTCCTGGCCTCATGTCCCAGGCATAGACCTATGCACCACTCATCAAGCCATGCTATGGGGGGGTCCCACATACAAAATAGAGGAAGATAGGCTTAGATGTTTGCTCAGGGACAATCTTCTTCACCAAAAAGAACGAGAACTCCGCCAAATAAGTTTCTACATTCAGGTTTCTCCCTTTTCCTCTTGTGGAATCTCCTTTCCTGTAAATCCTCACCTGGTTTGCTTCCTTGTTTCATTCAGATCTCAGCCCAAATACAACCTTACCATCTGATAGTTTCCACTCTCCCCTTTGCGCTCCATCACTTTATGCTGCTTTCTTGTTCCCTCACAGCACTATTTGCCCTTATTTAAATGTTCCTTTGTTTATTTTCTATAGTGCGGCTCTCCCTAATCTCCATGGGGACTGGAACTTTGTCTTGAACTTTGACTAGGTATTCTAGAAGTATTTGTTGAATGAATAATTAAAAGAGGATGCTGTGTCATTTCCATATATGGCTGTCTTTACTTAACCTAACTTGGATTTATCTCCACTAAGTAGAAAGTGTGCAGGGGGAAGTATCTCTGGTATGTGGCAAAAGGTATCCGACCAAGACAGAATCATTAAATTTAATAGCTAGAGTTGGACAATGAGAGCTTGCAGTAACTCATTATAGAACATTTCTCCGTATCACATCCTGCTCACACAGTGAACTGATTTTATCTTACATAAGGAGATCTATGGCTTCTTGGATTCTACAAAATCCTCTAGTATTTTCTGTAAATACAGTGAATTTTTTCTTGAAGAAGCCGCATTTTATGAGCGATGTATGCATTTAGACCATAAAGGTATAATTGCAGAGAAAGTAATGTGTTTTAGTTCCATGGATGTTCTTAATACACATTTAATGATACCTAGAGTGTGGTTACCTAGCTAAGCTGACTAGCTAATCTTTTGCCTTTTTGGGTAGACTGATTATTTGCTGATAGAATTAATCATAATCAACTCATAAGTTCTTCTTAAGCTTTCCCTAACTCAAAGCTGACCTGTTGACCATGGTGAAGGAAATTTGGTGTAATTTCTTCAGAAGCTTTGTCAGTATCTTTAAAGAAACACATCTTTATAATGCTAGACATTTTTTTTGTTAGAAAATTTGACTTGAGATATGTCAGAGAGATAAAAATAATCAAGACTATCGCTTGGTTAGCATTTTGCCACTAAACATGTGTTTTATCACAGTTCCTACAGCCTTATCCATGTCATTGAATATTATGTCTTTTTGTAGATATATTGTCCAGGAACTTTATTTTTTGTCTTGTGAGCTAATTCTGTTGTCAGAAACCTACTGAGACTTTTCCCTGGGTTCTGCTCTCTAGCATATCATTCCAATTTAAAAATTTTAGGACCTGGAGATTTTCAACTCTTCATTTTGCTCACAGTAATTTGAAGTGAAATGGCAAGGTTTGACATAAGAATGGAATATATGGGTTAGGGAATTTATTTCTTGAGTTTATTGAGATCTTTTCTAGAATAAATTTTTCCTAATGTGATGGATTTTTCAGAAAATTAGAAAACTTAAGATATTTGCCGTAGTACTACTGATAAAACAATGTTAGTTTTTCCTAAGATCGGACCAATTTTATTAGAGAAATTGAGCAAGTCTTTTTGCATTATAAAACACAGATTTTAATATTTTAGCTTTTGGATTCTTTAAATAATCTGTACTAGATTTTAAGAAACTGTTTTACGGAATCCATTACTGGATTTTGAAATAAATGTATCAAAACCTATATTTTCTTAGGTGAAATGGAATGAAATGTGATAGGATAGAATAGAACAGAATAGAACACTGGAATAGGGTAAATAGGATGGAATATCCTGGTTGCAATCTAAACCGTATTTGTTCTTGTGGGTAGAAGTCAAAAAAGTTCAAAAGCCTATGCGAGTCTGTGTAAGCTTGTAGAATCATTGCTTAGTTTCCTTTAGGTACATTAGATTTGCCTTGAATTCAGTCCAAGTTTTACTTTGATATTTGAAATATATGTGTGTACAGCAGTATATTTTCACTTATTTTCTAGAGTTCAAGTCAATTATAAAGATCATCTTGATTTTAACATTCAGAATTCAGTTTCTATTATTTAATATGTAGTATGGGAATAATTTGGATACAGCAGAATTTGGCTGAAGCTTTGATTCCTTATGTTACACTGCATGAGCAAGCTTGCTTCTTCTAAAGATACTTTTGGAATTATATCCATATACTCTCAAAACTTTTCATTTAAATGGCTAAGTGATAATTATATTAGCTCAAACCATCAGTTGATTTTATAACTAGAGTGGAATATGATTGGGACTTATCTAATATCTCCTCTAAAACTCTGTTTAAATTGATGCCAGTCTAGTCCCAAATAATGACATATTTCCTATTATCTAATTACATGATATAAAATGCATATACAATTATCATAGGAATCTCTCTTGCTTTTATAAAAAGCATGACTAGCCTTTAAATATAAATTGAAAGGGATCAGGTTGATTCTTAACATTCCTTAACATCAACCTTGTTCTATGCATTCATTTTAACATACATTAGCATAGTATACTTAACATACATTTAGCATGCAATATGTATGTATTAGTGTACATGGCAGACGTTACATATATTACTTTTGATACATGACTAGGAGTTTTACTGGTAATGCTTTTGTCTTCCACTCTCTAGCAACTTTAGGCTAATATTCTAATTGCAGTTATAAATTAAGCTAATCTATCCCTTCCTCAAAAGCTGGTGCTCTCAAAGCTTAAATGTCATTAAAAAATTGAGCCTTAAAGAAGCAGCAAAAAAATGCCATGCCTACAAAATAACCAAGTTAATTCTTAGCGAAATATTCATAGGCCTTTTGGAGAAATTTCAAATAGGAAGCTCCAAAGGCACAAGAAAGAGGAATATATCTTGCTACCAGTGCTTCAAATCCAATTCTTTCTAAAATTATACTTAAAGTTGAATTTAAATAAATATTGACTTTATGATAGCCATAGCAAGTCTTATTTTATCTTGTTTTCTCTGAACGTATGGGGAAAGTGAAATAATTTGAATATTTTCCTTCCTTATGATATAATTATTAGTATTATTTTTAGTTTCTCAAGGCTAATGCAATAGAGTCAAGCAAGCAATATTAGCATCATAACTAACGGATGGTTCCTGTTCCTCAGTTCATTAAACTTCATCTGAGAGTGATGTCTTGATAATTGATTGTTGGTTTCTAAGGTGATAGCTATTCTTTTGAAAATAAGGGATTAAGACTTTCAGGCTGAAGGATTTGATTCTGTTTCTATTTATTTGTAGGATGCAATAGAGATTTTGTTTATCTGGCCGTTTTAAGGCCAGATGGAATATTACGTTGAAGTATTTATTTCTTATTTCTACATTCTGGTATCTTTACAGTCTAATATGTATTAAACAGAGGGAAATTGAGCATGGATGTTTATGGAATTTAAAGAAATATTTGACATGTGCAAAATGACATGTATGCTAAACAAATAAAGTATGCTTAGAGAAGCTTCCTTAAAGGTCTCTCACAAAAGAGAGGTAATTCTAGCCCTCAACTCATAGAATGTCACAGAATGTTGGCTTTGGAAGGAAACTCAGAGGTTGTCCATCCCAACTTCACACTAAAAGCAGATTTCAGCTCAAAGGATTAGTTATTTTAAAGCAAACTTCATCAAGTACCTCCTTAAATCCCAGGCACACTTGTAGATTCAGGGAAAACAAAGTAAAAAAGACACACCGTTACTTTGCAATAGCGTATTGGTCAGGACAGGCTAATTTGTATAAAAGACAACCCCATAATTTCAATGAGTTAACACAATAAATGTTTATTTCTTGTCACACTGGAGTGGGTGTAGTACTCTGCTCTGCAGAGTTGTTCTGTGATCCAGCATCCTTTTTCTATCCACAATACCCTTATGTAATTCCTATAAGTCCTGTCCATTCAACTAGGGGATGGGCAAAGAGAGAGGGGAGGATTGCATTAGGAGGTGTTTATGGGCCAGGCATAGAAGTAAATACCACTTCTGCCCACATTTGATTGGCCAGAATGTTGTATTGTGATCATACCAACTAACAAGGAAAGCAGAGAAATGTAGGCAAGTTTGGTACCCAGGAGGAAGGAAAAATGAGTGGTGACAAATTAGTCTCTCCTCCAGGGACTTTACAGATTACTGACGTCACTGAAAGATTATCCCTCTAGCTTTTTTTTTAACCACTTACATGTCACCAGCTATGTAAGAATGAAGAGCCATATATGTGTGGATTTGCAATTAACTCTGAGGATTTTAATAAGAATTCCAATTACTTAAATGATTCTTCTCTTACTTTGTGAGTACCTGTATCTGACTTATTAAAGTAAGGCCATTTTCAGTTGAAGCAATAAATAGGAAATATTTTTTTAAGTGTCATTGTAACTTGGGTTATTTATAATGTGGGTAGTAAATGGTATTAACACAATTGCTTTTCTTCGCTCTTTGAATTCTATTAAGAAGCAATTGTTGTGTGGTTCTCATCTAATAGACAGCAATGAAGGGCTTGCATAAACCTGTAGTTCACCCTGGGTGACAGATAAACGCTCATACATACTGGATAGCACATCTGTAAAGGGCATTATCATTTGTCAAAAAAATAAATAATGATATTATGCTTCAGCAAGGAATGTTATAATAGCCAAAGTCAATATTAAAACTGTTGAGATCATATTCCAAAAAGATTTGCTTAATTCATCTGGCATAAACTTAAATAGTTGGACTCTCCAAACATATTCAAAAGTTAAAACAAGTGCTTGAAATATATGACAGAAGCTCCACATAATACAGACTGCCTGTACCTAAAGGGGAAATGATTTCCTTCATTAAGTAGTAGATAATAACAACAATAAACAAACACATAGGGACAGAGATTGGATTGGTGGTTACCAGAGGGGAAGGGGGGAGGGAGGAGGGTGAAAGGGATAATTCGGTACATGTGTGTGGTGATGGGTTGTAATTAGTATTTTGGTGGTGAACATGATGTAGTCCATGCAAAAATAGAAGTACAATGATGTACACCTGAAATTTTTACAATGTTATAAACCAATGTTACTGCAATAAACAAAAAATTAAAAAATAAATAAATAAATAAAAATAAATAAATTAATTAATTTAAAAAAAAAAAAAGAATTGTATACATTTGGGATCTGATCATTTCACACATTTCAATGACCACCCACTTAATAGGTACAAGTATCATTGCCTTTCTACAATGGGAAGTTAATAATAGAAATATTTCCATGCCCCCAATCTTTCACTATTTCCCTTTTGTTTACAGAATGAACTCCAAACTGTTTAGTTTGTCATTCCAGATTTTCTTCAATCTGATCTGACTGGGTTTTCAACATTATTTTCCAATCTGCTGTATAAACTTGTTACTCTACAAAAATTGTTTTCCCCAGTCTGTGTATTCTCTCTCTCTCTATTTCATCACATGTATAGATTTGTGTTATCATCATCTTTTTTTTTAATTTTCTTTTAAGTATTAAGGCTATTGCTTCATGCCCCTCTCTCACCAGAATTTCTGGGGAGACTGCATAGCTTGGGTTTCAGAAACAGCCAATCTTTAACAACTAGCTCAACCAATTTTTTGTGTGTATTTTTTGGGATTTATTATATATAGGATCATGTCTTTTAAAAAAAGAGATCATCGGGGTCGGCCCGGTGGCGCAAGCGGTTGGGTGCGCGCGCTCCGCTGCGGCGGCCCGGGGTTCGCTGGTTCGGACCCTGGGCGCGCACCGACGCACTGCTTTGGCAAGCCATGCTGTGGCGGCATCCCATGTAAAGTGGAGGAGGATGGGCACGGATGTTAGCCCAGGGCCATCTTCCTCGGCAAAAAAAGAGGAGGATTGGCAGATGTTAGCACAGGGCTGATCTCCTCACAAAAAAAAAAAAAAAAAAAGAGATCATTTAATCTCTTCCTTTCCAATTTGGATACCTCTTATTTCTTTATCTTGCTTCATTGTTTTGGCTAAGAACAGACATCCTCTTCTTGTTTCTGATCTTATGGGGAAAACATGTAATGCTTTTAAATAGTGCTGTCAACTGAAGTGTTTTCCCTTCCTTGTTCTAGATTTAGTAAAAATAAATAAATAATAATGGCAGCTTTATAGAAGATAGGATAAACATAAAGATTTTGATCATGTTAATACATAACTTAAAAACAAAATAATGTGTGTCACTATAATATGATAGAGGAAAAATATTGCATTCTAATTTAGCTAGAATTTGATTATTAGTGAGTGTCAATATCTTTCATATGTTTCCTTATGTATGTTTTGGTCAATTTCTCATTCATATATTTGTCTATTTTTCAATTTTGTGTTTGTCTTTTTTCATTAATATGCAAGTTTTAGTATTCAGACTATTACCCTTTGCGTGTTCTATATCTTGTAAAAGTGTTTTGTAGTGTGGTTTATATTTTAGTTTTTATTTTTTATTTAATGCTTTTCCATATAGTTTTTAAACTCTGTGTCATAAAATTTTTCCTTCATTTTATTGTTTCCACTTCACATCCTGCTTTAAAATTTCTATCTTGGTAAAATAAAAAGTGTAATAATAAGGTTATTATTAATAACCTTATTATTAATTAATTAATATTAATTAATTAATTAATAAAAAGAGTAACATTAGGTTGTTCTCCAAAATATTTTTGGAAATTTTACAAACTCTTAAAAGAGAATGCAGGAGAATTTTAGACCAATTACAAGTCATAAATTGGCAGTAACATTAAAAAAATTTGAACAATTTTGGTGATCATTGGAGATAAGCCAATTCAAGAAGAGCTAGAAGCAAATTTTATTTCATATGTAAGGTTTAGACATTTCCTTATAAGGGAAAAACAGGAACTGTTGAGCATGAACTGGACAGTTATGAGTTTCGAGTATGGCAGCTCCTGACTCAATGTGATTTCCTTAGGGCTGACACTTCTGGTGTAATCCCAGCACAGTTCTGGAAATGACTACCATTGGCATCCTTCTTTGTAGCTCAGATATTGATTTTCAGAACCTCTCATTAAGACAAAGAGGTATGACATGAACATATTATAATGCATATAACATATGTCACCAATATATCATACATTATTACAGTTATCCTGAGAAAATGGAAAATATAATAAAAGCTAATCTTTGTTTAGAGACCCTTGCTTACCAGACATAATTTTAAGTGTTTTACCAACATCAACTTTTTAATTGTCACATTATGCTTACAAAGCAGATACTATTAAATAGCCCCGTGTTATGGATGAGGAAACTAAGGCAGAGTGTGGTTGAGTAAATCTCTCCAAGTCACAGAGCTAGTCCCTTAGAGGTCCAGTATTTATGCGTGGGCAGTCTGGCTCTAGACTTTATGTTCTCCATAAGACTAGCTAGTTCGTATTGGAAGAGTAATTCAGAAAATATTTTGTGCTCAAAAATAAAAGATGCAATTCTGATTAGAATAAAGAGTGAATTGAGATTTTCAAATATAGTATGAAACAAAGACTTTTAAATAATCTGTACCAGGTATAGTGCTGTGTTTGGTGAGCAAATGTGCATTTGCTTCAGATGGTGGTCATTGACCCAACATGGTTAAAATTAGCAAAGACCATAACAGTGTTGACTTGCAAATAAAAATAAAATAATAAAATTAAAAAATTCCTGGATCAAGAATTCAAAACCAAGATGAGGAATTAAGGCACTAAGCTCTCAGACCACCTTGCCTGTCTTGTTTAAAACTGAACATTTTGTCTGAACATGTGTAAGCAGGGAGGAATTTGGAATCAGAAAGAAGTGAACTCAAATTCAATGACTTTAAATTAGTTAATGTCTTAAAGTGTTACAGCACCTGTCTTATGTTGTAGAATCAAATAACATAAAGGCATGCAAAAACAATGGACAGTAATGTAAAGCTCTATGAAATTTTAATTACTTTGGTAATTAAAATTTAAATCAAGAACCAGAGAAGTTACAAGAGTACTGTTGAGGGGAAAGGGAGGGGAGCAAGGAAGTAGAAAGGCAGTGACCGGACAGCAGAGGGACCACAGGGAGTCGTGTGGTACTCAAGGCGTGTTTTCTCCATTTCACAGATTACCCAGGGGTAGGCCCTGGATAATGGGTCTTTTATCCACAGCGTTACTTTCTGAGGGGAATTGTTACTGTGACTATTATATTGGTTTCCTTTCCTGTGGAGCAATGTGCAAACATCAAAGAAGTTTTCTGTTAGAATCAAAGTACTCCTCCATTGGATACCTTCTTAAATAATGGATGGCACTTGAAGATGTTGGTTGTCATTTTTAATAATTAACTATGTCTAATTCTGGCAATAACTGAACTTTTATTTTCTGTGAGAGCTTGACACACTACTTGATTTAGAGCAACAAGAGATTTAAATATTGCACAGTGCACAGCCAGAGATTTGGAAGAAATTTCCTACTGCCCCGTATGACACTTTTTTCAGGTGGATTTTCTCCTTTCATAGATAAATAGATAGACAATATGTAGATAGGTAGCTAAGTAGATAGGTAAGTAGACAGATTGATGATAAATCAATCTAAGACATAAATATCCAATTAAGCTTTATGATAATGAATCACTTTATAATCACAAATACTTAAATCACTGCTTCATTATGAATTAGAACAAATAACTCATAATTATTACTGTACTCTACCACAGAAAGGGACTTCATCTTATTCAACTGTGTATTCTTTGAAGCTACCAGTAAAATATTTTGAACATAGCAGGTCCTCAATAAATATTTGCTGAATTGGATTGATTTGTTTTTTATTGTTATTATCCAAGTTATTTTTATGAAATTAAATTTACTCACATTTTTTATTTGGGAAATTTCAGTTCCAGATGGTTTGCCTCCTAAGAAGCTAATAAATTACTCCCAACTTTGCTCACTGTAGGGTCAGAGAGGAGACTTGTCTGTATCCATGGTTTAATATTTTGGACTTGAAACTAATAAGCCTGCTTGAGAAAATAATTCAGATCACAGATGGTTATTATATTTTATTTAACAAACATTTATAATGGGCATCTATGCCAGGCACTGTTTTAAGAACTTTTAAAAATTACTGGGAAAATATAGATCAGGCAAATACATATAGAAAAACATTCAGTTTATGAGAAGTCTGAAAATACGCTCTATTATCTTAGTGTTTACAAAATATATCTATTAGTAGATTCTGTGTTATTTAGTACAACTATGAAGCCTAGACATTACTGGAATCAAATTGTTAAATATGTGAAAGAGATATTTTTGTGAGATGAGGAGTTAATCATTGTCATTTTATTTTAACACCAGTCCACTTATTCATGACTTTTATCTGACTTTGGAAAATGTAGATTGACAGTTATGACTGTCATCCCTGTGGAAGATGTCAAGGTAGGAATCTCCTGGGTAGCTTTTCACACTGGAGTTAAGCAATCAGAAATCCTGTTTTTGTAGGTCTTGGCGTGGAAGAGGCTGAATAGGTATATAATAGTGGAAGCAGGAACTAGACATCAGAACTTGCAGTCGTAAGCAAAGTGTGAATTTAGGAGTAAAGTAGGGATTACACCCCCATGATCTTGTTCAAATTCACACACACACAAATATAAATATTTTTATTTATATTTAATACTAATTTAGTACTGGTATATTTTGTTTATTCTCTACTTCTATTATTACTAATAAAAATGTAGCAACAAGTTGACATAATTTATGTTAGCAAGCTTCAGAAATATGATCAGCATAAGAGTAAATTATTAGACTTACTATAGTCTCTTTATTGAGCACGTTAATTACATTTGAAAACTTAATTATGTTCTACAAAATAGTCTCATTATTTTCCCAATGTAAATTTATATCTATTAATTGATGGATAATCATTAATTTTCATGTTAATGTTTCTTAGAATTTTCTCAAGTTCCTTTTCTTAAACACTGCCTCTTTTTCCTTTAAAACTCTAAATTATTGATGTAGCATTTTTGATGTTTTTCAAGAGTTCATTTTATATCCTTCCTAATTAACTGAGATGCTAGGTTTCATCTAGGAAATTCCATGTCTTACAGCTTTTTCCACATAACTATAAAATATCAGAATGTGGTAGATTATTTCATTTGCAGATTCCTGTATCTCATTAGAAAACCTTGTTAGTTTTTCAAGATTGAAATTTTACAGTCACCTTCAGTACAGAAAATGGTTTTTAAAAATGCATGTTTGATTGTCATTTAAAACTGCAGAAATAGACATGAATACAGACATCTGCCACCACACATGCAGATTGATAACAACTTTATTTGTACTTTGGCCTGATGCATATCCTGTTAGATCATCGAAACAAGAAAAGGAAGAGCTCATCAGACAGTAGAAATGGCCAGATGCTCACAGAATGATGAAAAGTCATTGTCTCTTCTCTTTTAATGTTCAAATTATGCAAAGAAGACACTATTTTATTATAAATTTTAAAAGGAATCTAACATCAAATTTAACTGCTGCTGCAGGGATGGGCCGGCATCCTGGTCTTCAATTTCCATGTTCATCTCTTTGCTATCAGTCCTTCAACAAACTAGATGATATCTCTATCCTGGAAACTTGAAGATCTCAAAGGCTCCCAAACCTTTTTGTAACCATTTCCTTACATTTCATTTTCTGCCCATGTTTACAAATCTCTTCAATAAATTCATGATTTCTAAACCCTTCCTTATGTTTTAGTCTATCAAACTTCTAGCAACATATTGTTTTTATGTCATCCTGGGCATCATCAGCCAGTTAGCTTTGCTTTTACCACCACCTGAAGACTTTCTTGATCCCTTGATCTTCCACCACTGGTCTCTTGGTTGAGAACCCTGAGCACCCTTCACTGTCCATACTGTCGCTCCTTGAATGCAGAGAGATGTAATAAGACCATACTAATGAAGCCACCATAAAATCACTTATTTTCATAATTGATTGATTTAATTCTGAGGGGAGGAACAATTTATATGGGTCTATACTTTAACAGTCAAGCCTAAAGAAATGTCCTTTTAATTTTGGGAAAAAATCTACACTCAAACAAAACATCTTTGTTTAGTGCTAAAATTAAAGGGATTGGACAAAAACCTAGAGTAAATCCTTGTTAAATATAGACTTACATAATTGTATTTCTTCAACAAATGTTAACCACGGACTTTAGTGGACAGAGCAGTAGACTGGGGACAAGGGAATTAATTAGTAGAAAATTGAATTAATTATTACACAATGTACATCTATTCCTATCATTGGTTAGAAGAACAAATGGAAGTATTTTCTTCTTATTAAAATTTATGACATACTAATTCCCCTATCTTGAAATACATCATTTACTCTATGTGTTCATTAGCTTCCAGTGTAACAATTTAAATGTAAAACATATCTATGTTTGGGCTATTCCAGGGCCTTTTGACTTTGGAAATGAAATTCATGGCAAAAATGCTACTATATTTAATATCTTTAACTTGAATTGAACTATTTCACGTTGTGGAACTTACAGATATATTATTATCCCACAATAGTTTTGTGCAAGTAAATTATTCGTTTCATTAGTACTGTATCTAAAACAAAACATTTTCAATTTTCACATAATGCAGTTTTAAATGGTGAGCTCTGGTTCTCTGGGGAATTCTTCAAATTGTAAAAGTCACAGAAATACTATGTGTCAGCTACAAAGCTCGCGGTATCTTAACGGAAAAACCGTCTCCCATCGAATTGTAAAAATAAATGCTGATACAAAGAATATCCTTTATGCTCAAGGAAAGATGAATTTCATCTAATGAGCAGTAAAAGATTATATCTAGTGTCTGTTATATTTTTTCTACACTAACTGCTGCTCTAACAAATTCGAAAATTCTGATCTGTATGATTATTCCAATGAGCACATTTGCTTAGGAAGTTATTCTAGAAAATTCAGGAATGTAGGAGTTTTCCCTTCATATATTTCAAAAAATACGCATTTTGTGTGTGTGAATATACTTGTTATTTATATACAATATATGAAATCTCTTTGTAGTCCAAAGTTGTTTAGCTTCTGCTTTATATGGTTAAAAGTAGCTATTTGTTTATTGAGGTTCTTCTCATTTGGAATTAAGTTTTGTGAGTTCCTTGTATGAAAATATTAGATATTTTACAGAAACAATACCAACATCAAATAATTTAGGGAAGACATATGAAAATGCAAATAGCAAACATTTCCCCTTGGATTATAATTCTCTGTTGAAAGACAAAACTTACTACTATATTATTATTTAAAGCATTTGTGTGTTGCCTAAAACAGGTACAGTAGAAGCTCAGAAAAAGAAGTTTGGAAATGTACATTTCCATAATGAATATGAGGCCATGTCAGGGGTGACAATGGTGGAGGGAGAAATCAGTGAGGCAGTGTATCAGGGACTTGACATATGGAAATGGGTGCAAAAGAAGAGAATGATATTTTCATGTATGTATATGTCTATTGTTAAGTATATACAGACCTGAAGACGCATATAAAATTATTAAGGTATGTGACAGTCTTTATCAATCAAATTCAGCATTTGAAAATACACGCCTATCTTTAGGAAATCTGACTATCAGACATAAATATATGTGGTTACTACACCACAATATTACTTCATTGGATTTACTGTGCTAAAAAAGATTTATTTAGTGTTAAATTAATATGCCTCCTGTTGAGAATCTATGCATCTATTTTTAATTAGGTAGGTAAAAGCTTCAAGGAGACTCTGTAATAAGAAATATTTGACTCTGTGGAAACGATATGAAAAATGTAACCATTAGAGCCACTGAGTCAGTGCTATGCATTTCTGAACTGTTCTGTTAAATGTTATTGAGGCTGATTTTTTTGATCCGTCCAGGATATGTTAAAAAAAGAAAGAAAGAAAAAGCATTTTGACTGACAAGAAGAGTACTGGATGAAGACTTTTTAAATTGTTGTGTTATTATTGTTATTCCTTAAACTGCACTCTATAGATTTACTGATGATACAATGATTTCTGGGAGCTGTTTGTGGGATTTATCTATTCTATACCTTTCCGTGTAGCTTTGTTAGAGTATAGATGACTAGAAAAGCCTTAAGAATTGTTTTCTTTTACTTTGTTTTCGTTTTCCTTTGTTTAGTGGAGTCCTTTAATCTCTTTCTTGATGTGGCCTTAGCTTTACTGATAATGCTCTGTAACCTAATGTGGGTGGTTTAGAGATGACTTCATGACCTCCTTGGCATTTTATTTAATTTTATACCTACTAGTTCTTCAAAGATGATTCAAAAGAAACAACATGATCTCCAAATGTGCTCTTTTTTATTCTGGATCCTTAAATATTGTGCTGTTTTAAATTTATGGATAGGTAAACCCATTGTGTCACTTCATTAAGGGTTTACCCCATTCTGTAGCTCTTGTGTTGGCTGCAACTGCTCTGGTCCAAATGGGTAGACCAGGCAGTTTATGATGAGACAAAAAAGTCTGTTTCTAGGAAAGTGAGGGAATGTGAAAATAATGATCAGGAGTATTAAAACTTGTGTGAAAAATTAAGTGAAATCTGCAGGCTTTTCCTTGTACCTCGGAAATAAAAGCAGAAACCACAAAGCTGGGGTTCTTCAAGTCTAATCATTGTACCACTTGCATCAGAATCATCAATGGCATTTGCTTAAAAGCTGAGGATTACTGAGCCCTACTGCAGGCACACTGAATCAGAATTTCTGAAGGCAGGGCACAGGAAACCGCATTTTTAACACCCTTCCCAACTAAAGTTTGAAATCCACCTTTCAAAAAGCATATTTTTGCATATCAGAGAGGCTTAATTCACTTTCTGTTTCTCTGTGATCCATCTCACTGCCTGCCTCTCATCCTTTTTTTTTTTTTGTGAGGAAGAGCAGCCCTGAGCTAACGTCTATTGCCAATACTCCTCCTTTTTTTCTTCCCCAAAGTCCCAGTAGATAGTTGTATGTCATAGTTGCACATCCTTCTAGTTGCTGTATGTGGGACGTGACCTCAGCGTGGCCGGAGAAGTGGTGCGTTGTTGCGCGCCCGGGATCCGAACCCGGGCCGCCAGTAGCAGAGCTCGCGCACTTAACAACTAAGCCATGGGGCCGGCCCGCCTCTCATCCTTTTTAATCTCAATTTGCCACTCATAGAACACGCATGTGAAATTACTTATGCCCCACACAACTCTCCTTATCAAGTTCAGTTTTCCTCTGCCCAAACCATCTTTCTTCTCTTGAGCCTCCTTCTAAGAATTTTCACTAAACCATTTTGAATTCTTGCTCTGTCAAGGAATAGCCACAGATCGTTAACTATTTTCCAGGTTGTTTTAGTTACATGCTTTCTGTAACCAAGACGTTTTTCAATAAAAATAGTACCAATTTGATCTAAATCACACTCAAAATGAAATTGCATATTCTCACCTAACCCTGTGTCATGGAACCAATAGAGAGTCATGGCTTTCCTTGTCTCCCTAACATTCAATAACCTTATTTTTCTACCTTACTTGAAATAATGTATAAATAATATGCAACCATTGTAGAACATAAAAATGCTCCATAATTCTAGGCTTGAGAGCTAGAAACATGTTAAAACTCATTGATTCTACACTGTCCCTGAATTTAGTCCATATATCCTTATATGAGGATTCAATCAGAGAAGCAAAACCAGTAGGAGAAATATATTAAGAGATTTCCTGCAAAGAACTGGCTTACCTGATCATGGGAGCTGGCTAGCAAGTCTGAAATCTATAGGGCATGCTGTCAGGAAGGGCAGACTAGAACTCTCAGGCACTGGCTGAAGCTTCTGTCCACAGAGGGAATTCCTTTTCTTAAGGAATCCTCAGCTCTGCCTTTCAGCTGATTGAATAAGGCTCACCTAGATTATCCAAAATAATCTCCCTACTCAAAGTCAATTGATTTGGACTTTAATCACATCTACACAATACTTTCATGGCGACACCTAGATTAGTATTTGATTAACTGGAGACTGCAGCACCTAGCCAAATTAACACAGCAAAAAGACCATTACAAGCAACATGTGAATTTTTATTTGATATAGTGCTTTCTGTACTGGTGTTTGTAGGAAATTGTTTCCTAAATAGAAGTTTTTATGCATTTGAGATACCTGCTTAAGTTTATCCTTTTTCTGTGAACTCTTCCTTCAGAGAATACTGTAAGCCCAAGATATACTTTCCTAAATAGAAGTTTTTATGCATTTGAGATACCTGCTTAAGTTTATCCTTTTTCTGAGAACTCTGCCTCCAGAGAATACTATAAGCCTAAGATATACTGGTGAGCCTATTGGTCAATAGTTTGATAGAATTTATAGCTGTGTTTTCAGTCTTTTAATGGCTCTCTCAAAGTCATCAAAATCCATACTTAAATGCCATGTTCAATATAATTAAATATTTAACAGCTGTAGAAAATCTCTTAAGTTTTGTCCTGATTCCTCCCATCACAGCTTGGTTAGGGAAAACATGACTACTTACGAAGAGCTTTGGACAAATTTTAGACAGCATTCTTCCTGAAGGATTTATAATAACTTGGAGACACATTTTAATTAAACATCAAATTTCCATGTATATCATTGATTTACGGGACAGCCACAACATCATTTTTGTTGTCAACTGAAAGCATACATACTTAGGAATTTTTTTGTATTAAGGTGCTCACATGAAGGAGAAAAAAAATCTATTTCATGCTGTTAGAAATCACCCGAGTAACAAAACATTAGATTGTCGAGAAGAATATAATAAATCACTAATGTATATAACATGATTTTGATGTGAAAAATAGGAATGGTTTTTCAAGGGTTTGTGCACTGAACCAGCTGTGTCCTTTGACAATTTAAATAAACAGAAACTCATAGAAATGGAACTCCGTATTGGACCAAGATTGTTTTTCTTAATATTGCAAAAACAATCGCTAACTGTGCCAATGTGGTTGTCCATGTTAAAAAAGAATGCAAAACGGTTGGTACAAACCTGTCTTGGGACAAATGAATAACGGCAAAATGCCAGAAACAAGCATGCCTTTCCTCTTTCGTGGTAATTACTGCCCTTCGAATGTTGCACATGGAGAGAGGAAAGCTTTTCATCATTGTTCTCCCAACTCAGACATAGTAAAACAGAATGTCAAGAACACAATGAGCCTTCACATTATGGACACTTGGTACTTTAATGTCTATATTATCTTTTGAAGATTATTTCCTTTACTAAAAACAAAAGAGGATTGGAGGGCAGTTTTCCTAAAAGCAGTAATTATGCAAAATATATTAACTGTTGTCTCCTTGTTCTAAAACTCACTGCACTTGCACACCGAAACATAAAAGTGTGTCTTCGGTAGAAATAGTAAACATTACGACTTTCGCTTGTAGGTCTACTGTGGGCTGTACCTCTGGTGGCTTTTTCTTCAAGAAAACCATCTCCAATTCCTAATGTGATGTGGAGTTAGCAGACCCACCTATTCGTTCTAAGCTTCAGTTTCTTTACTTAGGAAATAGGCTTAGTTATTAGATATCGCAGGGTTATCCTAGGCTCAAATGAGAGGAGGTGTGTAAAGTACTTTGTGAATTGTAAAACACAACACAAATCTTGGTAATTATGTTAAATGATTTTAACCATTCAGATGAAAAGCGAGGCATTCAGATTTGTATGCAGATGCTTGGCATCATGTAGGCAAACCATTTGAATGACTGAATTTCTTACTCTTCTTTGGAAACTTGACATCATGTAACTGTTTTGAACATAATGGAACATTTTGTCAAATAGTAAGTAGTCTGGCAGGTTGTTTTGTAAAGACATTTGTTGGAAGATAAGTTCTTTTTTACTGTGGCTCTATAATTGACATTTTTGAATTTCCTCTTGCATTAAATATCTTTAGTATGGCAATGTTTTATGGAACTGCAAATTCTTAATAAGAGTATACCCAGATTGTAAATAAGCATATACAGTGGTAAGTGATTCAGTGTAAAATTCAACCAGAAAATATCCATCTTCTCAGATGACAGGGCGTCAGACAAGAAAAATTGCATGTAAGATTAAGACGTTAATAGAGAGTTCATTTCTGATACCTCCTCGCCTGTCAGTTCCACCCCACTGTTAGTTAGATATGTGGTCAATTTTTAAAATTCTTTTTTTAACAGATTTTATTTTTTAGAGCAGTTTTAGATTCACAGCCAAAGTGAGCAGAGAATAGAGATCCCATAACCCCTTTTTCCCCTCAACACGAACAGCCTCCCCCACCATCAACATCCCATACCAGTGTGATACATCTGTTACAATTGATGAACCAAGACTGACACATCATCATCACTCAAAGCCCATAGTTTACATTGGGATTCACTCTTGGTGTTGTACATTCTCTGAGTTTGGACAAATGAATACTAACATTTATCCACCATTATAGTATAATACAGAATAGTTACAGTGCCCTAAAAATTATTTGTGCTCCACCTATTCATCCCTCCCCCTACACCACTGGCAACCTCTGAACTTTTCACTGTCTCTGTAATTTTGCCTTTTTCAGAATGTCATATAGTTGGAATCATACTAGCCTTTTGGGATCATACTAGACTTTTGGAATCATGTACCTTCTGAGCTTGGTTTCTTTCACTCAGTAGTATGCAGTTTAGTTTCTTTCATGTTTTTTCGTGGCTTGATGGCTTATTTTTTTTAGTACTGAATAATATTCCGTTTTCTGGACGTACCACAGTTTATCCATTCACTTGTACTATTGAAGGACTTCTTGATTGCTTCCAAGGTTTGGCATTTACAAATAAAGCTACTATAAACATCAATGTGCAGATTTTTATGTGACATAAGTTTTCAGTGCCTTTTGGTATATGATCCAAGGAGTGTAATCCTGGATCATATAATAAGAGTATGTTTAATTTTGTAGGAAACTGCTAAACTGTCTTCCAAAGTGGCCATATCATTTTGCATTCCCACTAACAATGAATGAGAGTTCTTGTTTCTTGTCAGCATTTGGAGTTGTCACTGTTCTGAATTTTGGCCATTCTAATAGGTGTGTAGTGGTATCTCATCTCATCGTCATTTTAATTTGCATTTCCCTGATGACATATGCTGTGGAGCGTCTTTTAATATGATTATTTGTCATCTCTATATATTTTCTGAGGTGTCTCTTAAGCGTGAGGTGTGAAGTGTCTATTAAGATCTTTGGCCTTTTCTTAATCGGATTGTTTGGTTTCTTATTGTTGAGCTTTAAGTGTTCTTTTTATATTTTGGATAACAATCCTTTATCAGATATGCCTTGTGCAAATATTTTTTTCCCATCTCCCATCTGTTGCTTGTCTTTTCATTCTCTTGACATTGTCTTTCGCAGAGCAGAAATTTTTGATGTTATCCATTCTTTCTTTCATGGACCATGCCTCTGATGTTGTATCTAAACAGTCATCACCATACCCAAGGTCATCTAGATTTTCTCCTGTGTTATAGTCTAGGAGTTTTGTAGTTTTACATTTACATGTAGGTCTGCAAGCCACTTTGAGTTAATTTTTGTGAAGAGGATAAGATCTCTGTCTAGATTTATTTTTTACATGTGGATATCTAGTTATTCCAGCACCATTTGCTGAAGAAACTCTTTGCTCCATTGTATTCCCTTTGCTCCTTTGTCAAAGATCAGTTGACTGTATTTATGTGAGTCTATTTCTGGGCTCTCTGTTCTGTTCTATTGATCTATTTGTCTGTTCTTTCACAATATCACACAGTCTTAGTTACTGTAGTTTTACAGTAAATCTTAAAGTTGTGGAGTGTCAGTCCTCCAACTTCTCCTTCAATATTGTGCTGGCTCTGAGTCTTTTGCCCCTCCATATGCTATGATCTGAATGTTTGTGTGCTCTTAAATCCATAGTTGAAACCTACCACCAAGGTGATGGTATTAGGAGGTGGGACTTTTGAGAGGTGATTTAGTCATTAGGATAGAGCCCTCATAAATGGGATTAGTGCCCTTATAAAAGAGGCCGTAAGATCTCTCTTGTCCCTTCCACAGCATGAGGATACAAGTCTGCAACCTGGAAGAGGGCCCTCACCCTCTTGGTACCCTAATCTTGGACTACCAGCCTCCAGAACTGTGAGAAATAAATTTATGTTGTTTGTAAGCCACTCAGCATATGGTATTTGGTTATAGTGGCCCAAAGGGACTGAGACACTGTATAAACTTTAGAATCAGTTTCCCAATATCCACAGAATAACTTGCTGGGATTTTGATTGGGATTGCATTGAATCTATAGATCAAAATGGGCAGGACTGACATTTTCACAATATTGAGTCTTCTTCTCCATAAACATGGAATATCTCTCCATTTATCTAGTCCTTCTTTGATTTCTTTCATCCAAGTTTTGTAGTTTTTCTCACGTAGATCTTGTAGTTGTGTCCATTTTTAAAGTGTATATAAAACCTTCCAAAAATAAACGTATCTTTCCAAAAAAGATTTGAAAGGTTATTTAATTTTCTATATAATTAGAGTTGTATAAATCAGTTATTTCACAAATTCTGGAGCAATATGTACTGTTATACTTTTCTTTGAACATTCTGGTAAATGTATAAAATGTTAGTTGTTTTTCCCCTAGTCTAATTTATTATTTTCTTTTTTTATGGTTGTTTTTGGTGTCATTTCTAAAAATCTTTGCCTATCTCAAAGACTCAAACATTTTGTTTAGGGCTATGATATATTTCATATATACGGAAAATTTTGGATTAGAGATTGAAGTTCTTTTTACTCCCCCCATGGACTCACCCTGAGATTTTTATTGAAAATCAATTGGCTTTATATGTGTAGGTCTATTTCTAGACTATTTATTCTTCTCCATTGATCTTATATTAATCCTTGTGCAAATACTGTATACTAGTATTACAGTAAATCTTAAAGTCAGGAAGAATAAGTCCTCTAAATTTTTTCTTTTTCAAAAGTATTTTGTCTATTTAAAGTCCTTTGGATTTTAATGTGAATTTTAGAATCAGCTTGTTGATTTACAAGAAAACTTCTGGGAATTCTAATTGGAATTGCATATAATATATAGTCTTCCAGTCCATGAACATGGTATAAATCTTTGTTTATTTACATCTGTTAAAATTTCTGTCAGCAATGTTTTGTAGTTTTCTGAGTACAGGTTTTGCATATCTTTTGTTAAGTTTATCATAAGTATTTTTTTGGTGTTATAAATTATATTTTTTATTAATTTTAAAATTTTGATTGCTAATTTATAGAAAGGTAATTGTTTTTTGCATATTAGCTTTGCATTCTGCAACCTTGTAAACTTACTTATTAATTTTAGTTGTTATGTTTTGAGAGTTAGGCTTCTTTACAGAGATAGTCATGTCATCGGAGAATAGAGTTTTGCGTCTTCCTTTCCAATATTTCTGCTTTTATTCCCCTTGCCTTAGTGCTCTGGCTAGGACCTCCAGTATAATATTGATAGACATTGTGAGAGCAGACATCATTGTGTTGGTCTTAGGAATACATTCAGTCTTTCATCATTAAATATGACATTAGCCCTTGGTTTTTCAGATGGCTTTTATAAAATTGAAGAATTTCATTCACGTTTATTCATTACTAGTTTGCTGAGATTTGTTTCATGCATAGTTTTGAATTTTGTCAAATGCTTTTCTTGCATCTATCAAGATGATTATATTATTTTTCTATCATTTGGCTCTTTTAGTAAATTGCATTGATTTTTTTTTTCTGGTTTTGAGCCAGCTTTGCATTCATAGGATAAACCACACTTGGACCTGATGGTTTATCCTTTTTGAATATGGCTGGATTCTATTTGACAATATTTTGTTGAGAACATTTGTATCTTGTTCATGAGAGATATTCATCTGTAATTTTTATTTTCTTGTAATGTCTTAACAGATTATGGTCTTAGAGTTAATCTGCAAGTTCCCTCCTCTCTTCTGAAAGAGTATGTGTAAGAATGATATTGCTTTTTCTTAAACGTTGCATAGAATTCACAAGAGAGACAATCTGTGCTTTGAGTTTTCTTTTTGTAAAGGTTTATGTTTACAAACCAAAATTTGTGAAATATAAGTCTCTTGAGATTTTCTCTTTCTTCTTAGTTTTGGTAATTTGTGGGGTTTTTTTTTTTTTTTTTTTTTGCCCCCAGATAATCTTCCGTTTTATCTAAGTTATCATATTTATTGGCCTAAAGTTGTTCATAAGATCCTCTTATTATCCTTTTGATATCTGTAAGATCTGAAGTGCTAGTCCCTCCTTTCTTCTGATATTAGTGATTTTTGTTTTCACTCCTTTCTTGGTGTTGCTAAGGGTTTATCAAATTTGTTAATATTTTCAAAGGACTAACTTTTGCCATGTTAACTTTCTCTATTATCTGTCTGTTTTCTGTTTCATTTATTTCTGCTATTGATCCTTTCTTTCTGTCCATTTACTTTGGGCTACTTTGTTCTTCTTCTTACTTTCTTCTTAGAGTATAAAATTATGTCATTGCTTTAAAATTCTTCTCCTTTTCTACTTTCAGCATTTAAAGATATAAACTTCCTTCTAAGCACTTTCACAGCATCCTACAACATTGATATCTTGTATTTTTATCATTCCATTGGAAAGATTTTCTAATTTTTCATTGTGATTCCTTCCTTGATTCGTGAATTACTTAACAGTACGTTATTTACAAATTATATGGTGGTTTTCCAGATATTTTGTTGTTAGTGAGTTCTAATTAAATTCTGTTTTGATCAAGGAACATATCAGTCTTTTAAAATTTATTGTGAATTATCTTATGGCCAGGCATATGTTCTATTTTCGTCAACATTTTCTTTGAACTTGAAAAGAATGTGTATCCTGCTGTTGTTACATGTAGTGTTCTATAAAAGTTAATTAGGTCAAGGTACTGTGCCTTGTTGTTTGGATGTTGTATATCCTTATTGATTTTTTGTCTATGTATTCTGTCAATTGCTGGGAGAGGAATTTTAATATCTCCAACTGTAATTGTGATTTTGTGTGTTTTTCTCGTTAGTCCTTTCAGTTTTTGCTTAATGCATTTTGAAGCTTTGTTATTGTGTATACACATTTAGGGTTGTCATGTCTTCTTGATTAATTGCCACTTTTTTATCATTTTTCATTATTCTCTAATAATATTTTTTGACTTGATTATACTTAGATATTAATATAGCTGTACCATTTTCTTATGCTTACTATTTGCATGCTATATCTTTTTTTCCTTTTATTTTCCTTTCAGTGTATCTATTTTTTTATATTTAATGGGCATTTCTTGTTGACAGCATACAGTTGTATCTTTTTATCTAATCTGGCAATATTTCCCTTTTAATTAGAGTGTTGCTATATTTATATTTAATTTTTATGGTTGGGTCTAAATCTACCATCTTACTATTTGATTTTCATACATTCCCTTTGTTTTTTTTATTCTATTACTCCTTTCCTGCCTTTTGGGTTAATCAATATTTATTCATATTTTATTTTATGTTCTCTATGTTCTAGGTCACAAATGGCTTCAGTATTGATTGAGATTTCCGTAACACACCATGTTATCTTGTGTCTTTTTATTTCTGCATGTATTATTACTGGATCAATTTACAAGATATAACTAGTAGGGCTCCCATTCTACTACATATAATGGAGGGGAAAGAGAGAAGTTAAGAATTACTTTCAAATTTTTGGTAAGCTCTCATGTCATTTACTGGAATAGGGCATATTGGAGGATAAGAAGCAAGAATTCTTGTTAATTTTTTACATATACAGTTTGAGATGCCTGTAAGATATCAAAAAGAATTTGTCAAGGGGTACCTGTGTACAAGGCTGTGGAAATTAATAGTGAAAGTTTCATGTTATTTGTCTTATAATAACATTGAGCTTTTTCTTTTTGAGCTTTTATGTGTAATAATATAAACAGATATAAAAATTTTTATTATTCATGTCTTATTCTCAGTGTTAAATATTTATAAAATTAATTTATAATTAATGTTAAACAATAATAATAAATGTTTGCTATATTTATTTTTTCCTTTGAGTAACCTTTTTATCTTTCTCTAAAAACATTTTTAAAAGTAAATCAGCCTCTACAAATAATGTGCCCCTATTCTGTAATGACTATAGAGCAAATCAGTTCCATTTTAATTATGTTCAATTTTGTGAGATCTCATTAAAACTAGATCAATTTCTATAGAATGCATTCATTCTGAAGATTACTTTGTCAGGTTTAAACACAAGAACTTGTATTATTTTCTTAAAACTAGTTAACTCAATGAAGTAGATACAAGTTTGAATCTCTTCACAACAAGAAAGAAATTGAGTGTTGTTTCTCCTCCTGTTCAGTATCTAGCCCAAAAGATATAGCAAATGTTTATGCAAACACTTGCTCAGCATTTGATTTTAGAGTTGCATATGCAAATAGATATTTCTTGAAAGGAATGCTGAAGACTTCTCATTTGCATATGAGTAAACTGAATCTCAGAGTTGAGAGATTTTTCCAAAGACAGAGAATCACTAATAGGATGAAACTTGAGTCAAGCCAAGTCTCCTCACATTTCCTCTTCTATTTTATTTTCATAACTGTTTCTCAATGGAAAGGTTAATTTTTGCATGATCTCAATCACTGTGATGGATGTATGAGCTATTGAGTTATGTAAGTTAATTTGCTCCTTAGTTAAATAACTTAAAATGGCTATTATTTGTGTGTGTGTGCTTTATATTCTCCTCCTTGTCCCTTCACTCTCAGGCTCATTTCTTGCTACTATCTGAATGCTGCCTCCAGGACCTACTCCCATTTCCTCTCTTCTAATTTGCTGCTTGCAGTTTGCTTGAGAAACAGTAATATTAACCCTATTTCCCCAATATATAATTTTCCTTTAAATTTTTATCATAATTTCTTCAGTCTTTAATGAAGATACATGCATATCTGTCACTGAGAATAATTATGGATTTAAGAAAAGCTGTTGCTTTCTAACAAACTGATGATTAAACTTCACTCCCTGTTTTGAGATTCCAGTCTTGTTATATTCAAACGTATTTTTAAAATACTAATAGCTCATTCTTGTTTATCAGTGACTATTTAAAACAAGCAAAGGGTTATGTTTAACAAATAAATAGTTATCTTAAGTGTAACTTGAAATATAATGCTTGATTGTCTTCTATATGTTAGCAAAATGTTAGTCATAAATAAGGCAACAACAGCAACAATTAACATACGTTGAATGCTTTTCAGGTGGTATGCACTGTATCTATTCATCATAAAAACTCTATAGGCAAGAGGAGTACTATTATATTCTCCATTTTATAGGTGTGGAAACTGCTGCTTGTAGAGACTTTAGAAATTGTCAATGTAATTCGTATAGTAAATGATACAGTCATTTGGTCTTGCTTCTGAGCCTGAGTCTTCAACTACCATGTTCTACTGCCTATTAATCCTGAAACATGTTTCAACTTGTATGGTGAACCCAAACTCTCTCTGCCTTGTGTCTGTTGACCTTGACTTTGAGTGGGAGTCTCTGTTCTTCCCTCAGTGATAGAAGATCTAAACTTTGAGTGGATGTTAGGATCTTAGATCCAAGACAGTTTCCTGCCCTTCCCATAAGTCTAGTTTTTTTGTGTGTTTACTACCTTTCCCCAGCCACAGTGCATCTTTGCTGTTTCTTGCCTATGTCTTAAGGCTTTTTGCTTTGCATGAGAGAAGATTCCAGAGAACTGCAAGGCATTTGATGCCTGTACCCACAGCGGCCATCTCCTCCAGATTGCCTGCCCCATCTGAGGTGTCTCTATAGGCTCCTGACCTGCCCGAGGCTTTCTACTTAGCACCAGGTGAACACTACTGGAGAGAGCATGCAGATGAGTTTGAACTCCCCTTGTGTCTGGGTTCTCCAGCTATTCCAAATGGAAATGTTAGCCCAAACTTCTTGGGCTCTTTGTTAAAATTTTAGCTAATGTTTTTTGCATCTCACTTTTGTGGGAGCCCTTGCCTCTTCCTTCCATGCTCTTTGACAGGAAAGGCAATTTGTGAGTCCTGTGTCTCTTTGGAGGGGCTTGTCCCTCTTTGGAATTCAGTTTTCTTGATTGCATTATGACTACAGCTTTCTGATGGATTCAAGAAAAGTTCTCATCTTGTAGTATATCTGGCCAATTTTCATTGTTTGGGTGGGAGGGACACTTTTGCAACTTTCTGTATCTCCTAAGTAGAAGTCTACATCCTCCTCCTTATTTTGTAATCTGCTTTTTACTTACAAATATATTCTAAGCAACATTCCTTTATAATAATGAGTGAGGTGTCCCACAATTGATTTCATCAACATGATATTTTTAGGTTTACTTTTCAAAGCCTCCTACTAAAATTTTAGTTAGATGACAGGATTATACTTTGTACAAATAGTAGCAGTGACAGTACATCTTCTAAAAAGTGGCTGTATATAATCATTGTGAACCAAAAAAATAAGGAAGGAAAAGAAAAATCCATTCCATTAGTAATAAGTTTCCTTCCAAATGAGTTGTTACAGTGTAATCTTTTAAAGAATCATGAAAGGTGAATGTAAGATCTGGCTGGGGTCCCATCCTCGCCCTCTGCAGTAGATTTCTTGTCTGGAATTCACATTAAGCTTTCTGCTTCAAGGATGACCAGGGCTTGCATTCATTCTCACTCCTAAATTATGTGATGCTTCCTTTCCTCGTTTGACATCTTCAAAGTGAAAAGTGTCATTGCCAGGGAAGCATGAAGATATAGTCAGTCCCAAAGGCTATCTTGGAAAACTTACAGAAAGGTCTGGTCTTCTTGGAGAAAAAAATAAATGTAAGGGAAAAAGTATTAATATGCATTTCTACATAAAGAATTTGATTTTCTTAATTATTTAAAGATCACATTTAATAAAATTTTATGATATACAATGGGACTGTATGAGTTTGGCATTTTGAATGCAATAATTAGAAAATAAATGATCCAAAAATTAACTTGATGCTTTGAATACAGTCACAAAATGGAAGTTCTTGTAGATTTAATTGCTGAGACATTATTTTAGCATAGTGTACCAAAACATATTTCATAATGTTAGTGATAATTGAGCCAAAACAAGTATGTCTTCGAGGAGAAATATAATCTTGAAATAAATATTCCTTATTTCAAATCTTGTGTAAATATTATTGTTTCATATTCTTAAATCCTCTTTTACATGGTTGTAAAAATTTAAGTAAGAATAGAAGATGTGAGCAAAGTTAGTTAAAAACACATCCATGAAGAGAACTTGTTTACAAATAAACAAGATTTGAATGTTGCATGTTTCATATAAGCTGTCAAGTTTTGCTTGTCTACATCCAGATGACAATTAAAGTGAGTTATAAAATAATTTGTTAATGAATGCTCACTACTTCTTTATTTACTTTCATTTGCCTAAGGCAGCCTATGCTCAGGAGAAAGCTTCTGAAACCATACTTACAGTCATTTCCTTAAACTCAGGAATATTTTTTCTAAGAGCATAAATATTTAAATTTTTCAAAGCCGTTCATCAGATTGAGGTGAAATCCTACCTATCTCAGGTATGGAGTAAGAAACAAGGAATGTACTGCTCTAGGCAAAGGATTCCGGCTCTGTTTTGTTCAGTCTCAGTCCTTCACAAACAAGTCCTCCTTGTTTGAAGTGCTGTGAGTTCATCATCATCGGATATTTATATTGGAGCAAAACCCTCAAAATGCATTCCTAAAACAAGTATATATGGTATTTCTCTGCTTTTCCTTTAAACCATGCTACATCTATGTCACCAACCAATTCATGAGTATCTTATTTCATATATACATTTCTTTTTCCAAGAATTAAGAATTAAATTATAAGAACAGCACAATAAATTGTGCCTCGTCTTTTCTCAATGAAGCTTGTCCAATTATATGTGTGCACTCTACTTTGAAGTTCATAATCATTACCTTCTTTTATATTCTAACTTTCAAGAGTGAAGACCTGATTACTGCCATACGACTTGTGCAAATATTCCACTTTGCAATATGTGCTGCATATAAATGTGTGGTTTGTATAGTAGGGGGTAAAATGGCCAGCCTCCCTGCCATCTGTGTGCTAATTAACCAGTGTCGAACACAGTCTTGTCATAGGAAAAAGTCATCTTCATTTCTACAGGGTGCAAATTATGTTGCCAAGAAGATCACAAGGACGGGGTCAAAGTTGGCTGTCAGCAATGGTTCTTGGTTTAGTTTGTACTTTGAAAATTTATAGGAATTTTCGAGTAAAACATAGACTATACTGTACTTCCATATCTAATTTATAGAACTACATAATGAAGTTGTAAGCATAAAACAAAATAAAAAACAATCACTCTTTTCATATACTAGTACATATTTTTAATTGGATCCTTTCTATTGGTATCTTCATTAATCTAAGACTTACATACCTGAGGGAGGGGCTAGATATTACATTAAATGTACGTAGAATCATAATTAAAATGTCTGTATTAATGGTTCTTTTGTTTTTCAACACTTGAAAATATATGAACAAAATGCTCAATCAAATAGAGTTACCTTTAAATAAAAAAGGTATTTGTAATTTTAAATATAGTGACCCATGAATTAACACTTTGGTAAGATAAAGAATAAAACTTAAACACTGTAAGACATATATTAGTGTTAAAATTCAAGTCAGCTCCAATGATTCTAATTAGTAGGAATCCTAGCAGAAGTACATAAGGGAAATTAGTTACCTGTTGTTGTTAACTATAATTTAAAAATTTAGTAATGTTTGGCGATGGATTATTAGCAAACATGAATGTACGCACATCTGTAACTTATGCCCTAGTCAGCCAATAGTACTAAATAATTGAAAATTAAATATCACAATATTTTGCACATTGTGTCAACATAATTACTCTCATAATTAAAACCTCAGAAGATTTGGAAGGATAACACTTTACTCCTGTGGGCATACATAGAGATATAATATTATTGCTCACGTCCTTTCAAGCATGTGCTACGAAGATGGGAAAAACAAAAAGGATAATCATCAAATGGTAGCTAAGTGGTCTGCCTATATTCTTAGTGATTTCTTTTAACCAAAATGTTCTCAGTTTGGAACTAAAAGTATATTGCCCTAACCTTATTGGTTGTATTGTATCAACAAATGTGTTTAGCTATAATTTTTGTGTTACTTATAAAAAATATTCAAGACTATTTCTACTTGTGAGCAAAGTGGCAGTGGTATGACTGGAGAAGCAGTGAAATATCCTTTTCCATAAAAATGTGTATTCCTGAAAAATATGACCTTTTAACTTGCAGGGTCATTATTTTGACTTTGGGGCTCTAGATTGTCCCTGAAAAAAATAGGAATGTAATATTTCCCAATATTACACATTAATCCTTTAAGCAAATAGCACCCATCCATACATTACTTTATTCTATAAGACCCTCTTGAGATATCAGCTCCTCTGTGAAGCTTCCCTTCTTCCCAAGTCCAGCTTGGTTACACCCTCTGTGTTCCCACAGCAATTGGCTTATAGTCCTCAGAGGGCAGAGACCAGGTTCAATTCTCTTTTGTATTCACTGGATCTAACAGATCAGCACTTTAAGTATACATCATCTTATTGAATGAGTGAAGAGAGGAATGTAGGGGAGGAGAATTTACTACCCTAAAATGTGTCTCTTTGGCTTGATTACTTTTAAGAACAACAGACTCAGGAAGAAACTTTGACCTTCCCCCTAACTGCCTAAAAGAATTTAAGATAGAAAGCCTGTTCCAGGAAGGAGCTCTCACCATAGATAACTACAGTATAATATGAACTAGGTGTGGGAGACAGGGAGGAACCTAGCACGGCCTATTTGATCAAAATCCTCTACATGTCCCATTGTCTCTGCAAGGCATGGCAAACATTTGTTTACCAAACATTTGCTTTTCTGTCTCCATGTGAATTGCCTTCCTCCCCTTTGAAGTCCCAAACCACTACCCCAACATCGTCTTTTGTCTTTAACTGACCATGATGTATGTGGTGGCTTTGGCCATTTTGGCAAGTTAGTCAGTTTTCCTGGGTTTTTCCCATGTATATATGTTATTAAATTTGTTTGATTTTCTGTTATTCTGTCTCATATCACCTTAATTCTTAGACCAGCTCTAAGAACCTAGAAGGGTAGAGGAAAATGTTCCTCCCCTACAGGAACATACATCAATTAACCTGTTAAACTGTCAGTCTAACATAGAGCAAATCCTTGAGAGAATTAGATTTAAGAAAAGCTTTGGGTGAAAGGTCTTGTCCTAATGGGAAAATGTCCAGACTTTGGAATTGGACAGGCCTGGGTTAAAATCCTGGTTCTCTCATTTATTTGCTACGAAAACTTAAACAAGTCATTTAACACCTGTAAATCTCAGTTTGGTCATTCTAAGAAATGGCACCAAACATGGTATCTTGCAAAATTGTAGGAAGAGTTGGACACCTTGTTCCTAAAATGGCTGACAATGCCTTCTTGCACACAATAGATGCTCAACAAATGATTCATTCTTTAACAAATGAAAAATGTTTCCAAACCTAGCAAGAATCACAAGAGCTTCAGGAGAAACTTAGGAGATAGTTGCTTATAGTATTCTTGTAGGCTTTATGTAGATTTTCTTAGCTGAAGACATGGAAAGGAATAAAAGAAAGAAAGAATTATTGGTAGTGATTTTGGCATCTACAAGAGGTATAAAGATTACTTGTGTGTAATCTCTAAAATAACATTATAGGCATGTGATGTATTTGTTGGTTCAAGTTTAAGTAAACTCTGTCATATCTTATAGCTCTGTCATGTAACGTGTCATGTGTGTTTAAACGTTAAAAATAGAAAATGAAAACAGAATTTTAGGTTTGATTTAAAACTTCCCTTACAGCTCCACTTGTCTGTCTGGTACCTTAAGAGTTATTAAAACATTTCCCCTATAGAATTTGAATACTTATCATTAGAATTCTGTAGATTGCTAATTGGGTTTATTGAGGAGTCACTTGCTATCGGAGCATTGTTTATTATTCTGGACCTTCTACCCATGAAATGATCAGTGACATCTGATGTCTGATTTCAGAATAGAGAACAGCTGAGGAAGGAAAAACCCTGCATTGCCTTTATAGGCTGTTGTCATTGAGACAGCCGTGTTAAAACTATGTGTTTATGCTGTTTCGTGGGAGTCTTGAATAGGCTATCACAGGCTCCAAAATGCACCCTGCCCCCAGAGTTGTGCTCTCTAGGGGCTAATTCTCAGGTGAAATTCCAGATATTAATTATGAAAATATTCTAATTTTCTTACCTTTTCTTCAGAGAATTTTAAGGCAAATTTTGCCCATCTAAGCCCTGATAGGTAAATCTAAATAAGTATGTACAAATTGAAAGAGCGCTAGAGTGTAGGGATGATGTGCCATGGTTAAAAGAGCACTTTGGTTCCAATGATACATCTAGAAATTTCTATTACAGAGAATATCCAAGTTCTGCCTGCTAACAGCAGTGGGGCCAGCATTTTCTGAAAAGGTCACAGTGAGAATTAGAGAGAGGATATAGTATGAAATCTGAGCGAATTATAACCATTCACAACATTATACACATTCTTTTTTTTGAAGTACCCGATTTGGTAGGTTTGAGCACCAGGAAACATGAGATATCCAAAAAGTAATAAATTGAACCCACTCTTAAGATGGCAATAAGATCATTTAACAGATGTGTAAAAGTGCTAAATGATTTCGCAAAAGGATTGCCTCACTTCTGAGTGAATTATAAACTCATAAGCGAGCATTCAACAGGAGATCAATACTATTTTGTGGTGTGCCTACTATTGCAACATCTGCTCCAGTACAAAGATAAATCCAGGGCAAACCATGTTTTTAACTTTTTGGCCTGACATCCTTATCCCGCTTCTCTTATTGCCCTGAACTACAGACTTCAACAATGTTGTATCTGATTAAAGAGACATCAGTTGCTGATGCACACATTATCTATATTTGTCTCAAGACAAATGAAAGCATAAGACTAAAACACAAGTTCTGAAGTAAGAGACATTCTGCGTGTTGTAAAACTTTACTGTACTAAATCATTGAGATTTAGTGTAGGAAAAAAAAATCAGGAAAAGGGACAGATAAATAAAAATAGCTTCATATTAAGACATGATATGTTGGAGAAATTATTTTGGGAAAGAAGGGAATAAATCACGCACATAAACAAGTACTATTGAAGTTGTATCTACCCTTAGTTTTTCCATATTGGTAATTTGCCTTCATCTAAAAGCAAATATATATCATTTAAAACTGAAAGTTACCTTCAAGAGAATTTATAGCATCATTCATACCTTCCAAGCTTATCAGAGACCAAAGCATAGAATAGGTAGGAAAGGACAGAAAAGGCAAACAAATAAATTATTACCATTTATTAAGTGAACCCTGGTTTCCAGGAATTATAAATATCAGCTTATTTAATCTTCACACCAGCCCAATTACATGGATGTTATTAAGAAACATGAAGGAAAAAAAACAAAAACAGAAAACAAGGTAAGTTGAACAAATATATCTGGTTATACATTAAAATTTTTTATTAAAAGTCAAAGATGTAGAGGTTGGCTCAAAATATGTGCTATTTATGCTGTTTACAAGACATTTACATATTAAAATGACAAATGGTAAATTTAAATGATATATGTATAGCAGGCAAGCACAAAGACAAAATGAAAGGTGGACATATTAATATCAGATAACATAGAATTCAAGGAGAACAGCATTAAATATAACAAAGAGGATAATTTTGTATTGACAAAGGAACTATCTACAGTGGAGAACCATTATGAATTTTTATACACTGAATAACATAGTATTGCAATATATATTTTAAAAAATCAGGTAGAAGCACAAATGGATATTCTCAGAACCGTAATGGTGGAGGGAGTTAAATGCTCCACACTCAGCCTTTGAAAGATCAAGTTGACAAAAAAATTGAAATAAACAAATACTTAAATAATTTTAAATACATAATTAATAAGGTTGAGTATATAAATATATGTTAAACTTTGTACTTTAATGCAAAGATGTATCTATTAATGGAATATAAGAACACCTCGAAAGTTTTTGCAAAACAAAAATTGTATAATTACACATCCCTGGCAACCATAAATTAAAACTAAAAATTTAAATAGTAGATTCAAAATAAGTTAGATATAATAATCTAAACATAAAAAGAGCACCTTATTAACTAACATTTATCTTTGAGTATTATTAAAATGTAACAAAACCCTCCTATGTTACATTAAACATTTTTATATGTCAAGAGTGGTCAAATATTTACAATTGTTTATGGTTTAACTCTATCCAAATTGGATATTTAAATTTTTTTAATACGAAATATTTTTAAAACACAGAAAATTGCAAAAAAAAATTATATAACATTATCACAAACTCACCACTCAGATTTATGTAGTGACATTTTGACATATTTGCTTCAGGTAGCTTTATTTTTAAGAAATAAAATGTTATAAATACATCTAAAATCCCCTCCTTAACCTCTTTCTCTTCCCTTACTCCCCAATAGCTAAAGCAGAGTAGTGTTGGCACACAGTGCAACAAATAGACCAATGGCAGTTAATATAGCATCTAGAAAAAAACCATTTACATATGGCGACCAGGAATATGACAGATCTCTTAGGTTTTTCAATCAGATGGACTCTTTTAATGACTCACTTTGAAGGCATAATTAACAAGAGAAATAAGGATCAAAGAGATTATTGCTTCTTTTGAATAGCATATTAAGTGTAATTATTATTAAATGTGGACAATAGTGATCAGTGTTAGTTACACATACATGTTCCTAAAAGCAGACCTGATTCTTATCTTGCTTTATTTGGACTGTTAAGTGGTAATGTAAGAAATGGGACAACCATGCTAACAATGGGATGTGATGAAACTGTCAGAGCGCAGTTATTAATATTAGATTGGGTGTCTAATGAGCCTTTAAAATTGTTCATGATTATATTGCCAGCATATTCTGGTTATCAAAATGAAATTTCACTTGGACAAGGATGATCTGGAAATCATGAAATTCAAATCCAGGTTGTATCTAGTGATTACCAATCGTAACCAATGTGGAATGTTTCTTAATCCTTTGGAGAGTAGAGGTCCTTAGTATAACATTATAATGATACAGACTGCTTCCTAAACAACTGTAGGAAATACTATGAAAGAGATTTTTTTTATGTCATTACATTTACTCATATAAAGCACATCAGACACTTTCCTTTATACCTAAAAAAAAACGGTCCCAAATGCCTACACATCAAATTTTAGAACTTTAGTTAAATTATTATTATTATGACCTTGATTCATTATAGACAGTGAAAACAAAAGAAAGAAACATCTTAGGTAACTGTTTTACAATTACACATTGTATTTTATTAGTCAATTCATTTAACTATTCCCCAAAGGATATATTGAGAATAGACCATAGGCCAGATACCATGCTAGATGAAGGTGGTTATGAAGATGAGTAAGATATGGACAGTACCTGAAGAAGGTCACAGTTTATTTTACCTATATGGTGATTTGATTTTACAGGAATTTTCAAAATTGTAGTGGCTGGTTTTTAAAATGTTGGACAGCAATTATAGGGTACTCTGGGTCATTCTGCTCTTTCCTGGGTGCTAAGAAACAAGGTCCCTTAATTGGCATCTCATTGGTAAAGCCTTACATAATTCTTATGTAATACATTGACTGTTCTCTATCTCATCCTTATGTATCTTACTCATGCATTTCAGAATCCTTATTCTGGTGGTACTCAAAGCCACTCACTTCGTGTGCATCTCTCCAAAAAGTATCTCAAGTGTTTGATTTTTTTTTTTCACTAATTCATCTGTGTCCTTTAACCCAGTCATCAAAATAAACTGTTCCTTTCAATTTTACAGTCTGTGTATAAATCTATAAACCAAGCTGATATTCTTTTTCACACTGAGTGGCTACTAGGTTAACTCGTAACACTTTTAAAGATATTTACATTTAAAGTGGATTCTTTGTGACATCGTGAATTAACTCAAGAGCGTGGATCTCCACAATAGAAAGTAAAGAGGGAAAGCCGTTAGGAAGATATCTTAGGGCTGAAGTCTGACAATCTCTTCAGAACATAGTCCTCCTTCATGTACAAATATGTCTAAGCTTGTCTTACGAATTTAACTATTATAAATACCTGCTCTGCTTAACAAAAAGTGCCTTTAGTGTTCCATACATTTCTTTCTTAAAGAACAGACATAATGTTATCTATAATATACTTTGGTATGCATGTAAAAGAATTCTACAAAAAACACAAATATTTGCACTAGAACAAAATACGTATTGCTCTCCTAACTCTGATTTTCCTGTGGTAAATGGTCATAAATGGTCACGGTCTGGAAACTCTTCTGGAAACATACAAACAAACCTACAATTCTTTCTCAACGACAGTAACTGACAAGACATTTCCAAGTGTGTCTGAGCACCTCCAGCACTCCTGTCTCTGAGCATCAAGTGTAGCCATCAGGTGTAGTTTTCTATTTATTGCTCCCTCATCGTTAAGCAGAAGCCCATGCCCAAGGAGTTTACTATATACCGTGCTAGTGGTTTCTTAGTGTATTTGTTTGTTTCTTTTTTTTATACAGTCAACTTTGATGTCACTGTTGTAAGGAACAAAATATGTAAAATAAAATAAAGATTAAGGGTATTGAAACAAACTTGAGAGTAGTTCTTTCCTTATGGAACACAGATACTTTAATAAACCTGATTTTCCAGATTGGAACACACCAACTCGCAAGAATGCCAAATTTCAGAGATTGTTCTTTAATATACTAAGCTCTGCCTACATATAGGATTGTTGTATCGTAGGCTTCCAATAGACTTCAAAAATATTTAAACACTATTGAGTATTATATTGTGTTTATTTTTAGTTTCATGTTATCACTGTTTTTTTTCCTGAATTTGAATCATCATCTACAGAATCAGAAAAAATATTTACATGGATTCATATCCCTACCTTCCTCTCTTTAGTCATATTGCTACTTTTGCTTATAATTCATATTTTTCTAATTTTCATGCCTTTTTTCTTTAGTTCTTTTTTTGATGTACCCTTTTAAAGATAATATAAAGGAGCTAAGTTTAAATGATAGGAAATAGAAATCCATAAAAATAGGATTTTTTTTTTTGCTAAGTCATTTGGCCTGACTGACTTCTGGTCTCAAAAATATTAGATTGCATCTCTACATGATGTGGTGATAATATTTCCTCTGGGCTCAAAATACAAGATTAACTTCTACCATCCTCTCTCTCCATTAAGAAAAATTGTGAATTTGGGACTAATATTCAATAGATAAGTCAAATATATGTGGTCAGGGAGCACATTTCCCATTAAATTAAATGCATTAAATTATACATATAACCTAGCTCACATCAGTGCCCAGAAAATGTTCTCTGAATAAATGAATAAGCAAATATAACTTTAAAATAATAAAGAACTTTATAACTTTATTATAAATCTATTAAAGACAATCTATTAAGGAGCTTTCATCTCAATTCTTAATTTTAATTTTATCCTTAATTTTAAGGATACCTAAACTTTGTTCAAGGATCCTAAACTTTATTTGTTCCTTGGAAACTGGTAACTATTTGGGGAATAAATAAAGTATATGTTTCTAAACAATTTCTCTCAATTACACTAGTGGCAGTTAGTTACATCCTTCTCTGTGTTGCCACATAATTTTCATATTTTTACTATAACATTCATTTCATTGTTCTGTTTATTTTCTTAAGAGTACTTCCTGGGCTGGGCTTCCATTTTATTTAAATTTTTTTTTCATGCCTTTTACAATGCTTAGCATATAACTGTGCTCAACAAATATTTTAGGAATGAATGAATAAATGAATTTAAAAACATTAATTTTTCCTAATTGTATAATTTATCATGTTTTTGTTTTTGAAAGACAATAGTGAAAGGACTATCTGTTTTACAGTAAATAAAAGAAACTCTGTTTTGTTTTGATTTTGCTAAAGTCAATGAATATTTGGTACCAAGACCACAATGTAAGCAGTAAACTACAGAGTTGAGTACAAATAATTTGCATTATTTAGTTGTAAACAGTGAAATATTAATTATGTTGAATATAACAATTGTCTTATGTGCATTAGAATTCCATACTGTTGTTTTCTACAGGGTGACTCAGTGGCCAATGAATATTAGACTTGCCTTGGGTACTTGCTTTTGGATAATTTACTTAATTTATGGTTAAAATATCAGAAAAACCTTTGTAAAATTTTTGTCTTAATGACTGTTCCTATGTTAACTGTGGAGCGTGGAGAACAGGAGTTCAAGCTGTAGACTGCAATAGACTTGCTTCAAATTCTCGCTCTGTAGCTAGGCTGCTTGCTGTGTGAACTTGGGTAGCTTATTTAGCATCTCAGACTCAATTTCTTGGTCTGTAAAATTTTAATATTAATAATACATACTTTATAAAGTAGTTGTGTGAGTCCAAGATTTAGTCCAGTCTCTGGCTTGTATTAATCACCTAATGTAACTCAGTTAGTAGTACAGTATTTGTTGTTGTTAATGTCTTAAGCTGTATTAGCAAACAAATACCCCCACATTCTTCAATAGAAATTTAGATTATCCACATGATGCCCACTGATATGGTGAGATCTGAACAATAAAATACAAGTTTCTATTTAGTGTGCTAGAAAAGTGACTTATGGACTTAGTCTTCTCTTCATGTTTTCATGTTTCATGATAGGTTTGCTCGTGAATTTTTTTGAGATTTAAACAAACTTGCCAATGACTTTCTGACATGTATATACATTACATATGAAAAAGGGTTTATACAATTCCGGTGAATAGATAATTAAATTGCACAACCCAATATGTTATATCTTATTATATTATGTTTATGTTATGCTGTATATTCAACCTACATAAAATTTAATTAAAATATATCTTTATTTCTATAATATTTTTTGTGGTTTTCTGAAGTATTGTATTTGAATGGAAACTCCAATATATATTATTCCCCTGCATGCATAGGGAAAATAATTTAGAATATGATTAGAAGGTGGCACCTTGGTAAAAATGAATGGAGCAATAGAAATATTAGAGGCTGATCAATATTTATTGAACTTTTCTTGACTCTTCTCCAAAAAAACAAAATTTTGCCAATAAAATGACCTAGTTTCTTGCAGGATATAATATCCCCCCTCATGGTAAATATATTTAAAAAGAGTATTGAACATAGTGGGTACTCAGAAAATGTTATAGAACTGAAATAGATTTGATCTTTCAAGTCATTGAAATATCTCCTAACAAATTGCTGTCTTCTGACCCTACGTAGTTCTGCTCCGGGACAATAGAGATGACCGACATTCAAAATGCTTAATATTTGCTAGATGCTATCATACACCCAGTTGGGCAGTGGGTAAGATAAGGGTTTATTTTAAATTAATTCATTTAAATATTTGGTGGAATGATCTTCCTAGATTTTGGAAATGTCTAGGAGTTCTTCACCCCCTGCACACATAACTGAGGGCTTCTTTGAGGTCTTGGGGGGTACAATAGCCTGTTGCTAACAAGATGATTCACTAGCAAGTAGTTTAAAATTTGAATTGAGATGGAAAATCTAATACTTTCCGTCATTGAAAAGAGGGGATGGCTATTCATGTTTGAAACTATGGTTGATCTTTGGATTGTGTCTGCACACTGACAAAATATTTTAATGGAAAATATAAAAAGTCAATAAATTGTGAGCTTTGCTTAAGTAATACCAAATATACAAATGTTTCACTATTTCCAAATATCAATTTGATATATTCACTTTTCCTTGGATGATTGGTATTGTTCAAATATAGTATTAGTCGTTCTTAAAACTGCTTGACATAGTGGGTGGGCTTTTTTCTATTATGGAATATTTTGTGTTCCTTTAACTTGGTTTTGTGGGATTTACAGTTTATTGACTGAGAAAAAAACATAGCCATTTGTTTTTACTAAGATATGAAAAAGAAACATGAGGATACATTGCTTTTAAAAAGTAAATGTAAAATCAAATGACTTTTTAGACTTAGTACACCTCTCTAGTGACATTTGCAACAGCTTGCCTAAATCATTCGTTATAATCACTTTGTCCTTATTTGTGGCTTTATTTTAAGCACAGTTTTTTTATTAATTGCTCTTACTATTTTTGTTTAAAAAGTAATATATGATTCTCTTTTAAATTATTTTTAATGCTTTCAACTGAAACCTTCAAAAAAAAGGGGGGAAAGGGGATACCCTTAGAATATAGTTTATGAAGCTGAACCCTTCATAGGCAATACTCATTATAGATAATACTTAGTATAATTTGGTCAGTCTTGAAGCACATCTCAGTAATGTTAGTTAAGGGAGCCTTAGAGAGGTTTGCTTTATGACATTCTCACCAAGGAGGTGGTCCTAGCAACTATTCAGAGGACAACATCACAGTGAAGCCCTCTGCAGATCTGTTCAGTATCCACAAAACACAGTTGGTATCTGTAACAAGCCATTTGTATACTCTCATAGTCATCATTTTAGATCTCCACAATTCTAAATCAAAAAATCTTGTCTTGTTACGTTGCTAAAGTTCAGAATTCAAAGATTTTTTTTAAAAAAAGATTTAGTATGAATACTGATTCAAATTTTAACAATAGTTGCTCTGCCAAATCTCTCTCTTTTTTTGTGTGTGAGGAAAATCGGCCCTGAGCTAACATCTGCCAATCCTCCTCTTTATTTGCTGAGGAAGACTGGCCCTGGGCTAACATCCGTGCCCATCTTGCTCTACTTTATATGGGATGCCACCACAGCATGGCTTGCCAAGCAGTGCGTCGGTGCGCACCCGGGATCCGAACCAGCAAACCCCGGGCCATTGCAGCGGAGCGTGCACGCCTAACCGCTTGCGCCACCGGTCCGGCCCCCTGCCAAATCTCTTTTTAATATAATGAGAGGCATTGGACCATGAATTAAAATTGCCCTTACAAAGTTTAAAGTTATATTTACTTTTGTGATTATTTTACTGAATATTCACTTGATTTAATTATCAGACTAAAAATCGTGAAATTTCAACTTTAGCTTTTCTCAAAAGTAGTAAAGACTTCAGGAATGGTATTCGTAAATTATCAAGGAAAGAAGACAACAAAAATCAGTTTATTAATAGCTCTCCCCTAGGCACATTCGTGAAGGAAACTGAACTATTCCACATTTAATTCACTAGATAACCTTGCATTTTTCTGTGCCTTTACTCAGCCTCCTTCAAGCAAGAACGCCTCTGTCTGTGGGTCTTCTCTCTCCATTTCCAAGTCCTACCTATCTTTTCAAATTCAGATCTTGCATCACATCATTCGTAATGAGACAGTTAATGATCTCCCCAGCTGTTAAAAATCACCTTCCCTGAGTTTCTCATGGCACAGAATCTGTCTCTTATGGCATGTATCACTTTGTACCTTTCATTGTAGTAATTTACATATTTCCATCCTTTCTCTATTTTGGATTTCTTGACGGCAGATTCCATGTTTTATAAATCTACTTTGGGTACTCAATAAATATCTGTCAAGGACTGAATAAATGAATGAATGAGCTATATTAAAAGTAAATTGGACACAGGACTCTTGGTTAAATATAGCTGTATACAAATATTTTTATTTTTATCCTCCATCACAAAATTCCATTAAAATTAGAGTAAAGAAATAAGAATCCTAACACTAACACCATACCCACCAGAACAAAGGGAATAGATAAGAAATGAAAGCAGAGGAGAGAGAAACAGATTTTTTTGAACATGGAGTTTATAGAAATTATAACACATTATCAGAGGGAGAAAGCTTCAAAGTAAGCACCTATATTGCTATTAACTACTTAACAACTGGGTCTCTAAAAAATTCATACATGTATTTGTGTACTTACGTTTATCATCAGTACAGTTTACAAATAATAAAATAGTATACAATAATAAGTAGTAATAAATATCTTTTTTGTAAAATCCATATAATAATTCGATTCTCACAGAATGCTTTTGTTGATTTTTACAAGATTCTGGTATCTATAGTCAATCTATTCTTGCAAATAGTACCCTGGTCTACTTCTGACAGGCATGGGGTTGACATTTATGTTTACATGAATGAGTAAGATGAAAGTTAAATAATGAATATGTATGTGGGAACTTAACTGTTTTAACAATAATGTGAGCAAGTTCTTTGTTGAATTGGATAATAGCTTTTAAATATTGGAAGAATGATTTGTTGTACTATTCACACTCTAATGCTATAGAGATGCTAACATTTTAAGTTTAATCTGCATTATTAACATTTTCTCCATCACATTCTTAAATCTAGATAATTGACAAAACAATAAATCAAGCCCAATTTGTAGCATTTGCCAATTTCTATTTGTAAATACTCCCACCATGGCCAATTTCAAGCTGTGATGTCACTGAATGTGAATGTGGAAAGAGATGTGAAGTAGCTTGCCATTATGTAACATTCTCTACCACACAGATACATAGATGTAAATAATAGTAGTAAAATGTTAGTAAAATAATTAAGAAGTTATGAGTCTAGAATATATATTTATTTGAATCTATGTATTTTTTAATATAATTTAATAGTATGTTATATAATTTGATTTTTAATAATTGCTGTGTTCATCAATTAACTTGCAAAATTCATGCAAGCTTAACAATTGGATCTCACAAAAGATTGCAACTTGAACACATTTGATCTCCACAGTAAATGGGCTTGAGGGTGGGAAAGAAACAGGAAAATGTTTTGAAAGTCCTTTCAAAATTCTCTGCCCCTACACCTCATATCCCCCTACCCCCACCCCCCTACCTCTACTCCCAGCTTTCAGACATTTATCCATCCCCTTCCTGTAGGAGTTGGCCCTTGCCTGTGTACAGAGATTCCAATCAGTTTTCTGGAGCTTCACTCTTAAGTATAAAGAGTCAACCAAAAGCAGGCAGTTTTTAAGAAAAGCATTCAATACACGAGACAGAAACAAAAATACAAGGCAAACAAAAAACAAACTCAAAAGTAAGATAAAGAAGGGGGAGAGCTCAGGAAAGAGATATAGAGATATTTGCATGACACAAGAGAATGATGTGTTGAAAAGTACTAATCATAGAACATAAAGAACATTTTTAATTGCTAAGAATACAGGAAAAACATTTTTTGAACTCAAATATTATGGCCATTTATTTTTTAAAGATCAGTAGAACATTTGAAAAATAAACCAAACAAATCTCTTAGAAAATGTAACCAAATCAGATGAAAAATAGGAGATAAGACATTTTAAAAATTAGAAGACCAGTCAAGGAGATCGAACATCTAGTTTATAGGAATTTTATACAGATCAGGCAGAATAAAGGAAAGTGATTTCCACACAAATAATACACAAAAGAATTCCTGATTCAAAGAATAAGATTCTTTCTTTTTTTTTTTTTTTGAGGAAGATTAGTCCTGTGCTAACATCTGCCAATCCTCCTCTTTTTTTTTTTTTTGCTGAGGAAGACTGGCCTTGGGCCAACATCTGTGCCCATCTTCCTCCACTTTATATGGGACGCCGCCACAGCATGGCTTGCCAAGCAGTGTGTTGGTGCGTGCCAGGGGTCCAAACCGGCAAATCCTGGGCTGTCACAGCAGAGCGCGCACTCAACAGCTTGCGCCACTGGGCTGGCCCCAGAATAAGATTCTTTGTTATGAAGAACCCAATCTCCGTGTGCTGCGTGTTATCAATTTAAAAATTTTACACATGGTACATCATTTTGAAAATTCAGTGCCACTGAATCTTAAAAATGTCCAGAGGGAAAAAGCAAAGACAAAAACAAAAATGGGTGTGATTTGAGGTAAGAAAGCATTAGATTTTCCACTGAATGCTAGATGTCAACAAAACAAAATCTTTAAACTTCTAAAGAAATATTTTTTCAATCCAGAATCTTATACCCAGCTTAACTGTCATTAAGAGTGAGAGTGCAATAAAGATCTTCATATTTAAGGTCTGAAAATTTTTACCTGTAAGATGTCCTTTCTTAAGAAGCCACTGGAGGATCTCAACAAGATCAGGTAAAAAGACTTGAGAACAAGGAACTAGAGGAACACCCCCAGAAGGTTGGTTAAAGATAGTCCCCAGACCACACCAGAAGTACCCAGTGTAGATAGGAGCATGAGTGCGAGTGGGGATATTTAGAGATGCATGCCAAAGTTTGAAAAGCATTAGGGAGAGGAACCCAAGGGGAAAAAAGCAGTTAATTCTAGGGAGAAAAAAGTTACCACGGAGGAAATATAATTATAATGTATTCTCATTATTCACTCTTCTATATTTGAAAATTTGCCTACTCACTAGTTTGTTTGTAACTCCAAAATCAATACTCAGTGCATTCTTGCCGCCATTCACAGGCATGTGCAGAGCAGCAAATTTGAGTTGCCCGCTGTGCATATTCCCAGCTGAGGTCAACCAAGGTGACACTCTGCCTGCCACCTTCTTTCTGCTGTCATACCATACATGTGTCCTTTTCACCATCTATTTAGTGCTACATTGTTTGCATTTTTATACTTTTTGTTTGTGATTTCGCGATTTCCAATGGCCTCCAAATGCAGTGCTGAAGTGCTGTCTAGTGTCCCTGAGTGCAAGAAGGCTGTGATGTGACTCATGGAGAAAATGCAGGTGTTAGGTAAGCTGCATTTAAGCATAAGCTGTAGTGCTGTTGGACGTGACTTCAATGTTAACGATTCAAAAATGTTATTAAATAAGATGTCTTTAAACAGAAACACGAATAAACAAGGTTATGTGTTCATTGATTGATGAATATGTTGTGAAGAGAGGTTCACAGGAACCTAACCCTGTATTTCACCTAGGAGCAATGGTTCAGTAATTACTAAACAGTGTTGGCAGCTACTTTATAGAACATAACTACCATCAATAACAAGAATTGACTATATATTACCCCCTTTGGCCTGACAATGAGCAATTTTTGTTAATAAGTGTAAAATTTAAAAATTTAATGTTAATATTACCAAAATTTGTTAGGTAACCATATTGGGAAAATTTTAGGAGGGAAGGCCAAATAGGAAGTAAATAGGCAACGTCTAAAATTAATATCAGGAAACACTAATATAAGCGTATTCTTTATAATTATGTAGTTAAATACCAGGAGAAACAACTGAAGACTCCAAAATGGTGGTTTATGGAAGCAGACTGGAGGTGGGGAAGAGTCAGGCAGGAGAATGTAATTTGTAATACAAATTTTGATATTACATGTGGTTTTAAATCATGATAGTTTGCTTGAGAAAAATAAATTAATATTTAAAAAATAAAAAATAAGCAGTTTTGATAATAGAATTAAAACTTAAAGCTCTACTACACAAACACTTTAGATTTTAAAGTAACATTTTTTTAAAATCCATGGTAGAAAAGAAAAATCATTCAGGGTTCTTGTATGTTGTGCGTGAGAGACTAAAAACCATCTGTAAGATGTTACATGATTGCATTCTTATTTTATTGGAGATTAAATATTGATAAAAAATACACATTTCTGGATTTATTGTATTTTGTTGTTTACCCAAAAGTATTTTAGACATTTGCTACTATGAAAGCATGATAGTTAGATCACTTTCTCATCTTAGAATTCCAATTTACAACTGCATGAATGAATGATTCCACTGGATTTAGTCTTTCATTGTGTCATGTATTACAAGGCAATGTTGCATCTTGACTGGCAGATACATATGTAAAGCTCAAATTTACACTAAGATATTCTTCTTGCCAATAGTTTCTAAGATATACATAAAACTAAATCAATTGAGCTTCACATAATACCGTTAACACTAACTATTTCTGTGGAATAAGAATAGAGAAATAGCTTGGTTGAAACTTCTAAAAGCTACATTCCCAAAGGAACAAAAGGGAAAAGAAGAACTTTTCTAGTAAAAGATAATTGGCAAAGTGATATATAAAAAACAAAAAAAGCATTTTATTATTGACTTGCAGAATGTTCTAAAAATACCTCATTCAATAAGTACATCTTGCTAGTTGACACACAATTATGTTAATGTAGTAAGAGTTGAAGAGTAATTTAAATATAATTAGGGCTTAAAAGATAAATGGCATAGAACATGGAACTTCTTATCCTGTTTGTGAAGTATTATTTTTTTCCTAAAATGAAAAATAAAAATAAAAGTAATCTGTAAATGAAAATCCTCGCTGTATTTTCCATTTAGTTTGAGTTTATTCTTGCATGGCTGATAAAGATGATGAAACAAATGAGTTTCATCGTGAATTCATTATCTCATAAATGACACTTTTCAGCATCTTGTTTTGCAAAAAAGAATGAAAAACATTTCTTTATTCTTACTGGAACACCTTTTCAATGCACTTTCATTTTCATCCAATATTTAGAGCGCATCTGGAAAACAACAAAATAGCTTATTAAATAAGGAGAAATTTAGTCTGCCAGCCACTAATAACTAAACAATAGTTAAAAAAATCACTTTGGTTGATGTTTGTTTTCAGTGGGTTTATTGACTGTTTTTTAGGGAGTTGACTTGTGTTGACATAATCTGTGATCAATTTTAATATGTCATAGAAAGACTGAATTGGTAAGATCTGTGAAAAACCATCTAGTCTGATCTTTATTTCTTCAAGGTACAAGTAGATCAAGTGTAACTCCTGGTGATAGCTATAAATTGGGTATGCAAACTAATCCTTTTCTAGAACTCTACTTTAGATTTTTAAAATTATATTAGGCCAATTTATTAACTCGTTCAGCAAATATTTATTGAATATACACTATAATTCAAGAATCTGCTAGGTGTAGAGGATATAAACAGAAGATAGATAAAGAAAATCACAAGAACTACAATGCTGATCTTGCTCGGATGGGGTACTATGGGAACCTATAGGAAGTAGATGAGGTCTGAGTTCTAAAGACTGATTTTCAAGTAGAAGAGATTTTGAGGTTTTAAAAACAATATCAGTGAAATGATTCAAAGGTAGGATATTCCTACATCCTTATTTATGACCTAAATTGAAGAACAAGAGAAACTTGAAAAAATTAAAGAACATAGTAAAATGCAAGGAAATACAGAATAAGTTATAAATATGAAAGATAAAGGAATGCAAAAAAAAATAATATATATTATCCTTTGTTTCATTCAGCAGTCTCATAAGCATCTTTCCATGACTTTAAGTATGCAGAGCACCAATTTTAATGGCTTTCTACTGTAACATCTTATTTTGTATGCACCCTCATTCATTTTATCTTCCCTTTTTGTTGGTTACGTTAAGTTTTTTATAAAATTGTACTAATATAAATATCATTGTGATGATTAACATATGTATATGTGTACATATGTATAATACATATCTTTTTGTGCATGCTTGATATTTCCCTAAAATAAATTCATAGGATTTTTTTGTGTGTGTGAGGAAGATTAGTCCTGAGCTAACATCAGTTGCCAATCCTTCTCTTTTTGCTGAGGAAGATTGGCCCTGGGCTAACATCCGTGCCCATCTTCCTCTACTTTATATGGGATGCCGCCACAGCATGGCTTGACACGCAATGCATCAGTCCATGCCAGGGATCCGAACCTGCGAACCCTGGGCCGCCCAAGCGGAGCGCGTGACCTTAACCACTGCGCCACCAGGCCAGCCCTAAAATTCATAGGATTTTAATGACATCACCAAAGAATATTTGATGCATATTTAACATTTGGACATATTTAAGCCTCTTCATGTATATTGATGATTGCTTCTAGTAAGTTTGTCCCAAATTATATATAAAGGAATTGTACCAATATATGTATGTGCTGTGTTCACTTATTTAGATTCAAAATATGGTTGATCTATGAAAATAAATAATCTTTCTTAGTGAGAAACCAAAATAGTTAACACAAATTTTCTTTAAAGTAATGTATCTGGGTATAATACCAACCAAGTGCTAAGAGCAGCACCTGTTCCTGGGGAGAAAATTAGCTTTTAAATAAAAAGATAGATAATTAAGATAGAAAGTTGCCAATAAGAGTTTCTTTTACTTAGCAAAACTGACTAGTATATTATTATATTATTATCTCTATATCTCTATATTAATATCACAAAACAGGCTGTTGGGTGCAAAGGGCCAGAAATGTTGCCAGAAACTGGATCACAGAATTCCATGAACCTCAATTTCATATATGTAGAGGCTACAGCTGCCTGGAATTGTGATACCATCTTTATCTTCTTTGCTCTCTCTTATGTTAAGATACTCAGAGGAAGAAGCCATTTTGAGGAAGATACATGTTATGAAAATGACACTATATGTGATTAGAATTAAATAGATTTTCATCGTTCGAAACAGTGAGCACTCACTCTAGCTTACACTGGTTGACTGAGGTTACTTTATTTGCTCCATGTTGTCTGTATTTCACAAAATTGTTTTCTGTGAAAAATATACTCATGGACAGGAATCAATCAGATATTTTTTTTGTACCTTTTCACTGAGAAATTAATAATATCTCCTTGAGCAACATTTGTTCCCTTTCGGTCTGTCTGATGAGTCTGGAAAGGAGATAAGACCTCAGTTTCTGTTTTAGCATTATATATTTTCATCAGACAACTAAACTGTCCCGTAAAGAATTATATGGATAGGCAGCTGGTGATGGATAATATAGGTCCAGGAAGTTGAAATAAACCTGTTAGAAAACCTGTGTTATAATGCAAGAGAAACAAGCAAAGGCAAGTGGTTGTTAAGGGGTGAGTTCCTTACTGAGAAGCCAATACAGAGATAGCCTGAATACAGAAATTTGCCAACCTGCCAAAGTTGAATACCAGTATGTCTTTGAAACAAGTAAAGATAGTCTACCTTCATGAAATATGAAAAGCGTGCTAAGTACAGAAGAATAGTTCTCCCCGATTGCCAAGGAACTACTTTTGTAGTAAGGAAAAGACAAATATGATCTTATGGTATAAGTCACTGGTGTTTTTATTTCCTCCTTTTGTTAAATTCAGTATTGTTCCATGTTGAAAGAGACACGGACAGGACTTCTGTAGTGCCCCAGATGAGGTTGGTTTGCAATCGTAACTTACATATGTCACTGCCTCATTTAATTCAGTATTAGTTGCACCAGTCAAAAAGAATAAGGTATTGTCCCAATGGAGATTACACTCCAGTTTGGGAAAATCTGTAAACTAACTAAACTAGTTAGTTAGTAAACTAACTAAAAACTGAATAAATCATTAACCAGATTCAATACATACATACATACACACATACATAATAAGAGAAAGTGTGTCAGATGGTAATTAGTGCTGTGGAGAAAAGTAAAACAGAGAAAAGAGTTGGGAGTGTTGGTGGGAGTGGATGCAAATTCATTTTTATTATTTATTTATTTATTTTGTGTGTATGTGTGAGGAAGATCAGCCCTGAGCTAACATCCATGCTAGTCCTCCTGTTTTTGCTGAGGAAGACCAGCTCTGAGCTAACCTCTATTGCCAATCCTCCTCCTTTTTTTTTCCCCAAAGCCCCAGTAGATAGTTGTATGTCGTAGTTGCACATCCTTCTAGTTGCTGTATGTGGGACGTGGCCTCAGCATGGCTGGACAAGCGGTGCGTCGGTGCGCGCCGGGGATCCGAACTGGGCAGCCAGTAGCGGAGCGCGCCCACTTAACCGCTAAGCCAGGGGCCGGCCCTGCAAATTCAAATTGAGCAATGGAGAGGGGGAAATTGGGTAAAGACCTGAAGGAGGACAGGGAATGAGGCAAGTGAACACTTAGGGGAATGTGTTACAGGCAAGGAAAATAGCAAGACCACAGACCCAGGCCTGGAGGTGGGGCAAGATCTCTCAGAACTAAGCTCTGCTTAGTCCCACATTACGAGGTCAAGGTGATGAGGTAGAACCAGCAAAGGAGGCTGACGTGGAGAGACTGATGAGGGGGGAAGAGGCCCAAATGAATGAGGTGTGTGGACAGCCAGGTGAAGGGGGTGCTTCAAGGCAGAGTCATCACGCCACTCGCTGCTAAGTCATGTAAAATATGGACTGAGAGTTGACCATTCTGCCATGTGGCAATCATTGATGATGACAGAGCAGTTTTTACTCCATGGTGAGAGTGAAAGCCCGACTGATACATATTCAAAAAAGACTAGGAAGAAAGGAATTGGAGAGAGTGAATATGGACAATTTTGAGAAATTTTGCTCAATAGAGAAAGAGAATAATGAAGTTGTGATTCGAGGGGGAAATGAGGAAAAGAGTGAGGTTTTTGTTGCTGTTGTTGTTGCGTTTTGGGGGGGAAATAAAAGCATGTTTGTATGCTAACAGGAAAGATCGAGAAAGAGGAAAATGAGTGATGATGCAGGAGAGAGGGGAAGAATTGCTAAAGCAAAGTCCAAGAATAAGTGAAAGGGAATAGAACCAAGGGTGCAGTTCTTTCTACCAGTTGGATATCCCTTCCCCACCCTTCCTTCACTCTTGGCTTTTGTTCTGTTATTTACACAAGACATTACTATGGTAAAGGCATGTACAAGAATTTCATTAAGTGTTTTTCTGTGATTTAATTCTACTTAGGGCTTGATATGGACTGATAAGGGGACTTAGAGCCATTTAAGTTCTTCTGTTCTCGTATTTCATACAGAACCCTCAAAATGGATCTTCTGAGGGTTTTATATGAAATATAAAGTTAACTTCAGTTTCTTTGTTTCTCTTTTTTGGCAACTTGCATGGACGAATTGAACTCAATATTGTTTTATTTTTGTATGTCCCATTTAGACATTCTTCCCTACTGAGATTTAGTTAAAACATTTGCTTCCGGTGAATCGTCTGCTAACTTGGGATAGTTACCACCTATTGCTACATATCAAAGACGATGAAAATAGTAAGATCCGTAGAGTAATACAGAATGAGCATGTTTATCACCTGTGTATATTCATGTCCAGAAAAGAATACAGAGGGAAAATGTTTAAAATGAGATGGTACATGGGGAGGATATCGTTTTGTTAGTCTAATTTGGATATAAAACTACAATTATAGGAGTATGGGATTTTGGAGTTTGTTGTTAATTGATACTCCAATCTGTCATAGTCAAGAATAAGAGACTGTTGGAAAACTAACACTTCTTTGCGTGTGTACACACACATCTGCATACATGCATATATATGTGTTCATATATATGTGCACATACATGTGTACATATTTGTATTTATATTTTGAGTGGAGGACTACTGATTATTCCTTTTAGGTGAACTAGTTAACTGTGGTTCTTTGATAACTCTCAGTTCCATAAATGAAGCTAGTAATATGCCAAACATCATAATTGTACCAAAGCATAATCATATCTAAAATTATGTGACCCAAAGTTACTATGAGAAGGGTTCTGCTGACATATATGAGAGACAAGACATTTAAACATATATTGATTAATGAAGGCTGTTTTTGAGTCTTTTTGAAACATCAGTTTAGGAAGCCTAAGAGAATAAAATTCTCTGTCTGAAAATTACATGTTTTCTCATTTTTGTGTTGTTTCTAGGTGCTGCTAAGCAATCTGTAACTCCCCACAAATAGCCTAGATACATCTACTTGGGAAATATTGTTCTGGAAAAAAAATCATTGCAATTCTGATTGGTGACCAGCATAGCAAGCAGTCTCTCAGATGATACCTCCTTTTCAGCCCTGAATAAACATACCTAGAGAATGATTTTTTAATTTCTTTTCTGTCCAAGTGTTTTAAGGAATCTTCGTTTTTTCACATTATATGAAAATTGTTTCCCTAAGACATGGATCACTGGCATTAATAGAAATGGTATCTTTCTTACTTTTCTGAAATCTCTATAAGCTTGAAACTTTTCTGGATATTTGGGTTTGAACAATTACTTTGTAGTGTTGGTGACTATTGGGTATAGTATTTTAGGACGTGGTCATTTCTTGAGCAGGAATAAATGCTAACTTGGGAGTATAAACTATTGTTCTCATTGTGCTCGACCAACTACTACAGTCAAGTACTACAGTGGCCCCTAAGGTAACTAAGCCAGTGAAAACTTACCCTCTGGGCTGATATGCATATCTATAGCTACAGCTGTCTAATCATTCATTCATTCTTTCATTCTATATGTGTTTACTGAGCATTCAATATGGATTGCTTTGTGTTAAGAGCCATCTATTCAGAAAAATTAGAGATGAAATTATAAGATAATCAACTAAAATATTTCCAACTCTTTGTTGTAATAAATTTTATCTTAATTAAATCTTAGAACTTTGTAACCTTTTATTTTTAGGAGGCCAGACTTCTTCAACAAAGAATTGTTGAATTTACCTTAATGGTACTTTATATTTTTTTAAGGATGGTATAAAATGGCAGCAAAATTTTAATTCTGTATCTATATTTATCTGTTTTTCTTTCCTAGTCATTTACGATACGATGTCTTTATAATATAAAGCTTCATATTAGACTATTCTTCTTGATTATCTGAAATCATAAGAATAGTTCTGTCTTATTTGACTATTACTGTCTGCCCTCATTTTCTAAAATAATCCATTTTAAACTTGATTTTTCTCTGTAAGATATGCCCACCATTCAAACACAGTCTTTTAGAATTATTGTTAATTTCAACTTGACTTAAGGAGCAGAAAGTAAATTACTTCTTTTTATTACTTGTAATTTGGAAACTTTTTGACATTACAAAGCATGTGCTATTGTCAAGAGCCATAGTAATGTTTTTGAAATAAAACTGAATGTGGAAAATATGTGTATAAATATATAAAAATTTAAGATAAACTATTTTTATTGGTTATTTTCAAATGTGTATAACATCCCTATAAAAATATAAACATCTACTAGTTTGTAGAGTTTTTTATTTCCATTTCAGTTGAAGAATTTCTTGTCCAGATGCCCAAATACCCTTGAGACACAGGAAGAATTATGTCACACCATCCAGAAAATCCTTATCAAAACAAAGCTCTTTTCTCTGGTGGCGGGAGATATGTGGTATGATGAGTGGTTCTGTTTTGCTGTTTGTACACTGGTCATTCTAGCAGGGGCCATTTATTAAGGAAACAGATGGGGAAACATCAGTTATATTTTGTGCCTTGTGTTTACTCTAAAATGTTGGGAGACTTGGAAAGCAAAACTAAAGTAATTGAAGGCATCAAAGAATAAGTCAGGTAAGATAGGAGAGTATGGACATTCTCAATTCCAGGAGAGGCAGAATTTTTTTACTACTGAAAGCTTTGGGATAACTTTCTTTTTTTTTTTCACACTCACAAACTGAAAGTGAAGGCATGGAAAAAGATACTCCATGCAAATGGCAATGAAAAGAAAGCTGGGGTAGCAGTACTCATATCAGACAAAATAGACTTTAAAACAAAAACTGTAAAAAGAGACAAGGGCATTACATAATGATCAAGGGAACAATCCAACAAGAGGATATAACAATGGGATAACTTTTAATTTGTATTTTTTCCTATGTAAGCAATTAGGTCTGTGGATATTGTGTGAGGTTTTTATTATTATTGTTATTATTATTTTTTTTTTTGTGAGGAAGATCAGCCCTGAGCTAACATCCATGCCAATCCTCCTCTTTTTTTGCTGAGGAAGACCGGCGCTAAGCTAACATCTATTGCCAATCCTCCTCCTTTTTTTTTTCCCTTTTTCTCCCCAAAGCCCCAGTAGATAGTTATATGTCATACTTGCACATCCTTCTAGTTGCTGTATGTGGGACGCGGCCTCAGCATGGCCAGACAAGCGGTGCGTCAGGGTACGCCTGGGATCCGAACCCAGGCTGCCTGTAGCGGAGCGCACGCACTTAACCACTAAGCTACGGGGCCGGCCCCCTGTGAAGTTTTTAAAAATTACTTTTATATGAGCTTGACTCTTGATGGTCTTCCAGCAACTCACTTTTTATTTGTTGGATATATTGATAAGTTGTGAAAAAAACCCCAAACTAAGATGTCTTTGAGTAGTAAGTCAGTGGAATTTGACATCTTTAATGATCAGAATCTTTTTGTTGTTGTCGTTTTTTGTGAGGAAGATTAGTCCTGAGCTAACATCCATTGCCAATCCTCCTCTTTTTGCTGAGGAAGATTGGCCCTGGGCTAACATACTTGCCCATCTTCCTCTACTTTATATGGGACGCCGCCACAGCATGGCTTGACAAGTGGTGCATCGGTCTGTGCCCGGGATCTGAACCTGCAAACCCCGGGCCACCAAAGCGGAGCATGCAAACCCACCTGCTACGCCACAGGGCCGCCCCTGTTGTTGTTTTCCATAACAGTTTATATAATATACAAATTTCCAAGAATTACAGTTATTTTAAAACAAGTTTTTCCCCCACAAAAGTGCTTAATTTTGCAGTATTGAACATTTCTTCTCAGATTTTCTAGACGTGTGTTCCCCTTGTAAGAGTTCTATTGTTGAATCATTAACAGCAGATAATAGTGATAGTGGTAATGTGTCACTGCTATTGTGAAAGGCACAGGTTTTCCCCAATGATTAGATCTAATTCCTGCCCATATTGTTTTGAGCCTCTGACTATTTTCTCTTCTTCTTCTCCCTCCTCCTCTTCTTCACATTCTATTTTTATTTTATTATTTTTTGACTTGAAGTCTTCCCACATCTCCTTATTTGACAAAGAGTAGTATGAGAGTGTAGACTTTGGTAAGGCAAAGAGCCAATCTCTTTACTTTGTTGACCACGGGAATGTGTGGTGTCTTCTTTTAACAAATAAGAATTGTTTTTGGTTATGCTAATAAATCTGCCAGGAAAGGTTTTAGGAGGAATTGGGGAGGTATTTCAATTTTATTTATTGTGTTATTACTTATGATGAATTTAGCACTTACACACACGAGTCTTTCTGCAAGAAGCCCTTTACAAATATCTTTGAGTTCTCCCAATGACCCTGTAAGAAATAGAAATAGAGAATTTATAACCTCCATTTCACAGGTGAAGCTACTGAAACCACACATTTTTATTCTTGAGTGTTTAGCTTTTTGAAAGAAATGTCTCTTCAAGTTTGGAAGATTCACCATTGCTCTTCTCCTGAAGGCCAAAAACAAAGGCTAATAATACTCTGAATCTGGTGGCCTGAAGTTAAACCTCCTTATGGAGTGTATTTACGCTACTTAGAGAGACTTGATCACACATTTCTAGGAGGATCCTTTTCATGCTGATTGTGTTCTTTCCCTGCATTTTAGATCCTATGTAGCTGAGGCTTTTTCTATGAGATGGTTGATGTGTTTGATTTAAAAGAAAGTAGAGCTATAACTTTGCTGTTTTGTAAAACCACTCTAATATTGAAGCTGGCATTTACATTTACACACATTTCTCTAAGGATTTTGGTGCCTGTGCGTTTCTGTAAGCTTTGTGACTATTTTATCTTTTAATCTGTTTTTTATTATAAAACATTTAGAATATTTGCAGATCCAAACACTCTTAAATTAAAGGAATGGTATTAATATTAATGCTGTAATTTTAGATTTAGAGAGCATTCTTCCCTCTAATAAATAGTCATAAACCACCCAATTTTCCAAAAATGCCACAAATTTCATTTGTATGTGCTTTTCATTAAGGACTTGCTGTTGCGGGGTAGACTCAGTTTCCCATGCACCTTTCCCAATCTGTCCCTGTAGTGACCAACTTAGGCTCAGTTTTGACTTCTTAGATCATGGAAGGTAATGCCTCATAGGTGAGGGAAGGGGGACCTTCTGCGCCAACATGGAATACGCAAGTAATCCTATGGTGGAGGGAGACAAATAAAATAGATATGAGAGTAAGCATGGTAGTGGCCAATTACCTGGCTTCCACTTGCTGAAATCTGTGCCGTAGTCCTTTATAAGCCTCTTATATACTCAACAGTACTATTGAGTGTGAACTCCTGAATTCTAGAAAGCAAGTAAACACCTGTGTGTTTACTACAGGTCTATTGCCAGCCCTTACTCTGTCTCACTGACGTTAATCTTTTATATGCAACAAAATAGTTTTAACATTAAACAGTATTTTAAAACTATTAACCAATACCAAGTCATATACAATAGAAAAAAATATATAGTATCTATTGTCTAATATCGTTCATTTTATGATGGGTAGCTTTTTATCACAAAAACATAGGGAAAGACATTCTAATAAGCAAACCCCTTATATTGCAGGGTGAGAGATCAGATTATACTATTAGTCAAGTAATAAAAAGAGCACAGTTGAAGGGGTGTTTCTTAATTCATAGTGGGCACAAAGTTGGGAAAAGATACATAGTGATAGGGAGATACCCAGAATATTTCAAACTATTTTCTATGCTAGCCTAGCTCAGATGAGGGTATTTAAAGATAGGAATCTTCTGACTGGCAAAGATGGAAGAAAAGTAACAAAAGGTAAAAGAAATGGGAGAATGCAAGCATGACATGAATTAGTAACTCACAAGTAAAAATGAATTTGTATGACTGTGACAGGCAGCTATTTAGTATCAAGTCAGTGCAAACAAACTGAAGATTTATTTTACCCTGTCTTCATAGTATATAAACTACTTACAGGACAATCTCTAGTCCGGGGCCTTAATTCTAAATTTGTCATGAAGAAACTATCTTCTTCATGTAAAATTTAATGTAGAAAATTATATAATTTGTTTTCTAATAGTGTATTATGTTCACATCATTCCCAAATATTTTCAAATATATATAAATAAGCATATATCTGGAAAGAATATTCAAAAATACATAAATACATTTATTCATTTCTTAATTAGGCTCTACCTTCTCTGCCTTCCCTCTTTTAACCTCCGTAACTAGTTACAATATAACATTGCAGATATCAAAATTCCTTAACTCCATTTTTGTAGGCAAATATGATTTAGAGAAGAACTCCCAAACTTCTTTGAATCTATCAACATTCAAGTATTTTCTTCCCTTCCCTGCCTAATTTCTCAGCTTGGTATTAGACACTCCAACCATGGAGCCATCCATTTTGCCAGCTCTTCCAAGCAGTCTTCTGACCCAGCTCTTCCTCTCCGTGTGATTGGCTAGACTTCAGTGGACATATAGCTCAAGGGTATTTCATCCATGGATTGCTCAGTGACCTATAAAATGACCTGGTCTGAAAAGATTTGTTGAATGAACTAGAAAATGCCAAGTGAATGTAATGGTTATTAGCGGGAACTGAGGTTGAAAGGAAATATAGAGAAGAGCCATGATAGAGCGTCAGCCATGAATAATCATGACAAGCCTAAGTGCTAAGGACTAAAGAACTACAAATAAGCAGAATCTTTGAGATGAAGAAAAAATATATAAATTCAGTGGAAAGAATAAGAATAAGAATTCAGTTGGAATTGTAAGAAAAGAACAGATCCTTAGAGAGAAGCTGAGGCAGAATGCAGGGGAAAATATGTGGCAGTTAAGAGAAGAGACATTGGTCCTTAATCCAAGTCTGTGTTTACCCTTACAATATCTCTCCCTTTTCCTGATTAAATCTACTTATTTTTTTCTGAAATTATTTACATAAAATTTTATCCAATAGCACTGCTTATAATTGCATGACTGGCATGATTTTTGAGGAAAAATAATCCTGTTTGATGAGACTGGAACTGCTATCTTCTAGTATGTTCTGTTGCTCACAGTACTTCTCTCAATCTCCTTATTGTACAAACCGAAGAAGCCATATAGACTCCCCACCTTGTAACTAATTTTTGACAGTATATTTTATTCGTGGTATGTATTTGTGTTACACATTGCCTATTAGGCTGTAATGTTGGTCCTTCTTGAGCTGATCATAGAGGACAAAGGTGCCTCCTTAAGAGAAAACAGAAGTTCTCTCTATATTTAATTTTCATTTTGAGAATTCTACACAAACCATCATTAGGTAACATCATAACATTTTCTGCACTAGCATTGAAACACAGTTGGCTGAGTCCATTGCCTCTTTGACAAGATGATGGATTTTGCCCTCTCCCACCTGTGTATCCAGGTGTCTTAGCTCTGCTGTTCTGTTCCCTACAGTGAGCCCTGATGGTGACTGTGATGCTGCCAAGGCAAGATGACTGAAATCTTGCCTGTGACCGATCTTCCCCTTTCAAGGCTTTAGAAGGAGCTAGGAATATGCTTGTTTCCTTTTCCTTGTCTCCCTTTCCTCAGAATTCACTCTTACATATAAGAAAACATGGTGAAAATGGGTCCAAACAGGCTGTCTTTACTCTCCTCAAATTTTAAGGTACAATGTACTTTGACTCTTTATAGATTTTATTCTCCATGCCCTCAGGACCTTTGTAATTTATGGCCTTATTATTTTTATGTGATATCGAATCTAAATGCCCATGAAAAGTATAGGGATCTCCAAAAGTTCTGAAATAACCTAAATGAGATCTTCTAAAGCCTACCTGTTTATACGTTAAATTATGCTTGCTTGCTTTACTATGTGAACATCCCCAAATCTTTCAGATAGCATCACCGTTTGTTTTTAAAATATTTTCCTCAATTATTAATCAACACAAGCTCTGCTTTGCATGGTCAGTTCTTAATATCATTCACCTTTTCCTCTGTGCCTTTGGCTCAGAGTTTGCACACTTACTTTGCAGCATTAGATTTGCCTAACCATTTCTCTCTATGAAGCATCATTGAATCTGAACATGACACTCCAGCGCTATAGTTCCCCAGATCTCAGTTCTTCCTCCATTCATGCAAATCTTTCCTAAAATGCTATTTCTTTCACAGTCCTTTTTCAGACAAATAAGAATTTAATTCAACATGAACTTTATTAATTATCTGTTCGGATTCAGCACAATGTTAACCGTGCTCTTGAAGTCATCGATTTGTGCCCTTAATGACCAGTAGTGTTCGGTAGGGAAAAAGGAATAATTCCAGTTAAAACAACTGGAGAGCTCGATTAAAGGTACGTTTTCAAGTGCTAAATTCTACTGTGCATGCCATGTGTTGCTTAAAAAGGTAAGTACTATATCCTCCTTCATCTCTGCCTGTTTAACCAATTGCCTGTCATGACCCTAGCCTTGCAGCCAACACACAATGTGGATGTAATGCATGTTTCTGTATGTACTGATAAAATGTTAACCATTCACATACTTCATGTTCACTTTTGTTAAACATTTTTCTTCGTTAATCAGTGTTGTCTGCCTGAGGTAATAAGCTTATATGTGGTCTGGCCCTGTAAGCTTTACTAACTGTAAACTTAGCTTCGTGCCCTCCACAAATTTTAAATCATATTCTATAACTAACAAAAAAGTTAGAAACATTTTAGATTTTATTGATTAAATGAAGAATGTTGGATTGCCAAGTTTTCATTGCAAGTGCAGTCTGTACTTTTATAAGTATTATAAGCTTTAAGTATCATTAACTTCAGGAAGAGTAGGTCATCGGTAATGCTAGTCTTTCCATCATGCAACTTAATAAGGTAGAGTTGTAATGCTGGCTGCCATTCAGATGGTGACAGGTGGCAGAGAAAGCACACAATGGAATTTTCCATCTGTTCTCTACTTTCTATCCAAGGCTTAAAGGGCAGAGTGTGTTTTGTTATATACTCTTCAAACACTTTCTCCATTTAAACACTATTTAAAAAAAATTTTATACTTTAGCTTACAGGAGGCTTACGAATCTTGAAGGTCAAAACCACATGCTCATCTTTGCTCACCTTTTTTGAGAAAGCACACTGGTTTATTCCTAATGAACAGCTGAATTCTGGCTTGGGCTTTTATACTTTGTCTATGGAAAATATCTCACCTTCTGACAGCTTTACAAAAAGCAGACTGTATAAAGAGTAATACATATAAAGAAGACTGGTATACTTCATACTCATTGAATTGTTAAATGCATTAAAGACAGCCTCACTTTGTTATTATTAATAGTTTTGAAAGGTTTAGATTTTGATGGTACTCATTATGGAAGCAAGAGTATAATACTAACAAAGAACATAACTTATGATAAATGGAGCACTGCCAGTTTGAAATTTTGCATGCAAGGGAAAATATTGTATATTTTGGATAGAAATGATGAGTTATTGAAATTAAAATTTTAGTTTTTTTCTATTTAATTTTCCATAAGGATTTTTTAATATGGCCTGTTCTGTGCCATTATAATGCAGTAAATTTAAGAGCTATAAAAAAGGCAGAAAATATGTAGTTATAAAATTTGTGAAGTAGCCCTCCTTTCCCTGAGTGCTTGAAAAGTATTCCTGGCTGGCAAATAGTAAGGGACTATATTTTAATATGTTTAATTCTAAGTGACTTTCTCTGAGTGAATGTGTTAAATCTAATAATTCCATTTTTCTTCAATATTTATCATGTACTCAATATATTCAAGGCAATGTGCTATGTGTGATATAATATGCCAAGTTAAATATGTCTGTCTTTGAGGAGCTCACAGAGTTTCTAGAATGGAGGCATGAATAAGAAAATAATGCAAATAAAGCAGGGAAGACAAATTGTAGTTAAACCACGTCCTAATGGTTCCCAAACCTGGATGCCCATAATGATCAGCTGGGGAGCTTATTAAACATACAGATGTCTTGGTTTTGTCAAAAGCAACTCCGATTCTAAAAGTCAGGGTTGGATGGGGTTAGTTTAAAAGTTGACCCAGATGATGCTAAACAGGGATCCATACAAAGCTTTTGAGAGAGCCTGAATGCTAGAGTAAGAAGTAAAAAACCTGTCCTTGATTTGGTAAGCAATGGGAAGACACTAAATGTTTTTGAAAAGATAAATGATATAATAACAGAAGAGGGATTTTAAAGGTTCATCTGGTGTGAGGAAAGATAGGTTATAGAGCTGAAAATGTGATGGAGAGGAGGGACATATGAAATAAATGTCGGACAAGTTGAATTCTTAGGGTGTGGCAAAAAGCTGGGTGTCTGGGACCAAGGACAATTAGGGTATTATTCACAGCAGTTTCTACTGGAAAAATAGAGGTGTTGGAATGGGCAGTGGAATAACAGACATAGATAGTCAGTTGGCTACTGGGTTTGACTTAGAACATAAAATTGGTTTTGCATGTGTTGAATTTAAGGTTCTAAAAGACCACCTGCACAGAGGTGTCTATCAGATACTTGTGATCACAGCTCTGACACTCAAAAGTGAGAAAGATTTTGGATGAGCTACATAGGTATTCTAGTTTAAAACATAGAAACCAATGATTTCTGAAAGAAATTACAGAAAGAAAAAAAATTCAAATGAGGAACTTTGTCAATAGCTACATTACGAAGCAGGAGAGTAATCTATGAAGAAAGAGATATTAACCAAGTAGAACCAGCAGGCAAATGCATATGGTGGAGGTAGGTCATGGAATTTAGAAAACTGGGTATAATTGGCAATGTGCAACACTGCAGAATGAGTGAGGATGGTGAGAATTAGAAAAGTTCAGAATTGCTGTTCTGGAAGTCGGTAATAATTGGAGGAAAGACATTTTTCATTTGAGAGCCTGGAAAAAAACAAATTCCAATTGGTTAAAGAATGAGTGACTAGTTAGTAAGCAGAAAAAGCATAGAAAGTGTTTATCTTTTGTTGTATTTTGTTGTGGAAGGCAGCAGTAGGACAAGAAATTAATAAAATGCTAGTGAGAGAAAACATGACTGAAAGAACTATACCAAAGAAGGCTAGATGTGTGTGATTGTGTGTGTGTGTGTATGTGTGTATTTTAAGGACAGCTTTCCAATGGAATAGAGCATTGGAAAGGTGGGAGGGATACTTCTTCCACAGGAACAGCAGTGAGTGAAGACAGGAAATAAAAATATTAGGAAAGTGTGGCTAAAATACATTAAACATGCTGGGGCTTGACTGAAAGTATGGCAGTGACCTGACTGTATGGGGCAAGGAGAGGATTCTTAGGTAACCCTGATATTTTGAGCTTGATAACCAACTGAAAGATGATCCTGTTATAAGGGCAAGGAGCACAGAAGAGGATTGCATTGAGGAGAAAGATGGTGTGACGGTGTGATGCCTTGGGTGGTGGGGTTTTTGAGGTGCCATAAGGACTTCCGTAAGATGTCCAGCAGACATTAATTGTATTACAATTAAATGTATCACTCAAGGAAACTGACATGCTCCCAGAGATTTATTTAACAGTCATTTGCAAAGGGGTGAGAGTTGAAGCTGTGGAATGAGATAAAACAAAACAAATGACTGAGTGGGGAAAGAGAGAGGGGGGAAATTTTAGTAGCATCTCATCGTTTACTGACATCCGAGGGGTAGATGGATGAAGGTTAGGCAGGGAAGAAACTAGGAAGGAGCAGGATTAGCAAAAAGAGTAAATCCTGGAGACATACAAGACAACTGAGAGAGGAGAGATTTCAAAGAGATGACAGTTTTTAATTATAGGAAACATAGACGAGACATTAAGAATCAAGGAAAATTTAAAAATACATAATCTCATGGTTTTTAATGGATGCCTTCATGAAAGCTATTTTAATTAAGCAGAAAAAAAGAAAACGAGACTAAAATAGGCTGAAGGGTAAGTGTGAGGCACATAGCGAATGTGGAAGCCGATGAATATAGACTCTTTTTTTGAATTATGAATGTGAAAAAATAGAAGGTAACATAAAAAAGGAAGATTTTGGAATATAAAAAATATATAGGTTAAAGTAAAGCTTAGAATATATAGAAAAATCTTCAATAATCCTACCACTGCAGTGACATCTTCCATCACTATTAAATGCTACATTTCCTTGTATGTGTCCTGTACATTTTCACTTTTATTAGAGTAGTGCTTTTTTAAAGATGGTATTAAATAGATTTCACAAAGGAAGATATCTTACAAGGAGAAATTTGCAGTAATTTCTCCATGGAAAGCTTTTCTCAAGTATAGGAAAGATGAGAAGGAAAAACCGAGAAAAAGAAATAGAAGAGTGAGGAGAGGAACAAAGTTCCCTGAAGAGATTTGATGAGAGAGGTCCAAGGACAGAAGTGGGAGAAGTAGGCTGGCAAACAATTGGGACGTGTTCTGAAGCACGAAGTAAAAAAAAACATGGAGAGGAAGATGTTGGAATTGAGAAATATGAACAGTTTGGCAGCCAGGATATTGGGAATGTCATCCACATGGATCTTGAAATCACCAAGATTATTGGCACCATAGCCTTCCATAAACGTTGCTTTTGTTTTATAATAACTGTTTGTGTGTGAAGAGCTACATGAATCCTCTAATCAAACTCTCAGCATTTTATTGATTTGGCTTTTCCTACAATTACTCTGCTGCAGAAGAACAGAATCCTAGTTTATTGGATAAGGTGAAGCTTTCAGCAATTTTAGCTTGACTGTTATTGCTTTTCTTATCTATAGTAGACTTTGTCCACAGAGTAACCAAGTTATGTACAGGGAATTTTACAATCACATACCAGATTTTGGGGTCTCAAAATATTATCCATTTCTCAAAATAATACTATGAGTCTTTTATGAGAATCAGCGTATCTTGTTATTTACAGTGGTGATAATATGAAAATAGTTTTAGTATGCCATACAAATATCCGTCACCTCCAAAATTTCCCTCCCACACTCTTATTTATTATTATTTGTGTGTGTGTGTGATAAGATCACTTAACATAAGATCTACCCTCTTAGCAAATTTTTAAGTATTTAATACTGTATTGTTAACCATAGGTTTTATGCAGTACCATAGATCTCTAGGACTTACTCATCATGCACAACTGAAACTTTGTACCCTTTGACTCATACCTCTATTTTTCCTTCTCCTAGCAACCATTGTTGTACTCTCTGCTTCTATAAGTTTGACTATTTTAGATTTCTAGTATAAATGATATCATGTAGTATTTGTCCTTCTATGTCTGGCTTATTTCACTTTGCATAATGTCCCCCAGCCTCATCCATGTTGTTGCAAATGGGGAGATTTCCTGCCTTTTGAAGGCTGAGTAAAATTCCATTGTATGCTGGCCGGCCCAGTGGCATAGCAGTTAAGTTTGCGCAATCTGCTTCGGAGGCCCAGGGTTCTCCAGTTCAGATCCTGGGGGTGGACCTACACACCACTCATCAAGCCATGCTGAGGCGGCATCCCACATAGAAGAGCTAGCAAGATGTACAACTAGTATACACAACTATGCACTGGGGCATTGGGGGTAAAAAAAAGTAAAAACAAATTCCATTGTATGCATATACCACATTTTCTTTGTCCATCATCCCTGGATAAACATTTGGGTTGCTCCGATGTCTTGGCTATTGTGAACAATGCTGCAATGAACATGGTAGTGCAGGTGTCTGTTCAAGATCCTGATTTCAGTTCCTTTGGATATATACCCAGAAGTCCTGCATATAGACCAGTGAAACAGTACAGAGTCCAGAAATCAACCCATGTATTAATGGTCAACTAATCTTCTACAAGGGTGCCAAGAACACACACTGGAGAAAGGATAATCTCTCCAATAAATAGCATTGGGAAAACTGGATATCCACATCCAAAAGAATGCAATTGGACCTTTATCTTCCACCATACACAAAAATCAACTCAAAATAGACTAAATGTAAGACCTGAAACCATAAAACTCTTGGAAGAAAACAGGGGAAAAGCTCCTTCACGTTAGTCTTGGCAATGATTTCTTGGCTATGACACCAAAAGCATAGGCAACAAAAGCAAAAATAGACAAGTGGGACCATATCAAACTAAAAAGATTCTACACAGCAAAGGAAACCATCAACAAAATGAAAAGACAACCTACAGATTGGGAGAAAAGAATTGCAAACCATATATCTGATAAAGGGTTAATATCCAAAATAAGAAATTCCTACAACTCAATAGTAAAAACACTACTACTACTATTAGTAATAACCTAATTAAAAATGGGCAAAAGACATTCCTTCAAAGAAGACATGCCAAAGCCCACAGGTGTATGAAAAAGTGCTCAACATCACTAATTATCAGGAAAATGCAAATCAAAACAATAGTCAGATATCACCTCCCACCTGTTACAATGGCTTGGCTATTATCCAAAAAACAAAAGATAACAAGTGTTGGCGAGGATATGGAGAAAAGGGAACCCTTGTGCACTGTAGGTGGGAATGTAAATTGATACAACCACTAGGGAAAACAGTATGGAGGGTCCTTAAAAAATTAAAACTAGAATTGGTCAGTGTTTTTTAATGCACCACTCAACCACTCTATATCCATTCCTCCTGCGTGTTGGCTCCATCCTCAAAGTGTATTTTAATTAAAGTTCTACTTCTTTGGTGCATTAATTAAACGGAGATAGGCTAGCACATTTTTAGTTTGGAAACATGTCTCAAGCTATTTTTCAGCTGTTTGCTCTTGGTCAATCCTAGTGACATTTTCTTATGTTCTTTTTTTCATCTAAGTGTATTCCTCTTAGCTTTTAAATCTGTTAGTGTTTTGAGAGACATTTAATCCGTGTGGTTTATTACTTGAGCTCCTTCCACATCCCATTTTATCACTTCAGTGTATGATAAAAGTTCTTTGATTCAAAAGATACTATGCAGCTTAGTGAGTATTTAAAGAATCTTACTCTGGGAGAAATAAAATTTGGCAATTTATGCCAATTCCATAATTTTAGCATTTTGACTTAATTTAGCACAGAATGTAGAATCCACAGGAGTGGTAAAGATGTATTTATGGTTTCATTAGCTTCAGATCTTACAGCTTAGCTACTACAAGTTACCAGACTATTTTCATTTGCTAAGAATAAAGAGATGCTTATTATTCTCAGCTTGAACTTGTGTTTGCCCTTAGTTGGCAGATTAACCAGAGTAAAAAATATCTTTGATGCTTCAGTAACTGATATTCAGAAAGATAAAATTAACTTCCTCTGAAATCCAAACATTTACCAAAGTCTAACATAACATTTTGTCAGGAATTGGAAGAACATGTCTACAGTTTAATGGTTGGAACTTTCAACTCACATAGCTCTGAATTTGAATCCAGTCTGTGTTATTTACTAGTTTTGTGATGGTTAGCATGCGTTGTATCCTTTCCGTACCTCAGTATCAAGATCTGTGAAAGGGGCATATTGAGAGGACCTGCCTCATACATTTGTTGTGAGGCAAATATGGGATAATACATTTGTTTAAAGCAGAGCCCAGAACATAGTGTTTAATGAATGTTAATCATTTATAGAAGTTATGTAAGCTGCTTAAAAGAGTACCTGGTATATGCTTACAAAATGATGGTTGGTAGAAGTCTTAGATTATGAAATATCATTTCCCCCTGCACTCTGCATTCAGCACTCCTCCTCAAACCATTTGTTGTTGTTGTTGTTGTTGTTTTGGTATTCAAAACTGCTATCTCCTCTACTTTAGCCATAGTTTCAGTTTTCATTGCAGTTCATTGGAGCTAATAACAACACTATTTTGTGTTCCAGTAATTTGGGGATTTCTTATTTATAGTCTGTTCCTACTGCAATTCTTTCTCCACAGTGCCACTGGGGCAATCATTTTAGTGCACATGTTTGGTAAGGCATATTCTTGTTCAAAAGCCACTGATGCCTCTCCACTGTCTGTTGAATATAGCGTGTATGTTTGCCATGGCATTCGGTGTCACCTAATCTGACTCACGTCACCATCACCTATTCCCCCCACGCCCTGTTTCTCAAGGGCCCTTGACACTGGATCACCAGGCATTCCTCCAAACTGGGATGATTTTTAACACCTCTGAGACTATGTGCAGGCTGCATCCACAACCCATCATTCACTTATCCCCATATCTATGTTTTACAACCTCATTGTCTCTGTGACTTGGTGTTTTGGAGTAGTCTAAAGTAGTAAGCATGGCCTCAACTTCTCTTCTATGAGAGGATGGGTTTGAGGGGCAGTGCAGTGGATCTGGAGGAGGGTCAAGAGGATTTAGGAGGCAGGATTTTGCATCCTGACACAACTGCCCATCTGTAGATGGATCTTTGGGAAATTCTCTCAACAATTTGAGTGCTAGTTCTCTCAACTGTAAAAGAGAGACATCAACTTTTTCTGCCACCCCACGAGGTTGTTTTGGGGATGAGGTGCTGAATTAATTTTCTATTGCTGCTGTAACAAATTACCACAAACTAAATAGCTTAAAACAACACAAATTTGTTATTTTATAGTTCGGTAGGTCAGAAGTTCAACACGGATCTCACTGGGCTAAAATCAAGGTGTTGGCAGGGCCAAGTTCCTTTCTGAGGGATTAAGGGAACAATCCGTTTCTTTTCCTTTTTTAGCTTCTAAAGGCCTCTCTGAGGTCCTTGCACATAGTCCTCACATTTCAGAACCAGCAAGAATGTTTGTCTTATCCTTCTCATGCCGCCTTCTTTCTCTGACAGCAAGTGGGAAAGGTTTCCACTTTTAAAGATTCACGTGATTAGGTTGAGCCCACCCAGAATCCAGAATAACCTCCCCATCTTGAGGTCCTTAATGTTAATTAGACCTGCAAAATTACTTTTGTGAGGTGAGGCAGTATATTCACAGGTTCTAAGGACTGGGCCACGGACATCTTTGGGAGCTGTTATTCTAGCTACCATAGCTGTAAAATGGTGCATCAACATGTGCAATTATTAATATCATAGTGAGGGGCCAAAATGTGCTTGAGAGTAACATTTGTTCATCCCCCAAAATGTTTGGTGTCTCTTATCACTCCCCATGATGTTTTCTTTTTATGAGGAATATGGAAGTTCAGAGTTCTGTGTGTTTGTATGTTTGTGTTTAGACATTTCAAAAAAATGGTTTTTGTCTGAAAATAAACCGAAAGATATTAACTAATAACAAGAAATGATAATGAAGCTAAAAAGCTATTTTTGTTATTTCCTTTTCTACAACTTCTATTCAACCTCATAAACTAGAGAGTTTAGCTTAGTTCCATTAATATAAAATAATTTGAATGAGCAAGTGCTCAGATCTCTGTGGTATTGTTCCACCATTATGTGAAGTCACGTGGGTTTGTACCCATGTGCAAGGAGGATTCGCCTGAAGCCATGCCAGAGGTGAGTGGAGGATGGCCACTCTGTGTGAAGGCAGCAAGAGTGGGCTATTTCTCCTGTGTTTAACAACAAGACTGCCTAGGGATAAGATCTAAAATGTATGCTTCTGTGATGCACCTGCTAGTCCCCTTTTTTTGTGGTTTAAATTATATATTAATGACAAACTATCGTAAATATATTTTGTATGCATTCAGTAGACTAAATTTTATCACATCAGTTTTCCTTTGCTATAATGCAAGCATTCTTAAGTTAAGAATTTATTATACTATTAATTTTATTGAATTAAGTTGGAAGATTCTTCTAAGGTAAGTTAGGGAAGTATAAGGTGTTATAATTGAAATAATCAATGCACAGGACACTTGAAAAAAATTAACCCTTTTTACGACACCACTTTTTCTAAAATTGTAGACTTTGCTTTATTAGGGTGATGAAGAATTTCCTGTGAACATAAATAACAGAGAGAAAAAGAAGAAGAAATGGGCTCCAGAATACATTTTAGTTCATTGACCATTATGTTAACAAAATCCTGATAAGCAGATTTTTTTTTTCTTACAATTTTGGTGCTGAAATGATAGATTAGGGTTCAGGTACCACTTTGTTGTTTACCTTCCCCTGGTCTCAGTTTCTTCATCTTTAAAATGAAGTAATCAGAAAAATGGTTTTTGAATCACCTTCCACTTAGATGTGATGTCTTGGTACTTGGGCAGAGCTCACTTAGAGCAGTTTTTGTACATGAATGTCTTCTACCATTAAGTGGTTAATTAGTACACCTGTGGGGTTTTTTTAAATGAATCTTGCTTTTTCCCCTTTTATCTCATAAGTACTTTGCTCTTATAGTTCAAAAGTGAGTTAAGTAATTATGCTTATGATTTATTAAGCCCCAAGAATTTAAAAAAGCTTCTTCTAAGACATGTCTTTATGCTTCAAACACCAAATTCTGTAGTCTCTGTTGTACATTTATCATTAAAATATAAAATATTTTATGTTTAGCTATAATTTTATGCATATAAATGTAATCTGCCCATAGTAGATTGAGGGGTCAAACTATATTGATATCCTAGTGTAATGCCACTGAGCATCTGACAAGCACATCCCAAACCCTCATTGACAATGCACTGCTTTGCTCTACAAGGCATGTTTCTTGTTATATGGGCTTGTGATCTAAATGCTAGAGATAAATTAATGAACCGAGTCTGTTTACAAATGTCAGTATGTTAACACTGGACAAGGAAAGGGAAAAGTTATAGGAAACTTCCCATTGTGCTAGACATTATATAACCTCAGAGCATAATTATCCCTGCAGAGGATCATATTCTATATGCAGATGTTGGAAAATAAATTGAGAATCTAGGCAAATAGATTAAATGCTCTAAAGACAAGATGAGGTACAAACTCAGGTTCTGAATTCCAATAAATAATGAAGGGGGAACTGTTTGGTCTAGTTCTTAAGACAAGGTATTGTGAAGTATATCAGCAAAGGCAGAGCCCATTGATACATAGTTAGCTACAATTTTTGAGCATCCACCATATGGCTGTAACACGTCTATAAATGGATTAGTCTAATCTGAGAAAAGTGTGTTTCAGACACTAAATGATAGCTTCAGGGTATAAGGTTTGCCTGACATCAAAGTACCTGCTCCTTCCTCTTTCAAAGTAAATGGATTCTTCAAAACACAGGTCATTACATATAATCAAAGGATGTCCTTGACGCTCAACATGGAAGAGACTGCTGGTAGGTCAAAAGACAAGACTCTTTAGGGAGAGATGTGAGGGTTTAGTCATATGAATCCCATTCCAGCGGATCATTAAAGCAAATGATTTATGCATGTCTATTCACGTTCCCGGTTCTCTCTCTAAGAAGATAGGATGAGGCTTCCATTTTCTACTGGTATGATAGATTAGATAAACTGAACAACTCTTCTTATTGAAACAATAAGATGCTAGATGTAAATATTTCTAAAAATCCGTTCAAATGCACTGCTAGGATAACACACACACACACACACACACACACACACAAGAAAGAATCCAAGAGTACTGAAATAAAATGCAACTTAGAACTATGAGAGTTGAGTGAGCACCAACATTGCTTTCATCCTGAAGGTTTATGCTGAACTCCCATGACCTGGAGTTTCTACTTGAAAGGCTCCCTGAGGCACAGAGGGCAGGGAGCTGGCCAAACATAGGGGATCTAATATGAGATCTCAACAAAAAGCTGGAAGCCTGAAAGACTTCCTCCTTGTATAAGGGTGATTGAGGACCAAGCCCTGTCACATAGAAGGAGATAGCAAAGAAACTTTCCGGTCTCGGCTTTGATGCAGGATAAGAGGAACAGGTGCACTTTGAGAATCATAACCAAAAACTTGGTGTGGCTGAGAATTCATAACCACACAAAGCTTCATGTCACTTTTAATCAAAATAACACTACCTATTTGAAGGTGGGGGAGGTGAATCTCAGGAGAGGTTATCCCCAGTTTGTTATTTCCCCAGCCAACAAGAATAAAGCATACAGTTCCTTTTGTAAGGATTCGGCTTTACCCAAGTTTCAGAGAATTTCCATAGATCCAGTTAAAGGAATAGGAGAAGTTTACAGAAAACACCAAGTAAACCAGACAATGTAGCTGATAACGTGCAGAAACAATAAGCAAGAGAAGCAGACCTATAGAGACTTTAGATGTTGGAAATAATAAATATGAAATACATACATTTACTTTATTTAACAAGGGACAGAAGACTATGAAGAACAAACATGCAGACTGAAAGAGAATCAAACAGAATGAAATTCAAGTATAATAATTGAATTTAAAAACACAGTAATGAATTATAGCAGATTAGACAAACTTAAATTCATAAAATGGTGCCCAGGAAAATTGATTCAAAGTAATAATACAGAAAAATGTCTAGAGACACAAAAAGATGAAAAATAGGAAAGAAAGAATAAAAAATAGGCAGGATCAGGTGAAAGGTTCTCATTTATGACTACTCAGAGTTTCAAAGGCATTAATAGAGATAAAGGGGAATAATGGGTAAACATTTAACAGAATTTATGAAAGACCCTAATCCTAAAATCCACTACTAATCCAAAGAATGCCCAGGAGAATAGATAAAAAGATATTTACAACTAAACATATCATAGTAAAAATGTAGAATCCATACACAAAGAGAAGATATTTGAAACCTCTAGAAAAAAATCATATCATGTAAAAGTATCAGTAACTTAACTGATGTCAGACTTTTCAATAGTAACAATGAAACAAGAAGATGGTGAAATAGTAATTTCAATCTACTGAGAGAGAATCATTATGAACCTGGAATTCCATACCCAGCAAAATGGTCTTGCTAGCATTGGGTCAAAATGAAGATCTTTTAAACAACCAAGAAGTGAGAATTTATCAACAAATTATACTCAATAAAGGAAAGTCTGAAGGAAGTACTTCAGAGAGAAGGAATACAATTGCTGTTGGATGGTCTGAGATTTAAGAAGGTACTGTGAGTAAAGATAGGGGTATGCATCTGAGTAAATCTAACCAAACATGGAATGAATAAAAATTAATGATAATCCCTAGTTTATGAAGGGGAAAAAGAGTAGAATAATAGACAAAAATAGCACACATGTTGGAAAGAGGTGATAGAAGTTCTTGGATTTTAGGGACTTTGTATTATCTGAAGGAGTGTAACGATATTAAGTTGAATGATGATAAATAAAGGATGCATTCTAAAACAGCTAAGGTAATAATTAAAAGTATAGACAGGTGTAAACTTTCTAAACAAGTAGAACAAACAAATGGAATGAGGAAAGTTCTATTGTTTCAAAATAGGGTAATAAATTTAAAAAATGAGAGAAATTGAAAACATAAAACAAGTTTGTGGAAATAATAATAATAGCAAGTTTTTAGAAATAATATACATAAATTGACTAAACCCTCTGGTTAATAGAAAAGATTGCTGGACTGGATTTTTTAAAATTCAGCTATTCTGTCTCAACTTCAAATATAAAGAGACAGAGATTTAAAGGCAAAGGATGGAAAAATATATACCATATAATTTGTATCCAAAAGAATGGTAACATATCTATATTCTTAGCAGAAAAATATATTTCTATTAGTCAAAAGACTTATGAAAAGAAGAAAGGGCATGTCAAACCTAGAAGTTTTAATTTTAATAACATAATCACCACCACCAGAAAAAGATTAATTTCCCAGATATGTAAGTAACTTCTATGAAAATACTACCACTCAGTAGAAAAATGAGCTAAAGAAATGAACAGGCATTTTACAAAATAGGAAATTAAAATTGTTAATGAATACCTGCACGGATATTAAATAGAACCCTTGGAAAAATGTTTGCCATTACCTAAAAAATATTGAAGTTTTGTATGTCTTACTGCCTAACAATTCTACACCTAACTTTAAAGCCTATAGGAATACTTGCACCTATGAAGAAAGTATATATAAGAATATTTTGACAGTAAGATTTGTAACAGCGTGTGTGCATGTGTGCTTATGCATGCTTATACACACAAATACACACCAAAAACTGGAAACAACCCAGAAATCCATTAGCAGGAGAAAGGAAAAATAAATGTCATATTCATCAGTGAAAATGGATGAAAAAACTACAGCTAAATGCATTATATGACCAATATTAAAAGCATAATTTCGAGCAAAAAGAATAAATCCTAGAAGAATATCTAAACTGTAAATCATTTTTATAATGTATAATACAAGCTTAAACTAAAATATGTTGTTTAGTGATACAAACATACATGGATAAAGTATAAAAAAGGCAATGGAATCACTAACACAAATTTCAGAATACTTGTTCCCTGAAGCAGGAAGATGAGATAATTATACGGGAGAAGGGCAGGCACATGGGAGATTTCTGAGTTACTGGCTATATTCTATTTCTTAGTCTTGATAAGTATTTTTATTATTTAAAATATAAGTGTACATATATACTTTATATTCATGCATAGCATAAACTACTACGTCTAATTCACAATTAAACACATACTTAAGAAAGTGAGATGTCTACTACATTCCACATTTATCGTAGAGTAGGATGGAAGAAGATTCAGTTGCTTCTCTTTACTCTTCACTGTGGTGTCGTAGTTAAAAACAGAATCTCAGACTCTGGGTTCAATTTACTGTGTTTGTGGCTTTCAGCTAGTTACTTAGCTTTTCTGTGGTTCAGTATCCTTATCTCTAAATTAGGGGTAATCATAGTACCTAATTCATGAGGTTGTTATGAGGATTACAGGAATTTGTATTTGTAAAGCATTCAGAACAATGCCTCATACAGAGCATTAAATAAAATTTGTGAAAGAAAATCCCTTTCTCTTCCTTCTTGCAGTTGTAACTATACATATCTCAGAATCTGTAGGATCACAAAGATAGGGAAAATACAGACATATATTTTAACTAGTTTTGCATTGAATGGGTAATCAATTTGGGGAGAATTGACTCTTATAGTTCATGAACATGGTCTATCCCTGTATTTATTTAGATTGGTCATTTCTTTCAGTCATATTTATGAATTTCAGTGTAGAAGTCTTGCACATGTTTTCATTAAATTTCTTTCTAATTATCTGATAAAGTCATTGCTACTGAGAATATATCTTTTATCAAAACGTCATTTTTAAATGTTGCTGAATATAAATACCATTTAATTCTGTATACAGCAAATTTGCAAATCTCATGTTCTAAATCTAGTAATTATCCATAGATTCTTTTTTATTTTCTACATAGGAAATCATGTCTTCTACAAATAGTGATGTTGTTTTTCTCCAAATAAAGGGATTGAAAAAATAAGATGGGGAAGGAGTTATATTTTTAGAGCATTCCTTGCAGCATAAAGATTCAGCGTCAGCGCATCTAGGCTAGTTTGTTAGTATGAGGTCTGCTTTAACTCCACCCTAATCCAATAGTACTTTACTCCTTAGGGTAAGAGGTATGTGTGTCTGTATGTTCAAATCATTACTAGTGTTTACTCTGAAAATCAGAAGACTTCTCTACTCCCTCATAAGCATTTATTCTAAAATTTGCACGATGAACCATGGACGCTGTTTGAAAGAATGCAATAGCATACCTGTTTTCTTCTAGCATGTGTTAACTCACTCTGTAACTCTGAAATTGTTTCCTCCTGTATCATCTTTTCTTTAGTATTAGTTGTTCATGTGCAGCTGTTATTTAATTAAGTGTTCTACCTTCAGTTGAAGTAATTTTCCCAGTCTAGCAAATTCTCACTCCTGTGTAGTTATATATAGCTGATGTTGGAGGGCATCCGTATGAGACAAACATCTGCCAAATATTGCACTTTGTTTTATAAAGACACCGCTTTTAGGAAATGGTGAATTGCTTTCTTCTATTTTTTAGGGGACTGGAGAGTGCAGCAGTGCTGTATATATTGATTTGTAATTCTTCCTTTTCTTTCTGTGGTGGGTTTTATTTGTTTCATTGTGAAAGCCAAAATAATGGGAGTTTCCAAAAAAATGAGAGGTATGATAAATATAGCCGTGGTGTAACTCAAGGTAATGATTTTGACTATGAAGAAGCCCTACGTGAAGGACTTGAAAGTCGTATGACATTACATCATCATTAAAAGGATACTACAATTTGATGCATTTTCCCGCTAAGCACTGCTTCTCCATCCTTAATTTTAAATATTGATATTAGAAAGATTAAAAGGGGATAGTGAAATGCTTTAACAGAAAAAAATTGTATAACCGAACATATGTCTCATCTCTTCGTGACCATCTAATTATTACTCTAATGTAATCATCTTTATTTATAGTCAGCTTTTTATTATGCTTAATAGGCTTTCTCATTAAGTCCCCTGGCTGCTTTAGTCCTCATGCTGAATGGAATTCTCCTAAAATTGAGGCCAGGTGATGAACTAGTAGAGTCCAGTTGTCTAAAGAGCATCATTGTGCTTCCCTCCAGGGTGATAATTGCTCAGACCACACTCTGGCTCAATTCTTTATAATGCCCATAACGGTGCTTTTTCAAGGGAAGGATTACATATTTTAGTGCTGTGATAAAATGCAAGAAAGCATGCGGCCGTAATGTGGTTGGCCCCATCTTGTGTACAGCTATGAACATTTGTATTTATGACAGCCATTTCACACTTGTATTTTTGGGAAATGATGAAATGTTTATGTCCTCATATACCAGCATTTGGGAATGTTTCATAGTCTGCTAAGAATAGAGAATACTCGTCTAATTTCAAATATTTGTTTGAACCGTGTCAACCTGGGGAGTAAAGGCAAAGTGGTTGTCTACAGCCTCACTCTGCAAAGACAATATGCATGTTAATCCATGCTGATATTTTGAACGAGGCACGGCTGCTGGATAACCATGTGATCCTTCTGTCTCACAGAAGATGCTGCATTTTCATGCAGCCAGTCATGGAGCAATAGAGGGAAAGCCTCCATTTTGTATATTTGTTACAAACAGAAAATAAGAGAAAGGGAGGGTCGCCTGTAAATAATAAATGAGAGAAAGCCCATCCTAGTCAGAGTCAGAATGTTCAGAGTTCTTTGTGTTGCTCATTGACACTCCAACAAACCACATGAAGCTCTGTATGCTCAAACTATAATTGAAACCATCACCCTGGCCATAGTCAGTTATCGGATGCTTGCTTTAAAATATAGTCTTATTTGTCCTTTGGTTTAGAAATCCCACAGTCTCTGTTCTGTTTTCCCTTTTTCTACCCAAGTCATAGACACTCTGTGGTGCTGGTGTCTTCTGGGCATCATTTTCTTTCTCAGTCTGCTGCTCTTCAAAACCTAATAATCATAAGGGAGCAGCATCCCCTTTCTTTGGAAGCTCCTCTCCATTGAACAAACGGATATGGAATAGAAAGTTCATTTTAGCTATCTAATTAAGTCACCTTTTACAAGAGTAATTACCCTTTGGAGTGTTGACATGCTACTCTATCCTCAGCAAGTCAGTTGGCGAAAAGGAAACTTTAACCCTTGGGCTCTAAGATCATCATTTGGGCAAAATACTTTGAAGGTAGGGAAATGCTGCAGCAAAAATCCAAAAGGTCTTCACCCACAGATATAGGTCACAGATTTATCATAAGAAAACTGCACTGGTTGCTGATGAAGGGTGCTTTTCTTTCACATATTTCTGTGTAAAATGAGATAGTGCAGAGAGCCCTTACATGCCTATATATAATTCATAGCCTTGCTAAAGAATGTGAGGCAGTCTTACCCAACTTTGCCATTTCAGAGCCCATAGAAAGGTAACCCAGGAACTAGATGGAAACTGACAATCATTAATATTTTTATGTAATATCAACACCACTAACAGAAAAAGAGAAAAAGAAAAAGAAAAAACACATCCTAAATCTAACAGGTCCATACCACAAACATTTTTTTTTTCTCCAGTCACTTAGCATGACTGTTTAGAGTATTTAGTCTTGGAATTCAGAAAATCTTGGTTTAAATCTCTCCTCTAATGTTTGGTCTTGTGCAATTTACTTAAAATATCTTAAAATACCTCAGTTTCTTCATTTTTGCAACAAGTTAGTAGTCTACATTTTAGGATTCTTGAGGAGTAAAAGAGGTAAGAGGATGTAAGATATTCTAAGTTCCTTATTCTTTTTAAGCACTAGTAAACATTAGCAAATGGAATTTATGTGTGGATAGATCAAGAGGGTAGAATTCATCTTCATATTATTTTTTCCGTAATGTCTTTCCTTCTGAAATAAACAATGTCTCAATTAGCATTATTTTCTTGATAAAAAGTTACATGAGAAACAATAGACAGCAACATACAAAATCAATAAATTCTTCTAGAAGTGTGAGAGAAAATCTTGTGCCTGAGATTGCCAATGCTTTTCTCCTGCGCTGTGTCACTGAATGGATTTCTTTTCTAGAGGATCAATTTCCACATCCCTGATCAGAGTGGTCATCCAGAAAATCTAGTCCATTGTCAAGATGGATGAAAGCAGATGACCAACGAATTTTGAGCTAATGTTTTTTATCGCTTCTGTTATGCTATAGTCAACTAACAAAAGGGTAGAACAATCTCTACGAATCTCTACCCTTAAGGCTTGGTTGATCTTGCGTGCTCTTTTTGAAAACTCTCCATTGACAGAAACTCCTAACTGATGGAGCCAATGTCCAGGTCTGTGGTTGAAGATTTGCTTCAGGGATCAGGCTGCCCAAACTTCTACAGCTCTTATGGGCTCAGAGTATGGAATTCATCCTGCACATCACCTAGACCTAATTTATTCACCCAGTATTTTCAAAACACTGAATTTTCTCTTGGAGTATAGCATATCTAATTGAGTCTCCATAATTATAAAATTAGAAATTATTAGTGTAAATGAAAATTCTTTAATTTTCCTGAACCATTTATGGAAGTCCATTTGAAATACAATATGACCAAATGTGATTTACATAAGACCTAGAAAGTTCTACTCTTATTTCCCAGAGATGAGAGAAAGTAACAATTTGAAATAGTGTCTGCGTTAAAACCTAGCACTCACTTTAAAGCCCTAGCTAGGTGCCAGCACTCCTCTGTGCACCTGACATATGTTAACTCATTTAATTCTCAAACTGTCACATGAAGTAGGTGCTACTGTGATATTCTTTTTAAAGATTATAAATATAAAACTGAGGTATAGACAAAGGAATTGCGGTGGTCAAAGTCATGCAGTTGCTAACCCATGAAGGTAGGATTGGAAGCCAGGCAATATGGCTCCAAAGTCAACCTCACACAACTGACATTTTTATATTTGCGTTATTTGGTTGTTTCATTATGCCCTACTACAAAAGGAGATGAAGGAGCAAAACTTGCCTTATGGAGGGAATCTTCATTCATTCTTTCATTTTTTGGTGCAATATATAAATCAATATAGATCAATATAAAAGTAGTCTAAGGATTAAAGTCAGGATTTTATAAAAGACTTTATTCTCTTACTTTGTTGTTTCAGTACATCCAGGGAACCATGGGAAGCAAAATAATAACTTGAAACTATATCTAGTTTCAAACTAGATCTAAACTATAACTATACCTAATAGCATAAAATTGACAAGACTTGAATCTGGACAATGCAGAGATGAAGGACTTAACTTTGGAACCAGTCAGAACTTTGGGCAAGTTACTTAACCTCTCTGGGCACCAATTTTCTTGACTGTAAACTAGGGAAAAAATAGTTCCCCTTACAAGGGATCGTTTTGAAGAGGAAATAAAATAGTGTACATGTAGCAGGTATGAATATCAGATAGGCAAGGGATACATTCTTTACTTCCTACAAAAAAAGCTGAAGTTCCATTGTATATGTATACAATTCCATTGTATGTATGTACTCAGCCATAAAAAAAGACAAATCATGCCATTTGTGACATTATAGATGGAACTTGAGGATGTTATGCTAAGCGAAATGTCAGACAGAAAAAGACAAATACCATATGATTTCACTCATATGTGGAAGATAAACAAACAAACACATAGGTGAGGAGAACAGATTGGTGATTACCAAAGGGGTAGGGGGTGGGAGGAGGGTGAAAGGGGTAAAGGGGTACATGTGTATGGTGACGCATAAAAACTAGACTGTTGATGGTGAACACGGTGCAGTCACAGAAGCTGAAATATAATAATGTACACCAGAAATTTACACAATGTTAGAAGCCAACATGACCTCAATAAAAAAATAAAAAAATAAAAAAAACACCTGAATTTCTATTTTGAACTTTCATTCTTCTCAACTGGGGGAGAATTTAACCGTAGTCATTTGGGGAGTTCTCCCCTCCATGCATTCCGATGAAGCTTGTAGTAAGTTCTGTACGGCCAAGGCATTGTGATAGCAGTGGAAGTTCCCCTAATGATATTTATCATGTGATTAAGATAATTGGATAGTTTACATTTTCTCAATCTTCCATAAAGTACTTTGCAAACCCAGATTAAAGCCCACTTCTACCTGAGATGGGGTGCTTTCTCTGGACGCTTCTGTCTTCTTCTCTTTCATAAGTCCTCAAGCTTATACACAAAAATAAAGATATGTGGGTCCATTCTGTGAGTTAGACATCCTAATGCCAAGAAGTTTCTGCCTTCTGGCGAAGTATAATAGATGAGATTAATGATTAATATTCTTTATTGATTCTCGTTAGTAATGATTTTTTTGAAGATAGTGAACAAAGTGGTTAGTAATGATTACACAGCTAGTTAAGAGCTGGAACAGCATCTATAAATTGCTATAGTAGCAAGCAAATACCCTTCCTAATTTTTCACATGTTATTACAAAAAATATTTTATTATCATTATTGAGGTTTAACCAGTCCTTCAGCAATATATATCAAACACTTGCAATACCTCAAGCACTGTTCTAGGCACTGAGTATATGTTAGTAAACCAAAGAGAAAAATCTCAGCCCTCGTGGAGCTCACATTCTAGTGGGGAAGACTGGAAATAAACAAGATAAAAAGGTAACCTACATAATATGTTAGAGAGTGGTAAGTGTTAAGGAGAAAATAATAAATGTTTAGAACAGATGATGGGGTGAGATTGTAAATTTAGATAAGGTGATTATACAGGTCTCAATGAGAAGATGAATTTTGAGTAAATAACTGAAGGAAATAAGGGAGTGAGCCACACGGGTATCTGGGAAAGCAGTTTTTCAGGTAGAGAAGACAGAACCTATAAAAGCGTTGAGGCAGGAGAATACCTGCGGTGTTCAAGACTCAGCAAGGAGCCCAGTGTGCCTGCAGCGGAGGGAGTGCAGAGAGGTACAGGAGACGAAGCCAAAGGGCTGAGAAGGCGGTGGTGAGGCAGATAGTGCAGGGACCGAGGCCAGGACATTTATTCTGAGATGGAAAGCCAGTGGAGAATTTTGAGCAGAGGGGTGACATGATCTGAGTGTATTTTAAGAGGATCACGCTGGCTTTTGTCTTGAAAATAGACTGCAAGGGAAGAAGGGCATGTAGAGGTTCTCTCATTTATGAGCTATTACAGAGAAAATTTTAATGTGGTAGAGACTCATTGAATTCTAATTCTATAAATTCTCCTTTTATTTTACTGCAATCTGAGAATTTTGTAAAGTGAAATTCTAACTTTCACATTTGTAATTATATCCACTCAACACTCAATAATTGTGCTGAGGGTAATATGTGTGAGAGGCAGTTCTTGGCATGGAGAAAATATCCTGATGGACCGGAGAGGACTGCCTCCAAGAAATTCATGTTTCAGAAGCCAGGATAGAACGTGTCAATATGTAGACTTCTAGAACGTTGACAGTGAAGGAAATTATAAAGGATTGGCTACAGTGCTGTGGTTGTTCAGGTCTCTGACAAAAACTCTCAGGTCAAAAATGTCATCTATAAATATTTCAGATAGGGAAATAACCAAGTAAATCTGTGGCCCAATATGATCTTGTTTGTCTTTTTTCTTCTCTTCTTCTCTCTTTTTTTATTATGAGGGGAAGCGAAGCATGTTGATGCCTATTGTTGACATCATTAATGGATGAGTTTGCCGAATCGCTAAATCTGCAAAGACCTAGCCATTTTCCATTTTGGATTATCAGGGAATAAACACTTCAACAGAACTAGTTATAACTGCTTGACCTCCTTGGATCCCTCAGGTCATATGAGATGACCTAAGTAACAACCTAGCTGACTGTCGTAGTTATCAAGATGTGGACGGACTGCAGCTGCTAAATGCCAAGCATTCCACTTCATAGCAATTAAGGTTTAAATGGCGATTTGCAGGGAAACAGTCTAATGTCCATGCTCTCATCTTTCCTCCTCAGGCTGGGCTAAGTGTCTCTTCCGTGCTCAGCTAACACTGGGTGCATAACTATGTTAATGGAATGTATCAAAACTAACTGGGAAGGTGTCTGTGCCACTCCCAACCTCCCTGAGGGCAGGGCCATGTGTGGTTCACAGTTGTTCATACCCACCACAGTGCCTGACAGACGTTAGTGTTCCATAAACGTTTATTGAATTAAACTGTTGAACTGGCTGCTCATATAGCACTTAAATGATTTTCATATGGAAAACAAATAGATGTTGAATAAATGCTTTCGAGGCCCAAATATTTACCAGATATCAGGCACTTCTCCCCCAAGGCTATATCAAACTCCATCCTAATTGTGGAGGATCTCACAGTCCAGTGAGGGGGAGAGCTGAAAACTCATAATTGCGACACAGTGGGATGTGGCTAATATCAAGTTTGAGAGAGAGAGGCAGCCCAGAGGAGGGTTGCTCAGCTCTCTCAAAACAGTGACAGGATTCACTGGAAAAGTTTGATCAGGATCTTGAAGAGTGGATATTGTTTGTCTGGTAAAGAGGAGGAAGTTCATTCCAGGAAATGTGCACAGGATATAGAAAACTGTAGAGGTATGAGATAAAATGTGTTGTCGGTTCTTAAGATAAAATTCAGGCTGTGTTTGTGAGCTTATTGAGTGAGTTCAATGAGAACTTCAGCTAGAAGCTAAAAGGTATTATCAGATATGAGAAGGAATTTGAATGTATGGATTTAGTGAAAACAGATTAAAAGTTATAGAGAAATAATGAGTTGGGATTGTATTTTAGAAAGGTCGTTTTGGTGCCATATGGAGGATGGATTAGGAAAGGAAAAGACCAAATACTGGGAGACCAGCTAAGTTCATCACAAGCTAGGATGGATATCACACAGTGTGGTGTTGTGGTTGGAACTATGGACTCTGGATCCAGACTGTTTGGATTGGACTTCTGGTCTCCATAACTTTGTGCAAGTTACTTAACTACTTGGTGCTTCAGTTTCTTCATCTATAAAATGGGCATAATAATGAAACCTACATATGGGGGGTTATAAGTATTAAATTAAGTAATGCATATAAAGTGCATGACACATAATAACCACTTAATATGTGTTCTTTATTATCATTAATATCTCATTCAAACATCATAAAAACCCTATGAGGGAGATGCATTGTTTATACCCATTTTACAGATGAGAATACTAAGGCTTCTAGGGTTTAGGTGACTATGATGGCTAATTACTTTATTTCATATATTTGCATATTAAATACACATAGAACAGGTCATAAGACAATGGGTGAGATAAAGGTTTACTATCTATTAATATCTGTTAGTGGATTTTGAATTTTCTAGATGTTAAAATTATGCTATCATGATGCTCCCATTCTCTTTAGTTTTGCTATGAATTCAGAAGATTAGGATGGAACTGAAGTAACCATGTGGCATATATATAAAATAACATTTGGCATTATAAAGCTAGAAAGTATAGATACCATTTGTTCACTGGCCTTGCTTAACAGTGAACTGCCTGATGCTGTACCTATATTTCACCTGTTGATTGAAGTGGCACTCTGTAGACTCTTAGTTTCACAGTATGGTCATGTACATACATTTTGTAAAGTTGCATTCTTGTCGAGAAGAAAAGAAAATTCATCATGTAGTTAATTTCTAGCCTTCTATCTTACTAACAGCCCAGATAAGGTCAACATTACAACTGGTTTATAAATCATATCATCTATCTTACAATGTCTGTTTGTTTTCCGCTTGTTTACAATAACAGGTGACAACACCGTCTGCCAGCTTAACAAATGCTGCATGTCCCCTATGGTTCTTTAAGACATGTAGCTCTTTGTCATACTGTTCCTCAGATGTTCACAGTATCACTTGGTCATTAATGAAATTCGAATTCGAGAATGCTTTATCAAGTAGTTCATGGAGGGTGAGGTTTATCATTTCTGGTGTGCATGCAATGGAATATGGCACTTTTGAAGTAGCTATCAGAAGCATTTTCAGGAATGTTAAGAAGAAGCTGATAAAAATCTGTCTTTGTACATGATGAAGGATATACACCTCGTGGATAGGACCTAACTACCTCTAAATATTTCTCCTAGCCTTTGCAGTTATAAGTTCAATCTACTGCATTTCCTTAGCTCATATGGGTTCAAGACATCTCAGCCTCAGAGTAAAAGGTGCTTTAATTTTTAGAATATAAATTTATGTGTATAGCAAAGGGGAAGTAGAATGTGAAGCTTTTCAAAATTGGAGAATTATATTAAAAATTACACATTCAAGTTTTATTTCATAGCAACTGGTCTAAACTCTCCTTTTAGATCATAATGCCATAGCTTCTAGTATGCAGATGCTTCACCTCCTCAACCATTTCTATATTCACCTCTGTCAGGGCCCAATCTGGGGGATCTCTTATTGAAGTTAAGCGCTAAAACATTACCTGGACACTGTGTACAATGATAAGCCATAGTTGGAAAATATACATCAAACTTTAAATAAATATTGATTAAAGATTATTAACTTTTTCCTTATACATTTCCAAATCTTAGTTTGATTTGTGACGGCAATCATAAGTTACTTTTCTAATTAAAAATAAGTCTAATATGGAAAAAATCTATCGTTAGTTATTCCAACTGGCCATTTACTTCAGATGAAATTGCTCTATGAAATAGATATAAAACTCCCTATATCACTAAATCTCAATTACACTGTGGAATGCAAAAATTGACATTACTCAGTTAGCTTAGTATGAGATTGAGCCCCCAATGAGAACAGATGCTGAAAGCGGGTTGGAACTCCTTATCTTTTTTCTACTCTTTGAATGTTCAATGTTGAAAAAATTCTTTTTATGTTTTTATTTTTTTCTAGCTTTATTCAGTTATGATTGACAAAAATTTGTATATATTTAAGGTGTTCAACATGATATTTGGATATAAATAACACCCTGTGTAATGATTACCACAATCAAGCTAATTGACATATCCATTGCCTCACATAGCACTTTGCGTCATAGAGTCACATTTGGTAAATTCTTGAATACATCCAGCATCAAAGTATAGTTTTCAATTTTCAGTTGCTATTTTAAAAATATATCTCTTCTATAGCGTTGGCCAATATTTAATAGCAATAATGTTTGCACTTTTGTGTGCCAGCTATATAAAGTGGTGAATAAAACACAATTCCAACCCTGAATATATTTACAGTCTAAATAGAAATCATGTCACAATTTATACCTTATAATTTGCATGATCTGTTTGTTGATAGAAGTCACTGCAGAAATATCACTTTTTTATACAGACAGGTCCACATCCAAAATATGTGGACATATAAACTGCATGTATATTATATATATAGATAGATATGAACATAGATATAGACATGTAGATAATAGAAATAAATTTATACATATAAATTTCCAGAATTCATTGAAGCCTATGGTGTTTGGTTATTTTTTAGTAACTTCATTCAAACATGCTAAAATTATAGAAAGATATATAATTTTCCTTATGTTAGGTAAACTTTACATCATGTCTATATTTTAGGTTTATGTTTGTGAATTTTCAAGAAATAACTTGATTCATGATTATTTCCAAAAATACAAATAACCTCTGGAACATTTTATAATTTTAAAATTATCATAGTCTTAGATATATTAGAATATAAATATATTATTTTTTTATACTTTATTTCCAATACTCTTGTATACCAAATTAGTTTAAATGAGATCAATGCAGGATTTGTAGCACATTTCATTATTGTAAATATACCCAATTTTAAAGTATAATTCAAACTTAAAACTTTCATAATGGATACACTGAAGCAGCTATCCTAAAATTGTCAACTTATTTTTTAATAAGATAACAGAGGGGAGTTCAGACCAATTTTATTTGCCTTTTATGAAAAGACCCGTCATTATTTTCTTACAGAAAAACCATCAGTGCAAGTAATTAGTAGATTGTGCTTTACTGACCAGGCTACTTCTAATTCCTACCGTGATGCTGCTTGATTCTCTAAGCATTTACAGGACTCTAATTGCATATGAGAGTTTAGACTTCGCCGGGCCAGCGAGGAGACGAAGTCCCTTGGAACAACTGGAAATGGGAAAGTGCAGGGGAGTGCAACAGCTTGGTGACATCATGCCAGTAGAAGCTGAGTGATTCATGGTGGGCTTGGCAGAGCTCAGCTAGAACCCAGGCACTGGAGTCTGCAGGGGACATTGTTTCCTTCAAAATGAAATGTGAAATGTGATTGTCAGTGAAGCAAATAAAGCCAATCAGAGAGAATTAAAAAGCAAACAGCGGCAGCAATAAACCTTGAGATTAAAAAGGCAAAGGAGTAGGAAACGCCATGATTTTGAGACTTGGTTACAGTTGTTATTGTTGACTTGATTGTTCAATGTGAAGAAAAATGTATTTTGCATAATTTAATGTAATAGCTTTTTTGACTCTAAGTCATAATCTGTGACCCATATTACCATACTGATACTTTGCGTAAAGTTACCGTTTAAAGATTTTTATTGACAAATAATTCTTTATAAATTTTCTCTAACATTTTTGAGTATGATCTCTAAGTTAAGTAAAATTCTATGGATATGTCTGGCTCCTTACTGTCTTTGTGTAAGGGGCTACCTATATATCTATATCTATATCTGTATCTATATACACACACATTTCTTTTTTACATACTCTTGATATTTTCTCCTGACTCTGTTACCATTAGATGGATAGCTTTAGTCTGTTTTTCAAGAGTTTAAAATATACAACAAATTTAATTAAACTTTTACCTATAACATTTTACTACTTGGCCAACCTATTCCCAGGATATGTAGCTGGTTTGAAAAAGAGATAGAAGACATCATCAAGGTATCAAAGACTTTTATACAGACCCAAGTTACTTAAACACTGGCTCAGTAAGGTGAAATAACATAAAGGGAGAGAATATGGCTTTCAGTCCTCAGATATAGTTTCAAATCCCATCTCTGTTACTTAATTTCTTTAAACAAGTTATTTAACTTTCAGATTTATCAGTTGCTCATCCATCAAATGGGGATTCTAATATCTACCTTGCATGTTTGGGCAATTAAATGAGATACCAACTAAGGTGTCTGATAAACACATATATGTTTGTATGTATATATGTATACGTATAGACGCACACACAATTAATGGTCTTAATTACCATATCTTTAGAATACAGGGGAATGAGTTATTTACTTATCCTGTTCAAGCCATTCTTTCTCTTCTATAATTAGCATACTTGAAGAATTAAGAAACTTCAACCTAATAGTAAGAGAATTACCTAAAGATAGCATGGACATTTCAGCATTCTTTGAATCTTCCAACTCTAGGAAAAGAAAATAATAAATCTCCAGAAGCATTGCTAACAAATGAGTCTTTATGATATATTTTGAAATGGTCAGATTGTCAGAACTTTGGAAAACAATACAGTCCTAGAACCTGATACTTATTCCTGCTGAGATTGTTAAACAGAACAAATGGATGTAAAGTCCTGATTAATTATTTATCTATGGATCCAAGAAAAATAATTGGTAACTTTCAAAAAATTAAAATCATTTTATGAAGAAAGTCAAGAATGCTGACTGTTACCACTTTTCTGGCTTCTGCTTGCTCCAGGGTATGAGATATTGGTCAAAATTTATCTTTCCTGGGGGCTGGCCCGGTGGTGCAAGCTGTTAAGTGTGCGCACTCCACTGCGGTGGCCCGGGGTTCGCCAGTTCGGATCCCAGGCGTGCACCGACGCACCGCTTGTCAAGCCATGCTGCGGCGGCCTCCCATATAAAGTGGAGGAAGATGGGCACGGATGTTAGCCCAGGGCCAGTCTTCCTCAGCGGAAAAAAAAGGAGGAGGATTGGCAGATGTTAGCTCAGGGCTGATCTTCCTTACAGGAAAAAAAAAAAACAATTATCTTTCCTGAACATTGTCATGAATTAGGATCTGCAGAATTGTTTGAATGCTCTAGATTACGGTATAATGCAGTGGATATGTTATTTATTTTATACACAGAATTACAGAAATGGGTTGAGTCCAGAAAAATGATACAATTCTCTCTTTAGACATTGGGTCAGTTAATCCAAAGACAGTGAATTATAAAAGTGATACATACATACCTGACATTTTATTTTAACTGAAACTGTAGAAGACTCTTGATATAGGACTAAGGACTCTTTGTGTGTGGAATCACTGGCTGGAGTTTGACATTTTCTTTTTTTGCATCAAAAAATCCATAATTTATTGTCTATGGATTTTTGTGTTGATTTCTTTACAGTGGAATAAGAACATAAGACTTGTAAAATCATTTGGGAAAAGATTCCTTTTAGATTTTTATCATTGTTTTTCCAACCATCCTTTGCAAACTCACTTTTATCCCTTTATATCGTCTTTCCAATATGTTAAACTTAGATTTTACTTTTTTAAAAACTATATTTTTGCACTCATAAATTAATTGTATATGTAAAAATTAAATTGTGTAGTGATACATGTTACAAATACAAATGACATAACCAGATTTGAGTTGGTGTTTACAACAAGCACTGTATAAATAAATAATTCGAGTGATGGGAACCAATACATGTAGGCACAACTTACTCTATGTAGGTATGCAATTCAACTAATCAGAGCAAGAGCACGTGGGAGTAGTCAGGAAAATCTACTACTTATGAGCAAGTTTTACTGAACTTCTGTTCGATATTGAACTCAAGACATCAGTAGAATATTCATATTTGTAAGTAGTTCTGTGTTTTGGACAGCTCATAAGTAAATTGGATCACTGAAAGAGATTTAGCATCCTAAATTTCTCTCCAGATAATAGCATCACTTCAGAGGTATTATCTAATTTTTTCCCCATTGCCAGTGGAATGAAACTGCATCTCATTTGGAGATAAAAGACTGATAGCCTTGCAGCAATGTGAGTACCATGCTGAGGGCTACGTAAAGTGGAAAAAACTCCATTACTTAAAAATTTGTATCAGGTGGTGTTTTGTGTGGTTTCATCAACTTATTAATGAACCCAATGAAAAGAAAACGTATGATGAGTTCATGAAACTAAAAAAAAAATCATTCTTGAAACAAAGTATAACAAAGTATGCATATATACATTTGTATCTATAACAACACAAGTACAACATATATACACACATATATTCTATATATGTATGTATTATGTATGCATATATTTTAATATCACCTGAGACGTGATATGATTTCGTTCAAAACTTGGACTCTTGACAAATCATTTTCACCAATTAACAGCCGTATAACCTTGACCAAATTAACCTGTCTCTTGCTTCAGTTTTCTATTCTTTAAAATGGAGATGATAATATTGCCTACCTCGTTAAATAAGCTCACATCTCTAAAATGCTTAAATAGCGCTATGAATAGTAATAGTAGTATATAAAATATGTGCGTGTGCAGAGAAACCATGTGTATGATTTAGGAGTGCTTGAAATGCTTCGAATTTTCAAGTTTAAGGTGTGAAATACATTTCATAGCTTGGCAGAATTTATCATTTTGAGCCTGTACCAGTTATCTATGCTACATTAATGGAGTCGATGGTAGAACTCCTAATGCTGATAAAGAATATCATCTCCTTTTACATTCACCCATGGATAGCCAAAGACATCTTCTGTCAACAGGAAGACAAATGTTATGACTGCCTCTTTTCAGAACAGCATCTCCATATCTGTGTTCAATTCAATAATATAGTTACATTAAAGGGCCCAGACCACATGGTATTTACCATGCCAGAAATAGTGTACCTCATGACAAATTCTAAAATGTTCCTGCAGCCATCTGAAATGGTATTCTCTTGTATTCCTAGTTGCAATTTCTGATATAACCTACTGCCACAGTGACTGCCACGACATGGTAGTGATCTTGATAACATTTCTGCTTTCATTTCAAGTCTTGATTGGCCTTTAGCAGTCAGAGTAAGTGAGGCTGTCATTCCATCTCCCATCCTTATGAAATTGAATTTTATGAAAGAGATGTAACCTAGAGTTTGAGAGGCTTGATTGACATCTTCCATATGGCTGCCTTAGTGTAGTCAAAGAAACAGTGCTCTGAAACCTCTGCTGGTGCCTTCATGTAAGAAGGAGAAGAGCAGATGGGAGGGGAAGGAGACAGGGAAGACATCAGAGTGCAGGACACTATGACATCCACTTCTGTTCCTGAGACAGTATGCACGCTTCCACCCCCAATGCTGTTAAATATACGCTGCTGAACAGGGATCACCGATAATGGTAATGATGTTATTAATTCACTGCCTCAAGGGAGGGGAGGCCACGAGTATTGGAGTGGCATTTTACCTTGTTTTGAATTCACAAAATAAAAATCTGCAATATTTATTAAGACCCAAACTGAAAACTGCCTAGACATTGCTTCTCTGATAATGATATATGAGGAATGCTTTTGGGCTCTTTGTCAGTTTTTCGGGAAAAAAAAAATCTGCATTTTTACCTAGTTGACAAATTTCAAATTCTCCAGATGGCAGCTTAATATGTTTAATATGATTGTGCTGTTAAAAAATAGCAATAGAGTTTTCTCTAGAGAAAAGCCATTTTCTATGAGAAAGCAATACCATATGATACGTGAAAATAAGAACATTGCAAGCTATTTTTGTTTTTTGGCTTTTATTGAGCTCTCGATGAATAAAAAATCAGTACTGAACAAACAGATAATGCTGATGATGAACTTAGCAACTTATTCTACCCAATTCCTAGAGTCTCTTATTAAAATATAGTCAACCCCCCCATCTGCTTTTCTGCGTATTGGTAATATTAGCCACATCGTGATGTTTTTTGGGTACACTTGCTGCATGAGCAGTAGGAGTTTTGGAAATGGATCAGAACCAGACATATAGATCCACAGCAGAGGTGTCGTTTGAACAGCTACACGTGGGTCCTCTTGAGAGTTTTGAGAATTTCTGCCCTAAGAACCATTTCAAGTATTATCATATCTCATGGTATAAGACTGATTCTACCAGACAACGTGAAGATTGTCTGATTCATCTCATCACCTCTTCCCAATCCCACACCTCACTAGTGCCTTGGACAGTGCTTTGCGTTGCTCAATACGTACAGTACACCATCAGTGCTTGTAAAATGCATGATTTAAAAGTCCATGGCCATGGTCTTCTGGACATTAGACATTTTCTTCCTATGTTGTGAATATTTAACCTATTTGACCTTGAATCAGTTAAGAATTTGTTGTGGAGATACTGGAAATTCAAGATCAAATGGACACATTAAACTTCCTAATTCATGCCTGTCATGTGCTTTGAGTGGGCCATGAAAACTACTCAAAACGGCTGTCATTTTGATGTGTTCTCATTCTCCTGGGAAGTTAGATTTCCACTGAGTAAAATTATAGACTCTGGAAAAATTGAAACAGTGATCCATCTACCAACAGGACCTGGACTGTGATCTTTTTAACTCATTTCAGACAAGTACAGAGAGACCTGAAACTCAATAAATGAGAGTTTGGCTACTAAGGTGTGAAACCATTTCGTGGCATAACTCCTGATAAATGTCATTTTGTTGTGACTTTGCAGGATTATTAGTCTATTACCTGCATCAATAATACAAACTTTTGGTTTATTTTATTTTCAAAATGTTTCCGTCCTAACTGTAAACTTGTCTGTAGAGTGAATTGCACAATTTGTAGTTATAGAGTTATAGTAATAATAACGAATATTTTATGGGGTTATTATAATGATTATGTGAGTTTGCAAACCATAGAGCTATATGTAAAAATAGTTCTTAGTGTATCTTTTTGATCTTTCGTCTTGTACTGAGAACAAAGAACCTCTTATATTAACTTGCTTATTGACTTAGGGAAGTATTTGGTAATAAAGTAGAATTAATGCCCCTAAAATTTTTGAAAAAAACCCCATAAGTTCCTAGTAGGTTTAGTTGTAAATTGTTTGCGGTTGAAAATATGGACATTGAAGTTAGAATACTAGAGTTTGATACCAGCTCTACAATCATGATCTTGGTCGTGGCAACAATTTCCTCATCTGTACAGTAAAGGCAATGGTAGATAATTGTTATAGACTGCATCATTTAAAAGTAAGCATTGGGGGCCAGCCCGGTGGCGTAGCGGTTAAGTTCACATGCTCCTCTTCAGAGGCCTGGGGTTCACCGGTCCGAATCCTGGGTGTGGACCTACGCACCGCTTTTCAAGCCATGCTGAGGCAAAGTCCCACATAGTGCAACTAGAAAGATGTACAACTATGACACACAACTATCTACTGGGGCTTTGGGAAGAAAGAAAGGAGGAAGACTGGCAAGAGTCTTCCGCAGGAAAAAAAAAAATAGCTCAGAGCCAATCTTCCGCAGGAAAAAAAAAATATATATATATATATATATATATAAAAGTGAGCATTAACTTTAACATTTTAAAGGGCTTATCATAGTGCCTGGGATATAATAAGCACTCAATCAATTCTTAATGATTATTATATCAGGATCCAGACTCACTATCTATTCAGTCAGAGGGCTGAGATTTGTGTTATGATAAAGAGATATTAAATAAAAATTTTTTAAATCCCCACTACTAAAAATCAAATAAAATTTAGTGATTACACACACACGTACACAATTTGGAATAAGGACAAACATATCATACAATTGTATGACTTGGTAAGTTCAGTTCAACAACAGTTGAAAAAAATGTTTATTTGTACTCTAATATTAACTTATTGTGCTACTTTTTTAGAAGGCTATTTTCTATTTTTTACATCTAGTATAATATGCTAGTCATCAACTTGTCTTTTGATAGCATGAGTGTTAACTATGAAATGGTTATAAATTGCTCTGCAGAATGAACAGCTGTGAGAAATAATAAATGATTCTGTTATCACAACAACTAGAATATTAGCTGGCGTATTTAGAATTATATATAAGCGACATTATTATACAAAATAGTGGGAAAAGTCCTAAAATATACTATTTGTCTCTTATGTGGGTCACTTAAAGAACCTTATTAATTCAACCTCAGAAATATGTGACTGACCTGTATTTCAATAAAGATCTGTTACGAAATACCATGTACTGTGTTTCAGTAATGCAGCTTGTAAAAAAATGTACTTCTGTAAGAAATGTAAATACTTGTTTTTATTTAACTCGTTTGAGCTTATGCCAAATGTTCCCCAGTATTTTCTTGAAAATCTTTTCTGTGCTTAACTATATGGAGAAAGATTTTTTCAAATAAATGTTGATTTTTATCACATTTGATAGGTAGGGAGACAGAAGGAAAATCACAGAAGAATTATGATGTTTGAAGTCTATTTTTTTACCATAGTACTACAATAGATTAAATACATGGGGTGTTGAATCAGACAGAAAAACATTTGTTAACAAAGACCCTCTCCAAATAATTGAGATTATCTGTGTCTGCCATGTCATTATTTGCATTTATGACTAATAGAATAAGACATATTTGGTCATCCCTAACTGGAATATACTGACAGGAGTATCAATCTAGAATGATATTTGTACTAAAATACCAGTGTCCAAACTTGTTATGCATTGTTTAAATATGAATTAATAATAGCAGCCATCTTAGTATGCAACCTAGGCATTTAAATAAGTACTCTATGTACATTATTACTTTAATCTTTGCAAAAATCTTAGGAGCTATGTACTACAATATCCTCATTTTATAGATGAAGAAACTGAGATTCACAGACATTCGGTGACCTGTGGTCACATGGTGAGTTAGAATTCAAACATGATTTTCTAATTCTAAAACTTGTGTTCTGAACCACGATGACATGTTGACTTCTATTATAATCAAAGCTGTTAGGACCAGATCTCTTTATGGTGATGTTTTCATTGTTTCTTGTTGTGGTTTATTTCTTTGTTTTGCTTTTGAAGAAAAGCAATTATGTGGAAGGAGATAGAAAATCCTTGATTTTGTGCCTGTGCTAGGCTTCGTCAATATCTTATGTGTATAATTATCGCAGACTCTATTTCAAGTTTATTCTCTTCATTTCATATATGAATTAGTTCTCTTGGTGAGATGAAAAAAATTGTCTCTAGTATATCTCCTGCATATAACATTTAAAAGCTGGCATATATGTTCTCACTTATTTTGTCCGCTGTGAGCAACACAGAGAATCTTACGGGGAACATCATCAATCATACTTATACAGAGTTTTGCTTTGTGATAGTGTGATATTTTAGGCAATATGAAGACCTCAGCTCCTCAGCAATATTGTAAAAACACCCAGAATACCTCTCGAGTCTTTACAGCTTTCCTGGAGATTGGCTTAAAAATAAGAGAAACCACCACGGTGCACCCTTTCGGACCCTGGAGCAGACAGGTCTAGAGTATGCTCAAGATTACAATCCACCCTAGGAGACTGCAGGGGAGGGTGAGTAACCAGAATGTGGATGAGATGTAGCATGGTAAGATCCAGCAAAGGGGCAGAATAAACACAGACATACTAACGAGCAGCTTTACCAAAGTGAGCAGACAACCAAGAAACAGAAGATGCTGTAGCTGGGAGTCGGGCACAGGAGAAACCTAAACCACTGCAAGATCTCAGGGCAGGAATGTCTCGCTGAAGGAGCAGAGTCCTACATGGATCCAGGAGACAGGACCAGAACTGTTTCCTTCTTCCTTCAGTGTTAAGTTCTCTGTGGAGCAGGAAACAAAGAGTGGATACAACTGGGAAAAAGAAATTGACCATACTTGACTGGAATGTAGGAAAAAGGTCAGCAGCAATTTCTATTGATAAAATTCTAACAGACAGATGGCCATCCTGTGGGTCTGCCTGGAAGTTTATCTAAATTTTCATGGTCCCTCCAGATGAAACAAGAATTTCAGACCCATTCTGGGAACAGTTATGCCCATTTCAATTTCCATCTTGATTTTCCCTTGTATTTCCTACTTTTTATGCTGTAACAAAGCTAATTTTAGTTGTTAGGTAAATTATCTTCTCCTACAGACAACTAAAATGCAAATCCCTTATTTATTGATTCCTGAAATTCTACAATTTATATTTTATTAACTTTTGACAATATTTGTCATTTCCCTGAAGTCCACATGGACAATGCAAATGGACTTTGGATGGGAGCATTCTACTTGCCTGGCAACTGAATCTGAGCCTATCTTACATCTTTCCTCAGAAACTTGAGAGTTGAGACAATCTTAAAGCTTGGGTTGCTGAAGGAGAGTGAAAGGGTACAGGAAGAGAACAGGGGTGCCTATAAATAAGTTTAATTTCAATTTATAGTTTAGCACTAGAAACTTAATTTGGTTGTTCTTAGCTTTTAATAACACACTTTTTTTTTTTAATCAAGGAACTCATTCCACCATGATAGAATAAAGAGCTTATTTTTTTCCTCTCAAAGACCATATATAAGTTTTATTTTGTATTATTTGTAATAACCCACAAGCTAAATTTTAAGGATATAAAATTATCGTAATATTTGGGAAGAAAATTTATTAAGAAATCTTAGTTTTTATTAGCAAAATGTAATGGCTCAAGGAAACCCATTCCGGATTCCACCAGTTGAAAACAACAAGCTGTAAACGTACAGTTTTGGCTTTTTTAAAAAAACTAGTTTAACGTGTTTATGTGCATGTGACTTCCTTGTTAATAGAGTTAAATGTCAATAGCTATGTAGGAAAACCTACCCGGGTTTCCCACTTGCCGTGCAAACATGTGAAGCAAACTTGTTTCAGACTGAATATTTTCTTATTAAGAGGTCAAATTTAGTTTAACAAATTATTAACTTAATTGGGCCCAGATTTCTTAGGTGTAGATTGAGGAGCGTAGAGTGAGCCTCTTCCAGTTTGAAAAGTCAGTAAATTTGTTTATCTTGAAGATATTTCACAGGAGATTTTTATGAAATTTGTTGTCATTGAAAGTAAGTTAAACTTTACCTAATGGTAATTATCAGAAAGGTATTTGAAAGGATTTTTAGCTTAAGCATGCTCTACAAGATGAACAATACTATTAAAATTCACATTTACTATCATGCAAAAGAGAAGAGTAATTTTCATGTTTTGCCAGTACATACATAGATATCAAAGAATAATTGATAACCATTGTTATAATATTTGAAATTTTGCAAACAGAATTTGACCCAGCATTTCCACTTTGTGGGTTTTAGCCTATGGATATATCAACATATGTATACAAGGTTGTGTAATGCACTCATGTGTGTCATAGCCAAAAATTAGAAACAAATTAAATATCTGTTAAAATGCAATGTTTACATAAGGTATAATGAGGTAGATCTATAAATCCAGGATGTGCTATTAGAGGGAAACCTCCAGACTACATCACTAAGTGAGAAGTGCAAGGTGAAAAGCCATCTCTACATTGCAATCCCATTTATGTAAATAAAATGATGTGAAAAGAATTTACATATACATGTACATGACAGATATACGCCTACGTGCTGGCATCTACAGACAATATTTTCCTGAAAAGCTATGCACTTAACAGTGCTTCCCCAGGTTGACACAGGTTTCTTTTGGGGAAACAGAATAGGACTGGATGGTTTCCTCAAAGTTTGTGTTTAAATAAATGTTCTGCCTTATGTTTTAAGGCAACCTTCATAACATAGTCAGAGAAAGAGAAAAAGAAAATGTAATTATACGTCAGTTTATAGATATAAAACTCTCAAATAAAATTTTATTTAACCCAAACTGAAACTGTGATAAAAAGAATATTCCATTTCAAGCAGATATTTTCCCAGGAAAAAAAAGGATAATTGAACTTGACAAAAACTGTCAATATAATCAATCACATTAATGATCTACAAGAAAAGAAAGTGATTATCTCAATAGATGCAGAAATAATAATTGATAATTATAAAGATTTATGTTAAAAATAAATACCTCATGGGGCCGGCCCTGTGGCTTAGCGGTTGGGTGTGCGCGCTCCACTGTCAGCGGCCCAGGTTTGGATCCAGGGCGCGCACCGACGCACCGCTTCTCCGGCCATGCTGAGGCCGCGTCCCACATACAGCAACTAGAAGGATGTGCAGCTGTGACATACATCTACTGGGGCTTTGGGGGAAAAATAAATAAATAAAAATTTAAAAATATGTAAATAAATACCTCATAAAAAATAGTAATGGAAGGGAACGGAATTCTTTGTGGAAAGCAACAAGTTATGCATTTATAATGGACCACTGTGCAGAAGCCAAACACAAAGAACCAAAGTTTATATATAGCAAAATAGGCAAGCATGAAAGAGACTCGTCCCATGAGACTTTTTCTGGGAAAATGACAAACAACAGCAGTATATGTTTTTCAAGGCCAGGTACCTATATTTGTATGTCAGGTGATTGAAAGGACATGAAGTAAATACATTACGGGGGTCCAATGGGCAAAAGGAGAGTAACTCTGAGAACGTGGGTTGAAGGAGACAAGCAAGAAAATAAACAAAACAAAACAAGTCAGGAGCTTTGCCTTGACCAATGCTGATATAATGTCATGAACCGACAAGTATGATCGAAGAGATTCTCTACACCATTCCAAAATAAATAAAGCAAAGAATTATCCTATATCCGGGAACCAGCATAGGCCTGCAGAATGAACTGTGAAAGCTTTTTGTTTTGGGACCAAGTGTGACATGAGACCACACGTAGGGACATAGCACAGGGGCTATGCACAGAGGCCTACACTCCGTTTCAGCCCCTCTGAGATCTCAGGAGAATCACTTAGCCTTACTACAAATTAGATTTCTTAATCTGAAAATAAGACAGTAATATTTACCTCCCTGGGTTTTGTGCAGAATTGATGAGATAACACATGACTGGGAGATAGTATGCATGCCCAGCACATAGTAAGTGTTTTAATGAATATTCATTCTCTTCCCTCCAACCCCACAGTAGTTTCATAGTTAATATACTTCCTGTTGGAAGGAATTCTTAGAAAAGACTGTAGCTACTTCCATAAATTATTATTCCCTTTATACTCACTGAATTTTTCAGAAAATCTTCTATTCTTCAGCCTTAGCTCTAAATTACAGAGCCTGTCATAAAGCTAACAGGGCCAATCAAAAACAGGGAAAAAAGCAGAAATATTATAAGTGAAGGATTGCACATTAACATACTCAGTCTTCATAAGCTTCTAAGTAGTGTTGATGAAACTATTAGTTGTCATAAAAAGGCTGATACGTGTTGATATAACTTCATTCTAGCCTTCCAGAGTTAGCAAGCATATTATCATCTATATATTTTTTATAATTAACAATGTTACTGCTATTTTCCTCCATAATTGGTGCATTTATTGAGAGATTTCCCACTGTTTGACTGATGCACTTCATCCTCTATACTTTTTCCCTGCTGCGTCCCCACAATTATGATACTCAAAATTTATGGAGTTTAGATTCTTCTTGCTGCTGTTTTACATTCCTACTTACTGTTTATTCATAGGATAAAGAGAAGAGGGTTCCATGTTGGCATGAGCTTTTACATAGATGATTAGCAATGGCGCTCTGAGAACAACCACTTACTTTTTGATACCATTGATGGATTCAAAAACAAGGCGTACATGATACTGCCTAAATCACAAATGTGTCTCTTTATGTGAAGTGTTGACTGCATGATAACGGTTGAAGGAATGTTTCATCAGAAAGTAGTTTATGAGGCTGGGGTTATGTGCAAGTTCTATGACAGTCTGTTTAGTTATCAATCGGAAGATTGCATTCCACTTTGGACCTCTGATGGGTATTGTGGACTTTAGAATATGCAGAGTAGAACAGACCTAGATTTTCTCTTTTTGTTAAATCACTGCCAAGACTAAGTGAAAATGAAGATTTGACTAGGCTGGACTATTACTGTTATAGCCATTCTGTGGTACCCAGCGTGTCTTAGGAAATAGAAGTGTTATAGAAACAGTTGCCATGAGTTTATTTTCTCTTTCAATGCCTGATGGGAAAATGTGCTGCTTAGCTAAAGAGGTACAGTGGGAATAATGCTCATTCAAGAAGTCTTCAAACTGAGCTACAGGTATTTAATTTAAAAGCACACTGTCTGTTTCAAGAGTTAGTATGTCCTTCTGACAAGAAATATCATTAAAGGATAGTGATGTTAGTAACTTAGGGGTTATAAAATCGTTTTCCTTTAAGATTTGGCTGAAAAAACATTGTTGAATCTTTGTGCAAAACATCAGGTCCTCTCACAATGTTTTACTGTGAACAGACAGTTTATTATCATTCCCCTTGAGGGCAGGGAGAAAGAATAAAGCTGGGTTTACCTGACACCATCCCCTTTGCTTTGTTAGATCTAATGAGAGACTTGCCGGCTATCTAAGTTTTACTTTTCAATATAAAATGTTACTTCTGAAGTATAATGATGTACACCTGAAATTTATACAATGTTATAAACCAATGTTACTGCAATAAACAAAAAATTAAAAAATAAAATAAAATTTAAAAAAATAAATTAAAAAAATAAATGTTACTTCTGAACTACTGGCCAATCTCAGTTTTGGTTGTTTGGTTTGTTGGTTAGTTGGTTGGTTGATTGGTTTTGGGTTTTTGCTCTCACTGCTTAGATTTTTACATTTGTCTTAATTGTGAAGTTGTCAGCACAGGTGAATGTAGGATAGTTTGAAATGACTTAATTTCCCTGCTTTTATAATAGTGATAGTTGTTTTCCATTGTTTTAATTTCCTTTTAGAGCCTTTCTTTGACCTGGTTAGTTTAGGTAACTGGGTATGACAATCCAGCGCTTGATTTATAATCCAGCGCTATTAGGGTTAAAAGGACCCTACACACTAGTTGAAGTCCTGCAATTCACAAATGAGGAATCAGACCCTCAGGGAAGGGAAATGATATAACTGGGGCACTACAACTGCTCAGTGGCAGACCTGTATTCAGAACCTAGGTCTCTTGACTTTGCCAAAGAATTCTTTTCCTCTACATCAACCTCCTTTGTCCTATTCCCAACATATATAGTGACATTTGAGCAGATCTAACAACAAACCCCTCCTGTGGGCTTCCCAAACTTGCTGGGTTGATGACTTCAAGTGTTTGACAGTGCATATGACAATATAATTTATCCTGTGACTGCACAGATGACATCTTGTGACTACTGCTTGATGCCTCCACAAAATCCTCCCTGAAAGGATTGTATCAGTCTATGGATCCACAGCTTCTGTAGTATTCCTTTGAAATATCCCTGAAAATGTCATTCTCACTGTTAGTTATAGACAAATGCCAGATATGGCAACACATTTATGATTGCTAATTATGCATCAATGTGATCCTTTTTTTCTCTCACCGCTGTGCTCATCTGTATATCCTGTTTTGCTATTCTAGGTTTGTGTGCTGGAGAGGCAAATATTTGACTTCCTTGGATATCAGTGGGCACCCATCCTGGCAAATTTTGTACATATTATTATCGTCATTCTTGGTTTATTTGGAACTATTCAATATAGACCTCGGTACATAACAGGAGTAAGTACCCTTCCTGCCTTTTAAAAATTTTATTGAAATAGAGAAAGATATGAAAACTACAAATGTCTTGAAAAATTATATTTATATCCTTTCCTTAAAGTACCATATATTTGTTTTCATATTTTCAGATTACATCTACAGTCACTGAAAATGTCAAGCTTAAAGCACTTGACAGTGAATGTAATCAGATTGTATCTTCATAAATTGTACTTTCAGCAAATATTCTCTTGTAATTACAAGCAGAACTGTGTCCTTATATTTTTAAATTATAAAGTCATGGCCTCTGATTTAAGAGATTTTAATGGGAATTTTTACCATTTTAAATAATCATATTTTATAAATTGAATAAGGATAGTGTAAAATCAATACAAATGAACATATACTATTGATGTGAAAACAACAATACATATTAGGGTTAATATTTGACATACCTGAAAGCCAGAGTAGTCTGGACCCCGGTCTCTGTGTTCTCCATAATTCTCTTTTTGGCTCAGAGGAAGTATTTTGCATTCCCACTCAAGTTAAACTTACCTAACGTAAAAGTGAAATCTGACTGTGTTGCAGTTGCTATGGGAACCATAATTTAGGATTTTTTACTTTTGTATGTGCCTCAGATCTCAGCTATAGTTCTTCATTAATGTACTTTTTTTATATTTTCCTCATTTTTTCTATTTCTTCTATTTTGGACAAAGGAAAAGTATATAGGCATTTATTTAAAATTGTAAAGCAAGTTTGTGGTAAAGGCATATACATAAAACAGTGCAGCAGAAGCTCTGCCTTATTCAACACAAACCCAGCAGGCTTCTCAGATTTCATGGAGGCCTCCTTCACATAAAAGATGCCCTCCTATGGCCTGTGCTCTCTGTCACCTGGAACCCAGATACAGCCCATTGGTACTGAAACAGGCAATACGGTGGCAGCTGGGACCAAGAGATCCACTGTCTGGCTAAGGGTGAACAAGAAGCCCATAGTCTTCTCTTCTACACGCATGCCCAGAAATGAGTGCATGTCATCTCTAAGGATATGGATCTGTGTAAATCTTGTAAAAAGAAAAATGTGTTCTGTTGCAGAGTGAAGTTTTTCAATGCTTAAGATATAACAGTATTGTCCATCTTCTTATATAAATTTTAATTTGGTCTAATATAGGGAAGATAGTACAGGGTTTGGGAGTGGGTCTTCTGAAGCTGTAACAGCAGGATTGAAATCTTGCATCTGCCAAATTCTGTGTGACTTTGTACAGCACAACCTCACCAATCCTTAGTTTTCCCACCTTTAAAATGAAAGTAATAATTATATTAACTCGTATGCTTGAATTAATTGCTGCTGGAGGTGCTGTAAATGCGAAACTTTTATAAGCCATTATATGAAAGATTCTTAATATAACTTTCCTCTTTCATTAGACTTTGAGGCTCCTCCATGATTTTATTCCTATAAATAATGTCCTTCTGTGTATCATCATACAAATATGTCATGTCCATTTCTGATGAAGTTCTTGGAATCAGAGGTTTGTTTTGAGGAGTAAGTGGGATATTCTATAAAATGTCCTTAGCACAATGCTTGGTCTTTAAAAAGTGTTTAATAAACATTAGCTATAATATTTTTCTCCTTATTGTTACTATTATTATTTGAAAAGAATACTAAACCATATAGACTAGCAGTAGGCTGACAGGCGACTTAAAATAAAGCAAGGTCTTCCAAGCTGTTGGTTGAACTATTTCTGTCCCTTTTATTCCAAGCTGTTATTTCTCGAAAATATTTTGTGGGATTTCTATGTATTGAATTATAATGCCATCCCTTTAGATGAAAGACACACCCACAAGTCTTTTCAAGACCGGCTGCTCTCTCTAGCATTATATAAGAGTTAGGATGCCTTGGGACACCTTTAAGATTGTTAGAACTTTTATATAGCTGAGTCTCTGAAATCTGTCTGAGATCTTAACCGTGTGTCTTGGAGCTACGTCTTTGATTTGATCTTGATGTGTAGACAGCATCCTGAATTTGATCTTTTCCCTGAAATAATGTCTTACTTGGAAAACCTTTTGCCAGCTGGAGATGCCGTAAATGTGAAACTTTTATTTTTCGACTCAGAAAGGCTTCACTGGAAATATATTCTCTAAATTCTGCTTGAAAACTGAATTGTCCCTTCTTTAGCTCATCTCCCTTACAATATCATGTTATGTGTGGCTAAAAGATGACAGCACTGTCGGCTGTATGCTTGGAAATCCCCTTAGCCAGATCTACAAGTTTATAGGTATATTTTCTATCTTTGCAGTAATTGCAGGCAATAGTCAAGCTAATTGTTCTAACAATAATTATCATGAGTCCTCTTTTCTCCAGTCCTCGAAACATCTTCCTTACGGTTCTTCCTGTCTCCACTGATAGTCTCCCACTGCCTTCCTGGCCTCCACCTACCACCTTGTCTCAAAACGAATGCAGTGTGTTTTAGGTTTGTGTTAGAGTATCACTCGGGCTTTGGTTCCAATTGTTGTTCTGGTTATCTATTTCCATGTAATTTCTGTATAAGAAACAGTTTCTGTATAACGAAATTCGTTATATCTACTGACCATAATGCCATGTTGAAGATCAAAAGTGGATTCAGGAAAATAGAGAATTTGCCATAAAAATGGAATTAAGTTTGCCCAAAAATGGCAATGAAAAGAAACTTGAATGGAATCATAGAAAACAGAAATTCTAGTCAATGAAGGATCTTGAGTCTAGCAGAAAAACGCATAGTTGGGGGCAAGCTGTAACTAACAATAATGTATTACTGCAGTTAAGAAATATCTACAGGATCTCTGCATGGGAGAATTCGACATTAACAATGAAATTTATTTTCCTCTTCCCTAAAAATATAGACCTTTATGATTTCTATGTTTATCATTTTATATTTTTGCATTATAAACAATTCAGTATCAAGAGATAAGCACTTTTATAATTTCACGACTGAAAATTATTAATATTTTTGCATATTTCCTTCCTTTGCATATGTGTAAATGAAACGTCTGAGTATGCTATATCTCAAATATGTGTCTTAATTTCTTTATTTAATGTTATATCCAACAATTTTGAAATTCATATGGCTATTCCATTGTTCATTTAACCTTTAACACTATTGGTATATGTTATTCTATATAGCATATAACGTTTGTATGATAATTTTATGGTATGTTATATGTTACTATACATTATTCTATTTCCATGATTTTTATGATAAATAATTCCCTATAACCATCTCCATAAAAAATACCCTTATCTTGGGGCCAGCCCGGTGGGGTAGTGGTTAAGCTCAAATTCTCCCCTTCCGCAGCCCAGGGTTTGCGTGTTCGGATCCTGTGCACAGACCTACACATTGCTTATTCAAGCCATCCTGTGGCAGGTGCCCCACATGGAAAGCAGAGGAAGATGGGCGCAGATGTTAACCCAGGGCCAATCTTCCTCAGCAAAAAGAGGAGGATTGGCAACAGATGTTAGCTCAGAGCTAATCTTCCTCACACACACACACAAAAATACTCTCATCTTCATTTGTGATCTCATTCCTTAGGAGAAATACCTAGGTATAATTAAATAATATGAACAATTTTAAGGCTCTTAGTATATAATTGACAATTACCAATCCAAAATTATTTTACTGAATTATCCACCCACCAATGTAGAGCAGAGTCTATTTCATTGTACTCTTGCTAACCCTGAATATTATCTGTTCTCATATTTGTTAATATGATAGGAGAAAAAATGTCATTTTTGTTTTGAATTGCATTTCTTGTCTTGACTGAGTTGGACTTTTTTATGTGTTTATTAACCATTTTTATTTCCTTTTTGGGGGTGTCTTTTGGTGTTCTTTGCTCATTTTTTCCCTGGAGTCTTAGTGTTTATGATAACAATTTTTATATATGGATCATAAGAATTTTTACATATTCAAGGAATATGATATCTTTTAAATATCCTTATATGAAGATATTTACCCTTTAAATATCTTAAATTTTCATTGTGATGTTCCTTATTTTTCTCTTATTTAAATTAACTCCCCCCCTTTGTGATAACTTCTATTGCTTTAAAAATTATAAAATTTCGGGGGCCGGCCCAGTGGCATAGTGTGTAAGTTCAGCGTGCTCTGCTTTGGTGGCCTGGGTTTGCGGGTTCAGATCCTGGGCTCAGACCTACACACCACTCATCAAGCCATGCTGTGGTGGCATCCCACACACAAAATAGAGGAAAGATTGACACAGTTGTTAGCTCAGGGCTAATCTTCCTAATCAAGAAAAAAATTATAAAATTTAAATATCATCTTGAAAAGTGTAATGATAAGGCTTCATTTTTCTTAGGTCTAGTTTTGCTAACACAAAAAGGTAGATAGATGCCCTGAAATAGAGTCTAAGGAAAAAGTGTCCCTGTCCACATTTGCTATTTGTAAAGAGTTTCAAATTATTGATGGAACATTTTATTTTATTTAATTGAAAAAATGCCAAACAAAACAACCATATCCTCAGACATCCTCTGAAACACTGAGCACAGTAGCAACAAATAAAATTTAGAGAGTATTGGTCATGAGTTTTGTTTCTTTTACTAATCTTCTCTTTCATAAGAGCAAAGAAGAAAAATTTAAAACAATTAATTGGAACAAGAACTCGTTAGTACACTTTGACAGCCTCTGGCATTTCAAGGAATATAATATGTTGAAGGAAAATGAAATAGATGATTTCAATTCCATCCAAGCAAAGGAAGTCTGAAGCCAGAATCCATAGAAAGAATCTGTATTGTTAATTCTCAACAGCATCAAGTCTCAAAGAAAAGGCCAGATTAACTCTGGTGGAATAATTTATAAATACATACAAATGGCTCCCATGACATCGTTACCTTATATTGTAAATGGAATTGTCCAGTGCATCTTCATTTGCACTAAAGACGCTGGCAAGCAGAATGTGATTTGGGATATCCAGTGTTTATTAGTTAATGACAAAAAAATGTGAATGAGTTGCATTGCTTTACGTTGTCTGAAATAGTCTGTGGAGTTTGTAAGTTCCTAACTGCTAAAGGCACAGCAATTTTCTTGGTGATATTGCCAAAGGACATGTTGCTATAACACTCAAAAAGATTTTTCTTTTTCCTCCCTCCCTCCCTTCTTCCCTATCTTCCTCTTTTCTCCTTCTCTCCCACCCTCCGTCCTTTCCTTTATCTCTTTCTATTTAATTAAGTTACTTTGAAAGAAAAAAGAATAAGTTACAGAGCTTGGACCCACTGGCTTGACCAAAGAAACCCAGTCCCTGAACTAGAAATAAATTCAAAATAGCTAAAAACCCATTACTCTAATTTCATGAAAACAGAGAAGAGGACAGAATACCAAAATCACAGTAATATTTGAAAGAATCATAATTCTTTTTTGTTACCACTTTCGTTACCCTCCACAGATGCTCCTAGATACCTTCCTCTACAAATCCTATAAACCTCACAGTAACTTTAAACACTTTTGTCCAAACTCATATGACTAGGCGATAGCAGAGTTGGGATGTGGAATCTGATCCTCCTGACTGCCAAACTCATGCTCTTAACTAAGGTTCTGAACTGCCTCTTAGGAGCACAGTTCAGAGGGCCACAGTCTATCTGACAAACGAAAACAGGATTTGTTAAGATGTTGGAAAATTAAAAATCCACCGTGGCATTTGCAATTTGAAGAGCATTTAGGTTTTAAATTGTGGTCTGCCATTTCTGTGTCAGGATTATGTTTTTAGCTCTGTATTTAATGAGGAAACGATCTCATGTCTCAAGAATTAAGAAGAGAAAACCCTTAGTGATGGACATTTTTTTCTTGGGGAAGAACAATATCACAGGATACGCTTAATTTCCAGAAATAGTGAGTCAGAATGGTATTTTTTCTTTTCTTATAGCAATCAGCATTTTAATTATGGTAATTCATATATATGCATATATATGTATATATAATATAATTTATATCTAATATATGATTATATATTAATTAATGATAAAATATCTCTTTCCATATTTGTTGTTTGTAAAGAACTTCAGATAACTGATGGGAGAATTTATTTCTGTGTAATTGAAAAAATACCCAAATTGTGTACCAAAAATATGTATGTATGTATATTATCATACCTATTGCAGAGTTTTTCCGTGACATCAGTTTAGACTACAATAATTAATCCAAAATTAAATGAGTGGGAAAGATTGAGATTGATTTTCTGTTGTGTTACTGAAAAATCAAGAGATTAATATAATGTGGTTAAAGCTAATTTGACAAAGCTGGGCTGTGATGATTAGAAAGAGAAACAATATTCATGAGTCTTCATTCCTTGTGTTTTAAGAATGATAAACTATTAGACTATGTCATTACAGTAGTCCCTCCTTATCCACGGTTTCACTTTCCGTGGTCTCAGTTACCCGCGATCAACCAAGGTCTGAAAATATTAAACAGAAATAAACAATTCATTAGTTTTCAACTGCATGGCACTCTGAGTAGTGTGACAAAATCTCGTGCCATCCCATTCCATCCTGTCCTGGATGTGAATCACCTTTTGTCCAGTGTATCCACGCTGCATACCTACCTGCCCGTTAATCACCTAGTAGCCGTCTTAGTTATCAGATCAACTGTCGTGTTATCGCAGTGCTTGTGTTCAAGTAACCCTTATTTTACTTAATAATGGCCCCAAAGCACAAGAGTAATGATATTGGCAATTCAGATACGCCAAAGAGAAGCCATAAAGTGCTTTCTTTAAGTGAAAACGTACAAGTTCTTGACTTAATGAGAGAAAAAAAACTGTTTGCTGAGGTTGCTAAGATTTATAGTAACTTTTATTACAGTATATTCTTATAATTGTTCTATTTTATTATTAGTTATTGTTGTTGATCTCTTACTGAGCCTAATTTATAAATTAAACTTTATCATGGGCATGTATGTGTAGGAAAAAACATAGTATATGTAGGGTTTGGTACTATCTGCAGTTTCACGCATCCACTGGGAGTCTTGGAATGTATCCCCCACAGATAAGGAGGGAACACTGTATAACCCTATCCATTCTTCCAAAGTAATAAAGAAAAGAATTGAATACTCTTTTTAGTTCATGTATTAAAATTTTAAATGGTAATTTCTGATTGTTGCTGAGTACTAAACTTCAGTTTCTCAATTTGGGCCACTTGTTTTTTTTTTACTACAATTTTTTTTAATGTATCGTATATACCTGTCAATGAGTGTTGCTTTGTGAGTTCGCTCACATCCTTCTCCCTATTGAGGGAGGGCACAGAATAGAAAAACAGCTATGAGGCAGTATCAGATAAGGCATCACCTGCTTTGACTTCCTTTATTTTGCTTTTCCTTGAGCCAACATACCAAAGAAAAAGATCCTGTCATCCTGGGAAAGGCTTGGGGGCTGCGTGGTGACCGAAGCACCAAAGACAAAGCTAAGACCCATTTTGTAAAAACATTATGATATGGCAATTTGGGAAATGTATATACACCTCAGAGGGTCTGTAAAAGTAACAAGTCACATACTCAATTTTGTGTGGGAAAAAAATACTTCTCTAAATTTCTAGAATTTACTGTTTACTGATGATCAGCCCTGATTTGAATTTTAATTATTCGTGGAGCTCAGGTCCCCATGGAGAATATAACCAACAGCAATAAATGAGAAGCATTTCCAATGTCTCATTTCCAGGTCGTATGCTTCTTTCATTCTAATAATGTTGCCTCCCTGAAAATTTGTGCACTCCTTGTGGTCATTTCTAGGAAGTTATTAATCTATGTTCAAGCAATTTTTTTGGCCGTTTTATTCAATTTTTCTAGGAGAAAAAAATGTCCAAAAGAAAACTTATTGCCACTAAAGAATTAAAAATGCACACTTTCTGTGTTCAGGACAGAAAATCAATGTAGATTAGAGATGAAGAGACTTGAGATAGTAGTAAATTAACAGTGCTTCTAATGACTTAGAGTGGTTGTGAAAATAAGTCTTTTCCCATAAGCCTGGGAGGGGAAAAAAACATCATTACAGTTTTATGGATTTAGCCTGTAGACCTAAAATAAACGTGATAATGCAACATGGTGAATGCAATTTATTCTCAAAAGGATGTGTTCCCTTAGGGAAATGTGGGCCATTTATTCTACAAGAAGATACTTGGTGTTCACGTTACGGTGTTAGGCTGTGACTAAAGATTTATAGAACGTGGTAAATATAAGTAATTATATTTTGACAGTTTAAACTCATGTTTGTAAGTGATCTAATAATTTTGGGGAAAAAATTTGAAGAAGAGACATGTTGTGATATATCTGTGTATGTATTAGTTTCTTTTCTAAAGTAAAAAGTCAAATTAAGTCATGTAGATATTTTATAAAATCAAAAAGTAAAATTTGACATGTAGTAAAATAAAGTCCTTTTCCTTACCCTTCTCTAGCTGGTCCTAATCTCTTTATAGTTCTTCTAGAGTGAGTATATATATATATATATATATATAGAGAGAGAGAGAGAGAGAGAGAGAGAGAGAGAGAGAGAGAGACACACCTCAGAGGGTTGGTCCAAGCAAAATCACTTTAGTCTAATTTATTTCTGGATGACCCTTTTTTTTTTTTACAATGCCCCCCACCCCTACTTGAGTTTCTCCTTGTCTTTTATTCTTGTAAGAGAGAAAACTGGTCTTTTTTTTTTAACTGTATTTTAAATATATTTCGAATTCTTACTGATTCAATGTACTGCCTGCTAGTCATTCTATTCTGATTTTGGAAACCCATTGCTTTCCGATTTGCATTTAGATTTGACCATGATTTTATCTGTATCTTCTTGTTTTAATGAGATGCTCTTCTCCCTGGAGATTTCTCTTGTAGTTCTCTATCCTCTTGCTCCTGTCTAAATCAGTTGCTCTTTAGGCCTGTTAGATGTGTGTCTTCCCTGCTCTGCTCTCCTGAGTTAGATTCATGCTTTCTTAGATCCTATGCATTTTCTTTCTGATATTCTTCATACCACTTCCTGAGTTTTTCTACCTTTAAGTTTGAGCAGTAGTTTTGTTTGACACAGAATGCAGGGTTGAGAATCGTTTTTTCTTAGAGCACTGAGGTAATTGTTCAGTTTCCTTCTAGGAAGCAGTGTTACTGATGGGAAGGCTGATGTCAATCAGTTCTTCATTCTTTTGTAGGTAACTTTAAAAAAAAGTTCTTGAAATATTCATTTTATATTTGTTATCTTAACATTTCAAAAAGAGATGTCTAAGTGTGGATCTAATTTAAAATTTTGTAGGCCCTTTTGATTTGAAAACATGAGAGCCTTCAACTCTGGACTTGGCATGCATCATTTTGATGATTCTCTACGCTTTTGAACATTTGTCTTTCTTCTTCCTAGATAATCTCATTTAACAGTTATTATATATTATAGCTATTTATTTACTTTCTTACTTATTAAAAATCTTCTTTTTTTCCTCCAGAGAGTTAAATGCGTGGCTGCTTCTCAAAGTGGTAAAGGGATTATCCCGGTTTTCTGGCCCACTTTTTACACTCACCTTCATTCACATGCTCCTCCCTCAAGTCTCCAGAGTATGAAGCACTCTGCCCAGCTTTCAGCTTCCTTTGTGTCTGTTGCCCACCCACATGTTTAGTAGACTGCCAGCCGCTCCACTCTGCTTATTTTACTTTATTTTATTTATTTTTGTGTGAGGAAGATCAGCCCTGAGCTGACATCCATGCTAATCCTCCTCTTTTTGCTGAGGAAGACCAGCTCTGAGCTAACATCTATTGCCAATCTTTCTCCTTTTTTTTTTCCCCCTTTTTCTCCCCAAAGCCCCAGTAGATAGTTGTATGTCATAGCTGCACATCCTTCTAGTTGCTGTATGTGGGACTTGGCCTCAGCATGGCCAGAGAAGCGGTGCATTGGTGCGCGCCCGGGATCCGAACCGGAGCGCCAGTAGCGGAGCTCGCGCACTTAACCGCTAAGCCACGGGCCAGCCCTCCACTCTGCTTGTTAATCAATACTTAAATGTCTGGCCTTCCTTTTCCAGCAATTGGCTGAAATACCTCTGCTGCTAATGTTTTACTGCTAATAGTTACAGACTGTACATATTGCATGCTCAGTTTGTCTTTTAGAATCAAAAGTGGAACAATAAATATTAAAGTGCATTAAACATATTTTACTTGGGAATCGTTTCCTTTTTTCAATGAGATCTGAGCAAATGACATTGTTATACAAAGATGTATGGACATCCAGTGACTGTTACAGTCTCTTTGCCCTTTAAAAAGCTATTAATTGATCTCCTATTATATGATAAGCACTATGCCATGCACAAGGTATACCATAATAACAAAGCCTCCAAATGTTTACATTTTAAGAGGGGGGGAAAATATGTAAACAAGTAAATGCAATACTTTTCATAATGACAAAGAGAGAAGTGTGTATAGGATATAATAAGGTCCCGAGAACAGATTGGGCAAGTCAGCGTGGGAGCTGGAAAGGTTCTGGAGATGCTTCGTAGAGGAAATGACACCTGGGCTAATACTTACACTCTGAGTAGTATGTCACTGGGAAGAAAGGAGGAGGGGAGAATTCCAGGTGGAAATAACAGAAGCAAAAGCACGGAGGTGTTTAATCATTGTATTTTTATTAATTTATGTTAGATTCACATGGCTGGTACACAGGGGCTGGTTAAAAGTAAAGCTAAATATGTAGACAGGGAGCAGATTGTGAAGAAAATACTTGGCCCTGCTAAATTGATCATATAGGACATATTCTCTAGACAATTCAAGGGTTTCATATAGGGAACTGTCCTAAGCTACTAGCAACAAAAGGGGAAAGAGAGATGAAAAGATAAATATGTTTGTAGATGTTTTGACAGGAGACTGAGTAACGGTGGAGCCATTCACCAAGGTAAGGATTAAAACAAGAGTAAAAATTGGAGGGAAAAATTTAAGAATTCAGTTTTGAACTTTTCAATTTCGTATTCATTATATAGGTGTAACCAAATAGGGATGTGTCCCAGACCCTTTGTAGACTGTTACCTAGTAACTTGATATCGCTTTTAGATAAAAATAGTAAAAATTCTCTGCTATGTAGATGACATGATTTTATTATCCAAAACTAAGAGTGTCTTACTGAAAGTCTTTATTAGAAACCTGGTATGTTAAGTATTTAGTGCTAAAAATGTAATAACACAGTTCTGTTTTTCTAAAATGACAGTCAGAATTTGGAGGAGAAGTCTCCAAACATTTCACTAGCCTATATTTAGTTATATATATACACTTTATATATTTAGTAAGTTCTCTTTACTGAGCTGACAATTATTCTTCCTTTACACTTGAATAACAGCAACTCATAGACTGTAATTGCCCGGTACTCACCTGGGGAAGACAAGAAAGATAAGGGCTTTTGGGTACAGAAAAGAAATTGAGAAAGGTATAAAAATGAAACCAAAACATATTCAAAGCCCTAATAACCAGATATAATTGCATTGTTATCGTTATTAAAAATACAGTTCTTTATTTTTTTGATGTCCACACATAACATTTTTTTCTATTTTTAACTCTTATCATGTTATGCACGCTATTTTGTTCCCTATTTACTTACCATGAACTTCATCTATTTAATAATAACACCCAATTGCTCTTTGAGTACGTTAAATAAATTTACAATCTGAAAAATGTCCAAATCTTTGCCCATTTTTTGAGGTATTTTTCAGTTAGTCTGTATTTATAGATATTAATCTGTTTTGATATTATAGAAATTAACCTGTCATCTTTGAATATGTTTTGAAAATTTCTCCAAATCTCTCCTACGTTACGTTTGTATTTTGGCCACTTTGGCCAAAATAATTTTTATTTTAATTTTTGTCTAATAAAATATTTATAGTTTCTGAGTTTCCTGTATACATCTAATCTCCCATATTTTCTTCTAAGATATTTATTGTTTAATTTTTAGAGTAAGCTTTTAATTCATCTGGGAAGTATTTCAGTATTTCACATTAAATAGGCCCCCGACACTATTTTCTTCCATATGGGTAATCGTTTGTGCCGCCATTTATTTTCCCATATAATTGAAATCTCTTAATATATACTGGATTTTTTCCCTCAATTCCCCATTCAATAGTGATTCATTTGTATCCTATGTCACTACTTACTTGGTGATTTCAATGGGTTTATAGTACATTCTGACAGATGGTAAAACAAGTCTGCTTAGTATTTCCCTTGTTCATACATTCCTTGGCTGTTCTCTAGCATTTATTCTTTAATGTTAATTTTAAAATCATTATACTCAACTCAAAACAAAACCAAACCTATTAGGATTATAATTAAAATTGCTTTTTTAAAAAATTAATTTGGCGAAAGGGATACTTTATGAGGTTTAGGTATGTTATTCCATTATAATGTCTCTTGTTTCATTTTGATCTTCAATAAGATTTTGTAGACTTTTTCATATAGATTTTATGCTTTTCTTGTTAAATTTATTCCTACATATTTCGTTGGTTTTATAACTATTGTGAATGGGATATTTTACCCTTTCTAAGTGCTTATTATTAAAATGGAGAAATATGTTACTTTGCCATATTTATCATGTCTGAATTCACTTATTAATACAGTGAGGTTTTTCTATCATTTCTTGTGCTTTTAGATAATACTTTTAAAGAAAAAATTTTGTCATTTATGTCTAATATTAATAGTATTTATTTTATATTCTTATTACATTCACAAGACTCTCCAAGAAAATGTTAAATATGTCAAGCTCATAAATTTAAATGTAAAGTTTTTAGTATTTTGTTATATATTGTGAAATTGCTATTTGTTTTCAGTTAATAATTTTTGCCATATTTAAGTAGTTTCCTTCAATTATCAAGAATGGCAATGTATTATTAAATGTTTTTGAACCTATATTTGTATGATGATATGATATCTTCTTAAAACTTTAGGTATATTCAATTAGGTTGATAAATATTCTGATATTAACCCAGCCTTCCTTTACTAGACTATACCTTGTTTGTTTGTAATATATTATTCTTTTATTCCATTGCTGTATTCTACGTATAAAATTTTTATTTCCATTTTTTATATCTTTATTTAAAAATGACATTGATTCATAGCTTTTCACTTGTAATATTTTTCAAATTATACAAGCTTCATAAAATAAATTGGAGAGATTTCATTCTGTAATCTGGAATATTTCAAATAGGATTGGAGCTATTAATGTTTCCTGGAAATCATCTATGAAATCTTCCAGTCCTAGTATTTTCATGAATGGTAGCTAGTTAATCATCTTTCCAATCTATTCTACAGTAATTGGTCTTTTCAAATTTTCCACTTCTTGCATGATTTTGGTAATATAAATTTGACAGAGCATCTATTTTCTGGAGCTTTTGTTTTATGTTATTGTCATAGCGTCCAGTAATATTTGATTTCTCTCTTTTTAAAAATCTCATCTTTATTCCTGGGCTGGTCTCCTGTCTCATTCCTTTTTTTTTTTTTTTTTCTCATTCCATGTATTATTGTGTCTGAATCTAGAGAAAAGTGAAAGTAAATAAGATCAAAGGAATCTCATTTCTGCTTTTGCCCTCCTCCCTCATTCCACAGTCATAGAAAAAAGCAAGATCTGGACATGCCATGTGTACCACCTCAAGGATATTTGCTAATTTTTATGGCAATGGAGATGACAAATTGATGATGTAGATTTGTGACTTTTCTTGGTTTGAATTTTCTTGGCATAGTCTATGTGTCAAATAACAATGATAGATAATCATCTAAAATGAAAGGTTTTTACTGGACAAATAATTTCAAATTCTAGTTATTTAATTCTGAAATTCATTCATTTTCGTTTTACCATGCCAGCCAATGAATGAAGAAATGGTCTTTGGGAGCAGTAATTACTACAAAACCACTTTTGTGTAATATTCTCTGTCTTATTTATTTCAAAATAAATCTTTCTTTGCAACAATATCGCAAAATACTCTGAAGTTGACCCTTCAGAAGCCTTGCGAACAGTTTTAGTTGCAGGATGCTTTTTGATTGCCCAGGTGTCTCCTTAATGGAATAGTTGTCATTTTCCTGGTCATGTCTGTGTTGTATTTGTAGACATCTTGTCAGTGGTTTTTGGAAATGTTGACTCATCTGGGAACTCCATGCACAAGAACATGTTATCTAAACTCCACAGTGAAACCTCTGTCTGCCTAGGCTGTCGTTTTTTGGAACACGATGGAATCAATTTTATCTTTCTGTCTTTTTTTTCATTTAAAGATACCACTTATGTTTAAGGAATTTTGAAAAAGAAATGTTTTACTTCAGGTATTAAACTCATTGATTCTAGACTTTATTTTTTCTAGAGCATTCATGGAGTGAAAAATTGGTATGTGTGTACAAGAAGATGCCCCTTGGAAGGCAAGCTGCTATTTTCTAAATAATTTCATTTCACAAAACAGTAAAATTGGAACCACAAGATATCTTATTTTAATTCTCTTGTCACTGTTTTGAAAGGTTAGTGTTTGATGGAGGGCATAAATGCTTACATTTACATTGAAACTTACACTTTCAGAGTAGTTTGTGTCTAAAAATTTATAATGAGGCAGAATTATAATTTGTCACAGTTGTCTTTCTAATTCTAAAACCTTTGTTTCTTCCTCCTTCTCATCCTCTTTTTCTTGTTCTTCTCATTATTCTTACTATTTTATTATTATTATTTTAATGCAAGACATTTAATCAAAAACTATTTTATTATTGTTATTTTAATGCAAGACATTTAATCAAAAATTCACATACGGGAAAATGTGTGAATTTTTTGAGGGCTTTCTAGTATGGTGATGTTCAGCTGGCAACTTAGTAAAATTAAGATAAACTTAGCCCTTAGCTTTAAGTCAGTCTAGAACAATGACTTGGACCTGCCTTTGTGTATTGCTTGTGTACATCAGTAGAGAGTGAGTACTAACACTGGCCGCTGTGGAAATAAGACTCACTGATAAAGAAGAGGTTAAAACATTTTTCAGTCAATTTTAACAAGCCTAATATAATTTTATTCGAGGAGAAATTAGTGTCATTTGTAATGTTTTCTATGCTCCCACGACTATTGATGCATTAGGGCTGAAAGTGAATGAATTTCAATAAACCAAATAGCATATTAGCTTTTAGATATCTGATAGTAACACCTACTCCCAAGGCATAATATAATTATAATTTTCTGAACTAAAAAATATATAATGAAAAGTTATGTTTTGAAAAGTTTGAAAATTTTTCAAAAATTGTATCCCTTTTCTACCAAAGGCAATTTTCCATCCAGTTTGAACTCAGTTGTATTGTTCTTCATAAAATAGTAAAAATAAGGGCCAGCCTCGTGGCGTAATGGTTAAGTTCGCACACCCTGCTTCAGCGGCCCGGGGTTCTTGGGTTTGGATCCTGGGCACGGACCTATGCACTGCTTATCAAGCCATGCTGTGGCAGTCATCCCACATATACAGTGGAGGAAGATGGGCATGGATGTGAGCCCAGGGCCAATCTTCCTCAGCAAAACGTGGAGGATTGGCAACAGATGTTAGCTAAGGGCTAATCTTCCTCACCAAAAACATAATAAAAATGACTGAGACATCAAGGAACTTTTGTCACTTATCTGATGATGCTTCCTTCCTGCCCACCCCTTGCCCCAGACCATAGCCACCTCCTTCATTATGGAAAAAAGATGATGCATTATTGTATGACCCACCTCATTTTTAATATGTAACATCACTGTTAACATGCAAAGAATAGAATAATTCCTTTTTACAAATTTTAAAATTTTAGGTTTTTGGTATTACTTAGGTAATGTATCACTCTCCCCAAATTGCATTTTCTTTTACACTGATCACCTTGGATTCAAATTTGTTCACAGTTAAGCCTCCACTTAGCTTTCCCTTCTGGTATATCAGAGCATAATGAACTCAATTTTTTAGTGCTAGTTTGCTTTCAGTCATAATAAGACATGTACAGAACAGAATAAATTTGAAATTTATAAAGCAAGAAACAATGATATAAATGGAGTTGCTAGACCAAAAAAATTTGGTTACCTTTTCTTTTAAAACGTATTTGATGATCTTATTTTATTTGATAGTTCTTGAAAACATTTTATATTATTGTTCCTCATGTTTTCCTCATTTACCATTTTGTGAAGCTAGGTATACATAAATAAATGTCCAAGCAGAAATTATGTATATCATAATTTGGTTTATAGGAGTGTTCAAGAGTTTAGATATTCTCATGAAACATGCAAGAATGTCATAAAATGAGTGATGCAAAAATGATATAACTAAAAATTGTGTTAAAATCAGATTACATAAAGGTTAGAGAAAGGTGTACAAAATAACGGCAGTGTTCTACAAAATTAAATGAAATAAAAATGAAAAAACATAAAGACTCTGTATCCAAAGGACCACATCAAAACACCAATTTTTTCATATATTCCAATGTGATCAGTGAATAAATTATAGAGCAGTGAAGTAAATTTAAATTAACTTAAACTTTCTGACAAATATTAGAAGCAATTAATAAAATCAGGAAAATAAGAATTGTTCAGGAGAAAAGTATTGGATTAAGATCCAGGACCCTTTTGGGCTTCTAGGTATGCCATCTGTTTTGGTATTAGGTGTGGTATTTGCACACACACAAAAAGGAATACTCTCTACTCAGGCAAAATCCTTCATAGCATGCTTCTGTTAAAAGATAAACTGAGGGCATATTAAAAGTTTAAGAGTTTATATGAGCAAAACTCATCAAATGGGGTAGATCCAATCTAGCAAATAGAAAAGAACTCTAAGGAACTGGATGAAATGAAAGACTTTATAGGCAGAAGGGAGCAGGAACAAGGATGTTATACTAGGCAAAAAATCAGATTGGTTATTGCAAGGTTACCTTCCTTTAGGGGGATGACAGGGGTCTATCAGGCAGATTACCTAACTAGTGCTGATCAGGGGATTCCTGAATCGCCTTAAGATTCCATTTCTGAGAGAGCCGAAACTGTAATTAAGTCAAGTCTCTGTTTTGTGACTCGTGGTTTAGCATAAGGGACTCCATTTTGGGCCTGTTTTCTTGTTTTTAACACTTTTTACTAGATCAGTCAAACCCGCACTCAGACAGCTTCTCTGTCTGTCTCTCTTTCTCTTACAAACACTGCACAAGTTTTACTAGACAATGATTAAAACCTGAGATAATGATGATAACAATTACCATGATGCCTAATATGTGATAATATTCACCATAATGAAAACTTTCATGAATATAAATTGTCATATAAGTCTTTAACATGGTCACTCAAGGTGGAATGCTAGAATTTAAATTTGACAACTGATGCTTAGTGAAATTAAGTAATCTTCCCAATATATCATGTTGCTATCATGTAGACACTTTGGATTGGTCATAGGTCTGTCTTCAAAGTTCTCACCTTTTCTTCTAAGCTACGTGGCCTCTCCAAGGAATGAAAGGGCACACGACAGCGAATCATATACAGGTTATGACACAGAACACACACATGAGCTACAAATGACATACTCAAGTCATTAATGTGGTTCTAGTGTTAATTACCAATTCCTACAACCTAACATGTTCCCTGAAACCTTTACCACTAATGGTATCTGATCAGAATCTGCCTTCTGCCTTCTGCCTTCCATGTTTCTGCATTCTGTGCTTCTGTTCACATGCTGCTGAGTATCAGACTGATTACTTCTGATTTCAGAGCTGAAAGGGCATCAGTAAAGAATTTCTAGCATTTAAATTTCCAATTCCTTAAAGTCTAGGAAAAGTCCTTAAAAAACAGGTTCATGAACTCTATTTGTACTGCTCTGTTACTGCTCCCATTTCCTCCTGCACAGATCTTTATGGATGTGTAACACTGTTGTGTCACCCTCTTCCAGTGTAGACAAATTTGGCTAATACCTAGTACACAGTGCTGCTTTTGCTGAATTGCTGAGGTTGTGGATTTGAAAAGTCTTGCTGGCTCTGTAGGTGGGAAAAGGACAACACCCTGCTGAGGATTGCCCTGTTACTTAGACACCCTGTACTCTCTGTGTCCCATTGCTGTCCCAGCAGCCCCAGCTATTGTTAAAATATTTTGCCTTCTCCCTTCAAGAATCGTACTGATTCATGTACATTTAGGTGTGGGTTGCACTGGGGCAATTACTTTAATTTCTTTGAGTTTCCTAATCTGTAAAATGGGGATACTAATGCTTACTCTACCAAGAGTAGACAGAAAAAATATATATATAAAGTATAAAGCACAAATATGAGGAATGATACAATCAGGAGACTTAACGCTAGCTTGATTTATAAATGTCATGTCTACTAAAAAATTTATGTTTTTCTGCATAATCAAATTCCAGGTGAATCAGCAAAGAATTTCCTGGGGTGAGAACCTGAAAATACTGCTAAAAGACTAGCCAAAGAACTATTTTAAGCCCCATGTATTGTTTTGGTTTGATATTCAAAATGCAATTTAAGGACTACGTAAGCCATATTTTTCTTCAATTTATTTCCATGTAGCAAATAATTTCTTCTTTCCTCTTTTACTCGCAGAATTGTTTCCTGCACTTCAAGCCACTTCATTGTACTGTCTGAATATTTCCAACTTCAATTATATTAAAGTTGAAGGGCTGCAAGTTCTATTAAAAACATGCAAGACTTAAGTGTAAATTATGTTATAACCGTCGTCTACCATTTACCCCTTATGCTTCTAGTCTGTGAACAGCCTGTTCTTCTTTTAATGCTGCTCTTCCTTCATATCACACTAATATATTTGATTTCATAATTTATTTTTAGTGCTCCTGCAGCCTATTGTTAATAATTGGAAAGTTATAGGGTTTTGGTAATTATAGCCTTACATGAAGAAGAATAATTTTAAAAAGCACATCTTACAAGCTCTTTTGGAGAGGTATGTAAGAATATAAAGACGACGTTCATCAAATATATTCAAGAATTTGGGAAATAATTATATGGATACCAAATTGGCCACAGATTCACCTATCTGCATATTTATAGCTCTGATATCTGGACAAAACAAATCATAATTAATAAGGAAGAAAGAAATAGAGATGGCTCTCAGGGGCATCAGGATAGATGAATGAGCTCTTAGACATGTTATGTATAATACATTTTTCTTCTTTCCTAAATGGCTATGCACATTTTTTCAAAATGTATTCAATGGATGTATTTTGCAAAGTTTGTCTCGATATGGGTTGTAGAGTGATGAGAGGTAGGGCAGCAGTTTTTTTTTTTTTTTTTTTTAAGTGAAATCAGTTTAGGATTGCTGAGCTGTACATATTTTTGAGTTATGTTGGAAGTAGAAAAATTATAAATCATTTCATTTATGTTATTTAATACAATAAAATTTCAATTTTAGACAGTTTAATATGAAAACCACTTTTAATATTTAGATTATTTTTCACAGTGCAATGTTTCATTTATGAGATCTTGGTAACCAGTTAATTGTTAAGCATATGAAAGCATTCAAGCCCCCTATTGCATTTATTTTGTCTTTTAATAATCAACAGGCAAGGAAACCCTGACTTTTCTGTCATTATACTTAAGATTTTCATCTAGCTAGCCTGTTTGATATATTTATGGTTGTGTTGTATAGTGAATATGAATTCTTATTTTAATTCAATCTCGTATTCCAGGAAATAGCCAAGTCAAAAATACACATTTTCTTTGAAGAGATAGTCTGCCAATTTATCATCTTAAAAACAGTAGCTTTAGTTCTTCCTATTTTTATTCCTCTCTCTTCCCTAAAGATACCTATCAAGCCTTTACCCGTTCCTCATCATCACCGTCACCATCATCTGGTGGGTCCGTTATAACCACAATAGCAAAGTAAATCAGAGCAGTTAATCCCCTAGGCAACAAGGTTCCTGTTGCTTTCACCGTTACTTGTACTTGCTTTCTGCTTCTGCTTTGGAAAGTATAGGTCTGTATCTTTCTTAATTTCTTGGTAAGGCAAGAGGCTGTGAAGCTTGTGGTGTGGAGAAAGACTGCAAATAAATGAAAGAACGCAATTTTTTTATATAGGAAAAATTTAAGTTCTGTTCTGAACAAGATGATTTAATAGAGAACCATTTTTTTTTTCTGTCTTTATAGATTTATTTTTCTCAGAGATTTTTTTTTTTTGTATTTTTAATTCCTTTCAATTCCAGCATTGTTTTGGTATTTATTTATGTATATATAAATTTTTTTTATACTTACTCTGTTCCAAAATTAATTAAGAGGAGTTTCACAGTACAAACCGATCTTTTCAATTAACTTATCCTCTCTGAATCCTTTGGAGACTGGGAGTGTGTGTCGTCCATGAAAGACAGCTTTTCAAGTGACGGGCTCTCAGGCATCCAGCTAACAAATGATGAGTCAGTATATAAGTGTTTTTCCAGTGGAGATTTTCCTAACTCTCAAAGTTGCTGGCCAGAATTATCATCCCTCAGACAAAGGAATCAAGACTCTTTAAAGCAGTGGTTCTCAAAGCATTCCCTGGCAGCTGTTAGAAATACAAATTATCCATAGGCCCCATCTGCTGAATTAGTAGCTGGGAGTAGGGGCCGGCTAACAGCTTTGAAAAAAGCCCCCCAGGTATGTCTGATATGTCAAGATCTATGACATCTTTTTTGGAGGGTGACTTACAAGAGGTTTTTTGTTTGTTTGCTTTGCTCTGTTTTGTTATCCTGCAGTGTAATTCAGGAAAATAGATTTTTTTTTTTTAATCTGTAGATTGATCAATAATTTGGTTATTTTTATTTATGGTCATACTCTTTTAGGTGTATTAGCTAAAAGCAAAGCTCTTGTTTGCTTTTTTATGATGCAGGTACTGAGTATTTTCTCTGCTTTCCTAATGAGGGAATGGAGGAGACTGTCTCACTGCCATTTTGAGAGAACATCCTTTAAGGTCATAGCCTTAGGAGTAGGTTATACCCCCAAAACAGCTAACTTGGATTTTATTTGATTTTGCTATTTAAAAAAGTAGTGTCATCACAGAAAAATTTTCGGTCCTAGAAATGCAAATTATATAAAAACTAAGACAGCTCTTGATAATTTTGAAGGACCAAAGAAAAGGGAAGAGCCTTCAGATGAAGCCATTCGTAACTACCCTTTTATGGCTCAAAGTCTTCCTTTATTTTGCTCTCAGCCCTGTAGGCCTGTGGGCTGCCCAGGCACTGAAGATAAGCTTTGGCTTCTGCATTTAAGATTTCAGTTACACTTCTGCAGACTTCAGTCAATCATGGTTACCTTGACTTTGGTAATTTGCTTTCTACATTTTTTTTCAGGAGCAACACACTACCATCTGCAACAAATCCTCTCACTCTGACTCCACAGGCAGACAATATATTTTCTGTTTTAGGGAGAATGGATGTACGAAATTGAAGTATTGTGACTATTAATATTCCCCTGGCAATAAACTGATGTTTGTTTCATTATTTAAATTGAATCCTTTTGATATTTTGATTTACTCATTTGTCACTAGGATTTGTAATTTAAATCATAAAGTGAATATTCTGAAAAATAGATAGTTTACTAAGTCACTGTCATATTGAAAGGCATGTCTCCATGACTTTGCTTTTTACATTTGGCACAAGGACAATAATTTGTAACTGGCATTCCAGATGGATAATTTATTGAAACATTAACACATCAAAAAAAATAATCTCTGTCAAAGTACGTGTAAAAGTATTCAGTGCATTTGGTTATGCCCCTAAACTTGATCCAGGTTGTGGGGATATAACTAAATAAGAAGATGAATATCTGTCTTGATCCTATCTAATAATCTCATTTCTAAAACGTTGGTGAAAAGTCTATTAGGCGCACACCTCTAGTACTATTATTGCCAATTTGGCTTAAAAAAAAATCCCTGTTACTTATTTTCTTATCCTCCAAACAAATTATGCTGAACCAAGTCTTGTTGATATAACAATGCAGCTTGTAGTGTCCCCCCACTTTAAATATGGAATGCTTGTGGGACTCTGCCACCTGCCAATGAACAGAATTGTCATGGCTTCACATTTACTTATTTTAAATTGGACTTTAGATGTCCCTGGGTCTCATCTTGCAACAAAATAAAATTACATGTGCTTTAATACCCAAATTATGAAGACTCCAAGTTCACCTCCGCCCAGGTTAGCAAAAAGAGCAATTTCCCCGACTCTGTCACCTCCTTGCATGTTATGTCTCAGCATACCCAGGGCTGCTTATCCGTGTCCAAGGAGTTAGTCCTGATTCTTTTACCTTACTGATGAAGTCAGTACTCAAATAACACTTCCACATGGCTGAAGGAGCACAGCATATCTACCAAGAAGGCTGCGTGCTCCATGATGTGCCACCATGCCTGCAGTGAGTGACTGCGCCCACACAGGCCAGTGAATGTCCCTTTTCCATCTTTACTGCTGCCACAGCTACCAGGGACCAGAGATTAGTGTCCCCAATACCTGCTGTCATAGTATTACTCCAAACCTGCACAGCCACTAGTGTAGATCTCTGTTGACTGGTCCAGGCTTTGATGGGAATCCATCCTCAAAGTGCCCCTTCCAGCTCCACCATGCCCAGTCTGTGCTGGACCTATCACTTACATTGTCCCGAGTGGTACAACTGTTACCATTCACTCAGCTCCCTAAAGCGCCTACAGAGTGCCTGAGTTTGGTAGCGTCAGAACATCATTTATACCTTATTCTTCGACCCAGCACTTCCTTCTGATTTCCTAAGACCATTACACTTGGGTCACTAGTCCACATTGTTCTTGCATTGAGATTCCTGTCAAAACCCCTGCCTGTCGTCTAGTATTACTTGGGGCTATCCCAGTATATCAGATGTTCAAATGATGTTGATTCTCAGATGGAAAGGAGGTGGCTTGGGGACACTTTCAACGTCCATCCTCACAGGAATTGTTTTAGTCTGTGTCAAAGCAGAGATTCTTATAGATTCCTAGGGGAGGGGTACTGGATAACTTACAGGCCAGTCAACAACATATAAGCACTTGCCTTAGCCTGACCAAGCGAGATCTTGTTATAGTTGCACTTTCTCCACTGACCTTAAGTGAGCTTAAGGTACTTACCTTATATAACTAAATACAGTGTTCATAGAACTCATAGAGTCTACACTAATGATGTGAACAGAGACCTCCCCTCCATCAAAACAGACATTTTTGTTCTTCAGCAATTTTAATGCCTAGCCTCTCCTGGACAGTCTGTAACAGAGTGGAGAGATCCAGCAGAACATCTGAACGCTAAGCACATACCTACTGAATAGAGTTTTATTGGTCGGTAATCTTTAAAGGCATAACTTTCTCCCTATTGTTAAATGGAACAACACTGGACATTTGGCTGTAAATTACCAGTTGCTCAAACTTAAGATATTTTTTTTCTCTAAAAATCAGAAAATTTAGTGAGAGTTGAGGTTCTGGATTCTGAGGATAAGGATCTCCCTCTATCATTTCTGAAATATGTTGACTTGTCTGCTCTTATCCAAGTCAAATGAACTCTTTAAGCTTTGGTTTCTTCTTCACATCAATTATCAGTCATTGCAAGTATGGAATGAAAAACTAATATAAAATATTGAGCACGTGCCTGGCATGAGTAGGCTCTCAAATGGTTATCTATAACATTAAAAAGTTTTACTGCTTTGTCTATTTCAACATCATCTTTGGCCATGTTTTACTGAGACTTAGTACCAAAGAAATATCATCTAGGCGTCAAAAAGTTTCTGAACTATGAGATAATCAAAATTATTTAAGTCCTTTTATGACTAGGGTTCCAATACTCTTATACCAGAACCTTATTTAAAAATGTTCTTCATGTATCTCCTTGTCACAAATCTATAACAAAACTTGGAGTAGCAATAGACCTACTTTTCTCCTAGTCTTTATCTCTTTCCATTTTTAATGTTTCCATTATGATTTCCAACTCTCAAGGCTCAGCAGAAAAAGGACCACTACTTTTACAAACCTTGCTTGTTGTCATTCGTGCCATTACCAGGAATGAAACATTTTAAATCTGACACTGAAAAGCAAAATAAATAACATGTATGGTTGTAAACTGCTGCACTAAAGATGTTCCAAAATGTCCATTGTTCACTATTTTCATAATTTACCTGTCAACAGCTCTATTTATTTGGGGATTGTTTCTGTGGGTTATCATCAGGCATAGATGATAAGGCCACACACATTCATCTGGGATAAACAGAACTATAAATAATATATAATTTTAAATATAGAATGATAAAGATCTCAGAAAAGCACTTTGTTCTTTTCTGTGAACTCAGCAGATAATGCATGAATTGGTAATGCTTGGAAGTATCATCGAAGGCTGTGCTACAATGTACCTGTTATCAGCGGAGATGTTGTTGTTAAACTCTTTTAGAATAGCACAGCAAATAGCACACAGTTTTTGTGTAATGCTGTGGTAAGGGCTGCCACAGGAATGTAGGGAAGTCCTCAGAGAGTTATGTAGTTTTAGGATGCCCAGGGCTAATGACGTATCAAGAGTATCTCCAGAGTAATCATGTCTGGTAGCTTATGGATGGGCCTTGTGATTAGTAAAGAAATAATCTTCCCAGTTGATGAATTCGATGAATAAGCGTCTTCATCCGCTTGAATGTTTTTAGATCGAATTATTTATTTCTGAAGGCATGGGAGTCCACTGCCCTGCCGGGCACAAAGAGGCGCTGGTGCTCTGTTATATTTGGAAAATGCCTACAGAGAGTCCACTACCACGTGGAGAATAAAAGGCTTCTTTATGAAGGGCCTTGATTACGTTAATAGTGATAATAAAAATAAGCACGAGAGCTCTGAATATTAGTCCAAAGAAGACATAAATGATCAAATTAAGGAAACAAAATTATAATAAATACAATTTCTAAAATTCTGATTGGGAATTACATAGATTTCCATGAATTGCCTATCACCTTTAAATTAGGTATTGAAACTGGTAAAACACAGACCTTTTAAACTGTTACTGGATTCTAGAGTATTATTTTTCTTAATAGATATATTTTCTCCAAATCAGATCATTGCTCTGAAAAGAAAGGTGACATTTTTAAAAGGGTGATATTACTAAGTATAGCATTTCCAAGGATAATTCGTGGTATACATTGTATTTTGATAATAGTGAAGACAAGCAAATTTATTTGAAATAATAAGGAAAACGTTTTTATGTCACAAAAACGAGATCATTATAGATATCAGTCTGCATATATTCAAAATTCCATGCCCTTTCTTCAACTTTTCCCCTGAAATGTACATTACCACTTATTTTCTGGTCTACTTCTCTTTTCTATTATCCCCTATTTCTTAAATTCTGAATAAAGACTGAAGTTAATTGGGTTAAATTATTCACTGAAAAGTTTATTAAAGTTGTCTGCTAAAATCTATAGAAAATGTGTAATTTGAAAGTATAACTCATCAATTAAGAGTGTTCTCTTTTGTTAAATTTTGTTTCACATTTCTTTCACAGTATGTGTGATGTTTCACATTATTTCACATGAGAGAGATAATTTGAATGTCACTGATGTCCTGATGTCCCGATGTCCCTCTATATATGACTGTGGCATTTCTCAGATCAGCCTCCAAGGGGAAGAGCAGGGGAACCTAGCATTGTCCAGATGATCACTTGGCAGAAACGTAGAGTAGAGGATTTACAACTGGCAGGATGGTTGGAAGAGATGATATTTAATATTCCTTCTAACCCCCAAATCCTCTGATGCCTAGATTTCTAGACCTTATGACAGCTTTTTACAAGTATTAAAAGTTTTCTTCCATGACACAGACAATAGATTGTAAATATTTTAATGAAGACTTGTCTGTTAATCATTCCTCATTGATAATGTGTTTTTATAATTTTTGAATATGCTAATATGTCAATATGGGTGATGTTTTAAAAAGTTGTCTTATACATGGAATAACCATTTCATTCAAACTAAGAAACTCTATCTTAGATTTTTGTGTATTAAGTCTCTACTATTATCATTAGGTGAAAATTAATTAGAGCAATACATACTTTACTATGTACAAGATATACAGCATCTAAAATATCATTTTCAACTTCAAGGAACTCACACAACAAATTAACAGTAATGTTATGTACCATATTAGAGAAACATGAGAAGAGGAACCGTCCCTATCTGTGTGAGGGAGATAATGAAGACCCTGTAGAGAAGGTAAAATTTGGGCTGAAACTAGGAGAATGCGTGGTATTTTGCCAGGCAGAAAAGAATCTAAGAAGGGGATCAGAATATGCAGAGGCAAAGAAGCCAGAAAGAGTTTATCACATTCACGAGATTAAAAGGGCTCCTTCCCAGGGCTTCTGAATGAAAGTCACAGGAGTTCTATGGACTCTCCTTTTTTCCTCCTTCGCCCCCTTCCTCCCTTCCTTCCTCCTTCCTTTTTTCTTATCATCCCTTCAGTAATCTTGGGACCTCTGTTTTATATTTAGTTCCTCCCAATTACCTTGCTCTTTGGGGTACTAATAGATGATTTCTACAGAAGCTTAATTTTTTTTTTTTTTTTTGTGAGGGAAATTGGCCCTGAGCTAACATCTGTTGCCAATCTTTCTCTTTTTGCTTGATGAAGATTGTCGCTGAGCTAACATCCATGCCAAGCTTCCTCTATTTTGTATGTGGGATGCTGCCACAGCATGGCTTGATGAGTGGTGTTTAGGTCCGCGTCTGGGATCTGAACCAGCGAACCCCAGGCCGCCAAAGCCAAGCAAGCAAACTCAACCGCTACACCACTGACCTGGCCCCAAGCAGACGCATTTTTGAAATAGATTATTGTGGTTTCAGGAAGGAGGTCTCTTTAGTTTTCTAACACAGTAAATTACTCTTTATTACTAAAGAGTTGATAGGCAAGAAATTTAGGGAAGGGGCCTTTGAAAAATAAATGTCTGCTCTACGGTTTGGTATGCTCCAAGTTTCAGTTTTCACAGGCCCAGGAAAGACTAGGTGACTAGGTAACATTTCAATAGCTTTCATAACTGTAAATAGAAGGAAATGGGTGACTAGGTAACGTCTCAATAGCTTTTATACCTGTAAATTATAAATAGCTTTTATAACTTGCTCCTATATGAAGCTGTATATTTGATGTGTATAAGAGAAGCATTGTGAAAATGAATGTAGGAATATTTTACCATCTAAAAAACTAAATATGAACATTAACTCCTCATGCATAAACTAGATGTTTCAGGAATTTTAATGTGAACAAGTGTTATTTTAATCCAAGCAACTGATGATTAAAGAAAAACAAATCTGCCATGACTCAGCACTTTTATTTATCAATATAGTAACCTGCTTTTGAAATTTATATGCTGAGGGTTTAAATGTGCAAATGAAATAGGTACCAGATCATTCTAATGGCCAGCCATGACATATGTATTGTTTTTTATTACTATTATTGCAACTTCCATTCATTCCATGTTTAACAAGTGTCAGGAGTTTTACATAGACCATGCTTATCCTTATAATATGCTGAGTTCTGTTATCACAGTGAGGAAACAGATGCCTCCTAATCTTAAGTAACTAACTCAAAGTCACAGGATTATAAGTGATTAGAAATACTGGGTTATAATTATAAATACTGGAACAAGTCATTGTTTTCTCAAGATATTTGTGAAAATGAGAGGCCCATGGTTATGACATTGTTTAAATAAAAGTTTTTCTAGTGCCAAGGGACTTGATGGCCACACGAGGTTATTTTGAGTCATCTGATAGCCAGGAATGCACTTAGATCTCAACGCAAGGTCAAGTCCATGTCCTGACGTATATGTACTTTTATAGGAAGTATGTTTTTCTTCTTGTCTTGTTCATTTTTGGATATCAATTTATATTTAAAAAATATATTAGTGACTATATTACATTTATTAACATATGAGTATATGTACACACATAGTAGTAGACATACACATATGTGTATATATGTCAAACTTTTGCTGCTAAATTTAACTTAATCTAATCTCTGTCATTAAGTAGAAAATAAAAATCAATAATGCATCTTTTATTTCAAAAGGTCTAACATATGGAGTGTGTCTATATGAAAATAGTTTTTTCTGACATAAATTCGGTATATATCTTAGTTAAGATGGATAAGATTATTCCTCTGATAGCAAATTTATATAATGGACAGGAGAAAAAGCGAATGAGTTATGTCTACCCATGCTTATTTTAATGCAACCTGCAGATACTTTTAACAATTCACTAATAAAAGTAAGCTGTAAAATGTTCTGGCTAAATAAAGGTAAAGAAAAAGTATAATTTCTTGAACAGCCCAGTTGTGTCAGGATATGTAAAGTAATTAATATGCTTATGTTTAAATTATTGTTCATCAGTTTATTTCTTATTCCACAAGGAACTATTTCAAGAAATCTCTGGGGAAGAATGGTAGGTGGGTGAATGGGATTGGATGGTGTTAATGGTTGTTTAACAGTTTGAAGGTTTGATGAGCTCGGGTTGAAATATTTATATTTACAGGAGAAGAAACCATTAATCCATCCTGTACAAATAGCTTACAATCAATAGCCATGTGTATCCTGTGGTCATCACTGATGGAAGTGGAAAGCTTTTAATATACATAAAGTTTGACAATTACAATTGAATTTCATACTCTTTATTACCATAATCCACAGGAAAATATCCTCTTAAAGCAATGCAAATTACTATATCTTGGAATTATTTATTAAAATATTCTTTTGTTGTACTTTTAAAAGTGAATGAATCAGATAAAAAATTATTCCAAACAAGCATTTCTCAGAAATGGTATATTTAGTCTTTAACAAATTTAACAGGTTTGTTGGAACTAAATATAGATATTCTTTCTAAATATAATAATAAATTGCCAGAATTTATCATTTCAACATATAAAATGTAAGCGTGGTAGAAAATGTATTTATAACTTTAAATGAAAACTATAAGCAACTAGTTCACCATGATATTAGTTATACACATTGTTTCACTTGATGGAGGATTCACCAAACCCATAACCACAATTTTTATGTGCCTAAGGAATGATGTTTATTTTATATGCTAAAGATACGCCAAGTTTACATGAGATCTAAATATAATCAAAATTAATATTTAGTAAACCGATATAAAAGTTCAAAGCTGGAATGTTTCCTGAGTAATTATTGACCTGAGTTGTTTTTCCTCCCACAACATTAAACATTAGAATGAAAAATGAGGGCTTGTTCTACTTTAGAAAGAGGTTCAGATCCAATTATTTAATCTCAGCACTCTCTTGCCCACTTTAGCAAAGTATATCTACATTCTCTTAAATGTTTTCACCCATTTTATGGTTATGGCTGGGCATTAGAGAGATCTGGTACCTGTTTAATTTGTACATTTAACCTTATTCGTGGTTGTGATGGTGGAAAAATGAATCCAGAGCCAAAATCTGCTAAGAAGGAAAAGGACCACACTTGAGTTTTCCATTCCAATCACCAAAGATTTAACATATGGTACAGCCGAATCCATTACCCTAACATTATCTTTTATTCAGAGAGTTGAACAGGAAGACTATTAGAGAATGATAATACCTGTTGACTTGGAAAATGGATGAGATTAGAGAAACTGAGAAAAGGCACCCTTCGTGTTATATTTTAGCTTTGAAGTTTGACTTTTTTTCTAGAAAGAAGCAATGTATTAAATCTGGAAGAAACTGAAGCTTACTTACATACTAATTTAATTTATAATTAAATTAGAGTGGACAGGGAATTTAGGAGTCCTCAAATCCAAACTGCTAATTTTAAATGAATTACTGAAAGCTGAGAAAGAGTCAATCGTTTGCTGAAAGTTGTACAGATCTTGTAAAAGACTGAAGCCTAGAATTAGGTCTCTGATAGCTTTTCAGTCACACCATTCTATTTGAATATAATTCACACCAAGAGTATTTTCTAAATGAAAAATCTGTTTTGGCTAATTTATTAATTTGAAATAATAGAATGTCTATCTGTGAGATCAAATTGGCACTCTAATGAGGAGTGAAGTTATGACTTTATATTGTAGACATTTGTCTTTTTGGGGTTTTAAATAGCCTATACCTGCTAATTTTTTATTTTATTGTCTTCCAACTATCATTCTGACAGCTTAATTTAGCATATTTATTTAAATAATTTATTATTACTTGCATCTCCTCTCTATAATTCTTGATTTTCAATCAAGAACCCTGGACTAGACACCAAGAGTTTAGAGTTTCCAGCTCTGCTACTTAATGACTGTAAGACCTCAGGCAAGACAACTCTTCTCGGGTCTTTGTGGTATCAAATGTGAAATGACTGAGTTGGACAGTGTGATCCTGTAGACTCATTCCAGCCACAGTATTCTACACAATATCCTATTGTTCTTTGGCGTTTTTATTGGACCCTTTTAATGACATGCACCAATCTTCCTTGATCCATGTGTTTTACCCCAGAACTAATCAAACAACATCCATTCTCTCTGACTTTCTTTTGTTATTTTTTCTTTCTTCTCTTCTCAACTTCTGGTCCCTCTTCTCACCTTCATTCTCACTCTTGGGATATACAATCTCAACAATAATGAAAGAGGTCAATCTACTTAGTTAGGTGTATTTGGATTCATGTGTCAGACTTAAAATACCTGTGCTTCCCAGAAACTTTAGGTTCTTTCAGATAAATAGGGCTTGGTGGAAAGAGGTGCTCCCAGTGTGTTCATTACAGAAGCATGCAACCGATTAAACACTAAAATGACATCAAACCATGAAGCCAAATGAAGAAAAATTCATTGAAAGGCACATATCTGTTTCACTAGGGTTGACGTGGGAATAGAAGGTGATTTACATAGTTAAGTTAGCGCTTTCCCTCGTATAGATAATTTTTGTTGTGATTTTAATTTTATTATTTGTGCAGATGCATTGGATGTGCCTTGAATTGCCATCCCTGCTTATAGTGGTATTGCTGACATATCACTTGTGATAAGACTTTCAAATCGCATAAGACAAATATTTTATACTCTTTCTGAAATCATGATTGGAAAGTTAATATTTGAAATACATTCAATGTTCTAACAAACAGCACATGGGCTATAGATTTTTTTGTTGTTGTTATATCTATAACTCACAAAACACCAAATATAGCTCCCTGATTTATGATTTGTTAGGATTGACTACAAAATATTTTCGTCTGTTAGGAGACATTATGAACCTACAGTGCAACTGGAACATAGCCATATAATTCTCACAGGATGAGTAGGTTAGGAAATTTACTGAAAGCTGAAAGTAACTATTCTACCCAATATGACCAAAATCTCTACCGAAATTTAGAGATGATGTTGGTGAACAATTACGGTCTTGACTCCTAGATTATCTGGGCACACCTCTCTCAGTTATTTTGACCAGAAATATTCAGAATCCCGGGTCTTTCAAAGATAGAAATGATACTAACAGAGAAGTTAGCCACAAAAGGGAGGCAGTGTGGTAAGGTGGAACACATTGACCTGAGAGGGAAATGCCTTGGTCCTGGTGTTGGTTACACCACAGTGCTTGGGACTGAATTCTTTGAACAAATCACTCATTACTAATCAAACAAAAAAAAAAGCTAATTTTGTTTTCTTATTTCTAAAATAAAGTTGTTTGGTAATAAGACTTTCAAATTTCCTTCCATAAAAATTTGAACAGGTGATTACCTTTTTCATCGACTTATTAAAAGAGAGTTCAATATATAGACCCAAGAAAAGTGGAGATGCTCAAGTGAAAGCAGAGGGAGGAGACAAGAGCCCACTCTACCATTTTGACCACCCCCTACCCCAATCAGTCCGTAACAATAGCATGGCCTCGCTCTTCTGCAGAATCCAAGAATACTGAGAAGCCCTAATTTGGGGCAAGATCTCATACTACCGCTCACGGACAGATAAAACTACATCTTGTTTGAAAAATATACAGAGCATAAAATGCCACAAACTCCCTTCAGAAATCCACTGTAACAGAATTAAAGGCCCAGCAAAATGATTCCCCACACATACAACCATGCTGCTGTCACTTTGTGCTCGTGTACTTCCAATGTGGATACACTCCTCGGCTCCCTGGAAATGTTTATATATCCACTGCCACCATGGAAAATCCTAGATTTGTTTTTCATATTTTAAAAATTGGGAATCACTGATTAGCCAGTTTCCAAAGACTACATCTACTATACTAACTTATGTGAAAACAATGTAAACAGGAAGCAAGAAGCAAATGGGAAGGAACATGACCTCTATGGAGTTAATAAAGTGTCAGGCATGTTTTCTTATTGGATTTGCATTTATATGCTCAACAGAGCCCATTCTTAATTCGTATCTCTAGTCATTATAGAGTCATGACATGTTCACTAATGTCTGAGGAGACCTGGATACAGATGAGATCACTGTCTGCCTGGTGAATCTCTTCCTTTGACTTTATTTTCTTGTGTTTAAAAAATATATACTATTTTTACTTTCAAAAGTTAAATATATGTCTTACAAAAAATGCAAATAATACAAATAAAGCAAAAATTCCGTCTCCCTTTCCTCTCAAGTAATCCTACTAACCATTATTAACCACTGTTAACCTCTAGTTTTAAACTTTGGAGAGAGAGAACGGGATATATAAATAAAGAAAACATATACAAACACATAATAATGCACTTTTTATTTGCATAAATGGGATAATTTCTTTGTGGATTTCTCTTTTTCTCCCAATGTTATGCTACGGACATGGTTCCTTCCATGTAAGTACATGAAGATTTTGAAAGAAAAATAAAGATGCATACCTGACAATTCTTTAGTAAACAGAAAATTTGTCCTTCAATTAGTGTATCTTGTCAAGTAAGACAAGTAAATGTTTTTAGTTTAATCATTCCTCTCCAATAAAGTTGGCTAATATTTCTTCCATATTTACAAAACTGCAATGCAACTGGTTCCTGAGTAATCTTAAACCAATGGGTGCAAATGCCATTATTTTTCTTCAATCAGTGCCTTTGACTGTGCTGTATCTGATCCCTTTTTCCCATTCCTTAAAAACATCTCAGGCAGATCTCATAAATTCCCAAGCTCTTTCAGATATTAATATCCGCTTCAGTCCAGTTTAAAACTTCGGTCACTTATTCAGTTTATCACTTATCCTCTCAATCACCTTCGCTCCCCAGTTCATCAACTTGCACTGGGAAGAGGCCCTGACCTGCTTTTCTCTGCTGTCTTTCTGCCTCTCTTCTCTTCCTTCCTCTTCTGGAGTTTTTTCTCCAGTGTATTGGTGATCAGAGGGGAGATGGGGAGAAAGGGGTAAATATCGCTTACTTAATTGATGGCGTTAAAGTTCTCCCATGTTGATTATTGAAATTTCTCCAGTTATACCCTCTGTGTGGCTGGTGCCCCTATGCTGGCTCTTTGATAGAGTATGTGTCATTTCCTTGAAGGGTCCTTCAGCAGTCTCACCATGACAAAAATCAATCTTCAATGCAGAAAATCCCTCTGGCTCAACCTCTTTTAACCTCTCCCTCTCACCCACCCCCAACTTCAAGGCACCGAGGACCCATCAACTGTTCTACTACCGAAATGTCCTATTGGATGAGATACCAGCCTCTTTTCTTCATGGGAGTCTCAGATATCTACAAGGGATTCTCTTGGAACTCCTGGGCAATGCAGAAGGTTGGGAAAAGCTATGACATTCTCTAACTAGACCAAGCCTTGCTCTTCAGACATTCCAGTTTATGCTTAAATAGACTGGAATGCGAGGGTTGGGAGAGCAGAGGTAGATTGGCTGCCAGGGGTGTAGAAACCCATTGCTTTTACCCTTTTTAGAGTGTGAAGTACTTTCTCCATGTCTTTGTTTCTTAGCAGTGTCAGACATTTCTAGACTATTGGAAAAGTCTTCCTCAACACCCGTTACATAAGCAGAAAATAAAGAATGTCACAGAGAGATTTGCCTTACCTTTTAAATCAGAACAAATCGTTAATGGAAAATGAGCAGAACATTCAGGACTTTTTGTTTGGTACTTTTGTGTTTGATGCTCTCTTGGAACTAATTTCACTAAATATTACTCCTATGAAGTTTTGCAAAATGAAAAGGTTTAGAACTTTTCTTCTATTGTGTTATGTGGAAACACACTCTGAGATGAGGAGGACTTATTGGGAAGAGTCTGGGAGACACAACTATAAGGAATTGAGGGAAGAAATATAGGGCAGAGGGAGAAGTTGCAATCCTATTGCAAATGAGACCTCAGCCCATCCTGCAAAGAGTTCTGGAGCAGGTATAGCCCTTCAGAGTTGTGCCACAATGAGGCAATGCAAGGGTGGGGGATATTCTGTCCCTATATTAGCCAGTCAGTAGCTGAATCCAGTCCTCTGGAAAGGGCTGTGACCTTGGGCAAGACAGTTCCCTGAGGCCAAGGACAATGTCCAGTGAGAAACTCAGCTGTGAGCTCTCAAGAGCCAGTATTCCCAGCAGTGAGAGGTGGGTGCCTCCACCTAGAGAGAATATATGGAAGGTCACCACCTCAACATCCTTTACAGAAAGCATATGAATTCATTCTAATATTCTGTTAGAAGCTGCTTCTCTTTGTACATGCCTTAATTAAATATCTCATGAGTGCATGGCACGTAGTATGAACATTTCAATTTATATAAAGAGACCTTGCCTCAGTTTCTCTAAGTGTGAAATGAAAATTCAAATGTGGAATATTTAATATAATAATCATAGTATATGATTAATATTGGACAGAAGGGGTAGTTTGCATAATATGTTATTTTCACTGTATTAGTATTAATGAAAATCCCTAAAGCTTATATTTTGGGAAGAGCTGCATTTCTCTTTTAGATGATGAGGTAGATGTATCTACATTGGTAAGATCTTAGTGCATCCACAATCAACATTTGGCATCTTGTGCTTGTAAACTAATCGATAAGGCCATCTAAGCTTCCCAGGCACATGGCTACAAAGTGACAGGAATTCAGAAATAAAGCTATGGATTTTTTCCAATAGGATATTACAAAAAGCAAATGAGCAGAAATCATTTATAGAGAGAAATGGTTACAATGTCAGAGAAGACAGTGAAAACACTAAAAAGTGATTTCTCTCAGGATAGCAGCACAAAAAGAAAACCTCATAAAATTGAAGAAACTTACAATTTTGGAAGCAATTGACATGTGTAAAATTATTCATGGATCAAAAGTTGCTAAGAGCCTAAAATCTTTTCTAGTTTCCAGGGAATCAACATATTGAAGACATGACTTCAATTGTAAGGACTTAGCATATGAATAGACTTGGCAGAGGATTAATGTTCCAAAGTGTTGAATCTCCAGATATAAATTATACTGCACTGGCCCTTTGTTCTCTGAATGCAGTGGAAAAAGATACTATCCTGCTAGATGTCCTTGCTTTTGCCTCCCAAAATACATGTTTAGAGCAATGTCCAGTTATTTCTGTGTTCCAGAAAGAAATGGAAAAGTGTGAGATATATTACCATTAACTCTTGTTTGCTTGTATCTCTTCTTATTTTCCTGTTAAAATAAAAACAGCTATTAAAACTCAGAGAATTGACAGGATCAACTTAAAATATTTCTATCATAAGATGGGTGAATTTTTTTTCGTGAACATTGCATGTAAGAAGCTCAGCATGAAGAAAGAAAAATCAGCAGAGTGAATTGTAGTCATTAAATTTCTTATTCGCTCTCATAACTATATGGATGTCTGTGTGACACAGAAATGAACATCAACATATAGAAAGAGATGATTGATAGAGGGGTGGAAGGAGTCAGTGTAATCAATGTAAATAAAGCAGACTGTATGATTCATACCATCTGTCTCATTAATATACACAATAATTTGCATAGTCATTTTCTATATTGAGTTTCTGATAATCATGTTTAGAGAATTTTGTGATACGATATTAATGAAAATTATAAAAATAAGTGAAAGTGGAAAAGAGAGATATTGATGAGCTTTATAAAAATTACAGGAGAAAGTTAAGAAAAAGAAAAGTTAGGGATTTCAGGTAAAATTTCTCAGTGCAACTGTAATATTCTGGAGAAGTTTCTAAATGTTAGTAGCAGAAGTACTATTAGAGAGGCTAAATTAAAGTGCAATAAAGTGACTTATTAAACTCAAAATACCCTCCAGAATTTAAAGATTCGGGTGGGTTGGGAAAGCACCTCTATATGTTAAATGTGTTGTGTCATTTGATGTTTTTCTCTTGGTGGCCATAGAAGGTAAAGAGCCGCTGTCATTTATGAGCAGCAGAGCTCTAACAGAAGTAAATTTAAGGAGACTTTTGCCGGGCTCTTGAGGTGGTAGATTTCAGGAGCAATGCTTGCAACTAGAGAAGGCTGAGCCCTAGTTACCATTTTTCCAGAGCTTGTTAGAACAATGCACTGTGGTCGTTCCTCAAGGTTTAATTCTAATTTTCATATCAATGCATTGAGTAGCTCTTGAGGTTGAACTATATGCTTTATCCTAAATGTGGAGTGTAGGGAAGAATTTTCTCTTTGTTTTTTAAAAAATTTTGGAGGGACTGGTTTAGACACTAGGTACTGATTTAGTGCTTCTACAGGACTCCTTGCATTTCTACTACTTTGATGATATTAATAATGGGGCAGGGGAAATGGCTCGTGTGGTGTGAAGCATGCTGTGCTCATTGCTTTGAACACATGAGATAGTCTGTGAGATCATAACAAATTTGCTCTTCCTGTTATTTTTATTGGGGTAATTGACTTGGGTTACAGTAAAAATCATTCTCTGTCATCTCATTAGATACTATTTTAACACGAAGTAACAAGGAGGGATGAAAAACATCAGATTAAATTTCTTAAGTTACAGGTCTCTAAAATGTATGTCTTGCATCATGCTCAGAGAAATACTAGAGCAAAATATTCTTTCAACTATTTTGATCCTCAAACTACGTGGTTATTCACAACTTGTAGAACTTTAGTTGAGGAATTTCCAACATTCGGCTCGTGATTAGATTCAATATATTTATAATTCCAACAAATATGCCTGATATGTAGACCCATTTCTTGTAACACTGGAAAATAGTGCCTTTTACTTTTCCTGTAACTTTCTTGGCTAATGAAGTTTGCTGGTTCTGATCACCCTTAAATCCTTCCATGCTGACAGTTTTAATTAAAAGAAGAAATTCCAATCATTTCTCTAATGCCAGAGAAATGCTAAGTACAAATCATTTCTATTCAGAATTTCAATACCATCTCCTCTGCTAAAGCTTCATGAAATAGTTTTGGCATTTATGGTGTTTTTCATAGATTACATAGTAAATGTGAGCAATACTACTTTATTTCTTGTAAAAAAACTATATCTAGGACCTAAAAAGATTACAAATGTATAAATCAGTATAAATTAGTACTGATGTTTTGCTGTTTTCTTCTTATTATGGGTTTAGACTCCTCCCCCAAGATTTTGAAATTTTGTCAGAATTTGGCATCCTTTCCCTCAGAAATCGAAATAATTCTTTATCTTGTTTGGTGAGATTTATGTCTGTTTCTGACATTTACTCTAAATCATCATTGGAGAAATTGAAGCAAATCATGGATTTTCATTTTAGCAACATTTTCCTCATCGACCAATAAATTATTCTTGATAATTTTTAAGATAAAGATGGCTTCTTGATCGACTTGTGGGTGTTTTTTACATTCAGATAATATCTTACTTTATTATTCATACCTCTCTGTCATTGACTTTTTTAAAAAAATTTTCCCTGTCCTCTTCACATTTATTTTCTTTACTTCAACTTATTTTTCTTTGACTTAAAACTTTCCAACTTAACTGAGAATCTGAATACCCAATATGTATTTCTGGACCAGATAAGGAAGTGATGCTGAGACTCACCTGACAGAACCATAGTGCTAAATGTAGAAACATCGAGTGTAGTCGATCAGGGGAGCAAGAACTTTAGCCTCATATCGTCAAAGTTTGACCCTAAAATAAAAAGGCAAATCATTGCTTTTCATTCTCAGACCCCAAGGAAAGAGATTCTAAAGCTCACTGCGTGAACAACTCTGGGGCTTACACTGAACCAGGAGGCATTAGTGAACATTTCCCTCATTAAGTTTATTCTCATTTACTGTAATTATACATACTTAACACAGTTTGTGGTTAGAGGTGCGTTGCCTGCTTACTATAAGGAATGGTAGGTTATCCAGGCTATTTCCAGACTGCAAGTCCTAATCAGGCCCTTGTGCCCTATTGAGTTAGCATACAAAGATAAAGCTGTGTTCTGTCTGCCCACTTCCCAGAAGGAAGTGATAAGCTCAGTAAACCCATTTTACAAATAGCAAAACTATGGCCCATAGAATTTGTGACTCTCAGAAAATTATGAAAATAGTACATAGAAGAGCACAAATTTAAATCAAAGTTGAACTTCAAGCCTACTTCTCTTTCTAGTGATCATCAATATTCAGCATGTTCTATTTTGATATTCAAATACTGATCCCATACCCACTTTGCCCCCCAACATATAGCAACATATTTTATCAGCTAACAAATCAGAGAGTTCTAGTTACCTCTTCACTCAACAATAGAAAATTCCGAAGACTTAAAAGACATGTAGAGAATCCTTGTTGCATTTCATTGGTGATGGGGTGATTTTTGTTAGATGATTTATTTAATGCTCCCTGAAGTATGGCAATATAATTCATTATGCCATTATCTTTGCTATAAATGTTTTCATTACTTAGAAAATTATTCTGTTCTTTTTGAATCCCAGGTATTTTTATTTGTTTTCCATGACCTCTAGTAACTGTGGGTGCTAAAATATTATTACACGTGCAGGGCAAATAAATATGTCCATTCACTTTAAATATCTTGCCCTTTAATTTCATTGAGTTTGTACCCTTAATCTGCTATTATGCATCGGGGTACAAGGGCAGAACAAATTCATTTTCATTCTGCCCTTTGTTATTTTGAAAAATCAAAGTCAACTCTTTATCTTTCATTTTTCTGAATTGCTAATTCTATATTTGTCACATTTAATTTTAAGTTTTTAATTAGTAACAGCCAGAGTATCAGGTAGAGAAATTAGCAACCCTAAATCAAGCCACAGTTTTAAAAATGGGCTTTAAAAAATATGTTGAAAGGTGACCAGATCTCACATGTTTCACTTTCACTGTGGGATTTGTGGAGGATCCATTTGGCTTGTGATTCTTCTGCCCTTGACTTGAAATCTGGGTTAATTGAGGCAACGCTGAACTTGCTCTTTTGTGAAATGTGTGGAAGGCTACTGCTCTTTTAATTGCTAAAATCATCAATACTGTCTTGACATTTGGATATACTCCCATTTTATTTAAAGTGTCAGCTGAGTGCTCTTATATTTAGTTGCCTCTTGCCCTATCAGATTTTTTATTTAAATTTTTATCCAAAATGGCATTCATCTTTAATGTTGTAAGAAATACCTTCTTGTAATTGTCCAGTTCCACAAAACCAAGAGCCCAGCTCAGATGAGAGAATTTTAAAAATGTGTTTCCTCTTTGGAAAGTCTTTAAAATAAAAAGAGAAAAAAGCAGTTGAGTAACGACATTCTGCAGCCCTCCAAGAGTTCCCAAGGATAAGATTCACCCTAAATCAAGAGAGCTACTCCTTTATTCCCCGTAACATGTTTCAACACATGAAAATCATTCACTCCCTTGCCCATCTCCCCAAATAGACTGAGATCTTTGAAGGCAAATTGTTTTTTATTTATCGCTATATCTTCAGCTCCCAATCCAATTTATGTGCTCAATAAATGTTTGTTATGAGAATAAATGTTTAGCTTGAATGGTGAGAATGCAGCAAAATTTGTTGACCATTTTGATTTAAAGTTCTTCATCCATGAGATTCAATGAATACCTCGAGGTGCAATGACTGCCTAATTCATTGTTTGAAGTGGTGAACTTGATGGAGCTGTGATGACTTTTAGGGTGTTTGTGGGTTCCCGGACAGCCAATAGTTTCTTTTATAAACCATAACTTCTTTAGTACAGAGGACGACAAATGAGGACGTTAAAGGCAGCTTTAGCTAGGGAAATAGAGATTTGTTGGCTCACTGATTTTTGCGGTGATCTGAGTGAATCTTCTTTCCCACAGCAAGACGAAGTTAGGGCCCTGCTGAGTGTTCCCAGCGCCCCTTGAGCTAGCTTCCATCATACTAATCTAAGTAATCACATTAATTACTAAATAATCTGCGACTAACTGGCATTTTCATGCCTCGTGTGGACTGTGACGACACTGAGACAGTGTATGGGGTCTTGTCCAAAAGTTAGCACCTGCCAGAGTGCCTAACACAACTAAATGTTCAATAATTGAACGTTTCCTAGGCACTTCGTGAAGTAGAAAATGGTCGGAATAGATATTTTCGCTGAAATCCTCCAAGCCATGTCAATATTGCCTTTCATTGATTGCTTGAAATTTTCCATGACCCTTTTACTCTTTTTCTAAGAAACTCATAAAGCTGTCTTGTTACTCTCACAAACATTTAGATAGTTGTACGTAAAAGAGTTTTTTTAAAATCATAAATAAAACATTCCATTTACAAGGTAAGTAGTTAATGGAGGAACATTTTTGAAGCGTATAATAGCTTAATTTTACATAGTGACACCCTTCTGCAAGCTCCTAGTGCTTTGGTGGATATTATTTATGTTTATAACAAATATTGCTGAAGAGCCAGGATAGAGCTTGTCAGATCGCCTTCACTCTCTAAAAGAACAATCTGAGCTCCAGATTGCTAAGTGGTTCACTCACAAGCAGGCAGTCCATCCCGGGACTTCGAGGCCTCACCCTGCAAATTCTGTGGTGCAGCCACTCAGAAGTGATGAAAATTTTGGCATGGCTGCTCAGAAAATGCTAGGCTGAAGTCTTACAAGCAGATCAGATAATCTGATTATTATCCATATGGGCTTAACATTTTAACAACTATTACTTTGAAGTAGAAATAAACACCAAATTTGTGGGAATATAATACATTTTGCTTTTAAATGTTGACTTTAATATTTACTTATGCATTATAGGAATTCTATAATTTTTAGAAATGGAGGTCTACAATAATCTAAACATAGCCATATCACGATAAAATCGTTTTTCATATAGAGCCACATGTTAATATTTCCCACCAAGAGATAAGCGCCTTATATATGAACAAAGACATATGGTAATAAATAACTTTGTAAATCAAGTTTATTAGAATATACTTGTGTCTTTGCTTACTGAGACTAAAATACTTATTTAGAAAGAAAATTTTAAAGCATTACACTTGAGGCTAGGCATTTTAAATAACTCTAGCTATAGTTAGTAAGCATTGATGACTGACTAAAAAAGATAAAAAAAAGTAGATTTTAACTTTATATTTTGAAATAATTATAGATTCCAAGAAGTTGCAAAGATAGTCTAGTGGTCTCCTACACTCTTCACCCAGTTTCTCCTAATGGTTATAGCCTATAAAACTATAGCACAATATCAAATCAAGAAATTGACATTGGCACACTCTGTGTGTGTGGTTCTATGCCATTTTATCACATGTACAGATTTGTGTAACCACCACTGTAATCAAAATGCAGAACCATTCCATCACCATAAAAATCTCCCTCCTGCTAATGCGTTATGGTCATACCATCCCTTCTCTTCTCCACCATCCCTTAACCCCTAGCAATCACTAATTTGTACTTCATCTCTATAATTGGGTCATTTCTAGAATATTGTGTAAATACAGTTGTACAATATGTCACCTTTTGATATTGACTTCTTTTCATTCAGCATAATGCCTTTGAGCTCTCTCCAATAATTTGTTCCTTTTTGTTGCTAAGTAGTACTCCATGGTATGTATGTGCCACAGTTTGTTAACCATTCACCTGTTGTAGGACATTTAGGTTGGTTCTAGTTTCAGGCTGTTACAAATAAAGTAGCTATGGACAAACATATACAACTTTTTTTGTGGACATAGGTCTTATTTCTCTGGGATAAAGACCCAGGAGTGTGATAACTGTATCATATGGTAGGTAGAGTTTTTTGTTTGTTTTTTTTTTAAGAAACTGCCAAACTGCTTTCAGAGTGGCTGTGCAATTTTACATCCCCACCAGCAATGTATGAGAGAGCCAGTTTTTCCACATCCTCACCAGTGTGAGGCCATGATTTTTTTTTTTAATTTTAACTGTTCTAATAGGTAATATCTCATCATGTTCTTAATCTGCATTTTTGCAATGTCTAGTGATATTGGAAATGTTTTTTATGTGCTTATTTGCCATCTGTATATCCTCTTTGGAGAAATATCTCTCACGTCTTTTGCCCATTTTCTAATTGAGTTGTTTATTGTTTTCCTATTGAGTTTTGAGGGTTGTGGTTTGCACATACTGTGGTTTGCAAATACTTTCTCCCACTGTGCAGCTTGTCTTTTCACCCTTTTGGCAGGGTCTTTCACAGAACAAAATATCTAATTCTGATGAAGTCTAATTTATCCATTTTGTTTGTTTGTTTTATGGCCCATGCTGTTGGTGTCATCTAAGAACTCTTAGTACCAAGTCATTGTTCCCAAAGATTTTCTCTGCCAACATCTTCTAAAAGTTTTATAGTTTTATGTTTTATATTTAAATCTATGAACTGTTTTTGAATTTGTATTTGTCTAATGTGTAAGGTTTAGATTGAGGTTTATTTTTTACCTATGGATATTCAATCGCTCCTATAACATTTGTTAAAAAGACTCCTCTTCCCCAAATTAATTGCTCTTGTACCTTTGTCAAAAAACAGTTAGACATGTTTGTGTGGGCTGTTTCTGAGTTCATTATTGTGATCCATTGATCTATGTGTTTATCTCTCTGCCAATACTACACTGTCTTGATTACTGTAGCTATAGTATCAGTATAGCCATTCCTCTCATTTTATTCTTTTTCAAGATTGATTTAGCTATTTTAATTCCTTTACCTTTCCATATAAGTTTTATAATAGTCTTGTCTATATCTATAAAATATCTGGCTGGAATTTGGATAGTAATTACTTTAAACCTGTATATCAAACCTGTAATGGGGATAATTGACATCTTTATTTAATTGAATCTTCCAATCCATGAACATGGTAGGTCTTTCCATTCATTTAGATCATCTTTGATTTCTTTCATTAGCGCTTTGTAGTTTTCACTGTACAAATCCTGTATGTGCTTTTCGGACTTACAACAAAATATTTTGGGTTATTTGAGTGATTGTAAATGATATTATATTTTTAATTCTATGTTTATTGGGAATGTGTAGAAATACAATATGTTGATCCTGTAGCATGTGACCTACCTTAACTCACTTATTAATTCTAGGAGGATTCTTATAGATTCCTTGTGAGTTATACATACACAAACATATCTACAAATAGGGACAATTGTCTTCACTCCTTTCTACTCTTTATGCCTTTTATTTATTTTTCTTGTATTATTTTGCTGGCTAGAATTTTCAATCTATGTTTAATAGGAATGGTAGGAACAAACACCCTTGCCATATTCCAATCTTAAAGGAAAAACATTCAGTCTTTCACCATAAAGCATGATTTTAGTTGTAGGTATTTTTTAGATGATCTTTATCACATTGAGGAAGTTCACCTCTATTATTTTTCCAAGATTTTTTAAATCTTGAATTAGTGTTGAATTTTGTCAAATGCTTTTTTGCATCAACTGATATAATCATGCAATTTTTTCTTCCTTAGCCTGTTAATATAATGGATTATGATGATTGATTTTTGAGTATTGCATAAACCTTGGATTCTTTCAATAAACACTGCTTGATCATAGTTGATTATTATATTTATATATTGCTGAATTTCATGGACTAATATTTTAAGAATTTTTGCCTCGTATTCATGAGGAATATTTGTAGGTAATTCTTTTTTTTTGTACTGACTTCATAATATGAATTGGAAAGTATTCCCACATCTTCTATTGCCTGGAAGAGATTTTGTAGAATCAGTGCTAAATCTTCTTTAAACCTTTAGAAAAATTTTCCCATGTAATAATCTGTGCTTAGAATTTCCTTTTGGAAGTTTTAAATTATGAATGTAATTTCTTTAATAATGTAAGGCTGTTCAAATTATTTCATATTGGGTGAGTTAGTAGTTTGTGCCTTTCAAAGAATTGGTCCATTTTATTTGTTGTCAAATTTATATACGTAGAGTTGTTTGTAGTATTCTCTTATTATCCTTTGATGTCTGCAGATGTCTGAATATCAGAAATGAAGTCCCTGTTTATTTCTGATGTTGATACTTTGTCTTCCCTCTTTTTCTCTTTCTCAGTCTTGGTATCAATTGTATTGATCTTTTCAAGAATCAGATTTTTGTTTCATTGAGAATACCTGGCCAATAAGCACATGAAAAAGAAAACATTCAACCTTAGGAAAATGCAAATTAAAACTCCCTAAGATTCTTCTTCACAAACTAGAATAACTAAAATTAAAAAGATTGACAATACCAATTGTTGGAGAGAATAAAGAGCAAGTCGAATTCTCATGGATTGCTAGTGGGACTGTAAAATGGTTCAAACAGTGTGGAAAGCAATTTGGCGATTACTTTTAATGATATACTCTATGACCCAGCAATCCCACTCTTAAGTATTTACCCAAGAGGAATTGAAAATTTATGTCCACAAGAAGTCCTGTACATGAATATTAATAGCAGCTTTATTCATAATAGCTGAAAAGCAGGAAAAAAACAAATATCCATCAACAGATGAATGGGTAAACACAACGGATGTATTCATAAAATGTAATGCAATAAAAGAGAACAAGCTACTGACACATGCAATAACATTGATTAATCTCAGAAACACTATGTGAAGTGAAAGAATGCAGACACTGTACACTTTATGATTCCATTTACATGAAGTTCTAGAAAAGGAAAAACTAATTTCTATCGATAAAATCAAAACTGCAGAACCTTAGGTTGGGGGTGTTTCTTGGGGTGCTAGAAATGTATATTTTAATTGGGGTGATACTTACATGGGTTTATACAATTGTCAAAACTAACTGCACACTTAAAATTTATGCATTTTATCATTTATAAGTTATACCTCATTTAAAAAAGCAAGGCTTTTATTGGCATATGTCTCCTTTATATTTTAAGTTGATTTTGGTTTTTAATATGTGAAATTGAGTTCTCTTTTTTTATTGTATATGATATTTTATTGCAGTACTGCAATAAACAAAAAATTAAAAATAAAATAAAATATCATTCTCTTTTATTTCAAGAAAGTTTTGTTGAATTAGGGACTTAAATATTTTTCTATTTCATTCTTTGGTGACTCCTGTTTTCTGAGTGTGTGTTCATATATATATCGTATTTTCTCGATGCCTTTTTACCTCTTTCCTTATTTCTATTTTATCCTTTATACTTTCTATACACCATTTATTTACCTTACAGTCTATTTTTCTTTGGTTATGCACTTTTTAAATCCATCATCATTTCTGAAGATTTTTTTTCTAAATCTTTCTTGAGAACTGTCAGTTCTTGTTTCACATCTTCCCCTTGTCTAACCATCTAATTTCTGAGCTTTTCTACTTCTAATTTTTTTCTTGTGGTTTCAATGTTCGGTTTTCTTAATTTCTTTTAGCTCATTTAGAAATATAAGAATTTTGTTTTCATTTTCTGAAGCCACGTATATTTTGTGGAGATTTTATTTTCATCTTTTTTCCCCCTAGTTTGAATAAAATAGAATTTCCAGGACTTTTAGGAAGAGATTCCCATGGAGAAAGCAAAGATGGATCAAAATAGCTTTCACCACATCAGCACTCCAGGGAGGCCTCCCCGCATGTTGCCATGAGTGACTCAAACAATGGCCTTTCTGTGTAGTCATGTCGCTGTCTCTCGGAGCTAAGCCTAATTCAGAAAGTTCATCTCCTCAAGTCTTGTGTGTCAAGAAGGTGCTCCCATCTTTAGATGGTACACTGTGCAGTTACAGGACTTTCTGGGACCTGCTGTCTCTGGGCCTGTTCCCTCTAGTATTTATCTCTCCCTTATCCCCAGTGTTCTTGCTCAGCTCACTTTGGTTTGACTTCCAGTAGTGTTCCTTCAGGGTGAGGCTCTATACTTATAGATATTTCTGAGACCCTGGAGGTAGAGTTGCCAGATAAAATATAGACGCCTAGTATAATTTGGTTTTCCAATGAATAACAAATATTTTTTAGTGTTAATGTGTCCCATATAATATTTTTTTTCTGTAATCCTACCTGGAGGGCGCATATGACCACAGCTGTGTCCATATCGTCCATCTGCCTCCTTCCCCTCACTTAGTGACCTTAGCCACTCAGTTTTTATACCCACACATGACTCTCCCCCTTTTACTGAACTGTCCAAGAACCTGAAGCCAGGATTCTGTTTAATGGGAGGTCCTTGCCTTCTAGAGGTGAGTTTTGTTTATTTTTCAGAGGTTCTGTAGCTCATGGGACTCCTCAGAAATAAAATGGAATCCATTTTATTTCCTGTAACTTTCATTGCTCAGTTCTGTTAGTGGTTTGGCCACATCCCCCCATATTCTGGTGTTTATATATGGTGATTCCTTGTCAACAAGTATTGTTGAAGATACCGTGCATTTTCTTTCCCTACCTTTGTTGATATGTTTGATTTCTGTAGAAATTTTGGAAAGAGTAAAAGACTACATAACTACATCACAAGTATAAACCAGAGGTCCAGAACCAATAAGTTTTAAAATGATATTTTCTGGGCCTGCCCAGGGGCGCAAGCGGTTAAGTGCTCGTGTTCCACTGCGGTGGCCCGGGGTTCGCCGATTCGGATCCCAGGCACCCACCAACGCACCGCTTGTCAAGCCATGCTGTGGCGGCGTCCCATATAAAGTGGAGGAAGATGGGCATGGACGTTAGCCCAGGGCCAGTCTTCCTCAGCAAAAAAGGAGAAGGATTGGCAGTTGTTAGCACAGGGCTGATCTCCTCACACACACACAAAAAATAAGTAAAATGATATTTTCTTGCTATTTTTCCTTGTATATAGGAACACAATTGATTTTCTATATTGATCATCTTTCATTGTCGCTTAATTAGTTCTAATAATTTGTCTGCCAATTCACTTGTAAGTAATCATATCATCTAAGAATAATGAAAGTTTAATTTATTCCTTCCCAAATTTTTATTTATTTTTTGCATTCTCCTCTGCTGCCTAGGATATCTAATATAATGTTTAATAGAAGAGGCGATAGCAAGCGTTCTAGTCTTGTGTCTATTCACCCAATTATATAATGGGAATAATAAGAGCACCTACTTGATAGGATGGCTTGAAGATTGAATGAGGCAATCATATAAAATTCTTTTAGCAGTATTTAGTACATATTGAATTGGTAATAAATGATAGCTATTATTAAATGTCGGTAAAATCATTCTGTGTTATATTCATAGAAGTATGAAGTGGCAGAAATAAAGAGCTTAGGAAATAATAATTAGAATATATATGTGGATGCCTTCACAAGTAACCATATTACTTTGGGTTACTCTGTGCTAAGAAAGAGAATATGTTTGGAATAAAAAAGAGATATCTAGTATTTGCTTAATGAGTCCTGGTTTTCCATATCATTCTCTTTAAATAAAAAGGCTAGTCACATTTAAATATTTAATTTGTAAAGCACAGGATGTCATCATTTCTGCTACAGTACGGGGAAAGCATATGATTTTGTAAGTGTGTATGGGGAGTGAAAGAACGAGAAAGGAGAAAAACAATCTAAATGGAAAGGAAGACCCAACTGAAGAAGCCAGAAGTGAATGCAAGGATATATTATTTAGGAACAGTCTGTGTGTACTGCACTCTGGAGGCCAGCTTTATTGAGATTATGGTACACACATAATTAATATCTTATTGGACGTCTGGACTGTATACCATCTAAAATAGTCATAACCTGTGTGACTTTAAAAAAAAATCCGTAATGTATTTGTAAAATAATAGAGTGTTTCAGGTATTGATCCTGGCTTATAAATTTTCACATGTAATTGAGCCCTGTTCTCGCTTATTTCTTATGGTGCTATTATTTCGTTTATGTTTATGGTATTTTTATCAAAGTGATTTATGAAATGTCATTTTTTTCTTTTGCCAAAGAAATTCAGGGGGCTTTCTCTTTGCTATAACCTATAGTGATTTCCACACACACATTGGCTTCCCCAGGATACCAGCACAGAGACTGAGATCTACACACAGCAAGTTTATTGTAGAATGCTCTTACAAACAAAAACAGGATTGGGCAGAGGAAAAATTGGAACTGGAATGCAGTTGCAACACAGGCACCATTTGGCATTATGGGGCTCTCTAAAGGGATGATGATCCTTCATAGGTGTCCAAAATTGGGGGACCAATGGGCGGGCCTTTGTATTCCACCATGGACCTGTTGTTGGATGTAGGCTACCTGAAGGATCAGGACATGACCTTGAGTGAAGCAACTCTCTTTGACCTGGGGGCAACCCCTTGAGAGGGACTCAGCTGTGAGACCTTAACAGGCACACTGGAAGAACAAGTGCTTAATGCTACAGGGGAGATCTAGGTGGCACACTATAGGATTCTCTTCAGTCCATACCTTGCACTCCATAGATCCACTTGTTTATGATAATGCTGTCTTCCCATCTGGAAACAGCCCCTCCAGGTTAGTACTTTTCCGAGTTTCTTTTTGGTTTCTTTTGGTTTCTTTTCCAAGGTCAATTTACAAGATTAGTGGGACAAACCGCAGCCCCACTGGCACTTGGGCTTGGGGCAACACATTGTCTCCATCTTCAACTATCAATTCTACCTATATTCTCTGGACCCTCAGCTACCTGTCTAAGGTGACTTACCTGCTGGGGTCATCTAGACCCTCCACCCGAAGGCAATCTAAGCCACTGTTCACCATGCCTGTCAAGCTGTGGCTACTCCTCCAATACATTGCCATCCAAACTGGGTAGGGGATTAGCAAGAGATGTCCCACTGTTTCACCTGGGTGCCAAACATTTTATTCCCTGGCCCCACTGATAATCAGGGTCTATTACACCTGCCAGGAGAGTGACTCCTTCTCCTCACTGGTGGTCTCTTGGATCAAAGAGTCTAAAGTGACTAGGTGGCAGCCATAGCTTAAATTTAGTGGAACTCTTGCTTTATCCCTTAGCGGAAACATTTTCCTCTGGAACCCAAGACCTCTAGATCCACAGAGCCTAAGCTTTGGGGACAGGAGGCAAAATTCCCCAAGTATGTCATTGGGAATGATGGTGAGCAAGGCTACTCCTGCTGCCACTGCTCCATTCCCAGGCTCGTGTATTCTACCTATTGAAGACCCAGCCATATAACATTCATTTACATAGGGTATTTACTGCATCCTAGAGGAAGACACCTAGCCTTGCACAGTATCATCTCCAAGTTAGCAACTCATCTGTATCTTCAAAAGCCGCATGGGTCTGTCAGACTGACAGCTTCTGGGTACCATGGGACCAATAGATCCCATAGGCGTTTGTTGACTTCCCTCCTTCCTTAACTATAAAGTGAGTCCCTTAAATGCACCAATATGGTGTTTTATGGGATCTTGTGTTGGTGAATCAAACATTCTCTAAGCCTTTAGTCAGTAGTTTCTCCAAGTCTATAAGTAGGAAATGCAATCCACACTCAGAATGTTTCAATTTCTGCCTAGATGAATCCCTCCCACTTTTACAGTGGCAGGGGTCTAGTGTAATCATCTGTTGCAGACTGCCTGTTGGTTTTCTCAAGGAGTGGTGCCGTACTGGGGGCTTAGCATTGCTCTGTTGCTGACAGGTTAGTTATTCAGCTATGGCCAAATAAGCCATTCTAGTTCACCACCGGTAAAAATGTTAATAGTTTCAGTGCTACCACCTGCCTAAGAGCTATCATTACACCATCTATTCCGAGTGATGAAGTTCTCATTGTTAGCCATTGAGAGGTGAGCTAGGTCAAAAATCCCCTTTTAGTGTCTGCTTTTCAGGACTACTCCTGATTTCAGTGGTTGTTAGTCAGGTTCCTGTGGTAGTAAACTCTGAGATGGAGATTCACAGGCAGGTAATTTACTGGGGAAAGCGGGGGGAGGGTGGGTATTCTCAGGAACACACCTGTAATGGAGTGAGGGAAGTAGGCGTGGTCGGAAGGAGAAGTTGACCTGCGCTATAGTAGCAACAGAAGCCTCAGCTGATCCTACGTAGAGCGCGGAAGCTGGGCTGGTCTTTCATAAATGTCCGGATTTTGACAAGGGCCTGGGAGCTTTGTACTCCATCATCTACCGGTCATGAGAGGAGAGCTGCTCCTGAAGGTGTACATAATCATAAGCAAAGCAGCTCACTTTGACTGAGAGTAATTCCTGAGAAGGGACTTGGCTGTGAACTATCAACAGGCGACACCTCTGGCAGCTGGATAATAACCTATGCCTCTGTCCTAAAGGGGTACCCGGGCAGTGCCCACAGCGTCTATATAGTCCGAGTTCTAGAACCCTTTATTTGAATTCTATTTCTTTCAAATACATGTTTTTCATCCTGAAATTTTATACAGAAATAAATTTGTACTGAAATAAGTTGATAAATTTTTTTTCAATATACATGTAGGATCTGTTAGAAAAAAATCATTTTTACATGAATATGACACTATTAATGCACCAACGATAAATATGGCATATTATGTTACAAGTTGTTGAGATGGATTTTCACCATTCCTCACGTTCACTTACTTTAGAACACCATGTAGCCTTGCATTTGCAAGACATGTCTCTTCTATGACTTACGTTCTGTAGGCAATGAGCAGGAAAAACTCGAAGGAGCCTTTGTGGGTATCCAATCCAAGACCATGGCATTTTCAGTACAGTATTCTAAACACCTTGGCTAAATAGTCAGAGACTTGCATTGTAATTTGATGAAGATCCAGTAACTATTTCAAGAGCCAAATGTAAAACTTGATTTCTTATGCTGATTTGGACTAAACTCAATTTTACCCTTGAGTAGGGAAAACATTTTTAAGAGCAAGATTGATTTTAAAATTTTATCCTTGAATCCTATGTTTAAGATGGGAATTAGTAATTTCGGCATCAGGGTGATTTTAAAAAAACAAACTAAAGATTGGAAGAAACTAACATGTGTCATGAAACATACCTATCCATTATTGGTGCTTGCTCCTTGCAGGTCATCACTTGACCTTCATCTCATCTTTTGTTAAAATTAATATATATTGAGCTCTCATTCAAAGGTCATTTTAGTACTAAATGTACATTAAAACTTACACACTTTGGTCATTATTTTAACATATTCTCCATTGTCCTTTCTACTGACAACAACATTTTTGATCAAATAGTGTTAGTTTGGCAGATAAGTGTCTGCTTGATGGCCATTAGAAGGCCTGATGGTTTTTTTTCAAGATACCTTCCTTAAGAAATTGTAAATACATCCTCTATGAAAGTGTTCCTGTATAATGACACAAAAAATGATTGCCAGTGCTAATACTTTTGGTTCATATTACTCTGCAATCATTATTTCCAATAAAAATGATTGACTGTCTAAGAGGCTGACATAGGAGTGAAACGTTCTGTTTATTGCGATCGCCATTGTTGGACTAGCCCGTGGGCACTGCAGCTAATGCTTGTTATGTGAGAAAAGATATACTTCTCCAGAAAAGTAACAATAAAATCACCTTGCATTCATCCAGGAATGTTAGTTTCAAAAGTAGATAGAAATACCAATATATTCCAGATTATAGAAGTAGATTTATTATGGAGTTAGGATTTAAACCCAGGTCTCCTAACTTCTAGACATATCTTTCTAATAACTAATTAAAAAAAATAATGTTAATAATTATATTTCTGGAAATCTGTCTAGGCGAGTTAACGTACTATATCAAAATGTGTTAGAATTTAAAGGAAATAAATATACTAAAGTCAATCTGAAAGATTCTATTAAATCTGTCTACTTAATACGCAATGTATTTATAGGACTTGGCCCTTGTGGGAAATTACTTGACAGTTAAAAGTCTTTTTTTAAAAAATTGGAAACCTCAAAATTAATGAATTAGTTTCCTATCACTGCAAGACAAATTACCACAAACTTAGAGGCTTAAAATAACACCTATTTATTCTCTCACAGTTCTGTAGGTCAGAGTTCCAGGTAGGCTTGGCTGAGTACTGTGCTTGGGGTCTAATGATACAGAAATCAAGAGAGTGACTGTCCTGGGCTCTTGTCAGGGGCCCCTGGGGTACAGTCTGCTTCCAGCTCTTTCAGGCTGTTGGCAGAATTCAGTTCTATTTGGTTGTAGGCCTGGGGTCTTCATTTCCTTGCTGGCTGTGGGCTGGGGATTGTTTTCATCTACTCTAGAAGCCACCTGCATTCTTTCTCAGGTGGACCCCTCCATTTCCAAAACCAGCAAGAGCACATCAAGCCCTTCAGGTGCTTCAGATCTCTCTGACTTTCTCTCTGACACCAGCTGGAAAAAGTTATCTACTTTCAAAGGCACATGTGATCAAACTAGGCTCGCCTGGGTAATCTCCCTATTTTAGGTCAACTCTGCTTATGGCAGAACATAATCATAGGAGTGATAGCTCACCATATTCACAGGTTCTGGGGATTAGGGTGGGACACATTTAGGAAGCTATCAATCTGCCCACCACAATTAAAATAAGTAAAATTGAATGAATTTAAGAAAAATGCTATATTGATTTTCAAAACCACACTTCGTTGATTAATATTTTGTTTTTGAATCAAAGTTTGCACTTAAAACCAAAGGCCTTAATTAATAAGATAAGCCTAAACCTTTACCTTTTTGTCCTCAAAAACTAGAAATGAGAGGCTGGCCCAGTGGTGTAGTGGTTAAGTTCGTACACTTTGCTTCAGTGGCCCGGTGTTCATGGGTTCGGATCCCGGGCGAGGACCTGCACACCGTTCATCAAGCCATTCTGTGGTGGCATCCCACATACAAGAAATAGAGGAAGCTTGGCACGGATGTTAGCTCAGGGACAATCTTCCTCAAGCAAAAAGAGGAAGATTAGCAGCAGATGTTAGCTCAGGGCCAACTTTCCTCACCAAAAAAACTCCACAAGAGAACAAAAAACCAGAGATGAAATAAAAAGGACATTTTTATTGGACACTGTTACTTTTTTCAGAGTATCTTTTGCATGGCCAAAAGATGCATAACTTAAAACTGAATTATCCTCTGCATTGGACCAAGTGATTATAAGAGATTTTTCCGTTTTGAAATGACTGATTAAAAAAATAGTTCCTGGAGCCGGCCCGGTGGCTCAAGCGGTTAGGTGCGCACGCTCCGCTGCGGTGGCCCGGAGTTCGCGGGTTGGGATCCCAGGCGCAGACCCACGCACCACTTGTCGAGCCATGCTGTGGCGGCGTCCCATATAAAGTGGAGGAAGATGGGCATGGATGTTAGCCCAGGGCCAGTCTTCCTCAGCAAAAAGAGGAGGATTGTCAGATGTTAGCTCCGGGCCAATCTTCCTCACAAGAAAAAAAAAAGTTCCTATGTTTGATGATGATTTATGTTAGCTCTTCTGAGGGTAAGCTTTCTACATCCGTTGCTTCATTTTATGTAGTGTGTATTTAAACACAGGTATTTAATTAATTAAAAGTCTGAGGATTTTAAGTTTTCTCTCTCATGTTGAATTAATAACATTTAGATTTGAATATACGGTTATCTCTTTAAGAGGTTTCATTTCTCTGGGCTTCTTAGCACATCAGAACTCTTGGGCCCAAAATACCCTCAGAGCAAGCAGTGTTCACTGGATATGGTATGACGAAGTTTTTACTATTGACAGTATCTAAGCAAGAAGATGGGTATTCAGAAGACATATCACACGAAATATTGGTAAATGTCTATCCTGTCACTTATGTAGGCAGAAAAAAAAATTCAGCCAGTAAAACTTTTGATGGAAATCTTCTTATCCAAAAGCAAGTTAGGAAATTGTATTGTTGCAGCAATTTTAAATGTTTGAGAGAACTTTATACTCAGTCCACACTTACAATCTAATGTCATATAAAGGACCCAAGAGGAATGAAGTTTCTGTGATGAGTCAGCCTAATATAAGACCTATATATATAGAGAGAGAGATGCATTAGCAAGCAATCTTTTTGAAAAGAAATTGTGTATTATATATGTTTTTCTGAGCAGAACTTGCCAACAGTGTCATAGCTAATAGTTTGTTGATGAGCTGGCATGTTGAGCCCTTCAGGAACCTGGGGTGGCCAGACCCCCTGAGTCAGTCTCTTTCAGTTGCAAGACATCTTTGTTTATATTAATGTGCTTTAACAAATAGTACCATTGTCTAAGTGTGCCATGAATTCTTTCATGAAATACAGTTGAAGGGCTACCGTTCAATAAATAGGTAATAATGCATCTTGTTAAAATAAATTACTTGTGTTAAGAAAAGAGAACTCAACATTTTTAGGTATTCTAGGATACTTTAGTCAATTAGAATCATAGATGCCTTCAGAGTGGTCAAAATGGTCATAAAAATGTATGCGTATAGCTAAAACTAATGCTTTTCACTCAATCCACTGGGCCATATATGGCAGTATTCACATTTAATTTAGCAAAATTAAATATTTGCTAAAAAGTAGTAATGAGAAATATTTGGTATCAATAATGGATTGACAGATATTAAGTAATCACTAATTCAACACCTTCAAATTTTCAAGGCACCTATGATGGCTGATAAATTTAGGACTGCTATTTGTTTATTAGAATTTTTAATATTGTAAATATCATGTAATACATTTTCCCAACTAAAAAGTATTAGTCTTTCATATTGGTGATTATCACTTGCTTTTCCCTTCCTTGCTTTCAAAGTTAGTTGCAATAAAAAGTTACCTGAAATTGTATCTTTTTCTAGGTACTTAACTCCTTTTGACAATTTTTATCCATCTGGAAATATTCAGGACTCTAAATTTATTGATTTCTGCATCCTAGAGCTTTATGCAATAACTTCTGAAAACAATAAAACGGCCTTATATTGTTAGAATATTGGAAATACACTAAGAAATGGTTGAGACACTTATAAAACAAGAGTGCCTCACTTCTTATCCTAGACTTTCACAGCAATTACATAAGGCAAATAAGTAAAAAAAAAAAAAAAAAAAGATATTTATGTTTGCATGTCATTCAGAGATTAGCGATGGACTGATTCTGAAGCAGTGACATAATTGCCTAAAGGGAGTATATCTCAATTTTGAAGATAACTACACATCTCCACAACTATTTAGATATTATACCCTTTGGGGTTCCATTTCATAGAGACATTTTGGAGGAGAGGAGAGAAGAGTTGGGGGTATGTACTAGTTTCCTGTGGCTGTTGTAACAAATTACCACAAATTTGGTGGTAATTCATTCTTTCGCAGCTCTGGAGTCCAGAAGTCTGAAATCAGCATCACTGAGCCAAAATCAGGGCTCATATTACCTCCAGAGGCTCTCAGGGAAAATTTCATCCTTGCTTCTTCCAGCTTCTGGTAGCTGCCAGCATTCCTTGACTTGTGGCCACATCACTACAGTCTTCAAGACCAGCATCTTCAAATGTCACTCTGCTCTCTTCACGTTGTCTATTTATATGTGTAAAATATCCATCTGCCTCCCACTTATAAGGATACATGTGATTACTTTGAGCCCACCCAGACAAGCCAGGATAATCTCCCCATCTCAAAATCTTTAATCACATCTGCAAAGACTTAAAAAAAATTTTTTTTCCTATATAAAGTAATATTCACTGGTTCCAGGGATTAGGATGTGACTATCTTTGGGAGGGCCATTTCTCAGTCTACCGTTTTATGCATGGGGAGTGGAGGAACAGCAAAGTGATGAAATAGAGACGGTATTAGATATATGATATAAAAATTTCCAATCTCACATGATATTAGTTTTGTAAAAATGCATTATAATATCATCTTGACTGTGGTCTTCAAACACCTAGAACACCAACCAGAGGCAGTTTCATTTTCTTTAGTGTTATTGGGCTAGTCCAAGAAACTTCAACACAGGGAAAACCACTCATTAGAGTTCTTTAACAGTGATTTCAAAAACCAACGAGATCAGTATATATGACTTAAATTATCGCTGACTGGCAAAAATAAATACTGTGTTTTGATGTCATTTGTAAGCACAGTGGTGATGAACATGTGGCCATAAAACAGAAGTTGCCTTTTCAATAGTTAGAAGGAGATTCTTTTCATCACTCATCACTTTCAGATCTGTGAATCTGAAGATTACAATCTACATCCGGAAACGCTGCTATATGATCAAATATACATGAAGAAAATCACTATTTGATTCTTAAACTATCAAATTTAAGGTTTTAAAGGTATAGATTGGAATTTTCTCATTAGTTCTTATGTTTTATTAGCCTTTCCAATCTCTTATTTGCATATGTCAGTGAGAATGCTCTTATATAACTTGATTTATTATTATTTAGCATCAAAAGTCTTTTCAATGGAAATCTCCTAGCCTTAGGGCTGTAAATATCTTCCTATGAAATATTTTCCATGAGTTAAAAGGAAAGAAATTAGTCATATACAAGTATCTTCATGCCAAATGAGTGTCGTTGTTTTTTAATCAAAGGGAATTCTTTTCCACTTTTTTACTTCAAAAAGAATAGAATACCTTTGGGGATACTGTTTGTATTTGGAGTTATATAAAATTTAACAGCCATGTTTATATACTCGTTAAAATAATGCCCAGTGGATATTCTAATATTTATAGTCTGTCTTAGAAACCATCTGCTTAAGCAAAATATTTTCAGGTTTGATTTAATATGTCAAACCATACTAAATATTTTAAGCAAAATCAAAATTTACAGGAATTGATCAAAATAGAACAATAAGAAAAGCACAAAAAGTTAAATAATAGAGAATTAGTTGAATAACTCATAGTGCATCATTGAACTAACATGTATGTTGCAGAATGCTCCATGAGACTTTTTAATCAATTGAAAAAAATCAGGTAACAATATGGAGGAAGATTCTTATTTAGTGAAATATATATTCATAGAAAAAAGAATGGGAACATATACACTAATGTGATACCAGTAATTATATCTAAGTATGGTATTTTCTCAATTTCCCTTTTCTGCTGTTGAAAATTTTAAATATTTTTTTACAATAAGAAATTTCTGTAATTCAGAGGAAAGCATAATAAATTTTATTTTAAAATGAACTAAAAGTTATGCAATCTTTAAATTATTTAAGTAAGTATAAAATCACAAGAAAGCTTCATCCTATGATAGCAGCACTGGTAAAAATGAGAAGGTAGAAATTTGCCTTCCTCTGTGATCTGCCCCATGATCTATGATTAGAATTGTATTTCTATCAGATTCTAGCTAATTACCTAATCAGAGCCTTCATCCCTGGTCAAATTAGAAGTTGTAATAATAGTATATTTTTATGTAGATATTGCTCTTAAGGGACAAGTTTGTATAGCATGAAGTAGATATAACAGGATTTATGAATTAGGAGACAGGATTTAAATCATAAAGCAAAGGGTTACTGATCACAAAATGACCAATATTAGGAAATAAGCTGCTTTATTTGGCTACTTTTGCTTTTTTTTTATCATAACAATGGATGAGAAAGTGATGAGAATGCCTAAGCAGATTAAATGATACTGCTGTTGAAGCTGAACAAATTAACCTAAAATACAATTAACTTTTAGCAAAAGATGAGTATAGTCTAATCACTTTGGCCACTGACATTTGTTTTATCAGTATACATTTGTATCTATTAAAACACCTGATTGTTAATAATTCTAAACTCTTGCTCAAAGGAGTTGTTTTTAAGATATGATTTGCTAATATAATGCTTCTTAGGGATGCTTCCATCACAGTTCATTAGAACTGATTACATTATTACTTTTATATTAGCAGCATGATATCAGTGATGATGGTGAGCTGGTATGAGTTTTGCTTCCTAGTAAAAATAATCATTCTTGAAAACATTCCTATAGATAGCATTGATTGCACATCAATGATAAATAAAAATCATTTTAGGGGTGTAAGTTACTAAGTTATATCCTGTAGTGTTTCTCTACAGCATCTGTTATAGTCACTTGCATCCAGTTGGTGCTTAATAAATGTGAACTGATTCACTGCCCAACTCCTTTTTTAATGAAGCACTTATGGCATCATGTGGCCAGTGATTCAATTGTACTACCCTCTTCATCTTCTAATAATTATGGTAATGTTACTGAATAATTATTAGATTGTGGTAATCTTTAAGAGAAAGTTACTAATTGTGGTAACTTTTAAGAGAAAGTTACTATATAATTTAGTATATTCGTATATATTTATATGTATTTGCTCTCTGTCTCTCTTCTGTATATAAACAAACCATACCAGTCATTTCTGCGGTAAACAAAAACTATAGTCTCTGCCCTTATGGAGTTTACAAACCAACTGCAACCTAAATACATGAAAGGGAAGGAGGTAAAGAGAGCAAGGTGGAGGAGAGAGAGAGAGAGAAAGAGGAAGAGGAAGGAAAGAAAGAAAGAAGAGAGGAAAGAAGGAAGGAAGAAAACAATGAAATAGTTTGCTAGAAAGATGCTTCTTTGAAAGTTCAAGACAAATCATTTTTATACATAAGTTTTTTTGTGTCTGAGGAAGATTAGCCCTGAGCTAACATCTGTGCCCATCTTCCTCTACTTTATATGGGACGCCACCACAGCATGGCTTGACAAGGGGTGCGTTGGTCTGCTCCCGGGATCCGAACCTGCGAACCCCAGGCCGCTGAAGTGGAGCGCGCGAACTTAACCACTACGCCACCGGACCAGCCCCATAAAATTTTTAAAAGCATAAGTTAAATGGCAAGCTAATTAGAAAAAGAATGTAGTTATTATTTCAACATTTCACTTGGTAACATTTTGCATGAGAAGTCTTCTAGTATCAAAAAATGCACAAGTAGAAAAAATATAGAAATAATTCCTTTGAAAAAGTTGACTATTCTCTACTAACACATTATTCCAATACGTTTCTCTCTCCCCAAACACAAAAGAAAAAGAAATAAGAAATTAGAAAGCCAGATAAACCACAAATTTAAATCTCCATTTGGAGTAATGCTTGCTTCTGAAGTTTAATGGGCAGCTCTATTTTTTCCTGATAGAAAAATAGGAATCATTAGAATCATTATGAATTCGTGCGAAAGATAGGAAAATTCATTTCTCTTAAATAATTGGTTTCCTTTTCCAGAACTTTTCTAGAAATAGAAATTATTTTGGAAATACAATGCCATATAGATTCCAGTTTTTCTCAAAATAATTTATAAATTGAATGTAATTCAAATAAAAATGAAAAAGTTGTATTTGTGTATCCGTGTGCGTGAAAACCTGAAAAACCGAGGCTAAAATTTATATGCTTGGTGTATATTAAATATATTTCATAATTAAAAAAATATAGACTTTAGTTTTAGGCAGCTTTATTGTAAAACAGAAAGATGGAAAAACACTGGCAGTGTCATTAAGACATGACTCGTTATTTTCCAATAAAATGTTTATCAGCCTTTTATTCCGAGGCTCTACCTTTCTAGTTATTATGTAACCATGGCATAGAAAAGCACCGGGTCTGAGAATCTGGCCAATATCTTGGCCTATCGTGATTGACAGCTTTAACTAATTTTTATTTTATACAGCTAATTTGATTTCATCATTAAAGCCACAGATACAACAGGGAAACCATGATGGTTCAATTACCTTTTTCAACTGGTAATTTTTACCATTTAGCTGGATACTCAAGTTAAATCAACTTCTCAAATGGTTCACTTGGTGCTGCAGAAATCTACCCTTAAAGAGTGTATTTCTTCATACAATGGGATTTGTCTATCATCACAGATAATATCTCGTAGTTCTTACCTGAAACATAAAATATCAGATTTTTTTTTTTTGCAAGATGAAGCTAAAGAAAAATAGTTTTATAGCAGAAAACAAGTTAGGTGATAGCTGGCAAGTGTGATGCTTGTTATCCTGTTAGATTCTCTCTTCTGGGCAGGACATCATCTGCAATGATATTCAAACTGAGCCATTGTCAATTATTTCCCATCAACTCACTGTAGCAACTGGGAAGCAGTTAGTACAGAACTTTACACCCTTAAGTAATTATGACAAGTAATTTTAAGAACAGTGTGAAAGATAGGGTTTATTGACAAGAAACATTCATAGGCCAAATTACAAGGGAGTGCAAAATTGTCAATGTTTAGGCAACTAGGCAAAACCCAATTGGAAAAGATTTGATTTAGATAAATGCCAGCTACTGAAATGAAAAAAGCAAATATGAAAAAGAATAATGAAAAGAAAAGAGGAGAATGAAGAAAGGAGGTATAAATTAAAGGAGAGAGAGTTAATGAGTAAAGTTAAATGAGATAAAGCTGAATTAGATAAAGCCCTGCCTTTGGATGATAATACAAGTGCAAGGATGACCCTCTGTAGCATAAGTGTGAGTTTCTGTGTTTATTAAAGGTGCCACACCACTAAAAGTGATAATTCTTTTTTGTAAATCTTTAATGAAGTAGAGTGCATTGTGAGGCTAAATAGTTTTTAATGAAGTAAACAATAAAATGAAAATAATGCAAGTAAATGCAAAGATATGGAAGGAAGATTTATGATGTTTCTTCTGGACATATCATTCTGGATTACTCTGGGAGAAAAGGGATAAAAAGGAGAACAAAATCAATACTAATAAATACTGTAAAAAAGCAACTCATAAAACAAGATATAGAAAATGCTTCATACGTAATTATGTATTGTGCTAAATAGGAAATAATATAATATTTTTTTAATTGTCCAAATGAAGAAACAGGTGTTTCATAAAATGCCATCCATCTATCAATATTGGCATTAATGTATCAAAAAAGAAAACATTCTAGGGAAGAATATGTTGCATTCAGGAAACAAATGTAGATTGCAAGTTCAATTAGATGGAAGAATGTTTTACATAAGTTAATGTGGAAAGTACATAAAGATAGTGTTTAATATCCTAAGGAGATAAAAATTTGGGAGTTACTGTTGTATTATTTAAACAAGGAGAAGTAATGATGTAATGTAATCATCATAATAAGATGGCAACATGTAGTAAGAACTCAAATATTGACCACTTTCAAACGTTGTCATTCCATCTTCATATAAATTATGTGAATGTGCTACTAAGATGATTTTCCGTTTGAGGAAACTAAAGTGTAGTGAGAGATGTGACTTGAGTGCAGCCCCAGAGCTCCTTGGTGACAGAGGCAGACTTTAGGTCCCACGTTCTTAATCTCTATATGCTATTTATTTGCATGTGACCCATTATCTTACCTATCTTTCCATTAAATTATGAATTTTGGTGACTAAAAGATAAATTTTTCAGATTGATTTTTTTAACCAAACTAAGCATACCTTATATTTACACATATACATAAATGTAAGTAAGTGTAAGGAACGTCTAAACTAATCTGGCTGAAAATTCCAAGTTCTTATTATATATTCAGTATATAATATTGAAATAGTAACTATGCCATCTATACCTCATGGATGCATATAACATTTTCAACATTTAATGAGCTTAAAATATAATTTCAATTGCGAAATAGAGAAGCTGCAACATTGACCTTCTTTAATGCCCCATCAGATGCATGCCTACCAATGACAAATTTTCAGGCATTTTTAATATATGTCATGCAGTGTGTTTCATCAGCTCTTACCAAATATTTTACTCATCCTGCTCCTTTGGCTTTTAGTAAATAGTGCTTATTTGGCTTTTCATCGTAAATAAGGTGGATAAAATGTGTCACCACGAACACAAGACAATAAAACACTTCGATTGGTCATTCGTTCATTCTTTCTTATAGTCTCTTAAACCAAGTCACTGGACACTGCAGGCATTCTTTATTTTTTTCTCACCCTGTTACCTTAATGAAGGCCCCAGCACTTCATTATATTTCCCAAACTAAAATCCAAATCTGATGAACAGTCAAGTAAGTCAATATTTCTAGTTTTTTTTAAAAAAATTGTGAGATGAATTCACACTTCACAATACTGAGCAAACTTAGATGGCTCATTAGATCTCTGTTCTAGAACTGAAGTTCTCTGCTGCAGCCCGCTAGGCCTCCTGAACCCATTTCCAGTCCCCAGCCCTCACCTCATCCAGCCTGCCAAACCCCTTCTATTGTCTTGGACCATTTAGTTTTGCCCTCCCTGTGTTCTTACTGAGCAGTGCACACGTTCAGCGGGTGGATAAACCCATCACCTGGAAACCAGCTGAGTCGCTCTTAATTATGTAAACACATCGTGTTAGGCTCTTACTCCTCACACTACGTGCACGATCATAGTGTTCTCATAAAAACCAGGTCTGGGAGGGGAGAGAGGGGTCTGCATCTGAAATAGTAAAAACGTCTCCATATTGCTCCTCATTCACTCACTGATTTACAAAATATTTTCTGAGTACCTATTTTGTGCAATGTACTAAGTTAGCAACTTAGGGATATAAACGTAAATTTTAAAAAGCTCCTTTTCTCAAGAAGCTTATCATTGGGCAGTAGAGGAAAATATACAAATAATTAGACATAAGACATTCGGAATGAAATTAGGGCAAGCAAGATCTATTGGAGCACTAACCATGGCTAGGCCAATTCTGATTGGCGATCACTCAGGAGGTGATATTTAAATTGACCTTTGAAGAAAAATAAAATATTGCTAAGTATTAAGAGGACTACCTAGGGAAAAGAAAAATTATTAAATGATAAAGGAATAACATACTAAATGGCATGGAAGTGAGAAATAGCTTTCCATGTCCGTGGAACAGCAAGTAATCCGATGTGTCTGTCATGCATAATGACTTGAGAGATGAACTGAAACGTGTCTGGAAAGATAACATAGTATAAGATCAAGGAGGTCCTTGATCCCTAAAATAAAGATTTTGGAACTCACCATATAAAAAAATAAGAGCCATTGGTATTTATTTAGCAGAGAAATGACATGATAGCCTCTTGTCCCATTTTTAAAAATTCACACCTGGTGTTTTCTTTGTTTACGGCACCTCCCATCATAGCCCTTCCAACCCCCCACACTTTTATTTGGTCAAGTCCATAAAGGAGCTTGCTTCACCTCTTATGGAAAATATTTCACCTCTTCTCTTAAACTTTGCAGGACTGCTTTTTCTCAGGTAGTTTATACACTTCTCCCATCTTCCTTCCTTGTGCTCAGACTGTATATCTATTGATGATTCTTAAATAATAATCATCTCTTTTCTCATCTATTTCCCCTCAGTTGACTTGAATTCAGGGAGAATTTATCGTTGGTTTTTGTATCCTTAGTGTCTTCTTAGCATGTTGCCTTCTAGATGCTTAATAAATTTTAGTTGACCAAATACTCAGAAATATGTCTTGGTAAGAAGAATTTGTCATCAGTGAAGAAAACACACTGAATAAACAGGATAAAATTAGGGATAATAGCTAGATGGTCACTGTAATGGGACATCGGGAGAGGATAAAATAAGAAAGTGATGAGAGAAATGAAAGGAGACCAAAGAAAGAAAGCTGATTAGATGGGACAGAGGCATGGGGACCAACTTGAAGATGACCCTAGATAACTTGGAGAAAGGTCGTGTATTATCAAACATGGGGTTGATTTTGCTCAAGGCAGATATGAGTTCTCTTTTTGATGGGTTTTATTTGATATATCTATTGGAACATCCAACTTTTTTAGATGTCTAGAAACCATAATCATTCCCCTTTAAACCAGAAATGTGGGCTACTATTTCTTTTGTCTAAAAACCTAAAAACTATCCCTAAGCAAGTTTGAGCTGTAATACTATGAGTCCATAACAATGAGAAAAAAATCAACAGAAAGATAAATCTACATCTCATCCTGTTCCTTAGAAAGAGGCAATATCTAATATTTCCCACTAATCTTAAGATTTGGGTGTTCACAAGTTCAAGTTCTATTTAAATCCTACTCAGCTGATTCTAAATTAATTATATGTTATTTCTCTCTTGCTTTTCTACAGTATGCTGTCTGGCTAGTCCTCTGGGTTACGTGGAATGTGTTTGTTATCTGCTTCTATTTGGAGGCTGGGGACCTCTCAAAGGTAATTTGCCATCTGATTTGCCTGAGTCATCAGTACTGTGTTAACAAGCCCCTTCTAAGTCAGGCAGAGTCCCACCCTGCTCTCGTCACTTAGATGCACCTTGAATGAAGGTAGATTGAAAGGTGTCCTCATCTGAATCTCTCCATTTCTACCATGTAAGATATGTTTCAGTGTGTCACAGAAATGTGCTTTTATTTTTTTAAACAAAACTAGTGTGAAATATTGATTATTACAGTTAGCATGCTGTGTACTTTTAACACATTTATGAGAGATTTCTAAAGCAGAATAGGAGTTTTTTCAGAGATAAAATCCTGAAGAATTTTGAAATTGTTTAGTTTGCTTATTACTCTGCTAAAGATTTTCCTGGTTGGACCCAAATAGCATTGCAATAATTCAAACAATTAATGGGTTTTAGTTGAATAAAATTGTTACCAGGGGGCTGTCATTTATTAAATAAATGAATAAAATAAACATTTTATTCTAAAATACTCTAGGAAAGATTTAAAATAGTTGTCTTTTCATTTAGATTTTTTTATTTTGTGCTGTTTTCTTGTGAGTGTTGTATGTTTGTGTGTTTGTGTGTGTGTGTTGCTTTTATATTTCTAACATGAATGCCTTTACTATTGAAATAATGTAGTTTTTAGATCTCTAACACTAGCATTCTTCTTCTATTAGAATGCAATTAACAGACAATAAGTCAAATGAAATAATCCATTCAAAGTAGTGGTAAATCTTGCTTGAGACACTTGAGAGACTTGCAAGCTTGTGTTAACTTTAAAAGACAGAGATTGTAAAATGTTCTTTTACCTATCCCTTATTAGAACAAAAAGACCCTGCAAATATGTTGACATCTTTAAAACTCGGAGATTATAACCTGCTTTAAAAGGTGAAAAGATCTAAAAGTTTCCAGGAACTACCTTTGCAGGGCTATCTATTTTAGGGGGCGGGGGCTGGGGGTAGTGATAATACACATTTATAATGTAACGTACAGGAGTTTCACAAAGCATTCTGAGTGTTTTCAAGGATATTTATTTATTATTTAACTGTGATATGTGGCCTTATATGAAGTATAAGAAATCTAGATTTGTTTTGTTCAATGGCAAATGATGAAAGATACAAGAGGGTGACGTTACGGTATGAGATAGAACCTGTGATTTTATGATCAGATTTTGGACAAGTCCTCACTGTGGCCTTCTGTAAAATCTGCCCTGGTAGATGGCAGATTTCTGTGATTTTTGTAGGGCATTGTCCTCCACACTCTTGGCAGCAGGCAGTCCTTTCCAGAAGATGCCGTACGTGACCAATGAAAAGGAATTGTTCAGGTAGCTCTAGGAAGGACACAGACAGTATAGCTGCTTAAAACTCACGTTCCCTCCATGCCAGAAAAGCACACACACTTTGCAGGGCTTGAATTCTTTACCCAATTTATATATCTCACTGCTCTTTAATCCACTTTGTTCAAAGAATTTCCACATTAGAAGGACTTTTAATGATATTTTCAATTTTAAATAATCTCCTTAATAACTGGAAGGCAGGTATTCAGGTATAGTGTCTGAGTAAAATGATCTAGCAGATCAGTTTGTTTAATATAAAAAAAAGAGAGAGAGTTGAGCCAAGCTGGCTGTACTAATGCTCTGTAATTGTGCTCATTGCTTCACATGATGGCTGTAGGCACAGAATGAAGCTTGTGATCTCATGACCTGGGACATGGGCATTGAAGCCACGACGAGGGCACATCCTAAAACATTATAGTTTAAGAAAGTTGCAACCCAAATGACTAAGAATTATTCTAGTGTACTCAGGCAGGTAATGACTGTCGCTTGGCAATGAAGCAGTTAATAATATTTCCTTTTCTTTTCATCTTATAAACCAAGGTTAGGCCCTGCAGGGCAAATGAAAATTTAATAATTTCCTTTTAACAAATAAGCTAAAGGAAAACCATAAAGGGCAAAGTTATATAGTTATCTGTACTGGGTTTTTCCTCCCTTTCCCACTCAAAGGGTTTGAGAAAGTTGTATTTATACCTTTTAATTCTTTAGCTTCTGCAGCTGCCTCACATTCTTCAAGTAATACAGTGCCAGAAGGAAGCAATGGTGATTGAAAAATGTACGGACATATGAAAACTCAAAAATAGGACTCCTGAAACTGCCGATAATACTTAGATTACAGAATATAAACTGTTCTTTTTCTCATCCCGCCAAAACAATAAACTGGTTTGACCGTATGAATGGGTCAGTTTGTTTGAGGCCAGGGGAGAAATATGGGAAATAGAATCAGGGAGGAAATTCTGTGGTCTTTATACACGTGAAAGAAGTGTTATTTCCATAAAACATTTTATAAATAGGTGATTCCTTCATAATGAATATCGGCAAGAAGTGATAAAAAGTGGTAAAATATTAAGGCAAACTTTAGTTACTTGCTAGAGTTTGGAATTTTGTGTTGTCCTTTTTCACAGTGTCTTTTCTGCTTTTTATGCTGAACCATCTGCCATGTACTTATGAGCGAGACAGATTAGAGTCATTAACTACCCCAGTGCATAGGGTCAGTGATGAAATGGCTTAATTACAGTAAAATGATACACAGCACTGACCCGTGTGACCCTCAGTTTTCTTTAAACCCATAATTGTATAGATCATATGTTTTGTTCTTTGAAAATTCCGTCAATCCAACATTATTATTAAAATATCGATTAATATATTTTAATTATTATCCCTGTGAGATTTAAGGAAATTAGAACTAATCAACCAGAGAAACTGCTTTTTAAAAATTTTATGTCAGTAAAATTACCAAAGTAATAGGAATGTAATATAAAACGTTACATAATATGATAGCAACTAATAAACATATACATTGCATAATGATTGTTTCCATATTATTTACATTAATGGTTTAGATATTAGTGTTATGATTAAATATCCTAAGGCATCCTACAGTATATTACTTCCTATGTTGATATGTTAATACATATCCTGGTAAGGAAACAGAGATGACATTAGTCTGTAACCAAAAGAGTCTGCTAACTTTATAGGCAATTGCCTTTGAGCATTAAATGTGACCAGGACTATTGGATTAAGTCTTTTGAGAATTTCTCACATAAATTGTCTTATTGTTCTGTTGTGTTATTCTGGGCAGTTGTGACTCTCTTGCTCACATATCAAATAGAAATGGGAACTAATCCCAACTATCAACTGAGTTGAATTATTTTGAAAGAGAATACATCTGCTATTTGTTCTGTAGTAATTTTTAACTTGGAAGTGCATAGCAGTTATAAGGAAAACACATATAACATGGTAATTCACCTATTAGGTTCATCACCTGGGAAAATGAAATTTACGAAATAATTTTTGAATAGTAATGCACAGGAAAAATATTTAGTAGTCTTCTAGTTATTTGCAAAAACTTATATTTTATTGGATGTGATACAATTGCAAATTACTCCTGGGCCGAAATATTCGAACACTTTTCTTTATATGACTATTTTGAGATCTCAGTTTGTACTTTTGTAATTTATGGGGCACCATTAGTGAATGATGCACTTTAGAAATAAAACAGTAAACTTACAGATCATGAAGCAGTAACCAAGGGATTATTTTACACTCAAAACAACCCAATTTGTTTGTATTTAACCCTTTGAGTGTAGGGACGCAGATACATATCTCTCAGGCTTTGTTATATTATCAGAAATTGTCTTGTTAAACATAGCCTAAAGCAATTAATTATACTTAGTGATACGTATGTTTCAGAATGAACACTTTTAATAGCAACATCTAGAAAGCTATCATATTTTAATAATTTTGTTGGTTGCTTCTGAGATCTAGATATAAATCTTCATTTAAAAAATTTGATATATAAAAAAGACCATGTAAGAATGTGGCCTATTTAAGCTTTGGGGAATAAAACTGCACTCTTGAAAAGGTAAGAGACAGGAAGAAAATAAAACCTGTCATACACTGTAGGCAATAGGGAACAAATCCTTAAAACCAGATGCAAGTGATGTGTGGAATAATGTCCTATTGCAACAATCCCAGTTTTATTCTTTCTATAAAAAAGTGTGTTATTCATTTAAAGAGGTGTCTGATATTTGGATATTTTCTCCTCAATGAAATCAATGCTTGTATGAAAATTTGCTTTTATGATTTCGTGGGGAAAAAGGTGGTATGGAGAGAAATCTGTTATAATTATTTTTTTATTTGAATTAATGCTCTTCAAGAAGTAAATATGTCTATGCAATTACTAATAAAGAAAGAATAACTCTGATAATTGATTTAAGACTAAATTTAACAAATATCAAGAGGAAAATTGATTGGATTCGTATATTTTATTTTGCTTTTCTTACTGTAAAATGTATATAGTTTAAGAAAACTTCAATTAACTGTTACTGAACTAATCAGAAAAATTTTCATTTCCCAGCCATCAAAATAGATTTTGCTTTATGATGTAGAATAAAATGTCCTACATGTTATTAAGAATTAAATATAATGTAATTTTCTCCCCAAAATAGAAACAAACCAACCTATTGTAATTTCGCCAAACTGTCACTGCCTCTCTTCCTTGTTTTCTTTAATAATGTATTGAATTAAACTTCTATTTTCTTACTTCTTCAATTCTCTTTTGTTTGCTCACTTTTGCCACTTCCTTTTAATCCACCTAAAGTGAGGATTAGGGTCCTTGAACCTTCCTGCTTCTCTATTTACATTCTTTCACTTGAAAATGCCATCCACTGTCATAATTTCAACTATCATCTCCTCACATATGTCTACCAGATTTATATCTTCAGTCTTGACCTAGTTGCTAAGTTAAAGTCCCACATCTCTAACTTTCTGCTGGTGTCATGTCAATCCTATTGTCACCTTGAATTCAACATGTCCAAAAGGATTTATCATCACCCCCAAAGAATCAACTTCCTTAATTCACCTCTTAATCAGAGAAGAAAAAAATGCAAAATTCATTTTGAAAAATGAATAAAAGAGGAAAAAAAGTTATTTTGGGGGAGGTAGGCTATAGAAATCTTTATAGATTGACCATGAACTGAAACAAGAAATATATATTTTTATTATTTACATAGTGTTTGTATATGTATGTGTTGTTCAGACACCAAAATAATCAAGAACAGTAGAGATCTGCTGAAGTAATGATACTCTGGAAATGTAAGTACCTCAAAGAGATGAGTTGACCTTTTGAAGATCCTAGACTCTGGGGGCATTTGCTGATTCTGATTGGGACAAGAGGCTAGGAATCCAGGCCTTGAACCCTTAAAAGGCTATTTCTGGGTGTGTATAAATCATCATAGCTTTAATGGAGAGACCCGCAAGCATATGGACAATTTTCTTGTTAGGACATTTGATAAATTCTGTGTAAGACTAAAAATATAAATGGAAAGACTGAAAAGCTGAGTGAAAATTTTTTGGCAGTCTTGCAAAATGAAGATTGAAGATAGGAGGGAGGCTCTACAGAGTAAACTAGATTTACAGTTGAGAAACCTGGAGAGTGAGCCACAGGCAAAGGAAATGTACACTAAACGTTACCAGGGCAAATGCCCAGCTCAACTCAGCACAGTCTTTGATTGAAATAAGCTGATCAGCCATCATTTTATCTGTCTAGTTGCAGAAAAAGGGAGACATTTCAAGAGAAAGATAGCATTATCTTAGACCTTTACAATTTATTTATGTCCATGATATCAGGCAATTGAAAATTCCTTCACATGCTAAAAGAGAGAACTCATTACTGAAAGTGAAGAAAAAAATAGGCAGTTGGACAGACCAACAGATGAGTCAGATATCAGTAATTACCTGATAAGGACTTAAAAAAAAAACTATGTTGAAGAAAATAATGGGGAAAACTGATAATATATTGAAAGATGAAGAATTTACCATCAGAGAGTTGAAATCTATATAAAGAATCAACTGAAAATTCCAGAACTGAAAAATATAATATTTAAAAGTAAGAACTTATTAGGTGTGTTTGATAGTAGATTTAAAAGATTAGAAGAGAAGATTGGTGAACTGAAGAATGGCTCAATAGAAAATATCCAAACTGAAGCACAAAGAGAGGTTAACAAACACAAAAAGGAAAGAATAAAAATATAGAATGGGATGTTGTAAACATATTGGGCTCAGCTAAAGATTCAATATTGAATTCCCAGAAGGAGAAGAAAGATAGAATTGGACAGAAGCAATATCTGAAATGATAATGACAGAAAATTTTCCAAAACTGATTAAATACATCAACCCACAGATTCAAGAAGATGTTCAGATCTCAAGTGGAATAAATACCAAGAAAACCACATACAGATAGACTAGTAGCACTGTTGAAAATCAAAGAGAATATCTTAAAAGCCATCCAAGATAAAAGATCCATTTCCTTTGACAGAATAGCAGAAAGACTGACAATTGACCTTTCAACAGAAACAATGAATCTGGAAGGCAATTGAATGGCACCTTTAAAGTCTTTAAAAGTGACAACCTAGAATTCCATACCCTGCAAAAGTATTCTTCAAGAATAAAGGTAATAAAAGCATTTTCAGGCAAAAAGAACTAAAATAATTTATTACCAGAACATGCACTAAAAAAAAAATACTAAAAGAAGTGTTTCAGGCAGAAAGAAAAGAATCTGAAAGAAAAATGGAATTTCAGGAAAGAAAAAATAAAATAGAAAGGATATATATGTGAGTAAAAAATACAAAACCATAATAGTAAAATTTTTTGGAATTTAAATGTATGTAGAACTAAAATGGATGATAAAAGTAACACAAAAGTTAGAAAAGAGTTTAAGTGTTCTAAGTTTCCAGCATTATCATGGAAATAGTAAAGTTAATATTTATATTAGATTATAATATTTCAATGATTAATAATGTCTGGTATAATGACTAAAAGAAAGCATAGCTACCAAAAAGCAACTATAGATGAAAAAATTAAATAATAGAAATAATTGATTAATCAAAGTGAAACAAGGGAAGGAGAAAAACTAACAAAAAATAGAGAGGTCAACAAGAAAAAAATACCAAGCTATAATCCCAAATATATGAAAAATTTCATTAAATGTAAATAAACTAAATACTCCAGTTAAAAGACTAAGATTGTTAGTCTGGATAAAGACACAAAACCCAATTATATGTTGTCTATAAGAGATACACCTTCAATATAAAGATTTAAATTAAAAAGTTAAGAAAAAGTAGAAAATATTTGCCATGTAAGCACACCAAAAAATAGAGTAATAATTCTAACATCAAACAAGGTAGTGTTAAAGGCAAGAAGCATTACTAAAAATAAAGAGGGTATGTCGTAATGATAATAAGGTCAATCCACATAAAGATATTGCAATCAGTATTACCTGAATAAAATAATATAGCTTTAATACATGTAAAGCAAAGATTAACAGAATTAAAAGGAGAAATAGCCATATCCACTTCACAGTGGGAGATTTTTAGCACTCCTCTCTGAATACATCAATCAGATCAAAATTCAAAAAGAATTTGGAATATCTATGCAATGCAATTACAAACTTAACCTACTTGACATGTATAGAACACCCCACCAAACAATAAAAAGTTACATATTATTTTTAAAGTCATATAGAACATCTAGTCATAAAATGATTTAAAACATAGAATGGTCAAAATATAGAATGATTTGCAATTATTCAGCAAGTATTCTCTGACCACTATGGAATTAAGCTAGAAAACCTGCAACAGCTTAGAAATTATGCAGTATACCTCTAAATAACCTATGGTCCCAGTAGGTGGTAATGGAGATTAGAAAATATTTTGAACTGATAAAATCCTGGGGCATGAAGCTAAAGACGTGCTTAGAGTAAAATGCACGATCTTACATGGAGATATTAAAAGAGAAGAAGTGCTGAAACTCAGTGATTTAAGCTTCCGTATCCAAAAGCTAGTAAAGAAACAGCAAATGAAACTCTCCAAAAATAGAAGGATTGAAATAATGAATAAAAGAGCAGAATTCAATGAACACAAAACAGGAAGAAAAAATCATGAAAGCCAAATTTTTCCTTTAAAAATGTTAATAAAATTGATAAAAACCCTATCAAGAGAGATCAAGGGAAAAAATAGGAAAAAAATACATTTTACTAATATCACAAAGGACCTTACAGATTAGATAGTGAGAGAAAGAGTATGTTATGAACAAGATTAAGCCAATATATTTGACAATCAAGATGAAATGGACAAATTCTTTGGAAAATACAACTTGAAATAAATTAAAAACCTGAATACTCTTTTATTCATTAAAGAAATTGAATCATTAATCAAAACCATTTGACAGGGAAAAGAAAATCACCTCATGTCCACATGGCTTTGCTAGTGAATTCTTAAAAACACTTAAGAATGCTGTAATACCAATCTTACATAAACTCTTTCAAAGAATAAAGCGGGAATTCCTCCCGTCTCATCTTCTGAGACCAGTATAACATCACCTATTGGAGCCAGGTGTGATTGTCAAATGACCTACAGATTGCTGACTTAAAATGTGATAAACAAGAATAAAGAAAAAATGCTGAATACCTCCCCATAACTATATAAGTAATTATAAATTATTTTTCACACTATATTATAACATTTATTTGCATTTCCATCTCTCCTACGAAACTTCATTTTGCTAAAAGGCCATATGTGATCATCATTATTTGGGGAATGTCTGTCACTGAGTCAACACACGCAGGGAGGAATTATAGAATCAATTAAGAGCATTTTTAGATGTTTATAAATAAGCTCATTTGATACATCATAAAAAAAGTGCAACAAGTTGCTCTTATCAATATATTCTAATTGTGTCCTTACTTAATTGTCCTTTCTTCAATGTAGGGATAATATTTTATTCATCCCCAGGAGGGAAGGAAATGTCAAACCTGAACAATGCCATTGGAATGAAATCAAATCTTAATAGAGTGGATTTCAGTTAACTGTCTCGCTTCACCAAACAAATCAGTGGAGGTGTTCCCTTCTACTCCCCTATTGTGTGGATAATAGAATCTATATCTCTCAGGGCTGGCCCAGTGCTCTGTTGTGGTAGCAAGTACAAGGAAAGTAGTCTGAGCAGCTGGCCACCTAGATGAGCCCCTTTCAAGATTAACAGTCATATGAATCACCTGGAGATCATTTTATATAATTTTATTTATTTATTTTTCCCCCAAAGCCCCAGTAGATAGTTGTGTGTCATAGCTGCACATCCTTCTAGTTACTGTACGTGGGACGCGGGCCTCAGCATGGCCAGAGAAGCGGTGCGTCGGTGTGCACCCGGGATCTGAACCCGGGCCCCCAGCAGCGGAGCGCACGCACTTAACCGCTAAGCCACGGGGCCCGCCCCTGGAGATCTTTTTAAAACACAGATTCTGATTCCTTTAGAATGAGGCTTGAGTTAATTGACCTCCAACAAACTCCTACGTGATCACTTTCTTGTTTGTCCATTGAACATACTTTGATTTGTAAAGATGAGATTACCTGGAACCTTTAAACAGGGCACAAGGGGAGTTCTTGATTTCTGGCTGTCCTTTGAAGCAGGCTTCCCAGTGTAGATCTTGACATTTGTGCATACACAGATTTATTACTTAATACTGACTCTAACTAAGGTAACAGGTGAAGCAACAGGACAGATTACCCAGAGCTCTGGGGAGAACTTCAGTTAATCTTTTAATACCCAAGTCATATGTATCCTTCATTTCTGTGGCAAAATCCTTTCCAAAAACCTCCCCATTTATCTTTGTCCATGGTGGAGCTGACTATACTAGGAATGGCCAGCCTTCTAATTTTATTTTATTGGCATAATTTTTTTTATTAAAGTTGAATTTCCAGAAGCTGGGGATCCTGATTCCCAGGGTAACGAAAGTCTTGTATGCCCAGTGCAGCTCTGACTGAGACCCACAAGGATGTCTGAGAATTCCCACTTGGATTTTGGCCTTCTTTACTCCTGTGGTTAAAACAATGTAAATCATTTCACAGTTCTCCTGTATCCTCTAATAGTTGAGCGGCTTTCTCTAGAACTAGATGGCATATATAGTTTCTATGGCTCTAATAAATTAACTGCTTTAATTTGTACTTTCTTACTATGATATCTTTCCCTCTTGCTGATTCCCTCTCCAAATGTCCCTCTGAGTGTCAAGAATCCCATCCGTTCTTTTGTGGGGCTTAAAATAGTCTTGGACATCAAAAGGAGGACCTTCCACACAGAATAATCCCCAAGGCCATTAGGTAAAGTCTTGAGGCACAAGCAAGCATTATTTCTGTTGGATGATTCAGAGACATCATGCATGTAAAATGTTAGTAGAAGGTCCTCCCAGAGAGCAAAGAGAACAGGCATCGTGAGCAGCTCCCTGGAATAGCGAATGGTCTTCAGGTATTGACTTGACTCCTCTGGGTCTCCAGGCTGCTGGCAGAGTTCAATATGACAGCCTCAGAATGCTGACCTGGCTGCTCTCCACACTGAGCAGGATCTGCTACTCCTTCAAAGGCACACGTTGTCCCAGGACTCCGACTTCTCCTACTCCGTTCTCTCTAGGTTTGGGCTTGTATGGTCTTATCTATTCTCTTTCCAATCTGTTATTAGGAAATACACTCTGTGGGGGCCAGCCCCATGGCCTAGTGGTTAAGTTCAGCACGCTCCACTTCAGCCTGGGTTTGATTCCTGGGTGGGGACCTACACCACTCGTCAGTGGCCGCAACCCACATATGAAATAGAGGAAGATTGGTGCAGATGTTAGCTCAGGGCAAATCTTCCTCAGCAAAAAAAAAGAAATACACTATGTGCAGTTTTCCTTACCCAATCTTTCTTTTTCAGTAACCTTTTATTTTGTCTTATAAATCAAAAGATTTGGTTTCAAAGCTATTATTTCTGATGTGGACTGAGAGAGTCTCTTTTGGAAGACAAAAATAAAAAATCAAGCACTAACCATTTATTTTTGCATTCTACCAAATGCAAACCTACCAAAACAATGGTAATTCTCTTTGAGAAATAAGGATGTCACTGACTCACTAGAGAAAGTTTGCAAAAGGTAAGTATGAAAAATAAAAGCACAGAGATTAATATTCCAAGATAATATCCTGCTGGAAATAAAAAGAAAGCAGATACAAACGTGGTCTAAGCAATTGCCATCCGTGTTCTCTAACGCCTACTTTATAGAGATTATCCTAAAACAGCAATTTTTATTCTGTGCCCAAATTAAAACAGCCATTCTTGCATAGGTTTATTATTTACAGTGCCATGTAAAAATACAAGAATATGTTTTCATTAAGAGTTCCATGGCTTTAAATTTAGAAATACTTGATTTTTATACAAAAATTGAAAGCCACTACAATTTTTTTACAACCTTGGAATAATTAGTCCAGATTAGAATGATCTCACATTAAGTAGGCCCTTAGATCCCAAAATAGTTACTGAACTTACTTGACAATTATGTCCAATTCAGCATAGCCCACCCCGGCCTCTAGTGTTCTCTCAGTCCCTGATAACCTTATCACCACCCCCCTTCACAGTATACCGTCATCCTAACATTATTCCTGGAACTCATTTGGAAACTAAATTGGGAATGGCAATTGCCAAATTAGCTTTGGAGGGCAGAATGTCAATCTCTTTGTCTGAGGATTCACTCAGGGATAATTGGTGCTTTGATGAACTGTGGGAAATTATGTAAAAATACAACTCACGAGATATTAACTGGTGAAATAAATCAATTTTCTCTGCTTCTAGCATCCAGGGTTATTTGACCAGAAAGAGCAAATAAGTGATATTTTCCATGCCTTTCCTATGGTAGCAACCCTACTCTATTCTGTCCTGTGCTTAAAATTTACATAGAACATGCAGTGGAACCCTTGGATTAGCAGTTCAGTACTCTATAGGTAACCAGGGAGCAGTGTTCACTAAATACTGCCATTAGATGTAAAGCAATACAAAGAAAATGAGACTATTTAAATTTCTCTCCTGATTGAGAATTACATGAAGAATCTTTGAAATATTTAAGTTGTTTTGCTTTTCAACATAGCACTTAAAGTGTTACGTCCCCTCCTCCTCTTTAAAGATTTACTTTTGACATTTAATAAAGCAAAATGTGTACACAGCCCAATGGAACCAGAAAAACAGCTTAGAAGGGTAAAAAGAGGAGGATGACTCACTAAACAGCCATTTATAGACTTATAATTAGTTTTCTTTCCTTCATTATTGCATGTAACCTGCTAGAGGGATGAGTCGAATGGTAATTGCCGAACTCCAGGGTTTTCACACTCATAGGTCGTATAATATACAAAACTGAAGTAATTAGGAGGTATTTCAAGAAATGTCATCTTTTTCCTAGTGTAAAAACTAGGCATTTTGTAGCCAAGTAGCCACATTGATACCATAGGGACACTCTGTCCCTTTTCCACTCTGACAGAAAAATCTCTGGTGACAGGTCCTCAAATCTTTTATTTGAATCACAAGTGTGAATGAGTTTGGTGCTCTCAATTAGTCCCGGGAGGGGAACCAATATCACACAATTTGGCACACTCTGCAATTGCTCCTGAAGAGATCTGTAGCCAGCTGCACGCTCGAAAGGGCTGTGACCCTCCTGGGGCTACACCCCATAGGCTAGATTCATCAGGCAGCCTGCAAAATGGATGGACTCGAGCTTTTGCGCTCCGATTTTATGAGCACTAAAATTAATCCATTAAGCATTTTGTACACCCAGATCCCCACTACTTACTTTTTAACGCATTTATATAGTCTGTTAACTTTGGCATCATAGTGTGTGGCATAATGAGTCCAATTCTTCTTGTCTTTTGCTTCCTGTTTCCTTCTCAATGAAAAAAAAAGATAGCTGAGTTTAATATTTCCAAATAGCCAAATTATTAATACTGCTGGATTTTGTTTCTCTTTGAGTTATTCCTCAGAAAATATAAAGCCAGAAGCACACTTTTAAAAACAAAGTTAGCAAAGTGTTATCTAATAGATATAATGGATGTGAATGTACATTGCATAACCCATAAGTATTAATTGCTTATGAAATAATGAGAAAAGAGTATTTCAGAGCAGCCGTCTAGTCCTGGAAAATGGGCCCTAATCAGTCTGTGACTAATTCCGTTGTTTATTAAGAATGCAAGTTGTAGTAGCTTTATGGGTTTCTTTTAGGGAAATGAAAAAAACCACATTGTAAATGTGATTTATAAGGGTGATAACATTTTCCAGGTTTAGAGCATTTTGCTGGTTGTAAGCATTTTATTTTCTGAATGATTCCATTCTCCTGAGTATTGCATAAGATCAAAATCTCTCTTCAGGGGAACCAGTGACATGATCCCACTTGGAAAACACTATCAGGCAATCAGGCTGAAATGCAAATGAAACACAAACCTTAGTATTTTTCCTGACAACTGTAGAATTACTAAATCTGAAGACATATGGAGATTGAAAAAGGAGGGGAATAAAATAATTGCATATTCAGAAAAAAAGGAGAAACTGGAATGCTTTGGCTGATAAATTTATTGGTACAAAAAGCTCTCATGACAAAATAATGTAAATGGTCACACAAAGTATTATTAATGGAAGAAATTTGGCTTCAGAGTTTCATGTTCTCACAGAATATTTTGTAATCTTGGAAAACATTAAAAAATATGTTAACATTAATAAAAACAAACCACCATATGTGGTGACTTTACATTTAATTTTCCTGTATTTTCAAAGTATATCCTTAGTTTATGTGTCAAAATTACATACATCTAAATCACTGGCAAATACTATTCCTCATCATTATTCTACTTCTTTTTCAGTTTTTTATTTCTATATCTTATAAATATGCTTCACTAACAAACCAAACTTTGTTAAAAATATTTGAATACTATAGGTTGATTTTCATATCTGAATAAACTTAAAACAATGTAAACTAACTCCTAATTTTTCTCAGCTTTCTGAAAACGTATGGAGTTTGGGCATTATTTTAAGCATAATGAGACTTTGAATAGGTTAAGAGTGATATGATCTAATTTCTACTTATAAAATATCACCATGACCGTTCTGAATATATTCTCTAGGGGGACAGGAGTAGCCAAAGGAAAATTAGTTTGGATACTTTTACATCTAAATTATAAATGCTTTTAGCTTGGATTGAGGAGATAGCAGTGTAGATAGTAAAAAGTATGTATGTGGATGCCATTTAAGATTATATCTAGTTATATTTTCGATATCATATGAGGTTAGGGCAACAGGATTTGCTAATGTCCTGGATGCGGGGTGTAGGAAGACAGTGATCAGGGTTGACTTCTAGGCTTGTAGCCGTAGCCATTAGGAGAATTAAGTGTTTCCATTTATTGAGCTGGGTCAGATTTGGGAAAGGAGGAGAGGTATATGGGCAGAACCAGTTGCTCTATTTTTTCCCCATTATATCTGAGCTGCCTATTAGACATCCCAAGCAATGCTGTCAGGTAGAGAGTAGGATATGTGAGTCTTGCATTCCATTCAAAAGAGATTGTGAACGGTAGACATGAATTTAAGTCATCAGTATGTAAATGGAATTTAAAGACACATGAAAGAAGGAGATCTCTTAGGGAAGACACATAGAGGAAGGAAGAGGGTTAAGAACTGTGCTTCGGGGCTCTACAACTTTACGGGTCTCAAAGAGGAGGATCAGAAAAGGAGACTAAGGGGGAGAAGACTGTGAAGTAGGAAGAAAGCCGGGAGACTCGAGTCCCACAGGTTAGGTTAAAAATAACTTAAGATGGAGGGATGATAAACTGTGACAAGAATGAGGATTGAAAACTTAATATCAAATACGGCAAAGTGAAAGTTATTGTTGACTTTGAAAAAAGTGATTTCAATGGAGAAATAGTAAAGAAAGCTTTATTAAATGAGCTGAAGTGCAAAAATGAAGACAGTGAAGGCAGGCAGCTTCTTTAAGTACTGTTGCTGTAAAAAGCAGAGAAATAGGGCTGCAGCAAAAGAGACTTAGGGCAGTATAGGGAGGTTTGTTTGTTTATATGTTGTGTTGAAGGCACATATTGGAGCATGTTTGTATGCTGATGGAAACAATCTAGTGAGAGGGAGAAACTTGTGGTGTAGGAGCAAAGTTCTTGAGTAGCTGAGAGAAGACGAGATCCAGTGCCATGGTGGAGGGTTTGACCTTAGATAGGAACAGGAACAGTGCATCTGTTGCTAGGAGAAAATGCAGAACCGATGGGTGTAGATGCAGGCCGGCTGGTAGATTTGGTGGTGAGACAATAAAGAAACTTTCTTTTACATGCTCAATGTGCTTCAGTAAAATAAGGGACAAGAGTCATCAGTTTGAGTAGTGAAGGGGTAAAGAGTCAGGGTTTTGAACAAAAGGAGGAAGTGTATTTGAATGGAGTGACCCACAAGAATGAATTTAACATTGATTTTCTAATAATAGTGATACAGCTGGGCTGAGCCATCAACATGGTTGCCCAGTGTGACTTATGACCTATGAAACTCATAGACACCTGCTAGTTAGGTTGAGCAGCAATGCTGTAGACCAACACAGCCATTCACCTGTAACTGTTACCACGTTAGCATCATACTCTTTTGAACCAATTAAGCAAATTAGACTCAGAGAACTGACTAGTGCATAGACTTATTTAGCATCAGTTTTCTGTGTTGGTTCCTTATATGCAAGGTCTTAAGTTTTGTTTGTTTTTACACAAGTTATTAGTAATTAAAAGACAATTTTAAAGTGTTCTGTCATAGATATAATTAGAAATTGGGACAAAGGGTTACGTGCAATGATGTAAAAGCATTATCTATATTGGGGGAAAAATACTTGTAATGAACTAAATATCCAACAGTAAGAGAATAGTTACATAAGGTATGATGTATCCATATGTAGCTTATTTTACAGTCCTTTTAAAATCAGAAAAATAATTCTAAAATTATAGTAATAAAGATAATTCTGTAGGAAAGCATTTAACACAGTGGCACGCAAGGCACTGTCTAAGACGACTTCTGCCAGGGTCTCCAGTTCCTTCCTGCCCCCTTCACCTTGGAGACTCCTCTCTAACGTGCTTCCTTTGTCTATCCCGCAACCCTCCACAAGCCATTCTTGTCTCAGTTCCTTGTTGTGTGTTATTTCCTCTGCCCAGAGTCTTGTTCCTCAGACCTTCTCATGCCCACAATTCTTTCTCTTCATGTAGGTCTCCAGGTAAGGGTCCCCTCTTCAAAAAGATCTTCTTAAAATATTCTGCCTAAAATGACTGCTCCAGCTCTCACTCCTGTTATCCATCTTTACTTCTGATCATGGCACCTATCATAGTCTGGCATTACTTTTTACGTTTATTTGTTTGCTTTTGTAGGTATCTCTCTCCTGTGAAAACAGGGGCATTACTTTTCCATCTGTTTCTTCTAAGCACTGAGAACAGTGCCAATAGGTGCTCACTATATATTTGTTACATAAACAGATTAACAAATTGATAATTATATGAATGAATTAACTATTTCATTAAAATGAATTAATGAAGTAATAACATTTTAATAAACTCTATAAAGATATAGCTGTGCTTTGAGATCTGCTTTTGCTCATCCAGAAAGATTTCACTTCATTTTGGTATCAACATGTCAGAGTCTATGCTGCTACCCCCAAAAAACCCAGCATGGACTCTCTACAGCAGATGAAGAATCACACCAGAAGAGTCCTTGTAGTTGAGCAGATGAAAATCAGAAAAATTCCTCCCCATTCAGCCAGAGTAATTATACTCTTTTAGCTCCTAACTATCAGTTCATGAGAAGATGTGGTTGATACCATCATTTTCTCTGAGAAGTGAAAGGGATACAGAATTCAGAAAGAAATGGAAGAAGCACATTTCTAAATGAAGAAACAGAGAAATTTCCAGTCAGATTAAACACCTCTATTGACAGAGTACAACTCCTAGATCTCCATCAAGAACCAGATGGCTCAAAAACTTTAAGCTAGTGCTGCCTTATATTTTATCTAGAGCTTAATCTCTAGGTTAACCCTTTGCTCTTGGTTCAAATATACACCCCTGAGAGACATAACATCTGAGGGCGCCTGTGTGTAGCTTCCACTGGAGGAGGAATGTAGAATATAAGAGAAGAAAGGCCACAGGAGCAATGAACAGTTTTGAGATTTGAAATTTTGGGATGGGAAGGACGCTGCAGAGGAACTGAGATTTCAGAGCTCCCTAATTGGAGATATAATGCCGCTTAAAAGAAAAAAGGTACAAATTCAAAAATGACTAAAACTGGCCCTGCTAAATCACGTACCATATCCACTTCCTTTTGGCCACATTCACACGTGCAAAGACATACAAAATGATTTCTTTTCAGTCAAGTGTGGTTAAATGAGATTTGGAAAATGGCTGCTTGGTGAGATTATTGTAATGCACTTGAATCAACAATTTTTACAGTAAAGAACATAAGTTATTTTTGCTCTATTGTTTATTTTTCAGTTTGAATAATGCAAAATGTTTTTATTTAAAAAATGGGCAAATGCTAAGCAGACAGAACCCCATAGCGTGAAATACATTAATACATTAAAGATTGCATTAAATCTCTCCTACAAGGAGAATTAGCCCTGAATGTATAGACTATATTTCCCCAAAGCAAATTTAATTTGATCCATATTTCCAAATTTAAAAGTTTTCTCTCTTTATTCAATCGGAGAACATATGACAGGACTAAACTGTCTCAAATCAGTGCCTTTGTTTAAGTTTACCCCACACTTAAATGTCCTCTTCACATTCAGCCCCAATCTTCCCAGCATCAGACAGAATAATGTGATGCTTCTTAGAACCATGGGGGTTGTTTTGAATTATTTTTCTAATATTGGTAAATAAAATTTATCTTACTTTGATTTTTAGTCCTTCGTGGGAAAATGATGTAAAAATCTATGCTATTAATTATGTTTGTTTTTACTAGAGTTGTCCTAATTCATGAAAGAAGACATGTTGCCCTTAAAATGAGTCTATTGGTTAAATTTGACCATACTTCCCTACAAATTAACTTCTTGTTCAACAAATTGTTCTCAGGGAAGGAACTTTGGTATTGTCAGCACTGTTCATGGATGCTTGGTAAACAACATTATAATATGTTATCCATTTAATATGGGTTTTGGATAACAAAGTATCCTGATCTACGGAGCCAGTAAAATATTGCTTTAGCAAGGAGTTTTGTATCGCGCCTTCTAGATGGAAGAAATATAGTATCACTAAAAACAGGTGTCATTCAGTGTCAGTGCAGTCTTTGACATCAGATACTTTGAAACAATCTTCTAAAAATCTTCAGAATTTGTCATTTACCAGTATTCAATCATTGCAATCCTTCCTTTCTTTCATCCTTCTTTCCTTCCTTTCTTTCAACAAACATTTTTGAGCATCAGTTATGTGCCCTGGGTCCAAAGGTCATGGCAGTGAGCAAGCCAGACCCAGGTCTTCTGCTCATATTTTCTGACGTCTAGCAGAGAAGACAGGGGATTAAGACATAACTGCAATGATGTGTGATGAGTATAATAACAGAGCATGTGCAAGATGGAAATAGCTTTGGGAGCTCATTAAGTTCAGGGAAAGACTCTAAGATATCCTCCTTTGAGGCTCCTGCTTCCTGTCTTTTACATATCTGGGGTTGCCAGTGCCTTCTAGAATCTCAAGAGAGAAGAGTCGGGCTTATTTGAACCCTGCCACATGTGTCAACTCTGCTGGTTTGTGAGTATGATCTGACTCCCAGAAGCTGAGTGAAATTCCCAGTCCCTGTGGACACTAGCAGTGCCAATGTGGCTTCTTGCTCTGGTAGCGGTTACACTTACTAAAGGGCACCCAGCCACGCTGGCCAGGCTCTGCGGGATAATTTTTTAGTTCATCATCAAGCTTCTTGCACCAGCACTGGCGCCCTCCTGCATGGTGGGATGGAAATGGTGAAGCAGCTGCAATTTGGATTGTGGTGCTGCAGAGCTGTGGGGTTTTGGAGTTCTGTTCAGGTAGAGAATGAGGCAGCGATGAGCATCTCCAACCAGGGGTGCAGGCTGCGGGGAAGTCAGGCCCTCCTCATGAGGTGAGAGAGCTTGTGAGTCCCTCCTCCCTGGGAGGTGTGAAACCCTTGGTGAACCCAGCTGCAGCTGAGTCACTCTGATTTAGCACAAGCTACAGGGAGGAATGTGCTACCAGTCTGGTGGGGCCACCCCACGTGGTCAAGTCTGGAGTGCAGTGGGGAAGGCCGAGGCCTCTGTCTGGCTGCCAGCATGGGTGCTGGAGTAGACACGCCGATTCTACAGGGAAAGCAATGTCTCAGCTACGCCTGGTGGCAATTCCTCACGCTCAAACAGGCTCAAGACCCAAACAATACAGCACCTACCAAGCATCTTTTTTGCTGGTGGAGGCTGGGCTCAGGGGTTCTAGATTCCACCACTTCTGATACTTAGATCCACTGCTGCCATTTTCCTTTTTTTCACTCTGTGTCCTTTCTTTCCAGCCTCATAGAATGTTATGTCAATGGCCCTGTCCCCTTTGCTGACCACTGGGTATTGACTGGACTCATGCTGCTCTACCCTGACAGGTCTCCTCTCACTGAATCTCTGAGAACTAGGAATAGGACCCTGGGATATTGATGCTCTGCTCTAAATCTCAAGAGGGCTGATCCTTTCAGGCTCAATGTCATCTGGCTTCTAAGTTTAGCCAATGACAGGTACTCTTAAGATTGGTGGAAAATTCACAAAAAGAAATGAGAATCCAGATATTTCTGTTCCTCTCCCTGTGTGCCAGAGGTCCCAGCCATGACTACATCTCCCGTGTTGTTCCAGATTCTAACAGCAGCCTCAAGCCGTGGACTCCATTAGCACTGCCTCCACCTTCTGCCCCCAGCCTAGGACTGGGAGCGGCTGTCTGCTGCTGCTCATCTCTGTTTGTCCTCAGCATCCTCAGTTTAGCTTCTCAGCTCTTCCATTATGTATATCATCAGTTCCCTGCTTTATCAATTCCATTTCCAGTTCTTCAAGTGCTGTGTTTCTGATTGGACCCCAGCTGGCTTTATAAACAGTAAGGATAATGGCACAACATTTCTGTGTAGGAAAAAGGCAGGATGTTACACGTAGGCTTGGAAAAATTCTAGGAGTATCGAAGCTTAATTCTCTGATTGTAGAATCAGAACTGTACTTGATTATTAATTCTATAGTGAGAAAATACCTTTAATGGAAGAAAACACGGCAGATATCCTTTTGAAAAATCCATCAAGAAGTCTAATGTTGATCCAACATCACTTGCACACCAGGAAAAGCATTATGAAAGAAATTTGGCTTATCTTTGTGAAATATTGTTATAGCCTCTTTATCTTGTAAAATCCCACTGTCCCTTACCAGAGTAATTTCTCTGTTAGTCTGACTTTTTTTAATTTTAAGGAAATAAATAAAAATTCTGGAAGAAAATGCCAGAATTTTCACTGAGTTTACCAAGAGAATGGGTAGTGTTGGAGGGGAGGGAGTATTTTACTTTACAATTTATATATCCGTTGAAATTATTTTTACACATTGTTGCTACATGCACTTACTACTTTTCTAATAAAGTTGCAAGAAAGCAACCCTGAGGAATCGGTTCCATTGTTGGGCGATTAATGCAAGGATGAACAGAAGCAAGGTGCAGCTACTGCGGCTGCTTGCAGCCCAGGGATGAAGCAGAATTATGACTGCGTCTCATTGGTGGGGACTTACCTCCTCTTTGTTCACTCACATTTAGAACTTCCTTAAGAAGTAACTATGGGCTTGTCAAGTAGTTGAGGTTGAAAGAATTCCTCCTGCAGCCCAATACATATGTAGCTGTGATGCGAGAGCATTTTAGCAACAAGATGATGAGATATTTCCCAGGGGTGATATTTCCTGCCCCCATCGCTTGCATCTAGATGTGACCATATAAATAGTTCACACTAATGGAATAATGGGTGTCATTTCAGGGAAATGAATTTTTAAGAATCAAGTGTGCTCTCTAACCTCTTTCTCCTTCTACTGGCTGGACATGGACAAAATGATGAGTCTTAAGGGTAGTGAAGCCACAAGCTAGAAGGAGCCAGATCTCTGAATCACCGTATGGAACAGTAGTGCATTGAGTGTCATTTGGGAACTCTTGGGGGTCCCAGAGATCCTTCCAAGAGGTCTTTGAACTCAAAACTATGTTTATAATAGCACTGAAGAAAATATCAGTGATATTAGTAAATGTGACTTTTTGATATTGTGTAATGAAATAAGTTAATATTTGGGAGGTGTGCCTAACTCAGAAACCAATAATTTCCAAGTGACCCACACATGATGTTCAAATCATCCAGGGGTAAAAGATCCATTCAAAGTGCAAGACACACCAATAGATTTTAATATGAAAGAATATGAAACTTCATCGATGTGGTCTAGATTCTACTCTGCAACTAACTTTTAAAAAACTACCACTTATCGAGTTAGGGTATAGTATCAAAGAAGAATATCCACTATTATTTGAAATATTTACAAATATCTGAAAGGGCTATGAAATTGTTCTTCCCTTTGTTTACTATATTTTATATTGTGAGACTATACTTTTTAAAGATATTACAACCAAAGCATCATGTCACAAGAGAGTAAATGAAGAAGCAGATATGAAGTCCAGCTGTCTTCTATTACATCAGACATGAAAGAGATTCACAAAAATGTAAAACAATGTCACTGTTCTCACCAATTTTTTGTTTGGGAAAATATAGTTATTTTTCATAAAAATATATTATTTATGTTAACCTGTAGTGAGCTTATTATTGCTTTAAAATAAATTAATGAGTATTTTTAATTTTCTCAGTTTTAATTTTTAGATCTGTAATATTGATAGATATAACACAAGTAAAGAAAAGCTCTTTAGGGCCCTTAGTAATAAACAGGTCATGAGATAAAAAGCTTTGAAAACCACTGTTGTAGAAGAAAGCTACCTTCTAATCAGGAACTGTTATGGTGCAGGAGATAAACTCTGTTGAGTTTGACGCATTGTGTACTTTGGGGTCCGTGTGTTACATCACACAACTATGTTCTAACTAATGCACACTCTTGGGATCTCTACCGCATACCAAGAGTGAGATGTCATATATTTAACAGAACTTTTCTATAGCACCTAGTTGATACAAACTTGAATATCTTCATATCTAATATTAAGGAGAGTGGGTTGATGGTTGCCAAATAGTAATGATCAGCTGAACAGAAAAGGTTTTGAGAACTTTTAAAAATGCTAGTTGCTTGTATTCTTTAGGGACCCAAAATAATTTAATTTCTGCTTAACACTGGTCATGAAACTTCATCTGTAAATGTTACTTTTAAGACAGACATGAGTATTTGCATACGTTAACATTTGCATTATTTGATTCCGAGCTTCTAGATGCTTTGGTATGAAAGCACACATTTTGTGCTTATCGCCTAACTGAAAGGCAATGAAAATACGTCTTCTCTTTGTTTTCAGACACATCAAATTAATTGAACACTTTATTTGCCATAGTAAACAGTGCAACCAAAATGGTGTATTTGAACTTAGAGGTATCTTGGACTGTAGACAGTTTTTAGGAATAGTATATCTTTTTCTCTCTTTGTCAGATTTATGATTGAGATAAAGCAGTTACCTAATTCTTTTTGCATTCATATAAAATGCATGACAAATGCTTTACTGTAATCCCATATGCAATCAATACGTTATTTAAAAGACTATTGACGATAGGAAGAGGGAAGTGCAGTTTATATTGTTTATATTCTTGATGCATGCTTTCCAAAAGGAAAAAAAGAAAAATTAATTTATGGGCAATCTATATTTTATTCATTTTTCAGCTTTCTCTTTCTATCAGTTGTAACTGAAATCATCAGCAGACAGTCATCTGGCCAAATTGGAACAAATGTGGGCTAAAACTCCGCTCTGTCGATGGGCCCAGCCCCATTCTAGTATAGTTCTGTATCACATGCTCATGGTGTAGAAGATTTATCTTAAGGATATTCCCTGATAGGTCTTTTCAGATCTGCTCAAGCTACACAATATTGAGGTAGTTCATATCGTATGAGTCTCTGTCAGAAGCTCATAGCTAATGGCAGAGAATGTAAAACAGGGAAGTTTGGTGGAGCTTTGGGATTTCTCTCTCCTCCACTATGTCCCACATATGGTCAGCAGAAGAAAACAGTGCTCTAATATCTGTTAAAGGGACTGAAACATGCTATACAATGCAACATCCCGAGGAGAGCAACAATATTTATTTCCTGTTACAAAGTTCGGATTTCTTTGTTTAAATTTTTATTGCCGACTTCAGTTTATTTGGAATGATAACTTAATATGAATATTTATCCTTAACCATTGTGGGAAAAAGAGAGCGAGCAACAATATTATGTGAGATCTATTGCTCATAGCGTTAAAATGGTTGATGGTTTTCTGGCATGTGCCCGAAATTGTCCTAAATGGCTTAGATACTTTACAATTCATTAGTTCTCACTGCAGTCAATGAGGTGAATAGTAGTTTTATCCTCATTTTGCAGATGAGGAAACTGAAGCCTCATAGTTAGCAATTTGCCTGATCCACTTAACCCAATTCTGTTGTTCCTCCAATAGTACCACCATTCACCTAGTGTCTCAAGCCAGAAACTGTGGAATCCACTATGACCTCTCCCAAGCTCCCTTTCCCTTCACAGTCAACAAGCCGTATTAATTTTGCCTCCTTAATATCATTACTAAAGACAATATCCATCCCCACAGTTGCTGGCTGACATAAATCATCAACTCTTGACTGACCCACAGATAAAATTTTCCAAACCATTTCCTTGATGGCCTGACTCTCTCCAATCCATTTTCTACACTGGCAGCGGGGTGATCTTTCTAAAAGGGCAAATCATATAAGGTCATTTACCTGCTTGAAACACTTCGGTGGCTCCCTGTTAGCTACAGAATAAAATCTAACTCCGTAGCATGGTGTACAAGGCCCTCCACAATTTGACCTCTGCCTGTCTCTACTTCTCTCACTCCCCATCCTCCCCCACCTCCTGCAGCTCCTGGTACCTACACTCCTGTCACACTGGATCTGATGTCCATGCTCTCACGCCACACACCTGCTGTTTCCCCAGCCTGCGACGCCCCTTCATCCTTAGTTCTCTTAGCTAAATTCTATTTAACCGCACACTTGGCTCCAATGCCAGTCTCCAGGAAAGCTTTTCTGATCCTCCTTTCTTACGTTTCCAGCCCTCTCCACTTCTATACTTCTAGCACTTATCATATCCTTACCTCTCAGTTATTTTGTTTTCATTGCTCTATCTTCCATGCGCGGACTTGCAGTGAGAAGCTTGAACCATCAGCTACCTTGGCTTTAAATCTTGGCCCTTCCCCTTACTACCTGAATGACCTTAAACAAGTTACTCTATTTCTCTAACTCTTAGTCTCCCTATTAGTAAAATAAGAATACTAAACTAATATCAAAAAGTTAATGTAAATATGAGATGATTTCATGGGAGTAAATTCTTAGTTATAGGCTCATACAGTGAAAGTATTCAATAAGTATGAATTATCAGAATTAGCTATTCTCTGAGAACATAATAGAAATACTTTTATCCCAATGAGTTGTCTTCATAATACTTATCATTCTCTGAAATGATCTTATGTGTATTAAATATCTGTCTCCCCAGACCTAGAAACTAAAATTCATGAGAGCAGTGAAGTTGGTAAACCTGTTCGCTATTGTGATCTTATCACCCAGCGTGTCGTGGGCAATCACTGTATCTTATTTGGATAAACGAGAAAAATAAGTAGAATATAGCAGCAGCCTAAAAAAGCTGGCATGAGCAGGGAATTGAGAAGTGTTCAAGTAGGATTAAAGATACATTCAAATATTGCACAGAGTTACTCTGGATCATCTTCACCAAGAACAAATGGTGCTATATAAGACTATATAAGGTTATATTGATAATTTGATGTCACTTAAACTGTATGCCTCTTTATCAAAGTACAATTGATAGTCCATACTAATCAAAAAAATTATTGAGATGAATAAGGGCTAATGTGTGGCAGGAGTATTTGCTTGTGACACCCACTTGCTTACAGTGGTTTGACGCTTTTACTCACTTTTTAAATTCCTTTTCCCTTGATTTCTAACTAGAAGCCATTGATGTTACTGAATGGCCAAGACTCGTTAATTTCACTTTTGCTGGCCGTTTAAAATTATATCCCTGAAATTGCAAGAATAGAGTCCAAAGGAGATAATTGCTGTAGAAAATAACATCATAGTGCCGAAAGTCTAGCCAAATGAGACTTGTGTCACAAGTGGAAATGGCTTGACGCCGGAATATGTTTTCTTGTAGCCGGCTAGGAGGTGTAAAAGGTTCTGTTGGACATTTTTAGAGGGTAGCTGTAGGACAAGGCCATCGGCAGGACTGGGCACGTCAGGGAGATGGACAAGGTGCTTTGAGAAGCTGTGAAAGGAGAAATGGGAGTCCCTTAGCCCCTGACAGCTCGCTCACAATTCCTTGAGGCTGTTTATTGACCTGTGTGTCTAATGTCACTCTCTACCAGTGCAGCCAGTCTGTCTCAGCAATGCACGATTATAACCACTTTTAGATCTTTTTAAAGGTAAAAGTTCCCAAACTCCTGGTCAGACTCACTAAATCAGTATCTCCTGAAACTGCAAATTTGAATTTTTAATTCTCTGTAGCTAAAGTGATCATAAATCTTTGTTTGCCCAGGTCAGTCTTGATCTTCCCTTATTATTCTATTGTAATTCACTCTGAAAATGTCCTAGTTTAAACAACAAATTACATATTTACCCTGTGTATAGGTGATTCTGATGAGAGGCCAAGATCAAGACCTCCTATCAACTACTGTTTCTTATACTTATGCTCCATATTTATGGAGCTTTTGCTGAAAACTTCCTTTGTGTGTGTGTGTGCGTGTGTGTGTAATATGTGTGTATGACATACATGTACACAAACATGTACATACATTTTTTTAAAAACCTAGATTTTACAGTAAAGAAATTATAAGCAGTGACATCTTGAGTCCTCAGTCTTCTATGCTGTAAAACGAAGTTTTGTCCTAATTAGAGTTTTCTTCAATCACTGCGATTCTTGCAGAGAATATGAAAGAACACCCCTGCTCCCTTGCATGAAACTGAATGCAGAACTGAACTAGTTCAGGATGTTTCGCACCTGCCCCCAGTCATTTAAACAAAACCAAAGGCAAAGGACTAGCATACTGGCGTCTGGCTGATTACCTCCTGTCCTGTTTACCCGTTGCTTTGTGTTCAGTGATGGCATGCATTTGATGAAGCTAGAAATGACAAAACTGACCACCAAAAACCAAAGTGTATCGGTAACAAAGTTCCAGTCTAACATTTGTGGACAGCTCTGTGGTTTCAAAATTGGATTTTTCTCACTTCCAAAGTGCCAACAATTAAATGTATAGGTTGACGGCTTCATCTATACGGTCAAAATAAGAATACATATTTCCTACCTTTTAAAGATGGGCTAATTGTTTTCTAAAAATTAAGGCCTCAGAGAAAAGTCAATATAAACTGTGCCTTGTTTATCTCCGCATCTCTACCTCAAGCCCAGTCTGAGACCTAAGTTGTGGTTAATAAATACTAGCTAAATTAAGCTGGATAAATTAATAAAGAAATAAAAACAGTTCTGCTCTAGGTCGGTGGTTCTCAACCAGGGGCAATTTGCCTCCCAGGGGACATTTGGTAATCTCTGGGGACATTTTTGGTTGTCACAATTGAGGGGAGGTGTGACTAGCACCTAGTCTGTAGAGTCCCCGGATGCTGCCAAATGTCCCACAGTGTGAAGAAGAGCCACTAACAATACAAAAATTTCCAGCCCAAGATGTCGAGAGTGCTGAGGTTGAGAGAGTCTGCTCTGGGTCATTACTCTAGACTTGAATTATTTCCAATTTTTTGGAACCTTAATTATCAATTTTGCAAACTTAGTTTCCTTCTGTAAAGCAAAAAAAAAATGTTCACTTTCTTGTTAGTATTGGATAAAGACCAGTTTCATTGTCCATCAGGACATTGACAAATCTTATAATACCCTCCCTCCCTACCCTTATTCCCTATTATTGCTCTTCAACTAGAACCATCTACAGTGGTGATTCTCTGTATCACACTTACTTGGAGGGTTTGTTAAAAGGCAGATTGCTGAGTCCCTTCCTAGAGACTTTGATTTAGCAGGTTTGGGGTGGGGCCCAAGAATTTGCATTCCTAGCAACTCTCCTAGTTGTGCTGATAGTGCGGGTCCAGGTACCACACTTTGGAAAACACCAATCTATAGCAAGATGATCCACCTCTCCACAAATTCCTGAAATTGCAATGCTCCTCTCCGAGGTCATTTTTAATGAAGACTGTCTGCATCCTTTGTAAATACAATCAATCTTCATTATTAATGGGTTCCATATTTTCAAATTTGCCTACTCACTAAGATTTCTTTATAACCCCAAAATCAATATTCACAGTATTTTTCATGGTCATTCATGCACATGTGCACAGAACAGCAAAATATTTGAGTCACCCAATGTGCATGTTCTTAGCTGAGGTTGAACAAGGCAGTGCTCTGCCTTCTGGTTTTGGCTCTCATACTGTAAACTAGTGCCTTTTTCACAGGCTATTTAGTGCCACGTTTTCTGCATTTGTGTACTTTTATTGGTAGTTTTGTTGGTCAAAATGGCCCCCAAACATAGTGCTGAAATGCTGATGAGGGTTTCTAAGAAAAAGAAGGCTGTGATGTTCCATATGGAGAAAATGCTTGTGTTTCATGAGCTTCCTTCAGGCATGAGTTATAGTGCTGTACACTGTGAGTTCAATGTTAACGAATAAAAATTATATATATTACACAAGGTATTTTTAAACAGAAACACACATAAAACAAGATTATGTATTGATGGGTTGATGAAAATGTTGTAACTAGAAGCTCACAGGAACATAACCCTATGTTTCCTGTAGGAGGAATGATTCAGTCCTCACTAACTCAGTGTTTGCAGTGACTTTATAGAACATAACTACCGCAAGTAACAAGAATTGACTATAAATAAATCTTTCTTCCTCACCTTCCCCACTACTTTTCCCAACTGTCCTGTACACAGAGCTTCCTTTCTTTGCATCCAAACAGCTCCTGCTATCCACAAGCAAGAAAAAACTCTGCTGCAAGGATGCTGTTGCTATTTTGTCTTGGCCTACTGGGCTGGGTTGTATTTTATATTCATTTGGTTTCTCCTTTGTTAAGCATAGTGGTGGGTACTTAATGGGTGTTTAGTAAATATTACTAAACAAATTAATTCAAATTGCAAATATGTTGTCTCTGTGGAGGGACATTGCCATGTTAGCATGGATTAGTCTGCATATTCTCTGGAACCTAATAAAGCCCTGGGAAAAGGAGCCACCTCACAGGTCAGTGTTAAGAAAAGATAAGTTACAGAATGTTTGGGGGGTTTTTTTGGCAAAAGGTTAAATTCATTACAACCTGTTTCTCTGTGTGTGTGTGCATATGTGTGCGTGTGTGTGTGTGTATCGTATGTCTATGAGTTTGAACGAATTATTATGGTTCAACTGAATTAAGTGTTTTTGAACCAATGAAAGAAAGAAAAGAAAAGCCCAATTACTGGCATGTCATAAAAGGGAAAAGAATTGACGTGATACTAATTGCCAAACAGTGCATCCATTTCATTCCTCTCTGTTTCTAGATTCTGATTCTGTTGGAGCTTTGCTTTTGGCCTCAGAGTAGAACACTCTCACAGGTGGATGTTGCTTACAGACGAGGTCATCGTAATATATGTTCCTGGATCATGAACAGGCTGTGTGTGGGTCTCTATCTTTCACCCCCTGAAGACATTTGAAGGCTTAGGTTATGTTGATAGAGTCAGCCTGCCAGGATGGATGTTAAGGCCAATTGCAGTAGACCTGGTAAATATCCCGAAACTCTGAAAACGGATCGTGTTCTTTCATCTTTGCCCCCAGCGCAAAGTTTTTCCTCTAGTCCTTTCCCCCAAAAACCCTCATATCGAAAACTCAGAGGTGGATGGGTGGGAGGTTATCTTTCATTAGTTTATTCTCACTGAAGACTGAAGCAGGGGATTTTAACAATTTTTTCCTACTTGAGATAAATAGAGTTAACATTCAAAACACATAAACATGGGGCCGGCCCCGTGGCTTAGCGGTTAAGTGCGCGCTCCGCTACTGGCGGCACGGGTTTGGATCCCGGGCGCGCACCGACGCACCACTTCTCCGGCCATGCTGAGGCTGCGTCCCACATACAGCAACTAGAAGGATGTGCAGCTATGACATACAACTATCTACTGGGGCTTTGGGGGGAGAAAAAGAAACCCTTAAAAAAAAAAAACACATAAACATGGATACTTCTTGAGCACCAACCAGTCAGAACTGAAGCAAACCACAGAGTGAGCAGGGTCTAAGAAGCTGTTTGTTGTGCTAAGTGTGAAATTGCAGTTGCTGGATCTTTAGGAGGATGAGGAGAGGACATCTTTTTTTTTTTTTTTTTTTGAGGAAGATCAGCTCTGAGCTAACATCCGATGCCAATCCTCCTCTTTTTTCTGAGGAAGACTGGCTCTGAGCTAACATCTGTGCCCATCTTCTTCTACGTTATATGGGACGCCGCCACAGCATGGCTTGACAAGCTGTGCGCCGGTGCGTGGCCAGGATCCAAACTGGCGAACCCGGGCCGCCGCAGTGGAGCACGCACACGTAACCGCTTGCACCACGGGGCCGGCTCTGAGAAGACATCTTAGATGAGGATCCAGGACAGTGGCGTAGCACTCAGGGAGCTTGAGGCAGTGCCATTTACTAACCATGTGGAGGTATTTCATACTCTAACAATTAGGCAGGCTGAAGCAAACAGGCTAAAGATTAGCTATGAAGACAGGTTTACTGAATCAGAACACTATTCTGCCTGAGAAGTGCTAACCAGTAGAAGACTGACTTATTTTTTAAGATGCTATCTGAACACTAGATTTGGATTCTGTCTTTTCCAAAGGGAGAAATAACATCTGCAGATGACAATTTCCTAATACAGATAGAAACCTGCTTTATATTTTCTGTCCCAATCCCAAGGTTAGATATTCATGAACAGAACTTTAAGAAATATTCCCTACAGAATAGATTAGGAAAGGCCCAGTACTATAATTTGCAAGGAAGGTGAACATATTAGGATCACCTAAGGGGCTTTTCCATCTTCCCTTCCCCGGAAGATGGTGATGTACTTCTCTGTCTATTTCATGGCCTATGAACTGGTAGGAGGGGTCCTATCCATGGGACTGAGGGAGTGGAAGAAAGCATGAGGACTGCAAATCCAGAATTTAAATCTATGGAGTTAAGAAGGGACTAGTCTGGTCCTGGGTCTATTATTATAGACTCTACGAAGCCAGCAGATGTGACAAAGGCCATTGCAAGTACTATGGGGAACTAGTAAAGAGAAATAAAGAAGCATCTGAAAAATAGATTAAAAGACCAAACTTCTGGGACTGTTTTGGCATTTTGATGGAAAAGTCTTCTTAGTTGATACAGTACATTTGAAGGAAATTTTCACTTTCTGGCCTTGGTTTCTATGAGATGAATAACTATATACCAATAACCCAGTATTGTGCTGTGCACAAGTGTAGATGATCAATAGGTACACAGTGAGTGATTAAGGCCTTGCTATCCAAGATAAAACAATCCAAACATGAATGTTTATGGAGTACTCTCAGTTAAAGCTGCAAGTCAGGAACAGACGGCAATGACGGTTGATGTTCTGAAAATTATTCTTGTCACAGACATACCTGTCGGCTGATGATGTGATGTGTATGTGTGTGGGCAAGAGGGGTTAGCAGGTATCTGTAGTCATTCTGCCCTTTTGGCCTTTTGTTTTCTTAATCTGTCAATGGCAATTTGGCACGATGTGACCTTTTAAAGTCCAGAATTGCACCTGTCTTGTTCACCAGGGCCTGACACAGAGTAGCTACTCGATAAATATTTGTTCAGTGAATGAGGAGCTCTTTACAGTGGGGAGCATGTACCTCTGCAGAGCAATAGACTTTAATCTCATTCTGAAGTCACCTCTGTTTTCTTGCCTCTTCAAATCCAAAAGAATCAGAACACGCAGAGGGACTTCTCTACCAAGTAAAAATCCCCTGGCGACTACAGAGTCTAAGGTTAAATATAATTTTTTCAAGTTGTCTTCTAAGATTCAGAGTTCTTAGTTTCAACTCAGTGTTCCCAGAGGAAGCTCAAAGAGCAGGAAAAGAATATGGAAAGACTGAGTCTATTTATAAATTACTTTTGGTGCTACACAGAACAGGATCAAAACTTGAACTTCTTGTGATCTTTTGAACCCTTCAAACTCTCTGTCCCCAACCCTGCCATCCTTCCCCCTGCCTAAGCTAGAGAGCTGATTTAATGAATTCTGTTGGTTACTAAACTCTATTTAGCAATCCAGCACTATGGTTGTTTCTATGAAACTAGAGTCTCCAAGTAAAAAGTAATTTTTCTGGTTCTTTCCTGCCAAATAACCAATTCACCTGATGTATAGAGTTCTTGGAACATCTGTGCTTCTTCATATAGGCAGAACTAAGGGCAGTGTGTCTATTATATAAAAGGTATTTATATCTCCCTTTCTAATATCACTATTGCATCTTTTTTCCCCCCTTGATTGGAAAGTACTTTAAAAACTGAAAAATACACTGGTATCTTTTTTTTTTAATTTATTTTTTAATTTTTTGTTTATTGCAGTCACATTGGTTTACAACATTGTAAAAATTTCAGGTGTACATCATTGTACTTCTATTTCTGCATAGATTACATCATGTTCACCACCAAAATACTAATTACAACCCATCACCACACACATGTACCGAATTATCCCCTTCACCCTCCTCCCTCCCCCCTTCCCCTCTGGTAACCACCGATCCAATCTCTGTCCCTATGTGTTTGTTTATTGTTGTTATTATCTACTACTTAATGAAGGTTTGAGGGTATAATGCAAAGTGAAATAAGTCAGAAGGAGAAGGTCAAATACCGTATGATTTCCTTCACTGGTATTTTTTTAATTTCTAATTATTTTAAAAATAATTAGACTTCATTCAAAGCCACTGAATTCTTAGAATGATTGTTCTCATGGACTGTAAGCTTTGGGGGGCCCCTCTTTTTCAATTTACCATCGTATCCAGCACCTAATAAAATGCTGTGCACATAGTGGATGCTCCATAAATATTCACTACATTAACAAACGGGTGTCCTCTGTGCTGCTTTTTGTTTCCTCCATTACTGCCTGGCTATAGACACAGAAGGATAGATTGGCCAGAAGTGACTCTGAAGGTTTTGAAATCGTAAGCAAAGCAGAGATTGATTGTCCAGTCCTAGAAAGACCAGGTAAGGACTTTCCAGCAGAAGGCACAGTAAGAGATACTTCTTTTGCCCCAAGCTGAAGAGTTTAGGGCTGTCCTTGGTTGGAGCAGACTCCATTGGAAAATCTGTCAAAGCATGCTCACTCTAGTTGGTTATTTCATGGCTTTGTTCCAATCACATAAAAAAAGTGTACTTATGATAGAAGAGAATACAATTTTTCCTTCTATTGGTTTTTGAAGGGTAGAACAATTTAAAAGATGCTACATTTAACAGAAATGTCAGAACTTAGTGGAATTTTAAAATTATTCAGTGAAAGCCTGGAGGTCTTATCTCATGCAAAATAGGTTCTCTGGTCTGTGGTTAATCACCTAGCTAGGACACTATGCTCCTAGTCTTTCCTTATTTCCTCCTTCTCTAAAAACCTTGATCTGTTTCCCTTTTCTTTTGGGCCTTGCTTCTCATCAGATTGTCAATAAGTAAACAAAACCGTGAAGTTGGAAACAGCTATGGTTTAGTAGAATGTTGTTGGGGCTAAAAGTAATGAAATCCAGGTTTAGTTTGTCTCTCGAGCAGTAGGAAAAACTTAAATAAGTTAAGGGATGTGAAATTAACTTTTATACCTATAAATTAACTTACACCTATAAAGCACTACACAGATATCCATTAGCATCGTTGTTAAACAATGGTCCAATATGTGGGATGCAACTGTCAATGGAGAATAATTCTTCATGTCACTTATATAATATATTTCGTTTCCTTATGAAAATATCTCGTTCAATCTCTCTTAAGTGATATTTACGTATTAACTAGACTGTGGGTAGTGGGAAGAGTTGGAATCAGAAGACCCAGTTTCTAATCTTAGCTATACCATTTGCTAGGTTTATGATGTGGACAAGTCATTTTCCTTTCAAAAGGTACAGATTCTTTTATGATACTTATATAAGACAAAAATAATACTCAGAGTATTGCTGAAATTTCAAATATGAAACTGAGTGATGGTTGAAAAGAATTGTATTACTATAAGTAATTAAAGAAATGAATCATAATGAAATGCCACATACTGGTACAGACTGGTGAGAAGTCAAGTCTCCAAGCCTCCACACTGCAAACACTCCACACCCACTTACAGTGGAACACTGTACATTCCACCCTGGAGCCCAGTGTTAGTCACACATACATAGTAGGTACACAAATATAGTTACATAATAACAATAGGGACCATGTTTTATGTGCCTATTATATGCCATTCAGTGAGAATTTTGTGTATTATCTCTTTTAATCCTCACTCTACACCTAAAAAGCAGATGTTATTTCCCCAACTTATAAATGAGAAAATGGAGGCCAAAAGAGGTATAGTCAATTGACTAAGGTTACACAATTTTTAGGCAGCAGGGAAAGATGAAGCCCAGGCTTGTTAAGTCTAAAATCTGTGATGTTACCTAGTATACTCAGGGTCTAAGCACCCAAGCATGTCTACAAAGACCTAGATACCATGTTCTGGGCGTAACACTTATGTCACCTAATATTTCATGGACTGTATCTTAATATGTAGGTTTCCTGTTTATTTTTGCTTTATTATAATGATTCATTACACTCCATAAGTGACTTTGGACAAACCATATGAAGAAACTGGGCTCCATGAGGTCGTCTGTAAAATGACTTGTCTATGTCCTCTCCAGTTTTTATAGTTCTGTAATTCTGATAAGGGAATTTATAAGCACACTTCCTCTATCAATCACTCCACTCTTTTTCTTGGCTTCCTTTAACAAATATTATAGGGTCAAAAAGAAAAAAAGGAAAACATGACATCCTAATAATGCCCCCTGTATTAGTCAGGGTTCTCCTGAGAAACAGAACAAATAGGAGATATATCTTTATGTATTTATCTATAGCTGTAGTTATGGCTATAGCTATATCTGTCTATCTATTTATTTATCTATCTAAAAAGAGCTTTATTATAAGGAATTAGCTCATGAGATTATGGAGTCTGAAGTTTCAAGATCTGCAGTTGGCAAACTTGAGACCTAGGAGAGCTGACGTGTGGTTCCAGTCCGAGGCTGGAGGACTGAGAACCAGGAGAGCTTATGGTGTAAGTTCTAGTCCAAATGCCAGCAGGCTTGAGACCCAAGAGGAGCTATGTTTCAATCCCAGTCTGAAGACCAGGAAAGACTAATGTCCCAGCTCAACCACTCAGGCAGGAGGAGTACCCTCTAACTCAGCCTTATTGTTCTATTCTTGTCTTCAGTTGATCAGATGAGGCCCACCCAAGAATAAAGAGAAGAATCTGCCTTACTCAGTCTACTGATTCAAATGTTACTGTCATACAAAAACACCCTCACACTCAGAATAGTGTTTGACCCAATGTCTGGGCACCTCATGGCCCAATCAAGTTGACACATAAAATTAACTATCACACTCCCTAGAATACAGTGCCTGATTGCTCAGAGAAGCTCTCTCTGGCCATGGCTTTGAAGGCATCAGGAAAGAGTGGCAATATGGGCTCGGACTTCCTGAACATCAGGTGGATCTCTCCAACCTATCTCCAGAGGGCCAGAATAAGACCTTTAAGTGAATTAACATTAACGATGATTTATAACACCTCTTTGGTATGTAATTAAAAATAAAAACAGTACTAAACCATAAAATAAGTACAAAGAAATTGAAAGAAATCTGATCTTCTCATGAAGATCATTTCAATGCTTAAAATCTAAAGGTGCCCCCATTTTGCTGATATTCTCAATATGCTTAGTCTGTCCTCAGTTCCCACAAAGTGACTACCCAGATCCAGTTCAAGTCACAGATAATTGAAGACAGAAATTTTTGTGAAATTCTTTCATCTGTCATTTGTTGAATTTTGCATATTTATGAAAAATCTTCCTCTCTCTAGTTAACAAGTAGTGTATGCTTTATTTTCAGTTAAAAACTGATATATTTACAATTTATTTGTTTCTAATAAGTTACTAACAGCATTAAAACCCACAAATTCACCTTATGCAGTAATGAACACATAATGTTGCATTCTAATGTTCCAAAAAAAAAATTAATAAAATCATGATGCTCATGGATGTCTCTAATACTAGCCAACTGGGAAAGATAAATTTCTTGGCCATAACTAATACTTGGCATGTGACTTAGAGAAATGTAGAATTAAATCCTTCTCCCAAACCCCTAAGTTAATTATGCCCATTCCATTTCTAGGTTAAAACATCAGTGATTTTTTTCATTTGATTATTCCCTTGATTACTGCTAACTTTGGAATCCCTCCAAAATTCATATGTTGAAATCTAATCCCTGATGTGATAGTGTTAGAAAGCCGGGCCTTTGGGGGTGATTAGATCATGAGGGCAGAGCCCTCATGAATGAGATTAGTGCCTTATAAAATAGACCCTAGAGAACTCCCTTGCCCCCTTACACCTTGTGAGGACACAGCAAAAAAATCAGCCATCTATGAACCAAGAAGTGGGCCTTCACCAGACACTGAATCTGCCAGAACCTTGATCTTGGACTTCCCAGTCTCCAGAACTGTGAGACAGAAATTTCTGTTGGTTAAGCCACCCAGTCTGTGGTATTCTGTTAGAGCAGCCTGAGGAGACTAAGATGATTCCTTTCCTATATAGACTGATACACGGAATGTAGAAGTATTTGGATAAATAGTTGCTGAGCCTGCATCACAGGCCAATAGGTATAGTTACATTTCATGCGGAGAATATTGTCAGAAGTCTGTTCAGAGTCTCTGCATAGTAAGCATGGATCAGTCTTGTGGGGATATACTTGTTGATTTATTCATTCAGTTTAGTCAGTAAATATTTATTGACTGACTACTATGTTCTAAGCCTGCAGGCTGTGGAGCTTTAGCAGTGAACAAAACAGACAAAACCCTTGCCCTCAGGAGCTTATGTTCTAGTGTAGCTTTCATGGTCCTTTGTATTTGCGTACATCTCCATGTGCTCCAGTCCAGGCAGAAGGTGCTATTGTTTTGTGCTCTAGAACTTAGTCTCATTGAATGTAGAAGGTTAGAGGTACTTTACCATTCTAAAGAAAGCAATCTATATCTCACAATACTTTGTAAGATATGCCATATGCACCATGTAGGGGCAAGAGGAAGATTTAATAATAAATTGAGAAGACTATAATGGAATGTGAGAAAGGGAAAGATAATACTAAGATATGAAGAATATTTTTTGGAGCAAAGAGAGTGGCTGGAAATGAAAAAGGAATTAGAAAAAAATGATGCAATGAAGTGCAATGAGGTTTGGATAAGGTTTGTTATTCGAATTTGATGAAAGTGTGTTGGCTGACTAGTGGAGAGATTTAAGGGGAAAAGTTTTAATGAAATACAATAGTGAATCAGAAATGTGATTTCAGTCGTGTCATTTTGGCTTAATTAGAGGGAAGAAGGCTTAGAAGCAGAGCTGTTGACAGGGAATATGTTTCAGCGGTTCAGGCTGGAGATCATTAAGAATTTGTAGAGGTGGAGAGGAAGAAATAACTATTAGAGATGTAGTTGAATTTGAATTATATGTGGGAGGTGTATGAGGAATCAAAGATAACTCAGAAAGTTACTTGGCTCAGGGACACCGTAGATGGTGGCATCTCCCACAATGATGGAAATGTTACATAGAAAACAGAGAAATTTAATTTTTAAAAATTTATTTTTGGCTTTAAGACAGTCAAACATCATTTAGGTTTCCTCATGAGAAGTATGATTTGTCATTAGAACATTAGAACTTTATGTTTTTTATAAGTTGCGGTGAAAATACTGAAATGCATTATAGAACAATTTCATTCTCCATCTAAAATAGGAGCAGGTGACTATATTACTAACACTATTGCTTGATACCTCAATAGGTCTAGTAAAATAGGTACAGTCCTTTGCTTTATATTCATGTCTCTGGGACAATTATATAACATAGCCCTCGAGATCATTCTAAATAATCATGACAAAGGGAACTGTGATGATGCTTTTTTTTTTTAAAAGATTTTATTTATTTATTTTCCTCCCAAAGCCCCAGTAGATAGTTGTATGTCATAGCTGCACATCCTTCTAGTTGCTGTATGTGGGACATGGCCTCAGCATGGCCAGAGAAGCGGTGCGTCGGTGCGCGCCCGGGATCTGAACCCCGGGCCGCCAGCAGCGGAGCGCACGCACTTAACCACTAAGCCACGGGGCCGGCCTGTGATGATGCTTTTAACATTCACAACATAGTGTCCTTCCTTTGAAATTTTGTTTAAGGGAATTAACTGAGAGTTTGGATAAATTGCATTATAATTGAAATAATATAAATAAAAATAAGTATAATTTTTCAGCAACTAATGATAATTCTTTACTCTTTTCTAAAGCACTTTGTGGTAGAATTCACTTCAAACATTATTCAGTGCTTACCAATAATAATGATCTCTAAAAGCAACAAAAATGACTCTTATTAATAGCTAACAACTGTTGAGCACTTACAGGGTACCTGCCATTGGGCTAAATGCTTTATCTCATTAAATAATAGATACTGTTATTGCGCCTGTTTTATGGACTGAGATACTGAGGCATAGACAGGTTGGTTTTTTGTGACTAGGTTTGCATTGGAACCTGGTTTTGAACTCAAGGATTTGAACCAATATATTGTATATATTGTATATATTCTAGGCTAGGTGCTGAAATGGGGGGAAAAAGAAAAGAAAAATTCAAGTTGTATATATTTCAAATTGTTTTCTCATGGAAATCATTTTTATTGATCCATATAACAGCATGTCAGGTAGACAGGTGTTATTATCTCCCTTTCAAACCATAAAACTTGGCTCAGGAAGATTAATGAATTGCCAGAGTCAAAACTGTTTTTAAGTGGCAGAGTCAGAGTTTAAACTCTCTTTGTTTTATTGTTTAATTTTTAAATTATATTAACGTTATTGGAAGAAGAAAGGCCTGAACTGCTCCTAAAGCCAGGCTCTCAGTATTTATTGTGCTCAAAATTTACCTGGGGAATTTCTTTAAAGTAAAGATAGCCGAGCCCAAATCCTAGCATCCTAAATCCCAAGTGATTCTGATGAAAATGTGTCTCCATTTAGCTTTCAACAAAATACCACCTAAGAGTCAGAACTTAAGTGGGAGAAGATGAGGGGAGGATTTGACCAAAGGCCTCTAAGCGGAAAACCTAAAGTAGGCCACAGAAATCAGACTAGTTGATGGATAGGTTATGCAGAGGTGAGAATGAAAGGTAGGGTGGAAAATAAGCTGGGATGAGTTTATGCAGATCCAGATTGCAAGCTCACATTCACATCTCGAGTGTCTATACTTCACTCTTGGGCTTGGGAAGGCCTTAAAGGGTTTTGAGCATGTGTGTTATGACAATTAAAACTGGTGGTGGTACGAAGAATGGCTTATAGAGGCAATTTTAAATTGTGCAGATTTAAGTGAGATGTTATAAAGCTGGGTTAGGGTGTTACAAATTGTAATGGATGGAATGGAAAAGACATAATCAAGTCTACTAGTTGACTAATCAGCAAGTGCCCATCAAGGGACGAATGGATAAGGAAGATGTGGTATATATACACAATGGAATATTACTCAGCCATAAGAAACGATGAAACATAGCCATTTGTGACAACATGGATGGACATTGAGGGTATTATGCAAAGTGATTTCCCTCATTAAATAGTAGATAATAACAACAATAAACAAACACATAGAGACAGAGATTGGAGTGGTGGTTACCAGAGGGGAAGTGGGGGAGGGAGGAGGGCGAAAGGGATAATTCGGCACATGTGTGTGGTGATGGGTTGCAATTAGTATTTGGGTGGGGACCATGATGTAATCTATGCAGAAATAGAAGTATAATAATGTACACCTGAAATTTATACAATGTTATAAACCAATGTTACTGCAATAAACAAAAAATAAGAAAAATAATTTTAAAAAATTTAAAAAAAAGAAATAAGCACAGAAAAAGTAGAAAGACAAATATACTGGGCTTTTAAGTCTGTCACTGAGTATGTGCTCCTGAGAAGATGTTTAAAAACTATTCTGGCAGATTTTTTCAAAATATCAACAGCTATTTCTTTTGACTTTATTTAAAAATATGTTGTTGTTTTACGTTGTCCATATCCTTATGTTTATGATGTTTATAAGGCCTGGTAGATCTTTATCGTAGGATGGGTGGGGGTTCACCTAGTGCTTTTCGAATCTCTTTTAAGAGCTGGCATTCTCGCATCTTCTTTACTGGATTATCTTACTCTAGGGCCAAGTGACATTATCCAAATCTACAGGGTGCATTAAGAAATAAGGGTCATAGTGTTTGCAAAGAAAGTTACAGCAACCCATAGAGCCTTTTCGTGAAATTAAACTTGGGTGGAACCATTTAGCTTTCAGATGGGTGAAAGCCCTCATGAGGCCTACAGACGGGTATTCAGGAGGGAGAATAAGAATTTGAGTTGAGTGGAAGAGGGTCAGACAGGCACAGCATTCCAGAAATACACTGCAAACCTTGGCAAACTTTGCCTCTCATAGTATCTGTCTAAGTGCCACCAACAGATAGATTTTTCTTAGTGAAGCAGAGGGCAGAATTAAAGAACAGCTTTGGCCAAGTATTAGGTACAATTAATGATTCCCTCTTGATAAAAACTGTTCCTGACAAATGCAGGTGGACGAGATCATTGGAAAGACTCAAACAGCATGCTGGGGCCAAAGTACAGTAGTCTCCACTTCTGAAGACTGCAAATCTGAAGTTTCGATTGCCATGGTTTCAGTTACCTTTGGTCAACTGTGGTCCAAAATTATTAAATGGAAAATTCCAGAAATAAACAATTCATGAATTTTAAACTGCACACTCTTCTGAGTAGCATGGTGAAATCTCACTACTGTCTCACTCAGTCCTATCCAGGATGTGAATCATCACTTTGTCCCACGTATCCGTGTTGTACCCCCTACGCACCGGTTAGTCACTTAGTAGCCCTCTCAGTTATTAGATTGTCAAGATATTGCAGGTCTTCTGTGTTCAGGTAACCCTTATTTTACTTAATAATGTCCCCAAAGAGTAGTGATGCTGGCAATTCAGATATGCCAAAGAGAAGCCATAAAGTACCTCCTTTAGGTGAAAATGTGCAAGTTCTCGACTTAACAAGGAAAGAGTAATAAATCATATGCTAAGGTTGCTAAGGTCTATGGTAACTTTTATTACAATTATAACAATTGTTATAATTGTTCTATTTTATTATTAGTTATTGTTGTTTATCTCTTACTGTGCCTAATTTATAAATTAAACTTTATCATAGGTATGTACATATAGGAAAATACGTAGTATATATGGGGTTCAGTGCTATCTTCAGTTTCAAGCATCCTCTGGGGGTCTTGGGAAGTATTCTCCACTGATCAGGGGGACTACTGTAATAAAAAACTGCTAGTATGGATCAGTGAAATTTTTTTTTCTATTTTTATAAATGAATGCTAAATATTCAGAAAGGAGAGAAATAAAAATTGCTTTTTTAAATTTGTAAGCTTTAAAAAACAGGAATGCCATCTCATGTTTGATAAAAATAAACTGGAGACGATGTGAGATATCTTGGTCTTTACCAAAGCCATTATTTTTTTCTCTTAATTGACTACGTTGAGGCAAGTTGAACATTTCTGACTTAATTATGCATTCTTCCAAGGGGGCCGTCAGACAGATCAGTGGTTCTCAAACCTGCCACACATTAGAATCTCCTGAGGAACTTTGAAAACACCTGGGCCACACCTCAAGCGAGCCTGATTTAATTAGTCTGAGCTAGATTTAGGCCATGGATTTTTTTTTCTTAAGTTGCCAGCTGATTTAAATATGCAGCCAGGGCTGAGAACCATTGAGATAGATAAATATCAGCACTTGAGTGCTCACTGGTGCAAAACCATGATTTTCATAGGACCAGTGACTACTCCAAGTATTGAGCAAAATGCATAGTAAGGATGGAATGATTGGGAAAATGAACTGCATTATAAATTTTTTATTTGTCAGGTTCTGTTACGTGGCTTGATACAGTCACAAGAGAAGAGAAATACTTGGCATGCTGTCAATTTGGCCCAGGCTGCAACACTCAATATCCTTGTAGGAGAGGAATCTTTCTAATCTGGGAGTCTATTATAATCCAAGTCTGCCTTACATGGATATTCATATTCTTTCTCTTTTTCCAAAAAAAAAAAAAAAAAAAAAGGAGTGGGGGGAATTCTAAAATTTCAATAAACTACTTTTTAAAAACTCTTATTATTTTAGATATAGCACTCAAACAAAAGTGTGCATATGTGCATGAAACAAAGCAAATTCTTTGTTTTGCTAAACACGATCCAGGTCAAGAAATAGAAAACAGATAGCATCTCAGAATACTTACATATGCCTTCTCCCAATCTTACACCAATATCCTGCCTTTTATGGTAATACTTATTTCCTTTTATTAATGTTTTTCTATAAACTAAGCATTGCTAAACACTCTAGTTTTACTAAACACATTTATATAATTTTTTAAAAGTATAAAAGACAAGTTTTTGATGCTAACTCATGAAAAACTAAATCAAAGAGTACAGTAGGTACTCTTTTATGTCTGTCTGGTTTCAAATATTATTATGCTTCTTTGAGTTGACTCATTGGTCCATTCTTTTTTGTTGCTATAAAATATTTCACTTTAAATATATTACAGTATATGTGTCCCTTTTGTTGTCAATAGATGTATGAGATATTTCTATTTCTTTTTATTATGAAAAATAATGCCAATAACTCCTTGTACCTGTCTCTCAGTACATGTTTGCTTACATTTCTGAGGAGTATATAACCTAAGAATGAAATTGCTGAGAAGGCGTGGGTAAATTAGTCGATATTTAATTTAGAAGATAATGAAAAATTGTTTTCCAAATTTCATGTACCAATTTACACTCCTACAAGCAACATCTGAGCATTCCTGTTGCTCTACACCAGAATTCTGCAAACTATGGCTAGTTGGCCACATCTGGCCTGCCACTGATATTTAAAAATAAGGTTTTTTTGGAACACAGCCATGCCCATTCATTACCCATTGTCTGTGGCTGCTTTTGTGGTGCAACAGCAGAGCTGAGTACTTGTGACAGAGACCATATAGCCTGCAATACATATAACACTTACTATCCATCCCTTTCTAGGAAAAGTTTGCCGACCCCTGCTCCACATCCTTGGTCATTCTTGGTGTTGTCAGGCTTCTCCATTTTGCCATTTCTGCTGGAGATGAAGAATTTTCTTTTGATTTATTTGCATTTTCCTGATTACTTGTGATTCAGAACACTTTTCCATGTCTTTCTTGGTCATTTGGATATCTTCATTTTGTGAAGTCTCAATCATTTATTAATTATTAAAGTCTCAATAATATTAAGTTTTTGTCATTTTCTTACTGAGTTCCTTATAAAATTTAGTTATGAGCCTCCTGCTGGTTAGACTGCTATTATTTCCTCCACTCTGTGGCTTGCCTATGACTCTCCTGATGATGTCTTTTGACGAACAGGATTTTTTTATATTTTAACGTAGTCAAATTTAACAGTTTTTACTTTTGTTTTGAGCATTTCATGTCCTATTTGAGAAGCTGTTATTCATCCTAAATAATAAATATTCTTCTACATTATCTCCTGGAACAGTAGTTCTCAACTGAATGCAATTTTACCCCAGGGGACATTTGTCAATGTCTGGAAACATTTTTGGTTGTTGCAACTGAGAATGTGCTACTGGCTTCCAGTGAGTAGAGGCCAAGGATGCTTCTTAACATACCACAATGCAGAGGACACCCCTCCAAACAAAGAATTATCTGGCCCAAATGACACTAGTGCTGCTATTTAGAAACCTGATCCTAAAAGACATATTGACTTACCTTTCACATTAATATCTGTAATCTAATAGGGAATTGATTTTATGAATGATGTGAAGTGGAGTTCAATTCCCCTTTTCCCCCTTCCTTCACTGGTTATGAATTATTCTAGAAAATTATTTTGGTATAGTCAACAATATTTAATCAGCGTGCACTCTCGTCAAAAGTATTGCAGTGGCAATTGTTGTAGAAATTTTCTGAACAAATATTTCTTTTATCCAACAATCTTTCAATGAGTATCCACTATGTGCTAAGAATTCTATTAGACACCAGTGAAACCACAGTGAGCAAGACATGATGCTGGGACTCAGGGGATTTACATTATAGTGGGAGGAGGTAGACTAAAAACAAATGGGAAAAATAAATTGCTTCATTCTGTGTATACACTTCTTCCTTAGCTGTTAGTTTTCTGATTTTTATTTCCATTGTGTGTAATATGCTATTAAAATAACCTTTGAGTTCTTAAATTTGGTAACTGTAATTTTCAGTTCTAGAATTTCAATTTGGTTCTTTTCAAATCTATCCTGTACTTTCTTTTATAGTTTTCATTTCTTTGCTAAAATTCTTAGTCCAGTTTTATTTCTTGAATTATTATAAAGTATAGGTAACTTTACTCCAATATCTAGAGCACCTATAGGTATGTTTTTGCTTTTTATTGTTTCTCTTACTTCATCTTTGTGTTCTTGTATATTTGGTTGATGTCTTGTTATTTTTTATTAAAACTTTATTTTTTTAGAGCAGTTTTAGATTCACCGCAAAATTAAGGAGAAGGTGCAGAGATTCTCCATATACTCCCTACCCCCAAACACGCATAGCCTCCCCCATTATCAACATCCCCCACCAGAGTGGTATATTTGTTACAACTGAGGAAGCACATTGTCCATCATAATCACCCAAAGTCCATAGTGTACGTTACCATTCACTCTCGTGTACATGCTGTGGGTTCGGATAAATGTATAATGACATGTATTCTTCATTATGATATCACATCAAGTTGTTTTTTTACTATGCACAAAACATTGAATCTGGAAATATTTTGTAGAAATAAGTTGGGGTCTAGGATGATTTTATCATCCTCTGTAAAGGATTTACATTTGCTTCTCTTAGTTGCCTCGGCACTAGCAATCCTGGATCACCTATATCCATCTTCAGGAATAGAGATGATTAGAAGGTAAGTTACTGTACCTGGAAGGATTTCTCTAGTTCTGGTTAACCTTTATCCCTGGAGGGGGATCCTTTGACGTGCTAATCCAAAGCATGGAGGGTTCCCTGGGGAACCCTTCTGAACATCATTCACTGTGCTCTAGCCAAGAGAGGCTGCAAATATTTCCTCTCAGCAGCCATCTCAGAAATCAGCAAATACCCCCAAAGGAATAGTGGCACCACCTCCCTGAGTCTGTTTTCTTCTCCAGATCCTGACCCAGCCAGTAATCCTTCCTTAGCTTGTCAGATCTTTAATTCCTTCAGATGCCTTCACAATTTGTTCTGCTTTTCTGGATATACGCTGTAGGAGAGTTGGTCAGAATTACCTAGTGCACTGTTACCAGAAGGGAAGTCTTCAAGAATTATTTGTTTATATAAAAGACTAAAGAGTTATGGAATTCAAATGTCTCAAAAAGATTATTTTTAAAATATTTTACATGTGCATTAAAAAATTATACATTAACTCTACATGTATTCATATGTTTAACCTTGTTAAATTTATATTGATTTAAATCAGAATTTAAGATATGTTTACTTTTTTACTATATAATTAAAATGTAAATCCTATGTCTTCAAATTATCATGAGATTCTTTTCATTAATTTCATTCCTAAATGAAGTATACTTAGTACAGAAAATTATTGTTTAGTCTATATCCTCCCATTGCAATGTTAACACTGTAAAGCCCAGGATCATGTCTTTCTTGTTGACTCTTATACTCCAGTACCTAGTGAAACGCCTGGTCTCCATTGGAAACTCGAATATTTGTTGAATAAATGAATGCTGTTTTCAAACTATTTGTTTCTATAATCATGCCCACTGCAATACTTTTGACAGGTTGCATGCTCAATAAAAATGGTTGATGATCATACTGGAAGAATTTTCTAGCATAAATTATAAACATAGTTGAGTATAAGGCTATTTTTCATGATTTACTGGGTTCTAAAATTATGCAAATATGTATTTTTTTTAGCCTAAGGTTTACAAAGTATGGTAAAAACCACAGCTAATCTCAATGAGACTTGGATTCTTGATAGAAAATAATAAAAATGTTTCCAGAAAATTTATGGATGCTTATCATGAGTCTAAGGAACCTAGGGGAATGGTACAGTTTTGTGGGACAATTTTCAGACCTTAGAACTTATTCTCTTCTTTGTCCAGATATGTAGGAAGGAATATTTATTTTTAAACTTCAGTATAGAAGCTGTTTCTGTTGGTGATGTTTTGAAAGTCTTGTGAATTCACACTTCCAAGATAACATAGAAATTTTTTCATTATCCTGAAATATTAAGAAACCTAAATTAATTATCCCACTGGAAAAATAATATAGAATCTCCCTGAAAATATTATTTATTTATTTATTTTTACAGTTTTATTTATTTATTTTTTTGTGAGGAAGATCAGCACTGAGCTAACATCCATGCTAATCCTCCTCTTTTTGCTGAGGAAGACTGCCTCTGAGCTAACATCTATTGCCAATCCTCCTCCTTTTTTTTTCCCCCCAAAGCCCCAGTAGATAGTTGTATGTCATAGTTGCACAGCCTTGTATTTACTGTATGTGGGACGCAGCCTCAGCATGGCCGGAGAAGCGGTGCGTAGGTGTGCGCCAGGATCCCAACTCAGGCCGCCAGTAGCGGAGCGCACGCACTTAACCGCTAAACCACGGGGCTGGCCCCTGAAAATATTATTTTAAATCCAAACAACATAAAGGTTAATACATTTTATAGTACCAAGACTGAGAATTCTAAGACAAAGTAAAACAAAACAGCAGAAAAAATATCAATTAATATTACTTCATTATTAGGGCTTTGAATGAAATTTTAGCTGTCTAAAATTAATATTTTTCTTAAATTTAGAGTAGGTGAGCCTCAAACTAGCTGGATTTATTGTAAACCTGTCCTCTTTACCCTATTCACTCATTACTGCCATGGTTTGTGTGTGTGTGTGTGTGTGTGTGTGTGTGGGTGCGCGCGCGCGCGCGCGTGTGTGTGCAATTCTATATAAATAGTTTAGGGTTTTTTAAAGATTGAGGTGTAATTAACATGCTGTAAACTGCCATATTTAAAGTGTACAATTTGATAAGTTTTGACATATGTAGGGACCTGAGAAACCATCACCACAATCCAGATAATGAATATATCCATCAGCGCTGAATAGCTTCCACATCCCCCTTTGTAATTCTTCATTCCTGTTCCTCCCCACACCACCTGAGCTGTCCCAAAGCAATCATTAATCTTTTTCCTGTCACTATAAATTAGTTTGCATTTTCCATAATGTTATGTAAATTGAATCATACAGTATGTACTCTTTTATTTTTTCTGGCTTAATTGATTCAGCATATTTATTTTGAGATTTATCCATGTCAAACCACATACAAATAGTTAATTTATCTTTATTTCTGACTAGAATTCCACTGCAGGAATATATGACAATTTGTTTATCCATTCCTCTATTGATGAACTTTTGGGTAGTTTCTATGTTGGAAGCATACATCCAGACAAAGACTTGAACACAAAGCTGCTAAAAATGTGTGCACGGGTCTTTGTATGGACATATGCTTTCATTTCTTTTGGGTTAATTCCTAGGAATGGAATGGCTGGATCATATGAATCATTGTATATTTAATATTTAATGAAACTGCCAGATGGTTTTACAAAATGGTTATACCATTTTACATTCCCACAGCAGTGTATAAGAATTAGATTTCCTCTCCATCCTTTCTTCTACCACACTTCTTCAATCTTTTTTATTTTAGCCATTCTAATAGGTGTGTAGTGCTATATCATTGTGGTTTCAATATGTATTTTGTTAATAACTAATGATGTTTACCATCATTTCTTGTGCTTATTTGCTATCTGTATCATCTTTCATGAAGCTTCTGTTCAAACCTTTCACTCATTTTTTTCTTATTGAGTGTTTACAGTTTTTATGTATATTGGATACAGTTACTTTATCAGATATATGATTTGCAAGTATTTTTCCCTGTCTATGGCTTATCTTTGTATTCTATGAATGATGTTTTTGATGATGAAGTCAAATTTGTTAATTATTTCTTTTATGAATCATGATTTTGGTATCATTTTTACCAAGCTCAAGGTCACAAAACTTTTATCCTATATTTTTTATAGAAGTTTTATAGTTTTAGGATTTATGTTTAGGTTTTTTGCTTAGTTTTTTGTATATGTTGTGATGTATGTTAATTTTTTGGGTATGTTGTGATACATAATTGAAATTTATTCTTTTCTGCATGTAGACACCCAGTTGCTCTAGCACCATTTGTTGAAAAGACTATTCTTTCTCTACTAATTTGTGCCTTTGTCTAAAATCAATTGTCCAAATATGTGTAGGTATATTTCTGGCTCTATTTGGTTATACTAACATATCTGTCTTTTTACCAGTACTACACTATTTGATTTCTGTTACTTATTCTTGAAATCTGGTAGTATTTATCCTCCATCTTTGTTCTTTTTCAAAGATGTTTTAACCTATTCTAGATCTTTTGTATTTCTGTCTGAGTTTCAGAATTATTTAGTCGGTTTCTCCAAAATATCTTGCTGGAATTGGAATAGAGTTGTGCTAAATCTATAGATGAAGTTTGGGGGAGTTGACATTCTAATAATAATGAGTGTTCTGAACTATAAAGGCAGTACATCTCTTCTTTCACTTAGGTCATCTCCAATTTCTCTCAGCAATGTTTTGTACCTCTAAGTGTGCAAGTTTTTTACATCATTTGTCCAATTTATCCCTGAGTATTTCATATTTTTACTCATATTGTAAGTGGAATTTTTATTTCAATGTCTGATCACTCATTGCTAATATATACAAATTCAGTTGATTTTTTATTTTTATTTTGTATCCTACAACCACAATAAATTTATGTATTAGATCCAATAACTCTTTTTAGCAGATTCAGTGGGATTTTTCTACACAGATGATCATGTCATCTAAAGAAAACAGTTTTACTTCTTCCTCTCCAATCTGCGTGCTTTGTTGTTATTGTTGCTTGTGTATCTTACCGCGCTGCAATGCTGAATGAAAGTGCTGAGGGTAGATATTCTTGTCTTATTCCTGATTTTAAGGGGAAAGTATTCAGTCCTTTACCATTAAATATGATGTTAGCTGTAGGGTTTTGGTAAATACTCTTTATCACGCTGAGGAAGTTTCCTTCTATTTCTTCTTTCCAAGAGTTTTTGTCAGAAAGGACAAATAGATTTTGTCAAATGCTTTTTTTTCATCTATTGAGATTATCATATGACTTTTTTTTAGTTTGATAATATCATGAATTACATTGATTGATTTTAAAGTTTTAAACAAATGCTGCATTCCTGGGATATCATCCATTGTATAGAGCATTGGATTCTGTTTGCTAAAATTTTGTGTAGAATTTTTCTTTGTTCATGAGGGTATGTAGCTTTGTTTTCTTGTATTGCCCTTTGTCCGGTTTTGATATCAGAGCAGCGCTGGTCTCATAGAATGAATTAGTAAGTATTCCTTCCTACACTTTCTGGAAGAGTCTTTATGAGATTGGTATTTTTTTCCCTAAATATTTGATATAAATCACCAGTGAAGCCATCTAGGCTTGCAGTTTCTTTTTGGGAGATTTTAAACTATAATTTCAATTTCTTAATAGGTATAGAGTTATTTGGTTTGCTTTTTCTTCTTGAGTAAGTTTTAGCAATTTGTATCTTTAAAGGTATTGACGCATTTTATCTAAGAGTTGAATGTATTGCTGTAAAATTGTTTGTAATATTCCTTATTATAATTTTAATAGCTGCAGGATCTGTAGTGATGACACCTCTCTCATTTTTGATAGTGGTCAGTTGTGTCTGTTTTTATTATTCGTGATTAGTCTGGCTAGAGGTTTACCAATATTATTGGTCTTCTCAAAGAACCAGATTTAGGTTTCATTTATTTTTCTTTATTGTTTTTCTCTTTTGTAAATTTCCACTGTGATCTTTATTATTTCCTTTGTCTGTTTACTTTGAGTTTAATTTGCTCTTCTTTTACTAGTGTCTTATAGTGTAAGGTAAAGTCTTTTCCTCTCCTTCAGGGACTCCAGTAACACGAATGTTAGATATTTGGTTATAGTCCAACATGTCCCTGAGACTCTGTTCATTTTGTCAGTCTATCTGCACAGGACTTCTACTTCTGGAAAGATAGAGTAGACACACTTTTCCCTATTCCTCCCACTAAGGACAACTAAAATCTCTGGACATAATATAAACAAATATAAGAAAATTCTGAAAGGTGGAGAGAAGAGACAGACCACTTCATGTACCCAAGAACAGGATGGCCAGCATGGCAGTGAGTACCCTGGGTTACCTTTTTGCCTCATATCTCCCAAACTGGGTACCAATAACAGTTTATCTGGATCATAGAAAGAGAGAGGAATCTCTTCATCCAATTTGTGTGTGTATTTTTTGGGCATGAAATTTGGAATTCAGTAGCACCTCACTAAGGTGGTGTCATAGGAGGCTCAGTGGAGAGTCATGACTTTCACCACCATCCGTAGTGAAGAGGCAACACGTCCATTCCTACCTCTTGTCCATAGAGGACACATGGGAAGAAATAATGAGGTACTCCTCCCCCTTCCAGCCAAGTGGCATCAGTGAAGATCTAGTGGGGATCCTGGACTCCTGCCCTCACCCAGCAGATATAAGGAACCCTACCCCCTCCTCCTCAGCAGCCCAGGATGTCAACAGGGGCCAAGTGGAAAAACTATTATTCTTCTCCCACCCAGCAGTAATGAGATGGTGCCATGCTTCACCCAATGGAGCAGTGTCAGAGGAGGCCTGCTGAAATGCAAGACTAATGAGATCCGGAATATTATAACATCATACCCAGTAGAACAGGTTTCAATAAAAAATCACTTGTCATAATAAGAATCAGGAATACATCAAACTGAATGAGAAAAGACAAGAAATAGATGCCAATACTCAGATGATAGATGTTAGAATTATCTGACAGGGTTTTAAAGTAGCCATCATAAAGTGCTTCAACAAGCACTTCTGAACACCTTTGAAATAAACGAAAAAATAGAAAGTCTCAGCAAAATTTGAAATTCTCAGAAAAGATATAGAAGGTAAAAAGAAGAATCAAATGGAAATTTTAGAACTAAAAAATATATTTAAAGACTCAATGGATGGGACCAGCACCAATGTTCTAGTGGTTAAGTTCAGCACGCTCTGCTTTGGTGGCTGAGGTTCGGTTTCCAGGCACAGACCCACACCACTCATCTGTCAGTGGCCATGCTGTGGCGGCAGCTCACGTACAAAAAAAAAAAAAGAGGAGGATTGGCCACAGATGTTAGCTCAGGGCAAATCTTCCTCAGGAGAAAAAAAAAAAAAAACTCAGTGGATGGCCTCAAATGCAGAATAGAGAAAACAGATGGAAGAATTGGTGAACTTGAAGAAAAAATAATAGAAGTCACCCCATCTGAACAAGAGAGAAAATAGACTATCCGATATTTTTTAAAAAATATTTATGTATATGTCTGTTTTCTCCTAACCTAGCTCATACATTTAATTCTTAACATTAAAACATTTGATATTTTTATTTTGGCTATAAGTTTTCTTTTCCCCTTAAAATATTATAGGTGCTGTAGACCAGATGTCCTAATATTATGATAAAGACTCTGTAACTATTTAAAAAGTCTGTATATCATAGGTCTTCTCTCTGTTTTGTGACTTGTCCCTCAGGACACTCTAAGTAGAACTACAAGTGTATTTGATACTTGAGGGTAATCAGAGTGGACAAAGCTAATTCCTCTGTTTCAGGCTTACTTTGGCCCTGGAGTTGTCAAATAGAAATTCCAGAACCTCTTTCACATTCTCTATTTTACTCCTTCCTCAAATGCGGCTATGCAGCTGTCTGATAGGTAGCAGGAACTTAAAAGACACTTAGATGGACAACAGCCAGATTTCCCTTCCTTTGTCAGTTATTTTTGGAGGAAATACAAAACGGTAATTAAGTGAATGAGATTCAGAATCAGACAGAGTTGAAATTCCACCACTCTCACTTCCTAACTGTGTGACATTGGACAAAGTACTTAACTGCTTACTTATGACCCATTCTCCACGTATATAGAAGTTTAGCAAAGTGAGAGACATATTAGTCATTTCGTAAACGTCAGCTCCATTTTCTGTCTTATGAAAATAACAAAAACAAAAATGTTATGAACTTGAAAAGTCGGAATAACTTGTAGCAAAACCAGTTTGAAACCAGGTTAAGACAAAATGCTATAAGGGAACTATATGCCTAGTTTTTCTTTTCTTGAACACAAAATAATATTTTATTATAAAAACAGGTAGAATCTTCCAAGACTATTTTTACACACCAGTACCATGGGATTCTCTGAGGATGATAGAGCATTTTGTTAATGTAACCGAACCCATTACTAGAGTTTTACCATTTTGTTAGATTAACTTTCAAATGGGAAATATATACATTACTACATAGTTAACTTGAGCATATAATATACAACAAGCTAGAAAGATTATGTAGTTCATGCCAATATTAACCTGTGCTTTCTCCTCTTTCAGAAACTGAAAAGATTACTTATCCCTTGTGCCCAAGATAATGAGGTGTTCTGTTTCTATGAATTCCCCCTAATAATGTGTTATCCCAGTACTGATAGTTGATGTGCCCTTAGCCCTCTTATCCCATTTTGTCCTGGCTAGAATGATGGATAGTTTTATTTGGTTCTTTTACTAGTGCTTAATTTTTTGCATATGTGAATGATTCACCTTACATATAGTCTATATCAAATGATTTCTGAGGAGGCTTGCCATCTTCCTTATATGCTTTCCAAAATTCTTCCTCTGTATTTTTGTTTTAACCAAGGAATGATTCTCTCTGAAATGAGAATCCATTATCTGTGTGTCTGCTTTCCATTCTATGATTAGCATTGACTCTGCCCATTTCACTCTTTTCTCTCAAACTGGGACAAAGTAAATTTAATCTCCCAACTTTGAAAGCAGCTGTGTCTCATGAAGGAATACAACCAATCCTCACTCACTTTCTCTCTCTCTCCTTAGCTTTTCTCTGTGCATCTATTTTATTCTTCTTTATTCTTCTTTGTCTTTCTGCATACTCCAACCTTCATTGCTCTCGTTATTTGTAAAGTTACCTCTATTAATCTATTAAAGTCTCCTCTATTAGAAGCACTACTGGTATATAAACAATGACTCTGAAGTCACATCTGATCACCTGCCATTGTATGTTACACCTCTAATACTGGATCAGGGTCAGGAGGAAAAACTGTTCCTTTACCTCATATTCTATATGAAGGGGAATGCAAATTAAACTAACAAAAGAAAGATTAACAGGAGGAAAGGTATACAATTTTAAAAAATATTTATATGCGTGGGGCTTCACAGAAAAGAAGTGAAACTCAAATAAGTGGTTAGACTAAGGGCTTATATACCCTTTTAACAAAGGAAAGAGGGGTTGGGCTTCAAGGGAGGGTAAATTGTGGAGAAGTGACTAGCAAGTATGTGGGAGAACTGATGGAAGAGAAGGGCCATTTTAGTAAGTTCTGTTTATGCAAACTCCTCTTGGTGTCAACTCCCTGTCCTCAATGAGAAGAATCACTCTTCTCTCCCTGGTCCAAAGTGGGGCACCTTCCTCAAAGGGAAATTTGTGCCTTGCTCTTGGCAGATAAAGGAAGAGCAGAGAATTCTTTCTGCATCTGTTGACTCTCAATTGCCTTCAGCACAAAATAATCCTTATGCCAAAGTGGCATGTTTTGGGGTAGCATATTCTGATCCCCTTCATCAGTCATGACAAGTTCTCTAAAATTCCAGTGCAAAATGAAACTCAATAGCTAAAGGATTTTGTTCATTGCAGTCTAGTGGGACTGTTATAACCAAGGTGCTCTGACTACTGCCAGGGTGTGGGAACTGTGTTATGGTTCAGTTAAACAGACATTAAACATGGCAGACACATAGTTGCCTAAGACTGAGGGCTACTGAATTCCAAATTTCATGCTAGAAAAATACATATACATTTTGGTTGAGATTCCTATCTCTTTCTATGATCCAGATTAACTGTTATTGTTACTCAGAAAGCAACAAGTTCATAGTTCTGAAATGATCCATTCATTCAGAAATAGTAAAAGATACAAGATAATATTTTATTGTAAATAGTAGTCCACATTCCCTATTTGTTCATTTCTGAATTGCTTTCCAGGTCTGGCGATGCTTTAACATTTCTGTGACACAAATTAGTTTTTAAAAGTCCCTCACCTTACTAGAGAGAGGGGCAAAAAATGACCTTTATTGTGATCTCCCTGTATTTATGATACCTTTAATTGCAAATACAAGATTCGGATGCACTGCCGATAGTGTGAAAAGGTTACAGACTGTCTTGTCAGTAAGATATCTTCCTTTCTGTCCTGATTATTCTGGAATAGGATCATCTGAACAGAGTGTTCATATAAAGGGAAGATGAACTGATGAAGAAGCATTAGAAAAACACTACTATGAAGTTAGCCACGGTAAATTAAAGATCATTAAATTTGGTAGTATACTGTTTGAAAAAAAAGGAAAAGAAAAATCAAACAATAACTTCAGAAAAATAGTTATTTGAAAAGACAGGTTTTTGATGACAGCTTATGAAAAATTAAATCAAATACTCCACCAGTTCTGTGGGCATTAATGCATTATGAAGGAATCCCTTTTGTTCTGACAGTTGAAGTAGGGAACCGTTTCCTTTGTCTTGGCCTTCATCTCTGCATCGTTGCCTAGAAACCCGGTCTGCTGAAGGCATTTGACCGTCAATGTGCAGTTAAGGTAACACATTTGGTTTTCAGATGGATATGATTAGAAAAAAATGGAGTGAGAGTAGGTTAAACAAAATGAGTTTTTTGTTTATGTGTAGGTAGAGTCTAAAATTGCTCACAGTCCCAGAGAAGAAATACAGAATGAGTAGAATTACAAAGAAAAGAATAAAGCTATAGGGTAATTTCTTTAAGAGAACAAAAAATATAGGTTTCTCAGTAGTTAAAATTATTAAAGGAACCATGTGTAGAAGCTCATTATCTGCACAGTAGAACAATTAACAATTGACTATGTGCCAAGCACTTTCCCTTTTAATGTTACAAGATTGCCCCAGATTGGTTCAGATTGGCCAACTATATTACTAATCCAATTGCTTTGTGGGGTCACAGCAAAGACACCCAAAGAGTCTGGGCAAATGACGAGGTTGTGTTTTATGTGGATTATCTAATATCGTTTTTTCTGTCTTTGGCTTTTGTGTAGCTTTATCTTCTTTCCAATAATACAGAATTACTAATAAAGCACTGTGAAAATAAAATTATAACTACAAATTCTGCTGGCTAGGATTTCCAAATAGAAAAAAAAAATGCAGATGCCCACCACAAATATTTCACCACATAAATACATAATATTATATTCACTTCCTGTGTTCATCCCACATCATAGTTTTAGATATTAAATAGCATATCAAAAAAAACTTAGAGGACCAGACAATGGCTGCTACTGTCAAGACCGGAAAAGACATACTCCCTCTCAATTGGTCTCATTATCCTTCAAAAAATATTCTAAGTGATTAATTGACATTGGTTTTCTCTTCAGAAAGCAGGACTTTGCCTAATTCTCCCAGCTGAACTTCTGCTCCCATGCTTTACTATTAAGGGCTCTTCCTATGCTTGGCATCCGAAACCATAAGGAGCAAAAGAATATAAAATCTTGTAACTGCACTCAAATTTTCAGAGAGGGTGATGGTTTTTACTTCTAACAAATGGCATGTATTAAGATACAAGTAAGACATTAGTAGCAATTGAACGTGCGGATGACTTCTGACAGTTACTTCAAGTCATCCATGTGAGAGTGCTTCCATGGGGCATTTCTTGGTATGCCATCCATGCACAGCAGAAGTATTCTAACTTCTCTTAAAGTCTTTGTGTTGAATCTAACTGCATTCATCACAGTGACTCTGAAAAGGACTTAACTGTAACATTTTTAATAGATGCTACAGCAAATGGGTTGGTTATCTTCTTTCATTGTTATGCACTAGAGGGATAATCACTTGTGATCCTGTGTTGTAATGCATAACCAGGTTAAAGATGTACCGTGATCCAGCAACATCATGGACTTTATATGGACTATCTTTTATATGGACTATCATTTGTCGTCCTTCTTATAGATCTCTTTGGTTTTGTAGTATGAAGTCTTAGCTATTGTCCATTATCGGATATATTCATCAATGCATATTGAGCAAGCACATGTAACTCAGAAGACATTTCCCTGGTTACAGAGATGGAATTGATAGATCAAAAGATAATAAGATAACAATAGTCAAATAGGATTGTTTACTGCATAATGGGAACTGTAAATTATGGTTAACACAATGCCTGGCACTTAATAGTCAATTATTTTAAATAAATGAATGAATTGAGTTAGAGAGAGAGATTGACGCAAGATGCAAATGAAATTGCCTGTTGAGTGACAGGAAAAACAAAGAATGATTTGATGTAGTAGGATTAAATAGTTCATAATACCAAATATTAAATAATATTATAGAGATTTAGTATTAATTTGGTTTCCTTTGATACTGTTATTTGGCCTAAGACACGCATTTAATTTGAACTTTTTATATAATGGCAGCTGAATAGGACATACTGATGTTTGGCTTCTTTGGGAGCTGTCTTAAACATATTTGACCAAATTGAAAAGACTACAGTAAATAATCTACATACTTTAAGGGCCAGAATAGAAAGGCTACGAAAATCTGGAATGCATTTCTAAAGATAGAATGTATAAAGAATGGTGGATATCATTGCCTGCATGGCCTAACTACGGGTAGCTTGTTTAGCTGTTAATTCCCTTGTACAAATTATTGCTATGTGCTACCTCAGAAATACTAATTTTTTTTTTGTTTTGGTCTTTGTTTTGAATTTATAAGTGAAATTAGCACACTCAAATGTGGCTTAATAGGTTATTCATGCCTAACTAATGAATGAACTGGATTTGTCTTTGGCCTTTCCCTGCAAAGAAAACCAAGAGAAAAAAACAATGACAAAAACAACAACAAAAACAGCTCACTTGCAACCAGGATCAAATATCCTCTTTATTTTACTATTCTCAGCAGAGTTGGAATTGCATTGAGCCAAGACATAGCAGTGCCGTGTTGAAGCTGTTTGCCTTTTAAGGTTCAATGAAAATCCTGTGAGGTTCTGACCTTTCCTACAGACAGAGTGTGTTTGGGGCTGTTTCAGTATTTGCTCTGTTTTCCTCAGGATCCTATTATAAGTGGTTGAGTAAATTCTCAGACCCTCAACTTCACGACATACAAAAGAAAATAATTTTCAAAATAATAAATAATTCCCAAGGTAAACATGAGAAAACACACGTATTTGAGCAAAGCGGTCAAGAAAAATAGCTGGATTTTAATGTTTTTTTTTTTTTGCAAATCTAAATAGTTTAAACATTTCTATTGCTGATGTTGATGGTCAAGTACAAAGGCAGACTTGTGCTCTTTTCTGTGAGCACTCAAAGTGATGAAGCAGTAATGGAAACTGAATTTTCTACTCTTTTCATTTTTCAGTAACTAAAATTATTAAATGTTTGGATGGACTATTACTATGAATATTAGTTGATAAATAACAGAGAGAAGGAGAATTTGCAAGCATTGATCTTACAGCCAGTCAAGCATAGAGGGAAAATGGGGGCTCTGGAGTCAGAAAGACCTAGACTCTGAAATGAGTTCAGTTATTATTTGTGTGAGTTTGGACAGTATATGTAACCTTTGTGAGACTCAGTCTGCCCGTATGTAAAGGGCACGTAATAATAATACCTACCTCATAAAGTTTTCAAAGAAGCTCATATTTATGTACCTAGCACAAGATAGGGACTCAAAAATGCTATTTATTTCAATATTACACTAAAGACAAAACAAACTCTGTAATATGTGTTATTCTGTTGTAGACACTTTTGATTTATTATTCACAATATTCTCATGCCTTTATAATTTTTTGTTTTTATGTAATTTATTTTTATTTACATACTTCTGTAACTAACAAGGACAGAATTGCTCAGACCAAATATGCCAATGAATACTTAATGGCCCAATACAATTGTCGATTTTCAACGCTCATCTAACCTAGGCTCTCTATAGTAATTAGCACTCATGACTTTTTTTCTTTTTCTTCTTAAACCTGTCTCCTCCCTTGGACTATGTGGCAGATTGTATTTTCCAAAGATCATTGCAACAATAGCTCCCATCTCTCCTGCCTTTTTGGTTTTTAATTATTTTACTGAGGTCATATTGGCTTACAACATTGTGTAAATTTCAGTTGTATATCACTATATTTCAGTTTCTGTGTAGACTGCATCGTGTTCACCACCAATAGTCTAGTTTTTATCCATCGTCATACATACATTTGTGCCCCTTTACCCCTTTCACCCTCTCCCCACCTCCTTCTCCTCTGGTAACCACCAATCTGTTCTCCTTATCTATGTGTATGTTTGTTTATCTTCCACATATGAGTGAAATCACATGGTATTTGTCTTTGTCTGACTTATTTCGCTCAGCGTAATACCCTTAAGATCCATCCATATTGTCGCAAATGGCACAATTTTGTCTTTTTTATGGCTGAGTAGTATTCCATTGTGTATATATACCCTATCTTCTTTATCCGTTCATCCATTGAGGGGCATTTGGGTTGCTTCCATGTCTTGGCTATTGTGAATGATGCTGTGATGAACATGCAGGTGCATATATCTTTTTGAATTATGATTTCATGTTCTTTGGATAAATATTGAGTAGTGGAATAGCTGGAACATATGGTATTTCTATTGTTAGTTTTTTGAGAAATCTCCATACTGTTTTCCATAGTGGCTGCAGCAGTTTGCATTCCCACCAACAGTGTATGAGTGTCCCCTTTTCTCCACATCCTGTCTAACACTTGTCATTTCTTGTCTTGTTAATTATAGTCATTCCGATGGGTGTGAGGTGATATTTCATTGTAGTTTTGATTTGCATTTCCCTAATACACACTATGACTTTATAATTGTTCCATGGAGAACATAGTGTTATCTATGCCACTACCCTTGAAATGGGAGGGCTGTTGTGATTGTTTTCACTGATGGAGTAGAACAGTAGCACACTATGAGATTTCCAAGGCAATATAGCTTCCACCTTACTCTATGGAATAAGTGATCTTAAAGCTATCAGCCAAGATTTATGCCATGTCTTACCTAAAACTTCCATGCTATGCAGAAGCTCAAACTAGCCCATGTGGAGAAACTACGTGGATAGGACCTGAGACTCGTTGAAAAGAGAGACTCAGCTAGCCCTGGCTACTTCAACTCTCAGCTGTGGGACCTCCAGCTACTGTCTGACTACACACTCATGAGTGGTGCTAAACCAGAACCACACAGCTCATCCTTCCTTAAATTCCTGAACCACAGAAACTGTGAGGGATTGTAAAATAATGTTGTCGCTTTAAGCCACTAAGTTTGGAGTGATTTCTTATGCAAAAGTATATAACCAGAACAGACTATTTGCCGTAAGAGCTCTTGGTCTCCCCCATGTCTCTGGCATTCCTTCTCCATCACCATCACAAGATCCATTTCCTTCTGCTGCCCTTTAAATATTGATGCCCATTACGGATTTATTCACAGACTTTCTCTCTCTGCTTTCTACCTATTTTTCTGCAGATATTTTGTTTACTGTCATGACTGCAAATATTACCTAACTTTTAATGAGTAACACAAAAGGAGGAGAAAGAGTAGACAGAAAAAATGTTTGAATAAATCATGGCAGAAAATTTTCCAACTTTGATGAAATCCATGAGCTCACAGATCCATGAAGCTCAATAACATGAAACACGAAGCAAAGAAACATGAGTAAAACTATGCCACAGTATATCATAATAAAATTGGGTAAAATTAACAGAAAATATTAAAAGTAGTCACAGACAAAAAAGATGCTTTAGATCCAAAGGAACAAAAATAAGTGTGATAGCAGATTTCTCACTGGAAACAATGCAAATGAGAGGTGGAACACCATCTTTAATGTATGAAAAGAAAACAACCTGTCAACTTAGATTCTCCACCCAGTGAAAAGGTCTTTCAAAACTGATGGCAAATTAAGATTTTGTTTAAGAAATTAGAAAGCAGAAAGAATTAATAACTTAGCAGACTTGCACTGCAATAAATGTTAAAGGAAGTCCTTCAGGCCAAACTAAAATTATTTCAGATGGAAATCTGAATCTACACAATGGACTGAAGAGCCCCAGAAATGTTAATTACATGGCTAATTATAAAATAATGTTTTTCTTATTTTTCACATCTCTTTAAAAGATAATTGACTTTTTAAAAGATAAATGATAACAATACATTGTAGAATTTATAGTATATTTGAGGTAGAAAGTATGACAACACAAAGGCTGAAAGTTACCCCAGTGTAATGTATAGATCTTATAGTATATGTGAAATAGTACAATATCATGAGATGATAGAATGTAATAGGTTACAGACGCGTAGTATAAACCCTAAAGCAAGCTGGAATGGCTATACTAATATCTGCCAAAGTATATTTTGGAGCAAAAAAAAATATTACCAGAGGTAAAGAGGGTCATTTCGTAACCATCGGGGGGTCAATTCATCAAGGAAATCTAAAAATCATGACTGTTTATAGATCAATAGCAAAGCTTCAAAATACATAAAGCAAAAACCAATAGAACTGAAAAGAGAAAAATACAAATCCACAAATATAGTCTGAGATTTCAACACCTATCTCTTAATAGTGTAAAGAATATCAGTAATTATATAGAAGATTTGAACAACTCTGTCACTCTACCCTCTGAATTAATATGTAATATACCAATCAGCAGTAGCAAGGTACAAATTATTTCTAGGCACACATGGAACATTTATCAAGACAGACCATTTATGGACCATAAAATTTCTTAACAAATTTAAAAGCACTCATGTCATATAAAGTGTATTCTCAGGATTCTAACATGAGGATTCTGAGTACAATGGAATTAAATTCAATATAAATATTAGAAAGATATTTAGGAAAACCTCAATATTTGAAACCAGAATAACACACTTCAGGAATGAAAGTCATCTATGAAAAAAAAACAACAAACTACGTTTAACAGCACAATTATTCTGAAAGACTAATTGCTTTGTCACTAAAATCAAGAACAAGACACACACGTCTGGTCTCATCAAGTCTAATCAACGTGGTACTAGAAGTTCTAAACAGTGTAATCTGGATCTACACAAAGGACTGAAGAGTGCCAGAAATGGTAACTACATTAGACAAGATAAGAAAAAAATCCAGTTTGGAAAGAAAGATGTACATTTGCACACAACACATCTATGTAGAAAATCCTATGGGATCTTCCAAAAAAAAAAAGCCACTAGAAATAATAACTGTGTTTAGCAAGCCTGTAGAATATAAGAGTGATCTACACAATCAAGTGTATTTTATATACTTGCAACAGACAACCAGGAAATGAAATTTTTAAAACAATATTATGTAAAATAGCTGGAAATATGAAATAATTAAAGATAATCTCACAAAATATATTAAATATTTGTACACTGAAAAACAAAAACTGTTGCTGAGAGAAATTAAAGAGAACTTAGTAAATGGAGAGATATATAATGTTCATGACTCAGAAGGAACAATATTGTTAAAATGTCAGTTCTCCTCAATTTTATCTGTAGATACAACAAAATCCCACTCAAAATCGCTGCAGCTTTTTTAAAGAAATTGAGAAGCTGCTTCTAAAATGTATATCGAAATGCAAAGGACCTGGAATAAACAAAACAATTTTGAAAATAATAAAGTTGGATGACTTACAGTACCAGACTTCAAGCCTTATTGTAGAGCTACAGTAATCAAGAAGAATGTGGCATGGTCATCAAAATAGACAAATAAATCATTAGAACAGAATATAGGGTCCAGAATAAACCCAAACATATGTAGTCAACATTTTTTAAAACATGTATAGGCAATTCAGTGGAGAAGAGATTATCTTTTCAATAAATAGTGCTGAAATAATTGATATCCATATGCCAAAAAACCAAAACACCTTCAATCTATACCTCATACTACATATAAAAATTATTTAAAATGGATCACAGACCTAAATATAAAACCTTAAACTATTAAACTTCTATAAGAAAACATGGTAGAACATCTTTGTGATGTTAAATTATAGAAAAAATTTTTCATGACACTAAAGGTATGATCCACACACAAAAAGAATCGATAAATCTGACCTTATTAAGATTAAAATGGGAAGAAATAGTGCCAAGCATATATCTGATAAATGACTTGTATCCAGAATAAGTAAAGAACTCTCAAAATTTAAGAATTAAAGAAAAGATAAAAACACAACCAAGAGATTTGAACAGACTCCCTGCCAAAGAAGATGTACAGATGGAAAATAAACACTTGAGTTAATCATTAGAAAATGCATACACTTATCCACAACAGGATACCACTACACATGGCTGGAATGAAAAAAAATGACCACATCGAGTGTTGGCAAGGAAGTAGAGGAACTGGGACTATCATACACTTCTGGTGAGACTCTAAAATGTTACAAACATTTCAGAAAACAATTCATTAGTTTCTTTAAAAGTTAAATATACACCTATGTCATCACACAGCTGTTCCACTCCTAGATATTTACCCAAGAGAAATGAATGTCTATGTCAATACAAAGAATTATACATTGATGTTCATAGCATTTTATTTGCTAGAGCCAATTATGGAAATGACTATAAAGTCCAACAACAGATGAATGGATAAATAAATTATGATATATCCATACAATAGAATACTATTCAATAATAAAAAGAATGAATGACTGATACATACAACAATGTGAATAAATCCAAAAATAATTTGCCTGAGTGAAATAAGCCAGGCAAAAAAATGAGTACATATTGCATGATTTCATTTGTACAATATTCCAGAAATTTCAAATCAATCTGTAATGACAGAAAGCAGACCAGTGGTTGCTGGAGACATGGATATACTAGAAGGATCACAGGGGGTTACAGAAGACCACAAGTAAACTTTTTGGGATGATGGATGTATTCATTATCTTGATTATGATGATTTCATACTTGTATACATATGCCCAAACTTATCAAATTGTACAATTTGTGCTCAAATTTTAAATATGAGCAGTATTGTATGTCAATTACACCCCAGTAAGTCTATTTTAAAGACAAAAGCAAAAAATTCTTGGAGAATCACATTCTGATACACCACTTAACTAACTCATCACTTTTGAGCAGTTTATTTAATCTCTGTGTCCCTCTGTTTCCCTACCTGTAAGTTTAGATGATTATGGTGTCAACTACAAAGCTTGTCATTGTTGTATGTGTTAGTGTTTATTAGGTGAACTAATCTCTGTAAACCTCTTAGGGTGCCTGGAACACAATATAAGAATTAGTTACTAGCTATGCAGAATATGTAGGAAGAGCCAACAAGTTCCTCACTGGCCTCATGAAACACATCTTTCCCTGAGTTAATGGAAGTCTATTCTTTCCTCCAGTCCCATGGAACAAAGAAACAAGATCCAGTCTTGGGCTACAAAAATTTGTATCTGGCATAGCTACATACTTGCAATTTAAGAATTTATTTAGAATGACATATTATTTCTATTCTTTCACGAGAATAGAAAGCTAAAGACAGGTCTTTTCTGAACCCATCTAAAGATATTTTCCCATTTACTTTTTGTCTAGATTCTACGCCAGTATAGTGCTTTTCAGCTAAACAGAACGTCTCTTCTATATTCCTACAAAGAATGGATCCAGCAGTTTTTCCGTTGCTGGTTATTACTCAGTAATTTTATTGTTTTTAAGAATCTTTCATTCTGGAGTTCCTTCCACTCCTACCATCTCCTAAGTACCATAGACTAAGTTTATAATCATGTTTCCATGGAGGGAGTACTTCTTACAAAACAGAAAATACCTTCAAAGAGCTGGAGACATGTTTCACGCCACCCCAGGTTGCTGGCGATAACAAGGATGTTTCCATACCACACACAACTCTTTATTAACAATATCACCAGGCTGAGATGACATATCTGAGAGACCAAACTAAGTACGCTTGGTTTTTTATTTAGTTGAACTGAAAGCAGCTGCATTTCTGTTTGAATTGCTCCCCGAGCTCTCCTGCAAATATATAAAAGGATGTTATAAATAAGTTAGGAGTTGATGATTCTCATTTGTCAGTAAGGCCAGCCTAAGTGAAAGCTGCAGTGGGGAAGTAGGGAAGCAAAATATTAGGAAATCCTTCATAATTGTAGAGTGAGTTAATCATTCAGAGGATAGTCTCAGGGAACCTGAGGAAATATTTAAGGCTAAGAATAATATCTTTTCTTTGGGAGAGAGAGAAAGAAGGAGATACATCTTTTCCAAGATTGGGTGCAGGATTTTATAACTTTAATCTCCGGTATCACTAAACCCATTTTAACACTAAATGACACTTCAGGCCTACAAGTGTGTGCGTCTGTGAGTGGGCATGTGTGTGCCCATGTGCCAGTGTGGGGTTGTATATTATATAAGAGAAGTGGAGATGATGCACAGCATACAAGGCTTTTACCACCCAGCCTTACTCACTTGTTCTCCCAGAACGTGACTCAATTTTCCCATACCCTGTGCCCTTACAAGCCCTTCAGTTTCAGTAGAACTGGCCACTTTCTATTTCCTAAGCAGAACCAGCCACTTTCCATTTCTGTTTTTTTGACATCCATCTTGTTCTCATGCATGTGAACTCATATTCTTTCTTTTTGAGTCTCCATCCTTTAATGATTACTTTCAGTCTTGCGTTACCGGAGACATCTTCTCCAGTCTCCCTAGGCTGACATGGGACTCCCTCCTCTGTGTTCCCGTAGCGCTTTATGCATACTTCTTTTTTGACCAGCCATTCATCAGAATCACTGGGGTTGGCTCTTTCCAGGAGGAAGCTTTTGAAGACAGAGGTCACATTTTATTTTTCTTTGTATCATTGATGCTAAGCCAGTATTTGGCATTGTAGTTGGTGTTCTTTATAGGTTTGTGGAATGAATGACTAAATAAATAAATGAACAACTCTGAGACCTCAAGAGGCAGAAGACAAGTGCAATACTCTAGGGGCTTTAATGAGCTGGCACTGGCCACTCAGATGTCAGTGTACCCTTCTGGTCTTTGGCAGCTACTACTGTCTGTGTTGCCAGGGCTCCTTGCGGCCCTCGGCCAATCCTGAATTACTGGGGCATCCGCCTGGGTAATCATTTGAATAAGTTAAAAAAAAAGTACTTGATGCTAGCAAGAATCAGCAGCAGGGACTGAACTGAACTAAGATGATTCACACGGTCAAAGAGACATTAAAATCAGGTAGATGAAATGAAGCAAAGAAAAATTCAAAGGGAAAAACGTAAGAAAGATTTCAAAGGCAAAGATTGTGCAATAAAGACAAATATTTCAATCTTTTGGCAAACCTAAGAGATAAATATATAATGTAAGTTACCAAGTTCAATTATTTTTAAGGAAAATAAACTATTGGAATAATTCTTTGATGAAATTTACAACATAGAGAATTGATCCATTCAGGTAAAAAACAAAAGCCTTCTTTTATGCTATAATATTCCAGAAAATAGCCCAAAGTATTTTGAAAAAGAAAAAAAGTTTTTCTGGAAATAAATGAGCATCATGGAATCACTGTTACTTGGTATGTATGATCACATGTTCCTATTATCTATCACTGTATAACAAACTATCCCCAAATTCCATAATTCAGTGATTTACGACAGCAATCATTTTATCATTATCTCTTATGGAGGTTGACAGGACTCAAGTAGGCTGTTCTCACTTGGGTCTTTCATGTGGTTGCAATCAGAGGGTGGTTGGGGCTGCAGTCTTCTAAGGCACGCTCACTCATGTCTGCAACTTGGCTAATAAGACACAAACAGCTGAGGGCCAGAACAACCTGGGCTGTCCTGCATCTCTTTCTGTCTCTTTGTAGCATCTCTATGTGGTTTCTCCAGCATGGTGGCTCCAGGGTATACTCTTACACGATGGCTCAGAGCTCCAAAGTTGTGTACTCAAGAAAGATGGAAGTGCATTTCCTTTATGGCTTGAGAAATCATACTTCCACCACATCTCTTTATAAAGACCGTCACAAAGACTCTCTCAGTTTCAAAAGGAAGAGAATATAGACTCCTCCTCTTGATAGGTGGGCATTTTAAATCATCATACACATTTTCAAGTACAGATCAACACACATCCTCTCTCCCAATTCCTTACAAGCTTTCAATTACTTGGGTGTCATGAATTTTCAGTATGATTCAGACATGCTTTTAGAACTGCTCATGTCTTGCTAATATGCATGACCTCCATAGACGTTTAAATAGAACTTTATCAAGTGAAAATGGCAATAAATTAGAATGAGGTAAAACTCTTCATTGCCTACTGTTAGAGAGACTGATTCCTAGAGAGGTTTTATAAGGTGCATATGATTGCAATGGGATTGAGATACTCATTCTGACACTCTATCACAGCAAAGTTTACTTGGGAAACAGAAACTGCCAACTGTTTTGCATCTAGAGGCTTGTTTGAGGGATAACTGATTTTTCCCTGTCCCCATTCTCTGTTTACTCACTGCAATATCTCTGGCCAGATTCCCACGTGTACTTTCTATGTAAGCCTTATTTTTAGCTCTCTTCAGAAAAATGACTGATGCTGCTATCACTCCACTGCAAATCAAAATAAAACCTTGAAAACCAAAGCAGTCACCAAGATTACTTTATTTGAAAACATTTGGAAAGTAATTACTTGCTATTCATTGGTACCACTACACATGGTACCTATGGCAGTGGTCTCAACCTATTTGTTTTTTCCTTTTTTTGTTCCCTAAGGATTTCCCCGCCTATGAAGTTTAATACTACAGATATACTGTATACCTGTTTATATTGTATGTATATCTTTGCCTTATACATAAAAAGAATAGGGTTTTTTCACCCAAAAAAACTAATTTTTCTTCCTTGAGGGTAAGGTCACTTCTGTCGAAACGCATGTCCCATAGGTATATGTTTAATCTAATGATATAATATATAATTTATACATAATTTAGTATATTAATGATTTAATATATTTAATTAAAACAGCAAATCAGAGGTACCACTGCCATCTGAGAGATGCATATTTAAATATTGGCATCTTCAAAGTATTTTTGTCTAACATATCTATATAATTGTGTTCACGTATCTAAATATCTATACCTAGAGATATTCCTACTGCCAACCAAAGAAAACAAGAGGAATAAGGGGTCAATTTCCATAGCTCAGACACTGAAATATATCAATATTCAGAAAGACAGCTTTGAGAAATGTGGGAAATAAGAGCCATTGTTTGGCCATTAAAACATACCTACTTCTTTCAACTCCCTTCTTAATCTGAATAGTGATCTTTGAGAAGAGCAAATTTCAAAAAGGAGATCTAGTAGGTTTCACAACTTTGTGCATGTCCTGAATATTAAAACAGTGTATCTATTGCCATGCTTCAGATCCAACCATGCTATAGTCATGTGGAGCCACATTCCAGGTCAGATGGTCAAAGAGTTTTCAAGTCAGAACGTTCATGATGTACCATTAATGACAAAGGATAGTTTAGTTTAGGCATTCTCTCTCTTGCGAGGAATGTGCGTTCTGGCATATGATTGCCAAACCACACGGGTGTTGTGTTTTCCGTCCCATAACTAGGATGTTCAGAAGTGTGATATTATAGATCCTCAGTGTATAAATGTGTGCATGTTCAATCAGGTTGTGCTGAGCATTTTTGGAGGGCTTTATTTAAAATTATAAAGTTTGAATGAACCATTGAATAGAGAAAGACTGATGTTTAGATTAAAATGAAGGTGAAATAAACTGACTGGACTTCCAGCTTCTATGGCCACCACTAGGAGAGTCACTGGTCCACTTGGTGGAAACACTGCATTATCTTCCCAGATTGGACTTCATGATCCTCCCTCCCTCCAAGAGATCTTTCCTGACCCCTTCCTCCCTCGCCCCGACAACTGACCACTCCTTCCTGTGTCTCAGATGCCCCAGTGTACCCTGTGCATGCAGCTACTGTAGGAACCATCTTCCTTGTAGGTTTGCCTTCCTGGCTCCCCCCTGAACACCAATGAAATTGGGAGCCCTTAAATAGTCAGGGCATCTCAATTGTTTTTTTATCCCTAGTTGGCAGCAGAGTGATGCACTTATAAAATATTTTTGAAGAAAGAAAGGCACACTGGCAGGTTATTCTAAATTAGTTTAACAGATTTTCTGCGGAGCAAACCTGGTAAGGCCTCAGTATCAGCTCCTGACTCTGACCATCCTCGCTCTGAAGACACTAGCACTGAAATTAGGTAGTAGAAGCATTAAAGTGGACCGGGCCCCTTTTCCTTGCTTGTTAGAACAAAGGCGTAATTATATTTCATAACTCCACTCTCCCTGTCTTTGTTATGCAGAAAACTCTGGAGAAAAGAAAGCTGATGGGGTGTCTGTCAAAGGGGAGGGAATTTGTATTTAGCTGAGTCCCAATTGTATTTTTATGGTTGCATTAATGCCTTTGGAAGGGCAGGCGTCTTCAGCTAGAGGATAGAAATTGTCTCATTTTATATCACCAGTCCCTATGACTTCATGTAGAATTTTAGAATTCTGATAAACTGTCATGTGGAAAAATGATAAAGTGATTTACGCTCAATTTTGCTGGAAGAGAGAAATGCAAGGGCTGTCAGTCTGGGTCTTGAGAACAAATGAGTTACAGTTCATGAGGCAGCTCAATAAGGCTATCATTTCCCATCAGCTCCCATCACTGACAGCCAAGATTTACTAGCTGGAGCATGGGAAGGGGGCTGAGATGTGGTGCCCGGTGAATCGGCACTATTATTCTATCAACCAGGCTCATACAGACATGAGGCTACCATGAATATTGAATGGTAGTGTGTTCCCAGAAACGCTTCTGAAACATAGCATTACTTTTCTTCCTAGGAGCCTCTCCACTCTGTCCATGTGCATCTCTTTGAAAAATGACCACTTGTAAGCCACAAAGGCATTTGGGATTGTTTTTTTTTTTTTGCTGCTCCAGCTGGTGGCGTGTTCCTCTTGGCCTTCTGTGCGTGCAGTATGCTAATTCATTGTCCTCCATCCTCATAGGATGGAGTGAAAAATCCCTCGTCTACCAAGATGCCATATACATTGCATCTGTCATTATCCATCTGACACAGTGGCAGTGAGCGGACAGCCTTCAAGCCCCCTATGTGCTCAGAGAAAACAGACTTTGATTTATGGCATTTGCTTTTGTTCTCCAGGAAAACAAAAGGTGGAGAGGTGGGGATTGATTTAGATTAGGCCTCAAAATAGTTCCTGTTGATTTCCTTTGAGGTAGAAGTACATAACTTTGTAAATTCTAAACTAGTATAGGCTCTTTTCCTTGAGACATTTGCTTTCAGTGGGAGGGGGACTTACCTCGGTGCATTTCATATGGGTCGGGTTATTTTTTAAAGAAAGCACATTTAACCTTTGCTCTCTGGAGCTAGGGAAATGTATTTCTAAAATCTCTAGGGAGAAGTTTAGTGTTTATTTTGTATTCAAAATCATCTCTAGATGATTTCAAATAACGTTTGTCTATTTCATCATTTTCCCAATTGTAATCTTTGTTGTGCTAGTTCAAAAAGATAATGACAGGTGTTTTGTGAACATATGAGAAATTTGGGACATAGAACAAGGGGGAAATTTTTGAGCTGCTGGATATTTTGTTTGCCTTTCTACTGGCACTGCATAGGCAGATTGCTTCAATGAATCGTGAAACTTTAACTTCCCTTAAGAAATTAAACATTCAGTCTAGTGAAATATTGAACAAAAATATGTTCCTCTATATGCATATGATACTGGTTGCTGATCACTAGTTATTTCTGCTCTGTGATTTCTTTAAGCTATTAACAGTATAGGTTTGAGGCCACCCAAGCCAGGTACTTGCAAGGGGCAATGTTGTGAGTCTGTGAGACTGTACTTAGAGTCAAGTATGCAAGTAGTGGGCAGAAAATTTGAAGCTAATGAAATAAAAATTTTGAGATTTAACTTGTTTGTTCATTCATTCAACAAATGTTATATACAGGAACTGCTCTTGCTACTCTGAATAGAGTTTTAAGTTCTGAGCTTAACAAGTTAATCAGAAGAGACAGAAATAAAAACAAATTACCAAGAAAAGCTTCAGAAAGTCACAAATGTTTTGAGAGAACTATTCAGAGTGAGGTAAAAGAGAGTGACTGTTTATCGATTTTAGTTTGGGAGTCAAGGACGTGTCTCTGAGGCAATGACTTTTAAACTGAAGTCTGAATGACTGGAAGGAATATGGCATCCAAAGGTCTCCAAGAGGAGCATTCCCAGTGGAGGGAAACCTAGTACAGTAGCCCTAGGATAAGAACTGATTAGTATGTTTGAGAAATCAAAAGAAAGCCAGAGGCCAGGCCATAGAGATCTCAGTAAAGCAATAAGTTGGTCTAGAGCAGAAGCCCTCAAGTTCTCCTTCTGGCCCCTGGGAGTCAGACACACTCAATAAGATTCTTTTAAAGAGGAAAAGGAATGTTCTGCTGATGAGTATGCCCAACAAACATTATACCTAATGTTAAATGAGTGTTTATTATGAACCAAACATGGTTCTAAGTGCTTTATATGTATATTAAATATTTCAATCTTCGCAATAGCCCTATGATGTCAGTATTTTTATTAACCCTCTAACTATACAGGAGGAAACAGAATCGCAGAGAGTTTAAATGCACTTTCCACCATCTCACAGCAAGTAAGTTGCTGAACTGGGATTTGAACCCAGCTGGTTTGGTTCCAGAGCCCATGTCCTTATAGGGAGACCTGTCACAGACTTCGAAGATGTCTTTCCTGGATATTTTTTCTGAGTTGCATGTCAATGGACAGCTTATGACACTGAGATCAAATAGTAACAAAGTGTTATGTTTTTGTCAAATGCTTCTTTCATATGCTTAACAAATCCTTTATATTAAAAAGTTTCAAAGTCTAACATTGTTTAGTCCAGAGAGACCTCGTACCATTTGGTTCTTAGAAATCTAGTCTTCAGAAATACAAATTCTAAAATAAAATACTAGATTAAATATAAGTAATTTTTTCATAATTCTTGAATTCAAAATCCCCAATGTAAAGTTCTCTTTGGAAGAAATACTCAATTTTATCACTTTTTAGAAACTTAAGCTAAGCGCAATATTGAATCAAATGGTAGGCATTAAACTGTCCAATTTTTATTTTTAATCCACGCAGTTTTGTCTTTCTGCTTTATCAACGACCAAAATCTTTTATTGCCTAAGTGCTTCCATGTGGTACATTGATGGAAATGATATGCTGTGTATTGCATGAATTTATAGTCTGTATACTTTTCGTTTGATGACAAAATTTCATTTATTAAAGTTAGCCAAAACAAAGACCCTCTACAGTGTCAATTATTCCTTCCCTATTATTACTTCAGACGCTTTTCTGAGCCCCTTCTTAGAAGAAACTCAAGTAAGAAACATCAGAAATGAGGACTTTCCCAATTAAAGGCAGTCTTCCAAATTCACAAATGTTTATTTTTCTATCAGTACATTATCTTAAAACACAGTATGTTTTTTAATCATTAAATTCACAACTGATCTAATTCATAATACTCAATAGTAGGTGGCAAGAAAAAGGATTTCAAGTTTGTATCCATTCCTTTAAACATATGGCTGCTTTTGAGAAACAGAAACATATTTGAATAAATTTTCATCCCCAGAATTGGAATTCAGTAAGAATGAGATTTCTCTTGATGCCTTTCTCTCCCACAGCCCGCTCCAGTCTACCCTCAGGGCATATCCAGAATCCCACCACTTCTCCCACCTCCACTGCAGCCACGCTGGTCCAGGCCACCATTACCTCCTGCCCATCCTCCCACTGGTCCCCTGCTTCCATTCTCAATGCAGCAGCCAGAGCCATCCTTTTAAAGTGTAAACTAGTTCTTGTCACCCCTCTGCTAACCACCCTCAAATGGCTTCCAACTCCCTCAAGTAGAAGTCTACAGTGGCTGAAGGCTCTCTGTGATCCGTTGCATCTCTCCGTCACCTATGTCCCTTATCTCCTCATTCTCTCTGCTTCTCACTCTATTTTAGCCACACTGGCCTCCCACACTCCAGGCACACCCTGTCTCAGGGCTTTTCCACTTACTCTTCCCTCTCCTTGGCATACCCTTCCTCTAGGAAATATGCGTGACTGACACTCGAAATCAAATATCTTTCCAGTGAATCACCTGTTTTAAAATTGCCCTGATCACCTGTTTTAAAATTTGCAGCCCCTCACCTTTGCACTCCCAATTCGGTTGCTCTGTTCTATTTTTTTCGTGTAGCATTTAACACATTCCGTTATACTATATGATACTACACTATATAGTATACAATATCCTATATGATGTGTTAAGATTACTTACCCTAGAATGTGGAATCCAAAGGGCAGGGAATTTTTTCTATGAATAAGGTAGCCTCCAGTGGCCTCTGGCTTCATACAAAACAGGTGCTCAATGAATATTTGGCACTTTTACTTTGCCTTTTCTTTTAGAACATTTGTCAGTTTTATCAAGTTTATAATTACAGGTTTTGACCTTGTATTTTTTGCCAGTGAATTGATCATAAACCATTCCATCCTGTGACGCTACTTAACCAGTTTTTCTTTCTATTGTCTCTCCTCTTCCTGCTCCTTCTGTTTCTCCTCTCTTCCCCCTCTTTTCTTCCTTTCATTTATTCCTTCCTCCTTTCTTTCTCCATCTCCTGCTCCTGTTTCCTCTCTGTCTCCTTTTCTATCTCATTCAATAACATGAAGCAAGAGTTGAGGGCTGCGGCTATGCAAAGACGAATCAAAATCCGTGCCTCCCCTCACAGAGCTCAGTCTCATCTGAGAAACTTAAAACAACATTTTCCAGTACATTGGATTAAGTACCACAAGTGCCTTGTGCACAGTTAGGGGTGGGGATAGGAAGTGTTCTAGTGTCACGAGGTTTGAGCTGGGTCTTTGAGAATGAGTAAGAATTTCCCCAATTGATAGGATATGGTGGCTAAATTATAAGGATTACTTGCTGATCTATAGGTTTTCTTTCTTAACCATAATTAATAGTCCAAAGGAGAGTCCTGATTTTCTCAGTAGTTATTATTTATATAATTTTCACTAGCAACCCATCATATCTGGAAACACAGAGGCATGTGAGTTTGGCAAGAAGACCCATTGGCATCATATTTAATGAGTACATTTAGGCCTGGCTTCATATATGATTATCCAGTGAGTGAAAATTTACAGGTATAGCTTGTCATCATTTATGTCATTACTCTAAGATTTGATACAATTCGACATTTTATTTATTTATTTATTTTTGTGAGGAAGATCAGCCCTGAGCTAACATCCATGCCAATCCTCCTCTTTTTTGCTGAGGAAGACTGGCCCTGAGCTAACATCCGTGCCCATCTTCCTCCACTTTATGTGGGATGCCGCCATAGCATGGCCTGAGAAGCGGTGCGTTGGTGCCGCCTGGGATGCGAACCTGGGCTGCCAGCAGCGGAGCGTGCACACTTAACCACTACGCCACGGGACCGGCCCCACAATTCGATATTTTAGATAGGAAGAAAACAAAAATAGAACTTGCTAATCAACATCGAGCTGCAATAATTGCCTGAAAATCTCCAGAATTTCATTTTTAATTTATTTCTGATTCTATAGTTTGTTTTTTTTCAAACACTTCACTTTATAATCACTACACCCACTCAGTTTTAGAAAAGAAAGAACAGATTATTTGTACCAATACTATTTTCTACCATGTGGAAGTTAAAAGGTCACTCTAGCTAATTTAAAATACTTATCTTATCAATTATTCTTTTTTTCTTTTGTATAATTCAACCTCTAGCTCTAAATTCATTTCTCCCCATTGGCTCTTAAATTCTCTTGAGAGAGAGAAAATGTTATGGGCTGAATGTCTCTGTCTCTCCACAATTCATATGTTGAAGCCCTAACTCCCAATATGATGGCATTTGGAGGTGGGGCCTTTGGGAAGTAATTAGATTTAGATGAGGCCATGTGGGTGGGGCCTTCATGATGGAATTAGTGTCCTTATAAGAAGAGGAAGAGAGACAAGAGCTCTGTTTTTCTCCTCTGTCATATGTGAACACAGCAAGAAGGCAGTCGTCCACAAGCCAGGAAAATGGTTCTCACCAGGATCCTAATCAGCCGATACCTTGGTCATGGACTTCCCAGCCTCCAGAACTCTGAGAAATAAATTCCTGTTGTTTAAGCCACTCAGTCTTAAACTGTTATGGCAGCCTGAGCTAAGACAGAAAAGAAGGAAAAGAAATCATGACAAACAAAACAAAAATGCTTTTATAAATGTATTTCTATTACTCAGTTGTTAAATCCTGGAGTTAGTAGAGGCTTAGTCGTAGGCTGCCTTTTTTTTTTCACAGTCTTGTGTGATTGCATCCATTTCTGGAGCTTTAATTACCACATGCTGATCTGCTCAGATGATGTCTAAAACTGTATCTCTAGCACACACCTCTTCTCTGAACCTTTGAATTACATTAAAAACATTTTACTGGACATCTTTTCTCAAATGGCTAATGATATCTCCAAAGCTGAAGAGTTAAACGAACAACTCCTGATTCTCACATATACATTTCCCCTCTAGGAACTTCACATGATTTCTATCCAGTGTTTTTTCTCTCGTAAATGATACCAGCAATCATCTAGTTGCTAATCCAGGAGCCAGAGTCACTGCCTGCTCCTCAGTTTACCCGAAGTCTAGGAACTGTACATTTCTCCCACTAAACATCTCTCAAATTTATCTATCCATCCTCTTGTCTTCATCTCTAACATCACCACTCTCATCTGGTTTTTTCATAGACTGCTACATGGGCCTGCTCATGAGCTTATGGTCCCTTATTTCTTCATACAGTAGACCCAATGGTTTTTTCTGAAACACATCTTAAAATGTCAAGCTTTCCTCCTTAAATACCTTCCCACAGCTCTTAGCATCTGTACTAAGCCCTTTATAATTCCTCCAAACTCCAGCAAGTCTGGATTCTAAATCCCTCCTCCCTTGCTTTATTTTGTTTTTAATCAAATCTACTGTGTTTTGTATGTAAGACAAATCATTAATTAATCTACTATGTTGGGGAGGAAAAACTTCCTTTTACTCTAAGTTCTTTGGCTGAGCCTGAGAATTAAACTGACATAAGACAGATTAGCGGGAGAAAAGCATACAAATTTTATTTAATATTTTTACATGCATGTGAGCGTCTTCATAAGGAAAATGAAGATCGAAGAAGCAGGTGGAACCAAGAGCTTATATACTTCTTAAACAAAGAAATGACAAATTTGTGGAGAAATGACAAGACAAAGCGGTTTGGACTAGGGTCAGTAAATTGTGGGCCAGTGACTAGAAAATATATGGAGAAAACTAATGGAAGGTAAGGATTATTTTAATAGGTTTATTTGTACAGATCCATTTGGGCATGGACTCCCAGTCTCAGGCATGAGAATTTTCTTCTCAACCTGGTGCAGGGGGACACCTTTCTCACAGGAAATTTTATGACTTGCTTTTAGGTAGAAAGTGAGAGATCAGAGAGCCTTTTGTACATCTGCTGTTTCTCAAGTGCCTTCAGCTCAAAATAATCAATATGCCAAAGCAGCATACTTTAGGATGACATGTTCTGAAGCCCTTCAACTACTACAGAAGAACTATAACACAATGTTGTTTATCATAAGGATTATAAACTGCATTCCAACTTTAGTGATGTAAAAACATGCAAAAAGAACGTTCACCTTCCAAATGATGAAAGAGTATGGTATATCTTCAGATTCCCTGTGCTCTGTCTCTGATTCTGTCTTCTTGCTTTCTCTACTTATCTCAGGTAGGGTCCTCCAGGGAGCATGCTCTGAAGAAGGTTTGCATGTAGGAAGTTTACTGGAGTGTGCTCTCAGGATCAACATCTGGAGGAGATTGGAAAAGGCAGGTTTGGGTAGAGGGCGAAACTGAACTGTGTCGTAACAAAGGTCTCAGACAGAGAGCTCTGGGGCTAGAATGGCCCTTCATTGCTATGCGGAATTGGGCGAGGGGCCCAGACCTTACACCTCTGCATTGGCCGATCATTGGATGTGGGATCCCCCTGGGGACCAGGCAAGAACTTAACTCAGCCACCCACAATCCAGGCAGCTGGAAAATGAGTGCTCAGTCCTGGGGTGGGACTGGTGAATCTGAGCAACACACCGTGGCATCCACTATAGTCCACTCTCTGCTTTATATAAGTTGTGGGAAAAACTCCTCTGGGATCCCACTCTTCCTCCTTTTCCTGGGCAAAACTTGCAAAAAGATGGAAATTGGATAAACTTACGCCACTTTTGCTGCAGCTGCTCTCAAGGCCATAACTGATCCTTCCACCCTCACCCTCGACTAGTACTTCTGACAGTCTAGATGGCTTGGCAGTTGAGGTGTCTGAACCCATGGTTACCATGCCTTTCTAGGGCCGTGCCTGCTGCACTTTTCCATTTACCATCAAAATCGGGTGGTTGAATACCAAGAAATGTCCAACTAGGTCACCTGACTTACAGATACATTATTCCTCAATGCATTGTGTAACATCAGTTTGACCTTCATCTAGTGATCAGTGTCATTTAGCCCTTTAAGAATGCAGACTTCCTCTTTACTTGCTAGTGTTTTTAGAGCAGGGAGTCCTAAGTAACTGAATAACATCACAGCTTGAGATTTAATGGGACTTTTGTTGTGTCCCTTGGTGTAAGTGTACCCTCTCTGAGAATCAAGAACTGGAAATCCACAGAGTCCAGAGTTGTGGAGGTAGAAACACAAATCCCCTCCCTCAAATAGTTCACTGAGAATGATGGTAAGTGGGTCCATTCCTACTTCAACTTCCTAGTTTCTAGACACGTGTGTGTACTTAAAGGGGCACATAGTACCCTATATTATTATTTGATTTAGGGTATACACTGTCATCCTTTCAGGGTATCATCTCCAAGATCACACTTGGATAGTTGTGTCTTTAACAAGCCATTCCTTCCCTCTGTAAAGCTGGCAGCTTCTGGATGGTTATTATATGATACAACCAGTGGAGCTGATGCTTTTTCCTACTACTGTCCCTCCTTTTCTTTCTTTTTTTTTTTTTTTTGTGAGGAAGATCAGCCCTGAGCTAATATCCATGCCAATCTTCCTCTTTTTGCTGAGGAAGACCGGCCCTGAGCTAACATCTATTGCCAATCCTCCTCCTTCCCCCCCCACCCTTTTTCTCCCCAAAGCAGCAGTAGATAGTTGTATGTTATAGTTGCACATCCTGCTAGTTGCTGTATATGGGACACCACCACAGCATGGCCTGACAAGCGGTGCGTCTGTGCGCTCCTGAGATCCAAACCCGGGCCGCCAATAGTGGAGCGCACGCACTCAACCACTAAGCCACGGGGCCTGCCCCCCTCCTTTTCCATAAGGTGGATTCGTTTGTCCAATATGATTTTATGCAAGACTCTACATCAATGAATCAGACACTAAAAGTCATCAGATAGTGGTGCTACAGAGTTCCTGCAAGCAGAAAAGAATGACCCATATTCAGAATATGCATCAATTCCAATCAAGATGAATGTGGCAGTTTAAAACATGTCCACACAATCTTTGACATTCCTCCATCAAAAAGTGGAGTCTAATATGCCTTCTCTTGAATATGGTATGACTTTAGTCACTTGCTTTTGATGAATGGAATGTGACAGAAGTGAGGTTAAATGACTTCCAAAGCTAAGTTAGAAAAGATAACATCGTCCTACCTAGATCTCTCTCGCTTTGGGGACACTTGTCTTTGGAACCCAACACCACACTTTGAGAAGGCCAAGCAGCTTCATGGAATGACCACAGGAAGGAGCTTCAGCCCCAGCCCCAGCTGAGGTCCCAGCAGTCAGTCAGCATTAACCACTGGAGGAGTGCGTGAGTGAGTACTCTTTCAAAAGATTCCAACCAACACCCTTTGAGCTCCTCTAGCTTATGTGCAGTGGAACAGAGAAGAGCTGCTAATGTATAGGAAAAATAAATGTTATTGTTTTAAGCTGCTAGGTTTGGGATGATTTTATATGTAACAATAGATAACCAAAATCATTGAATTACTGCCCCCTCTAGTTGGAAAGGGTCCAGTGTAATCATCTTCACTCCATATTCCTGGTATGTTTCTTCAATGGATAGCGCTATATTGGGGGCTGAGTATTTTCTATTTCTGGTAGATTGAATATTTGACAGTGGCAGTAGCTAAATAAGTCTTTATGAATAAATGCCTATGCTCTTGAACCCGTGTGTAGCCTCTAGACCACCAAGACCCTGCCACTAGCCATAAGGCTAGCACTTGGGATGCTGATACTGAGTCATTCTGTCTACTTGGCAGATGCTTTCTGGTGGTATTAATAGCAATACAGAGATCTTTTTACACATTGTGCCTCTTCCTGTGTATCCATCCACTGCCTCTATTCTTGACCTCCTTATCCCTTGCCATCCAACTTTTCTCCTTCCATATTCCTAATCAACCAGCCAAGCCATTTGCCACTGCTCCTGAGTCAGTATGTGTTCCCACTTTAAGCCACTTTTATTTCCAAACAACGTGGACAACCAGATGTACTGCACAAGCTTTAATGATTGGAGAATTTCCTCTAGTGCTGTATTTTCCAGTCATCCCTGAGTGGGGCTCAATGTAGTCAGGGCTCACTTTTGTTTTGCACTCACATACTGAGCTGATTCATTTGTGATGCAAGGTTAGCCTTTTTATTCTTCTGTCAGCTGGTTGTAAGGGACCTCCCATTCAGCCATAGGAACTGAGAGGTACTGGTGCAATGATGGTGGATGGCATTGCAGTGTGGATACCTGTTCATGCATCTTACTTGTAACCTCTGATCTTATTCATGCCCGATCCCTGAAATACCACTTCCATCTTTCAATAGATTGTTACTGAGTCCACTTGAATTTATGACTTAGTAGTCCTGAGAACCCAGATCATGAGAGGCAATTTTGATGGCATAGTCACTTTATGTCTTATGTTCAGGCACTCCATCTCTACCAGGTCCCAGTAGCATGCCAGAAGCTCTGTTTTGGCGTGGTCTTGCAGATGGCATGGCTTTGCTCCAGGACCCTAAGAATCTATGTTATAATTGTCTTTTTGGAGTTTGCCACAAGCTGCAACTGGGCTTGCTCACCATAGGTATCTCTAAGATCATAAGTTCTTTTGGGTCCTATGGTCCTAGGGACAGGGCCACTTTACCACTGCCTGGATCTACTCTAGCCCCATTCAAAGCTGGCAGCCTTTTATGTTGTATGGTAAATGGGTTTGAGTAATATTTCCAAGTATGGAATATGTGACCTTTAGAACATGATGAGGCCTACAAGGTATTGTTCTCTCTTCTTGGTAGTGAGTCGCAAGATGTAATAATTTACCCCTTACTTTAAGGGAATGTCCCGTTAAGCCGCAGACCCTTGGACCCATACAAACTTCACTCATGTGTTGGGCCCCTCAATCTTTGTAGAGTTTATTTCCTATTGCACCACATGTACCTTCCCAAGCTCCCAGTGTATTTGCTATTTTTGCTCATCTGTTCTGGTTGTCATGATGTTGATATGGTTTCATCAATATAGAGGACCAATTTGATATTCTGTGGGATATCCAGACAGTCTGATTCCTTTCAGACTATATTTTGACAGGAGGAGGAAGAAGTCACATAGTTCTGGAACAGGACCATAAATATATAATATACTGTTTCTGATTCTCATTTCTGCCTGGGATAGAAGAGAATGCCTACGACATTCCAGAGGCAGTGCTAATGTGCTCTAGCAAAGATAATACGTCTGGTATGGTGGCTGCAACTGGGGCTACCACTTGCTTCAGTTTTGAATAATCTGCTATTATCTTTCAGCATCCATCTGGTTTTGGTCAAGTCCAAACTCCTAAATCGTATGGAGGTATGATAGGACCATCATAAGAGTGGCTCTCATCTCTGCTGTTCCCTACAGGGAGTGACATTGTTTTTCATTTACTTCCTTGATAAAGGCTTCCACTTGGACTTTCTCACTGTTCTTGCCCCACACACCAAGGATCATGTCAGGAATTTTTCAACTACAAGGTATATCTATCCCAATTATACATTCAGGGACTGGATAGATGGCCATGGCTGTGAGCCCTCCCCTCGCAAGGTCTTTGCAAATGCTGTTTCCTCTCCAGAGATGATGTCCATTTTCCTCTTTGCTTCCTTAACTCTTATTTATATATTAAGTTTCAGTTCAGAGAAACCTTCCTGAATAGGTAAATTCTCACATCTTATGCTCTTATTGGACCTGTAACTTTTCAGTATATAACAGAGTTTTGATTTTATAATTATTTGCATGATTATTTAAGTAATATTTGTTTTCCTGACTAAATTGTAACTTCCTTGAACGGCAGGGAGAATATTTGTATTTACAGCATCTACCGTAGTACCTGGCCTGCAATTGGTATTTAATAACTTTTATATAGAAGGAATACATGAACATATTAATGAATTAGGGGATGCACTAGAATTTTGGTTAGAAACCTCAAATTCTATTTCACAAAAATTCATAGAACCTTTAAAATGAAAAAAAAAAAAAAGTGAACTAGTGCCTGGTACACAGTATGAATTGTGTAAATATTTTTGACTGACTGAATGAATGGCGTCCAGATTTGAAATATTCCACATAATTTTGCCAAACTTACATTTAACTAGCTTGAATAGCTCAAAACCACTTGCAATGCCTAACTGGGATTGTTGTATTGTAATGGTTGATGCTTTCAAGCTATCTTTAACCATAAGACACAGATATAAGAACATTTGAGGAAGATCGGAGTAACCATGCTGTGTGTGCTGTTAAATCATTAACTAGGTCAGTGTGTTCACTTTTGTTCAATATTACCTACTCTCTAATCTAAAATATAAAAGTTTTCTTAATATTAAACATTATATTAAATTTCATGCTAAGAATGAATCCCATAAATATTTTTCTAGAACTGCTTAAGGATGTATATACAAAATCTATAGTGTAGAATTATGTGTACACAAAGAAACTGAAAATCTGCAGCTCTCCACAAAACTGTACTGTTAAAAACAAATAGCACGTGCCCGCAAGAGAATATATATAACATTTTGTTGCATTTTGAAAACTACGAGGTCATTATAAAGAATACAGTAGATATATGAGTTACAATATGGGAAACTCTGTGACATATGTTTTTAAGTAAAAAAGGAAGTTGTAGAGAAATGCTATGTAGAAATGTCCTTTCTGTGTGAATAAAACTTTCTGGAAGGCTATGCAAAAGATTGTTGTTACTTCCTGGGGAAAGGGACTAGGGGTTGGAAGGGAGAGGATACCATTCACTTTTTATTTTTTGCCCTTCTTTACTGTTTGAGCTCTTATGTTGTACATATATTACTTTTTGTGTGTGTGTGTGAGGAAGATTGTCCCTGAGCTAACATCTGTGTCAATCTTCCTCTATTTTGTATGTGGGATGTCGCCACAGCATGGCTTGATGTGTGGTGTGTATGTCCGCACCCGGGATCCGAACCTGCAAACCACGGGCTGCCAAAGCGGAGCGTGAGAACTTAACCACTACGCCACCTGACTGGCCCCCATATATTACTTTTATTATAAAAATTAATTTAATTTTAAAAACACTTTTTATTCTTCTGTTACCTCAGGAAATAAAAATTTTAATATAAACAACCCTATGTGTGCTAAGGGCTGAGGTTCTAGGGTGTTATCTAAAAATAGTTTTTATTTTATATTTCATTTCTCAAGTTGTTTAATATTTGATCTCCTCTGGAAGAGCAACTCTCCTAAAGAATCAATAAGACTCCACTGTTATTTCAGTGTTGAACATGCCACCAAATTTCTCCCAGTTCTCATCCCTGTGTTGGATCAGATTTCAGAATCTCATGCAACGACACTCTGTTTGTGATTAACACCTATAATCTTTTACCATAGCAACAATGATATAATAAATGCTTGAGGAAGCATTGGACTGAAAGCCAAATATTATTGCCAAGTGGTGGGACGTTAAAAAAACAAAAAACCAGGAGTTGCTGTCCAGGCTTGGCGCGCCATGAAAGGTATCGTGTGGCCTCTTCACTGCCTTTGCAAAAATCATATATAAAATTGCCAGTGGGCCATTCATTTGGCTAATTCTTGCTATCCATATTAGTACATTTTTTGATTTGTAAGAGTTCATCAAATCAGAACAAGAAGTGTCGCTTTCACTCAATTTTATATGCACTCAAAATGAGGGGAAAAAAAATCCCTTGCACAATATAATTGCTTGCCTAATTGCAGAGTAACTGCACGACATGGGTCTTGCTGGCTGTCTCGTTCTGCCAGAGATGCTGCTCACTGAGATGTGGCAGGACCCACATCTTGTTTATTATTTTACCCCCATTGTCTTGAAAGCAAACACTATGTTATTCTTTGGTTCTATATGTTCTTTTGTTTCTCCATGCTGTCTCTATAAGAATGTTGCATGCATGAGGGAAATTCAATAATTAGAACTATTTCTAGTGGTTCATGTTAGTTTAGGAATTTGGATCCCCTTTGAAAAGGGCAAAGTTCAAGCTTCTCTCCCCAAAACTACATATATTCAAAATATATGAGTTTGGTAAAATTTTATAAAATATCAGGTGGTATATATACTTCTACTCTAAAGGCGATGGTCTCCTTATGACATCTCGGCATCTCGTTTACTATGTATGGGATAACATAATACATTCATTTGCATGGCATATGCGATCTTTAGTCATCTAGCTTCTACAGTTGTCCAGTGGTTTTCAACTAAGGATGATTCTTCCCACCAGAGGACAAATGGAAAGGTCTGGAGATACCTTATTCTCATGACTATGGTGTGGCAGTGGAGTGTGTGCTACTGGCATCTAGTGGGTGGACACCAGGGGTTCTGCTAAATATCTGCTAAAAATGTACAGGATAGTCCCAACAACAAAATTATCAGGTCCAAAATGTCAATAGTGCCAAGGTTGAGATATCCTGGACTACTTTTAACTTCTGCTACTTTCCATATCTCACTCAGACCCTGTCCACACAAAAGCACTTGCCATTCCCAGGAAAATTCCTCTTTCTACAATGATTCCCTCTTGACCACATGGTCACTTATGTTTGAAGTACTTCCTGTTGAGTGACTCCTCATCAGAGTTTGCATAGAACCCTGCTGTGAATGCCTCCATTTTAGCATTGTATTTTCATATTTACTAAATATTTCATATTTACATTTCATATTTACTAATATATATATATCTTGCCACCAGACCTTGAGCTCCTTTAAGCAACTGAAATCCTAGTGCCTGATAGATGGTAGCCACTCAATAATTATTTGTCGAACACTAACTAAATAAAGACAAATTTTAAAGGTTAAATATATATTTGAAGTTTGATATTTTTATGAAAAAAGGATGAAAATGGCTTCAATCAGTTATTCTTGAAATGGATCCAAGAGGTTGACTATTATGAAATTGGTGGGGGAGGATAACCTATTATAGGAAATAACATTCCAATCACAACAAAGCAGTACTCTGTTTGCAAGTTAAATCAGAACCTATGCAGAGGCAGGTGTGTTCATTATGCAGAAGATGTGAAGCACAGTGATTGAATGGCACTTGGGTAGCACAGAGATGATATAAGAATAGGTCATAGAATCTTAATTGCCTTCAGCTCTTTTAAGCATTCTACTATCCTGTACTCATTTTAGCCTGACTTCTGTTTAATTGCCTCCTATCTCTGCAGGGCACAGTAATTCTGGGAGCTTCTCTAGGACTGAAAGTTTTACATGCCAGTGAGTTTGTGGAGATGTAACTGAAACTCATTCTCTCCATTCCTCACTCTCATGGCACACATTAACACTCTGGCCCTGTGTTTCCACATTGCTCTGTGAAGTGCCATCACCCCTGCAAGCCGTTAGGATCCCGTTTGCACTAGAGTAAATTTGCTCATATGATGTGTGAAGTGATGCCGTGCATCAAACTCTCCAGTTTCTCTAGAGTGAGGATCTCTTTTCAGTTTCCATTGCAATGCTGTGTGCATTGGACTTATCAGAACACCTGGTCTGAGTTCAGGCTCTGCTATTTGTCAATTGAATGGCATTTTGCAAGGTACTGAATATCAACTGAGTGGCACTTTGCTACTTTGGGCTTCAGTTTCTTTATCTGTAAAGTGAGACATTGGAATAAATGATCTCTAAGGTTACTCATAGGTCTAATCTCCTTTAACTCTGCGATTAGCATCCATAAAGGAAACCTCTGCTCCAATTTTGCGTGTGCACATAAGGGTTTGATCATGGCGGACTCTAAGCCTAGCTGATCTTGATCTTTAAACAATTTATCATCAGACTTCACTGAGAACTAGGCTAATTTTATGCCCACCCAAATGATTTGCACTCAAATAATGACCACACCAAGAGAGATTTGTCAGTCCCCTTTGATATATATAACTTTTGAGGGACAAGGAATTGTTAATTAAATAACGTCTTAAGTGAAAATAGATACATAAGGCTTCCTTACCGAATATGCTCCATAATTCTCAAAGGCAGCCACATAAATATTTAGGGAACTCTCTTAATGAATATTTTTACATTTAGGTAGGTCCCTTAAAAACTCATAGGAATTCAGATGCGACCTAGTTTTAATATGAGAAGTATTTGAGTGCTTCTTAGTGGTAATTTATAGTTTTGTAAAGTTGCTTTCTACCAAAGGTGTCCTTTCAATATTGTTTTTCATAAAATATAATTTAATCTTATTTTAATATTTTTGTTTTTGTAACGGATACATTTTGAGAAAGAATTTTTGAGGCATAAAGCCATATCTAAGCAGCAATCAACAGGCATCCTTAGGGTTGACAAATATGCACCAGCCAGAGCCCAGGATATCTTTCAAACCACCAAGCAATATTGTGAATAAGTAGAAAGCAATAGAGAACCATGCACCATTCTTACACATGACCAAATATAGAGACAAATGACAAATCTAGAGATCGGAAAGTCAACAGGTCATCTTTCAAGCCAGGCAACGGATGCACACAAGTTAGTGCTGAGGAAGATTAAGTATTGTGGGGCTTTGAAGGACAATTTTATGCTTAGACCTTGTGAGTAATGCATCCCTCAATTTCAAGAAAATTTTACATGCACACTCACAAATCAAATTTCAAAGTTGTGAATCATTATGAAGTTTTATTGAGGATATCCAATATAATGTAACTAAAATAATTGTAGGTATAGTCATGATAGTTTGGAATACTTATATGGCCAAATATGTAGAACCATAGATTATATCAAAAGATGCTTTGGATTTGGGCTGTAAATTGTCTGTAAGTGCCAGATTGACCAGGCAGCTGTTACTTTTTCATTAGATTGTTTTATTTGCTTTGTGTTTAAATCCAGTGTAGCCAAAGATGGAGGTAATTTAAATTGAATAAATTTGACTTTAAATAGGAACATTCAGTAAATTCTAGTCTCCAGAATGAATCTTTAGCTTGCAATGCTAATTTTGGATTTTCTTATTGTAACTGAAAGGAAGAGTTGCATCTCCAAGTTGGAAGGAAGAAAAGATATTTTCCAATATCAACTGTATAGTCAATTTTGATTGTTTGCTCCCTTTCTTGTTTATCCTTATTATCACATCTCTCAAAATATGGCATTTACTTTTTATGATCCACTAAACCGACTAGTTGGAAGACCACCAAATGTTAATAGAATAAATTTCTGACCTAATTTCCTTTTCTGTATCATCCTATATCATATGGAAAATTTTAGAATGTGTTTATATGTATATATGATTTTATATATTTTCTAAGTATTAGAAGTAAGCCATTTGCAATTCTTAAAACTCTGCTATTTTAATCTAAAAACTCCCTTCTTATGTGTATGATAAATTTTTGATATCCAAGTTTTGTATGATTAAAGGTATTAATCTAAACATTAATAATCCACATCAACAGTGTCATATAATAAGACATTCTTATTAATAATTTAAGCATACAGTTATAATTTTAACCCTCAATTCTGTAAGGATGATGATATTTTTTCATAACAAAGATAAATTCTTCACAGTGGAAAGCAACAGAAGAGACACTCCCATTTAACAGACTCAGCATATCTTGATAAGAATATTGATTCTGAAATTGGTCAAACATGTAAATACAGTAGAAATATCAAACAATCAATTTACTGTTTACATTTGAACATGAGGTGGTTAGATGATTAAACATTTTTTTATAAAGCGTAATTTTAAGTTAATTTAGACCAAAATAACTTCACATTTCCAGTCAAGAAATGAATTTTTTGTTTGTTTGAATCTCACCAGTTGCTTACCTCCATGTAGTTTAAAAATTTAAACATATATTATTCAAATTGTTTAAGGTTTATAAATCTGCTACCTAGGAATATACTGTAAAAGTCAGTAATGATGCATAAAAAATACTTAACCCAGCTATGCAGGAATGAAAAAAAAAAACATACATCAAAGAAACCAAAAATTGGAAGAATCAGTTAAAATAATTGAACCTTTTGGCTCAAGTACACTTTCTGTAAAGTAATTTTATCATGATTATTCTAGGACCCTGCACATGAAATAACTTATCTATATTCATTGAAAGAAAAGCCAACTGCATTATCTGTAGGGCCCTAGTGGATTCATATATATTTTTCCATTTTATTTTAGGTCCATTGATTTTTATTCCTTGCCAGTGGGGTTTTTTTTTTAATACTATACTACAGCAGTTGTTTAAAATGCAACATTATGATGCAATGAATTTGCTGTTTGCCTTTAAAACTCATGAAGACAAATAATTATATTTCCAAAGAAGTATTCATTTAATTTAGCTGTATAAAATGGGTTATTGATCAATGGAGGTTATACTCCTTCTCTAATTCCAAAGGAGTGGTCAGACCCTATCTAGAGTGTTTGCATTTCTTGGTTCCCAATTCTCAAATATATACTCACAAACTAGTGATGCTCAAAGAAGGGAACAGAGAGCGATTGTGGCTTAGAAAACATACTTCACAAAGGATAGTTGAAGCAAGTGAATATTTGCAACTTGGAGGCAATATAAGAGGAGTCTTAGATAGGTTTCTTCAAATATGTGAAAGACTACCAAGGAAAAGAGTGAACAGATTTGTTTCTTCACAGGTGACTAAACTTATGATCCCTAAATGGACACAGTTCAGTGTAACGATGAACGTTCTACCAGTGGTGTCCAACAAGAAGAGCATTTCAGAGGAAGGGCTAGATTTCTTCTTCTTTGTTTGTTTATGTCTTTTTCCCCACTTTATTGAGATATAATTGACAAATAAAAATTGTATATATTTATGGTATACAATGCGATATTTTGATAAGCTATACATTGTGAAATGATTACACCATCAAGTTAATTAACATATTCATCACTTCACATAGTTATCATTTGTGTGTGTGTATGAGTGTAGTGAGAACGTTTGAGATCTACTCTCTTAACAAATTTGAAGTATACAATGCAGTATTTCTTGTACTGAATTTCCATCTGTCATAGATGTGGTAAAGGGGATTTCCTGGATGAACCCTTAAAATCTCTTCCAGCTCTTAATTTTTAAATACATCTAGAATTGTATTCCAATAAAAGAATCAGAGTGTGCAGAATCGATCCTTTTGCCAGCCTCACTTTGTGGACCAAAGCATTGGTCTACAAAGAGAAGCGAGCCCTCCCCATGGAGTATGCAAGACAATCCATAGAGATGGAGCAAGAAAGCATTAGAACTGTTATTGGAATTTATTTTATCTACTTTACTATGTTCATATATTTTAATGATCAATATTAACATTAGTACAGTTATGCATGATTATGATTTATATATACATGTTTAAAATTTATAAATATCAAAAATAAATATAAAACATTTTTATTGATAAGGATGTGATGTCAAAAAAATACTTGGAGACCACTGAAATGAAGACATGAAGCTATGGAGGAAAGTTAGTTTAGAATAATTGCACTGGATTGTCATATATCTATGACAGAAATAGAGTATAATTCAAAGACAACTTAACCTTTAGATTTTTATGTTTTCCAGGTCCATGCCAATAAGGCAATGCTGGAATTAAAAATTGAGAGTATACTGGAAGGACAGGCCTTGTTAGCCCTATTAATGTTAATAAGTTCATACATTGTCACGAAATTAATTGTGTATGTAAATTGGGTTGCAGTAATAATGGCATCATAGATAAAGCACTACCCTTTCACATCTAGGGTCATTCTACATCTAACCCAAGGTTTTAACCACAATTAGTTTAGTGGTTTGGGGTTATTACCTGCTAGGCAGTGGTTCTCCACTAGAATGAATATAAAGCACATAATTTATCACAATTAGGCTTAATTGGCTATCTTAGTCTCTGTTCAGTAGATGCTAAGAAGGGAGACAACCGTTCTCATCTCAGTACCCAAAAAGGACAGTTTTAGGTCATTTCCTGCCAACTTGTATGATGGATGTAGTCTAATTTCACTCTCAAATACTCAAACAGAGGGGACCCATATCTCACAATTCCATATTTTATTTTGTCTTCATGAGAGTTATTTATTTTCTTACCCTGGCTTCTTTTCTCCTTCATCCTTCTCCAGTAGCATTCTCTCCATCTCTATCTCTGTCTCCTTCTCCCTCTCTCTTCCTCTCGTCTCCTCTTCACCCTACCCCCATCCCTCCACACAGTTTCTGATGTCAATCAGGAGATTCCCATCAAGCAATGAATATACAAGAAAGTATATGACTGTAATAGTGTGATACACAATTTACATAAATAAAAGTCACTCGCATTTATATTGGATTCTGAAAGAATTTCTATATGCCGAGGACAAAAAAAATGAAGAACATTTTTAGCTAAATATTTCAAAAATATCCTTTCCAATATTCAGCAATCTTCATGCAGAGACTATTAAAAGAGAGGAAAAAAAATCATTTTGGTTTTCAATATTAAGAGCTCTTGGCAGAGTTGCTAGAAGTAGTGTGATCTACAGTGCAAATGACGCTGAAATTTTGTATCATCTTTATGATCACTGAGTGTTTCTAGAGTGCTTAAAATCAAGAGAAAACAGTGAAACAGATTATTGTATGAGGGCTATGGATTTTCCTCATCCAGAGGGAAACAGGTTTTTTTAAGTACCACGGTGATTAATAGATCTAGCACCATCATAGTTGAAGAAAGTGTTGATTTCTCCTTCAGGCATACATAAGACAAAATTAAGTATATAAAAGTAAATTTTAACATTAAGTGTATAAAAGTAATCTATTGGGAATACGCTGAGAAGTAAAGGACTTAACTTCAAAGCCAGAAAATCTGGATCAATATTATCCAGTGAATATGTTATCCAGTGACTATAGCAAAGATTGTTCCTAAATAAACCAGCAGAGCTTAATTATGTCAAAACACTTAGCTCTTCTATATGTTTCTTTTGAAGTTACTGGTTTATGTGCTGACTTTCGTGGGTATGTTGTAGACTAGACTGTGACATCGACCTGGATTATGTTGAGACCTGTGTCTGTTGTGGTTGTGATATATTAAGATGATATTTGCATCTAGTTTTCATCATAAAAATAATTTTTATTCGCTTGTGGTCTTATGTGAAACTTAAGTTCTCTGAATATTAATATGACAGTAATATAAATAAAATTGTAGAGTGCAAAGTGAATTGGCAAATACAGCATCTTACACAGAAGGTATTATTGCAAGTACTAAGTTTTCCTCTGGTTGTGCTATAACATGTAAACATGTAAAAGTCTCAATTTCATTTGTGATATAAGTGATAATTTGAGCATTACTTGAGGTGAATGGCATTACGTGGGTAAACAAAGAACTCTGATTTCTGGTTGAAACATAAAAGCTGAAAATCTATTGATGTAGGCTAAACTGAGCTGTCTTCTTTTTTAAAACTGAAAATTTTACGAATGGCAGTATGTTTTTCTGTTAGGTAAAAATCAGTGTAGTGAAGATCTTATTTTCTGAAAACATGCTCAGAGAATTATTGAATTATTATTATTGAGTTGTTCTTCCAGTAGGACTAATAAGCACATGAGTAGAAAGGGCGGAGAGTGTCTTGTCATGACTTGGAAAGTATATGAGTGAAACTGAGAATTTTATTACCACTCAGCTTCTTTCAGAGCTACTCAATAGCACTTACAACAAATGATGTTCTCTTTAGTTATTGGATATGCATTTAGATATCGCTATAAATATAACCATGGAAACGTGACAACCCACAAGTTACCAGAAGAAGAAAATGAAACATAGGCAATCCAATTTTGTCTATTTATCAATCTATCTCTATCAACCTATAACTATTTAGATTGTTTCTAATATTAAAATCAAACATCCCAGGTCATCTTAGCACTATCATATGTGTTGAAATGACGTTTATAAAGTTTTGAACTTTACCTCTGCAGGTTACTCAGTCATGTTCTGAAATGTGCATAAGATTTTCGTGTTGGACATCACTGAGAAATATGAATATTTAATTTTAATAACGATGAATGTCCTTATTGTCTGGAAACAGCCATTATAAAGATGTTGAGCGCCTGCAAATAGACTTGACCTTCACCATGAGCTGCTCAGCATTCGCATATGTGTACAGGCATTTGTCAGTTATAAAAGAGAATTTGAGATGAAACGCTTGAAACAAAGGTACTACCAGCTGAAGTGTAAACACATTAGGAAATACAAATGGTGTTGTTCTAGTTTTTGAAATGATATTGAGCACTTAAAGAAAATGAGTAAGTGGAAAATGAGTAGTTTATACTTCAGAGGAGCCCTCACAGTGGTAAACAGTATTTGAAGAAAACACATCAGTGGAAAACCACTATGATGATATTGGAGAAAAGCCCCAGAGTTCCCTTTTAGTATTTTTGGTTTTATTTCTTTTAGAAATTAGTAATATTTCTCTTAATTACAAAAGCAATAAGTTTACTATAAAAAACAAATAAGGGAAATGGCAGCTGCTAATCCTAATCCTCAGAATTAATAATGTTAAATTAGTGTGTACCCTTGCAGACATTTGTATATATCTATATAAATATATACACAAACATATAAACAAAAATATAGTGTACAAGATATCCTTTCCACCTGATTGGCCCCGCGGCTAAAAGCCCTCTTATATTGCCTTAATAATCTCAAAATAAAATTAAAGCCGCATCTCCCACAGTGTGGACAGACTACTCACCAGATTTTTAATTTTTTTTTTTGTAAGTGAGATGCGGCATGGCAGAGTGGTGGAGGGTGGTGAGTGAGAGAGACACTATATCAGAAGCAGCATTGGGGATTACTTTAAGTGACAAATGTTTTTTCTTTTAGGTGAACTCATACACTCACACAATCCTCACCAGACATACACACACACTTTAAAAATAATAGTGCATATTTACTCCTACCTCTTGCTAATTGCCCTTAATACATTTTGAACAGTTTTAACGTCAATACATATAAAGCTCTTTCTCTCTCACCAAGGTATTGTATTCCATCTGCCTTAGCGCACCAAAATTTATTTTCAGTTTCCCTTTTTGGTGATTATTGCATCATTCCTGGGTTTTTGTTATTGAATACATCTCTGAAAAAAAATCTATCTCCTTATGAATATATGATTATAACTCTTTATCAACTCATTCTCATATCTCTGCAGAGTAAATTCCTACTGTGGGATTTGGCTGTCATGGAGTATGCACAATGTAAATTTTTTTAGGTATGAAGAGTGCCATTTCTGTTTGCGCTTGCCAACACTGGATTCTCTCAGTCTCATTGATCTAATACATGGATATATTAGTTTCACTTTAGATTTCGCTTTGAATATCTTTGCATATGATTAGTGATCATTTGTCGGCTTATATTTCTTGCCCTATAGGTTGTCTGGTTTATTGATTCGTAAAACTATTTTATACATTATTAATATTAGACCTTTGTTGATTCTAAATTTTGTTGTCATTTGATTTTAACATTGGCATATTTACTATAAATTTTGTGATATGTTATACATTTATGTTTAGAAATGTCCTCTCCACTTAAATATATAGGAAAATTTCTCCTCTGTTTTCATAGTGCTTAATTGGTTTGTTGGTTAATTCTTGGATCCTTGATCTCTCTTATTTATTGTGGCATATATATGGCTTAAAATGGGGTTTTACTTGGGACAATATATCTGAGGCATTTAGAAAAGTACCTGGGACATTGGAAGCTCTCAGTGAATTTACTCTAATTTTTCTTATTTACTTTTTAGATTAGGTTAAGTTGCAACTCCTGGTAGTGCCTGCTCTGTGTCTACTGCTTCCACAGGAAGTAGATCTAGACAGTGGAATGAATACTAACTGAAAATAAGCGCCTAGATTCTAGATCTTTCTCAGCCAGTGGCTAGTTAATTAGTAACCCTAAAGTAACTTGATGTTCAAGGCTTCAGTTTTCTGCCTGAGAAGCTGAGAATCAATCTCTTTGTCATTTCTCAAACTGTCTTCTCACAAGCACTGGTTGTATAAGGTGTATATGTTAAGAAAATAAAAATGGGGGGCCGGTCCCTGGCGTAGCGGTTAAGTGTGTGCGCTCTGCTGCTAGCGTCACAGGTTCCGATCCCCCGGTGCGCACTGATGCACCGCTTGTCAGGCCATGCTGTGGCAGTGTCCCACATAAAGTGGAGGAAGATGGGCACCGATGTTAGCTCAGGGCTGATCTTCCTCACGAAAAAAAAAAAAAAGAAAGAAAAGAAAAGTGAAATAAATTAGAGAAGTACTGGGTTAAAGAAAGATAAACAAGAGGTGTGTGTGTGAGAGTTTTGCTTTGCTTTTTACCACAGTCCTTCTCAAAGCCATTACAATAACATGTGCAGTGAATCTACATGTATTGTGTAGTATTTTCTAAACTGATCTAACCACATATCCTTTTTTTCTTCAGAGAAATTCACAAAAAAATAATTTGTGAAAAGCTGGATTAGATGATCTCTGAGTCCCCTTTCTTCTCTCATGTTCTAGAAATATCAGATGTTGGGAGGCTAAGCCATACTGTGATATGCTGATCTGGATTTCTCAAGTTATTCCACAGGATACACACTATTAACACCCACTTTCAACAATTACAGTGTTTCTTGCTATGGCCGCACGTACCAATGTATTGATTAATAGTGTTAATTACTCCCACTGTCAAATGTCAAGCAAGGTACTGAGCATACAGATACATAAGACCTGTGCCTTCCTTTCAAGTCCCTAGTGCCTCTGAGATGTGTGGGAAACACAATTCATTTCTTAACTTTAGAACCAGATCCACTTTGTTGAATCAGTTAGTAACCTGTGCGCATGAAAGGTGCATAATTTTTTTATTTTGCAAGATACTAAAAAGACCAAGTTTTTTGCTTTTTAGGAGATTACTTTATTTTTTCAGTACAAGAAGTATTTATGCTCTGCCTTCTGATAGCCTTTACATTGGGACGTAAGTTGCTTCCGTATCATATTTGCTTAAAAGAATCTATTTTCAGAGCTCTGTATTTAGTATGGCTTATAGAGATTTACCGCATACATTTCAATGGAAGTTTATTGCAAAAATAAAGCATGCAATTTATTGAAATAATACAGAGTCATTTAAAAAGTAAATAAGCCATATGATCAAGGACTCATTCTGTAGAGCTATTTTCTGACTTAATTATTTTAAGGTAGAATATAAAATAACCAAAGCAAATCTAAATAAATTGGTGCAGCAGGTTTAACGTTCTTTTTTTGTTGGAACTCTGGCAGGATATTTAACAGTTGTAGGAATTGAAAAGTGTCCCACCGTTTTATGCATTCTCATAGGAAACTGAAGCAGTGTACAGGATGGAAGGAGCAGTGTAGGACTGTAGCTTTTAATCTGTTGTAGGGTCTGTATATCATTAATTGCAAACAAAATGACCCATTGAGGGAATTCTGTACATATCTGTATCATACCCATTATCATTAATGGGACTTAAATGTGCTTACATTTAAAATAAACTACGAGAAGAAAAATGAAAAAAATATAGGAAAAATAAATATAGTTTAAATCCTGATATTGTCAGGTAGCATGAGAAAAACTGCAGGACTGTAATGTTTTGAGGTGACATCTTTTTAAGACTATATCTAGACAACACAATATATCCTGTAACACTGGAGATTTGCATGTACTCGGTTATCTCACCCTCAAAGCTGAGGTCCAGAAACAAATGTGTAAACTTGATCCTCACAGCTGCCTAATAGGAACATGTTTTGAAGTCTGAGCACAGTCTCAAGTGATCGAATGCAGAAAAGGGGCCAAGCAGAGCCTCCGTTCCTGCCATAAGGTTCCAACCATTGCAGGGACTGAATGAGTTTCTTTCCTCAGTCCCTGTGACTTCTGACAGATCTTTGGGTCAGGCCACCAGGCTAATGGTCTCTGCGGTTTAATGATCTGTAGTGAATGTTGACTGACTTTCTAGTTTTTGATCACCAAAGACAAGTATAATGTTGATAAATTAGTATTCCTTTGCTAATACATTTTAGAAAATTTAGTTTAGACATTATTGCTTTCTAGATCCCTGAAATGAAAGGAGAAGGATTCTCCAGGGACACATAGAAGAACAAATCAAGCCAGAACTTGGGGGGCTGATTGGTTCATACAGTCCTGTGTTTGTGACTTTGGTGAACAAAGTCCACAAAACAAGCCAGGTAGCTGGCTCTGCAGTGTACCTGTGTCCTTGAACAAAGCAACTTGCTGATACATTGTAACATGAATTGCATTAGCACATTTACATTAAGATGTGACATGACATCAAAAGATTATAAGATTGCAAATCTTTGGCATACTATCTGGAAAAAAAACTGTGGATAAGTGTCATGTTAAAAATCTTTTTCTGTCATGATTATAAGTAGAGTAGTAATCGCAAATGACAGTTTAAAGAGGATAGAAAAAAACATCTTGACACCTAAGTGATGATATTGTTATCTGTATTCTGAATAATTTTACTTGTAACAGATATTGCTCTGTAAGTTTGTATTATGATCCATGTTTTCAGTATGAAGAGAGAGCATTCGAGTTGAATTTCATGTTCCTTAAAATTTATTTACTCTGATGTTAATATTGCCTCATCAGCTTTCATTCAATTGGTATAGTATAACTTATTTTCATCTCTATAATGTAAAACTCCCTAGGTCATTTTGCTAAAGCGTGTCTTCTACACCATAGTATGTAGCTGGATTTTATTTTATTATTATTTTGAAGAATCTCTGTCTTTCAAGAGGCAAGTTTAATCTGTTTATATTTATTGTCACTACTGATATAAAGAACAATTTATTTTATGTGAATGTATATGTAGATGTATGTGTGTTTATGCACTATACTCTTTTCTTATTTGCTTTATCTCCTGTCCTACTTTATATTGGATTTATGAGGTTTCTTAATTCCCCCTTTTCCTCTTCCAGTGTTTTGGAAGCTATATATTCTATTTCTAGTCTTTCTAGTTTTACGCATAACATTTACTTATTTAACAGACCTATGGGTGGTCAGTATCACTATGTTCCTCCCAAATAATTTGAGGAACGTAGAGTTCTCCAATCTCGACCTTCACACATCCAACCTTATGTTACTATTTAGTTTTTTAGTTTCACTTTTAAAAAAATCTCCCATAATAATAATAATTTCTTTTGACAATATTTATTACATTAATCAAGAATTTGAATGATTTAATTGCTCACAGTTGCTTCTTGCATCCTATCCCTTCATTCTGAGTTTAATTTCCTTCTTACTAAAGCACATCCTTTAGAAGTTCCTTAAGGGAGGGTCTGTAAATGGTAACATATTTTTGGTTTGGATAATGTCTTTAGTTAGCCCTCATTCTTTTCAGTGTGCATGGTATGGATTCAGAATCTATCCATAGGTTAAAAACTCGCTTCATTCTGAACTACTAAGACATTGTTTCATTTCATTTATCCCTTACTATTACTGATGAGAAACCTGCTGTCAGTCTGTCCATAGTTCCTTTATGATAATACGCATTTTCTTTTCTATTGCTTATAAGGCTTTTCCTTTTATGTTCTGAAATTTCACCACGATTCTCAAAAAGTGATTCATTTTGTTACACTGCTTGAAAGTTGGCATGCTACTTCAACTTGAAGACTCATGTCTTTCTTCACCTGTGGAAAATGATGAACCATTTTCTGTGTGATTACTGCCTCCCTTTCATTCTATCTATTCTCACCATCTGGAATTCCTATTCGATGTAGATTAGATCTATTTTTATTGCTTCTGTTTCACTTATCCATGCTTTCTTATTTTCCCTTTCTTTAATTTTTCTTGCTGCATTCTGGGCAGTTCCCTTGGGTTTCTGGTACCTGGTACTTTCCCTCCCTTTCTTAGAAATGTGTTCTTTAAATTTTAAAAGTCAAATTTCATTCAATATTTCTAGGTACTGGTAATAGGAGAGGGGACATTTATATTAGCTCAGTCCGCCATGATGCTAGATTTAGTTGAATTCTCTATACTAAGTATTCACACAAGATGTGAGCTCATGCTATGCTGAGACAATGTCCAAAGCTTCTGAGAAACAGCAAAACACTTCCAATTCCTTGATCCACCAAAATCAACCTGACTTAGACAAGTGCTGAAAGTATGAGATGACCCTACAAAATTACTGGGCACACACAGAATTTTCTCTTTAGTGTAGCTTAATTGTAACTCTCTGAGTTCTGTGTGTGTGTGTGTGTGTGTGTGTGTGCACGTGTAGACACATGCATGTATACAGAAAGTTCCGTTTCCTTCCAAACTCCCAATCAATTGAGGAGACGCAGATTATGGTGCTCTATCTCATACTTTTCTCTTATGTACATTTTGGTCTTCTGCTAACTTTAGATTCAAAGCTATAAATTAAATATTAGATGTAATCTGTTTTATATTTTGCCTCCTTCTTAATTATTTTTAGAAAATTTCTCTTTCTCACTCTCTGTTTTGGCCTCTCCATTCAAGTTATAAGAAAAATGTCTCCCCAGGCCGGTCCCGTGGCTTAGCGGATAAGTGCGCGCGCTCTGCTGCTGGCGGGCCGGGTTCGGATCCCGGGCGTGCACCGACGCACCGCTTCTCCGGCCATGCTGAGGCCGCGTCCCACATATAGCAACTAGAAGGATGTGCAACTACGACATACAACTATCTACTGGGGCTTTGGGGAAAAAGAAATAAATAAAAAAATAAAAATAAATAAAAAACTTGAAGATCTTAAAAAAAAAAGAAAAAAGTTTCCTAAATTACAGCTTTTTGTACTTAAAAAAATTATATGTACACTTTAAAACTAGCACAATAGTGAAAAACAGTGCTGTCACCATCAAAACCCTTGAGAATGCCTTGAAATTCATTTAGAATATTGACAATATTAACTGGCCAGTGGGCTTATTGAAGAAGGTCCTATTCTCACTAACGTATTTTACCAGGAGCTGTGGGAGAAGTAAAGATACATTTGACCTGTCACTTGGCATCTAGGTTTTATAAACTAATAGGAAAGGAGCATTAAAGTAAAACCAGAAATTTTAACATAAAATTAAGGGAAAAAATTATATAGATTTCAACTTTTACTCACTTAGAAAATGCTCATAAGTCCCCTCTGTTTTTACTGAGTATTTCTAGTTGCTTCTTTATTCCTCGTTAATCTCAGTCATTTGAATTCAAGATTTTCTGAGATTTTCTATTTCTTTCTTTCTTTTTTTCATTTTGTTTTGCTTAGCTGCTGATATTACAGCAATACTAAATTCTAACAAAAAGGCATAATACTTCAGCTACAGTGTAAGTTTTAAAAGTTTTCAATATGCTCATTGAGATAGATCTGTCATTTAAAATCCTAGTTCCCTGAGAAGACACATCAACTTCTCAAAAAGTGACTTTAAAATTTTGGAACATAATAAATTGAGAGAAGGGTGGGAGGGAAAAGAAGGCAAGAGAGAGAATATATGTAGTGAGAGACAATATACTGTTTGAAGAAACTAAAAACATCCTAGTTCAACAAAACTCTCAGTCATTTAATCTTTTAAGCTTAACTATAGGGAGTTTATTTTGTTGATAATTTGAGGGGTTTTTTTAACCAACAGATTTACTAATTTAAATATTAGTACTTAGCAAAAAAGTATTTAATAGGCTAACCACATTTACTTCAAAGTAGAAACCTCTCACCCTTTTCCCAATTATGAAACTCTCCCATGGGACAAAAAGTATCACACTCCCCATAAAGATCCCTAATTTTTATTTCTTCTTCACATTTTTATATTAGAGCTTCCAAATCTGAAAACAGTCATAAACATAGAAAAGGTAATACCGCTTTTATAAAACTCAGGTTGACTGACTCCAGGAATCTAGAACAAGTAATCTAGAATGAGCATCTTGACAGATCAATATTAGAACTTCCTTTCACATCAGATTTTTGAAATATTTCTTTGACTTTGTAATACTATATGCTTATTTAGGACTCTAGAGAAGAGGACTTCATTTACAAAACATTTCTTAAGAATTGTGTACCATATGTACTCCTGTATGTACATTTATGTATGTCTCTACTGAGAACTACATCAGAGAAAATATAGAATATGAATATTATGACTTTCAGGGATCACACAATACTCTGACTTATGATTGAAATCTGCCTAATGGAAGGAAAGTGAATTTTAAGAAGAAAATCTTGAGCATTTATTCCACAACTCTGCAAAAACAGTTTCATGCTGAACCTTAGAGCCAGAAATGAGAGAAAATAAAGTGATTGAAGCCTCTCAGCAAAGAAAATCAGCAGCAGAGTGATGATTCCCCAACAAGGGAATTGAATCAAGTATCTATACTGAATTAAGCCTAAATCAGTTACCATTCAAAAAGAAGGAATTTTGGAAAAGCTGAGATATAAATGAATAAAATAAAAATACCTGTGTGTGTTCCATTTATTTATTTATTTATTTATTTATTTATTTATTTACCTGATAACCTAAGTTTAAAGAATAATTCATTCTCTAAACTTAGCCCATAAAATAGCCCAATAGAGTACAATGCAAGAGAATGTTTAATTATCGCCAGCACTAGGTTATTTTATTTTTACCAATTAAGTACATGTATACAGTTTACCTTAATAAATCAGGTCTTGTTTCCCTTTGGATCCTCTAATGCTTCCAAGATAAATTCTAAACCTCTTAACCTGACAATAACGGTCTTCTACCATCGGGGCCTATTGCATTGCTCCCACCTTGTCTCCTACTTTTTCCCCTCCACATAAAACCTGCTCCAGCCACCATTCTTCCCATCCTGTCCCTTCAACTTTCTACTATCTTCCATCTCCATGTACTTGTGCCCTCCCCCATTACCTCCAGCAATGCCTTCCTCTTACCTTATGTTTTATCTGAATTCTTCCAATTCTTTAAAGAGACAACTTTGTGCTGTCTTTCTGCCAAGATGCCTTCCTTAACCTCTTCTGCCCCAAATTAACACTCCTTTTTATAAACTCCCATAGTATTTAACTCTAAAATTATATATATTACTAAATGCGTTATTTAAAGACTGCTTTGTGTTTTGGTTGCTATTCAACATGTTATTGCTTTTCCAAGTCATTTAAACATAGTAGTTATTTTTATTGTGCTTGAATCCTGAGAGGTTTCAATCCAAAATACGATCTTTAGAAATATATAAAACATCAATCTAGCTATTTGTAACCTCTAGAGATAGTAAGGTTGGTACAGGAAATCATTTGAATGGCACCTTTAACTTGACAAAATAAAATCTCACATTCTTTATTACACATCTGGGATGGTGTTAAGAAGTCATTATTGCCATTCTTTTACTTTCATGGCAAAAATAGTGATGAACTATGAGCTTTTTTTTTCAAATCTAAACAATGACTTCAAGTGCAACTGGTGACCCTTAACTTATCACTTCTCTCTTCCCACTGAAGTATGTTTATCCCCAAATTGATTTAATGTCCATTGTATACATTCCAACTTTATTAGATTATTAATTAATTATCTAATGAGAGCAGTTTGTCTGTTGTGAAAAACACTTACCATCTAAAAAATTCTTTTGACGTTGATGGTTCTCAGTTCCTTGTCTGTACAAGATCGTGCTACAGAGACTACATGGCCACATCCATTTCCAAATTGCTATAGTGATATTATTCAGTAAATCCCATAGCCTTAAGAGGGCATTTGCCAAACTATGAAAGGGTTATATACAAAAAGGGCAATATATTGTATCAATAGTTAAAATACTTTATACTTCTAGAAAATGATTCCATGAAAATAGCATTTATAATTCTGTACATAGATGAGTTAATGGAATTTAAATATGTGAAGATTTGCTAAAAAATATTTTATCTGCCCTCCAGTTGAGGAAAGATTTCTGTGAAATCAAACTCACAGATAGACACATATCGATATTTCCTATACATTCCCTTTATTTTTAATTTATAAATCATACATCTTTAATAGGTTTGTTTGGAATCTTTATTGATGGGATCAGTGTAGTGTTTTACACCATGTTTGGCTGACAGTAACTGGTGATTGGATTCAGAATTCTCATTCAAGCACAAATCCGTGGATGGCACCAGGGAACCCTGATCCTTGATCTAAGGCAAATAAATTCTACTCCAAGTTTTATAAAAAGAAGTCACTTATAGCTAACCACGACATTGTAAATCTCGTGGTATGGTGCTTAGTGAAAGAACAAGCTACTCTAAGTGACAAAGGGTTGAAAACTGGAGAGGTTTATATAAAATATAAGCTACTTTAAGTATGCAATGACAAGGAGCTTGAAAAATAAAGAAAACACTGGTAATTCAGCTTTAAAATGATAGTGTTCAGTTGTTAAAAGATCACCTGCCCTTGGCCTCATTTCAGCTTAATTGGGACAGGTTAATCTTTTTTCCTGTTGTTCTTTCAATTTGGAATGAAACTAGGATCTCTGTTAGTACTCCTCATCCATCAAATCCTGTGACCTTGAAAGAAGACGGCGGCTCTCCTTCTCAGGAGAGAGTCTGAAAATGAGAATTAAAATAGGTCTTCTCAGTGGAGACCAAGAGCAACATGTGATAAGACATGTAAAAAAAGATCCCGTCACTGCAGGCGTTCTGTAATATTTCTCGAAGTAACATATGGAATCAGAAAGAGAATTCATTTAAACTCAGAATAAAAAAAATCAGTAAAAAGTGTTAAATCTTCTAAAAATCAACTAAAATCATTGATGAAAATTTTTAATGGAAGTCAATAATTTTGCAATTTGTTTCCTTTCAATTCTCTTGAAAAGCTCCACGCCTCGAAGGATGAAACACTTTTAACCCTGACTCTCTAGAAAGAATCCCCAAAAAGACGAATAGTAGTATTAGCAAAAGGTGTGAGTAATGATGTAATTTTAATTATCATAAAAAATCTTTATTTTAAAAAAGTGAGAAGACATTTCTAAGTAACCACAGGGTGGGATGCTTTTAGGATAATAAATGCAAAATTAGGATGAATATATAATGAGCATTGCTATAACAGCAATATTCAATATCTAAGAGTCAACATTATTTCACTATTTTTCAGTGTATTGAAGAAAATTCCCATGATCCCAGACTACTATGGAAAGTTTATGAAAGTATCAGGTGTAATACTTCCTTTTATAAGAGTACATACCGGGGCCGGCCCCGTGGCTTGGTGGTTAAGTGCGCGCGCTCCACTGCTGGCAGCCTGGGTTCGGATCCCGGGTGTGCACTGGCGCACTGCTTGTCCAGCTATGCTGAGGCCGTGTCCCACATACAGCAACTAGCAGGATGTGCAGCTATGACATACAACTATCTACTGGGGCTTTCGGGGAAAAAATAAATAAATAAAATTATAAAAAAAAAAAAGAGTACATACCAATCGCCTTGTAAGTTCCCTTTTCTCTTCTAGAATTACCCGAGAAAATAACATCAGGAATAAGAATGAGTTTGATGAATTTAAGGCTAAAGGGCTTTTGACACAATTTAGACTTCACCGATTTTACTCTGACTAAAGAGAAAATAACTTCTCTATTATTGTAATCTTATTTAATACCAACTTCATGCAAGGCCACTATCTGTAAATAGAAAAGACTCCAGTACAGGTATGTGTTTTCCATGCTTTCTGTAACTAAAGCCATGCAATAGCATCTCCACATCTCCAAAGTCAGTGCTGTTGTCTGTTTACAAGTTTCTCCATTTAAAAGGAAAAGCCAGACAGTGTTCTCTAAAAATGACTCAAGGTGTAGGGAAATATCATGATCATACACTGTAAAATTGTTATCTTTACATTGATCACCACTCTCATACACATGTTTTCAGTGTTAACTATAATATGATCTTTTAAGAACAAGTATATTCTTAACATCTGGTAAAAATAAAACATCAAAAGTTTAGTAATTATAACATTTCATGTTTTACTCGTTTTAAAAGAAAATGTTTATTGTGATAAATATTGGAACTTATTTGATCAAATCTCAAGCTGAGCCATCTCAGAAATAATCCATATTCCAATTTCACTACGTACTGGCTGGTGGCCTTGGGGGAATTATTTAACCTCTTTAACCTTCAATTTCCTCGTGGATAAGCTTAGGGTAACAGAACCTACTCATCCTCAGGCTATTGTGTCTTCACATAAGGCTAAATGTGAGATACTGCTTAAAGTAGATAACATAGTGCCAGTTCATAGTAAGTGCTCAATAAATGTAAGTTAAAATTTTTCCAGTTTTATTTTGACACCTACATGGAATAACATGAGTATGTCTTATGAATGCAATATACAGATTTTATATCTTCCAATATTGATAAAGGAAGCAACCAATATTATACTACTTAAAGCCTCAGTAAAATTTTCAAGATAAAGTTGAGCAGGATGATGCAGTTGTTCTGGATGATCTCATACCCAGGCCAATAAATTGTTGTTAACATCAACCAAAGAAAATGTAAGGATAGCAAAATTCTGAAATCTTGATTTAGAAGATCCCCCAACTAGCAGACATTACTATGATAGTGAAAGAAAGAAGGCGGGGGGGGAGGGGGTAGCTACTGCTGAGCCTCATATTCCTGAATTGAGGAAATGATAAAAAAAATTATGAATAACTAAATTTAGAGCAATTCTATTATGCTCCAGAAATTGTGCTAAGTGCCTAATATATGTTGTCTCATTTAACCCTTCCAATAATCCTACTCTTTATTTCAGAGGAAAATGATTTTAGAAATTTAGATTACGTTCCTCAAGGAGAATTCTTATGCTGATTAGTTTAGCAGACACTTATTGAGAAATTAACATGTGCCAGATACCCAGTTAGATGTTACAGTGAATCCATGTAAGTGTTGATCCACTTGGCACTAACTATCCAGCTCTCAATATTGAAGTCCATAATAATTATTGTTTACCTTAGCTCATGTTTGCAATTCCAACTCTTCTCATGTTTTGTTCTACAGGTACACTTCTCTAAATTCATGGTGAAATATGGTGGGAAAACAGAAATGTCTTTATCCAGATTGTTTTAGCTCAAATTGCATAAAATTTCTATCACATACAGTTATTACTGCACCCTCTTTAGCTGTGTATGTTACAGGATGCACATATATTTAGACTTTTGCTCTACTGACTTCATAACTTGAAAGAAAAATAAAAACACGATAACTCTATTAATTATTTATATTCTGCATTTAGTTCTACCAGATGCTGAAAAAGAGTTTAAGAAACACTGACCAATGAAACTTATGTGGGCAAAGTTGCTGATGGAGAGTGGAGCTTGCGTCTTGAGACAGAATATGATTGTACTTTAGCAAACAAGTACGCTGGCGTTTTGAACCACACTAAAAATGAGACCAGAATATGCTATGACATAGGAGCAAATAGTTTTAGTAAAGTTCCTGTGAAAGGTGGCTTATTTTTCTTTTGATAGTTTAATTTTTATCTTGTAATTATATAAAATCTCAAGATAAAGCTCTGTCTACTTCACAACATTGACCTAACCTACTTATGACAATTCTGCCCTTCAGGGCCACCCACATTGCATAATTCCAGGGACCAATGTTCCCACAGTGTTGTCTCTCGAATTGCTAAATGCAGCAGCCCTGTTGGCGTCCAGGTGCTCTGAATGCTTGATTGAATTGTTTCCATGATCCTAGTTATATGTCATGGTAACTGTTGCTTACAAAGCATTCCCTTAGGTGATTTCTTTCTTTCTTTTTTTTATGGAGCAGTGTGCAGAGTTATGGTGTTACAAAGTTATTATATTTTGGCAATAAATTTTAGAACAAAAAGATAAAACAACATAAAAATCAACTAGCCTATGAAAAATAATTCTGCTCAGCAAGGTTTTCTTTTTCAAGATATCCAAGATCTTCTTGATGGAATGGGCATATTAATAGACCATGGTCGATATAATTATATGACCCCTTAAAGAAATCAAATTATCTCTTCCAAGTAGTTCATTTTAATTGATTAATACATATTTCTCCTTGCATGTTTGGACACTTTATTCCAAGACCAGATGGTGAACTTTGCAACTGTGCCAAAGTGTGAGGATATGAGGGATGCATGTGTGTGTGATGTATAGATGAATATATTTCAATCTGCATATATTCAGGAAATGAAAAACTTTCTGGTTCTAATTCATGCCAGTTTTGCCCAGTGTTATCTTGATGATCACTGCATATAACAAAGGCCTATTGTGGTCCTTTTTAATATTTTTCCTAATGTAAACAATGATAAGATAATGCTATATACGTGCTTATAAACGTGTTTAAAATTGAGAAGTATTTCATTTAAAAATAGAAAAAATCACATTCCATTCAAATTCCCTACAGAACTTTCCTTAGAGATCTTACTTTGTCAGTTTTATAGGGACAGTTTTTCACAATAAGGATCCCAGAGACCCACAGTGGGACATAAAGTGTAGGCTTAAAAAGAGGAATGATACATATTTCTCATTCCCTCAGTGTGGCCCTGAACTGGTCTGTATTACATGGGGATTAGATGGCCTGCTCTCTGTCACCTTCTCTTATCTCCCTGAAGACAATAACCCCATACTCTCCTGGCCCTGAAAGTGAGAACATCCTTAGCACCTCACTTGCCTCACCCTAATACAAGCCCTAATTGTGCAAAGAGTCCCAATAGTAGGGGTTCCAGCCAGTCGGCGATGTCAGGAAGAGATTCACTGGGGAAGTGAAGCTTAAGATAAGCTCTGAAAGATGGGTAGAAGTTAACTAGATAAGGGAAGAGGGGGAGACTGTTCTAGGTAAAATAGCATGTGCAAAGGTCCTGTGATGGCAACAAGTATGACAAGTATGAGGAACCAAGAGCAAGCCACTGTGACTGAAGCCCAGAGAATGAGGAGGTGCAGGTGAGAGACCAGACAGGAGAGAGTTGCAGGAACCTGGACACGCAGAGCTGTGGGAGCCTCATGACGGATTTTACTTTCTATATTAACTAAAGGGAACAAATTTCAGCCGAGTAGCTCTGGCTTTTGATAGTAACACTGGGCTGCAGTGTCCAGGAATAATGGGGATTGGGTTCCAAATTGGCGACTCTGCAGGAGTCTAGACAAGAGATGATGCAGGTGAAACAGTAAGAGCTATTTAGGGAGTAAATCATCAGGAGGCCTTGGCTGCATAAGAAGGGTGAAGGAGGTGTCAAGAATAACTTCCAGCTTTTATTGTAACTGCAATTAGGAGAGAAAATTAGGTCAATATATTGAACTCACACACAGAAATAGAAAATCTTTGGTTAGAGAATGGTCATCCAGCTGCTCATATTTGTGATTAGGAAAATAGAAACTCAGTGAGTCCCACACTTAGAAGAAAGTGCAGATGTTCTCTATGCTATACAGCAAATATTCTCGTAATTTTAAATCATTGGGATAATGTTAGTCTAATGGAGACATAGGTAAATTTTGCCACTGTAAAATACTATCCCTCAATTAAATCAATTTAAGCTCATATATTTTTCTTGTCATTTGCTTGCTCATTTTTATTTAAAACAGGAGTTGGTGAAATACAGCCCCAGGGTCAAACCCGGTCCTCGGTCTGTTTTAAATAAAGTTTTATTGGAACACAGCCACACCATCCATTAGCCTTTTGTCTATGGCTTCTTTTAGGCTACAAGGGCAGAAGGGAGTAGTTGCAACAGAAACTATAAGCCCACAAAGTTTAAAATCTTTACTCTCTGGCCCTTTCCAGAAAAAGCTTGCTGACTTCTAGGTGGAAAGATTTTCCTTTACCTTTGTTTTCTCTTTGCTAAATGTTGTTAGATAAGGTCATTTACTTCCTTCCATCCCATAAAATTTGATATATTTGATATTTTATAATCCAAGTACAAAAGTACTTGGAATTTGACCTTGTATCCGGGGCCCCAGAATGCTAAACTGTAAATGCATAATAACAAAGTATATTTTTGAAAAACTCTGTCTTCTGTCTTATATGAATTTCTTGTGTCTTTAGAATAAACATAATTTTATATGTAATTTTTTTGGGCCCTATAATAAATAGCATTCTAGTCCACCATTCTTAAATTATGCTTTCTGATGTTTTCTCTTCTTCTCGTGTATACCTCATTAGTCAATCTCTGGCATATTCAAAGGCAGACTTAGTACCAAGATGATTATATGTATAACTCTCAATTTTTATTGCACACATTCCATGTCAATGCATCAGCTATTTTATTAAAATATTTGCTAAATATTCATGCACCAAAATGTGCACTGAGTCTAAATGCTTTACTGAGGAATAAATTATAAGGCTTCATCTCAAAGGTAATAACAAAGCATCGGTATTGGTGAGAGCCTACTCTCTTATACAAAGTAGTCTAATAGTCCGTGGATTCAAGGAACACAATGAGAACTTCTGTTCAATAATTTAAGTACAAATATTTAGATATAGGTAAGTTAATATATATGTTTTCTATCACATTTTTGTGTATGTGTTATATTTTTCATGCCATTACTTTTGTAAGGCAGTGGTGAGTTACCAGGGGAAAGTAATCCAAAGAAAACATTATTTTACATTTTGAGAATTCTAAATGGACATGTATAGTTATTATTTTTCAATTATTCTTCCCACCTAGAATTTTTTTTAATGACCAAATAATTCAAAGTATATTTTACTATATAGAATGATCAGTAGGCAATTACAAAGATCCTCAATTTCATCTCATCACTTTGGGATATTTAGAGCATCAAAATAAATAGGAAATCAGATTGGAAGTATTGTTTCCCCTGTCATTGCCACATTTTATTTAATTAAATTATACTATACATGATTTACTAATAACATGCCAAAATATCTATAATAAATGCTTAAGAATCCCTTAAGCCCTAGAAATAAAGGCCTTCCTGAGAGGATATGCTAGTCCAATCTCTGGAAAAAAAAAAATCCAAAGAATTTTATTCATGCACAAAATAATTTGTTTAGCACCTAATTTGAATAAGGCATAGTGATAGTACCCAAAATATTAAAATAGAAAGATAGAATCCTGTCTTCAAGGAACACACATGATATAGAAAGCAAATAACTGATGTTCAAGGAATATTTATAGGATGAATGCAAACAATTACAACACAGTGTAAAGAATGCTACATACTCTTCTGTATGTAAGCTGTCTGTCACAGTAGGTACCCACTGCTTTGGGAACACAGACAAGGATACTTCACCAGGGAGCATGGCAGAAGAACTCGGAGAGCTGAGACTTGGAGGGTCAGAGGAAGCTTTCCATGCAGACGAGGTTTGGGATCAAGAACAGGGAACAGCACAATCAGTGATATAGGCCTGAGCGAACATAAGAGGGTTTAGAAAATAGCATTTCGTTCATTATGATTACTGTGGAAGAGGAAAGCATGGGCAGATAAAAAGACTAGGTTATGAAGATATAAAGCCCCTTAAATTTTTTTATTTCCTCCCCAAAACCCCAGTGCATGGTTGCATATCCTAGTTGTAAGTCGTTCTAGTTCTTCTATGTGAGCTGCTGCCACAGCATGGCATCTGAGAGACGGGTGGTGTGGTTCCACGACTGGGAAATGAACCCAGGCCACTGAAGCGGTGAGCACCGACATTTAACCACTAGACCATCAGGGCTAGCTCTTAATTATTTTTTAAAGACTAGATTTTTGAAGATTTTTTTCCTTCAGGTTTTAGATTTTTAGATTGCATTACTGAATCTAGTGGATATATATATACACACACACATATATACATATACACATAAGCACACACACATATGTACATATTCATGTGTACACATATATATGTTTATATGTGTGTGCATATATATATATATAGAGAGAGAGAGAGAGGGAGAGAGAATGAATGAATGGGTCTTATCTAGACACATAAATAAAACTCTTTCAAGTGGTGCTGTGTGAAGAATTGGGAGAGTTAGGCTTAGAATTCCATACCCTCTGCCCCCTGTCCCCGTTACAGCCCTTGCTGGAGAACAGCAGGACTCACCAGTGATGCTGCTATACACACCCCACAGCAAGACTTAGAATCTGAAGCAAGGTGGAAGTCCTCGTTAGACAACCCACCAATTACAACACCCAAATTTAAAATAATACTTTTACAATAACTAATTTCTATTAGCACTGGATGATGAAAACAATTTGTACTACAAAGGTTCTGGGATTATCGATTACTTTAATGACTGTTCAGTTTTCGTTTTGCAGGTCATCTCTCTAAAATACTAACGCTATATTTCAGAAGTGCTCATTGGGATTCTAGGCTTTAATAAGAGAGATGGGAGCTGACCAAAAGGTAAGAAGGATGAGGTGGCCAGGCTTCCATGAGAGCAGTTTCCCCAGGTAAAACTGAAGTAAGGTTCTTACTAAGACTGACTTTAAAATAAAGTACTCCTTTGCTTTAGAATTTGAAAAGTACTGCACTATTTAATAAGATATACAGATTGCAGTTCCTCAATTCAAGAACATTTATGGCTTTGGGATTTATTTCACTCATTGTAGCAGCCAATTTTTTCCTTTGAGATTTATGTGGGCAAATTCTTATAAGAGTAAATTCTCATATTTGTTGGCACTTTTTTAGTAGAAGATCATTCCCTTATATTAATCCTCCACAAATACACTAGACTAAATAAAACATGCAAAATGCTGTTGGAAACGCCTGTGGCAAGTTCTTGTTCTTCTGTATGCTTCATTGCTGAGGAATTAGGTGGCTTTTCCTAAGCAGAGACTCTGTAGACCTTATGTCTGAGGCTGGGGCCTTGTAAGATGCCCATCCACCATCATCCTTACATCTAACGATTCATCTGGAACTCATTGAATGCACTGCTTCCAGATCAGTTCTGCTAAACCATGTGTTAAAACCTGGGGAAAAGCAAAACAAAACAAAAAGTCCTCAAGAGACAGTGTGCAGAGCCATTAAAAGCGGCAATTATAGCCACAAATAAGAGGAAAATCTACAGGTGCTAATCAACAATAGCTCTTTTCAACTGTATGCACGTATATGAGTAAACGTGCAAGTCAGCATTATCATCTACTAATACAAACGAGTGCTGCAGATCAGTGGGAGCCAAAGTGTAATATCAGTAAATATTTATGCCTTAGATTTTCTTAGAGTTTATTTAAAGGGAAAAAGAAAATTCCACCTGTTCAAGTGGTATCTGCCAAATTTCATCATTTTAAAGGTGCCCTTTCCCCTTTGTAAGCCATTTTAAGTCCTTTATCACAAAGAAGGAAAAGGAAATAAACGAAGAAATTGGGCAAAATCAGCACAGACAATGCTGAAACAAATACCTCTGAGCTTGCTTCTCCTAGGATCTGGCTTTCATCTCCATGAACATGCCATACAAGCTGATGGACGCATCTCTGTTCCATTTGGGAGAACGAAATGATTCTTCAAGCAAAGTCACCCCCAGCGCTCAAAAATGCCTCTGATAATTGTACTCAGGGGGTTTGTTCTAGCGGTGTGTGTGTGTGCGTGTGTGTGTGTGTGCACGTGCATGCAAACACTCTTCATATACACATATACACTTTCAATTAAAAAATTAAAAAACTACAAATTTCAAAGAAGGCAAAAAGAACACCATGACTAGTACATACTAGGTGTTATATGTTTAATAAATGTTGTAGGTGTCGAAGTAACTTTCTTTGACATAACTTTGTCAATAACTATACCTACAAATTATAAGCAATGGAACTATTTGGAGCCTCTCTGTGACATATATTTCCTATATCTGTCTAGAAGAAGATTTTATTATCCCTGTACATATATATAATTTGCTTAAGAGCAGATACATGGTTCTCTTGACCCAATTAGACATCAAACAATACATTGGTCTAGACAAGAACATTCTAGAGCTATCCCCAAATAAGTTCTTTGAAAGTCTGTGGACAGACTTCTCAAGCCATAAGAAGTGAGTATTAGATGTGCAGCTCTACTGATTTTGATGTGATCAGAAATCATCAAAATTAGAAGATGGATTTCAGTTAACATATGGATCTCTCCTTTGTGAGCCTGAGCAGAATGGCCTTACTTGATCTGTCTTCTTCTAATTTTGAGTTGTTTTCAGGACCAGAAATTTAGAGCCCATACCTCTGGATTCTGCTAAAAATCAGTCCAACAGTTGACACTTTGGTACTTATGCTATAGCATATTAGCACTTTCTCAAATAACATAACAGCTTTTTTAAGCCAAGCAAAATGGTTATGCTTGAAAATTGAACAAAACCTAAAGATAGAAAATGTAAAAGACCTGTGGATTTTCTTCCATGAGTAGATGTAGATGCTAATGAAATGTTCCCTAAAACACATTTAAATTAAACCGTGAGCTACCTTCAACAATTATATGAAAGTTCAAGAAGGATTGGAAATGTAACTGCTATTATGATAAGACAGAGTCCCGACGTGCTGATGGGCCCATTCACGGCGCGGTAACTAGGCTGAAGGTAGTTTTCCTTTTCCTGCATATTAATAATGACAGGTGGTGCTGGAGATAATTTTAACCAGATTATGGTGAGCTGTAGTTCTGATTCAAAGACTTTTTTCACTGCTTTGCTTGAATAGAGTATGACTGAACACACTTTAAAATTCATTTCTGTCCCAAAAGCATTTGAAGGTTTTTGTGAGAGAAATGATGAGGTACTTGCTTTTTTTCATAAATAAATAAATAAATCTTTGAAAAACTTAAAGCACTGATTTTTAAAGGGCTTCTCAGACATTTATGTGAAGATAGCTTTTTCTAATTCCTGAATATGAAGAGATGCCTGTGCATAGAGCTTCCAAACATTGGCGTGTGAGAGAGAGAGGGTGTGTGTGTGTGTGTGTGTGTGTGTGTAAAGAATGCACAGGAAAAGAATTTCTCATCCCTGGACTTTAAAACAAAGCTCCTTCTAATTGGCAAGATATGGAAATCATATCAGCCAAGAAGTAAACACTTACACCTCTTTCGTGTTTACATCTTTCAAGAAAAAAACTTTTCCTAAATAAGCTGAGCTTTGTCCAGCATCTGCCTCTTGGTCAAATTCTGAGGCATTTGAATCTCATTCAAAAGGCTTGAAGGAAGCTTTAAATCAATTAAACCTGTTTTACTGAATTTATATGTGTGCGTAAGTGTGTACACATGTGTTTGAGAACATAAGAAAAAATATACTTTTCTGATTTTTGACAGGCATTTTTAAGGCGTAGTCTCATTTGCTAGAGTAATCAGAAGCAAAGCATATAATCAAAATTCTCAGATACCGGGTTTAGAAACCAAATAAATATGATCAGTGTTAGGATTTTAAATTGCTCAGACAACAGTTTCTTTTTCTAAAGCAGTGCAATATACACTGTGATAGCAAAGGAAGTATATCTGAACACAGCACCAAGTCATTATAGCACACTTAATTTATTTTTATTTAACGATCACTGATATCTTGCTTACTGTATTCCAACCTCTTTGCAAATATGAACTCACTTAGGCCTCTTACCAATACTGCGGGGTGGGAACTGTTAGCGCCTCCATTTATTTCTCCCATGCACGTGACAATGAGGCACGGAAAACCCAAGGTTCCACAGCTCGTGAAAGTGGGGGACCCCGGATATGAATCTAGGCACTCTTCTGTTTACCACAATTATTTTGACCACATCAGAATCTGTGTATTTACCCACCGTAATCAACTGCCTTAATCAGTGTCATCTTTTGAACTGAAAGCACTTTATAAATACCAGATCTTTGACTTCCCCAATTAGATAATCCTGAAGAAAAAAAGAGAAACTATGCCACACTGCATGAATTCTTTCTCTCAGATATCCCAAGTACTTAAAAGACATCTCGTATAAAGCTCTTTCAAAAGGTGGTGGATTTGCTCTAATCCTTAATCAAAGTAAGGAGAATCTAAGAGGTATTGTGGCTATGTGTCTTAGTCCACAAACACAAATGAGCTAGAAACATGCTTTAGTGCTCTATAGCTGAACTTAGTTTCTAACACTGAGCTTCCCTTTATGGCCAGCACCCGGTTTCTGCTCTATCCTTAGATTCTTCTACCGTGTCAGGGTATCAAGGAGGAGGAAGGAGATGTGCCACCTGCTCTAGTCAGTTTTCCACACAGGTTACCAAGGAGATGCCTATTTTTCCAGTTCTGAAGGCTTCTTCAAGTCTTGTTCACTTTCTGCTACTTTGTGCTACTTGTGAGAGCCAAGAATTTTTTGAAAGGCTGCATATAATCTTGTCTGCTTGGATCTACCTATCAGACGCTTCCCCAATAGTACTACCCCTACCTAATCCCTAATCCTCCAAAATAATTTCTATCTCTCCGTCTCTTTTGATGTTTAGGAGAGAATCCCAGGCTTTTCTCCCATGATCCGGTCAAACCTCCCTGTAAATTCCAATAAACATCCTTTTACAAAGAGCTTCAGTGCTTTGAACACAAACCCAGGGAGACTGGTTGGTTATTTTGGGTTTTTGCTCTGCCACATTTCTCCTTTGAGGCAGAGAGCACAAAGGCAATTATCTGTTAACATAGGTGAAAGATGGAGAGGACAATTCTCACCCAAAAACATAAGTTTCTGTTATAAATATTGTGCTCATCTTAGAATGATTACCCTTTTCTTTAACAAAGCACAAAGAACTTTTTTTCTAAAGCCAAGTTTTTAAGAGTTAAGTTGAATGTATTCTATATTAACGGGTATAAGGAAATGGCTTTTAAAAGAAAATTATTTATCTTAATATTAGTTGCAATGTCATATCAGAAAACAATGCTATTTAAAAACACTGTTGTATTTATGAAATAAAAATTAAATGGTACACTCAGCATGCAGATCTGTCTTTTTAAAATGCCATTCTCAAATAAAAGGAACCAGGATTCCTTGGAGAAATGACTGATTCTAGAGCTGCATCAGGGAATATACAAGATGAGCCTGGAATATCTGGTAGCAACAGAAAGTAAGACAGTGATAAAACACACACAACCATGAGGGTATGATCAAAGATGAGGGTATGTCAAAGGATCATAGGAGCCAACAGAAAGAGCTCCACATGGCTAAACCTGGAACAATCTGAGCAACAAAATACGTAACGTAGTATTGGACTATAACCCAAAGTATGAGGTACGTATCTGTGAGTCTATACCAATATAAATAAATGATTAAATACATAGGTGAAGAGAACAGACAAATCTCCTGTGTGGAAGAATTCCAAATAACGTTTGTAGATACTCTGCCCTCAGGGAGGGGGAGCATAATTATCCATTCCTTACGAGTAGGCTGCCATAGTGACTTCCTTCCAGAGAATACTGTATGGAAATGGGGGAAAAGTAACTTTACAGTGGAGAAATCTGCCGAACACCATCCCAGCCGGGTGAACAAGGTTAGTATCGACAGTGATGCATCATGTTGATTGCATGCACCCTTGATGGGATGTGGTGAGAAGGGCACTTTCCTCTGTGGTCTTCCTCCCCAAAACACATTACCCCAGTCTAATCATAAGGAAAATAGACAAACACAAATTGAGGGACAAGCTACAAAATGTCTCACCAGTACTCCTCAAAACTGTCAAGGCCATCAAAAGCAAGGAAAGTCTGAGAGACTGTCACAGTCTAGAAGAGTATATGGAGACACGACAACTAAACGTAATGTGGTCCCTTGGCTGGGATCCTGGAAGAGAAAAAAGATATTAGGTAAAAATTAAGGATATCTGAATAAAATACAGATGTTAGTTGGTAATAATGTATCGATATTCATTTATTAGCTGCGACAAATATACCATACTGATATAAGATGCTAATGATAGGGGAACTGGTTGTGGGGGATATAAGAACTCTTTGTACTATCTTTACAACCTTTCTGTAAATCTAAAACTTTTATAAAACAAAAAGTTTAAGAATTCCAGTGGTAACCAACAATCTGTGGGACGGACTGAGTCATCTCATTGAGCTTTGCCCTGCCCTGTTGTTTCAGCAAAGGTAAGCCCCCTCTGCAGGCCTTTACACGGTGGTGTGGTGGAAAGAATTCTGTCAGTGGCAAAAATCATGACATGGAAGGGGGTTAAGAATTGAAAGCTTTAAATTTTAAAGTTTCTTATTGAATCACTTGTTTGCTCAAATAGCAAGAAATTAAAAAACAGAAAACCTAGAAGCAGCATGTTTTCTTAAAGGGTAATTTTGCTTCTACAGTTTTTGTTTGTTTGTTTAATTGAAAGTCTGTAGTGGAATACAATTTGAGAGCTTATGGAGAAATTGTAACTACTATTACTGTAGTTTTTTTTCGATTCAGGCATGTAAAGGGATACTGGTATGCAGTTATTTAAAAAAAGAAAGTAAGAAAAGGAAAAAACAGCAGCAGATTGAATTCAGATAAAGGTACTAAACCCAACTAGAAGGAACCTTAAAAAACAAAACCAATACCAAAAAACAACAAAGAAGAAAATATCTACGAGCAAGTGTTACCCTCCTTGGATGGAATCACAGCTGTGCAAGGCTGAGACACTAATGCATTCTGTATCAAAGAGATTGCAGACAAAAAGACACTCTTATTTTGGAAGCAATTCAGATTTTGGCACCATCTCCCAGCTTCTGAGGTCAATTGCTTTTTCGTTCATTACAATGCACAGACGTTGCTCAGACCTTGTTAAATGCCAATTCAGTGTAAGTGAGGTAACGAAGTTCTTTTTTATTTTTTTATTTTTTGGAATGTCTGTACAGCGTATTGAGAGGCTTTTCATTCCAGGGATTAAAATATTTAGTGAGCAGGTGGCTTACTGCCAGCTACAATTTACCACTCATCTGCTATAAAGAGAAAAAACTGTAAAGAGTTCAACATTGGCTACTCTTACAGCCTCTTCAGACCAAGGTTTGTAGGTTTCCAAGCACACTAGGAGAAGCCTACAGTGTGGAAAAGAAAAGAGCATGCGAGACATAAAGGAGCAGGTATTGTTAAGATATATGCCAGTGTTTGACCTTTTGGCTTATATTTTTCCTCTTCTTGGTGATTACTAGAATTTATATCATTTTCTAACTGGAAAAGCAACTCTAGACTTGCTTTACTTTCAAGACGTTGAGGTATTATTATTATTAGTAGTAGTAGTAGTAGTAGTTTGTTTTTATCATCAGCTTTACTAGAAGTAGGATTTTGGGGTTCTCCATTTGAATTTTCTTTGAAAAATGGACTCTGGAGATATTTTTATTCTTAATATTTTTTGACATTCATCTACTTATTATTGATGGGTTAATAAAAACCTAATTTCTGAAATTGCTTCATAGTGTGTGAAATAGTTATAAATAACAAATTTCTGAAATCCAGTAACTTTAGGGAATCTAACAAAAATGAAGCCTTACATTCGCTTAGAAATGATCAATTGAAATAAGACTAATACATATCAAAGAAGAGACTATGCAACTCAAAGAGGGTTTATAGATGCTTCTAAACTCTCATTAGAGGTGACACTGGACACTTAAAAAATGGCATCTTCATCCTGAAGACATAGACTCAGATTCGTGAATTTCATGCTAAGTTCTTTTCTATCTTATATTGAGAAATCATGTTCAAGGAATAGGGGAGAACTATCTTAAAATAGGATGTTAATTAAACTGTTTATTAGCGGTTTATTTCCTAGCAGGTTAGAGTTACTGACGTTTTGTATAATGGGACCACAAAGGAAAGAAATTATCTTAAGAATTATGACAAGTACTCTGGGCTGGAAAGAAGAAAATCTTATTCCCCAACCTTGAGCTGGCATTATATGACTCTGATAACACCCTTGGGTCTCAGATTCTACATCATTTTAAAAGAATCGGGAAAGAATGGACTACAAGATCTCTTCCAGTTCTAAAATTATTTTGTTCTATTAACACAGATATTCTTATTCTTTACAAAATAATCAGTACTATATATCATTTTGTGGAAATCTGTCTGGGAGTGGTTTAATCACATCTGCCATTATCAAATAGAAAATTGCAATGTGTTTTAATCTGTGATAGTATTATCATAATCAGCCTGCTAATAAATTGATTCTTCTTAATTCTATTTTCCAAATCTTTGATAAAGTGTTTTATCCGTATTGGAATTTAGATACAAAGTGTTTCCTATTTCAAAGGTTTAATGAAATATTATTTTTAAAGTTTCTTTTTACCAGTTTTTTTATATCAAAGCAAGTCATAACTGAACTTGCATTCTTACATAATGTACTCTGACTTGGAGAAATTATGTATTCATTAATAAATGGAGAAATCTTGAAATCTGTGAATCCCAAGGGACCTATGGTGTTTTTATAGATCATGCATGTTCAATGGGGGTGCGATTTTCTCCCAAGAGAGCAAAATTTATTTTTTGGGGGGGGAATACAAAAAGATTAGTTATTATAATGGTTTTGGGCCTTCCAAAGAGCCTTAGTAGGTAAACAGATATAAGTATATTTGTGATATTAAAATTTTATGAGAAATGATTAGGAAAAAAATGTCTAAAATGGTATGTTAGGGGACAATCATGAAGAAAAAGTCAAATCACTGGAAATCCAAAGCAATTTAAATATATATTTTTAACCCTCAAAAATATATCTGGGTTAGAAAGTAGAGTTCCAGGTCTCTTCCCAGAGCAAATTAAACTGGCTGAATTATAAACCTTTCAAAAATTAGACTTATACTGAACATGCAGACAGATCTTTAACTACAGTGATTCCTTCCAGGACTGCACGCCTCTAATATTCTTCACGAGCCTAATTGATACTGATGATGGTTGGCACCTCATAATAGACTTTAGTTTAAATGATTCCTTTTTGACTCTAAAAACAGTTTCGGTCCCATGTATTTCTAAAATGTACAATAAAATTCCTTTATAATTTAATCAAGATATGATGTTGAATTTCTAAAAATACGTCCAACTACGTTTTAAGACACAAACCGAAGCGTAGGGCACACAAGTCCTGCTGTCTCATCCTCACTTCAGGTTTGTGTGGACCAGTGAACTCCTGGGAGTTTTAGTTTCTGACAAGCTACATCTTTGAGAGGATCTTTTTCTGTAATTCTCTATTTAAGCAAAACCAGTAACACTTGCCAGCCTCAGAACCGATTTCATTTTAAATTTTATTTATTTATTTATTTTCCCCCCAAAGCCCCAGTAGATAGTTGCGTGTCATAGCTGCACATCCCTCTAGCTGCTGTATGTGGGACGCGGCCTCAGCATGGCTGGAGAAGCGGTGCGTCGGTGCGCGCCCGGGATCCCAACCCGGGCCGCCAGCAGCAGAGCGCGCGCACTTAACCGCTCAGCCACGGGGCCGGCCCCAGAACTGATTTCATTTTGTAAGTGTGTTCAAGAAAATTAAGAATTTTCCTCCACTTCAAGCCTGGCTTCTGTGACTCATAATTTCCAAGGAAGCTGCACAGTTTTGATCTAATATTTGATTCTGATGAAAATACGTGTGTGTGGTATGTGAGCAAAGAGTTTCATACGGCAGCAGTTTACTTTTATGTTGTTTTATTTTAAATTTTTTGCTAATAGCAATGGTAAGCAAGTACACTCTTTGCGAAAGGCAGTATGCAGACTGTAATACCAATCCTACTAACAAAGCAGCAATCATAACTGCATCATTGTAAAATGCTTCTATTGCAGCAGATCTGTCAAGTTTTGATCGTGTGAATTGTTTTTTAGCCAACATAACTTCATATGCCATAGCCATGAAAGAATAAAAAGAAAGAGAATATGTCTTGCATCCATGTGTCATGCATTTCACTAAGAGATAATCACATTTAAGAAATGTGGGAATTGAGTCCCAAAACAGTAAGTGCAGGTAATAGAGTAAATCAAATCAGAAAATATGGTGAAAATACCATTACAGCTTATTTTTCCAACCTTGAGCATTAAAACCTATATCTTAGCACTCATACTTCTAACTTAAATGAAGGTATATATATTTTAAACTTTTGACTTCTTAATGCAGACTTGGAAAAAGAGGAAGCTGTTTGGTCTGTGCTAGTGACTAGAAAAAAAATGGTATGCAGTATAATAAATAAAACTAAAAAATGTAAATAAGAAAATAAACTATAAATGAGAATATAGACTCTATATTCTATCACAGTTTATAAAATTGGATTTTAAATCTGTATAAGGACATAGCTAGAAACCACATGAGAATTTTAATTCTTTAGAATCTCCAAGAGCATAAAAAATTGTGTATAGTAGCAAAAATATAACAACCGGTATTACAAATAAGTGATTTTATAAAATATTGTAAATAATATTTTTATATAAATCAGCTAAAATTAGATGAGATGGCTTTTTAACATTTATAACCAATTTCCATGTTTAAAAAAACCAAAATAGTAATTAAAACTACAGACAATTCTCCAGCATTTTGTTATGAAATCTTCAGCAGCTCAAGAGCTTAGCACAGGCTGCAGCAATTTTAGATTGGAAGTCAGCTTAGGGGCATCAGGAGCACCCTATTAGAGTCACTGGGCATAAGTGCTCTTGATAACTACCTGAGGGACATGTCTAAGTACATTTCCTTTTTTTTTTTTAAAGTAGTTGCACTGGATGCATGTGTCTGAAATCTTTAGATCATGGCCAACTTTGAGAAAATGATAAAAGCTATGGAGTAGCTACTCAGAAAAATCCGCATATTCCAAAATATTTCCATATCAGGAAGATTCTGTATGTCCTTGAATCCACCTTGTGGAACCCTCAGGACCCACTGGTTTCATGAACTCAGGGTTCAGGAACCTTGAACTGGGATTATTTTAAAGATTCCTTTCTTCTATGATATTTGTGGTCTGTTTTTCTAAACCAAGTTCATTATGAGTACCATGGATCAGCTGAACTTGTGTTTTGAAGCAGAAATTATATGGAATCTTTCTACTTAGCTACACTTAAGGAATACAAATAGGTCCAAGCTTACTCAAGGACAAATCAACCAACCAAATTCAAAGGGAAACTTATATATGTAACTGGTTAAACCCTAAAGCTCTTGAGTGATCCAGGATCACAAGTCTGTTCCTAAATCAGTCACTCCTGTAATCAGAAGGCCAGGTTATTGTTTAGTGTTTTTATTGTTGTTGTTTCTACTCCTCAGTCGGAATTTCTGGGCTTCCAATTGCCTCATGGAGGTAGAAAAGACAAATTACTAATATCTGGTAGCAATACCTTAGATGGTAGTAAGAAAAGAGATTTTGTGGCAGTTAAAAGACTTGAATCAGAATTCCACGGCTTCCTTTTACTGGTTGGGTAATTAAGGCAATTTAATTTCTGGCTCCAGACTTTTGTTTTCTTTATTTGTACAACAGAATATAAATCCTTCAAGGCAGGATTTTTGTGAGACAGAATACATACATGCACATGCACATATATATGTGTGTGTGAAAACTCTCCAAGGCAGGGTTTTTCAAAGATAAGAGAATATATACATAAATACACATGTACATGCATACGTGTGAATAAATATACATATGTGTGTCTATGAATGCACATGCATGCATAAATGCATATGTGTGAACATGTGCCATACGTATGTGTGTGTGTTCTAGCAGAGTGCTCGGCATATAGAAATGCCTTAAACAAGGTAGCTTCTATTCTTTTTAGCAAGGCCCCTGCTAGCGTATAAAGCACCTTGTGCACAATAAAGAAGGAGCTCCTTCTGAATGAGTACATTATCAAAAGATGCCTGTTCCTCCTGGCTAACACAAGCCAGGACCAGGGCTCAGGACTGGATTTCAGCCATTATTACTCATGCTTTGAGCTGGGCGTCAAAAATATTTCTGCTAGATATTAAGCTGCTCTCGCTCTGGGTTCTTCTGTGCCCTACACCAGTAATTCGCAAAGGATGGTCCTAAGACCAAGAGCATCATCACTTGGAAACTTGTTAGAAATACACCTTCTCAGGATCCACCCCTGACCTACTGAATCAGAAACCCTTGGACAGGGCCCAGCACTCTGTGTTTAACCAGCCCTCCAAGCTTGCTAAAGTACCAGAGCCCTACACCACATTCCACTCCCCATTACACTAACAAGTCGCAAGTAGTCAATGAGAGCAGACTCCCTCTTCCTCCTCCTCCTCCTGTTATTCTGCCTCCCTATACTTCTCAACCAAAGAGAATTTACCATGACATGCTGAAGAGATGTGAGGGTATTCATGAATTATAAAAAATAAAGAGTTTCCTCACTCTGATGTTATACATTTAATTTCTTCTAAGTGTTACATCTCCTAGTGACCACATCAGAGAAGTGACACCTGGCTATGCTTTCATGGGGGCTCCTCAGATGACCTCCTGGCCCTGTGATTTCCCTTTACTTCTGCCTGAGCCCTCCTCTAAGAAAGCCCTACCTGTCAGCAGGTCAAGTTACTCAAATCTCCATCTAGAGAGGGAAGCATTTGGGCAGGACCATATCTTCAAGTTGATGTCAAAGCTCCTCTTCCATGGTCTGATGTCCTATGAGTTGTACAGGCAACTAGGTTAATGCCATGAAGACCCATGAGAGGTGTGGTCACCTGGACGATGACACTGACTCTAAGTCTTAGAAGTGTGGATTTCTTTCAGAAAGCTGAGTGCAAGAGTGTTGCCCTGGTTATTAACTCTGACCTTAACAAGCTGACGCTAAAGATTGTGGAGTTTCCATTTTCATCCTTATGTTAGCTCTTAACCCAGGACTCTTCTCACTCATCCCTTACTTGTTAAAAGGAATAGAGAGTCATAAGAGAGTGTGGACTTCAATAATACAAAATGAAACAGATTGAAACACAAGGAGTGTGCTGAATATTTCCTAAAACTGTTTTGCTAGTCAGCTGAAAGAAATATGAAGTTTGTCTCCTCAACATCAGAATATTACAATAGCAGAATTTCATAAGAACTCATTTTGAAATATTTTGTATAATGAAAAAGGGATAGTTTATAAAATAGAAATAGAAAGTACATAAATGCCTCTAATATGGAAATAATGAAAAAAAAAACCCTTACTCTTTTTATTTTAATGTGTGCAATGTATCTGTTTTGCTCGTCTTCAGTAAGAGTTTTTTTCACATTTATTTGCTCTCCTCCTGTATGTTTGAATATTGATCTTGGCTTTACCAATTCTATTTACTGTTTTATACTAAAATCACATTTTTAAAAGCCAGGAAATACTCTGATATGAGCTAGAACTCTGCGGGTTGAGTGTGATCCATTCTTAATATTGTCTAACATTCTAGAAATTTCTGATTTTTTTATTATTATAATCAGCAAATTCCTGTTTGAAAGGATTTGAGGACCTGTCCTTTATAGAATGTGAAAAGGGGAAGTATTTTCTTAGTTTCATCACCTTTCTTATTTCCCTATGTACCCATCCCCTTCAGGCTCTTTCTTAGTTCCTCAGAGAACCAGTTGGGATACCTCACTGGATGTGGCCATGAAGTTCAATCCTTGCTTTGCCCACTATCTGAAGCTACTATTTTCTTATCCTATGTGTATTTCTTCATAAACTTATATCTGACTACTGTGATAATCTAATTTAAGCTGAGATAGTAGTTTAAATATATCAGTTTCCCCAAGGTGATAGATAAGTCTTTGGTAGGTTAAGTGTCAAGTCAGCTCAAGACTGTGGAGTTAAAGTGAGCACAAGGAGTTTTTCTGGGCACCGCCAAGTAACTGTCAAGCAGTGTGTCTTGTCATAACTTGGGAATTTAAAGAGATGCTAAATTATTTGACACAATAAATCGTCATAGAAAAAAATAAATGTCCCTTCCTATTAGTAAAGAGCAGTATTGGCCAGTGTGCCCAGAGGTGTCTAAATTTCTTATTTAGATTCTTGATATATTTGGATACTCTGCTTCCAATGATACTGTTCGCTCAGGGTCTCTACTCTAGGAGCTGATGGTCTTATTATTTACCAAGGCCCCTTCAATGCATGAAAACCGTAATACCCTGCAAGAAGATGAGACTCCGATCTTATCAGAATAGGCTTTATCTGATTATGGAGACTCAGCTCTTTGGTCCAAGAAAATCCTCCTTTTAGAAAATTTCTGAACCATGCAAATATGCCTACTTTTAAAATTCTGCCAGTTTAATTTACTAAGAACTTTAATAAATTAATCTTCGCAAATGACATGACCTTTTAACAAGGGATTTCAAAGGAGTGACTAATATGAGAATTGCAGACCATGTGGTGAGTCCACGAGGAATATCTGTTTGAACAGTTGGATTGCTCATTTTCTAACACTCACAGCAGTAACTGTTAGAAATTTGATATACCTTTTTATAAAAGAGAGCTAGCAGTATCCTTGTATATTAGAGATAATGCTATGCTCACCTTTATGTTTCTATATCATATTTAGAAGCAAATGAGAGATTACTTTTATAAGGTGATGGCTTCATGGTGTCTTGGAGTAATAAGAAGAAGACAGAGCTCAGAGAATATCCGTTTCAAGAGTAATGAGTCCCAGAAAGTGTACTTGCCCAAGGTTACAGAGGAAATTAAGACTGTGCCAACATAGGCTCTCTCCCTAGGTCCAGTTCTTGCTCCTTTACACCATGACACCTTTCACGTTTTATTGTATAAAAATGAAAAGCCAAGTTATTTTGTTTTCCTGTCTTCCAAGAGTAATTCAGAGTGATGTTTGTTTATATTCTTGGTGTTAATGACAATGTCAGCTAATACACTGGAAATTTCCTCAAGTAACTTGACAGCCATATATGCTGCATTGTACATCACTTAAAATGAGAGAAAAGTATGACTAATGCAGCATGCATCAAAGTTAATTCTGTCATGAACGACTCTGTATGAGTCATAGAAACCACAATACTGCATTTGGAATAATAATAAGACAAGGAATAATGGCATCCTAAAATTTAATGAGGTAGTTTAGTTTAAATGTACATTGTTAGTTTGTGTCAACCTACTGCCCGTTGCAAGCAGCACATTTTTTAACAACCTTGTGCAATGGGGCTGTAAATTACTATAATTAAATTAAGCCATAACCTTATCCAGGCAATATGAGGTATTTGTACTTTGATTCTGTAATCATATTATCTGCTCAGAACAGAAACCACAGGGGAAAAAAAAATCAAACATCACAATCAGCTATCTCATTTGTAAGTTTTCAAAAGGAAGATAAAGGTATTTGGGATTATCTACCCATTTTTCCAGGTATGTCCATCACAAATGCCTTGATTTAAGTAATTACCATTTAATGCATCTTTGTTAACTGGTTATTACATTTGAAAGCAGAGGACAGTGTAGGATAAAAAAGTTTGCCTCAGATAAGCATATCTACCTGTCTTTATGTTTACTTCCAATCTCATTTTAAGAGGATAGGCAGATGAAGAGAGATTACTAGTTTGATTATACGGGATGGTAGAGATTCTGATAGAGACAACCATGAATCCTGGAGGCAGTATAATAAAATTACCTTTTTTTGCTAATTATCCCATTATAGTTTTCATAAAATTTGTGTTGTGCTAGGACTATTTTATGTGAAATATTTTACTGGATATATGCTAGTTTCCTCTGGGCGTGGTAAATGGAGTTAGAAGGAGGTGCTTGTTAATAAAATGGGAAGAGGGATTAATCATTTGCTCCTCTCTATTCTTTTAATCCTTTGTAACATCTATAACACATGTTCTATATTGTAACCAATATTATTTTCAGGCCTGACTTCCCTCTAGGCTATAGTTTCTTTGAAGTTGGATCTATGATTTATTCCAAGACTGCACCAAGTGCCTAGCATAGTACACAGCACAAAATAGGTGTTCAATAAATGTTTATTGAAAGAATTAAAAATTAATGAAAAGAAGTGAGATGTATTTTGGTCAGATAGTATGGTTCACCAACTCTAAACTTTAATTTTTTGCTTTTAAGTTCCCAGAAAACTTCCTTGCATAGGTTAACAGGCTCGTTGTTGGGAATTGAGCAGTTGCATCATGTCATATCATTTGTAGCTTCCACAACCACTTTTAGTGTCAAGAAAATTTGGATCTCAAATTATCACTTTCAAGCTCTTATTTCCGACTTCATCACTATTGCCTTGTCTAACTCACTCATGGCCCCAGAGTATTGAAAAATATGTGGATGGAGGAGTCACCAACACATTCATAACATATTCATGTTTCTTTATCATGAGATATAACCATGCTAATTACCATATTGTGTTCCTGACCCCCTTTCTCTATGAGAGATGCCAAGTGGGGCACAGGTCAGTTCTTTCATGACCTCATCATCTTACACTTCATTCTTTAAAGCTACATGGAGAGTTATAATCCTATAAGAGCTGGAATTAACAACATAAAATAGGAGGCAAATAGATGTTTCTAGAAAGATTGAATGTGTATGCATGGGATTGTGAGTTATTTTGGACAGGTAATATATACTGCTCTTAAGGCCAGGGTTACATTAGCTTTATTGCTTGGCCCTGGTTACACTTTGACCTTGCTCAGTAGAACTTTAAATGCATAATGGTGGTTGTAAAAAGAAAAAAAAAATCAGCCAGAGTGTTTATGAGTCAATCAAGTTCCTTGGAGCATCCTGGAAAAAAGCAAAAACAAAATAAAACAGAACAAAAAAGAAAACAAGCCAGTTCCTGGTAGAGTATGTGTTGATATGTCATCATTACCAATGAAAGAGAGTGAGGCCAAGTGAGTAGTTTCTAAATGGAATTACATACTTGTGGCAAGGGATTGTGAGATTTCCCTCAAAGGAAAAAGAATATATAGAATCACAGAGTTGTTCTTTTAATAATCTTTGCTTGTGGTTCACTATTTCCTTGTTATTGCATTAATTGCTAATGGTTTAAATGTGAAAAAAATTGCATTTAAACACAAATAACCAAGTATTCAGTAGTGGAATTATGTTGCTTTGCACATTATTCTCCTATGTGTTAAAATAGGAAGTAGTAATACCATTAATTTCAGTCATGTGAGTTTAAATGAATCATGATGTACTATTTATTTTTCTTGTCTCTGAGTATGTCACGCAGGAGGCTAATTAGTTTGAAAATCTCATTTAGAATACCTTCTACTTTATAATCCCTGAGCATGGGAATTGACAGTCTTTAGTAAAAGAGAACACAGTGCAATACCATTAGAAAAAAATGTGTTCTTATATTTATCTTCCTGTAAATGAAAGCAAAGGGCTAGCATCCATTTTGTCTAATTGCTATATTATTCAAAGTTGATGATGTTTCCTAAGTCTTGAACATCATATCTAATATTTAGCTGAAGCTCTAGGATGGAAGATATTTTCTAGAAAGAACTCATTTATTTTAGAAGCAATTTACTTATTTTCTATTGTTATCATGAAGCACAGGTCAAGTTGCAATGCATAATTTTATATACTTAGAAATTTCTGGTTTTAATATCTAGATTAAAATTTGTTCAAATTAATATCTTCAGAGACAATAAATAGCAATTTTTAGAAAATGATGAGCCATCATCCTGTGAACCAAGCACATGAGAAGTGCTACACGTGTTATCTATTTACTTTGTAAAATAACTTGTAAATAGTTATTGTTATGCCCATTTTACAGATGAGAAGATGAGGGTCACATGCAGTAAGTGGTAGGGAAGGGATGAGAACCCATTAGTATGACTCAAGAGTTTGAGCTGGGCTGTATTGTACTGTACTTGAGTCCTGAGTTCTGTGTTTTGTTCCCATACCTTCTACTAATTTATCCACTGAACATGAACAATAATTTAATCTTTATGAATTTCAGTTCTCTGATTGATAAGATGGATATTATCACTCCTACCACCTCAGAAAATAAATGCACTTGAATAGTGGTGAGAAGGCTATGAGAAAGGCACTATGCTGTACTATGTTTGGAGGGCAAATAGGCACAATCTTTTTAAAGAGCAATTTGGAAATATGAATCAAGGGCCTTAAGAGTTTTTGTCCCATTTTTTACCTTGTACTTCCATAGCTGTTAATGTATCCTGAAGGAATAATCAGAGTTGTGGATAATGATTTATGTCTAGCCTATAACTACTTTTGAAGAGAATGTTCAACAATACCAATAAATCTAAAATTTGCAAATTACTAGGTAAGTCAATTTGATAGTGTTCTCAATTCTAAAACATGTAAGTATTAAGTCTGTAATTGAGATTAGTGATAACATATGAAAGTCAAAAAGAGTTGAATATTTTAGTTGGTTGTATCCAGTAAACTTAAAATGTTTTAAAGAACAGAACCCAAAGAGTAGCATCTTCGTAAGGACATGCTCACATTTGTCTGAGAAAATCCTCTAGAACCTAAATTAAATTTACAATGAGAAGTGGCCGCCAAGAGTCATGGTGTCTGGGGACCAGGGAGGCCAATGATAATGATGGACTAAAAAAAGAATAAGATTCACATCAATAAAAATATAAGAGAATAAAGGTAAAGGAAAACCCTTTGGATTTGATTGTGATCACTAACCTGTTACTGACATTTATAGCTTACAAAATATTTGAATACATTTTCATGATCTTCACACAACTTTATGCAGTGGGTATTATTTCCAAGAGAATAGCTTCATTAGAGTCATTGGGACAGAAGTCAGATCTCTGAGGACTAGGTAGATCATTTTAATCAGTAAATAATATGTTTGTTCATATGCCTTGGTATTATGATTTAGTCTGTATCCTAGATTTTAAATTAACTTAGTATATATAATTCCTTTGATTCTTACAGTAGGTTGTCTTTACAACCTGTGTGATATTTAATGTAAAATAATGTTATTTCACAGATGCCAGATTCAAATAATTTAAGTCATACTTTTAATACACACACACACATGTCAAATGTAACTTGAAACTTATCCAACATGATCAATTTGAATACAAACAAACATAACTGAAAATTTTTGCATCTAGTCAATTCCTAAAATTCAGTCTCTCTGGTTTCTTGGGAAGAGTACACCATGGTGGTTAAGAGGCAGACTTGCATACCAGGTAAATGAGTTCAGGCAAGACTCTAGCCTCTGTAAGCCTATTTCTTCACCAATAAAATGGAGTTAATTATGATACCTATTTATAGGGTTGTTTTAATGATTAAACTAGAAAATAAATGTAAAGGATTTAGCACTACGCCTAGCACACAGTGAATACACTCATAAAATATTAGCTATTATTATTATTATTGAGAATATTTGAGGGACAATTGAATATGTCGCATATTATTTTATTACAGTGGGACTTTATTAAAGCATAATGAGCTAAATAAGAAATACATAAACACGTATTTAGCCTAACTGTAATACTTGGCGCATATTAAAGCTTCAGATGAATTAAATAAGTCAGTGAATATGACAACTTTAACCTATAGAAATGTCATAGAGTTATTTCTGTGTTATAGAAATGATAAGAAGAAGAAATACATTTTGAGCATTATCTCAGTTGGGAAATACTCCTGTGGATTCAAAGTAATATAAATTGAAATAGGTTTTGTCATGAACATTCAAACCATATTAGACGTGCTATCCTATAACTGACTGATAATGATCAGGAAGCATGTCCTCTGGGTTTAGCCTGCTAACATTACAAGAACTAATTTCTATAGTTAAGAGCTAATTGTCAGTTGGAATGATTTTTAATCTGTACTTTTTGGAAATCTCTTGACCGTTATGTATATTATTTCACATCTCTGCATCTCTCCACCTTATACTATTACACATGCTGGATGTGTCTTCTCTTTTTCCTGATAAACTCTAACATTACCAATGCTGTTCATCCTCCTGGAGAGAACCTTGCCATCACCTCCTCCACCCCCACTAGCCTCAAACCAATGATCGGGTGCACAGCCCCTCACTTCAGGGGGAACCAATACAAGAGCCTCCTCTGAGACCAGGCTGAAACTTACCTTCAGCTAAGACTACATTCATATTCAGCTTTCCCCCTTCTAGTCTTCTTTCCCCATCCGCTTCCCCTGAGAAGACTCTTTCTAGAAATCACTTTCTCAAGAATCCCTGTCTCATGCTCTGCTTCCAGAAGATCCAACCCATGACAACTTTCCTTATCTCTCTAGACCAGTCTTCAGACAGCAAACTCCATCATGGGTACACCTATTTCATTACCTCTATTATAATGCAAATGCATCTTATTGCATTGGTTTAGCTGTTTTTATTCCTGGGAGACTGAACTTGAGAGAAAGGATATTGTCTTTGGATTCTTAAAGCTTTGCAGAGTGCCTGGCAAGTATCAGTTACTAAATAAATGTTTATCGAGTAAGTAACTCAAAATATGCTCCTCTGTATTAGCCTAAGATTGAATCTTTTTTAATATATTCATTCAAATGCACAAGAATATTCACCAAAAAATGTCTTTATATATAAGCAGCAATTTTTCAAGTATAATAAGATTCTAATTTTCCAAAAACATCTTACACTGTATTTTAAAATCAGAATACTTGGCATTTATTAAACCTATGAACTTAGTAGGATTCCTAATGGGAGAATACCACACATGCAATTTGATAAACTATAGCATATAAAGCCGTGTAAATATATCAAAAATAATTACAGATAAACTGTAATGAAGTGAACTGTGAATTCAACTTAGATCTAAATACAATGAGGAGACTAAAATATATATATATTTTTTAAATTTTTTGTTTATTGCAGTAACATTGGTTTATAACATTGTACAAATTTCAGGTGTACATCATTATACTTCTATTTCTGCATAGATCACATCATGTTCACCACCCAAATACTAATTACAACCCATCACCACACACATGTGCAGAATTATCCCTTTTGCCCTCCTCCCTCCCCCCTTCCCCTCTGATAACCACCAATCCAATCTCTGTCTCTATGTGTTTGTTTGTTGTTGTTATTATCTACTACTTAATGAGTGAGATCATACGTTATTTGACCTTCTCCCTCTGACTTATTTCACTTTGCAAAATACCCTCAATGTCCATCCATGTTGTCACAAATGGCTGGATTTCATCATTTTTTATGGCTGAGTAGTATTCCGTTATGTATATAGAACTTGAAAACACCAATGCGTCAAGATACATGAACCCCTGTGTTCATTGCAGTGTTATTCACAATAGCCAAGACTTGGAAGCAACCTAAGTGCCCATCAATGGACGAATGAATATATTTAATTTTGAATTGAACTCCAAACAACACTAACAACATTAGTACCTAAAAGTCATTCAATTGTCACTTTTATATATTTTAAGTGGGCACATGTTTATTTTTAGTAGTATTGTCCTGACTGAGGAAAAACCTGATTTTTCAATCCACATTTGAACTTTCTTCAGAAAAAAATAAAATTAGTAAAATGAGACAGCAGGAACTTATCATCTGAGCATTTTTCTAAAGCAATTTTGTTCTTACTAACATTATGAAAAATACTGTACTTAAGATTTTAAATATTTCTCTATAATTGCAATGGAATTAATATTCTATAGTCATTGGTTAATTCTATGCTTTATGATAATGTTGTAATAAATGCCTATTAACTATAATTGACTAGAAAGGAGCAGGCAACCAGCATATCTAATGACTAATTTGGGGTGTTCTGAGCAAGTATTTATATATTTTCAGTAATTCTGTATCCAGATGACACCATTTTGGAGAGACAATGAAGTACATTGATTATTACAAGCAATGTCTTAGGGTAGGAGTATATTTCTCCCTTTGTTGTCATCTTATTATAGAGCTTTATTTTCTTTAGTTTTGAAAGGTATTTTTAAGTAAAAAAATCTTCATTAAGTGAATTGAATGGGAAATTTTTGCTTCTATATTTTTTAAACCTTTCCCAATTACGATGAGATACAAAAATTGTTGAGTTTTTCTCTTGACCATCCTGTCTTAGAGCAGTGCCTCTCAAAATCTAATGTGAGTATGAAGCACCTAGATCTTGTTAAAATGCGGACTCTCATTGAGCAAATGTGGATGGTGACCTGAGAGCCTGCATTTCTAAGTAGCCTCAGGGTGATGCCAGGCTGCTGGTCTGCAAATCACAGTTTGAGACTCAAGATCTGAGTTACTTATCCTTTGTGGTCCCAGACTTCCTCTTTATATTAATTCTTTTCAAGAAAAGGAAATTTTGAATGATTGCAAAGACATGATGCCCCTGGAGAATAATTGTGACCTTCTACCTGGCTTGGACCTTCATTCCAGACTGTCAGCATCAGCATTTCAGAATCCATCTCTGATTCCTCTGACTTTCCACCAGGCATGGTGCCAAACCATCGTCGACTTCATCAATGACACTCTAACATATTGGCTGGACCAGTGGCTTTATCAAACTTTGGTGAAATTTTTTGGCTACCAAGAATGGAGTTGGCACAACATATAGAAACTTTGCTATAACAAGAAGGCAAGAAAGTTAGTGGCAGTTTGACAAGTCTCTCTGCATGGAAACAAATTAAGATGCCTTGACAGCTCTGAAAAAGCTGTTCTTTTTGGCATTTTATTTCTTCCAGTGTTCTCTGAGCACATTATCTCAACTTCTCGTAAAGCTACACATAGGCCTAGGAATTTCTTTAGTAGCCAAGTCACACCTCAGAGTTCTGTCAGTTGTGAATAACCCTCAAGGAGTTTTATTTGCTTGTCAAATGTGCCTGTATGGTATTCCAGCCATCAGGCCTTTCATTTCAATAAAACTTTTACTTTCCCAAGGCTTTCACATCTCTGATCTTATATCATCTTATCTTCCTACTGAGTAAAATAGTATAGATAACCTTTTTTTTAAAAATTCACTGACACAATAAACATTAATTAAATTCCTGCTATAGGCAAGGCTATGGTAGGTACCAAGGAAGATATAAAGATTAATAAGTTATGGCAATGCCCTCAGAGAACCTATGATGTAGCAGAGAGATAAAAACAAGTGCATGAATTGCAAGGCAGAAAGGTATAAGTGCTTCAGTGAGTTATAGATCCCATGCTGGGATAATTTATCAAAGCATGAGATGATTTCCAGCCCAGAGCAGTGTCGGGGAGGTATAGAAGGCACCACAGCACAGTAGCTTCATAGCTGAAACTTTGAAAATGAATAGAATTTAGAGGTGGGGATGGGGAACCATAGCAACACATTATGGAGTTAGGAAACCGGGGGTGCTGCTTGGGGGGTAATATATCATCTTTTTGCTGTGGTTGTGGCCGTTGTATTTAAAGTATGAAGAAAGTATATTGACACTAGAATATGGAGAGATTATATTGGAAAGATGAGGGTTTAGAGCTGTACCCACATCCTTCAAGTTCTTCTTTTCCAGCTGAATAAAATGAGGCATGGGGAAATGAGAAGACTGATGTGAGGTCGGAAAGCTCATAAATGGTACTATTGTGTTCTCAACCTAGTTTCTTGGCTCCCAGTTCTACCCTCAAGAATAGTGATGGTTGGATCTTAGCTCTACCCCTTAGCTGCAGCCAGAAGGCTCCTAGCCACTCTTGGGTGCTCAGAGGGAGGGAGAAAGAATCACTTCATACCCCAGGGACAAGAGGGTGAAAGGCAATAGATTTTTATCTGAAAAAAATGATAAAAGGTATCATTTAACACTCATTTGGTTTTGCTTTAGGGATTTTTTGTGCTAAAATATCTGGACTTTATGCAACCCTTTTTGATATATTTTTATGTGTGTAAACCTACAAACATTTTTATTTCTGCTCATGCTTCAGGTGCATCTCTTTTTACAAGATATATGACTTGCCACCAAAAAACGCAAATGTGTAAATTGCATTTGGCTAGCCATCATATTTAATTTTTTTCTTAAACTGTGTTATTACCTCCTAGGCACATTTTGCAGGACGTTTGTTCAAAATAGATAATACATCATCATAGCTTTTCACAGCAAAGAAAAGGATTTTAATGAAAATGCCACTTTTAATAAGAGACCTCAATAATATGTGGTCTGGGTTGTTCCAGCTGAGATATTAATGTCTGGTACCTTTGTCTAGAATTCAGTAACAAATGGTGGAAGGAGGTGGTTTGAAACACAATACTAAAGGTGTTGGAAAAATAATTGTCTTGAGATACAACATATAGTGTGTATAAAGTAAAATTCTCAACATTTACTGCATGTTATATACTATTTCTTCTTGGTGTTTTCTTTTCTTATTGCTACTAAGCCTCAAAGTTAAAAAAGAAAAGAAGGAGATCAAACTGGTGATTAAGTCAGGCAAATTTTAATGAATATATTTCTACTTTTTCAAATTTCGTGGTTTTAGATTTGTTTCTAGAAAAAGAGAAAAAATAGACAAATGATTCAAAAATCTTCAGCATTCTACTCTAAAGGGGTTTTATCCCCATGTTAAGGGAAATTTGAGCATCTCTAAATTTACATATAAGAAATTCTCAAAATGTGTATTTCCACATTCTTTTCTCCCCAACTGAACCAAGTGGCCATATCAGCTGTTCAGGGAGGCTATATATAGTTGAGAAGGGCAGGATGGGTAATACACTTTCCCATTTTTTTAAAGCCTAAATGAGGAAGAAAAGCAAGAAAGTTTGAAATAAGAGAAAGTTGCAAAAAAGTCGTTTGTTCACTCATGCAATATTGAATGTGTCAGGTGACAATATTGTGTGTCAAGTGTTGTACAGCAGAGGAATGAGGTGGAAAGATTGGCTGGGACCATACACAAAGGGCTTTGTAGCCAAGCAAGCAAATTGGATTGTATTCTCACTCTGGATCCCTCAGAGTACAGAAATGCCCTTGACTTTGGTGAAGGAAAAGACCTGGCAGGAAAGGACCTGGGGCAGAAGTGAGCATGGACATGCCATAAAAACTAGCAAAACTGAAGCACAGAGTTCTGTGAGCACTTATCATGCTAATTGTTGGTCTGCAGAAAGATTGTGAGTTTCGCATGATAAGGGCTATGTCTGTTTTGTTTACTGTAGCTCTATTCCCAGTGAAGCGCAGGGGGATCTGGCATACAGTAGGCACTTCTTATTTATTGACTGCTTTCAACTTGATCATCAGCTAATAGATATTCTGAAGATTTTCACAAAAACATTTTGAATTCCTTGTTGAACATTCTTTGTGCTGCATTTGATGGTGGTTATTACCAATTGTAAATGAGTTATACTAAATTACTACTGAATTATACCAACTAAAACAAACAGGCAAAAGTTTTTAGAAGAAAGCAAGTAGGAATTCAAATACTACTTCCATTAAAGTCACACATCACAAATTCTCAAAAACATATCTCTCCTAGGAGGATGGGAGTGGGATTGTTTTAAATGGTAGAACTTATACAGCATTTCAGCATAATGACCCAGAGAAGGGAATAACTATACTGTCTAGAATATGATAGAAACATCAAAAGAACATGGAACCAGATGCATACGTTGTGAAACAGAGATCACAGTTATATTAGTGATAGTGAAAACATAAATTTTTCATCAAGATAAAAATCAAAGAAGATCTGAATGTCTTCTTGGGGAAAGATTTTTCTACCATGTCTGAGATTATCTTATTCGTATTATTTTTCACTATATGTCAGTGGTACTCATGGTCAGAGAACCTTGTACTTTACATGCCATGGGTAGTACTTGGGACATTTTTGGTAATTAAACTATATTTTAAAATCATTTCTTCATCAGTTAAATTACTGCCAAAACAGATTATTAAAAGGTATTGGATAAATAGCAAGGAAAACAATATTTATACCAATCTCCTCTACTAACTCACTGTGTCATTAAATAAAATCTTCACATAAAAAGAGACTGGATGAGATGATTGCTACAAATCTTTTTAGATGTAACATTTTTGTAATCCTAGTCATCAATGGATTCACTATATTTCTAAACTCTTTTGGAATTTTTGGCTTTCCATTTTTACAGATAGATATATGCCCCTAATACTTATAAGCAGGTCTTCTTGGGAACTGTGGATCTTGTACTCATGCAAAGACGGAAGAACAACAAAAAAATCACAAAGTGAGAGGGATCCATATGCTAAGTAGTCTTTCCAGGCTTAATAAAGTCAAAAGTTGACAAATTATTAAATGACTAAGTCATTGAAATTATTTTTCTCTTATTATTATCCCAGTTATATGATTTCTCTTGTGTTTCTGGCTGAAATGAAGACCATATTATCTTCTGGACAATTAACCTCAGAAATATAGGCCAACTCACATCTATTAGAGCCATGGTTTTGTCCATCAGTGAAAGGTGGAGATCTCAGCTAAAGCCTGAAGAAACCCTTTGCGCCCATTCACAAAGCTTTGAGATCCCAGAGGATAAAGAAGATGAAAAAATGGAAGAACCCTTGGTCTCAGTTAGATTTAAAAGTCTTTGTGATCATATCCAAAGCTCTGTGAAGGATTTATATGGCATTATATATATGGAAGGAAGAAAGGCTCTCTGAGCCAAGGATTCCCAATACTGCAAAATTATTTAAAAATATACTCTGCTCTCAAGTTTGGGGGTATTAATGATTCTCCACATTCTACTTACTTGGACTTGGACAGGAAGAGTATGCAAATAGAAATCATAACCTGAGTGTTTTTATGAATGTATCTGGATGAGCTTTTTTCCAAGCTATCTTTATGGAGGTAGTAGAATTCCAAGAGATATAAACAGTACTGAATGAGATGGCAAAGGCTCATCACACTCTCAGAAATATAGTCCATGTGCAATAAATATTACTAAACTTTATTGGTATTGTTATATGGGCTTTTTAAAAGGTGAGGGAGCTTTGTGGTGAAACCAAACACAATTTAGTCTTTCTCCCACTTCTCCACAATTTAGTCTTTCTCCCCATTCCCATAGCATATGAAAGTGTCTGAAAAACCTGTTCAAATTTGTTTAACTAGTTTTTTCCCCAAATATAAACAGACTTGTTTTCATGGAATGAGTTGGGAGCCAAGTTTGGGAAATATCAATCTAGCGCTAGCTCATGTGCAAAGACATTTTAGTTAACTGTGTCTGTAGTGACTTCCTACTGCATGTCCCGTATCCACATTGCACTAAGGGCTGCAGTGAATACAAAGAAGGGAGACAGAGATGCTAATTAAAAGAAAAAAGTAAAATGGGGAGGTAGGAATAATGCACACAAAATAAGTCAAGATAATATATAATAACATTCTGGAGCATTTAATAATGAATGCAGTAGTTTGTGGGAGATGGGAGAAAGGATTTTAGACTAAAAATCTAATTTCCATGATTTCCTGAAAATGAGGTCTTTGTAGGAGAGGTTGAACTTGAGTATGCCTAAAAGACTAGGAGGTCCACCATAAGCAAAGATCTAGACCTAGGAAAGAAGCTAAATAACTAAAGAAAACTTCAGTGATGAGCAGTAGGGAGCCACTCTACAATACAAAGCAGAAAAGTGAGGTGATGAAAGCAGTGCTTTGTGCAGATAACTCTGGAAAAGTGTGGTCACTTGGGTTGAAATTGGAAGTCATAGGAGTCAGAGAAGACCTTCAAGTTGGCATCACAGAAGTCCTGGCCCACGGAGAAGCACTGCAGCCTAGTGGCGGAGGGTAGTGTTTCTGGATCCACGTGCTGGCTCACACTCCACTTTCATCACTTACTGTGTGAACTTGGGCAGGTTCCTGAACCTTCAGTGACATTTTTCCATCCATCACATGGGAATAGGACTGTCTTCTATGCCATGAGGTTATTGCAAGGTATAAATGAAGTACATGAAACAGTGTAAGAATAATGTCTGCCACACAATTAGTGAGCAGTAAATAAGTAAGCTCTAATTGGCTATGATGGAAGAGAATGAAAGGGAAAACATTTCAAGATGTTAATTAAACACTTTGTTATCTACTTTAGTATGGGAGATAGTCCAGTCCACTATCCAGCAGCCCTTTACTGTCTCTGATGGTGTCACCTCCCCAGCCACTCCATACAATCAGTTTTCTACAATAAAGCCAGAGTTATCTTTCTAAAATGCAAATAAGACGACTGCATCCCCCTTTCAATGGCTCTCCACAGCCCCAAGGACCAAGTCCAGCCCCCTTGACGTAGATTATAGAGCCCCGCTGTCCTGCCCTCTCTAGCTTTTTCTCCCACCACTTCCTTCCCCACAACCTGCACTCCTGAAAGTGTCATGAGCTCCCACCTCTGGAACAACTCACATGGAGTAATATCCTCCTTCCCTTCTTTGTCTGGTCGTGCATATTAGCATAGGGCATACAATATACATTTAGATGTGGAAATCTTGTTAGTTATGTGTGAAGACACCAAGAGGTGACCTGAAAGAGAGTGGTGTGTAGCAGCATGCCAAGAAGGAAGTTTCAATTTCAGACCTGGGTTGTCTTGGTTACACTGCAGCTTAAAGTTGCAATCATTCCATGCTATTTCAGGGTTATATGTACATCTTCTCTTATGTTACATTCTTCTTAAATAATAAGTGCTGTATATTCAAAGAATAAATGGATGCATGGTGAAGTCTTCCTGCTACCTGTTGAGTGTCCTACAGCCACTCCCTATCAGTTTATTGTGAATTTTTCCAGATATGTTTGTGTATTTTGAGAGAACTATGTGCATATGCAAATCTCCCACTTAAAAAATGTGTAACTTGTTATGCTATCAAATTTGTCAATGTTTTCTGAGTTATGTTTCATGCTTGGACTTGACTTATTCCAAGATATTAGAAAAAAATTCACATTTCAGCTAGTACATTTATGGGTTATTTTTTATGTTTAAATTTTTGATACTTGGTGTATAAGATATGAGATGTAGATTTAACCTAATTTTTTTCAGAAGTTTTTTCTATTTCTTTAATAATTCATCATTTTACTACTAATTTGAAATGTTCCACAAATCTCACACTTTAGTCTTATATGGACTTTATTTGTTGTTACATTGATCTGTTTATCTATTTGTGCATCATCATTCTTTCTATGATTTATGCATTATAAAATTTTTTAATATCTTCTAGGGATAGTTATTCCTTATTGTCAGCCTTTTCCGGAATTTTCCTGGCAATTCTTGCTTCTTATTTTTCTACATGAATTTTAGAATCATCTTGCCTGGATTATAAAAAAATCATATGGTGTCATTAGAATGGTATTAAAAGTGTGGATTAATTTGGGGACAGTTAACACCTTTATAATGTTGAGTCTCCCTATGCAAGAAAATAGTATATCTTCCTATTTTTTCAGTGTTCATTTAAGGTTTCCTACAAGTAGATGTTGCCCACACCTAGATAGTTCATCTTGTCACTGATTTTAATGAGGCATTTAGTCAATTATAACTTTTAACTAGTGTTTATACATTACATTGAATTCTCTAACCCTGTGCAAAAAGCAACCAGTCAAGCAAAGACTAAAAGGAAAATTACAGGGATTCAGTTCAAGACTGCCCCTTTCAGAAAGTACCTTGGAAAAAGCTCCTCCAGATACATTCATAGAGACTCTCAGGCTATTTTTTCTGATTGGCACACTCTTTTTTATATAATGTAAATAAGAGTGATAAAGTTAGTTGTGCTGAGGTGAAAATAGCCCAAAAGTACCCCCAAATATTTTCAGAATTTTCACAAAATAAGGATAAGGCGAATGAAGCCATCCGTATAGATAAGTGTATGATGAGGTAGGAAGGGGTACGCTAATATTCAGATGTCCTCCTGTAGACTTTTATGGCAATCAGAAGTCCCCTTCATCCCTGTATGAACTAGTAGTTCTTCACTAGAGAAGTATTCATCAAATACTTACGCTATACGAGGGCTGTCCTAGCTGCTGAAGACACAAAAGTAAATCTGATTCAGTTATTGCCAAGGAACATTTTATGTTCTTAAGAACAATAGTCTAAGTCTTGAAATTAGGCTAAAAGATTTCTGTGTGCCCTTTCAATGTCATAGCAGAACGTTCTGACTGAGGAAAATTTGACACTCTAAATGGAAAGATAATTTTGTTTGATTTACTATTTCCCACTGATTAGGGCACAGACGCTATAAATTACACATTAATTTGAGAGGATTGATAAATAGTGAGTGATTTTTGTGCAGTAGAAATGTAAATGATTTGTAATAAAATCATAGAGGTTGTGGTGTCATTGTTCTGTAGAACATTAACCTATTTCATATGTAACTTGGCAAACTTATTCCAGCATTCTTTACTTTCCATTGAAAATATGTAAAAGTATATACATACGTATAAACAATATATACCAGTATATGAGTCACTATGAGTTTCTCCTGTCTTCCTTTGAGCCAGCTGTACCATTCTGCTGGCTCCCTCATTAATAACCTAAATAACTTTTGACATGTGCTCATGTTTTTGCATGAGAATGATGTTTTTAACTTTATTAAAATTATACTTTAGCAACATCGATAAAGCTTCATTTATTTTTCCTTTTCATACTTGAGCTGATTTCCAGTGCCATTGTGAGAGAATGATGGCATGTTATTTTGAAAAAACTTGACTTTAACTTTCGCTTTATAGTGCTTATAAAACCCTTTAAAATTCTTTCACTGCTTTTGAATACCAATAGATAGTAGAAGAATAACTCATCAACAGCATACTCATATTATTATTTCTCAACACTGAATTCTAAATTTTAAAACAAGAACATTTTAAATTATTGTAAGCACAACTAGTCACTTTTCAAATAATCAACTACGCCTCATCATATTAAAATAGAAAAAATGGAATTGAAGTGAATTGATTTGAAAGTATCAGCAGGCATTACACTCAACAAGAGTAAGGATATATATCTACAATGTGCATTAGATCTTTTATACTGGGGTTGCAATCAAAAAGGTTTGTAAGCTGGTGGTTTAAATATCCTTTGCTCCAGGCTATTACCGAATAAGTGGTTTTAGGCATATACGTTGACTCTGGAAAGTATTAACTAAAGAATCATGCTTAGTTTAACATCGGAGAACTCAGAGGAACCACATATTTGAAGTAGCAATTGAGCCAATTGTACTTTTGCCTACATCCTTGCACGTCCAATTTCGCTACAAGATGAGCATATTACTGAAGGCATTGCTCACTAACACTGCTTTCCAACCCTGGTAGTTATGATGCATTGATCCCAGAAATGGAAGGAAAGACTTTATAAATCCATCCCTAAATTATATCATTACATATCAGAATACAAGTTGGCAATTAGATCTAAACTGAAAAGGAAACTTATGCCAAAGTGTTCTGAAATATGCTTTAGAGAAATAAAAACTAAAAGAAATCCCATTTCATGTTCGAGATTTTAAAAAATGCTCATGCTTCTCTATATTTTATATTCAGTGAGTGTCGTGTAGAATACTCTGCCTTACTTCACTCTCCTAATGTATCCTTGAAGTTCAAGTGGTGTTTGGCCCTCTTCAATATGGAGAGCTCTGTGTAGCTGGTCTAACAAAGTCAATGGATTTAAATGACAATATGTTATAAAGCTGACCAGGAAAAAGACATCAAATGTATTTTAGCATCAGAACCTCTTCCATCAAATTGCCATTCATAACTGTGGCACAGAATTTTAGCTTTGTGTAGAAAGAGGAAGATTTTGCTGAAAAATAATTCCATGCTGAGACAACTCTTTAATTGGCAACTTCTACTAGGCTAGCAAATGTATTCAAAGGCCAGCACAAGTTTTGGGATGGTAAATGATCTGCCTTTTTGTAAGTGACTAAGTTCTATCACTATATTGAATCTGTCAAACACTTTTAAATCCAAAAAAGAGAGGCATAAATTTGGCTGCTCTTTTAACACAAAACACAATTTTCATTCTGTTGTCACTCTTTGGAATAATGACTCAGGACCCACAGGGAACCATTGTGGGTGCAAGTGGGTGGAGCACATGTCCAAATCACTTGGGGAATTTTTTGAAATATTTTGGCCTTCTCCCAAAATTTCTGCAGGCTCTTCCTTTAACTAACTACCCACCCCTGACACTCAACACCTCTAATGACAGCCTTAGTGAGCCACTATGAGGGTTGTTACCTTCAGATATGTTTAGGTATAAAACAGTCAGAAGCTTTCATTTCTCTAGTATGGCAGGTGTTGTATTCAAAAGTTATTCTTGCTTTTTTATATTGCTTTATATCTGAACTACATCCTTGTCAAGTTCAAATTCGGAGGTGGTCAAAGGAAGTGCCTATGAAGCTTTGCTGTTCAGAGTGCAGAGCAGTGAAGGCTGATCAAGGGCTCCTCAATGTGCAGTCTCTCCACAGGAGCAATAGTGATTTGGCTCATCCCAAAAGGGTCAGTGAATTGAAGAGCTATTAAATTTGCTGGAATGGCCCCAATTGAGCTTTTCATACCTTTCTCCTCTCTCAGATAGTAGAGTTTAACTCGATGATGGGACCCAGGTTTCAGAATGTTTTTAGGGCAATTGCAAGTGGGAACTTTCCCAGGGCAAAGAAATAAGGCGCTCTAAAGCCCAATGGACATTGTTTTAGTGGAGCTATTTTCTCTGTAAACTACTGATATCAGAGTTTCATGTAGGAGGAAGAAAGAGGGAAAAGATTAGGAAATAAATGTGCTTCATTGGCTATTGAGACTTCATACATATGTGTCTGAAGATGTAACTTGGGCCTTTGCAGGGTATTTTTGGCAATGATCTAAAATGCATTGCTATTCAAGATGTGGCTTCACAACTAGATGCAAAGGCATCACCTGGAAGTTCGACAGAATTGCAAAATCTGCAGCCCCAGCCCAAGGCTCCTGAATCAGAATCTACAATCTTAACAAGATCTCTAGGTGAATCGTGTGCACATTAAGGTCTGGATAGCTATGGTTGAAGTGACATCACTCTCCTGCTACTAGAATACTTGCTAAGTCAGTAGCTCCAAAGACATAATAACTGAAGAAGAAAGGAAAGGCATTTTTAAAGTTCTTTGCACACATTACCAGATTGCACCTCAGGAAGGTCTTACCAGTTTTCATTTGCACCAGCAGAGTATGAAAGAATCTGTTTCAATTACACCCTTGTCAGTGTTGGGCATTATTATTTTTTAAATTGTGAAATTTGCGTATTTAATTCATATGATGTGGTATGAGGTAAGGATATAGCTTTCATAATTCTTAAATAGTTAACCAGTTTTCCCAGAATCAGTAAATGAATAAATCTCCCTTTCTGAATTGAATTGAAATGCTACCTTTATCTTATAGTTCTATTACAGAGCTTTTGAACTTCATGTTTTTTTCCATGGGTATGTCTTTCTATTCTGACATCAGTACCATGATATTTTAATTATGGTGGCTTTTTTTCTAGGTTTAAATATATGTTTTGGTAGTTATCTTGTCCTTCTTGAACTATGTCTAAGCATTTCTCTCTATCACGTTCTCAACTACAACACACGTTCTTACAGCATTCTATGTACATTTTCGTAGTAAATATAGATGTAAAAGAGATTCAGTTTTACATATCACTTATTTTATAGACATATAATAAGGAAAGAGGACTTGATCGTAATACTCAAAATATTAGCATTTTTCGGCCTTTCTACCATATGCTGATTTCTCTTTACCACGTTTGTAATATGAGTTTCAGTAAGACAACAAAATCTATTGAATCCTTACATTCAACATGGTACCATGCCCAGTGTTATGGTCAAAAAGGCATTCAAAGTGAGGAAAAACTAAGGAAATAGAATTCATGGGCTCTGCTCTTAGGGAGATTGCAATATAACTAAGAATTTAAGTTAGATTTAAGATGCAGATGCAAATACATGGAAAAGTACCCAATTAGAGAAAATTAAATGAACTTGTATTAGTTTTCTAGGACTTCTGTAACAAAGGATCAGAAACTTAAACAACGGAAAATTATTCTTGCACAGTTCTAGAAACTAGAAGTCTGAAATCAAGATGTCGAGAGAGCCGTGTTCTGTCTCCTAGCTTCTGGGTGTTACAGACAATGCTTGGTGTTCTTTGGCTTCCAGCTGCATAACTGCAATCCCTGCAACCGTCATCATATGACTGTCTTCCCTCTGATCATCTATGTCTTCATGTGGGGTTCTCCTCATTGTGTCTCTTCTCTTTTTATAAGAACACCAGTCTTACTGGATTAAGGGCCTGCCCTGCTCAAGTGTGACCTCGTCTTCACTAATTACATCTGCAATGACTCTATTTCTAAGTAAGGTCACATTCTCAAGTACTGGGGGTTACTACTTCAACATACCTTTCGGGGAGACACAATTCAACCCATAACAGAGCTCTTGAAGGCAAAGAGATGACTCAGATGAGATTGAAGTTGATGATCACTTTAGATTCCTTAACAGGAGAATTACACACTCTTACCACTGGTAAATAACACAATAGAAACCATGTAAGAAGGATTTCTGCACCCTTCCCTACCCCAGCAGATAAGTGCACATTCAATTTAATGATGGAGGGAGTATCTTTCACTGGGGGATCAGCTTGGAGACAGTCCCATTTGTGATTAAGATTCAGGAGAGTATGCCGTTATCAACAAGAATTAGAAGTGGTGGAGGAAGGAAAGAATTCAAGAATGACTGCAAAGTTTATGATCCTAGAGAACTGAAAGAAGGCAATGCCAACCATATGAATGAGTAGTAAACTTTACCGATGACTTTGCTAGATATATATTTTGTTTTGTTTTTCAGCATAATTAGTTAACTGCCTTATTATATCATTGTTAGGCTATTGTTACTTATTATTCCTGTGGTCTGTCTTGCTAGTTAGAACTCTATTTTGTTCCACTACAACGCTTGAGTTTCTGAACAAAAGTGTGTTCCGAGTCCGTGACTTGACTAACCATCTTCCAGTCACTCAGGAAATTACTGCATTTACCCACATCCCCACCCAGTAATTTGTGATCAAGAAGCCACGGTGTTTGATTAAAGTAATTAATTTTCTCACATATTCCTTAAAATGAGCAAGATGCAGAGCCAGGTGGTTTGGCTGATGTCTTCTAAGTCTACCCTCACTTATTTTGTTTTCATCATGTGATTGAACACAATTCTAAAGAGCAGCGTATTAGGAGGACTACATTATAAAAATTGGACTTGGAGAGGCTATAGCCAAATAAATGTAGACATTAGTTTTATGCTCATTTTGAAAGGAAGATCCAAGTAAATGGAGATTCGGGATTTGAAATTGTTCTTTGGAACAAATGTCAAAAGAAATGTTACCTAACTACTAAGACATACACAAAGGGATGTTATTCTAAATCTATTCAAACCAAAAGCCTCTTTAACACATGAACAATCCGTTTGATCTCTGTCATTTTCCCATTAGGGAACAGCTAAGGACAATGTCCTCAGAGGAATAATTACCGTGATTTTTGAAATTTGGTGAAATCCTTAGTGCTTTGGTGAAAGAAATAATATTTATAATTATATGGAATGCTGGATCTCATAGAACTTTAGAAATGATCAAGTCTAACACTTACCTTTTAAAATTGTGGAACCAAGTTCCTTTAATTTATCGTAAAAATAGAATTTCTCATGTTATCTAGGGGAATTTGAATAGGATCTTGTTTTCAATGCTATTTGAAATTACTTTGAGAAGTCATTTGAGTCTTTTCTTTAACCAAGACCTTTAACATCATAGTAGAATTGGATGTATGACATTTTGACATCCATATAATTGATCAAGAGGGGTCCAGTGTAATGCTTAAATGCATGCTTCCTCATAAATGTTAGTAAGTGACTTAATTTTCCCAAAATGTTAGACCCTGCATGCCATCTTTATAAAGTTAAAAGATTCATGCTGTCCTTTATGTATTTGATATTTACGGTTGAAAGGCCTGTATCGTAAACAATCTGGTTCACAGTTAGGCGTGTAACTTGACATTTTATAAAGCATGGACATTTGAGGCCTCAATGCTTTCAACTTGTTTTGAGCAAATTTTGAATTAAATGGTGATTATAGAGGCTATGCATGATATTTTAATTAATAGCTCTTCTTGTCATAGTTATTTTTATCTTACTACTCAAAAAATACATTTTATTGAACAACATTTCTATTTTTACCCACATATAGAAGATATTTCAGGTAATTCCTTCCCACAAAATATTGAGGGAGAATTCTAGCTGCGTTTTTCCAGCATTACCTAATAGTAAACATATATAAAATGTGTTTTTAAAATATACATTTTTTGTTTGATGATAAAACAGTAACTTCATCTCAACATACATATAATGTGTTCTGGGAAGACCTGGAAGCAAACTGCTGCATATATTCTGATAACTATATGCTGCCAAGAACAGAATTGACAGTACTAGTTTCAAATGAGTCACACCAGCCGTGATAAGATTGAAAAAGCAGAGACTAATTATATATCCTAAGTCCTCAGTGGGAAAAATGTAGTTGACTAATGGGTTATTTCCAGATCAGAGATTGGTTTTAAAAATCTGCAAATTTATATCTATTACATATCTTGAGTATCTTAATTCAGAGATTATAAGTGCCGCTTTACGTCAAATAGAAAAACAGGCTAAAGCCATTTTTTAACCTTAAGTCTGGTAAAAATAGGATGAGTTCTACCCTAGAGCAGTTCCGAGAGCTGGCTGTGCCCTGAGTTCAGGACGTTTTTCTTCAAATAGGACAGAAAATAATAGGTCACTGTGCACCTTCTTCCAGAGATTGCCACACAAGAGAGCCCAAGGCAATTAAAAAGAGAAAAAATGATTCCTTTCATCTAGTTTACTCAATTTCTCCTTTCTGCACATTTCTAACCCTTCCCCAGTCAAACCTGTCTTCATATTTTCTTTAGCTACCATTTTTCTGAAAACTGTTCTCAGAAAATATCTGGCAAAAATAATTCAAAACTAATAAAGATAATAATACCAACAACTAAATAACTAAAAATAATTTGAACTAATACATCATAAATGAGTCATCACTTTTCTAAGTGGTACTTTATTGTTATTATTATTATTATTTTTGCTGAGGAAGGTTTGCCCTGAGCTAACATCTGTGCGCATTTTCCTCTATTTTGTATGTGGGCTGAAGTCACAGCATGGCTGACAAGTGGTGTATGTCCGTGCCTGGGATCCGAACCTGGGAACCCGGGCCACTGAAGCAGAGCTCACCAAATTTAACTGCTATGCCACGGGACCGGCCCCTATGCAGTACTTTAATAAGAGTAAATTCTCTGGGTCTTGAGAGATTTTAGGCATTAGCCTTCCAATGGAGGAAATATCGGGGGTGATTAAGCGTTCATCCTTGTGCTCCCCTATCCCGCTAAGTCAATTTACTTGTCAAAACAAATAAACAAACAATAACCAACAAGCAAGGAATTGGTCACCAAACTTGCCTTGCTGATTCCCCTTTCCAAGCTGCTGTCCCTAATAACCCAGCATCCAAGTACAATTAAAGGAGAAGCGCAATCATCTCCTCATTTGACAAATGCATCATGATAACACAAGTGCCCTTGCTGACCCTCAAGAGGGCTCAACACTTTTGAAATCTTTCTTCGGATGTATTTATAAAACCATTTATATATATGAAAAACAATAGAGTTCAAAAATAATTTCCTTTTGCTCCCCCACTGATTTTCTGCTTGAAGTTGCTCTAGAGATGATTTATGCCAAGTTACACTTTAATTTAAATGTCTCCTAGGTGATCCCTTCACTAACAAAGGTACATAAAAGCATTTTTGTACAGATCCATTACTGTAGTCATCCTCTGCAGAATCATGGAAAGGATGTGTATTTGACAACACCCACAAGTCTCACCACTTATTGCAGCTACATAGGAAGCAGAATTGCCCCCCAAACACCCCATGGGGTGAGGAGCTTCCTATTATCTCTCCAAGAGGCTCCACTTCCTTCCACAGAGTTTTCAAGTCCCTTTCTCTCGTTGGCAGATCAGAGAAGAATTTAACCAAGAGGGCATGTCCTTTTTGTTCCACTAAGACTAAAAATAAATGTAAATGGATGAGAGGCGAAGTCCAAATAAACTTATGTTGAATGACTCTCAGTTGCTTAAATTATCTGAATTTTAGAAAGTTGTCAGAAAGAATAGGAAGCCAAGAGTGAGTCACAGAGAAGTAGCCATGAAGAAAATTAAAATAGCTCTAAGAGCATAAACACTAGAAGAGCACCCTCCCACCCAGTAACAGGTGCAGGAGTGAACACAAGAAGTCAGCCTGTTGCCATATGGCCTCCGCTTAGAGCCACAGCCTGTCTGACTGGCAGCCCTGCGACACGGTACACAGCCGCCTGAACCCAGACTTCCGCAAGAAAATGTGGTCTGTGTCTCATTCTGGTGGGGGAATGGTGGAAATGTGTGGGAGGACTGGCAGCAAATAGATGAAAGTTGGCGGGCCACTCCGAGAATTTTGCTGCAGTGTGTATATTGTTGTGTTGTTGTTACTGGTCAGAGGGACAGTTAGTTAGAAGTGCAGATAAATGGTAGTTCCAGACTTGCAAATCTAAAAAAATGTTAAAAAAAAAATCAAGATATTATAAAAGATCCAAAATGGAAAGAAAGAAAATACTTATAACATCCCAAGTCTGTTAAGAAAATGAGTGCAATGACAGGTGTTTTTCCAGCCTTGGTTCATCACCTGAGAATGCAGAAATCTCCTCCAGAAGATAAAAGCAATTTGAAACGATGAAAAAGAATTGTGGACTCTTTACTGTGGTGTTGGGGCCACATAAACTTCTTGTCAATAACAAAATATTATGAAAAATACTAAACTGCAATGATGTGAAAATTTTCTGATGTATGACTAAAAGGTATATTGGTTCACATTTATGGAGATATATGGAATTTTGATCTCACGTTAATATTGCTTGCATTTGCTAGTATTGGGAAAAAACTAGAATTTTTACTGTACAAAAATCCTCTCCTGAATTTTTCCCTTCCAATACACTTATGTAAGAAAGCGCCTAATTTGGCAAATGCTAAAATAAATAGCAACTGACAAAGCCTCATCCTTGTATACACTACTATTTAGTGGCAATATTATATCAAGAGGCTATTTTAGTGGTGTCCCTGAGAACTTCTTTTAACTCTTCTGTTTAGCCCCAGATAGAGATTCCCTTTTTCTTCTGTTTGAAGTAATAGTCTTGTTCAAGACCATTCCAGTGTTAAGCAGAAATGTAATCCTCTATGGGTTCTAAGGCCTAGGGCCATGCTTAACAATGGATGTATTTGGGAAAACTACTTTGTATCCCCCCCCCCAAATATTTTTATGTGGGTTAAATAAAGTTCTAAAGATGATAAAGGAAATATTTAATAGGAACAGAATCACAAAGGGTCAATCTGACAGGTATGTGGAAAGCTGAGACCAGTTTTTGCCTTGGTGAGCTATTGTATAAATAGTTATTATTTTAACCAGTGCTGGTTCTATATCCTTTTATCTCACCAGCTTCCACATGGAATCTTAACCCAAACTGTGGGAACCACGGATATTGCCATGATGAATTCTATAGACATATAATGTGTACTTGGTGTTGTACTAGGTGGGATTTTAAAGATGAACATAGCAGGCTCTTCTCCAAGCAGTGAAAAATCTAGCAAAGGTGAGAGGTAATAACTGTGCTATATTTGTGAAGTGCCTGGAGAGAGACATTCATGAATCAAATGTCATGGAAACATAAAGAGGATGAGCAATCAGACACGTATCACAGAAGTTGGAAACACATCATACACGTGTATGTAACTGACATGGAGGAGGGCACTATTGGTTACACATAAAGAATTGTGGACAGTTCAAGCCTATGGTTCTTTCAAAGCATCCATTTTAGACCGGGGCCATCTTTGAAGATTTTTAGTCACCTAGGTTTTTGAGAAATCAGTTATTGAGGTTCGCTGGAGATCCAGAATAAGAAAGTTGGAGTGGGGGTGTGATAATACCCACCACTGGATTTCTCCCAGGGCTATCCCAGCAGGCCTGATGAGCTCTAGCCCAAAATACTCTTTCTCTAGGGCCACGGCTTTCAAAGTTTAGTTTGCAGATGAATCACTTGGAAGCTCATTGGAAAGAAAATGTTCAGGTCCTACCCCAGACCTAGTGAATCAGAATCTCTAGAGGTGAGGCACAGGGATCCATATCTTAATAAGCTCTCCAAGTAATTTTAAGGTATGCTAAAGTTAGAGACACACTGCTAGTGTTTGCTAATGCAGCTTCAGCTTGGAATAGACTGCCGATTAGCCCTCAGGTAATGAATAATTAGCCCCCAGGATCAGAAGATTCTCCAGTAAGTGGAATTTCAAGGATTGATAAACCTTCATGCAGTAAGTCAGTAAATAGGGAACTTTCAGTGGTTGTCAAATTTGGCTGCATATTGGAATCACCTAGGGTGCTTTAAAAAAATACCTATGCTTGCGTCTCATCCCTAGAGTTCTCATTTAACTGGTCGGGCACTTTTAGAAGCTCCCCAGATCATTCCGATCTGCAGTCAAATTTGAAACTACTGCATCAGAAAGTGATTCACCAACATTTCCCACTACGAGCTCGTGCAGGGTGGCAAAGGAAACAATTTTTGACAGAAAGGAAAACAAAGGGAAATATATTTTTTTAAATATATCAAACTTTATTTTTGGGTTACATGGCATTTTTCAGACTTCTAACTAGAAAGGCATTCCTAAAGAAACTTACTCTGTAATAACTAAGTAGCCTAGATATTCCAGAGAGACTAAGGGTCAGAATCTAGGATCATTATCTACATCATATTCAAGTGTGTCGAAACCTTGACACATCTAATTAAACTGTTCTCTCTTTCCTTCAAGACACTCCTACTTTTCATTTTCTTCACACTTCTTTCATTCCTTGTTTCCATTTTCCAACCTCTGATTGTATCCTATTCCACCTTCAGCACCTGATAACCTTCTTCAACCATCACAAAGTGCTTTCTTTTAGAGTCTTCAGTGTTCAATTATTGTACTTTTAAATATTTACTGAGTTACTCTTTTCAGGGTAATGACAGTTTTCATAGATATGTGATGATTTCTTCAAACATTTTTATTGCACTTCTACTGCATTCCAGGCACTGCTCTAGGTACTTAGAATACACTAGGAAACCAAACATCCAAGCATCTTGCCATTGAGGGATCTTAATCCTAGTGGGACAGGTGACAGACACTGAGCAATATACAAGACAGGGTAGAGTATGCTAGAAAAGTACAGACTCTGATAAGTGTGATAAAAAGAGAAAGTGGAATAGAGTAAGGGAAATTAATAGTGCAGGAATGAGAATTTTAAATAGCTGGTTAGGGAAGGTGGCAAAGAGAAAGGAAAATTTGGGTCAAGGCTTGAAGGAAGTCCAATTATTTGAGGGAAGTATCAGACAATATGTTTCATGAAAGATTGGCTAAAAAATAAAAAAAGGATTTTGTTTTGTATATTACAGTAAAGAAAAAAAGCAATTCTTTCCTAATCATTCTGGACTGCTCTACTCCCATCTTTCAAACTGTTCCGTGTTAATAGATTTTTTAAAGCTAATGATTAATTCCTGCCTTAGGATATTTGTGTTTGTTCATTTTCTGTGAAACATTATGAAATCACAAAGTTCACATGGTAATTATTGTGTTATCATTGGCAGTATCTTGGCAGGCATTTCCATTTGCCTTTCACTAAGCATATTTATATTTTTTATCATCATGTGTGTGTGTGTGCTTTAGTCACACACACTGCTGTGTATCCTAATGAGACCTGTATCACAACCAATTATACACCTGCCATAGAATTGCACTGTGTCCCTCAATGCTCTTCTCTGCTCATCAACAAGTTCAAACCAAATCACCTTACATAAAGTCAATGCACTTTTTGACTAGAATCTCAGAGTTGCATGGGGACTTTACCCTTTGGTTCAAACCAATTTTTGTAAATGTTGGGTACATGAAGACATCTTCAAACATAAAATTTAACTAGTTAATTAATCCCACAGCTATGTATTGAATCTACTCCGTGAAGGGCATTTTGCTAGATTTTGCCAGCACACAGGATATGATCTGAGTTAGAGTTCCTTTCCATGTACTCAGAAGAACAGCTCCCACCCTCAGTTTTAGATGTATCTTGGGAGGCTTATTGTGATTAGATTTTCACATTAGATTTTTCTAGTAATTATATCTTAAAGCCCTTAAGTTCAAGTGAAATTCACAGAAGTCACAGGTGATGCAACTAAATTATTGGTCATGAGTGTATCTATAACATTCAAAATAAATCTTGCAATATCTTCAGTAATTAGAAGTCGTCCTTTAGGGATTCACTCCAAAACTGAAGAGGGAGCAGTAATATAAAATCATGTTTAGGGCAGAAGAATAGTTTAATTTATAGTTCTTTTTTATTTGATACAGAAGCTGATGAGCTCCAAATCTCATGCACAAAAAGAATCTGATCTTTATTCCCAGAACTGACTTATTTTTTGTTTCCCAGATTTATCCCCAATATACTCCGAACAGTGACTTCCATAGCAATGTCCTTCATCAACAGTGCTAATCAGTTTTGTTATTCAGGCTTGAGGGAGACTCGCTGGTGGCGGAATAGACAGGAAGATCAAGGCCCAGGCTCTGCTCATTCCCCCTCAGCCATCCTATGCTTCACCTCCTACACAGCCCTAACCTATCTTGCAATGTTCACCCAAAGACGTTATGTAACTGTAAATTTCTATGAAGCAAATATTCAGAAGAAAAATAATCATGTTATATTTCATGCTGGATTTTAAATACAAATAAGTGTTAAATTAATTCTGCTTGATTATTTTCTATTGTGTTTACAAGAGAGATAATTCTAAAATTTACTATCTTCTATTTAGAAACTTTTTTTTTACATAAAGCTTTCTAAGAGATGCAAATAACACTGGATTTGAAGTAATTTAAACCTTCTTGTTAAATTGACTGCATTTGTATGTTGTAAATATTTTACCGAAGGATTATAGAGATAAATACACCAAGACAAAATTTATTTTAAATTTTCAATGAATACAATCTAAAATACACAGTTTAGATTTTTATTTCTTTACCAAATTTTTGTTGTAGCATGAAAGATAAGTTTTTTTAAGAAGTGGTTTATTTTATTATGATGTTACATTAATTACACTCTCTGTGAAAGCAGGCAAAAATGCTCTCTGCACGTTTTGTTGAACTGACCATGTTTATAAGATTGGCAATATAAGAATTCATAAAGCCTAGGTCATTACCATAGAAATCAGTGCAGATTCTAGTAAATAAAAAAGGAAAAAGAAGAAAAGAGGCTCAGTATTTCAGGTTCTAATGCAAATGGAACTGAGGTTATCCCCAGTAGTGTTATGCATATATGCTTCTTTCTGCCACTGCTCATCTTGACAGTATTGATTCACTCGAAGGGAAGAGAAAGACTGAAGGGACATCAAGAGATTGTCACTTGACTTAATTGATATGATGACATGTACATCTTTGTGATCTTAGGTACTTTAGAACGTCTTCTTTATAGAACACCATTCATTCAACCAACATTTAGGAATCCCTAAAAGAAAGTGAATTCTTCTTGGACCTAGAAGAAGCAGATGGATGAAATTAGAACCAGGATGAAATTAGCTGATGGGGGAAGAGGTCATCAAGACAGATGTTGACAGGCAATTGGCTGGAAGTCAAGGTGGGAAAAACACAGCAGAGAATTAGTAAAGTAAGGGTGCAGTTTGTGAGATCAGTGAAACAAAATCGGAAAATTAATTCAACTTCTTGACCAAAATGAGCTAAAGATGGGGGGAAAAAACAACACAGCAAAAAACAGATGGCAAACAAAACAGAAATATAAGCAAAGCAGAACCAGACCAAGAAACATACATAACAAAGAACCAAAATAAGAACAGGAGTCACTTACTTCTTTGTTTGTTGGTGGATGAACAAGGAAGAGAACTGGCTAGAATGTCTCTTAGTAGGGCATGGTTCCCGGCTGGCAGTCAAGAAGAACAGACCATGTATTGATGGAAATTTGTGTGGGCTTAACAATTGGAGTTAGGATTCCAGGAAAATGAAAACAGCACACAAGAATTACACTGTTAGAGACAATTTGTGAGATTTGTAGGTGTAAAAACTATGAGTCAAAATCTCATATTTGAGATGTAGGATTGATAACCTTACTTTCTCCAGCACACTTAGAACAAGATTACTGTAGCTAAGCAACTTAAAATTTCCAAGTAAGCATAATCATCCCTGCAGATTTTGAAACTTAATGCAAGTTTCTAGAGTCTGAATTAAATTAAGGCCGCAACAGTGAAGAATTAACAAGCACCTGTACGGAAGAGGAATTCCAGACCTACTCTACAAATAGAGTATTTAAGCATTTTAAAAGAACTTAAGTAGCAAACTTGAACGTCAGCACTTCTAGTCTACAAAAGACATATAAGAACAGATATACATTTATATCTTAATACCTATCTTACTAGTTACATGTAGACCATCAAAGAGGAGAAATAATATATAAAATATTGTGAGCTTTTTTTTGTGTACCCAGTACCATACTAGGCTCTTTACTGTCATGATCTCATTTAATCTATACAACACCTCTATTGGGGTAACAACTGCTACACATTTTAGAGATAAGGAAACTGAGGCCAGAGTGTTTAAGCAAGGTCAGGGGTAGTAAGTCTTAGGGCACAGATGCAAGCCTGTCTGGCTGGCTCTAGGGTTTAGGCTTTTAACTACTACATTAAACTGTCTAGCCAGACAGAAAAACAGGAAGGGCAACAAGAAAAGGAGCCTTCTCTATGTATTCTCAAAATGTACAATTTAGTTTCTAGGAAGAAGTGGAAAAAGAGGTTAAAAGGCATAGTGAGTCCTTGCTTATTTTTATTTGTTTGTCTTCAGTGACACTCATGATCTTATTAACATCATACTTGATTAAGATGTTTCTTCTAATGTCATTTGTGTTCAATGAAAGATAAATTTCCTCCCATTGACTTTTGTGAGGAGTCCAAAAACTACTGCACAGAGAATTTTCTTATTAAGAATTATGAGTAGACTATTCATAATTTCTAGTAATTGTAAAATTGTTTAGCCTTTATAACATTGAGGATTTTGTTTAAAAATTGCAATACTTTCATCAATACTAAAAACCACTTTCACAGTTATTTTTAAAAGATGACCGTGAAGACCTCAAATGTATTGTCATTTGATTTGTACATATTTGCCAACATTAACAGGGGTCATAAGAAGAGAAAACATCCTAAATGAGATGGAGACTCATAAAAAAACAAAATTGTAATCTAGGCTCTGGCACTAGTTCTGTGGGTTTGCTAAGTCACTTCACCTCTCTGAATTCTTATTCATTATTTACATAAATGGAAATCCTTTCCTGCTCCAAATTTCTGCTACCTGATTATCTTATTTCAACAAAGAGGAAACTGGAAATTACATAGTCTGAACAGTGAAGATACACCATTTGTTGATTTGATCTGAGTGGAATCACTTCACATTCTCAGGAGAAGAAAAAAGTGTTCATTAAACCCAGACTCTTAAATATTCAATTTCCAATTGTTCATTACTAGTATAAAGAAAAACAATTGATTTTTTATATTGAACTTGTATTCTAGGTTCTTGCTAAATTAATTGATTGTTTCTAGTAGCTTTTTTGTAGATTCTTTGGGATTTCTATGTTGACAAATCATGGAGGCTACAGATAGAGTTTTATTTCTCCCTTTTCAATCTCTATGACTTTTATTTCTTTTTCATGCCTTAGTGCACTGGCTAGGACCACTGGTACAATGTCAAACAGGAGTGGTGAGAGCAGACATCCTTGCCTTGTTCCTGATCCCATCCTTACCTTGTTCCTTATCTTAAGAGAAAAACATTCAGTGTTTTACCATTAAGTATGATGTTGGCTGTAGGTTCTTTCTAAACAGCCTTTATTATGTTAAGGAAGTGGTTTTTTTTTTTGTTTTTTTTTAATTTTTTGTTTATTGCAGTAACATTGGTTTATAACATTGTAAAAATTTCAGGTGTACATCATTGTACTTCTATTTCTGCATGGACTACATCATGTTTACCACCAAAATACTAATTACAACCCATCACCACACACATGTACCAAATTATCCCTTTCACCCTCCTCCCTCCCCCCTTCCCCTCTGGTAACCACCAATCCACTCTCTGTCCCTATGTGTTTGTTTATTGTTGTTATTATCTACTACTTAATGAAGGAAATCATACGGTATTTGACCTTCTCCCTCTGACTTATTTCACTTGCAGTGAATTGTTTTTATGAAGGGATGCAAATTTTTTCAAATGCTTTTTTTGGGCATTTATTGAGATGATCATACAGTTTTTATTCTTTAGTCATCACATTGTATTTTAATTATTTATATGCATTTATCTCCCTCAATGATCCTTTGTCATCTACCTGGCTATTTAGCACAGTACCTGGAATATAGTAGGCAGTTAATAAATACCTATTCAGTGACTAATACAATGAATGCTGGATACTGCACTAGGTGCTCCAAATTCTCTAGGTTATACACTTTGCTTCCCTTCTCTGTAAGTACAATTCTTGCTTATGTAATACTTTTTAGGTTGCAAATATACAAAAAGGATTAATTATATGCATGAGTAATTGATGGTGTGATTTTCTCCCTATAACCTTAAAATCAAGACTAGGTAAAATATTTTATACATAGGCCAAATTATTCCCTTAAAATATTCAGTTATAATAAGTGAATTATTGACACAGAGTGTGTGCCATACAAAAAACTAAACAAGCATAGAGATATAATGCTCTTTTTTAGAAAATGAATTATTTAGTATGTGTGTATGTATGTCTCAATGTGTATATATACATTTTCCTATCATTAAAATCATTTTTGCCCCCTTCAGTGAGCCCCGTTAAGTTTAGTTTCCTAATCATTAGTAGAAAATGGAAACATATCTTGCTTAGTGAACTTTTCTCAATACTAATCCCACCAGATATTTCAACTGCTTCTTGGCCTTCTACTCTCTATATTTTTCCCTCTCCCATACAACTAACTTGCTTATGGTGGCTTTTATTAGAAATAATGAATTGTTTTGTAGAATTGCTATAAACCATTAAATGATAGTTTTCTAATTCAGAGTTCAGTGCATAAAGTCACTACCATATATAATGGGGTATTTATAAAGTTATGTTATATTCTGTACTAAGAATGATGCTAACCTAATGTAAGACTGCTTTTATATAATATAAAATATAAGATGTTACTACTCAATCACATGTATGCTCTTTATTATACACAGCATGACATTTAGCGTAGTTGTAAGGGCTTCTCATGGGAGAATTTGAAGAAATATGGTTCCTGAAATGGTGAGCGTTCTTTCTGGGGTAAATGTACTAATAATATGGTTCTGGATGAGTCTCTGCATGGGAATAAATATAAAATGATTCAGAGAATGGAGTATTGCCACTGAGTTTATTCTCCAGCTAGGTACTGTGATTTTCTTGTCAGCTTATATTGTCACCTGCTTAAGTGACAGAAAACCTGTGGTTTTCTCTTATTTTCTATTACAAATAGAAACCTAGAAGGCGTCAACTATCCACAGATCTTATCTTGTGTATGAATTTGCAGTTCTATAGGAACTCTATGGTTGATCCATGTGCAGAGCTTCCTCTTGGTCCATTATTTTAAAATAGACACTTCCATTTAAATCAAGATGGAAAATATATATTGATAAAACCCTTTTCCTGTTACTATTTCAGGGGAGAAAGAGCATATCAGTGTTATGAGAGGTTTTTTAGGTTAAAAAAAAGATTTTTAAGCAAACATTGTTTTTTACTATATTACTATTCATTTCCATAATCCTCTTTTTCATTAGGAATAACTTGTTTCTATGTTACAAAACAAGTGCAGGACTATGTTCACATGTTTTATCTGCCTCATAGAAATAAATGGAATGGGTCCTTTCATATTGTCTGGTGCACGAAGATGATTATTGTTATACTTCTTTGTTTCTTAAGCCATGATTTTTCGGCAATATCATTGTCTTTAGGAAGAGCCATATTGAGTGTGACTACACTTCTCAGGGATTATTCTGTGAAAGATACCATTTCCACACTTTTCCCCAAGGATTCACTGATAATGAGAAACACTTGTGAGTTATAACGGAAAGTTAGGGTAGAAACAAAATAAATATGGTGGACACAGTGACACTTTCTAATCACCTTATCAATGCAAATTACTTAGAGTGATTTGGAACATGGCAAAATTAAAAACAATTTATTAAAACTTTGTCATGTTGATTTATAAAAGAGAGACTACCACTGGGACATATGTCAAGAGAAGAAACTATGCTCTGTCCTCTCCACACAAACCATAGCCAACTAACAAAACCGTGGCCAGAAAATGACAGGAAAGGAAGAGGAGTAAGACAATGTTCCTAAGGTTTTAAACATGGATTATGGAAGTATTATCATGATCAGAAGCTCTTTAAAGAAGACACAAATCTTCATTCATTACTGTGTTTAAAAACTCCTAATGTAGTGTACCTGTAATATTGTAAGCCATAGCAGGCAATAGTCTGGTTATTAGTGGATTAATTTCTCAGCTGCATAATAAGCTAGTACAGAATAAGTGGATCAAATAGAACTGTATATATTGAGAGTCTGGAAATGGCATGTTTTGTTTGGAATGTTCCATAAATGACTATTTAAAAGAGCTTAATAATATTTCCACACATCAGTTCCTACTTTTTCAGATGTTGTGTGTGGAAAAACTGGAAGTCTGTCTTGACAATGTGGTATTGATCTGGATGAAACAAGATAAATATGTATTATAGTTACTCAGTGACTAGATTGCTAGAAAAATAAATTTGGAATTCTCCTACCGGCAAAGAAGCACAAATTTTACGAGAAATGCTCGAATTTGTTTGCATGTTATAGTGTATTTATTGTTCATTTACAAGTGCAAACAAGCCTTTACTGATGTTGTAAATGTTATGTATTTATCAAACGCTAGAATTATGTATTTTCTTGAAGGAATTTTACTGGTCTACACAAGGAACTTTATATAATTAATTTACGGTAACTTAACACCTCTTAACATCAAAGTTCACTCCGTCATTTTAACGAAAATAATGAAAATAGTAATGTATTAATACTACCATTTTTATGTAAAGCTCACTATACATACATGTCTCTCTGTACAAATATGTATTTTTCCAGTATTTTCACAGGCATCACTGCATTTGTGCCCCAGAAAAACCTCAAGAAAATAGTAGAACATATGTTGTCATCCCCTTGTCTGATGAGTACATTTGGGTGACAAGAATTCAAGGGAATTCCTCAAACTGACAGAGCCAGTTGGTAATTGGTGACAGAATTAGACTTCTGATTCAATTTCTTGCATTTGCGTGTGCTTGCCAGACTCACTAGCTTTTAACATATCCCTTTCACCCAAGATGCTTCTCTGTGCTTAATTGAATAAGTATACTTTTTTCACATAGCGAGTTACCATAGGCAACTTTGATATTATTACAGGCGATCTGTAGTGTAGGATGTAAAGGAGCCAGAGTCTGAAGCTCCAACGCTGAGGAACTTTCGAAGGTATCGTGCCTATGCACAGTCCACACATATTCCATACATAGACGCCAGGTAAAATCTCCACGGCAGCGCGACTGCTCTAGGGAACACCAGCACCCCCAGCACATGTTCCTCAGAGTGGAATTTGCCAGCTTTCTAGACCTGGAAGATGAGAACTGCAGTTAAGTGATACAATTGGTTTCTGAAGAAAAAGGCTAAGCTTCTTTTCAAGCTCTGTGGGTCTCTTTTGTAGAACCATTGAGGAAATGAGACAACAGCTTAGAGAGAGATGAGAAGGAGAATGTGAAGGGAATATCTGAAAGGTCAAACAGGATCTTACACACTGTATGTGTGTCTCTCTCCGGACTCAGAATTGATTTTTCCATTAATTAGAACAGTCTACTTATCTTATATAGGCAGTGAGAGTTTAACCTTTTTTTCTAATATGATGTAAAAAAATCCTAAACGAGGTACTTTCTGATAAAATTCTTATCTATTATTAATGGCAGTAAAGGTTTTTGAGTTGCTTTTTTTCTTATAACATAGTAAACAAAACACGACTGGCCAGAAAGTGAAATTAGCTCTTTGTACAACTTTTAATTTAGTGATTCTAGCAGCTTCATGTGAGTCATAATAATTTGGCAAGAGGCAGAAAGAGCAATGGAAAGAGGCTTACGTGGCCCCAGACGTTCTCCCTTCCATCAAACAGTTTTTTAAGCATGGATGAGGTTGTTATCCTCTGTCACAATACTGTATAACTAGAAGTTAATTTTAATTTCTCTACCATAATGTAAAGGTGTAGAAGGAATATAACTCAGAGTTTTTATTGTTGTTTAGTTTTAAAATATTAAGTTACATATGCAGGAAATATAGGGCTAAGAGTGAGGACTTTAGAAAACACTACATCAGTGCTCTGAGGATAAAAGATACTAAGAACCTGAAATCTGTGGCTCCAAATCTGAAGAGCTTTCAAACAAGGTATATTAAGAAGATAAAATAAACAAATAGGAAATGGCTTAACAATACTTACCAAGTTCCGTATCAACAAGTGCAAGTAAAACATAGCATAAAATGAGTTCCAGGGTGCTCAGAGCATGCAGAGATAGAGCAGTAAAAAAAAAAAAAAAGATAGATGATGAGATGCTTACAGGAGAGGTAAGTTTCTATTCAAATTTTGGGGTAGGTGATGCATGTGAAGTAGGATGCGTACTGGGTGCATTCTAGATAGAAGAAATGATAATATGTATAAAGGTGCAAAATACCTGTAAAGGTGTAAAAGCAGGATATGGTAAGCAACATGAATGAGATCATCAAGATAAGCTGGGATGGAAGAGTGGTTCTGAGAAGAGGTTAAAAATCCGTAAGGCAAGTGCGCTTAGCAGGACAGGAGATGGGGAGAGTAGCTACAGATGACATAGGAGCTTGGGTAAGGAGTGTAGAGTTAAGATGGTAGGCAAAAGGGAGCCCTTGAAAAGCCTTGAACATGACAATTACATGGGTTAAATATATCTTACAGGTGAAAAAAAAAGTACTGGATAAACTGAAGAACACGTGAGGTTATTTCTTGCCGCCAAATGGAAGTGGCTAATGTCTCCAGGCCTCTTACATGATAATTGCTGCTGGGGTATAGGAGGGCTCAAAAGAAATAGAAAGAGATATATCTCAGAGACATTCCCAGGAAAAAGATAATAGAACCTAATAATGGGTTACCTCTGATGCAGTCAGAGAAAAGAGAACAGTTAAAAAATGGATCCATGATATTTGAGCCCAGAGAACTCGGAGGAAGATGCAAATGAAAATGACCAGAATTTATGATTCTCTCAACTAATCAGTTTTTATTGAGCACCATCTTGTAGAAAACGCAGTTCTAATCACTATGCATGAGTCAAAGAAGTGTAGGCGCTAGTACCATTTTCTCTCATAACTATTGGGGCGGTGGAGAAGGGGTGGTGGGTGTGATGAGTTTCTATGTCAATGTGTAATACTCAACTGTCAATACAATAGCCAAAAAGATAGATCTCCAGGACCAGTCTTCTGGTTTGATTTTTTTTTTCCTTATTCACTTCAGCTGTTGTAGGAATAGGTTTTGTGTATTTTGCATCCTGAATTAAGTACCGTGGCACTTAACTACCATGTTGCCTAGAAACCTGGAAACTAATACTACAGATTCTTTCCTTTAGAAAACTGGAAATAAGTACCCTACCCAGAGCTATCTATTATATAACCCACACTTTAATGTAATTAGAACAAACAGGCAAATCAATACAAGGTCTTGTATTTACAAAATCATTGGATACATAGTCAATATGGTTCCATGTGGAAATAGGGCAAGCCACAATGACTTTTCAGTTGAGGTTTTTTTTGGTATAAGTTGTATCATTATTCTTTTGCGCTTACTGTGGCAAAAACATCACATAACATTTAAAAATGTCAAAAAATATGATTCTCTCCTTGCCATTGTGTACTTATTCTAAACCCTGCTCAAAACAACTGCTCTGAAATACCCGAAGTGTCTAAAGTGTCACAAGCTCTACTTTCAGCAACACAGTGTACTTTTCTGGAACTTGTCTAAATGGCAAACATTTCTGAAGGTGTATCATTAATACTAGAATATATTCCTGACTTTCATTTCACATTATATACTTTTTTGTTGTGGAGGTCAAAATGATGGATTCCATGTTCATCTGTTCTATGAACAACTTGCTAAGATAAAATTATTCATTTGCTCATAAATTTAGCTAATGGTTGTTAAGCACATACAATAACTCACATAAAACACAGTCATATGGTCATGCAGGGAAGGCAAACATGATAGAACATGATAAATGTTATGATTTAAGTCAATAGAGAGCTATTGGGACACTACAGAGATGCAAATCACCCGGTCTGAGTGTAGCAGGGTGGGTGGGAATAGGCTAGGAAAGGCTTCACACACCCCTGAACCGGGGCATGCAGGAGAAGTAGAGGTTGCACAGGTGAAAGGAGGTGGAAAGGCTTTACAGGCAAGTAGTGAAGTTGAAGAGTTCAACAGCCACCCAATTATTAACTATCTTGCACCTCATGCCAAGGAGTTTAAACTCCACCTGAAGCGTACTTGGTAAGGAGAAGTGTGATATGATTAGCTTCACGCTGGGCAAGATCAGCAGCAATGTGAGATTCGCTTGGAGGAAATAAAGGCTGGAGTAGTGGGATCCATTAAGAGGCTGTTAAAGCAACCCATAGAGAGATGCTGAGAGCCTGAGCAAAGATAATTCCAATGGGGTGGAGACAGAAAGATGTGTTCAACAGCTGTGAAGAAAAGAGAATCAAATTGAGATGCTTCTGCTAGGGAAAGCATAAAGTTCATCATTTTACCTCTTCACTTTGTTTTGCCCTCTATTTACCTGAGATTCTTTTATACATGCTGATGGGCATATTTTCTGTTTTTATTAAACAATGGGTCAAATACTGTAGTATAGTATTTTGTCTTTTTAAGTAAACATTCACAAGAGATTTGACACCTTGTGCAAATGTGTTAAGTATTTCCTTACCCAAGGCAGTTCTTAAGTATAATGGACTGTCATTGGATCATTTTAGCCCATTATTCTAAAAAACCTGCTACCCTGTAAAAGTTTCAATAACCCAGATCACCACGTATAGAGAAATATCATCAAGTGCTTGGTGTAGTAATTTTCTCCAAAATCAGCGCCTGGGGGAATATGAAACTATCTAATTTTTTGGAGGATTAATAACTTTTTGTATCCTTTAAAGAAACCAACTATGTAGAAATCCTCAAAGGGAAACAATAAATTAGAAAAAAATATCCTTTCAACTGCACCTACTACTTAATCAAGTAAAAAGATAGGCTATTTTTCACTATGCAGAACCTAGCAATAAAAATCAACATCCAACAATGATTAATTTTAAAGCAATTAAAGATGCCATACAGGATAAACTAAGATTACAGATTCATAGAATTTTAGAGTTAGAAGGGACCACTGAAATCCAGTTTCAGATAGAAATATTTAGTTAGGAATAAAACTAGAGCTTGTTTGAATTTAAAGGTCTAGACAACTCAGAAAACATATGCCCTCTGTGTTCAAGAATGTGGTTTGGGGCATATTGCATTATAAAATTATATTCATGTAAAACTCAATATAAATGATCGATTATCATGGCAATAGTCAATTACATGTTTCTTTTGGGTAAAGAAATCATCTCTTACACCTTGGTACTAATCTTAGTGTCTAGCATCAGCTTCTGTCTTAACATTTGCTGCTAACGTATATATAATAGAAACTCAACTCAAACTAGGATGAGCAACTCAACCAAATTAGGGGTAGGGGGACAGAGGGATGCTGGTGTTACCAAAACGTCCAGGGCCCAACTGGATCTAGGGGCTCAAACAATGTTACCAAGACTTCACCTCTCTTCTCTTTCTCTCTCTACATTGGCTTCACTCTCAGACAGGTTTTCCCTTCAGTCAATCAGCTCAATAACTCAGCAAATAAAACCCAGCTTCTCTTACCCAGTAGTGAGAGAAAACACTCAGAATTTGGTCTCGCTGGAGTACCTGGGGCCACTAGAGTCAGATTTAGTTTCCCTTTATCCCTCTGCTAAACCCACCCTGCGTAATTGTGCTGTGCCTGAGGGAGGGAAAACTCTGATTGGCCAGGTTTGGATCACATGCATGCTCCTGGTTAGCAGACTAGAACCGCCTAGACTGAGACTGACACGAAGGTGGTTCCCCAAGGGAAAGCAGTGATGATCTTAGCAGAAAAAGAAGGAGCAATGGATAATGGTCCAGTAAAAACATCAGATGTTCTTTACACTGCAATTTCGTGATTTTCTTTCTTCCTTATCTTTACCACTCACATCACAATTTTTCCTTGTCTCTATGCCAACTCTTATCAAACTAAGCTCCAAAATAGGCTTTTTTGGTTAGATCTTTTTTCTAACTAAAACTTATTCCTTATTAGGAAATGCCCCTTTTCTTCTACTCCAAATAGAAGCACAAATAGGTGCTTCTATTTTGTTCTACATGCAATCCTCAAATCCTTGAGTAGCCAGATTTGGAGATTATTAGAGATAACTTGAAAGAGTGTAGAGGCATCAGAGGCAGTGACCAGTGCACTGATTCAGATTCCAGAGACCAGAATGCTGGTTCCAGCATTCACCACCATGGGTTTCCTCTTGCCCACAACGAGGAGGCTGGGATTGCCATGATCTCTTCTAGCTCGGATGCTTCATGATTCCTGCTGAGAAGATAGGTGTGCTTCTACTAGGTAAGAGTTGGAGTCATATTAGGGTTTTTCCCTTGGTGTAAGTATTCCTACCCACAGCCTAATTGCCTCCTTAACACGTGGCCCTCCCTTCTTTTTTTTTTTTTTTTTTTTAACATTTTTATTTTTTGCCCCCAAAGCCCCAGTAGATAGTTGTTATGTCACAGCTGCACATCCTTCTAGTTGCTGTATGTGGGACTCGGCCTCAGGCTGGACAGAGAAGTGGTGTCTCGCTGCGCACCCGGGATCCGAACCCGGGCCGCCAGCATCGCAGCGCGCGCACTTAACCACCAAGCCACAGGGCCGGCCCTGGCCCTCCCTTCTGTGGTCTCTTCTTGCTTTGTGCTTAGCCTTGGTCCCCCTCAAATGCAAAAACTGAACAAAGACTTATATGCAAGTAGTTATTTGAGAAGTGATCCCAGGGAGCAGGAAAGATGGACCAGAAAAATGAAATAAAGAAGGAGAAAAGCTAATAAGAGGGTGAATTATTGAGTTCCCAAGGCAACTGGGGCAAGATTTCACCAGGACCTTCTGAGGAATCTCTAGAATGCCTGAGGATGACAGGAAGAAGTGAGGCCCTGTGGGTCCTTCCACTATGGTAGAGGGTTTTCCTTTGGGACACAGACATTCCTGCTTACCCAAAAGACCCCAAGCCAGAAAGCAAAAGACAGGAATGCATATTTGAGACAAGGTGATGTCAGCATACAGTGAAACCTTCTTGGAACTGTCTGCTGCAGCCAGGGCTGGAGTCAGAAATGATGCCTAGAGAATGTGAGGGGGAGATAAGAGGCATCTGGTATACCTGCCTTGTTCCTGGTTTTTTCAAAGCTCTCCCTCCCATGCATGAAGACCTAATGTAGATTGTTTGCTGTGATTCAACATCTCACTGGACACTTAGCACTTTAGTGACTGGCGGCCTCTGGCTCTGTTGCCTTGTCTCACTGCTTATCTTTTTATAGTTTCTCCTGGCTTAGCCTATCCCTTGCACTTAAAATTTGATGCTGCTCTTGAAACATGTGACTTGTCCCAAGTGAACAAATTCCCTCCGCTTTGATTAGTCCAGGTTACTTGTAGTCTACTAGCAATAGATTATTCTAATAAAATGTCATATGAACATTATATGCTCATATTCTCATCTGCTTCTGTTGGTCTTTCCACTTAAATGCCTCCTTGAAGCAACTCTCCAAATATCCACACCCTCCAAAGCTTAAGTCATCTAAGTTTTTTCTTGCCTATTGGAACCCATATTGCTTCTCTCGGAGTTCCTTCAAAATCTCCTGCCTGCCCCCATTCCTAACATATATTTATCACTAGCTTTCTCTTATGTTCATTTTAACTTAGGTAAATTATAAGTGGCTTGATGCATAGTAAGGTACAATATATTTTGTATCCACTAGCACACCTAGGTCAGTGTTGGGCAGATAATGCCAATTTAAAAGTTCCTGCTGATTAGTTGATATTCCTTCCATGGGTAGGGAGAGAGGGTTAATGGCTAGGATTTATATCTTCTCCCACCACTCAGTGTCTGTATGACACCTGTCAGTACCTCGGGTTCTTTTTCTGTAAGTGGATCTAATAAGAATACCTAACTCAGAGTGTGAAGAATAAATAATGTATGTGAAGTACTTAGCCCAGTGTTCAGCACAGAGATGCTTGGTGCTGCATTTATGGGCCATTATAATTGCCCATAAATAATGGCCATCACTGCTTCTGTGCTGCATGTGTGTTTTGTTTTTTTCCAGTTAATTAAGTTGCAATTAGCCCAATGCTTCATGGAGATCAAAAGCTGGTTACTAAATGCATGTGATCCCAAAAGTTGATAGCTATTTTTGAGAATGACAGGTAGTTGGTTTAGATTTCAGGACACCTTAGGGTTTTGTCCAAGAAAGCAAACTTTGGAATACGTAAGAAAGAAGCTTGGACTTCCTTCACATTCTTACTTCTGCCCAGCATTCCCCACCTTCTCTCCTTCGCTTGTCCCATTTCCCCCGTCCCTTAGTGGATACCGCCTTCATGAAGACTTCTCTTTTTACAAGCCCACACTGACATCTCTCAACTCATTGCATTTGAAAATCTCACCATAATATTTGCCTCTTATCTTTTTCACTAAGGCTTTACCTGTACTAACTGTATCTTTTCAACTAGATTTTAAGCTGCCTCAGGGCAAGGATCACATCCAATCCGTTCTTTATCTAGGACAGTAGTCAGCACACTGCTGAGTTCACAGGAGGCTCTGAGGAAAGACTGGTTGATTGGTTTACTAATTAAATCACATTGAATTTCTAAATTTGTAGTTCAATTTACTAGTTTATTTGTAGTCAGGATTCCAGTCAGTAGTTATATTTCACAATGCTGTACCACTGGCTTTTGGAGCCTGACAGTTATGTTACATCATGTCAGTTGTGGTGTGGAAAAGTAAACCAAGCCAACAACTTCCTTTAATTAGAAAGCCTTTGAAATTACAGTGCATGAATCACCAGGTGGCCCTTAAGAAATACTGGGTTTTTGCTGTTTAAATGCTCCAAAACCAACAGTTCATTAGACTTACTGTCACTTCTCTGTGCCTGTTTACACTGAAGAATACAATCATAACACCAGTGACCTGAAATAATCGCCATGTAAGTTTGCTTCTGATGAAAGTTCAATTTTTGCAGAAAGATGCCTGGAGCTCAAACTGACAGCATCCTGCAAGTTTCTCTTTTTCTGGCCTAGTCAGGAAGGAGCAAGAGCAGTTCAGGAAGACAGGCCTGTGAATCCCCTCCCTTCCACCTTGCTGCTTCGCTTAGGTGGGAAGCAACGGTTCTGGCTTAAGGAAGAAATGAATCATTATTTTACTTTCGTGATCAGGCATAAGATGCTGACACACAAGCTACTGATGGGCAGCTGGTCATGACAGGTCAGAGATCTGGCCCGGGGAGAATGCCCTTCCATGGAGCAATGCAGCAGAGGGCAAGGCTGGACTTTGCAAGTGAAAGAGAACTACTGAACTAGAAATCGCTCAATAAAAAATTCAAACTCCCAAGTAATGACTATCGAACGCAAGAAACACATAAGAAACAAGGGAAATGGGAAAGAATTATAAAACTGTAGACATGAAATGGTTTCTCTTTATCAAGGCTTCTTAAATATTTTCTGCCCTGGAGCTCTTTGCAACTGAGTCTTGATTGCATATGGTTTCTTTATTTGTTTACACCTTCAGCAGGCCAGCTCTGGGCGAAACTTCTGAAGTACAAATCGTCATCTCCAATGTCCTTCCAGTCCTCTAGCTGGGCTCATCTTAAGCCTCCTCAGTGGCCTGGTGCTGCCCACTGGATGCCCAAGTCCTCCATGGGGATGCTCCATAGCTGTGCCAGGTGTCTCGTGCCCTGAACCTTTCCTGTCTCCTGACCCCCTCCAAGCATGTCGGCCCCATTCCTTTAGAACCTTGCCTGAATTGGATAGGACTCACCCGATTGCTACTAACAGAAAAATGCATGAGCTAGCTAACCCAAAAGGAGAATTTATCAGAAGGATGCAGGGGTGTTTCATGCACTTCAAGGGCTGGGAGGCTGCTAGGCTTCAAAGCCTGGAGTTGCAGATCATCAGACTCTCTCAGGCTCCTTTGCATAAATATTTTATTTATGCTCTCAAAAATGCACACTTTCACTTTATTGGGTGCAAGAATTTTATACACACACAAGTATATATGTGTACATCTCCATGGGTGTTAAAACAGGTTTGTTGTTCAAATCTATATGTTTACTATCTTTTGTGTGTGCTTTCTTTTCCAGTTTCTGACACTATAATTGTGGATTTGTCAATTGCTTTATCAAGTTCTGCTGGATTCTTTCTTCCTACCTCTCTCTCTCTCTTTCTCTCTCTCTCACACATACACACACCCATCTATATTAGACTATGTGTTAGATATAAGTTCATGATGATTATATCTGTCTTGTAAATATTTCCTTTTATGCATACATAGTATGCCTTTTTGTTCTTACTGATGCTTTTTGCTTAAATTCCATATTGACTGAGAATAATACTGCTGCATCTTGGAGGTGGCTATTGTTCTTGTTACTAGTATTTACCTGGTGAATCTTTTTAATTACTCTATTTTTAATATTTTCATGTAATTTTGGTTCTTTAGGTATATATCTGCTAAGCAGTAAGAGTGGAATAATAAATATCTTGTTGATTTATTCACTTTTATAATCTCTGCATTTGAACATGAGCTGAATTGTAGTTTATTGTCCTTATGGCTATGTTTTCACTTATTTCAAATAGTTTATTTAATGTCATCTTTTCCCATCCTTTTAGAGACCAGAGCTAATTAAATTTAGCAAGTTGTATAAGTTTGATTTTGTATGTGCTCTCTTTTTTCTTATAGTCCATTTTCTCTTCTCTGTCTACTTTTCTTCTTGATAAGTTCATCTTTGAATAATTTTTTTTGCAGAGGAAGAGTCTATAGGGATGACTACCTTAGTTATTTTCTGAGAGTGTCTTTATTTTACATTCATTCCAATGATAGTTTAGCTGGGTAAAGACATCTAGGGTTACTTAGCAGTATGAAGACATTACTCTGTTTTCTTCTAGCATCAATTGTTGCATGTGAAAAAGATCTGTTTTGGTCTGATTGTCGTCTCTTTTGCCGATAATCTTTCCTTTCCATCTTATAGCTTTCTTTTTTGTTTTTTTTATACTGAAGGTCATTATGGTATATTTAGATGTAGTATCCATCTATGTTTGAAAAACACTTTTCAATTTTAGAACATACCCATTAGGCAAATTCTCAGTTATTATTCTTCAGATATTGTTTCTCTACCATTGCCTCCCTTCTCTTCATTAGGAACTCATTTTTGCGTTTGAAAAAACTCTCAGACTGTTAATTTGCCTCAACTACTTTTTCGTACAATTTTAATGATTGTATCTTTTCACGCTGTGTTCTGAATAAATTCTTCAGTGCTATATTCTAATACATTTATCTTCCCCTTAGCTCAGTTAAACTAGACTTATCCATATTTAGTTCCTTTTTATTCAATGACTATATTTTTTACTTTAAAAATATTTAATTGCATATTTCATAGTCAATTGTTCTTGTTTTGTTTCTACTTGGTTTTTTTAATAATATTTCTCTTTTTTTTTTGGAAGGAAGATTGGCCCTGAGCTAACATCTGTTGCCAATCTTCCATTTTCTTTTTTCTCTCCAAAGCCCCAGTACATAGTTGTATATCCTAGTTGTAGGTCCTTCTAGTTCTATGTGGGACACCACCTCAGCATGGATTGATGAGCGGTGAGTAGGTCTGTGCCCAGGATCTGAACTTGTGAACCCTGAGCCACCGAAGCAGACAGCACAAACCTAACCGCTACACCACCGGGCCGGCTCGTGCTCTTTTTTAATGAAAGCTATTTCTTCATTTATCACATGGAGCTTCTTAAAACATACTTTGACATAATCTGTTAGACTTTTCCATGAAATTAATTACATTTGGAATGACAGGTAAGGCAAGGGTCATATCATATATCTCTACATTTCTGATGCATAGCACACATGTTAGGCACTTAGTAGAGATTCAGAAAAATGTTTAATGAATAAATATATCAGTGCTTTCTTTTTAAATAATCAGAGATATTTAATGTTCATCTAGAGTTTAGAGAGTACGTAGTCCACTACTGCTCTTGTTCAGAGATGAGAGAACTGAGACTTAGGATAATTTCATCACTTTTCTCAGTTAAACAAATAATTTGGGTCAGAGCCATGAGTGAAGCAAATGTCTCTCCACTGCTTTTATTCTATTCTGCCTCAAAATACTCTTTTTTCATTCAGTCATTCATTTATTCATGCATGCATGTATGCTTTCATTCATTTTTAGGATTTCCCTTTTGCATGTATACAAATTAATCAAACTAATCATCTAGAATAAATTCTCCATATAAGATCATATTTTACAACTTGAATTAAATCTACATAATGTGTTTGGTATTTTAAAATAAATATTTTGTTAAAATGAATCAAGAAAATTTTAAATTATATTTTAATTATTTGTGTCAATAAATATGTTTAATAGTGATTAAAGAAAGAAAATGGCAAGATCCATTATGGATTTTCAAGCCATATTCTAATCAACCTTAAATTTGTTATTTAAACACCAAGGTTTTAAAATATTTACATGTGAAATAAGCTCAGTGTCTTCTGTAGCAGGAAGGATGTGGATTTAACATTTGATTTCTAAGCATATTAATGATGTAGCCAGAAAGCATAATAGCGTCTAGTGGGCTATAAAGAAACCAATTTAAGTAAATTGTGCAAGTACTTAAAAGTTTTATGAACTAAATTTCAGACAAATTTCCTGTGACAAGGCAACTTCCTCACAGAGCACACCTCCAGTCATCTTGATGTACAGATAGGCAATTAAAATTTTCAAATTAAGAAATTAAGGCTCATAGGTCTAAATCAGCTGATTTTGTAATTTACTTTTTTCTTTGAAAGCAGTTGCCTTCAATTAAATATGCCAGAACTTAGAAAGCTGTCTTTCTCTCTCCTTGTTGTCACTGATAATTTTTGCACATCTGTAATGATCCGTGTTCCTTTTGTTTTAAGCAAATAGAGTTCACTAGAGTGGTTGAGAACAAAAGTATTGCAGTCAAGCAAATCTAGGCTGCAATCTTAGCTTAGCCACATACTAGGTATGTGATAGCGTGTAAAGTTATACTGCTCCTTTAAGCCTCAGTTTACAAGTCTGTGAAATTTGGATAAGAATATTATTCCATAGTGTTTTTATGAAGAGAAAATGAGATAATGTGTTATAAAGTACTTAGTACTCCATAAATGTTACCTAGCTCTTTCTAGAGTTACTTCTACTTTTACACACACACACATAGACACACTTGTATTAACCTGTATTTCTAAAATATGTATACAATTACCAATGATTATTTAAAATATTTTGTCTTACTGACTCCTTAAAATCATCTCCAGAGAACTATGCAACATTTTAGTATGGCAGGCAGTATATTACAGAGGTTATCATCTTGAGGGTGTCAGCCAGATACATAAGGGTGAGATAGACGGCAGCACGAACAACTAACTTAACTTCTCTAAGCCCCAATTTCCTCATTCTTACAATGAAAAAGATAATGGAACTATATAAGTTGCTAAGTGGATTAATTAATATAAAGGGCTATCCCAATGTATGGAACATATTACATACTCAGTTAACATTACCTTCTATAATTACGACCATTACTATAAAATAAACTTTGAAAAATTGTATATAGAAAGATGCATTTGAGAGAAAGTTATGTGCTTTGCTTGGTGTTAGAGCTAATACATTGGCAAATGTCTTTAATACTGTGACATTCAACTGTGAAAACCAATTATTACACAATTAGAAGCCTCCTCAATTAGGGAAAGATTAGGTCATGTTTTTAAAACACCCACCAAGATTTTCTGCCAATCCCATCTGTGACACAAATTAGAGAGACCCCAGTTAGCAGTTGTTTAAATCATTTGCCTAACGCTGTCACCCGTCTCCTTGGAGATATCCATCAGAGACTTGTGTTAACATCTTTCAAGTTGCATCTGGATAGGACCAATATGTGATCAGCCTATTGCTACATTTCATTGACAGACAATATAACATTTGCTTTTCATTCTGTCTTTAAGCTTGTTTATAATAAATAAATGCTTCATGAGATATATGCCCATTTTTTAATGATATAACCATAAGCCTGAGTATGTTGGCTATCCAGAAAGGAGACAATTACAAATTTAGCAATTTGTCTTCTGAGTATAAGAAATTTATTTAAAAATTAAATTTGAGATATAAATAAAATTGACTCTGAATTTCAAAAAATAGGAAAAATAGATAAACACTGATGTAAATTTAATGTAAAAGGAAAATGAGATGCTTTCCAAAAATACATCTTTTCCACCTTTAGGAGAAGCTTTATTTTCATGATTCAAATAAATAGCATGTTATATAGCTATGCCGTTCATTTTTGGCAAAATAAAACTAGGGTTTAAAAGTCAAAATACTCTAGAATCTTTTGTTTTCTCTTAGGTTCAAGGAAGAGAAAGTGTGGTGGTAGGCGAATGGAAAAAATAAAAATACTTAATGGCAGTATAATATTTTATAGTTTTGTAGTTTGTGTAAATTATTTCATGCTGTGAAAGTTTGGTGTTTTTAGCCTCACTTAAATGAAGAAACAGATAGCCGTTTTCGCCAACTGGTAAAAGGTAGGGCAGAAACACAAACTCAAGTCTTCTGATTCAAGGCTCTATTTGAAGACCTTTACAACTGCCTAACAAAAAATGAAAAACAAGATACAGACTACAAGTTCAGATTAGATAAGGCCTATCTCAGTCTTAAAATCCTCAGTGCAATAACAACATTGCTTGTTTAAAATGGTAAAGGCATAAGAAGAGATTGGATGACTTCAAAAGGGTCTTTACAGGCCCCAAATCAAATATAGTAGCCTCTTGGCTTCCACTTTGTTTATCATAAGTGCATGGTCATCAATATAATGCTATAGTTACTAAAGTTCTTACCTTGAATAATCAATAAACTAAAGAAAAATCTGACTGTAAAAATATAATGTTCATAAGAGTCAAACTTTTAAGAGAAGAATGAAATAAGAAGTAATAAAAAAAGAAAACTACGTGTTCACCAAACATTTTGTTGACTAGATAGTCTGAATTTCTAAATATGATAATACTAGATTGGTCACCTTTATCTAAGTACTTCACAGCACTTGATAAACATTAAATTAGAGCTTTGCTCAGCATGGCTGTTTGGTGAATATTAAATAATAATAAAAATAATCAAAACACCACTGTGAAATCAAAGGAATATTTCTTTCTTTTTTTTTTTTTTTGAGGAAGATCGGCCCTGAGCTAAGATCTACCAATCCTCCTCTTTTTGCTGAGGGAGACTGGCCCTGGGCTAACATCCATGCCCATCTTCCTCCACTTTATACGGGACGCCGCCACAGCATGGCTTGACAAGCAGTGCGTTGGTGCTTGCCCGGGATCTGAGGAATATTTCTTTTTACTAGATATTTCCACCCATGTTTACAGTTTTAACAGAATTTAAATGGTATATATTATGCGTATCAACAGTTCTAAAAATTAAGAAATCTGGTTGATGTTTTGTCATCTTAATCAAAATTTGCATTCCATTTTCCTTGGAAAACTCTACACCCTGTTATACAACTAATCCTTTCACAACCTAACCAAATAATTAATACCTTTACAAGCACATCATAAAATATAGAGTAGTAAATAACTCATTATGCACTTAATTTCAATACTAATTGCCTACAGGCTTAATGAGCTCTTCATTGTAATAAGAAAACTGATGTTTATTTTTATTAGATATAACTTCAAAACAAAACACACTTTACCAATCTATGACCCAAATTGATGTTTAATAAAAATTCTTAAGGGGAAAAGTCTTGCCATTGACTAGCATTAGATGATTTAAATAAATTGTGTAATAGAGTGTTAAATTAGAAATTTTGACTGATGCGTCAAAGCACAAAAGATGCTGAATTCTGAAATGGTACAAGACCTTATGTAAACAGAAAAGTAGTACAAAACCCGTTAGTCTACATTAAGTGGATAGGGGTGAGATTATGAGAGTTGAGAGTAGACAGTGAAGGGGATTTCAGTGGAGGGCTACAGGTAGGAGGAAAGTCTCACTCTCCCAAGGAAAGGGGTGTGATATTTCTGAAGACAAGAAGGGTCTTCAGCTAGGCCACTTGGAAAACTTGAGCTATGATAGTGGGCACATTGGGCAAGTATCTTACCCCTGCCCAGAAGTGTATAAGGTAAAGACAAGCCAAGTAGTGCTAACCAAAAAATGAGAAGAGCTGCTACTGCATTGGGATCAGCCTGTTCCAGTGTTTGTTGAGGCAAAAATGCATGTTTGTTTTCCAAGGAGCAGATGCAGGCCACCCCAAAGGGAGAGCCAGCCAAGGGTCAGATTAAATTCTATCAAATGAGACCTCCTAGAGGTTAACAGTTCTTGGTAGAGAAGGAACTGCAAGTAGGCCATTAGAGTCGTGGAGTGTAAGAGAGTGCATTTGCACTGGTCAAGTAAACTACCTGGTGAGAGACCCACCAGGGATTGGGATCCTTGAAGAACCATCAGAGACTCAGCTCCAAATAGCTCTCACGCCCAGAGAGCAGGAAGCCAGCCAGCGACACTGCAGTCTAGTAAGAAGTTTTCAGCCTCCATACTTCTTCTTTTCTCACTCTTCACCTCCCAGCTAGGTCTCCAACCTCAGAAGGGTCAGAAGTCTCTCTTTGCAAGATGGAGGATAAGGAGCTTGTGTGATAGAGAATGACCAGACCCCACCCCTCCACCTTACCTGCCCCAGGTTTTCTCCTTTAGCAGGTACAGCTGGAGAAAGTGAAGTAACAGCAATTTGGGGTAAATATAAAGCTTTTGAAAATATATGGAACTGGGCATTCCAATTATAGAATGGAATTTGTGTTTTACCACTTAGCGTGAGCTTTTTAATAACCAGCAGAGAGCACAAATATCACAGAACAGCCTGTATTCTAATCCAGGCGCAGGAAATGTTTGCCTCACCTCAATAAATTTGAAATGAAAGTAGGAGGAAAAAATGAGATGGTATCTGATTCAATTCAATGGGCCCTACCTTTTCCACATACCTGTTACAATTGTTTTATTTAAATTAAAAAGTTACTGATAATTTCAAAACTTCCTGAAATTCAAGATCATTAGCTTTTAAATTAAGGCCTATGGAGTGATAGAACCAACATTTTAAAGTGCACTTTAAATCCCAGTACTGTCCAAAAGTTATTTTGTGTGTCTCTAGATGAAGATGAATATAACTTGATGACAAAGAGCTGCCTAAGTAGATCCCTTTCAATTTGTAAGTGACAAATCAAGCAAATTATGGAAGAATCAATAATTTTCCTTCTCTGGGCAGTGACTTAAAACTCTTCTATTAGGATGCTGTAAGCCCTTCTCGTTTCATTTAGAAAGGAGAGGGAAAGTATTCAAAATTTACATCAATTGAATGGCCTCCAGGGGTTTGGCGCTGAATTCGATTTACTGAGGCTCATCTTGTGTACACAGAATTGCTCCAATACCTGCCCCCAAAATAGCTTAAGTTTGAGTCACTTGCTCTTTAAATGGAAGCTGGAAGCCGTTTGGCCTGAAAATAATCTCAAACACTTCAGAAGAGGAGCTAGCTTCTTTTCTTTAGAAACAATAAAAAATAATTTGAGAATGTCATTCTCTTCTCCTGGTTAAAACTATAACCCTTTCCCATAAAGACAAGCAATGGATTAAATCCATGTAAGAGATAAGAACACTGGTGGAGTAACATCAAAGACATGTCAGCAACGCAGCTAGTTTATAGCAGCCAAATCTTACAGTGAGGTAAGATTAGACGACTGAGACTATTTACAGCACAGGTTGTTTTGTCCTTTCTAAGTGTTTATTATTTGACAAACATAATTTTAAATCAACTTATTTAACTATCATTTTCTCCATTTCCAAATTTACAATAAATAATCTGGAAAGCATATATATCTAGGATATATATATATATAATTATTTTTATTATTATAGCTGACTCCCTACCTTTGTGTGCACCCATCAAATGCTAACTACTTTACTGGGTGACACTAACGTAGTTGTTTATGTGCAATGTATTAAATGATGGTAATATAATTGGTAAAACTGGCTTTCACTTACCCACAAAACAACTACAAAATGAAATGACACAAACATTAGTCTCAGGAATTCTGCCATGAAATTTGATTATTTGATTCTGTGTTAGTGACAGATACTGTATACTCTAATGACGCATTAGAAGTAAATAGCAGCATTCAAAGACCGCTCTCTCTTCTTCGACTATTTTTAATGTTCTATTTTGAACAAGCTCTCCCAGGGGAAAAAAAAGTGCAGAAAAACACCAATTTGCTGCTTCCTGATTTCTTTTTAATCCTTATTTCTGATCAAAGTTCTGGTGGTGTATATAAAATGAAAGAACAGTATGGATAAAGAATAATATATGGATCAAAGTGCAAGTGATATTGTTGATCTCACACATATATATCAGATTTCTGATTTATTGAGCCAAAGATACAGAACTTAGTAGAAGCAGAAGAAGAAGAGCATATTGGTGTGGCTTTTGTTCCCTTAGTTTGTTCCATTAATGCCTCAACATGGTTCCTCAGTTCCCAGATATGGCAAGCTGGTACTGGTGATACTCTCCTTGTAGATATTGTCCACCTTGAGTTAAGAAAACTTGTAGAGTAACTGCTTTTTATATATTAACAGCAAGGCCACATTCCCCAACAAAGTCATTACTCAAGTGTCCCTGAATGAGAATCTCAAGTTATCTGAGATATATATATATCTCTCTCCATCCTATCTCACCTAATATAATCTATGTCTGTCTTTATTGACCTTGTTGAGAGACTACAAAGGCACAATGGAAGTAAATATGGTTCCACTCTGTCTTAGTTCAGGCTGCTATAACAAATATACCATAGACTGGGTGGTTTAAACAACAAATATTTATATCTCAGTTATGGAAGCTGGGAAGTCCAAGATCAAGGTGTTCGAAGATCTGGCGTCTGGTGAGAACCTGCTTCCTGGTTTGCAGTGTTAGTCTTCTCCTTGTATGCTCACATGGCGGAGAGCAGAGCGAGTAGAAGCAAGCTCTCTGGTGTCTCTTCTCATAAAAGGCACTAATTTATAAGGGCTCCACCCTCATGACCTAATCATCTCCCCAAAGCCCCACCTCCAAATACTATCACGTTGGCGATTAGACTTGCACATATGAATTTGGGGGGAACACAAACATTCAGTCCATTGCTCACTCACACGACATTTGCAGCCTAATTGAATAAAGTCTTAGGGGACACTAGAGGGACTCATTGTGGCTTGAGAACTCAGGTACGTCACCAATGAGCAGGAGATATTTGAATTGGGCTTTAGAGAAGAAGTAAAGCTCTTGGTTGGGAAAATGGAGTTGGCGACAAGGGAGGCAATAGTGAGTAGGAGAAGAACATCCCAGGTGGAGAAGTGACTAAAGAGAAAGTGGATGACTAATTTCAAAAACATCTAAAAGGCCGTTCTCAGTATCACAGTTCTGATATGGGGAGCACTGAAGCATCTGAATGTAAAGTGCACAGCAACCTCCCCTCTCCTAATGCACAAGTCAGGTACACTCAGCACACTGAAATCAGAATATAAATGAACCTCTGGCAAGAAATAGAACTATTGCATATGAACATCAAGATTTTGTTCCACATTTTCTTTTGGACATGGACTATTTGGTTCTTTTTAGAGTTAATTATGTGAGTAAAAAATTTTTTTTTTACATTTTAAAGAGAAACAAAGTAAGAAATGATTATTCATTGTAATTAGAGAAAACTAAATGCATAAAATGGACAAGGATACCATTAAAAGATGACCAGTTTGGGGATTTTTTGCTTTTGCTAAAATCCTTGCTTTATTAGTAGTTCAACTAAAGTAAAAGGACAACATTCTATTGCTTTTTGATGGAACTATCCAATATACACAAACTAATTGAATCATATGAATTGTTCAGGATCTCTAAATTATGTTTTACTATAACAATTTAGGTATGTAATAACATTTGCAAGCCTTGACCATTCAATTATAAATACATACAGAAATTTCTTTAAAGTCTGGAACATTACAAAACAATTATCCTTTACATTTGTTCAGCCAGTAGCTTAAGAACAAACCTATTTGGAACAGCTGGAGCCTAAAACCGACATTTGTAATACACAGAGGCAATGGTTATAAATTGTAATTAGACCCCAGAAGTATATTATTGCTTTGTCAAATGTCTTGGTATATGTTTTTGTCTCCTGAAAATGTGGTTCAAACATTTTCTCGAAGAATCAAGGAAGGGGTGGAGATCAGGTTGGGTGCTTGATCTCAGGTGGTAAGAGTAAAGTCTAATGTGTCTGTAGCATCTGTCCCTCTCCTTTCATTTACAGTGCTACCAGTCTAATTCTAACACTATTGCTTGAAGGAAAGCCCAGTAGCATAACTAATTACTTCCCATTCCCCTTCTCCACCCCTTCCCCCCACACACATCAACATGAGCAAACCGATAGCCATTCAGGTCAGTGCGAAATCATGCATTTCTTTTTGATAATGTTTCAAATCTGCTCCTAATATTTCTTGGATTTTACATTATTGTTACATGAAATTTGCAGTAAAATCTCAAAATGAACCCTTAAAGGCCTATGATGCTAGCCATGTGTTATTTCCTCTTTCTTAGGGAAGCAGACCATATTACCATATTGCCACGTTTTCTAAGCAAAACATGCAAGAAATTGATCCAGTACAGTCCAAATCATCACTGGGGGAATAAAATGTAAATAATCTTATCCCTGAAACGGAAATTCATCTGTATAGGAATCCTACTAACTTACGCTTTTAGTATGTGTGTCCTCCTGTTTCTTTGAATCACAAATGAAGCAACCAGAAACAATGACTAGATTTCATGGGTGCAAGTCCTAATTGAATTGGGCAGAGAACATAATTAAGTTTTTCCAATGGCATATGATATTTACCCTAGAAAATACTGAAAGGATCAGATCTCTCCTTCCCCTTCCCTGAAAGGGAAGCTTGGAGAATACTCCAGAGATATAGCCATAAAACTCAGGTGCCCCTTCTGTCCTCATCTGGCCCTCATTGCTGAAGAAGAAACCAGGATCCTTCAGGCATTCAAAGATTGTTCCCTTCAGATAAGGAGAGGAAACATCGGGGCTGACGATACAAGCATATATATAGCTTTTCAAACCATGGGAGTGGATAGATAATGGGGGGAGGGAGAACAGAGAAGAGAAGACAGCCAAAGACTAAACTTTGGAAACTCCTGCATTTACAGAGGAGGAGAATGAATCAGAGGAGATGGAGAAGGAGCCTATAGTAAACCAGATAGGAAACTAGGAATGCGTGGAGACTTGAAAGCCCAGAGAAGATAGCTCTTCCAGGAGGAGGGTGTTACCAACTTTGCAAATTACTGTGGCTGAAAGATAGAAGTAGATTAGGGTAAAGAAGGAACCATCAGTTTTGCCAAGGTGGAACTGATTGGTAACAGTTTTAGACAATGGGTCCAACCAAAGCCTGACTGAAGTAGTGTGGAAAATGGGAGGTGAGGAGGGAGAGAAGGAGGCACACGCCACTCTTCCAAGAAGCTTTGCTAAACGATAGCTGGAAGGAGATAATGAGGTAAAAGGTGGCTTTTTTTTAACTTTTATTTTGATAATTTTGGAGTTACAAAAGAATTACAAAAATAGTACAGAGTTACCATACACCCCTTCATCCATCTTCCTCTTATGTTAATATCTGATATAACTGTAGAGAATTTATCAAAACTAAAAAATTACCCTTGATACACTAGTATTAACTGAAGTACAGAACTCATTTAGTGTTTCCACCAATGTTTTTTCTGTTCCAGGATCAGATGCAGGATCCCACATTGCATTTAGTTCTCACGCCTGCTTATTCTCCTCCCATCTGTGACAATTCCTCAGTCTTTCCTTGCATTTCGTGACCTCAACACTTTTGAAGAGTACAAGTTGGTTATTTTGTAGAATGTCCTTCAGTTTGGGTTTGTCTGATGTTTTCTCATGATTAGATTGAGGATACATATTATTGGAAAGGATGCCACCAAAGCAATGTGACTTTCCCAGTGCTTCAAATTAGGAAGACATGATGTCAAACTGTATTCCTGGTGATGTTGACCATGATTACTTGGCTAAGGTGGTGTCTTCCATGATTTTCCTCTGTAAGGTCGCTATTTTTCCCTTAGTAATTACTAAATGTTTTGGGGGAGATAATTTGAGAGCATGCAAGGATCCTGTTTCTTCTTCAACTTTTGCTCATAAATTTTACCTCCATTGGTGGATCTTGCCTGTGGCAAATATTACTGTGGCATTCTAATAGTAATTTTTCTTTTCCTCATTCATTCTTCATTTATTACTTGAAATTCTTCTGTGGAGAAGAGACATCACTTCTTCCTCATTTATTTTGTTAGCTCATTAGTTATTTAGTTATTTATTCATATCAATATGAACTCTTGGGTATTCATTGTGTTCTTTGGCTTATAATCCAATGCTATCAATATGTATTCTGTTGCTCAGGTTAACTTTACCCACTGGAGGCTTTTCCAAGTTGCCTCCTATGACCATTTCATATGCCCCAATTCTTTTCTGTGTGTGTGTGTGTACTTGTATGTGTGTACATTTCCTTACTTTCTGGCACCACAAGATGCTCATCATATATTTCCCTAACTCAGCCCTGGAATCAACCAGTTCTCCAAGGAGCCCTGGTTCCTTTACTGAAGATTAGTATTTAGAAACTGCCATCCGACCCTAGGTGTGCTCATTGCTACCGTAGTGTCATTGCCTCTAGCCTCAAGGGTGATGTTGAACATGAAAGATAAAAGAGTTTTTGTATCTACCTTCTTGATCCAAAAGAAAGTGAGAGATTGATTATGCAGGAGTAGTGATACTTTTAGGAAAAAAGTCGTTGAGAAGGAAGTGGTGATGAGCTCCAGAGCACAAGTGGAGGGGTCGGCCTTTGATAGAAACTGGGCCACTATTCATTCTAACAGAAGAAAAGAGAGAACATGGGTTTAGATTCAAATAGATTTTAAATTTAGTAGAAAATGAGGAAGTTCCTATTTGTTTTCCTGGTCTTAATGGAGTATTAGGCAAGGTCACTGGCTAAGAGTGAAGGAGGAAAGTGACGGAAGTTTGAGGAGAGAGAAGGTGTAGGAGAGCATGAAACCTAATATATTAAGGAATTGAAGTAGAACTGCGGGGCATCATGGATTGCCATTTTGGGATTTGTGGTCACAAATATAAAATGTTACAGCATGGTTGTCCGATGCAGGCATGGAGTAGGCAGATAAATTTAATTAACCTAGAACTGAGGTTTTTCCAGGTGACTACAATTGAGAAGGAAATGGGCAAGGGAGGTAAAGGTATTTGTAAGTCAGTGTTTCAGCATTGTAATGGTGAGCCTTGGAATTAAACTATACATGGGAATAGAAGGGATAAAATGGTGTTATATTATCAGTCTGTTGTCATAGGAAAAAAAATTGCTTTTGTTTATAGCTACGAATTCATTTACATAATTTAGTTGAGGACTGGGTAACTGTAATTGACAAAGGTGGAGAATCTGAATCAGGTTCTTTCCTTTCCCTTTAGAGTCCACACCAGCAGTGCTACCATCTTCTCTAGGTTTTCATCCCTTGACCTTGTCAGTTGACCTCCTATCTTTTATTTCTCTTAGTCTCTGACATTTCTTTTCTTTCATCACCATTCTTTTCTACCAAATCTCAATATTTCGAGACCATTTTTCAGGTGAGAGCACAATCAATTCCTAAGCAGTTGAAGCAAGCACACAAAGTGATATTACTGCTTTCAAAGTCACAGACACCTCACTCAAGTCTTGTTGGGGAAAAGATGATATTAAGCTTGGGGGATTATGGTGAGCTTCCACAAGCTCATTAGAATAACAAGTTTGAGAATCACTGACAGCATCATTACCAATCTTCTATCTGAAAACATTTCCTCTATTCCAATCAAGGTCATATAAATGAAGCCAGAAAAGTAAAAATAAAACCTATTCTGTAGGAGACTCCATTAACTGATGTGAAAACAAATTGATGAGAGGATGTGGTTTAATTTTTCACTGGTCAGAGTCATTACTTTGTGAGACACGTTTGGTCACCTTTGATGTGTCAGCTAAATGGCTGTTTCTAAAATTACCTTGACCATTATTCATGAGAGTGTCAGTAATTACTCAGTGGTTAATGAAGTTGGTTTCCAGCTGATGATCGTTAGAAACTGAGCATGACCCGTTGCACGATAGCGTACTGAGCAGAAGTCTCAATTTACCCACCCTCTGCTCACTGGACTTGGTTCTGACCTGAAAACACTATTAATGGCTCTGAAAAGAGAACATTTGCTAAAAGAAATGTTCCTTGGCATGCAGAAACTCCAACTTCAATTATCTACTAGGAATACTACTGGCATTATTCTCATGCTCTCTCTGTGCTCTAACTAAATCATATACTTCCTTTAGGGTACGTATTTGTTTTGTATCTGCCTCTCTCAACTAAACTTCAAAGCCCATGAGAGTGGAGACTGTTTTCCTTGGATTCCCAGAGTCTGGCAAATGCTGGCCACATGGCAGGCACTTAAATCAGAATGAGTCAAGCAAGCACTTCTCTGATATCCAAAGTTAAAGAAGTTGGAACAATCTTTAGTTCACATCCTTTTGAATCTAATTCAGTTGCCAACTCAGACCACGTCTTTCTACACACAGGTAGGTCTACACAGATTCACAGTATTTTAGATGTGGAAGAAACATTGAAGACCATCTAATCTGGCATATTCTTTTATACGAAGGGATAAAAAATTATCCAAAAAAGAGATAAATGAATTTCCCAATAATATACAGCTAATGTAGCCAAGCCAGTGAAGCTATTGTGTTGAATATTTAGGGAGAAAACAATCTTCTTGATGCTCACTTGGCCAACAAAAGGAAAGAGAATCTCAAAATCCTGGGGTAAGGGTCAAGCAACTAGCTTTTTGAAAAAAAATCACTCATTTCCCAATCTACAGATCAGAGCCTGAACATCCCACTTGTTTAAGTTTAGACCTAATATGTGGTCCAAAACATATTTATACAACTAGTAATTCATAACAATTTAAAAGAAATGCTGTTATAGTGCCATTATTTGAATAACTTTATATTTCACAGTCATTTACTTCAAACTGTTCAAATATACTTGAGAGAGTGAAGAGAAGGATAAAAAATATCTACTTCTTTTCCTCTCCTTGATTGAAAGACAAAAGCAAAAACTTCTCTCTGAAATTTTTTTCTTTTTTTTTTAACTCTCTCGCTCTCTCTCTCTCTTTTTTTTTTTTTTTGTGACGAAGATCAGCCCTGAGCTAACATCCATGCTAATCCTCCTCTTTTTGCTGAGGAAGACCGGCTCTGAGCTAACATCTATTGCCAATCCTCCTCCTTTTTCTCCCCAAAGCCCCAGTAGATAGTTGTATGCCATAGTTGCACATCCTTCTAGTTGCTGTATGTGGGACGCAGCCTCAGCATGGCGGGAGAAGCGGTGCACTGGTGCGTGCCCGGATCCAAACCCGGGCCGCCAGTAGTGGAGCGCACGCACTTAACCGATAAGCCACCGGGCCCGTCCATGAAATTTTTTAAGGAAACAGAAATGCTATATAATTCCTAGTCCTTTCTTTGTGCTAAAATATTTTTAATAACAACTGGAGGAGAAATTTCAAAATCAGAGTTCCTTTGGCAAAATGCTTTGAAACTCAGCAATGAATCTTTATTGGGCAGAACTTCAAATGATTTCTGATTGGTTGTCAGCATTTTGGCCAAGGTTATGTTAAAGTAGATAAGGGGGACAGAAGGTTTACTCCGTGCTAAACACTTAGTGTCTTATATACTCATCTCACTGTTCTTCACAGGAACCCAATGAAGTATGTAGTATTGGAACATTAGCCCTGTTATTCAGCTGCATTTACATCAGAGAAGTAACTTGACCAATGTCGTAAAGCAGGGTATAACTTAATCCCTAGTCTGTCCAGTTCCAAAGGTTTTACCTGCATCTGGCAGAAAGTATTTAGATTCAGCAAACCTCATTTTCCTGGGAGACATCGTGGTGGGGGCAGGGGAGCCTATCTTGACAGGTGCCTCCTAAACCATTATTCCACTAAATCTCCACAAGACCATCTTCTCTTTATCATATACTTTTAATAAACGGGTATTTTTTTGTGAGACTTGAGTGTGCCCTTTTACAACGGGAAAATGGGAAGATAAGTGTTCTCCTTTATGTCAATGACAAAATTTTACTATGACAAACAGAAGCATCCCCCAGAGGCAGTTGATCTTGGCATAAAGCTACAGACAGAAATAATAGCTCAACTTTAATTATGTCAAAATTAAAATTATTGGTTTTGCTAAACTTTCTTCAAAATCCAATTGGTCGGTTCCAAATAACTCTATCAAGCAAGTGAACTCATTCTCTTTCCTGAGGGTATGTTTCACAGCTAACTACTCCTGGCAGGCACACTGAGAATCAATGCTGCTCTAAATCAGACATTTCGTAGAAGCCCTGCTATACAGCTTTTCTGCTGCCAGTGTGGAGGACTGTTCTCCCAGTGTGAAGCGGTTTTAAGCCAAAACCATTTCTGCTGCGTTCTCTGATGTGAATGTGGAGTTTCAATCAAATGTTTATCTAAGAAACTGAACCGATCTGAACTTCCTTCTAGAGAAGGACCCTAGGCTGCCTCTAGGTAGCCCGGCTATGTGCTCCTACACAGAGGAACACCAGAATCGAGAAGCCACTGTTTAGTCTTCTTGAGTTCTCTGAGTCAATATTTTATCCACACAACCCAGATGTTGTAAGAAAATGTAAATTTATTGTTTTCCATAACTGATGCTAGTTTTTCCTCATGAGCCCCACCACAAAGCGAAGGAAAGGCACTTAATTTAAAATTGCCAGTTACTGGTATCTCTTTTTGGTTAAAAATAGCTTAGATTTGGTACAATTTTTGTCAATTCAAAATTCAACTCATGGCCAGCACTGTTTCCCCTTTCTTCTTCCTTCTTCCCAAGATGGTCTCTGAGCTTTAGGGAGGGACAGTATGAGGTTCTCAGGCATGAAGGCAGACAAGTTGGGAGTCTCTGGTTTTACGCTGGTCTGTGTGCTGGTCTCACCTCCAAGGCCAAGGTGTGGGCTTTCTGTGCATCCTGCTGGCATCTGCTGCTGAATCCATCAGGCTGGTATAACTCAGAGTCTGATCTCTGCCTTGAGACTTTGGCCATCACCTCTTATTACCTGCACTCCAGATGCCTCTGGGTCTGATTCTTATTGGGCTCCTTGGACAGCCCACAGTGAAACCGTCAGATCTGGGACCACTTCTCTTGCAGGCTCCCAGCACGTTCCCCACCTAGAATCCCAGCTTTTTTCTAGGTCCCTCTTAGCCTGCGTAGGAACCTCTAGATCACTTCGACGCTGTGCACATGCTTTTGGTGCAGGGCTACTGGGGGTGGCTGTTGGTCCCTGGATGCCAAACAGAGAACATGGCAAGAGTCCTCCCCGCTTTTAGCCTTCCATGAAGCCTATCAAACACCTATTGCCTCTGGGACTTGGGACATGACTAACAGCCTGTCTCTCCTGCGTGTGTCTCACAATGAAGAAGTGGACCTTATCTCCTCATACTGTGTGGCAAGCACTTACAAAGTTCTCTCTACCTCTGATAGGCAGTCAAATTCTATGATGTACTCTCTACCTCTGCCATGTGAAATTCTACAATGGCGTTGGCAAGGCCTAACTCTTAACATAGAAACAGATGATTAAAAATAACAGAAAATCATATTCTCTTTCCCTAAATCATGGATTTCAAAACTATGTATTCCTGTGACTCAAGAATTCTCTTTCATATATCAAACTCTTACTTCTGTCTCTTTTTTTTTCTTTGCATTTCTGCTTCAAGTATTCTAATTTTCCCAAAGGGAAATGGATGATCCTGGTTGAATAGAAAGCAAATAAGTTAATAGACAAAAAATGTATTAAGGTTTTCAAAAAATATTACACTTGATAATCGGTCCAGACAACCCTATCTAACCTGGTTTCTGAATTATACAAATTACATGGTCCAATCTGCTCCCACTAAGGGAACAGGAGGAATTCAAGGAGCAAAAATTATCTTCCATTTAGCTCCTGTCAAAACCAGACCAAGAAAGGAAATTTTTGTCAAAGTTAAGTGAAGGTTTGTGTCACCATGTCTCTAGTCTTTTATCTGTGTGTTAAGTTAAATCACTAGCAAGTTGAATCACATTCAGTTTGACCTTTAGTAAGTTGATTAAATGATGCCCTTGGCTTTTATCGATAGGAGAGTCATATAAAAACTTTTTCCAATTTTTCTTCAATTATTTTCTCCATTATATTATTGAGTTTTCTATATGAAAATATAGAGTCTAATAATAGGAAAACATCTATATCTTTTGAGAAATTAGCCTACTTCCTCCTCGTTCTATTAGTCTGTGTATTTCTTCCAATTTCCACTTTTATCCTGACTTGCAGGAAGCTCAAAGACCAATGTGATGCTTAATCATTGTCATCTTTCTTTCTTAGGAAGACCTATTATATTATTCCATGTATGTCCTTCTTAGCCACTGCAAACTCTTGAGATAGAGGTTGGGTAGAATTAACATAAAATTACCCTCCACGCGTTAGGTATTACATGCTTTGCAGATAAGGAAATTGAAATTTATAAAGTTTCATAGTTTGTTAAGGTCCTGTTGCCAGTAATTGGTAAGGCTGGGGTTAAGAATCCAGCTTTCAGACTTTATATCAAGTGTTCCTTCAGCTCCACCAAGAATGTTTCCATTTTAAAGCAAACAAAAATCCCCATTTAATCAACCAAACCGTAGCTGTTCAATTTATAATTTAAAAAATATAAAATTTTAAATTAGAATTTAAAAAATTGAGAAATGATTTTGAAAATATGCTTATGTATGTTTGAAAAATCTGATTCTTTTTTCTTTACCATTATTTAGAGGCTTCTTGGATGATACAAAGCTGTCTAAGTCAATGAGTTAGTGAACAATTGGCTTTGATAGACACCAGCACAAAGATCTGGTCACTGTTGCTTCTGACTCTGATACCACATGCATATTGCACAATAAGATGTAGAAGATTCACACATAACATTAACATCAGCAAATATTGGTGACTTTCTTGTTCTGTTATAGATTGGCTCCAATAAATCATGGTGAGAACAGCCCCATTATGGAGAAATGCCTCTGTTCCTTGCTTGATTCATCAAACAGTACATAGTGGAAAGGTGATCTTAACAGTTGAGAGTTTAATATTCAGGGTACAAAGAAATAGAGACTTTTCTAAAGATGGCTTGCTTTTCCCTTCTTTGGGTTACATTTTGTTTCATAACTTCACACTAAAAAGGCACAATTTTCCTTTTTCAAGGTAATCCTACTTTTCGGATTGTGTGGACAAAGGCTCCCTTTTGAGTCAAGTAACTGTGCTGATTAAGGCAAACAAAACAGATCAAAATAAAGCCTCCAAACTACTATAACTGAGTTTTTAACAAATTAGTACTGCCCCTATAGACAATACGAACCTCGACAGGGAAAAGAAGAGAAATTAAGTAGCACTATCAGTGACTTTTTTCCACCTTGGGACTTTCTGCAGGATTCTGTGTAATCTGAGCTTTTTAATGTTTATTTAGCGTCTCCTCTGAGATAATCCTGCTCTATTTGAGGTCAGACATGAAACATAATTTATGATGCCTGACTGCTTTAAGAAAACTAGGAGCTTCCTACATTATTCTTTTATGTAGGATTGGTTTAAAGAAAAGGCTTTCTTATTAGAAAGGCTTTTTCCCCTCTGTTATTAACAGTGTATCACTTTGCCTTAATATTATTAGGTTTCTAAAGTGACTCATTCTGATGAAAAATAAAGGTGCTGTGATTTTAAATTATCATAGAAATATGAGTTTAAACATTAGTAATTACCCTAAATTTGCACATGACCTAGTAACCCATGTATTACTTGACATAGACTGCATTGCTTTTTCGATCAGACAAAAAAGACAGTGTGTTATGCTTTGTGCTTCAAAATCCATTAAGTCTTCTCTCTCAGGAGAACATCGTCTAAATCTGAACCTTTCTCTATGTAGTTTACGATGGTGATGGGGCTGGATGGGGGAAAGCAACAGGTGATGATGTTATTTAAAGAGGCGGAACATATTGCTTTTATTTCTTTGCATCAGGTTTCAGTCTTGTTCATGATTTATTTGCAGTGCCCATGGTTCCCACAAAGGTATTCAGATCACTATGCGCATGAAATACGTAATCATAATTAAGTTATAATTGAAGATGCTTGGTTGAAAGATGAATATAGCTGAGGCTGGTGGCAACATTTAAAATTCCAAATTAGTCATATACCTCCAGACTCTTTTTTCTTTTTCTTTTTTTAATGTTTATTGCAGCAACACTGGTCTACAACACTGTACAAATTTCAGGTGTACATTACCACACCTCCACCTCCGCATAGACCACATCATGCTCACCACCCAAACACTAACCACAACTCATCACCACACACCTGCGCCGAATCATCCCCCTCTCCCTCCCCTCTCCCCCGGCCCCCCCCCCAGGCAACCACCAATCCAATCTTTGTCTCCATGTGTCTGTCCATTGTTCTTGTTATCTACTACTTAATGAAGGAAATCATACGGTATTTGACCTTCTCCCTCTGACTTATTTCACTTTGCATAATACCCTCAATGTCCATCCATGTTGTCACAAATGGCTGGATTTCATCGTTTCTTATGGCTGAGTAGTATTCCATTGTGTGCAGACTCTTTTTTCTATTCCATTTTTTTCTTTCACTGGCTTCTGCTTCCCTTTTAGGAGGCTATTATAGTCATAAAAGTTGTCCCAAAGAAGTGACAAGCTGAGACCGAGTTGACTTTCAGGTGTCATGGATCAGTGTTCCCAGCCCTTGGTGAGAGACTATTCCTTGCTGTCTCAGCTAACCCCTCTTCAACATGGTGACCCTGCTGTGATAGTCCTTAGGACTGTTTACATATATCCCAACTTTCTCTCCTTCCCGGCACATGAGAAGATTTTACTTCCTCTCAGAGTTAAGTGGGGCAATGATTCTCTTAAGCCAATAAAATGTGAGGGAAAAAGACATCACCTCCAGGCAGAAGCTTTAATGGTTGGCAAATGCTTTGACACATTCTTTCTTCCCCTAACTGTGCTACAATAGTGTGGATGCCAAGTCCAGGGTCATGCTGAGATTTAGTGTGAGGACAACGGCACTGTGGAGCAGAGCCCCCAGCTAGCCTATGATGCACATGGAACATGAGTGAGAAATAAATCTTCGATGCCTTAAGCCAGTGAGATAATGGGGCTGTTTGTTACCACAATGTAACTTAGCTTATTCTGACTCATACATCTGCTCACACTTCAGTTTTTGGGGCCTCAAGCCTCTAGCACAACATTAGCATCCATTCAAAGGACCTTTAGGTCAGGAAATGAGATTAGTGATGATATGGTATTATGAATGTGGCATTATGTTTTTGAGTATTGTGTTATTTATTGGCAAGGCAGTACAGTATCATAATTAAAAGCATGCAGTCTTTGCCAGCCTGAGCTTGGATCCTGAATCTCATACTTATTAGTTGTGTGACCTTGGTAAAGTTAACTTTTCTGTGTCTCAGTTTCCTCATATTTAAAATGAATAGAACAATGAGACTACCCTATGTGTATGTTATAAGGATTAAATGAGAACCGTGCCTGGCACATAGTAATCATGCTACAAGGATTAGCTGTTATTGTCATAACACTAAATTCTATATGGAAAAATTCCACCATCAAATGAAGAGGTGTAATGAAAAAAGAGTGAGCATATCATTTAATGCCAAGATCATTTAAATACTTTCACATCCTGAATGTGACTCTGCTTCTTGGAAGACATTTCAGAGGTAAACAGATGATTAAGGCATCCGACATTCTAACCAGGCCCAGCAACCTCCTAGACCCGGAGGTGATAGGGAAGCAAGAATTTCTGGGCAGGTCACCTAGAAGCAGAGGCTAAATTCTCGGGCAGTGCCCTCATCAGCCTGGATGTGAGTCACTGTCTTGCTTCGGGCCTCAGAGCAACATTGATGCAAACACAGTGATTACTGGAGAAAAGTAAAACCATGCTGCCCTAGGAGACCTTAGGATCCTAGATGCCTGCAATACAGAAAGCCATTTTTGGTCCAAATCTGTAACTGAAATAATTAATTTTAGCAGATTTTCTTCAAGCAGTTTAGCCAACATATCTATATAGTGTATATAAATATCCCACTGCCATTCATCACCTCTTTCCTGTGACATTTGCAATCTCATGTTTTACGCAGCCAGCTATTATGTTAAACCTGGCCAATTTTGCATTTAGGCAGCATTGTGAAGTGTCATAGCATTTGATGGAACGGCAAGGTTGTAAATTGCAATCTAGTCTGTAGAAAAAAATATTTAAAAAACATTAAATTTGTTTTTGTTGCTTAGCTGAGTCTCTTTCTCTCTCGTTCTCTCCCTTTCTCAGTACCATTCTCTATATAACAAGACTTAATAAGATGTGCTCTTTTGTATTTTTCTTAATGTCTGACTGGAAAAAGAAGAGTAACAGATTTACCCTACAAGCTGAGCAAGTGGGAGACAGTTTTTTGTGTAATTCCATTGCGTTATTTTAATAGTAAATATATCCTAAAAGGGAACAAGTCTTATACTGGTTTCTGCTGAAATAGCCCATGTTTTTAAAATATACTGGGTGGTTTCTTTGCACTTCGGACTATTAACAACGGGAAGATCCATCCGCAGCTGTCAGCTCTCTGGATAGGAGTCAGCAAATGCACGGCCATGAATTCTTCACATAATAAGTCAAAGCAATGCACACGGTGCCTTACATTCAAGTGAACCGACTTCAATCTGGGCAGATCTCATATTTTATCTCTGCGCTGTTTTCGTATCTGTCATTGTGGCGAAATTTACCATTAAGATTTAAGTCTCTGGGATCTGGTGCCTCTGGGAGTTTTCTGAAAGCTCGGTTCATAGTCATGTAAATGTGTAGTGACTTTTCAAGTTACTTCTGAGGGTCTAACAATCAACATAAGTTCCTTTTGAATTTCAGCACTTGGAGATTCACAATAATGCTGTGGAATGGATGCCGGATATGCTGAGTCATCAAAAGGAGAAATTTACCACTGTAGAAAGAGTAAAAAGGTTTTTTCCTCCATGCTGGTGCCATTGAGACACCATCTTATTCGAGTAAAAAGTGAAGTGCAAATTTGCCAGTACCTTCAGACCCCCTTAGATCAACAGCTACAATAGCTAAGGCACACACATGAAACCGATTTTTTCCCCATGGTTTAGTTTTTATTTAATATGGAAGAAAATAAATGGATAGTGTCAAATATTGAAAGCTTTATTTGACTAGATGGAGGTTCTCAAACTTTTTTGGTCTCAAGACATCTTTGTTCTCTTAAAAATTAGTGAGAACCTCAAGGAGCTTTGGTTTATGTAGGTATTGATTACCATATTAACAATTAACACTAAAAATATTTAGGGAGCTGCCCTGTGGCGTGGTGGTTAAGTTCGGCACACTCTGCTTCGGCAGCCTGGGTTCACGAGTTCAGATCCTGGGCGGGGACTTACACCACTCGTCAGCCATGCTGTGGTGGGGACCCACGTGTAAAGTAGAGGAAGATTGGCACAGATGTTAGCTCAGGGCTAGTCTTCCTCAGCAAAAAAAAGAGGAAGATTTGCGACAGATGTTAGCTCAGGGTGATCTTCCTCAGCAAAAAAAGAAATAAAATTTAATAATTGTATCTATCAATTTATCTAAAAAGAACAAAAATAAACCCATTATAGTTTACTATAAGCAATATATTTCATGAAAATAATTTTCTGAAACAGTAAAATTCATGAAAAGAGTGGTGTTGTTTTACCTTTTGCAAATCTCTTTGCTGTCTGGTTTAATAGAAGATTCTTCATTTTAGTATCTGTTTCTGAATTCACTTTGTAATATCTGATATCTGCAACAACACACATAAGGTAGTTTCTGGAAAACTCCACTATGCGTTTATGAGAGAACAAAAAAGGCAAATGAAGTCTTAGTATTATTATGAAAATAGTTTTGAAGAAAGGGTCCCTGGATCACACTTGGAGATCTCTGCACTAGACTCTGCAGAGATTTCCAAGATGATTTGAATCCCTGGGTAATTTGTGATCATTAGTATTACTTTGATTAGTTGTAAACAGAAACGTAAAAAACGGTAGCACTAATCAAGTCCCTTAAAATATTTTATTTCAAGGTAATCTTTCTAATTTTAAAATAAATTTGCATTCAGTTTTCCACTGCTACTGTCATTGTACTTCACCTCTCTGAACCTCTTCTTGGATTGTGTTCTCTCTGGCATACCTTCCTCTCACTCTTTTCAGGATGAAAGCAAGATTGATGTGTTTATAATTAGCAAAACAGTTGCACAAAGGCAAGACATGAATCTTCTTAGAGACTGTTTCTACATGTTCAGTATATATAAAGGAAATAGAACCCAAATATTATCACTCCAGTTACTGTTTCTCCCCCGATTTTCTCAGACTGACTTTTATTGCCTAAGACACTACAAACTTCTCACATTTTCCCACTCAGATCTCTCCAGCCTCTGTAAAGTTTCTCACATTTCCCATTTTTCAGATTGTTACCGTAGGAGCAAGAGATTTATCTGGGACTGAGGGGTAGGGATATCACTGAACTCAAGGAGAGTTTCACACAGGGCAGTGCAGGGACCATCAAGAAGGTTCTGACCCTCCACTTTGCTTGTGCAGAAACTTAATTCTCTGAGTGCAGGTAGAATTGACCAGACTGTAACCTGATGTGTCTATTGCCATTCTAAAAAAATATTATATCTCAATATGTGATTAAGAACTTATTTTCCCAGATAGTGCTAGAGACATAATCTCTCCCTCTTTAGATTCACTTCCCCCTTCATTCTGTGTGAAACTGCTTAGAGTGCCTTGCATTTATAGGGCTGTTTCATGCCTCTGCATGTTTACAGAATTCGTTAGGTACTGACTCCCCATGATTTGGCCTTGCCTAGGTTTCTTTGTGGTGGGTTAGGGTAGTGGACAAAGAAGCCTGAGGTGAGTGAGAAAGGAAATCTTTCTAACAGTGGCTGGATACAGAATTTCTATGGGAGGATGTTGGAAGCTGGATTCTAAAGGGTAAACGCTTAAGATCCCACTCACAAAATGATGAGAATTGTCTGTAATACATGTTAGCGAATCTTGAATACTATTAATTTCACCAATGAGGTCCTCTTTCTCACGTTCCTCATGATAAATAAAAATCCCTAAATTCTTCAATAAAAATGTATTTGCTATGTTAAGCAGTAGGGACTACTGATCTGGGACTACAAGATCTGGATAAGGGAAGACTATCAGTAGCCATCTCTGGACTGTGGCCTTTCTAATAAAACAGTAACTACTGCTGGAGTGAGGATGCTCACCAATCCTGATTGATTGCCCCCAAAATGGAAACTTAAACCAACTAGCAATTAGTAATACCCTGTATTCAAGTATTTTAAAGTAAATTACAGATATGGCAGCCCAATTCAAGTTTCACCTCCTCCTAAAGGCATTTTCTCCTCCTCATTCGGCCCCACCCTGCCTCCACCACTAAGTCAGATAGAAACACAGGTCCTCTTCCTAGAGAGAACTCAGAATAGACCTTTATTAGTACTTCCTATTCTCTGTGGCAATTCTTTTTGTTAGTTCATGTCTCTGTCTCTCTAACTAGATTGCGGGTAGAGGCAAAGTTGTATTCTTTGTGTCCTGCGGGGAATGGCTTGTAGCAGGGGCTTGGAAAATAGTGAATGGATGAATCAGTAAATGAATTGCTCCGGCTCTCCTCTTTTTGACTCCATGAATCCTTTTTTCCTCCAGTTGACACGCTATTTTCTCAGCTATGTTAATACAATTGATTAGCTGACACCACTGTTTACTAAAATGTTTTCCTCTGCCGGAATGGGCATTAAGCAATAGAAGATTTTAGTAGTCAGAAAAGTCTGTGAAATGCTGAGTTAAACAAAGCTTAAAGACTCTTTACAGCAGGACTTCCTAGAATTTAACATACTAATATGTATTTTAAATCTTCAAGATTTAAACTAGGGTGAACTCTTTGGGAGGCATAATTATAAAGAAAGCCATAATTTAGTATTTCACACACACACACACAAATTCTTCCAAGAATTATTGTCCTGTGATGTTCAAAAGAAAGGAGAAGAAAAAGAGGAAGGAGAAGGGGGGGGTGAGGGAAGGAGGATGGATGGGAGGAAGGAAGGAAGGAAGGAAGGAAGGAAGGAAGGAATTGCCGTGATTAATGAAGTTTGTAAAATGTACATTCCACAGTCATCAATGGAAACATGTATTCTAACCACAAACTCTGGTTCTTTTGGCTTCATTGTGAGCAGTACTCATTCAATCTGTTCTTTAGTCTTTAGTTCTTTCAAGGCACTGACCTCTTAGCATTTTCCCAATCCATCAGCCCTCTTCTTGGGGCTCAGATTCCATTCTCATTCTTGACTAAGTTCTTGTATCTTCTGGCTCTGTTATCAAACTCTGGCTGTAAAACACAATCCTGGATGAAACCAATAATGTGCTATAGACCATTTACCCCCCACCCCAAACAGCTGAACAATGGGGCATAGGGCGGATGGGTGTCACTCTAAATTCATGACTACCCATTAGTTGGGCCTTGAACAGTATCCAGCAATCCCACCGTGGATTTCTGATCATTTCACTCTCCATTCACTTCAGTGACTATTTCAAACACCCACTTTCCATTTTCAAACCTTCAATCTCCCATATCTCTGTTCATAACATTTATCGAAATTTGTACTTGTGTATTTGTTCTTGTCATTATTTAATAGCTCTCTATCTCCCTAACCAAAATGTGAGCTCCATGAGGGTAGGGTCCATGTACGTTTTCATTTCTACCCCTTAGCAGTTGTCACAATAATGCTGCAAAACAGCCATGGTGATATACAACCACAAGCATTTGCTTCTCTCAGAGCTGGAAGTTGGCAGGGGCAGCTATGCTGAACTCAGTGGGGATCACTTTCTCTTTTAGAGGTCAGGTAGTAAATATGCTAGACTCTACAAGCCATACATGGTCTCTGTCACATATTTTACTTTTTTTTTTAACAACTCTTTAAAAATGCAAAAAACATTCCTAGCTTGTGAGTCATACAAAAACAAGCCTCAGGCTGGATTTGACCCTGGGCCATAGTTTGCCATCCCCTGACCTAGACTGTGTTTGCTTGGGTACCTCTGTTTCCAGCTGTGTGTCTGTCACCAAGCAATGGGCTCACTCTGCTCACTGCAAACAGAGCCAATTAATCACAACGAGCTGGGGATTGAGAAACGTAGTTTTAATTCAATTAGCCAGCGTAACCAGGAAGATGGTAGACTAACGTCTCAAAAAACCATCTTCCAAGATTACAGAATCTTGAGGCAGTTATATAGGGAAAATGGGAAGTAAGGAGGGGGTCCAGGGTTGTTGGTCTCCACGCGTGGCGGGCTCCAGGCATCACGTTGTTCCATTCTTCTGTCAGCTGTGATGGATTCCTTGTAGGTGTGTTTCCTGCCTGTGGTCAGCCTGTTCCTGGAAAGAAACTCATAGAACAAAGTTTTTAATTTATCAAGCTATTGGGGAGTACATATGTAAGCAGAGGCCATAAATCAGGAGAGCCTGTGAATTTTTTGGAGTATGTGTAGAACAGTGAGTAGTCACACAGAGGAGGGGTTGGGGTCATTTAGTGTAACAAGATGGCCTCACTTATGCTATCCTACGTGTCTAGTTGAGTTTGACTGTTTGCTGAGGTGAGGCTCTGGTTTATTTCATACATGTGCATTCTGGGGCCCCAGAGATGCTCTTCTCATGACAGTGTTAAAAGGAGAAGGGAGCAAGTAAAAACACATGATGCCTTTTAAGGCCTAGGCTTGGAACTGGTTCACTGAGACTTCAGCCCATACTCTGTTAACCAGAGCAAGTCACTTGGCTGAGCCCACATCCTCGGTGTGGGAGGGCCACTTTGCCTTTAGTAGAAAGACAGAAAAACACATAGCGAAGGGTATGGATACAGGGAATGGTAAAGAATCGGGGCCAATAATCCATCCCCCCACATCATTGTATATTGAGTATTGAGAATAGCAATTGACACACAGTAGGTCCTTAATAAGTATTTAGCAAGTGAAGGAATGAATTCTGCAATAACTATAAAATTAACCGTGGACAAGATACAGAGAACATGTACTCAGTTCCAGGAGCCATGCTAAACATTTTACATGTATTGTCTTTTCCAATTCTTATAACAGCTGTTTGGGATGGCTAATATTATTTCCACTTACAGGTGAGAAAACTGATTCTCACAGAGTTTAAGTAACTTTCCTGGGGTCAATTAATATTAAGTTTGACTTCTGTCATTTTCCAATATCTGGGTTCAGTTCTAACCCCTGATATACTGAATTTATCATTGTCAGTACACATCAGTTCCATCGCTCCTAGTTGGCCTCCATGAAATCAATCTGTGTAGCCCATTACAAATGCAGGGTGGTCATCTAGTGGTGAAAGAGGGATTCTGTAGGCTATTTGCTACGGAAAATGTCAACAGAAAGGAGGGGAAAAGATCTTTGTTCAGCTTTTGTTTTCCAGTATTATTGCCAGAAATGTGTCAAAAAAAAGAAGGAGCTGCCTGGAAAGTCTTTATTAAAATAAACCCATAAATATTTAAGCACGTTTAAAAGGGGTGAATAAACACCCAACACTCATTATTTCTGACCACAAGCTCTTAATCTGTTCTTTCTTCCATTTCCTAACATTTACCCAAATTCCCATTTGGGCCTTACTCCCTCTCCATCAAGTCTGGAATCCAGGCTTAATCCTGTCAATACTGCCATCACTTCCAGTCTAGAATCTCACACTCATTTGATCATGTATGCTACTCAGGATGACAAAAAGTGTTGGAGACCTTCAATAAACCACATCTGAGACCACAAATAATTCACACTAACGACACTTATGTTGGCCCTCGTTGCTTCTTCTCATCTTACACTTTTTTTCTCAATGATTCCTTGTAATGCCACCCCACCCCCCACCAGCTGTTCTAAACTCTGTATTCTGCAGCCCCCAATTCTACTCCAACAATTCCACTCCAGAGGATGGCTTCACTCCTAATTTACTGAGATGGATACCATCTGATGACAGCTCTCATCGATTTCTTTCTACCTGAAAACCCGAAGAAAGTTTCTGCTTTCCTATTTTATCTTTATTTTGACTTAAAAAAAAAATGTAATGTTTCTTCCTTCCATCTTGGGCTCACCTTCTCCTCACATTTGTTTAATCTCATCCTTCCTCTCCAGCTCCACCACTTTCCATTATCTACCCATTTTTCTTACATTCCATTCTCTCTTTTGGCTCCTTTTCTTTTACCTGTAAACATACAAGTGTATTCTTAATCTAGAACAAAATAATTCTCAACCTCATAACTCCCACAAGCTACTGACACAGAATCTCTCTTTCTTCTAAGCACAGTACTTTTCAAAAATAGGTTATCTTCTCTTTATTTCTCCCTTCTTCTCCCACTCACTCTGCCCTTGCAATTTGGTTTCTGTTTCCATCACTCTATCTGATCTGCTACTTTGAAACTGATTAGTGACTACCCAAAACCAAGGGCGGTGATGTTTTCCTAGTCCTCAACCTCTGACAACACTAATACTTCACTCTGTGTGTTTCAGCTCAAACCCTTTTCTCTCTTAATTCTTGCACTCCGCTGGTTCTTCTGTTACATTCCAGGACTCTCTGTTCTATCTCTGGTGGCTTGTCTTCTTCCTCCCAACATACAAGCATTTTCTTCCCTCTTCTCTCTGCGTGCTTTCTCTTAGTAATGCATAGTGATTTTCAATACAGCACCATTTGTTGGGGACCTACTCGGTGCGAACCACTGTATACAATGATGAACAGAATATTACTCAACCTTAACATCTGCTGCCAATCCCCCTCTTTTTGCCTGAGTAAGACTGTCGTTGAGCTAACATCCTGCCAGTATTCCTCCACTTTGTGCATGGGATGCCACCACAGCATGGCTTTGATGAGCAGTGTGTAGATACATGCCCAGGATCCAAAACTGCAAACTCCAGGCCGCCAAAGCAGAGCATGAGACTTAACCACTACGCCACCAGGCCGGCCCCAGGAGAGGCAATCCTTGATCTCACAAAGACTAAATGATTGCTTTGACTGTGAAAACAAAAGTGGTCTAAGAAATCTAGAAACTGAAGGTTTAATTTTTTAAGTGGGGTTTCTGATCCCAAAGTAAATAGAGACCAGAATAAGGAAAATGGAATAGGGAAGGTAAAATAGTTAAACTCTTCATCTTCTATAAATGGAATTCTTAAGCTATTGGTTTGTTTTCAAATTTTAGAATTGAATAAATATTTATTTAATAAGATTTATTAACACATTAAGTTAACAACTGGTAATTTTTTAAAAGACTGCCTAATTTCCAAATCATTGCAGAACAAACAGGAAGTGAATCTCTATTTTTTAAAAAAAGACAAAACAGGAAAAATACAACTAAAACATTATTTAAAACATAAAACAAAGATGGACAAGTCAGATCCGGTTTCGTATTTTGACAGTGAATACAAGCAATTTAAACTGCCTTATCAAGGAGTAATAAATCTTTTGATTTTAATCTAATGTGATCTTTACAAGAGATACAATTAACAAAAAATGTGTAAAAATGCTGTAAACAATGTAAGAAATTGTGTTTCAATAAAACATGGACAAAAAGATTAAAAGGGCTAGCAACAGTCCTATCAAACAAAGAAGAATTTAAGACTTAAAGAAGAATTGGGCATTTTTAAATTGAAAAGATATAATTTTATGGAGTATAAATTTACCAAATTAAAACAATAAGAAGTAAAATGAATGATAATTAAACAAGAAATCCAGGAAATAATTGAAGAAATACTTCTCATAAATGTTGGATCCCGGATAATCTTACTGGTAAATTATTTCCTATTTTCGAAGAGCAGCTAATTCCAATTTCCTTTATGAAGACAGAGCTTGAATATCCAAAATGATAAAAATGGCATGCACAAAAAGAGAAACTGCTCCACTTATGAATAGTTGCACTAAAAATGTCTATAAAGCTCTACCAAATGTAATCTAATTATATTAAAAGAATTCATAATTTATCATGACTATATAAGGTTTTTCTCAGGAATGTAAGGTTAGATAAATATCAGGATGTTTTATAATATGAGCTTCATTTAGATAATTATATCAATTAATTTTATGAAAGTATTTGATAAGATTTCATACCCATTTCTGCAAAAAGCTGTTTGGACCATGAACATCAAGAGTACCATGAATACTTTTGAATACTGTGAATGCTTTTGAACTATGAACAGAAAGCATATCTATTTAACCCCTGTCAATGGCACACCATAGACACAAAGACGTGGGACAATGCATTACATGTGATTTCACTCTCATCCAATGTTGTTTGGGATGTTCTGACCCCAGCATGTGCCCTTTCTTCAGTATTTCCTATTGGAGTCGGTGGAACCAAGTACTAGAAGGCCAGGAAGTCTTATGCATTCTTTCTTCCATATTCCACGCACTGAGACCTGCTGATTTCCTCTCTCCTGACTTTCTCACCTTTCACTTCCCTCTTCTGCCTCTTGTTCAGCTGTCGAAGCTGACTCTTCATATCTTACCTCTTTTTCTGGGTTATTAAAATGGTCTTCTTGCCTCTAGCCTTATCTCCATCTAATTATTATTTTCAATTCTTGGCAAAATAATACTTCTAAATTGCAAACCTGCTCCTATTTTCTTCCTGTTTTGAATTTTTTTATAGCTTCACATCAAAAGAATTTTAAGATGCATTTTAAGGCAAAATAATCCAGCACAATCGCCTCTCCAATAAGAAGCTGAGGCCTGGCATAATACGGAGAGCACCCAGCATAGTATTACATATACTAAATCCGTAGATGATGTACAGCACAGTATGTGATATATAGAAGGTGTTGCAGTAATGTTAAATTCTTCTTCTAGGTAAAATGCTCCACTCAAATCCTCCTGACGGTACAACTATTTCATTCCAAGTCAGGCTGGGTGGAAAAGCCACTGTGTATTCCAGTTTGGATAACAAAGGGGTAGAGGCTCATTCACTCTGCTACCAGAGGCTTTTCCACTCTTGTGCAGTTAAAGCTACAAAAGGTGGATTTAACCAGAAGCAGTTCATTCAGCTTCGATATAAATTGGAAAAGCTCCACGCATCGGCATGAACAATCTTAGGCATTGGGGGCAATTTAAAAAAAATGAGAGAGAGAGGCGAAAAAAACAAGTAGCAGATGTCAAACTAGAGACGGCACATAGTGTAGGCAGCTGCAGGGCAGCTGTTTTCTATCTGGAGAGCCCTTTGGAAGTGCTTTTGAGTTTCTTTAAATATTTGATTAGAATTTCATGGATGCTGATGCTATATGAGGAGCTTTAACATTTTAGTGTTCTGCTTAAAGTTTCATTTTTTTTTAAATGTCTGCTAAAACAAACAAAAAACATGTTGAAAAATACCGGTGAGAATGGAAAATATATGAGCTTTAGAGTCTGACAGATCTGGGTTTAATTCCAATTAAATTAAATTGGAAGTGCCATCTTGGGCTACTTAATGGCTCTAAGCCGAGTCTCCTCATCTACGAAACTCAATACATCTCATGGGGTTATTGGAATTACTACTTTTTTTTAAAGTACACAAAATGCCTAGTACAAAGTGAAGGGTGGATTGATGCTAGTTCTCACTATTCATCTGCTTGCCACCATTGTAAGATATACTGAGTTACAAATTCATTCAGAATGTCTCCCAAGGGCAAAAGGATTAGAGATTCTTCTGTGAACACCACAGTATTGGAGTTCCTCCATATTTTGTATAAAAATCTGCCATAGGAGTATATTAGAGATACCAGATGTAAAATCAAAATATTCTCATGCTTAACTCATCTAGAGTTAAACTACAAAGTTCTTTTTCTGAAAAGAATGAAGACAAACAACATCCTTTTGTAAGCTTGTTGTTCAAAATTGGACTGCTAAAGCTTAGGGAAGATGGTAGTACTGAATTTGTCCTGGCCTCCATGACTTAGAGATCTCGCAGTACCAGCTGCCGTGGTGGTGGTGGTGGTGGGGGGGGGGGCGGTGTCTAAACCCCAACTCTTCCATTATTTATTTTCTTAGATCTCTAAAAATCCCAACTTTCCATTGTATATTGTTTTAGGGGTACAATCTTCCTACCTTGGATTAAAAAATAAATTCATCCATGCAGACTGTCTTTTCTCCTAGAGTGGCATTTGCAAAATTGCTGCCTTTTTGCAATTAGAACCCAGGAATGGTGGGACCCAAGTCTTCAGGCCACTTCTAGGGTGTTCGTCTGACCTTATGAAACCTCCTGACTTTCCATTTTACCTTTAAGCCATGACTTTCTGGCACCCTGCTTCTGCATTGAGTGCATGCTCTGTCTAGTGACATGGCTCTGCTCTCTCTTATGAGCAGGCATTTCAGTCCTGTGCCACAATGCCTGCATCCTATGGCTCCTGTGAGGGAACTGCTAATGCCTATGAAATGTTCCCTCTAAGGAAGATTCTTTCTTCATCTGTATTTATTTCAGTAGACTGCTGAAATGAAGCTTCAGTGGATGTTTCTAAAGCTGGTGCTGCTTCTCTCTTATTCTCCTCATTTTTTCAATATCCTAGGCCAGTGGTTCTCAAAGTGTGGTCCATGAACCCCTGGAAGTCCCCAAGACTCTTTTAGGGGACACATGAGGTAAAAATTATTTTCTTTGTAATGCTAAGATGTTATTTACCTTTTTCACAGTGTTGACACATGCATTGAAGGTGTAAAAGTAATGGTAAATTAAATTACTAGCACCTAAGCACAAATAGACAGTGGCACTAGTAGAAATTATCTTCTTTTCCAAGATGCATTCACAGAAAAGAAAAAGAAAGCCAATTTCACTTAGCATTATCCTTGATCAAGCAGTAAAAAGTATTAATTTTATTAAATTTCAACCCCTGATGACATATCTTTTTAATATTCTGTGTGACAAAATGGGAAGTACACATGAAACACTCCTATGGGATACTGAAGTATGATGGTTGTCTGGAAGGAAAAGCATTTGTGTGATTGATTTGCAAACTGAACTAGCCACTTTTTTCATAGAACATGATATTTACTTTAGAGAACAACTGACAGATAAAATATGGATATACAAACTTAGATATTTGGCAGACATTTTAGTGAAAATGAACAAAAGCCCGTGTCACTTCAAGGCAAAAAACTTAAATTTGATGCCAATGATAACATTTGAACTTTCAAGCAAAAATCAGAACTTATATCAACCTCAATGAGCTTGACAGCTTGCAAGTGTATAAAGACATTGTTGATGAGATTCTTGGTAATATTAAAATATATGATTTTTTGATATTTTGCAATGAAATGTGTCAAGATTTCAGAAAAATGAAATAGTTCAGTGAACCAATTTTTCCAAATGACCAATATATGATTACACAAGTTATGCATGGGCAAAAGTCTATGTAAAGTGCAAGATAGATCAATAAATTTTATTGTAAAAAACAATGAAAAGTTCATTGATAGGGTTGCAAATATTTGTACATTGCTAATAACTTTTAAGAAATTAATACTTATTGAATATAGAATTGAGTCAAAGAAGATCCATTCCTCAAACCATATACAAAACTTAAGTCAAAATGGATTATAGACCTAAATGTAAAACCTAAAACTATAAAACCACTAGAAGAAAATGTGGGAGAAGAGCTTCGTGAACTTTGGTTAGGCAAACATTTCTTAGATAAGACACCAAAAGCACAATCCATGAAAGAAAACTATCATAAATTGAACTTTGTCAAAATTTAAACCTCTGCTCTTCTCCAAACATGGGTAAGCAAATAAAAAAATATTTTCAAATCATATATTTTGTAAAGGACTTATAGCCAGACAAGAATTCTCCAAACTAAAAAATAAGAAAACAAATATCCAGTTAAAAAAATAAACAAAATGCTTGATTAGACACTTGATCAAAGAAGATATACATATGGCAAATTAGGATATGAAAGATGTCCCAAATTATTATTATTTTTGTTTTGTTTTGTTTTTTATATTTTTTGGTAAGGAAGATTGGCCCTGAGCTAACATCTGTGCCCATCTTCCTCTATTTTGTATGTGGGTCACCACCGCAGCATGGCTTGATGTGTGGTGTAGGTCCATGCCTGGCATCCGAGCCTGCGAACCCAGGCTGCCAAAGGGGAGTACGCAAACTTAACCACTACACCAGTGGGCCAGCCCTCCAAAATTATTAATTACTGGGGAAATGCAAATTAAAAGCACATTGAGCTATCATTACACACTTATTAAAATGGCTAAAATGTTTAAAATGAAGAAAACAGTATCAAGTACTGGCAAGTATGCAAAGTGAGTGGAGCTCTCACACATTGTTTGTCAGAATACAAATTAGTACAACCACTTTGGAACACAGTTTGGTAGTTTCTAATAAAGTTAAATATACAGTTGCTGTATGACCAGCAATCCCTTTTCTAGATATCTACCTAAGTGAAGTAAAAATATACGGTCACGCAAAAATCTGTACGTAAATGTTTATAGCAGCTTTATTTATAGTCATCAAAAACTGGGAAAACCCAAATTTCCTTTGGCTGGCGAATGGATAAACTTTGATACTTCTGTACAATGGAATATTGCTCAGCAATAAAATGGGACAAACTACTGATACACGCAACAACACGGAGGACTCGCAAATGTATTATGCCCAGTGAAAGAAGCCACACTAAAAAGAGTAAGATTCCATTGATATGACTCCACTTATATGATATTCTGGAAAAGGCACAACTGCAGGGGACAGAAAAAATATCCATGGTTTCCAGGGTTTTAGGGTGGGAGGATGCATTGACTGCAAAGGGGCACAGGGAAATTTGGGGGGTGATGGAACTTTTTCTATCAATTGACTGCTATGTGTGCTTGTCAACACTCACAGAATTGTGCACTGAAAAGGGCAAATTTTGTTATATGTAAATTATGCCCTAATAATAATAAAGGAACGAGAAGTAAAAAAAACAAGGGAAGAAGTAAGATAGAGGGAAGATCCCTATTCTAATTCCTCTTTTATTACCGCTAAAGCTGATACCAGAGAATGTAGTGTTCATCTGTGGGCATGTTACTGAAGTCACAGGTGGTGGCCAACAAGAGCAGGCCTCACGCCCAGCTCCAGACCACCAAGCCTAAGCTCACTGAATGGCTGAGACCAGTCACAACACACGCTCTCTGCGGGTGACCGCAAAGAGAAGGGTGAGGCTGAAGCTGAGCTGCGGGTGCCCTGGTCCTCTCCCAGACCTCCAGATGAGCAACTCACTCCACCTCCATTGGAAGAGCAGGAAGTAGGGAAAGAGGCTGCATTCCTTTATGAAAAGTCTCCCCATGTAAAAAACAGAAATGGGAAAGAAAACTTCTCTGTTCATCTTGCCAATCAACTTTTCTTTTATGAAAAATTGAAACAGATGGGAACCTAACAAAGCACAACTAGCAGAGCTTTTAAAAAGGGCATTTTTGCAGCAAGTGCCCAATCCTCCTAATAGCACTACCTCTAGAAAACTCCTTTTCCTGCAAGAAATCACTAAATGAACATGCTCCACTGCTTATACGTGGCCCAAGTAAACGATGTAGGTTCCATGGCAATATCCACTTGACTGCATGTCATTTAAGTCTCAGTGATTTCTCACAGGTACAAATTTTACAGCAGCCAGGGATCGTGTCCATTTAATTATTGATGAATAGTGCTTAAAACAGCATCATGAAGAGATAATTAATTAAAAATTACTTCTATTAAAATGATGATGTATACTATAGCTGTAAGTATGAATTTCCTGTAATTCTATTTTCTTCACCCGTCACATCCCTCTGCTCCCAAGAATTTGCTGATTCTTTATTAAGATTCTCAAAATTTAAGAAAATATTTTATTTTAAAAATATGTATGGACAATTAGAACTTGGAAAAAATTGACCATAAGATTTTAAAAATCTGAAGCCTAGATTAATAATTGTTATAGTAATCACCATACACTTACTTACTGAACATATTTTTGTTTTCTTTGGATTTACAATTTTTGCCACCATTTTAAATGATGTTTCAGGTTCAGAAATGAACCCGTAGGACAGGTCAGCTCAATAAATGCAATTCACTTTCAATTATGTATACTAATAATTGAGTGAGCTATGGTAAGTTACTTGGGACTTTGGGCCCATATATCCTTCTCAAGAAAGTGAGTCCAGAGATACTCAGAGGTGCTACCAATTTGGGATTGTAATGGAGCGCTTGATTCTATTACATGCATCACAGACTTTCTAGTGTACCCCCAGCTGAAAGCTCCTTTAAAATAAGCCTTGGGGACCATAGAGAGATTGATCATTTATCTGAAATAATGCTATTTCTGTGGTTTAGTCTGTTTGTGCAACCTCTGGAAAATATTTCCTATCTTGACTTATAATAAAAAAGTATGGTTCACAATTGAGAGAATCTACTTGAGTGACCTATTTTGGATATTTTCTCATTATGGTAAATAATATATTATACTTAATGTCATTTTATAATGATGCTATGTTCCTTGTTCATCTGTATATAGAATAGATACATGTCTCTAGTATATAATCGTTTAAAAGAAAAAAGAAAAAGATATACTTGTGAATCAGAGAGATATGTATTTATGTAGCTAAATATAGCATGCTAATCTTTTATAAATCAATATGAAAGGAACAGAAATTGTCTGCGCAAAAATGCTTTAACACAATATAGGTCGTTTTGCAGAGTGTTTTCTTTTTGCTTGTTAAAGGAGAACAAACGCTAAAGCAAAGGTTTATTCAGCATAAAGTTTCATTTTCTGCTGCTGCTGGAGAATTCAATAAGTGAATTTTCCAGATATCAGAACTATAATTTCAGTAGTCTTCAAAACTACTTATTTAACCTTTTTCCCCTGTGGGAGATATTCTAATATTTATTAAATGTTGTAAGATCTTCCTAAGTAAAAATTTTGAACACAATTTAAACTTTTCTTCATAATTTGGGTCACTATTGATACTACATTTTCTCCATTATATTACTTCTTCATCTTAGGAAGTACCCTTGCTGCAAAAACAAGTCTTCCAGGAAAAACAAATAAAGTGATATTAAATATACTTTTGACAAGATGCATATATGTCAATTTCAAAACATTAAAATGTGGGGGAAGTTATATCTTTGAATGCAGAAACCATGTATTAATTCTTAAAATGTTCCCCCATATGCAACAAAATGCTCTTTCTTTTGGTTCTCTCCTCACTATTCACCGGATTCTCAGTTGTCACTTCTCCCTTGTGTTACCTCCAGTGTAAACTCCTGTCCATTCCCTTCTGTTTTGCTTCTGCCCTGAGCTTCTGGCTGTGAGTTGGGAAATGCAGATTGCAAACTCATCAATAATTATGTGTTAAATTGTAGCAGCCAGATTCTTTCCTGAGACCCTAAGGCCATACTTCAGTGCTGACACTGCTTCTGTGCTCAGAGGTTTTGCATGATATCCAATGTCAGGACTATGTTCCAATGAACTAGAATTGCCAGGAACTTGCACTTTGGATGAATGGTGTGTTAACTGCATTAGGAATTTTGAAACACATTTTATATAGCCTACTGAAGTCTGCACAAGTCTTCTCCTCTCATTGCTTGAAAGAAATATATGAAATGTCAACGATCTATACCTTCATTTCAGAACTGGCTCTATCTTGAGATACACTAGAATCACAGGGACAAGGATATGTGAGAAACAGGAATTTGGGAGCAGGAGGGATGCTACACTCATCTTTCTGCCAGGACCAGTAGCCTTGAGGCCCCTGGCACAGTGCCGCATATCTGTGGCAAGCATTATGGTGGTGTTTCCAGGAGTGGGAGAGAGGAGAAAGCAAGTCAAAGGGGAAATCAAAGTCTTGGGTGACTCTCAAAGTCATGAAGAAAGCATTGGCATGTGTTCATAACAGAACTTCAGCCAGTGGCTTCACAGGGGGTTTAAGAAAGGAGGGAACAACTTCCATCACCCCAAGGGAACTAGAAAACAAAGCTGGCTAAGGTCTTCAAGCTCCAGAGAAGCAGGCTGGGATTCCACTTAGGTGGTGAGGTTCCAGCTGATAATTGGAGTGCCTGAGGGGAAACTTCGGAAAGGCTCAGATTTTCTAACTGGATCAAGAAGATAAGAGTAAAGAATATAATCACTCAAGGGTTACATGGTGTTTGGATTTCTCACTTCTATGAGAGGGACACAGGGTGTATCAGCAACAAAGAACAACCCAAGCAATCACCAAGAGGGGGTGATTGGACCTCTGATTTGCTTTTTGTTAAGGATCTGGTGAGTCTGAGCTTGAAGGTCATGGACATTTGTGCCCACTTCCCTTGTGAGAACTTGTGAAATTCTAGAGAACTCAAGAAATGACAAGCACATTATTGTTTTCAAAGTCTGTGGTGACACAAATTGGATGCACATTCATTGTAAGGAAAAACATGGATTTAGCCAAAGGTCTATTTATAAGTCAATTGTTTACCGCTCTAGACTCTTCTGGCCTGGGGCAAGAGATTCTTGAGGGAAGAAGGACAAAAATGTGTATATGACAGACAGGAAAAGAACTGATCTGACTGGGTGTGAGGGGTGGAGATGAAAACTCTAGGGAGAGTATGAAATTGAACATGGAGAAGGGAGAGAGATGAAAGAGTGAAGAACTGTGAAAGCCAAGCCTTCAAGCCAGTGTGTTCTTTTGGGGATGTTTCACAGCTTTGAGCCATTTCCACCCACACCCTGCCTTTTCTTTGGCCAAGATTGGTTTATCTGCTCCCTTTCCCTATCAATACTTGCCTCTGCTCATTGCTCATACAATTTTCTGCCTTTCTTCTGTTGCCAAAGCAATTTGAAAGGTTTTTGTTGTTCCTGTTGTTTTTGATACTGCAGTTGTTGAGGATATCAATAAAAATAATAGAGAACCAGACAGGTAATAAATAATTTCCTCTCTTTTCTCTTCCAGCTGTCATTGTATATTCCACTGTTATTTCACATATTCTGTGAATAAGGAACCCTGCCAAGCTCTGAGGCTAAAAAAAAGTAAAAGTGATTGCAGTGTCCTCTTGGAGCGTATAGTCTAGGGGAGAGATGTGCACAGAATCACAATGAAAGTGCATAATTGTTATAATATTAAGTATATTGCAAGTACATCAGAAATCTAGAAGAAAGAGCACTGGTCAAGATCAGGGAATCAGCCAAGTGTTCACAGAAAAGGAAATTCTTAGCTGAAAACCAAATCAAAACAAATAAAAGTCCCTACCAACACCATCACCAACACCAACAACAAGATAAGAGTGGAAATGTGCCAAGCGTCTTAGGTCAAGTTCCCAAAAGTAGAGTCTGGGACAAGGATTTGGTGTGTGGGATTTATTGGGGGAGTATACACCAAGAAAAACCTGTCACAGGGGTTGTGAAGCAGGAGAGGGAAAGGTAAAGAACTGAGCAAGATGTCATCTCAGGTAAAGTCCCAACCACTTAAGGAATCACAGCTTAGAATTTTAGTGACCTGCCTAAGGTCACATAGTTAATAAAGAGTAAAGCTAAGGTTAGGCCTTGATGAATAAAAAAATCCATATGCTTTCTGCTATACCAAGCTTTCCTCTACATAGACTAGACCCAAAAGAGTCAAGACCTTATGCTTGTGCAACTTTGATGAGGATGAAGAAAGGCCACTCTAAGGAAAATGTCCTTGACTATAGAGTTTCAGCTAAATTTGGAGTCTGATAGAGATTATATTCATTATCCTTAAGGGCAAAACAAAACACACAACAAAAAAAATACTTTAGACATTGGCCAGTTTTCAGAATTTTAGATAGTTGTTTTTATATCATCACATACTCATATACATAATATTTTCTTTACTGGTGCCTGTTACATGCAAGAAAATGTTTCAATGGAGGTTTACATTAATACTTGTCTACTGTCACTGGCAAAGTGCAGGAATTGAGGAACCTCTTAACCCTGGAAATGTACAGGTCACCATTTAAACCATAATAGAGTCATTTTGCGTACTATTTTGCATAATTATTGTGATTCCTAACACTTAACTGTAGAAAGGTCATAGACTATGGGGAAAGCTAAAGTTTGCCTGAGCTATAAAAGCTTTGGAAAACCCTACTTTACAGAATTTTGAAGAGATCTAATTCGCCTTCTCTTTTCACCCAGAGTTAAGTTGCAGAGGCAATGAGAATATTTATTCACCAATACTTGGGCCCAAACCATGCTAGTAAAGAGGAGGAAGACTATCCTCCACCAACTCTGGGTCCTTTCTAGCTGGGCTAAAAATTAAATGACATGAGACAGAATAACAGGAGAAAATAAAACAAAGCTTTAAAACATGTATACATGGTAGAGATCTGGAAAAACTGGATTTCTCGATAAAATGACAGAGGCTCTCTTCTCAAATAGATTCAGGTAAAGACAAAGAAGGATGTTGGGAGTGGGGAGAGTCAGCTATGGGAGATTACCAAAAAAGCACAGTAAATAAGAGTAACGTTGTTATACAGATTTAAGGCCTCGCTTTCCACGTTGACCAGTTTCTAGAGATGAAGTCATCCCCCCTTCTTCCTGGTACAGAGAGGGAGATACCTTTACAAATGGAGATTTCTCCTTATAAATGTAAATGTTTGGTAAACAGAACTTTGATAAAAATGGGCTTAGCAAAGACCCTCCCAATCTATGGATACCCAGAGTTATCTATGGCAATGGCCTGGGCCCAGGATAAAAAAATTTATCTTAAATATTTTTAAGCAGTTAGTTGGGGGGGGGGTCAAAGTGTCTTTCAGAAAATAATCAAGGTAAAGAGACATATTTTGAGGTGGCCAATTCTGATCCCCCACACTAGCAATATGCTCACCTCACAGTACAGTTCTCTTATCATGCAGTGGTCAAGTTTGCACCTGGAGTTGCCAATTTGTAGTGGTGTGAATTTAGGCATGTTTCTCTCTTTAGTCTTCTCACCTGGAAAATTAAAGAATAATATTCCGTATAAGGTGCTTGAACAAGTGCTAGTCATGTAGGAAGAACTCAAAAATGCTAGGTATTGTAATTACTTTGAACTTGAGGAGAGCTATACCTCCACCAAAGTCCAACTGAAAGTCCCTCCAAAGATCCCTACTTTCTTACCTGCTATCAGCAAACCATTGTATTCCTCCCTCTGCTAACATCCTCCCAATGTCGCCCATTCTCCACATCCTGTTTTCTCTGCCCTCTGGAACTTCACTTTCATTGTAAACAAACTCTTCTAAACCCTTAATCTCTCCCCAGAACAATTCTTCTACCTCAATTTCTTAATTGAAATTTACTCTAACGACAATGCTTTCTGGTCAGCCATCCGAAGGAGAAAATGATAAGGCTTTTTGTGCCTCACCCATCAATAGGCCGAAATGGTGAAGAAAGATGAAGGGATTTTCAGCGTTCTTATTCTTCATGACCCTACTCTTTCACTCTCTTACCTAAAAACTTTGTTTTCCCCAAGATGTATGTCATCAGGCTGTACCACTCTGCGTATATCCTAATTGTTAATTTCTACTGATATTTTCCCCAGTCTTACCAATTAGTTTGAGAAGGGGAAAGGAGAGAGTGGGCAGTGCAGGCAGAAGGCAGAGCTTCCTTTGCATCATCTCCCAAAGGGCTAAAGTTCATAGTGTATGGACCTCTAGGGAAGCAGAAAGAGGCAGAGGCACTTTTTTTCCAAGATAAGAAAATTGGCAGAAAAATAAGAAGAGATCAGTTCATGAAGAGTCTTCTAAGCTAAGAAATTTTAGCTTAGAATAAAAGCTATAGGGAGCTACATAAGGATTTTGAACACTGGGGTGAAATAACCAAATGTGAATTTTAGGTCACTGTGACTACATTGTGGGGTGTGTTCCAGAAACTATTGCTACACATGACTAAATGCTGTACCCAATTTGACTGGTGATAAAGGGAGAATTTGAGAGCTATTACGGAAATAGATTGACTAGGAGTTGGGGAATGTTTAGGGTATTGGTAGGAGGGCAGCCCAAAGTAACCTCTAGGTTTCTGTTTTGAGCAAGTAGGCAAATACTGATGCTATTATATATTGTCATAATTAGAGCTCCTGAGGCATAGGGTTATTATAAGGATTAAATGAGTTAGCACATTTAAAGTGTCTTAAACCATTCCTGGCGTAAAGTCTTTTATTTGCAGAGATACTGACTACACATGGGAGTTAAGGTCTGTGTGAGGAGCAAAGGAAAGGTGAACACAGATGGTCAATTGAGTTTTGAACTTGCTGAGTTAGAGATGGGGCCACTGCAGGACATCCAGTCAGATATACAGAACTCAACACTCAACAAAACACGTTAGTCTGAAACTATGGATTGAAGAGTCTTAAATTCAGTGAAAGTCATGAATTTAAATCATTAAATTTACTTAAATGTAAATCAAGTTAAGTAGAGTTTAAGTAAATGGAATGAAACAGTGACTGAACCAAGAACAAAGTCCTGAGCAAATCAACATTTAGAGAGGAGGCAGAGAGAGAGGAGCCTAAGAAAGATGAAACATGGTAGATAGAAATTCAGACAATAACCACAGGCATTAAGAGAAGAGAATTGAAAAAAGGAAGGAATGAAAGTCAGCCCTGTAAAAAGTTTCAAAACATTCAATTAGAATAAGGACTGAAGTGTGTGTACTTTATTAGGTCAAAAAGAAGAAGTTGATGGACCTAGGGATATTTCCATGGAGTAGTAGGATTTAATATCTGATGTAGGCCTGTTGAGGTCTGTGGAGAAGATGAAATAAGAAAATGAGACTCCCAAATTTTGGTTGGGAGGGGAACGAGAGAGTGTAGCTGGAGGGAAATGTGAGTTCTTTTCTTCTTAAATAGAGGGACTTAAGTATGTTTACTTGCAGAAGAGCAAGAGAGAGCAGAGTGGAGGAGGCTGGGAATAGAAGAGAGGATGGAGATTCAGAGAAAAGGAGGGATTACATTAGACAGGAAGAAGAGCATCTCCTCCCCTGTCACAAGAGGGAAGGAGAAAACATAAGCACAGGCAGTGATATAAATATTGTTGCTAAGGAAGAAAATCAGGATACTTTTCTCTTGATGAGCTCAGTGAAGTGCGAGTCAGTCATCTATTGAGAGACAGGTGAAAAGTAGTTGTGTTGAAAATTTGAAGAGAAATCTGAAAGTTTGAAATAAAAGCAGAGTAAAAGAAGAGCTGTCTAGGTTTCTGTAGGAAGATTTTGGAGTCATCCTAAGGACCAAACTAAAATTAGAAATCATCAATTTATTGTGGGTTCTTCCCACAAGGTCAGTTGTTATTCACGATGACTCTTTCTTCTTACTGCTGATGTCCATGAAGATCATTCAGACTGCTTGTCTAGGTCCTGATCTCCAGGCTTTTCCACTTTACCTGGACCACTCACCTTTGACCCTAGCCTCTCAAGTCTGAACTCCTCTTCAACACTTCTTCAAATTGGGACTCCAGACCCCTTATCTGGCCATGTCCACAGACCCTGCCTGCTCCTTCCTGGTTGTGCTAACATTGCAGGACCTGACTTCTGATCCATCTGATGTTCTGACAACTGCAGAAAATCTCTTGTTGGGTAATCAGGCCCCCAGCCGAGACCCTCTTGAAGACATGAAAGAATAACCATTTATGAGCAAGTGATCACCAATCCTGGTTCAGTGAAATCCCAGGGTGTCTCCAGATATCTCAGGGAACTTCTTGGAATTATTTTTTTCCACAAAACAATGTTAAATTCACTTTAACATATACATTTTGGGAAAAGGGAAGGAAAAATGAAAACAAAAGTGAACATTAATAGGAAATTCAACTTCCAATAAAATTTAGCCTCTTTTTGGTAATAGGACTTGTGTGTTACTTATTGACACCCCCCCTCCCCCCCCAGTTAAGTAGTGAGTAGTGCAGCGATTACAGCAGAACTTCGAGAATGATGTTACTGAGTTCTCTAGGGCCAATTTCACATAAGGCCTATTTTTTAATGTGCAACTGCCAGTGCTCCCAGCAACTAGACAAACCAAACTGACTTAGAAGACTTGACCATCGTAGATTTAAAGTGGGGGCAGGGAGTGAGGGGATTATGAAGAATTCCCCATTTGGGAGAGCACGCTATCCCTGAAATCTCCTCTCACATGACCTCCCAGAGGCTGGACTAGTTGTTCTCTTTGGAGAAAAAAGTGAAAGGGAACCACAGTAGAGTTATTGAGAATGGTTAGATTGTCTACAAAAAGGAAAGATTGATGCCTTGGTCTTCAACTGATGTCTGCTTAGCCTGGTCCTTGATAACTTGCCCAGTTACTATCTGAATATGGGGAAGAACATTGGTGAGGTAGGTAGAGGACATCAAATATTACCACCTAGAATTCCCAGTGCCCAAAGTGTGTGTGAGGCGAATATTGCCATGCTTGCCTAGAATTAGGTCCTAGAGTGTAGATGAGATTGAGAGTTGTAGACTTGCAGGGTGGGGAGAAAGGTTTACATATCAGAGGAATCAGGTGGTAGTTGGCTGCCAGTTGTGGCTGAGGGTCAGAAGAGACACCCTATGCTTAGAAAAGTTGCTTGAGACTGAGTCCTCCCAGCAGCAGACCATACTGAGGTCTCCACCCACCCACAACAAGGCCGTACACAACAAGCGAGATCAGAGGCACAGACCCACAGAGGGTACAGCAACTTTGCTATTGTCAGTTATATAAAGAGTGGGTATTTCTTTTCTTCCATTTGTATTAATCAGGGTTCTCTGAAGAAACAGAAACAATAGGATGTGTTTATATAAAGCGATTTATTATAAGAAGTTGGCTCACACAAATATGGATGCTGAGAAGTCCAGACCCAGGAGAGCCACTGAGGGTATAATTTCAGTCTGAGTCCAAAAGCCTGAGAACCAGAAGAGCCAATGGTGTAAGCTCCAGTCCCAGTCTGAGTCCAAAGGCAGGAGAAGACTCATAACTCAGCTCAAAGGTAGTCAGAGAGAGTGAATTCTCCCTTACTCAGCCTTTTGATTCTACTCAGGTCTTCCACAGGTTGGATAAAGCCAATCCATATTGGACAGGGCAGTCTGCTTTACTCATTGCACTGACTGAAATGTTAATCTCATCCAGAAACACTCTCACAGACATACCCAGAAATAATGTTTAACTGAATATCTGGCACCTTGTGGCCCAGTCAAGTTGACACCTAAAATTAACCATCACACCATCCCAATACCAGAACGAACAGAATTTGTCTTCATAATTAGAGTAAGAATCTTAATAGCTGACAATAACTAAACACCTATTTAATCAGACCAAGACGTTAAGGGAACCATGCAATATTTGGGACATACTTGCACTAAAATATTATTTATTATTTATCTAAAAATCAAATTCAATTGGGCATCCTCTATTTTATTTGGCAACCCTCCTACCATCCTCCTCCTGAGTAATAATTTGAGTTAGGAAATTAGGCAGACATGCTTATTTCATTCATTTGACACCCTATATACAAAAAATAATTGTACTTGTTTCATTTGTTGCTGTGGAAACGCATTGGGAATAGCAAACCAATAATGCATGTTGTTAATGTGTTAACATTTAAAAGGAAATTATAATATTATTTAATTCTCCACCTCAGACCCACCCCAGAATTTTAAGGGACTTTCAATATCCAGACTCCCAGTTCAGAGTGAAATAACAGAACGGAAATTCTGGCTTCTTTTAACCCTGAACAAATGTTGTGAGCTCATAAAATCATAGAATTTTAGAGGTATAAGGGATATTAGGGATCATCATTTGATTAAAACTACTCTTGTACTTTTCAATGAAAAATTGCTGCTTTTAAAGAAGAGAAGTTATTTGGATGATCTTTCAGCTCTGCTGCCTGACATTCAGTAATGCAGAACATCTAAGTCTTACTATCAAACAGCTATAACCATGCTGTCAAGTACGACTTTTTAAACCTGTCAAACAGTCATTAGTTCTCTCTTCTTAAAACATCTAACTTTGAAGCTGTCTAACCTTTTCTGGGAAAATTCAAAGTGTAAGTTCATTTTATGAAAAATTACCTAGGTAGAATGACTTCTTCCTTAAAAAGTACTTCTGAGAAACTACAATTCAAACCACTTTAGTTACTACATTTCCAGGAAAAACTGGTTGCGAATCTTCCTGATTAGAATGCCTCTATGTTTATTAGTGAAATCTCCCTAAATAATTGAATGTTTAAAATTATAATTATCAACTTTCTCTTTCAGAAGGAATCAAGAGCATAAAACTTCTGTGGTTTTATCATGATCCGTAAAAGTGTCAGCTCTATATCACTTCATGAAGTAATAAATGTCCAAACTACCAGTAGGCTTAACACTCATGAAACAAATGTGTTTTGTTGGCATCTTTCCTCTTCATAGTTAATATCCCTTACTGGGATATCTGATTCTTGATGCAGAGTAAAAAGGAATAATGGCAGTAATGTGATGAGTCTTAAAGTTTCTGCTTGGATGTGGATATGTCACTTCCACTCACGTTCCATTGCCCACAGCAAGTTCACAGCCACACCTGACATCACTGGGGTTGGAAGTATACTCCCTCCACAGAGAGAGGCACTAAGGAGGGCCCTGAAGGGATAAGCCCAATAGAGTAGTCAGTGAGTATTTTGAAAAAAAGAATCATGCTATTTAATATAGGAAACTAAAGCCCAAAGCAGATAAGAGACTAAATCACATGACCAAGTTCACAAGTTGGTTATTAACAAAGCCATGATTGGAACACAAGCTCCTAATTATCTCTTCATAAATTTTCTGTTCACTTGTACTTGACCCCCTCTTATGGATATGGGTACACATGCTCCTAAATACAGTAGCTTCTTATATTCCTTTCTTAGAGATGTTACCCCCTTCTATCTCTTTGTTCAGCAAGAAAATGAACCAAATATTTCTAGAGTCACTTTAAGGGGACTAATACAGTCATGCATTGCTTAATGTTGGAGATTAGCTCTGGGAAATGCATTTTTTGGTGACTTCGTCATTGTGCAAACATCATAGAGTGTACTTACACAAACCTAGATGGTAATGCCCACTACACACCTAGGCTATATGGTACTAATCTTACGAGACCACCATCATATATGCAGTCAGTTCTTGAATGAAACATCATTATCTGGTGCATGACTGTACTCAAATTCATGGACCAGTAAAGGAAATGATTTACACGAATCTGTTTTCTCTCTTACAACCTAATATTCCACTGTAGTTCTTTCAAGGACCTAAAATCTCATCAGAAGGAGTGCAAACAGTCTCTTGCCAACCAGTGATCTCTTCCTGGAAAACCTAATGATTACTTCCTATCTTTCTCTCCCATGAAACCCCAATAGTCCTGGAAGTTTGATCTTACATTTTTTATCTTAATACAGATAATATTGAAAAATAATAACTTGAGAAAAAAGGTGATGAGGAGTAAGAAAAACCAAGGGTAAATCAGGTAAAATAGATTGGTGTATGAGAGATAAGAACTGATTTTGAATCTTGGAGATTCTTTGTAGAAAAAAATCATCTGTTTACAGCTTGAAGTGAGTGTAGATTCTAGCAAAACATTTTTAATTGGAGCAAAACGTCATAGCATAGTTCCATTCAGGCTTTTCTTTCAGCCTTGCCTTGAGATTCCACAGAAAGCCCCTGCTGAAAAAGAGGACATGGTACTACAGCTCAAAATAGTTAGAAATTACGTTTAATCTATGTGTGAGGGCAGAAACACAGCCGTGAACCTTGTACCCTGAGTGCCCTTCAAAACTGAGCATCCCTTAGGATGGTGGATACTTCTTGGGTGAGGGCTAGAAATAAGAAAAGACGATAGATAGCTGAAATATCATTTTTACAAAAGGTGCTCTTTGTTCTTCTTTGAATATCATTGAATAGCTAAGAAATAGTCCACAACGCGTCAAGTAGCTTTCTTTTGCAGCCAAAAGGGACCAGCTGTGAATGGCAGGGCACAGCTACCTCTCCTGTTCTTTCAGCTCTGCATGACCAATGGTGATGATAAGTGACATCCTTGGGGTATAACGAAACAGAACACAAGGCTCTGGAATATGTGAGGCATGCCCTGTGTGTGTCAGAGGCTCCGTCTAAATCAAAAGTGGTGCAGAACAGCAAATAGCCTGTTAAGGGGTCTGGCGGCACGGCTTCTCAAATCTATGCTGGTTAAGGTTTCCAGGGCTCCCAAACTGATTTCATTATCTTGGGGAATGTATGTGAAAGCAGAAGGATTGGGCCACTGTTTGAGTCAGAACCATGTTACAGCAAGTAAAGGAGAATGTTAATATTCACTTCAGCAAACCGAGCAGCTGTGACGTGACTGCACACCATCACTGCAGTTACGGGTGGTGTTTATAGGAGGATGTAATAAACATCCTCCTATAAGTGACTGCTTACAGACACCCACAGATTAGTGAACATTTAGAAGTTAGCATTCAGCTAAGTTCTAAATGCCATCCATATATGTAGCTTTTTCAAGTGGAAACAGCTATTTTTCAACCCAACCCATAAAAGCATCTGAAACCAATGGCATATTTATGTGCTCTTACAATATAAAAGCAGTCAACCTTACTGAACTTAAATTTTATTTTTACAATGGAAATTTATTTTTGAATCATGATTTATGTCATATCAAGCATTTTATGTGACAGTAAGCTGCCCCAGAACTCTACTAAAAATATTTATTTTCAGGAATCCGTGCTTACAATTCACTTTTTGTATTCTCATTTTTACATTTAGTCCTTTAAAAGAAGATAATTTACTCTGAAATTATTTCAGTATCTTAGGAATCCATGGGTAGCAGCAGATAAAATCCAAAAGTGTTAAATTTCTCTAGCATATATTTGATATTTGAATTTTTACAATTGCAGAATATTTTGATTAATTACCCTTATTTTAATTTGCCACAGGAAAAAAAATTATGTAAACCCCCTGCAGATAATAATTCAGCTATGCTTTTGGAAAACAAACATTTTCATGAGTAGAAGAGTTGGAGATATTCTCTCAGTTTTGACCAGTAATATTTTTGTCAATAAATAACAGTGCCCTGCACGTGATAGAGCTTCGCTATATTTTTCTTAAGTGAATCAATGAAGGAGAAGAACCGTCAGACAAAATGATAATCTAAATAAAATCTCCCAAATGGTGTTACTACTGGTATATGAATCATACGTTGGAAACATTGACCTCCTGCTGTAGATAGTATTTTTGAATCCCCATTGAGTTCCATTTTGAAGGCCCAAATCATTATCATATAGGTGGGGAGGATAATATGGTAGTCAGTTTATACAAGATGAAAGAGAAGAAATTTAAGCCACTGATCAATTCAAGCTCTGTGCATCACCCTCTGTCAATAGACGCACCATGAGGCAGCTCCACTTGAATGCTAATCCTTCCATTTTAAAAAGGTTACATGGCATGTTAGCTTCCTGACTTCCATTAAAGCCAATGGGAGTTATACCATTACCATGCTTTGAAAAGAATGCCCTCTAATGCTATTGATTTTGATCTTTTGAACTGAAGCTCTGATGCATCTGTCCATTGACAACTATCCTGCCTAGTTCTTACAGGATTCTGTGCTCTCAAGTGCTGGATTAGCCAGTAAACTCGTTTTTTGAAATTAATCAGCTTGTCTATCTGAGACAAATGTTTTTATCTTAATACTCTTAGAAATGTCATATTTCAAGCTTATTTCCGATAGAGTGTACAATTCAGAAGTGCCAACCACAGATTTTGTAGAAGTAAATAGAAGGCCCAGCCCAGGAAGAGGGGAGCCATTGTGACATAGTCAGATTTTTATTATAGGAAGTGCAGGGTATCTGAAGAGTAGGTATTTGATTAGGAAATGTGGGTCTCTTGTGGGGCAAGAGAGAAAGCAGAGGTACCAGTTAGAAGGCTGCTGAAAATATCCAGACTGCAGATAATGGCAGCCTGGACTAGGGTATAGGCAATGGAGATGTATGGAAAATGAAGGAATTCCAGTAAAGCTTAGGTTGTAGAATTGACATAGGCCAGGCTTGTAAAGCAAATGAGCGAAAAGTGTGTCATTAACAGTCTCGTGATGAGGATTGGCGGTATAGAAAACCAGAGAGCCTCACCAATGGGAACAGCAGCAACTCAGGTCCATTTGTTCCCAAGTAGGAGTTTAGAACTAGTGCTGTCATTCCTTCTAAATAAAAAAAAAATGTACATTTGGATATTGATGTGAATCTCCCAAATTCTAGGTATTAGGACCATTGTGTAGGCATCACAGAACTTGCCTGAAGGCTAAATATTCCCATGGGCTGTGTTTGTGGTCCTCTACCTTTGTCCCTAGCACATGATGGGCACTCTATAGATCTGAATGTACATTGGATGGATGAATGAATAAATGCATGAATAGAGTACAGTGGCTCTAAGATTTTATGTAGTCTCAGGTATTTGCAATTTTAAAATTGAGCTATATCAGCACGTTTCATACTAACTGCATTTGAGAAAAGAATCCCTATTTGATAGAGTGAAGCCTGAATAGGCTTAAAGCTTTCTTTGCATAAAATTTGTGTTTGTATTTTATATTTAACATCTTTTTATTCTGGTTCATTTTTGCAGTTTTCTATTTGTAACAGGTATAAATGATGATTACTTAAGAGCTACTTACCAGGGTTCACTTAGAAATAACTTTTTTTGATAGCACATCACAAGCCACTTTTAGTAGAACTTTGAGGATTGAAATAAAGGCTTAGTTAGAGTGCTCTGCATAAGAAAAGGAGAAAGGAAGACAAGATATGAAAAGGAGAAAGAAAAGAAAAAGCTAAGGAAGAGGCCAAAAACTATGACAGTGAAGAAATTTTGTTTGTTTGTTTGTTTTTATTTTCTTCAGGATTACACTTTTATTCTTTGTTCTGCTTTTAACTCCCTACTTTGGAAACTCAGGCTTTGCTGATCTACATTTCTTTTTCTAATATATGTATTTGAGGATAAAAATGGCCCCGATACTTCTTTACCTGCATCACCCACATTCTGCTGTGTAGAAGTTTCGTTGTCCACAAGCTCCATGAAACCAAGCCTCTTTGCATCCCCTCTGTCTCCACAATGTCCTCATCATGTAATAATTGTTTGCTGCTAATGATATTTGATCTAAAATCAGTACACCTAAAACGAACTTTGAGCTACTGTCATACCTCATTAAAGAGTCTCATCTAGCGACAAAAACACTGCACAATGGACATAATAGAGCATGAAGATTAGACAGGCTTATGCTTTGCAACCAGAATTTATAAAGCATTCATGATATATGCTACTTTATTTCACCTTCATAATTTAGTCATCACAACAACCCTGTTAGGAAATATGATCCCCATTATACACAAGAAGAAAAGGGCAGTCACAAAGGTTAAATGAACCCAAACCCACAAAAGCCACAAAGCTTTTATTTCACAAGCTCTAGAAACTCCATGTATCCTGATATTTTCTCTCCTCCCTGCTACTGGAAATGATTCTGCATGGTAACGTGTCATGTCTCCCTTCAAAGCAAAATGATGCTCTTACCGAGGTATATATATATTCATAGTACTACTGTTGTTTGAAATTATTTTGTTGATAGTCAATTTTGATATTAATTTTCCTTAAGTTCCTGCACCTCTGTTTTCATTACATATATTTTGGTTAATAATATTTAATTCCCTTCAGAGAAATAAATCAAGAATTACTCATTTCAGCTGTCAGGATCTCATGTGTATAAAATTAAGAAATTACTTCTTCAATTTAACTTTTATTCTATGTTTATATGTCAGCTCAAAATGATTAAATGACATAAAATGATAGAATATTTGATTAATTAAGCTGCATCAAAATTTATTGTTCCTGGGGCCAGCCCAGTGTTGTAGTGGTTAAGTTCGTGTGCTCTGCTTCAGCGACTCGGGGTTCACAGGTTTGGATCCTGGGCTCGGACCTGCACACTGCTCATCAAGCCATGCTGTGGTGGCATCCCACATACAAAGTGGAGGAAGATTGGCACAGGTGTTAGCTCAGGGACAATCTTCCTCAAGCAAAAGGAGGAAGATTGGCAACAGATGTTAGCTTAGGACCAATCTTCCTCACTAAAACAAAAAAAAAAATTTGCTATTCCTCCCTGAGTTCTTCTACAAATTAGAGTTTTAGTTTCCTCTCCTTTCTATTATATTTGCATAGGGTGACCATATAACTTATTGTTCAAACTGGTTCACTTTGACAGTGAAAGGGACAAGAAAATGGGAGAACAGGGCTAAACAGACTTGGAAAACTGAGACATGTGGTCGCTCTGGATTGATGTCACATTAGACCAAATGATTATGATCATTTCTCCTTACCTACACTCAAGAGGATCAATCCAAGAGAGTTCTCAACAATGCTGGTCTCGGGTGATAAAGTGTGACAAAACTATATCTTCATAGCGGCTTAGCCACCTTCTCAAGACAGTCTCAGCTATGGGTTTTGCTGCCATCGGAGGACAGCAATGTCACAATTGTAGGCCTGAGATATAAACAGTGTAAAGGACACATTTTTTCTTGGAGGATCAAGATGAGAGCTTTCTCCACAAGGGCAAAACCAGAACAAACTCATAGCAGTGTTTCTTGTAGTTCTCATAGCTGAGGACCACTGGGTGATTCCCAGACCCCGTCCCACACCCACTGAATTAGAAACTCCAGGACAAGGCCCAAGAACATGAAATTTTCACCAAATCCATAAATGATTCGTATTCATACTGCATGTTGAAAACTGCTGATTTAAATTAAATACAAATACTAAAATAATATAGTGTATCCCCTAACTGCTGTCTCCTTAGCCCTTTCTTTGGCTTATTTGTGATGTTAACAAGTGTCAAACTCTCCACTAATTTGCATTTTATCCATAAATTTGGACTGAATTAAAGCATTTTAACTCTTTCTAAATTTCATTCTTTCCCAGTGTCTCTGTCTCTCCCTCCCTTCTTGTCTATTCTCCTTGTATTTCTTTTTCTGAAGAAATAAATGGATCATAACTGCATCTTTCTCTTCTTGGCTGATCTTTTTCGTCATTATCTCTGCCATAAAAATATAAAATGTACTTTAATGAATAGTAATATTTAATAATATTAATAAAAATATAAAATGGAAAAGCATCAATACATATTCCTTTCCCCAACTAAAAGGTACCCCTCTAAGCATTTTATCTGTTTGAGTTGAAAAATGAAATCTGCTCTCTCAGTCACTTTATTCATTTGCATGTAAGTCTGTAGGAAATCTGTCGGTTACAGATTTCAGGGCTCTTGGCTCAGTGGCCTTGCCACCTGGCTATGACAGTATTCCTTACAACAGAGCATCATAAGACTTGAGGGCAAGATCTCTGCTGATTCATCATTGTATCCTGAATAGCTCCTAGCAGAATGTCTTGTACACGGAAGACACCCATTAATATGTGTCAGATGGATGAACCGAGGAGACGAGAAACCTGAGCTTCCTTTTAACTTGTCACACTGGGCTCACAAGTGAATCACACACATAAAGAGACCCTTTCATGGTACAAATGAGAATAATAACCACTGCTCTGTGTGGTCTTCTAGCAATATTTTTCACAACTAGGTTCAATCTTTGTAGGTGTTGTGACTTTGAAAATAAAAGAGAATGTTTTATAGAAACAAATAACTTGAAGTATTGCCAGAAATCTTACGGATTCATTGTTACTTTTATTCCCTGAGTCTGGGAGGAGGTTGGTGGTGTAGTTATGGAGCTTTGAGAGGCGCGATTACCAGGCATTTATTGAGCCCTTGCTGTTTCCATGGTCCTGTTTAAAAATGGCATGGCTGATTTAAAAGAGAGAAAGTACATGACATATTTCCTTCCTTTGTAGTAACGTTGACGGAAGGCAAGATTCAGAACACAATTAAAGAACGATGTAAAACTGTGTACAACAAATTGCTAAATTAAATATAATTAAGCACATTTTCCATTAATAATTTCCAAACTACTAGAATTCAGAAGGGGAAAGACTGATATTCGCTGCCAATATAATGAAGCATGCCAAAATTAATTGAAGATGGAATACCCAGGATTTCAAATTCTATCATGGGGAATATCATGGGGGTATTTCCCCAGTAGATTTTTCAGCTCAAGTTTTCCCGTATAACATGATGAGAAAATGTGACTCTATACCATATTTCTTCTTTGTAGATTATATTGAAGAACCCTCTGTTTCATGAACTGAGGACAGGCTACCACAGTACATAAAAGGACAAAAAGGAAAACTTTGTATTATACAACATGATTTCCTTTAAAAATATTTGTGTTTGCAGGGGCTGGCTTCACGGCGTAGTGGTTAAGTTCGGCATGCTCCGCTTTGGTGGCCCAGGTTCACAGGTTCTGATCCCGGGCGTGGACCTACTCCACTCGTCAGCCATACTGTGGCAGCAAGCCACATACAAAATAGAGGAAGATTGGCAGAGATGTTAGCTCAGTGCGAATCTTCCTCAGCAAAAAAAAAAAGTATTTGCTGACAATGTTTGTGCCAAATCCCTGTAGCTTACAGATATTACAGGAGAGGGGACAGTCTTTCTAGTGGAGTTGCTATGGCAGGGAGCACGAGGCGACCTCTGCCTCCAATGGTTTTGTTGCTGTGCACTGTTCAGAATGTCCACATCTTTCCCTGCCATGAACTCTTTGGGGATGCACAAGCTTTTAAAAGATAAGGGTTTGGACTTGAGGAAAGAATTTTTAAAAGTAAAGATCTCAAGTTAAGTTGGCGCTATCTTTCACCATTTTGGTTTTATACATACTTAAAATTTCCATTTGGCCTCTATTTTAAATCTTCCTAATGTGGTAGTACCTCTCCTCACCTCCTACAACTCTGTATATATAAATATTCTATTTCTTGGAAATACCTTGATCTCAGAGCAAAGAAAAGCAGATAGCGTCCCAGGGATGACTTTTCCCAGAAGAATTCTGCTTTTTTTTAAATTGCATGCCAACCTCATTTCCTGTTCAAAGGAGAGTTACTTTTTATGGAGGAAAAGAGCAGAAGCAAAAGGTTGAATAAGTTCAAAATCATACCTCTACTTGCTCTTTGCATTTAGTTAGTAATGTCTCAGAGCTATAGTCTTCCACACTGTAGATATTTAAAAATACAACTATTAAAGGAGTTTTGCATTGAAGTATTGAATAGCTTCATAAAATTTACCAATAACCTCCTTACTTGTACTCCTATTAGAGATATCCAAATGGAAGACAACTTTTCATTGAGGAAGAAAATCAAAATTTCAAATTTATAGCATTTAATGTAAGTGGTAAATGCATAATAACAATAGAAATAATAATATATTCTTTTAAAAACACACTTTAATAGTAAGATGGATGAAATGAGGAAAAGTGGAGAAGTAAAAGGAAAGAGAACTTATGATAGTTTTATCTTCACGAAGTCAGTCAGTAATGGTACTAGTAGATCAGTAATAGTCAATAGCAATAGTAATAGTAAATCAGTGACCTTGTCTTCTGTGTTGTTCTATTCACATCACCAGCCCCCTTCTTGCTCCTTCCGAAAAAGGAGTTTAGAATCCATACTTATAATTTTGAAATACATTTCAAGAAAGGACCCTGGTTAAATTGATTAACAATTAAGTGGGACAACAGTTGGCTCAGATAAATGGGGAACTTTCATTTCCTGTGCTGCTAAGCACATGGCACTGTCAGGTCATCCGTCAAAGTGAGTAGGGATGAGCTGTCAGCAACAGAGAAAAGTGAAATCGTGGAAGGAAAGTTTCAAGTTCGTTGGACTTAGAGTTGTGTCTGGAAAACATAAATGAAATGGGATAGAGAGAAATGAACTTGGAAAGCTATAAAAACTTATTGTAACATAATTTATATTAGTTTTGGAATAATTCAATCAGCCTCTGTAAAGACACTTAGACCCTAATGCTCATTGCAAATGCTGATCAAGTATGATTTTACCATATGTCTGTGACCTTCAACTTACTAAAGTTAATCTTTGTTATACACAGATATTTATATACTTGTATTTGTATATGAATAAATATATGTATATATGCATATATATAAAGATAAATAGATGTATAGATATAGATGTCTTTCTCACAAGCATAAACTGAAGAGGGAATTGCTTGTGATAACATTCATGTTTTCATTACCAAATGAATCAAACATTTTGGCTTTACCATGATCTGTTGTCAATATTGTTTGTTTTCCTTCTACCATTAGTCTATAAGCTCTTTAGGGATAAAAACTACATTTTCTCATGTCAATTCCCCCCATCTTCAGCATTTAACATATTACTGGCACAAACCAGGCACTCGGTAAACGTTTCACAAATTGAACTGAATTGTCTTCCTTATCTTCCCCGTCAACAAGATGGAGGTAGTAGACGGTGACCCATTTGGAGAGGAGGGAGATATAGCCATCTGAAGTAGCAGAAGCAACAGAGGACAATAATTCAAATATCCGCTAGAGCTAAGCAGGCAACCTGGTCATGAAGGGGGCTGGTGGTGAGAGGGGAGCCAGTGTGCCCGACCTAAAGGGGGCTGGGGCCCCTCAGTTCCAATTGATTTCCTGCAGAACCTTATGTCGCCAAATTTTCCAAGGTTTCCAAAGAGCTAGGCATTCCAACATTTATGTGGAAACTTCTGATTTTTAATGTTGGAAAACAATTTGAAATACTTTTAAAAACATTGCACCTGACAAAGTATTTCTCTGGCTCACATCCAGCCCCAGGGCTGATAGTTTTCAATCTCAGGGAAATCGAAAAGCGGACCAAAAGGGTCAAGATGTTCATTAGGCAGCACTGCTGGCCACAGGCAGGTGCCCATAGACTCTAATTCTTCACCTCACTGTCACCTGGCTATAGGGTGGTAGTGTTAATGACATTCGAGTGAGGAAATACACGTGTCCTTGAAGATTTGTCAGTCTGTGGTGTATTCTCATAATGGCTGAAAATCAGCTGTCTCTTATTTGTTGCTGTGGTTTGTTTGGTGAAACTCTGGGTTTGGGAGTATTTGTGGTTTAAGAGCTTGGAAACCTCAAGGTAAGTGAACGTAGGAATTGTTCAGGGAGGAGATGCACGGGGTGAGGCAGGAAACCAGAATGCCACCTCTAATTTCAGTTGTTGTCCGGAATGCAAACAATGCTCCTACTTCCCTGACCAATATTTCCCCTCAATTTAAGGGATTTGATGAAGAAAAACAAATACTGTTTCTCACAGCTCCAAGAGAAGGCAAAAATCCTCTTACAGCCATATTTAGAGAGTACAAATTAAAAAAAAGAAAAGAAAGACAGCTGAAGTTTAGCTGAAGTAATCACTACAAAGCTTGAGGCTAAAGTCAGTTTTACTTTATTATTTCATCATTCACACTAGAATGGTTTTATAGGATATTTTGAAAGAATCTGGGCTGAAGAGAAATCATAGAATCTCCAAATGTTAGAAATTGTTTAACAGAATATTTCTAAAACTCATTTGGTTGTCAGCCCCCTAGAAGTCATGATACAGGGGAAGTTTAAAAAGACACCTGGAAAATTTGGCATGGCGGATGGAGGGACGAGTGAAGATGATGAACAGGAGACTCCAGTTCTGCCCGCCACTGGGCTCCTGCCTCCTCTCCTGCCTCTCTCATCAATGTGCACCCAGCCTCCAGAAATCCCACATTTCTTACTTTTCCATGAACACACCACACCCGCTTTGAACTCAGACTTTGCATCCATGTGTCTGAGACTCTTCTCTACCTGAAAGAAAACTCCTTTGTTTATCTCTCAAAATCCATCTCCCAGAGGCATTGAAAAGAGACAGAATGAGGGGCCAGCCCCGTGGCTGTGTGGTTAAAGTTCAGTACACTCTGCTTTGGCGGCCCAGGTTCACGGGTTTGGATCCCAGGTGCCGACTTACACCACTTGTCAGCCATGTTGTGGTGTTGACCCACATACAAAATAGAGGAGGATTGGCAGAGATGTTAGCTCAGGGCTAATCTTCCTCAAGCAAATAAAAAAAGAGGAAGATTGGCAACAGATGTTAGCTCAGGGCAAATCTTCCTCAGCCAAAAAAAAAAAAGAGAGAGAGAGAGACAGAATGAGGTAGTGGTTGAGGCTCAGACTCTGGGGCCAGACTGCCTTGGGTTGTTTCTTTGTCTGAATCTCTTATTCCCTGTGTGACCTTGTACCTCAGCTTCCTGTCTTTACAATAGAGACAATAGTAGTACCTACCTTACAAGATAGGATTGAAGTTTAAATTAATTAGTAGATATAACGTGCTTGGAAGAGTCCTAGCTGTGTAGTGAACAGAGCATAGTGCTAACACTTGTTATTATCTCCCACATCCCCTTCTCTGTGAAGCTGGCCCTGAGCTCTAAGCCAAAGGAGATCTATAGCACTGTCAGGCACATGCCCTCTAAAAGAAACTGCTATTTTGACCTTTCACTCACAAATGCTTATGACAATGTGTTATAATATCTGCTTACACATCCGCCTCAGCTGTAGGCTACTCATGGCACAAACAGGATTATATTCTTTTGCTGTATTATCCAGAACTTATCCCAGTGCCGAACACATAGACACTCAAAATATGTCAGTTTGATGAATGAATGAGTAAATGTGTGCATGGGAGTTTGAGTCTCATGCTATTTCATGACTTGCATTTAGACTAACCATGCATTAGAATGAATACTCTGTTTTTGTGGTTTTGACTCGATATTTGTCATAGCAAAGGGTGCTCTGATATCTTTTCCACAGTGATATTATCTGTACTGGGTAAAATATTGGTTTATTTTACCATTTCACTCACTTTCATTGGTAAGCTCTGACTTCCCCTTTTTAAACACAATATTATCACATGCTTTGCTGTAAGTTCATAATATTGCTGTGTTTCACACTAGTTTTCTGGACTGCAAGAGTCTCGTTAGGGCCTTATCTCCCAGTCACAACCTTGTTCTCTCTAGGTTCACATTGAAAGAGGAAGCAGATAGCAACTTTACTTATTTCACTTCCTTGAAATCAGTAAATTTGACCACATTGTAGGTGAAATAAAAAATGAATAAAATTCTGACCACATTGTAGGTGAAATAAAAAATGAATAAAATTCTAAGTGGCACTTCTCCTGAAGTGTGTTTTATGACTTTTCTTTCAAGGAAAGGTACTTGATCATCAATAGAATATTTATAATTCAGAAAAGCTGACTCAGAATAAGTTCTATTGTAACCTTATGCATCATCATAGGCCTATTTTAATTAGTCTGCACATAAAGGATAGAATTTTCTTATCATGGTTGAATTCCTGACTTCAATCTAAAAAGTCTTATTTGCATTAAATCAAAGACCACTTAGAAAAATTTAGAAAATACTTTTCATGTCAGAAAAAGGTCGACCAAGCATCTTTAACTCTATTTTTTAAATTGGCATTTAAATATTATTCTACTTCTTTTAAAATAATATTTCATTAGCTTATTACTGTTGTTATTAGTTTGGTCATCCTTTTTAGTGACATTAAGGCATCAGGATTAAAGGGCTGGAAATTTGGCCTAAGACATTAGTTAAAGGAATGGGAATCATTTACAGTGGAGAAGAAAGAGATAAAATAGTGTTAAAAACAAGTTAAGAGGTGAACATTCTGTTTTAGATTACAGACAGAATAGGTAGGACAAAATTAAATAGTTGTGTGTGTGTGTGTGCGTGTGTGTGTGTGTGTGTGTGTGTGTGTGTGTGTGTATAACCAAAGAGATATATAGAAATATATACTAAAAGAAATTTCGGTCTCCCTTTTCCTGGCTGTTTATAATATAATGAGCTTTGCTAAGATTACTTAAGTGTGACTCTCTTGAGGCATACCTATGGGCTAAACTGGACATGCCATTCTCTCCTAAGTCTCCATAATATGACAAGGACTCAAGATGGGAGGAATTTTGAGTGCTTTACTCTCAGTACAATTTAGAAGATAAATTATTTCTTTTATCAGCTTTAAATTCTACAGTATATGTAGGCATCAATTGAATTTCAATCTCACTTGAAGCTTAAGAAACAAGTAGTGGGTATTTCCACTGTTTTTTTAATTTCTTCTTACTTAGAACTACCATTCATTTTCAAAGTTCATCTAAAGATTGCCATTTATATTTTTTTTTTTTTTTTTTTTTTTTAAAGATTTTATTTATTTATTTTTTCCCCCAAAGCCCCAGTGGATAGTTGTGTGTCATAGTTGCACATCCTTCTAGTTGCTGTATGTGGGACGCGGCCTCAGCATGGCCAGAGAAGCAGCGCGTCGGTGCGAGCCCGGGATCCGAACCCGGGTCGCCAGCAGTGGAGCGCGCTCACTCAACCACCAAGCCACGGGGCCGGCCCGCCATTTATATTTTAAATAAATATTCATCTTATTCCCATGATTTATAGGTATTTTGGTTTGATTATGTAATCCGTGTTGAGTTTTCATTTGAATCACTCCATGTTTTTGGAATAGATGAAGGTCTTATTTATAGGAACACAGTTTTTATGTGAACACTGCTAGGAAAAAAATCCAGAATCAAGTAACATAGGTTGCTTTGCATTAATTAAAGAGAAATTCTCCCCTTCTTTATTATTTGTGATGCAGTAGCAATTTATTTTGGATAAATTAAATTCACGTAACTAACAGCAATATTGACTAGCTTGAACTTACTTCTTTTTATGGAAGAGGTGTTAAAAAACACACATATTCAAAAGATGGAGTTACCAGCCTGAAGAGTACAGGGGAAATCTCTATGAAAATCTAATTCTTGAAGTCTTATGCCCCTGAGGCAGCAGAGAAGAGGGGAGGCTGAAAGTCAGTGGACCCCAACTTTAGCTTCCACTATGTACAACTTATGTATTGTATGGCTTGAACCTCTCTGGAGCAGCACTTTCCTCTCCTGTAAAGAGAAGCTATTGAGTCAGATGATCTCCAAGGTCACTTTTAAGCTTTATGAATATATGGATTAAAAGAAAAAAAGAAAAAGTCCAGGAAAGATATAATCACAATGCCCCAAAATAAGCAGAAATCTTAAAGAGCATATAGCTTCAAATCATTTCCAGCTTTGTATCTCTGATGATGATTACTGATGTGGTTATCTGTTATTTGCATGCGAGGGTCTGTAGGAACATCTGGCTTCTGGGAGAACCATCTACAAAGATGGGGACTAGGATAATCTTTTGGGAATTACACTGTCAAGTTGACATGTTCAAGAGCCGAGAAATACAAAGTCACCTAAAAGAGAGCAGGTGTCTCTCATGCCAGCGGGACTGCAATGTAACTTTCTGAATGTTTCAATATATCCAAAGCATGAATGTGCAGTAGCGGAATTAATCAGCCTTGGAAGAATAGAAAAAGAAGAGTTAGTGCACAAATGGTGGCAGGGCCCATGCAAGCATAATCCAGTGGGAAGTGAGAATGAGGGCTTTAAGTATTTCCATGTCAATAACAAGACCACTGTGAGATGAAAGCATCGGGTTTTCTTACCCTGATGCTATTAGTCCTTCCATTCATCTGACTCCCCTTGTTCAGACTTCCTGCTCACCAAGCTACCTTCTGATTATAAGCTAGCATTTCATGCACGACTTTCTCCTGGGAGAAAGTGCGCTGAGGATACACACTTGCAATATTTCCTATCCCTATCACAGTGATTTCTTTTGGAAAATTAAAATGGGTTTCTGATTGCAATTTAACTGCCATGTGCTAGCCACAGGGAGGAATCAGGTCAGTGTGACTATCCCAGTCTATATATTTCTCACTATAAATTAATAAATAAGTACTCCAATCCTATATGGCTTTTAGTTAACATAAATCGACACTCGGGACATGAAAAAGCCTTGAATGCTGAGAAATGTCTGGTCATTCAAAGCAGAGGGCCAGATTTTTGGATGAAGTAGATAATCAAGGCACTACCCAGTGGGTTCTAACTCAGGTCCAGCTGACTTTTCTTTACGTAACACTTCATTCATCAACCTTTTTCTAAATGCAGAGAGAAATTTCACGAAGAGAATGTAAATAATCTTGTTTTACACAGGTCAGTGCCCCGTTAATTTTGGAGTAGGAGGATGCACAAATATAATGGCACAATGAGTATCTTTCAAGCTATACTGACCCAATATATGTAAAGACTTCAAGCAGAATTACTAAATAATAAATATTTAATTTTTTGTTATTTCCCACAACAATGAAGATTCAGAAAGGCAACGACTTGGTTTTGTTCATCACTCTTTGTCCAGTACCGAGCCTGAAACATAGAAGACGCCATTAAAAACATGTGGAATAAATGGGTTTATTCACACTTGCTACCTCTTCAGTCTTTCAACTTCATTGCTACACTAATTTTAAGCAAGTAATCTTAATTCCATGGCTTCTGATGCAAAGTATGTCATGAGAAATCTTCTCTTTATCTTTGCTTTTTAGCAGTTTATCTATGAAGTGCCTAGATATGGTTTTCTTTGTATTTATACTGCTTGAATTTGTATGTCTTTCCCCAGATTTGGGGAATTTTCAGCTATAATTTCTTCAAATATTTTTTTCCGATGTAGTCTCTTTTCCCTCTCCTTTTGAGATTGCAGTTATGTGGGCATTACCTTTTGATACTGTAAAACAAATTCCTAAGATTCTGGTCATTTTCTATTTTAATTCTTTCTCTTCTTCAAATTAGATACTTTTTTTGCTCTGTCTTCATGTTTACTGACTCATTTCTCTACTATCTTTGATCTGCTGTTAAGCCTGTCCACTGGGTATCTTTTCCCCAGATGTCGTTTTTTTTAATTCCAGAATTTCCACTTGGAAATTCTTTTTTATTTGTTTGTTTTTATGGTTTCTGCTTCTCTGTTGAGGTTTCCTATATTTTCATTCATTATGAGCATATTTTCATTCCCATCATTAAACATAATTATAAAAGCTGCTTTAAAATCCTGCCACTAATTCCAAAATCTGAGTTACCACAGGGTTGATTTAAGTTAATTGTTTTTCTCCTCAGAATGGGTAATATTTTCTTGAATCTAAATGTGTGGGTTTCTTATGGCCTTGAACCTGGATGTTGTCATTTTTATATTGCAGAGACTCAGGATTCTGTTATTTTACTCTAATGAGTGTTGACTTTTTATTATTTATTAGTTTTAGTAGGCAATTAACATGGTTGGATTCAAACTGCAAATCAAATTCCATCTCTTGAGCAGTAGCTCAAATCTCCATTTGGTTCTTTACTTCTTCATTCTACTGCTTTGAGTCTGCCCTGTGCATGTGTGGTCCAAGGCACAGCCAGAGATTTGGGCAAATATATACACAGAATTTGGGGCTATTCCTCTCTGGCTATCTCCTTTTTTGTATTTATTTCCAGCATCTATAGTTGCCTTGAACCCTATCCTCTGGTTCTTTTGGCCAAAATCTCAGTGAGTTTTTATTAGAATTTTATATACTGCATGCAGTATGCCATACCCTTCTTCCAAGTGTCAACTTTTCTCCACTTCTACCTGCATTTTTTCACTCTCCAGTGCTTTCAGGCTTTTCGTATTTTGCCTAAAGTTGATAGTTGTTATTTGAAGGAGTGTTGGTCTGGTAGGAGCTTATGTGGCTATATCAGAAACCAAAATCTATCTCTGTTGTTATAACTGAAACTATTCAGTGCGTAAGTCCTATTTTCCATAAATTCTTGTTTCTTCTAGAATCTATTCTCTGCTGCCATCTTTCCGGGTAAAACTCTCCTTGCTTCATGTCCATATTTATTTAAGACACTTGTTACTCATCCAACACACTACTGACAGGTTATCCTCCATGGTGCATAGCTGTGGTCATGTTATTTCTTAAAGACTATGGAAGAGAATGGCTCTGGTCATGATATGCCCTTCTTCAGAAGTGTTCAACAGCTCTGCATTTCCTAAAGAATTAATTCCAAGAGTGTGGTTGTATGGAAAGGACATAGCCTTTTTTTTTTTTTTTTTTGGTGAGGAAGATTGGCTCTAAGCTAACATCTGTGCCAATCTTCTTCTGTTTTGTCTGTGGGATGTCACCACAGCATGGTTTGATGAGTAGTGTGTAGGCCTACACACAGGATCCGTACCCGTGAACCCCAGGCCACCGAAGCGGAGTGCGTGAACTTAACCACTATGCCACCAGGCCGGACCAGGACATAGCCTTTGAGCCAAGTAAATCTGGGTTTGAGTTCAAGCTCTGCCACTGACCAGCTTTGTAACCTCAGGCAAAATGTTCATCTGTGTATCAGTTTTATCACTTGTTAAACAGGAAGAATAATATCTATCTCAAAGAATCTTTGTGAGAATTGACAGAAATGTTAGAAATAAAGTAGCTCTCTGAGTGCCTGGCATATAGTTAGTGCTTAGTAACTGGTAGCTGTTTTTAAATAAAGGACATGAAAACAGAACTCTTCCTCCTAGATTCAAAGTCTTCCTTGATCCGGTTCCAAATGAATTTCCTGTCTGTTCTGACGCTTTTCTTATTCATCTATATAATTCAAGCTACACTATTCTCTATAACCAAAACATGTCTCACACTTGCCCAGCACAGCAGCGTTGTCCAAATTATTCTTTCTTTTTCTCAGTTCTGCTTGATAAGTTCCTAAATATCCCTCAAGGACCAATTTAAATATCGTATCCACACTGAATCCTTCTATGATTTTCCTTCCTTGTGAATCTCTGCAACATAATTTTATATTCCTCACATACCTATCAGCTTCCAGTTCCTATTACAGTACTTCATAGGCATATGTTAGCTGGCTTATTTGCAGAATTATCAGCTCCTTCCGTGCAAGGACTCACTCATGTCAAATATGTTTGCTAGATGAATGAACAAATAGTATATACGCTGCTTATAAAAATCGTGACTGGGATTATGAATTCTAAAACCTTAGTGTGGTCACACAAGCAGTAACTATGATAACTCTCTATGATTTGAGTACCATGTATTAGAAGAATTATATTGAGAAATTATATTAATAAATACAGGCTTAATAAAAGATTAATTTTTTTCATATTTATAACTATTTGTGGATGATTCAAATAGCCAGCCAAACCCAAACATTCGAGTGAGAAAATTCTAAGAGATACTTGGGCTTAAAGAACAATCTCATTAAGACAGCTCTGGAGTGGAGAAGGCAGAGAATGAAGGATTTGTTTCTTGCAGTTGGACAAATGAATGCAAAAGCAAATATTTTATTCAAAATAATGACTATAATGAATAATAGAGCACAATTTCTGCACAAGTTCATATCAGCAATTGCGCCTGTTTGAAAATCACTAGTTCTTCAATAATTTTCACTGAATGACTCTAGTAGTAAGATTATTAATGTCTTATTTTGGATTGTTTGAATAAAACACAATTTCTCTTTTATGCTTTTCCCTGCAAATTCCTTTCCTATATCCATGGCTAGATACTTAGAAGTTCCTACCAGTATATTTTGCTTTATAAGGTTGTTCTCCATATAAGGCAAGAGCTAATAAATCTGAAATTCTCTTAATGATGAATCCAGATTTTGAAAGGAACAATACATACTACAATTCAAAAAAACACAATTACTTAGAAGAAGGGGAAGCATAGTGGCTATGAGGAGAAATTCATAGATTATTTTAATGACTTCATGAGCAGGGGAAAAAGGCAGCTAATGAAAAGATGATTTTGAGACTGTGACATGTCAAGATTGTGTGCCCACTAAATGTGAAGGAGACAGAGTTAAAAGTGGTTCATGTATTATATTCATAAACCATTTCTTCTGAGTAGTTTATTGTGACATTGTTGATATGTTAATCATCTTCTGGGCCAGGTGTTTCTGTGTAAATGTGTTTTTTAAATAAAAAACTGATTTCCTTTGGATGAATTTCAAATAAGAAAGCACTTTATCTAAGATTTCTACAAAATTTTTTAAAAATAGAAAAAAACTTCCTCTTCTCCTAAAAGTTCTTGGAAAGGTTTCCACATTAATCATCACATTAAAGGAAGAGAATTACATTGCATAATTAGAACATGAAAATCAAATTATATTCAATTTTGATTCATTACCTGAGGTTCAAATTGATGTAATAGGTACCTGAGCTCAAGGGTGGATATGTATGTGGGGAAACCATATTTCCATAGATTTTCAAAGATTCTCAGCCTGTGCCATGTTATCATTATAATTCCATTCCTGTTAAAATGGAAAAGGAAGTTTTCTACCAAATAAATTATTTTTCTATGCTCCTTGGAACCAATAGGACTATTTGGGGATTGTGGATAAAGAAATGGTTTTAACTAATTCCGAGATATGTTTCTTCCATTTCTGCACATTTCTAAGCCTCAAATGTCTTTGTTGTGAAACTGAGATAATAAAATATTTCATTTTCACAGTATGGTCTCTAAAACAAATTTAATAGACATTAGAAGCATTCAGTTCTTTGACCTGGTGATTCCACTACACTTGAGGGGGAAAAACCGGAAATTCCTAAAAGAAGAATTTGGACTTAGAAATTAGAATGCACACATTTTGTAACATCCTGTCCTTTTCCAGAAGCCGGCGTCTCTGAAAAGCATTACCACTTTGGTGATAAGAGCATCAGAGGTGCTAAGATGACAACCGAAAATCTGTGAAATGGTTTGGCTGTGGGAACAAGGAATCTGCACCAGCACATTTTCTGCGTTGAATTGTACCTTCTAAACTTGCAGTATAAAACATAATTGGTAGGAAAAAATGTATGATAATGTGTGTCAGTGTTTCCTATCCCTTTTTTAGGTGAAACTATCTATGTGCTAGAACTGAGAATTAGTGTGACATCATTGGGAACAAATGCCTATGGGGTTAGACCTGGTTTTAAATTCCAGTTCTGCCATTTATTTGCAATATAGCCTTGCATTTCTGATCATCGCCGGGCCTTGCGAGCCTCCCTGCTTGTTGTGAGGATTAAAGGAGATAATGCCTGGTACATATCAGATACTCAAATAATAATGTTGACCTAGGAAGTGAAAAAGACTGCCTGGCTCATTACAGATGCCCGCAGATATTGGAGTCCTTTCTATTTGATATGGCTGACATTGAACAGAAACATATGACACAATACCATAGACCCAGATCATCTCTGCAGGTTTCCGATTCTTCTCTGACCCATGAGGCACAACTTTTTGGATAAGTATTACTTTCATATTTATGGAACCATCTTTATTCTTCAAATCATACAGGCAAAATTCACATGTATGAGAATCCTATTTTTCGAAAAATTCTAACATAGTTTATCCTTATTTTTTGGTTTACAAACCTCATCCATGCAAATAACTGTAGTTTATTTATTTTGTAAGACTTATAGATGAAATATTATTAACTTCATTTTAAAAATGAGAAGAACTGAAGCTCAGAATGGTGAAAACAGCTCCTCAGTGGTAAAAAGACTTGTTGTATGACTCTAAATCCAGTGCTCTCTCTTGTGCCACATGCTAGCTTCAAATTTCCACTATTCTAGGAGTTTCCAAGGTTTATCATAAGTGATCTTCAGTATAATATGCTCATAGAGGCCAGGACCTAAAAAATCCATAATTTGCACACAATTTAACATCAGCTCTTAGTGTGAACACTAATACCTTTTGTAAGCTAGGCTGAAGAGTGTAAAGATAACACAGTCTGTTGGCCTGCCTCGTACGGAACACTAAGCTTTTTAGCAGTGTGTATGGTCAAGTTAAATTTATTAGTCTCTAACAAAAGAACAAGCTCAAAAGCTTGGAGGGGTTTACACAGAATAAAAATAAATGAGCATAGCCTACCGAGGCTAAAAAGATATTCTCTTAACTCCGGCTGAAGAAAACTAGCCACAATTTGCCAGAGGGAACAAAAACAAGATTAGAAGCTGTCTCCACAGAGGTAGTGAACTTCAAAATCTTGACACAATAAATAGACAATACTTAGGGTTGCTATTTAAAGTAAAAGCCTTCTTTTTCTTTTTCTTTTCCTACAAATCCTTTTCGTGAGTTCACCATAAAATAGTGGTTCTCAGCTTTGGCTGCACATCGAAATCACCTGGGAAGCTTTAAGAACACAGTGAGGCCTGAATCTCACTCCCAGAAACTCTGATTTAATCAGTATGAAATGCTATTAGGCATCGGAGTTTTTAAAAACTGTTCAGGTGATTCTAACGTGCAGCTAAGGTTGAAAAACCACCACTCAAAGACAACTTCTTTGGGACTACACTGATGGAATTCCAGACTAATAGGACACTAATATTTATAATGTATATACTATATTTCAGGAATTATACTAAGTGGGTTTACATATATGGTACAGTAACATTCTTTGGGTGAAGTGTCTTGGACAAAATGTAATTTATTGGGTCTTGTAACTAAAAAGCCTTGGGGACACGGCAGAGCTGTACTTGAAATCTTAAGTCACAAAACCAATGTCTCCCTTCTCTCCTAATCTGTTTCAATGTTTCTGGTTGGCTCCATTCCAAGACTAGATGTCCCTTCAGAGTCAGAAGATAAATCAGCAAATCTCAACATACGTTCTTCTCAGGTTTGAATCTGTAAGAGGAGAGCAAGGGTTTCTTTCTCAGACTCTGATCAGAAGTCTCATGTGCTCCGATTGGATCAGAGATGGTTCAAGATTCCAGAGTTGAGGCTGGAGCTGTAATTTGCACTCAGACCTGTCTGATTCAAGAGTTCATACACCTTTTACTATATAGCACTGCCTCTAGAAAATATTACAGTTTGATTGGAAGACAATGTTTCTTTCCTAATGAAGAATTTGGGAAATAAAGAGATCCCTAAATAAGACTTTGCATATATTTGAAGCCTCTCCCAACTTTGTGGCTGCAGGTAATTCCCTTCCTCAAGTCTTTGCATCTGCTTGTCCTTCCCTCTTTTTGCTCCAGAACCAGCTTTGTCCAAAGGCAGGCCAGGGCTATGTCCCAGGCTGGGAACTTCAGTGACAAAATAACAACCTGTACATTCATTGGTTCTGAAATAATTGATTTTCACATTTATGTTTTATGATACTTGTATTCGTTTCCTGTGGCTGCTGTAAAAAATTACCACAAACAGCAGAAATTTATTCTCTCACAGTTCTGGAGGTCAGAAGTCTGGAATGAAGGCACGCTCCTTGGGAGGGCCATGCTCCCTCTGGGGACTCTGGGGAAGAATCCTTCCCTGCCTCTTCCAGCTCTGGTGGCTCCAGGCGTTCCTTGGCTTTTAGAGGCATGACTCCAATCTCTGCCTCCATCTTCATATGGTCTTCTCCTCTGTGTCTGTGTCTTCTCCTCTCTTGGCTGTTATAAGGAAATTTGTCATTGGATTTAGAGTGTGCCTGAATAAACCAGGATGATCTCTTCTGGAGATCCTTAACTTAATTACATCTGCAAAGATCCTTTTTCCAAATAAGGTCATGTTTACAGATTCTGGGGGTTCAGACATGGATATATTTATTTATATATATTTTTGTGGGGGCCACCATTTAACCCACTACAATTCTCATTGCCCTCAGCTTCTGGCCACTTTATTCTGGGAAGTAAAACATGTTTTAGGTTTTCACTTTAGAACTCTTCTTTGGCTAGTCTCACACATGAGTGGGCTGCAACGGAAGGATCACCACATGCACTACTGAATTTTAAAATGTAAGTGGAGAAGGAAACACAAAAGAAGAGGCATAGTTCCTTAGATCTTAAAGTTGTAGAGAATGATGACTGTATGTAACAAGTACAATTAGCTGTAGAAAATTTGAAGATGTAAATAAAGAATAATGTTGTATTAAAACTCTTTAAACCCAAGTAAAAACAACCCAATTCAACCTGGTTTAGGAGAAATAGAGTGAAGGTATTTGTTCATGAACTGGAAAGTCTAAGGAGGTGGCGCTAACTTCAGGATCAGCAGAATCTAAAGATACGAGAGATGTGAATCCATAAGAATTTGTCTTACCTTTTCTTCATTGTTTTTCTGATTTTTTTTCTTCTGTGTTATTGCTTCACTCCCAGACATGCTTCCTAATGTGGTAGGAGAGATGGCACCAGGCCGCTGCCGGCTGTCTCAGCCTTTAGTATATTCAATCTCAGGAGAGACACTCTCTCTTCCGAGGTCCATTTCAGTCCCCCAAATGCACTCTGATTGTCTCTACTTGAAACAGGGCCTTTCCTTTTACAAATCATTGTGTTTAGGAGGATGAAGCACTGTGGTCAACTTAACATCACGTGGAAAGGCAGTTCTCAAAACAAAATAGTATTCCTGTCATCAGAAGAAAGAAAAATGGGTGTCAGACAGGTAATAATAACCCATACACAGTTACATGTTCTTAAGAGTTACATGCTCCCTGGACTGTTATGTTAAGTGAAGACATCAGTCTAAAGGATCAATAGAAGTAATTAATGAGCGTACTTACAGAGAGCAAGTTCCAGATGTTGAAGAAAGGAAGAGAAAAGGAAGGGTATTTTGCTTCAATGATGATGTCTGTAAGGTCAGTAGGATAAGAATGCATAATCTGTCCATTAAAGAAGAATGAAAGTACAAAAAGGAATATTGGAATAAGATTTAGAAGATTTGGGACTTGCATCTGATTCTGCTACTTCCAGCAGATAATATCATTTCTGAGGTCCTTTGTGACCTTAAGACTAAGAATTACACAAATTAGAGAAGATGGAAATAAAGTGAGCTCAGTTCTAATGCTTAAACCCCAACTTTCTCATGCTATCATGAGATGGTGGGATGGTTTGAAGTGAAAAGATATGAGTTTAGCATAAGATCTTCTCATAGTTACACCTTCATTTTTTTCAAAATCTCAACTCTGAGGAAGCCTTACAAATTATGGTCAGAATAATATTTATTTTTTGCACTTTCCCAAAATCAAGGAACAGAATTATACCTTTTAGAGCCAGCCCTGATGGCCTAGTGGTTAAAGTTTGGTGGACTCTGCTTTGGCAGCCTGGGTTTGGTTCTTGGGCGCAGAACCACACCACTCGTCTGTCAGTTGCTATCCTTTGGCAGCGGCTCATGTAGAAGAACTCGAGCGATTTACAACTAGAATATACAACTACGTACTGGGGCTGGGGAGGGGAAACAAAAAAGAGAGAGGAAGATTGGCAACAGATGTTAGCTCAAGGCAAATCTTTCCCAGCAAAAAAAAAAAGAATTACACCTTTTATGATAGGACTTTTAGTTCTGGAATATGTTGTCCTCGAGAAGTTTGAGTCTATTTGTGGTACATGTTTGTCTTGAATCAGAGTATGTACCTGCTAAAATTAGGAGTTCGAATCTGAAAATATCACTTGAGCAAATGGTTATAAGTTATTTAAATAAAAAATGAAATCCATCATTGTATTTTCTCATTAGTTCTTTTAAATAGAGTAAAGTGGCTCATTTGTATTACTTAGTTTCTGAAAATTTTCCTTCTTAACTTCTAGCTCTCTCAAATCCAGTATTTCTATATTTATTACGTTCTAAACTAAGAGAATTAAATTGCTAAGTTTCATCATTCACATATCAAAAATACCAAGTAGGAAGAAAAGTCATTTCCTTGAGCATCCTCCACAGTATTGATCTGTGTTTGCCTCTTCTATCTTCCTGACACTAGAGTTTCCTTCATTCCACTTAGGCGCTAAATACAATCATCAAAGAGTCAACATAAATTGCGAAGCACTAGTTGAGCATAATTTCTCTCTTTCCCTGGGACATATCTTCTCTTAAAAATCTAATCTTTAAAGCACACAGGCAGCAGCTGGATGGGAGACTTGACTACATGTCAGTTTCTTAAGTAAAGTTTCCCTCATTGCCACAGCAGAGGAGCTAGGTGCCCAGAGCAGATGCTGCTCTTTGCTAAGTCTGTGACTCTAGTGACCAGGGAAGGAAAATGCTAGAATTTATGATTCAGGAATGTGAAATCATAGTCCTTTGTTCTATTTTTTATCAGGTGAAAGGTAGTTTCTTGAAATGAGGGCAAACAGGAAATATCTCTTTAGTTTAATAATACCAAATAGTTAGATATGAACCAGTGTATATCAAAAGTGTTTTTCAAATTTCTTGAATAACTTACTTCCCTTTTTACAACGTGACGTTACCATGAAAGGAGAAAAGAACTTATTTGCACTGAGCACCTACTCGGTGCTGCAGATGCTTTGTGTCTTGGTCTCAGAAAAACTTAAAAGTATTATCCACTTTTTAAAGAGGAAGAGAGAAAGGTTAATTAACTTGGCTAAGGTAACACAGTTAGAAACAATCAAATGCCGGATTCAAATGCTTTTTCTAAAGCCCCTTCTCTTTCTACTGTGATACATTGTCTTCTTTAAAAAAACAAAACAAAAAAAAAGAAAAAACATGGCTTTACTTTGTGTTACCACTTGAAAATAGAAGAAAAGGATATTCTTTGCGTCTTGCGTGAATATCTAAAGAGAAAGTAATTGCCAGGGTCTGAACTAAGTAGGAATACAGTAAATGAGATATTAAAAGTTAAAAGCAGAGGTGAAGGGCCAGATTCCAAAAGTCCCATTGGAAAGCTCTCTCCTGAGTTTGTGGGACTGTTAAAATCAGCTCTGAATTGAGGAAATTCTGAAACTTCTGACAAAATATGCAGTAAAGGAGTCACGGAGTCATGATATAGTCATATCAAGGGGCAGGTCCTAGGATACCTGTGCTGTTATCATCAGCTTTATACGGTGGAGATTCATGGACCAAAAAAGCAGCATTTACATATCCAAGTGTGTAAATCCACTTATTTAACACGCATTTAAACATGCATTAAACATCCAGCAAATCCATTCTGTGAAATGACTCATGCCTCATTAAATGCTTCCCATATGTAAGTAGTAGTCTAAATGAGGAATTCACAGATATCAAGACAACTGACAGGGCCCCCTTATTCTGTGAAATGCAATATTTCCAAAGTGTGCTAGGTTATATCAGGAGGTACATGGCCAGGGAGGTTTTTTTTTTTTTTTTGCTTTTTTCAATTTATTAGCTATGTTCAAGGTCACCATATACAGCTGTGCAGGTTGTGTGCTACCCCCAGGCACCTGCCTGAAGGGACAAGTGCAGGCTGAAATCCAGTCTTAGTTTTGCTCAGCAAGCCCTGTGTCTTTTAGTCAGAGCTAAGCCAGGCCAGAATCCTTGCAGGTGGGGGCTTTCTATTGCAAAAGATACCGTATGTGCTAGCTAGCAGATGCCGTGTTATACAAAGAATGTTCAATTTGTATTAGAAAAGCATAACCAGCACATCAGACAGTGATACGAATTTCCTTTTCAAAATAAATTAATTAAATTATAAGTGTGAGTTAATTACAAGAAAAATATTAAGAAAGTAGTACAAGTGGTAATAAGGCAAACCAAGGACGATATTATGCAAATAATTAAAATTTGGAAATCACTGGTATTGGGTGATACCAGAGACTATGGCAGAAGACGAATATGAGTCCATTCCAGCTCCTAGTTGTCCTTAGCAAGTCACTGCATAGCTCAACTTCAATTTTCTCTCACTCTATGTAAGAATGTTGTCTCTAAATGATTGTAGTGAGAATGAAATGAGATTATGTCTGTAAAGTTGTAAACAGATGTTAGTTTCCATCCATCACCTTTCCTCATGCAATGTAAGCCTAAATCGTCAGTCATCCAAGCTGGCTCCTAGATTGTGTAAACCCAAAGTCCTGGGTTCACGTGGGTATCATCCAAAAGGATATTCCCTCGATCCCAAGGTACTCGGTCATCTTAGCTTTAGTTTCTGCTTTAGTGTCCCATGATTCTTATCTTCCCTATATTACACCCCACTCACTGCCTCACCACCCCACAGTGACTGTCCTGGGGGGCATGTGCATGCACACGCACACATACTCACACTCACATGCATACCCTCACTCACATAGATTTACACACTCACACACTCATACCCATGCACACACACATACAAAAGCAAATCACTGTTACCCCATAGACCAACTCACCATTTCTTAAGTATTTCCTTTTGTAAATTATTTTGTTCACTTTGTACTTTTGCCCACAATTCCCTCTTACATCTCTTCCTACTTAAATCTTCTCTGTTCTTTGAGGCCTAGTTAAAATATCAACTTCCCTATTAAGCCTTTCATGATAACTCAAGGAGATGTGACCTTAACTTCAAAAGTGGCGGGGGGGCGTTAAATCTTTCCTCAGGTTATAGCCATGTTCTACCTTATGTTGTAATTACTCATGTCGTTTGCCTGCATATCAGATTGCACAGTCTTTGAGGCTATAATCAGGTCTTGTTTATATTTTATCCTTCACAGTGCTGGCCTTCATTACCTTGAAGAACTATAATTTTAGTTAATTTTCATGAAATAGTTGGGTCCTTTCAGATTCCCAGGAACCAAGACATATTTAGAATACCTTAAGTGAATTGGAGATGGATATTTTAATGATAGACAGCTAATTTTATCTGAATGTATTGTATTCAACCTGGACAAGAGACAGGATCGAACTGGTTCTGTCGATTTTTGTCTACTATAAGGTCTACATTCATAATCCAATAGCTGTAGGCAGGGATTTGGGGTCTGAAACTCAACATTACTCAAAAGTGGACTGGGAGTGTGGAGGCCCTTTGAGTATATTATAGACTTCTTTCCAATACTTTGCTTGGTCCTGCTGTTTCCATGACCCATTCTCCAGTTCAGTGTTGATCAGCTTCTAGACATAAATTTAGTTGAGTAGCATATTTTTATAAAGGATAACAATATAAAAATAGGAATATATCTTTATAAAATATCCACATGACTATTACTACAAAGAAGATCTAGCATGTACCTCTGATTTCTCCCTGTGGAGTTATAAAACTTGTGCGCATTCTACAGATAGGCTGGTTCCAAGTATGAAGAGAGGTATGACTGAGCTGAGCGTGCTCAGTCTCTTTTCCAAACTTATCCATCAAATATCCATCCACTCTGCGTGGCAGTATTGGAGCAAAGTGAAAGGAAGGAGAGGTGTGGGAGGTATATTCTCCCAACATTTTCCCTGTGGAGGAATGAAATGGAAATGCTTTTTCATCTCTGAAAACCTGAAAAGTAGGCAACTAGCATCTTTTCTTTTCTCCTAATCTATAGAGTCTAAGAAGTAAGGCTTAGGGATATAATAATCTGCAGAGGGGAGGGGATCAGAAGTCAACCAGAACGGTCCTCCCACTTTCAAGGGACTTTTGCCCCCAAAACTAACTTTTGCAATTTTAGGTATTTTCCCCAGACACTGATAGTTTATCATTTGCCTCAAGAAGCCTCTGAAATGATTTCTATCAGACTCCGCTAGCTCCAAAATTCATGCTCAATACTATTTCCCATCTCAAATTGTGCTCCCCAAAACACTAGTGTATCAAGATTTTTTTCTTGTTTGTTTTCCCCATGGGAAGGAATACTTTACTCATGTGCACAGGAGAAAGATTGTTTTCTGTTTACATTGAGGAAGAAAATAAGTACCCTAGAGCTTAAGAGAGGTAAAGATATACCTACTGGTAGTCTAATCTAATTGAACACAAGTTTCTTATTCAAGTCCTTCAGCCTCTTTTTGTTTATGGTTTGAAATTGATACACATCAAGCTTTTTCCGACATTAAGGTATTGCAAAAAATTATATTCTTTCCAGAAATCCATTTTAGTCAAAAAGAAATGTTAAACCAAGCCATAAAGAGACAGCGCTCACGTGACCGCAATACATTCCTTACACGTACATGAAACACATTGACTCAATATTTAGACTCTAGATTCTGTGCTGATGTGCATTGCGTCTTGGAAAGCAGGTGATGCAGAAGGACTGTTAGGCCCAGGATCTGAAGCCAACCGTGATGGCAGGAAGTACAGGCAGGAATACAGGTAGCATAGGAAGAATTGTCACAGAGGTGCTACGATTCCGTGTTTGCAGTCTAGAGTGTTAGGTTAGAGTGTAGGGAAGAGGGTTTAGAGCAAGGTAAATAAGCCAATATTATGTTTAGAAAATACACAGGCAAATGTAGCTCCTCACACTTAGGCAGAGGTCAGGATAGGGGGTGGAGGGGAGCATGTGGACTAAGGGACAGAGTAGAGTAGCCAGGGAACAGGATCTGGGCAGTAATACTGAAAAAAGCATGTCACGACTGTCCTGTACTATAGTGAGAAGTGTCTTAAAGCGATGGGAAAAGGTTCTTAGATGTGTGCTAATCCTCTTTAAAGGTAGAATTCTTCAGATGAAAATGGTTAATTATTACAAATTGTCAGATATCTCATTATTTCAATATCCTACAGAGCTTTATTACCAAGACCAAATTCACCCTGATTAAAGGTAACGATGCCCCTTTCACTCCTCTGGTTCTCAATTACCTGGAAAGGGATGGTCTTTATCTCCTCTGTATTACCAAATGAGAAAGCAATATAAAGAATGATGCCCATGGTCATAAGCTCATGTCTTCTCATTCACAGTCTTTTACTTTTCCCACCAGCCCTACTCTCTTAGTTTCCGCTGGCAAACAGAGCAGAGAAATTACATAATTACCTGGATGATTTAGACCAGGGAAAAAAAAAAGCGATTGCTATGAATTACATGAGCTCTTTCAAAATTTTCCTGAACATGAAATACTTTTACTCTTTCCTTTTCTCTTATTCTCGATGACCCCAGACAGGCGCATACATCTCTCCTTATGGAGAATGATTAACACAGACTCAACTAGGGAGAAATCAAATTATACAGTTAATAAAAACTAAAGCCTCAATCCATGCTAAGTGACAATATAGCACCAGGGAAAATTAATTACTGCATTTTAGTGTGAAAGGAGTCGGACATGGCAGGTTTGACTTTAGCCTTAGGATCTACAATAAATTTCAGTTCATTTGTGATTGAATTTTTTAAAGTGCAAAGTTACTCAAAATCATGGAGCCATATTCTACAGCAGTAACTTTTTAAAATTTCTAATTAGATTAAATTCTTAAATTGCTTGAATTTTTTGTAGGAATCTTTTCAGATTCATTGTGTGAATTCAGGTGGTTCCCTTGGTTCTAGCTGTGAATAATCTCTGATTGGTGAAAATTTATTAAAATTGTTCCTTTTCACAAGAGTGTTTAAGTGATTTTGATACTCCTAAAGAAATTCTCTAAGTGCCCTGATGCTGAGAATTTATTTATAATCGTCAAATATAGCATAGTGCAGTATTTAAGGTCGGAATGAGTAATAGTCAGTGGAGGCAGATTATTAACAGTGGGGCACATATTGGTTATTTGTAGACTTAAAATTATAGCATATTTTTCTAAGTTATTTCATATGAACTAGATAGAGTGATAACCTCAGAAGTTTACAGTCCTCTATCTATTTAAGTGGTAGTGAATAAACCTAGGCAACAGAAACCATATTATATATGATTTTTAGTCTCTTTCTACTCATATAATCACAGAATCATTTTGAGGAAGAGATTGTAGAAGTTTTGAGTGCAGCCTTCACTCTTAAAGGACCACCCAACCTTTGCTTGAATACCACTAGCTACAGGAATTCATTACTCAGAACACCACCCATTCTATTTGGGGCACTTCTAATCCTTTGGAGCTGGTCTGCTTTATCTTCCAGATCAATTTGTCAGGAAGATATGGCTGATGAATCTTTGGCTGCCTCTCTGGAGTTAACTATAAATAATGAGTCTGATCCCCCTGACTTTTGATATTTCTTTAAATATTTGAAGGTAATTATGAGGATCCCTCTTGTTCCTTTCTTTTCCAGATAATTCAACCCAAATTCTCTCAAAGTGCCTCATATGACATGGTTTTTAGCTCCCACAGCCACCCTGGACACAGAATCAGTATGCAATTTCGTAAGTGTCTGTTCTCAGATGCAAACCCCAAAACAAGTCTGATCAGAAAACTGTAAAAGATCTCTTAGGTGTGTGACAAGATTAGATGTCACACAAGTCCCTATGTCCCCTGCAGGAAAATAGCTGGTTACTTTATTATTCCTTTATTGAAGTAGCTCAACAAAATCTACCTACAACTTAAAATCATACCACAATATTTTTCTCTATGTGATTTCCAGTTGCGTATTGAATGTGCTAACGTGAACGGTGTAAATTCAAATGGCTCCTTGGCTTATGGCTATGAATGACCATTTTTAGATGGGGCATTATTAAGCTATTACTTTTCATAAGACTTCTCAAGTCATTTTTGAACTCTTAGGAAGAGAATCATCAATAAATAGAAAAGAATATTTTGGTAGATAATGATGTCTTTCTGTAGGCAAAATGAATCAAAAAAGGAGTTGGAAGGAAGCACATTTTTAAAATAAGAAGGCCTAAGTTGTGGCTGATGCTGCTGTAATATCAGCACCAATTCTAGAATGAACTATTGTCTTGCTTACCACCCCAATCCACCCTTATCTTTCCACCACTGCAACAAAATGGTTGAATTGTTTCTTTTACCATATTTGTGCCCCCCAACTTTCTACTTCTCCCCCTATACTTCTAGGGAGAATATCCTCTCTTCCCGAAGGAGACTAAGGAACTAAGTGCTCTCTCCATATAAAAGTGATGATCAATATTTTTCTGTGTTTCTTAATGTTTTTTCTAGACAGTGAGCTATCCACCAGTAGCCTCCTGGCCTTGTATGTTACAAAAACTGCAAAGGGCTCTTTGGAAGCAATCCAAATTAAATAGCTACATATACTTAAAGGTGTTTTATTTAGACTTAGAGGTTTATTTATATTTGTCTTCACAAATTCTAAGCAGTATTGATCTATGAACTTGCCAGGATAAAACAAGATAAGACACAAATCTTACCACTCAAAAAATATTCTCTCATGAGAATAATGTACAACTAAAATATCTTTGAAAGCTTCTTCATCCAAATGCATGGCAAATATAACTCTCCTGTAAATGCAGGGTACAATGAATTTTGGATTCAAGTTGGCAAACCACCTAAGAGGACATGTCAAGGTCTTTTATAGTGCTGAGTAGGTTTCTGAACAGCTTTTGGAAATTTTTGAAATAAATTGTATGAATTGTGTTTCTACTGTTTTTTACTCTAGTCTGTTCTCCTAAAGAGTACCAAATATGGTGTTTTGGCAATGATTGATTGGGTGGCCAACAGAATTTCCTTAAGAGGCAACAAGGTCCAGTGGGAAGGCATGAAGTCAGAAAAAAATAGGTTTGAAACCTAGTTTCATCATTAATAAAAATAACTTGATAAAGTTATATATGCACTCTCAGCCTCATTTTTTCTCGTTTATAAGGATAGTAATCCCTACTTCGAAATGTTGTAGCATATGCTAAGTAATGAATACATAAATTTTATTTCCTTTCTTTTATGTGGCATATATTGCCTCAAATTTAACAATAAGTTTCAGAATTTATAATGGACTAGGAAATACACATCTTCAAAAGGAAAAGATTTATAGAGATTTTACAGAGAATTTTTCTCTTAATTATTATTTCATTGCATCTCCAGTTATGGCCATTCTCAATAACCGAAAAATGACTATGAAGTCCATCATCAATTACATTAACACTTGGCTCATCTATATCTTGCTACCATTTTTGGTTATCTTCTCATGAATTGTTGTCTTCCAGAAAATGAATGAAGAAAGAGAAAGACATACAACTTTATTAGCATCTCTGGTAACATATTTAACCAAGAGACATTTGAACTATGGATCAAAATGAGATCAGGCTCCCAGTTCAATTCTGTTGATAAATTAAAATCCTTGGAGGCAAGCACAGATGCTATCAAAGTCAGAATTTCTGACTTTGGGAAAATGATAGTGTCAGTACAGGGGTGGCTGCCCATGTAGGTGGGATAATGACTGGCAGTAATGTGGGGAACTGTTGAGGAGGACATTTCAGTGTTCCTTAAATGTCTCCAAGCCTTCAATATCATCAACATCTCTATTCCTCCATGCCAATTAAGAATCCACATAAATGTGCTTTAAAGACAAATAAAATGGTGGCCTTCAGGTGAGTGCTAAAATGGCAGTAACATCTTCTCTTGAAATAACATGTTCTTTGCCTCCCTATGATCCTAGAGTGAATGCAGATCACTTTTCAAAGTTCTTAGATGGAAAAGGGACACTCACAAGATGGGAAAAGATGCCTGCAGGGAGAGAACGAACGGGAAAGTGAGAAAACAGCAGGAAAAGCTGCCTGAAGAGGTTTCAGTACATCAAAAACTATAATGTCAGTGAGAAGTTGATCTTTCATTATTGTAACCAGCTGAGAAAATTCTGCCTCTAGCATCTGGTAGCAAGGATGTGAAAGAGAGGAGTCTCGTTTTGCCAAACTTAGATCCCATTCATAGCTGATGAGTCCTAACTTTAGATGGGGAAAAATTAAGAGTTTTGAGCCTGGAGATTCGATTAACTTTACCACAGTATGGAGGCTTCCTTATTGAATTCTCTCTTGCTTTTCCTCTCCTTTTCCTTCTTTCTTATCTTCCTTCCTTCCTTCCTTCCTTCCCTTTCAGAACATTACAAGGATCACCTTAAAACAAATTCTTTATATTCTAGATGCAGACTTTCTTCTCCTTCTGAGAATTAATATGCATTTCTTGAGCAGGAACAAAGACTATATGGGGGCTTAACATACTCGTTTACTGATAAGAAGAAAGCGATTGATCAAGATAATATTGCTGTTCATACATATATAAAGAAATACCAGATATAACGTTGTGACGTTGAAAAAGAATGGAATTAATCAGGCAAAGCTTTTTAGAAGGGATGGCCCAAAGTATTAATTTAAATACAGAGAGATATACAAGATGTTAATAGGAGGTATTGAGGAGGATTTTATTAAAATGCAATTTTTGCCACAATTTTCAGGATGCAGAAGGTACAGACCAATTGTGGGATAACATAAAACATTTATCTGGACTGAGAAGGCAGCCAGGATAAGATGTAGAAAAGTAAAATAATGGCCTTTGTTGGAACACAGACATGAGAAACCTTGTTTCCAGCCAAGAAACAATGAAAACATATAATAGCTATGAACCTTAAACATTTTATATTATATCTTTAGTGAATCTTTCTACATAGTGGGAAGAAAGACATTTTGTTTTTTAAAACTCTAGATTTTAGAAATCCAAATACCATCGAACTTTCCTCATCTGTTTTTAGAGCAATGCTTGTAATGTTTTCCACGCCCACAGAAATATTTTTTAAAATCTTTTCTTGAATAACTAAACAGGAGCTGGAGTTAACACTAGCTATGGGGTCATATTGAATTATGACCCAGAATCAACAATTTAGCCAAATCCCAAAGTTGCCCATGGTTGAAGATTCTAGAAGACTGTAGGAGCAGGAATGTATATTAGATACTCCATCTACTCCTCTTAAGTTCATGATATAGTAGGATGAATCACATATTTGGATTTTGGCGTTGATAGATATGAATTTCCTTATGTTGTGAGCTGCATTCCGACATATGCAACATTCATTCAACCTGTTAAGTAAAGTGAATTTGTAATTTTGCTTATCTTTTCAAAACCATATTTTCTCAGCTCCTTCCTCCTAGCATCTTGAACAATATGATTTGCTTTCACTGATTCTCATATGTTACTAGGATAAATTTAGCATTGGGGTTTTTATATGTATAAGCAGATTTTCATAGATCTATGCATATATTAATGGAAAAAAGTTATATTTAGGGTTAGAATATTAAGTTCATGAGCAAGAAACAAGCCATGAATGCTAAGTTTTCAGAATTTTTCAGGGTTTCCTATGAATTAGTATCTATATGTATATAGTGGCAATGAGATATAGCACAATGCTTTCTGATGATATTTTAAACTTTAACTCAGTGTATATTGGTTGTAAATAAATGAGTTCATTGAAAAAAAGAGATTCTTAGTGTCAAATACAGCCTTTTCCACTATCCCAACTCTTGCATCCTCAGCTAATTACAGGATGTCATTCAATCACAGGCTTTCCTAACTACTTCTCTCAATCCTAATGACTAAATACATACTTTTATTCATATAAACATTTTGACCTTTCAGGGTGTTTTTGTTGTTGTTAAAATTTGCTTCTTTCCATTAACTGTGCTTGCTTGCCATTCCTCTAATAGCATCACCAGAAGTATGTTTGACGATAAGGAGAATGCTGACTTGTTTGCATTCTTACTCTGAAAGTGTTGAAAGCTATGGTCCTGGTCCTACCTCCCTGGACCCTTGTGGAACTCAGGACAATAGTCCGGGATGATTAAGGTCAAGCATTTGGATTTTATAGGATCTGTGTCCTCACCTCCATAATGACTATGTTTAATACAGCACCTCTCCTGCTCTCACCACCTGTTTCCTGCACTGCCAATTCAATCCTACAAGAAACTTGATTGTATTTATTGCACTACCTCTTTGTTCATGTTTGACAGTGCCGATGTCCTGTCACTGGTCAAAAATCCTTCAATGAGCCAGGATTCGGGGTCTGGCATTTAGGTCTCTCCCAAATCTAGCCCCAAATTATCTTTCCAAAACTATTTTATACTATTCCTCTTACAAACTCTCATCTCATAACAATAAGGCACTTACTAGTGCTTAAATATACAAGTAGTCATAGCTCTACAATTTTGATTATTTTGATTATTTGGTCTCCTCTGCTTAAAATGGTCTTTTTCTCCTAGGCTGTGGGCATATTTAAGCCTGACCCTTCTTTCAGGCCCTAGCTAGTGTTTCCATCTTTAGGAGGCTGCCCCACCAGAGTCCACAGGCATCACACCCTCTGAATTCCTATGTGTAGGTTGTCCACACCTCTCATCAGGTACTTATCAAATGCTTTCTTGCATTGTTACATTTAATCTTTATACCTTGTCCCCTAAAAGAGACAATAAGTCCCATAATGTTAGGGGTCACATCCTATATCTCTTCACACATTATGGCCCAGTAGAGTGCTTTGCATATGGCATATGAGTAATTAATACTTGTTAGTAACTATACTGATAACTATAACCTAATTGCCATTTACTAAGAAGTATAGTTTCTAGCCTTTCAGATAGTAACTAAGCAGACGAGAAATGAGAAAGTATCTATTTTCAATATTATTATTCCAAAAGGAGAATTAAGTAGTAGAAAACTCCAGAATCTAAGGAAATATTTCAGATTTTTGAACTGCAACTCAAAACTTCTCTCTCTCACCCTCCGCCTTCTCATCTCTGCAATACAGCCTCCATTGCTTGCTATCAAAACAGATAAATGTGTGTATGCTCTTATTCGAATGCTGTAAAACTGTGAAAGTAAATTTTAGATTTTAATTGAAATTATGAGATGTGACTAGTGTTATTTTCTCTTTACTTGTCAACTTTTTTTCTAATGAAACACTTATTATTTGTTGAGCAATTAGGCTTCCTGTGTTGACCTGAATACACACAACCCTGTCAGAAACAACTTTTAGTGCTAATAACAGCTTTCATGTAACACACCAGACCCTGTTATTTTGAAAAATGACATGACCAATAATGGGGTCCTTTAATCTGAACTTCTTGAAGACTTACTAAGAAAGGTGAATAAATATATTGATATGGAGATTTTTTTTGTCACTATACCCCTCTGAACATATAATTATGAAAGTTTTCTTTAGATTTAAAAGTTTTTGAATCTTACAGTTTTGAGCCCATTTTGTAATTTTTTAAATATGAATTCATCCAGAATATACAAGATTTGGTTTGTGATTTTCTGCCTTATTTTGTGCTATCAAGACTTGTTCTTTGTCTCAAAAGTCCTTATAATTTTTAGCTCAAAATTACACAATATATGGGAATTAAATAACCTATTGATTATGCGTGGAGCAGATCACACTTAGGAATTTCTGTTGTGTTTAAAAGAGGACTTGAAGGAGACGTTTCTACTATCCGTTTTATAACCAGGAATTTATATTTTCTGGTTAAAATAATGCATACTTGCTCATACATTTAGAGACTTTTTGTTTAAATGTCTACAAGAAAATAAATGAGAATATAATATAATACCATGAATCTTCCAGTTAATTATTTCTGGGTGAAGATATGTGCTTACATTTCACCCTGAAACTCCACCAAGTGATATTAAAGAATAAAAGGTGATAAATCCACAGTACAAAGATAATGGGAGCGGGAAGAATTGGACAAGAAGTGTCAAAAATTTTTGGAATTGAGAAGGTAGATGGAGGATTGGTTAGTGACTTAGCAAAGTGGAAAAACCTAAAACTTATGAACATGCAGAGGAGGGTTCCAACGTACAGATTTGACCTATAAAACCCTCCAAAAGTCAGAATTTAGAAGTGGAAGGAGTGTGTGAGGTAGAGGACAGAAAACAGGAATGGGTTGAACAATCTGTTCAAGCAGCAGTCAGACTGCCCCAGGCTCTTCTTTTAGTCTACACAACCAGGCTTCTCTAGACAGGCGAGACTCTTGAGGCACAAGTAGGCATGAGCCCAGTTTCTGAACACATGAGGATTAAATTATTGACTGCATACTGAGAAAAAAATCCGCATACTATATAGCAAGACCACCGTCTCATTCCCAGTTCAGCCCAAGGAGGCTGTGGTCTAGTGCCTACCCCATAAATAAACTGGAGGACCCAGAACAGAGTCCTACAGATTCCTACAGATCTAACTTTTGGAAAGCACTGCCCAGTCATCATATGTGAAGGATACTTGCTGACCAGTCCACTAATGCATAACAAGCTGCCAGTCAAATTTTAGTTCCTCCTCTTTGATATGAAAAGACAACCAGGGATCAGACTTTTGTGGAAAGACTCCAAAATGAAAGTCAGATACAAATATAAAAATAAAAGAAAATTTTCAGAGCATTCCCGCTGGATGCTGAGAATGTCTTCCCCCTCTTTGCTCTATCCACTCTTACACTTCATTCAGGACTCTGTTCAAGTACAAAATAATAAGAGATATCTTTTCTTACCATTATATGTAAAATATTGTTACACTTGCCCCCACCACATAATTCCTGGTCATTCTATTTCTTTACTTGAATTTATTTTTCTCCATATATTAATCATTTCACAGATATTTTGATATATTTATGTCTTTGTTGTTCATTTCCCCATGCCAAAATAAATACACATAAGGGCAGGAATATTGCCTATAGCACATAGTAGACCCTTGATAAGTATTTTAAATATTATTTACTTATTTATGTACTTATTTGTTTAGTGAAAATAAGTAACTTGAGCAAAGCAAAAACAATGTAGGAAACACAGTTTAAAAACAATAATTCAGAGAACTAAAAAAAGTTATAGCCCAGAAACAATTCAAAAATATTAGCTGTACAAAAGGAACAATTGGAGAAGAATAATCAACTCTTAAAAGTTCAAAATATTAAAAATAAAAGATGTAGTTCGATATAAGATTGAGAAGACTTAGTAAAGATAATCTCCAAGAGAATAAAGAGAGATGTAAGATATGAGCGATAGAAAAGATAAGAATGTAAGAGGTCAATGCTGGAAGTCCAATGTCTGACTAATAGGAGTTCCTGTAGTAACAAAAAAAGTAGAGGGGAAGGAAAAATTAAAGATATAATATGGGATGTTTCCTAGACTGGAGGGAAAGGGCTCCTGCAGTGAAAAGCCCACCAGAAGCTCTACAAACTAAATGAAAGAGAAACCCATCAAGGAACTGTCTTATAGAATTTCAGAACCTGAAGCTAAAAAGATTTTCTACATAGATATACCTCAAAAATATAGTATGAAACCAAAATAAGTTATAGCATATATACACATTTTAAAACCTAAAAAAAACAGCATTTTATATTATTAATGAATATGTAAATATTTAGTAAAACTACAAAAAACTTTCAAGAGAATATTAATACCAAAATCGTGATAGTTGTTATCTGTGAAGAGGGAGAGAGGGAAATATTTTATAGGAGGAGGCATCATTTATATGTATAAATTTTTTTTTAAAAAGTGCCTTCAAGCAAATATATCATAAGGTTTAATGAGGCTGAGTGGTGGGTGTAATGCTATTTTTATAATATCTTCTACACTTTTCAATGTTTTTGAAATATTTCACTATTTAAAACAAAAAGATGCAAGAGACCAAAAGAAAAAAAACAGGGTACATAAAAAAATTGCAGGAAACAAAATTATATCAGATTTCTTAACTGTGATAATGGAAACTAGTCCACCCAGTTCTAAGAGAAAATGATCTCCAACCAAGAAGCATATATCCAGCCAAAATCTCAGTCAATTAATAGAAAAGTAGGATGAAAACATGTCAAACTTAGAACCATTCACCTCTTCTTAAGAAACTAGTGAATTATGTACTCTGCAAAACAAGAGAGCAAACTAACATAGAGACATGAGAGCTGTTAAGAAAAAATTGCACTGGACAATTGTTAAAAATAGCAAGACAGATTTTATTTTAACTACTGCAGTAGAGAAGAGAGATTTCAGTAAAGAATTAAGCTCAACTCCAAGTTAAACAAGCAAGGAAGACTTTATTCAAGACTATTGCATTAGGGGAGAGAAACCGAACTCAACTCTACTGAAACAAAAGTTGGGAGGATTTTTAAGTGCTGGGGTGAGCTAATGGAAAACTGCTGGGGGACTGCCCCGTGGCATAGCAGTTAAGTGCGCGTTCCCCACTGCTGGCGGCCCAGGTTTGGATCCCGAGCGCGCACCGATGATCCGCTTGTCAGGCGATGCTGTGGCGGCATCCCACATAAAGTAGAGGAAGATGGGCATGGATGTTAGCTTAGGGCCAGTCTTCCTCAGCAAAAAGAGGAGGAAGGATTGGCATGGATGTTAGCTCAGGGCTGATCCTGCTCACAAAAAAAAAAAAAGAGAGAGAAAACTATAGGAGACCTTTAGGGGAGGAAGTAAGTCAATGTGATTAGGCCATCTGTGTTTGTTAATTGTTGCTTATCAAACTTGGGTTCCTACCCAACCACAGAGACTGAGAGATAGGGGGACTATCTTTCTTGACAATTACATTTCAAAGGGATGGCTCTCAGGGCCTTGAGAAAAACATTATCAAGTTTTAGGAAATTTACATCTCAAAAGGGTAGAGAAAGAATTTACAATTCCAAGTTTTCTAAAGTAAAGGCTCTAAGGAAAGTGAGATGAGAGGTCAATGCTAAAGAGGAAACCTGTTTAGTCAAGCTGAAGGGAACATTAAGGTCATCTTAGTCAGAACCAGGAAACTGAAGATCCAGCATAAGAGAGCACTAGTGATGTTAGCGAAGTCCCATGTCTAATTCTATCCATCAAGCACGTTGAGCTTGATGGGAGCAGAAGCCTGTAGGATTCCAGGTCAGTGGTCCCCAGGAAAAGACAAACAAATGCAAAAGGAATTGATTGATTCTAAAGCGCTAGACCATGTAGAAATTAATATTGAATGAGTCCTTACAGTTCTATTGGTCAGTTTAAAAAGAATTAGTGATAAATATGCTCAGACACAGTAAAAAACATGCCACAAATGTGAAGAAATTAATAACAGAAAGATAGCTGGAAAATCCCAAAATATTTGGAAATTAAACAGCACGTTTCTAACTAACACGAGTCAAAGAAGAAATCTCAAGAGAAAGTAAAAAGTATTTTAAACTACGTGAAAATACGTATCAAACTTTGTGGCATGTAGTGTTTAGAGGGAAAGCAGTGTTTAGAGGGAAATGTATAGAATTGAATGCATATATTAGAAAAGAAAAAAGATCTAAAATCAATAACCTAAGCTTTCACCTTAAGATACTAGAAAAAGAAGAGCAAATTTAATGCAAAGTAAACAGAAGAAAAGAAATAATAAAAATTAGAGCAGAAATAAATGAAATTGAACACAGGAAATCAATAGAGAAAATCAATGAAACCAAAAGGTAGTTCTTTGAAAGATGAATAAAATTATTAAGCCTCTAGCTAGGCTAACTAAGAAAAAGTTAGAGAAGATACAAATTACTAATATCAGAGATGAAAGAGGGGGCATCAGTATAGATCTCATGGATATTGAAAGGATAATAAAGAAATATTATTAATAACTGTATGCCCACAAATTTGATAACCTAGGTGAAATAGACAAATTTCTTTAAAGACGCAATCTGCGAAAACTCACACAAGAAGAAATAGTTTGAATAGACCTATATCTATTAAAGAAATTAAATCAGTAATTAATAACTTTCCAAAGTAGAAAACACCAGGCCCAGATGGGTTCACTGGTGAATTCTACCAAACATTTAAGAAAGAAATTATATCAATTCTCTCCAATATCTTCCAGAAGACAGAATCAGATGGAAAACTTCCTAACTCACTCTATGAGGCAAGCATTAACCTAATACTAAGTCAGACAAAGACATTATAGGAAAATAAAACTACAGACCTCTTATTAATATATATGCAAAAATTGTCAACAAATTATTACCAAAATAAATACAACAGTGTAGAAAAGGATATACACACCAAAACCAAGTGGGACTTATCCCAGGTATCTAAGACTGGTTCAACATTCAGAAATCAATTAATGTAATCCATCACATCAACAAACTAAAGAAGAAAAATCACATGACCATATCAATAGATGCAGAAAAAGTGACAAAATCTAACACCCATTCATGGTAAAAACTCTAGGCAAACTGGGAATAAAGGAGAACTTCCTCAACTGGATAAAGAACATCTACAAAAATTCTATAGTTAACATCATACTTGGTGAGAAACTAGAAGCCTTCCTCATAAAGTCAGGAACAAGGCAAGGATGTCCCCTCTTACCACTCCTCCACAGCAAAGATATACCACTGCACACCTAACAGAGTGGTCAAAATTCAGAACACTGACAACACCAAATGCTGGCAAGGATGTGGAGCAACAGGAACTGTCTGTCATTGCTGGTGAGAATGCAAGATGATACAGCCACTTTGGAAGACAGTTTGGAGATTTCTGACAAAACTAAACATACTCTTACTATGCAATTCAGCAAGGAGCTGAAAACTTATGTCCACACAAAAACCTGCACGCAATGTTCATAGCAGCTTTATTCATAACTGCCCAAGCTTGGAAGCAACCAAGATGTCCTTCAGTAGGTGAATGGATAAATAAACTGTAGTACATCTAGACAATGGGATATTATTCAGTGCTAAAAAGAAATGGGCTATGAAGCCATAAAATGATGTGGAGGAACATTACATGCATATTACTATGTAAGGGAAGCCAATATGAAAAGGCTACATATTGTACGATTCCAACTATATTACATTCTGGAAAAGGCTACCGAGACAGTAAAAAGATTAGTGGTTGCCAGGGATTAGAGGAGAGGGAGGGATGAATAGGCAAAACATAGAGGATTTTTAGGTCAGTGGAACTATTCTGTATGATATTTACAATGGTGGATACATGTCATTATACATTTGTCAAAACCTATGGAAGGTACATCACCAAGAGTGAACCTTAATGTTAACTATGGACTTTGAGTGATAATGATGTGTCAAAGTTGGTTCATTAATTGACAAACATACCATTCTGATGCTGGATATTGATAGTAGGGGAGGCTTTGCATATGTGGCAGGGAGGGGGTGTATGGGAAATCTCTGTACCTTCTCCTCAATTTTGCTGTAACCCCAAAACAACTCTAAGAAAAGTCTACTTTTTAAAAACGTGAAGGAATTATTAACTCCAGGGAAACAAAAAGTTATACAAAAGAGGAATTGCTGTCATAACTCCTTCTTGGCTCATCCATAAAAATACTTATATCGTCATAAATATTATTATATTGATAGAACCAAATTTTTGAGACAGGTATACAGCACAACTGGGGAGAGAAAGGGAAGTATGTGACATAGGAATACTAATTCACACCTTCCATAGTAGAAATCAGTAGATAATGTTTAAATGATGAATAATGTTAATATGAGTATAATATTTATAAAATGAAAGTAAATACTTAAACAGTTTTAAAATGTGAAAGTGATTGCCTTTCAACAGAGTACTAGGAGATGGAAAAACTGTGGACAAGGAATGCTTTACGGTAATTATAGTATTTAAAACTATCTGTAATTAGTATTCTAGACAAAAAAGAAGTAATATAGCAAGCAAAGAAATAAATATAAGAAGTAATAAAATATAGTACTTGTCATCTAAACAATAAAGCTCAAATGCTCTTTAGAAATAAGAGGTCTGTGTTGTAGGTTGAATTGTGTCATCCCCAAATTCATGTGTTGAAGCCCTAACCCTCCAGTATCTCAAAATGTCCTTTATTTGGAAATAGTGTCATTTCAGATGCGATTATTTAAGATGAGATCATTAGAGTAGGCTCCAGTTCAATCTGACTGGTGTCCTTATAGAAAGGGAAAATTTGGACACAGAGAGGTACAAAAGAAGAATGCCATGTGAAATGAAGGCAGAGCTCACGGTGATGCCTCTAAAAGCTGTTGGTTGGCAACCTGGCCCTCGTACATGGAGGGCAAGGAGTGACTGAAGAAAGGCAGACCACTCCAGATTGGTAGGAGGCGGATTTAACAAGTAAGGGAATTTATGTATGACGCTTGTCTTGGGCAGCCTCAAGATGAAGAGATCTCCACACCTGCCTGCCAGAATCTTCAAAATTTATATAGAGGCTTTAACTGGGTTCAGTTACATATTCAGTCCAGGGGGTCTCAAAAACACCTTGCTCTCTCAAGGCTACATCCTTGAAACAGCTCCTAGTGTGGGAATGGTGGGTGGAACGTACATTCCAAGGACAAGGGAAGGAGTGAGGAGCCTCCAATTGTCCAGGTCCAGTTCACAGATCAACCTGTAGTCATGTCCTTTCAATGACCTCCTCCAACACAAGCCAAGGAATGCCAAAGATTGCCAGTACACCATAAAACACCTGGAGAGAAGAAAGGGACAGATTCTTCCTCACAGCCCTCAGAAGGAACCAACTCTGCCTACACCTTGATCTCAGACTTTCAGCCTCCACAACTATGAGACAATAAGTTTCTGTTGTTAAGCCACCCAATTTGGGGTACTTTGTTTCAGCAACACTAGGAAACTAATATAGTCACGATATTCAAAGAAGAACTACAAACAGCACAGTTGTCTATGAAATCCAGCACAACTCCATGCTAATACCTTTGAAACCTGGGAGGGGGGACTCAATTAAGATACCATCCAATATATTCCCCTGTTATTAATTCCTCTTAAGAAATTAGCATTAGGAAAGAAAAGATTGTCTTTCTTGGGAATATGGTATGTTTCCTTTTTTTAGGTAATGATCACTGTATTCCCATTGTCCGGTGTTTTCCCTTATTACCATCTAATCAGTGCTGGATTGAGTGACCAAACAAGTCACTTACTCATGTCTTTGTTTCCTGGAGCACTAACTACTATCTATGTTTTTTGGCTCTTATTCTTTACCTTTGTTTTAATGGTGTGTGCACTTTGTCATGACAAGCCTCTTTTTTTGGCAGTAGTTAGGATAAATAATTAGTAAATAGGTGAACACTTCTCATCACCACAGCTCTAATGGGCAGCAGACCCAACCTATATCAATGCTTTTCTGAAGTTGCCTCTGCTGTTAGGGTGACCAACTAGCCTGGTGTGCCGGGACAAGGGATTTTGAAGGACAAACAACTTTCATTGCAAGATCTGGGACACTCCCCGGCATAATGGGACAGTGTCCCAGACATAATGGGACAATGACCTATTTGAATGTCTGCTATATCTTACAGCCAACAGCCGTATTCTCACTGCCAGTGCTATAGGCTCTGGTCTCTGAGGTAATAATTTCCCCAACAAACATGCATAATTGTTTACTGATTCGTCTAGTTTTATATGAGAAACAAATCCTGCCTCAACAGATGAGGAGCAATAATGCAAATAACCATGTTTTCAGTATCAGAAAAACCTCCTTACCATTCTTTCAAATGGAAGCTCATGAATTCCTATGAGAGACGGAAGTTTACTGAGACCTTGAGCAATATGCATTATATATCACCAGCTATTTTGGAACCAGACTGTCTTCTTACTGGACTGTCCAAGTCCATTAAATATCACCAGCTATTAGGGAACCAGACTGTGTTCTTACCGGCTGTCCGCACAACTTAGTCTTTTGTGGTCGCCCTTTTGAACGCTCCAGCTTCCTCATAAACCCTGTAACTTATCCAGTTTGCTTTGATAACAAACACATTAAATGATTGAGATTCTGAGAAAGAAACAAATGTTATTGCTTTTTCATGATTGCCCCTGCAAGCCTACCTATGGACCTGGTTCTTCTGCTGCCCCAGGATAAAATACATGGCAGGCCTCCTATTTTTGTGATTACTCTCAGATAATAAAAAGTCATACAAAGTCACTGTAGTTCCAAATATAGTCTCTGTCCAAAATTAATACGGCTGTTGGCAGTATAATACAAAATGCAAAATTCGTTCAAAATTAAACTTCTCCCTTCCTATAAGAAAGGGTTGTATGCTCAGTGTTTAACTTCTTCCATCTTTACTAACCTACCTGCTCCCTAGCTCACAATTACTATCTGAAATTTCAGCTTCCTCCATGCTTGGAGCAAGAAAATGGAGAAGAGATAATGTGGGGGAAAGTTCTTACCTGAATGGGTACTACCAGAATTTAGTGGGTGATGAAATTGATTCTTTCTCAAGACTCTTTTCTGAGTTTTTCAGAGACCTGAATTACTTTAAATATCTCACCTGTAGGTACATGGCTTGGTTGGCCTATCTTCCCTAATTACTCTATTACACTTCCTCCCTTAGACCCTGGGAATATATGGCAGTATAGATTCAGCCATTATCATATCACCTTCTAGTCTTCCTGAAAGCATTGAGAAAAAGCCCATCTTAGCTCTCTCTCATGATGGCCCACATCTGTTCCCAAGGATCATTACCTTAGATCCATCATATATAGCAATGCAGTTTCATTCCAAACATTGCCTACTTTTTTTCGGCCACTGAGCGGGTAGATCCAGCTACAGGCTTTATTTTGAGATTTATCAGGCTTGAGTCAGAAACTAGTCTGCTGTCTCTCCCAGGTACCAAGGGATACTTTGAAGACTTTCTCAATAGCCTGGAGGAGAAGAGAAATTACCCCCATGTCCCTAGGGAGATGATGAGACTCCTAGCACAGCTCTCTCCAAAGGAATCCTCTTTCCAATCTCCAAATTCCCTGGCCACTTCAACTCAAGCCTTTTGTATGTCCACTATGAGTAGGTGGTTCAAGTTCACACAACTTGATTTAAGATATTTTCTGTGTAAGATCTGCCTCATCAATCTAGCACCTCATTTTGGAGTGAGAGAGTTGGCATCTACTATATTGTGGCTCTATCACTAAGACTGAAATAATTCCATTTTCCACCAATGACCCTCCCTGTTAGAAGTCATTTTCCCTCATGACTTGCTGAATAATAGAATGTTTGATGCATTCCTTCTAGCCATTCTCTTCCTGGAAAACATTTCTCCATGTGCTATTGATAGCTCCGCATTTGTGGACGTGATCGCAAGCTTTCTAAGTGCTGACACTCTACCTTTTATTCCATTTATCACTGCACATCACCTGCCATGCTGATCCTCATCTAAAGAGTTATTGATCTACTATCCCCACCCTGCAAGATTTTGCTTTTGATATTTCCAGGCAATATTATGACCAATTTTACAGTAGGAGTTGACAAAGTTGAAAAGACCCTGATTTGCTAAAATAATAGGAAGGGTATGAGGGAAAGGAATATTGTGTTTTATTAATTGCAGTCTTACAAATTTTAGCATTAGCCACAACATTATCTTGAATTTTGCCAAGTTGAAGTATAACTTTAATATTTAAAATGTGCAAAAGGTAAATATTCTGAGGGAGAGGAAAATAGCAAATTTAAAATAAGATGAACTTCACTTAATAAAACAGTGTAAATCACTCCCTTTGTAATATTTACAAGTCCTAAAAGGCAAAGATTCTTCAGTGTTACAATTAATGTAAATCACTTATAATTTTACTAATAAAATATTTTATTTATTTTATTGTAGTCAGGCAAACTTTCATAAGTGGAATCCATAGACATAATTTTCGGGTGGAACTGATATCTTTACTTTAGATGCTTCCTTTCTGCCTGTAAAATACAGTATGGGAAGGAAAAAAAAACCCATATTTCCAATCAAAACAAGTTAGTCCAAATAAGCTAACTAACATTTATAAAGTAATTCTCATCCTTATAAATTGCCTTCTTGCAGGAAACAGACCTTATCCTGACTTTTAATATTTCAATGCACCGATCTTGGTGGATGGAGAATGGACCAGGATGTACGGTGACATCAGTGACACCCGCCCCAGACTGGGCCCCAGAAGACCATCGCTACATCACGGTCTCAGGGTGCTTTCTGGAGTACCAGTACATAGAAGTGGCTCATAGTTCCCTGCAGATTGTCCTCGCAGTAAGTGTTGACAGCCAACCACTCCTTCTAGTGCTTCCGGAATTGCTTTATTTCTGTGCAAACTCAGTGCACGCAAATGGAATCTGCGGGTAAAGTATGGCTATTTGCTTTTTCCTAATTAATGCCACTTTTAGTAAGGATTTGTCAGGCTAAACCAGGCCATGCCCTGGACTGAGTGTGCCGATTTTCTTTGGCAATCAGTAAATAGACTGGCATCTTCAGCATTTTATGTAAGAAATCCAACCAATCTAGGTTTGATTACTTGGCTTTTGGTAGAGTTTTCCAAAGATTCTGGAAGGAAGATCAGAGAGTTTTCACAACTAACCTGTTACAATGCCCAATTTGTAAGATTTCAATAGATATTTTCTCCCTCAACGCTTCTTTCTGGCTGTGCTGCTAGTCCTGGAATTCTCCATTTGCCCTATCTACTTCTTCCTAGATTTCCCTAAGGAACCATCCATCACCTTCTATCGCCTCTCATTTTTTCAAAACAATTCAGCTTTTCTATAAATTCTACTTCTAAACTATCATGCCCCTATTTTGCACAGTATTATGCTGATAAAGATTTCTCCCTCTACCAGGAGTCAGTAAGAGATAAATAACTCCTTTGTGTTTGTGTATTTGTAAAACATATTGTATAATATATGCCTATGTTATATAAAACATATTATTTTACATTGTATCACTATGACAGAGAGATAAATAACACACCTGTTTCTTAAGAAGAACTTTTGCTAAGGCTAAATGCATAATTTTGTGGAATTTATAAAGTTAAGGCAACTTTATTGTGTATGTCTCCATTTATTTATTACAGATCCTATATGTACAGATCTAACTATATTTTTCTTAGACTCCATGTAGATCTGCAATTGATGTGCCTAGTCTTAAAATTAACAAATGATGATGTAGAATCTGCTTTTTACTTCTTTCTTCATTTAATTACTTTGGGAATGATGCTAACTCACAATTATTAAATAACAAAACATAACAGGTTCTGGGTAGAATGGCTCCAATTAGTTCATATAATATTCTTCTGGAATTAAAAAATCTATGCAAGTGTGTGTTTATTAGATTATATAACTAATATATAGTTATCAGATTTGTTTAAATGAGGACTATATATACACACACGCACACACGTTTATGTAAATTGCAGTATGCTAAGTATGCTATGCTAGTAAATACTTCCCAAATCTCTGTAACTAAAAATCACACAAGTTTCTTGTTGGTCAGCAGAAAATTCTACCAATTACTGTCACCACTGTCACAAAGGAAACAAATCTAATGGGGCAGCCACCATCTCAATCATCGTGAGTAGCCATGTCAGAGAGCAAAGATAGATGTGGAGTGTTCCCATTGGCACAAAAATTCTCCTTCTTGGGAGGAGAGGCTCATTGTTCACAGTTCATTGTACAGAACTAGTCACGCAGTCCCACCTAATCACAGAATGGCCAGGAAGGAGGGAGAACTGTAAATATTCAGAGATCAGCACAAACTATTTCCACAATATTTGAATTATGTTCTTAGCTAAAGCACTGAGTGATCTCCCTTGAATACGTGCAAGCTTAATAAACATACGAGCACTTAATAAACCTTTCTATATAGTTTTAAACTCTAAAACCGTTCACTTTGATTATCTTGAAATAAAGATGTTAGATTTGATGGGATGGAAGTAGCCATTTCACTATTTAAAATCTATCTAAATGAAGTACTCATTCTCACATAGGAAAAGTAAAATACCTCTGGGATTTTGGGACAGATAAAATGTCTTCATATAAGTGTCAGAGAGGGGTTTTAGATAAAATATTCCTTTGTTGGAACTCTCCCTTTTTTACTGTACCCACATGTTTTGGAAAACTTCCACTTGTATGTCAAGGATGGTGTAAAGATATAGTTTATGTGCATGGATAGTTATATGAAACTATTTCAGAGAGTTATTTGAATTCATATATGTATGTATAAATTATATTCACAGATTTATTAAACTCCACATAAAATTTTGGCCACAGGTAATTTGCTAAAAAACCATTTGGATATGGAAGCATATGTTGAGGCTGTGATACCGCCCAAAGACAAAATATTTTTACATAAGTAAAAACCATCTGTAAAGACAAAGAGGCTAGAGCGCAAAGAAGATGGATGTAGTGTCCCTAAGAGCAGATGTGACCGATATTTCAAGCTGCTGGCTCTCACTTCTGTCTACATTGTCCCTAATTGTGTGGAAAAATGGTTTGAGCAAACCATCACAGGATGTAGCATCTTTGCCTCTCCCCTTGCCACCTGTTCTTCCTTTCAAGGGGCATTTTTCTTTTGCAATGCCAAGGTGGATCACCTGCGAGTAAGTTAGCAACATCGTGCCCAAGCCAATTACTTGGAGAAGTTTCAACACACTTTCTGTCTTTGGGATGGCTATTGTCTAGCCAGCCTTGAGCTGAAAGCATCTGATGTGCAGAAAACTTAGCAAATCTTAACTAGAGTTTCAGAATGAAAACCAAAATGGGGCTTATTTTGAACAATTTGCTCCGCCTAGTTATTGGAAGCCTTCCAACTATGTTTTCCTACAGTCATTCCGATCTTTTCTGCTGTCATGATTAAGAGATGAAATAGTGTCTTGAATCTCTGCTCCTCCCCTTTTTGTGTTACCCAAATCATCCTCCTAACAATCCAATGTTCAGCTCAGTCCGGTCCAGTGAACACTCCCTGAGTGCTTGTCTCCTGCTGGCTTCTAGAGAAACAAATGACAGGATCCCTGACCTTGAGGATGTCAGAGTCAAAAATGGAGCGAGGGTCCTCAGGGTACAGATCAGGTGCAAACAGGCACATTCCGGGGCTGTGGCAAACAGAGAATACAGTTCGTGCAGTTTATGGCATAATCTTGGCTTCTTAATTCTGTCCTGCTTTTCGTCAAGTCAGCTCAAGTCTCGCTCTTCTCATTTTTACCCGTTTTTGAAGCTGCCCTCTCTTCCAGGATATCTGGCTTAGATCTGCTTTCATAAACTGCTGCTCTCCTGGCTGCTGCTCTTGATTAACTCCAAATCTCTCCAGCTCTTTTCCTCCACCTTCGCTCAGCCTTTCTTTCACAGATTCCTGACCCCCGGCACGCCTGTCAGCCCGTTGTTCGGTTTTCTGCCAATCAACTGCTAGCTGATTTTGAAATTAGCATTCACAAAGCCTACATTTGCATCACACATACATAAGATATCTCCCATCTACAGCCAAAGGAAGACGAGCATAATATCCATGTAATTGGGAAGAGGTGCAATTAATCACACAGCCTCCAGCCGAGCAGAACGGACTGCTAGAACCCCGTAATGATGAGCCAGGTGTGAGATTTCCAGCTTTCTCCCGCTCCAGCAGCATTTTCTTTTAGTTAGTATCAGATATCACATTCAAAAGGAATACAGGTGTGCTCAGTTTTAATAAAAACGAAAACAAAAAAAAAATCCACACTTACAAGATAGATCAAATAAATGTGTGTGGGGAGAGCCACGGAGATCAACCAGAGAGATGGTGGCGTTCACATGACAAAAAAATTAAGCTGATTTCTTCAATGAGGGATTGCAACTGCACAGGTTACTAAATGTGTTCACAGGAATGAAATCTTTTAACTTGTGTAACAGTCCGGTGAGGACAGCAGAACAGGTTAAAAACCTTTCCCAAGATTTCTTAGCTAGTAAATAGAGAGGATGGACCTGATGGTGTAAGTTTTTCTCTGGTACCGAGGATAGGAAATAGGTTTCAACCTGCATACCATCGCCAGCTGATGGGTAACAAATTCCTGAAGCCCCAAAATACAGTTCTTCAGTGGCAAAGAATGCCAGGATTTTGAATTAGCTAGGTTGGCCATGGGTGAGGGGAATGGAGGTGTGTGTGCCTCCTATTTGTTATACACACATTATACCTCACTTCCTGTAACCAACACAATGAAAAGGGAGGATGTTATACAAAGGAATGTAAATAAATGAAGCTTTAAGGGAAAACATTTATTGCAATAACTGAAGTAACTTTATATTTAAAATCTATGTTAAAATTCCAATAATTCATTTAAAAGAAGAAAAACAAATATTTAATCCCTCTTTTCTCTGGCTACCTCCAGCGGACCAATATCTCTAAATTTAACATAAACCTCTCAACCAAAATTGCTGGGTTTTGTTTTACTTTATTTCCTTTACTTCTGACACACTTCTAAGTTTATAGCAGATTGACTATTAATATTTTTAGGAGACCAGCAGAGGATATTGGTAAAAATGTAAATAAGCTTACTATTTTCCACAACTATTAAAATTGGCTTAGACATTGTATACAAATTAGCAGGGAAGTCACAGAAGACTTTAGAAAAGATTCTAATGCCTGGTGCACTGTTCATAGCTAAAAATAGGTTCACAGTCAAGTTCATCCTTGAGTTATATCTATTCCCTAATTCAGAGAACTTTGTACTTTTTAGAGTGCATGGAAATTATTGTTCAACAGATTGGGGTAAAAATTTTTTGAAGATAAAATATATGCCTTCAGATGGATGAAGTCACAGATGTTTCCACTTTTACCCAGTTAATGATACATATTTGCCATTTGGCTTGCTGAGACTTGCCTAGGAACACAATTGGTGAAGACATTTTCCAAACTTTGAATGCCTTTATCCAAGTTGATTTGGGGTTGTGTTGGGAGTGATGCACGAGTATTTCTTTGGATGTTGCTGAAGTGTATGGTGCATGGATGACAGTGAATGGCCTTATTGCTCATGCTGCATTTTGACTCCTCCTTTAATCTGGAAATACTTATTCACAAACAAAGATGCAATTGCCAAAGATTTGGGTCCTGATTTTCAAGTAGCCAGGATATTGCTCTTAAAGTGGTAAATAGTAAATCTAAGTTGTGAACTTGCATTGTTTTAAAGGGATGAGTGGGCAAATGGTATGAGCTGATAACCCTCTACTGCTGTATTCAGAAGTGAAATGGTTGCCATGTGGATATTCTTTGTTACATTTATTTGAATTGAAAAAATTAAGACAGATTTTTTTTAAGAAAAATATGTTTGATTTGATTGATTTGTTTTACAATGAAAAATGATTTAGCCATTTAATTTATAAGTTATTGGGTTTGCCATTTTTAATAAACTAAATTAGCCAGATCTGCAGCTCCACAGTTTGACAGAATATTCTCAAAGCACAGGATTTTTTAAAAATTGACAAAAATATTATGTCAACAAATATGAAATTAACTAATATTTCAATATTTCCCACACTTTTTTTTAATATACATCAGATTAATCTAGGTGACTTTAAGAGAAAGAGTTAGGAACATAATTAAGGGTCATTTATTATGTCTTGCTAGTGTCTTTGGCATATTTCCTGGAAATTGCTGTTGCAAATTGGGCAATTTCCAATTCTTTGCTTTCAGTGAAATTGAAGGAAAAACAAATAGATTTGTCAGTTGGTAAATTATTTGAAATAATTTTTATGATACATGATTATGTAAATTGTGGCACACACCTCAGAAGTTGCAGGAGTTGAGTGATGTCATTATAACAAAATGCTTCTAATACTTCCCATTTTTTTAGAGAACAAAATTTTTTCCATGCTTAAGTGTAAAAAAAAAAAGAAAACTAGAATAGAATTCATGCAGAACTCCGCTTCATTCTAGTAATAATAAGAAATGCATTTCAAATAAAATTTTATTTTTGTACATAATGATTTTGATCAACATTTGTAGTAGACTATCTTGTTTTGATCGATTGTGTAAAATCATAATTGTGGGGATAACTCAAATAAGAATACATTTTTATGTTCTCAACAACAACAAGAAGATAAATATGTGAGGTGATGGATGTGTTAATTAACTAGATGGTGGGAATCCTTTCACGATGTATATGTATCAAATCACCACGGTGTATGCTTTAAATATCTTACAATTTTATTAGTCTGTTATACCTCAATAAAGCTGAAAAAAAAAGGAATACATATTTAACACAGTCCTTTATGAACATGGAAAAGAAAAATAAAATTTAAATTTATACACATTTAATTTAACACATATCCATGTTTATATATGTACATATATAGTTGTGGCAGAGAAGTATAGAATGATCAATATAAAACTTTCAAATAAATAAACATTACATTAGGAAAAAGTTCTGTGGAAGCACTAGCATGGAAATATTAGTTCAAAAAGAAAAGGACCTACATAAAATTTATGATCATTATAGAAGAATATGTATATGTGTTTTTTAAATGAAAGAAGGTGAATTTCAAATCACAATGGTATTCAAATTTCATTGGATGTGTTTAAAAGAGTAACTAATATTCAAAATATATTTATTTTTTTAATATTTTAAAAATATGTTTTTCTCTTCAAAATATATTTAATCTCTTAGTAATTAGTCTCTTTAAAATATATTAATATTTATAATATGCTGAAATAAATAGTCCTTTTGCAGCCATTTAAACTAATTATGAAAAATATCGAACATGAATTTCAAATGTTCACAGTTCTCAAGTGCATTTTTTTTTTTTTGATGAGGAAATTGTCCCTGAGCTAACATCTGTTGCCAATATTCCTCTTTCTGCTTGAAGAAGATTGTCCCTGCGTGAACATCTGTGCCAATCTTCCTCTGCTTTGTATGCGGGACGCCACCATAGCATGGCTTGATGAGCAGTGTGTAGGTCTGCACCTGGGATCCAAACCCATGAACGCTGGGCCGCTGAAGCAGAGCACATGAACTTAACCACTACACCACCAGGCCAGCCATTCAAGTGAATTCTTTCAGGACATAGGGAGTAGAAATTCTTCAAGGCCACTAGTCTGAATCACTGGTTCCCAATGCCAGCTGAGAATAGAAATTATTTGCTCACTTATTTAAAGGATTGCCATAAACATGACCTACTTCTGGAAATTTTGTGTCCTTAAGCATGAGGTAGGGCCTAAGTGGGTGTAATTTTCAAAATTTTCACTGGAAATATTGCTGCCTTTCCTTTCTTTCCACTACTGATCCCTTTATTGTCCTGAATTGCTCAGAAACACATGGTGTGTGATCAGGAAGATGATTGTGTGGCACCACATGGTACCACAGGTCTGCTTGCTCCATCAGCTCCTTTCTGGGTCTTGAGAGTCATTTCCCTTCCAGCACTGCAGAGTCAAGCCCATCACAGAACTAGCCTGTTAGCAAATACTGAATCTGTGTGCCTAAATTGTGTCTACTGTATCTCCACACTAAAGAGTGAGTTGAACTGAAGACTGAGCTGGAACTGAAAATAGTCTTCTGATTTCTAGCCCAGTGTCCAAGACTGTACAACAGTTTTCTTCTCAGGACAAAACTGCTTGCTGCCTGCTAGGGAAATGGACAGAATGGCAAGCACTCGGCTTCTTTCCTGGCTCCCATGATGGTTCAATAGTTTTGCAGCTTGGCTTCGAGTATTATACATGCTGCTCCAACTCTAATTCTCCTGGGTGCTCAGATATACAGACCTACTTGTCCAAAAGTAATAACCCAATAAGCGAAATAAATGTGATTTGTCCTGTAACATCAGAATAGTTTATTCAAATAGTCACAAAAATATGAGAAGAAGAACCAAATCACAATTGTGAACAGGGGATTTACCAATGACAAAGTTACTGATATAGGAGAATGAAGGCGGTAAATAGAATCGTGAAAGGACATTTCTTGGCACAACTGAGTGCTGCAAAACATATAAATAAAGGTCCACAAACTAATTTTAGCCCTGAATAGTAAGAAATATCAAGACCTATTGATATTTCTGAAAATGGGTACATATTTAACTTCCTAACCTATTCTCAATTCCTCTAGAGAAAAACAAAGTCATTTGAATACTTTGCCTTCAGAATGTAACACCCTGATGCCTTATCCACAAATGTCAATCAAGTTTTGGTAAAAACAAACCCTGAAGAATCAGTTATCATGCCCTTTATTTATTTTGCTTTATTTCTGAAACGTGCACTTGTAAATTGGTGACTAGCTCTGTGAGTTCATGAACAAGCAGAGTGCAAGAACTTGAACAACCTCTAAAGTCAAATTAAGTCTAAGATTTTTTGCCTTTAATATTCTCTGGTATTCCCTACATGCAAATTCGGAAATATAAGGTAAAATATTCACAGTCTGGGAGTAACAATCCTTAAATCTTACACCCAACTGTATAATAAACTATTTTGTAATTATTAACTAAATGAGATAATGTTTAAGAAATTGCCTTGAAAACAATAAAGGTGGTAGTATTATTTATTTTCTCCTTAGCTCAGTTTCTTGCATTGCTCATTGAGAATACTATTATTCTTTCAGGCTAATTCACAGTGATGTGCAAAAATGAACTAAATCCTGCTAAATTTACTTAGTCCCCAGATAGAACCATGATTCTTAAAGCCAGTGTGATACTATTTAGTGTACTGACACACTAGCCTACACAGGGGCCAATTTTATCCCATATCAACCATTATCATCAGTGTACATATCCACTTCTATATATAATGTTGGAAGCGCTTGCTTACCCCTGAAGCATATCACTTGATCTATGAGAATGCTTGGAGACATCATGGAATAAAAATACCAAGACATTTAAGATGGTAGTGAGGTTTATACTCTGTAACAAATCACCAGTAATTGAGTTTTCTTTAATAGTATGAGATTTAAGTTGAAATTGTCTGCATAGAGTATTGTGCAATGAAACATGAACAATCCTGTTTCTTATATTTAATTTTATAATTATAAAATTATTTCAGAATTAAATAGTAAAATATACTAAATCATAAATTATTTCAGAAAGAAATAAGTAAAGTATATATAAATATACTAAAATAGAGTATTTTTTGAAAAACATGACAAGCTGTTGGCCTTGAACCAAAGGTTACCATCTTCTTTTGTGATGTATATCATTGTCTTGTAGGATGTCTTTCCAGTCGTGATCAATTATTATGATAAAATTTTTTTAAGAAATAAGTCTTTGATGGCAATTTCCTCTTCACAGGAACTTCTAAATACAGGCTAGATAGAATCGTAATAGTAAAATGTGTTAGTGTTTTCAAATAACAGCAAGGCATTCTCAAAGGAATGATGTAGAGATGATTTATAATGACAGCTATAATACGAGGGATAATTTATTGTTTAGCATGTTCTACTTGAGTGAAAAGGAATAAAAATATGGGCAAACACACTTAAGCTAAATAGTGTTTACACAGTAGAAAAAGAGCCATCTGTGATACTCCTTCTGTACCTTTACTTTACCGATCCCATAAATAGGATTTTAAATTCTACTATTCTCAACCCACACATTCTTCTACACAACTGAGTATATGATTCGTAGTCCTCATTATTCTCGTGCCTGTTCCCGTCCTTGTGGGATCCTGGCTGTACTTGTCCTGACTCGGCCAGTTGTTCCTCTCTGACCTTTGTCCTGACTCTCACCCATTGTAAAAATCCTCTCAAGCAGTAACCCTGAGAGTCAAGAACACAACTTTTTACACACGTGTTTATCACTTGTGATCTTCTCCTAACTTTATTCAGAATATTTTATTTTATTGTACTTAATGAAGCAGCTATTTGTCACATGAGTAGCTTGGTTAATGCTAATTGCAAATATGGCTCCAAAGTCAAGATTTGAATTAGAGAGTATCATGGCTCCAAGGATGTTTTGGGTTTCTTTCTCTCTTCTTTTATTCTGAAATATCTGCATTGCTCTACTCTCCTTATCGATTCTCAATCTCTCTACCTCAAGTTTGATCAGCTTCTTATCAGCAACTTTACAAATACAAATTGTTCCTTTTACCTCTCACTATCCAGGATCTTCCAGTCATTTATCTTCACTTTTCCTACCCCTTTTCCATAACTTTCTGATTTCTTCATCACAGAATTATGGGTAGATTCTCTCTCTTTTTTTAATTTCCAAATTTCACAAATAATTTTTGCTGTAATTTCATGCCATCTTATTAGTCGCATGCCATGTTTAATTTGATTTAGTCCTAATGTACTAAGCATGTTACAATGTAAACAAATTTTAAGTGAAATTATACTGTGAGGTACAGAAAATTCCATGTCAGTGATTCAGTAGATGTTCATGTATTCATTTTCACCAATGTGCCTATTTCACAAGTTTAGGAAAGTCTGTGTTGCTTACAAATTAAAATATTAGAGACAAGTTATCAAAGGAAGCTGGATACTAAAAAGATAGTAAAAGAGTGGCCAAAACTAGATGAGAAAATGTTTATGGCCACTGCTTTATTGTCCTTCAATTGTGAGTCTGAGACCTGAATTGGAATGACATAGCCATGTGGTGCCCACAATTTCTTTGGTTCGAACTTATGGTCTAAAAGCTTCCGAGTTTCTGTGGTACTTAATTTGGGACTGAGCTGGAGGAACTGTATCCCAGAATTGGAATGGATTCATCTACCGGCAAAATATCGCACCTATGTCATGGGATACCCATGACAACTTATTACCAGGATAGCATATGAAGTAATGGGTCATAATTGTTTTCTTCTAATGCATTCAGGAGCTTCATCGGAGACTGGATTTAGGGTGACCAATGGTTCTGAGCAAACCCAGCTGGTTGGTCATCCTAACAGTTCTCAAAATTCTATTCCTTTCCTAGTGGATGTAACTGAGCTCTATGCAGAGTACACTGTTCCTTCAGTTATTAACCCTGCACACATATTTCATTTATATAGAATTGACACATAGACTCATGCCCATAGAGAAAGGCAATTTCCTTTTCTTATTTCAATTCATCACCTATTAGGCTCTGTATTGCAGGCCAAGGAGCTCTCCTCTGACCTACTGTGCCTGGGAGAGAGGCCAAACTGGAATGACACAAAGCCAAGCTAATCATTCAATTAAAAAATACAATCAGTGATTCAGTGAAGTCTGTTAGACACTACAACTTACCAGTGGGTGAAAGGTTGCAGTTTTCAAGTGGTAGTTTAAGGTTGTATAGATTCAGTTAAAGATTCAAAGTTAAAAGAATTTTATTCCCCATACTTTCAACTGCTTGGAGCTAGAAACAGCTTTGCATTCATTCAGTCACTAAACAAATATTTGCTGAATGCCTCCCTCTGCTCTCATGGAACTTACTTTCTTATGAGGAGAGATTGATGACTATATGGTATGGTGAAAGAGAGCTACCAGAGGTGGTCAGGGGAGGCCGCTCTGATAGGTGATTTTTGAGCCAAGTTCTGAGTGCGATGAGAGCTGGGCCATGTAGATATTTGGGAGAAGAACATTCTAGGCGAAAGAATGGTAAGGAGAGTGACCTCCACTCATGAGAGTGTATCTGGAGCTCTGATCATATGTAACCTAGTCACCAACAGTCAATAAAGATAGATCACCATTCTCAAAAGTATGCCAGCTTACCTATATCTCTCTTTTTCCCTGTCTCTCCTTCTGTCTATTTAAATTTTCCTTTTTCTTTAAAATGCTCAACACTTTCCTTCAGAATCTGGTCATTCTCCTACTCTCTATTTCCCACATTTGAATTGGCTTTAGGTTTATTTTTTAAGTTTTTTTAATTCACGTTGTCTTCTTCCATTTATCTGTCTCTGTCTGCTGACAAGCCTGACGGTGAGCTCACTACACCCCCTCTCAAGCCTTCACCCTTCTGTCTTTCTCTCGGTCACTGCCATGATAAACAGCATCATCCCCGTTTCTGAAGGTTGGAATCATGACATCCTCTTCACTCGTCTGGTGCTCTCTCTCCTCCCCTGTTAATAATCCAAATGCATTTCTATATCACTACATTCTAGAGTAACATGAGTTATTTGCTTGTTAGAAGCCAATATTTTTCAAGGTTTTTCTAGAAAATCCCTCCTAGTATTCCATTTTACTTATTCATCTCTTAGATTATAAAATCTATTCATCACCATCCCATTAATGTTAAGTAAGACTTTTACAGTAAACAATGCCTTGCCAAAGGTTGATTGGCATGACTCATTATCCTCAGTAATCTCTCTGTACCAATTAATTTATATAAATCTTGAAATTTGAGGGGGGATTGTTTTTTAAAGTTTCATTCAATGGGACAAGCCTAGAATAATATTCATGAAAAATTAAATTTGTGCATCATTATTTTAACTATAGTGTATAAAACATTTTCACCTATAAGTTATTGTGTCGTGTTCAACAACTCCGTGCGGTAAACAGGATTAACTCTGAGCGTCCTGGCGGTGTGGCTGGAAAAATTATTTGATCATTTATGTTATAAATTAAAAAAAAATCATTGAAAGCTCTATTTAAATATACCTGCATGAACATTTACTTGAGATTAATCTTCACTTTTATTTTCTTTTTGTGATCCATTATAGATTCTTTTTCCCTTTAAACCCCATATGCTTACAGATGTTAATCTCCAGAGAAGCATAGTGATTTTCCCAACAAAGGCGGTTTGTTGCCTGGCTTTGCTTCGCTGAAACCCGGTTGGAGCCTCTCATGACAGATAGTCTGTTTGTCAGCTGTGCCTCATGAATCCAAAGAAAATGGAACTTATCAGGAGCTGAGCCTCAAGCAATACCTGGGCCTCTTATTCGGGCCTTTTCATGCTAGGTTTGGCAGAGGTCTTCATCTTTCATCATTTGGTTCACTGACAGAAAGAGAAGGGAGCTGGAGCACTTTCAGGTACCACTCTGCAGACTGCTATATAGCAAAATAAACAAACAATATATTTTTAGGGCACCACCTGCAGCACGCAGCTGTACCAAACAGAGCAGAACCACGAAAGATGTGATTTGTTCCATTTAACATGAAGCCTTGAGGTTTGAGAAGAGAGGGAGGAGAAGGTTCTATGTATACAACCCACACATCCGCAGTTTAAGCTGAAGCTGATTTTCTTTCTTTTTTAGATCGGAATTGAGGTATCATTATGTTTCTCCTCCTTTCCCACCCCCGCAACCTCTGGTTGAAAACAATTCTATTATTGGGGTTATGACTGTTAAGTGAGAAAATCATTTTTCTCTGCCAGTACACTTCCTCTTCATTCAAGGACAATTTTCTCTCATAGCAACCTATACTTAAATGCTAACATCTGCTATATCTAAGCTGTATATAAAATGGTGTCTGGCATTTATATGATGCCAATGACATGATTAGAGAAATGCATACACTTGGCTCACATAGAATTTTCTTCTTATCTTATAGCTTTCGTCTATTTCAGTTCTTCTTCAGGATCTGTCTGCCTCTCCAAATGTGCCACACAAGTCCAAAATACTCTGAAAGCTGAACTTTTAGCTTTATTCCGATTGACAGTCAGTTCTTTCATTAACTCCTACCTTTCCAGGCATTAAAGCTGCATAATGCATCATGATAAAATTCCATCATATTTGCTTGTCTAAGTACTTAGGATTTTGAAGCTGATGTAAGGGATATTTTAAGTACTTGCTGTTTTCCTAGACTTAAAAATCTCCTCATTCTCTTAATGGCTATTGATTCTGACCTCACAAACCAAAGTCACCATTTCATTTTGAGTTCTTCTAGGTGAGCCGGGATAAATATAATCAAATTATAGATAGCTCTGGAGGCAATCCAGGTAGTTACAAATTGAGGTCATTTTAAGTACAGAGAGGAACAGTTACCTTTAATATTAGATTGGCCACCAAGAACTAGACAATATTTTGCTTTTTCTTGACACTGAACACCTTTGAAAAAGAGAGAGGAAACTGGTCTAACTGTGTAAGAGGTGAACTAGAATGACATTTTTAACTCCTCTACCACTGAGTAGATTCTTAGTCTGAAGGAGAAAGGTCCACTGACAATCTTTTTGTGCCTCATTAACACTCTTTGGTTTGACTTGTAGATATTGCTGTGAGACTCAGGGAGGTGAGATGAAGGAATTACAAATCTGCAGTGATGCATGCCTCCGGGTAATAGAGGAAATCAAATCCTGTGAGCCAGGAAACTAAATTTCCTCCATTATCTTCACCTTCATTGTTAAGATGATGATTTTTAAGAATATTGGGTACAAAATAAATTCCTGCCAAAGTAGTCCCCAGGAATGTTGAATGTGAGCACTGTTTCCATCTCTTTCACCTTTCTAACATATTAAAGGAAATTTTCTGGAAAAATCTCCTGGACCGAGTTTTGCTAAATTATGTCTGCTTCCAAATCCTTGTCAATCAATCAAGTTTCTATTTTTTACGACAATGGGACAGAGCTTTTAACTGTTTGTCATTGAAACTTTGGAATTCTTTAGTTCCAAAGAACAAGAGGACCTTTAGTTGAAGCATCTTTATTTTCCACAAGAGTCAGTTAGATTGATCTTTAATGAGTAATTATACTATACCAAATGTTCTTCAGGGCTCTCTGGGGAATGTTAAAAGAGAAGACTTGGCTGTTGTGAACAAGGAATGGCAAATATCTCTTTGAGATCTTGTTTTAAATTCTTTTGGGTAAATACCCAGAAGTGGGATTTCTGGATTATATGTGGTTAGTTCTATCTTTAATTTTTTGAGTAACTGCCATACTGTTTTCCATTATGGCTGTATCATTTTAGCTTTTCAACAATAGTGAACAAAGATTCCAATTTATCTGCATCCTCAATAACACTTACTTGTCTTTTTCTTTTTTTATAATAGCCATCCTGTCAGTTGTGAGGTGATATCTGATTTTGGTTTTGATTTACATTTCCCCTGTGATTAGTGACGTTGAACATTTTTTCATATACCTGTAAGCCATTTGTATGTCTTCTTTGAAGAAATGTCTATTCAAATCTTTTACCTATTTTTTAATTGGGTTATTACGTTTTTTGCTATTGAGTTGTAGGTGCTTCTTAAATATTTTAGAGATTAACCCCTTATCAGATATATGGCTTGAAAATATTTTCTCCCATTCTGTATGTTGCGTTTTTACTCTGTTGATTGTTTCCTCTGCTGTGCAGATGCTTTTTAGTTTAATGTGATCCACTTGTCTATTTTTATTTTGTTGTCTATGCTTCCAATGTCATTTCCAAAAAATTGTTGCCATGACCCATGTTGTAAAGCATTTCCCCTGTGTTTTCTTCTAGGAGTTTTATAGTTTCAGGTCCTGTGTTTAAGTCTTTAATTCATTTTGAGTTGACTTTTCGTGTGGTGTAAGATATGGATCCAATTTCATTCTTTTGCGTGTGAATATCCAGTTTTGCCAGCACCATTTGTTTAAGAGACTATCCTTTCCCCATTATGTGTTCTTGATGCCCTAATTGAAGATCAGTTCACTGTATATACATGGGTTCTCTATTCTGTTCCATTGGTTTATATATCTGTGCTTGTGCCAGTATCATACTGTTTTGATTATTATAGCTTTGTAATATGTTAGGAAGTCAGGAAGTGCGAAGCCTCCAGCTTTGTCTTCTTTCTCAAGATTGCGTTGGCTATTCAGGGTCTTTTGTGGTTCCACACAGCTTTTAGGATTGTTTTTCTATTTCTGCAAAAAATTCTACAGGAGTGGGCTGCATAATGACATTTCAGTCAATGACAGACTGCATTTGGACAGTGGTCCCATAAAATTAGTACCATACAGCCTAGATATGTAGTAGGTTATACCATCTAGGTTTGTGTAAGCACACTCTATGATGTTCACACAATGACAAAATCGCCTAATGTCACATTTCTCAGAATGTATCCCTGTCATTAAGTGACACATGACTCTTTTGGGATTTTGATAGGCATTGCATTGAATCCGTAGATTACTTTGGGTACTATGGACATTTTAACAATATTTAGTCTTTTAGTTCATAAACACGGGATGTCTTTCTGCTTATTTGTGCCTTTAATTTCTTTCAACAATGTTTGGTAGTTTCCAGTGTACAACTTTTTTGCCTCCTTTGTTTAATTTATTCATAAGTATTTTATTCTTTTTCATACTATTGTAAATGGGATTGTTTTCTTTTCTTTTAAGTTTTTCATAGCAGACAGATCTGCACTGATGGCCCCTTCTCCCACTTTGTCTGCTTTCAGTTACATCAGCTGTCTCGGTAAGCTACGTTGGTCAAATTTGGCCATCCCCAAATTTGGGATTGTTTTCTTAATTTCCTTTTCAGATAATTCATTGCTAGTGTATAGAAATGCCAATTATTTTTGAATGTTTGCATTTTGCATCTTGTAATTTTTCTGAATTCATTTATTAGTTATAACAGTTTTTTGTGGAATATTTGGGATTTTCTACATGTAAGGACATATTCATCTGTGAACAGAGATAATTTGACTTCTTCCTTTCTTATTTGGATGCCTTTTATTTCTTTTTCTTGGCTAATTGCTGTAGCTAGGACTTCCAGTACTACGTTGAATAGAAATTGAGAGAGTGGATATCTTTGCCTTGTTCCTGATCTTTGAGGTAAAGCTTTCAGTTTTTCACTATTGGCTATGTTGTGGGTTTTTCATATATGGCCTTTATGATGTTGGGATAATTTGCTTCTCTTTCTAGTTTTTGGATGGTTTTATCACAAAAGGGTGTTGAGTTCTGTCAAACATTTTTTCTGCATTTATTGAGAAGAATCATATGATTTTTGTCATTCGTTCAGTCAATGTGGTGTATCACACTGATTGATTTTCATATGTTGAACCATCCTTGTATCTCACTTGGTCATGGAGTATGATCCTTTTAATGTGTTGTTGAATTCAATTTGCTAGTATTTTGTTGAGGACTTTTGCATATGTTCATCAGGGATATTGGCCTGTAATTTTGTTTTCTTATAGTGTCTTTGTCTGACTTGGTATTATGGATAAAATGTTTGTGCCCCCACCCCTAAATTTCATATGTTGAAATCCTAACCCCCAATGTAATAGTATTAGGAGATAGTACCTTTGAGAGGTGAGGAGGTCATGAAAGTGGAGCCCTCATGACTGGGATTAGTGCCTTTATAAAAGAGACATCAGAGAGCTCTCTTACCCTCTCTGCCATATGAGGACACGGGGGAAGTCAATAATGTGCAAACAAGAAGCAGGCCCTCACCAGACACCAAATCTGTTGACACCTTGATTTTGGATTTCCAGTCTCCAGAACTGTGTAAATTTCTCTTCTTTATAAGCCACGCATCTATGGTATTTTGTTATAGCAGCATGAACTGACTAAGACAGAAATTGCTACCGAGAAGTGGATGCTGCTGTAACAAACATCTAAAAATTTGGAAGTGGCTTTAGAACTGTGTAATGGGTAGAGGCTGGAAGAGTTTTGAGGTACATGCTAGCAAAAGCCTAAATTGCTATGAAGAGAATTTTAAAGGCAATTCTATTAAAGGATCATAAAGAAAAAAGGATAGCTATAGAGAAAGTTTCTGTCTTCTTAGAGAATAAATATGGGGGGGAAAGGCCATTCTGATGAGGTCTCAGATGGAAATGGAAAATATGTTATTGGACATAATGCTGACATCATAAAACGCATTTGGCAGTGTTCTTTCTTCTTCAATTTTTTGGAAGATTAGAGAAGGATTGGCATTCTTCTTTAAATGTATGATAGAATTCTCCAGTGAAGCCATCTGGTCCTGAGACTTTCTTTGTTGGGAGGTTTTGATTACTGATTCAATGACTCAGTTATAGGTCTGTTAAGATTTTCTATCTCTTCATGATTCAACCTGGGTGGGTTGTATGTTTCTAGGAATTAATCCATTTCTTCTAGGTTATACAATTTGTTGGCATATAATTTTTCATAATAGTCTCATGATCCTCTTTATTACTGTGGTGTCAGTTGTAATGTCTCCTCTTTCATTTCTGATTTTATTTGAGTACTATCCTTTTTTTCTTGGTTAGTCTAGCTAAAGTTTAATCAATTGTGTCAATGTTTTTAAAAATCCAACTCTTAGTTTTGTTGATTTTTTCTATTATTTTTCTCTTTTCTGTTTTGTTTATTTCTGCTCTAATCTTTATTATTTCCTTCCTTCTGCGAAGTTTGGGCTTAGTTTATTCTTTTTTTTTTTTTTTGCTAGTTTCTTAAGGTGTAAAGTTAGACTGTTTATTTGAGATCTTTCTTCTCTTTTAATGTGGACATTTACTCCTATAAGCTTTCCTCTAAGTACTGCTTTTGCTGCACCCCATAAGTTTTGGTAGGTTGGAGATTTGTTTTGATTTGTCTCAATGTATTTTCTAATTTCCTTTTTGATTTCTTTTTTGACCCATTGGTCATTCAAGAGTGTGTTGTTTAATTTCCACATATTTGTGAATTTTCCAGTTTTTCTTCTGCTATTAACTTCTAATTTAATTCCACTGTAGGCAAGAAAGACACTTCGCATGAGATAAATCTTAAATTTGCAAGATTTGTTTTGTGACCTAACATGTGATCTATCCTGGAGAATGTTCCATATGCACTTCAGAAGAATGAATATTCTGCTGCTCTTGGATGGAATGTTTCGTATATGTCTGTTAGGCTCATTTGGTCTACACTGTTGTTGAAGTTCTCTGTTTCCTTATAACCCTTGTGTTGTTGAATTGATGTCTCTGTCAGGGGAAGGAGTGTCGGGGGCTTCCTAGTCCACTATCTCGCTGACGTCACTCCCCCTACCTCATTGAGTTTTGTGTGCAAAAATAAAGTAAAGTGTTAAAAAACATCTCCATTTCCTTCATAGAATAAGTATTCAGTAAAATTTAGCTATTATTGTTGTTGTCATTATTAATGTGTGAAAGGAAGCAAGAAGGCTTATTTGGAAAAAGTGGAAATAGTGACCATTAGGGATTTTCACAAGTGAGTTAGAAAATTCAAGAGTGTCATTTGATAAAGGAATCTGAAAGTTAGGCAAAATGCTTAGATGTGATTTAAAAGATAAGGGAAACCACTGCAAGCTCCTAAACAGATAAGGAAGCAAGAGAGGTCATTGTTTATTCATTATCCTGAGCCACCAAATTTTAATCATTTTCTTACTTACCTTATTTTCTATTAGGTGATAATAATTATTTTTCCCCTATTATACTAAATATTCTTCCATAATATTCCAGTTATAAAGTGACCTAAGTAAATAGGACTTTAAGTAAAGAAAAATTAGTGATAGCATTCCCCATTTATAGAATGTTTTTCCTTAAAAAAAATTTATCACAGATCTTCTAAGAAATGTTGTTTCCTTCAAATTTCCAAAAGCAGAGGCAAATAGATGTTATGCTGCTTGCTGGTAACTTGGCCAGAGTCAAAGACAGAATAAGTATATGTCTGAGAATGGAATTTACATTTAGTTAATGGCAAATAATTAGCTTGCTGTACATGCAACCATTCAAAGCTGATTGAGAGCCTTTTCAATATAGAGCACTCACATTATGAAATGTTTACATCAGAATCAATTATTTTCATCACGCTTTAGAGTCCACACAGTATACTGGCATGAATGTCAGAGTGCCAACAAGCAGGAACCAAATTCTTAGATTTTACTTCTTAGTGGTACTTGGCTCTCAGGTGACTCTCCTTGAAAGAGCACACAAGTTGAAATACGTTTATAAATTCAAATACTGAACACATACCTACAAAAAAATCATCCACGCAGGTAGGCAAGGGAATTACAGGACAACCCAGGATTTGGAATATTTATTTTTCTTGTTTTTACTTAACACTTCCACAAGTAGAAATAAAGAGTTTTAATAGAACAAATTGTTTGACTCCTGCAAATAATACTTGTCTGAAATAGAACTGTAAGCAAATTTCAAGGTGATTGTCCCCCCCCTTAGAAGTGCAATAAGATATTTTACCTAACTTCAATTAGAAAATATTAATAAAATAAAATGAGAAAGAATGGAAACTAACAAATTTGTATATTTAAGATATACTTTCATTTCATTCTTAAAAAAAATAACAGAAGGTAAGCCAAAATATGCAGCTAGATAACAATATGAGACGAATGATTCCTGTTAATCTCATTCTAAACAGCACTTTAAAGCATCAAAAACTAGAACAGACCATAGAGATCATTTAGTGTAATTTCATTGTTTTGTGGATGAGAACACTGAGTCATACAGCTGAGTGGTTCCAGGGTTGGGACTACAAGCACAGTCTTCTGTGCCATAAGACACATTCCCTGAGTTCTTACTTTGAAATTCCAAACATTATTTCCTTAGTCAACAACTTCTTTTATCTTTCACATAGAAAAAAATTTTGTGACTTCTGTTTATAAAACCACAGAGTTTAAGATCGTGTTGACTGTAGGAAAAATTGGAAGATGAACACAAATTGCCTTTAGAAGCTTCACATTTTTTCCTTCAAGTCTCTCTCCCCTCCTTGGTGGGTGCCACTGACCCCTTCCCTCTCCTGAACCCAGATGCTCGTTCTGCTTCCTGTTCTCCTTCCAAATGAGAAGATGCACAGAACATCTTTATATCGCTTAAACCTAGCGTACTGCTTAGAACTGATTAGTATCCATTAAACATTTATTTTAACATACAGAATACTATCAGCCAGCTATCACATTTGGAAACATATGCTAGCCAATATAAAGGTTTAATTTATTACCCCTCAAAGGGGCAAACAATTTGCAAATCAATATAGGATTCTAGAATGTAGAAAATTCTTTAGAACTCAGAAGAATGAACTTTGATAGTAGAATTGAGTTACCATGGCAGGAAATGAGGATGTTGTTTCTGACATGGTGAGAGTGTTTTTCAAGGCATTCTTTAATTAACTCGCTGTGGCTGACTACCCTTTTTTTTTACAATTGGAAGCATTGCTCAACAACAATAATATTCACTATCATTATCATCACCTTCAATTGAAATTTCAGGGTGCCAGATACATCCCAAATACCTTTTCATTTGATACTTCGTTTATTAAAATGAGGTTAATAATAGGACTTACTTTATGAGATTGTTGTGAAGTTTAAATTACTTAATACATGTAAAGAGCATTAAATAGTTCTTGGCTATTAGAAAGCATCCAGTAAATGTAGCTGCTCTTAGTTTTACTATATCCCTCTGTCTTTACCTTTCAATCAAGGCTCTCTTCTCCAGGCTAACTGCCCTTCATTTTATCGGTTATAGCTGAGAGGATATGGTTTTTGGCCTTCATGACTATGGAGTCTTATCTCTGTAGAGTCAGCAATTTAAAAATGACAGGCTTGTCCAAAAACAAATACAACTCTGCAAGTGTTGTCCAAAAATCTGGTTTTTAATCTGCCAGTCTTGGAAAGGCCTCTCTCCTCTGAGTTAGACAATACTTTGATTATTTAATTGAAAATAGACGGACATTTCATAGCACCAAGAACAGAGACTGGCTGAAGAGTTTGATACATTTGATGATTAGTTTTTACCCACGTAACTTTCACATCTCAGGCTCAAGTTGGGAATCTCCAGGTGGCTGAGGGATTTGCTTCTGTTATCCCAGAGATGGCATTGTTCACTCTGGCTGGAAGCAGTAGGAAGATCATATCCTCAAACCCATGTCTCAGCAGTGTTGCCCAGGCTCCAGTCTAGCAAAAGGGAAGCCTACACTGCCCCTTTGCATCCTCTGTCTGGGGTAAGACTGCAGGCCCATGATGCAATTTGATTACAAACTTCACCCATGATGAAATTCCATTTCACTTTTATTTTGCTTTATTTTGTAATCAAGAAGCAAGTCTTTAAATAGATAAGAAACACGTGTCAAAGGAGATTAAATAAAGACATCTCCAACTGAGCTCTCTGTATCAGTCATTTATTACTAGTATATAGGGATCTTGGGAAGAGATGAGCAAGATTTGATTACCTTTATTAAAAACTTGGGTCATTCTTTAGGTCCCTTCAGAAGAAAAAAATCTTTACACATCTGCTGCCAGCTTTACATCAGGCCCCCTTTGGAGATTTACCTAAACAACAGGCCTGCACTTGGCAATTTTCTTTCCCAAGATCTGGGCAAATCCACTGCATCACCACTGCAATCTTCTTTTTCCGATCACCCTTTCGTGTTACCACCCACCCTGTTGTACAGCTGACTGATGCCTCTAAATGCGAACAGGTCAATTAGCAAATGATCAAAACCAAGACAAATGCCAATGTAGCTCTCCTCCTCTCAAGGGCCTTAAAAGCTCATAAAAGTTAGACTTGTAACTTTCTTGGCAATTCACTCTGTGCATTTTTACCTTGTTTCAATCTGTGTTTCTTTGATTACTAGACAAGATGGTGATCTTTTCTTATGCTTTGTAGAAATGCAGATTTCCGTGAACTTCCTAGTCATACCTTTATTCATTATTCAGTTGGTTTGTTTATTTTTTTTAATATTTATTTGTTAGTTTTTAAAAATATATTCTGAAAACTTGTCTTCCTGAGATTATTCTTCCAGTCTTTCTCTTGTCTTTTAGCTTTGTTATGCTGGCTTCCATCATGCAAAATATTTCATCTTGATCCAGTCAGATTTATCAAATGTATTTCATTAAGACATGTGGTTTTTAAACCATATTTAAGGAATATTTTACCCACTTAGATATCTCTAAATTACACTCACATTTGTTCTAAAACAAATGTTCCAAATATTTGTTTTTAAAATTTACATGTTTAATTTATCTTGAATTTACTTTTTTTCATCAGTATAATGTTTGAAAAATACCTAATTGATTGCTTTTTGCCATGAGAATAGACAGTTGTCCTAACATAATTTAGCGAAAAATCTTTTATTCCCCAACTGATTGGTAATTCTGTTTCTGTAATAAATCAATTTACCTATATTCTTGGGTTTGTTTCTGGGATCTCTACTCTGTTCCATTCATCTGTTAAGCTATTCCAGTATTTATGCCTAAATCCTTTAATTACTGTAGCTTTATAAGATATTTTGATATCCGATAGAGCAAGTGCTCATTTCTTGTTTTTTCTTCGGGATCATTTGGATTTTCATAGACTTTCATTCCTCCATAAGAATTTTAAATTAGTGCATCAAATTCTATGAAAAACACTGTTGGAAGTTGCACTAAATATACAGATTGATTAGAGGATAAATAACATCTTACAATGTTGAGTAGAGAAGAATTTGTGTCATTCTATAATTATTCCCAGCTATGAATGTTACATCTCTACAATTTTCAAATCTCCTTTTATATAATTCAGTAAATTTAATAATTATCTCCATAAAAGACCAGCACAGCTCTTATTGTACCTAAGAAAAATCTCTAGGTACTTGAAATGTTATTAGAACTATTAATTTGATTTTTTAAAATTCTATTACTTTTTCTAATTGTAAAGATTGGGATTCAGGAACAATTTTGATTTTGTATCCAGCAACCTTGATGAACTCTGTTATGTTCTATAAGTATGCCTGTAGATTTTCTTGGATTTTCAGTATAGGTGGACACATCATATGCAAATAATGATAATATGGTTCCTTCCTTGCTTTTCCTTTGACCTTCTATCTCTGTGTGGTCTTCTTGTATCTGTCAGCATGATAATGAGTTATAGATCTAATAGCAGGAATCTGGCATGTTTGTCTTGTTCTGGCCTTTAATGTAAATGCTTTAAAATGTGGTATTAAGGAAGATGTTTGCTGGGTTCATTTTGCTTTTTTGGTTTTTTTGAGTTATATTCTTTATCAAGTCAAGTTCCCTTCTCTTCCTTCTTTGTTAAGAGTATTTGTGAAACTTATTAAACATTTTTCCATTTATCTTGATGATCATATAATTTTTCTCCTTGAATCTTTAATGTGGTTAATTATGATAAGTTTTCTAACTTGAACTATCCTGCATTCCTTGGATAAACCATACATTTTCATGTTGTTGTGTTAATAAACAGTTAGATTAAATATGTTAATATTTTATTTGAGATATGTAATCTGTATTTATAAATTAAATTGTCTTATGGTTTTCTATAATGATACTCTCTGTCACTACTATTGGTATTAAGGCCATAGTCGAGTCTCAAAAACATTGGATTATATTTCCTCTCTTTCAATATCCTGGAAGAGCTCATATAGCATAGACATTTTCTGTGTATTCAAAGTTCATTTAAGTTGCCAGAAAAAGAGGTATTGGCCTGCTGCCTGTGTGGAAGTGAAATGAGGGTGCTGATTTTTTATTATGAATTTAATATACCTAATTGTTATACAGTCAAGCACCAGATAATGACCTTTCGGTCAACGATGGACTGCATAAGTGGTTCCATAAGATATGTACCATATAGCCTAGATGTGTAGTAAGCAATACCATCTAGGTTTGTGTAAGTACACTCTATGATGTTCGCACAATGACGAAATGATGTGTTTCTCAGAGCATATCCCTGTCGTTAAGTGAGGCATGACTGTGTATATCTCATATTTTCTATTGCTTCTTGACACTACAGAAATTGGTAATTTTTATTTTTTTAAAAATTGTTCATTTTATTTAAATTCTGAAAATATTTTATACTATCTTATTTTTTAAATATGCGTTTCATAAACAATGTCCTATTTTACTAATGCTATTTTTGCCTTCAATTTATTTTTATTTATTAATCTTTCCAGAAGTTTGTCTATTGTTCTTTCTAAAGAATCACCTTTTGCTTTCTTAATTATGTCTATTTTTTAAAAACTTCAGGAAATCTGCTTTTATCATTATTATTTACTTTAACTTACACTAGATTTTTTTTTTTTGCCATTATTTTTCCAGCTCCTTGAGTTAACTGTGCCCTATTATTTGCGTTGTTTTCTAATTAAAAATTTTTAAGGATAGTTTTTGCTGCTTTACCAAAGACTTGTTATATAATGTTTTGTCATTTAGTTCTAAACAATTTGTAATTTACATTAATTCATGCATTAATTTGAAATTTTGTGCTTTGATTTTCAAAAATAAAGGGGATTTTATTTTATTTCAAAATTTATTCCATTTTGGGGCCTGCCCGGTGGCGTAGTAGTTAAGTGTGCGCACTCTGCTGCGGTAGCCCAGGGTTCGGATCCCCGGTGCGCACCAACTCATTGCTTGTCAAACCACGCTGTGACTGTGTCCCTTATAAAGTGGAGGAAGATGAGCACGGATGTTAGCCCAGGGCCAGTCTTCCTCAGCAAAAGAGGAGGATTGGCGACAGATGTTAGCTCAGGGCTGATCTTCCTCACCCACACGTGCACACACAAAAACAGGTTAAAAACAAAAATTAAAAAATTAAATTAAATTTAAAAAAATTTATTCCATTTTGACCAGACAATTTTTCCTTAGGTACTTTTGTTCAGCCTACATGGTACCCTACTACATGGTCAATTCTTGCAAATGTACTATGTTTTTTTTAAAAAACACAATGTGTCTTCTCTTTATATTAGATGTAGGCTTCTGTACCATAACTATCATATAAATTTGCTTTTTGTATTGTTTAAACCTTTTATATCCTAACTATTTTTTTAAATTTGCTTAGTATATTAGGTGTTGATAATTTGTTAAAAACTGCTATGTTTATGAATGGGTCAATTTTTTGTATTTTTCTTTACAATTCACTCACTATTTGCTTTATATGTTTTTGGTTTATTTTAAAATTCCAAACACTGAACATAATAATTTCTTTGTGGATTATACCTTTTATCATTATATAGTGGTTCCTTGCCTCTATTAATGCTTTCATATTTAATTCTTTTGTGTCTAGAATTATTATTGCTGCATCAGCTTTTTCTTAGTATTTGCTTACAAATCTAATTCTATTACTTTATTTTCAACACCACTGAAATTATGTAAACAGTGTACAGCAGGATTAAAAACACCTCTGAGGAATTACTGAGATGTTTACCCTACATATCTCCTTTCATGTTTTTTATTTACCATGTTTTGGGGGTTTTTATTTTCTTTTTTTTTAACTGCCCTATTTTGAATTTTTCTATTTTACATTCTTCTTTTATTCTATACTTCGTAGGAAGTTATATTTTCTATTTTGCTTTTATTAGTGGTTAGCCTTATATTTTGCCCTGCATCCTTAACAAAGCTGTATATAATCAGTATGCTTAGCATCCTCCTGAATAATACAAGACACTTATAATGCTCTGAGTTCCCCCAAACACCCTGACTTTCTGTATCCCACGATTTGTTGTCTATTATTTTACATCTACTTTATTTTCATAACTCTCCTAGTTCACTATTACTTTTATTATTTTAAATTCTTTATGTTGTCTTCCATGTTTTGAAAAACTCTTCATCTTTTATTGTTTCTTAGTATTCCATTCTGTCTTTTATAAGCAATTTTCTTGTTGCTAGTATGTCATTTTTCTCTCTTTAACAAACTTCTGTGTGTAATGAATGTTCAGTTTTCATATATCAAAACCAATATTTATTTTATCCTCATCTCTTAATGATAGTTTACTTGGTATAGAATTCTAAGTTGACAGCTATTTTTCCTAAGCACTTTGAAACTATTACTCTATTGTCTTCTGGCATTAATTTTTCCTAAGGAGAAGTTGGCTCTGAGTCTGCTTATCATCACATTATTGGTAATGTGTCTATTTCTTTTAGAAGCTTTAAAAATTTCACCTTTGGGGCTGGCCCCGTGGTGTAGCAGCTAAGTGCGCTCGTTCCGCTGCTGGCAGCCCGCGTTCAGATCCTGGACACGCAGCGATGCACCTCTTGCCAGGCCATGCTGTGGTGGCGTCCCATATAAAGTGGAGGAAGATGGCACAGATGTTAGCCCAGGGCCAGTCTTCCTCAGCAAAAAGAGGAGGATTGGCAGATGTTAGCTCAGGGCTGATCTTCCTCACCAAATAAAAAAAAAAGGTAAAATAAAAAATTCATTTTTATCTTTAATATTCTGAACTATTACTGAAGAACATAATTAGATGTGGATTTTTAAAAATTATTTGCTGCTTGACACTTAGAACTTGCCTCTTCATGTCCTTCTATAATTCAGGAAAATGCTCCACCATTTTCTTTTCAAATATTGTTTTATCTTCTCCTCCTGGAAATCCAACTGTGTGTTGGAGCCTCTTGTTCTTAACTTTTGTTTCATATGTTTGTGTTGTTTCTCTCTGTGATGGGCTTTTTAAATTTTAATGAATATATATATATATTTTTTTATCATTTCTTTTTAGTTCTTTTAAAAATCTGCTCCATTTCTCAAATATTTTTCTTTTTCTTTTTGGAAAGAAAACTTGGAAGTCTTCCAAGTTTACAGAATAATAGTTTGATGCAATATGTTGGTATACTATTAATCTAGTAATTTATTTGGTATTTTCAAATAAATGTCTTTGTGGCCTTTGACTCATGCTTGCTGTAGAATGATGTAGTTTTCAAAGGGTGTAATTTTGTTGTTGTTGTTTCATCCTGGTTACTTTGCATATGGCCAAAGTACGTGCATAGTATATATGCTTTGCTGCTGTAGATAGAAATGAAGAGTGGAGATAGAGACATATAGAGATAGAGAAAATGAATGCTTGGAAAATCTGTAATTAGATATAATTTAGAATCCCTCTGGTTTCCTTTCCATGTGAGAAAGTCTTCTGTGTTTCTTGTAATTCTATCATTCTGAGCACCCTCACCTATAAACAGGTGAGAAACCACACATAGAAATAAAGGCTTGAGAGATCATTGAAATTCAGACTTGATACCTTGAGCACCAGTGAAGCAGACAAACTTGCAGGACAGAGAAACATTGTGAAGGAAAAGAACAGAGGGAGGAAACAATGACATAGAAAAGGCAAGGAAAATGTCAGAGAACGTAAAGAGCAGAGCCAGCACTGGAAAAGAACGCAATGCACGTATCCTTCAAAGAAGCTAAGATTTACTTCAAATTTAAAAAACATTATTAAATCCAAGCTTTGCTTTTAGGAATAAAAATTATCAGGAACACACTTAAATGAAACGGTGAACAGATTCAGAGGACAAATTAGCATGAAATGGCTAGTCATTAAATAGCCAGAGAGCCATGGTCAGAAAGATCCCAAATTTTAATGACTAGTATCTGGTGCAGGAGGGAGAACCTTGCAGTCATAAGTTAGAAAACTTAAAAAAGCCTCTTTGAAAGAGATGTTGACACCATATACTTGAAAGAGGTCACAATATTAATCTGTTAAAACATTTATGACATATAAAAAGGTCACAAGGTTTGACTAGGGGCATAAACATTAAAAATCTTTCTTAGCTGAAATTTTACCTTTCAGATTATGTGACATGACATTCTTCTAGTAGAGGCCAATATCTTTCTAAGAACTCACAACCATAGTATATTATTACGTCAGCTCAGTATTAAGTCTCAAAAAGGATTGTGTAAGCAAAATAGTATTGAAAGTCACTTCAGTCCAGAGGGAAAAATACTCCCAATACCTATGATAAAATACAAACAAAATTTGCTGACTTGAATACAATTTTTCCTCTTGATCTACATTTTAAGGACAGTATAAATCAATGTTCCCTAATATAAAGATTGATATGTTCCAACTTAAAATCATGACCAATTCTCATCAGAACTCTAAACTGGATAAAACAATGTTTTGTTTTGTTTTGTTTTTTACCTTTATGGAGCAAGATTAACGAAACCTCCCCAGTCACCTCACACATAGGGAAGGCCCACCCAAAAGGGTTACCTCTTTGCTTTACTCAGGTCCTGCCTTTGATGTATCAAACCACATCCGATGAGGAAGCGGCTACTGTGGAGCTCTCATGTCCTGCTGCTGAAGTTGTGGGAGGTGATAAGTTTTGACTGTGCAGCCAGCATATGTCATGGTAAATTTTCAACTCTAAGTAGAGAGAAGACGTACTGTTCTCTGCTCAAGATTATACTTGATTTCCCACCCACCCTCTTCCTCCGACACAGTTTGGAACAAACATAAGTAAATACTTGACAGGTGAAATATCACCTGTGCCATTCACGGAACCAGAATGAACCATAAGTAGAAAGTGTTAATTCACTACTGCAGTGACATCCTGTTAGCAGAAAAAAGATCACATGTTCCTATCCCTTTTAATGTAGCCATGGAGAACAGAAACTTCTGTTCCTGTGGGCCGCAGGATAAGTCTAAGTATTTCAATGTGGGCCCAATGGGGACTCTCTAATGAGACTTCTTTACATCTCCATATGCTTTCAATTGTCTATGTTTATCTAAATTATGTCTTCATCCAGATCTGAATCCGTTTGTCATTTCTGTGCTCCTCACATGCCAAGGCTCCATTCAGAGAAGCTGCTTTCCTTGTGTAGAGTTCACTGGAAGAAGGGAGTTTGGTAATGCATCTACCGAGTAGATTCCACATGAAAGGCTCAAAGAGATAGGAATCCCATATAAAGAACAGTCTGCGAGGCTGAGCAGTAAGCACATCGCACATTCTAGTCAGCCTCATTGGTGGGTGCTTGACAAGCATGCATGCACCAGATTTGATCCCCCTCCTGCTTTAGCACAGGAAGAGCCAACATCAGCCGCTATTCAATCACTCAAGCATATGCACTGGCTTCAAAAGCAGAGACAAAAGGGGCAGCTGTTCTTATTCACAGCAAGCGGGAGAAACAGTCACTATGCAAAGAGATCTGGGACTTGGCAGTGAGTGGCAAAGCCTACGTGGTTCTGGCTCATCTATGTGGGATTCTGAGAGTACGGTAGAAAGTTGGGCCTCCCTGCAATCCAGTAAAAATCACTACATTTCTAAAGGAGAACGGGTTTTTTACAGGTGAATCCCCTTATAAGAAACCAATAAGTTTCAAAAATAAAAACATACAAACCAACAAATTTGTGGTGAGCATTTATATCATAAAATATTTTCCTCTCTTGAGGATTCAACTAAAGGTCTTTTTCCTTAGTGATGTAAAAAGGAATTCAATATATGAATAAAGTTTCAGGAATGTACCAATTCCATAAAATTGGTTACACCTGCAATCTGATATCTTCAAAAGTAATAAGAAAATCACTATATGTCTGCTTGAAATTTTGTTTGCGTGAAGCTGAAGAAAATATTTTACATTTAAAAAAATATAGAACAGCAGTTATCCTAACAACTTGTAGTAGAGATTCCATAGCACTGCGTCTCTCAAAGTGTGGTCCCTGGACCAGGAGCATCAGCAGCACCTGAGAATCTTGTTAAAAATGCAGATTCTCAGGCCCCACCCCAGACTACTAAAGCAGACACTGTGGTGGGGCCCAGAAATCTGTTTTAACAACTCCTCCAGGTGATTCTGATGCACATTAAAGTTTGACAACCACTGCCTTGGCAAAAGCAAAATGTTGATAAACAGTTCCCACCATATATTATTTTGAAACTTTTGGGGTGAAAGTGAATAGAGAGAAATTTCATAAAACGTAAGAACCCATCAAAGAGAATCTGACAAATTTAGTAGTTGCAATGGGTTTCTTTTAGCCAAGGGATAACAATATAAGTTACTTAGTCTGACACATGAAGTTCTTCACAACGTGCTCCCCACGTATGTCCCAGCCTCCTTTATTAGCCAGCCGGTCTCTTAACTGATATTTGCTGAGTACCTGCTACATTTGGACATAAGCAAGTAAATAGAGAAAGAAATAATTATATTCAACTGCCATAACCCCTAATGACATAAGATCCAGCTCCATATGTCTCACTGCCTGCTTTTTGGTGATTCGGTAACTTGAACATGCTTTTCTCATTCTAAAACATTATTCCACTCCCACTCATCTTTCTCCATCAAGCAGACTCTTAACCATCCTATAAGATCCAGCTCAAATAGGTCAAGTCTTTCCTGACTTCCTCAGGTGAGGTTGGTTACTTCTTGTTCTGGGCTTTTGCAGAAATGCATTGTTTTTTGTTTTGCACTTATCACATTGTATTGAAAGCCATTTGTTTACAGGTTTAAAATCTGCTAGGTTGAGGGCTTCTGAAGATGAGAGACTGGCAAATCAAGTAAATCATTAAGTACTGGGGATATTTCTCACACAGCGCACAAGTGACTTGAAGTAAACATGTGGAAGTTACTATAGAGACCTAAGTAACATAAAAAAGTGTTCTGCCTATTTTAGTCCCTGTGGAGAGGTGAAGGATTCTACTTTAAACTAAAAAGGCAGAGAATGGTTATAATTAGTAGGAAAAAATACACTAAAGGTGAAATGTGATTGCTTAATGCAGTGATTTCTCAAAGTTTTATCCATTTGTCATTGTTCAAAACTGAACACTGAAAGATTACAAACCATATTACATATGAGATTGTTTGTAAGAAGTCATGCAAAGCAAATAAACCTAGATGTGATACAAACTTAGAGAAGAAACCGGAAGAGATTTTTTTGGTCAACCCATTATGGAAGTTAGGTGACTTCAAAAAAAGGCTGCTTTTCAAAAAAAAAAGCCAAAATAGAGAGAACAAACCCCAAACCAAGATGGTATAAAGAGTTATTAGACCCTTGACCAGAGAAACCAGAAACTGGTATAAGAGATATGACATACATGATTTTTAATCTCCACCAAGAATTTCAACACTCACATTTATCGCACGTCGACCTCATAGATTCTATTCCAGGGTCTACTTGACCCTGGCATCCTCAGGAATCCACAAAGACAAAGCTTACTTCTAGCCTAAACAGTCCTGCAGTCATTATATCTTCTCAAGGAAGAGGTCAGTTAATATGATGCGCTTTGTAATAGGACAGATCTGGGTGAAAATCACAGCTCCGACACTCACCAGCACTGTGCATTTGTTAAACAGTTGAATATCCTCAAACTTTATCATTCTCATCTTTTAGAACAGAGATCTAATAACTTTTGGGAAATCCAAGTGAAAATGTATGAAAAGTGATTACCATTGTGCCTAGCACAAGACACAAATGCATAATGAAAAAAATTCCAATATGGACTATATTATAAAAGCTCTTCATTTAGATCATCCTGAGATGATGCTGAGAACCTTTCATTTAGACGAAATTCAGGCTAGAAAGGACATGGGAGTTATTCTAGTCCAACTCTCTCATTTTATGGTTTGCCATGACTCAGAAAGATAAAGTACCTTGACTACTAAAATACAATTCTGTTCTCACTAGGCCAGAAACTTCTTCATTAAACCTTGGTGTCTGTAATAATTATCTACTGCTGCTATATCAATTTCTCAGAAATTTAGCAGCTTAAAACTGTATACATTTCTTATCTCACAGCTTCTGTGGGAAAGAATTCTGGGCACAGCCTGGTTGAGTCCTCTGCTTCAGAATTTCTCACAAGGTGACAATCAAGGTTTTGGCCAGGTCTATGGTCTCATCTGAGGATAAGCTGGGGAAGGATTCTCTTTCAAGTGCAGTGAGGTTGTGGACAGAATTCAGTTCTGTGTGGATATAGGACTGAGGGCTTCAGTTTCTTGCTGGCTGTCAGTCAGCTCCTAGAGGCAGCCTGCAAGTCACGGCCTTGTAGGCCTCTCACTGTGGACTAAATGTTTGTGTCTCCCCCAAATTCATATGTTGAAATCCTAATCCCCAATGTGATGGAATTAGGAGGTAAGACCTTTGGGAGGTAATTAGGTCATGAAGGTAGAGCCCTCGTGAAAGGGTTTAGTGCCCTTATCAGAAGAGACAGGAGAGGGGCTGGCTCGGTGGCGCAAGCGGTTAAGTGTGTGCGCTCCACTGGGGTGGCCCGGGGTTCGCTGGTTCGGATCCCGGGCGTGCACCAACGCACCGCTTGTCAGGCCATCGCCATGCTGTGGCGGCGTCCCATATAAAGTGGAGGAAGATGGGCACGGATGTTAGCCCAGGGCCAATCTTCTTCGGCAAAAAAGAGGAGGATTGGCAGATGTTAGCACAGGGCTGATCTCCTCCCAAAAAAAAAAAAAAGAAGAAACAGGAGAGCTTGCTCTAGCTCTCTCTGCTCTCAGCCACAGGAGGATATAAGAAATTGGCAGTCTGCCACCTACAAAAGAGCTTTCACCAGAACCCAACCTCGCTGGTACCCTGATCTAAGACTTCCAACCTCTAGAACTGCAAGAAATAAATTTCTGTTGTTTATAAGCCACTAGTCAATGGCACTTTGTTATAGCAGCCCAAACTAAGACACCTCCTCACATAGGCAGCCTACAACATGGCAGCTTGCTTCTTGAAGTCAGCAAGCAAGACTGAGACTCCTGCAAGACAGGCCTTACGATCTTATGTAGGTAATCATGAACATGTAATCACATACATCCCATCACCTTCGCGGCATTCTATTGGTCAGAAGCAAGTCCCAAGCCACACTCAAAAACTATGCAAAGCTGTGATCATCAGGAGGGAGGAATCTTGGGGACCCTTCTGGAGTCTGTCTGCTACAGTGTCTTATAGAACTTTCACTTATTCAATAATCCTGCCAGTTATGTGGTGCAGGATCCTGTGTTAACACAAGATAAACTATGCATTTGATATGGGAACCATAATTTTTTGTGGTTGCAAATACCCAACCTAGTCGTTGGCGCCATTGGTATAATCTGAACTCATTACCATGAGCGGCCCACGTCACAATGCTGGTGTTAGGGAACCACGATGTAGCCTGTGCTTCACTGTCCTGATGTACACTGTACATCTCTCTCAAGTCACATTCTTAGAAAAGTATCCGTTTGGAGGGGTTCTAAGGACAGTGTCATTCTGTAAACAGATTTCCTGCCCTCGGGAGTATGTTCCAGGTTAAAGACAAATATTATGGAGTGACGTGATAAATACATAATTATTTTTATTATTTTATTATATCATTATATCATATTACATATAATATAATATATTTATATATTATAATTAATATATATTAATTATAATTATATAAAAAATAAAAATTATAGATAAAAGTCCGGATAATAGGGGATCAGATAAGGAACACTTACCCCACCCTGGGGAGATTAGGGAAGCAGAGGTGTAGGTGAGGTACCCCTGACAGTCTGGAGGGATGAGAAGGAGTTATCCAGGAGCAGCAGGTAATGGGGAAAAGGGAAAGGCCAGGCTTTGTGTGGCTGGAGCATCGGGAGTGCACTGAGAGAGGCTGCCAGGGGAAGCCATAGAGGTCCAGGGACACTGGATGTGCACACTTGAGCATGCCATTCCTTACAACCCTCATTAATTATACACTTTCTGTCTAAGGACCCGTGGGAAAAGGGCACGCTAAGCATCCAAGGAGACCTGGTGTGAGAAATAAAGTCCCCTGAGTTGCATTTACTTCAGTCCTGCCTACTTGTTTGTAAACTGTAAGAAGCAAAAAGGTACATTTTTAAAACAATTTTTTAAACTTTTTTTAAAAAAACAGCCAAAAACAGATACCACTGCCGTAAAATCAGTAACCCAAAGCAATTACCCTAAATCCGCATCTCATACACACATGGTATGTATGAAGTATAAAACACTTCTATCAAGTGTTTTAGGTATTTGCTTAAAAGCACTTCTGTTTGTTTATGGGAACACAATATATGGTATGTAATTAAACAAGCAGTATATATATATCTTTATTGAGCATTATCTTTAGCAAAAAATAATGGAATGTTCTGCATCCTGGCATCCACGATTCTGCTGTCCTGGCACATATGGTGAGTGGGAATGGTGGTTGAGACTCACTCACGCAATCACTTTAATGAAACTGTCACAATCAGGCACTCCGCAAAGCAGTATTCTGTTCTTCTGTCCATTAAATGCATCCCCCATCCCTTTCAACTCTGCAGAAATTGCATAGGCAGTGTTATTTACCAATTGGAACTGGCAGCGTTAAATTAGCACTGGCTGATTACTAGACTTTTGCACAGTGAACTTTATGTTCCCCCATTGAATCCGTTTATTGTTGCTGTTCCTGCTTTGGAACATGACTTCCCTAGAAAGCATTTCTTCATTAAGCCGCTGTGCTGGAAACAGACAACAGCTTGAAGCCAGCAGCTGCTCTCGAACAAAGCAGGTAGAGAGGCAAGAAAGGCTGCTGAATCCATAACAATAAACACATCATGACATAATTACAATAAATCTCCAGAGTGACCTGCGCACATTCACTGCCATATGGTTATTTTTGATGCTGGAAACGTGTAGCCGGGAGCCATAGTTTAATCTAGCCACTTTCAACAGTATTCCTGCTAGCATGAAATTGATTTTTTTATCCAGAAAATTAACATGAATATTTATTGCCGCAAGTGAAAACTATATTTGCACAGTCAGCTAAGTGTGCCAGTAGATTTAATAAAAATATTTGAATTTTGTTTTACCTGAAATATACGAATAGGTGAATAGAAGTTTTGTGGGGGTTTTTGCGTAGCTGGGTTTTTTGGGGTTTTTTGTTGTTGTTTTACTCTAGCAATACTTTCATAATATGCAATATACACCCTTCAATCTCCTCTACCTCCGTCTTTTTGGGCAATGTTTTTTCAGTGGTACTTAGAAGGACTGTTCTCTGCTTCTTTTAATATCTTCCTTTGACTTTGTCGAGGTTAATAGGATTTACTGCTACTGTAGCCTGCTTGGGAAAAACAGGTTGTCAATATGTACAATACCTTGTGGTCTATCAGGAATTAATAAACTGCCCTCTCTGCCCCTGCTTCTGAAAATAATTTATTCTGAAGAAAATTGAGATATGTACATATGTCAGGCAGGTGGACCAGCCCAGAATCCCAGCCTCCTAAACTCACTGAGGGGTTTCTCGGGCAAGTCTAGTCTTGCTGGGATAATGGAATGAGTCTCAGATAAATATAAACATTCCACCACTCTCTTGCAGATATTTTCCTTGCGATACCACTTATTGATTTGATTTTTGAGAGCTTTACGAGGGTTAAATATTGTTCTCTGCATTCAGGAGGTACAGTAGTCCCATCTTGATAACAGTGGCCTGAATAACCAAATCCTAGACCCTGTTCATCCTAAACCAAGAGTCCTGGAGGATTCTGGGCAACCTGCCTTGTGACTTGAGAGGGCATTTATTCTCACAAAACTGATGCATAAAAAATACTCCATTTTAGAATCACATTAAAAGAAAAGGAGAATTCTGCCAAAATGGGAGGGCTCAAAGTGGGAGGGTTCATATAGGAATGGGGCCAAATACAAACTGGTTTTGCTTTAGAATTTTCTCCATTGCCCTATGTCCTAGCCACAAGCTACCTCCAGTGCCCTGAGACCTGTGGGGCTGAAAATATGCCCCCAGATTTGCTGTCTTTTGGGGAAGATAATGGGAGTTCCCCTCTCCTGCTTGAGACTGTTATATAGCAGGCCTTTCTTGTGACGTCATCCTGGGAAACCAAATAAATCTCCTGTAACAGAAACAAACACTTAACTCTCTGTGTCACCCCAACAAGAAATTGCTGAAACCACAACCACTTTTAGGTCCCTTCTTGAGAATCAAAGAAACTGACTCATTGTCTCATGGGCTCCGTTGTGTATATATGTACAAAACAGTAAAGGGATCTATCTTATGCAGGAAAATAACTAGCAGTGGCTGTATAGGTCAAGAAGATTGAAATAAAACAATTTAGGGAACTTGTTCAGCAGCTGGCAGAACCAAGACTTATTTAAGCCATTGTTATTTGTTTGTCACTTTTATGAATGTGGATTCCAAACAAACTCACTCGGGACTTAGTAAGTAAGAGCCTCAGTAGGCAAAGAAGGCTAAAAAAATGGCATCTTTTCTATTGACTCACTGCAAACCTTCAGCGAGTTGTTTTCACATTGCCTCTGTCACTTCCATTATAAACCAGAAATCATACTATTAATTGGTTTTCTTCCAGAGTTTTCTTAAGTCTTGAAAAATGTTTAAAAATTAAAGTACAGTAAAATCATTAAAAGTATAATAGTCAGAACACATAACCTGAGCTTCTGCAGAATCCCTGGGCCTTAATGTAGCCAAAAAATCAACTAGATTTTCAGGGGCCAACCTCATGGCCTAGTGGTTAAGTTTGGTGTGCTCTTTTTCAGCAGCCCAGGTTCAGATCCCGGGTGTGGACTGACACGACTCATCGGTGGCCACATACAAAATAGAGGATGGTTGGCACAGATGTTAGCTCAGGGCAAATATTTCTCAGGCAAAAAGAGGAAGATTGGCAACAGTTGTTAGCTCAAGGCCAATCTTCCTGAGCGGAAAAAAAAAAAATCAACTAGGTTTTCAGAATGCAAGGTAACTGGTCAAAGGCAATAAATATGACAAAAATCGTGACAGAATGAGGTGTGGGAATCAGAAGAAGAATAAGGAAAATATGTTTTGTGTTGATAAATATAGTTAAATTAGTTAGATAGTGTTTCTGACTTAATCCTTGCTTACTCAATAGATTTTTCATCTAGTGGCTTATTAGCCATCTAATACCTAACTTAGATCTTGAGTTTTTAACTCATAATTTGTTCTATTATATGAAATATTTATTATTTTTTTATATTGAGGTTATAAGTACACTTATGTGTCCTTATTACACTGGAGCTCTCCTAAATGATAAATATTATGACACTTTAATACGTACTCTGCATAAGCAATGCTTTTATGAACTCCAGGAGAAACTAATGCAAGATTTCGGCCCAAAAAATCAATGCAGGTTAACAAGCATTTGTTACTTAGTACTTAAGCTAACTTTTCCTACCTACATTTTTTCTACCCCAAATTGCTAAATTTTCTTGTTCTTGTAAAGCATACAGATAGTACTATTTCTATTGTGTACTAACAGAAATCAGTAAAAGATTATTTCCTAAAGCACTTCCTCTAGAAAGAACCCAGGCTTTCCTTTAGTCTTGCCCTTAAAATTCCTGTATCCCACACAGGGGCAGTGCATGGACTTGTAACCCGTCTCTGCAGCTGGCCTATCTGAATGAGCCAGAAATGAGACGTGTGTGTCCTACACTCAGAAGCTTTAGTTTGGTGGGGCTGTCAAGCCATTTCTGACTTGATGAAATGTACACCTGTGACCAAACAGATGCTGACACGTGGAGTGAACATACAGAGACAGGTGGATTTGGACTGTCATGATTGTAGTTTTACTCGATTGTAATTTTCACAGGCTCCAGGTGGTGTCTATTTTTTCATGGCTTCCCTCATCTCAGAAAGGCCCAGTGGACCTTGAAACAGAAGACAGAGAGGCATCCTGGTTTTTATCTAGACCAGTTTGCAGTGTGGGCACTTCAGAGAGTTGTACTATGAAAAGGCAATTAGCTTCTTGAGTCTAGGATGCCATTTAGAATATCTAAGCTACTGTGCTTCATCATAAAATTGACCTTTTTAATTTTTTATGTTGGAAATTTCCACTAAAAGTGTTAGAATAAAAAAAGGTACAGCTCCAGGGACAATATGAAAGGCAATGGAAGGAGTTGTGAAAGGCTGTGCTACCCTGAAGGAGAGCTGAAGTCAGCTCCACTTGGATATAATAAATACCATGTCATGAAGTACCCTGTGCTTAATTTTAAATAATTGGTATCATTAAGTAACATAACAATGACATAGCAACACCAGATCTGCGTGAGAAGTAGGCAGGCAGTGTATCTTAGATTTACAGCCAACTTACAATCATGCAGGATAATTGCTTTGCTCTCTAGAAAAGAGGTCCTTTTCTCATTACTTTTGACTGTCATTCCTGTGCTGTAATCATCTTAATGTGATCGTAATTTATGTACTGTATTTTTCAAAGCTGTAACAGATTTGCCATTTTAATTTCCCTGTCCAACTCCAATGTTTCAGCAGGAAAAAAAAAAAAGTCATTGTCAATAGAAAAAAGGAAGGGAAGTTATTTAAGACCAGAAGAATTGTCACAGAAGGTCATCAGAGTCATCCATGCAGTCCCCAGTCCTGTCACTGCCAGTAACAACACAGAATGTTTTCCAAAAAGATGTAGGGGGATTGGGGAGTGTAGGATAAATGTTAAGAGTTATGGTACTTGTATTCCAGTCCGAGCAACTCTACTTACTAGCTGGATGACTTTGGGCAACTTTTTAAAACTTTTTGGTACTCCACCTTCCCCATCTATAAAAGGGGAATGCAATCTAGTTAATTCTAGTTGTATATTGGCCCTGAAGCTTACTAGCTTAAAGCAACAATTTATTAATTATCTCTCAGAGTTCTGTTGGTTAACCAGGCTCAGCTAGGTGGTTCTGACTTGACGGCTGGGCCTGGGAATGGAGTCGTTTGGACTGGGCATCCAAGATGGCTCATTCACATGGGTGGCAGTTGATGCTAGCTGCTGCTGGAGGCTCAGTTGGGAGATGAACCAGAATGCCTCCTCCAGGCCTCTCCATGTTCCTTGGACTTCTCGTTATGTGTCAGCTTAGTTTGGATGGGGGGATTATCCCAGGGGAGTGCCTTCCTAGAGACCCAAGAGGAAGCTGCAAGGCCTTTATGACTAAGACTTGAAAGTCCCGGATTCGTGGGGTGAAGAATTAGGCTCCACATCCTGATGGAGGGAGTGGCAAGATCGCATTGTAGAAGAGCATGTGGGATGAAAGAGGTCGTTATAATCATATTTGGAAAATAAAATCTGCCATAGGCTAACAATTATAGTATCTAGTCATAACGTTTTGGGGAGGATTATATGAGTTAGCAATACCAGACAAATATTTAGAACAGTGCCTGGCATATCTTGAGCCCTCAATAAATATTGGATATTAATATTGTCCTCTAGAGCCTAGAATATTCTGCACTGTGTCCTGATATCTTTATCATCTCTGCTCTTTTAACTGTGATTTATTTTTTTCAATATTTCAAAATTAACACTTTCAACCTATACCTACTCTTGCAGACAGCGGAAAAGAAACATTTACTGATTTTTCAAGTTCGGGTGAATATGTAATTATTCATTCTGTTCATATTCTTCATAGTTTATAGTTGTGGAATTTTTCCTCTTAAGGAGCAGCTTTTCATATTGCTCAGTCCCAATGCATTCCTTCTGTGCCGTTTCTCTGGTACTCCACTGCCTCTACCTGTGAGGACTGGTTATGGCATGTGGAATCTCTAGTCTGTAATGGTCAATCTCAATGGTATATAAAATCACACAGAAGTAATGAAAAGATGATTGTATTTTAAAAAATTAAAACAGCTCTCAGGCCAAAGCATAGTATTTTTATCTTGAACTTCCATTGCTAGAAAAATAATTCAATTTGATATGCAAAATCTTATTCTTATAACCAAAAATGGGGCCAAAAAATCATAAAGTGTTGACGAAGTACAGTTTTATTGATATTATATCTAAAAACAAATGGAGGGAAATATAAGTTTTCTTTTCTTTTTCTTGCACTGTGTTAGTTAAGTAAGATTTAGAATCTAGCAGAATTCTTTGCTCATAGCGAATATTAAAAGAAACAGGTGTTTATAAAGATGATACACTGATATATTTTTAATTTCACATTTTGATGACTTCCAACACACTTCATTACTAATATTCAGAATGTCCTATTTTCATTCTGTGAGTGATTCTAATCATTGTTCTACACATGAACATTATGGGAATTAGATGAAAAATCAGGCAAAATCATGGAAGTCACAAGGGAAAATAATCCATGCATTAAATATTTTAATAGGATCTCACTAAGAGGTGGGAAGGAACATTTAAAAATATACTTCTCTCTGAATTGATTAGTATTACTTTTGTTCACTCGGAATCTCATTAATAAAAACCCAAGGTGTTGAGTTATATCAACTCTCTGCCAAAAGCAAGAGCTTCAACACAACCGAGAAATTAAATTATAGTCACAACAAGCAGACTTTCTGTCCCAAACACAGTTCAGTGCCTTGTGACTGTCAGATAACTGACTTGGGCTTCAGTTTTCAAATGGTTAACATAATTTTATTTCTACCAGGCTCCTTCAAAGATGAACTAATAATTAAGCTAAATGATAGAAGCCATCACTGACCAAAAACATGAAAGTGTGCCCCAAAAAACAATTACAAGTCAGCTCAGTGGTGTTTATCTAGAAGCTGGCTTACAGGCATTTAGAACAAGCAAAACATAAAGTACTTGATAGAAACTAAACTAAGAAAAATACACCTAGAAAAAACTGGATGCCCTAACACAGAAGCTCATTTTCCAACCTCAGACAACAGAATAGTAGGGTGCTTTCCTTGGATTCTAGGAAAAATGAATAGACTGGATCAGGCTCTTCCTGTAGAAGTCATCTCTTTCTTTATATATAAATACTGAAATTAGAACATTTTAAAGTAATGCTTGAGAATTTTGAAACTGTGGAAGCTAAGACCGATAAAGCTTTCAAAACTAAGTTTATTTTAAATTATTTTATTTACTCATGGAGTACTCTCATCTAGAATTTTTAGCATAAGAAATAAAACCCTGGTTGATAAAATTAAGGATATATATATATATATATACACACAAACCAGACCACATATATATACAAAAAAAATCAGGCCACAAGTTTGGAATTTCATTTCTTAAGTTTTATCTTTTTTTACCTTTGTTTGTTCAGTTCTGTTGTAATACTATAACTATGAGAAAGGACATTAAACTGTGTGATCTGAGAAAGTCTTTCTTAAGGACAATTTGTTGACCATGACTTTCTTTGTTTGAACTGCTTAACCTCAAACATTGTCTGTATGAGTTTTATACATATTTTTGAAAAATACTCAGAAGCTTAGTTAGGCATGTATTTATTTATGATTTGTTCTCTGTCTACTAAAAATTTGAGATAGCTTTATAAAAATTAAATGACATAATACAATAAAAAAATAAACTGAGGGGCCAGCCCCGCGGCCTAGTGGTTAAGTATGGCATGCTCCACTTCAGCGGCCCAGGTTCGGTTCCCAGGCACGGACCTACACCACTCGTCAGTGGTGATGGTGTGGCTATGACCCACATACAAAATAGAGGAAGATTGACACAGAAGTTAGCTCATGGTGAATCTTCCTCCAGCAAAAAAATAAATAAATAAACTTAAAAACAACTAATTAAAGGAAGCAGAGATGTAAGTTGATGTAATCAGTTAACTGGGATCTATTACTTATAACATTGAATTCATAAAAGTTTCTCAGGGGAAAAAGAAACATGATAATAAATGCAAACAAAATTTTCTTTTTCTAATCAACAGCAACATACATTTACATATGTTGCTTTTCTTTGTGTCATTACCCAGGTTTGAGTCTTTGTATTTTTCACATTAAGAATCTAGAAGCTTTTAGAATTGCTTTTGTCCATCGCTGGTTCTGCCGTGAGGGCCAATCCTATAGTTTTATATATTTACCAGGATTATTGCATAACCCAATAGAGCATGTCTTAATAAAGACATCACACAGTTTTAGGGAAAGAGATTTGCTCTTTCCTTCCATCCCAAATTGGGCTAGGGATTTGTACTGACCTCTGGAACTACAGTGAGCCCACATAGGACAGCTTCAGAGACCTTGGACATGGCTACAATTTGAACCATTCATATGTTTAAAATAGTCCTCCTCAGAGAATAGTTTAAAATTGGGTTACATTTAACTGACAGATACAGATATACATTTGTATCTGTCAAATACATGTATATACATATTTGCCTATATACCAAGTATACTTGATGAAAATGGCATAAAATATCAAAATCAGACACAGGAAACATTCTGAACTGCTTTAGAATTCTTTCTGAATATTGAGTATTTACTTTCTGTATGGATAAGTGTATCATGTTTTGAATTTCATGAAAATCCCCCCCTTATAAATCATAAATATGAAAGTTCACCTTTTCGGAGTGTGACATATTTGCACTTAAATGTATTAGGACAAAAAAAAAAAAAAAGACCATTCGTGTTGATTTGAATGATTAGTAAGCATTGTGAATTGTTGTCATGAATTTCATATCTGGCTAACATGAACAGCCAACGAATTCTTGCCAACATTGTTTTCATTTTCTTTCACAATGGGGCTTCTTTAGATACATTACAGCGTAGTAAAAGGAAATTTGTAGCCAAGAAAATGAGGAGGAGGGGGAGAAAAAAATAGGCTTATGATGCTTCTTTCCAACTTCCATATTCATCACACTCCCGGTCCGTCTGCCTTGATGCCAGTACTATCCTTTTCCCAGTTAAATCTGCAATGTTTATTGAGTTTCTGGGAGCAGCAAAATGTAAAATTTCTAAGGCTAAACTGACATTGGTCATTATATCTCTGTGCCCCAAAGACAGTCAGAATCTCTTTAGTCGTTAAAAATGCAAACATGGCATTGGAAATACAGTGAGATTATTTCAATGCTATGTGAGTAATTTTCCAAATCAAATATATTCCTTAAATATATGGTTTCATACAGTTAAATTTGGCTCACTGTTTTACCCACATGATAACATTTTTATTTAAAAACGAATTAAAAATAAGCTCTGTGGGCTTAGGAGTCTTCTTGAGCTCATGTGCTGATTAGAGTAAATGTTGCATGCAAGAAAAGGACATTACCACTTGTTTCCAGCATTCTTCTGGGTGTATTTAAATTCAGATTCAGCCAGCACTGTGTCTGTCAGGAAAGTCATAAACCTTTCACAAATGTATTGTCACCAAAAGACAAAAACTGCCATCTGGAACAAACCAATGATCCTTCAAGACTACCTTGATGGGCTTACTGTGGGAATCTTCAAAGGTAGGTATAAACACACACTTCAAAGTGAGAATGACTGAAAAAAAGAAAAAGAAAAAAAAATTACTTTGTGGGAAAATTTCTTCCAGACATCAAAATATCAGACCTCAGAAAATCACCATAATCTTTGAATCATGAGCACTGATTATTCCTTACCATCCTTTCCTTTCTTGGACAACTTTGGAAGTGGTTTGGCTATGATGATCTTGTGTAGCAGAAAATTCTGCTATTTTGTTGGCTTATTTAATCCACACATTTCTTTGATTTTCATGTGGTGCTTTAATATCTGCATTAATTCACGCACTCAACTGTACCTTAATCTGTGATACTATAAGCAAGAGGGAAAAAAAACTAGAAGATTGTACAACCTAAAAGCTCGCAGCTCTGACAAGCGTGTGGAAAATAGTTATGAGTCCCAAGAGCACAAGACTAGTCCTGAGGGATAGTGCCTTTAGCTGAAGAGTAAGGAAATGACCCTACACTAGCTCTGTCATGTTTGTTAGGAGACAACCTATCTTGCCAGAATACAAATGTGAGCCATAATTGATAACTTGCCAAGAAATATAAAACTCACTGACAGATATTTACTTCTGCTAGTTTGTGAGGGAATCTGGAATATGCCAGAAAAGATCTGGATCTATGTTTAGTAAATTCGATGTCATATAGGAAAGAAAAATCTTTTGGAGCACATATGTGCAATTTTTACCTCTACCATTTGAAAGCAGTGCATATGGACAAAAAATAGATAAATAAAAAGGGAGAAACAAAGAACTGACTATATATATGATGCTAGAGGGTGGTATTTGTTCTTTTGGACCATGATTACAGATACCAAAACGGGAGTTCCTGGAAAATATTCATGTCAACCGTAAGGATGGCCCAAAGGAACGTTGTGAGAAGATGCTCACTAAAGCATTGAAAAGAATTTGAGAGAGGAAAATGCACCCCTCCCTGAAGTAAAACCAATGAGAAATGTTAGAGATTGAAGCATAAAATTTAATCTATTCCTTCAATCATTTATTGAGATAATCCTCTATAGCAGACATTGTATTAAGAATTTTCTAGAAAAACATTAGGAAAAAAATCAGAGAAGACTGTAAAAAGAAGAAATAAAAAGCATTGGTCACAATGTTGTGACTACAATATCTATATTCCAATTCACAGAAGTTAAATGAACATTGTAAATTGAAATTTAAACACAGGGTTAAAAATATAATCCCATAAGTATCCCCAAGACTGACCAGAATGGCTTATGACTAGTTAATGGCAATGGAAGACTAACTTGTTCCCCCAAAAAATCATAATGGGGGCCGGCCCGGTGGCGTAGTGGTTAAGTACGCACGCTCTGCTTGGGCGGCCCAGGGTTCGCAGGTTCGGATCCCGGGCACGCACTGATGTACGCTTGTCAGGCCATGCTGTGGCGCCGTCCCATATAAAGTGGAGGAAGATGGGCACTGATGTTAGCCCAGGGCCAATCTTCCTCAGCAAAAAGAAGAGGATTGGCATTAGATGTTAGGTCAGGGCTAATCTTCCTCACACACACACAAAAAAATCATAATGGAAGAGTGTATATCACAAATATATAACTATAAGGGAAAACCATAATCCTACTGTGGGAAAATAATGGACAGCATTTAACTGGGAACAAAAGGTGAGAGTGAGAGCAAGAGGGAGAGAGAGAGAGACTGAGAGAGAAGTGACTCCAGGATGGAAGTACACTGCAATCCTTCTGTTTAGAAGGTTAGATTCTCCTAATACCAGATGTGAGACCACATGTCTTAATTCTGACGGACTTTCATTATCTAGACAGCTACTATGGTTTATATCCTGCTAGAACCAGAGCATCTAATAAATTCTCTACTTACTTTCCTGAGGATTGTACCTCTCAGCAGAAAGAGGAGTCAACAGAGGGAGTGTTATCTGAACTTAATTCTGACCACCCAAGAAGAACCAATTAACAGTAAAATGGAAGCATGGCAACTCTCTGTGAATGTGATAATATTATCTTAATATTTATAATAGCCATGGAAAGAAATGCTTGATTTAGTCACAATTATGTCCTTTGCTCTTAAAAAAAGTTCTGCTAAAAGACAGATACGAGCCAATGGCAAAAGCTCTTAAACAAATATTGCTCAGAAAGGAGCTAGATGTTCCCCAGAACAAAATCCTGACCATACAAAAGACAAATTTGGTAATACTAGGAATAGTTAACTTAGCAGATGAATGATTCTGGCTGCAGAGAGTTCTCTATGAGCGCTCATTAAAAAGAAATACATATAACAGATTGGAAGTACTTCAGTTATTATTAAGTAGAACAAGCTGAAGCCTTGAAAAATAAGTAGAATAGTAAAAATGGTTTTTTTTTTTAGTATGTTTAGAACAAGATGCAAATGAGAGAGGAATAATCTGCTGTTAAGAGAGTTGACCAAATGGCATCAGATGACGTGGAAAATGCAGAAATTTCCTGCTGTTTTCTTGTTCTTATCTTCTTTGTCATGGACTGATGTGGGGAGAAGAGAACATTGGTAAGAGAGAATTGAACCCTAAGTGGAGAAAGGAAGAGTACCTGAAAACTCTACAAGGATTCAAGTCTCTTGCTGAGTAAAAATTGCATCCCAGCTATTGAAAAAGTTTGTGAACAAGATTGCTGAAATGCTATCAGTAACTTGGGGGGAATTATAAAGATGTAGGCCTTGGGAGACTAGAAACAGACAAATTATGTACTGATTTTCAAAAGCTGTGGAAGGATTTCTCAAGGGAGAAAAAGACAAATAAGCTTTTTAGCGTCACAGTAAAATCATAAGATGTATTATTAAACCCAAAATTTTGAACACCTAATGGAGATGGCAATCACTAAGGCCCAAAGTAGTAAGGGCAGGAAAAGAGTTGATGGAAATAACTTAATTAAGCGTATGATATGTATAAGAAAAAAAGGGAAAGAAGTCAAAGAAATAGCATTAAAAACCATGAAGCAGCAGAGGAAAGCCTAGAGAGAATGTGGAATTACTAAATTAAGAGACTCACAGAGTCCCCTGCGTGCACTATTGGTGGCATTGGATCTTTAGAGAGATTGATGATGATGACAACAAAGACAAGGCAATGAGGACCACGATAACAACGATGATGATGATGACAGCGATGATGATGGTCGTGATGATAATAGGGTCACCGAGCCATAAGCTCATGAACCATTTTTTTCTGTCCATTGGTGTGGTCCAGTACCCAGTACCTAGTGGGACATCAATATGTTTTAATTGAATTGAATAATAGCTGATGATAATAACTGCTCAAGAATCGTCTAAACATCTTGCAATGCTTTATTTCACTTCATCATCACAACGATCTAGGTAATTATTATACTCCTGTTTTACAGATGAGAAAAAGTAGGCTTAGGCAGGTCCTTAGCCAAGGTCACCCCTAATGAATAGGAAAGTTCTAATTCAAATCCAAGGCTGTCTGATTCAAAGCCTTAAGCTCTTAACCACTGTTATGATCTTGTATGACAATGAGCAACTTTCCATCCTGACAGAAGCCAATTCTATTGCAGTTGAGACAGTTTTCTTTCCTCTATGGAGGTCCCAAAAAAAAAAGAGTGAATGGCAGGAAATCCAGCTAGAGGTATCAGAAAATGTGGGAATTCTAGGGAACAAGATGAATAAACTGACATGTTCAAAGGAATTCAGACTCAAGGAGCTGAATGCAGGAATAAGGGCTAGTGGAAGTAGGTAGAAAACTGTCATTGGCCCAAGAGCATCAAGGCACTCAACGTGGCCCCACAACAACATGGCACCAGATCTTCCTTTGACCCTAGCACTTTAGCTGGACGTGATGAGTGCCCAGATGAAAAAATTAAGCTAGTTAAATTAGATTAAATTAAATTGATAGGATGACTGAACTTATTAAAGGAATTTTTCTCATTTTTACACTTGGTTTTATTTTAAGAAACTGCTTGTTAAACATAACATTACATCTAACTATACAGGAAAGAGATCAGGTTTCATGGTAAACAGGAAAAAAAGAGGCTTAGGTCTTAAATTATGGTGTTTGGGGTATTTTTGCTCAGTTATATTCAGCATATTTACCTCTGTCTTATGTAAAGAAATAGTATAGAGAGAAGGAGAAAAAACAATATGATGCATGACAGAGTGAATTTTTAAAATAATAACAATGGTGTACATTTATGGAGTGTTTCCTATGTATCAAGCACTCCAAAGAAACACTTTAGAAAGCTCATTTAACCCTCACAGCAATCCTATGAGATAGGTGTTCTTATGATCCTGTTATATAGATAAGGAAATTGAGCCTCAGAAAGATTAAATTCCTTGTATCTGGTCAAGGCTATTAAGTAGAGGAGCATATTTTCAAATCCAGAAAACTCTTTCTCTTAATCACCATAATAAACTGGTATTAAGTTTGGTTCCTTTCTAAAAAAGCTTGTAAGAATAGCCTCAAATACAGTAAGGGATAGGGTGTATATAGTTTAACAGATCACAAGAAAAAGCCTCATAGATTTTTAGTTGAAAACTAGCTCAATATGAGTCACCAATTTGCTGAAGGTTTCAAATAAAGACAAAACAGGCTTAAGTTGCATTAAAAGATCTCAGAATTTCAAACAGTGGAGGTAGTTAGAGCTCACTCCTTCACATTTAGAGTATTGTGGTCACTTCTGGACGACATCATGTGTTAGGTGAAACTTTAGGAAATGGAAATGCATGTAAAAATGGAGACACAGAAAAGACTTTAGAGTCATCGTGCGTGAAAAATCATGTCCTTGAGCCCAGTCAACTCAGGAGATTAGGATGGCTGTCTTCTAATATTAGAAAGGCTGTCACCTGGAAGAGGTGTAAGTTCACTGTGTAGCTCCAGGGGTAGGAGGCAAAATTTTACTCTAAAAAATAGTTCTGATAATCAAAACCATTCCAAAATATAATGGAATTGAGCGCTCCGTCCATATAAAGATTTAAGATGTTGCCTGCTCACCTGTCAGAGATGCTATAAGGAGGATGGGTAAGTGACCTTGAGTAGTTTAAATCTCCAAGAAGCCTGTTTGCTCATCTAGCAACTTTAAAATTGGCTAGGACAAGGTCTGGCTGTTCCTGAGGCCTAGCTGCATTGTCCTCAAGACATTCTCCTGAATATGTCCTTTCGGTCAATGTCATTTCTGCCCCTGAAGAATGTATACCTGACCCTGACACGCTGTTTCCAGACTTTTAAATGTCTGCTTTGTGAACCCCTGCTATTGCTGCCCTGGCTCTAACTGCAAGAAACTGAGATGTAATCTACATAACTACTCACTGAAACTGAAGGATCTAAATTAAGCTAAAGCCTCTTGGTTTCCTTTAAAAAACAGACCAGAGTTGTGAATAGAGCCATAAGCACAGTTGTGAGTTATTCAACCAGGGGTAGCTATTTGATGGATAAATCAATTTGCAGGAATATATCAAATGATTAATGAATCTGTCATATCAACTAGGACACTTGCTAATTGTTTTCAAGGTTCCAATAAATGTAATGGCAATTAATTGCACCTGCTATAATCCACTTCATGCTTAGAGCTGACATGGAAGTTTAACTTTCATTTTTCACTGGTGAGAAGTCTTTTGTCTATTCTGGGGCTTTCTCCACACCTGCCTGATATAGGAAAACAATATTTGTGTTTGGCAGAATCGTGCTTATTAATGGGTATAGATTTAAAGCCCTTGCAGCCCTCCCTACAAAAGAAGATGAGAAGTTTTGCAAGCCGCCCAGAGAAGAAAGTGTGTACTTACAAATCTAATGTTCATCTGAGTACGGTATATTGTGGTTCCCTGAGGCAGGCCTTGATATCGCAAAAGCAATTTCTGGCAGATTGGAAGGATTATTGCCCTCTGGGTTTCCAGCCTCTGATGGGAGATGGGAGTTGAGGTCCTATTCTCAGGGGACTGGCAGCTTCATGATGCAGATGGGACCTGACAGGCTATTTCCAAGAAACTGAGTCTCCGAAGCGGGGAGCAGGGATGCCTGACTAATGGGAGGCTCCTCATTTGAACTGGGCGAGCCAGAGCCCAGCGGTGGCAGGAGGCATTTATTCATGTCAGAGGAGCATTGCCAGCCGTCCCAGAAACCATGAGAAGAAAGAATGATTCAGAGTGCTGAGCACCCAGGCTACCGAATTCTTTAGGCAGTTTAACCGTATTAATGCCATCCACTTCCTGCAAATGCTGTGAAAAAGTGGATTTTATTACATTACACTTTGTGACTCTTCATCTCTGGAACCCTCTAGAGGACAGACATTTTCCATTTTCTCTTCTCCTAGACAGATCACCCTTGCTACTTTCCCCAATTTGTAGCTGCTAAGAATGAGAAACAGCTGTAGAGTTTCCCTCCACACTCCAGACCAAGGTGTGACAAGGCTTGCCATCCCAGACATGGATGCTTGCCCACATCTTTGAGGAAGGGTGTGGGGGGGGAGGTGAAAGGTGAAAGGGCTGCTCCCACCTAGTTGCCCCCTCCCACTCTGCTCTGCTTTCTTCATGTCCCCTTCTCCTCTCCCCTCCCTGTGCTCCCAGAGCTAGAGGGTCAGCCTTGAGCTCTGATCACCTTCTATTGCCATGAGTCCCCCACCCTACCACTACCACTGGTCACTCTGTAGGCAGATCTGGAAAGAATCCTGGAAGAGGCCTAGGCTTAGGGCCTTGACTGTGCCCCTTCTAAAATCAGGCTGTTTTGACACCATTGGGCAATCCCTCCCAAGGCAGCCAGCAGCATGACCAGGTAAGAGCCATTGAGGGGCATCAGTTGAGAGAATCGACTCACAATGTGTATTCCCAGTGGCCTATGCAGACTACAGCCCATGCCCATCAACCCCTGTCCCTTGTCACTGCTCCCACCAAACTTCACAAAAGTGCCACGTGGTTTCCTTCCCTCTCTCTCGTCTTCTGCCTTCCTTGTCCTTCCTCTGCTCCACCAACATAACATAAACCAAAGGCAAAATATAACATCTAGATTCTGGCTAAAGCTGTTACTCTAGTGCTACATCTTGGCTAGGGTTAAGGAAATATGGTAGTTGGAGGAGATACGCCCGGAAATAATTCCACCACACATTTTCCCCCCAGCATAACAGCAGTATCTACAAGTAAGGCCCCCTGTTTGGGCTATTCTTCGTAATTTCCTATCAGCTTGATAAAGTTTCTTTTTGGTCCCTCTTTTCATGGCAATAGGCTCTGAAACAAGGGATTTGAGGTCTATTGACAAACAGAAATTATTTGTTAAAACACACACACACACAGATAACTAAGATACTAAAAGGATCAGGAGACCTGTATCATTGAGATCTCATCTTGCTTTATGATCAGGGCTCAAGGTTCAGGACATAATTTTTAGATAATGGACATTCCTCTGACGTCTGCCCTTATCTACTGCATCCATCAGATGTGGGAACCACAGGCAGTTTCCACTTTAGACTCCTTAACGTTTCTAAACACCTTTTATATACTGTCTACAACACCACCCAGAGAAGCTGGGAGAGCTTTATGAAGAGGCAAAGCGAGAGACACCTGGGTCCAAAATGTGGTGTGAGGAGCGTTAAAAATGCCGAGTCTGAGAATATCAGTTGGGATCGTGGAGTAATGAGATGAATCCTTAGGAAACATCCCTGCCCCACTTCAGTCTAAACTCAGCAGCAACAATCCTTTTAAAGCATGATATTATTTCACTCCTCTCTTTAAAAGCCTACAATGGCTCCCCACGTCACTTGGTTAAAGCCAAATTCAATGGAGTGTCTACATCTCCTTCATCCTCTGGCCCCCGTTATCCACCTGATAACTTCTCCTTGAACGTGCCAAGAACACTCCAATCTTAGGACTGAGCACTGGCTTTTCCCTCTGCCTAGAACTCTCTTCCCTTGATTATCCCACATGGCTTTCTCCCTCACCTCTCGCTTTTTTTTCCTCCATTGCTCTTGTGCCGTCTAACATATAGTAGAGTTTGCTAATTTGTCGTGTTTATGGTCATCTTCCCCACTAGGGGATAAACCCCATGAAGGCAGGGTGTTTGGTGTGGTTTTGTTCTCTGCTGTATTCTCAGCACCTAGAACAGTGCCTGGAACATAGTAGGACTTCAATACATGTCGAATGAAAGCATGAGTACCATCATATATGTGTAGGTGTATCTAAACAACTGTTGTCTTATAAAATTGTAGTGGAAGGTAACATCCCAATTAAAAAGAAAGGTCCAGAACTACTGCATACACATCTAGTTTTGAGCTTTGCTCCATCACTTTCTCACTACAGTATTTGTATAATTTCCTCATGTTCAATTAAAATGGGATTAAAAAATCTTGCAGAGTTTTTGTAAGAATTTTTTGAGACAAGTTATGTAAAATCATTTTATAAAATTATAGTGCTAGTAAATGTTTATTACTCTTCTCTTCATTGATGTCACCTTATATAACAACACATTTTCCCAATATCTAAGGCAACTGTTGATACACAATAAATATACATAAAATATCAAGTGAATTGCACAGTAATTATCCAAAATAATTGGAAATTTTTCTTTTGGAGAAGCCAGATAGATATTGATTTTTGAACCTCAGTGGCATCACTCAATGTGATTACTGGTCATATTCATTTGCTTTGAGTTCAAGTAACTTTGGCGTATCTCAAAAATAAAATTCAGCCCCAAAGAATTAGTTATTTCCACTATTCAAGAGAACGTATCAAAACTTTCTAAAACAATTCCAGAGTGGCAATAGCAATCATTGTAACAATAATAAGCACTTCAATCAATAGACATACTGAGAGAATGTATAGACCCTTTCTTGGGTATTACTGTGAAAGCAATAGCACTAATTTAGCCGCATTATATTAAAAAGTATCTCTCTCCCACCGAGATTACTGGCCTATTTCTATGAATTAATTGTGTGTTCTGGGGATTCATAAGCATGAGAGGTTAGCACACTCCTGTTCTGGCCGTTGGTGGGCACTCTTCTGCTCTCCTGGAGGAAAGTCAACCTTGGATATTTTCTGTAAAACAAGAAAGTAAAGGGGAAAGAGAAGGGATGCTGATTTTTTCAGAATTCTGGTAAAGGTGTGACTCCTAGGCATATTCACAATTGATCTCTGAGTTACACGATATCATCTCTGAGGACCCATCTACTTACTATTGTCAAATGAAGAAAAGACATGGGATCATTGTGACTTTAAATATAGAATTATCGAGGCCGGACCCACGGCTTAGCGGTTAAGTGTGCACGCTCCGCTACTGGCGGCCAGGGTTCGGATCCTGGGCGCACACCGATGCACGGCTTGCTGAGGCCATGCTGAGGCCGCGTCCCACACACAGCAACTAGAAGGATGTGCAACTATGACATACAACTATCTACTGGGGCTTTGGGGAAAAAAAGGTGGAGGATTGGCAATAGATGTTAGCTCAGAGCCGGTCTTCCTCAGCAAAAAGAGGAGGATTAGTATGGATGTTAGCTCAGGGCTGATCTTCCTCACAAAAAAAAAAAAAAAATGGAATTATCTTTTGTAACATCTTATTGAGATATAATTCACATACTATAAAATTCATCCATTTAAAGGGTACAATTCAATGATTTTTTGTATAATCACAGTTGTGCAACGATCACAACAATCTAAGTTTAGAACATTTTTCACTCCAAAAAGAAGCCCCATGCCCATTAGAAGTTACTCCTCATCCCTGCCTCCCTCAGCCCCTGGGAACCATAAATCTACTTTCTATCTCTATAGATTTGCCTACTCTGGGCATTTCTCATAAGCATAATCATACAATATGTGGTCTTTGGTGACTGACTTCTGTTATTTAGCATAATGTTTTTAAGGTTCATCCATGTTGTAGCATGCATAAGTATTTCATTTGTTTTTATTGTCGAATATGTTCCATTGTATGAATGTGCCACATTTTATCTATTCATCAGCTGATGGACATTCGGGTGTTCCCACTTTTGGGCTGCTATGAATAATTTGTGTACAACTTTTTATCATTGTCTTTTTTAATATCAAGTACTGTGAGGAAATTCACAAACTTTGCAACTACACAGTCTAGCACTCAAACCCCAACTTGCTGTGTGATTTTGCACATGTTTAACTTCTCTGAGCCTCTGTTTCCTAATCTGCAGTATGTTCTGGCAGAAAGTAAGTGCTCAAAAGTGATATTACGCAGGAAACTCAAAAAACTTCCAAACATTCTATCCTGTGTCTGTCTTCATAGCGACCTTACAAGATGGCTGGTTGGGAAGTGCTCCCTTTCTGGGTCAATTTAAATAACCTAAATTTTGCAGGTAAAATTTGAAGAATAAAAAATAATAAACTGCAATCCATAACATTTGTTAATAGAGTAAAAATTCAATTTAACATGCCATTTTTGACAAATGAAAATGACTGACTAATAAAGATTTAAATAATACTTATGAGTTTAAACGTAATTTCACTGAATTTTTTGTGTCCTAATTTATCAATATAGAAGGAAAAGGAGAAATAGTTGTATGCTTTATCATCTATCATGAATCAAATAGACCATTTTTTTCAATAACATTGTTAGGATAAACTGTTAATTTCATTTTGTGTAAAAATCAATTTTTATGAAACAGTCTTGGTCTCAAACTAGTCCATAAAACTGGAATTTACTATATTCAAGTGTTGACAATGGTTCAGACTTTAACAGGAGAATATATGGGGAGTGTTTCTCTCTTTTTTCTGACGATGGTCCATTAAGTCTCCAGAGGGGGCCAATGTTTAGCAACATGTTACTTATCACTATGTGACTGTATTAGACTCTAACTCAGAAATGTCTTTTGCAATCAGCAATGACTTCTTCCCAAATTGCTCCTACCAGGCAGTCATTAGCAAATTCTGTACCTTTATAGAAAATCTGTAGACAAATAGTTTTCTTTATTTATGGTCTGCTTTATTAGGGTAAAATCAGCCCAAGAGGACTTTTATTACTTTTCCAAGGACATCATCACTTTTTTTTTTCTCTTTTGTGCCCTAAACAGCTTTCTCCTCTTACAAAGCAAACACCACATTTGATCTACAAACCAAATATTTCTGTTCATTAAACTTATCCTGCTAATCAGGAGAAATAGGGAAGTTTGTGTGCACAGGCGTGCTATTAATGGTGGGACTTATTTCTCCTTGTTCGTATGGTAATGGAATTTTTCCCCTATGGTTCATTCATCACTTTAAAAAATTAAGCCAATTTAGAAATATAATTTGAATGTAAAATTGAATTTGTCAGTTGATCTTAGCCTTTACAAGTTAATCAAATAACAGAGACTTAAGGAAGTTTCCCACACATGCTCCAATTTATGGGCAGCCAATCATCCTCAAAAGAGAATGTCAGGGTCTTTCAGGATTTTTTGTTGATTAGATCCTCATTCTTTCTTTAGAGGACTGAATCATTTTTTTCCTAGCAATCAAGATTCCTGCTCTCAGTCAAACTGAAAGGAAGAAAAATGGCATAATTTTAGCTAAAATATTAGAAATGACAAATAAGTGAAATATGTTAACTGGAGTGGAAAAGAAATGTGTAATTAAGCAGCACAAGAACCATATGTCAGATTCTTCTATGATAATAGATGGGAGGAGAGTTTAGACTTTTTGCCAAGACCCACGTAGCTGTCAGAAAAGTTTAGTCCAGTGATTCACTGGACTCATGGGGGCATCTCATCTCAACAAGAATTGACAAGTTAGTTTGTTTTTTTCATTAAGTATAGAAGGATATATCAATTAATTGTAAGCTATGGCAAATTAAGTGGAGCAAATTATAATGAAAATAAGATATATGCATGGTTTAAATGATTTTAATACATGCAAAATAAGCTTATTTGGAATCTTGAAATACCTGAATTGCTACCTTCCACTGTGTCAAGCATAGTTTGAAATTTTTAGTTGAAATATGCGCCAAACTTAAAATAGCATCTACTTCACAGAGTCCCAGGGGTGCTCTAGGCGTAGAGCCCTCTTTAGATTTTCTCTAAAAACCTAGGAGGCTGGACTTTCAGATGACAAAATGGATGTTGTAGTCTTGCACCGTGTGGGCAGAGAATCATTTCAGCACCGCGTGACCTCACCTCCCCAACGCCCAGAGAAGCCTGGGAGCTAGGGGGTTCCATATGGTGAAAAGAACGGCACGATCTACAAACTTCAGTATAAGAATATTTCTAAACTCTGAAGGAGCTATAATTAAATCTGGACCCCAGTATTGGAATTTGTATTTCTTATCCTTGGTGGTATGATGGAATTGCCAAGATTATTATGTTTTGAAATACTAGTCACCATTTTAGTCATAGGATCAATCTTATTAATTCACTTTATGAATAGGAGTGTGAAGTGTAAGAGCAATGGAGTGAACCTCTTTTTCCACTTGGCATTTCTGAAAGTGATAATAAATTCAGTATTTCAATGCTGGCATGGTTCCAGCCAGAGAAGTAGGAAGGACTTTTAACCATGATCCCCACCCACTTGCACTTATGTCTTAGAAATATGGAAAGTTAGAGTCCATCAGATGCTTCACCTAATTCACTCTCTGATGAAAAGTGTACATGCAAGGGTTAAGGGTATTGAAAGTCTACTAGGTACCAAGTTCTACTTGTGAGTTACAAATGTATTTCGCATGTATTATGTTATCTTTATATTCCTTGCATTATCAACATTTCTCTCTTCATTGAGTCCTTTCCTTCAGTATACAGTCTTTTTCAAGTCTGCTCCATTCTAAAAGGAAATGTCATCTTTGTTCTCCTTCAAACTGCTGCCCATCCCCACTTTCCTGTCACAGCCAATATGACATAAAATTTACTGTTCTGAACCACTTTTAAATGTACAGTCTAGTAATGTTAAGTACATTCATATTGTTGTGTAACCAATCTCCAGAACTCACTTTATCTGTAAAACTGAAACTCTGTACCCAATAAACAACAACTCCCCATTCGCCTTCCACCTAGAGCCTGGCAACCACCTTTCTACTTTCTGTCTCTATGAATTTGATTATTCTTGATACCTCATAACAGTGGAATCAGATAGTATTTGTTTATTTGTGTGGCTAGTTTTACTCAGCATAATGTCCTCAAGGTTCATCTAAGTTGTAGCATGTGTCAGAATTTCCTTTTTTAAGACTGAATAATATTCCATTTTATGTATATACCATAGTTTGCTTATCCATTCATCCATTTCATCATTGATGGATACTGGAATTGTTTTTATCTTTTGGCTATTGTGAATAATGCTGCTATGAATATGAGTGTACAGATATCTCTTCAAGCCTCTGTTTTCAATTCTTTTGAGTATGTACCCAAAAGTGGAATTGCTGGATCATATGGTAATTCTATTTTTAATTTTTTAAGGAAATGTCATACTGTTCTTCATACCAGTTACACCATTTTACATTCCCGCCAACGATACACAAGGGTTCCAATTTGTCCACATCCTTGTCAACACTTGTTATTTTCTCTCTTTTTGGTAGCAGCCATCCTAACAGGTGTGAAGCAGCAGCTCATTTTTAGACCTACTATTTTAGACAGTCTTTCAAAGTGTGTTTGTAAACCATTTGCATTATAATCACTTCATAAACATATTAGAAACGTCCAGATTCCTAAATCACATCTCTGGGGATTGGGCCTGAGCAATATTTTAACAAGATCCTTAGGTGATTTTTTTTAGGGACTTTTGACATTTTTGACATAGAACTTACCATATAGAGTGGATGTGATGTGAAAGTACCTCAACGTAAGAAAGGAAACACCAGCCAATCCTACAGACATTGTGCAGAATAGAATACTAGCTATAAAAACTTCCACTTTTTATCTGGATAAATAAATTGAGATTATATAGAAACAACAAGCAATTTGTCACCTATATAGATGTGTAAATTCATAAATATAACTAAGTCCTCGAGCCACACAGTGACAGTTTACAGTGTATTGTTGGATGTTACTGTTATCATCACTGAATTGATGGAAAAATATAAGCACTTCCATCACGCCCATTTGGGGTGTGTGTGTGTGTGTGTGTGTGTGTGTTACCTATATAATGATCTCTGACTTGATGCACTGGCAAAGATTTTTATTTTTATCCATTTCCTTTCTTTTGATCAGTAAAAGTCAGGGTTGACATTTCAGTTCTTTCATTATTATTTGAATCTCTCACACCGACTACTGTGCTAGGCATGGTTTATTTTCTACAAACAGAGGAGACAGTGCCTTAGACTTTAGCTATTTGGGAAGGTGCTTGCTTATTATGAGAGAAGACCTTAGGGACCCAAATGAAATTGTGTCCAAAATGGAAGCAGGCAGGAACATAGGCCTAACAGGAGTAAAACCAGTTTTCACTGTAAGTGAAGAATAAGGTAAAAGATGCTTAAAGTCAAGCTTCGAATTAAGAAGCGTTAGTTTGTGCCAAAGAATTTTTAAAAATTTAAACTACTTGTACTGATTTTGCATCAGCAAAGTTTATAAAATCATGTATAAGCAGATCCTTCACTTCCAGGATACTGGGCATCTTTCCAAAACTATTCTTCAGATTTATAGTTTCTATAGTTCTGTGCTGGTACTTTTGTGCTTCTGAAACCCTGTCTGCTTTCAGCAATTAATAAAAATGTTATGGGTTTTGATTTGCATCACTGCAGCATATGAACTAAATTACTTTTCATCTGCAGGTTTAAAGCAGAATAAAATTCTTTGTGATAAAGTTTCATACTGTTCGGCTGTGAATCGCTGAACTGTGGAATCCGATGAGCCAACACCAAGGCAGCCAGGAAGAGTGGCTGCCTTTTGTTCCAGTTTATATCATTCCAACTAAACAGTCCGCTGTTCTAGGAGGTTTAAATGCTAAGCCCCTACGTGGCTTTTAGAAATTGGTGAATAATTTTCTGATCAAAAGCAACCACTGAGCTAAACCAGAGCCAGCATGGGATGGCACCCCGATTTGTCCGTCATGGCTTAACAATTGTAGTTGCCAATTGACTGCAGAAAAATTTGCTCTCAGAGGTATTTAAAGAACAGATATTATAAGTTATTATATCTTTACTAGAATATATTTCATATTCACCATTCAGTGCCTTCACCCAAGGGTAAAATCAAAGTTATTTCTCCTTCTACTGATTATCCTGTGTGTCCCTGGCTTTCTTCATTGCTTCTTCCCTTTGTTCTAGTTCAGTCCACTGCAGTACAGCTTACACAGGTAGTGTACTCAACTATTTTTGATCACAGTGTGAAGGAATATATACATGTATGTATGTGTAAAGGAGATTACATATAATATATAATATATATATGTACATATCGTGGAATAAAGAGTGGGATGGGTTTTATTTGGATAAGAATTGCAACATAGTTACAATAGTTCATTAATAATGTAAAGAATTAAGGATAGGGATTATGTTTTATTTATATGCATACCCCCCTGAGTGTTTAGCACACTTTGTGCATGTAATAAAGAAGCAATCTCTAAATGCATGAATAAATTAAGCAGTTTGCTGGGTTAGTTTTGTCTAGGTTTAAATATTCTCCTTTGGTCCATAACCCTTCCACAGACCTTGGCTTTAGCTTTCTTGTTCTTCTCGATAATCTATCCTAAATTCTTCCAAGCCCAAGTTGAATTACTCTCTTTTAATCACTGTTTTATTCTCTTACAGTGGGAGGATCTCTTATAAAACTGCAATCATTTTTTGTGCACCTCTCTCATTAGCTCTGCTGCAATTTTCCTGGAGTCTACTAGGAATTCTGTCTTCTCCCTTTCTTTTTTCTATAGCTTTTGATTTAGGCCCACTGCTGATACCTGCATTACTTTCCACTGAGCCTTCCCGTTAACTAGCTATCTCGCATTACAAGAGTATCCTCCCATCCCCACTACCACACATACCTCACTTGTAGGTCACAGTTTGGGTCTTGGCAAACTGCCTTTGGCCTTCGGCATTATGCTACATTTGATGGTTATCCCTTACTTGGGCTTCATAATCCCAGAACATTTCAGTGTCCTGTTCTATTTCTAGCTCCCTCTTAAAGAAATGACTTCTAGTTTTTCCTATCTTCCCCTGCATATCATATGCCAAGTTATTTTTCCTTTATTACCCAAACTTGGCTATTACACTTCCTTTAAAGCAAGAGTATTCCAAGGGGAACAATGGAGTTGTATTCTGAGAGTTTAATCAGTTGTTTAAACCCCAGAACACTAGCCCAAATAAAAACTAAGATGGAAGCTTCATGAAGGCAGGGACTTCCTTTACTAGCTTTATTATAGCTACTGCCAATCACCTGCCTGCCTTTCTTCTAAGAAGCTATCTTGAATCACTCAGTTTACTCTGTGTCTATATGACAATATCTGTAAAAGAGTGTCTATATAACTATGAGTCATATCTACATAACAGTGTCTATAAAGTCCATATAAAATAAACACACAGTAAGGACTGAATTAACATTGGTTGTTAGAATGGAAATAATAAATGGATCTCAGGCAATACTTCAAAAGCCTACATACTTTACTCACCCTACATGTGGATGCATTATTATTCTAATAGTAGAGTACAATATGCTCTAACCACTTTATCAAAGTATTTCTCATGAAAATTCTTTAGAACTTCAAAACAGGGATGAAAGAAACACATCTCTGTCTGCTATGACTTTAGCACAATGGCAGTCCACCTTCTCCAGCCCTCTCTTTCCCATTTGAGTGAGAACAGCCTCCCTCTGCTCTAGTTCATCTCTGAGGGTTCCAGACATGAAGGGACCATTAGAACATATTAGGTACCACACAAAAAGAATAAGGAGTGGAGATAGGGGCTTTTGCAGGGACATGAGGAATAGGACAGAGTTTAGTGAAATGAAAAGTAGAAGGGAAATAGAGCACAGGGCTAAGACTAAGAGGGAAATAAGAACAGAGGATTGGGTCATGATGATGGCATGGAACACGGATATTTGAATGGCCTGACCCATGGGCCACACACTGTGGTAAGCATGCTCCATGGTTAGCTCACTTAATCTTTAAAAGAGACTAGCAAAGTTTATGTTATTACTCCTCATTCTATAGATGAGGAGATTGAGACTCAAAAACTTCATTTTTCTGTAGTTTCTCATTAAAAAAAATGATGGCACAAATGAGTACAATTAAAATTGGTGAAAGCTGAATAGGATCAGTAGATTGCATCAATGTCAATATCCTGGTTGTGGTATTTTACTACAGTTTTACAAGATGTTACCTTTGGGAGAAACTGTGTAAAAAACACACCCTCAATTTTTAGGAATTCTTCATATTACAAATATCAGCCCTTCGTCTGTCATATATGTTGTGAATGTTTTCACTTAGTTTTGCTTGCCTTTTCTCTTTGTTTATAGTGTTTTTGGTTATGTAAAAAAAAATAACTTTATGTAGCCAAAAATATTAATCTGTTTTCATTTTTACTTCTGGAATTTTGAGTCTTAGAAAGTGTTTCCTTATATGTCTATGTTAAAGAACAATTTATACATGTTTTCTTCCAGTACTGTATGGTTTCATATCTTACATTTAGGTCCCTAAGTCCATTCTCAGGCTATAGTGCAAGTTTTGTCTCTTAGGAAAAGAAAACTGCTGAGAAGTTTCAAGACGACATTTTTTACTCATTAGTCATGAGAGGTTTTCTTAGCACATTGATCTACACACAATTTTTCCCTGCATGATAAGCACCAGATAGCTAATGGTATTGGATTGCTGCTGCTGCAATCCTTCCACAAGAAGAATGCAATCAGGAACAAGCTTTTGATGAAGAGCAAAGGTATCATTAGTTCCCTAGATTCATGGGATTTTTATCAGAACTCACTGTGTTAGAATACGGTTTTAAATTCACATGACTTTTTAATGCAGACAGAGTTTATCAACTGGCTCCTTTTTTAAAATCTAGGGGAATTTCAATACTAGTCGTGTGGATTATACTATTTGTGGCTGTTTTCAGTGCTTGGCTTGGGAATATGGAGAAGACAATTGTCAAGGCAAAGCAGACCGTGATGTCAAGAGCCTTGTGGACACCCAGTAAGTGTTTAGTTCACCTTGAATGAGAAGTCAGCATTTTGCTAGCTACTTCTCACCCTAGTTACTGATTTTGACTCTATGTATATTGCCGCTCTATGTATGGCATTTATTTAAAAAAACATTTCTTATTATTTACCACCACTTCCAGATGTTGTAGAACAACACTCAGTAGTTATGTCAATAGGTGCAGGCAATCCACACATCATTAGCAAATTGCCGTCATTTAAATTATACCTCCCTAAGGAAGAACAGCAATATAATGAGGTAGAGATAAGGGACTGAGCTGAAGAGGAAATAAAAACCGTAAATAACAGCATAAAATAAGTTAAAACCAATTTCAATTTCTAATGGAGCATCCGGATCTTCCAACTTTAATATCTAACTTTTTTCTCCAAGTGAGTACAGCTAAATATAGTGAAATAATATTTATATTATTTTGCTGTTCTTTTGAAGTTTGCATTGTATAACAAAAATTGTTACATCAGAAATAATTTTATTTTCGTAAAAAATAAACATATATATAATATTCAACAGAATCTTAAATTTCCACTATCTTAAATTTTAAGACTGTAGTAATGATGATAATGAGTTATTGAGGTCAAATCTTCTATCATCAACTAAGATTAAAACAGTATGTTATGGAATTTTTTATATCATAAACAGATAGTTCTTAAATGTCATCAATATGTTTGCATGATAGGAATTTAATTCTTTAGCATCCAGTTCAGTTTTAACTTTTTATTAGTATATTTCCATAAGAAATCTAATATTGCCAACTCTTGCTTCTTATATATTGTGGTATCTTTGGAGTTGTTTAATCCAAAGTATTTTCTGGAATCATCACTTCATCTCCTCCTGTTAGTTGATGTGTAGAAAGAATGTAATAACTGTTTTAATTTTGCCTAGACTTGAAGCTATACAATGCCAAATCAAAAAGTTAAAGATAAAAGTAGTAAAGTAAATTAAATTAATCATGCAAACTGATCAGTATAGATTAAGAAACTCATAATACAAGTTGAACCGCTTCTCACCAGCTGTTTTGGCAACATACTGCTATGACTCTTAAAGCTATCATAATTACAATAGTGAGTTTGCCATTACAAAACAGATCATAAAATACTTCAAAAGCCAAACACAATTCATATTTAGATAATCCCCCTTTGGATTATTTATACTACTGATCTCCCACATAAGTATGTTTAATCAACCCTTGGGTATAATTTAAAGTGCTGTAAAATTAAATGTGTTTATGATGACTTTCAACTTGGAAAATAACCCAATTCTGATTAACTGGAATGCAAGGATTTTGCCAGACTTTAAAATATGTATTCTGTTTCTATTTATTATAACAATTATTTTAAAAGTTAAAATAACCAGTATATACTGATAAGAATGGCTAACATTTTTTTCTAAATGTACAATACCAATGCTGGCATGGATGTAAAGAAACAGGAAATCTTATTCATTGCTGGTGGGAATGCAAACGGGTACAGCCACTTTGGAAGAAAGTTGGTAGTTTCTTACAAAGCTAACATAGTCTTGCCACATCATCCAGTAATCATTCTATTAGGTATTTACCCACCTGATTTGGAAGCTTATATCCACACAAAAACCTGAACACTAGTGTTTATAGAGGCTTTATTCAAAACTTCCAAAAGTTGGAAGCAACTCATATGTCCTTCAATAAGGAAGGGATGAACAAACTGTGGTACCATCAGACAGTGGAATATTATTCAGCAATAAAAGAAAGTGAGCCACAAAAAGACATTAAAGGACCTTAAATGCATATACTGAATGAAAGAAGCCAGTTAGAAAGGTTATATACTGTATGATTCCAATTATATGGCATTCTGGATAAGGCAAAACTACAGCACAGGAAAAATATCAGTAACTGCCAGGAAGGAGGGGCACAGAGGGTAAGATTGAATAGGTGAAGTACAGGGGATTTCTTAGGGTGATGAAACTATTCTTTATGATATTTTAATGGTAGATACATGAAATTATGCATTTGTCAAAACTCATAGAACATTACAGCATAAAGACTAACCTTAATGTATGAAAATTAAAAAAAAATAATTTTGGACGTTTGGCAATCCAGGAATGAATGCAGACTAAGAGAATCTAACTCTGTTATAAATGTATGAAACAACTTGACTGAAGGGGATGGGATGAAAGTTGCTGACCTAACTAACTTTGGAAATGAGTGTGTAAGACTAAAAGGAAAAGAAACTACACATAAACACTGTACTCTAGTTGATAAAGTTGCTTCCCACTGGGAGACAGGTTAATAATTCTAATAGTACTACACATGAAACTGAACTGGATTCAATTATATACTGGAATGGAACAATTAAGTAAATGGACGGTAGATGGTGGGAGCCATATTTCTCACTACTGTAGTGGGAGGTTGCAGATAAGCAAGGAGATAAGGCTAGAATGATCCATGTTGTAATGGATTAGAGTTGGAGTCATCAGTACGAACTCATGTTTAGCATTATAGAGATACATATAGTTACATCTATAAAGATATATATACACAGTTATACATATACACATATATATACACATACATACATTCACACACGTTAGTATATAAACATATATTTCCTTGTTGTTACCTGAGAGAGCCTCAAGCAATGACACCCTCATAGAAATGAGCACATCTAATGCCCAGATATTGGCTTCTAATACCACTTTCTAATAAGAGGAACCAGGGATCCTTGGAAAAATAGTTGATTCTAAGACTAAGGCAGGAGATATATAAGATGAGCTTGGAGTATCTTGTAATTCCAGAAAGTAAGAAAATATTTAAAAAAAAAACCCACAATGTTGGGAGTATGTCAAAAAGCACAGAAGCCAACTATCAATGGCCAAAGTTGGAACAATTTGTGCAACATAAATAAAATAGTTGTATTAGTCTACTCTGGCTGCCGTAACAAAATACCATAGATTGGGTGGGTTAAACAACAGAAACTTATTTTCCCACAGTTCCAGAGGCTAGAAGTCCGAGATCAGGGTGCCAGCATGGTCAAGTTCTTGTGAGAGCTCTTTGCCTGGCTTGCAGATGGCTACCTTCTTGCTGTGTACTCCCATGGCCTTTACTCAGTGCATGCACACAGAGAGAGAGCAAGCTCTCTGGTGTCTCTTCTTACAAAGGCACTAATCCCATCAGACCAGGTTCCCACACCCATGACTTCATCTAACTTAATTATCTCCTAAAAGCCCCGTCCCCAAATACTCTCACCTTGGGGGTTAGAGCTTCAACATATGAATTCAGAGGGAGGGGGAACACAAACATTTAGCCCATAAAAGTAATGTTGGATTATAACCCTCATTGCCCGTATCCAACAAGTGTGTCAATTCCACTCTAAATACGTCTCTTGGATCTTGACCCTATTTGCTATTATCTCAGCTGCGTTTTACTGTCTGCCACCAAATTACTATCATAGCCCTAGAACTGGGCCACCTGCCTTCAGCCTTGAATATAGTTCACTGTATTTTACAAAGTGACCCAGAGTCACCTCTTTAAGTGCAGGTCTCACTATGCTTCTCTTTTACTTAAAATCCTTAAATGGCTCCTCACTATCCGAATTCTTGCCCGTGGCCCTTTATAATTTGACCCCAGGTTACCTTATCAGTGTTTTCCACCATTTCTCCCTGAGAGAACCCAGACATCCTATAAACCAAGACAAAAACAGCATGCATCCAAAGAGAACTTCCAGAAGAGACCTTCTAGTAGACCTTAACTAATACTCCAAGAGTAGGTAGCGGAAAGAAATGTACAAAGTTGGTGGAATGTCATGAAAATTAGTAGCAGGCAATTGATAGACACCACCTAGTTCAAAGCACAGAGTAAATGGGCAATGTTCCATAAATATTCACTGAACAGAACTGAAATCAGTCCAAAAAAGGAACATAATGCATATAAGGTCATTATTGCTTATGTCACCATTCATGGAAAAAGATAATGTACTTTACACATAGTATGTGCTTTGTATATTTTGCAATTGAAATTCGATTTCAGACTTCTGAAAATACTTCACATGATGTATTTAGAATCTCTGTGCAGTTTTCTCCATCCTTATTCCTTTTGCCTCTCTGCTGTCCTAGAAAGGCTGAATGGCATAACCATTACAGTGCAGAACTTAATCTGATGGCACACACTCATAGTTTTTTGACCACCACAATATTTAAGTAGTAAAAATTTGAGCAACTTTTTAAAAAATGGAGAATTCACATTGAAATTTGGATTTCTGGCTTCCTTTGAAACATGGCAAGATCTGTGATTCAGAGCTTCATTTCAGCACAACAACATTCAGTGAGAACAGAGTGGCGCTGCATCTGGCCAAATCCACTCAACTACTTACCTCTCTCGCCTTTTGAGTGAGCGGAGGCATTTGAGTTTGAGTCAGACAGACTTTTATGAGTCTTGGTTCTGCCATTTACCAACATGGTAGATCTAGGCATATTTTATAAACTCTCTGTACCCCACGATCCTCAGCTATAAATTTGGAATAATAATAATCTCTCAACAATAGGGTTATGGTGAAGAATAAGTGAAATAATTTCTGCAAAGTGTTTTGGCACATACTAATCACTCTAGAAATTTTAGTTATTTAAAAACAATGCCATTGTCCTTTTGTTTGGTTAATAGTAACAAAGGTACAGAGTTAAAAATAAAAGTAATGGAATGTTGGGAGAAACAAATAGTAAATTCATTTTTCTAGGGAACATGTTGTGCTATAAATATTGGATGTAAGTTAGGAGTAAAGGATAGAAAACCTAAATCTTCCTCTTAAAAGTCTTTCTTAAGATTTCCTTCTTGATAATCACCATCATGGTGCTAGTACCTGTCTAGCCACTTCCTTGTCTTGTTTGATGGTGCCACTTTCTCCACATGTGCCCTAAGTGTGAATAAACCACAGCAGTGGTATGCTGGAACCAGCTCTGACCAGCTCACAAAGAGTCAATTGTTACATTCTTATGAATTTTGCATGCCAGTAACATCAGACACGATGGAAACATTTACACTGTGGAATGAGCAAATGCTGGAAATTAAAACTTTTTTTTTCTTGAGAGTGCAGTTAAACATTTATGAGCACACCACTGACCCAAGCCTTGACTCTGGTTCTATGAAAGCTTTCTCTCTTAAGAAACTCACCTACTCTTATGGTTTCAACTCTTACTTAAACTCAAACTTCTCATACATCTCAAACTAAAAAACTTCTGCACAGCAAAAGAAACAGTTAACAAAATGAAAAGGTAACCTATGGAATGGGAGAAAATATTTGCAAACCATATATCTCATAAGGGGTTAACATTCAAAATATGTGAGGAACTCATACAACTCAACAGCAAAAATAATAATAGTAATAATCCGATTAAAAAATGGGCAAAGGATCTGAATAAACATTTCTCCAAAGAAGATATACAAATGGCCAACAGGTATACGAAAAGGTGCTCGATGTTACTAATCATCAGGGAAATGTAAATCAAATCCACAATGAGATATCACCTCACACCTGTTAGGATGGCTATTATTAAAAGAACAAAAGTTCAGTATTGGCAAGGATGTGGAGAAAAGGGAACCCTTGTACACTGTTATAGAGAATATAAATTGGTACAGCCATTGTGGAAAACAATAATAGAGGTTCCTTAAAAAATTAAAAATAGAAATACCATACAATCCAGTAATCCCGCTTCTGGGTATATTAAAGGAATTGAAATCAGGGTCTCAAAGTGATACCTGCACTCCTATGTTTATTGCAGCATTACTGACAATAGCTATGATACGAAATAACCTAAATGTCCATGGGCGTATGAATGGATAAAGAAAATGTGATATATACATATAATAGAATATTTTTAAGCCTTAAAAAAGCAAGAAATTCTGTCGTTTGTGATGCCATGCGTAGACTTACAGGGCATCATGCTAAGTGAGCCAGACACGGAAAGACAAGTACTCTATGATGTCATTTATACATGGAATCCGAAATAGTCAAACTCAGAGAAGCAGACAGTACAATGAATGATGGTAACCAGAGGCTGGCGGAGAGGAGAAAATTGGGAGATGATGGTCAAAGTTTACGAAGTTTCAGTTATGCAAGATAAACAAGTTACGGAGATTGACTATACAGTATAGTACCTATAGCTTACAGTACTATATTGTATACTTAAGATTTTCTAAGACAGTAGATCTTATGTTAGGTGTTCTTACCCATACACATACACAATAATTAATAATAATAATGGGAGTGGGAGGAAACTTTGGAATGCAATGGATATGTCTATAGCCTTGATGATGGTGATGGTTTCACTGGTGTATATTTATCCTCAAACTTGAGTTGTATTCATTAAATATGTACAGCTTTTTACATGTCAATCATAACTCAGTGAAGTGGTTTAAAAGAAAATCTAGCCTTAAACCCATTTCTTAACTTCATTATTCTCTTTAATTACCTGGAAAATATTTTCATATAGACATCCTGCTATGATCTCAGGCTCAGCGTTACTGTATAAGTTTCTTAGAGCTGCCATAACAAAGTGTCACCAACTGTGATGGTTTAAAACAACAAGAAAAATGTATTCTCCCATAGTTCTAGAGGCTAGAAATCTGAAATCAAGGTGTCAGCAGGGCCATGCTCCCTCTGAAACCTGTAGGGGAGATCCTTCCTTGCTTCTGAGCTTCTAGTGGTGGCCGTCAATTTTTTGCATTCCTGGGCTTGCAGCTGCCTCATTCCAAGCTCTGCTTCTTCATCACATGGCATTCTCATCTCGGTACAAATTTCCTTCTTCTTTTAAGGACTCCAATCATATTGGATTAAGACCCCCGTGATGACCTCATCTTAATTACATAAGCAAAACCCTATTTCCTAATAAGATCACATTCATAAATATGGGGGGTTAAGACTTCAATACATCTTTTCAACCTATAATTACTGAAACCAAACATTCAATCAAATCATCTCCTCCTCTAGACTTACTCAGTTCTTTCAGTTTAGAATCCTTGGTGACATTTCTGAAATCTTCATGTCCCTGGTTCTCCATTGTCCTCACCCATTCATCAGGTTCTTTATGGTGTGCACTTTATGCTAGTGTTTTACCTATTGCAATAATTTACTAAGCGTCTTCACGTCTACCGTAGCCTGTCTTTCCTTCCAAGGCAAACTGCCTTGCACTTTTACCACTCTGTTGAAAAATTTTTAGTGGCCCTCCATTGCCCAGAGCATAAAATTTAAATGCTATAGCCTGTTTTTAAAAGCTCTCTACCCCAAAGTTTTGGTTTATGTTTACTCAGTCGTGGTTTTTCAGATTCCCTCAAAGCATCTCAGGAGAAAGCATTGAACTTCCACCACGAAGCTTCACCGACGCCTGCAAACCTCTTACTCCAAATATGTGTAGCACTTGTTTTCCTATCCATTCACTTGGCTCACGTAACATAGAACAATTTGATTATTTATTTTTTATTGTTTATTTTCCCTTTCCTCACACAAAACTATAGGAGCTTTCATGCAAGGACTTTGCTCCTCTACCCTGGCGTATTTCCTTCTTCTTGGTTGACATTCACAGATGCTTTTCCATTCTGATATCAAGATTGTTGCCAATGAGGATGTTAGTGGGATTAATCTCCCATTTAGCATGAGTGATACTAAGGTCAAAGAGTTAAACAACCTTATGGGCTATCACAGCTAGTTCAAAATGACAAGTTTGAGTATTGCTAAAATGTCATAATGTAGTAATTTTTTAAAGATAAGATTAAGTAGCTAATCATAGCTAATAATTCATTATTCATTCATTAAACCTTTATTTATCCTACTATGTGCCTGGTACTATATTAAATAACAGGAATATGGCATGCATCCTTCCCTCAATTATCTATTTATAGAGAAGCTCATAATTTACATATGCATATACAAAATATGTGTATATGTGTGTGTGTTTATGTTTGCATGTGTGCACATATTTATGTGTATATGTATATATATGTGTATGTCTGTGTATGTATCATATAGAAACACATACACAGAAGGAGAGAGACAAATTTTGTTGTTAATTTTTCAAGGAAGGAGGAATAGATACACTTTTCTCCTTTATATAAGCAATGCAGTTGCTATATAGAACTCTTTGAAACATATGCAAATAAAATTTTAGAAACAGTCAAATCAGATAGAAGCTTCTCTGTTCAGTAGTATTGCAATTTATAAAAGAATAGACTCATGAGATTCATATTCTATTTGTTCCCCCCTCTAGGAAAAATACACAAACATTTTATTGTACTTCAGAGAAAAATATCCTATTCAAGATGAAAATAGTCTAAATTCACAAGCACAATGAAAGTAAAGCATGAGATTACTTTGTAATAGACCAAGAAAAACTCTTACAGCACAATAGAAACATATTTTAGAGGGCATAATTCAGGGTAGAACTGCTGAGAGGTTATTAAAAGTGAACCAAAAGATTATAAAAGTTCAAATGTACTGTACAGAATGTATTCACAGAGCACAAAACACACGTTGCTCCAGAAACTTAACCACTGTAAATGTGGAGGTTACAGAGTGTGTTGTGTTAAAGAAAGACCATAAGACAACAAAGTCACAACCAAAAAGAAATCTACAGTGTACAACCTTTCAACAACTATTGGCTCTGTCCATAAATCAGGGAGAGAGCTGACCAAGACTGTGAGGAACAGCAGCCCAGGAGCCAAGTTCATGTTCTCTTACCTCCAGCCAAAAGTTAGATAGGTGACCTTAAGCTGGCAGTTTTCTGTACCACCTGTAGTGAAATTCTTATTTTTAACAATAGGCACCTTTTGAAAGGGACTAGACTGCTATTTTCTTCTGTTCCTCAGAGAAAAAGAAATAAAACTTTTCATATGTAAAGAACCTGAGAGATCTAATTTAATTTTCTCATAATATAGATGAGGAAACCAAAGCCTAGGAAAGTCAAGTGACTTGCCTGAAATCATGGGGCTATTAGTCACCTAGTTAGAGTGATGTGATACCGAATCCACGCTATGAAATGTAAGAAAGAAAGCAAATTACCTTTAATTTATGTATATAAATGGATACACACATACTTTTATACATATATATAGTAAACAAACATCTATATGACAAAATATATGTAAATAACACAAAGCAGAGTTAATATACAATTATACAATTATATAATTATATGCATTATTCATTATTCATTAGAAAAAGACAACGATGATATATATTGTTCTATCTAAATCCTTATCTTTTTTTTTTTTACCATTGTTCTTTCTCTTTCACTTATTCTTTTATGTCCTATCTGTGTCCACACGATATCTTCCTGCATTAAAATAACTTTCTTGAAACTTGGATTTTATTTTAACTGCCCAGCATTTTCTGTCCTTCGTTCTGCAACCGCTCAGAGTTGGAGGCATGAAGTACAGGTTCTTCCCCAGCTATGTTCCAGTAATTCTGGTTATCTCTTCCTGCTGACTCCTGTCTGGGCTTATGCCAAGGGTTGACCGTGCAGACTATACTCTGCAAAAAGCCTGGCACCTGTTTTAGTCTGTGCAGCCTTCTCTAGCTGATCTGTGTCTGTTCTGTTTCTATGCCTCTCCTCTCTATTCAGTCTCACTCTGACCTGCAAGAAGGACCAGCTACCTAATTTGTGGGGCCAGGTGGGACATGCAAATGTGTAGCTCTTTGTTCAAAAATTATTAAGAATTTCAAGACAAGGACAGCAGCGCATTAAGCCAAGAACTGGGCCCTTCTGATCATGAGGCTTTGTGTGCACAGATCTCTCGCCCTTGAAGCCAGCCCTGCCTGCAAGGGTGAATGGAAGGATTTGAGTGCTGTTATGGTTTTTGGCAGGAATAGAATTGCTTCCAAGCTAAATACAGCCTACTGTGCTGAAGTCATTGACTGAATGATGCTTCCCGTCTTGCCCTATTGCACAGCCCCCTGGCTGCCCTGCCATCTTGGGTATTGCTCTTCAGCTGTTTCCTTACATTTCCTCATAGGCATCTCTGGGAACAGAACAGAGGTTGCCTAATAATTCCATATGCTTTTCAACTCTATTACCTTTCTTCTGATTTTTGTTGACCTTGAGATAATATCTGTGAAAGTCTCTGCCACGGTCCTTGGCACAGAAGAGATAGTCAATACAATATTTTTATTAAAATACTCACAGACTCATCAACAGAACTTAAAGTACGTATACCAACCTCCTCATTTCACAGAGGAACGGAGATAAATCACAGGTCAAGTTGCTCAAGATCACAAAGAGCTCATGGCATGGCCCCCGCAGTTCTCTTTCTGTTTGCCAAATGCCCGCCTTCAGAGAATTCTGTCCCCACTTGATGCTCTGCTGGCAGTTTTCTTATCTCAATTATAAACCCATTCTGTTTGAAAGTATGAGATACTTATTTTCTTTTCCGTTACTACTTGACTATCTTAAACATAAGAAGAAGCAAACAGTATAATTTCATTTACTCAACAGGTGGTAACTGAGCAATTTCTAAGCATTATGCTAAGGGATGACATAAATACGTAAAATATATAAAAAGGGCTTGTGATCTTCAGAAGCATAATCGAAACATGAAGCAGCTAAGTAACTCTGGAAGGCAGGAGATAATCGCATGCCAAATGCTTGTTAGAGAAAATTATAGGAGTCCGTTGATGGAGGAGACCAGATGAGGTGTGATTGATGGCGGAGGACCTTATGGACTCCCAAAGAACAGAAAGTACAGGTCAGGTGGAAGGGGAGGTGCTAGTTACATAACCAGTGGCCTGGATACCAGAATTAGCATGATTTTTCATTGACCGTGAAGCTGTTTAGCGTTTTTCTCCCATAGAGCTTAAATGTACTGTGCAGACAAGTATAGTGAACTATTGAAATAAACCAAAGTCTTTTTAAGAAAGCAGAACTATAAAACATTCAATAATAAAATGATTCTATAACATATACTTCCAATTCCTGAGTCCTCAAAATTGCTGCCTTCCAGTCTTGGTGAAAGTTAACCAAACACATCATTAACCTTGACAAGAAGCATCCCAAACTGTATACCAACACTTTCACAACTACCTTTTCTCGAAATTCAAAAATTGTTAGAACTGTGTGAAAATATATAAGGGAGAGCAGGTAAGAGGAGCCCTCCTGAGAAAAGAATTCTTATTTTCACCTATAACCCACATTTATAACAGCAGCAAACCAATTGTTTGAGCTTAACAGCATGATGCATTCTCAGTTGCAGTTATCCACATGGATCAGCCAATGATGGTTTCTCTGTTAGACAGTACCTTCCAGTCTAGGTTAGCTAGAAAGCGATTATAATGTGGCTTCTTGTCATGGTTAAAAATAAACGCTTGGAATTTAGAACTTCATACAGTTTGTCAGATACATTTAATTGAGTTAAAGAAGCCATTCCACAGATCAAACCCCAATGGTATTATGGTAACATAATAAGTAACAGTATGCACAAACATAGGGGAAGTGCATGGTAATGGAAATAAATGAGGTCATAAATACTTCAAGGGAAAATTGTAAGAGTAAAGTAAAATGTGATTTAATGTACAAATGGTCTATAAGGCCTAATGAATGTTAAAAAATTGTGGTCTTACTCTGAGCTTGGAGCCTGTAAAAATAATCCCAGTTCCATATTTATCTCCATACATATCCTAATTGATATTGACATTGGATCAATTACCATCAAACCTTGAATATTGAAAAAGCGGCAATAATATTGGCTATAAAGAACAGCAACCTCAACCAATTTTTTAAATATTTTTGCTACGTTTGGCAAATGTTTGTCGTTTGAAAAGTTGTTACATAAGCAATCTAATCAAATAAGCCAAGATAGTATGATTATAGTTCTTCCCCTTAGATGATAAGATATAATGAGGAAAAAAAACAAAGTAACTTTAAAAACAAAATTATTTGTGGGGGCGGCCTGGTGGTGCAGGCGGTTAAGTGCGCACGCTCTGCTGCGGTGGCCCGGGGTTCACTGGTTCGGATCCTGGGCGCGCACCAACGCAGCACTTCTCGACCCATGCTGTGGCGGCGTCCCATATAAAGTGGAGGAAGATGGGCACGGATGTTAGCCCAGGGCCAGTCTTCCTCATCAAAAAGAGGAGGATTGGCAGATGTTAGCTCAGGGCCGATCTTCCTCACAAATAAATAAATAAATAAAATTATTTTTAAATGTCAAAGGAGTGTTTCAGTAAATTAGAGCTTTTAAAAAACGTGTTCCTTATCTTTATTCCACAAATCAAAATTAAAATATTACCTTGTAAACGCAATATTTTTGTGTCTATAAGTGGAAAAGAAATGGAAATTATTGTTGTACCATTTAGCAATATTTTATACTGTTCTTAATTATCAATCATGAATTTTTTAGTATGCATGCAACTTCTCTTCATGTAGACTGTGCAGCTATGAAGAGCAATTACCAGAAGACCTTGGTTGAAGTCCTGGTTCTGAGAGTCGTTTTGAGAAAATCACTTAATTTCTTTCAATCTCTTTTTCTTCGTCATGAAATAGAGCTCAATATCCGATACAGCATTGTTATAAGAGCTAAAGGATAAATTGTGTGAGAAAATGGTTTGCAACTTGCAATGTATTACACACATTAGCAATTATTATATTTCTTTGTTTATTTTTACCAGATTATTTTCCCCAGTGATTCCCAATGAGTTTTAACTCAAAGCTATGTTTATTAACTCCAGTTCGTCTATCAGTTTGTTTAATACATTCTCTCAAATTTTTATTTTTACATAAGGCTTTCTTGTTAGTGCTCTAGAGTCAATTCTGACTCCTGGTGTCCCTGTGGATAGCAGAGCAGAACCCTACCTGGTCTATTTGCTCCATCCTTTCACTTTCTGGTATTTTATCAAACAACGTTCCCCTGCTCTTCATAGGGTTTTCATGGCCCATTTTCTTTTTGGAACTGGGTGGCCAGGTCCTTCTTCCTAGTCTGTCTTAGTCTGGAAGCTCCGCTGAAATCTGTCCACCCTGGGTGACCCTGCTGGTATTTGAAGTACCAGTGGCATAGCTTTCAATATCACAGCAACACGCAGCCACCACAGTGTGACAACTGACAGACAGATGGTGAATGCTTATGACTATCAAAAGCAATTATTGAAAAATTTATGAAGAATTATCATTGCCTTTCCAGATTTTGATTCTCAAGGCAATTGCAGCCAAGGTCAGCGTAGGCAAAATTTAATCATAGGCGGTTTAGAGACTCTGTTTTCTTCCCTCTGTGTGTGTCTCCTTGCACCATCCTTCACAAATAACTAGGAAGCGACTTGCAGTGGTGGTTTTTGGAGTATTGTGGCCAGCGGCCTTTCCATACCGTGATCATTGAGACACGTTACTGGTAATCATTGGGGCCAGCTCGGGGCTACACATTCTGTTGTCATCATAGCATATGTCTGGCAGTGGTAGGGGGAGGTGGAAGGCATGTGGCTTAGTTGACTGTGTTAGGAGCATGAAAAGAAAGGAAGAGGCACCACACACATCTTGAAGATGGGTTGGCTTACGATATTTTCAACTGGGTCATAAATGGAATCAAAGAGTGAGCACTACAAGCAACCTGATGCTAGGCCAGCAGAAAAACAAAGCACTTCACGATTCAAAAGAGCCTGTGTGTTCCTGCTGCCTCTTTATGGGATGGTTAGCACTCCTAAAGAGGCCTCATGATGTCTGAGAGGCTCCTTCATGATCAGCGTGTTCTGGCAAGGGAGAGGTGGATGGGAGGTGGACTGCTCCCCACAGGAAGGGAAGCATGGGGAAGGTATGAGTGCTATGTGGTCTTGGGGGTACCCCTCCAGCTTCATTTTGTCTGAGACAAAGGTGCCTAGAGAGGCAGTTAGTTAATGGTCGGTACTTCCATCTGTGCACAGAAGTCAATTGCGTTTCCTCTAGTCTTCCCTCAAAAGTTCCCAGCCAAAAAACCAAAAGTTGGTTACCCCACCTTTTTCCTTTCCACCCTCTTATTATTATGATTTAAATGTGCAGTGTATCATAATAACTAGGGAAGGAAGAGTAATGGTAAGGAGCCTATAGTGAAGATATAGTTAATTCATAGCCCACATAATCTACACCCAGAGAATTTACATAGGTAAGTATTTATTTATTTCAGCAAATATTTGCTGAGTGCCTACTAAGTACCAATCACTGTTTGAGGCCCAGAGGATACCTTAGAGAACAGGACGAATACCCTACCCTCATAAAGCTCACATTCCAATGAAAGAGACAGAAAATAAACATATACATCATATAATGTGAGGTAGTAACAGGTGCTATGAAGAGAAATAGAGCAATGTACAGAAATAGGAGGAAAATGGTGGGAGAGGCTTTTCAGATGTGGAAGGGCAGGGAAGTCATCACTGATGATATGTGAGCAAGGACCTGGATGAAGTGATGAAGTTAACCATGTTAATATCTATGCAAGGAAAGTTCCAAGCTAAGGGGATAGCAAGAGCAAAGTCCTAAGATGGCCACTAGTTTGCCATGCTCAAGAAACTGCAAGATAGCCAGTGTCTGTGAAGAGGAATGAGTGAGAAGGAGCAGAGAGATAAATTTGGAGAAGAAGCCAGATCAAGTGGGACAGTGAAGGCTGTGATAAAGACTTTGGATTTGATCAAATTATATAATAGGAAGGTTTTTAAAGATTTTGAACCACAGTGCAAAGAACTGATTGTGGGAAGTCAAGAGTGGAATTCCATGGAGAGACCAGTTTGGATGCAACTAAAGTAATTTAGCTGAGAAAAGATGGTGTCTTAGGACAGGATGGTAGGGCAGAGGAGGTGGAAAAAGTGTTCAGATTTTGGCTATACACTGCAACCTGCCCAAAATACGTACATGAGAAGGAGGGAAATCACAAATAACTCAAAAATGGACAACAGTTGAATAGTGATGCTATTTACTGAGATGGGGAAGATATGAAGGATTAGAGTCAGAAGAAGAAAAATCATAATTCTCCGCTGAACCTCTCAAGTTAGATGTCTACCATACAACCAAGCAGAGATGCTGAGCAGGCAGGTGGCTATGTTAATCTGAGCTCAGTGGAGAGGTTAGTGCTGGAAACAGAAATTTGGAATTCATCAGTATTTGGATATTATTTAGATCCATGAGATTGAACATTAAAAGATAACAACTCAAATTTTTTTCACTGAAGTTCATTCAAAACGAAAGTAGAAAGCTAGTAGAAATTGTTCCCTGATTTTACAGGAACTACAACTCAAGATTTTTAAGTATTGGAGATGAAGGCTGAAAATAATATGTGTGAATCACAAATACTACACTACACAGTGACTAATCCACTATCAAAGTACGAGGCCCCTCGGATAGAAACACAATATGTGCTTATCTCTGACTAGAAACACTAAGTCAGGTGAGAATAGAAAATGAGGAGCTGAACTTCCTCTGAACCTCAGGGCAAAAGCAGCTGAAGACAGCTATTGTTATTATTTACTGTGATTATGATTCTGTATTGTACCCTTATATTGCAATTTGTGAAGGCAAACTGCTTTATAATTGATTTTACTAATCCATCACAGCCTACTCTATTTACGTGCCTTTTGGTCTTTTTTATTGTTCTAATTCACATGTATTTTAACATGTAAGCCACTTTGATCCTCCTTAGAACACAAATCATAAAAAAACAGTTTTTTCTAATGAGCCATTTGAGTCAGTTAATAGGTAAATGAAACAAGTTTAACTTTATCAGTGAAGAGTAGAGGCCTAGGGCGATTCATTGACTGGTCCTTTGATACTCAGCAAGCCAACAAGAGTAGAGTGTTCATATGCCAACGGGGTCAATGTCAAAACTGGGATGTCACCCTCATCGACTCCTCACTTCTCATACCTCAAGCCATAGCTACCCTATCAAAAGCAGCAAACAATACCTTCCCTGGATCACATGTTCCTTTCACTCTGATTTTATCATTTAGGTAGATTGCCTTAACCTCACTCTTTCTATCATAAATGCACTGTGTCCTCAGGAAACACCCCTGTTCCAGCAACTTCCACTGCAGATTTCTGGCAGGCACCTTTTCACCTCCTCCATTACCAAGGACACCATCCCAGCCCTGAGCCCATGGGTGCCTGAGATTCTGATTCTCGGAAAGTGGTCAGATTTTGCAAGAACAATGCTGTTACTTTCAAAAAAGATAATGGAGACTTTATAACATAATATGATCAAAACATTAAAATTATAACTCATTTAAAAGTTAATTCCTTCAGAATTCAGAAGTGTTAACCTGAGCCCCCAAGAGTAGAGATTCTGTCAGTCTTATTCACTGCTTCATCTTCAGCATCTAGCATTACATCTGGTGCATCCTAGACCATCAATAAATAGACACTGTGGCAACATAGAGGCAGGGCATAGTGGTTGAAAGTACAAACTCTGGTGTCAGATCTGCTGGGACAAACCCTACCTCTGCCCCTTACTAGCCATGTGACCTTGGCAAATTACCCAACGTCTCTATACTTCACCATCCTGGTCTGTGAAAACAGGTAGTACCAGCCGCAGAAGATTTTTGTGAGATTCAATAAACCACCACACGAATAAAACTTAAAATTTTGTAAGCCTTCAGTGTGTTTTAGATATTGATGATGAGTTATTTAAGAATTGAGAATGTTATATGTGGTGAATTAAAATCCCTGCCTCTGCATTTATTCCATCTTTATTTTGTTTTGTTTTGTTTTTTTGTGAGGAAGGTCAGCCCTGAGCTAACATCCGTGCTAATCCTCCTCTTTTTGCTGAGGAAGACCGGCTCTGAGCTAACAGCTATTGCCAATCCTCCTCCTTTTTTTTTGCCCCAAAGCCTGAGTAGATAGCTGTATGTCATAGCTGCACATCCTTCTAGCTGCTGTATGTGGGACGCGGTCTCAGCATGGCCGGACAAGCAGTGCATCAGTGCGCATCCAGGATCCTAACCCGGGCCGCCAGTAGCGGAGCGCGTGCACTTACCCGCTAAGCCACGGGGCCGGCCCTATTCCATCTTTAAAAATGGCGCAATTGAGCCAAGATTCAGGCAGCTGCTTCTGCTCTTTCCTGTTTCTCCCGTTCTATGAATTCCATGACCCTCAGAGGCAGTGTTGAAATTAGAGGTTTTGTTGGCAAATTCACTGCCCCCTGAACCCAAAAAAGGGTACATCATCTGCTACCATCACAGTCCACTCTTTAGCTCAGGCTTCAAGGTTCTCAGATATTCAAGTTTGCTACAGGAAATCAGGGTCAGGAGACTCACTAAATTCACTGACATAGACCACAGCCAGAAGGGTTTGCTGTAAAACCAATGATAATTTATTAATTTATAAAAATGCTAATAATGACCAATTTATTAATTTCTAATGAAAAATAAAACTTCCTAGCTGACAAGATAATTGTGATCAACTGGTTTTATTAGAAAAATCTACATTAAAAAGCAAGTTATAGCAAGAAAAGTTTTTATTTCTTTTTTTTTTTCAGTTTTGCTTTCTTTGGGGATGAGCTTGGAATGCTTACTTTGATTAATGGCTCATGGAATTAAAACAGGCTAGCCTGATACACCCCTTGTTACTGTAGGGATAAACCAGAGTAATATTTTTGGTTTCACTCCACACACATTCCCTTGGCCTACGTATTTATGTACTGAAGGAATACAGACAAATCTTTACTCTCCGGCCATTGTTGTTTTTTTTTTTTGGTGGGGAGAGGGGTGGATCTGGATTAGAAGACCATCTGAGTCACTTATGATAGTGATTATGTATAAATTTTCTGGTTACTCACATTGTAGTGCCTCCTTCATATTTCATCCAAATGATTTGATTGAACTTGTGACTTCCCAAATTTCCTCTGCTACTCTGTTAAAAAAAATTAGTGGGTCTGCATCTATCTGTTTTTTCTGTTTTCTCTCAAACTTTAGGGGTGGGGAGAGGCCTTACTTCATACTCATGTGGTAACCATCAGACATTTCCAAAAAGTTTATAATTTTGAAATTAATTCCCGGGCCGGCCCTGTGGCTTGGTGGTTAAGTGCGCGCACTGCAATGCTGGCGGCCCGGGTTCGGATCCCGGGTGCGCATCGAGGCACCACTTCTCTGTCCATCCTGGGGCCGAGTCCCACATACAGCAACTAGAAGGGTGTGCAGCTATGACATACAACTATCTACTGGGGCTTTGGGGGCAAAAAATAAAATAAATAAAATCTTTAAAAAAAAAAATGAAATTAATTCCCAACCACTTTGAAAGCATGTAACATTACATCTATTCTATATTGTGCCTTTGGGGTCACATAGGGGCCCCATCGATTGATTAAATGATGGTATAAATCCTTTCTATTAGGTTAACAATGGTCATGATTGTGGAATACACAGATTTTAGCAGAGATGTTTTCCAACTCATCTTTCTGTCAGCACTTCTTATCAGCACTAAGGGTATAGATGCTGTCCATTTAGAAGCATAAAACTAAAATGTTTTCCAAGAAACGTCCTTAAGATGGTAAAGTTCAAACGGGGGAGATGTCACCCTTGGCTACATGTTAACTCCATTTTCCAGTAAAGGGCAAATATCTCACACAATTAACAAAGATTCCATCAGCCCATAAAATGCCTGGCTTGAATGCCAACCACTTTCAAATTGCCGGGAGATCTTTGGATTCTCTTCTGATTTTTTTCCCATTTAATTTCCTTCAGACACCTCATACTATATGGAGAGATAAATTAGTCTAATGCAGGATACTGTAAAATGTTCAATTACTGCAAAAGATATGGCCAGTTCCCAAAGGAAGGAATTTAATCGAAACTAGATCAAAATGGGAAAGGGAATGACAGAATATGTAAATATTCTCACATACTTAAAGTTAAAAATGATTTTACAAAAAGGCTTTAAAAATGAATATATCAAAGAAGATGTACAAACACTTAGAGGCATTTAATTTGTCCATCACCTGGTGGGATTTTAACATTTAATATGACAGAATTTCTGAGATTTAAATTTAAAGTTGCATCTAATATTTAGGATATTTCCCATTAGTGGAAATTTTATGGGTATCAGTATTTTCCTAAAATCTCCTTATATTTTGAAATATGAATGTATAATAACTTTTAAATTGTCTTTATTTTTCAAAACAAAAATTATTATAAAATAAAAGCCTATGGCAGCATTATAAATTTTCAAATTATTATACACATCCTTTCTTTTAAATATTATTTTTAAAACTGTTTAATGAGATTTGTGACCAAATATCAAATTTAGAACAATCATAGATACTTAAATAACAAAAACATTCTTATCCCCAAAAAGGATATGAATGGTACTGTTATTTCTCAATTGTATTTCTGTATATTCTTTATCTGGTCATTGCTGTGTTCCAAAGATCAGACAAATCGTTAGTGCGCAAATACATGTAAATACTCTCTTTCTATAAGATTGCCCAGTTATCAAAATAATAGTAATAATAAATATGTCATTAAGTTATTCATTAATCTTGAAACTTTGTATGGCATTAATGGAAAAGAACAGTTAAGAGTTATTAACTGAATGCCAATCTCAAGATAGAACAGTATGGGGATGTTTTCAGTTCCAGGAATCAAAGAGAATTAAAATGAAAAGTAAGAAAACAAAATATTGATTTGCTGGCTACTTCTTGTCAGAATGGTTTACCAGTTGTATCATTAAACTTTCATTAGCTGTCTGACAATTTGGACATAAGCCCTACTTTTTAGATCCTGGCTGTACAGAAAACCGGTGTGGTGTAGTGAGAAGAGCTAGGTTTTGGTGTGACACACTTGCTCTTCAATGAGAGGTCTGTCTCTTACAACTGTGTGATTTCAGCAAGTTACCTAACCCGTCACACAGCCTGTGGTAAGAGCTGAAATTCAAAACAATGACCCTGAATCATAAGAAAAGTTAAAATTTTCTAATACTCTCTTTATGAAGGTAGAATAAAAGAGAATTAGTATCCTTAATAGATAAAGAACATTTATAAGTCACTGAGAAAGAATGATATGATCAAAAATCAGGAAAATGGACAAAGGAAAAAAGATTAGTTTAACAAAAGCACAAAAAACTAAAAGTCTTCCCTTCACCAGTGACCAAAGATATTTATACTTATTGGACCACGCTGACAAAGAGTATTACTCAATTATTAAAAACACAGGCTAGAGAAGTTTTTGATGACAGTTAAAAATGTTTTTGACATATTAATGTTGAGTGAAAGAGGAGGATAACAAACTATGCAATTAAATCCCAATTTTAGAGGAAAAATTTATGTCTATGTCTATACACAGTAAGAAATCATTAAGAATGCTTACCTCTGAATTGTGGAATTGTGCAGGATATTCATTTATTTTTATACCTTTTGTATGTCCCAAGTTTTCTACAAGGAGTGTTTACTACTTTTATAATCACACAAAGAAAATTTTCAAGGCCAAGAAATAGGAAAACTTCTAGAGTTGGTTCTACCATTAATAAGCTACGTGACCTAAGGGAAGTCACTTAATCTCATTGAGTTTCGGCTTTCTTATCCATAAAACAAGAAAATTGAAAGAGGTCACTTCCTAAAGTCACTTTCACTCTATAATTCTGTGAATCTATAATATATTACTAATCACGTGATATCCAAAGAAAACAAGGAAATTGAAGTAGTAGCAACAGAAGTTATCACATATGCGTTAGGCATATGCATTAAGGAATTTTTAGCAAACCATAACTCACTGGCCATTTCCCTCTATTTATAATAATATTAAATTTCCAAAACCATTCAAAGATAGTATTCAATATTTTTAGTAACAGCCCCATAAGATTTGTAGGACACCACCACCCAAGGTGGAGAGATGCTGCATAAGGTCTGAGCGGGGGTGAACACACGTCCCCTGATCCCTGACTTCCATCAGGCCTTTCTCACTTCTAAGAATCCCATCAGGTTGTGTTGCGTTTTTTTGTGTGCCATTTTCATAAATAGTTAATCAGAAAACACTGGTTTTCTATGATTTGAGGGATTCTTCCAGTAATGACTTTGCAGCGATAATTAAGAAATATATTAGGGCCGGCCCCATGGCTTGGCGGTTAAGTGCACGCCCTCAGCTGCTGGCGGCCCGGGTTCGGATCCCGGGTGTGCACCGATGCACCGCTTCTCTGGCCATGCTGGGGCCGGGTCCCACATGCGGCAACTGGAAGGATGTGCAGCTATGACATACAACTATGTACTGGGGCTTTGGGGGGAAAATAAATAAATAAAAATTATAAAAAAAAAAAAAAAAAGAAATATATTAAGCCCTCTGTCAATTAACCTAACTGATGTGAAAACCTGACTGGTCCAGAGAGCGACAGATTTCCCCAGCTGCACCTTATCAGAGAACAGCTTACTGTGAAGGAGAGAAGTTATGCTGAAGCCAGAGCTGTAAAAGTGCCAGGAAAATTAGCACAAGCTCCTAGTACAGACAGCGAAGAGGAAAAAGTGCTCAGCTAGTGTGTGGGTGTTGCTTAAACAGGAATTATTTGAAAATCTTTAATTGATGGGATGAATAGTTGCATAAATTTCTGCTATATGAAAGTTTCTCCAAAGAACTGGGCTAATAGGAGAAATAAAAGAGGGAGAGCCTATATCAAACAGAGGAGAAGCATTGCTTCTGCAAAACTTTCCATAACATAGTCTCATGAAAATATAAAAAAATTCAGGCCAGGGGCTGGCCCAGTGGTGTAGCGATTAAGTTCAGTGCACTCTGCTCCAGCGGTCAGAGGTTCGCAGGTTCAGCTCCCCGGCACAGACATACACCAGTCATCAAGCCATGTTGTGGCTGTGACCCACATACAAAATAGAGGAAGATGAGTACAGATGTTAGCTCAAGGACACTCTTCCTCCAGCAAAAAGAGGAAGATTAGCAACAGCTGTTCGCTCAGGGCCAATCTTCCTCTCACACACACACAAAAAAACAAATTCAGGCCAAAGCAAGAGCTGAGACAGAACACTCCCGACTTCCCTTCCTTTCCTCTATTTCCACCCAGTCTAGTCTTGATACCTATCTTAAATGCTAGACTAGTGCTTCTCAAACTCTCTGTGGGTTTTTTATTTTCTCAATCAAAGCCAATGGGTGATTTTATAAAATATAGGAAAAATAAATTACTACAAAAATTAAATTTAAAAAAACATAAAAATAAGCCCATTTTTATTATTAGATTCAACGGACATGAAGTCACTCTGTCAATTTGCTATAAGGTTTCTTAACATTTAGCTCTGCTCATTATCACTGCATACCAATAACACGCAACTCCCAGACAGGCATTTTGAATAGCACTGTGATCAACAATTACCCTGTAAGAACTTATCTCAGCTTTCTTCAACATTGCATCTGTTTGTTTATAGTTCTACACACCCTCTTAGACTGGGAATTCTGTAAGGGGAGAGCCAACACCTGACACTCAGAAGTGCTCAGTAAGTATTTATTGAATGAATGAGTGAATAGACGAATGAATGAAGCACAAAGGAACATAAGCATTACTGCTGTAAACACCTATGGGCATCCATTTAACGCCTAGAGTAGCTCCCATGCTCTTCTCACTTCCTTTAAGAGATTTCAGAATGAAGCATAGACTTGGCCCCTTGCTTGATTCCTGCTGTTTGGAGATCATAAAAACACTGGGGTCCTGTACCTTTATTTGGGGGTTTCTCTATTTTCCCCATTTGGTTTACTGCACCTCTGAGAAAATACTTCTTAAGTCTTTGCTTGGAGCCATTTGCTGCTTTCCTCAGCTCTGACTTTAAGTATACAAGTGTATTAGTTTTCTATTACTGCTATAACAGATTATCATAAACTTAATGGTTTAAAACAACAAAAATTTATTATCTCACAACTTCTGTAGGTCATAAGTCCAACACAGTCTTACTGAGGTGAAATCATAGTGTCAGCAGGGCTGCACTCCTTTCTTGAGGCTCTGGGGGAGAATTTGTGTCTTTGATCATTCAGGTTGTTAGAAGAATCCAGTTCTTTGAGGTTCTATGACCGAGGTTCCTATTTCCTGGCTGTCAGCTGAGGGCTGCTCCCAGCTTCTAAAGGCCACCAGTTCCCTTGGCTTGTGGCCTGCTTCCTCCATCTTCAAACTCAGCAGTGGTGTGTGCAGTCCTTCTCATGCTGCATTTCTCTGACCCTCACTGGGAAAGACTCTCTGCTTTTACGGACTCATGTGGTTAAACTGGGCCCACCTGGATAATACAGGTTACTTTCCTTATCTCACGATCTGTAACCTTAACTGTGTCTGCAAAGGTCCTGTAGGCATGTAATGTAACATGTTCACAGGTTCCAGGGAACATGAGGTGGCGTATTTGGGGACCCAACTCTGTCTAACACAAAAAGAAATCCATGAATTTATGCTGGGTAAAAAAAGAAAACTGAAAATATGTTGTTAACTTTTCATTCTTGGATAAGGTCCTAACCTTATATGAGGACTCCCGAAAAGGTTCCAAGAGCCTTTATGGTGGGGTCTATGCTGTGTTTCTACACGGGTCTATTGAATCGTTCCCCAAATGCTCTCTTAGTTCCAATATAACCTCCAGATAGCTACCACAGTTAAGTCACACCCTAGCCCTTGCCTAAAATTACTTATTGTAGATCCAAATTCCACACTATAAAATCCAATTTATTTTGTCTTGCAAATCTGATTCTTCATAATTTAGCCCCATTGCTTACCCTGTAGCCCATTTCTTACAATTTCCTACTCATCACCTGCAACATACCAAATTACTTGCAAAATTCTCTGTCATTTGATGCTTCTCTTTGCACAGGCTCTTCTTTCCATTTAGATGGAACTTCCTCTGCCCTTCTCTTTGGGAACATGTGGTATAAGTGAAATAGCAGAAGCTTGGAAGCCACTTTGATTTGCATTTGAACTAGTCACTCTACTACTTACTAGACCTGAAGCCGCCAAAAGCCTCCTTGGCCTGGGGTGTAAATAGCATTATTGAAACCTACTTTGCAGGGATGCTTTGAGGCTCTGATATAATATATATAAAGCATATAACACAATGTCTGTCATATTTAGGCCTTGACTAAATGTTAGTTATTCTTTTGCCCTAAGGAACCTCATTTTTCCTTCAGGCCTCAGCTCACCACCTCTTCTGTTAAGTTGTCCCTGAGCATTCAGATATAGTTAGACTGAGCCTTGGCTCTTCCATGATCATGTGTATTTAGTACTGTTTAGCGGTAATGTCTACACCTGTCTATGCCCATATAAACTTCTTGAGTGCAAGAATGTCTCATTTATCATTTTATCATAATGCCTAGCGAAAGGTACAAATTCGTCATTTCATAAAAGTTTTGGATGGATGGAAGGATGGATGGATGGATGGATGGATGGATGGATGGATGGATGGATGGAAGGATGGATGGATGGATGCATGGATGAATGGATGGATGGATGGATGAATATAGAACCTAGTGCAGTAACTAACAAATAGTACATATTTAATAAAATATATGCTGAATTTAAATTAAGTATACCTATCTTGTAAGTATACCATTCTGACTGTGTGTTATTTTATCTTTTTATCTCTTTAGCTGTCTTGATTACTAAATGTCAATGTCTGTGTGTTTGTGTTTTTATCCCTGTAACCATAGTAAATTCCTAGAAAGCTGTGTCTTTCATTTCTTTGTTACATTCATTCAACCAATGCTCTGTGTTCTATACATAGTGGGTGCTTAGTGTGGTTTGACAGAGTGATCAAAAAAGATACTATGATTTCAAAAAAACGCAGCTAATATTTGGGGTTTCTAGATAGACAGGAGCTGATTCTTAGAAAGACAAATGAGTACACAAGAAAGTTTCAACAGCTGACCTAAACACAATAAGAAATATTTGGAGACTTGATAGTATCAAAGCCACCTGTGTTTGCTAATTGGCCTTACCCAAAGGAAAAGTAAACTTTCTATGACAGGAGATAGTTTTACAACTTGGTGGAAGGTGCCCAAGAAACTCCTATCCTCCCACAGAAACTAGAAGATAGGGGTGCTACTTCCTTGATGATTTCATTTCAAAGCGATGGCTCCCAGGGACTTGGAGGAAGACATGCCTGGGTTGTCAAACTGGCAAGAAGCTTTTAAAAAAATTTACATCCTAAAGGGGCAGAGAAAGAATTTACAAATACAAGTTTTGTAAAGTAAGCGCTCTAAGAAAAGGGAAGTCACAGTCTGGAAGAAGTGTATCTAAAGTTTAGTCAAGCCCAGGGGAATGTTAAGGCCCTCTTGGTCGGTAGAAACCTAAATGTATATTTCTGGATCGGGAGGGATGAGTTAGAAATGTCCCTTGAAAAACAGGATAGGCATGGGTGAGTAAATTCCTTAATGGAATCTATCCATCATGGTGCACCTCAGTAGGTCCATTGACAAGCAAATTGAACCTACAAGCCCTTGGCTGAGGTATTGTAGGTATGTGCCCAAATCCTTAGCTATAAAGAAATACTTGGGTTAAAAAATAGAGTTTTAAATCTGGCTTCATATGAACATATATGCAGAAGTGTCTGTATTTCAGAAACGTTATTGCTTCAGAAAGTTTATATCTTCGCTTTTCAAATCCCATTTTTAATTAAAAGGCAGTGGAGGTCACCATCCCACTAGATTGGCCATGTCCTCGCTTCCTTCCCATTCTTCTAATTACAGAAGCGGGTGACATAGAAGGGGAAGCTCAGGTACTGCTCTCGCGAGAGCACGGCGATTAACCTCAGGCATCTTCCAGAAGAATTTTTAAATCCTAATATTTTAGGCTTTTTTTCCCTTTACTCTTCACATGTCTTCAAAACTCTTGATTCTGAAATTCCCTGAAACGGACCCCAGGCATTAAGTAAAAAGTGGGAAGTATTGGGAGAAAAGTTATTTGCTTCTCTCCCTCCCAGTGTCTATATTCTTTTATTTTCTGCAGGTTTTCTTTTATTTTTCTCTTCATTCTTACTCCCATCTGCTCCTTGTTATTTCCTCCATTCTGAACATGATCCAACTTTCTGGTTATCAAAATGATATATTGGTATGTGTGTGTGTGTGTGTGTGCGTGCATGCCCGTATGTTTGGAAAGTGTGAGGGTTTGTAATAACCAACCATTTTTTATAGGGAAACAATCCCACAATTATCTGACCACTACTTACCGACTGCTTGGCAGAGGCTGACTGGAGTTCTGGTTAGGTCGGCACAGCTCGCACGTACCTTCCTATGCTCATTATACAATGACAGATTAAACAAAAGAATATATATCTAAGCATGTATTCTTAGGTAGAAGGTAGAAATGAATTCTGCTTAGTAAATGAATGAATTCTATTTAAGCAATAAATTCTATTTATGAAATTATACTTATGAAATGAATTCTGACATATATGTTAAGGCTATTTCAAGTATCTCATAGACTACACATCAACAAAATGAACAAGAAAATATCCAAATTTTGGATTACTCTTCCCTCTTTTTCTTGTTGTCTTGGCTTTTAGGCCAATGTTCAGGCATAATTTTTTTTAGCCAGTTCTCAATGAAGAGGTCAGGTGAGGTTAGGGTCTTTACAGTAAGTCAGGCTCTATCAGTATGAAATTCTGTCGCACTCGTCATTTCTCAGTTAATTAAGCTAGATATCTCCTTAGAGATCTTTCTCATGTGAAATTGGAAACTGGCTTCGAGTTAGTGATTGTACCAAAATGGGCTTTAAAATGTAAAAGTCTCTAATCCTCTTTTAGAAGGGCAAGTATTTTATGTCACCTTGTCTGTAGAGCAAAGTCTCTTTCTGAATGAAGCATGCAGCTTTGCTAAACTGCACACTCTGATTATAAATCAACCAGTACAATAACAGTACTGCAGACACAACCTCCTAAGATAATCTCTTTAGCACAAAATTGTATTCAGCAAGATGAAAATCCTAACAAGAATGTGATTTCTGTCAGTTTAACTTTTCATGCATGCCATTTACACTAAGATATTTTTTTTCACACTCCTATTACCAATTCCACCTGGAGAAAAATGGCTTATTGTATGATCAAGGTTCGTATGCATGGACCACAATGGGTATAAAGCATATGAGGATTTATATCAAGAGTCAAAATTCCTAGCGATTAGAGGGCATTCAAAGAAAAGAAATAAAAGTGATTAGAAGGCCACGATTGGCTCATGAACACAAAGTAAAAGAACTGAGGTGCACAGCCAGGCTACATCGTGCCAGGAAGGAATGAGGAATCTCTGCAGAGTGCAACTTCGGAGGAGAAGCTGAAATTGTTCATTGTTGCCCCAGGGAGGTGTAATTGGAGTTAATAGGATGAAATTAAGCAAAAAAAAATTTAGGATGTATATCAGGAAACACTTCTTAATAATGAGATCTTTTATAATATTGTCCCAATGGAAGTATTAGAAGGCCTTTTGTTTGAGTCGTTCAAACTTCAAGTAGGAAAATATATGGAAAAATGGGCTGTAAAAGAGAATCTCATATCAGTCCTCCTGGGATGAATTACATAGCACGATCAGATCTTTCTCAGCTCTCATTTCCATGACTCTTTCAGTAAGTTCCTCAAAGTTTCAATTTTCAAAATGCTTGTTCAACTGCTTCTACCATGCTCCTGCAGCGGGAGCAGGTTCCAGTTAACTGAGCTGTGCAGCGTGCACTGTGACTGTTGAGAGTTCTGCCCGACAAGCTTGGAAACCAGAACTCATTGGGATGACCTCAGTCAGTATCTATGGGGGTAACTGTAGTTAATACAAAACTCAGTACAATAAACAGTTCTGAAGAATGCTACCAGCAAACTCAACTAATTGCCACACTGAATTCCTTGTCTCATTTGATTTCTCATCATATCCTTCAATTCATTCAATTAGAATTTAATCAGAATCTCCTCCCTGCTGGTCACTGAGTACATGCTGGAGATAAAAAATGAAAACATTAAATAAGGTCTGATTTTCCATCCTCTTTGAAATGCATTCTAGCTAAAGATTGTGTCTTTTCTGCCATCTCATGCCCTAATACCTAAACCAATGTCTGGCATGTAAGTATTCATTGAATGAATGAATGAATGAATGAACATCCACACTCCATACTAACACATTTGGTAGGTTACTTTAGTGTCCATGAGCTTATTTTGTACTTTTGCTTCAACGTACTCATTACAAAAGATATATTTTTAAATAAAACAAATAAGGAAGCGAGCAAAAGAAAAGATGGTTGAAGTGTGTTACCCAAGATCTTTCACCTTGTTGTACTCCAAAGTTTTGGATAGAAAGCCCAAAATAACTAAAAGCCTGTTTGCCTGAGGCCCCTTCCACATTCTTAAGAGTGAGTGAAGCAATAGTTTGAGGAAAAGTTCCTTCCTCTGCTTTCAACACTAGGTTTTGTTGAGTAAACCCATTCGTGGACACTGGAGTAAACCCATTTGTGTTTTCTTAGCAAAAGGGGGGAAAGATTACAATTTAGGACTCTCCCTGCTCTCCCACTGTGACCAGCCTCTGAAAATGCCCAAACTCAAAAGTGCTAGCCTTCTACACCAGTGGATACTAAAATAATATTTAAATGGGGAAAAGGCAACTTACAGTAAAGAAAATCAACAAGTAAAATGATAGTATTCAGAATAGATTAGCGAGGTGGCATTAATTAAAACATGAGCTCTGGAATCTTCAGACTATTGAAACTCTTTCCTTCTTTTTCTTTCTTTGGTTCTTTTGTGTCATTGGTCTTCCTCCAGGTTATATATTATAGAAGCATCTTTGTTTTTTTTTTACTTCTTTGATCTTTGGTTGCAAACGTTTAAGTGTTTTAAAATATTTGCTTTTTTTACTGTTTTAATATGGCTCTCCTATAGTTTTCAATCTTTTTCTACAGATGTTCAAAGATAAATTATTTGCTTCATTTTTGTTTTTCCTACCTTGCTTTTATATTTTGTTTAAAGTCAGTGTGAAGAAAATTTTAATAACATTATTACAACTCTATGTATTCATTTGTAGTCTTTTTTTCTATTCCTTCTACCTTCCCCCTTTTTATTGACAAAGAAAACTCTGCTGCTAACAACCAAGAATTTTGTATCAGAGGTCATGTCATCCCTTACTAGCTTTAAAATATGTATTTGAAACGTCATTTATCTGGCCTCTGACACGATCTTCTTTTCATTTTCCACATTTGTTTTTTTTCTGCATTTCCCTTTGTTAAAGAGTATAAATTTGTTTGGTCATTTAGAGACCTCATTTGCCTTGCTATTATTTTACTCTGCACACTTCAATGTTCCTGTCACTATTATATATTCATTAATATTATTATCTGCTGGGAATCCCTGTTCTCATTTTTTCCCAACTTTCCAAGACGTGTGTACCTTGTGAAGAATTCACAAAATACCATTGACAATTTATTCAACTTAACATAATCAGAAATCAAACCAGATAAATCCACTTGTAAAATTGTAGTTCATCTGAGATAAGAGTAAGTATGACAGTGATAGGATATTTTATCTAAGTTTACACCAACCTATATATTATTGATGCATCTCTGTAGAATTAAAAAAGGCTTCTCTAGGATACATGTTACATTTTCTAAAGCAGCAAAACATGACAGTCTATAGTCATTAAAAGATAATATCTCTCATGGAGGTAGAGCATCCTGGGGCATACAAATTTGTGTAGGGTTATCCAGAAATGAGCTAATCTAATGAGGAGTGACTGTTATCTTGGAAATATAAAATATGCCAGCATGCTAAATTGAATAGAGCCAAATAGTCTTAAACAGCATGGGCTAAAATTTAAATGTTAGAGAAAAGTCAGTGTTATTGAAATTAAGCATAAAATAATCCACACTTCAATACGAGTGTCAATACCATATTTATTGAGTTTTTAACAAATAAGTATTGTTGCTTTATGAGATTCTCTTTATTAAGGGAAGATAGAAAAATATAAAAGAGAACAAAGTGTAAATACCTACAGTCCCTGAATTCCTTATGGGTGTAGTCATTCCAGTTCAGTAAGTAAATTGGCAAATGAACAGTAGGGTTATATATCCCTAAATTTCATTTGTTGTGTTATGAGTGTGTTATCCAAGGCTTAATATTTTTTTAGTGTTTTGAAAGAAGACTCAGCTTCAGACTCTAGTTCTAACTGCCAAGTATCCAAATGGCTGTCAGCAGCCCCACCCGACACGTGTCCCCTTTCCACCATTGCACAATGGCCTCCCCTCTAATTTTCTTGTTACCAACAAAGGCATTCCAGAAGCTACACCTCAATAAGGGCCCAGTATCAGCCTCACTCCCATGGCAGAGGCTCACTGATTAATCTCTTTGTCCTCTGCACCATCCGACCTTCCAGAAAATTTTGCATAAATTACAACTTAGATTGGCTTATTTTTCTCTCTTTTCGAAAATGTTCAGTGGCTCCCCATTTCTGTTGAATTAACTACAAATGCCTCAACCCAGAACTCTAAGCTTTATACAATATGGTTTGAACCTATCTCCTCAGCGTATCACTCTCTGCTCTCTGACTCAAACTCTATCTTCCAGCAAAATTGAACAGTTTGTATTTCCTCACATTTTCTAGTGTTTTTCTCTCCTCCAGGGCACTATTTTTATTTTCCTCCATCAAGAGCCTATCCTTCAATATGATTTTAAGTATTATCTCTTGTAAAAACTAGTCTTCCAATTTTTCAATCACATATTATATCCCACTTCCTTAACACACTGGTCATTTTTTCTTCTTGTATTGTACTTTGTATCCTGGTTGTTTTCTATTTGCCATGTCCCTGGTGTCAGCCCTTCTGTTCTGGGAGAGCAGATATAGCATCTAACTCTAGAGAACATCGCCCACGGCAACCAGGACAGTGCCAGGCAAATGATGGTTGATCTTCTGTTTATTTGTGTATTCAACAGAGACTTATCAAGTAGTCAATATGTGCCAAGCACAATGCTGCTGACATTACAACAGAATTTCATAAGAAAGGTCAAAAAAATTCTTCAAACTCATACTATAATGTGCTTTGGAGAAAAAATTTTTACACTACCAACTCCTACCAAGAATCCACAAAATTATTTTAACTATTAACTAAAAAATCTAGTCTAGAAATATATCATATAAAATATTAATTTAACATTTCATATTTCCAACAATCTATGCCTGGAATGCCTCTCCTTTTTGCAGAAATTCCCTTGATTCTCTCCTCACTTCCTTCAGGTCTCTGCCCACATGGCACTTTCTCCATGAGGTCACCCTCTCTGATCTAATATTGCAACGCACACACACAAACACACACACCCACACACATATCCATGTCCTATATCTCTTTCCTGCTCTATTTTCCTCCTTAGCACTTATCACTGTCTAACATATATATGTTTTACTTACTTATGTTTTTATTGTCTATTTCCCCCACTAGAATATAAATTCCCTGGGAGCAGTTTCATTCGAAGAGTATAGTAATATTTACACAAATAGCGCACCACAGTAAATGTGATATAGTACTTATTGAAGAGGAGATCTACGAGCAGAGAAGTGACAGAATAAACATGATCCCACGTGCCCTCGTTAGCCCACAGAGAGGCAAGCTTAGGGGACCCTGGGCTGGATGCACGAACTGAAAAGGGACACTGCCCTTGAGCTATTTTACATAACCTCAGGAGCAGTGGAGCGAACACCTGGCTGACTCTGTCAACAGTGAGAGCTCCTGGTCAGAGAAGGGCCTTGTTAGAAACGGGCGGCTTCCATTAAGCCAGATTCCTACTTCTCTACTGAAAAAGCAGAGCCTTCAGGACCATCCAGATTGGACTTATCCTCGGGTCTGTGGGAGTTCAGTGTATATGAGTCTATTAATCAACTGTGACTGACACTAAATTATTCTGTTGTGTAGGAGTTGGATGTTAATAAGTGTCCCCTGCAGCTGAGTCAGGTAAAGAATAATATACCCAATATTACAGTGAGTTCTTATAAGAGCCACTGCTTGGGACAACCTTAGAAAGGTGTTTGAGGCTATCTGTCCACATCTGCAATAGAAATGAGTTGTTCAAACTATCCCACCACCCCAAATCTTCATTCACTTCCCAATATTGTATGAGCTTATACCCAATCAAATGAGGGCTCTCAGCATACCTTGGGAATCAACTAAAATTTTTCTCTGCTCTCTTCACTGCTGTATCCAAGTACTTAGAATGGCTCCTGGCACATGGTGGGCACTCAATAAATATTTGTTGCATGAATGAATAAGTAACACATTGCCAATCAATGAAGTCTCTTACCTTCAGTTGTTTCTCTCATGTCTTTATTATCTATAAAGATACAAGAGTTGTGCAGTTTAATATGAATGTATTGTCAATTTAGCCATTTATAGATTTTGCACCCATGAGAATGAGCTGATAATAATAACAAAATTCCTTATAATAATCAACTTTCAAAATCCTTTTTAATTAATTACAATATGAAATATATTATCTTGCTATCACTTTATTGATTTCTAGTCACAGATTCAAAATAAATAGTTACTACACATGATGGGCTAGCTACATGCTGGTCTTTTTCTTCATATCACTTGGCCTTACCTGATCTTGCATAACCCTACTTATAGATGATGTCATTACTTCATACTGAGGTTCTTCTTAACTTCTTGCTATTTCTAAGGCGCTCTGCCCCAGCAGAAAGATGCCACTCATCTGTTTTCTAATAATCTCTTTTTGACCCTCATCAACAGGCTTTCACTCATCAGCTTTCAAGGACATTTTTTACTCTTATTGCATAATATTACATATTTCTACACCACAATGCTTGTATCTTTCCTTACCTCTTATGCCAAATAGTCCCTTAATTCTCCTATAAATTACCTTCTGAAAATTTTTTCAAACATTTTAGCACTTTCTTACTTCATTTTCTTTAACTGACACTCTCTAACATGACTCTTTTCATTATAGCATTTCCATTTATAAATGCAAGATAATTTATCAAACTAGTATGTTGCAACATCCGTCTTTGTTATGATAACCACATAATGTCTATTAGCAATCTGAATGGGAAAAAAAGGGAGTTAACGTTTTATATTAATAATCAATTCTGTAGTATTTTTCATTATAAATGCATCTGACTAATGCATCTTGAATTCTGGAGAAACAGAAATGAGAAAGATGTCTTCGCATGTCTTCAAAATGTGCATATACACAACTTCTTATCTCAACTTCAGGGTCATTCATCTCATCTCTCTCTCTCTCTGTCTCTCTCTTTCTCTCTGTCTCTCTCTCTCTTTCTCACTCTCGCTCTCACTCTCTCCCCTCTCTCTATTTTTATATTTAGAAAGAATCAATAGATATTCAATATATAGGCATTCATAGCTTGTATTGGTTTACTAGGGCTGCCATAACAAAATACTACAGACTAGGTGGGTTAAACAACAGAAATTTATTTTCTTACAGTTCTGGATTCTAGAAATCCAAGATCCAGGTGCCGGCAGGTTTGGTTTCTCCCGAGGTCTCTCTCCTTGCCTTGTAGATGATAGCCCTCTCGCTGTGTCCTCAGATGGCCTTTCTTCTGTGCATTTGCATCTCTGGTGTCTCTCTCTGTGCCCAAACTTCCTCTTCTTATAAGGACACCAGATAAATTGGATTAGGGCCCACTCTAAGGGCCTCATTTTAACTTGATCACCTGTTTAAAGGACCCACCTCCAAATACAGTCATGTTCTGAGGTACTCGGGGTAGAACTTCAACATGGGAATTTTTGGAGGACACAATTCAACTCATAACAGTTCATGGTAGAGAACAATACAATCATAAAAGTATATAATTAAATGTTATGATAAATATGGTGAATAATATGTATGGTGCATTTTTGTCTTTGTTGGTTAGATGTTTGGTTGTTATTTTGTATTTGAAAGAAGTGGAATATGAGCTAGACCACAAGAGGATACAATTTGGCTTCAGAGGATGGGACTATGCAGTAGAATAGCAGAAGAGGTGAAGGGAATAAATTGCACACATCCCTAGTGGCAGGAAAATATAGGATAAAGAATAGAGAATTGATCTGTCTGGAACATGGAATATTGGAGAGTGGTGATTTGCAAGAGAAGGAGTAGCGGTGCCCCTTTTGTCAGTTGTTACTGACAGAGTAAAGTGTTACTCTGTATTACTGTATTACTGTCAAAGTACTCTTGATAGTGTTATTATTTACATGTATCATTCATGTTTTTGGAACTCTGTATTAACAAAAATCTAAATTATAAAGCATTTGGCTCCCCTCAAATGTTTGAACTTTTCCTGTTTCATAATAGCACCCCAAATTCAGTTGAAATTTTCCTATGCTAATCCTTAAGAGCCCAAGCCTGTGATTTACTTTGGTCACATGATCACCTTTCACAAATTCTAACAGTCTTGGATCACTTACATCAGTGTTTCTCAAACTATGGCCTTTGGTTCCCTAGGTATCCACGGATGTATTCTCAGGAGTTTAAGGAAATACTTTTTATTTAATTTATAGGTTCTTAATGTGAGGTTCTTGAAGACAGATGAGAAAATAATTTCATCTTTTATTTTCATTAACTTCTAAATGAAGTATGACATTTCTTTCTAACATGAATGTTGAGGACAAAACAGGCAGATATTTTTATAGAGCACTACAATTACTGTGAAATTCTTGAATATTTTTTATGCTCATCACTAATTCAAAACTACAGGAGTCATCAAACCTGATGCTAGATCTTATTATTTATTGTGTTCTTATGAACACCTTTATAGGTGCGCCTCTATTAAATATTATGATTTTTTAACATTTTGATTAGTATAAGTCTGTATAATTGGTTTTCTCTGTAAGCCTTTGAGTTTAATTTTTGTGCTTTTAAAAACATTATTCTGGGCCAGCCCTGCTGCATAGTGGTTAAGTTCGGTGTGCTCCGCTTCAGTGGCCCGAGTTAGCGGGTTTGGATCCTGCACGCAGACCTACACAACTCGTCAGCCATGCTGACGTGCCAATAGAGGAAGAGTGGCACAGATGCAAGCTCAGGGCAAATCTTCCTTAGCAAAAAAAAAAAAAGAAAAGAAAAAGAAAAGCCACGTTATTCTCAGAAGAGGTCCATAAGCTACACCAGACTGCCAAAGGAGTCTACAGGATAATAATGGTTAAGAATCCATGCTTGAGAAGGAGTCTATATGTTACTCAAGCATGGGGAGAGGGAGAGAACGGCCTTGTGTTATTGCTCTTCCTTGCCATAAAAAAACCTGTATTTAGGGTTTTGCTTTGACTACTAAACCATCTATTTCTGTATTTATCAGACTTCTTTGAGCCGATCCCTCTGAGCCTTCCTAGACAGCTTCTTATCACTTCAAAGTTGACTGTAAATGGATTCTTTTATTTAGTTTACCCTGGAGTCAGAACAGGCAGGAAGAAATCAGGTTGAGAGGAGTAAAGCACACTAAGGAAAATTCTATCAATTAAATGTTAATGCAAAAAAATCCACTTTATTTATTCTCTTGATTTTTACTACTTTAAAGTGAAATTCAGCATATTGAATGAACTTATCACAAGGTTGCCTAAATGCTTGCAACAATTTGGCACATCCTTTCACTGAGTGCCACTAGGGATAAAATGTAAATATATAGTTTCCATTTAACTGACCTCCAGATAATATTTTAAAAGGTAATGAAATAATGTCTGAGCTCCTCAGACGGAAGCTGCTGTATAAGTACAAACTACAATCATTATTATTTTCACAAATATTTGGATATTCGGATCTTGCTGAAATATTTAACCTTCTTTTCAAATGACTCGAGCAGAGGGAAATGCAATCAAAGCATGTTGCAGTGGAAATACCTGCTCCTCTTCCTTTCTGTGAGACGTAATAGAGTCTCAGCGGACAGTTTGCTAAAATTCCAGTGGCTTTATCAAATGAGACCCCGACCAGTTTGTCCAACAATATTCAAAGCCTTCCTTAGTGATTTCACTACATTTACGGAGAGACCTCAACCATCAAGAAGCAAATGGGTGTTTTGCTGTTTCTTGGCTCACTTCAGTGCCTGGTTTTATCAAGTTGCCGCACAGCACTTCTGTGCTGAAAGACGCCTGTGCCACTTGGATACTATTTTATAGAGTCACACTGGATCCTCTTATGTCTTGCCAATTAAATTATCTTCTCCAGCCTTTGTTCCTGCCAAAGAGGTTCAGGCTGAGATGAGGTCACACTCCTCTGAAGCTGCTCTTTGAAATAGCGTGGAAGGCCTCGTGGAGAATATGAGCATGCACAAGCATTAATGCCCAGCCTTCCCCAGCCTCCGCGGTAGATAACTGAATTTCTTAGCAGAAGTTCCTCCTGTTGTGTACCACTACCTGAATCTCTAAAAACTGAAGAGTCCTCTTTAATCTTATTAAATTAAATTATAACACTACCAAAAACATGTTGAATGTGAGATTCCACTAACACCGTGCCAACTGAATTTCAGATCAGGCATTACAGGAGCTGAAAGGGGCTTCTTAAATTGGTCCTCTTAGTGGACTCTGGGGACCAATAATTGATTCTATCTTGTGTTTTTATAAAACAATCTCTATCCTGCTAGACATCTAAAACACAATTAAATTTTTGTGAGCTATCTAGATATTGGCTATTTGGCATGTTTTGCATCCTGCACTGTGCCTCAACTTTTTCTTTCCCCATCAGAATGTTCCATAAGACACAACTAAGATAATGGGCATTTATTGTTAAAAAAAAACAAAACATGAGCTATAATAATTAAGCTTCTAGTGGATTTTATGTTATCACCAAAGTACTAGCTTTCCATGAAAAGCCAGCTGCAGCCTCAGACTCTAGACTTGCAGGAGACTGCAGAGCCTTCTCTAAAACACTTGTTTAAAGTGTCTCTTCAGACTGTTGAGGGTGTCAAGATGAATTTTACTTTTGTTTCCCTAAATGAGAGGAAGAGGCCCCAAGGTTGCCTTGTGAGAGTGGGCACAAGGACAAGAAGCTCTGGGGGTGTGGTGCTCAGTTCCACTCACACACACATCAGCTTCTGAAACCTCATCGTTCTCAGCCACTTGTCCCTCCCGCATCCTCTCCTCTGCCTACCAACAGCATCATAGTCTCTTATTGTATAAGTGCCGATGTTCCTTTCCGTTTCTGCTGAAACATTCATTTGGACCCTTAGTGCTCGGGTAACCCCACCCCTGCAGGTGATTTCACACTTAGAGAACATTGCCCATATTGCAGAGACTGTAAAAGCACAGGCAGCCCTTGCTTCAATGTTTGCTGACACAATTTCTGGCATAGTAAAATATTAACATGAGGAAAGATAGGCTCTAGACTGCATGCTTTTCCAACTGGCTCTCCTGATTAAGTGTTCCCCATCCAAAGAATCATTTTAACAGATTTAACAGAATGAAGGGTTTAAAATTTTTAGGCAAAGGAACTGAAAACAGAGATGATGAGAAGCCTTCCTCATCTTTGAGTCTTTTCTCTGAGGTGCCTTTTTTAAGAACAGGACACACTTTTTACATCACATATCTCAAACCGTGCTTCCTGCCAACTTCCTGTGCTACTTCAGGTTTAATGAAGGAGATGGAGAAGGAAAAGAAGCAACATAGTTCACTCTCCTGTTTTTTGACAATGCTGTTCCAAAGCATTACTCAATGTAAAATAGATTTTGCCTTGCGATTCCATATGGTCTTATCCACGAGAAAAATACTTGTAGCAAGAAGGCAACAGAGTGTACTCTTGCTCTCATGGTTAAGGACAATGTCACATTCAAATTCCACATGAGAAATGTCTGTTCAGGTCTTTTGCCCATTTTTTAATTGGGTTGTTAGTGTTTTTGTTGTTGAGATGCATGATTTCTTTATATATTTTGGAGATTAACCCCTTATCAGATGTATGGTTTGCAAATATCTTCTCCCATAAGAAATGATGAAATCCAGCCATTTGTGACAACACGGATGGACATTGAGGGTATTATGCAAAGTGAAATAAGTCAGAGGGAGAAGGTCAAATACCGTATGATTTCCTTCATTAAGTAGTAGATAACAACAGTAAACAAACACGTAGAGACAGAGATTGGATTGGTGGTTACCAGAGGGGAAGGGGGGAGGGAGGAGGGTGAAAGGGATAGTTCAGCACATGTGTGTGGTGATGGGTTGTGGTTGGTGTTTGGGTGGTGGGCGCGGTGTAGTCTGTGGGGAGATAGAAGTGTGGTGATGTACACCTGAAATTTATACAATGTTATAAACCAATGTTACTGCAATAAACAAAAAATTTAAAAAAAAATTCCACATGAATATTTTGTTTGTTTTACTTATAAATATTGAAGGAGGGGTAAGACGTCAAGTGCTCAAAGACGCCTCCTTTTTCCCCTTGCTAGTCTTCGCTCTCTCACTCACGTGCCACTTGTAAAAGATTCTGCAATGCTTCTCTTCCCACCCAGTTCTTCTCAAGTCCCATCGTTCTGCCGTGCAATTCCTTTTCTTTCCTCCTCTATCTTTTCTCTATATTTTGCCATTCTAGCCAACTAGACAACTTCACAAGATTTCTCCTTATATAGGTTCCAAGAATTTATTTGCTAGTTTTAATTATGCTAGGTAAAAATAAGTTAGGTGAAACGTTAGCTGTGTTCAGATACGTAAAAAATAGATTGTCAATTACTGATATGATTAAGTATTGAGAAGTTCTAACCCCACTGATTTTCTTTCTGGTGCCAAATAATGCCAGACTTTTTCCTACCTTGGGGCGTTTGCACTTGCTGGGCCCTCTACCTAGAAAGCTCTGTCACTAGGTCATCACATGGCTGGTTCCCTATGGCCAGTTAGGTCTCAGTTCAAGTGCTACCTTCTCAGGAAAGTCTTTAATGATACCCAACCCAAATCTACTTCTTCCCATTCATACAGTCACCCTTTGTCAGACCGGCCCCTTGTATTTTCTCATGATATTTATCACTATCTGAAGTATTATGCCTATTTATATTTATTTTTTTAATTGAGGTATAATTTATGTAAAATAAAATGGACATGTTTTATGCACCCTTTCCAGTAGGTCTTTGTTAGCCCACCACCAGAGGCAACTGCTCTTCCTATTTCTATCAGTATAACTTCATTTGCCGGTGCTGACACCTTGGTAGAAAAGGAATCATGCCGTACGTGTTCTTCCACATTTGCCTTCTTTCAGTCAGCATAGTTATGTTAGTCTTGGTAAACTGTGCTCTTCCAGAAATTTTTTCCTTTTATCTAAATTGTCAAATTTATTAGCATAATATTCTTTTGTTAATTTTTCAATAAATACAGGAACTATAGTGATGTTTCCTCTATCATTTGCAATATTGGCAGTATTTTTCTTCTATTTTCTTTCTTGATGCATTTTTTTAGGGCTGTGTCAATTTTATTAATAATAATTTCATTAATCTTTCCAGCCATGATTTGGCTTTGTTGATATTCTCTATTTTTTGCTGTTTTCCATTTCGTTGATTATCATTCTTATCTATACTGTTTTCTTTCTTCTATTTTCTTTGGGTTTATTTGTTATTTTTGAAAAATTTTTAGTGAAAACCTAGGTTATTGAGATTAAACCTCTCTTCATTGAAAGCTACAAAATTAACTTTAATCACAGCTCTAGCTGCATCTCATAAATTTTAATATTTTGTGATTTCATTGACATTAATTTAAAAATATTTTCTGGTTTACTTTGTGATTTCTTCTCTGACCCATGGGCTATTTGGAAGTGTAGTGCTTAATTTCTTAAGATTTAGTAATTCTCTAGATATATTATTATTATTATTATTAATTCATAATTTAATTATGTTGTGGTCAGAGAACATACTCTGTATAATTTCAATACTTAAGAATTTGACACATATATAGATTTTCCATTCTCTATCTTCTACTCCTTTTTAGCTATGCCATTTTGTATTATTTAAGGGTTACTGTAAAGATTACAATATGCATCCTTAACTTACCACAGTCTAACATAAATTAAAATTATACCATTTCACATATACTATAAAAATCTTAAAAATGTATATATATAATCTCATTTAAATAATTCCCATTTTTTGTATGTTGTTGACACATACTATTCTTCAACATGTTATTAATTTCACAATATATACATTTTTAAAAGAAAGACCATTTATTAAATGACAAGTTGACAGCTAGATAAAAATTTGAGGAACCAATAATTTAAATGGATTATACACTAAATTCGTATCTCTAACAAAAGTGAATTCCAGAAGAATAAATGAGTAAGCATTTAATAAAGTCAAATCATAAAATACCCAGATGAAAACTATCCAGATGTTTGCATGTACAAGATTCTTTTAAGGATTTAAGTCATAAGACAAAACAAGCTCAAGATATGACCTTTTTTTTTTTATTGAAGTATAATTGACGTAACATTATATTAGTTTCAAGTGTATAATGTAATGATTTGATATTTGTATATATTGTAAAATGATCACCACAGTAAGTTCTATTAACATCCATCATCATGTTTGACAAAAACTTAGCTTCTTTCAGTGTCTTGGCTATTGTCAATTATGCTGTAATGAACATGAGAGTGCGTATATCTTCTCAAATTAGTGTTTTTGTTTCCTGTGGATGAATACCCAAAAGTGGAATTGCTGGATCATATGGTAGTTCTATTTGTAATTTTTGAGGAACCTTCATACTGTTTTCTGTAATGGCTGCACCAATTTACATTTCCACTAACAATGCACACGGGGTCCCTTTTCTCCACATCATTGCCAGCACTTGTTATTTCTTTTCTTTTCAATAATAGCCATTCTAACAGGAGTGAGGTGATATCTCATTGTGGTTTTGATTTGCATTTCCCTGATTAATAGTGATGTTGAGCATCTTTTCATATACTTTTGGCCATTTGTAAGTCTTCTTTGGAGAAATGTCTATTCAGATCCTCTGCCCATTTTTAAATCAGATTGTTTGGCTTTTTTGCTATTGAGTTGTATGGGTTCTTTATTTTGGATATTAACCTCTTATGAGATACATGATTTGCATATTTTCTCTGATTCTGTAGGTTGCCTTTTTATTTTCTTAATTGTTTCTCTTGCTGTGCAAAAGCTTTCAAGTTTAATGTAGTCCCATTTGTTGATTTTTGCTTTTGTTGTTTCTGCTGTTGATGTCATATCCAAAAAATCATTGCCAAGACCAATGTTGAGGAATTTCTTCCCTATGTTTTCTTCTAGGAGTTTTATAGTATCAGGTTTTATGTTTAAGTCTTTGATCCATTTTGAGTTAATTTTTGTCAGTGGTGTAAGATAGGGGGCCATTTTCATTGTTCTGCATGTGTCAATCGTCTTTTAAAGGATGAAAGAAAAGAGAGAAAAATAACATTTTATATTTATCTACATGTTTAACATTTCCAGTGCTCTTTCTTCTTTAATGTATATCCTAGCATCATTCTCTTCAACTGGAGAAACTCTTGTTAACAATTTTAATAGTGCAGTTCTGCTGGAAACAATTTTACTCAGAATTTATCATATTCTTTATTGGTAAAAAATTTTCCCTGGGTAGAGAATTCTAGGTGATGAATTGTTTTTTTTCTTTCAGTACTTTAAATATGGCATTCTCTTGTCTTCTAACCTCCACTGTTTCTGATGAAAAGTCAATGGATTTTCTTATCATTTCCCCCCTCTTTATCTTTAGTTTTCAGCAGTTTGACTATGACATACTTAAGCTTCATTTTCATTGCATTTCTTTGTATTTGATATTCATTGAGATTATTTGATTTGTGGATTGTTTTTTAACAATCAAATTTAACAATATTTAGCTAATATTTCTTCAAATTTTCTTTCTATCCCATCCTCCATCTCTTTTCTTTCTCGATTCCAATAATATCTACGTAAGACAAGGTGATACTGTTCCAAACATAATTGAATATCTCTTTTAATTGTTTTCATTTTGTTCTCTCTGTGCTTCAGTTTGGATGGTATATATATTGTACTGTCTACAAATGTAATGATCCTTTCTTCTGTTGTTACATAGAGTGCATTTAATCTCATCCAACAAATATCTGATTTCAGATATTGTATTTTTTGATTCTAAGGTTTCTATTTGGTCCTTGTTACAAATCTCTCCTGAAATTCTCCTATCTCTTCATCTATTCTAACAATCTTTTTATAGAGATTCTTTAACATATTACTAATAGTTATTTTCAATTCTTTATTACAAAATTCCAAAATCTGGGTCATTTTAATTCTTTCTATTTTTCTCCGTCTCACACTTTCCTGTTTCTTCACATGCCCAGTAATTACTGATGTATACCAGACATTGTAAATAATATGTCATAAAATCTTAGGATTTTATTAATTTCCCCTAAAGATTGTTGAGTTCTTTTCTACCAGAGAGTTAAATGACTGGCAGATTATATTACATTTGTAGAGGTTTGGTTTTATTCTTTGCTAGAGTGGGACTATGTTGATTTGTCTCCTAACGCAAGGAAGTCACCTGGTCCTAGGACATGTTATTTATTCTGCATGGAAAGTCTGAGTATTTACCAAGCCCCGTTAGCTTCACTGGACTTGAACTCCAAATTTTCTTACTTCTGCAGTTGAAATCTCTGCTCAGCTCTTTTAGCTTTCTAGCCATTATTTTCTCCCTGGGCAACTTGGAACATCATATGCACATATGCAGGAAAGCAGTTAGCCAAGGATTTGAAAGTGTTTTATAGGCAGATTTTGGTATCCTTCATTGCTGCTCTCTCCTTTCCAACACTCTGGAGGTCATGAACCCATCCTCTGACCCCTGAGGCAAAAAAGGCTGTGGTTTTCTGCTTCAGTTTTAGCTGATCCACACTGTGCTTGCTCATTTACTTATTGGTCCATTCATAATTTACTTATATCTTTGCCTGCCTTCTCTGGAAGAACAGATTCCTTATCTAGCACCCCTGTATTTCAGCACATGATGCCATGCATAGAACATAGTACATTTTCAAGAAATAACTACCTTAGTATTAACATTTTACATCATACCATACGACAATGGCTTTATATTAGTTAAAATTACATTCACATTAATCTTTGCAATGCATTAAAAGCAAAATAGAATGTTTGTGTCCCCATTCTACAGATAGAAAAAAGTCTGAAACATTTAAAATAAAAATACTAATCATTTAGATTCAAGAGAATGTCTTAAAAACCTAAGTGTAAATTTATATTATTTTTGGATGGTGTATTACTATAATGAGTGACAGTATTGAATATAACAGATCAGGATGGAATAAATTAACTCTTTATTAAGGTTCTATATCCAACCTTATTGAACAGGAAAGCATGTACAAACTCTACATTTCTGTCAGCATGGAGAAATAATAAATTTTCCCTCTAAGAATGCTGAACAGCCATCTCGGCTAACTTCTTTCCTCTCCATCAAGACATCAATCTAATCTGTCATCTCAGCAGTGCTCACTGCCCATTCTACGAAATATCCTTTTGTCTTAGCCATTTGAGAGCCCAGACTCATAATCTTCACTGTCAGAAACATAACAAATCAGACTGTCCTGATCCTACAGTGTTCCTTGAGCTGAAAAAGCACTATCAAAATCTTCATATATAACACTTTTGAGGTAACTATAAACAAATGTCAATCACCAAATATACTTTGTCAATCATTTCCTAGATATAGGAATTGTCTAATTACTCATACTTCAAAATTTTCCTATCTGGAGGGAAAAAAAATACTTCTGTTGGATTTTCTCTGCCTTATTTGCAGTATTTTAACAATTGAGATGGTATATGAAATAAAAATTTATATCTTGTCCTTCACTCGTGTGTGCTTCCATCCAGAGATTGAAATATTGATGCAAATGTCATTTAAATACCCATGCTATGGCATCACATTTACAAAGATGTTTTGGGTCACCACAATTGTTGGAATTTGCTCACCCCTCAGAAAATATTTCACTCTGATCATAACATCACATTTTTCCTCTCATGCAAAATGAACCATCCATAGTCATATGTTGTTTCTTTCTTTAAGCCACAGTTTCTAAATTGAGTGTCTAGCATTTATAATCAACTGCTTCATTTAATTCAGGTCGATTTTAAATGCTAGGCATTCATTTGGTGGGCTGTGAGCAGCCTGTGGTTTTGTTAGATCTACAGCATAAAGAAATCATTTTTCTTATCCTGATCCTATAGCTGTCTGGGAAAGGTGACACACGGTGAGACATAATGATAAGAAAGCCTACAGCTGCCCTAGGCAGTCAGATACCAAAGCCAGATGATTAAACCATTCTGTAGCATTCTTCAAAGACAAAGTAGACAAAAAAATGTTTAGAATGCTTAGTCCTAAAAAAAAAAACCCTCCAGAACACAACTCACACATGCTGTATGCATTTTTGTCCCTCCAACCACAACCCTCTGCCTCTACAGCTTCTCGTATTAATAAAGAATTCAGAAAGGGAAGAACGATACATTTTTAAATGTCTGCTTACTGGGAATTCTTTTCTTCCCCTGTTATGTGGAAATATCAACTTGATTAACTTTGAAAGATTATAAAAGGGCTTAGAATTTTCCACGTCTCCCCACAAGGAAGATTGTCTTCCCTGTTTCAAGCAACATGCCTAAAAGACACATTCATTCATTTTGTTGATTCATCTTATTTATTGTTCTCAGTCAGACACATTAAACAGTAAAGGAACTAAAATATATTCGGGACAGTTGAGATTACTAAATTAATTATAAGTGATTGATGGGTTAACTGGTGACTTCAAGACCTATTTGCTTTTAAACAGCAAACCCTTAATCCTGAAGCTAACATGAAGATTCATAACTTGGGTAGACAGTTTTTAGGTCCCTGGAGCACACTCTTTATTGACACTTTTGTTTTAGGTAGAGGAGCAGGGAAGGAGGAGAAATGGTGTATATAATTGTGTACATCACTTTCTTCTGGGAATTCAAGAGTTAACTCCTTTCCTTTATTATCTTCAACTTGATGGAAGGCAGGTAGCCTCCCTCTCTAGAGACAGGTTCTGTCAGCACTTCAATAGCTCCCTCAAATGAGAGTAGTCACATTCAATAGGGGTTAGAGAAAATAGAGTACATATTTGCTTTAACAGGAGAAGAGGAAAACACGAACAAACTAAGCATGTTCTTTTAAATAGATGAAAGCATCAAGTTTTAAAGTTAAAAATGCCTCCCTAAATCTTGCAATATGATGTTGGTATCCCCTACCTAGGCTTAACTAACTCCGGCCCTTCTCCCACTGGGCTCAGCTTCTCTCCTGCCAGACGGTCTTCCCCTTGGGAATTTCCTGTTTCCTGCCTATTGGTCTCCATTCACACCCTCCACCTCATTTTCGTCTTTAAGAGAAAGGAGGTGATAAAACTTCACTAATCTCTCAGAAAAATTCTATCTGTGTACCTCTGAACAGTGTGCTGACAAACACCTTAAAAATCCCATCCCATTTCCCTACAGAATTGGGCCTCCTGGAGTGAGATATTTAGAGGTTTGGCTTCCATTTTTCAGGATGAAAATATCCTTTATTTTAACTGTCTCTGCATGTCATCCATTTCAAGCTTTCATTTGTAATTTACACATTTTAATTTCCTTTCTTCTCTTCTTTTTATTTTTTTCTGCTATTCTCTTTACTGCCAAACGTCTTCCTTCTCTTGTTAACTGCTCTCCAATTCATTACTTTACCTCTTATCGTCTGACTGTTTTAAGTCCATCAGCAGCTACTTAAAAGACTATTAAACCTCCCGAGGACTGATGGGTACTCTCGCGTTAGCCCAATGATTCTCACTGGTTTTCTATCTGATGCCCTCATTAAGGCTTTCTTTCCAAGCATACACTATATTGTCTCTATCATTAAAATAATACCAAGAGAAAAATTATCCACAGTTCTTCCTTTTGCCACATCGGGAGAGCTATTAAGTTGTGAAGAAAAGAGAGCAAGAGGAAATCTAAGAATGGCTCTTCTCACCGTTAGTTAACAGCTACTGATAATTCTGAGTTTCTGTTTTTAATACTTCTACAGCCCCCTGTGGCTCCCCTGAAGGTCCTGACCCCATGAGCACCTTGACAAGTCCAACAGCTCTTGCTCCTCATTTCGTCAAGAACTACCAGAAAAATGAGTGTTGTCTAAGACAGTTTCTTCTCCACAAGGCATTTTAGAGAACCTGTACCTTTTAAGTAGTTCAAAGAGTGTTATGATATGTTTTATCTAATTTAAGCTATGTTTAAAATACAGTTTGAAATTGTTTATAGAAGGATTAAGTGAAATTTTGCAACAGGTGTGAAATGTATTAGTATCCATGACTCAGCAATTCCATTCTGCATATGTCCTAAAGAAATAATTAGAGGGGCCGGCCCCCTGGCTTAGCGGTTAAGTGGGAGTGCTCCGCTGCTGGTGGCCCGGGTTCAGATCCCGGGCACGCACCGACGCACCGCTTCTCCGGCCATGCTGAGGCCACATCCCACATACAGCAACTAGAAGGATGTGCAACTATGTCATACAACTATCTACTGGGGCTTTGGGGAGAAAACAAAAAAAAAAAGGAGGAGGATTGGTAATAGATGTTAGCTCAGAGCCGGTCTTCCTCAGCAAAAAGAGGAGGATTAGCACGGATGTTAGCTCAGGGCTGATCTTCCTCACAAAAAAAAAAAAAAAGAAATAATTAGATAATTGAGCCAACATGTATGTTTTAATAGGATGACTTTAACCAAAAAAAATTGAAGCTACCTGAAAATAATAGGGGATTGAGTGAATTATGCTCCATTTATATAGTGGAATATATGTAACCATTACCAAAAAATGTTCAAGAGTTCTGTTTATTGTCATTAGAAGATTTCCATGATATTTTGCTGAAGGAAAAGGGTGGATTTCAAACAGCACATATAATATGATGGTATTTAACATTTTTGAAAAATTGTGTTTGTATGTGCATATTATAGATACATTTCATTACATAGATAGGCTAGACAAAAGTATATTAGCAGAGATTAAGTAAATGGCAGAATTATGAGTAATTTCTATTCTTCTCTTTCTGGTTTCTTTTGGACTGAGAATAACTTAACTTTGAACTTAATGAAATTTAAACCAAATTTTAAAAATAAAGTTTTGTCTCATTAAGTAAGGACCTCAAACAAAGACTGATGAGATGATATCTAAGCTGAGTTTTGAAGAAACAGGTGGAGTTCTCAAGGCGAGTGCAGTACTTCCCTTTCCAGCAGAAGGAGCAGCAGGGGCGAGGATATGAATGTTGGGGGAGTTGTTAGAATGGCCTTTATGAACAACCTCAAGTAGTTCAGTGTGGCTAGAACATACAGTGCGATGGAAATAAAGTTGGTGTGATGGGCAGGAGGCAAATCTTGACATACGACATATGCCAGGTAAAAGAGTTTGAATTTTGTCCTGAAGGAATGTGAAGGATTTTTTTAAAAGAAGAATGACATGATAGGATTGCATTTTCGGAAAGATCATTCTGGCAGCACTGTGCAAAATGAATTGGCAACCTATTAAAGTACACTGTGCAAAAAATGACAAGATCCCAGACTAATGCAATGGCAATATGGTTGGAAAAATGAGAACTGAGTGTATAGATCTTTAGTGAGTACAAACTTGGGTCTTGGTTGGAGGCAAGGGTGCAGGTGTCAATGATAATCTCTGGGATTCAGACTAATACAATGGAATAGATAATCGTGCTATTCCTGAGACAGGGAGCAAGAGAGGAGGGCCAGCATTGAGGGCAAAGAGGACTCAGTGCTGAACAGTATAAATCTAAAGTACCCCAGCTCATCCAAGTGATGATGCCCAGGGGCAAGCTGCACATCAGAGTGTGTAGCACTGGAGGGAGACCTGGGCAGCAGATGTGAACTTGCACATAGACAGTGCAAGTTGTGAGAATGAATGTACAAGAGTACGTGAAGTAAGAAGCAAAGAGGGTCCCAGAGACAACTTTGGAATCATAATTGCTTAATGTTCTGTTACAAGAACTCGGAAAGAAGCCTGAAATTTATCCATGGATGAGAGAAAACCCAGAAGAGATTATTGTTACCAAGGCTAAGGGATATGAGAATTTTAAGACGCTGGCACTTTTTCAATGGTGTTGGACTAAAGTCATGCCAAGTAAGATAAAGTCTGAATACTATCCATGGACTTAGGATCCTGAAAGTCATTGGGTATCATCTTAGTGAGAAAAGTTTTAATATAGAGGAGAAAGTGGAAGCCTGATTGCTTTGGGTTGTGGAATGAAAGACATATGAAGAGCAGTGTAGAATAATCCTTCAAAAAGCGTGGCTGCAAATGGAAAGGGGGGAGAGAGAGAGAGAGAGAGAGAGAGATCAATGAAGGCCTTTTTAAGAGTTCAATGTTTCATCCAACAATAGATTGGCAACATTTAAGGGTAGAGGTGGAGGCAAAGGTAGTTGATGAAGAAAGGAAGCAGGAGTATGCAGCATCTGAACCATAGTGGAGGGATCAACTATGGTTGATCCCAGAGGATCAAGACTGGATCCTTCATCCCAGAGGATGAAGACTGGAGTGGAAATGGAATCATAGGCCTTCAGGATGAACAAGGTTGGAGGTAAGTTTGAATGCGGAAGAAATTCTGGGGTGTTTTCTCTAAGTAGGATACCAGGACCAAATTACAATTTATATTCAGTTTCCCCAAGAGGGACCAGACCAAGCAATTTCTATCCAGATTACTAGTGCCAAAATAACCCAGATTAACCACATAATTAACTTTAAAAATGGAATAAAAATGACTTGTTCATTTCACAGATAAAATTACTATGGAAACATAACAGAATAGGATCAGAGGTATTGAGACTGCCAAGGAGGGATGAATTTAAAATAGAGCAGAGAAGTAAGCCTCATTGAGAAGGTGACATTTGAACAAAACCTGAATGAGGTACGGAGAGAATATCCAGTGCCTAACGGCTGCCATGGGTCTGTTTGTTCAAGGAATAGCAAGAAAGCTGATGGTGGCTAGAGAAGAGTAAGCGAGGAGAAGGGGAGAGGATCCCATCAGAGAGGCAATGGGGCTACAGATTATAACAGATTTGGGGGCCACTGTAATGACTTTGGCCTTTACTCCAAGTGTACTGGAGACCCAGAGTTTTGAACAAAGGATCTGCCTTACATTCTTAAACGATCACACTGACTGCTGTGTTGCGAGTAGATTATAGGTGGAGGGGAATGGTTGGAAGTGGGGAGATGAGTTAGGAGGCTACTGCAGCAATTCAGGTGAAAGAAATGTCAACTTGGACCTAGGAGACAGCGATGGTTAAAAGTGGTCAGATTCTGGATACCTTTGAAGGCAAATCCTATAGTATTTCCTGAAAAATTGGTTCTATGGTGTGAGAGAAGACTCAAGGATGAGTCCACAGGCTTGGGATTTAGCATCTGGAAGGATGGCGTTGTCATTACCTGAAACAGACAGGCTTGGGTACACTCAAGTATTAGGGAGAAGAGCAGGAGTTTATTTGGGGGCGTGGTGAGTTTGCAATGTCCACTGTGACACCGAATGGGAGATGCGTGGTGGGCAGTTGGAAACACAAGTATGGAGCTCCAGGACACCATCAAGGAATTTGATGATAATTTTTAAAAGTTAAGTTTCCAATTCTACAGGGAACAGAAGAGAAAGGTTTTATTTCCTGACCCCTCAATCGTTTGTACCCCCACTATACTTGAACATAGCATATGGAAGGGCTCAGTCAATATTATATAATCTAATAATTCAAACACATTCTTTACTTCCATGAAGGGAACATGCTTCATCTGTTCTAACTACAGGATTTTGGAATATTAAGTATTCAGTGAATTGAGTGGTAAAGGCAAGAGTAGGTATTCAGACAGTTTTTGACACAAGCAAATATGGATCTTAGAAGTGAGTTCTGCATCTGTCAATTTCCCAGGAGACTAATTGGGTGAAGTTATTCTGACCCTTCTTTTGCAGCTTTCTTGGGATGAAGCCAGTCTTTAATCTCCTCAAAGGAACTTCTATTTTCATCCACCGGATTAATGGTTTTAAATAAGAAGTGGATACAGGGCAGATTTTTTTAAAAACGTGCTTTATAAATTGGAGTTATCTTCAAACAATATATTCACATTCTAAATTATTTAGGAAACTTTGACCACCCAGAAAACATTATTTCTGTTTATTTAATCCCATTTCATTTTCCCCCAAGAGCTCTTTGAATAGGATAGAGCTGTGTACAGGTAAAACTTTGCAATTCATTCTGAACAAAATGTATTATCATTCAGCATGAACATAAAGATAACACTACTCTAAAGTGGGAAAATGCCCAAAGCTTCAATCTTTAATTCAACGTGAGCAGTGACCCTGCCCTTTTAGCTATGATGACACTGTGCGGAAGCAAACTGTGTCAGTCAGGGTTATTACACAGGCCAGCTTCGGAATCCTCTTGACACCAGTTTAATTGAAATAAAGAATTTTTTTTTTTTTCTTTTACTCTCGCGCCCATTTCTGTTCTTTTAGAGAGGTCAAGCTGCTGAAGTATCAAGAGCATCCAGAGTCAGGGCCAAGAGGACCAAAAAAGAAATTTGAAGTGGGCCAGCCTGGGAAGATTCCATAATGTGAAGACACCCCACTTGGTGTGCCAGCTTCAATACTCTGCTCCTTTTGACTGAAGCTGGCATCTCTGGCAGAAAGGAAAACCAAACCTCAGCCTCCTGAGTCCATTTGCAGTTTGGTTTGGGGGAATTTTTGTTCTGAAACCGTATGCAGAGATCTCTGTTCACACACGGTCTGTCCTGTGAGAAATGATTATATCTAATTTGGCTTGGTTGTTCATTCAGCCTCCATAGATATATTTGCATAACTGTGGACTTCATATTTATACCCAAGAGTATAGCGTCGGATTTTTTCTGATAATGCCAATGCCCCTGGGTTTGTTGTACCCTATACTCCGTTTTTCCTGAAGGCACCATACTTGAGAGTGACATTATTGAGTTTGAAAAAGAGCAGAAATTCTAGGCTAGAAGAACTGAGAACAGGAACATCTGCCCTCCAATCACCCAATACACTTCCTTTGAGTGGGAGAAGGAATCATAGCCACAGAAAGGTAGGGAAAAAGTTCACCATCACTCCAGTTTTTTATTCCACCTGCCTCAAGTAGTGTCTGGTGTGTGTGTGTGTGTGTGTGTGTGTGTGTGTGTGTCTTTTGCCTCCCCAGTAGTGTGGGCTCCTGAGGGTGGGGCCATGCATTTTATTTCTATGATAGCCTCGTATTCCTCTGTACTTCCACCTTAATATCACCTGACTATGTTATTATACAACTTAATTTTTATGACATCTTACTATTATACCATATTTTCTAAGAGATAAAACTGTGGTTTCTATTTTTTTTTTTTTTTTTGGTTTCTCCAACAATAGCTAGAATATCAAGCTTCAAGTTATAGGAAGTCTATATTAACAATTATTCATGTATTTTTGTGCCATGTAGTTTTTTCTCAGCTACTTTACCCTCAGGAAAATTAAAAGTTCTGTTTTTTCTCCTGCTGAGTGTTATATTTCATCTCTATCAGATTATTTCATTTTATTTGTAGATATGCCATTTAGGTTAGAGGCTTAGCTGTTTCTTCCATTAGTTGTCACTAATAAATAGAAATAGTTGATGTGAATTTGAAATTTTTACCTCTGCAAAATAAAATGTAATCAAGAAAATATATTGTCATGTGGTCATATTTATTTTTAAATTGCCTGAAGATTTAAATATAAGAAAATGTATTATCTTTAATTCAGGATTTCTAATAAATGTTAAAGCCCAGAAGGAAAGTTATGCTTTTTGGTATTTATTTATGTTTACTTTTTTTACCAGCCACATTTCAAGCAACAAACTTTAATTCATGAGGTGGATATTCTAAAAAGCCATAGTGCCAGGGAGAATGCAGCCTTTGGGGTCCGAGGCTGGCTTGGCAGCATAGTGCAGTGGTTAAGAGCATGGATTCTGGAGCCAGCCAGCCTGGGTCTGAATCCCAGCTCTACAACATGATAGTAGGTGACTTCAAAGAAGTCATTTAACTTGTCTATGCCCCAAATTCCTCATGTAAAGAGGGTATAATAATTATACTTACCTGAGAGTGATTGCGAGGAGTAAAAGAGTTTATGTATGAACATTGCCTGACACAGAGTGAGTACTATATAAATGTTAATTATTATTAGTCACTAGTACTCAGACTGAATATGTTCATCAGAGATGAGGAACAGCAAAATCTCCCTCCTTTTCAGGAAGCTGTAAAGATTGAATATGTCATGTGACAGAGATAGTGACATTGCAAGTAGTTGGGAATCAACTATCTGAAGAAAGGGATTTAAAAGGAATCACACTTAGTCACAAACCAATTCTAGATGGGACTTCTGAAGTGGAGAGGAGAAGTTAGGTGTAGAAAAATACCTCTTAAACTGCCTTAATTTTAGAAAATTGATCTGCAGAAGCAGATGGAGGCTAATTTTAGAAGAGTTCAGTCAACCATCATAAAAGACCACAAACGTCCACAGAATGTCATCTCTTACTCAGTATTTCTTGCTCTCTTAAGACCCACATTCACACACACAAATGCACATATACACACACGCACACGCGCACAGCAATGACATTCAGTAATGAGGTTTCAGCAATTTTGACATCACTAAGGTAAAGTGAAGAGATAGATTGTCATCAAGCCTTATCTTTTTGGGAGAATAACTGATGACGACAAAAGATAATGACAGCATCTTTAAATAGAGGAAAAAAGCAGACGGCTTTCTCTCCTGAGTTCTGATGCTGTGGCTAAGAGCATGCTCCTTTGTATCTTTTCAAATGTAATAAAAATATATATAATGGGATGAAAAACATATTTTCTAGATTAGGGTGAGAAAACTACAAGTCAGTGTAAATACTAATATGCTGAGTTAAAGGAATGAAAACTTGGTTCATTCTTCACTTCGTTCATGCTGTGATCCAGTATCTGGATCACAATTTTAAAATAATGAAATCTTTTTTTAATCCCTGCATAGAGACTATCGTCAGCAGTTTCTTTTTCTTTTTCTTTTTTTTTGTTTTTATATCTTTACAAACTTATCAAATCCTTTTCTTTCTCTTTTGTTTTCTCCTTCCTTCTTGTTTCTTTAATGGAGTCATCAGTGTTGAACTCTCTTTGATGACTTTTTGACAAGTGTATATTGAGAAAACTTTAGTGATAAAGTTTTATCGTTAAAATAAGAACTGATAATCTGTATAGAATTACTTTGACATAAATATAGTAAGAATTAGAGCTCAGAAATATGAATGATATTTACCAATAAAGAATAAGTAATTACCTTTTAAGGGACTTTTAAAATTTGGGGGGTAAGAGAAACAATTCTAAATCTCTTGTTTAAACTTCAGTTTTAGAAGGTGTTTACATAAAAATCTCTAAATTAGCTGACAATTCTCAACTTCTACACCCTTAAAGTTAAAAAAAAAAAAAAGAAATAGAAACCATTTGGGACAATCAATACGTGTTGGGGACAAAACAGAAATAAAAAGATCACCTTCCTTTGGCGGGGGATGGCTGAAGATTCTGAGTCTGATGAACACAGAGATAAGGAGAATGACTAAATCATACGGTGTGTCTCCTGGGAGCTCAAAGTACATTCATAGCTACGATTTCATTTATCTTCACATGGGCCTGTAAACTACATGAAACATAGCTTCCTGTCACTATTTAATCATGAATTCTAAAGTATAATTATTTAAATGGATTAGAGCAAGATACAAGATTGGAACAAGCTGGAAATAGAAACTAGTTAATCCTTAAGAGCCCACTAAGTGTTAGGCACTAGCGAAAGCCTTCCATCCACTGGGATCAACTTGTTTTTTGGAATTAAGAAATAGTCCAAACTCCCATTCCACACACAATGTATTCTGGAGTATCCCTAGGGGATTCTTGGGACCTTTCTTGACACCCCTAACTCCACTCTTTCAACTGAATTCTCAGTTGTCTCTTTACATCTCATCTTTGTACATTGTCACCTTGACTCCTTCAGCTCCCCAAAGTACTGCTCATATAAGAATGCATAGCAAAACTTTACTGAAATTTAGGGTGTAATCAAATGTTGGGAAGATGATCACACTGTACAAACATACCTAAAAATTAAAATAAAATTTGGACAATAGCAATCTATATTCTTGAAGAATCCACTGTTTATTCTCTCTGCTAGTTATTTCCAGAGGCCCAGACCACTTCCATCCAGCCAGGCTCCTACCTGGCAATGACCCAGCAATTCCACTAGTAGGCATTTCTTTAAGAAAAATGAAAATACATGTTCACAAAAAGATCTATAGATAATGTTTAGAGCAGCTTTATTCACAGTAGCCCAAACCTAGTGGCAACCCTAAGGTCCTTAAACAGATGAATAGATAAATTAATTGTGGTATCATTAGATAATTTTGCTGTAATCGTCACCCATTCATTTTGACATTGGGATGATAGCAAAAATAATACAAACAGAGACTTGAAAAGTTCAGCCTATTATTACTACTCTTGGAAACTGCCACATCAATTGGAGCAAGCCAGATTGCCCTAATGGATAATTAAATATGTGAGACCACAAATATGTGGTCCATTTGTCTTCATCACCTCAACTAACAATCAGCCAACACAGAGGAAAAGAGCTGCCTAGATGATTGACAGTCAATCACAGATGCATGAGTGAAATCAACCAAGTCTAGCAAAAGAACTGCCCATCTGAACTTAGCCCAAATTGCCAATCCACAGAACAATGAGCAAAAAATGAACGGTTCTTGTTTCAAATCCTAAATTTTGGGATGGTTTGTTATGTAACAAAAGTTAACGGATATATGAATATTCATACAATGGAATGCCAGTTGAAAATAAAACAGAATAAATTACTGATACATGCAATATCTTGGATTAATTTCAAATATAGTATGCTCAATGAAAGAAGCCAGACACGAAGCATTATTCTATTTGTGTGAAGTTGAAGACCCCAATTATTCTATGGTTATTAAAATCAACAAGATTATTCTATGTTTATTAAAATCAGAACAATGGTTGCCTGGTGGGTGAAGTGAGGATGAGAGAATGGTGATGAGAAAGGGTCAAGGGGGAACTTTCTGGGATAATGGAAATATTCTTGGAGATTCTTGAGAATGCTCATAGTCCAGTTTAAGAGTTAATAAGCAAAAAATGAATTACAATAAAATAAATTAAGTTGTATAATATGGGTATTTAACAGGGTGCTATATGAGTACAGAATGAGGAGTACCCATCTATGACTTTTGGCATTTAGGAAATACTTCCCTGAAAAGTAGTCTTGAAGTATCCCATGCTGTGTGTGGGCACTCACTATATGATGTTAAATTTTGTTTGGTGGATAGAGAAATGCCATATTCAAAAGCATGAAGGTATCAAACAGCATGGCATGTATATTGGGGGAACTGCCCAGAGATTTAATATGGAAGATTAAAGGAGAGCCATAAGATTTTGGGCTAGAAGTGTAGGCTTGAGCCAAATAATCTATATTCTTGAATGCTTTGCTATCAGTTCTTTATCTTATGAGCAAGGAGAACTATTGATTGGAGTTTTGGGCTCTTAGAAGCAAACCACCCATATGACTATCCACCTAATGTGAGGCTTGTCTTGCTCATCAGCAGTAAACTGAAGGTAATTACTGGCTCACCAATACATTTCTAATAAAAGAAGCCCACTCTCGTGTGTAGAAGCATATATAAACCATTCAGAGGAGGACTATAAAATCATGATGAGTTAGAACCACTGAAACAGAACTGAAATGGTAATTAAATGAGTGGGAGGAACACTCCAGTTCCCCTACATACTCCAGGTTTCCCACGATGGGCATTAAACTCCTCTGTGGTTTGTCTGGTAGCTGAGCCAGTTTGTTTCGTGCTATTTCCAAGCTCTGCTAATCCAAAATTCAGTGCAATTCTCTGTATTCAAATTTCCAACTTGGAAAACTAGGTTAACTTAATTTTAGGATTTTTTAATCTATTTTTTAATGAGGTAACATTAGTTTATAATATTACATAAATTTCAAGTGTACATTATTATATTTTGACTTCTGTATAGACTACATCATGTTCACCACTGAAAGTCTCATTTTCATCTGTCATCATACAAATGTGCCTTTTTTCCCCCTTTGCCCTCCCCCCAACCGCTTTCTTCTCTGGTAACAACCAATCTGTTCTCTGTATCTATGTGTTTGTTTGTTATTGTTTTGTTTTTTTTTTTATCTTCCACATATGAGTGAAATCATGTGGTATTTGTCTTTCTCTGTGTGACTTATGTTGCTTAGCATAATACCCTCAAGGTCCACCCATGTTGTCGCAAATGACAAGATTTCATCTTTTCTATATGGTTGAGTAGTATTCCATTGTATATATATACCACATCTTCTTTATGTATTCATCCACTGATGGGCGTTTGGGTTATTTCCAAGCCTTGGCTTTTGTAAATAACGCTGCAATAAGTATAGGGGTGCATATGTCTTTTTGAATTAGTGTTTTTGCGTTCTTTGGATAAATACCCAGAAATGGAATAGCTAGATTATATGGTAGTATTATTTTTAGTTTTTTCAGGAATCTCCATACTGATTTCCATAGTGGCTGCGCCAATTACATTCCCACCAGCAGTGTACAAGTGTTCTCTTTACTCCACATCCTCTCCAACACTTGTTATTTCTTGTCTTTTTAATAACAGCCATTCTGATGGGTATGAGATTCATTCTGGTTTTGATTTGCATTTCCCTAGTAATTAGTGATGTTGAGCATCTTTTCCTTTGCCTGTTGGCCATGTGTATATCTTCTTTGGAAAAATGTCTGTTCAGATCCTCTGCCCACTTTTTAGTCAGGTTGTTTTTTATTATTGTTGTAGAGTTGTATGTGTTCTTTATATGTTTTGGATATTAACCCCTTATCAGATATATGATTTGCAAATATCTTCTCCAAATCAGTAGTTTGTCTTTTCATTTTGTTGATGGTTTTCTTTGCTGTGCATGAGATTTTTAGTTTGATATATTTCCCTTTGTTTATTTTTTCTTTTATTTTCCTGCGGAGACATATCCAAAAAGATATTGGTAAGACTGATGTCAAAGAGCATATTGACTTTGTTTTCTTCTAGGAGTTTCATGGTTTCAGGTCTTACATTCAAGTCTTTAATCCATTTTGAGTTAATTTTTGTGTATGGTGTAAGATAGTGGTCTACTTTCATTCTTTTGCATGTGGCTGTCCAGTTTTCCCAACGCCATTTATTAAAGAGACTTTTCTTTCTCCATTATATGTTCTTGGTTCCTTTGTTGAAAATTAGCTGTCCATAAATGTATGAGTTTGTTTCTGGGTTCTCAATTCTGTTCCGTTGATCTGTGTGTCTGTTTTTCTGCAGTAGCATGCTGTTTTGATTACCATAGCTTTGTAGTATACATTGAAATCAGAGAGTGTGATACCTTCAGTTTTCCTCTTTTTTCTCAGAATTGCTTTGGCTATTCAAGGTCTTTTGTTGCTCTGTATAAATTTTAGGATTCTTTGGTCTATTTCCATGAAAATTGTCATTGGGATTTGGATAGGGATTGCACTGAATCTGTAGATTGCATTAGACAATATGGACATTTTAACTATGTTAGTTCTTCCAATCCACGAGCACAGAATATCTTTCCTTTGTGTCTTTTTTGATTTCTTTCAACAATGTTTTATAGTTTTCAGTGTACAGGTCTTTCACCTCTTTGACTAAACATATTCCTAGGTATTTTATTTTTTTTGTTGCAATTGAAAATGGGATTATATTCTTGATTTCTCTTTCTGCTAGTTTATTGTTAGTGTATTGAAACACAACTGACTTTGTATGTTGATTTTGAGTCTGCAACTTTACCGTATTTATTATTTCTAATAGTTTTTTGCTGTATTCTTTAGGATTTTCTGTATATAAAATCCTGTCATCTCCAAATAGTGACAGTTTTACTTCTTTCTTTCCAATTTGGATCATTTTTATTTCTTTTTCTTGCCTCCTTGCTCTGGCTAGGACTTCTAATACCATACTGAATAAGAGTGGTGGAAGTGGGCATCCTTGTCTTGTTCCTGTTATTAGAGAGATAGTTTTCAGTTTGTCACCATTGAGTATGATGTTAGCAGTGAGTTTGTCATATATGGCCTTTATTACATTGAAGTATTTTTTTATACTCATTTTATTGAGAATTTTTATTATAAATGGATTCTGAATCTTGCCAAATACTTTCTCTGCAGTTATTGAGATGATTATATGATTTTTTATTCTTTATTTTGTTAATGTGTTCTATCCCATTGATTGATTTGTGGATGTTGAACCAAAACATCAAGTTGAATAAATCCCAGTTGTACATGGTGTATGATCCCTTTGAAGTATTGTTGTATTTAATTTGATAATATTTTCTTGAAGATTTTTTCATCTATGTCCGTTGGCGAAATAGGCCTGTAATTTTCTTTTATGTGTCATCCTTGTCTGGTTTTGGTATCAGGGTAACGTTGTCCTTGTAAAATGAGTAGGAAGCGTCGCTTCATCTGCAATTGTTTGGAAGAGTTTGAGAAGGATAGGTGTTAAATCTTTGAATGTTTGGTAGAGAAGCCATCTGGTCCTGGACCTTTGTTCTTTGGGAGGTTTTTGATTACTGTTTCAATCTCCTTACTAGTGATAGATCTATTCAGATTCTCTATTTCTTTCTGATTCAGTTTTGGAAACTTGTATGATTCTAATGATTTATCCATTTCTTCTGGGATATCCAATTTGTTGGCATGTAGCCATTCATAGGATTCTTTTCTAATTCTTTGTATTTCTGCGGTATCTGTTTCTCATCTTTTCTCATCTTTTGTTACTAATTTTATTTATTTCAGCCTTCTCTTTTTTTTCTTAGTGAGTTTAGCTAAAGGTTTGTCAATTTTGTTTATCTTTTCAAAGAACTAGCTCTTAGTTTCATTGTTCTTTTCCTATTGTCTTTTTAGTCTCTATTTAATTTACTTCTGCTCTGATTTTTATTATTTCCTTCCTTCTACTGACTTTGGGCTTCATTTGTTCTTCTTTTTCTAGTTCTTTTAGGTGTAGTGTCAGATTGTTTATTTGAGATTTTTCTTTTTTCTTAAGGAAGGCCTGTATTACTATAAACTTCTCTCTTAGTACCAGTTTTGCTGCATCCCCTATATTTTGGTGTGTTTTGTTTTCATGTTCATTTGTCTTCAGGTAGTTTTTGATTTCTCCTTCGATTTCTTTGTTGATCTAATAGTTGTTCAGTAGCATGTTGTTTAGTTTTCACATATTTGTGACTTTTCCAGCTTTCTTCTTGTAGTTGGTTTTATACCATTGGGTCAGAAAAGATGCTTGATATGATTTCAATCTTCTTAAATTTGTTGAGTCTTTTTTGTCCACAACTTATTGTCTATCTTTGAGAATGTTCTATGCGAACTTGGGAAGAATGTGTTGTCTGCTGTTTCTAAATGGAATATTCTGTTTATATCTATTAAGTCCATCTGGTCTAATGTTTCATTTAAAGCCAATGTTTTCTCGTTGGCTTTCTGTCTGGATGATCTGCCCATTGATATAAGTGGGGTGTTAAAGTCCCCTACTCTTATTGTCTTGCTGTCAATTTCTCCCTTTAGGTCCATTAATAATTGCTTTATATATTTTGGTGCTTCTATGTTAGGTGCATATATATTAATAAATGTTATATCTTCTTTATAGATTGCCCCTTTTATGGTTATATAATGTCTATCTTTGTCTCTTGTTGTCTTTTTTGGCTTGAATTCTATTTTGTCTAATATGAGTATGACTATACCCACTTTCTTTTGATTGCCATTTGCTTGGAGTATCATCTTCCATCCCTTCACTTTGAACCTATGTTTGTCTTTAGAGCTGAGATGAGTCTCCTGGAGACAGCATATTGTAGGGCCTTGTTTTTTAATCCATCTAGCCACTTTGTATCTTTTGATTGGTGAGTTCAATCCACTTACATTTAGGGTGACTGTTGATATATGAGGACTTAATACTGCCATTTTATCTTCCTTTTGTTTTTTTTTCCTTGTGTTTCTGTCTGCCATTTCAGTTTGATGATTTTCTGTGCTGTGTATCTCATTTTCCTCTTTTTTTTATGTTTTATATCTCTGCTCTGAATTTTTGTTTGGTGGTTACCATAAGGTTTGTATAAAAGGTCTCATAAGCAAGATGTCCTTTTTCTGCTGATAGCATCATAGTTTCATTTGCCTATACAGGTGGCATCATTGTCCTCTTCCCCTTCTATGTTTTTATTGTTGAAAATTATCCCTTTTTGTATTGTGTGTGCATTACCAAATTGAAGTGCTTATAGTTATTTTTAATGCTTCTTTTCCCTTTAGCCTCTATGTTATAATTAAGTGTTTACTAACCTATTTTGATAGAGTTGCGATTTTATGATTCTGCTTGTATATTTATCATGTTGATGAAAGCTTTGTATGCCTTTGCCTTTTTGTTTCAGGTAGGATAGCTCTTTTCAACACTTTTTCTAAGGCAGATCTAGAGGCAGTGAATTCCTTCAGCTTTTGTTTGTCTGGGAAAGTCTTTGTTTCTCCTTCATATATGAAAGATAACTTTCCTGGATAGAGTATTCTTGGCTGACTATTTTTAAATTACAATATTTTGAATATATCATTCCACTCTCTCCTGGCCTGTAGGGTTTCTGCTGAGAAATCTCCTGATAGCCTAATGAGGGTTCCCTTGTAGGTTATTGTTCTTTTTTTCATAGTTACCTTTAATATTCTTTCTTTGTCATTGATTTTTGACAGTTTTATTATCATGTGTCTTTGAGAAGGTCTTCCTGAATTGAGATAACTGGGTGTTCTATTAGCTTCATGGATTTGTATATCCAGTTCCTTCCCCAGGTTTGAGAAGTTCTCAGCTATTATTTCTTTAAATAAACTCTCTGCTCCCTTATCTCCCTCTTCTCCTTCTGGGATACCCACTATCCTGATGTTGCCTTTTCTAATGGAGTCAGATAATTCTCACAGAATTTTGACATTTTTTACGTCTTAGTTGTCTCTCCTCTTTTACCTGCATCACTTCTAGTTTTCTATTTCAAGCTCACTAATTCTCTCTTCCATATGATCTGCTCTATTTCCAGTGCATTCTCCAATGATTCAACACATTATTCATCTCATTTATTGTGTTCTTCAGCTCCAGAATTTCTGGAGCTTGGTTCTTTCTTTAGAGTTTCAATCTCTTTGGTAAAGTATTCCTTCTCTTCGTTGATTTTACTCCTGAGCTCATTGAACTACCTTTCTGAGTTTTCTTGTAACTGGTTGAGTTTCTTCACGACAGCTATTTTGAAGTCTTTATCAATTAGATTACAATCTTCCATGACTTTATGTTTGGTTTCTGGAGAATTGTTATTTTTGTGTGTGTGATACCATGTTACTATGGCTTTTCATGGTGCTTGCTGAGTTATTTCTCTATTGGTACATTTGTTGTAGCAAACACGTTTCTTATTTAGGTATAGTTTTGTTTGTTTTGATTCAATCTTTTCAACAACTTGGAGATTAGAAGACTTTCTTTTGTTTTTCAGTAGGTGGTGCTATAGCGCTAGCTTTTGGTTTCTCTTATCTGAGCTGCCTCTGGCTATATTTGAGGATCTACACATTCCACTCTCCACCACCTCTATTTGTGTTGTCACTGGCCCTTTCCTCATTGCTGCCTGCACCTCTTGGGGTCACTGATGCCTTGCTATTGCTGGTGTTGGAGCAGTCGCTGGCTTTGCTGCCAGGGGCACAGGGATGGCTGATGCACCCAGGATGAGCTGGGTTGGAGGCTTCAGCACCAAGGCGGGGGCGGGGGGGTGAAATGGGAAGGGAGCCACATTTGGCAGGCACTGCCTCAGCTGTTGCCTATTATCACAGACACCGCTGCTCTTGGGATATCTGTCTTGTGCGCACCTCCACTGCTGCAACCAGGCTCCGAACCATGGCCAGGAAGGGATCACGGGCTCCACCTCCACTGCTGCTCCATTTCCCGTGGCTGCAGGTGCCACTGTGGCTGTTGGGCTGGAGTCACATGTGTGCCTCTGATGCTACCCACTGACTTCTCTAGGGCTGGAGGCAGCTGGGTCAGCCACTGCAGCTGGGGATCCAGGATCCTGGGTTTTGTCTCTGCTGTTCCCCCATTTAGCTTCCTCTATGTGCTTTAACTCACCAACCTTTGTATGTACCAATGTGTGGGTCTTCCCTGCATCCTGGTGTGTTGTGCAATGTAGCCTTTGTTGGGTTATGGATGTTTTACTTGCTGTAAACTGAAGGCGATAGACAAAAGAGTCTTCTCAACCACCATGATGATGAAGCCTCTAGGGTTTTTTTTCTGAAGGTGAATTCATTCATATTTTTAGAATCTTATGTTCTCTTCACTTGAGAGTGTTGTCAGTTTTACTTGTTGGATAAGTTAACAATGCTATGTAAGAGTGAAAAATACAGGATTTCAAGTTTGTAGACATGGATTCAAGTCCTCTCCTATCTCTTAATCTTGGGAAATCACTTAATTCCTCTAAGCCTCCGTTTTCTCATTTATAAATCATAGGCGGTGATAGAAATTCTCCCTTGGTTCTGGAAAGAATGGATAAGACAATAACTGTAAAGATGTTAGCATATGCCCAGAATATAGTGAGCACTTCGATGATGCTAGCTTTCACCTTGACTATTAATCACTAGCTTTTCCTTTCTTGCCTCCTAGGATATGAGGGGTTAGTTAGATTACTGGTTGTTTTGAGGTTTAAACGTTGAAAATAAAATAGTACAACACACAAATACAGTTTCAATTTTTCCCAGTTTATTCCCAAATGGTAAGGATTGTTACCAGTAATTAATGAAGTCCTTTCATTCTGAGGGAGTTGGCACACCCTCATATAGGCTATGAGTTATGTAGAAAGAAGATAATCTAGGATTTAAGTTGAAAAGAAGGTCACTCAGATAGAAAGGAAGAAAGAGTCAGTGAAGAACACCAATCATAGCCAAGTTCTGACTCCAAAGTTATTCAGTGCAACTAGATTATACTGCTACACATGGATAGGGTTGACAGGCCCTTTAAGTCACACGTTGATTCAGTTTTGTCCCTTTTAAAATTGCTTTGGGGAAAAAATGGTCTTCAAATTTTTGTCTTCCCCAATTCACATCTTATTCCCTTTGGGGGTTCTTTTTCTGTTACTCCCTTCACTCTCATTCATCTTCCTCTGCCACATATTGCAACAAGTACTTTGCTTCAGAAGCAAGCTTCATTGAATGCTACATAAAATACCTTTTCATAGAGCATAAAGCTTTTTCCCACAGATGTCATGGTAAAGGGACCAATTGCTCTAAGGGTCCTATTTAACTATATTTTCAAAACCCTAATAATACATCTAAGTTTACTATAACATTTTGAGGCAACTTTTCTCTCTAGCTGGTATGTTCTGATGTTTTCTTTTTACTTAGTTTTTCCTTTTTTAGTACAGTGAGAGCACTATTTTTGCTGACACCATTTTTATACAATTTTAATCAATAAATTATTTTTGATAATAGTGAGTTTGTCATTTAACACCTCTTCTGGCACTCATTATCTACCAGAAGAAAAAATGCTTTATGAATATTCGTCAAAGTTGGGTAATTAACTCTTTCTTACATTCCACCACCTAACCAATCAGCCTGGGCCAAGTACTGTGAGCTATGAGAGGATACCACGTGCTTCCAAGCCTGCGTGACATCCCAGCTGGTCACGCCAAAAATCCATAGAGCCAGCAAGGAGTTTGAGGTCAGACTTGTAGTTAGCCCCATGAGATCTATAAGTCTCAGCTGTATTTCTTGACTCAGCCCCTGTTTCTATAAAGAAACACTTAAACGGAAGTCAATTTCTAATCTGGAAGATGACTACTGGTCAATACTAGAAAGGTCTCCAGTGAGGTGTAGTCTACTTAGTATCTTCAGATGAAATTAGAAGGAATGACTACTGCCTAGACGGAGGCCTTGTGCCCATGTATATACATCTGTATTATTCTAGGGATCCTAGATGGCCCTGGATTCCCCAAGAAATGTGGACAAGACAAAACCTTAGAGACTAAAGATAACGTCTTATTCATCATCCCCAAAATGTTAAACAGCCTGCTGTATTTCATCACAGTTACTTTAACATAGAATAATACAGGATGTTTACTAATCTAGGTGGAGGTGTTCATTTCATTTGTTCAAAATTTCTGCCAGACAGTATTGATTGTTTATATTTTGTAGGACATTTTAAAATTGCACTTTCTTTCTCAAATGCTTCATTATAATTAAATCGGGGTCCCTATATGTGACATATAAATAATCTTAAACTTAGTTTTACTATTAAAATAGTAGGATGTTTTGGGGGGCCGGCCCCATGTCCTAGTGGTTAAGTTCAATGCACTCCACTTTGGTTGCCCGGGTTCAGTTCCCAGGCGGGGGCCTACAGCACTTGGCGGTGATCATGATGTGGCAGCAACCCACATACGAAGTAGAGGAAGATGGGCACAGATGTTAGCTCAGGGCTAATCTTCCTCAGCAAAAAAAAAAAAAAAGGTAGGATATTGTTGATAGGTTGCTTTTTGTATTTCCCAATCATTTTTTTAAATTGAGATGTAATAGACATATAACATTGTATTAGTTTTAGATGTACAACATAATGTCAATTATTTTCAATGAACAGTTTTAGTTAAGGACTCCCATTATGGCTCCTACCTCAAAAACTGAAGGCATCTTGTTGCAGTTCTATTGCACTAGATCAGCTCTTTGATCACGTCCCACTGGCATAGTATAGAATGGTTGAACTACTGCTCTCAATACAGTTTTTATAATTAATCTGCTATTTAAACTGAGAGAGATATTAACCATGACGATATTTGAATTTTTCTAGTTGTCTTTCACCCTGCCTGAATATCTTCTGCTCTGCCAACTTGACTAATGCATTAGACTCATTTGAACTCTGGTAACTTTTTGGTAAGTTTAGACTGAAGAAATCTCCCAGTCTCCAGAGGCCAATTTGTAATGGGAATTATTAGTTAAGCCAGCGTTGGCCTTTGGTTCAGTCCATTTCCCAGCCTTAAGTAGATAATGCAAGTTTGCATGTACATCTACTTTTATTTAATCTTTTAAAAAGTGTTTAATACAGTCATGTTCGATGATGCGGTGCAATACCTAAAGGCTAGTATTAAGATATGTTTCTGATCCTCTGGAAAGCTTTTCTGACTCAGTAGGCTGTGAACATTCACAATAGCCCAAAGGCAATCCTCCATGAGTTATTGTAGGTTGATAACTGCACCTGGATTATTCGTAGCAAAGAAAATTTTGCAACATGCTCCCTGATAGTCCAGCCAGTGGAATAGTATGGCATAAAAATCACCTGGTGGACTACAGAGATGATACACCAGCCCACATAAAAAATATTTCATATAAAAGACCTTCATTAATAACACTAATATAATCATATTAGATTCCTTTTGTGAAGCAATCTCAAATTATGTAAATGGAATAAGACGCAAAAGAGCAAGTAAAATCATTTGCAACTTAAAAGTATATTTTGCGAGGGCATAATATCCTTCTGTTCAAATTCATATTACAAAAAGCATGGGCTTATAGCATCTGATATGAATTCAGAACAAAAATAGATGATTTAATGTAAATGAAATATAGAACTAATTTATTTGAGAAAGAGATAATTGCAGATAAAAACTAGTGTTTGCTACTCCCCATCTCCACTCCCAGTCAAAGGAGTGTTGTATAAAGATTATACATCATATCAACATCAAAAACTATTGTGGACTTCTATGTCGGTCTAAGGGCTCAGAATTAAAACATGTCTTTGTACTTAAGAAAACAATTATATCCACCTTGTTTAAATATATTTGCAAATTTGGAAATTATAATACAAAATATTTTTTAACATAAATAATAGTACCCTAAAATGTAGTATTTTTAAATTAAACTTTTTTATGTGAGATAATTGTAGATCAGATGCAGTTGTATGAAATAATATAGAAAGACACTGTATACCCTTTACCCAATTTCCCCCAATGGTAACATCTTGCAAAACTAAAGTACAATATCACTATTGGGATATTGACATTGATAATTCAAGGTACAGAACAGTTTCATTACCACAAGAATTCCTCATGTTGCCTGTTCATGGCCACATCCACATCTTTCTGACCCCCACACTCTTTAGTCCCTGGCAACCACTAATCTGTTCTCCATTTCTATAATTTTGTCATGTCAAGAATGTTATATAAATGGAGTTGTGCAGTATATAACATTTTGGGATTGGCTTTTTTCACTCAGCATAATTCTATGGAAATTCACGCAAGTCCTTGCATATATCAACACCCCTTCCTTTTATTCCTGAGTAGTATTCCATGATATGGATGTACCATGGTCTGTTTAACCATTCAACCATTAAATGATAGCTGGGTTGTGTCCAGTTTTTGACTATTGTGGATAAAGCTGCTATAAATATTAGTGTACAGGTTTTTGAGGTAAACATGTCTTCATTTCTCTATGATAAATGACCAGGAGCCCAACCGCTGGGCCATGTTGTGGTTGTATATTTGGTTTTCTTAAGAAACGTCCAAATTGTTCTCCAGAGTGGCTATACATAAATATTTCCCTCTTTCTGTTTTCAAGATTTTCGTCCTTGGTTTTCCAAATTTTGAACACCATGTATCTTGTTGTGAATTTCTTTGGGTTTACCCTGTTTGGGCTTCACTCAGCTTCTTCAACATGTAAGTTTAGATCTTTTGTCAAGTTTAGGCAGTTTTGATTTCTTCAAGTCCTTTCTCAGTAGCGCTCTCTTTTTCCTCTCCTTTCAGGATTCCAACCACACAAAAGTTAGATATTTTATTATAGTCCCACGGGTCCCTGAGGCTCTATTCATTTTTTTTTTCAGTTTACTTTTTTCTCTCTTGTCCATATTGGGTTATTTCTATTGTTCTGTCTTTGAGTTCCTGATTCTTTCCTCTGTCTCTTCCATTCTGCAGTTGTCTCTTTTATTTTAGTTATTGCATCTTTTCAGTTCTAAATTTTCAATTTGGCTTTTCTTTGTATCCTCTATTTCTTTGCTAAGACTATTTTTTTATTTATTTAAAGTATGCTCATAATTGCTTTCTTGAAGCATTTTTGTGATTGCTACTTTAAAATATTTGTCAGAAAATTCTAACATCTCTCTCATTCAGCTTTGTGTTAGCTTCCATTAATTGTCTTTTTTCATTGAGGCTGAGATCTTTATCTTCATTGGTATGATGAGTAATTTTAAATTGAAACATGGATACTATGTCATGAGACTCTAGATCTGTCTTAAACCTTCTGTTTTAGCTGGCTTCCTCTGATACCACTTTGGCAGGGGAAGGAAGAACACTGACTCATTACTGCCAAGGAGGTTGGTTTAGAAGTCCAGGTTCCCAACTCAAACTCTATTGAAACCCAAGGAGAGAAGGGCTTCTCATTAAGGCTGAGAGGCAGTGGAAGTTCCTGTTCTCTCCTCAGCCTTCACTGATATCTCCAGGGCTAGGAGGGGTAGGAGTGCCTTGGTACTGCTCCTAGGTGGCTTCCTCATCTGACAACATGGGGGCAGGAGATTGGCCTCAATACTGCTTGGCATTGGTGAAAGTCCTGATTCTCCAATAGGGTTCCTCTGACACCACCCCACTCAGGCAGGGAGGAGTGCCTTCTTACTACAGGGTGAGGCTAGAAGTCTAGATCCCCCATGTGGTCTCTACTGACACTAGGGAAGGGTACTTTCTCCTTCCTGGCAGGAATGAACCTCCAGCCTTCCTGCCTGACTTCCCAGCACCATAGCCTGGCCAGGCGGGAAGTCTTGCTCTCCACTATTTGCTGCTGTGGTTGGGGAGTGGGGCTATAGGTTTTTCCATGGTATTGGCTAAAGAAGAGCTATTATTGTCTTAAAAATTTTTTGTCTCACTAGGCTGTCCCTTTCCTGGTCCTCTGGCTAGAGAGAGCAGGTTTTTTGGGGGCTTTTTTATCTGTGCGCATTGGCATTTCTGAGTTGCGGGTTTCTTGAGCTCCAAGTCTGGTATATATGAGACAAAAGAAAAATAGGAAAGTCACTCCCATGTCCTTCCTTGGGTCCCACGATTCCTAGACAGTCTACCTTCTTTCCACCTTTCAGGGTCTTCCTATGTTTGTTATATATATAATTTGTCCAGGGGTAATAGTGGTACTTAGTGGAAGCTTTAGGAAAAAGATGTCTACTCCAACTTCCTGGAAAGAGAAGTCCAAAAGATAGTATTTTAAAAATTAAGGTTGTTACATTTTCAATTACTACAACTGAATCTTTTTAAATACTTACCAAAAGGCTTTGGTTTCCTCTTATCTATTAGCTTCTAAGTGAATTTATGGGACATACAATCATAATTTGGTTTGTAGATACAAAGAAGAATTTTAACTTGATTTAGTTATAAAGAGAAAATATCACTTCCTTTCAGCCAGTAATGATATCAAGGTGATACGTAATTCCCTATCAGGTGAATTAGAAGTGAACAACTCATATTAGATGTATCGAGGTGAAAAGATGAATAAAAATAAAAAGATTTAGGCTTAGCTCTGCTTTGAGTGCCAAAGACTAAGACAACAGTAATATTTTGGTTTTTTTTACAAGTGGATAATTGTATGTTTGCCTAGTATAATACCACCCAGTCCCTTTCGTTATTATTCTATCGCTAAAACAAATAATTTTATTTTAATTCCAGGGACTCAGGTCTATTATGACAACATGGGTCACTGTCTTCTGCTTTAGCACCATTATCTCCTTCACATCACCCAGCTCCTCCCAACTGGGGCCACTTGCTCCTCTCTGAACATAATCCACACCTTCCCAGAGCTTTTCTGAGTTCTGCTTGGAAGACGTCTTCTCCTGTCCCCTCATTTTTCCCTCTCAAAGCCCTCCCATCTCTCGAGGTCCATCTTCAAAATGCAACCTACAACCTACCCTGGGAATGGATTGCCAGTTCTTGGGGGAGGCAACACTTTAATTCAGTCCTAAAGGATGAGTTAGAGTTACTCTAAGGTGCAAGGCTGAGCAGGGAGGGGAGGGAGGAGGTGTAGGGCAATCGTAAGCTTTGTTGGGAGAATGGGTTAATGAGCTAAAGAACAGAAAAGGGAAACCACTTGATATATGTCAACAAACTACCAACAGCTTAATACAGGCATCAATTCTGAGACTAGGAGTCGTAGGGAATGAGGCTAGAAAGGGTGCTAAGGATCACATTAGGAAGGATGTGTATTTCATGGAAAATTTTATACTTTTTCAGTAGAAGATGGGGGACTCCTCCGTAAGTGTATTGTGTAGAAAATGACATAGATTTGCAATTTGATACATACTTAAAGCTCTCCAATTATAGCCCAAATCTGCCTTCACAGCTTTTATTTCTATTGCTGTAATATAAGGTTCCCAAACTCTCAGATAGAACTATCAGCTCTTCCCTGAACACAACCCATACCTTTCCCACTTGATGAACTCACTCTGGAAAAACAAGACCCATTTTACCTCTCCTCTGCAAAAATATATACAACATTCTTCCAAGAGTGGTTGTGAGGATTACCGAGCTAACATGTAAAAGCCCCCAGTTTGCTGTTTGCACTTAGTAGAGACTCAATTTTTTTCCTTCGTCATGACACTCGTCTTAATCTACTTCGAATTACAACCACATATATCCCTGCTACAAAATTGCAAATTCCTTTAGGATAGGACTGTTTCTAAAAGAGTGGCTCTAACCTGGGGTAATTTCGCCCTTTAAAAGACATATGGCAATGTCTACAGTTGTTATTGGCTCAATTGTCAACTGTCTTGATTGTAGGATGCTACTAGTTAAACATCCTGTAATGCATATCAGACCCCACAAAAAAAATAATTACTCAACCCAAAATGTCAATGGTGCTCAGGTTGAGAAACCCTAATTTAGCTCATCTTTTGTAGCCCAGGTAGCAATTAGCAGAGTTGCACATCATAGGAGGCATTCAAAGTTGTTAGAAATTATTTGAAACCCCTTTTCTGTAGGTAAATTTTATAAATCGCTCTAAGGCAGTAAAAATAAAACTAGAAATTTATGTGGTGTAGGAAAATTTGAGGATAACAGGTTTATAATCTTGATTAATTTGGGGAAAACAAATTTCCATTTGTAATTAGAAGTAACCAATTTAGAAGCTCAAGTTCTCTTAATCAGCAAGCTTTTGTAATGAAATGCAGCAGGATTTACTTTTATATCAAAGGAGCGGCCTTGATAGTTAAAGAATGCAACCAAATGCAGTGAAAAGGTCACTGGTGAGCAGAATACAGTGCCTTGGCTGCATCTAGAGAGTAGTTCAGTTAATAATCTAGAAACTAGTGACAATTCGAAGAGGAGTTTAAACTTACTAGCCCTGAATCTCAGAATTTATCAATGCTCTTTACCTAGATTTTTATTTCAAAAGAATGAAGTGAGGAGTAAGAATCAAAAAAAAAAAATTGTGATTAGAAAAAAATTGCTTTCTAGGTAATGCAAGTAACAAGTACTTAAAACTGAAAAGAAGAGATAAACTACTGATAAATGCACAGCATTTAGCCACGATGGTTAAGGACTTCATGTGGAGGAAGGGGAGGAGGTATAGGCCCAGGGGAATGAACCAAACCCAGAACCTCTTTCCCTAGCCATAGCCAGATCCAAATGCCAATGACAGAGTACCCATGGGACTGGGTCACTCAGTGATTAGTGCATTTTCATGGGTGCTGGTGGATAAAAATTAAGTGTTACTATAGTCTATTGTCCTAGGACCCATGAAAATGCCAGAATCACAAAAATGTGTTTAATTTGTCTGTTTTCTTTTTATAAATTGTGATTTTATTGGGTCAAATGAAAATCTTTGCTAAAGCCAAATAGGAGACACTGGTTTTTAGAGGTATTCTGTATTCTAAAATCAAGTTCCATAAAAACAATGATCCTGACGATCCTATTATATAAGGAAATAGTTCTTATCATCACAATTTATTGCCAATAGCAACATATAATTCAAAGAGAAAAATGCTAGTTTGATGATTCCCCAAAGGTATTTTTTTAAAAAAGAAAACTGACTCTGCTAATATAGCATCACTAGTGTTTTTATTTATCTCTCTGTTATAGGTACTGGTTCAGACACTACATGGTGGGTGGGAGGCCGAGGGGTGCCCACTCCTTCTTCTCCCAGATCTGAAAACAAAAGCCTTGAAGAATATGTTGCACAGGTCTTCTTTCCCACCCATTCCTCCCCCGAGCAAGGTCACTGCTTCTGTTCCAGGAACCACTGTTTTGTCCTATGCTAGTTCTCTTTGGAAGAGAGGTAGAATCTGCCAGAACATGATTTCTCCCTCAAATCCAAATTAGAGATTTTCTAAAGTTCTTTTTAACTGGATCCTTTTTTGTCTCCAAATAGTTCTGTGCTCATTAAATAGCTATCAGTGGACCCTCTGACTTAAACTGTTCTACTCGCATCTTCCAAAAAGATCTCTGTCAGCTAATGAAAAACAGCTTCATTAGGCTTCATTAGACTATCCTGGCCGCTCCTTTTTGCTGAGTGCCTTAGCCTCCTGATGGAAGACTGCAGCCTTTCCTAACAGTGCCTTCCCCACACAAATATTACCATGTGGGGTCAATACTTAGCCGGAACAATGCCTTTCTGAAATGTCATCATGAATCATCTTCATCACTGTTCTGAGGACACACCTTTAAGGATTTTCCCCCAAACTGGATTATTTTGGGGAAAAGAATCTTTTTTTCCACTTATCAGAAAATTATTTAGTTTCCTTCATTCCACCAGCAATCATACTTTGACTAAATAAAAAATAAATATTATACTGATGTGAAGGAATACAAAACCACTCAATCTGAGGGGATGGGTATCAAAGGACTTTGCTGTGCTCCTTTACAGGTACCAACTTCCCTGAGCAAAGACTTCCTGGACCATAGAGATCTTTCTGTAGTACGTTTCAGAAAGGATGATGTGATGTGTGCGATCCCAATTCAATGCATTGCGATGCTCCTTACCTACAGGGTCCACTGCAGTGCTTCTCTGTGGCATGTCGTCCTAATGATACTTGGATGCCCTACTTCCTGTTACGGGTCTAAATAAGAGTTTTTCTTACTTACAAAGTGTCCATGCAACATACCATAGAATCTCCTTAACGTTTTTCCATCAAAACATTTTTCTGATAGTCAGTGGGAGTCCAATTTTAGAATCTAAGGCTCTTGACTAATGTAGGTAAATTTGAAGTTTATTGGCACAAATGCAAATGTTATTCTATTAACGAATGGCGGTAATTCTTTTTTTTCCCTGCACCTAAAATAACGTGTTTTAGATTACCTGGCAATTAACAAATCTTGCACATAAATGCAAGTCAGAGAAAAACAGAGGAATATATTAGTTATAAGGCAGAGAGAAATTGCTTGAATCAAGAATCCACACTGGAGTCAAGATCCAGTCTGATAAAACATTCTGGAATATTGAATCTAGTTGTAAACTGCCTGCCTTTGAAAGCCACCCCCCCAACCCCCCAGTGAGGGCCAGCACTGTCGCCTTTGCCTCGTGTCTAAAGCATCTTTGTTTTGTTTCAGCTGGCAGGGTTCATCTACGCCTGTTATGTTGTGAAATGTATAACTGAAGAAGAGGACAGCTGTAAGTATTAAAGCTCTATTCTGTTTCTTTCAAGTTCAAAGCATCTTCTTTACTGCCTCCAACCTAGCCTTCCTACCTCTCAAACAATATTCCTCCAGCACATCATTAGAACAGAGGATAAGCCATTTGTACCCATCAGGCTAAAACGTTTTTTGTAAAAGTATCCAGCATATTGAAGAAATGGAGAAGCAACCTTTGTAAAACATATTTCTTTCTTTTTATTGAAATGTACTTTTAAAGTCTATTCCTCTTATAACAATTATAGTTGGGAATATACAGGGGAAATTGGCGACGGAAGTGATTTTTAAATATGGTTAATTTGACTGTTTTCATTTTATAAATCCTTATTAGGTATTGATAACTAATCAGTTTCACCCAGGACTACAAATCTCAATAGTCAACAATTCGCAATAGTTCCTAAAATTCTCAAAAGAACTGACTTCAGATTAGTTCACGAAATTTCTCTTCAGGACATCAAATATTCATATTGCCTTTTTGTTCCTACAATTTGAAACAAATGGCTAGAACTCTATGTCAGAGTCTCAGCATTGAGTCCTACTGTTGGATTCCAAGTTTAGATGGTGATACCCTCTTACAAGCGTCCAAGTGGCTCCATTGTCCTCTGCTCTTCTAAAGATGGCAAGTAGGTTTCAATCCTTCCTTGCACCCTAAGAATCTGAAATAGGAGGACTGGAAACAGTACTTCTGTTCTCTGGGTACTATCAAGGATACTTACCCATGCAGATATATTTACTCTGAGGAAAAATCAGAGTTGGAAGTCATTTTTCTTGGTTTCCAAAAATATTCATAACGATTGGGGTTTTGAGAGGGGCGAAAAGACAAGAGTCCACTGCTCCGTTACAGGATGTTTTGAGGAAAAAATCCAAAGAGAAATATGTGTTTCTGCTTCACTTTACAATCACATCAGAAAGGAGGAGGCAGTCTCAGGTTATGAATTTAGAAGAGGCTCTTGTTCAATCACACTCATATATGATGGAAAATCAGGAATATACAACACATAGTTTATATTATTTTTGTGTAAAAGGAAATGATGGTCCTTTAAATAAACATTTATAAAATGCTCCTCACGGTGTCAAGTGCTATGTCAGCCTTTAGAGATTATAAGATTAGTAATACACAATCTTTTACCTTTGGGAATTTGCTGTCTAGTAGGGAAAAGCAAACACGTGAACAAGTAAGTATAATAAAACTCCATAGAGTGCATAGTGGGGGGAGATAGGAAAGAGACTAGGAAAGATTTCATAGAGAAAGACACTCTTGAGCTTGCTGTTGAAAGATGAATAGATATTTTTTGGGTAGCTGATGTGGGAGTAAGGGAACCCAGGCAAAAGGTGAAAAGGCACCAAGGCATATCACAGCCCGCCATGTTGGCAGCAGAGCAGCCAGATTAGCATGACTGAATTGCATCCTGTGCTAGAGGTGGGTACTCAGAGAAGATTGGAAAAGAGGGCATGGATGAGACAGTAGAAAATGGTTAGGATAAAGAGTTTGGACTTGATTTTACATAACATGATGGCAAATCAATTGGCAGGTAGTTTATAAAAAGAGAATAATATAATCAGAAATGTTCTTTGGAAAAATCACATTGGTATCAATACGAAGGAAAGACTTTGGTGGGGAGCAAGATTAGGGAAAGGGAGTCTAGTTAGACACCATGAAAAGGACTGAGATATGAGATGATGAGGGTCTGGATTAAGAGCAGTATTGGAGATGGAGAGGACAGATATGACATGAGACATGCTAAAATGAAGTGATTAATGGGCTATGGATGGGTACTGAGTAAGAGACAAGGAAAAGACTGATAGATTCCTATGTTTCTGGTATGAGTGAACGGGCAAATGGAAATGTCACTTAAGGAAAGTAGAACAGAGATGTGACAATTGGTTCAGTATGAACAAGTTGAGGTTGAGGTGCCTAATGAATATACAAGAGAAGGCATCTAATAAGCACTTGTCTTATGCACAAAAGACTTAGTCAAAGACTAGGAAGGGTAATAGATATATGGATTTTATAATGTATGGACTCCACAAACTGTGTAGGTTCATTCAGATTTCACTATTCAGTGTCTTTGTGCCAAATCCTTGATGAAAGGAAAGTCTACAGGTTAAATTTCATATGGGCGTTGAGCTTTCCTTAGTCTATAATGTTTGATTTCATTTCACAATGATGCCAGTGCATTTTTATCTTCAGAAAACACTGACACACCAAGTCTGCTAGACAGGTAATCAGTATCTCTCCAGAATAGTGCCCCCGCCCAAGGGGATCTCAGAAATGCTAGTTCCATAAGACATACTACTCAAAAAAGATTCCAAAGCCAAGTAAATTTAACACTGAAAATTTAGAATTTACATTTACATATTAACATCTCTGAGAGTCCTGCAATAAAGAAATATGTTTGATTTTTCCTAATCCACAGTTTTGTTTTAGCCATATTATATTGCGTGAGGTATAGGGAGGCCAAATGCAGATCAAAGGGAGAAACCAGAAGGAGTTTCACAGTTTTATTATACTCATAGTTCCCTGGGGAGAATACAGCATGCCAAGCAGGGCCACTCAGGAAGCATCAGGATTGGTCACAGGGCAGAGAGAGTGCAGAACTGTGAGCAAGCAACTTTATTGTTGTTTCCATGGAAATGAATGGGCGGGGCAGGGTAAGCGGGTTTAGGATTGGCTAGCTGTTTGAAAGTGTCATCCTGTGAAATTCGTGTTCACTGTAACTGTTAGAGAATATGGTTTGGGGCTATCTAAAGTCTCCAGATGTTTTAGGTGAGCTAGGGTTTCCTTGAGAACAGCCAGTGGTCATTTTGTAGCTGTTAAGGCATCAATTTACAGAAATTAAAAGTTTAGTTAATATCCCAAACCTTTAAACACAAAACGCTTTTTCACAAGAAATCTTCATATTCCAGAGAATTCGAATTCCAGGGAACGCATTTTAGGGAATTTTGCCGTACATCAAGTTTTGGCCAAAGCCACGTAAATCCAAGGGGCAGTGACATCACAAATATCTTTTGGAAGATCAGGTTTATCTTTCAAGCGTCTAACAAACTATTTTCCAAAAGACTCCAAAAAATAATGCTTATGTCTTTATATATACTTTGACCACAACCCCTTATCTGCCTTTATCAATCCAAAACAGAAGCAGACTTCTCATAGATAATTTTTCTAATTTTAGTCTTTTTGCTCAGTGAGTAAGATAGGAACTACTTTCATTTTTATATCCAAGTAGACTGATGCTTACCTTAGACATTCATGGGGCCACTAAACAGCCCGGAGGAGATGCTCATTTGGACCAGTTCTCTGTCCAGTTAGGTTCATTTACTTGTGGTCATTCAGACACAGATAATTATGAGTAGTTGTTGAGAACAATGCTTTGGACTGATATTTTCCATATATTATCATTATCTTGGTCATTTGTCTGTATGTTCACCTCCAGACACTGCTTAGAACACATGACTTCCAATGCTCAAGGGTAAAAAAAGTTTGCAAGTTCTAATCTGGAGTAATTATATTATAAAGAAAATTATTTTAATCCTTTGAAAGCATTCTGGGTCCATGAAAGTAAAACACACACACACACACACACGCACACACACACACACACAAATGATCTCAGAAAGTGAGCCCTGAAGTACAGAGAAAGTTAAATGTCTATGTGATCAGGGAAGGGATCTCTGTGTGTCTCTTCTGACTTGCCGTGGATTTGTGATGAAGCATCCTGATAGGAGTGCAGTGCAGGAGGAGGTGCTAGCTTCCTGCTTTCCAAATTAGTTATGTTTCCATTCCTAAGAGCCTCATGGGAACAGAGGACAGTTTTGGTTCTGTAACTGTGCTGAGAATGGACTGTGGAGATAACAGCCCAATTATGGCAACTGAAAGATTAAAGTATTCTTGACATTAATATGAAGCTGACCAGCTGTGTGATCTGTTCTGATACTTCAGGCCTCAGCAGCAAGTGTAGCCAGGGAGCTTCAGAGGCAGAAACCTCCGGGGAACTATGGAGAGAGTTCAGGCTCCATGAGCAAAGACTCAGACTTAGACTCCAAGAAATAGCAATGAATCATCACTAACTAGAGGGAGTTAGACTGCAGGCATGTCAAATGCCTGAGAAGATTTTCTCCCTTATTTCTCCTTTTTAACAGTATCTAATTTACTTTTCTAGAGCCCAGTTTGATTAATATTTATATAGATACTTTAATGCAAAGTTGTATTTCCAAGGAAAAAGACTGGACCTTGAAGTTTACGCCTCTGACCCTTTTGTTATCTAAGCCAGAACCACAGCCTGACAGGCTGGCTGTGCAAACTCACAGAACACCACTGCCATCTGCCGTGCCCACCAGGAGATAACAAGAACCCTCGGAGCAGAGATGTCAAATAGGAAGACGCGGGCATGCCGGCCCCCATGTATTAGTCGCCGGGGGCTACAATAACAAAATACAACAGACCGAGGGGCTTAAACAACAGAAATTTATTTTCTCACACTTTTGGAGGCTAGAAGTCCAAGATGAAGGTGTCGGCAGGTTTGGTTTCTTCTGAAGCCTCTCTCCTGGGTTTGCAGACAGCTGCCTTCTCACTGTGTCCTCACATGGCCTTTCCTCTGTGATGCATGCCCTCTGTCTCTTCCTGTTCTTATAAGGACACCAGTCCTATTGAATTAGGGCCACACCCTTATGGCCTCATTTAACCATAATTACCCCTTTAAAGGCCCGTCTCCAAATATAATCATGTAGGGGGTTAGGCCTTCAACATACAAATCTGGGGGGGGGACACAATTCAGTCCATAACATCCCATATCCACACACACATATGCCCACACCATGTGGCTCCTGGATATTTGAAAATACCTATGGAGAACAGAGAGGGGCTAGCTGTGGCTCTCTGGTCCATCAAATGCCACTAGGTAAGAGGCTCCAGGCTGTAATGTTACCCGCCTCCCAGGCTCCATCTCCTGCCACCAGGCAGGAGTTCCTGGTTAGCATCTCCTGCTATAGGGTGGGGTGATCTGCCTCCAGATGAGTAGCTCCTCCCCAGGAAAAAAGCGGAGACCCTACTCCAGCGGGTGTGCCTGGACACTTCAACCCTATTTGAGTGGAGCAACCATCACAACATACTTTTATATATTTGTTCATGAGAAGGCAGCAAGGGATATGTCTTAGGAGAAAAGGCTTTCTCCAGGAGAGCAGGCATCCCTCGCTGAGCTGCATTGTGGCAGGGCTCTTCAGTGTATCGTCTGTTGCCAGCCATGCTGAGTTTTCCCTATGACCTCCAGTCTTTTCTATTTCTCGTTACTTGTTCTCTTTTACGATATTCTGTGAAAGAAATAAAATGTTCCGAGATTCCTGGTCTGATGTGCCTTTTATTATACATGTGGCTCTTCTCTCACTGAATTCTCAGCTCTTCTGTCCCACAATCAGATGTTCACTTACAATGATAGAACTAAGAACTTATTCCTCTGCTTTATTAGCATTGTTAGATGGGACAATTAAAAGGGAAGACATCAAGCCATGGAAAATATCACTAATCCAGAAGAGAAGAAAAATCATCATATGATTTCTCAATTTTTAATATGTTTTCTTATAAACATTTTGCTCAATAGTTAAAATGAGTCCATTTTTCTAAGTAGTCACTATTTTTTCTAAAAGAGATTCAATGTACTTGCAAATGTTATTAACTATTCAAATCATCTGTGGAAAGACACAGAATGTTATTTAAAAAATAATGTCCTAAGGGGACTTATTTTAAAAAAAAAAATTGAAAAATGAACTCTGGATGTTTATACTTGCAGATACACACAGGCACGAACCTGCCAACCAAGCACAAATGCACAAAAACCCGTCCTGAATTCTCCAAAATCAACTGGCCTTGGGATAAAAGTCACAATCGATTGATAGAATCTTTCATTTCAAAAGCAAACCACAGGAAATTATTCACTTCTCTGAGGCTAATAATTTTCTGTTATTTTTGTTTGATTTTTCTTCTAAAGCCTGCTGGCCTGCACTTCTGTGTATTGAACTCCACGCTGTATGTTTTGATCATTTTTCCAGTTTGTCGGGATCGTGGAGTATGGATGCAATTCTCTGACCACAATCATACACATTGTCACCTGGGGGAGAGGGAGGAAGGCTCTCCCTTTAAAAATACTTGTTTCTCCCTGTTTATAAAGGAATGTAAGTTTACTGCAGAGTGTAGAAAAAGTACAGACAAACAGCAACTCAAAGAAAATTAGAATGACCCCATAATTCTGAATTCTGGTTCTCAGATAACATTTCAGCATATTATATATCTCCTAGTCTTCCTTCCTTCCTTCCTTCCTTCCTCCCTTCCTTCCTTCCACTCTCACTCCCTCCTTCCCTCCCACCCTCCGTCCTTCCCTATCTGTCTGTCTATCTATCTATCACTCTTTCTATCTGGTTGTTAGGGCCATACTATACATTCTGTTTGGTAACTTGAGCTTTCTTTCTTTTTATTTATAAATCACTCTTCAAACGTAACCTGAGGGATGGCAATTAGCAGTTCAAAAAAGGTGCCAAGTTCTTGGGTGCCAGGGTGACAGGTAGGGTTACAAGAATGATATGTCTATTGTGCTTTTCCTATCATTCTCAAGCAATCAACTGAAAGAGTAATATATTGTTAGTATGTCATTGTTTCATTATCTCTTTATAAGACTTGTGTTGTGATTTTGAAGGTGACTGAGTAAAATAATCTTGTCCATATCTGCTAGCCTCCCACAAAACCAAAACTTGCCATTTCTTTCCCCATCTCTGAACAGAATCACATAGTATGAGAGCCTGGAGCCCCCGACTCTGAATACTACTAATCTCTAGCTATGCTCTACAGAATCGTAGTGGGGCCAAGATAGAAACTGTCACCTTGCTCCTTTTCCAAACCTCCAAAGCACAGGAGCTCTGCATTTATTTAATTTTACCACCTTTTATTCTGCTTAAGATTTCTTTTGGACTAAGATACTGCAGAGTTTTAAATGATGGAAAACTACTGCCCACTGCTCTATTTCAATACCTTAATTTTATAGACCCATAAAAATTAGATGACTTGCCCAAGGTCTCTGAGCTCATCCATGAACTTCTGACACCAATACAGCACATATTGACTCCCTCAGGATAAGAGACTATTAGGGAACGCCATCAGGGACCACACCTGTCTTGACCACCACTATATCCTCAGCATGTAGCATATCTCCAACATGGAGCAGGACTTAATAAGTATCTGAGAAACAAATGAATCAATCTGTCAGCTCTTCACAAAGACTTCTTGGACTATGTGGAGACTGCTAAGGAAACATGACATTTCCTTAGACCCCAGTTCACTCTAAGTAAATGAATAACCAATTACATGACCTTTTGTCATTTCCTAAACAAATGGAAGAAAAGGAAAAAGCAAAAAGTTATGCTGCCATATGTAAAAATAAAAACCTTTATAAATGATCAACACCTGACACAAATGCCTACCTACACATATGCCTCCTGTCAATCACACGCAAGTTCCCACCAGTGACAACAGCATTCCCTAACAGGGTGATACACAGTTTTCACATTGTCTTCCAAAATTAGCCAGTGCGGGTCTCTTTTTCAGCCTGCTGTTAAATCACTCCCTCTTGTGGTCACTAAGGAGAAAATATATGAGCTTTATTTTTAAATTTAGGTATTGTCAAAGTTAAGATATAGTCGAAGTTGAGCCTAATTCCTCAACAGCCACTAATTCTTATTTTCTCATAATTTCTCCTCCATTATACTATACTTCCTTTCACTCATAAAGACACACACACACACACACACACACACATTACGGTCATCTTTAAATAAATCAAATGTTCCCAAGTCAAAAATATGGGGGAAAGAAATTGACTCATTCTCTATCCTCTGTTGATTCAGAATAATCAGGACTGTGTTTCTAAATCAACGTTGAGGTGACACAGTTAAGACTAGTAAAGGAGGACCTTTAACTGGGGTGTAATAAAGAAGGTATTTTATGCAGAAATTATTTCTGGTCGGTGAACTGGAGTCATCCAGTAGGTGAAGACCACCCAAGTTGTTTTATTCAGCCTTGACAGAAGAGAAAGCCAGAGCATGTGAATGGAAGAAGTGGTGACATTTACAGAAATGATTAAAAGAAAAATCTCCCATTTTGATTATTCTGCTGCTTCTTTCAATTCTGCAGATACCCCATCCCCCCGTAATGGGTGCTCTGTAATTGTTTCCTCCCCATCTTTCTCTAGACTCGCATTGATAACCATGTGAGAAAGAAAGCAGCAGCTAAGTGGCAGAAAAATAGGATGCTTTTAGCACCAGAAGGTAGATATACATGCTCACAAAATAAAGTTGCTAGGATCCCTTAGTCCCATCTTGAAAGAACAAATGAGAACAAGACAAAGAGCTGGCGCAGGAAGCAGAACTCTGAGACCCCTCCCAAGCAGAGACGTGCCGAGAAAGAAGACTGCACGTTCAAAGTTAGTCTTTTGATAAATGATGCTGGCGGGTGTCCAATTCATTACGTCCAGTTGTGCTTTAGTTTTGGAAGTGGCATCTAATAGAAACAGAAGGCTGGGCTTAGCTATCTCCTTCTTCGCAGCAGGAGAAGCGAAACACACTGCACCTCTAAGGATGGTCACTAGGTATGCGGAACAAAAACATCTGGGCTGAGCATCCTTCACATAGCGCTGAAAGGGTGTTTCGTAAATAAACGAGTGTGAGGCAAACCCTCCATCCTGTGTGACATTTAAACGAAGCTGCTCTAGCAGTAGAGACTCTGGGAGGCCTTCGCTCGGATTGGTTGGCATTGTGTGGCAGGGAATGAAAGAGAAACAAACTTAAAGCTCACAGGAGGTGCGGTTTGTTTAAATAATAGAAAGTAATTAGGCTGAAGACAAAAATCAGTGATGGCATTTTATAATTACAATTAATTTAAAGGTTAATTTCCTTTGGTGCTAAAATCTTATTTAAAACATTTACCAGAAAGGAAATTAGGATGTTACTATCAAGAGGCATAGAGCGCTTCTGGGAATCCATGCCTATTATCACTTGAAAATTAGGTTAGGCTCAAAGTGGGAATTTCAGTCCGTTTTTGTGTATAATAGATGGTGGTCAGGCCTCAGAGTTAGCGGGGTTGGCTGGGGCAGGCAGTGCAAGATTTGCATTTTTTGTTGATTTATAGGATTAATTGCAAATGTTTCCAACAAAAGAGCCTAGTTTATACATGAACAATCCCCACAAAAAGAAAATTGGATATGGATTGCTGCTTCTGTAACTAATGAAGCTGATGTTAAAGGAATTCCCAAGAGCAGAGAGGCAGGGGGAAGCACAGACACACACCCATGCGCCTTCATCACCGAAGTAAATTGAATGGGGCGACAGTATTTCTGTTGGCTCCAAACCTGTCAATCCTATTCCCCTCTCCCAGGTCCCACATTTTTCATCACTGTTTACCAACTGGGAATTGTCATGTCTCAGGTTCCAAATGCCGTATATATATGTATCCTATTCAGCAGCCCTTCTCTCTGGAAACTCGCTTAGTAAAATCAATGCATAATAGTAACAGCCAGAGGAAATGAACTCCTCTGTACTAATTTTTCCCATTCACTCTACCTTTGCAGATTTGCTCATTTTAAATATTTTATGGCCACCATTGGGATATAAATCAATGCCAGAAATATGGAATTGCACAGAATCATAGAGCTATGAGCAATATTAGCAATCATCTACTTTAATCCCCTATTTTACAGTTGAGGAAAGGAAGGCTCAAATTGACTTGCTCCAAGTCAGCCATTTAGAGACAGAACTGGAAGCGGAAGTTAAGCCTCCCCATTCCAAGTATACTTTCCACATCACTGTGGTGTTCGAGACAGATTATTTAACACATGTTGATGGAGTAACCACTCTATGGTAGGCTGTGTGTTAGTCACGAGAAATGAGACAGGAAACCAAAGAGATACTGTCTTTGCCTTCATGGTGCTTCCAGTCCAGCACACAGTTCACACGAGGAATCATACTAACGCGTAATGGGCGTCTGGACAAAGGCGGAGGGGCGGTGGAAATGCGCCCCAGGGGCATCTCCTCCAGTTAAAACGACTAGGAAATTCTTCCCTGAGGAAGTGACATTTCAGCTGAAACCTACAGGATAAATCAGAGGGATATTTAGAATTTAACAAAAATAAGTGTGCCTTTTTTAAAGGGACTTCTTTTTTGATCTATACGTATTGACCAAATCTACACAGTGATTCACACAGGAGTAATCTTAAGTGTTTTTAATGAGCTCGATATAGCAAATCTAGTTTCAACTTTCCCGAATATCAATAAAAATCTTAGAGTAACCACTGGACATTCTCTTTCCTGAAACGGCAACAGTCATTCTAAAAAAATGATTAATTTAGCCTCAGGAGTCTTGTGATTTTCCTTTCTGGAGGTTGCAAAATGATGCAAAGATTATGTTAGCAAAAATTACAAGGCGAGGAATATTTCTCTACTGGGTGGTTATAGCATACGTGCTTTAGTTTTTATTTCCCTAAGTATGCATACGTGGATGTGCCCACACCCTCATTAAAACCACTGCATTTAAATAGGTTGTGCATTCTAAATATATGCTGGATGTCAGCTGAGAAGACAGACCCCATCATGCCTAACTAGCTCACCTATAGCTTGTAATAAATGCTCTCTCCAATTTTGGTTGAAAGGCATGTCATATATAATTGAAGGCAATTCTAACAGGGAAAACAAAACAAAGACTGGTGAATCTAATCCATCCAAATGGCATGGCCGGAAGTGAGCCCAGGTACCCTTAAGGTGAAATTTGCTTAGTTATTTCATCATATTCTGCACGCTTCTTCACATCTATCCGAAGTATTAAAGATATCCAGATACATAGTTTTCTGACTCTCGCTTTCCAATTTCTCAGCCGTCTCTGCTCTTACCATCCTCATCACCACTCGCTTCATCTACCAGCTTGATTTCCCTCATCAAGGAGGCTCATTTGGATCGCCTTCATTATGGAGAAGGGAGGCTTCCCCAAAATCACCAATTCTAAAATTCTCTGCCTGACTGTAAACTCCCATCTTTTCTCCCATCTTTCTCTTTTGCCTCCCTTCTGGAGAAATTTTTCTTCATCTATATTTAGGAGCATCCCTCCACTGGAACCTTTGTTTTTCTTTAGATCTTTGGGTCTTTCTACTCATCATCTATCTCCAGGGTTAGTAACGGCATTGATGTTCTCACTGGCACCCTTGGTTTCCTTCCTTGCTTGCACTTCCTTCATGCTTGGGTTTTCGACATCCATGCCTGTTGAGGCTCACATTCAGTTTCCCCACCTCTAATCCTGGGTTGCTGCACATTGCTGAGGAAAGTCAGTAAACCCGGCTGGATGCTCTCTCCTGCAGAACTATGCTTCCACTCCTCTGTCGTTGACATGCGACAGGACCTGTTCCAAACCTTTCCAGGCTTCTTAAGCCTAGTGCTCAAACCTGAGAACATCAAAGCTATCAAACATAAAGTCCTTCCATTTCTCCCTTAGAACCTGGACAGTTCTCTACATTGGCAATTATCCTTTTGTTTCCCTGCAACCCTGCACAAATCTGAGAGGAACAGTTAAGCTTTTCCTCTCTGAAGTAATTGTTCCACCAAGCATTGACCTCATCCCCGCTGCATAATCCAGGAGGATGAGCTCTCAGTGTCTTTATTTTTACCCATTCCATTGGAAACATGTTGGTCAAAGCCTCATAGACCACAAACAAGGCCAGTCCCAGCCTCTCTCTGTCCTTTCAAACAATATATAAGGTGATTTCCAAAAATATTTAAAATATGGAAACTCAGTTCTGTGTAATTTTTTTTAATATGAAATATCTTCCCTTTTTTTTCTATATTATGCCACGTAGCCTATTCCTGTTGCTTGTCAGACCACAGTTAACCAACTAAATGGGCATTTCAAGGGTTCTATAGCCCTACCTCAGCTCTCCTCAGCTTCTGCTGCTGACTTCTATAATTACGTCATTCTACACGAAGTTCTAGTACAAAGTTCTCATCCTCTCAATAAAGAACTCAATATGCATTTTAAAGCATAATTCACATTCACATCATTCTCTTTGTATAAATCCCTTTCAATAAGAGATGAGATCCCGAATCTATCCATAGTGTATCTTTAATATATCTGCGTCTAAGTATGACACACATGTGATTCTCTCAATAACCCTATGAAGTTGAAACTGTTTTATCATCCCCACTTTACGGAGGAAGAAAGTAAGGTTCAGAGCAATTGTGACCTGCCTATGCGTACGGTGCTGCTAAGAAGGGAAGGCACAACCTGAGCCCAGGTCTTCTGACTCCAAAGCCCTCAATCCTAACGCCACTTCACAGCTTCTCTCTGATGTATCCAGTGGTGGCTTATATTATTAGAAGACTATTCAACAGCAAGATCCTGGTCTCAGCAGAGAACCTGCACGTGCTCCTACAAATCTCAGCTAAGGCATTGCCCTCTCTGAGAATTGGCAGAAATAGGCAAGAGCGAAAAGACAAAACAGTTTATCAAGTGGAACTTATATTTCATTTTTTATTAAGTTTTTAGAACCAAAAGCTTAAAGTGATTACTCAAACTATTTCAAACTAAAGAAATATATTATTTAGTATGATACTATTATAGTCATTGCTTTTCACTTTCATTTTTTAGCATATATAAGTGTGTCACCAAGTTTAAAATATTGAAGATCTGGTTCTAATACAACTGAGAGAACCATGGAAAATAGGACCCTAAGACCCTGAGAGAATACATTTGCTGAACAAGGTTAGGAAGTGAAGTATCTGCAGTGATTTCGCTAGTAAGCCTCATTTCATTCCCTGCACACTTCACCTGCCAGGAGCTCTGTATAGTGTAACACGTTAGTGAACTTTCAGGCAACAGCCGGATAAAGTACCCCTACAAAGGGTTGTGTTTCCCTAATTAGAGACAAAAATAGTTCAGAGTCCACTCAGGGATGTTAGCCCAGACCAAACACCTCAAGCTCACACAACAAGCTGATTTGTTGCCACCAAACAAGTGTGCGTGGGAGGAAGGTGGTTCTTTTGAATTGGGCCTATGGTTGGTTATGCTCTAAATTCTTTTTGTGCAACTGGAGATAAGTACCCTTAAAATTCTTACCTGCAGAGATAATGGATATACACTCTATTTTCATAGCCCACACAAGCTCTTTCATGTCTTTCAATGAGTTCTTCTAAATATTTAGGTGAGCTTTCTGTGAACTGCCTTTTAAAATTTCCCCTCATGCTCTCTTCCAGCTCTGTCTCCAAAAGAGAGTATGTTGACTAGTGGCTTTGTCATTAATAACCAAGGTACAATTTTATATTACAATACCTCACTGCCAACATGTGTTTAAAAAGGCAGTTTTAGGTTTGCTGAACTCGGTGTTCATGATCAAAAGGTTTATACAAAAGGGAAGCTCACAACAGGGAGTGTATTTTAGCAAAGAATATTTATTCAAAAAGCATTTTTCTCTTGGTAATTTCTAAATTCCACTATTATTAATGTTATTAAATCATAGTTATTAAACTGATATGGCACTTTACTAATTTAAAATAATTGGACCTCCCCATGCCTCTATAGGTCAATAGATAGAAACACACCCATATCACAGATAAGAAAATCAAGGTAAAGGGGGTGGCACAGTGGTTAAGTTTGCACGCTCTGCTTCTGCAGGTTCAGATCCCAGGAGTGGACCTACACACCGCTTATCAAGCCATGCTGTGGCAGGCATCCCACATATAAAGTAGAGGAAGATGGGCATGGATGTTAGCTCAGCACTAATCTTCCTCACCAAAAAAAAAAAAAAAAGCAAAGGCAAAGATTAAGCAAGTACAAATTATATTTTATTTTGTCACCTTCCACCCACTTGTTTACCTCTGTTTAGGATACTATGAACTGACCAGAAAAAGACAGATGTTTTTCCTACTAATTATCAACATTTGCAACACTTGATAGCATTCAATGAACAACCATCTCACCCTAGTCATTTTGAAGCTAAAGGATGTCCTAGCCTCTTTCCTTCCACTCCTCCAGGCCAAAGAGACTACAGTGGTGACCTCTTTCCATTGGCATCAAAAAAGCTTCTTTTATCTCCCAGGACCCAGGCAATAACTAACATTCTAGATCTTCTGTAAAAAGTCTTCTCTTTAATATCATTCAAGGCCTTATGGAGCAAAGGGTAAAAAGCACTCAAATTTCACTTAGAAATATTACCAGCATCTTTCATGCTCCAAGTGATTGCCTTATTTTTCTTTACAGCCTATAGGGTCTACAGAGTTCATTCAGTAAAGACATATTGAGGGTCTTCCATGAGCCACACATTGTCCTGGGTTCCAGGGCTACTGTAGTAAACAGTAGTAAGCAGTAGATCTCAGGCAGATTACATTATAGTGATGGCATCAGCAAAGAAACAAGTAAACTTATAATAGCTCAAGAGGAGATAGGTTGCAATGAAGCACAATAAAGCCAAGTGAGGAGAAAGAAAGTTCTCTCTAAAATCTCAGCATGTCCCCAATTCACCTTGCACTGATTACAGTTACATTTCCCTTTTTCCAAGTGTTTCCTCATCCTTGCCACATGTATGTGCCTCTTATAACTTACCTACTACATCTCCAAATGAAGCCAAACACCAGTTCACTCCTGACATTCTTTTTTGTTCTGTTAAAGGCAGCGTCGTTCCCCTAGCCAACAGATTTCTAAGAGTCAGCTTTAAGTCTTGCCTTTTCCTTCCCTTCTCCCATGTTCAAAAACTTGGCATGTCCTCTGTTTTCTACCTTTCTCCATTTATCTTGCACTTATTGTTATCTTTCCTTTCTTATTCTCCTAATTCTAATTCAGGCCTTCAGTAATTCCTCTGTCTTTCACATTTTCTGATAAGCATTGAAATAACATAGACAATAGCCAAGTGGCTATAAAGAAAACATCCCTCTTTACTTTGAAAAAGGTCACTGTAATCAGAGTTATACAAGATGGGGCTGCGAATATAAATAATTTTCAGAAGAAAGGATTGTTTAAACATTTATATCGTGTCCTGCCTAAGTTATCAGATACAAAGGAAATCAACTAAACCTTGAAGGATGCTGGCCTTATCCCCTCTTAAAGATATGTTACAGAAAATCAAAACATCTCGTTAGTAACTATAACCTGCAAATCCAGCACAAGTGGTCTTACTTCAACTATTGTTCCCGTCAGAATATACCTAGAATACTAGATTGGAGATGGAAAGAAGATGAAAGATTAAATTTTCTAGAAAGAACAAAGGAAAGATGCTGAAGAATAAATAACAAAGGGATGCATCTACAACCAATAGAAGATTCAAACCAAGAACTCAAAAACTTTTGTTAAATGACTAGTATTAAAAGAAAACAAAAGCCTAAAGATTTTAGATTTAATCCAAAATGTGATGCAAAACCTTTGATAACCTTCCATGAATTTACTGGAATGGCATGGGTGAAAAGGAGAAATCATTTTTTCAATATACTTAGAAGGGAAAGAGAATACCTGGATGCTAGTCCCATGCTCAGCTGTTGTGTGCCCCCAAGCAGTCAAGCAAACCTGTATTTATCTGTAAAGTGAAGATAATTATTCCTAACCACCTCACAGTAATATTGTAAAGATAAGTGGTATCATCTTTAAAAGGCTTTAGGAACTATTAAGTATTTTGCAATTGTCAGGAATTTATTTTATTTTTATTTTCAGGAATTAAAGAGATTTCTGATTAATAAAAGGTACTCTTTTCTAAATAATGCAGAGATGTGCTATGAGCCAAACATCTAGATGCCATCACAATTACTTGGAGAAGGATCTATCAGATGTTTCATGACCTCGATTGCTCAGAAGTTTTACAGTATGCAATAGCCTCTTTAGAGCCTAAATAAATGTGATTATGGAAATGGAAAATAGACCAAAGTGATATTAAGGGTATTCTAAAAATGTAAGCTTACCCAAGTAATTCAATTTTTTGAAAGAGATAAAAATAGTTTCTTCTACTTCTGCTCTCCACCCACACGGCTCCGCAAAGAGTTCCAGATGGGGTTGAAGCCCCATTCTGTAAAATGTGCTACCTACCCTGACCACCGTGATCCTAACTGTAGTGGTCAGTTGGATCCAGCTTATTCCTATTCCTCTCCCCCAGGTCTTTAGGAAGATATCCAAGCAATTAATGAGAATGAATGAATGTGGAAATTGACCTTATGTATTTCCTTAGCTGTGAACTCAGGCATGTATATAAAATATACAGGAAACATGCCTTTTGATTCTGGTTTAAATTTCAATGCCCCTTTATGAATAAAATGGTAAAATCCATCCTGGTTACCTTTAGATCCTCTTCTTTCCTCATCTTGGTTCTGAGTCACCTACTGTTGGATCCTCTCCCAGAGCTCCAACTAATCTGAATCATCAGAATGATCAGAACAATCGCAGTCCTTCCATTAGAGATTTAGTGCTATTCTCCCCCATTGGGTAGTTGTAGCCAGCTCTACCAACCCACACACCAGACAGATTATGGCTAATAAGAATAAGCCCCAGATGACTCAAGCTCCATTCACAACCCGTGCTCAAGACATACCTCGTTTCCCTTCTGGCCTTTTCTCATGTCTTAGGAAAGTATTCTTTGCTCCTGACTCAAGCTTTATTTCCCATTTGGGGTCCTGGTTTTATCCACTGATCTTGAAGATGCATCTTGATTTCTTCAGGTTTTCCCTTGGTTCACTCCACAGTCTTTGGCTTATAATTACCATCTGGTTTTTTCTGCCATCCCTCTCAAACCCACAGAAACAAGCTAAGGGAATATTTCAAAACGGCAACACTAATAAACCTGAACTCCACTTGGATCTCAATTTCAGTGGAGGATACCTTACTGTTTACATCTCCCCTGATCTTGATCTAACCCACTCCATTCTCCAGCACCAGGGTGGGACCACCCTACTGAAAGGGAACCTCAGAACAAGGGAACTCTAATGCTGTGAATACCTCTCAGCAAACCAGTCCTTAACTAAGTCTCAATGTTGATGAGAGTGAACCCAAATGAATGGGAATTTAGGCACTGTCTGCAAGGAATCCCCGTCACGGACAATAATTTCTCACAACACTAACTTTAAATATAGTCACCATTCAATTATTGTACAGCTCTTCTGTTACCATTTATATTAGGTAATTTGCAAATGTGGGCAATTCAGAAAACAAAAGAGGTTCACTCTCTTTTAATTCATCTTCTATAAAATATACTGGTATGGTTCTATAGTTGTCCCAAATTAAACATTTTTTGTCTTTCTTTCTCCTACAATGCATGGCTTAGAAGAATTATAAAGAAAATCCTGAATTTTTCAGGGGCTTTTAATTTTCTCCTTCCACACCATATATCTCACCCAGAGCTCTACATTCCTTATCTTTTTTATCCTCACAGTAATTGTATGAGGTAAGTATTATAATTCCTGTTTAAAGAGATGTTAAGTGATTTGTCTAATGTCACACAGCTGGCAAGTGGTCAAAGCAGTATTTGAACCCTGATTCTTCTAACATCAGTGTCTCTGTTATTTTCACTATACTATTCCACTTTTGATGAGATGAGAAATTCTGCCTCGAAAAAAGAGTTTTCACGATAAAAAGAAATGAGATATTAAACCATAAAAAGACATGGAGGCACCTTAAATGCATATTACTAAGTGAAAGAAGCCACTCAGAAAAGGCTACATACTGTATGATTCCAACTGTATGACATTCTGGAAAAGGCAAAACTATGGAGACAGTAAAAAGATCAGTGATTGCTAGAGATTAGGGGAGATGGAGGGATAAAAAGGCAGAGCACAGAGAGTTTTTAGGGCAGTGAAACTACCCTGTATGATACTAAAATTGTGGATACATGTCGTTATACTTTTGTCAAAACCCATTGAATTTAAAACACCAAAAGTGAACCCTAATGTAAACTGTAGACTTTGGGTGATAATGATGTCTCAGTATAGGTTCATTGATTGTAAAAAATGCGCCACTCTGGTGTGGGATGTTGATAGTAGGGGAGGTTGTGCATATGTGGAGGCAGGGCACATAGGACTCTCTGTACTTTCTGCTCAATTTTACTGTGAACCTAAAACTGCTCTAAAAAATAAAATCTATTAAAAAAAATTTTCCCTACTAACAAACAAATAGACATCATGGACTTTATGTTACTTCATACCTTGCTCTAATTTCTACCATAGCACTTAGGATGTTAAGAAGAGAACAGAGACTATTCAAAGCTAAACCAATAGAATAAGATACTAGTAAAAGTAAAGACATCTTCTGACATCCTAACTCAGTCTCTATTTCCCTTTCTTTCTCCTTCCTGTAGTCTATCTTGTCAGCCTTCTGTTGTCTTGCCTCTTTTATCCGCACCACACAGCCTCTATATCCAGGAGGGAAAGAAAAAACCAAAGCACAACTTTTTCACACTACCTCTTAGTATTAAGTGTTCCAGTTACTATTGCTTCCAAAACTTCGTGGTGTGAACCATTTATTATGCTCATGGATTCTGTGGGTTAAGAATTCAGACAGGGCACAGTGAGAATGGCTTGTCTCTGATCCCTGATGTCAGGGGCCTCAGCTGGGAAGACTCCAAGACTGGGTTGACTCAATAGCTTGGGGCTGGAATCATTTGGAGGCACTTTTTATCACATGTCCAAAGGTTGATGCTGACATGGGATGGGACCTAAGCTAGCCTGTCAGCTGAAATACATATCTATGGGTTCTCCATTGGTCTCTCCGTGTGAGCTAGTTTGGGCTTCCTAGTTTGGGTATGGTGGCTGTGTTCCAGAAGGGAGCATCCCAAAAGAGCAAAAAGAAGTGCTTAACATATAATCTAGCCTTGGAAGTCACATAGTGTCCCTTCTACCATACTCTATTGGTCAAAGTGGCCACAAAGCTCTACCCAGATTCAAGAGGAAGGTACATAGACTCAAACCACCAGATGGAAGGAGTGTCAAGGTCACATCACAAGCAGATATGGAATAGGGGATATTGTTGCAGCCGTTTTGGATAATATAGTCGACCACAGTAACTCTCATTATATCTTATTGTATTTTAAATATCTAGGTATGTATTGCATTTCAATGTCTGGGTAGACTTTGCTTCACATCTTTATTTCTGATTGTCTATTTCAGATTATAAACGGCATAATGGCAGGGACAGCTGTGTTGAGTTAATTTACATGAGCTCCACCATAGCACCTTGTACTTGATAATCACAGTACATAATATTATTACTAGTGCTGCAATTGCTGATAGATACACGCATTTGAGCAATCATTATTTTTTACATTTGTAATGTGTTGCAGAAAATTTCCACGCTAACCAAAAAGACATATAGTATCTTTAATGTGCAAGCGAATTTTATTGCTCCAATAACGTCTTGGTTGCTTGAGAGGAGTATATAATTCCTTCTCCCAAGTAAATAGATTCTTGTAAAGCAATAATTGAATCACACAGTTGAGGGGGGGGAAATCACTACCTTGAAGGAATTATCTTTTTTCCTCCACAATTAATCACTTTGGGTTTAATAGATTATTAAGAGGTTTATATTAGTAATCTGTGCGAGATCTTGAACGTAAATGTTTCTCTCTTCTGAAAAGTTAACTAATGAAGGCAATTGTCCCTTTTCAGTTGATTTCATAGGTGGCTTTGACTCTTACGGCTATCAAGGGCCTCAGAAGACATCTCATTTACAACTACAGCCTATGTACATGTAAGTACTTTACTTTGGAGATGTTCTTCTGGGATACTAAAAGAGGATTAAGTAAATGTTATTGCGGCACAAAATAGATGCATGCAGCTTTCGTTCAGTTATTTACTTCCACTATTTTCTCTTCTATTAATATTGTTTTGATTGGGATAATTCTAATAACATTTTCTTCATAATTTTATTAAAATTTAACTTATCAGAAATGCCATCTCTAAAGTTACTTTCAGTCATGGTATCAACTACGTGGCTAAAAAGCCTGTATAATATACTACTTCTTTCCATTACCCAAAAGTTGTATATTTTGAAAGTGATATAACATTCTAAGTAGTTATATGTAACTATATAAACCATATTTTCTGGTTTTCTCAGGATAGCCTCAGTTTACATGGGTTACCCTGGTGTATATTACCAGCAGCCCTATTACTCTCAAAAGTGTTCTCATTTGGATGATAAATGATAGGTTATCACCCTAGTTATGTATAGTGTAAAAAATATCAAAAACTGAGCAATAATACTCTTTCTTTACCATTTTTCTGATGTGAAAAGTAAAAATGAAACAAGAATATTAACCCTGAAGCTTATCAGACCCTTAAATCTAGCACTCAAGAGAGCAGACATACAATCAGAGCCTGATTTTTATATCTGTGTTTAGGCAAATTCCCTTGGATAACAACTGATAACAAATTCTATATATCAGCATCAAGTGATATGCTGAATTGCAAGCGAAGATCAAAATAGAAAGTAAGATTCCAATTCATTTTGAAATGTGAGCTTCTCTCTTTGAAGATATGTGTTTGTCGTCGTTGTCCTCCACCATTGAATCATTTTACCTTTTAATATGGTTAGTGTGTAGGATGATAAATGGATTTTTGGAGTATTTCTCCTCCAGAGAGATTAGTCTTTATACAATGCTTTTAAACTTCTCTTTAAAAAGGGAATGATCTACGCATCATGCCTGCGTTTTTCTTTGTGTCTCTGTGGTTCCCTGGAAACATTTGGTAACACCACTCATAAAAAGACTTTATCAGTTCAGAAATTAGTCGATACTGTATGTCATTCAAAGCATTCCCTCTGTAAACAGTACCTCACACAGCCCCTCTTTTACACCCCACCCCCACCACTACCCTAATTCAGGCCTTCATTCCCCTAAGTTTTTAAATCTCTTTCTTATTTTGAAACCCCTATCCTGTTTTCCATATGGCTGCCAAATTAATCTTCCTAAAGTACCACTCTGATAATTTCATTCCCCTGACCCAAAACTATCAATGACTCCACTCAACAATGTCCAAACTCCTTACCATAGCCGGCAAGTGTACTCTGATCTGGCCCCAATGTTCTGTGTAGATATTATCTCTTCTTTTCAACGCTTAATAACTTTTGAGTCCCAATCATACGCAGATGATGCTGACAGAGGCTGGAAAAATGTAATAATGAATAAGAACTGGTGCATAAATAGTCTGATATCTCCCCTTAGCCATTTTTTTTCCAGGAAAGCCAGAATTCTTGCCTTCTGCAAATATGACATGCATTTTTCCAATTGTCCCTGCTGTTCTCTTGATACCAAACATCTTTTTTTCCAAATTCCACTCTTTGAAACCACACTATCCTTCACACTGTATCTTAAAATATACTTCCCTTATGAAACATCTCTTAATCTCTTTTTCTCTATTTCTCTTTTTTCTTTTGTCCTGTACTATAGTTGTTTTCTATTTATACTATACCTTTCCCGTCTTCCCAGAAAGACGTGATAGTTTAAATAAAAATTAAAATGATAAATCCTTTAAATTCTTTACCATTCTTCTCAATATTGCATCATAGCCTTATTTAAAGTGTTCTATTAAAAAATAAAGATGAGGCAATAAGGAGTGGTGCTTAAGATGACCTATTGAAAGCGGACTGCCTGAGATAAAATTCTTTATGACTTTGGACATATAACTTTATTTGAATAACTTTATTTATTCTCACTATGCCTAAGTTTTCTTACCTGCAAAGTAGAGATGATAGTACATGTACTTCATATAATTGTTCTGAATTTATATTAAATAATGCATGTAAAGCATATAAAACATAGAACATGTCACATAGTAAGTGCTTAATAAACATAATTTATTAGTAGTCAGAATAATGATTATTTTAACCAATATTACTCATAAAAAGACTTTATCAAGTCAGAAATCAACATATACTATATTTCATTCCCAAAGGATTTCCTCTGTAAACAATACACTACATATAATATCAGCCCAATAACATGTCACAATATGTTTGTCTCAAGAGTAGACCAGAACATCTACAAGGCTTGCAATTGCTTGCTTCTGACAATATCAGGTAACCTTTTTATCATATAGCATTTCATTGTATTGGTCAATAAGAATGATCAATGAATAGGATCAATATATAATAAATTAGATGTAACCACTTATGTAAGGACCAGCTATCATAAGAACCTGAGAATGTTAATTATACATAATCAAATATATTGTTTCAAATCAGGCAATTATAATTCTATTGCTGTCTTTAAAGAGGGGAGTCTGCAAATTTAATATCCAGCATTAAATTCCTTGAGGACAAACCTTCCCTTGATTTTATTAAATACAGTCCTTTAAATGCCAAACCAAAAGTAATAAAAATACTGTTTTCTTCCTTACTACCTGGGAATGGTAAAACTATATAAGAGCTTCCCAGTCTCACTGCTCGTGAAATAAGTTAAATGTTTAACGGAATCCAAATTTAGGAATTTAGCAAAACTTAAGGTATATAACAAATCACCAGCCAAAATACCACTACCATCCCTTCCACAAAGCATCCCCTAGGGGACCTCAAATACTAGAACACTAAGATTTTATTTTACAGATGAGGAAAATGAACCAAGAGAAAGAAAAACAAAGGTCACTCAACTTGATTATCAACCAGTTTTCCTGATCCCTTGGTTCAGAGTTTTTTCCAAATTCTTAGGCGGACTATGAGTTTGCTCTGGCATTACATTCTCTGATTTTTCATTTACTTCTTTGCCCTTCTTCACGCCAACTTAGCTGCCATAATTCCACACATGCCTGCACCCCTCCTCTTTTTCTGCATTCCCTTTGTTCCCTTTTCGTAGGATTTTATGTGACTTTCATGAGATATAATGTGAAAACATTATACATTGAGGAATAAAGGACTTTTTCAACTTTATAGCCCTCAAAATGAATTATTGGAGAGCCACTGCCTACTCAAATCCTATGAAAAACCAAACCTGATTCACACATATCCCTCGTCCCCTGCTGAGAGGCAGACCCCTGAGCATCTCCCATGTCTTTGTCCTTTGGGGTGTACCTCCTTCTGTCAACCTGCCATAACTGCGTCTCATAAATTAAGAGTAATTGAACATCATGAGCCAGTTCAAGCACTCTAACAGTATCATATAGCAACTGGAAAGAAAAGCTCTTCCTTAGAAGGAAGCAAATGCTTAAAAGCAATGTGCACTTTTAGCTGTGGGGCTTCCATTATCCCCAGCAAATCTTCTGTGGCCGAGAGCCTGGACAAAGCTTTGAAAACACTGCCCTCACTGACTTCCACTCACAGCCGTGTTTCAGTTCCTGGAGTCAATGAATAGACAGTCCTTGTTTTTTTCAGTTAAGTTGAATGAATGTTCTTGGCCTGTAATTCTTCAGATGATCTATAATCCATCTAAAAAGGAAAGGTTTTCATTAATTTTTTTCTTATAGTTTGGTAAGCCTCTTAGAAACAAATAATAGCTATGAAGTTGCTGCACAAAAACATTCCCATGTCCCCACATTAATTTTCTAACAAAGTGGCTGCTTTGAAGACCACTGACCTGTGTGCCATAGCACGTGTAGATCTGTGTGGGCTCCCTGTAGCATCAACTGTGAGAATATCCCTTGGTCTGTTGGACAACATTTGAAAGCATCGCATTCTTTTTTGCAGCCTAATTGTACAGCAATACATATTCATTTCATTTGTCCCCAGAAATGGATTTTAAATTACCATGAGTGGCCTCTCTATCCAGGAGGTTGCACTGGGAAAAAAAGAAAGGGAGAGGAAAACTGTCTATTTAAAGCATGACTTTGGCTTGGACTTCTGTTTTTGAGGGGGCGGGGGAGGTGGCTTGCTCTTGGCATATGGAGAGGTGGGGAAAGGTGCTGAGCTCTCCCCCTTGACTGAAAACCTCTTTTCTCTCCCTCTCTTAGGTCAAAATAATACAGATGGCTTCAGTATGTCGGCTCCTGGACCTTTCAAAGAACTTGTTTTGCAGTGGCCTCCTGCATTTTATGAAGAGCAAGAAGCAATTGAGTTTAAATATATATACATCTTAACAAAACAAGCAGAAAGCTTGCACACTGGGACACACACACACACACACACACAGCCACATACCAATTCCACTTGGCCTCCTCTTTCTAACTGAAACAGGCAAACATGCAGGACATACCCATCTTGGATTTCCTAAAAACAGGCTTCTTTCTCCCAGGCCTTTGGAAAGTTCATAAGGAGACATGTTGGTGCCCTCTGCTGGCCGTCACCAACTCCTCTGCAGCCCAGCCAGTCAGCCTCTGTGAGCTGTGAAGTCATCCAGTGCGCAATAGTTTGAGAGCCCTGTCTTCTGCACTCCATACGTCTTGATAGCACCACGGCACTGTAGGCAAGGTATTGCAAAAACAACAAACAAAACATGCCATGGTGATCTTGTAACCCAAGTCCGCAATGGCAGGTTGTTTGCCCTAAAGGCTGTACCGTACATACTTGCCTTAACCCACCTAAGTTGTGCGCCCGAGAATCTCAGTGCAGACATGCCCAAGTCACTTCCTTTAGGCTAACACACTGCTATTAATTCCGAATGAGTTCAAGTCTGTGCGTTTCATGTCAAGAAACAAGACTGCTTATCTCAGCAGCTCCAGTGTGTCTGTGTATGAAATTGCCAGCTGTCAGCAAAGTGCTTTACCATTGAGCCTCCATGGTGGCCGAAGAGAGACAGATAACAATAACTACCACAATAATCGTCATCTTTATAATTCTTAAATATGGTCTTCTGATGGGGTTGAGTGGGACAAGTAAAATTTATTAATCTACTAAACTCATTAATCTACTGGAAGCAGAGAGCAGAAATGGCTTAACTCACTGATTTTATTTCTCGCACTCTAGGTGCTTTTACAAGTATCTACAAATGTCTTTTACTAATACAGAAACAGCTGAGGATTTCTATCAACAGAGGCCAACTGAATATGTACTAGCTATGTTTACTCTTTTATATCTAACTCAAATTGAAGACCCTATGTAGGTGAACTTTTTTTCCTAACTTCGGCGTACGAGATTATTTTTTGGGTGGGTGGGGGGAGCAATAGTTACCTTGGTGAAATATTTGAGATCTCTTTGTGGTATTTGGGGGATCTGTTGCGTGTTAGAGTGTATTTTAATCCTCCTGTATTATTGTGGCAGAAAAACTGTGCTGTTAACGTAGTTGGCAACAAGATGCCTTTGGAAACTTAATAGTAGGTCAATGTGTTTATGGAATATTCTGAATTCCTAGGAAATTTTGTTCTATATATTCAAGCATTATTTGGTTTTCATTAGCAGGAAACATAATTAGCTCAGGCTTGTCAGGAACTCAGATGAGTCATGGTTTTTCCTGGATCCACCTGAGATACTAAAGTCTATTTTTTTTTAACTAATACATCATCCTTAAATGCAGTGAAACTCAGACTTGAAAAGTTATAAATTGGCATGGAGCAACTTTTTCTCCTGGTTTCTATGAAGTTTCAGTTATTGGGTTAACCTCCCTTGGACCTTAGCCCATCCAGATCTACATAAACCAGTCCCATTACTGTGTTTGCATGGATGTGTGTGATCTACACATATACATTTGAAAATGATAAAGGAACAAAGGTTACTATTGGAACATAACTACAAAAAAAGGTTCCAGCTCTTGTGCTTGAATTTTCTCAGTGGTTTGTATATGTTTGTCCATACATACACATATAAAATATCCAATTGAAAACATGTCAGTGAAACCTCATATGATAATTTTATAGTAACATGCATGTTTAATGTATGATAAAACTATTTACCAATGTATTGTCCTTTGATTCTTAAAATATAAATACTATACATGCCAGAAACTATTCTAATGTGACTATTAATGTGACTGTTTAAAATGAGGTTTCACTGTACATTCATGATGTGATGAGATTCCACCTTCTAGGACATGTATATGGATAGAGATTTCAGTGCACAGAGAATAAGCCCTCATATTCCTGCTTTAAGTTGCAGCCAAGTTACCACCTAATCACTCCAATCATCACCACCAAAATTTTCAAAAACAGTTGTTGACTACTAAAAAGTAATCAGTGGACAGGTCTTTTCTTGGGAGCAGTGAGCACAGTGGCGTGATTATATCTGGAAAACCATCTAAGTTGTACAGCTGTATCCTCCTCAAAATCCGGTGAAGAATGCTATTTTTCTAGGCTGAGCTTTTGTTATAAACCTAATATTCAGAAGGCAAGAGTTACAATCCTGATGTGTCTTTTTTTTTTTTGCGTTTGTTAATTCTGAATGTATTTTTAACAGAGTGATTTTTTTGACTTACTAGTGTAATTTGCATTTTAAAAATAAATGGAAAAACCATGAAGTTTCCGAGCCATGCGTGAAAGCCCCTTCTCCTTCTCACGGTGTATTTATGTCACCTACAGGGAAACCATATTAAATTCATATGAGGGCAATGCTGATATTCTGTGCCGTGCAGCGATGTGCCAGCAGTAAAAAGAAATTGCCAGGTCGCGGCACCATTTGAGCTCAGTCATAGGTAATACATACCTTCATTATCTCCTGACACTATGGGTTCTTTTACAAGCCTGCCTGGAATACACTTGCTGTCATTTGGAGAAATTTTTTTTTCCCTTCTATCTAGAATTTAGAGTTAGCATCAGGCTAAGAGCTGGCAAAGGTATTAGAGCACTCTATTAAAACCTTGGTTAACCTAGGTAGGGCTTTTCATTTTTTATAGGCTAAATTATTTAAAATAAAATAATTTAAAACACTAATTTATTGCCCCTTTGATGACAATCTTTGACGACACCTAGAGTGAAGCGTATTAGGGTAGGATAGATAAGTAGAAGAGATTAACCCCTGGCATTTGTGGTTGTACAACCAGAATTTCAGCTGAGGTTCACTGTGTGGGCTGAAGGGATGGAGGGCAGGAGACTCTGGCTGCTGGTGGGGTTGTATCCTTCCTCTCACTGCACACAGACACACATCAGCCCCCAGAAGCCAAATGCTGAAATTGATTGAAAACAAGGAAGGCTTTGAGGCAGCATTCCAAGAAGTTGAAGATCAACTTGTACTTATTTGACTTCTTGGGTACACAGTGAGAGCCTTGTAAATGATCGAGTCTGTTTTTACTTTTGTTCCCTCTGTGAAAGTATGCTGATGCGGGTTCCTTGAAGAAGGTGTTCATGGTTGTCAGGATGTTGCTTCACACTGTGAGGTCAAATGCACATAACATCTCAGCTGCATGTAAACAGACAAAAGTACATATACCCTAAAGAAAAGATTCCTTCTTCTGGAGTTCTCAATTAAATAAGGTGTGTATTCGGTAAACAACTGGTGGTAGCAAGCTCTCCATCTGGTAACTATTAAAAAACATAATCACTGAGTGAAGCAAATATCCACCATTCCACTGTACTATAATAAGTGAACCCTTCAAACTCAGAAATACAAATTCGTTTTAAATAGGTCATATTGTAGAACAAACTTTTGAGATCCAAACCCATTCATCATAGAGACAATAAACTAAGGAACACAGAGGTTAAGAAATTACTCAAGGTTACCATATACACTGAAAATGCAAATAACTCACCATTCTACAAGTTCTAGTATGTGTACTCTGGTCAGAATAGAAAAAAACAAATCCCAGACGCTATCAACTGATCCTGGACTGTGTAAATCAGAAAAACCTTGATAAGGAAGACTCTAAGACAGTATAAGATCATAAAGTGTTTCTGAATTATTGTGTATTCAATTCAATATAGTCTCAACATTAAATATGTTTTATTATGTTATAGTTCTTTTAAAAACCAACAACTCATACACATATGTAAACATATATTATGATATATTTCTGTATATTAGTCAAACAATTATGTTCAGTTTCAAGGTTAGAAGTTTTTCTATTTCTTTTATAATACATTTATGAATAGCTAATGTTAGATTGATCTTGACATCAAGATTCTTACATTGTAAAAAATGGAGCCCCAATTATTCTCATCACATGTGAATCTTTGCTCAGGATCCATGTTCAATCCTTTTTTCATTGTATTACATCTACCTTCCACCCACTTCCAAGAAAGGAAAGAACAAAATCCGTGATTGATACATTATGTCCAATTTAAAACAGGCTCGTGTCTCGAAACAATCACTTTTGATAGCTATGAGAACAAAAGCTCTAAGACATTTATATACTCTATTCCTTCTAATTCAACAAAAACTTGAACTAGATAATACAATCAAGGGTCTCATTTACCACCGAAATCTCCACGAGTATCATGAGTTATGATTGCCAGTGACAACAAAGAAAACAAAGGTGAATTCTTCCTGCAAGATAGAGGCAGACCTTTTTATAGTCTCTAGAATTATAGTGAAGGTAGTTTTTTAAAAAAATCCTTAAACATTATGGAGTTTAGAAGCAAATGAACTTAAAATTTTGATGGGTAATGAAAGTCGATTTCTGTAAGATAAATTCAGAAAGGAAAAATCCTTTTATAAGCCACATGTTGATGCTCTGACACAGTCTAAACGGTTATTAAAATTAATGTAAGCCTTTTCTATAATGAGAGCACAGAATTGTAACACCTTAATAAAACAGGTATATTTTTTAACCTCTCATTTTACTCTCATATAAATTTAAACTGTAGCAGCAACGGAATAAAACAACTCCCAGAAAAGATTGCAAATTGATGCTGTCACCCCAAGGATGATGGATTGATTCAATTAATCAGTAAGTCTTTTCTAAGAGTCCTTCAGGGAGTTATTTACCAGAGGCATACCCTGTTTATTCCCCTTCCAGGCGCCTGTCATTTTTCTTCATTATTCTTCTAGTTTTACTCGTTATATCCTTTGGGGATATGTTGATCTCCATGTGCAGAGAGGCTTTGCACACAGCTGTCTAGATATAAATCTTCCAAGCTTCAATCTGGAGGCCACCAGAACACCTGAGCCTCTTGTCATTGTCATCTCAGGCTGACCAAGACTCTGAGGATGAAGTCAAACAAATGGACATTGAGCTATGAATGGTAAGTCAACAGGAAAGTGTCACATTGAGTGAAAACTACAAAATATCCTCCATTGGTAAGAATGTATCAACTTTGTGCTCCAAACACCAGGGAACCAGCCTTCCCATCTCCAAAAGCAGGTAGGCAGGGCAGAACCAGAGGGCTGAGAGACTGGGGGCTATGCTAACAATTTATAGGAAAACAAAACTTCTTCGGTGATTGTGTTGTTTTGGGTGCTGACAGGCAAATCTTCTGAAACATGAAACATTTCTGTTTCTACTGGGCCTATCAGTTTAAGTTGTAAAAAGTAAGGATTCAAGGAGAAAACATCTGGAAAGGAATTTCAATGCTAAATCTTGCTATCAGGGTTGGCTGCATAGTTTGTGAGGCCCGATGCAAAATGAAAATGCAGGGCCCCTTGTTCAAAGAGTAGGAAAAAAGTGCTGTTAAAGGTACTAAAATATAAAGATTTTTCCTTTAAAACTATTTTATTACTTATAAAACAAAAAGAGAAACAGTAACATAAATAATAGAAAATGTCATAAAAATAATATTTTGGTGTTATAATTTTAAATAATTCAATAAATAGAATACTTTATTAATGGGATATCTTGATTGATCATAAGATTTTTGACTCACCTTTCTACAACTTTATTATGAAGTCATCAAAATGTATACTTTTAGCCAATTCATTTTCAATCAATATAAATGAATGTGATGTGGATCAGTTTTGACAAATCCATCACAATTGATTTTTTTTTTTTTCCTGAGGAAGATTCGCCCTGAGCTAACATCTGTGCCAATCTTCCTCTATTTTGTATGTGGGTCGCTGCCACAGCATGGCCGCTGACAAGTGGTGTACGTTCACGCCCGTGAACCAAACCCAGGCCACTGAAGCAGAGCACGCCAAACTTAACCACTGGGCCATGGGGCCAGCCCCACAATTGATTTTTTTATAATTTTTAATTTTGAAGAGAATCTTTCTGCTGGTGAACTGTTACTGGAGCTGTGAAGAATATTTTATAAACAGTGATAACATTGGGATAAATTTCTGATAAACTTTGTGAAATATCAATTTTAGTCATTTGAGTTGATTCACAGAGCAATTTTTTTAAAAGATTTAACTTTGCATAAAAATAAGTTTTGTGTAAGTCTGAATTTAATTTTAAATAATATACAGTGGCATTTTAGTATTTTCTCCTACATTTCTTGTAACTTGTAGAAGTTATTCAAGAAGCTAAAAAAGGCTTCATGATTTCTACATAACTGAAAACACCTACTTATGTATTCTATTGCTATACCTTCAATTACAAGAAAAATAACTTAAAAATGTCTTCCTCATTAATAATTTGCTCATCTGAAACTTCATATGTAAATAGAGTTTTCTATCTACTGCTAATGGTACAATCTTTAAGTTTGATTTCTATTGGTAAGCCTGTGTATATTTGTTTTACAGTATTGAGGAAGTTTTCAAAACCAGAGACTCTAAATGCTTTGAATAATTCTAATAACTCTCTGATTTGCTTTATTGCAATGTCCATGCATACGCTTTTACCTTGTAATAATTGACCAGCAAAGTTTACTGCCTGAGCACCAGCAGTTCCTATCCCAGCACTAAACCATAGTTAATATTTGGCAGAAGCTGCAGGAACCAGCTCCCTTGGGAAATTAATGGGCAAGCCAGCCTCCCACAGTTCCCAGGGCTGCCAGGAACCTCTGCTTTCCCCTGGAGTACAGCTGCCACTTCTGCTACTGCCACTGTCAACACTGCCAGTCTGGTCCCAAGTCTTTCCCTGGTCACCCACTCAACCCAGCAGCTCCTCAGACTGCCCCGAGGCCAGGCCAGTTGCTATGTATGCTGCACGCTGTGCCCAGGGGCCTGCGCCAGAGCCATCAGGTACTGCTGGTAGATCACAAACATTCACACAGGCTGCCACCCCAGGGTGTCTCCTCTGTTCACCACATGCTCAACAATAGTATAGTAAGAATTTCATCGAAAGGATAGTAGAGCATTAAACCAAGCCCCAGACTCCTCTGAACATGGGAACCAGGTGTGATGACACGTCACCTGCCATAAAGCTAGCCCTTGCTTGCTGTAGCAGCCAAGAGTAAAAAATTCTTCTATCTCTACCCCTACTTCAAACTTTACCCATTTTGCTACTGGAATAAACGGAATTAAGATGGATTTCCCTTATTATTAAAAATAGTGTTGGGATGTTTTTTCTAAGAATGAAAGAATGATTATGTTTCAAAAAAGAATAAAATACAAAAAGAATAGATTGGATGTCAAGGCTGGTGAGTATCTTCAGACTTTCCAATGGATTAGATCAAATATCTGGTTATGTGCATAATTAGTGAGGTTTTTATTAGACTTCTATTAAAGAAAGAGATTTTGTTTGGATAACTGAAATCCATAACAGCACATGGGCACTAACATTTCATGGCTGTAATTCAATCTAGTAACACAACTTTAAGAATAAATTTCAAGACTAACAACAATGGTTGTTTCTTAATCCCTCCCACTAAAATTCTAAAATAAGAATTGTTGAGGTTAGTGATAGTATACATCCAATACATTTAAAATAAGATAGATCTATTGTTAAAATGCATTCAGAAACTGAAAATGTACCTAATTACAACACGTCATGAGTCAAGGCATTACACGTCAAAAGAGGAAATTGAAATGACTATATTTCATATAATTGTGGTATAGTTTCTTCCTTCATATTTCTCTATGTGGGCATACATTGGAAGCACTAGAGTGGCAAAGTCCCCTCCCTTACTCCTTTTTCTATTTTTCAACATCCTGCAATGTAAGATAATATTAAAGTTATGTAAGTGCCACACAACACTCTACATGGTCACAGCATCTAAGTGACAGATCCAAATCTCACATACAGTCTGTCCACAGAGCCCACAGTTCTAACCTCTAATAAACAAAATCTCCAGAGGGCAGTATGCAGATGTGTGTAGATATGTTTTCCTTTGACGCCAAAGAAGATGTGTCTCTCTGATTACAGTCGACTCTTTTTCATTCACTCACAGAATATGTAGTCTGACCCTATTCAAGGAACTTACTTCCTCTCATCCACTCCACCTCCCCAAACACATTCCACTGAGACATGAAATGGGATTTCTTGACAATAAAGGCCATTAGGCAGTGGGTGGACTTAAGGGGAAGATTCTGGAATTATCCCTCCCTAAGAGTCACCATGGCGTAAATATGGTCCTATCCTGACCATAGGACCCCTCTCACCAACATTATCTTCCCGGCTGTACAGGGAAAGATAAAAGCACAGTAAATCTTGGTAAACTTGGTCAATTCTGAAGGAAAACAAGACACTTGTAATACATTGTGTTTATAAATTCCCTTCTCCATAAGTCCCACTTTGGTCGCGCTTGACATTTAAAATTGAAACTAACAGAGAAGTGCTGAGGCAGAGTAAAAAGGGATATGGATGGGCAGTAAACCAGGACTTGTTAAGTATTTGCTGCCAGTGTCATTCATTCTTATAGACAGGATTTAATATCACTAAAAAAGTTACATCTTCCTAAAGGACTGTTTACATTAGAGGGCTAGACAAAAAGGGAAACAATTCCCTACAGTTTTCCATCATTCATGCCAAGCATAATTGAATTTCCTCTTTAGTATCATCAAATATCTATTGGCAATTTCTCCTTTTCAGGTACTGTACACTTACAATTAAAAGCCAGGAATCCAAACAAAAAGAAAAAATATATGTATTTCTTAAAAACACTCACTGATTGATCTTTTCTTACATTTTGTCCATAAAAGTCAACAGCATTTTATAAGTATTATTGATTGTTAGTGGGTGGCCACAAATTTTCTTCAGTCTTGCTTTGGCTGACAATTTCTAGTTGTATTAAAGGAGATGGAAACACATACAATTGATCTGACCCTCAAATTTTAATTCTAGATATAAATCATTGTATTCATTTCCTATTGCTCCTGTAACAAATTACCACAACTTGGAGATTTAAAACAACATAACCTTATTAAGATATTAAGATACTCTCCTGGAGATCAGAAGTCCAAAATGGGTTTCACTGGGCTAAAATCAAGGTGTCAGCAGGATTTTGTTCCTTTTGTAGGCTCATAAAGAAAATCCATTTCTTTTCTTTTTCCACATTCTAGAGGCCACCTGCTTTCCTTGGCTAGATAGAGGCCCTTTCATCCATCTTCAAAGTCAGAAGTGTAGCATCTTCAAATCTCTCTCCAACTCTGTGACCTCTGATTTCACGGTCACATCTCCCTTTCTGACACTGACCTTCCTGCCTCCCTCTTATAAGGACCCCTGTGATTACACTGGATAATCCAAGATAATCTTCCCATCCCAAAATCCTTAAATCAATCACATCTGCAAAAGGGACGACAAAAGTTCTTTTGTTATATAAGGTAACATATTCATAGTTTTTGGGGATCAAGACACAAACATCTTTGGAGGCCATCATCTTTCCATAGCCGCACCACCTATGTCACCCATTCAAGGGCCCAGCAACACTAACTGCAGGGAAACTCTTGTTTCTATTCTAAGTGCACTTTCCAGCAACTTAAGCATATGGACAATTGTTTTGTCTTCAGCAAAGACAGAATAGCCGCTTATCACTCCAAAAGTGGTGATAAATATTTCTTTAAGAAATCTCCGCCATATGAGTTTCCACTTGTTTCTTAATATTTCAAAATAACCCCAATCTTTGATATAACAGATCAGAAAGAGAAACATTTACATCCAGAAACAAGGAAAAGAAAATTATATATGGGTACTTTCTAGGATGGAGCAAACCAAAGAGAAATACAGTGTAACTGACAGATGCAGTATATGTGCAAGTTGTGGTCAACAAGGGAGGCAGCAACTGCTCTGTCTTCATCAATAAGGAGAAATTGATAGAGGCCAGTCCTGTGGCGAAGTGGTTAGATTCAGCATGCTCCGCTTTGGCAGCCCAGGTTCGTGGGTTTGGATCCTGGGCGCAGACCTACACTACTTGTCAGCCATGCTGTGGTGGTGACCCACATATAAAGCAGAGGAAGATTGGCACAGATGTTAGCTTAGGGCTAATCTTCCTCAGCAAATTAAAATAACATAAGGAGAAACTGATAACAAAAGTTCTCTGCAGAGTACATATGTATGCAAATTGCAATAAAGATTGTAGTTAAACACCATATTTGATTCCAAAAAGGATTTCTAATAGGCGTTTTTTTCCTCTAACTCTGGAAAATGCTTAAGAGTGTAAATCTTATCAAGACAAGCTTTGGAATATATCATTATTCTTTTGTAAATTTCTCATTGCATAAATAACTGCCCACTTTTCAGAAATCCTTTTTTTTGCTGGAATATTCTCACGTTATCTCACATTATCCACCAGACATTTCACTGATAAATGTCCGTTAACCTATCCATGTGCAGTGAACACATCTCAAACTTTCCAATTGGGATTATCAATGAATTTGAACCTATGCTATCATTCACAGCTGCATAAATCAGCTCATATGTATTGAGGATCTACTATATACTATAAACTCTGATAGAATAGGAAGGAGTTTTACGACTGAGATACTTGCCTCAGTGAGCGTAGAGAATTAATAATGCATGGTAAATATGCAGTGAGTGCTATAGATGCGAGTACTGATGGGAACCACTTATGGCTAAAAACAAATCATCTAAATTTCGATGATTTATTTCTTATGCATGTTACTGAGATTTCACTGAGCAAATAAGAGTGAATGGTCTTGGTGAGGAAAAATAAAATACCTCTGATGAAGATAGGCACTTATATTATGAAAAAACTTACAAATTGTTCATAATCTGGTATCGTTAAGTAGTAGAAAGCACAATGCTGTCAACTGCAGAAGATGTAAAACTCATTTTGCCCTCGTTTTTTCTTCTATCCCATCTTGTCTCTCTCCTCTAGGCCTACTACAAAGTGGGGAGCAGGGAAAGGGGAGACAGGCCAAAATAATTTGCAATTATGCAAAGGTTTTCTATCTTTTTGTATTGTCTTGTCTTACTTTCAAAATAGTTGGTGAATCAGAAACCCTTGTCCTGGTTCTATTTATTTCATGCCAGAGGGCTTGACACCAACAGGTGTGAACTGACTAGTCTTGGAGGATTTAGACCAAAGAGAGCTCAAAATTAAAAAAGAAGTGTTCCCTATTTCAAATATTAGAAAAAATACATTCGTTTTCATGTTAGACACACTTGAAAAAAGAAACTTCGAGAAATTAAATGGCATATTTTTCTTCAGGTACTAAAAGCAGTGACTTCAATTAGGTGCTACTGTGGTTGGACCTGGGTGGGAGCTAGTAGATCTACAGTGATGACTGGATCTTGAATAAAGCACGTTTTTTCACAGCTAAGTGCCGTTTTATTCTCATCTGAATTATTTCAGACACGTGGCCTCTAATGGTTGTTACTGAGATTCTTCCCAGTACCTCAGGCCCAAGTCCACCTTCCCAGAGCCGCCTCAGGGTCTAGATGCTGAATATCTGACGTCCTGCCCATCACCTAATCCAATCTCCAATGCATTCCCCCTGCCCTCGCCTAAACCTGTCCCTAAGGGGTTTGGAGTGCGCAGGTCTGTCATAAGCAACCTCTCTTGTCTCCTTACAGGCTTCTCTGAACATGCTCCTCACCCTATAGCTCTACATCACGGTTTCAAATGGTGGTGTCATAGCGTCGCCTGGAGCGCTGGAGATGCTGCAGCAGCCTCTTCCCCCGCCACCCCTTTGCCTCTGGACTTCTCAGGGGCCAGCAGCCGCCAGACCAGGGGCCCAGGACCACGGGCTCAGCCGGCTACCACGGGCTCCGTGTCCAGCCAGCAGTTTGCGAGTGGCAGCGGCACGGTGCTGCAGGAGGAGTGGGAGCACGCGGCCCCACAGCCGAGGCCCCGCAGCTGCAGCACGGCGCAAGCCTCTGTAAGTGGCTCCCCGTGTGCATGGGATTGGGCTTCCTGCCCACGACCGCCAGCGCAGGGGCCGGACTCGACCTTCCATGGACGTCTTTGTGCCCAGAGTAAAGCGCACACGCAGGGCTTCTGGAGCCTGAAGAAGGATGAGTCAGTGGAGTTCGCCTTTAAGAAGTCGGCTAAGGGCCTAGAATCTGTGCATGTCACCGGCTCTGGACCTGGTGGGTGGTCTGTATTGGGAGTGAGAGGCGTCCAAAAAGGAAGAACATGCAGGCGCAGACCAAAGGGAGACGAGTGCTACAACCATGGAGGTCTAGACCATTGGGCAAAGCAATGCAGGCCGCCACTCAGCCCCAGAAGTGCCACTTCTGCCAAGGCATCAGCCACACGGTGGCCTCATGTCTACTAAGTCCCCACGGGCCCCCAGCTCCCAGGGAAAGCCAACCTACTTTCAGGAGGAAGAAGAGATCCACAGCCCTACCCTGCTCCCAGAGGCCCAAAATTGAGCAGCAGAGGGTGGGGGCTATGCTTTTGCAATCAGGAGGTTTCAAAGGGCAGTCATCAATCAGCAGAGGGGAGAAAGTGGGGACAGGGTGGGTAGGGGGCAGCTGGCACTGCCCTGAGTCGACTCAGGCCGGGGTCCACAGCATCACCTCCTCTTCCCTTTTTGCAGGGTGGGGCGGGGGAGGCAAAGGAACTCCAATCACACTCTGTCCAAACCCATGTGAGGGCTTTGGGGAAATCCCTCCCTACATGCTTTACCTGAGTCTCCACCCCTAGAATCTCCAGTTTTTGAAAGTGGCCTGGATAGGGAAGTTGTTTTCCTTTTAAAGAAGGGTATGTGATAATATTTCCCATGGCAGAGTGAAAAGAGTAAGCATGAGACCAGATTGATGGGCACAAGCCACTACCTTCTGTGGGAGGGACTCTCTCAGGGGTAAGGCAGGGGTTTTCCATGTCTTGTTCCCTTATAACCCACACTTGGGATAGGGCGCCGAGAACTGTCCCAAGCAACGGGTTGTGACGATAGGCAAAAGGATGGTTGGAGGAAGAGCTGCAGACCCGCTGCTCCTAAGCTCACTCCCACCCCATTCTGGGCCAGAGCGATTGTGTGTATTTGCTGCCTGGATAATTGCACCTCGGGTCCCACTTTCTCAGGATGCCAAGTGCACTCGCTGTGTGCAAATGGTGTCTCTTATGCATTTTAACTTTCTTCTTGTTTGGTGTTTCTGTGTATTTTGATCTAAGGCCCTCATTTCCCCACTGTGTTCTCAGCTACATGAGGCATCTCAGGAATAAGAGGGCAGCAGCTCTGGGGCTGCCCAGCAGGAATACCTTCTGTTGTTCTATCGCCACAGAGAACAACTGTTTGGAGTGTGGAGTGTGGAGCCTCTGAGATCACCTCACTTTTGCCAATGAACGCTGGGTTTTCTGCCATAGTGTCCTTGAAACTCTTTCACCTTCAATGTTTCATGGGAGACTGGGTTTAAACTGGGTTGCCTCATGACTTGATCTCCTTCTACTAGAAGGTTGGAAATTAGTCTGAACAGGAAAGATGGTGCAGAGAGGTTAGAAGAGGCTGGGCCAGGTGGAAGGCATGGAGGGGAAGCCAAGATTAGGCGAGGGCTGTCTACACTTGTAATTATGGCTTCCTGTTCCAGACCTCCAATCCCAGGGCACGGGCCTCACTTTTACATAGCAGATCCACCCTTCACTGGATTGGGCCAGGCCTACCATGCACAAAGAATGTATGTTTGTAAAAAAATTTGGGTTGGTTTTCAGGATAGGTTTTCAGAATGATACCTCTGTACCCATCTTGTGCTGCCCAGGGATGGGCAGGGACTATGAAGCAAGGACTAAAATCCTTAACCTTTACAAATTCTGGGATTTTTCCTTCTTGGCTTCCAGGGTGACCATAAGCAATGGCTTCTTTGTGGTGCTCGGAGCCAGTGTCCTGCCCTGCTGCACCAGTGACCAGTGTCCTGGTAGCTGAAGGAGAAGAGGGGGTTTCATTTACATGCTGTGTGAGCACCGCAAACCCACTTCACTGTGTGGAAACGGGGCAAAGGGAATAGAAAGCAATCAGTGGTGTGTGTCTGATCCTGGGTTCTTGTCTCCCCCAACTGCTTCCCCTTCTAGTTGTTGTATTCCTCTGAACTTTGTAGGACTTCACAAGTCGCTGATTCGGTGATTGCTAGGTGGCCTATTTGTGTAAATATAATGTGTTGGTCTATCTCCACGTTCTTTTAGGGTTTTATCGTTTACAAACTTCTTTTTGTATTGAGAGAAAAATAGCCAAAGCATCTTTGACAAAAAGTTCTGCACTAGGCAAAGGATCTGAGACATAAGCTTAGGGGCCCTTCTCTTGAAGTGGGGTCTTGAACCATCCTTTCTTTTGTCTTCACCTTCCCCTATTTCATATTTTCCACCAGTCTTTTGTCCTAAAAAGTTGACTCCTACCTTACCCCTCCTCCGCCTGCCCCGCAAAAAGCCCACACACCCACATACATACATATGTAATTTGTGGGATGTCTTTACAACTCTTAATGATTTTTGCAAAAATCCTGAAGAAGCTAGGAACACTCTATCCCTTGTTCCTAACCTCCTGAGTCAAGACCATTCCTTGATGTGATTCATGCCAAACACTTACTCTGCTGTGTTTCAATGGATTGACCCTCCTTTAATCTCTAATCCTAGAGTAGAGAGAAGGAGGGAGGGGAGGAGGGCTTCCATGTAGATAGTGGGGACAGAAGACCAAGAAACAGAAGATGAATGTATATCTAAGTCACTCAGGAACTTTCATACAGGTGTAAGAAACATGTCAAAGTGGCCACAAGATTTTTTAATAGGAGACAGATGGCTACAACTCCACGTTTATTGCTAGAAACCAAAGCTTTGTGTGAAATCCTGAATTTATGGGGAGGGAGGGAAAGAGGGTAGGAAAACGTGTGCCTCTCTGTTCTTTCCCTGATGCCATCCTCTCATTCCTGAACTGCAGGAGACTGAGCACCCTTGGTTTTGGTGACCCCACCACTGAGGAGTGTTTATTTGATGGTTGATTTCCAGCTACTTCCTTTCCCATTTGCTATCCTTTTGTAACACACATGCTGACCCTTCCCCCTTCCCCTCTGGTTCCCTGGGAAAATACAATGAATAAACAAAGAAGTGTTGGTACTGGAAAAAAGAATCACCTGAAGAGCTTGTTAAAACAGTGTCCTAGGCTCCATCCCCAGAGATTCTGATTCAGTAGGTGGGGATGGAGCCCATAAATTTTCGCAGATGATGTCAATGCTACTTATCCAAGGACCACATTTTAAGAACCACTCCTCTATGAAAATCTCTGAGGGTTCACTTTCCCTTCACACGTGAAGGCTCTTTCTCTCCTATGCCTCACATTTCTTAGGGCATACTGGTTGGGTTTATCCTTCTTTCTCACCAACAACACTCCGTTCCTCCCCTCATCATTCTTATTTTGAAAACCCCGGATCATCTGAAGTGCACACCAATTAGATTTTACCATACACCACCCTTCCCTCTTATCATCTTGTATGTCCTAGCCTTTCCATCTTTTAGTGTTGACTTCAGCATCTCTCTCCAGCCCAACTCCATCGTTATTCCTGAAGACTTCAACATCCATGTAAATGACCCATCCATCACCCTGGTTTCTTCCTTCATTGACTTCAGAGGCCCTTGGTTTCTCTCAAGGTCATATTCCTGCTAGTTGCCTTGATCAATACCACTTGATCTCTGCTGCCCAGTTTGATAATGTGCTGGCTGTGTCATTCTCCTGCCAAGGCCAACTTTCAAACTGTTAAGCCTGGTCCATTGCACTATAGCCCAGCCTTTATTTCCCATGTTCCTTCTGGGTCTCTTCTGATTCAGCTTCTGTAAATTGATCTTCCTTTTGCTTCCATCCAGCTACTTGCTGCAGTGTACCCTGACCCCTCCATCCTTTGCTGAGGGCTAGCTCTGACAGGGGTTAGTGTACAGAATGACCATGGGGATGCCCTAGACTATACACTGTACAAATGAGATTACACACTAACAAGCTGTGTGGTCATATATAAGTCTTTGAATCCTTCACCTATTCTCTGTGTCAGTTTCCGTATTTATAAAACGAAGGGGTAGATAATGTGAATTACATTATCTTTCATGTTGTTCCAAGTTCCAACATAAATTATTTGGTATTGATACCAAAGCTTAAGAGGAAGAATCAAGCTACATCCCACAACCTATAGTCCAGAGAGGAAAACAAATCCAAAATACATTTATAAATATGAAACAAAAATATGTGATTTTTATAGGAAGTGATTACACAAGGACAAATACAACTGGGGCAAAGGAGCAATCAGTATTGGGTGGACATTGTCACCAATACCTTTTTGGAGAAGGTAAATCTGAAGAAAGTGTTATCTGTGGGTTGCAAAAGTGCAGTGAGAGCAAAGGTCTTCAAGTTAACCCATTCACTTCCCTAAACCTCGTGTCAAAGTGAAGCTTACCCAGAAGACCCAATTAAGCCAAGAGTCCCGTGGAGGTTAAAGTCAATTACAACAATTATAAAAATATATATATATATGTGCAGAAAGCATAGAATAATAAAATTGGAATCACCTAAAGGTCCCATATTTCTTGTGTCCCTATTCCATATCCTTCCTCAGGCTTATCATTATGGAAGATACCAGAGAAATAAAAAAATCATCTCTGGGGATTTAGACAAAAAGTCCTGCCATCCAGAGGCATACTATCCAAAGGGGGATAAAAATTCAATTACAAGAAATGACTTAAAAGTGGTTTTATGTGTGTATATATATATATATATATAATGTATACAATTAAATGCTAACTTGAAGTTATATAAAATTTTCAAGGGTTGTAGAAGGAAAGAGCCAACAATTTAACATCCTTTTTAAAGAATTCATTTTTTAAAATATTAAGAGGGATTAGTTTTCAGATGAGTTACTAATTTTCTTGGGACAAAGACCTCTCACCACCAAACTGCACACATTCTGCTCCACAGTCTCAGGGAAGTCCTGGCAGCAATCAGAACTCTTTTTATACATCCAAACACTACAAGAGATGGCCCCACCGAAAGTAGGGCTGTCACCCCCATTTCTACTCCAGCTATTCTCAGGCTGCTTCCTAGATTCGGTCATAACCAGGATCTGCTCCGTCTTAGAAACATTAAACTTCAGTTGTCCACTCTGACCACACTTTCTTGTCATTACTGTCCATTTATGCCCCTAAAACTACTATGCAGCCTTTGATCTCAGAGAGATCTCTAGTCCACTGATCCTTCTATTTTCTCCTAGCCTATCAACTCCTTATTGAGCTTTCTTAATTCCCTAATTATCATGAGCTCCCAGATCATCCACTGCACCTTGAATTATTTAGCATGCCTAGCTTCCAGTCACTCTCATGGACTGAAAATTTTCTCTATTACTTTTTGTTAAATACTGCTATAGTTTTTTAAAAAAAAAAGAAACAGAAAAAAATTCTAAGATCTTGCTAATTGGTGCCACTAAAAACTCTCATATGGTTCTATGTCACTGCCCATCAATGGTTTTACTCGAACGCTTATGTTGCTCTCGCATTTACGTGGCCATGGGAGTATGGGTGGCTAGGGTAGAGTAGGGTGCAGAGGGAAGTCATTGGAAATAAAGTAACTGAAGAACCATTATTTGGTGAGATACTTGCATGGAAGTTTAAGTTACTGAGGATGACCTGAGGACTCCATATGTTAAGGAAGATCATGATCCAAAGGCCCGTAATTGAGCTGAGGTTATTGATGATAAGGAGGAATTGTTGTGAACCTAACAGATTAGCATAAAACTGGAGCTGGGGTTGAAGAAGTCAAGGTCTGTGAAGCAACCCTTCCTGGGAAATAAACAGGGGATTTAACCACATCCCAGCCCTAAAGTTAATGGGATACATGAGAACATGGCATGTACTTAAATTCCGGATTTCCTTTTCCCTGACATCATCTTTGATGACTTATATCCAGGTGAATAATCTGTCTAACCCTCTGGCTTCTTGGTTCCCCGATTGCCTCATCTTTAGGGATCTTTCTCACCCTTCTCTTTAGCTAGCCCATGGCCAATCCTAGACTATATCAGCAGTGGAGGATGCTGTGGTACACCATCTAGAATCTCCCTTCAGGACTGAAGCACCCATTCCTCCAGCTCCTGAAAGCACTGGTGGCTGACAGCTTTCTATCAAGACCTTCCCTGGGACATCTCCTTGGCTGAAGAGAGCCACCTAACCCAGGATCATGCCACCTTCCCCTCGCCAAAGCCCATAATCAAGGACTGCTCAGTGTGGAGACATAAGAGCCCAGGCCCCTTGCCTCAACTTTGAAGCACCATCCCAACCCCAAAGATCCTTGTGGAATCAATGGAGCCTTTGTTTTGATTCCATTACAGTTCAATTTCTCTCCCTGCCCAATCCTGCTTCTTTCACTCTCTGTCAGGTGTTAATTCCCAGCTCTCCCCAGTAAATTTCCTGCATTCTAATCTCTTTCTCAGACACTGCTTCCTAGGAAAATTGACCTGTGACAATGTTAATAACTAAAACTGTTGCATATCTAAAATGTCATTTTAGTCAAATCTCTCTGTGACTACAGCTTGCTCCCTTCAGCCCTCTCATTGAGATATTCCCCTTACACCTGTTCATCGATTACACAGATCCCCAGCTTCTCGGCTCTTCTGCCCATCACTGCCCATCATTCTCCTCCTGTCTTTACTGCCTTTCTTGTCCAGCTGAAATTCCAAGGTCCAGAATTCTAACCCCTCTCTTGTAAATATCCGATATTCACTCCATACTATTTTTCTACTAAATCTATCTGAGATTCACCTATGTACCCTCTCTAGGCTTATACCAAAGGCACTGAGGAAATTCCTGTAAAAATCTACAATTTTCAATCGCACTGGGTCTCTCAATGGCCTTTCTTTGTTTTTTTATTTTGTGTGAGGAAGATCAGCCCTAAGCTAACATCAGACGTCAATCCTCCTCTTTTTGCTGAGGAAGATTGGCTTTGGGCTAACATCCATGCCCATCTTCCTCTATTTTATATGGGACGCCGCCACAGCATGGCTTGACAAGTGGTCTGTCCGTGTGCACCGGGATCTGAACCTGCGAACCCCGGGCCGCCAAAGCAGAGCACGCGCTTAACCGCTGTGCCACTGGGCTGGCCCTGGCCTTTCTTTGTTTTGGTTAGCTTGCTCTCTCTTTCTCCATGGTAACTCTTTCAAATATACAGCACACATCTCAAAACCTCCTACCTGACTACTTCCTTCTCATTCTCAGCTGATGATCTTTTTAAAGTATGACTTACATAGAGTAAACTATAAAAATCTGTAATATTTAGCTCAAATTGTTTTTATGCTGATTACACCTGTGTAATAGGCACCCAAATCAAGATATACATTTCCTGCAGGCTCCCTCATGTCCCATCTGTGTATTATGCCCCTTCCCTATCCCTCCACATAAAGCACTACTCCAATCTCAACCATCATAAATTAGTTTTGCCTATTCTTAAACTTCATGAAAATGGAATCGCACAGCATATACTCTTATGTGCCGGCACTCTTTTGCTCAACATTATGCCTGTGATTATTCAGGTTGTTTCCAAAGGCTATATTTGGTTATTTTTCTTGCTGTTTAATATACCATTGTGTGAATATACCATAATGTATTCATTCATCCTGCTACTGAAGATATTTGGGTGGTTTCCAGATTGAAACTGTTATGAATAACACTGCTATAAACATTCATGGATACATATTCAGGAATGGAATTGCTCAGTTATTAGAGATAGGTAGGTAGGTAGGTAAATAGATAGATAGATAAACAAATATTGGATATATATACATAGATACATAAACAAATATTGGATACATATATAAATACAAATTAGTTCTTTTGAAAACTGCTTGGCAGTATCTATCCATTCACCCATCCATCCATCCGTCTATCTATCTATCTATCTCTCCTTCTTTAGAAGATACTGCCAAATGGTTTTCCAACCTTTTGTACCAATTTACTCTCCGACCAGCAAAGATGCTCCACATCCTCCCCAAGAGTTATTATTATCTACAAGTCCTTTTAATTTTAGTCATTCTGGTGGCTGTATAGTGGTGTCTCGATATGGTTTTTATGAGTATTTACCTAATGACTAGTGATGTTGGCACCTTTTCATTTCCTTATTGGTAATTTGGATTTCTTCTTCTGCAAAGTCTTCTCTTTATTTTTTTTAGTTTGTTTTGTGCTTTTATCTAATTGATTTTTATGAGTTGTTCTATTTCTGGTTCCAAGTCTTTTTGATATATGTATTGCAAATGTCTTGTCCTACTCCGTGACTTGGCTTGTCTTTTTGCTCTTTTCATATTGACTTTGGATGAACAGAGGTTCTTTAAACAAAGTCCTGTTTATCAATCTTTCCTTTTAAGGTTAGTGTTCTTTGCATCCTGTTTAAGAAATCTTTGCCTACCTCAGTGTCATAAAGATATTCTCCTATGTTTTATTCCAAAGCTTCATTGTTTTTCCTTTAATATTTAGGTTCATAAGATATTTTGAATTGATATTTTTTGTCTGGCATGAGGGAGGAGTAAGGAATCATTTTTTTCCAAGTGAATATTCAATTGATCTGGTACCAATTTACAAAAAGGCCATTCTTCTCCCACTAAATTGCAATTGCACCCTTGTTTTAAACCAAGTAACTGTATATGTATGGATCTACTTCTGGGCTCAGTATTCTGTTCCATTGGTCTATTTGTCTATCTTTGCAGCAATACCACATTGTCCTAAATATCCCAGGTTATAATACAGTTTGATATTTGGTAGCACATGTCCCACAGTTTTGTTATTCACGAAGGTTACCTAAGCTATTCTAGGTCCTTTTTATTTCCATATAAAATTCAGATGGAGCATATCAATTTCTTTAAAAAAATTAAAATAAATCCACTTGATGTTGATTGGTATTACATTGAATCTAAACAGGAATTTTGGAAAAATTGAGTCTTCCAATCAATAAATATGAATATCTCCCCATTTATTTGAATTTTCTTTAATTTCTCTCAGAAATACTTCATTGCTCTCAGTATATACATCTGTACATCTTTCTTTAGATTTATTACAAAGTATTTGATGGTTTTTGTGTGCTATTTTACATGTGTGTATATACACAAATATATAAAAACAAAATATGTAGAAATTAACATGTAGAAATAAAATTAGTTTTTCTATGTTGACTTTGTATTCAGCAATCTTGCTAAATTTACTTATTAATCTATTTGTAGATTTTCTTGGATTTTCTGTTTACACAACCATATCTCCTGCAATATAGTGATTTTCTATCTTTCTTTCAATATCAATATCTTTTATTGACTTTTTAAATAAAGGCACTGACTAGTAATTTTAATACAATATTGAATAGAAATCTTGATAGTGGATATTCTTTGTTTTCCTAACTTCAAGAGAAAAGTGATGAAAATTTCAACATTGTGTAGGATATTAGCTATAAGGTTTTTGTAGATTCCTTTTATCATTTTTAATAATTTCTCTTTTTTCCTAGTTTGCTGAGAGTTTATATCAAGTGTTGAACTTTATTGAATTCTTTGAACTTTATCTAGGTTTATCTTATAGATCAGTGATCCCTAACCTTGGCTTTACATGAGAAATTACTCACAAGAAGCCATTGTGTGCTGCTGGCCACCACGCAAAGATTAACAAAAGAGCATGTTGCAGGAACCTAATGAGAGGAGCACTCTGGAACCAGAAACGGAATCTCTTTTGTCCTGCAAGTTCCCCCTAGCACCTTCTATTGCAAAACTTAATATCATGCTTGCTGCGGAGGAGAAATACCTACAGGCTCCAGCTCCCTTATTGCAACGCAGTTAATTAAGGGTGGATTTGGAGAGGAGAGACAATAAATTGGTTAAAGGCATAGACAGAACCCACATATGTTATCGACTTTTTTTCCTTCTCTGTGTCCCTTATCCCACTGCCTCCACTTGTGCTTGATGGGATCACCTTCTAATTAAACTATCTACACTCAAGCCTTTGTTTCAGAGTTGCTTTCAGAGAAATCTAAAGTAAAACAATGATCTGCATGTGAAATTTCTTATGACAATATTTTATGTTCCATTGTATAAAATAATAGAAATGTATTGGAATGAAAGATTACAATCATGTGTTGCTTAACGATGGGGATACATTCTGAGAAATGTGTCATTAGGTGATTTTGTCATTGTGTGAACATCATAGAGAGTGCTTGCACAAACCTAGATGGTATAGCCTACTCTACATCTAGGCTGTATGGTACTAACCTCATGGGACTACCATCATATATGTGGCCCATTGTTGACCGAAATGTCATTATGTGGTACATGACTGTAGTTTACACATCTTAAGCCATCATTACCAGATATTAAATATTACTTATTAAATATAAATAATTATATAGCTTTACCTAAAAATCAGCAAGTCACTCCTTTCTCTCTTGTATCACCAACCTTTCACACTGTACTGGATCATTGTTCATTTGTATATAAAAATTGTTATTTCTCATATCAAAAAATCCTCCTCTTGTCCCTAATTTTCCCTCTACCTAATGCTTGATTTTATCCTTCTCTTTAGAGAAAAACTCTTTGAAAGAGTTGTGCATACTTACTCTTTCCACCATTGTCCCTTTAATTCATTTTAAACAAGTTTTTGCCCTTAACATTATACCAAAATTGTTCTGGTCAAAGTCACTACACTTCTATGTTGCTAAATCATTTCTCAGTCTTACTCTTACTTGCCCTGTTAGTAGCATTTGAAAGACTACCCTCTCTCGTATTGAACCATTGTCTTCATTTGGCTTTTAGGACCCGACCCTCAACTGATTTTCCTCCTACCTTTCTAAATATCCCCTCTCAGTGTCATTTGTTAGTTATTCTTCATATTTCCACGTTCCAAATGTCAAAGTGCCCCAGTGCTCAGTCACTGGATTTTTTTCTTGTCAATTTACACTATTGCCCTAGATGGTTTTACCCAGTCTCACGACTGGTGACTCAAATTTCCACCTCCTGCCTGGACATCTCACTGAAGTCCAGAACAGTCTGTCCATTTCACTGTCTAGTAGATATCTACAACTAAATATGTCCAAAACTTAGCTCTTGATATCCGTACACAAACAAACTCCTTCTACAGTTTTCCTCACCTCAGTTAAAGACATATCTATTCCACCAATTGCTGAAGCTAAAAGCTATAATGTCAGTTTTGTCTCCTCTCTTTCTCTCAGGCCCCAAATTTGACCCATCAGAACATATTAATTTGACCCTAGCCTACAGGTTCTACCTTCAAAATGTATCCATAGATTGACAGCTTCCTCATCACCCCTACTGCCCATACTCTAGTCCAAGCCACCACTACCTCTCGCCTGGTGTAGTGGATGCTGTGATGTACCACCCAGATCCCCCTTCAGGGTTGAAGGATGAGTTTCCCCAGCTATTGGGAGTACTGCTGGCAAACAGCAACTTAGCTGCCAGCCCTCTTTGGCAATTGCCTCCACTGAAGAAAGCCATTTCACCCAAGGTCACATTTATATATATAAAAATTAATGGGTATGTTTCAATAAAACTTTGTTTACAAAAACAGGTACCTGGTTGGATTTAGCCCATGGGTTGTAGTTTGCTGACTCTTGATATAGATTTAAAATATGCTAGAAGAGGGAACTATGGTCTTGTAATGTTACCTATATATTGAGACAGAACCATGATTTCTTATAAACATAGAAGAAAACACCTTCCTTTATTTTCGCCAAGAGTCTCTGGTTGTTGTATATTTTGTTTCACATATAGGCATACACCTAAGGCCAAAATATTAAGAATTCAAATATACAGGCAGAGAAAAATATATGCTATGACCCTCAGATCAAATGATGTTCATTCATTCATTAATTTATATTACATATATTTGTGGGTTGCCTATGATGTATAAGTTACTGTGCTAGGTATCACAAAGGATGCAAATATTGGTAAGATTCAGACTCTTTCATCAGAAGGTAAGAGCCCAGTAGGGAAAATAATACATATTCATAAATATATATAATGCACGGTATACAAGGAATGTGTCACAAAAGAAATAAAGATACATTTTTCTAGATGAGGGAGAAATTACTCTTGACTGGCTTGAGGAAATGTGGAGGTTTGGGTAAGAGATCACAGCCCTTTTTGTGAAGGAAATGATATATGAGCCAGGTCTTGTAGACCTGAGCAAGGAGAAATTAGAAAGGCAATATGAAGAGAAAGGGCATCAAAAACAAAGAGAACAACATAAGCAAAAGTCCAGTAGGGAAAAAAAAACATAGACTGTGTGGAATAAAAATGAATAATTACCTTTCATAGGAATACAAGGTTAGGGCTGAATGTAGAAAAGACCAGAGAGTTTAGTAGGAGCAAGACATTAACAGACTTAAAAGGGCTTGGAGCAGAGTGGATCCAGGTTTGTGCAGTCTGAAGCTTACACAATTTTTCTGAGCCATCTTTCAGAAGAAGAATAGAAAATTACACATAAAAATGAATATGTATTTGGAATGAGAAAAGAAATTACAATAAATTAGAAACTTTTAAAAGCAGTCAAATACTACAAATATCACAAGTCCAGAAACCATGGGAACACTTGGATTACACTATTATCTGGTGCACTCTCCCCATTGACTGGCTACAGGCTTCAATCACATTCCATATGACAAGGAAGACGACAGCCTTTCCTCTGGCACAACTGATCAAAACTTGTTTATTATCAGTGGTATATAAAAGTTTCTTTTAGTTTCACAAAATATTATTGATGATGAGTCAATTTTGGGGGCTACTATCAAATTTAGGAAACCCTTTAAAATGTGAGATTTCGGGTCATTTCAAAGTATTCTGTGCAGTGACTAATTTCAATATTCCTTGGATTGATGACAAATTAGTCTTGAGTCACTGATGTCCTCATGTAGGGGCATATCATTAGTTTTATGTTATCTTTGTTGAAGGAATTATTACATGTACATTATTACATGATAAAAGAATTTAAATCTTTTATCAATGTGTTCATATGATTCATGCCTCATTATTAATGAATATCAAACAGTTCAAGAACCTATTTATTATTTCCATTTGCAACATATTTCTTTCTCTTAGTGAACTTGGAGGGAGCAACCTCATATGATGAAGAAGCCTGTGGTAAGGCATTATCTGTGGGCTGCTGAAATAACACTTTGAATAACTGTAATTATCGATTATGTATTTCTACAGTTTGGTGATCTTATTGCCTATTTCAATAATCAATTGCACTAGTAGCACTTACTTAAATTGTTTTAAATGTTTAAAAAATATAAACAAAGGACGCATCATCCTATGAGGTCATAAAATTACGATTTCCTCCTAATGAATAACAGAATTTATCATGATATGTTTTTAGTGTTATCTAGTGCTTAAAAGACTTCACAGACAAAATAAATAAAGAATTTAGTTTCAATTTTTTGTCAATATATAGTTTTTCGTTCTAATTCTACATCTAAGATTTAATATTAAATATTCACCAGAAAATAATTGATTGTAAGGCCATATGAGCTTCTAGAAATTAAATTAGATTAATTCTTATGCAGTAAGAGGAGTTAAACCATTCCCTCACTATTCTAACAGATGTCACTTGGAACCTCAACTACCATAAGACAAAGAGACTAGTTCTCATGGAAATGCCCAACCGGATATACTTTCTTCATAGACTCTTAAGTCCAGAAGGACATGTTTGATTCAAATCGAGTTGAATTTAAGCTGTATATGACATCTTTTTAAATAATAATTTATTGTTGATGACTAAGTTTATAGCTCTAGTAAAAGCAAAAATTTTATTTAGTAAATCAGTAGATTTATTATCTTCATCACCAAAAACAGATGTTTAAGTTCTTTAATCTTATCAAAATAACACAGCCTGCTTGGCTTTACTATTTTTATCTTATAACAAACAATACTAGGTTAACAAAATAAAAGTTTCTTTAAACTAATTGCTGTTATGTGTGAAACATAAAACTAAAAATGAAAAAATTTCTATAAAGTCAACATGAGAAATAACAAGGGATAGGCAACAGATTCGTTCTTTCTCCTCCTCTTCCTATTAATTCATTGACTGTATAAAACAGCTGAGTTTGTACACTATTGAACTCATATTGTGCTTATATTCAGAGGATTTAGACTGAGAAACAAAATCAAAACAAATTACAAATTTTTAAAAAGCGACACATACTACCAACACCACAAAATCCAGAAAATATCATGACATTTTTTACTCTAGGCTAATGTTTCAAAACTTAGAGTAGCAAACTGCACTCCCTTCGGCCCACAGAGGCATCTGTAAGGATGCAGCAGTGCCACACAGTGATGACTGTCACTGTTCATGGGTCCTCCTGAGCCTGGTGGATGCTCACTCTTCAGGCCTTAGGAGACTCAGCCACACAATCACTCATCTCTCAGTTTGCCTGTCTCTCTAGGGGCAACCACCCCCAGACTGCCCAGTCTAATCCAGGCCTGCACAGGTCAGGAGCCACTATACCCGGTATTATAGGACTAAATCTCTATGGTCTACCAGGAAGTTATGGAAATATTGGATAAGTTATTTCAAGAAGTCATCAATCAACAGTGTGGCATACTGAACTCCAGTTAACCGTGGAGAAGGAGAACAGGAGGTGCAAGGCAAGTGAATAGTGCCTGGCTGGAAATTTCCTTGATTCAAACTGAATATCCGATAACAGCAGTAGCAGTAGGCGTGTGGGGTGTATGTGAGAATCTGTGTATTTTAAGCGACAAGCAACACAGATAAGCCTCTCTAACTAGTTGCCCAATAGAGTATGTTTTTCTGTGAATTTGTCTCTGATCCAAAGCACACATCTTTTCTCCTTACTGTTTTGCTATACCTTCTAGGTACTCAATAAATACACTCTGAGTGATTTCTCTCTTTCAAAAGAGCTAGTGCAAATGAGAAAACTTTTTGTATGTAGAGAGGAAGAAATTTTACCTCATTAGTTTCTGTTTAATCCAGGTGCTGTTAAATTCCACCTGCTGATTAGAGTTGCAATGTTAAAAGAGCTCACCAAAATATTTCTTGAATTATTCATCTTTGACACTAAAATTTATTCTGCTTTTAGTGGATGGTTGAATCTAGGTTGGCAATTCTTACTCATAATCAATTAGAACACTAGTCCTCAAGCTTTACAGAGACAACAAACAAGAAAAATAATCATAAATTTGACTAGCTATTGTGTCTTGCTTATCATTCATAATTTTTTTCTTTAAAGATCCCATTAAAAATTGCTTCGAATGTGATATAATGCTGTTACACAACCCAAATTTTTCTTATTGGAACAATTTGAAACTGCATGTTATTTTTCCAGAAATAAATTTATTGGAAAGTCACGTATTAATTATATCTTTCATTTGTAAAGATTATTTTTATTTAACCCATCTATTCTATTTTCTTTTCCACATAGAATTGCAAGCAAGTAGTGTCAAGCAGATGAAAACAGGTTATTTTAAAAAATCGTCTGAAAAGTCCCAATCACAATTACCTTCCTTAATCCTTTCTAATATTTCACAATTTTCTCTGTACAGAAATTCTTCCTAATAAACACCTATTTTATTCTTGGGTATTTATAATAAACACCCAAGATCATTTTCTGAGGTCCTGTGTTCAAAGAAAATCAATATTAGTGCATTACTCCCTTTCATATACATGAAAAACCAGCTTTAAGATGCCCCGTGAAGCTTTCCTCTATAAGGTAAATGATTGTTTCTCTCTTCTAGGTCTTCACTGCAAACCCTCTGAGGCAAAGTAGTTTATTTACTGGACTATTCATTGTTCATTCAATATTGAAATCCTTTCTTGACACCAACAGCTCTTGAGGCATTTTACAGATTTAAAGGATGATTTTTCAGAATAAAGCACAAAGGAAGGCAAAGACAAGGAAAACATTTAAATATTAAAAAAATGAGTGCCATTATAAGAGGAGGAGCAAATGCCTTCAGAGAAGAGACAGTGAATCTTTTATTGTGCAATTTACAATAATCCAGTTTCATTTTTTAAAGTTCTAAGAGTCCTACAATTTTGAAAATCATTAACTAATACACCTGAACTTGAAGGTAAGCATACGATACAGATTCTCAATATTCTCTTGCCTGGACTACCTCAGCTGACTCTTGGGGAGCAGGCTGTCACTGGGTAGTGCCCCAACACAACACATCCAGTCCTGCCTGGAGAGTAGAGGCATGGGGTCCACATGGCCTTTTAACTTAAGAGACCAAGGAGCATCATGGGAAAAAAATCACTCTGGAGAAACAGAATCAAGGCACACATGCTGGGACCAGCACCCTGGGTCACGTCTGAGGGGCAGGAAGTTCGTTCTACCCGCTTTGGTGAGGCAACATATGATGTGACAGGAGGTGGCATTTTATGGAGCAAGGGAGCAACAGGGATGAACACAATGACCTGGGAAGCAAATCAAACCAGCTCATTTGGGGTGGTGAACGTGGCTGGGGAGAGATGGACACAACAGTCCCACACAATGACCAGAGAGAGCCTTCTTTGTAGGCTTCACCTCCAAACTGTACCCCAAATCTGACCATTCTCAGCGTCTCTGCCTCCATCACTCTGGTCCAAGCCACTATTTCTCTTCCTAAATCATTGCAGTAACCTCCTAACTAGCTTCCTTGCTCCCAGTCTTGGTGCCTTCTAGATTGTTCTCATATAGCAGCCAGATGGATCCATTTTATTTTTTTTATTTTTTGTGTGAGAAAGATCTGCCCTGAACTAACATCTGCCAATCCTCCTCTTTTTTTTGCCGAGGAAGACTGGCCCTGGGATAACATCCATGCCCATCTTCCTCTACTTTATATGGGATGCCACCACAGCATGGCCCGAACCCCAGGCCGCTGCAGCGGACTGTGCACACTTAACCGCTTGTGCCACTGGGCCAGCCCCCAGATGGATCCATTTTAAGTGTCACTCTTCACCCTAAAACTTTTTGATAGCTTCCTATTACACTTAGAATAAAACCAACCTTCCTTACTATGATTGAAAAGTTCCTCCAAGAGCTTGTCTCGGGTTCTATCTGCAACCTCAGTCCCTACCACTTTCTCTCCCATCATCCTGGCCCTTGATCTTTCTCAAATATATAGGAACACTCCTAACTCAAGCTTTGACAGCTGCTTTTCCCTTTGCCTCAGACTTTGTTCCCCCAGATGTTTGTAGGCTGGCACTCTCACTTTAATCAAGTCATTGACATCTGGTGTATGTGCTTCGCTGAGGAGCCAATGGGGCGAAGCTACCATCTGTGGGATTATGACTGAACATCTCTAAGTCAGAATCCTGCCCAGGTGGAACGATGCAGCAGCACCCTGGGGCCTCCGTTGGCCTTGGATAGTTCATCTCCCACGATCCCCACCAGTGGGCTGCCATTGGAGATCATTTCATTAAAGATGTCCTCCCTCAACATCTAAAATGACTGCCATCTGTCATTCTCTGATACTGTACCTGCCTGACCTGGTGTCTTCATAGCACTTACAGTTATAATTTATATTTGTTGGTCTGTGGGTTGACTGTCTCCGTCACCAGAATGTAAGGTCCATGTGGACAGGAACTTTGATTTCTTCCTAACAGTACCCCTTGTGCTTAGAACAGTGACTGGTACATATGGTGCTCACTATATACTTACTGGATGAAGGATTAAATGTCTTTATGTGACAGAATAATGTGAGGAAGGCTGAAGTTTCCAGTTCTTAAGTAGGGACTGAACCACAAAAAATGTATTTGATATATTCCAAAGAAATATATTGAGCTCCTGGAACTATAAATCAATGTTTGCATTTGAATGTTTGAAAGGCACCTGAAACCCAAAATCTATACTTGGTCTTCCCCCAAAACTAGTGTTTCCTATCTCAGTAAATAGTACCACTCCTCTCTCCAGGTGCGCAAGTCAGAAACCTGAGAGTCATTTCTGAATGCTCTTGCTTCCTTACCCCATAAAACAAATAAATCAACCATTTCTGACAGTCTCATCTTCTGACCATACTCAAGCTGCTCTATTTATCTCTATCTCTCTCATTACTTCTCAGGTCTAAGTTACCAATAGGTCCATCATGCTTGCCTAGTAACATGTCATCTGTCCTTATCTGCCTCCACTCCACACTTCACTGTAACCAAAGTGATATCTTAAAAATGCAAATCAGATCAGCCACATTATCTCCTTCTCCACTGCAACATCTCACACATACACATACTCACTTCTGCTTAAAATTCTCCAACGCTTCTCTTTTCTTTTATAATGAAAGCAAAACCGTTAACATGGTCTACAAGGCCCTGCATGGCCTAGCTCTGCCTACCTAGTAATCCCTACCTCACCTCCCACACGAGTTCTCTGCTGAAGCTACACAGGCCCTCACACAGAGCCTGGGATCTTCTTTCTTTCTATTAGAATGTTCTTCCTCCTCATCCCATCTCACCCCCTCCTTCTTAGCTCAGTTAATTTCTACCTGTTCTTCAGATCTGCAGTTGGTTGCCCCTTACAAAAATGGTCGCAACAACAGAGAGCAGTATTTTCTTTAAAACACTGACCTAATAAATACACATATAATAAAAGTGAAAAAAGTAACTAAGGTGAGTGAGGTTTTAACAAAAAACTCCATCTTGTCAAGCCTTCTAGGAGTTCGAGCCAAGGAAACACTGCCATTCTGTTCATTCTTCCCACCACCCACTGATACTTCCTCTGACCCACCTTCATACCCAAATAACTCCAGTATTCCCTCTATGGAAAGTTCCATATCAGCCCTGGGACTTGCCAGTATGAGCTTCCCCAGAACCTTGCCTTTCTCCCATAAAGCAGTGGAGTCTATTTTCCCTTCCCTTGAACCTGGGCTGGTCTTTGTCAGTGCCTTGCGAACAGAATGTAATAGAAGCAACACCATGATACAGCTTCTGTCTGGCTCTTTCTCCCTCAGCATGCTTGCATCTGGAAACCAGCATTATGCTGTGAGGAAGTCCAGGCTTTATGGAGAGGCCACATGTGGCTGCTCTGGTTAAGAGTCCCAACTGAAGTCCCAGCATACAGCCAGCTGAATGATTGACCACTTGATGATTCCAGTTCCCAGGCTTAGAATTCACTCACACCCCCATCCCCTCAACACACATATACACACTGGACCTTAGAATCTTCCATTTGGAGGCTCCAGACATCACGGAGCAGAGACAAAAAAATCTCTACTATGTCTTGATCAAATTCATGACCCACAGAATTTAAGAGCATAATAAATTGTTGTTTTATGCCAATTTGTTGAGCCAATTTGTTACCCAACAGTAGACAAGTGAAAGAGATGTCGGTCAAAGTTCCCAACCTAAAGAAGCTTCCTCTAAGATGGGGCAGAATCCTCTCTCTTACAGGAAAATTTTACGTTTGTTTATCCGACTTTAAATTCTCAGGTATCGTGAGTCTATCTTTTATGCATGGATTTCCATCTATCCTTTAAATCAAATAAAATCAGAAAGCAATATTTTGAGTTTTTATTATTTTAATGTGAGTAATAATCCCAGATGACTTATTGCCCAGGATCTATGACTCTTCTCTGGATGAAAGTCTACCACTAATTTACCATTTCTCTATCTTTGTCATCATATTTGCGATATTCTTTAATCTCACTGAGTGACTCTAGGTAAAATTTTAAAACACCACTTAATATATTAGTATATATTTTTATTATCTAATATCTGGTTAGTAGTGTTTTCAATACCTTCAACTGTGTGGTAAAGATTAAACTATTTAATTATCTCTTATTTCTTACCCATCTCCAAAATTTTGTTTCTATAATTGCTCTGATTACGTTAGAAAATGTTAGGTCTGATTATACCTATTCCAAGCATAATAAACATTCATTTTATGGTTTCCTAATAATTTCTTTTAAGATATAATAGTTAGAATATGGACTTTGGAGACAGAAATGCCTAGGTTTAAATTCTGTTTCAGCCACTCAGAAAGAAATTTGCCTTTTCTAAGGCACATTATCTTCATAAGAAATAAATCTAGAAGTTAATAATATCTACCCAGTTTATAAAGTAATTATGAGAAAATACCCAGTAAAAATTAATTGCTTAAAAAGTGTAAGTAGTCACCTTATTATGAGTCACATACACATGCATGCTTTTAAAGTTGTATATGTCACCAAAAGAAGTATAATAGGACTGTACAGATTTACAGTCTGCAACTATAAAAGTTACTAATTAATATTAAGACAACTAAAGTCAAATTGTTGTTGTGTAGAAGACCCTCCCCAAAGATACATTATTTAGTCATATATTTTGAAAGATACATGCATAAACTGAAATATGCAAATAGGAGTTATCTTTCAAATTCATCTTCTGGTGAATTCCAAACTTGATGTCACTACCATGAACACTGTTCTGCTACATTTGCCTTTTGAAAGAGTTCAAGGACTTGGAAGCAGGTTGTTTATTGGGGGGTTGATCCCAGGAAGTAGGAAAGAAATAAAAGCTGTAGGCAATAGGGACTTGGTTCCCAATGATCTTCTGAGATGGGTAGGAACAACTTCCCAAAATTGCTACTTGGAGAACTAGAATCTGGATCATTCATGCACTGGTTCCATCATCCCCTTTTGGATAAGTGTTGCCCCTGGGGCACTGTAAATCCCCCTGCACTACTGAGTTGCACTTACCCATGGGCCAAGTAGGGTCTCATGGCATTGGAGAAGACCCCGAAAGCGTAAGAGCATATATTACACTCGTAAGATGGAACAGCACAAGTTGAATATGAGTTCGTATAGAACTGCCCACTGGGTTTTGGGCAAGATGGCGGCGTAGGCAGACTCTGAACTCACCTCCTCCCGCAGACACAGTCAATTTACAACTACTCGTGGAAAAATTACCCCTGAGACAGAACTGAAAACTGGATAAGAGGATCTCCTGCCACAAAGGACAATCCTAATTGAAGTGGAAGAGGCAGAAACTCCCTCTGGAGAGGAAAAGCACCACCTTCACAAGCCACCAGCTTCACGGCTGCTGGAGAGCAGCCCACAGGTCCGCAGCCTCCCTGGAGGCGCAGGGCCCTGAGCCGGGAGTGCCCCTGCTGTGGGCATTTTGTGGACCCAGCACAGTCGAGATGAGTGGCATAATATCTGACTTTGCCTGCTACTAAAACATTGGGGAGTAATCCCAGAAAACCTGGTTCACAAAGAAATTAAAACCAGCTCTTAAAGGGCCCACACGCAAACTCACCCGTCTCTGAAAGCAACCTAAAATCACCAGAAAGAAAGGTGCACAGTGCTTTGGTGAAAAGAGACTCACCTGATAGGCCCTGAGTGCATCTCTGTGAGAGGTGAGACCTCTCCAGGGACTGGGACATTGGCGGCGGCCATTGTTCTGGCCTGGTGTGGGCGTGCTGATACAGACGCCATTGGAGTTCTCCCTGGGGCCTGCTAGCCCAGGGTCTGCCCCACCCGCTAGAGAACCGATTTAATCCAGCTCAGCCAGGGCACACAGCCCACCCTCGTGACTGGCCCCACCCAACAACAAGCCATCAGGCATCTTGTGGGCCTGCATAGATTGGTGACTGGATTCTCTGCAGCCTGGCAACTGAGCCCACTTCAGTGGAGCAGGGCATGCACAAGGAGTGGGTGGAGAGTGTGGGGCGGTGGTGGAGTGTGTGGGGTTCCCACCGTGGAGAGACTGGGTCCGCTTCGGGAGGTCGGGGCGCACACACAGGGCAGGACTGTGTTGACTGTGTGTGTGGACCTGTGGGCAGCAGGGCTTGTCAGCTGGAGAAGACTTGTGCTTCTCAAAGACCCACATAGGGGGTGTGCCCCACCTTCCAAAGCCTGAAACAATTGGGTGCTCCCGTGCCTAAGGCCAGCCCCACCCATCTGCAATCCTCAGAGAGCTGACAAGAGACTGGAGGCTCTTAGCACTTGTAAAGTGCTGGAGGCTTATAGCACTTGTAAGCCCCTGAGCCTAACAACCTGCCACACTGGGGGCTTACTCACTTAAAAGAAATACTGCAACACAAATGTGGTATTAGAACTTGCAGCCAAATGTGCTGGGGCTCCCCACACCTGATAAAGAGACTGAAGGGCCCACAACAACTACAAAGAGTGGAGCATTACAACAGCTGACCAGGAGCATAACTCAGCCTCCCTGGGTGCCTACAGGGAGAGCAAACAGGCCACAACAGAAGGACACACGTAGCCCACATAGGGGTCACCCCTGGAACATTGAGAACTGAGGGAAGCACACTGCAGGCCTCCTAAGGCATTACTTACATAAGGTCACCTATTCAAGAGCAGGAGATGTAGCTGACCTACCTAATACGTAGACACAAGCACAGGGAAAGAGGCAAAATGAGGAGGCAAAGGAATACATTCCAAGTAAGGGAACAGGGCAAAACTCCAGAAAAGGAACTAAGTGAAACAGAAATGAGCAACCTACCCAACAGAGAGTTCAAACTAAGAGTGTTAAGGATGCTCACTGATGTGGGGAGAAGAATAGATGAACTCAGTGAGAATGTCAACAAAGAAATGGAAGATATAAAAAAGAACCAATCAGAAATGAAGAATACAATATTGGAAATGAAAAATTCACTAGAGGGACTCAAAAGCAGAGTAGAAGATACAGAAGAATGGAGCTGCGAGCTAGATGAAAGACTAGAAGAAATTACCCAAGCTGAACAGGTAAAAGAGAAAAGAATTAAAAAGAGTGAGGACAGTCTAAGGGACCTCTGGGACAACATCAAGCACACTAACATCCGTGTTATAGGTGTTCCGGAAGGAGAAGAGCAAGACAAAGGGGAAGAGAATCTATTTCAAGAAATAATAGATGAAAACTTCCCTAACCTAAGGAAAGAAACAGACATCCAGGTGCAGGCAGAACAGAAAGCCCAAAACAAGATAAACCCAAAGAGGCCCACACCAAGACACATCATAATCAAAATGTCCAGCATTAAAGACAAAGAGAGAATCCTAAAAGCTGCCAGAGAAAGACAAGTTACATACAAAGGAAACCCCATAAGGCTATCAGCTGACCTCTCAGCAGAAACCTTACAGGCTAGAAGAGAGTGGCACGATATATTTAAAGTGCTAAAAGGAAAAAACTTACAGCCAAGAATACTCTACCCAGCAAGATTATCATTCAAAATGGAAGGAGAGATCAAAAATTTCCCAGACAAGCAAAACTTAAAGGAGTTTGTCATCAAGGAACCAGTGCTATAAGAAATGTTAAAGGGACTGATTTAAGGGGAAAAGAGATGACCACAAATAGGAAAAATTATCTATTTCCATGATAAGAGGGCAATGGATACAAACGCACAAAAAAGAGGTTAGATATGATATCAAGAACATAAAATGAGGGAGGAGGGGAGTTAAAGAGTACAGCTTTCAGACAGAAGTCAAACTAAAGAGACCATCAATTCTGTATAGAAGGAGAAAGGAACAGAGAAGAACTACTAAAACACTGAGAAAAAAAAGTTAAAAAATGGCAGTAAGTACATACGTATCAATAGCTACTTTAAACGTCAATGGACTAAATGCCCCAATTAAAAGGCATAGGGTGGCTGATTGGATAAAACACCAAGACCCATATATATGCTGCATACAAGAGACATACTTCAAACCTAAAGACACTCACAAACTGAAAGTGAAGCGATGGAAAAAGATACTCCACGCAAATGGCAATGAAAAGAAAGCTGGGGTAGAAGTACTCATATCAGACAAAATAGACTTTAAAACAAAAACTGTAAAAAGAGACAATGAAGGGCATTACATAATGATCAAGGGAACAATCGAACAAGAGGATATAACACTTGTAAATATCTATGCACCCGGTGTAGGTGCACCTAAATATATAAAGCAATTATTAACAGACATAAAAAGAGAAATAGACGGTAACACAATAATAGTAGGGGACTTTAACACTCCACTTACACCAATGTATAGATCAGCCAAACAGAAGATCAATAAGGAAACATTGGCCTTAAATAACACACTAGAACAGATGGACCTAGTAGATATATACAGAGCATTCCATCCAAAAACCGAAGAATACACGTTCTTTTCAAATGCACATGGAACATTCTCCAGGATTGATCACATATTAGGCTACAAAACAAGTCTCCATAAATTTAAGAAGATTGAAATAATACCAAGCATCTTTTCTGACCACAACGGTATGAAACTGGAAATCAACTATAGGAAGAAAATCAGAAAAGCCACAAATATGTGGAGATTAAACAAAATGCTACTGAATAACGACTGGGTCAATGAAGAAATCAAAGAAGAAATCAAAAAATACCTGGAGACAAATGAAAATGAAAATACGACATGCCAGAATTTATGGGATACAGCAAAAGCAGTTCTAAGAGGGAAATTTATAGCAATACAGGCCTATCTCAACAAACAAGAAAAATCTCAAATAAACAATCTAAAAATGCACCTGAAGGAACTGGAAAAAGAAGAACAAACAAAGCCCAAAATCAGTAGAAGAAGGGAAATAATAAAAATCAGAGCAGAAATAAATGAAATAGAGACTAAAAAAAAACAGAAAAAATTAATAAAACCAGGAGCTGGTTCTTTGAAAAGATAAACAAAATTGACAAACCTTTAGCTAGACTCACCAAGAAAAAAAGAGAGAAGGCACAAATAAGTAAAATCAGAAATGAAAGAGGAGAAATTACAACGGACACCTCAGAAATACAAAAGATTATAAGAGAATACTATGAAAAGCTATATGCCAATAATTTGACAATCTGGAAGAAATGTATAAATTCTTAGAATCATACAACCTTCCAAAGCTGGATCAAGAAGAAGTAGAGAATTTGAATAGACCAATCACCAGTAAGGAGATCGAAACAGTCATCAAAAACCTCCCCCAAAATAAAAGTCCAGGACCAGACGGCTTCCCTGGTGAATTCTACCAAGCATGCAAAGAAGACTTAATACCTATCCTTCTCAAACTCTTCCAAAAAATTGAGGAGGGGGGGAAGCTCCCTATCTCATTCTATGAAGCCGACATTACCCTGATACCAAAACCAGACAAGGACAACACAAAAAAAGAAAATTACAGGCCAATATCACTGATGCACATCAATGCAAAAATCCTCAACAAAATACTAGCAAATCACACACAACAATACGTTAAAAAGATTATACACCAGTATCAAGTGGGATTTATTCCAGGGATGCAGGGATGGTTCAACATTCGCAAATCAATCAACATAATACACCACATTAATAAAATGAAGAATAAAAATCACATGATCATCTCAATAGATGCAGAGAAAGCATTTGACAAGATACAGCATCCATTTATGATAAAAACTCTGAATAAAATGGGGATAGAAGGAAAGTACCTCAACATAATAAAGGCCATATAGGACAAACCCACAGCTAATATCATCCTCAATGGTGAAAAACTGAAAGCTATCCCTCTAAGAACAGGAACCAGGCAAGGCTGCCCACTCTCACCACTCCTATTTAACATAGTACTGGAAATCCTAGCCAGAGCAATCAGGCAAGAGAAAGAAATAAAAGGGATCCAAATTGGAAAGGAAGAAGTGAAACTGTCACTATTTGCAGATGACATGATTTTAGATATAGAAAACCCTAAAGAATCCACCAGAAAACTTTTAGAAGTAATAAACGAATATGGTAAAGTTGCAGGATACAAAATCAACATACAAAAATCAGTTGCATTTCTATACACTAACAACGAAGTAGCAGAAAGAGAAATTAAGAATACAATCCCATTTACAATTGCAACAAAAAGAATAAAATACCTAGGAACAAACTTAACCAAAGAGGTGAAAGATCTCTACACCAAAAACTATAAAACATTGCTGAAAGAAATTGAAGAAGACACAAAGAAATGGAAAGCTATTCCGTGCTCTTGGATTGGAAGAATTAACATAGTTAAGATGTCCATACTTCCTAAAGCAATCTATAGATTCAATGCAATCCCTATAAAAGTTCCAACAACATTTTTCACAGAAATAGAGCAAAGAATCCTAAAATTTATATGGAACAACAAAAGATCCTGAATAGCTAAAGGAATCCTGAGAAAAAAGAACAAAGCTGGAGGTATCACACTCCCTGATTTCAAAATATACTGCAAAGCTATAGTAACCAAAACAGCATGGTACTGGCACAAAAACAGACACACAGATCAATGGAATAGAATCGAAAGCCCAGAAATAAACCCACACATCTATGGACAGCTAATCTTTGACAAAGGAGCCAAGAACATACAATGGGGAAAAGAAAGTCTCTTCAACAAATGGTGTTGGGAAAACTAGATAGCCATATGCAAAAAAATGAAAGTAGACCCTTACCTTACACCATACACAAAAATTAACTCAAAATGGATTAAAGACTTGAATGTAAGACCTGAAACTATGAAACTTCTAGAAGAAAACATAGGCAGTATGCTCTTCGACATCGGTCTTAGCAAAATATTTTCAAGCACCATGTCTGACCGGGCAAGAGAAACAATAGAAAAAATAAACAAATGGGACTACATCAAACTAAAAATCTTCTGCACAGCAAAGGAAACCATCAACAAAACGAAAAGACAACCTAACAATTGGGAGAAGATATTTGCAAACCATACATCTGATAAGGGGTTAATCTCTAAAATATATAAAGAACTCATGCATCTCAACAACAAAAAAACTAACAACCCAATTAAAAAATGGGCAAAAGACCTGAACAGACATTTCTTCAAAGAAGATATACAGATAGCCAACAGACACATGAAAAGATGTTCAAAATCATTAACTATCAGGGAAATGCAAATCAAAACTACAATGTGATATCACCTCACGCCCGTCAGAATGGCTATAATTAACAAGACAGGAAACAACATGTGTTGGAGAGGATGTGGAGAGAAGGGAACTCTCATACACTGCTGGTGGGAGTGCAAACTGGTGCAGCCACTATGGAAAACAGTATGGAGATTCCTCAAAAAATCAAGGATAGAACTACCACAGGATCCAGCTATTCCACTCCTGGGTATTTATCCAAAGAACTTGAAAACATGAATGCGTAAAGATACATGCACCCCTGTGTTCATTGCAGCATTATTCACAATAGCCAAGACTTGGAAGCAACCTAAGTGTCCATTAAGGGACGAATGGATAAAGAAGATGTGGTATATATACACAATGGAATACTACTCAGCCATAAGAAATGATGAAATCCAGCCATTTGTGACAACATGGATGGACATTGAGGGTATTATGCAAAGTGAAATAAGTCAGAGGGAGAAGGTCAAATACAGTATGATTTCCTTCATTAAGTAGTAGATAACAACAACAATAAACAAACACATAGAGACAGAGATTGGATTGGTAGTTACCAGAGGGGAAGTGGGGAGGGAGGAGGGCGAAAGGGATAATTCTGCACATGTCTGTGGTGATGGGTTGTAATTAGTATATGGGTGGTGAACATGATGTAATCTATGCAGAAATAGAAGTATAATGATGTACACCTGAAATTTATACAATGTTATAAACCAATGTTACTGCAATAAACAAAAATTAAAAAAAAAAAAAAAAAAAGAACTGCCCACCTTGTGACAGATGATGTCAGATGTAGACCAAGGAGATGTGGTGAGGGCAACAAAAGCATCCTCTAAAATACTCTTTGTGCAGCACTCATATCTGTTCATGCCCCACATTGAGTCCACTCTATCACAGATTTCATGAGAGGTTGCTGATTGTAATCAGGCTATAATTAATATTCATCATCTCCTTATTCCCTAACTCGTTCTAGATTTCTCTCACTTTTACTTCATCTTTAGCTGGTCTAGGGTGCTTATCTCGTGGGGTGACCAAGAACTTCACCACTGAGGATCTTGGTTCTTTGGTCTTTGCCAAGGCTTGATTGTTGCAATTGTCCATCAACATTATGATCACACTTGGCAGTACCAAGAGTTGCTCGAGTGAATCCCTCAAGTTCTAGACATAATCCTCCCCGTTCCCATTATGTAACAGCAATTCTACTCCCTCATGAAATAGAATAGAGTCAACTACCCCTGTTAGTACAGTACTCCTTTCTGTGCCTGCTGTTCTCTTGGCTTGAGAGCTCCTAAGTGGCCAGGTGGCAGTATATATAGTTTGGGGTTCAATGGACCACTAACTGTATCCCTTGTAGGAAACTCTCATCACCCTCCATCCCCCAGGAACCAGGACCTCCAACCTAGCAAAGCGTACAAGCATGAAAAGCATGAAGACTACAAGTGAATCACTGGGAATGATGGGAAGAACATCACTTGGTAAGTCAGGAATCCAGAAAAAAAACATTTCTTGGCTTATCTTGACCTACAAGAGCCCTAGAATTGTTTTTTTTTTTTTTTTCCTGAGGAAGATTATCCCTGAGCTAACATCCGTGCAAATCCTCCTCTATTTTTTAGTATGTGGGCTGCCAGCCCAGCATGGCCGCTAACAGAGTGGTGTAGGTCAGCACCCGGGAACCGAACCCAGTTGTAACTATTTGAGACTTGGCTTCTTTTAATTTGTAACATGGATATAATAATGATATCTACCTCGCAGTACTCTTGTGAGAAATATCGTTCTATAAGTGACTGTTTTTTAATAAATTCTAAAGTTCTCTACATTCATGAAGTATTTTTGTATCATAAATAATGAAGATAAGAAATCCAGTTACTGGAAATTCTTGACTTTCCTCTAAGCTATACATTCTTGCATTATTCATCAACATCTTTTAACTACCTTCCGTAAGTCAAGTGTGAACTTTCATTACCCCAAAGTGATAATTCCCGGCATGGGAGTTTACTTTCCTCTATGACCAGCTTAGACTTCATGGTACAAAATTATGCCCATTGTTTTGCAAATATCCCCCACTTCCAAAATCTCTCTTTATGCTCATCTAGAAAAATCTCCTCTTATCTAAAACTGAGCAGCTGAATGTGCTGAAGAGAATACACAACCAAGACAGATTAGCTTAATTTCCAGAAAGGCTCTAACATAGAGACCTCTGCTAAGGTCTTACAAGATGTGGGCCTAACTCTCCAAATCCATATCATGTTCCATTTCCCTTCACTCGCTTTTGGGGAGAAAATGGTATTTTATGTCATTTAGCATTAAACAAATGTATCACATCCTGTCATCAGCTGTCTTTACCTAGGGATGCACTTGGCTTGGGAGGATGTCATCTTACACGCTATTGTGGTTGAGCTGGGCTCCCACATGTTGGATCTCAACCCATTAAGACGAGGAAATCCTGATGGTAAATACAGATATTGGGTACTAATAACTCTGACCTTGATAAGGACCCTCATAGACTTCCATCCTTCTCACAAACTCATGATGGCTGCCTTCTCGATCAGCTCCACAACGTCATATAAAAACAAGCAAGCACTACATTAGAAATAAGACTAATTCTAAGACACTTTCAGCCTTTTCTCTCTTTGTTTTTATTCAAGGTTGCTTTAACCTAAGAACAGGGTACAGGGATTTTTTGTGTGTGAAGAAACAAGTGAAATGTTTCTTTCCCCATCCCCTAAATAAATTCGGCCATACTCCCGGCCACTACAGCCTATCTATCACTTTGAACCTTCTGGGGGAAGAGGGGATCAGGATAAACAAGACAAGGGGAGAGGATGAAAGGTGGCATGTGGGAGAATGGGCGCTCCGAGAAGGGCACTCTCGAAATGGAGAAGGGCTTCTCTTTCTCTCATTCCCTCTGATTGCAAGTGTACAAGCAACAACAAAAAGAATTAAAGATACTGATAAGAGGAAGAGAGCGATGATGAAACAGTGGATACAGGCAAGGAAAGAGGAAGAAAAGGAAAGACATATACTGGTTATTCCTTTGTGCCTGTATGAGTTTTCTGTTGCTGCCATAACAAATTACCACAAAGTTAGCTGCTTAAAACAACACAAGTGTATTATCTCACAGTTCTGGAGGTCAGAAGTCCTAAAGGCTCAGATAGTTTCTCTGGGTCCCACAATGCTCAAATCAAGGTATTAGCAGGGCCGCATTCTTTCCTGGAGACTCCGGAGAGGAATCTGCTTCCAAGGTCACTTAGGTTGTTGGCGGAATTCAGTTCCACCCCGTTGTGGGGCTGGAATACCTGTTTCCACTCTGGCCTGTTGTACAGGATTTGTTCTTAGCTTCTAGAGGCTGCCCACATTCCTTGGCTCACAGCAGCGCTGGGTTGAGTCTTTCTCATGCTTCAAATCTCTTTGACTTCTGCTGCCACATCTCTAGCTGACAATTCTGCCTTCCTCTTCTGCTCTTAAGGGCTCATATGATTACAGTGGGCCCACTCGGATAATCCAAGACAATCTCTCTATTTTAGGGTCAGCTGATTAGTAATCTTAATTACATCTGTAGAGCCTCTTCACAGAAATGTGGAGATAAGTGTTCAGTTGAATAATAAGGGGATAGGAATCTTAAGGCAACAGCTTTAGAAATCTGCCTGCTACATTGTTAAAAGCCATGCTGAATGCTTTGCATCCATTATGGTATTTAATTATCCTAAAATAATATAACCCAGGGATAGGTACTGCCATCACTAATGACAATAACAATAAAAATCTCCATAATCTTTGTTTCCGGACTAGCCAACTAGAGTTATCAGGCTACTTTAATAAATCTATAATAGGATTTTATTTTCTTAAGTTATATATAAAAAATAAACTCTTTAAAGGACATGTCTGTTGCATAAGCAAGGAACAAGTATAACTGAGGTTATTTTGGATCCTTTTAAAGAAAATCTCGAGTTGCCGTCTCTCTATACTGATTTCCATAGTGTGGCCAAAAATCCTGATGCTGAATCAGTGATCATGTCATTTCCATGGCAATACAACAGGATGCCTCCGGGGTAAGGCCATCTTCCTTAACTGCAGCATAAACAATTCACCCGATTATGGGCTATTAAGAGGCTAGACACAGGACATGTGGGTAGAAAAAGAAGGAGAGGCTTCCTTTAATGTACCTTGGAATACATTTTGACAATCCATAATAGGCTATGATGGGAAAGAAGATGCTGATAAAATAGTAGAAGAATTCTTCCAATCGGATTTTGCAAAAATCAGACAGGTTTTCAGCTAGCTGACTTTGTAGAAGTGCTTTTGCAAAACTCAGGACAGCATTTCTCTGTACAAAGTACAGATTTTGAAATATTTCTCTCTCTCCCTCATTATCGCCCCAAAAAATACTTTTCCCACCACATAAAACACAAAAGTGTTACGCACACAAAAGTGAGAAAGTTTATGATATACCTGTGTTACATATACATTATCTTCAGCCGAGAGAGAGAAGAAAAAGAGTATATAATTTGGATTTTCATGTCAGGAGCAAAACCCAGAAAGAGAGCAGCTTTTTAAAATCATCATTCACAATGTTTCTTTAAGCCCACCTAAATGCAGAGTGCTGCCCTGGGAGGCGCCCACCAGTGCCAGAGTCGATAGCCCTCACCTCCAAATTGAGACTTTCCAGGTGGATCCCTCACTGAAATACGTACATATCTTTGTCTAGGCTGTGAGCCAATGCTAAGAGTTCTGTCTACCGTACCACCTTTAAAATTCAAATATTCCTTGGAGGAGAAATGTGTTAAGTCACAGTAAAGTTAATGTTTTACCCAGTATAGTATCTCACTATCTGGCTGCTCAGAGCCCCCCACTATCTTTAAGGAAAGGCAGGTGAAGTTGCTTCTCTTCAGGCACACACCTCCTATATGCCCCCTAGGCCACCTTTTTATCAGCTCTTTCCCCAAGGGTGCCCTCCCGGTCCTCCACCAATGATCCTCTGTTCATACAGTATGTTTCACCTGTGGACAGATTTCCTGAGGATGAATTTCAAGGATCTATCCATTTGACAACCCCAGTATTGAAAATTTTAAGACAGAAGACTCTCTCCTCTCTGACAATTAAAAAACAATTTTACCTGGAACTCATTAGTAAAATTATTATTCAAGGCCTTGATCTGATAGAGCACTCCAGAAAGGGCAGAATATTAAATAAAGATAACACAACCTTTCAATATCATAAGAGCCTTTTGACATGACCTAGTAAAGCACCGTATGGTGATCACTCTACAAAGCAACCAAATGTAGCAGTTAAAAAAGCTTTTAGCATCCATGAGTAGTCCTATCAGCAAGATCTGTGTTTCATTTCGAAAATGGAATTATATTTTAAGTGGAAAGTTTAATCACAGTTATGACTTAGCCTATAAAGTCTGCAAGATAAGCAATAAATCATAGGCCTCACGGGCAAGGGAGCCAAAAAGGCCCTGAAGAAATTCTGAAGGTGTTTCAACAGATGCAACCTTGACACACCAAGAAGAGTATGGGCTTTAGGGTCAGGTAGAATTTTCTCCCATCTCTTACTTGGCAATTCACCAACTGGTCACCTTGGGCAAGTTACTTAACTTCTCTGGGCCTCGGTTCCCACAAATATAAAACATGGATAATTATGGCGCCAGCCCTGTGGTGTAGTGGTTAAGTTCACACACTCTGCTTCAGTGGCCCAGGGTTCCATGGATTTGGATCCAGGGTGCAGACCTACACACTGTTCATCAAGCCATGCTGCGGCGGTGTCCCAATACAAAAGAGAGGAAGATTGAAACAGATGTTAGCTCAGGGCCAATCTTCCTCACAAAAACAAACAAAAAAACCCCATGGATAATATGAAGGACAGGCAACACATTGTACAAATTGGGGTATTTTGAAGAGTGAAAGGGGGCGCTATTAATAGTTAGCCCCCAGGACACCAGGAGTAAACCAAGACTGTCCAATAAGCCAGGATGTATGGTTATCTTTTCAGGATAATTAAAAATCAAAGCCTCATACCACAGGGTTATTGAGACAATTTTAAACAAAATACATAAAACATTTAGCATCTAGTTAACACTAGGTAAAAATCAGTGTCTTTCTGTCCCTTCTATCTTTTTCTTTTCCCCTCCTCTGAAGATAAGAAAATAAAATTTTTTGTATTAAAAAAAAAGATAAGGGCACAAGTTTTTAAGAGTTATTACCCTGTAATGAAGAGATTATCTGACATCCAACAATATTTATAGCTCAATCAATCTGCCCACAAAAATATTATAAATTAAAATATGTTTAAATTCTTTTAACAAAATGTACTCTACAATCCACAAATCCACGTCTACGTGTACTCTACAATCCACAATCCAATCATGCTTGTTAAATGAGTAATTGAATAAATGAGTCACAAACTCCTCTGACATACATCACTCTCTTTCTGCTTCTCTCTCTACTCTTTATCATGTATTAGTGGAGAGAGGGCAGGATTTGGATCAAGAAGGCCTCGATGCCTGACTCTACCCGTCATGAGATCTTGGGAAAGTCATTTAAACACTTTGCAAATCAGTTTCCTTTTTGTCAAACCAGTAGCCATTGAACTCTTTGAGATAATGGCTGGAGAATACCTAGTTCTTCACCTGACATATAACAATTGCCAAATTATATCAGTTTCGTACCTTTTTTCTTCTTCTTTTCTTATGGCGTTCCCATTTGACCCCTGAAATTCAAAGCTTCTTGGGTTGCAGATATAAGCTTATTAGAGGTTCCTGGTGCATACAAGTGGTTCCTGGTCATCACACACTGTATTTCAGGTAAACTGGTCAATCACTAACTATCAAAACTAGTGATTTACAGTCACATTTCAGAAATTTAATTATAAAAAATACAAATCTTGGAATCCATTGCTAAAATTCGGAATTTTTCATACCTACCATTAACCAGAAGAGGGCGCTCTAAGATTGGACTACAAAATCCAACGTTTTTAAAGATAAAATTTTATAGAACTTTCAACATAAGCAAACTCTGAACCCAAAACACCTAAATTATAAAATCAAAGACAGAAAAAAATAAAATTCTGAGTCTGCATGCAAAGATTTAAATATGGAATAATTTATCTTTTGTTCCAAATGCAATATAAACTCTAATTTCATTAATATGAATGTTTCTTTCCATGCATGTTTATAAAACATCATGTTCACTCATCTGTCTGAATAGATACAAGTATTTATAAGGTTTCCCAGTGTGTTATGATATGTCATTTTTGATGTTTAAAAATATTTGAGAACTGTGAAGGGTGAGGTCATTTTTCCCTCTGTTACATCCTTCTTCTATAATTTCCCTCGGCCCCTCAAGCTTAGAGGGCCATTGCTATGGTTTTACAAATGCCCAAGTTCTGTGATCCTCTGTGTGTTTTATATACTATTTACATATATACATATATATTTATTTTTATAGCTTTATCTTTTACATTTAAGTCCATTTTGAGTTACACTTCGCATGAAGTATGAGCTTTACACAGAAATTCATTTTTTTGCCTACGGATGTCCAATTGTTCCAGTACCGTGTGTTGAAAAGCCTATCCTTCCTCCATTGAATTGTTTTGTACCAACTTGTCAAAAATCAGCTGAGCATATTTGAGTAAGTCTATATCTCATTTCTCTACTCTGTTCTATTGTTCTGTGTCTAGCCCTCTGCCAACCACACTGTCGTGATTACTGTAGAGACATGGTAAGCCTTATCATTAGTTTGAGAGATCCCTCCCATGTTACTCTTCTTTGTAAAGGTTGCTTTAGCTATTCTAGGTTGCATCCTTCCATATAATTTTTAAAATAAACTTGTCTATATCTGGGATTTTCCTAAGAATTGTACTGAATCAATACATCAATCGGAGGAGAATTGACATCTTTATTATGTTGAATCTTTTAAACCATGAATGAAGTATGTCCATTAGTATAGGTCTTCTTTAATTTCTTTCACCAGCATTTTTTAATTTTCAGCATATAGATACTGTATGTTTTGTTAAGTGTATGCCTAAGTATTTAATTTAATTTGAGTGTTTAAAAATGTTGTTGTGTTTTTTATTTCTGCATCCACATCTTCATTGTTTAAATATAGAAATACCATTGATTTTTGTGTGTTATTCTTGTATCATACAACCTTGCTGAACTCACCTATTAGCGATAGAAGTTTTTCTATAAATTCCTTGGAATATTCCACACAAACAATAATTTTATCCTCAAATAGAGACAGTTTTATTTCTTCATTTATAACCTGTATGCATTTTATTTCTTTTTCTTGCCTTATTGCCATGTCTAGAACTTCCAGTACTATGTTGAATCAAGAGTGGTGATAGTGGACATTCTTGCCTTATTCTCTATCTTATTCAGTCTTTCAAACCAAGTGTGCAATTAGGCGTGGGTTTTTTGTATTTATTCATTAACAAGTTGAGGTAATTTTCCTCTATTTCTAATCAGCTAAGTTTTTTTTTAATCTATTTATGATTAAATAGATTATGATTAAATCTAACTATTTATGTTAGATTTTGTTGAATGCCTTTTTCTGTGTCAACTGATGTGATCATATGATTTTTTCTTCTCTAGCCTCTTACTATGGTAGATTGATTGATTTTCAAATGTTGAACTAGCCTTGCATACATGGAACAAATCCCACTTGGTCATGGTTATAATATTTTTATACATTGTTAGATATCATTTGCTAACATTTTACTGAAGATTTTTGCATCTAGGGTCATGAGAGAAATTGATCTGTAATTTCCTTTTTTGGTACCATATTTCTCTGGTTTTAGTGTCAAAGTAATACTGGCCTCATAAAAAGAATTGGAGATGTTCTCTCCTCTTCTATTTTTTGAAAGAGATTGTACAAAATTGGTGTTAATTTTTCTTTAAATGTTTGGTAGACGTCACCAGTGAACCACATGGGCCTAGAGATCTTTTTTTAAGAGCTTTTTAATTATGAATTCCATTTCTTTACTGGTTATAGAACTATTCAGATTAACTATTTCTTCATGATTGAGTTGCACTAGTTTGAGTTTTTAAAGAATTGGTCAATTTCTTTCAAACTGTTGAATTTATGAGCATAATATTGTTTGTAATATTCTCTCATTAACCTTTTAATGGCTGCAGTATAAGCAGTGATGTTACCTATTTCTTTCTTGACATTGTTGATTTCTGTTTTTCACTTTTTATTTTTTTCAGTCTTGCTAGAGGTTTATCAATTGTATTGTTTTTGTTTTTAAAAGCCAACTTTTTGTGTCATTAATTTTCTCTATTGTTTTTCTGTTTTCAACCTCATTGATTTCTGCTCTTTATTATTTTCTTTCTTCTGCTTCCTTTGGGTTCTTTCGCTCTTCTTTTTCTAGTTTCTTGAGGTAGAAACGTAAATGACTGATTTGAAAACCTTCCCCATTTCACATGTAAGCATTTAATGCTGTAATTTCTCTCTCAGCACTGCTTTAACTACATCCCACATATTTCGATATGCTGCATTTTTGTTTATTATTCTGCTCACTGTTGTTGTTGTTTCCTTTCAGACTTGCTCTTTGGCCCATAGATTATTAGAAGTGTGTTGTTTAATTTAGAAGTGTTTGAAGATATTCCTATTGTACTTCTGTTATTGATTTCTAATTTGATTTCATTATGGTCAGAGAATTCAGAATCTCGATGATTTCAGTTCTTCATGTTATGGCCCAGAGTATGGTCTATCTTGGTTACTCTTTTCCATTGAGGCTTAAAAAAAAGCACATTCTGCTGTTGTTGGGTGAAGTGCTCTGTATATGTCAACCAGTCCTGTTGGTTGATTATACTGTTTAGATCTTCTACTTCCCAGATAACTATAATTTTGGATTTGTCTGCTTCCCTTTTCAATTCTATCAATTTTTACTTAATTTCTTTTTTTCCTTCATATATGTTGTTTGGTGTGCATACAATTAGGTTTGTTATGTCTTCTTGGTGAATCGGCCCTTTTATCATCATGTAATATCTTTCCTTTTCTCTAGTAATTTTCATTGCTCTGCAATCTACTTTGTCAGATGTTAACAGAACGACTCCTTTTTTGATTAACATTGACATGGTATATCTTTTACCATGTTTTTCTTTCAATACCCACATCTTCTAATTTGAAGTGTGTTTCTTATAACTAGCATACAGATGGGTTGTTCAGGAACAGTTTTTTGTTCATATTATTGGCTTAAAATTTCCACACATTGTGGCAATATTAATTAGGATCCCATCACTGCTTTGCATACCTATTTTTCGCAGGGGACACTTTTCCATCTATGGAATTGTATAAAATAAAAATGTTTTGTCACATGCCCCAGGCCAATAAAGATTTTCTGGCCTCATTTTCATAGCTTGAGCAGCTCTTCACTGCTTCTAGGTTTATACAGGTAGCTCAGTTTCAGCTCTCTATGTGCACATGTCTTTTTTTTTTTTTTTTTTTTTAATTTTTCATCAATTCATCTTTAACACATTCAACAAGTTTTTTTCTTTTTTTTTAATTTTATTTATTTTTTTCCCCCAAAGGCCCAGTAGATAGTTGTATGTCATAGCTGAACATCCTTCTAGTTGCTGTATGTGGGACTCAGCCTCAGCATAGCCGGAGAAGCAGTGCGTCGGTTCGCTCCCAGGATACGAACCAGGGCTGCCAACAGCGGAGTGCGTTCACCTAACCGCTAAGCCACGGGCTGGCCCTGTGCACATGTCTTGAAGCTTGGCTTTTCCATCTCTTGCTGGTCCCAGTCCTCAGCAATAGGACCTACATCTAGTTTGAATCCTCTTATGCGTTTTTGTGTATTTGCCCCCATTCACTGATGGTTTCAAGCTCACTTGTGTTTTAAGAAATATTGTGTTTTCTTCAGATTTCTCTACGTTTTGGACCAGAGAAATTTCCTTCTGCATTGCTGCAATCCACTGAAACGATTGTCAGTCTTAGACCTGCTCCTTGCCTGGTCCATTGGAAAGCCTCCCCTCTGGGTTTTGCCTTCATGCTACCCACACTCTACTTTATATTATTACTTAATCAACACTTACATATAACACTTACTATGTGCCAGCTACTGTTCCAACCATAGGTTAACTCATTTAAACTTCACAATAAATTTATGAGGTGTGATATTTTTACTATCCCCATTTTACAGATGGGGAAACTGAGGCACAGAGAGTTGCAATAACTTGCCTTAAAGTCATAAACTAGTAAACAGCAGAGGAAAGATTTTAACTCAAGTATTTCGGCTCTAGACTCCATCCTTTTAATCACTATGCTATCATTTACGTTACTTCCTGAGCTAATTTCCTAAAACATAGATCTAATTACAGAAAATCAAATCGAATTCCTTGGCTTACCATACAAGCTCCTTCACAATCTGTCTCTAACAAAATTTCCCCACTTCTTCAACCACAGCTCCCCAGCCACCACTGTCTGAATCCTCATCGAAGGTTCTGGCCACTCTGAACTTCTATTTCATGAATAGCCCGTATATCAAGTCTTTGCAAATCTGTTTCCACTGTCTACATTGATGCTTTTAATTGTTTTGCCTGACATGCTTATACCCATTCTTCAAGTCTGAAGTCAAAATTCCCACTTTTTGGGAAGTCTTCCTGGAGTATCCCTGATGAAGTTCATCACTATGTTCCTAAGCACATTATTCATTTCTTATTATCTCATAGCTGCATTATGATTCATTCATTTAACTGCTGAGAGAGTTGCTGCTTGAGAGTAAAGTCAATGTATTTTTCACTTTAGTTTCTCTGCCACCTATCCTACATGTTAATCCCATATAATACTAATAATTGGCCACTTTGAGCAGAGTACTTATAATGTGTGTGGGAATTTCAGTGTTTTTATATGGGTGTCTTGAGTACTGCTAACTCTTCAAAAGGTAAATATTATCCCCATTTTATACATGATAAAACTGAGAGTCAGACAAAGACACATGACACTGAAGCTGGAGAGACAAAATAAATATACACACGGGAAAACAATTACTAATGTCCGTGTAAAAGAAGTTCAACGATAAAGGAAATTTTGGGGATGCTCTAAGCATCCCTATTCAGCAAGAAGTGATCAAATAGCTATTTATACTAAGTGGAAATATTATTATAGCTATCTTTAAAAATATGCTTTTGAAATTTAATAATTCAGCTCAACCATAGTACTAACAGAATACCAAATATGTATAAGGAATGAGAGCTGGAGGAAACTCAAAAATGGAAAACAGTGATGCAAACCACAAAGTTCCTGTTCTCTGAATCTTGGGAACAGTGTAGGAGAACACTTACTGGGGACACTGGTATATCTCTAATGTTGGAAGTCTTGATGACTCCCAGCTAGCCATCCAAATCAGTCGCTGTTAGGCAAATGGTTCGAGGGCAGCAACCTTGTCTTAGCCCGTCTAATGCAGGCAACATACATTTATGTTATTAAAGGTGAGGAGAAAAGAAATGTCTGGAAGATGTTGCCCAGTATTCTTCCTTTTTCTTCCCAGTTTAACATCAAATGCTCCTCCTGAATGTCTGCAATTTATTTGTTGGCTTATTCATTCATTCATGTTTTCTTTCAGTAAATATTAGATTGTCCCTACTTTATGCCAGGCGCTGTTCTATGTGCCAGAGATACAGAAGAACAAGGCACATAGCATCCTCGTTTATGCAACATGCTCATGTCCTCTCCTGTGAGGTAAACTCTACTGTAGGGAAGTTCATCATATCAGGACTTTACCTTCTCCTGCTTGTGCTTTTGCTGAATGAAAATCCTTATTAACTGGTCAAAGAATTCAACTATGTTCCAAAAGTATCAAATACCACTTAGGTCGAGGGTCAAGATACTCCATCAATAGAGCAAGGAAGAAGGATGGTCTTTAAAACAATGAACTCTATGATATCAAATGGTCACGCTCACACTTTCTAAAGTGACAAAAACAGCAAACTTGAAAACAAATATAGAAAGAGAGAATCTGATCAGGGAAGTACAAAGTCTGCCTTCTTTACAAAGAACAGGGATTTGAGAGTGAGTACCATTTGAATGCCCAATAACCACCATAGAAAAATATATATAATATAAAAGGCACGATTTTCTGTCTCTGGATCACATAATAATTCTTCCTTCCAAATAAAAATTTTTCTAGACCAATTCATTTAACTTTGTTCCCAAGTGGTAAGAATAAATGGTCCCCATCCTTCTCAACAACAGAATACGTTATAGGTAGAAACAAATGGATGAAAGTTATGGGAGAACAGATGTGCTGCCGGATTACCATTTATAGAACTGACTCAACGAGTGTCCTTAGACATGCTGGGTAGTTTTCCTATTTATAACACGAGGTTCACAGAACTTGTCAGTAAGAATGTGTGAACCCTCAAGTAAAATTTAGTACATGGCACCTAGTGCTCAGAGTGATCATGTTATTACCCAAATTGGAATTGGCCTTGTGACAGATTTCAAATACCGGAATCCTGCAAAGCAACTGCAACAAGTCTGTACATTCCTAGCAAACCCGAATGCACGTTCAAAATATTGGTGCATCTGGTTTTCCCTAAGGCAACAGCTACAGCCGCTCAAGTTGCTGTAGAATCTGAAGTGACAGCCCCCTCTTGGCTGGCAGAGTCACTGTCATTCAGGAGAGAGAGATCGTAGAGCTTATATCCTTTCTGCCTTGACACGCAGCTCACAGATGTCAGTGGGAGACCTTATGGCGTGTCAGGCAAGAGATTAGAAACCTGCAAAGCAGGAAAGCCTTCCCTGCACATGGAGATTCAACCATCCCTGTTGGGACCAGATAGACCAGGAATGAGAGAAAAAAATGCATCTGGAATCTCCACCCTTTTAGGTTTTTATCAACAAGAGAGAAGCAAACCCAGAAATATGAGCCTTGGTACTGACATCTACGGTCAAAAAATAAAAAAGAAAAAACACAGTGAGACTTTATTTGAAATAGCTCCAGGGGTGGGGCAGGAGAAGTTTAAGAAAACATAAGCAGGCTATATTTTTTCTCTCCTCTTTCTGCAACTTTTTTCTACACAGGATTTCCTGGTCACATCACGAGGAACTATGTAAATATGCCCCCTTTGACTAAGTGGCAAGAACCATTTCCTGTCAGATTCTTTCAAGGAAGAAAAAAGACCCCCCAAACAGCCAAAAATAGAAAGGTACGAATTGTCCTATGAAATTTGATCAGGAAAATTTTATTAGAGAGACAAGCATTATTCTATAATTCCTTCTTAACGTGGTTGCTTTTGTTTTGTACTATTCTTTTGGTTGGTCAAATACTCTACTTACATTGTGAAATACACTGGTATTTCCACCTTGTAATCATTGCTCAAAATAAATTTCTTTCCTGGAAAGGTTTAAGCCTTCTATCAAGCCCCCGGTGATTTATTGTTAAAAACACTTCCTTTTTCTCTCCATTCTCATTCCTACCTTGTTTTGTTTATTGTGAAAGTAGGAAATCTTCAGTTGACACAGATGTAGGTGTTTAGTTTAAGAAAGGAAAATGTTCTAAAATGTTTTTCCACACCAGAACAGAAAAAAATAAATTCACAGAACTAGATGGATCATTTGCCTTCTTATCTAGATGATTCTCTCTCTCTCCTTCTCTCTCACTCTTGCTCTTACTCTCTCTGTCTCTAACCTACAACATTTAATACTTCCACATCAGTGCTATTCAAATCCTTTGAGCAGTACCCTGAGGGTCTCAGCCATTTCTGCCTACTTGAAATGTTCTTGGTATTTCCCTAGCTCAAAAATTCCCTAGAATTGTTCAGTTGTTCATTGCTTCTTTAGACAAATGGTGTCTCTCATTCTCTCTCTCATAATATATCTAGAGGGTACTACTGTTCAATAAAACACTCTTTGGGAAATGCTGTTCTAAATTAAAAGCTTTATAAGAATTTAGTTTCCCATAACTATAACACATATTATATCAGTTGTAACATTTTGTCTCAAGCAAACATGTGTATAAACATTTAGTACGCAGCCTCCAGGTTCTCACGTTTGCAAGAATGATTATAGTTCAAAGGATATCTCTTTTAAAAATCTCACATCATGTAATGTCAATTTGCTTTCATCTTTTTTTTTCCTTTAAATCAGGGGAAGACAGAAGAGTAAATGCCTCTACAATTAAACCCAGATGAGCACCAACATAAGAGACAGCTTTCTGGGATGCTCAAGTGCTATGATCTGAATGTTTGAGTCTCCCCAAAATTCATATGTTGAAATCCTAATTCCCAAAAATGATGGTATTAGGAGATGAGGACTCCAAAAGTGCTTAGGTCATGAGGGTGGAGCCTTCATGAACCGGATTAGTGCCTTATTAAAGAGGGTCCAGAGAGATCCACGGCCCCTTCTGCCATGTGAAGATACATCGAGAAAGCACCGTCTATGATCCAGGAAGAGAGCCCTCACCAGAACGCGACCATGCTGGCACCTTGATCTTAGACTTCCAGCCTCCAGAACTGTGAGAAATAAATTTCTGTTGTTTATTAACCACTCAGTCTGTGGGTTTTGTTATAGCAGCTGAACGAAGAAAGACAACAAGTCGCAGTTAAAGAAAGCAAAAGAGAGCGAGAGAGAGGTCTGTTGTGAAGAAAATGTAAAACTACCCTATACCACATACATCTCTTGGAGATTCATAACGTACCAAGAATTAGAAACAATAGTAGAGACACCACCTTCATTCTTTCTAACCCAATGTTTCCCAAAGTTGACAATGAAATTTTTTTTAAAAAACATAATACTTGTTAATACTCTACAGAACCTGCATTCTTAAAACACCCTTTAGAAATCACAAATTTAGAACATATCTAAACCGCACTAGAAGGAAAATTCTTATCAGGTTAAAAACATTTGGCATTAATTTTCAAATTAAAAATTATGTATTTTTTTTTCAGTTAGCCCACTGCATTGGGCTGTCATGCTATGGTTTCTATGACCCTCGCCACCACTTTAAATTATGTTTTCAAGTTCAACCCAAGAGACTTTGTTGTTCTTCCATACGTGTTCTTCCACTGAAGTGACTGAATGATTCCACCACCATAGGTGCCTTCTTCAAGTGATCCAAAACAGAAGGCCTGTGCCTTATCAGAAAATGACACCAATTAATATTCCACTCAAATTGAAACATTTGTGAAGTCAACTATATATGAGCTATTTAAAAATGGAAATATTAGAGCAATTTTTCAGAGACTTCAACACTGCTCCTTCACTTACTACTCCTTAACCTCACTGTCCTCTTTCTAATTCACTCAACTCCCATCGTACAGTCATGGCTCTCTTCAATGGACACCTAGTTTATAAATTAAATGATGTTTGGTATTAAAATATTTTGGGCACAAAAGTTACTAAGGCAAGATTCTTTGCCTCAATAAGCTCAAAAACTAGAGATGGAGAAAATGCATAAACAAATAATGATGGAACAGAGTAATAAACATGGTAGAACAAGCCTATTGGAAGCTCTCTGTGAGCATAATGGAGAATGGCTCAGCCTTAGGGAGTTCTGGCAGATTCACAGAGGAGATGAAGTGTGAGATGGATCTTGAAGACAGAGGCATGAAATATGATTGTGTATTTGGGATTTTCTGTGTGGTCAAGATGGAGAGTATAGATTAAAACTGACGGGAGAGGAGACTGGAAAGCTAGGTCAGGGGCAACAGACCAGAACATCCCTCTGCCAAGCTAAGAGATCTAGACTCTGCCCTGAAGGGGATGAGAGTATCAGGAAAGTTTTAACCAGAGAAGTGTCATGATGAGGTGCTCTTCATCTTCTTTAAGCTATTTTGTTGGTGATAATTAAAGGTTTTCCCTTAGTAAGTCTTTTAAAAAGCTTAAATCAGACTTATTGCCTCTGACTCTCTTTCTTATACTCTTATGCACACAGCAGAAACTGAAATAAAAACAGAAGTCTCTAATCCATGCTTCTAACGGGAGAGAACTGCTCTTGATTAAAGCTCTCACATAAAAATTGCTGCTTTATTTTGCTCTTAGAGAAACATACTTTTCTCAGCAGTTTTTATGTGGAAGTTATCAGTAAGGTAACTTCATCTACGTGTAAGTTTCCTTTATAATTCCACAGTCTGTTGCTGTCAATAGGGGTCCAAACTCTTCCTCTGTTTCTATGACAAAACAGCCTCATTAAGATCAGAAAGACACAAAATCTACACGAGGCATAAGGCACTGCTAATAGGTTCGAGCCAAAACATAAACCAATTTTGTGACACAGGGACACAGTTAGGAAAGCACCTTTGAAAACTGGTTTCTTTCTACTTTTTCCTGGCCAGGGGTGAACTTTTATAGCATGACGTAGTCCTAGAGCAATTAGATTCAATTCAGCGGGTTCAAAAACACAGACAGGTGGAACCCGGTTATTATTGCAAGGGAAATATGTTACAAACCCTTAAATGCAGCCTTAGGAACATGGAAGGAAGAACTAGAAGGGCCACAAAAGATGAAATTGATAGTCCCAAACAAGTAATCATCTTCTTATCTCAGTTACTTCATTGTCTATGCACAAAACAGGAATAAGAGTAATGCCTTTTTTGCATGACGGATGTTGGAGCTTAAATGAGATAATATGTTCAAGAAAAGCATTCTAGAAACAATAGTGTTTTACAAGTTTTAGTTGTTCTTGCTAAATAACTGTAAACATAGCCTCAGCTCTTTTAAACATTGGCTTATAGAACCACATCCTCTCTGCTGTCACCCCATAAATCAATGTTCACATCCTTCTTGCAAGGAGAAGTCCTGATTCCAGAATTTTCTATGGGGTCCATCATGCCCTAGGGCCAATGCATTTTCTTGCCCTCATAGTCAAGCACTATGAGAAAGGTTTTCAGTGATGTAATTATAGGTATAGGTCTATTCATTTTCTATTCTAATCTCAAAATTTTTTCTACCTGTGTTTCGCTATGTTGCTCCTTTTCCCTAAGATCTTCCTACTGGCTTTCAGAACTGCTCCTCTTCTGGACTCCTCAGCCTCACTGACCGTTTCTTACGCATTCCTTTTGGCATTGCTTTTCCTTCCTCTCACTGAGCAGAGTGCCTTCCAAACAAGAATTGCTGGTTATTTTCTTCCTTCCTTGAGAAAGCCCATCTGTTCCAGGTCTTTAACCATCGTTTTTTTGTGAATGAACTATCCAATGACCCCTGATCCCATCAAGTCCCACATTTCTTCCTGTTTTCTGATGGTGACACCCTCTGGCCACCCTCTCCATTGAAAAGGATAAACACTAAAGTCTCCGTTTCCTCCCAAGATTTGTCCAGGCTCACAAATAGGACTCCTCTCAATTGCACTAACTCTGTAGAACCAGCTCTCCATTCTCCTCAGCCTCCTAGAAATCATTTTTTTTTTCCTATCACACTTAATCAGTTGCCAAATTCTGCTGCTATTTCCTCTGTATTATCTTGGAGATCTGCTCCTTCCTCTCAGTGCAACAGACAGATACCTGAATCAGATTTTCTTGTCTTTAACTCAGTTGGCTCTCATTTTCCTTTGTGTCACAAATTCTCATTTTCAAAGTCTTGAATTTTTCTTTGTTATCAGTTAGTATCACTTTTTCCACTCACTTATTTGTTCATATTTTCCTCCAGCCTTTTTTTTTCATTCTGTACTCAGTTCTACGTCATTTGTACTTGGTTTGGGGTCCTTCCTCCAAAACATTCTGCAAACATTATCTGTCTTCTTCACATTCCCTTCTGTTACAATCCAGTTGAGAGAACTTTAAATACTTTATAACTAACTTGATTTGTGGTCTACAGATAGTATCAATGTCTGTACTGTTAGAGCTAAGATTGGCCTAGATCAGCACTGTCCAATAAAACCGTCTATGACGATGGAAATGTTCTATACTTGTATTCCTCAATATGGTAGCCATTAAACACACGTGACTATTGGATACCTGAAATGCAGCTAGTGCATCTGAGGAAGTGAATTTTAAATTTTACTCAATTTTAATTTAAATAGCCACATGAGGCTATCAAATGATGCTATGAGAGTTCAAACCATTAAACACAACAAGATTTTCAAGGACCTAGGGAAATATATGAGACCTGAAAAAAACATTACTACAAAATAACAAACAAACCTCAAAATCAAAATTACTATATGTTTAGATATCACAAAACATATTGCGTCAGTTTTTAAAAATTTTTTAAGAACTCAGACAAATTACATTATGTTTCCAAATAATTTGTCATTTATATTTTTCCTCTTCACAAGAATTCCAAGTATACGTGATGATTGCCAAAAAATCAAATCATAGCCAATTGTAAGTTAAATGAGTTTCTTATGGCCAAATTCTATCAAAAACCAAACTATAAAAACCCCTAAAAATTTTATAGCAAAAATTAATATTTAATGTGTACTTTTTTGATATGTCTGATATGATATGAGGTGGGGCCTCTACAAGAGTGCCTAGTCTATATTCAAATGTAACCTACTGATCTATTTAACGAAACGTAGGTTGCAAACCACACACCCAGACTCTCTATCCCTTTACTCAGGCCCCTCCTCAACATTTACAGGACAAGGCAGAGTATAAATGGAGCCAATGCCCACCTTCCTTCCCATTCCTCTTCATCCTGCACCAAAAAAGACCCCATGCTCTCAACTATGGACAGCTCAGTCCAGCCTCCTTGCTTCCAGAAATCGTCCTAGGAATGCTCGCACATGTGGCTCATTCTTCCCTTTAGAATACAAACACCATTAGGAGGCCCTGAGTGTGGGAAATTCTGGGATTGCTGACACGGGGTGGCCATGACCCTTGTCCCCAGGGACTCCTTGCTTTGCCAGCAGAGGTAAGGCTGGAGGGTCATAGTACAGTTCTTTACAGTAGGGGGCCTGGATAATACTGTTCTCACTTTCCTACACTCCCATCACAGACTTGAACACTATCTGAAATAATATTTTGTTTGTTTTTTTATCTACTTTTTTTTTTTAATATTGCTACCACTGGACTAACAGCAGACTTTGCCTGTTATGATACCTAGAATAATAGGAATCCTGATGATAGACTAATATCTGGCTTATAGCAGATACTAAGTAAATATTTTTTGAAAAAATAAATGATTATTTTTTCACAGCATTTTCCTATGAAAGACTGGCATTTATATCAGAAAAAAATATGGTCTTTGAAATTGGATAAACTTAAATTGAATTTCCTTTCATCCAATTATTAGCCATGACCTGGGTTGGTGGGGATAAAACTAAAATCTAGTTCAATTATATTTATTTCATTTCCTCCAAATTTCTATATTTTTTAAATTTTCCTGCCTTAGTGTGTTCTCTACGTCAAACTGTGGTTTGGCACTAATAGGTGGGTTGCCAAACCAATTTAGCACTATAGTACCCAAAGCGTGGTCTGTGGAACCCTGGGGCGAGGGGTCCCAAGATATTTTCAGGGGATACATGAGGTCAAAACGACTTTCATAATAATACTAAGATGTTATTTGCCTTTCCCACTATGTTGACATTTGTAACAAAGTGCATGATATTCCAAAATAAAGGTGCAAAATCATGATGCAGAGGAAATAGTAAAACTGCAGGCCCTTAACAAAAATCAAGGCAGTAACACCAAACTGTGCTAGGAGCCACAATATTCTTCACTGCAATGCACAGATAGTTAAAAAAAAAAATTTCCAGTTTCACTTAGGAATGTCCTCGATGAAACAGTAAAAGCATTAATTTTATTAAATCTCAACCTTAAGTATGCATCTTTTCAATATTCTCTGTGACAACATGGCAATAGCGAAGTAAAATGTCTCAAGGAAAATTCTTGTGCAATTGAGCTACAAGATGAACCACATACTTTTTAAGTGACATATCATTTTGCTTGAAAGAACAACTGAGAAACTGTTTTTATTCAGACCAGGGTATTTGGCCACCACTTTCTTGAAGTTGAATAAATCCCATTGTTGCCATTATAAAAATTCAAGATTTCTAGCAAAAATTGGAATTTTTGAAAACTAGTCTCCAACACTGTGAGCTTGACAACTTGCTGATACCTAACAACTTTTCTGATAAGGTGGACGATGATATTAACAAATGTGATTTTTTGATATTATATAATGAAATGTATAATCATTTGGAAAATCTTAATTTAGTGAACCAATATTTTCTAAATGACCAATGCGTGGTATTCCAAAATCACGCATGGCTAAAAGATCCATTCAAAACCCAAGAAAGACCAATGGATTTTAATAAAAATGTACTAAAATTTCTTTGGCACGGTTTCAGATTTCATAGTTCAAGTAACCTTTAAGAAACTAACACTCATCAAATTTTGGTGTAACAAAGAATATCCCCAATTACCTTCAAAAGGCTGTTAAAAAATGATCCCCCCTTTTCTAACAACATATCTGTGTAAGGCCAGACTTTCTTCATAAATTTCAATTTAAATAACATATCTCAACTGACTGAACACAGAAGCAGATATGAGAATCTAGCTGTCTTATACATTAAACAGATCTGAAAATGTAAAATAATAGACCTTTTCACTATTTTTTGTGTGGGTTTTCTTAAAAACATTTTTCATTAAAAGTAAATAATGTTAACATATAATTGGTTTATTATTGTCTTTTTTAGATAAATTAAATATTTTTCGTTACCCATTTTAATTTGTAATATAGTAAATATCAATAGGTACAACTCACATAAACAAAAGCTGTTAGAGTCCTTAACAATTTTTAAGAGTACAAAGAGTTCTCAAGACCAAAATGTTTGAGAACCACTCATTTAATGAATTGTGACTAGCATTTTTTAAATGAAATAGAATATAAAAGAATATTGTACTTTTATACTACTAAAATCATATTTTACATTAATTTTATGTTTTATATTATGTGGGTAAATATAGTTTCTTGAAACCTTTGTTTCAGTTATGCAGATATATGCACGTGCATACTGGGTCACAAGATAAAATTTATTTTTTACTGTCACAGTCAAAAAGTTTGAAAAAAAATAATGTACTGGGTCATCTGCTCCTTAAGAGTAGGGACTGTGCTTTTTTATCTTTCTAGGCCAAGATACTTAGCACATTGTCTGACACATCTACTGACTCAATAGATATAGAATGGATCCTCTCTTTCTCTCCATTTCCATGTCCTATGGATCAGCAAATCCTGTTGGCTCTGCCTCCCAAACCTATCCAGTATCTGACCACTTACCACTAAATCTGTGTCACTCTCGTTTCTACATAGGATTATTGTAATGGCCTCCTACCCGTTCATCCTTGAGTCAATGTTTTTCCCTCTAGTCCATTCTTCACACAGATGCCAGAATGATCCTGTTACCTATCTCTGCTGTCAACTCCTACTATTCTTCCCCTTCACCCATTCCCTTCCAGCTACCCTGGCCTCCTCCTTGTTCTAGAAGAGATTTGTATCAAGGACAAGCAATTAGCACCCCTTCTGTAGGTGCCTTTTGCCACCTGCTTGCACCCATCACATTCTCCATATTCTTGGATGAGTTCTTCTGCTATTCCCGTGAACCCAAATTGCCAACTGCACCCACCTTCTTAGTACTGAGTAAACAGTAATGCCCATGGTCATCACTGAATCACCTTAACTAAATGCTAATGAAAGCTTGGCAGAAAGCAGTTGGGAAATTAGCAGCCCTTGCGTCTGGATATTGTCCCTAAACCCAATGTCAACATATACTAAAAGGGAAGCTTAACTGAGCTAATGTGAAATTCGGTAATAACTCAAGTAACATTTTCTGGAATAAAAAGCAAAATTCTTAAGATCGGCCAGTTCTAAAATAGACAGTGGGAAAACTAGAAAACAGAAATGTGACCCAATGTTTTAAGGAGATAATTTCAGTAAGTAAATCCATGTCTGAATTTAGAGGGCTGTGAGTTTATTGATAATGTGGGCTAGAGAAAGACGTGACGAGGGTCACAGAGGTGCTGACTCTCCACACTTTCTTTCACATCAACTGAATTCCTAAAGTTCTTAATATAAAAGTAACTTAGAGTTTAGATGTTAAATTATTTAACCAACTATGCTTTTAGAAATTTTTTATTTAATTATGCTTCTATATTTTCTGAACATTTATACATTCTTCTGCCAAACGGAGAAAATAATTATTTTTCCTAGAAGTAATGTATGACCACAAATTTAGTTTCTGTGGTAACAGTAATCCCTTTCTTGGAAAAGTAGAAGGAGAATCATAGAGAACAGTAGACTTAGCAGTTATTTCCCAGACAGCAGCAAACAAAATGTTTTTTCCTCTACATGACGGACTCTGTGATTGTAAATCACTTCAGATTTCTGCAACATTTCTTTCACAAAGTAATTGTATTTTGTGAATTTCTGATAGGCTTTGAGGGACAGAAAATAACGCTAGAAGAAAATTTTATCTTTTTTACGGTAAGTAAAATGACCAAAACAGAAAGTAAGGGGCAAAAGAAAAGGCTGACAATCAGGCAAATATAAATTACTGTAAAAAAGTGTTATCAATTAAGATGGCTAAAGACAAAAAGAAAGCAAGTTCACTATAGAAAGAAAACCAGTTGGCAGCTTTTTCAGACCAGTCTGCCCCGGAGTCTGACACTGACTCATGTCACCTTAAGCCTGGGTGACACTCACTCATGTCACCTTAAGTCTTGCATACCTAATAAATTCATTGTTGCAACCCATTCTGGGATGTCCCCAAGCTGCTCCTTTCCCAACTTCAATCCCTGGGATTGGTCTTAATCAACACAGGATACAAGATTGTGACTAGGATTAATCTGTTTCCACAGAACAAAGATACTGAGCCTGAGATTAAAGAATGCCCAGCATTGTGGCAGTATTGCCTTAACTAATTTTTTTAATGAAAGAACTTAATCAAAATGCTAGTACATAAAAGATGCATGGGAAATACACAATAGAAAAAATAATCAAGGGTATATCAATATTAGTGAGCAATGAACAGGCAGATCATTATTTCTCTTTTCATTCTTTTATCTATTTGACCATCAACAATCGTCTATTGTGTGCCTACAACTACTGTTAGAGAAGCATAGATGGGACAATGTTCTTTTCTTTAAAGATCTTACAGTCCATTATCTGGTTGTACCTGCAACCTTCAAATTACCATAGCTGACAAGTTTCCAATAGGCATAAATATTTACGAATAAGCTTACTACTTAGTATTTCTTAAGTCTTTCAAATACTGTAGAGCATATCTAAGAATAATACCTCTTAGCACAATTTCCCAGACATTTAGGGCAGCAATTTGGCGAACAAAACCCATAAATAAGAAAAAGCAAAAACAAGAGATTATAGCACAATAATTTCATAATTTGGGGGTTTGATATCATAGCCATCCTGTGAATTCGGGTCGCTCCATTGTTAGAATAAAAGAATCAGAAACAACAATAATAGGTCACTCCACAGGGCCGTCTAAAAGAAGAGACTGGCTCAGGAGAAGGCAAATCTAATTCCATTCATCATTCAGGGTAACCCAGGGCGTATCTACTACAAGAGCCTTTGACATTTCCTGAACTTTTACTCCTCCTCAACAACTTATTTTGTTTTTCTTTAATGAACAGCAATGAAACCCTTCAAATGAAAAGGCCTCGCGTGCTCACTTAGTGCCCACCAAGAAAGGGGGATCTGAGAGATGATACCTTCTTGCCTGGCTGGCTCTGGGGAGAGAGGAGCCACAGGAAGCTTGTGATGGTGATGAAGGGAAGGAAGCTACAAGGTCCTGAGGTCGGACCTTGGTAAGGAGTAAGGAGTCAGTTTAAAGGAGGCTTTAACCAAAGTTCCACTTCCGTGCTCCCAGCCATTTCCTTTGACACGTGTCTCGGCCCAGAGGAATATAGTTTGACTCTTCAAGAACGTATTTCCATTAAGCACTTCCCTTATGTTCTGATGAATTTATGAAAAGCAAACAAAAAGAAAACCTAGCTCATTCTTTCCTTATGAAATAGATAACTTTGGATTATACGTAGCAAAGGCTAACTTTCGTAGGGTGCATATTCCATGCCAGACACTCTATATGCACTATCTCATTTAATCTCAGGGGTGCCATGATGATGCCCTGCAGTTAAACTCAATTTGCGGCAGAGGAAAGTGAGCAGTTTAGTGCCCTGGGTCTTGCAACTGCTGAGTGCTGGGACTGGGGATCAAAGATGCCGCAATCTTAATAAAATGTACTGCCTTCAGGCTTCTCTGAGCCCTTTCCTAATCCTGTTTTCCTAATGGCTGTTTTGTTTACTGAATTTGCCAGTACTTCGTTTTCCTGGCTAATATGATTTGCACACAAGTAATACACAGCCGGTAAACCTCCTGGCTTCTGGTGAAGCAGTGATGCCAGTGGATCTGCAGCATCAGAGAGCAGCTGTGTCATCTCCTCAACTCACAAAATCCCCCAGGTCTCAGCATCTTTGTCTGTAGAACTCAGAGTTACATTCGATTATCTCTGAGCTCAAGGATTCTGTTGTTGATTTTCCATTCTGGGAAAAATTATACACATCATAGATGCTTCCAGAGTATAATTGATTAAATCTCACTAGATCATCTTTGCCCAAGAACAAGGTCCAGAAGATGCTAGTAAACATAAATATAAGGAGAAAAAAATTTCTCTTTACTTCTCATCAAATCTACTTTTAGACAGCTAGGAAAATAAAGAATATAAGACTGAACAGCAAAAATCAAATTTTTGTGGTAAAATATACACAGCATAAAATTTGCATTTTGACCATTTTTAAGTGCACAGTTCTGTGGCATTAAGTACATTCATATTATTCATTATATTGTGCAAGCATCACCACTATTCATCTTCTTCCATCTTCCCTCCCAACTGAAACTCTACTTTAAACATTAACTCCTCATTCCTCCGTCCTCCAGTTCCTGGCAACCATCATTCTACTTTCTATCTCTATGAAAATGTAACTACTTGGGGAACCTCATATAAGTGAAATCATACAGTATTTATCTCTCTGTGATTGGCTTTATCACTTAAAATATTTTCAAGGTTCATCCATGTTGTAAGATGTGTCACATTTCCTTCCATTTTAAGACTGCATATTCCATTTGTGTATATATTTATATATATATATATACATGTGTGTGTATATATACCACATTTTGTTTATCAATTCATCTGTCAATGAACACTTGGGTTGCTTCCGCCTTTTGGTTATTGTGAATAATGCTGCTATGAATAAGCGTCTACAAATATCAATTTGAGTTTTACTTCTTTGAGGTATATACGCACAAGTGGAATTGCTGGATCGTATGGTAATTCTATGTTTAATTCTTTGAGGAACTGCCACACTGTTTTCCACAGAAGCTGCACCATTTTATATTCCCACGGGCAATACACAAAGATTCTAACTTCTTCACATCCTTCCTAACACCTATTTTCTGTTTTTTTCGTAATAGCTATTCTAATGGGTGTGAAGTGATATCTCACTGTGGTTTTGATTTTCGTGCCCCTAATGACAAAAATTATTTCTAGTGAAGGTTAACAAGGAAGATTTCCTTGAGGAAGTACAATTTGAACTAGGTCTAATGACAAGTGATGTTGAGTATCTTTTCATGGGCTTGTTGGCTCTTTGTATATCTTCTTCAGAGAAATGTCTATTCAAGTCCTTTGCCCATTTATTTATTTATTTATTTATTTTTTGTGAGGAAGATCAGCCCTGAACTAACATCTGCCCATCCTCCTCTTTTTTTTTTGCTGAGGAAGACTGGCCCTGGGCTAACATCCGTGCCCATCTTCCTCCACTTTATATGGGACACCGCCACAGCATGGCTTGACAAGCAGTGCGTTGGTGCGCACCTGGGATCCAAACCAGCGAACCCTGGGCCACCGCAGCAGAGCGCGTGCACTTAACCGCTTGCGCCACCGGGCCAGTCCCCTTTGCCCATTTTTTAATCAGGTGGTTTGGTTTTTTTTGTAGTTGAGTTGCAGCAGTTCTTTACATATTCTGATATTAATCTCTTATCAGCTATAGGACTTGCAAATTTTTTCTCCCATTCTGTGGGTTATGTTTTCACTCTGTTGCTAGTGTCCTTTGATCCAGAAAAGTTTTTAATTTTGATGAGGTCCAACGTATCTATGTTTTTCTTTTGTTTCTTAACGTTTTTGGTATCATATTTAAGAAATCATTGCCAAATTCATTGTCATGAAGCATTTTCCCTATGTTTTCTCCTAAGAGATTTGTAATTTTAGCTGTTCTGTTTAGGTCTTTATTCATTTTGAGTTAATTTTTGTATATGATGTAAGGTAAGAGTTCAGCTTCATTTTTTTGCATGTATATATCTAGTTTCCATAACACCATTTGTTGAAAAAACTCTCCTTTTCCCATTAAATCGTCTTGGCACTCTTTTCTAAAATCTTTGACCCTGTACACGAGGGTATATTTCTGGGCTCTCTACTCCATTCCATTGATCTATATGTTTGTCTTTATGCCAGTACCACACTGCTTTGATTACGGTGGCTTTGTAGTAAATTTTGAAATCAGGAAGTGTGAGACTTCCAAATTTATTCTTCTTTTTAAAGATTATTTTGGTTATTCAGGAAAAGCTAACTTTTTAACATGGAAGTAAATGTACTTAAAAGTAAGAACAAGATAAGCATTTTATCATAGACATACAATAGAATATTCTATTCATGAATGAATGAGAATTTGTTCTCAAGGAGCTAGTTCTTTAGTGAGGAAAATGTATTCTAAATAAGATACAAAGTAAAAGTACAGTGAAAGAAACTAACAACTAAGCAGATTTCAGAGAAATGAAAAATTATTTCTAGTGAAGGTTAACAAGGAAGATTTCCTTGAGGAAGTACAATTTGAACTAGGTCTAAAAAAATAAGAGACCAAGATGAGGAAAGGTATATTTGTTGATTAATTGTTTCTTCTACCTTCTATTTCTATCCTGGTTCTATACGCAAAGTAGGATATTTCCAATGTACTTTTACATTATGTTAAAAGCTGTGGTTAAAAAAGGAAACATAAATAACTGCTTAGATAATATTCTATACTTTGTCTCATCATGTACTTTCCCAACTTTGAGGAAGAACTGCATAAATTTTTTCAACATGCTTTCTGAATTAATGATTAAAAACAAAAGTCTTGTTAAAAAGGTCTGTTTTAACAGACCATTAAAGAAAATATACAGACGGCAAACAAGCATATGAAAAGATACTCCACATCATATGTCATCAGGGAAATGCCAATTTAAGCAATGAGATACCACTACACACCCATTAGAATGGACAAAAGTCCAGCACCATATGCTGGCAAGGATATGGAGCAACAGGAACTCTCATTCACTGCTAATAAGAATGCAAAATGGTACAGCCAGTTTGGAAGATAGTTTGGCAGTTTCTTACCAAACGAAACAAATTCTTACCATATGATTCAGTAATCATGCTCCTTGGTATTTACCCAAAGGAGCTGAAAACTTATGTCCACACAAAAACCTGCACGTGGATGTTTATAGAAACTTTATTCATATTTACCAAAAGTTGGAATCAATCAAGATGTCCTTCAGCAGGTGAATGGATAAATAAACTGTGGTACATCCAGACAATGGAATATTATTCAGCACTGAAAAGAAATGAGTTATCAAGCCATGAACAGACATGGAGGAACCTAAAATGTATATTACTTAGTGAAAGAAGCCAACCTGAAACGGCTACATTCTGTATGACGCCAACTATATGACATTCTGGAAAACGCAAACCTATAGAGACAATGAAAAGATCAGTGGTTGCCTGGGATTGGGGAGAGGGGGAAGGATGAATAGGCAGAGCACAGAGGATTTTTATGGCAGTGAAAATACTCTGCACGATACCATAATGCTGGATATATGTCATTATACATTTGTCCAAACCCGTAGAGTGTACAACACCAAGATTGGACACTAGTGTAAACTACAGACTCTGGGTAACAATGATGTGTCAATGTAGGTTCAAAAATTGTAACAAATGTACAAACATCTCTGGGAGATGTTGATAATAGGGGAGGCTATGCACACATGGGGTCAGTGTGTGTATGGGAAATCTCTGTACTTTTCACTCAGTTTTGCTGTGAACACAAAACTGCTCTAAAAAATAAAATCTGTTAAAAAAAAAGGTGTGTTTTGAGTTTCTGTTTGGAATGATGAAAAAGTTCTGGAAATAGGTAGTGTTTATGGTGACACGACATTATGAATGTACTTAATGCCACTGAATTTTACACTTAAAAATGATTAAAATGGCAAAATTTATGTTATGTATATTTTACCATTAATTTTTGAAAAGCCCTGTTCATTGTCTCAGATATAATAATATTTTACTAAATGGAAACTTCTACAGATGTACAGAATAAAAAAATACATGTAATTGAGGGCTTGTGGCGAATATGGAGGTCATGATAGGGGACCTAGAAATATTGGTAATTGCTGCTCGTATGAGTGGGTTTATGCTCCAGGGTAGGTAAACACATGATGTGGCATTAGGAAGAAACAAAGGGGCTTCCAGGAAACTCTGGAAAGTCAACTAGAAGATTTTAATATAGAGGATATGTTTAAAAGCAACTGAAGAGGGAGATGCTTATCCCAAGGGATATATACCCAGACTGGAAAGTTAACTTAATAGAGTAATTTTTGAATTGAAAATAAAGAGATAGCGCCTTGTGTTCAGTCAACATTGTTTTCTCCGAGAATCCAGAGGAGTATAGGAGAGAACTGAATCCATGCCTGGAGATCAACCAAAAGGACCTCAGAGGCCTCTGGCTTTTTCTCAACTGTCAATGAATCCTCTCTCCCTTGTGGCTTCTCTCAAAGATGAGTCATTCGTCTGGGAATCACCTCCCCCTTCCTTTGTAGTCCTCAGACATTCTATATCCAAAATTTCACAAGGAGCTAGAAAGGATTCTTGGGTATTTTAAAATGATGACAGCCTGCCTGAGAAAAACGAGGCTACGAGGCTCTCATTCACCCCTGAGAGGGCCTCAGGATGTACTCCTTCAGGTTCCTTCCTACTGAAGTAAAGATTAGCTCTGGGTGTGACTAGATTAGGAGCATGCTTAAAATGAATGTTTACCAAGTATTGGTTAAGACTCACTTTGTGCAATGAAGGGAAGAAAACAGACAAGGAAGCCACTGTCTTCAAGTAGCTTTCAGCATAAAATGAACTTGACATAATCAATCTTTGCAAGCAACTCAGTATGTATTAGACTTACAGTGTATTCATTCACTCAATAATCACGGATTAAGCTTCTTCCATGAGCTGTGGCCAGTTCTAGGACTTGAGAAGATACAGATGAATTACATGTGCTTGTGCAAGCCTGGAACCCTGGAAGTGATGTGCAACCAGAGAAGAGAGAGTGAGCAACGTCTGTGGATAACATTCAGCATTTCTTGAGCCCTTTCTATATTTCAGTCTCTCTGCCAAGCACTTTGCTTTTGTTAACTCATCGAATCCTCATCAAACTTCTTTGAAATGAGAATTAACATCCCGTTTTTAAAGTTGAGACCCTAACGCTTAGAAAGGTTAAATAATTCACCGACATACGTACATAAATTTTCAGTAGAAGTATTTCTGTCAAATAAATGAAATCCCTTTTTTGGTTTAAAAAAGTAGCATCCACGTGACAGAAAAAGGATATGTATAGAAGAAGGTCCCTAGGGACGTACTGTAAATATGGTTTCCTCTGGGCAGTAAGAGTGAAAGAGAAAAAGAAATTATCAACTTTTAATCTATATTTGTTTGAATATTTTTATTACCACTGTCATGCATTGTTTTGTAGCAGAAATATTTTGTTTAAAATAAAAGAGTTCTCCAAGGTCATACAGCAAGAGTAATTCAGACCCTGAATTCTCTCACTGCACATGTTACACCCTTAGGCATCCTATTGGTTTGTATCCCAACTCCAGTATAAAATATGTACAAGAGACGTCTTTACCCCTTCTACCCACTTTTGACAATTCATCAGAAAAAGCTCTTGACACTTTGTTTAATCAAAATGAAACCCTCTTTATTGAAAGAAAAGTAAAAAGTTTCTAGCTGTATTAAAACACGTTCAAATGCTCCTACGGAGGCTTCAGAGACTGGTGTCAACAGTCCCTGAGGAGCACTGGGTTGCATGTGAAGATCTTGCTTCGTGACAGACGCAGTGGGGAAATTATGCTCTGAGAGCACACAAGTAGAAAGTCTGTATCATTCTTTCATTGTTTGTTTTGTTTGGGTTTTATTTTCTCGACAGTTGGAAGCAGTTCCTCTACATCATTTTTCTGAGAATTATTTACTACCACTTCAGTAATAAAAGAGACCTAGAGAAGAAGAAAACAAATATAGCAAGTCTTTACATTGGCAGAATTATTTTCTCTGCACAAAAACAGAAGGCCATTTCTTTTGTCTCCTCCATCTAAACTAGGTTAGAATTATCTTCCCTTACAAATCATAATATTGGAAAAGAAGGAAAAAATTGGCATATGATTGAAGAGAAAAATAAATACATGAAGATTAAATTTGGGAAGCCCATTCATTGGTTCCAACCATAAAGTCATTCTCTTTCTATATTTAGCTGTCAGAAGAGGGATTTTCATTTGACAGACCCATAAAAAAGGCTTTTTACAGAAAAAGCGAAACTACAGATTTCAGGGAATTGAGATGTGACTCCAAAATAGCAGTAGTAATAGTTCTTAAATGGTAACTTTTTAATGCATTGATAAGCTTAGAATTAGAATATCATAGTCTAACTTCCCTTGAGTGTCCTTGCCCTGCCTAAATAAAAGCCAGCATCACCGGATCCGTTTCCTTTTCCCCTGAGCCTGCCTCCTCTAATTAAGGGAGATAGTAATGACACTTAGTTTTCATCTAATCTTGCTTCAGGTAATTATGGTTCGTTGTAGCAATTACAAGTTACATTTATAATGAACAATCAAGGGAAAAATCTTTCAAATTCATTTTATTAGTCTTTGAAAACCTGCTACAGAATAAGCAGTCAAGATACGTTTGCCGGACAAATACTTCAATGAGAATGTCGAATTAAATCCAAGAAATTCCAGCCAAAGGCTCTTTTTAAACTGTAACTCTAAACCCAATTCCTCCACAATCTCCTCCCCTAATTTACCCCAGAATGACCCTGCCGTTCTACTGCTTCCTCAGCATTGTATAGAGATAGCCCACGATATTAATTTGCATTGTCCATAAAATATGGTTCTTTTAAATATTTCAAGGGATTTTTTTCTCTGTGTATAGCCTTTCATTTTTATGTAAGTTCTATGAGGGCAGAAATCACCATCTTTATTTCTTTTGTTTCTTTTTGCAACTCCTATGCAGTCTTCTCTTGTCCACATGTCTCACGTAAATTCCTTCACTGGGAGGGCTCCTAGATCATCTCAAGATCCAACTGGAACCCTAATTATTTTCATAAGTTCTTCCTGACCATTCTAAAATTAGATCCTTCCCTCTACTGATCATCCCCTACTGAACACCCCTACTGATTATACAACATTTTCCACATCTACCATTACTTGTCTCCTTATAGTATATTGTCTCATATTATTAAGGATTGTTAGTTCCTTAAAAAGAAAAATAGTATTGGATCATCTGCCTATCGTGTATTATGAAATCTTGTCCATGCATTCAAAAAGTATTTGTTAATTTTATTTTTTTAAAAAAAACCACACAGAACAATAGCTGTTTTAAGCATATTTATCTAAACATTGCCACTTTTTAGGCAATTAATTTATGCACATCTTAAAATTTTCTATGTATAGATGGAAGATTGATTGCATATGAATGATTTTTTACCAAGTTGTCTCTAAGTTCTGTGATTTTAAATAAATGTTGGAGTCATGATTGTAAACTCCAAGTGAAGCATACATTAATAGAAATTCCTTTGAATGTTTCTCCTGTTATTTTCCAGATACCTCTTATAATTGATATGGTAAACTTTTACATTTGTTTTCTAAATGTATTCTTCAATATATTTAAGCCATTATTGTGCTATCATGAAAAGTATAATTGAGTAAATTCTGCCTTTAGTATAAATTTTCTTGCCAAGAGATTCTGTTTGCCTGTTTTTAACATTTTGTAACCTTTAGGAAACAACGTATTAGGTCCCATTTGTTTGGGAAAAAAATCTGGCCATGATCCTGGAATTTGAAAATAAGATAATTATTATCTTTTTCTACTCTTATATGCCAAGAACTCACCAAAATCTTCTCTTGGTATAAAGGCTCTTACCACTTTTCAAAGATGTTAAATTAATACTTAAAATATAGTCTTATTACAGCAGCTGGTTATAGAGCTAAATGGTACATTCCCAAATAATAAAATGAAACAGTAGACTTGTAATCATGCTGACCTTTAAATCCTTGCCAGGTATCTGTCTTTTGTGAGAAATCACTTAAAAACCAAATTAATCTCTTGATACATCTACCTAGTAGTTTCTTGGATAAGACCCAATATTGATCGGAGTGATACTAAAGTCTATTCTCTAAGAGACAGTGTAATTCTGAGGTCCTAATGTCTCTTTGAGAAATGCAATGCTGAATTCAGGACACTCTCCATGTTGGCCAGGCTCATGGCCCTGCTAAGGGAATCCCCCTGGCCAACAGCCTCTACTGTTAAAGCAGCCCATGGCCATCCATGTTTTTGCTGTTTGGCCACCCTCCAGACACACTTTCAAATGTACTATACATGGAAAAGAACATGTACATATATTCTTTTACATGTTTAGGGTCTTGCAGACATAATCACAGAGTCTTAACAAATGAAACGTACCTTTCTCATATGTTTGATTTTCAACTCATCTGGGCTCTAAAGCAAGTTAATAGTGTGAAGGATTTTACAAATGGATCAGGGAGGACATTTTTCTTTCCATTCTAGGCAGAATTTCCCACTCTTTTCCTGTCTGAGAGGGAAAATTTGTATCAATAGACAATGTTAGTTTGTTCTTTTTACTTAGGTCTTTTTCACTCTATGAAATTAGTGCTTCAAACACTAAGAATCTGGATTTGAAAATAGCTTGATGGTTCCAGGTCAAGATGGCAACATAGGAAGATCCTGAACTCACCTCGTCCCACTGACACACCAAATCTACAGCTATATACGGAGCAATTTTCTCTGAAAAAAACCTAAAAATTGGCAGAGCGACCCCTTCCCACTGGGAAAATGAGAGGGAAACCACATGGAAGCAGCTGCTGCAAGGACCACTTCTACCTCTCCTGGCTCTAGTGGCTAGTGGATCCTACAGGACTGTAACCAAGGGAGAAAGAGTTCTTAAACAGCTACCAGCTCCAAGACGCAGCAAGAGGCAACAGACCCAGGAGCACAGTCTTTCTGTGAAAGAGGCCTATTAGCTTATCATCATAGCTACAGCCTGAGGGGCTGGCTTCTAACTAAATACACATCTAAGGACTGACTATAAACCTTTCCTGAGACCTTGGAGGGCAAGTGATATCTTCTCTGTTTCCCTCTGCTGTGCTCCAGAGTACCAGCATCTCTGAGAGGGGAGCTCTTATATGTATCTTCTACCCCAGTTTCTACATCATATCTGGTACCTTGGTTTTTGTGGCTGCCACCCAGGGGACACCTCCAGATCACCTCGCTCTGGTGACCTGTGGGGTTTATGCTTGCAGTCCACAGCATATATTTGCACCCGTTAGAAGCTGCTGCCTGAAGGTCTGGCTTCCAATCAGCCTGAATCTAGGTGCTGACTGAGATCTTCCCCTTTGGGACACTGACTGGTCTTGGCATACCCTCAACTGCTGGGAGCTATTAAAAATAAAATAGCCTGCTTGGAAAATCACAAAGGCCTGAGAGACAAACAAGAGCTAGGGCAGTGTTGAACAATAAAGTTCATTTCCTACACAAGGCCAACCCTTCAAGACTGGGGGAGGTGGCGGTTTTATTTAATGCATGAAAACCAACACAGAAAGTCAAGCAATATGAAGAAACACAGAAATATGTTCCAAACAAAATAACAAGATAAAACCTTAGGAAAAAACCTTAATGAAATGAAGATAAGTAATTTACCTGATAAGGAGTTCAAAGTAATGGTCATAAAGATGCTCATGAAACTTGGGAGAAGAATGAATAAGCACAGCGAGAATTTCAACAAAGAGATAGAAAATATATGAAAGTACCAAAAAGAAGTTACAGAGCTGTAGAGTACAACAACTGAACTGAAAAACATACCAGAGAGGTTCAACGGCAGGCAAGATGAAGCAGCTGAGAGGATCAGCAAACTCAAAGACAGGGCAGAGGAACTCACCCAATCAGAGTAGCAAAAAAGAAAAGAGAATTTTAAAAGTGAAAATATCTTGAGGAACTTATAGGACAACATCAAGAGACTAACATTCACACTATAGGAGTCCCAGAAAGAGACGAGAGAGATAAAGGGGCAGAAAAATTATTTGAGGAAATAATGGCTGAAAACTTCCCTAACCTGGGGAAGGAAACAGACATACAGATCCAGGAAGCCCAGAGAGTTCCAAATAAGATGAACCCAAAGAGACTCACATCAAGACACATTATAATTAAAATGTCAAAAGTTAAAGACAAAGAGAAAATCTTAAAGGCAGTAGGACAAAAACAACTTGTTACATACAAGAGAACCCTCATAAGACTATCTTCAGGTTTTTCAGCAGAAAAGTTGTAAGCTAAAAAAGAGTGGAAAGATATATTCAAAGTGCTGAAAGAACAAAACTTCCAACCAAGAATACTCTACCTGACAAAGTTATCATTCAGAATTGAAGGAAAAATAAAAAGTTTCCCAGAGAAGTGAAGGTTAAAGGAGCTCATCACCACTAAACTGACCTCACAAGAAATGTTAAAGGGATTTCTTTAAGCTGAAAAGAAAGGGCACTAATTAGTAACAGGAAAACATATGAAAATCTAAATCTCACTGATAAAGGTAAAGATATAGTAAAAGTAGTGGATTAATCACTTATAAAGCTAGCATGAAGGTTAAAAGACAAAAGTAGTAAAAATAACTGCAACTACAGTAATTAGTTAAGGGATACACAAGATAAAAAGATGAAAAATGTGACATCAAAATCATAAACCAGGGAGACAGTAAAAATGAAGAGCTTTGGAATTTGTTCAAACTTAAGTTGTTATCGACTTAAAATAGACTGTTACAAATAAAGGTTATTAAATGTAAGCCTCCCGCTACCCACAAAGCAAAAACCTATAGTAGATACACAAAAGATAATGAGAAAAGTATCTAAGCATACCACTAAAGAAAATCATCAAACCACAAAGGAGGATAGCAAGAGAAGAAGAAAGGAACAGAGGACCTACCAAACAGCCAGAAAATAATTAACAAAATGGTAATAAGTCCATACCCATCAATAATTACTTTAAATGTAAATGGACTAAATTCTCCAATCAAAAGACATAGAGTGGCTGAATGGATTAAAAAACAAGACCCATCTATATGCTGCCTATGAGAGACTCACTTCAGGGGAAAGGACACACATAGACTGAAAGTGAAGTGATGGAAAAAAATATTCTATACAAATGGAAGCCAAAAGAAAGCTGGAGTAGCTATACTTATATCAGGCAAAATAGACTTTAAAACAAAGACTGTAATAAGAGATCAAGAAGGGTACTATATAATGATAAAGATGTAAATATTTGGAAATATAACATTTGTAAATATTTATGCACTCAGTATAGGAGCACCTAAATATAGGAAGCAAATATTAATAGACCTAAAGGGAGAAATAGACAGCAATACAATAATAGTAGGGGACTTCAATACCCCACTTATATCAATGGATAGATCATCCAGACAGAAAATCAATAAGAAAACATCGGCCTTAAATGACACATTAGACCACATAGAAAATAGCTTGATTTGTAATATTAAAGGGTCAGAAACAAATTAAATGTAAGAAGTTACTAAACACAGAGCTCCTGAAGAGCAATAGGAACAAGTCTTGTCCCATTAAACTCCAACAGCACAGTAATTGTGGTAATGGTTGAGAACTGTAGTTGTGATATGACTCCAATAGGACTCACTTGATAAGCAAATTATATTAAAGGACACAAATAAGTCACTTTAATAAATGGTGCATCCTTTAAAGCTTTTAACTGCTTGTGAAATTTAAAATTAAAATTCAGCTTTAGGATTATGAGGAATTATTTCAAAAGAACTGAAGATATTTCTCCAATCACTATCATTTTACTAACAATACAGCTAGTAGTGCTGAGAATCATTCCTTATGGGTCTGACTTTGGTCCTACGTGGAGGCTCACTAACTTGAAGAGTGTGGTTCGGACTTGACCATCCCATGCCTTTTGTCATCCCCATTGTTCTCCATGAATTAAGGTCCCCAGGAGTAGTCATCAGTCATTCCATCCTCTCGCATACACCTTGCTGGGCATTGGTGCACACTCCACTTTGGAAGACACTTTAGTTTTTATAAAACCCCAACATATCTAACTTAGGACACACCTGTATAAAACACCTATCAATGCATTTAAATCCATTGGCTTTATAATTCCTTTTAAAAGCAACAGAATTAAGAACTTTTAAACAAAGCATGGCTGCAGTAAATGCTGTAGAAGTAAAATAAGTGGGTCACACACTTAATTGCCTGCATTTTATTATGTAGAACGGAGAAAGACAGCCTTCCTGGCAATACTGAGGTATAGCAAAGTTCACAATGGGTTTTCTTTTGAAAGTGTGGGGGCTGCTTCTTGCTCTGCACTCTAAACACCCTGCATAAGGTCAGAATTTAATTTGCCAGCCTTCCCTTTCAGGGTAATTTGAAGCATGCTTCTTATAGTTCTCCCCTCCCCCAATGTGATGAAATTTAGCCCAAAGAGCATATTTCCAGGAGAAAGAGACATCTGTAGTTCTGCTATTACACAGGCGTCACCTCTGCATTCCTTTCTACCTACCAAAAACTTTTTGAAAAAGGGATTCATTTAATCTCCCTTTTAATGTGACCCAATATGTTTTCACAAATGGGAGATTTTCTCAAATGTGGCATTCATGACAGTCTGCGTGGGTTTATGCAGCATGAGTAAATCAAACAGGGAACCTCACCATTTGGACAGTCTGATTTAACTGGACCATTTTAAAGCACTCTGAGCAGCAAGAGCAAATACAGACAAGCCAACCAAGGAATTTTTAAGCCAGTCCAATTGAACCACATGTTTATTCACACAGAGAACCTCAATCACTTGAAAAACCCTGAATTAGTTATATTCCACACTTTTAGGGATTTCATGAGAGATTTTAAAGACAAGAATCACTCTATCCCCTATGAATAGAAATATTTGTGGTTAGCAGAGATGTGCCTGCATGGTCCGGCTCCATCGCTCCCATTCTTGATCACTACGTCATTTACCCAAAAATCCCTGAGAGTATGTTTGGGCCAGTACTAGACATAATTGTTTTGTTAATTCTATAGGAAACATGATTCACTGAAGTTAGTTTGAACCAGTCTACAGGATTTGTTTCATATTTGAGCATCAAAAGGCAAATGAGCCAGTTGTGTTTCATGTAGAATAATTAGCTCGTGAATTTAAACAGAAGGCTGACTTGGAGAGACTAGCTTTGACCAGACTCATTCAATCAAAATGTATTCAACTTCCATTCCAGCCTGATAATTTGGTGACTTTGACCATTGATACTGCAGACTTAGTCCTCTGATGATGTACCATGGATACCTGAGGATCCCAAAGGGATAACCAAGACAATATGCTCCCTCCGGAAACCGGTGAGCAATTTCCCAGCTGCTTCAGAGATAAGAGATTCTCTCACACCTTGCAGCCAGATCTTAAGCTAAATCATTCATGTAAAGGGAGGAATTGGTTAATGAGTAATCAAAGGGTCTCTTTACTGCAGGTAGAAGTGAATAGAAGTTCTAGCAGCTAGAAGTATATCTATAACCAAGATGAGTTATGATGAAGAAACACAGATCTATTGTTCTCCCAATTCCACAAAAACACTCACCCAAAGAAATAAACTTTGTTCAAAAGAATTAAGTACAGATTAAAAGAGGGAAGAACTTGGGCCAGCCTGGTGTCTTGGTGGTTAGGTTCATGCACTCCACTTTGGTGGCCTGGGATTGACGGGTTCAGATCCCAGGCGTGGACCTACATACTGCTCATCTGACCATGCTGTGGCAGCGTCCCATATACAAAAAGTAGAGAAAGATTGGCACAGATGTTAGCTCAGGAACAATCTTCCTCAAGTAAAAAGAGGAGGATTGGCAACAGATGTTAGCTGAGGGCCAATCTTCCTCACCAAAAAAAAAAAAAAAGGAAAAATTTATTTGATGAAAAGGAAGAAAAGAAAAATCCACACCAGAAATATTTAATATAGGAAGAAAGTCTCTCTCTCTGATATTTTAGATATTAGCCTCAATGACACAGGAAGCCAGGGCATGAGATCTTAAAACAGTGTCCATTTCTAAGAATCCCTAATTCTATGTTCAAACATGATGGTATAATTCACTTGATAATAGTATGAACAATTTTTTACATCAAGTAAGCAAATATTTTTTAAGAGCTTACTATATGTTCACTTCTGCTTATCTTAGATGATGTAATACATTTTTTTAGTAGTCTGTGTAAAAGTTCCCTTTGTAATTCTATTCCCTGAGAGTCACTATACCTATATTCTGCTTTAGCTCTGTCACTTTGTATAGATCAGGGTGATTATGTCACTTACCTGCCTTGAAACCCCATTTCTCTTATTGTTTTCAGCTCAAGATCTACAGCCAAAAAGACCTAAGTTTGACTCCTGCCCCAAATATTTAATACCTGTGTTACTTCAGGCACATTTTTAATATCTACAAGTTTTAGTTTCCTCATCTGCAAATGATGATGGTAATAGTACTTTTCTAGCAAGGTTACTATGAAGATGAAATGAGAAAATGAATGTAAAGTACTTATCATGCAGGGATTACAGTAAATGCAAAAGAAATCTTATTATTCTCATATAAGCAAAAGCATTTAAGTTCTCATAAAGTATTAGTGTCTGCCCTTATGGAGGTTATATTCTTGTGGGAGAGACAAGTGATAGATAACATAATTCCAGGTGGTGGTAAGTGCTGGGCAGTAAAATAAGACAGGCTAAAGATGTCAGGGTGATAGAGTTGTGTGGGAAGGATGTTCTAGATAGGGAAGTTGGCTCTGCAAGGGCGATATCTGTGGAGAGATCTAACTGGTGTGCAGGAGTCAGCCATGCTGATATCTGGGGGCAAAGCATGAAAGGCAGAGGGAAGAGAAGTAGATAGGCCTTGAGGAGAAAATGACTGGGGAAAAAGAGCCAAAGTGTCCACAGTGGAGTAGGAAGAGAGAAGGGTCATCTTAGAGGAGGCAGGCTGACCTTATAGCAACCTCATAGGTCATGGTAAGGACTTTTTGTTTTACTTAGCTTCAGAAAGCCAATGAACAGTTTTGAGGAAGAACAATATTTGATCTGATTTGTTTTTAAAAATTACTTTGATGGCTTCCTTAAACTACTCAATTACAAAGGATAACTGTGTTTTTGTTTTCTTTCTTTCTATCTTTTCTGTGCCTTTTCCCAAGCACCTCTCTTCTTTCTGAAAAGACTTCTGTTTCTGTCTCAAAACACCTGCAAAAGAAAATAACTCATATTTCTGATGAGGATATAGTCTCAGCTTCAGTATTTCTTTGGATGAAATGGCATTTTTTGTAATTGAATATGCTATATTAACATTTATAAATGAAACTGATCATTTTAGTTATGCCAATAATGTTTTTTATGTGTTTTCTCCATATTATTATCAATATTTACAAGTTTGCTCAAAAACTCATATGAATGTATTGATTAGAATGCATTGATTATTGGGAGCTAATTACTATAATCATAAATGTAAAAAATACGTTCTCTAATCGAAATGCTGCAAATTTATAACTAACATTATTGGTTGAAGATTTTTTCTTTTTTTTTGTAAGCAAGAGTAGCCCTCAGCTAACGTCTGTTGCCAATCCTCCTCTTTTTGCTGAGGAAAATTGGCCCTGGGCTAACATCTGTGCCCATCTTCCTCTACTTTATATGTGGGATGCCTGCCACAGCACGGCTTGGCAAGCAGTGCGTAGGTCTGCACCCAGGATCTGAACCTGCGAACTCCGGGCCACCAAAACAGAGCACGCAAACTTAACCACTATGCCACCAGTCCAGCCTCAAAGGTTTGTTTTTTAATGTTTTATTATCTGGCCTACTTAGTATTAGGTCAGGAGCCAAGAAGTCAGTTCAACCACGACAGCTGTGTGACAGCAAGCGAAACTCTGACCCGCTTACAACCTGGGTTTCCTCAACTACAAAATGAGGATGCTGAATAGAAAATGATAGGTTTTTTCCTATAAATATTATATCTGGATAAGTTGTAAACATTCAACTTAGCATTTATATAGCATGTCGTTTACTCATTTAGTCTGACTTTCCAATGTGTCCCTTAACTTACTGCTTATTTAACTTTTTGTAGAGGGTCTTCCTTCATAGGTAGCACCTGACTAGCTCCATGGAGAGAGAAAATGAATTTTTAAAATTAATAGTATTAATTTATTGATCCTTGTTACTTTCCACTGAAATTAACCTGTCTTGATTTTTCTATATGATAATATATTTCTTTTAAATTCTCAATGGAAAATTACATCTTCAACAAGTCTCTGGGAAATGATGTAATTGTATTATATCACCATTGAACAAACAAATTTTGTCTGAACTTAAAAATTTCTTTATGTGCTGTATTAATATACCCCAACAAAGGTGTTCCTTATTTCAAACTGCAAAAGGGCTTGTACTTTTAAAAATTAAAACTTATTTTTACTCCTCATATTATAAGCACAGATTGAACATCTAAATAATGTGTCTTGAAATCTTGGGCCTGGAAAATTCTTAATGCTAAATTTTTTCTCCTGGAAATCTGGCCCTCATTTGCATTGAATTTCAATGACTTCCTTAAGCAAACACCTGGAAGTCCTCCAGTCCAATGGAAATGTGGGTCCGCAGACACAATTCTGCAAAAACAGTGAGCTCTTTGGCAATTTTAGAAAGGCTGAGGGTTGGCCATCATCCAGACCTCAAGCTGTTCACACTGTTATTTCCAGACAGGCAGGGCAAGAGAGGTACAATATTGCACTCGCTTGAGTGAAAGGATTAGAGCCCAGATAGTGCCGAAAACGGGTATTCGTACAGTGGAGCGGTTTCATTGTCATGATGAGTCATGCTCATGACTCAGGAGGCTCCTAAACACTATGGTTTGGGACCTGCGCCAAGTCTCCCAGCCCCAAAATGGCACTCCCTCCAGAGCCACTCAGATGGTATAGGTTTTAGACTAGTCAGGAAAGGAAGAGAAGAGCGTGTCCCAAACACTGCTATGTCTCCCTGCCCCTATCCTAGGAGCCTAGATCCAAGGATTTCTTAATTTCCCTTCTACCTCTATTATAAACCAACTACAAAAGTTGGAATTAGTCCAAAGAAAAGCAATCAACGGTAGTGGATTTAGAAAAAGGAGAATTAAAAAGGCTGACTGCTCAACAGTAACAAGAAAGAGGAAATGAAGCAAAGTTCACTCCGTGTCTGGAAAATATTAAATGATGCAGAACAATAGGAAATTTAGACAAAGTATAAAAGCATAAATCAGGAGAAAAGGAAATGGACATATAAGAAGACTGGATTCTAGAAGAGTGTTTCTCAACCATACGTGCTGTGTTCCACAGTGTTACTAAGAACTTCAAAGTGCTTTGTTAGAGCACTGGGAAATTTTTTATAGCATGAAAATATAAGTTCTGTTGGAAATGAAGCTACATAATATTACAATGTGAGCACTTCGATGAGTAGGTTTGACAAAATGAGGTAGAGCTGGCTCTAAAGAAAAGATAAGAAAGACATATTGTAATATCCAACTGGTGTTAAAGAAAAATCATGTATTTACGTGGATAGCCATGAAATTTGCTTTGTGAGCATATAGTAGAGCTTAGAGCAGTAAAGAATTTTTATCAAAGGCATATTTCAGAAAGCTGTCAAATAAATAATGTGGTTTCTATAGATGTTTTTCTAAACTCTGTGGGATCTTGTTATACGCAGGACGTTTTTATTGTAAATTTTGATTTGTTTGAGCCTTTTAATGGTTCCAAATTTTCAACAACATTTTTGTATTCAAATGGGTGTCTAAAATGCAAAAAGTTTGTGAAGCAATGACCGAGAAGAGTGATTTTAATTTGGGGTAGAGGAGATAAGCACCACCTCGGCCCGTTTCTGTTACATTCCCAGTGGACCAGGCCACTAAGACCTACTCTAGAATTGTTTACATGTGCTATAGCAAAAAAAAAATTGAGAAAAATCTGATCTAAAAATTATTTCTAACATTGGGATTAATCTGACTATGGTTGCCTGGTCAATTTTTTAAGACATTATTGACTTATTTAAAATGAAATGTAAAAGATATGCAGACTATATGTCCTGGAGATTAACCTAGTCATAAGAAATAGGAGTGAGCCCATAAACTACAATTTTTTTCTTTATTATTCAAAGATAATTTAATTTTTGGATTTATATCATGTGAGGAATTAACTTTAAATTTATTTAAATTTAGCTGCTAACTCATTATTTGAAGATTCATACTATATCTAACAGAGAAGCTTTGCAGAATAAAGTAAATTTCTGTAAGAAACAGATTATATGAATTCAGGTGATGAAGAAAATTTTATTTCGTCTATTCATATGAGGGGTTTTTTTAATCTAATTCTGAAATTTTTGCCTGAAGGAGAAGAGAAATGTAATTAAACGGCAAATTTGAGCCATCCCATGTATTCATACAGATTCATCATATTTAAATGCTTAATTTGATTATCTTCTAGAATATTTTTAAATTATTAATACTGTGAAACATATTCTGAATGATGAAATGGGGTTTTGTAATATTATTACTCTAAATGAATTTTTTACAAATGTTCAGTGCTTAATAAGTCTTCAAGTAAAAAAGAAAAGAAAAGAGGGAAATGATAAGCTGTTCTGTTGAGAATTATACATGATCTAATTTGGATAATACAGTGACTTAGTCTTAATTTATTCCAACATTCACTTGTATATTAGAATGAACAGCTGGTTAATTTAATAATTTCTGTTATAATTCATTTGCTTCTTGATTATAGTTTTTGTCTGCCTCTTGTTTGTCATGTAACACTATGGAGATATTTAATTTTTAATTTCAATGTAGAATAAAATACTATTACCCAGTGGTTCTTTCTTTATAAAACAAAAAATTGTTCTTATTATGTGGATTTTTTCATATGATTGCAGCTCTCAGTAAATTAGATTATAATTTTAGATTTCTCTAAAACCTTTTCCAAAGAACATAAAATTGGGCAAAGTCTATTCATTCTGATTCTACAATTCTAGTTCTAAAACTTGCTCTCATTTTATCGGACTATTTGAGTGGTGACATAAAGTCAAGATAACCCATCTATAGTAGTCTCTTTCATTTCTTTGCCCTCATTGCCAACAATGGTTCCTCCCTTCCCTTTATTTTTTTCAGGTCCCTGTTGAAATTCTGGCACTTTGAATACTTCTAAATTCTTGAAGAATAAAGTCCTGCATGTTGGAAAGTGTTCATAGAGTAAGGATAATACATCAAACATGAGTATTTGGGAAGGGGCCATGAGGCACACAGAAGCAGTAAAGGCCAGCTTAACTGGATTTGCAGTGAAAGCACTGTGCTAGAATCCTGCTGGTCCAAGTTAGTAACAGGAGGCTTTGAAAACTATAGCTTATTAGAAAGTGCATGTGAGACTTTTAGATATTTCCTATGGCTACTGACCTATAGGCTGATACCTGATTTATCGCACCGATAAAATCATGGGTGCCTAGAAGAGACAATGGTTGAATAAAATAAAATGTTATTGTCTATCATTACATTGCTGCTCTAGAAAGCAAATTAATATATTAGATAACAGGTTGTATCTATATAGACAATAGGTTAATATCTTTAATATACATAAATCAATAAATAGAAAAATGACCAAAGATTATGATAGGAGAACTACAAAGAATGAATAAAGATATGCTAAGAAGTTCAATGTTACTATCAATCAAAAAATTACAAGCTACTTGGGAAAGGGAAGAGGGGTTTAGCAAATTAAAAGGGCAGGTCATTCTCTCATGGTTTGTGGACCTAGACAGGAGGAACATGTGTCTCTCTATACTATGTCACGTTATTCATGGAAAGTGTTTTCCTTTTATCCTTACAGGAACCAAAATCATTGCCTCAACTCTCCCTTTTGTTTTGACTGTCAAGTTTTGGTTGTTAACAATAAACATAATTTAGGAAAAAACTGAGTTGGGAACTTTTTACTTGGCATTTATCTTCTTCATTAGTTTTTGGGGATTCTTTGAAGTTTGTTATGTGTTTTATTTATCTGGCAGTAAAGAGAAGAAATATAAATTTTCTCAGTGAAAATAATTGAGAAATTAATAAATGATTAAGGCATCTAGAAATGTAGAAACTTTAAAAGAAAGATTGTTCAGTGGACTCTATATCTACACAGGAAAGCTAACAGGCTTATTTTTCCATTGCTTTATTTTACACTTATTTTGCCATATTCAAACTTTCTTCCCCAAGGAATCACAGAATGTTAGATCTCAATGAGACCTTTGAGGTCACTGTGTTCAACCCGTCTTCAGTTTCAACATGAGAACAAAGACATGAAAGCTAAAGGACTGGTCTAAATCATATAACCAATTCATGGCAGATTTGACACTAGAACACCATGGTCTAGCCACTAAACCTCAACTTGAATGGATTGACAAATTAACTGTTTTGAAAAGAATTACAACGCTGTATGCTTTTTCACACTCATTCCAAGGATCAAATGTTCCTGGAAAGCTTTGCTCTCCTCCCACTCATTTTCTCAAGGGCATCCCAACATACCATGGGTCGCTCTTCAGTAGACACATCCTTCTTCCCTTCTTAAGGACATAATGGAGCTATGTTATCTACTATATCTCACCTCCTTCTCTATGGACATTAAGTGTCTTCTCTGAGATCTCTTCAGTATTCCTCAAGGAACTACCAACACCACTGGGTGTTTAAAAATGACTTCAGGAGTGGTGTAGAGTCAGGACTATAGCAAAAGGGAAGGCAGTAAAAAGTATGAAGATATCAAAAAAGGAAATGAATAAAGCGCAGAGAAATGGAGAATATCCAGATACAATTACATGTGGAAGCAATAAATCTAAGGCAATAGAAATACATTTGTGTAGATGTTCCTTCCGGAAAATCAGGTCAGACAACTTAGTCTATTAAGTCACAGTAATTTATTCAATATTTTGCTTGCTAAGGAAGTAAAGAAGGAATTTTTAATGCCAAATATATGGCTAAACACTTACCCTCTTCCAGAACACTTTGTAATCATGTTTGGATCCCACAACTTTAGTGAAACTTTTTTTTTTTCTTTTGCTGAGGAAGATTCACCATGAGCTAACATCTGTTGCCAATCCTCCTCTTTTTGCTTGAGGAAGATTTGCCCTGAGCTAACACCTGTGCCAATTTTCCTCTATTTTGTGTGTGGTTCACCGCTGTACCATGGCTGCCAACGATTTGTGTAGGTCCACGCCCAGGAACCAAACCCAGGCCGCTGAAGCAGAGTATGCTGAACTTTAACCACTAGGCCACAGGGCCAGCCCAAAACTATTTCTTCTAGTCAAATCCACTACTATTCATCACTCCTTAAAATTCTATCCTCCTTTATATATTACTTCCCCACTCCCACCCTTTCTCTTCCACATAGTGGGTATGCTCCTGTTTTTCTTTTTACCTCTCGTACTTTACGTCCACAGTGTTCCTGGCTAGGATTCTCTGCTCTTTTCCCTCTGAAATCAACTGTCCATGAAAGTTTTGCCCCAGGGCTTCATCTCTATGTTGATAACCCCAATCTAAATGCCCTGTTCCTTACTACATCTGTCCAGAGGGCATCTCCCTTGCATGGACCACCATCAAACAATCGACACACATTCACTACTGGAGAGGCAATAGCACAGAATTACAAAGAAGAAGAGCCCTAACCTCAAAGTACTTACAAATACCTAGAGATCACAATGGACAGACTGGCAGAGGAGCTAAGAATTAATTGAAGAGATTAGTGGGTGTTAAAACTTGAAAGATAGGGGGTTGTAGGCTGCAAATGATCCTAGGACTACAAAAGTCAGTCTAAATGTCAACAAGTGATGGGAGGAAGCAGACTGTCTTTTATCTTTAGTCATTCATTTAACAAATTTTTTGAGGTCTACTATGTGTCTGATACTCTTACAAGCACCGGGGCTGGTTTCATAGCATTGAAGAAAATACATGAGGTCCTAGTTCTTAGGTAATTTGCTTTCAAAAGGAAAAGTCAGCAAATAAATAAGTAAAATAAGTAAAAAAACAATCATTTCATCTGGCAGTAAGTGCTACGAAGAAAATGACTCTGGGTGATATGGTAGATAATGACTGAGGAGGTTACATTTGGGTAGAGACTTGAATGTGGAGAAGGAAACAGCCATGCATAAATGGGGGTTGGGGGAGCGCATTCTAAGCAGAGAAGTAGCAAGTGCAAAAGCCCTGAGGTAGGAATAAGCTCAGCTTATTGGGAGAATAGAAGGCCCATAGTTATGGAGCACAGTGTGGGAAGGAGAGGACATTGTGAGATGAAGTTGAGAAAGTAGACAAGAGCCAGATCATGTGGGTCTTTCAAAATAAGAGATTTGATTTTTATTCTGTTTATGTTACTAGGACTTCGTTCCACAACATAAACACGTTTAATGAATATGTCATTGGAAATTGGATAACTAGGAAAAGTACACATTCAGAAACACAATATCTGTCAATGCTTAACCAGTATTGTTTAAGGCTTGGGGGCAATGAATCTAGGTGTCATGAAGATGGTCACTAGAGAAATGTGTTCTTTGCAGACTAAGGATGCCTCTTCAGAGGCTTGATTAAACATATATCGAAGCCATCTTTAGATTGAAGCTTCAGCTTTCCCGGTACCTTGATACAAGGAATGGAGGTGTCCTAGAGAGAGACCACAGCAAATTAGTGCATTAAATAGGGACTTCTGGAATTTGGTCTTTGGATCAAATTATAAATTTAATATTTACTTTGTTTTCCTTTTTGGTAACTTCAGTCTGAATTTTCTTAGCTCTATTTCATCTTGTAAGAGGTTAGTTAATTTGAGTGAATTAACAAACAGTATTCACTTCTTCATCAACAAACATTTATTGAGTTTCTGACTATCCAGCTGATCCTATGCTATGAACTGGGGATATAAAATGTATAAGTAATGGCCCTACCTTCAAGGAGTTTATGGTATGATGGGGAAGAGAGATGAGCCGACAAATACCTGCAAGACAGCGCAACAACTGCCGTGTTAGAGGTAAGCAGTGGGCAGGGAAAGTGAACATGGATACAACCCAAGAACAACTGCAAATGAAACTGAAAAAGGAGAGGACTCTTTGTTTAGTTAAAGACACAATTATTCCAACTCATTAAATTTTTCCTTCCCTAAAACTGAGAACCTGGTGCTATTGATAGGTCACAAAATACAATGCAATACAATTGCAACTTTTATTAGAAAATATATATTTGGAGGAAAAAAATGTATCTAAAATCAGTAGCATCATAGTGAATGTTAGTTTTACTTAAAATATTTCACTGAAAATGCTCCATGGGGAAGGCCATACACTCTGTGATTGCTCAGGCATAGGAGACATGTTGTAGACTTACACCATCTGCGTAGTAGACCATCTATTGTCTTCCGGTTCAAGGCTAATTGTAAGGTGGTTTAGTAACAGCTGGAAAATTCCTTTTCAACGTGATCAAAGGAGCTGCAGAGATGCAATTATTACAACATTTATCTTTTAAAAAATAGAATATAGTCCATGCTTTTATGTCTAAATTCCTATAGACAGCCAGATAGAGAAAGAAGACATTTGTCACTGGACGATGCCTTTCAGGGGCTCCGAGCTTTCTCTTCATACGAGAACCTGTCTGGTCACATTTCTCCCAGAGCCCATCTTCTCAAGTTTTTGCTCTGGATTAAATCTGAACTTCTATACAAAGCAATTAGGCCTAGTGTCCTAGTTCATTCAGGCTGCTATAAGAGAGTACCGTAGACTGGGTGGCTTATAAACAACAGAAATTTATTTCTTACATTTCTGGAGACTTAGAAGTCCAAGACTGAGCCACCAGCAGATTTGGTGTCTGGTGAGCACCTGTTTCCTGGTTTATAGACTTCTCACTGTAACCTCACATTGTGGAAGGGACAAGGCAGCTCTCTGGAGTCTCTTCTATAAGGGTACTAATCTCATTCACGAGGGCTCCCAAAAGCCCTACCTCCAAACACCATCACATTGGGGGAATAGATTTCAGCATAAGAATTTTGGGGAGACACAAACATTCAGTTTATAGCACCTTGTTTGTACTTTCTTCTCCTTTTCATAAGTAATTCATTTAGGTTTAACTGTCAATTACTAAGGAGGTTGTTGGTAATTTTAGAATAAGATCATTAGAATTAACCTTAAGATTCTATAGAGTAATATGGAATTGAATTTTCCTCCAAGTTCTTATGTAGATGCATGAGGTATAAAGAGACTTTCCAAAATGCCTTTAAGTAAATTCAAGGATTTTAAATAAGATGAACTTTTGGTCGTTCCCATAATATAATTCCTTAACATTTACTATACTTGTTTTATCACATATTTATTCATCTATTCACCTTTCCATCTATCAATCGCTCTTATGTTTTTGATACAATTTTAAGTAAATTACTGACATCTGTACCTTTCCCTCAAGTATTTGAGCTTGCATATTTACAGTTCGATATTTGTTTACTGTTATTTTTTTATTTCTGAGCTTTGACAAATGTATATATTGGTGTAATCCAACCCTGCACCAAGACATTAAGATCCCCTCAGAAAATTTCCTCATGGTCCTTCACTAGCAATCCCTTCCTCCATCCCCAAAAGCAACTATTGTTCTGATTTCTTTCTTTCTATGTATTAGATTTGCCTTTTGTAGAACTTCATATATATGGCATAATACAGTAGGTACTCTTTTGTGTAAGGTGTCTCTCAGCATAATTTTTAAAATTTTATCTACATTAATGTGTGTCAATAGTTCATTCTTTTTTTAAATTTTTATTATTTATATCATATAAATATACTATAGATTTTTAAATACATTTCCTTATACTTCCAGTTCTTGCCTATTATGAATAAAACTCTTATGATCAATCTTGTACTAGTCTTTTTGTAGACATATGTTTTTGTTTCTCTTGGGTAAATACCTAGATTGGAATTACTGGGTCATAGGACAGGTATATGTTTAGTTTTATAGTAAATTGTTACGTATAGCTTTTTATGAAGTAGTTATACTCTTTCACATTATCAGCAAGTATGTATGAGAATTCCACTTGCTCAACTTCCTCACCAACATTTGGTACTCTTAGTCTGTTGAATTCTAGCCATTCTGATGGTTATATAGAGGTGTCTCCTTGAGGTTTTTAATCTATCTTTCTCTGACAACTAATGATGTACACACTTTTTCTTGAGCTTATTTGTCATTCATATATCTTCTTTTTTGAAATTTTCTCTTTGTCCATTTTTATTGGATTGTTTGACTTTTTTATTATCAAGTCATAGAAGTTACTTACAGAACTTGGATACCAGTCTTTTACTAATACATATATGTTTTTAAAACATTCTCCTAGACTTCAATTTGATGGTTCATATGTGTCTTTTTGATGAGAAGTATTTAAATTTGATAAATTGATAATTTACAATTCATTTTTCAAAGTTACTATTTTCCCTAATCTGTCTAAGAAGTCTTTGCCTATGCTCAAGTCACAAAAATATTCTCCTATGATTTCCTTAAAAGCCCAATGATTAAGGGTTTTACAGTTAGGGCTAAGAGCCATCTCTAATTAATTATCATGTATAGTATGAGAGTAAGTGTCAAGGTTCATTTTTTTCCAAATGTATATCCAGTTATTCCAGCACCATTTATTGAAAATAACTTTTTTCTTTGCTATATTGCATTGGAACTTTTGTAAAAAACAAATGACTACATAAAGCATGGGTTTATTTCCGAGGTATTCATTCTCTTCCAGTAGTCTATTGGTTGATCCTTATGCCAATACCACACTGTCTTGATTTGTGAAGAGTCAGGAAGTTATGTGAGTCATGAAGTCAGGTAATACGTGTCCTCCAACTTTGTTTCTTTTTTCCAAGATTGCTTTGGATATTTAGGTCCTTTGAATTTCCACATAAATTTTTGAATGAATTTGTTAATTTTTACCAAAACAAAAAGCCTTTGGGTAAATGATTGGAATTGTATTAAATCTATAGACCTACTGAGGAGAATTAACTTCTTAATAATACTGAGGCTTTCAATCCACGAACATGGTATATCTCTTCATATATTAGCTTTTCTTTAATTTCTCTCAGCAATATTTTGTAATTTTCAATGTGGAGGTCTTTGACATCTTTTGTTAAATTTACTGCCAAGTATTTTATTTTTTTGACTCTATTTAAAATGATTTTTCAATTTTGTTTTCTAATTGTTTGCAGCTAATACATAAAAATATAATAGATTTTTATATAGTAAGTTTGTATACTAGGACATGTTACATATGCTTATTACTTCTAAAGCTTTTTTTATAGATTTTGTAGGATTTTCTTTGTAAACAATGTTGAATAAAGGCAGATGAACAACTTCTTTTCCTCTAATATCCTTTTCTTATCGAACTAGCTAGGACTTTCTATATAATGATAAATAGAAATGGTGGAGGTGGACACTCTTGCCCTGTAAGATACAACATTTTAAAACTAAAAATGAAAGAGACAGTAAACTCAGAATAAAAGATACTTCCCAGAAATCAATGTTATAATTTTTGCTTTAAACACTCATATGCAGTTTAAAGAAATTAAAAAGAAAAAAAATTTTATACTTAAATTATATAATGCTTCACACTTCTGATGCTCTTAATTTCTTCATTAGTATAGGGATTTCTTTCTTGTAACCTTTCTCTTCAGCCTGAAGAACTTTCTTTAGCATTACCTATAGTATAGGTAGGTTTGAGCCAGCCCTGATGGCCCAATGGTTAAAGTTCGGCATGTTCCACTTCGGCAGCCCACGTTGGGTTCCCAGGCGTGGAACCACACCACTCGTCTGTCAACAGCTATGCTGCGGCGGTGGCTCACATAAAAGAACCAGAAGAATTTACAGCTATACACAACTATGTACTGGGGCTTTGGGGAGGAAAAAAAAAGGAGAGAGTATAGGTAGGTTTGCTGGTAATGAATTCTCTTATTTCTCTTATCTGAAATGTCTTTATTTCTTCTTTATTCTTGAAGGATATTTTCACTGGCTATACAATTCTGGATTGACAGTTTTGTTTTGTTGTTGTTCATGTTATTTTACACTTTAGTGTTAGGTTGTTAACACTTTAAAGATGTTGTTCCAGTATCTTCTAGCATCCATAGTTTCAGATAAGTCAGTGATCATTTGAAGCAGTGTTCTCCTGTATGTAAGATGTCCTTTGTCTCTGGTTGCTTTAAATTTTTTCTCTTCTATTTGGTTTTCAGCAATTTGATTATGATGAGCAGAGGTTCTTATTTATCCTGCTTGAAGTTGGCTGAAATATTTGATTAATAAGTTAGGAAAATTTTTTGACATTATTTCCTTAAACATTTTTTATCCCCAAACCTCTCTCCTCTCCTTCTAAGACTTCACTTACTTGCAAATTAGATATTTTGCTATTCCCTACAGGTAGCTGGGGCTCTTGCTATTTTTTAAAAATTTTTTCTTCTTTTTCAGATTAAATAATTTTTATTCATCTATCTTCAAGTTTTATTGACTCTTTCCTCTGTAATCTCTGTTCTGTTTTATGCTCATACAGTATATTTTAAAATTTCAGATACTATATTTTTCATCTAGAATTTTCATTTGATTCTGTTTTATAGTTTCTTTTGCTGAGATTTTAAAATTCATTATAAGAAGATTTTCCTTTACCTCATTGAGCATAATTATAATATCTGCTTTAAAGTCCTTGTCTGCTAATTCCAACATCTGGATTATCTTGTATTTGGTCTCTGTTGATTGTTTTGTCTTCTGAAAATGGGTCATTTTTCCTTGTTGTTCATGTCAAGTAATTTTGGATTGCATCCAGGATACTGGGAATGATACTTTGGAGAAATTCTCAATTCTTTATATTTCTCCAAATTGTTGATATTTAGAGATATTTAGATTTGGATATTTATTAATTGTTTGTTGATTTTTTTTTTAGCAAGCAATTAACTTGGCTGGATTCAAACTATAAATGCTGTCTCTTTGTAGTAGCTTCCATTTCAGTTTAATTAATTTATCCTTAGCTGGGCTTCTTACAGTCTGCCCCATGCATGAGTGTTTCAGGGTCAGTCAGAGATTTTGGCAGAATTAGTACATAGAATTTGTGGTTTATCCCTTTGGCTTTCTCTTTAGGGGATTCCCCTCTCACTTTCTGGTAGCTGACATTGCCCTAAACTGTCCTCTGGTCATTCAAACCTCTGAATTTTCTAACAGGTTTCCTGCCAACCTGTGTAGCACAGACCATAGGTCTGTCCTCAGGTTAAAGCTATAGAAACAGAAGACTAACAGTGAACCAGTTCCTTCTTTCAATGTCAACCCTCCTCCAGAATCTGCCTGCTTTTCCTCACTGCCCAGAGTTTTCAGGTAGTTGTTTTTGGGCTCTGTGCTATTGTTTTTGCTTTTGTGTATATATACACAAAAGCATATATATATATATATATATATATATATATATATATATATATATATATATAGCTGTTATATATGGGAGGGTCAGTCCACTAGGAAATTACATGGCTATAGAAGCAGAACTTGGCTGTCAGTTTTTGAAATTTTAAAAACATATAGAACTGTTACGTCTCTAGGAGAAAAAGTTCAATTACGGTGTCTACCATGTCAAGGGAAGTAGGCATGAATTTTGAAAAGTTGTATTGCTGTTGAACTCGATCCCAGTTTACTTTTATACCCTTCAGGAGAGTCAAAGTCATGACAGAACTCCCCTGCAACATTTTATTTTATTAACTGTTGGTATATCTTGGACTTGGAAGGATTAATTATCGGCAGTTTAGCTTGTGGTGGCATTTCGGACTTAAAACCCTTAGAGATGGAATAGATTCAAGTGATCCAGGTAAACCATTTAATTTGCAGCTGAGAAATTGAAGACCAAACGATTATGTTAATTTAAAGATTAGCAGAGATGGGAATTAAACAGTTTCCTGATGTTGCGTGTCCAATAAGAGCTATTTGGATCATGTCCTTGGGATTTTACTTCTGTAGTATATCACTACATATTACTAATTCTATCCACAGTATCTTTCTGTGGGACATCTTTAGGACCATATTATTTCATGAGCTGCTAAGAATCACAGAGTGGTCCTGAGCAGTTGATATGCATAGCACAATATTGGTATAAATAAAGAATTAAGTTAGATAATGTTTACAAAAGCATATCCTCAAGTTCTTGGTACAAAGTTAGTGTCCAGTAAGTACTCATTCTTCATCTTCTTCCTACTTCTCATCTTTCTTATTTTTAATTGTTCATATTCTCAAGACACATTTGAATTCAGGGATAGCAAAGGAAAGTAGCACTCCTATTCTTTTTTGGAATCTTTTATTTTATTCCTGTTCTAAAATAGTACAATTCTCTCACACTCCCATCCTTTCTTCTCCTCTTGTCTTGTTTACCTCTGCTATTCCATTGCCTTCTGCCTACTACTGCTTCAAAGAGACAAAAAAGTAAGCAAGATGAGGTCAGAAGGGGCTCAGGCTGTGGTTAATGAGAAGGGAGTAGGTGTTCTCACTCCTTTCTCAGAAAAGAAACTGGGAGAGGGAGAGAGAGAGATAGAGAGAGAGACAGTGAGCATACTAGTTTCTTGGCATTGTTAAAACTAGATTTAAAGTCAAAAGGCTTCTAGCCCTTCACCTATATGTAGCTTTGCCTCTGTTTAAGCATCTTTTAATAAATATTATAATACTAAGCCAGAGATAGGGAAACTTTGTCTGTAAAGTGGCAGACTAAATATTTCTGACTTTGTGGGCAACATTCTGTTTCATATTCTCTCTCTCTCTTTTTTAACAGCTCCTTAAAAATGTGAAAACCGTTCTTAGCTTGAGGGCTACACACAAACAGGTCGTGGGCTATAGTTTGCTGACTTCTGTATATTAGACATTCCTATTGTATAACGTCGAAGAATGAGATGAGATGATGCATGTGAAAACACACTGTAAATCATGCTATAGATATGTGTGATATTATTATTAATGATAATAATTACCCTTGTGATTTGGAGGGCAGCACAAATGCGTGAGGGAACTGAACATGGGTAAGGTAAGTTTTGATGGAGGGAATGATGAAGGAAAATTCTGAGTCTTCCCAGATTAATATAGTGGGTGACACTATCTTCCAAGTACCAGCATAAGATCCCAGCACTTATACCATGAGTGAGGCAAGGTAGAGGAAACACCAACACACACATTGTTTACTTCATAATATTCTTCCAAAGCTAACCTTAGCAAAAATAACCTAGATGCTTTGGAATTAGAGAAAAATGGCATAAAACCAATAATCATGATCCTCCCTAGCCAGGAAGGTGCCATCATTTGACATTTTAAAATAATTTTATTTTAACATAATTTTTCAATAAACAATTGAATTTCTCTATAAGTTCCTATTGTTAATCTTTGTTTAACAGTCTTTCAAATGAGTATTGTAAATAAAAAAATGAATGATCATACACTCTGAGTCTTCATTGCTGCATTTTAATGAATATAAAAAGTAAGAATTATATCTAGAATTTAAAATCCTTTATTAATCATAATATTTTCTGGGGGAAACAAAGAAGGTAGTTTTACCAAAAGTCAAGCCTTGTTGGATTCAAGTTACTGACAGCTGTTTACCACTGGTAACATTAGAAATTATCCTAACTTTATTACTTAATTTTCTCTATGATTTTAAATGGATTATTCTTAAAATAATAACATAAATACTCTCTAGAGCATAAGATCTGAGAGGTTTTGCAGATCCATGACTGACTATGACAACTGGAGGTCAGTAGACTGTGTTCCCATGTGCCTGCAGAATTTCATCCACAGACACCATTTTGAGAAATGCTGGCACCATGCTGGGCAGTTTCTTAGGTGTGGGAAAGCCTGTGCCATAGACCATTGTTGTATTGTAATTTCACAATGTCTCTTAGTCATGCCTAAAATTAGAAGCAAGTAATTAAATAACAGATATCATGCATCACAGAACAAGCTGGATAATCATGTTAAACACATTGACCAATTCTCTAACTTAACTATCTGATGTAAAGAGGGAAGCACTGAGTCAACTGATGAAGCATAGACATAATAAGACTGTTACTTGAAGTTAAGGGAAAGAAAAAGAAGCCCCGGAACTCTCAGCCACAACTCACAAACAGAAGAGTATCAATAGAATCTGTTAATAGAATACAAATCAGAAGCACAATCTTAAAAATGTATTTATGACTCACAACCTACTCACATTTCTCATAGGAATTACTGATTTCTATGACTAACATTAGGACTTTAAAAATGACATTGGAAATGAAAGAAACTTTTTTTTAATGTAAAGTGCAAAAATAATTAAACTGGGTTAGCAAATCTTCTTGTTGTAGAAAGGCATAAAAATTACTTGCATGAAGTCAGGTTTACATAAGAGGAAAAAAACCCCTTGGAGCCATACATAATGCCTTTTCTGTCTCCCTTTTCATCACATTACACCTATCACCACATCCCACAGATTCTATCTTTAATGGTGACAACCATTTGATAAATGTTTATTGAGTACCTACTAAGTGCCAGGTACTCAACACCACTGGGGACAGAATAGCAGACAAAACAAAAAAAGTCCCTGTTCTCATGGAGCTTAAAATTTAAGAAGGGGGAATCAATTAACAAATAAATAAATATATACTGTATCACTTGGTGAGTACTATGAGGAAAAATAATATAAAGGATTAGAGATGACTGGGGATGAGGTATTGGGGGATGGCAGTATTTTACTGAGGTTAGTTAAGGAGGGCCTCTGTCATAAAGGAACATTTTGAACAGAGACCAGAATAAAGTGAGAGGGGGCCATGCATATGACAGAAGCAAGAACACTCCAGGCAGAGGGAACATGGATCAAGACCCTGGGGTAGGAGCATGATTGGGACATTTGAGGAAGAGCAAAGGGCGTGTGAGTCTGTGTAGGGAGTGAGGGCAGGGGGTGGGAAAAGGGGGAACCATATGGAAGGCTTTAAGGAAGACTTTGGATTTTACTTTGGGATACAGGAAGCCATTGGTGCCCCTTCACACTTTAGACCCCATCATGTTTCAACATAACAATAGGCTACTATATCACATCTTGCCTCCTGTGTCTCTTTCCTCTAATGCATATTGTACTTTGCCACAATATCTACTTTTCTTAAGACCAGAACTGATCATTACTCTTCTATTAAATATATCTCAGTATCTAAAACAAAACAAACACCTGGTCAAATCATAGTCAAGGCAATGAAATCTAGATCCTCAGAATCTCTGAAGAAAACAGATGATACAAACAAACTGGGTAACATGGGAGAGCTTAGTAAAGGGACCAATTACAAAGGTGTGGACAGGGTTTAGTGCTTGCGTAAGAGATAGTGCAGTACCCTGGGAGTAGCGACTGTGAGGAGCCTTACCTCTTGTTACGGTTGACTTGTGGACCCCAAACAGATGGGTGAAGTCCTAACCCTCAGTACTTCAGAATGTTATCTTGTTTGAAAATAGGGTCAGTGCAGATGTGATTAGTTAATATAACTAAGGTCATACTGGAGTAGGGTGGGCCCTTAAAGGACATTATGACTGCTGTCCTTATAAGAAGAGGAGAAGAAACAGAGAGAGACACACACACAGGGAGAAGATGGCCATGTGACAACAGTGGCAAAGATTGGAATGATGCTTCTACAAGCCAAGGAATGCCCAGGATTGCTAGTAAACATAAAAAACTGGAAAAGGCAAAGAAGGATTCTCCCCTACAGATTTCAGAGGGAGCGTGGCCCTGCTGACACCTTGATTTCAGACTTCTAGCCTCCAGAACAATGAGACAATAAATTTTTGTTGTTTTAAGCCACCCAGTTTGCAGTATTTTATTACAGCAATGCTAGGAAACTAGTACGCCTCCCTTTGGCCTGAAGGGAGGAACTCTCAGAACCCAGAGATGATAGCGTCTATGGCCTTCGATAGAGGGGCACAGACAGCACGCAGGGACCTGGCAGGTTGAGAGCCAAAAAAATAAACACGTCAACCTTCTGATGATCTGCCAGCACCTTCCCTTGGTTGAACTGCATTGGAAGGCAGAGGGCAATTGAGGCATTGACGTGTACCCCATGGGTCAGCCTCCAGGGGCACAGAGGACAGACAAAAGCAGAAAGAGGATCTAAAGGGACAAATAGAACTATCAAGAACAAAGTTCCTAAACAATTTTGTGTCAACTTATCTTTCCTGCCTCATCTCCTATCCTTTCTCCACATGTCGCATATGATCAGACACCCAGGACCACTAGCTGCCACTCATGGCACCGTATATGTTCTGCCATCATGTGTTTGTTCATATAGTCCCTGTACTGAAATGTCTACTATCCTTACCACCTTCTCCATCTGTAAAAATCTAACTCATCTTCCAGGCCCTTCATGAAACTTTCTACAAGCCTCCTAGGCAGAGATCCTCCCTGCATTACAACTCCCATAGTCCTGAGTTTGTAGTTCTACAATAGCATCCATCAAAATCTGTCTGATATTATAGCTGGGCATCTGTCTTCTCAATTTAATTGCAAGATTCCTTGGGGCATGGATTGAGCTATATTCACCATTTATAAGCCTATACATTCTAGAACAATGTGCACAAAGTAGGGACTAATATCTATTGGTTAAATTGAAAATAGTAACTTCAGTACTGAAATGAACCTTAGAGCCATCCAGTTCAGTCTTCCCACTTACAGAAGTAAAAACTGAGGCCCAGAAATAGAAAATTAATGGCAAAATAGGACGAGGATACAGATATTAATTTGCCCAGTCTGGTGCTTTTCCCATTATATAATTATGGAATAAAGCATCATTCTCATAAAGCTCATAACAACTCCAAAGTGTTATAAAGATAAGAAAAAACAAAATGTAAATGAGTTAGGAATATGTGAATGAAAAACTTTTTTTGAGAAATTTTAAAAAAGTATTTGAGAAAATATTTTGAGCTTTATTGATTCCACAATATTTGAGAAACAGCTTGTGGGATTTAACATCCCCCAAAGGCAGCTGGGTTCTCCCATTCTGACTTGGTAGCAAGTGTGTTAAGAGATAAATAGATAAAATTATTTGCTATAATTTAAAAATAAATGTAACTGAATGGCTTAAACTGTCAGCTTAGAAAATTTCAGAATCATTTAATCCTTTGCTAGATTTTGTCAAGCAAGATGCCAAAACCAATTTCAAGCACACCATAAATCAAAAGGGCCAGTTACTAATCTATATTATCTGAGGAAATCAACTCTCTTGTGCAACAAGAATGAGGTAATGCATTTTCTCTTATTCTCTTTTTATATTAAACTTGTCTTATTCTTGCGTTAGTGGATATCATATCTTCTTAATGACATCTTTCTACTTGGGAAAACAAGGAAAATGAAAACCTATAAAAGTTAATGAACTTCCATTTTTGCAGTGGTATAGTTCAGGAAGTTCCCAAGACCACCCTCAGGTTCAATAATTCTCTAGAAGGACTTTCATAACTCAGCAAAAATGTCTGCTCACAGTTATGATTTATTACAGTGAAAGGACACAGATTAAAATCAGCAACAAGCAGCAGTACATGGGGCAGGGTCCAGGAGAGACTGGGCATGGAGCCACCAGCTGTCCTCTCCCAGGGGACTTGTGGGGACAGCCCTCATTTCTCCCAGTAACAAAGTGTGACAATATGCATGGAATATTGCCAATAAGCTCACCAAGCCTTGGTGTCCAGGGTTTTTATTGGAAGTCAGTGATGTAGACATGGCTGGCCACCTACGTGGCTGACCTTAGCGCCCAGCCCCTTGAGGTCAAGCTGATACCACGTGACCAAAGGCCCCTACCACAAATAACATTGTTAGCATAGACTATGTCGCACAGCCTAAGGAGCCCAGGTAAACGTAGACTCATTCCCTTCCCGAAGTCAGGGCCTAAAGGTTACCTCCCAGGAGCTGGGGGCAAGGACCAACCTTTCTTAGGCAAAGTTAACCCTTTACTACACAAGTGTCTCTTATAAATTTCTAAAAGATTAGGGTCTCTACCCTGTTGTTTCTGCTTTATACCTGAGATATCCAACCTGAGGTTCCAAACTTTCTTGGTTTACGGTACCCTTGCGTCTCAGTTATTTTTCATGGTGCCCTTTAGCCCAAAATAAATTCTTAATAGTAATTAGGTCCAAACAACTTAATAGTAATAGTTTGCGTGTTGTCCAACAGGTGATGCTGTGATTCCCCAGAGAATTTTAAACACCCTACAGTGTCCCTGTGCCTCAGGGCACCTTGGCACACAATTGGAGAACCATAGTTCAATATAATGCTTAAGTCACTACAGAAGACCATTCTTTTGTTTTTTTTGTCTTTAAAAATGTTTTGTTGAGAACTAAATATGTTCTAAACAAATATGATAAAATAAAAAATTATATAATTACATATAAAAATAAATATAAATAAACTAAATAAGCAGAATGCTAGGAACTGGGCTTCCATATATAGGTAAGATATGCTCTGGTCAGTTTAAAGTTTTTCACAGATGTTATAAAGTTAATAATAGAGGAAAACTTGGGGAAGGGATTATCTTTTCCATTGAACAAATTAGTACACTGAATTTTCCAGATCTTGACACAAGATCTAACAGATATTCAGGAAATGTTTGTTGAATCGAATTGTAACACAAATAGGAGGACTTGCTTACCTAAACTGTCATGAGTGTGCATACAAATAGCATCTGTTAACTCTAGTCTATTTCTCTGTTCATTAGAATGAAATTGTTTTACTTTTTAAAAAAAAAAACAACTTTTTTTCTCTCTTGTCCAATATAAAAGCAACACAACATTTTAGAAATTTTAAGAAGTAGAGAATCATAACCACGTCACCCTTATACATACAATAACTCATTACTTTTGTCTTTATTTTATGATATACATGCCTACACAGCTGTAATCATATTATACATTACAATTGTCCTGCTTGTTTCACTTGACATGGTTTTGTAAGCACTTCATTGTTCTAAATAAATCTTCTTTAAATTACCTTTTACTTCTTCTCTAATTCCGAAGAGATTTACTTTTCCTTTTGCTAAGAATATCTCTACTCTTCAGAACTAAAAGTGTTGTTTCGCACAAGTGCATCTGTAGCTGTTACTTTGATGTTCCTTTGATCCTTTAGTTTGCACAAAACGATTTCCTTCACTGTGATTACCGAGCAAGGATGGTGCAGAGGGCTGTGCAAGAAGAGATTGATCTTGCTCTTGCTTACTGAACCAATGAGGCATTCCAGTCTCCGGGCCAGGGAGGAGCCAGGCTGTAAATTTTTCTGACTCCTGCTATAAACAAAGCCTGTCACAGGGAGGCTATGACTCGACATCCCTTTCAGAAAGGGAAGCTGAGGGACAGAGAGAACGTGCCTCTCTCCATGTCACTCTGTGTCTTGGGAAGAGAAGACTGGGGATTTCTAGAAGCAGAGCCAGGGCTGACATCTTTCTGGTAAACCCAAACCACAAGAGTAGAAACTTTGAGTTGCTTTAAACTGCAAGGTCTTGGTGGCTCCATCAGGGAGGAGGGAACTGGCTCTCTCAGGTCAGGAAGGGTCGATTTTGCACTGTTTGTGGACCTCCTCTTGCCTTAATTCAAAGAGCTTCCACAGTGTGGATTGAGAGAGGGAATTTCCTTGGCACAGTATTCATTTGGGAATGAGTTTGGGGCACTCAAATAAATGCACCTGTATTTTGGAAATGAGGGATTGGTGTCATGATTTAGAAGTATTAACCATGACCGAGTTTATTGCTGAACATTTTTAGAGCACTATTGTCACCGAAAGAGGTAAAGAGGAAATTCAAAACAAGATGAGGAAGGGAGGCTGTCAGAACCACAACCTCGGGAATAGGGAACCATAACATGTAGTGGTAATCGTGAATATCCAAAGGGGAATTGACAGTTCATATTTGATTTTGCCCTTTTTACTTAAAACAATGTGCTCATCAATTAAAAAGTGAGATGTTATTCGCAGTATTTTTAATTTTAAAAAATCTCCTTAGAATGATTAGGGAAGTAGACTCTCTCGTCCCCTCACTATTGATAGGATTATAAATCGGTGCTAAGTTTCCATGATAATGTGTGCCCAAAGCCTCAAAAGGACATCTACCCTTTTCTGCAGGAATTTAATTTTTAGGACTTTATGCTATGGTATATTAGGAATGTACACAAAGGTTATATGTTATATAATATAGTTATATGTTATATATTATATATAGTATATATTATACTATATATAAATTATAGTAACATAAGTGTTATATATTTTCTTAAAATCATAAATGATCTAATTTTTTAAAATAAAATGGAATTGGTTAAATAAATTATGATGTATCTATATAGTAAAATTCTATGTGGTCACAAATCATGACAATGTACAGCTGTTTTGATCATGTGAAAAATGTTCAGGATATATGACTAAGTAAAAAAAAAACAGAAAAAAGAGCATATACCATTTAGTATATTTTTTACACACAGATGCAAACACTAGAATGAAATATATCTGCATGTTAAAGTAGTTTAAGTGGTTATTTTGGGTAGTGGGTAACAAAGTTCTTCCCTTCATTGCTTCCCTCCCTCCCTCTCTCCCTTCCTTCCTCCCTCCCTTCCTCCAACCCTTGCTCCCTCTCTCTGCCCCTTCTTCCCTCCCTCATTCCTCCCTTCCTTTCTTCCTTTTTTTCCCCTCATCCTCCTCCTTATTCTTAGTTTCCTGTTTTCCAGGCATTTGGGCTTTTGTTTTATAATTCAAAGGAATGCACTGTTTTGTTTTATTTTATTTTTAACTTTACCTTATAAAAGTCTGTTATTTGGATTTTCCTTAAGGAATTCAGGTGGAAAAAGAAAGTGAAACAATTGTGCTCCTTTCTCTTCTACTTGATGCCCTGTGTCCTTAATGATTTCAAGTTCTCTTCTTCCATGGGCGAAGAGGAGAGAAAATAGGAAGGTAACAACCACCATTCCACTGTGTCTTTCAGAAGCAGACCTAGAAAACCATTCCACCCTGCTCAGTCCTCTTCAGGAAGTGAACTTTTAAAAAAATTAAATGATTTCTATTTCTTTTTACTTGTTTTGATAGTTGAAGGACTGGTAGAAAAACAAGTCAGGTATTTGCTGTATAATTATTTCATGCTATTTAAACGTTACGTATTTCTTCACCATAGCAGTTAAGAAGAAATTAGTTTTACCTTTAATGTGTAAAATTAAAATGATTCACAGCTTTTCTGATAACTCATAACATTTTTTCTAACAAGTTAACAAATCTGGGCTCTTTCATTTTTGAATTAATGTCTAAATAAAAATTTCCCAGGTAACCAAAAACAAGTCATGTTTAAAGCTGGGATAGGAAAGGTGGTAATAGAAAAAAATAACGTTTACTAACGACCAAAAGCAGTTGACTATGTCAGTTCTCAAACACTGTCTCCTGATACTGAACTCTTGGTTTTAGGGAAGGTGCACAGCTCATGGCAGATTAGGAAACACTGAGTTTAAACTGGTAGTGGCAGATAGTGCTTATGTTGTGCTAACAACTGTTTACAGCTTAAGGGGAACAGATGCTCTGAGTTTTGAGAATATTAAGCTTGCGGTAGATAAGTGAAATTTTTGCTAGGGTAACTATATATTTAACCAATCTTTTTAAAAAAAATGTACCCTATGAGCACAATCATCATAGATGCTCCCTGAATTTCATTTCAGGGGAAATTGATAGTAGTATCAACATTTTAACTCTGCATTTTAACTCATGTCCATGCTGTTGGTGTTCCATGGGTCCCAGATTGAACACCAGGGGTGCCAGGCCCTGGATTCAGGCAAGTCTGTGTCTGTCTGGAGGGCAGACGTTATGGCATGTCATGGTTTTATTTTCACAAAGGCCAACGAACCCTATAGGGAGGAAGTCACGGCAAGGAGAAGGGTGCAGAGCTGTGGGCAGCTTTTAGGAATTCCAGCAGGGACTTCTAGTTGGTTCAGTGTCAAGGAAAGCCACTGCCAGTGAACTGGAACCTGAGGGATAAGGGACAAAATGGTGGGCACTGCAGGAACAAGTTCTGAGAACACCTATGACAACTGAGTGTTGGACGAGGGAGCCCCCAGACTACGGGAGGACCTTGAGGGGTTTGGCTCCTAAAGACACTGTGGAGACATACTTGTTTGTATCCAGTATCCTTACTCTGGTCTTACTCTCAGCCTGTCGTCACCTAGAAAACACAGATGACTTTTATATCCCCTTTGAAAGAACTGAGGAATTGTTTTCAGATGGCATACACACATGTGGGCTTCTCATCCCTGCCTCTAAAACAATAAACAGTAGAGGTACCATTTGGAGAAAACAGCAGTTACCGGAAAATCATTCAGCCAAGATGAAAAAAATCCCTGAATAGCATTTAATCTTCCAAATAAGAATTCTTCATTCTTGGGTCAGACTGATAAATGAGGTGGCATTTAGACTGACTGATCAGACTCATCCCTTCGGGGTGCAACTGAGCACCAGATGCACATGATGGAGATGCTCTTTGGTGTTACCCTCTTTCTTAGTACCACATAGCTAGTCCCTTTTCTAGCCCTGGTATCTGATTTGGAAACTATTTTAGAACAACCCAATAACAACTTCAAGATAAAAAAAATTCTACACACTTCACAGGTCCTTCCTATTACATGAATGTGTAAATTGAATTCCCTCTCAACATGAAAAAAACAAGGGTTGGCTTCCCAAAAATGTTTTCATTGGCTTTAGGGAACTAAAACACACCAGTCTGGGTGACTAATACTTCCTGTAAAATACAGATCAACACATAATTAAGTTCTGGCTCAAATATAATTGTTGTCTTGGAAACAGTTTGGGGGATAAATATGGTTATGCTAATGAAACTCCTCATGAATTCCACCAATGATCCAGTTTATTAATTAGACCAGACCACCTTACCACCTTGTGCTACCCAATTTGGAACATTTAAAGAGTTAAAAAAAGTGCCTAAGAGAACACTAAAGAGGAAGAAAAACGGATAAATCTTAAATTAGTTATCAGATCCCATTAGGATTCCAGTTGGAGGAGTAGGTTAAAGTGTTTTTGGCTTATTTGTGGGTTTCAAAGACCCTTCCTAACCCATTACGCAGAAAACAGAGTTGTATATGCAGCATTTTGAACTAATAATCCCTATCACTCCTTCTCTGAACTCCCTCTTTGGAGGATTTAAAATTGGATGAAGTCAAGAGAAACTAAAATCCTAAATCGCCAGTTTTCCAGTTCCAGCTTTCAGTATACAGTAGTTTTGTAGGAAGTTCTACTTAATGCGTAGCCCCAAGGGCAGCCTGCCTGCTCTGAAGGGTTTTGTTGAGGCCAAGTGCGAACTCCGGGCGCGAGAGCGCATCTCGGCTCACAGATCACACCCACTCGGGGGGTGCGTGTGGGTGAGAGCGCGGGGGCCTGCGCGCGTGTGTACGTGTGGGGAGGTGTGCGCCCGAGGAGGGGGCGAGGGAGGCCTCGAGGTGCCGCGCCAGGAGAGGGAGGGCGCCCGCTCCGGCCTCTCCCCAGGGGCCGCGGCGGCTGCTCGCGCTCCGGCTGCACCTCCCGGGGCGCGCGCGGCGGCGCCACAGGCCCCCGACCCTGTGACCACCGCCCTCCGGCCCGCCCCGGGGCCCGGCGATGGCGCGGGACTGACGGCCGCCTGTCCCCGGACCCCTCTGCCCCGCCCGGGCCTCGCGGGGGCCCCGGCGCCGCCCCGACCTGCATGTGGGGCGGGCGCACCCGCGCCCGGAGCGAGCGGCCCTCGGCGGCCCCGAGGCGGTGCCCGGCCGCGCCGGAGGACGAGGAGGAGGAGCAGCGGCCCGCGCCGGGCTCCCCGCGCGCCGCCGCCCCGGAGCACGGGCTCCCCGGAGGGAGCGCGGGGCGTCCCAGCCCCGGAGGAGGGACCCGGAAGCAGAAGCGGAGCCGCGAGTCGAGCCGAGCCGCTGCCCCCGCTGCCCGCCGGCGCCGGGTGGGGGTCCCGGCGGCTGGATGGGCGGCGGCGGCGCGGGCCGCGGGCGGCGATGGGCGAGGAGCAGAGCACGGTGAGCGGCGGCGGCGCGCCCCCGGAGGCGCGGCCCCCCGCTGGCGGCGCCACGGGCCACCCCGAGCCCCCGAGGCCGCGGGGGGACGGCACCGGGGCGCCCGGGCCGCGCGCCGCCTCCGCCGAGCCGAGCGACCGGGGCTGCGGAAGCGACTCGGGCTGCGTGGACACGGGCGCCCCGGAGCCCGCGAGGACCCTGGGGGCCCCGGGCTGGAGGAAGAGCCAAGCGCCCGGGCAGCCCGCGGGACTGGCACTCACCGGGCCCCTCGATCCTCAGACTTTGCAACAGCAGCTGGAAGAGGAGGAGGGGGAAGCTGGGGACCGAAACGAGGGAGGGGATGAACAGCAGGAGGCGCCCCCCGGCGCGGAGCCGGAGCCCAGGACCCGCGTGGGGGCCCCGGACCGACTGGTCCTGGACGTGCTGGGTCAGCGGCGCCCGCTCCCCGCCAAGAGACAAGTCTTCTGCTCCGTGTTCTGCGTGGAGAACGACCTGCCCGAGGTCCCCACCGCCGAGCAGCTCTCCCCGCCCGGGTTACCATCTCGGGCTTCGCCGGTGACCAACCCTCCCAGCACCCCCTCCTCCTTCCCCAGCCCCCGGCTGTCCCTCCCAGCGGACCCCCTGTCCCCCGACGGCGGCAGCATCGAGCTGGAGTTCTACCTGGCGCCCGAGCCCTTCTCCGTGCCCAGCCTGTTGGGAGCTCCACCCTACTCTGGCCTGGGGGGAGTAGGGGATCCCTATGCGCCCCTCATGGTGCTGATGTGCCGGGTGTGCCTGGAGGACAAGCCCATCAAGCCCTTGCCCTGCTGCAAGAAGGCCGTGTGCGAGGAATGCCTCAAAGTCTACCTGAGCTCCCAGGTAACTTCACCCCGCTGTCCCCTCCTCGGTTCCCCGTGCAGGGTTCCAAATCCCAGGCGAGGAAGTCCGGCTAGCCAGCTGCCTGCTCACAGGAAGAGGCGATGAGACACCCTTATCCAGGAACTCTATCAGTTTCTCACTTGGTTGTTGTCGTTATGATATTATTTAAGTGTGTTTGGTCCTCACGGGTAACTTGATGGGCATTGAACTCTGCGTGAGCTTCAAGCTTTGGTTGGCAACTGTGGAAGGAGCAGGGTACAATGCATTGCCCTCTGATTATTTCTTTTACTAGATTGCAGGCAAGAGTGCCTGATAGGCCTGGTATCCCAGAAACTAACAAATAGTGGGCATAAAATGAGTATAGGTGTTGAATTGGTGAAGAGAAGGGCTGGGATTCATATATCGGGGCCATGGTACCTCAATTTTTTTATTTTTCTCCATTTATATATTCCAGAAAAGTGCGATTTATTTATTTATTTACTCCCTGGCCCTTGCCCACTTTCCAGTTTTCCTTTTCCACCATGAGGCTGAAGTACTTTTCCTCACTGAAGTTTTATGCCAGCACAGTACTTTATTTCTCTAAGAGGGAACAAAACAGAAAGAGCAGAACAAAGCACAGCAAGGCTAAGAGGTTTCTCACAAGCAGCTGGGGAAACTTTCTTCCTCAGCGGCTTCTTTGCAAGCTTGTTTTTTCTTGGAAAGCTTAAGAGTGCACCAGACCAGCTCTCCCTCGCTGATGGTAAATGCGTTCCTCCAGCAGTTTTCAATCTGTTATGTTTCTGCCAGTGTTTTGCACAATCTAGAATGCCCTTTGATCCCAAGTCTGATTGTCCTAGGCCTATTCATCTTTCAAAACCTGGGCTGTTCAGGTGCCAACCTTTCTGTGAAGCCTTACCTCACCCTCCAGGCCACTGTTTATATCCTTTCCAAATACTTCTGTGTGCCTGACGTGCATTGAAGTTGTTTTTTATGTGTCTGTCTTGCCAGACTGTATGGACAATGTCTTATAGTCCCTGTATCTGGTAATTTCATGTCGAGTCCTTTTCCGGTAATAGTAGAATAGTTTTAATAACATTGGCTGAAGCAAACTGAGCAGGATTCCACACCGTGCGGTTCCTCTGTGTTTTGTGGCTAACCCATGCTTGTGTTGAGCCTGAAAGTATGTACTGTGCCCAAATGGAAATGCAAAGGGAAACTTAGACAGAATGGAATGTTACACAAACAGTGACTTGGCCAAGATGGTTGAGATTATCCAAACTGCCTATAAGAGACTATGACGTTTCTTTCATGCTTTATCCACAAACAGATACTTAAAACAGGAGGCGTGTCTGCTGCTCATTGTGGTAGTTTCTATGACATCACTGTCAAACAGATATTGGTGCCATCCATGTGCAGAGCCCTGTGGTGGGATTCAGACATTCCCAAGATGTGGGCCCTGCTCCAAGGACGTCTCTGTGAAAGCAGATGTGCACACGAGAACAATATGAGGTAGCATGTAGTTCGATGTAAACAGAGTCACAATCTCAGGTAGAGCTTAATGTTAAACACTGGATACAAATACAGTGGGTTTATAAGTTCAAAGGAGGTAGTCACTGTGGGTTGGGATAATCATTGCAGTTTGATTTCCTTGAGGTGGGCCCTTTCCCTAAAGCAGATTTTTTTTTCCCCTCTGTAAGTTAGTTGTAGGAAATCAATGTTTTGATCTCCAGTGGAGAAGAGAAGGAATGGGGAGTGGGCGGGGCAAAGTGAGGAAGTGGCATGGCCACACATAACCACTACGAACCCCTCTGAGGTGACACAGTATCTGAAGGTGGTCTGCAGTGTTTTTGATTGTATGTATGTTTCTGACCTTCTTCCAAAGTATTTGACAGAACTTTTAATATAGAGAAATATTCTTTATTTAAAATAATAACAACAAAAAGATGAGTCATGTAGGCCAGGCATGCTTCCACCACAGCGCTTTTGTATTTATTGATCCTCGTGCCTTGAATATCTCCCTTGATGCCATCCCTTTGCTTGCTTACTCCTCCCGCTTCTCGCTTTCAGGTCTGTATGCAGATGTCACCCATAGGGCCTTCACTGACCATTCTGTTGCAAGTTGAGCCTCACCCCACACTCCCGATCTCCTTTCATGCTTTTTATTTTCTCCATAGTGCTAGCTTACTCTGTCTTATACTTAAGTAATTTCCATGAAAACAGGAGTTTGCACATGATTTGTTCACTACTGTATCTTTAGCACCTAGAACGTTGTCTGACGTATAACAGACGCTCAACTAATAGTTATTGAATTTATGAAGAACTGAGCGGCAGAGAAGATGAGATTACCCCCAGAAACCACAGCTAGGACGTGGTGTTCTGCTTGGGCACTAAATTCTACTCTGAGCTTCTTGATGTTTAAGACAAAAGACAAAGACTTAAAGCAGACAAAAATAACAGATTTGCTAAGTTTGTTATTAAACTTAGAATTAAAGAGTTTTTAGACAAACTCAGCTGATACAGAAACGGCATTTTTTTCAGTTGGATAAATATATGTAATGTAATGTTTTTGATCTGTGTTAATTCTAAGGTCCCTTCTACTCGAAGGGTCTGTGTTTCCATGTCACTTAACCTCTCTGTGCCTTAATTTCCTCCTCAGTGAAGTGGAATTGCAGCGTGATCTGTAATGACACACCAGTTCTAAAGCAAACACGATCAACCTGCCGAGTTGTTTTATTGCCTTACTGAACCAGATCAAAGGGGCGTAGCGAGTGCTTTCTCTCTCATTTTATAAGGTGTCTTAGGTTTGACAGAAGCCAATCTCTCAAGCCTGAACTTGCAGGGCTCTCAAGACCCTTTAAAATAAAATGATATATTTGACATAAAAAGTTATTAGTGAATTTTTTTCACCACTTTTTGGAGTTTGTGCCAAATAGTGCATTATTTAACATCATTTAAGAAAATAAAGCAGAGTCCCTATTAAGCATTTTATACAAACATTAAAAATGCATGCTAAATGTGAGTTGGAATATTGCCTGGTTAAATTATCATTCTTCTAAAAAGGAGATGCTGAGTTCTTTGAAAGAAGGTATGAACTTGGAAGACAGGAGCGAGGAGTTTTAGATGATGTCTTATTTCCATTAGTGCCACGGACTGAATATGTGGCAAAGGCCGATGGGCAGGAGTCATCATTATTTCAGACATAGCCGATTAGGGGTGATTTAAATACCTCCATACTGTGGTTTACAAATAGTAGTTTTATTTTTCAGAACGTAATTCTCCAGTTTTCACTGTGACTGGGGCTGCGGGGAACACTGCTTAGTGGATGACTTTACAGTGCAATAAGTACCATCCAGTTTCCAATTGCCATGGTGAACGGTTGCCCTGATAAATTATAATCTTTGGCACTATATGGGCGTTGACTTAGAGGCTCTAGGGCATCATGACAGGGATAGTGGGAGTTACATTGGTTTATATTGGCGGGGTACATAAATCTTTGGTACATCAATTTTAGAAGTGCGTTTCCCAGCCACCTATGCATGCATGGTTGACTATGGCTGAAGCATACAGTCTCAGCGATGTCTGAGTCTCCTGCAGGTCACTAAGCCATTATAATGTTAACCTTCTCAGCTGGCTTGGCCTTTACCACATTTTCCTAGGCGGAAAGATTGTTGCCTTCTTTGTTTCATAGAATGATTTTGTGCTCATTTCAGAAATCCTCCACACATATCTTTCCTTTATGATGTTGGTTTTAGACAATAAAATGTTATGATATGAAATATTAATATTTAGTACTTTAGATAAAGAAAGGAGAGAATTGGGCATGCTAAGGGCTTTCTAAAGGTAACAGCTGTTGCGGCTTTCATCACTCTGCTTCAAAGTGCTGGCGATTGGCAGATGCATATGAGTTGGACCGTATACACCTGTCAAATGAGTATTAATAGAGACAGGCAACGCATTTTTTCTACAGATTGCGAAGAAAACAGCTGCTAGATGGTGATGTCCTAAAATGACTGTGTACTATGGTCACCCTAGAATCGTGACCTAGGGGTGAAAGCTTATGTATCTTATTATTAAACTCTGAGTCATCCAACCCTTTATGGGTAAAAGTGTAACCTACTTTTTTTTCCTTTAAACCCTAAAGCAACCTGTGTATTTTTAGAAACTATCGCATTCAATATGGAGTTTGAACGCAGCCACCTTCACACAGGTGAATTTACAGATCCTGTCAGGCCAAGTGTGATTTTGGTAGTCCTGAAAATGTGAAGAATAATATGAGACTGAAATCTGTTAAATCACGCTACAAATTTGAAAAGTGAGAATTAAGGCACATGTAAGCTTATTCTTTTGTGTACAGAATTTGCATGTGTGTGTGCACACAGGCACGTGTATTTGGGGGTGTGATAACATTTGCTTTCACACCTTACTGACTCATGCCTTTATTTTCCTCTTCTGTCTCTTTAATATCTCTTTAATAATTTCTTCATTTCTCTTTAATAATTTCTTTCTTTTTTCTCTGACTTTGCAAAATCTGATTGTAACTGGCATTTGATTTCTGCAGAGGAATCCCCTGTCCAGGGCTGAGCTCTGGGCCAGCAGGACCTGGTCAGGGAGCTGCATGGGTGTCTCCCTTCCTGTCTCCTCCAGCTTTCTAGAGATAAGGCTACACCCTGTATTGTGCTCCACTGCCTAAAAGATCTCAAATAACATGACTAGTGCTACTTACCTACAACTACAACGTCAACTGAAACCCTTAGAGTGGTGATTTTTTTTTTTCTCCTAGAGTAGAGCTCAGCTTTTATGTTTGAAGGCTCTTTCTTTTTTTTTTTTTTTATAATTTTATTTTATTTATTTTTTCCCCCCAAAGCTCCAGTAGATAGTTGTATGTCATAGCTGCACATCTTTCTAGTTGCTGTATGTGGGACGCGGCCTCAGAGTGGCCGGAGAAGCAGTGCCTCAGTGCGCACCCGGGATCCGAACCCTGGCCGCCAGCATCGGAGCGCACGCACTTAACCGCTAAGCCACGGGGCCGGCCCTGAAGGCTCTTTCTTACTCCTCACGTGAGAGACAGAAAAAGGAGACCATTAGAACTTGAGCTTTCTATTAAGAGTTTCTGATGGGCAATGTAGACAGATACTGGAGTAGTCATTTCTTATCATTAACTTGTTTATTAGTATACCATTTATGCATTTAACAAACACTTATTGGCATTTAGAGCCTTGTTGGCACTGTTTCTTCCCAGCTTTCTCTGGTGGCATAAATAAGTTTTCCTTTAAGTTCCCAGACATCTGTGGGTCTCTTTTTCTCTTCTGCTTCCTTTCTGGGAGGATTTTATTAAATCAGTTCTGGGACACCAGCTAACCTTTTAGTAAGCACATTACAATTCCTCCTGTTATATTTAATCCAAAGTAATAAATCCATCCATTACTTTTTTCTTAATACACACATTTCTCAGAGCTCTTTCTGACTATTGGAAAGGGACTATTAGTAAATATCTTGCTCCTTTCAAAATATTTATTACTGTTACTTAAAAGCAAACATAATTTTGCTGTTTGTTTTGGCTCATTCATGACAATATGGCAAATATTTAAGTTATAATACTTTTTACAAAAATGTTTATTTTGTTCAGATTCACCTTGTCAGAAGAGTTTTATATGATAAATGAACCTTCCCAAATCAAGTTTTGTCTTAAAATAAAAATTCAGCATCTACAGGAAAATAATTCCTAGAATATGGCATTCTCTTTCAGCTTTATCAGTACTATTTGCCCCGTCAATTTTGTTATAATTACACTTGAATTTTTAAGTTTCCACGAATGATAGGAACAACCATTTATTGAACATCTATATTCTAAGCATTTTTACACATATTTTATTATTTAATTTTAATTCACTTACGTATTGAATACCTATTACATACCAGGCACCGTTGTAGTGTTAGGGATACAAAGAACTAAAACAGATAAAGTCCCTGGCTTCGTGGGGTTTATATACTAGGCTGGGGGTGGAGGAAGCAGACAATAAACTAAGTAAACTATTTGGTATCTTAGGAGATAATAAGGGCTGTAGAGAAAGAGAAACAAAGAAAGGGTGATAAGAAATATCGGGGAGGGGGTTTTTCTTTATATATTTATCGTTTTGGGGGAGTTGTCAGGGAGGGTTTATTTTACAAGATGCCTTTTAAGCAGAGATCTTCCTGAGGGCAGGAAGGGAGCAGACGGAGGGATATCTCAGGGAAGAGCCAGGTGTAAGGTTCCAGACAGGAGTGTGCCTGGGGGGAGTTCCAGGAATGACAAAGAGACCCCTGTGGCTGAAGCACAGGGTATGGGGTGGGAGCAATAAGAAGAAAACAGCAGGGGAGTGGGGCAAGCTGGTGAGGTAGGGTGTTAAAGCCACAGAGAATTTACATTTCCTCTGAGTGAGGTGGGAAGCTATAAGATGTTGAGCTAACCAGATATGACTTAACCTTTAAGAGATTACTCTGGCTCTTTGTGGAGAGTATACTATAAGAGTCAAGAATGGAAGTACAAGATCTGTTAGACGATTATGGCAGTAATCCCGAGGAGAGATGATATAGTTCAGACTAGGGTGACGGAGGCGAATACAGTTTGAACTGGTTGAACTTTGAATGTATCATGAAGATAGAGCTAAAAGAATTTGCTGATGATTGGGTGTGGGATGAGAGAAAAGGAGTCAAGGATGACTCAGGTTTTGAGCCCAAGCAATTAGAAGAATGGGGTTGCCATTTAATAAGATGAGGAGTACTGTAGGAGGACTAGGTTTAGGGAGAATCAGTTCATGCTAGGTTTGAAAAACTATTTAGACATTCATGAAGAGATGTTGAGTAAGCAGTTGATGTCTGGCATTCAGAAGAGAGACCTGAACGGAAAATATACATTTTAACATTTTTGGCATATAGATGATATTTAAAGCCATGAGACTAAATGAGGTCACCTGGGGAGTGGTAGTAGGTAGAGAAAGAGGGTTGAGAATTGAGTCTGGGCATACCCATGTTTACAAATACAGAGCCTGGGACATTTGAAAGAACCAGCAAGGGGTCTGAAAGGGAGGCCAGTTAGGCAAGAAGAGAACCAAGGTAGAGGGGTTACCCAAAAGTCAAAGAAAGATGGTGTTTTAAAAAGGAAGGAGTCATCATCTTTGTGTAATGCCTCTGCTAGTTTCAGTAGGATAAGGATTGAAATTGACCATCAGATTTCCCAACAAGGAGTTATTTGTAACCATGAACAGTGCTGTTTTCGTTGGCACTGGTGGGGTTGGCTTTCAGATTAGAGTGGGTTCAAGAAAACAGGACCAGCTCCATTTCTGTGCTGTAGGTAGTAGAATGTTATATGAGGAAATGCAAGGTTAGAGAGATTAAATAACTTGCCTGAAGTCACATAGTTAAGAAATGTCAACAGTAGGATTTCAGTTCAGGTCCATGTGGCTCGAAAATCCATGGCCTTTTGACATTCTTTACATTTATTATCCTATTTTTAAGCTAAATATATTTATTTTATTTTTCCTTTAAGTTTATATCTATGTTGCACAAGATCACAAGTCTTCCAGTCCAAGAAGGAGAAGAAGCTTAATTACGTGTTTTGAGGAAGTGGAAGTCTCTTGTCCAGATCTAGAGAAAGATGTCTACCAAACTTAGCCTCATCTTCATGCAAGCAAATCAAGAGGAATTGAGTTTAGAAAAGCTGTGATTTGACTTGCTGTTAAGTTTTAATGACAGCATACTCTCCTGTTTTCTTCCTAACTCGCTGGCCATTTCTTTTGTTTCCATTTGAGCTTTCTCTTATTTTACCATCTCTTAATGTTAGTGTCTGCACGGTCCTATCCTCAGCCTCTCTCTTCTCACTTTGTATACTTTTAGTGGAACCATCTCATCCACTCCCATGGTTTCAGGTAACACCTATATATGCTCTTGACTTCCAAATCTTTATCCTTAGACCAGATCAGTCTCCTTACCTTCAGTACCATGTAGCTATCTCTCTCCTGGGCATTTCCACTTGCATGTCCCACCCGCAGCCACCTTAAACTTCTCAAAACTAAATCTCCCTTTCCTCCTTTTCCTTCCCACACCCTCATAGCCTTGCTCTTCCTTTGGAGTTCCCTATTTCCATCAGTTGTACCCAAGTCAGAAAGTTGGGAGTCATCATTGAGTTCTTCCTCTCCCTCGCCTTCCACATCTAATTAATCACCAAGTCCTTTCAATTCTACCACCTAAAAATATTTCTATATTCTTCTCTATGTTTCTCCATTCCTGCTGGTATTTCCTTTGCTCAGGCCTCCACCATTTCTCCCCTGGATTCCAACCACAGCTTCCTGCTTGGTCTCGGTGCTCCAAATCTTGACCGTTTCCAATCTGTTCTCCACACTACAGCCAGAGGGTTCTCAATAAAAATGCAAGGCTGGTCTTGACACTCCCTTCATAGTGTTTCTCTGTCTGCCTCTTGCTTTTGGAATGGAATCTAAACACGGTGTACATGTGCCTAAGTGGTCTGACTCCTATTTACCACTCCAAACTTTGTTTCTTCAGTACGCCTTAAGCCTACAGCCATATTAAACTTCTTGTTCCTTGAGCATTCTATGGCTCTCTTAATTATGAGCCTTCGATTTATTGACACAAGATTCTGTCTCAGGGGGATCTACTTTTTTTCTTACTCCCCCAACTCTGTTTGTCCCTTTCACACTTACTCATTCTTCTAGTCTCAGCTTAGACATTTTTTTCTTTGAGAATTCCTCTTGACCCCCTTTGTCTGGACTAAGCATCCTCATATTCTTTGACAACCCTTTGTACTCGCTGTAAGATTCTTCGTATTTCACTGTATTTCAATTGCCTGTTTCCTGCCCTCTGCTCCTGTTAAACTGTAAAGCTTGATGCATGTAGAGACCGTATTCATCTTTTTTGCTGATTAATTTCCTAGCTCTTGGCATTGGAATGAGTAGGCGTGAAATGAGTAATTGTGTAGCTGACTTATTTATTTAATCCTTAAATAATTAATAAACTGGTGGCTGGTGTTGTCAATGTATAAAGTATTGTAAAAGATATTCAAAATGATATTTAAAATGAATATCTCAACATCTCATTATCGTGCTTGAAAACCTGCAAGCCCTTCCCATTGTTCAAACCTAAAGACCCCGGTTCATAGCACTGCTGATGGTGTGGCCTCTGCTCTCCTCTCCAGTCCCTTCCCCGTCACTCGAGCTCTCTCCTCTCCAGCTGTAGTATCCTTCCCTCCCTTGACTTCTCCACATCCTTCAGATCTCACCCTTCCTTCAATCTCCAGACTGAATCAGTCCTGCTGTTTATGTTTCTAGAGTTCTTTTTACTCGGCCACCTTTGTATTTTTATCCCCTTTTGTAATTATATGTTTGTGTGATGATTTGATGTTTCATAAACGATCTGCCCTGCCCCACTATTTTTGAGCTGCGTTGTTTTTTTTGCTGAGGGAGTCGCCCTGAGCTGACATCTGTTGCCAATCTTACTCTTTCTTTTGCTTGAGGAAGATTAGCCCTGAGCTAACATCTGTGCCAGTCTGCCTCTGTTTTGTATGTGGGTCGCCATCACAGCATAGCTGATGAGTGGAGTAGGTCCGCACCCGGGATCTGAACCGGCGAGTCTGGGCCACTGAAGTGGAGCACGCTGAACTTAACCACTATGCTACAGGGCCAGCCCCTAAGCTGGTTTTATAACTGGCACATAGCACAGAGCCCAGAGTGGAGTAGGTGCTCAATAAATATTTGTTAAAAGACTGAGTGAATGCTTGAAAGTAAATTATAATTTAATTTAATTATATATTATAATTAATATATTTATAATAAATTGTAATATGTTTAGGTTGGTAGAAAAAGGAAGGTGGATATTTGAACCTGAATTTTTGATAGCTCATTCCACAGTGGATTTAAATTTGTAATGCAGTGGAATGCGACGGCCTGAGTCTTGATCCTGGCATCCCATCTATCACTGAGGCGCTTCCTTAATTATAAAACCCGTTCTGGTTACTATGTTTCCTGCTTAACAAATTCCCCCAGAACCTAGGAGCTTAAGACAACCATTTTATTTTGATCATGACATGTGGGTCTGGAATTTGGGAAGGGCTTAGCTGGTCAGTTCACACTTGGGGTTTCTCATGTGGCTGTAGTCAGATGTCAGCTCGCTTGGCTGGCAGCTGACGCTGGCTGTTGTCAGGATGCTTGGCTGCAGCTGTCTACAGGAGTGCCTACACGTGGGCTTGCCAGGATGGTAGTCTCAGGACAACGAGCTTCTTGCCTGGAGGCTGGCTTCCCCCAGGGTCAGAGTGGCGAGGGAGCCAGATGGAAGCTGCCTGATCTTTTCTGCCCTGACTTTGGAATTCACTCAGCAAAGCAGTCACAAGCTGGCCCAGATTCAAGGGGAAGGGACTTAGACCCCAGCTTTTTAGTGAAAGTGTCAAAGAATTTGGGACCAATTTTTTTTTTTTTTGCTGAGGAAGATACACCTGAGCTAACATCTGTTGCCAATCTTCCTCTTTTTGTTTGAGGAAGATTCACCTGAGCTAACAGCTGTGCCAGTCTTCCTCTATTTTGTACCTGGGTTGCCACCACAGCATAGCTGACGAGTGGTAAAGGTACGTGCTTGGGATCCAAACCCGCAAACCCAGGCCGCCAAAGCAGAGCGCGCCGAGCTTAACCACTAGGCCACGGGGCCAGCCCCTGAGACCAGATTTTTAAAACCACCACATTACTTCAGACAGAAATCAAGAATGTTGTGAATTTGGGTAGTAAAACTGAGCTTGAATTTTAATGTTTTTAAAAAAATATTTCATGTCGTGTCAATCATTTAATTAAATATTTCCAACTCATATCATTATATTGATTAATACACTTTGGTGTTGTGTGTTTTTGTGCTTTATCCTTGAATACTTTAAAACTTAGTTTTAAGCAAAGCTTACGTAAAAGTCATTCTCCCTTAAAATTAAATATTTTAGATAATTCCATTGTAACTGAAATATCTCAAGATCAGAGTCAGCTTCTAATTATTCTGATTATTAACACCACTTAAAATTATTCTATATAACTTAACTTCCTTTCCATTATATCAAAATTTTAGCTTCAGTAGTGGTTAAAATATTATTTGAAAAAGTTGAGTATCTTTCTGAATAAAAGGAGTTGATGTAACAGATATTTTTTGTAGTCCAGGCGTATTCTATACAGAAATAATGTTATATCTAATGACACCTTAGAATTAACCAGCCTAGTTAATCTTTGTTAAATTGGCCACTGCTGTATTTTTATTGTCTATGGTATTCTAGTTTGCGTGATATTATTATTTGATTAGTGTCCTTTCAAATAGGTAACTATTTAAATTTCCAGAAGCCTATCTATTGTATTCAGAAATCTCTTCCTGGTTGAGGATCTGTGCACCCTGAAACAGAGGGGGTATATTGCTTTGATGATGTACTTTTTTTTTTTCCCCTGGCTCAGGTAACTAAATTCTGGACTTATTCATTCATGGAAATGACTAATCCCTTTTTAAATCTTCCTAAGCAATTTGCCTCAATAATATTCTCTACTGTAAGATTCAGAGGCTAATTATAGGCTACCTAGCAAATTACTTCCCTTTTTGTGGTGTTGATTCTTGCCTTATTTCCTCACATGATTATTGGCCATACTGAGTGTTCCTAAGGCTCGTTAGCTGTGAGTTGTATGGGGCAAGTTACATCATGGCAGCTTTTTCCTCTGGTTGCTGGCTTAATAATTTAAAACAGCAGGTAAAATAAAACAGTTGCTCATAATGTTTCACTACTGTTTTGTTCCATGTGATAATGCCATTTTTTCTAATGTTTCCAGTTTAGTTTATTATTAATGTCTAAGTAGAGCTGTTGGATCAAATCAGAAGTGATTTTGATGTGACCTGATCTTAGTGTACCTTTTTTTATATAAACCTATGACCTCAGTAGGGAAAGTGAATTTCTTTTTGATGAGGAAGGTTGGTCCTAAGCTAACATCTGTTGCCAATCTTCCTCTTTTTGCTTGAGGAAGAGTGGCCCTGAGCTTACATCTGTGCCCATCTTCCTCTATTATGTATATGGGTCACCGCCACAGCATGGCTTGATGAGTGGTATAGGTCCACGCCTGGGATCTGAACCCATGAACACCGGGCCGCCGAATTGGAGCACACCGAACTTAAACCACTGTGCCACCGGGCTGGCCCCTGAAGTGAATTTCTTTTAATAATTCTGTAGAGAGTAGGGAGTTTTTATTCTCTTGCCACAGATGCCCTTGGTGGGAAATGATAGTTGCAGCTGAAGAATTTTCTTTTAATTCTATTTTTAACTAGTTTTACCATTAACTTCCGTGTTTTTTTCTTACGTTACCATTTTTCCTCCTCAAGATTATTTGTGAAAGAAACACTGAAAATAATAGGCTCCTAAAAATAAAGAAAGAAACAGTTTGTGTGTCCACTGTGTTGGTGCTTTATGGGAAAATTATGTGTATGTGTATGTCAAGGTCTGAAGGTTATTTATTTGTGTGTCACAAGAGGATTATTTCCTGATCTTGATTTGTAAAAATCTAAGTATAGTCATTTCCAGGTAAATTCATGTATTTCAAGTGTAGTTTGAATCACCCAAAAATGGATATTCCTTGAGTTTACCTTTTTTGTTGTTGTTAGTTTTTAATATATCACTTTGTGAGTTACTGAGGCTTTATCCTTAAGATGGAAGGAGAGCTTAGAAGGAATGCTTGGAAAGAAAACATTTGAAATGGTAGTAATTTTTCCCAATTCTTTGCTTCTGTTTTTTTTTCTTTTACTTTTCAGGATTTCTGAAAAATAGTTTGTTGAGATATGCTTTTCTCTTTAAAAATTACTATAGACATGGGGCCGGCCGGGTGGCACAAGCGGTTAAGCGCGAGCGCTCCGCTGCGGTGGCCCGGGGTTCACCAGTTCAGATCCCGGGCGCACACCGATGCACCGCTTGTCAGCCCATGCTGTGGCGGCATCCCATATGGAGTGGAGGAAGATGGGCATGGATGTTAGCTCAGGGCCAGTCTTCCTCAGAAAAAAGAGAAGAATTGTCATCAGATGTTAGCTCAGGGCTGATCTTCCTCACACAAAAAAACAAAAAACAAAATTACTACAGACATTAAAAACTTGGAAAGAGTTTTCTGTCATGCTGAAAAATCACCTAAATGAATTGCTTCAGAGAGTTTTTAACCCATTTGTTTAAAAATTTAGTGCTTTCTGGTTAGCTGCAAGAATAGGTGATTGACGTTAGGGAAGGTGGATAGGGAAGGTGGAAATCTACTAGCTGAATTTCATCTACAATCTTTGAATAATTCGTAGATGAGAAACAAAAAGAAATATAATGATTTAGTAAGCACAGGCAACAATGTGTACTTTTTGGCCGCTCGGTGTCTGTGTGAGGTGTTTTTCAGGTTTATGACAGTCATTAAAAGAATGTATCAAAATAAATTGAACATAAGACCTTAGAGGCCCCATATTACTAAATGCTGAATGAAGATTTTTAAAATAAGGAAGCCAGTTCTAACACATTGTTTTCATAATTACTAACAATTTTATTAGTAAGATGTTTTTATATCATTAATTAATAAAATTAAAATTAAGACGCTAAAAAATCACTGGAACTTTTGGGTTGTTCTGTTCTAATATCCTTTGGCTGGTTATTATCTAAATGGACTGGACAGACCCTGTTGGTTTGCTCAGGTTGCTACTGAATCCAAGGTCAAGGTGGTAGTCTTCTCACAGGCTGGTTAATGATGTGCTGATCTGTGGCCATAAACCACCCTTAACCGTGCACAGTCATGTCATGAAGTGTCTGCTCCTGATCATAAGACTGTAGCTGAGACAAGATGGAAGAATTACTGTTAATCTCATCACTACTTCTGGAAAAACAAATTGAAGCACATGTTCCAATAGATAATTAGTGAATTGCAGAGATTTTTACGTAGAGAAATCTTTTCCACTGGCCAAGACTTTCTTTTCTTTCACTGTGGTCAAGCTATAGAAGATCTGTACTCTAGTATTCACTTGGTTTAGGGAATCAAAGGGGAGGGGAAGCTAGAGTATTCTTATTCTAGTAAATATTTCATAAAATATTTAGAGCATAGAATATTGCTTAGCACTCTGCTAATCGCTATGAGAAGAAGAGACAACATATCCCCATAGAGTAATCCATGATCCATCCTCTTAGCAAGTTTAGAAATAGGTGAAAAGTAAGCTCTCCAGGCAGATTAGAGAATGCTTCTGACTAAATTATGTGCTGCTAATTGTTGACTAAAGTGGTTCTAGGAAGAGAAAGTTGTGTTTATGAGAATACAAAAAGTTGGAATTTGACTATTGTCTAAAAAGTGATTGTTGATGCCCAGGGAGAGGAGAAGGGAGTTAGGAGTGAGACATCTCTCTAAGTGAGGTGGAATGAGCAAGCACACTTACACACTCAAAAACACATTTGTGCAAATAAAAAGAGAGGGTATGCAGGTGACCATAGTTAGAGAGAGTGGCTCAGATAGACAGTATGGCAGATAGAGGTGGAGGGGTGAGAGCTGAATGGTGAGCAAGAGTCAGTGGAACAAAGACTCAACGCAGAGCAGAGCACCACAGGCGGAGACCGCAAATCCCTCTGCAAAGCCCAGAGCACAGGTATGCTGTGTTTCAAAAACAGGGAGCACAAGGGAACCTGGTTGAAGATGGCTCATAGAGGTAGATGTGTAGAGCTGTGTTGCCCCCCTATGGAATTGATACTTTATTCCAACTGTGATGGGAAGTCATTGGACGGTGTGGTAGAACTATAAAATGATAATTAATGCTTTAAAAATATTCTGGCTTCTGTGTGGAGAATGAGTTGTGTTTGAGGGGTGGGGTGGCAAGAATAGAAGTGGGAGATGGGTTAGGAGGCAAGTGCAGTTGTCCAGAGCAGAGGCGACAGTGGTTTACACTAGTGTGCAGGCAGTGGAGAAGGTTCTGTCTCCTGTCCATCACTTACTGGGTTCTGTCTCCTGTCCATCACTTACTGGGTTTTGCCTTTAAAAGGTTTTGGGAGTGCATTGCTTTTGGTCCCGCAGAATGTCATGCCAATCCTTGCAGCCTTTTCTGTTCAGAGGCCCCAAGTTGCACAACTTCATGTACCAGCTGCAGGGTTTATCTTTCAAGAGGCACAGGATCAACCTCTGTTCACCTTGACTCCCTGTCGCATTTACCTGTCTGGGATGGATTGGTTTGTTTGTTTGTTTGTTTGGTTTTAATTGTTTGGTTCCGGAGACTCCACGTAAAAAGTCACTGACTGAAAAATACAAAAACATCTTTTGAATAGGTGTCCATAGTTGTTATTTTACTGATTGTCGAAATTAATTTATTGAAGATGTTGAGTTATCCTCTACTACGTAATTCTTTGCAAGTTGCTGTTTTTAGTCTTTCCTCAATTTATGCTCAACAGTTGGCTTTCATCACTATTTAAAACAAATAGGAACTCCCACCTTCCCCTTCCAACAGATAGCCAAGATCCTACTGGTCAGCCTTCAATTGTGAGAGGAAGTGATTTGAATTTTTTGTAATTCTCCTTAGTCTTTGTCCTTCCTTTTTTGAATTGTTTTACGTGACTCTCGTTTGCTTCTTCAGTTAATTCCTATCTAATTACACATATTCATCTCTTCTAATTCTTGTTTTTATAACAGTGTTCTCTTTTGGTGTCAGTTCTACTTCCTGTACCTTTAGTGGGAAAGGCCCGGGGTCATGGCTTAACCCTACAATGGCTGTCTTATTTTGATCATGGCTGGCTTTTTCTTTGTTTTTAGTAAGAAAACACTGATAAAGTAACTAGTTAGACAAAGATTTGCTTTGTTGATTTTATGCTGAATAACTGAGTCCCCTTCCCTCCTATATTTTCATTTATTTCATAGAGTCTTGAAGTGTTTCCTCTAATTTCATTCTATTATTGATCATGAAACCAGTTATATTTCAGTTGGAGGTAATTAAATGTTGGTATGATTTTTTTTTAATTATGAAAAAAACCTCAAGTATTTATCTTTAAAGTAAATTTGTTCCATGTATGAGTTGCCTAGATTTTAGAAGAATATAAACACTATACATTTGTGTCATGATAGGTTTTTCAGTTTTCTCACCATCTAACACCACTGGATAGAAATAATGTAAGGAGCAGTAGTGTTGACTAAATTTACAATATTTTCAAATTACATAGTGCGAGCAATCACAGATACTGGGCAGCGTCTAGGACTACTGTTACTGACCAGGGGCTCACTGCCAGATGCACGTAGAAGCCAATACTACAGCACCAGGTTTTGAGAGACAAAAGAACTTTATTTCGTGGTCAACCAGCAAGGAGACAAGAGACAAGGATTAAATCTGTCTCCCTGAGCTGCAGTGAGGACAGACTGTTAAGGAGTTGAGAGTCGGAGTAGTTAGGAGAAAATACTAGCTTGGCGGAATCTGATTGGAGGGTGGGAGTGTAACAGTCTTATAAGTCCGGACTCCTTGCTTCGTATTAGGTTCCCTGGCACCTTTCTCTTCACGTTGAGTTCCATAGTTGGGGAACTTTTGGTTCCTAGGTGGCTTGAGCTCATCTGAGGACAAGGTTTCCGTCTTCTGACCATACTCCAGCTACACGACTTGCAGTTTTTGCTCGTTGACCTGGCGAAACACCTTTGACATTTCGTTATTGATACAATAGGATACAATAGGGTGCAATAGGGCCAGTATGAATTGGGCTAGCACATTAGGTAATTGAAGATCTTCTTTCAATGTTTATCTCGCTTTTGATATTTTTTATAGCAAAAATGTGGTTGATAGCTCATAAAAATTCCATAGTCTAAACCGCATCCCCAACCACCAAAAAAAGTATTCCTGCATTGCATTTTGTATAAATAACACATTTTACATAATAATTTATAACCATTGCTATCTTGTACACTATCATTAATAATATATTTACATATGATGTTATAGTAAATTCTACCTGAAAGCAAATCAAACAATTGTTTTACCTATGTACCTACCCCGCTAAAGGCTTTAAAAAATTTCTGTATGGTATGCAAACACTTGTTTCCTAAGTCACCTTGAGTACATCATTGATAAATTTATAAAAGAAAAAATGTCAAAAGTTGATGCCTTTAAGGTATGTGAAAGTAATTTAGTCAGTTTCTGGTGAGACGAATGGAAATAGGTGTGCATTACTCAAATGTTATCTTTGAATAAGATTGAAGAACTGTGAAGGGAAGTCCTTCATCTTTCCTTGGCTAGCAGGTTTGCTGTCTGAGTGAGAAAAGGGAAGAAGCAAATCTGTCATAATAGAAGGGCCACTTTATAGAGTCCTTTGTTTAAAGGAAAAGAAAAGCTTTCTATATATTTGCTGTTCATCACTACTTCAGCCCCGCCCCTCTGCCCCCCCTCAACCCCGCCTGACCACTGTCCCCCTCACCCCAAACAGGAGTTCTTAACTTGGTAGTCTTATCAGTTCGTGGATTGTGTTCAGAAGAGTTATAAATTTCCTGAACTCTTATACAAAATCCATTTTCTCTTGTGAGTAGGTCCATGTTTACTGAGTTTTTGGATCATTACCCAAAAAAGATTTAGAACTACTAACTTTGAAAGGTTTTCATGTTTTGGGAGGTAGAGACAATCAAATTCTGGGGATTATTTGATTTTCGTGATAACCAAGGTAAGGGCTAGAGCTCTGAATATTCAGTCTATTTAGTGTTCAGAGGAAGGCACAAAAATTAGAAGATCGGAGTAGTGGATAAAATAAGGCCACGATGAGTGACACTTCAGCCTGAGTGGTAGTTTAGTGGGTTTATGTCTTAACCTGTCACTGCTGGAAAGGACCTTAGAGGTCATCTAATTTGAGGTAGATATCTGTGTATGAAAGCTACCTTCTTTCCAATCACACTTATGTGAACAGAGATGACCAGTAAGAAATACTAATACTAATAGGTGTCATTCTATTCCATCTTCTATGGTAACTCTCTCTTTGTAAGGGAGGAGGTGCCATAATAATGCCCTTCACCCCTAGTATAATTAATTAATTAATTAATTAATTAATTTCCACAGTGCTTTGTGGATCTATTTCAAATGTAGTGCTTACTTACTGGACCAGTAAAAAGAAGCATGGAGTTAGAAGATCTGAGTTTCAATCTTTGCCGTATAATAAACATGTGACCCTTGGAAAAAACATTTAATGGGTTGGTGTATGTGAAACCTTTGCACGTTGTAAAGTGTGTGTATGAAACTAGTATGAGCTTGATGAAGGCACACTAGGAGAATACAAAACATCAAGAAAGAGGATATTGTAGTCCCTTTTCCCTCATTATTAATAATTTAAAATATCTTAAAATGCTAGCAAATAAAATTCAGCAAATGCATTTTTAAAAACCACTCACATCACAATCAGAAAGAATTTATCTCAGGAATGCAAATATGCTTTAACATCAAAAAATCTATTTCATATTATTTATCATATCAATAGATTAAAGGAGAGAAATTATATAATAATGTCAGTGGATGAAGAAATGGCATTCATTAAAATTAAAAATAAGTTCCTTAGGCTTTTAAGGATGTGTCAAAAGCTTATAGCAAATATCAAACTTAGTGGTGAAATCTTAGAACCAAGCAGTTCTAAATGAGAAAAAGACAATAATTCTTGCTGTCACTGTGACTGTTTAGCTTTATTGTGTGGGTCCTAGCCAATGCAATACAAGAAAGACAGACAGATATATAGTTTGGAAGGGAAGAGAACAAATGATCATTATTTTTAAAGGATAAGATTACCTACATAGAATATCCAAGAGAATCCAGAAATAAACTATTAGAACCAAGAAAAGAGTTTTATAGATTTGCTGGATATAGGAGCAGCCCACAGAAGTCTTGGTGTCTATTCACCAGCCAGAACCAATGAGAAAAAGAAGTTACCTTCAAATAGCTTCCTAGAAGAGAATCTAAAGACATGCATGATCTTTACCAAGAAAATGATTAATCACTGGGGGACATAAAAGAATGCCTGAATTAGTAGAGAGAGATGTTCCGTTGAATGGGAAGATGCAATGTCATAAAGATCTCAGTTTTCCTGAAATAATCTATAAATTTAATTTATATCAACAGATTTATTTTGTGTATATTGAAGAATAAAGGTCCAAGATTAGCAGAGAAAATTCTGAATAAGTAGGGAGGGAAAATTTGCCCTACTGAATGTCAAATCATGTTTTAAAGATAAGTTAATTAAAATAGTGGAGTATTTTTATAGGTATAGACAAATAAATCAATGGAGCAGAAAAAAGAGCTAAAAATGAGGCCCAATTGTATATGGGGACTTGGGACATAATAGAGATTGACACATAAATCAATGAAGATAGAGTGGACATTTCAATAAATGTGCAAGAATTATTGGCTTTCCACATCAAAATTAAATAAGATTTTTTTTATCAACATATGGAGAAATAACGTCCAGATATATTAAAAGCCTATATGTGTAAATCAAATTTAAAATCTAGTAGTAGAATAGATTTTCAGTTGTCTGTATAACCTTGGTATAGGAAAAGATTTCTTAGGTAGCACCTGAGAAACACAACTCTAAATGAAAATGACCATTTGATTCCATCTAAGTGAGAAATCTCTGAGGGGGGAAAATGATACTATAAACTAGGGTATAGAGCAATTCACATGTAAGAAAAATAGTTTTATAATATATATGTCATAAGGGATTATTATCCATAGTATATAAAAATGCCAACAAATTAATAAGAAAAAGACAAATCACTCAGACGAATGCAAACTTGAATGACATAAATGGCCAGTAAACATATACAAAAAAGTTCAGACTCACTATTAGGACACATGATTTATAGTAATGAAGAAAACAAAAAATAACAACAACAAAACAAGGTAATATTTCACACTTAAGAGTGGCAAGATCAAAAAGTCTGATGCAAACCAAGTGTTGGTTAGGATATGGGGAACAGGTGTGTTTAGACATTGCTTGTTCCTAGAAAAACTCATGCACATGTGTGAGAGGTGTGTACAAGACTCTGTATTGCAACATTATTTGTAATAGGGAAAAACTGGAAACAAATTTCCATCATTAGGAAATGGATGAATGGATTCTAGTATATTAATAAAGTAGAATATTTAACTGCGCTTACGCTTAACTAAATCTCTACATATTAACATAAATATACATATTGAAAATACAGTGTTAAGTAAAAAACAACCAAGTTTCAGAATTTAAGCAGTTTCAAAGCCATGAAATTTTAAAGAATACATCAAGCCTTGAGATATTGTTCAGGGATATGTTTTCAGTGTAGTGTAAAGAAACAAAAACTAAACCAGATTAATAAGTGTCTAATTCTGGGGAGGAAGAGAGGGATAGTAAGGCATTATATTCTTTATCTGTAATGTTCTATTTTTCAATATAAAAAATAGGAAGTAGAATGATAAAATATTAACATTTTTTGATAGTGGGTGTTATGAACATGTGTATGTTACATTAATCTACTTTTTAATATTTGTTTGCCTTTTGGAAAATAGGTATTTTATTTTTTAAGTTCATTTTAAACACTCTGTGGTGCCCTTGTGGGGGGATATGAACACTACAATCTTCAATTTATGGCAAACCTGGTGACGGATAATCTAGATTGATTTTGTATGTAAGCTAGCATTTTTGACTAGATAGCGCCCTTCTACAAAGTACAATGTAGCATACCACAATAGAGATGATTGGGTTTAAACTCACTCTCTTTGGTCTGTTACCCTGCCAGTGTAGACCTGTGTGTCAGCAAAAGCTCTGGAATCTCTCTGATGGAAGTTATGAATGGTAGTCCATAATTATTCATTATGTTTTTAATGAAGACGGTACCTATCACTCCTCCCTGCCTTTAGTTCTTTGTCGCCTTTAAAAATGAACTCTAGATGGGTTACAAAGGTGGAAATGGTCATCTCCATTAAGAGTATCATTCAAATTGCATTTCTCATTTTCCCCTCCAAGTGCAAGTATGTATCTCTCTTCATGGCCAAGTTGGCGTCGTTCTTAATCTTAAACTATCTCTATTTACAAAGTCAAAGATCACTATTTCCATTAATGCCTTACCTTCTTTTGTGACCTTGCCATGGTGGCATTTTTTTTTTCACATTGAGAAAGATGCAGTTTTGTGGTTAGAGGAAGGGGAGGACAACCATTAGGCAAGACGTCCTTCGATGTTGTTTTCAAATACTGATCTCAAGTGTTCCTCTGGGTTTTTACAAAAAGATATTATATGCATGGCTTCCATCATTGAGCCCTTGCCCCAGTTGTCCTCAGCCTTTCCTTTAATCTATTTTGATTATTGTATGTCCTGTCTCCATGCTAGTAATTGTGCCTAATCATTTCAAATAGATTCTTTAAAAGTCTGAATTAAACCAATCTCTCCATTGGTACGAGAGCCTCCTTTTCTTGCTTGCTCAAAACAATTTCCCAATATCTGTTCCTTCTCTCCCTTATGTCACAGGTTGGCAGACATTTTCAACAAAAGGCCAGATAGGAAATATTTTAGGTTTTTCCAGGCCAAGAGGCAAAATCAAGCATATTATGTAGGAACTCACATTGTAAGAGAAAAAAAATTTCCACAACATTGAAAATATAATAATAGTGTATTTTTTATTTGTAATACACATTTGTAATACAAATGAGAAGAATAGAATTCTTTCTTTTGGGATAACATTTTGCTTAATTGGAGTTCAAAGTGAGTATTCCCTGTCATCAATATTAGTTATAAATATTCATCTCAGTACTGATCTGTATTGAGATTTTACATAATTCATCCTTAAAATGTCTTTTCACACAGATAGGTATTGCCCATCAGCATGTGTGCATATTCATCGTTTGGAAGTCCTTTGTAGGATTCTATTAGATTTTTCTCTTGATATTTGCCTTTTAGAGTGTTATTATCTTACAAATTAATTACTTCCAATTGAAGGGTGGAAGATCCTCAATTATACTGTTAAATATATTTCTAAAAACATCTTAAGTGAAATGTATTTCACATGTTATGTAGTTCACCTATTTAAAGTGTACAATTAAATGTTATTTAGTATATTCATGGGTTGTGAAACCATTACCACTATCTAACTTGAGAACATTTTAGTTTGTTCTTAAAGAAACCTCATACCCGTTAGCAGTCACTCCCTGCCCTCTCCTCCCCCACAACCCACCAGTCCTAAGAAACCACTAATCTACTTTCTGTATGTATAGATTTGATTATTCTGGACATTTCATATAAATAGAATCATACAACAATACAATATGTGGTCTTTTGTGACTGACTTAAATGGATTTTGAAATATGGGAATTTCCATTGCGCTGCATCAGGGTTCAAAAAATGCCATTGAAATTGTAGTTTGAGCTCAGAAAATATATTTGGTGCAAATTCGTGTGGGAATGGAGATCTCGCTTCTTGTTTTAATTGTTGACAGCACAAGAAGTTTGTAAAGCAGCTCCATGTTACTTGTGACTCAAATGTTAGTCGTCAGATTTTCCTGCAGTATAACTTTTGCATGTAAGTGCTATGATTTTTAGATTGAATTCATTAATAAACAATATGAAGTTTTCAGAAAAAGCTAATTTCCAAAGATGGTTGAAAGCTCTTTTTCTCATTCAGAAAAATTACAACCTGACCCTGAGCTCAAAAAATTGCAGTTGAATTTTACGCCTGTTAGCCCATCAAACTGCAGTGTGGTAAAGGAAGTCAGGATATTCAGCTTTTATTTCTGAGAAAATTCACAGAGCTAATCATGGTTAAGTCCGTGAAAGCAAATGAATTTCACTGGTGACACTACTGGTTCAATAACATGATAGATTCAGATATTTTTTCACAAAGTACCTTCTCATGAATAATATAGTGAGTAATCATAGCATTTAAACACATTAAATTTTCACTAACTTTGTAAATTTGTCAAACTAAGTCTTTTTATATTCTACACATATTTTTTCTACTATCCATTGTAACACATCTTAGCAGATTCCACTTCAGATTGTACTGAATCTGTGTTTTCTCAACTTCTTTAAAAATATCCTTGACTGTAGTTATTCTAAACAGACTATTCATAGAGGCTAATTTTCTGATCACTTCAGACTCATCATGGACTTCTCAAATGAGCAACAACAATTAAGCAGTATCTGTACATCGATTGACACATAAAGAGCCGAGGAAAATGACTTGATGTCATTTGCTTTGTCTTTAAATTGACGATTGATGTTGCTTCCAGTTTCCTCAACTTTTTGAAAGTGTTCTTGCCAAAAGGCTATTAGTCTTAAACAAGTTTATTTTCTCTAGAAACATCTTTGACTGCTGCAATATAACGTAATTTAGTTAATTTAAAATTGGTAAACAGCTTTCTTTGCTTGTATAACAAATGCCATTTGAAAACTTAACTTTGGTTGCAACCTCATTTTAGTTTTTGCATTTTGTCAAGAAATTCTGCTGTGATGGGACATTCTGTTTTAAATTTTCTGATTTTTCTGACCATTGCTTTTCTATGAGTTGGGAGTATTTTACTGAGTGCTTAGGCTGGTAATGTTGACCTGTTTTGTGTTCTTTTAGCAGAGCTATGGTGTTTCTACATAATAGACAAAATGCTTTGCCATCTCATTCAGTAACAGAATAGTCCATACTCTTCTGTGCCTTCAAAGCATGACATTTGAAGTCCATTTTATCTCCTTCTGACAGATGCATTGGTAATAAAAAACTAAAGTGTCACAGTATGGCAGTTTTCATGGCACTTCAAGTGCTGTCAAGTTATAACTCTCTCATTGTGATTCATAGTGTACTGTGCAGCAGTGGGAATCAATTAAAATGTCATGTATGATATCTTATCACAACAACTCAACTCTGCCACTTTTGAACAAAAGCAGCCACAGACAATGCATAAATGATGAGCATGGCAGTGTTCCAATAAAGCTTTATTTGTGGACACTGAAATTTGGATTCAATATAATTTTCATATGTCATGAAATAATATTCTTCTTTTGATTTTTCTTTTCAACCATTTAGAAATGTAGAAATCACTCTTAGCTTACGAGCTATACAAAACAGTTAACAGGCCCCATGGGCCAAATAGTTTGCTGAACTCTGTCCTAGATCATTGATTTTTCCCCTTTTTTGGATCTTTCTCATCAGCATACAAACTGGCTGTTAATACTTTTCAAAAAAGAAAAAGGCAACAAAATATTAAAATAAATAAAAGCTCTTGTATGGCCCCATTTTCCCTTGTAACTAGCTAGTATTCCTTTTCTCTGCTCTCCTTATAGTCCAGTTCTGTGCAAAAGTTGTCTATACTCCCTATCTCATATTGCCCCTCTTTCTCTTGTCTCTTGAACACACATCAGTCAAGCTTTGCCTCTACCTCTCCACCGTAACTGCTCTCGGAAGGGTCGCCATTGACTTTCATATTGCTTAACCTAATGGTTATTTTTTTGCTCTTATATTACTTGATTTCTCAACAGTATTTGACACAATCGATGACTCCTTCCCTTTGAAACATTTTCTTCACTTTGTTTCAAGGACACCATAGTCTCTTGATTTTCTTCCTTCCACACTGAATATTTCTTTTATGATTCTTTGTTAATTCCTCCCCTTATGAGTTACTTCTTAACTTTTGTTTTAACTCTCAACAGCCTTGGTCCTCTTCTCTGTTTATGCTCACTGCTCTTGTCATCTCATCCAATTTTTGGCAAGTATTCTTTATATGCCATTGAGTCTATAATTCACATATGTTTCCAGCTCAGGCTGTTCCATTGAGCTCCAGACTGGTTTATCCTTCTGTGTGATACATCTCCACTTGGATGTGTAATAGGCATCTCAAATTTAGCATGTCAAAAATTCAACTCTTGGGGCTGGCCTGATGGTGTAATGGTTATGTTCGAGTGCTCCGCTTTGGTGGCCCAGGGTTCGTGGGTTCGGATCCCAGGCACGGACTTACACACTGCTCATCAAACCATGGCGGCATCCCACATATAAAGTAGAGGAAGATTGGCACAGATGTTAGCTAAGCGATAATCTTCCTCAAGCAAAAAAAGAGGAAGATTGGCAACAGATGTTAGCTCAGGGCCGATCTTCCTCACACACACAAAAAATCAACTCTTTATATTTCCTTCTAAACCTGCTCTACCCGTAGTTTTCCCATCTCAGTTGATGGCCATTCCATTTTCCAGCTAGACCAAAACCCTGGAATCAACTTTGACTCTTCTCTTTCTCTCACACTACATTCCTATATTTCATGCACTATTGTTAGCTCTACCTTTAAAATATATCTAGAATCCAGCCACTTCTCACATTTCCACTGCTATCGCTGTAATTTCTGACCAGGAATCCAGCAGTGAGATCTAATTCCCACTGATTCTGCCGTGGCACCTTTGTAGAATGATCTCACGAGTGAAGCCACAGGGATCATTTATAAAGGTGAGATCTGACATGTTGCTCCTTTGCAATGGCTCCTCAGAATAAACATCAAAGACTCACAGTGGCTTGAAGGCCCTGTATGATCCATGACCCTCTGCTGCCTGCTCTTTCTTTTCTGACCTCTGACTCCATCTCCCCTTATTCCTGCTGTGGCTCACTCAGATCTAGCTTCTGGCACTCTTTGCTGTTCCTCGTTGACATCAGGCCCTCACTCACATTATGACCTTTGCAGTAGTTGTTTACTCTCTCGGGGTGCACTCTTCCTCCCCATAGTTACGTGGCTAACACCTGTCTGCTTTCAGTCCTTGCTCAAATGTCAGCTTCTTCTGGTGGCCTCCTCTTAGCACCTCATGTACAAGTGCTCCCAACCCTCATCCCCGCACCAGCATCCTTCATCCTTTCTTAATATGCTCTATTTTTCCATAGCCTTATCATCTCCTAATAATGTTACTTTTTATTTATTATTGTCTTCATTTTTTTTTTTTTTTTTTTTTTTTTTGGTGAGAAAGATTAACCCTGAGCTAACATCTGTGCCCATCTTCCTCCATTTTATATGTGGGACGCCACCACACATGGCTTGATGAGCGGTGCATAGGTCTGTGCCCCGGATCTGAACCTGTGAACCCCGGGCTGCTGAAGCGGAGCACACAAACTTAACCACTATGCCACTGGGCCGGTCCTTGTGTTCGTTTTTATTGTCTTTCCCTCCCTGTGAGATTGTAAGCCATGAGGACAAGGATTTTGGACTGTTTTGTTCATTTATGAAGCCTGAGTGCTTGACGCATAGTAGGAACGCAACAGATATTTGTTTTAAATACAGTCCTGAATATGATTTTGTAAGTCATTTTTCTGGATCTAGAATTGTAAGATTTTAGAGCTGGAAGGGGTTTATATTATCAGTAGTCTCTAGATCCGTGCTGTCTAATAGCTACATGGCACTATTTAAATATAAATGAAAATTAAATAAAATTAAAGATTCAGTTCTTCAGTTTCAATAGCAACATTTCAAGTGCTCTGTGTTTGACAGCCCAGGTATAGAACTTTTCCATCATCGCAGAAAGTTCTATTGGACAGCACTGCTCTGGACCCTCAGAGTCAGGTGGATTCCCCAAGGTCACACAGGTCATTAGTCCAGAATCAGGATGAAACTCAGGGAACTCAAATGATTTATAAAAACTATAAAGCAGTGCTTCTCATATGGAGGCCGAGGGGATCTTATTAACATTGCAGATTCCGATTAGTAGGTCTGGGATGGGGCCCACGTTCTGCATTTCTACCAAACTCCAAAGTGATACCAGTGCTACTGGTCTGGGGCATCACACTTTGAGTATTAAGGCTGGAGAGCACTCTACGAATGGTAAGGAGTACTTCCTTTTGATATTATTTTGGTAGGATATTTATTCATTGTTATCACAAAGGTGTACTTTTGTAATTACGATAATGTTTCCTAAGTAAAGCTAACTGGTATCTTAAACGCTGGCGTCACACACAGCTGCATCTATTAAAACTTGTTCCCTATTGTCGGATGAAAGTGTCATAAATAATACATAGTCGGTAGGAGAGAACAAGAAACTGAGAGGCTGTAGAACATTCATTTTAAGAATGTACTTGACACAGGATGCTTTGTGCTGCTTACATTTCTCATGGTGTATGGACGTAATGTAATGGCTACTCTGCTGACTCCTAGAGTGAAATATTGGACTACGTTAGCTGGTTCTGGTTTAGATAATGAAAGTTCATAGAATGTCGTGGGAGGAATAAGTATTATGCAACAATAACTTCAAAATGAGAAAGGTACATGATATCATATGAACTTTCTTTTGCTCTGTACTGCTAGGCCAGTTATTCATAAAGCTGCCTTAACATCAGAAATGTGTGAGGCACCTATTAAAAATAGATTCCTGGACCCTGCCCCAAGAAATTCTGATTCAGTAATTCTGGGATAGGGCCCAGGAATCTGTATTTTTAACAAGCGTCTTGCGTTTTCTGGTTAAAAGAATTAGTATAAATAGAATGCTTACAACAATAACTGACAAGTAGTAAGCACTAATAAATATCAGCTCTCCTCCTCTTCCTCCTTCCTATTATTATTAAAACTATTGTCATTAGCCTATCTGTTGACCAGCATTTGGTTACTTCTTCCTTTCTTTAGTGAAAAGGCTAAGGAAATATGAGAGAATGAGATTATTCCCTAATTGCATAAATATTCACTGAGTGCTTTCTTGATGCTTCGTGCATTATTCCACGTCCTGAGGATGCAAAGCGAACACGCCATGTTTTTGAGTCAAAGAATTACAGGCCAGACAGGTAGGCGTATAAGTAAAAGAGCTTGTCTTTCAGTGTAGCAGGTGCTACATTAGGGGTGATTGCGAGGCTGGGACAGCGCACAGGAGGGATAGGTGGGCTGTCTGTCAGGCAGGGTTGTGTAATGAACAGTAAGGCCTCAGGGGAGATCCGAGGGTAAGTAGGAGTTCGCCAGGTAGAGAAGGAGCTGATAAAGAGTGTCCAGGCCCGAGAGAAGCACAGCTGCAAGAACATAGCTCTGCCGTTGAATTGAAGTGGCTCAATAGAAGCAGGAGATACCATGGAGAGGTGAGCAGGAATCAGCCACAAAGAGCCCTGTAATCCAGGGCAGGGAATTGGGATCTTTATCCTGCAGGCAGTGAGGAGTCATTGAAAGTCATTGAAACAACGTTTTGCATTTTAGAAAACAAATGACTCTCCTTGGAGGCTGGAGAAAGGGAAGGAGTCATGATGGGAGGAGGAGGAAAAAGCTATATTAGAAGAAATGGTAATTTTAAAATGTTAGCCCAAAGAAAAAAATATATAAGAGATGTGTGTGTGTGTGTGTGATAAATGTATGTATGCATCTTTTATTATGGAAAATTTCAAACATATTTAAAAAATGACAGATTAGTATAATCCCCATGTGCCCATCACCAACTACAACAATTAGTGACTCATGACCAATTTTGTTGCATCTCTGTTCCAACTCACTTCCCCTCCCTTTATTATTTTGAAGCAAATTCCTGCCATAATTTCATCTGCAAATATTTCAGTATGTATCTCTATAAAGTAAGGACTTTTTCTTTTTAATATAACCATAATATATTATTACAATTAACAATTAATTATTACAATTAATTACAATTAATCCTAAACAATTAACAATAGTTTCTTAATATCCTTTATCTAGTCAGTGTTCAAATTTCCAGTTGCCTCATAAGTGCCATAATTCACGAACTTGTAAGTGAAATAACCAAGATTGCCCAGACTTCTGACTCCAGGTCTCCAATTCTGACTCAGTTGCATTTGCTGCTTCCAATTTGGAGAAAGAAGTTCGTTAGTTACTAGCATGACTTTGGGTAGATAACAAAAATTTCTGCAACCCACTTTTAAATGTATCCTGAAACTAATGTATCCTGAGCTGCCCAGTGTTTTCTTCAATGCCAGTAATGCTACAGTAGGCAGTTGTATGGCATTATGTTTCCAGTTATGCTTTCATGTTTTTATGAGTAAGAATTATACTTGAAAATTTACACCTGTTACTTGACTCTGAATTTTATAGCTCTGTGGCTGACTGTTGGCACCCGCAAGGATTTGGTGCTCAGTGTCTGAAAGAGAGAGCATTGAGATAGTTAAGGATATGGTACAAGAATTTTTGATGGTCTGGGAATATACAATATCATTTGTAAATCCAGGCTGCTAGTATTATGCAAAAATAGGATGTTAAGTACTCAACTATTACCTAAGGAAAACTTCTATTTCCATTAAGAAAGAATTGAAATAAGATTATTGCTAGTCCTTGATTGTATTTATAACCCTGAATAGGGAGATGTTTGTAGCTTGTTATATGTACCTTTACCTTCTTGAGTCATAATTTGTTAAAAGTTAGTATGCTTTTATTGCCTTTCTCTAATCTCTTTTACAAATTTTATTTTGTGAAATATCTTACGTATGATGGGGTGTACATAACATAAGGTTAGAGTTTAAAAAACAATAATAGAATGAGTGCTTATATACTTCCCACTATGCATAAGACATAGAACAACAACAGTGCCTCTGTTCTGTTCACCTCATTGTGGTGCCCATCCAGAACACATTCTCTCTTCACTTGAGAGATAATGTCTTGGATTTTATTGAAGCATTTATTAATATAGTTTCATCACAGATGTATGAATCTCTAAACAGTATTGCTTATTTTTGCCTGATTTTACCTTTATATAAATGAAAACATATATTGTATATTCCTTTGTAGCATGCACTTTTAATTCAAAGTTAAATTTCTGAGATTCATCCACATTGAAGGGTTTGACAGCAGTTTGCTCATTCTCATTGCTATTTTTGGTTCACTGTATGAGTATACCCCAATTTACTTACACATTATACTCTTGATAAACATTTGAATTGTTTCTTTTGTTGTTGTTTGCTATTTCTATTATGGACAATGCACATGTACAGGAATTTCTCCAGGGTTTGTATCTGGAAAAGATATTGGTGCTTCACAAGGATATGCAACATTAGTTTGGCTTGGTATTGCCAAATTGTTTTCCAAAGTGGTGTGCCAATTTATACTTGCTCTCACAGCTGATGAAAGTTCCTCTTGCTCCATAACCTCAACAGTACTTTGTAGTATCATACTTGAAGTGTTTGGCAAATCTGGTGGGTATGAAATAAATCTCATGGTTTAATGCCTGCATTTCCTTCACAATGAGGTTGAGCATTTTTTTGGACAATTATAATTCATTCATGTTTTCTTGAAAGTGCTTTTTCATGTCTAGAATATTTTTCTGTTTGTCTCTTGGGTTGTTTCTTCCTTATTGATTCATAGGAGTTCTATTTTCATACTCAGAATATTAATTCTTTGTTAGGTATGTGTGTTGCAAATATCTTTTCCCAATTTGTGGTTTTCTTTTTCTGTTATTTTTATGATGTTCTTTCTATGAAGAGTTTTGATTCTCTTTAATTTGTTGCAATCTGAGTTCTGCCCCCTCCGTTCTGATAGAACCCTCTTGAAAGTAAGATCTATAATCAGGGGTAGAGCCAGGTTTTGTAGACTTGAAGCTTATATGATGTGGGTATACTCTTTAAGACAAAGAATACTAAATTGTGAATATAAAATTAGGTGCTGCCTTGTACATCTTCATATGACTTTTTTTTTTTACTTTATACACTTTGCCTTTGTGTGACAAAAAATTTGTAATATAATTTGGGAAGACAGAATATAAAGATGATTCATATTTTCCTCCAGTAGTTAATTGTAATATGTTTTAGTATTGATAGTTGGGATGCATGAAAAAATACCTCCTCGTGCAGACTTGTTGTCTGTAGTACTTCTATAAATTTGTGTCCTACAAACACAGACATGCTGATAAATTCTATTTCATATCATTTCTATCAAAAAAGAAGAAAAAGTATGGTGTGTTTTTAATTGTTAAACTGATTGAAAAGAACTTCTGTTTTGGCCTAGATATAGAGAACAAAATCTCTGTTTTAAATATTTTGTATTTGATGATTGGAGGGAATTTTCTACAGATAAATTTATGTCTCCATGTATTTCAAACTTTGTTTTTCCTCCACTGTGGACGTGTTGCCCACCCTGGGTTCTTAGGACAAGGTCATTTTGTGATACAACCCTTGTACCTTAATGTCATGAACCAGGTGAGTTGGTACAGAAGGAAGTAAGATGTTCCTGGAAGTCATTCCTACCCTGGGGCCCCTCCAGTTGGTTAACTATACTCAAAAGTGACTGCAAATCACATAGACATAGCCCCCAAACTCAGACTTATTATAGCTATCAACTCAAATTCTTCTTAGGCAGATCTGAAAAATGATCACTTGTAGCTGCCATAATGGCAGCCGACAGCGATGGAGGGGACATCAGAGTGGAAGTAACAGTGGTCTCAACCAATTACAGTTAAAATATCTTATTTCTGCACAGACATATGACCATCTGAATACGTTCCTAGGTCCTTGAAGGGAGCCTGTGCAAATGAGAGACACTGACATTAGTCTCAGGATAATGCTCTGTCTTCCGTCTGCTCACCCTCTCTACAGCCCTCAACACTACTGTCCTTACTGGCTTTACATTCTCTTCACCTTTAGCTTTATTGCTGTCTCGCCCTCGATGGCTTCTCTTGACCCTGTCTTCTCAATTAACGCATTTCTACGTGATATGCTTTCGGACTTTTATTTTTCCACCCTGTAAGTATTCCTTTGACCTCATTGATCCCATCACTTCAGCTGCCCTTATGTAGGGAAGACTAGAATTTCTGTGTTTAGCCCTGGTCTCTCTTGCAAGCTCCAGAGTCCCTTTTCTGATTGTGAGCTGAGGGCATCTCCTAAGAGACATTCCTCCTCACATACCTCAAATTAAATATGTCCAGAAGGAAAGTTTTTATCTTTTCTCTAGAACATTCACCACTTCATCTTCCTGCTTTCCTTTCTCAGTTACTGTCATCTCCATCCACCTAGTCGCTTAGCCTCAAATCTTGGTCATCTCTGACTATTACCTCATTTTTGCACACTTCACTCTCCCCCTCCATTTTCCTACCCTGTGGATGACGCCTCATGTGACACTCACATCTGCCTTTTTTTCCTCAGCTCCTTTCCCCTGTTTCAGACTCTCTAACAGGTACAGACTGCCGTGGGGTATGGACAAGGGGGAGTGAAGACTAATTTGACTGGAATTTTCTTAAATGCTAATGTAAATCCGTAAGCTTACCTAGATCTTTACCTAACATCCCAAAATTCAGAATTCTCTCAATACACATTTTCCATACACATTATTTTTATATTAGTCATAGCCCTTATGAAATTTATAGTAATTATTTGTCAACATAAGATTATAAGTGCCTATAAGATTATAAACTTGTAGTTGGCAAAGACTCCACGTTCCCATTTCCTTCAAGAACAATGCCTTACATAAAATGGGCACTGAATAAATACATGTTGAGTTGAGTCCTTCAAAAGTGCTTTATGCTGCCACCTTTTGTTTTCAAGTATAAACATTTCCGTTTCTACCTTTCCATATTGTCTGGCACCTGCAGTTGATTTATAGCAGTGTTTGACGTCAAACACACTCGCATGTCTCAAGGTGACTTAGATCCTCGACTGAATGTACAAGGAAAATGTGCTGTGTATTGTGGTGAGGACAAGCAGGGCCTGCTGGCTCTTGTTAGCTCTGGTTCTGAGTCTCCCAGTCGAGTCCTGAGAGGGATATTTCATTTTAAATTTCCTCCTGTAGGAACGCCAGTCCGTTTTTAGCCCGCTCGTGACCTCAGTGGCTAACCGCAGCTGCACGGGGAAGTTGGCTCTCGGGGCTGGCGGGGATTCATTGCTTCCTCAGCTGACGAGCCCCGCAGATCTCTTCTCCGGGTTCTCTGGGTGCTTTCTGCCTTGTGAATGCCTATAAGTGTATCTCTTCTCTCATCTCTCCCACTGCTTCTAGAAAAATAGCAAATACAAGTGGTCTTTCTTTTTTCCTCCCAAGGAAAAAACTCGCTGATACGTTTAGTGTGGTGGTGTAGAAAAAGCCCTGTACTTAGCCAGAGCCTAAAACGTAAGTACAAGCCAGGCAGGTAACCTAACTGTGCCACCTTCACTAATCTTGAAAATGGAGGGGAGCCCTGCAGGGCTGCTCTGAGGATCGGATGAAGTGCTAAAGACTGCTTCGGAAAGTATGGAGCAATATTTCTTAAAATTGAGTAATATTCAGATCACCTTTCAAAGAAGAACTTGTCGTGGACTCCCTGCTGTTGACTTAACACTGTAATATACCCAAACATCCAGTTATAGTTGTCACATACTTTATACTCATTCCTCAGACCTGGTTCTACAGCTGTGAAACTGAAACAAATCATAACGTAGATCCCAACATAGTTGCACAACCAATAACTTAACTACAAATAAGATCAGTTTAGTGTGATAAACATTTTTTTCCTGGAACTAAATCAGTGCAGGTGAATATTATCCTTATTGCTCTGCCATTAGTCTTGTAAAGACTCAATTCTCTCAAGCCTCGCTCCATTTGGACTGCTGAGGAACCCTGGTTTATATAATGCGGTCTCATCATTTAATATAGAATTTACATCTCCATCCCTTTCCATTTAGCCCTTGACAATTAGCATTACAAAATCTTGCCATGTTGTGTCATTATCTTGATCTTAAATCAGTGTTTTAATTTATTTAAGAATCTAGAAGCTAAAGACATATTTAAAAAGTGTAAGATATGAGTAATCACTTGAAAAGGAGTTTTGTCTTTAAAAGTGGTATAAAAAAAACTGTGAGTACAGTGGTGGTCACTGTATATTGGACTCCAGTTTGAGAAACACTAACACACATAATGTTAGAATATATGATGTGTAATGTATAACACATATTGTATAGATGCCAGGGGGGTATTAGAGGTGTCAGACAACAGTTAGAATTTGTTCTCTTTCATTTTTATAAGAATATAAATGCTGTAAAGAAAACCTTTTATTATTTTTTGAAAAACACAACTATTGATTCTTTCACCCTTAAATGTTATTCTTTCATAATATTTTATGAAATACCTAAGGAAATTTTAGTCCTTACATTAATCAAGTATTCTAGGAAAACATGGTGCATTTCAGATTTATATGCATATTGGAGAAATAGACACTCTAGAATATATTTTCTCTAAATATATTGGCTGAAATATGGGAGTATCTGCATGTTTTGAAGGGAATGGAGATGATTTCGTGACTCAATACATTTTGAGGAAGTTTTCCATGTTCTGATTTGAATCATGCTTTATAGTCCAGCAGCATCTTCATTAATGGGAAGAGATTGTCCTGAATGGATTACTATAGTAAAAAGATTTTTAAAAAATAGAGTAAAGTGGGGCCGGCCGGGTGGCGCAGGCGGTTAAGTGCGCGCGCTCCGCTGCGGCAGCCCGGGGTTCGCCGGTTCGGATCCCAGGTGCGCACCGATGCACCGCTTGGCAAGCCATGCTGTGGCGGCATCCCATATAAAGTAGAGGAAGATGGGCACGGATGTTAGCCCAGGGCCAGTCTTCCTCAGCAAAAAGAGGAGGATTGGCAGATGTTAGCTCTGGGCCGATCTTCCTCACCAAAAAAAAATAGAGTAAAGCTTAAATCTCAGGTTTGAAGAGTAACATACTTCTACCAAGCATTTTTTGTTCTTCCTTTTATTTTTAATGCTATAAGGTGTTTCAGAAGTATAGAAGGATAATGTGTGAGAACTATCTTTCAGTTGTACATAATTAAAAACTTCCAGTAATTAAGTTCGGCACACTCCACTTTGGCGGCCTGGGTTCGGTTCCCATGGCCAGTTGGTTGGAGGCCATGCTGTGGTGGCAACCCACATACAAAGTAGAGGAAGATTTACCATAGATGTTAGCTCAGGGCGAATCTTGCTCGGCAAAAGAAAACAAAACAAAACAAAATTCCATAACGACCTTGCAATGTAGAGTCTCAAATTTTCAATCAAACCAGAGATTACCTTTCACTTATTGATTTGGCGTTTTGCAGAATATTAATTTTTAAATTGTCCTTTGATTTCCCCATTGATTAATAGTCTCCTAATGCTGATTTATGAGATTTTTCTCATGAGGGAAATAAAAGAAGGCAAAAGTATTCTGAAGATAAGAGTTCTGTTAGGGAATGCTGAATTCAATATTTATGTGAAGTTTTTAATAAATTTTCTTGTATTCTTAATGTGTTCATTCTTGTTATCAGTCTTTTGGTGTGTTTATTCTCCCCTTTACTGTACTCTTGCTACTGTTTATTTTAGAGGCTCTGCCTTTGAGGTCTGTGATAAATAGAGTTGTGCTTTTAGGCTGTTGGACTTAATTTGAGAACTATAGAATGAAGGATCTAGTGAAGGCTGGGCACATAGAATCCTGTATTAATGTTACCACCTATTAGTATTTTATAATATGATAGATAAAGATGTAATAATATGTTTTGTTAACTGGTAAGTAAAATATGACAGTAGAAATAAGTTGAAATAAGTTAGTTTCTTCCTAATTATAAATATGTTCTTGTAGTGTTAAAATATAAAGTTAAAATTTGAATCACAGTCGTTAAAATTAGGGATTGTTGCTTATTGTCCAGAATTCACACACTTATGTTGGTTTTCTCCTTTAATTTTACAATTTTGAACGAGGTATAGGATTTCTCCCTTGTGTGATCGGAATACACTGTAATGGAATCCTCCATGCATCACTGCGTGGATTTTGTATTATTTGTGCTGAGAGAGGGAAACAAAATGATTATCCTTTAATGCTGAGTGGTGTGATTCAAAGCAGCGATAAGTGGAAAAATGCACAGCAGCTGAAGAACAAATGTTACTCCCATCAATTATCCCTGACAGATGAGGGAGTATTCACAGGCAGACCTCTAGAATTACTGTATTTCCATCCGGGCAGGGTGTACTAAAATAATCGTTGCAGGTATATTTTAGGTGCTTTTGCATTCTAAATATGAAATAGGATCTTTAGTTACAGAAACTTTTATAAACTCCAAACTCCTATACGTGGATTATTTTGGTGTTGTTAGAGGGTAACATACTGGAAAGAATAATAATCCCCAAAGTGGCCTAATTTGATTATCCCACCCGGGACATCTTTGTCTAGTTGTTAGCTTCTAAGTGAAGTGTCTTTCTGTCTGCTCTGTCGCTGTTGAGTGTAAGGAAGCTTGTTTGACTGCTGAGGAATTTAGCTGCCACTTTCCAGGCACTGGAACAATGTGCTCATTCGTGGATTAAGTAAGCCATGACCTCAAATCTTCTAATCTTCTTCATCGCCAGCTTCGTGGTCTCTAACTGGCCCAAGTCACTTTGAATTACTGTCCTACTTTTGCTTCCATCTCAGTACCTAAATACTCTCTTGGCCACCCTCATCTCCCCACAGGACTTAGAAGAATTGCTTGCTTCTCTGTGCTCTGTTGCAGTTTCATTGCCTCATTTACTTCCAATCTGGATACGCTCTCTGACTTTCACCCCAAAGGGTATTATTTCTTTTGATCTTATTATCTGCTCCTACTGCTGCCACCCTATTTTCTTCTGTTGTTTCCATTGTCAGCTTAACTGCGGCCTCAAGGTTTCCTGTTGGAAGTCTCGCCGAGCCCTCCCTGCTCTTCTCTCCTTTCTGCCAGGATCCACATGACTTTGGTGCTGGCTTATGAAACTTCATATCCCTCCTTGGAGTGGAATCTTCTCTTTATTTTTGTAACTAAATATTTAAAGTGTATTGTGGAACCTATTTGGTTCTATTATATGTAGATGAAGGAGAGAGTCTTGCCAACTCTGTTAGTCAGAAGGGCTACTTGTTATATTGTAATAGTTCTGGATCCACAGTATAAGGCAGATATAGCAGATAAATAAGAGCAACCAGGGTGCTATGGAGTCTGGAAACTTTATTGTAGGATAACAAGAAAGTGAAAAAATTTGGTTGTATATTGGAAAGATTGATTTAGTGATAGTGGTGGCCAAAGATAGATATGTATATATATATATATGCATACACACACATACACACTCATGTTCAGACATGTAAAGGTGGCTAAGAATTAGATATGTGGGTATAATAGATGAGGTTTAAAGTCTTGACTTTAGTGCTGAGACCATAGGATTTAGTGATTAGCAGTGGCATTTAGTCTAGAATGCATTGATTGGAATGAAACAGAATTCTCATTCTTTGTCTTTTCCTCTCACTTGAATATTTTCTGTATTTGTTACCATAGCGTGACATACATAGCTGTGTTGGGCATCCAGGATTCATACTTTTTAAATCAATCTAAAATACATTGTTACATATGATAGGTTTATTCAAGGTCAGGTCAGGAGGAAGCAGAACAGAGAGGCTACATGTTTCTGTAATAACTGATGGGAGAAGGGAGTGAAAACAACACTGGCTCTGGAGTCAGGAGGATAGGGATTGCACTCCCAGCACTGCTGCTTGTTGGCTTGTGAGCTGGGAAAAGTTATTTAGCTTCCCCAAGCCTCGGGGTCCTCAAGTTATAATAGAGATACAGTAACTAATGCATAATAGACACTCAGCCATTGGGCGACAGCAACATCATCATCATCATCATCATGACCGCCATCATCAGAAGGTAATTGTAGCAGAGGAAAAGCCAGATATGTGTTGAGTGTCTGAGTAGCTATTGCCAGATTCATTCTGTGCCCTTTCATTCATGCTGTCCTTTAGTCCTCCAAAATCTCCTTGTAGGGGCCAGCCCAGTGGCGTAGTGGTTAAGCTTGGCGCACTCTGCTTTGGTGGCTTGGGTTCATGGGTTCGGATCCCTGGCGTGGACCTACACCACTCATCAAGCCATGCTGTGGCGGTGTCCCACATACAAAAAGTATAGGAAGATTGGCACAGATGTTAGCTCAAGGCCACTCTTTCTTGAGCCAAAAGAGAAAAATTGGCAACAGGTGTTAGCTCAGGGCCAATCTTCCTCACCAAAAAAATAAATAAAAAATAAAAAAAATCTCCTCGTGAGGGCACTGGATTTTGGAGAAGAAATGGAGGTTCAGATAAGTTAGGGAAGGCCTGTGGTGGGAACTCAGAACTAATTGATCCCAACGTCTATGTCTAGTCTCATTGTCCAGCAGCCAAATGATGTCGAGCTCTGCAAAACTCTGCACTTGAAATGCGTATTTTTAATTAGATTTTTGCTTCTCATCTTTTCTCTTTAATGATGGATTAAAGTTTTTTTCTTTAAAATTCAGCAATCAAATAAGGTTACCTTTCTCAGAGGTAGTTTTGGAAAAAATCCAGTAGGAAAGTCTTAGATAAATGTGTAAATAATGGATTCAAAACCAATTATTAAAAGAGACAAGGCATACATACCTACGATGCTATTTCTCTTTTGACTTAAGGCCTGCATCCAATCGTAACCCTGTTACTGAGGTGCAGTCAGTTGTGGACCTAAGAGTAGGCAGGCTGGTGGGGCAGGAATGGCTGTTCACAAAGGATGGTTCCTCTCTCCTGCATCCTAGCCTTCCGACTCTGGCTAAGGGCTTTTTCATCTGCCCTCACCCTCAAACCGCACTGCCAGCTTCCAGCCAGGATAGTTTTCCTGTGACTGATGAATCACATGGTAAAAGGATGGGAGTGGAAGCCAAGGGGAGATAAGCAGAGCAGTGAAGGCCCTAGCCCCAGGGAGAATAAGTGTCTGGCAGATTCAAGATAACGAGAATGACTTTCTTGCCTGGCTAGGAAATTGTCCCCAAAGGCAGGTCCAGAAGTGCCATGATAGCGTGTTGGAAGAAGAACAAGGCTCTTGGTGAGGTTCTATGGGAGTCTGAACCTTTTTTAATGATCCTCTGTTGTGTTCATTACAAGCCTTTTGTGGAAAGGGAGAGGTAAAATTATAAATGCATGAACATAGACACAAAGGACAAAGGGCCTCAGCTCATGCTGAAATGTGAATTCTGCTTTGTTTCGTAGAAAGTTAGTCTCTCACTACTTGATAGTCACATGAATATTCAGGTTTTTTCGATAGTTGACAAAAGAGAAAAAAAAGAGGCCTGTAGGTAGGCTTTGTAGATATAGTGGAAAAGACTGATTCCGTAAACTCAGCCTCCAGCTTGGTGCCTCAGGTTACTCAGGGAAGTGTCTCAAGTTTCTTGACACTGAAATATCAGCATATTGAGACATCAAAGGATAAAAGTTCCGTGCAAAAAATGTTGACTCTGCCATTTCAAGACAGATATATCTTGCATAACATAAGGGTACGAGGTGAAACTCCTTAATGATGAGAAAGCAGACTTTCTGTTTTGCAGGAACAGACTGAGAAACTCAATCTCTGCAGGAAAATCTTTCCTGATAAAAGCAGATCTCTGGGCTGGGTTTTCAGTTGTCAAGTGATCTTCACCTAAGCATCCTGTAACAGATCCTCAAAGCTGCCTTCGAAAATCTTTTGAAAGAATTTTTTTCTTAATGCCAAATCTTTGAAGTCTTGAAGAAACACTCATCTTTAAGAATTTTTAAGATGTAATGCTAGAAATTCATATGCCGTGTTACATTCTAAATATGAACGTATATTATTCTCTTTGAGTTATTTGCAGTAGAAAGCTTTCACTTATAGATTGCTAGTTAATTAAATATGTTTTGTTTATAGCAGAGCACGTAAGGCATTGGAGCGTAATTAGGAATTATGGGAAATTATTATTTATGCAGCAAATTCAAGCTTGATTTATATCATACTTTCTAGGAATATTATTTAAAATGCAGATAAAGATGATTTATGCTGTGTCCTACAGCCTTGAGAAATAGGTGAGAAAATGTGTCCGTTTATAAGGACCCAGTAATGGGCTATTAATTCTATAGACTTTTTTGTGTGTGTGTGTGAGGAAGATCGGCCCTGAGCTAACATCTGCCAATCCTCCTCTTTTTGTTGAGGAAGACTGGCCCTGGGCTAACATCCATGCCCATCTTCCTCCACTTTATATGGGACGCCGCCACAGCATGGCTCAACAAGCAGTGCATCGGTGCGCGCCCGGGATCCGAACTGGCGAACCCCGGGCCGCCGCAGCGGAGCTTGTGCACTTAACCGCTTGCGCCACCAGGGCGGCCCCCTATAGACATTTTTTAAGGCACTCTGCCAGGCCCAGGAAGTGCTGTTGAAGTCTGTGTCATCTCTGCAGCTCCTGCAGGTGACCACAGGACTGAGGATGCTTCCCAGGGAGCTGGAGGATTTGTGCCCATTATGCTGTCATTTAAAGTGTGAATGAAGAGTAGAGCCTAGGAGTAGAGTATCCCTTTATGTTGGAGATGTTTAAGTTGCAATTAATGATGAGAAAAGAGGCCTAAATTTTCCTCAAGATTCAAAATTTATATTATAACTGTGATGTGAGTGTTGAGAAATTTCATTAGAGGAGTTATCTAATGCAGGTGGTTAGTAATACCTGACTCCTAACTACAGGGCTGCAGAACAGATAAAAATATATAAGCTCACTTTCCTAACACAGTCACTAGTATGGTGGTGTTGTACTATATATGTTATTTTTCTGTATATATTATATAGGTATAATTATTGTGCAGAAATTTCTATCCTTTTTTCACTTAGATTTATTTCATATGCATTTCCCAGTTTTCTCCACAGACTTTATAATTAATTTTAATGAAAACATGCCTTTTCACTAAATGAATATATAACAACTTAATAGTCTGTCTATGTACATTAAACTTATTTCTGGGTGTTGCTATTCATTATTAAAATTGAATTCGATGATGAACATCTTTGTATATATAGCTTTGTCAATATTTTGGATTTGTTCTGCTTGGATAAATACAATTATTGAATATCTACATCTATTTAATATATATATTCAACATTTATATAAAACTAAATTCTAGATAATTTTCTGAGATCTGTCTTCTAATTCACGAATTTTGTCTTCAACTCATTTGAGCCTATAAATTAACTTCTCGGTTGAATTATTTCAATGAGTGTGCTTTTCATCTGGAATTTCCATCTACTTCATTTTCCCCTCTTTTCTTTTTGTTTTTCTGAGGAAGATTCACCCTGAGCTAACATCTGTGGCCAATCTCTCTCTTTTTGCTTGAGGAAGATTAGTCCTGAGCTAACATCTGTCCAGTCTTCCTCTACTTTGTATGTGAGTTCCCGCCACAGCATGGCCACCAACAAGTGCTGTAGGTCTGCGCCCAGGAACCAAACATGGGCCGCTGAAGCAGAGCATGCCGAACTTAACCACTAGGCCACGGGGCTGCCCCTCCCCTCTTTTTTTTTATGCAGCAGCCTTATTCTTGCCTAATAGTTTCTATTCTTTCCTTTATCAATTTGAACATTTTAAACCTACTTATTTTAAAGTCTTTTTCCATTTGTTCTGCTGTGTCCAGTGCTTGGGGTGCAGAAATCTCCTGTTTGTGGCAACTAATGCTTCTCACATGTGTTTCCTTGTTCTTAACCTTGCACTTTCTTACAGTTAAAGGCATCTTTACTGGCATTGTTTTCCACATCGCTTGTGCTCCAGGTTAGAGAACCATATTTACAAAGAAGTAAGCGTTAGTCAGTCCTGGATCAGTGGTCATATCCAGTTTCTGCTCGGGGTCCATGAATCACAGGGTTACCATGAGTCTGGACACCCCAGCCCTGAGCACAGTCCAGGCCTTGGTTTCCAGCCTCTTGGAATGACTCTCTTTCTATCCTCCGTCAAGGCTGATGGGAAGCCTCTTGCCCTTGGTGGGGTATTGGTTCGTCTTGCAGATGGAGCAACCCTCTGTGGCTCTGTGTGTTTAGCTTAGGTCAGGATCTCCCTGTGACTGGATCCTTTCCTTTGATTGCCCTCAGCTCTAGCCTGTGTCTGGCCCCTGCCTTGGTGATCTCTCTTTCTTCTGAATCCTGGAGATTTCCCACTGTTGGTTTCAAGCTTAATTAGGTAGTAAAAATGTTGTATTTTATTCAGTGTTTTTATGTGTTTCTGTCTGGTGGAGAGATTTTTCATATCAGCTCAGTTTAGCATACTGAACTGAAGTCACCAAATTACTTTCCAAAGAAGGTTTATAATTTACTAGGCCACTAGCAATACATGAGAGTATGAGTTCCTTCATACTGACATTAGCATTCGTGTTATTTAAAATGGTTTTTCCTAAGTTATTGGTTGAAAATCATCCCTTATTACATGTATTTTTATACCACGTGGAATTTTATGTAACTAGTTCATAAAGAACAAGGAAGTGGGGAGAGTGTGCTTCCCTGAGCAGAGGTATCAGAAATGTACAGCTAAGAGTATTTGCTCTTTGAACTTGCGCCATTTTTTCTCTGCTCATATTTGTGGTCTGTTGCTGGAGCTTGGGTACAGGCATAGGATAGGGAAATCAAGGCTGTTGGAGAACTAGTGTTTTTCTCTTCTCATCCACACTCATAAGCTGGTTCAAGAAAGGGATGATGTAGGTTATGTAGACACAGGGGGCACATTTATTTATGCTGCAGGAGCCCTTGTAATTTCTTCAAAATACTTTCTGTGAAGCCCTCTTGCAGACATGGCACCTGGACAGTAGATTTTATTCACTGTGCTAGAAACAGAAATGATTCTCTTTCAGATGACGTCATCTCTTTCTAGGAAGAACAAGAAGGAAGAGAGAGAAAATGAATAAATATATACCATGGAGAGCTATATCCATCTAATAATGCATCGTGATGCCTCAGACTTTGGTTCATGGCAGCTGACTGTTCTACTGGCATTATAATTAGATATAGACTGTCTTTCTCTCTCTTTTCTTTCTCTCTCCTTCTTCCCTTCCTTCTTTCCTTCTTTCCTCCCTTTTTTCCTTCCTTTCCTCCCACCCTCCGTCCTTCCCTTTCTATCAGTTCTATTGTTTATTCCTCTGGAAGACACAGGCACATATCACAAAGCCTTTGCTTTCCTAACTGGTATCAGAGATAAACTGCTCACAGGTTGCATTCCCTCTCCATGCGTATTCATTGAGAGAAATTTCTGCAAAAACTGTTGATATCCTTGCGATTTTATTTCCAGTTGATCTTACCCATGTTATATTCTCGAATCTTTAAAAATGTTCGGGTTCCCATATTGTTGCAGTTATCATAGATTAGTTTCAGTGAATAGTTTTTCTCGGTTCGTGCTTGTCTTCCTCCACCTCCTTTTGCTGATGCAAAGACAGCTCAGCATTCTTTTTCACTAAATCTAAGGGTCAGATAGGTTTTCAGACCGGCAGCTTTGGCTTTCACGGAGAAAAGAAGAAAGAACAGCAGTTGGCCGGCCACCCTCGGGGTCTACTGGATGTCTTCTCTGCATCTCATTCATTTCACATAATTGAAATGAGCAACATTTTCTTCAATTATTCTCTTTGAGTATTTGCTCTAAAGGAATGAGGACAGTGTTATTAAGTAGCAGATACAAAGCTGTTAGTGTAACTGGAAATTATCTCCTCTTAAGATAAAAACTGCCAGAACGTACTGATTTACCATGTTTTTGTTTATTTTATTCTTGGTTTAGTGATCAAATGTGTTCAACTGTAGTTTCAATTGAGCTTTCTTGTTGTAATGTGCTAATTAAGTATAATGTATGAACTGATTTGATGTAAAAAGTTATAATACGACATTAAATATCTGCATTACTATTAATTGTCTTCTAAATAAACAGTTCATGAAATAGCTCAAGGGAGCATTGCATTTTGCACATTTGAATGCCTGTACCAATTTCTATTTTTCCGATGCAGACTATTTCACATTGAATCTTCAGGAAATTGTCTTCAAAAATGCTTTGATTGAGGTTTTTTAAGGCAATAAAAATAATTTGTTGTGTAAAAAATAGTGGACCTTTTAGAATTTAAGGAAAAAAGCAACTGCTTTTTAAGTATATACTAGCTCTCAGACTCAGCTATTTAATGCTTTATGCAAAATTTACAGAAAGAATGCTTTTTGCTTCTTTGCTCCTAGCCACCCCGTTACATCACAGATTAAACCAGAGACTCTGGGGTTCAAGTGCCTTTAGTTATCTCCCTCCTGCTGCTCTGTTTGGGTGCAGCAGACTAGAGACCCGAGAAGTGATCTAAAATCTGCCAGCTCCAAGGTCCAACCCTCCCTGGTCTGCCTGCCGTCTAAAATTCTGCTATTAGATCATGATTCAGTTAAGATGCGTCTCCAAAAAGACGGGGGGTGAAATTCAGTCCCAACCTGGGGAGGTTAACACACTAAACTATACGTATGTAAGACATATTAGCACAGACTCTTTAGATTTAAATCTCTTTGGAAAGCAATAATTTTGAAGGTAGTATGGTGGTGATAAAGGGAACCAAGAATGCAAGAAATGAGATGGGGACGTTAAAAGGGAAGGAGGCACAACACTAAAGACAAATTTTTCTTATTTTAAAGTTTTTCTAGGGCTTACTCCACAAAAATTTTGATCTTCTGCGACAATAGAAAGCTAAAGACTAAAAGCCAATGCTGAGTGTAATTGGGCTGTCACCTTCAATGACACAGGTCATAATCATAACCACCATTTATTGAGCATCTGCTGTGCATCAGTCAGTGCCATTGTCTGTGATTTTCAGTTTCTTGATCTGATTATTTTAGCCTTGTTAACAGTTTTCTTTACATAATTACTCGAAAATCACTTGGTTAGGTAATGTCTTAAAGCATCCGCCAACATTCATTAGTGTGGATGCATCATTCATTGAATTAGATCCAAAAGTTTTACACGAAAGAACAAGGAAATGTTAGGTTCTGAAAAAGTCACTTTTAATTTAAAAATGATTGCTTAATAGGAACCAAGTATTGTTTCTCTCATGTGCTTTTCCATCTAGTTCTCTATTTGCCATTGCATTTTAGTTTTCTTTACTCTTCCTCCTGTGTATCCACTTCCATCAGCCATGGGGTTTAAAGAAATTCTTTCTAGTGTGATATTAACTGCCAGACCTAGTTTTTGGTGATTTCTTGTCTTTTTCCTCCATTTTCATATACATTTTAGTGGGAGTTGAAGGGGTCACATCAGGAGGCCAGATTCCATTTTAAATCAAAGTCCACCTTTTAAAAGGACACTCGTTGAACAAATATATGTTGAATCTGATTAAAGATCTAGATAAAATAAAAAATAATCAGAAGTAGTGTGGTATCTAGTCCTTTACCCAAAAGAGGAAACATACTTAAAAGGAAGCAATAAGAAACTTCCAAGAAATAAAAAGGAGGTGAGGCATTCTAGAGGTTTTTAAATATTTAAAGTACATATAATACTAAAATAGAAAGCACTACTAAGACTTATCCTGATGAGCATAACAGAATGAGGATTTTCAGTTTGAGTAGCTTACCTGACAGAATTTGGGAAGTTTTTACAAATTAACATTCACCGATAAATATAAGATAACTACAATGAATATGACATTTTAAATGTACTCTGTCATATCTACAGTGTGTTTCATATGTCGATTGTATTAACACTGCCCTTACCTGTTATGGTTAGTGATTCACAATAGTATAAACTGCTTTTGGGCTTCTACTTAAACAATGTTTTGATAATGACTGTAATTTAACATGAGGTTCATTGATAAAGGTGGATTTATAACTAGGGTATTCTGCATATTCCTAGAAAGCATTAGTTTTATGTTTTACAGACGTTTATTCTATTCAGAATTTTCCAAGAATTTGTTCTCATGTTTTCCCTTTGGTGCTCCTTAGCATAATATGGCAGCAGACAGTCTGTGGGAATTAAAGTTATATTTTACTTTTGTAATGTGCTTGTGTTATTAATATTTGAATAAATTAGAAGTAATGATTTGGTTTAATTTGATTTTTGGCTTTATTGGCAAATCTATTGTCATCTTTGAATTTGTTATTCATGTGCATTATATTTTGATGACTGTAGTCCAGTTCCTTTTCAATTGCCTGTTTCATAACTCCTTAAATTGAAGGTATCCTTTCAGAGCCTCGAGTAAAATATCTTTGAACAACATAGTCATTTGTCATCAATAGTTTTTCAGTTAAAGAATATTAAATGTTTATTTCCTGAAAGTTAGCATTTTAAAAAGATTTTTTGTAAAATCTCATAAGAAAAAAGAAAAATATTTGAAATAATTGACATTTAATTTTGATTTTTCATTGATTTAGCATATATTTATTGAGCACCTACTATATAAAACATAAACTGTTCATGGTTCTAGGGATATAGCAGTTAATTAAAGTGAGTCCCTGCTCAATTTTTGGAGCTTGCATGCTAGTGGGAAGAAACAAATAATAAATATGCATAACAGGACAGTGGTGATAATGGTTATTGCCAGAAGAACAAAACCAAGGTAAGCGGAAGGGTAGAGATAGAGAAGGTGGGTGCATGTGTGTGTGTCCATGTGCTGATTTTGAGAGTGTGGTCATGGAGGCCTTCCTGGATGACGGGATGGTTCAGAAGAGACCTGAGTGAAGCACGGGAATGAGGCAGGTGAACACCCAGAGGAGGAGCCTTCCAGGGAGAAGGGTCCACCAGCGCAGAAGTGCTGAGGCCACACTATGCTTAGGCTAAAAAAAGTCTGGAAGCTTTGGCTATTTTGTAATGCAGATTTATTGATTGCACAGTTCTTATTCATCTTCCGTGTCTAATTCATATTAAATAATATAGTAAAAGAAAAGTATGTGAATTCTGAGAGAAAGGATATAACAGGAATACCCCAGTTGTATTCATTGTACTTTAATCGTTCAGCGTGTCATCTCACTGAGTGGCAACTGGAAAGAGCACAAGATTTTTCATCTAGCAGATCAAGGTCCAAATCCCCACTTGGCCATTATTTACCAACTGGATAATGTTTATAAGGTAAATGACATAAAACAGCACCAATAAGTAAAAGCAGCTATTATTTAGCGCCATAAGATAGAAAATGAATTTGTGAAACAAGTTAATATAAATCCTAGAAATATAATGCCCTCCAGGCTACAGATGCAAGTTATACTAAATCAGCCAGTCTCTGTTTACAAAAAGAATTATGTTCAAGATTTTTATTTATCAGCTTGTTATTCTCTAAATGGAAACTGTCTCTGGACCAAATTTGGGGCTAATACGTTACACAACTCTGGAGGGCACCGTTCACATAGACAGCCCCAGTAGTACCATTCATATTGCATTCCCTGGATTGGAGCAGAATGGGTGGCCCTGACTAAAACTAGGTGATCCTAGAATAGATTGGAAGCTCTTCTGTGCTTTTGTCAAAATAGCACTGTAGAGTAGATAGGAAGAGATTTTGAATAATAATGATAGTAATAACTGAAACTTATTGAGTTTCTACTGCATTCCAGGCTCTACTATAGATGCCTTGCGTGGATTAGCTTACTAGATCCTTGGAAAAACTCTATGAGGTATGTATAGGTGATGAAACTAAGGTACAGATGGAAAAATCAAATTATAATTGGTTGTAAAGCTCTGCTTTCTCCTATTTAATATTGTGATTAAATTATTTAGTACAGCTATTAATTGCACAGTATCCTTCTGATGATGGGAATAGGACATGTATTTTTCTCCATACTGATTATGTCATCCAACCGTGGAGAAAATAATCAGCCTTGAGAGATAACTGAATCTTTCAGCCAATTGTTGTCAGAAACACTTAAAAAACAAACACGCCAAAACCAAACTTTTCATATTGATCAGATGCTTGCCATTCCAATGGACAGTAATAAAAACTTCTGTTCCTCCAGTGACCCACCCATTCATTTACCTAGGGTACAATTTTCTGAAGAATCCATTTTTTTAATGAAAGGAAATTACTTTTTTAATTAAAAAGGAAATTTGAATTATTTAAAAAAATAATAGTAATTCAGGTAAAGGTCATCTCTTACATACTTTATATTATGGTATTGATGGGGACTTGGTCATTTGCTTGATTGAACTTTAGAGCAAGTCGAAAGCTGCTTCCTGAGGAACCATGTTGACCCTACTCGTGATATTGTTTAGGCCACCTGTGCCCTGAGATGAACTGGTCCTGAGACTATATACATTTATTAGTCACATGTTTTTATTTTCACAGAAAGCCACTAATATTGCCATTTATGTATCTAGTGTCTGAAGCATATAGACTTTCACCTAACACTTAGCAACCACTTAGCAGTTTTCTTGATATCAATGTGTATGCTATCTAGCTTTTATTGGAAAGTCAACAAAAATTGTTGATATTCCAGAAGAGCAAGCAAAGGGACACATTAACTGCCCTGTCTGAAGTCACATCTCTAGAAAGTACAAACTGGACTGCATTACTTTACATCCATGTAAGAAAATCTCTTCATAGAATTACAGCACTGATTTTAAAAGTAGCCATCTATGAAATGTATGAGACGTCTTTTAAAAAGTTCATACTTTTAAAGTCAGCAATTTATGAATTTTCCTAAGAAAATAATCAGAAATGCACATATATACAAAAATACTAGGATATTCGTCTCTATAGAGAAAACATAGAAAACGCTAAATTGTAGATGTTGGTTAAATAAATAATGGGACACTCATGCATGCGGACACTTTAAAATATTTTAGAAAAGAAATATCATTATGATATAATAAGCATAAATGTAAATTATAATAGTGTATATAGTATGATCTCTATTTAAATTATATATACATATATAATCATATAGAGTTATAAATATGGATGCTAATTATAGAATTATCAATACAAATACTATATATAGTTATATTTTTTGTGTTTTCCATATTTTCACATTATCTTAAAGAAAATAGTAATGTAAAAAAGACTTAGTTCCCCTAGGACTCAAGAATTTTACTTCTGGAGATACTCATTCACACATATATGTAACATGAACAGGATATTCGTTGTTATACTATTTCTAAGAATTCACATTTGGAAACAACCTCAAAGTCCATCAAAAACATTGAATTAATAAATATGACATATTCATATAGTGGAATATTATATAGCATTTCAACCAAAAAGTTAAATCTTTATCTACCAACATAAGTAGGTTTCAAAAACTTGAGTGAAAAAAGGCACGCTACAGAGGCCAGCCCGGTGGCGCAGCGGTTAAGTCCCAGCATTATGCTTTGGCGGCCCGGGGTTCGCAGGTTCGGATCCCGGGCACGCACCCATGCACCGCTTATCAAGCCATGCCGTGGCGGCGTCCCATATAAAGTGGAGGAAGATGGGCACGGATGTTAGCCCAGGGCCCATCTTCCTCAGCAAAAAGAGGAGAATTGGCATCGGATGTTAGCTCAGGGCTGATCTTCCTCACAAAAATAAAAAATAAAAAAAATAAAGGCACAGTACAGAACAATATATGTAGACTATGTATTCAAATGGATACACTTATACATAAAATATAAAGAGGACTTGAAGGAGGTCTGCCAATCTAATGACACTAGAGCCACTGGAAGAAGAAATAAGAAAATGAGAGTAACCGGACTGGTTAAAAGAGACTTCAGTATTTGTACTATTTTATTTCTTAAAATAAATAAATAAAAACACATAAATAAATGCAAATCTAAGCAAATATAACAACTTAATAGTTATTATTACTAGATGGCAGGAATATGTTTCATTATTCTTTGTACTTTTCTAGATTTTAAAAAATTTCTCAGAAAAATTAAGCACTGAATGGGAAGTGAGAAAGTAAAGATAAATTATAGAGCACTCTGACAAATTTTACAGTGAAAGAGAGCAGAGAAAAAAAAATCAGAAGCTTTAGGGGAATATGGGGTCAACAGAGGAATTTTTGTTGTTTGTTCGTTAAGATGGGATACATTAAAACTTTTTTCATACTGAGTCATGACTTATTAATGGGTTGTGAAATCAATTCAGTGGGCCGTTAGTGGATTATTTTAATGGGATCTGTGCAGAAAAGAGTTAACAGAGCAGTGTTGAGTCTGCTATCCTTAGAAAGTTCTACTTGCAAATTAGACCCTTGGCTGACATATGGGAACTTGAGTGGTAAGCATTTCTCTACTGATGTAAAAATATCTCTAAATGATAAGAGTGGGTCACTGTCCCTAAATTATTTGTACACACAATATAGTTTATCCTGAAAAGCTGCCTTTCCTCTGGGAGTCTGGAATTTTGGTACATGTTGGGCAGAGGGAGCTTACGTGGGCAGTCCCCAGTAAAAACCTTGGGCCCTGAGTCTCTACTGAACTACGATGCTTCACACACATTGTCTGTCGCTGGAGGAGTTATGTGCATGCTGTGTGACTCCACTGGGAGAGCACTCTTGAAAACTTGCCCATGGTTTCCTCTGGACTTCGCCCCATGCGCCTTTTCCCTCTGCTTATCTTCCCTTTTGCTGTAATAAATCTTAGCTGTGAATACACCCAAAAGGAAAAAAGACATGGCCGTATAAAAACATCTTTTGAAAACTACTTTTGATGACACTGCCTTTCCTGGTATTCACTATGTTTCATATGACGAGTTATACAGATTTTCTTAGAATTCCATGTAGCAAAAGTTTTTCACTCTCTCAGTGAATTAGTTTGCTTTTCTTTATAGGACAATAACAGCTGTTTACTCCATTGTTTTTCTCATTTGTCTTTGCACTGGGAAACACAGAGCTAAATTTGGGGATTAATTGGAGTTGTCCTGAGCAAGGTTTCTTAATCAACAATGTTAGCTCTCTCATGAACTGGCAGGTGTTCTTTTTTGCAGCCCCATTTTGCAGCTTTATTGTATTTGTCTCTCTTAATCTTAAGCTGCTTAAGGTTCTGTGGAATTATAAATTAGGTATAGAAAACAAGTACATGAATGCATAAAATCATGAAAAAAACCTATCGTGGAGTTAAATGATTTGTGTATAGGTCATGTTATTTTGGGAAGTGTACACGTTTCTCTCCACTTAGTACTAGGATCATGTGTTTTATGGCCTTTAAGTTCAAGTGTATATAATCCTATGATTAAAATAGAGATTAAAATCCTTCCTTAATTATGTATATTTAAATGCCATTGACTTTTTTGGAAGTTATTATTAAATTTTAACTGAGCGTGTATTTTTACAGTGTGGGCACCAATCACTTTAATCTTTCTATTCAAGTTGTGTTCAGTAGTTATTTTGGCACAAACATAGTATTATAAATGGATTAACACGTTCAGGGGTGAAACATTAAAATAAAGCATATAGAATTACAATCCAGTGATATAGAGAAGGATTTGCTCACTTTACAAAAGAAGTTACCACATATTTCCCTAAATCAGATGTTCTGATGCATTTAACTATTTTTGGTTACACCCCACCTTCTAGTCATGCGCAATCAATAGAATTAGAGTTTTTATAGTATAACCACTAGCCGTTTCTGATGCTGGCTATTCAAGAGTTTGTGATAGAGCAATATGTAAGTATTAAAGAAAAGATTTATATTCTTTATAGAGGCATGGTAAGAGGGCTCCTTTCTTTAGCATTAGCATCAGTTAATGAAGTACAGAACCAAGACGTGCTACTGCTTTGTATCTGTATTTCATACAGTATTTTTAATAATTTCTTCATCAAGCCTTCCACCTTACATTTGAGGAAAGTTGTAATTATCTTTATTTTCATAAGATCAAGTGACTTGCTGGAAATCCAGGGGGCACTGGTGTTGTGTAAAAAATTAGAATTATTTACAGTTTTTCCCCAAAACTCTGCTTAATTCATACCTCATTTTGATACAATAGAATGAGCTCATTGTATTATTTCAAGGATAAATCTCCTTGAGTACAAGACTTTTCATTGAAAACATAACGTCTTGTTTGTTTTAGGTGAAGGCTTTCCAAATGCATCAGCATTCACAAAACTCAGATTTCGACTCACGAGGACAGTGAGAATAAGGGAAAGACAACAGTGGAGCAGAAATCCATACTCATTTTTAGAAGGAGAAAATGGATGGAGGGATAACTGACTTAACAGAGCTATTTGAAACTTAGATGATTAAAAATAGGGACACCAACAGGAAAGGTTAGTCTGCACCAGTGAACCTCAGTAAGTCTTTGGAATAGGAGGCAACGGAATATTTAGAAGATGGTGGTGAGTCGTGGTGCTGAAAGTAGTAGGATTAGTTGAAAATCTGAATAAGGAAGAGGAACCCCACCCCCCTCACCTTTCTGGACCCTGCACAGCTAGGTGATGACACCTCTCTCAGAGTCATTGGTGGTGTAGAAGGGATGCTGCAGGCCCGGTGTGGTGATGTAGAGGCACTGCACTGAAAACAGGGATCTGTGGGCCAATCCACATAAAGGGCAATGAGTCCCCCAGACCCCCTTTGGCTGCATGCTCCTGCACTGGCAGCAGGATGTACACTTCCAGGCATAAAACTAGAGGATTCTCTTTTCGGATGACATGCCTACCCAGACTAGGGAAACTAAAGAAAAAATAAACAAGTGAGACTTTATCAGATTAAAGAACTTCTACAAGACAAACGAAACCGGAATCAAGATGAACAGACAACCCACCAGCTGGAAGAGAATGTTTGCAAAACATACATCTGACAAGGGGTTGATCTCCATAATATATAAAGAACTCACACAACTGAACAACAAAAAAACAAACAACCCGATCAAAAAATGGGCAGAGGAAATGAGCAGACACTTCTCCAAAGAAGATATACAGATGGCCAATAGGCACATGAAAAGATGTTCAGCATCATTAATCATCAGGGAAATGCAAATCAAAACAACACTAAGATATCACCTCACGCCTGTTAGAATGGCTCTAATCACCAAGACGAAAAACAACAAATGTTGGAGAGGATGTGGAGAAACGGGAACCCTCATACACAGCTGGTGGGAATGCAAACTGGTGCAGCCTCTATGGAAAACGGTATGGAGATTCCTCAAAGAATTAAAAATAGAGATGCCCTATGACCCAGCTATCCCACTACTGGGAATCTATCCAACGAACCTGAAATCAACAATCCAAAGAGGCTTATGCACCCCTATGTTCATTGCAGCATTGTTCACCACAGCCAAGAAGTGGAAACAACCTAAGTGTCCCTCGACTGACGATTGGATCAAGAAAATGTGGTATATATATACAATGGAATACTACTCAGCCATAAAAAAAAGACAAAATCATCCCATTTGCAACAACATGGATGGGCCTGGACGGTATTATGTTAAGTGAAGTAAGCCAGAAAGAGAAAGACAAACACTGTATGATCTCACTCATATGTGGAATATAAACCAACACATGGACAGAGAAAACTGTATTGTGGTTACCAGGAGCAGTGGGGATGGGGAGTGGGCACAAGGGGTGAAGGGAGACATATATATGGTGAAGGACAAACAAAAGTATACAACCCAAAATTTCACAATGTTGAAAACTATTAAAACATCAATAAAAAAAAAATCAGTGAACATGAACTCAATCGATAGATTTTTGAATCTAATAAAAAACTAGATGATTCTTTTCCTGAGAAAGTGTGTAGCCCCAGGGAAGATGCTAAAGGTTACTGACACTTTGTGATTTCCCAGCGTAAAGGCAAGCTTGCCACCTGATTGGCACTGTGTTGCAGTCAGCCAGTGAGGCTAGCTCACAGATCTTCCAGTCAGCTTCTTACTGCCTCACTCTGAAATATGGATTGCATGACACCGCCACGAGGATGTTCTCCACCAAAGCAGGTGAAAGGAAGCAAGATGGCGGGCAACATAGAATCCAGGAGGCTGTGAACTCCAACAAAGGAGGACGGTAGCAGGCTTAGCACAGGCCCTGTTGGAAGAGGAGTACAGAGGGCTCCAGAAACTGTGCTCTAAGAAACAAGTAGTGGAACTTGATAAACTGCTTCATCTGACTATGTGGAAAATAATCTTCAGGGGAAGTTTATAACTCACTTGCAGAGTTTTAAGAAATATTAGTAATAGGGCTATAGAAAGCGAAATAATAAAAGAAGGAAAATTTTAATTCCTAAGAATGCAATTGTTATATAAGAAATGAAATGGCATCATAATATACTATTAGGCTCAGCAGTAAATAGTAAATTTACTTCCATAGTCATGATATTCTAAATATGGATTATTAATTAACAAAAACTTGTGCTATAATTCTATTGGGAGGATGGAAATAAGTAAAACGGTGAGAAAAGTATGAGAGTTCTAGATTCTAATCTTCTCATATAGAAGCATAAGCATATTCTTTAGAATCGTAAAGGTAATCACAAAAGAAATAGACAAGTTGAAAACTGTTTCCCTCTTGGAATAGGGGTTAGAGTGGATCTGTTTTTGTTACCTACCTTGTAAGAATCATTTAACTTGTTAAAATAAGACCTATGTACAATGTTGATATAAGTAGAGTGGACAGTCATGTGTAGGTGACTTACCCAACTCTAATTTTTAAATTGTATGGTGTTGCTCTGTGATCCTGGGAAAATAACTTTTGAAAAGCCTTAGTTTCATCATTTGCAAAGTGGGGACAATGACAATAATTATAACAATAAAAATAACCTCCATGAATGTTATGAAGAGAGAACAAAAAGATGCATAAAAGCACTTGGTGTAGTGCTTGGTACATATTTTCAATATTGGGTATTATTAATACTATTTGAATATTTTACTACAAATATATTTGGCTCTGTAATCCAGCAAGTTTGTGATAGGCTATGGGAAATCACATTACATCTGGGTAGCACTTTGACTTTACTTGATTACCTTTAAAGCCAGAGATGATCATGTCTGGATATTTAATCAGTTTCCAGCTAAAAGTCATATCACTAATAAAGTTTTTACTTCTAAGGCCAGTTAGAATTATTTATTAGAACTCTTTAAGTTTTCTATTTTAAAGTGAAGAATTAGCTTGTTTATTTTAAAATGAGCTTTTAGTTTATATCCTATTGCTAAACATTTTAGAAGTTCTAAGGTGGATTTTCATGATTTCCAGTGTCTTAGGTATAATGCTAAGTCTTCCTTCTTGTCAAGTGCATAGCACATTGTTAGTACTCATTTGATGGTTAAGAATAAGTGCAAAGTAAGGACTACAACTTGCTTTAGCCAATTCTGAAAATTCTGTTCTTACTGTGTTATGTATTTGGTAATACAAAGCTTTGGATGTTTATGGCTTTTTGAATTCTGTGCATGATAAAACTGATTGTCAAAATCTGTCTCAGTACCTCTTACAAATCTGCCGGAGAAGACTACCAGAACATTAGTCCAGTGCCTGTATTTTCTGAACTACGTTTGTCACCAATATTCTGCCTTATATGCCTCACTTAACTTTTTATGTGGAAATGCTTTATCTCTTCAACTAGATTAAAAACACTTTAGGGCAAAGTATGAAAGAAAAATAAAAATCTATGAATATATTTGCTTATTTTTGCAAAAAGAAGCATAGGAAGTATAAGCTAGAAACCGTAAAGTGGTTACCTACGGAGATGTGTGGGAATGGGGCGAAAGGTAGAGTAGGAGTGAAAATACTCTGAGTATGCCTTCCTATATAGTTGTAACTTCTGAACCATGTTACTGTTTTACTTATCAAAAATAAAATTAAATCAAAAAAGATTTTTAGGGGCTGGCCCAGTGGCATAGTGGTTGAGTTCGTGCGCTCCACTTCAGCGGCCCTGGGTTCGCGGGCTCGAATCCCAGGCGTGGACTGACACACTGCTCATCAAGGCATGCTGTGGCGGCATCCCACATATAAAATAGAGGAAGATGGGCACAGATGTTAGCTCAGAGTCAATCTTCCTCAGCAGAAAGAGGAAGATTGGCAACAGATGTTAGCTCAGGACCAATCTTCCTCACCCCGAAAAAAAACAAAAAGAAGATTGTTTTTAAAAAGCAGGCCTGAAGAAAGAATATGAACAGAAACAAAGGAGCTGAACCAGTTATGAAATTGATTGCAGAAAGACACAGAAGAATTAATTCAGGCAACTTTACGCACAGTGCTCTGACTGTATGCTTAGTGGGGTATATTCTGGGTAGAAGGAAAATTTCAAATGAATCTTATCTTTATGTAGTGGTTTGTTGTTGCCTGTTTGTTGATATACTAATTCGGAAACTCTTACATATGTATTGAAAGATAAAGCAAATAAATAAACGTGTTGACATCAGTTTTCTCGCCATGGGAGAAAAGAGTTATAAATGTGGAATGAGGGAAGGTGAGAGAGAACCCTTACATTGGGTTAGAATTGGATGCATCAGTAGGAAATGCTGACTTAAAATAAAGGAAAATATATATATTTTTTTAAATACATGTTTTATATTTTAAACATATACTTCGTATATATTAAATTTATATAATATATAAGTATATAAAATTATATGTATGTGTGTATATATGTATATTTAATAACTCCAATGACTGAAAGGACCTAGAGGCAATGATACTCCAGGGGAAATAAGAGTATTTGAAGCTTCGATCTTGGTTTCAAAATATTATTCCCCACTAAACGAAATAGGGTTCTTTGGAGAATCAAGTGATTCTAGCTCTAGGATAAGAAATTATTCAAAACTAATGCAGACTTGTCAAAAGGACGCTGACTTAAAGAGGTCCCCAATGGCCAAATTTGGGACAATTTGAATGATGGTAATGGATTGTAACACAATGAATAAAAAAGTAACTGCCAAGTCTATAGTGATATATTTTTTTAAATGTGGTGTGAAAAATACTCTTTAAGAAGAATACCAGCTAATAAATGTAGGAGGAATAATAGAACTAGAAAAATCACCATTTTGCAACCCCCAGTGCAATATCTGATTTAGAGAAGGATCATCAATGGATGGTAAAACCATTGGGTAGTGTTATTGGGGAACAAAATATAGTCCCATGGTTAAGTATCAATTACAAATTACATATTAATTACAAGGGAAAAAAGTACTTTTATAATAGAGAAATCTGGCAGATATCATGATCACCAAATGATCAAACTTATCACCAATAATGGAGCAAACTGACAGTGTGTGCTTCTTGATCTGACACCACGGGAAGTACACATCACCAACAATGTCTAAGTCAAATTTGATTATTAGGAAATAATGAACAATTTCAGATTGTGGAACAGTCTGCGAAACAACTGACCTGAATTTCTAAAAATGTTAAGAACACATTATTTTTTAAAAAGCTGAAGGATTGAAACAGATGAAAGAGAAATGACAACCCATGGACTGTATGATCCTTGATTGGATCCTGAATGATTTTTAAAAAGCAGCTATGAAGAACATTTAGGGGACAACTGGGGAAATATGAATATTGAATGTGTATTAGTCAGAAATGTTTTATCTGTGCTAAGTTTCCTGATGAGATGATTATACTGTGATTAAGTAAAAGAATGCCCCTGTTCTCTTCAATGGTTAAGCAAAAACGAAGGAAAAAATCAAAGAGGGGTGTGTGTGTGTGTGTGTGTGTGTGAGAGAGAGAGAGAGAGAGAGAGAGAAAGAGAGAGAGAGAGGGAAAGATTTGGAATGTTTCGAAGTTGAAAGCTGGAAAGAAATTTGCGGGACAGATTATGCCATGCATTCTTTCAAAAAAAAAAAAAAAAAGTGCTTTAGCAGATTCTTTGCCAGTACAGGGTTTAGTGAAGACTTTGATTTTGCAAAAGAAACGTGGAATTGAAGGCAATCAGCGTGTTCCCTAAAATATGGGAAAGATCTTGGTTAAATGTTTTGAAAATATGCAATCAAATAATACTGAGACATTAAAATGAAAATCTCTCTAGGTTGCTATTTCAGGTGGACACCCGTCTCTTTCTCCTTGAGAATTACCTGTCACCATCTGTTTATTGGGAAAATGAATAATCCTTGGCTAAAATAATGTACATTAAGATAATAACGTGTTGCCATTTTTGCATATCAGATTGAAGGCACAGTTTGCCTCGGGACTCAGTCGGCTTTATGCAGAACTGCACCATAAGCCTAGGCAAGGACCTCACGTGCTGTGAAGGCACTCCACCTGCCTCCAAAGCCAAGCACTGTTCCCTCTTCACGTTGTTCTTCATGTGCAGCCCTGCTGGCCTGTTTCCTGTGCCAGACTTCCCACCATCAGCGGGGTTTTAGACAGAGCTGTTTATCGTAATGATAAACAACTGCCAGTGCAATTAAGAGACACCGTCTGGCTTGGGGTCAGACATCTGCCAAGGCTTTGATTATTCTATTTCAGTTTATTTCAACAAACAAATACCAAGTGCTTACTGTATGCAGGGCAAGGTCCTGGTGCTCCCTGGGATACCAAGATAAATAAAATGTGGTATGTGCCTATGAGGAGTATATAATCCAGGGAAAGAGGGCTTGGGACAGTTACATCAATATCTAGTATTAAAAGGTAGAGAATGAGAAGTGATTTAAGAGGCAGACAAAGAATATCCTATGAGCATTTGGTATTCAGAGGTACCTTGTATTTTAGTACTATCATGCAGGTCTTTCTCAAAATGGAGGATTGGAGCCCAGTCATCCAGATGGTTTGGGACATTTACAGAACCATGATTCATGGATGTGAGATCTGGTTGGGTTTTTTTTCTTAATTGCCCTACTTTCTGATGTTAATTATTGCAGCTAGGCTGCCAAGTAAACATCTGTTCAGGGTTGGATTCTGGATACAGGCTTGTTGCTTTGGCTCATCTTGCTGGAAACTATTCTTACTTCACATGGAATATTATATAATCTCCATGAATACTATATAGTGTGTATAGACCATCAAACTATTACAGGTCAGCACATGGCTAGAAGATTCACAGAAAAGAAGAAAACAACACATAAATATACTAATATATATTAAAACTTAAAATTAGTAAAAAAAAATTTAAACCACATACATTAAAATAATAATATTGCCATTTTTGCTTATCACATTAAAGGCAAAAGTTTTGGAGATTTGTGTTGTTTTGGTTTGCTTTTTTTTTTTTTAAGTTGTTTTGTTGAGGTCATATTGGCTTATAACATGGTATAAATTTCAGGTGTACATTATTAGTACATTATTATATTTCAGCTTCTGTATAGAGTACCTCATGTTCACCACCAATAGTCTGGTTTTTATATATGCCACTTTACCCCTTTAGCCCTCCCTCCACCCTTCGCTTCCCCTTTGAAAACCACCAATCTGTTCTCCTTATCTATGTGTTTGTTTATCTTCCACATATGAGTGAAATCATATGGTATTTGTCTTTCTGTCTGACTTATTTTTCTTAGCATAGCACCCTCAAGTTCCATCCTTATTGTTGCAAATGGCATGATTTTGTCCTTTTTTATGGCTGAGTAGTATTCCATTGTATATGTATACCACATCTTTATCCATTCATCCGTTGATGGGCACTTGAGTTGCTTCCACATCTTGGCTATTGTGAATAATGCTGCAGTGAACATAGGGGTGCATGTATCTTTTTCAGTTATTGATTTCACGTTCTTTGGATAAATACCCAGTAGTGGAATAGCTGGATCACATAGTATTTCTGTTTTTAATTTTTTGAGAAATCTCCATATCATTTTCCATAGTGGCTGTACCAGTTTATGTTCCCACCAGCAATGTATGAGAGTTGCCTCTTCTCCACATCCTCTCCAACACTTCTTATTTCTTGTTTTGTTAATTATAGCCATTCTGACTAGTGTGAGGTGATATCTTTTTGCAGTTTTGATTTGCATTTCCCTAATAATTAGTGACGTTGAACATCTTTTCATGAACAGACATTTTTCCAAAGAAAGTATACAAATGGCCAACAGGCACATGAAAAGATTGCTTGTTTTTTTAATGATGGTACTCACAGAGCAAGCTATGGTAAAATGATTGCTATCATAGACTGTAAATAAATATGGCTTTTAGAAAGCAGTTTGGCAATATGTGTCAGGAGTCTTACAATAATTCTGTACTTTGACCCAATAATTCCAATTCTGGGAATCTGTCCTAAGGAAATAATCTGAAATACATATGCATAGGGGCCGGCCCCGTGGCTTAGCAGTTGAGTGCGTGCGCTCCGCTACTGGCAGCCCGGGTTCGGATCCCGGGTGCGCACCGACGCACCACTTGTCAGGCCATGCTGTGGCGGCGTCCCACATACAGCAACTAGAAGGATGTGCAACTGTGACATACAACTATCTACTGGGGCCTTGGGGAGAAACAGGGAAAAAAAGGAGGAGAATTGGCAACAGATGTTAGCTCAGGGCCGGTCTTCCTCAGCAAAAAGAGGAGGATTAGCATGTATGTTAGCTCAGGGCTGATCTTCCTCACAAAAAAAAAAAAACATACATCTGTATAAAGGTGTTCATCGCCACATTATTTGTAATAGCATAAAATTAGAAACAGCCTCCACAGGTTAACTGTGGCTTCTCTACTTTTTGAAATATTATACAACATTCAGAAACGATGATTACAGATGGTAATAACATGGAAAATGCTGATGTTCTGTTATGAGGAAAGGCACGATAATTTAGAAAGCATGAAGGATAAATATAGTATATTCTAGAAGGAAACATATGAAAATGTTAACATTTGTCATATTTGGATGATAAGACAAAGCCTAATTTTTCCACTTTTTCTGTTTTCCAAATTTCCTTTACAAAATCATTCATCAGCTGCACAAACACAAGTGTCCCCCAAGACTACCATCGAACACTACCCACACTCCAGGCCCCCAGGATAACTGATATCTATTTTTCTACTAGTTCTAGCAAGTGAGGCCCAAACCAGATCTATTTGGTTTAGGGGGGAAAAATATGTTTCTATTCTCCCTCAAAAAATGATGAGATTATTCAACAGTTAGATAAAATTTATGTACTTCTGTTTAATATACAGTAGAGATCCAGCGAAATTTTGGTCAGCCAGCAAAACTTCTGGCAACCGCTGCATTAAAAAACAAAAACAGAAAAAACAGTGTTGTTTATTCAGAGCACCTTAGGAATACTTTGGAGGAATTGGACTAGGAAGAACAGGCAGGCCAATAGAGAGGGCCAGAAGTGTTTTCTTCCCTCCATCCCAGCGTTTTTTCTTTCGGTTAGCACATTAGGTGCACCAGCTGAGCCTGTGGCCAGCCAAGGATGTGGCTATTGCCCTTAAGAGAGGCAGGACTTCCGGCCTGTGTGAGGTCTCTGCCCTAGTAGTTGTGACTGATCATTTCTATCTTATACCTACTGAGCAAGGCCAATTTGGCTGTCACCCCCACCCCCACTCCAAGAACCCCTTAAAATAGTCCAGAACAGGACGTTAATTATTCTACCTACAAGGCCACATTTTACACTAGAGAAAACAAACAAAATCGCATTTCCTGCCCTATGATAGATGCTGTTCTTGGGCTAATGGCCCCTCTCCCCTTTGTCGGCTGTATCTCTGCTCCCTGCTTGACCCATTAGCCTTCTGTGGCTGGACACCCATTACCTGATCATTCCCTGGAAAACCAACACTAGCTATATTAACCTCTTTTTGAATTTCAGCAAATATTTATTAAGTGCCTACTCTGTGCCAGGTAGTAAGTGAGGTATTTAAGATGTGAGAATAAACAAGGCAGAGTGCCTGCCCTCAGAGAGTTTATAGGATAATGGGAAAACAAGCACCCACTCTGGAGTGAGAGAAATACAGGCTGTTACAGGTGATTAGGGATTGCTTGGTACATTGTTGGCGGATTAGGAAAGTCCTCCAAAAGGATTTGACATGGCAGACTAGTGTATGCTGGGGCGTGGCCTGCAGTGGGGCAATGGCAATAAGGAGTCCAGAAAAGTAGTTAAATCATGAATGGGGTCTTTAGTTCACATGCTAGGCCATTTTCACTTAATCCTGAGCACAAGGGTGTTATTGAAGTATTTTAATTAGTGGAGTGTCATGATCAGATTTGTGTTTTAGAAACAGTCCTCCAGAGCCTGGACTAACTTAGTGGCAGTGGAGCTCAAAAGATGTGAAAGGTTCTTTGAAGTGTGAATAAAGTAGAATTTTTTTGATTGATTGGTTGAGGGAGAGATGAGGCAGAAGAAAAGTTAGGATGAGATAATATTTTGTTTTCTGGTTTCTTTGCCATTCACTTGATAAGGAACGTGCAAGAAAGTGGGTTGTCAGGGAAAGATGGGAGACAATGAGTTTGGTTTTAGGCTGAGCTTGAGGTGTTTAGTGAGAGACATCAAGTAAGGAATTGCATTTAGGTATCAGAAGCTCAGAAGAGAGAGATCTGGGCTGGAGGTTTACATGGGAAGCCTTCAGCATATGCGTGGAGTTGAAAACATAGAGAGGGAGGAATAACACTCAGAAAGATTACTCAATGAGAACAATCTGTTATAATCTGAACCTTGGAGACTTGGAAGCTTTAAGGAATAGACATAGGAAGAATCCACAAAGGGGACAGAAGGAAGTACTGAGAGCAAAGAGAATGTGATGTCATAGGACTCAAGGAAGAAGCAGAAGTCATCAGTGTTCGTGCTGCGGAGGAGGCAAGTAAGATCAGGATTCACAGGGGCATTTATGAGAAGGTCGTTGGTAATTTTGTAGAGGGTGATGTAAAGTGGAGAGGTGAGATAAATAGCAGTCGGTTTTTAAATGTGGACACAGAGACAAGATCGTTAAGTAATCTTTCAATCAGCTTAGCTGAGAATCGAAGGAGAATAAAACGTAGAAACTAAGGCCCTTGGGTCCTAATAAGCTTTTATTTGGTTTTGGTTTTATGGTGGGAGAAGCTTGAGCATGTTTATATGCTTGATTGTCTGAAGTTACCAGAGAGAGTTGAGATCACTGATGAGGCAGGTAGAAATAGTCATCTTGGAAAGCTTGAGAGGTCCTGCTTTCTACCAAAGAGGAAGGAAGGATGGAAGAGAATGCACCTCCTTATGGGTGGGGAACAAAAAGGTGAAGGTATTCTTATCTGACCAAAGTAGATTTTACCCTGTCAAGTGGGAGAGGAGGTTGTTGATTGCCTGTGTATCAGTCAACTGAAAGGGAAGGTTGGGAGTGAGGCCTTGAGGAGGGAGGTGAAAATTAGAAATGGTTCTAGGTGAGGAAGGGGTGACCCAGAGGGGCCCAGAGAAGGGAAAGGATGCTGCTCCATGATGACAACCCAGACGAGCTTGGAGACCATCTGCTTGTCTATAGGACTGAGCCTGGAGAAGGGAGATGATGGTTAGACTGCTTATGATTATCGAAATATCATTTTAGAAAGGCATTTAGTGCTTTTGATGGAGCATTTAAGAATTCTTGGTGGCCACTAGCAACATGGCAGTATTATTCCAAGTGAGTAATTGTGCCAAGTCTGGGTAGGCATCTGCAGGGGCATAGTGACAATGTGTCCAAGCTCTGGCAGTGACTAGGTTTGAATTAAAGCTTCAGTACTTTCTTTCTGTGTAACTTCAGGCAAATTATTCTTCTATGCTTTGGGATCCTGGTAGGGTCTTTATCAGGAAAAAATGAAGTGATCAATGGAAAGTGCTTAGAACAGTGCCTGGCTATTAACATTCAATAATTATTAGTTGCTGCTATCACGGTCATCATCATTCAGTTCACTGTGACAATACCAGAAGTTTCTGGGAAGTTTTTTAAGCCCTTGCTATAGAGCACAAACATGTCATCACTACTCCACTTTTCTGCGGTTGAAAGAATGACAAAAGGCACTGTGCATTCATCTTTTGAGAGGATAAAACTAAAACAAATATTAAAAACCTTTCCCTGGTTTTTAAAAAAAATAGAGAATCAAAGTTAAGTGTTTATCAAGTCAGTCTTTTTAGTAGGCAAGTTTCCATATTCAGTCCCTAGACCCTCAGGAATCGTACTGCTTTCCTGGGTGACCCTGACCCTGTAGAAGACCAGATGGGTGTGTGAATAACATAACTGCCCAAATCTAATCTCCCTTATGGGATGGAAAACATTAAAACAAATACAAAAGAACCATGATGTACCAATAGTACAGTAGCATTATTTTCACTTGCAGAGAGTAATAGTGCCCAGGACATAGTAAGTATTTATTAAATGAATTGTTGAATGAACATGGCATCATTTATACTATTGTTAATACAATTTATAGTTTACTTATTTATCTTAACCTCTCTTTTTTGGTCCAGCATCTGTTTAGGCATATGATGAAATCTAGGGATCTCTGTCCCCAACAACACATAGGCAAACAACACACAAAAGATAATTTCAGGACCCAGGTTAGGATCCCTGGGTATGTATACACTCTGTGTAGTTCCAAAAGGATTTAATTTCTAAAATATGTATTATGACAAAATTTATTGTAATTCAATATAAAAAAGAGATAAGAGCATATAATGCAACTGGAAATGATATTAATACAAAATAGTATTAATATATATAAAGTATTTATATAGCATATAAAGTATATAGTATTTATATATATAAATGCTATATATATAGTATATATAATACTATATAAGTACTCTATAAAAACATTTAAATTATGTTATTTTCCCTTTACACTTGTCCCTACATTTGGTTTATAAGAGAAAAGTATAAGAATTTTTAAGAACAACTTGATTTTCAGTTTTACTTATGATTATTTACTCTTAAAATATTGTGCTGTGTTTCTACTATTTTCATGTAGTTCACAGTCTTCTGATGTGGTCTCTATCTTACTGTCTTCCTATATACTTTATCTAAGCTAGTTTTCTCAGGTGAATTGTTATTTCAATCAGAAACCTCACATTTGAGCTATCTCAGTTCTAATACATGAGCAATATTTACCTTGTTGGCCAATAGCAAAGTCAAGAGGTTTTCATTGTATTGGAGTCACCTAAAGAAATGCAAAGGCTCAGTTGAAGCAGAGTAGGATTTTCTAGAATGTATTTGCAGTACATCAAGACATTTAGCACTGAGTATTCCAATCATTTTTCAATCTAATCACAAAACTCTTCAGTAAGAGTTTGTAGTAAGAGTGAGAGTTTATAGTATATTCATTCACCATGCAAGTCTTTTCTGAACACTTCTGAACACTTCTATCCCAGCCCTATTTTTAAAAGAGATTGCTATACTCCTGGAATAAGATTTCTCTTTACTTTGGAAGTATTAAAATTCAAACATCAAAAGAGAAGACAGTTTTTGAAAAACATATTTTTTTTTCTCTTTTCATATTGAAATACACTGAGGAAATTCGGTCATCCTACACTGAACAGTCTTTTATATCTGGAAATAATGAATAGAAGCCAGAGAGAAGGAAATTGTATTTTTCTTTATTAAATCTAAAATCTCCAGGTAATTAGCAGACTATTCCTAGAACTGGATGGATGGTGCACAAAGATACTTTGTTTTGGCTTGAAAAAGCTCTGTTGAAATTGCTCTTTTTAAGTTAAAGAACTATGTTAACTTGGTTTGACGTCTAGGAAAGCATTGACGCTTGCCAATACTGAAAGACCAAAACCTATAGGAAAAAGAAAAAAAAACATTTAATGGTTGTGAGTAAAAATATAGAACATAGATTTTTTAAGTGTCAAACTTGGACTTCCTCCAGATTTACAAGTAGTATCGTAAGGAGTGATTTTGTTGTTCTATTTGTTAAACAATTTTCAAGAAGAAAAGTTTTTGGGTTTGTTTTTAAGCTATTTTGACATGAGCTCTGTAAAAGGAACATTGCTGTCTGTGAATTAGCTGAGATGACGGCGGCACTGTGTGAGATGGGATTCCTGAAGGGTTTGGTTTACTTAGGACGTGGCTTCTTTCTCCACTGCACACACCAGAGGGTTAGGACAAAGGCCAGAATTCATTAGTGCGGTGGTGTAGGATATAAACAGAGACTACCAAGGGTCTTCAGAAACAAACTTAAATAATGTTCATAATTCAGTTTTGGTAAGTAGAATCCTATATGCATATTCTTAGTATCGTGCCTTGCTTTCAAGACCAATCCAAGATTTTGGTTACTGGTTTTGCTATCAATTCTAGATCTGTCATCTACTATAGTTCAGAAAACACTTATGCAGGAAAAAAAAAAAATTTAGCTGGTAGAGTGCCTTGCCTATGGTAGGCACTGAGTAAATATTTGAGTATTGAGTTGAAACTAATCCATAGAATCATTTACAGCAAAATGATTTAAAAAGAAGTTGAGGGCCGGCCCGGTGGCTTAGTGGTTAAGTGCGTGCGCTCCGCTACTGGTGGCCTGGGTTCGGATCCCGGCCACGCACCGACACACCGCTTCTCCGGCCATGCTGAGGCCGCGTCCCACATACAGCAACTAGAAGGATGTGCAACTATGGCATACAACTATCTCCTGGGGCTTTGGGGAAGGAAAAAAAAGGAGGAGGATTGGCAATAGATGTTAGCTCAGAGCCGGTCTTCCTCAGCAAAAAGAGGAGGATTAGCACAGATGTTAGCTCAGGGCTGATCTTCCTCACAAAAAAAAAAAAAAAGAAGAAGAAGTTGAGATGAGAACAAATGAGCAAAGTCATAGGAGGAAAATGCCAATAAAAAGAGGGAAGAAGTGACAGTATTAATTTCTGATGAGGTAGAGGTAGAATTTAAATGTAAAAATGCCAGATGGGGATAAGACTATTTACAAAGATATGTCATAAGTCTGTATGCATCAGGCAACATTGCAGTTAAATATATAAACTAGACGTTCAAAGATAATTTGAAAAAAAAATTATAGCAAGCAATTTTAATACTCCTCTTTCAGAATCGGATTAAGTAGATAAATGATCAATAAGCTCATAGAGAAACTGACTTAGACCATCAAAGCTGTGATTTAATTGAAATCTATGTAGACTCTTACCTCTGTGGATTAGAGTAAAAAATTTTAATGTCCAAGAAGCATTTTTAAAAAGATTATATAATTGGCTATAAATAAAACCTTAATATTTTTTAAATTAAGATTGTATAGTTCATTTACTGTATTCATAATCAAGTTGAAAATAAATAATAGAAAAAGTTACCAAAAATATCTTAACTGCGTAGAAATTAAGAAACACTTAAAGAGAAAGCGGAAACAGATTATAACCTGCCTAGAAGATAATGAAGAGAGAACATTTCACATCAAAATTTTTAGAACAGCAAAAACTGTATTCATTACTAAAAAGTGAAAGCAGAAAACAAAAGGATTAAGGAATCATCTCAAGAAACTAGGAAAAGAACTCATGCATCTTACCAACAAAAAAACTACCAACCCAATTAAAAAATGGGCAAAGGACCTGAACAGACATTTCTCCAAAGAAGATATACAGATGGCCAACAGACACATGAAAAGATGTTCAAAATCATTAACTATCAGGGAAATGCAAATCAAAACTACAATGAGATATCACCTGACGCCCGTCAGAATGGCTATAATTAACAAGACAGGAAACAACATGTGTTGGAGAGGATGTGGAGAGAAGGGAACTCTCATACACTGCTGGTGGGAGTGCAAACTGGTGCAGCCACTATGGAAAACAGTATGGAGATTCCTCAAAAAATCAAGGATAGAACTACCATATGATCCAGCCATCCCACTGCTGGGTATTTACCCACAGAACTTGAAAACACCAATTTGTAAAGGTACATGCACCCATGTGTTCATTGCAGCGTTATTCACAATAGCCAAGACTTGGAAGCAACCTAAGTGCCCATCAAGGGACGAATGGATAAAGAAGCTGTGGTATATATACACAATGGAATACTACTCAGCCATAAGAAATGATGAAATCCAGCCATTTGTGACATCATGGATGGACATTGAGGGTATAATGCCAAGTGAAATAAGTCAGAGGGAGAAGGTCAAATACCGCATGATTTCCTTCATTAAGTAGTAGATAATAACAACAATAAACAAACACATAGGGACAGAGATTGGATTGGTGGTTACCAGAGGGGAAGGGGGGAGGGAGGATGGTGAAAGGGATAATTCGGTACATGTGTGTGGTGATGGGTTGTAATTAGTATTTTGGTGGTGAACATGATGTAATCTATGCAGAAATAGAAGTACAATGATGTACACCTGAAATTTTTACAATGTTATAAACCAATGTTACTGCAATAAACAAAAAATTAAAAAAAAAAAAAAAGAAACTAGGAAAAGAATAACAAAATAAAACAAAAGCAGGAAGAGGATAATACTAAAGATAAAAACCAAAAGAAAGAAAAACAAAAATTAAAAAAAAAAAGGCAATGTAAAGGATAAGCAAGTCGAAAAGCTAGTTATTTTAACAAATAAAAGATAATTCTTTTAGAACCCTGATTTAAAGATCAAAGAAAGTAAAAGTAGACAAGATAAAGAGACAAGGTAGGAAAAATAGACAAGATGAGAAAAGAGATAAAACCACAGAGAGGCAAGAGGGGGACAGTGAGAGAATATTCAGTTGCAACAGAGGTGAAGAGCTAGGAAATAGATGCTTTCCTAGAAGACATAAACTAATGTCTTCTACTGTAGTCGGCCTGTTCAAGTTTCCCACTTCTTCTTGGGTTAATTTTGGCAATTTATAATTCTCAGGAGATTTTTCTTTTCAATTTTCTTTCTTTCAGTTTTACTGTGGTTGAGGATAATGCTGTCTCCCCAGTGGCCAGACCACACCTGTATGATGGCTTTGGTTTCTAGTTGTCACACTTTTACAAACCAATAAAGCTAGGAAGAAGGAAAGACTTCAAACAATACGTGAGGAATAGTTCAAGAAGTGGGGATGTTTTTTCTTGAAGAAAAGACTGAAGGGACGTGATAGTTGTCTTCAAGGATTTGAAGATCCCTTACCAAGAAGAGTGGGTAAACACATCCTATAAGGCCCAGGAGAGAATTAAAAACACCTTGCTGAGTACAGGGAACACCTCTGGGGAACTACCAGATTGCTCTTCTGGGCCAGCATGTCCATTTTGCAATAATTTTCCCTGAATCTGTTACCTTCAATGTGCCCAGGCTTAAGTCAAGGGCACTGATTTGCCTACTCGTAAGTCCTCAAAATCCCCTTGTATTGCAAAACTTTACTTTCTTATTTCACTTTCCAGAGTTGTTAAGAGAATTTACTGTGATTTGGGGAAGGGCAGAATAATTTTCCATAACTAAACCACCAATGGCTTTTGCTTTTGCTTGCTTTTGGCATTTTTAGGATATTTAAGCATATTTTGAAGGCCAACAGAAAGAAACCAATGAAGAGAGAGAGATAGAGGTTATAAAAGGTTTATTGTGGGTTCTTTAAAAGTTTTTAAAGCTTAAAGTTGTTTTTAGTATCTGAAATTTTCACTTGTCTCTTTTTACTGAAATTAAACTCAGACAAAAAAATTTTTAAGGCTTCCCTCTCTCACTAAGAGTAATACTACTTATTAGTCTGTGATACTGGCTCGACTATAAATATTTCCAATGCCATTTCGTGTCTATTACTATGAACTATGTATCTACATTTCCGTATTTATATGTCTTAGTGCTTAAGCTAGGAGGTATTTCCATTCTTGGTTAATTTTATAAGAAAATAGGGGCACTTTTGATGTAAATGTATATGATTTATTTATCTTATGTCCCTCAGCATTCAGTCCTACTAACTGGAATACAGTATATTCGTGTAATTTGTACTTTTATTTATCTCCCCTTACATATATGCTTTGGAGGAAGAACACTGAATTATGAATGAGAATGCTGAATTATGAATTATGAATGATTGCAGAATTGAAAATGTTCTCAAATAAGAATTAAGCATAAAAGAGTTTTTAATTTCTAAAATTAATTTTGTGCAGTACTGCTTTCTAAGCATCAAGGAAGATAAATATTAGCAAACTTTTGTGCCATTTTCCCTATCTGCCAGGTACTGTTTCAGGTATTTCGTATAAATTAACTCATACAATCCTCTAAACAACCCAGTTTGGTTGGTGTTTTCCAACCAGACGGAATTTTACAGGTGCAGATGCTGGACAAGAGAGAGGTGAAGGAACTAGTAGGGAGAGGCAGCACCAATTTGATCTGGAATCTCTTTTAACTACTACACTCTATAGCTTTTTCAGTTAGAGCTAAAGCTTAGAGAGGTTAAAGGCACTTGGGTCTTTTTGTAAGTTAGAGTATGTGTTATACAATTTTAGAGCTAGCAGGGAATCCTGAGAGAGTTGCTGGTGTGTGTCCCTGGAACTCAAGGACACGAAGCCACATCAACAGCACCAGAACCTTGTGTCTGATTCCATTTTGGGGTTCTTTTCATAAATCACCTGTATAGTGTCCTTATTTTCTGATTGTACAAAATTGGAATATGTGATTTAGATTAATGTAATGATGGAAAAAAAAGAATGGAGAACATTTAAACAAAGTTAACTCAAAATTTTTTCTTTTAAAAGTATTTCTCTCTAAGATGTAACCAAGTATCTAGTCTGTTCAGAATTTCTTCCTTTTAAAAAGTAAATTCTGTCATAGTTAAAAGAATATGTGCTCATTCCGTTTGAGCACACATTATACATTTCGCTTTCGGTCTAAATAGTGATTTGCATTGAAAAAATCTCTTCGTGCTAATATTCTTTAGGGACTGATCAGAATTTTGGAGTTATCTTCTTAAAAATCAAGATAAGATATTGAATCCTAAAAAATTGATTTTAGAATCAGCTTGTAATTTTGAAGCTACCTTCCCCTCAAAAAAAAAAAGGAGAAAACTGCTGGAAATTTTGTTGAAATGGCCTTAGATCAATATGCACTGAATTTACATGTTTACTCTCTTAAGTCTTCCAGTTCAAGAACCTGATACATCCTTCCACTCATTTGCTTCTTTTCATTTTCTCAAAAATATTTCAAATATTTGTGTGTAGAGGTATTATAAATCTTTTGTTGGATTTATTCATACTTGACGTTTTTGATATTGCTATAAATGATATTTCATAAATATTATTTTCAAATTGCTTGTCACTACTATATGGAAGTACATTTTGTTTTTTTTTATATTGACATTCAGCAAACTTATAAATTCATTTATTAATTCTAATAGTTTATCTGTAAATTATTTTGGATTTTCTGCATACACAGTTTTGCAATCTGTAAGAAATGGGAGATTTTATGTCTTCATTTCCAATTGTTTTATTTTCATTTCTCTTTTTCTCTTCTTGCATTGGCTGTGAGCTATAGTCATTGTTGAATAATGGTGGCAGTGCATACTTGCCCCTTTTCCAGTCTCAAGAAGAAAGCTTTCAATATTTCACCATTGAGAATGATGTTTACTGTAGATTTTCTTGCAGATGCTCTTTATCAGATTAAGGAAGTTTTCATCTCTTCTTAGTTTGCTAAGATTTTAACATGAATGAATGTTGAACTTATCAAATACTTTTCTTCTTTCTATTGAGATAATCATATGATTTTTCTCCTTTATTCTGTTAATGTGTGAATGATATCAATTGATTTTTGAATGTTAAACCAACCTTGCATTCTTGGAATAAACTCACTTTGATCATGATACCTTTTTTTAATGTACCATTCAGTTGGTTTGCTAATATTTAGTTTAGGATTTTTGCATCTATATATATGATGAGGTCAGTCAGTAATTTTACTTTCTTTCAGTGTCCTTATTGGGATTTAGTGTCAGGATTATGCTGGCCTCATAAAACAATTTGAGCAGTGATCCTGCCCCCCACCCTTTTCCTTATTCTCTAAGAGTAGTTATATAATATTGGTGTTATTTCATCCTTAAATTCTCAGTAGAATTTACCAGCAAGGCACCTGGAGCTGAAGTGTTTTATGTGGGAATATGCCTTTTTCCTCTGTTGCTTGTAAGATTCTTTGTGTTTGGTACTTGGCACTTTTACTTGATGTGCCTGAGTGTGATTTTCTTTATATTTATCTTCCTTAGGGTTGAGAGAACTTCTGGGATATTCAACTTGATGTTTTTCATTAGTTGTTTTTTTTTTTTAATTCAAAGGCATCTGCACAATGCTCTGTAATAGCTGCTGAGTAAACAAAAAAGCATCTTTGTCGGTAAAGCAGCCACCTTCCTCTAATCAGTGATAAGAAGGTTATGGGGAAATCCATGAACCTGAAAATGAATCTGCCTCTATGGTGCTCCACGAAGTAATTAATGCACAGAAAGAGCTTAGAACAGTGCTTGACGTGGCTTAGGAGATGCTGTATACATTTCATGATTGTTGGTACTGCTTTTATTGTGGTATTCTCTTCTCCTTTGCCGTATTGACATGTTCCATTTTTTTTTTAATAATTTTATTTATTTATTTTTCCTCCAAAACCCCAGTAGATAGTTGTATGTCATAGTTGCACAGCCTTCTAGTTGCTGTATGTGGGATGCGGCCTCAGCATGGCCGGAGAAGCGGTGCGTCGGTGCGCACCCGGGATCCGAACCCGGGCCACCAACAGCGGAGCATGCACACTTAACCGCTAAGCCATGGGCCAGCCCTGACATGTTCCATTTTTAAGGAAAGAGGAAATCTGAAATCCCTTGGTGTCAAGTGAACAAAAGCCGTGGCACCCTGTAACTATCAGGATGAACACTTAAAACCAAGATCAGAGTCGTAAACCATACATTTGATAAATTGAGCTTCGAAGTCCAAGATTTATACTTTCTCTGTCCTTTTCCTTCAAGATTTAATTACTTAATCTGCCATTTTTCCAGAGGTCTCTCTCACCTATGTCGCTAAATTACTTCTGAGTTCTCCCAGGTGGCAAATTAGCCATCTAGCTTGAGTACTAAGTGGATAATAGTGTCTCTTACTAACACCCTTGGAGATTGTTTTAGAGTTAAGTAATTTTGTTTTACAAGAATGGGCATGTTTTATTCAGAGAATTGGAGAGCATATTTTTCAGTGATAAATAGTTATGTTAGCATTGAATACAACAGAAATTTAAAATACCTTTGTTTTTGGTATATTAAGTACATAAAACTCTGGGAACAGAAGTTAGATGGCATATTATTTAAACTGTTAAATTGATATTAAAGAATTATTGTCATTTGGGTAGATATTTGGTATTATATTTATGTTTTTTAAAAGACTTCTTTTTTCTTTAGACCCATACTGAAATATTTATGAATGAAATGACATGATGTCTGGTATTTGCTTCAAATAATATGGGAGGGCTATATGGGTCAGGGCACAGAAAAAACAAGATTGGCCAAGAGTTGATAATTGTTGAAGCTGGGGAATGAGGATTTAAGGTTTCGTAATACCAATCTGCCAACTTTTGCATATGTTTATGATTATCCCTAATAAAAAAAATTTTAAACATTGGGTAAAATATTAAATGAATTAGTGCCATCAAATCCCAAGTTGCTAGAAGAGGCTATCAACACAAATTTAATTACTGTAGTCTCAAGTTCCATGAAAGCAAAATTCATGGCTTAAGCTACTTTATATCCTGGACCCTTACATCCTTTACCTGTAATATTATAGAAGCGCAATATATATTTTGGGGATGAATTAATGATCTTTATTCTTGTTACTATAATAAATTTGCAGTGAATCATTTCCAGCAAATATCACATATCCATGTAAACTATAGAAGGTGGACTCTATAGATGAAGAAGATGAGTTGGAGGCTAAATTAAAACATTGACCTGGGAGTAAAAAATTCCGGCTCTTATCCCCTAAACTATGCTGCTCCCCAATAAACAAGTCACTTGAGATGGCCCAAGTGAGCTCCTTCTGTGTGGAATGAAAAGAAATTGTCTTTCACTTGCTGAAAGCTGAAGTTTTCTATTTTCATAGAAATATAGTCCAGACTCCGAAGAGGTTTCATGCTCTGGCCGCGTGCTCTGATCTCGGTTCATCTGTACAGCCTTATCTTTTTTTACTCACACTTTGTGGTCTAGTCTTATTACTTGTCTTTTCGGTCCCTCTAAGGCTGTCATCTTCAGTTAGGATGCACGGACCTTAGGGCAGTGGACATTTGATCCCCCTGGGATGTGGGAAAAACATGGGTATCCCTGCTGTAGGGTGCTCTACTCTCTTACCTCCACACCTTTGCCCATGTTGTATCTTCTGTCTGCTTGAAACACCTTCACCCTTGTTTGGCTAAGTCCTACTAATCTTAAGATCTCACTTGAAACCTCACTTCTTCCAAGAAGCCTCTTCTGAACCTGCTCCCAGTGTGAGGTCACCGAGCCTCCCCCATAGCCTCGCCTGATGCCCTGTACTCGCTCTGTCAGCACACTCACCACTTTGTATCATGGTTTCCTCTTTATTGATGGGCACTTGCAAAGCTTCAGTGCCTAACCCAGGACCTGGCTCAGAGTCGGGCTTGACAAATGTTAACAGAATGTTAAAAGAGGAAACATTGATTAATTTTTAAAATGTTTTATATGCTTCATTAAGCCAGTTTCCTATAACATCACACGTGGCTTTTGTCTATTTAAAAATCTTCTGAAGACTCCCATCTTGAGCTATAACCAAAAATAATTTATTGTAAAACATAATTTGGGTTATAATAACATTATCTTAACTTAAGTGTAATAATCTGAATGTAACTATAAGCAGACTCATCAAAAAAAGTAGAAAAAATTGCTTTAGGATAATATTTGAAAAACCTCTCTGGACCATGTTTTGTACAGTAGTAGCATAAAAATTATGTTAGCAATTTACACTTTTAATAGGTCGGTACTAATAAGAAAGTTTATCCAAGGTCAAACTCTTTCATTTCATTACTGGTCTGGCTCATGTCTTTTACTGTGTTAAATATATTGTTCCCACGCATCCTTGAGCCTGTAGCTTCTTAAGTACTTTTCCTCAAGTCTGTGCCAGGTAGACAGCAAAGTTAAAGAAAAGTTTCTATGAGTTTAGAGGTTTTCTAAACTGCTCTGTAGGGTGATGTTTTAATTTTCCCAGACCGTGTGGCTTTTCCCCATTCCTGCCTCAGTCCTCACAGCGGGCTTTTCTCTTTAGGGTCGACAGGTTTTGCGTTCTCAGAATGTCAAGAAATGGTTTAGCACTGTTTGCCATTCGGAGTTTTCAGTACCTCCCTCTGCTGTGTTAGGATGGGCCAAAAGAGATTATGATGCCATGAATATAGAGTTCTTGGTTACCACTTATGGAAAACATGCGAGGTATTCCTTATTTCAAAGTAGTTTATTTTCTAATTTAGTTGTGTCCACCCTTTGTGCTTTAGTCAAGGACTGTAATCTTTAATGCTAGCCGTATCTAGAATCCCATACCAAAGGCTAAATATAGCAGTCCAGTATATTCTTCTCCTCTCTTCCAATCTAACTCTGTGGTCCTTTGAAGAAATTCACGTGATATGTTACCTCAGTAATTTACAGTACTCAGTAGTAGCCAGATCTCATAAGGATTTTTTTTTTTACACTGTTGTGATTCGTTTAATTTTCTTACTTGTTCCTGTGGTTCTGATGACATAGGCACTATTATATGTTCTTTACATGGAATAGTCAGGAAAAATAGAGTTATTTTTTGGCAATGATTTCTAAATTACTAGATATTGTATATATATATATATATATACTTTCAAAATATCTTCTTTGTCCTTTTAAGGTAATTAAATGTGCCCTAAGTTTAGTGCTGAAGTACTCTGTGGTAAGGTTGAAAGATCTGAAACACCTTTTCATCCTAGCATTAGCTGGCACATTGTCTGAATGCTGTCTTCTCACCTGCGGTTTCCAGAAGGATGGATGATTATTTGCTTCATTGGTGAGCCTGTCACCCTTGTGGCTTAGGTCCAAATAAGTTCGCAAATATAATGATAGAGAATACTTAAACACGCTATAAATCATCTTAGAAACATTATGTAGAGATTAATTATTTTGGTACTGCCTAATGTAGGTACCGAAGTAATTACCATTTATTATGTTAGGGATCATGAAAAATGACAGATAATCCTTTACTGTAGTTATGAATAAGCAATACGGTATGAAAAAAGAAAAGACGAGGAACTTAATAACCAGTGCTTTTTTTTCCTCTCCCATATGCCCTTTCACACAGGTACAACTTGGCCAAGTAGAAATCAAATGCCCTATCACAGAATGTTTTGAATTCCTGGAGGAAACAATGGTTATCTATAACTTAACGCATGAAGACTCCATCAAATATAAGTACTTCTTGGAACTTGGCCGTATTGATTCCAGCACCAAGCCGTGTCCTCAGTGCAAGCACTTTACAACCTTCAAGAAAAAAGGACATATTCCCACCCCTTCCAGATCAGAAAACAAATACAAAGTAAGCATGTTCACCAGAGTTGTGGGTTAGATGTCACATGATGGGAGCAGCCAAATTAGGCCAACTTGTGGTGGGCATTAAGTGGGCTTCCTTCTCTTACTGGAGTCTAAGGTGAGTATATATTGGCTACGATTCTGAAAATGCACGGTTTGGGGAGGCTGAGGTTGTAAGAGAGCACTCTCGAGGATTTAATTAAAGTTTTTCTTTGACTTTAACATGTTTTTTTTTTTTTTTTTGAGGAAGATCAGCCCTGAGCTAACATGCGTGCTAATCCTCCTCTTTTTGCTGAGGAAGACTGGCTCTGAGCTAACATCTATTGCCAATCTTCCTCCTTTTTTTCCCCCAAAGCCCCAGTAGATAGCTGTATGTCATAGTTGCACATCCTTCTAGTTGCTGTATGTGGGACACGGCCTCAGCATGGCCGGAGAAGCGGTGCGTCGGGACGCGCCAGGGATCCGAACCCGGGCCGCCAGTAGCGCAGCGCGCGCACTTAACCGCTAAGCCATCGGGCCGGCCCCGACTTTAACATGTTTAAAATTCATCCAGTAGCCTAATTGAAAGGCTGATCTTTAAAGTAATTGTCATTACTATTACTAAATATTTAATAAATATTAAGACTTTTTTTTTAATTTTAGTATAAGCTTGACTTTTTTCGGTGGACCCAATGTGAAGCTCCTCTGGCTCTGTCTATAATAAGTGAAAGTAGTATAAAATACTATTCATTCATTTATTCAGCTAAAACAAAATGTCACTATATGCCAGGCAGTGTGCTAGGTTGGGGGCATATAAATGTGACATAGTCCTTGCTCCAAAAATGTCTAATGAGAGTGAGAGAGACGTATGTTCTAAAATGACAGTTCAATATGATTAGTCAAAAAACAAAAATATGAAACCCAATACACTTGTGCTTTGAGAACATGGACAGAGGAGTTGGGGCTGGGGTGTCAGAAAAGGCTTCATAGAGAAGATGCAGTTCTCCAGGCAGAACAGATCAACAGTGGAGAGCATCGCAGAGCAAGGAATGAGTAAGTGCTCTGGTCCAGAGGCTGAGGCAGGCATGTTGGAAAGAAGTGCTTGGTAGAGCTGGTTGGGAGATAGTAGGGGAGAGGCAGCTGGTCAGGTATTGAAGAGCAGATCATGTTGAGTCTTTTACGCTGTGCTCAGAAGTTTGAATGTAATTCTGTAGGCGTTACAGAAAGATCATTCTGGCAGCATTAACAGAGGATGTCACAGGAGGGCAAGAATGAAGGCAGGGATACCAAGGCCACACTTGTGGGAGCAAATCACTGATTCACAGCCCTGACTGTACATTAGAATCACCTGGTGACCTTTGAGTCACACCAGTGTCCCAGACCCAGCCCAGAACAATTCTCTTGCAAATTTTTGAGCCTCACCAGGTGACTCTAATATGCAGCAGAATTGGGAACCTTTGCAGTAAATGAAGTGGAAAAATGATGAGGCCTGTGGCAGTAGTCTTCATCCTTGTCATTACAGCAGAATGGCAGGACGAAGTGGTTTCAAAAGCTGTTTGAAGTTATCTCCATTTAAGGTAAGTTTTTGCCCATGTTCCACATCTTAGAAGCAGTGGTCACTATATTATTCATTCTGTAGCTTTGGGGAGACAGTGGTTTAGCAAGTAGTTTCCTCCACCATTGCAATGATGAGCTAGAGGAGGTCAGTCCAAACCTCTTAATGAGTAATTGGTCTTTTAAACTGCTTGACTCTCATAGGCAATTTTTTTATTTACTATTTTTGTGTAGGCTAGTCTCTTTAAGGCATAACTATCAGGAAAAACCCTTTTTTTTCCTTCTCTAAAAAGTGCATTTTTGAGGCTACCAAGTGGTATAACTAAAATAATACCCTCACAATGGTTTTGAATTCTGACTTAATAGCAATAGAATACTTTTATTGGACTCTATATATTCTTAGGTTAAGTTATTTTTATGACAATTATATGTTTTTGATGTTATCAGAAATTATTAATTTTAGAAGGACTTGTTATTTTATAACTTAAAAATATGTGATTTTTTCTAGATTATGTTTAGAATTATATTTTATATATTACATATATTTATATATTTATAAAATTAATATTTATTTGTATCTAAATATATATAAAAACTCAGACTATACTATTTTGGAATTTGTGGTAATTAAAACTTGTATACATAATTGAATAAAAGTGGAAATAATTTAACAATATGTTGCTCTTATGAAATGGGTAAAAGGAGGTGTAATTTAAGGTACCATTACAGCAACAGTAAAATGTTATAGGTCTTATTTCCTCCAAAATCACCAAATCATGTTGTGATGAGCATAATTTATCACAACGCACATATATAGAGAATGAAATATGGAAAAATTGAAAACTATAAGATCCTATATTTGTATAACTCTGAGTGAACCAAGGGCACTCTGGTAACATCTGCCGGTGTCAGGCTTCCTCCAGTCTGTGTCAGTTGGGTTGTAGGTAAGAAGAGGAGTGGGGGGCAAATGGCTCAAGATCTCAGGTCTAGTCAACTCGTTTTTTTTACTTTTGATGAGCAAAGGAGAAGGAAATTTGCTTTGGGGAGAGGAGGAATTCAGTACAAAATAAGTGATCATGAAGCAGTTAAAATCCTTGGGAATGGATGAGGGATGAAAATCCCAATATAAAGTGAAACTACTAAGCAACTTTCAAGAAAAGTAAAGCTACCACAGAATTGAGGATGATTATTTTTGTGACTCTTCTTTACTCTTGTAGAAGAGATATCTATAATAGAAAAGGTAAATTATCCCCCTGTTCTCTATAGTACAAAGTTTTTGGGATAATTCAAGCAATTCCTGAAGCAATGATTTTGACTATTTAGTATGTTTATATCATTTTTCTTCATTAAACTCCAAGCTCTTACATGAATATTAACTACCTGATTTACATGCCCATACCTGTCTGGATATTGTGAGTAAAGAGAGCACCAGCATGGACACTCCAGCAAACCAACTGTGACATTCATGATTTTAGTATAGCACCCTAGACTGAGACTCATGTCTTCATTCTTTGTGGTGAATCAATGGATATTTTTTAGGTTTGCAGTATTTTTTTTAAATTCAGTTACCCTAAGAATGAAACTGACTTCCGAATTGGTATAGTTTTTCATAACTTTAAGAATAGTGAATTTAAGTACTCGAATGCAATCAACTGAGTCATAAAGCAACACATGAGGAAAAAAGGTTACTACTAATATTTAACGTTTCTGAGCAATTTAAAATCTCTTTATAATATTGTTTACAGCCTAAAGTAGGTTTTGTATCTATTGATAAAACCCTTGTAATGTATATTTCAATATTATTCTTTGTGAGTCATTGAGTTACAATAGCTGGATCTAAGATGTCACTCTTTGAGCATTTATTATGGCTTCTGCTGTCAATTCAGAAGTACTTAACGTAGAAGGTTAAAATTCCTTGAAAATATTATAGGTATTTTATAGCAGGAAACAACCTTTGAGTATATCTCACATGAAATTTGAGATCTAAAATATATTTGGGGGTTTCATTTGAATAGGTTTTTGTAAATACCATTTGTTAACTTTTTGTATTCAGCAGATGGAAAGGGGTAAACAGAATATATCAACAAGAGGTAACAAGAACTCTTAGATGCCAGTTTATCCTTCCAGGCCCTCACTCAGCAACTCCCTGCTGGCAAAAGTTTGAGTATATAGAGCTTTTCATTATGTTCTGAACTCTGTCAAACTCATACTATATCAAATAGAACAAGTGTGTTCCTGAATTGAGAGATTTACATTGAGACAACTTCGCCTTTGGTCAATTCTAGTCTTTCTCATTCATAATATTTCTATCTTCTTGTCCCTGTGACTCTTGTGATGAGGCCAAAAAGTTTTACCATTCCATTTCTACAAGGTAATTTCAATTTCCAATTAGAAATCTAATTTGTAACATCAACAGTTCCTATAATTTATTAACACAACTCCAACTGCCTATCAATTCAGGGAATAAGTTAGCGGTGCGAAAATAGAAATGTTGAAGTTGTGGCTCTAACGGTGCTCATGTGATGCCTGGAGACAGCACCCAAAGTTTTTCTCCATAGCAGTTATCATCTGGGATTTTATAGTGTTTTTGTGAGGTTATTTGCTTAAAGTCTTTCTTTCCCACTGGTCTCTAGGAGGCCAGGTCCAGGCTTGCTTACTGCTGATAACCTGTGTCAAGCACTATGCCTGGTAGAGTATACTGTCAAAATAATTTATTTGTTGAAGGAACTAATAAATGGGCCAATAAATAAATGATAATGTGTACTGTAATAAATGTAGGTGGAAATGCTGAGAGCATAGGAAAAGAAAGGACAGGAGAGATTGAGAAGGCTTCACTAAAGAGTGAACACATTAAATTCAGCCTTGAAATGTTGAATTTGCCACACTGGAAAAGGTGGGTCAGAGCACTGGCTTCAAACTAGATTTAAACTCTGCCTGCCACGTACTAGCTCTGTAACCTGGAGTACAGCTTCCATTTCTTTAACTGGGGTAATAATAGTACCCGTCATAAGAGTGTAGTAAGGATTAAATGAGATCACACATGTAATCTTGCACCAAGTAGCACACATGTAATCTTGCTTAGTACCAAGTCTGACACAAGTTCTCAACACGTGCTAGAAATTGTTATGCTTGTTATCATTATGAGGCAAAGGGAAGCAGAATGAGCAACCCTGGATTACCGGGAAGGGGATGGAGGAGTCAGAAAGAACAGAGGTGGAATAACGATTGGGTGACTGATGGTGAGAGTAAAGGAGCGAGGAAATGGACTGTACCTGGAGGAAGAAGAGCAGGTTTGGGGAGTGGAAAACTGATTCAGTTTGAAACATGTCGATAATGTTAAGTTTGAAGACCCTTTGGGGCACAAAGAGGAGATGTCCAGGAAACATGGATTCTATGCTCAGAAGTGATCTGATGGCAATCAATATTTGAGGGGGACAGTTATTGAGATCACAGAAATGAAAAAAAAAATGCCTTGGGAGGTAGGGAAAGTTATAGCTGTTCTTTGTGGAAGAGAGGAGAGGATTGCAAATGATTAAATATAGTTATTTTACTCTTAGGAGTTTTAGTGAGGTAGGTACAGCTCTAGGTTTCCTTCTTATTCCAAGTGTAGACCAAGAAATGATCCTCCTTTTCATATTGACTGGAGTGAGTTGAAGGGCGTGCATAAATCAACACAGGGAACATGTTAGAGGTAACTTTCCTATGGTTTCCTTGAGGCAAAACTAATAATAATCCCCACTCTTCCTCCCCCAAATATTAAGCAGAACCTTGATAATTCACAAAACAGTGCTTTGACTCATGCAAGGTGAAAGAAACAAGCCAATGAAATGTCCTGGGGAAATTCTACATTTTTATGTTTTATCTTTAGCATTCTTTTTTCTCTCTTGTAATTATAAACCCTCTGGGTAGAAATAACATTTTATAAAACTGCACAAATACATTATTTCCTCCTGTGGTAAAAGAACCTTTCTAAGGGCTCTGAGAGTATAATCAAATCAATGGGTTTGTTGTTCCTAATTGGTATACTTTAAAATGTGCTTATGTGAAAGGCTAGAATTCTGGTAATATTCAGTTTACCCTCCGCCTGTGTCTATTATTCAACCTTCTCTGACCTGTCCTGTGCTCCAGAAAGCTGCCTCTTTGGAGCTTCTCCAAACTCCCTTACCATCTCAGTTTCTATTTGAGTGCAGCCAAGGGTTGGCATTGGCAGGAGATGGGAGGATGGAACGAGAGGCTGTAGGTGCATTACTTCCTCACTCCCTTTCCTAATTCAGTGCAGAGCTCTGGCAGTAGCTGTGTCCCTCCGTGACTGTAGCTTCCCCCTAGGTGGTCGCTCCTCCATGTTTCCAGTTCTCACTGGGCTCCAGAAACTTCTTTCCTCGCTTGTCTCTTTGGCCCTAGGAGTGGCAATGGCTTCCCACTATTTCTGCTTTTGGGGACCTGCCAATCCTTGATTTGTTCAAATCCCAGCTGCACCTCTTCAGATGTGCTTATAATAAACAATTTTCATTTTAAAATAAATAAATAGATAATGTGCTTAAGCTTCCTTCTAGCAAAGATGATTTGAGAAATTTTTTTCCATATATAAAAATGTTTAAAGCTTTCCCCTGAAACTGTAGTTAATTTGCTACTTTGCTCTTCTGTTTTTCCCTGACACCATCATTTTCAGTTGACAGTGTTTACAAACTGAGAGTCAGATTGTGCATCGGCCTTGCCAGGTCAGTTTAGCTTATGACACACACTGATTTCTCTTGACGTTAATGCATCATTGATGTCAGGAGCCGATGGATCACAAGTACAGTTTCTTAAATGATTGTTACTGGCATAGATTTGTGAAGGAGATAAAGATGTAGTTATCTAGCCCGATTTAAAGAACCCAGTTTAAAACAAAGGGTGTGTTGTACATATTACCTTTGAAAAAATGTATAACACTGAGCTATGATGCAGGCCTACTAAATTTATTAGGATGCATTTCACCCCCTAGTCACCAATGAGATGCTTTGCTAAAATTGTTGTTTGCTTTCTTGGTGCGTAAAATCACCATAATATTTTATAGAGTCTTTACTTCTGCTTGAACTTCTAACAACAAGAACCAGATATGTGGAATTCATTTGGTATTTTAGCCTACATCTGGCCTTAAAAAATAATAATAATCAAGGCTCACAGTTACCATAAATTGACCTGAAATGGGATTGAGAACTGTTTGTTTTTCACTTCATCACATCATCCTTTGGGTCTTCAGCACTGGAGACAAGTGAAGAATCTTTTCTGTCTGATGCCCTGCTGGATAGTGGGTAAAAGTAAGCCAAAGTAAGATGGTCTGGAAGATGTTTAGGACTGCATTTCTTACCTACCATACTCTGTACTTCTACCTTCCCGTATTTACTCTCTCACTGTACTCTCTCACTGTCTGTAAAGGAACCTAATGCAGCTGTCCACACAGTGTATAAATCCTCTCTACACAATGCCTACCACGTGGCCATTCAGACACTGATTGAACACCTCCATTGTTTAGGAACTCGCTGCTTATAAAATCATTCCCTTCCATTATGAAAGAATTCATGGTTACCTTCAGGCTGAGATCTACCTCTCTCCTGCTTTCACCTATTGCTTACAGAGAGTACTCCCATTTCCTCGTGGACACGATGTGATTAGATGGCCTTCCTGCTGCTTTACATGAGTGTCTCTGTGAGATGTTAGCCTTATCATAGTGTGTTCAGAATAGAGTGTCCCCCAGAAAACAGGATGATACCATACTGCTCTGGCTGGTGAGTTTGGGCCACACAAATCAGGGCAGAATCTTCCAGTACCCTTTATATTCATCTATGAAGAGGTGGGTCCTCAGACAAGAAACAGACACAGACAGACACTTTCTCTGGGCCTTCCTTTCTAGGTTTAGAGGGAAACTCTATAAATGCTTAAAGGTGTTTCCAGGCGATGGGAGCAAGATGGATTAGTATGAAACAGTGACTCTTACATTAGGAAGAGAAGATTCTTTCAAAGGACAAAACCCCCATGCCCAAGTTCTGACATCCTGCCCTAGAAGAGCATGCCTCCCAGTTGAAAATAAAAGCTAGTACTGAAGTGAATGTATTGTGCCGGGAAACCAGTATGAGGGAGGCCAGTAAGGTTATTTATATGAATAAGCTCTGTATCTCCATATCGCTTATCTTGCCCTGTGACACTCTGTATGTTTCTGTCCTTGTTATGTCTCCACCTTTAAGAAAGTTTCCCTTTCATTTTCCAGCTTAGTTTCAGCTGTGCTGTGAGCAATGAAGTGAAAGGTCACTTGGCCACGTTTGGGATGTGTTCAGGGGAGCAGTACCTCATGAAGCCCATGTGTTACTGGGACTGCATTCAGGGAGACATCCTCCCCGTAGGAGGTGAAATCTTAGAGAATAAGAATCAAGGCCAGAAGTCAAGCCGTGTTTCCCATGTGGAGAATCTTTTGCTGTAGGATTTGTTCTTATAAGGGAGCAGACAGCACTTCCTTGAAAGTATTTGAAGCCATGCCTCAAAGACTCCTTTTGTCTCTGTGTCACCCTGCAATTCTTTACAATCTTCTCTTCAAGAAAACTATCTTAAGTTCTTAGAAAACTTTTTATAGCTAGAAGATTTCCCTATTATTTACATATTGATCTGTTTCTTTAGGACACACCCTAGTCTGACAGCTGTCAGTTTCACACGTTTCATATAAGGAGTTTCTGGACCACAGTGTATTTTGAGAGACACTTCAGGAGTATAGGAACATTAATGCAAGGCTAATTGGATCCTCTTTCGGGGACATTTCAGCAAGGCTCAGGGTTGAGCCAGCTGAAGTGCCATTTCTGTTCAGGCTACACTAGAAAACTGGCTGTTTCCCCAGTGCACCATGTGCTCTCAGGCCTCTGTGTGGCGGCTCAGGCTGGGCCCTCTGCCTGAAGTGTTACCCCATCACTAGTACCGGTGACATTCCAGTCATCTTTCAGGCCACTTTCTCTCTCAACACTACTGTCCCAGCCTTCCCTGAAGCGCCATTCCCATGACACCCACTTGTCCAAGCTCCTACTCTAGCAGTTATTTCATGGTTTTGTAGCTCTCTGGGTTTATATCTGGGCAAATGAATTGATGAATAGATTTTGTTATTGATTATCTGTCTTAACCTGAAGCTCTAATAGAGCAAATTCTTCTTGGAAAACTAAGTTAAGCTCTTATATTTACAATGCTACGTTTACACATGGGTGTCGTCTAATATTTTGAGTTTAAGTAATGATTTTGTGATGTATTTAAAATAATTATGTATATAAGAGTGTATAGCATTTAGGCAAGAAAAGACTTATCTGGGGTGCTCTTTGGTTTTGACCTCTGTTTTCATTTTGTGGGTTATTTCTTTGGCATGATGAACTGTCAAGGGAAAATACCATTTGCTTAGGTCAAGTGGGTTGGTTTAGTTTATCATCTGAGTGGCATTGTGGTGCAGATTTCTGGAAAAACTAATGGAATTCAAAAGTCAAAAATGTAATATCAAATTCTTTTATTTTTCATAGATTCTGGGGCAAGTTAACCAAGATTCCTAACTCTGATAACTTTATTTTTGAAACACATACAGCCCTGCTCTTGTAGAAGAGTTTGCATATTAATCATGATGCTCAGTAAAATGTCTTGTGGATAAAATATTTAGGAAACATCATCTGGTAATCTAAGAAGCAGTGATACCATCTCAGCCACTGGTCGTAAATTAGATATGTTGGTTTTTCTTTGAAGTTGTTTAACGTTAGCCAATATGTAGTACTTGCTGTGTGCAAAATAATTCATTTTACAAATAACTTACTGAGTGCCTACCATGTGCCAGAAGTTCTGCATTACTTAACTCAGGAAATGCAGGATGGATGAGACCCAGCCTTTGCCCTCAGTGATCTCGTAGGCTGGTAGGGAGGTTAGACATCTGCGTGTCTAATGTAAGTTCTGGAAGAAAGATACTGAATCTGGTTGAGAGGAGTAGGGGAGACTTGTTGAAGCAAGTAGCATTTGATCTGGATAAGATTTCAGTAGACAGATTGTGTTAATTGGACTTTCTCCAATTACAAGAAGCAGAGATGTGCTCTTTCTCAGGCTAACTCAGGGGTTGGTTTACTGGGAGACTCCACAGGAAGTTGGAAGGGCAAGAAAGCAGCCTCAGCAGCCACCCAGGCAGGCCTCACGGAGAATCAGACACGAGCTCCGGGCTCATGAGAGCCCCTACATTGTCTCACTGGATGAGAATGTTGTTCCCTTCTCCAGTGGTCTGTACTATGGTCACTCAGCTTTTTTCTCTTTGCCTGCACAGCAAAGGTAGAGTGTATGTGTATCCCCATTACACTCCTCAAAAGAGAAAATCTGTCTCAGTTAATCTCTGTTCAACAATGAGCACCCTGCTGCACAAAGCTCATGCCAGCCACCTTGCAGGCTGCTTGCCAGCCAGTGGGTACATATTTTTGACTTAGGGACTCATCTCTGGTGCAACCTGGCCAGAGAGATGGGGTCACATGGTATACAGCGGTGCTTCTCAAACTTTAGCATGTGAATCACCTGGTGACCTTGTGAAAACGCAGGCTCTGATTCTGTAGGTCTGGGGTGTGACATGAACTCTTTATTTCCAACAAGCTCCCAGGTGATGCTGATGTTGCTGCTTCTCCGACCACACTTTGAGTAGCAGGGATAGAGCATGATGACCTCTGTGTGAATATAATTACTCCACATGAGAGGTCTGTGGTTGTGATGTGGCAGTTCATGTGGAGGAATTAGTATAAGTAGAGGAGTGGAGGAAGATGCAGTGTCGATATCTATATGTGTTTCATATAAGGCCAATTTTGAATATGGTTAAGGTCAGAATGAATAAGGCATCTTCAGACCAAAAAGTCAGTATTTAGACAATTCAGGTGCAGTCTCTGAATACCAAAGTTGTTGGGGTTGGCTATTCGTCCTTTTATTATTTTAATCCAAAGCAAAGCTATAGTTATTTTAATGTTTTCAGTGGGAGACAGTGAGCAGTCTGGTATGCATTTAAAGTGTTCATCTTCACTTGAGAGCTTGCTGTAAACTCCTTTCACAGTTTGTCACCAAGTCTGTGTTGTTGGTGAGGATTAGCAGTAAGATCTGCAGTGGACTTATTTATTAGTTATTTATTATGAGAAGTTGGGAGCCAGAGTCTGTGGTATGGATACCGAGTGTCCGATTTTTTGTGATTCTGGTTTAGGATAAGCACATATTTATAATCGTCTTCGTTAGAGATACATAGATGTGATAGTTCAGCACTTGACCACAAAGATCCTTGAACCATTAAAATGTCTGATAGCCCCAGAATGAATCCCAGTTTCAAAGCACCATTGCATTTATTCTTCTATTCATTTCATAAATATAATCTAAGACTGACTGATTAAAAACCAGAGGTTTTTTTAAATTTAACAATACTAAAGTTCAGTGATTTAGAATTATGAGTAATGTCTAATAGAAGAGAACTGAATTAAATATTCAAGTGCTTCACATAATGGCAGATGCATGAGAAAAAACGAGTCTTTCTGACTTCTTCCCTATTTCGTTCACCACATTCGAAAATTATATTCATATAGGCCCCATGTGATATTTACATCTATTCTGTGTTAGTCAATGACATAGTGGAAGGATCATTTTATATTGTTTTATTATCTGGAGCTTACCCACTTCAACTCATTCTTCTTGGTTTAAAAATGACTTATTTTAACTCTAATGATCAGAAAAGGCAAAAACAGTTACTTTAAATGATGGAATAAAAACATTCCTTTTATTTTTTTTTTTGCCAAGGAGTCTCCTAATTTATGTGAGTAAAATCTTGAAAAGGATTTTCACAGTTCACCATATGTTGGTAATCATGTAGAATCCTGACTTACTAAATAGTTTAACCACATGACCTTCTTTGGCTTTACATTTTGGTTTTTAATCGTCAAAGAAAGAATGCTGTTTAGTGTGAGGAAGTGTTTAGCACAGAGAAAAGAATGCTGGCCTTGGGGCAAGACAAACATATGTTTAAATTTCTTCTTAACACATACTTGCTATGTTACTTTGGGCAAGTTATTTAATCTCTCTGAGCTTAGTTTCCTCATCTGTAAACTTGTGATGTTCATACCTACTTTGCAGCGTTATTTTGTTGATAAACATAAATAACGCATGTAAGGCAGCAGTATAAACATTACCATGTAACAGAATTTCAACAAATAAATAAGCATGAAGATCTTAAAAATTTATGACAAAATACTATTATGTTTTGATATAAGTTAAAAGCAAAATTACTTTTGTTACTTCATATTTGCATGGGAAGAACATATTCTTGACATAAGTGTAAACACAGTGCTTTGTATTATAAACAGAAGAGCTGTGATCGTCATTGCCTCTCAGTTAGTCTCTATATTGGAACCACCGTTGTCAAAAAAGTGGTTTTCCAAGAAAGTAAGTGGTAATGTTGTGTACAGTTTACCAAAAGACATTCTAACCAATCTTCAAAATGTAGTCAGTCAATTCGCTCATGCTACAGTGAAGTAACATGCAGCAGCACAGAGAAGAGTCAGTCATCAGTGTTGTTCATAGTGAGACATTTTATTAATTCCCTTTAATCAAACAGGGCTGGGAACGTCAGTTTACGCCCATGTTTTCAGAGAGTGAGGACCGGAAATACTGTGTGAGAATGGGATGCTCCACTGTCATTCAAAATAAAGGAAGTCAGATAAAATGTCTTCCATGTCAAGTGGAAGATAGATATTTTCAATGAACATATACACACAGTTGCACATACACCTCCACTATCACACACACAGTCACACATACACTTCCACATAGTGAAAATACAAAGACATCTTTCTGATAGTTTCCTAGGTACAGGCCACAGGACCACCATGCTGATATATTTCCATTAGGATCCTTTGTATTATTTTTATAATCAACCTCCCTTAGATTAATAGCAAACCCAGGTACCCATTATTTTAGATGGTGCTTTATGCATATACTGGTAAAGCAGTTTATTTGCCAGTGTGTTTTTCATTTGCTGAAGCATCTGTGGGACTTTGATTATATAAAAGTGAATGAAACCATTGGTAAGAAGAGCAATGGAAATGCCTGGAAAATTGGTTCAAGAGAAAGGCGAATTTAAGGGCAGCAGCCTGAGTGTGTGGAAATGAGGCATCGTGAGCCTTCAGGTTTTACTCTGTGCTTCAATCTAGGAGATTTTCTTAAGGTCAAGTTGATTTCCAGAATGTCCCAAGTGTTTAATTCCAATGTAGTCTACAAACAGCCAAATCATCTTTGCCAAGGCAATTCTTTCCTCCCTTAATGATAGAATAGTCGTGTCTCATTGTAGTTAGGGTCTTGTAGAGGGGGAGATATTTTAAATCTGGACAAATTATAACCTTTTAGCTGATTTCCCCAAGCATCACCATTCTTATCCTTTTAGACAGTTTCAGTATATCTACTAGTACTTAATATTACTTTTCCTTACACAGATCCAGTGCCCCACTTGCCAATTCGTCTGGTGTTTTAAGTGCCACTCTCCTTGGCATGAAGGTGTTAACTGCAAGGAGTACAAAAAAGGAGACAAATTGTTGCGTCACTGGGCCAGCGAGATTGAACATGGGCAGAGGAATGCCCAGAAGTGTCCAAAGTGCAAGGTGAGATGACCTTCAGGAGGAAAGGAAAGAAACGTGTGCATCTGGATATCACTGAACAATAATGTTTATAATATCGAAGTGAATTATATGTATAACTTTCTTAATACTAGTGTGGAGATTAAGAATATTTGCTGTTTCATTTTAGAAGAGTAATTATATTACATAACTAAATTGAATATTTTATATAGGAACTATGTACAGTCTTATTTGCATTACATTTCAAAGTTTAAGGAGGCTACGTACAAATATTCATTTTAAACTTCAAAATTCGTATTTTCCTTTTAAAAATGGAGATGTGTATACAGTGACAAGCTAGTATGAAAATGATATAAAAGTCTTATTTCTAGCTTGCCACATGTACTGTAATCACTTCTCCATTAGACGGCTCTGACTTTTTGCAATTTTTTGCTTTTCTTTGCCTCTGCCATTGCTTATCACTTTAGGATTACATAAAACTGATCATTTGCTTTTGGCATATCTGGGGAGTTAGAAGCTGATAGCTAAAATCAGGACTTAGGGAAGCCCGTTTTTCATTTTTCTCTTAATAATCATGCAAGTAATGAAGACTTAGCAGACATTTGAGCTGAGACCTACATGTTGAAAGTCAACCATGCGAACAGCCAGGGAAGAGTCTGCGATAGAGAAATCAGCAAGCAAATCCAGCCAGAAAACTTGAAGTTGATGCTTACAGGATAGATATCTGTTGAAATTTGAAGGTTTTTTTAAAAAGCTCACTTTAGAAAATTATATGTGTTTATATGTATATGTACACTCTCTTATATGTGGTTTCCACTTTTTGCCAAACTTATCTTTGGAAATCGTGTCTCAACCAGGACGAATTTTCTTTTAAGAACAATTCTACAATTCCTTCCTGGAGACTTAGCACCAGATAAATGAAATTTGAATTATCAGAAAATTGTAAAAAATTAATCATTGTGAATTTAACTTGAAGCAGTAAAAGTGTGTTCTGAAGCCTATTAATGAGCATAAATATGATGCACAGATTCACTATACCAAATTCACATACTAGTTTATACATGGAGTAGGTAAAAGTATTGCTTGAAATAACATGTTGCATTGTTAACAATTGGAAGAAATTTCTGAAATAGTTTCGATGACCTGACTCTCTTAAAAGTGATGCCTAAAGATGTTTGAGCTAAAGCTTTCTTTGTTTTCCCTGTAGGAGGCAAATTCATCCACAATTATCCTTTTGATTCTAGGGCTGCTTAAAATCACTGCATTGATTGCTCAGGACACTTTTATTTTTCATCCATTGAAGAACAATGAGAAAATGAGGGCTTTTCCCCTTTATCTTGCCTTTTCAGTTTATTCTAAGCTATTGCTCAGTTTCAAACTAAATAAGGCCGGTAGGAATTTAGGAGTGCTGTTAAGTCATTCTACTTAACACTTTGTTCATAGGTATACTTTATATCTCTCTGGAAAGCTATAAAAACAGTTACCAGTTCGCCTGGCTCTGAATGAGCAATACTGCAGCATTATACATTGGAGAAATTCTCCAGTGAATTGAGGTAATACATAAAAGCATACATTTATTACTGTAACTCCACAATCTAACATTAAATGGACTCTGATGTATAGAAAGAAAAAGCAGCCAACCGTAAGGAATTTACCTACCGCGCTAACAACTTCCTAGATAAACAGTTAGGAGAAAGCATACACGCTGGTTTCCTTTTGAAGTAATAGCTAAAAGGTTGGGGCTGAAAGGGAAGGAGCCAAGGAACCGTGGAATCAGTTGACATGACTACCTGTAGCAGAGAATCTACTTTCTGGGAAGATTCAGATTCCATAAACCGACTAAATTAAAAGCAAAAAGCAAAGTGATTTATTATTTCCTTTTTTCCAGAAAGTAGCTACCACATGTAATTTCGTTGCTTAATACATACTTTTTAAAATATCCATTTATTTATGGGAAATTTTACAATATTCATTTTAATTTATTAATAAGTGTATGTCAGGTGGTAGCAACCTGCTGGATGTTTCTAAAGGCCTGAATAATTTTAGATTTTAGAAGAATAATTAGAAATCTCTAATATTATTGTCTAGTATTATAATAAGCATCAGTAAAGATAAAAAGTTATAAAGCTATCAAGAATGTGGGTGAGGGGGCTGGCCCGGTGGTGTAGTGGTTAAGTTCATGCACTCTGCTTTGGCAGCCCGGGGTTTGTGAGTTTAGGTCCCAGGTGTGGACCTACACACCGCTCATCAAGCCTTGCTGTGGTGGTGTACCACATACAAAATAGAGGAAGATTGGCACAGATGTTAGCTCAGGGCTAATTTTGCTCAAGCAAAAAACAGAAGATTGGCAACAGATGTTAGCTCAGGGCCAATCTTCTTCACCAAGAAAAAAAAAATGTGGGTGAGAACTTTGTAAGAATGGTTAATGATCTAACCTTCTATTTGTTCCTCGAAAGGTTTAATATTAGTCAATTAGTGTCACTTGTCTTACAGTTAACCGGGTTTTGACTGTTAGCCATGCCATGTTTTTCATTTGTGAAGTTTTGAATTCTTAAAACCTCATCTTTCCAAAGGCCAGATTTCTGCCCTCTCAGTATATATTTTTTTAACGTATCTACTTTCAAAAGAGAAGCAGACACACTTTTAGACCCTTTTACCCAATAATTTGAGGCAAGCCAGTTTAAAGCAAGCGGGAAGTTGAAGTTAAGAAGCAGTATATAAAGGAAGCATTATTTCTTCAAAAATATTTCTGAAGCAAATATTTCAATATGTTAACAATTTTTAAATGCGGGTGGTGAATCCATGTATGTCGGTTACATTATTATCTTTAGTTTTTAAAGTGTTTGAAATAGCTCATGATTAAAAATAAATAAAATCTAACAAGGTGACAGAAAGATTATAACATCACAGCTTTCTGGAGTTCCTTAAACATCTCTGTTTGCCTACACAACCTCTAAGGACTTGACTATTACCTTTTTTTCTTTCCTTCCTCAGTTTAAAGTTAAATGTTGCTCAGAGTACTAGGCTTACTAAAGCAAAGTTGGAGTTAATATTTCTCAATACGGTTAGCTTTTTCTTTTAATTTGGAAAATTAAAGGGGAATTCCTCAAATATTCCTCCCTCAAATTACCTTCTTTAATGTCAGAGAAGAGAAATATTTACATCAACATTTGTGTAATGTGGTGCAAATATAGTCACAGTTAGCCGGCTAGATTACATGCAGCTGACCTTAATTTCCTTTTATATAAATAATCTCACATCTCTGTTTAGGCTGTTTTACAAGACATTGAATAGAGATAATTAGTTAGGAAATTATATATTTTCTTAGGCTAACGTATAATTAATGTAATTTCTGAATTAATGGGTAATTAAGTCATTTATTTTTATAATTTCAGGGTCAAAATATTCCCTATTTCTAGGTGACAGGATAGTCACTTTTCTTTTTGTAAAAGAAATGCCAAGATATGAATAGAGAGTGCTGAATTCTGATACGACATCTTTATTTTATTCATGAAAATGCCTTTGTACAATGATCTATCTTTCTTTGTGGTGTTAGTGCAGTAACATTAATAATAATACTGTCCAGCATAGACTAATATTTACTACATGTCAGTCTGCGTTGTAGCTTTATACTCATATTGTCTCATCAAATCCTTAGATGTGATACTAAGATGCTAAGTTCCAGTGTGCCATACAGATCTTATTTATTAAGCGTCTTTTGATAAAACTTTGAGAGGTTACACAGTAATAATAAAATGATAGGCTCAGTAATATGTAAGTTACATTTGCTGTCTCATCTAAAAGAAAGCTGTGAGGAAGAGGTAATTACCACCATTTCCATGTGTAAAAACAGTTTCAGAGAGGTTAAGTGGACCAAAAAGCAGGCAGGAGAGAGTGAATTATGTTCATCCATAATTTATTGTGACTTTGAAATTAAAGGAACTTACTTGTCATGATATTTCCCTCAAGATATTTTATTCTCTTAAATCCTGTAATAAGATGATTTGGGCAAGAATGGGTTATTTCAGAGAAAATGATTAATTTGCTCTCATTCACATAAAATTAGCAGAAAAGCCATGTCTGTGGGCTCCGATATCTGAGCTGTGGCTGTGTAGCCTGTGGTTGCTGAAGAAAGAACTTGGAGTGTAATATTGGATCTTATAGATAATCCTGCAGTTCTCCAGCACTTCCTACTCCACTACAAAAGCACGTTCATATGGGGCTGATGACTGCTTTCAAATAGTGCCCATTCAGAAAATAAAATAGCTCCCTCTTGACCACTGATTACCCATTTGTAACTCTCCGGATTGCTTGAAATCACAAAATTTGGAGCAGTGGTTATCACTGCTGCTGTTTTCTTAGTGTGCCAAACTCTAGACCTTAATTGTGACAAAAGCCTCATTGTTCGATGGCAGATACTTTCTAGGATATAAACTATGTTGCTTCCAATGCTCCATTTTTATGACAAATAATTTTAATATTTGCTTACTATCCTGAGATTAAATTTATAATGTGACTACATCTAACATGTGATTTAAAAAATCAATATGTTGTCCTAATTATAATATAAAATAGAAATAAGTGAAAATATTATAATGAAATAATATATATTTAAACACGTAAATGCTCAGGTACCATGACCTTAAAAGACATAAAGGAGGGGCCGGCCCACTGGCGCAAGTGGTTAAGTGCGCGTGCTCCACTGCGGTGGCCCGGGGTTTGCCGGTTCGGATCCCGGGCGCGCACGGACACACCCGCTTGTGGCGGCATCCCATATAAAGTGGAGGAAGATGGGCATGGATGTTAACCCAGGGCTGGTCTTCCTCAGCAAAAAAAGAGGAGGATTGGCAGATGTTAGCTCAGGGCCGATCTTCCTCACACAAAAATAAAAAAGACATAAAGGAGCAGTCAGATTTTTGCACCTATTTATAATGCATAAATTTGGATTTAGGAAACCTTGAAGTGATGCTTAAATATTATCAGTACCTATCCTTTATATTTGACAACTTTAAATGAGGACAAAATGAGTGTATACGTATTTATGTATGTATGTTTGCATATATGTGCATATGTGTGTATGTATATATGTATATTCTAGAAAATTCAATATTCATTAAAACCATGCAAATATATTTTGGGCTTATATATAAAATGGAGTTAGGTTCTAAATACAATCAATCTTTCCTCAATCTACACAGTAGTTATATAACTAAAAACTTCGTTGTCTATTAAAATCATGCAGGGCCGGCCCCGTGGCTTAGCAGTTAAGTGCGTGCGCTTGGCTGCTGGCGGCCCGGGTTCGGATCCTGGGCTCGCACCTACGCACTGCTTCTCCGGCCATGCTGAGGCCACATCCCACGTACAGCAATTAGAAGGCTGTGCAACTGTGACATACAACTATCTACTGGGGCTTTGGGGGAAAAAAATAAATAAATAAAAGTTAAAAAATAAATAAAACCATGCAAACCTTATTTTTTGTTTGTATGTAAAATGGAGTTAGGGTCTATGTTCAGATACTTACAAACAGATTTTAACCTATATGAATGTCTAATGTGTTAGAAAATTATATGGCCAGAAACTGTAGTGTGCAGGATGTCCCAAACATTGCAGAACAGCCTTAAATGCCAGCATCAGCCACCTTTGTGACAACCAGACATTCCCTACCAAAAAAACAAATCTCAAGCGTCTTCAGGGGGCTGAGAGCCCCTCTTGAGAGCCTTTGTTGTAGATGAGGGTTTCTGAGAGGAATGAGTCCAGTGAGCTATGTAGACAGGGGAATGTTTGAGTAAAAAGCTGCCCATTTTCCATGTGGATACTGATGGGGCCAGTTTTGCTAAAGGATCTAAAGCTTTCTTAGATTCATTTATTTTCATTTTAAGTTTAAGTTTTAAGAGTTGCTTTTTCTTTCTGCAGCAAACTCAACTTAGAATTCAAAACAAAGCACAGGTTTTATTGGTGGCAGCCATCGTAGGCAGATCATAAAGGTTTGGGGAGCTATGAGAAAAAGTATATATCCGAGTGCCTGCTCACTGTCTTCACTTGCCTTAATAGACTTCAACAAAATATATTCTCTCCCCAAAGTGGTTCTTCTCACAGTTTCCCCATCTCAGTAAATGGCAACCCCACCTTCCAGCTGCTCAGGTTGAGAACTTTGTATCATCCCAGACTTTCTTTCTCTCACACCCCACATCCCATCAGTCATTAGGTTTTGTAAATAGTACCAACAAAATGTATCTAGAATGTGACCACATCTCAGCACTCCCACTGTCGCTAATCTGGCACAAGACATCATCTCTCTCTCTCTAAGATGTTTGCAGTAGCCTCCTGATTGATTGCTTCCTCTTCACGGTGTTCTTAACCCAGCAGCCAGCATGAGGCTGTGAAACATAAGGCAGATTACGTCACTCCTCTGCTCAAAACCCTCCGTGGCTCCCATCTCATACAGCACAAGAGCTAGTCCTTGTAATGACCATCTGACCCATCAGGCTCTGGACACGCCTCCACCCCGTTACTCCTCTGACCTCATTTTCTGCTTCCTTCATCATCCTCCAGTCACACTGCCCTCCTTGCTGTGCTTCAAAAACATCAGGCACGTTTTCTTCTCAGGTTCTCCATGCTTGCTCTTCCTTTTGTCTGGATATTCTTTCCCCAGATATCTTCACGGCCAGCTCTCTCCTTTCGTATCTTTGAGCAAAATTCTGCTTCTCAGTCACCACCTTCCCCTGCCTCAATAGGTAATATGCCCCTTATCTGCTTTATTTTTTCTCCATAGCACTATAGTACTTATCACTATTTGAAATAGTGGATATATTTTGCAGCCATGTGAGCAAGGGGTTTGTTTTTTGTGTGTGTGAGGAAGATTGGCCCTGAGCTAACATCTGTTGCCTATCCTCTTTTTGCTTGAGGAAGATTGTCCCTGAGATGACATCTGTGCCATCTTCCTCTACTTTCTTATATGTGGGACGCTGCTGCAGCACGGCTTGATGAGCAGTGTGTAGGTCCATGCCTGGGATCCGAACCCGTGAACCCCGGGCCACCGAAGATGGAGTGCACCAAACTTAACTACTGTGCCACTGGGCCAGCCCCAGTTTTTATTTATTTTGATCCTTGAGGCACCTCTAGCATTTAGAGCCATGCCGAGCACTGGGTAGCACTAAATAGATAATTGTTAATAAATGAGTATCATTTTTCTTTCCTCTTTATACAGACTTTTGGTGAGAATCCATTACATGCTCTGTGAAATGTGGTCCTTTTTTTCATGAAACTCGCAGAAGAGGAGACATGGCCGTTACACTGACAATGATAAAACAGGATTGCCCTTCAGTGGGGCTTTGCATAGAGTATTGTAGGAAGGTTCCTAGTAAACAGATGTCTCATTCATCTCGGGGAATCCAGGGAGAGCTGGGTTGTTGAGGATCTTGCATGGATTTGGGCATGATGAAAGTATCCAGGAGTGGGAGTATTACAATTAACAGTACAAGAGCATAGAGCTAGGGCATGTGTTCTGTGTACGGGAGCCACAAGCACTTTGTGGTTCCCTGAGTAAGGTTCACAGAAGGAAGTGGTGAAAGGTGGGGCTGTAGACGCACACAGAAGCCTGGGCTTTGCATGCAGTGTTTAGAAACGTAGATTTTACCCTCCAGATTAAAAAGTTGTAAATTTGAATAATGGTATCAAATTTATCTTTTAGGTTGGTTATATGAAGGTAGTTATAGACATCTAGAAAGAAGTGATGACAGTAGGAGCTAAGCTAGTGGTAGAGACTGGAGAAGAGGAGAAGGATTAGATAATATCTTGGGGCTAAAACTGTGTGACCTTGGTGATTGAGTGTGAGAAGTAAGAAGAGAGTAACCCCCAGGTATTTAGTTCCGGTGTCTAAATGGATGGTGATACCATAAACTGAGATGAAATGATGGAGATGGGCCTAGTTTTATTTTGTTGTTGTTGAGCTAGGGGGCCATGAATGGTGATGACTTTGGTGTTGCCTATTTGACTTTGAAATGTTTGTAAGGCATATAGGTATATATCCAGCAAACGGTTATTACGTGAGTCCACAGCTCAGGAGCCAGATCCACAGTGGAAATGAAGAAATGAGATCCAGTGGAGGGAAGTTGAAACCATTTGAGTATGGAGGAGATCACCCAAAGAGTATGTGCAAAGTGGTGAGTCACGAATGGAAAGAAGGGATAGATGAAGAAATAGCAACCTAAGAGAGATAAGAGAGCACCTGGAAAAAGGTGTCGTGAAGTAAGAGTATGTCAAAGGTCAGAGGAGATAGTGATAAACTGATTAAATGACACTGAGAGATACCTTAAGATAAGAATTAAAAACATGTTCATTGGATTTGGCCATGAGAGGGTCATGGATTATACTCATTTGTTCTTTTATTGAGAACATACTATGTGACAGGACCTGTGCAAGTCCCTTTAATAAAATAATAAACAAGATGTATGTGATCTGGGCCCTTTTAGATCTTATCAGCTGGGAGAGTAGAGGTTTGAGTGGAGGTTATACAGATCATTAAAGAGTTTTAAAATGTAGAGTGAGAAGTGCTGCAACAGGGCTAGTACAGGTTGCTTCTCGTTTCATGGATACGGTGCCATGACTGTGCTGTGCTGGAAATGCTCTCCCCACCTCCGAGTCCTCTCACCTGGTGGACTGCTACGTGTCCTTCACTTCTCAGATCAAATGTCACTTCCTTAGAGAAGTCTCTTCTGACCCTTAGACCAGATCAAGGTATTCTGTATGTACTCTCTGCATACCTTGTAGTTTTCCTTCGTAGCATTTGTCATAGCTTGAGTATATATTTGTACAATTGACTGTCTATCTATACCTTAGACAGTAAACTCCTTGAGGGCAGGAGCCATGTGAACATATAAATATTTGTTGAGTGAATGAATGAATGAGTGTTTTCTGGAGAAGGAAAGCTGATCTGAAACTGGGTGTTTCAGTAAGATGGGGTTGCTGAGGAGGGATTGAGAGCTGAGTAAGGAAAGCAGTGAGTATAGAGTATTCTTTTAAGAAACTTGGTAAAAATAGAAGGGTGAGGGTAATCGTGGACTGGAAGGTCACATGGAATTAAAGGAAAGATGTGTTAGGAAGAGGAGTTACCTGAGCTATTGGCAGGCTGAGTGCACAGTCACAGAGGGGAAGGAGTGAAGCTGAATGTGAAGGAGGAGAAAACTGGCCTCTGAAGATTTCTGAGAACAGGGGGCATGGGGCCAAGGGAAGTATGATGAAGAAGCAAGAAGAAAATTAGGGGCTAATTTATAGTAAAGCTCTATCCTGCAGAATAAGATTTGGACAGTATTGTTCTTCAAAGAATTTCTGTCATCGTAAATCAATCCTAAGACTTAGCTGGAAATATAATATGAAATTCTCTCTAATAAGAAACAGGTACATTGGAGGACAATTAAAATTATCAGAGTATTGGGTTTAAAAAGCTAACATAGAAGGAGATACCAAATACTCTTGAAATCAACATCTTATTTTTTGCAATGTGGTATACTAAAATAGAGGCGACCACTTTTAGTTTGACATGACAGATGGGGATTCCTTTCGCTTATCTATCTCCTTCCTTTCTTCTCTTTCCAATTTTTGATAGTAATTATTTTAGTTCTTCTTTTGATTACCTTTTACTTTTAAATAATGTACTTAAAACTCTGTTCAATATTCTAAAAATTTTAGTTAGTGTATGAGGATATTAGCCCTCCTACAGTTGTTTCCACTTCTTCCCTATTTCCCATTTCGTGTAAGCTGTAACTTTGTATATTTTCAAATTAAATAACACTCACATTCCATTTCAATATAATATATACTACTTATTTTTTCTAAAGAGTGATTCTAACATTTAAAAACTGGTTGGGTGTTTACATAATCAAGAACATATAATTATGGAACTAGGATTACATTCCCTTTTCTAGGAGATCACAACTTCTAGGAAAAATGCCCCTAGCGTCCTTGCTCACTATCAATTACTCAATCGTGCCGTGTTTTGTTATGCTGAATATTTGCAACTTATATTTGCCTTTTGTCTTGTTTTGCTTTTCATTGTTTTTCTTTTTTCTTTATTGAGAGTGGAAACACCCACTTTATTTATCATGTTATTTAATATTTAGCTCCTCAGGAATTTTATTACTTGGTATGTATTCCACTGTTATTTTTTGAAGATGTCCTTAAAACCAACTGACTTTCTGTTCTAAATTAGACTGACTGATTTCCAGCTTTTTCTCTGGGATTTCTTACACTGTTTTTTGTTTGTGCTAACATTGCTCTTTGTTGAATTTCACCTTCACTTAACGCAGTGCTTCCTTCAGTCCTGGCCCCAGAACAGATGCAGAGCAGTCTTAGCATCTCTGGAACTGTTTTATTTTTGCCCCAATATATATTTATTTTGTAGTTGGACAAGAATTCTAGGTTCATAAGATTTTTTATCACATGTTTGAAAGCTTTATGTATATATTTGCTTTTTAAAAATCTATGTTATGGAGAATTGGTGAGCTAAGTAAAGAATTGAACATTATGCGTGGAATTTTTTTAAACTTTCTTCATAATTGTTGCTTCTAATTAATTCTTCCAAATATCAAAAGCCATTGAGGCAAACATATGTATAAAAATATTTTTAAACATAAGTAAAAGTTTACTAAAATATTTGTTAATATAATTTAGTTATCATTTTCTACTTAGAGAATAAAATAAGCCTTTATTTCTTTGTGAAAGTAGAGATAAGTACTTGTAGGCAGATGTGCACTGGTTAAATTATAAAGTGGGTTGGATATTTACCAGTTCATTTATTGTTCCTCTTTCACCTTATGATTAAGTAGAATTTGTATGAAAATTAAAAGCTGAATTGTAATTCTATTTTTTAGATACTTTGTGGGCATTTTGTTAAAATGTAAACAACTTGAGGAGGGCAGGTACTAAAATGTATATCTATATATGTATGGTTTTTATGATTAATTTCTTATTACAGGTATTGGTATGTCCTATGAAGAAGATTATAGGTTCAGAAATGATCCATGTTGTCATTTCTACTACAATGTGAACTTAATATCAAACTCTTATTAAAGAAATGTCTGGCATATTCTGAACGTTTCATCTCATGACTTTTATGTGTAGTGAGGTATAAGCGATATTTAGTGTTTAAATATTCAGCTCCTTAAGTATCAGCCATCTTTACTTATTGTAGATGGAGAGAAGAAACCCTGTGAGTAATAACAAATCAAGTGACATTTGTGGTTTATGACTGGTAAATTTAATCTAATGGATTAGGAATACCTTGTCTGTCCTAGTCTGTCTCCATTTCTTAAGTAAAAATAGAATTTTGATACTAAATTATAGGCAGTAGATGATTAATTTGTTTTTTAGCAGAGCTAAGCAGATGAATGTTTTGAAGCTATAATAAAAAATAAAAACAGCTTCATTGAAAAATAAAATGACCTTTATGTCAATATAATTTAAGCGTACTTCTTAAGGCCCTATGTTTTAAAAACAAACAACACTGGCATTCTCAAAGTGTGACCTTTAAAGATATACTCAGGGAACTCGTTTACCATATGAAATTTATTATCCCCTGGGGTATTTGGAGTTGCAAATTACAACTGTCTTAGCAAATGTGAAAAGTAATGTCTCCTGTTACATATTAACTAGGATTGTGTCAGTTCATTTCTCTGTTAGTATCAAATTATAAAATATTCATATATAATCAAGATATATTCGCAATAGTATTAAAGGAAGCACTGTGTACTTGACAGTTGGTAAATTATGAAATCGTTTTTTCATGATTAAATCATTGCCTTTATGTGTACAAAATTTTCAAGTTAATCTATAGAACCGTGTAATCCTGCAATGTACAAGTTACTGTGGAGTATTATCAGAGCTTAGAATTTTGTCACTTGCTGTACAGAAATATTATTGGATTAACAATATTTTAGTTGCCTGCCATGTTCAGAAAATTACTTTAGAAATAAGAAAAGACTGTTAAAAGAGACTAGAAATTGCAGTCTTCACTATTTAAATGAAATAATGAATATGCCACATAAAGATTTTAGAACCCAATGAAGCAATATTAGAAGCAGATATAAAATGACAATGAAAATTGTATGCAAAATTTTGAGGCAAATGAACTGTCAGTGATGAGTTTAACTTATTAGAACAAGTTTCCTGTCAGAAAAAGTTTTGATGTTGTTTTAAAGGAAGAATATGAATTGGCCCTGATTGCAGCATTTAAGACAAACAGAAAGACGCAGAAATGCCTCGTGCTAGAGAGCAGACATGTTTGTCTGACTAGCACAGATCTTGCTGTCAGTTAGCAAAGAATAAGATTGACCCTCTGGTTTTATCCTTAAGTTTATAATAAGAGGTTGCTTAGCGTAGTAAAGAAACAGACATGATTCAAAATCCTCTCTCCATTCACTCAAGCAGATTGCTTTTCTGAGCTCTGATTTTGAACAAGAATGCCAATCTCATACTGTGGTTACGAGGCTTGAAGCTGCTAATCTAGGTACAATGCTTGGAACGTAATGGGCTCTAAACAAATATTAGTCTTTTTCCCTTCATAGGTCAAATACAACACAGTGCTGTGTGACCAGGAAATGTGTTAAGCTTTATTGTCTCCCTTTTAAGATCAAATACAATATCCAGTCCAAAAGTTGAGTGTCAACAAAGTAACCTTTATTTTAGGTTCTCAGCAGTTGTCTTGGAACATGTTTTCTCCTAGTACTCAGGTGATTTAAAGAAAGATCAGAAATGGTTCAAGGGGCCAGGAGAGCCTTTGGCCTACATTATTCTGAATGTCATCTACTGTGCTAAGTGGATATGGTCACAGAAATTGGTCTTCAGAACCGGTCACAGAAACATGCACAGCAGAGGGGAAGGGCTGGACTGGGGTGGATTTACCAGGAAGCTAAAGAGCCTACGCTTCAGAGACTCTTACCTGCACGAGTCCCTTCTTAGGCTTTGCACCTAATTTGTATTTGTAATTTACGTTCTTCTCCTTAAAGAGGGCCCCTCAAATTAGATAACCTTCAGGCCCCTGGATCCACTCTGACTGGACTGTCAGGTAAAAAACAAGAAATTTTTCAGGCTAAAAGCCTGAAAAAAGGATGAGGTGGCCAATAGCAGGAAAAGTAAGTTTTGCTTATATCAACCAAATAATGATTTGTTAGTAACCCTTGACCAAAGCTAGCCCTTGGCCATCTAGGGAGATGCTCTTTAGTCCAGCATCAGCCTAAGAATTATCCATATGAGGAAGTGAGACAGGGGACCACCTGGCAATCAGGGGGTGAACAGTTACATCACCCAGGCATTTGATGTCTCACCTTATTAGGTAGGTGGAGGGGAAGGGATAGATGGGAACCAATATTATATTGACTTGACTCGGTATGTGCCACAGTGGGTTAGGCTCTGAACAAATATTATCACATTTTTATTCTCATGTAAGTGATATCATATAAATTGAGGCTTGAGAGAGGTGAAGTAGCTTCTTTATACAGCTAGTAGAGCCAGAATTTAAACACAGGGCCTCTTAAAGTCAAAGCCCACGTTCTTCGGGCGATTTCCCTATGGGGCAGCGGCTTACCTACCAAGAATCAATCAACCACTGGGAGAGAATGAACATTTAATCTACAATCAACCTAATGATTGTGAATATCTAACATCCTGCCAAACATTTAGTAAACTTTTCTTTCTTGGTACATTCACTTATCATGTATTAAGTGCCTGCTCTGTGCCAATCATTGTGCTTCCTGTAATGTGCTACCCTTTCCGTAGCTGTTACTTCTTCAAAATGGTCACATCACCTAGAAACTCTCCAGATAGGTAGGTAGGTAGGTAGATAGATAGATAGATAGATAGATAGATAAAGTAGGTAGGTAGGTAGGTGAATAGATAGATGGATGGGTTCACAAACACGTGCATTGCTCAAATGAAACTTTCACCACTACTATGATTAATATCTTTTGTTATTTTTTTTTTAATATTGAGGAAGGTTGGCCCTGAGCTAATATCTGTTATCAATCTTCCTCTACTTTTTAGCTTGAGGAAGACTGGCCCTGAGCTAACACCTGTGTCAATCTTCCCCTACTTTTTATATGTGGGTCACTGCCACAGCATGGCTTGATGAGTGGTGTATGTCCACACCTGGGATCCAAACCTGAGAACCTGGGCTGCCAAAGCGGAGTGCACTGAACTTAACCACTAGGCCACTGGGCCAGCCTTTTGTTATTTTCAAAGCAGCATCAGAAGTCCTTTTAAAATTCATATTGTTCCTTTAAATTAAAGCTTAAAATATTAGTTATTTAGTCACTAAACTGAAATACTACTTATGATTTGGAGTTAGCAAGTGAAAAATTTTTATTCTCAAAACCTATAAAATAAGGTTATATTTTGAAATGGATAATTTTCTTTTTCTCTCAACCTTTTAATTTCTCTTTTCACATTAAAGATCTCTTTTTCCTGGATGATTTTATCACATTTCCGTAATCATTGTCCAGTTTTTGAAGAATATAATTATAACTGCACCGTTGCTGAAGCTTAGGGAGCTGCACTGTGTACTGGAGAAGGAAAGCATGATTTCAAATGAAGTGTAAAGTCATGGACTGTGGCCAAGTCTTAATTGAAGGGAGTCAAGCCACCACTGGAGGGATTGGCTCACATGTTGATTGGGAAGTTCTCAATTGCTTTAAAACATTCACTGACACACTAGACTCAAAGCAAAGTCATGGGTAGAAACTTAAAATAGTCCAAATGGTATTCGGAACATTTTAAATAAATTTTCTAAACAAAGAACTTAGATATAGATATAGATATAGACATAGACATGGATATATATAAAATCTCACATGTATGATAATAAAAAGTATATATATGACAAGAATTAGTGAGATGTGACTTGAATGTAGTAAGTGCCTACTCTATAGTGAACTGGGGAGACTGTTTTTAATCACATGAGGGTTGGGCAGTGTAACCAAACCTTTTCTTTTTTATTGATGTTTTAATAGTTTTTAACATTGTGAAATTTTGAGTTGTACATTTTTGTTTGTCCATCACCATATATATGTCTCCCTTCACCCCTTGTGCCCACCCCCCACCCCCATTGCCCCTAGTAACCACAATACAGTTTTCTCTGTCCATGTGTTGGTTTATATTCCACATATGAGTGAGATCATACAGTGTTTGTCTTTCTCTTTCTGGCTTATTTCACTTAACATAATACCGTCCAGGCCCATCCATGTTGTTGCAAATGGGACGATTTTGTCTTTTTTTTTATGGCTGAGTAGTATTCCATTGTATATACATATACCACATTTTCTTGATCCAGTCGTCAGCCAAGGGACACTTAGGTTGCTTCCACTTCTTGGCTATGGTTAATAATGCTGCAATGAACATAGTGGTGCATAGACCTCTTTGGATTGTTGATTTCAGGTTCGTTGGATAGATTCCCAGTAGTGGGATGGCTGGATCATAGGGCATCTCTATTTTTAATTCTTTGAGGAATCTCCATACTGTACCAAACCTTTTTTTTTCAATGAAATAATGTTGAGTTCTCTTTCATGAGTGTTCACCTAACAAAGTGTACACACACTTGAGTGAAAGAGGGCTCCAATTTATATACAGTGTCCATGAGGATTCTGAGTCAAGCATCCAATTGTATCTCAAAGAGTAATACCTTGATTATAACATGGCCTCAGTGCTTGAGACAGTGACCACCACATCGCGTACGTGGTGGACTATTCAAGAATAAAATCCTTGTTACATTATGAGCAAAGCTGTGTGTACATGTAGCTTGACTGCAACAACAGAGGAAGGTGCTTAGCCGCACAGGTGGCATTGTACAAACAGTCCTATAAACGTATTTACAAACGATACTAGAGTTGGAAACTAAAATGGCATTGTGAATACACTTATGGCTGCTATCATTTCCTTCCGCAAAGAGAGCTTTCTGTTCCTTGACATTTATTCACAAAAAGTTTTACATAATCCTTGCTTTTAAGGAATACTTTTTATCTCTTCTTATTCCCCAAGTCACCTGGTTCTCGCTGATCGTAGCATAAACAAAATATACTTTTACAGAATTTTAAATTGCCTCCTAACCACTGAGTTAGGTGTATGTCTAGAAGGATAAGCGAGTTTTCATTTGGGATATATTTGTTTATATATTAGTCAAAAATCAGCCAACAGCTGGAGTACCTGAAATGTTATTGAGCTTTGTACACGTGGAGTGTTTGATACAAATACGACCTTGGAGAATGTGATTATATGCAAATTGACAGCCTCAGAAAGGCTACGTAAGGGTTGTGTTTTAGGGAAACTTGTAAGTTTTGTTCCATAACATTTGCCAGATTTTACTTTCAAAAAATTTCCATAACCTTTGCTTCTCTTCCCCTCTTTCACTGATACAGATCCACATCCAGAGAACTGAAGGATGTGACCATATGACCTGTTCACAGTGTAACACTAATTTTTGTTATCGATGTGGGGAGAGATACCGCCAGCTCCGTTTCTTTGGAGACCACACATCAAACCTCAGTATATTCGGATGCAAATATCGCTACCTCCCAGAGAGACCTCATCTAAGGAGATTAGTGCGAGGGTCGGTCTGTGGTGAGTATCCAACACAACTTACGGGAATCTTCCCTGGGAAGTAAGCAGTGATACTTATGAATGTAGTAGCCGTGATAATTCTGAGCACTTGCCAGGTATTCTGTTAACCCCAAACAGGAAGAAGATATTTTCTCTCCCTTTGAGTTTAAAATGAAAAACTTAAGTTTGTTAGCAGGACACTACTTATAGGAGCAAGCAGATTTTGTTCGAAGAACAAATTATTAATTACGCTGTGGAAATGTGAAGTCTTTAGTCTTATAAATTTCTGAAACCCTATTGTAAGCCACTTGACAAGAGGAACAATGTCACGTTGACTTTTGTGTTGACAGTACCTGTCCGTGGGTCTTGCACATGTCCTCTATTCATTCATGGAGGACATGCAGTACAATAAAAAGAAATCTGTGTGTTTCAAAGCCCCAAAGTAGAGTTCCGTTGTACCTATATAGTTGATGAGTCATTGTATATGTTTCTCTACTGTATTAATAGTTAATAGCTAACAGTTAATGAATAAATACCCTCGTTGCATACAAACTCAAGTTTAAATATCCAATTGCAATGCTCTTATGGATTGACTTTACCTCCCTCTTCAGCCTCAATGACACAAGTCTCATACACAAATATTCAAGCATAAACACAGATTCCTGCTCTGGCCTAATGCCACCACCTTTGTGCAATACAGTGTTCTTCTGATCTAATATTTCTTCTTCCAACGGCTCCCTGCTCCTCTAGAATGTACCCACTGTGAGATTTCGTCCTCTCTTTTTTCATCATGCAGAACTTCATTACTTCTTTCTTTGGCAGTCTTTCTCATATAAATGCAATACTTTTTAAAATCTTCCACGTTTTCCCTGTTTCTACCTACTTTTGCCCAGTTACTTTGTGAAAATCTCTTTACATCTCTCTGCAGCCCTTCATCACTTCATTACTGTTGTAAACCACTCCCCTTTCTAGAATCAAATGATGGCTCATCAGAACAAAGTTGGTGCTAATGATGTATTTCTATCAGGTAAAAGATAGAATATATATTTTAAATTCGCTTTATCATATGGAAGCTAGTGCCATTATTTTCTAAAATCTTGTATGAGCTCTATAAAAATATTTTTACTGAGCTTTAATTAAACAAAATTTTCCACAACCAACAGCATTATTGGATATAGTCAAGAGTAGAATTTAGTCAAGATTGGTTTTAATGATTTTCAATGTTTTTCTGTTTATTTGCTTGTAATGTTATATATTATAATTATGTAACCAATATTTACTTACTAGTTAAATAGACTATGGAGTGTTAGCTAGGGATTCTAACCCCTATTTATAACAGTACTACCAAGAGAAAACTAATCACAAATTAAGTTTTGAGCTGTAATCTATTTGTAAGTCTATAGATGCAGAGAGCAACCTAAAAACACAAAACCCATATATTTTCTGCATTGTTAGTTCTTTTCTTTCCTACTTCAGTGCCATTTTGTGGGAAGATGTTTCCTTCCATTTTTTATTTTAAATAATCTTTGATTTGACCAGTCTTTTTTTTTTTTCTTTTTGTTTTTCTGTTTAGTCATTCTTAAATAAAGAAAGTTAATTTCCTGCCCTATTTGTCCAATAGTGTTTTGGATGCGTTCTCTTTAGGTCCTCTCACTATTTGCCCAGATGCCACTAGAATCCTCTTCCCAGGTCATAAAGTTGAGTTATTTAATACCCTGTAGAATGAACAGCCCATAGACATTGTCAGCAGGGAAATATTCTCTCTGTATAGTCTTTTCGGTTTTTATTTAAAAACTTTTTGATCAGCTGTTTGTAAATGGTTTTCTTTTTGGCCTGTTTTCTGCTGGCTGTGTGTTTATGTGTATGTGTCTGCGCACAGGCATGCGGATGTAACCGTGTCAGGACAAACCTGACAAAGTAAGGAGAATTGGGCTTTGAGATAAGCTCTCCTTCCCGCACATATTTTCCTACCTCCAGCACAGCTGCCTGTAGCTGCTGTTGGGCCATAACTCCAAGGGGAGTGGCCTCTACCTCTCCCATCTGCACAAAAGTCAGGAAAATGGATTACTCTGTAAGTCACAAACTTACCTTCTCCCTTCCACATACGAGAGAACATGGGTTATAGCAGAGCCCTCCTGCCCTCCGTCCTTGTGTGATGGAACCCAGTTTGCTCCTCAGCTTTGGACCACAGCCTCCAGATGTCCTTGGGCAGAGGCAGAGAAAGGGTCTTCTCCTCTCTCAGCTGGATGATGGGAAACATACTCTACATCCCCTGTGACCATGTGCCCGGCTACAGATCAGAGGTTCTGCTCCTAAAGAATAAGGGAGAACAGAGATTTGGGGGTGATTAGCAGCCTCTGACATGAGGGTATCTCTCTGGTAGGGAGTAGGCAGATTATTGAGTCAGTGGGGTTGGGAATAAAAGTGACTGAGGAAAGATTTTATTCCATATAAATATTCAAAATACTAAATTAAAGTATATAATAGTAAAGGAAATATAAGTCTTTAGCTGACTTCTAGATGGCAAATAATTTATATGAACAAAAACAATGGAGTCCCCTCCAAAAATAAATATCCAATTTTTAAAAAGTCAAAGAAGATTGGAACCAGAATTGAAGAAATACAAATAGCCAATAAACATGTCTAAAAATATTCAGTGATGGGCCAGCCCAGCAGCTTAGTTCGGCACACTCTATTTTGGTGGCCGGGGTTTAGTTCCCAGGCGCAGACCTATACCACTCATCAATGGCCATGCTGTGGCAACCCACATACAAAATAGAGGAAGATCATGAATCAATGATAGTAGTAGTCAGAGAAATGTAAGTTAAAGTAAAATGAGATTTTTTTGGACCATTGATTAGTAAATATTTTGTTAATATTCAATGCTGGACTTTCATACGCAGCTGAATGAATTGGAAATTTCATGCAATTCTTTTTTTTTTTTTTATAATTTTTGGAAACATGTTACTCTTTTTTTGTGTGTGTGAGGGAGATCAGCCCTGAGCTAACATCCGTGCTAATCCTCCTCTTTTTGCTGAGGAAGACCGGCTCTGAGCTAACATCCATTGCCAATCCTCCTCCTTTTTTTCTTCCCCAAAGCCCCAGTAGATAGTTGTATATCATAGTTGCACCTCCTTCTAGTTGCTGTATGTGGGACTCGGCCTCAGCGTGGCCGGAGAAGCGGTGCGTCGTGCGCATTTGGATCCGAACCCGGGCCACCAGTTGCGGAGTGCGCACACTTAACCGCTAAGCCACCAGGCTGGCCCTTGTGCAATTCTTTTGCTAAGAAATTTGATAGTAATGTAAAGGACATTTTAAAGCATGATAAATCTAGATAGGCTGACAATGGTTTATTTCCAAGTTATAATTTGAAATAGAAAAAAAAGGAGCAAAAAATTAAGTGTAAGACTATTTAGGGGCCGGCCTGGCGGCCTGGTGGCGCATCAGATGTTAGCTCAGGGCTGATCTCCCTCACAAAAAAAAAAAAAAAAAAAAAAGAATATTTAAATAGGGTATGATATGTGGATATGTTAGAATATTATTTCAGCTATTGAGAATGGTATTTTAAAAGAATTGTTAATGATCTAGAAATAAGAGAGTGTATGCTTAATCCCTCAAGACAGTTTCTAAAGTAGGCTTAAACATGTATTGACCATTGATGGCGTGATTGGCATGAGTTCATTACTTCCCAAAGAGAGAGGGCTTACATCTGGTTATTTGAGTTCTGTGGTGTTTGGAAAAAAAAATCAGTACTGTTACTTTGAGGTCATGTTTCATTGCTGTTATGAAAATCTACTGATAATTATTTACAAAGGAAACACGGATGAACATACTGAGCTACGTATACAGAAAAAAGCAGATTCTTTTAAAATATGCAAGCCAATATATTCTGAACTCTGAAACATAGCTTTAAGAAAGTACGAAGTGCAATTGTTCAATAAGATTTAATATTACTTAGTTGGATTCTGTCATTGGTGAAAAATATAAGTAAAACCCATAGTTAGATATTGTGTTAATTGAGTGGCAATCTTTTTAAGTTAGATATTTAAAACTGTATTTTCTATCTACTTCTTATGGTTCCAAAGACCATTTTTTAAATAATAAAAACGTTAATAATTTTCTGACAAACTTTCAATAAATAGCTGCAATATGTTTCTATTTTTCTATGTAATTGGTTGTTCCAAATTACTGTCCTCAATTTGTGGGATGGTGTTGCTGATTTATTGTTAAACAGCTATGTGATTCTACTACAGAATCCCTCCGTTTCTTCCTCATCTCTTGTTTTTGGGATATGCAGCTGTACTGCCATGTCACATGCCTTGAGACCAAGATTACTACGTAATGACAAGATATTAACTACTAGTGTCTTTTTTTGTGTTAGTGCCTTTCAAAGTTAGTGGGATTCCGATTGTGAACTCTGTGCAATGTTTACGTATGACTAGAGTTTATTATTATCACTGCTCAGATACTTATTTAGGAAAAAAATGCTGGTTGATGCCGTTTGGCATCCTTACCAGCCTTTAGCCTTCTTATAAATGCTTCCTTTTTAAATTTGTTAAAACAATTCACTTGAATAACCTTCAAGATATTATATGTTTATTGCTGATTTTCTCTAGCAATAGTATTGAAACATTCCATTTGTAGTTCAGTCTATTAGCTGTTCCCATTGTTAGTTTTCTTTGGATCTAGAAAGTAAGTAAATTTTTCAGATGTAGGCTTGGGCTGAAGCCCTCTGTAGCACTTACATAATGCTTTTACTTACATAAAATGAGCCCTCTGTAGCTCATTTTATGAGCTAACTAGATTTTGTTCTTCCAACTCAGAGTGTGTCACTGCTTTCTTAATCTTTCAAAATCTTGAAAACTGAAAATGGAAGATATCTAAAGGAAAAGCACAAAGATGAATGTCCTGTGAGCCAGTCGCTTTGGAATTTTTTTGGTTATAAAGGTTATAAATGATTTATGAGATGTTTGACTCATGTGCCCAGGACTTCAGTGAAGTTACTGAACTTACATATGTATATTGGTTCTACACCTGATACATTTCCTTAGAGAAATACAGCCTTAATTATAATCAGACTTCTTAAAAAATAACATACATTATGGTATTAAAAAGCATGGCTGAAGTTGTTTGATAAATGTTTTAAGACTCTGTAATGGTTTTGCCTTTTGTTTTCCAGCTGGAAAATTATTCGTTGCACCTCTAATCCTGGTCTTGGGATTAGCACTAGGGGCCATAGCAGTTGTAATCGGTAAGAAACACTTAACATATCTGAGATGAGGATTCTCTGAGTGCCGTAGAGAGGATATGCATGTAAATGTAATAATGTGAGTCAGTTGTTAAGTAGACTGATTTCTGTTACATGTTTGCTTTAGAGAGGCAATCAGCATATGATTTATAGTTTTGGAGATTCAGCCTGTTTCATATAGGATGTTTTGTGTGGCACTTTTTCAGTCTATGAACACTTTGATTCATGTATCTTGTAAAGCATTACTAACCCTCTTTTAATACCAAGGTTAATGCATCTAGTATTTTAGTGGAAAAGTCCAGTGCGCTAGAACCCAGATTTTCCAATTCTGAGTTCAGATTGGAGCATCAAAGAAAAGAGGCTCTTGTACACCCTTGGGTGTTTGGTTCAGTCTAGTAAAAGGGTCCCCTGGGAAAAAGGTATCTAGAAAAAGATACCTGCAATCTGTATAGGAACGTATACCCAACATGTACTTGAGAACTAACAAATAGAAAATTATCAGTGATTTGTTTGGCTTTAGTCATACAAGTATATTAAAATATGTATTTTAAAGCAGTGGTTCTCAGACTCTAGCATGCTTTAGAATAACCTGGAGGGCTGGTGAAAACACCGGTCGCTGGTTCCTACCCTCAGTTTCTGATTGAGTAGGGGGTGGTGCCCCTGGATTTGTAATTCTAAAAAGTTCCCATGTGATGCTGATGCTTCTGGTCCAGGGACCACACTTTGAGAACCATTACTTTAGAAAATTTTAAATTCAATGCTATAAGTAAAGGCTGCTTTGTCAATTGTTCCACATATGGAATTATTCCATAATTCAAACTGGTGTCATTGAGGTTTTTAAAAGGGGGAGAAAGCTAAAGAAAAACAATAAAGAACGAAATCTTGTAGAAGTAAATACATCTCACAGCGTAGATGTCTTCCCTCTTCATTTTCATGTATTGATAAATAATGATTATTTGTAAAGAGTTTGCAAAATGGAAAATTTTCAAATATACAAACCTAAATGCTTCTTCCCCTAAGGAGCTTTAATCTTTTTTTCTTTATTCTCAGGTTTATTTGTATTTCCTATCTACTGCCTTTGTAAAAAACAGAGAAAACGGTCACGGACAGGTATGCACTGGTAAAATGCAGACGATTTCATCGAGCTAAGCTGGTCCGGGTAGGAGCTATACAGAACGGTATACCCATCTGAGAGTCACATCTTCAGAAACGCTGAGAGGAACCTTCTCCATCTCGTCTCACGTGGTTCTCTGCATGCCACAATGCCTCCAGCTCGGGTGCAGACCCAACATGGTATCCTATCCTTTCCTTATACAGATTGCTGCTTTTAAAAATGGTCACTTTCATAGACTATCAACGTCTGTTTCATGACTCTGACCTTCCTAATGCTTCTTGGAAGAAAATATTTTAATTAAGAACCAGTTAACCTCAGAGTTATCTGAGCATGCCTCTCCTGAGCATTGCTTGGGCTGTCTTTGTACCTGAACCTCCCTCCAGGCCACCTTGTGAGACTGGGTGTGAATAGCTGAAGTCCACCTTTATCAACAAGCAAAGCCACTTTTTCAGAAGATAAAGGCTCATTGTCTACACCTGTTTCCATCTGTGGCCCAAGCAGTACAATTCCTTTATCCTTCAGATGCTATAATTGTTATCAATTTCAATGCCCGAAAGAGAACTTGTGAAACTAAATTAATGAGAAGAATCGTGAGTTACTGAAGTGTGTTTGTGTAGGCGTGTGAATGTGTGTGTATATACATATCTGTATTAAAACTAGGTCCAGTAACCTTGTACTTGTCCAGTTCCATGCCTCTACACTATTTTTCCACATTTTCTTAGACCTGTTTAAAGAAGATCGTTCCTTTGTGGGCATAATTTGGTAATATACTGAATTAAAGTCAATGTAGACAACAGGCTATTTTGATGTTGACCCTTTCTATTTCTTGCTCTTTCTCTCTGTCTCATACACACACAGAAATTTGTGCAATGTCACCACAGGATTATCAAACTTTATAAACTGAGAAACTCATAGGCTGCTTTTAGGAAATTTTTAAGACCTGAACGTTCGGTCCTTTCAGATTTCTTATATTTTGAAATACATACTTCACTACATGAATAAATCCCTCAGGCACGATTAGTTATTTTAAATAAGAAGTCTGATGTAGAAAGAACTGCTTAAGCCTTTAAACAAATCCCTATTCTGCTCATTTCTTAACCAACTTGTAATTATAGATAATTCTGCTCTAGGTCAATGTGTGATATTATTTAATACCCCACCCTCTTACCTCTCCTCTCTCTTTCTCTCTCTTTTTTGTTTGTCCCCAAGTTTTTCATGAAAACAAATACTAGTTTTGAAGGATTTTTCTTATGTTTAATGCTCAAATGCATAATAAGGTGTTGGTATCTTCTTATGGAGAGGTAATTTGAAAACAAAATTTATTGTGTTCATGGGTTTATCCAAAATATAAACTACTTTTTGCAAAAAAAAAAAAAAATGCAGAAAGTATTTTCAGGAGGTTTTACCCAGCTGAGAAGTCTTTAAAAATAAGAAAAGGACCAGTAACTAAACTATGTTATTCCATTGTTTTCATCACGAAAGTTCATCAGCCAAAATGAAATAAAGACCCCTAAGAAGCCTAAAGTTTCCAAATCCTTAAAATTAGCTATCTGCATAGATGTAGCATTTATTTGTCAGCAACCTTGTCTGAATTGGAATAGATCATGTGATAAAACATGCATTAACATGGATAGTTTGTCTTGTTGGACTCCAAAGTATAAGAACATTTATCATTTTTATTTGACCTAAAAAGTCCTTGATGGTGCAGTTGACTTGCATGGATAACAAGCCAGCACACTTCTGTTCTTTCTGAATGACACCCAGAATAGCTGTACTATACCTTCTGGACAAGTCTATTTCCAGTTAGAGAAGAGTATGCCATTTATGGTTCTGGAATGGCATATTTCTAAAGCATAACATGATACAAGAAAAAGTGATGCTCTAGTTTCACAAATTCATCCTTCCATTCATCCATCCATCCATCTGTCCATTCAACAAATATTTATTGAGTGCCTATTCTAAGTGCTTTAGTATTAAAACTGAGAGAATGAGAATTTCTAGCCTAAATCCTATCGTAAAAGTGCTTAATTTTTGCAAGTTCGTCTTTCTCAGACTTAGGTGTTAGTTTGACAATATGTGAATGTGATGAATTCTAAATCTAGTGGATATGTTTATGTAGGATATATATGTGTGTGTGTGTATATATATATACACACACACATATATAATATTTCTATAGATGCATATGAATACATATGTCACATACATATATACCAACTGGCTAAATAATATACTCTCTGGTCTTAGATTATCTATTTTCTTAGGTTATTGTGTCTGTTATCTTTGGCTGACTCAGGGATTTTTATTCGTTTCTTTGAATAACTTATCTTTGGAGATATTTTTACATTATTTGGAAAGGTTCCAATTTTCCAATTACAGAGTGGTGTCTGTGATCAGTGACGGCTGTGTCATCAGTGCTCGAGATGGTGTGTGCTGTGTTGCACAGGCTTTTCATTTTTCTATAGCATAGATTTTTAAAAATTAATGTATGCATTTTTCTCTTTAAAAGTTGGCATATATTAGGCATTTCCCTGTTGGTGACTTAAGAGTAGTTATTTGTGAATTTTTTTTACTAAGTGTCATCAAGATCTTGAAAAGGGAGAAGAAAATAAAAAGGATTGTTTATATGTTAGTGCCAACATTGAAGGTGAAAAGTAGTAACAACTTTGGGGATGAATTCTGAAAACTACTCTAAAGAAAAGAAGCGTGCACATAAAATAAATATCTTTCTATCCAAGGCTTGTCATTTTTTATATGTTTTTATTGTAAATTTAATATATACTCCATTAAAAAACATCAAACCATATAGATTATAAAATACAAATTCCTCTGCGTTCTCCACCCCTTATTTTCTAGGGGTAACCACTGTTCATGGTTTGGTATGTGTCCTTCCAGACACTTTCTACAAATATACAAATAAGTGTGTGTGTATGTGTCTGTGTGTGTATTCGTTTTATACAAATAGAATAATAATATTCTTACTGTCCTGTGATATTTTTCATTTTATTATATACTGATAGACACCTCTCCATAAGAGTTTAAATAGATTTACCTCATTCTTTCGTAAATTACTGCATACTCCATTGTGGGGCTATGCTTTAATTTATTTAATTAGTCCCCTATTGAATGGACATTGGGATTACTTTCACTTCTCTACCACAAAGCATCAATGAAGATCCTTTACATATATTTTTGTCACTTTGTGTGACCATTTCCATAGTTTTTAAATTTGGTTTTATAAGATATTTGTAATAAAATTTTAATACATTTTCAGTGATTGAGATGCTAGAGATAATATATTTGAGACCCTTTTCTTGGAGAAAAAGAAAGATTGTATAGTAGTGCATAATTTTTAAAGAAAAGCATCTTTTGCAGCATAATTTCCCCCCTGCTAGATTAGCCAAATAAATACCTTGCCAAAACTTATCAAAAAACTTCATATTATTCCAATAAAAATGATGCAATGAGATGTCTAGAAGATATGTGAGAAAGATGCATTGATATTTGGATTGCCTAGTTTAAAACTTGAGAGATTTAAATGAAATAGCCAAATTGATAATGTTTGTCACATTTTTTTAAAACACTATCCGTGTTCATGCATGTTGCTGCACAAAGGAATTTACTTATGGCATTGTGAAAAGCAGGAAGCAGTATGTTGGCAAATATGAATGACCACAGTTATCCATAGAAAAATAAATTAGACTATATGTAACGTTTGATGGTTTGTTGGGATGCTTATCAATTGTGGAATAATATGAAACATTTGTTTTACAAATCCCAGAAGTTCTGTAAGAACTTCTGTTTGTGGAGTTAACAAGAGGAGAGGGGTCAAACCTTTCGACACAGGCAACATCCTTTTGCCACCACCTTGGTTTTGTGATGGATGCTATTGGATCCTAGAGGTAGAACAGACAGGAAAACAATCAAAGATGATTAAACACCAGTCAGTTTACAACCTGATATCTTTAATTGTACTCTCTCTGCTGTGGGGTCAGGATTCAGTGGTGCCTGTCAGGAGACTCCCTGTCCTGTTCTACCCACGTGTCTTGAGTCTCCAGGCCCCAGCTGAACCTTTGTCTTTCAGTCCTCTCACCCAAATATATGGCCTGTGGCTCAAACCATTGTTATCTCCTCCAGTCCCTGGGGACTCGCCCAACTTCATTTTGCTCCACTTCTCTGATACTCCATCTAACTCCTCTTCACTAAAAGACAGGAGGGGGTGAAACACTCCCTCTGGCATGTGCAAAGCATCAACATTCCTTCCTGACCTTCGTCAAATTAGAGTACATCTGCCAAGACATCAATCCAGCTTCTCCCTCATTAAACAAATGCAATTGTTTTTAACATTAGACTCTTACGCGACCTGTTAAATTCATAATTATAAAAAAAGTTAGTGGTCTAAATAACATTAATTGGTATACTTCATTAAGTACCAAAATAAAAACATTTCATGCCAAAAGCCATTGTAGATTATAATTTTATAGGCAAACTGCACATATACATTCATGTGAGTCTTCCCGTTAGATTGTGTGCTTATCTTTCATCTTTATGGCTGAAATCTATCCCAACCATTGAAAGTAATTTTTCCTGTGGTCAGTTTCATTGTTTTGTGTTAATGTCTATTATGAATATAGCCTTAAAATTCAATAATGCACTTTAAAATACTTGTGCCATTTAAGTAATTTCACAGAGTTAGACAATGGATACATATACTGCTTTTTGATGGAGACAGCAGAATAACAGTGTTAGCAAATATTTGTCACCTCTTTAAATTTGGGGGTGGATCTGAAGCTTAAAATTTAAAACAAGTAAAACATACCTGAAAAAAAACGTAGCCAAGTTTCTGAAATTATAGTAATCCTAGAAATTGGTATTAGGAGCTCAAACATAGCCAGTAATTAATAAACGTTACCTAATAGCCTAGTTGGAATGTTTGTTTAAAATATCAAGTTAATTTCTACTGCAAGTTTTAACTGCATTTTTATCTTCCATGAAATCTATAAAGGAAATTCCACTGACTAGAAGCATAGTAAATCAAAACTACCACCAATAGCCAGTTTGGGAGTATTTTGTTTTTCAAATCTTTATAATTTAATTATGACGTTTTCCTCCTCCTATGGAAAATAAGTTTGAAAATCCCATTTTTTAATATGTATATCCACAATTATTACTTAAATAAAATGGGAATAATGTTATAGAAGCATTAAGATATGGTCTGAACAAAATCAGAGTTCCAAAAGTTGGGGAGTATTCAAGATTGTGAAATGTTACCTTTTGGATGCAAACCAGTGTTGCAAACCTTTGAAAGAGAAATGCAATGGAACTCTTTTTGTAGCTCTGGTTTTAAGGATGGAACTCAAACTTATGTCATAGCTGACTGTTGTGTGGGGTGTCTATTGTACATCACTGTTGTGAGGCTGGAACGTTAGTTGACTATCGACATCCAAGAAGCAGGGTAGAGACAGTAGTGTAAAACTTGTAACTGTCCATTTGGAGCATTAGCTGAAGCCTTCGTATATCATAAACCTTATAAAGCTCCATACATAGTGCCAATTTTAGAAGCATGTAATTATGCATATTACAAATGATACTCTTTTTTTTGGCTAAAGAAGTGACTGTTTCGAGAATAACAATATGGATTTAAAAGGCAATAAATCATTTTTTTTTAAACATACACAAAAGATTGCCACTGCTTTTTTTTCCTGCTACTTCTTTTTAGCTAATAAAAGAAATTTCATTAGGTGTATTTAATTCTGCATGATTTAGATTATACAGACTTCTTAGCATAGAAGAAAAGTTTTTTCAGGTCCATCTCATATTTTTGTCACTCTGTTCTGTCATTAATATTAAATGATTTTCTTCCCTGCTTGTAAAGTGATATTCACATACTTCAACATCAAGTTCCTGTTTTCTTTCCGATGTTGTGGTTATTTTGCTTTTCCCCTCTGCAGTCCCCTTCCCACCTTGGCCAAGTGTGAGATAAATTCTGTCTCACCACTAACTCTTTGACTCTAATGAAATGAAATCCAAACACTGAAAGGACTCCATAAGTTGGCGATGGTAGTGAACATAATTTACCTTGGCTTATTCTGCCTGTTAATTGAAATGTATCAGGAGTCCCTGGCACACTCTCCCTCTTCTTGCTAGGAGTTGGAGAGCCCTGCCCCCCACCCCAAGAAAAAGTAAAATGCATGAGAGGTCAGTTAGATCAGAAAGCTTAATAATACTCTAAAACCAAGCTTCAGAAATTGCTTCGTGAACATTGTAAGGTCAATATCGTGTTTGCATATTAGTTAAACAGAAAGCATGTGTGGACATTCATCCAACCTGACCCCAAGTCATTCATGATTCATCCAAAATGGCCAGATGTATGGTTTATGGTCTTTGTTTCAGCAAAAAAGCCTACACTTGGACTTGGGGCTGGATTTATGTAGTGTAGCATTTGTATATAAGACTTGACCATGGATTCATGCTCTACGAACATTATTAGACTTTTTGACCATCTAAAGTAGATCACCATGAATGTAACTGATATTATCCCTATTCCAGAGAGACCATTTGTCATATGCAAATATTTAACTTTTTCATTGATATGATTTAGATATAAGCCACACTCAAGATATATTTAGTGTAGATTTAGTACATGATGCGGAAAAGTTCAAGGGAGAGTCAAACATGTGAAAGGGCCCCAGAAATTGATGAAATAGTGTCGTTTTGGATTCTTCCTTATAGCTGGCAAGCTGTGCTGTCCGTCATCGGCTTCCTGCAAACTTGTTAGGTGTTCACCTCCTGCCCCAGCTGAGACCATAGTCTCAATAATCCAGTAAGTTCTTAAAAATAACATAACAGGGCTGGCCCTGTGGCGTAGCAGTTAAATGCATGTGCTCCCGCTGCTGGCGGCCTGGGTTTGGATCCCAGGCGCGCACTGATGCACTGCTTGTCGGGCCATGCTGTGGCGGCGTCCCATATAAAGTGGAGGAAGATGGGCACGGATGTTAGCCCAGGGCCAGTCTTCCTCAGCAAAAAGAGGAGGATTAGCATGGATGTTAGCTCAGGACTGATCTTCCTCACCCAAAAAATAAAAAATAAAATAACATAACATTTTTTTCATTAACATATTACTTCCTCTATGTCCACATATACTTTTATTGTTCCTTTCAAGTAAATACTATCTAAATATTCGATATAGATATCTGTTTTTTTCCAGTTTATGGAAAAGTAGCATGCTTTATGTTCCTTTATGAAGAAAATTCTAGATAAAGTATCATGATTTTTTTATCAGTTGACTACAAACCCTTTGTTTAAGACTCATTTTTTTGCAAGTTCCATATGGCAATAGCTTATTTTTGGTATTTGATCGTTTTAGTCATAATTAAAATTCAGTAGGTGGTATTGAAAAAAAGTAAACCAACTTTATATTTCACATGAAACCTAGGACAGTAATTGGTTATATATATATTATCATTACCTTGACAAGGACAATCTGTTACAAATTTTTAATGTGGAAATTAATTAACAATCTTGTTGCTTATGAAATCAAATAACTTGATAAGTAGTAAATTTTGAGAGATTACAGAAGCAACTTTGTGTAGAAGGAACAAAAAAACAGTGGCATTAAAATGTTATTATGTTAAACCATTATTTATTAAGAAGCCACAACAGTTAGTTGTTTCTATTTTAGACAAAATTCATTATAAGACATTCATGAAACACATATACTATGTATGTATATCTATTGCAAAACTTTGGGACAATTAAATTATTCATGTTCTCTTTTTTCACAAAGAATATAAAATGCTAAAAAGAAAAACATTTGGGTGTTTAATCTGTCATTACTGTGTACTCAGAAATTGCAGTTCTAAGGAATAATTATCATCTCCTACTTGAATTATCAGAATATATCCCATTTTAATTATATTCTCATGAACAATAGCAAATACGAAGAAATTTCTTAATTTTAAGATGAGTGACTTTCACTAGTAGTTTGTACTAGATCTTGTCCATTGTTTCATTATGGCACATGTTTTTTGTTTTCTGTAAAATTTGTAGCCGTTTTCCAAATAATATGTCATAATATTTTTCATGTTTAAAATGAGCCTGGTTGAAAAGAGATTTTCTTTACTTTTTTCAATGATATTAGAAAATATTTATGTAATTTTATTTTTTAACTTTTTCTACATTTCATTAGTCGTACTATTAACTTTGGAATTCATAAAACTATGTGGAGGAAACCATTTTTAATATATTTTAAGAAAGATGCAGGTAGAAATAAAATAAGAAAATAGATGATATTAATATTATGTAGAAATCCTCAAAAGAAAATCAGAAAGGAAAAAACAAATTCTGTTGAGATAAAAATGTTGGCAAATAAGGAGTATTTAAGACTTTAATTTCTTACATTGTTAGAGTCATCAACTTCTTATTTCCAAATGATGGTGTCATGCTGTTGGTTCCATGAATTGTGTTTTTAGCATAATATATAATTTCTCCCACCATTTTAGTGTTTATATGTTAATTACTGAAAAGAAAGAAAATTGGTGAATAAAAGCCAGGGAAACTGGGTTTATTCCCATTTTCCAGTAGCACTAATGTACAGTCCCTTTAACCTTCCATACGGTGCTTTGTGTGATGAATATAACATTTATATATGTTATTAGTGCCTTATTTTTTTCACTTGACTTTATTTCTTATCTAAAGAGCCATATATTTTCTGTGAGTGTTCCTCAGTCCCTCTATTTAAAGTGCTGACGAAACAGTGTATCTTTAGGGATGTCTGTAGGTTGCTTTTGCTACCTTAATCTACTGTATTATCTCTAGAACAGCAGGTTAGCCAATGTATCTTCTTAAATTCATTGTTCGTTTTTAAGCTAATGTATTTTAAAAAGGATAATAAACATCATAAATTGAAGCCATTATAATTGAAATGTATTTTTAAACCACAGAAAAGAATGCTGATTATTAAAGTTGAAAACAGGAGTTGGGATGGCTAGCATCTTGATCTATAGCTCCAGTTAGGACAAAATTCCTTTACAAAAAGCATTGAAAATAAAAGTAATTAGATGGTACTTCAGGAATTTGACCAGTTCCCTACAACTTGTCTTTGCAATACTGTATCTATAATCTGCTTCCGCGCAGATGCTGGAGAACCGTGGTGTTTGCTATTTACACTTGCTATTTACACATAATCATTCATTCACAGTGGGCTTTGTCGACATCGAGACGTTTTGTACAATATATTGTGTTGCTCTTCTTGGTCTTCCCCTTTTGTGTTAGCTTTATACAAAAAGCTGGTTTTGTTGTATTCTTTATGTACCATAGTATATTATTCAACTTTTCCTGATGAATGTATAATGAATAATTAAAATAAATCATGTGCTTAGAAAAGACAAAGACACAGGTTGTATATGCAAATATGTGTAAATATCCCACAAAGAAAAAAAAGAGGAAAAGAATCTTCCTGCCAACAGATATGTCCTGCCGGACAGGACCTGGAAATTAACAGATTTTTTTTAAGCAGTGAAATTTAAAAATCTATTACCTCAAGAATTTTCCGTGGCTATGTGTCAGTGTACCACTGCTTCTTAGTAAATACAAGCTCACTTGCTGCTGGCGGTAAAAGCAACCCAAGTGTCAGATCATACAAATGTAGGGGCAAGTCTTTCAAAGGATGGATACCTGGTGATATTTTGGAGCCTGATTTTGGACTTTCGGTAATGTCCCTATGGCCTTTTGTTGTGCTCGGGCTTTCTTTTTTATTGTTTTTGGTTAGTTGGTTGGTTTAGAATGGAACGGTAATCTTAATGATGAGATCAGAACTCATGGCAGGATATAAGGACACTCACTCTACTTGGATGAAAGCTATAACGGGAATCAACTGTTTTGACTGTCACTGTATGAGCTGTTATATGGGTTCCTGTGGAGTGCTGTTTACTCGCACGATGTGCGTGATACATCATGCAGTGTCATCCAGCAGTGCTAATAAAAGTTTTTAAAAGAGAAGACTCTTGTATTTTTTCCAATAGATTTGACATGTAAATTAAAGGTAAAATTTGACAGTGCTAAAATTACATGTACATCCGTAAATTTGGAAGGAATTATTGCAGTCATTTCTGCACTAGATTCTAAGAATGGAGAAGCAGGAATGAGCAGAAATTCATGGGTGTGCTTTTGGGAAGGTGGATTGTCTTGTGTTGCTGTGGCGTGTTTGGAGGAAAACGCACAGAACAGTGAAGATCGGTCTGAACGTTCTGCCTGGGGCGTGATAAGGCAGCAAAGCAAAATACTTACTGTGGAAGTAAGAGTTTGGCTTAGGGTGGTGATCGCTCTCCAGACAAAGGGGCCTGGACTGGAGTGGGAAAAGTAGAAACCACTGAATCATGCACGCTAAGTATATATGTTGACCCTACAACCTAGCAATTCTTTTCCCAGATCTGTACCCAGGGAAATAAGGGTATTTGTTGACCAAACGATATCTATAAGAATTCCCATCAACAGTCAAATGGATAAGTATATTATGGTATATTAATACCATGGAATATTAGAGAGCAATAAGAATGAAAATAAATAATTTTAATTAAAAAAAGCTACAAAGCAATACATGCAAAAATATGGTTGAATCTCACAGACGTTGTTTAGCAAATAAAGCCAGACACAAAAAAAGCATATATTGTAGGATAACATTTATATGATCATCAGACATGGACAAAACTAATCAATGGTGATAGAAGTCACAACAGTGGTTACTTTTGAGGTGGGGGTTAGTGACTGGGAAGGGATGGTAAAAATATTGTATTATTTTTCGTCTGGGTGTTAGACAAGGTACTATTAGGAATTTGATATAACATAATTAGATTATTAGGACTAAAATTTATAATAGGCCAGGTTTTATCCCTCAGATCACAATTGAGGTAGGTTTGCAAAGAAGTTAAGAGCACAGCTCTGTGGCCAGGCTGCTGTATTCAAACCCCAACTTTGTCTCTTGCAGGCTGTGTAATCTTGGGCAAGTTACTTACCCTCTCTGTGGCTCAGTTTTCTCTTCTGTAAAATGGGGATAACAGTATATGCCTCCAAGAGTATTTGTGAGGGTTAACTGAGTTTTAAAACATAAAGCACTTAAAATAGTACCTTGCTCTTAACAAGCTTTCTGTAAATGTTAGCTCTTATTATTGTTAGTGACTGTTTCGTTATGAACTTGTTGGCCAATACATAATGATTCATTGATATTAGTCACAAGTACTGGAAAGGGCCAGCTTAGTATCATTCCTAGACATCACGTCAAGGATGTGATATGAAGCATTCCAAAAGACAAATTATTTCAACGGATAATGCCTGATAGACACATTTCTGGATTAGCATATTGGTTAAATATAAATTTTTGCTCAGAGTCAATTATATCACGTTAGTCGACATCTATTGTTTTGTCCTGGTGGTAATTCTGTTCACTCATCCAACCGTAGTTTTATTTGGGAGCTGCCATCTTTTCTCATATCCTGCTCCATCAATCAACCCAGTTAGTTCAATGATGGACACTTGAGTCAAGTTAAGCCTGCACCCGTTTTATTCAGATTGTCCTCATCTCTTATGTGGATGACTGCAATCACTCGTGATTTTGCCACCACATTTTCCATTTTTTCCCCGCGCCTATGACAGTGACTGGCCTGTAGGAGGTACCCAGTGTGTCTGTGTTGAACGAAAGTTTTCTTTACTGTGCTATTAGGGTGACATTACTAAACCGTAATCAGACATTATCACTTCTGTCTCAGAGTGAGTTCCCTGAGAAGCAGACTCAGATGGGGATTTGCATGCAAGAGGTTTATTGCTAAGTGCTCTCAGGATCAACACCTGTGAGAGAGTGAAGGAAACAGGAGTGGGCAGGGAGAGAAGTTGGCCTGAGCCCATCATTGGAATCTTGTGAAGCTGGGAAGGCCCAGAAGAGAGTTGTCCCAAATTGAAGCAAGTGGACCAGGCCTTTATAGCCCTACATAGATCAGTCACGGGGAGCATGACTTTGGGAAGAGGTGGCTCTCTTCAACCGAGAACCATCTCTGGAACGGAATTTAGCTGAGAGCTGTCAGACTTCAACACTCTCAGTAGCTGGGGCAGTGAGTGCACCAGCCCTGCGGGGGGGTGAGGGGGGTTGGCTAGGTATGAAGACGGAAGTGGGGACAGGTCTGGGCAGCACATTCCAAGTCACCTTTCCAAGCCCTGTTCACTCTTGAGCTATTTGGAATGCCCCCATCCCCAACATTAAATAGAAGAACTTCCTTCCACCGTATATAATCACCAACAAGTTGGTTAATTATTTTTGCTTGTATTGTATATGAGGCTTTCTAGCAAGAACATGAATTCCATGAAGTCAGGGATCATATTCTGCTCATTTTTGTGTCCCCTGGACCTTCTATAGCAACAGGTAGGTATATCACAGGCACTGAAATGTTTGTAGAATAAATGACAAAACTACTCAGAAAAGTTGAGAGATTTTCCCAAGATTTCCCAACTCCAGAAATGATGAAGCCAGGGATTCTAAATGGGTCTTTCTACTTCAAATGTGCGAGTGCACTGGATTCAAATTAACAAACTGAGGAGCAGGAGATGGAAAGAACACGAGACAGGAAGCCGGAAACCTAAGTTCCAACCTTGGGTTCTCATCCTCCAGCGTGTGTGCTGAGTAACTTCACCTCACTGGGCCTCCTCAGCTCTTCTTCCTTAAATCGGAGGGGTTATTTTGGATGATTTGAGAAGAAATATTCATCTAGGACCTGCTCTGTGTTCATATAGGATATGTGCTCACACAGTAGGTTCACATGTATTCTTATATAATCCTTACAACCACACTGTGGTGGTATTATTATGCTCATTTTACAAAGCTTACATATTAAACTAAAAATAAGACAAGTTCGGTGATTTGTTTGAAGTCACAGCAAAGCCTTCATTCAAAGCGAGGGCTGCTGCCTGCCAGTATGCAGGTCCTTCCCCTGGGAAAAGTCTGACGTCTCTTGAGAAACACACACACACAAATAAGGAAAGAGGGAGATACCCTTTCACAATTTCCATATCCGCCTCCTCAATCCCCCACTCTCATCACCAACAAAACAAAACAATAAAAACAAGTCAAGATCGCCTTTGTCCAGAAAGGGCCTCGCAGGGCAGGCGCCCCCACGCGGAGACCCGCTGTCCGGCTGGGCTGTTGCTTCCCCAGCGCACCGGCCAGGCACACCCCGGGCAGTGGGAGGAGCCCCGGGGACCACTGCAGTCCTGGGATCGAGGGGTGTATATGCCTTCCTTGCGGGGAGCGGGGCTGGTGCGCTCGAGCATCTTCGTGCCCAGCAACGCGGGCCCGAGGCCGCCGGCCGCCCGGAGCGCGGGCAGTCGGCCGGCTGCGGGTGGTGACCGCCCTGGGGCGGGGTGTCGGTGGGGAGCCGGGCTGTGCTCGCCGCCTCCCTCCTCCGCCCCCTCTGCTGTTGCCCGCCCCCCGCCTGGACGAGGGTCCCGCGAGAGGGCGGGTCTCCTCCAGATGCACCAGGCGACAGACACCGAGGCAGCGGCATCTGCGTCTGTGAGAGTAACACGTCCCGAGGCTGTCTCCTTTACCTACGGAGTTTAAAGGAAGAAGGGTTTTTTTATTCAATTGAGAGAGTGAATTTTTTAATTAAATTAAACCAATTTTATGGGCAGCTTAGGAAAACAGTTGCCTGAAGCGTCCTGGTTGCATCTTCCATTTGCCAGATCCCTTTTCATAAACCTGGCTGGTGAATTTCTTACATCTCATTAAAAACGTAAGCCAAAAGAAAAGAAAAGGAACAGAAGGAGAAGGGATAAAAGGGAGAAGGGAAAAGAAAGAGAAAAGCAAGGGAAAGTTTAAAAGATATTTTCGGAACGTGGAGCCAGGAGTTACCTGGAAGAGTCCGGGATGGGGGTGGGGATGAAACGAAATCAGGACGGTCGCAACCCCCATCTGATTCCAGTCCCAAAGGCAATGTCCTTTCCACTACATCAGCATGTCCTGGTCTGTCCAAAAACATTAGAATTACCGCTGTCACATTATTTGATGTTGACTGAGACTGAGTAACCTGCCCCCTGTCACAGCCTGTGACCCGGCAGAGCTGAGACCCGAACCCAGGCCTGAGACCCCGGAGCCACAGCGCTGGGTCGCTTCTCAGAGTCTCCTGTTATTAACCAGGGAATCCGAGGCAAGTTACCCAAACTGTCTTTTAACCCATAATCTTTCAAAATGAACATTGGGAAATAGCAAATAATAACCGGTTTAGAATTTTTGTTCCCATCAGATGAGACAATACAACTACAAGCTCACTGCTAATGCCAGGTATTTTCTCTGACATGTTCATTCATTGAAAATCTATTCAATGTTATTTATTCAGTTAATTATTTTTTCAGTAATCATGTATGGAGCCCCTCCTGTGTTATAGGAAATATACTGTATATGCATTTAGAAGGAGGCCAGGCTCCAGCGCTGGTCTAGTGGAGACAGTGCTAGGCAGGGGTTAGGACAAATGGATTTCTGTCATGAATTACCTTGACTAATTTGCTCTGTGATATTGGTTAGCCACATACCTTTCTAGACTTCAGTCTAAAATAAGGAATGCAATGGCAATCTCTAAGATCTCTTTCAGCAAATAAGTTTGGATCTGTGCAACCTGTTTTTAAAGTTCAAACTGTTCAGTTCTAGTATTTCTGCAACTCACACAGACAGTGTCAAGCCCCTGTCTTTGCATAGGCTGGTTCCTCATCTCTTCCTGCTCTCCTGAGCTCCTTGTCCTCCTCCTGGTCCTCAGGCCCAGCATCTTCTCCTGCAGGGTGCCGTCTGGCTTGTACCACACAGGATGCGTCCCCATGGCCTCCTCTGTGGCCTAATTTAAATGAGCACTTTTTGCAAATCACTACTGAGCAAGGCGCTTTTATTAGTTTCCTAGGGCTGCTGTAACAAACTACCACAAGCCGGGTGGCTTAAAATAACAGAAATACGTTTTCTCACAGTTCTGGAGGCCAGAAGTTCAAAATCAAAGTATCAGCGGGGTTGGTTCCTTCTGGAAGTTCTGAGGGAGAATCTGTTTCACGCCTCTCCCCCAGCTTCTGGTGGTTGCCAGCAATGCTTGGTATTCCTTTTCTTGTAGTGTCTTCACTCCAGTCATGGATTTAGGGCCCACTCTTGTTCAGTGTGACCTTGCTAGGGGCTGAATTGTGTCCCCCTCGAATTCATGTGTTGAAGTCCTAATCCCTAGAACCTAAGCATGTGACTATATGTGGAGATAGGATCTTTAAAGAGGTAATTAAGATAAAATGAGATCATATGTGTGGGTCCTACTCCAATATGAAAAAATTTGGAGCAACATGATGACATCCTGTTGCCTCCTTGCTGGTGGTGAGGAGACCACCCCCCTAGGGTTACCAGACTGAATACAGGACGCTCAGTTAAATTTTAACTTCAGATAAACAACCAATAATTTTTAATATAAATATGTCCCAAATATTTTATTTATAGGATAGATGATAGAGAGATAGAGAGAGAGAGAGAGAGAGAGAGAGATAGACAGATAAAGTATAATAGAAAGAACATAGACAGACACTGGTCCCAGGTTACAAATTTCGTTTCCACTTTTTAGTTCAGGGAACTGGGACAAGTTTCTTAACCTTTCTGTGTCTCTAATTCCTCATCTGTAAAATTAGAATACACTTACCTGGAAGGTTGGTGTGGGATTAAAATGTCTGGTATGTGGTGCCTCAGTAATTAGAACACTGTCCGATATATAGCCATCAATAACTCAACCAATATTTTTGAAGAAATGAAAGAATACTGTCCCCTCTTCCCAATATAGAATTCTCTGGAAGACCAGGACAGTTTGCAGCCATCCCTAAGACAGGACCTAGAACAGGCCACAGCACAATCTGGTGAGCACCCCAAGCTTCCTTTGGAAAACCCAGTCCACATCCTCTGTTCTGTCAGAATAACCTAGTTCTAGGATGCAAGGGAATTCTTCTCTAAGACATACAACCAATTTGACACAGGCACTGTTTTCTTCTAGAAAACGTGTGATTGCCTGTTACAGTCCAGTGGTAGCAACATCTTATATTAATATTGAAAAGTCACCTAACCTTTCTGATACTGTCTCCACATGTGTTGCATTGAAATTAAAGACACCCTCCTAGGCCAGCCTCGTGGCGTAGTGGTTAAGTTCGTGCGCTTCGCTTCTGTGGCCCAGGGTTTGCAGGTTTGGATCCTGGGCACGGATTGATGCACAGCTTATCAAGCCATGCTGTGGCAGGCACCCCATACATAAAATAGAGGAAGGTGGGCACGGATGTTAGCCCAGGGCCAATCTTCCTCAGCAAAAAGAGGAGGATTGGCAACAGATGTTAGCTCAGGGCTAAACTTCCTCAAAAAAAAACCCCCCAAAAAACAAAATAAAACACCCTCCTACTTGTGAAGGTGATTCTAACTAATTTAAAAGAGCCTAAATTGTTATTAAATAGCAACATAGGCAAATCCCATTTCGTTAGAAAATCATTTGAGCAGTACATTCATTTCCTAGAGCTGGGATCAAATTTTTCTGTTTCCTTTTACAATATGCATTTTTGTATAATCAATTGGTAATAGTGAAAAATATCTAAAAAGTGTATTATTTGTAGACATAACGCTGTTTCTTTTCAGAAATAAAAATCATTGTAAAAGGCAAGTTTTTTTTCTTAATGCTTAATGTTGTGCCTAGGGATTCTGCTTTTGACTTGCATTCTGAACGAAGAAACTTATATCATATACATAACGTGGTCTGGAGTAGGAAAAGAGCATTGACTCATGAGTCTCAAGGCCTGGATTCTACTGCCTTCTCCTGAGTGCTGTGGCCTTGGACCAGGGGTCAGCCTCTCTGTAGCCACGTTCCTTCCCTCAAAAATGCGGGAACCAGCCCTCCAACATACCATAACATATGAATAATAATATGTAGTACAATCAAACTACAGCAATTAAAAAACTCTGTCCCAATTTTATAAAGTTAAATTTTGCTGCCAATGGGAACATGTACACTGTGGGTGCTACTCTTACAAGAGGCCCAAAGTAGTATTCAATGAGAGGAAACTCCCTTCTGCCTTCCCTCAAGCAAATCACTCTTGACCCAGAGAATGTTACTAACAATTGCTGGGTTGTAGTTGTGACCTTAAATTAATATGCTTCTCATCCTGGCCAATAATTCAACATGGAATTAGCACATATTGGCTTGCCAGATTAGAATTTCGGTTTGCCGAATTAGATATGATTGCATACTCTAGGACGCTTTAAGGCTTGTTTCTCTTAGCTGGTCTACTATTTAAACTGGGTACAGGAAGTGCCAGTATGAGGAGGACAGCCCCAGAAGTCACCCAGGCATTCCGCGAGGGAGGCTGGATGATTCCCCCTCAACCAGCAGCACAGAGGCCCTTTCAATCCGCAGAAATAGATCTCCCATTGAGCCTCTGTTTATCTCCTCTGACCATAGAAAGCAACTGGCCCTGCAGGAAAGGCTGGCGGCTGCAGTTAACTCCAGGAGGCCATAAGGCGGAATCTTGAGCAACAAGAATAAAGGCGGCTCAAAGAACTTTTGGAGTCCTGTTGCTAGCTCATTGCTAGAACCATTCAGTCCTCTGAGGAGGAAATCTGTGACCTGAACACCACGCACATCACTGCAGAATTTCCTGTAACCACCAGAGGCACTGAGAATCCTTCCATTATTCTCAGAGTTGCTTCAGAGTGACTGTTTATCAGATATCCACTATGCAGCTAAATGCCCATGGTGTCTCCTTAAATGAAAAGCATTTTACAAAGGATTGATTGATCCAGTTGTTCTCACCTGCCATTACTTTGTATTCAAACTTTGCTCAGTATTAGACTAACAGTAATTATCAAACAAGAAAGCAGAATCAGATTTTTTAAGGCCGCCAGAGGCAATAAGAGGTTTCTATTGGGACAATTCACACGTTGTTGCTGAACAATTACCAGGTCGTTAGAAACAGCTTCAAACATCTCTCCTATCCTTGCTAAGAGCCACTAAGAACACTATTCTTATTGCTTATCTTCTATACAAATAAATTAATAAAGACCTGGAAAATTGCAATAATGTAATTCGTTAGGCATTAGTCCGGGAGCAGAATGGAGAAGTATCAAGTATAACCCAGTGACCGTCTGAAACCCATCTCCAGATGGCCATTTCAACTCAGTTTCGCGCTATTCCTTTTAAATAAACCAAAAGAGCCCCCAAATCTTTAACTCCAAAACTTCTTGGAGGCTGAACAAATAGGTTTAAAGCTACAGGTAGCCATTTTTTATTATAAAATTCTAGCTCTTTGCATAATACTATTATTTCATCTATCTACAATTTGTTCTATAAAACAAAAATAAATGTTCCTGAGTAGTACTGGTCCTGCTATGGTGGTGCAACCCCTACAACTGATCCTTCCCCCGTGAGTACAGCAAAAATAAAAAGCAACTACCTGAAAAAGCTGAATATAAACAAGACCAGGCAGATTGGGGTGGGGGGTCAAAACGTAGAAAAGCAACCCCCATGGCAGGAAGGGTCTCAGTTGTTTTCTTCTAATAATTTTGCCCCAAAGGCATGGTTGTACAGGGCACAGCTCCTAAAATTCCAATAGAAACTTCTGCCATCTTATCTGCCTTTGGAACCACAGAAAGAACACAGGCAAGAAGGGGGTCTTAGAGGGGAAAGAGCTGGAGAAGGAGAAATGAATGAACAGAGGAAATCTTAGCAGAGAAATAGAAACTATTAAAAGAAGAACCAAACAAAAATTTTAGAATTGAAAAATGCAATATCTGGAAAACTTCACTGGATGAGTTCAAGAGTATCATGGAGCTGGCAGAGTCAAGAGTCAGTAAACATGAAAATAGATCGATTAAAAATTATTCCGTCTGAAGAACAGAAAGAAACAAGATTGAGGAAAAATGAATAGAATCTTAAAGATCTGTGGGACAATATCAAAAGTTCTAATGTATGTGTACTTGGAATCCCAGACGGAGAGAAGAAAGAGATTGGAAGATGGATTACAGAGGCACGTGAGGAAGCTTTCTGGAAAATGTTCGTTAACTTGATTGTGGTAATAATTTATACATATGTGGAAACTCACTCAATTGCACATTTGAAATTTAAATATAAGAGCTTAATGTCAATTGTACTTCAGTGAAATTGCTTAAAAATTTTTTAAATTTACATAAACACACAAAAAGGGAGAAAAATAAATGTTCCTACACCCAAATAAGATTAGAGTGATTTTTATTTTCTTCTAAATTCTTTTCTGTATTTTCTAAATTCTCATTATGGACATGTCTTCCTTTTGTGTTCAAATTCTATGTTTTAAAATTAGGAAAAATTTAAATTTTTTTTTCTAAATACATAATTTAAATTAAATATAGTATTATTCAACTGGTTATATATTTGAGTATTTTCTATTAAACTTTTAAAGAAGATTTCAATTTTATGTTAGTCTTATCTATTGAATATTTTCTGTATTTAAAATATTTCGTGTTTTCTTTTATTTGAATTAGCATGCCTCAGTATTAAGTTTTTGATTCCTGGCTATCCAAAAGAGAGTAAAAACACAAAAATACATTAATCAGAAATAGCTGTCTTATGATGTTTAAATAGTTCAAACCTAAGCCAAAAATAATATAACCCAATCTATAACCCAGAATGAATATGAGGTAATTATTAATGTTTTCTTTTTACTTATGGATGTGAAAATCAGCTTAAGCACAAAATTTTGCTATTATAATATTATGATAATTGTTTCCATAACCATTGAAACACTACTTAAGAATTTTGTGTGTTCTTAAACATATCACTTCCACTATATGACAATGAGAACTCATATTTTGTGAATGTGGACAGGAGAAATACATAGCTTACTGATTAAATGTATTTTTATTTGTCCTTGATAATTTGCTGTTACATAAACCTTAAATAGAAGAAGCCCAAGGCAATTGATTTTACATACCATCGTATCACAAGTATTTTCTCCTTTTTATAGGGCCATTTGGATTTTATCACATTGCTATCTTTTTTTTTATTAGAAGTTACAATCTAAGCCAAATACTCTTCATTTGCAGTTAAACTAAAGAGAAAGCAAATTAAGTATTTTGTAGACAAAAATATAACTAATAACCTAGTTACTGTCGCTGGTGGTAATTACATTTCATCAAATCACTGTCATCATATATAGCCTTAGGAATAAGCCTAGTCTCTCAGGCTGTGCCCCCCAAAAAAGCAGAGCCCAAGAATAGATCTTGCTTGAAGGTGATAGTTTATTTTAGGATGTGAATCCGAGAAACAGAAGTGAGCGGCTGGGAGAATAAAACATGAGAAGAGGGAAAGCTTGTCCAAGGATGTATTATCAAGGTGGTTGCCTCTGTGGGCACTGGGCCTCAATCCTACAGGATCCTTGGAGGAGCCATGTGGAATGTGCCTCAGAATTGCCCACCCCCAAGACAGAAAAGGAGATATTGATCCACTTTCTCTGACCCCCATTAGTCAAGAGTTGCTCCGTGGGTTAATAACACCAGCATACCTCCATGTTTGTACATGAATCCCAAGGGCTCAACAGTCTCTACAGGGTGTCCAATGACATAGAGGTAGAGAACTCCCAAGACAGAAATCTGAGGAAGGTGCTGCTGGGTTACACTTGCTGGCAACTGATTGCTTCTGTACGGCTGAAGTAAAAGGATGGGCTGAGGAGATGGGAGAGCATAAGAGGTATCAATACAGAGTTATAGCGGTAAGTATACCAACAAAGAAGAGTAAGAAGCCAATTTCTTAGACATGTTAGGCAAGAAAAACTACGTTAGCCTCCAACACACACACACTTGTGTCTGTGCGCATGTCCCGGAGGTGGCTTCCATGAGCTTGCAAGAGTCGATTATGTTCATCTCTTCCAGACTCCATGTTCAGTAACATCAAGTTGGTAATTTGATCCTTAAATATCTTTTTTTTTTTTTTTTTTGTGAGGAGGATCAGCCCTGAGCTAACATCCATGCTAATCCTCCTCATTTTGCTGAGGAAGACTGGCCCTGAGCTAACATTTTTTGCCAATTCTCTTCCTTTTTTTTTTTTCTCCCCAAAGCCCCAGTAGATAGTTGTACATCATAGTTGCACATCCTTCTAGTTGCTGTATGTGGCACACGGCCCCAGCATGGCCGGAGAAGCGGTGCTTCGGTGCGCGCCCGGGATCTGAACCCCCTGCCGCCAGTAGCAGAGCGCGCACACTTAACCACTAAGCCACAGGGCTGGCCCAAGTTGGTAGCTTGAAATTGGCCAAGATGGGAGTGTTTACACTACAGAAACTGGCAAACTCTGTAAACAGAGCATTTTTGTTTTTTGTTTTTTTGGGGGGGGCAGTGCAGAGCAAGGTTTAGCAGCACACTGCTACTATGTGTGTGCATGTATGTGCCTATACATAGACTCAAATGATAAAGATATAACTTCCTTGTAAATTGTATTTCAGTAAAATAATAAAAATAAATTAAATTTTAAGAAATAATAGTTTCTTGGTTCCATAGTAGAAACTAGCCATAGGAGCCTTTCCATGAAGAAATAGACTTGTAAATATGAGTAAAATGTTAATGCGACCACCTACCAACCCACAGATTAAATAGGAAAGAAAAAGAGGGACACTAGCTCAGGTAATAGTCATATTATGATTGTTAATACTTATTGCAGATGAATTGTGTCCCCCCAAAATTCATGTGTTGAAGTCCTAACCCCCAGAACCTCAGAATGTGACTGTATTTGGAGATAGGGTCTTTAAATGGGTGATTAAGTTAAAATGAGTTCATTAGAGTGGGCCCTAATCCAATGTGACTGGTGTCCTTATAAGAAGAGGAGATTAGGACTCAGCCACACACAGAGGGATGACCACATAAAGACAACGGGAGAAGAGGGTCACGTACAAGGCAGGAAGAGAGGCCTCAGTAGAAACCAACATTGCCGACACCTTGGTCTCAGATTTCTAGCTTCCAGAGCTGTGATAATATAAATTTCTGTTGCTCAAGCCAGTCTGAGATATTTTGTTATGGCAGCCCTAGCAACTTAATAAACACTCCAGTACCAAGTCCACCTTGACACTCAGGGAGATGTGGAGCCTTCAGGGGCCAGAAAGTAGGCCTCAAGCCCCTGGCAGCCCTGGAGGGAGGGCCTGAGACAGTCTGTTATGACCCGACTGGTGTACTCATGAAATTACCAGACGTTCAAGGACAGGGCCAGACAGTACAAGCAGCCCTCCAATCCTTTCCAAGTTCCTCAATAAAAAACAAATGTGCCTTTAGGGAGATGCAAATCAAAACCACAATGAGATATCACCCATGCCTGTTAGAATGCTGTCATCAAAAAGACAAGAAAGAACAAGTATTGGTGAGGAAGTGGAGAAAAGACAATGCTTATGCACTGTTGATGGGATTGTAAACTGGTACAGCCACTATGGAAAACGGTAAGGAGGTTCCTCAAAAAATTAGAAATAGAAATGCCATATGATCCAGCAATTCCACTTCTAGGTATATATCCAAAGAAAATGAAAACACTATGTCAAAGAGATATCTGCACCCCCATGTTTATAGCAGCATTATTCACATAGCCAAGAAAGGGAAACAAACTAAGTGTCCATCAACAGATGAATGGATTAAGACATTGTCGTGTATGTGTGTGTGTGTATATATATATATATATATGTATACATATATAGCCATAGGAGCCTTCACAGAAAGCCTCCTATGGCTAGCTTCTACTAGGGGACCAAACATACACACACACACACACACACACACACACAATGGAATATTATTCAGCCATGAAAAAAGAAATCCTGCCATTTGTGACAACATGCGTGGAACTTGAAGGCATTATGCTGGGTGAAGTCAGACAGAGAAAGACAAATACTACGTAATTTCACTTTTATGTGGAATCTAAAACAACAACAACAACAAAAACAACTTATAGAAAAAGAGATCAGATTTGTGGTTGCCAGAGGCAGAGGAGGGGAGAGGGAGAATTGGATGAAGGTGATCAAAAGGTACAAAATTCCAGTTATAAGATAAACAAGTACTAGGGATGTAATGTACAGCATGATGGCTAGAGTTAACACTGCTGTATGCTATCCTTGAAAGTTAAGAGAGTAAATCCTAAGAGTTCATGTCACAAGGAAAAAAACATTTTTTTCTTTTTCTTTTTGTGGTATCTACATGAGATGACAGATGTTAACTAAACTTGTATAATCATTTCATGATATATGTAAGTCAAATTGTTATGCTATAGACCTTAACCTTATACAGTGCTGTATGTCAACTAAATCTCAATAAAACTGTAAGAACAATAATAAGTGTGCTTTTACAATTCAAACATAGCCATTTGGAGCCTAAATTCAAACTATTGAACTCATCATATTGCTTCTAATTTCTTGCAATTTGCAAGATCTTACTTATAACTTAGGATCCACGAGCTTCAACCAATTTAGAGGACAGTCTGGTGACCAAAGATAGAAAGGTTTGTCAGGGAAGTATTTGTCCAGAGGACCAGAACCCACAAAGAAAGAAACTTCTGCAAAGGCCAACGCTTCAATTTTGTGATTATCTTTGCTGTCAGGAACCAAGGCTATTCTATTTATGTTTTTCGATTTATTAGTAAAGTAAATATTCCAAGGTAAGACTGCTATCACATTTTAAATTTCACCATTTAAATTTCTTTCATGATGTTTCCACTCTTGTATAAACTAAATAGAAGCTTCTTGTGGTGAACTCTCTAGGTTCTAGTGAAATGCTCTTAGCAGCATAAGTATTAGCTGAATCAAGACATGGTTATGAAAGCCATAATAATTATAATTATTACCCTGGAATCTCTCTTTGGCTCTCTCTTTTTTAACAGAGCATTCTCTTGGTCCTGATACAAAGGTGTTTAATCCCTGCATTTCTAAAATGGCCCGGAGTCATGTAGCCAACAATGGCTTTAGGTTTGAATTTATTCTCACCTTGTTATGAGTCACTTTATTATATCATGAAATGCATCTAGTGTACACAACAGTGAATTTGCTTAGACCTAGTAGCTCATTCTTTTGCTTCTTTATTATTTTCTGATAAATATACAGAAGTAAGGAAATTTTTCTTACCAGATGTAAGTATATAAACTTTAAAAGGAAGAAATTGTAATACACTATTTTATTATAATAAAATAAATCGTAATAAATGTGTATCAACATTGTCATGGCTTGTGTAATGATTGCTTTTAAAACTGTAACCTAATATCAAACTGTTCTACGCCATGTGTAATTAATATGTTAAATATTATGTATTCAGTGCACTGAAGAGAAACAAGAAGAGATGAAGAGAAAGAACTTATTCTGAGATCCTTAAAAAGTTATTTGACTTTGTGAAATCAAAGACTTCATCTTCAGTCAGACTCGTCTCCACCAATAACTGCCTTACCAGGTAATCTTGGGCAAATTAATTCATCTCTCTAAGCCCCAGTTTATGCATTTATAAACCAGGAATGCAATATAACCTAACTGGGGTTATTGCAAATTATAACAGAGATGATCTGTATCAAAGTCTTAGCACAATGCATGAAACAATGTTAAATTCAAAAGATCAAATCAAAACAAAACAATAAAACATTGTTATTATCTGAAATAATCTCATCTACAATATGGAGATAATAATAGCTCATTTTAAGGGCTATTGTGAGGAATAAATGAGTTTATAATGTAAATTGCCTAGCAAAATGCTTAAAACAAAAGAGATAATCAAGAAATGATAGCTATTATCATCATTGCATTTGTTGCCATTGAAATAAGGTCATCTTTTTCCTGCTTGTTTTAACATGCTGTGATGTGGTACCCTCTGGTGCTCATATTGGGCATTGCAATTTTGAATCAGTAGTGTTCAGCCAACTTAGATCAGTATTTCGTCAGGATATTATCGTTTACTATTTTGCCATATTGAAATGAGCAATTACTTATTGAATTTTTTTTTTTTTTTTTTTTTTGGTGAGGAGAGCCAACACCTGTTGCCAATCTTCCTCTTTTTTTGCTTGAGGAAGAGCTGCCCTGAGCTAACATCTATGCCCATCTTCCTCTATTTTGTATGTGGGATGCCGCCACAGCATGGGTGCCAATGAGTGGTGTAGGTTGGTGCCCGGGATCTGAACCCGAGAACCCTGGGCCACCGAAGTGGGGTATGCCAAACTTAACCACTGTGCCAGCCCCTGAATATTTTTATTTAAACTGACAATTCTTAAGAGAAAATCAATATATTTCCAAAACCAGTTTTCTATCATTATGATAAATTGAAAACTACGTTAAAATAAATGCATAACTATTAACATAAAAATTTTAATTTGAGTACCAACTAGAATCATATCTCGTACAATACTTTGGGAAACCTTGTTTTATATCAACAGATTTTATGATATGAAAGGTTAGGGAAGGCTTCACAAAGGAAGGAATTTTTAAACATTGACTCAAAAAATTGTACAATGCTAGTTTGATGGACAAGAGAACAAAGGACTTTCCCAGCAGAGATTAAAGTACACGTAAGTACAGAGAGTGTGGAAGCACTTGTCTCATCGAGGAAACTGCGGGAGGTCACAATGGCTGGACCCCAGAGTGCAAGGGAGTAATTGGCTGGAGGCAGGCAGTAGTGAAGAAAGATGGGCGCGGCCACACCAGGGAAGGCCTCCTGTGTTCCGAAAGACTATGGGTTTGTTTCATGTGAAGTCGTCATTTTCCCAAGAATAGACTTCCACGAGATTTTCATAAATATTTCCCCTCACCTCTGCCTGAAATACGTATATTTCTGTGTGTGTTCATAGTGTCAAGTTGGGAAATGCTGAGTTAAACCAAATTAGAAATTGTCACAACACTGTAAAACTCTAAGGGGGAATTATAGTATACAGATTTCCCAATGTGTTTGATTTTGTAGTAGTTTATTTTTTAAAATGTTGTCTTATTTTTTTTATTTATTTTAGGAAATATATATAAATATATATACTAGGCTGAATAAATTTTGAGAAATGCTCCTGGGTCATGGAGAGTTGTTTTTTTAAATAAAGACAGTAATAACATGATTAGATTTGTATTCTAGAAAGGTCATTGGTAACAGTATGGTAGCTGATTGAAGGGAAAAAACCAAAAAACTAGAGGCTGTCAAATGAGAGATTATGGCTGAATCACCCAGAGCCCACATGTAGAAAACACAACACCACCACAGCAGATGTCAGGAATTTTAAACTATGGGGCTAAAAACAGTTTTAGTGCATTACAAATTTGAAGGCAGTAACTTATGCCCTTTAAAAAAAAGAGACTCGTTAAATAAAGTAACGGACCTTATTGGCAGAAAGGACACAACCTAAGAGACAAAAAGAACCGACAGAAGGGTAGACTTCTTAGATGTAGAAATATCAGAAGCTAAGCAGAAATTATACAAGGGCAAGCAAATCTAAGTCACAGCAAATAGAGAATCCTGCTGATAGAACATAAGGTATAATAAATGCCCAACAGCAACACATAAATTATAGAAAAAATTATTTCCCTTTTATTTGAATAATTGTATTGTGTACTTCAGAATTCTCTTGCTGCCTTTATTGAAAATGACAGATGTAGGTGGAACACTTCATCTTATGAAACAGAAATCGATTGTGAATCTTATCATCGTGAGTTATCAGAACCAGGATGAGTGTGTGTGTGTTAGTGCAGGATAGTGTTTGGGCGAAGTAGGTTGGAGATAGCTCTCAGAGAGGTGGAATGAAAAAAATATAAAAAGGTAGAAAGCAAAATTCCTTGAATATATCAGAGGAAGAAAAAGAGAAGAAAATCTTTTTTCTATGGGACATTGAATTATTCAAGCAGTTTGATGGATCCTGTTTGCTCTCAAATTGATTTTATTCATCAGTATTTAGAGTGGCTGCTCTACTCATTTGACAGCTATGGGGAATAATTACGCATTTTCCTTACTGAACTGGTTTGAAATGTCACATTGCTTGAGAGTTCCTGCAGCTTGTCAGATTGTGTTAATTTTCTTCATTTTTCTAGTGAATGTTTTAAACTGTTGACCCAGCTCGTGAGTAGAGGGAAGTTTTTCTTCTTCCTCTGAAAAAGGCAGGTAATTGGTTAACAGATGTCATTAGGTACGCAGAAAGCGAAGCATCCTGGTGCAGATCTAAGTCAATATTGTTAAGAGAAAGTCAACGTATTTTTTCTCTTTTCAAATTCTTCCATTGATATGATGCAACATTTATTTCAAGTGAATTTAGTCCATTAAACTTGGTTTTTAATTTATATTTTCACTGACTATTCTCTAATCTTATTACAGAATAAACCGTGATAGTAATTTTTTAAACTATTCCCAGGAATGGAGGGAAACAAAATTAGAAATTGGAGACAGTCTAGCATCTGTGTTGGAATACGGGCTGGGGAATTTAACCTGGGTTCGTATCCCAGCTCCACTATTAGTAGCTGTCTGACCTACGCCAGTTAAATAATCTAAAAGACTCAGTTTCTTTATCTGTAAAATGGGGATAATAATACCTAACTCCAAGGTTTTATAATACCTGATTCCTGTGAGTGTGTGTGTGATTACTTATTATTTTGGCAGAGTCCAAAATAAAATTATTAATATACACTTACACCAATATTCTTGCTTTGAGTTTCTTCTTTCAAAAAGAAAATTAGAGGGCCGGCCCCGTGGCTTAGCGGTTAAGTGCACGCGCTCCGCTGCTGGTGACCCAGGTTCGGATCCCGGGCGCACACCGACACACCACTTGTCCAGCCATGCTGAGGCCGCGTCCCATGTACAGCAACTAGAAGGATGTGCAACTATGACATACAACTATCTACTGGGGCTTTGGGGGAAAAATAAATAAATAAATAAAATTATGAAAAAAAAAAAAGAAAATTAGAACATGACCTCTAGTAGTATAGATAATGAAACCATCAGGTGTTCCAGATTCTCCTTTGGTTCCAATTACTTATCCAACCTGATCCATAACTAGTTCCCAGAATTAACCTTCCATTTCAGTGAGGCTGTTTGATTGATCAGCCTTCCTCCACGTGTACCATCCTTGCACCTGTCCCCATGATTTTTTCACGTCCTTAGAAAGCCCTTCATTCTCCCCACCAGCCGTCTCACCACACAGAGCTGAAGACCTACTCACTTGTCCTTGGACGCCTGCCCGATGTTGCTGGTAAACATACTGATTCTGAAATTTTCTGATCCCAATCATAGTATCTAATGTTTCTGTATTTCTTTGTAGATATAACTACCATGTTATAAATGATGAAAGATAGTTCAATAAGTTTGTTTTTAACATTTCTCCAACATTTTTTGGAACTATCTTTCTTGCCTTCAATACCTTCCATTCTCCAGAGACTCCAAATGAACCTTCACTTTGAGACAGCATCCTATCTTCACTTCTCCCAATCAAAATTTATCAAACACAGGTTCCTAATTCTCTTTGAAGGCATTAGTGTATGACAATGAATTAGTATATTACCCATTTGTAAGAACATCTTTGCTTTTTAACAACTGCCTTCAAGTTATCCAGAGAAGTGCCTAGCGGGAGGATTTCAAGCATCGTCTGAAGAGTCAGGAGTAACTTTTGGCAAAGAGCTGTATTGACACCTCATAAACCACCCCAAGTGAATGCCTGTCCACTCTGCCTGTACATGAGCTCATCCTAGATCAACAGGGTGATATTGAAATATGAAACCTATTGCTTCTTCAAAGATTCAAGAATAAGGAAAACTAGGAATGAAAAAACGTTGCATTAGTAAATTTACATTTGGCAAATGAAAACTTCTAAATCTCATAATGTGATAGACTAGGAGCCTGTACCACCCCACTAGATGAAAATATAAATATTTTTAAATTGTTGAAAATGTTAAATGCACTTTTTAATTGAAGAGATGAGGCTAAAAAATAGTCAGGGAGATATGAGGACAAGAGTGCATGATGAGCAGATATCTGGGGAGGTAAGTTATTTTGGAGGCATATGCAGATTCTTACTTCCATTGAGACATAAATAAGAAAAAACAAGTCTTGGAACTACAAAAAATGGGCAGCCGAATGGGAGAATTTTCTTCATAAAGTTTAGATTCAAAAATGACTATAACCTGAAATAAAAGAATAGTCAAATAAACTCTAAGCCACAGAGGCCCACAGCAAGAAAAATGACTCAGCCCTGCCTCTAGGTGAAGGTTAAAACATTTTCTTGAAGAATGTATATATATAGGGCTGGCCATCATGTGAGTTTGGGGATTGAATTAACACTATTTACATGATTAAAAAAAAAACCAAAAAAAATCACAATCCTGGAATGGTAATTTAAAGCGGATTTTGGGTTGCCTGTGAGAAGCAAAGGCAAATATTTCTGGATGAATATATGCTCCTTCTAAGGTACAAACATCCTCCAAGTGGAATTTCAGGAAATATGAAATCAGCTTTTTTTTTTTTTTTTTTAATTTTTTATTTATTTTTTTTTCCCCCCAAAGCCCCAGCAGATAGTTGTATGTCATAGCTGCACATTCTTCCAGTTGCTGCACGTGGGACGCCGCCTCAGCATGGCCGGAGAAGCAGTTCGTCGGCGCGCGCCCAGATCCCAACACGGGCCGCCAGCATCGGAGCACACACACCCAACTGCTAAGCCATGGGGCCGGCCCAAGAAATATGAAATCAAAATTGAAAATCACACACAGTTTAAATATCTTACCATTTTATTTGTCAATTATACCTCAATAAAGCTGAAAAAAAAAAAGAAAACAATTCCCCCCAAAAATTGAAAATCACAAAACAAATAATGAAACAAGACACAACTAGTGTGAGTCAACAGAATCGATGACTCTTTTATTAGAATGATGAGAACAGAACACAAATTAAGTGTGTTTAGTACATTTAAAGAAATTAAAAGGGGAACTGAAATCATGATTGTGGTAAGCTTAATAATGACGGCCCCCCCCAAAAAACATCCACTTTCTAATTCCTGGAACCTATGAGTATTACCATACTTGGCAAAAAAAAAAAAAAAAAAGGACTTTGCACTTGTGATTAAGTTCAAGATCTTGAGATGAGGAGATTATCCTGGATTATCAAGGTGGTCCCTAAATGCAGCCATATATTTCTGTATAACTAAGCAAGAGAAAATTTGACATATGAAGACACAAGAGAAGAGAAGGCAGTGTGGCCACAAAGACAAAGTTGGGGGTGATGCGATCAGTTGAATGCTGGCAGCTGCCAGAAACTAGAAGAGGTAAGGAACAAGTTCTTACTTAGAGTATCCAGACGGAGCACAGACCTGCCAACAGCTAATTTTGACCCAGTGAAACTGATTTTGGCCTTCTGACCTTTAGAACTGTGAGAGTATAAATTTATGTTGTTTTAAACCATCAAGTTTGTGATAATTTGTTAGAGTATCCATAAGAAATGAACACACTGATTAAGGGACAAGAGATAGTAAAAAATAAGGAACATTTAAAAAAAGAACAAAACTGAACTTTTAGAAATGAAAAATATAACATTTAATATTATACACAAATACTGTAATTATATAAATTGTAATATGAATTTAAATTATGTAATCATATAAATATACAAATTATAGAAATATATAAGGAGTAAAGAAGATTAGACACAGTTGAAGAGAGAATTGGTGACTAAAGATAGAACTGAATAAATTTCACAGATCAAAAGAAAATGAGACAAATCAATGGAATATATGAAAGAAACCTTAAAACACTTGGAGGTTTAAGCATAAAGATTACTATACATAAAACCAGAATTACATAAAGAGATGGCAGAGAGAATAGAGGAAAATTAATATTCAAAATGATTAATGACTGAGAATTTTCTAGACTTGATGGAAGAGTAGGATAACAAATCCAAGTATAAAAATATAAAGAAATCCAAATATAGACAAATATTGAGGAACTACAAAACAAAACATCAAAGCAACAGAGATTATTTTAAAAGCAGCCAGAAGAAACATAGACATGACTTACAAAGAAATAAAATTAGTGTGAAGCTAACTTTTCAATCACAACAATAAAACACATAAGACAGTGGAATAATATTTTAATATGCTGAAAGAAATCAACTTTCAGTATAGAATTGAATAACGAACTTTCTTTCAGAAACCATTGAGAAAGGAATTTCTAAAAGATGTACTTTAATATGAAATGAAACAATCCTAGAAAATCTGAGATGCAAGTGAATTTAAAAAAACCAACAACAAATGTACGATGATATAAAACAATGATAATGGCAAGTTGCTTTTCTGCTCCGCATGATATTTTTGACATTTAAACGTATGGATACTTGTAGCTCCAAATATTTATATATATAATATATATATAGTATATACATAATTTCATACAAATATACATTTATTTACATCTTGTCTTATTGGTGGACATTTAGGCTGTTTACAAATTTTTGCTATTACAACTAATACAGCAATGAGCATCTGTACATGTCTCCCTGAGCATATGGGCAAGGATTTCTCTAAGTTTGAGGTGTAGATCTAGATGTGGATTTGATGGTTGAAGCTTATGTACGTCTTCCACTTTACTAGATGTTACCGAATTATTCTCCAAAGCCACCGTACAGATTTACTTTCCCACCAACAATAAGTGAGAATTCACCTTTCTCCTCATCCTAACAACATTATTGTTAGATTTTTCCCCATTTTTTTAAGCTGGTGGATGTGTTGTGATGGTGATTGGCATTTCTTTGATTTCCAGTGAATTTGAATACTTTTCATTGATTTATTGGGCATTTATATTTCCTCTTCTTGAACTGCCTTCGCATTATCTTTGCCCATTTTTATTGGGTTAGTGTCTGTTTGTCTTGATTTGTAAGTGATTAAATCATTCATTCTTGACTTACAAAATTCTAATGTTAAATGGTGATTTTACCTTCTTCCCAGACAATGAAAGAACCTTAGAACATTTAAACTCCTGACGTATATACAATTGTGCGGTATATTTTAATTCCATATATATTTTAAACCCCACAGAACATTGTTTCTTATTGTATTATACAGTCAATATTTATTTTGCTTTACCCCTCATATTCACCATTTTTCTTTCATATTTCTCACATTTCATCCAGATTCATTTTCTTTTTTTCCTGAATAACATCCTTTCCTATTTCCTGGAAATTTGACCATCAGCTCTCACAAGCCAGTACGAGCTAGCTCCAGTATTCCCCTGGTTTCACTACTATATATTTTCTGAAGTTGAACCATCCTTGGATTCCTGGGTTTAACTTTGATTGGTAAAATGATAAACACACACACACACTTAATACACTGTTGAATTTTACTTACCTTCATTTTATTTAGAAATTCTGTATTGATAGTAGTAATTTTTCATAATTTTCTTTTCTAGCACTGTCCTTGTTGGCTTTTGGTATCAAGGTTACAAGCTACACGAGTCTAGAGATTTCATCTGTTTTCCCATTGTCGTTGCTGTAAGTTATTTTCCAATTTGCTAAATTTGGTTACTTTTGATGGATAGTTTTAATTTTTGAAGCCAAATATGTTTATCTTTCCCCTTATGATTTCTTTCTATCACATCTAAACCTTGAAAATACTCCTCAAACCTTAAAACTTAATAAATGTTCAATTATATTTTCTTCTAGCTTTTCTAGGGTTTAAAAATATTTGATATTTTAATTTCTGTAGAATTTAATTTCTGTAGATGTATAAGGTGAAAAGTATGTATCAATTGAAATTTTTGAAGTTCCTAATCAGACCCTTAAAAGAATCCAAATTCTTGGATTTTTTCCAATTTTAAAAATAAACTTTAGGGGCTGGCCCGGTGGTGTAGTGGTTAAGTTCACTTGCTCCACTTCAATGGTCTGGGGTTTGTGGGTTTGGATTCTTGGTGCAGACCTACGCACCTTTCATCCAGCCGTGCTGCAGCAGTGTCCCATATATCAAGTCGAGGAAGACTGGCACAGATGTCAGCTCAGCAACAATCTTCCTCAAGCAAAAAGAGGAGGATTGGCAACAAATGTTAGCTCAGGGCTAATCTTCCTCACCAAAAAAAACAAAACAAAATGAACTTTAAGTTTTGTTTTGTCTTGGTAAAACCATTTCACAGGTTTTCACAATATAACATGATTACTTGACGCTTCATCAATTTTTTTAAAGTTTTGAAATTAACTTATAACAGCTCCGTATACATGAGGAACAAAATAAAATTTACAAATATAAAAGTTTTTTTACATAGAGTATGCATTTGGTTGGAATTAGTGAATGTAAAATGTAGATAATTCCTGAGTTAATTATGACAATACTATATGGGATATATTCAACTTACTAATCTTTCCCATACAATTTGCTTCATCAACTTATTGCAGGAAACTTCCCTGGAGCAATAGATTTCTCCTTATTCATGAGGACGACTGACTACCCAAACACAAGAAATTCTGACAGAGATCTCATGAAAATGTTTTCCTCTGCACAATTCTGTAAGTATGTTTTCCTACAAGCTTTTATTCAAAAGTTTGAATATTAGAATATTACATATTAAAATATGAGAATGTTTGAAGAATTGAAGTTTATAGTGATTTTAAGAATTTTTCAATTCCAAAATGATTCTTTTTAATAATTATTAATTATGGGTTTATTTTTTCCTTCTTTTACAAATATGTTGGAATCTTGGGCAATATACAGTATTTCAAATTCAAATTTAAATTGCTTCATTCCATTTTATAGTTTGCAGGATTTCTGACGGGGTCTTAAGCCTGCCTACCAGGCCAGCTCCTTGAATTTGACATAAGCTGCTATAACAGAGCTTAAGCTGGTATGTTCTTATTGACCTACTGCACAGTTTGTGATCAATTTGTATTGTCTATCACATTTATTTAAGATCCAATTGAGACAATTTCAGAGTGTGAAAGTCACTCTGCAGTTTTCGAAAATATCTATTGTGGTCACTAAAAAATCCCTTGCCATTTTGCAGTGTTGTTTGTGACCTATCCTGTGACCCTGGACAATAGATGTGGTGCCGTCATCAAGATATCACCCAGATTTCTGCTTACCAGAGTAAATGAGCCTCCTGGTTCCTTTAACTTTCCCTAAGGACCTTATCAGGGATCTTTGTGACGTTCTATTTCACCTTT